>NC_090297.1:104862500-109862500 GCF_039906515.1 Pseudorca crassidens | reverse complement strand
CAGTTTGTCTGGTTGACACCAGCTCTCTGACCACAGAGACCTTCCTTGGAAAAGTGACTGCAGAGGCAGCAAGCAAGGGCTGCCAGACCCAGCCTCAGCCAGTGCCCGGTGATGACCGAAACCCCCAGGTTGGACGAAGGCTCACAGTGCTGTGTTGTGACTGACTCTGCGTATACTCAGCTGACTGACATACAAATACGCCACCCTGCCACAGCCATCCTTCCTGAGCTGGATGAGAAGGGAAAGGGCAAGACAATACCTTATATCCATAGTAACAAAGCCACTCCATGCCCAAACCCTTCAGTGATTCCCAACAGGCCTCAGGATAAAGTCCAAGGTCGCTGACATTGGTGAAAAGTCCCTTCGTCCTCTGGCCCCTCCCTGAAAGATTTCTAATCTCCTCTCTCCCCAGCCATCCCACCTTCCTCTCTCTCTCTTCACAAATACTCTACTATTCCACCCATAAGCCATGATAACTATTTTTTAAATTTAAATTTAATTTTTTAAGCTCAATTTTTATTTTATATTGGAGTACATTTGATTTATGCTGTTGTGTTAGGTTCAGGTGTACAGCTAAGTGATTCATTTATACGTATACATATATCCATTCTTTTACAGATTCTTTTCCCATATAGGTTATTACAGAACATGATGACTATTTACAGGTTTTATTTGGGGGGGGGATTGTTTTTTTTTATTCCAACAGAAAGTCACAAAAACTGTAATCATCCTCATCAGTTCACTCAGTCCCATGTAATTAATTTTTTTTCATCTTGATCTTTTTTTAGCACTTTTATGAATTCATCAGTTTTCCATTAGAGTTCTGAAAATGCTTATTCATTCAGTTCAGCAGTATAGTCAGTTACCAGAAACATGTACTTGTCAGAGTCTTTTCCATGAATTCTTTGAAGGTGAAACACTTTTATAGGAGCATTTTTGCAAAAGCATCAGAGTACACCCAGAACTGTCTGTAAACGACAAAAGACTTAAAAATGGCTATGGTTAAAGATTTGATGAAAGTTCATAATAATGCAATTGACAAGGAAATTTAGTTATTTCTGAGATATACATTTTAAAGTAATAATTAGAATTATGACTTATAACATTATACCAGACATATAAGATTTTTAGAAATTTCATGTAATGTCTGAAACATTTATATTAACATATTTCCATACAAATAACCCAAAGAAAGTTTAGTATTAGTTTTTTTGTTGTTTGCTTGTACTGCAGGTTCTTATCAGTCATCAGTTTTATACACATCAGTGTATACATGTCAATCCCAATCGCCCAATTCAGCACACCACCATCCCCACCCCAAGACAGTTTTCCCGCCTTGGTGTCCATACGTTTGTTCTCTACATCTGTGTCTAAACTTCTGCCCTGCAAACCAGTTCATCTGTACCATTTTTCTAGGTTCCACATACATGCATTAATACACGATATTTGTTTTTCTCTTTCCAACTTACTTCACTCTGTATGACAGTCTCTAGGTCCATCCACGTCTCAACAAATTACCTAATTTCTTTCCTTTTTATGGCTGAGAAATATTCCATTGTATACATGTACCACAACTTCTTTATCCATTCGTCTGTTGATGGGAATTTAGGTTGCTTCCATGACCTGGCTATTGTAAATAGTGATGCAATGAACATTGGAGTGCATGTGTCTTTTTGAATTATGGTTTTCTCTGGGTATATGCCCAGGAGTGGGATTGATGGATCATATGGTAATTCTATTTTCAGTTTATTAAGGAACCTCGATACTGTTATCCATAGTGGCTGTATCAATTTATATTCCCACCAACAGTGCAAGAGGGTCCACTTTTCTCCACATGCTCTCCAGCACTTGTTGTTTGCAGATTTTCTGATGATGCCCATTCTAACTGATGTGAGGTGATACCTCATTATAGTTTTGATTTGCATTTCTCTAATAATTAGTGATGTTGAGCAGTTTTTCATGTGTTCCTTGGCCATCTGTATGTCTTCTTTAGAGAAATGTCTATTTAGGTCTTCTGCCCATTTTTTGGATTGGGTTGTTAGTTACTTTAATATTGAGCTGCTTGAGCTGTTTATATATTTTGGAGATGAATCCTTTGTCCGTTGATTCATTTGCAAATATATTCTCCCATGCTGAGGGTTGTGTATTTGTCTTGTTTATGGTTTCCTTTGCTGTGCAAGAGCTTTGAAGTTTCATTAGGTCCCATTTGTTTATTTTTGTTTTTATTTCCATTAATCTAGGAGGTGGATCAAAAAAGATCTTGCTGTGATTTATGTCAAAGAGTGTTCTTCCTATGTTTTCCTCTAAGACTTTTATAGTGTCCGGTCTTACATTTAGGTCTTTAATCCATTTTGAGTTTATTTTTGTGTATGGTGTTAGGGAGTGTTCTAATTTCATTCTTTTATGTGTAGCTGCCCAGTTTTCCCAGCACCACTTATTGAAGAGACTGTCTTTTCCCCATTGTATATCTTTGCCACCTTTGTCATAGATTAGTTGACCATAGGTGTGTGGGTTTATCTCTGGCCTTTCGATCTTGTTCCATTGATCTATGTTTCTGTTTTTGTGCCAGTACCATACTGTCTTGATTGCTGTAGCTTAGTAGTATAGTCTGAAGTCAGGGCATCTGATTCCTCCAGCTCCGTTTTTTCCTCTCAAGACTGCTGTGGCTATTTGGGGTCTCTTGTGTCTCCATACAAATTTTAAGATGATTTGTTCTAGTTCCATGAAAAATGCCATTGGTAATTTGATAGGGATTGCAATGAATCTGTAGATTGCTTTGGGTAGTATAGTCATTTTCACAATATTGATTCTTCCAATCCAAGAACATGGTATATCTCTCCATCTGTTTGTATCATCATTAATTTCTATCATCAGTGTCTTATAGTTTTCTGCATACAGGTTTTTGTCTCCCTAGAGGTTTATTCCTAGGTATTTTATTATTTTTGTTGCAATGGTAAATGAGAGTGTCTCCATACTTTCTCTTTCAGATTTTTCATCATTAGTGTATAGGAATGTAAGAGATTTCTGTGCATTATTTTTCTATCCTGCAACTTTACCAAATTCATTGATTAGCTCTAATAGTTTTCTGGTGGCATTTTTAGGATTCTCTATGTATAGTGTCATGTCATCTGCAAACAGTGACAGTTTTACTTCTTTTCCAATTTATATTCTTTTATTTCTTTTTCTTCTCTGATTGCTATGCCTAGGACTTCCAAAACTATGTTGAATAATAGTGGTGAGAGTTGACCTCCTTGTCTCGTACCTGATCTTAGACAAAATTCTTTCAGTTTTTCACTATTGAGAATGATGTTTGCTGTGGATTTGTCAAATATGGCCTTTATTATGTTGAAGTAGGTTCCCTCTATGCCCACTTTCTGGAGAGTTTTTTATCATAAATAGGTGTTGAATTTTGTCAAAAGCTTTTTCTGCAACTATTGAGATGATCATATGGTTTTATTCTTCAATTTGTTAATATGGTGTATCACATTGATTGATTTGCATATATTGAATAATCCTTGCAATCCTGGGATAAATCCCATTTAATCATGGTGTATGATCCTTTTAATGTATTGTTGGATTCTCTTTGCTAGTATTTTATTGAGGATTTTTGCATTTATGTTCATCAGTGATATTGGCCTGTAGTTTTCTTTCTGTGTGACATCCTTGTCTGGTTTTGGTATCAGGGTGATGGTGGCCTCATAGAATGAGTTTGGGTGTGTTCCTCCCTCTGCTCTATTTTGGAAAAGTTTGAGAAGGATAGGTGTTAGCTCTTCTCTAAATGTTTGATAGAATTAACCTGTAAAGTCATCTGGTCCTGGGCTTTTGTTTGTTGGAAGATTTTTAATCACAGTTTCAATGTCAGTGCTTGTGATTGGTCTGTTCATATTTTCTATTTCTTCGTGATTCAGTCTTGGCAGGTTGTGCATTTCTAAGAATTTGTCCATTTCTTCCAGGTTGTCCATATTATTGGCATAGAGATGCTTGTAGTAATCTCTCATCATCTTTTGTATTTCTGCAGTGTCAGTTGTTACTTCTCCTTTTTCATTACTAATTCTATTGATTTGAGTCTTCTCCCTTTTTTTCTTGATGAGTCTGGCTAATGGTTTGTCAATTTTGTTTATCTTCTCAAAGAACCAGCTTTTACTTTTATTGATCTTTGCTATCATTTCCTTCATTTCATTTATTTCTGATCTGATTTTTATGATTTCTTTCCTTCTGCTAACTTTGGGATTTTTTTTGTTCTTCATTCTCTAATTGCTTTTGGTGCAAGATTAGGTTGTTTATTCGAGATGTTTCCTGTTTCTGAAGGTAGGATTGTATTGCTATAAACTTCCCACTTAGAATAGCTTGTGCTGCATCCCATAGGTTTTGGGTCATCGTGTCTCCATTGTCATTTGTTTCTAGGTATTTTTTATTTCCTCTTTGATTTCTTCAGTGATCACTTCGTTATTAAGTAGTGTATTTTTTAGCCTCCATATTTCTTACAGGTCTTTTCCTGTAATTGATATCTAGTCTCATAGCCTTTTGGTCGGAAAAGATACTTGATACAATTTCAATTTTCTTAAATTTACCGAGGCTAGATTTGTGACCCAGGATATGATCTATCCTGGAGAATGATCCATGAGCACTTAAGAAAAATGTGTATTCTGTTGTTTTTGGATGGAATGTCCTATAAATATCAATTAATTCCATCTTGTTTAATGTATCATTTAAAGCTTGTGTTTCCTTATTTATTTTCATTTTGGATGATCTGTCCATTGGTGAAAGTGGGGCATTAACGTCCCCTACTATGAATGTGTTACTGTTGATTTCCCCTTTTATGGCTGTTAGTATTTTTCTTATGTATTGAGGTGCTCCTATGTTGGGTGCATAAATATTTACAGTTGTTATATCTTCTTCTTGGATCGATCCCTTGATCATTATGTAGTGTCCTTCTTTGTTTCTGGTAACATCTTTATTTTAAAGTCTATTTTGTCTGATATGAGAATTGCAACCCCAGCTTTCTTTTGGTTTCCATTTGCATGGAATATCTTTTTCCATCCCCTCACTTTCAGTCTGTATGTGTCCCTAGGTCTGAAATGGGTCTCTTGTAGATAGCATACATATGGGTCTTGTTTTTTTATCCATTCAGCCAGTCTGTGTCTTTTGGTGGTAGCATTTTATCCATTTACATTTAAGGTAATTATCAATATGTATGCTCCTATTCCCATTTTCTTAATTGTTTTGGGTTTGCTATTGTAGGTCTTTTCCTTCTCTTGTGTTTCTTGCCTAGAGAAGTTCCTTTAGCATTTGTTGTAAAGCTGGTTTGGTGGTACTGAACTCTCTTAGCTTTTGCTTGTCTGTAAAGGTTTTAATTTCTCCATCAAATCTGAATGAGATCCTTGCTGGGTAGAGTAATCTTGGTTGCAGATTTTTCTCCTTCATCACTTTAAATATGTCCTGCCACTCCCTTCTGGCTTGCAGAGTTTCTGCTGAAAGATCAGCTGTTAACCTTATGGGGATTCACTTGTGTGTTATTTGTTGTTTTTCCCTTGCTGCTTTTAATATGTTTTCATTGTATTTAATTTTTGATAGTTTGATTAATATGTCTTGGAATGTTTCTCCCTGTATTTATCCTGTATGGGACTCTCTGTGCCTTTGGAGTTGATTAACTATTTCCTTTCCCATATTCGGGAAGTTTTCAACTATAATCTCTTCAAATATTTTTTCAGTCCCTTTCTTTTTCTCTTCTTCTTCTGGAACCCTTATAATTCGACTGCTCATCCATTTAATGTTGTCCCAGAGGTCTCTGAGACTGTCCTCAGTTCTTTTCATTCTTTTTTCTTTATTCTGCTCTGCAGTAGTTATTTCCACTATTTTATCTTCCAGGTCACTTATCCGTTCTTCTGCCTCAGTTATTCTGCTATTGATCCCTTCTAGAGTATTTTTAATTTCATTTATTGTGTTGTTCATCTTTGCTTTTTTCATCTTTAGTTCTTCAAGGTCCTTGTTAAATGTTTCTTGCATTTCCTCTATTCTATTCCCAAGATTTTGGATCATCTTTACTATCATTATTCTGAATTATTTTTTAGGTAGACTGCCTATTTCCTCTTCATTTTTTAGGTCTGATGGGTTTCTATCTTGCTCCTTCATCTGCTGTGTGTTTTTCTGTCTTCTCATTTTGCTTACCTTACTGTGTTTGGGGTCTCCTTTTTGCAGGCTGCAGGTTCGTAGTTCCCGCTGTTTTTGGTGTCTCTCCCCAGTGGCTGAAGTTGGTTCATGTGTTGTGTAGGCTTCCTTGTGGAGGGGACTAGTGTCTTTGTTCTGCTGGATGAGGCTGGATCTTGTCTTTCTGTTGGGCATGTCCATGTCTGGTGGTGAGTTTTGGGGTGTCTGTGGACATATTAAGATTTTAGGCAGCCTCTCTTCTAAAGGGTGGAGTTATGTTCCTGTCTTACTAGTTTTTTGGCATAGGGTGTCCAGCACTGTACCTTGCTGGTCGTTGAGTGAAGCTGGGTGTTGGTGTTGAGATGGAGATCTCTGGGAGATTTTTCCTGTTTGCTATTACATGGAGCTGGGAGGTCTCTTGTGGACCAGTGTCCTGTAGTTGGCTCTCCCAACTCCGAGGCACAGCACTGACACCTGGCTGCAGCACCAAGGGCCTTTCATGCACATGGCCCAGAATAAAAGGGAGAAAAAGTAGAAAGAAAAAAAAAGATAAAAGAAAATAAAATAAGAAAAAATAAAATAAAGATTAAAATAAAAAATAATTATTAAGAAAAAAACTTTTTTAAGTTAAAAAAATAAAAACGGATGGATAGAACTGTAGGACAAATGGTGAAAGCAAAGTTATACAGACAACACCTCACACAGAAGCATACACACTCACAAAAAGAGGAAAAGCGGAAAAGATAATAAATCTTGATCTCAAAGTACAGCTCCTCCATTTGGGATGATTCGTTGTCTATTCAGGTATTCCACAGATGCAGGGTACATCAGGTTGATTTTGGAGATTTAATCCACTGCTCCTGAGGCTGCTGGGAGAGATTTCCCTTTCTCTTCTTTGTTCGCACAGCTCCCGGGACTCAGCTTTGGATTTGGCCCTGCATCTGCATGTAGGTCGCTGGAAGGTGTTTTTTCTTCGCTCAGACAGGACAGGGTTAAAGGAGCCACTGATTCGGGGGTTCCAGCTCACTCAGACCAGAGGGAGGGAGGGGTACGGAGTGCGGGGTGAGCCTGTGGCAGCAGAGGCTGCCGTGACATTACACCAGCCTGAGACCTGCCGTGCATTCTCCCGGGGAAGTTGTCCCTGGATCCCGGGACCCTGGCAGTGGCGGGCTGAACAGGCTCCCTGGAAGGGAGGCGTGGATAGTGAACTGTGCTCGCACACAGTCTTCTTGGTGGCGGCAGCAGCAGCCTTAGCATCTCATGCCCGTCTCTGGGGTCCGTGCTGTTAGCCGCAGCTCGCACCCGTCTCTGGAGCTCCTTTAA
This sequence comes from Pseudorca crassidens, assembly GCF_039906515.1. NCBI lineage: Eukaryota > Metazoa > Chordata > Mammalia > Artiodactyla > Delphinidae > Pseudorca > Pseudorca crassidens. Next base: position 109,855,030 of record NC_090297.1, on the reverse strand, counting down.
GCAGCGCTCTTAATCCCCTCTCCTTGCGCACCAGGAAACAAAGACGGAAGAAAAAGTCTCTTGCCCCTTCGGCAGGTCCAGACTTTTCCTGGGACTCCCTCCTGGCTAGCCGTGCTGCACTACCCCCGTGCAAGTTGCGTTCATGCCGCCAACCCCAGTCCTCTCCCTGCGCTCCGACCGAAGCCCGAGCCTCAGCTCCCAGCCCCAGCCTGCCCCGGCGTGTGAGCAGACAAGCCTCTCGGGCTGGTGAGTGCCGGTCGGCACCAATCCTCTGTGCGGTAATCTCTCCGCTTTGCCCTCCGCATCCCTGTTGTTGTGCTCTCCTCCGTGGCTCTGAAGCTTCCCCCCTCTGCCAGCCACAGTTCCCGCCCACAAAGGGGCTTCCTAGTGTATGGAAACCTTTCCTGCTTCACAGCTCCCTCCTGCTGGTGCAGGTCCCGTCCCTATTCTTTTGTCTCTGTTTATTCTTTTTTCTTTTGCCCTACCCAGGTATGTGGGGTGTTTCTTGCCTTTTGGGAGGTCTGAGGTCTTCTGCCAGCGTTCAGTCGGTGTTCTGTAGGAGTTGTTCCACGTGTAAATATATTTCTGATGTATCTGTGGGGAGGAAGGTGATCTCTGTGTCTTACTCTTCCGCCATCTTCCCCCTCTCCTCTATATTTATAATTGTTATATCTTCTTCTTGGATTGATCCCTTGATCATTATGTAGTGTCCTTCCTTGTCTCTTGTAACATTCTTTATTTTAAGGTCTATTTTATCTGATATGAGTATAGGTACTCCAGCTTTCTTTTGGTTTCCATTTGCATGGAATATCTTTTTACATCCCCTCACTTTCAGTCTGTATGTGTCCCTAGGTCTGAAGTGGGTCCTTTGTAGACAGCATATATATGGGTCTTGTTTTTGTGTCCATTCTGCAAGCCTGTGTCTTTTAGTTGGAGCATTTAATCCATTCACATTTAAGGTAATTATTGATATGTGTGTTCCTGTTACAATTTTCTTAAGTGTTTTGGGTTTGTTTTTGTGGGTCATTTTCTTCTCTTGTGTTTCCCACTTAGAGAAGTTCCTTTAGCATTTGTTGTAGAGCTGGTTTGGTGGTGCTGAATTCTCTTAGCTTTTTCTTGTCTGTAAAGCTTTTGATTTCTCCATTGAATCTGAATGAGATCCTTGCCAGGTAGAGTAATCTTGGTTGTAGGTTCTTCCCTTTCATCCCTTTAAGTATATCATGCCACTCCCTTCTGGCTCGTAGAGTTTCTGCTGAGCTGTTAACTTTATGGGAGTTCCCTTGTATATTATTTGTTTTTTTTCCCTTGCTGCTTTCAATAATTTTTCTTTGTCTTTAATTTTTGCCAATTTTATTACTATGTGTTTTGGCATGTTTCTCCTTGGGTTTATCCTGTATGGGACTCTGCACTTCCTGGACTTGGGTGGCTATTTCCTTTCCCATGTTAGGGAAAATTTTCGACTGTAATCTCTTTAAATATTTTCTCTAGTCCTTTCTGTGTCTCTTCTCCTTCTGGGACCCCTATAATGTGAATGTTGTTGTGTTTAATGTTGTCCCAGAGGTCTCTTAGGCTGTCTTCATTTCTTTTCATTCTTCTTTCTTTAGTCTGTTCCACAGCAGTGAATTCCACCATTCTGTCTTCCAGGTCACTTATCCATTCTTCTGCCTCATTTATTCTGCTATTGATTCCTTCTCATGTAATTTTCTTTTCAGTTATTGTATTGTTCATCTCTGTTTGTTTGTTCTTTAATTCTTCTAGGTCTTTGTTGAACATTTCTTGCATCTTCTCGATCTTTGTCTCCATTCTTTCTCCGAGGTCCTGGATCATCTTCACTATCATTATTTTGAATTCTTTTTCTGGAAGGTTGCCTTTCTCCACCTCATTTAGTTGTTTTTCTCGGGTTTTATCTTGTTCCTTCATCTGATATACAGCCCTCTGCCTTTTCATCTTGTCTATATTTCTGTGAATGTGGGTTTTGTTCCACAGGCTGCAGGATTGTAGTTCTTCTTGCTTCTGCTGTCTGCCCTCTGGTGGATGAGTCTATCTAAGAGGCTTGTGTAAGTTTCCTGATGGGAGGGACTGGTGGTGGGTAGAGCTGACTGTTGCTCTGGTGGAAAGGGCTCAGTAAAACTTTAATCCACTTTACTGTTGATGGGTGTGGCTGGGTTCCCTCCCTGTTGGTTGTTTGGCCTGAGGCAACCCAACACTGGAGCCTACCTGTGCTCTTTGATGGGGCTAATGACAGACTCTGGGAAGGCTTACGCCAAGGAGTACTTCCCAGAAACTCTGCTGCCAGTGTCCTTGTCCCCATGGTGAAACAGAGCCAACCCTGCCTCTGCAGGAGACCCTCCAACACCAGCAGGTATGTCTGGTTCAGTCTCCCCCGGGGTCACTGCTCTTTCCCCTGGGTCCCGATGCGCACCCACTTTGTGTGTGCCCTCTAAGAGTGGAGTCTCTTTTTCCCCCAGTCCTGTCGAAGTCCTGCAATCCATTCCCACTAGGCTTCAAATTCTGATTCTCTAGGAATTCCTCCTCCCGTTGCTGGACCCCCAGGTTGGGAAACCTGACGTGAGGCTCAGAACCTTCACTCTAGTGGGTGGACTTCTGTGGTATAAGTGTTCACCAGTCTGTGACTCACCCACCCACCAGTTATGGGATTTTATTTTACAGTTGATTTACACTGTTGTGTTAGGTTCAGGTGTACAGCTAAGTGGTTCATTTATACGTATACATATATCCATTCTTTTACAGATTCTTTTCCCATATAGGTTATTACAGAACATGATGACTATTTACAGGTTTTAAAAAATAATGATATTCTGTCTTTTTCACTCTCCCTCTGCCAGCAAGCCACTCCCTCTGCCTGGAGTGCCTATCCCTAATCTCTACCTGACTAATCTCAGAACTTCAGAAACTAGTTCAATTCTTCCCTGAACAGTCCCCATTCTGTGTTACCTAGGCAGCTGTTGGTGTCTGTGTTTGTTCTTGTCCTGGTGCCTATTCTGCTCTTTTGGACCTGAATCTCCTCTGGTCTGTCCCTTTGTAAGATGTGAGCTCCTGCAGGGCAGAAACAACATTCTCTACTCTCCTTTGACTCCTATGGAGTGCCTTGTCCATAATAGATACATAATGAATGTGTGTTCAAATGTGTGGTCAGTGCAGAGCATACGTGAACATGAGCTGTCTCAATGTGTGGCTGTGAGAAGGCACATTCTCTTACATCCTCTGTCTGATGCAGCAGAGCCTAGTTTCCTCCCCATTGTTGGGGCTCTCCCTTTGTGGTGCTTTTTGTCCTTCTATGCTGGCCCATGTCAAACACGCCTTCTTTGTGTGTTGTGTTCAGCCTGTGCTTTCTTCCTTGCTGGATCTTTAGCCTCTGAAGAGCAGGAACATATCTTTCTCAATCTTGGTTCCTCTTTCTATTCAGGGTCTTGGCAGACTTTTGCATATAAGAGAACTTAATAAGGGTTGGCTGGATTTTCTAGGATGATACAGTTCACAAAAAGACAAAACTGGGATCAAAATTTCCAAAGGGTATATATCCAAGAATCTCTTTACATAGGTGAGATAGAGTGTGCTACGTTCATAAGTGTTTTGCTACCTGTGGCCCTCTCCCCTAGGGAGTATCCTTCCCTACCTCGTTAATGATGGCAACCCTGGTCATGTGACTTTTGTAGCATATAAAATGTAAACCTTAAGAGCCACGTTCATGCCACAGCCACGATAGGCCAAAGAGTCACGAGCCCAAAACGTAGTGTGGGGTGCTGGATGGGATCCTGGAACAGGAAAAGGACAGTAGGAAAAAACTGAAAAGATGGGAATCAGGTATGAACTTACAATAATGTATTCATATTGATTCGCTAATTGTAATAAACATACCATAGTAATGTAACGTGTCTGTAACAGGGGAAATTGGGTGTGGTTATATGAGAACTCTTTGTACTATCATCACATGTTTTCTGTAAATCTAAAGTTTTAAAAAATAAAGTTATTTTAAAAAAAAGAAAGAGCCACTTTCAGAACACCCTCTTTCCTCTCTGCTGTGAGGACTGACCATGTTCCAGATTGAGGCTGCTCTGTAAGCCTGCATCCTGAAGCCAAATTAATGTGTAGCAGTGCTGCAGCTGACCCTCAGTGTACATGTAAGGTGAGCAAGCAATAAGCCTTTGTTATTTTAAGGCACTGAATGTGGGCTCATTAGTTAGTGCAGCATGACTTAGCCTATCCTGACTGATAAACTGGGACATACAGGAATGAACTTCTTTCTTCCAAGGAGATTGCAATCCTAGTTCTGTTTGACTTTGCCCAAAGGGAAAATGCATGCTTAAGTCCAGTGCATGCTGAGTAGTAGCTGAGACAGTGACTCAGGTGTGTGTACGTGCTGTGTGTGGTGTGTGTGTGGATATGTGTGCACATGTGTGAGAATAGGTGACTGTGTATGAATAGGTGACTGTGTGCAGGGGTGGGATGCAGGAGCAGAGGGGAGGGGAAGGGGAATGGAGGAGCCAGCCTGGGCTTACACAGTACACAGCAAGGAGCATTTGCCTGTGGGCAACTGATCTTTTGCTCCAAATGACTTTCTGTCTGCGGTTGGGAAGCTACATAAACCTGTTCCTCACTCTAGCCACAGGACTATGTGCCCAACCACATGATACATCAGGCTCAGGCAGTTAAGGCAGAGTGCCACCTGCTGGGATTTCCAAGCCAGTGCAACTATTTCCAATTTTAGCAGAGTTCCTCCCTCAGAAGTCTGGTTCAGACCCACAGGGTGGAGGCCTCAGATGCCAAGGTGACCCTGGTGATCGCTTCACTTCACTTTACAGGCAGAGAAACTAAGGACCTCAGCCAGTATGTTTTCTTCTGACAGCCTCTCAAGCTGGGCCACACTACCCCTAGAAGGAGGGACCAGCTACTTCTCCATTGGTGCCAGTACAATTCCAAGTTTCCCTTGCTGGTTAAAGATGGTGGTGGGGTTCAAAGAAGACAGACAGGTTTGGGTCAGTGCATGGGGTGGGGAAGAGGCAAGGACTCTGTGTGGCTCAATAAAGCCAACCTGGATGGAGAGTGAGAGAAGGTTCCTTGCAATGGCTTCCATTTACTGAACAGTGACTACGTAAAATGCAAGACTCTTTACGTTGTTGTCCCCAGTCTCTGCCAGAAAAGCAGTACCTTCATTTAGCAAATGAGGAAACTGAAATCTAGAGAGGTTAAGTAACTTTCCCAGAGTCATGTAGCTGGTAAATGGTGGGGTCAGAATTCAAACCCATGTCAATTTTGTTCTAAGACTGAACTCTGCACTGTATCATGCCATCTTGCCCCCAAACCATAGACTCTCCATGCCTCTTGACTGCATCCTTCCTGCACAGGGACTGTGGATAGACAGGGTTCAGCATGCACTGGCCACATGGCATGGTTCTTTCAGGGAGTCAATAGACTACAGAATGAGGGCTTGCGAGCAGACACCAGGTGTGTGCAGGGAGCAAAGCCTCGACTGTAGATGACCCCAGTCACATGTGAAACCACTGCCTCAGAACATCATGCAAGTCCTTAAATGATGCAGCTTACATTGATGGAGGACCTATCAGTGCCAAGCCCTGTGTTTAGTGAAGAAACAGGCAGTGAGTGGGGCAGGAAGACAAGTGACTGGGTGATTACAACAGAGCATGATACTCTCCAGCCAGCTAAGGGCAGCACTTGAAGGCAGCCTTAGGATATTTAAATCTCCCCTGGGGGTCACAAAAGTCTTCCAGACAAGCAGATATGGAGCATAGACCCCTGCCATCTTTTCCCTTTAAGAATCACTACTCCAACAAATCACCTTTTCAAAAGAGCAGGGAAGAAGTTATGAAGCACAGGTCTACCTGTGGAAAGCCTCAAAGTACTGGAGTGTGCCCCTGGATTGTGAGGATATGGGGACCTCTGGCCCAACCTGGAGGTAGAAGGAGCTTGTAATCAGCTGCATGTGCTCCTTTGTTGACACCTGCAGGCGTCCTGGGTAGATGCCTGGCCTTGCTCACCTCTTTACAAGGTTGCTGGTTCCTGCTGTCTGATTCTGTCTTTTCTACTTTCCCTTTCTCCATGGCACCCACTCTACAACCACAGGTCACCAGCCCCCTGGGATAGCAAAGCCAATGTTATACTATGAACTACCCCAGTCTGTTCTAAGGAGTGTCAAAATGAGCATCTTTAGATCCAAGACCAATTTTACAACTCTCCACACAGAGGCCCAGTCTTAATATAAGACATGATGGGAGACCAGTAGGAAACTTTATTAAGATTATGATAGCTGGTGACACTTTCCTGGCTATCCACAAAGAGAATAGCATGCATTGCACGTACACAACACACACACACACACACACACACTTTGCAGGGAGCCAAGGCACAAAGCCTCACATCCTGACCTAGTCTCATGCAGAGAATGGATAAGGATATTCAATGAAGATTTGAATGGAATGTGGCTGACTGCTATCAATCAGCCTTAAAACACCACAAGCTAATCTCTTACCCTCTCGCAACAGAGAAGCTCTAGCTCTGTGCACATCTTGCCATTCTCTCTATTTCCTCAAGGCCATTATGATCAAGAATGAGGGCTCCTGGCCAGTTCCACAGAAGCCAGAATGGAATGTCTCAGCATTCCAAGCATTCCATCAGACATCACCCGGAGTTTTCTCTACCAAATACTGTACCAATGCAAGTTTTCAGCCTAGCCATCAGGGGAGAGTAGAGTTAGCCAAAACGACGAGCTTGCACGAAAGACACACATTTTGAGTCCCAGCTCTTCAGCTACAAGCTGTGTGGTCTTGGACAAAGTTTGTTACCTCCTTGGGACTGCTTTTCCTCATTTGCAATAAAGTAATTTTTATCTTTTACGGTAGTAATGAATACTATATAGGATAAGGGTGTTAAAATCATAGTTTAGTGCCTTGCTTATAGTAGTAAAGCTCACTGCTTTTAAGTATAAATATATACATATTTATATTTATTTTAAGTATCTAATATTTAATTAAATATAAATAAATATTAAACATATTGAATATGTAATAAAATATATTAGATATTAAATACACAAAATAATAAAATATTTAGTTATATTTAAGCATATTTATTTTATATATGTATATAAAACTGGCCCCAGACTGTATGTGTGTATTGGTTCCCTGGAGGGAGGCAATTTACTCCTAAGGCTGAGGAATCTTAAGATACAGATGCGGATTTTAGCTAAGCTTACTCTGAGCCTCTGGGAGGAATCCATACAAAATGTTCTGGTATCTGGGTGGCCCCACCCCATCCTTACCTCTTGACAGGTTTTCCATGACTGTGACTAGTTATGAGAAGAAAAGATTAAGTAAAGATTAGAGTGACTCACCTCATATTGAGTCAACTTGAAAAGGAAGCTGAGAAAGACTCCAGCAAACCTGACATTGTCATGGGCAGGTGAGGAAACTGAGACCTGGGAAAAGGAAATGACTTGCTCAGGATCAGACAGGTTGCCAGTGGCAGAACCAAGGCAGCAACTCAGGTCTAGGGACTCTCTGCCCATTGCTCTTTATATGGAGCTATATTTAGTGCTTACTAAAACAAATGGAAGGTGAACGTCCTTGCTGCCTCAGCCCTTGAGGGCAGAGGAGACTCAAGCCCAAGGGTTGCCCGGACAGCTGAGGACACAGAGAATGGTTTCCTTAATATGTTGCTGAAGAGAGAGATGGAAGCAGAAATATCTGATACCTGACAGCAAAATATCCAGAAGACAGAGGGCTAAATACCAGGGGGTTGGGGGGCAACAGTGACAGTTCTCTGCCCCTGGATGGCCTGAGACAGTGCTTACACACATGAACACACAAACACACACATGAACACACACTAAGACAGAAAGCATCACTGACTTAGGAGACTTCAGCAGACTTGGGAACAGGACAAGTCCACTGTCTCTTCTGTGCCAGGTGCCAGTAATGGAAAACCAGGCCAGGGTCCATACACAGACATGTAGGGGAAGGCAGAAGAGAACCAATGGGGACGTATCCACAGACAGGGCTCTGGACAAAGGACTCCTGGTGGCTGAAGCTAGAGCCTCTCTGCTGAAATCCTGCAAGGAGCAGGCTGACGCCTGTCACAGCCGAGGCCTCTGGGACGCTGCTCCAGATTCTGTTCTCAGCGGTCAAAGTCAGCCTCCACAACTGCAGAATTTACATTGAATAATACCCCTGTGTGTGTCATTGATATGAGCGTGTGTCCCTGTATAAACATATATGAGTGTGTGACTGTGTGAACGTGCTGCTTTTGCCTTACCAATGGATCAGTGGTCAGCAGGGAGGGCCAGACCAATGCTGGTCCCTAAACTGTTTCACATCCTCTTCTCCGCCTACTCCTTCCAACTCTGTAGATACTTTTCCATGGTTTGGCTTAGATTAGCTGAAGAACTCAAACCCAAATATTTCAGTAGCAATGCCTGCGTAACTAGAGGAAATATGAACATCAGCAGATCCATGAGTTTTCAGTGTAAAATCCTATCAATCTTTTCTGGCCTAAGCCCTCACTACCCAGAACAGATTTTTTGGGGTAGAATCTGCTATCTCAAGCATGAATCATGTAGTATTGCTGTTACCACCAGAGGACAGAAGAAACGGGTACTCTAGTAGCCACAGGTACAACTAAACACTTTTCCTGGGCATTTGGAATGGTATTGTTCCCTGACTTTTGTTAGCATCGCTCTTTCTCTTTCTCCAAGACTCTGTTGCTCATGTACACACACACACACACACACACACACACACACACACACACACACACACACACACACTCAGGCAGAGGCACCACTGTGACCAAGGAGGTCTCAGCAGCCTTAGGCAAAGGCTAAGCCCACTGTGTCTTCTGTGGCAGTTATCTGTGAAGGAACACCAGGTCAGGGCCCGTGCACAGACATGCAGGGGAAGGCAGAGCAGAACAAATGGGACCGTGTCAAAAGACAGAGCTCCAGACAAAGGACTCCTGGTGGCTGGAGCTAGAGCCTCTCTTCTAAAAAACATTGCCTGCTGGGGATGCCCAGGGGCACGGCACGATGTGTGCCCAGCATCTGGGCTGGTGAGAGAGGTCCTCACTTTCCCAGGGTGCCTGTGGTTGGGGGATGAGGGAGGGGCAGGCCTCCACTGCCTGTCAGAATCTCTGTTCGAGTTTGTAATTCAGGCCTTGAAGTTTGAGCTATTCTCATTTTACAGCTTAGAAAGTTTATGTTGGCTACGGTTACTTAAGTAAAAAGTAGGGAAGAGAGGTTTTGAACCCAGCTCTGCCAGGCTCCAGGATGGGTGTGTGTTCTCTTTCTTGCACCATACAAGCTTCTAGGGAATTTCTTTGTTTGGAAGAGGTAAGTTTATTCTTCCCTGAGGAAGGCACACTTCTTTGGAAGGCCTCAGCATCATGCCCTTCATCTGGGGATCTTTGTGTTCTCAAGGTCAATGGGCAGATAATCTCCTGGAATGTTGCAGAAGCCTGGCGAAGGGTCTGGACTGTATGCTCTGGGGCCATGCACATGAGCAAGAATGAGAATGTGAGCATGTGCTTTGGTGCCTGTGTTTGTGTGAGTGTGTATAGATGAGTGAAGACTTATTTCATGGTGATTGACATCTTATGAAGGTTTGTGTGTGTGTGTTGTGTGTGGCCTCACGTGAAGGGTCATGAATGGATCTATGAGGGAATATGAACTTGAGTGTGCGAGGGTGAGTGTGCACAGGGCTGAGAGTCAAGAGGTATGCACATGTGTTGCTGACTCCACAGTTAAAATGTGAAAAGAACTTATGTAACAGGTGGCTCCTAGGCTCTGAGAGCTGCCCACCTGCGTGCCTGCACCCACCCTGGAAGGCAGCCCGCTCAGTCCTACAGCATGGAGAAGCTGCGAGACTGACACCTGTCCCAGCGGAGGCCTCTGGAACGCTGCTCCAACTTCTGTTCTCAGTGGCCAGTGGAAGTCTCCACACTTGCAGAATTTACGCTGAATAACAACCCCGTGTGTATCATTGATATGAGCATGTACCCCTGTATTAACACGTGTCAGTGTGTGACTATGTGAACGTACTGCCTTTGCCTTCCCAATGAATCAGTGGGTTGTAGGTTCTGGAAAGACGGGGTCCAGTCTTTATGCTTCTTCCAGCCACTGAGACGGTCAGAGCACTTGCCACATTGCAAAGACTACAGACTAGGGTTCGAATCTCACCTCCACCACGTATAAGTTGTTGGTACTGTGAGCACGTAAGGAGCTTTGCTGCACCTCAGCTCTACCTGTCAAGGGAAGAGAAAGACATGCTTCAATGGGGTGGTGTCTGTGTGTGTGAGCACTTGTCACACCCCATGCCCTCTCCATGCTTCCTCAGCATATGAGCCTCCTCCAGGGGGCACGGTCTGCCTCCAAAAGACATGGCTGGCTGTGTACACTGATAGGGAAAAGTCACTGTGGGCCAGAGCTGCCCAAGACTGCCTCAAGAGCAGGATCCATCGTGGACAGGTGTTATCACACAGGAGTTTCTGGAAAAGAAGGGTAAAAACACAATGGCATGATTATGCCCTGGATGAAATGTTGCTTCCGCCTGTGAACACCATTCAGATGCTTTGCTCTACGCAATTGGACCTTGTCCTTGTCCCAGAGATGTGCCCGGCCCCTCACACTTTTTCTTAATAAAGGTGTGCAGCCCATGTCGTCAGGTTGGTGGCAATAAGTGGAGGGTCTTGCTGCTCTGTCAGAAAGTGGAGAATAATAATAAAAGCAAGAGCTAACATTCATCCAACATTTACTATGTGTTACATCCTACTTCATATTTATTTACATTGTCCCATTGAAGACCCCTCCGCATCGACCCCAGGTGGCAGGATTTATTCTACGCACTATACAGATGAGAAAAATGAGGCCTAGGGAAGTATGGGATTCAGTGCATCATAGGAGTGGATCTGGATCCAAACCCAGTAGGATGGGGATAAAAGAAAATTCCTCATGATGGTCCACACATAAGCCCATGTGCACACAACCTAAGTATGATTATTAGTGGGGGAGAAAATTCAGTGAAGCCCAGAGAGGCAAAATTCACCTTCTGTTAATCTGCTGACTGAGGGAGGGTGAGGAAAGAGACAGTAAGAACCCAAAGGGGAGTTCTTGGTGAAGGTCATGTATGTGAGGCAAGAGAGGAGCTATTTGGAGACCTGCGGACTGAGGTATCTGAGGGTGGGGAATTGGTTCAAAGCGCTCATCATTTTCAGGGAGTTCACTTAAGGTGTCTACAGCTTTTCAATACATTTGGTGTGTCATCCTTGAGTTCTGGTGAATGCAACACTGTGGGAAATAATTATGACACATAAGTCAGGAAACTGGAGGCACCCTCCAGCTTTCTGTGGTCATCACCTGGTGCCGGTGGCTGCAGAGGCTACGTGCCCTGTCCACCATGGACAGGGGCTGAGACGTTGAAGACTGGCCTCCTGGGAACAACTAGCACTCGCAGCATTGGCTGCTGTCTCTCTCTGTCTCTGAATTCTGAGGGAAAGGAATGAAGTATCTGTAGCTTCCAAGGCACCCATGAACTAGACATCATCTGGTAAAATTGTCCTTTGTTGTCTTGAGGGTCACAACTTGGTCTTCTTATGGGGATTAAACCAAGAGGTCAGGAGCCCTGTGAGTGAGTCTGTGCCTCCCCAGCACACATCACATTCTAAGCAAAGGGAGGAGGAGGTACTACCAAGGATGCAATGATGCATTGCTGGTGGGGATGGATAGATCGGTGATGGATAAATAGATAGACAAATGGAGCCTAGCTGAAAGGAATGAACAGATATTACAGAGGAAGGAGAGACCAGCCAAGCAGGGAAGCAATGCTAAAACTTCTGCCTTTAGCTAATTCTCAATTCTACAGGGACTGTGATCTATGTTGGGGATAATTCACACTTTTAGTTTATGTGATGTTCTGTTCTGGCTCCTTTTGGGTACTTCTGTGGGTTTTCAGTGATTCCCTTGTAGCCCAGAGGCAGGTGTAGGAAAAGAGAAGCAAAGACCTCAATTTGTGCACTATGTTGGGAGAGAAGGATTTGGTTGAAAGGGATGTGTGTCATGGATATAATAGAAAGAAGCAGTTTGGCTTACCTTTGGGCCTGAAGTTTCATGTTCCCCTAATGGCCCAAGGATTTAGGGAATGGAAAGTAAGAGGACAGTGAGAGAAATATTGCCTAGGAGAACCCTAAGCTGGAGAAACAATGGGGGCTCTGAATTTAATAAAACAATGACAGTGGAAATGTGTGTGCGTTGGATGTATGATTTTTACATAGACTGGCTCCTACTTACACATTTGGTTAGCTTGAAGAAACTCTGGTCTTTTCTTCTACCATTGAGAGAGTTTTTGAGGCCCGGTCCTCAATTCATTTTGACCACATGCCCTTGGAGTGTTCTCTGAATTTCCATTTATTTGCCTCTACTCTACTCTTTAGCTCCTGGCTGGGTTTCCCTTACTCTTTCTGTGCCTCTGTTTTTTAGACGGGCACCATCTCCCCCTTTCTCCTAGGGCTGTTCTCATTTTCCAGGGCTTTGGGGATGTGTCCCATGAGGGAGAAGTGCCCATCTCTTTTCTCACCCTGGCAGGACCATGGAAAATGTCCCTTAGCTCAGAAGTGCATCTCTCAATGCCTTCTCCTCTACCTGAGCCCTCATGCCCAGACCTCCAAGGGCTCTGGGTTGAGGAGCAGGATAGAAAACGTGCAGGAATTCACAACTGTAAGATGATGAAATAATCCACAGACACATTCATACCAAAGGAATTGTGTTTAATAGTTGGGAAAACTGGAGTAGAAATGAAGGGTGCTAGGAAAGGATGTCCCGCCACGCTGCTGAAGTTTCCAAAAAGCCGACAGGGCGAAGTTGATACAAGGCAGCAAAGAAGATTAGACGGTTTAGAACCAGATCCTCTTCTGAGATGGAACTTGCAGCTGCTAATTAATACAAAATCTTGATCCAGGAAACTGCCATCCTTGTGCTGCTTTTCCCGAAGTGTGGCTGCTTCCAGAAGCCGGGGGTGAGTGGTGCTGACAGCTGGCTGGCTGAGAGAGGGGAGTGGGCTTCATGGTCTCTGTTCTCCAGGGAGCTTGGCCCAGGTCCCATGGCCAGGGATGACTTCTGCTTGGACTTCTGGCATTGTGGAGGGTGTGGGCACTTGTGTTGGGACTTGGGGACACAGGGCACCTTGCACTTGGGTGGAGGCTGGCAAGGCTGCTTGGTGTGCTGAGGGGGTCAAGCACTGCTTTGGTGGGGGACAGAAGTACTGGGGACGGGGACAGTACTGCTGAGGTGCGGGGCAGCAATACCTTGGTAGTGGGCAGTACTGCTGAGGTGGGGGGCAGCAATACTTTGGTGAGGGGCAGCAATATTTTGGTGGGGTGCAGCATTGCTGGGATGGAGGGCAGCAATCCTTTGGTAGCGGGCAGCACAGCTTCTGCTTTGGATGATACATTCTGGTCTGGATGTGCACTGCAACGGAAAAGACACTGAAGTGAGGAACTCTAGAACCTTAGAGACACTCAACCCAGGAGAACCACTTGCCTCGTTCAAACCTGTGCCGATTCAACCTTTGCCTGGTGGCTTCACCGATTAAATATTTGTGTGTGTGTCTACAATGATGTGAGTCAGTATAAATTGTAGCTACAGTTTGTAAGCCATAGAAAGGTTTTAATTGAGACAAATAAAGAAATACGGAAGGAAGGAAAGAAAGAAGAAAGAGAAGAAAAAAGGGTGAAAGGAGAAGAGTAATGGAGAGGGTTAGAAAAAACAAAGATATAAAAAATAAGAGAGAGGGACAGACAGACAGACAGAAAGAGGAGAGAGAAGGAAAGAATAAGAAGGAAGGTCAGGGGTAATGAGAACAAAAACTATTATCCTTCCACAGCAGATACTGTGGAATTTGAACATGATTTTATTGGATCTGAGTCCTGTCTCAAAAATTAACCAGCTGTGTGACTTTGAGCAAGTTACTTAATTTCTCTGTACTCTTCCTAAGTTGTTGTAAGGATTAAATGAGCATATAAAACTCCACACAAACACATGTAAATACACAGGTAAGTATGAGTGTAAAGATATATGTGTTTGTGTGTGCTCATGTGGTCACACACACACACACACACACACACACAAGAACCAAAACATGTTGAGTACTCTTGTAAGATTTTGACTTTTTAAATAAATATCCAAAGTTGTAACAGAGCATCTTAACCATTCTGTAAGAGAATTCATAAAAATGAGGCAACTAGAGACAAAAGGACCATTTAGATCGATACTAAATTCTAGGTGAGAATGCACATCTTAGAGAGGGAAGTCATGGATCCCCAGGCACTGAGCACACGGGGGTGGAACAATGGTCCCCGACTCCCAGAGCAGGACATGGCCGCTTTACCACCTCCTCATGTCCTTGCTGCTCTGAGCTCCCTGGGCCTCTGCCCCCTGCTCCCTGAGGAGCTCTCCTCCCTCGCTGCACTGGCCTTTCCCTTCAGGGCAGCCCTGCCCTAGAGTTGGTGCCACTCTCTCCTAATCAGCTCCACTCAGCTCCTGGCCACGACAACAGCGTCACCACACACGCCAGCAGGACCCTCAACACAGGACTCTGGTCACACCCTGGACCCCCATCTCAGCCCCCACCCCACACACTTCAGATGTTGACTTGTAGCCGAAGAGAGGTGGGTCCCAAATGATACGGATGAGAGAGGTGCCCACAGGAGGCCTTTCTTTCTGACCAGCCAGCCAGTGCGCAAGCCCCAGCTGCCCGCAGAGTTTTGGACCAGGTAGAACCAAGCTCCAAAGAGCTGCGTTCCTTTGCCCGACATACCTGATTTCACCAGTGGCTGGAACGTGGAGATGCTGAGGCTTTTGAGATGCTCTAAGACTGCACACATTTTACACGTCTCAAATCCCTCTTGGAAGCCATGAGGTGGCCTACGATTGGGGCATGCTAGGCCCCAGTCACAATAGGATGCATCTGCCCTTCCTCAAGCTTCAGGTTTTACTCATCTCCTGGGCTGGCAAACTCACTCTTGGTTTGATGGTGCTTGAGGATGACAGTGCCTTCACGCGAGCCCTGGCCCCATTTCCCCATCACTTTACGAGCCGTGGCTTCCTCGTGTTTCGAAACACACTCGTGATGTTTTCCCTAGAACCTTGACGTCTGGGATGGTGCTAAGCAAGCATTCAGGACACTGTGGGGTGTGGGAGCGGTGAGGGTAGTGTTCCAGGATATTCCGGTTGGTGTGGGATGGTGTGGGCAGCTCAGCGTGCACAGGGAGCCTTCTTGTAAGAGAATCAACTACTCAGGAGTGAGTGGCTCTTGGGAGACTCAGTAAATTCAACAAAGTTGGGACCATGACTTAACCTAGATTCAGAGCCACATTCAGCCTGAACTGGAAACAAACTGGGCAACCCACTTTGATTTTTCACCTGCTGTAATATAAAGAAAAAAATGGAGTCTGTAGCTGTCTCTGCTGCCTCTTGGTCAGCAAAACATTAGTCTTCATTCACAGAAACTGGGCGGATACAGTTGATAGTACGTATCTCTCTTACAGGAGTATAAGTCACGCAGACTGCATGCTTCTCAGGGAAATGATTATCATGAGGTGGAGAGGCTGGGGAGCTAAAAACTTTGACCTGGCGTGGGTGCTAGCCCAGTCTCTCAGTCTGGCTCCTGGAATCTGATCTCCCAGGGCTTAAGGGCTGATGCGTCCTTCCTGTTCCACTTAGAGCTTCCAGAACAAAGAAGGATGCCACAGGGCAGGAACCAGGATGAAAATGTTGAAACAACATCCACCAAAAGATGAAACATACCTTAAATAATTCCCCAATTAGTGTTCCGACTGGGGCTCTGATCTTCACCAGCTGGGTGACTTTGGGCACTATACATCTGTGAGCACTAGTTTCCTCATCTGCTAAACAGGATAACCCCATACTGCATGTCAGCTGAAAGGCATACTTTGGACAAC
Organism: Pseudorca crassidens; assembly: GCF_039906515.1. NCBI lineage: Eukaryota > Metazoa > Chordata > Mammalia > Artiodactyla > Delphinidae > Pseudorca > Pseudorca crassidens. The sequence continues at coordinate 109,839,049 of NC_090297.1, read as the reverse complement.
ATGCGTAAGCATGTGCACACTGTTGGGCACAGAATAAGGACTCAACGATGGTTGGGTGCTCCATGGAGTCTGGCTCTGAAAGCTGGGGCAAAGCCCACTCTTAGAAGTAGGGAGGAGGAGGTCATTGCCACATTTGAAGGCAAGTAGCGGCACTTGCCACCAGTGTCCTAAGACTTTGACTGACACAAATGGAAATGGGCAAGCCAGGCCTGAGGACGGCACGTTTCATTCTCAGACCTGGAATTTAGCCACAGCTCAGATGTAAGCACTACAGTAACCCTAGATCTTGGGAATTCACACTGCAGCATGAGAAGACAGACTTGGATATTGATGGTGTCTCCTCTGGGACTCACCGTAAGGGCAGACTATGCATGGGCTCGGCCCCGAGGGAAACCCAGAGGATCCCAGGCCTTCCCGGGAGAAGAACCCCTTCCGCCTGTTGTCACTCTGACAGAAGCAACCCTGATAGGCTTGGAGAGAGATTTCAGCTCAGGTCCCTAGTAGCAGAGAGGAAAGGCCACGTGGGGCATGTGTTCTGGGATAACTAATAATTCATCAAGACGTAGTGAGCTCACACAACACACCAGGCCCTGGGGACGGTGGCCAGCCAGGAGGGCCAGAGCCTTCCTGGTCCCTATACTTCTTCACATCCTCTTCTCCGCATACTGCTTCCAACTCTGTAGATACTTTTCAATGGTTTGGCTTGGATTAGCTGAAGAACTCAAACCCACTTGTGGCCGTAGCAATGCCTGTCTAACTAGAGAAAATGTGAACGTCTGAAGATCCATGAGTTTGGGTGTTACATCCAGTCCATCTTTTCTGGCCTAAGCCCTCACTACCCAGAACAGATTTTTTTGGGTGTGGAATCTGCTATCTCAAGCATGCATTATATAGTAGTACATCTACCAACAGAGAACATATGAACATGTCCTCTAGGAACGACAGGTACAACTAAACGCTTATCCTTGGAATGGTATTGTTCCCTGACATTCATTAGCATCACTCTTTGTCTTCCTCCAAACCTCTGCCTCTCATATACAAACACACAGACAGACACACAGAGAAGGCAGAAGGGACAATTGGGACCAAGGAGGTCTCAGGAGAACCTGGGCCCAGGCTAAGCCCACTGTATCTTCTGTGCCAGGCATCTGTGAATGAACACCAGGCCGGGGCCCGTGCACACATATGCAGGGGATGGCCGAGCTGACCCTCTGGGGCCGGCCACATCAACAGACAGGGTTCCGGACAAAGGACTCCTGGTGGCTGGAGCTAGAGCCTCTCTGCTGAAATCCATCGCCAGCTGGGCATCCCCTGGGGCACGGCAGGGTGTGTGCCATCATCTGGGCGGCTGAGAGACGCCCTCCCTGTTCAAGGGGTCTTGTCCCGGGAGGATGAGGGAGGGGCAGTCCTCCCCTGACTGTCACAATCTCTGCTCGAGTTTCTAATTCAGTCCATGAGGTCGGAGCTATTTTCATTTTACAGCTTCGAAAGTTTCTATTTGCTAAGGTTACCTAAGTAAAAAGTAGGGAACAGAGGATTAAACCCAGCCCTGCCAGGCTCCCGGATATGTGTGTGTGTGCTTTTTCTCGCACTATACTACCTTCTAGGGAATTTCTTTGTTTGGAAGATGTAACTATATTCTTCCCTGAGGAAGGCAGCCTTCTTTCAAAGGCCTCAACATCATCCCCTTCATCCGGAGACCTTTCTGCTTGGAAATTCACTCAAGGTCAAGGGTCGAAATCTGCTGGAATGTTGCAGAAGCCTGGGGAGGCTCAGAAATCTACGCTCTGGGGCGATGCACATGCACAAGAAAGACAATGTGAGCATGTGTGTTGGTGCATTGGAGTGTCTCTGAGTGTGTGTGGGTGAGTGAAGACGTATTTCAGGTGAGAGACATCTTGTGATGGTTTGTCGGTGTGTGTTGTGTGTGACCTCACGTGAGGGGTCATGAATGGATCTATGAGGGAACATGAACTTGAGTGTGTGAGGGTGAGCGTGCATAGGGCTGAAAGTCAAGTGGTACGCACAGGTGTTGCTGACTCCATGGTTAAAATGTGAAAAGACCTTATGTAACAGGTGGCTCCTAGGCTCTGCACTAGGTGCCCTGCAGGCCTGTGTGCCTGCGCCCACCTGCCAGGCAGCCAGCTCAGTCCTACAACATGGAGCAGCTGGGAGGCTGACGCCTGTCCCAGCGGGTCCTCTGGGATGCCGCTCCATCTTCTGTTCTCCATGGTCAGTGGAAGTCTTCACACTTGGAGAATTTACGCTGAATAACAACACCATGTGTGTCTTTCATACGAACGTGTAGCCCTGTATAAATACCTGTGAACGTGAGACTGTGTGAAAGTACTGCCTTTGCCTTCCCAACGGATCAGTGAGTTTTAAGTTCGGGAGAGACGGGGTCCAGGCTTTATGCTTCTTGTAGCCACTAGCACGGTCAGAGCACTTGCCATGTTGCAAAGATAAGGACCAGGGTTTGAATCTCACCTCCACCATGTGCAAGGTGTTGTTACACTGAACAGGTAAGGAGCTTCTTTTCACTCACCACTAGCTCTCATAGGAAGGGCAAGACCTGCTTCAATATGGTCGTATCTGTGTGTGTGTGCGCTTGGCACATGCCGTGCCCTTTCCATGCTTCCTAATCTTATCAGCCTCCACCTGGGTGTAGGGTCTCCCTCCAAAAGACATGGCTGGCGGTGTACCTTGATAGGCAAATGTCACTGTGGGCCAGAGCTGCCCAGGACTGCCTCAACAGCAGGAATCATCATGGGCAACTGTTACAAAGGGGAAGCTTGTGGAAGAAAAGGGCAACCACACAATGTGGTGAATAGGCCCTGGACAAAATACCATTTCCACCTTTGAACACCCCTCGGATGCTTTGGTCTACACAACTGTTCCTTGTCCTGGCCCCAAGTTGTGCCCTGTCCCTCACACCTTGTTCTTACTAAAGGTGTGGAACCCAAGTCGTCAGGTTGGAGGTAATAAGTGGAGGGTCTTGCTGCTCTGTCAGGAAGTGGAGAATAATAATAAAAGCAAGAGCTAACATTCATCCAACATTTACTATGTGTTACATCCTACTTACTATTTATTTACATTGTCTCATTGAAGACCCCTCCCCGTCAACCCCAGGTTGCAGGTATTATTCTGCCCACTATACACATGAGTAAAGTGAGGCCTAGGGAAGTATTAGATTCAGTCCATCATAGGCATGCATCTGGCATCCAAACCCACTATGACGGGATAAAGGAAAATTCCACAAGATGGTCCACACATAACCCCGTGTGCACGCAATCCTAGTATGATAATTAGTGGAGGACAAAATTAAGTGAAGCCCAGAGAGGCAAAATTCAACCTTGTCTTAATCAGCTGAGGGGGGAGGGTGAGGAAATAGAGAATAAGAACCCAAATGAGAGTTCTGGGGCAAGGTCATGTATGTGAGGCAGGAGAGGAGCTATTTGGAGCCTGTGCAGACTGAGGTATCTGAGGATGGGGAATTGGCTCAAAGAGCTCATCATTTTCAGGGAGTTCACTTAAGGTGTCTACAGCTTTTCAATTCATTTTGTGTGTCATCATTGAGTTTTGTTGAATGCAACGCTCTGTTGGAAATATTTACGACACATAGGTCTAGAAACTGGACACGCCCCCAGCATTCCGTGGTGTCAAAAGGTGAAGGTGGCTGCAGAGGCTATGTGCTCTCTCCACCACGGACAGGAGCTGAGACGTTGAAGACTGGCCTCCTGGGAACAACTAGCACTCGCAGCACTGGCTGCTGCTCTACGCAGTCCTGGAACGCACTGCTGCTTACTTACACACATCCCGCTGTCCTTCTGCTCTGAACCTCCCTTCTCCCGGTGTTCTTCGTGGAAAGACATTTTCTGGGAGCCCTGTGGTGGATGTCATTATGACACAGATGACCAAGTTCTCCTTCCTCCCCTCAACAGCCCTCAGTGTTCTCTCTCTGTCTCCTCTGAGTTCTGAGGGCAGGAATGACGTATCTGTGGCTTCCAAGTTGCCCATGAATTACACGCCTCCGGTCAAACTGCTTTTTGTTGTATTGACGGTCTGAGCTTGCTTTCATCACGGGGATTAAACCAAGAATACTGGAGCCTTGTGTGCGAGTTTGTGCTTCCACAGCATCCCTCACATTCTAAACGAAGGGAGGGGCAGGTACTTAGGAAGGATGCGATGATGCATTGCTGCTTGGGATGGATGTATTGGTGATGGATAAATAGGTAGATGGATGGAGCCTACCTGGAGGGCATGAACAGTGGTGGTGGAGGACGAAGAGACCAGCCAAGCATGGAAGCAATGCTAAATTAAAACTAAACCTTTTGTCTTTAGCGTATTCCGAATTCTACAAATCTGCTATCTATGTTGGGGATAATTCACACATTTAGTTTATGTTTTGTTCCTTTCTGATTCCTTTGGGCACTTCTCTGGATTTTCAGTGATTCCCCTGTAGCCCAGTTACGTGAAATGGGAGACAGGTACAGGAAAAGAGAGGCAAAGACCTCAATGTGGGGACTCTTAGTGACAGAAGGATTCGGTGGAAAGGTATGGGTGTAGTGGACGTAATAGAAAGAAGTTTGGATTACCTGTGGGCCTGAGGTTACCACCGTTTACTCAGGTTACCCTGATACCGCAAGGAGTTAGGGAATGGAAAGTAACAGGGCAGTGAGAGAAAAATAGCCCAGGAGAAACCCCAAGCTAGAGAATCAATGGGTGCTATGACTTTAAAAATTATTCACAGTGGATACGTGTGTGTGATGGATGTATGATTTTTTTTTAACATCTTTATTGTGGTAAAATTCCTTTACAATGGTGTGTTAGTTTCTGCTTTATAACAAAGTGAATCAGCTATACATATACATATGTTCCCATATCTCTTCCCTCTTGCGTCTCCCTCCCTCCCACCCTCCCTATCCCACCCCTCCTGGCGGTCACAAAACACCGAGCCGATATCCCTGTGCCATGCGGCTGCTTCCCACTAGCTATCTACCTTACATTTGTTACTGTATATATGTCCATGCCTCTCTCTCGCCCTGTCACAGCTCACCCTTCCCCCTCCCCATATCCTCAAGTCCGTTCTCCAGTAGGTCTGTGTCTTACTCCTGGCTTACCCCTAGGTTCTTCATGACATTTTTTTCTCTTAAATTCCATATATATGTGTTAGCATACGATATTTGTCTTTCTCTTTCTGACTTACTTCACTCTGTATGACAGACTCTAGGTCTATCCACCTCATTACAGATAGCTCAATTTCATTTCTTTTTATGGCTGAGTAATATTCCATTGTATATATGCGCCACATCTCCTTTATCCATTCATCCGATGATGGGCACTTAGGTTGTTTCCATCTCCGGGCTATTGTAAATAGAGCTGCAATGAACATTTTGGTACATGACTCTTTCTGAATTTTGGTTTTCTCAGGGTATATGCCCAGTAGTGGGATTGCTGGGTCATATGGTAGTTCTATTTGTAGTTTTTTAAGGAACCTCCATACTGTTCTCCATAGTGGCTGAACCAATTCACATTCCCACCAGCAGTGCAAGAGTGTTCCCTTTCCTCCACACCCTCTCCAGCATTTATTGTTTCTAGATTTTTTGAGGATGGCCATTCTGACTGCTGTGAGATGATATCTCATTGAAGTTTTGATTTGCATTTCATTAATTATTAATGATATTGAGCATTCTTTCATGTCTTTGTTGGCAGTCTGTATATCTTCTTTGGAGAAATGTCTATTTAGGTCGTCTGCCCATTTTTGGACTGGGTTGTTTGTTTTTTTGCTACTGACCTGCATGAGCTGCTTGTAAATTTTGGAAATTAATCCTTTGTCAGTTGCTTCATTTGCAAATATTTTCTCCCATGATATATGATTTTTACATAGACTGTCTCTTACACATTTTGTTAGCTTGAACAAAATCTCGTCTTTTCCTTTACCAGTGGGAGAGTTTTTGAGGCCGGGTTCTCAATTCATTTTCACCCACATGCCCTTGGAGTATTCTCTGAATTTCCATTTATTTGCCTCTACGCTACTCTTGAGCTCCTGGCTGGGTTTCCCTTACTCTTTCTGTGCCTCCGTTTTCGAGACGGGTATCATCTCCCTTGGGTCCAAAGGCTGTTCTCATTTTGAAAGTATGGGGGGATGTGTCTCCATGCGGCTGAAGTGCCCATCTCTCCGCCTCACCCTGGCAGGACCATGGAAAATGTCCTTCAACTCAGAAGTGCATCTCCCCATGCCTTCTGCTCAACCTGCACCCACATGCCCAGCCCTCCTAGGGCTCATATTTAGGCAGCAGGATACAAAATCTGCAGGAGTTAACGACTGTAAGATGACGAAATAATCAAACCGACACATTCATGGCAGCGAAATTGTGTTTAATTGTTTGAAAAACTGGAGCAGAGACCAAGTGTGCTAGGAAAGGATGGTCGGGCATGTTGCTTAAGTTTCCAAGAAGCCAAAAGGGCGAAGTGTACATGTCTGCAAAGAAGATTAGATGGTTTAGAACCGGATCCTTTTCTAAATGGAAATTGCAGCTGCTAATTCATAAGAAATGTTGATCCAGGAAGCTGCCATCTTGGTGCTGGCTTTTCCACAAATGTGGCTGCTTCCAGAAGCCGGGGGTGAGTGGTGCTGACAGCTAGCTGGCTGAGAGAGGGGAGTTGGCTTCATGTTCTCTGTTCTGCAGGGAGCTTGGCCTCTGGCCCATGCCTGCGGTTTACTTCTGCTTGGACTTCTGGCACTGCTGAGGGTCTGGGCACTTTGGGATAGAGGGCTTCTTGCCCTTGGGTGGAGGTTGGCAAGGCTGCTGTGCTGAGGTGGAGTTTAGCAGTGTTTTGGTGGGGGGAAACAGTACTTTACTGGGGGGCAGCATTGCCACGGAGGGGGACAGTACTGCTGAGGTGGGGGACAGCAATACTTTGGTGAGGGGCAGCAATACTTTGGTGGGGTGCAGCATTGCTGGGATGGAGGGCAGCAATCCTTTGGTAGCGGGCAGCACAGCTTCTGCTTTGGATGATACATTCTGGTCTGGATGTGCACTGCAACGGAAAGGACGCTGAAGTGAGGACCCTAGAACCTTAGAGACACTCAACCCAGGAGAACCACTTGCCTCGTTCAAACCTGTGCCGTTTCAACCTTTGCCTGGTGGCTTCACCGATTAAATGTGTGTGTGTGTGTCTGCAATGATGTGAGTCAGTATAAATTGTAGCTACAGTTTGTAAGCCATAGCAAGGTTTTAATTGAGACAAATAAAGAAATATAGAAGGAAGGAAGGAAAGAAGAAAGAGAGGAAAAATGGGTGAAAGGAGAAGAGAAATGGAGAGGGGTAGTAAAAACAAAAATATAAAAATTGAGAGAGAGACAGACAGACAGAGACAGGAGAGAGAAGGAAAGAATAAGAAGAAAGGTCAGGGGCAATGAGGACAAATGTATTATCCTTCCACAGCAGATACTGTGGAATTTAGAACATGATTTTCTTGGATGTAAGTCCTGTCTCAAAAATTAACCAGCTGTGTGACTTTGAGCAAGGTACTTAACTTCTCTGTACTCTTCTTAAAGTTGTTGTAAGGATTAATGAGCATATGAAACTCCACACAAACACATGTAAATACACAGGTAAATATGAGTGTAAAGATATGTGTGTGTGTGTGTGCTCACGTGGTCACACACACACACACGAGAACCAAAACACGTTGAGTACTCTTGTAAAGATTTTGACCTTTTATATAAATATCAAACAGTTGTAATGGAGCTTGTTAACCACTCTGTAAGAGAATTCATAGAAAAGGCTCATCTAGAGACAAAACGACCGTTTAGATCGATACTAAATTCTAGGTGAGAATGCACATCTTAGAGAGGGAAGTCATGGATCCTCAGGCACTGAACACACGGGGGTGGAACATTGGTCCCCGACTCCCAGAGCAGGACATGGCCGCTTTACCACCTCCTCATGTCCTTGCTGCTCTGAGCTCCCTGGGCCTCTGCCCCCTGCTCCCTGAGGAGCTCTCCTCCCTTGCTGCACTGGCCTTTCCCTTCAGGGCAGCCCTGCCCTAGAGTTGGTGCCACCCTCTCCTTACCAGCTCCACTCAGATCATGGCCACGACAACAGCACCACCACACATGCCACCAGTACCCTAAACACAGGACTCTGGTCACACCCTGGACCCCCATCTCAGCCCCCACCCCACACACTTCAGATGTTGACTTGTAGCCCAAGAGAGGTGGGTCCCAAATGATACGGACGAGAGAGGTGCCCACACAAGTCCTTTCTTTCTGACCAGCCAGCCAGTGCGCAAGCCCCAGCTGCCCGCAGAGTTTTGGACCAGGTAGAACCAAGCTCCCAAGAGCTGCGTTCCTTTGCCCGACATACCTGATTTCACCAGTGGCTGGAACATGGAGATGCTGAGGCTTTTGAGATGCTCTAACACTGCACACCTTTTATACGTCTCAAATCCCTCTTGGAAGCCATGGGGTGGCCTACGATTGGGGCGTGCTAGGCCCCAGTCACAATAGGATGCATCTGCCCTTCCTCAAACTTGAGGTTTTACTCAACTCCTGGGCTGGCAAACTCACTCTCGGTTTGATGGTGCTTGAGGATGACAGTGCCTTCACGTGAGCCCTGGCCCTATTTCCCCATCACTTTATGAGCTGTGGCTTCCTCGTGTTTCCAAACCCACTCGTAACGTTTCCCCTAGAAGCTTGACGTCTGGGATGGTGCTAAGCAAGCATGCAGGACACTGCTGGGTGTGGGAGCGGTGAGGGTAGTGTTCCAGGATATTCCGGTTGGTGGGGGAAGGTGTGGGCCGATCAGCGTGCACAGCGAGCCTTGTTGTAAGAGAAACAACTACTGAGGTGTGAGTGGCTCTTGGGGAGACACAGTAAACTCAGCAAAGTTGGGACCATGACTAAACCTAGACTCAGAGCCACATTCAGCCTGATCTGGAAACAAACCTGGGCATCCCACTTTGATTTTTCACCTGCCGTAATATAAACAAAAAATGGGGGCTGCGGCTCTCTCTCCTGCCTCTTGGTCAGCAAAACATTAGTTTTCATTCACAGAAACTGGGCGGATACAGTGGACAGTACGTATCTCACTTACAGGTGTATAAGTCACGCAGACTGCAGGCTTCTCAGGAAATGATTATCATAAGGTGGAGAGGCTGGGGAGCTAAGAAACTTTGACCTGGCATGGGCTCCTGGACGAGTCACCCGTTCTGGCTCCTGGAATCTGAAATCCCAGGGCTTAAGGGCTGATGCGTCCTTCCCGTTCCACTTAGAGATTCCAGAACAAAGAGGGATGCCACAGGGCAGGGACCAGGATGAAAATGTTGAAACAACATCCATCAAAGGATGAAACATACCTTAAATAGTTCCCCAATTAGTGTTCCGACTGGGGCTCTGATCTTCACCAGCTGGGTGACTTTGGGCACTTTACATCTTTGCGCACCAGTTTCCTCATCTGCTACACAGGATAACCACACACTGCATGTCAGCTGAAAGGCTTATTTTGGACAACATGTGTAAGCATGTGCACACTGTTGGGCACAGAATAAGGGCTCAGTGATGGTTGGGTGCTCCGTTTAGTTGGGCTGTGAAAGCTGGGGCAAAGCCCAGTCTTAGAATTAGGGAGGAGGTCGTTGCCACATTTGAAGGCAAGTAGCGGCACTTGCCACCAGTGTCCTAAGACCTTGACTGACACAAATGGAAATGGGCAAGCCAGTCCTGAGGACGGCACATTTCATTCTCAGACCTGGAATTTAGCCACAGCTCAGCTGCAAGCACTACAGTAACCCTAGATCTTGGGAATTCACACTGCAGCATGAGAAGACAGCCTTGGATATCAATGGTGCCTCCTCTGGGACTCACCGTAAGGGCAGGCTATGCATGGGCTCTGCCCCGAAGGAAACCCAGAGGATCCCAGGCCTTCCCGGGAGAAGAACCCCTTCTGCCTGTTGTCACTCTGACAGAGGCAACCCTGATAGGCTTGGAGAGAGATTTCACCTCAGGTCCCTAGTAGCAGAGAAGAAAGGCCACGAGGAGCATGTGTTCTTGGATAAATAATAATTCATCAAGACGTAGTGAGCTCACACAACACACCAGGCCCTGGGGACGGTGGCAAGCCAGGAGGGCCAGAGCCTCCCTGGTCCCTATACTTCTTCACATCCTCTTCTCCGCCTACTGCTTCCAACTCTGTAGATACTTTTCAATGGTTTGCCTTGGATTAGCTGAAGAACTCAAACCCACTTGTGGCCGTAGCAATGCCTACGTAACTAGAGAAAATGTGAACGTCTGAAGATCCATGAGTTTGGGTGTTACATCCAGTCCATCTTTTCTGGCCTAAGCCCTCACTACCCAGAAAAGATTTTGTTGGGTGTGGAATCTGCTATCTCAAGCATGCATTATGTAGTATTGCATCTACCAACAGAGAACATAGGAACATGTCCTCTAGGAGCCACAGGTACAAATAAACGCTTATCCTTGGGATGGTATTGTTCCCTCACGTTCATTGGCATCACTCTTTCTCTTCCTCCAAACCTCTGCCTCTCATATACAAACACACAGACACACACAGACACAGAAACACACACACACACACACACACACACACACACAAACAAATGCAGAAGGGACAAATGGGTCCAAGGAGATTTCAGCAGAACTTGGGCCTAGGCTAAGCTCACTGTATCTTCTGTGCCAGGCATCTGTGAATGAACACCAGACCGGGGCCCGTGCACACATATGCAGGGGAAGGCCGAGCTGACCCTCTGGGGCCGGCCGCATCAACAGACAGGGTTCCGGACAAAGGACTCCTGGTGGCTGGAGCTAGAGCCTCTCTGCTGAAATCCATCGCCAGCTGGGCATCCCCTGGGGCACAGCAGGGTGTGTGCCATCATCTGGGTGGCTGAGAGACACCCTCCCTGTTCAAAGGGTCTTGTCCCAGGAGGATGAGGGAGGAGCAGTCCTCCCCTGACTGTCAGAATCTCTGCTCGAGTGTGTAATTCAGGCTTTGAAGTCGGAGCTATTTTCATTTTACAGCTTCGAAAGTTTCCGTTCGCTAAGGTTACTTAAGGAAAAAGCAGGGAAAAGAAGATTTAACCCAGCCCTGCCAGGCTCCAGGATATGTGTGTGTGTTCTTCTTCTTGCACTATACTACCTTCTAGGGAATTTCTTTGTTTGCAGAAGCTGGGAGGACGACGCCTGCCCAGCGGGGGCCTCTGGGATGCTGCTCCATCTTCTGTTCTCCATGGTGGAGGTGGAAGTCTTCACACGAGTGGAAGTCTTCACACGCGGAGTATTTACTCTGAATAATAAACCCGTGTGTGTCTTTGATATGAACGTGTACCCTTGTATAAACACGTGTGAATGTGTGACTGTTTGAAGGTACTGCCTTTGCCTTCCCAACGGATCAGTGAGTTTTAAGTTCTGGAAAGACGGGATCCATGCTTTATGCTTCTTCTAGCCACTAGCACGGTCAGAGCACTTGCCATGATGCAAAGATAAGGACCAGGGTTTGAATCTCACCTCCACCATGTGCAAGGTGTTGTTACATTGAACACATAAGGAGCTTCTCTTCACCTTGCCACTACCTCTCATAGGAAGAGCAAGACCTGCTTCCATATGGTGGTATCTGTGTGTGTGAGCGCTTGGCACACACCGTGCCCTTTCCATGCTTACTCATCTTATCTGCCTCTTCCTGGGTGTAGGGTCTCCCTCCAAGAGACATGCCTGGCTGTGTACATTGATAGGCAAATGTCACTGTGGGTCAGAGATGCCCAGGACTGTCTCAACAGCAGGAATCATCATGGGCAGGTGTTACAAAGGGAAGTTTGTGGAAGAAAAGGGCAACCACACAATGTGGTGAATAGGCCCTGGACAAAATGCCATTTCCGCCTTTGAACACCCCTCGGATGTTTTGGTCTACACAACTCTTCCTTGTACTGGCCTCAAGATGTGCCCTGCCCCTCACACCTTGTTCTTACTAAAGGTGTGGAGCCCATGTCGTCAGGTTGGTGGTAATAAGTGGAGGGTCTTGCTGCTCTGTCAGGAAGTGGAGAATAATAATAAAAGCAAGAGCTAACATTCATCCAACATTTACTATGTGTTACATCCTACTTACTATTTATTTACATTGTCTCATTGAAGACCCCTCCCCGTCAACCCCAGGTTGCAGGTATTATTCTGCCCACTATACACATGAGTAAAATGAGGCCTAGGGAAGTATTGGATTCAGTCCATCATAGACATGCATCTGGCATCCAAACCCACTATGACGGGATAAAGCAAAATTCCGCAAGGTGGTCCACACATAACCCCGTGTGCACACAATCCTAGTATGATAATTAGTGGAGGAGAAAATTAAGGGAAGCCCAGAGAGGCAAAATTCAACCTTGTCTTAATCAGCTGAGGGGGGAGGGTGAGGAAATAGAGAATAAGAACCCAAATGAGAGTTCTGGGGCAAGTTCATGTATATGAGGCAAGAGAGGAGCTATTTGGAGCCTGTGCTGAATGAGGTATCTGAGGATGGGGAATTGGCTCAAAGAGCTCATCATTTTCAGGGAGTTCACTTAAGGTGTCTAGAGCTTTTCAATTCATTTTGTGTGTCATCGTTGAGTTCTGTTGAATGCAACGCTCTGTTGGAAATATTTACGACACATGGGTCTGGAAACTGGACGCGCCCCCCAGCATTCCGTGGTGTCAAATGGTGAAGGAGGCTGCAGAGGCTATGTGCTCTCTCCACCACGGACAGGGGCTGAGACGTTGAAGACTGGCCTCCTGGGAACAACTAGCACTCGCAGCATTGGCTGCTGCTCTACGCAGTCCTGGAACGCACTGCTGCTTACTTACACACATCCCGCTGTCCTTCCGCTCTGAACCTCCCTTCTCCCGGTGTTCTTCCTGGAAAGACATTTTCTGGGAGCCCTGTGGTGGATGTCATTATGACACAGATGGCCAAGTTCTCCTTCCTACCCTCAACAACCTCAGTGTTCTCTCTCTGTCTCCTTTGAATTCTGAGGGCAGGAATGACGTATCTGTGGCTTCCAAGTCGTCCATGAGTTAGACGTCTTCCGGTCAAACTGATTTTTTTTGTCTTCATGGTCTGAGCTTGCTTTCCTTACGGGGATTAAACCAAGAATACTGGAGGCTTGTGTGTGAGTTTGTGCTTCCACAACATCCCACACATTCTAAACAAAGGGAGGGGCAGGTACTTAGGAAGGATGCGATGATGCATTGCTGCTTGAGATGGATGGATTGGTGATGGGTACATAGGTAGATGGATGGAGCCTCACTGAAGGGTATGAACAGAGGTGGTGGAGGACGAAGAGACCAGCCAACCATGGAACCAATGCTAAACTAAACCTAAAACTTTTGTCTTTAGCATATTCTGAATCCTACATGCTCTGCGATCTATGTTGGGGATAATTCACACATTTAGTTTATGTTTTGTTCCTTTCTGATTCCTTTGGGTACTTCTGTGGATTTTCAGTGATTCCCTTGTAGCCCAAAAACATGAAATGGGAGGCAGGTATAGGAAAAGAGATGCAAAGACCTCAATTTGGGGACTTTTAGTGAGAGAAGGATTCGGTGGAAAAGTATGGGTGTAGTGGATGTAATAGAAAGAAGAACTTTGGCTTACCTGTGGGCCTGAGGTTACCACCGGTTACTCAGGTTACCCTGATACCGCAAGGATTTAGGGAATGGAAAGTAAGAGGGCAGTGAGAGAAAAATAGCCCAGGAGAAACCCCAAGCTAGGGAATCAATGGGTGCTATGACTTTAAAACCTATTGACAGTGGGGCTTCCCTATTGGCGCAGTGGTTGAGAGTCCGCCTGCCGATGCAGGGGACGCGGGTACATGCCCCGGTCCGGGACGATCCCACATGCCACGGAGCGGCTGGGCCCATGAGCCACGGCCACTGAGCCTGCGCGTCCAGAGCCTGTGTTCTGCAACGGGAAAGGCCACAACAGTGAGAGGCCCGCGTACCGCAAAAAAAAAAAAAAAAAGTGAAAGTAAAGAAAACTAACTAAAGGTCCTTTGGTTACCACCATCAGTGCATATAGAAAAAGAATATATATTGACAGCGGATATGTGTGTGTGATGGATGTATGATTTTTACATAGACTGTCTCCTACTTACACATTTTGATAGCTTGAACAAAATCTCGTCTTTTCTTTTACCAGAGGTAGGGATTTTGAGGCCCGGTGCTCAATTCATTTTGACCCACATGCCCCTAGAGTATTCTCTGAATTTCCCTTTATTTGCCTCTGCTCTACTATTTAGCTCATGACTGAGTTTCCCTTACTCTTTTTGTGCCTCCGTTTTCGAGACGGGCATCATCTCCCTTGGGTCCAAAGGCTGTTCTCATTTTGCAAGTATGGCGGGATGTGTCTCCATGCGGCTGAAGTGCCCATCTCTCCTCTTCACCCTGCAGGACCAAGGAAAATGTCCTTCAGCTCAGAAGTGCATCTCCCCATGCCTTCTGCTCTACCTGCACCCACATGCCCAGCCCTCCTAGGGCTCATATTTAGGCAGCAGGATACAAAATCTGCAGGAGTTAACGACTGTAAGATGACGAAATAATCAAACCGACACATTCATGGCAGCGGAATTGTGTTTAATTGTTTGAAAAACTGGAGCAGAGACCAAGTGTGCTAGGAAAGGGTGGTCGGGCATGTTGCTTAAGTTTCCAAGAAGCCAAAAGGGTGAAGTATACAAGTCTGCAAACAAGATTAGAAGGTTTAGAACCGGATCCTTTTCTAAATGGAAATTGCAGCTGCTAATTCATAAGAAATGTTGATCCAGGAAGCTGCCAGCTTGGTGCTGCCTTTTCCACAAGTGTAGCTGCTTCCAGAAGCTGGTGCTGAGCGGTGCTGACAGGTAGCTGGCTGAGAGAGGGGAGTGGGCTTCAAGTTCTCTGTTCTGCAGGGAGCTTGGCCTCTTGCCCATGCCTGCAGTTTACTTCTGCTTGGACTTCTGGCACTGCTGAGGGGCTGGGCACGTTGGGACAGAGGGCTCCTTGGCCTTCGGTGGAGGTTGGCAAGGCTGCTTGCTGTGCTTAGGTGGAGTTTAGCAGTGTTTTGGTGGGGGGAAACAATACTTTACTGGGGGGCAGCATTGCCGCGGAGGGGCACAGTACTGCTGAGGTGGGGGACAGCAATACTTTGGTGAGGGGCAGCAATACTTTGGTGGGGTGCAGCATTGCTGGGATGGAGGGCAGCAATCCTTTGGTAGCGGGCAGCACAGCTTCTGCTTTGGATGATACATTCTGGTCTGGATGTGCACTGCAACGGAAAAGACACTGAAGTGAGGAACTCTAGAACCTTAGAGACACTCAACCCAGGAGAACCACTTGCCTCGTTCAAACCTGTGCCGTTTCAACCTTTGCCTGGTGGCTTCACCGATTAAACGTGTGTGTGTGTGTCTGCAATGATGTGAGTCAGTATAAATTGTAGCTACAGTTTGTAAGCCATAGCAAGGTTTTAATTGAGACAAATAAAGAAATATAGAAGGAAGGAAGGAAAGAAGAAAGAGAGGAAAAATGGGTGAAAGGAGAAGAGAAATGGAGAGGGGTAGAAAAAACAAAAATATAAAAATTGAGAGAGAGACAGACAGACAGAGACAGGAGAGAGAAGGAAAGAATAAGAAGAAAGGTCAGGGGCAATGAGGACAAATGTATTATCCTTCCACAGCAGATACTGTGGAATTTAGAACATGATTTTCTTGGATGTGAGTCCTGTCTCAAAAATTAACCAGCTGTGTGACTTTGAGCAAGGTACTTAACTTCTCTGTACTCTTCTTAAAGTTGTTGTAAGGATTAATGAGCATATAAAACTCCACACAAACACATGTAAATACACAGGTAAATATGAGTGTAAAGATATATGTGTGTGTGTGTGCTCACGTGGTCACACACACACACACGAGAACCAAAACACGTTGAGTACTCTTGTAAAGATTTTGACCTTTTATATAAATATCAAACAATTGTAATGGAGCACGTTAACCACTCTGTAAGAGAATTCATAGAAAAGACTCATCTAAGACAAAACGACCGTTTAGATCGATACTAAATTCTAGGGGAGAATGCACATCTTAGAGAGGGAAGTCATGGATCCCCAGGCACTGAGCACACGGGGGTGGAACAATGGTCCCCGACTCCCAGAGCAGGACATGGCCGCTTTACCACCTCCTCATGTCCTTGCTGCTCTGAGCTCCCTGGGCCTCTGCCCCCTGCTCCCTAAGGAGCTCTCCTCCCTCGCTGCACTGGCTTTGCCCTTCAGGGCAGCCCTGCCCTAGAGTTGGTGCCACTCTCTCCTAATCAGCTCCACTCAGCTCCTGGCCACGACAACAGCGTCACCACACACGCCAGCAGGACCCTCAACACAGGACTCTGGTCACACCCTGGACCCCCATCTCAGCCCCCACCCCACAACTTCAGATGTTGACTTGTAGCCCAAGAGAGGTGGGTCCCAAATGATACGGACGAGAGAGGTGCCCACACAAGGCCTTTCTTTCTGACCAGCCAGCCAGTGCGCAAGCCCCAGCTGCCCTCAGAGTTTTGGACCAGGTAGAACCAAGCTCCCAAGAGCTGCGTTCCTTTGCCCGACATACCTGATTTCACCAGTGGCTGGAACGTGGAGATGCTGAGGCTTTTGAGATGCTCTAAGACTGCACACCTTTTATACGTCTCAAATCCCTCTTGCAAGCCATGAGGTGGCCTACGATTGGGGTGTGCTAGGCCCCAGTCACAATAGGATGTATCTGCCCTTCCTCAAACTTGAGGTTTTACTCATCTCCTGGGCTGACAAACTCACTCTCGGTTTGACGGTGCTTGAGGATGACAGTGCCTTCACGCGAGCCCTGGCCCCATTTCGCCAGCACGTTACGAGCCGTGGCTTCCTCGTGTTTCCAAACCCACTCGTGATGTTTTCCCCTAGAAGCTTGACTTCTGGGATGGTGCTAAGCAAGCATGCAGGACACTGCTGGGTGTCGGAGCGGTGAGGGTAGTGTTCCAGGATATTCCATTTGGTGTGGGAAGGTGTGGGCCGATCAGCGTGCACAACGATCCTTGTTGTAAGAGAAACAACTACTGAGGGTTGAGTGGCTCTTGGGTAGACACAGTAAACTCAGCAAAGTTGGGACCTTGACTTTACCTAAACTCAGAGCCACATTTAGCCTGATCTGGAAACAAACCTGGGCAAATCACTTTGATTTTTCACCTGCTGTAATATAAACAACAAATGGGGCCTGCAGCTCTCTGTGCTGCCTCTTGGTCAGCAAAACATTAGTCTTCATTCACAGAAACTGGGTGGTTACTGTTGAGAGTACGTATCTCACTTACAGGTGTATAAGTCACGCAGACTGCAGGCTTCTCAGGAAATCATTATCATAAGTTGCAGAGGCTGGGGAGCTAAGAAACTTTGACCTGGCATGAGCTGCTGGACGTGTCACCCGTTCTGGCTCCAGGAATCTGAAATCCCAGTGCTTAAGGGCTAATGCGTCCTTCCCGTTCCACTTAGAGATTCCAGAACAAAGAAGGATGCCACAAGGCAGGGACCAGGATGAAAATGTTGAAACAACATCCATCAAAGGATGAAACATACATTAAAAAATTCCCCAATTAGTGTTCCGACTGGGGCTCTGATCTTCACCAGCTGGGTGACTTTGGGCACTATACATCTATGAGCACCAGTTTCCTCATCTGCTAAACAGGATAACCCCATACTGCATGTCAGCTGAAAGGCTTATTTTGGACAACATGCGTAAGCATGTGCACACTGTTGGGCACAGAATAAGGGCTCAACGATGGTTGGGTGCTCCGTGGAGTCGGGCTCTGAAAGCTGGGGAAAAGCCCACTCTTAGAAGTAGGGAGGAGGTCGTTGCCACATTTGAAGGCAAGTAGCGGCACTTGCCGTCAGTGTCCTAAGACCTTGACTGACAGAAATGGAAATGGGCAAGCCAGGCCTGAGGACGGCACGTTTCATTCTCAGACCTGGAACTTAGCCACAGCTCAGCTGCAAGCACTACAGTAACCCTAGATCTTGGGAATTCACACTGCAGCATGAGAAGACAGCCTTGGATATCGATGGTGCCTCCTCTGGGACTCACCGTAAGGGCAGGCTATACATGGGCTTGGCCCCGAAGGAAACCCAGAGGATCCCAGGCCTTCCCGGGAGAAGAACCCCTTCTGCCTGTTGTCACTCTGACAGAGGCAACCCTGATAGGCTTGGAGAGAGATTTCAGCTCAGGTCCCTAGTAGCAGAGAGGAAAGGCCACGTGGGGCATGTGTTCTGGGATAACTAATAATTCATCAAGACGTAGTGAGCTCACACAACACACCAGGCCCTGGGGACGGTGGCCAGCAAGGAGGGCCAGAGCCTCCCTGGTCCCTAAACTGTTTCACATCCTCTTCTCCGCCTACTGCTTCCAACTCTGTAGATACTTTTCAATGGTTTGCCTTGGATGAGCTGAAGAACTCAAACCCACTTGTGGCCGTAGCAATGCCTACGTAACTAGAGAAAATGTGAACGTCTGAAGATCCATGAGTTTGGGTGTTACATCCAGTCCATCTTTTCTGGCCTAAGCCCTCACTACCCAGAACAGATTTTGTTGGGTGTGGAATCTGCTATCTCAAGCATGCATTATGTAGTATTGCATCTACCAACAGAGAACATAGGAACATGTCCTCTAGGAGCCACAGGTACAACTAAACGCTTATTCTTGGGATGGTGTTGTTCCCTGACATTCATTGGCATCACTCTTTGTCTTCTTCCAAACCTCTGACTCTCATATACAAACACACAGACACAGAAACACACACACACACACACACACATACAGAAGGCAGAAGGGACAATTGGGACCAAAGAGGTCACAGCAGAACCTGGCCACAGGCTCAGCCCACTGTATCTACTGTGCCAGGCATCTGTGAATGAACACCAGGCCGGGGCCCGTGCACATATATGCAGGGGAAGGCCGACCTGAACCTCTGGGGCCGACCGCATCAACAGACAGGGTTCCGGACAAAGGACTCCTGGTGGCTGGAGCTAGAGCCTCTCTGCTGAAATCCATTGCCAGCTGGGCATCCCCTGGGGCACGGCAGAGTGTGTGCCATCATCTGAGCAGCTGAGAGACGCCCTCAGTGTTCAAGGGGTCTTGTCCCGGGAGGATGAGGGAGGGGCAGTCCTCCTCTGACTGTCACAATCTCTGCTCGAGTTTCTAATTCAGGCCTTGAAATTGGAGCTATTTTCATTTTACAGCTTCGAAAGTTTCCGTTCGCTAAGGTTACTTAAGGAAAAAGTAGGGAAGAGAGGATTAAACCCACCCCTGCCAGGCTCCCGGATATGTGTGTGTGTTCTTCTTCTTGCACTATACTACCTTCTAGGGAATATCTTTGTTTGGAGAAGCTGGGAGGACGACGCCTGCCCAGCGGGCGCCTCTGGGACGCTGCTCCATCTTCTGTTCTCCATGGTCAGTGGAAGTCTTCACATGCGGAGTATTTACTCTGAATAATAACCTCGTGTGTGTCTTTGATATGAACGTGTACCCCTGTATAAGCACGTGTGAATGTGTGATTGTTTGAAGGTACTGTCTTTGCCTTCCCAACGGGTCAGTGAGTTTTAAGTTCTGGAAAGACAGGATCCACGCTTTATGCTTCTTCTAGTCACTAGCTCGGTCAGAGCACTTGCCATGTTGCAAAGATAAGGACCAGGGTTTGAATCTCACCTCCACCATGTGCAAGGTGTTGTTACACTGAACACGTAAGGAGCTTCTCTTCACCTTGCCACTACCTCTCATAGGAGGAGCAAGACCTGCTTCCATATCGTGGTATCTGTGTGTGTGAGCGCTTGGCACACACCGTGCCCTTTCCATGCTTACTCAGCTTATCAGCCTCCCCCTGGGAGTAGTGTCTGCCGCCAAGAGACATGGCTGGCAGTGTACCTTGATAGGCAAATGTCACTGTGGGCCAGAGCTGCCCAGGACGGCCTCAACAGCAGGAATCATCATGGGCAGGTGTTACAAAGGGAAGTTTGTGGAAGAAAAGGGCAACCACATAATGTGGCGAATAGGCCCTGGACAAAATACCATTTCCGCCTGTGAACACCCCTCGGATGCTTTGGTCTACAAAACTCTTCCTTGTTCTGGCCCCAAGATGTGCCCTGCCCCTCACACCTTGTTCTTACTAAAGGTGTGGAGCCCATGTCATCAGGTTGGTGGTAATAAGTGGAGGGTCTTGCTGCTCTGTCAGGAAGTGGAGAATAATAATAAAAGCAGGAGCTAACATTCATCCAACATTTACTATGTGTTACATCCTACTTACTATTTATTTACATTGTCTCATTGAAGACCCCTCCCCGTCAACCCCAGGTTGCAGGTATTATTCTGCCCACTATACACATGAGTAAAGTGAGGCCTAGGGAAGTATTGGATTCAGTCCATCATAGACATGCATCTGGCATCCAAACCCACTATGACGGGATAAAGCAAAATTCCGCAAGGTGGTCCACACATAACCCCGTGTGCTCACAATCCTAGTGTGATAATTAGTGGAGGAGAAAATTAACTGAAGCCCAGAGAGGCAAAATTCAACCTTGTCTTAATCAGCTGAGGGAGGGAGGGTGAGGAAATAGAGAATAAGAACCCAAATGAGAGTTCTGGGGCAAGGTCATGTATGTGAGGCAGGAGAGGAGCTATTTGGAGCTGTGCGGACTGAGGTATCTGAGGATGGGGAATTGGCTCAAAGAGCTCATCATTTTCAGGGAGTCCACTTAAGGTGTCTACAGCTTTTCAATTCATTTTGTGTGTCATCGTTGAGTTCTGTTGAATGCAACGCTCTGTTGGAAATATTTACGACACATAGGTCTGGAAACTGGACGCGCCCCCCAGCTTTCCGTGGTGTCAATGGTGCAGGTGGCTGCAGAGGCTATGTGCTCTCTCCACCACGGACAGGAGCTGAGACGTTGAAGACTGGCCTCCTGGGAACAACTAGCACTCGCAGCACTGGCTACTGCTCTGCGCAGTCCTGGAATGCACTGCTGCTAACTTACACACATCCCGCTCTCCTTCTGCTCTGAACCTCCCTTCTCCCGGTGTTCTTCCTGGAAAGACATTTTCTGGGAACCCTGTGGTGGATGTCATTATGACACAGATGACCAAGTCCTCCTTCCTCCCCTCAACAGCCCTCAGTGTTCTCTCTCTGTCTCCTCTGAGTTCTGAGGGCAGGAATGACGTATCTGTGGCTTCCAAGTCGCCCATGAATTAGACGCCTTCCGGTCAAACTGATTTTTGTTGTATTGACGGTCTGAGCTTGCTTTCATCACGGGGAGTAAACCAAGAATACTGGAGCCTTGTGTGCGAGTTTGTGCTTCCACAGCATCCCTCGCATTCTAAACGAAGGGAGGGGCAGGTACTTACGAAGGATGCGATGATGCATTGCTGCTTGGGATGGATGGATCGGTGATGGATAAATAGGTAGATGGATGGAGCCTAACTGGAGGGCATGAACAGTGGTGGTGGAGGACGAAGAGACCATCCAAGCATGGAACCAATGCTAAACTAAAACTAAACATTTTGTCTTTAGCGTATTCTGAATTCTAAAAATCTGCTATCTATGTTGGGGATAATTCGCAAATTTAGTTTATATTTTGTTCCTTTCTGATTCCTTTGGGCACTTCTGTGGATTTTCAGTGATTCCCCTGTAGCCCAGTTACGTGAAATGGGAGACAGGTACAGGAAAAGTGATGCAAAGACCTCAATGTGGGGACTCTTAGTGAGAGAAAGATTCGGTGTAAAGGTATGGGTGTAGTGGACGTAATAGAAAGAAGTTTGGATTACCTGTGGGCCTGAGGTTACCACCGTTTACTCAGGTTACCCTGATACCGCAAGGAGTTAGGGAATGGAAAGTAACAGGGCAGTGAGAGAAAAATAGCCCAGGAGAAACCCCAAGCTAGAGAATCAATGTGTGCTATGACTTTAAAAATTATTCACAGTGGATACGTGTGTGTGATGGATGTATGATTTTTTTTTAACATCTTTATTGTGGTATAATTGCTTTACAATGGTGTGTTAGTTTTTGCTTTATAACAAAGTGAGTCAGCTATACATATACATATGTTCCCATATCTCTTCCCTCTTGCATCTCCCTCCCTCCCACCCTCCCTATCCCACCCCTCCTGGCGGTCACAAAACACCGAGCTGATATTCCTGTGCCATGTCGCTGCTTCCCACTAGCTATCTACCTTACATTTGTTACTGTATATATGTCCATGCCTCTCTCTCGCCCTGTCACAGCTCACCCTTCCCCCTCCCCATATCCTCAAGTCCGTTCTCCAGTAGGTCTGTGTCTTACTCCTGGCTTACCCCTAGGTTCTTCATGACATTTTTTTCTCTTAAATTCCATATATATGTGTTAGCATACGGTATTTGTGTTTCTCTTTCTGACTTACTTCACTCTGTATGACAGACTCTAGGTCTATCCACCTCATTACAGATAGCTCAATTTCATTTCTTTTTATGGCTGAGTAATATTCCATTGTATATATGTGCCACATCTCCTTTATCCATTCATCCGATGATGGGCACTTAGGTTGTTTCCATCTCCGGGCTATTGTAAATAGAGCTGCAATGAACATTTTGGTACATGACTCTTTTTGAATTTTGGTTTTCTCAGGGTATATGCCCAGTAGTGGGATTGCTGGGTCATATGGTAGTTCTATTTGTAGTTTTTTAAGGAACCTCCATACTGTTCTCCATAGTGGCTGAACCAATTCACATTCCCACCAGCAGGGCAAGAGTGTTCCCTTTCCTCCACACCCTCTCCAGCATTTATTGTTTCTAGATTTTTTGAGGATGGCCATTCTGACTGCTGTGAGATGATATCTCATTGAAGTTTTGATTTGCATTTCATTAATTATTAATGATATTGAGCATTCTTTCATGTCTTTGTTGGCAGTCTGTATATCTTCTTTGGAGAAATGTCTATTTAGGTCGTCTGCCCATTTTTGGACTGGGTTGTTTGTTTTTTTGCTACTGACCTGCATGAGCTGCTTGTAAATTTTGGAAATTAATCCTTTGTCAGTTGCTTCATTTGCAAATATTTTCTCCCATGATATATGATTTTTACATAGACTGTCTCTTACACATTTTGTTAGCTTGAACAAAATCTCGTCTTTTCCTTTACCAGTGGGAGAGTTTTTGAGGCCGGGTTCTCAATTCATTTTCACCCACATGCCCTTGGAGTATTCTCTGAATTTCCATTTATTTGCCTCTACTCTACTCTTGAGCTCCTGGCTGGGTTTCCCTTACTCTTTCTGTGCCTCCGTTTTCGAGACGGATATCATCTCCCTTGGGTCCAAAGGCTGTTCTCATTTTCAAAGTATGGGGGGATGTGTCTCCATGCGGCTGAAGTGCCCATCTCTCATCCTCACCCTGGCAGGACCATGGAAAATGTCCTTCAGCTCAGAAGTGCATCTCCCCATGCCTTCTGCTCAACCTGCACCCACATGCCCAGCCCTCCTAGGGCTCATATTTAGGCAGCAGGATACAAAATCTGCAGGAGTTAACGACTGTAAGATGACGAAATAATCAAACCGACACATTCATGGCAGCGAAATTGTGTTTAATTGTTTGAAAAACTGGAACAGAGACCAAGTGTGCTAGGAAAGGATGGTCGGGCATGTTGCTTAAGTTTCCAGGAAGACAAAAGGGTGAAGTATACAAGTCTGCAAAGAAGATTAGACGGTTTAGAACCGGATCCTTTTCTAAATGGAAATTGCAGCTGCTAATTCATAAGAAATGTTGATCCAGGAAGCTGCCATCTTGGTGCTGGCTTTTCCACAAATGTGGCTGCTTCCAGAAGCCGGGGGTGAGCGGTGCTGACAGCTAGCTGGCTGAGAGAGGGGAGTTGGCTTCATGTTCTCTGTTCTGCAGGGAGCTTGGCCTCTGGCCCATGCCTGCGGTTTAATTCTGCTTGGACTTCTGGCACTGCTGAGGGTCTGGGCACTTTGGGATACAGGGCTCCTTGCCCTTGGGTGGAGGTTGGCAAGGCTGCTTGCTGTGCTGAGGTGGAGTTTAGCAGTGTTTTGGTGGGGAGAAACAGTACTTTACTGGGGGCAGCATTGCCGCGGAGGGGGACAGTACTGCTGAGGTGGGGGACAGCAATCCTTTGGTGAGGGGCAGCAATATTTTGGTGGGGTGCAGCATTGCTGGGATGGAGGGCAGCAATCCTTTGGTAGCGGGCAGCACAGCTTCTGCTTTGGATGATACATTCTGGTCTGGATGTGCACTGCAACGGAAAAGACACTGAAGTGAGGAACTCTAGAACCTTAGAGACACTCAACCCAGGAGAACCACTTGCCTCGTTCAAACCTGTGCCGTTTCAACCTTTGCCTGGTGGCTTCACCGATTAAATGTGTGTGTGTGTCTGCAATGATGTGAGTCAGTATAATTGTAGCTACAGTTTGTAAGCCATAGCAAGGTTTTAATTGAGACAAATAAAGAAATATAGAAGGAAGGAAGGAAAGAAGAAAGAGAGGAAAAATGGGTGAAAGGAGAAGAGAAATGGAGAGGGGTAGTAAAAACAAAAATATAAAAATTGAGAGAGAGACAGACAGACAGAGACAGGAGAGAGAAGGAAAGAATAAGAAGAAAGGTCAGGGGCAATGAGGACAAATGTATTATCCTTCCACAGCAGATACTGTGGAATTTAGAACATGATTTTCTTGGATGTGAGTCCTGTCTCAAAAATTAACCAGCTGTGTGACTTTGAGCAAGGTACTTAACTTCTCTGTACTCCTCTTAAAGTTGTTGTAAGGATTAATGAGCATATAAAACTCCACACAAACACATGTAAATACACAGGTAAATATGAGTGTAAAGATATATGTGTGTGTGTGTGCTCGCGTGGTCACACACACACACACACACACACACACACGAGAACCAAAACACGTTGAGTACTCTTGTAAAGATTTTGACCTTTTATATAAATATCAAACAATTGTAATGGAGCATGTTAACCACTCTGTAAGAGAATTCATAGAAAAGGCTCATCTAGAGACAAAACGACCGTTTAGATCGATACTAAATTCTAGGGGAGAATGCACATCTTAGAGAGGGAAGTCATGGATCCCCAGGCACTGAGCACACGGGGGTGGAACAATGGTCCCTTACTCCCAGAGCAGGACATGGCCGCTTTACCACCTCCTCATGTCCTTGCTGCTCTGAGCTCCCTGGGCCTCTGCCCCCTGCTCCCTGAGGAGCTCTCCTCCCTCGCTGCACTGGCCTTTCCCTTCGGGGCAGCCCTGCCCTAGAGTTGGTGCCACCCTCTCCTAATCAGCTCCACTCAGCTCCTGGCCACAACAACAGCGCCACCACACATGCCACCAGTACCCTAAACACAGGACTCTGGTCACACCCTGGACCCCCATCTCAGCCCCCACCCCACACACTTCAGATGTTGACTTGTAGCCCAAGAGAGGTGGGTCCCAAATGATACGGACGAGAGAGGTGCCCACACAAGTCCTTTCTTTCTGACCAGCCAGCCAGTGCGCAAGCCCCAGCTGCCCGCAGAGTTTTGGACCAGGTAGAACCAAGCTCCCAAGAGCTGCGTTCCTTTGCCCGACATACCTGATTTCACCAGTGGCTGGAACGTGGAGATGCTGAGGCTTTTGAGATGCTCTAAGACTGCACACCTTTTATACGTCTCAAATCCCTCTTGGAAGCCATGAGGTGGCCTACGATTGGGGCGTGCTAGACCCTAGTCACAATAGGATTCATCTGTCCTTCCTCAAACTTGAGGTTTTACTCATCTCCTGGGCTGGCAAACTCACTCTCGGTTTGATGGTGCTTGAGGATGACAGTGCCTTCACGTGAGCCCTGGCCCTATTTCCCCATCACTTTACGAGCCGTGGCTTCCTCGTGTTTCCAAACCCATTCGTGACGTTTTCCACTAGAAGCTTGACTTCTGGGATGGTGCTAAGCAAGCATGCAGGACACTGCGGGGTGTGGGAGCGGTTAGGGTAGTGTTCCAGGATATTCCATTTGGTGTGGGAAGGTGTGGGCCGATCAGCGTGCACAGCGAGCCTTGTTGTAAGAGAAACAACTACTGAGGGGTGAGTGGCTCTTGGGGAGACACAGTAAACTCAGCAAAGTTGGGACCATGACTAAACCTAGACTCAGAGCCACATTCAGCCTGATCTGGAAACAAACCTGGGCAACGCACTTTGATTTTTCACCTGCTGTAATATAAACAAAAAATGGGGGCTGCGGCTCTCTCTCCTGCCTCTTGGTCAGCAAAACATTAGTCTTCATTCACCCAGAAACTGGGTGATTACTGTTGAGAGTACGTATCTCACTTACAGGTGTGTAAGTCAACCTGACTGCAGGCTTCTCAGGGAAATGATTATCATAAGGTGGAGAGGCTGGGGAGCTAAGAAACTCTGACCTGGCATGGGCTCCTGGACAAGTCACCCGTTCTGGCTCCTGAAATCTGATCTCCCAGGGCTTAAGGGCTGACGCGTCCTTCCCGTCCCACTTAGAGATTCCAGAACAAAGAGGGATGCCACCGGGCAGGGACCAGGATGAAAATGTTGAAACAACATCCATCAACGGATGAAACATACATTAAATAATTCCCCAATTAGTGTTCCGACTGGGGCTCTGATCTTCACCAGCTGGGTGACTTTGGGCACTTTACATCTTTGCGCACCAGTTTCCTCATCTGCTACACAGGATAACCGCATACTGCATGTCAGTGGAAAGGCTTATTTTGGACAACATGTGTAAGCATGTGCACACTGTTGGGCACAGAATAAGGGCTCAGTGATGGTTGGGTGCTCCGTGTAGTTGGGCTCTGAAAGCTGGGGAAAAGCCCACTCTTAGAATTAGGGAGGAGGTCGTTGCCACATTTGAAGGCAAGTAGCGGCACTTGCCACCAGTGTCCTAAGACATTGACTGACAGAAATGGAAATGGGCAAGCCAGGCCTGAGGACGGCACGTTTCATTCTCAGACCTGGAATTTAGCCACAGCTCAGCTGCAAGCACTACAGTAACCCTAGATCTTGGGAATTCACACTGCAGCATGAGAAGACAGCCTTGGATATCAGTGGTGCCTCCTCTGGGACTCACCGTAAGGGAAGGCTATGCATGAGCTCGGCCCCGAAGGAAACCCAGAGGATCCCAGGCCTTCCCAGGAGAAGAACCCCTTCCGTCTGTTGTCACTCTGACAGAGGCAACCCTGATAGGCTTGGCGAGAGATTTCAGCTCAGGTCACTAGTAGCAGAGAAGAAAGGCCACGTGGAGCATGTGTTCTTGGATAACTCATAATTCATCAAGACGTAGTGAGCTCACACAACACACCAGGCCCTGGGAACGGTGGCCAGACAGGAGGGCCAGAGCCTCCCTGGTCCCTAAACTATTTCACATCCTCTTCTCCGCCTACTGCTTCCAACTCTGTAGATACTTTTCAATGGTTTGCCTTGGATTAGATTAAGAACTCAAACCCACTTGTGGCCGTAGCAATGCCTACGTAACTAGAGAAAATGTGAACGTCTGAAGATCCATGAGTTTGGGTGTTACATCCAGTCCATCTTTTCTGGCCTAAGCCCTCACTACCCAGAACAGATTTTGTTGGGTGTGGAATCTGCTACCTCAAGCATGCGTTATGTAGTATTGCATCTACCAACAGAGGACATAGGAACATGTCCTCTTGGAGCCAGAGGTACAAATAAACGCTTTTCCTTGGGATGGTATTGTTCCCTGACGTTCACTGGCATCACTCTTTGTCTTCCTCCAAACCTCTGCCTCTCATATACAAACACACAGACACACACAGACACAGAAACACACACACACACACACAGACACACACACACACAAACAAATGCAGAAGGGACAAATGGGTCCGAGGAGGTTTCAGCAAAACTTGGGCCTAGGCTAAGCTCACTGTATCTTCTGTGCCAGGCATCTGTGAATGAACACCAGACCAGGGCCCGTGCACATATATGCAAGGGAAGGCCGAGCTGACCCTCTGGGACCGGCCGCATCAACAGACAGGGTTCCGGACAAAGGACTCCTGGTGGCTGGAGCTAGAGCCTCTCTGCTGAAATCCATCGCCAGCTGGGCATCCCCTGGGGCACGGCAGGGTGTGTGCCATCATCTGGGCGGCTGAGAGACGCCCTCCCTGTTCAAAGGGTCTTGTCCCGGGATGATGAGGGAGGGGCAGTCCTCCCCTGACTGTCAGAATCTCTGCTCGAGTGTGTAATTCAGGCTTTGAAGTCGGAGCTATTTTCATTTTACAGCTTCGAAAGTTTCCGTTCGCTAAGGTTACTTAAGGAAAAAGCAGGGAAGAGAGGACTTAACCCAGCCCTGCCAGGATCCAGGATATGTGTGTGTGTTCTTTTTCTTGCACTATACTACCTTCTAGGGAATTTCTTTGTTTGCAGAAGCTGGGAGGACGACGCCTGCCCGGCGGGGGCCTCTGGGACGCTGCTCCATCTTCTATTCTCCATGGTCAGTGGAAGTCTTCACACGAGGAGTATTTACTCTGAATAATAACCCCGTGTGTGTCTTTGATATGAACGTGTACCCTTGTATAAACACGTGTGAATGTGTGACTGTTTGAAGGTACTGCCTTTGCCTTCCCAACGGATCAGTGAGTTTTAAGTTCTGGAAAGACGAGATCCACGCTTTATGCTTCTTCTAGCCACTAGCACGGTCAGAGCACTTGCCATGTTGCAAAGATAAGGACCAGGGTTTGAATCTCACCTCCACCATGTGCAAGGTGTTGTTACACTGAACACGTAAGGAGCTTCTCTTCACCTTGCCACTACCTCTCATAGGAGGAGCAAGACCTGCTTCCATATTGTGGTATCTGTGTGTGTGAGCGCTTGGCACACACCGTGCCCTTTCCATGCTTACTCAGCTTATCAGCCTCCCCCTGGGAGTAGTGTCTGCCGCCAAGAGACATGGCTGGCAGTGTACCTTGATAGGCAAACGTCACTGTGGGCCAGAGCTGCCCAGGACTGCCTCAACAGGAGGAATCATCATGGGCAGGTGTTACAAATGGAAGTTTGTGGAAGAAAAGGGCAACCACTCAATGTGGCGAATAGGCCCTGGACGAAATGCCATTTCCGCCTTTGAACACCCCTCGGATGCTTTGGTCTACACAACTCTTCCTTGTCCTGGCCCCAAGATGTGCCCTGCCCCTCACACCTTGTTCTTACTAAAGGTGTGGAGCCCATGTCGTCAGGTTGGTGGTAATAAGTGGAGGGTCTTGCTGCTCTGTCAGGAAGTGGAGAATAATAATAAAAGCAGGAGCTAACATTCATCCAACATTTACTATGTGTTACATCCTACTTACTATTTATTTACATTGTCTCATTGAAGACCCCTCCCCGTCAACCCCAGGTTGCAGGTATTATTCTGCCCACTATACACATGAGTAAAGTGAGGCCTAGGGAAGTATTGGATTCAGTCCATCATAGACATGCATCTGGCATCCAAACCCACTATGACGGGATAAAGGAAAATTCCACAAGATGGTCCACACATAACCCCGTGTGCACACAATCTTAGTGTGATAATTAGTGGAGGAGAAAATTAACTGAAGCCCAGAGAGGCAAAATTCAACCTTGTCTTAATCAGCTGAGGGAGGGAGGGTGAGGAAATAGAGAATAAGAACCCAAATGAGAGTTCTGGGGCAAGGTCATGTATGTGAGGCAGGAGAGGAGCTATTTGGAGCCTGTGGGGACTGAGGTATCTGAGGATGGGGAATTGGCTCAAAGAGCTCATCATTTTCAGGGAGTCCACTTAAGGTGTCTACAGCTTTTCAATTCATTTTGTGTGTCATCGTTGAGTTCTGTTGAATGCAACGCTCTGTTGGAAATATTTACGACACATAGGTCTGGAAACTGGACACGCCCCCCAGCTTTCTGTGGTGTCAAATGGTGCAGGTGGCTGCAGAGGCTATGTGCTCTCTCCACCACGGACAGGAGCTGAGACGTTGAGGACTGGCCTCCTGGGAACAACTAGCACTCGCAGCATTGGCTACTGCTCTGCGCAGTCCTGGAATGCACTGCTGCTTACTTACACACATCCCGCTCTCCTTCTGCTCTGAACCTCCCTTCTCCCGGTGTTCTTCCTGGAAAGACATTTTCTGGGAACCCTGTGGTGGATGTCATTATGACACAGATGGCCAAGTTCTCCTTCCTCCCCTCAACAGCCCTCAGTGTTCTCTCTCTGTCTCCTCTGAGTTCTGAGGGCAGGAATGACGTATCTGTGGCTTCCAAGTCGCCCATGAATTAGACGCCTTCTGGTCAAACTGATTTTTCTTGTCTTGATGTCCTTAGCTTGCTTTCATCACGGGGAGTAAACCAAGAATACTGGAGCCTTGTGTGCGAGTTTGTGCTTCCACAGCATCCCTCACATTCTAAACGAAGGGGGGGCAGGTACTTACGAAGGATGCGATGATGCATTGCTGCTTGGGATGGATGTATTGGTGATCAATAAATAGGTAGATGGATGGAGCCTAACTGGAGGGCATGAACAGTGGTGGTGGAGGACGAAGAGACCAGCCAAGCATGGAAGCAATGCTAAACTAAAACTAAAACTTTTGTCTTTAGCGTATTCTGAAATCTACATGCTCTGCGATCTATGTTGGGGATAATTCACACATTTAGTTTATGTTTTGTTCCTTTCTGATTCCTTTGGGCACTTCTGTGGATTTTCAGTGATTCCCTTGTAGCCCAGAGACGTGAAATGGGAGACAGGTACAGGAAAAGAGATGCAAAGACCTCAATGTGGGGACTCTTAGTGAGAGAAGGATTCGGTGGAAAGGTATGGGTGTAGTGGACGTAATAGAAAGAAGAAGTTTGGATTACCTGTGGGCCTGAGGTTACCACTGGTTACTCAGGTTACCCTGATACCGCAAGGAGTTAGGGAATGGAATGTAAGAGGGCAGTGAGAGAAAAATAGCCCAGGAGAAACCCCAAGCTAGAGAATCAATGTGTGCTATGACTTTAAAAATTATTCACAGTGGAGGGCTTCCCTGGTGGCGCAGTGGTTGGGAGTCCACCTGCCGATGCAGGGGACACGGGTTCGTGCCCCGGTCCGGGAAGATCCCACATGCTGCGGAGTGGCTGGGCCCGTGAGCCATGGCCGCTGAGCCTGCGCATCCGGAGCCTGTGCTCCGCAACGGGAGAGGCCAAAACAGTGAGAGGCCCACGTACTGCAAAAAAAAAAAAAAAAAAAAATTATTCACAGTGGATATATGTGTGTGATGGATGTATGATTTTTTTTAAAATCTTTATTGGGGTATAATTGCTTTACAATGGTGTGTTAGTTTCTGCTTTATAACAAAGTGAATCAGTTATACATATACATATGTTCCCATATCTCTTCCCTCTTGCGTCTCCCTCCCTCCCACCCTCCCTATCCCACCCCTCCTGGCGGTCACAAAACACCGAGCCGATATTCCTGTGCCATGTCGCTGCTTCCCACTAGCTATCTACCTTACATTTGTTACTGTATATATGTCCATGCCTCTCTCTCGCCCTGTCACAGCTCACCCTTCCCCCTCCCCATATCCTCAAGTCCGTTCTCCAGTAGGTCTGTGTCTTACTCCTGGCTTACCCCTAGGTTCTTCATGACATTTTTTTCCCTTAAATTCCATATATATGTGTTAGCATACGGTATTTGTGTTTCTCTTTCTGACTTACTTCACTCTGTATGACAGACTCTAGGTCTATCCACCTCATTACAGATAGCTCAATTTCATTTCTTTTTATGGCTGAGTAATATTCCATTGTATATATGCGCCACATCTCCTTTATCCATTCATCCGATGATGGGCACTTAGGTTGTTTCCATCTCCGGGCTATTGTAAATAGAGCTGCAATGAACATTTTGGTACATGACTCTTTCTGAATTTTGGTTTTCTCAGGGTATATGTCCAGTAGTGGGATTGCTGGGTCATATGGTAGTTCTATTTGTAGTTTTTTAAGGAACCTCCATACTGTTCTCCATAGTGGCTGAACCAATTCACATTCCCACCAGCAGGGCAAGAGTGTTCCCTTTCCTCCACACCCTCTCCAGCATTTATTGTTTCTAGATTTTTTGAGGATGGCCATTCTGACTGCTGTGAGATGATATCTCAATGAAGTTTTGATTTGCATTTCTCTAATTATTAATGATGTTGAGCATTCTTTGATGTGTTTGTTGGCAGTCTGTATATCTTCTTTGGAGAAATGTCTATTTAGGTCGTCTGCCCATTTTGGGACTGGGTTGTTTGTTTTTTTGCTACTGAGCTGCATGAGCTGCTTGTAAATTTTGGAAATTAATCCTTTGTCAGTTGCGTCATTTGCAAATATTTTCTCCCATGATATATGATTTTTACATAGACTGTCTCTTACACATTTTGTTAGCTTGAACAAAATCTCGTCTTTTCCTTTACCAGTGGGAGAGTTTTTGAGGCCGGGTCCTCAATTCATTTTCACCCACATGCCCTTGGAGTACTCTCTGAATTTCCATTTATTTGCCTCTACTCTACTCTTGAGCTCCTGGCTGGGTTTCCCTTACTCTTTCTGTGCCTCCGTTTTCGAGACGGGCATCATCTCCCCAGTGTCCAAAGGCTATTCTCATTTTCAAAGTATGGGGGGATGTGTCTCCATGCGGCTGAAGTGCCCATCTCTCCTCTTCACCCTGCAGGACCAAGGAAAATGTCCTTCAGCTCAGAAGTGCATCTCCCCATGCCTTCTGCTCTACCTGCACCCACATGCCCAGCCCTCCTAGGGCTCATATTTAGGCAGCAGGATACAAAATCTGCAGGAGTTAACGACTGTAAGATGACGAAATAATCAAACCGACACATTCATGGCAGCGGAATTGTGTTTAATTGTTTGAAAAACTGGAGCAGAGACGAAGTGTGCTAGGAAAGGGTGGTCGGGCATGCTGCTTAAGCTTCCAAGCAGCCAAAAGGGCGAAGTATACAAGTCAGCAACGAAGATTAGAAGGTTTAGAACCGGATCCTTTTCTAAATGGAAATTGCAGCTGCTAATTCATAAAAAATGTTGATCCAGGAAGCTGCCATCTTGGTGCTGCCTTTTCCACAAATATGGCTGCTTCCAGAAGCCGGGGGTGAGCGCTGCTGACAGCTAGCTGGCTGAGAGAGGGGAGTTGGCTTCATGTTCTCTGTTCTGCAGGGAGCTTGGCCTCTGGCCCATGCCTGGGGTTCACTTCTGCTTGGACTTCTGGCACTGCTGAGGGTCTGGGCACTTTGGGATAGAGGGCTCCTTGCCCTTGGGTGGAGGTTGGCAAGGCTGCTTACTGTGCTGAGGTGGAGTTTAGCAGTGTTTTGGTGGGGGGAAACAGTACTTTACTGGGGGGCAGCATTGCCGCGGAGGGGGACAGTACTGCTGAAGTGGGGGACAGCAATACTTTGGTGAGGGGCAGCAATATTTTGGTGGGGTGCAGCATGGCTGGGATGGAGGGCAGCAATCCTTTGGTAGCGGGCAGCACAGCTTCTGCTTTGGATGATACATTCTGGTCTGGATGTGCACTGCAACGGAAAAGACACTGAAGTGAGGAACTCTAGAACCTTAGAGACACTCAACCCAGGAGAACCACTTGCCTCGTTCAAACCTGTGCCGTTTCAACCTTTGCCTGGTGCCTTCACCGATTAAATGTGCATCTGTTTGTGTGCAATGAGGTGAGTCAGTATAAATTGTAGCTACAGTTTGTAAGCCATAGCAAGGTTTTAATTGAGACAAATAAAGAAATATAGAAGGAAAGAAAGAAAGATGGAAGAGAGGGAAAAAGGGGGGAAAGGAGAAGAGTAATGGAGAGGGCTAGGAAAAACAAAGATAAAAAAATGAGAGAGACAGACAGACAGAGACAGGAGAGAGAAGGAAAGAATAAGAAGGAAGGTCAGGGGCAATGAGGACAAATGTATTATCCTTCCACAGCAGATACTGTGGAATTTAGAACACGATTTTCTTGGATGTGAGTCCTGTCTCAAAAATTAACCAGCTGTGTGACTTTGAGCAAGGTACTTAACTTCTCTGTACTCTTCTTAAAGTTGTTGTAAGGATTAATGAGCATATAAAACTCCACACAAACACATGTAAATACACAGGTAAATATGAGTGTAAAGATATATGTGTGTGTGTGTGCTCGCGTGGTCACACACACACACACACACACACACACACACGAGAACCAAAACACGTTGAGTACTCTTGTAAAGATTTTGACCTTTTATATAAATATCAAACAATTGTAATGGAGCATGTTAACCACTCTGTAAGAGAATTCGTAGAAAAGACTCATCTAGAGACAAAAGGACCGTTTAGATCGATACTAAATTCTAGGGGAGAATGCACATCTTAGAGAGGGAAGTCATGGATCCCCAGGCACTGAGCACACGGGGGCGGAACAATGGTCCCCAACTCCCAGAGCAGGACATGGCCGCTTTATCACCTCCTCTTGTCCTTGCTGCTCTGAGCTCCCTGGGCCTCTGCCCCCTGCTCCCTGAGGAGCTCTCCTCCCTCGCTGCACTGGCCTTTCCCTTCAGGGCAGCCCTGCCCTAGAGTTGGTGCTACCTTCTCCTAACAGGCTCCGCTCAGCTCCTGGCCACGACAACAGCGCCACCACACACACCAGCAGGACCCTCAAGACAGGACTCTGGTCACACCCTGGACCCCCATCTCAGCCCCCACCCCACACACTTCAGATGTTGACTTGTAGCCCAAGAGAGGTGGGTCCCAAATGATACGGACGAGAGAGGTGCCCACACAAGTCCTTTCTTTCTGACCAGCCAGCCAGTGCGCAAGCCCCAGCTGCCCTCAGAGTTTTGGACCAGGTAGAACCAAGCTCCAAAGAGCTGCGTTCCTTTGCCCGACATACCTGATTTCACCAGTGGCTGGAACGTGGAGATGCTGAGGCTTTTGAGATGCTCTAAGACTGCACACCTTTTATACGTCTCAAATCCCTCTTGGAAGCCATGAGGTGGCCTACGATTGGGGCGTGCTAGGCCCCAGTCACAATAGGATGCATCTGCCCTTCCTCAAGCTTCAGGTTTTACTCATCTCCTGGGCTGGCAAACTCACTCTCGGTTAGATGGTGCTTGAGGATGACAGTGCCTTCACGCGAGCCCTGGCCCCATTTCGCCATCATTTTACGAGCCGTGGCTTCCTCGTGTTTCCAAACCCACTCGTGACGTTTCCCCTAGAACCTTGACTTCTGGGATGGTGCTAAGCAAGCGTGCAGGACACTGCTGGGTGTCGGAGCGGTGAGGGTAGTGTTCCAGGATATTCCGGTTGGTGGGGGAAGGTGTGGGCCGATCAGCGTGCACAGCGAGCCTTGTTGTAAGAGAAACAACTACTGAGGGGTGAGTGGCTCTTGGGGAGACACAGTAAACTCAGCAAAGTTGGAACCATGACGTAACCTAGATTCAGAGCCACATTCAGCCTGAACTGGAAACAAGCCTTGGCAAGCCGCTTTGATTTTGTACCTGCTGTAATATAAACAAAAAATGGGGGTTGCAGCTCTCTCTGCTGCCTCTTGGTCAGCAAAACATTAGTCTTCATTCACAGAAACTGGGCGGTTACTGTTGAGAGTACATATCTCACTTACAGGTGTATAAGTCACGCAGACTGCAGGCTTCTCAGGGAAATGATTATCGTAAGTTGCAGAGGCTGGGGAGCTAAGAAACTTTGACCTGGCATGGGCTGCTGGACGATTCACCCAGTCTGACTCCTAGAATCTGATCTCCCAGGGCTTAAGGACTGATGCGTCCTTCCTGTTCCACTTAGAGCTTCCAGAACAAAGAAGGATGCCATAGGGCAGGGACAAGGATGAAAAGGTTGAAACAACATCCATCAAAGGATGAAACATACCTTAAATAATTCCCCAATTAGTGTTCTGACTGGGGCTCTGATCTTCACCAGCTGGGTGACTTTGGGCACTTTACATCTTTGCGCACCAGTTTCCTCATCTGCTACACAGGATAACCCCATACTGCATGTCAGCTGAAAGGCTTATTTTGGACAACATGTGTAAGCATGTGCACACTTTTGGGCACAAAATAAGGGCTCAGTGATGGTTGGGTGCTCCGTGTAGTTGGGCTCTGAAAGCTGGGGAAAAGCCCACTCTTAGAGGTAGGGAGGAGGTCGTTGCCACATTTGAAGGCAAGTAGCGGCACTTGCTACCAGTGTCCTAAGACCTTGACTGACACAAATGGAAATGGGCAAGCCAGGCCTGAGGACGGCACGTTTCATTCTCAGACCTGGAATTTAGCCACAGCTCAGCTACAAGCCTGACAGTAACCCTAGATCTTGGGAATTCACACTGCAGCATGAGAAGACAGCCTTGGATATCAATGGTGCCTCCTCTGGGACTCACCGTAAGGGCAGGCTATGCATGGGCTCTGCCCCTAAGGAAAACCAGAGGATCCCAGGCCTTCCCGGGAGAAGAACCCCTTCCGCCTGTTGTCACTCTGACAGAAGCAACCCTGATAGGCTTGGAGAGAGATTTCAGCTCAGGTCCCTAGTAGCAGAGAGGAAAGGCCACGTGGGGCATGTGTTCTGGGATAACTCATAATTCATCAAGACGTAGTGAGCTCACACAACGCACCAGGCCCTGGGGACGGAGGTCAGCAAGGAGGGCCAGAGCCTCCCTGGTCCCTAAACTGTTTCACATCCTCTTCTCCGCCTACTGCTTCCAACTCTGTAGATACTTTTCAATGGTTTGGCTTGGATTAGCTGAAGAACTCAAACCCACTTGTGGCCGTAGCAATGCCTACGTAACTAGAGAAAATGTGAACGTCTGAAGATCCATGAGTTTGGGTGTTACATCCAGTCCATCGTTTCTGGCCTAAGCCCTCACTACCCAGAACAGATTTTGCTGGGTGTGGAATCTGCTACCTCAAGCATGCATTACGTAGTATTGCATCTACCAACAGAGGACATAGGAACATGTCCTCTAGGAGCCACAGGTACAACTAAACGCTTATCCTTGGAATGGTATTGTTCCCTGACATTCATTAGCATCACTCTTTGTCTTCCTCCAAACGTCTGCCTCTCATATACAAACACACACAGACACAGAAACACACACACACACACACACACACAAACACACACACACACACACACACACGGCAGAAGGGACAATTGGGACTAAGGAGGTCTCAGCAGAACCTGGGCACAGGCTAAGACCACTGTATCTACTGTGCCAGGCATCTGTGAATGAACACCAGGCCGGGGCCCGTGCACACATATGCAGGGGAAGGCCGAGCTGACCCTCTGGGGCCGGCCGCATCAACAGACAGGGTTCCGGACAAAGGACTCCTGGTGGCTGGAGCTAGAGCCTCTCTGCTGAAATCCATCGCCAGCTGGGCAACACCTGGGGCACGGCAGGGTGTGTGCCATCATCTGGGCGGCTGAGAGACGCCCTCCCTGTTCAAGGGGTCTTGTCCCGGGAGGATGAGGGAGGGGCAGTCCTCCCCTGACTGTCACAATCTCTGCTCGAGTTTCTAATTCTGGCCTTGAGTTCGGAGCTATTCTCATTTTACAGCTTCGAAAGGTTTTGTTCGTTAAGATTACTTAAGGAAATAGTAGGCAAGAGAGGATTTAACCCAGCCCTGCCAGGCTCCAGGATACGTTTTTGTGTTCCTTCTCCTGCACTATACTACCTTCTAGGGAATTTCTTTGTTTGGAAGATGTAACTGTATTCTTCCCTGAGGAAGGCAGCCTTCTTTCAAAGGCCTCAACATCATCCTCTTTATCCGGAGATCTTTCTGCTTGGAAATTCACTCAAGGTCAAGGGTCAATAATCTGATGGAATGTTGCAGAAGCCTGGGGAGGCTCTGAACTGTATGCTCTGGGGCGATGCACATGAACAAGAAAGACAATGTGAGCATGTGTGTTGGTGCATTGGAGTGTCTGTGAGTGTGTGTGGGTGAGTGAAGACATACTTCAGGTGATTGACATCTTATGAAGGTTTGTCTGTGTGTGTTGTGTGTGGCCTCACTTGAGGGGTCATGAATGGATCTATGTGGGAATATGAACTTGAGTGTGCGAGGGTGAGTGTGCACAGGGCTGAGAGTCAAGAGGTATGCACAGGTGTTGCTGACTCCATAGATAAAATGTGAAAAGAACTTATGTAACAGGTGGCTCCTAGGCTCTGCACCAGCTGCCCTGCCGGCCTATGTGCCTGCGCCCACCCTGCCAGGCAGCCAGCTCAGTCCTACAGCGTGGAGCAGATGGGAGGCTGACGACTGTCCCAGCGGGGGCCTCTGGGACGCTGCTCCATCTTCTGTTCTCCATGGTCAGTAGAAGTCTTCACACGTAGAGAATTTATGCTGAATAAAAACCCCGTGTTTGTCTTTGATATGAACGTGTACCCCTGTATAAACACGTGTGAAAGTGTAACTGTGTGAAAGTACTGCTTTTGCCTTCCCAACGGATCAGTGAGTTTTAAGTTCTGGAAAGACGGGATCCAGGCTTTATGCTTCTTGTAGCCACTAGCACGGTCAGAGCACTTGCCGTGTTGCAAAGATAAGGACCAGGGTGTGAATCTCACCTCCACCATGTGCAAGGTGTTGTTACATTGAACACGTAAGGAGCTTCTCTTCACCTTGCCACTACCTCTCATAGGAGGAGCAAGACCTGCTTCAATATGGTGGTATCTGTGCGTGTGAGCGCTTGGCACATTCCGTGCCCTTTCCATGCTTCCTCATCTTATCTGCCTCCTCCTGGGTGTAGGGTCTCCCTCCGAAAGACATGCCTGGCTGTGTACCTTGATAGGCAAATGTCACTGTGGGCCAGAGCTGCCCAGGACTGCCTCAACAGCAGGAATCATCATGGGCAGGTGTTACAAAGGGAAGTTTGTGGAAGAAAAGGGCAACCACACAATGTGGCGAATAGGCCCTGGACAAAATACCATTTCCGCCTTTGAACACCCCTCGGATGCTTTGGTCTACACAACTCTTCCTTGTCCTGGCCCCAAGATGTGCCCTGCCCCTCACACCTTGTTCTTACTAAAGGTGTGGAGCCCATGTTGTCAGGTTGGTGGTAATAAGTGGAGGGTCTTGCTGCTCTGTCAGGAAGTGGAGAATA
Source organism: Pseudorca crassidens (assembly GCF_039906515.1). Lineage (NCBI taxonomy): Eukaryota > Metazoa > Chordata > Mammalia > Artiodactyla > Delphinidae > Pseudorca > Pseudorca crassidens. Next base: position 109,799,936 of record NC_090297.1, on the reverse strand, counting down.
ATAATAAAAGCAAGAGCTAACATTCATCCAACATTTACTATGTGTTACATCCAACTTACTATTTATTTACATTGTCTCATTGAAGACCCCTCCCCGTCAACCCCAGGTTGCAGGTATTATTCTGCCCACTATACACATGAGTAAAGTGAGGCCTAGGGAAGTATTGGATTCAGTCCATCATAGGCATGCATCTGGCATCCAAACCCACTATGACGGGATAAAGCAAAATTCCGCAAGGTGATCCACACATAACCCCGTGTGCACACAATCCTAGTATGATAATTAGTGGGGGAGAAAATTAAGGGAAGCCCAGAGAGGCAAAATTCAACCTTGTCTTAATCAGCTGAGGGGGGAGGATGAGGAAATAGAGAATAAGAACCCAAATGAGAGTTCTGGGGCAAGTTCATGTATATGAGGCAAGAGAGGAGCTATTTGGAGCCTGTGCTGAGTGAGGTATCTGAGGATGGGGAATTGGCTCAAAGAGCTCATCATTTTCAGGGAGTTCACTTAAGGTGTCTACAGCTTTTCAATTCTTTTTGTGTGTCATCGTTGAGTTCTGTTGAATGCAACGCTCTGTTGGAAATATTTACGACACATGGGTCTGGAAACTGGACGCGCCCCCCAGCATTCCGTGGTGTCAAATGGTGAAGGAGGCTGTAGAGGCTATGTGCTCTCTCCACCACGGACAGGGGCTGAGACGTTGAAGACTGGCCTCCTGGGAACAACTAGCACTCGCAGCATTGGCTGCTGCTCTACGCAGTCCTGGAACGCACTGCTGCTTACGTACACACATCCCGCTGTCCTTCCGCTCTGAACCTCCCTTCTCCCGGTGTTCTTCCTGGAAAGACATTTTCTGGGAGCCCTGTGGTGGATGTCATTATGACACAGATGACCAAGTTCTCCTTCCTCCCCTCAACAGCCCTCAGTGTTCTCTTTCTGTCTCCTCTGAATTCTGACGGCAGGAATGACGTATCTGTGGCTTCCAAGTCGTCCATGAATTAGACGTCTTCCGGTCAAACTGATTTTTTTTGTCTTCATGGTCTGAGCTTGCTTTCCTTACGGGGATTAAACCAAGAATACTGGAGGCTTGTGTGTGAGTTTGTGCTTCCACAACATCCCACACATTCTAAACAAAGGGAGGGGCAGGTACTTAGGAAGGATGCGATGATGCATTGCTGCTTGGGATGGATGGATTGGTAATGGGTAAATAGGTAGATGGATGGAGCCTAACTGGAGGGCATGAACAGAGGTGGTGGAGGACGAAGAGATGAGCCAAGCATGGAAGCAATGCTAAACTAAACCTAAAACTTTTGTCTTTAGCGTATTCTGAATCCTACATGCTCTATGATCTATGTTGCGGATAATTCACACATTTAGTTTATGTTTTGTTCCTTTCTGATTCCTTTGGGCACTTCTGTGGATTTTCAGTGATTCCCTTGTAACCCAGAAACATAAAATGGGAGGCAGGTATAGGAAAAGAGATGCAAAGACCTCAATTTGGGGACTTTTAGTGAGAGAAGGATTCGGTGGAAAAGTATGGGTGTAGTGGATGTAATAGAAAGAAGAACTTTGGCTTACCTGTGGGCCTGAGGTTACCACCGGTTACTCAGGTTACCCTGATACCGCAAGGATTTAGGGAATGGAAAGTAAGAGGGCAGTGAGAGAAAAATAGCCCAGGAGAAACCCCAAGCTAGGGAATCAATGGCTGCTATGACTTTAAAAACTCTTGACACTGGGTCTTCCCTATTGGCGCAGTGGTTGAGAGTCCGCCTGCCGATGCAGGGGACGCGGGTACGTTCCCCGGTCCGGGAGGATCCCACATGCCGCGGAACGGCTGGGCCCGTGAGCCATGGCCACTGAGCCTGCGCGTCCAGAGCCTGTGCTCCGCAACGGGAAAGGCCACAACAGTGACAGGCCCGCGTATAGAAAAAAAAAAAAATATTGACAGCGGATATGTGTGTGTGATGGATGTATGATTTTTACATAGACTGTCTCCTACTTACACATTTTGATAGCTTGAACAAAATCTCGTCTTTTCTTTTACCTGAGGTAGGGATTTTGAGGCCCGGTCCTCAATTCATTTTGACCCACATGCCCCTGGAGTATTCTCTGAATTTCCCTTTATTTGCCTCTGCTCTACTATTTAGCTCATGGCTGGGTTTCCCTTACTCTTTTTGTGCCTCCGTTTTCGAGACGGGCATCATCTCCCTTGTGTCCAAAGGCTGTTCTCATTTTGCAAGTATGGCGGGATGTGTCTCCATGCGGCTGAAGTGCCCATCTCTCCTCTTCACCCTGCAGGACCAAGGAAAATGTCCTTCAGCTCAGAAGTGCATCTCCCCATGCCTTCTGCTCTACCTGCACCCACATGCCCAGCCTTCCTAGGGCTCTTATTTAGGCAGCAGGATACAAAATCTGCAGGAGTTAACGACTGTAAGATGACGAAATAATCAAACCGACACATTCATGGCAGCGAAATTGTGTTTAATTGTTTGAAAAACTGGAGCAGAGACCAAGTGTGCTAGGAAAGGGTGGTCGGGCATGTTGCTTAAGTTTCCAAGAAGCCAAAAGGGCGAAGTATACAAGTCTGCAAAGAAGATTAGAAGGTTTAGAACCGGATCCTTTGCTAAATGGAAATTGCAGCTGCTAATTCATAAGAAATGTTGATCCAGGAAGCTGCCATCTTGGTGCTGGCTTTTCCACAAATGTGGCTGCTTCCAGAAGCCGGGGGTGAGCGGTGCTGACAGCTAGCTGGCTGAGAGAGGGGAGTTGGCTTCATGTTCTCTGTTCTGCGGGGAGCTTGGCCTCTGGCCCATGCCTGCGGTTTACTTCTGCTTGGACTTCTGGCACTGCTGAGGGTCTGGGCACTTTGGGATAGAGGGCTCCTTGCCCTTGGGTGGAGGTTGGCAAGGCTGCTTGCTGTGCTGAGGTGGAGTTTAGCAGTGTTTTGGTGGGGGGAAACAGTACTTTACTGGGGGGCAGCATTGCCACGGAGGGGGACAGTACTGCTGAGGTGGGGGACAGCAATACTTTGGTGAGGGGCAGCAATACTTTGGTGGGGTGCAGCATTGCTGGGATGGAGGGCAGCAATCCTTTGGTAGCGGGCAGCACAGCTTCTGCTTTGGATGATACATTCTGGTCTGGATGTGCACTGCAACGGAAAAGACACTGAAGTGAGGAACTCTAGAACCTTAGAGACACTCAACCCAGGAGAACCACTTGCCTCGTTCAAACCTGTGCCGTTTCAACCTTTGCCTGGTGGCTTCACCGATTAAACGTGTGTGTGTGTGTCTGCAATGATGTGAGTCAGTATAAATTGTAGCTACAGTTTGTAAGCCATAGCAAGGTTTTAATTGAGACAAATAAAGAAATATAGAAGGAAGGAAGGAAAGAAGAAAGAGAGGAAAAATGGGTGAAAGGAGAAGAGAAATGGAGAGGGGTAGAAAAAACAAAAATATAAAAAATGAGAGAGAGACAGACAGACAGAGACAGGAGAGAGAAGGAAAGAATAAGAAGAAAGGTCAGGGGCAATGAGGACAAATGTATTATCCTTCCACAGCAGATACTGTGGAATTTAGAACATGATTTTCTTGGATGTGAGTCCTGTCTCAAAAATTAACCAGCTGTGTGACTTTGAGCAAGGTACTTAACTTCTCTGTACTCTTCTTAAAGTTGTTGTAAGGATTAATGAGCATATAAAACTCCACACAAACACATGTAAATACACAGGTAAATATGAGTGTAAAGATATATGTGTGTGTGTGTGCTCACGTGGTCACACACACACACACGAGAACCAAAACACGTTGAGTACTCTTGTAAAGATTTTGACCTTTTATATAAATATCAAACAATTGTAATGGAGCATGTTAACCACTCTATAAGAGAATTCATAGAAAAGACTCATCTAGAGACAAAAGGACCGTTTAGATCGATACTAAATTCTAGGGGAGAATGCACATCTTAGAGAGGGAAGTCATGGATCCCCAGGCACTGAGCACACGGGGGTGGAACAATGGTCCCCGACTCCCAGAGCAGGACATGGCCGCTTTACCACCTCCTCATGTCCTTGCTGCTCTGAGCTCCCTGGGCCTCTGCCCCCTGTTCCCTGAGGAGCTCTCCTCCCTCGCTGCACTGGCCTTTCCCTTCAGGGCAGCCCTGCCCTAGAGTTGGTTCCACCCTCTCCTAATCAGCTCCGCTCAGCTTCTGGCCACGACAACAGCACCACCACACACACCAGCAGGACCCTCAAGACAGGACTCTGGTCACACCCTGGACCCCCATCTCAGCCCCCACCCCACACACTTCAGATGTTGACTTGTAGCCCAAGAGAGGTGGGTCCCAAATGATACGGATGAGAGAGGTGCCCACACGAGGCCTTTCTTTCTGACCAGCCAGCCAGTGCGCAAGCCCCAGCTGCCCGCAGAGTTTTGGACCAGGTAGAACCAAGCTCCCAAGAGCTGCGTTCCTTTGCCCGACATACCTGATTTCACCAGTGGCTGGAACGTGGAGATGCTGAGGCTTTTGAGATGCTCTAAGACTGCACACCTTTTATACGTCTCAAATCCCTCTTGGAAGCCATGAGGTGGCCTACGATTGGGGCATGCTAGGCCCCAGTCACAATAGGATGCATCTGCCCTTCCTCAAACTTGAGGTTTTACTCATCTCCTGGGCTGGCAAACTCACTCTCGGTTTGATGGTGCTTGAGGATGACAGTGCCTTCACGTGAGCCCTGGCCCTATTTCCCCATCACTTTACGAGCCGTGGCTTCCTCGTGTTTCCAAAGCCACTCGTGACGTTTCCCCTAGAAGCTTGACTTCTGGGATGGTGCTAAGCAAGCATGCAGGACACTGCTGGGTGTCGGAGCGGTGAGGGTAGTGTTCCAGGATATTCCGGTTGGTGGGGGAAGGTGTGGGCCGATCAGCGTGCACAGCGAGCCTTGTTGTAAGAGAAACAACTACTGAGGGGTGAGTGGCTCTTGGGGAGACACAGTAAACTCAGCAAAGTTGGGACCATGACTAAACCTAGACTCAGAGCCACATTCAGCCTGATCTGGAAACAAACCTGGGCAACCCACTTTGATTTTTCACCTGCTGTAATATAAACAAAAAATGGGGGCTGCGGCTCTCTCTGCTGCCTCTTGGTCAGCAAAACATTAGTCTTCATTCACAGAAACTGGGCGGATACTGTTGAGAGTACGTATCTCACTTACAGGTGTATAAGTCACGCAGACTGCAGGCTTCTCAGGAAATCATTATCATAAGGTGGAGAGGCTGGGGAGCTAAGAAACTTTGACCTGGCATGGGCTGCTGGACGAGTCACCCATTCTGGCTTCTGGTATCTGAAATCCCAGGGCATAAGGGATGATGCGTCCTTCCCGTTCCACTTAGAGATTCCAGAACAAAGAGGGATGCCACAGGGCAGGGACCAGGATGAAAATGTTGAAACAACATCCATCAACGGATGAAACATACATTAAATAATTCCCCAATTAGTGTTCCGACTGGGGCTCTGATCTTCACCAGCTGGGTGACTTTGGGCACTTTACATCTTTGCGCACCAGTTTCCTCATCTGCTACACAGGATAACCGCATACTGCATGTCAGCTGAAAGGCTTATTTTGGACAACATGTGTAAGCATGTGCACACTGTTGGGCACAAAATAAGGGCTCAGTGATGGTTGAGTCCTCCGTGTAGTTGGGCTCTGAAAGCTGGGGCAAAGCCCACTCTTAGAAGTAGGGAGGAGGTCGTTGCCACATTTGAAGGCAAGTAGCGGCACTTGCCACCAGTGTCCTAAGACCTTGACTGACACAAATGGAAATGGGCAAGCCAGTCCTGAGGACGGCACGTTTCATTCTCAGACCTGGAACTTAGCCACAGCTCAGCTGCAAGCACTACAGTAACCCTAGATCTTGGGAATTCACACTGCAGCATGAGAAGACAGCCTTGGACATCAATGGTGCCTCCTCTGGGACTCACCGTAAGGGCAGGTATGCATGGGCTCGGCCCCGAAGGAAACCAACAGGATTCCAGGCCTTCCCGGGAGAAGAACCCCTTCCGTCTGTTGTCACTCTGACAGAGGCAACCATGATAGGCTTGGAGAGAGATTTCAGCTCAGCTCCCTAGTAGCAGAGAAGAAAGGTCACGTGGAGCATGTGTTCTTGGATAACTCATAATTCATCAAGACGTAGTGAGCTCACACAACACACCAGGCCCTGGGAACGGTGGCCAGACAGGAGGGCCAGAGACTCCCTAGTCCCTAAACTGTTTCACATCCTCTTCTCCGCCTACTGCTTCCAACTCTGTAGATACTTTTCAATGGTTTGCCTTGGATTAGCTGAAGAACTCAAACCCACTTGTGGCCGTAGCAATGCCTACGTAACTAGAGAAAATGTGAACGTCTGAAGATCCATGAGTTTGGGTGTTACATCCAGTCCATCTTTTCTGGCCTAAGCCCTCACTACCCAGAACAGATTTTGTTGGGTGTGGAATCTGCTACCTCAAGCATGCGTTATGTAGTATTGCATCTACCAACAGAGGACATAGGAACATATCCTCTTGGAGCCAGTGGTACAAATAAACGCTTTTCCTTGGGATTGTATTGTTCCCTGACGTTCATTGGCATCACTCTTTGTCTTCCTCCAGACCTCTGCCTCTCATATACAAACACACAGACACACACAGACACAGAAACACACACACACACACACAGACACACACACACACAAACAAATGCAGAAGGGACAAATGGGTCCGAGGAGGTTTCAGCAAAACTTGGGCCTAGGCTAAGCTCACTGTATCTTCTGTGCCAGGCATCTGTGAATGAACACCAGACCAGGGCCCGTGCACATATATGCAAGGGAAGGCCGAGCTGACCCTCTGGGACCGGCCGCATCAACAGACAGGGTTCCGGACAAAGGACTCCTGGTGGCTGGAGCTAGAGCCTCTCTGCTGAAATCCATCGCCAGCTGGGCATCCCCTGGGGCACGGCAGGGTGTGTGCCATCATCTGGGCGGCTGAGAGACGCCCTCCCTGTTCAAAGGGTCTTGTCCCGGGAGGATGAGGGAGGGGCAGTCCTCCCCTGACTGTCAGAATCTCTGCTCGAGTGTGTAATTCAGGCTTTGAAGTCGGAGCTATTTTCATTTTACAGCTTCGAAAGTTTCCGTTCGCTAAGGTTACTTAAGGAAAAAGCAGGGAAGAGAGGACTTAACCCAGCCCTGCCAGGCTCCAGGATATGTGTGTGTGTTCTTTTTCTTGCACTATACTACCTTCTAGGGAATTTCTTTGTTTGGAGAAGCTGGGAGGACGACGCCTGCCCAGCGGGCGCCTCTGGGACGCTGCTCCATCTTCTGTTCTCCATGGTGGAGGTGGAAGTCTTCACACGAGTGGAAGTCTTCACACGAGGAGTATTTACTCTGAATAATAAACCCGTGTGTGTCTTTGATATGAACGTGTACCCTTGTATAAACACGTGTGAATGTGTGACTGTTTGAAGGTACTGCCTTTGCCTTCCCAACGGATCAGTGAGTTTTAAGTTCTGGAAAGACGGGATCCACGCTTTATGCTTCTTCTAGCCACTAGCACGGTCAGAGCACTTGCCATGTTGCAAAGATAAGGACCAGGGTTTGAATCTCACCTCCACCATGTGCAAGGTGTTGTTACACTGAACACGTAAGGAGCTTCTCTTCACCTTGCCACTACCTCTCATAGGAGGAGCAAGACCTGCTTCCATATTGTGGTATCTGTGTGTGTGAGCGCTTGGCACACACCGTGCCCTTTCCATGCTTACTCAGCTTATCAGCCTCCCCCTGGGAGTAGTGTCTGCCGCCAAGAGACATGGCTGGCAGTGTACCTTGATAGGCAAACGTCACTGTGGGCCAGAGCTGCCCAGGACTGCCTCAACAGCAGGAATCATCATGGGCAGGTGTTACAAATGGAAGTTTGTGGAAGAAAAGGGCAACCACTCAATGTGGCGAATAGGCCCTGGACGAAATGCCATTTCTGCCTGTGAAGACCCCTCGGATGCTTTGGTCTACACAACTCTTCCTTGTCCTGGCCCCAAGATGTGCCCTGCCCCTCACACCTTGTTCTTACTAAAGGTGTGGAGCCCATGTCGTCAGGTTGGTGGTAATAAGTGGAGGGTCTTGCTGCTCTGTCAGGAAGTGGAGAATAATAATAAAAGCAGGAGCTAACATTCATCCAACATTTACTATGTGTTACATCCTACTTACTATTTATTTACATTGTCTCATTGAAGACCCCTCCCCGTCAACCCCAGGTTGCAGGTATTATTCTGCCCACTATACACATGAGTAAAGTGAGGCCTAGGGAAGTATTGGATTCAGTCCATCATAGACATGCATCTGGCATCCAAACCCACTATGACGGGATAAAGGAAAATTCCACAAGATGGTCCACACATAACCCCGTGTGCACACAATCTTAGTGTGATAATTAGTGGAGGAGAAAATTAACTGAAGCCCAGAGAGGCAAAATTCAACCTTGTCTTAATCAGCTGAGGGAGGGAGGGTGAGGAAATAGAGAATAAGAACCCAAATGAGAGTTCTGGGGCAAGGTCATGTATGTGAGGCAGGAGAGGAGCTATTTGGAGCCTGTGGGGACTGAGGTATCTGAGGATGGGGAATTGGCTCAAAGAGCTCATCATTTTCAGGGAGTCCACTTAAGGTGTCTACAGCTTTTCAATTCATTTTGTGTGTCATCGTTGAGTTCTGTTGAATGCAACGCTCTGTTGGAAATATTTACGACACATAGGTCTGGAAACTGGACACGCCCCCCAGCTTTCTGTGGTGTCAAATGGTGCAGGTGGCTGCAGAGGCTATGTGCTCTCTCCACCACGGACAGGAGCTGAGACGTTGAGGACTGGCCTCCTGGGAACAACTAGCACTCGCAGCATTGGCTACTGCTCTGCGCAGTCCTGGAATGCACTGCTGCTTACTTACACACATCCCGCTCTCCTTCTGCTCTGAACCTCCCTTCTCCCGGTGTTCTTCCTGGAAAGACATTTTCTGGGAACCCTGTGGTGGATGTCATTATGACACAGATGGCCAAGTTCTCCTTCCTCCCCTCAACAGCCCTCAGTGTTCTCTCTCTGTCTCCTCTGAGTTCTGAGGGCAGGAATGACGTATCTGTGGCTTCCAAGTCGCCCATGAATTAGACGCCTTCCGGTCAAACTGATTTTTGTTGTCTTGATGGTCTGAGCTTGCTTTCATCACGGGGAGTAAACCAAGAATACTGGAGCCTTGTGTGCGAGTTTGTGCTTCCACAGCATCCCTCACATTCTAAACGAAGGGAGGGGCAGGTACTTACGAAGGATGCGATGATGCATTGCTGCTTGGGATGGATGTATTGGTGATCGATAAATAGGTAGATGGATGGAGCCTAACTGGAGGGCATGAACAGTGGTGGTGGAGGACGAAGAGACCAGCCAAGCATGGAAGTAATGCTAAACTAAAACTAAAACTTTTGTCTTTAGCGTATTCTGAAATCTACATGCTCTGCGATCTATGTTGGGGATAATTCACACATTTAGTTTATGTTTTGTTCCTTTCTGATTCCTTTGGGCACTTCTGTGGATTTTCAGTGATTCCCTTGTAGCCCAGAGACGTGAAATGGGAGACAGGTACAGGAAAAGAGATGCAAAGACCTCAATGTGGGGACTCTTAGTGAGAGAAGGATTCGGTGGAAAGGTATGGGTGTAGTGGACGTAATAGAAAGAAGAAGTTTGGATTACCTGTGGGCCTGAGGTTACCACTGGTTACTCAGGTTACCCTGATACCGCAAGGAGTTAGGGAATGGAATGTAAGAGGGCAGTGAGAGAAAAATAGCCCAGGAGAAACCCCAAGCTAGAGAATCAATGTGTGCTATGACTTTAAAAATTATTCACAGTGGAGGGCTTCCCTGGTGGCGCAGTGGTTGGGAGTCCACCTGCCGATGCAGGGGACACGGGTTCGTGCCCCGGTCCGGGAAGATCCCACATGCTGCGGAGTGGCTGGGCCCGTGAGCCATGGCCGCTGAGCCTGCGCATCCGGAGCCTGTGCTCCGCAACGGGAGAGGCCAAAACAGTGAGAGGCCCACGTACTGCAAAAAAAAAAAAAAAAAAAAAATTATTCACAGTGGATATATGTGTGTGATGGATGTATGATTTTTTTTAAAATCTTTATTGGGGTATAATTGCTTTACAATGGTGTGTTAGTTTCTGCTTTATAACAAAGTGAATCAGTTATACATATACATATGTTCCCATATCTCTTCCCTCTTGCGTCTCCCTCCCTCCCACCCTCCCTATCCCACCCCTCCTGGCGGTCACAAAACACCGAGCCGATATTCCTGTGCCATGTCGCTGCTTCCCACTAGCTATCTACCTTACATTTGTTACTGTATATATGTCCATGCCTCTCTCTCGCCCTGTCACAGCTCACCCTTCCCCCTCCCCATATCCTCAAGTCCGTTCTCCAGTAGGTCTGTGTCTTACTCCTGGCTTACCCCTAGGTTCTTCATGACATTTTTTTCCCTTAAATTCCATATATATGTGTTAGCATACGGTATTTGTGTTTCTCTTTCTGACTTACTTCACTCTGTATGACAGACTCTAGGTCTATCCACCTCATTACAGATAGCTCAATTTCATTTCTTTTTATGGCTGAGTAATATTCCATTGTATATATGCGCCACATCTCCTTTATCCATTCATCCGATGATGGGCACTTAGGTTGTTTCCATCTCCGGGCTATTGTAAATAGAGCTGCAATGAACATTTTGGTACATGACTCTTTCTGAATTTTGGTTTTCTCAGGGTATATGTCCAGTAGTGGGATTGCTGGGTCATATGGTAGTTCTATTTGTAGTTTTTTAAGGAACCTCCATACTGTTCTCCATAGTGGCTGAACCAATTCACATTCCCACCAGCAGGGCAAGAGTGTTCCCTTTCCTCCACACCCTCTCCAGCATTTATTGTTTCTAGATTTTTTGAGGATGGCCATTCTGACTGCTGTGAGATGATATCTCAATGAAGTTTTGATTTGCATTTCTCTAATTATTAATGATGTTGAGCATTCTTTGATGTGTTTGTTGGCAGTCTGTATATCTTCTTTGGAGAAATGTCTATTTAGGTCGTCTGCCCATTTTGGGACTGGGTTGTTTGTTTTTTTGCTACTGAGCTGCATGAGCTGCTTGTAAATTTTGGAAATTAATCCTTTGTCAGTTGCGTCATTTGCAAATATTTTCTCCCATGATATATGATTTTTACATAGACTGTCTCTTACACATTTTGTTAGCTTGAACAAAATCTCGTCTTTTCCTTTACCAGTGGGAGAGTTTTTGAGGCCGGGTCCTCAATTCATTTTCACCCACATGCCCTTGGAGTACTCTCTGAATTTCCATTTATTTGCCTCTACTCTACTCTTGAGCTCCTGGCTGGGTTTCCCTTACTCTTTCTGTGCCTCCGTTTTCGAGACGGGCATCATCTCCCCAGTGTCCAAAGGCTATTCTCATTTTCAAAGTATGGGGGGATGTGTCTCCATGCGGCTGAAGTGCCCATCTCTCCTCCTCACCCTGGCACGACCAAGGAAAATGTCCTTCAGCTCAGAAGTGCATCTCCCCATGCCTTCTGCTCTACCTGCACCCACATGCCCAGCCTTCCTAGGGCTCTTATTTAGGCAGCAGGATACAAAATCTGCAGGAGTTAACGACTGTAAGATGACGAAATAATCAAACCGACACATTCATGGCAGCGGAATTGTGTTTAATTGTTTGAAAAACTGGAGCAGAGACGAAGTGTGCTAGGAAAGGGTGGTCGGGCATGCTGCTTAAGCTTCCAAGCAGCCAAAAGGGCGAAGTATACAAGTCAGCAACGAAGATTAGAAGGTTTAGAACCGGATCCTTTTCTAAATGGAAATTGCAGCTGCTAATTCATAAAAAATGTTGATCCAGGAAGCTGCCATCTTGGTGCTGCCTTTTCCACAAATGTGGCTGCTTCCAGAAGCCGGGGGTGAGCGGTGCTGACAGCTAGCTGGCTGAGAGAGGGGAGTTGGCTTCATGTTCTCTGTTCTGCAGGGAGCTTGGCCTCTGGCCCATGCCTGGGGTTCACTTCTGCTTGGACTTCTGGCACTGCTGAGGGTCTGGGCACTTTGGGATAGAGGGCTCCTTGCCCTTGGGTGGAGGTTGGCAAGGCTGCTTACTGTGCTGAGGTGGAGTTTAGCAGTGTTTTGGTGGGGGGAAACAGTACTTTACTGGGGGGCAGCATTGCCGCGGAGGGGGACAGTACTGCTGAAGTGGGGGACAGCAATACTTTGGTGAGGGGCAGCAATATTTTGGTGGGGTGCAGCATGGCTGGGATGGAGGGCAGCAATCCTTTGGTAGCGGGCAGCACAGCTTCTGCTTTGGATGATACATTCTGGTCTGGATGTGCACTGCAACGGAAAAGACACTGAAGTGAGGAACTCTAGAACCTTAGAGACACTCAACCCAGGAGAACCACTTGCCTCGTTCAAACCTGTGCCGTTTCAACCTTTGCCTGGTGCCTTCACCGATTAAATGTGCATCTGTGTGTGTGCAATGAGGTGAGTCAGTATAAATTGTAGCTACAGTTTGTAAGCCATAGCAAGGTTTTAATTGAGACAAATAAAGAAATATAGAAGGAAAGAAAGAAAGATGGAAGAGAGGGAAAAAGGGGGGAAAGGAGAAGAGTAATGGAGAGGGCTAGGAAAAACAAAGATAAAAAAATGAGAGAGACAGACAGACAGAGACAGGAGAGAGAAGGAAAGAATAAGAAGGAAGGTCAGGGGCAATGAGGACAAATGTATTATCCTTCCACAGCAGATACTGTGGAATTTAGAACACGATTTTCTTGGATGTGAGTCCTGTCTCAAAAATTAACCAGCTGTGTGACTTTGAGCAAGGTACTTAACTTCTCTGTACTCTTCTTAAAGTTGTTGTAAGGATTAATGAGCATATAAAACTCCACACAAACACATGTAAATACACAGGTAAATATGAGTGTAAAGATATATGTGTGTGTGTGTGCTCGCGTGGTCACACACACACACACACACACACACACGAGAACCAAAACACGTTGAGTACTCTTGTAAAGATTTTGACCTTTTATATAAATATCAAACAATTGTAATGGAGCATGTTAACCACTCTGTAAGAGAATTCATAGAAAAGACTCATCTAGAGACAAAAGGACCGTTTAGATCGATACTAAATTCTATGGGAGAATGCACATCTTAGAGAGGGAAGTCATGGATCCCCAGGCACTGAGCACACGGGGGCGGAACAATGGTCCCCAACTCCCAGAGCAGGACATGGCCGCTTTATCACCTCCTCTTGTCCTTGCTGCTCTGAGCTCCCTGGGCCTCTGCCCCCTGCTCCCTGAGGAGCTCTCCTCCCTCGCTGCACTGGCCTTTCCCTTCAGGGCAGCCCTGCCCTAGAGTTGGTGCTACCTTCTCCTAACAGGCTCCGCTCAGCTCCTGGCCACGACAACAGCGCCACCACACACACCAGCAGGACCCTCAAGACAGGACTCTGGTCACACCCTGGACCCCCATCTCAGCCCCCACCCCACACACTTCAGATGTTGACTTGTAGCCCAAGAGAGGTGGGTCCCAAATGATACGAACGAGAGAGGTGCCCACACAAGTCCTTTCTTTCTGACCAGCCAGCCAGTGCGCAAGCCCCAGCTGCCCGCAGAGTTTTGGACCAGGTAGAACCAAGCTCCAAAGAGCTGCGTTCCTTTGCCCGACATACCTGATTTCACCAGTGGCTGGAACGTGGAGATGCTGAGGCTTTTGAGATGCTCTAAGACTGCACACCTTTTATACGTCTCAAATCCCTCTTGCAAGCCATGAGGTGGCCTACGATTGGGGCGTGCTAGGCCCCAGTCACAATAGGATGCATCTGCCCTTCCTCAAGCTTCAGGTTTTACTCATCTCCTGGGCTGGCAAACTCACTCTCGGTTAGATGGTGCTTGAGGATGACAGTGCCTTCACGCGAGCCCTGGCCCCATTTCGCCATCACTTTACGAGCCGTGGCTTCCTCGTGTTTCCAAACCCACTCGTGACGTTTCCCCTAGAACCTTGACTTCTGGGATGGTGCTAAGCAAGCGTGCAGGACACTGCTGGGTGTCGGAGCGGTGAGGGTAGTGTTCCAGAATATTCCGGTTGGTGGGGGAAGGTGTGGGCCGATCAGCGTGCACAGCGAGCCTTGTTGTAAGAGAAACAACTACTGAGGGGTGAGTGGCTCTTGGGGAGACACAGTAAACTCAGCAAAGTTGGGACCATGACGTAACCTAGATTCAGAGCCACATTCAGCCTGAACTGGAAACAAGCCTTGGCAAGCCGCTTTGATTTTGTACCTGCTGTAATATAAACAAAAAATGGGGGTTGCAGCTCTCTCTGCTGCCTCTTGGTCAGCAAAACATTAGTCTTCATTCACAGAAACTGGGCGGTTACTGTTGAGAGTACATATCTCACTTACAGGTGTATAAGTCACGCAGACTGCAGGCTTCTCAGGGAAATGATTATCGTAAGTTGCAGAGGCTGGGGAGCTAAGAAACTTTGACCTGGCATGGGCTGCTGGACGATTCACCCAGTCTGACTCCTAGAATCTGATCTCCCAGGGCTTAAGGACTGATGCGTCCTTCCTGTTCCACTTAGAGCTTCCAGAACAAAGAAGGATGCCATAGGGCAGGGACAAGGATGAAAAGGTTGAAACAACATCCATCAAAGGATGAAACATACCTTAAATAATTCCCCAATTAGTGTTCTGACTGGGGCTCTGATCTTCACCAGCTGGGTGACTTTGGGCACTATACATCTGTGAGCACCAGTTTCCTCATCTGCTAAACAGGATAACCCCATACTGCATGTCAGCTGAAAGGCTTATTTTGGACAACATGCGTAAGCATGTGCACACTGTTGGGCACAGAATAAGGGTTCAACGATGGTTGGGTGCTCCGTGGAGTCGGGCTCTGAAAGCTGGGGAAAAGCCCACTCTTAGAAGTAGGGAGGAGGAGGTCATTGCCACATTTGAAGGCAAGTAGCGGCACTTGCTACCAGTGTCCTAAGACCTTGACTGACACAAATGGAAATGGGCAAGCCAGGCCTGAGGACGGCACGTTTCATTCTCAGACCTGGAATTTAGCCACAGCTCAGCTACAAGCCTGACAGTAACCCTAGATCTTGGGAATTCACACTGCAGCATGAGAAGACAGCCTTGGATATCAATGGTGTCTCCTCTGGGACTCACCGTAAGGGCAGGCTATGCATGGGCTCGGCCCCGAAGGAAACCCAGAGGATTCCAGGCCTTCCCGGGAGAAGAACCCCTTCCGCCTGTTGTCACTCTGACAGAAGCAACCCTGATAGGCTTGGAGAGAGATTTCAGCTCAGGTCCCTAGTAGCAGAGAGGAAAGGCCACGTGGGGCATGTGTTCTGGGATAACTAATAATTCATCAAGACGTAGTGAGCTCACACAACGCACCAGGCCCTGGGGACGGAGGTCAGCAAGGAGGGCCAGAGCCTCCCTGGTCCCTAAACTGTTTCACATCCTCTTCTCCGCCTACTGCTTCCAACTCTGTAGATACTTTTCAATGGTTTGGCCTGGATTAGCTGAAGAACTCAAACCCACTTGTGGCCGTAGCAATGCCTACGTAACTAGAGAAAATGTGAACGTCTGAAGATCCATGAGTTTGGGTGTTACATCCAGTCCATCGTTTCTGGCCTAAGCCCTCACTACCCAGAACAGATTTTGCTGGGTGTGGAATCTGCTACCTCAAGCATGCATTACGTAGTATTGCATCTACCAACAGAGGACATAGGAACATGTCCTCTAGGAGCCACAGGTACAACTAAACGCTTATCCTTGGAATGGTATTGTTCCCTGACATTCATTACCATCACTCTTTGTCTTCCTCCAAACCTCTGCCTCTCATATACAAACACACACAGACACAGAAACACACACACACACACACACAAACACACACACACACACACGGCAGAAGGGACAATTGGGACCAAGGAGGTCTCAGCAGAACCTGGGCACAGGCTAAGACCACTGTATCTACTGTGCCAGGCATCTGTGAATGAACACCAGGCCGGGGCCCATGCACACATATGCAGGGGAAGGCCGAGCTGACCCTCTGGGGCCGGCCGCATCAACAGACAGGGTTCCGGACAAAAGACTCCTGGTGGCTGGAGCTAGAGCCTCTCTGCTGAAATCCATCGCCAGCTGGGCAACACCTGGGGCACGGCAGGGTGTGTGCCATCATCTGGGCGGCTGAGAGACGCCCTCCCTGTTCAAGGGGTCTTGTCCCGGGAGGATGAGGGAGGGGCAGTCCTCCCCTGACTGTCACAATCTCTGCTCGAGTTTCTAATTCTGGCCTTGAGTTCGGAGCTATTCTCATTTTACAGCTTCGAAAGGTTTTGTTCGTTAAGATTACTTAAGGAAATAGTAGGCAAGAGAGGATTTAACCCAGCCCTGCCAGGCTCCAGGATACGTTTTTGTGTTCCTTCTCCTGCACTATACTACCTTCTAGGGAATTTCTTTGTTTGGAAGATGTAACTATATTCTTCCCTGAGGAAGGCAGCCTTCTTTCAAAGGCCTCAACATCATCCTCTTTATACGGAGATCTTTCTGCTTGGAAATTCACTCAAGGTCAAGGGTCAATAATCTGATGGAATGTTGCAGAAGCCTCGGGAGGCTCTGAACTGTATGCTCTGGGGCGATGCACATGAACAAGAAAGACAATGTGAGCATGTGTGTTGGTGCATTGGAGTGTCTGTGAGTGTGTGTGGGTGAGTGAAGACATACTTCAGGTGATTGACATCTTATGAAGGTTTGTCTGTGTGTGTTGTGTGTGGCCTCACTTGAGGGATCATGAATGGATCTATGTGGGAATATGAACTTGAGTGTGCGAGGGTGAGTGTGCACAGGGCTGAGAGTCAAGAGGTATGCACAGGTGTTGCTGACTCCATAGATAAAATGTGAAAAGAACTTATGTAACAGGTGGCTCCTAGGCTCTGCACCAGCTGCCCTGCCGGCCTATGTGCCTGCGCCCACCCTGCCAGGCAGCCAGCTCAGTCCTACAGCGTGGAGCAGATGGGAGGCCGACGACTGTCCCAGCGGGGGCCTCTGGGACGCTGCTCCATCTTCTGTTCTCCATGGTCAGTAGAAGTCTTCACACGTAGAGAATTTATGCTGAATAAAAACCCCGTGTTTGTCTTTGATATGAACGTGTACCCCTGTATAAACACGTGTGAAAGTGTAACTGTGTGAAAGTACTGCTTTTGCCTTCCCAACGGATCAGTGAGTTTTAAGTTCTGGAAAGACGGGATCCAGGCTTTATGCTTCTTGTAGCCACTAGCACGGTCAGAGCACTTGCCGTGTTGCAAAGATAAGGACCAGGGTGTGAATCTCACCTCCACCATGTGCAAGGTGTTGTTACATTGAACACGTAAGGAGCTTCTCTTCACCTTGCCACTACCTCTCATAGGAGGAGCAAGACCTGCTTCAATATGGTGGTATCTGTGCGTGTGAGCGCTTGGCACATTCCGTGCCCTTTCCATGCTTCCTCATCTTATCTGCCTCCTCCTGGGTGTAGGGTCTCCCTCCGAAAGACATGCCTGGCTGTGTACCTTGATAGGCAAATGTCACTGTGGGCCAGAGCTGCCCAGGACTGCCTCAACAGCAGGAATCATCATGGGCAGGTGTTACAAAGGGAAGTTTGTGGAAGAAAAGGGCAACCACACAATGTGGCGAATAGGCCCTGGACAAAATACCATTTCCGCCTTTGAACACCCCTCAGATGCTTTGGTCTACAAAACTATTCCTTGTCCTGGCCCCAAGATGTGCCCTGCCCCTCACACCTTGTTCTTACTAAAGGTGTGGAGCCCATGTCGTCAGGTTGGTGGTAATAAGTGGAGGGTCTTGCTGCTCTGTCAGGAAGTGGAGAATAATAATAAAAGCAAGAGCTAACATTCATCCAACATTTACTATGTGTTACATCCTACTTACTATTTATTTACATTGTCTCATTGAAGACCCCTCCCCGTCAACCCCAGGTTGCAGGTATTATTCTGCCCACTATACACATGAGTAAAGTGAGGCCTAGGGAAGTATTGGATTCAGTCCATCATAGGCATGCATCTGGCATCCAAACCCACTATGACGGGATAAAGCAAAATTCCGCAAGGTGATCCACACATAACCCCGTGTGCACACAATCCTAGTATGATAATTAGTGGAGGAGAAAATTAAGGGAAGCCCAGAGAGGCAAAATTCAACCTTGTCTTAATCAGCTGAGGGGGGAGGATGAGGAAATAGAGAATAAGAACCCAAATGAGAGTTCTGGGGCAAGTTCATGTATATGAGGCAAGAGAGGAGCTATTTGGAGCCTGTGCTGAGTGAGGTATCTGAGGATGGGGAATTGGCTCAAAGAGCTCATCATTTTCAGGGAGTTCACTTAAGGTGTCTACAGCTTTTCAATTCTTTTTGTGTGTCATCGTTGAGTTCTGTTGAATGCAACGCTCTGTTGGAAATATTTACGACACATGGGTCTGGAAACTGGACGCGCCCCCCAGCATTCCGTGGTGTCAAATGGTGAAGGAGGCTGTAGAGGCTATGTGCTCTCTCCACCACGGACAGGGGCTGAGACGTTGAAGACTGGCCTCCTGGGAACAACTAGCACTCGCAGCATTGGCTGCTGCTCTACGCAGTCCTGGAACGCACTGCTGCTTACGTACACACATCCCGCTGTCCTTCCGCTCTGAACCTCCCTTCTCCCGGTGTTCTTCCTGGAAAGACATTTTCTGGGAGCCCTGTGGTGGATGTCATTATGACACAGATGACCAAGTTCTCCTTCCTCCCCTCAACAGCCCTCAGTGTTCTCTCTCTGTCTCCTCTGAATTCTGACGGCAGGAATGACGTATCTGTGGCTTCCAAGTCGTCCATGAATTAGACGTCTTCCGGTCAAACTGATTTTTTTTGTCTTCATGGTCTGAGCTTGCTTTCCTTACGGGGATTAAACCAAGAATACTGGAGGCTTGTGTGTGAGTTTGTGCTTCCACAACATCCCACACATTCTAAACAAAGGGAGGGGCAGGTACCTAGGAAGGATGCGATGATGCATTGCTACTTGGGATGGATGGATTGGTAATGGGTAAATAGGTAGATGGATGGAGCCTAACTGGAGGGCATGAACAGAGGTGGTGGAGGACGAAGAGATGAGCCAAGCATGGAAGCAATGCTAAACTAAACCTAAAACTTTTGTCTTTAGCGTATTCTGAATCCTACATGCTCTATGATCTATGTTGCGGATAATTCACACATTTAGTTTATGTTTTGTTCCTTTCTGATTCCTTTGGGCACTTCTGTGGATTTTCAGTGATTCCCTTGTAACCCAGAAACATAAAATGGGAGGCAGGTATAGGAAAAGAGATGCAAAGACCTCAATTTGGGGACTTTTAGTGAGAGAAGGATTCGGTGGAAAAGTATGGGTGTAGTGGATGTAATAGAAAGAAGAACTTTGGCTTACCTGTGGGCCTGAGGTTACCACCGGTTACTCAGGTTACCCTGATACCACAAGGATTTAGGGAATGGAAAGTAAGAGGGCAGTGAGAGAAAAATAGCCCAGGAGAAACCCCAAGCTAGGGAATCAATGGCTGCTATGACTTTAAAAACTCTTGACACTGGGTCTTCCCTATTGGCGCAGTGGTTGAGAGTCCGCCTGCCGATGCAGGGGACGCGGGTACGTTCCCCGGTCCGGGAGGATCCCACATGCCGCGGAACGGCTGGGCCCGTGAGCCATGGCCACTGAGCCTGCGCGTCCAGAGCCTGTGCTCCGCAACGGGAAAGGCCACAACAGTGACAGGCCCGCGTATAGAAAAAAAAAAAAATATTGACAGCGGATATGTGTGTGTGATGGATGTATGATTTTTAAATAGACTGTCTCCTACTTACACATTTTGATAGCTTGAACAAAATCTCGTCTTTTCTTTTACCTGAGGTAGGGATTTTGAGGCCCGGTCCTCAATTCATTTTGACCCACATGCCCCTGGAGTATTCTCTGAATTTCCCTTTATTTGCCTCTGCTCTACTATTTAGCTCATGGCTGGGTTTCCCTTACTCTTTTTGTGCCTCCGTTTTCGAGACGGGCATCATCTCCCTTGTGTCCAAAGGCTGTTCTCATTTTGCAAGTATGGCGGGATGTGTCTCCATGCGGCTGAAGTGCCCATCTCTCCTCTTCACCCTGCAGGACCAAGGAAAATGTCCTTCAGCTCAGAAGTGCATCTCCCCATGCCTTCTGCTCTACCTGCACCCACATGCCCAGCCTTCCTAGGGCTCTTATTTAGGCAGCAGGATACAAAATCTGCAGGAGTTAACGACTGTAAGATGACGAAATAATCAAACCGACACATTCATGGCAGCGAAATTGTGTTTAATTGTTTGAAAAACTGGAGCAGAGACCAAGTGTGCTAGGAAAGGGTGGTCGGGCATGTTGCTTAAGTTTCCAAGAAGCCAAAAGGGCGAAGTATACAAGTCTGCAAAGAAGATTAGAAGGTTTAGAACCGGATCCTTTGCTAAATGGAAATTGCAGCTGCTAATTCATAAGAAATGTTGATCCAGGAAGCTGCCATCTTGGTGCTGGCTTTTCCACAAATGTGGCTGCTTCCAGAAGCCGGGGGTGAGCGGTGCTGACAGCTAGCTGGCTGAGAGAGGGGAGTTGGCTTCATGTTCTCTGTTCTGCGGGGAGCTTGGCCTCTGGCCCATGCCTGCGGTTTACTTCTGCTTGGACTTCTGGCACTGCTGAGGGTCTGGGCACTTTGGGATAGAGGGCTCCTTGCCCTTGGGTGGAGGTTGGCAAGGCTGCTTGCTGTGCTGAGGTGGAGTTTAGCAGTGTTTTGGTGGGGGGAAACAGTACTTTACTGGGGGGCAGCATTGCCACGGAGGGGGACAGTACTGCTGAGGTGGGGGACAGCAATACTTTGGTGAGGGGCAGCAATACTTTGGTGGGGTGCAGCATTGCTGGGATGGAGGGCAGCAATCCTTTGGTAGCGGGCAGCACAGCTTCTGCTTTGGATGATACATTCTGGTCTGGATGTGCACTGCAACGGAAAAGACACTGAAGTGAGGAACTCTAGAACCTTAGAGACACTCAACCCAGGAGAACCACTTGCCTCGTTCAAACCTGTGCCGTTTCAACCTTTGCCTGGTGGCTTCACCGATTAAACGTGTGTGTGTGTGTCTGCAATGATGTGAGTCAGTATAAATTGTAGCTACAGTTTGTAAGCCATAGCAAGGTTTTAATTGAGACAAATAAAGAAATATAGAAGGAAGGAAGGAAAGAAGAAAGAGAGGAAAAATGGGTGAAAGGAGAAGAGAAATGGAGAGGGGTAGAAAAAACAAAAATATAAAAAATGAGAGAGAGACAGACAGACAGAGACAGGAGAGAGAAGGAAAGAATAAGAAGAAAGGTCAGGGGCAATGAGGACAAATGTATTATCCTTCCACAGCAGATACTGTGGAATTTAGAACATGATTTTCTTGGATGTGAGTCCTGTCTCAAAAATTAACCAGCTGTGTGACTTTGAGCAAGGTACTTAACTTCTCTGTACTCTTCTTAAAGTTGTTGTAAGGATTAATGAGCATATAAAACTCCACACAAACACATGTAAATACACAGGTAAATATGAGTGTAAAGATATATGTGTGTGTGTGTGCTCACGTGGTCACACACACACACACGAGAACCAAAACACGTTGAGTACTCTTGTAAAGATTTTGACCTTTTATATAAATATCAAACAATTGTAATGGAGCATGTTAACCACTCTATAAGAGAATTCATAGAAAAGACTCATCTAGAGACAAAAGGACCGTTTAGATCGATACTAAATTCTAGGGGAGAATGCACATCTTAGAGAGGGAAGTCATGGATCCCCAGGCACTGAGCACACGGGGGTGGAACAATGGTCCCCGACTCCCAGAGCAGGACATGGCCGCTTTACCACCTCCTCATGTCCTTGCTGCTCTGAGCTCCCTGGGCCTCTGCCCCCTGTTCCCTGAGGAGCTCTCCTCCCTCGCTGCACTGGCCTTTCCCTTCAGGGCAGCCCTGCCCTAGAGTTGGTTCCACCCTCTCCTAATCAGCTCCGCTCAGCTTCTGGCCACGACAACAGCACCACCACACACACCAGCAGGACCCTCAAGACAGGACTCTGGTCACACCCTGGACCCCCATCTCAGCCCCCACCCCACACACTTCAGATGTTGACTTGTAGCCCAAGAGAGGTGGGTCCCAAATGATACGGATGAGAGAGGTGCCCACACGAGGCCTTTCTTTCTGACCAGCCAGCCAGTGCGCAAGCCCCAGCTGCCCGCAGAGTTTTGGACCAGGTAGAACCAAGCTCCCAAGAGCTGCGTTCCTTTGCCCGACATACCTGATTTCACCAGTGGCTGGAACGTGGAGATGCTGAGGCTTTTGAGATGCTCTAAGACTGCACACCTTTTATACGTCTCAAATCCCTCTTGGAAGCCATGAGGTGGCCTACGATTGGGGCATGCTAGGCCCCAGTCACAATAGGATGCATCTGCCCTTCCTCAAACTTGAGGTTTTACTCATCTCCTGGGCTGGCAAACTCACTCTCGGTTTGATGGTGCTTGAGGATGACAGTGCCTTCACGTGAGCCCTGGCCCTATTTCCCCATCACTTTACGAGCCGTGGCTTCCTCGTGTTTCCAAAGCCACTCGTGACGTTTCCCCTAGAAGCTTGACTTCTGGGATGGTGCTAAGCAAGCATGCAGGACACTGCTGGGTGTCGGAGCGGTGAGGGTAGTGTTCCAGGATATTCCGGTTGGTGGGGGAAGGTGTGGGCCGATCAGCGTGCACAGCGAGCCTTGTTGTAAGAGAAACAACTACTGAGGGGTGAGTGGCTCTTGGGGAGACACAGTAAACTCAGCAAAGTTGGGACCATGACTAAACCTAGACTCAGAGCCACATTCAGCCTGATCTGGAAACAAACCTGGGCAACCCACTTTGATTTTTCACCTGCTGTAATATAAACAAAAAATGGGGGCTGCGGCTCTCTCTGCTGCCTCTTGGTCAGCAAAACATTAGTCTTCATTCACAGAAACTGGGCGGATACTGTTGAGAGTACGTATCTCACTTACAGGTGTATAAGTCACGCAGACTGCAGGCTTCTCAGGAAATCATTATCATAAGGTGGAGAGGCTGGGGAGCTAAGAAACTTTGACCTGGCATGGGCTGCTGGACGAGTCACCCATTCTGGCTTCTGGTATCTGAAATCCCAGGGCATAAGGGATGATGCGTCCTTCCCGTTCCACTTAGAGATTCCAGAACAAAGAGGGATGCCACAGGGCAGGGACCAGGATGAAAATGTTGAAACAACATCCATCAACGGATGAAACATACATTAAATAATTCCCCAATTAGTGTTCCGACTGGGGCTCTGATCTTCACCAGCTGGGTGACTTTGGGCACTTTACATCTTTGCGCACCAGTTTCCTCATCTGCTACACAGGATAACCGCATACTGCATGTCAGCTGAAAGGCTTATTTTGGACAACATGTGTAAGCATGTGCACACTGTTGGGCACAAAATAAGGGCTCAGTGATGGTTGAGTCCTCCGTGTAGTTGGGCTCTGAAAGCTGGGGCAAAGCCCACTCTTAGAAGTAGGGAGGAGGTCGTTGCCACATTTGAAGGCAAGTAGCGGCACTTGCCACCAGTGTCCTAAGACCTTGACTGACACAAATGGAAATGGGCAAGCCAGTCCTGAGGACGGCACGTTTCATTCTCAGACCTGGAACTTAGCCACAGCTCAGCTGCAAGCAC
The DNA here is from genome assembly GCF_039906515.1 of Pseudorca crassidens. Classification (NCBI taxonomy): domain Eukaryota; kingdom Metazoa; phylum Chordata; class Mammalia; order Artiodactyla; family Delphinidae; genus Pseudorca; species Pseudorca crassidens. The sequence goes on along the minus strand of NC_090297.1, from coordinate 109,776,070 downwards.
TACAGTAACCCTAGATCTTGGGAATTCACACTGCAGCATGAGAAGACAGCCTTGGACATCAATGGTGCCTCCTCTGGGACTCACCGTAAGGGCAGGTATGCATGGGCTCGGCCCCGAAGGAAACCAACAGGATTCCAGGCCTTCCCGGGAGAAGAACCCCTTCCGTCTGTTGTCACTCTGACAGAGGCAACCATGATAGGCTTGGAGAGAGATTTCAGCTCAGCTCCCTAGTAGCAGAGAAGAAAGGTCACGTGGAGCATGTGTTCTTGGATAACTCATAATTCATCAAGACGTAGTGAGCTCACACAACACACCAGGCCCTGGGAACGGTGGCCAGACAGGAGGGCCAGAGACTCCCTAGTCCCTAAACTGTTTCACATCCTCTTCTCCGCCTACTGCTTCCAACTCTGTAGATACTTTTCAATGGTTTGCCTTGGATTAGCTGAAGAACTCAAACCCACTTGTGGCCGTAGCAATGCCTACGTAACTAGAGAAAATGTGAACGTCTGAAGATCCATGAGTTTGGGTGTTACATCCAGTCCATCTTTTCTGGCCTAAGCCCTCACTACCCAGAACAGATTTTGTTGGGTGTGGAATCTGCTACCTCAAGCATGCGTTATGTAGTATTGCATCTACCAACAGAGGACATAGGAACATATCCTCTTGGAGCCAGTGGTACAAATAAACGCTTTTCCTTGGGATTGTATTGTTCCCTGACGTTCATTGGCATCACTCTTTGTCTTCCTCCAGACCTCTGCCTCTCATATACAAACACACAGACACACACAGACACAGAAACACACACACACACACACAGACACACACACACACAAACAAATGCAGAAGGGACAAATGGGTCCGAGGAGGTTTCAGCAAAACTTGGGCCTAGGCTAAGCTCACTGTATCTTCTGTGCCAGGCATCTGTGAATGAACACCAGACCAGGGCCCGTGCACATATATGCAAGGGAAGGCCGAGCTGACCCTCTGGGACCGGCCGCATCAACAGACAGGGTTCCGGACAAAGGACTCCTGGTGGCTGGAGCTAGAGCCTCTCTGCTGAAATCCATCGCCAGCTGGGCATCCCCTGGGGCACGGCAGGGTGTGTGCCATCATCTGGGCGGCTGAGAGACGCCCTCCCTGTTCAAAGGGTCTTGTCCCGGGAGGATGAGGGAGGGGCAGTCCTCCCCTGACTGTCAGAATCTCTGCTCGAGTGTGTAATTCAGGCTTTGAAGTCGGAGCTATTTTCATTTTACAGCTTCGAAAGTTTCCGTTCGCTAAGGTTACTTAAGGAAAAAGCAGGGAAGAGAGGACTTAACCCAGCCCTGCCAGGCTCCAGGATATGTGTGTGTGTTCTTTTTCTTGCACTATACTACCTTCTAGGGAATTTCTTTGTTTGGAGAAGCTGGGAGGACGACGCCTGCCCAGCGGGCGCCTCTGGGACGCTGCTCCATCTTCTGTTCTCCATGGTGGAGGTGGAAGTCTTCACACGAGTGGAAGTCTTCACACGAGGAGTATTTACTCTGAATAATAAACCCGTGTGTGTCTTTGATATGAACGTGTACCCTTGTATAAACACGTGTGAATGTGTGACTGTTTGAAGGTACTGCCTTTGCCTTCCCAACGGATCAGTGAGTTTTAAGTTCTGGAAAGACGGGATCCACGCTTTATGCTTCTTCTAGCCACTAGCACGGTCAGAGCACTTGCCATGTTGCAAAGATAAGGACCAGGGTTTGAATCTCACCTCCACCATGTGCAAGGTGTTGTTACACTGAACACGTAAGGAGCTTCTCTTCACCTTGCCACTACCTCTCATAGGAGGAGCAAGACCTGCTTCCATATTGTGGTATCTGTGTGTGTGAGCGCTTGGCACACACCGTGCCCTTTCCATGCTTACTCAGCTTATCAGCCTCCCCCTGGGAGTAGTGTCTGCCGCCAAGAGACATGGCTGGCAGTGTACCTTGATAGGCAAACGTCACTGTGGGCCAGAGCTGCCCAGGACTGCCTCAACAGCAGGAATCATCATGGGCAGGTGTTACAAATGGAAGTTTGTGGAAGAAAAGGGCAACCACTCAATGTGGCGAATAGGCCCTGGACGAAATGCCATTTCTGCCTGTGAAGACCCCTCGGATGCTTTGGTCTACACAACTCTTCCTTGTCCTGGCCCCAAGATGTGCCCTGCCCCTCACACCTTGTTCTTACTAAAGGTGTGGAGCCCATGTCGTCAGGTTGGTGGTAATAAGTGGAGGGTCTTGCTGCTCTGTCAGGAAGTGGAGAATAATAATAAAAGCAGGAGCTAACATTCATCCAACATTTACTATGTGTTACATCCTACTTACTATTTATTTACATTGTCTCATTGAAGACCCCTCCCCGTCAACCCCAGGTTGCAGGTATTATTCTGCCCACTATACACATGAGTAAAGTGAGGCCTAGGGAAGTATTGGATTCAGTCCATCATAGACATGCATCTGGCATCCAAACCCACTATGACGGGATAAAGGAAAATTCCACAAGATGGTCCACACATAACCCCGTGTGCACACAATCTTAGTGTGATAATTAGTGGAGGAGAAAATTAACTGAAGCCCAGAGAGGCAAAATTCAACCTTGTCTTAATCAGCTGAGGGAGGGAGGGTGAGGAAATAGAGAATAAGAACCCAAATGAGAGTTCTGGGGCAAGGTCATGTATGTGAGGCAGGAGAGGAGCTATTTGGAGCCTGTGGGGACTGAGGTATCTGAGGATGGGGAATTGGCTCAAAGAGCTCATCATTTTCAGGGAGTCCACTTAAGGTGTCTACAGCTTTTCAATTCATTTTGTGTGTCATCGTTGAGTTCTGTTGAATGCAACGCTCTGTTGGAAATATTTACGACACATAGGTCTGGAAACTGGACACGCCCCCCAGCTTTCTGTGGTGTCAAATGGTGCAGGTGGCTGCAGAGGCTATGTGCTCTCTCCACCACGGACAGGAGCTGAGACGTTGAGGACTGGCCTCCTGGGAACAACTAGCACTCGCAGCATTGGCTACTGCTCTGCGCAGTCCTGGAATGCACTGCTGCTTACTTACACACATCCCGCTCTCCTTCTGCTCTGAACCTCCCTTCTCCCGGTGTTCTTCCTGGAAAGACATTTTCTGGGAACCCTGTGGTGGATGTCATTATGACACAGATGGCCAAGTTCTCCTTCCTCCCCTCAACAGCCCTCAGTGTTCTCTCTCTGTCTCCTCTGAGTTCTGAGGGCAGGAATGACGTATCTGTGGCTTCCAAGTCGCCCATGAATTAGACGCCTTCCGGTCAAACTGATTTTTGTTGTCTTGATGGTCTGAGCTTGCTTTCATCACGGGGAGTAAACCAAGAATACTGGAGCCTTGTGTGCGAGTTTGTGCTTCCACAGCATCCCTCACATTCTAAACGAAGGGAGGGGCAGGTACTTACGAAGGATGCGATGATGCATTGCTGCTTGGGATGGATGTATTGGTGATCGATAAATAGGTAGATGGATGGAGCCTAACTGGAGGGCATGAACAGTGGTGGTGGAGGACGAAGAGACCAGCCAAGCATGGAAGTAATGCTAAACTAAAACTAAAACTTTTGTCTTTAGCGTATTCTGAAATCTACATGCTCTGCGATCTATGTTGGGGATAATTCACACATTTAGTTTATGTTTTGTTCCTTTCTGATTCCTTTGGGCACTTCTGTGGATTTTCAGTGATTCCCTTGTAGCCCAGAGACGTGAAATGGGAGACAGGTACAGGAAAAGAGATGCAAAGACCTCAATGTGGGGACTCTTAGTGAGAGAAGGATTCGGTGGAAAGGTATGGGTGTAGTGGACGTAATAGAAAGAAGAAGTTTGGATTACCTGTGGGCCTGAGGTTACCACTGGTTACTCAGGTTACCCTGATACCGCAAGGAGTTAGGGAATGGAATGTAAGAGGGCAGTGAGAGAAAAATAGCCCAGGAGAAACCCCAAGCTAGAGAATCAATGTGTGCTATGACTTTAAAAATTATTCACAGTGGAGGGCTTCCCTGGTGGCGCAGTGGTTGGGAGTCCACCTGCCGATGCAGGGGACACGGGTTCGTGCCCCGGTCCGGGAAGATCCCACATGCTGCGGAGTGGCTGGGCCCGTGAGCCATGGCCGCTGAGCCTGCGCATCCGGAGCCTGTGCTCCGCAACGGGAGAGGCCAAAACAGTGAGAGGCCCACGTACTGCAAAAAAAAAAAAAAAAAAAAAATTATTCACAGTGGATATATGTGTGTGATGGATGTATGATTTTTTTTAAAATCTTTATTGGGGTATAATTGCTTTACAATGGTGTGTTAGTTTCTGCTTTATAACAAAGTGAATCAGTTATACATATACATATGTTCCCATATCTCTTCCCTCTTGCGTCTCCCTCCCTCCCACCCTCCCTATCCCACCCCTCCTGGCGGTCACAAAACACCGAGCCGATATTCCTGTGCCATGTCGCTGCTTCCCACTAGCTATCTACCTTACATTTGTTACTGTATATATGTCCATGCCTCTCTCTCGCCCTGTCACAGCTCACCCTTCCCCCTCCCCATATCCTCAAGTCCGTTCTCCAGTAGGTCTGTGTCTTACTCCTGGCTTACCCCTAGGTTCTTCATGACATTTTTTTCCCTTAAATTCCATATATATGTGTTAGCATACGGTATTTGTGTTTCTCTTTCTGACTTACTTCACTCTGTATGACAGACTCTAGGTCTATCCACCTCATTACAGATAGCTCAATTTCATTTCTTTTTATGGCTGAGTAATATTCCATTGTATATATGCGCCACATCTCCTTTATCCATTCATCCGATGATGGGCACTTAGGTTGTTTCCATCTCCGGGCTATTGTAAATAGAGCTGCAATGAACATTTTGGTACATGACTCTTTCTGAATTTTGGTTTTCTCAGGGTATATGTCCAGTAGTGGGATTGCTGGGTCATATGGTAGTTCTATTTGTAGTTTTTTAAGGAACCTCCATACTGTTCTCCATAGTGGCTGAACCAATTCACATTCCCACCAGCAGGGCAAGAGTGTTCCCTTTCCTCCACACCCTCTCCAGCATTTATTGTTTCTAGATTTTTTGAGGATGGCCATTCTGACTGCTGTGAGATGATATCTCAATGAAGTTTTGATTTGCATTTCTCTAATTATTAATGATGTTGAGCATTCTTTGATGTGTTTGTTGGCAGTCTGTATATCTTCTTTGGAGAAATGTCTATTTAGGTCGTCTGCCCATTTTGGGACTGGGTTGTTTGTTTTTTTGCTACTGAGCTGCATGAGCTGCTTGTAAATTTTGGAAATTAATCCTTTGTCAGTTGCGTCATTTGCAAATATTTTCTCCCATGATATATGATTTTTACATAGACTGTCTCTTACACATTTTGTTAGCTTGAACAAAATCTCGTCTTTTCCTTTACCAGTGGGAGAGTTTTTGAGGCCGGGTCCTCAATTCATTTTCACCCACATGCCCTTGGAGTACTCTCTGAATTTCCATTTATTTGCCTCTACTCTACTCTTGAGCTCCTGGCTGGGTTTCCCTTACTCTTTCTGTGCCTCCGTTTTCGAGACGGGCATCATCTCCCCAGTGTCCAAAGGCTATTCTCATTTTCAAAGTATGGGGGGATGTGTCTCCATGCGGCTGAAGTGCCCATCTCTCCTCCTCACCCTGGCACGACCAAGGAAAATGTCCTTCAGCTCAGAAGTGCATCTCCCCATGCCTTCTGCTCTACCTGCACCCACATGCCCAGCCTTCCTAGGGCTCTTATTTAGGCAGCAGGATACAAAATCTGCAGGAGTTAACGACTGTAAGATGACGAAATAATCAAACCGACACATTCATGGCAGCGGAATTGTGTTTAATTGTTTGAAAAACTGGAGCAGAGACGAAGTGTGCTAGGAAAGGGTGGTCGGGCATGCTGCTTAAGCTTCCAAGCAGCCAAAAGGGCGAAGTATACAAGTCTGCAAAGAAGATTAGAAGGTTTAGAACCGGATCCTTTTCTAAATGGAAATTGCAGCTGCTAATTCATAAAAAATGTTGATCCAGGAAGCTGCCATCTTGGTGCTGCCTTTTCCACAAATGTGGCTGCTTCCAGAAGCCGGGGGTGAGCGGTGCTGACAGCTAGCTGGCTGAGAGAGGGGAGTTGGCTTCATGTTCTCTGTTCTGCAGGGAGCTTGGCCTCTGGCCCATGCCTGGGGTTCACTTCTGCTTGGACTTCTGGCACTGCTGAGGGTCTGGGCACTTTGGGATAGAGGGCTCCTTGCCCTTGGGTGGAGGTTGGCAAGGCTGCTTACTGTGCTGAGGTGGAGTTTAGCAGTGTTTTGGTGGGGGGAAACAGTACTTTACTGGGGGGCAGCATTGCCACGGAGGGGGACAGTACTGCTGAGGTGGGGGACAGCAATACTTTGGTGAGGGGCAGCAATACTTTGGTGGGGTGCAGCATTGCTGGGATGGAGGGCAGCAATCCTTTGGTAGCGGGCAGCACAGCTTCTGCTTTGGATGATACATTCTGGTCTGGATGTGCACTGCAACGGAAAAGACACTGAAGTGAGGAACTCTAGAACCTTAGAGACACTCAACCCAGGAGAACCACTTGCCTCGTTCAAACCTGTGCCGTTTCAACCTTTGCCTGGTGCCTTCACCGATTAAATGTGCATCTGTGTGTGTGCAATGAGGTGAGTCAGTATAAATTGTAGCTACAGTTTGTAAGCCATAGCAAGGTTTTAATTGAGACAAATAAAGAAATATAGAAGGAAAGAAAGAAAGATGGAAGAGAGGGAAAAAGGGGGGAAAGGAGAAGAGTAATGGAGAGGGCTAGGAAAAACAAAGATAAAAAAATGAGAGAGACAGACAGACAGAGACAGGAGAGAGAAGGAAAGAATAAGAAGGAAGGTCAGGGGCAATGAGGACAAATGTATTATCCTTCCACAGCAGATACTGTGGAATTTAGAACATGATTTTCTTGGATGTGAGTCCTGTCTCAAAAATTAACCAGCTGTGTGACTTTGAGCAAGGTACTTAACTTCTCTGTACTCTTCTTAAAGTTGTTGTAAGGATTAATGAGCATATAAAACTCCACACAAACACATGTAAATACACAGGTAAATATGAGTGTAAAGATATATGTGTGTGTGTGTGCTCGCGTGGTCACACACACACACACACACACACACACACACGAGAACCAAAACACGTTGAGTACTCTTGTAAAGATTTTGACCTTTTATATAAATATCAAACAATTGTAATGGAGCATGTTAACCACTCTGTAAGAGAATTCATAGAAAAGACTCATCTAGAGACAAAAGGACCGTTTAGAACGATACTAAATTCTAGGGGAGAATGCACATCTTAGAGAGGGAAGTCATGGATCCCCAGGCACTGAGCACACGGGGGCGGAACAATGGTCCCCGACTCCCAGAGCAGGACATGGCCGCTTTATCACCTCCTCTTGTCCTTGCTGCTCTGAGCTCCCTGGGCCTCTGCCCCCTGCTCCCTGAGGAGCTCTCCTCCCTCGCTGCACTGGCCTTTCCCTTCAGGGCAGCCCTGCCCTAGAGTTGGTGTTACCTTCTCCTAACAGGCTCCGCTCAGCTCCTGGCCACGACAACAGCGCCACCACACACACCAGCAGGACCCTCAAGACAGGACTCTGGTCACACCCTGGACCCCCATCTCAGCCCCCACCCCACACACTTCAGATGTTGACTTGTAGCCCAAGAGAGGTGGGTCCCAAATGATACGGACGAGAGAGGTGCCCACACAAGTCCTTTCTTTCTGACCAGCCAGCCAGTGCGCAAGCCCCAGCTGCCCTCAGAGTTTTGGACCAGGTAGAACCAAGCTCCAAAGAGCTGCGTTCCTTTGCCCGACATACCTGATTTCACCAGTGGCTGGAACGTGGAGATGCTGAGGCTTTTGAGATGCTCTAAGACTGCACACCTTTTATACGTCTCAAATCCCTCTTGCAAGCCATGAGGTGGCCTACGATTGGGGCGTGCTAGGCCCCAGTCACAATAGGATGCATCTGCCCTTCCTCAAGCTTCAGGTTTTACTCATCTCCTGGGCTGGCAAACTCACTCTCGGTTAGATGGTGCTTGAGGATGACAGTGCCTTCACGCGAGCCCTGGCCCCATTTCGCCATCACTTTACGAGCCGTGGCTTCCTCGTGTTTCCAAACCCACTCGTGACGTTTCCCCTAGAACCTTGACTTCTGGGATGGTGCTAAGCAAGCGTGCAGGACACTGCTGGGTGTCGGAGCGGTGAGGGTAGTGTTCCAGGATATTCCGGTTGGTGGGGGAAGGTGTGGGCCGATCAGCGTGCACAGCGAGCCTTGTTGTAAGAGAAACAACTACTGAGGGGTGAGTGGCTCTTGGGGAGACACAGTAAACTCAGCAAAGTTGGAACCATGACGTAACCTAGATTCAGAGCCACATTCAGCCTGAACTGGAAACAAGCCTTGGCAAGCCGCTTTGATTTTGTACCTGCTGTAATATAAACAAAAAATGGGGGTTGCAGCTCTCTCTGCTGCCTCTTGGTCAGCAAAACATTAGTCTTCATTCACAGAAACTGGGCGGTTACTGTTGAGAGTACATATCTCACTTACAGGTGTATAAGTCACGCAGACTGCAGGCTTCTCAGGGAAATGATTATCATAAGTTGCAGAGGCTGGGGAGCTAAGAAACTTTGACCTGGCATGGGCTACTGGACGATTCACCCAGTCTGACTCCTAGAATCTGATCTCCCAGGGCTTAAGGACTGATGCGTCCTTCCTGTTCCACTTAGAGCTTCCAGAACAAAGAAGGATGCCATAGGGCAGGGACAAGGATGAAAAGGTTGAAACAACATCCATCAAAGGATGAAACATACCTTAAATAATTCCCCAATTAGTGTTCTGACTGGGGCTCTGATCTTCACCAGCTGGGTGACTTTGGGCACTATACATCTGTGAGCACCAGTTTCCTCATCTGCTAAACAGGATAACCCCATACTGCATGTCAGCTGAAAGGCTTATTTTGGACAACATGCGTAAGCATGTGCACACTGTTGGGCACAGAATAAGGGTTCAACGATGGTTGGGTGCTCCGTGGAGTCGGGCTCTGAAAGCTGGGGAAAAGCCCACTCTTAGAAGTAGGGAGGAGGAGGTCATTGCCACATTTGAAGGCAAGTAGCGGCACTTGCTACCAGTGTCCTAAGACCTTGACTGACACAAATGGAAATGGGCAAGCCAGGCCTGAGGACGGCACGTTTCATTCTCAGACCTGGAATTTAGCCACAGCTCAGCTACAAGCCTGACAGTAACCCTAGATCTTGGGAATTCACACTGCAGCATGAGAAGACAGCCTTGGATATCAATGGTGTCTCCTCTGGGACTCACCGTAAGGGCAGGCTATGCATGGGCTCGGCCCCGAAGGAAAACCAGAGGATCCCAGGCCTTCCCGGGAGAAGAACCCCTTCCGCCTGTTGTCACTCTGACAGAAGCAACCCTGATAGGCTTGGAGAGAGATTTCAGCTCAGGTCCCTAGTAGCAGAGAGGAAAGGCCACGTGGGGCATGTGTTCTGGGATAACTAATAATTCATAAAGACGTAGTGAGCTCACACAACGCACCAGGCCCTGGGGACGGAGGTCAGCAAGGAGGGCCAGAGCCTCCCTGGTCCCTAAACTGTTTCACATCCTCTTCTCCGCCTACTGCTTCCAACTCTGTAGATACTTTTCAATGGTTTGGCCTGGATTAGCTGAAGAACTCAAACCCACTTGTGGCCGTAGCAATGCCTACGTAACTAGAGAAAATGTGAACGTCTGAAGATCCATGAGTTTGGGTGTTACATCCAGTCCATCGTTTCTGGCCTAAGCCCTCACTACCCAGAACAGATTTTGCTGGGTGTGGAATCTGCTACCTCAAGCATGCATTACGTAGTATTGCATCTACCAACAGAGGACATAGGAACATGTCCTCTAGGAGCCACAGGTACAACTAAACGCTTATCCTTGGAATGGTATTGTTCCCTGACATTCATTACCATCACTCTTTGTCTTCCTCCAAACCTCTGCCTCTCATATACAAACACACACAGACACAGAAACACACACACACACACACACAAACACACACACACACACACGGCAGAAGGGACAATTGGGACCAAGGAGGTCTCAGCAGAACCTGGGCACAGGCTAAGACCACTGTATCTACTGTGCCAGGCATCTGTGAATGAACACCAGGCCGGGGCCCATGCACACATATGCAGGGGAAGGCCGAGCTGACCCTCTGGGGCCGGCCGCATCAACAGACAGGGTTCCGGACAAAAGACTCCTGGTGGCTGGAGCTAGAGCCTCTCTGCTGAAATCCATCGCCAGCTGGGCAACACCTGGGGCACGGCAGGGTGTGTGCCATCATCTGGGCGGCTGAGAGACGCCCTCCCTGTTCAAGGGGTCTTGTCCCGGGAGGATGAGGGAGGGGCAGTCCTCCCCTGACTGTCACAATCTCTGCTCGAGTTTCTAATTCTGGCCTTGAGTTCGGAGCTATTCTCATTTTACAGCTTCGAAAGGTTTTGTTCGTTAAGATTACTTAAGGAAATAGTAGGCAAGAGAGGATTTAACCCAGCCCTGCCAGGCTCCAGGATACGTTTTTGTGTTCCTTCTCCTGCACTATACTACCTTCTAGGGAATTTCTTTGTTTGGAAGATGTAACTATATTCTTCCCTGAGGAAGGCAGCCTTCTTTCAAAGGCCTCAACATCATCCTCTTTATACGGAGATCTTTCTGCTTGGAAATTCACTCAAGGTCAAGGGTCAATAATCTGATGGAATGTTGCAGAAGCCTCGGGAGGCTCTGAACTGTATGCTCTGGGGCGATGCACATGAACAAGAAAGACAATGTGAGCATGTGTGTTGGTGCATTGGAGTGTCTGTGAGTGTGTGTGGGTGAGTGAAGACATACTTCAGGTGATTGACATCTTATGAAGGTTTGTCTGTGTGTGTTGTGTGTGGCCTCACTTGAGGGATCATGAATGGATCTATGTGGGAATATGAACTTGAGTGTGCGAGGGTGAGTGTGCACAGGGCTGAGAGTCAAGAGGTATGCACAGGTGTTGCTGACTCCATAGATAAAATGTGAAAAGAACTTATGTAACAGGTGGCTCCTAGGCTCTGCACCAGCTGCCCTGCCGGCCTATGTGCCTGCGCCCACCCTGCCAGGCAGCCAGCTCAGTCCTACAGCGTGGAGCAGATGGGAGGCCGACGACTGTCCCAGCGGGGGCCTCTGGGACGCTGCTCCATCTTCTGTTCTCCATGGTCAGTAGAAGTCTTCACACGTAGAGAATTTATGCTGAATAAAAACCCCGTGTTTGTCTTTGATATGAACGTGTACCCCTGTATAAACACGTGTGAAAGTGTAACTGTGTGAAAGTACTGCTTTTGCCTTCCCAACGGATCAGTGAGTTTTAAGTTCTGGAAAGACGGGATCCAGGCTTTATGCTTCTTGTAGCCACTAGCACGGTCAGAGCACTTGCCGTGTTGCAAAGATAAGGACCAGGGTGTGAATCTCACCTCCACCATGTGCAAGGTGTTGTTACATTGAACACGTAAGGAGCTTCTCTTCACCTTGCCACTACCTCTCATAGGAGGAGCAAGACCTGCTTCAATATGGTGGTATCTGTGCGTGTGAGCGCTTGGCACATTCCGTGCCCTTTCCATGCTTCCTCATCTTATCTGCCTCCTCCTGGGTGTAGGGTCTCCCTCCGAAAGACATGCCTGGCTGTGTACCTTGATAGGCAAATGTCACTGTGGGCCAGAGCTGCCCAGGACTGCCTCAACAGCAGGAATCATCATGGGCAGGTGTTACAAAGGGAAGTTTGTGGAAGAAAAGGGCAACCACACAATGTGGCGAATAGGCCCTGGACAAAATACCATTTCCGCCTTTGAACACCCCTCAGATGCTTTGGTCTACAAAACTATTCCTTGTCCTGGCCCCAAGATGTGCCCTGCCCCTCACACCTTGTTCTTACTAAAGGTGTGGAGCCCATGTCGTCAGGTTGGTGGTAATAAGTGGAGGGTCTTGCTGCTCTGTCAGGAAGTGGAGAATAATAATAAAAGCAAGAGCTAACATTCATCCAACATTTACTATGTGTTACATCCTACTTACTATTTATTTACATTGTCTCATTGAAGACCCCTCCCCGTCAACCCCAGGTTGCAGGTATTATTCTGCCCACTATACACATGAGTAAAGTGAGGCCTAGGGAAGTATTGGATTCAGTCCATCATAGGCATGCATCTGGCATCCAAACCCACTATGACGGGATAAAGCAAAATTCCGCAAGGTGATCCACACATAACCCCGTGTGCACACAATCCTAGTATGATAATTAGTGGAGGAGAAAATTAAGGGAAGCCCAGAGAGGCAAAATTCAACCTTGTCTTAATCAGCTGAGGGGGGAGGATGAGGAAATAGAGAATAAGAACCCAAATGAGAGTTCTGGGGCAAGTTCATGTATATGAGGCAAGAGAGGAGCTATTTGGAGCCTGTGCTGAGTGAGGTATCTGAGGATGGGGAATTGGCTCAAAGAGCTCATCATTTTCAGGGAGTTCACTTAAGGTGTCTACAGCTTTTCAATTCTTTTTGTGTGTCATCGTTGAGTTCTGTTGAATGCAACGCTCTGTTGGAAATATTTACGACACATGGGTCTGGAAACTGGACGCGTCCCCCAGCATTCCGTGGTGTCAAATGGTGAAGGAGGCTGTAGAGGCTATGTGCTCTCTCCACCACGGACAGGGGCTGAGACGTTGAAGACTGGCCTCCTGGGAACAACTAGCACTCGCAGCATTGGCTGCTGCTCTACGCAGTCCTGGAACGCACTGCTGCTTACGTACACACATCCCGCTGTCCTTCCGCTCTGAACCTCCCTTCTCCCGGTGTTCTTCCTGGAAAGACATTTTCTGGGAGCCCTGTGGTGGATGTCATTATGACACAGATGACCAAGTTCTCCTTCCTCCCCTCAACAGCCCTCAGTGTTCTCTCTCTGTCTCCTCTGAATTCTGACGGCAGGAATGACGTATCTGTGGCTTCCAAGTCGTCCATGAATTAGACGTCTTCCGGTCAAACTGATTTTTTTTGTCTTCATGGTCTGAGCTTGCTTTCCTTACGGGGATTAAACCAAGAATACTGGAGGCTTGTGTGTGAGTTTGTGCTTCCACAACATCCCACACATTCTAAACAAAGGGAGGGGCAGGTACTTAGGAAGGATGCGATGATGCATTGCTGCTTGGGATGGATGGATTGGTAATGGGTAAATAGGTAGATGGATGGAGCCTAACTGGAGGGCATGAACAGAGGTGGTGGAGGACGAAGAGATGAGCCAAGCATGGAAGCAATGCTAAACTAAACCTAAAACTTTTGTCTTTAGCGTATTCTGAATCCTACATGCTCTATGATCTATGTTGCGGATAATTCACACATTTAGTTTATGTTTTGTTCCTTTCTGATTCCTTTGGGCACTTCTGTGGATTTTCAGTGATTCCCTTGTAACCCAGAAACATAAAATGGGAGGCAGGTATAGGAAAAGAGATGCAAAGACCTCAATTTGGGGACTTTTAGTGAGAGAAGGATTCGGTGGAAAAGTATGGGTGTAGTGGATGTAATAGAAAGAAGAACTTTGGCTTACCTGTGGGCCTGAGGTTACCACCGGTTACTCAGGTTACCCTGATACCGCAAGGATTTAGGGAATGGAAAGTAAGAGGGCAGTGAGAGAAAAATAGCCCAGGAGAAACCCCAAGCTAGGGAATCAATGGCTGCTATGACTTTAAAAACTCTTGACACTGGGTCTTCCCTATTGGCGCAGTGGTTGAGAGTCCGCCTGCCGATGCAGGGGACGCGGGTACGTTCCCCGGTCCGGGAGGATCCCACATGCCGCGGAACGGCTGGGCCCGTGAGCCATGGCCACTGAGCCTGCGCGTCCAGAGCCTGTGCTCCGCAACGGGAAAGGCCACAACAGTGACAGGCCCGCGTACAGAAAAAAAAAAAATATTGACAGCGGATATGTGTGTGTGATGGATGTATGATTTTTACATAGACTGTCTCCTACTTACACATTTTGATAGCTTGAACAAAATCTCGTCTTTTCTTTTACCTGAGGTAGGGATTGTGAGGCCCGGTCCTCAATTCATTTTGACCCACATGCCCCTGGAGTATTCTCTGAATTTCCCTTTATTTGCCTCTGCTCTACTATTTAGCTCATGGCTGGGTTTCCCTTACTCTTTTTGTGCCTCCGTTTTCGAGACGGGCAACATCTCCCTTGTGTCCAAAGGCTGTTCTCATTTTGCAAGTATGGCGGGATGTGTCTCCATGCAGCTGAAGTGCCCATCTCTCCTCTTCACCCTGCAGGACCAAGGAAAATGTCCTTCAGCTCAGAAGTGCATCTCCCCATGCCTTCTGCTCTACCTGCACCCACATGCCCAGCCCTCCTAGGGCTCATATTTAGGCAGCAGGATACAAAATCTGCAGGAGTTAACGACTGTAAGATGATGAAATAATCAAACCGACACATTCATGGCAGCGAAATTGTGTTTAATTGTTTGAAAAACTGGAGCAGAGACCAAGTGTGCTAGGAAAGGGTGGTCGGGCATGTTGCTTAAGTTTCCAAGCAGCCAAAAGGGCGAAGTATACAAGTCTGCAAAGAAGATTAGAAGGTTTAGAACCGGATCCTTTGCTAAATGGAAATTGCAGCTGCTAATTCATAAGAAATGTTGATCCAGGAAGCTGCCATCTTGGTGCTGGCTTTTCCACAAATGTGGCTGCTTCCAGAAGCCGGGGGTGAGCGGTGCTGACAGCTAGCTGGCTGAGAGAGGGGAGTTGGCTTCATGTTCTCTGTTCTGCGGGGAGCTTGGCCTCTGGCCCATGCCTGCGGTTTACTTCTGCTTGGACTTCTGGCACTGCTGAGGGTCTGGGCACTTTGGGATAGAGGGCTCCTTGCCCTTGGGTGGAGGTTGGCAAGGCTGCTTGCTGTGCTGAGGTGGAGTTTAGCAGTGTTTTGGTGGGGGGAAACAGTACTTTACTGGGGGGCAGCATTGCCACGGAGGGGGACAGTACTGCTGAGGTGGGGGACAGCAATACTTTGGTGAGGGGCAGCAATACTTTGGTGGGGTGCAGCATTGCTGGGATGGAGGGCAGCAATCCTTTGGTAGCGGGCAGCACAACTTCTGCTTTGGATGATACATTCTGGTCTGGATGTGCACTGCAACGGAAAAGACACTGAAGTGAGGAACTCCAGAACCTTAGAGACACTCAACCCAGGAGAACCACTTGCCTCGTTCAAACCTGTGCCGTTTCAACCTTTGTCTGGTGGCTTCACCGATTAAACGTGTGTGTGTGTGTCTGCAATGATGTGAGTCAGTATAAATTGTAGCTACAGTTTGTAAGCCATAGCAAGGTTTTAATTGAGACAAATAAAGAAATATAGAAGGAAGGAAGGAAAGAAGAAAGAGAGGAAAAATGGGTGAAAGGAGAAGAGAAATGGAGAGGGGTAGAAAAAACAAAAATATAAAAAATGAGAGAGAGACAGACAGACAGAGACAGGAGAGAGAAGGAAAGGATAAGAAGAAAGGTCAGGGGCAATGAGGACAAATGTATTATCCTTCCACAGCAGATACTGTGGAATTTAGAACATGATTTTCTTGGATGTGAGTCCTGTCTCAAAAATTAACCAGCTGTGTGACTTTGAGCAAGGTACTTAACTTCTCTGTACTCTTCTTAAAGTTGTTGTAAGGATTAATGAGCATATAAAACTCCACACAAACACATGTAAATACACAGGTAAATATGAGTGTAAAGATATATGTGTGTGTGTGTGCTCACGTGGTCACACACACACACACGAGAACCAAAACACGTTGAGTACTCTTGTAAAGATTTTGACCTTTTATATAAATATCAAACAATTGGAATGGAGCATGTTAACCACTCTGTAAGAGAATTCATAGAAAAGACTCATCTAGAGACAAAACAACCGTTTAGATCGATACTAAATTCTAGGGGAGAATGCACATCTTAGAGAGGGAAGTCATGGATCCCCAGGCACTGAGCACACGGGGGTGGAACAATGGTCCCCGACTCCCAGAGCAGGACATGGCCGCTTTACCACCTCCTCATGTCCTTGCTGCTCTGAGCTCCCTGGGCCTCTGCCCCCTGTTCCCTGAGGAGCTCTCCTCCCTCGCTGCACTGGCCTTTCCCTTCAGGGCAGCCCTGCCCTAGAGTTGGTTCCACCCTCTCCTAATCAGCTCCGCTCAGCTTCTGGCCACGACAACAGCACCACCACACACGCCAGCAGGACCCTCAAGACAGGACTCTGGTCACACCCTGGACCCCCATCTCAGCCCCCACCCCACACACTTCAGATGTTGACTTGTAGCCCAAGAGAGGTGGGTCCCAAATGATACGGATGAGAGAGGTGCCCACACGAGGCCTTTCTTTCTGACCAGCCAGCCAGTGCGCAAGCCCCAGCTGCCCGCAGAGTTTTGGACCAGGTAGAACCAAGCTCCCAAGAGCTGCGTTCCTTTGCCCGACATACCTGATTTCACCAGTGGCTGGAACGTGGAGATGCTGAGGCTTTTGAGATGCTCTAAGACTGCACACCTTTTATACGTCTCAAATCCCTCTTGGAAGCCATGAGGTGGCCTACGATTGGGGCGTGCTAGGCCCCAGTCACAATAGGATGCATCTGCCCTTCCTCAAACTTGAGGTTTTACTCATCTCCTGGGCTGGCAAACTCACTCTCGGTTTGATGGTGCTTGAGGATGACAGTGCCTTCACGTGAGCCCTGGCCCTATTTCCCCATCACTTTACGAGCCGTGGCTTCCTCGTGTTTCCAAAGCCACTCGTGACGTTTCCCCTAGAAGCTTGACTTCTGGGATGGTGCTAAGCAAGCATGCAGGACACTGCTGGGTGTCGGAGCGGTGAGGGTAGTGTTCCAGGATATTCCGGTTGGTGGGGGAAGGTGTGGGCCGATCAGCGTGCACAGCGAGCCTTGTTGTAAGAGAAACAACTACTGAGGGGTGAGTGGCTCTTGGGGAGACACAGTAAACTCAGCAAAGTTGGGACCATGACTAAACCTAGACTCAGAGCCACATTCAGCCTGATCTGGAAACAAACCTGGGCAACCCACTTTGATTTTTCACCTGCTGTAATATAAACAAAAAATTGGGGCTGCGGCTCTCTCTTCTGCCTCTTGGTCAGCAAAACATTAGTCTTCATTCACAGAAACTGGGCGGATACTGTTGAGAGTACGTATCTCAGTTACAGGTGTATAAGTCACGCAGACTGCAGGCTTCTCAGGAAATCATTATCATAAGGTGGAGAGGCTGGGGAGCTAAGAAACTTTGACCTGGCATGGGCTCCTGGACGAGTCACCCGTTCTGGCTTCTGGTATCTGAAATCCCAGGGCATAAGGGATGATGCGTCCTTCCCGTTCCACTTAGAGATTCCAGAACAAAGAGGGATGCCACAGGGCAGGGACCAGGATGAAAATGTTGAAACAACATCCATCAACGGATGAAACATACATTAAATAATTCCCCAATTAGTGTTCCGACTGGGGCTCTGATCTTCACCAGCTGGGTGACTTTGGGCACTTTACATCTTTGCGCACCAGTTTCCTCATCTGCTACACAGGATAACCGCACACTGCATGTCAGCTGAAAGGCTTATTTTGGACAACATGTGTAAGCATGTGCACACTGTTGGGCACAAAATAAGGGCTCAGTGATGGTTGGGTGCTCCGTGTAGTTGGGCTCTGAAAGCTGGGGCAAAGCCCACTCTTAGAAGTAGGGAGGAGGTCGTTGCCACATTTGAAGGCAAGTAGCGGCACTTGCCACCAGTGTCCTAAGACCTTGACTGACACAAATGGAAATGGGCAAGCCAGTCCTGAGGACGGCACGTTTCATTCTCAGACCTGGAACTTAGCCACAGCTCAGCTGCAAACACTACAGTAACCCTAGATCTTGGGAATTCACACTGCAGCATGAGAAGACAGCCTTGGATATCAATGGTGCCTCCTCTGGGACTCACCGTAAGGGCAGGTATGCATGGGCTCGGCCCCGAAGGAAACCAACAGGATTCCAGGCCTTCCCGGGAGAAGAACCCCTTCCGTCTGTTGTCACTCTGACAGAGGCAACCATGATAGGCTTGGAGAGAGATTTCAGCTCAGCTCCCTAGTAGCAGAGAAGAAAGGTCACGTGGAGCATGTGTTCTTGGATAACTCATAATTCATCAAGACGTAGTGAGCTCACACAACACACCAGGCCCTGGGAACGGTGGCCAGACAGGAGGGCCAGAGGCTCCCTAGTCCCTAAACTGTTTCACATCCTCTTCTCCGCCTACTGCTTCCAACTCTGTAGATACTTTTCAATGGTTTGGTTTGGATTAGCTGAAGAACTCAAACCCACTTGTGGCCGTAGCAATGCCTACGTAACTAGAGAAAATGTGAACGTCTGAAGATCCATGAGTTTGGGTGTTACATCCAGTCCATCTTTTCTGGCCTAAGCCCTCACTACCCAGAACAGATTTTGTTGGGTGTGGAATCTGCTACCTCAAGCATGCGTTATGTAGTATTGCATCTACCAACAGAGGACATAGGAACATGTCCTCTTGGAGCCAGAGGTACAAATAAACGCTTTTCCTTGGGATTGTATTGTTCCCTGACGTTCATTGGCATCACTCTTTGTCTTCCTCCAGACCTCTGCCTCTCATATACAAACACACAGACACACACAGACACAGAAACACACACACACACACACAGACACACACACACACAAACAAATGCAGAAGGGACAAATGGGTCCGAGGAGGTTTCAGCAAAACTTGGGCCTAGGCTAAGCTCACTGTATCTTCTGTGCCAGGCATCTGTGAATGAACACCAGACCAGGGCCCGTGCACATATATGCAAGGGAAGGCCGAGCTGACCCTCTGGGACCGGCCGCATCAACAGACAGGGTTCCGGACAAAGGACTCCTGGTGGCTGGAGCTAGAGCCTCTCTGCTGAAATCCATCGCCAGCTGGGCATCCCCTGGGGCACGGCAGGGTGTGTGCCATCATCTGGGCGGCTGAGAGACGCCCTCCCTGTTCAAAGGGTCTTGTCCCGGGAGGATGAGGGAGGGGCAGTCCTCCCCTGACTGTCAGAATCTCTGCTCGAGTGTGTAATTCAGGCTTTGAAGTCGGAGCTATTTTCATTTTACAGCTTCGAAAGTTTCCGTTCGCTAAGGTTACTTAAGGAAAAAGCAGGGAAGAGAGGACTTAACCCAGCCCTGCCAGGCTCCAGGATATGTGTGTGTGTTCTTTTTCTTGCACTATACTACCTTCTAGGGAATTTCTTTGTTTGCAGAAGCTGGGAGGACGACGCCTGCCCAGCGGGCGCCTCTGGGACGCTGCTCCATCTTCTGTTCTCCATGGTGGAGGTGGAAGTCTTCACACGAGTGGAAGTCTTCACACGAGGAGTATTTACTCTGAATAATAAACCCGTGTGTGTCTTTGATATGAACGTGTACCCTTGTATAAACACGTGTGAATGTGTGACTGTTTGAAGGTACTGCCTTTGCCTTCCCAACGGATCAGTGAGTTTTAAGTTCTGGAAAGACGAGATCCACGCTTTATGCTTCTTCTAGCCACTAGCACGGTCAGAGCACTTGCCATGTTGCAAAGATAAGGACCAGGGTTTGAATCTCACCTCCACCATGTGCAAGGTGTTGTTA
This sequence comes from Pseudorca crassidens, assembly GCF_039906515.1. NCBI lineage: Eukaryota > Metazoa > Chordata > Mammalia > Artiodactyla > Delphinidae > Pseudorca > Pseudorca crassidens. The sequence goes on along the minus strand of NC_090297.1, from coordinate 109,756,327 downwards.
CACTGAACACGTAAGGAGCTTCTCTTCACCTTGCCACTACCTCTCATAGGAGGAGCAAGACCTGCTTCCATATTGTGGTATCTGTGTGTGTGAGCGCTTGGCACACACCGTGCCCTTTCCATGCTTACTCAGCTTATCAGCCTCCCCCTGGGAGTAGTGTCTGCCGCCAAGAGACATGGCTGGCAGTGTACCTTGATAGGCAAACGTCACTGTGGGCCAGAGCTGCCCAGGACTGCCTCAACAGGAGGAATCATCATGGGCAGGTGTTACAAATGGAAGTTTGTGGAAGAAAAGGGCAACCACTCAATGTGGCGAATAGGCCCTGGACGAAATGCCATTTCCGCCTTTGAACACCCCTCGGATGCTTTGGTCTACACAACTCTTCCTTGTCCTGGCCCCAAGATGTGCCCTGCCCCTCACACCTTGTTCTTACTAAAGGTGTGGAGCCCATGTCGTCAGGTTGGTGGTAATAAGTGGAGGGTCTTGCTGCTCTGTCAGGAAGTGGAGAATAATAATAAAAGCAGGAGCTAACATTCATCCAACATTTACTATGTGTTACATCCTACTTACTATTTATTTACATTGTCTCATTGAAGACCCCTCCCCGTCAACCCCAGGTTGCAGGTATTATTCTGCCCACTATACACATGAGTAAAGTGAGGCCTAGGGAAGTATTGGATTCAGTCCATCATAGACATGCATCTGGCATCCAAACCCACTATGACGGGATAAAGGAAAATTCCACAAGATGGTCCACACATAACCCCGTGTGCACACAATCTTAGTGTGATAATTAGTGGAGGAGAAAATTAACTGAAGCCCAGAGAGGCAAAATTCAACCTTGTCTTAATCAGCTGAGGGAGGGAGGGTGAGGAAATAGAGAATAAGAACCCAAATGAGAGTTCTGGGGCAAGGTCATGTATGTGAGGCAGGAGAGGAGCTATTTGGAGCCTGTGGGGACTGAGGTATCTGAGGATGGGGAATTGGCTCAAAGAGCTCATCATTTTCAGGGAGTCCACTTAAGGTGTCTACAGCTTTTCAATTCATTTTGTGTGTCATCGTTGAGTTCTGTTGAATGCAACGCTCTGTTGGAAATATTTACGACACATAGGTCTGGAAACTGGACACGCCCCCCAGCTTTCTGTGGTGTCAAATGGTGCAGGTGGCTGCAGAGGCTATGTGCTCTCTCCACCACGGACAGGAGCTGAGACGTTGAGGACTGGCCTCCTGGGAACAACTAGCACTCGCAGCACTGGCTACTGCTCTGCGCAGTCCTGGAATGCACTGCTGCTTACTTACACACATCCCGCTGTCCTTCTGCTCTGAACCTCCCTTCTCCCGGTGTTCTTCCTGGAAACACATTTTCTGGGAACCCTGTGGTGGATGTCATTATGACACAGATGGCCAAGTTCTCCTTCCTCCCCTCAACAGCCCTCAGTGTTCTCTCTCTGTCTCCTCTGAGTTCTGAGGGCAGGAATGACGTATCTGTGGCTTCCAAGTCGCCCATGAATTAGACGCCTTCCGGTCAAACTGATTTTTCTTGTCTTGATGGCCTTAGCTTGCTTTCATCACGGGGAGTAAACCAAGAATACTGGAGCCTTGTGTGCGAGTTTGTGCTTCCACAGCATCCCTCACATTCTAAACGAAGGGAGGGGCAGGTACTTACGAAGGATGCGATGATGCATTGCTGCTTGGGATGGATGTATTGGTGATCAATAAATAGGTAGATGGATGGAGCCTAACTGGAGGGCATGAACAGTGGTGGTGGAGGACGAAGAGACCAGCCAAGCATGGAAGCAATGCTAAACTAAAACTAAAACTTTTGTCTTTAGCGTATTCTGAAATCTACATGCTCTGCGATCTATGTTGGGGATAATTCACACATTTAGTTTATGTTTTGTTCCTTTCTGATTCCTTTGGGCACTTCTGTGGATTTTCAGTGATTCCCTTGTAGCCCAGAGACGTGAAATGGGAGACAGGTACAGGAAAAGAGATGCAAAGACCTCAATGTGGGGACTCTTAGTGAGAGAAGGATTCGGTGGAAAGGTATGGGTGTAGTGGACGTAATAGAAAGAAGAAGTTTGGATTACCTGTGGGCCTGAGGTTACCACTGGTTACTCAGGTTACCCTGATACCGCAAGGAGTTAGGGAATGGAATGTAAGAGGGCAGTGAGAGAAAAATAGCCCAGGAGAAACCCCAAGCTAGAGAATCAATGTGTGCTATGACTTTAAAAATTATTCACAGTGGAGGGCTTCCCTGGTGGCGCAGTGGTTGGGAGTCCACCTGCCGATGCAGGGGACACGGGTTCGTGCCCCGGTCCGGGAAGATCCCACATGCTGCGGAGTGGCTGGGCCCGTGAGCCATGGCCGCTGAGCCTGCGCATCCGGAGCCTGTGCTCCGCAACGGGAGAGGCCAAAACAGTGAGAGGCCCACGTACTGCAAAAAAAAAAAAAAAAAAAAATTATTCACAGTGGATATATGTGTGTGATGGATGTATGATTTTTTTTAAAATCTTTATTGGGGTATAATTGCTTTACAATGGTGTGTTAGTTTCTGCTTTATAACAAAGTGAATCAGTTATACATATACATATGTTCCCATATCTCTTCCCTCTTGCGTCTCCCTCCCTCCCACCCTCCCTATCCCACCCCTCCTGGCGGTCACAAAACACCGAGCCGATATTCCTGTGCCATGTCGCTGCTTCCCACTAGCTATCTACCTTACATTTGTTACTGTATATATGTCCATGCCTCTCTCTCGCCCTGTCACAGCTCACCCTTCCCCCTCCCCATATCCTCAAGTCCGTTCTCCAGTAGGTCTGTGTCTTACTCCTGGCTTACCCCTAGGTTCTTCATGACATTTTTTTCCCTTAAATTCCATATATATGTGTTAGCATACGGTATTTGTGTTTCTCTTTCTGACTTACTTCACTCTGTATGACAGACTCTAGGTCTATCCACCTCATTACAGATAGCTCAATTTCATTTCTTTTTATGGCTGAGTAATATTCCATTGTATGTATGCGCCACATCTCCTTTATCCATTCATCCGATGATGGGCACTTAGGTTGTTTCCATCTCCGGGCTATTGTAAATAGAGCTGCAATGAACATTTTGGTACATGACTCTTTCTGAATTTTGGTTTTCTCAGGGTATATGTCCAGTAGTGGGATTGCTGGGTCATATGGTAGTTCTATTTGTAGTTTTTTAAGGAACCTCCATACTGTTCTCCATAGTGGCTGAACCAATTCACATTCCCACCAGCAGGGCAAGAGTGTTCCCTTTCCTCCACACCCTCTCCAGCATTTATTGTTTCTAGATTTTTTGAGGATGGCCATTCTGACTGCTGTGAGATGATATCTCAATGAAGTTTTGATTTGCATTTCTCTAATTATTAATGATGTTGAGCATTCTTTGATGTGTTTGTTGGCAGTCTGTATATCTTCTTTGGAGAAATGTCTATTTAGGTCGTCTGCCCATTTTGGGACTGGGTTGTTTGTTTTTTTGCTACTGAGCTGCATGAGCTGCTTGTAAATTTTGGAAATTAATCCTTTGTCAGTTGCGTCATTTGCAAATATTTTCTCCCATGATATATGATTTTTACATAGACTGTCTCTTACACATTTTGTTAGCTTGAACAAAATCTCGTCTTTTCCTTTACCAGTGGGAGAGTTTTTGAGGCCGGGTCCTCAATTCATTTTCACCCACATGCCCTTGGAGTACTCTCTGAATTTCCATTTATTTGCCTCTACTCTACTCTTGAGCTCCTGGCTGGGTTTCCCTTACTCTTTCTGTGCCTCCGTTTTCGAGACGGGCATCATCTCCCCAGTGTCCAAAGGCTATTCTCATTTTCAAAGTATGGGGGGATGTGTCTCCATGCGGCTGAAGTGCCCATCTCTCCTCCTCACCCTGGCACGACCAAGGAAAATGTCCTTCAGCTCAGAAGTGCATCTCCCCATGCCTTCTGCTCTACCTGCACCCACATGCCCAGCCTTCCTAGGGCTCTTATTTAGGCAGCAGGATACAAAATCTGCAGGAGTTAACGACTGTAAGATGACGAAATAATCAAACCGACACATTCATGGCAGCGGAATTGTGTTTAATTGTTTGAAAAACTGGAGCAGAGACGAAGTGTGCTAGGAAAGGGTGGTCGGGCATGCTGCTTAAGCTTCCAAGCAGCCAAAAGGGCGAAGTATACAAGTCAGCAACGAAGATTAGAAGGTTTAGAACCGGATCCTTTTCTAAATGGAAATTGCAGCTGCTAATTCATAAAAAATGTTGATCCAGGAAGCTGCCATCTTGGTGCTGCCTTTTCCACAAATGTGGCTGCTTCCAGAAGCCGGGGGTGAGCGGTGCTGACAGCTAGCTGGCTGAGAGAGGGGAGTTGGCTTCATGTTCTCTGTTCTGCAGGGAGCTTGGCCTCTGGCCCATGCCTGGGGTTCACTTCTGCTTGGACTTCTGGCACTGCTGAGGGTCTGGGCACTTTGGGATAGAGGGCTCCTTGCCCTTGGGTGGAGGTTGGCAAGGCTGCTTACTGTGCTGAGGTGGAGTTTAGCAGTGTTTTGGTGGGGGGAAACAGTACTTTACTGGGGGGCAGCATTGCCGCGGAGGGGGACAGTACTGCTGAAGTGGGGGACAGCAATACTTTGGTGAGGGGCAGCAATATTTTGGTGGGGTGCAGCATGGCTGGGATGGAGGGCAGCAATCCTTTGGTAGCGGGCAGCACAGCTTCTGCTTTGGATGATACATTCTGGTCTGGATGTGCACTGCAACGGAAAAGACACTGAAGTGAGGAACTCTAGAACCTTAGAGACACTCAACCCAGGAGAACCACTTGCCTCGTTCAAACCTGTGCCGTTTCAACCTTTGCCTGGTGCCTTCACCGATTAAATGTGCATCTGTGTGTGTGCAATGAGGTGAGTCAGTATAAATTGTAGCTACAGTTTGTAAGCCATAGCAAGGTTTTAATTGAGACAAATAAAGAAATATAGAAGGAAAGAAAGAAAGATGGAAGAGAGGGAAAAAGGGGGGAAAGGAGAAGAGTAATGGAGAGGGCTAGGAAAAACAAAGATAAAAAAATGAGAGAGACAGACAGACAGAGACAGGAGAGAGAAGGAAAGAATAAGAAGGAAGGTCAGGGGCAATGAGGACAAATGTATTATCCTTCCACAGCAGATACTGTGGAATTTAGAACACGATTTTCTTGGATGTGAGTCCTGTCTCAAAAATTAACCAGCTGTGTGACTTTGAGCAAGGTACTTAACTTCTCTGTACTCTTCTTAAAGTTGTTGTAAGGATTAATGAGCATATAAAACTCCACACAAACACATGTAAATACACAGGTAAATATGAGTGTAAAGATATATGTGTGTGTGTGTGCTCGCGTGGTCACACACACACACACACACACACACACACGAGAACCAAAACACGTTGAGTACTCTTGTAAAGATTTTGACCTTTTATATAAATATCAAACAATTGTAATGGAGCATGTTAACCACTCTGTAAGAGAATTCATAGAAAAGACTCATCTAGAGACAAAAGGACCGTTTAGATCGATACTAAATTCTATGGGAGAATGCACATCTTAGAGAGGGAAGTCATGGATCCCCAGGCACTGAGCACACGGGGGCGGAACAATGGTCCCCAACTCCCAGAGCAGGACATGGCCGCTTTATCACCTCCTCTTGTCCTTGCTGCTCTGAGCTCCCTGGGCCTCTGCCCCCTGCTCCCTGAGGAGCTCTCCTCCCTCGCTGCACTGGCCTTTCCCTTCAGGGCAGCCCTGCCCTAGAGTTGGTGCTACCTTCTCCTAACAGGCTCCGCTCAGCTCCTGGCCACGACAACAGCGCCACCACACACACCAGCAGGACCCTCAAGACAGGACTCTGGTCACACCCTGGACCCCCATCTCAGCCCCCACCCCACACACTTCAGATGTTGACTTGTAGCCCAAGAGAGGTGGGTCCCAAATGATACGAACGAGAGAGGTGCCCACACAAGTCCTTTCTTTCTGACCAGCCAGCCAGTGCGCAAGCCCCAGCTGCCCGCAGAGTTTTGGACCAGGTAGAACCAAGCTCCAAAGAGCTGCGTTCCTTTGCCCGACATACCTGATTTCACCAGTGGCTGGAACGTGGAGATGCTGAGGCTTTTGAGATGCTCTAAGACTGCACACCTTTTATACGTCTCAAATCCCTCTTGCAAGCCATGAGGTGGCCTACGATTGGGGCGTGCTAGGCCCCAGTCACAATAGGATGCATCTGCCCTTCCTCAAGCTTCAGGTTTTACTCATCTCCTGGGCTGGCAAACTCACTCTCGGTTAGATGGTGCTTGAGGATGACAGTGCCTTCACGCGAGCCCTGGCCCCATTTCGCCATCACTTTACGAGCCGTGGCTTCCTCGTGTTTCCAAACCCACTCGTGACGTTTCCCCTAGAACCTTGACTTCTGGGATGGTGCTAAGCAAGCGTGCAGGACACTGCTGGGTGTCGGAGCGGTGAGGGTAGTGTTCCAGGATATTCCGGTTGGTGGGGGAAGGTGTGGGCCGATCAGCGTGCACAGCGAGCCTTGTTGTAAGAGAAACAACTACTGAGGGGTGAGTGGCTCTTGGGGAGACACAGTAAACTCAGCAAAGTTGGGACCATGACGTAACCTAGATTCAGAGCCACATTCAGCCTGAACTGGAAACAAGCCTTGGCAAGCCGCTTTGATTTTGTACCTGCTGTAATATAAACAAAAAATGGGGGTTGCAGCTCTCTCTGCTGCCTCTTGGTCAGCAAAACATTAGTCTTCATTCACAGAAACTGGGCGGTTACTGTTGAGAGTACATATCTCACTTACAGGTGTATAAGTCACGCAGACTGCAGGCTTCTCAGGGAAATGATTATCGTAAGTTGCAGAGGCTGGGGAGCTAAGAAACTTTGACCTGGCATGGGCTGCTGGACGATTCACCCAGTCTGACTCCTAGAATCTGATCTCCCAGGGCTTAAGGACTGATGCGTCCTTCCTGTTCCACTTAGAGCTTCCAGAACAAAGAAGGATGCCATAGGGCAGGGACAAGGATGAAAAGGTTGAAACAACATCCATCAAAGGATGAAACATACCTTAAATAATTCCCCAATTAGTGTTCTGACTGGGGCTCTGATCTTCACCAGCTGGGTGACTTTGGGCACTATACATCTGTGAGCACCAGTTTCCTCATCTGCTAAACAGGATAACCCCATACTGCATGTCAGCTGAAAGGCTTATTTTGGACAACATGCGTAAGCATGTGCACACTGTTGGGCACAGAATAAGGGTTCAACGATGGTTGGGTGCTCCGTGGAGTCGGGCTCTGAAAGCTGGGGAAAAGCCCACTCTTAGAAGTAGGGAGGAGGAGGTCATTGCCACATTTGAAGGCAAGTAGCGGCACTTGCTACCAGTGTCCTAAGACCTTGACTGACACAAATGGAAATGGGCAAGCCAGGCCTGAGGACGGCACGTTTCATTCTCAGACCTGGAATTTAGCCACAGCTCAGCTACAAGCCTGACAGTAACCCTAGATCTTGGGAATTCACACTGCAGCATGAGAAGACAGCCTTGGATATCAATGGTGTCTCCTCTGGGACTCACCGTAAGGGCAGGCTATGCATGGGCTCGGCCCCGAAGGAAACCCAGAGGATTCCAGGCCTTCCCGGGAGAAGAACCCCTTCCGCCTGTTGTCACTCTGACAGAAGCAACCCTGATAGGCTTGGAGAGAGATTTCAGCTCAGGTCCCTAGTAGCAGAGAGGAAAGGCCACGTGGGGCATGTGTTCTGGGATAACTAATAATTCATCAAGACGTAGTGAGCTCACACAACGCACCAGGCCCTGGGGACGGAGGTCAGCAAGGAGGGCCAGAGCCTCCCTGGTCCCTAAACTGTTTCACATCCTCTTCTCCGCCTACTGCTTCCAACTCTGTAGATACTTTTCAATGGTTTGGCCTGGATTAGCTGAAGAACTCAAACCCACTTGTGGCCGTAGCAATGCCTACGTAACTAGAGAAAATGTGAACGTCTGAAGATCCATGAGTTTGGGTGTTACATCCAGTCCATCGTTTCTGGCCTAAGCCCTCACTACCCAGAACAGATTTTGCTGGGTGTGGAATCTGCTACCTCAAGCATGCATTACGTAGTATTGCATCTACCAACAGAGGACATAGGAACATGTCCTCTAGGAGCCACAGGTACAACTAAACGCTTATCCTTGGAATGGTATTGTTCCCTGACATTCATTACCATCACTCTTTGTCTTCCTCCAAACCTCTGCCTCTCATATACAAACACACACAGACACAGAAACACACACACACACACACACAAACACACACACACACACACGGCAGAAGGGACAATTGGGACCAAGGAGGTCTCAGCAGAACCTGGGCACAGGCTAAGACCACTGTATCTACTGTGCCAGGCATCTGTGAATGAACACCAGGCCGGGGCCCATGCACACATATGCAGGGGAAGGCCGAGCTGACCCTCTGGGGCCGGCCGCATCAACAGACAGGGTTCCGGACAAAAGACTCCTGGTGGCTGGAGCTAGAGCCTCTCTGCTGAAATCCATCACCAGCTGGGCAACACCTGGGGCACGGCAGGGTGTGTGCCATCATCTGGGCGGCTGAGAGACGCCCTCCCTGTTCAAGGGGTCTTGTCCCGGGAGGATGAGGGAGGGGCAGTCCTCCCCTGACTGTCACAATCTCTGCTCGAGTTTCTAATTCTGGCCTTGAGTTCGGAGCTATTCTCATTTTACAGCTTCGAAAGGTTTTGTTCGTTAAGATTACTTAAGGAAATAGTAGGCAAGAGAGGATTTAACCCAGCCCTGCCAGGCTCCAGGATACGTTTTTGTGTTCCTTCTCCTGCACTATACTACCTTCTAGGGAATTTCTTTGTTTGGAAGATGTAACTATATTCTTCCCTGAGGAAGGCAGCCTTCTTTCAAAGGCCTCAACATCATCCTCTTTATACGGAGATCTTTCTGCTTGGAAATTCACTCAAGGTCAAGGGTCAATAATCTGATGGAATGTTGCAGAAGCCTCGGGAGGCTCTGAACTGTATGCTCTGGGGCGATGCACATGAACAAGAAAGACAATGTGAGCATGTGTGTTGGTGCATTGGAGTGTCTGTGAGTGTGTGTGGGTGAGTGAAGACATACTTCAGGTGATTGACATCTTATGAAGGTTTGTCTGTGTGTGTTGTGTGTGGCCTCACTTGAGGGATCATGAATGGATCTATGTGGGAATATGAACTTGAGTGTGCGAGGGTGAGTGTGCACAGGGCTGAGAGTCAAGAGGTATGCACAGGTGTTGCTGACTCCATAGATAAAATGTGAAAAGAACTTATGTAACAGGTGGCTCCTAGGCTCTGCACCAGCTGCCCTGCCGGCCTATGTGCCTGCGCCCACCCTGCCAGGCAGCCAGCTCAGTCCTACAGCGTGGAGCAGATGGGAGGCCGACGACTGTCCCAGCGGGGGCCTCTGGGACGCTGCTCCATCTTCTGTTCTCCATGGTCAGTAGAAGTCTTCACACGTAGAGAATTTATGCTGAATAAAAACCCCGTGTTTGTCTTTGATATGAACGTGTACCCCTGTATAAACACGTGTGAAAGTGTAACTGTGTGAAAGTACTGCTTTTGCCTTCCCAACGGATCAGTGAGTTTTAAGTTCTGGAAAGACGGGATCCAGGCTTTATGCTTCTTGTAGCCACTAGCACGGTCAGAGCACTTGCCGTGTTGCAAAGATAAGGACCAGGGTGTGAATCTCACCTCCACCATGTGCAAGGTGTTGTTACATTGAACACGTAAGGAGCTTCTCTTCACCTTGCCACTACCTCTCATAGGAGGAGCAAGACCTGCTTCAATATGGTGGTATCTGTGCGTGTGAGCGCTTGGCACATTCCGTGCCCTTTCCATGCTTCCTCATCTTATCTGCCTCCTCCTGGGTGTAGGGTCTCCCTCCGAAAGACATGCCTGGCTGTGTACCTTGATAGGCAAATGTCACTGTGGGCCAGAGCTGCCCAGGACTGCCTCAACAGCAGGAATCATCATGGGCAGGTGTTACAAAGGGAAGTTTGTGGAAGAAAAGGGCAACCACACAATGTGGCGAATAGGCCCTGGACAAAATACCATTTCCGCCTTTGAACACCCCTCAGATGCTTTGGTCTACAAAACTATTCCTTGTCCTGGCCCCAAGATGTGCCCTGCCCCTCACACCTTGTTCTTACTAAAGGTGTGGAGCCCATGTCGTCAGGTTGGTGGTAATAAGTGGAGGGTCTTGCTGCTCTGTCAGGAAGTGGAGAATAATAATAAAAGCAAGAGCTAACATTCATCCAACATTTACTATGTGTTACATCCTACTTACTATTTATTTACATTGTCTCATTGAAGACCCCTCCCCGTCAACCCCAGGTTGCAGGTATTATTCTGCCCACTATACACATGAGTAAAGTGAGGCCTAGGGAAGTATTGGATTCAGTCCATCATAGGCATGCATCTGGCATCCAAACCCACTATGACGGGATAAAGCAAAATTCCGCAAGGTGATCCACACATAACCCCGTGTGCACACAATCCTAGTATGATAATTAGTGGAGGAGAAAATTAAGGGAAGCCCAGAGAGGCAAAATTCAACCTTGTCTTAATCAGCTGAGGGGGGAGGATGAGGAAATAGAGAATAAGAACCCAAATGAGAGTTCTGGGGCAAGTTCATGTATATGAGGCAAGAGAGGAGCTATTTGGAGCCTGTGCTGAGTGAGGTATCTGAGGATGGGGAATTGGCTCAAAGAGCTCATCATTTTCAGGGAGTTCACTTAAGGTGTCTACAGCTTTTCAATTCTTTTTGTGTGTCATCGTTGAGTTCTGTTGAATGCAACGCTCTGTTGGAAATATTTACGACACATGGGTCTGGAAACTGGACGCGCCCCCCAGCATTCCGTGGTGTCAAATGGTGAAGGAGGCTGTAGAGGCTATGTGCTCTCTCCACCACGGACAGGGGCTGAGACGTTGAAGACTGGCCTCCTGGGAACAACTAGCACTCGCAGCATTGGCTGCTGCTCTACGCAGTCCTGGAACGCACTGCTGCTTACGTACACACATCCCGCTGTCCTTCCGCTCTGAACCTCCCTTCTCCCGGTGTTCTTCCTGGAAAGACATTTTCTGGGAGCCCTGTGGTGGATGTCATTATGACACAGATGACCAAGTTCTCCTTCCTCCCCTCAACAGCCCTCAGTGTTCTCTCTCTGTCTCCTCTGAATTCTGACGGCAGGAATGACGTATCTGTGGCTTCCAAGTCGTCCATGAATTAGACGTCTTCCGGTCAAACTGATTTTTTTTGTCTTCATGGTCTGAGCTTGCTTTCCTTACGGGGATTAAACCAAGAATACTGGAGGCTTGTGTGTGAGTTTGTGCTTCCACAACATCCCACACATTCTAAACAAAGGGAGGGGCAGGTACTTAGGAAGGATGCGATGATGCATTGCTGCTTGGGATGGATGGATTGGTAATGGGTAAATAGGTAGATGGATGGAGCCTAACTGGAGGGCATGAACAGAGGTGGTGGAGGACGAAGAGATGAGCCAAGCATGGAAGCAATGCTAAACTAAACCTAAAACTTTTGTCTTTAGCGTATTCTGAATCCTACATGCTCTATGATCTATGTTGCGGATAATTCACACATTTAGTTTATGTTTTGTTCCTTTCTGATTCCTTTGGGCACTTCTGTGGATTTTCAGTGATTCCCTTGTAACCCAGAAACATAAAATGGGAGGCAGGTATAGGAAAAGAGATGCAAAGACCTCAATTTGGGGACTTTTAGTGAGAGAAGGATTCGGTGGAAAAGTATGGGTGTAGTGGATGTAATAGAAAGAAGAACTTTGGCTTACCTGTGGGCCTGAGGTTACCACCGGTTACTCAGGTTACCCTGATACCACAAGGATTTAGGGAATGGAAAGTAAGAGGGCAGTGAGAGAAAAATAGCCCAGGAGAAACCCCAAGCTAGGGAATCAATGGCTGCTATGACTTTAAAAACTCTTGACACTGGGTCTTCCCTATTGGCGCAGTGGTTGAGAGTCCGCCTGCCGATGCAGGGGACGCGGGTACGTTCCCCGGTCCGGGAGGATCCCACATGCCGCGGAACGGCTGGGCCCGTGAGCCATGGCCACTGAGCCTGCGCGTCCAGAGCCTGTGCTCCGCAACGGGAAAGGCCACAACAGTGACAGGCCTGCGTATAGAAAAAAAAAAAAATATTGACAGCGGATATGTGTGTGTGATGGATGTATGATTTTTACATAGACTGTCTCCTACTTACACATTTTGATAGCTTGAACAAAATCTCGTCTTTTCTTTTACCTGAGGTAGGGATTTTGAGGCCCGGTCCTCAATTCATTTTGACCCACATGCCCCTGGAGTATTCTCTGAATTTCCCTTTATTTGCCTCTGCTCTACTATTTAGCTCATGGCTGGGTTTCCCTTACTCTTTTTGTGCCTCCGTTTTCGAGACGGGCATCATCTCCCTTGTGTCCAAAGGCTGTTCTCATTTTGCAAGTATGGCGGGATGTGTCTCCATGCGGCTGAAGTGCCCATCTCTCCTCTTCACCCTGCAGGACCAAGGAAAATGTCCTTCAGCTCAGAAGTGCATCTCCCCATGCCTTCTGCTCTACCTGCACCCACATGCCCAGCCTTCCTAGGGCTCTTATTTAGGCAGCAGGATACAAAATCTGCAGGAGTTAACGACTGTAAGATGACGAAATAATCAAACCGACACATTCATGGCAGCGAAATTGTGTTTAATTGTTTGAAAAACTGGAGCAGAGACCAAGTGTGCTAGGAAAGGGTGGTCGGGCATGTTGCTTAAGTTTCCAAGAAGCCAAAAGGGCGAAGTATACAAGTCTGCAAAGAAGATTAGAAGGTTTAGAACCGGATCCTTTGCTAAATGGAAATTGCAGCTGCTAATTCATAAGAAATGTTGATCCAGGAAGCTGCCATCTTGGTGCTGGCTTTTCCACAAATGTGGCTGCTTCCAGAAGCCGGGGGTGAGCGGTGCTGACAGCTAGCTGGCTGAGAGAGGGGAGTTGGCTTCATGTTCTCTGTTCTGCGGGGAGCTTGGCCTCTGGCCCATGCCTGCGGTTTACTTCTGCTTGGACTTCTGGCACTGCTGAGGGTCTGGGCACTTTGGGATAGAGGGCTCCTTGCCCTTGGGTGGAGGTTGGCAAGGCTGCTTGCTGTGCTGAGGTGGAGTTTAGCAGTGTTTTGGTGGGGGGAAACAGTACTTTACTGGGGGGCAGCATTGCCACGGAGGGGGACAGTACTGCTGAGGTGGGGGACAGCAATACTTTGGTGAGGGGCAGCAATACTTTGGTGGGGTGCAGCATTGCTGGGATGGAGGGCAGCAATCCTTTGGTAGCGGGCAGCACAGCTTCTGCTTTGGATGATACATTCTGGTCTGGATGTGCACTGCAACGGAAAAGACACTGAAGTGAGGAACTCTAGAACCTTAGAGACACTCAACCCAGGAGAACCACTTGCCTCGTTCAAACCTGTGCCGTTTCAACCTTTGCCTGGTGGCTTCACCGATTAAACGTGTGTGTGTGTGTCTGCAATGATGTGAGTCAGTATAAATTGTAGCTACAGTTTGTAAGCCATAGCAAGGTTTTAATTGAGACAAATAAAGAAATATAGAAGGAAGGAAGGAAAGAAGAAAGAGAGGAAAAATGGGTGAAAGGAGAAGAGAAATGGAGAGGGGTAGAAAAAACAAAAATATAAAAAATGAGAGAGAGACAGACAGAGACAGGAGAGAGAAGGAAAGAATAAGAAGAAAGGTCAGGGGCAATGAGGACAAATGTATTATCCTTCCACAGCAGATACTGTGGAATTTAGAACATGATTTTCTTGGATGTGAGTCCTGTCTCAAAAATTAACCAGCTGTGTGACTTTGAGCAAGGTACTTAACTTCTCTGTACTCTTCTTAAAGTTGTTGTAAGGATTAATGAGCATATAAAACTCCACACAAACACATGTAAATACACAGGTAAATATGAGTGTAAAGATATATGTGTGTGTGTGTGCTCACGTGGTCACACACACACACACGAGAACCAAAACACGTTGAGTACTCTTGTAAAGATTTTGACCTTTTATATAAATATCAAACAATTGTAATGGAGCATGTTAACCACTCTATAAGAGAATTCATAGAAAAGACTCATCTAGAGACAAAACAACCGTTTAGATCGATACTAAATTCTAGGGGAGAATGCACATCTTAGAGAGGGAAGTCATGGATCCCCAGGCACTGAGCACACGGGGGTGGAACAATGGTCCCCGACTCCCAGAGCAGGACATGGCCGCTTTACCACCTCCTCATGTCCTTGCTGCTCTGAGCTCCCTGGGCCTCTGCCCCCTGTTCCCTGAGGAGCTCTCCTCCCTCGCTGCACTGGCCTTTCCCTTCAGGGCAGCCCTGCCCTAGAGTTGGTTCCACCCTCTCCTAATCAGCTCCGCTCAGCTTCTGGCCACGACAACAGCACCACCACACACACCAGCAGGACCCTCAAGACAGGACTCTGGTCACACCCTGGACCCCCATCTCAGCCCCCACCCCACACACTTCAGATGTTGACTTGTAGCCCAAGAGAGGTGGGTCCCAAATGATACGGATGAGAGAGGTGCCCACACGAGGCCTTTCTTTCTGACCAGCCAGCCAGTGCGCAAGCCCCAGCTGCCCGCAGAGTTTTGGACCAGGTAGAACCAAGCTCCCAAGAGCTGCGTTCCTTTGCCCGACATACCTGATTTCACCAGTGGCTGGAACGTGGAGATGCTGAGGCTTTTGAGATGCTCTAAGACTGCACACCTTTTATACGTCTCAAATCCCTCTTGGAAGCCATGAGGTGGCCTACGATTGGGGCATGCTAGGCCCCAGTCACAATAGGATGCATCTGCCCTTCCTCAAACTTGAGGTTTTACTCATCTCCTGGGCTGGCAAACTCACTCTCGGTTTGATGGTGCTTGAGGATGACAGTGCCTTCACGTGAGCCCTGGCCCTATTTCCCCATCACTTTACGAGCCGTGGCTTCCTCGTGTTTCCAAAGCCACTCGTGACGTTTCCCCTAGAAGCTTGACTTCTGGGATGGTGCTAAGCAAGCATGCAGGACACTGCTGGGTGTCGGAGCGGTGAGGGTAGTGTTCCAGGATATTCCGGTTGGTGGGGGAAGGTGTGGGCCGATCAGCGTGCACAGCGAGCCTTGTTGTAAGAGAAACAACTACTGAGGGGTGAGTGGCTCTTGGGGAGACACAGTAAACTCAGCAAAGTTGGGACCATGACTAAACCTAGACTCAGAGCCACATTCAGCCTGATCTGGAAACAAACCTGGGCAACCCACTTTGATTTTTCACCTGCTGTAATATAAACAAAAAATGGGGGCTGCGGCTCTCTCTGCTGCCTCTTGGTCAGCAAAACATTAGTCTTCATTCACAGAAACTGGGCGGATACTGTTGAGAGTACGTATCTCACTTACAGGTGTATAAGTCACGCAGACTGCAGGCTTCTCAGGAAATCATTATCATAAGGTGGAGAGGCTGGGGAGCTAAGAAACTTTGACCTGGCATGGGCTGCTGGACGAGTCACCCATTCTGGCTTCTGGTATCTGAAATCCCAGGGCATAAGGGATGATGCGTCCTTCCCGTTCCACTTAGAGATTCCAGAACAAAGAGGGATGCCACAGGGCAGGGACCAGGATGAAAATGTTGAAACAACATCCATCAACGGATGAAACATACATTAAATAATTCCCCAATTAGTGTTCCGACTGGGGCTCTGATCTTCACCAGCTGGGTGACTTTGGGCACTTTACATCTTTGCGCACCAGTTTCCTCATCTGCTACACAGGATAACCGCATACTGCATGTCAGCTGAAAGGCTTATTTTGGACAACATGTGTAAGCATGTGCACACTGTTGGGCACAAAATAAGGGCTCAGTGATGGTTGAGTCCTCCGTGTAGTTGGGCTCTGAAAGCTGGGGCAAAGCCCACTCTTAGAAGTAGGGAGGAGGTCGTTGCCACATTTGAAGGCAAGTAGCGGCACTTGCCACCAGTGTCCTAAGACCTTGACTGACACAAATGGAAATGGGCAAGCCAGTCCTGAGGACGGCACGTTTCATTCTCAGACCTGGAACTTAGCCACAGCTCAGCTGCAAGCACTACAGTAACCCTAGATCTTGGGAATTCACACTGCAGCATGAGAAGACAGCCTTGGACATCAATGGTGCCTCCTCTGGGACTCACCGTAAGGGCAGGTATGCATGGGCTCGGCCCCGAAGGAAACCAACAGGATTCCAGGCCTTCCCGGGAGAAGAACCCCTTCCGTCTGTTGTCACTCTGACAGAGGCAACCATGATAGGCTTGGAGAGAGATTTCAGCTCAGCTCCCTAGTAGCAGAGAAGAAAGGTCACGTGGAGCATGTGTTCTTGGATAACTCATAATTCATCAAGACGTAGTGAGCTCACACAACACACCAGGCCCTGGGAACGGTGGCCAGACAGGAGGGCCAGAGACTCCCTAGTCCCTAAACTGTTTCACATCCTCTTCTCCGCCTACTGCTTCCAACTCTGTAGATACTTTTCAATGGTTTGCCTTGGATTAGCTGAAGAACTCAAACCCACTTGTGGCCGTAGCAATGCCTACGTAACTAGAGAAAATGTGAACGTCTGAAGATCCATGAGTTTGGGTGTTACATCCAGTCCATCTTTTCTGGCCTAAGCCCTCACTACCCAGAACAGATTTTGTTGGGTGTGGAATCTGCTACCTCAAGCATGCGTTATGTAGTATTGCATCTACCAACAGAGGACATAGGAACATATCCTCTTGGAGCCAGTGGTACAAATAAACGCTTTTCCTTGGGATTGTATTGTTCCCTGACGTTCATTGGCATCACTCTTTGTCTTCCTCCAGACCTCTGCCTCTCATATACAAACACACAGACACACACAGACACAGAAACACACACACACACACACAGACACACACACACACAAACAAATGCAGAAGGGACAAATGGGTCCGAGGAGGTTTCAGCAAAACTTGGGCCTAGGCTAAGCTCACTGTATCTTCTGTGCCAGGCATCTGTGAATGAACACCAGACCAGGGCCCGTGCACATATATGCAAGGGAAGGCCGAGCTGACCCTCTGGGACCGGCCGCATCAACAGACAGGGTTCCGGACAAAGGACTCCTGGTGGCTGGAGCTAGAGCCTCTCTGCTGAAATCCATCGCCAGCTGGGCATCCCCTGGGGCACGGCAGGGTGTGTGCCATCATCTGGGCGGCTGAGAGACGCCCTCCCTGTTCAAAGGGTCTTGTCCCGGGAGGATGAGGGAGGGGCAGTCCTCCCCTGACTGTCAGAATCTCTGCTCGAGTGTGTAATTCAGGCTTTGAAGTCGGAGCTATTTTCATTTTACAGCTTCGAAAGTTTCCGTTCGCTAAGGTTACTTAAGGAAAAAGCAGGGAAGAGAGGACTTAACCCAGCCCTGCCAGGCTCCAGGATATGTGTGTGTGTTCTTTTTCTTGCACTATACTACCTTCTAGGGAATTTCTTTGTTTGGAGAAGCTGGGAGGACGACGCCTGCCCAGCGGGCGCCTCTGGGACGCTGCTCCATCTTCTGTTCTCCATGGTGGAGGTGGAAGTCTTCACACGAGTGGAAGTCTTCACACGAGGAGTATTTACTCTGAATAATAAACCCGTGTGTGTCTTTGATATGAACGTGTACCCTTGTATAAACACGTGTGAATGTGTGACTGTTTGAAGGTACTGCCTTTGCCTTCCCAACGGATCAGTGAGTTTTAAGTTCTGGAAAGACGGGATCCACGCTTTATGCTTCTTCTAGCCACTAGCACGGTCAGAGCACTTGCCATGTTGCAAAGATAAGGACCAGGGTTTGAATCTCACCTCCACCATGTGCAAGGTGTTGTTACACTGAACACGTAAGGAGCTTCTCTTCACCTTGCCACTACCTCTCATAGGAGGAGCAAGACCTGCTTCCATATTGTGGTATCTGTGTGTGTGAGCGCTTGGCACACACCGTGCCCTTTCCATGCTTACTCAGCTTATCAGCCTCCCCCTGGGAGTAGTGTCTGCCGCCAAGAGACATGGCTGGCAGTGTACCTTGATAGGCAAACGTCACTGTGGGCCAGAGCTGCCCAGGACTGCCTCAACAGCAGGAATCATCATGGGCAGGTGTTACAAATGGAAGTTTGTGGAAGAAAAGGGCAACCACTCAATGTGGCGAATAGGCCCTGGACGAAATGCCATTTCTGCCTGTGAAGACCCCTCGGATGCTTTGGTCTACACAACTCTTCCTTGTCCTGGCCCCAAGATGTGCCCTGCCCCTCACACCTTGTTCTTACTAAAGGTGTGGAGCCCATGTCGTCAGGTTGGTGGTAATAAGTGGAGGGTCTTGCTGCTCTGTCAGGAAGTGGAGAATAATAATAAAAGCAGGAGCTAACATTCATCCAACATTTACTATGTGTTACATCCTACTTACTATTTATTTACATTGTCTCATTGAAGACCCCTCCCCGTCAACCCCAGGTTGCAGGTATTATTCTGCCCACTATACACATGAGTAAAGTGAGGCCTAGGGAAGTATTGGATTCAGTCCATCATAGACATGCATCTGGCATCCAAACCCACTATGACGGGATAAAGGAAAATTCCACAAGATGGTCCACACATAACCCCGTGTGCACACAATCTTAGTGTGATAATTAGTGGAGGAGAAAATTAACTGAAGCCCAGAGAGGCAAAATTCAACCTTGTCTTAATCAGCTGAGGGAGGGAGGGTGAGGAAATAGAGAATAAGAACCCAAATGAGAGTTCTGGGGCAAGGTCATGTATGTGAGGCAGGAGAGGAGCTATTTGGAGCCTGTGGGGACTGAGGTATCTGAGGATGGGGAATTGGCTCAAAGAGCTCATCATTTTCAGGGAGTCCACTTAAGGTGTCTACAGCTTTTCAATTCATTTTGTGTGTCATCGTTGAGTTCTGTTGAATGCAACGCTCTGTTGGAAATATTTACGACACATAGGTCTGGAAACTGGACACGCCCCCCAGCTTTCTGTGGTGTCAAATGGTGCAGGTGGCTGCAGAGGCTATGTGCTCTCTCCACCACGGACAGGAGCTGAGACGTTGAGGACTGGCCTCCTGGGAACAACTAGCACTCGCAGCATTGGCTACTGCTCTGCGCAGTCCTGGAATGCACTGCTGCTTACTTACACACATCCCGCTCTCCTTCTGCTCTGAACCTCCCTTCTCCCGGTGTTCTTCCTGGAAAGACATTTTCTGGGAACCCTGTGGTGGATGTCATTATGACACAGATGGCCAAGTTCTCCTTCCTCCCCTCAACAGCCCTCAGTGTTCTCTCTCTGTCTCCTCTGAGTTCTGAGGGCAGGAATGACGTATCTGTGGCTTCCAAGTCGCCCATGAATTAGACGCCTTCCGGTCAAACTGATTTTTGTTGTCTTGATGGTCTGAGCTTGCTTTCATCACGGGGAGTAAACCAAGAATACTGGAGCCTTGTGTGCGAGTTTGTGCTTCCACAGCATCCCTCACATTCTAAACGAAGGGAGGGGCAGGTACTTACGAAGGATGCGATGATGCATTGCTGCTTGGGATGGATGTATTGGTGATCGATAAATAGGTAGATGGATGGAGCCTAACTGGAGGGCATGAACAGTGGTGGTGGAGGACGAAGAGACCAGCCAAGCATGGAAGTAATGCTAAACTAAAACTAAAACTTTTGTCTTTAGCGTATTCTGAAATCTACATGCTCTGCGATCTATGTTGGGGATAATTCACACATTTAGTTTATGTTTTGTTCCTTTCTGATTCCTTTGGGCACTTCTGTGGATTTTCAGTGATTCCCTTGTAGCCCAGAGACGTGAAATGGGAGACAGGTACAGGAAAAGAGATGCAAAGACCTCAATGTGGGGACTCTTAGTGAGAGAAGGATTCGGTGGAAAGGTATGGGTGTAGTGGACGTAATAGAAAGAAGAAGTTTGGATTACCTGTGGGCCTGAGGTTACCACTGGTTACTCAGGTTACCCTGATACCGCAAGGAGTTAGGGAATGGAATGTAAGAGGGCAGTGAGAGAAAAATAGCCCAGGAGAAACCCCAAGCTAGAGAATCAATGTGTGCTATGACTTTAAAAATTATTCACAGTGGAGGGCTTCCCTGGTGGCGCAGTGGTTGGGAGTCCACCTGCCGAT
This sequence comes from Pseudorca crassidens, assembly GCF_039906515.1. Lineage (NCBI taxonomy): Eukaryota > Metazoa > Chordata > Mammalia > Artiodactyla > Delphinidae > Pseudorca > Pseudorca crassidens. Next base: position 109,736,064 of record NC_090297.1, on the reverse strand, counting down.
GCAGGGGACACGGGTTCGTGCCCCGGTCCGGGAAGATCCCACATGCTGCGGAGTGGCTGGGCCCGTGAGCCATGGCCGCTGAGCCTGCGCATCCGGAGCCTGTGCTCCGCAACGGGAGAGGCCAAAACAGTGAGAGGCCCACGTACTGCAAAAAAAAAAAAAAAAAAAAATTATTCACAGTGGATATATGTGTGTGATGGATGTATGATTTTTTTTAAAATCTTTATTGGGGTATAATTGCTTTACAATGGTGTGTTAGTTTCTGCTTTATAACAAAGTGAATCAGTTATACATATACATATGTTCCCATATCTCTTCCCTCTTGCGTCTCCCTCCCTCCCACCCTCCCTATCCCACCCCTCCTGGCGGTCACAAAACACCGAGCCGATATTCCTGTGCCATGTCGCTGCTTCCCACTAGCTATCTACCTTACATTTGTTACTGTATATATGTCCATGCCTCTCTCTCGCCCTGTCACAGCTCACCCTTCCCCCTCCCCATATCCTCAAGTCCGTTCTCCAGTAGGTCTGTGTCTTACTCCTGGCTTACCCCTAGGTTCTTCATGACATTTTTTTCCCTTAAATTCCATATATATGTGTTAGCATACGGTATTTGTGTTTCTCTTTCTGACTTACTTCACTCTGTATGACAGACTCTAGGTCTATCCACCTCATTACAGATAGCTCAATTTCATTTCTTTTTATGGCTGAGTAATATTCCATTGTATATATGCGCCACATCTCCTTTATCCATTCATCCGATGATGGGCACTTAGGTTGTTTCCATCTCCGGGCTATTGTAAATAGAGCTGCAATGAACATTTTGGTACATGACTCTTTCTGAATTTTGGTTTTCTCAGGGTATATGTCCAGTAGTGGGATTGCTGGGTCATATGGTAGTTCTATTTGTAGTTTTTTAAGGAACCTCCATACTGTTCTCCATAGTGGCTGAACCAATTCACATTCCCACCAGCAGGGCAAGAGTGTTCCCTTTCCTCCACACCCTCTCCAGCATTTATTGTTTCTAGATTTTTTGAGGATGGCCATTCTGACTGCTGTGAGATGATATCTCAATGAAGTTTTGATTTGCATTTCTCTAATTATTAATGATGTTGAGCATTCTTTGATGTGTTTGTTGGCAGTCTGTATATCTTCTTTGGAGAAATGTCTATTTAGGTCGTCTGCCCATTTTGGGACTGGGTTGTTTGTTTTTTTGCTACTGAGCTGCATGAGCTGCTTGTAAATTTTGGAAATTAATCCTTTGTCAGTTGCGTCATTTGCAAATATTTTCTCCCATGATATATGATTTTTACATAGACTGTCTCTTACACATTTTGTTAGCTTGAACAAAATCTCGTCTTTTCCTTTACCAGTGGGAGAGTTTTTGAGGCCGGGTCCTCAATTCATTTTCACCCACATGCCCTTGGAGTACTCTCTGAATTTCCATTTATTTGCCTCTACTCTACTCTTGAGCTCCTGGCTGGGTTTCCCTTACTCTTTCTGTGCCTCCGTTTTCGAGACGGGCATCATCTCCCCAGTGTCCAAAGGCTATTCTCATTTTCAAAGTATGGGGGGATGTGTCTCCATGCGGCTGAAGTGCCCATCTCTCCTCCTCACCCTGGCACGACCAAGGAAAATGTCCTTCAGCTCAGAAGTGCATCTCCCCATGCCTTCTGCTCTACCTGCACCCACATGCCCAGCCTTCCTAGGGCTCTTATTTAGGCAGCAGGATACAAAATCTGCAGGAGTTAACGACTGTAAGATGACGAAATAATCAAACCGACACATTCATGGCAGCGGAATTGTGTTTAATTGTTTGAAAAACTGGAGCAGAGACGAAGTGTGCTAGGAAAGGGTGGTCGGGCATGCTGCTTAAGCTTCCAAGCAGCCAAAAGGGCGAAGTATACAAGTCAGCAACGAAGATTAGAAGGTTTAGAACCGGATCCTTTTCTAAATGGAAATTGCAGCTGCTAATTCATAAAAAATGTTGATCCAGGAAGCTGCCATCTTGGTGCTGCCTTTTCCACAAATGTGGCTGCTTCCAGAAGCCGGGGGTGAGCCGTGCTGACAGCTAGCTGGCTGAGAGAGGGGAGTTGGCTTCATGTTCTCTGTTCTGCAGGGAGCTTGGCCTCTGGCCCATGCCTGGGGTTCACTTCTGCTTGGACTTCTGGCACTGCTGAGGGTCTGGGCACTTTGGGATAGAGGGCTCCTTGCCCTTGGGTGGAGGTTGGCAAGGCTGCTTACTGTGCTGAGGTGGAGTTTAGCAGTGTTTTGGTGGGGGGAAACAGTACTTTACTGGGGGGCAGCATTGCCACGGAGGGGGACAGTACTGCTGAGGTGGGGGACAGCAATACTTTGGTGAGGGGCAGCAATACTTTGGTGGGGTGCAGCATTGCTGGGATGGAGGGCAGCAATCCTTTGGTAGCGGGCAGCACAGCTTCTGCTTTGGATGATACATTCTGGTCTGGATGTGCACTGCAACGGAAAAGACACTGAAGTGAGGAACTCTAGAACCTTAGAGACACTCAACCCAGGAGAACCACTTGCCTCGTTCAAACCTGTGCCGTTTCAACCTTTGCCTGGTGCCTTCACCGATTAAATGTGCATCTGTGTGTGTGCAATGAGGTGAGTCAGTATAAATTGTAGCTACAGTTTGTAAGCCATAGCAAGGTTTTAATTGAGACAAATAAAGAAATATAGAAGGAAAGAAAGAAAGATGGAAGAGAGGGAAAAAGGGGGGAAAGGAGAAGAGTAATGGAGAGGGCTAGGAAAAACAAAGATAAAAAAATGAGAGAGACAGACAGACAGAGACAGGAGAGAGAAGGAAAGAATAAGAAGGAAGGTCAGGGGCAATGAGGACAAATGTATTATCCTTCCACAGCAGATACTGTGGAATTTAGAACACGATTTTCTTGGATGTGAGTCCTGTCTCAAAAATTAACCAGCTGTGTGACTTTGAGCAAGGTACTTAACTTCTCTGTACTCTTCTTAAAGTTGTTGTAAGGATTAATGAGCATATAAAACTCCACACAAACACATGTAAATACACAGGTAAATATGAGTGTAAAGATATATGTGTGTGTGTGTGCTCGCGTGGTCACACACACACACACACACACACACACACACGAGAACCAAAACACGTTGAGTACTCTTGTAAAGATTTTGACCTTTTATATAAATATCAAACAATTGTAATGGAGCATGTTAACCACTCTGTAAGAGAATTCATAGAAAAGACTCATCTAGAGACAAAAGGACCGTTTAGATCGATACTAAATTCTAGGGGAGAATGCACATCTTAGAGAGGGAAGTCATGGATCCCCAGGCACTGAGCACACGGGGGCGGAACAATGGTCCCCGACTCCCAGAGCAGGACATGGCCGCTTTATCACCTCCTCTTGTCCTTGCTGCTCTGAGCTCCCTGGGCCTCTGCCCCCTGCTCCCTGAGGAGCTTTCCTCCCTCGCTGCACTGGCCTTTCCCTTCAGGGCAGCCCTGCCCTAGAGTTGGTGTTACCTTCTCCTAACAGGCTCCGCTCAGCTCCTGGCCACGACAACAGCGCCACCACACACACCAGCAGGACCCTCAAGACAGGACTCTGGTCACACCCTGGACCCCCATCTCAGCCCCCACCCCACACACTTCAGATGTTGACTTGTAGCCCAAGAGAGGTGGGTCCCAAATGATACGGACGAGAGAGGTGCCCACACAAGTCCTTTCTTTCTGACCAGCCAGCCAGTGCGCAAGCCCCAGCTGCCCGCAGAGTTTTGGACCAGGTAGAACCAAGCTCCAAAGAGCTGCGTTCCTTTGCCCGACATACCTGATTTCACCAGTGGCTGGAACGTGGAGATGCTGAGGCTTTTGAGATGCTCTAAGACTGCACACCTTTTATACGTCTCAAATCCCTCTTGCAAGCCATGAGGTGGCCTACGATTGGGGCGTGCTAGGCCCCAGTCACAATAGGATGCATCTGCCCTTCCTCAAGCTTCAGGTTTTACTCATCTCCTGGGCTGGCAAACTCACTCTCGGTTAGATGGTGCTTGAGGATGACAGTGCCTTCACGCGAGCCCTGGCCCCATTTCGCCATCACTTTACGAGCCGTGGCTTCCTCGTGTTTCCAAACCCACTCGTGACGTTTCCCCTAGAACCTTGACTTCTGGGATGGTGCTAAGCAAGCGTGCAGGACACTGCTGGGTGTCGGAGCGGTGAGGGTAGTGTTCCAGGATATTCCGGTTGGTGGGGGAAGGTGTGGGCCGATCAGCGTGCACAGCGAGCCTTGTTGTAAGAGAAACAACTACTGAGGGGTGAGTGGCTCTTGGGGAGACACAGTAAACTCAGCAAAGTTGGAACCATGACGTAACCTAGATTCAGAGCCACATTCAGCCTGAACTGGAAACAAGCCTTGGCAAGCCGCTTTGATTTTGTACCTGCTGTAATATAAACAAAAAATGGGGGTTGCAGCTCTCTCTGCTGCCTCTTGGTCAGCAAAACATTAGTCTTCATTCACAGAAACTGGGCGGTTACTGTTGAGAGTACATATCTCACTTACAGGTGTATAAGTCACGCAGACTGCAGGCTTCTCAGGGAAATGATTATCATAAGTTGCAGAGGCTGGGGAGCTAAGAAACTTTGACCTGGCATGGGCTACTGGACGATTCACCCAGTCTGACTCCTAGAATCTGATCTCCCAGGGCTTAAGGACTGATGCGTCCTTCCTGTTCCACTTAGAGCTTCCAGAACAAAGAAGGATGCCATAGGGCAGGGACAAGGATGAAAAGGTTGAAACAACATCCATCAAAGGATGAAACATACCTTAAATAATTCCCCAATTAGTGTTCTGACTGGGGCTCTGATCTTCACCAGCTGGGTGACTTTGGGCACTATACATCTGTGAGCACCAGTTTCCTCATCTGCTAAACAGGATAACCCCATACTGCATGTCAGCTGAAAGGCTTATTTTGGACAACATGCGTAAGCATGTGCACACTGTTGGGCACAGAATAAGGGTTCAACGATGGTTGGGTGCTCCGTGGAGTCGGGCTCTGAAAGCTGGGGAAAAGCCCACTCTTAGAAGTAGGGAGGAGGAGGTCGTTGCCACATTTGAAGGCAAGTAGCGGCACTTGCTACCAGTGTCCTAAGACCTTGACTGACACAAATGGAAATGGGCAAGCCAGGCCTGAGGACGGCACGTTTCATTCTCAGACCTGGAATTTAGCCACAGCTCAGCTACAAGCCTGACAGTAACCCTAGATCTTGGGAATTCACACTGCAGCATGAGAAGACAGCCTTGGATATCAATGGTGTCTCCTCTGGGACTCACCGTAAGGGCAGGCTATGCATGGGCTCGGCCCCGAAGGAAAACCAGAGGATCCCAGGCCTTCCCGGGAGAAGAACCCCTTCCGCCTGTTGTCACTCTGACAGAAGCAACCCTGATAGGCTTGGAGAGAGATTTCAGCTCAGGTCCCTAGTAGCAGAGAGGAAAGGCCACGTGGGGCATGTGTTCTGGGATAACTAATAATTCATAAAGACGTAGTGAGCTCACACAACGCACCAGGCCCTGGGGACGGAGGTCAGCAAGGAGGGCCAGAGCCTCCCTGGTCCCTAAACTGTTTCACATCCTCTTCTCCGCCTACTGCTTCCAACTCTGTAGATACTTTTCAATGGTTTGGCCTGGATTAGCTGAAGAACTCAAACCCACTTGTGGCCGTAGCAATGCCTACGTAACTAGAGAAAATGTGAACGTCTGAAGATCCATGAGTTTGGGTGTTACATCCAGTCCATCGTTTCTGGCCTAAGCCCTCACTACCCAGAACAGATTTTGCTGGGTGTGGAATCTGCTATCTCAAGCATGCATTACGTAGTATTGCATCTACCAACAGAGGACATAGGAACATGTCCTCTAGGAGCCACAGGTACAACTAAACGCTTATCCTTGGAATGGTATTGTTCCCTGACATTCATTACCATCACTCTTTGTCTTCCTCCAAACCTCTGCCTCTCATATACAAACACACACAGACACAGAAGCACACACACACACACACACACACACAAACACACACACACACACACACGGCAGAAGGGACAATTGGGACCAAGGAGGTCTCAGCAGAACCTGGGCACAGGCTAAGACCACTGTATCTACTGTGCCAGGCATCTGTGAATGAACACCAGGCCGGGGCCCGTGCACACATATGCAGGGGAAGGCCGAGCTGACGCTCTGGGGCCGGCCGCATCAACAGACAGGGTTCCGGACAAAGGACTCCTGGTGGCTGGAGCTAGAGCCTCTCTGCTGAAATCCATCGCCAGCTGGGCAACACCTGGGGCACGGCAGGGTGTGTGCCATCATCTGGGCGGCTGAGAGACGCCCTCCCTGTTCAAGGGGTCTTGTCCCGGGAGGATGAGGGAGGGGCAGTCCTCCCCTGACTGTCACAATCTCTGCTCGAGTTTCTAATTCTGGCCTTGAGTTCGGAGCTATTCTCATTTTACAGCTTCGAAAGGTTTTGTTCGTTAAGATTACTTAAGGAAATAGTAGGCAAGAGAGGATTTAACCCAGCCCTGCCAGGCTCCAGGATACGTTTTTGTGTTCCTTCTCCTGCACTATACTACCTTCTAGGGAATTTCTTTGTTTGGAAGATGTAACTATATTCTTCCCTGAGGAAGGCAGCCTTCTTTCAAAGGCCTCAACATCATCCTCTTTATCCGGAGATCTTTCTGCTTGGAAATTCACTCAAGGTCAAGGGTCAATAATCTGATGGAATGTTGCAGAAGCCTGGGGAGGCTCTGAACTGTATGCTCTGGGGCGATGCACATGAACAAGAAAGACAATGTGAGCATGTGTGTTGGTGCATTGGAGTGTCTGTGAGTGTGTGTGGGTGAGTGAAGACATACTTCAGGTGATTGACATCTTATGAAGGTTTGTCTGTGTGTGTTGCGTGTGGCCTCACTTGAGGGGTCATGAATGGATCTATGTGGGAATATGAACTTGAGTGTGCGAGGGTGAGTGTGCACAGGGCTGAGAGTCAAGAGGTATGCACAGGTGTTGCTGACTCCATAGATAAAATGTGAAAAGAACTTATGTAACAGGTGGCTCCTAGGCTCTGCACCAGCTGCCCTGCCGGCCTATGTGCCTGCGCCCACCCTGCCAGGCAGCCAGCTCAGTCCTACAGCGTGGAGCAGATGGGAGGCCGACGACTGTCCCAGCGGGAGCCTCTGGGACGCTGCTCCATCTTCTGTTCTCCATGGTCAGTAGAAGTCTTCACACGTAGAGAATTTATGCTGAATAAAAACCCCGTGTTTGTCTTTGATATGAACGTGTACCCCTGTATAAACACGTGTGAAAGTGTAACTGTGTGAAAGTACTGCTTTTGCCTTCCCAACGGATCAGTGAGTTTTAAGTTCTGGAAAGACGGGATCCAGTCTTTATGCTTCTTGTAGCCACTAGCACGGTCAGAGCACTTGCCGTGTTGCAAAGATAAGGACCAGGGTGTGAATCTCACCTCCACCATGTGCAAGGTGTTGTTACATTGAACACGTAAGGAGCTTCTCTTCACCTTGCCACTACCTCTCATAGGAGGAGCAAGACCTGCTTCAATATGGTGGTATCTGTGCGTGTGAGCGCTTGGCACATTCCGTGCCCTTTCCATGCTTCCTCATCTTATCTGCCTCCTCCTGGGTGTAGGGTCTCCCTCCGAAAGACATGCCTGGCTGTGTACCTTGATAGGCAAATGTCACTGTGGGCCAGAGCTGCCCAGGACTGCCTCAACAGCAGGAATCATCATGGGCAGGTGTTACAAAGGGAAGTTTGTGGAAGAAAAGGGCAACCACACAATGTGGCGAATAGGCCCTGGACAAAATACCATTTCTGCCTTTGAACACCCCTCGGATGCTTTGGTCTACACAACTCTTCCTTGTCCTGGCCCCAAGATGTGCCCTGACCCTCACACCTTGTTCTTACTAAAGGTGTGGAGCCCATGTCGTCAGGTTGGTGGTAATAAGTGGAGGGTCTTGCTGCTCTGTCAGGAAGTGGAGAATAATAATAAAAGCAAGAGCTAACATTCATCCAACATTTACTATGTGTTACATCCTACTTACTATTTATTTACATTGTCTCATTGAAGACCCCTCCCCGTCAACCCCAGGTTGCAGGTATTATTCTGCCCACTATACACATGAGTAAAGTGAGGCCTAGGGAAGTATTGGATTCAGTCCATCATAGGCATGCATCTGGCATCCAAACCCACTATGACGGGATAAAGCAAAATTCCGCAAGGTGATCCACACATAACCCCGTGTGCACACAATCCTAGTATGATAATTAGTGGAGGAGAAAATTAAGGGAAGCCCAGAGAGGCAAAATTCAACCTTGTCTTAATCAGCTGAGGGGGGAGGATGAGGAAATAGAGAATAAGAACCCAAATGAGAGTTCTGGGGCAAGTTCATGTATATGAGGCAAGAGAGGAGCTATTTGGAGCCTGTGCTGAGTGAGGTATCTGAGGATGGGGAATTGGCTCAAAGAGCTCATCATTTTCAGGGAGTTCACTTAAGGTGTCTACAGCTTTTCAATTCTTTTTGTGTGTCATCGTTGAGTTCTGTTGAATGCAACGCTCTGTTGGAAATATTTACGACACATGGGTCTGGAAACTGGACGCGCCCCCCAGCATTCCGTGGTGTCAAATGGTGAAGGAGGCTGTAGAGGCTATGTGCTCTCTCCACCACGGACAGGGGCTGAGACGTTGAAGACTGGCCTCCTGGGAACAACTAGCACTCGCAGCATTGGCTGCTGCTCTACGCAGTCCTGGAACGCACTGCTGCTTACGTACACACATCCCGCTGTCCTTCCGCTCTGAACCTCCCTTCTCCCGGTGTTCTTCCTGGAAAGACATTTTCTGGGAGCCCTGTGGTGGATGTCATTATGACACAGATGACCAAGTTCTCCTTCCTCCCCTCAACAGCCCTCAGTGTTCTCTCTCTGTCTCCTCTGAATTCTGACGGCAGGAATGACGTATCTGTGGCTTCCAAGTCGTCCATGAATTAGACGTCTTCCGGTCAAACTGATTTTTTTTGTCTTCCTGGTCTGAGCTTGCTTTCCTTACGGGGATTAAACCAAGAATACTGGAGGCTTGTGTGTGAGTTTGTGCTTCCACAACATCCCACACATTCTAAACAAAGGGAGGGGCAGGTACTTAGGAAGGATGCGATGATGCATTGCTGCTTGGGATGGATGGATTGGTAATGGGTAAATAGGTAGATGGATGGAGCCTAACTGGAGGGCATGAACAGAGGTGGTGGAGGACGAAGAGATGAGCCAAGCATGGAAGCAATGCTAAACTAAACCTAAAACTTTTGTCTTTAGCGTATTCTGAATCCTACATGCTCTATGATCTATGTTGCGGATAATTCACACATTTAGTTTATGTTTTGTTCCTTTCTGATTCCTTTGGGCACTTCTGTGGATTTTCAGTGATTCCCTTGTAACCCAGAAACATAAAATGGGAGGCAGGTATAGGAAAAGAGATGCAAAGACCTCAATTTGGGGACTTTTAGTGAGAGAAGGATTCGGTGGAAAAGTATGGGTGTAGTGGATGTAATAGAAAGAAGAACTTTGGCTTACCTGTGGGCCTGAGGTTACCACCGGTTACTCAGGTTACCCTGATACCGCAAGGATTTAGGGAATGGAAAGTAAGAGGGCAGTGAGAGAAAAATAGCCCAGGAGAAACCCCAAGCTAGGGAATCAATGGCTGCTATGACTTTAAAAACTCTTGACACTGGGTCTTCCCTATTGGCGCAGTGGTTGAGAGTCCGCCTGCCGATGCAGGGGACGCGGGTACGTTCCCCGGTCCGGGAGGATCCCACATGCCGCGGAACGGCTGGGCCCGTGAGCCATGGCCACTGAGCCTGCGCGTCCAGAGCCTGTGCTCCGCAACGGGAAAGGCCACAACAGTGACAGGCCCGCGTACAGAAAAAAAAAAAATATTGACAGCGGATATGTGTGTGTGATGGATGTATGATTTTTACATAGACTGTCTCCTACTTACACATTTTGATAGCTTGAACAAAATCTCGTCTTTTCTTTTACCTGAGGTAGGGATTGTGAGGCCCGGTCCTCAATTCATTTTGACCCACATGCCCCTGGAGTATTCTCTGAATTTCCCTTTATTTGCCTCTGCTCTACTATTTAGCTCATGGCTGGGTTTCCCTTACTCTTTTTGTGCCTCCGTTTTCGAGACGGGCATCATCTCCCTTGTGTCCAAAGGCTGTTCTCATTTTGCAAGTATGGCGGGATGTGTCTCCATGCGGCTGAAGTGCCCATCTCTCCTCTTCACCCTGCAGGACCAAGGAAAATGTCCTTCAGCTCAGAAGTGCATCTCCCCATGCCTTCTGCTCTACCTGCACCCACATGCCCAGCCCTCCTAGGGCTCATATTTAGGCAGCAGGATACAAAATCTGCAGGAGTTAACGACTGTAAGATGACGAAATAATCAAACCGACACATTCATGGCAGCGAAATTGTGTTTAATTGTTTGAAAAACTGGAGCAGAGACCAAGTGTGCTAGGAAAGGGTGGTCGGGCATGTTGCTTAAGTTTCCAAGAAGCCAAAAGGGCGAAGTATACAAGTCTGCAAAGAAGATTAGAAGGTTTAGAACCGGATCCTTTGCTAAATGGAAATTGCAGCTGCTAATTCATAAGAAATGTTGATCCAGGAAGCTGCCATCTTGGTGCTGGCTTTTCCACAAATGTGGCTGCTTCCAGAAGCCGGGGGTGAGCGGTGCTGACAGCTAGCTGGCTGAGAGAGGGGAGTTGGCTTCATGTTCTCTGTTCTGCAGGGAGCTTGGCCTCTGGCCCATGCCTGCGGTTTACTTCTGCTTGGACTTCTGGCACTGCTGAGGGTCTGGGCACTTTGGGATAGAGGGCTCCTTGCCCTTGGGTGGAGGTTGGCAAGGCTGCTTGCTGTGCTGAGGTGGAGTTTAGCAGTGTTTTGGTGGGGGGAAACAGTACTTTACTGGGGGGCAGCATTGCCACGGAGGGGGACAGTACTGCTGAGGTGGGGGACAGCAATACTTTGGTGAGGGGCAGCAATACTTTGGTGGGGTGCAGCATTGCTGGGATGGAGGGCAGCAATCCTTTGGTAGCGGGCAGCACAACTTCTGCTTTGGATGATACATTCTGGTCTGGATGTGCACTGCAACGGAAAAGACACTGAAGTGAGGAACTCCAGAACCTTAGAGACACTCAACCCAGGAGAACCACTTGCCTCGTTCAAACCTGTGCCGTTTCAACCTTTGTCTGGTGGCTTCACCGATTAAACGTGTGTGTGTGTGTCTGCAATGATGTGAGTCAGTATAAATTGTAGCTACAGTTTGTAAGCCATAGCAAGGTTTTAATTGAGACAAATAAAGAAATATAGAAGGAAGGAAGGAAAGAAGAAAGAGAGGAAAAATGGGTGAAAGGAGAAGAGAAATGGAGAGGGGTAGAAAAAACAAAAATATAAAAAATGAGAGAGAGACAGACAGACAGAGACAGGAGAGAGAAGGAAAGGATAAGAAGAAAGGTCAGGGGCAATGAGGACAAATGTATTATCCTTCCACAGCAGATACTGTGGAATTTAGAACATGATTTTCTTGGATGTGAGTCCTGTCTCAAAAATTAACCAGCTGTGTGACTTTGAGCAAGGTACTTAACTTCTCTGTACTCTTCTTAAAGTTGTTGTAAGGATTAATGAGCATATAAAACTCCACACAAACACATGTAAATACACAGGTAAATATGAGTGTAAAGATATATGTGTGTGTGTGTGCTCACGTGGTCACACACACACACACGAGAACCAAAACACGTTGAGTACTCTTGTAAAGATTTTGACCTTTTATATAAATATCAAACAATTGGAATGGAGCATGTTAACCACTCTGTAAGAGAATTCATAGAAAAGACTCATCTAGAGACAAAACAACCGTTTAGATCGATACTAAATTCTAGGGGAGAATGCACATCTTAGAGAGGGAAGTCATGGATCCCCAGGCACTGAGCACACGGGGGTGGAACAATGGTCCCCGACTCCCAGAGCAGGACATGGCCGCTTTACCACCTCCTCATGTCCTTGCTGCTCTGAGCTCCCTGGGCCTCTGCCCCCTGTTCCCTGAGGAGCTCTCCTCCCTCGCTGCACTGGCCTTTCCCTTCAGGGCAGCCCTGCCCTAGAGTTGGTTCCACCCTCTCCTAATCAGCTCCGCTCAGCTTCTGGCCACGACAACAGCACCACCACACACGCCAGCAGGACCCTCAAGACAGGACTCTGGTCACACCCTGGACCCCCATCTCAGCCCCCACCCCACACACTTCAGATGTTGACTTGTAGCCCAAGAGAGGTGGGTCCCAAATGATACGGATGAGAGAGGTGCCCACACGAGGCCTTTCTTTCTGACCAGCCAGCCAGTGCGCAAGCCCCAGCTGCCCGCAGAGTTTTGGACCAGGTAGAACCAAGCTCCCAAGAGCTGCGTTCCTTTGCCCGACATACCTGATTTCACCAGTGGCTGGAACGTGGAGATGCTGAGGCTTTTGAGATGCTCTAAGACTGCACACCTTTTATACGTCTCAAATCCCTCTTGGAAGCCATGAGGTGGCCTACGATTGGGGCGTGCTAGGCCCCAGTCACAATAGGATGCATCTGCCCTTCCTCAAACTTGAGGTTTTACTCATCTCCTGGGCTGGCAAACTCACTCTCGGTTTGATGGTGCTTGAGGATGACAGTGCCTTCACGTGAGCCCTGGCCCTATTTCCCCATCACTTTACGAGCCGTGGCTTCCTCGTGTTTCCAAAGCCACTCGTGACGTTTCCCCTAGAAGCTTGACTTCTGGGATGGTGCTAAGCAAGCATGCAGGACACTGCTGGGTGTCGGAGCGGTGAGGGTAGTGTTCCAGGATATTCCGGTTGGTGGGGGAAGGTGTGGGCCGATCAGCGTGCACAGCGAGCCTTGTTGTAAGAGAAACAACTACTGAGGGGTGAGTGGCTCTTGGGGAGACACAGTAAACTCAGCAAAGTTGGGACCATGACTAAACCTAGACTCAGAGCCACATTCAGCCTGATCTGGAAACAAACCTGGGCAACCCACTTTGATTTTTCACCTGCTGTAATATAAACAAAAAATTGGGGCTGCGGCTCTCTCTTCTGCCTCTTGGTCAGCAAAACATTAGTCTTCATTCACAGAAACTGGGCGGATACTGTTGAGAGTACGTATCTCAGTTACAGGTGTATAAGTCACGCAGACTGCAGGCTTCTCAGGAAATCATTATCATAAGGTGGAGAGGCTGGGGAGCTAAGAAACTTTGACCTGGCATGGGCTCCTGGACGAGTCACCCGTTCTGGCTTCTGGTATCTGAAATCCCAGGGCATAAGGGATGATGCGTCCTTCCCGTTCCACTTAGAGATTCCAGAACAAAGAGGGATGCCACAGGGCAGGGACCAGGATGAAAATGTTGAAACAACATCCATCAACGGATGAAACATACATTAAATAATTCCCCAATTAGTGTTCCGACTGGGGCTCTGATCTTCACCAGCTGGGTGACTTTGGGCACTTTACATCTTTGCGCACCAGTTTCCTCATCTGCTACACAGGATAACCGCACACTGCATGTCAGCTGAAAGGCTTATTTTGGACAACATGTGTAAGCATGTGCACACTGTTGGGCACAAAATAAGGGCTCAGTGATGGTTGGGTGCTCCGTGTAGTTGGGCTCTGAAAGCTGGGGCAAAGCCCACTCTTAGAAGTAGGGAGGAGGTCGTTGCCACATTTGAAGGCAAGTAGCGGCACTTGCCACCAGTGTCCTAAGACCTTGACTGACACAAATGGAAATGGGCAAGCCAGTCCTGAGGACGGCACGTTTCATTCTCAGACCTGGAACTTAGCCACAGCTCAGCTGCAAACACTACAGTAACCCTAGATCTTGGGAATTCACACTGCAGCATGAGAAGACAGCCTTGGATATCAATGGTGCCTCCTCTGGGACTCACCGTAAGGGCAGGTATGCATGGGCTCGGCCCCGAAGGAAACCAACAGGATTCCAGGCCTTCCCGGGAGAAGAACCCCTTCCGTCTGTTGTCACTCTGACAGAGGCAACCATGATAGGCTTGGAGAGAGATTTCAGCTCAGCTCCCTAGTAGCAGAGAAGAAAGGTCACGTGGAGCATGTGTTCTTGGATAACTCATAATTCATCAAGACGTAGTGAGCTCACACAACACACCAGGCCCTGGGAACGGTGGCCAGACAGGAGGGCCAGAGGCTCCCTAGTCCCTAAACTGTTTCACATCCTCTTCTCCGCCTACTGCTTCCAACTCTGTAGATACTTTTCAATGGTTTGGTTTGGATTAGCTGAAGAACTCAAACCCACTTGTGGCCGTAGCAATGCCTACGTAACTAGAGAAAATGTGAACGTCTGAAGATCCATGAGTTTGGGTGTTACATCCAGTCCATCTTTTCTGGCCTAAGCCCTCACTACCCAGAACAGATTTTGTTGGGTGTGGAATCTGCTACCTCAAGCATGCGTTATGTAGTATTGCATCTACCAACAGAGGACATAGGAACATGTCCTCTTGGAGCCAGAGGTACAAATAAACGCTTTTCCTTGGGATTGTATTGTTCCCTGACGTTCATTGGCATCACTCTTTGTCTTCCTCCAGACCTCTGCCTCTCATATACAAACACACAGACACACACAGACACAGAAACACACACACACACACACAGACACACACACACACAAACAAATGCAGAAGGGACAAATGGGTCCGAGGAGGTTTCAGCAAAACTTGGGCCTAGGCTAAGCTCACTGTATCTTCTGTGCCAGGCATCTGTGAATGAACACCAGACCAGGGCCCGTGCACATATATGCAAGGGAAGGCCGAGCTGACCCTCTGGGACCGGCCGCATCAACAGACAGGGTTCCGGACAAAGGACTCCTGGTGGCTGGAGCTAGAGCCTCTCTGCTGAAATCCATCGCCAGCTGGGCATCCCCTGGGGCACGGCAGGGTGTGTGCCATCATCTGGGCGGCTGAGAGACGCCCTCCCTGTTCAAAGGGTCTTGTCCCGGGAGGATGAGGGAGGGGCAGTCCTCCCCTGACTGTCAGAATCTCTGCTCGAGTGTGTAATTCAGGCTTTGAAGTCGGAGCTATTTTCATTTTACAGCTTCGAAAGTTTCCGTTCGCTAAGGTTACTTAAGGAAAAAGCAGGGAAGAGAGGACTTAACCCAGCCCTGCCAGGCTCCAGGATATGTGTGTGTGTTCTTTTTCTTGCACTATACTACCTTCTAGGGAATTTCTTTGTTTGGAGAAGCTGGGAGGACGACGCCTGCCCAGCGGGCGCCTCTGGGACGCTGCTCCATCTTCTGTTCTCCATGGTGGAGGTGGAAGTCTTCACACGAGTGGAAGTCTTCACACGAGGAGTATTTACTCTGAATAATAAACCCGTGTGTGTCTTTGATATGAACGTGTACCCTTGTATAAACACGTGTGAATGTGTGACTGTTTGAAGGTACTGCCTTTGCCTTCCCAACGGATCAGTGAGTTTTAAGTTCTGGAAAGACGAGATCCACGCTTTATGCTTCTTCTAGCCACTAGCACGGTCAGAGCACTTGCCATGTTGCAAAGATAAGGACCAGGGTTTGAATCTCACCTCCACCATGTGCAAGGTGTTGTTACACTGAACACGTAAGGAGCTTCTCTTCACCTTGCCACTACCTCTCATAGGAGGAGCAAGACCTGCTTCCATATTGTGGTATCTGTGTGTGTGAGCGCTTGGCACACACCGTGCCCTTTCCATGCTTACTCAGCTTATCAGCCTCCCCCTGGGAGTAGTGTCTGCCGCCAAGAGACATGGCTGGCAGTGTACCTTGATAGGCAAACGTCACTGTGGGCCAGAGCTGCCCAGGACTGCCTCAACAGGAGGAATCATCATGGGCAGGTGTTACAAATGGAAGTTTGTGGAAGAAAAGGGCAACCACTCAATGTGGCGAATAGGCCCTGGACGAAATGCCATTTCCGCCTTTGAACACCCCTCGGATGCTTTGGTCTACACAACTCTTCCTTGTCCTGGCCCCAAGATGTGCCCTGCCCCTCACACCTTGTTCTTACTAAAGGTGTGGAGCCCATGTCGTCAGGTTGGTGGTAATAAGTGGAGGGTCTTGCTGCTCTGTCAGGAAGTGGAGAATAATAATAAAAGCAGGAGCTAACATTCATCCAACATTTACTATGTGTTACATCCTACTTACTATTTATTTACATTGTCTCATTGAAGACCCCTCCCCGTCAACCCCAGGTTGCAGGTATTATTCTGCCCACTATACACATGAGTAAAGTGAGGCCTAGGGAAGTATTGGATTCAGTCCATCATAGACATGCATCTGGCATCCAAACCCACTATGACGGGATAAAGGAAAATTCCACAAGATGGTCCACACATAACCCCGTGTGCACACAATCTTAGTGTGATAATTAGTGGAGGAGAAAATTAACTGAAGCCCAGAGAGGCAAAATTCAACCTTGTCTTAATCAGCTGAGGGAGGGAGGGTGAGGAAATAGAGAATAAGAACCCAAATGAGAGTTCTGGGGCAAGGTCATGTATGTGAGGCAGGAGAGGAGCTATTTGGAGCCTGTGGGGACTGAGGTATCTGAGGATGGGGAATTGGCTCAAAGAGCTCATCATTTTCAGGGAGTCCACTTAAGGTGTCTACAGCTTTTCAATTCATTTTGTGTGTCATCGTTGAGTTCTGTTGAATGCAACGCTCTGTTGGAAATATTTACGACACATAGGTCTGGAAACTGGACACGCCCCCCAGCTTTCTGTGGTGTCAAATGGTGCAGGTGGCTGCAGAGGCTATGTGCTCTCTCCACCACGGACAGGAGCTGAGACGTTGAGGACTGGCCTCCTGGGAACAACTAGCACTCGCAGCACTGGCTACTGCTCTGCGCAGTCCTGGAATGCACTGCTGCTTACTTACACACATCCCGCTGTCCTTCTGCTCTGAACCTCCCTTCTCCCGGTGTTCTTCCTGGAAACACATTTTCTGGGAACCCTGTGGTGGATGTCATTATGACACAGATGGCCAAGTTCTCCTTCCTCCCCTCAACAGCCCTCAGTGTTCTCTCTCTGTCTCCTCTGAGTTCTGAGGGCAGGAATGACGTATCTGTGGCTTCCAAGTCGCCCATGAATTAGACGCCTTCTGGTCAAACTGATTTTTCTTGTCTTGATGGCCTTAGCTTGCTTTCATCACGGGGAGTAAACCAAGAATACTGGAGCCTTGTGTGTGAGTTTGTGCTTCCACAGCATCCCTCACATTCTAAACGAAGGGAGGGGCAGGTACTTACGAAGGATGCGATGATGCATTGCTGCTTGGGATGGATGTATTGGTGATCAATAAATAGGTAGATGGATGGAGCCTAACTGGAGGGCATGAACAGTGGTGGTGGAGGACGAAGAGACCAGCCAAGCATGGAAGCAATGCTAAACTAAAACTAAAACTTTTGTCTTTAGCGTATTCTGAAATCTACATGCTCTGCGATCTATGTTGGGGATAATTCACACATTTAGTTTATGTTTTGTTCCTTTCTGATTCCTTTGGGCACTTCTGTGGATTTTCAGTGATTCCCTTGTAGCCCAGAGACGTGAAATGGGAGACAGGTACAGGAAAAGAGATGCAAAGACCTCAATGTGGGGACTCTTAGTGAGAGAAGGATTCGGTGGAAAGGTATGGGTGTAGTGGACGTAATAGAAAGAAGAAGTTTGGATTACCTGTGGGCCTGAGGTTACCACTGGTTACTCAGGTTACCCTGATACCGCAAGGAGTTAGGGAATGGAATGTAAGAGGGCAGTGAGAGAAAAATAGCCCAGGAGAAACCCCAAGCTAGAGAATCAATGTGTGCTATGACTTTAAAAATTATTCACAGTGGAGGGCTTCCCTGGTGGCGCAGTGGTTGGGAGTCCACCTGCCGATGCAGGGGACACGGGTTCGTGCCCCGGTCCGGGAAGATCCCACATGCTGCGGAGTGGCTGGGCCCGTGAGCCATGGCCGCTGAGCCTGCGCATCCGGAGCCTGTGCTCCGCAACGGGAGAGGCCAAAACAGTGAGAGGCCCACGTACTGCAAAAAAAAAAAAAAAAAAAAATTATTCACAGTGGATATATGTGTGTGATGGATGTATGATTTTTTTTAAAATCTTTATTGGGGTATAATTGCTTTACAATGGTGTGTTAGTTTCTGCTTTATAACAAAGTGAATCAGTTATACATATACATATGTTCCCATATCTCTTCCCTCTTGCGTCTCCCTCCCTCCCACCCTCCCTATCCCACCCCTCCTGGCGGTCACAAAACACCGAGCCGATATTCCTGTGCCATGTCGCTGCTTCCCACTAGCTATCTACCTTACATTTGTTACTGTATATATGTCCATGCCTCTCTCTCGCCCTGTCACAGCTCACCCTTCCCCCTCCCCATATCCTCAAGTCCGTTCTCCAGTAGGTCTGTGTCTTACTCCTGGCTTACCCCTAGGTTCTTCATGACATTTTTTTCCCTTAAATTCCATATATATGTGTTAGCATACGGTATTTGTGTTTCTCTTTCTGACTTACTTCACTCTGTATGACAGACTCTAGGTCTATCCACCTCATTACAGATAGCTCAATTTCATTTCTTTTTATGGCTGAGTAATATTCCATTGTATATATGCGCCACATCTCCTTTATCCATTCATCCGATGATGGGCACTTAGGTTGTTTCCATCTCCGGGCTATTGTAAATAGAGCTGCAATGAACATTTTGGTACATGACTCTTTCTGAATTTTGGTTTTCTCAGGGTATATGTCCAGTAGTGGGATTGCTGGGTCATATGGTAGTTCTATTTGTAGTTTTTTAAGGAACCTCCATACTGTTCTCCATAGTGGCTGAACCAATTCACATTCCCACCAGCAGGGCAAGAGTGTTCCCTTTCCTCCACACCCTCTCCAGCATTTATTGTTTCTAGATTTTTTGAGGATGGCCATTCTGACTGCTGTGAGATGATATCTCAATGAAGTTTTGATTTGCATTTCTCTAATTATTAATGATGTTGAGCATTCTTTGATGTGTTTGTTGGCAGTCTGTATATCTTCTTTGGAGAAATGTCTATTTAGGTCGTCTGCCCATTTTGGGACTGGGTTGTTTGTTTTTTTGCTACTGAGCTGCATGAGCTGCTTGTAAATTTTGGAAATTAATCCTTTGTCAGTTGCGTCATTTGCAAATATTTTCTCCCATGATATATGATTTTTACATAGACTGTCTCTTACACATTTTGTTAGCTTGAACAAAATCTCGTCTTTTCCTTTACCAGTGGGAGAGTTTTTGAGGCCGGGTCCTCAATTCATTTTCACCCACATGCCCTTGGAGTACTCTCTGAATTTCCATTTATTTGCCTCTACTCTACTCTTGAGCTCCTGGCTGGGTTTCCCTTACTCTTTCTGTGCCTCCGTTTTCGAGACGGGCATCATCTCCCCAGTGTCCAAAGGCTATTCTCATTTTCAAAGTATGGGGGGATGTGTCTCCATGCGGCTGAAGTGCCCATCTCTCCTCCTCACCCTGGCACGACCAAGGAAAATGTCCTTCAGCTCAGAAGTGCATCTCCCCATGCCTTCTGCTCTACCTGCACCCACATGCCCAGCCTTCCTAGGGCTCTTATTTAGGCAGCAGGATACAAAATCTGCAGGAGTTAACGACTGTAAGATGACGAAATAATCAAACCGACACATTCATGGCAGCGGAATTGTGTTTAATTGTTTGAAAAACTGGAGCAGAGACGAAGTGTGCTAGGAAAGGGTGGTCGGGCATGCTGCTTAAGCTTCCAAGCAGCCAAAAGGGCGAAGTATACAAGTCAGCAACGAAGATTAGAAGGTTTAGAACCGGATCCTTTTCTAAATGGAAATTGCAGCTGCTAATTCATAAAAAATGTTGATCCAGGAAGCTGCCATCTTGGTGCTGCCTTTTCCACAAATGTGGCTGCTTCCAGAAGCCGGGGGTGAGCGGTGCTGACAGCTAGCTGGCTGAGAGAGGGGAGTTGGCTTCATGTTCTCTGTTCTGCAGGGAGCTTGGCCTCTGGCCCATGCCTGGGGTTCACTTCTGCTTGGACTTCTGGCACTGCTGAGGGTCTGGGCACTTTGGGATAGAGGGCTCCTTGCCCTTGGGTGGAGGTTGGCAAGGCTGCTTACTGTGCTGAGGTGGAGTTTAGCAGTGTTTTGGTGGGGGGAAACAGTACTTTACTGGGGGGCAGCATTGCCGCGGAGGGGGACAGTACTGCTGAAGTGGGGGACAGCAATACTTTGGTGAGGGGCAGCAATATTTTGGTGGGGTGCAGCATGGCTGGGATGGAGGGCAGCAATCCTTTGGTAGCGGGCAGCACAGCTTCTGCTTTGGATGATACATTCTGGTCTGGATGTGCACTGCAACGGAAAAGACACTGAAGTGAGGAACTCTAGAACCTTAGAGACACTCAACCCAGGAGAACCACTTGCCTCGTTCAAACCTGTGCCGTTTCAACCTTTGCCTGGTGCCTTCACCGATTAAATGTGCATCTGTGTGTGTGCAATGAGGTGAGTCAGTATAAATTGTAGCTACAGTTTGTAAGCCATAGCAAGGTTTTAATTGAGACAAATAAAGAAATATAGAAGGAAAGAAAGAAAGATAGAAGAGAGGGAAAAAGGGGGGAAAGGAGAAGAGTAATGGAGAGGGCTAGGAAAAACAAAGATAAAAAAATGAGAGAGACAGACAGACAGAGACAGGAGAGAGAAGGAAAGAATAAGAAGGAAGGTCAGGGGCAATGAGGACAAATGTATTATCCTTCCACAGCAGATACTGTGGAATTTAGAACACGATTTTCTTGGATGTGAGTCCTGTCTCAAAAATTAACCAGCTGTGTGACTTTGAGCAAGGTACTTAACTTCTCTGTACTCTTCTTAAAGTTGTTGTAAGGATTAATGAGCATATAAAACTCCACACAAACACATGTAAATACACAGGTAAATATGAGTGTAAAGATATATGTGTGTGTGTGTGCTCGCGTGGTCACACACACACACACACACACACACACACACGAGAACCAAAACACGTTGAGTACTCTTGTAAAGATTTTGACCTTTTATATAAATATCAAACAATTGTAATGGAGCATGTTAACCACTCTGTAAGAGAATTCATAGAAAAGACTCATCTAGAGACAAAAGGACCGTTTAGATCGATACTAAATTCTATGGGAGAATGCACATCTTAGAGAGGGAAGTCATGGATCCCCAGGCACTGAGCACACGGGGGCGGAACAATGGTCCCCAACTCCCAGAGCAGGACATGGCCGCTTTATCACCTCCTCTTGTCCTTGCTGCTCTGAGCTCCCTGGGCCTCTGCCCCCTGCTCCCTGAGGAGCTCTCCTCCCTCGCTGCACTGGCCTTTCCCTTCAGGGCAGCCCTGCCCTAGAGTTGGTGCTACCTTCTCCTAACAGGCTCCGCTCAGCTCCTGGCCACGACAACAGCGCCACCACACACACCAGCAGGACCCTCAAGACAGGACTCTGGTCACACCCTGGACCCCCATCTCAGCCCCCACCCCACACACTTCAGATGTTGACTTGTAGCCCAAGAGAGGTGGGTCCCAAATGATACGAACGAGAGAGGTGCCCACACAAGTCCTTTCTTTCTGACCAGCCAGCCAGTGCGCAAGCCCCAGCTGCCCGCAGAGTTTTGGACCAGGTAGAACCAAGCTCCCAAGAGCTGCGTTCCTTTGCCCGACATACCTGATTTCACCAGTGGCTGGAACGTGGAGATGCTGAGGCTTTTGAGATGCTCTAAGACTGCACACCTTTTATACATCTCAAATCCCTCTTGCAAGCCATGAGGTGGCCTACGATTGGGGCGTGCTAGGCCCCAGTCACAATAGGATGCATCTGCCCTTCCTCAAGCTTCAGGTTTTACTCATCTCCTGGGCTGGCAAACTCACTCTCGGTTAGATGGTGCTTGAGGATGACAGTGCCTTCACGGGAGCCCTGGCCCCATTTCGCCATCACTTTACGAGCCGTGGGTTCCTCGTGTTTCCAAACCCACTCGTGACGTTTCCCCTAGAACCTTGACTTCTGGGATGGTGCTAAGCAAGCGTGCAGGACACTGCTGGGTGTCGGAGCGGTGAGGGTAGTGTTCCAGGATATTCCGGTTGGTGGGGGAAGGTGTGGGCCGATCAGCGTGCACAGCAAGCCTTGTTGTAAGAGAAACAACTACTGAGGGGTGAGTGGCTCTTGGGGAGACACAGTAAACTCAGCAAAGTTGGGACCATGACGTAACCTAGATTCAGAGCCACATTCAGCCTGAACTGGAAACAAGCCTTGGCAAGCCGCTTTGATTTTGTACCTGCTGTAATATAAACAAAAAATGGGGGTTGCAGCTCTCTCTGCTGCCTCTTGGTCAGCAAAACATTAGTCTTCATTCACAGAAACTGGGCGGTTACTGTTGAGAGTACATATCTCACTTACAGGTGTATAAGTCACGCAGACTGCAGGCTTCTCAGGGAAATGATTATCGTAAGTTGCAGAGGCTGGGGAGCTAAGAAACTTTGACCTGGCATGGGCTGCTGGACGATTCACCCAGTCTGACTCCTAGAATCTGATCTCCCAGGGCTTAAGGACTGATGCGTCCTTCCTGTTCCACTTAGAGCTTCCAGAACAAAGAAGGATGCCATAGGGCAGGGACAAGGATGAAAAGGTTGAAACAACATCCATCAAAGGATGAAACATACCTTAAATAATTCCCCAATTAGTGTTCTGACTGGGGCTCTGATCTTCACCAGCTGGGTGACTTTGGGCACTTTACATCTTTGCGCACCAGTTTCCTCATCTGCTACACAGGATAACCACATACTGCATGTCAGCTGAAAGGCTTATTTTGGACAACATGTGTAAACATGTACACACTGTTGGGCACAAAATAAGGGCTCAGTGATGGTTGGGTGCTCCGTGTAGTTGGGCTCTGAAAGCTGGGGCAAAGCCCACTCTTAGAGGTAGGGAGGAGGTCGTTGCCACATTTGAAGGCAAGTAGCGGCACTTGCTACCAGTGTCCTAAGACCTTGACTGACACAAATGGAAATGGGCAAGCCAGGCCTGAGGACGGCACGTTTCATTCTCAGACCTGGAATTTAGCCACAGCTCAGCTACAAGCCTGACAGTAACCCTAGATCTTGGGAATTCACACTGCAGCATGAGAAGACAGCCTTGGATATCAATGGTGTCTCCTCTGGGACTCACCGTAAGGGCAGGCTATGCATGGGCTCTGCCCCGAAGGAAAACCAGAGGATCCCAGGCCTTCCCGGGAGAAGAACCCCTTCCGCCTGTTGTCACTCTGACAGAAGCAACCCTGATAGGCTTGGAGAGAGATTTCAGCTCAGGTCCCTAGTAGCAGAGAGGAAAGGCCACGTGGGGCATGTGTTCTGGGATAACTCATAATTCATCAAGACGTAGTGAGCTCACACAACGCACCAGGCCCTGGGGACGGAGGTCAGCAAGGAGGGCCAGAGCCTCCCTGGTCCCTAAACTGTTTCACATCCTCTTCTCCGCCTACTGCTTCCAACTCTGTAGATACTTTTCAATGGTTTGGCTTGGATTAGCTGAAGAACTCAAACCCACTTGTGGCCGTAGCAATGCCTACGTAACTAGAGAAAATGTGAACGTCTGAAGATCCATGAGTTTGGGTGTTACATCCAGTCCATCGTTTCTGGCCTAAGCCCTCACTACCCAGAACAGATTTT
This sequence comes from Pseudorca crassidens, assembly GCF_039906515.1. Classification (NCBI taxonomy): domain Eukaryota; kingdom Metazoa; phylum Chordata; class Mammalia; order Artiodactyla; family Delphinidae; genus Pseudorca; species Pseudorca crassidens. The sequence goes on along the minus strand of NC_090297.1, from coordinate 109,712,263 downwards.
GCTGGGTGTGGAATCTGCTACCTCAAGCATGCATTACGTAGTATTGCATCTACCAACAGAGGACATAGGAACATGTCCTCTAGGAGCCACAGGTACAACTAAACGCTTATCCTTGGAATGGTATTGTTCCCTGACATTCATTAGCATCACTCTTTGTCTTCCTCCAAACCTCTGCCTCTCATATACAAACACACACAGACACAGAAACACACACACACACACACACACACAAACACACACACACACACACGGCAGAAGGGACAATTGGGACTAAGGAGGTCTCAGCAGAACCTGGGCACAGGCTAAGACCACTGTATCTACTGTGCCAGGCATCTGTGAATGAACACCAGGCCGGGGCCCGTGCACACATATGCAGGGGAAGGCCGAGCTGACCCTCTGGGGCCGGCCGCATCAACAGACAGGGTTCCGGACAAAAGACTCCTGGTGGCTGGAGCTAGAGCCTCTCTGCTGAAATCCATCGCCAGCTGGGCAACACCTGGGGCACGGCAGGGTGTGTGCCATCATCTGGGCGGCTGAGAGACGCCCTCCCTGTTCAAGGGGTCTTGTCCCGGGAGGATGAGGGAGGGGCAGTCCTCCCCTGACTGTCACAATCTCTGCTCGAGTTTCTAATTCTGGCCTTGAGTTCGGAGCTATTCTCATTTTACAGCTTCGAAAGGTTTTGTTCGTTAAGATTACTTAAGGAAATAGTAGGCAAGAGAGGATTTAACCCAGCCCTGCCAGGCTCCAGGATACGTTTTTGTGTTCCTTCTCCTGCACTATACTACCTTCTAGGGAATTTCTTTGTTTGGAAGATGTAACTGTATTCTTCCCTGAGGAAGGCAGCCTTCTTTCAAAGGCCTCAACATCATCCTCTTTATCCGGAGATCTTTCTGCTTGGAAATTCACTCAAGGTCAAGGGTCAATAATCTGATGGAATGTTGCAGAAGCCTCGGGAGGCTCTGAACTGTATGCTCTGGGGCGATGCACATGAACAAGAAAGACAATGTGAGCATGTGTGTTGGTGCATTGGAGTGTCTGTGAGTGTGTGTGGGTGAGTGAAGACATACTTCAGGTGATTGACATCTTATGAAGGTTTGTCTGTGTGTGTTGTGTGTGGCCTCACTTGAGGGGTCATGAATGGATCTATGTGGGAATATGAACTTGAGTGTGCGAGGGTGAGTGTGCACAGGGCTGAGAGTCAAGAGGTATGCACAGGTGTTGCTGACTCCATAGATAAAATGTGAAAAGAACTTATGTAACAGGTGGCTCCTAGGCTCTGCACCAGCTGCCCTGCCGGCCTATGTGCCTGCGCCCACCCTGCCAGGCAGCCAGCTCAGTCCTACAGCGTGGAGCAGATGGGAGGCCGACGACTGTCCCAGCGGGGGCCTCTGGGACGCTGCTCCATCTTCTGTTCTCCATGGTCAGTAGAAGTCTTCACACGTAGAGAATTTATGCTGAATAAAAACCCCGTGTTTGTCTTTGATATGAACGTGTACCCCTGTATAAACACGTGTGAAAGTGTAACTGTGTGAAAGTACTGCTTTTGCCTTCCCAACGGATCAGTGAGTTTTAAGTTCTGGAAAGACGGGATCCAGTCTTTATGCTTCTTGTAGCCACTAGCACGGTCAGAGCACTTGCCGTGTTGCAAAGATAAGGACCAGGGTGTGAATCTCACCTCCACCATGTGCAAGGTGTTGTTACATTGAACACGTAAGGAGCTTCTCTTCACCTTGCCACTACCTCTCATAGGAGGAGCAAGACCTGCTTCAATATGGTGGTATCTGTGCGTGTGAGCGCTTGGCACATTCCGTGCCTTTTCCATGCTTCCTCATCTTATCTGCCTCCTCCTGGGTGTAGGGTCTCCCTCCGAAAGACATGCCTGGCTGTGTACCTTGATAGGCAAATGTCACTGTGGGCCAGAGCTGCCCAGGACTGCCTCAACAGCAGGAATCATCATGGGCAGGTGTTACAAAGGGAAGTTTGTGGAAGAAAAGGGCAACCACACAATGTGGCGAATAGGCCCTGGACAAAATACCATTTCCGCCTTTGAACACCCCTCGGATGCTTTGGTCTACACAACTCTTCCTTGTCCTGGCCCCAAGATGTGCCCTGCCCCTCACACCTTGTTCTTACTAAAGGTGTGGAGCCCATGTCGTCAGGTTGGTGGTAATAAGTGGAGGGTCTTGCTGCTCTGTCAGGAAGTGGAGAATAATAATAAAAGCAAGAGCTAACATTCATCCAACATTTACTATGTGTTACATCCTACTTACTATTTATTTACATTGTCTCATTGAAGACCCCTCCCCGTCAACCCCAGGTTGCAGGTATTATTCTGCCCACTATACACATGAGTAAAGTGAGGCCTAGGGAAGTATTGGATTCAGTCCATCATAGGCATGCATCTGGCATCCAAACCCTTTATGACGGGATAAAGCAAAATTCCGCAAGGTGATCCACACATAACCCCGTGTGCACACAATCCTAGTATGATAATTAGTGGGGGAGAAAATTAAGGGAAGCCCAGAGAGGCAAAATTCAACCTTGTCTTAATCAGCTGAGGGGGGAGGATGAGGAAATAGAGAATAAGAACCCAAATGAGAGTTCTGGGGCAAGTTCATGTATATGAGGCAAGAGAGGAGCTATTTGGAGCCTGTGCTGAGTGAGGTATCTGAGGATGGGGAATTGGCTCAAAGAGCTCATCATTTTCAGGGAGTTCACTTAAGGTGTCTACAGCTTTTCAATTCTTTTTGTGTGTCATCGTTGAGTTCTGTTGAATGCAACGCTCTGTTGGAAATATTTACGACACATGGGTCTGGAAACTGGACGCGCCCCCCAGCATTCCGTGGTGTCAAATGGTGAAGGAGGCTGTAGAGGCTATGTGCTCTCTCCACCACGGACAGGGGCTGAGACGTTGAAGACTGGCCTCCTGGGAACAACTAGCACTCGCAGCATTGGCTGCTGCTCTACGCAGTCCTGGAACGCACTGCTGCTTACGTACACACATCCCGCTGTCCTTCCACTCTGAACCTCCCTTCTCCCGGTGTTCTTCCTGGAAAGACATTTTCTGGGAGCCCTGTGGTGGATGTCATTATGACACAGATGACCAAGTTCTCCTTCCTCCCCTCAACAGCCCTCAGTGTTCTCTTTCTGTCTCCTCTGAATTCTGACGGCAGGAATGACGTATCTGTGGCTTCCAAGTCGTCCATGAATTAGACGTCTTCCGGTCAAACTGATTTTTTTTGTCTTCATGGTCTGAGCTTGCTTTCCTTACGGGGATTAAACCAAGAATACTGGAGGCTTGTGTGTGAGTTTGTGCTTCCACAACATCCCACACATTCTAAACAAAGGGAGGGGCAGGTACTTAGGAAGGATGCGATGATGCATTGCTGCTTGGGATGGATGGATTGGTAATGGGTAAATAGGTAGATGGATGGAGCCTAACTGGAGGGCATGAACAGAGGTGGTGGAGGACGAAGAGATGAGCCAAGCATGGAAGCAATGCTAAACTAAACCTAAAACTTTTGTCTTTAGCGTATTCTGAATCCTACATGCTCTATGATCTATGTTGCGGATAATTCACACATTTAGTTTATGTTTTGTTCCTTTCTGATTCCTTTGGGCACTTCTGTGGATTTTCAGTGATTCCCTTGTAACCCAGAAACATAAAATGGGAGGCAGGTATAGGAAAAGAGATGCAAAGACCTCAATTTGGGGACTTTTAGTGAGAGAAGGATTCGGTGGAAAAGTATGGGTGTAGTGGATGTAATAGAAAGAAGAACTTTGGCTTACCTGTGGGCCTGAGGTTACCACCGGTTACTCAGGTTACCCTGATACCGCAAGGATTTAGGGAATGGAAAGTAAGAGGGCAGTGAGAGAAAAATAGCCCAGGAGAAACCCCAAGCTAGGGAATCAATGGCTGCTATGACTTTAAAAACTCTTGACACTGGGTCTTCCCTATTGGCGCAGTGGTTGAGAGTCCGCCTGCCGATGCAGGGGACGCGGGTACGTTCCCCGGTCCGGGAGGATCCCACATGCCGCGGAACGGCTGGGCCCGTGAGCCATGGCCACTGAGCCTGCGCGTCCAGAGCCTGTGCTCCGCAACGGGAAAGGCCACAACAGTGACAGGCCCGCGTACAGAAAAAAAAAAAAAAATATTGACAGCGGATATGTGTGTGTGATGGATGTATGATTTTTACATAGACTGTCTCCTACTTACACATTTTGATAGCTTGAACAAAATCTCGTCTTTTCTTTTACCTGAGGTAGGGATTTTGAGGCCCGGTCCTCAATTCATTTTGACCCACATGCCCCTGGAGTATTCTCTGAATTTCCCTTTATTTGCCTCTGCTCTACTATTTAGCTCATGGCTGGGTTTCCCTTACTCTTTTTGTGCCTCCGTTTTCGAGACGGGCATCATCTCCCTTGTGTCCAAAGGCTGTTCTCATTTTGCAAGTATGGCGGGATGTGTCTCCATGCGGCTGAAGTGCCCATCTCTCCTCTTCACCCTGCAGGACCAAGGAAAATGTCCTTCAGCTCAGAAGTGCATCTCCCCATGCCTTCTGCTCTACCTGCACCCACATGCCCAGCCCTCCTAGGGCTCATATTTAGGCAGCAGGATACAAAATCTGCAGGAGTTAACGACTGTAAGATGACGAAATAATCAAACCGACACATTCATGGCAGCGAAATTGTGTTTAATTGTTTGAAAAACTGGAGCAGAGACCAAGTGTGCTAGGAAAGGGTGGTCGGGCATGTTGCTTAAGTTTCCAAGAAGCCAAAAGGGCGAAGTATACAAGTCTGCAAAGAAGATTAGAAGGTTTAGAACCGGATCCTTTGCTAAATGGAAATTGCAGCTGCTAATTCATAAGAAATGTTGATCCAGGAAGCTGCCATCTTGGTGCTGGCTTTTCCACAAATGTGGCTGCTTCCAGAAGCCGGGGGTGAGCCGTGCTGACAGCTAGCTGGCTGAGAGAGGGGAGTTGGCTTCATGTTCTCTGTTCTGCGGGGAGCTTGGCCTCTGGCCCATGCCTGCGGTTTACTTCTGCTTGGACTTCTGGCACTGCTGAGGGTCTGGGCACTTTGGGATAGAGGGCTCCTTGCCCTTGGGTGGAGGTTGGCAAGGCTGCTTGCTGTGCTGAGGTGGAGTTTAGCAGTGTTTTGGTGGGGGGAAACAGTACTTTACTGGGGGGCAGCATTGCCACGGAGGGGGACAGTACTGCTGAGGTGGGGGACAGCAATACTTTGGTGAGGGGCAGCAATACTTTGGTGGGGTGCAGCATTGCTGGGATGGAGGGCAGCAATCCTTTGGTAGCGGGCAGCACAGCTTCTGCTTTGGATGATACATTCTGGTCTGGATGTGCACTGCAACGGAAAAGACACTGAAGTGAGGAACTCTAGAACCTTAGAGACACTCAACCCAGGAGAACCACTTGCCTCGTTCAAACCTGTGCCGTTTCAACCTTTGCCTGGTGCCTTCACCGATTAAATGTGCATCTGTGTGTGTGCAATGAGGTGAGTCAGTATAAATTGTAGCTACAGTTTGTAAGCCATAGCAAGGTTTTAATTGAGACAAATAAAGAAATATAGAAGGAAAGAAAGAAAGATAGAAGAGAGGGAAAAAGGGGGGAAAGGAGAAGAGTAATGGAGAGGGCTAGGAAAAACAAAGATAAAAAAATGAGAGAGACAGACAGACAGAGACAGGAGAGAGAAGGAAAGAATAAGAAGGAAGGTCAGGGGCAATGAGGACAAATGTATTATCCTTCCACAGCAGATACTGTGGAATTTAGAACACGATTTTCTTGGATGTGAGTCCTGTCTCAAAAATTAACCAGCTGTGTGACTTTGAGCAAGGTACTTAACTTCTCTGTACTCTTCTTAAAGTTGTTGTAAGGATTAATGAGCATATAAAACTCCACACAAACACATGTAAATACACAGGTAAATATGAGTGTAAAGATATATGTGTGTGTGTGTGCTCGCGTGGTCACACACACACACACACACACACACACACACACGAGAACCAAAACACGTTGAGTACTCTTGTAAAGATTTTGACCTTTTATATAAATATCAAACAATTGTAATGGAGCATGTTAACCACTCTGTAAGAGAATTCATAGAAAAGACTCATCTAGAGACAAAAGGACCGTTTAGATCGATACTAAATTCTATGGGAGAATGCACATCTTAGAGAGGGAAGTCATGGATCCCCAGGCACTGAGCACACGGGGGCGGAACAATGGTCCCCAACTCCCAGAGCAGGACATGGCCGCTTTATCACCTCCTCTTGTCCTTGCTGCTCTGAGCTCCCTGGGCCTCTGCCCCCTGCTCCCTGAGGAGCTCTCCTCCCTCGCTGCACTGGCCTTTCCCTTCAGGGCAGCCCTGCCCTAGAGTTGGTGCTACCTTCTCCTAACAGGCTCCGCTCAGCTCCTGGCCACGACAACAGCGCCACCACACACACCAGCAGGACCCTCAAGACAGGACTCTGGTCACACCCTGGACCCCCATCTCAGCCCCCACCCCACACACTTCAGATGTTGACTTGTAGCCCAAGAGAGGTGGGTCCCAAATGATACGAACGAGAGAGGTGCCCACACAAGTCCTTTCTTTCTGACCAGCCAGCCAGTGCGCAAGCCCCAGCTGCCCGCAGAGTTTTGGACCAGGTAGAACCAAACTCCAAAGAGCTGCGTTCCTTTGCCCGACATACCTGATTTCACCAGTGGCTGGAACGTGGAGATGCTGAGGCTTTTGAGATGCTCTAAGACTGCACACCTTTTATACATCTCAAATCCCTCTTGCAAGCCATGAGGTGGCCTACGATTGGGGCGTGCTAGGCCCCAGTCACAATAGGATGCATCTGCCCTTCCTCAAGCTTCAGGTTTTACTCATCTCCTGGGCTGGCAAACTCACTCTCGGTTAGATGGTGCTTGAGGATGACAGTGCCTTCACGCGAGCCCTGGCCCCATTTCGCCATCACTTTACGAGCCGTGGCTTCCTCGTGTTTCCAAACCCACTCGTGACGTTTCCCCTAGAACCTTGACTTCTGGGATGGTGCTAAGCAAGCGTGCAGGACACTGCTGGGTGTCGGAGCGGTGAGGGTAGTGTTCCAGGATATTCCGGTTGGTGGGGGAAGGTGTGGGCCGATCAGCGTGCACAGCAAGCCTTGTTGTAAGAGAAACAACTACTGAGGGGTGAGTGGCTCTTGGGGAGACACAGTAAACTCAGCAAAGTTGGGACCATGACGTAACCTAGATTCAGAGCCACATTCAGCCTGAACTGGAAACAAGCCTTGGCAAGCCGCTTTGATTTTGTACCTGCTGTAATATAAACAAAAAATGGGGGTTGCAGCTCTCTCTGCTGCCTCTTGGTCAGCAAAACATTAGTCTTCATTCACAGAAACTGGGCGGTTACTGTTGAGAGTACATATCTCACTTACAGGTGTATAAGTCACGCAGACTGCAGGCTTCTCAGGGAAATGATTATCGTAAGTTGCAGAGGCTGGGGAGCTAAGAAACTTTGACCTGGCATGGGCTGCTGGACGATTCACCCAGTCTGACTCCTAGAATCTGATCTCCCAGGGCTTAAGGACTGATGCGTCCTTCCTGTTCCACTTAGAGCTTCCAGAACAAAGAAGGATGCCATAGGGCAGGGACAAGGATGAAAAGGTTGAAACAACATCCATCAAAGGATGAAACATACCTTAAATAATTCCCCAATTAGTGTTCTGACTGGGGCTCTGATCTTCACCAGCTGGGTGACTTTGGGCACTTTACATCTTTGCGCACCAGTTTCCTCATCTGCTACACAGGATAACCACATACTGCATGTCAGCTGAAAGGCTTATTTTGGACAACATGTGTAAACATGTACACACTGTTGGGCACAAAATAAGGGCTCAGTGATGGTTGGGTGCTCCGTGTAGTTGGGCTCTGAAAGCTGGGGCAAAGCCCACTCTTAGAGGTAGGGAGGAGGTCGTTGCCACATTTGAAGGCAAGTAGCGGCACTTGCTACCAGTGTCCTAAGACCTTGACTGACACAAATGGAAATGGGCAAGCCAGGCCTGAGGACGGCACGTTTCATTCTCAGACCTGGAATTTAGCCACAGCTCAGCTACAAGCCTGACAGTAACCCTAGATCTTGGGAATTCACACTGCAGCATGAGAAGACAGCCTTGGATATCAATGGTGTCTCCTCTGGGACTCACCGTAAGGGCAGGCTATGCATGGGCTCTGCCCCGAAGGAAAACCAGAGGATCCCAGGCCTTCCCGGGAGAAGAACCCCTTCCGCCTGTTGTCACTCTGACAGAAGCAACCCTGATAGGCTTGGAGAGAGATTTCAGCTCAGGTCCCTAGTAGCAGAGAGGAAAGGCCACGTGGGGCATGTGTTCTGGGATAACTCATAATTCATCAAGACGTAGTGAGCTCACACAACGCACCAGGCCCTGGGGACGGAGGTCAGCAAGGAGGGCCAGAGCCTCCCTGGTCCCTAAACTGTTTCACATCCTCTTCTCCGCCTACTGCTTCCAACTCTGTAGATACTTTTCAATGGTTTGGCTTGGATTAGCTGAAGAACTCAAACCCACTTGTGGCCGTAGCAATGCCTACGTAACTAGAGAAAATGTGAACGTCTGAAGATCCATGAGTTTGGGTGTTACATCCAGTCCATCGTTTCTGGCCTAAGCCCTCACTACCCAGAACAGATTTTGCTGGGTGTGGAATCTGCTACCTCAAGCATGCATTACGTAGTATTGCATCTACCAACAGAGGACATAGGAACATGTCCTCTAGGAGCCACAGGTACAACTAAACGCTTATCCTTGGAATGGTATTGTTCCCTGACATTCATTAGCATCACTCTTTGTCTTCCTCCAAACCTCTGCCTCTCATATACAAACACACACAGACACAGAAACACACACACACACACACACACACAAACACACACACACACACACGGCAGAAGGGACAATTGGGACTAAGGAGGTCTCAGCAGAACCTGGGCACAGGCTAAGACCACTGTATCTACTGTGCCAGGCATCTGTGAATGAACACCAGGCCGGGGCCCGTGCACACATATGCAGGGGAAGGCCGAGCTGACCCTCTGGGGCCGGCCGCATCAACAGACAGGGTTCCGGACAAAAGACTCCTGGTGGCTGGAGCTAGAGCCTCTCTGCTGAAATCCATCGCCAGCTGGGCAACACCTGGGGCACGGCAGGGTGTGTGCCATCATCTGGGCGGCTGAGAGACGCCCTCCCTGTTCAAGGGGTCTTGTCCCGGGAGGATGAGGGAGGGGCAGTCCTCCCCTGACTGTCACAATCTCTGCTCGAGTTTCTAATTCTGGCCTTGAGTTCGGAGCTATTCTCATTTTACAGCTTCGAAAGGTTTTGTTCGTTAAGATTACTTAAGGAAATAGTAGGCAAGAGAGGATTTAACCCAGCCCTGCCAGGCTCCAGGATACGTTTTTGTGTTCCTTCTCCTGCACTATACTACCTTCTAGGGAATTTCTTTGTTTGGAAGATGTAACTGTATTCTTCCCTGAGGAAGGCAGCCTTCTTTCAAAGGCCTCAACATCATCCTCTTTATCCGGAGATCTTTCTGCTTGGAAATTCACTCAAGGTCAAGGGTCAATAATCTGATGGAATGTTGCAGAAGCCTCGGGAGGCTCTGAACTGTATGCTCTGGGGCGATGCACATGAACAAGAAAGACAATGTGAGCATGTGTGTTGGTGCATTGGAGTGTCTGTGAGTGTGTGTGGGTGAGTGAAGACATACTTCAGGTGATTGACATCTTATGAAGGTTTGTCTGTGTGTGTTGTGTGTGGCCTCACTTGAGGGGTCATGAATGGATCTATGTGGGAATATGAACTTGAGTGTGCGAGGGTGAGTGTGCACAGGGCTGAGAGTCAAGAGGTATGCACAGGTGTTGCTGACTCCATAGATAAAATGTGAAAAGAACTTATGTAACAGGTGGCTCCTAGGCTCTGCACCAGCTGCCCTGCCGGCCTATGTGCCTGCGCCCACCCTGCCAGGCAGCCAGCTCAGTCCTACAGCGTGGAGCAGATGGGAGGCCGACGACTGTCCCAGCGGGGGCCTCTGGGACGCTGCTCCATCTTCTGTTCTCCATGGTCAGTAGAAGTCTTCACACGTAGAGAATTTATGCTGAATAAAAACCCCGTGTTTGTCTTTGATATGAACGTGTACCCCTGTATAAACACGTGTGAAAGTGTAACTGTGTGAAAGTACTGCTTTTGCCTTCCCAACGGATCAGTGAGTTTTAAGTTCTGGAAAGACGGGATCCAGTCTTTATGCTTCTTGTAGCCACTAGCACGGTCAGAGCACTTGCCGTGTTGCAAAGATAAGGACCAGGGTGTGAATCTCACCTCCACCATGTGCAAGGTGTTGTTACATTGAACACGTAAGGAGCTTCTCTTCACCTTGCCACTACCTCTCATAGGAGGAGCAAGACCTGCTTCAATATGGTGGTATCTGTGCGTGTGAGCGCTTGGCACATTCCGTGCCTTTTCCATGCTTCCTCATCTTATCTGCCTCCTCCTGGGTGTAGGGTCTCCCTCCGAAAGACATGCCTGGCTGTGTACCTTGATAGGCAAATGTCACTGTGGGCCAGAGCTGCCCAGGACTGCCTCAACAGCAGGAATCATCATGGGCAGGTGTTACAAAGGGAAGTTTGTGGAAGAAAAGGGCAACCACACAATGTGGCGAATAGGCCCTGGACAAAATACCATTTCCGCCTTTGAACACCCCTCGGATGCTTTGGTCTACACAACTCTTCCTTGTCCTGGCCCCAAGATGTGCCCTGCCCCTCACACCTTGTTCTTACTAAAGGTGTGGAGCCCATGTCGTCAGGTTGGTGGTAATAAGTGGAGGGTCTTGCTGCTCTGTCAGGAAGTGGAGAATAATAATAAAAGCAAGAGCTAACATTCATCCAACATTTACTATGTGTTACATCCTACTTACTATTTATTTACATTGTCTCATTGAAGACCCCTCCCCGTCAACCCCAGGTTGCAGGTATTATTCTGCCCACTATACACATGAGTAAAGTGAGGCCTAGGGAAGTATTGGATTCAGTCCATCATAGGCATGCATCTGGCATCCAAACCCTTTATGACGGGATAAAGCAAAATTCCGCAAGGTGATCCACACATAACCCCGTGTGCACACAATCCTAGTATGATAATTAGTGGGGGAGAAAATTAAGGGAAGCCCAGAGAGGCAAAATTCAACCTTGTCTTAATCAGCTGAGGGGGGAGGATGAGGAAATAGAGAATAAGAACCCAAATGAGAGTTCTGGGGCAAGTTCATGTATATGAGGCAAGAGAGGAGCTATTTGGAGCCTGTGCTGAGTGAGGTATCTGAGGATGGGGAATTGGCTCAAAGAGCTCATCATTTTCAGGGAGTTCACTTAAGGTGTCTACAGCTTTTCAATTCTTTTTGTGTGTCATCGTTGAGTTCTGTTGAATGCAACGCTCTGTTGGAAATATTTACGACACATGGGTCTGGAAACTGGACGCGCCCCCCAGCATTCCGTGGTGTCAAATGGTGAAGGAGGCTGTAGAGGCTATGTGCTCTCTCCACCACGGACAGGGGCTGAGACGTTGAAGACTGGCCTCCTGGGAACAACTAGCACTCGCAGCATTGGCTGCTGCTCTACGCAGTCCTGGAACGCACTGCTGCTTACGTACACACATCCCGCTGTCCTTCCACTCTGAACCTCCCTTCTCCCGGTGTTCTTCCTGGAAAGACATTTTCTGGGAGCCCTGTGGTGGATGTCATTATGACACAGATGACCAAGTTCTCCTTCCTCCCCTCAACAGCCCTCAGTGTTCTCTTTCTGTCTCCTCTGAATTCTGACGGCAGGAATGACGTATCTGTGGCTTCCAAGTCGTCCATGAATTAGACGTCTTCCGGTCAAACTGATTTTTTTTGTCTTCATGGTCTGAGCTTGCTTTCCTTACGGGGATTAAACCAAGAATACTGGAGGCTTGTGTGTGAGTTTGTGCTTCCACAACATCCCACACATTCTAAACAAAGGGAGGGGCAGGTACTTAGGAAGGATGCGATGATGCATTGCTGCTTGGGATGGATGGATTGGTAATGGGTAAATAGGTAGATGGATGGAGCCTAACTGGAGGGCATGAACAGAGGTGGTGGAGGACGAAGAGATGAGCCAAGCATGGAAGCAATGCTAAACTAAACCTAAAACTTTTGTCTTTAGCGTATTCTGAATCCTACATGCTCTATGATCTATGTTGCGGATAATTCACACATTTAGTTTATGTTTTGTTCCTTTCTGATTCCTTTGGGCACTTCTGTGGATTTTCAGTGATTCCCTTGTAACCCAGAAACATAAAATGGGAGGCAGGTATAGGAAAAGAGATGCAAAGACCTCAATTTGGGGACTTTTAGTGAGAGAAGGATTCGGTGGAAAAGTATGGGTGTAGTGGATGTAATAGAAAGAAGAACTTTGGCTTACCTGTGGGCCTGAGGTTACCACCGGTTACTCAGGTTACCCTGATACCGCAAGGATTTAGGGAATGGAAAGTAAGAGGGCAGTGAGAGAAAAATAGCCCAGGAGAAACCCCAAGCTAGGGAATCAATGGCTGCTATGACTTTAAAAACTCTTGACACTGGGTCTTCCCTATTGGCGCAGTGGTTGAGAGTCCGCCTGCCGATGCAGGGGACGCGGGTACGTTCCCCGGTCCGGGAGGATCCCACATGCCGCGGAACGGCTGGGCCCGTGAGCCATGGCCACTGAGCCTGCGCGTCCAGAGCCTGTGCTCCGCAACGGGAAAGGCCACAACAGTGACAGGCCCGCGTACAGAAAAAAAAAAAAAAAATATTGACAGCGGATATGTGTGTGTGATGGATGTATGATTTTTACATAGACTGTCTCCTACTTACACATTTTGATAGCTTGAACAAAATCTCGTCTTTTCTTTTACCTGAGGTAGGGATTTTGAGGCCCGGTCCTCAATTCATTTTGACCCACATGCCCCTGGAGTATTCTCTGAATTTCCCTTTATTTGCCTCTGCTCTACTATTTAGCTCATGGCTGGGTTTCCCTTACTCTTTTTGTGCCTCCGTTTTCGAGACGGGCATCATCTCCCTTGTGTCCAAAGGCTGTTCTCATTTTGCAAGTATGGCGGGATGTGTCTCCATGCGGCTGAAGTGCCCATCTCTCCTCTTCACCCTGCAGGACCAAGGAAAATGTCCTTCAGCTCAGAAGTGCATCTCCCCATGCCTTCTGCTCTACCTGCACCCACATGCCCAGCCCTCCTAGGGCTCATATTTAGGCAGCAGGATACAAAATCTGCAGGAGTTAACGACTGTAAGATGACGAAATAATCAAACCGACACATTCATGGCAGCGAAATTGTGTTTAATTGTTTGAAAAACTGGAGCAGAGACCAAGTGTGCTAGGAAAGGGTGGTCGGGCATGTTGCTTAAGTTTCCAAGAAGCCAAAAGGGCGAAGTATACAAGTCTGCAAAGAAGATTAGAAGGTTTAGAACCGGATCCTTTGCTAAATGGAAATTGCAGCTGCTAATTCATAAGAAATGTTGATCCAGGAAGCTGCCATCTTGGTGCTGGCTTTTCCACAAATGTGGCTGCTTCCAGAAGCCGGGGGTGAGCCGTGCTGACAGCTAGCTGGCTGAGAGAGGGGAGTTGGCTTCATGTTCTCTGTTCTGCGGGGAGCTTGGCCTCTGGCCCATGCCTGCGGTTTACTTCTGCTTGGACTTCTGGCACTGCTGAGGGTCTGGGCACTTTGGGATAGAGGGCTCCTTGCCCTTGGGTGGAGGTTGGCAAGGCTGCTTGCTGTGCTGAGGTGGAGTTTAGCAGTGTTTTGGTGGGGGGAAACAGTACTTTACTGGGGGGCAGCATTGCCACGGAGGGGGACAGTACTGCTGAGGTGGGGGACAGCAATACTTTGGTGAGGGGCAGCAATACTTTGGTGGGGTGCAGCATTGCTGGGATGGAGGGCAGCAATCCTTTGGTAGCGGGCAGCACAGCTTCTGCTTTGGATGATACATTCTGGTCTGGATGTGCACTGCAACGGAAAAGACACTGAAGTGAGGAACTCTAGAACCTTAGAGACACTCAACCCAGGAGAACCACTTGCCTCGTTCAAACCTGTGCCGTTTCAACCTTTGCCTGGTGGCTTCACCGATTAAACGTGTGTGTGTGTGTCTGCAATGATGTGAGTCAGTATAAATTGTAGCTACAGTTTGTAAGCCATAGCAAGGTTTTAATTGAGACAAATAAAGAAATATAGAAGGAAGGAAGGAAAGAAGAAAGAGAGGAAAAATGGGTGAAAGGAGAAGAGAAATGGAGAGGGGTAGAAAAAACAAAAATATAAAAAATGAGAGAGAGACAGACAGACAGAGACAGGAGAGAGAAGGAAAGAATAAGAAGAAAGGTCAGGGGCAATGAGGACAAATGTATTATCCTTCCACAGCAGATACTGTGGAATTTAGAACATGATTTTCTTGGATGTGAGTCCTGTCTCAAAAATTAACCAGCTGTGTGACTTTGAGCAAGGTACTTAACTTCTCTGTACTCTTCTTAAAGTTGTTGTAAGGATTAATGAGCATATAAAACTCCACACAAACACATGTAAATACACAGGTAAATATGAGTGTAAAGATATATGTGTGTGTGTGTGCTCACGTGGTCACACACACACACACGAGAACCAAAACACGTTGAGTACTCTTGTAAAGATTTTGACCTTTTATATAAATATCAAACAATTGTAATGGAGCATCTTAACCACTCTGTAAGAGAATTCATAGAAAAGACTCATCTAGAGACAAAACAACCGTTTAGATCGATACTAAATTCTAGGGGAGAATGCACATCTTAGAGAGGGAAGTCATGGATCCCCAGGCACTGAGCACACGGGGGTGGAACAATGGTCCCCGACTCCCAGAGCAGGACATGGCCGCTTTACCACCTCCTCATGTCCTTGCTGCTCTGAGCTCCCTGGGCCTCTGCCCCCTGTTCCCTGAGGAGCTCTCCTCCCTTGCTGCACTGGCCTTTCCCTTCAGGGCAGCCCTGCCCTAGAGTTGGTTCCACCCTCTCCTAATCAGCTCCGCTCAGCTTCTGGCCACGACAACAGCACCACCACACACGCCAGCAGGACCCTCAAGACAGGACTCTGGTCACACCCTGGACCCCCATCTCAGCCCCCACCCCACACACTTCAGATGTTGACTTGTAGCCCAAGAGAGGTGGGTCCCAAATGATACGGATGAGAGAGGTGCCCACACGAGGCCTTTCTTTCTGACCAGCCAGCCAGTGCGCAAGCCCCAGCTGCCCGCAGAGTTTTGGACCAGGTAGAACCAAGCTCCCAAGAGCTGCGTTCCTTTGCCCGACATACCTGATTTCACCAGTGGCTGGAACGTTGAGATGCTGAGGCTTTTGAGATGCTCTAAGACTGCACACCTTTTATACGTCTCAAATCCCTCTTGGAAGCCATGAGGTGGCCTACGATTGGGGCGTGCTAGGCCCCAGTCACAATAGGATGCATCTGCCCTTCCTCAAACTTGAGGTTTTACTCATCTCCTGGGCTGGCAAACTCACTCTCGGTTTGATGGTGCTTGAGGATGACAGTGCCTTCACGTGAGCCCTGGCCCTATTTCCCCATCACTTTACAAGCCGTGGCTTCCTCGTGTTTCCAAAGCCACTCGTGACGTTTCCCCTAGAAGCTTGACTTCTGGGATGGTGCTAAGCAAGCATGCAGGACACTGCTGGGTGTCGGAGCGGTGAGGGTAGTGTTCCAGGATATTCCGGTTGGTGGGGGAAGGTGTGGGCCGATCAGCGTGCACAGCGAGCCTTGTTGTAAGAGAAACAACTACTGAGGGGTGAGTGGCTCTTGGGGAGACACAGTAAACTCAGCAAAGTTGGGACCATGACTAAACCTAGACTCAGAGCCACATTCAGCCTGATCTGGAAACAAACCTGGGCAACCCACTTTGATTTTTCACCTGCTGTAATATAAACAAAAAATGGGGGCTGCGGCTCTCTCTTCTGCCTCTTGGTCAGCAAAACATTAGTCTTCATTCACAGAAACTGGGCGGATACAGTTGACAGTACGTATCTCACTTACAGGTGTATAAGTCACGCAGACTGCAGGCTTCTCAGGAAATCATTATCATAAGGTGGAGAGGCTGGGGAGCTAAGAAACTTTGACCTGGCATGGGCTGCTGGACGAGTCACCCGTTCTGGCTTCTGGTATCTGAAATCCCAGGGCATAAGGGATGATGTGTCCTTCCCGTTCCACTTAGAGATTCCAGAACAAAGAGGGATGCCACAGGGCAGGGACCAGGATGAAAAGGTTGAAACAACATCCATCAACGGATGAAACATACATTAAATAATTCCCCAATTAGTGTTCCGACTGGGGCTCTGATCTTCACCAGCTGGGTGACTTTGGGCACTTTACATCTTTGCGCACCAGTTTCCTCATCTGCTACACAGGATAACCGCATACTGCATGTCAGCTGAAAGGCTTATTTTGGACAACATGTGTAAGCATGTGCACACTGTTGGGCACAAAATAAGGGCTCAGTGATGGTTGGGT
This sequence comes from Pseudorca crassidens, assembly GCF_039906515.1. Classification (NCBI taxonomy): domain Eukaryota; kingdom Metazoa; phylum Chordata; class Mammalia; order Artiodactyla; family Delphinidae; genus Pseudorca; species Pseudorca crassidens. The sequence goes on along the minus strand of NC_090297.1, from coordinate 109,695,660 downwards.
GCTCCGTGTAGTTGGGCTGTGAAAGCTGGGGCAAAGCCCACTCTTAGAAGTAGGGAGGAGGTCGTTGCCACATTTGAAGGCAAGTAGCGGCACTTGCCACCAGTGTCCTAAGACCTTGACTGACACAAATGGAAATGGGCAAGCCAGTCCTGAGGACGGCACGTTTCATTCTCAGACCTGGAACTTAGCCACAGCTCAGCTGCAAGCACTACAGTAACCCTAGATCTTGGGAATTCACACTGCAGCATGAGAAGACAGCCTTGGATATCAATGGTGCCTCCTCTGGGACTCACCGTAAGGGCAGGTATGCATGGGCTCGGCCCCGAAGGAAACCAACAGGATCCCAGGCCTTCCCGGGAGAAGAACCCCTTCCGCCTGTTGTCACTCTGACAGAGGCAACCATGATAGGCTTGGAGAGAGATTTCAGCTCAGCTCCCTAGTAGCAGAGAAGAAAGGCCACGTGGAGCATGTGTTCTTGGATAACTCATAATTCATCAAGACGTAGTGAGCTCACACAACACACCAGGCCCTGGGAACGGTGGCCAGACAGGAGGGCCAGAGACTCCCTAGTCCCTAAACTTTTTCACATCCTCTTCTCCGCCTACTGCTTCCAACTCTGTAGATACTTTTCAATGGTTTGGTTTGGATTAGCTGAAGAACTCAAACCCACTTGTGGCCGTAGCAATGCCTACGTAACTAGAGAAAATGTGAACGTCTGAAGATCCATGAGTTTGGGTGTTACATCCAGTCCATCTTTTCTGGCCTAAGCCCTCACTACCCAGAACAGATTTTGTTGGGTGTGGAATCTGCTACCTCAAGCATGCGTTATGTAGTATTGCATCTACCAACAGAGGACATAGGAACATGTCCTCTTGGAGCCAGAGGTACAAATAAACGCTTTTCCTTGGGATGGTATTGTTCCCTGACGTTCATTGGCATCACTCTTTGTCTTCCTCCAAACCTCTGCCTCTCATATACAAACACACAGACACACACAGACACAGAAACACACACACACACACACACAGACACACACACACACAAACAAATGCAGAAGGGACAAATGGGTCCGAGGAGGTTTCAGCAAAACTTGGGCCTAGGCTAAGCTCACTGTATCTACTGTGCCAGGCATCTGTGAATGAACACCAGACCAGGGCCCGTGCACATATATGCAAGGGAAGGCCGAGCTGACCCTCTGGGACCGGCCGCATCAACAGACAGGGTTCCGGACAAAGGACTCCTGGTGGCTGGAGCTAGAGCCTCTCTGCTGAAATCCATCGCCAGCTGGGCATCCCCTGGGGCACGGCAGGGTGTGTGCCATCATCTGGGCGGCTGAGAGACGCCCTCCCTGTTCAAAGGGTCTTGTCCCGGGAGGATGAGGGAGGGGCAGTCCTCCCCTGACTGTCAGAATCTCTGCTCGAGTGTGTAATTCAGGCTTTGAAGTCGGAGCTATTTTCATTTTACAGCTTCGAAAGTTTCCGTTCGCTAAGGTTACTTAAGGAAAAAGCAGGGAAGAGAGGACTTAACCCAGCCCTGCCAGGCTCCAGGATATGTGTGTGTGTTCTTTTTCTTGCACTATACTACCTTCTAGGGAATTTCTTTGTTTGGAGAAGCTGGGAGGACGATGCCTGCCCAGCGGGCGCCTCTGGGACACTGCTCCATCTTCTGTTCTCCATGGTGGAGGTGGAAGTCTTCACACGAGTGGAAGTCTTCACACGAGGAGTATTTACTCTGAATAATAAACCCGTGTGTGTCTTTGATATGAACGTGTACCCTTGTATAAACACGTGTGAATGTGTGACTGTTTGAAGGTACTGCCTTTGCCTTCCCAACGGATCAGTGAGTTTTAAGTTCTGGAAAGACGGGATCCACGCTTTATGCTTCTTCTAGCCACTAGCACGGTCAGAGCACTTGCCATGTTGCAAAGATAAGGACCAGGGTTTGAATCTCACCTCCACCATGTGCAAGGTGTTGTTACACTGAACACGTAAGGAGCTTCTCTTCACCTTGCCACTACCTCTCATAGGAGGAGCAAGACCTGCTTCCATATGGTGGTATCTGTGTGTGTGAGCGCTTGGCACACACCGTGCCCTTTCCATGCTTACTCAGCTTATCAGCCTCCCCCTGGGAGTAGTGTCTGCCGCCAAGAGACATGGCTGGCAGTGTACCTTGATAGGCAAACGTCACTGTGGGCCAGAGCTGCCCAGGACTGCCTCAACAGGAGGAATCGTCATGGGCAGGTGTTACAAATGGAAGTTCGTGGAAGAAAAGGGCAACCACTCAATGTGGCGAATAGGCCCTGGACGAAATGCCATTTCTGCCTGTGAAGACCCCTCGGATGCTTTGGTCTACACAACTCTTCCTTGTCCTGGCCCCAAGATGTGCCCTGCCCCTCACACCTTGTTCTTACTAAAGGTGTGGAGCCCATGTCGTCAGGTTGGTGGTAATAAGTGGAGGGTCTTGCTGCTCTGTCAGGAAGTGGAGAATAATAATAAAAGCAGGAGCTAACATTCATCCAACATTTACTATGTGTTACATCCTACTTACTATTTATTTACATTGTCTCATTGAAGACCCCTCCCCGTCAACCCCAGGTTGCAGGTATTATTCTGCCCACTATACACATGAGTAAAGTGAGGCCTAGGGAAGTATTGGATTCAGTCCATCATAGACATGCATCTGGCATCCAAACCCACTATGACGGGATAAAGGAAAATTCCACAAGATGGTCCACACATAACCCCGTGTGCACACAATCTTAGTGTGATAATTAGTGGAGGAGAAAATTAACTGAAGCCCAGAGAGGCAAAATTCAACCTTGTCTTAATCAGCTGAGGGAGGGAGGGTGAGGAAATAGAGAATAAGAACCCAAATGAGAGTTCTGGAACAAGGTCATGTATGTGAGGCAGAGAGGAGCTATTTGGAGCCTGTGGGGACTGAGGTATCTGAGGATGGGGAATTGGCTCAAAGAGCTCATCATTTTCAGGGAGTCCACTTAAGGTGCCTACAGCTTTTCAATTCATTTTGTGTGTCATCGTTGAGTTCTGTTGAATGCAACGCTCTGTTGGAAATATTTACAACACATAGGTCTGGAAACTGGACACGCCCCCCAGCTTTCTGTGGTGTCAAATGGTGCAGTTGGCTGCAGAGGCTATGTGCTCTCTCCACCACGGACAGGAGCTGAGACGTTGAGGACTGGCCTCCTGGGAACAACTAGCACTCGCAGCACTGGCTACTGCTCTGCGCAGTCCTGGAATGCACTGCTGCTTACTTACACACATCCCGCTGTCCTTCTGCTCTGAACCTCCCTTCTCCCGGTGTTCTTCCTGGAAACACATTTTCTGGGAACCCTGTGGTGGATGTCATTATGACACAGATGGCCAAGTTCTCCTTCCTCCCCTCAACAGCCCTCAGTGTTCTCTCTCTGTCTCCTCTGAGTTCTGAGGGCAGGAATGACGTATCTGTGGCTTCCAAGTCGCCCATGAATTAGATGTCTTCCGCTCAAACTGATTTTTGTTGTCTTGACGGTCTGAGCTTGCTTTCATCACGGGGAGTAAACCAAGAATACTGGAGCCTTGTGTGCGAGTTTGTGTTTCCACAGCATCCCTCACATTCTAAACGAAGGGAGGGGCAGGTACTTACGAAGGATGCGATGATGCATTGCTGCTTGGGATGGATGTATTGGTGATCGATAAATAGGTAGATGGATGGAGCCTAACTGGAGGGCATGAACAGTGGTGGTGGAGGACGAAGAGACCAGCCAAGCATGGAAGCAATGCTAAACTAAAACTAAAACTTTTGTCTTTAGCGTATTCTGAAATCTACATTCTCTGCGATCTATGTTGGGGATAATTCACACATTTAGTTTATGTTTTGTTCCTTTCTGATTCCTTTGGGCACTTCTGTGGATTTTCAGTGATTCCCTTGTAGCCCAGAAACGTGAAACGGGAGACAGGTACAGGAAAAGACATGCAAAGACCTCAATGTGGGGACTCTTAGTGAGAGAAAGATTCGGTGGAAAGGTATGGGTGTAGTGGACGTAATAGAAAGAAGTTTGGATTACCTGTGGGCCTGAGGTTACCACTGGTTACTCAGGTTACCCTGATACCGCAAGGAGTTAGGGAATGGAAAGTAACAGGGCAGTGAGAGAAAAATAGCCCAGGAGAAACCCCAAGCTAGAGAATCAATGGGTGCTATGACTTTAAAAATTATTCACAGTGGATATGTGTGTGTGATGGATGTATGATTTTTTTTAACATCTTTATTGGGGTATAATTGCTTTACAATGGTGTGTTAGTTTCTGCTTTATAACAAATTGAATCAGTTATACATATACATATGTTCCCATATCTCTTCCCTCTTGCGTCTCCCTCCCTCCCACCCTCCCTATCCCACCCCTCCTGGCGGTCACAAAACACCGAGCCGATATTCCTGTGCCATGTCGCTGCTTCCCACTAGCTATCTACCTTACATTTGTTACTGTATATATGTCCATGCCTCTCTCTCGCCCTGTCACAGCTCACCCTTCCCCCTCCCCATATCCTCAAGTCCGTTCTCCAGTAGGTCTGTGTCTTACTCCTGGCTTACCCCTAGGTTCTTCATGACATTTTTTTCCCTTAAATTCCATATATATGTGTTAGCATACGGTATTTGTCTCTCTCTTTCTGACTTACTTCACTCTGTATGACAGACTCTAGGTCTATCCACCTCATTACATATAGCTCAATTTCATTTCTTTTTATGGCTGAGTAATATTCCATTGTATATATGCGCCACATCTCCTTTATCCATTCATCCGATGATGGGCACTTAGGTTGTTTCCATCTCCGGGCTATTGTAAATAGAGCTGCAATGAACATTTTGGTACATGACTCTTTCTGAATTTTGGTTTTCTCAGGGTATATGCCCAGTAGTGGGATTGCTGGGTCATATGGTAGTTCTATTTGTAGTTTTTTAAGGAACTTCCATACTGTTCTCCATAGTGGCTGAACCAATTCACATTCCCACCAGCAGTGCAAGAGTGTTCCCTTTCCTCCAAACCCTCTCCAGCATTTATTGTTTCTAGATTTTTTGAGGATGGCCATTCTGACTGCTGTGAGATGATATCTCAATGAAGTTTTAATTTGCATTTCTCTAATTATTAATGATGTTGAGCATTCTTTGATGTGTTTGTTGGCAGTCTGTATATCTTCTTTGGAGAAATGTCTATTTAGGTCTTCTGCCCATTTTGGGACTGGGTTGTTTGTTTTTTTGTTACTGAGCTGCATGAGCTGCTTCTAAATTTTGGAAATTAATCCTTTGTCAGTTGCTTCATTTGCAAATATTTTCTCCCATGATATATGATTTTTACATAAACTGTCTCTTACACATTTTGTTAGCTTGAACAAAATCTCGTCTTTTCCTTTACCAGTGGGACAGTTTTTGAGGCGGGGTCCTCAATTCATTTTCACCCACATGCCCTTGCAGTACTCTCTGAATTTCCATTTATTTGCCTCTACTCTACTCTTTAGCTCCTGGCTGGGTTTCCCTTACTCTTTCTGTGCCTCCGTTTTCAAGACGGGCATCATCTCCTCAGTGTCCAAAGGCTATTCTCATTTTGAAAGTATGGGGGGATGTGTCTCCATGCGGCTGAAGTGCCCATCTCTCCTCCTCACCCTGGCAGGACCAAGGAAAATGTCCTTCAGCTCAGAAGTGCATCTCCCCATGCCTTCTGCTCTACCTGCACCCACATGCCCAGCCTTCCTAGTGCTCTTATTTAGGCAGCAGGATACAAAATCTGCAGGAGTTAACAACTGTAAGATGACGAAATAATCAAACCGACACATTCATGGCAGCGGAATTGTGTTTAATTGTTTGAAAAACTGGAGCAGAGACGAAGTGTGCTAGGAAAGGGTGTTCGGGCATGCTGCTTAAGCTTCCAAGCAGCCAAAAGGGCGAAGTATACAAGTCAGCAACAAAGATTAGAAGGTTTAGAACCGGATCCTTTGTAAATGGAAATTGCAGCTGCTAATTCATAAAAAATGTTGATCCAGGAAGCTGCCATCTTGGTGCTGCCTTTTCCACAAGTGTGGCTGCTTCCAGAAGCCGGGGGTGAGCGGTGCTGACAGCTAGCTGGCTGAGAGAGGGGAGTTGGCTTCATGTTCTCTGTTCTGCAGGGAGCTTGGCCTCTGGCCCATGCCTGGGGTTTACTTCTGCTTGGACTTCTGGCACTGCTGAGGGTCTGGGCACTTTGGGATAGAGGGCTCCTTGCCCTTGGGTGGAGGTTGGCAAGGCTGCTTGCTGTGCTGAGGTGGAGTTTAGCAGTGTTTTGGTGGCGGGAAACAGTACTTTACTGGGGGGCAGCATTGCCGCGGAGGGGGACAGTACTGCTGAGGTGGGGGACAGCAATACTTTGGTGAGGGGCAGCAATATTTTGGTGGGGTGCAGCATGGCTGGGATGGAGGGCAGCAATACTTTGGTAGTGGGCAGCACAGCTTCTGCTTTGGATGATACATTCTGGTCTGGATGTGCACTGCAACGGAAAAGACACTGAAGTGAGGAACCCTAGAACCTTAGAGACACTCAACCCAGGAGAACCACTTGCCTCGTTCAAACCTGTGCCGTTTCAACCTTTGCCTGGTGGCTTCACCGATTAAATGTGCATCTGTGTGTGTGCAATGAGGTGAGTCAATATAAATTGTAGCTACAGTTTGTAAGCCATAGCAAGGTTTTAATTGAGACAAATAAAGAAATATAGAAGGAAAGAAAGAAAGATGGAAGAGAGGGAAAAATGGGGGAAAGGAGAAGAGTAATGGAGAGGGCTAGGAAAAACAAAGATAAAAAAATGAGAGAGAGAGACAAACAGAGACAGGAGAGAGAAGGAAAGAATAAGAAGAAAGGTCAGGGGCAATGAGGACAAATGTATTATCCTTCCACAGCAGATACTGTGGAATTTAGAACATGATTTTCTTGGATGTGAGTCCTGTCTCAAAAATTAACCAGCTGTGTGACTTTGAGCAAGGTACTTAACTTCTCTGTACTCTTCTTAAAGTTGTTGTAAGGATTAATGAGAGTATAAAACTCCACACAAACACATGTAGATACACAGGTAAATATGAGTGTAAAGATATATGTGTGTGTGTGTGTGCTCACGTGGTCACACACACACACACGAGAACCAAAACACGTTGAGTACTCTTGTAAAGATTTTGACCTTTTATATAAATATCAAACAATTGTAATGGAGCTTGTTAACCACTCTGTAAGAGAATTCATAGAAAAGGCTCATCTAGAGACAAAACGACAGTTTAGATCGATACTAAATTCTAGGGGAGAATGCACATCTTAGAGAGGGAAGTCATGGATCCCCAGGCACTGAGCACTCGGGAGCGGAACAATGGTCCCCAACTCCCAGAGCAGGACATGGCCGCTTTACCACCTCCTCATGTCCTTGCTGCTCTGAGCTCCCTGGGCCTCTGCCCCCTGCTCCCTGAGGAGCTCTCCTCCCTCGCTGCACTGGCCTTTCTCTTCGGGGCAGCCCTGCCCTAGAGTTGGTTCCACCCTCTCCTAATCAGCTCCACTCAGCTCCTGGCCACAACAACAGCGCCACCACACACGCCAGCAGGACCCTCAACACAGGACTCTGGTCACAGCCTGGGCCCCCATCTCAGCCCCCACCCCACACAATTCAGATGTTGACTTGTAACCCAAGAGAGGTGGGTCCCAAATGATACGGACGAGAGAGGTGCCCACACGAGGCCTTTCTTTCTGACCAGCCAGCCAGTGCGCAAGCCCCAGCTGCCCGCAGAGTTTTGGACCAGGTAGAACCAAGCTCCCAAGTGCTGCGTTCCTTTGCCCGACATACCTGATTTCACCAGTGGCTGAAACGTGGAGATGCTGAGGCTTTTGAGATGCTCTAAGACTGCACACCTTTTATACGTCTCAAATCCCTCTTGGAAGCCATGAGGTGGCCTACGATTGGGGCATGCTAGGCCCCAGTCACAATAGGATGCATCTGCCCTTCCTCAAACTTGAGGTTTTACTCATCTCCTGGGCTGGCAAACTCACTCTCGGCTTGATGGTGCTTGAGGATGACAGTGCCTTCACGTGAGCCCTGGCCCTATTTCCCCATCACTTTATGAGCCGTGGCTTCCTCGTGTTTCCAAACCCACTCGTGACGTTTCCCCTAGAAGCTTGACTTCTAGGATGGTGCTAAGCAAGCATGCAGGACACTGCTGGGTGTCGGAGCGGTGAGGGTAGTGTTCCAGGATATTCCGGTTGGTGGGGGAAGGTGTGGGCCGATCAGCGTGCACAGCGAGCCTTGTTGTAAGAGAAACAACTACTGAGGGGTGAGTGGCTCTTGGGGAGACACAGTAAACTCAGCAAAGTTGGGACCATGACTAAACCTAGACTCAGAGCCACATTCAGCCTGATCTGGAAACAAACCTGGGCAACCCACTTTGATTTTTCACCTGCTATAATATAAACAAAAAATGGGGGCTGCGGCTCTCTCTTCTGCCTCTTGGTCAGCAAAACATTAGTCTTCATTCACAGAAACTGGGCGGATACAGTTGACAGTACGTATCTCACTTACAGGTGTATAAGTCACGCAGACTGTAGGCTTCTCAGGAAATGATTATCATAAGGTGGAGAGGCTGGGGAGCTAAGAAACTTTGACCTGGCATGGGCTGCTGGACGAGTCACCCGTTCTGGCTCCTGGAATCTGAAATCCCAGGGCTTAAGGGATGATGCGTCCTTCCCGTTCCACTTAGAGATTCCAGAACAAAGAGGGATGCCACCGGGCAGGGACCAGGATGAAAATGTTGAAACAACATCCATCAACGGATGAAACATACATTAAATAATTCCCCAATTAGTGTTCCGACTGGGGCTCTGATCTTCACCAGCTGGGTGACTTTGGGCACTTTACATCTTTGCGCACCAGTTTCCTCATCTGCTACACAGGATAACCACACACTGCATGTCAGCTGAAAGGCTTATTTTGGACAACATGTGTAAGCATGTGCACACTGTTCAGCACAGAATAAGGACTCAGTGATGGTTGGGTGCTCCGTGTAGTTGGACTCTGAAAGCTGGGGCAAAGCCCACTCTTAGAAGTAGGGAGGAGGTCGTTGCCACATTTGAAGGCAAGTAGCGGCACTTGCTGCCAGTGTCCTAAGACCTTGACTGACACAAATGGAAATGGGCAAGCCAGTCCTTAGGGCGGCACGTTTCATTCTCATACCTGGAACTTAGCCACAGCTCAGCTGCAAGCACTACAGTAACCCTAGATCTTGGGAATTCACACTGCAGCATGAGAAGACAGCCTTGGATATCAATGGTGCCTCCTCTGGGACTCACCGTAAGGGCAGGTATGCATGGGCTCGGCCCCGAAGGAAACCAACAGGATCCCAGGCCTTCCCGGGAGAAGAACCCCTTCCGTCTGTTGTCACTCTGACAGAGGCAACCGTGATAGGCTTGGAGAGAGATTTCAGCTCAGCTCCCTAGTAGCAGAGAGGAAAGGCCACGTGGGGCATGTGTTCTGGGGTAACTCATAATTCATCAAGACGTAGTGAGCTCACACAACACACCAGGCCCTGGGAACGGTGGCCAGACAGGAGGGCCAGAGGCTCCCTAGTCCCTAAACTGTTTCACATCCTCTTCTCCGCCTACTGCTTCCAACTCTGTAGATACTTTTCAATGGTTTGCCTTGGATTAGCTGAAGAACTCAAACCCACTTGTGGCCGTAGCAATGCCTACGTAACTAGAGAAAATGTGAACGTCTGAAGATCCATGAGTTTGGGTGTTACATCCAGTCCATCTTTTCTGGCCTAAGCCCTCACTACCCAGAACAGATTTTGTTGGGTGTGGAATCTGCTATCTCAAGCATGCATTATGTAGTATTGCATCTACCAACAGAGAACATAGGAACATGTCCTCTAGGAGCCACAGGTACAAATAAACGCTTATCTTTGGGATGGTATTGTTTCCTGACGTTCATTGGCATCACTCTTTGTCTTCCTCCAAACCTCTGCCTCTCATATACAAACACACAGACACACACAGACACACACACACAAACAAATGCAGAAGGGACAAATGGGTCCAAGGAGGTTTCAGCAGAACTTGGGCCTAGGCTAAGCTCACTGTATCTTCTGTGCCAGGCATCTGTGAATGAACACCAGACCGGGGCCCGTGCACACATATGCAGGGGAAGGACGAGGTGACCCTCTTGGACCAGCCGCATCAACAGACAGGGTTCCGGACAAAGGACTCCTGGTGGCTGGAGCTAGAGCCTCTCTGCTGAAATCCATCGCCAGCTGGACATCCCCTGGGGCACGGCAGCGTGTGTGCCATCATCTGGGTGGCTGAGAGACGCCCTCCCTGTTCAAAGGGTCTTGTCCCGGGAGGATGAGGGAGGGGCAGTCCTCCCCTGACTGTCACAATCTCTGCTTGAGTGTGTAATTCAGGCTTTGAAGTCGGAGCTATTTTCATTTTACAGCTTCGAAAGTTTCCGTTCGCTAAGGTTACTTAAGGAAAAAGCAGGGAAGAGAGGATTTAACCCAGCCCTGCCAGGATCCAGGATATGTGTGTGTGTTCTTTTTCTTGCACTATACTACCTTCTAGGGAATTTCTTTGTTTGCAGAAGCTGGGAGGACGACGCCTGCCCGGCGGGGGCCTCTGGGACGCTGCTCCATCTTCTATTCTCCATGGTCAGTGGAAGTCTTCACACGAGGAGTATTTACTCTGAATAATAACCCCGTGTGTCTCTTTGATATGAACGTGTACCCTTGTATAAACACGTGTGAATGTGTGACTGTTTGAAGGTACTGCCTTTGCCTTCCCAACGGATCAGTGAGTTTTAAGTTCTGGAAAGACGGGATCCACGCTTTATGCTTCTTCTAGCCACTAGCACGGTCAGAGCACTTGCCATGTTGCAAAGATAAGGACCAGGGTTTGAATCTCACCTCCACCATGTGCAAGGTGTTGTTACACTGAACACGTAAGGAGCTTCTCTTCACCTTGCCACTACCTCTCATAGGAGGAGCAAGACCTGCTTCCATATGGTGGTATCTGTGTGTGTGAGCGCTTGGCACACACCATGCCCGTTCCATGCTTCTTCAGCTTATCAGCCTTCTACTGGGAGTAGGGTCTGCCTCCAAGAGACATGGCTGGCAGTGTACCTTGATAGGCAAATGTCACTGTGGGCCAGAGCTGCCCAGGACTGCCTCAACAGCAGGAATCATCATGGGCAGGTGTTACAAAGGGAAGTTTGTGGAAGAAAAGGGCAACCACCCAATGTGGTGAATAGACCCTGGACAAAATACCATTTCCGCCTTTGAACACCCCTCGGATGCTTTGGTCTACAAAACTATTCCTTGTCCTGGCCCCAAGATGTGCCCTGCCCCTCACACCTTGTTCTTACTAAAGGTGTGGAGCCCATGTCGTCAGGTTGGTGGTAATAAGTGGAGGGTCTTGCTGCTCTGTCAGGAAGTGGAGAATAATAATAAAAGCAAGAGCTAACATTCATCCAACATTTACTATGTGTTACATCCTACTTACTATTTATTTACATTGTCTCATTGAAGACCCCTCCCCGTCAACCCCAGGTTGCAGGTATTATTCTGCCCACTATACACATGAGTAAAGTGAGGCCTAGGGAAGTATTGGATTCAGTCCATCATAGGCATGCATCTGGCATCCAAACCCACTATGACGGGATAAAGCAAAATTCCGCAAGGTGATCCACACATAACCCCGTGTGCACACAATCCTAGTATGATAATTAGTGGAGGAGAAAATTAAGGGAAGCCCAGAGAGGCAAAATTCAACCTTGTCTTAATCAGCTGAGGGGGGAGGATGAGGAAATAGAGAATAAGAACCCAAATGAGAGTTCTGGGGCAAGTTCATGTATATGAGGCAAGAGAGGAGCTATTTGGAGCCTGTGCTGAGTGAGGTATCTGAGGATGGGGAATTGGCTCAAAGAGCTCATCATTTTCAGGGAGTTCACTTAAGGTGTCTACAGCTTTTCAATTCTTTTTGTGTGTCATCGTTGAGTTCTGTTGAATGCAACGCTCTGTTGGAAATATTTACGACACATGGGTCTGGAAACTGGACGCGCCCCCCAGCATTCCGTGGTGTCAAATGGTGAAGGAGGCTGTAGAGGCTATGTGCTCTCTCCACCACGGACAGGGGCTGAGACGTTGAAGACTGGCCTCCTGGGAACAACTAGCACTCGCAGCATTGGCTGCTGCTCTACGCAGTCCTGGAACGCACTGCTGCTTACTTACACACATCCCGCTGTCCTTCCACTCTGAACCTCACTTCTCCCGGTGTTCTTCCTGGAAAGACATTTTCTGGGAACCCTGTGGTGGATGTCATTATGACACAGATGGCCAAGTTCTCCTTCATCCCCTCAACAGCCCTCAGTGTTCTCTCTCTGTCTCCTCTGAATTCTGACGGCAGGAATGACGTATCTGTGGCTTCCAAGTCGTCCATGAATTAGACGTCTTCCGGTCAAACTGATTTTTTTTGTCTTCATGGTCTGAGCTTGCTTTCCTTACGGGGATTAAACCAAGAATACTGGAGGCTTGTGTGTGAGTTTGTGCTTCCACAACATCCCACACATTCTAAACAAAGGGAGGGGCAGGTACTTAGGAAGGATGCGATGATGCATTGCTGCTTGGGATGGATGGATTGGTAATGGGTAAATAGGTAGATGGATGGAGCCTAACTGGAGGGCATGAACAGAGGTGGTGGAGGACGAAGAGATGAGCCAAGCATGGAAGCAATGCTAAACTAAACCTAAAACTTTTGTCTTTAGCGTATTCTGAATCCTACATGCTCTATGATCTATGTTGCAGATAATTCACACATTTAGTTTATGTTTTGTTCCTTTCTGATTCCTTTGGGCACTTCTGTGGATTTTCAGTGATTCCCTTGTAACCCAGAAACATAAAATGGGAGGCAGGTATAGGAAAAGAGATGCAAAGACCTCAATTTGGGGACTTTTAGTGAGAGAAGGATTCGGTGGAAAAGTATGGGTGTAGTGGATGTAATAGAAAGAAGAACTTTGGCTTACCTGTGGGCCTGAGGTTACCACCGGTTACTCAGGTTACCCTGATACCGCAAGGATTTAGGGAATGGAAAGTAAGAGGGCAGTGAGAGAAAAATAGCCCAGGAGAAACCCCAAGCTAGGGAATCAATGGCTGCTATGACTTTAAAAACTCTTGACACTGGGTCTTCCCTATTGGCGCAGTGGTTGAGAGTCCGCCTGCCGATGCAGGGGACGCGGGTACGTTCCCCGGTCCGGGAGGATCCCACATGCCGCGGAACGGCTGGGCCCGTGAGCCATGGCCACTGAGCCTGCGCGTCCAGAGCCTGTGCTCCGCAACGGGAAAGGCCACAACAGTGACAGGCCCGCGTACAGAAAAAAAAAAAAAAATATTGACAGCGGATATGTGTGTGTGATGGATGTATGATTTTTACATAGACTGTCTCCTACTTACACATTTTGATAGCTTGAACAAAATCTCGTCTTTTCTTTTACCTGAGGTAGGGATTTTGAGGCCCGGTCCTCAATTCATTTTGACCCACATGCCCCTGGAGTATTCTCTGAATTTCCCTTTATTTGCCTCTGCTCTACTATTTAGCTCATGGCTGGGTTTCCCTTACTCTTTTTGTGCCTCCGTTTTCGAGACGGGCATCATCTCCCTTGTGTCCAAAGGCTGTTCTCATTTTGCAAGTATGGCGGGATGTGTCTCCATGCGGCTGAAGTGCCCATCTCTCCTCTTCACCCTGCAGGACCAAGGAAAATGTCCTTCAGCTCAGAAGTGCATCTCCCCATGCCTTCTGCTCTACCTGCACCCACATGCCCAGCCCTCCTAGGGCTCATATTTAGGCAGCAGGATACAAAATCTGCAGGAGTTAACGACTGTAAGATGACGAAATAATCAAACCGACACATTCATGGCAGCGAAATTGTGTTTAATTGTTTGAAAAACTGGAGCAGAGACCAAGTGTGCTAGGAAAGGGTGGTCGGGCATGTTGCTTAAGTTTCCAAGAAGCCAAAAGGGCGAAGTATACAAGTCTGCAAAGAAGATTAGAAGGTTTAGAACCGGATCCTTTGCTAAATGGAAATTGCAGCTGCTAATTCATAAGAAATGTTGATCCAGGAAGCTGCCATCTTGGTGCTGGCTTTTCCACAAATGTGGCTGCTTCCAGAAGCCGGGGGTGAGCGGTGCTGACAGCTAGCTGGCTGAGAGAGGGGAGTTGGCTTCATGTTCTCTGTTCTGCAGGGAGCTTGGCCTCTGGCCCATGCCTGCGGTTTACTTCTGCTTGGACTTCTGGCACTGCTGAGGGTCTGGGCACTTTGGGATAGAGGGCTCCTTGCCCTTGGGTGGAGGTTGGCAAGGCTGCTTGCTGTGCTGAGGTGGAGTTTAGCAGTGTTTTGGTGGGGGGAAACAGTACTTTACTGGGGGGCAGCATTGCCGCGGAGGGGGACAGTACTGCTGAGGTGGGGGACAGCAATACTTTGGTGGGGTGCAGCATTGCTGGGATGGAGGGCAGCAATCCTTTGGTAGCGGGCAGCACAGCTTCTGCTTTGGATGATACATTCTGGTCTGGATGTGCACTGCAACGGAAAAGACACTGAAGTGAGGAACTCTAGAACCTTAGAGACACTCAACCCAGGAGAAGCACTTGCCTCGTTCAAACCTGTGCCGTTTCAACCTTTACCTGGTGCCTTCAACGATTAAATGTGTGTGTGTGTGTCTGCAATGAGGTGAGTCAGTATAAATTGTAGCTACAGTTTGTAAGCCATAGCAAGGTTTTAATTGAGACAAATAAAGAAATATAGAAGGAAGGAAGGAAAGAAGAAAGAGAGGAAAAATGGGTGAAAGGAGAAGAGAAATGGAGAGGGGTAGAAAAAACAAAAATATAAAAAATGAGAGAGAGACAGACAGACAGAGACAGGAGAGAGAAGGAAAGAATAAGAGGAAAGGTCAGGGGCAATGAGGACAAATGTATTATCCTTCCACAGCAGATACTGTGGAATTTAGAACATGATTTTCTTGGATGTGAGTCCTGTCTCAAAAATTAACCAGCTGTGTGACTTTGAGCAAGGTACTTAACTTCTCTGTACTCTTCTTAAAGTTGTTGTAAGGATTAATGTGCATATAAAACTCCACACAAACACATGTAAATACACAGGTAAATGTGAGTGTAAAGATATATGTGTGTGTGTGTGCTCACGTGGTCACACACACACACACGAGAACCAAAACACGTTGAGTACTCTTGTAAAGATTTTGACCTTTTATATAAATATCAAACAATTGGAATGGAGCATGTTAACCACTCTGTAAGAGAATTCATAGAAAAGACTCATCTAGAGACAGAACGACCGTTTAGATCGATACTAAATTCTAGGGGAGAATGCACATCTTAGAGAGGGAAGTCATGGATCCCCAGGCACTGAGCACACGGGGGTGGAACAATGGTCCCCGACTCCCAGAGCAGGACATGGCCGCTTTACCACCTCCTCATGTCCTTGCTGCTCTGAGCTCCCTGGGCCTCTGCCCCCTCTTCCCTGAGGAGCTCTCCTCTCTCGCTGCACTGGCCTTTCCTTTCAGGGCAGCCCTGCCCTAGAGTTGGTGCCACCCTCTCCTAATCAACTCCGCTCAGCTTCTGGCCACGACAACAGCACCACCACACACGCCAGCAGGACCCTCAAGACAGGACTCTGGTCACATCCTGGACCCCCATCTCAGCCCCCACCCCACACACTTCAGATGTTGACTTGTAGCCCAAGAGAGGTGGGTCCCAAATGATACGGATGAGAGAGGTGCCCACACGAGGCCTTTCTTTCTGACCAGCCAGCCAGTGCGCAAGCCCCAGCTGCCCGCAGAGTTTTGGACCAGGTAGAACCAAGCTCCCAAGAGCTGCGTTCCTTTGCCCGACATACCTGATTTCACCAGTGGCTGGAACGTGGAGATGCTGAGGCTTTTGAGATGCTCTAAGACTGCACACCTTTTATACGTCTCAAATCCCTCTTGGAAGCCATGAGGTGGCCTACGATTGGGGCGTGCTAGGCCCCAGTCACAATAGGATGCATCTGCCCTTCCTCAAACTTGAGGTTTTACTCATCTCCTGGGCTGACAAACTCACTCTCGGTTAGATGGTGCTTGAGGATGACAGTGCCTTCACGTGAGCCCTGGCCCTATTTCCCCATCACTTTACAAGCCGTAGCTTCCTCGTGTTTCCAAAGCCACTCGTGACGTTTTCCCCTAGAAGCTTGACTTCTGGGATGGTGCTAAGCAAGCATGCAGGACACTGCTGGGTGTCGGAGCGGTGAGGGTAGTGTTCCAGGATATTCCGGTTGGTGGGGGAAGGTGTGGGCCGATCAGCGTGCACAGCAAGCCTTGTTGTAAGAGAAACAACTACTGAGGGGTGAGTGGCTCTTGGGGAGACACAGTAAACTCAGCAAAGTTGGGACCATGACTAAACCTAGACTCAGAGCCACATTCAGCCTGATCTGGAAACAAACCTGGGCAACCCACTTTGATTTTTCACCTGCTGTAATATAAACAAAAAATGGGGGCTGCGGCTCTCTCTTCTGCCTCTTGGTCAGCAAAACATTAGTCTTCATTCACAGAAACTGGGCGGATACAGTTGACAGTACGTATCTCACTTACAGGTGTATAAGTCACGCAGACTGCAGGCTTCTCAGGAAATCATTATCATAAGGTGGAGAGGCTGGGGAGCTAAGAAACTTTGACCTGGCATGGGCTCCTGGACGAGTCACCCGTTCTGGCTTCTGGTATCTGAAATCCCAGGGCATAAGGGATGATGCGTCCTTCCCGTTCCACTTAGAGATTCCAGAACAAAGAGGGATGTCACAGGGCAGGGACCAGGATGAAAATGTTGAAACAACATCCATCAACGGATGAAACATACATTAAATAATTCCCCAATTAGTGTTCCGACTGGGGCTCTGATCTTCACCAGCTGGGTGACTTTGGGCACTTTACATCTTTGCGCACCAGTTTCCTCATCTGCTACACAGGATAACCGCATACTGCATGTCAGCTGAAAGGCTTATTTTGGACAACATGTGTAAGCATGTGCACACTGTTCGGCACAGAATAAGGGCTCAGTGATGGTTGGGTGCTCCGTGTAGTTGGGCTGTGAAAGCTGGGGCAAAGCCCACTCTTAGAAGTAGGGAGGAGGTCGTTGCCACATTTGAAGGCAAGTAGCGGGACTTGCCGCCAGTGTCCTAAGACCTTGACTGACACAAATGGAAATGGGCAAGCCAGGCCTGAGGACGGCACGTTTCATTCTCAGACCTGGAATTTAGCCACAGCTCAGCTGCAAGCACTACAGTAACCCTAGATCTTGGGAATTCACACTGCAGCATGAGAAGACAGCCTTGGATATCAATGGTGCCTCCTCTGGGACTCACCGTAAGGGCAGGTATGCATGGGCTCGGCCCCGAAGGAAACCAACAGGATCCCAGGCCTTCCCGGGAGAAGAACCCCTTCCGTCTGTTGTCACTCTGACAGAGGCAACCGTGATAGGCTTGGAGAGAGATTTCAGCTCAGCTCCCTAGTAGCAGAGAGGAAAGGCCACGTGGGGCATGTGTTCTGGGGTAACTCATAATTCATCAAGACGTAGTGAGCTCACACAACACACCAGGCCCTGGGAACGGTGGCCAGACAGGAGGGCCAGAGGCTCCCTAGTCCCTAAACTGTTTCACATCCTCTTCTCCGCCTACTGCTTCCAACTCTGTAGATACTTTTCAATGGTTTGCCTTGGATTAGCTGAAGAACTCAAACCCACTTGTGGCCGTAGCAATGCCTACGTAACTAGAGAAAATGTGAACGTCTGAAGATCCATGAGTTTGGGTGTTACATCCAGTCCATCTTTTCTGGCCTAAGCCCTCACTACCCAGAACAGATTTTGTTGGGTGTGGAATCTGCTACCTCAAGCATGCGTTATGTAGTATTGCATCTACCAACAGAGGACATAGGAACATGTCCTCTTGGAGCCAGTGGTACAAATAAACGCTTTTCCTTGGGATGGTATTGTTCCCTGACGTTCATTGGCATCACTCTTTGTCTTCCTCCAAACCTCTGCCTCTCATATACAAACACACAGACACACACAGACACAGAAACACACACACACACACACAGACACACACACACACAAACAAATGCAGAAGGGACAAATGGGTCCGAGGAGGTTTCAGCAAAACTTGGGCCTAGGCTAAGCTCACTGTATCTTCTGTGCCAGGCATCTGTGAATGAACACCAGACCAGGGCCCGTGCACATATATGCAAGGGAAGGCCGAGCTGACCCTCTGGGACCGGCCGCATCAACAGACAGGGTTCCGGACAAAGGACTCCTGGTGGCTGGAGCTAGAGCCTCTCTGCTGAAATCCATCGCCAGCTGGGCATCCCCTGGGGCACGGCAGGGTGTGTGCCATCATCTGGGCGGCTGAGAGACGCCCTCCCTGTTCAAAGGGTCTTGTCCCGGGAGGATGAGGGAGGGGCAGTCCTCCCCTGACTGTCACAATCTCTGCTCGAGTGTGTAATTCAGGCTTTGAAGTCGGAGCTAATTTCATTTTACAGCTTCGAAAGTTTCCGTTCGCTAAGGTTACTTAAGGAAAAAGCAGGGAAGAGAGGACTTAACCCAGCCCTGCCAGGATCCAGGATATGTGTGTGTGTTCTTTTTCTTGCACTATACTACCTTCTAGGGAATTTCTTTGTTTGCAGAAGCTGGGAGGACGACGCCTGCCCGGCGGGGGCCTCTGGGACGCTGCTCCATCTTCTATTCTCCATGGTCAGTGGAAGTCTTCACACGAGGAGTATTTACTCTGAATAATAACCCCGTGTGTCTCTTTGATATGAACGTGTACCCTTGTATAAACACGTGTGAATGTGTGACTGTTTGAAGGTACTGCCTTTGCCTTCCCAACGGATCAGTGAGTTTTAAGTTCTGGAAAGACGGGATCCACGCTTTATGCTTCTTCTAGCCACTAGCACGGTCAGAGCACTTGCCATGTTGCAAAGATAAGGACCAGGGTTTGAATCTCACCTCCACCATGTGCAAGGTGTTGTTACACTGAACACGTAAGGAGCTTCTCTTCACCTTGCCACTACCTCTCATAGGAGGAGCAAGACCTGCTTCCATATGGTGGTATCTGTGTGTGTGAGCGCTTGGCACACACCATGCCCGTTCCATGCTTCTTCAGCTTATCAGCCTTCTACTGGGAGTAGGGTCTGCCTCCAAGAGACATGGCTGGCAGTGTACCTTGATAGGCAAATGTCACTGTGGGCCAGAGCTGCCCAGGACTGCCTCAACAGCAGGAATCATCATGGGCAGGTGTTACAAAGGGAAGTTTGTGGAAGAAAAGGGCAACCACCCAATGTGGTGAATAGGCCCTGGACAAAATACCATTTGCGCCTGTGAACACCCTTCGGATGCTTTGGTCTACACAACTCTTCCTTGTCCTGGCCCCAAGATGTGCCCTGCCCCTCACACCTTGTTCTTACTAAAGGTGTGGAGCCCATGTCGTCAGGTTGGAGGTAATAAGTGGAGGGTCTTGCTGCTCTGTCAGGAAGTGGAGAATAATAATAAAAGCAAGAGCTAACATTCATCCAACATTTACTATGTGTTACATCCTACTTACTATTTATTTACATTGTCTCATTGAAGACCCCTCCCCGTCAACCCCAGGTTGCAGGTATTATTCTGCCCACTATACACATGAGTAAAGTGAGGCCTAGGGAAGTATTGGATTCAGTCCATCATAGGCATGCATCTGGCATCCAAACCCACTATGACGGGATAAAGCAAAATTCTGCAAGGTGATCCACACATAACCCCGTGTGCACACAATCCTAGTATGATAATTAGTGGAGGAGAAAATTAAGGGAAGCCCAGAGAGGCAAAATTCAACCTTGTCTTAATCAGCTGAGGGGGGAGGATGAGGAAATAGAGAATAAGAACCCAAATGAGAGTTCTGGGGCAAGTTCATGTATATGAGGCAAGAGAGGAGCTATTTGGAGCCTGTGCTGAGTGAGGTATCTGAGGATGGGGAATTGGCTCAAAGAGCTCATCATTTTCAGGGAGTTCACTTAAGGTGTCTACAGCTTTTCAATTCTTTTTGTGTGTCATCGTTGAGTTCTGTTGAATGCAACGCTCTGTTGGAAATATTTACGACACATGGGTCTGGAAACTGGACGCGCCCCCCAGCATTCCGTGGTGTCAAATGGTGAAGGAGGCTGTAGAGGCTATGTGCTCTCTCCACCACGGACAGGGGCTGAGACGTTGAAGACTGGCCTCCTGGGAACAACTAGCACTCGCAGCATTGGCTGCTGCTCTACGCAGTCCTGGAACGCACTGCTGCTTACTTACACACATCCCGCTGTCCTTCCGCTCTGAACCTCCCTTCTCCCGGTGTTCTTCCTGGAAAGACATTTTCTGGGAGCCCTGTGGTGGATGTCATTATGACACAGATGACCAAGTTCTCCTTCCTCCCCTCAACAGCCCTCAGTGTTCTCTCTCTGTCTCCTCTGAATTCTGACGGCAGGAATGACGTATCTGTGGCTTCCAAGTCGTCCATGAATTAGACGTCTTCCGGTCAAACTGATTTTTTTTGTCTTCCTGGTCTGAGCTTGCTTTCCTTACGGGGATTAAACCAAGAATACTGGAGGCTTGTGTGTGAGTTTGTGCTTCCACAACATCCCACACATTCTAAACAAAGGGAGGGGCAGGTACTTAGGAAGGATGCGATGATGCATTGCTGCTTGGGATGGATGGATTGGTAATGGGTAAATAGGTAGATGGATGGAGCCTAACTGGAGGGCATGAACAGAGGTGGTGGAGGACGAAGAGATGAGCCAACCATGGAAGCAATGCTAAACTAAACCTAAAACTTTTGTCTTTAGCGTATTCTGAATTCTACATGCTCTGTGATCTATGTTGGGGATAATTCACACATTTAGTTTATGTTTTGTTCCTTTCTGATTCCTTTGGGCACTTCTGTGGATTTTCAGTGATTCCCTTGTAGCCCAGAAACATAAAATGGGAGGCAGGTATAGGAAAAGAGATGCAAAGACCTCAATTTGGGGACTTTTAGTGAGAGAAGGATTCGGTGGAAAAGTATGGGTGTAGTGGATGTAATAGAAAGAAGAACTTTGGCTTACCTGTGGGCCTGAGGTTACCACCGGTTACTCAGGTTACCCTGATACCGCAAGGATTTAGGGAATGGAAAGTAAGAGGGCAGTGAGAGAAAAATAGCCCAGGAGAAACCCCAAGCTAGGGAATCAATGGCTGCTATGACTTTAAAAACTCTTGACACTGGGTCTTCCCTATTGGCGCAGTGGTTGAGAGTCCGCCTGCCGATGCAGGGGACGCGGGTACGTTCCCCGGTCCGGGAGGATCCCACATGCCGCGGAACGGCTGGGCCCGTGAGCCATGGCCACTGAGCCTGCGCGTCCAGAGCCTGTGCTCCGCAACGGGAAAGGCCACAACAGTGACAGGCCCGCGTACAGAAAAAAAAAAAAATATTGACAGCAGATATGTGTGTGTGATGGATGTATGATTTTTACATAGACTGTCTCCTACTTACACATTTTGATAGCTTGAACAAAATCTCGTCTTTTCTTTTACCTGAGGTAGGGATTTTGAGGCCCGGTCCTCAATTCATTTTGACCCACATGCCCCTGGAGTATTCTCTGAATTTCCCTTTATTTGCCTCTGCTCTACTATTTAGCTCATGGCTGGGTTTCCCTTACTCTTTTTGTGCCTCCGTTTTCGAGACGGGCATCATCTCCCTTGTGTCCAAAGGCTGTTCTCATTTTGCAAGTATGGCGGGATGTGTCTCCATGCGGCTGAAGTGCCCATCTCTCCTCTTCACCCTGCAGGACCAAGGAAAATGTCCTTCAGCTCAGAAGTGCATCTCCCCATGCCTTCTGCTCTACCTGCACCCACATGCCCAGCCCTCCTAGGGCTCATATTTAGGCAGCAGGATACAAAATCTGCAGGAGTTAACGACTGTAAGATGACGAAATAATCAAACCGACACATTCATGGCAGCGAAATTGTGTTTAATTGTTTGAAAAACTGGAGCAGAGACCAAGTGTGCTAGGAAAGGGTGGTCGGGCATGTTGCTTAAGTTTCCAAGCAGCCAAAAGGGCGAAGTATACAAGTCTGCAAAGAAGATTAGAAGGTTTAGAACCGGATCCTTTGCTAAATGGAAATTGCAGCTGCTAATTCATAAGAAATGTTGATCCAGGAAGCTGCCATCTTGGTGCTGGCTTTTCCACAAATGTGGCTGCTTCCAGAAGCCGGGGGTGAGCGGTGCTGACAGCTAGCTGGCTGAGAGAGGGGAGTTGGCTTCATGTTCTCTGTTCTGCAGGGAGCTTGGCCTCTGGCCCATGCCTGCGGTTTACTTCTGCTTGGACTTCTGGCACTGCTGAGGGTCTGGGCACTTTGGGATAGAGGGCTCCTTGCCCTTGGGTGGAGGTTGGCAAGGCTGCTTGCTGTGCTGAGGTGGAGTTTAGCAGTGTTTTGGTGGGGGGAAACAGTACTTTACTGGGGGGCAGCATTGCCGCGGAGGGGGACAGTACTGCTGAGGTGGGGGACAGCAATACTTTGGTGGGGTGCAGCATTGCTGGGATGGAGGGCAGCAATCCTTTGGTAGCGGGCAGCACAGCTTCTGCTTTGGATGATACATTCTGGTCTGGATGTGCACTGCAACGGAAAAGACACTGAAATGAGGAACTCTAGAACCTTAGAGACACTCAACCCAGGAGAAGCACTTGCCTCGTTCAAACCTGTGCCGTTTCAACCTTTGTCTGGTGGCTTCACCGATTAAACGTGTGTGTGTGTGTCTGCAATGAGGTGAGTCAGTATAAATTGTAGCTACAGTTTGTAAGCCATAGCAAGGTTTTAATTGAGACAAATAAAGAAATATAGAAGGAAGGAAGGAAAGAAGAAAGAGAGGAAAAATGGGTGAAAGGAGAAGAGAAATGGAGAGGGGTAGAAAAAACAAAAATATAAAAAATGAGAGAGAGACAGACAGACAGAGACAGGAGAGAGAAGGAAAGAATAAGAGGAAAGGTCAGGGGCAATGAGGACAAATGTATTATCCTTCCACAGCAGATACTGTGGAATTTAGAACATGATTTTCTTGGATGTGAGTCCTGTCTCAAAAATTAACCAGCTGTGTGACTTTGAGCAAGGTACTTAACTTCTCTGTACTCTTCTTAAAGTTGTTGTAAGGATTAATGTGCATATAAAACTCCACACAAACACATGTAAATACACAGGTAAATATGAGTGTAAAGATATATGTGTGTGTGTGTGCTCACGTGGTCACACACACACACACGAGAACCAAAACACGTTGAGTACTCTTGTAAAGATTTTGACCTTTTATATAAATATCAAACAATTGGAATGGAGCATGTTAACCACTCTGTAAGAGAATTCATAGAAAAGACTCATCTAGAGACAGAACGACCGTTTAGATCGATACTAAATTCTAGGGGAGAATGCACATCTTAGAGAGGGAAGTCATGGATCCCCAGGCACTGAGCACACGGGGGTGGAACAATGGTCCCCGACTCCCAGAGCAGGACATGGCCGCTTTACCACCTCCTCATGTCCTTGCTGCTCTGAGCTCCCTGGGCCTCTGCCCCCTCTTCCCTGAGGAGCTCTCCTCTCTCGCTGCACTGGCCTTTCCTTTCAGGGCAGCCCTGCCCTAGAGTTGGTGCCACCCTCTCCTAATCAACTCCGCTCAGCTTCTGGCCACGACAACAGCACCACCACACACGCCAGCAGGACCCTCAAGACAGGACTCTGGTCACATCCTGGACCCCCATCTCAGCCCCCACCCCACACACTTCAGATGTTGACTTGTAGCCCAAGAGAGGTGGGTCCCAAATGATACGGATGAGAGAGGTGCCCACACGAGGCCTTTCTTTCTGACCAGCCAGCCAGTGCGCAAGCCCCAGCTGCCCGCAGAGTTTTGGACCAGGTAGAACCAAGCTCCCAAGAGCTGCGTTCCTTTGCCCGACATACCTGATTTCACCAGTGGCTGGAACGTGGAGATGCTGAGGCTTTTGAGATGCTCTAAGACTGCACACCTTTTATACGTCTCAAATCCCTCTTGGAAGCCATGAGGTGGCCTACGATTGGGGCATGCTAGGCCCCAGTCACAATAGGATGCATCTGCCCTTCCTCAAACTTGAGGTTTTACTCATCTCCTGGGCTGACAAACTCACTCTCGGTTTGATGGTGCTTGAGGATGACAGTGCCTTCACGTGAGCCCTGGCCCTATTTCCCCATCACTTTACAAGCCGTAGCTTCCTCGTGTTTCCAAAGCCACTCGTGACGTTTTCCCCTAGAAGCTTGACTTCTGGGATGGTGCTAAGCAAGCATGCAGGACACTGCTGGGTGTCGGAGCGGTGAGGGTAGTGTTCCAGGATATTCCGGTTGGTGGGGGAAGGTGTGGGCCGATCAGCGTGCACAGCAAGCCTTGTTGTAAGAGAAACAACTACTGAGGGGTGAGTGGCTCTTGGGGAGACACAGTAAACTCAGCAAAGTTGGGACCATGACTAAACCTAGACTCAGAGCCACATTCAGCCTGATCTGGAAACAAACCTGGGCAACCCACTTTGATTTTTCACCTGCTGTAATATAAACAAAAAATGGGGGCTGCGGCTCTCTCTTCTGCCTCTTGGTCAGCAAAACATTAGTCTTCATTCACAGAAACTGGGCGGATACAGTTGACAGTACGTATCTCACTTACAGGTGTATAAGTCACGCAGACTGCAGGCTTCTCAGGAAATCATTATCATAAGGTGGAGAGGCTGGGGAGCTAAGAAACTTTGACCTGGCATGGGCTCCTGGACGAGTCACCCGTTCTGGCTTCTGGTATCTGAAATCCCAGGGCATAAGGGATGATGCGTCCTTCCCGTTCCACTTAGAGATTCCAGAACAAAGAGGGATGTCACAGGGCAGGGACCAGGATGAAAATGTTGAAACAACATCCATCAACGGATGAAACATACATTAAATAATTCCCCAATTAGTGTTCCGACTGGGGCTCTGATCTTCACCAGCTGGGTGACTTTGGGCACTTTACATCTTTGCGCACCAGTTTCCTCATCTGCTACACAGGATAACCGCATACTGCATGTCAGCTGAAAGGCTTATTTTGGACAACATGTGTAAGCATGTGCACACTGTTGGGCACAGAATAAGGGCTCAGTGATGGTTGGGTGCTCCGTGTAGTTGGGCTGTGAAAGCTGGGGCAAAGCCCACTCTTAGAAGTAGGGAGGAGGTCGTTGCCACATTTGAAGGCAAGTAGCGGGACTTGCCGCCAGTGTCCTAAGACCTTGACTGACACAAATGGAAATGGGCAAGCCAGTCCTGAGGACGGCACGTTTCATTCTCAGACCTGGAATTTAGCCACAGCTCAGCTGCAAGCACTACAGTAACCCTAGATCTTGGGAATTCACACTGCAGCATGAGAAGACAGCCTTGGATATCAATGGTGCCTCCTCTGGGACTCACCGTAAGGGCAGGTATGCATGGGCTCGGCCCCGAAGGAAACCAACAGGATCCCAGGCCTTCCCGGGAGAAGAACCCCTTCCGTCTGTTGTCACTCTGACAGAGGCAACCGTGATAGGCTTGGAGAGAGATTTCAGCTCAGCTCCCTAGTAGCAGAGAGGAAAGGCCACGTGGGGCATGTGTTCTGGGGTAACTCATAATTCATCAAGACGTAGTGAGCTCACACAACACACCAGGCCCTGGGAACGGTGGCCAGACAGGAGGGCCAGAGGCTCCCTAGTCCCTAAACTGTTTCACATCCTCTTCTCCGCCTACTGCTTCCAACTCTGTAGATACTTTTCAATGGTTTGGTTTGGATTAGCTGAAGAACTCAAACCCACTTGTGGCCGTAGCAATGCCTACGTAACTAGAGAAAATGTGAACGTCTGAAGATCCATGAGTTTGGGTGTTACATCCAGTCCATCTTTTCTGGCCTAAGCCCTCACTACCCAGAACAGATTTTGTTGGGTGTGGAATCTGCTACCTCAAGCATGCGTTATGTAGTATTGCATCTACCAACAGAGGACATAGGAACATGTCCTCTTGGAGCCAGAGGTACAAATAAACGCTTTTCCTTGGGATGGTATTGTTCCCTGACGTTCATTGGCATCACTCTTTGTCTTCCTCCAAACCTCTGCCTCTCATATACAAACACACAGACACACACAGACACAGAAACACACACACACACACACAGACACACACACACACAAACAAATGCAGAAGGGACAAATGGGTCCGAGGAGGTTTCAGCAAAACTTGGGCCTAGGCTAAGCTCACTGTATCTTCTGTGCCAGGCATCTGTGAATGAACACCAGACCAGGGCCCGTGCACATATATGCAAGGGAAGGCCGAGCTGACCCTCTGGGACCGGCCGCATCAACAGACAGGGTTCCGGACAAAGGACTCCTGGTGGCTGGAGCTAGAGCCTCTCTGCTGAAATCCATCGCCAGCTGGGCATCCCCTGGGGCACGGCAGGGTGTGTGCCATCATCTGGGCGGCTGAGAGACGCCCTCCCTGTTCAAAGGGTCTTGTCCCGGGAGGATGAGGGAGGGGCAGTCCTCCCCTGACTGTCACAATCTCTGCTTGAGTGTGTAATTCAGGCTTTGAAGTCGGAGCTAATTTCATTTTACAGCTTCGAAAGTTTCCGTTCGCTAAGGTTACTTAAGGAAAAAGCAGGGAAGAGAGGACTTAACCCAGCCCTGCCAGGATCCAGGATATGTGTGTGTGTTCTTTTTCTTGCACTATACTACCTTCTAGGGAATTTCTTTGTTTGCAGAAGCTGGGAGGACGACGCCTGCCCGGCGGGGGCCTCTGGGACGCTGCTCCATCTTCTATTCTCCATGGTCAGTGGAAGTCTTCACACGAGGAGTATTTACTCTGAATAATAACCCCGTGTGTCTCTTTGATATGAACGTGTACCCTTGTATAAACACGTGTGAATGTGTGACTGTTTGAAGGTACTGCCTTTGCCTTCCCAACGGATCAGTGAGTTTTAAGTTCTGGAAAGACGGGATCCACGCTTTATGCTTCTTCTAGCCACTAGCACGGTCAGAGCACTTGCCATGTTGCAAAGATAAGGACCAGGGTTTGAATCTCACCTCCACCATGTGCAAGGTGTTGTTACACTGAACACGTAAGGAGCTTCTCTTCACCTTGCCACTACCTCTCATAGGAGGAGCAAGACCTGCTTCCATATGGTGGTATCTGTGTGTGTGAGCGCTTGGCACACACCATGCCCGTTCCATGCTTCTTCAGCTTATCAGCCTTCTACTGGGAGTAGGGTCTGCCTCCAAGAGACATGGCTGGCAGTGTACCTTGATAGGCAAATGTCACTGTGGGCCAGAGCTGCCCAGGACTGCCTCAACAGCAGGAATCATCATGGGCAGGTGTTACAAAGGGAAGTTTGTGGAAGAAAAGGGCAACCACCCAATGTGGTGAATAGGCCCTGGACAAAATACCATTTGCGCCTGTGAACACCCTTCGGATGCTTTGGTCTACACAACTCTTCCTTGTCCTGGCCCCAAGATGTGCCCTGCCCCTCACACCTTGTTCTTACTAAAGGTGTGGAGCCCATGTCGTCAGGTTGGAGGTAATAAGTGGAGGGTCTTGCTGCTCTGTCAGGAAGTGGAGAATAATAATAAAAGCAAGAGCTAACATTCATCCAACATTTACTATGTGTTACATCCTACTTACTATTTATTTACATTGTCTCATTGAAGACCCCTCCCCGTCAACCCCAGGTTGCAGGTATTATTCTGCCCACTATACACATGAGTAAAGTGAGGCCTAGGGAAGTATTGGATTCAGTCCATCATAGGCATGCATCTGGCATCCAAACCCACTATGACGGGATAAAGCAAAATTCTGCAAGGTGATCCACACATAACCCCGTGTGCACACAATCCTAGTATGATAATTAGTGGAGGAGAAAATTAAGGGAAGCCCAGAGAGGCAAAATTCAACCTTGTCTTAATCAGCTGAGGGGGGAGGATGAGGAAATAGAGAATAAGAACCCAAATGAGAGTTCTGGGGCAAGTTCATGTATATGAGGCAAGAGAGGAGCTATTTGGAGCCTGTGCTGAGTGAGGTATCTGAGGATGGGGAATTGGCTCAAAGAGCTCATCATTTTCAGGGAGTTCACTTAAGGTGTCTACAGCTTTTCAATTCTTTTTGTGTGTCATCGTTGAGTTCTGTTGAATGCAACGCTCTGTTGGAAATATTTACGACACATGGGTCTGGAAACTGGACGCGCCCCCCAGCATTCCGTGGTGTCAAATGGTGAAGGAGGCTGTAGAGGCTATGTGCTCTCTCCACCACGGACAGGGGCTGAGACGTTGAAGACTGGCCTCCTGGGAACAACTAGCACTCGCAGCATTGGCTGCTGCTCTACGCAGTCCTGGAACGCACTGCTGCTTACTTACACACATCCCGCTGTCCTTCCGCTCTGAACCTCCCTTCTCCCGGTGTTCTTCCTGGAAAGACATTTTCTGGGAGCCCTGTGGTGGATGTCATTATGACACAGATGACCAAGTTCTCCTTCCTCCCCTCAACAGCCCTCAGTGTTCTCTCTCTGTCTCCTCTGAATTCTGACGGCAGGAATGACGTATCTGTGGCTTCCAAGTCGTCCATGAATTAGACGTCTTCCGGTCAAACTGATTTTTTTTGTCTTCCTGGTCTGAGCTTGCTTTCCTTACGGGGATTAAACCAAGAATACTGGAGGCTTGTGTGTGAGTTTGTGCTTCCACAACATCCCACACATTCTAAACAAAGGGAGGGGCAGGTACTTAGGAAGGATGCGATGATGCATTGCTGCTTGGGATGGATGGATTGGTAATGGGTAAATAGGTAGATGGATGGAGCCTAACTGGAGGGCATGAACAGAGGTGGTGGAGGACGAAGAGATGAGCCAACCATGGAAGCAATGCTAAACTAAACCTAAAACTTTTGTCTTTAGCGTATTCTGAATTCTACATGCTCTGTGATCTATGTTGGGGATAATTCACACATTTAGTTTATGTTTTGTTCCTTTCTGATTCCTTTGGGCACTTCTGTGGATTTTCAGTGATTCCCTTGTAACCCAGAAACATAAAATGGGAGGCAGGTATAGGAAAAGAGATGCAAAGACCTCAATTTGGGGACTTTTAGTGAGAGAAGGATTCGGTGGAAAAGTATGGGTGTAGTGGATGTAATAGAAAGAAGAACTTTGGCTTACCTGTGGGCCTGAGGTTACCACCGGTTACTCAGGTTACCCTGATACCGCAAGGATTTAGGGAATGGAAAGTAAGAGGGCAGTGAGAGAAAAATAGCCCAGGAGAAACCCCAAGCTAGGGAATCAATGGCTGCTATGACTTTAAAAACTCTTGACACTGGGTCTTCCCTATTGGCGCAGTGGTTGAGAGTCCGCCTGCCGATGCAGGGGACGCGGGTACGTTCCCCGGTCCGGGAGGATCCCACATGCCGCGGAACGGCTGGG
The DNA here is from genome assembly GCF_039906515.1 of Pseudorca crassidens. Classification (NCBI taxonomy): domain Eukaryota; kingdom Metazoa; phylum Chordata; class Mammalia; order Artiodactyla; family Delphinidae; genus Pseudorca; species Pseudorca crassidens. Next base: position 109,666,079 of record NC_090297.1, on the reverse strand, counting down.
CCCGTGAGCCATGGCCACTGAGCCTGCGCGTCCAGAGCCTGTGCTCCGCAACGGGAAAGGCCACAACAGTGACAGGCCCGCGTACAGAAAAAAAAAAAAATATTGACAGCAGATATGTGTGTGTGATGGATGTATGATTTTTACATAGACTGTCTCCTACTTACACATTTTGATAGCTTGAACAAAATCTCGTCTTTTCTTTTACCTGAGGTAGGGATTTTGAGGCCCGGTCCTCAATTCATTTTGACCCACATGCCCCTGGAGTATTCTCTGAATTTCCCTTTATTTGCCTCTGCTCTACTATTTAGCTCATGGCTGGGTTTCCCTTACTCTTTTTGTGCCTCCGTTTTCGAGACGGGCATCATCTCCCTTGTGTCCAAAGGCTGTTCTCATTTTGCAAGTATGGCGGGATGTGTCTCCATGCGGCTGAAGTGCCCATCTCTCCTCTTCACCCTGCAGGACCAAGGAAAATGTCCTTCAGCTCAGAAGTGCATCTCCCCATGCCTTCTGCTCTACCTGCACCCACATGCCCAGCCCTCCTAGGGCTCATATTTAGGCAGCAGGATACAAAATCTGCAGGAGTTAACGACTGTAAGATGACGAAATAATCAAACCGACACATTCATGGCAGCGAAATTGTGTTTAATTGTTTGAAAAACTGGAGCAGAGACCAAGTGTGCTAGGAAAGGGTGGTCGGGCATGTTGCTTAAGTTTCCAAGCAGCCAAAAGGGCGAAGTATACAAGTCTGCAAAGAAGATTAGAAGGTTTAGAACCGGATCCTTTGCTAAATGGAAATTGCAGCTGCTAATTCATAAGAAATGTTGATCCAGGAAGCTGCCATCTTGGTGCTGGCTTTTCCACAAATGTGGCTGCTTCCAGAAGCCGGGGGTGAGCGGTGCTGACAGCTAGCTGGCTGAGAGAGGGGAGTTGGCTTCATGTTCTCTGTTCTGCAGGGAGCTTGGCCTCTGGCCCATGCCTGCGGTTTACTTCTGCTTGGACTTCTGGCACTGCTGAGGGTCTGGGCACTTTGGGATAGAGGGCTCCTTGCCCTTGGGTGGAGGTTGGCAAGGCTGCTTGCTGTGCTGAGGTGGAGTTTAGCAGTGTTTTGGTGGGGGGAAACAGTACTTTACTGGGGGGCAGCATTGCCGCGGAGGGGGACAGTACTGCTGAGGTGGGGGACAGCAATACTTTGGTGGGGTGCAGCATTGCTGGGATGGAGGGCAGCAATCCTTTGGTAGCGGGCAGCACAGCTTCTGCTTTGGATGATACATTCTGGTCTGGATGTGCACTGCAACGGAAAAGACACTGAAGTGAGGAACTCTAGAACCTTAGAGACACTCAACCCAGGAGAAGCACTTGCCTCGTTCAAACCTGTGCCGTTTCAACCTTTACCTGGTGCCTTCAACGATTAAATGTGTGTGTGTGTGTCTGCAATGAGGTGAGTCAGTATAAATTGTAGCTACAGTTTGTAAGCCATAGCAAGGTTTTAATTGAGACAAATAAAGAAATATAGAAGGAAGGAAGGAAAGAAGAAAGAGAGGAAAAATGGGTGAAAGGAGAAGAGAAATGGAGAGGGGTAGAAAAAACAAAAATATAAAAAATGAGAGAGAGACAGACAGACAGAGACAGGAGAGAGAAGGAAAGAATAAGAGGAAAGGTCAGGGGCAATGAGGACAAATGTATTATCCTTCCACAGCAGATACTGTGGAATTTAGAACATGATTTTCTTGGATGTGAGTCCTGTCTCAAAAATTAACCAGCTGTGTGACTTTGAGCAAGGTACTTAACTTCTCTGTACTCTTCTTAAAGTTGTTGTAAGGATTAATGTGCATATAAAACTCCACACAAACACATGTAAATACACAGGTAAATATGAGTGTAAAGATATATGTGTGTGTGTGTGCTCACGTGGTCACACACACACACACGAGAACCAAAACACGTTGAGTACTCTTGTAAAGATTTTGACCTTTTATATAAATATCAAACAATTGGAATGGAGCATGTTAACCACTCTGTAAGAGAATTCATAGAAAAGACTCATCTAGAGACAGAACGACCGTTTAGATCGATACTAAATTCTAGGGGAGAATGCACATCTTAGAGAGGGAAGTCATGGATCCCCAGGCACTGAGCACACGGGGGTGGAACAATGGTCCCCGACTCCCAGAGCAGGACATGGCCGCTTTACCACCTCCTCATGTCCTTGCTGCTCTGAGCTCCCTGGGCCTCTGCCCCCTGTTCCCTGAGGAGCTCTCCTCCCTCGCTGCACTGGCCTTTCCTTTCAGGGCAGCCCTGCCCTAGAGTTGGTGCCACCCTCTCCTAATCAACTCCGCTCAGCTTCTGGCCACGACAACAGCACCACCACACACGCCAGCAGGACCCTCAAGACAGGACTCTGGTCACATCCTGGACCCCCATCTCAGCCCCCACCCCACACACTTCAGATGTTGACTTGTAGCCCAAGAGAGGTGGGTCCCAAATGATACGGATGAGAGAGGTGCCCACACGAGGCCTTTCTTTCTGACCAGCCAGCCAGTGCGCAAGCCCCAGCTGCCCGCAGAGTTTTGGACCAGGTAGAACCAAGCTCCCAAGAGCTGCGTTCCTTTGCCCGACATACCTGATTTCACCAGTGGCTGGAACGTGGAGATGCTGAGGCTTTTGAGATGCTCTAAGACTGCACACCTTTTATACGTCTCAAATCCCTCTTGGAAGCCATGAGGTGGCCTACGATTGGGGCATGCTAGGCCCCAGTCACAATAGGATGCATCTGCCCTTCCTCAAACTTGAGGTTTTACTCATCTCCTGGGCTGACAAACTCACTCTCGGTTTGATGGTGCTTGAGGATGACAGTGCCTTCACGTGAGCCCTGGCCCTATTTCCCCATCACTTTACAAGCCGTAGCTTCCTCGTGTTTCCAAAGCCACTCGTGACGTTTTCCCCTAGAAGCTTGACTTCTGGGAGGGTGCTAAGCAAGCATGCAGGACACTGCTGGGTGTCGGAGCAGTGAGGGTAGTGTTCCAGGATATTCCGGTTGGTGGGGGAAGGTGTGGGCCGATCAGCGTGCACAGCAAGCCTTGTTGTAAGAGAAACAACTACTGAGGGGTGAGTGGCTCTTGGGGAGACACAGTAAACTCAGCAAAGTTGGGACCATGACTAAACCTAGACTCAGAGCCACATTCAGCCTGATCTGGAAACAAACCTGGGCAACCCACTTTGATTTTTCACCTGCTGTAATATAAACAAAAAATGGGGGCTGCGGCTCTCTCTTCTGCCTCTTGGTCAGCAAAACATTAGTCTTCATTCACAGAAACTGGGCGGATACAGTTGACAGTACGTATCTCACTTACAGGTGTATAAGTCACGCAGACTGCAGGCTTCTCAGGAAATCATTATCATAAGGTGGAGAGGCTGGGGAGCTAAGAAACTTTGACCTGGCATGGGCTCCTGGACGAGTCACCCGTTCTGGCTTCTGGTATCTGAAATCCCAGGGCATAAGGGATGATGCGTCCTTCCCGTTCCACTTAGAGATTCCAGAACAAAGAGGGATGCCACCGGGCAGGGACCAGGATGAAAATGTTGAAACAACATCCATCAACGGATGAAACATACATTAAATAATTCCCCAATTAGTGTTCCGACTGGGGCTCTGATCTTCACCAGCTGGGTGACTTTGGGCACTTTATATCTGTGAGCACCAGTTTCCTCATCTGCTACACAGGATAACCGCATACTGCATGTCAACTGAAAGGCTTATTTTGGACAACATGTGTAAGCATGTGCACACTGTTGGGCACAAAATAAGGGCTCAGTGATGGTTGGGTGCTCCGTGTAGTTGGGCTGTGAAAGCTGGGGCAAAGCCCACTCTTAGAAGTAGGGAGGAGGTCGTTGCCACATTTGAAGGCAAGTAGCGGCACTTGCCACCAGTGTCCTAAGACCTTGACTGACACAAATGGAAATGGGCAAGCCAGTCCTGAGGACGGCACGTTTCATTCTCAGACCTGGAATTTAGCCACAGCTCAGCTGCAAGCACTACAGTAACCCTAGATCTTGGGAATTCACACTGCAGCATGAGAAGACAGCCTTGGATATCAATGGTGCCTCCTCTGGGACTCACCGTAAGGGCAGGTATGCATGGGCTCGGCCCCGAAGGAAACCAACAGGATCCCAGGCCTTCCCGGGAGAAGAACCCCTTCCGTCTGTTGTCACTCTGACAGAGGCAACCGTGATAGGCTTGGAGAGAGATTTCAGCTCAGCTCCCTAGTAGCAGAGAGGAAAGGCCACGTGGGGCATGTGTTCTGGGGTAACTCATAATTCATCAAGACGTAGTGAGCTCACACAACACACCAGGCCCTGGGAACGGTGGCCAGACAGGAGGGCCAGAGCCTCCCTGGTCCCTAAACTGTTTCACATCCTCTTCTCCGCCTACTGCTTCCAACTCTGTAGATACTTTTCAATGGTTTGGTTTGGATTAGCTGAAGAACTCAAATCCACTTGTGGCCGTAGCAATGCCTACATAACTAGAGAAAATGTGAACGTCTGAAGATCCATGAGTTTGGGTGTTACATCCAGTCCATCTTTTCTGGCCTAAGCCCTCACTACCCAGAACAGATTTTGTTGGGTGTGGAATCTGCTACCTCAAGCATGCGTTATGTAGTATTGCATCTACCAACAGAGGACATAGGAACATGTCCTCTTGGAGCCAGAGGTACAAATAAACGCTTTTCCTTGGGATGGTATTGTTCCCTGACGTTCATTGGCATCACTCTTTGTCTTCCTCCAAACCTCTGCCTCTCATATACAAACACACAGACACACACAGACACAGAAACACACACACACACACACAGACACACACACACACAAACAAATGCAGAAGGGACAAATGGGTCCGAGGAGGTTTCAGCAAAACTTGGGCCTAGGCTAAGCTCACTGTATCTTCTGTGCCAGGCATCTGTGAATGAACACCAGACCAGGGCCCGTGCACATATATGCAAGGGAAGGCCGAGCTGACCCTCTGGGACCGGCCGCATCAACAGACAGGGTTCCGGACAAAGGACTCCTGGTGGCTGGAGCTAGAGCCTCTCTGCTGAAATCCATCGCCAGCTGGGCATCCCCTGGGGCACGGCAGGGTGTGTGCCATCATCTGGGCGGCTGAGAGACGCCCTCCCTGTTCAAAGGGTCTTGTCCCGGGAGGATGAGGGAGGGGCAGTCCTCCCCTGACTGTCAGAATCTCTGCTCGAGTGTGTAATTCAGGCTTTGAAGTCGGAGCTATTTTCATTTTACAGCTTCGAAAGTTTCCGTTCGCTAAGGTTACTTAAGGAAAAAGCAGGGAAGAGAGGACTTAACCCAGCCCTGCCAGGCTCCAGGATATGTGTGTGTGTTCTTTTTCTTGCACTATACTACCTTCTAGGGAATTTCTTTGTTTGGAGAAGCTGGGAGGACGATGCCTGCCCAGCGGGCGCCTCTGGGACACTGCTCCATCTTCTGTTCTCCATGGTGGAGGTGGAAGTCTTCACACGAGTGGAAGTCTTCACACGAGGAGTATTTACTCTGAATAATAAACCCGTGTGTGTCTTTGATATGAACGTGTACCCTTGTATAAACACGTGTGAATGTGTGACTGTTTGAAGGTACTGCCTTTGCCTTCCCAACGGATCAGTGAGTTTTAAGTTCTGGAAAGACGGGATCCACGCTTTATGCTTCTTCTAGCCACTAGCACGGTCAGAGCACTTGCCATGTTGCAAAGATAAGGACCAGGGTTTGAATCTCAACTCCACCATGTGCAAGGTGTTGTTACACTGAACACGTAAGGAGCTTCTCTTCACCTTGCCACTACCTCTCATAGGAGGAGCAAGACCTGCTTCCATATTGTGGTATCTGTGTGTGTGAGCGCTTGGCACACACCGTGCCCTTTCCATGCTTACTCAGCTTATCAGCCTCCCCCTGGGAGTAGTGTCTGCCGCCAAGAGACATGGCTGGCAGTGTACCTTGATAGGCAAACGTCACTGTGGGCCAGAGCTGCCCAGGACTGCCTCAACAGGAGGAATCGTCATGGGCAGGTGTTACAAATGGAAGTTTGTGGAAGAAAAGGGCAACCACTCAATGTGGCGAATAGGCCCTGGACGAAATGCCATTTCTGCCTGTGAAGACCCCTCGGATTCTTTGGTCTACACAACTCTTCCTTGTCCTGGCCCCAAGATGTGCCCTGCCCCTCACACCTTGTTCTTACTAAAGGTGTGGAGCCCATGTCGTCAGGTTGGTGGTAATAAGTGGAGGGTCTTGCTGCTCTGTCAGGAAGTGGAGAATAATAATAAAAGCAGGAGCTAACATTCATCCAACATTTACTATGTGTTACATCCTACTTACTATTTATTTACATTGTCTCATTGAAGACCCCTCCCCGTCAACCCCAGGTTGCAGGTATTATTCTGCCCACTATACACATGAGTAAAGTGAGGCCTAGGGAAGTATTGGATTCAGTCCATCATAGACATGCATCTGGCATCCAAACCCACTATGACGGGATAAAGGAAAATTCCACAAGATGGTCCACACATAACCCCGTGTGCACACAATCTTAGTGTGATAATTAGTGGAGGAGAAAATTAACTGAAGCCCAGAGAGGCAAAATTCAACCTTGTCTTAATCAGCTGAGGGAGGGAGGGTGAGGAAATAGAGAATAAGAACCCAAATGAGAGTTCTGGGGCAAGGTCATGTATGTGAGGCAGGAGAGGAGCTATTTGGAGCCTGTGGGGACTGAGGTATCTGAGGATGGGGAATTGGCTCAAAGAGCTCATCATTTTCAGGGAGTCCACTTAAGGTGTCTACAGCTTTTCAATTCATTTTGTGTGTCATCGTTGAGTTCTGTTGAATGCAACGCTCTGTTGGAAATATTTACGACACATAGGTCTGGAAACTGGACACGCCCCCCAGCTTTCTGTGGTGTCAAATGGTGCAGGTGGCTGCAGAGGCTATGTGCTCTCTCCACCACGGACAGGAGCTGAGACGTTGAGGACTGGCCTCCTGGGAACAACTAGCACTCGCAGCACTGGCTACTGCTCTGCGCAGTCCTGGAATGCACTGCTGCTTACTTACACACATCCCGCTGTCCTTCTGCTCTGAACCTCCCTTCTCCCGGTGTTCTTCCTGGAAACACATTTTCTGGGAACCCTGTGGTGGATGTCATTATGACACAGATGGCCAAGTTCTCTTCCTCCCCTCAACAGCCCTCAGTGTTCTCTCTCTGTCTCCTCTGAGTTCTGAGGGCAGGAATGACGTATCTGTGGCTTCCAAGTCGCCCATGAATTAGACGCCTTCCGGTCAAACTGATTTTTGTTGTCTTGATGGTCTGAGCTTGCTTTCATCACGGGGAGTAAACCAAGAATACTGGAGCCTTGTGTGCGAGTTTGTGTTTCCACAGCATCCCTCACATTCTAAACGAAGGGAGGGGCAGGTACTTACGAAGGATGCGATGATGCATTGCTGCTTAGGATGGATGTATTGGTGATCGATAAATAGGTAGATGGATGGAGCCTAACTGGAGGGCATGAACAGTGGTGGTGGAGGACGAAGAGGCCAGCCAAGCATGGAAGCAATGCTAAACTAAAACTAAACATTTTGTCTTTAGCGTATTCTGAATTCTACAAATCTGCTATCTATGTTGGGGATAATTCGCAAATTTAGTTTATGTTTTGTTCCTTTCTGATTCCTTTGGGCACTTCTGTGGATTTTCAGTGATTCCCCTGTAGCCCAGTTACATGAAATGGGAGACAGGTACAGGAAAAGTGATGCAAAGACCTCAATGTGGGGACTCTTAGTGAGAGAAAGATTCGGTGGAAAGGTATGGGTGTAGTGGACGTAATAGAAAGAAGAAGTTTGGATTACCTGTGGGCCTGAGGTTACCACCGTTTACTCAGGTTACCCTGATACCGCAAGGATTTAGGGAATGGAAAGTAAGAGGGCAGTGAGAGAAAAATAGCCCAGGAGAAACCCCAAGCTAGAGAATCAATGTGTGCTATGACTTTAAAAATTATTCACAGTGGAGGGCTTCCCTGGTGGCGCAGTGGTTGGGAATCCGCCTGCCGATGCAGGGGACACGGGTTCGTGCCCCGGTCTGGGAAGATCCCACATGCTGCGGAGTGGCTGGGCCCGTGAGCCATGGCCGCTGAGCCTGCGCATCCGGAGCCTGTGCTCCGCAACGGGAGAGGCCAAAACAGTGAGAGGCCCATGTACTGCAAAAAAAAAAAAAAAATTATTCACAGTGGATATGTGTGTGTGATGGATGTATGATTTTTTTTAACATCTTTATTGGGGTATAATTGCTTTACAATGGTGTGTTAGTTTCTGCTTTATAACAAATTGAATCAGTTATACATATACATATGTTCCCATATCTCTTCCCTCTTGCATCTCCCTCCCTCCCACCCTCCCTATCCCACCCCTCCTGGCGGTCACAAAACACCGAGCCGATATTCCTGTGCCATGTCGCTGCTTCCCACTAGCTATCTACCTTACATTTGTTACTGTATATATGTCCATGCCTCTCTCTCGCCCTGTCACAGCTCACCCTTCGCCCTCCCCATATCCTCAAGTCCGTTCTCCAGTAGGTCTGTGTCTTACTCCTGGCTTACCCCTAGGTTCTTCATGACATTTTTTTCCCTTAAATTCCATATATATGTGTTAGCATACGGTATTTGTGTTTCTCTTTCTGACTTACTTCACTCTGTATGACAGACTCTAGGTCTATCCACCTCATTACAGATAGCTCAATTTCATTTCTTTTTATGGCTGAGTAATATTCCATTGTATATATGCGCCACATCTCCTTTATCCATTCATCCGATGATGGGCACTTAGGTTGTTTCCATCTCCGGGCTATTGTAAATAGAGCTGCAATGAACATTTTGGTACATGACTCTTTCTGAATTTTGGTTTTCTCAGGGTATATGTCCAGTAGTGGGATTGCTGGGTCATATGGTAGTTCTATTTGTAGTTTTTTAAGGAACTTCCATACTGTTCTCCATAGTGGCTGAACCAATTCACATTCCCACCAGCAGTGCAAGAGTGTTCCCTTTCCTCCAAACCCTCTCCAGCATTTATTGTTTCTAGATTTTTTGAGGATGGCCATTCTGACTGCTGTGAGATGATATCTCAATGAAGTTTTAATTTGCATTTCTCTAATTATTAATGATGTTGAGCATTCTTTGATGTGTTTGTTGGCAGTCTGTATATCTTCTTTGGAGAAATGTCTATTTAGGTCTTCTGCCCATTTTGGGACTGGGTTGTTTGTTTTTTTGTTACTGAGCTGCATGAGCTGCTTGTAAATTTTGGAAATTAATCCTTTGTCAGTTGCTTCATTTGCAAATATTTTGTCCCATGATATATGATTTTTATATAGACTGTCTCTTAACACATTTTGTTAGCTTGAACAAAATCTCGTCTTTTCCTTTACCAGTGGGACAGTTTTTGAGGCGGGGTCCTCAATTCATTTTCACCCACATGCCCTTGGAGTACTCTCTGAATTTCCATTTATTTGCCTCTACTCTACTCTTGAGCTCCTGGCTGGGTTTCCCTTACTCTTTCTGTGCCTCCGTTTTCGAGACGGGCATCATCTCCCCAGTGTCCAAAGGCTATTCTCATTTTCAAAGTATGGGGGGATGTGTCTCCATGCGGCTGAAGTGCCCATCTCTCCTCCTCACCCTGGCACGACCAAGGAAAATGTCCTTCAGCTCAGAAGTGCATCTCCCCATGCCTTCTGCTCTACCTGCACCCACATGCCCAGCCTTCCTAGTGCTCTTATTTAGGCAGCAGAATACAAAATCTGCAGGAGTTAACGACTGTAAGATGACGAAATAATCAAACCGACACATTCATGGCAGCGGAATTGTGTTTAATTGTTTGAAAAACTGGAGCAGAGACGAAGTGTGCTAGGAAAGGGTGGTCGGGCATGCTGCTTAAGCTTCCAAGCAGCCAAATGGGCGAAGTATACAAGTCAGCAACGAAGATTAGAAGGTTTAGAACCGGATCCTTTTCTAAATGTAAATTGCAGCTGCTAATTCATAAAAAATGTTGATCCAGGAAGCTGCCATCTTGGTGCTGCCTTTTCCACAAGTGTGGCTGCTTCCAGAAGCCGGGGGTGAGCGGTGCTGACAGCTAGCTGGCTGAGAGAGGGGAGTTGGCTTCATGTTCTCTGTTCTGCGGGGAGCTTGGCCTCTGGCCCATGCTGTGGTTTACTTCTGCTTGGACTTCTGGCACTGCTGAGGGTCTGGGCACTTTGGGATAGAGGGCTCCTTGCCCTTGGGTGGAGGTTGGCAAGGCTGCTTGCTGTGCTGAGGTGGAGTTTAGCAGTGTTTTGGTGGGGGGAAACAGTACTTTACTGGGGGGCAGCATTGCCACGGAGGGGGACAGTACTGCTGAGGTGGGGGACAGCAATACTTTGGTGAGGGGCAGCAATATTTTGGTGGGGTGCAGCATGGCTGGGATGGAGGGCAGCAATACTTTGGTAGTGGGCAGCACAGCTTCTGCTTTGGATGATACATTCTGGTCTGGATGTGCACTGCAACGGAAAAGACACTGAAGTGAGGAACCCTAGAACCTTAGAGACACTCAACCCAGGAGAACCACTTGCCTCGTTCAAACCTGTGCCATTTCAACCTTTGCCTGGTGGCTTCACCGATTAAATGTGCATCTGTGTGTGTGCAATGAGGTGAGTCAATATAAATTGTAGCTACAGTTTGTAAGCCATAGCAAGGTTTTAATTGAGACAAATAAAGAAATATAGAAGGAAAGAAAGAAAGATGGAAGAGAGGGGAAAATGGGGGAAAGGAGAAGAGTAATGGAGAGGGCTAGGAAAAACAAAGATAAAAAAATGAGAGAGAGAGACAGACAGAGACAGGAGAGAGAAGGAAAGAATAAGAAGAAAGGTCAGGGGCAATGAGGACAAATGTATTATCCTTCCACAGCAGATACTGTGGAATTTAGAACATGATTTTCTTGGATGTGAGTCCTGTCTCAAAAATTAACCAGCTGTGTGACTTTGAGCAAGGTACTTAACTTCTCTGTACTCTTCTTAAAGTTGTTGTAAGGATTAATGAGCATATAAAACTCCACACAAACACATGTAAATACACAGGTAAATATGAGTGTAAAGATATATGTGTGTGTGTGTGTGCTCACGTGGTCACACACACACACACGAGAACCAAAACACGTTGAGTACTCTTGTAAAGATTTTGACCTTTTATATAAATATCAAACAATTGTAATGGAGCTTGTTAACCACTCTGTAAGAGAATTCATAGAAAAGGCTCATCTAGAGACAAAACGACAGTTTAGATCGATACTAAATTCTAGGGGAGAATGCACATCTTAGAGAGGGAAGTCATGGATCCCCAGGCACTGAGCACTCGGGAGCGGAACAATGGTCCCCAACTCCCAGAGCAGGACATGGCCGCTTTACCACCTCCTCATGTCCTTGCTGCTCTGAGCTCCCTGGGCCTCTGCCCCCTGCTCCCTGAGGAGCTCTCCTCCCTCGCTGCACTGGCCTTTCCCTTCGGGGCAGCCCTGCCCTAGAGTTGGTTCCACCCTCTCCTAATCAGCTCCACTCAGCTCCTGGCCACAACAACAGCGCCACCACACACGCCAGCAGGACCCTCAACACAGGACTCTGGTCACAGCCTGGACCCCCATCTCAGCCCCCACCCCACACACTTCAGATGTTGACTTGTAACCCAAGAGAGGTGGGTCCCAAATGATACGGACGAGAGAGGTGCCCACACGAGGCCTTTCTTTCTGACCAGCCAGCCAGTGCGCAAGCCCCAGCTGCCCGCAGAGTTTTGGACCAGGTAGAACCAAGCTCCCAAGTGCTGCGTTCCTTTGCCCAACATACCTGATTTCACCAGTGGCTGAAACGTGGAGATGCTGAGGCTTTTGAGATGCTCTAAGACTGCACACCTTTTATACGTCTCAAATCCCTCTTGGAAGCCATGAGGTGGCCTACGATTGGGGCATGCTAGGCCCCAGTCACAATAGGATGCATCTGCCCTTCCTCAAACTTGAGGTTTTACTCATCTCCTGGGCTGGCAAACTCACTCTCGGCTTGATGGTGCTTGAGGATGACAGTGCCTTCACGTGAGCCCTGGCCCTATTTCCCCATCACTTTATGAGCCGTGGCTTCCTCGTGTTTCCAAACCCACTCGTGACGTTTCCCCTAGAAGCTTGACTTCTAGGATGGTGCTAAGCAAGCATGCAGGACACTGCTGGGTGTCGGAGCGGTGAGGGTAGTGTTCCAGGATATTCCGGTTGGTGCGGGAAGGTGTGGGCCGATCAGCATACACAGCGAGCCTTGTTGTAAGAGAAACAACTACTGAGGGTTGAGTGGCTCTTGGGGAGACACAGTAAACTCAGCAAAGTTGGGATCATGACTAAACCTAGACTCAGAGCCACATTCAGCCTGATCTGGAAACAAACCTGGGCAACCCACTTTGATTTTTCACCTGCTGTAATATAAACAAAAAATGGGGGCTGCGGCTCTCTCTCCTGCCTCTTGGTCAGCAAAACATTAGTCTTCATTCACAGAAACTGGGCGGATACAGTTGACAGTACGTATCTCACTTACAGGTGTATAAGTCACGCAGACTGTAGGCTTCTCAGGAAATGATTATCATAAGGTGGAGAGGCTGGGGAGCTAAGAAACTTTGACCTGGCATGGGCTCCTGGACGAGTCACCCGTTCTGGCTCCTGGAATCTGAAATCCCAGGGCTTAAGGGATGATGCGTCCTTCCCGTTCCACTTAGAGATTCCAGAACAAAGAGGGATGCCACCGGGCAGGGACCAGGATGAAAATGTTGAAACAACATCCATCAACGGATGAAACATACATTAAATAATTCCCCAATTAGTGTTCCGACTGGGGCTCTGATCTTCACCAGCTGGGTGACTTTGGGCACTTTACATCTTTGCGCACCAGTTTCCTCATCTGCTACACAGGATAACCACACACTGCATGTCAGCTGAAAGGCTTATTTTGAACAACATGTGTAAGCATGTGCACACTGTTCGGCACAGAATAAGGACTCAGTGATGGTTGGGTGCTCCGTGTAGTTGGACTCTGAAAGCTGGGGCAAAGCCCACTCTTAGAAGTAGGGAGGAGGTCGTTGCCACATTTGAAGGCAAGTAGCGGCACTTGCTACCAGTGTCCTAAGACCTTGACTGACACAAATGGAAATGGGCAAGCCAGTCCTGAGGGCGGCACGTTTCATTCTCATACCTGGAACTTAGCCACAGCTCAGCTGCAAGCACTACAGTAACCCTAGATCTTGGGAATTCACACTGCAGCATGAGAAGACAACCTTGTATATCAATGGTGCCTCCTCTGGGACTCACCGTAAGGGCAGGTTATGCATGGGCTCGGCCCCGAAGGAAACCAACAGGATCCCAGGCCTTCCCGGGAGAAGAACCCCTTCCGTCTGTTGTCACTCTGACAGAGGCAACCGTGATAGGCTTGGAGAGAGATTTCAGCTCAGCTCCCTAGTAGCAGAGAGGAAAGGCCACGTGGGGCATGTGTTCTGGGGTAACTCATAATTCATCAAGACGTAGTGAGCTCACACAACACACCAGGCCCTGGGAACGGTGGCCAGACAGGAGGGCCAGAGGCTCCCTAGTCCCTAAACTGTTTCACATCCTCTTCTCCGCCTACTGCTTCCAACTCTGTAGATACTTTTCAATGGTTTGCCTTGGATTAGCTGAAGAACTCAAACCCACTTGTGGCCGTAGCAATGCCTACGTAACTAGAGAAAATGTGAACGTCTGAAGATCCATGAGTTTGGGTGTTACATCCAGTCCATCTTTTCTGGCCTAAGCCCTCACTACCCAGAACAGATTTTGTTGGGTGTGGAATCTGCTATCTCAAGCATGCATTATGTAGTATTGCATCTACCAACAGAGAACATAGGAACATGTCCTCTAGGAGCCACAGGTACAAATAAACGCTTATCCTTGGGATGGTATTGTTTCTTGACGTTCATTGGCATCACTCTTTGTCTTCCTCCAAACCTCTGCCTCTCATATACAAACACACAGACACACACAGACACAGAAACACACACACACACACAGACACACACACACACAAACAAATGCAGAAGGGACAAATGGGTCCAAGGAGGTTTCAGCAAAACTTGGGCCTAGGCTAAGCTCACTGTATCTTCTGTGCCAGGCATCTGTGAATGAACACCAGACCGGGGCCCGTGCACACATATGCAGGGGAAGGACGAGGTGACCCTCTGGGACCAGCCGCATCAACAGACAGGGTTCCGGACAAAGGACTCCTGGTGGCTGGAGCTAGAGCCTCTCTGCTGAAATCCATCGCCAGCTGGACATCCCCTGGGGCACGGCAGCGTGTGTGCCATCATCTGGGTGGCTGAGAGACGCCCTCCCTGTTCAAAGGGTCTTGTCCCGGGAGGATGAGGGAGGGGCAGTCCTCCCCTGACTGTCACAATCTCTGCTCGAGTGTGTAATTCAGGCTTTGAAGTCGGAGCTATTTTCATTTTACAGCTTCGAAAGTTTCCGTTCGCTAAGGTTACTTAAGGAAAAAGCAGGGAAGAGAGGATTTAACCCAGCCCTGCCAGGATCCAGGATATGTGTGTGTGTTCTTTTTCTTGCACTATACTACCTTCTAGGGAATTTCTTTGTTTGCAGAAGCTGGGAGGACGACGCCTGCCCGGCGGGGGCCTCTGGGACGCTGCTCCATCTTCTATTCTCCATGGTCAGTGGAAGTCTTCACACGAGGAGTATTTACTCTGAATAATAACCCCGTGTGTCTCTTTGATATGAACGTGTACCCTTGTATAAACACGTGTGAATGTGTGACTGTTTGAAGGTACTGCCTTTGCCTTCCCAACGGATCAGTGAGTTTTAAGTTCTGGAAAGACGGGATCCACGCTTTATGCTTCTTCTAGCCACTAGCACGGTCAGAGCACTTGCCATGTTGCAAAGATAAGGACCAGGGTTTGAATCTCACCTCCACCATGTGCAAGGTGTTGTTACACTGAACACGTAAGCAGCTTCTCTTCACCTTGCCACTACCTCTCATAGGAGGAGCAAGACCTGCTTCCATATGGTGGTATCTGTGTGTGTGAGCGCTTGGCACACACCATGCCCGTTCCATGCTTCTTCAGCTTATCAGCCTTCTACTGGGAGTAGGGTCTGCCTCCAAGAGACATGGCTGGCAGTGTACCTTGATAGGCAAATGTCACTGTGGGCCAGAGCTGCCCAGGACTGCCTCAACAGCAGGAATCATCATGGGCAGGTGTTACAAAGGGAAGTTTGTGGAAGAAAAGGGCAACCACCCAATGTACTGAATAGACCCTGGACAAAATACCATTTGCGCCTGTGAACACCCCTCGGATTCTTTGGTCTACACAACTCTTCCTTGTCCTGGCCCCAAGATGTGCCCTGCCCCTCACACCTTGTTCTGACTAACGGTGTGGAACCCATGTCGTCAGGTTGGAGGTAATAAGTGGAGGGTCTTGCTGCTCTGTCAGGAAGTGGAGAATAATAATAAAAGCAGGAGCTAACATTCATCCAACATTTACTATGTGTTACATCCTACTTACTATTTATTTACATTGTCTCATTGAAGACCCCTCCCCGTCAACCCCAGGTTGCAGGTATTATTCTGCCCACTATACACATGAGTAAAGTGAGGCCTAGGGAAGTATTGGATTCAGTCCATCATAGGCATGCATCTGGCATCCAAACCCACTATGACGGGATAAAGGAAAATTCCACAAGATGGTCCACACATAACCCCGTGTGCACACAATCCTAGTATGATAATTAGTTGAGGAGAAAATTAAGGGAAGCCCAGAGAGGCAAAATTCAACCTTGTCTTAATCAGCTGAGGGGGGAGGATGAGGAAATAGAGAATAAGAACCCAAATGAGAGTTCTGGGGCAAGTTCATGTATATGAGGCAAGAGAGGAGCTATTTGGAGCCTGTGCTGAATGAGGTATCTGAGGGTGGGGAATTGGCTCAAAGAGCTCATCATTTTCAGGGAGTCCACTTAAGGTGTCTACAGCTTTTCAATTCATTTTGTGTGTCATCGTTGAGTTCTGTTGAATGCAACGCTCTGTTGGAAATATTTACGACACATAGGTCTGGGAACTGGACGCGCCCCCCAGCATTCCATGGTGTCAAATGGTGCAGGTGGCTGCAGAGGCTATGTGCTCTCTCCACCACGGACAGGGGCTGAGACGTTGAAGACTGGCCTCCTGGGAACAACTAGCACTCGCAGCATTGGCTGCTGCTCTACGCAGTCCTGGAACGCACTGCTGCTTACTTACACACATCCCGCTGTCCTTCCACTCTGAACCTCACTTCTCCCGGTGTTCTTCCTGGAAAGACATTTTCTGGGAACCCTGTGGTGGATGTCATTATGACACAGATGGCCAAGTTCTCCTTCATCCCCTCAACAGCCCTCAGTGTTCTCTCTCTGTCTCCTCTGAATTCTGACGGCAGGAATGACGTATCTGTGGCTTCCAAGTCGTCCATGAATTAGACGTCTTCCGGTCAAACTGATTTTTTTTGTCTTCATGGTCTGAGCTTGCTTTCCTTACGGGGATTAAACCAAGAATACTGGAGGCTTTTGTGTGAGTTTGTGCTTCCACAACATCCCACACATTCTAAACGAAGGGAGGGGCAGGTACTTACAAAGGATGCGATGATGCATTGCTGCTTGGGATGGATAGATTGGTGATGGGTAAATAGGTAGATGGATGGAGCCTCACTGAAGGGCATGAACAGAGGTGGTGGAGGACGAAGAGACCAGCCAACCATGGAAGCAATGCTAAACTCAAACTAAAACTTTTGTCTTTAGCGTATTCTGAATTCTACATGCTCTGTGATCTATGTTGGGGATAATTCACACATTTAGTTTATGTTTTGTTCCTTTCTCATTCCTTTGGGCACTTCTGTGGATTTTCAGTGATTCCCTTGTAGCCCAGAAACATGAAATGGGAGGCGGGTATAGGAACAGAGATGCAAAGACCTCAATTTGGGGACTTTTAGTGAGAGAAGGATTCGGTGGAAAGGTATGGGTGTAGTGGACGTAATAGAAAGAAGAACTTTGGCTTACCTGTGGGCCTGAGGTTACCACCGGTTACTCAGGTTACCCTGATACCGCAAGGATTTAGGGAATGGAAAGTAAGAGGGCAGTCAGAGAAAAATAGCACAGGAGAAACCCCAAGCTAGAGAATCAATGGGTGCTATGACTTTAAAATCTCTTGACAGTGGGGCTTCCCTATTGGCGCAGTGGTTGAGAGTCCGCTTGCCGATGCAGGGAACGCGGGTTCGTGCCCCGGTCTGGGAAGATCCCACATGCCACGTAACGGCTGGGCCCGTGAGCCATGGCCACTGAGCCTGCGCGTCCAGAGCCTGTGCTCCGCAACGGGAAAGGCCACAACAGTGACAGGCCCGCATACAGAAAAAAAAAAACAAAAAAAATATTGACAGCGGATATGTGTGTTTGATGGATGTATGATTTTTACATAGACTGTCTCCTACTTACACATTTTGATAGCTTGAACAAAATCTCGTCTTTTCTTTTACCTGAGGTAGGGATTTTGAGGCCCGGTCCTCAATTCATTTTGACCCACATGCCCCTGGAGTATTCTCTGAATTTCCCTTTATTTGCCTCTGCTCTACTATTTAGCTCATGGCTGGGTTTCCCTTACTCTTTTTGTGCCTCCGTTTTCGAGACGGGCATCATCTCCCTTGTGTCCAAAGGCTGTTCTCATTTTGCAAGTATGGCGGGATGTGTCTCCATGCGGCTGAAGTGCCCATCTCTCCTCCTCACCCTGCAGGACCAAGGAAAATGTCCTTCAGCTCAGAAGTGCATCTCCCCATGCCTTCTGCTCTACCTGCACCCACATGCCCAGCCCTCCTAGGGCTCATATTTAGGCAGCAGGATACAAAATCTGCAGGAGTTAACGACTGTAAGATGACGAAATAATCAAACCGACACATTCATGGCAGCGAAATTGTGTTTAATTGTTTGAAAAACTGGAGCAGAGACCAAGTGTGCTAGGAAAGGGTGGTCGGGCATGTTGCTTAAGTTTCCAAGAAGCCAAAAGGGCGAAGTATACAAGTCTGCAAAGAAGATTAGAAGGTTTAGAACCGGATCCTTTTCTAAATGGAAATTGCAGCTGCTAATTCATAAGAAATGTTGATCCAGGAAGCTGCCATCTTGGTGCTGCCTTTTCCACAAGTGTGGCTGCTTCCAGAAGCCGGGGGTGAGCGGTGCTGACAGCTAGCTGGCTGAGAGAGGGGAGTTGGCTTCATGTTCTCTGTTCTGCAGGGAGCTTGGCCTCTGGCCCATGCCTGGGGTTTACTTCTGCTTGGAGTTCTGGCACTGCTGAGGGTCTGGGCACTTTGGGATAGAGGGCTCCTTGCCCTTGGGTGGAGGTTGGCAAGGCTGCTTGCTGTGCTGAGGTGGAGTTTAGCAGTGTTTTGGTGGGGGGAAACAGTACTTTACTGGGGGGCAGCATTGCCGCGGAGGGGGACAGTACTGCTGAGGTGGGGGACAGCAATCCTTTGGTGAGGGGCAGCAATACTTTGGTGGGGTGCAGCATTGCTGGGATGGAGGGCAGCAATCCTTTGGTAGCGGGCAGCACAGCTTCTGCTTTGGATGATACATTCTGGTCTGGATGTGCACTGCAACGGAAAAGACACTGAAGTGAGGAACCCTAGATCCTTAGAGACACTCAACCCAGGAGAACCACTTGCCTCGTTCAAACCTGTGCCGTTTCAACCTTTGCCTGGTGTCTTCACCGATTAAACGTGTGTGTGTGTCTGCAATGATGTGAGTCAGTATAAATTGTAGCTACAGTTTGTAAGCCATAGCAAGGTTTTAATTGAGACAAATAAAGAAATATAGAAGGAAGGAAGAAAAGAAGAAAGAGAGGAAAAATGGGTGAAAGGAGAAGAGAAATGGAGAGGGGTAGAAAAAACAAAAATATAAAAAATGAGAGAGAGACAGACAGACAGAGACAGGAGAGAGAAGGAAAGAATAAGAAGAAAGGTCAGGGGCAATGAGGACAAATGTATTATCCTTCCACAGCAGATACTGTGGAATTTAGAACATGATTTTCTTGGATGTGAGTTCTGTCTCAAAAATTAACCAGCTGTGTGACTTTGAGCAAGGTACTTAACTTCTCTGTACTCTTCTTAAAGTCGTTGTAAGGATTAATGAGCATATAAAACTCCACACAAACACATGTAAATACACAGGTAAATATGAGTGTAAAGATATACGTGTGTGTGTGTGCTCACGTGGTCACACACACACACACGAGAACCAAAACACGTTGAGTACTCTTGTAAAGATTTTGACCTTTTATATAAATATCAAACAATTGTAATGGAGCTTGTTAACCACTCTGTAAGAGAATTCATAGAAAAGGCTCATCTAGAGACAAAACGACAGTTTAGATCGATACTAAATTCTAGGGGAGAATGCACATCTTAGAGAGGGAAGTCATGGATCCCCAGGCACTGAGCACACGGGGGTGGAACAATGGTCCCCAACTCCCAGAGCAGGACATGGCCGCTTTACCACCTCCTCATGTCCTTGCTGCTCTGAGCTCCCTGGGCCTCTGCCCCCTGCTCCCTGAGGAGCTCTCCTCCCTCGCTGCACTGGCCTTTCCCTTCGGGGCAGCCCTGCCCTAGAGTTGGTGCTACCCTCTCCTAACTAGCTCCGCTCAGCTTCTGGCCACGACAACAGCACCACCACACACGCCAGCAGGACCCTCAAGACAGGACTCTGGTCACAGCCTGGACCCCCATCTCAGCCCCCACCCCACACACTTCAGATGTTGACTTGTAGCCCAAGAGAGGTGGGTCCCAAATGATACGGACGAGAGAGGTGCCCACACGAGGCCTTTCTTTCTGACCAGCCAGACAGTGCGCAAGCCCCAGCTGCCCTCAGAGTTTTGAACCAGATAGAACCAAGCTCCCAAAAGCTGCGTTCCTTTGCCCGACATACCTGATTTCACCAGTGGCTGGAACGTGGAGATGCTGAGGCTTTTGAGATGCTCTAAGACTGCACACCTTTTATACGTCTCAAATCCCTCTTGGAAGCCATGAGGTGGCCTACGATTGGGGCGTGCTAGACCCTAGTCACAATAGGATGCATCTGTCCTTCCTCAAACTTGAGGTTTTACTCATCTCCTGGGCTGGCAAACTCACTCTCGGTTAGATGGTGCTTGAGGATGACAGTGCCTTCACGCGAGCCCTGGCCCCATTTCCCCATCACTTTACGAGCCGTGGCTTCCTTGTGTTTCCAAACCCACTCGTGACGTTTTCCCCTAGAACCTTGACTTCTGGGATGGTGCTAAGCAAGCATGCAGGACACTGCTGGGTGTGGGAGCGGTGAGGGTAGTGTTCCAGGATATTCCGGTTGGTGGGGGTAGTGGTGGGCTGCCTCGGTTACCCAGAGGGCCTTGTTTTAAGGAAAACAACTACTGAGGGATGAGTGGTTCTCTGGGAGACCTATTAATCTCAGTAAAGTGTTGACCTTGACTTAACATTTTCTCTGAGCCACATTCAGTCTGAACTGGAAAGAAAACATGTCAATCCACTATGATGTTTCATCTGTTGTAGTGCAAGCAAAAAATGGTTGCTGCAGCTCTCTCTCCTGCCTCTTAGTGAGCAAACCATTAGGCTTCATTCAGAGAAACTGGGTGTTTACAGTAGACAGTATGTATCTCTCTACATGTTTATAAGTCACCCAGACTCCAGAGTTCCCAACAAAGTGATTATCATTAGGTGGAGAAACTGGGGAGCTAAGAAATATTGACTTGGCCTGAGCTGCTGGACGAGTCACCTGGACTGGCTCCTGGATTCTGAGATCCCAGGGCTTGAGGCCTCATTTTCCTTCCTCTTCCGGTTCAAGATTCCAGAAAAAAGGGGGATGACACAGGCTACGTAGTTGGATGAAAATGATGAAACAGCATCTGACAAAGGATGAAGCATATCTTTAAATTATCCCCAAGTAATGTTCAGACTGGGGCTCTGACCTTTACCAGTTGGGTGACTTTGGGCACTATCATCTTTGAGTCCCACTTTCCTCATCTGCTAAAGAGGATAACACCGTTCTTTTTTTTATGGGAATTCCTTTTAATTTAAATATAGCAGTGTATACATGTCAATCCCAAACTCTCAATTTATCCCTCCCCTGTACCCTTCCCATCTGGTAACCATAAGTTCACTCTCTAAGTTTGTGAGTCTGTTTATGTTTTGTAACTAAGTTCATTTGTATCTTAGTTTTTAGATTCCACATGTAAGCAATATCATATGACATTTGTCTTTCTCTGTCTGACTTACTTCACTTAACATGATATTATCCAGGCCCATCCCTGTTACTGCAAATTGCATTATTTCTTTCTTTTTTATGGCTGAGTAATATTCCATTGTATATATGTACCACATCTTCTTTATCAGTTCATCTGTTCTTGGACTTTTAGGTTGCTTCCCTGTCTTGGCTATTGTAAATAGTGCTGCAGTGAACATTGGGGTGCATGTTTCCTTTCGAACCATGGTTTTCTCTGCATATATGCCCAAGTATTGGATTGCTGGATCATATGGTATTTTTACTTTTTTAGGAACTTCCATACAGTTCTCAGTAGTGGCTGTGCTTATTTACATTGCCCCTAGCAGTGTAAGAGGGTTCCCTTTTCTCCACATCCTCTCCAGGATTTATGGTTTGCAGATTTTTGATGATGGCCATTCTAGCTGGTGTGAGGTGACACCTCATTGCAGTCTTGATTTGCATTTCTCTAATAGTTAGTGATTTTAAGCCTCTTTTCGTGTGCCCCTTGGCCATTTGTATGCCTTCTTTGGAGAAATGTCTCTTTGGGTTTTCTGCCCATTTTTTGATTGAGTTGTTGGTTTCCTTTTTCTGATAATGAGCTGCATGAGTTGTTTGCACAATATATTTTGGAGACTAACCCCTTGTTGGTTGCCTCATTTGCAAATATTTTCTCCCATTCTGTAGGCTGTCCTTTCATTTGTTTATTGTTTCCTTTGCTGTGCAAACCTTTTGAGTTTAATTAGGTCTAGTTTGTTTATTTTTGTTTTATTTCCATTACTCTAGGAGGTGGATCAAAAAAGATCTTTCTGCAATTTATATCAGAGTGTGTTCTGCCTATATTTTCCTCTAAGAATTTTATAGTATCCAGTCTTACATTTAGGTCTTTAATCCAGTTTGATTACATTTTATTTAATGCATTTTATTTTTGTGTATGGTGTTAAAGAATGTTCTAATTCCATTTTTTTACAGGTAGCTGTCCAGTTTGCCCATTACTATTTATTGAAGAGACTGTTTATCTTGGCATAGGTGTGTGGCTTTACTTCTGGGGTTTCTATCCTGTTCCATTGAGCTATATTTCTGTTTTTGTGCCAGTACGATACTGTTTTTATGACTGTAGCTTTGTAGTATAGTCTGAAGTCAGGGAGTCTGCACATCTGTAGTAAAGATTGTAATGGGCAACATACATAAAGTATGTGCCTAGTGTTTGGTGCAAAATTAGTGCTCAACAAATTTTGGGTGCTCCATGGAGTCAGGCTCTGAAGACTAGGGCAACACACTCTCAGAAGTAGGGAGTAGGTCATTTCTACATTTGAATACAAGTAGTGGCATTTGCTATCAGTGTCCTAAGGCCTTGACTGACAGAAATGGAAATAGGCAAGGTAGTCCTGAGGATGGACAGGATGACATTTTTCCTCTCAGACCTGGAATTTAGCCATAGCTCTGCTGAAAGCCTTACAATATCTGTAGATCTTGTGAATTCACACTGCAGCACGAGAATACAGGCTTGGAAATCAATGGTCTCTCCCCTAGGACTCACCAGAAGGGCAGGCTGTGCATGGACTCAACACTGAAGGAGACCCAGAGGAACCCAGGCCTTCCTGGGAGAAGAATCACTTCCACCTGGTGTCACCCTGACAGAAACAACCCTGATAGCCTTGGAGACGGATTTCAGATCAGGTCCCTAGTAGCAGAGAAGAAAGGCCACGTGGGGTAGCTATCCTGGGACATTAATTCATCAAGAAGTAGTGAGCTCACACAATGCACCGGACACTGGGGACGGTGGTCAGCAAGAAGGGCCAGACCTTCGCTGTTCCC
This sequence comes from Pseudorca crassidens, assembly GCF_039906515.1. Lineage (NCBI taxonomy): Eukaryota > Metazoa > Chordata > Mammalia > Artiodactyla > Delphinidae > Pseudorca > Pseudorca crassidens. The sequence continues at coordinate 109,642,895 of NC_090297.1, read as the reverse complement.
TAAACTGCTTCACATCCTCTTCACCACCTACTCCTTCCAAAGCTGTAGATAATTTTCAATGGTTTGGCTTGGATTAGCAGAAGAACTCAAACCCAGCTGTTGCATTAGCAATACCTGCGTAAGTAGAGAAAATATGAACATCAGCAGATCCGTGAGTTTGGGGTGTTACATCCTGTCAATCTTTTCTGGCCTAAGCCCTCACTACCCAGAACAGATTTTTGGGGGGTGGAATCTGTTATCTCAAGCATGCATTACGTAGTATTGCTTCTACCACCAGAGGGCAGAAGAAACACGTACTCTAGAAGCCACAGGCACAACTAAATGCTTATCCTGGGCATTGGGAATGGTATTGTTCCCTGACTTTTGTTAGCATCACTCTTTCTTTTTCTCCAAGCCTCTGTCTCTCATGTACACATACACACACACACACACACACACACTCACATACACACACATGAGTCTCTCCCATACTGTAGCAGTAAGTGTTTGTGGGGGCATAATGTCAATTCTCGGTAAAGGTGGTTGGATGGGAGGTGGCATTTTCTACCAATTTCCAAAACACATGTGCATACTCCCTACCTACCATTGATCAATGTCTAGCAGGCATGTGACCCTGCTTCCTCTGCATGGCTCCCATACCCTAAGACTCCATATGGTTCTTGAGAACATTTTTCCCCTTCAGGTTTCCCTTGGTGCTCATATCATCTTCATTTTACTTGCATGAACATGAACATTTTGGTGAGGTATTGGGGATGAGAGGAAGGAGGTGGGTGCTGGACCTTACTCCCCCGGATGTCTCTGTCTTGCAGATAGACAACTGCTACCTTGATTTCTAGTTCTAGGCACTTGGTAGCACATTCTACCTGAGAAAGACCAGGACCTAGCTGGGTAGAAGGTGAAGGGGCTGAGCTTTGTAGGAATCTAGTCAGTCATCAAATGCACAGGAAGCAGACACCATGCCTAGTATTCTGGAGTCTGGGAAACTGAGTGACACACAGGTCCAGCCTTTAAGGAGCAGATGATCTTCCTGGGGAGATAAAGCCAGCCCAATGTGACGGAGGCATTGGATCTGGGAGGCAAACACCATGAATCAGGACCTAAGAGATGATATGGAACAAGGGAGGCACAGGACTCAGAGGAGTGGTCATCCCTCTGGGCTGGGTCAGTGTTGACAGCGAAGCATCAGGGCAGACAGGAAAAGCTCCTTGACAGGGGGCTCCTTCAGGGCAGAAACACTGACTTCATCTCTGTATCCTGGTACCTAGTAAAGGTTCTGGCTCAGATTCAGAGCTAAATACATTTCTGTGAAACGAATGAGGACATTCCAGGCAAGGGAATATAGACTGAGAAAACATGTGAAGGTGGGAAGATGCTATGTGTGTTGGGGGAAAACAAAAACAGACCAACCTGGCTGGAATGGATGGTCAGTTCTAGTGTGCAGTGGAGGTGGGACCAGACCCCAAGGAAAGCAGAGAAGCCAGGAGAGCTAAAGAGCTGAAGCCAGGAGAGCTGAAATTACAGGGCAGAAGGCACAATTGGGAGGCCTAGGTTTTGATTCTAAATACTGCAGAGGTGCCCCTTTATCACACACTATACGTTTTAAAAAAATGCTATTGGTTAGCTTAGAGAGGCACATAGGCATTGGCTTATAGTCAGAAGGCCTGAGTATATTTCTGGCTCTCACAATAATTAACTGTGTGCTTTTGGACAACTGGCTTTCCCTCTCTGGGGCTCAAATTTTCTACTCTGTAGAACATGATAATTCCTAAGGCCCTTTCCAGGTGTAAGCACAGTGTGATTTTCCCATAGCGAGTGGGAGCTAAAGGAGAGACATGACTAAAAATGTGTTTTTGGAGGCCAGTGTGGCCGTAGTGCACACAGTGAGGAGGAAGTAGGGGTGAAGTGGGAGAGATGGAGGTGGGGGACCCGACCAAATGTGTCAGTCATAGGAGTGGAAAGGGGGAGACAGGTTTAAGAATGTTTTTGAATTAAGAACACACAGGACTGGAGGACCAAGAGGATGGAGGGAGAAGAAGGGAGGAGTCAGGGGAACCCTTCTGATTCTATGTGACAAAAGTGGGGAGTGCAGAGATTAGCGCTGGGAGGAAGGAAAAGGAAGACAAGATGCCTGTTCATACACGCTGTGTCTGGTACAGCAGGACCCCCAGGGAGTTGCGATTACCATACACTGTATACGTACTGCTGCATATCATATGCGTGCTGTATATCAACAGTGTGTATACACTATTATATATTGTATATACATTGTATATAGTGTGCATACATTGCTGTGTATTGTATATACACTGTATATAAACTGTGTATACACTGTTGTATATTGTATATACACTGTATATAAACAGTGCGTATATATTGCTGTATATTGTATGTACACTGTGTATAAATGGTATGTATACACTGCTGTGTATGGTATACTGTATCTAAACATCAAGTACACACTGATGTGAATTGTATGTGCACTGTATAGAAACAGCATGTATACACTGTTGTATATGTACTGTATATAAACATAAAGTACACACTGCTGGGCAGCAGTAGAGGAGGGAGTGGTGAGGGAATGGAAGGAGAGAGATTTCACCTATTTAGTGCCAGGTTTGTACTGAGCACTTAGAAAGAAACACGAAAGGCAAAACAAGGAAGTTCTAGGTCCCAGAAGTCCCATCCTCCTTCCTGGTATCAGGGCTTGGTCAGGGAACAGGAAAGCATTCTAGACTAGCAGGTTCCAGGGCTGGAAGGAGCCCAGGAATCAGACAAAACGCTCCCAATTTGTGGTTCAAGGACTGCGTCAACACTTCATGACACTTTCAACAAGCCACTGAGAAATGAGAAATGTTACTATATTTTGTAGAAGTTAGTATACGGTTGTTCACTTTTATTTCTTATATATGTTCTGTTTTTTGTTTGCTTTTTGAGACTATACTCTTCCCAGAGTTGTCGGTTTTAATATTACCTTTATGTATTGAAGTGATGGCAATCATAAAAGGTCTTTGGACTTACTTGGATAATAAAATGTTGGCCCTCTTTACTGAATGCATTTTTAAAAAAATATAATTTAGTTTTAAGTGAAATCCAAAAGCTTTGGTATCATTAATGTGGGTCCATCCAGTCTTTTTTGTTGTTGGCCTGCTTTTATTTTTTCTTCTTTTTTATTTTATTGAAGTATAGTTGATATACAATGTCACGTTAGTTTCAGGTATACAGCACAGTGATTCAGAAATATATATATATATATATATATATATATATATATATATATATACTTTTACAGATTTTTACCCTTATAAGTTCTTACAAAATATTGAGTATAGTTCCCTGTGCTATACAGTAGTTCTTTGTTGGTTATCTAGTTTATATATAGTAGTGTGCATGTGTTAATCCCAAACTCCTAATTAATCGCTCCTCCCGCCTTTCCCCTTTGGTAACCATAAGTTTGGTTTTCTATGTCTGTGGGTCTATTTCTGTTTTGTAACTTTTTTTTTAAGATTCCACATATAAGGAATATGATATCAAATATCAATATATGATATCAAATATCAAATATCATATGATATTTGTCTTTTTCTGGTTTACTTCACTAATGTCTAGGTCCATCCATGTTGCTGTAAATGGCATTTTTCATTCTTTTTTATGGAGGAGTAATATTCCATTGTATAAATATACCACATCTTCTTTACCCATTCATCTGTTGATGGACATTTAGGTTACTTCATGTCTTGGCTATTATAAATAGTGCTGCAATGAACATTGGGGTGCATGTATCTTTTTGACTTATGATTTTCTCCAGATATATGCCCGGGACTGGGACTGCAGGATCATATGGTAACTCTATTTTTAGCTTTTTAAGGAACTTCCAGACTGTTTTCCATAGTGGCTGTACCAATTTACATTCCTACCAACAGTGCAAGAGGATTCCTTTTTCTCCACACTCTCTTCAGCATTTATTATTTACAGATTTTTTGATGATGGCCATTTGGACTTTGTGAGGTGATACCTCATTGCAATTTTTATTTTCATTTCTCTAATAATCAGTGATGAGCATCTTTTCATGTGCTTGTTGGCCACCTGTATGTCTTCTTTGGCGAAATGTCTATTTAAGTCTTCTGCCCATTTTTTGATTGGGTTTTTTGTTTTTTTGATATTGAGCTGTATGAGCTGTTTATATATTTTGGAAATTAATCCCTTGTTGGTTGCTTCTTTTGCAAATTTTTCTCCAATTCTGTAGGTTGTCTTTTCCTTTTGTTTATGGTTCCCTTTGCTAGGCAAAAGCTTTTGAGTTTAATTAGGTCGCATTTGTTTATTTCTGTTTTTATTTCCATTACTCTAGGAGATGGATCAAAAAAGATATTCCTGCAGTTTATGTCAGAGAGTGTTCTACTTATGTTTTACTCTAGGCATTTTATAGTACAGTTTTAAAGTTACACCATCCAGTCTTATCATGAACAAATATGGAGAAAGTGAGGTAGACAAGGGAAGTGACTTCTGTGGTATCACAGTTTATAAAATGACAGAAACAGGACCTTGAACCCTGGGTACCTGACCAAAACCCAGGTAAACTGAATGAAAAACAACCAACCAAACAAAGAAAACAGGACTTTGGCTGATGTCAGAATCTTAGGAAATTCTCCTCCTGTCTTCCCAGCCCTCATCCACCCTGCATCATCTTAAAGCCAGGCCCTTGCAGTGACGGCAGGACCAGGCTTGTGCAGCACCCACACCCCACACTTCTCCCAGACTCTCCTGGTCATGGTGCAAGGTTCTGGCTTGCCCTTCTTGGCCTGCCCCTCTCCTTGGGAGACACGCTGTGGCCTGCACTGTGATCTCATTAGAATGGAACCTCTTCTCTCTTGCCTTTCACCAGCCTTTCACATCAAAGGGATTAACCCCTTCAAGTCACCTCTCCTCTCCCTGACTCTTAGGAAGCCCCCAATTGTGAGAAGTGAGTAATTCACCTCCAAGCCCCCCACAGCTGGCTCCTCAGCCACCTGGCTTCTCCATGCCCAGAACCAGTGGCTTCACTGTCAATGATAGGGACGTCCTGGGATACTTTGCTGCCCCAGGGAACTAAGGCTTAACTTTGCTCTGGCCCCAAGATATGGAATGAGGTCCCTAAAAAGTTGAGTTTCCACAAGGATCTGCCTCCAGATTCCTCATCTCCTTTGGTGATCTCACTCACTCCTGTACTTCTAATCATCACCTTTCTACTAATAATGACTTGCAAATCTGTATTTCCAACCCAGTCCTCTACCTTGTGCTTCAGATCCACGGCACATCCAGTTTCTTCCTCAGTATCTCCATCTGGATGTCTCAAAGGCCCACTGGTCCCAACATGCCCAGAACAGAACTTGTCATCCCTCCCCTGCTCACTCCCCATTTCAGTGCACAACACACCACCTACTATGTACCCAGCAGACGTGGCCACAAACACGGCACCACCTCTAACCACACCCCACCATTGACCAGTCCCATTGATTTAACACCTGGATATGTAATGATCTAGATCTATCACCGCACACAATGTATGTGATTTTAAGAAACCCCTACCCTGGTCTGGCCTTCATCAGTTCTTACCTTGACTGCCAAAGAGATTTCTTATCGCATTTCCCTATCTGTATCTCTCTAGATGCAAACCATTTCCTACACAGAAGCCAAAATAATAATTTTGAAAGGTAAGCGTATGAGAATTTCTTGTTTTTAGGAAATATACACTGTAGTATTTAGGGGCAAAGTGACATCACATCTGCAGTTTACTCTCAAAATGTTCAGGAAAATGAAAACAAAACATAGATAAACAGATACAAATATACAGATATATATGTATATACATGCATATATCTATATGTATATAGATATGCCACAGTTTTATATCTATTTATAGATATACATATATACATATCTATATATCTATGAATCTATCTGTATGTGTGTGTGTGTGTATATATATATATATATATATATATGTCTTGTTTTCTTTTTCCTGCCAAAAATATATATCTGTATCTATATATGTAAGTAAAAAGAGAGAGAGAGAGAAAGAAACATTTGAAATCTGGGTGAATCTACATAAGCTTATCCAGGAACTCTACGTACTGTCTTGACACTTTTCTATAAGTCTGAAACTATGTTAAAATAAACAATTTTAAAATAAACACATTTTAAATGTAAGTAAGTCAATGTCATTCTCCTACAAAGAATCACTCAAGTGACCCTCATTCCCTTACTTACAGGCTAAAGCCTAAGGTCTACCTCTCCAGGTTTATCTCACCCCTCCCCGGTTCAGGCTTCTGCCCCATCAATAAGGATCTGCTTGTAGTTCCTGGCAGACAATCTGTTATTTCTCATTGCAAACTCTTTGCTCACATAGTCTTTCTGACGGGAATCCCTGACAGTCACCTGGCACTAAGTAAGTGGATAAGTCAGAGGAACTATTCACACTCAGATCATGGTGGATGGAGCTAAGTGAGCTTCCTGTCTCCCCATAACCTTTTCCCTCCAGATGGTTATGGTTGTTTCCTCTCTCCCTGCAGTACAGACACAGGCTTTCTGAGGAGCCCCCTATGGTTCTAAGTGTGTTCGAGGCAGGTAAAGAGAACTTGAGAAGTGTCTTTGGTGAGAACACAGTCTCCCAGTGGGGTTCCTGGATCTTTGGTTTTATGTTTTGTCCATCAGGGAGAGGACAGTTGTCATTTAGTCTGGCCCTGCTCAATCCCTGATTCTCCTAAAAGAGACAACCAAACCTCCAGGGAGTCCCCTGTAAAGTGCATCAAGTAAGTTTAAGTTGGGGGCCAGAGGCATTTGGGTGCACACACCTGTGTGTGTACATGGGTGGGGGAGAGGGGTAAGAGGCAGACAAGGTTACATTTCCTCTTTCTGGAAGTATCCCACCCTTCACCCCAGCTTCAGGGCTGCCAACCAGTTAGTACATCTCATTTTGAAAGACATTAATGAGACATCCCCTTCCCATGCTAAGCTCCCATGACTGGGGAGAAAAGACATCAGCTAGCCTGAAAAGTCCAGATCTATAGGATACTGCATTTGCTTGTAACTTCTCTGACCTGGGAGGGATGAATTGAGCCAGAGATCTCTGTTCCCTCAGTAGCACTTGTAGAACCAACTATCCTCTTGCTAGATTTAGATTTGATGAAGATTAAAGGGAAGCTATGATAAGTGGCTTCAAACCAGCTTGTTCCTCCAAATGGAGGGCTCTTACTTGTCTTTTTATATTGTTCAGAATCAGGGAAATGGGCAATTGAGGAAAACGAAAACTAAGCTGAAGGAAACAGAAAGGCTAAGTTGATCTCTATATTAAAGAACTGAGCCTTAAAAGAGAGGGAAGGAGAAATGAGAGTGAATACACAACATTGAGTGCCTGGCGTCGGTACAGTTTCTATGAAATTTTAGAAAGGAAGGAGAGAGATTTTTTTGGAAGAGGGTGATCTCTGTTGATGATATCTACATCTACTTAGCTAGCTGTCTATATCTAGATAGGGTAGTAAGATATATAATTTTAAGAAATTTTTCTCTATGTAAGCAAAATGTAAGGAAAGAATAAAATTAAAGCTAACATGCAAAAAAAAAAAGAAAGAAATTTTGCTCTGAGTGTTAATGGAAACTTTCCTTGGCATTCTTCTAGTGACCTAATTAAAACATTTAATTGTGTTTTGAGTACTTCTTTGAATGTGATAGCTCTCTTAAACCAGGCCACAAAACTGTCCAATTATATGCAGGTTTCCAAAAATTACATTTCAAATGCATTGTGGAGTGTTCTAAAGTTGGCCTAACATATTTTAGCTATGGATACATGGAACTCTATAAACACATTACTATTTATCTATGTAAAATGTATTCTTACAATAATAAAATGTAGGCTGGCTCCTTGGTTCTTAATAGACCTAAAGAGAAATGCATTAAATAATCAGTTTAAAATATAGCTCCATTTTAGGCAATAAAGAATCAGGCAAAAGGGCTGGGGACTGGTCTAACACTTATGGGCCTGAGACAAGGGAGTTCCACAAAGCATGGAAGAGAAGATCCTGAGTGGGGTCCCAGGGGCCTCAGGTCACAACACCCCAGCTTCTGTTCTCTGGCTTACTTCCTTCTGCTTTCAGCAGTGAGGCTGGGTCTGCACAGACAAAGGCAATGAAAGGCCCCCTCCCTGCATCCTTCTCCTTTTCCATGCATACCCTTCAGCTGAGATGATACTGACAAGTGGGTGTGTGGAATCTAGACAAGCAGTTCTCATGTTTGCATCTAGTTAGAGATATCAGACTTTATGTCTGAAATTCTGAGTCATACCAAGGTTCTGTGAGGTTGGGTCTCTCTATAACCTGTGTTACACACACACACACACACACACACACACACACCCTCAGCTGGTCCATTACTATGCAGGGTACTCTCTCTGTGTGCAATGTACTTTGCTAGGCACTGAAGGAAGTACATGCAAATAAGATGCATCCCCATGTGTTTGCTGAGCATCTATCCTGTAGCCAAGCACAAGGTTGGGTACCAAAAAGAATGGAAGCAGTGTAAAATTTAGGTCTTCAGGATGTTTAGATCTTCAAGATTTTAGAGTCTAGCTTGAGAAAATAAAATTGAACAAAAGGGAAGCTCAATTTTTATATAAATGTAGAATCCTATGTTTCCACTGAAAATCAGGCTATGGACAGAAGGATAAGACTCTCTGAGGAGATGAGAGAAGAGTAGAACGGTGCTAAGTTGGGGAGAATGGAGTCGGGTAGAGGGCTGCACCTGTGCATTCCCCATCATCACTGTGGATCCAGAAGGAAAAGCAGCAGGATTACAGTGTAAGGCTGACCTAGGGCTGAGGAACTCATGGGGGCCCAAAAGAAGGCTGTACTAGCGATGGAAACCTTGTGGGTAGGGTAGTTCAGACTGTGGTCCAAGGCTGGGGAAGGAGGCAAGTGGTGGAAATTTAGAGGTTACAACAGGGATGTGATTGATGATTCTCAGAGACAGTGGAGCCCAGAGCTGTAGTAGCAAAGAGAGAATGGAAGTACTGTCCGGTATGGAGGTCAAAGCTAACTTGAGAAGCAATTTAGTGCTCTTGGAAATGAAGCTTAGACAAACCCAGAGGGAGCGGAGAAGATATAGTGAGAAGTCAACTATCTCCATGTTAAGTGAGTAGCTTCTGATATTTTGAGTTTCTCACATAGAGTATAAAAAATACACTTGAAGTATAAAATTGAAATGGTATCTTCTTCATGAAGCCTTTTTCATCCCCAAGAAATATGTCCTCTCTGTCTAAAGAAACAACCCTCTCTCACTTTCATAGCCTTTCCTACATCTACTAGGAAGTGTAGAATGTTCTTCTTGGTTATTGAGTATTTGGGTATTAACCCCAGTGTCAAACCTGTAGGACAAAGCCAGAGATGTCTTCCCCAAAGACCAGCACAGAGCCAGGCACAAGATCCCAGTAAATATTCCAGGAATTGAAGTCATGCTGTGTCATGGAGGAGACTCATGGTAGAGGTAGTTTTTGATTTGGGGAATATTAAATAGCAGTCTTAAGGAATAAAGTTATCCAAGATTGCCTACTAGCAAGCTCAAATGAATGTGGAGCTAAACAATAAATATTTGTTGAATGACTGGTCCAAACAGAAGGTTATGGGTGGCTGAGCTGAGGGATACAGTCATGCAGACGACAGCTTCTTCACCCTCTATCCCGAAAGAGATGCCTGAGCACACATGTGCCTGCACACGTGTACCCCAACCCCCCACAAGCATACTTGCAGACTTAGGTGTGTGGAGATCTTTCATGTTTACAAATATGTCTGTTTATTTTCGAGGAAGGGTATCAGTAGAATGGTATTTTCGTGATGCAAATCCCAGATTTGCCTCTAGGCTCCTCCTTTTGTTGTGAGGCTGTTTGGGAATTTGTCCTCACAGCCCATGGGTCTATGCTGGGGTGTGGTCTTGGATGGGCAAAAATGAGTGGCTGCTTGCATGGAAAGTCCACCTCAAGAGTGGTATAGAAATAGAGAGCTCACTCAGGCACACCCCAAAATATATTCACCCCACAGTTAGTGAGCACCTACTGTGTTCCAGGGACTGAGGATTCAGAGGTAAATAAGACATAGTTTCTGTTCTATAAGTCCCCAGAACCTAGAGCAGGTAGCAGCCTATATAAATTACTTCAGTAGTATATGGTGAGTGCTTTGGTGGAGTTATTTGGAGGTTGTTGTAGCAGGTAGAGGAGGACATAAACCAGCTGGGAGGCACAGCTGAAGGCTTCCTAGGAGGCAGACCATGCTCTGTGTTGTCTCCTCAATGCTCTCATGGCAATCTGAGATCAAGGACTTCCTCCCTTTTCTCCTAGAGCTTTCCTGGTTTAGGAGATAACTTTACCCATCCTTCTGGCTCAGAGAAATCTTCCTTCTTCACCTATTCCCCTCTACTCCTACCCAACTCTCTGCCAAACCATTCCACCATACCACTATTATTCTAAGGAAAGTCCAGAAGAGCCTGAGGATTGGGCATCTGGAGGGTGAGTCCAGGAGCTGGCTCAAGGCACTGACCAATTTCTAGGTTCATGAGCTGTGGGATAGGGTCTTGTTTTTACTACACCTCAGGGTCTTTGTGAGGCCTGATCCAGTGGAGAAGGGTGGGAATCAATAACAACACCCCACATGTGGAAATCTTGGTCTACAGAGAGCCACTGTGTCCATAGCAATACATGATCATTGAGTGCCTACCATGCCCTGGCCACCATCTAGGCAGAGAGAACAGAGCACAGCGAGGCCCACACAAGCTCTTCTCCCTAGGAGCTTACATCCTCATAGGGAACGAGAGGTGATAAGTACATATACAACCAAGAAACAAGTATTGGGGTTGGCCAAAAAGTTCGTTCGGGCTTTTCCATGACATCTTATGAAAAACCTGAACAAATTTTTTGGCCAACCTAATAAAGAGTGTCAGGTAAGTCATGGGGGCTGTGGAGGAACTACAACATGGTCATGTTTAACTAGGGTGGGTAGGAAAGGCTTCTCTGAGGCAGAGACATTGGAGCTGGGTCTGGAGGATGGCAAGATGGTCATACAAAGGTCTGTGGATAGAGACTGAGCAAGAGCAAGTGCAAAGGCCCTGAGATGGGGATGGTCTTGATGTGTCCAGTGAGCATTATATGACTAGAGCCTGGGGGACCAGGAGCGGGTGAGTTCAGGGAGTCAAGCAGGGACTGATTTCCATGGGGTTTGGGGGCTATGGAAGGGTCTGGGCTGGTAGTGACTTGATCTAAGGTTTGCTTGAGAAACCTCACCCTGACTGCTCTTAGAACGTGGGCTGAGCCAAGGCATGAGTCGAGGCTTCTGTCTTCTCCCTTATCTTGGATCCTAATCAGAACCCAGAGAGCATATTTCTATTCTAAATTTTTATTTTAAATTTTGTCAGGAGGAAACCAACCTTTAGTAAGGTAACGATGATACAATTACTAATGCCAAGTGTAGTCTCTTTTTATTGTATTGTATGTCATGGCTTTTCTGGAAAAGTGTCCTGTTTTAAAAGTGTGTTCTTTGTCCACCCGACTACATTTGACCTTGGTAGACCGCACACTGTCATTTGAGGTCCAAAGGAGAGTGTCACTGTACCAAGCGGCCTCTTGCAAAAGGAATCCTCTCCTACTCTCCTTCTCCCAGGTGGAACTTCCATCTCACACTAACCCTACTGGACTTGTTAACTTGGCCTTCACCTGGTCCTCCCACTTCTGTCCCTCAGAGTGCCTGGCTGCTCTGGGGCATCCCTGCTGATCAGTAAGAGTCACACAGGACTGGTGGGTTCTGTCTTTCCACATGGGTTGGAAACAACACCTCTTATTTCATTTTCAGCTGCCTTGTGCCTATCACAAGGGATTTAAGAACACAGTGGGAAGAACACAAAATATAGTAACAAAGGCAGCCGGCATTTCCATTTTTTTCCCTCTGCTTCCTACACTGCAGCCAACCTGAACCACTCATTCCATTCACAACCACAATGTTTTCTCAGGTTATGCCTTCATTCAGGTTGTTTCCTCTGGACCCTGTTCCATCCCCTTTTGGAATCCCTTCTTTGGTGTTCATTCTTCAAAGCCCAGATTGTATGTCATCTCCTTCAGGAAGTCCATCTCCTTTAGACAGTCCACTAACCCTCATGAGATTTCCCATCACTTATTCTCCAAAGCATTACCTGCTCTCTGGGTTCAGACATACACACGTTTGAGTTTCAGTGACTAGCTGAGTGACCTTGGGTGCATGACTTCTCCTCTCTGAACCTCAGTCTCCTTGACTCTGAGGTAAGGAGGCTAATCACACCTACATCATGGTGTTGTTGTGCCAGGAAAATGAGATCATGCATGTAAAACTTTTCATGCTGTGACTGATATATAGCCAGTGCTAAATAAATGGTGGAGGTTATTGTTAGTAGAGTCATCAGTGCATTTGTCTTATGCGCCTGCTCACTCTGAATCCTTCAGAGCACAAACTGTCCTGTTCATCACCATTTCTTTGGAGGTGTCTTACGTGGATACTCAAGCTTTGCTTTTTGGAGCTTCCTTGGGTGGAGCCCTTCTTTTCCAGTCTTGCACTTCTGCATCATGACACTAGAGGGTGGTGAGAGACCACAGACACTTTGGAAGACAGTCCAACTTGGATGCCCTTCCTCTTGGCTAGCCTGTACCATGATGGGCCACCCATGGCAGTTTCTTCTTGCTTGGATTGTACACTCATTCCTTTGTGCTAAGAATATTCTAAAATCACGTAAGCCAAGAGCCAATCATTGTAATCCTTTTGGGAAGGCTTCCTCACTCCCCAAGTTTGCTTTGGCTGATTGGTTAATCAAAATCAGCCAGGAATTCCTGATACTTATGTCTCCTTTACTATGTTTCATGATTTAAGGATTAAATGGCTTCAAGAATGCAAAATGCTTTGAACATTGCCTGGCACATAAGAAAAAAATCAAGCTTATTTTAATGGGTCAGTTAGGGAAGTGAATAAAAGGCAACAAGGAAAACAGAAGAAGCTTCTGAAATCCCAAATGCACAGTGTTTCATTTGCCGAGCTCTGGCTGTGTGCTAGATGGCTAGTGCCAGGTACTTTCCAAATATTCTTTCATAACTAAACCAATGCTGAAAAGTCAGTGCATTTTAACCATTGGCATAGACTGAATGTTTGTTTCCGCCCCAAACTCAGGTCCTGGCCCCTAATGTGATGGAATTAGGAGGGGGGCGGGGGGGGGGTCTGGCTCTAGCATGTATCTTTTGAACCTCCATAATGGTGCTTCATCTGTTTATTTGTTACCTTAATAATAATAGTTATTATTATCATTACCTAGTAGATTGGTCCAAATGTTTATCTCTGAGGGGTAAGAGCCAAGATTGGTTTTCCTGTATGAGATATTGTGGCATTACAATAACATCTACTACTGGACATGACATTCAGGAGGAAATTAGAAAATGCTTAAAACTAAACAGTAACACAAACAATGCATACAAAAACTCATAGGAGGAAATTGGTTCAAGATGGCAGAGTAGAAGGACGTGCTCTAACCCCCTCTTGCGAGAGCACTGGAATCACAACTAACTGCTGAACAATCATCGACAAGAACACAATGAAACTCACCAAAAAAGATACCCCACGTCCAAAGACAAAGGAGAAGCCACAATGAGATGGTAGGAGGGGCACAATCACAATAAAATCAAATCCCATAACTGCTGGGTGGGTGACTCACAAACTGGAGAACACTTATACCACAGAAGTCCACCCACTGGAATGAAGGTTCTGAGCCTCACGTCAGGCTTCCAACCTGGGGGTCCAGCAACAGGAGGAGGAATTCCTAGAGAATCAGACTTTGAAGGCTAGCGGACTTTGATTGCAGGTGTTTGACGGGAATAGGGGAAACAGAGACTCAACTCTTGGAGGGCACACACAAAGTAGTGTGCGCATCGGAAGGCAGGGGAAGGAGCAGTGACCCCATAGGAGACTGAACCAGATGTAACTGCTTGTGTTGGAGGGCCTCCTGCAGAGGTGGCGAGTGGCTGTGTCTCACAGTGAGGACAGGGACACTGGCAGCAGAAGTTCTGGGAAGTACTCCTGGGCATGAGCCCTCCCAGAGTCCGACAAAGAGCCCGGGTAGGCTGCAGTGTTAGGTCGCCTCAGGCCAAACAACCAACAGGGAGGGGACCCAGCCCCACCCATCAGCAGAGAAGTGGAGTAGTTTTACTGAGCTCTGCCCACCAGAGCAACAGCCAGCTCTACCCACCACCAGTCCCTCCCATCAGGAAACTTGCACAAGCCTCTTAGATAGCCTCATCCACCAGAGGGCAGACAGCAGAAGCAAGAAGAACAACAATCCTGCAGCCTGTGAAACAAAAACCACATTCACAGAAAGATAGACAAGATGAAAGGGCAAAGGGCTATGTACCAGATGAAGGAACAAGATAAAACCCCAGAAAAACAACTAAATGAAGTGGAGATAGGCAACCTCCCAGAAAAAGAATTCAGAATAATGATAGTGAAGATGATCCAGGACCTCGGAAAAAGACTGGAGGAAAATATCGAGAAGATGCAAGAAATGTTTAACAAAGATCTAGAAGAATTAAAGAACAAAGAAACAGAGATGAACAATACAATAACTGAAATGAAAAATACACTAGAAGGAATCAATGGCCAAATAACTGAGGCAGAAGAACGGATAAGTAACCTGGAAGATAGAATGGTGGAATTCACTGCTGCAGAATAGTATAAAGAAAAAAGAATGAAAAGAAATGAAGGCAGCCTAAGAGATCTCTGAAACATCATTAAATGCACAAACAATTGCATTATGGGATCCCAGAGGGAGAAGAGAGAGAAAAAGGACCTGAGAAAATATTTGAAGAGATTATAGTCAAAAACTTCCCTAACATGGGAAAGGAAATAGTCTCTCAAGTCCAGGACGTGCAGAGAGAGTCCCATGCAGGATAAAGCCAAGGAGAAACACGCTGAGACACATAGTAATCAAACTGATGAAAATTAAAGTGAAGAAAAATTATTGAAAGCAGCAAGGGAAAAACAACAAATAATATACAAGGGACCTCCCATAATGTTAACAACTAATTTCTCAGCAGAAACTCTGCAAGCCAGAAAGGAGTGGCAGGATATATTTAAAGTGATGAAAGGGAAGAACCTACAACCAAGATCACTCTACCCGGCAAGGATCTCATTCAGATTCGATGGAGAAATCAAAAGCTTTACAGACAAGCAAAAGCTAAGAGAATTCAGCACCACCAAACCAGCTCTACAACAAATCTTAAAGGAACTTCTCTAACTGGGAAACACAAGAGAATAAAAGGACTTACGAAAGCAAATCCAAAACAATTAAGAAAATGGTCATAGGAATGTACATATCAATAATTACCTTAAATATCAATGGATTAAAGGCTCCAACCAAAAGACACAGGCTCAATGAACAGGTACAAAAACAAGACTCAGGGCTTCCCTGGTGGCGCAGTGGTTGGGAGTCCGCCTGCCGATGCAGGGGACACGGGTTCATGCCCTGATCCGGGAAGATCCCACATGCCGCAGAGCAGCTGGGCCCGTGGGCCATGGCCGCTGAGCCTGTGCGTCTGGAACCTGTGCTCTGCAATGGGAGAGGCCACAGCAGTGAGAGGCCCGCATACGGAAAAAAAAAACAAGACCCATATATATGCTGTCTACAAGAGACCCACTTCAGACCTAGGGACACATAAAGACTGAAAGTGAGGGGATGGAAAAAGATATTCCATGCAAATGGAAATCAAAAGAAATCTGGAGTAGCTATACTCATATCAGATAAAATAGACTTTAAAATAAAGAATGTTACAAGAGACAAGGAAGGAAACTACATAATGATCAAGGGATCAATCCAAGAAGAAGATATAACAATTATAAATGTATATGCACCCAACATAGGAGCGTCTCAATACATAAGGCAACGGCAAACAGCTATAAAAGAGGAAATCAACAGTGACACAATAATAGTGGGGCACTTTAACACCTCACATCAATGGACAGATCATCCAAACAGAAAATTAATAAGGAAACACAAGCTTTAAATGACACAGTAGACCAGATAGATTTAATTGATATTTATAGGACATTCCATCCAAAAACAGCAAATTACACTTTCTTCACAAGTGCACACAGAACATTCTCCAGGATAGATCTCATCTTGGTTCACAAATCAATCCTCAGTAAATTTAAGAAAATTGAAATCATATCAAACATCTTTTCTGACCACAACGCTATGAGTTTAAAAATAAATTACAGGGAAAAAAACATAAAAAACACAAAAACATGGAGACTAAACAATACATTACTACATAACCAAGAGATCCCTGAATAAATCAAAGTGGAAATCAAAAAACACCTAGAGACAAATGACAATGAAAACACCATGATCCAAAACCTATGGAACACAGCAAAAGCAGTTCTAAGAGGGAAGTTTATAGCAATACTATCCTAATTCAAGAAACAAACAAAAAAAAATCTCAAATAAACAATCTAACTTTATACCTAAAGGAACTAGGGAAAGAAGAACAAACAAAACCTAAAATTCGCTGAAGGAAAAAAATAATAAAGATCAGAGCAGAAATAAATGAAATAGAAACAGGAAACAATAGCAAAGGTCAATAAAACTAAAAGCTGGTTCTTTGAGAAGATAAACAAAGTGGATAAACTTTTAGCCAGACTAATCAAGAAAAAGAGGGAGAGGACTCAAATCAATAAAATTAGAAATGAAAAAGCAGAAGTTACAATGGACACCGCAGAAACACAGAGCATCCTAAGAGACTACTACAAGCAACTCTATGCCAATAAAATGGACAACCTGGAAGAAATGGACAAATTCTTAGAAAGGTATAACCTTCCAAGACTGAACCAGGAAGAAATAGAAAATATGAACAGACAAGTCACAAGCAATGAAATTGAAACTGTGATTAAAAATCTTCCAACAAACAAAAGTCCAGGACCAGATGGCTTCACAGGTGAATTCTATCAAACATTTAGAGAAGAGCTAACTCTCATCCTTCTCAAACTCTTCCAAAAAATTGTAGAGGAAGGAACACTCCCAAACTCATTCTAGAAGGCCACAATCACCCTGATACCAAAACCAGACAGAGATACTACAAACAAAAAAGAAAATTACAGACCATTATCACTGATGAACATAGACACAAAAATCCTCACAAAATATGAGCAAACAGAATACAACAGCACATTAAAATGATCATCCACCATGATCAAGTGGGGTTTATCCCAGGGATGCAAGAATTCTTCAATGTATGCAAATCAATCCCTGTGATACACCATATTGAAAAACTGAAGAATGAAAACCATATGATCGTCTCAATAGATGCAGAAAAAGTTTTTGACATAATTCAACAACCATTTATGATAAAAACTCTCCAGAAAGTGGCACGGAGGGAACTTACCTCAACATAATAAAGGCCATATATGACAAACCCACAGCAAACATTGTTCTCAATGGTGAAAAACTGAAAGCATTTCCTCTAAGACCAGGAAGAAGACAAGGTTGTCCACTCTCACCACTATTATTCAACATAGTTTTTGAAGTCTTAGCCATGGCAATCAGAGAAGAAAAAGAAATAAAAGGAATACAAATTGGAAAAGAAGAAGTAAAACTGTCACTGTTTGCAGATGATATGATACTATACATAGATAATCCTACAGATGTCACCAGAAAACTACTAGAGCTAACCAATGAATCTGATAAAGTTGCAGGATTCAAAATTAATGCACAGAAATCTCTTGCATTTCTATACGCTAACAATGAATGATCAGAAAGTGAAATTAAGAAAACAATCGCATTCACCACTGCAACAAAAAGAATAAAATACCTAGGAATAAACCCACCTAAAGAGGTAAAAGACCTGGACTCAGAAAATTATAAGACACTGATGAAAGAAATCAAAGATGACACAAACAGATGGAGAGATATATCATGTTCTTGGATTGGAAGAATCAATATTGTGAAAATGGCTACACTACCCATAGCACTCTATAGATTCAATGCAATCCCTATTAAATCACCAATGGCCTTTTTTACAGAACTTGAACAAAAAAATCTTAAAATTTGTATGGAGGCATAAAAGACCCCGAATAGCCAAAGCAATCTTGAGGGATAAAAAACGAGCAGGAGGAATCAGACTCCCTGACTTCAGACTATACTATAAAGCTACAGTAATCAAGACAATATGGTACCAGCACAAAAACAGAAAAATAGATCAATGGAACAGGATAGAAAGCCCAGAGGTAAACCCACACACCTATGGTCAACTAATCTGTGACAAAGGAGGCAAGGATATACAATGGAGAAAAGACAGTCTCTTCAATAAGTGGTGCTGGGAAACCTGGACAGCTACATGCAAAAGAATGAAATTAGTACACTCCTTAACACCATACATAAATATAAACTCCAAATAGATTATAGACCTAAATGTGTAAGACTGGATACTATAAAACTCTTAGAGGATAGGAAGAACACTCTTTGACATAAATCACAGAAAGATCTTTTGTGATCCACCTCCTAGAGTAGTGGAAATAAAACCAAAAATAAACAAATGGGACCTAATGAAACTTAAAAGTTTTTGCACAGCAAAGGAAAGTACAAACAAGACAAAAAAACAACCCTCAGAATGGGAGAAAATATTTGCAAATGAATCAACGGACAAAGGATTAATCTCCAAAATATATAAACAGCTCATGCAGCTCAATATTAAAAAAAAACAAACAACCCAATCCAAAAATGGGCAGAAGACCCAAATAGACATTTCTCCAAAGAAGATATACAGGTGGCCAAGAGACACATGAAAAGCTGCTCAACATCACTAATTATTAGAGAAATGAAAATCAAAACTATAATGAGGTATCACTTCAAACTGGTTAGAATGGGCATCATCAAAAAATCTACAAACAACAAATGCTGGAGAGGGTGTGGGCAAAAGGGAACACTCTTGCACTGTTGGTGGGAACGTAAATTAATACAGCCGTTATGGAGAACAGTATGGAGGTTCCTTAAAAAACTAAAAATAGAATTACCATATGATTCTGCAGTCCCACTCCTATCTGGAGAAAATCATAAGTCGAAAAGATACATGCACCCCAATGTTCATTGCAGCACTATTTACAATATCCAGGTCATGGAAGCAACCTAACTGCCCATCAACAGACAAATGGATAAAGAAGATGTGGTACATATATACAATGGAATATTACTCAGCCATAAAAGAACGAAATTGTGTCATATGTAGAGACGTGGATGAATCTAGAGACTGTCATACACAGTGAAGTAAGTCAGAAAGAGAAAAACAAATATCATATATTAACACATATATGCGGAATCTAGAAAAATGGTACAGGTGAACTGGTTTGCAAGGGAGAAATAGAGGCACAGATGTAGAGAAAAAACATATGGACACCAAAGGGTGAAAGTGTAGGGGCCTGCGGGTGGTGGTGGTGGGATGAATTGGGAGATTGTGACTGATGTATATACACTAATATGTATAAAATGGATAACTAATAAGAACCTGCTGTATAAAAGAACAAATAAAATAAAATTGAAAAATTCCAAAAAAAGAACCTGCTTTATAAAAAATATATATAAATTTTAAAAAGAAGATACAACAGAGGGGAATCAACAGAGGCAAATGGCTTATTTGAACAGATGAAAAAAATTAGTTAAGACTGACAATATTTACCAGGGTAAAAAAGTCAAAAAATAATACTGGGAATTAAAAAAAGGGGATCATGACTATAGTTAGAGCAGAAACTGCAAAGAAAAACAAATTTATAACAAATTTAACTTCAAATGAAAAAGGGAAATTACTAGGAAAATAATTCAGTTGCTGTCAAACTTTATTATATGTATTTTTTTTAGTAAGGGGAGACTTTATATGAAGCGATAATTTTAGTGGGGTTGGGGAAAGATGCAGCTGCAGTAGGGAGACTGCTCTGACCATAAGGTCTCCAAGTGTCTCCCATCAGACTTTTTAGATTCTTACTGTCTGACACCTTCTATGTGCCATTTCCCATTTTCCTGACCCCCTTTTTTGCCTAGGGGCGTGTAACTGTGCCAACTGCATATGCTCAGGGGTAGTATGACAGCACTTCACTTCAGCCACACCAGGGATCTCTTCCTTCTCTCCCAGGGCATAGTGACAGGAGCCTGACCCATCATGTGGGTGCAAGAACAGTGTGGAAGCCTGAGGGAGTTAGCACCCCCTACGGCAACCGCTCACTAGGAGACAGGAGTCCAAAGAGAGATAACATCCTTTCCTATCTTAGATGGACCATTCTGACCCACGTTCTACACAGTCCTTAGAAGCTCCCGAGTGGGTACCTACAGTAACACCCAGCTCAATGACACACCCTTGGACTGACTTTCTTTCCTGTCTTGTTTTACTCTTTCTAGTGCCCCTGACTTCTGCTTCTTGGGGTCACTTATCAGAAAAACTACTTATCTCATACTGTGTTTCTTTGGGGGAAACCAAGCAAAGACATCTCTATAAAATATTTCAAAAGTTCTGCTCTGCTCTTTACATTTCAAGTTAAAAATCTAATTTTTTTACTCTATGTTTAGTTACAAAGGATACAATTTCTATATTGTATATATTAGCATTTTTAAATGTATTTTTTACTATTTTATGGGAAATTTTAAACCTATACAAAAGTGGACAGAATAGTAAAAAGAATGTCATGTATATCACCCAGCTTTAATAATTATCAAATTATGGGCAATTTCATTTCATTTATATGCCCATTCACTGTCCCACTTCAGTATTTTTTTAAAGCAAATTCCAGACTCATGTCACTTTATCTATAGATATCTCCAAATTAAGACTCTTTTTTTCCCCTCCGAAGTTATAGTAAATATTATCACACCTTAAAAATACCAAAAATATTTTTTATTATACAATGTCCACTCAGTGTTCACATTTCCAATGATCTCATAAAAGTCATTATTTTTCTAACAATTTATTTGAATTGAGATCAAAACAAGGTAGGTACATTGTTATTGGTTAATCTATCTCTTATTTTCATGTATAGATTCCCTGTCCATTTTTTTTTTGCCTCCTTTGAAGTTTTTAACTGAAGAAAGTATATTATTATCTGTCATACAGAGTGTTTCACATCTGGATTTTGCTGACCTCATCCTCATGGAGTTATTCAGCACCACGTGGGTTTTGGTATGGTTCTGTCTCCATTTGGTCACATGGCGGTGCTTCTTCAGTTGACTGCCCTTGAGCAACCTAATCTGCTCCGTCCTCACAGGCAGACAGCCTGAGGTACCTGGCATCGTATGTCTCCCCGGAGTGGCCCTCAACCAGTGATTTATACGTGCAAGAGCACAGCAGCCCAGCTCTCTTGCCTCCTGCCAACACAGCTCTGAGACTTGTTCTACATTCTAGAGTTCTCCTGTAGGGGCAGATGGATGCTCCCCTCCCCCATCCATCTTTGCCTGAAACCACACCCACATGACTCCTTCTTCACAGTCCTGCTTCTCCTACTCCCTGACTAGTTTCCGCTAGGAACACAACCCTAATAAATTACTTGCAAATAAATCCTCATCTCAGGGTGGGAGATGATATCAGCTGTGGTTCCAGGAAGCTGATTCTGGTGGTGGAATTTTGGAGTTGGTTTGCTTGCTGGCTGGAAGGAAACAAAACTCCCTTCACTGGTTTTGGGGGCTCTTGGCATGTTGCACACTATCTTTTATGGTGCATTGAGGCAAGATCCAATGGAAGGTGATGCACTGGCTTGTGCAATATCTTTGACATTTGAGGTATATGGAAGAAGTGGTAACCATAAGGATAGTGGGCTTGGGCAGTTGTTGCTGCATGCTATTGGTGCTTTAAAGAGAAAAAAATGACAAACTCAGGTCATCCACTCATTATCTTAAGACGTGATGTGAAAGTCAGAAGGCATCCATAGTAGTGTTTAAAGACACCCTCATCAACTGCAAAGGGCAGATGGTGCTAAACGTCAGGCCTAGGACCTAATAGTAACCTTTATGGAAAGCTGAATTTATAGCACCCACATGTTTCCTATACAAAGGGCAGGTCTCTAACAGGGAAAGAATGGAACCTCAAAACTTGGGATGGGAACATATTCACGTCTGTGCTTGGTAACACTGAACTCCAGAGTCCTCTGAATTTTCTCAGCTTGCAAAAGCAGGCCACTCTCCTTGGATAGAAGATATCAGTCTCCACATCCCCACTGGCTGAAGATATGAAGAGGATTCACCTGAAGCAGATGCTTTGTAAGGCATTATCATCTAACTTAAGATCTCCCCCACCTCCTCTCCTGGCCATTGGTTCAAGTCTTAGCAAAGCCAACTGAGTTAATGCTGGCCCTGCTAAGGGAGGGAATAATTATTCATTGATCGATCTGCAGGAAATATGTACCAGCACATGGGAGCACTTACCAGATGTCATGACTGTCTATAAAGAAAATCCCAAAGAATCAACAACAGTAAACCTTCTGGAACTAACAGCAATTATAGCAAGATCACAGGATACAAGGTTAATATACAGAAGTCAATTGTTTTCCTATATCCCAGCAGTGAGCACATGGAATTTGATATTAAAAGCATAATGCCACTTACCAAAAAAAAAAAAAAAAGAAAAGAAACTTAGGTAAAAATCTAATAAAATATGTACAGGATCTATATGTGAAAACTACAATAATCTGAAGAAAGAGATCAAAGATCTAAACAAATGGAAGGATATTCCATGTTCATGGATGCAAAGACTCAATATTGTCAAGATATGAATTCCTCCCAAACTGATCTATAGACTCAATGTAATCCAAAACAAAATCTTAGCAAGCTGTTTTGTGAATATCAACTGACTGATTCTAAAGTTTATATGAAAAGGTGAAAGACTCAAAATAGCCAACACAAGACTAAAGAAGAAGAACAAAATTAGAGGACTGACATTACCTAATTTTAAGGCTTATTATAAAGCACAGTAATCAAAACAGCATGATATTGGTGAAAGAGTAGATCTACAGTTTAATGTAACTGAATAGAGAAGCAAAACTAGACCTACACAAGCATAGTCAACTGATCTTTGACAAAGGAGCAAAGGCATTTCAGTGGAGAAGGATAATCTTTTCAACAAGTCATGTTGGAACAATTGGACATTCATATACAAAAATAATGAATTGAGACCCAGATCTTACACCTTTCATAGAAATTAACTTAAAATTGATCATGGACCTAAATGTAAAATTATAAAATTTCTATAGGGTAACCTAGAAGAAAATCCAAGTGACCTTAGGATTGTTGATCAGTTTTTATTTTTTAATATTTATTTTTTTAATTAAAAAATTTATGCATTTTAAGGAAATTAACATTTTCTAATCACAACAGGTATCCACTACCACATTTCATTAATCAAAGCAGCTCTCATCTACCACCACTCTAGACCCTATTTTCACTGGTGCCTGCCTCTGTAATTAATTCTCTTCAGAGCTGTGGTCTCTTAAAAAATGTAAATCAGGTTGCCCCCCTGCTCAAATCCTCTAATGACTTCTGTGATCCTCCAAAATAAAATCCAAATGTATTCCCTTGGCATGCAAAGTCACATATGATCTTTTCTTACCTCTCTGATTTTATCCCATTTCATGTTGGTGAGTTTTCAGATACAACACCAAACCATGATTGCCCAAAGAAAACATTAATAAGTTGGACTTTATTAAAATTTAAATCTTGTGCTCTGTGAAAGACACTATTAAGCCACAGACTGGGAGAAAATATTTTAAAACACATGTCTGATCAACCCAGTATATACAAAGAATTTTAAAAACTCAACAATAAGAAAATGAGCAACTTAATTTAAAAATGAGCAAAAGATCAGGACACCTCACAAAAGAAGATAGATAACAAATAAGTATAATGAAAATATGCTCAACGTCATTCTTCATTAGGGAATTGCAACTTAAAACAATAAGATACCTCTACAAACCTATTAGAATGGTTAAAATCCATAAAGTTGTCAATATCAAATGCTGATGAAGATGCCAGGCAACAGAAACTCTCATTCATTGCTGGTGGCAATACAAAATACTGCAGACACTTTGGAAGAGAGAATACCTGATTCTGGCAAAGCTAAACATAGTCTTACCATACACTCCAGCAACTGTGCTCATAGGGGTTTTACCTAACTGATTTAAAAACCTAAGTCCACAAAAAAAAACCTGCGCACAAAGATTTATAGAAGCTTTTTTCATAATTGCCCAAAAATGGAAGCAACCAAGATGTCTTTTGATAGGTGAATGGATAAACAAACTGTGGTACTTCCATAAAATAGAATATTAGTGACAAAGAGAAATAAGCCATCAAACCACAAAAAGACATGGGTGAACCTTAATTGCCTATATCTAAGTCAAAGAAGCCAGTCTGAAAGGCTATATGCTGCATGATTTCAATTATATGACATTCTAGGAAGGCAAAACTATAGAGATCAGTGGTTCTCAGGGGTTCAGCAATAGAAAGGGTTGAATAGGTGAAGCATAGGAGATTCTCTTTTAGGGTGGTGAAAATACTCTGTATGATAATGTAATAATGGATATATATCATTATGTATTTGTCAAAACCAGTAGAATTTTATAGTACAAAAAGTGAAACAATGTATGCAAAATTTTAAAAAATTAGGAAATTGGGGTATCCTAGGAAGGAATACACACTGTGACAATAGAATCTGTGTTACAAATGTATGAAACTACCTCATCAAGGGGGTGAGAGAAAAAGATGCTAACTTAAATAACTTTGGAGATGAGAGAAATCTGTAGGACTTTTAAAGGCAAAGGAACTGCTCTTAAGCACTGCGATATAGTTGATAAGGATACTTACACTGGAAGTATGGGGTTTCAGGTTAACAATTCTGATTCTGCTATAAATGTAAACTGGAAATGAGCAACTAAGAAATGGATGGTGGGTGTGATGTTTCTCACTGCTGGAGTCAGAATTTACAGATGAGAAATGTGAAGAGGCTTGTGTGATAATGGATTACAGTTGGAGGCCTTAATATGAACTATGTTTAGCTTAATATTCTATAAATATAGATGGTTACTTATAAAAGTGCACACACACATGTATGTACACATGGGTTAGTATACACACATATATTTCCTTTGTCAGCCGAGAGGGCCCAAAAGAAATAATAAACTACTAGCAATGAGCACACCAAGTACCTATATCTTGGTTTCTAATACCATTATCCAGTAAAATCAACAAGGGCTCCTTGAAGAAATTATTGACTCTAGAACTGGGGCAGGAATATACAAGATGTGCCTGGAGCACCTTGTAGCACCAGAAAGGATGGAAATGTTCAAAAGACAAAACAAAGGAACAAAGGAAAAAACAGAAAATAAAAAAAATTTTTAAACTCCACATTGATGTTTAATGAAGGATATAGCAGCCAACTGAAAGAGCTCCTGATGGCCAAAGCTGGAACAATCTGAGCAACAAAATAAAGAAAATACTATTCAGATCCTTTGCCCATTTTAAAATCAGATTATTTGTTGTTTGTTTTGTTTTATTTTTGTTTTTTGCTATTGAGTTGTAAGAGTTCCTTATATACTTTGGATATGAGCCCCTTATCAGATATATGGTTTGTAAATATTTTCTCTCATTCTTAATTTGCTTTGCATTTTGTTGATGGTTTCCTTTGCTGTTCAGAAGCTTCTTAGTTTAATGCATTCCACTTGTTTATTTTCGCTCTTGTTTTCTGTCCTTTGGTGTCAGATCCATACTATTATTGCCAAGAACAATGCCAAGGAACTTTTTCCCTATATATTCTTCTAGAAGTTTGATGGTTTCAGGTCTTGCCCTTAAGTCTTTAATCCATTTTGAGTTGTTTTTTGTGTATCAATCTGAGAGTCTAATTTCATTCTTTTCCATGTGGATATCCATTTCCCTAACACCATTTATTGAGGAGACTATCCTTTCTCCATCGTTTATTCTTGGCGCCTTTGTCAAAAATTAGTTGACCACATAAGCATGGATTTATTTCTAAGTTCTATATTCTGTTCCATTGATCTAAGTGTCTATTTTTATGTCAGCACCATACTGTTTCCAACAGGAATATGAAAAGATTCCCAGCATCACTTATCAGCAGGGAAATATGAATCAAACCACAATGAGATATCCTCTCACACCGGTTAGAATGGCTACTATAAAAAAGTCAAAAGCTAACAAGTGTTGGCAAGGATGTGGAGAAAAGAGAACCCTTGTACAAGGTTGGTAGGACTGTAAATTGCTACAGTTATTATATAAAACAATATGAAGGTTCCTCAAAAAACTAAAAATAGAACTACCATATGATTCAGCAATACCACTTCTGAGTATATATCTAAAGAAAATGAAATCAGTATCTTGAAGAGATACCCCATGTTCATTGTAGCATTATTCATGATAGCCAAGATATGGAAATAACTTAAATGTCAGTGGATGAATGGATAAAGAAAATGTGGTATATAACATTATATTATATTTTGGTGTAATATAGATATAATACATGATATATTATTTTGTCTTAGAAAGGGAGGAAACCCTGATATTTGTGACCAAAAAAGCTGAACTTATAGTAGCAGAGGGGAGAATAGTGGTTACAAGAAACAGTGGTGTAGGGGAAAAAGGGAGATTAGAAAAAAAGTAGAATGGTGGTTGCCAGGGCTTGTGGGGAGAAGGTCATGGGGAATTGTTGTTTAATAGGTACAGAGTTACAATTTTGCAAGATGGATGGTGGTGAGGGTTGCACGACAACATGAATGTACTTAATACCTCTGAACTGTACAATGATTAATATAGTAAATTTTATGTAATATTTATTTCACCACAATGAAAGAGAAAATAAAGTACTACTGGGTTATAGCCCAAAGTATAAAATAAATATTCATGAGTGCATGCTGACATAAATAAATGATTAAGTGCATATGTCCATACATATATACATACATAAGGAGAGGGAAGAGATACATTTCCTATACAGGACATTCAAAATAATTTATGATGACACTCCACCCTCAGTGATGGGGAGCTTAACATCCCACATTTTTTTTTTTTAGATGTTGGGGGTAGGAGTTTATTAATTAATTTATTTATTTTTGCTGTGTTGGGTCTTCGTTTCTGTGCGAGGGCTTTCTCTAGTTGTGGCAAGCGGGGGCCACTCTTCGTCGCCTTGCGCAGGCCTCTCACGATCGCGGCCTCTCTTGTTGCGGATCACAAGCTCCAGACGCGCAGGCTCAGTAGTTGTGGCTCACGGGCCTAGTTGCTCCACGGCATGTGGGATCCTCCCAGGCCAGGGCTCGAACCCGTGTCCCCTGCATTAGCAGGCAGATTCTCAACCACTGTAACACCAGGGAAGCCCCAACTCCCCACTTCTTAGTTGTGGGCTTTGCACAGTGACTTCCTTCCAAAGAATACAGTACAGTAATATGGGATGTTGGAGAGAGGATGAGGAGAGTGGCAAAGCCTGATAGATGTTACCTCAGCCAGGTGATCAAAGTGATAAATCATGTGAATAGTATGTCCCCTTTAAATAATGTGATGAAAAAGGCACTTTACCTCTGTGGTCTTCCTCTTAAAAACCCATAACTCCAGTCTAATCATGAAGAAAACATCAGACAAACCCAATTTGAGGGATATTCTATAAAATACCTGACCAGGACCCCTCAAAACTGTCAAGGTCATCAAAAATCAAGGAAAGTGAGAAACTGTCACAGTCAAGAGGAGCCTAAGGAGACAAGACAACTAAATGTAATGTGATATTCTAGATGGGATCCTGAAACAGGAAAAGACAGTAGGTAAAAACTAAAATAATAGGAATAAACCTTGAACTTCAGTTAATAATAATGTACCAATACAGTTTTGTTAATTATAATAATAAATGTGCTATACTAATGTAAGATGTTAATAATAAGGGAAACTGGGTGTGATGTGTATGGTAACTCTTTTTACTGTCTTCTTGACTTTTTCATAAATTGGAAACTGTTCTAAAGAAAGGTCTATTACACCTACTACTATATGTAAAATAGATATACAACAAGGATTTGCTGCATAGCATATGGAACTATATTCAATATCTTGTAATAACCTATAATGGAAAAGAATCTGAAGTTGTACAGCTGAAACTAACACAATATTGTAAATCAACTATAGTTAAATAAACAAATTAAAAAAAGAAAATAACAGAGAAATAAGGTCTACGAAAAAATCAAAACCTAAGACTTCAAAAACATTTGCACATATTCTGGGTGTTTCTGATTACTTCTCACTGTGCCCCCAATCTTCCCAACCAGTTCTACTCAGACTTCCTTCTAACTCTTGTCCTGTTAGGAGGACTTGAGCCTTCATTCTCATCCTCTGAATAATGAGAGCCGCTGACAAGCATTAACTCAAGGAGTGAGGTAGTTAGATCAGAATTTTAAGTAGAACACCCTGTCCTCTGTGTGATGGGTGGATTGCAGGGTGTGTGGAGACAGGGAGCAAAGGAGAACAGCTTGAGGGCCATTGCAATAGTTCAGGTGAGAAATGACCTCAGTCAAAGCTTGGGAGGTGTGGGTAAGGATAGCAAGGACTTGGTCTCTGCTGGAGAGTAGGGAAGCAAAGGAAAGGAGTGGAGAATGATGTGTTGTCTCTGGCTTCGGTGAATGCAGAGAAGGTATCATTACCCGAGAGAGAGAATACCTAAGGAGGAATGACAGTGGGTGTCCCTGGAGTTGGGTGGGCAGTAAGAGATACTAAGTGCCCTTCAACCTACTGAGTTTGGGTGCCTATGGCAGTC
Organism: Pseudorca crassidens; assembly: GCF_039906515.1. Lineage (NCBI taxonomy): Eukaryota > Metazoa > Chordata > Mammalia > Artiodactyla > Delphinidae > Pseudorca > Pseudorca crassidens. The sequence goes on along the minus strand of NC_090297.1, from coordinate 109,614,064 downwards.
TCAAAAGGGATGTCCCTGACATATGCTCATGGCTGTGATGAAATAGCTTTGGGTAACTTGAGACAACCTGCCTGAGATGATGTGGTTAAGTAGTTAGAGCCAGGTGATTCCCAGGAAGGAGGGAGCCCCCACGTCCTGATGTGATTGATGGCAGGAAAGGCTACAGAAATGTCAGGGAGGGTAACCACTGCAATGACCTTGGATCTGTATTTCTCCAGGCTATTCAGCACTTTGGCTTCCATGATTCCAGCTGGCCCAACCTTTACTTCCTTTAGTGACACTGTCACTCTCTCCTTCAGAGACCAGTCCCAGGAGTCTCTCCTCTCCCCATCTTGCCCAGTTCTGCTTCTTTGCTTTCCTAAAGTCTTCCTTAACCATGGAAGCAGTTAGTAAGACTCTTGGAAACCATGAGGACATTCTATGGAGAGAAAACCTGGGCAGGGACCAGAACCCAGGTGGAGCCTCCACTCCCTCCCCGTGCCTTTGGCCATGGGCTAGGATTGGGCTCCGGGGCTATAATGTAAAGCAGTGTTGAACTGAGATGAATAGATCCTCTTCCCCCAACCAGAATAACCTATCTCCTCTTCATGACTGCCAAGTGCTACTTTCAGGTGCATGAATGAAGTTGTTTCATGACTGCTAAGTGCTCCTTTCAGGTGCATGAATGAAGTTGTTTTGTTTTCTTTTGGTGTTGTTGTGATCTCATTTTTAGAAGCTGTTGAATGTATTGAATGGTTTGGGGAGCAGAATTAAAAAGGGGTCAAAATGTCTGTCCTCCTTTGGAAATTGGCCAAGAGTCATTTGCAACCATTAACCCCCACACAGGTTTCTATACGGTGAGCGACAGAGGGTAAAAAGCCAAAGAGAATACAGGATCCCAGGTCTTCCAGCATTTATTCTGTATTATTGTACACACTCACAGATTCAACAATAGTAGTGGGGATGCAGTCAGAGTTGCTGTAGTCACTGTCTCTTCAAGCAGAGGCTCTGGACACCTGAGGTTGGGATTGGGCTCATCAGGGGTGGGTGCTGGGCAATAGCTCCCCTCCCCGCCAAGCCCTATCCAAGGGACATGCAGAAGGACAGGGTCAGGCAGGTTCACAGATAAGGTGGGCCACCCAGGCTGGGGACTGGAGGTAAGCAAGGCCACTGGCTCTCTCTTCACTTGTGTGGGATTTCCAGGGGCCTCTGGGCCCCTAGGGGTGGTTACTTATATTTGGGGGACACTACACCTCCTGCTTCTTTAGGGGGCAAGACTTCTCCCTTCAGTGGCTGGACTGGGTTGGTCTCTTGGACCTGGCCAGGAGTTGGGACAAGAAGAGGCTACTTCAGCAACCCCTCCTACTGCTTCAGCTGCTGCTCCCCTTTCTTTTCCAGTTGCTCATCTTTCTTTGCTAGCTCTTGATCCAGCCGCTGGCCCAAGACCTTCTTCTCCTGTTTCAGCTGTTCCACATGCTTTCCTTGCTCCTGTGACGCTTTCTGCTGCTGCTGCTGCTGCTGTTCCACAGGCTTTCCTTGCCCCTGTGACACTTTCTGCTGCTGCTGCTGCTGTTCCACAGGCTTTCCTTTCTTCTGTGACTCTTTCTGCTGCTGCTGCTGCTGCTGCTGTTCCACAGGCTTTCCTTTCTCCTGTGACTCTTTCTGCTGCTGCTGCTCTTCCACAGGCTTTCCTTGCTCCTGTGACTCTTTCTGCTGCTGCTGCTGCTGTATCACAGGCTTTCCTTTCTCCTGTGACTCTTTCTGCTGCTGCTGCTGCTGCTGTATCACAGGATTTCCTTTCTCCTGTGACTCTTTCTGCTGCTGCTGCTGCTGTATCACAGGCTTTCCTTTCTCCTGTGACTCTTTCTGCTGCTGCTGCTGTTCCACAGGCTTTCCTTGCTCCTGGGACTCTTGCTGCTGCTGCTGCTGTTCCACAGGCTTTCTTTGCTCCTGGGACTCTTTCTGCTGCTGCTGCTGTTCCACATGCTTTCCTTGCTCCTGTGACACTTTCTTCTGCTGCTGCTGTTCCACAGGCTTTCCTTGCTCCTGTGATTCTTGCTGTTGCTGCTGCTGTTCCACATGCTTTCCTTGCTCCTCTGACTTTTGCTGCTGCTGCTGCTGCTGCTGCTGCTGCTGCTGCTGCTGCTGCTGCTGCTGCTGCTGCTTCTGTTCCTGCTGCTGTGGCTCCTGTTGCCGTGGCTCACACTCTTTCTTGGGCACCTCCTTCACAGGAGTTGTGTGTTTCTTCCCGAGCTCCATGGGATCCTTCCCTGGGATCTCCGAGGGTACCTTCTGGAATGGGGCAGGCAGTGGAGTTGGCTGCTTCACTTGCTCCTGCTGGATGTTGGTGGGAGGAGAAACAGGCTTGAGGGGCTCCTTACTGGGGGCAGGGGGCAAGGTCACCGGCAGAGTACATTGCTGAGACATCTTGGAAGCTGCTTTAGGTCAACCTGAAAATCAGGATGGGTCAGAGGGTTAATTGAAGGGGAGGAAGTAGATGAACCCCTGGAAATATGCAGCAGTGCCTGGTTTTTCAGCATCCTCTCTTCCCTTGGGTGGGGGTACTCTCCCACCCATGCTGGGCTATCATTCCCCAGAAGCAGCAGAGTGAAGGGTAGGAATGGAGAGGGGCAGGGAAAGGCCCTCCTGGGAGCCTCTTGTTCCCAAGAGACAACAAAGAGGACTCTCCAGAGGTGCTCTGCAAAGGTGGGCTGGGTACCACTTCACCTCCTGCTCTTGCCTATCCTTGTCTCTCCCTTGTTTCTGACCTTCATGTACAAAGAAGAGAGATGAGCTCTGGGATTATGACAGGAAGAGGGAAGGTGCCACGAAAAGAAAGGTCTCCTGGAGAACTCCCGAGTCCTGGAAAATCAGTAGCCCATCCCGAGAGGATCTGAGAGGTGAGGGTGCACGCCCTGGACTGGAGTCACATGACATGATCTCAGCTTAAATCTCCCAGTGAAATGCTGTGTGGTTCTGCGAAAGTCATTTAGCCCCTCTGGACCTCAGGTTTCTCCTCTGTAAAATGAACAGATTGGCCTATTCAGCTCCAGAGCTGCTTTCTCTCCTGAACATCTGAGCTTTAGCTGGTGGTGGTGGGAGGGGGCTGGAAGGTTGCTGAGAGTTGGAGTTGGTTCTTTCAAGTCTCCTACTTCTAAGCTGGGTTTCCCTGTCCCTGCTCAGCCTGGGTTCTCCAAATAGAAAGTGTTCCCCATGCTGCATTTCTCCCTTTGGTAGCACAGCCAAGAGTTACAAGCATGTCCCCGGACACCCTGCCTCCATAAAGAAGGCAAAATCACAGTCAGCCCAAATCAATCAGTTTTAGGAGAGAAACTGGCCATATTTCCCCTTTATCCCCATCTTACTCCTCTCTCTGTCTCTTTCTATTTCTCTGTCTCTCTGCCTCTCTGTCTCTCTGCCTTTCTTTCTCTCTCTCTCTCTCTGTCTCTCTCTCTCTAAAATACGGTCCCAAGAAAGTATGGGGTAGGAGGAGATTGCTGTCTGTTCTGTGTTTCCATACCATGGCACCTAGCCCTCAGCACAGTGACCTGAGCCCTCCAAGAAGGACAGTAGTCCTGTTGAATCCAGCACACAAATGATACCTACACCCACCTGGCTGGCCACCCCTAACCATGTTCTGGCCCGTGGGAGACCCCTGGTCCCAACCTTCGTTCTGCCAGCTAATACGTACCTGACTCACAGTGAGGATGGCTGCAGAAGCTTCTAGTGGAACACTGAGCCGAGCAGGGGCCGGGGTGCCCTTTATACTGTTCCTCAGCCTCGCCTCTTTCCCAAGGTGAAGGAGATGGACTGGTTTCACCACTCCTGTTGGTCTACTTCCTCTAGCCCCTTCCTGACTCATCATAGGAACCTTAAGCAAAAAACCCGTCAGGGCCCCTTTTCACAGGGACACACAGCTCCTGCCTGGCCAGAGGGCTCTGGGGGCTCATTCACTCCTGTGATCCTCGCGACCTGGGCACAGGGAGGTGAGGGAGGCATCTCAGGAACCTGGTCCCCTTTTCCTCTTGTTTTGTGACCTCAGCCAAGCTTTTCTTCTGAATCTCAGTTTCTCCACCATACTGTTTCCAACAGGAATATGAAAAGATTCCCAGCATCACTTATCAGCAGGGAAATATGAATCAAACCACAATGAGATATCCTCTCACACCGGTTAGAATGGCTACTATAAAAAAGTCAAAAGCTAACAAGTGTTGGCAAGGATGTAGAGAAAAGAGAACCCTTGTACACTGTTGGTAGGACTGTAAATTGCTACAGTTATTATATAAAACAATATGAAGGTTCCTCAAAAAATTAAAAATAGAACTACCATATGATTCAGCAATACCACTTCTGGGTATATATCTAAAGAAAATGAAATCAGTATCTTTTTTTTTTTTTAACATCTTTATTGGGGTATAATTGCTTTACAATGGTGTGTTAGTTTCTGCTTTATAACAAAGTGAATCAGTCATACATAAACATATGTTCCCATACGTCTTCCCTCTTGCATCTCCCTCCCTCCCACCCTCCCTATCCCACCCCTCCAGGCTGTCACAAAGCACCAAGCCAATATCCCTGTGCCATGCGGCTGCTTCCAACTAGCTATCTACCTTACTACGTTTGTTAGTGTGTATATGTCCATGACTCTCTCTCACCCTGTCACAGCTCACCCTTCCCCCTCCCCATAACCTCAAGTCCGATCTCTAGGAGGTCTGTGTCTTTATTCCTGCCTTACCCCTAGGTTCTTCATGACATTTTTTTTTCTTAAATTCCATATATATGGGTTAGCATACGGTATTTGTCTCTCTCTTTCTGACTTACTTCACTCTGTATGACAGACTCTAGGTCTATCCACCTCATTACAAATAGCTCAGTTTCGTTTCTTTTTATGGCTGAGTAATATTCCATTGTATATATGTGCCACATCTTCTTTATCCATTCATCTGATGATGGGCACTTAGGTTGTTTCCATCTCCGGGCTATTGTAAATAGAGCTGCAATGAACATTTTGGTACATGACTCTTTTTGAATTTTGGTTTTCTCAGGGTATATGCCCAGTAGTGGGATTGCTGGGTCATATGGTAGCTCTATTTGTAGTTTTTTAAGGAACCTCCATACTGTTCTCCATAGTGGCTGAACCAATTCACATTCCCACCAGCAGTGCAAGAGTGTTCCCTTTCCTCCACACCCTCTCCAGCATTTATTGTTTCTAGATTTTTTGATGATGGCCATTCTGACTGCTGTGAGATGATATCTCATTGTAGTTTTGATTTGCATTTCTCTAATGATGAATGATGTTGAGCATTCTTTCATGTGTTTGTTGGCAGTCTGTATATCTTCTTTGGAGAAATGTCTATTTAGGTCTTCTGCCCATTTTTGGATTGGGTTGTTTGTTTTTTTGTTATTGAGCTGCATGAGCTGCTTGTAAATTTTGGAGATTAATCCTTTGTCGGTTGCTTCATTTGCAAATATTTTCTCCCATTCTGAGTGTTGTCTTTTGGTCTTGTTTATGGTTTCCTTTGCTGTGCAAAAGCTTTGAAGTTTCATTAGGTCCCATTTGTTTATTTTTGTTGTTATGTCCATTACTCTAGGAGGTGGGTCAGAAAGGATCTTGCTGTGATTTATGTCATAGAGTGTTCTGCCTATGTTTTTGTCTAAGAGTTTGATAGTTTCTGGCCTTACATTTAGGTCTTTAATCCATTTTGAGCTTATTTTTGTGTATGGTGTTAGGGAGTGATCTAATCTCATACTTTTAAAAGTACCTGTCCAGTTTTCCCAGCACCACTTATTGAAGAGGCTGTCCTTTCTCCACTGTACATTCCTGCCACCTTTATCAAAGATAAGGTGTCCATATGTGCGTGGGTTTATCTCTGGGCTTTCTATCCTGTTCCATTGATCTATCTTTCTGTTTTTGTGCCAGTACCATACTGTCTTGATAACTGTAGCTTTGTAGTATAGTCTGAAGTCAGGGAGCCTGATTCCTCCAGTTCCTTTTTTCGTTCTCAAGATTGCTTTGGCTATTCGGGGTCTTTTGTGTTTCCATACAAATTGCAAAATTTTTTGTTCTAGTTCTGTGAAAAATGCCCGTGGTAGTTTGATAGGGATTGCATTGAATCTGTAGATTGCTTTGGGTAGTAGAGTCATTTTCACAATGTTGATTCTTCCAATCCAAGAACATGGTATATCTATCATCTTTTTTTTTTTTTTCCATAGAGGTTATTTATTTATTTATTTATTTATTTATTTTTTAACATCTTTATTGGGGTATATTTGCTTTACAATGGTGTGTTAGTTTCTTCTTTATAACAAAGTGAATCAGTTATACATACACATATGTTCCCATACCTCTTCCCTCTTGAGTCTCCCTCCCTCCCACCCTCCCTATCTCACCCCTCCAGGCTGTCACAAAGCACCAAGCCAATATCCCTGTGCCATGCGGCTGCTTCCAACTAGCTATCTACCTTACTACGTTTGTTAGTGTGTATATGTCCATGACTCTCTCTCACCCTGTCACAGCTCACCCTTCGCCCTCCCCATAACCTCAAGTCCGTTCTCTAGGAGGTCTGCGTCTTTATTCCTGCCTTACCCCTAGGTTCTTCATGACATTTTTTTTTCTTAAATTCCATATATATGGGTTAGCATATGGTATTTGTCTCTCTCTTTCTGACTTACTTCACTCTGTATGACAGACTCTAGGTCTATCCACCTCATTACAAATAGCTCAATTTCGTTTCTTTTTATGGCTGAGTAATATTCCATTGTATATATGCGCCACATCTTCTTTATCCATTCATCCGATGATGGGCACTTAGGTTGTTTCCATCTCCGGGCTATTGTAAATAGAGCTGCAATGAACATTTTGGTACATGACTCTTTTTGAATTTCGGTTTTCTCAGGGTATATGCCCAGTAGTGGGTTTGCTGGGTCATATGGTAGTTCTATTTGTAGCTTTTTAAGGAACCTCCATACTGTTCTCCATAGTGGCTGAACCAATTCACATTCCCACCAGCAGTGCAAGAGTGTTCCCTTTCCTCCACACCCTCTCCAGCATTTATTGTTTCTAGATTTTTTGATGATGGCCATTCTGACTGCTGTGAGATGATATCTCATTGTAGTTTTGATTTGCATTTCTCTAATGATGAATGATGTTGAGCATTCTTTCATGTGTTTGTTGGCAGTCTGTATATCTTCTTTGGAGAAATGTCTATTTAGGTCTTCTGCCCATTTTTGGATTGGGTTGTTTGTTTTTTTGTTATTGAGCTGCTTGTAAATTTTGGAGATTAATCCTTTGTCGGTTGCTTCATTTGCAAATATTTTCTCCCATTCTGAGTGTTGTCTTTTGGTCTTGTTTATGGTTTCCTTTGCTGTGCAAAAGCTTTGAAGTTTCATTAGGTCCCATTTGTTTATTTTTGTTGTTATGTCCATTACTCTAGGAGGTGGGTCAGAAAGGATCTTGCTGTGATTTATGTCATAGAGTGTTCTGCCTATGTTTTTGTCTAAGAGTTTGATAGTTTCTGGCCTTACATTTAGGTCTTTAATCCATTTTGAGCTTATTTTTGTGTATGGTGTTAGGGAGTGATCTAATCTCATACTTTTAAAAGTACCTGTCCAGTTTTCCCAGCACCACTTATTGAAGAGGCTGTCCTTTCTCCACTGTACATTCCTGCCACCTTTATCAAAGATAAGGTGTCCATATGTGCCTGGGTTTATCTCTGGGCTTTCTATCCTGTTCCATTGATCTATCTTTCTGTTTTTGTGCCAGTACCATACCGTCTTGATAACTGTAGCTTTGTAGTATTGTCTGAAGTCAGGGAGCCTGATTCCTCCAGTTCCTTTTTTCATTCTCAAGATTGCTTTGGCTATTCGGGGTCTTTTGTGTTTCCATACAAATTGCAAAATTTTTTGTTCTAGTTCTGTGAAAAATGCCTGTGGTAGTTTGATAGGGATTGCATTGAATCTATAGATTGCTTTGGGTAGTAGCGTCATTTTCACAATGTTGATTCTTCCAATCCAAGAACATGGTATATCTCTCCATCTATTTGTATCATCTTTAATTTCTTTCATCAGTGTCTTATAATTTTCTGCATACAGGTCTTTTGTCTCCTTACGTAGGTTTATTCCTAGATATTTTATTCTTTTTGTTGCAATGGTAAATGGGAGTGTTTTCTTGATTTCACTTTCAGATTTTTCATCATTAGTATATACGAATGCCAGAGATTTCTGTGCATTAATTTTGTATCCTGCCACTTTACCAAATTCATTGATTAGCTCTAGTAGTTTTCTGGTAGCATCTTTAGGATTCTCTATGTATAGGATCATGTCATCTGCAAACAGTGACAGCTTTACTTCTTCTTTTCCGATTTGGATTCCTTTTATTTCCTTTTCTTCTCTGATTGCTGTGGCTAAAACTTCCAAAACTATGTTGAATAAGAGTGGTGAGAGTGGGCAACCTTGTCTTGTTCCTGATCTTAGTGGAAATGCTTTCAGTTTTTCACCATTGAGGATGATGTTTGCTGTGGGCTTGTCATATATGGTCTTTATTATGTTGAGGAAAGTTCCCTCTATGCCTACTTTCTGCAGGGTTTTTATCATAAATGGGTGTTGAATTTTGTCAAAAGCTTTCTCTGCATCTATTGAGATGATCATATGGTTTTTCTCCTTCAATTTGTTAATATGATTTATCACATTGATAGATTTGCATATATTGAAGAATCCTTGCATTCCTGGAATAAACCCCACTTGATCATGGTGTATGATCCTTTTAATGTGCTGTTGGATTCTGTTTGCTAGTATTTTGTTGAGGATTTTTGCATCTATGTTCATCAGTGATATTGGCCTGGAGTTTTCTTTCTGTGTGACATCCTTGTCTGGTTTTGGTATCAAGGTGATGGTGGCCTCGTAGAAGGAGTTTGGGAGTGTTCCTCCCTCTGCTATATTTTGGAAGAGTTTGAGAAGGATAGGTGTTAGCTCTTCTCTAAATGTTTGATAGAATTCGCCTGTGAAACCATCTGGTCCTGGGCTTTTGTTTGTTGGAAGATTTTTAATCACAGTTTCAATTTCAGTGCTTGTGATTGGTCTGTTCATATTTTCTATTTCTTCCTGGTTCAGTCTTGGCAGGCTGTGCATTTCTAAGAATTTGTTCATTTCTTCCAGATTGTCCATTTTATTGGCATAGAGTTGCTTGTAGTAATCTCTCATGATCTTTTTTATTTCTGCAGTGTCAGTTGTTACCTCTCCTTTTTCATTTCTAATTCTATTGATTTGAGTCTTCTCTCTTTTTTTCTTGATGAGTCTGGCTAGTGGTTTATCTATTTTGTTTATCTTCTCAAACAACCAGCTTTTAGTTTTATTGATCTTTGCTATTGTTTCCTTCATTTCTTTCTCATTTAGAAATCAGTATCTTGAAGAGATACCCCATGTTCATTGTAGCATTATTCATGATAGCCAAGATATGGAAATAACTTAAATGTCAGTGGATGAATGGATAAAGAAAATGTGGTATATAACATTATATTATATTTTGATGTAATATGGATATAATACATGATATATTATTTTGTCTTAGAAAGGGAGGAAACCCTGATATTTGTGACCAAAAAAGCTGAACTTATAGTAGCAGAGGGGAGAATAGTGGTTACAAGAAACAGTGGTGTAGGGGAAAAAGGGAGATTAGAAAAAAAGAAAAAAAGTAGAACGGTGGTTGCCAGGGCTTGTGGGGAGAAGGTCATGGGGAATTGTTGTTTAATAGGTACAGAGTTACAATTTTGCAAGATGGATGGTGGTGAGGGTTGCACGACAACATGAATGTACTTAATACCTCTGAACTGTACAATGATTAATATAGTAAATTTTATGTAATATTTATTTCACCACAATGAAAGAGAAAATAAAGTACTACTGGGTTATAGCCCAAAGTATAAAATAAATATTCATGAGTGCATGCTGACATAAATAAATGATTAAGTGCATATGTCCATACATATATACATACATAAGGAGAGGGAAGAGATACATTTCCTATACAGGACATTCAAAATAATTTATGATGACACTCCACCCTCAGTGATGGGGAGCTTAACATCCCACATTTTTTTTTTTTAGATGTTGGGGGTAGGAGTTTATTAATTAATTTATTTATTTTTGCTGTGTTGGGTCTTCGTTTCTGTGCGAGGGCTTTCTCTAGTTGTGGCAAGCGGGGGCCACTCTTCGTCGCCTTGCGCAGGCCTCTCACGATCGCGGCCTCTCTTGTTGCGGATCACAAGCTCCAGACGCGCAGGCTCAGTAGTTGTGGCTCACGGGCCTAGTTGCTCCACGGCATGTGGGATCCTCCCAGGCCAGGGCTCGAACCCGTGTCCCCTGCATTAGCAGGCAGATTCTCAACCACTGTAACACCAGGGAAGCCCCAACTCCCCACTTCTTAGTTGTGGGCTTTGCACAGTGACTTCCTTCCAAAGAATACAGTACAGTAATATGGGATGTTGGAGAGAGGATGAGGAGAGTGGCAAAGCCTGATAGATGTTACCTCAGCCAGGTGATCAAAGTGATAAATCATGTGAATAGTATGTCCCCTTTAAATAATGTGATGAAAAAGGCACTTTACCTCTGTGGTCTTCCTCTTAAAAACCCATAACTCCAGTCTAATCATGAAGAAAACATCAGACAAACCCAATTTGAGGGATATTCTATAAAATACCTGACCAGGACCCCTCAAAACTGTCAAGGTCATCAAAAATCAAGGAAAGTGAGAAACTGTCACAGTCAAGAGGAGCCTAAGGAGACAAGACAACTAAATGTAATGTGATATTCTAGATGGGATCCTGAAACAGGAAAAGACAGTAGGTAAAAACTAAAATAATAGGAATAAACCTTGAACTTCAGTTAATAATAATGTACCAATACAGTTTTGTTAATTATAATAATAAATGTGCTATACTAATGTAAGATGTTAATAATAAGGGAAACTGGGTGTGATGTGTATGGTAACTCTTTTTACTGTCTTCTTGACTTTTTCATAAATTGGAAACTGTTCTAAAGAAAGGTCTATTACACCTACTACTATATGTAAAATAGATATACAACAAGGATTTGCTGCATAGCATATGGAACTATATTCAATATCTTGTAATAACCTATAATGGAAAAGAATCTGAAGTTGTACAGCTGAAACTAACACAATATTGTAAATCAACTATAGTTAAATAAACAAATTAAAAAAAGAAAATAACAGAGAAATAAGGTCTACGAAAAAATCAAAACCTAAGACTTCAAAAACATTTGCACATATTCTGGGTGTTTCTGATTACTTCTCACTGTGCCCCCAATCTTCCCAACCAGTTCTACTCAGACTTCCTTCTAACTCTTGTCCTGTTAGGAGGACTTGAGCCTTCATTCTCATCCTCTGAATAATGAGAGCCGCTGACAAGCATTAACTCAAGGAGTGAGGTAGTTAGATCAGAATTTTAAGTAGAACACCCTGTCCTCTGTGTGATGGGTGGATTGCAGGGTGTGTGGAGACAGGGAGCAAAGGAGAACAGCTTGAGGGCCATTGCAATAGTTCAGGTGAGAAATGACCTCAGTCAAAGCTTGGGAGGTGTGGGTAAGGATAGCAAGGACTTGGTCTCTGCTGGAGAGTAGGGAAGCAAAGGAAAGGAGTGGAGAATGATGTGTTGTCTCTGGCTTCGGTGAATGCAGAGAAGGTATCATTACCCGAGAGAGAGAATACCTAAGGAGGAATGACAGTGGGTGTCCCTGGAGTTGGGTGGGCAGTAAGAGATACTAAGTGCCCTTCAACCTATTGAGTTTGGGTGCCTATGGCAGTCTCAAAAGGGATGTCCCTGACATATGCTCATGGCTGTGATGAAATAGCTTTGGGTAACTTGAGACAACCTGCCTGAGATGATGTGGTTAAGTAGTTAGAGCCAGGTGATTCCCAGGAAGGAGGGAGCCCCCACGTCCTGATGTGATTGATGGCAGGAAAGGCTACAGAAATGTCAGGGAGGGTAACCACTGCAATGACCTTGGATCTGTATTTCTCCAGGCTATTCAGCACTTTGGCTTCCATGATTCCAGCTGGCCCAACCTTTACTTCCTTTAGTGACACTGTCACTCTCTCCTTCAGAGACCAGTCCCAGGAGTCTCTCCTCTCCCCATCTTGCCCAGTTCTGCTTCTTTGCTTTCCTAAAGTCTTCCTTAACCATGGAAGCAGTTAGTAAGACTCTTGGAAACCATGAGGACATTCTATGGAGAGAAAACCTGGGCAGGGACCAGAACCCAGGTGGAGCCTCCACTCCCTCCCCGTGCCTTTGGCCATGGGCTAGGATTGGGCTCCGGGGCTATAATGTAAAGCAGTGTTGAACTGAGATGAATAGATCCTCTTCCCCCAACCAGAATAACCTATCTCCTCTTCATGACTGCCAAGTGCTACTTTCAGGTGCATGAATGAAGTTGTTTCATGACTGCTAAGTGCTCCTTTCAGGTGCATGAATGAAGTTGTTTTGTTTTCTTTTGGTGTTGTTGTGATCTCATTTTTAGAAGCTGTTGAATGTATTGAATGGTTTGGGGAGCAGAATTAAAAAGGGGTCAAAATGTCTGTCCTCCTTTGGAAATTGGCCAAGAGTCATTTGCAACCATTAACCCCCACACAGGTTTCTATACGGTGAGCGACAGAGGGTAAAAAGCCAAAGAGAATACAGGATCCCAGGTCTTCCAGCATTTATTCTGTATTATTGTACACACTCACAGATTCAACAATAGTAGTGGGGATGCAGTCAGAGTTGCTGTAGTCACTGTCTCTTCAAGCAGAGGCTCTGGACACCTGAGGTTGGGATTGGGCTCATCAGGGGTGGGTGCTGGGCAATAGCTCCCCTCCCCGCCAAGCCCTATCCAAGGGACATGCAGAAGGACAGGGTCAGGCAGGTTCACAGATAAGGTGGGCCACCCAGGCTGGGGACTGGAGGTAAGCAAGGCCACTGGCTCTCTCTTCACTTGTGTGGGATTTCCAGGGGCCTCTGGGCCCCTAGGGGTGGTTACTTATATTTGGGGGACACTACACCTCCTGCTTCTTTAGGGGGCAAGACTTCTCCCTTCAGTGGCTGGACTGGGTTGGTCTCTTGGACCTGGCCAGGAGTTGGGACAAGAAGAGGCTACTTCAGCAACCCCTCCTACTGCTTCAGCTGCTGCTCCCCTTTCTTTTCCAGTTGCTCATCTTTCTTTGCTAGCTCTTGATCCAGCCGCTGGCCCAAGACCTTCTTCTCCTGTTTCAGCTGTTCCACATGCTTTCCTTGCTCCTGTGACACTTTCTGCTGCTGCTGCTGCTGTTCCACAGGCTTTCCTTGCTCCTGGGACTCTTTCTGCTGCTGCTGCTGCTGTTCCACAGGCTTTCCTTGCTCCTGTGACGCTTTCTGCTGCTGCTGCTGCTGCTGTTCCACAGGCTTTCCTTGCCCCTGTGACACTTTCTGCTGCTGCTGCTGCTGTTCCACAGGCTTTTCTTTCTTCTGTGACTCTTTCTGCTGCTGCTGCTGCTGCTGCTGTTCCACAGGCTTTCCTTTCTCCTGTGACTCTTTCTGCTGCTGCTGCTGCTGTTCCACAGACTTTCCTTTCTCCTGGGACTCTTTCTGCTGCTGCTGCTGCTGCTGCTGTTCCACAGGCTTTCCTTGCTCCTGTGACGCTTTCTGCTGCTGCTGCTGTTCCACAGGCTTTCTTTGCTCCTGTGACTCTTTCTGCTGCTGCTGCTGCTGTATCACAGGCTTTCCTTTCTCCTGTGACTCTTTCTGCTGCTGCTGCTGTTCCACAGGCTTTCCTTGCTCCTGGGACTCTTTCTGCTGCTGCTGCTGTATCACAGGCTTTCCTTTCTCCTGTGACTCTTTCTGCTGCTGCTGCTGTTCCACAGGCTTTCCTTTCTCCTGTGACTCTTTCTGCTGCTGCTGCTGCTGTTCCACAGGCTTTACTTTCTCCTGAGACTCTTTCTGCTGCTGCTGCTGCTGTATCACAGGCTTTCCTTTCTCCTGTGGCTCTTTCTGCTGCTGCTGCTGTATCACAGGCTTTCCTTTCTCCTGTGACTCTTTCTGCTGCTGCTGCTGTTCCACAGGCTTTCCTTCCTCCTGGGACTCTTTCTGCTGCTGCTGCTGTATCACAGGCCTTCCTTTCTCCTGTGACTCTTTCTGCTGCTGCTGCTGCTGTATCACAGGCTTTCCTTGCTCCTGGGACTCTTTCTGCTGCTGCTGCTGTTCCACAGGCTTTCCTTGCTCCTGGGACTCTTTCTGCTGCTGCTGCTGCTGTATCACAGGCTTTCCTTTCTCCTGTGACTCTTTCTGCTGCTGCTGCTGTATCACAGGCTTTCCTTGCTCCTGGGACTCTTTCTGCTGCTGCTGCTGCTGTTCCACAGGCTTTCCTTGCTCCTGTGACTCTTTCTGCTGCTGCTGCTGTATCACAGGCTTTCCTTGCTCCTGTGACACTTTCTGCTGCTGCTGCTGTTCCACAGACTTTCCTTTCTCCTGTGACTCTTTCTGCTGCTGCTGCTGCTGTATCACAGGTTTTCCTTTCTCCTGTGACTCTTTCCGCTGCTGCTGCTGTTCCACAGGCTTTCCTTGTTCCTGTGACTCTTTCTGCTGCTGCTGCTGTATCACAGGCTTTCCTTTCTCCTGTGACTCTTTCTGCTGCTGCTGCTGCTGTATCACAGGCTTTCCTTTCTCCTGTGACTCTTTCTGCTGCTGCTGCTGCTGTATCACAGGCTTTCCTTTCTCCTGTGACTCTTTCTGCTGCTGCTGCTGCTGCTGTATCACAGGCTTTCCTTTCTCCTGTGACTCTTTCTGCTGCTGCTGCTGTTCCACAGGCTTTCCTTGCTCCTGGGACTCTTGCTGCTGCTGCTGCTGTTCCACAGGCTTTCTTTGCTCCTGGGACTCTTTCTGCTGCTGCTGCTGTTCCACATGCTTTCCTTGCTCCTGTGACACTTTCTTCTGCTGCTGCTGTTCCACAGGCTTTCCTTGCTCCTGTGATTCTTGCTGTTGCTGCTGCTGTTCCACATGCTTTCCTTGCTCCTCTGACTTTTGCTGCTGCTGCTGCTGCTGCTGCTGCTGCTGCTGCTTCTGTTCCTGCTGCTGTGGCTCCTGTTGCCGTGGCTCACACTCTTTCTTGGGCACCTCCTTCACAGGAGTTGTGTGTTTCTTCCCGAGCTCCATGGGATCCTTCTCTGGGATCTCCGAGGGTACCTTCTGGAATGGGGCAGGCAGTGGAGTTGGCTGCTTCACTTGCTCCTGCTGGATGTTGGTGGGAGGAGAAACAGGCTCGAGGGGCTCCTTACTGGGGGCAGGGGGCAAGGTCACCGGCAGAGTACATTGCTGAGACATCTTGGAAGCTGCTTTAGGTCAACCTGAAAATCAGGATGGGTCAGAGGGTTAATTGAAGGGGAGGAAGTAGATGAACCCCTGGAAATATGCAGCAGTTCCTGGTTTCTCAGCATCCTCTCTTCCCTTGGGTGGGGGTACTCTCCCACCCACGCTGGGCTATCATTCCCCAGAAGCAGCAGAGTGAAGGGTAGGAATGGAGAGGGGCAGGGAAAGGCCCTCCTGGGAGCCTCTTGTTCCCAAGAGACAACAAAGAGGACTCTCCAGAGGTGCTCTGCAAAGGTGGGCTGGGTACCACTTCACCTCCTGCTCTTGCCTATCCTTGTCTCTCCCTTGTTTCTGACCTTCATGTACAAAGAAGAGAGATGAGCTCTGGGATTATGACAGGAAGAGGGAAGGTGCCACGAAAAGAAAGGTCTCCTGGAGAACTCCCGAGTCCTGGAAAATCAGTAGCCCATCCCGAGAGGATCTGAGAGGTGAGGGTGCACGCCCTGGACTGGAGTCACATGACATGATCTCAGCTTAAATCTCCCAGTGAAATGCTGTGTGGTTCTGCGAAAGTCATTTAGCCCCTCTGGACCTCAGGTTTCTCCTCTGTAAAATGAACAGATTGGCCTATTCAGCTCCAGAGCTGCTTTCTCTCCTGAACATCTGAGCTTTAGCTGGTGGTGGTGGGAGGGGGCTGGAAGGTTGCTGAGAGTTGGAGTTGGTTCTTTCAAGTCTCCTACTTCTAAGCTGGGTTTCCCGGTCCCTGCTCAGCCTGGGTTCTCCAAATAGAAAGTGTTCCCCATGCTGCATTTCTCCCTTTGGTAGCACAGCCAAGAGTTACAAGCATGTCCCCGGACACCCTGCCTCCATAAAGAAGGCAAAATCACAGTCAGCCCAAATCAATCAGTTTTAGGAGAGAAACTGGCCATATTTCCCCTTTATCCCCATCTTACTCCTCTCTCTGTCTCTTTCTATTTCTCTGTCTCTCTGCCTCTCTGTCTCTCTGCCTTTCTTTCTCTCTCTCTCTCTCTGTCTCTCTCTCTCTAAAATACGGTCCCAAGAAAGTATGGGGTAGGAGGAGATTGCTGTCTGTTCTGTGTTTCCATACCATGGCACCTAGCCCTCAGCACAGTGACCTGAGCCCTCCAAGAAGGACAGTAGTCCTGTTGAATCCAGCACACAAATGATACCTACACCCACCTGGCTGGCCACCCCTAACCATGTTCTGGCCCGTGGGAGACCCCTGGTCCCAACCTTCGTTCTGCCAGCTAATACGTACCTGACTCACAGTGAGGATGGCTGCAGAAGCTTCTAGTGGAACACTGAGCCGAGCAGGGGCCGGGGTGCCCTTTATACTGTTCCTCAGCCTCGCCTCTTTCCCAAGGTGAAGGAGATGGACTGGTTTCACCACTCCTGTTGGTCTACTTCCTCTAGCCCCTTCCTGACTCATCATAGGAACCTTAAGCAAAAAACCCGTCAGGGCCCCTTTTCACAGGGACACACAGCTCCTGCCTGGCCAGAGGGCTCTGGGGGCTCATTCACTCCTGTGATCCTCGCGACCTGGGCACAGGGAGGTGAGGGAGGCATCTCAGGAACCTGGTCCCCTTTTCCTCTTGTTTTGTGACCTCAGCCAAGCTTTTCTTCTGAATCTCAGTTTCTCCACCATACTGTTTCCAACAGGAATATGAAAAGATTCCCAGCATCACTTATCAGCAGGGAAATATGAATCAAACCACAATGAGATATCCTCTCACACCGGTTAGAATGGCTACTATAAAAAAGTCAAAAGCTAACAAGTGTTGGCAAGGATGTAGAGAAAAGAGAACCCTTGTACACTGTTGGTAGGACTGTAAATTGCTACAGTTATTATATAAAACAATATGAAGGTTCCTCAAAAAATTAAAAATAGAACTACCATATGATTCAGCAATACCACTTCTGGGTATATATCTAAAGAAAATGAAATCAGTATCTTTTTTTTTTTTTTAACATCTTTATTGGGGTATAATTGCTTTACAATGGTGTGTTAGTTTCTGCTTTATAACAAAGTGAATCAGTCATACATGAACATATGTTCCCATACGTCTTCCCTCTTGCATCTCCCTCCCTCCCACCCTCCCTATCCCACCCCTCCAGGCTGTCACAAAGCACCAAGCCAATATCCCTGTGCCATGCGGCTGCTTCCCACTAGCTATCTACCTTACTACGTTTGTTAGTGTGTATATGTCCATGACTCTCTCTCGCCCTGTCACAGCTCACCCTTCGCCCTCCCCATAATCTCAAGTCCGATCTCTAGGAGGTCTGTGTCTTTATTCCTGCCTTACCCCTAGGTTCTTCATGACATTTTTTTTTCTTAAATTCCATATATATGGGTTAGCATACGGTATTTGTCTCTCTCTTTCTGACTTACTTCACTCTGTATGACAGACTCTAGGTCTATCCACCTCATTACAAATAGCTCAGTTTCGTTTCTTTTTATGGCTGAGTAATATTCCATTGTATATATACGCCACATCTTCTTTATCCATTCATCCGATGATGGGCACTTAGGTTGTTTCCATCTCCGGGCTATTGTAAATAGAGCTGCAATGAACATTTTGGTACATGACTCTTTTTGAATTTTGGTTTTCTCAGGGTATATGCCCAGTAGTGGGATTGCTGGGTCATATGGTAGTTCTATTTGTAGCTTTTTAAGGAACCTCCATACTGTTCTCCATAGTGGCTGAACCAATTCACATTCCCACCAGCAGTGCAAGAGTGTTCCCTTTCCTCCACACCCTCTCCAGCATTTATTGTTTCTAGATTTTTTGATGATGGCTATTCTGACTGCTGTGAGATGATATCTCATTGTAGTTTTGATTTGCATTTCTCTAATGATGAATGATGTTGAGCATTCTTTGATGTGTTTGTTGGCAGTCTGTATATCTTCTTTGGAGAAATGTCTATTTAGGTCTTCTGCCCATTTTTGGATTGGGTTGTTTGTTTTTTTGTTATTGAGCTGCATGAGCTGCTTGTAAATTTTGGAGATTAATCCTTTGTCGGTTGCTTCATTTGCAAATATTTTCTCCCATTCTGAGGGTTGTCTTTTGGTCTTGTTTATGGTTCCCTTTGCTGTGCAAAAGCTTTGAAGTTTCATTAGGTCCCATTTGTTTATTTTTGTTGTTATGTCCATTACTCTAGGAGGTGGGTCAGAAAGGATCTTGCTGTGATTTATGTCATAGAGTGTTCTGCCTATGTTTTCGTCTAAGAGTTTGATAGTTTCTGGCCTTACATTTAGGTCTTTAATCCATTTTGAGCTTATTTTTGTGTATGGTGTTAGGGAGTGATCTAATCTCATACTTTTAAAAGTACCTGTCCAGTTTTCCCAGCACCACTTATTGAAGAGGCTGTCCTTTCTCCACTGTACATTCCTGCCACCTTTATCAAAGATAAGGTGTCCATATGTGCGTGGGTTTATCTCTGGGCTTTCTATCCTGTTCCATTGATCTATCTTTCTGTTTTTGTGCCAGTACCATACTGTCTTGATAACTGTAGCTTTGTAGTATAGTCTGAAGTCAGGGAGCCTGATTCCTCCAGTTCCTTTTTTCGTTCTCAAGATTGCTTTGGCTATTCGGGGTCTTTTGTGTTTCCATACAAATTGCAAAATTTTTTGTTCTAGTTCTGTGAAAAATGCCCGTGGTAGTTTGATAGGGATTGCATTGAATCTGTAGAGTGCTTTGGGTAGTAGAGTCATTTTCACAATGTTGATTCTTCCAATCCAAGAACATGGTATATCTATCATCTTTTTTTTTTTTTTTCCATAGAGGTTATTTATTTATTTATTTATTTATTTTTTAACATCTTTATTGGGGTATATTTGCTTTACAATGGTGTGTTAGTTTCTTCTTTATAACAAAGTGAATCAGTTATACATATACATATGTTCCCATACCTTTTCCCTCTTGAGTCTCCCTCCCTCCCACCCTCCCTATCCCACCCCTCCAGGCTGTCACAAAGCACCAAGCCAATATCCCTGTGCCATGCGGCTGCTTCCCACTAGCTATCTACCTTACTACGTTTGTTAGTGTGTATATGTCCATGACTCTCTCTCACCCTGTCACAGCTCACCCTTCGCCCTCCCCATAACCTCAAGTCCGTTCTCTAGGAGGTCTGCGTCTTTATTCCTGCCTTACCCCTAGGTTCTTCATGACATTTTTTTTTCTTAAATTCCATATATATGGGTTAGCATACGGTATTTGTCTCTCTCTTTCTGACTTACTTCACTCTGTATGACAGACTCTAGGTCTATCCACCTCATTACAAATAGCTCAATTTCGTTTCTTTTTATGGCTGAGTAATATTCCATTGTATATATACGCCACATCTTCTTTATCCATTCATCCGATGATGGGCACTTAGGTTGTTTCCATCTCCGGGCTATTGTAAATAGAGCTGCAATGAACATTTTGGTACATGACTCTTTTTGAATTTCGGTTTTCTCAGGGTATATGCCCAGTAGTGGGATTGCTGGGTCATATGGTAGTTCTATTTGTAGCTTTTTAAGGAACCTCCATACTGTTCTCCATAGTGGCTGAACCAATTCACATTCCCACCAGCAGTGCAAGAGTGTTCCCTTTCCTCCACACCCTCTCCAGCATTTATTGTTTCTAGATTTTTTGATGATGGCCATTCTGACTGCTGTGAGATGATATCTCATTGTAGTTTTGATTTGCATTTCTCTAATGATGAATGATGTTGAGCATTCTTTCATGTGTTTGTTGGCAGTCTGTATATCTTCTTTGGAGAAATGTCTATTTAGGTCTTCTGCCCATTTTTGGATTGGGTTGTTGTTTTTTTGTTATTGAGCTGCATGAGCTGCTTGTAAATTTTGGAGATTAATCCTTTGTCGGTTGCTTCATTTGCAAATATTTTCTCCCATTCTGAGGGTTGTCTTTTGGTCTTGTTTATGGTTTCCTTTGCTGTGCAAAAGCTTTGAAGTTTCATTAGGTCCCATTTGTTTATTTTTGTTGTTATGTCCATTACTCTAGGAGGTGGGTCAGAAAGGATCTTGCTGTGATTTATGTCATAGAGTGTTCTGCCTATGTTTTCATCTAAGAGTTTGATAGTTTCTGGCCTTACATTTAGGTCTTTAATCCATTTTGAGCTTATTTTTGTGTATGGTGTTAGGGAGTGATCTAATCTCATACTTTTAAAAGTACCTGTCCAGTTTTCCCAGCACCACTTATTGAAGAGGCTGTCCTTTCTCCACTGTACATTCCTGCCACCTTTATCAAAGATAAGGTGTCCATATGTGCGTGGGTTTATCTCTGGGCTTTCTATCCTGTTCCATTGATCTATCTTTCTGTTTTTGTGCCAGTACCATACTGTCTTGATAACTGTAGCTTTGTAGTATAGTCTGAAGTCAGGGAGCCTGATTCCTCCAGTTCCTTTTTTCATTCTCAAGATTGCTTTGGCTATTCGGGGTCTTTTGTGTTTCCATACAAATTGCAAAATTTTTTGTTCTAGTTCTGTGAAAAATGCCTGTGGTAGTTTGATAGGGATTGCATTGAATCTATAGTTTGCTTTGGGTATTAGCGTCATTTTCACAATGTTGATTCTTCCAATCCAAGAACATGGTATATCTCTCCATCTATTTGTATCATCTTTAATTTCTTTCATCAGTGTCTTATAATTTTCTGCATACAGGTCTTTTGTCTCCTTAGGTAGGTTTATTCCTAGATATTTTATTCTTTTTGTTGCAATGGTAAATGGGAGTGTTTTCTTGATTTCACTTTCAGATTTTTCATCATTAGTATATAGGAATGCCAGAGATTTCTGTGCATTAATTTTGTATCCTGCCACTTTACCAAATTCATTGATTAGCTCTAGTAGTTTTCTGGTAGCATCTTTAGGATTCTCTATGTATAGGATCATGTCATCTGCAAACAGTGACAGCTTTACTTCTTCTTTTCCGATTTGGATTCCTTTTATTTCCTTTTCTTCTCTGATTGCTGTGGCTAAAACTTCCAAAACTATGTTGAATAAGAGTGGTGAGAGTGGGCAACCTTGTCTTGTTCCTGATCTTTGTGGAAATGCTTTCAGTTTTTCACCATTGAGGATGATGTTTGCTGTGGGCTTGTCATATATGGTCTTTATTATGTTGAGGAAAGTTCCCTCTATGCCTACTTTCTGCAGGGTTTTTATCATAAATGGGTGTTGAATTTTGTCAAAAGCTTTCTCTGCATCTATTGAGATGATCATATGGTTTTTCTCCTTCAATTTGTTAATGTGATTTATCACATTGATAGATTTGCATATATTGAAGAATCCTTGCATTCCTGGAATAAACCCCACTTGATCATGGTGTATGATCCTTTTAATGTGCTGTTGGATTCTGTTTGCTAGTATTTTGTTGAGGATTTTTGCATCTATGTTCATCAGTGATATTGGCCTGGAGTTTTCTTTCTGTGTGACATCCTTGTCTGGTTTTGGTATCAAGGTGATGGTGGCCTCGTAGAAGGAGTTTGGGAGTGTTCCTCCCTCTGCTATATTTTGGAAGAGTTTGAGAAGGATAGGTGTTAGCTCTTCTCTAAATGTTTGATAGAATTCGCCTGTGAAACCATCTGGTCCTGGGCTTTTGTTTGTTGGAAGATTTTTAATCACAGTTTCAATTTCAGTGCTTGTGATTGGTCTGTTCATATTTTCTATTTCTTCCTGATTCAGTCTTGGCAGGCTGTGCATTTCTAAGAATTTGTTCATTTCTTCCAGATTGTCCATTTTATTGGCATAGAGTTGCTTGTAGTAATCTCTCATGATCTTTTTTATTTCTGCAGTGTCAGTTGTTACCTCTCCTTTTTCATTTCTAATTCTATTGATTTGAGTCTTCTCTCTTTTTTTCTTGATGAGTCTGGCTAGTGGTTTATCTATTTTGTTTATCTTCTCAAACAACCAGCTTTTAGTTTTATTGATCTTTGCTATTGTTTCCTTCATTTCTTTCTCATTTAGAAATCAGTATCTTGAAGAGATACCCCATGTTCATTGTAGCATTATTCATGATAGCCAAGATATGGAAATAACTTAAATGTCAGTGGATGAATGGATAAAGAAAATGTGGTATATAACATTATATTATATTTGATGTAATATAGATATAATACATGATATATTATTTTGTCTTAGAAAGGGAGGAAACCCTGATATTTGTGACCAAAAAAGCTGAACTTATAGTAGCAGAGGGGAGAATAGTGGTTACAAGAAACAGTGGTGTAGGGGAAAAAGGGAGATTAGAAAAAAAGAAAAAAAGTAGAACGGTGGTTGCCAGGGCTTGTGGGGAGAAGGTCATGGGGAATTGTTGTTTAATAGGTACAGAGTTACAATTTTGCAAGATGGATGGTGGTGAGGGTTGCACGACAACATGAATGTACTTAATACCTCTGAACTGTACAATGATTAATATAGTAAATTTTATGTAATATTTATTTCACCACAATGAAAGAGAAAATAAAGTACTACTGGGTTATAGCCCAAAGTATAAAATAAATATTCATGAGTGCATGCTGACATAAATAAATGATTAAGTGCATATGTCCATACATATATACATACATAAGGAGAGGGAAGAGATACATTTCCTATACAGGACATTCAAAATAATTTATGATGACACTCCACCCTCAGTGATGGGGAGCTTAACATCCCACATTTTTTTTTTTTAGATGTTGGGGGTAGGAGTTTATTAATTAATTTATTTATTTTTGCTGTGTTGGGTCTTCGTTTCTGTGCGAGGGCTTTCTCTAGTTGTGGCAAGCGGGGGCCACTCTTCGTCGCCTTGCGCAGGCCTCTCACGATCGCGGCCTCTCTTGTTGCGGATCACAAGCTCCAGACGCGCAGGCTCAGTAGTTGTGGCTCACGGGCCTAGTTGCTCCACGGCATGTGGGATCCTCCCAGGCCAGGGCTCGAACCCGTGTCCCCTGCATTAGCAGGCAGATTCTCAACCACTGTAACACCAGGGAAGCCCCAACTCCCCACTTCTTAGTTGTGGGCTTTGCACAGTGACTTCCTTCCAAAGAATACAGTACAGTAATATGGGATGTTGGAGAGAGGATGAGGAGAGTGGCAAAGCCTGATAGATGTTACCTCAGCCAGGTGATCAAAGTGATAAATCATGTGAATAGTATGTCCCCTTTAAATAATGTGATGAAAAAGGCACTTTACCTCTGTGGTCTTCCTCTTAAAAACCCATAACTCCAGTCTAATCATGAAGAAAACATCAGACAAACCCAATTTGAGGGATATTCTATAAAATACCTGACCAGGACCCCTCAAAACTGTCAAGGTCATCAAAAATCAAGGAAAGTGAGAAACTGTCACAGTCAAGAGGAGCCTAAGGAGACAAGACAACTAAATGTAATGTGATATTCTAGATGGGATCCTGAAACAGGAAAAGACAGTAGGTAAAAACTAAAATAATAGGAATAAACCTTGAACTTCAGTTAATAATAATGTACCAATACAGTTTTGTTAATTATAATAATAAATGTGCTATACTAATGTAAGATGTTAATAATAAGGGAAACTGGGTGTGATGTGTATGGTAACTCTTTTTACTGTCTTCTTGACTTTTTCATAAATTGGAAACTGTTCTAAAGAAAGGTCTATTACACCTACTACTATATGTAAAATAGATATACAACAAGGATTTGCTGCATAGCATATGGAACTATATTCAATATCTTGTAATAACCTATAATGGAAAAGAATCTGAAGTTGTACAGCTGAAACTAACACAATATTGTAAATCAACTATAGTTAAATAAACAAATTAAAAAAAGAAAATAACAGAGAAATAAGGTCTACGAAAAAATCAAAACCTAAGACTTCAAAAACATTTGCACATATTCTGGGTGTTTCTGATTACTTCTCACTGTGCCCCCAATCTTCCCAACCAGTTCTACTCAGACTTCCTTCTAACTCTTGTCCTGTTAGGAGGACTTGAGCCTTCATTCTCATCCTCTGAATAATGAGAGCCGCTGACAAGCATTAACTCAAGGAGTGAGGTAGTTAGATCAGAATTTTAAGTAGAACACCCTGTCCTCTGTGTGATGGGTGGATTGCAGGGTGTGTGGAGACAGGGAGCAAAGGAGAACAGCTTGAGGGCCATTGCAATAGTTCAGGTGAGAAATGACCTCAGTCAAAGCTTGGGAGGTGTGGGTAAGGATAGCAAGGACTTGGTCTCTGCTGGAGAGTAGGGAAGCAAAGGAAAGGAGTGGAGAATGATGTGTTGTCTCTGGCTTCGGTGAATGCAGAGAAGGTATCATTACCCGAGAGAGAGAATACCTAAGGAGGAATGACAGTGGGTGTCCCTGGAGTTGGGTGGGCAGTAAGAGATACTAAGTGCCCTTCAACCTACTGAGTTTGGGTGCCTATGGCAGTCTCAAAAGGGATGTCCCTGACATATGCTCATGGCTGTGATGAAATAGCTTTGGGTAACTTGAGACAACCTGCCTGAGATGATGTGGTTAAGTAGTTAGAGCCAGGTGATTCCCAGGAAGGAGGGAGCCCCCACGTCCTGATGTGATTGATGGCAGGAAAGGCTACAGAAATGTCAGGGAGGGTAACCACTGCAATGACCTTGGATCTGTATTTCTCCAGGCTATTCAGCACTTTGGCTTCCATGATTCCAGCTGGCCCAACCTTTACTTCCTTTAGTGACACTGTCACTCTCTCCTTCAGAGACCAGTCCCAGGAGTCTCTCCTCTCCCCATCTTGCCCAGTTCTGCTTCTTTGCTTTCCTAAAGTCTTCCTTAACCATGGAAGCAGTTAGTAAGACTCTTGGAAACCATGAGGACATTCTATGGAGAGAAAACCTGGGCAGGGACCAGAACCCAGGTGGAGCCTCCACTCCCTCCCCGTGCCTTTGGCCATGGGCTAGGATTGGGCTCCGGGGCTATAATGTAAAGCAGTGTTGAACTGAGATGAATAGATCCTCTTCCCCCAACCAGAATAACCTATCTCCTCTTCATGACTGCCAAGTGCTACTTTCAGGTGCATGAATGAAGTTGTTTCATGACTGCTAAGTGCTCCTTTCAGGTGCATGAATGAAGTTGTTTTGTTTTCTTTTGGTGTTGTTGTGATCTCATTTTTAGAAGCTGTTGAATGTATTGAATGGTTTGGGGAGCAGAATTAAAAAGGGGTCAAAATGTCTGTCCTCCTTTGGAAATTGGCCAAGAGTCATTTGCAACCATTAACCCCCACACAGGTTTCTATACGGTGAGCGACAGAGGGTAAAAAGCCAAAGAGAATACAGGATCCCAGGTCTTCCAGCATTTATTCTGTATTATTGTACACACTCACAGATTCAACAATAGTAGTGGGGATGCAGTCAGAGTTGCTGTAGTCACTGTCTCTTCAAGCAGAGGCTCTGGACACCTGAGGTTGGGATTGGGCTCATCAGGGGTGGGTGCTGGGCAATAGCTCCCCTCCCCGCCAAGCCCTATCCAAGGGACATGCAGAAGGACAGGGTCAGGCAGGTTCACAGATAAGGTGGGCCACCCAGGCTGGGGACTGGAGGTAAGCAAGGCCACTGGCTCTCTCTTCACTTGTGTGGGATTTCCAGGGGCCTCTGGGCCCCTAGGGGTGGTTACTTATATTTGGGGGACACTACACCTCCTGCTTCTTTAGGGGGCAAGACTTCTCCCTTCAGTGGCTGGACTGGGTTGGTCTCTTGGACCTGGCCAGGAGTTGGGACAAGAAGAGGCTACTTCAGCAACCCCTCCTACTGCTTCAGCTGCTGCTCCCCTTTCTTTTCCAGTTGCTCATCTTTCTTTGCTAGCTCTTGATCCAGCCGCTGGCCCAAGACCTTCTTCTCCTGTTTCAGCTGTTCCACATGCTTTCCTTGCTCCTGTGACACTTTCTGCTGCTGCTGCTGTTCCACAGGCTTTCCTTGCTCCTGGGACTCTTTCTGCTGCTGCTGCTGCTGTTCCACAGGCTTTCCTTGCTCCTGTGACTCTTTCTGCTGCTGCTGCTGCTGCTGTTCCACAGGCTTTCCTTGCTCCTGGGACTCTTTCTGCTGCTGCTGCTGCTGTTCCACAGGCTTTCCTTGCTCCTGTGACGCTTTCTGCTGCTGCTGCTGCTGCTGTTCCACAGGCTTTCCTTGCTCCTGTGACTCTTTCTGCTGCTGCTGCTGCTGTTCCACAGGCTTTCCTTGCTCCTGTGACACTTTCTGCTGCTGCTGCTGCTGCTGTTCCACAGGCTTTCCTTTCTCCTGTGACTCTTTCTGCTGCTGCTGCTGCTGCTGTTCCACAGACTTTCCTTTCTCCTGTGACTCTTTCTGCTGCTGCTGCTGTTCCACAGGCTTTCTTTGCTCCTGTGACTCTTTCTGCTGCTGCTGCTGCTGTATCACAGGCTTTCCTTTCTCCTGTGACTCTTTCTGCTGCTGCTGCTCTTCCACAGGCTTTCCTTGCTCCTGGGACTCTTTCTGCTGCTGCTGCTGTATCACAGGCTTTCCTTGCTCCTGTGACTCTTTCTGCTTCTGCTGCTGTTCCACAGGCTTTCCTTTCTCCTGTGACACTTTCTGCTGCTGCTGCTGCTGTATCACAGGCTTTCCTTGCTCCTGTGACTCTTTCTGCTGCTGCTGCTGTTCTACAGGCTTTCCTTTCTCCTGTGACTCTTTCTGCTGCTGCTGCTGTTCTACAGGCTTTCCTTGCTCCTGGGACTCTTTCTGCTGCTGTTGCTGTTCCACAGGCTTTCCTTTCTCCTGTGACTCTTTCTGCTGCTGCTGCTGCTGTTCCACAGGCTTTCCTTTCTCCTTTGACTCTTTCTGCTGCTGCTGCTCTTCCACAGGCTTTCCTTGCTCCTGTGACTCTTGCTGCTGCTGCTGCTGCTGCTGTTCCACAGGCTTTCCTTTCTCCTGTGACACTTTCTGCTGCTGCTGCTGTTCTACAGGCTTTCCTTGCTCCTTTGACTCTTTCTGCTGCTGCTGCTGTTCCACATGCTTTTCTTGCTTCTCTGACTTTTGCTGCTGCTGCTGCTGTTCCTGCTGCTGTGGCTCCTGTTGCCGTGGCTCACACTCTTTCTTGGGCACCTCCTTCACAGGAGTTGTGTGTTTCTTCCCGAGCTCCATGGGATCCTTCCCTGGGATCTCCGAGGATACCTCCTGGAATGGGGCAGGCAGTGGAGTTGGCTGCTTCACTTGCTCCTGCTGGATGTTGGTGGGAGGAGAAACAGGCTTGAGGGGCTCCTTACTGGGGGCAGGGGGCAAGGTCACCGGCAGAGTACATTGCTGAGACATCTTGGAAGCTGCTTTAGGTCAACCTGAAAATCAGGATGGGTCAGAGGGTTAATTGAAGGGGAGGAAGTAGATGAACCCCTGGAAATATGCAGCAGTTCCTGGTTTCTCAGCATCCTCTCTTCCCTTGGGTGGGGGTACTCTCCCACCCACGCTGGGCTATCATTCCCCAGAAGCAGCAGAGTGAAGGGTAGGAATGGAGAGGGGCAGGGAAAGGCCCTCCTGGGAGCCTCTTGTTCCCAAGAGACAACAAAGAGGACTCTCCAGAGGTGCTCTGCAAAGGTGGGCTGGGTACCACTTCACCTCCTGCTCTTGCCTATCCTTGTCTCTCCCTTGTTTCTGACCTTCATGTACAAAGAAGAGAGATGAGCTCTGGGATTATGACAGGAAGAGGGAAGGTGCCACGAAAAGAAAGGTCTCCTGGAGAACTCCCGAGTCCTGGAAAATCAGTAGCCCATCCCGAGAGGATCTGAGAGGTGAGGGTGCACGCCCTGGACTGGAGTCACATGACATGATCTCAGCTTAAATCTCCCAGTGAAATGCTGTGTGGTTCTGCGAAAGTCATTTAGCCCCTCTGGACCTCAGGTTTCTCCTCTGTAAAATGAACAGATTGGCCTATTCAGCTCCAGAGCTGCTTTCTCTCCTGAACATCTGAGCTTTAGCTGGTGGTGGTGGGAGGGGGCTGGAAGGTTGCTGAGAGTTGGAGTTGGTTCTTTCAAGTCTCCTACTTCTAAGCTGGGTTTCCCTGTCCCTGCTCAGCCTGGGTTCTCCAAATAGAAAGTGTTCCCCATGCTGCATTTCTCCCTTTGGTAGCACAGCCAAGAGTTACAAGCATGTCCCCGGACACCCTGCCTCCATAAAGAAGGCAAAATCACAGTCAGCCCAAATCAATCAGTTTTAGGAGAGAAACTGGCCATATTTCCCCTTTATCCCCATCTTACTCCTCTCTCTGTCTCTTTCTATTTCTCTGTCTCTCTGCCTCTCTGTCTCTCTGCCTTTCTTTCTCTCTCTCTCTCTCTGTCTCTCTCTCTCTAAAATACGGTCCCAAGAAAGTATGGGGTAGGAGGAGATTGCTGTCTGTTCTGTGTTTCCATACCATGGCACCTAGCCCTCAGCACAGTGACCTGAGCCCTCCAAGAAGGACAGTAGTCCTGTTGAATCCAGCACACAAATGATACCTACACCCACCTGGCTGGCCACCCCCAGCCATGTTCTGGCCCGTGGGAGACCCTGGTCCCAACCTTGGTTC
This sequence comes from Pseudorca crassidens, assembly GCF_039906515.1. Taxonomy (NCBI): domain Eukaryota; kingdom Metazoa; phylum Chordata; class Mammalia; order Artiodactyla; family Delphinidae; genus Pseudorca; species Pseudorca crassidens. The sequence continues at coordinate 109,585,242 of NC_090297.1, read as the reverse complement.
TGCCAGCTAACACTTACCTGACTCACAGTGAGGATGGCTGCCGAAGCTTCTAGTGGAACACTGAGCCGAGCAGGGGCCGGGGTGCCCTTTATACTGTTCCTCAGCCTCGCCTCTCTCCCAAGGTGAAGGAGATGGACTGGTTTCACCGCTCCTGTTGGTCTATTTCCTCTAGCCCCTTCCTGACTCATCATAGGAACCTTAAGCAAAAAACCCGTCAGGGCCCCTTTTCACAGGGACACACAGCTCCTGCCTGGCCAGAGGGCTCTGGGGGCTCATTCACTCCTGTGATCCTCGCGACCTGGGCACAGGGAGGTGAGGGGAGGCATCTCAGGAACCTGATCCCCTTTTCCTCCTGTTTTGTGACCTCAGCCAAGCTTTTCCTCCGAATCTCACTTTCTCCACCTATAAAATGAGTGTTTCCTCATTGTTAGGCTGTGGGATTCATTTCCAAGGGCACAGAATAGAAAGTTATATGTCTTTCTGGGATGTCCAGTCTGGAGGTATTGTGTAAAGGTCGGAGGAATCACTTCTCATGAAGGGATGGGGCTGTTGGGGGATTCTCTTGGCCACTAGTCCATAACCCATCTGCTCTCGAGACACATCTATAACTCCATTCTGTGTGGAAATAAACTCTTTCCTGGGGTGGGGTAGGGTTGAGTCTGACAACTTTAGGCCCAAAAAGTCAAGCAGAAGGCTTTGCAGGTGCTACCATGTGCTAGAAGTTATCCAGGACCTATGCTGAAGGCTGTAGTTACAGAAGTTTCTAAGAACGCCATGCTCACCAAAACTCCAAAGCATGGACCATTCTAAGTCTTTAATATATAAATATATATATATATATATATATATATATATATAAAATAAATATATAATACATAAAAATTAAATAATAAGGATTGCTTCTTATGGTGATAAAACAAACATTTCATACAATGTTTGGGGAAATGCATGAAGGTATAAAATCAAAACTAGATCATCCATTACTTTCTCTAAACTACTCTCTAAAAATAGCTTAAGCCAGCTTTCAGAGTGGGGATTAGAGCTTGTTTGTCCCTCCCCGGTGCTGATGATGACTTAACACTCCTGGAATACAATCCAAACCACTGCCTCAGGTTCAAAGACCCTCGCTGAGGGTCCTCAGTTACTAGGACAAGCCCAGTGCTCTCCACCTCTGGGGGCTCTCTGTGTCTTTCACCTTCACTGTAAATGTGGGGACCTGCCAGAGAGCCTCCCTGAGACCCCATCTAGAGAGTTATTCCCTGGTTCACTTCATTTCACTAAGAACAATTGAGGGCCCTTTTATATGCTTTTGTTCACTTGTTTATTTCCCATGTCTCCCACTGGAAAATAAGCTCTAAAAGGCAGGAGTTTTGCCTGGTGTGTTTTCCACTATGTCCCCAAAACCTGTCATAACCGTCGAATATAATCAGTGCTCTATAAACATTTGTCGAAGGAATGAAAGAACAGTGCATCTCACCACCTGGAGACAATTACCATTGAGCATTTTAGTGGTGTGTGTGTGTGTGTGTGTGTGTGTGTGTGTGTGTGTGTGTGTGTGTGTAAACAAAACTGAGCTGTGACTTGCCTTTCTTTTTAATGATTGGTTAATAGCTTATTTTATGAACATCATTTGAACTCTCTTCTTCACAACCTAATCAAAAAAGAAATATTAGAACAATATCAAGGAAAATACTCATTTCTGGGGCTAACTTTGAGATTCATTCTGATTTCCCCATAGTTTTCCTCACAGGCACCTCCCTCCCAGCCCCAAATAGATCTATTTATGGTGCTAATTTTGCCATGCTCCTGGGGCTTAGTCTGGAAAGACAGATAGAGGGACTCCTGCCTCCAGAATACTACCCTCTGCTCATGCCCTCTCTGGTCCCTGAGCCCACCTGGGACCTCACATGTTCTCCGCCCTAGCACAGGGATGGCCATCTTCTGGGGCTGGGAAAGCCCTCTCCACCCTGCCCCCTGACATCCCCCTCCCCCATGCAAAACCAACCCTGTATCCTCACACATGGGCACCCATGCCCTGTGCTCTGCTGCTGACATCACACAGGAGGAATCTGCCCCTCCCCAGCTCATTACAGTCAGTCCCAGGTAGCCACACTGGTATTATGGGTTTCCAGGGGCTAGTACCTGCCAGATCTACCTCCCGCCCTCTGATTCATAGCATAATGAGAGCTTTGCAGGGAAGACAGTGTGTGTGAGTCTTTGGTCACTGGGCAAAGCTAGGGTGTGGTGAGGAGGGTGAAGCATGGAGCTGACGTGTGTGTGTGCAGGGGAGGGGTTGGAGGAGCCCCAGCCTTTTAGGGGCTCAGAGGCCCCATGCTCTGCCCTCAGGTTGCCCCATCTGGGGCACAGACAGGCATGTGTACAGGGGAGATCCTCTCGGTGTCTGTGCGAGTGACCCCACAGGCCCACATGAAGAGGCCGGGTAACTGTCCATCCCCCGCCCAGTGTAATGAGGATGAGCTCATATCCCATGACACATGCAGAGGCCCTGATGCCAGCTCATCCCCAGCTCAAAGAGGCCCCAGCTCTTTCTCTTGCAGAGCTAGAAACTCTCCAAAAGAAACGACCTTCTTGAACTGTTGCTTAGCTGTGGGGGCAGGAGGAATGGGTCACGAATTTCACATCCTGGGGGATGTGAATGGATGAGGACAACTCTTTGTAAGGGACGGGGTGATGGCAGATGGTCCTGAGAGGCAGACTTGGACAAGGAGGTCTCATGTTCCCACCTTGGGTCACCATGACTAAGCTGTTTCCCGAAGAGGCAATACCTCCATCCTCTGAGGCCACTAACTTCCTCTCCATCCCCTGAGGCCTCCTCCTCTGTTCAGCGCACTGTTGCCTACATCATCTAACAATCTGCAGCCCACACTGGTCACCTTCCCACAGGCCCAGAATCCTCACTCTCCTCTCCATGGCCTCCTGAACCTGACCTCCATGCCTCATTTGTCTTTTATGCCCGTCTGCTGCTCCAAGAAGGGAGAGAAGACCAAGAAAGGGCCAAGAGGCTGATTCTTCCTCTCTGGCCTCCTGGGTTGGCCTGTGTGATGTGTCCTGGTTGCCTTCCTTATGTCTTCCTCTGGCTTCCCCTCCTTGGTCTACGGGGTTGCTGGTTCCCAATTTCAGTCCCCATCGCTGGCTCTTGTTTGTGAATCTGATCCCTGTGGAGGAACAGTCAGAGTTCTGCCCCTGGTGCAAAAAGTGGGGCAAAGCCAGGAAAGTTTATCAGTAGCAGAGAAAAGGAGCTGTTCAGTGTCCTCTCCTCCAGCTGGCAGGATGCCCTCCCCTGGGGCTCCCTGGGAAATCACATTCTGGGCTACATAAAAGTACTATACAGAGGATTGGCATCATCTGATCCTGGAGAAGAGGCTTTCACCAAGAGGAGTTAATTGTCTTGCTGGGGTCCTGCTCAGCCCTAGTGTGGCCCTTTTCTAACCTCATCTGTTCTTTGTATTTGTGCATTGTTTGACTGTCATTAAGCTGTCTAACTGCTCCAGGCATCCAGATGGGTCTGTCTGGTGTAGAGTATCAAATAGTGTCTCTTCCTTCTTCCCTAAAACACGCCTCCTGCTTACTCTCTGCATCAAACCAGGCCACAATGCAGAGTCAAGGCGAGTCTTGGTCTCTGGGGCCCCAGTTGGGTCAGTGTACTGGGGAGGGCCTTGGCTACCACCCCAACCTCCCAGGGAGTTACAACCCCTGACCTCAGAAAGCCCCAGATTTAGGGGGACACGGCTCCCGTTCCCAGGAAGCTCCCATCTGATGGGAAGACAGGTACAGGAACAGAGCGATGGGTACGATTCAATGCCATGCCACATGAGCACACAACTAACTGGCCTAGGCATGGATGCAGGGGTGAACAGGCCAGGGCTGTGAGTCTCCCTGGGGAGGAGGCAAAGGAGGCAAACCTTCAAAGCCTACTGTTTACCAGACATGGTGCTAAACAAGCCTCATCCACTATCTCATTTAACCCTCTGCACTTCACAGACGAGAAGCTGAGGCTCAGAGCAGGGGTCCCCCAGCCAGCAAGTGGAGCAAGCGTGGGTGTGTCTGCTCCCAGGCCAGCCTCTCCACCAGGGAAGGCAGAGATGTCCACCAGGTGCAATAGATACCGGAGATACCGGAGAAGCAGCGTCCAGGGTTGCCACAGAGGAAGATTGAGGAGCTGCAAACCAGAAGACGCCTGAGCTGGAAACTGCAGGAGTGGCCGAAAAGTTATTTTCCTGCCACTCAGGTTTTACTAGAAAGCCTGCTTGGAGTGGGGTGGAGGGGGGAGGGCAGGAAGGAGAGAGAGAAGTCAGAAGTCTTTAGGGGAGAAAGGCAAGCCCAGGTCTTCCTCTTACAGGCAAGTCCTTGCGTGCTCGGCTATAGCCTCGCCTTTTCTCTCCCCTGTGGTCCAGCCTCCAGTACTTCTGGGAGCCTCAGGCCCCAGGCACCACCAAACCAGCTTCTTTACCAGCTTAAGATCCACATGTGAGAAAGCTGGTGCTGGAGGAGCCTTTACAGTCATCAAGTTCAACCCTGGCTTCACGAAGGATGACACAGTCTAGAGACGGGAAGGAAGGGCAGGAATCACACAGCGGGTCAGTGGCAGGTCCCGGCCAGGTCCAGATCCCCTCATCTCCTGAGTTCACCTTTACTCACCTCTGTGCTTCTGTGCTGGAAGTCCCTTTATCACCTTCTGCCTTATTGATCTTTTGTCCATTGAGAGCAGATTGAGAGCTTCCCGTGTGCCTGTGTTCCAGACACTTAGGGGTACAGCCTTGAACAAAACAGGTGAAAGTCCCCACCCTCCTAAAATTTTCATTCCAGTGTGAGAGGCAGGTGGCAAGTGAAATAAACACATGCCTGGAATATAAAGCGTGTTAGAAATACTGTGTAGAAAAATAGGGCAAAGAAGAGGTTTATGGAGCGCTCAGGGAGGGGATGTTGTGTATTTTAAATGGAGTAGTCAAGAAAGGCCTACAGCAAGAACATGAAGGAATGAGGTCAAGGTGAGGATAAGTGAGGGGAGAGGGAACAGCAGGGGCCATGTCCCTAAGGCATGTTCTGAAACCAGCAAGGAGGCCAGTATAGCTGGGCATGTGTGAATGAGGGAAAGAGCTGTCAGAGGTGAGGGTGGAGGAGTGGGTGATGCCAGGCAGTGGGAGAAATCATGCAGCAACTTGGGCTTTTACAGTGAATGAGATGAGAAGCCACTGCAGAGTACTGCACAGAGGATTGGCATCATCTGACTTACTTTAAAAGGATCTCTCTGGCAAGGGTGGAAGCAGGTAGAACCGTAAGAGGCAACCACAGCCACACAGTAGCTGCTTAGAACTCGGGTAACAGTAGCAGAGGCAGGGAGAAGTGGTCAGATTATAGATATGCTTTGACAATAGAATCAGTAATACTCACTAACAGATTAGATGTGAGGTATAGGTGAGAGCAAACAATGACTCAAAAATTCTTGGCCTGAATGAATGACTAAGGATGGAGCTGCCATTTAACAGATATAGAGAAGACCAGGGGTGGGGCTGGCTTTGTGGGAAAAATCAACAGTGAGCTTTGTGACGTGTTAAGTTTGAGATACCCATTAGATACACCCAAGTAGAATTGTCAAGTAGGCAGTTAGATATACTAGCGGAGTTCGGAAGAAGGTTCATGCTGTAGACATAAATTTGGAAATCATCAGTGTATAAATAGCATGTGAAGTCATGAGCCAGGATGAGGTCATCAAGGGAATGAATACAGATAGTAAAGAGAAGAGGTTCAGGACCATCCCCTGAATTACTCCAGTGTCAAGGGGTCAGATGAGAAAGAACAAGTCAAGAAAATTGGGACAAACTGAGAAGGAGCAGGTAAGAAACCCATCCGGAGAATGGGGTATCCCGGAAGACAAGTGGAGACGTTGAGGAGAAGGGATGAACAATTGGAGGAAATGCTGTAAAGATGAGGACCAAGAACACCCATTGGGCTGGGCAACATGGAGTCCATTGGAGACCTTGACAAAGGCAGTCAAGGGCAGAGGTGAGGATGAAAGCCAGATTGCAGTGACTTCAAGAGCGAATGAGAAGAGAGGGCTTGGGACAGTGAGAATAGACAGCATTTTCAAAAAGTCTTATAGGGAAGAGAAGCAGATAAATGGGAGAATAGCCAGTGCTGATTCCCTTCCTCCAGCATCTTCTAAACTCTGCTCATGACTCTACCCTTCCTCTGCTGGGAAGTCGTCACTGACAGACCAAAGTCCACGAGACCCTGACAGCTCTACAGCCCATGTTCATTTCAACCCCATCTTCCCACTCCTCTGCTCCTGCCTGAGGAGGTTTGGATCCAGGCTGGGACTTTCCCACTTCTTCTCTGTTCCTGGGGACCTCTTCTGCAAATATCTCCATGACTTACTTCTGCACCTCATTCAGACCTCTACTCGAAATGTCACTTCCCTGAGATGGCTCCTCCAGCCACCCTATCTAAAATAGACCGCTCACTCCAACATGCTATTTATCTCATTAGAGTGCTCGTCATCATTTGAACTTATGGTTTTTACTTGTGTTCTTCCTTCGCTAGAATGTAAGTTCATGAGAGGAGAGCTCTTTACTGTATTAATTTCTCGACTTTCCCAATACTTGGGACCGTACTTGGCACATGGTCTCCTCAACATGTCCAATATGTCTGTCACCTACGTAAATACTTCTGGAAGGAATGTCTACTCATGTTAAAAAGATGTAACTGTGTTTTCCCATAAATAAATTTAACGTCTAATATCTAGTCACTGTTCTTGATGAGAGAAAACTTAATGCATTCAAGTCCGGATAAACTCAGTCAATTCTGGCTTAACCTCAGGCAAGGTAAGATCCCCTCTTCCATTCCTTCTCCTCTTACCCCTCAGATTATTTTAAGACTGCTTTCTGGAAAGTAGAAGATTTTAGATCTGTGCCATGAATCCCAAAAGCCTGCTTAGAAACTTAATTTTTGTTTTGAAGATCCAGCCGTAGACCCTCCTCTGGGGTCTGTGCTGCTCGCAAGATGGAAGATGACTCCTCAGGGAGTCTTGTGTGAGAGAAAGGATGGGATTAAAATATTCCAAAATTTCACCCCCCTACATAGTCTCTCCTTCTTTGTAGCAGTAGTGATCATGTGACTTTGTAAACATTCCTTCCTCCACATTCATAGTCTCAAGCTTTAGAGAGCAAAACCAGGACCCCATTTTTCCTCCTGCGTCTGCCCTGGCGCTTTTTGGTGGTATTTCTGTGCTTAGAGTTTCATTTCTCCTCTCCCTGCCTCCAGCCCTAGCAATACAGGAATTCCAGCCATCCTCTGCCCCTGCCTCTAAGTCGTTCCAAGCAGCAGGTGGATCTAACTGGCCATGAGGCCAAACAAAAGTGTGAAATCTGCATTCAGGGATGAGACTAGAAGAGACAGTCCTGGCATCCCTGCAGGCACTGGGGGCTAATAGAGCCAAGCCAGCCGCAGCCCTTCTGGAGGGTCTGTGCTATGCCCACCTCCAGGAGGAAAGAAAGACGACGGGGGCTGGAGCCAGGGTAAGTATAGTATTATTTTAACTGGGGAAGGAGGAGCATTCAGTCTGGCTGAGGTTCAAGGAGCCCCATCTTCCATGCTTAACTTGCCATTGCAGTTTCCTGGGTCTCACATAGTACAAGCATCTCTGGTGTGTGCAGCAGGATATCAGAGTTTAAAAATTCAGTTTGTAATTTTTGTCTATGACTCCTAAATGTAACCCAACCACTTCATCCAATGCTTAATCAAGCAAACAGCAATTGACCTAGTGTTGAGTGGAGGGGAGAGGAAACATTTAAGTCTCCCCAGTTTGCACCTTCCTAACCTGAGTTTTCTGCCATTGAAATGGTTCCTCTTTTTTCCAGCTTTATTGAGATATAATTGATAAAAATCATGTAAGTCTAAGGTATACAATATGATGCTTTGATACACGTATATATTACAAAGTAATTACCACGATAAGGTTAGTTAACATATTTATCGCATAATTACCATTTGTTTGTGTGTATGGTAAGAACATTTAAGATCTACTCTCTTAGCAGCTTTCAAATAAATAAGACAATATTGTTGCTTACAGTCACCATTTTGTACATTAAATTCCCAGAGCTTATTTACCTTATAAATGGTGGTTTCTACCCCTATTCCCTCCCCCACCTGCCCCCACCCAGTCCCTGCCAACCACCACTTCACTCTGTCTCAATGAGGCTTTTTTTTTTTTAAGATTCCACACATAAGTGAGAAAATATAGTATTTGTCTTTCTGTCTGACTTATCTCACTTAGAAATGATCCAAAATGAAATACAGAAAGACAATTTTAAAAGAAAAGGAACAATGCTTCAGTGAGCTGTGGGAAAATATCAAGCAGCCTAGTACAAGCATAGCTGAAGTCCCTGAAAGATGGAGTAGGAGGGCAATTACTGAAATGTTTACAAACCGGGGTGGGGGGATCTACACAGATACAAAAAATTAGTGAGCTCAAGCACAAGAAATGTGAAACAAATTATATTATCACATCAAAATAAAATTGCTTCTAGCAAGTGATAAAGAAAATAATCACAAAAACCAGCACAGAAAAAGACACATTGCACAAGGAAGGTCATATTACAGAGGGAAAAAGAGTAAGAACAAATTGCTCACTCTTCACAATGCAAGCCAGAAAATAGCAGAGCAAGTGTACTGGAAGAGACACTATATATACATTGGAATTCTATATTCAGTAAAATATCTTTATAAAATGAAGACTTTGTCAAACATTTCAAAGCTGAAATAATTTAACACCAGAAGACTCTGTATTCTAAGAAATGTTAAAGGTAATCCTTCATGGGCTTCCCTGGTGGCGCAGTGGTTGAGTCCGCCTGCCGATGCAGGGGACGCAGGTTCGTGCCCCGGTCCGGGAGGAGTCCACGTGCCACGGAGCGGCTGGGCCCGTGAGCCATGGCCGCTGAGCCTGCGCATCCGGAGCCTGTGCTCCGCAACGGGAGAGGCCACAACAGTGAGAGGCCCGCGTAACGCAAAAAAAAAAAAAAAAAAGGTAATCCTTCAGGATGAATAGGAGTGATATAAAATGGAATTATAGATCCACACAAAGGAAGAAAGAGCACTCTACCTGGATAAAAACAAAAGACTTTTGCTTACTATTTAAACCTACTTGGAGAATAAATAATTATTTAAAGCAAAATTGATAGCAATGTATTACGAGGTTTTTAACATATGTAAAAGAAAAGTGTATCACACCAAAGCACAAAGGTCAGAAGGAAAGAAACGGAAGAATATTGTTTATAGGTTCTTAGGCTGCAAGTGAAGTGGTGTAATATGAAGGTAAACTATCCTAAGTGAAGGATGGATCTGTACAACACAATTTAACCACCAAAATCACACAAAGAGTTATAGAGAGTAAGTCAACAGAGGAGGTGAGATGGGATTATATAAAAGACTCAGTGGAAAGGAAAAACAAAGGCAAAAGAAAACAGAACATAGGTGAGACATAGAAAACAAATAGTAAGATGGTAGATTTAAACTCAACCATATCAATAATCACATTAAAAGTATTGATCTAAATACTCTGATTAAAAAGCAGAGATTATCAGATTGAATAAAAAAGACCCAAATATATATTATCTAGAAGGAACCCATTTTAAATATAAAGATGCTAATAGGGTGAAAATAAAGTGATGGAAAAAGTAATGTCTTGCTTATACCAATCAAAAGAATACTGAAGTGACTAAATTGACTTGAAAGTAGATTTTAGAGCAAAGAATATCACCAGTGACAAAGAAAGTCATTCTGTGATGATTATGAGGCAATTTATGGAGAGGACATAATAAACCCTAAATGTTTATGCATCTAATAAAAAATTTTCAAAATATATGAATCAAAACTGTTAGAGTTACAAGAAATAATAGAAGAGTTTATGGTTATCTTCAGAGATATCAACACTACTCATTTAATAATTGATAAGTGGCCATAGCATCATTAGAAATATAGAAGACTGAAATCACACTGTCACAAAAATTAACGTAATTGACACTATAGAACATTCCGTGCAAAACAGATTCCACTTTCTTTTTGAGTGTACCTGGAGCATTCACCAAGGTAGAGCATATTCTGGCCCATAAAACAAGTCTCAATAAGTTTAAAAGGATTCAAGTAATACAAAGTGTGTTATTTGACTACAGAGGAATAAAATTAGAAATAACATAAAGATCTTTTAAAAATCTCCCAACATTTGGCAAAAAAAAAAAAAACATAGCTAACACATAGATCAAAGGACAACTCAAAAAGTTAGGAAGTCTTTTGATCTAGAAAGTTAAGACACAACATATAAAAAAATTTTGAAACTAGCTAAAACAGTACTGAGAGGAAAATTAATAACATTAAATGTGCATACTAGAAGAGGAAAGACTTCAAGTTAATGGCCTTGGCTTTCATGTTAAGAAACTAGAAAAGAGAAGAACAAAGTAAGCCCAGAGTAAGCAGAAGAAAGGAAATAATAAAAATCAGCTCCGACATCAGTGAAACAGAAAAGTGAAAACAACATAGAAAACCAATGAAACAAAAAGCTGATTCTTTAAGATTGATAAAATTGTTGAAAACACTAGCCAGACTAAGCAGGAAAAAAAGGGAGAAGACATAAATCACCAATATCAGAAATGAAAGGACTTCCCTGGTGGTGCAGTGGTTAAGAATCCGTCTGCCAATGCAGGAGACACGGGTTCGAGCCCTGGTCCAGGAAATCCCACATGCCGCGGAGCAACTAAGCCCGTGTGCCACAGCTACTGAGCCTGCGCTCTAGAGCCGCAAGCCACAACTACTGAGCCCACATGCCACAGCTACTGAAGCCCATGCACCTAGAGCCTGTGCTCTGCAACAAGAGAAGCCACCGCAATGAGAAGCCTGTGCACCACAACGAAGAGTAGCCCCCGCTCACCACAACTAGAGAAAGCCCACGTGCAGCAACAAAGACCCAACACAGCCAAAGATAAATAAATAAAAATAAATAATTTTTTTAAAAAAGCAATGAAAGAGGTCACCTTGCTACAAATTCTATAGGTATTAAAAAATGTTAAGGACATATTATAAAACACTTTATGCCAACAAATTCAAAAACAAATAATATGGATAAATTTCTTAAAAGAAAAAAATTAGCAAAGTTCATTCAAGAGGAAATAGATAATCTGAAAAACTCTAAATCAGTTAGAGAAATTATATTTTAAATTAAAAACTTTCCCACAAAGAAACACTGGTGAATTCTACCAAACGCCTAAGAAATATACCAAATTCTCCACAAGCTACTCCAGAAAACTGAAGAGAAGGGACTACTTCTCACTTCATAAGGACATTATTTTGACACCAAAACCAGAAAAAGGCATTACAAGAAAAGTAAACTATAGACCAATATCTCTCCTTAACGTAGAGGCAAAAAGGTAACAAGAATTTAGCAAATCAAACTTAAACACATGTAAAAAGGACTAACAGCACAATCAAATAGGGTTTGACTCAGGAATGCAAGGCTGTTTTAATATTCAAAAATCAATCATTATAAAGCAGAAACTAACACACCATTGTAAAGCAATTATACTCCAATAAAGATGTTAAAAAAAATCAATCAATGTAATTCACCATATTAATAGACCAAAAGAGAAAAACTGTATGATCATTTCGATAGATGCAGAAGAAAATATTTTTCAAAATTCAACATCCATTTTTTGTTAAAAACTCCCAGCAAAGTAGAAAGAGAAGGACCATCCTCAAATGGCAGCAAAAAAAAGAGATAAAAAGCATCCAGATTGGAAAGGAAAAAGTAAAACTCTCTTTATGCTCAGATGACCTGATCACATATATTGAAAATATTATGGAATTTACATGAAGCTATTGAAACTAATAAGCAGTATACAAGATTATACAAAAATTGCATTTTCATATACTAACAATGAATAATCAGAAACTGAAATTAAAAACCCCATTTAAATTATGATCAAAATAGATGAAATACCTAGGGAAAATGTGACAAAATATGTGCAAAACCTTTTCACTGAAAACTACAAAACTTAAAAAGAAATTAAAATGACCTATATAAATGGTTAGATATTCCATGTTTATGAATTGAAAGACTCAATATTGTTAAGATGTCCATTCCTCTCCAATTTAATCTACAGATTTAATTCAATCCCAGTCAAAATCTCAGCAGGCTTTCTTTTTTTTTTTTGTAGAAATGGACAAGTTTATTGCAAAATTCATATGGCAGTGCAAAGGACCTAGAATAGCTAAAGCAACTTCGAAAAGGAACAAAATTAGAGGACTTACATTATCTGACTTCAAGACACATTAAAGCTATAGTAAATAAGATGAGAGTGTCAGGAAGGACAAATAGATCAATGTAACAAAATAAGAATTTGGAGGTAAATACAAACAAATATGGTCAGTTGATTTTTGACAAAGATGCAAAGGCAATTCAGTAGAGAAAGGATCAATTGAATATCCCTATATGCCCCTCCACACTGCCCCCCCCAAAATAAATCCTTTGTCCAAAACTTTCACCATATACAAAAAATAACTTATAGAAGAACACATAGGAGAAAACCTTTGTGTCCTAGGATTAGGCAAAGATTTCTTAGATATGACACCCAAAGCAAGATCCATAAAAGAAAAAAAATTAATTGGATTTTGTCAAAATTAAGAACTCCTCCTCTTTGAAAGAAACTCTTTAAGAGCATGAAAAGATGAGCCACAGACTGGGGTAAATATGTGCAGATAGCTTATCTGATAAGGGACTTATATCAAAATGTATATATATATCTTTTAAAAACTTTCAGAATTCAGTAATAAGAAACCAAACATCTCAGCAAAGTAATGGAGGAAATATTTGAACAGATAATTCACCAAGGAAGATACCTGGAGACAAATGAGCACATGGAAAGATGCTCATACCAGTAGCCATTAAGGAAATGCAAATTAAACTCAATTAACACATGTCAATTAGAATGTCTAAAAATAAAAAACTGAGCACACAAAATGTTGGCAAAGATGTGCAGCAACCAGAATTCTCACGTACTTTCAGTGGGAATGTAGAACGGCACAAGCAGTTTGGAAAACAGTTGGGTAATTTCTTAAAAAGTAAAACATATACCTACCATACCAGTTATTCTACCAGTTATTCTACTCTTAGGTCTCTATCCAAGAGAAATGAAATCATATACCCATCCAAAAACTTGTCATGAACGTTCAGGGCAGCTTTATTTGTAATAGTCAAAACCTGAAAACAATCCAAATGTCCATCAATAGATGAATGGATAGACATAATGTGGTGTTATCCGTACAATGAGGGCATTTACTACCCAGCAATAAAAAAGAATGAACAATTGATACATGCAACAACTTGTTTGAGTCTCAGAGTAGTTTTGCTAAGTGAAAGAAGCCAGGCATAAGAGAATACATACTGGATGATACCACTTGTATAAAATTCTTGAAAGTTCAAACTAACTTATAGGGACCAAAAGTAGATCAGTTGTTTTCTGGAGATTGGTGGGCAGGGAGAATCATGAGGGAAGAAACACAAAAGGTCATTAGAAAAATTCTGAAGGTGATGAATATGTCAGCTGTATACCAAGAAAGCAGGAAAAAATGAAGTTTACAAGTATAGTGAATGAGACTGATTTCTCTATTTCTACCTGTCCACCTAGATTAACGGAGGTGTGTTTTGGGAACAAATTGCTGGAGCATGGTGGCTTCTTTGGAGAGAAATAGAGACCTGTTGACAGAGAGGGAAGTTTGAGGAGAACCAATGCATTGAGTATCCATGATGTGTCAGATCCTATGTCAAGCACTTTAAATGAATAATCCCATTTAATTCTCATAAAAACCCTTTGAAGTAAGTACCATTACCCTCATTTTACAGATGAGGGAATGGAGCCTGAGTGGGTCCAACAACTTGCTCCACCATCGTAGAGCTGGTATTGATGCCATAAGACTCTGCTGCCTGGGCCAGCTGCAGTGCTGTGCTGAGTCCTGAGAGCTCTATCTCTACGAAAATCTCTGGGATAAGGGAGGGGAATCACTCCTTGGCATGTGCTCTTGCTGGTTTGACCTCAAAGGTGGTGCGCAGGGGCCCAGGGGCACTGGAATTCCTGCTCTTAGGTGACTGGCCGCCCCCTTTTCCTGGGACTGTAGGGATTCCTGGAACGTGGGACTTTCATTTTAAAACAGGGATGAGTCAGTCACACTAATTCTGGCTCAGCAGAGTCCTTGTACTTCTGGACTCTGGTTTTCTGGGTCCTGGGCCCTTGATGACATGCCTAGAATATTTTCTTGGACTTAGGCTGGACAAGGGAGATGGTTTTATAGGTAAAGGAGGAAACAGAGGCAATTTTGTATTGCTCTTTTATTTTTGTGCTATCTAATATCAGGATCGCTAGGCAAGATGTTTCTAGCCTCTTCAACCTTCCATTTCCAGCTGGGGCCTCCCTAGGTTGGGAGGCTATGAAGGGAAATAGGGGCTTCTGGTTGGGAGGAATTGGTGGTCAATGAGAATCAGCTTTTCTAAAAGTAGGTCTAGCCTGACTCTACCAGGTGGTGGGCATGGCACCGTCCACTTGTTTGTGACAGTCTACTTGTTTGGCTGCTTCTTGCCCCTGGGGACCTGATTTGGGCACCAGTTCTGGACTTTGGGACTGCTGTTGGCTTAGGGAGTTATTGTTCTGAGTTTTTGGTGCAGTGGGATCAGTCTCCTTATTAAGGCACGTGCACCCAGGCTTGGGCTCCAAACAGCAGCACGTGGGCTGAATGTAACACAGAGGCTTCGGCGGGCAGCATGGGCTTCATTTTAGTGGGCAGCTTGGGTTGCATTTTGGTTGGTCACACCTCTTCTCAAGTTTTGGAGGTCCTAGAACAAAAAGAACATTTTCAGAGGGAAAGCTGGCTGCCTGCATTCACTCCCCTCTTCTTTGACCCCCAGATACATCCATCTTCAGAGTGATGACACAGACCAGCGCTGGGAAAGCAAGGCTGGATGCTCAGAGGGAACCCAGTCCCAGAGTTCTGTGCCTTCATATGGGTCGGTGTGCTGGTTCCTCACTAGGGAGCCGTTTTCCAGATAGAAAAGGAAAGACCGGAATATGTAAGAATTTTGCCTAAGGTCTCTTAGCTAATGAGGAAGAGTGTGACCCTTGGCAGCCGAGTCTGAGTCCAGTGGCAGGCACTTCAAGAACTTCATCTCATGAATGGTTACAGCCAGCCTGAGAAGTTGGTGTTTTCACCCCATCTTACCTATCAGTATGATTGAAGTTCAGAGATCTACCTCAGTTGCTAGTAAGTGGATTCAAGTCAGGTTCCATCCCAACCCAGAGCACGTGCTTGGTCTGGTGTCCAACATGGTACCCAGGGACCCAGGTGCAACAGGACTATTTCTAGGGTGACCGACTATCTTGAGACAGATGGATCTTTTGTCTTGCCCTTCCTGAAAGCATCATCCCCCCCACGCCCCTCAGCACGTAGGAAGTGTCTGCCTTGGGGACGTTTCCAGCAAAGGAGACAGAAAGGTCATTGCTCTTGGCATGGAGGACCGAGTTCCAGGTCTGGCTCTATGACTACTGAGCCAGGGGGCAGGGCAGCTCTCTTCACCTCTCTGACCTTTATCTCTTCCTTTGTGTGGGGGCAGCATTAGGGGTGAAGAGGAAACAACTGGACCTTGTAGATGTCCTCTAATTCAACCATTCAGGGCTTCTGTAATCTCCCGATTCTTCTAGGAGTAGGAAAAACCCAAACAACTCTTTCTTTGCTCCTTATCAACCCACCTACCTCCCACCCAGGAAATCCAGGAAAGTTCTCCTTAAGTCCACACACCTAGGACTCAATATATGGCCCCTAGGGCAGCACCGCTATGGTTTCTGCCCAGTCCCTCTTATGGCACGTGGACGAAAGCCACTGGGAGGTCCCAGAGCAGGACAGAGTGTCTAGAAGTGGCCCAGAGTCAGCAGGCAGAGGGACCTGGGGTGTCTTCTAGCCCAGGGCGAGACGTGGAGGAGAAGAAATGAGCAAGCACCCCGGATGGGGGCTCATCCCACAAGTCCACACACCCACATCAGGGAGGTGCCAGGTCTGTCAGAGCCTGTCACCCGGGTGGAGGAGGATGTGTGTGGGAGTTCAAGTGACAACTGCTGAGATCAAGTTGCCACCACCCTCCAGCCTCCAGAACCCACAGATAAGCCACTGGCCCAAAATGATTTTTCTTTTTTTTTTTTTGATTTTTTAAAATTTTTTCAACTGCGTAGTTTGTGGGATCATAGTTCCCCGACAAGGGATCAAACCCAGACCCCCTGCAGTGGAAGTGCAGAGTCCTAACCACTGGACCACCAGGGAAGTCCTTCCAAACTGTTTTTTTAAGCTGAACCAGTTACTGCCGTGGGCTTTCCACTAGGCACACACACTTGTGTATCTGTGTGTGTGCATGTGTGCACCCACCTGTGTGTGAGTGTGTGTGTGTGTGTGTGTGTCCACGCAGAAGCACAAGAACAAGGTAGGAAGAACTTGAAGTTTATGACCATGGCTGCGTGGCTGGACCAAACAGATTTCATTGTATTTGTTCATCAGGCTTTAAAATTGGAGTCTGTGTGAATAACTCCTAAGGAGATTGCTTCTGTCCTGGCCTCAGTCCCTCCTGCCGGTGGATTCTTCCCCGTCCTCTATCCCACCCCTGCCCTGCCATCCACCACCCCCTCCCAGCCCTACTCCAAATACTCCATCCGATGCTGAGAAAGCCATGGCTCTCATCTTTCTGTTCTTTTCTCTGTGTCGTGAGGATGGGGGGACTCCTGGGGACAGGAGTTACAACTCCCCCTCACACCAAAGGCTCCCTGAGGGTTCCCTGGGTGGGACGGAAAGCCTTACCATCCCCTCTTTGCCACTGAAGGCAGATCTGGTTCCCGGAAGGTGTGCGGGATTCTTACATTAGGTGGTTCCTGGAGGAAACCTGTCCGATGACACACTTTGCTGTAGACCCAGGGCCTCGGCTGTCTCAGATGATGGGTGTCAGGCCCATAGCTCAGCCCTTGCTTCTGGGGATCCACCTCACTCAGCTCGGGTGTGCAAGCTGGGCCCCACTGAGCTGGGCGTGGGGTTTCTCTGGGGGAAGGAGCCACCGCCATGAGCCTGAGGAGGATGTCACTGTGTTGCTTGCTGCTGGCTGAGGACAGACCGGGGTGGCTACCCTTTGGGGTCCACTAGGCTGTTCATCTCCTGAGCTAGAGCACCAGGAGGAAAAGAAATCTGAGAAGGGTCACCTCACGGGGTCCCTACCATGGGTCTGCACTCTCCACACTCCCAGGTCCCTGGCAGTCTGGCTGCAGCCTCAGCTGGGTCAGGGGCAGGTTCTCACCTGAGAGGCAAAAGTGACTTGTGGGGTAGGGTGTTGGCCTCAATTCAGTTGTGACCTTATGCCTGCCAGTTATTCAGGAACTAATTCTGTCATCCGGGAAGAGGTCTCTGCTCAGTTTTAGGCACACGACACTGGACCAGGACTCCTAAGGGGTGGGAGTAGGGCACAAGTGACACAGTCCCTCCCTCCAGGTCAAGAGACGCTGCAGAGAGGCTGAGGTGGCAAAGTTCTGCCCTGTCGATGCCCTGACTTGCCCGGGATGGAGGAGGAAGGAGAAGCAGGGCAAAAGGAGACACACAGATATGAAAATAGAACCCAGACATCAGCAGGAAAATGGGGAAAAAGAGGGGAGAGTTAAGGGCCATAGGAGCCTTGCTCGGTGCCTCCTCCATGGTCTTTGAAGCTGTTTGACAGAAAGTCTGTGTGCACTTGGGCTCCCTGGAGCCCTGGGGGCTGAGCTTGTGCATGTGCGTGTGTGCGCACGCGCACGTGAGCGTGTGCAAGGAGCCTGGTATCTGGCGCAGTCTCCGTGTTGTCAGAATCTGTCCCATGAGGGGGTCAGACCTGAGACCAGGGTAGAGAAGAAGGTGGGAGTGGGAGGGAGGTGGGGAGTGGGAGAGTGGACAGTGAGCCCTTTAAAATTTTTTGTTGCTTTTCTCTGTGCATGTTTTGCTTCCTTTACAATTTCTTCTCCCTGCCTGTCTCTCTCTGTCACTGTTTTCCATTCTCTCTTTCTCTCCTCCTCTGTGTCTGTGGTTTACCTTTATCCCTCTGTAGCCAGTGCCCCTGGACTGACAGTTGGGAGCCTCCTGTCCACCAGGAAGTCCAGCATGTCAGACTCCATCCTTCCAAGTCCAGGCTGGGCTGTTTCTACAGGAGCAGTTCTCATCCCAGTGGCCAGAGGGTACCCAGAGCTCCCATCCAGGGGTTCACCTGGCTGCTTCCAGACATCCCCTCCCAGCACGTTCCCTTTGGGCAGGTCCCGGGAACAGGTCCCGATTGGGGGTGGGGTGCTGCATCAAAGATGGAGAGCATCTTAGGAATCAGTCCTGTGCACTAAAGCACAGGGAGGGAAAGGACAAGGCCCTCAGGTCCCATGTGTTCTGAGCCAGTGCTCTCTCCTTTGTCTCACTGCCCTCTCCTTGACCTCTGCCCAGCAGCCCAGCCTCATCTCTAGCCACTGTTCCTTCCATGTCATCAGACTGGCCCAGAGCAGATCCCTGCTAAATCCTGCTGGCCTCTGTCTGGATCTTTGTACTGCTCTTCCCATGGCCTAGAACACCTATCCCCACACCCTCACTGAATATTACTCAAACCTGAAGTCTCAGCTTACACATCACTTGAGGAAAACAACACTAACCCGTAGGGTTTGTGGCCCTGATATAAGCTCTTGGTGCTCCCTACACTTCTCGCTACATTTTTATCATGATTTCCCTAATTGTCTGGCTTCTCCTCTGGTCTGTTAGTTTCATGGGCACAGGCATCCTTGCTGTCCTGCTCGCCACTGTTCTCAGCATCTAACACAGTGTATGACATTATGTGGACTTCAGTACTAAGGAATGAATGAATGGATGAATGGACAGCCATGAAGGCAGGACCCATCGACAAGTTTTCTCCGGGTTACCTGCTCTGGACACTTCTTTTTTGTCTCTTTTCAATTCGTGGTTCTCATGCTTGGCTTCCAAAAACTGTCTTCCCTGGACTGGCAGCAGATATGCCCCCGCCCTCAGCAGCCTAGTGAATCCATGACTATCAGAAGTCAAATGGTTTCTGTTCCCTCCGGATGCCAAGCTTCTGAGGTTCTAAGCCTCTGTGACCTTGTCATTCTCTCTCCCCAATATTCTGTGACTGTGACTGACTCACCGGCACCCCCTGCTGCCTGGATAGCAGGGTTCCCCTTGGTTTCTTCTCTCCTGAAGGGCACAGGCAGCTCTTGAGTAAACCCATAATGAGTTATTTGTAGTGAGGTGGATGGACCTAGAGTCTGTCATACAGAGTGAAGTAAATCAGAAAGAGAAAAACAAATACCGTATGCCAACACATATATATGGAATCTAAAAAAAAAAAAAAAAAAAAGGTCATGAAGAACCTAGGGGCAAGACGGGAATAAAGACACAGACCTACTAGAGAATGGACTTGAGGACATGGGGAGGGGGAAGGGTAAGCTGGGATGAAGTGAAAGAGTGGCATGGACATATATACACTACCAAATGTAAAATAGATAGCTAGTGGGAAGCAGCCGCATAGCACAGGGAGATCAGCTCAGTGGTTTGTGACCACCTAGAGTGGTGGGATAGTGAGGGTGGGAGGGAGGGAGACACAAGAGGGAAGAGATATGGGAACATATGTATATGTAAAACTGATTCACTTTGTTATAAAGCAGAAACTAACACACCATTGTAAAGCAATTATACTCCAATAAAGATGTTAAAAAAAAAACATAATGGTTCGATTACCTAAGACATAAGCCTAACGCACACATATGTACTGTCTACTGTCTACCAGGCTCCATCCTGAACATGAAGTGTACAAGCTCAATAGCTGACATTCTCAAAGCTCTTTTAATTCTGTGTAGAGACAGTAGACGGCGTCAGTACTGTGTGATGAGAATGATGGCAGGGGAAGCACAGGTTGCCAAGGGAGCACATGGGGTCGGGTTTGGGGTCTGGCATGCTTTCCGGAAGGAGTGATGTTTAAGCAGGGATTGGGTGTCAACGGGAGATAGAGAGTGGGACATGGAGGTGTCCTGTGTAGGGGAGAAGCTCGGTGTGGCTGGAGCACAGCGGGGAGAAAGGAGAAAGGGTGGACACTGTACCGATGAGGGCCTTATACGCCATGGGAAAGGGTTTGGATTTAACCTGAGGACAATGGGAGCCACTGAGGGGTTCTAAACATGGGAGAAACAAGGATCCCTTGAGGGGGTAAGGACTCTATTTTATTCATTTCTAGCTCAGCATAAACACCACACCCCTCCACCTGGGGCCGTTTGCTTGTACTGGCTGGAATAGTCTCCCCAAGAGATCTTCATCACTAACTCCCTTGCTTCCTTCAAGTCTTTGCTTAAATGTGGCTTTATAAGTGAGATATTACACCCTCATCTTCCTATTTAAAATTACCATCTGCCAATAGAGACACGGATGTAGAGAACAAACGTATGGACATATGGAAAGAAGGGGTGGAGGTCAGGGGTGGGATGAACTGGGAGACTGAGATTGACATGTATACACTAATATGTATAACTAATAAGAACCTGCTGTATACACAGGGAACTCCACTTCACTGTACAGTAGAAACTAACACGACACTGTAAAACAACTATACCCCCAATTAATTAATTAATTAAAATTACAATCTGCTACTCTTTCCCTCACTCCAATCACCTTTATACAGTTCTACTTTCTTTTCCTAGGTAACACTTTTTGTATACATACAATATACTCTACGTATAATTTCTTTGCTCTGTTTTTGTCTATTGTCTTTCTTCTCTCACCAAAATGTCACCTCCAAATGGGCAAAGTTTTTTTTTTTTTTCACACGGACTCACCTCAAGCTTCTAGAATAGTCTCTGACATATAGGGAATAAACAATGTTGGTTGAATGCATGAATGTTGATTGTTAGTTACTTTTTTGTGTGTGGGCTGTGGTCTCTGCTATAACTCCGAACTTCATTTGCACAAGGTGAGAAACCTGTTCTTAAAGTCTGTTCTCCAAACATCATCCAAACTAACAGAATGTGTCCCTTCACAGCCCCACTCCTACCTCCTATTTATTTATTTTTTTTGCCTCTGTCATCAAAATTAGGGATGATTATGACCATCTTCTTTAGTTATAGGAGCTAAATTTATTGGTGATGAGAAAATTGAGGCCAGTTTGCTCTGTAATGGAGCAAATCCTTGTGGTCTCTCACTTCTGGGTTCAGGTCCCTGAGGCCCAGCTTCCTGTACTTCTCCTTTGATATTATCCATTATTATCATATATTTATCTGGTTTGAAACCCAAAAGGTAAAAAGGATACACAGTGCAATTTCCCCCTGCTACTCCAATCCCTTCATCCAATAGCAATCAGTTTCTCAAATATCTTTCCAGGGATATTTTATATGCTAAAAGCCACACACAAACATGTATACCTTTCCTTCTTTTAACAAAATAAGAGAAACTCCACGTTGTTTTGCTCACTGCTTTTTCTCATGTTGGGGATCATTCCATTTCGGTACATAAAGAGTATCTTCATTCAGTTTGCTGTCTGAATAATAATCTAGAGACACATGGGAATTCCCAATTTGAGCTCTTGCAAACAATGCTGTGGTGACACACTGTACATACATCGTGCCTCGGGGAGAATGGATATAGCATACATTTCCCTAAGTGCAGTTGCTTCCTCAAAAGATAAAACTGAGAGACGTTGTCAATTTTTCTTCCATGGATGTTTCACCAATTTACATCATTCCTCACAACGTGTAAAACTGCATATTTCCCCACAAACTCACACAATGAATTCATTATTAAACTAATTGTGCTCTATCAACCTGATAAGTTAAAACTGATATTTCAGAGTAGGTTTGAGTTTTTCTTAGTAAGTCAGCTCAATTTTCTTTCATTATGCTTGGGAGCCATAATATTTCTTTTTCTGGAAGCTGCCCAGTTATGCAATTTACGTGATACTTAATTAATTTCCCCTATATATTTGGTCCCAGCTTTGAGCTTCCCATTGAGTCCTATTGATCTGTCTGTATATTCATGGTCTAGTACCACACTATCTATATAACAGCTTCATAATATATTATAAATATATAATATCCAGTAGAGCTAGTCCCTGCAAATTACTCCTGGTTTTTAGAATTGTCTTGGCCATTTTAATATTATGCTTTTGTGCTCAACATCACTAATTATTAGAGAAATGCAATCAAAACTACAATGAGGTATCACCTCACACCAATCAGAATGACCATCATCAAAAAATCTACCAACAGTAAATGCTGGAGAGGGTGTGGAAGAACTGGAATCCTCTTACGCTGTTGGGAGGTATGTAAATTGGTACAGCCACTATGGAGAACAGTATGGAGGTTTCTCAAAAAAACTAAAAACAGAGCTACCATATGATCCAGCAATCCCACTCCTGGCATATATCTGGAGAAAAACATGGTTCGAAAGGATACATGCACCCCAGTGTCCATTGCAACACTGTTTACAATAGCCAAGACAAGGAAGCAACCTAAATGTCCATTGACAGATGAATGGATAAAGAGGATGTGGTACCTATATACAATGGAATATTACTCAGCCATAAAAAAGAATGAAATAATGCCATTTGCAGCAATATGAGTGGATCTGGAGATTATCATACTAAGTAAAGTAAGTCAGACAGAAGAAGACAAATATCATATGATATTGCTTATATGCAGAATCTAAAAAAATGATACAAATGAACTTATTTACAAAACATAAACAGGCTCACAGACTTAGAGGACGAATTTATGGTTACCAGGGCAGGGGGAGGAGGGGGGAGGGATAGATTGGGAATTTGGGATTGACATGTACACACCGCTATATTTAAAATAGATAACCAACAAGGACCTACTGTAGAGCACAGGGGACTCTGCTCAATATTCTGTAATAACCTAAATAGGAAAAGAATTTGAAAAAGAAGAGATACATGTATAACTGAATCACTTTGCTGCACACCTGAAACTAATGCAACATTGTTAATCAACTATGCTCCAATATAAAATAAAAATTTAAAAAAGAACCATAGTCCTGAAGGATGGGCAGAGCATTGCTGTTGCCTATGGCCCACTGTTGGGTTGGAAAAAGTACCTTGAGAACTTGCCCCCCAACCCATGGCATTTGTCCCATTAAATAGAGGAGAAAAAGAAACCACATAGGGTGGATAGCAACACCAAGGCCCAAATGTCTCTCGGGGGTATTATGCTCACTGGACCATGGTGTACATTCCCACCAGATTCTCGCGCCTGTGTGAAGAGAAGGCATGAGGGACTCAGTCAGGAGGATTCACTCAAGGAGAGCGTTTTTCATGGCTTTTTGAACTGAGATCTGAAGACTACATGTACCCCTGTGGCATTTCCTTCTTAAGCATGTGATTCCCCCAAATAAAAATGATCTGGAGGCTAAGTTCTGGGACTGGGAAGTATCGTGTCCTTTATGAGTAGGAAGAAATTTCAGTGATGGTAGCAAATGTGGCAATAGCAGTGGAACAGGGTCACTGATACTTTGGGAACATCCCCTTCTTATTCCCCTCTGGATATTTTTTTCACAGCCCTCTCAGGCTGCTCAGACCCAGGGTCTACCTAGAGGGAATTTCCCATCTGGTGGCTATTTGTGGGAATCTGCTTAAGGAATCCAAGTTCCTGGAAGCTCCTCAAAGCTGAGGATGGGGGAAATCAACAAACTCTAATTAGTTTTGGGTGCCAGGAAAGATAAGCTTTATTTGTGCACACTGATAAGGCTTTGGGAAGTAGAGTTTTCTCCAGCGTTCAGGTCTTCTTGACCTAGGACCAGAGCTAAGGCCAGGAAGTGTGAGATTTTCAGGAAAAAGAGGAATCCATTATGTACACATCTAGGCAGCTTAATTCAGGAGGAGAGGGACGAATAAAACCGAGAGTGAGAAGTGATGTCAGCTCCAGACTGTTCTTTGGCTGTGGCTCTTTTGCTCCTCCAAGGTTGCAGATCAGCTGTAGCTCCAAAACTATGGCAGCAACTGGAACATCCAGAGGGTTCCACCTCACAGCAGTTGGAAGGCTGGGGCTGGCATAGGTAGACACTTGGAAACCGGTGGGACACCAGAGAGCAGCAGCTTCCAAAGCCAGAAATACAGCAGCTGGGGACACAGCAGGAAGGGGCAGGAGGCGGGCAGGGAGCCAGGGCCTGAAGAGCCTTTGGGGGGTGCCTGGGTGGATATTTGGGGAGGCACTTGGCAGGGAGCTGGTACTTCTGCTGGTTTTGTTGGCAGGACATCTTGGAAAATGTTCAGTTGCTCTATAAAGCAATGCAGATATTTCAAAAGTTCAGTGATTATAAACCTCATTTGTATCAGTATTTTTCCTACAGAGTCTGAAGTTCTGTAATTGATTTTGTGGTTCCAGGACCCATGTCTTTACAGCAGATTAGCCCTACTTTCCTGGCATAGGAGAAATCAGGCAGTTGGTAAGTTAGACTTTGGTAACACCTTCTCCTACCTGTCCTGGTTCTCCTACGACTCCTGACTTTAAAGGCAGTAACATAGGGCACTAGGCAGTTTCAAAAATCGTAAGTTTTTTTTATAACGTTATCTGGTTTATGCATTCTAGAAACCACATGTTTAGCCTCAGCCCATGGTCACTCCACCTGTTTTCATCATCTCCCTTCTTTTCATTCTTACATCATGGGCTCTACCTTCAGCCCTGTGTGGCTGTCTCTTGTCCTACCAAGTAGCCTCCCCCACCACTGACCCAATCTCTGGTTACCATTTATCCCCCCTAGGATTGCTACTTCTGAGCCACACCAATGATCTTCATGAGCCTTATCTTCCTGCAATTACCAGGTAGTTCCCATTCTCTCCAACCTGTCCCATTCAGCTGATGTGTGGCAGTCCCAGCCACCCCCAAATTGCCATCAGATCAATGAGGACACTCACCTTGTTCTTCTACCCTTGGGCAAGTGATGATATGTCAAATGCAATGAGGAGATAGTGTGATCTGACGTCTTTTATACATATCTTGCACCTAACTCAAGGGAATAAATCATGTGAAAGCTGTTCTCAACCAGGTGGTTATGATGACAATTTCCCACATTCAAGTGGCTCCGTCACTTTGTCACACTGGGTCACTATTGGATGTTCATGAGTATCTTTCCAGAGCATCCCTCCCCTCCATAAGCCCTGGAATTATTTCCATAAAGATGAGAAGATCGTGATTTATAAGGGAGTTTATAATGGCACAGCTTCGGGATTGAATATAGGGTTTCTGGAGGAATCCAACTCATGCTTGAGATAAAAATCTAAAGCCACAAATGTTGGGTCACCCAAACATATGAAGGAGTTTCTGAAAACTCGATCAACAGGTTTGGGACCAATAATCCAAGCACACTTGGGCCACAATCAAAGGCTCAGTGTATCTGATTCAGATCCCAAAGTGCCTAAAACATTGACCAACAATGTAGACTCATAGAAAAGCCCAGCTGGAAAGGATTTCCGGCCACTATTTACCCTCCACACATGGATGACGAAACTGAAAGCCAGAGCAGATGAAGGAGATGCTCTGAGTCCTGCAGAGTCTGAACTAGAAGTCAGGTCTCCTAACTCTCTGAGACCATGAATCCAGCCACCTCTTTCTTTGATCACAGTTCCTTGTTTCCAACTTCCTTCATTATATCCACTGGAACCTACTAAAGCCCTGCCCACCAGCAACCTTTCCTAGTTTGCTTTTCTTAGTTCATCATTTCAACCACTCTTTGGCCAATACAATAAACTTCCTTGCCCCTTCGGCTTGTTAATGCACTTGATGGACAAAACCCAAACCCTGGCTGAATCTGCCCTGCTATGCCTAGCTGCTATGAAAATTAAAAACAAAACAAAAACAGATCCTTTGGAAAGTTGGCGTTATCTTAAGATCATAATCATCCACCTGGTTGAGCCCAAAATACTGCTTGGCAATCCTGTATACTTCTCTGAATTTACTGCGCACACACATCACGCCTTTCCTCCTCTCTTGAACCTCTGAAACACTTGATGCTGCCTCTAGATAGATGATACTGCCCCTACTTCATGGGGTAAACAGCACCCGTCAAGTGTAAAATACTCCGCTTCCTACCACCAAGTCTACTCATGCCTGCAACCATCCTTTGTGACTTCCTGTGTTGGAGAAGGATCAGCTCCTTTTCTTTTCTAATGCCTGTCCTTATTCCTTTGCTCTGAATCCTTGTATCTCCTATGAAATGCTCCCACAGTTTACGGTATTTCTCATAACACCATGCTTGTATTTATTTTTCTATATCTGTCATCCTGGATAGAGTGAAATGTCAGTGTTTGCTGGTTCACTCTTTATCCTCAGCACCTACACAGTGCCTGACATCTTGTAAGTGCTCAAAAAGTATTTGCTCAGTGAATTAATGAGCAGTGGTTGAGACAAAAGTCTCTCTCCTTTCACTCCTGGAGAAAGAGTACCTGGGAGACCAGGTTAGCAGCAAGCAAATGGGTCGGGTGTGGGAGGCTGCTCCCAGGATAAAGTCATCAATGAAAACGAACCACAAGAACTTGACAATGGAAGTCAGGAATCTAGTCCTGGCTCTGTTACTCCCCCTGGGTTTCAGAGGAGACTGGACCAGATGGTCTCAGTACATCTTCAAGTGTGTATTTGCATTTATGAGCATCAGACCTCCAAGGATTAACATCCAAGTGCTACCTTTCCTGGTTTGCTCTTTTCCCTGAACTTATTTTATCTGAGGTTGGGAGCAGTGGTGAACTTGATGAAGAGGGGAGAGATGATGGCTGGTGTGTATGTGAGGATGTGAAACATTGCAAGGTAAGCCACATGATGAAGAAGCAACTCCATATAGTCTAGTTATTTCATCCCACTTATTAGAGGAAATTATTTAACTTGTCTGGTTGTGACAAAAGAGAGTATTGTGTATATATGTGACTCTTGCTTAATCGTGTCCCTCCTATCTAAGAGTGTGAGCTATTGAAGCCCAGATCTGTGGGATGGGCAAAATTATGCTCCTTCTTTGCATGGCCCCCACTAAAATATTACAAATAATTTTCAAAGGTTGGAAAACATTGTTCTATTGTATTGATCCAAAATCATCAATGAATTACTGTTTCAATAATGAAAAATTATTTATCCCAACAGAAACTCCTTTCTTGGAGTAACTTTGAAATGACCATTTTAATGACATTAATTTTTCACTGAGTACCTGTTAGGTGCAGGATTTTGTGAATTCGAAGATTAAGATACTTCTTTGCCCTTAAGGAATGAATGATACAAGTGGGATGATATGAGAGAAAGGAAGGGAATTAAGATTTATTCTCAACCTCTCATCCATCAAACATGTTATTTTCATTATTCCAACACATTATTTCTTGAGTTCCTTGCTGTTAATCCCACGTTACAGATAAAACAAGACTGAGGCTCAAAAACAGAGTGCAAGTTAGTCAGGGGGTGAGAGGGAAACAGGCATTCTAGGTAGAGGGAAGCAGAACACATGCATAGGCACGGAGATGTGAAAGGGCTTGATCTTTTCTGGAAACAGAGTAGCCATACTATTGGATAAAAGCAAGAAGTGGGACACTAACTGGACAGAAAGGAAGGGAGGGTCCAGAGCATTAAGAGCTTTACTTGCTGGGTTGTGTACTTTAGCCTATAGATTAATAGCTTCCAAAATTATATCCTTTGGAACCCTGTTACCCAGGTTGTGCAAACATCACCTCTTCAGAGAGCCACACCTGCAGACAGTATGAGTTGCTCTGTTGCTGTGGGGGTGCTTCCAGCCCTCCCTCCCTGCCTCCACCCTTGCCTACGTGTCAGTTTCATGTCTTTGCATGCACAGAAGCTGGAAGAAGATGAGTCTTGGAATTGGGGCACTGGCCTTTGAACCATGGGTATGTTATTTAGTATTTTTGAGCCTCGTCTCTCTTTTTCTTTTTTAACCTGTAAAATAGAGTTAACCATAAGAATCTCATACAGCTATTTAGTGTAATAATGCAAATAATGTTTGACAAGTAGTACATTGAAAATACATTTTAGTTTCCTTCCTTTCCCTCACCATTCTACTGATATGGGGGTTCCTAAAAACTTTGAGTCAGATTTTAAATGATCATTTATCCTAAATTCTTGACAATTTGGGCTACCTGAGAGGGGGAGCCTGAGCAGACAGCAATCTGGACCTTCCATTTACCCCCTGTTGCAATAGAGTCATTGCACCTTTACCCGCTTTATGTATTAGAGGCAAACAATCAATTTCATCTGAAAACTAGATCATGCTGCCTAAAAACTTTTGACTAGAGACAACTGGGTCCTCCTTGACCTTTTAATCAAAGGAGGGACATGATGAGATTTTTATTTTAGAAAGATTACTTGGGTTAGGTGGCCTTAGGTGCCTTGATTTGGTTACTTAAGCTGAAGTCTATGGTGACAACCAGGCTACAAATCTGATGTGAGGATCAGAGCTGGACTCGGGGGAGCTCTTTGTTAATGAGCTTGTAGACAGAGGGACTGGCTGGAAGGTGATGGAGGGTCTTCTCTTCCTCGAGGGCTGTCTGGACCTCATATATTCCTTGACTCTATCCTCATCTGCCCAAGCACTTCCTCACCATCCTGCCTGCCTGAGGATTCAAGCGTGCTCTGGATTCCTGCTGTCTTGGGTGTGCCCTTAATGGAAGGGTGAGGTACCAATCAGGCCAGCATTGGTATGCATGAGATTCTTATCAAGCTAATTCCTAAGTGATGAAATAAAGGAAAATAAGGATCTTCTTTCTGACTTGAGTGGTCAGATCTTTGAACAGTCCTCCTATGGGACAGAATCCCAAATGGCAGGCAGACATGTGGGTCTGACTCTGGCAAACTGCACTGGGAGAGGATTCATGGTCCTCTCAATGGCAGTGGGATTCACACCTGCATTGCTGAAGGACCCATGTTGCTTGTGCTTTCCTTGGGGTAGAAGGAACAGTCATGACCCATGTTCAATGACCTGGCCCCGGGGGTCTGAGACCATCCCAATTAGTGGATGGAAGAAAGGGACAAGATCTGCTCAGCATAACACATCCCCATGATTTCTGTGACATGGTCACAAAAGCCAGTCCCCCGCCCCTGTCTGTACAGTGTCGACTAGAGACGTAGGCCCACCTTGTATAGGATGGTGGTTTGAATGAAGAAACCAACACCAGCATTGAGTGGGGTTCTGTAAGCTGTAGGTACAGTACAAACATCATTCTTTATTGCAGTCCCAAGTATTCCCTGGCTGCTGAGTCCTATTCCTGTGGTATTGGGGAACACACACCAGTGTCATCTGGTGCCAGTATTACGACCCCTCCTTTCTCTAAATTCTCCAACTGTAGAAAACTCCCTTAGAATGAAGTAGCAGGTCATCCCTGAGGCACAGGCCCAGTCCTGACACTGACCAGCTGTGGGTCACTTGCCTCTTTCAGGCCTCAGTGTCTTCACTTGTAAAGTGAGTGTGGTTATTTGTGTTGTTTTTATCTTGATCTCTGAGGTAATGATGAGATCTCTGTGCTTAGGGGCTGCTTGATCATATTAGGACCTGAGTGACTTTCTGATTGGTCATCTTTGATGGTTGTTGTGGTAACAAATGTAAGCATCCCTCTTTGAATCCTGGGCTCTACCCTGGTCCCTCAGTTGACCTCAGTGAGTGGAGCAATAACTAAGACCACTTATTGCAGCTTGTATTTACAAATGTCACCATCAAATGATGCCTTTTAGTCCTAAGATCAGAAAGGATGCAGAGAGATCACCTTGCCGATGCTTCTCCTCCAGGCAATGATCCCAAGAAGATATTTATAAATCTTCCAAGAAATGAGACACCACAACCTATAGCAACAGAGCTTTCCTGCTCTTGTATAACTTCATCCCTCTCTTCTGATGTTCACCAAGGTGAACAGAACAGATCTTTGGCTCCACCATCCTCCCATACTTAGTGACTGCTGTACACATAATATCTCTGGCTCATCACAACCACATGCTAAAGACTTCACCATCATTCTCTCCACTGTGTCAAAAAGAGATAACCCAGTAGATTGTATCTTTCAGCTTGCAATTAACACATCTTAAGGAAAAGGCAGGGATGGTAATACCACCCCTCACTGAAAAGCCAGCTTCCAGTTGGATCAGGAGTGTTATCTTTACCTAGGAAGGACAGTTCTATAAAATGTAAGAGGATAGGGGGCAGGCACTAAGAAGCCTCATGCAAGTTGCTCAGTTTGTGGCATCAGGACTTTCTGCTCTGTCAGTCTGTGAACCTGTAGTTCTAAGCCATTCATACTTTAGAGATAGTAGTCCCACAAGGGGAGTCCCTCACATTCCCCCACATTTGTCTTACATTTCACAGGTTTTACTTTCTCCTCTGAACAACACTGTGAGTTAGGTGTTACTGCCTATGGAAAAACTGAATATTGGAAAGTTTATGAGCAAGTGAAGATCACACAGTTCTAGGCTGAAGAATAATAGGGACCCAGCAAGGAACTGCATGAAGCAAGGAAAGAATTCTTTCAGTCTTGATCTTGGTGCTGTTACAGATCAGAGACTCTACACCTTCTGTGCATCTGAGCTATCTGGGAAGCACTGTTAAAATGCAGATTCCTGGTTCCCAATTAAGACCTATTGAGTTATAATCTCTGAGGAGTGGGTCCTAAGTATTTACATTGTTTAAATATTCTCTGGATGATTCTGCTAGTTTGGGAAATACCGTCCTAAAGTATAGTACGTATGTATGGTAGTACCATAGAATGAAAGTCAGTCCTAGAACCTTCGGGCAGCCGTGTTTCCTCAGCCTCTTAATCCCTTCCTCCAAGCTCCTCCAGGGATCTTCACAGGCAGTTAAAAGATGTAAGGAGCACTGTCAATTCACAAACTCATTCCGCCTTGGAGGGGTCTTAGCAAACACCTAGTCAGGTGCTTATATCCCCTCTCCCATATGGCTAATGCTTTCTGGACTGAAATGAAATGCTTTTATTTGGAGAACTCATTACCTCACAAAGTAGGCCATTTCCTTTCTGTTATTTTTGTTAGAAAATTTTATCTAATAAATGCATGAGATCAGATAATAAAGAAATAATGGCAATACCTCGAAAACCGTTCTTGACATAGAGTCAGTACTTATTCATTTGTTGAATGAGTGAATTAACTGCAAATAAAATGTGTTGTTTGGCTTGGTTATATGGTTTCATTTCACACATGAGAGTTGAAGGATCAGATAAGTCATTTCACAGAGTTAAAACAGAGGCAGAATTATGATGACACTTAAGGTCAATTGACTTCACCCAGTGTTTATGTTTGGCGTGGGCAGAGCGGGAGCACGATCCTCTTGGGAGCACAGCATAGGGGTTAAATGTCTAGTATCTGCACTCGGATCACCCAGCTTCAAATCCAGGTTCCATCACTTATTATTTGTACAACGTTAGGCCTGTCACTTGTCTTCTCTGTACTATGACTACTCATCTGTAAAATGGTGATAAAAATTACATCTACTTCATAGAGCTGTTGTGATGATTACATAAATAATATGCATACAGTCGTTAGAAGTCAGGTTGTACATAGTAGGTGCTCTATAAATACAGATTGTTGCTGTTTCTTTTTGTGTTGTTGTTGGTATTATTATATTACTATTTGGCTAGTTCAGTGTCACTCAGTGCTGAGGGTCTATATTTTTATTTCTCTAAAGATTTATAAATAACAATGAATATCATGAGAACATGTCAGTGACTGGGAAAAGCTGGTTTCACGACACTCTTCCCACCTCCCGCCCCCAACAGGTCCACCACCATCTCCTCCAAATATCCCCACGAGTCATGCATAGGTTGAGGCTGCAAGCTGTGACAATGGACATTGGGATGGATCAGGCAAAGATTCAGGGTTAATTGGAGTCATCTATTTGAAAAATGGCTCTCATATATCAGAGCTATTATACAAAGTTATAATGAGGAAAGTTCCCTAAAAATCATTTGCCTGTAGGGTCTGAGAGCAAACTTATTAACTAGGCACTAGAAAAATGAGTAGAGCTAGTGTTCGATCCAGGCAGGGACTGAGTTTGTATGGGGTTCAGAGTATGTCAATCCCTCTACTCCACTGGCAATCAAAGCAGGACAGAGAGAACCTGTCAGAGATAAGGGTAGAACTTCTGGGAATTCAATCAGAAGGAGAAGAATGGAGACATCACAGGTCCATGTCGAGAGGGCATACTGAAGCTCAAGGGAGGAGGAGGGATCCGTCAGAATTCAGGGACTTGAGAGAATTGACAGAGCATCTGTAGAGAGAGAGAGCAGTCTGGGACTTAGGTTCTGTTCTTGTTAGGTGTTAGAAGAAGCCTGAGCAGGTGGTTAACAGAGCAGTAAGATAGGTTTATTTAGACCCCTTTATCTTATTTGAACATCATTTCACACCAGAATGAAGAATGGAGGTACTTTTATTATCCATGTTTCACAGATGGGTGAGTTACATCCTTTGTGAACAAAGCTATGACTAGACCTGTGAGACCTTCTGTTTTCAGGCTTCCTTATACTCTCAGTTGACCCTCTCTGCCATGTTAATAAGCAGGAATTTGTTTTAATGTGACTTGCTTTTCTCAATGGGAGGTAAAACAATGTGGTTGTCCTCCATCTGTAATTTTGTTCTAATAATGTTTTTAAGTGTATCCCTGATCATTGCAAACAATTTCTTTTAGAATCCATTGTTAGGAAGGGCAAGCCTTCTCTTGAAGACTATATATATCAGATAATTTGTCTCTTTAGATTTTATCTACCAGAAAGTTCAGAACTAATCATTAGTCTGAGGTATAGTAACTATTTAGGTCACAAATTTAATACTTGTGTGCTTTGATCTACCTATAGGCTGTCCCCTACTGTTTTCTGATCTCCTACATGTAGTTTTATGACAGAGATGCTATGTCCTCTCCTACCCTGATTCATCGAGAGAATCCAAACTGGTCCTAATCCGTGCCTGGGTATGGAATGAGGCTTTCTCATGCCTATAGTCCCACACAAGGTGTCTGTGATCTCATGCTTTATGCCCAAGCCATGTGATGAGCTTGCTCCTGGGAAGTGAGTCTGCTAAGGCGGGATGGCGGAAGGAGGAAGCTGAGCAGAGTCTATGTTTAGCAGATGATTTCTGGGGAGTGGAATCTAGGTCTGGGGCAGAGAATATGCAAAATGAACCTGGATCATCTTATAATACCATAAAACAAGGAAGTGCTTAAAAAAGAATCCAAATGGGGTTAAGCCAAAGGGACACTGGAGCTCGCTGAAAGAGCTCCCATGGAGTGACAGTCCATTTCAGTTTAGTCCCTTGGTCTTCAGGATGCCTGGTCTCTATCCTGACCCGTCTTTACCCAGCTTCAAGGACCCTGGCTCACCATTCTTTCCTCTTTAATCAATAGTCTATATAGCCTCCAGAGGCAAGAAAAAACGTTGCTTGCACAGCATGAAATTACTTCTGGGCTTTCATAACTTTGTTTTCAAAACAGAGTATACCATTCCTGCATACTGGGAATGAACAAATAAGTGAATGTGTGGCAAATGGTGGGAGCTGATTTCTCATTGTTGGAGTAGACGATTACAGATGAACAAAGAAGGAGGCTAGGATAAACCATGAGACACTGAATTAGAGTTGAAGTCATCAGTATGAATTCATTTTCAGCTGAATATAGATACTAATGGATAACTATTGAAAGAATTGCAGACCTGTGCCTATACACTGGTTAGTATGCACATGTATATTTCAAAGCTCCATCCACTGGGAAGGCCAAGAAACAATGACACCCCAGTAGCAGTGAACACAACCAACACCCAGATCTTGGTTTATAATGTAATTTCCTAATAAAACAAAGCAGGGCTCACAAGACAAATAGCTGAATCTAGGACTGGGGCAGAGAATATGCAAAATGAACCTGGATCATCTTATAATGCCATAAAACAAGGAAGTGCTTAACAAAGAATCCAAATGGGGTTAAGCCAAAGGGACACTGGAGCTCATTGAAAGAGCTCCCAAAGCTGGAATAATATGAACAACAAAATAAATAAATTGGCATTGGATTAGAACCCAAAGTATAAAATAAATAGATACCCAATATCTATGAGTTCCTACTGATATAAATAAATGATTGAATAAATTTAAATAAAGAGAAAGAGAGAGAGAGAAACAGAAACAGATAAAACTTCCTACAGAAAAATTCCAAATAATTTGTGTAGCTACTGCCCGCTCAAGGAGATGGAGCATAACTTCTTACCCCTTTGAATGGGCTTGCATATAGTGACTTCCTTCCAGAGAGGAGTACAGAAATGAAAGGAAAAAGAGTAAACTTACAGTTTGGAAACCTGACAAACACTACCTCATCCAGGTGATCAAAGTCAGTATCAACAGCGATGTCATGTCGATAGTATGTACCGTTGATATGATGATATGATATGTAATATGTTATGATGAGAATGGCATTTTACCCCTGTGATCCTCCTCCCTCAAAACCATAATCTCATTCTAATCATGAGAAAAACACCACACAAATCCCAACTGAGAGATGTTCTACGAAATGCCGGACCAGTACTCATCAAAATTGTCAAAGTCATCCAAAATAAGGAGAGTTTAAGAAACTGTCACAGTCAAGAGGAGCCTAAGGAGACAAGACAACAGAATGTAATATGGTGTCCTGGATGGGATCCAGGAACACAAAAGAGACACGAGTTAAAAATTAAAGAAATCTGAATAAAATATGGGTATGGACTTTAGTTAATAATAATGTATCAATATTTATTCTTTAATTGTAATTAATGAACCATACTAGTGTAAGATCTCAACAACAGGGGAAACTGTTACAGGGGACGTGGGAAATTCTCTGTACTATCTTTGCAACTTTCCTGTAAATCTAAAACTATGTTAAATAAAAAAGCCTATTAAAACATAGAGTACACCCCAAATGTAAATTACAACTAACATTTGTGTCAAAACGTGTTACCTACAATATCATATATAATCCCCTCCACAGTCCCATGAAACAGATACTCTTATTTTACTTTATTTCTAAA
Source organism: Pseudorca crassidens (assembly GCF_039906515.1). Lineage (NCBI taxonomy): Eukaryota > Metazoa > Chordata > Mammalia > Artiodactyla > Delphinidae > Pseudorca > Pseudorca crassidens. The sequence goes on along the minus strand of NC_090297.1, from coordinate 109,550,126 downwards.
TGAGGAAACTGAGCCATAGAAAAGCACAGAAACTTGAGTAAAATCACAGAATTATCAGAGATTTGACATGGGTTCCACCTGACAGGGGTCTGAACTTAACACTCACTCTGTAAAGGACAGTTTGGCCTAGGACTCATACAGGGATGTAAAACTAGGATGTGATTTGATTGATTTTTAGAAAAAGTAATATATATAAATGAAAATTAAAAATCAAGTGATTCAATAGGTTGTAATATGAAAAAATGTGTCACTGTAAATAACCTGCTTATACCTTTATTTCTTTGCCTCCTTTCAGACCTATTTACTTCCCCCAATGAAACACAGTGAATGAAGTCCATGTTCATTGTCCCTTCCCTTCCTCCTCCTTATTTAGACATGGTTTTATTTTTCATACTACTATTGGCTACCTCTATAACTTTAAATACTATAACTAAAATTCTATTTCTTCACCTGCCAAGTTTAGGCAGTATTTCTTGCCTTCCACTAAATGAGTGGAAATTAGCACCACATACTTTCTTTCACCTCAGGATGATTTTGTTTTAATATTTTATTTGTGACAACTTTACAGAGATCAATAAAAACAATGACTTTTTATTACTATTTGTGCTATGTCATGAAGTGTATAGGATCTAGTAATATAAAATATGGTCTGCAGACGTTGTAAACTAAGAGCTGCTGAAAGCACATTAGACCTAGGGAGTGGGCTAGGCCAGCCTCACTAAAGGTTGATCACAGAGCCAGGCAAACGAGAGGCACGTCTGTCCTGACTGGAGACCCAGGGAGAGCTCGCACTCTGAGGCAGGGGCTGTCCTGGCATTAGATCACTGGGCTCAAACTCAGTTCCCCTGCAAGAACTCCCTTGTTGTAAGGCTGGAATCCAGACTGGAAGAGGGTACACAATGCTGTGAAACCTTCACTCAGGGACCTTTCAAAGTCCTTGGGGAGCTCTTTAAAATATCTAGCAACTTGCTTTCTTTCTTTTTTTTTTTATTTACATGTTCTTTATTTAGTCCATACAATACTGCATTTAACATTTTTTTTAAATTAGATAAAAGGGCATATTAAATGTCAATCCTCTGTCAACATAAAATTTTTCTAAGTAGAAAATATTTAAAATGTGTAAATATTTAATATTCATTAAGAGTGTAAAGTTAGATACATTCTAAAGAAAAATGATGGTACCACTCACCTATTTTTGCTGGCCCAAGATTTCGTATATAGCACATTTTGCACAAAATGTGAAGTCTTTGTTTTTCATTATTTGTTACTATAAAACAAATGTATACTGTGTGTACGATATTAAAATAAAGCCATACTAATGCAACACAAAAAAGACATTTATAATATTGACATTTCTGATGTACAGACATATTTAGAAAATGTGAAGATGCCAAATGAAGACCTTTATGAAGAAAACCAATGATCAAATTACTAGTTTATTTTCAATGTAATTTTGAAGTCAATTTGATACAGACTGAACAGTGTGTCAATGCAATACTATGTAAGTTGAACAATTAGTGGAGGGAATTAACTAGTACTCTTGTCAAAGAAAATTTGTTTCTGTCAAAACTTAATTTTTTTTGTTTTGACTTGGTGAATGTCTGTTTTCAATAAAGAGCAGAAATTAAAAATAGAAAAAAATATTCTTTCACATTAAGCTTTGCACAATCAACCAAATGTTTATATTTTGCTTTTCTCTTAAGGAAAAATGAGATTTCATTTCCAGAAATCTCTCACATGGACATAACTGAATATCTAAAATCAAAAATATTTAAAAACCTATCAACTAAATATGGAAGCTTAAGCAATGGTATATCAAAATTCCTAAGACATTGCTTTATACAATATAAAGCATCCTTTTTCCTTCAAAGGGAGAAAGCATCTAAATTTTTTTTAAAAGGATGAATTTCATGACAGTAAAATAGATAGATACTTGTCAAGTTTCTCAGAAAGTATTTCTTCTCACAAGAGGCATTCTTTTTCTGTAGCTAGGGTAATTTTTTTTAACATAGTACTCACTCTTGCTCTTGAAAAAAGACATCCTTTTCCCAAAAATGATTTTCTTAAATGGAGGCATTGTAATTGCTACCAAGATGCAATTTTCCTGGAGGGTCTGAAAAAAAATAAAATGAAATAACTTTATAATCTTTGGCAATTCTAGAATTCCAACAATTTCATTCCTAGGCATATATCCAGAGAAAACTCTAATTCGAACACATACATGCGCCCCAATGTTTGTAGCAGCACTATTTACAATAGCTAAAACATGGAAGCAACCTAAATGTCCACTGACAGATGAGTTGATAAAAAAGATGTAGTATATATATGCAATGAAATATTGCTCAGCCATAACAAATGAATGAAATAACGTAATTTGCAGCACATGGATGGAGCTGGAGATCATTATACTAAGTGAAGTAAGTCAGAAGGAGAAAGACAAATACCATATGATATCACTTATATGTGGAATCTAAAATATGATACAAATGAACTTATTTACAAAACAGAAACAGACTCACAGACATAGAAAACAAACTTATGTTTACCAAAGGGGAAAGGGGGTGGGGAAGGGATAAATTAGGAGTTTAGGATTAGCAGATACAAACTAGGTCTTACTGTATAGCCAAGGGAACTATATTCAATATCCTGTAATAAGCCATAATTTAAAAGAATATGAAAAAGGATATAATATATATGTATATAACTGAATCACTCTGCTGTAGACCTGAAACTAACACAACATTGTAAACCAACTATACTTCAATAAAAAATTTTTTAAAATAGATTTCCAATTCTAAATTATTTTATACGTACATATATATATATATATATATATATATATTTACTGTTGTTTAAACAGCAAAATAGTGGAAACAATTTTAGTGCCAGATATCAGAGAACTAGTTACATAAATTTATGGCGTATTCGTCCAATAGAGTATAATAATGTTGATCAATATTTTTTTGCATGGAAGAGCATTGACAATTACATTGTTAAGTAAAACAGCAGGTTATATAATATTCTGAAATGATCTTAGTTTGTGATTGTTTTAAAGTTTGGAAATAGATCCATGAAATTATTAGCAGTAGTTATTTTTAGGTGATAAGATTTTTGGTTGGTCTTGATCATCTTCCTTATGCTTATCTACATTAACATATCTTGCATACACACAAGTACGTATCATTTGTTTAATGAGAAAAAATTATACGTTTAAAATTATAATTATATATAATTATACTATATCTATATGACTAGGTATAAATATTTCACAACAGAGGCAAAATCAGGTCCTAGCAATAGGGGGGATGGCTAAGCTATGGAAATAAGCATCCTGTGTATTGGAAATGATAGACAGGCTGATACTCTGCTCTGAGCCTGGGTAATACAGTCTACTGGGTTGGGTACTTGGTTAAAAAAAATACTTCAGTGTCCCCCAGAAAATAAGAATCAGCTAAAATTTTCACACGAAACTTATACTGATAGGCAACATAGTTGAACCTCAAGCCTCTCCAGGCCTCTATACTTTCTTTACCTCAGGTCCCCCCAGTCCCAGACTGATAGACTCTGAGCTTGGGTATAATCTTTTGGTAGCTGGAGTTTTAAACCTTAAGTTCAGCAAATTCAGTTGGTTTGGGTTTTTGTAAGGAATTGGAGTTATGAACTGTCCCACATTATCATCCTACACCTGGCAATCCAGCCCAATTGAAATCCATGTCATTGGCAAGTACCCCATTTGCCTTGCATTCCATTGTGCTGTATCTTCCACCTGGAAGATCCTCCCTACTCATCCCAGCCCCAGTACCAAAGTCTGCTTATCCTTAAAGGCCCTGTTTAAATGCTTCCAACCCTACCCCGGGGAGCCTATTCTTCTCTCCCACAAGTGGTGTGCTCTCTCTGTTTTGAATTTCTCCTTCCAAAGCCCAGGAAGCCACCTTTGACCTACACCATCAGGACGAGTCTCTCCCTGCTGTCCTTGATCTTTCTTACATTTTTCCCCCCTTTAAGTTCTTTTAGATGCAAAGTAAGAAAAAAATAAGTATGTCAATCAGCTTAAAATTATATTTATTAGTCTACATATTTCAGTCTGGAGTGTACATTGCTTCTCCCACTAGACTGTAAGCTTTTCTAGAGCAGAAACAAATCTCCAACTTACATCTGTGAACACAGAGCCTGGTACACAGTAGGTTTTCAGCATATGTTTATTACATTGATGCCTTCAGTGCTAGGATCGGGGGATGACACAGGTCAATGGATGTGAGGATGCTGAGAACTCAGACGTAAGTCTCAAACCACCTGTCTCTTTAAAACATCCTCAGCTTTCTTAGGAGGAAAGAAGGAGGGGCAGCCTCCACCTGCAAAAGTCTCAGCACATCTGAGCAGAAACCTCAAGTGTTCACAGCAGCCGCACCTCCAAAGCAGCTGTGTTGGTGCTGAGCTGAAGGGGTGGGTGGAGGACAGATGTGGAAGTACAGCTTAGCAGAGTTCTGGCCTCCTAAGTGCAGGGGCGCCAGGAGGTGTTTCCCAGCCCAAATGAGAGGGAGGGGGCTAAGCTTCCAGCGAATGAGTGCCGGAGACCCGGGTGGGGCAAGAGCAGCTGTCTTCGTGTCCCCTTTTCTGGGCCAGTCACCTTAATACTCCATAACACTTCTCCTCTTTGATGTGGTAGGTTGTGCCACCCCTGAGGCCGTGGGGCTTCCGGCGAGCCCTCCAAGAGCCAGCCGGGATCTGATCTCAGGCCCTTTGGGAAACAGAACTACAGCCTCCTGTACAGGGAGTGCAAGGAACGGAGCAGGAGAACAGGGAAGGATTTGGGCCTTGGGGAGGGGGGCATCTGAGAGCACTTGGAGTCTCCTGAGATTGCTGCTTCTGCTGTGACATTGCCTGGCTAGCCCGTGGAAGCTGGAAGGAAAAAGAACATTTGGTTAGATCAGGGACCCAGGTGCCTTGAGTGTTTGTTTCTCTTCTCCATGAGCTGGAGCTGTCATGGGAACCTAGCATTTACAACCTGTTAAAATCCACCCCAGGAGGGGAAAATGGATTTGAAAGGGGAGCAAATCGTGGTGGGAACTCCCAGGGGTCCCACTCATCAATAACCATAATAACTTATTTTTTTCTTAAATAAGAAAAACAAAAACTGCAACCTAGGTGAGCTGATAGTCCACTTTTCCCAGGCCAATGTCCACCATAGTCAAGTGTAAAGGAGGTCCGAGTCTCTACCCTTTCTTCACTTGGTCTTATTTTGCCCTGAATTTCCTAAGCCTGCATATACCTACCTTCTCTACTTCTCTGGCCCTCTAGCTTCTGTGGCTTTCTCCCATGTTAGATCATTTGGGGTCTTTCAAAGGGATCCATTTCCCTTCCCTTCTCCCTGCCCCAGACCTCTCCTACCTGGAGTATCTACTCCCTAGGAGAAAAAAAAAGAGGAGGAAATGGGGCTGCTTAGCAGCCTCTGAGCAAGAGATATCCACACGTATACCCACCCAGATGTAGCCTCACCCTAGAGGAAGACATGTGGACAACTTATCCCGGAGTCTGGAGGTCTGTGGGGCTGGGAAGGAAGAAGCCTTTTACGCCTACTCAATTAAAGCCTCCAGGCTACATGTTACTTGAGGGCAGCCATGGAGCAGATTATCCGGATGTTTCACAATTCCCAGGGCTGGATTCCTCAGCTACACGCAGCTGGATGTGGGTCAAAGGGATACCCATGTGAGTGAGTGACCAAAAGGTTGGGGCTTTCAGATTGGCCTGAGTGAAGGTGGGTACACTGACCAAGCCTAGATTACATCCCTAGGGGGCTAAATGGGGATATGACAGTTCTATCCAGGACTGGAGGGGGAGGATCAAAGTCAATACTATGCAAGTCTGAGGAGGACCCTTCTTGTCCACCCCCCACCCAACACCCATGACTTTCATCATCCAGCTCAATGCCATCTCCTTCATGGAGACTTGCCTGGTCTCCCAGCCACATCCAAGTCCTCCGTCCTCTGGAGGATGAACTTTGTAGATGCCTTGTTGCAATAAAAATGGAAGTGAGGTTTCTTTTCCCCCCTCTCCTGAGAACAAGGGAAATAAAGGGAACGGTGAACAGGCTAGAGAAGAAACATAACCTGGCCTGAAAAAGTTAATCACTCCTTGTTTTATTTTCACTGTTACTAATCTGTAGTGTCTGTAACTACATTTGTACTTCACAAAGCTTAACCTACCACTCCCTGACACTATGTAAATTACATCCTGTGCCTACCACTCCCTAACTTTATGTAAATTACATCCTGGTCCTGGTGTTTACATTCCCTGGTCTCTCTCTTTTTTTTTTTTTTTTTTTAACATCTTTATTGGGGTATAATTGCTTTACAATGCTGTGTTAGTTTCTGCTTTATAACAAAGTGAATCAGGTATACATATACATATGTTCCCATATCTCTTCCCTCTTGCGTCTCCCTCCCTCCCACCCTCCCTAACCCACCCCTCCAGGCGGTCACAAAGCACCTGGTCTCTCTTGTAACAATCACCCACTGTAGCTTTTGCATTTCAGAAAGAAGATCACAGGCCGATAAACCAGAGACAAATGGACCCAATTACCAGGCTGCCTGACGCCGACTATGACTGTTTTGAAATAATGCAAGGAGAAAAAGAATGCAAGACCTTCACTACTTTGATCCTTATCATATACCCTGGACTGCAAGCCCCGCATATAAAATCTTCTCTAATTCCCTGAATGGTTGGGGGGGGGGGGGCACAGTTCTTGAGGCACCAGCCTGCTGTGTCTTCCCTTATGCCTGGCAGAGGAATAAAGCCATCTCTCTTATCCTCCAAAATCTCTGTCGCTTTATTTCTGTTCGGCATAAGTGCACAGAGAGCCAAGATTTTTTTTGGCAACAGCCTCTCACAGCCTTTAAAGCTGCTCAAGGTCAAGGTGACCTAAATTCCTGTCCTATCTCCTCTATTAAACAGTTCCTTGATGACAGGGACTTCATCACTTCTGCATTCCTAGAGCCTGATACTGTCCCTTTGCCATTTACAACAACATGGATGGACATAAGTCAGAAAGAGAAAGACAAATACTCTTATGTTATCATTTATATATGGAATCTAAAAAATAAAACAGATGAGTGAATATAACAAAACAGAAACAGACTCACAGATATAGAGAACAAACTAGTGGTTACCAGTGGGGAGCGGGGAGGGGAGAGGGGCAAGATAGGGGTATGGGATTAAGAGGTACAAATTACTATGTATAAAATAAGCTACAAAGATATGCCATATAGCACAGGGAATATAGCCAATATTTTACAATAACTTTAAACGGAGTATAATCTATAAAAATTTTGAGTCACTATGTTGTACACCTGAAACTAACATAATATTGTAAATCAGCTATACCTCAATAAAAAAAGAGATGGATTTATGCATAATGACTGGGAAAAAAAGAAAATAGAAGATGCAGGGGGAAGCTTCGGAACCACGGAGGAGAGCACAGCAACAGGGGTGCGGAGGGCAAAGCGGAGAGATTCCCTCACAGAGGATCGGTGCCGACCAGCACTCACCAGCCCGAGGGGCTTGTCTACTCACCCGCCGGGGAGGGCGGGGCTGGGAGCTGAGGCTCGGGCTTCGGTCGGATCGCAGGGAGAGGACCGGGGATGGCGGCATGAACACAGCCTGCAGGAGGTTAGTGCACCACGGCTAGCCGGGAGGGAATCCGGGGAAAAGTCTGGACCTGCCGAAGAGACTTTTTCTTCCCGCTTTGTTGACTGGTGCACCAGGAGAGGGGATTAAAAGCGCCGCTTAAAGGAGCTCCAGAGACGCGGGCGAGCCGCGGCTATCAGCGCGGACCCCAGGGACGGGGATGAGACGCTAAGGCCGCTGCTGCCGCCACCAAGAAGCCTATGTGCGAGCACAGGTCACTATCCACACCTCCCCTCCCGAGAGGCTGTGCAGCCCGCCACTGTCAGGGTCCCGTGATCCAGGGACAACTTCCCCGGGAGAACACACGGCGCGCCTCAGGCCGGTGCAACGTCAAGCCGGCCTCTGCCTCCGCAGGCTCGCCCCGCATCCGTACCCCTCCCTCCTCCCGGCCTGAGTGAGCCAGAGCCCCCGAATCAGCTGCTCCTTTAACCCCGTCCTGTCTGAGAGGGAACAGACGCCCTCAGGCGACCTACACTAAGAGGCGGGGCCAAATCCAAAACTGAGCCCCGGGAGCTGTGAGAACAAAGAAGAGAAAGGGAAATTTCTCCCAGCAGCCTCCGAAGCAGCGGATTAAATCTCCACAATCAACTTGATGTACCCCGCATCTGTGGAATACCTGAGTGACATTTTCCATTGACTGCAAATTGTGAAATAATGGAAAATCAAGAATGATCAGCCAGACCTGAGCCAGGATGTTCCTTAAAATAAAACTAAAAAAACAATAAGACATCATAGAATTCCACTTCTAGGCATATACCCAAAGAATTGAAAGCAGGGACTCAGACACTTGTACACCCTAGTTCATAGCAGCACTTTGCACAATAGCAAAAAGGTGGAATCAACCCCAGTGTCCATCAACATAAAAATGGATAAACAAAATGTAGTATACAAGTACAATGGACTATGATTTGACCTTAAAAAGGAATGAAATTCTGACACTTGCTACAACATAGATGAACCTTTAAAACATTATACTAAGTTAAATAATCCAAACACAAAAGGACAAATATTGTATGATTCCACTTATATGAGGTACGTAGAGCAGTCCAATTCAGAGACAGAAGGTAGAATAGAGGTTACCAGGGGCTACGAGCAGAAGGAATAGGGAGTTATTGCCTAAAGGATACCGAATTTCTGTTAAGGATGATGAAGAAGTCTGGAAATGAATAGTGGAGATGGTTGCAAAACATTGTGAATGTACTTAATGCCACTGAATGGTGCATCTAAAAATGGTTAAAATAGTAAATTCTATGTTATGTACATTTTACCACAATAAAAATAATAATAGTAAAGACATAACAATGCCTGACCTAGAGCCAAACGGGCACAGTAAGTACCATGTTATAGTTCATAGAATTAAAAGGTCCTTAAAACCCTTGGGAAGTGGCAAACTAGAAATCAGCTTCCCCTCCAGCATGCATGGATCCAGTTCCTTAGACTTCAGGAAAAATAAGTTACCAAAAATGGTCCACAAGATGGAGCCGATGTTTGACTTGCTTTGAAATATACAGCCCAGCTCGCCTGGCTGAGATAGGATTGTTTGAGGATGTGGATGCAAGTGTGGGACTCACACTATAGCAGGCTCTGGATTCACAGCATGGATAGACTATTTGTTATCCCAAATCACAAAAAATTCTTAGGCCGTACTCAGCCAGGAAGCACAAAGGATGCTGAGTCATGGTTCGGGTAACACACACACACATAAACACACACACACTGCACAACACACACATATATACAGATATTCTGATGTGTTCCGGGATGGAAAAACTTGGCCTCAAGTTAAGATTTGTTTCCAGTTGTTTGAGAGCCCTGGTGTTTAATAGACACCAATGCAGGTTTGATAAACTCAGGGAAGACCTCAGTCTGGGCAGAACCTCAGGTTTGCTGTGGTAGACGTGATGGAGGCCTGTGGCCCTGTGAAGCCGTGAGGTCTCGCTAATACGACACCAACTGTCCTTCCTCCACTGGGCCCTCGCCATACCAGGCTGCTCAGTGCTTTCTCCTCCTTCAGCATCTTGGAGCCCAACCCTGCTGACACAGGGTGCAGTGACCTGACTTGGGGTGAAAAGAAGAAGAGGAAGAGGAAGATAGATTCTCCCCACCTCAGGGGAAGTCTGTGGCCCTGAGCAGAGAAGTCAGTGCCCATCAGAAAAAGGCTGGGGTTACACCCTCCCTCCCACCTCCCCCTGCCACCCTGTGATTTGACAGTGAAAGAACATCACCAGCCCCATGCAGGTAACAGTACACCCTGCATTCATTCCTCTTTCAGCCTGAGCACCGCTGACGAAGGCACTCCCGAACGCTCACTACAGGAAAGGGTCTGTGTCTGTGCAAAAGACTTTGTCCCAGGGGTAGAAAGGAGCTGGTTCCACACAGAGGTAGGGAGTAAGACCTTCTCCCCCTTGCTGTGCAGACTTTGACACTTGGGGTAACTGCTCACAGAGGCTTGTGCGAAGTTACAGCACTTGAGACATTGCATTTTACCTGGTTGGTTCCACATTTGCCCATCATGACCATGAGATCCTAGAATTGAGCTCTCTTGGTGTTGCCAATGTTTTGCAAGTGTTTGGTGCATATTCATGCACTGAGCAAGTCAGTGAGGAAGAGTAGGTCTGAGGAAATTTAAGAGGCAGAGTCAGGACTTCCCAAGGAATCTCTTAACCCTTGTCCAAGAAGATGCTGGAGCCTGAGTGTGAGGAGATGTCATGGCTGTGTCTCACACAGCAAGTCACCAGGCCCATAAAAAATAAAAGTTCAATAAAAGGGACTCCCCCAATTTCTGTTGTCCCTGTACATGATTCTGACCTCTCTGCCCTACAACTTTGACCTTATTACGCTCTAAGAGCCTTTGTTCCCCTCCTGACCTCAGGTTCTATTACAAGGAATCCTCGTTTAGTTTGTCACTGAAGGACTTCTTTAATTTCCTCACTGCTTCCTAGTTCCTGGGTCTTTTCATTGGGTACCAAGGCAGAGGGAGAGGGTGCAGGACAGAACGGAGGCCAGGCAGTGGGATGGAGGAGAGCAGAGAGGTGTCTGGCACACAGCTCAGTGACTGAACCGTTTGGGACAGAAATGGCAACCGGAGGTTGAGAGGTTAGGGAAAGGGAGCAATCAAAGGCGACCCTCAGGCCTCGGGTTTGGGCCCGAGTGGACTGTGGTGTTATTTCATCCCTGAGCTGAAGGATACAGGATGAGATGTTTATTCAGGGTGACAGTAACAATTGCAACCTTAGACCTGTTAACCTTAAAGTTTATGAGGTTTTCAAATGTATAGAACGTTACAGTCACTGTAGAGGTAAGGAAACTTTCTAGGAACGTTAGGGTCAAATACACCCAGATTTTATTCCCAATTCTGCTGTTGTTTAAATGTGACCCTGGACAAGTTGTTTAACTTCTCTGAGCTTCTATTTCTTTATCTCTAAATGGAAGATACTTTTAGCACCTCCCTCACAGTGAGTGAGGGCTGTGAAAAAAAATGAGATAAACGTGTCAAAAAGCACAGTGTCTAACACATAGAAAGTGTTTAGTACATGGTAGTTATCATTATCATCATCATCATTATGCTTGTTGTTGTTGATAAATCATCAGCAATTGGTCAGTAAATGGAATTCAGTTCTCACCTTCTCCCACCACGCCAGCTCTTCCTCCTGATTTCCAAAGTTCTGTTATTGACACCAAGTCTCAGTTACCAGTCCTGGAAATCCCAAAGATTTTGGGGGTTCCCTGTCCCTCGCATCCAGCCAACCCCCAAGCCCTAGGGAACCAGAGAGTCAGCCTCTAGGAGGGTTCACACATCTGCTACCTCCTCCTCAACACCAGGGCCAGTAGCCTCGCTCAGGTCCTTCTCGTGTCTTGCCAGGCAATGGCCATAACCCATCTCTCTCCCTCTTCTCTGCTTTCCCGTTGGCCTAAAGGCAGATAAGACTTCCAGTAGCTCAGGTCAGATCTCTCATCAAAACCTCCAATGGGATTCCATAAAATGAAAACAGGCTCATCACATTCCAAGAAGAGAAAGGGGGCCAGTGTGGAGAGCATAGAGAGGAATGGGAAGGGCAGGACAGGAGAGCAGAGTTGACAAGGCACTGATCACAGAGGACCTGGAGGCCAAGGTCAGGAGCTTGGGTTTTATTCCAAATACTATGGAGTATTTTAAAGAAGTCTAACCTCATCTATGTTTTTCTTTATTGTTTAATAATTGGCTTCCATGGGAAGGGGTGGGGACAAGAATGGAAGCATGAGGGCATTAGAAGGCTACCACAGTACAGCTTAAAGGAGATGCTTATGACCGAATGGGGCAGTGGAAAGTGGAGATGGAGAGACACAAGCAAATTCAGGAACTATTTAGGAAGTGGACTGGACAGGACTTGTGGGTGGATTGGGTTTGGAGGGGAGGGCATCTAGGGGGCGAGAACAGTGAAGGCTGGATCCTCTCCTTCCTCTGAATTCTAAATGGCAAGTGCTCTGGAGGGCTGGCAGTCTTCCTACTGGAGGTCCTCACTTTTGCAGCAACTACCCCAAAGGTGATTCAAAGCCAAGTTCTGTCCTGACTACATTTTCTATTGTCTGGGAAGTTGTGGGGTGGTAGGGAGAGAGAAACAAGTCACTCTGCCTGTGTAAGAGCAGCCTGTGTCAGTCCTGGGGAGGAAATCAGCTTGAACCCTCCAAAGGATGTTTACCTCCTATACAATAAGGCCAAGGTCCTCAGTGCTCCATCCAAGACTCAGCCCTTCTGGCCTTACCTAACCCTTTAGCCCCATTTCTGGCCTCTCCCTCACCTGTGCTCAGGCTACCTAGGAATATCTGTGCTTCTTAGAAGCCATCCCACTGTTTGAGCCTGGCTTGTGCTACACAGTGTTTAGTCTGGAGTGCCCCTTGGCCTGGGAAATTCTGCCCGTCCTGCTGGACCCAACCCAGAATTCAATTCCTTCATGAACTCATTCTTTTCTGACCCTCTACATATCCCCAGTCCCCTGTCCAGTCAGAATCAGGAGTCCCATTATAGCACCTGTGATTGTTTGCGCATCTATCTGTCTCCTCTGCTAGACAGTGAGCCCTAAGACCTCTGTCACCTCCCCCAACTTATATTTCTGTAATGCCCATCCCAGCCCTGCCCACCTCTTACACCAGCTTGCACTTAGGACGCTAAGCTGCTTGTTCTAACAGGACCAGAGCAGCATGGACCGGGTTGGGGTCCAGCAGCAGGCTGGCTGGAGCCCTGTGTGTTGATTGCTAGGCATCTATGCTTTGAGATGCCAGAAATCTCTGTGCCAGATATGCTCCCAGAGTCACCCAAAAGGACTCGCATCGGCCCCAAAGCACAGGGTGAGGTCTGTTCAGAGGCACAGAGTACCAGGAAAAGGCAGACTGGGTCAAAGACAGTAATCACGACAGTGGCTAAAAACAAGGAAAGGGAATTAGCCATAAGGGCAGCTCCACCCACATGAGCTGGCTGCAAGGTTGCAGGCGGAGGGCTGCAAGAGTGACCAGAGCCACCTAGCAGCTACCTGCGGTGAGTGTTCCTCAGCCCTCCCCAGAGACATCTTCCAAATCGGTGGGGAGCTGCCCCAGCTGACCACACAATTTGCAGCCCCAGGGGGCAAAAGTTATCCTAGCAAAGTTTAAAAAAGGAAACAACAAACAGAGTAAAATTGTTTAGGGTGTTTATTCAACCGCATTAATATTATTACATATTATTAGAGCTATGTAATTACCAAATAGCACAAATGCAGAAAGTCCTATCATATTAAGGAATAAAAATTATTCCCAATTTTGAAAAATTGAGAAAGGACAAAGGCAATTCATGAGAGAACTGTAAATGGCCAATAAATATGAAAATATGTTCAATCTCCTCAATAAACAAACAAAAACTGTTCTACCTGTCTTTCTGTAATCACCAGATCCTGGGCACTTGAGGTTGTGAGGAATGGGCATACACAGGGTGGTGATACGGCCAATTTAACCGTGTCTCCAAAACTTAAAAAGTCATTGAATTTAACAGAATAGTAACTATTTCTAGAAAAATGCCCGCATTTAAATCAACAGAATTTGATTGTGTGTGTCACTCTTTAGAGGAGCAATAAAGTAGAAATTGCTTCAATGTCCAGCGATAGAGGAAAGTTAACAAAAATATTGTGCATCCATGAAATGAATGAACTATTGCTCCACCATGTAAACCACTTTTAAAGATGGACACATTCTCATAATGCAATGTGAAAAAGCAGAATATATGGTATGCAGGTGTTGTCAAATTTGTATTCACATGTTTCTGTGAATTTTTCACATTTCCAACGTTTTCTAAAGTTTAGCAAATGTGCCTTGCTTTAATTATAATAAAATCGCTTTATTTTTAAAAGAGAATAATTAGGCAGCGTGAAATTCTTAATAATTAAGGGTCCTGATGCTGATGGGCCCAGGGGAAGAAAGGGCTACGGCATCAGAGCTGGAAAAGTCATCCCCCTCGTTTTATCAATGAAGAAACAAGATATCACTGCTCCTCCCTGGTCACCCCGAGTCGGTGACCGCCTCCCGTGACCACTGCTGCGTGGGGAAAGCTCCTTAACCAGAAGGAAAGAGAAAGGGGACTGTCCCCAGGTGAACAGCCTCCCCTAGGTGCTGCCATGAGCCCTGGGAGGAGGACCCGAGTCTGGCAACTCGCCCCACACCCTTGACAGCTGCCCAGATTGACCTACTCCGCTGCAGCAAATTAAGGCTGTGGCGCTGGCCCTAACCTCAAAGTTGACTTTTCCCGCCCCACTTGCGGTGCTGCTTCTCACTGCTCTCTACTGACATTTTATCACTTTTGTCGTTGTTTACAAAATAAGTAACTTAATTCCATTGTATGCATGTGAACTACCTTTGACATCGAAACGCTCTGCCATTGAAACTTTATTTCAAATAAACAAACAAAAGCTCAAAGTTATGGGGATGCTTCCTTGGATCTTGTCTAGGCAGAGAAGGGATGCTGGGAGAGCCACCTCATTTTTTTTTTTTTGGCTCTATTCTGAGCCTCCATCAGGCCCCTTTCTACAAAAACCTATCTCTCGATGCCTTGGGAAGCAGAACAGAGCAGGGAAGAAGCTTCCGTGGGCTTTGAACGTTCACCTTAGAAGACTGTTGCTGGCATCTCCCGCCCCGCGCTATCTCTGCTCCTCTGGCTTCCCCAGGTCTCCAGGGCTGCGGGGTGGGGACAGGGGAGAGCCCTTTGGCGATCAACAATACAGTAGGATTTTCACTCTGTCATACTTGCACTCACCCCCTTAGGGAAGTTATAGTCCCTATTGTCTTTCTAGTTGTCAATATAACTTAAAATTAAATTGAATTAGAAAGATAAAGTAATAATAAATCTACAGTCATTTTAAACTCATGAAAGATTTTATGAGTTTTTACTGTTAAATGTACCCAAACTACATTTGGGGACAAACTGGGACTTCACAGCCTCTGCCATGTTTTCTGAATGGCCATCCTCATTAATTTCAAAACTACTTTCCTCTTGTAAAATGGTCCCCACATTTTCCTGAAAGGGGATTCCAGGGATAATGCCATTATTGTATCTCAATTCCACGTCACCATAGTAGATATTAACAGAAAATGACAGCTTTGGGGGATAATTTGTTTCCCTAACAACACACATACACACACACACACACACACACACACACACACGCACACACACAAATACACAGATGCTTATTCACAAGTATTTACCCACGTGTTTCTCTAGCTCCAGACACCAAGCAACACCTAGAGTCCAAAAATAGCTGGCATGATTATTTCGCATAATTCTAGAATAGGAGGAGAAATACTGAAACAACCTGGTTAATTTGGATGTCTAACCTAAGGGTGACCAGATGGCCGTATCGCCTTGATGAATTTCCTCAGGGTGTCTGTAGGGGAAGTGTGGGGCATGGGGGAAGAGCACAGTATTTGGATTCTGGTGCTCTTAGTTTTAAATGGGCAGGGCTACTTCCTCTGTGATGGAGATGTTAATAATAATCAGTTTCATGCCAACATAAAAGTGTTAAAAATAAGATTAAGAGTTAAAGAAACTGGTGCTTCCCTGGTGGCGCAGTGGTTGAGAGTCCGCCTGCCGATGCAGGGGACACAGGTTCGTGCCCCAGTCCGGGAAGATCTCACATGCCACGGAGCAGCTGGGCCCGTGAGCCATGGCCTCTGAGCCTGCGCGTCCGGAGCCTGTGCTCCGCAAAGGGAGAGGCCACAACAGTGAGAGGCCCACGTACCACCAAAAAAAAAAAAAAAAATGTTAAAGAAACTGTGGGTTAAACCTAGAACTGATAAAAATGATTATGTATAGGAAAGAGAAATGGGGCAAGGAAGGAAGCTGGACTTTGATGAATGTACCTTGTTTTATAGCTTTGACTTCAAAACAATGTAAATGTTTAATTCATGATTAAAAACAAAAGTATTAAACTTAAAAGTATCAAAACAGAGAAGACAAACTACAAGAAATGTGTCTAACCATATATGAGTTTGATGGGATAACTACACTGAGAAGAGAATTATTTCAAGTAACTTTAAAACACAATATTTTGACTCTACAACTCTATTCCGAGGATGAAAAGAATCTCAAAGAAATCTTACATAGCATTGAATGGTCTTATGATTAGTAGTAATATTGGCATTATCATTTAAATAATATTATAGCTATATTGTAGGATAAAACAAAAAAGACCAAAATTTTCATCATAAGAGGAAAAAGATACAAGTGTAAATATGAAAGTAGTATTATTCTAAAATGTTATTTTGAATATAAATATCATTATCCTTGATTTTTTTCTTGAAAGAAATCTATTTCCTAGTGTTGCCCACTAAAAACGACCTAGCTACAATAAAACCTTAATAGTATTTTTCATCCATACCACCCATTTTAAAGTTTCTAAATACCATTTCCCACTAAAAGAAAGTGAGACTTCTTGGAGAAATGTCTGAGGCTAGATCTGAGGCAGGTGATGCTCAAGATGAGCCTGGGACATCTTACTATACCAGAAAGCAAGGAAGCTGTGGTAGACTACTGGGGTTGTGTCAAAATGACGCAAGAAGCTAAAAAATGGAACAATTTGAGAGTAAAAAAGAATAATCATTGCAATTGATCAAGGCACATCAAAAATAGAGAAATCCATGGGTCCATAATGATACTTTAAAAAAAAAGTCATCTTTGGAAATCACTTACTTATTAACCACCAACTTATTATTCTAAAAATTGGCAAGAGAAAGACTTTAGTATTTATTCTGTCTTTCTTACCTAAACTGTATTTCAGGTTACCATGTAATTGTTGAGGAAAGTTCTTCTTGATAAACAATTTTAGTTAATAAATGAAGAATGAATGATAGAATTAGAAAATCGCCATTTATTGACCCCTAAAGAAATGATGGGTCTAGGAATAATCATCAACATGTGCTTATAGCATTAGGTGAAAGGTTTATAGAGAAGTTTAAAAGGAATGAATGGATGGTGCTAACATCCTACAGATTACCCAAACCTACAGATCAATCTCAATATCACTGAAGTAGAACATCTAGACAGTGTGTGCCTCTTGTACTGTGCAATAAGAAGTACATAACATCACATTTATGTATGCTTGCCATAAATGAATGAATGAATAAATAAATAAGAAAACAAACTTTAATTTAAGCTTCTGATCTAATTGTCAATTTACAAGAAATATTGGAAATATAGGGACATTACAAAAAAAGTTAAATGACACCAGAAAAAAGCAATCAGTTGAAATCAAAACATGAGAAATTCTTCAAGATAAATAATCTGTTTCTTCTAAAAGTTAATGATGTGAAAGAGTAGGGGAACTATTATAGACAAGAAGAAATTTAAGAGACCTATCAACCAAACATGTGGACCTTGTTTTGCAACCTGATTCAAAAAATCAACTTTAAAATCCACGTTTTTTTAGATAATTGTGGAAATGTGAATGTGAGCTAGGTGTTGCATGATATTAAAATTTTGTTAATTCTGTCACAAATAGTAATGACATTGAAGTTGTATAAGAAAAGAAAAAGGGGCTTCCCTGGTGGCGCAGTGGTTGAGAGTCCGCCTGTTGATGCAGGGGTCATGGCTTCGTGCCCCGGTCCGGGAAGATCCCACATGCCGTGGAGCGGCTAGGCCCATGGGCCATTGCCGCTGAGCCTGCGCGTCTGGAGCCTGTGCTCCGCAACGGGAGAGGCCACAACAGTGAGAGGCCCGCGTACCGCAAAAAAAAAAAAAAAAGAAAGAAAGAAAAGAAAATGTCCTTATGTCTTCGAGATACATACCCCAGTATTTATGGGTAGGAAAAAATGTGATGTCTTAGCTTTGCCTAAAATAATCCAGGAAAAAAAATTTCTGCAGGGACAGGGGGCAGTGGAGGGGAGTAGATGAAACAATATTGACAAAATGTTTTTTAAAAATCTGAGTGCTGGGTAATTAGGGGCTTATTGTCCTATTCTAACTCATTTTATGCAGATTTGAAATTTTCCATAATAGAAACAAAACAAAATAATGAATATATTAGGTTAGCATGTGAATGTTCTTTGTAAAGTGTGAAGTTCTATGTGCATGAGGAACATTATTGCTGAGGCAAATAGAAAGCTGATGGCTGGTCTTGAGCTGATCCCTGAGGGCCAAAGAGCAGCAGTAAGACTCAGCACAGGAGCCAACATTGGTAAGGATGCCAAGAAGCAGGCCCTCTACACCATGGTGGGAGAATAGCTTAGTGCCAAATGCAGCAATTCCACTTCCACAGATTCATCTAAGGTTTATCCCATGGTTACATCACATAGTGTATCTTCCCTGCCTAAATTACAAACTCAACCCCATCACTTTCTATCTCATTACCTTGTTTTATTGTCGCCATATTGATTATCGCTATTTCTGAGTATCTTATTTGTGGTCTGTTTGTTTATTTTAAATCTTTCACTCCCCTCTTCAAAGATTATCATGGGGGGCAGGAACTTACCCCCATTCTGAATCCTCAGCACCTAGTACATTGCTAGGCAGAGTTAAGATGCTTAATATTTGTTGAATGAATAAATTGTGTGCATTACAGCATATTTAATTATAGCAACAAACTGGAGGTAAGACAATGCCCAGCAATAAGGAGTTGGTTAAATAAATGGGGGACTATCCACAAAATGAAAAATTATTCTGGTATAAAAAGTATGCTATGGATGAGTGTTCATTCTCATGAAAAAAATGCTGTAATATATTATTGGGTGAAAAGTTCACATGGAAAAAGAGCATTCACAGTCTGAATACATTCTGTTAAAAGAAAAAAAGTTTGCATAGATAATGATCTGGGGAAATACACAACCAGATGTAGAAATGATTATCTGTGGATGATAGAATTATAAGTTATTTTGTTTATTTATACTTGTTTTTTTACAATGAAAAGAATTATTAAATAATAAGAAAAAAGTTACATTACTGAAAATTTAATACAAATGTTATCTAACAAATTAAAATTTTCAAATGAAATAAACTATCTTGTGAGGTAGTGAGTTAACATACTATTTCTAACATGTTTAAGCATTAACCAGGTTACTGTAGAGGGACTTTTTTCTGCAATGAATGAGTGATTCTATTACACGGTCTCTATTAATCTTTTCAAATGTTAAAAATATTGTGAATTTTGGGCTATTAACCCTTAAGTTTAAAGAAAAACATACTTTTAACTAGCCAGGTAATACAGTAATAAGTTCTACTTTATTATTGATAGTGATTTAGTTACGGAATGGATATAATGGATATAATGTCAAAAATGAGCCCAGGCTCTGTATGTTTCTGGCCTGGGTGGAGTTCAGGGTTAATGTGCTGCGTTATATTAAGAATGAAGCACACTTTAATGTTATTTTCTGATTAATACAAAGCACAAAGCAAGGAGTAAATTATAGAGCTCATCATATCAACAATCAATCAACAGTTGTTTTTGAGCAACTTCTATATACAAATCATAGCGCTAAGCAGGCAGGGAAACACCAAGACATGTAAGATACAACCTCTGTCCTCAAGAAGCCTAGAATCTAGTAATTGTATAAGAAATCTGCCTTGCTTAGTAATGGAATGAGAATCAACAATTGGTCCTTGAGGTTTGGCTCCCCTTTGAGTTTCTCTTGAAACAAGTACTACCCGTCCCTCCACAACAGTCCCCAGAGCAAACCTGGCCCTAAGAAGAGCAGAAATTCTTTACCTTGATTTCTTTTAACACAGCTGAGACAAGCTGGAACTTTCAAAAAACCAACTACCGGTTCTGGCAATATTTCTTATAACCATCTCAAATGTTAGGTAAAATAGTATAAATATTATTTTAACATGTATCTATGCTTGCAAGCAAGTAGAAAAAAAATTCTCAAGTCTCATAATTCAAGGGAGAATTTAAAACCAAACCAGAATAGGAAACCCATAGGTGGATATGGAAGCTGCCTAAGGGCAAAGAGATTCATTTTCTAGGAGTTTGAGATCTAAGGTCATGAAAAGAAAGAGACATTGCTGGGAGAAAAAAAAAAAAAAAAAGGACATCCTCAGTAAAAAAAGGTTGACGAGATAAAAGGATACCACAGACACAGGGAAGCTTGTCCACCTTAGCCTGGGATTACAGTTATAATTTATAACCACAGGCCAGTGCCTCATGTTGGTTTGCCGTTCTTCCAAAATATACTACACATGTGGTCTGAGAATCCCTAATTTAAGTAATTAAAATAAAAATTGGTCCCAGGCAGGTGACCTGGATTTTTTGACAGAAACCAACCCAAAATTAATCTAGAAGGACTTGTCTTCAAAAAGTTACAAAAGATGCTCACAAATAAAGTCCCACTGAAGATGAACTCATGGTGGATTGTTTTCTTGTGTGTTTTGTAATTTTGAATTATGAGTTCACCTTCAGTGAAAGTTAATATACTCTGTAAACAGTAGAATGAGACTGCCAAAAAATTTCAAATTAAAGAAATATCTGATAACTGTTATAAAAATAAATGTTTTGGGACTTCCCTGCTGGTTCAGTGGTTAAGAACCCACCTGCCAATGCAGAGGATGCAGGTTCGAACCCTGGTCTGGGAAGATCTCACATGCCACGGAGCAACTAAGCCCGCAAACCACAACTACTGAGCCTGTGTGCCACAATTACTGAAGCTCGCACACCTAGATCCCATGCTCCGCAACAGGAGAAGCCACTGCAATGAGAAGCCTGTGCACTGCAACGAAGAGTAGCCCCCACTTACTGTAACTAGAGAAAGCCCGTGCACAGCAACGGGCGCCCAATGCAGCCAAAAATTAAAAAAAAAAATTATAAAAATAATTATAAAATAAATGTTTCAATTTATTTAAAACAATAATCAATTTAAAATGTAAGAAAACATGTAGACACCATGAAAAAGAACTAAAAGAACTATAAGAAATTATATATATAGTTAATGACATTTAAAAATCAATGAATGGAAGAAAAGGGAGCCCTCCTACACTGTTGGTGGGAATGTAAATTGGTGCAGCCATTATGGAAAACAGTATGGGAGTTCCTTAAAAAAATAAAAATAGAGTTGCCATATGATCCAGCAATCCCACTCCTGGGCATATCCAGAGAAAACTCTAATTCAAAAAGATGCATGCATCTCAATATTCATAGCAGCACTATTTACAATAGCCAAGACATGGAAGCAACTTAAAAGTCCACTGACAGATGAATGGATAAAGAACATGTGATATACACACACACACACAAAATGGAATATTACTCAGCCATAAAAAATGAAATAATGCCATCTGCAGCAACATGGATGGACCTAGAGATTATCATACTAAATGAAGTAAGTCAGACAGAGAAATACCACATGATATCACTTACATGTGGAATCTAAAATATGATACAAATGAACTTATTCACAAAACAGAAACAGACTCACAGACATAGAAAAAAAATTTATGTTTACCAAAGGGGGAAGGGGGTGGGGAGGGATAAATTAGGATTTGGAGGATTTGGGGATTAGCAGATACAAACTACTATATATAAATTAGGTAAACAAAAAGGTCCTACTGGATAGCACAGGGAACTGTATTCAGTATCTTGTAATAAACCAAAATGGAAAATAATATGAAAAAGAATATATATATATATATACACATATATATGTGTATGTGTATA
Source organism: Pseudorca crassidens (assembly GCF_039906515.1). NCBI lineage: Eukaryota > Metazoa > Chordata > Mammalia > Artiodactyla > Delphinidae > Pseudorca > Pseudorca crassidens. The sequence goes on along the minus strand of NC_090297.1, from coordinate 109,528,302 downwards.
TATTTAACTGAATTACTTTGCTGTACACCAAAAACTAACACAACATTCTAAATCAAATATACTTCGATTTCAAAAAATTAAAAGTAATTTTTCGAAATTAGTGATTATATTTGGCTAAGAATAAAAGATAAAAAGAAGAGATGGTGGCTTAACAAGTTACAATTTTCTCACCTAAAATTAGTTTTGTTTCTCACATAAAATTCTGCAGTGTGGCCACCCAGCCCTGGCATTGCGGTTCCACAGCCATCTGGGACTGATTCATCTTCTACCTTTCTATTTACAACTCATAGGGGGTGACACTTGTTATTTTGGTTCAATATGTAGTTCCAGCCATCAATACACAATCCAAACAGGGAGAGGAAGGAAGGGATAAAGTAGGAAAGGGGCAAAGGGTGTGGATCTATCCTTTAAAAAGAATCCTGAAAATACTTCCACTGTTCCTATTGCCCAGAACTGAGTCACATGGCCATGCATAGCCGCAAGAGAGTCTGGGATATTTATTCTGGACAACCATGAAACTGAATCTGAATCTAAAATGTGATACAATTAATTAGGAGTTTAATTAATGTGGAAGGAAGGGAATATAGATATTGGAGTAAATTAACAGGTGGCAAATGATATATTAAAAAGAGCTGAAAAGAGAAATCATGAATGGGAAGATATGTTGAAATAATTTCAATACAGTGTTTTCTGGAATAGAGAATATAAATGTCCTACATGTTTCTAATAAGACTTCCATAAAAGAAAGAATGAGTGAGGGGAAATATTTGAAGAGTTGTTGCCCTAACATTTTCAAGAACTAATGAAAGTCATGAATCCTCAGAAACACAAATCTCAAGGGAAAGTTATAAAATGTGCCAGAGAAATGAAAGAGGTTACCTCCAAAATATAAAAATTTGGCCGACAGCACCCTTCTCAAGAATTAGTGTCAAAAAACAGTGGGAAAATATCTTGCAAGTGAACCAAGACAATATTTGCCAAGCTGGAATTCTATATCCAGATAAAATATCATTTAAGGATGAGGAACAAATTAAAATATTTTAGATAAAGATGGATTTTGACAATCATAGATAGTAGCTAAATGAACTAGCAAAGTAGTTACTTCAGGAAGGAGGAAATGGAATCCAGAAAGAAGGAATGACCTGACATAGCAATTGGGAGGGGTGGTGGTGAAAATGGGGATAAAAATAAACAAGCATTGACAGTATAAAATACTAGAAGTGATGATGGCTAACTTGAGGGTGTTAAGATGAAGCTATAATATTGGCCAACAATAAAATGTAAGGCAGGAAGAGAACAATTAGGGTTACTGTGCTCTAGAGTGTGTCAGTGTAAAGAGCTGTCTAGCAGATATGATATCGAATTCTGACCCCACTACAGCTAGTTGTTTCCATGTTATCCCTTGTAGGCTTGGATTAAGATTTCCAACTCTAGCCCACTTTGGCCCCAATGACAGGTGTCTTTCCTGAATCCTTTACTTCCAAACTCCCTGCCCATTTTTTTTGTTGAGGATTAAAAGACAATAGTGGTAGGGATAAAAAGAAAAGGGCAAAAGGGAGACCAACCTGGGGCGGAAGAAGCCACACAGCTTGGTGACCGGTCAGATACAAAAGCAAGGAAAAGGGAAGATTCAGAGATCTCACTACAGTTTTCAATGTGGATGGTGACAGAGACCGCACCTTGTGAAACAGAAAAATGTGAAGGAAAAAAAAGAACCTCATTTGAGAGGTAGTTATGTTTAGTATGAGATGTGACTGAGATATCCAAATGCAACTATTCCATAAGAATCAGAGGCTTTCAATCTATAATTTGCAGGAAATATCATAGCTGGAGATGGCGATTTGGGAAACATTCATGTAAGGGAATCACCCAGATTGTGTCTTTCTGTCTGAAATCCTAACCAAGAACCTAGCACATATTAGTCCCTCAATAAGATTGTGAAGAAAGAGTGAATGAATGAGATTTCTCTATAGAACGTTGGATCGTTACGGGCTGAAACTTAGGTATGATACACAGATTTAGAGGTGGAGCTAGGAGAGAGAACAGAAGAGAGGAAATTATTAAAAAGCCCAAAGCACAGAAACACTGAGGGGAAGTGCAGTGTCACAAAGGGAGAGGCAGAAGCTGATCAACGGTGGACAGTGGTGCACAGAGAGCTAAGATCCTGGGAACTGAGGAAAGACCATTGGAAGCAGAGCTTGAGTGATGACTTGGCAACCCTGGAGTGAGGTCATCTAGCATAATGGTTGGTTGGTGGGACAAGCATTATTCAGCTGGATTAAGAAAGATTTAATAAAAGATAAAACAATGAATGGCACTTTCAAAACTGGGATAAGACACTAAGAAAAGAAAAGATAGATGGACATGATAGCTGGAGATAAAGTTAATGCCCTCATTTTGTAAGCAAAGATAACTTTAGTATGATTGACAACAAGGGAGAGAGACCTAATGAGCCCCCAAATATGGTTCACTAGGGCTCGAGGATAAAGTTCCAGGAGCTTTGGGTAGTTGCAAAAGGCCCTGCCTTATCTATTCCCTGATCAGCTGTATAATCTCACCTGCCCTGGCTTCCTTGAGCTCCAGTCATGCAAAATTGGGCTACAAAACGTGTACTCACCTTGCCAGCCTTTGCATTTAAGGCTGTTTTTTTTTTAATTACATCTTTATTGGAGTATAATGGCTTCACAGTGCTGCGTTAGTTTCTTTTGCACAACAAAGTGACTCAGCCATATGTTTATATATATCCCCATATCCCCTCTCTCTTGAGTCTCCCTCCCACCCTCTATTCCACCCTCTAGGTCGTCGCAAAGCACTGAGTTGATCTCCCTGTGCTATGCTGCTGCTTCCTACTAGCTATCTATTTTACATTTGGTAGTGTATATATGTCAAGGCTACTCTCACTTCGTCCCAGCTTCCCCCTCCCCGCCCTGTGTCCTCAAGTCCATTCTCTATGTCTACCTCTTTATTCCTGCCCTGCCACTAGGCTCATCCGTAGCATTTTTTGTTTTTTAGATTTCATATATGTGTGTTAGAATACAGTATTTGTTTTTCTGTTTCTGTCTTATTTCACTCTGTATGACGTACTCTAGGTCCATCCACCTCACTACAAATAACTCAATTTTGTTTCTTCTTATGGCTGAGTAATATTCCATTGTATACATGTGCCACATCTTCTTTATCCATTCATCTGTCGATGGACATTTAGGTTGCTTCCATGTCCTGCCTACTGTAAATAGTGCTGCAATGAACACTGGGGTACATGTCTCGTTTTGAATTATGGTTTTTTCAGGGTATATGCCCAGTAGTGGGATTGCTGGGTCATATGGTAGCTCTGTTTTTAGTTTTTTAAGGAACCTCCATACTGTTCTTCATAGTGGCTGTACCAATAAGTGGTGCTGAGTTTGGTTGCATTTTCACCCGTACATAGGCGCGGACCGGCGTGTCCTTGGGATTAGAGAGCGGGACGTTTGGCTTGTGAGCGGGAACGGCTTAGTTGTACACGGAGAAAGAACGATTTAAAAATGTGTGATATTGAGAAGGGCAAGAAGATTTTTGTTCAGAAGTGTGCCCAGTGCCATACTGTGGAAAAGGGAGGCAAGCACAAGACTGGGCCAAATCTCCATGGTCTGTTTGGGCGAAAGACAGGTCAGCCTGTCGGATTCTCTTACACAGATGCCAACAAGAACAAAGGCATCACCTGGGGAGAGGAGACACTGATGGAGTATTTGGAGAATCCCAAGAAGTACATCCCTGGAACAAAAATGATCTTCGCTGGCATTAAGAAGAAGTCAGAAAGGGCAGACTTGATAGCTTATCTCAAAAAAGCCACTAATGAGTAATAGTTGGCCACTGCCTTATTTATTATGAAACAGCTGTCTCATGACTTTTTATGTGTACCATATTTAAATTGATCTCATACACTAGAATTCAGGTCATGAATAGCTGATGTAATATTTCTGTCCTGATTTAAATAAGATTGGCTTGTGGCTAAATGAATATGGTCAGCTTTTTGAATTTTGATAGTAATTCTGGTTCAGCAAGTACTGTCAGTGTTTTCCCCTTCTAAAGAGATGATTAAACTTGAATAAGGAATGTTAAACTTTTCAGGGATATGGTGAATGCCTTCTCAAACCCTATAGGAGATTGGTTTTATATTTAGATTTCTATAACTGGTTATATTAATATATTTAAATATTGAGAAGCTCCCTTCACTGTCTCATAGACCAGCAAGATTCACCTGTGTTTCAAGTTGTGTTCATTCACCTGTTAAGGCAAGGGCTGAAGACACACTGACAATGTCCACTGTATCTTTTTGGTCTTAAATATGCCAATTTAATTAAAATTCTCCATCTAAAACATTGCGTTTTACTTAATGAAGGGCATTTTAGTGTGGTTTATGTATAGCATCAGATAAAGAATATTTAGTACTTCTCACATTTTAGAGATGATCTTTAAGATCAGATGTTTTTAAAATTCACTGTGACATGATAGGTTGGGAAACTTGCTTGTGAATTCTTTACAAAGTCAGACTAAGTTATAATTCAGGATTGTCTTTTAAACAGGTATTCAGAAACACAACTGTAGAACTACTGTAGGTGTGTGATTGGTAATGATGCTTTTGCCAACTCAGAAGGGTTAAGGTAGAGGAGCTCTATCATTAGCACAGATTTGTAAATTATCTGATCATAAGGCTTGAGAATTAAAAACAAAGTCACAGATTAAAAAAAATAATAATAAGTGGTGCTGGGAAAACTGGGCAGCTATATGTAAAAGAATGAAATTAGAACACTACCTAACACCATACACAAAAATAAATTCCAAATGGATTAAAGACCTAAATGTAAGACCAGACACTATAAAACTCTTAGAGGAGAACATAGGAAAAACACTCTTTGACATAAACCACAGCAAGATCTTGTTTGACCCACCTCCTAGAGTAATGAAAATAAAAACAAAAATAAACAAATGGGACCTAATTAAACTTAAAGGCTGTTTACTTTAGCTTAAACATTTTTTCCTGTCTTCTCAGCCTGGCCACCTCCTATGCATCCTTCAGGACTAAGTTTAAACTATAGGTTTTGCCAAGCCTTCAGCAGCATGAGCGGTCCCCTCTCTGTGGTGCTGACTTCAAGCATTTAACCGTATTGTGACATTTGACTCTCTCTCTCACTGAATTATTAGAGAAGAGTTACTTGCTTGTATCAGACAGTACGTAGAGTATAGTAAGTACACAAGTACGTAGGGCATAATAAGTGATCAATAAGATTTTCATGAATGAAAGATTGAGGTTATGAACAGAAAATCACCGGACTGGGGGTGGGGGGCATAAAGGGAGAGGGTTGATTCCTGACTTTCAGGTACAGGTAATCACATTTCATACCCATAGAAAAATAGCCTTCAAGCACTGCAAACTAAGTTTCCAAGCATGCAGAGCTGATACAGCTACTTTATTGGCAATAGATCTTATACATTCTTAAGAACAAGATACATCATTAAATGAGATACATTGGGAGCGGTAGCTCTTGCTCTGATGCAATGTCTACAAGAGAAGAGAACATACTTGCTTTTCTAGGGTAGACTATCATATATCCTGAGTCAAACTGACGTATTTCAGATTTATCAGGGCCAAATCATTCTGATCTTCTGCAGCGTCATTAGAGAGGATGTTTTCCTCACTCTATGAATGCCAGTTTTCCTGTTCAACAAGTTCCACTGAGTTAAGATGAAACTGCTGGGGCTTTCCTGGTGGCGCACTGGTTAAGAATCTGCTTGCCAATGCAGGGGACACGGGTTCGAGCCCTGATCCAGGAAGATCCCACATGCCGCAGAGCAACTAAACCTCTGCACCACAACAACTGAGCCTGCCCTCTAGAGCCCGCGAGCCACAACTACTGAGCCCTCGCACCTACAGCCCGTGCTCCACAACAAGAGAACCCACTGCAATGAGAAGCCTGCGCACCAAAACGAAGAGTAGCCCCCACTCGCCACAACTAGAGAAAGCCCGCGCGCAGCAGCAAAGACCCAACACAGTCAAAAATAAAAAAATAAATTTAAAAAAAAAATTTAAAAAGATGAAACTTCTATCCCTCCTGATGGAATCTCCTATTATAACTGTTCAATGATTTAAAGAGTACAAGATAGATCATGCAACAGGAAGAAAGATCTTGTGTAATTAACTTGATTTGGATGAGATCCTTTAGCTTCTGCAGTTCTGCACTCTCCTGGTTCTCCTCCACCTGGATTTCTAGAATCTAAGACCCAAAATTAGTCTTATGAATTGTCTGAGTAATTTCTCTGATTTCATCTTTGCCCTCTCCCCTTGGGACTCAGCTTCCTCTCTAAATGCTCGATTTCCCCCTCAGCTCAACTCTTGACTTTCTGTTTGCCCATTCATCCATTTGTTCATGCATTCACTCAACACATATTGACTGAGTGCCTTCTGTGAACCAGTCTCTGTTCTTTACACTGAGGTTGCTGCAATGAACAAGACAGACAGACCAGGTCTGTCCTCTCAGTAACTTTCAATGAAGAGGTGGAACCACATTCATTCCCAAGGAATTGACTGTCATCTCTGGATGACTAATTTCTATGTGTTTATATCAATTTTCAGAGATCCTATGTCTGGAGTTCCAGCCCCACATCCTGCCTCATGGTCATGTGTTGCTAGCACCTCAAACTCAACGTGTCCTGGACCAAACTTACTCCTCCTCCCCACATCTCTTTTCTCCTGACTTCTCTGTTTTGTCAGTGGTATCATCATTTCCCAATCACCAGTCACAAAGCCTCAGAGAACCCTAGCTGCTTCCTCTCCTGCAGTCCCAATACATCGCCCAGCTCTGTCTATTCTTCTTCCTTCTGGACAAATGCTTTTGACATTCGTCATTTCCTTTCCTTGCCCACTGCCGTGTACTGCGTTCAGATCCTCACTTCAAGCCTGGGCCATTGCACCTTCTCACAGTGATATACCATATTTTCTCAGTTCACTTCCCCCTCCAGAGCATCCTAGTTACCACTGCCTAATTAATCTTAGGGTCATGTCAGAGAGTACTGTAGGTGTTCATGTAGACCAACTCCTGTTTTCCTAAAGTACTTCTTTCAAAACCATTTTCCTACCGTCACTTGCCACAAATATATACAGTTTCAATGTTGTGATTTGGCAATCAAAACCATCTGTGATCTGGCCTCATCTCTCCTCTCTAAGGATGTGTCCTCGTGGTGTTTCTACACCACAACCTCCACCTTGGATGTCCTTTCTCCTTCCTCTGTTCAAGCTTAAAACTACCCGCCTTCTTCACCCCAAAAAAGCAATCAGAGCTCAGTGTTCAGATCATTGGTTTTGGAGTCAGACATATACAGTTCAAAATCCTGTTCTGACAATTACAAGCTGTACAACCTTGGGATGGCTACCTATTATAATAATATCTTAGTTTTTCTTATCCCAAATATGTGAGAAAAAAAACTAGCTTGTGGGAGAGTTGGGAGGATTAAGTGAAGTAATGCCCGGTTCATAGTATCTGGTTAATCTTACCATCAAATCTGTATGCCAAGCAACTGGAATTCCAAGCTACTTCCTAGTAGTAAAAGTTTCTAATGGGGCCATCATAACCGTGTACTCCCCTTAAACATCGTAGCCTCAAGCTGCCAGCAAGGTAAGAACCCCATAATCGTACGCTTTCCTGCTCTGTGCAATGATTCCCACCTTTTCTGCTCAAATAGTTCTTCCTCCGGGAAGCCTTCCCTGGTCCCTATCTAAAATCTCCATACACCTTCGGTTCATGTCTGTATCTCTCTCTTCTTTATTTCATCACAGCACTTTTCATTATGTGAAATAATATGACTGCTCACTTTCTTGTCTGCCTCTGTCCCAGAAGGTGAGGTCCATGCAGGCAGGGTCTTGGTCTCATTCTTCATCCTGTCCCAGCACTGCCAACGGCGTCTGACGGGGTTGAGTAAATGCATAAACAAATGAATCTCTGCCTCCCGAAGTGTCTCCATCCTTCAGACCCAGATCCCTCCTCCGTGAAATCTCATGAATAACCCAGTCCACAGTAACTTGCCCTCATTTGAAGTCCTGTAACAAATCCTCATCTAAATTCATTTGAACCCCCGTAGTGCTTATCTATGTTGTGTTTTGTTTTTGATGTTTCTTGTATTTGTATGTATCAGTATGTGACATTATTTCTTGTATGTGATGTTATCATTCATATCTTATATGATTATTTACCATGTTTCTCAACTCAGACTATAAGCTCCTTGAGGTAAAGACATACTTTTGTGTATCTCCTAGAATTGTTTAGGTCAATACTTTACACATGATGTGTTAATTAACATCCATTTACTTATTAACTGCTAATATGTACCTGGCATAGTTCTAGATGCTAGGAATGCAATGATAAATAAGGGATAAATGAACGCTGTCCCTATATAATTAATTGGGTGACATTATTCAATTATCTCAGTGTACAGATTAAGAAGAGGGAGCTCTTCAGATGTAGAAAACAAACTTACAGTTACCAAGGGGTAAGCAGGGAGGAAGGATAAATTAGGAGATTGGTACTGACCTATACCCACTACTATATATAAAACAGATAACTAATAAGAACCTACTGTATAGCACAGGGAACTCTACTCGATAGTCTATAATGGCCTATATGGAAAAATAATCTTAAAAAGAGTGGATATATGTATGACTCAATCACTTTGCTGTACAGCAGAAACAAACACATCATTGTAAATCATTATACTCCAATAAAAATTTTTAAAAAAAGAAGAGATGACTCTTGGCTTTCTTGGAAAGCATTAGAAAGCCTAGTCCAATCAGAGACTGCCACTTCTTGGCTGGATAACCTCAGGTGAATCATGTAAACTCTCAGAGCCTCTCCTAATCTGTTAAACAGAAAAAAGAGACAATAATACTGTCTTACGGATTGTGAAGGAGATATGTGAAAACACCTTATAAACTGCTAAGTTCTATATAAATATCAGTTGCTATTCTTATTACTATAATGACATAATTTAAGAAGGAACTGGAGCCATCCTGAATAAAATACATTCAACAGTGCTGTCACTGAGGGAAAGCCTGTGCCACATATAGAGCTTTACCTGCTGCTAGAAGTCAGAGAAGGCTATGGGGCCATGAACAGAGAGCTCTAGCCCATCCAAAGTAGCTTTCCAGGTGTCTGTAATAAAACTATTCTTAGAATGCCCAAACCTTTCTCATCAAAGTCCCCCCATGTGTCCTGCTAGGGGTCACATACTTGAGCCTGGCCGTACCACCATCTCACAGTCAGCCATTTAATCTATATCTTTGTGCCTTGTGTGCAAGGGCATATACTGCTATTCGGATTCACGTGTCTCTCAGTGGTGAGTCACCATCTTTCCTTCCCAAAACTCATGCCTCACCTCCCTGATTAAGGGTCACTCCCTCCACCCTGAGGTTGGCTTTCCAATCTGTCTGTTCTGAGTCAGGCGGCTCTCCCTACCCGCCTCACCCCTCCACCAAGTCCCAGGGCTTTTTGCCTCAACACACGTCACTGGCATTGGGAGAGGCAGCTCTATGGGTGATGTCATCTGTTTGTAAACAGTTTCCACAAATCACCTCTCACTGGAAATTACAGAATCCCAGAGATGGAAATAAGGGCCCCTCTCATTCAGAGCAGGACTGCCTTTCAGAGCCTCCCTGACAGGGGGCATTTGGTCTCAGGTATAAACATCCTGGATGAAATCAATGAAGCATTTCTGACCCTGCCTCAGAGCAAATACCTTTTGTTGGGTGGTTGCCCTGACAGGGCTTACCAGTCATTGGGTCACTGATGCAGCAGCAGCCAAGAAGCCAGGCTTCAATTTTCTAAGAGCCTGGGTGTGTCTGCAGAGGTCTGAGTGTCCCCTTCCCTGGGTGATGGTGATTTCTAAGATAGGAGAATATGACAGCTTAAGACTGAGAACATGGACTTTGGAGTCAGACAGATCCCAGTTCAACTCTCATCTCCCTCACTCACCATCTAGGGACCTAGAACATTCGCTAGCTGTGCGACTTTGGCCAAGTCACTGAAACTCTCTTAGCCCCACTTTCATTACATACAAAAAAAAAATAGGGAAATTCCTGTCTATGTATGGAGATTATTTTGAGGATTAAAGGAGATAATATATGTAAAGTGCCTAAACCTGTGCCCAACCCAGCATGAGAACAGAGTAAATGCCCAATAAGTGGTAGCTATTGTCACTATTATTATCACTGTTACTATTGCCTCTTCCCTTGTGAACCCAGCAGGCACCACTGCAGAGGACATTGTTCTGCTTCCTCTTCCTGAAACGAGTGGATAAGATCTACACCTGCAGGCTGAGCTTTCCGAGCTACTCAGGATGACCCCACCACAACCACCACCTCTGGAGAATGACATTCCCATAATTCTGAGCATGACACTTCTCACCCTGCAGAGTCCTGGAAACCCATGTCTCCCAGTCAGACCTCAGCTGCATGAATGAGGCCTGGAGGGGGAGGTTCTCAGTCTCCCGGCATGCTCAACTGGCAAAGTTCCCTTACCCAGCAAGCAAAGCAGTGGGCTGGTGCTCTTCTGTGGCAAAAGTTAAGTCTCAGCTCACCTGATTCCAAAGCCCTTAAGAGTTGCAAATCCAAACCTTTGCCATGCAGCTGCCTGGGCCTGATGGGTAGGAGAGTGAGCACCTCAGTGGCAAGGCTCTGGAAGTCTTCCAGGGACCAAGCTGAGCAGTTAGGAGCATAAGCCCTGGCTTTTTCCATCATGTGCCAGCTGAATGACTTTGAGCAAGCTCCTTAACCTCAGTTTCTCTTCTGTAAAATGGGTATAATAGCACCTACCTCACTGAATCGTTGTGAGACGATGCATGTCCCATAAAGCCTTCAGAACACTGTCTGGCTCCATTATGTGAGTTCTGCTATCACGATTAAGTACCAGAAAGCCACTCTTGTTCAGGCTTTCCAGGGAAATTTTTAGTTTCCCACCTTTTACAAATGTGCCAAGTCAGAGCTGAGTGAGAAAATGGAGTAACAGAACATGATAATAAATACACAAATGAAAGAACAAATAGGAAAGGGAGTGTTCTCAGGAGGTAGAAGTTTTATTAAGACATGTCTTCAAAAGACAATAAAATCAGTAGGCGTTTATTGAGCACCTACATATGCAAGTCCCTGCAGACAGTAAAGTCCAGTGTCCCACCCACAGCTTTCAGGTTCCTAAGGAGTAAAAGCACAAGGGGGGACGGGGGTGGGGGTGGCGGGGTCAGGGAGTTTTGTGGGGCTGAGTACAGGGTGGGTGTCTGAACACCTAAGAGCAGTTATCTTTAAGGGGGCAAGCTCTGAGGCCCTGTCCCGCAGGGGAGCACGGTATTGAGGGGTGCAGGCACGGGGTGGGAGCAGCTCTCGCTCAGGTGTGGGGCAGCCGTGGCCTCAGCATCCGCCGCAGCAGTCGGAGCTCGAGGACCGGGACCTCTGGCTGCTGTCCGTGCAGCAGCAGCAGCAGCGGCTGCCCAGCAGGCGGCGCCTCAGGGGAAGGCAGCAGCAGCCGACGGAGCTGCAGCCGCAGCAGCCCGAGTCCCTGCAGCAGCCCGAGCCGCAGCAGGAGGAGGTGTCGGGCGCCGGGTTGGGACAAGGACGCTTCGTGTCCTGCGAAGACCCCTTGGAAAAGTCTTTGCCGGTCTGCTGGGAGGACATCGTCACAGAGAACCTGGAAGAAAAGAAGCTTTTCACATGGGAGCACTGTTTCTTTCCAACACAGGGCTTTTGAGATTTGACTTTGTGAGCACGTGAGCCCGGCATAATGCAAGGAAGGAAAACACACACACACACACAAAACACACACACACACACACAAGAAAGAGGGGAAGCAAAGGAACAAACCCCAAACAAGTGTTCCAGTGAGTGAGTTCCACTGAGTTAAACCTGCATAGAGTGGCAAACAGTCTATGCAAAGAATCAATGGTTTTCCATTTTTCCTGACTAGAGTAAGGACCACCCAAGTTCACCACAGTGGAAAAGAAAGAGGATATTGTGGTAATTTTTCTGTCTGATCCAGTCCAAAATCTCCTGGCTCTTTTCCCCTCCCCCATTTCACTGTGGCCATAAACCTTCAAATGGTATTCGCCTATCATTAGCATTGCATCAACACTAGCTCAGTTAGAAAATACCAAAATCACACATATGTCCGTCTGTCCTAACGACCCAGATCTAAAGAATCCACGAACACCAGAAGCATGTCTTGGTCGTTCTTTCCTGCTTATGCCTCTCACTCCCCATGACCATAAGGAAAAATAGAGTGGTGCAGAGGATGGTAATACATCCCAGGTCAGGAAGTCAAAGACCTGGATTCCAGTCACATCTCTGCTACAGACTTGCTGTGTCACCTTGCAGAGTCACCCCCCCAACCCCCAATCTGGCTTCCATGTCCTCATGACACCTGGAGAGGTCAGCTCACTTGAAGCTTAAGGCACTCTCCAGGGCCCTCTTTCTGTATCTACCTGCTGGCTGTGTTCTGCCTTCTCCTCCCCTCTGCCTTCAATTCTTCCCATACTCCTCCCCCAGGTTCCACTTGGAGACTTACTAGACCCTGGTTCCACTGGAAGACTCACTCAGCTTTCTAACTGGAATGCACCACCTGCTAGGCAATGGACTGAGGAGTGTCCAGCCAGAGAACCTTTTATAAGACTCCAGTTAGACGCTGGCTCTTGGGAGGGGCCCATTTCCCAATAGACATTGTCATCTGACGCTTACATCCCAGAGACATTCATCACTCAGGTAGCACCGTAGGTGGTGCACATGGGTATTCAAGTCACCTCACAGAGGTGCCAGGATTGCTGTAGCATGTTTACTTTCCAAACAGGACTCTGTTCATAGCTGAGAGGGCTGTGTGTGTGCTAAGACAGGGCATTGGGGCTCAAGTGAAGAGAAGTCTGCCCCTTTCTTGGGACCTGTTCTCTTTGCCCTTTTCTACAGCGTACATGCACACACACACACTGTTCCCCTGTGCACACATTCATCCCAGTGTAGTCATCTAGATGGTAGTTTGTATTGAGTTGGCCAAAATGTGTGTTCGGGTTTTTCTGTAACATCGTACAGAAAAGCCCAAACGAACCTTTTGGCCACCCCAATAGTTCACTTGTTATCTTAGTTCACATCTCTCAGGATCTTGGTCCTTGGCTCCTCTGGGAAGGCCACAGTTTACGCCAAAAGCCTGCTGGGTTTCATCCAGATGCTTCCGGGTGGGATTGAGTGGAGATGATGGTGAGGATGTGCCTATGGGAATCTCAGTGGCAGTTTCTTTGTCACTGGAGACCGGAAGAAAACCCCAGGCAAAGTTATGGAATAATTAAGACCAGGAAAGCTGTGAGGGTAGTCAGGTTACCATACCCCCCCATACAGCCCTGGTGGGCCTAAAAGAAAAACTTGTGCAGGATGCTGGTCAAATTGCCAAATACCAAGTCAGCTTGTGAGACTCTCCACTCCTGACCTCATCCCAAACTCCTTTTGAAGATAGGTTCTCCCTGGGGCCACTGCCCAATGTGAAGAGAAAGAAGCAAGAAGAAAGGAAGGAAGGAAGGAAGGAAGGAAGGAAGGAAGGAAGGAAGGAAGGAAGGAAGGAAGGAAGGAAGGGAGGGAGGGAGGGAGGAAGAAGGAAAGAGAGAGGGAGGGAGGGAGGAAAGGAGACCTTTCCAAAGGTCCAAAGTGCCCATGAAAAATTGTGCCTTTGGAATAACTAACTTTTAAGAATTGGGAAAGACTTTGGAGGTCAACTGCTTTCAGAGCTGCTTCTTAATCAATGCAACAGCCCACAACCACGAATACGAGGTAAAAGTGAAATCCAAGACTAAGAATTCAAGAATTGATGGTGAGATATAGGTTTGGGAGTGAGTGAGCTGGGAGAGGCATGAGTGTGCACGCAAGCAAAGGTAAGTCACAAAAAGATACCAGTTTCATTTAACATGGCTTTAGAGCCTGATTAACAGGTTGCATGTACCTAGGGCCACCTGTTGGTGCATACAGATGAGACATTTGAAAGGTGAGGTCGGTATTAGAAAGGAGGAAGTAATGAAGTAACAAGATGGAGACAGGATCTGCTCTGGGAGGTGATTTGGGCAAGTACATACTCATTATATGGACTTGCTATAGCCTCATATACTAACTTACTTTACCCATCACTGTTAACTCGTATCAAAGGAAGGTTTAATTGTTCATCTTGTACATAAAAGCCTGATTCAGAATTATCATTTCTAGATTAAGTCCCCTACATATGAACAAGTCCTGTTCCAAGAGCATGTACATAAGTCCAATTGGTTCGTACGTCCAACAAAGTTAGCCTAGGTACCCAACTAACACAATCGGCTATATAGTACTGTACTGTAATAGGTTTATAATACTTTTCACACAAATAATACATAAAAAACAAACAAACACAAAAAATAAAGAACACATTTTTAATCTTACAGTATAGTACCTTGAAAAATACGATAGTACAGTTCAACAGCTGGCATACAGGGGCTGGCATCGAGTTAACAGGCAAGAAGAGTTACTGACTAGAGGAGGGAGAGGAGATGGGAGATGTTAGAGCTGAAGGATCGTCAGCAGTAGGAGATGGAGGGCAGGCTGCATGTGACAATGTACGCCAGATGTGTGAACTAACTTACGTGATTGGACATGAGTACACACACTCACACCTTTGAAAGTTCACAACTTCGTATGGAGGGGACTTACTGTATCACTACTGAGTCTTTCCTGAAGGAATCATCCTACTCCTAAAGGAAACAGAAAATCCAACGCAGTGACAGAAGCCCCCTGGCTCCCACCTCCATCCCCTCACACACACACATACACACACACACACACACACACACACCCCAACCACATGGAGACAGTCTTTGGCAGAGGAGGGGGTCCTTCTTGGTTCCCTACTCAGACCCAAACTCAGGCTTTCAGGAGCCAGGGGAAATGGGCTCAGACATTCCATACCTGCCTCCTAAACAGTCCCCCAGAAACTAAACCCCATCAGCATTCCTCTCTAGTCAACTGATGGAAGCACGCAGAATTATAATAATCAGAAAAGTAAAGGTGTCCATTCATTGGAGCCCAGAATGAGCACTTTAGGTGATCTTATTGCCCATGACTAGGAAATAAATTCTTTTTTAAACCATCACCCATGCTTGAAAGAAACCCTCCCAGAGTCATCTCACTGCGACCTTTCTGGGTACCACCATCTCCTCTCTGAAAACCCGTTCCTGGCCCTCCTCATGGAAAGCTTGTGTCAGAGGAATGGTCTCGGGCATGATCCTTTCCTTCAAGCTTAAAGTTCCCTCCTTCAGATCATAAAAGGGAATATTGTTTCCCAGAGGTCTAAGTAGCTTCAGTGCTGAAATCTGTTTCCCAAACTGATTTTTTTAAGTGTTCACTTACATTTAAAAGAAGGGAAGGGAGGATGGCTTGAGGCAGGGGGTGGGGGAGTGGGAGAGGTGAACAAAATAATCAGGAGGCAGGGACATCAGGAAGAAAAAGCTTTATTGTTACAGGGAAAACAGCTTCATGACCGAACTCCAATCCAAGTCCTCCAGAGAACTATATCTGAGAGGGGAATCAGGCCAGTGAAGGTCAGAGGTTAAACATCTAGACCTCACAAAGGAATGAACACGGGCAGGAAGAAGAGGGAAATGCTAAGCATTTCAGAAGCGCTTCCACGCTTCTTCCGTTCTTCCAAACCAGAAAAAGAGAAGACTCAGGCTGGGCAGGTCACCAGCACCTGGGCTCCTGAAGTGTTACTCCTCAGTGGTCTTCATGGCCCAGTGCAGCAGCGGCCCCAAGAGCTACAGCAGCCTCCAGAGCTGGGGCCACAGCAGGAGCCTGGAGGTGGGCAGGGGGACGGGCACTTGGGGGGGCACTTGGGGAGACACTTGGCTGGGCCTTTGGAGGCACACTTGGGAGGGGGCTGGCACTGCTGCTGGTTTTGTTGGCAGGACGTCTCAGCAGGAGCTGAACGAAGCTAGAAGAAAATACAGAAGTTTTAAGTTCAACTAGCCCAAGATAACTTCCTTACATTTAAAACCGAACTATGAATTCACTAGATTTCTTCTTTATAATGATCAGATTTTTAAAACCCAATCTCCCCAAACGAGTTACAAGAGGCATGCAAACAGTTTCAACCTAGGAACTCCATAGTTTCAAATGAATTTTTTGCAACCTCAAAAAGACGCCAATCCTTCTTTCCCTTCCACTAATCCTCCCTCCCCTTCCAGCAGAATCCTCCCTTTCAAACCCACTTTTCTCCTTGTCTTTCTTGAAGATTGTCCTCAGCCTCCACCCAGGGCTTCTGTCTGCCCAAAGCACCAGCACCAAGAGTCCCTCCTGGTCCTCAAGATGCCTTCACTTGGTTCAGCACTGGAGCAGATCACCCAGGAAGCAGGTGGACTGAGGTGCCCTCAGGAACTTCAGCCTTTTATACAGCCTCAGCTCTGACCTGGCATCAGGCGATGCAGACCATGGGGCAGGTTGCTGCTGGCATCTTTCACAAGGGGCACAGGTAACAACACTTCCCTCACATCCCAGGGACCCAATTCCTCCCTCCGTAAGCATGTCAACTATTAACCCACAGGAAGATCCCCTGAGAATTGCTGCCCTCTAGCTAAGATTAGGATGGAACTTTGCAGGTTGCACACAATGTCTGTCAATCTCACAGGCAGCTCTGCTATGCTCCCTATTTCCCAGGCTCGGTCAGTAGGGTTCTAGACCTCTGAAATGAAGAGAAGTTCTCTCTTCTCGTTGGTATAGGAAATGGTGGGGAAAATTCCCAACCTGAAATTAAATGAACCTTTTTGGAATAAGGATTGAGATCCAAAATAAAGTGCCAAGCCCAAGCCAATAATCTAGTGTGACTTTTTCATTTTTAGATGATGCCGTAGCCTGGACTAAGAACGCTTGCTATCTCAGTGATGCTATTTTAAGCAGGTCCCATGCAGATGGTGTGGGTAGTTGGGCTTCTCTCCTTACCTGAACTTAACCCTCCAAGAGAACTCACAAATAACACTGATTCGGCACCAACAATCCCTTTGAAAGGATAGAAAAAGTCTAGGAATGGCTTCTCTTTCCACATATGGTCCTAAACAAGGCAACTTCGGCCTGCCCAAGGTGAGACGGCAGGGACCAGGTATGTGCTGCAGGTGGAGAAGAAGAACTAGATTTCTATGGAAGTGGCCAGAAGTGAGGCATGAGTTCTGGTCATAACTAAGAAAAGAGCATCCAACCTGGGAAGATCCTTTTTGTATAGTTTTGCAAAGTCTGTGATGGAACCCTACAAAAAATATTCTGAGGACAAATTAGGTCCCCAGGAAAGTCATCAGATTCTGGTTAGCTGAAAAGGTAGTCAAAATTTGTCATATTCAGAATGAAAACTGCAGTGAGAGGAAGTAAGACAGGGAGAAACATGAGACACCTCAGCTCTAAGCTGGACACAGAGACTGTCTCCCATCAGTTCCCAGCTCTGCAAACTCAGACAAGTTACTTAATCATCACTATAAAAGGAGCTAAAACAATTCCAAGCTCACTAAATAAGGAATTATAATGTTCTTAGAACAGTATCTGGGACTATTAGTTCAAAATGCTAGTTTAAAAATAATTTTATCACTATGGATACTCTTATATCCATGAGAAAAGATCTTTTAAATTTCAAATTACTGATCTGCCAATTTTTGAAGCCAAAACTATTGTTTGCAGTATCAGAGCTTAGCCCTAACGTTTTCTTACAGAAAAAGAGTAATATCTTACTTGCCACTGAAGTATGACATTATAGGAAGGCATAGTCTTTATGAAAAAATACAAACAGGAAGAATTTTAAATTCATTTGTAATCCCATCTTCTGAGTATTCTTAATATTTTGTTATTTTCCTTCTGTCTCTTTTTATGATTATATTTCAATCTTTTCCACTGTGCATAGTTTTTTAGTGACTTTTGTTTTGTTTTGACTTTACCCAGTTTTGATCAGGTACTTTTATGAGTTTATCTTACTAACTTTTCACCTAACATTGTAACATAAACATTTCCCATGTTACTCAGCCTTTGGAGGCGTTATTATGGGCAAACATGGAACATTTCATGGAAGGCCCAGAATCCATTTATAAGTGGTTGGGAGCATGAGTTCTAGAACCGTCTCCAGTTCCAGCTCCCCACTGAGCAGCTTGCGACCTTGGGCAAGTGACCAGAGCTCTCTGTCTCACTGCCCTCATCTGGGATATGGGGAAGGTAATAGTGTTTATCTCATAGGATCATTTGCAGATCAAATGAGTTAACATCCATAAAACTCTTGGAATAGTGTCTGGCACATAATAAGCGCTCAATCAACATTAAAAGTGAAACCTGATGCTGTGTCACTTCTAAATGTTCTATAAAGACCACCAGGTGGGGGCCAGAGAGCTTGCTTTGGTTGCTAGAGCTCTGCTCACCAGAGGATCCTTCTCATCCCCCGTTTGCTGAGAAAGATAATGTAAGGCAGGCTCTGAATTTCTGAAAAAAGAAGCCCAGTAGAGGTTAAAGGAATTATTCATTTAATACATGAGTGTGATTAATTTTAAAAGGAACAATGTCCATCCCCTTTTACCTATAATTATTTGGGTACGTGGCCACCTAGCTGACACACAGTAAGGTCTTTTGAGTGCAGGCACCCCTAAGGGATCTAGTTTAGTGCTTTGTAGGTAGTAGACACTCAATTTTCGTTTCCTTGTCTTGTTGAATTTGCTATTTAGTAAAGAGGATGGATGCCTCCAATAAATCCGAACCCAGATTCTCATTGACAAATTCCAGACCTTTCATGGAATGAGGGAATAGAAGATGTAGAAAGGACCTTGGTTCATTCAGAGACAGTGGTACCCCATCCCGGTCAGGCCTGGGCATCGACAGCCTCCAAAAATTCCCTGCGTGGTTCTAATGTTCCATCCGGTTGAGAATCACTGATTTAGACCATGCCCCTTATTTTGCAGATGAGGAAACTGAGGCTCAGAGAGAGAAAGAGGCTTGTCCCAGATCACACAGGGACTTAGAGGCTGGATTTCAGATCCTGCTATCAGCCCTCTCTCCACAGCACCTTGCCTCTTGAATATTTTATTTCTTCTTGTGATGTTTTTTCCAGCAAGCTTTATTTTACGTAATTGCCTTGTTTAAAATGCCTATTGAAGTGGAGTGAAAATAGTAGTAAACATGATGGACCATTGTCTGAATCTCATGGTTAGAAAATCTGGACATAATTCTTACTGTTAGTTGCTGTAAGTAACCAGGAGTCAAGCACCTATATCTGAAAGGCAGTGTCTGGCATCACCAGGGTTGGGCCAGCTGGCAGACCCCAAGAATGCTCCCTAGGGTGGCACTACCTTGATGACGGTTCCCTGACCCAGAAATTCATGGGTCATGAATTTGTCCATGAATTTGTCCAAGACTTGTCCATGTCTTTGAGTTTATCAATCCTGGCAGTGCTGAGTCACTGCAGCTAACTCACAAGAGACTGATTATGTCAATTTACAAAGACAAACATGTGTACCAAATGTTGGCATGATGGGTACATTCTCTTCTGGCAGGAAAATTTCTCAAAAAAGTCGAGTCATAATCTGGAGATGCTTGGTGATGGGGGAATTACATAATGGCCTCAGGTTTTGATGGTAAAAAAAACTAGACATCCCCATCAGATCATCTGAACATCTCCAGCCCTAGACAGATTGGAGTGGTGCTGAAAACATCTGCCACCTGGCTGCCCTTCCTCTGTGCTCTTTAGTAGATCATTCTTCCCTCTGCTGGAAGGCACCTCATTGGGCGGCCTTTGCCGAGTGCTGCTCTCATCCGTTACATGCGGATTTTGGAGTTTAACATTGGGAAGATCATTTTATTATTTATTTGTCTTATTTTTACGGTTCACTATTGCCCTGACACACACTGTGGGAGACAGGATAAAGCCTCTCTTCACAAATACGGCCATATCCAAATCCCCGGAACCTGTGAATCTGTTACCTTATACAGCAAAAAGGACTTTGCAGATGTGATTAGCTTAAGGATTTGGGATTGGAAACTTGTCTTGGATTATCCAAGTGGGCCCAGTGAACCTTTTTTTAAGGGGGAGGCAAGAGGATTGATGTTAAAGAGGAGACGTGTGACAAGAGAAGCAGAGGTTGCAGTGATGAACTTTGAAAATGGTCATGAGCTAAGGAATGCGAGCAGCCTCTAGAAGCTGGAAACACCAAGGAAATGGGCTCTCCCTAGAGCCTCTGGGAGGAACACAGCTCTGCCATCGCCTTGATGTTAGCTTAGTAAGACCCATGTTGGACTTCTGACCTACAGAACTTGTCTTAAGCCACTAAGTTTATGGTAATTTATTATAGCATCAATGGGAAACTAATACATACACTTAGATTTTTAAAAATAAATTTCATAACGTGACTTAATTACTTAAAAGGAGATCAAAGTATTAAAATTATTTCCACTGACATTTGGAATTGAAGGCTCACATATCTGATATTGACAGGATGTCTTTCACCAAGGGGAAGTTCAGTTAAGAGATGACAGAGAAAATGCTCAAAGATAAACAAAGATGCAGCCTGGGCTTGTGTCCCAGCTCTGTCACTTACCAGCTGTGTGACCTCTCTGAACCTGTTTTCTCATCCACAAAATGGGGGCAATAACAGTGTCCATCTCATAGGGTTGTATGAGGATCCCTTGAGATAATGTCTATAAAGCCCTTTGCCCCGGACCTGGCATGTAGGAAGCGCTTGGTAATTGTTAGCCACTCTTATTCTTGTTATAATTTCTATTGCCTTTATTAATAGTTATCAGTGACCATTGGAAACCCAGAGATGTCAGGATTGTTGCTAGGGCATTCCTAGGCCCTAGAGACAGGGATGAGGAAGCCACTATCACTGCCCACTGACAGTTGCCCCAGTGAGCTATAACAGGAGCAGACTGATGACTATGGACCAACGTTTAAGCAAAGTGGATTAGAAATTTAAAAAAAAAAAGTTTATAGCAAGTTACAATAGCATACGATATGGCCATTCCACTTATATGTCTCTCCAAATATGTCTGTATCTTTATATATAATACATGTAAATAAACAGAAAATAGTCTGGATGGATCTGTATTAAAATGTCAACAGCATGTAATTCTGGGTGGGGAATCCCAAGCATTTCTTTTTTCCTTCTGCTTACTGACATTTTCTAATTTTCCTGCAATGAGGAAAAATGTGGATTTTATAATCTATGTTACTTGGATTATAAAATGTCTCAGGACATTCTAAACTCACTGGAAGTATCAGAGAAGTCTTCACAGAAATGGCCTTTGATGCTTCTACTCAACGTTGCAGATGTTTTGAGCTTCTGCTAAGCGCCAGGTGCCATGCTTGGTGCTGTAGGCACAGGGGGAGAGCTGTACACAGTCCTTGCTCCTGGGACTCAAATGCTGCCCTCCCTTCTCCTCCACCTGCAGCTCAGATGCCACCTCCCTACCTGTCTGGTCTCAGAAGCCCTCTCTGTCAGACTCACTGTCTCAGATACTTCATCACACCCTACACAGCTCTGTATATGGATGTCATTTACCCCCACAATCACGAACTCTTTGGAAGACGGAACTATATGTTATCTTCATGTTGAATTCCTGAAGCTGGGGGAACATGGGTGCCCTGAGTGGCATAGTGAACGGAGCCCATTGGAAGGAAGTGGGTATCGTGGTCCAGACGAGAATCGGTCTCAGTGCCAGAGGCCTGGGGAGCCTCATGGTTCCCGACTCTTGAGCCCATCTGGGAACTGAGGAGGGGCTGCCTCACCCCATGCTCTGCACACAGAAGGGCCCCAGTGTTTATTGAACTGAAAAGTGACCACTCCAGAGGCAGGCCCTGCACCCACATTTGGGAAAAATGATTCTCTCCACCCCAAGACACCACCTTCTCTCAAGGGCACAAAGCTCAACGGATTATGTTCACGTTCAGGGACTGAAGACACTTCATCTGATTGTAAACCTGGAGCCTAGCTCCAGACTGGATATGTGATAAGTGGGAAAGGAATCGAGAAAGGGAGAGAAGAAGGAATGAGGGAAGGAAAGAGGAAAAGAAAAAAGGGGGAAAAGGGAAAAGAAGGAAAGAAAGAAATGAACAGAGATGGGAAATGAGTGACAAATACAGTTCTCTCTTCATTCTGCTTCAAGTAGTGGAGATTCTGTTGACAAATAAAAAAAACACTAATAAGGCAGGAAGTGACTGTCACTTGTAACAGAAGAAAGACACCCACACATCTGAGCAACTAGGATGTGCAACTGTAGGTTGGAGCTGCACCTCGTCCCCTTTCCTCCTCCAGTGTGTGATCCGGCCACCCATGCCCACCGCAGCCTGACTCTCCCCGCCCTGCAAGGCCAAGACTTCTTCACGTCTTCTGTCATACTCCCAGCTCTGACAGATAGGCAGAGCATGCCTGAGTCATGTAATAAGGGTCTGAGCAATTTACCAGATGCTTGAAGTCTCTAGCTTAATGACAAAATGACCAAAAAGTTCCTGCTGCCTTTGTGCCAGTCTTTTTCACCCAAATCCAATGAGTGATCTGGGAATATGACTGGCTCTGTCCTAAGACTGCAGTCTGCTCCATCCAGGGAATTCAGTCTCCAGAACCTCTTCTTACTCTCCTTTACTCATCCTCTGCTCTCCTTACCTCTGCCTCGATATCCACAGACCCTATCAATCCTTAAATGTTCTCCATCATAAGGGCTGCCCATCAGTGCCATGTGAGGGCCTCTCTCCCTCCTCCCAACTACCTGTTCTTTATCCGAACCTTCTGATGGCATAAACCATGTTCCACAGTTGACAGCAATCCACGCGCACAGAACCTACCATCACCACCTCCCCTCCAGGCCTCTCGGTTCCCTTAGTAAATGGTCCCAAGACCCAAGACTGAGAGTCATCCTAGCTTCTCCTTCTTCCTCATCCCACATCCAAAGATGCACCCAGGTTTCCTTTTCCCAGTTCTACTGCCTTCTTTCCTTGGACGCTTGCTATCTGTGTAAAATGTAAATCTCAGCCTATTTAAAACTTTCAGTAGCTCCCTATTACCCGCAAAGGGGAAAAAATCCAAGGCCCTCCAAATGGTGCCTGAATTCTTTGTACTTTGGCAACTTCTACCTCCCCAGGCTTGTCTCCCCTACATGGTAGGGACACTACTGCCACATTAAACTATTACCACCCCGAACGTGCCTATAGGCACCCCCTGTTAGAACATTCTTTGTTCCCCACCCCTACATGCTTCCAAAGACTGTACTGTGAAACACCTGCCCAGGTGGGACCTCATCACTGGCTCCCTGTAATGGAGTGCCTCTCTGACAGGGCACCTGCTATGCCCTGTGTTCATGACTGGCCTCCACTGTTAGATTCTGAGACCCTTCATGTTAGGGTCTGGGTGTTCCCCCTGTGACCTTGGGGACATATCACAGTGGCTAGCACATAACAGATGCTCAGTAGGGATAAGACTTCCTGAAAGAGTTCCTCAGGGGCAGATGCCTCACATTGTCCATCACTGTGTCCTCAAGGATGCAGTGCAGAGTGCATAGCATTCAGCAGATACTTGTTATGTGAAGAATGAAGGGAGGAATGAGAACTAGTTGTCATTGTCAGGGAGGGAGGAGGTCCACAGGGCCATCATAGTCGCTGCAGAGCATGATCTGACCTTGACTCAGCCTGATTCAGTGCAAAGTGTGACTGAAGTCACTTCTCTCCAGCATGTTGCCTTGGTCTCCCTGGGATACTGGACAAACAGGAGACCAAACCCTAGAAATTCTGGATCCCTTCTAGATAAATGGAGGGATATCAGGTCCTGCTTGAGTCATTCTTAGACAATCTGGGTCACCTGGAATCTGTCAGAGATCTGGCTCATCCCTCCTCATCTAGAGCATGAAACTGGCTCTGGAAGTCAGGACTAGGGCTCCAGCCACTGAGCCCCACATCGTTTCCATCTCTGTTGTCCGAACCACCTATTTCAGTGGCCACAGCTGAACTGAGGGAGGACCTGGGGAGCTGTAACGTGAGAACAGAGTCCGGCAGTGCCTCACAGAGTGTCCACTTGACTGCCGGCTGCCCAACTGAGGGAGGGGGAGCCCACGGACTTTGAGAGGTGATGGGAGAAAGTCAATCCTGTTTTCTGTGGCTCATCTCTCCAATGGACTGCAGCCTGGGGGAGCAGGAAATGAGCCTCCGATGTGGTGTGTTCAGTCACTGCCCTCTCGGGGAGGTTATTCTGTGGAATCCCTCTAGGTGAGGCCAGCTTTCTGAACTTCTTTCAGTTCCTGGTAGGTATAGCAATATTCCTAGTGCTCAGGGCTTCTCTGGTGCAGAGAGAACTTGGGCCCTGCACCAAACTCTTCATGTACCAGATAGTTGATCTCTTTATGTTCCCAGTTCATTGCTGAATCCCCAAGACCCAGAAGATGCTTTGAGCATAGTAGAGGCTCATAAATATTTGTGGGAAGAAGAAGGAAGGAAGGAAGGAAGGGAGGGAGGGAGGGAAGCCATGTGCCACTGTTGGCAGCAGCTACCACTGAGCTGGCTGAGAGCAGTGTGAGCCTCTATCAGTACCTGGGTACCCCTGCTGAAGCCAACTTCCCAGAACAGAGGCCACCTCCCACTAATCTCAAGAGTCTTGGACACACATTTTCATTTACTGGAGTAGAAAGTCTCTTGGGTCAGAAAGCTTGACAGTCAATGAAGCGCCCTTTGTGGCACATGGCAAGGGCCCTATGATCCTTTGCTCTTAGGTCGTGCCAGCTCTGTCTCTTCCTGGGGTTTTCAGCGCATCTCTCCCACAAGCCCCACCCCCACCCCAGCACCATGCAAGGAACTTGTCTCAGAAGCACTGTGGGCCTCAGCTACGGAGGTGCCATGTTTCCCACCGGGATCCAGGAGACGGGGTGACTGAAGCGAATCCTATTAGAAGTGGAAGACTCAAAGACCAGTGGTGCACCATTAATAACCTTAAAGTGGAAAAAGAAGAAGTTGAGCAGAGTGAGGATAGTGGGATAAAATCGAATATGAAACAGGGAAATCTGCTCTTGAGTCTCCGTTCTGCCATATTAACTCTGTAACCTTGGGCATGTCACATTACTCTTCTGAATCTCAATTTTCTCATCTCTAAAACAGAGGCTACTTACATGCTACCCAATCCAATGAGATCACATGTAGCAAAGTACTTGGTGAGCCATAAAGTACTATAAATATATAAGCTAATAATAATGATATAAACATAACTAATAATGGTGATGATAATCAACATCAACCTATGAGTAGCTCTGTCCCTCACATAACCCTGCAGCCTTATGTGATGTCAGTGAGCTCGAGATGGGGAGCGAGGTGGGTGGAGGAAGGGAAGGGAAGACCCCAGGTGACAGCTGAGTGTCAACACTCTGCCAGGGCATTGCTGGGGCCTCTCTGGATGACAGTCCTAAGGGCAAACACTGCCCTGGCCCAAAGAGTGTGAGAAAGAAGGAATGAACTTGATGGCTAATCTTTGTGACCCAGTTTTGACCCACGTGGGACACTTCTGATGACTGGGAAATGAGTTCTCTAATTTCTCAGTTAGTTTTGCAGGCCCTTGGGAACCAGAAGGTTGGGCTGGGAGTGGAGCCTGGGCTCAGGCAGTCACTCTGCCTTTGGAGCAGTATATCGCTGTGTAAGATAAGAAGAGGCTGGATGAGAAGACCTCTGCAAGACCCTCCTGCCCGAGAGGATCCCATGGATCAGTCCCGCAGGTTTCCCACAGGCTCTGTCTTCAGGGGTTCATAGTCTTTGGAATGGTACCCAACACCCAATACTGTTGACACCACCCCTGCATTGGTTCCACCAAGGGGCACAGCTGGCTTACAGGAGCCTCACTCTGACCTTGCACCAAGAGTGTCATATCCAAAAGACACTTGGAGCTGCTACTGGAAGGTTCATCCATGAGTCAATCATTCCATCCTCAAAAACAGATGGAGTACCTATAATGTGCCAGGTGTTGTGCTAGACCCTAAAGATACAGACGAGAAGAAGCCTCAGCCACTGTGCTTAAGCAGTTCCCATTCTGGGTCAGGGTAGGGTTGGGTGGAGAGACACATAAACATACATATACGACAGTATGATATGTGCATAGACCCTCCCAAGACATCTCAGTAGAAGGAAATGGGGTGGGGAGTGATAGGGGAGGTAACACTCAATGTTCTATCTTGGGAGTGACAGCCCTAGTCTGCCATGCCTGATAGGAGGTGAATGACCCTTGCCCACTCCTTCAACCTTCTAAGCTGACGGGAGGTGAATGACCCTTGCCCACTCCTTCAACCTTCTAAGCTAGGAGCCAGAAAGAATCCCACTTCTGCCATTGATTAGCTAGGTGACTTTGAGAAAGTCACTTGGCTTCTTGGGGCCTCAGTTTCATCATCTGTAAAATGGAAGCTATGATGGCTCTTCATCTAGTCACTCAACCAAACCACAAATATTTTTTGGGTAGCAGCTATATGCTAGGCTTTGGGAACACAGCAGGGAGCAGACACATGCCTCTGATCTCATGAAGTTTAAGGTTCACTGGGGAAGACAGACATTAAAGCAGGACATCACATTAGTGCTGACAGCCAAAAATGGAGAAGCACAAAGTCCTAGGGAAATGCAAGAAGGGACTCTCACCCAGTCATCGTCATTCGCTCTGATGTTATGGGCATCAATTAGACAGTGAATATGAAAGTTTTCTTTATACTGTAAAGTTCTGTGTAAATCTGTGCTGGCCTTTCCTGTGTTTTCCCTCTCTCACTCAAAGCTGGAAGGGTTAGAATGTAAGAAAGATAAAAAGGAAAAGCAACATCAATAGAGGTCTTATTATATGGCAGAAAGGGATGCTCAGGAGGCCACGCAGAGGGTGGCGCAGCTTAGGGCTTAGATGCAAAGTTCAACCAGGTGTCTCTCAGCTGCTCCACAGTAGACAGGAGAATGATTCCCTTTAGTGTTTCCACCTTCAGCCCTGTTCCTTGGCTTCTAGTTAGTAGGAAAGGGGCAGACTGATGCCCAGCCAAGATGCTGAAAGAAAGGAGAGGTGCACCCAGGAGAGGGCAGGGCAAGAAAAGGTATCCTGGCAGGGATGCCCAGGTGGGAAGATAGGCCTGCCCAGCTTTGAACAGACTCCAGTCTGGCTTTGGAATACAGTGAGTGGACAGATTTGGAAACTGAGGTCCAGAGAGGATAATTGGGTGGCCGAGGCAACACACTGGTGAGCGCCAGTGGCCTGTTGCTCAGTCTGCTGGTCCCACTACACTGTGAAGTCTGGTTGGTGATGTCAACCTCCCCCTGTTGGTCTCCTCATTTCATGCTGCTCTCCCTTGGCCAATGCCCTCAGGCTCTCTCCTGTCCATTCAAAATCTGCTGTCTGAAAACCATCTGAAACTTACACTGAGTATGGCCCTTTCCTGGGGGATGCATGTGTGTTGAAGCAGGTACTGACCCCAAGAAACTCGCGATCATGGGGTTTCAGGTCTAAGCCCTAGGAGGAACCCTGCACAGTGGTACGTGGTGGTGGCTAAGGTAGATTTCTCTCCAGTTGAGGAAACCAAGGCCCAGAGCCAGAGAGGAAAGCAGCTCACCTTGGGTCCCACAGCTAGTAAGTGGCAGGACCAGGCCTAGAACCCAGGTTTTCTGAACTTCAGCCCCTTCAGGAAAACTGTAGATGGTATAGACCTTAGGGCAGCTGGAGAGGACCCCTCCCGAGCTGGAAAGCTTTCTCATGGGATGGCCATCCTGCCCCCATACGACAAGCGGGAAACTAGATACGAAGAATGGAAATTTACTTTCCCAACATCCAGAGGTCTGGGGAGGAATTTTGGTCCCTATCCAGGGCTTTCCAGGTTAGCTGCCCCAGGTCCCTTGCCTGACAGCCACAGTGCAAACACAAGCCCTGGCATCCCCCAGAGTCAATATTTTCTTCTCTGAAGGTGTCATCCCGTTGTCGAGATGGCCCCTGGTGGTGGGGCAGGAAAACCCAACCTTTGAAGTCATACTCCTGTTTGACTCTCAGGTCTGTGGTCTTGGGGAAGTTATTCAACCACTCTGAACCTTGGTTTCCATGTCGATAATAATGGGAGAAATACTGCCTAAATTTGGGAGTTGGTCTGACAATAAGTGAGATGACAAATCTGAACTCACTGCATGGTACCTGACACATGGAAGTGCTCAATCAATGTTTTCCTTTCCCCTCTGCAAACCCTTCCTTTCTATAATCACCAGAATATTTCATGGAGTTAATTTAGAGAAAGTCAGTGATGTGATATAGACAAGACATACTGAAAGTGGAATCTTAAGGGAAATCTCTGGGTATCTTTATTAATACAGGTTCCTACTTCTTTGGGCCTGAGATACTTCAGAACTTGACCCAGCCAGTCTTTACAATACTTAGGGGTCAGGATGCTTGGGTTCTGGTCTTGGATTTGAGGGCTTTGCTCCTGGGTCTTAATTTCCTTGTCTGTGACATGAGAAAATAGGTCAATAATTCAGCAAATTTTTATTAAGCTTCTAATGTCTTCCAAGCACCAAACACAAGGCTTGTATTTGTTGTTTGGTGCTTGTGAGGAAAGAGAGATTAAAGGGATGGACATGAGGTTGGGTAAGATGTGGTCACTGCCATATAGGGACATAAAACCTGGTAGTAGAAGCCAAGAAACCCATGAGGGAGCTAGCACAGCAGGTGTTTAAAAGCACAGACTTGGAAACCAGTGTGCTGAATTTGAATGCCAACTCAACCTTGGGCAAGATACTTGACTTCTCTGGGATTTGGATGCTATAAAATTGTTCCTATAAATTATATATCATATTAATATTATATTAATATACATGTTACTATTTATAATATTTATAGCAATAGTATTATATATTATATTATTTATTACTTATTTGTAATATATTTATATTATATAATTGTATTATTATTTATTATATATTTATATTAATATTAATTATATATTATATAATATATTAATATATAATATAAATTTATATTATTTAACTTAAATATATTATATAAATATAATAACTATATTATGTATAATATATTAATTTATTAAAGCACTTTAAATAGTGTCTGGCTCAAAGTATAAGCACCATGTAAGGGTTTGGTATTATAACCAGGTTTACAACATAGAAGGCAGACCATAGTTGCATGCTTTGTAGAGGAAGGCACAGTCAGTTCTGATTAGTTGAGGTTGGTAGCATTACATCAGGCCTTAAAGGAGAAGGAGGTTTGTAGTGACGTGTGGGCAGCCTCCTGCTTTTTAGGTCAGGTCACTGGAATCCAGCCAAATCTCCAAGATGTTCCACCAGTTTTGTACTGATGCTTTTGATTCTGTCTCCCCCTACTGTCCAACGTGTATAAAGCAAATTGGATGCTCAATCTCGTTGTCACTAGAGAGACATGTTAAAACCCTGACATGGAGAGCTTACAGCCTTATTCAAGAGACTTGGACAAGTATGTGACATAGCTGTGGAATAAGAAAGAACAATAGAGAGAGGAGAAGCTGAGTTGAAGGGAAGTTTGGAAAACATGTATTCGTTTGCTAGGGCTGACATAACAATGTACCACAGACTGGGTGGTTTAAAACGCAGAAGTTTATTGTCTCACAATTCTGGAGGCTAGAAATCCAAGATCACGTTGTCTACAGGGTTTGTTTCTTCTGCAACCTCTCTCCTTGGCTTGCAGATGGCCACCTTCTCCTGTGTCTCCACATGGTCATTGTTCTCTGTGTGTCTGTGTCCTAATCTCTTCTTTGTATATGGACACCAGTCATATCGGATTAGGACCCACTTTAATGGCCTCATTTTACCTTAATTGCTTTTATAAAGGATCCATCTTCAAATAGTCACATTCTGAGATACTGGGGGTTAGGATGTCAACATATGAGTTTGGGAATCACAGTTCAGCTCTTAACAACAGATGAGAGGAACGGCCTCCAAAAGTGACTCCTGTACTATCACAGATATCCATGGACAGCGGGACAAGGATGGAGATGAGGCAGAAACAAACTAAGATCCACACCCACCTGAGAAGTGTTCAGCAGACTTTAGAAGATGGAATGGAGATTACGTTGAGACTCATGGAACAGCGAGGTGAGGCAGCTTCCAAGCATGAGCTTTGAAGCTTGTGTCTCTTGGGCACCAGGAAGTTAATCCCCATCATACTCCCTCTCCAAGGCACCTTAACATTTCTACTGAAACACCAAGGAGTTTGCAGGGATTCCTCCAGACTTACTGAAAAAGAGGAGAGCCATCATGAGACCATCACTGACCCATCCCACCAGCCTACAAAGACTGGACGAGACATTATAGAAGCATTCCCTGAAGCGGGAAAGTTGCTCGGAGTAAGGAATTGATATCTCTGGGGAAATGGCTGTGGCTTATTTCCCTTTTCTCCCCTCTTGAGTGTGAAGAGTTAGTTTTTACCACCTCTCAAGCCAAGCAAAGGGACAAGAAAACCACTCAGAGATTGGTGGTACCTGCAGGAAAGTGAAATGGATATATCCAATCCCATCTGGAGGCTCGATGCGCTGCAGAAATTCAGAGCCCAGAATAGAGACCAGTGAGGGGCTGCTTTGAAGAGCTTACCATGTGCCCCTGGAGTTAGGGAAGCATTCCTGGTTACAAAGGCTGGATTACTACAGCACCAGCCCAATCCATCTCCTGAGATCCCAACGCACAGAAGATGAAAGAATGCCCAAAAGAAGACCAAAGAAAGAGGGAGAAGGAGAGAACCTGCAGGAAAGTGGAAGCTCAGACCATCCACTTCTCCCTACTTACTGCAGGTTCCTGGGCCATGGGTTTGGTCTGAGCTCATGAGGCAGGAAAAACCATTAAATTTAGTGCTAGACTGAAGTCTTCAACCCCTGAAAGTTATCAGAAAGCCGTATCATTTGCCAGAGAGATTAAGGGACAAAAAAAGAGATTGAATATAACATTTTTAAAGTATACGATTTGATAACTAGATAAATAACCCATTTTCTATCTATGAAATACTGAGTTCAAACTTGCAGTAAGTACCAAGAGCCATCTTCCCACTATCAGAAGTTACTGCTGACCACATACATGATTACTGCTCCTCTTATATGGCAACCCTCTCCACCCAGAGAGTTCGCCTAGTGGGTTATTTTTCTTAAAAGGTCATCCATACTGTTTCTGTGTATGTATATAAAAAGACTGTTGTCTTGTAAATGAATGTTCATAGCATTATTACTCATAGCCAAAAGTACCTATTCATAAACGAACAAACAGTGGCATATCCATACATTGAGGTATTTTTCAGCCATAAAGAGGAATAAAGGGTTGACACGTGCTAGAACTTGAATGAACCTTGAAAACATTATGTGAAGTAAAAAAAATCCAGACAGGAAAGACTACATATTATATGATGTAATTTATACAAATTTCTAAATAAGTAAATGCATACAGATAAAAAGTATATTAGTGGTTGCCAGGGGATAGAGATGGGAAGTTGGAGGGTGGGAACAGGAATGGGAGAACTGACTAATTGCTAATAAATTTCTTTTTAGAGTGAGAGAAATGTTCTGGAATCAGATAGTTGTGAAAGTTGCAAAGCCTTGTGGACAAACTAAACATCAGTGAACTGCACAGTTTAAAAGGGTGAATTTTATGGTATGTGAACTTCTATCTCAATTTTTAAGGAGCTCCTAGGGCCTTAGTGGGGTTCTGGGAAGGCTTAGCTCCAAAGTCTTCCTGCTGCTGACTCAGACAAGGAACTGTATTAACATTCCATTTCGTTTAGTATGCACTACTACACCAAAGAATAGCTATTACATTAGACCAAGGAAATCACATTACAGAAGAACAATGCCAAATGGCGCGGTAGATTATAGAATACAAATACCCGACATTCTAGCAGGTTAGGGGGAGAGCACAGTGGAGACTTGTTGGGGAATGGGGTGGAGTGACTTGCGGCAGGACTCAGGAAGCCTTCTGGGAGGGGTGGGGCTGAGCTAGACCTTGATGGATGGGTGAGGCACAGGTAAGTGGGTCGAGGGGCCGGTGAGAGGGTTGAGCATCCAAGGAGTCATGTAGAGGCCAAGTGATGAGACACATCCAACTTCCTTCCATGCTGCCTCTGAGACCTAGAGTGGGTGGGACATGGGAGAGAGCAAAGACGGCAGGGGGCAAGCCAGAGATGGAGAGATGTACACCTTGTGGGTGCTTCCCAGGAAAGCAGGTTGCAAGGAGACCAGGCTTTGTATAAAATGTGGTAGGTTGGCAACATTTGTACATTAAACCAAAATGTGGAAAGAACTAGGGCTTCGTTCATTGAAATGAATATAATGTTGTTTCTTGAGCAATTGGCCCACTTAGGATGGGGATACAGGGGAAAACACACTTAAAATTACTAATTAGCTGTATATATTTCTATCTCTTTTAAGAAAATCTCATTTTAGGAAATTATCCAAAGTAAATCTCACCTCCCTATTAACATGTTTTACCCCTCTCCCCCTTGTCCTGCCCATGGTGGCATCTGGGTTCATGAGCAAGGAAGCTTATATGGCCTGTAAGCCCCACACCAAGGGAAGCCTGGTGTTCTACTGTTCGATTTGGGGTTTTTGCTGGTCCCTACTGTCGAAGGACTGAACTGACAGGGTTCTTGGGCTGGGGCCAGGTGGTCAGGGAAGCCGTGTTCTGTTCCCATGGCCTGGGCAGGTGCAGTATCCTCCTGGCTCATTCTAGTTCACTCTAGCTCCTCCTGCAGCTGGGGATCTCCCTGAGCCCTGGCTGTGACTCCCGAACAGCCTGTCCCCAGCAGCCCACCCTGACACTTTCAACTGTAGAGGCACAGACCCTATTCATCCTGGCTAGGGTCACCCTCCCACCTCCCAAGCCCCCACACCCCCAGCGAACTTTCTTCCAGCACCGTGAGTTCCTTCCATCTCTGTGGGACAGATGGGAACCTCTGGATCCCTTTCACTTCCATGGGAGCCAGGGAAGCTTGGGAGGAGTCTCAGCTCCTTCCACAGCACCAAGTAGGACATAAGTCACAAGATTTCTGTTTCCAGCTTTCTTCTCAACCTGATTATTTATCTACCTCCAGACTGCAGCCCCACTGATGAGAGAGTCAAAGCACGCATCTATTTGATTAGCCATCTCCATCCCCTTCTCCCGCAGGACCTCAGGACCCGAGGAGATTTTAATGACCTTCCTGTGTAGAAGGGAGTTCCCCTCCATCACATCCTCCTCCTCCTCTTCCCTTTGCCCTTTGCCCTTCCTGAGACCCAGAGGGTCACAAGGTCATCAGCTCTCCGAGGTCCTCAGCAACCCCAATATTACAAGCAGGTCCCAGATTTTTACTCCTTCCCCAGGCTCTTTGTTCCCATGTGAAGGGGCCAGATGCCATGGAGAAGGAAACTGTGAGAAATGTGTTCAAGAGAAGAGCAGACGTGTCGGCTTTGGGTAGAAGGGGGAGAGCAGGTGGGGGTCCTGAAAAGAAGCCTGCAGGCCCACAGAACGGACAGGCAACAACGAGGAAGAGGAGAAACCTGTGGGTGCCCCTTAGAGTCCGGTCCAATGTCAAAGCAGCCCCACCCTTAGCTCATCGACAGAAGAGCACAGGGCTGAGTTCATTCCGACTGGGCTCAGAGACAGAGCAGGAGGCTGCCTTTAGTTCCCTACCCAAGGCGGACCCCAGCAGGTCCGCTGGGCGATTGCGGAGGGAAAATACAGCGTTAAGTGCAGCCCTTACAAGTGAAATAGGGAGCAGAGAAAAATCAAGGCAGAGCTTCACTCTGACCCCTCCCCGGAGGTCCCCTTCAGACTGAGACCTCGTAACAGAAAGACCACACTTGGATTTTACTCTCTGGGAAAGACAGGGCTGCGCTCAGGGGTATGTTGCGGAAAACTGAGTGGTGTGGGCTAAAAAGAGCAGTGGAGTGAAAGCAGAGCCAGGGAATCCCACATGTGAGACTGGCTCCTGCTCTTTCCCAGCCTTTAACCCCCTGAGCTTCCTTATAGCCACCTGTTAAACAGGTGTGACGTAGCTGTACTGCCTGCCTCGGTTATTGTGAGGATTAGAGAAAGAGTGATGACATGAAAACATGGGTTGTCAACATTAAGGCAGAACTGTTTTCAAATAATCCTTTAGTATATATCCAGCAAGAAAGTTAGTCCAGGCAGTAATTCCTAAATTCTTTTAGCCTTGATGCCCATGTTCATTCCCTCACTGGAGAGACAGAGACAGAGACAGGGAGACAGAAGAGAAGAACTATGGGATTTACAAAGCAACCAACTTGGAAGATGCTCAGGCTCAAAGCTAGCAGCTGGCCCATGAGGTTAAAGAGGCATTTTCTCAAGGACCAAGGAAGCTGGATCATGGGCTGAATTGAGACGACAGGAAAGTTGTTTATTTATATGTTTCCAAGAAAGAACAGGATCACAGTGCTTTGGGAAACCAGGTTCCTCATGATGCTACGTGGAGTCTTGAACCTGGAAAAGAATATGGTTTGGTGAGGGTCAGGTCTCCAGCTTCAGAAGCATAACTCAGGCTCTCCCTGGGAGGAATGGAATGAATAGTCAAGGAGCTGAACGTCAAGAATTACCCTGCAGGTGCCCAGGGTAGAAGGAGCCACTTCCTGCTCCTCCCAGAGCCAGGAATCCCTGGAGCCTAGTCAGGTGGGAGCCTATAAAACACATCTCAGGCACCAGTTCCTCATCCACCCTCAACCTCTGGGACTGGCCGTACACATCTGGGTCTGACCAGGTGAGTGGGTCCTTCTGAACCTAGAGAGGACACAGCTGAAAGGGAGGGGCCTGTTGGAGACCACGGGGAAAGAAGAGGGAGGAGGGAGGAGGATGGATTTTGCCTTGGGGCTGGTGGATCTCCCTGGGAATTACACCCCCTAAAACTGGATGGTGAGTGATTAGCCGGCCTGAATTCTTGCCAACGTCTGGCCTCTGGCAACTGAGACAGCTGGCTGGGGAGGGCGTATCCTAGGCCATTTACCTCTCACAGGTGTATTCATGGATGCTTAGAGAGGGGGCGGGTGCACATGGAGAAAATGGTGACACCCAATATTACCACGAAATGCCAACTGGTGTCCTTTTCTCTACTTGAATATAACTGCCTTCCTGCCCTCCTTCCTGCCTTTCTCCCTTTTCTCCTTCCTCTTTCTCATTCATATATTATTCATGTATTCAGTTATTTATTGGGCTCCTACACATTACCTGGTACTGTTCTAGACACTGGAATATAAAGTGTGCAGAACTGAGTGGGGGGCTGAAAATCCCTGTTCTCATGGAGCTTCCATTTTAGTGTTCCGTCTACATTTATTGGACATCTTCTATGCGACAAGAACTGTGCGATATCTTAGAGACACATTCATTTTTAATGACTGTGTGTGCGCTTACGGTTACCTCCAGATATCAGCAGCCTGGGGATAGATTGCAAAGGAGGAAGCAATGACCTAAGGTTTCACAAATCCATAAAGCATCTGGATTGGGTTTTAGGTTGACTGAATTCCCACCTAGATGTCCTGCCAGCAAACCCAGCGGCCTTGCCAGCCTCCTCTAAAAGTGCCCACGACCAAGTGTCCCCCAAAGTGTCCCCAGAAGGACCCTCCCAAGATGCCCTGCTCCAGTCTCTTCCTGCTGTGGTCCTGGACCTAGGGCTGCCGTGGCGTCAGCTGACTGGGACATCAGAGATCCAGCTGTTTCCACAGCCTTGAGGCCGCTTCCCAGCTGGGCTCTGAGCATCACCCAAGTAACCAGCAGGCCGAGGACTGGCTCCAGTCCCGTGCTTCTCATCCCTCAGTCTCGTCCACCCCTCGATGAGTCTCACCTTGGGGATAAGACCACACCGGCGCTGCGCTGTGGAAACAGCTGTTGGCACAGAGACTCTGGGCTGGGCTCAAACTTGCTCTCCTGAGGTTTGGATGTGATTGCTCTGAATGAGCCGCTTTGCTACAATAAATGTTTTTAAACCCCCTGGTCCTGTTTTTTTTAATTCAAGTTTTCACTCCGCTTACCAAGTCTTACTCCTCCTCTCTGAATAAATGCCTGGGTTCTTAACTTCGGCTGGATAGGAGAAAAAAGATCAATCTACCAAACAGAAATAAATTAATTTTTAAAAGTACATGTATGCTTTGTTTTAATAAACCTAAAATGTGGACATATTACTGAAACAAATAAATTGAGGATATAATGGTGTATCAGGGAGACTCTTATTACAAAAATATATTTTAAATGTCCCTATAATGATTTTTTAAATGACAATGACATAAAATGTCGTTTTATGTAAAAAAGACACGAATTTGGATATTATTTCATAAATGCATTTTCAATAAAATATCATATTAGCTACAAGTTTGTGTTCAGTCTTTGCTGCTAAGTTAGCTATTAACTGAAAGGATTTTTGCGAAGGAAAGCTCTGGCTTACTTGAGTTCAGATTAAGGAAACATAGAGCCACCCTTTCGGATTCTTAGATCCTTCCTATGCACAGAGAAGACTAAGAGAATTAAGCTCTTTGACAACCACACATTAGAACAGAAGCCCATTGTCAGGTGTGCAGGGATCAGGAGAGGATACCTGTATGGATTTTCACTGTCCTGCCCTCTCCACAACCTCAGGGTTGTGTGACCCTCCTCCTCTAGCTTATACAGCCCTCTGATAGATGAGGTGGAATGAGCTAGAAAGCAATCTTGTACTCATCCTTGCTGGACCACTGGCATTGTCATTCGGGGAAGGCCCGGGAATGGGGTTTGGTCTCAGTGAGGGTCTCCAGCACCATTGGAAGACCTCCAGTGGAATGACCCCACCCACCAGAAGGCCTATAATTACTAATTCTGTGTTTCCATTCACTTGTCCAACTTCTGTCTCTCCAGTGGAATACAGTCAAGGTGGGTAGAGGCTGTATTTCTTTAAGGCATGTTGGTGTCCAGAGTCGGCCTCATGGCCAGTAAGTACTCGTTGAGTGTGTGTGGGAGTGAGATAATGAACTCTGACCCTTGACCTTACTAGTAGGGGCAGTCTACAAAAATCCTTGAATTTTTCCCTTTGGAGATGCTTTGCTCTTTTAATTCATCTGAGCATATCCCTCTCTCTTGTACTCTCATGAGATCTATTTGATCTTTATCTGATTTGCTCAGCCCAGAATCTCTGAGAATAAGTGCCTTGGTCACAGGTATTCCAAGGCTCAGATATGCAGTGTTTGGTAAGTATTTCCTTAATGCTTACGTATTCATCTAAAACGTCTTCTCATTCCAGCGATTAAAAAGATACCAAAACTGAATATAAGTGGTCTTAAGCTATCGTGTGTGTGTAGTGATGGTATCTGATTAAGATAGTTTTATTCCATGATAGCCTATAATTAGTACTGTTTGGGTCATGAAAAATGATCAGTTCCATCTTTGACTTGATGAGAAGCAAGTGCACAGGTATTACATAGAAAAGAGTTAAGCAGACGATAAGGTTGTCAGGGACCTGATATGAGGAAGTAATTTAAAAAGCATAGTTATCGGGCTTCCCTGGTGGCGCAGTGGTTGAGAGTCCGCCTGCCGATGCAGGGGACACGGGTTTGTGCCCCGGTCCGGGAAGATCCCACGTGCCGCGGAGCTGCTGGGCCCGTGAGCCATGGCCGCTAAGCCTGCGCGTCCGAAGCCTGTGCTCCGCAACGGGAGAGGCCACAAACAGTGAGAGGCCCGTGTACCGCAAAAAAAAAAAAAAAAAAAAAAAGCATAGTTATCAATGAACTGGAAACCCCACCAAACAAAACAATTGACATTTGGGGCCATACAGGAAAACTGACATTCTGGGACTATGTATGATGCTCACATCCAAAAGAATTCGGTGGACTATAGCTTCTCTTATAATGCCATTACAGATGGAGTATGTATATGCCAGTGTATCTAATCTACGTGTAAATTTATTAGCACTTCAGATTGAGAAAGCTATTGATATTATACTGAAATGATTGAGAATAAATTGTGATTTTATTTTGGGGGTCAAATTGTCTAAACTTTCTTCCCAGTTGTGTGAACTTGGGCAATTTGTTTAACCCTAGGAACCTCAATTTTCTCTTTAGTGTAGTGGCAATATAAGTAGTACCTACATCACAGGATTATTAGGAGGATCAAATGGGGTCATATGTGTAAAGCACTTAGAACAATACCTAGAACAAAATAAGAGGTCAACAATCATTCGTTATTATATTATTTTCTGCTATTATGTGTACGTGTATGTGTGTGTATCTACATCTGTATATCTATATGTACCTGTTCTGTGTTCAATAGCCTCCCTGAGGCTCAGCATGGGGACGGGGTGCTATAAGGTCACCAAGGTGCTGGATGACACTGTTCTCCCTGGGATTGGATTGAGATGTCAAGTGGATGGAGGAAAAAAAAACGCCAGAAGTCCCCAGGGAGGATTCGCACCTTGAAGCTTCATCAGCATTTACAGCAAGTGTCAATGGTTGACCTGACAGCTGACCTCTGAGGCTGAGGTCGGGGTTCTTTCTACAGGGCCAGTAGGACAGAAGTCCTGACTTCTCTCCTGAGAGGGTAGGTGGGAGGGGTTCTCAGGAGAGTCACTCACAGCTGGACAGTAGCCGAGTTGGGAATATTTACGCCATAGAAATGGATAATGCTTCAAACCAGGCCCTTTTCTTTCTGGGGTGCTGGGTTAAACACAACCCAGAGCACTCCTAGTTGTCCTGGACGGCTAGCGGGGAGCACAGGCTTGTACTGAGGGAATGTGCACACCAAGGGGTTGTGAATTTTGGTGTTGGCATGTGAGGAGGGAGCAATCCCAGCTCCCCCCTGGAAGGAGAATAAGCTCAGCCTGTTGATTTTTTAATCCATGTATTTTCATCTGGAGGAAAGATGCAGTTGCTTCAGGTCACTGATGTAACTATGATCTAAACATCATTCCTCTTCCATATAGATAGTGATTTTAAAAGAGGTACAATTATGAAAATTTAAAGAGTTTCCTCATCTTTTAGGTTAACTGAACTCCTACCAAGATGTCCTGCCAGTAAAACCAGCAGCAGTGCCAGCCCGCTCCCAAGGGTCCCCTAAGTGCCCCACCCCCAAAATGGCCACCTAAGTGTCCCCCAAAGTGCCCTCCCCAGTGCCCAGCCCCCTGTCCCCCTCCAGTCTCTTCCTGCTGTGGCCCCAGCTCTGGGGCAGGGGCTGCTACCTGGACCACCGCAGGCCCTTCTCCTCCACCGGTGCCGGCACCAGAGCCCCGACTGCTGTGAGCTGAGCCCTCGGGGGCTCTGGCTGCTGACCTGACCCTAGAGGGGCTGCTGGGGAACGGAATGACGGAGAACCTGCTATGGCCAGATGCCCCCCTCCTCCCTCTCATCTCCCAGGACAGGGGCTGACAGGGACCCCAGAGACTCACAGGGCTTCCTGGGGAGAGCCTTGTGTTCGGTTGGGCAGCCCAGAGGCTCAGCCTGGATATTAGCCTCCTTCCCTCTCTTCCCCGTGTTGGAATAAAGCTCTGATTTCCCCCCTACAAAACCTCTTGGTCCTTCTCCTCTTCTTCGTCATCTCCGACGTCCCCCAGAGTTCAGGGCCTCAGAAGCCTGCTGTTCATGATGCAGGGACAGGATCTGAGTGATTAGAAGGAAAAGCTGCTCTGAGGACTGATTCCCTCCAGGAGGGTCCCCTCCGGCCCCAGCAGCTTCGTCTTTCCACAGTAGGCTGTACACAGGTCCCTGTATTCTGTGTGTTCCGGAGGCTGAGAAGGGCTAGAAAGCACTGCTTTGTGCTTTGTGTGTTAGAAATTGTTCTACCACTACAGCGGAAACTCAAAATTATAGCAATGTAGAATAGAAAGCAGCCTGTCTTCACTCGTGTACAATGAAGTCAGAGGTAGGTGTCCCATGGCTGCTTTGTGGCTCCAAAGAGTCATCAGAGAGGATGCCTTTCTATCTTATTTCATCGTTAGCGCTGCTGTTTCCTGCAAGGCACTCTGATCTCAGGTGGCTGATGGTATTCTCAGCAGCAAGGCTGCATTTTAGGTGGGAAGAAGGGAAAAGTGTGGGTAAAGGTCTTCCTAGGTCATTATCCCTTTACTGAGCTTTTCTAAAGCCCAACAAGCCCTTGAATCCCATTGACTGCCTGTAGGAACAAGAGAGGTGGAGAAGTGTAGGTTTTTATATCTGGACACTATGGACATCAGTGTAGAGATTCTGTAAGTTAAGGATGAAGGGGAGAGTAAGCAGTGGACACACAACCAGTACATCTACGCATATTTGACTTTCTAGGAAAGACGGCCGGGTACTGGGTATCTGGAAGTAGCGACACAGACTCTCTTGGATGTGCTTCATTGTATCTGGGAGAGTTACCCAGGCAGCCTTTAGCATAAACATTTAGGAACATCATACCCACCGTGGCACCTGCATGGACTCTGAGGTATACACTGGGGCAGGTCCAGGTGGAAAACTAATCAGGCAGGAAGGTTGGGAGTTTCTAGAACTGCAGCAGGGAGTCTGGGGTGCTGTGTGGGGACAGGCAGAAAAGCTGGCTCATCTGCAAGTGAGGGAAACTCAGGGTTACTTCTGTCTCCTCACCTCTCATCCAGCAGCCACCCAGAGATGGACTGAGAACCAGGGTCTTGTGTCTCAGCACAGGAAGAGGGTGAAGTAGAACCTCAGAGCATCAGACTCTGGGAAGAAATGTGCAAACACAATGCAAGTTTGGTGGTTTTTTTGGTTTGTATTTTGGTTTTGGGTTTTTAAAATTTATTTATTTATTTTATGGCTGTGTTGGGTCTTCGTTTCTGTGCGAGGGCTTTCTCTAGTTGTGGCAAGCGGGGGCCACTCTTCATCGTGGTGCGCGGGCCTCTCACTATCGCGGCCTCTCTTGTTGCGGAGCACAGGCTCCAGACGCGCAGGCTCAGTAATTGTGGCTCACGGGCCCAGTTGCTCCGCGGTATGCGGGATCTTCCCAGACCAGGGCTCGAACTCGTGTCCCCTGCATTGGCAGGCAGATTCTCAACCACTGCGCCACCAGGGAAGCCCCAAGTTTGGTTTTTATAAAAGCTCCATCCCTTCAAAAATATCTAGTGGAGGTTACTATTATTATCCCCTCATTATTTTTTTAAAAAATATTAAAACTAGATTCACATAATTAGATTTCCATATTAATTCAAATAATTTTGAAATACCAACATGCTCAGTATAATTTTGATTGGAGTTGCACAAAAAGTACAATTTGCTTTGGGAAGAACTGACTTCTTTATAATATTCATTCTTCCCTTCCAGAGAAGAAACATGCCTCTCTACTCAACTTTCATTGTACATCTGATTACAAAGCCTTGTAGTTTCATTGATATAAGCTCTTAAGCTGGTATTAAGGTGATTTTTATTAAGATGATTTTCCCAGCTTTATTGAGATATCATTGACATATAATTGTGTAAGTTTAAGGTGTACAATGTGATGATTTGATAATGTATATGATATAAAATATTTACCATAATAAGGTTAGTTGGCATACCCTTAACCTCACATAAGTACCATTTTTGTTTTTGTTATGAGAGAAAAAGCAATCCAAGAGACGCTCTAGATGCTGGAGTTTACAGACTAGTACTTAATATAAAACTAATAAATATGTTAAAGAAAACAGGAGGATGAAAAGGAGGAGAATTTCAACAAAGAACTGGAATCAATAAAAAAATCAAGTGGATATCCTAGAACTAAAGAATGTAGCATCTGGAGTTAGAAGCTTACTGGATTGATCTAATAGCAGACTGGGAATGGCAGAAGACAGGATAAGTAAAGAAAAGTCAAAAGAAGATATACAAACATATGCACACAGAGGAGAAATGCGGGGGTCGGGGGCAGAGTGAACAAGTCAAACACATCATGCTTGAGAAGTCAATATGCATGTAACTGGAGTCCACAAGGAGAAGGGAGAATGAGACAGAGCAATCCTTGAAGAAATAAGGACCAAGAATTTTCAAAATCTGGTGAAAGACACAGAGGTTCAAAAATTTCAACAAACTTCAAGCATGATTCATATAAAGAAGTCCTCATCTAAGCAAATTATAGTGAAATTACAGAAAATCAAAGCATATGTATAATCTCAAAAGCAGCCAGAGTGGTAGAAACATATAATTTTCAAAGGAGTAACAATAAAAATCAAGGCTGACTTTTCAACAAATTATAGACCTCATATTATGATGGAATCACATCTTTAAAGTGCTAGAGAAAAGCATATTTATCATAGCTCAAAATTGGAAACAACGCAAATGTCTATCAACAGTTGAATGGTATGGTAAACAGAATAATGGCCCCCGAAAGATGCCAAAGTCTTAATCCCCAGAGTGTGAATACTTTATATAACAGGGGATTTTGCAGATGTGATTAAATTAAGGACCTCAAGGTGGGAAGATTATGCTGGATTATTTATGCAGGCCCAATCTAAATTACATGGGTCCTTAAAATCAGAGAACCGGGCTTCCCTGGTGGCACAGTGGTTGCGAGTCCGCCTGCCGATGCAGGGGACACAGGTTCGTGCCCCGGTCTGGGAAGATCCCACATGCCGCGGAACGGCTGGGCCCATGAGCCATGGCCTCTGAGCCTGCGCGTCCGGAGCCTGTGCTCCGCAACGGGAGAGGCCATAGCAGTGAGAGGCCCGCGTACCGCAAAAAAAAAAAAAAAAAAAAAATCAGAGAACCTTTTCTTTTTCTTTTTTTAATTTATTTAATTTATTTATTTTTGGCTACGTTGGGTCTGTTGCTGCGCGTGGGCTTTCTCTAGTTGCGGTGAGCAAGGGCTACTCTTGGTTGTGGTACGCGTGCTTCTCACGATGGTGACTTCTCTTGTTGCGGAGCACGGGCTCTAGGCATGCAGACTTCAGTAGCTGTGGCACGTGGGCTCAGTAGTTGTGGCTAGCGTGCTCTAAGAGCGCAGGCTCAGTAGTGGTGGCACACAGGCTTGGTTGCTCTGCAGCATGCGGGATCTTCCCGGACCAAGGCTCGAACCCGCCTCCCCTGCATTGGAAGGCGGATTCTTAACCACTGCGCCACCAGCGAAGCCCATCACAGAACTTTTTCTGACTCTATTCAATGAAGGAGGTATAAATACTGAAGAATGGTCAGAAAGATGCAAAGTTGTCGGCTTTGAAGGTGGAGGAAGTAGCCACGAACCAAGGAATACAGGCAGAGCCTCCAGAAGCTGGAAAAGGTGAGGAAGCAGACCCTGCCCTAGAGCCTCCAGAAAGGAATGCAGCCCTGCCTAGACCTTGATTTTAGCCCACTGATATCTTTATTGGACTTCTAACCTACAGATCTGTAAGATAATAAATTTGTGTTGTTTTAAACCACTAAATTTGTGGTGATTTATTATAGCAGCATCAGAAAACTAATACAAATGGATTTAAATATATATAGGGTATAGTCATAAAACACATCTATAAAAAGAACAAACTCAACAATATAGATGAACCTCACAGATACAATG
The DNA here is from genome assembly GCF_039906515.1 of Pseudorca crassidens. Classification (NCBI taxonomy): domain Eukaryota; kingdom Metazoa; phylum Chordata; class Mammalia; order Artiodactyla; family Delphinidae; genus Pseudorca; species Pseudorca crassidens. The sequence continues at coordinate 109,484,833 of NC_090297.1, read as the reverse complement.
TTGAGTGAAAATAAGTAAGATACAAAATAGTATGTACTGTATGAGTCCATTTATTTCTATTTATGTGAAGTTCAAGAACAGGCAAGAGCAATCTGTGGTGATAGAGTTCAGAATAGTATTTAGTCTTTGCACTAAATGAAAAGGAGCATGAGGCAGCTTTTTGAGGTGCTGAAAATGTTCTTTATCTTGATCTAGATGGTGACTACAGAGGTGCATACATGTGTAACAATGCATTGAGTTCAACACAAGGTTTATGTAATCTGCTAGTTAAAGTTATACCTCTCTATAAAAAAAATAATGGGGAAAGGCTAGAATACTCACTTGTTGACACAGTTAGTAATCCGTAGAGTAAAAAATATTTTTTAAACTTCTTTTGTTTTTAATTTGTTGGTTGTCCACTAGAGGGCACCCCTGCACAAGAGCGAGTCTTCATTTAACGTTGCAGGGATGGCCATTGGCAGCCTGCCCCAGGCTGGCTTTACATACAGTTCACCTCCAACATTTCTCCCTCGTAGTCACTATGCCCGTTTAAACTATTTGTGGGAGGCACACATGTAGCCAGACAATCACGCTAAAGTGTGATAAGTGCTGTGACAAAATGTTTTTTTCAACTATTAGACAAGAGCAGATAAGGAATCTGGGTGGCCAGATCAAAGGATGAGCAAGGTTTAGCAATACCTAAATGCATGCAGTCTGTCTCTGTTTAAAAAGTCAAAGCCTTAACATCTGGAGATGTTTGTGTGAATTTTGACCCCTAAAAGTCTTAAGAAAGGATGTTCTTGAGTTGCCAGCATCAATATTTAGTATAAACAAAATTTTAAGTGTGATAACTCTTTGGAACTCTCCCATGAAAAGAGGGCCTTCTTCTTCCACTTTTAGAAACTCCACACATCTCTACAGATCAAAGTGCAGTCTGTTCGCTATTTACTGTAGTCTGTTGCTATTCATTCATTCTTTCTTTCAACAGTTACTGAGCACCTTACCATGTCCCAGGCCCTGTCATCCAGAATCAGAGGCAAGGATGCTAATCCCCTGTCCTCAAGCAGTTCACACACTGGGGAGACAGACACGATCACCACACAGTCTAAGGAAGTAGCACGGGGGCCACACAGGACTGGGAGGTGGGGAGGGGGGATTAAAGGATGGTCTCTGGGAATAGATGATTTTTTTTTTTTTTTGCGGTACGCGGGCCTCTCACTGTTGTGGCTTCTCCCGTTGCGGAGCACAGGCTCCGGACGCGCAGGCTCAGCGGCCATGGCTCACGGGCCCAGCTGCTCCGCGGCATGTGAGATCTTCCCAGACCGGGGCACGAACCCACGTCCCCGGCATCGGCAGGCGGACTCTCAACCACTGCGCCACCAGGGAAGCCCGGAATAGGTGATTTTTGAAGTTGTGATAGTTTAACAGGAGATGAAGGACATCTTAGGTGTAGAAAATATTGTTTCTAACGCATACCAGCACAAGCTGTGACAAAGGGACATTAGCATGATGCTACCATAAAGGTACCAGATACACAAAATGCTTTGGGAAGACTGAAAAGGGAGACATTAATTTGGTAGAGTCACATCTAGGAAGGTTTTGTGTGCCACTTCCAGGTTGACCTAGAAAAAATGAGTGAAGATTCACTTGGTGAAAAGGTGGTTTGCACAGGCAACCAGCAGGTGGCGCCCACACTTCTCCGCAGCATGCAGATACAGCCTGGCCAGACGCTCCCAAAAGTACACCAACCCCCCACCACCCCCAGGAAGGAGCCAAATGCAGAAGATACCTGCCTGGACCCCATCCCCTCCCCCACCTAACACACACACACACACACACACAAACACACACACACACACACACACACACACACACACACCATAGCACATACTTGAGCTAGTCTGTACCCACTACCCAGAGAAAGGAGAATCTGGGTAGGAAACAGCCATGGTGAATAAACCCCATATTTGCTTTCATTTTACAGAAGAATGTAACTTCTGTGCTTTCTCTTTCAGGAAATAAAAGATCGATCGTTTACTGAATGCCATGAAAAGAGAGAACTAAAAACAGTCATGGATTTCAGAGTAGTGTGGAAGGTGGACATAAAACTAGGGGTACAAGGAAACAGCCTCGATGTGGAGAGAAGATTCACACTCAGAGCCTGAGACTCCCGAGGGCTCCTCTGCGACCCCTGAGCCTGCCCCACCCACACCTGGAGAGGCTGGTCTAGAACGTTGCATCTGCTACAGGCAGGGATGGCTCACCCACAAAAGAACCACACATAAAGAAAGCAAAAGCGGGACCAATGGGGAAGACTCCGTGCTCCCATCGCAGGGGGCCCAGTTCGATCCCTGGTCAGGGAACTAGATCCCGCATGCCACAACTAAGAGATCCTGCGTGCTGCAACTAAAGATCCCATGTGCCACAACTAAGACCCGGCACAACCAAATAAATAAATATATATTTTTAAAAAAATGATGAAGGCAATAGGGTGCTGAAGAGAGGACAGGGCTCTGGAGCCAGAACACCTGACTTGCTAGCCCTGTGACCATGGACAAGTCACCCACTCTCACTGAGCCTCCACTTCTCAACTTATAAATGGGTTCGTAACACCCTCCCAGAGGAGTTGGCAAGAAGTGCCTAATGATGCCCAGCATATAACAGTTACTCAATAAATGGTGATGTCTGGTCCCCATTACTCTCCTCCTCTCTCACTCCCTCCCAGCCACACTGGCCTCCTCGCTGTATCTTGCATGCATCAGGCACACTCTCATCTCAGGGCATGTGCACTGGCTGTTTCTTCTGCCTGGAATGTTTCTTACCCATGATATCTCCTTGGCTCACTCCTTAAGCTCATTCAAGTACTGGTGCAAAAGTAGGATTCTTAATAAAGTGGATCGGACCAGTCAGTCCATTTAAATTGCAACTCACTCCCCAACCTCACCACATGCACTCCCACTCCTCCTAATTCCACTCTATTTTAATAGCCATTATCACCTTCCAACATTTTATGTAATTTACTTATTTATTAGGTTCATTCTTTACTGTCTACCCCCCTGCCCCCACTTTTCCACCCCTACTTTTATCTGTTCTGTTCACTGTTGTATCCTTAGTGCCAGGTAACATGGACTGGGACACAGTAGAGGCTCAGTAAATACTTACTGGTTTCAGTGGATATATATATAACTGATTCACTTTGCTGTACACATGAAACTAACACACCATTATAAATCAATTATACTTCAATAAAAAAATTTTAACATCTTTATTGGAGTATAATTGCTTTACAATGGTGTGTTAGTTTCTGCTGTATAATAAAAAATAAATGAATAAATGCGTGAACGACCTTCCATCTCTGAGAATCAAGTCTCTTCATCTGTCACACAGGGAGAGCTGGTGTTAAGAGGAAAGGTGGTCTCTTATAGAAAAGGACCAGGAGGAGGGGAAGCCCTACATAATGGCAGAGTGTTTTCCAAGAGGCTGTCAAAGGTGCTCAGCAGAGAGGGATGAAGGGCTTCCCAGACACATAACTGGGCCCAATTTTCATGCCCTGTGCAGAGGGGCTCAAACTTGCTACAGTTTGGCTCTGGGGAGGAGCATCAAAGTGTAGGAGCGTGAGCAGGGCTCTGTGTCTTTGGAGGTTGGCACTAATTGCCCCCCACTATACTCTGGGGACTCAGAAATCAGTACAGGTTGTTCCTTGTCCTGGAGGTGCCCACAGTCAACTTTTGTTTTTTGGAGAGGGGCCAACCTGGATTTAATCTCAGCTCCTCCACCATTGAGTTATGATCTTGGACACATCACATAATTTCTCTGAACCTGAGTTTACTCCTCTGTCAAACAGGATAATAATGGCCACCGCTCGAGGGTATTTTGAGTGCCCAGCACACTGCTTACACATAGTGTGCATTTGACAACAACTATTTCCCTTCCACTTCCATCTTGAGCTCCGTTTTCCTGAGACATAGCGGTGCAATTCATAACTTTCCCTGCAGAGAGCGCCAGAGCACCGAGGAATCCTAGATTCCCCAGCTCCGCCCGGCAGCACGTGGCAGCTGTGGGCAAGGTAAGCCAGCCAAGGTTCTCTGGGGCCCCAGACCTGGGGCTCCTCTCTCTCCATGCCCTCTACCCAAACCTTCCTCCTGGGCCAGCCTGCTGCCCACAGGCTGCCCATCAGCTCCCCTGTCCCAGGCTCTGTCTAATCAACATGCCAATGCTCTTTTTAGTCACTTGATACAACCTCTGTCCTGGGTAAGTAACAAATTGGTTTGATAAAACCAATTTTGCTGGGCAGTTGCTAGATAATACCCGCTCCTCCCAGGTAACATATGTGGATTTTAACAGGGGCTTCTGAACACGTATTTGGGAACAAGTGGGCATTCCAGATGCTAAAATCAAGTGTGGCTCATTTAGACAGGCCTGCATTTCATGGGGAATACTGAGGATTTAGTGCCTACTCTCAGTGAGTTTACATTAGATTAAACAGATAAAATTGCTCATACTCCACCATTTTTACACCTAAAAACAACAATTTCATATGGTCAAATTAATGTTGCACCCCTTCACCTCTTCTCAATTTCACTACAAACCCTAGCTATTTATTTGTTTGTTTGTTTGTTTATTTATTTAAATTTTACCATTGCATTTCTGCCCTCAGCTTCTGTTTTCGTTCTCGTTCTATCCCCTCCTGGCCCTACAGTCTCAGGTTCTTGCTCCTTGCCACGACCACACCTCGCCCTTGTGAGGCATCTCTCAGGTGTGGCAGCTGCTCTGATGGGCGTGGCCCCCACTGGTGTCTCCAGAGCACAGACACCTCGGGCACATCAGGGCTTGGTCCAGCCGGGGGCTCCAGGTTCTCCCACACCAGTGTGTCCCACGAGCCCTCTCTCGGGCTCCCAGCAGACCTCCTTGCCCTCGCAGACTCTGGAATACGAGTCCCACAGAATAATTATCTTAACCCCTCTGAGTCAAATTGTCCTCCACTGTAAAACGTAAAAGGATAATGCCCACCATGCAAGGTTGTCATAAGGCACCAATGGAGTAATGACTGTGAAAAACCTAGCACCAGGCCTGGCAGATGATGGTCACTGCAAGTTACAGTTCCCTCTCAGGACCCCATGCACCGTCTACAAAACCGAAGCCCCCAAAGCAACCTTACCGTTCCTTCCACCCCTCCCGAAAATCCTGTTTACTGTTGCATCCCCACAGTTCACCATCTTGTCCGAAAGGACTGAGTCCTGCCCTACCAGCTTCTCCCATCCTGTCCCAGGACCCTGGGATCAGCCCTTCCACACAGCCAGAGTAGTGACTGTGATACCAGATCCATAAAACAATATCAGTATTTCCACATGGATCCTGAGTAATAAGAATATCTCATATTCTATTTCAAAAGGGAACAGAATTGCCATTCACTTCTGCTCTTTCTCCGCAGATGTGGATCCACCCGGGACAACTTCATGTGGCCTAACACACACACGTGTAACTGGAGTCCACTGGAGAATGGGGTGGAGTGGGACAAAATTTTTCCAAATTTGATTTTTAAAAAACTGTACACCTGAGAATCCCAATGAACCCCAAACATAAGAAACATGAAGAGAACTAGACCAAGGCGCGTCGTAACCAAATTGCTTAAAACCAGGGACGAAGGGGAAAAAAATCTTAAAAGTAAATGGTGGGGGAGGTTGGTGGGAGGGGGGAATACATTATTTACAGAGGAAGAAAGAGAAGAATGATAGCAGGCTTCTTGTCAGAAACAAGCCAAGCCAGAAGGCCACGGAACAAGATCTTTAAATTACTGAACGAATAACTTTCAACCTAGAACTTTATATCCAGTTAAAAAAAATTATTTTTCAAAAATAGATCTGTCTCCTAAGGCAAAAGAAATAAAAGCAAAAATAAACAGATGCGACCTAATTAATTTTTTTTTTTTTTTTTTGCGGTACACGGGCCTCTTACTGTTGCGGCCTCTCCCGTTGCGGAGCACAGGCTCCGGACGGGCAGGCTCAGCGGCCATGGCTCACGGGCCCAGCGGCTCCGCGGCATGTGGGATCCTCCCGGACCGGGTCACGAACCCGTGTCCTCTCCATCGGCAGGCAGACTCTCAACCACTGCGCCACCAGGGAAGCCCAACCTAATTAAATTTAAAATCGTTGGCAGAGCAAAGGAAATGTTCAACAAAATGAAAAGATAACCTAGAGAATGGGAGAAAAAAAATTTAGAAGAACTAAGGAATTTTTAAGACGTTCAAAGGCTGAAAGAATCCATCACCAGCAAACCAGAAGTACAACGAATGTTCAAGGAAGTCCTGCAGGCAGGAGAAAGGTGATGTCAGAGGGCACCTGAGAGACACAAAGGAGGGAAGAGCACCTGCAATGGTAATCACGTGCTTCAATGTAAAAGCGCTTTTTATTATTTAAGTCTCTTTTAAACGGTACAGTGGAATACTGAATCTCTAAAAACATATTATGATGCCTGGGCAAGGCACCCAGCAGCGAGCCCAGGGCCACCCCTCCTGCGAGGCGCCGGGGAGCCGGGCGGCGGCGCCTTCAGCTCTTGGCCAGCAGGGGGAGCCCGTGGGCTTCAGAAAGGACGCTGCCACCCAGCCGGCCTGCCCTTCCCGATGACAAACTCCCTGGGCCAGGTAGGATAGGGTTCCCCAACAGCGACAGAGGTGGGATCCCTCAAGGATAAATTATAAAACGTGAATGGATGGGTCCTGATCCGGGCTTTCCCATTAATTTGCTGTGCAACTTCATTTGGGCTCCTGCCTTTCTGGGCCTCATCGGCTCCCTCACTGGTAACGTGAAGGGTGAGACTAGCTGGTGTGTAAGGACCCTCCATTTCCCGCACTCTGCCCTTCCTTGGTCCTGCCTAGGATGAGCCAGCCAGGCCCCTCTGCTTCTGCCCTGGTGGAGCTTCCAGTGGTGAAGACAGGCAGAGCCCTCCCCTCCAGGGAAGTTTTAAAGAGAGAAGGCTTTGAGAAATCAGAAGCTTAAAAATCAAGCTCAGGGCTTCCCAGTGGTTGAGAGTCCGCCTGCCAATGCAGGGGACACGGGTTCGTGCCCCGGTCCGGGAAGATCCCACATGCCGCCGAGCGGCTGGGCCGGTGAGGCATGGCCGCTGAGCCTGCGCGTCCAGAGCCTGTGCTCCGCGATGGGAGAGGCCACAACAGTGAGAGGCCCACGTACCACCAAAAAAAAAAAAAAAAAAAAAAAGATATCAATCTCAAGTATTCCCTGTGCCTGTCAGCCACCTCCATTTCCCACGTGCAACCAAAGGCAAAGCACTTAATATAATCCTTTCATTTAATTCAACATTCCAACCCCCAAAGCAAGGGAGATAGAAATAATTGTCCCGCTTTTACACATGAAGAAACTGAGACCCAAAGATGTTAAGAAATTTGCTTAAAGTCAGACAGCTAATAAGAGGTGGGGCTGGCATCTGAGCCAAAGGCCGTGCCCTGACACGTGCTCCCCTGCAGGCCACCGTGAGCCTTGCCCTGAGCCTCCTGAGGAATGCCTCTATCTGCTGTTGGTTCCTCAGAATCAGACTCTAACCTGGAAGGGCTCCTGTGGTCCTCTGTGCACTCCCTCATTTTGCATAGGAAGACGCAAATTCAGCGGGGTTTTATATTTATTTTTATATTTCTTAATTGAAGTATAGCTGATGTAAAATACGTTACAGGTGTACACTATAGTGATCCACAATTTCAAAGGTTATACTGCATTCATAGTTATTATAAAATATTGCCTATGTTCCCCATGTTGTACAATATATCCTTGTCACTTATTTTATACCTAATAGTTTGTACCCTCAAAAGTGTTTTTAAATGTTTAGACCCTCTTACACCTGACCAGTTCTCTTCCTATAAAAGTCCACTTTAATAAGAATGTGGCTTAATGATGGTTCTATACTGTATACTGGGATAGAACCTCAGAGTTGACACATAAGTGCCTGAGTATTATCTAAACTCGTCACAACAAAGGTAAACGTTCATAATAAAAATGAATTTTTTAAAAATGCTCATTTTATAGATGTGGATATTTCAGCACAGTTTAAGTAACTTGGTCAAGATCATATAACCAAGAGTTAACTAAAAATATCTGTAACCTTAATCCCCCAATTCTAATCTCATGCTTTTCCATGACACCTGTTTTCTTCCAAGTCACTCTTTACCTCCAAATCCTGTGACACATAATGGGTATATGAGTGTGTGTGTGTGTGTGTGTGTGTGTGTGTGTGTGTGTGTGTGTATCATGTTTATCAGGAGAGGGAAATGACAAGAAAAAATGCTCAGATTAAGACCAGCTGGATGGAGCAGTGGCAAAGGGTACCATCAGCAAGAAGGACCCCTCCTTTCTTGCTGAGACCAGCTCACAGAACCCAGGGCTTCCCCTGGCCTGAGCTGGGCCACTTCCTCTGTGCCCATGTGACAGAGCTGACCTCTGTTCTGGGTACCAGGTCTTCTGTTCAAACTCCCCAGAGCAGACCCCACCCCAGCCCCTAGCCTTCTCTGAAAGTCAGGAGGAGCCAGGGAGCAGCAGGGGCCCCCCTTGCACACCCCTCATCTTTAATGAAGGAAAGATACCATCACCTGTCAGCTGCCGGGACTTAATTAACACCTGCTCTGAGTTTCAGTTGCTGATTCAGGGCGCTCCTCCCAGCTGAGACTCCTATGGGAAAGTCTGTCAACCTGCTAGAGGTGGGACGTCAGAATGAGGTCAGTGTAGGGGCAGGGCTCACTCCTGTTTGAATTTTTCCAGCATCTTAGCACTAGAGCAGGAATCAGCCAACCTCTAACTAAACAACAGCCCTGTTTTGAAACCCTAACCCTCCCCTCCTGCAACCTGCCCAGACCAAGGGAGAGAGGTCCGTCCAGCTCACGCAGTCCTCAGGGTCTCCAACCCACAGTTTCTCCAAACCCCTCTCACACGAGTATATCTCCCTCCTCCCCAGTCAGGAGGATCTCCAAAACTTGAACCCAGGACTGTTTAGCTCTGAGCCTGATATCAAGTCTAGAACCTTCCCAGCTTGAACTCTGCACCTCGGGTCATGACTCGGCTTTCACAATTCCATCCCCATTTTCATCTCCTCCCCAAATTCACACCCTTTGGAATGACACCAGAATTCATCTGAATTATTTGAAGGAGGAATAAGCAAATAAATAAACAAACTCATTACAGAGTGTGATAAGCACTAAGAAGAAAACAAATAGGATGATGAGTAGAGACTGGCTGCAGGGGATGGGGTGGTTCCACTGTAGCTACAGGAGACCCGGAAGGGCCGCTTCCTGGAACAGCCCCATATGCACATCCTGCAGCCCAGTATATACACCACCTCTGCCTTCTCAACCACTCTTGCCACCTACATCCAGCATCCCTGCCTTTTCTCCATAGCTCTTGCAACTCTTTGATATGTTTTACTTACTATTTCGCCTGTTTTTAGTCTAATCAACTATAATTGGAGGGTAAGGATTTTGTTTGTTTTGTTCACCCCTCTATCCCCAGCACCCTGAACAGAGTTTTGACACACAGCAAGTGCATCATAAATAGGTGTTGAATAAATTAAAGTGGCCTCCATTTCTCCCCGGCAAGATGAGCATGAGCGAACAACCCGGAAGGAGCTGGCTTTCCAAACCCTCAGCCATTTTCAGAGAAGACTTGGGCAGACATTTCTCTGATCTTCCAGAACCAAAAGGAAGAGCAAGGCTCCTGCACCACAGGCCATGCTGCAGCAGCAATGTCCCCTAGCTGGAGAGATGCCCAGGACCCAGGACCCAAGCTTCTGCCAAAGAGCCTACTCTTCCTTTTACTTGATCCTTCCCTTTCTCGCACCCCCCACATTGAGATCTCTTCATTTAATCACCAACTACATTTTGAAGCTGCCCACTTTGTCTCTGTCTCCTTTTCCACTACTTAGTCCGAGCTACCCTCTTGTCTGCCTGGACCACTGCAGTAGCCTACCAGCTGGTGTCTCTGCTCCTCCTCTGAGCCCTCCCAGTTAGAGCTCGTGCAGCACCCATGGTGCTTATTTTAAAACATAAAATTAGAGTATCTTCTCTCTGCTTAAAATCCTTCAGTGGTTTTTCTTTGTTCTTAAGACAAAATCCAAACTCAACCTTATCTCCTACCTCCTTGCCCTTCACTTGCTACACTCAAACCTCGCTGGCCTCCTCTCTCTTTTTCAAATACAGATCTTCTTTGACTTACAATGGAGTCATATCCCAAAAAACTCACAATAAGTTGAAAATACTGTAAGTCAAAAATGCCTTTAGAGCTTCCCTGGTTGCGCAGTGGTTGAGAGTCCGCCTGCCGCTGCAGGGAACACGGGTTTGTGCCCCGGTCCGGGAAGATCCCACATGCCGAGGAGCGGCTGGGCCCGTGAGCCATGGCCGCTGAGCCTGTACGTCCGGAGCCTGTGCTCCGCAACAGGAGAGGCCACAACAGTGAGAGGCCCACGTACCGCAAAAAAAAAAAAAAAAAAGTTACCTTCTTGGGGAGGCCTTGGGGGCCTGACTACCTGAAGGAGTGCCCCTTCAGATACAGCTGTTCTGTGTCACACCATCACATTCATTTCCTTCCTAACCCTACATCCTCTGTAATTGCTTTTATTTTTAGTGTATTGTCCGCTTCCTCCACTAGTGGAAGCTCTATCAGGGTAAGGATCATTGTCTCTTTAATTCATATCCCTTCTCTGAATGCCTCCCATGTGGTTGGTGCTCAGTGAATATTCTTTGGAGAGAATGGTTACAGGGGCCTCTCCTTATTAGCATTGTATCAGTCTTTTACCCATTGACCCTGGCTGCAACCTTTTCATCCCGCTTGGCCTCTTACAAGCCTGTGCACCTTTGACATCCTCTCCACGGGGAATCCACCTCCTCTCTCACAAGGCCAATTACTTCACATCCTTGAGAGCCTCTGGGGCTTTGCTTTTCCCTCCGACCAATATGTTCCTCCGATACTTCTGTACCAGTTGAACCTTCATCCACCCTTCAGTGCAAGGTTCAAACATGACGTCTTTGAAGTGTGTGCAGATCCCCGACATCTCATCCCTCCCTTTAGGTCCCAGGTGGACTATGGCATCTTCTTGAAGACAGGGATCTGTCTTACTCACTATCATATTCCCAAGACTTACCAGTACACATAAACAGAGTAGGTGCTCAGTACACGTGAGTGGAACTGCGTGGGAGGCCCTTTATTATGTGATCTCTCAGCTCTGGGACTGTCTTTCGTCCCTTCAATGACTCCTCCCCTCTGTTAGCTTCTGCATGTGAAACTTCCTGAGTTTCTCCTCTCAAACCTGGTATTTTTCTGCACTCTATTCCACAGAGCGTCAGAGTTTTAAACAGCTCTTCAATTCCCAGCACACAGGAAGTCCTGCGTGTTGGGACTCTTCCTTAGTCTGGGGGCCAGCTCTGTCCTTGACCTCTCCAACCCTCTACCTGGCCAGGCAGCATCAGTGGACAGACCTTATTTTTTAAAGGGTCTCTGATGAACCATTCTGACACTCAATGGTGCAACAGAAATGGAACACAGAAATGGGATACATCCTGTGCAACAGAAATGGGACACAGAGGCTTCCCTGGTGGCACAGTGGTTGAGAGTCCGCCTGCCGATGCAGGGGACACGGGCTTGTGGCCCGGTCCGGGAGGATCCCACATGCCGCGGAGCGGCTGGGCCCGTGAGCCATGGCCACTGAGCCTGCACGTCCGGAGCCTGTGTTCCACAATGGGAGAGGTCACAACAGTGAGAGGCCTGCATAACGCAGAAAAAGAAAAAGAAATGGGACACAGATTTCTGCTTTATGCCAGGAGGACATGACCTTAGGAAATGACTACTCAAGACTTGGGGGCTGTTGCCTGTTGGGATGAAACTAGGAAGGACAGGGCCAAGGGAAATTCAGTCCAGGGGGTCACTCTGCCTCCTCAGCTCATGGAGTTGATTTTAGACAGGGGTTCCAGTGAGGACAGCATTTTTGTAAAAGAAGAATCAAGTCACACAGCCACAAGACAACGGCAAACCCTCTGAATTCAATGTGGCCACCAAGCACCTAGGACCACGCCCCATGGCACTGTTCTTAGAACTACATAATAGGTCTACATGGGTGATCTCAGGGAAAAGTCAGGCAGGTGCAGTTCTAGGGTAACTACAATTACTGTCCTAAACTCCCACCCACAGCACAGCACATCTGTCACATGTTCGCCCTGAGACTGAATGAGTGCTGCACTGAGTCCAAGGTTTGGCAACACCTGCATCTCCACCCCCACCCAGATGAACGTCAAGAGCTATTGGTAAGGTTTAAGGTGAAAAGCACAGGCTTTGAAGTGAAACAGATCAGGGTTTGAATCACGACACATCCACTTGCGAACTTCATTCAGCAAATATTTGCTGAAGTCATTCTATGCACCAGACACTGGATCAGACCCTGGGGAGAAAGAAGGAAACAGAACAGACATGGACTTCGGACAAATTAAACTTGCAGGCCTTGGCTTTCTCATCTCAAATGAGGTAATGGCTACCCCTTAGAGATGTTGGGAGAATTTTATAGGATAATACGTGTAATTGTGGAGCTCTTTACCACAAGCTCATTGTAATTAATAAAACAACATGGCAGCACTATGTGTGAAAAGCCATATAATTGTTTAAACTCTTGAACCCTAAGGAACATTTATCCTAAGGAAAAGCCCAGAGACGAAGATTATATATGAAGGAGAGAGATGGGAAAGAAAGAAAGCACCTACTAAGTGTATACATTTTGCGAGGTACTGGGTGAAATACCTTACATTTGTTACCTCATGAAAATGAGCAAAGGAAAAAAAAAGAAGCAACCTAAATATTCAGCAGCAGTATAATTAATGGAATAGTTTACAGTCATTTAAAGTAATTATAAAGTCTATGTAGCAACACAGAGAAATGCTCATGACATCATGTTATCTGGAAAAAGTAGGTTACAGAGTGTGGGCATGCGGATGCCAATTGCAGCTATGTACAATTCCTACTCAAACACAGCCACACAAAACAGCAAGGCTCGCTCTAGAATGATGGGTTGATGAAGATGATCCTTTTGCTCTCCATTTCCCAAACTACCTGCAGTGTCGTTTCATTGTTTGTTATGTTGGTGTGATAGGTGTACTTTGCTGAAGGTACTCTATTTGCTGGTTATTTCACTCTGTCCTATTTGGCCTCCCATCAATTCTGAGAGGGGAGGATAAAGATATTTTCATGCTTCAGAGTCTCGGTAGGCAGCAAATCTTTGACGAGGCATCAGTTGCATTCAATTAATTGCTGTTTCCTGAAAAATAAATGGAAGAGCTATCCCCTTTATATTTAGCTCTTCAACTGTTCATAGCAAGCCTTCAGCACCTAAGGTACTGTTACAGCAGCACCTGCCGGCTCCAACGTCAACAACTGGAGGGTTCTATGTCTCTAGGAGGGTCATCAGCACAGGCTGACCGCCCATCCACCCACCCATCCATCTATCCACTTACCCTACCATCTACTTCTCTATCCATTTTACAATTCACTATCTGTCCATCCATATACCCCATCCCTCTGCCATTTACCCATCTACTCTTCCTTGGAAGGATATCATCACAAAACTCCCTTACAGGACTTATAAAAATGTCCCGATTCTTCAGCTGAAAAGTCAGGTATGAAAGGGCAAGGTCCGTGTTCCCAAATGGGGTCAATGAGGCAACAGGACAGGACCCAGGAGACAGGCTTCTCATCTTCTCTCAGTCCCCGGTGGGCTGTTTAACAGCTGGTTCAGCCACTGGGAAGGTTCTCAAGGCCCATCCTGGGAACAAAGGGCCTCAGTAATCAGGTCACATTTCTCACCAGGGTCCTCCCTGTCCCAGAAGCACCCAGTTGGCTGGCTGGAACAGGATCTTCAAAGCATCCCAAGTATTTGCCAGCTAAATCTGTCACATTCTAGCCCTGTAGATGGAGTGGGAGAGGCTGTGCCGTATGCACTTGTCAAGCTGCCAACTAAAAACCTGTTTTAATCAATTAAATAATGGGCGCTCGCTACACGAGCCTGGACTGTGACCTTCTCAATCAAGCGCTAATTGGGGTTGATGAGAACAAGCTACCCTGGACCTTGTCACTCTGCATCAGACTGCTTAGAGCTCTACCTTAATCCCTAATGAGGTTAGATGGGGACACCGAGCCAGGGTCTGCTGACTGACTGGGCCGTGTTCACAGAGCAAACTAAAGAATTAAACATTTATCAAGCGTGTGTTCTATGTGAGGTCCAGTGCCGGGTGCTAGGAATGCAGGGATGAACCTAGCACACTTCCTGCCTGCAGGCACGCAGTCTAGGGGAGAAAACAGACCCTAAGACACTGACAACAAGTGTGCAAGGGGCCAAAACAGGGTGCAGTGAGAGTCTAAAAGTAGGAGCAGCCACATTTGTCTAGATAATCTCAGAGGCTTTAGAGAAGGAGGCATTAGAACAGGGCCTGGACAACACAAGCAGACATGGCTGTTCCCTGATAGATCAACCCATGGAAAAGCAAGGGAGAGGGCCCTCACACAAGGCCTCCGAGACCCTCTTTAACAGTGCAGCTCAGAGTTGAAAATGTAAGCCACAGAAGGCCCTCCTGGTGTTCCTGGAATACACTTAAGGCTGTCATACCACCAGGTTACTGTTCTTTCTTCATTTTGTCTAGAATAGCTTCTCTTCTCTCTACCTGGCCCCAGTGTTCCCCAACCTACTACACTCCACTCACGCTTCAAGGCCCAACTCTTGAAGCTCTCCTGGAGTGACCCAGCCCCAGAGCCAGGCCCCTCTGCTCCCCAAGTGGGGGACCACATTTATCAGGTTGCATCCCATTAGTTTGTGAATCCTACCACCTTATGTCCCCAGTAGCCCACAAAATACCTGGCGCACAGTAAGTCCTCAACATCTGATTGTCGAGAGTCTGACTCCTCCCAGGATGGACTCACACTCAGGTGATCCAGAAGCACCATCCTGACCCACTTCCTGCAAGGCTGAGCTTGTGGGCATGGCAGGAATCCATCAGTTCACTTGGGAAAAATAAGTCCATGTGGAATCCAGCCAGCTCCCCAGCCAGTGTGCCGCAGACCAGCTGCCACCTCCAACACACAGCATAGTTTCTAATGTTTATACGAAACTTGGAGCTTGCTGGGCACCAGTCAACAGTCAGCCGCCCACAAGTACTGACTGAGCCCTCACTGCATACAAGGCATCAGAGCACCAGGACCCTTTAGAAGCTGGGAAGAAAAGTGGGAAGTGTTTACTCGTCGTTGAAGATGAGATTAAGGTTGTTTCTTTTTAATTCATTGAAAAGGCAATCTGATTGATATCATCCTCATTATATATACTTTCCTGACCTTCCCGTAGTGGGCCCGTCTTACTTGTATAGCTAGATTTCTTTCATTAAGAAGAAAATTTTAAGACAATCAGTAGGGGTCGTGAAGATTTCAGGAACATAGTCTCTGATTAATATTTATTGATAGATTACCAATAGGCTCCAATTTGCTATATACCTAGTTATTAGCCATGATTGGGAAAGCAAGGAGGTACTGAGTGTGTGGAAAGGAGAAGGGCTGGTGGGGGCATTGGGAGGGTCGAGGGAGCGGCACTACAGAGGCCTCTGAAGGGTGCTGTCAGGGCAGTGATGTCATCAACAGGACAGACCTCACGTGGCCAGGCTTCTTCCCAAGTTGCCCTTCTCCCACCTCAGCTCACCGTCCTTCCAACTTGAACCCTAAGGCCTGGGCCCCTAGAGCAGTTCTGTCTCTTTAGTTAACCTGCCCTGCCTGGGAACAAATGATTCTGCCTTCTTGTTTAGAAAAAAATGGGGGGGTGGTATAATTTTTTTCAAAGGGAACTTTGACAAGCCAAGAGGAAAATAAAAGAAAAGCAATTAATTAGAAAGTGGTAGAAGTGAAAAGCTGTACCAGGCACAGACTCCTTATCCTGCAGCACTGAAGATGCAGAGTGGCTTGGCTGGCACGTGCAACCCAGGGCTCTGCCTTCTTAGTCTCACCAGGGATCTGCTACCTGCCTCCCAGGTGCTGCCTCCACACCTTACCAACATGGTCCAGGCAGGCGAGAAGAAAACATTTTGCTGTTTCTCACCTGGGGGCTCTGAACTGAAGGCAGTTCTACCTACCCACCCCAACCAGCATCCCCAGGGGCCCCTTGGTCTCCCTTCCTAGCGGGTACCTGCCAGCAGATGAGCCGGCTGAAGTTTTCTCTTCTGTAATCTTACCGGGAGAGGCCCCAGCCCAGACTCCCCTCATGTTGCCTGCTCTCAGGGCCCCATCTACTCGCTGGTGCATGTCTCTCATCCTGGGTCCTCTGTTCCGGTTAGCAGGTCAAATGCTCACTGGGCCTGTCATTGACTGTCCTGTCAGTCACCCCTCCCCAGGACCCTGACATCTGGTGCCGCCCCCTGCCCCGGCTCCTGCGCAGGACTCACTGGGCTCGTCTCCCTGCAAACCTCAGGCCCAGCAGCCACTTGGGCACATCTGGGCACTGGTGGGGCTCCGCACCTCCCAGCCTCACTCTCGACCTTAAGCGCAACCAAGCACAGGTCTGTATTGCTCTGTTTCGCCCCGGACCCTCCACATGTCATGCTCACACCTGCCTAGACTGTTCCCACTGCTCCTGAAACGAAACTCAGCACCCTCACCCCCTACCCCACTTCTCAAAGTCTGTAAACCCCTTTTCCAATCTCAGCTCTGCCATTTAACAGGCGCCTGACAGGGACAAGTCTTTTGAACCTTCCAGGGATAAGCCACATCTGTAAAATAGGGAAACTGAGCATAACTAACTCAACGAATCAAAGGAAAGACAGTACAGGTAAAAGCACCTTGTTAACTACAACTGCGCTGTTCGTTTTCTTGGTCCCTGGCCGACTTCGTTGTTTGTCTTCCCCTGAAATACACTGTGTGTCTGCTTCAGGATGGTGGACCCCTCTCCGGAGCCCGACTTTTTTGCAGGTTTTCTCGCTTCCTTGCCTGTCCTCCACTCAGGCCTTCCTGCTATACACCCAGATCAACACTAGGTGGCAGCCTGACCACAGGCTCTTGCTGGATGAGCCCTGCCCACCCCCCACCCCCCCCACCCCCCCACCCCGCCACCCAGCCCCCCACCCCCCGCCCCGCCTGAGGGTTTCACCTGGGTTAGCCTTGCGCAGGCACATCTCATGATCCGCCCTATCCCACAACCATGGCTGTTGGCAGCAGAAACCCAGGGAAAGCTTCCTGCTGCTACATTCAGGCTGAAGCCGCCATGGAGACAAGACGAGGCTTGGGCCAGGTCCCAAGTCAGCTCTTCTGCCAGCTGGGGCTACCTCTGTAGAACAAATGTCCAACACAGCCCTTGGTGGAGCTGAGGCCTGGGTGGCCACAGAGAGGCCTGGCCTGGCAGCCTTTCTACCTACAGGGCCTGGAGCTCCCTGGGACCCAGAGGGCCCTCTGGGATCCCACCGAGCCTGGGGACACAAGCTTCCTACATTCAGCCTTTCCCTCCACCACTCCCTCCCCTCAACCTGTGTGTGATCAAGGCGTTCTTATTCGAAAACAGTTCTTCCTCATCTGGTCTCTCCTTTCTTAGCCAAACTGATTGAAAAGCTGTCTTCACTCCCTCTCCCCTCACCACCTCCCATTCGTGCCTCAACCTGCTATATTCTGACGTCTCCTCTGTCCTTCAAAGTCTGCATCCCTGCTGCCATATCGCCAACTCCAGGGCCCTTTCCAGTCTTCACCTTGGCGCATCTCTTTGACCACACTTACGCCCTTTCCTTGATACAACTCTTTCTGTTCTTCTCCAGGCCACTGTAAAATGGGTTGATCTTCTTGATCTGCTCCATACACTCTCCTCAAACCTAATGCTCTCATTTTTTTACCCAGCACTTATATCCCAAAGATTTTCAAATCTCTGCCTTAGGACCTGGCATCCTCTTGGCTCCAGTGCCCCATCTCCAGCCGATTCAACACGCCCGAGACTGAGCTCCTGTCTCTGCCCTAGGCCTGATGCACATGTTCCTCCTCCTGTTTTCTGTCTCAGTGAAGAGCATCACCAGCAACCCAGTGGTGGCCAGAGCCAGACCATTGGAAGTCACTGCTGACCCTCCCTGTCCCTCCTCTCCCCACAGCTGCTTGATAGCCACGTGCTGTCCACTCTGCCGCCTGGGGACCTCTCAGCCCTCTCCCCATCACAGTCCCTCCCCTGCCCAGGCAGGTCCTCATCTCCTCTTTTCCTGAACAACTACAACAGGCTCCAAATTGGTCTCCCTGCTTTCATTCCTGCCGCCACCACTGCAGCTCCTCACCACACTCAGCGTTCTTTATAAAATGCAGAGCTAGGGCTTCCCTGGTGGCGCAGTGGTTGAGAGTCCGCCTGCTGATGCAGGGGACACGGGTTCGTGCCCCGGTCCGGGAAGATCCCACATGCCGCAGAGCGGCTGGGCCCGTGAGCCATGGCCGCTGAGCCTGCGCGTCCGGAGCCTGTGCTCCGCAACGGGAGAGGCCACAACAGTGAGAGGCCTGCATACCACCCCCCCAAATAAAATAAAATAAAATGCAGAGCTAAACAAGCCATTTCTATGCTCAAAACCCTTCAGGGCCCTGAGGGTAGCATCCAAATATTATTGCAAGAACCTTCATGACCTGGATCTGCCTGCCTTCTCTAGCCACACAGCTTGGTGGCCTGCACTCCCGCAACTCTCTCTCCATCTCTCTGCCCCCGCAAAAGTGTCCCTGGACATCCCACGCCCTCACCTTCTACTATCCCTTCTGTCTGTACGTCCTCTCCTACCTCCTTTTTGTCCACTGGGATTCTGTTCAGAATTGTAACCCCAGTGCTGTATTGGGGGCCCCTTCTCTGTGCTTCCTTTATTTACTTTGTGTGATCACATGTCACTAGACGCTAAGCTTGAGGACAAGAACTGTGATTTTTTGGTCTTTGGGTCCCCAGCACCAAGTTCACTGTCTGACACAGAGAAGGGGTAAAACAAATATTTGTTGGATGGGTAGATGGATGGATGGAAAATGAAAAATTATTTTCCAGGAAACGTTTCCTGATTATTCAGACGTGGTCTGGTGTTTAGACTTCTCACCTTAACCCCAAGCGTCTGGCACCTATTACATGAAGCCAGATCTCAGACCTCAGAATGTCCCAAAGCAGCACAGCACAGAGCTTTCCCTGGGAGCAGCGGGTGGGAACATCTTCCCCAGGTTCCCACCAAAAAGTTTAGGCGCTGAGTAGAATGCAACCAATGCAGGGCTCCAACTGTACTCTCACTTCGGCCCAGAGGGATGCCCTTGCCAGACCAGGGAGATGGGAGCAATGCAGTTAAGCACTTAACCAGAAGATGAAGCCAACCTCTCTACAGTTTGTCCCCTGCAGAAGAAGGGAGTGCTGAGCAACACACAAGCCTGGGGAACTCCAGAACAAGCGCACAGAAGGCAGGACCCCTATTGACAATTCAAATGAGATGCAGTGATGTTTACAATAGCCAAGACATGGAAGCAACCTAAATGTCCGTCGACAGAAAAATGGATAAAGAAGGTGTGGTACCTATATACCATGGAATATTACTCAGCCATTAAAAAGAATGAAAGAATGCCATTTGCAGCAACATGGATGGACCTAGAGATTGTCACACTGAGTGAAGTAAGTCAGACAGAGAAAGAGAAATATCGTATGATATCGCTTACACGTGGAATGTAAAAAAAAATGATACAAATGAACTTATTTACAAAACAGAAACAGATTCACAGACTTAGAGAATGAACTTATGGTTACCGGGGTTGGGGGGGAGGGTGAGGGGCGACGGATAGTTAGTTAGGGAATTTTGGATTGACATGTACATGCCGCTATATTTAAAATGGATAACCAATAAGGACCTACTGTATAGCACAGGGAACCCTGCTCAATATTCTGTAACAACCTAATTGGGGAAAGAATTTGGAAAAGAATAGATAACTGAATCACTTTGTTGTACACCAGAAACTAACACAACGTTGTTAATCAACTATACTCCAATATAAAATAAAAAGTTTAAAAAAATATTCACCTATTAAACAAAACAAAACAAAAACAAGTGAGATGCAAACACAGGGCAAAGTCTTCTTTTTTCATGTGTTCCCCAGCCTTGTTTGGCCTCCCTGCAACAGCTTCCAGAGAAGTGAATAAAACACCAAAGAGGGAGGAAAGCTTGATTTATTTCTCACTCTCAGCCTCTCTCTCCCAAAGGCAGAGTCCACTGATCAAAACCTGAGGGTCTGGAACCTGGGCAGACCCCAGGAAGTAGAAGCCCAAGTGCCTGCTCCTACTAATAATGACCACAGCAGGCTATGGTAGCACTGACAAGGTTGGCTTCCATCGCAGGACACACTTTACAGGCTGGATCTGTTCCTGCTCTTTTCTCTGATTGCTGTCCCACCACACTGCCTTAAGTCTTAGCCATCCCTCAAAACCCTGTGCAAATGCGTGATCTGTGAAGCTCTCTCAGAGCCACCTACCACCAGCCTGAATTAAACAATATTTTCCCCATATTTCTATAATACACTGCTCATACTTCTTTTACAACACTCATCTCAATTTCTCTTTCATTGGTATTTCATATGACTGTCTTTGATTATGTTCCCGACAAGGCTATAAATGCGTGGCAGAGAGGGACTTTTTACCCATGTCTGCATACCCCACGATTTTAGCCCTATGTTCTAGGCATTTGATAAATGTCCATTAAATTGAATTACAATTTTCAAAGCATTACAAAGCACCATGCAGACAACTAGGTTCATAAGTTCAAAGCATATGGAGAAAATAGGAGTGATCATATGGGTGGGGCTTATCTGGGAAGACTTCCTGGAGGAAGTGTGGCTGGAGGAGGCTGTGCAAGGTGGGGCTGAGAATCATGACCAAAGCCTGGCTGTTAATTTAATGTCTGGGAGGCAAAGGCCAGCCTTCTCTCCTTCCTTACCCACCTTTTTCTCCATCCCAGGATAGAATAGTGGCAGTATAGTACTGTGGTTAGAAATGCAGGCTCTCAAGACAGACTGCCTGGATGTATATCCTAGCTTAGTCACTTAATAGCTGTGTGACCTTGGGCTAGTCACCTCACCCATCTGGTCTCAGTTTCTTCCTCCCTGTAAAGTATGGGTAAAGTAGTATCTAACTCACTGGATTATGTGATGATTTAATGAGTTAATTTATGTAAAACTCTTACAAGGTGCCAACAGCTAATTTCAATGTTTTATATAGATTAACTCATTTAATCTTCACACAGCCCGATGAGGTCGATACTATTATTATCCTTATTTTACAGGTGAGGAAACTGAGACTCAGAGAGCGTGAGGTGGGGAGACTATTAGCATATCCTACCCCAAAATGTCAAACCTTCTACAAACATGACAAACTTGGACCTGTTTACCCCGAACCATACAACTCTTCCCCTGAAGAACCAGAACCAAAATCATAGCTCAAAATAATAATAACTTTGGGGCTTCCCTAGTGGCACACTGGTTAAGAATCCACCCGTCAATGCAGGGGACACGGGTTCGTTCGATCCCTGGTCCGGGAAGATCCCACATGCCGCGGAGCAACTAAGCCCGTGCGTCACAACTACTGAGCCCGCGTGCCACAACTACTGAGCCCACGTGCCTAGAGCCCGTGCTCCGCAGCAAGAGAAGCCATCGCAAAGAGAAGCCCACGCACCGCAACGAAGATTAGCCCCGGCTCACCACAACTAGAGAAAGCTCGCGCACAGCAATGAACACCCAACACAGCCAAAAATAATAATAATAACTTTGCCTTTATTATAATTCATAACCATCTGCTAAACACCTCCGCATTTGAGGCTCACTACACCCCTGTGTAAGAGCCAGCACCACCGCTGCTTTTCAGATGAATGCTGAGGTCCGGAGGGGAGGTAGGACTTGGAGAAGCAGACACCGTGGCTCCAGGTCAGAGAGCCTCCACTGGGCCCGAGCAGCCTCCAGCCCACAGGCTGGGCCACAGGGCATCAGGCAGGGGTCAGCAGCCCCACACCCTCCTCTTCCTCATGCCCTGAACAGCTCGTCCTCCGGATGAATCCACACAGTCTCTGCCCAGAGCCCACCGTGGCTGCTCATACCATCAAGAAGGTGAGTGAATTTACAAAAAACCAACTAAGGCTCCAGGGTCTAGAGATGACAGAAAACAAAAAGAAAACCATCACCAAACAATAGCGAAAGAAGTGTTTAGAAGTAATTTTCAAAATAAAAGAGTTTGAATATACAACAAAGTAATGACTTACAAGGATTTTTAATGAAGCATGTCTACTTCTAATCTGATGAGCATCTATCATTAAGTTTTTATAAACTGTGAGAAACAAACAAACAAAATAAAAGAGTTTGGTTTGGAAGACTATAGTTTTCATCTCTAAAAAACTGGACAAAAGAATTGAACCAAAAAGCTATACATAAATTACAAATGGCCAATAAAACATTCTCCTCATAATCAATGAAAAGAATTCAAAACACAGCACTGAGACACCACCAATTAAAGTGGGAACTTTTTAAAATAATAGATATAGGGGTGGGGGGCAGTTGCAGAGGCTGAACGTTCATGGGAGTATAAATTGAACCACCTTTTGAGAGAGCAGTTTGGTCTGTGGTATGTAAGGGCCTTAACGTTATTGATGTTCTTTGACCTCACAGTTTCGTTTCTAGATATTTATTAAGAAAAGTGTATAAAATAGTCACAAAAATAGGTTTAAGAGAATTCATGTGGTGTGTTTTACAAAAGAAAAAGAAAGAGGCAACCCAGAAAGCTAAAGAGGGGAATGATTAAATAAGTAATGTCACCTCCATCCAGTAGAATCCTTTGCTACCACTAAATATGACGTGGAAAAGTTGAAGATTATTTAATGACCTTAAAGAAGTTAATTGTGAAAAGCAGGTAAAAAATAAACAGTATACTGTATACTGTATATAGACTAATCCTCATATTGTAGAAAAGTGTATGTATACAGGGACACTATAATGAAGTGATTAAAAGCCCAGATCCTGAGCCAGAGTGCTTGGGTCTCAGTTTGAAACTGCCCTTAAATGCTGTGTGACCTTGGGCAAGGCAATTAACTGCTCTGTTCCTTGTTTAACTCATTTGTTATAGAAATAATAATGGTACCTTTCTCACTGATGCTGGAAGGACTGAATGAGTTAATAACTGGAACACAGTAAGTGGACCTCCATCAGGTGAATGGCTGTATGGATGCCCTTAACCTCCAAATCAAAAACTGAACTCTGCTCCTCTGGTCATGATATGGGTCCCTGTGGGAGAAAGCACTGTCCAGGGGATATGAGTGACTAGTCTTTTCAACATTCATGTTTCTTGTTATAAATCAATCAACTGAAATCGTGAAGGTCAGTCCTAGTCTCTGGGCTTGGCAGATGTGAGTCTGCCACTCAAGAAGGCTCTCCTCCCAGATTCAGAGCCTGGGGACCTGTGTATGTGTCCTAGCCCCTGTGAACCAGGTCATTTGTTAAGGTAACAAGGCTGCTCCCTCCCTAACATGCCTCTCCTTCTCTCAGGACTTACTGGCCTTCCTCAGTCGCTTAAAGTTTCCACATAGATGCTTCTTTCAAACAATGTGCATGTTATCTTAGAGCCATGAGGGAAAACTTGTGGAATATACACAGGGGCTTGATGGGAATGGAGTTTATTTTTTCACATTCCCTGAGATGGACTCTATTCTCTTTGAAGGATGGAAGACTCAGCCTTCCACATCATATCAAACAAATTAAAAGGCACCTACAGACCACTTACGTATAATTTTTACTAATTTGGGGGAAAGTTTTAATAATTTTGTTTTTGAAATTATTTATATATAAGTAATACATTTACCTGATTTTAGTTATGATTTCTTTGCAATTACAGTTTGTATTCTTGAGAAAAACTCTATTAAAAATTGCTTAACAGGGCTTCCCTGGTGGCGCAGTTGTTGAGAGTCCGCCTGCCGATGCAGGGGACATGGGTTCGTGCCCCGGTCCAGGAAGATCCCACATGCCGTGGAGCGGCTGGGTCCATGAGCCATGGCCGCTGGGCCTGCGCGTCCGGAGCCTGTGCTCCGCAACGGGAGAGGCCCCAACAGTGAGAGGCCCGCGAACCGCAAAAAAAAAAAAAAAAAAAAAAAAAAAAAAAAATTGCTTAACAAGTAAGAATTTCTTATGATTACTAAATTTAACAATGCACAAATTTCATGAAGCTTTATTTCTAGATCTATAAACATTTACAGAATTTAATTTTGCACATTTTGTATTTTGGAGCAGACATACATATATCACATATAGGATGACATCTATTTATTTTTGACTCAAACATCTTGTTGGCCTTTGCAAAGCTCAGAAGCCCCAGTGATATGGTTTGTCGCATGTAAAGTATCCTGTCCCCCTGAGTTGAGTACGCAGGGCTGAAGCCCCATTCCAAATGCCCCACAAACCTTTTCCACCAGGTACTTTCCCTTCACGTAGAAAGGAGGTGTACTGCACTGCTGCCCCCTGGTGGTACTGAAGACTGACGTCTCTAAAGGAGCTTCTGCAGGACATTTGCTTATGCTGGAAAGGGAGATGGTATCAGAAACCCGGACAGGCTCAGTAGTGTGGCACCGGGCACAGCAGCATCTGGAGGAATTGACCCTGAAATCTCAGCAGTGACCCACCCCAGGCTTCTCTGAGCTGCAGGGATGATAGTGGGCGTGTATATGTGTGTCTGTTTGTTGGGGCGTGCCCTTCACAGAGCGGCTCCCACTGACAAATGGGCTCCCAGCATCTGGTTTGGGGCAGGCGCTGCCTCATCGCTCTGTAGAGCTAGACCTCTTGCCAGGGCTGTGGCTACACTGGGCAGGGACGGCCCTATGCGTGCCTGATTATCCCACCCGGGGAAAGTGCAGTTCTGGAGCAGCCCATGCGGAGAGGCAGGGAGGTAAACGTCCCTTGGCTCTCCCGCCTCAAGGCAGAAGACAGCTGTCTGTGCACTTCTCCTGGGGCCCCTGAGACCAAGGCTGCAGCCCACCCTTGTCCTAGCCACTCACAGGACCACTCTGGACTCATCTCCCAGGGCTGATTAGGCCACTCGGCTGTGTGTGGAGTGTTCTCAGTGCTCCCCATTTTACACAAGCTACAGGCAATAGATGGTGGTTCCCTTCTCCACATCTCCAGGAAGTGGGCAAAGTTTGGGTGGAGCAGGAACATCCTATTCTTATGTATTTCCATTTAGCAGAGAGAAAAAAACTATGGAAAAAAAAAGCCAAATGGCTTTGCCTCTACTGTTGCCTGAATGGTGAGAGGCCTGCGGATCCATAAGGCTAGTGATTGTGGAGGGACTGAGGAGAAGGACTGGGACCCGTTGAAAGAGACACAGCTAAACTCTCAAGGCAGCACCACTTCCTATCCATCAGGGCTGAAAGGGGCTCCTGAACCTCCTCTTACAGCACTAAATAGATGACCAGGGGATGAGGCTCCCCATTCCCTGGTGCCACCAGGGTAGCTGAGGCAGTTTTGAGGCCCATGGCTCTGTCTGAAATGTGGAGGAATAGTTGTCCTAGTTTATCTGGGGATTCTCCAGAAGAGAGCTGACATCACAAAGATAAAATGAACCCAGCTCTAATAGGAATGCTTGTTGGGGTCCTGGAGGTCGTTATAGTAATGCAAGCCATTGGAAGCCTGCACCTTCTCTTGGAAAAAAAAGTAAGACCCATTATGGTAATGAGACAGCCTGGTGCCGTTCCAGACCCAGAGTTCTGCTTGGGCTTTGTGTCATCCCTTACTGAGCAGGTAGGAACTCCGTCAATGCATGTTTTTAAATAAATAAGAAAAAAAAAATCTTTTTTTTTTTTTTTGGCAGAGCTGTGCAGCTTGTGGCATCTTAGTTCCCTGACCAGGGGTTGAACCCAGGCCCTCAGTGGTGAAAGGGTGGAGTCCTAACCACTGGACCGCTGGAATTCCCAAATCCTTTTTTATTATTATTTTATTTATTTATTTATTTTTTGCGGTACGCGGGCCTCTCACTGTTGTGGCCTCTCCCGTTGCGGAGCACAGGCTCCGGACGCGCAGGCTCAGCGGCCATGGCTCACGGGCCCAGTCGCTCCGCGGCATGTGGGATCTTCCCGGACCGGGGCGCGAACCCGTGTCCCCTGCATCGGCAGGCGGACTCTCAACCACTGCGCCACCAGGGGAGCCCCCAAATCCTTTTTCAAATTTAGAAAATTTCGTTTCAAACCATTATATGTTTATCATAAAGAAATCATGAAAGACACAGCAAAGAGGTGAATACAAAAAACACCAACAATAAATCCCTTCCACACCCTCCTCTTTATGCAAATTACCATGTAAATAGCTATATGAAAATGTACATTTATTATTACATGTGCAGATGACTATGGAAATTATATTTGTAAATTATACATCTATATGTAAAACATATAAAAGTTATAATTCTATGAAAGTTACATTTATACATATATGCACATACGCATTATACAAGGATATATGATTGCAGGATAGCTTCCATGGACTTTTCCCAGCGATTTAGAGCATCCCACGTGAGTAGTGTTTGGTGATTGAGATGAGTGCTAACGAGCCAGGTTGCCAGGGTTCAGACCTCAGCTGTGCACCTTACGAGAGGTGTGTGCTTGATCAAGGTACCTGTGTTAGTTATCTCACCCGTAAAGTGGAGAAAGAATGGTATCTCCTCATAGTAGTTGTGAGGACAGATAAATCCATACATAAAAAACTACATGTATGCTTGGCACACGGCATGGTAAGCACTCAACAATGTTAAGAACGGAATAAAGCATTCTTTAAGGCCAGCTATTTATAAAGCAAAGGATGTTTGAAGTAGGAGGAGAAGCTGCAAATGGTCCTAATCTGCTTGACCTTGATCCAGTATAGAAGATTCTCACGGGTTGGGCTTTCTTCCTACGAGGATAATTATGCCTTTTAGCAGTTGTTCCGGACTAAGCCTCAACTGTGGAGATTTCCATCTCCAAGAAAACCTAAGGATTAGGGCTGAATGTCACAGCATTACTCCAAATGTACCCATGTAACACCAACCCTCCCCCCATCTCTCTCAAGCCCCTATCCAGTCTACCAGGGTAAAATCAGTTTCTCACTGGTCCATCTCTCTCCCTCTCAGGATTAGTAGGCTGTTACCTAAGAAGTGGGTAGAGAGTGGATCTCTAATTGGCTTATTTTTTCACAAGACTCAGGAAGCGGACCAGAGGATGTGTGTGGTTGGGGAAGGCATAGTCAACCATTAGGGCCTCAACTTTTGCATCTGACTTCGAGAGGCACGTTTAACAAACTAGAACAAGCTGGGCCACAGTGACCAGAAAAATCAATCTTTTGTTTTATGAGACCTACTCATCATTTGGATTCTGCTTTTTTCTTCCAAGGGAAAGTCACCATCCACAGAGGAAAAATTCCCTTACACAGGCTGAAATCTACCTTGTGTTTTAATCCTAATCCCAAACATAAATAATCACAAATAATAAAGGTGGGACGCTATGCTACATGCTGACTTGTATATTACTATAAATTTACTGAGTGCCAATTTTATGCTCGGCATATTATAAAATGAACCAGACCTTGTCTCTCTGTCAAGGAACTAACGTGAAATTAGTAGGTATAATGGAAAATATATTGAAATAACCAAAGAACCTTAGCTCAGAGAGCAAAAGCCCATGCTGTCACCTTTGGGCCCCTCCTAAACTAACCTTAGCTTTGGTATGATTCCAGGTGGCTCCATTACAGCCATCGTCAATCCTGAAAATGGCTCTTTGGGCCTCATTCTCTGGTGCAGAGAAAGATGTTTTGTAAAGACGTTTTGTAACTCTACTCACAAAGACTGCAACACCCTCCCCACCAAAAGACACTCTCTGTTATTTCATCAGGGATCTTTTCCACTGCCTACCACTCACAGCACGCACATAGTCACCCTTATAAAACAGAGGACTAAAATCCACTTCTATTTTCCATGACACACCAGCCAGGAACTCACTGCTCTAACTACCATCTATTTTGTGATAAGATCAGTAGCCATATGTATTGTTGAAGTGTTTGTATTTTGAAAGGGTGTTGTAATATTTAATTGCACCTCCTTTCCCACAAACAGTGAAAGATTAAGTCACGCCTTAACATAACATAGGGTATTATTTATCCCCACTTAAGCAGTAATGCAGTAATCTGAGGTAAACCACAGATTTATGACTTTTCCACCCATGACCTGATCTCACTTAGCTGGTGCTGGCCATCTGCCTCCCCCCTTAGAGTTTTGCCAGCAGAATAAGCTGCTGATTACTCTGCTCTCCACCTTTACATAAACACCTCACCTAGGAGGATGTGGGGCCTGCAGGTGGCTCTGCTGTGTTTTGTGGGATCTGTTGAAATAAATCAGATTATCTAGTTCAGTAGCATGTCACAAGTGCCAAACCCACACACCTCCATAGGGGAATATGACCGTCCACCAAATGGAGGCACCTTTCATCCCCTTATACAGAAGGACAGCCCTTACCTCTCCCTGGATCTAGGAACTAACAATAAAATTTGCCTATGCTTTTCATTTTGACCTTGCAACCTTGCCCATCTTCTTTGTCTCTCCTATCTCTCAGGGTTCTGATCTTCTCCTGAGAGCATCGTGGTGCAGTGGAAAGAGGCCACTGCCAGTCCCCAGGGTCAGAGTGTCAGATAGACATTGGCTGAGTCCTGGCTCTACCGCCTACCATCTGCATAACTTTAGAACGCAGGTTCTTTCTGAGCTTCAGTTTCCTCATTGGAAAATGAGGATCATCACATATATCTCCCTTACAGAGTTGTTGGGAGATCAACACCATACGTAAAGCACATAGAGATGCTTAACAAACTCTCCCCTCTCCCATCTGCACTTATCCCTACCACCTCACCAATCTACCTCCTGCTTTCTCATACAAGAAAATGCCAGTTTCTGTTCTTTTCCTCTAATAATACTTCCCAGATCTTCTTTCTAATCTGTATACCCACAACCTTAGCCAGGTAAGTTTCTTGCGAAGCCAAGACCAGAAATGTGTTATTGGTGGGTCAGTTACCTGGGATGCCAGGTTGCAGAAAGAAGGAATTATTTTTAATAAACATCAGAGTAAAGTGGGCAAAACATTACTGAAGGTTATAAAATTGGAGAAATTTTATGAAAAAAGAATTTATGAATATGGATCAAAAGCTTTTAAAATGTTCATAGCTTTTGATAATGATTTTACCTCTAGGAATTTATCATATTAAGGAAATAAACAGATATATTCAAATATTTATGTATAGAATGTTCATTACAGTAATAGTGAAAAATTAGAAATAATCAAAATATCTAAGAATCGGATTACAAGGTAATGGAGTAAATACTAGGCAGACATTAAAAATCAGGTTTTAAAGAGTTTATAATGACATTGGAAAATGCTCACAATTTGATATAAAATTATGAGTATATTATCAATTTTTAAAATATATAAAACACTGTATTACCACGTGAACCAGCAATTCCACTTCTGGGTGTATACCCAAAAGGAGTGAAAGCAGGGACTCAGAACATATTTGTAAACTCATGCTCATAGCAGCATTATTCACGATAGCCAAAAGGTGGAATTAGTTCAAGTATCCATCAGTGGATGAATGGATAAACAAAACATGGTCTGTACACATACAGTGGAATTTTATTCAATCAAAGGAAGGAAATTCTGACACATGGTACAACACGAATGAATCTTAAGGACATGATGGTGGGTGAAACAGTACAGTCACAAAAGGACAAATAGCATATGATTCCACTTATATGAGGTACCTGGAGTAGTCAGACTTAGAGACAGAAAAAAAAAATGGGGGGTGCCAGGGACTGGGGGGAGGGGGGAATGGGGAGTTAGTGTTTAATGGGTCTAGAGTTTCAGTTTGGGAAGATGAAAAATTTCTGGAGATGGACAGTGGGGATGGTTGCATAACAGTGAGAATGTACTAAATACCAAAGAACTGCACACTTAAAAATAGTTAAAATGGTAAATTGTATTTATTTTAATAGAAAAATTATATATACATACGTATACATTTATACAATACATGTACACACAGACACACGCATATATAAATGAAACACTAAAAAGCTATAAGTGTTTCCCTGGTGGCGCACTTGTTAAGAATCCGCCTGCCAGTTCAGGGGACACAGGTTCGAGCCCTGGTCCGGGAAGATCCCACATGTCGCGGAGCAACTAAGCCCGTGCACCACAACTACTGAGCCTGTGCTCTAGAGCCTACGAGTCACAACTACTGAAGCCCGCGTGCCTAACTGCCGTGCTCCGCAACAAGAGAAGCCACTGCAATGAGAACCCCGCACACTGCAATGAAGAGTAGCCCCCACTCACCTCAACTAGAGAAAGCCCACGCGCAGCAACGAAGACCCAACTCAGCCTAATTAATTAATTAATTTCAAAAGCCAACATGCCCATTTAAAACAAAAGCTATAAGCCAGATGTCAGCAGTGAGTTGTGAAGTCTGAACTGTGAAATTTTAAGAGATTTTTACTTTCTTCTTTGTATTTTCTTGCATTTTACAATTTTTCTATCATGAACACATATTACTTTTTTCAGGGAAAAATAAGTGTGTTTCTTTAAACCCATTGGAGTTTCCTTGAACGGCCTCCTTGCTTTGGCCAGGGAGGAGGAATGTCCTACAGGCAGATGCACGTGCTCCACAGCAGGAACTTCTCCTCTCCAGGCCTGTGCTCTGCCTTTTCAAGGGGGTTTCAGGCTAGCAGACCTCATAAATAGCCTCTCGCCCACACAAGAGATTGTTGGAGACGACTTATGAGGTCTCTTTGAATCTTGTAGGTGAATTTATGGCCGTTTCATGAAGGATTCCTCCCTTTGGCCCCAGAAACTATGTTGGGACTGTCCTGCCTGACTTAACAGCCAAGAGTCATGTCAAGGCTGCGTGTGGCAGCAGCACAGTGCAGTGAGAAAAGTGCCGCACAGGAGTCAGCCATGGAATTCTGCAGTGTGACCATCGGCCAGACCCTCCCCCTCTCTGGCCCTTTCTTCCTTCAGTGATAAGATGAGGGGATCAGGCAAACCACGACCCCCTTCCTCAAACCAAGCTCAGGCCTTGCTTGCCCCAGGGAGCCTTCGCTGATGAACTCCTCCAGCCTCTTAGGGGCACTTCAGCAGTCACGGCTTCAGATGCTCCTCTATAAAGCGGTGGTCGAGATTTGCCTGTATGTTCTTGAGTGGTTTTCATGTGAGTAAGGTAGATAGCTAGCGGGAAGCAGCCGCATAGCACAGGGAGATCAGCCCGGTGCTTTGTGACCGCCTGGAGGGGTGGGATAGGGAGGGTGGGAGGGAGGGAGATGCAAGAGGGAAGAGATATGGGAACATATGTATATGTATAATTGATTCACTTTGTTATAAAGCAGAAACTAACACACCATTGTAAAGCAATTATACCCCAATAAAGATGTTTAAAAAAAAAAAGACAATAAATAAATAACAATGCCTAGGAGTCAGGGTCACAAAGTCTTCCAGTCCCACCTGCCCTTCCATTCCCAGCAGGGAATCTCATTCATTTGCAATTAAATGGGCCTCAGGCAACTCACAAACAGACCCTGCATGTACTGAGCACTTCCTCTGCCCTATTTAGAAGCCACCATTGGTTCCCCTTTGCCCTTAAAACAAATTCCAAATGAGGACTTTATTCTGATAAATAGTCACAAGGCCCTATCTGGTCTGCTTTCTGTCTTCCTTTGCCAGACTCAACTTTTGCTTTATCCCTGCTCTGCCCCCCTTGGTATCCTTACCTTCTGGCTATAGCAAGCTTCCAGAAATTCCCTAACATACCATGCCCTGTAAGGCAGGGGCCTTTTCATACGCTGGTCCTTCTTCCTCCAGCTAGTGAATGTGATACCCTTCAAGACCCAACTTGCATAATAACAGCAAACATTACCAGTCCCTTACGGTGTGACTAATAATGTTCTAAGTGCCTTACCTGTAATAACTCATTTTTTTTGCACATAGCCAAATCCTGAGCAGGTTTTTCTTCTACTGCCTCGCTTTTCTAGTTTCCTGTCTATTTTCTTAACATAGTTCTTTACCCTTCCAGTTGATTCTATAAACCACTAGATAGCCTTCCTATGAAATGCTATTCTGCCAAAGTGAGCCAGAGTTGATGACTGCTGCTTAAAACCAATCATCTTATCTTATAAGGTATTTATCTAGCTGAGTGTCACTGAATTCCAGGTACCTGTGCTGGTGTAGAGGGAATACAAGGCCTCAATTCTGCTCATGAGGAGCTCACATCTGTATGAAAAAAAAAGATAAACAGCAATGTGAGGTAATTAAAGGTACAATGTGAATACCTATGAAAGTATAACTTAACTATGGGAACTCACATGGGGAGTCTGAGAGGGCTTCACAGAGGAGGTGACATCCAAAGAAGCAACGCAGTATCAGTGGCCAGAGTGGGCTCTGAAGCTGGACAACATGGGTTCACATCCCGCTTCTGCCACACTTTGGATATGTAAGCTTGGGCAAGTTGCTCAATGTATTTGGTCCTCAGTTTCCTCATCCATAAATGAGTGACAATAAGAATATCTACTTAGTAATCATCTCTGCTGCCAGCGCAGTCTGCAGGATCTGTCTATGGAACGTACTCCCAGGACTGGTGCCAGCACCATCTGCTTTCTCACCAACCTTACATTGCTGTGAAAAACCATCTGTCTCAAGCCCAAGCCTCAACTCCAGTCACTAATTTATTACTTAGGCTTTTCCCCTAAGTAATGGGGCGGCTGGAAGGGTCATTCTTTTAGTCTTGGACCTAAAATGTGGCTCAGCCTCTCTTTGCTGTTTCCAACTTGACTTGCACTTTAAAAGGTTAGGCTAACATTATTTTAGGCTTAGCTTTCTTATTCACTGAAGAAAAGTTTCTTCATTATGAGTCCAGAATCCACTCTTCTGAGCCTATTCTGAATTGTTCTCTCCAAAGCCACAAAAATACTATGCGTTAGCCTTCTAGATTCCCCTAAAAACATCCTCCCTAAACTAAGGAGCCTGGTATAGTAAAAACTCCTAGTCTTCTAGAGTCAGAGAGACCTGGGTTAAATTCACAGATCCTCTAGTTGTGAGACTTCAGTCAAGTCACTAAACCTTCCAAGTCTTTAATATCTATTTCATAGGTTTATTACAATGCCCCAATAAAGAAGATATGTAATAAAATTGTTTGAGTCTCTTCTTTTAATTTGTTCTTATTATGTTCTTTATTCCCATTTTGAAATATCTTCTGATGGTCCCATCCCCAGCCATTCTTACTGCTGCCTGTTGTCCCAATTTCTCTACTTTCAACTTTTTCTACTAAAAGTCCTATCTCCCAAGAGTCATACTTCTGAGTTTCTGGTGCTACTTCCTTGGAGCTGCTTGGCATAAAAGCCATGTTCATTGTTCATTCTATTTTAGCTCAATAAAAGTGTTTTCATTCCCAATTTAAATGTACATCGTAATTATTCTATTGAATATTATGCTGAAAAGATATGTCATTGAACTTCCACATGGCATTTGGCAAGACCTCTTACACTATCTTTGGGACAAGTTAGAGGAATCTTGAATATACGGATGATTATATTTTGCCAAAACTAAAGGTGATGACTAATGAAATAGAATCTTTATTAAGAAAGCATATAGTATGATGCCAGCAGCCTATCCACATCTTATTCTAGTTAACATTTTTATTAATCACTTGAATGCTGATTTCTAAAACAGACCAATCGAATTTACAGATGACAGAAAGCTGGGAAGGTTAATAAACACTTTCAAGTAAGAAATGGTTTTCAAAAATATATATATATCTTAGCAGGTTGTATTGATGCTGAATAAAACAAGACGTTTAAAGGGGGCAAATGTAAAACTCTTTCTTTGACTCCAATATACCAGCAGCACAAGTGCAGGATAAGATTGGTTTAGCAGTAGTCACTCTCCCACAGTCAAATCAGTATGATTTCATATTGTTATATAATTGTCCCCCTAATCAATATAATCTTAGGATGCTTAGACGTCTAATAAGGGAGGTAGTGGTCTTCCTTTATCTTATGCAGCTAGATCACACCTCTGGAGTAGAATTCAGCTAAGGGTGACACATTTTAAGAAAGATATTGGTAAAATGAAATGTATTTAAACAGGAAATCATTAGGATTATGAACCATATCATAAGAGGAATGTTTGAAGGAAGCAGGGATCTTTAGACTACACAAAACATCCCAAAGGTTCGAAGGGAACAGGACAGTAGTAGGATGTAAAAATATAGGATAGGTTCTCATTTCAAGGAGCTCACATACTAGGTGATTAGTGTTGTGATAGAGGCAGATTCAAAATGGGGAAGAAATGACGAATTTTGCCTGGGGGAGTCAGGAAAGTTTTCACAGAAGGGAATGAGACTGAAACTGAATCTTAAAAATAATGGGAAGGATTTTACCACCAGCAGAGTACGTCATTTGAGGCAAAGGGAACAACACACACTTGAATCCCCAGGGCAGGGATTAAAGCAGTGGGTTAAGAAGTAAATGGGGGACTTCCCTGGTGGCGCAGTGGTTAAGAATCTGCCTGCCAAGGCAGGGGACATGGGTTCGAGCCCTGGTCCGGGAAAATCCCCCATGCCGTGGAGCAACGAAGCCTGTGCGCCACAACTACGGAGCCTGTGCTCTAGAGCCTGCGAGCCACAACTACTGAGCCCGTATGCTGCAACTACTGAAGCCCCTACACCCTACGGCCCGTGTTCTGCAGCAAGAGGAGCCACTGCAATGAGAAGCCCGCACGCCGCAACGAAGAGTAGCCCCCACTCACTGCAACTAGAGAAAGCCTGCACACAGCAACAAAGACCCAACGCAGCCAAAAATAAATAAATAAATGTATAAAAAAAGAAAAAAGAGGTAAATGGGAGGTAAGAAAGTGATGACAGCAAGTACCAAAGATAGACTCTAGGTTTCTGCTTAAATGTAACTTCCTTAGAGAAGTTTTCCCTGGCCCCTGACCCCCAATCTAATTAGGTGTCCGTGTTACACTGTCTCCTAATGCTCCATAATAGCTTCAGGGGCTGTGCCTGGCATATGATAAACACTTAATAAACATGTTGAATCATGCACATAAAGACCAATTTAAAGCAGAGTATAACAAGTGCTATATTGTATATAACACAGTTTTCAGGAGAAAAGGAAGATGTGAACTAATAACACTTGAACTAATTGAGCCTTATGGGAG
This sequence comes from Pseudorca crassidens, assembly GCF_039906515.1. Lineage (NCBI taxonomy): Eukaryota > Metazoa > Chordata > Mammalia > Artiodactyla > Delphinidae > Pseudorca > Pseudorca crassidens. The sequence continues at coordinate 109,449,591 of NC_090297.1, read as the reverse complement.
AAAGAGAATACAAGAGGACATTGAAGGGAGATGGAGCAGCTCCAGTGGATGCATGGGGGCAGGAAACAACACAGCGGGTAGAGAACTGTGAGAACTTCCATATGTTTGTACGTAGGTGGATATGGGTGAGTAGTAGCTGACAAGACCAGAGAGGTAGGCGAGGGCCGAATCATTCATCCATTCACTGAATATTTATCAAGTACCTACTCACGAAGGGCTTCCTAATCCAGGCTAAGAAGTCTGGATTTTATCCAAACAGTATTGAGTAACTACTGGAGGATTTGAGAGTATTATGATTCAATTCATATTCTAGAAAGTTCATGCTGGAGGTTGGACAATGGATTATTTACATGGTGGCAAGACTGGAGGCGTGTAGAGATCACTTAGGAAGCTGTTTCAGAAATCCAGGTACGAGAACCATGGCAGTGGGAACAAGGAGGACATGGTTCCAGGAAGTATGTAGACACTAGAATTGACAGAATTTGATGGGGATTTCTTTATGATGGGAATGCTCTCACTTTGGGAAGTGAGAAAGTACGAAATTTAGGATGATTCTTGTGTTTCTGGTACATGCAATGGAGTGGATTGTGATACACAGAGAAAAGGACGACAGGAAGAAGAGACAGGTAAAATAGGGGTAAATTGTGAAGTCCATTTAGTACATGTTGATATTTGTGGAAGAGATTGCTAGCTGTTTACCAGAATCCATTTTCTCCTTTTTCCACATAACAGTATCTAGCATGTGGCTGTGCCAGGAGCAAAGTATGCAACTTCCCTCTCAGTTGCCTAAGAAGAAATTCTTGCCCTGGATTTCTGCCCTCTCCTTTTTCTATTCATTGGAATGGTAATTACTATAATGACCTAGGAAGTCACAAGTTGAGGATGGCAGAGCATCCGTTCGCCTGGTCCCTGTGTGCATCAGAGCTGTCTGCTAACTTAGAACACTAATCATAGGTTGTTTACACGATAGAAAAATAAATTTATTGCTCTCAAATCCATTAAATTTTTAATCTTTTTGTTACAGCAGCTGAGCCTACACCATACACTATTATGAGGTAGATTTATCAGCCATAATCACATTGGGTGGGATGAATGACATTAGCAAGTTGCTGGAACAAAAGTTTCCAGCCCACATCCTCCCACAGAAATACCAGTCTGAAAACTATCCACAGACCAAAATATCTTCATGAGAGTCCCAGAATCCAGGTGAGAGATTACTGCGATCAGGTGGAGCACAGAAACTAGAAAAGATGCATTTAAGAAAGTAGGAAGGATAGTATCACTTTACCTGTGTCACCTTTCTCCCCAGCCCATGCAATGCAGCACCAAGAGAGATCCCTTGGCTCAGGAGTTCTCCTGTGGGGAAAAGAGAGCAAAGTGAGAGTCCAGCTTCATTACTGACCCTGGTACCAGGCCCACCCCAGTGGACCCTGGTGTCAAGCCAGGCCCTGTAGATCCTGGCTTTAGGATCACCACCATGGACTCAGGTACCAGGCCAACCCATGGACTCTGGAACCAGACTCACTTGTCCACAGACCCTGGCACCAGGACCACCCGCTTGCAGACCCAGGTATCAGGTCTCTTCACCTGTGGACTTTGACAGCAGGCCTACCCATGGACCCTGGCATCTGGCCTTCCCAGAATCTCTGGCAGGGTTGAATGGTGAAGAGATTTTCCTGCCAAAGCCAGTCTTTGAAGACTGGAAGAAGTGACTACTTCTTTAAATGTGCAGGCACCAATGCAAGAGTACAAGAATCATGAAGAATCAGGGAAACATGATAATACCAAAGGAAAAAACTAAAGTTCCTATAACTGACCCTAAAGAAATGGAGATCTACAAACTGCCTGACAAAGAATTCAAAATAATCAGGTGAAAGATATTCAGTGAGCTACAAAAGAACACAGATAGCTAATTAAACAAAATCAGAAAAAACAATACATGAACAAAATGAGAAGTTCAACAAAGAGACAGAAACAATACAAGAGAACCAAGCAGAAAGTCTGGAGCTGAAGAACACAATGACTGAACTGAAAAATTCAATAGAGAGGATAAATAGCAGACTTGCTCAAGCTAAAGAAGAAAATCAGCAAGTTTGAAAACAAGACACTTGAAATTACCCAGTCAGAGGAACAAAAAGAAAAATGAATGAAAAATAGTAAAGAAAGTCTATAAGACTTTATGGGACACTATCAAACAACCCAACACATGTTATGGAAGTCCCAGAGGAGAAAAGTAAGATAAAAGGGCAGAAAGATTATTTAAAAAAAAATAATGGTGGAAAACTTCCCAAATCTAGGGAGGGAGATGGACACCCAAATTTGTGAAACCCAAAAAATTTCAAATAGATTGAATCTAAAGAGGTCTACAAGTAGACACATTTAATTAAATTGTTGAAAGTCAAAAATAGAGAATATTGGGGCTTTCCTGGTGGCACAGTGGTTAAGAATCCACCTGCCAATGCAGGGGACATGGGTTCGAGCCCTGGTCTGGGAAGATCCCACATGCAGTGGAGCAACTAAGCCCATGCGCCACAACTACTGAGCCTGCGCTCTAGAGTCTGCAAGCCACAACTACTGAGCCCGTGTGCCTAGAGCCCATGCCCCACAACAAAGACAAGCCACTGCAATAAGAAGCCTGCACATCACAACGAAGAGTAGCCCCCGCTGACCGCAACTAGAGAAAGCCCACGTGCAGCAGCGAAGACCCAACGCAGCCAAAAATAAATAAATAAATTTATTTTTTTTAAAAATAGAGAATATTGAAAGCAACAAGAGAAAAGTGACTTGTCACATACAAGGGGTTCCCCCATAAGACTATAAGCAGATTTCTCAGCAGAAACTTTGCAGGAACAAGCTAAATTATATATTCAAAGTGCTGAAAGAAAAATTCCTGCCAACGAGGAATGCTTTACCAGCAAAAGAGTCCTTTAAAAATGAAGGTGAGATAAAGACTTTCCCAAACAAACAAAAACTGAGGGAGTTATCACCACTATACCTGCCTTACTAGAAGTGCTAAAGAGAACTCTTCAAGTTGAAACAAAAAACTGCTAAACAACAACATGAAAGCATATGAAAGTATAAATCTCACTGGCAGGGGTAAGTATATAGACAAAAGCAGAATAACATAATACTTTGAGTGGTGTGTAAGTTACTTTTAACTCCAGTATAAAAGTTAAAAAACAAAGTATTAAGAAAAACTATAAACACAAGAATTGGTTAATGTAAACACAATATATAAAAAAAGAAAATTCTGACATCAATAACATGGTGTGTGGGAGACTGGTTCAAGATGGTGGAATAGAAGGATGTGTGCTCACTCCCTCTTGCGAGAGCACCAGAATCACAATTAACTGCTGAACAATAATTGACAGGAAGACACTGAAACTCACCAAAAAAGATATCCCACACCCAAAGACAAAGGAGAAGCTGCAATGAGACAGTAGGAGGGGCACAATCACAATAAAATCAAATCCCATAACTGCAGAGTGGGTGACTCACAAACTGGAGAATGATTATACCAGAGAAGTTCACCCACTGGAGTGAAGGTTCTGAGCCCTATGTCAGGCTTCCCAACCTGGGGGTCTGTCAATGGAAGGAGGAATTCCCAGAGAATCAGACTTTGAAGGCTAGCGAGATTTGATTGCAGGACTTCAACAGGACTGGGGGAAACAGAGACTCCACTCTTGGAGGGCATACACAAAATAGTGTGCGCATCAAGACCCAGGGGGAAGAAGCAGTGACCGCATAGGAGACTGAACCAGACCTACTTGCTAGTGTTGGAGGGTCTCCTGCAGAGGCAGGGGGTGGATGTGGCTCACTGTGGGGACAAGGACACTGGCAGCAGAAGTTCTGGGAAGTACTCCGTGGTGTGAGCCCTCCCAGAGTCCACCATTAGCCCCACCAAAGAGCCTGTAGCCTCTAGTGCTGGGTCACCTCAGGCCAAACAACCAACAGTGAGGGAACTCAGCCCCAGCCATCAGCAGACAAGCAGATTAAAGTTTTACTGAGCTCTGCTCACCAGAGCAACACCTAGCTATACCCACCACCAGTCCCTCCCATCAGGAAGCTTGCACAGGCCTCTTAGACAGGCTCATCCACCAGAGGGCAGACAGCAGAAGCAAGAAGAACTACAATCCTACAGCCTGTGGGACGAAAACCACATTCACAGAAAGATAGACAAAATGAAAAGGCAGAGGACTACGTACCAGATGAAGGAAGAAGATAAAACCTCAGACAAACAACTAAATGAAGAGACAGGCAACCTTCCAGAAAAAGAATTCAGAATAATGATAGTGAAGATGATCCAGAAACTCACTGGAATTCACTGCTGTGGAACAGAATAAAGAATGAAAAGAAATGAAGACAGCCTAAGAGACGTCTGCGACAACATTAAATGCACCAACATTTGCATTATAGGGATCCCAGAAGGAGAAGAGAGAAAGAAACACCCAAGAAAATATTTGAAGAGATCATAGTCGAAAACTTCCCTAACATGGGAAAGGAAGTAGCCACCCAAGTCCAGGAAGCACAGAGAGCCCCAAGCATGCTAAACCCAAGGAGAAACACGCCGAGACACATAGTAATCAAATTGACAAAAATTAAAGACAAAAAAAAAAATTATTAAAGGCAACAAGGGAAAAAACGAAAAATAACATACAAGGGAACTCCCATAAGGTTAACAGCTGATTTCTCAGCAGAAACTCTACAAGCCAGAAGGGAGTGGCACGATATATTTAAAGTGATGAAAGGGAAGAATCTACAACCAAGATTACTCTACTCAGCCAGGATCTCATTCAGATTCGATGGAGAAATCGAAAACTTTACAGACAAGCAAAAGCTAAGAGAATTTAGCACCACCAAACCAGCTCTACAGCAAATGATAAAGGAACTTCTTTAAGTGGGAAACACAAGAGAAGAAAAGGACCTACAAAAAACAACCCAAAACAATTAAGAAAATGATAATAGGAACATATATATTGATAATTACCTTAAATGTGAATGGATTAAATGCTCCAACCCAAAGTCACAGGCTGGCTGAATGGATATGAAAACAAGACCCATATATATGCTGTCTACAAGAGACAGGACACATACAGACTGAAAGTGAGGGCATGGAAAAACATATTCCATGCAAATGTAAGTCAAAAGAAAGCTGGAGTAGCAATACTCAAATCAGATAAAATAGACTTTAAAATAAAGAATGTTACAAGAGACAAGGAAGGACACTACATAATGATCAAGGGAACAATCCAAGAAGAAGATATAACAATGGTAAATATTTATGCACCCAACATAGGAGCACCTCAATACATAAGGCAACTGCTACCAGCTCTAAAAGAGGAAATCAACAGTAACACAATAATAGTGGGGGACTTTAACACCTCACTTACACCAATGGACAGATCATCCTGACAGAAAATTAATAGGGAAACAAAAGTTTTAAATGACACAATAGACCAAATAAATTTAATTGATATTTATAGGACATTCCATCTGAAAACAGCAGATTACACTTTCTTCAAGTGCACATGGAACATTCTCTAGGATAGATCACATCTTGGGTCAAAAATCAAGCTTCAGTAAATTTAAGAAAACTGAAATCATCATCAAGCATCTTTTCCGACCACAACGCTATGAGATTAGAAATCAGTTACACGGAAAAAAAAGGTAAAAAACACAAACACATGGAGGCTAAACAATACATTACTAAATAACCAAGAGATCAGTGAAGAAATCAAAGAGGAAATCAAAAAATACCTAGAGACAAATGACAACAAAAACACAACGATCCAAAACCTATGGGATGCAACAAAAGCAGTTCTAAGAGGGAAGTTTATAGCAATACAATCCCACCTCAAGAAACAAGAAAAATCTCAAATGAACAATCTAGCCTAACATCTAAAGGAACTAGAGAAAGAAGAACAAATAAAACCCAAAGTTAGTAGAAGGAAAGAAATCATAAAGGTAAGAGCAAAAATAAATGAAATAGAAACAAAGAAACAAGAGCAAAAATCAATAAAAGTAAAAACTGGCTCTTTGAGAAGTTAAACAAAATTGATAAACCTTTAGCCAGAATCATCAAGAAAAAGAGGGAAAGGGCTCAAATCAATAAAATTAGAAATGAAAAAGGAGAAGTTACAACGGACAACGCAGAAATACAAAGCATCCTAAGAGACTACTACAAGCAACTCTATGCCAATAAAATGGACAACCTGGAAGAAATGGACAAATTCTTAGAAAGGTATAACCTTCCAAGATGAACAAGGAAGAAATAGAAAATATGAACAGACCAATCACAAGTAAAGAAATTGAAACTGAGATTAAAAATCTCCCAACAGTGCTCCCTTCGGCAGCACATATACTAAAATTGTAACGATACAGAGAAGATTAGCATGGCCCCTGCGTAAGGATGACACGCAAATTTGTGAAGCGTTCCATATTTTTGGCTTTGTGACCACATAGATGGGTGGGATACGGAGAGTGGGAGGGAGAGAAATGCAAGAGGGAAGAGATATGGGAACATATGTATATGTATGTATAACTGATTCACGTTGTTATAAAGCAGAAACTAACACACCATTGTAAAGCAATTATACTCCAATAAAGATGTTAAAAAATAAATAAAATAAAATAAAAATAAAAGTTGAGTTTAAAAAAAAATTTCCCAACAAACAAAGTCCAGGACCAGGTGGCTTCACAGGTGAATTCTATCAAACATTTAGAGAAGAGCTAACACCCATCCTTCTCAAACTCTTTCAAAAAATTGCAGAGGAAGGAATACTCACAAACTCATTCTATGAGGCCACCATCACCCTGATACCAAAACCAGACAAAGATACTACAAAAAAAGGAAATTACAGACCAATACCACTGACGAATATAGATGTAAAAATCCTCAACAAAATAGTAGCAAACAGAATCCAACAACACATTAAAAGGATCATACACCATGATCAAGTGGGATTTATCCCAGGGATGCAAGGACTCTTCAATATATGCAAATCAATCAATGTGATACACCATGTTAACAAATTGAAGAATAAAAATCATATGATCATCTCAATAGATGCAGGAAAAGCTTTTGACAAAATTCAACACCCGTTTATGATAAAAAGTTATCAGAAAGTGGGCGGAGAGGGAACCCACCTCAACATAACAAAGGCCATATATGACAAACCCACAGCAAACATCATTCTCAATGGTGAAAAACTGAAAGCATTTCCTCTAAGATCAGGAACAAGACAAGGATGTCCACTCTCACCACTATTATTCAACATAGCTTTGGAAGTCCTGGCAACAGCAATCAGAGAAGAAAAAGAAATAAAAGGAATCCAAACTGGAAAAGAAGAAGTAGAATTGTCACTGTTTGCATATGACATGATACTATACTTAGATAATCCTAAAGATGTCACCAGAAAACTACTAGAGCTAATCAATGAATTTGGTAAAGTTGCAGGATACAAAATTAATGCACAGAAATCTCTTGCAGTCCTATACACTAACAACAAAAGATCAGAAAGAGAAATTAAGGAAACAATTCCATTCACCATTGCACCAAAAAGAATAAAATACGTAGGAATAAACCTAAATAAGGAGGTAAAAGACCTGTGCTCAGAAAACTATAAGACACTGATGAAAGAAATCAAAGATGACACAAGCAGATGGAAAGATATACCATGTTCTTCGATTGGCAGAATCAATATTGTGAAAATGACTATACTACCCAAAGCAATCTACAGATTCAATGCAATCCCTATCAAATTACCAATGGCATGTTTTACAGAACTAGAACAAAAAAATCTTAAAATCTGTATGGAGACACAAAAGACCCCGAATAGCCAAAGTAATCTGGAGGGAAAGAAACAGAGCTGGAGAAATCAGACTCCTTGATTTCAGACTATGCTACAAAGCTACAATAATGAAGACAATATGGTACTGGCAGAAAAACAGAAATATAGATTAATGGAACAGGATAGAAAGCCCAGAGATAAACCCACACACCTATGGTCAACTAATCTATGACAAAGGAGGCAAGGATATACACTGGAGAAAAGACAGCCTCTTCAATAAGTGGTGCTGGGAAAATTGGACAACTACATGCAAAAGAATGAAATTAGAACACTCCCTATCACCATACACAAAAATAAACTCAAAATGGATTAAAGACCTAAATGTAAGACCAGACACTATCAAACTCTTAGAGGAAAACATAGGAAGAATATTCTTTGATATAAATCACAGCAAAATCTTTTTTGACCCACCTCCTACAGTAATGGAAATAAAAACAAAAATAAACAAATGGGACCTAATGAAACTTAAAAGCTTTTGCACAGCAAAGGAAACTATAAACAAGACAAAAAGACAACCCTCAGAATGGGAGAAAATATTTGCAAATGAATCAATGGACAAAGCATTAACCTCCCAAATATATAAACAGCTCATGCAGCTCAACATTAGAGAAACAAAAAACCCAAACAAAAAATGGGCAGAAGACCTAAATAGACATTTCTCCAAAGAAGACGTACAGATGGCCAAGAGGCACATGAAAAGCTGCTCAGCATCACTAATTATTAGAGAAATGTAAATTAAAACTACAATGAGGTATCACCTCACACCAGTTAGAATAGGCATCATCAGAAAATCTACAAACAACAAATGCTGGAGAGGGTGTGGAGAAAAGGGAACCCTCTTGCGTTGGTGGGAATGTAAACTGATACAGTCATTATGGAGAACAGTATGGAGGTTCCTTAAAAAATGAAAAATAGAATTACCATACGACCCAGCAATCCCACTACTGGGCATATACCCAGAGAAAACCATAAGTCAAAAAGGCACATGCACCCCAATGTTCATTGCAGCACTATCTACAATAGCCAGGTTGTGGAAGCAACCTAAATGCCCACCAACAGACGAATGGATATAGAAGATGTGGTACATACATACAGTGGAATATTACTCGGCCATAAAAAGGAACGAAATTGGGTCATTTGTAGAGACGTGGATGGACATAGAGATTGTCATACAGAGTGAAGTAAGTCAGAAAGAGAAAAATATCGTATATTAACGCATATATGTGGAATCTAGAAAAATGGTACAGATGAACTAGTTTGCAAAGCAGAAATAGAGACACAGATGTAGAGAACAAATATGTGGACACCAAGGGGGGAAAGAGGGGGGTAGGAGTGGTGGTGGTGGTGGGATGAATTGGGAGATTGGGATTGACATATATACACTAATATGTATAAAACAGATAACTAATAAGAAACTGCTGTATAAATAAATAAAATAAAATTCAAATCAAAAAAGTAAATGAATAACATGGTGTGTGGGAAGGAGGGGATAAAAGTGTAGTTTTTTGGTATGTGATTGAATTTAAGTTGTTATCAGCTCAAAATGGACTGTTATAACAATAAGAAGTGTTATGCAAGCTTCGTGGTACACACAGAAAGAAAAAAATCTATAGCAGTTACAAAAAAAGATAAAGAGAAAAGAATCGATGTATATCACTACAAAAAAATCATTGAATCACAAAGGAAGATAATCAAATTGGGTTAAAGTCAAAGACATGGATATGAATAAGTCATCAAACGTGTACAGATAAAGATGACTTCAGATGAAACACGGGAATACAATCTTTAAAGTGTGCATGTGGGAAAGAAGACACTATCACAATGAAGTGTGAAAGAATAATAAGAGAATTAGAGGGTAATGGTCTATTACAGAAGCCAAGAGAGAAGACAGTATCAAGGATGGTGCTGTCAAATGAGAGACCAAGAAAATGTCAGAACTGAAAATGGTCATTGAATTTAGCAGTTAAGGTGACTTTGATTTTATATTACAGTGGAGGGTGGCAGAAAGGGAGACAAAGTCATACCAAAATGGATGTAGTAAAATTAAGAGGAAAGGAAGAAGGGTCAAGGGGAGATTATTCTTTCAAGAAGCTTCACTCTGCAGAAAAATGAAGAAATGGAGTGAGATCAAGGTAGAAGTTATTTTAAGATGGCAGAAACCTGACCATGTTATTATGCTAAGGAGAAAAGGGAAATGTACAGAAATATTGAAAAGAAAGAGCCAGATTGACAGATGGAGGAAGGAAGTTCCATGAGAATATGGGAGATGATGGGATCCAGGACATCAAGGATTAAGATCAAGGATTAAGAATAAGGATTAGCTGTGGACCAGAGCTGGGACCCTTTTCCCACTGTAAGAGAAGTGAGTGCAGAAGGAGGTAAATTTTTACAGGTGTAACAGAAATTAAGAAATGATCATTATTTTCTCTAAAAGTAGACAATGAGGTTAGTGTTTGACTTTAGCTCAGTGAAAGTGGTAAAGCTACCGGGGGTGGAAAATATACGTAGGGATAAATCTGGAGTTGAGTGATTTCTTCTGTATGTAGACAGTGGGAGGGTGTGGATGGTAAAATTGGTCCAAAATAAGAATTCTGAGCAGCAAGTGTAGTATAAGGAGGAAGGTCAAAAGCAGAGGATGTAGGTGAAAGCAGTTGGTGGATTTCTGTTCATCACTGGAGCCTTGCATCCTTGGAGATTGTATCCCAGGTTTGCCACACTGTCTGCTACAAACTTCACACCATCACCACCACCATGCCTTTCCAAGTCTGAGAACTACATTTCCCAGAACCCCTTCCAATATATTTCAAAATTACAGTTTGCCAATGAAAGAGACTTGTGTGAAGTTTGGAAGGTGGGAGCAAAGAGGAAGCCCTTATTCCAAGGAGGAAAATGTGGCCAGACATGATAGTTTTTAGAACTTCCCCAAGGTGACTTTTTCTCCAGTCCTCTGGAGGCCTTCACTCTGTCAGCTCCTCCCACATTCACATCACCTTGAATTCCTATGTTAAATCTCTTATTCCCATAATACTCATATTGGCTCCCTTTTCCTAATCAAAACCAGATGGGTTCAAAAAGTCTACAAATAATAAATGCTGGAGAGGGTGTGGAGAAAAGGGAACCCTCCTGCACTGTTGGTGGGAATGTAAATTGATACAGCCACTATGCAGAACAGTATGGATGTTCCTTAAAAAACTACAAATAGAACTACCATATGACCCAGCAATCCCACTACTGGGCATATACCCTGAGAAAACCATAATTCAGAAAGAGTCATGCACCAAAATGTTCATTGCAGCTCTATTTACAATTGCCAGGACATGGAAGCAACCTAAGTGTCCATCAACAGATGAATAGATAAAGATGTGGCACATATATACAATGGAATATTACTCAGCCATAAAAAGAAATGAAATTGAGTTATGTGTAGTGAGGTGGATGGACCTAGAGACTGTCATACAGAGTGAAGTAAGTCAGAAAGAGAAAAATAAATACTGTATGCTAACACATATATGGAATCTAAAAAAAAAAAAAAAGCTTCTGAAGAACCTGGGGCAGGACAGGAATAAAGACGCAGAGAATGGACTTGAGGACACAGGGAGGGGGAAGGGTAAGTTGGGACGAAGTGAGAGAGTGGCATAGACATATATACACTACCAAATGTAAAATAGATAGCTAGTGGGAAGCAGCTGCATAGCACAGGGAGATCAGCTCGGTGCTTTGTGACCACCTAGAGGGGTGGGATAGGGAGGATGGGAGGGAGACGCAAGAGGGAAGAGATATGGGAACATATGTATATGTATAACTGATTCATTTTGTTATAAAGCAGAAATTAACACACCATTGTAAAGCAGTTATACTCCAATAAAGATGTTAAATAAATAAATAAATAAATAAAACGACTCCAAAATTAACAAAATTTAAGCCTGATAGCTGTAACTCATAGAGGTCCTGGATTTATTTTGCCCTAGTCCTATTCAAAGATGTCACCCCATTAGTAAATGCAAACTATTATATATAGGATGGATAAACAACAAGGTCCTACTGTATACCACAGGGAACTATATTCAATATCCTGTGATAAACCATAATGGAAAAGAATATGAAAAAGAATATATATATGTATAACTGAGCCACTTTGCTGTACAGCAGAAATGAGCACAACACTAAAAATCAACTACACTTCAATAAAAAAATTGTCATGAAGAACCTAGGGGTAAGACAGGAATAAAGACACAGACCTACTAGAGAATGGACTTGAGGATATGGGGAGGGGGAAGGGTGAGCTGTGACAAAGCGAGAGAGTGGCATGGACATATGTACATTACCAAACGTAAAGTAGATAGCTAGTGGGAAGCAGCCGCATAGCACAGGGAGATCAACTCGGTGCTTTGTGACCACCTAGAGGGGTGGGTTAGGGAGGGTGGGAGGGAAATGCAAGAGCATAGAGATATGGGAACATATGTATATGTATAACTGATTCACTTTGTTATAAAGCAGAAACTAACACACCATTGTAAACCAATTATACTCCAATAAAGATGTAAAAAAAATACAAAATAAATTTTTAAAAATTAAAGAAAATTTTAAAAATTAAAAAAAAAAGAAAACAAAGATGTCATCCCAGGCAGTCCAAGATATTTTTTGTTAATTTTCTCCTCATCCATAAGGCATGAAAAATCAGCCTTATTTGGTACTGTAGAGCAAGTCTGTCCCTTGTCAAAATTTAATGATTTGGGGATGGAAAAATGTACATATACATCTATATATTTGTGTAAATGTGTGCACATGCACGCACGTACAATGTAATCTGAGAAAGCCCAATGGCAAATCCTCAATACCCTTTCAAATAGGAGTGTGTCAAGATTGTTGAAAGGAAGTGGTAGAAAATTCCAGGCTCAAAAATAATCCCAAACCAATATAACCTGACTGAAGACACCACCCTTAGTACTGGGCTTTGCATATTATAGCTCTTCAGTAGTGTATATTAACTGTGTGTGTGTGTGTGTGTGATGCATACATAAATCTTTAACAGTTTTCCTGATGCCAAAACTCCAGGCCAAGCTTCAATCCTGATCTAGCTTCATCATATTATTTCACACAATCTTGGACTGCCTCACCATTGGAAGCAGATTCACACAAAGAAAAGGGTCATGGGAGCATAGCAAGTCCTGAAAACATGCTTGCCGAAGTCACATGAATTGCTGAGAGCCACTGGACTGAAGAAATTAGTTTGGTTACTTTAAATTCATATGTAACAATGGACTCCCCCTTTTTTAAAAACCTTATGAGTTATTCTCTTTGTTACCAAACTTGGTTCCAAATGCTTATAAATGATTCCAAAGATCCAATTCATGCTTAAACTGCTAATATTTTCATCTACCAAATGATATGTAAAAGGATATAAGGCCCTGAATGCTTTGAAGGAAGAGCTCCTGTTAACATTTTGAGCACATATGTATACAGCCTTTCAGGGAAATTACTTTTATTGTACAGGTTCTAGGCTGTTTTACGGAAAAAATCTCCTGCTTTACTTAATAATCGTACCTTGCAAATTGTCAAAATACAAATTCTAGATCATCTAGTGAATCCTAGATTTCCAAGGCTAATCCAAGCCCCCTCCTCTTCGGTCAGGTTTATCTAGCCAGTAAGTTTCCAAATCCATCAGGGAGCAGCCTCTTCTTCATATTGTCATTACAGGTGATAGATATTGTGACTGTAAAAACCATTTGAGTATCTGAGACTCAGCCTTCAGAAGTGGCCCTGAGTAGATTTCAGCAAGCATCTGGAGGCCCCAGATTGTACACCTCACTCAGATCTGCACAGAATGAGTCACTGAAGCCTCATATTACAGACTGAAAGCCTGCGTGTGTCCGTAGGCATCTCTTTGTAAGACTCTGTTGCACCAGTTCATGAATCTTGATATCAACAGTGATGTGAGAAAACAAGTGGATCTGGGGGTGGGGGCATTCTCAGCTGGTGTGGCTAAGGTTCCATCTTCCCCATGAACTTTTCATAACAGAAAATTTAAGTTCCTTTGAAGGTTAGGTTCCAACAGTCAACCCATTTGGCCTCTGATTTCACCTAGGAAGAGAGAATACCAGGAGGTAACAGAGTTAAGAACCATCTCCAAGAATCATCACCCCCAAATTTATTGATAACCCTCTACCAATCAGATTAAACTTGAAGATAAGACGGAAAGAAAAAATATATTAAATTCTTATCATGTGGTCAACATTATCCTAATATTATCTCATCTAATTCTCACATGTCTGGCATTATCCTCATTTCACAGGTATAGAAAGAGACTCAGATTTAGAAACTTGCCCAAGGTGTTATATGTAGCACACGTTGGAGCTGTAATATAAAAACAATCTGTCTTGGGCTTCCCTGGTGGCGTAGTGGTTGACAGTCCACCTTCTGATGCAGGGGACGCGGGTTCGTACCCCGGTCCGGGAAGACACCACATGCCGCGGAGCGGCTGGGCCCGTGAGCCATGGCCGCTGAGCCTGCGCGTCCGGAGCCTGTGCTCCGCAACGGGAGAGGCCACAACAGTGAGAGGCCCGCGTACTGCAAAACAAACAAACAAACAAACAAACAAAAACAATCAGTCTTACTGCAAAGTCAGTATTCTTCCTACTGCATCATAAGCCAAGAACAGTTCCCCAGATTGTTTTTACGGAAAAGAGGAATTTGATAGGTATCAGTAGCAACTCTCAGGTATCAGTTCTAAGTTGAGTTCACTGCGAACCCAAAATACGGGTTCCTAAGAGTCCCAGCACAGAGAAAATGTTTGGTTCTTAATGATAGGCACAGGCCCATTTAGGCCCTAAGGCAAGTCCTTTAAGAATTCCCTTTGAACGTAACAGGAAGTTAAAGTGGACTACTTTAACTTGGAGAAGGACCCCCTTGAATAGAATGAGATGTGGAAACAAAATTCAGCTGATATTCAGAGGAAAAACCAAAAGGTGGGACTTTCACAGATACAATTAAATTTGTTTTTAATATTCTAAGGTATTGCTTCGCCCTCAAGACAGCCCATTTGCCAATAGTGCACAAGCTTCACCAAATGGACCTAAAATCGAACAGTCTGGTAGTTCCTGAGAACCCAGAGCAGTGTGGATGTTGAATGAGCAGAGGATGATGAGATGAGTGGAACAGGGCAAGAAGAAGGTCCAGACCTGGAGAAATGGTATAGCTGAGATTGTGCCCTAGCCCCTGACTCCAGGCCTCTGCTTCATTGGACTAAACAACCTTTCAGAACCCAGGCAGGCAAAATTCTCTGCAGGTGTCATCAAACTGATCCTTAGAAACCATCACTTTGGTTTCTTTCCAAATAGTGCTTAGGCCTCTGGTAGGACCATAACTGTTCTCCAGAATTGCAGCTGAAATGATCTGACATGTGCCCACTTATTCCCTGACGCTAATAACACCTTGTAGTTATCACAGAGGGGAAACAGAAGCATTGAGGAGTGAGGAAACTTACTTAAGAACACTAACTAACCATGACTTAGTTGCACAACTCTGTGAATATACTAAATACCACTGAATTATATACTTTAAAAGGCTGAATTTTATGGTATCTTAATTATGTCTCAATAAAATCATTATTAAAAAAAATCATGACATCTTCTGGGGCAATGCTTTTGACAGATAAGTAGTATTTCTGCCTTTAAAAGCCAACTGTTAGCTCCTAATTTATTTTTATCAAACATGATTGAGTGCCTCCTAGGTGTAAAACACTGTGATAGATGCTATAAAATATTTTTAAAGTATCTTGCAATAATTATATCGTTTACTAAGCTTTATTATATGCCAGATAGGTACTAAACAATTTCACATGTTATCTTAAGTAATCTCCACCAGTGAGGTAGGTGTTATTATAAAACTTGGAAAACTGAGGCTCAGAGGATTAGATAATTGCCCAAGGAACACAAGCAGTAAAAGACAGAGCTGAAATCTGAACTCAAATATTTCTGACTCCTAAGTCTATACTTTTATTTAGTATGATCTGCAAGTCAAAAGAGGAAGAGAGATCAGAGCACAAAAAATAAAAGCATGAGTGGCAGAGTTCTGAGAGCAGGCAAACTATGGAACTAGATTCAAAGTTCTAAACTAGAATCAAGTTGCAGTGAAAGGATGGCTTTAAAAGTCTACCTCAGTGTGGAGTCTGGGGGGTCTGAAAGTCCTCCTGACACAAGAGTCATCTCAACAAAAACTAGCACAATTCCAAAAAATGCATACAATTGAAAATGACCATAATATCCAAGAGACAACATAACATTCTGTGTCGTTGTTTTGGTCTGGGATTCCCTGGCTATGAGAGCAATGGATACATCAGTGGTATATCCATTAACATTTTTTGAGCAGACACTCTCTCTAAGTGTTAACTAAGTTCTAGGCATTGTCTAGACAGTGAGGTAAATAAGATTAATGGCTTCCCTGAAGGAGCACCCAGATAGGAATTGATCGACCCAAAATATGTGGTATATACGTGATTAAGTGACAGGCTTTAGCATTGGACAGTATTGGTTTCTATCCTAGTGCTGCCACTTACTAGATGTGATTTTGGACAAATTTTTCAATTTTTCTATGCTTTCATTTCCTTATCTGTAAAATGAGAATGATAATAATACTGACCTCACAGGATTATTGTGAAGAATAAATATATAAGCATGTAAAACTGCCATGTCAGGCGATTCCCTCAGGCATTATATTTGATATACTCTATGTATATAAATGACATTTTCCCAAGGGTCTGGGCCCAAAGCCGCCAGACTACCAATGGATAGCAGGATGCTAGAAGAAAGACTACTCTAAATTCACCCTGAACACTTACGAAAAAATTACTTTTATGTATAGCCCATTGACATAATTTTATAGCCTAGAAAAAAGCCTTCACAGGGCCAGAGAGTATGTTTCTTCTCTTCCTGGCTGATAGCACTCCTTTTATTACTCTTTCACGTATTTCCTAAAACAGTGCATAATTTTTTGTGCAATAGGTGTATGTAATAGATACGCAGAGGTACGCTAGTATAATGGTTAAAAGAAAAGGCATTGGGCTTCCCTGGTGGCGCAGTGGTTGAGAGTCCGCCTGCCAATGCAGGGGACACGGGTTCGTGCCCCAGTCCGGGAAGATCCCACATGCCGCGGAGCGGCTGGGACCGTGAGCCATGGCTGCTGAGCCTGCACGTCCGGAGGCTGTGCTCCGCAACGGGAGAGGTCAAAACAGTGAGAGGCCTGCGTATCACAAAAAAAAAAAAAAAAAAAAAAAAAAGAAAAGGCATTATGATAAGGTAGATATAGGTTCAAACACTGGTTCCTCCACTTTCGAGCTGTGTGACCTTGGAGAGGACTCTTATGATCTCTGACCATGTTTCTTCATCTGTAAAATGGAATACAGTACAAACCTCATAGAAATTGTTGTGGAGATTAAATGAGATGATATGTGAAAAGAATTCAACACAATATCTAGTACATAGTAAATTCTCAATAAATAATAGCTATTATTATTGCAAAAAGATGTGAACTAGGCTATCCTAATGGCCCAGGTTCATTTTCAATTAAATAAGCATCTATCGTACACCTGCCAAGTATCTTACACTTTGCTACTTTTGGTGGGTACTAAAGGGATGGAACTACATTTGTCCTCTAAAACATAATCTCTGCTTTTCACAAGTGTATGACCCTGATAAAAGTGTCGTGCAACGTGTCCTCATACTGGTAGGTGGGCCGGTACCAGCCTTTCTGCAATCATCTCAGAGATGAGAATGTGAAGAGGTAGGAAAGTAAACATGCACAGAGGTGGAGTTAGGTTTGTTGAAATGAATCAGCCCATCCCACAGAGGGCAGCACCAACATGTTAGCTATATAAGGGCCACTAGCTCAATCCGTTGTCACCCTGCAAGCTGCATCAGGCTTTATCCTACTTGTTCCTTTGGTGAACCAGATGAGAGAAAATTCATCCAGCTATAGCAATGGATATTTGGTTGGTTGTTGCCCATGGTAGAAATACAGGGGTATGAGCTAAGGCAGAGTTAATATATATTTGGCCTTTCTGCCTTTCTTCTTTTTTTTTTTTTTTTTGAAGTACACGGGCCTCTCACTGTTGTGGCCTCTCCTGTTGCGGAGCACAGGCTCCGGACGCGCAGGCTCAGCAGCCATGGCTCATGGGCCCAGCCGCTCCACGGCATGTGGGATCTTCCCGGACCGGGGCACGAACCCGTGTCCCCTGCATGGGCAGGTGGACTCTCAACCACTGCACCACCAGGGAAGCCCTGCCTTCCTTCATTTTTGTTTCTTTCTTTTTTCTTCTTTTCATTTGCTTATTTGTTTTGTCAGTTTAGTTTATTCCAGGGTATTTTTAGAATAAATCTGTCTTTGTTGTGGAGAAGAATAATGTAAGTAGAAATCTGCCTTCTTCTAGGCCATTCCAATACTCTCTTCCTAATTATTTTTCATGCCATGTTTTCTGGGTTGTCTAGCTCAAATAGGGAAAAGACCAGCACTGTTGTAGAGTCCCATCCTTGGTCAGTGTCAATTTCCAGAGCTCCAAGATCTAATCATCCGCTAGTCAAACTACTGCCTACATTGCTGATTCTTTCCCCCTGATTATTGAAAGAGAACAGTGTTTGGTCAAGGCGTAGGTTAGGATACCTCCTGAGCGTTGATGAGGGCTATCTCATGCTTCTGAAGCACCAGGATAGTGTTGGCCCACTTTGCCCATTTTTAATTTGTTAAATGCCTTTACAGTCCAGTTTAGCTTCTGGTACCCAGAGGGGAGGTAGGTATTCATGTTAGAAGGTCTGTTATTTTTGACTCAAGAAAACCATTGAAACTAGCCAGAGAGACTGGGGAAATAAATCTCGGCAGTTCTAGAAGACTTGGAAGCTCCAGGCTAACACCCAGAAAACCAAAGTACACAAAGTGTAGAGATACTGTGTTAAGAATATATTCATCCAGGACATGCAGATCTGAGATCTAGTCCCAGTTCAGTCAGTAACATACCATGACTTGATCTTAGCAACATAACTCAAAGTTAACAAAATTAGTTTTCACTGTGTTAAAGTGTGTTGTATCATCCGTGACCTATCCTTACTTGTTGATGTATTTTAGGTTTAAAAGAGCCAAGATATTTGAAAAATCATGATGATTATTATTAAAATCAGAACTGTTTAGAATTTAAAAGAAAATAAAATGAATGATAGGATCCTTTCTTTTCCTTCAGGTTCACTTAAAGCTGCAAAAAGATGACCAACCTCTTGAGAAGTGTTGTCACTGTCACTGATGTTTTCTACAAATACACCAAGAAGGATGGGGAGTGTGGCACACTGAGCAAGGATGAACTAAAGGAACTCCTGGAGAAAGAGTTTTGTCCAGTTCTGAAGGTGAGGACCATGTGCCAGGACTGAAAGCTGCTAGGGTCCTGTACATTCTCTGTTATATGACTAAAGAGTAGCTAAAAAGTGCACAGTCCCCATGGCCTTTGAGCTAACTCTATGAGCAGTACTTTTTGAGGACATCCAAAAGTCTGTTGAGGCAGTGTTTACTTTTAGAAAGGTGAATGTTTTCTTCCTCACTTTCCTGTACACTCCCACAATGCAGACCTTCAGACTTTTTCATGCCCCCAGGTTTTTCCTTCTAAAATAGCAGAAAATAAATTTGTGCTAAGATATCAATTTATAAATTACCCTAGTAAACGAGGAAGAAAAGGTATAAGAGAGGGAAAACATCTCTAAGGGGAGTCAATCAAGTAGCCAAGGTGACTAAAACCTGAAAACAAAATACAAGCATTTTTTTCATCTACTTCCATCAACTATTAGCTTCAAAATTATAGATCATGGGCTTCCCTGGTGGCACAGTGGTTGAGAGTCCACCTGCCGATGCAGGGGACACGGGTTCATGCCCCGGTCCAGGAAGATCCCACATGCCGCGGAGCGGCTGGGCCCGTGAGCCATGGCCGCTGAGCCTGCACGTCCAGAGCCTGTGCTCCACAACGGGAGAGGCCACAACAGTGAGAGGCCCACGTACTGCAAAAAAAAAAAAAAAATTATAGATCGTAACATAGAATATATTAGTATGCAAGACTTAAAGTGTATGTAAAACTAAAATACACCAGGTACTGAACTTGGTTTATTCAGCTCGTTCCTGTATGCCATACCTGAGTACCTAGTCTTCTAGCTTAGGTCCTTGAACTGTATCCTGCTGAGGATCCCAATAGCTTTTATTCCTTTCTATCACCTCTTCACACCTGCTAGGTGCTGTTAGGCTGCCTTAGCCTAAAGTATTTCTTGGTTGGATTAAAATACCTAACATCAAACATTCACAATTCTATAGCTCTACCCAAATATTTTAGCTGAGAATATGGACTAGGCTGACCAGGTCTCCTTTGATGTGTTGCTTGTATACAGAACCCAGATGATCCAGACACAGTGGTGTCATCATGCATATGCTAGATCGAAATCATGACCAAAGAGTGGACTTTACTGAGTTTCTTCTGATGGTATTCAAACTGGCTATGGCTTGCAACAAGGTTCTCAGCAAAGAATAATGCAAAGCTTCAGGGTCAAAGAAGCACAGACATGGTCGCCGACACCAAGAGGAAGAAAATGAAGCACAAGAGGAAGAAGAGGATACATCCGGACAAAAATCAGTTTACAGATATTCAAGTTGCAGTGAGGGAGAGGAGCATGGTTATGGTTCTGAGAGCTCGAGGGGAACTGTGAAACATAGATGTGGGTCCAGCTCTAGGAGGCTGGGAAGGCAATGTGGTTTATCTAGCTCAGAGAGCCAAAAAGGATCTGAAAAAAGGCTCCTTGGGTCCAGCTCTGGTCACTCATAGAGTAGTGGCAAAGAAAGACATGGTTCCAGCTCTGGAGAGCTGGAGGAAAAAAGAAACAAGTCACATGTTAGCCCCTCTAGGGAATCTGGGGAGGAATATGAACCTGAATCTGGATCAAAGAGTGGGGGAAGGAAAGGTCATGGTGGTCTGTCACATGGATTAGATGATAGTGAACATGAATCAAACTTTACTTAGTCAAGGAGTGCAGGACAAAAACTTGGGTCTAGCTCTAAAAGTTCAGGAAATGGTTGAAGGGAAAGCCACGCATGTGGTTCCAGCAGTTCAGGTGGGTGTGGAAGCCTACAAAATGTTTCTAGTTCTTGTCAGGCAGGTAGATTTGGAGGGCAAGGAAACTAATCTAGCTATACCCAATCAGGTTATCAATCAGGAAATAGTGGAAAAGAAGGTCACAGATATATCTCAGGAAGTCAGTCCTCTGGATATGGTCAACATGAGCCTAGCTCCTGTAGCCAGTCTTCTAGTCAGAGAAGATATGGATCTAGAGCATGTGGTCAGCCACAGAACTGTGGAGGACAACAGGGAACAAGTTCAAGTCAGTCCTCTTGTTGTGGACAATATGAGGCTGGAGTACGTCAGTCTTCTATTTATGTTCAACATGGATCTGGTTCCCGTGGATACTCTTCAAATTCTCACCAAAAAGGGCCTGGTTCAAAGGAATTTTCTAAATGTGGTCAACATAGATCCAGCTCAGGTCAGTCTCCTGGCTTTGGACAACATGGGTTTGGACCAGGTCAGTCCTCTAGCTTTGGACAACATGGATCTGGCTCAGGTAAATCCTCTGGCTTTGGACAATACGGGTCAGGCTCAGGTCAGTCCTCTAGCTTTGGACACCATGTGTCTAGATCAGGGCAATCTGGCTATGGTCAACAAGGGTCTAGCTCAAGTCAATCATCTGGCTTTAGCCAACATGGGTCAAGTTCAAGTCGGTCTTCTGGCTTTGGACAACATGGGTCTAACCCAGGTCAATCCTCTGGCTATGACAAAAATAAATCTAGGGTAAGTAGACAAGGAAGCAATGGGCCTAGTTCAAGCAAAAAGTGTCCAATATGTAGAAAACGAACATCAAATTCCCCCCACAGTCAAACAAGAGGAAGCAGTCAGGAAAGAACTACTCAGAGTGATAATGAAAGAAACAGGGGTCACAGTATACCAGGAAGTCACACTGACGATAATGACAGCATTCATGGACATAGCCAGAAAAGGCCAGGATCAGGTCAGGAAAGGAGACCGTCCAGAAGGCAGGAAACAACACATAGCCAGTCAAATGACAGTGAAGACAAGTCAGATAACTGGGAAAGATATTCAGCATTTACCCATGGACATTCTGGAAACAACCATAGAGAATCGAGATCTAATACAAGTAGAAATAAAAATACAACCCATGGACAATCAGGAGACAGAAGTAGACACTCTGGTATAGGTCATGGAGATACAGCAATGACCCATGAACAGTCAGGATCTAGCACAAGAAGACAAGAATCTACTCATGGTGAGTCAAGGGATACCATGACACATAACGAGACTAGTCGTGAATATTCTGCATAAGAAGAATCCAGCAGAAGCGGAAGAAAAGGATTAGTCAGAGTGAGTTCAGTGACAGTGAAAGGCATTCAGGAGTCTCACACAGACACTCAGGATCCACTCATGGGCAGGTTGGATCTCAACATGGCCAGTCAGGATCCACAGTTAGAGAGAGACAGAGAACTGTTCATGGGCAAACTGGATCTCAACATGGAGAGTCAGGATCCACAGGTAAAGGGAGACTGGGAACTGCTCATGGACAGTCAGGAGACACCACACAGTCCACACAGTCCGCGTCCGATACAGTTGGAAGACAGGGATCTAGTCACAGTGTCCAGCGACAGTGAAAGGCATTCAGAAGTCTCAGAGACACTCAGGATCCGTTCATGGGCAGGCTGGACCTCAACATGGACAGTCAGGATCCACAGTTAGAGGGAGACAGGGAACCGCTCATGAACAGTCAGGAGACACCACTAGACACGGCCACTCTAGTCATAGACAATCCACACGGTCAGGATCCAGTACAGCTGGAAGACAGGGATCTAGTCACAGTGAGTCCAGTGACAGTGAAAGGCATTCAGAAGTCTCACAGAGACTCTCAGAATACACTCATGAACATTCTGGGTCTGCCCCCAAACATTCAGTCACTAATACAAGCAGAGCACATGAACATTCAGGAGATACATCTAAGCGCTCAGTATCAGATGGAGGGCAGATGTCGACTCATGAACAATCAGGATCCAGAAGTTCAGGGAAAGAGGTATCTTTCCATGGACACACAGGAGACAAATCTACACACTCACAGTCAGCTCATAGGCAGACCACATCTACCCATGGACATTTAGGATCTGGCACAATAGAGAGACATGGGTCCAGCCATACACAGTCACATGATACACATAGGCAGTCGAGGGATAGCCTAAAAACAGTCAAGTAGCAGCCATACTCAATCTGGTATGTCATTCTCAGTCACAGATTAGTGGAAGACAAAGACATGGATCAGGTCAAGGGTGGAAACATGGCAGTTATGGAAGTGCAGCATATGACTATGGGCAGTCTGGGTATGGACCTTCTGGGGCCAGCAGAACAAGGAGTCATAATTCTAGTCCTTTGAGGTCAACAGATAGAGCTGCAACCAAGCAAGTGTCTAGACATGGACAATCAGTTTCTAGTTTTGACCATACGGGATCAAAAGCAACAGAGCAAGAAGACAAGATTCAAGTCATGGACAGTCAAAGACAAGGCAGTCAGCTGATTCCCGTAATCATTCTGGATTCAGTATAACTAGAAGGCAGGGATCTAGCCATGGGCATTCAGTACCAACTCAGAAACAGTCAAGAGACATCCATGTTCAATCTGGAAGGCAGGGATCCACTCATAGCAGTCAGCCAATTGACCACTCTGTATCTGGCCATGGAAAATCCTTAGCAGCTCACAGCCATTCAGATTCTAGTTCAACTAGGAGGCAAGGATCCCATAGTGATAGTACAGGGCATTCAGAAGATTGTAGGGAAAAGATTCATGAACAATTAGGATTGAGGCATAGACAATCAGAGTTCAATACAATAGGTATACATGGATCCAGCCAGCAGCTCTTGGGAGATACATCTCATGAGTTGCTATGATCCAGCACAAATTTAGCAACACAGGGATCAAGTGATGGACAATCAGGAGATATCCAGGGTCAATCTGGATTCAGCACCAATGATAGACAAGTATATAGTCATGGTCAATCAAGTGACAGCTATGAGCAGTCAAGTGGCAGTCACTCACTTGATAGCCAAGACCCTATGGTAACTGAAGAGTATAGATATAGGTATTTATCAAGCAGTATAAACACATGGAGTGGGGAAAGGCAAAAGCAAGAGTCTGGATCGAGTCAGTCAGGGACCATGAGAAGATAGAGTCAGGATGTCGATGATAAGCAGACAAGAGACTCTGAGGCCAGAGGTTACCATGGAAGAGAGAGAACAGACTCTGGTTCCTTTTACTTAGATAGCAACACCCCACTCTGTGAATATGTCCAAGAACAAAGGTGCTATTACTTTGAATAATAATTTGAAACCAAAGGAAAACAAACTAACTCAAGATAAGAACTAACCCAAAGGAGAAATGAGACACACAACATGGGATTAAGATATTTAACATGGTCCTTTCTTTTGGTAGTGGAGGTATATGTCTGATCTTTTATTTTAACTGTAGCACTGTATTCTATTTCTTTTGTTTGGTGCAAAGCTTTTTTGTAAGGCTCCATAATCATTAAGCTCTTTGGTTAGAAAATAGTGGATGGAAGAAGTAAATTGAATTTGGGACTACATTTAGAATGATATGACAAAGTGATTGGGTGCTCTGGAATAAAGTGAGCATTTAAAAAATTTCTGAGACTTAAATTTTGGATATTCCAGATTGTTTTAATTGAGTGTTAACAAACCTAAGCAGGAAGCTAAGAGACATGGTTTAGGAGCCAAAATTTCCCTAATAACATTATAATACATTCCATGTCCTGAACAAAGAATGTTGTAGTACTTGAAGATTCAGAATATTTGCATCTTTTGTGCCACAAATGGAACTCTGTACTACTACTTTTGAACTTATTGTCATGACTGCCTGGATATAGGATCCAGAAAATTGTATTGTGTAAATATTGAAGTAAACTTTCCATCAAGGTATATTTTGTCTCCTCTTTTATCTTCACAAAAACAAACATAGTCTCCTCCCATGGGGTCAGATGCACATTTCTTTCTTCTACCTCTGGACACCTAGATGGCAGGAAAATACCTGAATACTATTAATAGGGAGTCCAAAGAAGGCAAAACTCAATCACGTCTGATCTTTTCCTCAATCTAATCACTGTCCAAAGCATTTATAGGAAGAAATGTTTTATGCTGAGGAGTTGATCTCAGATACTTTGGTTAATCATGATCATCAAAGCAATCATTATTAAACATAACCCTAAGTGATATTTCCTGAGACCACACAAGCTCTGAAAATAAGAGTTGAGTCACAGACTTTCTCTGTCAAATATATTAACGGAAATATCCCTTAGCAATGGAAGCTAATGGGAGTGGAGGCTGATGGGGTCCTGAAGTTTCCAGTCAAATAAAAACAATTAAAAATATACTCCTCCCTAGGAGGAAGAAAATATGTGAATTTATTATAAACAGAAAGAGACATAACAAGGAGTAGAAAAATATGTACAAAAGATACTAATTTCAGTAGAAAGTTTACTGCTGTAAAATCAAAAGGAAAAGTCCACAATGTGAGAACTAGTACAGACTTTAAAGATCATCCCCTTAATTTACAGATTAAAAGAAAAAAAAGCAAAGCATATTTAATCTAACCAAAAAGAGTGATAATTCCTTAAATCAGAATTTGATGCTCCATCATCTTCTCCTCCCCCAAAAAACTCAAGCTACTTTTCTTCAACCTTCTCATTTGAAATTCAAACTAAAGTACAGTTCATCAATGGGTGTTCAAGATCGCAGCCACTACTGGGGACAGAAGTTATATGAAAGACCAAAAAATAGTCTCATTCTTCTGATTAGACTTAGAACATATTCCATCTAGTTTTTAATATTTCATTTTAAGAACTATACAAACTTTAAATCATGCTATGTGATAAATAGAACACTAGTCATATTAGTTTATTAGTGAAAGAAAATAAAATTATTGTTCTACTATTAATGACACACACAAAAAATAACTGAGTATATGGTAGTTAACCCTAAGTGGTAACCAATTCATACAAATCTATCCATCATCATACTTTCATTGAATAAATGCTAATTATGAAAGAATAGTTAGAAATTTAAATATTATGCTTAATCTCATCCAGTCAATTTCTATTGTAGGTAAAGTAAATGAGACTCAAAGAGATTAACTTGCCCATATCATGCAGATAATTAGAAGTGCTGCTACGACTAGGGTATAGGTTTCTGATTCTTAAATCAAAGCTCTTTCCATTCTGCCAGGGGCTCTGCACTCATTCCATTCATTTATAACTTCCACATTCTTTAATCTCCAATTATAAAATTTAAGAGTATCAAAAACTTCACCAGTTCCCTGAATCAATGTTAATTTGCCTTTATTGTATTTGTGTGTGTATAAATACATAGGATCAAATATTTATCAGTGATTCCCATAATCCCTTGACCACACTCATTTGAGTTTAAATATAATGAAAAAATTATATTCCAGACTGCTAAAACCATCAATAATTTTGTTTTAGTCAAATTGAAGGCAACTGTCCCTTATAAATTACACCAAAAGTATTCTAAAATAGTTCAAAAAGAATTACATATTCCCCTTCTAAGATAAAAGGAAAGATAAAAGCAAGACAGCAGGTATGGTCTACAAGGAAAACAGAAAATGTACTGCACCCATATGGAACCCCTATGAACAGTTGAATTTCTTAGATGCAATTCTGCTGGGAAATTAGTCATAGGGTATGTATGACTAGAGATTTTCCCTCTACCACCACATGTGTGCCAGCATCCTATGGATAAAACATCTCTGTACCAAGGAACACTAAGTTAGGTCAAAGCTTTCTTCAAAGCATGTCTGTACTGTCAGGGAGGAGCATGTGGCACTGAGGAGAAACTCTGAATGGCCAAATTAGGAGGAACAAAGATAAAATTCTTCTTTCCCCAAACTTTCTAGATAAAGATGACCTTTGGATGTGGGAAATTGAAGGTCAGTTTGTACTGGACACACTACATACACTGGTTGTTCTGCTGGAATGTAAGTCATAGTCCTCTGTGTTATGAGAGTTTATGATAACCAGAAAAGCCCTTCCGAAATAATACTACATGTAGTTTATTTTTGTGTATGGTGTTAAAGAATGTTCTAATTTCATTCTTTTACATGTAGCTGTCCAGTATTCCCAGCACCATTTATCTCCATTATATAGTCTTGCCTCCTTTGTCATAGAGTAATGGACCATAGGTGCATTGGTTTATTTCTTGGCTTTCTATCCTGTTCCATTGATCTATATTTCTGTTTTTGTGCCAATGCCATACTGTTTTGAGGACTGTAGCTTTGTAGTATAGTCTGAAGTCAAGAAGCCTGATTCCTCCAGCTCCGTTTTTCTTTCTGAAGATTGCTTTGACTATTCAGGGTCTTTTGTGTCTCCATACAAATTAAAAAATGTTTTGTTCTAGTTCTGTGAAAAATGTCATTGGTAATTTGATAGGGACCGTATTAAATCTGTAGATTGCCTTGGGTGGTATAGTCATTTTGACAATATTGATTCTTCCAATCCAAGAACATGGATTAAAGACCTAAATGTAAGACCAGATACTATAAAATTCATAGAAGAAAACATAGCAAGAACACTCTTTGACATAAATTGCAGCAATATTTTTTGATCCCTCTCCTAGAGGAAAGGAAATAAAAACAAAAATAAACAAATGGAACCTAATTAAACTCAAAAGCTTTTGCACAGCAAAGGAAACCATAAATAAAATTAAAAGACAACCCATAGAATGGGAGAAAATATTTGCAAATGATGCAACCAACAAAGGATTAATCTCCAAAATTTACAAACAGCTCATGCAGCTCAATATCAAAAAAACAAACAATCCAATCAAAAAATGGGCAGAAGACCTATATAGACATTTCTCCAAAGAAGACATACAGATAGCCAAGAGGCACATGAAGAGATGCTCAACATCATTAAATATTAGAGAAATGCAAATCAAAACTACAATGAGATGTCACCTCACACCAGTTAGAATGGGCATGAGCAAAAAATCTACAAACAATAAATGCTGGAGAAGGTGTGGAGAAAATGCAACCATCCTACACTGATGGTGGGAATGTAATAGAGCCACCACACGATCCAGCAATCTCACTCCTGGGCATATGTCCAGAGAAAACTATGGTTTGAAAGGATACATGTACCCCAATGTTCATTGCAGTGCTGTTTACAATGGCCAAGACATGGAAGCAACCTAAATATCCATTGACAGATGAATAAAGAAGATGTGGTATATATATATATATATATATTTATATATATATATGTGTGTGTATATATATATATATATATATATATATATATATATATAATGGAATATTACTCAGCCATTTAAAAGAATGAAATAATGCCATTTGCAGCAACATGGATGGACCTAGAGATTATCATACTAAGTGAAGTAAATCAGACAGAGAAAGACAAAAACTGTATATCATTGATATGCAGAATCTAAAAAAAATGATACAAATTAACTTGTTTACAAAACAGAAACAGTCACAGACTTAGAAAACAAACTTATGGTTACCAGAGGGGGAAGAGTGGGGGGTAGGGACAGATTGGGAGTTTGGGATTGACATATACACACTACTATATTTAAAATAGATAACCAACAAAGACCTACTGTATAGCACAGGGAACTCCACTCAATATTCTGCAATAACCTAAATGGGAAAAGAATTTGAAAAAGAATAGATTTATGTATATGTATAACTGAATCACTTTGCTGTACACCTGAAACTAACACAACATTGTAAATCAACTACACTCCAATATAAAATAAAAGTTAAAAAAATAAAATAGGGCTTCCCTAGTGGCGCAGTGGTTGAGAGTCCGCCTGCCGATGCAGGGGACACGGGTTCGTGCCCCGGTCCGGGAAGATCCCACATGCCGCGGAGCAGCTGGGCCCGTGAGCCGTGGCCGCTGAGCCTGCGCGTCCGGAGCCTGTGCTCCGCAACGGGAGAGGCCACAGCAGTGAGAGGCCCGCGTACCGCAAAAAAATAAATAAATAAAAATAAAATAAAATAAAATAATACTACTTGCAATCAAAGGTGAGTATATAAGCTGTGGGGGCAATGAGCAAGAGGAAGAAGAAGAAGAGAAAAGGATGAAGATTGAGGTAATGCTGGATTCGACTGGAAATGAACCCAGCCAATAAACAGAGGGCAGCTTCCTCTCTAATAATAAACCACTTGGCACGATTAAAAGGCCACTAACCCAGACTTTTAAACCTATTTTAAGTGACATCTTACCATATTTGGGGAGTATGTTAAGTGAAAGTGAGAGAATTCTACTTATGAAGTACACAGAGGTACCAGTAGGAGAAGTTTATAAATATTCTTTTTGTATTATGAAGCCATCTAACACGAGGAAGTATAGAATTTGCAAGGCATTGTGTCCATTTTTAAAGATTATTTAAATATATTAAATTGTCTCTTATATTGCCTGTTTTTTTCATTTCTCCATGATGAACACTGATGAAGATCTTGTGACCTCCTACTGCCTACAATAAAGTAATTAGGAAAAGGATGAAATGGAGAATCACTCTCTGTTCCCAAATACTTTGATGTGTTTCTGGCTTTACCAACTTTCCCTAGGATTAAAGTTTTAAGGGTTGACTGGTTATCAGTCCTTCATTAGAACATAGTCATGAAGTGTAGGAGAAGCAGTTTCCCATAGTGAGGCTATTAGAGAAGAGGAAATATAGAGAGAATCTGAAATCTACAAATCGGTGATTTGCTGAGGGGGTTGCAGGGACACGATTTAAGGACTAAATAACTTAGATTCCAGTGTAGGCAAATTCTCCCCTTCCTCTAATGACCCAACTTAGAGTCATTACTTCAAGATTCCTCTAGTGCTGGGAGTCAAAAAATTGAGTTCCAGTCTACTTCTATTACTTCAGTTAATAAAAATCATGCAATATTTGTGCTATTTATCCCACTGCGGATAATAGAAAGAAAATTAAAATATTGAATGCCTACTTACTGTGCTTCAGATACTTTCCCTACACCTACCTTGCAAATCAAAAATGATCCATACTTTACAGGCAAAATTAGGCTTAGAGAAGTTTAAAAAAACTTACTCAAATCCACATAGCTTGTATGCAGCTAAGCAGCAAAGTCAGACCCCACTCACGCAAAAGCCCAGCTGTCTTCCACTCCCTCACACTACCCAACACAGAACCCTAACACCCAGAGAGCACACATCAAATGTTGGTTTCCCTTTCTTTCCTCTAAAAATCAGCTCACATCTCTTCTTTTAGATAGAGATAGCTAGATAGATGATAGATAGATAGATAGGTAGGTAGGTAGATATAGAGATAGATATAGAGATAGATAGATGATAGATAGATTTTTGAATTTTTTAAATGTTAAAGTCTTCGCCATACCTCACCCAGCAGTATCTTTCCCTTGTCAAGAGGGCTTTAATAAGACAAAAATTCAACCCTTCTTCTTCCTCAAATTCTCAAGATGAATTTTGTCAGCTCTGATGTTGTTTGTTGAATTGCTTGGTTGGCTGGGTGTCTTAAAACCCAATCAACCAAAACACAAACAAAATCACATCTCATTTACACTAATTTATTCCAAGGAGCATTAAAAGATGCATTAGAGAAATTATTTCCAATTGGTGCAATTTCAGGGGCTGGACAAGGATTATGTTGCTCCCAAAGCATACCACATAAGCCCTAGATTTGAATATTTGGGGGAGTTGGGGAATACCCAACACCCTTTATTTTCCAGCAACATTACTATCTAATTCCTATTGTTTTTTTTTTCTTCCAAATCCTTGCCTCACTCTTCCTAATACCTTTTCTGACAAGTTTTGTCAGACTCAGCTAGCCAAGCCTGTAAGAAGAAATGGTTGAGCTCCACCTATGTGTGACAAAATACTCACATTTCTACAGCTCTCCAACAAGCAATCTCAGAATGTGGGCTAGGCTGATGAGCAATCCCTCTCTGATTAGTTTAACTACAGAATCCAGATGATCCAGATGATGTAGGTGTTGTCAATGCAACATAAGGATCATTTGTTCACTCATTTCATTCATTGGAGGCAAGTTAGTAACTACTTAGTTGACAGATGCTATACTTGGCACTGAAGTTACAAATATCAGAAAGACATACTCCCTGTCCTTTAGGAGTTTACATAGTAATTAGGGAGACCAACATATGAGAAAGCAATAGATGAATACTGTGGCAAGTGCTATAATAGACATGATTAAGGGACTGTGTTTGCAGTGAAGTGATCAACTGATTTTAACTCTGATTAAAAGTGAAGAAACAGTATTCAAAGAAATCTTAAGAGGGGAACTTTGCAATGAGTCTCCAGAAGTGGCCAGGAGTTATCCAGGTTTACTTGGGTAGACTACCCCAGGAATATATATCTTTAAGTGTGCATAAAGTCTTAAAGTAAGAAAGACGATGGTGAGCTAAAGGAACTCGAAAATAATTCAGCACAGGTAAGACACAGGTTGTATGTGGCTGCATGGCAGGAAATGATGTCAGAACAACAGGCAGAGGTTGGATAACAATGAATCTGATAAAACTTGCTAAGAACTTTAGTCTTTAGCTATAAGCAATGAACAACCATCAAAGGGCTTTTGTAAAATCACATGATCATATGTTCATTTCAGAAAGGTTTTTTTTTTGTTTTTTTTCTTTTTTTTGCGGTACGCGGGCCTCTAACTGCTGTGGCCTCTCCCATTGTGGAGCACAGGTTCCGGACACACAGGTTCAGTGGCCATGGCTCACGGGCCCAGCCGCTCCGCGGCATGTGGGATCTTCCCGGACCGGGGCACGAACCCGTGTCTCCTGCATCGGCAGGCGGACTCTCAACCACTGCGCCACCAGGGAAGCCCTGTTTTTTTTGTTTTTTTATGGCAGAGGGGCAAGACTTGAGGTGTGAAGACCAATCCAGCAGCTACTATAATAATCTGGGTAAAAGATGACAGAGGCAACATGGGGTACATAAAAGGGGCTGGATGCAGAACATATTGCTGAGATTTGTGGTTAGATAGTATACAGTGACTGAGATGAAGGTGTCTAATATTGCTAGATTTCTGGCTTGAGTCATAGACCAACTTTGTAGGAAGGAAAAAAAATGAGACTTTGATTAGAGAGTAAACTTTGTTGATATTTTCTTTACATGGTATTGTTTGGTTCAGGCCATTGGTCATATACAGAAACCTAGAAGTTCAAAAGCGACCAACAGGTTATACATAGTCTACTGATATGTTTCATTTAGCCAGCACACCACTAGTTCACACTATTTAAAATATGAATTAGTTAACAATGTTTAGAAACTGGGAGATGACACCAAAAAAAAAAAAGTCCCTGGATTTCTGATTTCTCTTAAGCCAAATATCCAGCCTGGGTCAACATCCTCCTCTCAATAATCAGCCAGATCTGAGCAGCTGTGATCTCATTTTGGATTGGACATGCGCAAGCCTGTTCATGAACGTCTCCCCAGCACTGTAGCTAGCTTCGGGCTTTACATGGATTATTCCATTTAATAATCATATTAATTTTGAAAATTAGGCATTTTTATCATTTTATGGTTGATAAAACTTGTTAACTGCTTTTGTCTTGGTGTTTGTTTGATGAGAGAAAAGAGAAAAAGAAAGGACAGTATAAAAAAGTCTCAGTATTTACCTTTAACAGAATTTCACAGCTGAAAAGGACACTGAAGATTATCTAGGTCAATGACTATAAACCTTTTGTTGTTGTTTTTGTTGTTCCATAACCATTCAAGCATCTTTCTCCCAAATGCCCTCCCATTAAAAAAATGCACATACCTACATACACACAAATTTTTTCCTGTAATTTCAAGGACTTTGCAGACCAACTGAAGTCTGCTCATAGATATTGACAGATTAGGAACCTCATGATAATCCTTTTATTTATTATTTGTGGGAAGTGAATCCCAATGCACACAATTAGTATATATTGACTGTTTAATCAGAAAAAAAGCTGCAGACTATATGCCAGCCCAGTTCTTTTTCTACCATATTCTTTTGTCTTTTGGAAACAGAACCAAAGGAAAATGGATTCATGTCGGTATAGACTAAGGTTTAAGGAGAACTCAACATGAGAGCCCAGCTTTTTAAGTAGTCTTAATGTTTTTTCTTATTTTTTATTATTGGCATGTTACATAAACATGCAAGTTTACTAGTATAGTCAGTTAATTTACTACTATAAATAAACAAAACTCACATCAAAATTATCCTGGCCTCTATTAATCATAGGAATAAAAATGACTGCACATCATTATTAGTTCACACAGTGCATTCTTTCAACAAAGACATACCACAGTAATAGAAAGTGTTTTTAAAATTAATTTTAATTATAAAATGATACGTGAATATATTTTTCCTTTTAAAAGTAGAATATTTATAGATGAAACTACAGTCCTTTCTGATCTTCATCCCAAATTCAATCCCTCTCCTCCTTCCCCAGAGATCATCACTGGGAAGTTGAGCTTATTCCTTCCAGACAACTTAAAGCTATTTTTTACACACATAAACCAGTACACAGAGAAAATATTTTACATTTACTGTGCATTTTTATATAAAAAAAGTCATATTGCGTTTACATTTATGCATTATAAATTTTTCACTGAATAATATTTGGAGATGTTGATTTACAGAAATCTAGTTTATTCTTTTTAATTGCTATAGAATTCTATGATACAGATACACTGAATTTTATTTAGCCATCCATCTATTGGTGGGCATTTAGGTTGTTTTCAGTTTTTCAGTATTGCAAACAATGCTGCAATTAGTATCTTGCACTTGTCTCCCTGTTCACACATGTAAGTGTTTCTCTAGGGTGGAAACCTAGAATGGAATTATTGGCAGATAGGATGTGTGTAATTTTGAATTTAATAGATATTGCCAAATTATCCTCCAAAGTAACTGTATCAAATTAGCCTCCTATCAGAAGTATATGTAAGTTCCCTTTCCCCAATACTGGGCCAAAAGTTAATATTATCAGCTTTAGAGGTTTTGATAATCTTAGGGGTAAATAATAGCATCTATCATCATTTTAATTTGTATCCTCCTGAATACCAGCAGGTTAAGTGTTTTCTCTAAATTGTATTGCCTTGTTGTGTTTTCTTTTATTTTTCTTTGCTTTTTTGTCATTTCCATCAATTCTTGGGTATAAATAAGGGAAGTCATCCAAAACATAGGGAAGTCCTGAACAGTTACTATTCATTGAGCTTGAACATAGATAGATTTTTTTAAAACTTTTTTAATGTTTGACCCCCTTCACCCATTTCTCTCACTCTCCTCCCCACTGCCTCCACCTCTGGGAACCACAAATCTGCTCTCTGAATCTGTGAGCTTGTTTTTTGGGGTGTGTGTGTGTTGTTGTCTCTTATTACAGTCTTTGCTTTAGTCTATTTTGTCTGACATAAGTATAGCTACTTCAGCTTTCTTTTCATTTCCATTTGTATGTAATACCTTTTTCCTTCCCTACACTTTCAGTCTGTGTGTTTCCTTACATCTAAAGTGAGTCTCTTGGGGCTTCCCTGGTGATCCAGTGGTTAAGACTCTGAGCTTCCATTGCAGGGGGCACGGGTTCGATCCCCAGTAAGGAAACTAAGATCTCACATGCTGTGTGGCATAACTAATAATAAATAAATAAGTAAATAAATAAAACTTAAAAATGAAAGTGAGTCTCTTGTAGGCAGCATATAGCTGGGTCCTGTTTCTATCCATTAAGCCACTCTATGTCTTTTAATTGGAAAAATTGGTGCGTTTACATTTAGAGTAATTATTGTTAAGTATGTACTTACTTCCATTTTGTTAATTGTTTTCTGGATGTTTTTGTACATCTTCTCTGTTCCTTTCTTCTTCTCTTGCTCTCTTCCTCTGTGGTTTGATGATTTTCTTTAGTGATATGCTTATATTTCTTTCTCTTTATCTTTTATATATTTACTATAGGTTTTTGCTTTGTGGTTACCATGAGGCTTACATACAACAATGTGTATCTTTAACAGCCCTTTTTAATTTTATAACAACTTAAGTTTCATCCCATTTTAAAGCTCAACAGTTTTAATCTCCCTGCCCCTATATTTTATGTTTCTGATGTCACATTTTACATCTTTAAAGGGGAAGAAATCTTATTTGAAGAAATAATGGCTGAAAATTTTCCTAACCTGGGGAAGAAAACAGACATCCAGATCCAGGAATCCCAGAGAGTCACATTAAAAGGAATCCAAAAAGACCCACACCAAAATACATTATAGTTAAAATATCAAAAGTTAAAGATGAGGAGAGAATCATAACAGCATCAAGAGAAAAACAACTTGTTATGTACAAGGGAACTCCCATAAGACTATTAGCAGGTTTTTTTTTCAGCTGAAACTTTGCAAGCCAGAAGGGAGTGGCATTATATTTTCAAAGTGCTGAAAGAAAAAACTTCCAACAAAGAATACTCTACTCTACAAACTTATCATTCACAACTACGTAAGAGACAAAGATTTTTCCAGGCAAGTAAACATTGAAAGAGTTCATTACCACTAAACTGCCTTACAAAAAAAATGTTAAAGAGATTTCTTTAAGTTGAAAAGAACAGTGCTAATTACTAATAATAAAACATAAAAAAGGATAAATCTCACTGGAAAGGTAAATATATAGTAAAGGTGGTTGATTAACCATCTATAAAGCTAGTATAAAGGTTAAAATACAAAAGTAGTGAAAATAACTATGATTACAATATTAGCTAAGGGATACACAAGGTGAAAAGACGTGTAAAGAGTTTTCTTTTCTATGAAATACTTATTTTAATCCTTGATCCTTTTACTATTAGGTTATCTTATCTAGGTTATCTCAATGTAATTTGAATACCAACACATTACTTGTTAAATATGTTGCTGGTATTTTCTTCCAATTCAAAGCTTTCTTTTAACTTAGAGTGTCTTTTGTCAAATACAAATTTGGAACTTTTATGTAACCAAATGTATCTACCTTTTTCTTTTCTTTTTTTTTTTTTTTTTTTTTTTTGCGGTACGCGGGCCTCTCACTGTTGTGGCCTCTCCCGTTGTGGAGCACAGGCTCCGGACGTGCAGGCTCAGCGGACATGGCTCACGGTCCTAGCCGGTGAGCACGAACCCGTGTCCCCTGCATCGGCAGGCAGACTCTCAACCACTGCACCACCAGGGAAGCCCTACCCTTTTCTTTATGAATTCAGCTTTGGGGGACATATTCAAGAAAACCTTCTCTCCTAGAAACAAAAGATATTTTTCATTCCTTTACATCTTCAAATAATTTAAGAGTTTTATTTTCTTAGTTTTGTTTTGGTTGTGGTTGTGGTTTAGGTCCTTTATCCATCTGGAATTTATTTTTGTATGGGGCATGATCTGATTTTCTATAGAGGTATCTATTTGGTTTTAACATACCAGGAGAAAATTACATCCTGCCATTTTCAATAATGTCCTCTCCCCATGTATTTGAAATGCTACCTCTAACACACTATTCCAAAATCCCTATAGGTAGGTCTGTTTCTGGCTTTCTCCTCTACCCCATTGTTTATTTGCCCTTCCACACCATTCTTTAACAATTAAAACTTTAAAATGTCTAGATCACTAGGGGCTAATTTCTCCACACTTTGTTCTTCTATTCCAAAGATATATTGACTTTTCCTTTATACTTATACTGTACATGAATTATAGAATCATTTCGTCAGATTCTACTGAAAATCCTTGAAGGATTTTAAAAGGAATTGCATTTAATTTTTTTATTAATTTGGAGACAACTGACCATTTAACCATTTCTCAATTTATTCAGGTTTTCTTTTATATCCCTCTGTAAATTTTTTTTCCTATAAAGATATTGCACTTTTTCATTAGGTTTACTTGGGGACACTTTATATTTTTGTTGTTAATGTACATGGGATTTTTCTATTATATTTTTGAATTGGCAATTTTTAGGAAGCTACTAATTTGTTTATGCTAATTGTATATTTAGTTAATGTGCTGTACTTTATTGTTTTCTTTGAATATTTTTCAATTAATTTTCTTGGGTACATTTTGTCTGAAACTGATAAGTGAATTATCTACCTTTTCCATATTTATGCCTCATTTCTTACTTTTATTGTAGTGAAATATACATAAAATAAAATTTACCATTTTAACGGAGTTTAATTGTACAGTCCAGTGGAATTAGTACATTCACATTGTTGTGTAACTATCACCACCATCCATCTCCAGAACACTTCCATTTGCCAGAACTGAAACTCTATACTCATTAAATAATAACTTCCCATTCCCCCTCCCCTCAACCCCTGACAACCACCATTCTATAGAGGTATCTATTTGGTTTTAACATACCAGTAGAAAATTGCATCATGCCATTTTCAATAACGTCCTCTCCCCATGTATTTGAAATGCTACCTCTAACATACTATTCCAGAGACAGACTATTTCTGTCTCTATGGATGTGACTGCTCTAGGTACCCCATATAAGTGAAATCATACAATATGTGTCCTTTTGTGTCTGGCTTATTTCACTCAGCATATTGTTTTAAGATTCATCCATGTTTTGGCATTCTGTCAGAATTTCATTCCTTTCTAAGGCTTAATAATATTCCATTGTATGCAGAGACTGTGTTTTATTTATCCATTCATCTGTCAATGGACATTTGGGTTGTTTCTACATTTTGGCTATAGTGAAAAGTGCTGCTATGAACTTAAGTATGCAAATAGCTCTTTGAGAACCTGCTTTCAACTCTTTCAGGTATCTATTCAGAAGTGGAATTGCTAACTCATTTCTTATTGGTTAAGACTATGAAGTATTAGTATTGATAGCAGGCATGCTTGTCTTATCAATGGTATGTTTCAGTATAATGTTTGCCATAGGTTTCTATTAAATAACATCTATCAGATTAAAGAAGTTCTCTTCTATTCCTAGTTTGCTGAA
Organism: Pseudorca crassidens; assembly: GCF_039906515.1. Taxonomy (NCBI): domain Eukaryota; kingdom Metazoa; phylum Chordata; class Mammalia; order Artiodactyla; family Delphinidae; genus Pseudorca; species Pseudorca crassidens. The sequence goes on along the minus strand of NC_090297.1, from coordinate 109,411,687 downwards.
ATTTTTACCATAAATAAGTTTTGAATTTTATCAAATGCTTTTTTTCAATCTATTGAGATGATTATATAGATATTCTCCTTTCTTTTCAATTTATTTTATGAATTGTATGATTGATTTTCAAAGACTGAACTGATCTTTCAATCTTTTGGTAAACTTCATTTGGTCCTTATTAAATATTTTTGATACTCTCCTAGATTTGATACACTAATATTTTATTAGGATATTTGCACTTCTGTGTTCATAAGTAAAATTGATCTATAGTTTTCTTTCCTAGGGCTTTTATAATTTTCATGTCAAGGTTATACTAACCTGAAAAAGCTGGTTGAGAAATTTTCACTCTTCTCTGTGCCCTGGAATAGTTCATATACAATATTTCTTGAAGGTTTAGCAAATCTAGCTCAAAAAAGTACTAGGCATCCTGCCTTCGGAGAGCTTGGAATAGTCAGTCTCTCATAGTCAAAATAGAAAGAATCAGAAATAGGTTTCTTGGGCTAACTTTGGTGGTTTATATTTTCTTAGAAAAGTATCCATGTCATTTTCAACTTTATTAGTATTTAATTGCTCATACCACCTTATTTTAAAATCATTATTTTACCTGTAGCTATTCCTGCTAGCTTTTTTTTTTCTTTTTGGCTGTGTTGGGTCTTCGTTGCTTGGCGAGGGCTTTCTCCAGTGGCAAGTGGGGGATACTCTTCGTTGCAATGTGCAGGCTTCTCATTGCAGTGGTTTCTTGCAGAGCACGGGCTCTAGGCACGTGGGCTTCAGTAGTTGCAGCACGCAGGCTCAGCAGTTGTGGCTCACGGGCTCTAAGAGTGCAGGCTCAGTAGCTGTGGTGCACAGGCTTAGTTGTTCCACAGCATGTGGGATCTTCCCGGACGAGGGCTCGAACCCATGTTCCCTGCATTGGCAGGCGGATTCTTAACCACTGTACCACCAGGAAAGACCCCCCCCCCTTAGCTTTTTTACTGTTCTTTAAAGTCATTTTTATGGTTATTCTCTTTATTTATGTTATTATTCTTTTAAAAGAATGCCCATGGTTTGGGGGAGAAATATAACTTTTCTCTATCAATTTCTGCTTTTATCTTTATTATTTTCCTCATTCTATTTCTTTTGGGCTTGTTTCACCATTCCTTTTCTACTTGAAAGTTTAGTTTACGTTCTTACACTTTTCTTTGCAGTTAATATCTTTAAGGCAGTAAATTTTCCTTTGAGTTTTTTACCTGCATTTCATGGATTTTAAATATACTGCTTTAGTGGTCATTCTATTCTAAATATTTTTTCATCTCCATTTTTATTTTCTGTGTGTCTCATGAAGTACCTAGAATTCTATATGTTGTTTTCTATATGTGCGATTTTAACATTTCCAGATATATGGAATATTTGGTTTTTATTTTGTTTTACCTATTCTTCAATGTTGATTTCTACTTTTTTATTGTAGTAAATTAATGTGGTATTTTTTATATCCAATTTTTGCAGTTTGTTGACACTCCCTGTGTAATTTGGTATATGATCAACTTTTATTAATTTTGCATGTGCTATTGAAAAGAACGTGTATTCTCTGTTGAAAGCAGAGTTTAATATATATCTCCTAACCTATAAAAGCTTGTTAGCTGTATTATTCAAGTCTTCTGTATCTTTTTCACTTGATGATTTTGACTTCTAACAAAAGTATGAAGGCCACCTACTATAATTGTAGACTTCTCCATTTTTTTCTTTATTTTAATTAGTTCTTAATTTATATACCTCAAAACAAAGTATTAGGTGTTAAAAGTTCTTCGCAGATATTTTTGTGAATTTTTCCTTTCACCAATATGTTATACCTCTAATTACCAGTATGTTCCACTTTTAATTCTATTTTATCTGATACTAATTTTAATGTTTATGTGGCATATCATTTCCATCCCTCTCTTTTTATCCTTTATTTATAATTTTATTTTATGTATATCTCTAGTAAATAATATATGGCTAAATATCAGTTATTTATTTCTCCAGCGTTTATATCCATTAATATAAAAGGTTATAATTTAAAACCACTCATTTTATCATGGGAAAAAACTACAAAGGAAGAGTATGAAATGGGATGGCAGAAATGTCTTACTATTACCATAATTTCAAAAATGTAAATGGTCTAAACTAACCAATGAAATGACAGAGGATTTCAGATTTGATAACACAAAAAAGATTCAACACATGGTGTCTACAAAAGACATGCTTAAGACAAAGGCACAGAATGGTTGAAAATAAAATGATAAAAAATAAATCAAGCAAATATGGACCAAATAAAATTGGAGTAGAATTCTTAGTATATGAAAAAGATATTTTGGAAAATATAAAAAAACAAAGGAGACATAACTGTCAAAATATATAGGTACCTAATAATCAGGCTTAAAATGTAACAGACAACTAAAACAATTCCAGGGAAAAATAGATGAATAAATAAATATGATTTTCAAATTTTAACATGCTCTCTCAGAAACTGATAGCTCAATCAGGCAAATCCATCTAGTTTTTGGGTTAAAAAAAATTATGAAGAGAATGGAGAAACAATTATGAACTAAATTATGATGCTAATACTGCATATCAAAATTTGTGGAACAGATATCAAACAGTTCTTAGAGGGAAATTCATGGCATTAAATATACGTATCAGGAAAAAAAAAGGTAAAAATAAATGTGCTAAACATTCAGATAAAGGCATGGGAAAAGAGCAAGAAGGAACAAAAGAATAAAGTCAGAAATCAATGAATTAAAGAACAAAGGGATTGGGGATTAATTTAAAAAAGCTATTTCTTTGAAATGATTAATAAGATGGACAAAGCTCTGCCAACACTGATATAACACTAAAAAAGATGAGATACAAATATAGCAAATATATAAAAGAAGACGTGACCACTGAACATAAGGTAACACATTTGAAAATTGAGATTAAAAGGATATATTCCTATGAAAAATATAAATTGCCAAAACTGATGCAAGAATAAATTCAGTCGGCCAATAAGTATTGAAAAAATTTAAATAATAATTGAAAGTCTTTTCTTCCTACCTTAAAATAAATTCACAACAAGATATTTAGTGAGTTTTACCAGAATTTTAAAGACTTAGTTCATATTATACAAATTCTTTCAGAAAAGAAAAAGAGTAAAAGCTACCCAGCTAATTTTATAAAATAGTATAATCTTTATTCTAAAACTAGATATGAGTATTACAATAAAAGAAAATTATAATCCCATATAATTTATAAAAGTATATCCAAAAAATTATAAATAAAATATTAGGTAACCATATCTGACAGCACATTTTAAAATAATATCATGATCAACCAAGGTTTATACCAAGAATGCAAAAGTGATTCAAAATCAGATAATCTACCTTTGTAACTTGCCACATTAATATGCTAAAAGAGAAAAATAATCTGTTTATCTCAATAAAGTAGAAAATGTATTTGAAAAATCTCAATGCATATCAGAGTTAAAAACTCATACTAGAAGTAGATGGGAAGTTTATCAACTTGGCAAAGATTACACATCAAAAACTTACAGTATATCTCATAATAATGAAGGAAGTTTAGAGGCATTCGTTTCAGAAATAAAATCAGGGACAATATTGCTGTTAGTATTTAACAAAATATGAGGTATCCTGCCCAATGCTATAAAGAAAAAGAAGGGAGAAGTATATTGATTGGGGGAAAGAATGAGAGAGAGAAAACCATCATTATTTGCAGATGATATGATCCTCTAGCTAGAAAAAAAATACAATCAGCAAATTATTACAATTAATAAAATAATTCAATAAGTTTATGAGTAAGGTCAACTTACAAAAATTAAAAGCATTTCTTTCTCACCAAAAGTAACCAATCAAAAAGTGTATTAAAAAACAAGATATCATTCAGACTAGCAACAAAAATACTATGTAACTAGAAATTAATGATAATACATAATACCTTCAGGGAGAAAATTTTTTAATCTAATAAAGAACATAGAAGTTCATCTGAATAAATTAAGAGACATCCCATCTCTTGGTTGTGATGACAATATTATAAATATATCCATTTATCCCATATTAATCTATAATTTTAATACAATCATAAATACCTCAAATATTTTTGAAGTTTTTTGAGAAAGGTGATAACTTTATCTAAAATTTTTATGGAAGAATAAAGATCCATGAATAAGTATGTCAACATTTCAAAAAAAGAGCAAAAAGGAAGAATATGTCCTATGAGGTATTGAGAAATACCACAGTCAGAATAATAAAAATGTGTGATATTATTGCAAACAATAAATCAGTGAAACATAATGGAGAGCTTAGAAATATAACCTTGCTTATATGGGAATTTAATATACAATAAAACAGGTACCACATATCAGTGGGAGAAGGACAGATTACTTAATAAATGGAGTTGCAAACCTAGTTCATGCTATAGATTAAAATAAAATTGGATCTTTACCTAAAACTACATCAAAGGTAGACTGCAAATGCAATAAAGATCTAAATGAGAAACATAAAACTATAAAGTAAATAGAGGAAAATAACTTTGTAATCTCTGGGTAGGAAAGGACACTGTCGACAGAACTTTATATACACACATTTTTTAAAATAGTGATTATTTTTATGAAAACATAATTAAAGATTTCTGTTCAGTGAAAGGCACCATGACAAAGTTAACAGACAAGTAACAGATTGGGAGAAATTACTTGCAGGGTCTACATCCAACAATGGATTAATATAAGAATATACAAGGAACTCTTTCTAAAACAATTAACAGAAAAATGGGAAATACATTTGAACAGGCAATTTATGGAATAGATAATCAAATTACTTTAGAAACATACACAGAGATGCTCAAACTTATTAATTAGGGAAACACAAATGGAAATAACAGTGAAATAGACTAGATAAGCTAGGTGTCGCTTGGGGTGTATGTGGGTTTAGGAAACACTTTGGGTAGAAAAGTAAAGTAGTACAGCTGTTGCAAAGAGCGGTCTCAGTATTTTGTCAAATCAAGCATACACATACCCTACCACCAGGCAACTCTACTTTTGTGTTTAGAGCCTCAGAAAACACTTCTCAAACATCCCTAATGAACATAAAAGGATATTCATTGTTTTTCATACTGGGGAATTGCAAGCCATCTGAGTGTCCATTACTGGGGAAGCACATAACTATACAGATAGGTACACATCGGTGGCACAGTTACAAGCAATGGGGTAGATATACATAGAGCAGGAGGGATGCTAAGTGAAAAAGGTAAGAAACAGAATGAGATCTACCACATAATAGCACTTACATAAAAGAAAACTACATGCACACAAAAATAACAATGCATATTTTAAAGAACATATACAAAATTAAAAGATATACAGTAAACTCATTAGAACAATTGTCTAGTGGGTGAGGGACAGAGGAATGTGACTGAAGAATGGGGATATAAGTTAATCAATCAATCAACCATTCCAAAAAACTCTGCATAGACCAATAAGGATATTGGTCTACAAATATAAATTAAATGAATGAATGCATGGATAAATAAATTGATCCAATGTATAATATAAATTTTTAAGTTAAAAGAGTTATCTTAGTTTCACAGGACAGTTACTAGACCTTTAGAGTTAGACATCTTTAATCCTTACAATAAAATTCAACACAATTTGTTATTGAACTGGAATTCCGGTTTTCTAGCCAAATATAACAGCCTTACCATATCCTAGAATTGATAACATGGTGGTAAATTGAAATTGAGGATTTGACTTTGTACTTGGCCATGAACACACTGCTTAGCATTTTTCTTGTTAAAAAAAAAAAAAAGGATAATATGCCATGAAGTGAGGAACATGATTAACTCAAATCTCTACAACTGGAATTTAAGAAAAAAGAAGAAAAAAGTCCTTGGTGTCCTGGGCATTGATGGTCTCAAGTCAGCAGAAAGTCTGGGGTCAAAGTCTATGAAAAGTAATATTATAAGATCACAAAACTGTCTATGAGAAGGGGAAAACACCTTGGGCAGAGTGAAGGCACAGGAAAGAATAAAAGACCTAAGAACAAATGGATTCTGGATCTCTGACTTCAGAAGATAAAAGGAAAGTTAGACAAGGGAAAATTAAATCATCTTCTAAATAGGAACCATGCTTAGACTGCCAGGTAGCTTCCAATGTTGGACAGGGCAGGAGCCACAGACACACACTCCTCTTTCTGCAGGGGTTCCAGAAGCAGGTTTCCAACATCCTCAGGCAGGCCCCTACTCTTGCTCACAAAAGAATATATCCTTAAAAAAAAAAGTATAATGTGACGAATATTGGTTCAGTCTTTGGTTTGGAGGGAAAAGGAAGCCATGAAAGAGTTGGCAGGGAGGGCTTGTTTTTCCTCCTCCTCCCCTTTCTCTATTATCACTCTTTCCTTAACATGCCCTAGTTGCTATGTTTTTTATATTTATTATATGTTCAGAACACAGTAAAAAGCAAATAGCAATTATAGCAGTTAGTTCTACTTCCATCTGAAGTAACAGAAAAATTCAACTCAAACTTTATTAAATGAAAAGGGGAATTTATTGGTTCATGTAATCTAAAAGTTCTGCATGGGTCTTGCAGACAGTACTCAATCCAAGGCTCAAATGGTATCATCAGGGTTGAGGGAGTCTCTTAATTTCTAGCTCTGCTTTCCTCTCTGCTGACTCTATTTTCAGGCAGACTGCTGACATATAGTTGCAAGATGGCTGCAGTAGTTCAGACTACATGCTTCCAGGTTCAAAGCTCAAGGTGTAGCGGGTGGGGGAGCATGGAATGATATCTCTTTACTGGTGGTTCCCACAAGGGTCCTGAGATTCACTCTGCCTGAATCAGCCCAGGTTACATGCCCACTTAACTGTTACCAATTATATCCAAGAGACATTCTTCACCTCAGAGTCAAAGCTAGACCTTCCACCCCACCCAACCACATGGAATAAGAATGGGAAATGGGTGAATTCTGACGTGAAAATCAGGCGCTGTTGCAGAAGGTGGAATGTACAGAAAGGAGACAAATAATAAATGTACCTAGAGTAATTTTCACCAAGTTTTTTTTTTAGTATTTTCATTTACCATTCACTGTTCCCTTAAAGCTACTCTTTTCCTAAAACAGATGAAAACCTTCTCCCTGATCTCCCAGAGTTAGTAAAGCCATCCAACAGACCACCCTGCACCTTTCAATAACCTCCACATTCTCATGGAAAGGGGATCAAATATTGAAGAAAAATGAAAAGAGGTATATTTCATGCTCTTCTCTCTTGATGAAAACACGTGTAAAAAATCAAAATAAGAATGTGTCACATTGAGTTATCAATTCTGTTAAGATTTCATAATAACATAATATTAGTAATTGTCATTTATTAAACACCTGCTATAATGTCAGGCAAAGTGCCAGACCACTGACATATAATTCACTTAATATCCTTGACAACCATGCATATTATGTATTATTATCCCTACTTTAAAGATGAGGAAACAGAGTCAAGAAGGTTAAGAAGGGCTTCCCTGGTGGTGCAGTGGTTGGGAATCCGCCTGCCAATGCAGGGGACATGGGTTCGAGCCCTGGTCCAGGGGGATCCCACATGCCGTGGAGCAACTAAGTCCGTGCGCCACAACTACTAAAGCCCCTGCACCTGGAGCCCGTGCTCCACAGTGGGAGAGGCCGCCATAGTGAGAGGCCAGCACACGGCAGCAAAGAGTGGCCCTGCTCGCCGCAGCTTGGGGGTGGGGGGGCACGTGCAGCAACGAAGACCCAACACAGCCAAAAATAAATATGTAAAAAATAAATTAAAAAAAATTTTTAATTAAAAAAAAAAGGTGGTTAAGAAATCTGCTCAAAATCACAGAGCTGGTACTTCGAGGAGCCAATAGTCAAAGGCAGTCTGTAGGACTTGTGAGACTGGGCTCTCAACACTATACCATGGACTTTGGGATCTGGGCACCAATTAGGCACCAATATTGTGACCACAGTGTTATTTCAATGCAATCCTTTCATGTACCTCATCTGAAAAGTTCTTATAATTAGGAATTTCATGGAGAAAATGAAGTGATTAGTTGAGGATTAATAAATTCATACTATAAAAAGAACTGCAAATAGTCTTCTATGAACTGCTTTAAGCACAGATATATATGAAATACTACCAGAGTATACTTTGCAAGTGTAACTGATGGCCGGGTTAGAAAAATGATAGAATGAGTTCAAGAGGCAGAATCTGGGAAATATGGGTTTAAATGGTTAAACACAAATTGAGAACAAAAAATACTTCAATTTCTCAAGGACTGCCACAGCAGAGCAGAAAAGTCATCCTGAAAAAAGCCAAAGACAGAAGATCTAGGTTCCAGACTAACACACTGGTTTGATAATCCACACTGTAGGATGCCAAGAAAAGATGTCTGATACAGCCCTGGAGGACTTTGCCTCAAGTTGTTAAGATATCCTAAAATGAGATAAATCCCTTGAAATGAATGCTCTTAGAAATTGAGAAAATCTGGTCATACTTTAGGCAACACTGGTAAAACAAGTAGAAATGTTGGTGGGCCAAGAGTCCATCTCTACTTCAGCAAGATCACCATTGATGAGGAAATCTATGAGGTTAAAAGAGCATTATTCATCTCACGAAGTCACATTTAAGGACTTTGGAGCCTTCGGTCTCAGTGATTCTGGACATACGGTAATTTAGAGTCTGAATGACTGCTTTTAACTTTTGCTGTAAGCAGAAATTATAAATAATATGCCAGAGTGGTTCTGATGTTCACCTTCTGAACCCATCAGTCCCCAAACTATTAGACTTCTGGCCCTATAGCTAAGCCGCATACATTATTCCGGGCCCTCCCCCAACTACACCTGGGTGATAGGGGTGTGATGTAGTCAGTATCTGGAGCTGGGCTACACCAAGAGTCACGGAGATTATTAGCCAAACATGTGCCTAATCTACAGAGTGTAGGTGGTGAATTATGAGTAACCAGAAGATTTGCAAGGGGGAACCAATGTCCAAGTTGATAAAAAAGTGGGTGCAGAGCAGTTAGAGGGGTCTTCAGGTACTGGAAGTTCAGTGAGATCCCTCATCACCCAGAACAAGTACTGACCTTCAGCAGGAGGAATTTAAGAATGGAAGTTCCCCAAAGTTCAGGAATCAACATCAGGTCACCTGTTCTACTACTCTGGCTTTGATCCCTCTCAGTAGTGATAACTAGGTCTCTGCTTGGCTCCTGGTCCTGGAGTGTCCCATGTTAGGAGCTCTTCTTTATTTTTCTGCCTTCCCTACTTCCAAAATTAAAATCCTGCTACCCGTGAACTGATATTGTTGATACCAACTCCCCATCACCTCTCCATCTAAATCTCCTATTCCTGGCTTCTCAATCATTGAGTTTTGTCCACCTGTCAGACCCTACTTTACTGAGGCTGCCCCTCCCTAACCTGTCTGCCTACACCAGCTATTGCCAGCCCCTCCCTAACCTGTCTGCCTACACCAGCTGTTGCCAAAACTCTAACCTATTGCCTCTTGTTTTATTCCCTCCCTCAACTTCTGTGTCCAATGCATTGTCAAGCTCTAATTCTGAAATGTCTCTTCTCTTCAATCCCACTGCCAACACCTTAGTTTGGTACCTCATTATCTCCCCTCTTTTTTCAAACTGGCTGCACCCTTGCCTGTATCAAATTCAATTCACCATCCATACTCCTACAGTTATTCTTACTAAATAAAAATCTGATTCTGTCACTTTTCTACTTAAAATTCTACTTAAAAATTCTACTTAAAAAAAATTCAGTTGTTCTCCAATGTAAATAAGATAACATCACATGACTTAGCATGGCTTTTGAAACCTTTCCATATGGCCTTTCAGGTCAATCTTCCCATGTTCTGTCCCACAAAATCCAATAAATGCAATCTTTAAAACTCAGCTCAGATGTCATCTCCTTTGCAACTCTCTAAAGGAGAATGAGCTAAAATAAACAAGAGGGACTGCATCAAACTAGAACTTCAAATAATACATTGAAAAGGCAACCTACAAGTTGGGGGAAAATATTTACAAATCATATATCTGATAATGGGTTAATGTAAAAATATATAAAGAACTCACACAACTCAACAGCAAAAAAGCAAATAATCCAATTTAAAAGTGGGCAAAGGATCTGAATAGATATTTTACCCCAAAAGACATACAAATAGCCAATAGGTACACGAAAAGGTGCTCAGCATCACTAATAAACAAAGAAATGCAAAGCAAAACCATGATATCACCTCATACCTGTTAGGATGGCTATTATGAAAAAGACAGGAGATAAGTTTTGAGGATGTGGAGAAAAGGCAACACTTATACACTGTTGGTAGGAATATAAATTGATAGAGCCACCGTGGAAAACATTATGGAGGTTCCTCAAAAAACTAAAAATAGAACTACCATATAATCCAGCAATCCCACTCTTGGGTATTTAACTGAAGTATCAGTATCTCGAAGAGATATTCTCATATTCATTGCAGCATTATTCACAATACCAAGATATAAAAACAACTTAAATGTTCTTCAACATATGAATGGATAAAGAAAATTTGATATAAAATATATATATTTATACATTATATATATAATGGAATATTTTTCAGCCATAAAAAAAGGAAATCCTGCCATTAGTAATAACACAGATGAAGCAAAGGACATTACACTAAGTGAAATAAGAAAGACAAATACTGTAAAGTATCGCTTATATGTGGAATCTAAAAAAAGTTGAGTTCATGGAAACAGAGAACAGAATGGTGGCTGCCAGGAGCTGGAAAGTAGGGGAAATAGGGAAAATGGGGAGACGTAGGTCAAAGCATAGAGACTCTCAGATGTGAGAAGAATAAGTCCTGAGGATCTAATGTGCAGCATGGTGACTATAGTTAATACGGTATTGTACAATTGAAACCTGCTGAGAGTAGATCTTAGGTGTTCTCACCACAAAAAGAAAAGAGTTAACTATGTGAGGTGATACATGTGTTAATTATCTTGATCTTGGTATTCACTCCACAGTTTATATTTATATCAGATCAACACACTGTACCCTGAATATATACAATTATATTTGTCAATTATTCCTCAATAAGGTTTGGGGAAAAGTTAAAAAGTGGAAGAAAATGAACTGCTTCCTCATTTGTCTTTCCATTATGGTTTATAAATACCTTCACCATAACATATATCACATTGTATATATATGTTTTCTTCATTAGATTATGAACCCTTTGAGGACAGGGAGCATGACTTCTTCACTGATGACCCCATGACAGGTATGATGACTGGTAGGTAGTCAGCTGGTAACAGATGTTTGTTGAATGACTGAATGATCCCTGAATACTGTGACCTGTTCTTCATCTGAACTTCCCTCTGACACCTGCAGAAATTGTCCCTCCAGAATACACTCTAATCTATCTTCTGTCTATAATATCCCTATATATAAAGGGAGCATGTAAGAAGGGGAGTAGGAGCTTATTCCAAGTTCTAGCCTCTCCCGATCTTCCACATTCTCCTGTAATTACTGGCGTATGCTAGACCCCATCTGAACAGGTGATATTGGTGAAGTCTGGTCATAATGGCTATAATGTCTCTGTCCTAGCTTGCTCCTGGATTCTTTTTTTCCAGTTTCCTAATACTGCACCACCCTGTTATCAAAATTCAGTTTCTATGGAACATGGAAAGGGGACTAGTCAATCCTTTAGTGCTGATACTAGTCTTTGCCGATGTGACCACTCTGAAGATTTCATAATCTCTCTGTTCATAACCATTCAAAAATTAAGTCATGAAGGCTTTTTCTTTAACTACAATGAGATGATCAGTTTCATTTGTATCATCTCTTCTATTATTTTTTTCTCTTCTTACTTTGTCCCTAATTGTTAGAGAAAACTTTCATATAACACAGTACTGCATAGATGCTACTCCCATCTCACCCTAGAAAGCTTCTGGCCATCTCTGCATTGTACTTGAGGGGTGTAACAAATCACCATGATTTTTTGAAAAGTAACATCTTATTGGTGTAAGTGCTCCTGGGAAACATTTCCCCACTATTCAAAAGACATGTCTTTAATCATTGTTTTCTCTGTGACCGTCTCTCTCACACATATTCTCATTTTTGTGTGTGTGTGTGTGACTCTTGCATCTGCATTAGCTGGAATGATGTGTTACACACACACACACACACACAAGATTAAAGTAAGAAGAACCTGAGGTCACTATTGGGAACTTGAAATTTTTCCTTGGGCTCAACATTACTTTCTTTTACTATTGTCTTGGTAAATACAAGCTATGAGTAAAGGTGGAGATACTGCTCCACCACTGGATAGCTAAGCAGGAACATCAGCTACAACTACACCAAGGAATTCAAGAGAATATTCAACCTGGAAAGACTCCACCTCCAAAACAGCACCTCCCAGGAAATGACTACAACTCCTGTAGGAAATCATTTAACCACAAATTCCAACTCCCTTTCACTCCTACAGCCTCAGTCACACATCTCAAAGGGCTGTTCCCTTGAATTGTGACAACCTGACCCACATAAGGAGCCCAGAGGCCATATGGCAGCATAATGCCTTTCTAGCCCATTGGATAGGAAAAGGGAGGGAAAACCACTAATGAATAATTGCAATTGAAATCCTATAATTTCTGATTTGTCAATAACTCTGACATTTGGGGCATTTTCTTTATCCCATAACAAATCCTTGTAGCTACAAGATGTAACTGTGGACACCTAAAATGCCTCTGAAACCATTTCACTGTCTGGTAACGGCAAGGCAAAGGATAAGTTCTCTCTGAGGATAGAGAAGATGCCCCACATCCCAGAGTTTACTATTCCATGGTCAGTAATTTTAAGGGTTTGGGGGGAAATCCTTTGGTATTTAAAGGTAAAAGCTAATATGCAAGAGGGATCAGGTCTGTTTGCAGGAAGTGGAATATGAAAACATACCCCATGTATATATAGGGTACAGTGGAAATTCCACTATAAAGTGGAATTGATAGTCCTGTTACCCCTGCAGTTAGTAAACTGCACTGATCAAATAGCCGTATGAGCTGAGTGTAATCAAGTCAGGCAAAGAAATTTACTTGAATCATAGAATCACAGCTCTCAGGTGGAAAGAGGGATTTATCAGACATCCCCCCAGTGCTCCTCTACTTAATGACCCTCCAAAATATCCCTGTCTCATGCTCATCTCCCAGTAACAGATGTAACCTGGTGCAACACAAAGTGCATTTGGAGTGAAAAATCTGAGTTGGAGGCCAGGTCTTGAATTGCTGATTAATCAGCCATGCAACATTTGACCTCCTGGTCGTCACCCACAATGTGAGGAGCCTAGGCTAACTGACTGCCAGCAGCTCATCCAATTCCACATTCTCTACGCAGTCACAGAGAAACATCTCCAAAGATAATTCTTTTCATGTTTGGACAATTCTGACTATTAAAATGTTCCTACTTATACTAAGCCAAAATACGCTTCCCTACAGTTTCTACCTATTTATCTGAGTTTTTATACAACCCAAGCATAATAAGAGCTTCTCGTATCATTGAAAACAGATATTCTTCTCCCACCATCTGCTTCTCACTCGGTTCCCTTTACCACCTATCTAGCCAATCACCCTATTTACTTCACTCAGAACACATAACAATTTGACAACATCCCTATTGAGAAGTGGGTGTCAGAACTGAATTAAAAAGCTACAGAAACAATCTGACAAGTGCTGAGTGAAGAACACCATCACTTATTTTGTTCTAATTAATGTGCGCTTTTAATGCAGTCTGAAATAGCATTACCTTTTGGGCTACTACATCACACTGCCACTACCACAATACCCCTTCTTTTACTCATGGCTTCTACCCTGTCCTTGGGAAGTTTAATTTAGAACCAAAGTCAGAATCTTACTTTTACTTCAGTAAGATTCACTTTTATTAAATTTGAGCTATTTGTGTGACATGCTAAAATCTCCTTGGATCTTCAGTCTATCCTAAAAATATTTGCCATCTGCCCACATTTTCTTTTGTTTTTCTTTTTTCTTTTTTTCTGGCTGCACCGTGCAGGATCTTAGTTCCCCGACAAGGGAAGGAACCTGAACGGTTCCTGCATTGGAACCGTGGGGTCTTAACCACTGGACCACTAGGGAAGTCCCTCTGCCCACATTTTCATGCAAGTTATTGGCTGGAATATAATGATCATAACATGGTCAAGAAAACAATCCTGGAGCAGACTACTAGGACTGCCCTCTACATTGATAGGAATCTGTAAGATTTGTGTCTTCTGGGCGTGAAACATCAGATCCCAGATTACCCCATCCTTGCCACTCTCTAGACTCCACTTTTCTCAGCTCACTCACACTGCTGGCCCTGCAAACGATTTCCACAGTTAAGGTCACCCAGGACATAGGGCACTTTGAGAGAAACCAGTTTAAATTACCAAAAATATAAATAAAGCTAAGAAAAAAAGAAGAAAAGCTCACACCCAAAGCAATGTGGTGTACTGGGAGTAATGTGGGAGTTGGAGTGAGAATGACCTGGGACTGAATCTTTGGTCTGTAACTTACTCGCTAGGTAACCTTGTGCACCCCATCATTATCAGTTTCCTCATCTCAAAATTACGGGTAATAATAATGCCCTCACAGGGCTGTTCTGAGGGTTAGAAGAAATACGTGCAAAATCTTAGCACATTCTTGGCACATGATGGGCATGCAATATAGATTACTACCATTATTATAGCCTGGTAAGAGAGAGACAATAACAATAACTCCTGGCACAAAAAGACAATTAAACCCAGGAAGAAAAGAGGAGAAAATGAAGACCTGTGTTCTGTGGATGTTAACTAATGTTCCACAAAAGAAAAGAAAGAACTGGTGGTCTCTTAAGGTTAAAAACGAGGGCATTAAACAAAGTTTTTAAAATTCAGGCATATGAATACCTCACTGACTCTAAAACAAGATCACCTCTCCACCCACCCCCACCCCCACAACCATCCCACCCTTGCGTTTATTTGATCATGTCTCAGGAACTATTACAGGGCCCAAGAACACAAAAGATGACTCAAGACCCAGTCAATACCAGGGTGAGAAGAAACACAAAATGGGGCACTGCGGGTCTGGGAAGATCCCAGGTGCCGCGGAGCGGCTGGGCCTGTGAGCCATGGCCGCTGAGCCTGCGCGTCCGGAGCCTGTGCTCCGCAACGGGAGGGGCCACAGCAGTGAGAGGCCCGCGCACCGCCAAAAAAAAAAAAAAAAAAGGGGCACTGGGCACTACAGACACATAAGTAAATAATTAAAATAAAATATCACCAGTGCTATAAGAGAGATGAATACAGAGTATGTGTGGGAACAGCGATCCATCTGGAGATGTAAGGTAAGGCTTTATGAAGGACGTGGTGATTTTGGAGGATCTTAAAGGATAAAGAGAAGCTAAGGTTGAGGGACTCCCCCAGGTAGTAAGGACAGCATGTAGAGAATCTGAACAGTGGTGGACCATTAAAATAACATGCGAGGAATGTGGATCAGGCTAGAGTGACTTTCCCATAAAATACAGGTGATAAGAGAAGCAGCTAAAAAGATACAAATTCATTCCTACTGTGAAGGGGCTTATATGTCAAGTAAAGAAATTTGGAATTTTCCAGGCAAGCAGGAGTCACCAGAAGGAATGATATGATAAGAGTAAAAGATGAATCAGGCAGGCTAATAATGGAAGGGCTAGTTAGGACACTTTTTATTAATGTCCAATCCAAAGATGGTGAGGTCTAGAACTAAAATTGCTGCACTAGATATAGAGAACAGGCCTGCATATTAAGAATACTGGTCTAGGTAAAAGTGACATGTCATGACATTCGCATGAGGGCTAAAGACAGGGAGAAATGGAAAATGACTTTGCGGGGTTTTAGACACTCAGTGGATGGAGATGTCACTGACCAATATGTGGACCTCTGGAGGATGGTATATTTTGGTATAAGGCACGATAATGAGTTCAGTTTTGAACAGTATGGACTAAACTAATTAGGGGACATCCAAATGGAAACGTAATCTGTTCAACATACAGTCTGGAAATTAAGAGAGAGGCCAAAGATAGGTGTCTCCTGTATATTTACGAGGTTAATGAGAAAATCCACAGTTTAACCCACAGGAAGAGTAAATAGAGCATGTCTCTGATACCCCAATGTAATAAACTTGAAAATAAGAGTAATGATTCTTGCCCAATAAGTTCATGCCAGCTCAGAGTGATCACTGCTTCTAACTCAAGAGCCCCCTTTCTTGTTCAATTTTGGAAAGTCAAAATTAAATTTGCCTACCTTCTCTGAATTGCATACTCTGTAGAAGATCAACATTCATCATGGCAAGTTCTCTCAGGATTCAGAGATGGAATTCATAGATATAAAGGGACATGCAGGTAGGTGCTTGTGATGTTTGCTTAAATATAAATTGAATTTAAGTTTTTCAGAAATGTATATTCTACTCCTCTAGAAACAAGGATAAGGAAGTACACTTATCAATAGATAGTTATCAACCACCCACCATTCAAAGCAGGGGTAACAACAACCACAACAAAACCTAGAAGGTGTGGACCCTGCACACTAAGAACCCATGCTAGCCAAAGTGTACCTTCCATAAAATCTCCAGTATATGAGAATAATGTAAAGCTAAATTTGGAACTTGGCAAGACAAGTACAGATGAGGACATGAAGAAGTTGGGAAGCAAACACATTGCTAGAGAAATAATAGAGGTGGAGCTATGGGTGGATCTGGGTTTGGTTAGGAATGAATCAGACCAACCTACAGAAGATGGCTCCTCCCTGGATGGACCTGCTATAAAAAGGCCATTATCCCAGACTTCAGCACACAGCAAGCTCCTTCAGGCTACATTCTACTTGCTCTTCTGGTGAAGGAAGGAAGTAAGTAAGAGGAAATACATCTAACCTTGTCTACTTGCTCTTAAGCAAGGTGGAGATCTGGATGTATGTGTGGTCTGAGGCCACAAGTTCTGGATGTTTGGGGTTCTTTATTTTTAGTGGCAACGTTACTAAAAGTTTATTTTGACATAGAAGGAAAATGAGGGCATAACTTTGCTTTCTGCAAGGCTACTCTCTTAATACCGCTGGATTATCTATTTATCCATTCACTGAACAAATATATATTAACTACCTTCTATTTGCCCAGTGCTGCTCTTGGCTGATTATGTGGCAGTGGACAACGTAAACTCCCTACTCTTGGGAGCTTACATTTAGTAGGGGGAGACTTTCAGTAACAATAAATGAATAAAAATTTCAAATAGTGATAAGAACAATGAAGAAAATAAGAGAGTGATATAGTAAAGTTAGGAGGAGAGTACTTTAGATTGGAGGGCTAGAAAATGCCCCTCGGGGAATTATCTTTTGAGCAGGGATCTTAATGACAGATGAAACCAGTCAAGGCAAATGAGAGGATTCTAAAGCAGGAGTAAACTTGCTTTAAAGGACAAAAAGAAGTTAGTGTGCCTAGAGCATGTTTAACAGGAGGAACAGTGGTATATGGTGATGTCACAGAGCTAGACAGGGGTAGACCATGTAAACAGGGGCACAGTAGAGTTTGTACATCATTTTAAGTATATGAGAAGCCACTGGAGAGTATTAAGCAGGAGGAGTAAAAAGATCATTCTGAGCTGCTATGTGGAAAATAGGATAATAGGCAATGGTGGGAGCAGGGAGATGGACTGCAGTTTAGATGAGAGATGACAGCGTAATAGAAATAGTGAGAATTTTTTTCCCCCACGTCTTTACTGGAGTATAATTGCTTTACAATGTTGTGTTAGTTTCTGCTGTACAACAAAGTGAATCAGCTATATGTATCCATATATCCCCATATCCCCTCCCTCTTGTGCCTCCCTAATGGAATATTACTCAGCCATAAAAAGGAACAAAACTAAGTTATTTGTAGTGAGGTGGATGGACCTAGAATCTGTCATAAAGAATGCAGTAAGTTAGGGGGCTTCCCTGGTGGCGCAGTGGTTGAGAGTCTGCCTGCCGATGCAGGCGACATGGGTTCGTGCCCCAGTCCGGGAAGATCCCACATGCCGCGGAGCAGCTGGGCCCGTGAGCCATGGCCGCTGAGCCTGCGCATCCGGAACCTGTGCTCCGCAATGGGAGAGGCCACAACAGTGAGAGGCCCGCGTACCAAAAAAAAAAAAACAAAAGAATGCAGTAAGTCAGAAAGAGAAAAACAAATACCATCTGCTGACGCATATATACAGAATCTAAAAAAGCGGTACTGATGAACCTAGTGGCAGGGCAGGAATAAAGACACAGACGTAAAGAATGGACTTGAGGACATGGAAGGTAAGGGTAAGCTGGGACGAAGTGAGAGAGTGGCATTGACATATATACACTACCAAATGTAAAATGGATGGCTAGTGGGAAGCTGTTGCTAGCACACGGAGATCAGCTCGATGATTTGTGCCGACCTAGAGAAATAATTCTTTGCTCAAACCAAAATCTAGAAGTTATGCAGGATTCCAATCTTTCCTTTACACCACACTGATTCATCACCCTGACCAACCAACTCTGACTATAAGACGTGCCAATCCATCTTTCTCCCTGTCCACCACTACCATCCTAGTCGAGGCTATCCT
Source organism: Pseudorca crassidens (assembly GCF_039906515.1). Taxonomy (NCBI): domain Eukaryota; kingdom Metazoa; phylum Chordata; class Mammalia; order Artiodactyla; family Delphinidae; genus Pseudorca; species Pseudorca crassidens. Next base: position 109,393,097 of record NC_090297.1, on the reverse strand, counting down.
TCACTCCCACCTCTATTATATAAAAATACCACAATTTATTTATTGTTTTTATTGATAGATATTTGGGTTGTTTCCATTTGGGGAGGTATTATAAATAATGGAGCTATGAACATTTTTGTACATGATTTTTGGTTACAAATGTGTATATATTTCTACTGGGAACATTCCTAGGAGTAAATTACTGGTTTTAGGTATTACCAAACAATTTTTGAAAGTACTTCTGCCAGTTTATGTTCCTTCTAGCAGTGTATGAAAGATCCGGTTTCTCCATATTCTCACTAATATTTGGAATTAGGATTCTTTTTCCCTTTTGTCTATTTTGTCATTTTGGTGGGGGTACTACTGTCTCACACTGTAATTTTAATTTGTATTACCCTGATGATTAACAAGGTTAACTTTTTGTGTTTATTAGCCATTTCGATATCCTGTTTTGTAAAGCTCCTCTGCTCTCTACCCATTTTTCTATTGGGTTGTCTGTATTTTTTGTACTGATTTATAGGAGTTATTTTTATATTCAGGATAGAGTCCTTTATTGGTTAAATGTGTTGCATATATCCTCCCACTCAATGGCTTTCCTTCTCTCCTTTAATAGAGTCTTTGAATAAACAGACATTCCTATTTTTAATGCAGTCCAATTAATCCATCTTTTTATCATTAATATTTTTTGAGTTCTATTTAAGAAGTATTACTCTACCCCAAGTTCTTGAAGATATTCTCCTATGTTGTCTCCTTTATCTTTTTATATATAAAATCCACCTGGGAACAAATTCATTTTTCCATATGGGAATTGAATTAACACAGCACCATGTATTCAAAAGACCATCCTTTCCCTGACAACTCTCACCACAATCTTTTTCATAAATTAAATGTGCATAATGATATAGGTCTGATTTTGGACTCTTACCTTTCATTTATCCATTTGCTTGGCATTGCATTGATGTCACGCTGTCTTCTTTTATAATGTACTTTGATATCCGGTATGTCCACAAACTTGGTTTTCTTCAATGTTGTCCTGGCTAATCCTGGACCCCCATATTTTAATATAAATTTTAGACACTGTAGAAAATTTTTCTATATACAGAAGACACATCAGTCTCAGTAATGACAGTTTTGTTACTTCCTTTCCAATTATTCTGTTTTTCATCCTTTGTCTTAACTGTTGCTCTGACTAGGACCTTCAATACAATGTTGAATAGGATATTAGCAGGTGTACTGATCTCATCCCCAAACTCAGAGAAAAGTTTTCAGCATTTAACCATTAAGTATGATGTTTGCTATAGCATCTTCATAGATATAATTGATATCTTTTATTTATAAAGAAAAATTAATATTGGATTTTATCAAATGTGCTTTTGCATCTGTTGAGAGGTTCATAGAATTTTTCCTCAGTATTCTATCAGAGTAGTTAATCAGTTCTCAAATGTTAAACCAAACTTGAATTTTTGGATTAAAATTTTCTTAAGTATGATGTATATTCTTTTTGTACAACACTGGATTCAGTTTATTATCTTCTTTCAGATTTTTGCATCTATATTTATGAAGGAAATTGTCTTGAAAATTGTTTCTTGTAATATTCTTGTCAGGTTATGGGTACTGAGGTTATGCTGGATTCATAAAATGAGTGTTCCCCCTTTTCCATTACCCTCAAACAATCTGTGTGATGTTAGGGTTATTTATTTCTTACACATTAAATAAAATTCACTAGTAAAGCCATCTGATTTGTAGTCACCCCTCCCCCCAACATGGAATATGTATTCATTTAAGATTTAATTTCTTTTTTTAAAAAGATTTAATTTCTTTAATAGATATAGGAATATTTAGGTTTTCTATTTCTTGTTGTTTTCATTTGCATAAGCATTTTTCTAGAAATGTGTCTATTTCATTTAAATTTTCAAAAATTTTGGTTAATGTTTTTTATAATATGCACTTACCTTTCTAATATCTGTAAAATCTAAAGCAATGTCCCCTTTTATTTTCCTGATATTGGTTACTTATGCCTTTCTCCTCTTTTCTTAATTTTTCAGGGTTTCTCAGTTTTATTAATTTTTCAAAAATCTTGGCTTTTGGGCTTCCCTGGTGGCGCAGTTGTTGAGAGTCCGCCTGCTGATGCAGGGGACGTGGGTTCGTGCCCCGGTCCGGGAGGATCCCACATGCCACGGAGCGGCTGGGCCTGCGAGCCGTGGCCGCTGAGCCTGCGCGTCCGGAGCCTGTGCTCCGCAACGGGAGAGACCACAACAGTGAGAGGCCCGCGTACCGTAAAAAAAAAAAAAAAAAAAAAAAAAAAAAAAAATCTTGGCTTTTTGGTTCCCTAAATTTGTTTTCTATTTCATTAATATCAGTTCTTACCTTTATTATTTCCTTTAGTATACTTTCTTTGGGCAGAATTTGTTGTTGTTTTTCAAACTTCTTGAGGTGTATGGTTAGGTTATTGATTTTTCAGCCTTTCTTCTTTTTTAATATATGTATTTAAGCTATAAATTTTTCTTTAGGCATGGAATGAATGTATCCCACAAGTTTTGCTATTTCATATTTTTCTCATTTACTTCAAAATATTTTCTAATTTCCATTGTAATTTATTCTATAACCTATTTGTTATTTAAAGGTTAGTGCTTAATTTCCAAACATTGGACATTTTTGTAGGTTTCTTTCTATCATTGAAATCTAGCTTCATTCCACTGTGGTACAAAACAAATTCTGCATGATTTCAATCCTTTAAAATTTGTTGAAACTTGCTTTATGACCAGCATATAGTAAATTTTTTAAAGTCTCATATTCATTTCAGTAGGATGTGTATGCTAGATTTGTTAGATGCAATGTTCAATACATATTAAAGTTTTATGAATAATTTTGTGGAGCTCTCCTACATCCTTACAATATTTTTATTTACTTGTTCTATCAGTTGCTGAGAGAAGTGTGTTACCCATTATAATTATAGATTTGTCAATTTGTCCTTATAATTCTGTCATTTCTTTTGTATGTATTATGAGGCTATGTTATTAAGTACATATCAATTTAGATTTTTATATCTTCCTCATGAACTAATCATTTATTGTTATGAAGTATTCTTCTAGTTATACTTTTTGTCTTAAAGTCTACTCTACAGGTATTAATATAGCAACAACAGCTTTCCTTTAGTATTTGAATAATGTATCCTTTTCCATCATATATCATATTTAAGTGTGTCTCTTGTAGGCATCATGTACTTGTTTTCTTTCAATCTAGTCTGACAATCTTTGTTTTTAAATTACAGTATTTAGTCCACTCATACTATTATTACTGTTTAAATCTATTTGGTTTAAATCTACCATATTACTACTTGGTTTCTATTATCCCACCTGTTCTATATTTCTTTTTCTCTTCTTGACTTTTTTGAATGAATTACATATTTGTCAGTTAATTTTTGTCATATTGGCTTATTAATTATACATTCTTTTACTATTCTTTTCATGCTTACCCTAGGGATTACAACACCTATCCTTGACTTATTAGAATATATTATAAAAACGACTTTAACACTACTCAAACAATTCAAGTATCCTATAGTACTTGAACTCAATTTACCGCCTCCAGCCTTAGGTGATATTGTTATGCATGACCATAAATCCTACAAAATATATTATTGTTGTTGTTTTCAATCAGTACCCATTTAGATTTCCCCACACACTTACTCTGTTGACATTTCTTCATTCTTTCCTGCCTCTCTGTGCTTCCAACTAGGATCATTCCTTACTATTTCCTTTACGGATCTGCTGGTGATTGGTTTTGTTTTTGTTTGCCTGAAAATATCCTTAGTTAAGCTTTCTTCTTCTTTTATACTTTCACTGAGTATAGAATTCTAGTACAGAACTTACTTTCCTACAGAAAGATGAGGAAAACATTTGTCTCCTGGCTTGCATTATTTCTTTTGAAAAGTCAGCTGTCGGTCTTACAGTTGCTCCTTTGAAGATAATGTGTTTTTTCTCTGGCTGCTTTTAAGATTTCCTCATTGTCTTAAGTGTTCAGAAGGTTTTTACTATGTGTCTAGGCATGGTTTTCTTTTATATACCCTGCTTGGAGTTGATAATAGTTTTTGATTCTGTGGCTTGATAACTTTCATCAGTTTTTGTAAAACTGCAGTTACTTAACCCCCCAAATTACTGTACTTCCCTTCCAGTCTGAATGTAGGCTTCAATAAATTGTCACAATTTTGGTAGCATTATGACACCTTCACACACACACAAACACACAAACACACCAGCTTTCTAGTTGTTCTTTTTTTTGTTTTTTTGTTTTTTTACATCTTTATTGGAGTATAATTGCTTTACAATGGTGTGTTGGTTTCTACTTTATAACAAAGTGAACCAGTTATACATATACATATGTTCCCATCTCTTCCCTCTTGCGTCTCCCTCCCTCCCACCCTCCCTATCCCACCCCTCCAGGCTGTCACAAAGTACCGAGCTAATCTGCCTGTGCTATGCAGCTGCTTCCCACTAGCTATCTACCTTACGTTTGGTGGCGTATATATGTCCATGCCTCTCTCGCACTTTGTCACAGCTTACCCTTCCCCCTCCCCATATCCTCAAGTCCGTTCTCTAGTAGGTCTGTGTCTTTATTCCTGTCTTACCCCAAGGTTCTTCATGACATTTTTTTTTCTTAAATTCCATATATATGTGTTAGCATATGGTATTTGTCTCTCTCTTTCTGACTTACTTCACTCTGTATGACAGACTCTAGGTCTATCCACCTCATTACAAATAGCTCAATTTTGTTTCTTTTTATGGCTGAGTAATATTCTATTGTATATATGCCACATCTTCTTTATCCATTCATCCGATGATGGACACTTACGTTGCTTCCATCTCCTGGCTATTGTAAATAGAGCTGCAATGAACATTTTGGTACATGACTCTTTTTGAATTATGGTTTTCTCAGGGTATATGCCCAGTAGTGGGATTGCTGGGTCATATGGAAGTTCTATTTGTAGTTTTCTAAGGAACCTCCATACTGTTCTCCATAGTGGCTGTACCAATTCACATTCCCACCAGCAGTGCAAGAGTGTTCCCTTTTCTCCACACCCTCTCCAGCATTTATTCTTTCTAGATTTTTTGATGATGGCCATTCTGACTGATGTGAGATGATATCTCATTGTAGTTTTGATTTGCATTTCTATAATGATTAATGATGTTGAGCAGTCTTTCATGTGTTTGTTGGCAGTCTGTATACCTTCTTTGGAGAAATGTCTATTTAGGTCTTCTGCCCATTTTTGGATTGGGTTCTTTGTTTTTTTGTTATTGAGCTGTATGAGCTGCTTATAAATTTTGGAGATTAATCCTTTGTCAGTTGCTTCATTTGCAAATATTTTCTCCCATTCTGAGGGTTGTCTTTTGGTCTTGTTTATGGTTTCCTTTGCTGTGCAAAAGCTTTTAAGTTTCATTAAGTCCCATTTATTTTTGTTTTTATTTCCATTTCTCTAGGAGGTGGGTCAAAAAGGATCTTGCTGTGACTTATGTAATAGAGTGTGCTGCCTATGTTTTCCTCTAAGAGTTTGATAGTTTCTGGCCTTGCATTTAGGTCTTTAATCCATTTTGAGCTTATTTTTGTGTATGGTGTTAGGGAGTGATCTAATCTCATACTTTTACAGGTACCTGTCCATTTTTCCCAGCACCACTTATTGAAGAGGCTGTCCTTTCTCCACTGTACATTCCTGCCTCCTTTATCAAAGATAAGGTGACCATATATGCGTGGGTTTACCTCTGGGCCTTCTATCCTGTTCCATTGATCTATCTTTCTGTTTTTGTGCCAGTACCATACTGTCTTGATTACTGTAGCTTTGTAGTATAGTCTGAAGTCAGGGAGCCTGATTCCTCCAGCTCCGTTTTTCGTTCTCAAGATTGCTTTGGCTATTCGGGGTCTTTTGTGTTTCCATACAAATTGTGAAATTTTTTGTTCTAGTTCTGTGAAAAATGCCAGTGGTAGTTTGATAGGGATTGCATTGAATCTGTAGATTGCTTTGGGTAGTAGAGTCATTTTCACAATGTTGATTCTTCCAATCCAAGAACATGGTATATCTCTCCATCTATTTGTATCATCTTTAATTTCTTTCATCAGTGTCTTATAATTTTCTGCATACAGGTCTTTTGTCTCCTTAGGTAGGTTTATTCCTATTTTATTCTTTTTGTTGCAATGGTAAGTGGGAGTGTTTTCTTGATTTCACTTTCACATTTTTCATCATTAGTGTATAGGAATGCCAGAGATTTCTGTGCATTAATTTTGTATCCTGCTACTTTACCAAATTCATTGATTAGCTCTAGTAGTTTTCTGGTAGCATCTTTAGGATTCTCTATGTATAGGATCATGTCATCTGCAAACAGTGACAGCTTTACTTCTTCTTTTCCGATTTGGATTCCTTTTATTTCCTTCTCTTCTCTGATTGCTGTGGCTAAAACTTCCAAAACTATGTTGAATAAGAGTGGTGAGAGTGGGCAACCTTGTCTTGTTCCTGATCTTAGTGGAAATGCTTTCAGTTTTTCACCACTGAGGACGATGTTGTCTGTGGGTTTGTCATATATGGCCTTTATTATGTTGAGGAAAGTTCCCTCTATGCCTACTTTCTGCAGGGTTTTTCTCATAAATGGGTGTTTAATTTTGTCAAAAGCTTTCTCTGCATCTATTGAGATGATCATATGGTTTTTCTCCTTCAATTCTTAAAGTAATCTTACTCTGAAACAACCTACTAAGCCATTCCACAAAGTGATCCCTTAAAAACTGAATTACACTAGATTACTCTGTTACCAAAAAAAAAAAAATCATTTAGTGACTTCCCATCACTTAGAATAAAATGCACAAATATTACCCTCTTTGGAAGATCATCGTTTTCTGACCCCTTTCTGTAAATCTGAATTTAAGTTGTATCACTCCTGATTTGTTCTGGAGTTGTATTTTTTCTGTATCACTAACATTCCAAGTTGATTCCCATGTTGGGATTACTGCACTGTTCCTTTTACTTAAAATTCTTCAACTAGTCAACAAGGTTAGTTGCTTCTTATTTTTCCATTTTAAGCTCAAATATCCTCTTTACTGCAAAATCTTCTCTGATTAATCTAAAGTACATTCCCCATAATAACTCTATATAGCACCATTGTTATTTTAATGGTAATGTATATCACTCCTCAATATCTAATCACTTCATTCGTTTGTTTACTGTCTTCATAAGAATGGGCACCTCATTTATCTTATTAGTATATCCCCAAAGCATAAAATAGTACTTAATCCTGTGGTAGGTGTTCAATATTTGTTAAATAAATTAAGGTGTGAATGAAAGAGTGTAGAAATCAAGGTAACGTCATGCTTGGAGGTATCAATCTGGAAGTCATCAGATAGATAGTATCTGAAGTCAAGGGATCCAATGAGATTTCAAAGTGCATAGATACATGGACATGGGCCATGGGGATTTCCAACATATGGAGAGTAAGCAGATGAGAGGTTAGCAAAGAATACTGAGAAAGAGCAGCCAATAGATAAGAGGTATATCAGGAGAATGTAGCCTTGAGATCCAAGAAACAAACAAACAAAATTCCATGAATGGTTAGGGAAAGGTTAACTCTACTTTACACCACCAAGAGGTTGAGTAAGATGATGATGAGATGGAACCAAACAGTGTATTTAGCAACCTGGAGATCATAGGTTATTTGACACAAATCAGTTTCAAGTGTTTTGGAGACAGAAAATTGAGAGAACTGGGTTAAAATGAATGGTAAACATAAAATGAGGGAAAGCACAGAAAACTCTTTGAAGACTCTTTGGTGAGAAAGTAAACAATTCATTAGGAGAGCTGGATGGGGTGGAACATCCTGGTTGAGGGAGAAATACTGTTCAAGGGAACAAACTTGTCTTCAAGATGATACAAACTCCAGCATGTTTTTGTTATGGGTCAAAATTAATTACTAGATAAGGCAATAGTATGGAGGTAGGAAAAGTGACCAGTTTCAGGGATATTTTTAAAGTACACTGAATAAAACATTGATGAATTAAACACAGGATGTGAGAAAAAGGAGAACCAAGACTAATTCCCAGGTTTGTGGCTTGAGCAATCAGCGAGATAGGGATAACTGGGGAAGAGAGGGTGTGGGGTAAAATAGTTGGAAATGAAGACTTCTATCTTGAACATGGTAGGTTTAAGACCTCTCTTAGGCCCAAATAGAAATATTTGATAGGTATTTAGATATACACGTGTCAAGCTTAGAGGAGACTTTATAGCTGGACATATAAACTTGGGAGTTGTCAACCTATACATAGGATTTAAAATTATAGGGCTAGATGAGACCCCCTCCACCCCGTTCAAGGGAACATAAATAGAGAAAAGAAACTAAGGAGTCAATCTCAGGCACATCGACATTAGGGGCTGAAAGAGGAGACTAAGAGCAAATAGGCAGTGAGGTTAGAAGAGAAACAAGAGAGCACAGGGTCTCTGAAAGAGGATGTAGCCACCTGCATCAAATGCTGCTGATATGTCAAGCATATGTGAAATGAAAATGGATAGTTGGATGTAGTAAGATAAAGGACTTTTTTTTTATCTTCATAAGAGATTTAGTGGATTTTTTCAGAGAGAAAGATAATTTGAGGGAAAGAAAATAGGAAGTAAAGAAGAACTATAGGCATATCTTTTGAGGGATTTTGCTATAAAAGTGAAAAGATAAATCAGGTGGTTTCTAAAGGAAGATGTAGGATGGGAAGAGAGGATGTTAATAAGAGACACTTCAGCATAAATATATGCTGAAGGGAGTGATCCAGCAGAGAAAAAGAAATTGATGATGTAGGAGAAAAAGTGGACAACTGCAAAAGCAAATTGTTTGAATAGGCAAGAGAGTGAGGTCCGTTGCTGAAACAGAGGAGAGACACATAGTTTATCCACCAAAACAGTAGTGAAGGTTAAGGTATGTGGATACAAATGCAATAGGTTGGGTGAATAGATATTGGGAAAATGAAATTATCTTCTAATGGCTCCCAAGTTTTCAGTGAAATAAAAAGCAAGGCCCTCTTCTGAGATAAAGGAAAGGAAGAAGCTGTTGGGGCTTTGCCAATGAGTACAAGAAAGAGTGGGACAAGAAACAGAGGGTGTATGCAAGGAGTAATGATGGAGATTAACTATAATGTCTAACCAAGGTAAAAAGAGAAGTGAGTACATAAAGCAGTAAAAAAATGAGGTTAAAGAATTATTGAAGTATGGGTACAAGAGGAAGTCAGAGAGTAAATCCTTGAGAGTGAGATTTTGGAGACAGTGCCATTACAATTAAGTCCAGGTCTGAAATATCACCACAAATAACAGTAGCTGAAAAAAATCTTAAAATCTTAGGTGTGTTTCTGTAAAAAGCCTATAACCATATTTTTAATTCAACCTTTATAATCTGCCCTTTATCCAGAAAGTCTGACCTATTTTACATCTACTGTAACTAATGATAAAATTATATTTAATTCTACTCTTTTATATTTTGTTTATCCTGCCTTTTCTATGCTTTTTATTTTCTTTTCCCCTGGCTTCTATTGAATTGATCAAGGTTTTTTTATTCCCGTTTTTTCTTCTCTTAATGGTTTAGAAGTTATAAATTCTATCCTTCTAGTTCTTATCCATAAACTTATCAAAATACATTTTTAACCATGTCAAAAATTAATCAGTACCTATTTCCTCTTACCAAACAATCTAAGGTCCATAAATGCTATAGATCTACTACAGTAATGCCTTTCATACTGTTATTTTCTATGGCTTCCAAATTCTCAGTGAAATAAAATCAAGGACATCTTCTGCCTGGTTTTATAAGTCCTAAAGTAGTCATTATAATGCTTTTATATAATAAATGCTTGTTTAGATTTGTTGACATGTTTAGTAATTCCTTTGTTCAATGAGATAAACTGAACATTCCTTAAATGCTATTCCTTAAATGGCAAAATGAAAGCTAGTCAACAAAATATTTTTTTTGTTTTGTTTTTTATTTTTTATTTTTATTGGAGTATAGTTGATTTATTACAATGTTGTGTTAGTTTGAGGTGTACATCAAAGTCAATCAGTTATACATATAAGTATAGCCACTCTTTTTTTTTTTTTTAGATTTTTTTTCCCATATAGGCCATTACAGAGAATTGAGTGGAGTTCCATGTGCTATACAGCAGGTTCTGACTAGTTATCTATTTTATATATAGTAGTGTGTACATGTCAGTCCCGATCTCCCAATTTATCCCCTCCCCCCTCTTATCCCCTGGTAGCCACAAGTTTGCTTTCTACATCCATGCCTCTACTTCTGTTTTGTAAATAAGTTCAGTTATACCCTTTTTTTTATATTCCACATATAAGCAATATCATATGATATTTGTCTTTCTGTGTCTGACTTACTTGACTCAGTATGACAATCTCTAGGTCCACCCATGTTGCTGAAAATGCCATTATTTTGTTCTTTTTTATTGCTGAGTAATATTCCATTGTGTATATACACCACATCTTCTTTATCTATGCCTCTGTTGGTGGACATTTAGGTTGCTTCCATGTCCTGGCTACTGTAAACAGTTCTGCAATGAAAATATTTCTTATAATATTGAAAATTTATTAAAGCCATTTGATCCAATCAAACCTTTTTTATAATATTGAAAAGGTATTAAGCCATTCTATCCAATCAAAACCAAAAAAAAAAAAAAAAGTAAACTGAAAGGATGTTTGTTCATTGACTGTCTCAGCCATTTGACAAACTGGCTTGCAGAAAATAGTCTCTCAACATATATTTAGCAAATTAGCTTTTGGAGAACGGATTTTTAGCAAATTGGTATGAGTAAATTTTCCTGCTTCTGACGAGTAGCCTTTCTAAAATCCTGTTATGGACAATGGCCAGATCAGAAAAGGGTGTCTTATGTACAGCACACTAAGGTCTGTGAGAGTGTCTAAATCCTGCTGTGAATGAGTTCAAGGCCAAAATGTTGGCATTTTTTAGTAAGTAGTTCAGTCAAACTCTGTGTTAATATTCACCATGTAGATAATAGAAGTTTTTCGTGGCCATCTTCCATTTTTAAAGCTGGACTACATAGGGAAAGATGTAGGTTTATAAATGTGGAAATTCATCACAATAACTGATATGACCTACAAAATAAAATAAATATAAGAAAAGTACATTTTAATTTTTTTCTAGGTTCACCTATACTTCCAAAAGATGTCTACTCTCCTGGAAAACATCACTGCCATCATCAAACTATTTCACGAATATTCAAAAACAGATAAGGAGACTGACACATTGAGTGCAAAAGAGCTGAAGGAACTTCTGGAAGCAGAGTTTCAGCCAATCCTGAAGGTAAAAGATATTTGCCAGCATTAAAGGGTGTATCATTTTTGTTCTGCATCAAACAATCTGTCAAAATATTACTGTGAAATCTTTATGAGTTGTTTCTTTTGGAAGAGGAACAAATGTAATCTTATTTCAAAACAGATATAATTTGTTCAAATCTTTATATCTCTATATATACTACACACACACACACACACACACACACACTGTGAAAAAATATATATAAATATTTAGTGACAAATAAGTGAAAAACAGTTAGTTAATTCATTGTAATATTCCCCCTAATTTCAAGAATGTAAAGAGGGTACAACTAAAAGACAATTCAGTTAAGGAATTTATAAAATACTGACATTTGAAGAAGTAAAAAGAACTTGCCCCATCAAATTTTTTGTGTCACCATACTAGTGTTTAAGATTTATTTTTCATTTTTTATTTATTTATTTTTTTTGCGGTACGCAGTCCTCTCACTGTTGTGGCCTCTCCCATTGAGGAGCACAGGCTCCGGACACGCAGGCTCAGCGGCCATGGCTCACGGGCCGAGCCGCTCCGCGGCATGTGGGATCTTCCCGGACCGGGACACAAACCCGCGTCCCCTGCATCGGCAGGTAGACTCTCAACCACTGCGCCACCAGGGAAGCCCAAGATTTATTTTTTTTAGGACAGTACCAACAGCTCCCTGCTGAGTCAGGATAAGATAAATATTATTAAAGAAAAAATTAAGTTCTACTTTCCTGTACCAAGAATTCACATTCCCTAAGTTAACTTTAATTATTTAATTACCCATTTGAGTCAGTCTCATGGATTTTCCCTCTCTGTCTTCCTTGTATACAGAATCCAGATGACCCAGATACTGCTGATGTTTTCATGCATATCCTCGATGTAGATCACAACCATAAAATAGACTTTACAGAGTTTTTCCTGATGGTATTCAAGTTGGCTCAAGCATATTATTATACCCAGAGACCGAATTTCAAGACATTAGGGAAAAAGCAGAAAAAGAATAGATACCATTATGAAGATGATACAGAAGAAGAGGGTAAAGAAGAAAGAGAAAGAAAGTCCAGTCATTCAAGAAGTGATGGAAAGAAAGAAGATAGAACAGAGGAAGAGGAAGAAGGAAGAAGCAGACATGGGTCTAGTTCTGGAAGGGAAGGAAGACACAGAAATAGATCTGGGAAGAAACGTCATGAATCAAGTAGGGAAAAGAAAAGGAGAGCGAGTTCTACTGAACTAAAAGAAAGAAGTCACATGTCAAGTGTTAGCCCCATCAGGGAATATGAAGGAAAAGAAGAAGAACGTGGTTACGAAAATAAAGATAGAGGATGTGAAAAATGGATAGGATCAGAGCCTAAGGGCTCATATCAAGTTTGTGAAGAAACTGTGACTACGGATTTTCAGTCCGGTTGTAGTACACAGCAGGTTTCCAGTATCAGTAAGGGCAGCGACAGCAAAGAACATTCACAAGATTCAGGTAGACAACCAGTGATCACTCATGGAAGGTCGCCATCCAGCTCAAGGAACCAACATGGGTCTTCCCACGACCAGTCAGGAGACAGCCCTAAGCACTCAGAGTCGTATCAAGGGAGGACAGACACACACAGGAAGAGTGAATCTGTCCATGGAAAGTCAGGATCCAGCACTACGCAAAGACAGGGGCGCCACCATGAGCAGGAAAAAGACAGCTCCAGACCCTCTGGAACTGGACATGGACACGCCTCAACTGGATCCGGAAGCAGTAGGCACAGGGAATCCAGTGTTGGTCAGTCCAGTGACAGCGAAATACAGTCAGGAAATTCAGGTAGATATTCTGTGACCACTCATGGAAGGTCTGGGTCCAGCTCAAGAAACCAACATGGATCTTCCCAAGGCCAGTCAAGAGACAGCTCTAGGCACTCAGAGTCACATCAAGGTAGGACAGACACACACAAGAAGAGTGAATCTGGCCACAGCAAGTCAGGGTCCAGCACTACTCAGAGACAGGGGCACCACCACGAGCAGGAAAGAGACAGCTCCAGACACTCTGGAACTGGACATGGACACACCTCAGATGGATCCAGAAGTGGGAAAGACAGGGAATCCAGTGTTGGTCAGTCCAGTGACAGCGAAGGACAGTCAGAAGATTCACATAGACATTCTGTGACCACTCATGGAAGGTCTGGGTCAAGCTCAAGAAACCAACATGGGTCTTCCCATGGCCGGTCAGGAGACAGCTCTAGGCACTCAGAGTCGCATCAAGGGAGGACAGACACACACAGGAAGAGTGAATCTGTCCATGGAGAGTCAGGATCTAGCACTAAGCAAAGACAGGGGCACCACCATGAGCAGGAAAAAGACAACTCAAGACACTCTGGAATTGGACACGGACACGCCTCAACTGGATCCAGAAAAAGTAAGCAGAGGGAATCCAGTGTTGGTCAGTCCAGTGACAGTGAAGGACAGTCAGAAGATTCAGGTAGACATTCTGTGACCACTCATGGAAGGTCTGGGTCCAGGTCAAGAAACCAACATGGGTCTTCCCATGGCTGGTCAGGAGACAGCTCTAGGCACTCAGAGTCACATCAAGGGAGATCAGCATACAGGAAGAGTGAATCTGGCCACAGCAAGTCAGGGTCCAGCACTACTCAAAGACAGGGGCACCACCATGAGCAGAAAAGAGACAGATCCAGATACTCTGGAACTGGACATGGACACACCTCAACTGGATCTGGAAGCAACAGACACAGGGAATCCAGTGTTGGTTGGTCCAGCGACAGTGAAGGGCAGTCAGGTGATTCAGGTAGACATTCTGTGACCACTCATGGAGGGTCTGGGTCCAGCTCAAGAAACCAACATGGTTCTTCCCATGGCCGGTCAGGAGACAGCTCTAGGCACTCAGAGTCACATCAAGGGAGATCAGCATACAGGAAGAGTGAATCTGGCCACAGCAAGTCAGGGTCCAGCACTACTCAAAGACAGGGGCACCACCATGAGCAGGAAAGAGACAGCTCCAGATGCTCTGGAACTGGACATGGACACACCTCAACTGGATCTGGAAGCAATAGACACAGGGAATCCAGTGTTGGTTGGTCCAGCGACGGTGAAGGGCAGTCAGGTGATTCAAGTAGACATTCTGTGACCACTCATGGAAGGTCTGGGTCCAGTTCAAGAAACCAACATGGGTCTTCCCATGGCCAGTCAGGGGACAGCTCTAGGCACTCAGAGTCACATCAAGGTAGGACAGACACACACAAGAAGAGTGAATCTGGCCACAGCAAGTCAGGGTCCAGCACTACTCAGAGACAGGGGCACCACCACGAGCAGGAAAGAGACAGCTCCAGACACTCTGGAACTAGACATGGACATACCTCAACTATTTCTGGTAGCGGCAGACACAAGGAATCAAATATCAGTCAGGCTAGCAACACAGAAGGACATTCAGGAGATTCAGGTAGACAGCCTTTGACCACCCAAGGATGGTCTGCATTCTATTCAAGGAACCAAAGTCATGGTTCAGATCAAGGTTGGAGACATGGCAGCTATGGCAGTGCAGATTATGACTATGGACAGTCAGGGTTTGGTCATTCTCAGGATGGAAGTGTCAGTCATGATTCCAGCCATATGGGAGCCAGGGACAGATTTGAATATAGGAGCATTTATGGGATCCAATATAACAGGCAGTAACAGACACTCTGCAACATATGGCCATTCAAATTATATTTCAAAACGGTTGGGGTTTGGACAGTCACACAGACACTATTATTATGAGTGAGAAACTATTAAATAAAGTATTAACCCAAAGAATTGGAGAATGACCAAGACAACTTTGAGTCAAGAAAATGTTCATTATACTTTCAGTGAGGTTATCTTTTCTTGTCATTTTTTTAAAAATTAGTTACACTATTTCTTTACATTGGTGATAGTTTCTTTTCATTCTATAGGAAGCTTTGAACTTTATAGTTAGGAACTGGTTAATGGGAGAAAGCAATATCATGGAGTGCTAAATTTGGAAAACCATAAGTATTTGGGGAGGTTGGGGTTAAGTAAGGATTTTTCTTTTGAGAGGTTAAGTTTCAGAACCTCTCCAGATTGGTACATTAATATTTGTAAAAAAAAAAAAAAAAAAATCAAAGGAACCAATAGTATAAAATCACTGTTCTGTCAGCCAAAGCTGCTATATTAATATTAAGGGTCATCACACTTGCCTCTATTATCCTTCTATTGGAACTCTGTATTATTCTTCATTCATTAATCACCTTGGGCACATAGAATCCACAAAAATTGAACTGCATGAAAACTGAAAATAAAAAATTGATCATATATCATACTGTGTCTCTTCCATGCTTCTCATAGACCCAAAAAGACTTATCTCCCCATAGTAAGAATGACATATTTTCCTCTGTCACTGAAAACTATATGTCCAAATGGCAGATGTTCACCATGCAAAAGAAATAAGGAGTCCAAAGAAGAAAAAATTTAATCAAATCCTATATCATTCTCCAACATAGTCATTGTTCCATGTAGTCACCATCAGGATGAAAAAAGGCTTAGCTCAATCATAGATAGCATCATAATTATTACAAAACATCAACTCGGGGCTTCCCTGGTGGCGCAGTGGTTGGGAGTCCGCCTGCCGGTGCAGGGGATACGGGTTCGTGCCCCAGTCCAGGAGGATCCCAGGTGCCGCGGAGCAGCTGGGCCTGTGAGCCATGGCCGCTGAGCCTGTGCGTCCGGAGCCTGTGCTCCGCAACGGGAGAGGCTACAACAGTGAGAGGCCCGCGTACCGCAAAAAAAAAGAAAACAAAAAACATCAACCCAGTGGCTATTAGCAAAGTCAAACCAAGATCAGGGAACAAAATACTGATCATAGGTCCTTCTTACAAAGATACAAAGAGATATTTTCCAATGGAAACTAATGAGAGCAGAAAAACCATGCTGAAGTTTCTTGACAAAGGAAAAGCGATAAAGAAAATCGTCTCCTGTCCTGGAAAGAAAACATATATTCATATATTTTATGACTAGGCAGGAGATTTAATAATTTTAGTAAAACTGTGAACAAGCTTCTACCATTAAAAGGAATATCTCTCTGTGAGAATCATACCCCAAGTTTTCCTTCTCCATGATATCAGACCAGTAGGAATATTAGACAATATCTAGTCCAATGTTTGCATTTTGCATATGATTCTATCACAGAAATAATCCATACCAAATACCTCAAGTCCCCAACTCTGAGTTTAGTGGTTTTATAAAACCACTTATAAAAGCTGCTTTGCTTTGACTTTTAGTTAAATAAATTAAGCTAAACCTAAATTACCTGTCAAAGTTCAAATGATCTGCAATGGGGCTTCCCTGGTGGCGCAGTGGTTGAGAGTCCGCCTGCCGATGCAGGGGACACGGGTTCATGCCCTGGCCCGGGAAGATCCCACATGTCACGGAGCAGCTGGGCCTGTGAGCCATGGTCGCTGAGCCTGCGTGTCCGGAGCCTGTGCTCCGCAACGGGAGAGGCCACAACAGTGAGAGGCCCGCGTACCGAAAAAAAAAAAAAGATCTGCAATGTACACAGGACTGAGTGAAAAGCAACCAGCAAGCTCATTTTTCTAATTAGTCTCAAACAATATTATGTCTATGTTTGTGCTCCATTAGCCAAATGAAGGGAGCACCACCCACAATGGGAATCCTGCTTCCCTACTTGAAGTACTATCCCCAAATACCCCTACAAAGCTGCAAAGTCCAGACAGTGCCAAGAACACAATCAGCATCCAGTAAATGTTTGCCATTAAGGATGGAATTATAGGCATGATTGAATGAGGGGATGGAGAGTGAGAACCAAGAAAAGAATATTGAGAAAACCCACCATTAAAAGTTCTGCCCAAGTCACATAACAAGTAGGCAGTGGAAACAAAATTTGAAACCCGATTCTATCTTCCAAGTATAAGTTCTTCTCACTGAAAAGGAGAGAGCGTTATCAAAGTTTCAATAGTTCAAATTTCAGGTAAAATGAAGAATGAAATACGTTCATTGATTTTGGTAACTTGACATTTGCAACGTGGAAACAGTTATTTCTGTGGAGAGGTGATGATGTAAACTCTGTTGGAAAGCTTACTAGTGAGTTGGTTTTTAAAGAACTGGAAACAATAAAGGAAGTTCAGAGTAAATATCTAACCACACTTCTCCTGTGAAAAAGCCAAAAATTAATTTCCAACCAAATCCCTTAGGTTTTACCCATCACTAAGTGTCCTGGGATAGAGAGATTCTGGGGGTGAAGGCTGGGAAAACAGTCTGCGGGAGATAATTTTTGAGAATTAAGTAGGGATCATATCATGTAATATCTTGGAAGCCACAGGAAAGAGATTAGATTTCTTTTTTAATTTGTAGTTAAAAAAAACCACGTAACATAAAATTTTATCATTTTATCAATTTTTAAGTACACATTTTAGTAGTATTAAGTATATTCACATCGTTTTGCAACCAACCTCCAGAACTTTTTCATCTGCAAAACTGAAACTCTGTACCCATTAAAAAACAATTCCCTATTTCCCCCCTCCCTGCAGCCCCTGGTAACCACCGTTCTACCTTCTGTTTATCTTAATTTGACTACTAAAGATACCTCATATAAGTGGAATCATGAAGTAGTTGTCTTTTTGTGACTGGCTTATTTCGCTTAGCATAATGTTCTCAAGGCTCATCCATGTTGTAGCATGTCAGATTTTCCCCTTTTTAAGGCTGAATAATATTCCACTGTATGTATACCACATTTTGTTTATCCACTTGTCTGTTGGATAGACATTTAGGTTTCTTCCACTTTTTGGCTATTTTGAATAATGCTTCTATGAACCTGGTTGTGCAAATATATCTTTCAGACCCTGCTTTCAATTCTTTTGGATTGAAATGGGATTGCTGGATCATATGGTAATTTCATATTTAATTTTTTGAGGCACTATCATACTTTTTTTCCGTAGGAGCTGTAGCATTTTACATTCCCACCAACAGTGCACAAGTGTTCCAATTTCTCCAGGTCCTCACCAACACCTGTTATTTTTTGTTTTTCTGATAGTGGCTATCCGAATGAGTATGAGGTGGTATCTCATTATGGTTTTAATTTGCATTTCTCTAATAATTGTGGTATTGCACCTCTGATCTTTTACATCATCTTTGGGTAAATATCAATTCAAGTCCTTTGCCCATTTTTTTATTAGTTTTTGTTGTTGTTGTTGATATGTAATAGGACTTCTTCATATATTTTGGATACTAGCACCTTATGAGGTATGTAATTTGTAAATATTTTCTCCTATAACATAGGTTGCCTTTTCATTCTGTTCTACCTTTTGATGCACAAACTTTTTAAGTTTGATGTAGTCCCATTTATCTATTTTTGGTTTTGGTGCCTGTGCAGAAGGCTGGATTTTATTCTGATCTGATAGAAAGTCTTTGAAGAATTTTGAGCAGTGGAGTGATAATAATCTGATTTTTTATTTTAAAAACATTTTAACTGTCTGATAGAGGATCTATCTCCATTGGGATTAAAGGCAAGACTGGAAAAAGAATAACAGGAGTCAATACAAAATATTATAGTAGTTGGGATGAGGGCAGAGGTAATAGAGGGAGTAAGAAGTGGTTATAATTGGTATATATATATATATATATATATATATATATATTTTTTTTTTTTTTTTTTTTGCGTTATGTGGGCCTCTCACTGCTGTGGCCTCTCCTGTTGCGGAGCACAGGCTCCGGACGCGCAGGCTCAGTGGCCATGGCTCACGGGCCCAGCCACTCCATGGCATGTGGGATCCTCCCGGACCGGGGCACGAACCCGTGTCCCCTGCATCGGCAGGCGGACCCTCAACCACTGCGCCACCAGGGAAGCCCTGGTATATATTTTAAAAGCAGAATCAATAGAACTTGCTGATGGATTGGTTTTGGAGTATAAGAGAGAGTGTAGATTCAAGGGTGACTCCCAGATCTTTGGGCTTGGAAGAGCTTGGCTGAACAGTTCTCACTTCGGGTCTCTCATGCAGTTTTAAGTAATAGTCAGATGTCATCTGGAGTTTCAATCATCTGAAGGCTCAACTAGATCAAACGTACAAGATGGTTCATCCACATGACTGGCAGCTGATACTAGCTGTCAGCTGGGAGCTGAGCTTGGCCACTGACTGTGGGCACCTCTATGTGGCCTCTCCAGCCTGGCAATCCCAAAGAAGTCTGATGTCTTACAAGACACCCAGCCTTCCCCAGAGAGGGCATGCCAAGAAAACCAAGTGGAAGCTGAGTGGTCTTTTCTGAACTAGCCTCAGAAATGACACAGAATCACTTCCTCTTTATTCTACTGGTTACAAGCAAGTCACAAAGTTTGACCCAAATTCAAACAGAAGGACCGCCACCTTTCAAAGAGAGAAATGCCAAACAATTTGAGGATGTGTTTCAAAACCACTACACTTACAATGTCAAGTTTTTCTAGGATAAAAATTTTAAAGGTGAATGTAAGTGAATCCCTCAATTAGAACATAAGTATGAGAGACAGAAGAGAGGCCAGCTTCCTGGAGGTAATGGAATATGTGTAAACTTGGAATACAATTGGATAATCTGTGTGGGCTCAAACATGAAATCTAAGGGACTCAAGGACAGAAGTCAAGCTTGAATACCATCAGCTTAAAGTTAAGATTCATCCAAGACAACACACCGACTGGGAGAAAACATTTGCAAGTCATATATCTGATAAGGGGTTAATATCTAAAATATATGAAGAACTCATACAACTCAACAGCAAAAAAAAAAAACAATTTGTAAAAAATAGGCAGATCTGAATAGGAATTTTTCCAAAGAAGACATACAGGTGGCCAACAGATATATGAAAAGACCCTCAACACAACTAGTTATGAGGAAAATGCAAATCAAAATCACAGTGAGCTATCACCTCAGACCTGTTAGAATGGCTATTATCAAAAAGATAAGAGATAACAAGTGTTGGTGAGAATGTGGAGAAAAGAGAACCCTTGTGCACTACTGGTGGGAAAGTAAATCAGTGCAGCCACTATGTAAAATGGTATGGAGATTCCTCAAAAAATTAAAATTAGAACTACCATATAATCCATCAATTCAACTTCTGGGTATTTATCCAAAGAAAACAAAAACACTAACTCAAAAAGATATATGAACCCCCATGTTCATTGCAACATTACTTACAATAACCATGATCTGGAAACAACCTTAAGTGTCCATAAGTAGATAAATGGATAAAGAAAACGTGGCATATATATATACATACATACATACATACACACACATACATATGCACACACACGTATACATACAATGGAATATTATTCAGCCATAAAAAGGAATGAAATCTTGCCATTTGTGTCAACATGGATGGGCCTTGAGGGCATTATGCTAAGGTTAATGAGTCAGACAGAGGAAGAAAAATACCATATCATCTCACTTACATGTGGAACGTAAAAGAAACAAACAATAAAAAGAGAAAACAAGCTCATAGATACAGAGAACAGATTGGTGGTTGGTGGAGGTTGCAGGGTGGTCAAAATGGGTATAGGGTGACAAAACTTATAAACTTTCAGTTATAAAATAAGTAAGTCATGGGGATATAATGCACAGTATGTTAACTACAGTTAATAATACTGTGTTGCATATTTGAAAGTGCTAGGAGAGTATATCTTAAAAGTTCTCATCACAAGAAAAAAAATTGTGTAAATATATATGGTGATGGATGTTAAGTAGACTTATCATGGTAATCATTTTGCAGTGTATACAAACATTGAATCATTATGTTGTACACCTGAAACTGAAACAGAGCAGAACCTTATGGTCCTTGCCCCCCACCATGTCCTCAGCCTGCCTTTTGTCTGTGGAAAAACTTTAGCCAAAGAATAAGTTTAATCAGAGAAGTGAGAAAATACAGAAACAGAGGAAAACAGTCAAAGGAAACCAAATAATAATAGTTTAGTCATTAAGCATAGTCAAGGACCTTTAGTTCCTCCTTAAGGGCTATAGATAATATTCTGAGCCATATCCTGTGAGCTTTCTTATAGATACTGAAACCCTCACCAGGTGGAAGAAGTTAATTACATGATGACCAAGCTGTAGCCATGACATAAGCTGCCACAATTCTGAGAACTGGCCCCAAAGAAACGGAAACAAACCCACCCTGGAGCTGAAGATTAACCGTGCCTAACACAATCAAGATGATGCTGGTCAGACCACTGATGACCAATTTCAAGATGACTGTCAGAGCTGACTGCACTGTTTCTGCATGTAGCCCCTCCCTCAACCTATAAAAGCTCTTGCCCAATGGTTGCAGGAGGCAGGGAGTCGGCCTTTGGACAGGGGTCTGCCCTCCCTGCCGGTTGCCGGCAACCAAAATAAAGCAAACTTTCCTTTCCACCAAACTTGCCTCCTTATTGGCTTTTGAGCGGCAAGCAGCCAGATCCCACTTTTGGTTACAAAACTAACATTATGTTATATGTCAATTATACCTAAATTAAAAAAAAAATTCATCCACAGCTAGCAATGTTCTACTTTACTGGTAGTAACTTGCTATAAGTTGACCTTATTCAAAACACTTAATAACTATGTTATTTTTTTCTACCATAAAAAAAAGAGAATGGAAATTTATTGATTTCTCACTGCACATCACCTTCCTCACAATACAGCAAGGTAAAAAAATTATAATTTACCCTTTACAAATTATAAAACTGATGAGCAAAGACATCAACAATAACTTATCTAAAGGCATGAACTGAGTGACAAAGCCTCAAAGCCCAGTCCCTTCTACTACGACATACTGACTAGCACAGTTTCTGGCACACAATGGATCCAGATTAGACACCAGTTTCCTTTCTTGACTTCCTCTAAAAAGCAGCTTAGGGTTCCATTT
Organism: Pseudorca crassidens; assembly: GCF_039906515.1. NCBI lineage: Eukaryota > Metazoa > Chordata > Mammalia > Artiodactyla > Delphinidae > Pseudorca > Pseudorca crassidens. The sequence continues at coordinate 109,370,927 of NC_090297.1, read as the reverse complement.
TTAGAGCCTAAAAAGAGAAGGCATATCTTCATATTAACTCAGCAAGGTCTCTTTCCTTCCTTGGCAGTAGGCTTTAATAGAAGATAAGTTGAATCTAAAATTCTCAAAATGAAACTTTATCATAATCCAAGCAGAGACTCTTCTTGGTTCTATAAAAATATACTATTAAAATGTACAAAAACATTAATCATTGCCTATGGTGTCATTTCAGGTTCTAAACAAGTGGTGTTGTTCAGAAATCACACCACCAAGGTGACCACTTACTGCTAAGATGTTAACATTTAGGGAAGTAGAGGACATGAGAAGAAAATGAGTAAATTACAATCATGTCCTATGCTATTACCAAAGTGACTGAGCTTTTGGCAATAAGATTGTGGTTTTAATTTAACAAATGATTTATCTATATAGCTTCATATGAAAATGAACAAAATAGTCCCTAGCTCTTTGTGGGGCTGTACAGCCATCAGTTTTCATTGCTCTTCCCTTCCAAGGACTTGTTCCACTCTTCTCAGCACCTCTCCCAACCTGTCACGTGAGGAAAGGATTGGCAATACATATCAATGGATGTCTGGGATCTAGACAAACACATTTCCACACATCTTCAAATAGAAAGCTGAGAATAAGGATTAGACTGATCAGAATCCAGATAATACAGTTGTTGGTTGGCTTTTGATGAATATTACTTCATTCTTTCATCAGGAGGATTCAAGGAAGTTAAATATTAATCATTTAGTTGTCAGTCTCTATACTAGATGTTGGAGTTACAAAGATGAGACAGATCTGTTCCTTCAAGAGATCACTAACAATGGAGGAAAGACATAATAGCATAAGTAGATTTAAAAAGATATTATTAGGGCCTCCCTGGTGGCGCAGTGGTTGAGAGTTCACCTGTCGATGCAGGGGACACGGGTTTGTGCCCCAGTCCGGGAAGATCCCACGTGCTGTGGAGCGGCTGGGCCCGTGGGCCATGATCGCTGAGCCTGCATGTCCGGAGCCTGTGCTCCACAACGGGAGAGGCCACAAACAGTGAGAGGCCCGTGTACCGCAAAAAAAAAAAAAAAAAAAAAGAAGGAAAAAAAGATATTATTAATGTGCAGCAGTGGTTGAAAACTATAAGGTGCTACCTAACTGTATTTAGTGGTAAGAAAGACCTGGTTCAGGGCTTCCCTGGTGGTGCAGCGGTTACGAATCTGCCTGTCAATGCAGGGGACATGGGTCTGGGAAGATCCCACATGCCGCAGAGCAACTAAGCCCATGCACCACAACTACTGAGCCTGGGCTCTAGAGCCCGCAAGCCACAACTACTGAAGCCAGTGTGCCACAACAACTGAAGCCCGCACGCCTAGAGCCCGTGTTCCACAACAAGCGAAGCCACCGCAATGAGAAGCCTGTACGCCACAACGAAGAGTAGCCCCCGCTCACCGCAAGTAGAGAAAGCCCGTGCGCAGCAATGAAGACCCAATGCAGCCAAAAATAAAATAAATATTAAAAAAAAAAGAAAGACCTGGTTCAGATAAACCTTTTGAATTTAGGAGAAACGTGCACTAAATCTCTAAAAATGGCTGGAAATGTGCCAGGTTGACTTGGGAAGGAGAGTATTCCAGGGGGGTTAACCATCCTGTGCAAAATCCCAAAGATGAAAAAATAAACAAATAAAGGTGCTCTAAAGGAAGTGATAGTAGCTCAGCATAGCTAAGATATAAGATGAATGTTGGGACATGGCATAAGGTGATTCTGGAATCCTTGGAACCAGATTGAAAAGCTCCTAGTAAGCCATTCTAAAGGATTTGGTCTACATGGGAGCCAACAAAAGGTTTTAAACAGAGAACATGATTACGTTTGCATTTTAAAAGATCATTTGGTGTGAAGACATGGAAGGGATGATGTCAGTGGCAAGAAGACTAGCTAGGAGACCATTGCAATATCTTGGCAAAATTATGTTAGGAGTCAGTAAGAGCAAAGCAGAACTGAATGTCACAGACATGACTGAGATAAAGTGAATATGATTTGGGGATAGACTGAATGTGGTGATTGTGCAAAAGGAAAGTCTTAGATAATCTACCAGATTTCTGGCTTGCATTTCTAAGTAAATAGAGCACATCAGAGGTGAAAAACAATACCTTAATAGATGAATGTACTTTACTGGGAACTTTCTAACAGTTTTAAAGTTGAATCACATCCCAACCAGTGGTTATAAACTAGTAACCTAAAGGCCAAATCTAGCCTACAGATGTGTTTTATTCGGCCTGCACCATTTTAGCTCAAGTATTCTGAATCTGATATAGTTGGATGATTCCACATAAAAGCATGCATAGCTGCCTTCTTTCAAAATTGTAAGACAAGGCATGGGTTCATTAGCATCTTTTTCTGAAGACAACCAGCAATACTTAAGAAGTAAGACTGCCACCTATTGGCTGGACATATACCAGCCTGTTCATTCAGATCCATTATATCCACTGTCTCCCCTCCACTGAAAGCTGCCTCATTTATCTAGGTCATCTACCTGCCTGATCCCATTAGGGATATAGATATGTGACCCCATCTCCAAGCCTAAAGCACACTGAAGCTCTCCTCACCACTAGCAACCCCCATTTCACCCCACAGTCACAAGGGGAACTTGAAGTCAGTCAAGGGTGAACTGGTACAACAATTACACCGTGGGGGTCATTGGAAGGAGGGGTGGACCTTTTAATGATGGTGTAAAGAGGCTTAAAATTCTCTTCTTCTTACCAGATCTCTTATGTGTTCCTTTGTTCTGAGATACTTGGTTGTATTAGTACAAAGAGGGAATCAGAGTGGGATTAGGAGGAAAGGACCTAAAAGAAGCTACTAGTACTAGCCACTCTTCCAGGTCTTAAATTAAAGGACTACAAGAAATTCATGAAGTTCTCCTTGGTCACAAAGTTGATCTGGGTGATAGAGCAGATAGAGGTTTGGGCTGAACCTTGGGAAGTGTGCATTTCTCTTGCATGTACCCTTGGGTAGCTATCTTCCTGGAACAGAGTTCATAAGCTGTCAGCTATGGGAAGTGAACAAATTTTCACATTAAATTCAGTGTGAAGAATTCTCAAGAGAAAGGCAAATACAGTAAGAAAATAAACTCTCTTTGCAGAGGGAAACTGCATACTCCCTGTGGCAGATTTTAAACGGCTACAAATTCGTTGACACTCCTGGCATCAAGAGGTGGAGTCTATGTCCACTCCCCTTGAATCTGGCTGTCCAGTGACTGTTTGGGCCAACAAAGTGGAGTTAAACCTGTGCCATTTCCAGGGCTAGTCTTTAAGAAAACTGGCAGATTGGCCCTAAGAGACTGAACATACAAACAAACAATGGCCAGATCATATATAAAAACAGAATTCTGATCCACAACCTGCAGAAACCTGCCCAGGAAACCAACCCCTTATCTACAATAAACCACCCAGGAAGCCAGCCTGCTATAAGTCAGATTTGTAGTTAGACTGTTATCTCTAATAATAATCCAGGAAGCTAAACAATTACTTTCGTAACAAGCAATCCAAATGGCCAGGACTCAGCTAATAACTGACAGCTTCCCTGAGTTTTATCCCTGACTCCCACTTAAGACCAAACAGATAAAGCCAAATATGCACCCCCATCCAATCAGACAGGATGTTCCATTTCTAATTAGCCCACCTACAGCTTCCCCATGCCAATGGGGAATGTGACTTTAGACAGCAGATCACTTTTCATTTGGAGGAGATAGAGCACATAACACAGGACACCTAAAGTCAGTCAAGGACAAAAAGAGGAAAGGATAAATGCAATGTTTTGGTTTTTAACCATTTGGAAACATAGTCATTCCCCACCTTCACCCCATTCCCCTAACACTATTTTCTTCTTACCATGTTCCTGGCTCTTGTGTTATGTTTTTCCAGTAAGGTCTTCATTCATAGGGTCTGAAAATACAGAGGAAAGCAAAAAGCAAAAAAGCACTATTTGGAGGAACTCTACTCACAAGTCACAGCTTCCCTAAGGCTGTACTCCAAGTGACGTGAAAACCTACCATGATTTTCCAAAGTTTAGGAAGGGGATTGGGCAGCACCCAGATCACACTGCACCCACTGCATTATGCTTCATGAGGTCTCCAGGGAAGTATCCCCTAAAATGAAAAGTCCTGAAAAAGACATTTACATTCTTAGATCTTCTCTTGCTGGAAACACATATAAGTACATAAGTTCACCCAATTAAGACAGTCAATATTAGGCTGACAACTAAACTCTGATAATTTTATGACAAATTACTATCTATGAGTTTTCATATAACTAAACTTTGAGGCAATGTGCCAGATAACTGACAGAATTAACTTATTTAATTCTCTCAAAGGCCCTTTAAAACAGGCATTTTACCCTCACCTTAAAGATAAGGAAACAGACTCAAAAAGGCTAGGTAACTTGCCTGACGTCATAGAGCCATAAATGGAAGAGCCGGGGGCAAACTCAGGTGGGTCAGACTCCAAAACTTTAGCAGCTGACACTGTTCCAGGTTGGCTTGTGGCCTTGTCTACTCAAGAAGGGCAACAATATAGTGGCGGGTGTGTTTTTTAGGTCAACCCCATTATGTAAACTTACCTCACAAGATTTTTTTAAAATAGGAATTGTTACCAAGTCCAAGATCGTTCTGCTCACCACAAAACAGGCCAACAAATTGGAGATGAGGTGCTGAGGCAAGGATTAATGACTTTATTCAGAAAGCCAGGCATCCGAGAAGATGGTGGACTAGCATCCTAGAGTACCATCTTATCAGGGTCTGGATGCTAGTTTCTTTTAGAGAACAGAGAGGGGGAGGAGGTGAGGAAGTAAAGTAAAAAGGTCATAAGTCTTGCAAAATATCTCCTAGTTTTGGCCATCCTTGAGGGGATGTGTTAACTTCTTCTTTCCTGCAGCCATTCACAGGTGGGCAGGGTCAGGGTGTTTCCCTGTGGGCTGAACAAAGGCACTTTGGTTTAACATTCAGGCAGAGGGGTAGGGTTCCCCGAGGCAGGCAATTATGTATGCCTATATCTATAGACAGAACAAAAGCAATGGAAGGCAAAGGTCAAAGTAAAAGAAACAGATCCAACATGGAGTCAGAGTTTGTTCTTCCCTGTTAAAGAATTGCATTTTAAAAAAAAGTTAGTTGAAATATAACCATACTACACACGAATTACATATAATTCAGTGATAGTTATCTTGAGTAATAGGGGTACACTGTACACGAGCACTAGTAAAAAAGTGGGAGAAGAGCTGGTGTGCTCACCACCACTGGGGGTACCACTAAAAATGCCTGATCCAGCCTGAAGGGATTTTGCCCTAAATTGGTCAGGAAATCCCAAAGTAGAGCTGGGAAACTACAGGAAACTGTGAACACAGTTCAATACTGCGATGCTGATGAAGGAATTAAAATGCTGATGGAGAGACTAAGACAGGCTTCACCATGAGATCAGCACTGCTTGAGGAATCAGCTTTTTCAACATAAAAACACATCACTGGTGACACGAGGTCATGCTTGAAGGCCTTTTGGAACTGTATCTCAGTAATTATTCTGGTTTTATAGAGGTTCACAGCTCAGGATAATTTTTATACTATTGTTATTTTCTGCTACCTTTTGAATATCCTCCCCCAACTTATATGTGGGCAGGAAATTACAAATAATATGCAATGTGGTATAGACAGAGTCTTGTGCAAAGCTAGATCAATAATCTCGAAGATTAGGGATGCTATTTTATTCCCAAGCTCAGATTTTAATATTTAGCATTATTAAAATGATCTCGGTTCAATTTTCATTCCAGCCTATAATATCTTCAGTGGTAGTATTGAATCTGACATACAACATATTAGCCACCTATTCACACTGTTGTTCAAGTCACTGATTAAAATGGTGACCTACACACAGTCAAGGGAACCAGCACACCAGCTAACCACCCTACAGACTGTTAGCAACCCATGAGTCAACAAGATTCAGAAACCCTTCCATCATATGGACAGACCCTGCCACCATTCCCCTGAAGGCCTCAGCCACCTCATAAATTTCCATCAAGGTGACTGGAGTCATTAAGTGACAAAAACCTCTGAATAAGAGAAGAGGTAGACAAAGAGAAAAGAAATGTAAGAGAAGCTAATGCTGACAAGGAAGAAAAACATGGATTGTTTTTTTTGTCCTTTTATTATGCTTCAGAGAGTATTTGATACAGGGCAGCATTTCCCTCACTGTGTTCCCTAATAATACATGTTCTTCAAAAGAAGAATTCCAAGGGGAAAAACATTTAGGAAACCCTGGTTAGACAAGGGTCTTAGGTACAGCACAGCTTCTCAGAGTCAGAGCCTTTAATAGTCTAATGCACATTGTACCTCCAAGAGAATTGTGTGTGCTTTCCCTAACGTCCGAACACTATAACTTATTTCTCACAGAGTACCTATTAATACCCTATATCCCTGATGGTATGAAGATGAGCAAAAAGGAGACTTTATCATGAAGATGGGGACACAGCAATGAGGGTAATGGGATGACAGATCCATGAACAAACAATTAGAATACAATGTGACAAGAGCCATGGGAAAACCCTATGTAGATACAAGTGATTTTAGTAGAACAAATGACTTCAGGGGAAGTCACATATAAGCGATGACATTTCAGGAAGATCTTACAGTATATATAGGAGAGCTTGTTGGGCAGAGAAGAAATACAGCAGAGGAAACAGCATGTGCAATGACATGGGATCAAGAGTGAGGGTGGTATGATCAAGGACAGTAGTTAACATTCAAAGGGACAATCCCATAAGAGACAGTTCGTAGAAGAGGAGGCTACAAAAGTGGATTCCCGTCTGATTTCAAGGTGGCTTGTGGGCCCAAATTTTAAATAATTTGAATTTATTCTATAGGCAAAAGAGACGCCACAAGCTTTAAGGCAGGGAAATGACATGATAAGGTTTGTTTATAAGAAGATGAACCTGGCAGCAGTATAGAAGGGATAGTAGGAAGATATCCTGGTGGTAGAGAAAGACTGATTACAAAGCTGCTGGAAATGGTCAAGATGCAAGGTGACCAGGGTCAAAATCAGATCAGTAGTGCTAGGACAGAAGAGGGCTGGGTCCAGGAGACAAGTCTGCAGTAGGACTGACAGGATAGGATGTGGTGGTCATCTGTGGATGAGGGCGGGAAAAAGGGGGAGAAATGAAGAAGTTCTTAGCCTGAGACACTCAAGAACGATGATGTTACTGATATGACAGTAGACAACAGGAGAAAAGATAATTCTCATTATATATTATAATGGAATCATTTTGAACCTCTTAGGTTTCAGATGACAGGGATATCTAAATACGTGAAGAGATCATATAGGCAGTGAGATATAACGATCTAGAAAAAAAAAGTGCAAGTTTGAGCATGTTCTGCAGAGAGATAGTAGTGTTTTTATAGGAGTGAACACACGGTGTATGGCACGTGTCTGATATTCCAGGGTAATAACAATGATAAAAAGAGAAAAGTAGACCCCTCCTCCCAACTTGGGATAACTAAATGTTTGCACCTCCAATGTCGTCTCTGTTCTCATTTACCACAGTACTTCAAAGACTACTATTAGTGATTTAATTATCTCATAGGCAGGTTTCTTCAATACTCAGAGATGGAATTCACAGTAACCAATGAGGTCACATTAAATCCTAGGTGGGCACACTCTTTTTTTACACTCTTCACCTCTCTTGGATTTCAGAGCCCTCTTACATATGCATATTCTATCACTCTCAGTTCAAGGATCACTGCTCTTCAGCAAATATATATATCAAGCATTGTTAAGTCACCACAGCAGACACAAGAACGTATAAGGGATGACAGATGTATACAAGGAACGTGTGATTTCCAAAGAGACTCTTCTGTAAAATTTCTGGTAGAAAGGACTAATATTAATCTAAATCTGGAAGTTGCTAATATAAGCAGAAATGAGTACTTAAAGAAGTTGTGAAATAAACAGTAGAGAAAGAAAGGTGGGGATAAGGGTGGATCAGAATATGATTGTGAATGAATTAGACCATCTCATAAAGGATGGTGCCTTCTGAGAATGAAGCTTTCGTTGCTATAAAACGGCCACTCTCCTGACCTTCGTTCGGCACCCTGCCAGCTCCTTCAGTCCACACCCTAACTTGTACTTTTGGCAAACTACGTAAGAAAAAAATCTATCCAACTATTCCTACTTAGTATTACCCAAGATGGAAATCTAGGAATGTGCTCTAAGGCATAATACCACTGGGAGCTTAGCTTTTTTTCTTTATTTTATGTTCCCTATTATCATAAGATTCCATATAGAGAGGAAACTAAGGACAGAAATGTACCTTTTCTGAGATTACTCAGTACTCTCTTTGCAGTGCTGCATTGTACAGCCCTAAGACATGGGAGGCCATAAGAGGGTCAGCATTATTGACAGTCTCTACTATTTTCAGAGAGCTTTATCTAAATGTCATACAGCTCTTACTGCCTCCTGCACTGTTGAATCTAAAGATGCAGGGAATTCTTGTGTCCTCCTACAACCTTTGGGATATATGATAATTTAGACAAGTCTTCAGTGAGATAGAAGCTGATCTTAGAAGACCAATCCCATGACTCTCTATTATCTAGATTAATGATAGCTAAATTCTAATTCAATGATTCATCTAATCCTAATTCAATGATTCCATTTTTTCAGGTAATATTTATTCAGTTCTACCATTGAACAGGTGCTTTCATATATGTTGGAGATACAAAGATGAATAAGCTGTAGAGATACAAAAGTCCGTAAACTAGCCTCACAAAGATCACGTACCACATGAGACAATCCCATAAAATGCTAACTATAATTTAGTATATTACATGACGTGTAGAATGAAAAGGACACAGTATGAACAGTGTGCTAAGGATAAATGAAGGAAGGAGATCCTACACAGATTAATTTGTTCAATTAATTTGTATTTTTTGTACAATCATGCAACAGATATTAATAAGTGCCTACTCTAAGCCAGAATCTATTCTAGGTTTGGGGTTTACTGCAGATGGCAAAACAGATAAAATCACTCTCTCAAAGAGCTTATTCTTCTGCGGGAGATAGGTACTACACAAATTTCAAATGGTAATAAATGCTGTAAAGAAATAAATGTGTCAGAGTATCTAGCAGGAAGGAGAGTTACTCTGAGGAGGCATCATCTGAGCACAGACCAGAATTACAAACAGAAGTCAGCTATGTGGAGAACAAAGAACCAATAACCAAGTCAGAGAACAAGGTTTTCTGGAAGGTACAGGCTGAAAAAGACACGATATTCTTCTGAGCTGAGAACTCAGTGTGTCTTCAGCATGGTGAAAAAAGGGAGAATAGAGGTACGAAATGAGATCACAGAGGCAGATGGGGGTCCAATCACAAAGTGAGTAGTGGTAAGAAGTTGTCAACTAAGTATGATGAAAAGCTCTTGGAGTGCTTTAAACAAGAAAGTAACATTTTGATTTACATTTTTTAAACTTCAGTCTATTACTGTATTGATAGTAGATCGTGGAATAAAGCAAAAAGAAAGAGGGAGACTAATTGCACAGTATAGTTGAAAGGATGGTGGCTGGGACTAGGTTGGTGACAGTAAAGATGGAAAAAAGGAGATGAATGGAGGATATTTTGAAGGGAAAGTCAATGGGACTTGTTGATGTACATTAAAGATGAGGAAAACAGGAATGAAGGATGACTTCTAACAATTTAGTCTGACCAAGCTGACAGATGATGGTGCCTTTTCTGGTTCCATTTATTTTGGTCATGTTAAGTTTCAATGCCTACAAACACCTGGAAATTCAAAAAGGCAGCTGGATAACATCCATGTGTCAAACTGAGTGTTCATTTTTACTGCTTGATACCTTAGCAGCATTTAGCACAGTTGACCTGTCCCTCCTGATTCCTCCTGGCTCCCATGACACCATGTTCTCATGGACTCCTCCTACCTCATTGTCACTACTTTTGGGTCTGCTTGGCTGGCTCTGCTTGACCTCTAAAGGTTGACGGTCTCCACAGTTCTATCCTTGGCTTTTTTCCTTATACAGCTACACATCTACTAGGTTGTCTCAACCTAGTCATTTGGCCTGCCATCAGTATGTCAGTGAGACAGCTATAGTCAGTCCAGTGATAGTAAGGGACAATCAGAAGATGCAGAAGAATAGTCAGTGTTCCCCCACGATCAGTTTTAGTATGGCAATAGGCAATATGGATCCAGCACAAGAGGAAAACAAAACTCTCATCATGGTCAAAGAGGAAGCAACTCTAGACAGTCAGGATCTCAGCAGGGCCAAATACTCAGTCTTGGATAGTTTGGTTCTATGCAAGAAAATATGGGTCAAGTATAAGAGGACATGCATCCAATCATGGACAGTCAGGAAAGAGTTCCAGACATTCAGCATCATCTCATAGCAAATCATTTTATATATAGAGTCTAGAATCAGTATAAAGAGACAATGGTGCCTAGTATAGTCAATCCAGTGATAGTGAAAGACAATCAGAAAACTTAGCATCAACCCATGAACAGTCTGGGTGTGGCCATAAACAATCAAAATCTGACAAAATAGGAAAACAAGCCTCTAGCCTCGTGCTAGACTCTCAGGACCAACATCTACCCATGGACAGTCTGGATCTACACATGTAGAATCTGGGCCCAACACAAGAAGACATGGATCCAGCCACAGTCATTTAGGAGAAAGCTCCAAATACTTCTCACAGACAATCATCACCTCTGCAGTCTAGATTCAGTACAAACAGTAGAGATATAACTTTACTCAGTCCAGTGGTAATGAAGGACAGTTAGGTGACTGGATAGACAGTCACTCTCTTCCCACAGGCCACCTGAATATAGGCATGGGCAGTCTGGATCTAGCACAAGAAAAAGAAATGGCTCCAGCCATGGACACTTAAAAGATAGGCCAGGGACTCATCAAAGATGGGTATCCACTCAATCTGGGTCTTCCAATGAAGAATCTGTGTTCAACACATGAGAAAGAAATGGATCCACCTATGGAAAATCAAAAGGCAGCACTGGAACTTCAGGGTCAACTCACAGACAAGCACCATTAATATTCTGCAGACATTAACAGTGATGCAGACATCAAGAGACACAGTTATACCCAGGCCAGTAATGATGAAATACAATCTGGAGATACAGAGAAAGAATCACAATAAACCCACTGGCAGTCTGAGTATAGACAAAGATAGTTGGGCTCTAACACAAGAGAAAAACAAGGATTGAGTCTTAGAAACAGAAAAGATAGCTCTATAAACCCTATGAACTCTAGGGCTTGTCAGAGCCAGATATCCACTAATGGTCACTCTGAATCTACAAATGAAATCTCAGGATCCAACTCTAGAAAGAGACAAACATCCAACCACAAACAGACATGAGAGCTTTGGAAAATCAGTGTCCCATCATGGCCACATAAAAATTCATAAACAGTTGGGTCTAGTCATGAAGAGGCTCAGATAGAGAGTGAGGATTAATCCATGAAAAGTTTAGGTCCAGCATAAAAAAGAGACAAGTATCTAGCCATAAAAAGGAGATGGCAGTGGACATTCAGGGTCTACATCCACACAGCCTCTACCACTGTAAGCAGGAAACAGACATCAGTTATAATCAATCTAGTGATAGTAAAAGGCAATCAGGGGATTGAATAGACAGCTTCCACTCATGGTCAGTCTGAGTGTAGTCATAAGCAATCTTGGTCTAGCACAAGAGGAAGACAAGGCTCTACCAAGGAGAATTAGAAGACAACTCTAGACATTCAGAATGTCAACATGGCCAGACAGCAACTCATGGACATTCTGGGTCTACCCAAAGAGAATCTGAGTCCACTATAACAGGAAGACATGTACAGTATTTGGCTATGGAAAATCAGGAGATAGCTCTGAATACTCCAGTTCTGCTTACAGACAATCTGAAAATACAAGGTCTAAATCAAGTATAAGCAGACATTGAGGATCCAGTTATAGTTGATAACACAATCAGGAGACTCACATAGAAAGTCAACATTAGTCCATGCATGGTCTGAGTATGATTATGGACAGTTCAGAAACAGGAAGTCAGAAGACGGGTTTATATACTCAGAGTCTCACAAGGACAGACACACACTGGAAGACAGTCTGGACCTACTCATGAACAGCCCAGATCTAGCACCAAAAGCATATAAGGTAGTTATGGACAATCAAGAGATAGCTGTGGACACTCAGGATCTACCCACACACAATCATTTACAAAGTCTGGTTATTGTATCAGCAGAGAAGGGGGATCCAGTTATAGTCAGTCCAGTATATTGAAGGACAATCAGAAGACAGGGAACAACAGTCTTCACCTTCCCATCATGAGTCTGAGTATGGATCTAGTAGCACATGAGGAATAAATTACTCTAGCCACGGGAAATCTGGAGATAGGCCAGGGTTCTATCAAAAATGGACATTTATTCAGAGGGAAGCTAGGTCTACCCATGCAGAATTAGAGTCTAACACAAGAGAAAGATATGGGGCTTTTATGGACAATCTGGGTCATCCCACAGGCAATCATCATCTACACAGACTGGATCTGGAATAAGCAGACATCAAGGAGCCAGTTACAGTCAGGCCACTGATAGTGAAGGGCAATCAGAAGATTCAGAGAGACAGTCAGAATAAACCCATGGGTGGTCTAAAGCCCAGTTCAAAAAACCAGTATGAATTCACTCATGGCCAGTCACTACACAAATCTAGATATTCAGGGTCTCATCAAGGCCAGAGAGCCTTCCCATGGACACTCAGAATCCAGCAGAGGAATAAATCAAGGATCCTGCCACAAGCAGTCAAGACATAGCTCTGACACTCAGGGTCTCTTGAAGGGCTGATGACAATTTATGGACAGTCTGATTCCTCCCATGGATCATCAAGATCAAGCATGGGAGAAAGAGAAAGATCCTCCATGAACATACAGGACACAGTTCTAGAGACTCAGCCTGGGTATGCAGCAAGCAGACATCGAGGATCCAGTTCCGGTCAGGCCAGTGATAGTGAAGGGAAATCAGAAGATTCAGAGAGGGCATCAGCATCAACTCACGGACAGTCTGGATGTAGACATGTGAAATAGCATTCAGGAGGACAAAGAGATAGGTCCATACAGTCAGAATCTCAAAAGAGCCAGAAAGCCACCCAGGGACAGTCAAGATTCAGCCCAGCAAGCAGATAAGCCTCTAACTAGGAGCACACAGGAGACTGCACTAGATATTCACAATCTCCTCATGCCCAGATATCCACCAATGGACAGTCTGGGTACACCCATGAGAGAGATCTGAGGATACAACAGAAGGACATGTATCCAGCTATCAACAATCAGAAAATAGCTTGACACTCAGGGTCAGCCTACAAACTTCATCCATACAATCTGACCCTAGTAAAACTAGAAAATGAGCATACAATTATTGTCAGTTTAGTGGTGGTGAAGGAGACCCAAATACAGAGTCAACATAAACCCATGGACAATCAGAGCCCCAAAAAATAAGCCCCCCAAAAGACCCATTCATGAACATTTCTGAAGACCAAGTTAGAAATTCAGAGTCTAGTCAACTACCCATGAGCAGTCAGAATCCAACACCAAAAGAATAATGTATACAACAAATTCTTTCCAGGAAAAAGTCATGGTCATAATCAGGCAAGAGATAGCACACTCAGAAGCCAGACACATCAAACCCAAGGTCAGTTTGGGTCTAATCATATTCAGACAGTCATTAGTAGAGACAAAGGCAAGGATTTGGGTTATAATTGCAAACATGGCAGCTATGGAAGTGCTGAATATGACTATGGATGGTCTGAAAACAATAGAACAGAACATTTAGCTTTGACTCCAGTCCACTGAAATCTGGGAATAAAAGTACAAACAAGCCTAGGCTTGATCAGTCAGGATCTGCTTCTGATCATTCAGAGTCCAGATCAACAGGTAACATAGAAAGGCAAGGATTTAATTTTGGATACTCAAGAATAAGTTATAAACTTAATTTGATACCTATGATCAGTCTGAATCTATCAGAGGTGTAAGACCATCAACTGCTTAGAGCATGTCCCCTGAATGACCTTAGACTATTAGAATCTAGTCATTTTCTAACTAATTCCCCTACTGTCCATAATTCACTTCAACTAGAAAACAGGCAGCTAACAATAGACATTCTAGTAACTCTGAAGTTCAGTCAGGATAATCAAACAGAAAATCATCATCTACTAGTGGACAGATGACTTCTGGCCATGAAAGACCAGGATTCAACTCAACAATACTGGAAGACAGGAGTGCAATAATACCCACCCAAGCAAGTTACATCTACAATCATTTTGAGTCCAGTACAAATGGAAAGCAGGATAATAATGTCCAATCTAGTGATACATCCAGGCAATCATGGTATGAACAAGGACAATCAAGTTCCCCAAAGTGAAAATCACATCTCCAGTTCTTACAAATCTGGTGACAGCAAAGCCCCACCTCCCCCCAAAAAATAGGAGAATGCAACTATTGCTATACATTCAGTATCAAAATCAAAGGGTTCAATGGAAGGTATAAAAAGGAACCTAGCCATACTCAGCTATGGGACAGTGGAAGGTACAGCCAGGATGAGGCTATTTATCAAGATGGCAGTTCTGAGACAACAAGTAACAATGGAAGCAAGCGAAAACCAAGTTTTTACTACTTTTTGTAGCAACACTCCACTCTATAAATACATCCACGAGCAAAGGGACAATTACCATAAGTGAAACACCAAGAGAAAAATACATAAAGCACAGGAATTTGTAGTGAAAAACTGCTTTTTAAAGACAGTTATCTGTCTCTATTATTTTCTTTAAAAATGTAATTCTACTTTAATCATTATACTTCCTGTTAATCTTCCTTTAAAGAATAGTATATACTCCTCCCCCTCAGCTATATGTTAGTGATATAAGTTTAAAAGTAATAATATAATACAAAAAATTTTGCTGCGTAGGGTTCAATAAGAGTTAAATATGAGCACTTAAGTTTTGAAGTTTCTGCCAAGTTTGATATTGCATGTGACTCGAAAGTGACATATTAGGTCTTACAGCATCATCAGATTACTGTGACGGCCATACCTTGAGTTTATAGACAGAGCTTTCAAGTCTTTGGTTTCAGACTATCTACTGCATAAAAATTGCCAATATAAAAGTATAAACACTATGTCTTGCCTCTTCCCTTCTCCATTATCTTACTATATAAATGGTAAAAACTGACCCAAACAGGCAGAGAACTAAGGATGCTTTGCAGAACAGAAGCATTTAAGCACAACCATGGAAGACGAGCCCTCAAAAAAGCCTGAAAGAGGGCGTGAAACTCAGGTTGTAAAGGGCTGATGAGTAAATGGAAGATAAGGGAGTCAGAGACAGGGAGTGCTCACTGCTCTTTTAAAAAGTGAGTTATGAAGAGGTGGAAAGAATTAGATGATGGTGATAACTTAGATGACAAGTCATCATCCTTCCCCCATCTCAAGCCCTCCCTTTAAGACGTATTGCTTTTCTCAGTGTGTATAACAACATAATCATCCAAGCCAGAAGCCTTGGTTACTTCCATTCCCTCATCTCTCAACTGACTGATCTTCCTTATTCTACCTCATCTCCCTATGGTCTAGTATCAACATAGAAGTGAGTCAGATCATGTCTCTCCTCTGCTCAAAACCCTGCATAAGCCAACAATACTCTAGTATGTTAGATGTATGTATCACATAGAAAAGGCAGGGAGGCCTTGTGAGACGGTAATATTTCAGCAAAGACTTGAAGGAGATAAAGGATTAAACCAAATGGATATCTGAGGGAAGACGTTCTTGAAATAAAATTCCTAAGGAAAGAGTGTGCCTGAAGGTTTTGGAGAACAGCAAGGAAGCAGCATGGCTTCAGCAGAGTCTATGAGGAGAGGGAAAGTAGGAGGAGAAAAGGTCAGAGAGGAAACTGAGGCCCAATTAGCTTCACACTCATTACATTTGCTACATTCCCTCTCCCCTCCCTGTCCCTCTCCCTCTCCCCCTGCCCCTCCCCCTACCCGTTCCCCTACCCCCACCCCAAAAAACACACACACTAAAAGGCAAAGGTTCTGGATCTGACTCCCATCAACCAAGGTCTATAGGTCTCGCTTTTTCCTCTCCCATACTTAAAGCTCGGACATCCCCTCTGATGTCTCCCATGCTAGCAGGTCTTTTATGCCACCTCTGTAACATCTGGAGGATCCCTAAGGAGCACTCCCAAACGCTTTCTCCATCTGCCCACTTTGAGAGACCAGGTCTACATGCAGAAAGCCTCAAGTAGGTAGGAACAAAGGGATACAGGCTATAAATGGCCATGCCAATAGGAGAATCAAACAGCAAGTTAAGGAGATGGAAACACACTAGTGAAAGATATTGACAGAAAAAATAAGAGGATACAAGTAAGAATGAGCTCTGGATTCCCAGCATCTGGGTGTTTTTGAGAACTTGAAGGAGAAAAGGGAGAATACTAAGATGAGAGAGAGAGAAACAACTGAATAGGAAGGCAAATCCTCAAGCAGAGTTATTCCAGGGCCTAGGTCTGGAGCTGAAAGATATATCAACGTGCCTGGCCCACCTCCCAGGTAACACATGTTAAGGTATAAAATTACATCAGATCCATTTTTGATTCTTTTGAGATAAGAGAAAAAATGACCCCTGTACCTGGGGAGAAAGATATGGGCGGGAGGGGGAACACCTCTTGGCCAGTTTTATATTATAGCTGACTTCTTTTTGATTCCATTTACCCCCAAATCATGACCATCAACACTCTGTTTGTTATGTCCCTGCTTTTTACCGTCTCCTCATTCATAGACACTAAGGTACAAACAACTCTCAGAAACTGCACAGGGAGTTGAGGGTAAAAGAAAGGACAAGAGGGAGACTTTCCCTAGCATTTCCCTAAGACCCAGCAGATGGTGCTATAGGAACAGTGCCTTCCAGACAAGAGTGAAAATGTGACTGAACAGAGGTGGGAAGAAAGCTTCACTGTTTATCCTCACCAATCTTATTTGTTTGTTGGTTGGTTTTTTTTAAGTCAAAATTAGATTCCTTAAGAATTGTCCCCCAAACCCTTCCAAGACAGGAATAGTCCCCCATTCCCTGGCTATGCTTAGGAAGAAACAGATTTGAGTTTGAATCTTTTTCTCCACTTAATAACTGACTTGAAACAAGTTTTGTATTTTCTCTGAGCCTTGGTTTTTCATCTGCAAAATAGAGGTAATAATTCCTACATCATATGGTTGTTGTGAGGATTAACAGAATGATGTACAGAAGGGCACAGAGCACTGTGCTTGGCATAAAGGGGAACGTAATTTCCTTTCTTCTGCCAACACATAAGGCACTGAAAATCCTAGAACATGTCACATACCTTAAGAAATCTCTTCTCCTGAACGCTGTCACCTTCAAGGGCATAAACCACTAGCTAAACTAATGGCGGAAGGCGGGGGGTGCAGACTTCATGCCCACTCTGTTAATGTGGGGAACGTACTCTGGTAAAATCATGAATCTCAGTTTGAGAAAAGATTTCTCTGATAATCTAGTCTGACTCTTACATTAGTAATTCTCAAAGGGGAGACAAGAGGCCAAAAGGCACATTCAACATGCCTGTTGTTTTCATGACACAAACCGAGAAACAAAGCTTATCAAACTCTGATTGTTGATTTTGCAGGATAATCAGAAAATAAAGCACTGAAAGGATTAAAACTGCTTACACGATACAGGAAAGTTCCTTTAATGCCCCGACAATAAATACAATTACTTTGCAAAGACCTCATTGCATTTTCAGCCAACAGAGATATTAAAAGTTTCTTCGTTACATCAAGTCAAAATTTACCTCCCTTTCATGGTCGCTTGTTCCCTTTCCTACCACCTCACATATGCCAGCATTCACAGACATGCATACTTTTCTCTCTCGCAAGAATTAGTTCTTCCGATGTCCACACTTCCCAGCCCTTCTCTTCCCTCTAGATTCTCCTCTCCTGTGAATCTTCCTGACGAGCAAATATAGAAGAGGGCCAGCGGGGTGGCAAACTACAGCCCGGAGGCCATATCTAGGGCATCACCAATCTGCTAAAAATGGCCCCTAAGCTAAGAATGCTTTCTACATTTTTAAGGGTTGAAAAAAACTTGTTACATGTGAAATTATGAAATTTAAGGGTCAGGTCGATCAACAGGTTTTATCAAAACACAGTCGTGCTCATTTGTTTACACATCATTTATGGATGCTTTAATGCTGCAAGAGCAGGGTTGAGTAATTGCAACAAAGCCCATCTGGCCTACAAGTCTATAATATTTACTACCTGATCCTTTACAGAAATGTTTGCCAACCCCTCCTGTAGGAGAGCACTGGCCCCAAAAACATGTTTTACCCACAACCCTTTCTTCCCTCTGTGGTGACAGCCAGCTCCTGCAGGAAATTAGCCCTCACTCAGCAAATTCCACCCCCACTGCAATCCCACAGTCTCAGTCACACCTCTGATGAAGCATGACAACCAGGCCCAAATCACGCATCCAGAGGAAACGTGGCCACAGAATGGATACTGACTCTGCAGCCCTCTGAGTAACACTGAGAAGAAAACATGTAGCCTAATAATGGTAAAATTTGGAATCACATAATTTATCATTTCCCAGTAGTTGCTACAACCCCTTCCCAAACCCTGATGATCATATTGCACAAGTTGTAAGTCTATGTCACTTCACCCAGCTTCAGTGAGATTTGTGCTACATATTCACAACAGATGGAGTGTACAGCAAGGTCCTCAGGGACGATTCCTAATGTAAGATTCAGTTTATACCCAGGTGAAATCATGTCCTCTGAGCTGAACATGGGAAGAGAAAGGGCAGATCCTAATCCTGTGAAAAAACAGAGGTGGTCAGTGCAGAGCACTGTAGTCATGACCCTTACTCCTCTTTTATTTCGATTCAATTTGGCAAACGTTTATTGGGGACCTTTATGTGCCATGCAATGTGCTGTGTCTCCAAGTGACATAGGGATTATATAAGGCCTGTTCTCTATTCTAAGGAGCTAATAATCTAGAAGTGACATAGGCACATAGCCAAATACATTTGGGTGTGTGTGTGTGTGTGTGTGTGTGTGTGTGTGTGTGTGTGTGTAAAGGATATACACCAAACAATTAACAGTAACTATTTCTGGGCAGTAGGATTACATGTATTTTCATTAACTTTCCTCTATCTACATTTTCTAATTTTTTGTATTAAATATTAATTACATAGACAATTTTAAAAGACTATAATAGTGTGTGATTGATATTAAAATAAAATTATGAATAAGGGACATAATTATAACTCTCTCTCAAGTAATTCAGGAAAGATTTCCTACAGAATATGAAAGGTGAGTTTGAAAAATGAATAGTACGCGTTTGTCAGGAAGATAATGACGAAAGATATTCCAGAAAAATACGTAAAATAGTATGGTATCTTCAGGAAGGTTTATGAAGTTAATTACCAGTGGAGCACAAAGAAGGATAGGGAGTGAGGAGATGTGGCTGTAGAGAGGCCACAGCACAGATCATGAGGAACCTTGGATACCATGCTAAAGAGCATGGATTTCTTCCCAATGTTAGATAGTGGTTGAGTGAAAGCAACATTGATGAATGGTCACTAAGGTCTCATAAATAGACTTAGGTAAAGAAACAAGAGGACCTCTGCGGCCATTATCCGTTCCAAGAGGCAATAATATCATGGGTGACACCTTGGCTGGAGTCCTGTATAAGAAAATTAAGTTTAAAAAAGAGAGTTTGACTAGATGATCTTCACGGCTCCTAAACATCAGATTCCATGATTCATTGACATCTGGTCCGTGATGTCCCTGCACACACTCCATTCAACTTCAATTAAAATCCACATAATTTGTTATCAATGCATTATGCTAGACATCTTGTTGAACAGCACAGAGGTCTTTCATTGCAGTGTCCAGAGACTCTGGCAGGTGGGGTTGATACTAGCCCAGATTTGGGAACTGCTAACGCAATCTCAGGTGAACAGGTAAGGAAGCAAGAAGGTAAAAACACCTGGGAGGTGGAAATGTAGGTGGATCTGGGCTTGTTTGGAAGTGAATTAGGACATCTCAAAGAGAGCAGCTCGTCCCTAAGATGGACTACTATTCGTTCTATAAAAAGGCCACTATCCCCAACTAGCAGCACCCTGTAAGCTGCTTCAATCTCCATCCTACTTGTTCCTCTGCTGAACCATTTAAGTGAACAGGAGAACTTAGGGTTATAAATTATGAGAATCCAAGATGTGCTCTAAGGCAAAGAAGCTCTGGGCACCAGGCTCCTTTGTAACATACATACTTTGGGGAACTTTGGTATAAGTTTAGCTTTATTGAGAAGGAAAATGAAGAGATAGTCGGGATTGGTAGTACCTCCTTTCTTTGGGGTCATTTCCTTAAAGATCACAAGGCTCAAATTATCCTTTACTCTGAGCCTTTTCTCTTTGATGTGTAATCAGTAAAGCCTGAGGGTCAGTCCCTGCTTAAAGAATGAAAACAGAGGGCTTCCCTGGTGGCGCAGTGGTTGAGAGTCCACCTGCCGATGCAGGGGAAGTGGGTTCGTGTCCCAGTCCGGTAAGATCCCACATGCCGCGGAGCGGCTGGACCCGTGAGCCGTGGCCGCTGAGCCTGTGCGTCCGGGGCCTGTGCTCCGCAACAGGAGAGGCCACAGCAGTGAGAGGCCCGCATACCGCAGAAAAAAAAAAAAAAAGGAAAAAAAAAAAAAAGAATGAAAACAGAAGCTGAGCCTCATAGCAGCTGTCCCTGGCTCCATATCACATAGGCCTATGGCTGGCTTTGCCCACTTTGTCTACTTTCTCTGGCCCACAGTCTTGAGCATCCAGGTGAGCTCTGGTGCCTCCCAGCTGGAGTCAGGCATGCATGTGAACAGACCTGTCCCTCCCTAGTTTGAGGGTTGGGACCTAGAGCGAAACTGAGGAAGTGGATGGATTGGCGCACTCAGGATTCCTACAGCTCCCAAACAAAGCTATGAAAATTATCCCTGGTAGAGGCAGGGAGCCCAGAACAGAAAGTCATTGTTGCTCCATTCATTCAGGAATGGAAAGAAGAGATATATCAATAGATTCTCTTCCAAATTACATCACTTTCTTGCTACATGGCTTGAACAACTCATTCAACTCTGGATTGGTTCTTGATTACAACAGAATGAAATTAATCATGGCTAATTAATGAACAATTATTACAAATGACTCAAACTATTTATCTATTTAAGAAAGAAAAAAGAATAATAATAGGTGGGTCTCTGTCTTTTTTTCCCCTCTAGGTTAACTGAATTTACAGAAAGATGCCTAAACTCCTACAAAGCACTGTCACTATTATCAATCTTTTCTACCAATATGCCACCCAGGATGGGGAGTGTGACATGTTGAACAAGGCAGAACTGAAAGAACTTTTGGAAAATGAGTTTGATCAAATTCTGAAGGTAAGAACTCCACGTCTGGACTGAAGACAGCTGCAATTCTTTTCGTCACCTCTTTCTACCTTTTTGTCGCATACGTCAAATTCCTGGAGAACTTTCCCTACTTGGTTGTAGAGAACAGTGTTTAAAAAAGGGCTTGAAATAAAGTCAAAAGTTGACCCATGGGCTTCCCTGGTGGTGCAGTGGTTGAGAGTCCACCTGCCGATGCAGGGGACGCGGGTTCGTGCCCCGGTCCAAGAAGATCCCACATGCCACGGAGCGGCTGGGCCCGTGAGCCATGGCCGCTGATCCTGCACGTCCGGAGCCTGTGCTCCGCAATGGGAGAGGCCACAACAGTGAGAGGCCCAAGTACCACAAAAAAAAAAAAGTTGACCCATAATGTTTCCATAACATGACCAAGGGAAGTGATCCTACTAAACAACAGGGGAAAATCCACAGATTAAATAATGTCCTATGCGAGTAATTCTTCTGGAAAGAAAATGAGCTGGTTCTCAGAAAAACCGCAAAACAGATGAAATGCATCTTCTTCCCTTTGTCTTTCTTCGACCCAGAACATCCTGACCACTGTCCATTACTGAGATTCTGGCACTATAAGGCCTCTGAGTTCAGGAAATTAGCATCTTACTCCTAAATCATAAAATAGAGTGACTACCACCCTAAAATGTTAGCTCAGGAAATAAATATTCATAAGCTTAGATCTAGCTCTTGATCTTCAATTCATTAAATCAAGCTGTCTACTGAATAGTTTTATTTGGGTTTCTATGGATGCCTTAAATTCAGCGTCGGATGCGAAACTCATCATCTTCCCCTTTAAATAACCCTCCTCCTCTTCCGACCAAGGCATAATCTGGTGCCATTCTTGATTTCCTCTCTCAGCAGGATCCTCCACCCTCCAACTTCTATCAAATTCACCAACAGTCTCTCAAAACAGCCCATTTCTCTCCATCACTATTGCTAGTCTTTGGGGTCAGGCCACCTTCCACTTCCAATCTCAACATTATATGCAAATCTAATCATTTCACAACTCAACTCAAAATCCTTCAACAGTTCCCAGCTCTTAAACTTCAAGTTCCTTAACACAACTTAAAAGGTATGATCTGGGGCTTCCCTGGTGGCGCAGTGGTGAAGAATCCGCCTGCCAATGCAGGGGACACGGGTTCGAGCACTGGTCCAGGAAGATCCCACATGCCACGGAACAACTAAGCCTGTGCACCACAACTACTGAGCCTGCGCTCTAGACCCTGTGAGCCATAACTACTGAACCCACGTGCTGCAACTACTGAAGCCCGCACACCTAGAGCCCGTGCTCTGCAACAAGAGAAGCCAGCGCAATGAGAAGCCCGTGCATCGCAACGAAGAGTAGCCCCCCGCTCGCCACAACTAGAGAAAGGCCACACACAGCAATGAAGACCCAACACAGCCAAAAATAAATAAATAAATAAATTTAATTTAAAAAAAAAGGCATGGTCTCGTCCCTATTTATCTTTCTAGCCATATCTCTTGACTGTTAGACTCTATATTTAGCAATCCTGAATCTCTCAGTTCCTTGTATGAGCCATGCTTCCCCTCACCTCTGGCTCTCTGTTCATATTGTTCCCTCTGCCTGCAACAATCTTTTGCCCCTCATGCTCTTTCCATACCCCTTTATTTGGCTAATTCCAACCCATAATTCAAAACACACCACTTTCTCTCATTAACCATCCTTGAACCCCCAGTGGTTGTCCTCTGGTATAATGTTTCACGTGAAATTATCACCATACATGGAACTTTTAAGTTTGTGTGTCTTGCCCAGTAAACGTTAAGTTCCATTTTGTCAGGAACCAAACTTGTTCACTGCTTTATCCCTGAACCTCACTCAATGCTAGGCAGATAGTAGGTGCACAATAAATGTTTGTTGTTGAGTTAATTAA
The DNA here is from genome assembly GCF_039906515.1 of Pseudorca crassidens. Classification (NCBI taxonomy): domain Eukaryota; kingdom Metazoa; phylum Chordata; class Mammalia; order Artiodactyla; family Delphinidae; genus Pseudorca; species Pseudorca crassidens. The sequence goes on along the minus strand of NC_090297.1, from coordinate 109,347,563 downwards.
GTAGTTAATTAATTAAAAGCTGGACAAATAAAGAAAAGCCATATAGAATTAAAGCAGTTATCCAAAATTATTGTTTATAAATTAGCTAGTCATATATATTTGACCCATTCCTTAAAAAATAATCAATTCCCTGTTCCCTGTCATCTTCCAGTTGCACCCTCTTCTAGCTATTCATTGCATATTCCTTTTTCTCTTTCTGCATGAGATAGGGCAGTCCAGCCTAAAGGACTATGAGGCTGAGCTCCACCTAAGTAAGCTAAACATTCATATTTCTACAGCCTTCCTTCAATTGGTTAGCTCAGTGTGTGCTGCATACTCACAGAGCTTCCTTTTGTACCTTGTTCCTATACAGAATCCAGATGACCCAGACACTGTAGATACCATCATGCAAAATCTGGATTGAGACCATAACAAGAAGATAGAATTTACTGAGTACCCTCTGATGATGTTCAAGCTGGCTCAGGCTTGTAATAAAATCGTCGGCAAAGACTACTGCCAAGCTTCAGGGTCAAAGCAAAAAGATCACAGTCACCAGCACCAAGAGGAACAGAGTGAAACAGAAAAGGAGGATGAAGGGCAAGAACTGTCTTCTAGTATTCAAGTTGGAGTGAAGGAAAACATGATTCTTACTCCAGAGGCTCCAGGGGCAGCATTAAACACAGGTCTGGGTCCAGCTCCAGAAGAACTGGGCATCAAGGAGGCTTGTCTAGTTCTGGGCACAGGCAAAGCTCTGGGGAAAGAAAGAGTCAAGTTCACGCTACTTCAAGAATAGTAAGAAAAATAAGCATGGTTCTCAACAGCACAAAAGGTCTAGGAGTGAATAAGCTGGTTATACTCATTCAAGGAACTGTAGCACAAGATCAAACTCAGCAAATCAGTCAGGTACTTATGGAGAACAAGGGCACGTGTGCCACACAGAGGATCAGTCTTCCAGTTCTGACCAACACTGGTCTGACTCAAATGAATCTTTAGGGAAGAGACAACATAAGAAAAAATCATGCCATTCACTTAGTAAGCAGCATCGTGGAGTCATCACAAGGAGTTGTGGAGGACAAGACCACTGGTCAAATTCAAATGAGACCACTGGTTGTGGTCATGGCTGTGGCTCAGACCAGCCCTCTCAACAGAGATGGCATGAATCAAATGAAGGATATCAATCAGGAACCTGTGAAGAACAAGGATACTGTTCTACTTCTAGTTCGAGTGAGGTATCCAGTTATGGCCAACACAGGTCAGACTCAGGATGGTCTTCTAGCTCTATCCAATGTGGGTCTGGATCAGGTCAATCCTCTGGCTACAGACAACACAGATCTGGCTCAGGTCAGTCTTCTGGCTTTAGGCAGCATGGATCTGGCATAGGTCAATCCTCTAGCTATGAACAGCATAGTTCTACTTCAAGACAGTCACCAAGCTGTAGTCAACATGGATCTGGCTCAGGTCAGTCATCTAGCTGTGGCCAACACAGTTCCGGATCAAGCCAATCTCTTAATCATGGCCAACACAGGACTGGATCAAGTCAGACTTCCAGCTATGGCCAACAAAGGACTAGATCAGGCCAGTCTTCTGGCTTTAGACAACATGGGTCTGGCTCAGGAGAGTCTTCTGGCTTCAATCAGCACAGATCTAGCTTAGGTCAATCCTCCAGCTATGAACAACATGGTTCTACTTCAGGACAGTCACCAAGCTGTGGCCAAGACAGATCTAACTTAGGTCAGTCTTCCAGCTATGGTCAATGTGGCTCAAGTCAACATGGCTCAAATCAGTCTTCTAGTCACAGCTGACACAGTTCTGGCTCAAGTCAGTCTTCTGGCCACAGCCAACATATATCTGGCTCAGGTCAGTCTTCTACATTTGGTCAGCATTGTTGTAGCTCAAGAGAGTCATCTGGCTTTGGTCAGCATAGATCTGGCTTAGGTCAATCCTCTAGCTATGAACAACATGGTTCTACTTCAGGACAGTCACCAAGCCGTGGCCAACACGGATCTAACTTAGGTCAGTCTTCCAGCTATGGTTAACGTGGCTCAAGTCAATGTGGCTCAAGTCAGTCTTCTGGCCACAGCCAACATGGATCTGGCTCAGGGCAGTTTTCTAGCTTTGGTCAGCATGGTTCTAGCTTAAAAGAGTCATTTGGCTTTGGTCAGCATGGATCTGGCTTAGGTCAGTCATCAAGCTATGGACAATACCAATCTGAATATGGTCAATCTTCTAGGCATGGAAAACATGGTTCTGCTTCAGGTCAGTCCTCCAGCTTTGGACAAAAACGGTCTGGATCAGGTCAATCTAGCTATGGCCAACACAGGTCTGGCTCAGGTCAGTCTTCTAGTTGTGGCCAGCATGGATCTAGTTCAAGACAGTCTTCAAGCTATGGCCAATATGAGTCTAGCTCAGGTGTGTCCTCTAGCTATGGCCAACCTAGGTCTGGAGCAAGCCAATCTTCTAGCTACAGCCAACATAGGTTTGGCTCTAGTCAGTCCTCTAGGTATGACCGTTATGGGCCCAGATCAGGTCAGTCTAGCTTTGGGCAACATGGGTCTAGCTCAGGAGAATCTTCTGCCTTTGAGCACGGATCTAGCTTAGATCAATCATTAAGCTCTGGATAGCGTAAATCTAGATATGGTCAATCCTCTGACTATAGACAACATGGTTCTGCTTCAAGACAATCATGAAGCTGTGGTCAACATACATCTGGATCATGCCAGTCTTCTAGCTATGGCCATTGTGGGTCTGGATTAGGTCAATCTTCTAGCTATAATCCACAGAGGTCTGGATCAGAACAGTCTTCTGGCCATGTCCAATGTGACTCTGGCTCAAGTCAGTCCTCTAGCCATGGCCAGTTTGGATCTGGATGGAGTCAGTCTTCTAGCTATGGTCAACACAAATCTTCCATGGGTCAGTGTTCTACCCAGAGTCAACATGGATCTGGCTTTGATCAGTGTCCCAGTTCTGAACAATACGGCCCTGGCTTATGTCACTCATCTAGCCCTGGACAATATGGTTCTTGATCTGGTCAGTGTTCTAGCTCTGGACAATATGGGTCCGGCTCGTGCCACTCATCTTGCTCTGAACAAGGTGGTTCTGGATTTGGTCAGTGTTCTAGCTATGAGCAACGTGAATTACAAGGGAGATGTAGGTCAAGTTCAAGTGGAACTCATGAAGGGTATAGTAGACCCCAAATAGGCTCAACCCCCAATCAGTCAAGAAGAAACAGCCAGGAATGGTCAGGGTACAGCCAGAAAGAAAGAAGTAGGAGTTGTAGCCCATTAAGTAGCAAGTCGAATGGATATGAGAGTATTCATGGACAATCAAGAACATGTAGGCAACAAAGCCAAGGACAGAGCCTGGGTCAAAGGGAATCCGGCTGTAGCCATTCAAATTGTAATGAAGGGCAAACAGGAAGCAGTTATAGACAAGATGAAAGCTCCTCAAGTTGTGGCTTTAGACAGTTTACACCCTCCTATGGACAGTCTAGATCCAACACTACCAATACATTGTTAATTTGCAAGGAGGATAATAGACAAGGTGGCTATTATTACCAGAGAGAAGGAGGTAACTATGAAGGGGGAGATACAAACTCAAATTCCCACAATTTCCATAGCAGCACTCCACTCTCTGAATATGTCCAAGAGCAGAAGTGCTAATTCAAGGAATGAATAATAAATAGAAGTGAAATTAACTCAAGTAGTAGTTTAAGAAATATGAAACTTATATACAAGCAATTCATTATGAAACTTCTTTCTAACACTGGATGTATCTATTTCTGTCTTTGCCTTTTAAACATGTAACTGTACTCAATTGCTTGTTATTGGGTTCCTTCCAAAGAATGTACAGTATGGGGGCTACTTAGTTAGGAAATACTGAGTTGAATAAATAATGTGTGGGAATAAATTTGGAAGAATAAGGCAAAGCATTTGAGGAGCCTGGGGTTCAGTTGAGGTGTCTTTTTGAGAGCTCCTTACTCACCATATGATGCCAAAACTAATGTTTCATCTCTAAAGAGCAAAAAATTATAAATGTGTTACCAGTTCTGGAGCCAAAGCTTCTCTTATAGTAACATGGACCATAATTTTTTGTGTGCCCCACAATGGATGACAGCAGAAAAAAGAAGACCCTAAAAGCAAAGACACAGCATTGATAGTGTCTTTGCTTATCAAAACCACCAAGCCCCTATTCTTAGCTGCATCTTTAATGAGTAAACTAACAAGAGGCATTAAAAAGTGGCACCAGGTGCTTCTCCCTAACCTGTGAGTGAGAGCAATTTTTTCTTAAAGGGCAGGGATGAATCAGGTCAGGATTAAAAGATCCAAATGTGGGCTCTGGGACTTCCCTGGTGGCGGAGTGGTTAAGAATCTGCCTACCAATGCAGGGGACAGGGGTTCGATCCCTGGTCTGGGAAGATCCCACATGCCGCGGAGCAACTAAGTCCATGAACCACAACTACTGAGCCTATGCTCTGGAGGCCACGAGCCACAATAACTGACCCCACATGCCACAACTACTGAAGTCTGCGCACCTAGAGAAGCCACCGCAATGAGAAGCACACGCACCGCAACGAAGAGTAGCCCCCGCTCGCCACAACTAGAGAAAGTCGGTGCACAGCAACAAAGACCCAACACAGCCAAAAAAAAAAACAAAAAAAAAACAAATGTGGGCTCTGACCTGGTTTCAGCAAGAGAGATCTTGACCCCTACTACTAAGAATTTTCTCCAGGTTAAAAAAAATTTATAAGAGCAATAGCGTGAAAATACAATGGCTCTAAACTACTTCTGTAGTTCACTGGCCTGCCTCATAGGACAATACCATTTATACAGCGATTGAACAAAACACTGTCAGCCACTGCTTCATAGTTTCTTAGTTTGACTGTCGCATATTTGTTTCAAGTCTTTGGATTCAAATAACTGGACTGCATTAAAACTGACAATAAATAATGGTGATCAAATACTGAGGTTTGTCTCATCTCTGCTTCAATTCACTCTCACACACAGGTGGTCAGACTAAAAACTAACTTAAATAGTTATTTTCCAAGGCCCTGTCCTTCACAGATAACCCAGAATATGTAAATAATTATTTAAATTCAAAAACAAGACAACTCAATCTTAAAATGAGCAAAAGATCTGTTTGGACACTTAACCAAGCAAGATGTACAAATGGCCAATAAGCACCTGAAAAGACGCTCAATGTCCTTAGTCATCAGAGAAACGCTAATTGAAAAATAATGAGGGGCTTCCCTGGTGGCGCAGTGGTTGGGGGTCTGCCTGCCGAAGCAGGGGACGCAGGTTCGTGCCCCGGTCCGGGAGGATCCCACGTGCCGCGGAGCGGCTGGGCCCATGGGCCATGGCCGCTGAGCCTGCGCGTCCGGAGCCTGTGCTTCGCAACCAGAGAGGCCACAACAGTGAGAGGCCCGCGTACCACAAAAACAACAACAACAACAACAACAAAAACATAATGAGATACTACTACACACACATTAGAATGGCCAAAATTAAAAATACGGGCAATACCAAGTGTTGGTATTACTGGTGGATAGTAAAATGATAATGCTTTGTGATGACCTAGACCCAGAGGGGTGGGATAGGGAGGGTGGAAGGAGGCTCAAGAGGGAGGCCATATGGAGATATATGTATACATATAGCTGATTCACTTTGTTGTACAGCAGAAACTAACACAACATTGTAAAGCAATTATACTCCAATAAAGATATTTTTTAAAAAAAGAAGAAAGTAAAATGATATATTCACTTTGAAAAATAGTGTGGCAATGTCTTATAAAGTTAAATATACACGAGTATATGACCCAGCAACTCTACTCCTAGGTGAAATGAATACATGTCCACGTGAAGATTTTTACATGAATGTTCACGACAGCTTTAATAATAATACCCAAAACTTAAAACAACCAAAATGTGCACAACTGATGAACAGATAAACAAATTGTATAGCCATCCAATGAAACACTATTTAGCAAAGAGAAAAGAATGAACTGCTCATATACATGACATGGATGAACCTCAAAAACATTATACTGATCAAAAGAATCCAGACACAAAAAAAGTGCATACGGACTTCCCTGGTGGTGCAGTGGTTAAGAATCCACCTGCCAATACAGGGGACATGGGTTCGAGCCCTGGTCCAGGAAGATCCCATGTGCCGTGGAGCAACGAAGCTCGTGTGGCACAACGACTGAGCCTGCGCTCTAGAGCCCGAGAACCACAACTACTGAGCCCGTGTGTCACAACTACTGCACCCCTCATGCCTAAAGCCTGTGCTCCACAACAAAGAGAAGCCACCATAATGAGAAGCCCGCACACCACAATGAAGAGTAGCCCCCGCTCGCCGCAACTAGAGAAAGCGCGCGCACAGCAACAAAGACCCAACGCAGCCAAAAAATTAATTAATTTTTTTAAAAGTACATGTTATATGATTCCATTTATAGGGAACTATTAAAGACAAATTTTAAAATACAAAACATAGAAAGTAGACCAGTGGTTGTCTAGGGCAGGGAACAGAACTTATGAACTTATGAATTAGCTGGAAAGAGGAACCCAACGGAACAGTCCAGGGTGATGGACTTATTCTACATTGATATATATTTACATCAAAACTCATAAAATAGTATACTTAAAATGGTGTATTTCAATACCACAATAAAGTTAATTTTGTTTAAAATCTCCACATGGCTTTTTGTGAAACTTGATACACTAATTCTAAAATTTATATAGAAGATCAAAGAATCAAAAATAGCCAGGGCAATTTATAAGATAAATAAGGAGGAGGAATGTCACCTTAACAGATATCAAACTATGTTACAAAGTTATATTATCTAAGACAATGTGGAATTGTTGTAAAAACAGACATATAAAGCAATGGAGGGACTTCCCTGGTGGTCCAATGGGTAAGACTCCGCGCTCCCAATTCAGGGGGCCAGTGTTCAATTCCTGTTTGGGGAACTAGATCCCTTATGCATGCCGCAACTAAGAGTCTGCATGCCGCAACTCAGAAGTCCACATGCTAGCAACTAAGAAGTCTATATGCCACAACTAAAGATCCGCATGCTGCAGTGATGATCCCGCATGCCGCAACTAAGACCCAGCACAGCCAAAATAAATAAATAAATTTTTTTTTAAAAAAAGCAATGGAACATCCAGAACAGACCCAATTAAGTTATAAATGCCCATAAATCAAAAGACATTCTCAAAAAGTAAAAAAGACAAGCCATCGATGAGGATAAAACTTCTGCAAGGCCTATAAACAAGTAATTAATAGCTAGACTGTACATAGAACTTATAAATATCAAATTAGGAAAAAATGGCAAAACTTACAAAAAGAAAGTTTACCAAAATAGAAATTCGAACAGCCAAGTGACATTTTAAAAACAATGCTTAGGGAAACATAAAATTAACATACAATGAAATACCATTTCATACAGATCAGGTTAGAAAGAACTAAATTCTGGCGATATCTAGCATTGGGGAGGACTGGAGCAATGAAGGTCTACATTGGTAACCATTTAGGAAGCAATCTGGCAATGACACAGGAGTCAGACAATGTTGCAAATAACTTAAAAGTTCAACAGAAGAATGGATAAATAAATTGTAACATATCCATATACTAGAATGCTATACAACAGTTAAAATTAATGAGATATACCTGGGGTGGAGGGGAGGGGACTACAGAATACAACACCAAAAAATATTCCACACTGGCATGTAGATTGTTTTGAGTTGAAGGCAATCAAGGCCTAGCAGACTTAGGAAGAGTTTTGTTTCAGAGGTTTGTTTGTTTTTGCCTCTCCCTTAACTGTCTAAAAGGGTTTAGGTAGGGGGCCTATACCAGGACCAGAGCTATTAGCAGAGATAACTTTTTGTATCAGAAAGACTTACCTACATGGCCTGGAAAACATTTGTTTACCAAACATTTGCTCTTCTCAACTTCCTGTGATTTTTCTTCCTCCCTTTGAGGACCCCTACCCCCTTCTCCTTTGTTCAGAATGGTATATAAGCCTCAATTGCCTGACTGCCTTTGAGTCTCATATTTTTATGGTACTCTCATATGTATGAAATTAAATTTGTTTTTCTCAAGTTAATCTGTCTTACATCAATTTAACTATTAGACTAGCCAAAGAACCTAGAAGGAAAGAAGAGAAAAGTTTTCTGCCCCTAAGTATATTCAGATCTTCCTCAACTTATCATGGGAGTTATATCCCAATAAAACCTGGAAGGTTAAAATATCTTAACTTGAAAATGAATTTAATATACCTAACCTACCAAACATCATAGCTTAGTCTAGCCTACTTTAAATATGCTCAGAACACTTATATTAGCCTTTAGTTGGGCAAAACCATTTAAAACAAAGCCTATTTTATAACAAACTGTAGTACATCTCATGTAATTTATTGAATACTGTACTGAAAGTGAAAAACAGAATGGTTGTAAGTGCATCAGTTGTTTACCCTCGTGATTGCATAGATGACTGGGAGCTGTGGCTCGCTGCCACTGGCCAGCATCAAGAGAAAGAACTGTACCACATGTCACTAGCCTAGGAAAAGATCGAAATTCGAAATTCAAAGTACAGTTTCCACTGAATGCTTATCATTTTCAAACCATCACAAAGTTGAAAAAGTGTAAGCCAAACCACTGTAAGTCAGGGACTGTCGATGTATCTCAATAGGGAGAAGTCCCCAAAATATAAAGTGAAAAAATTGTAAAGCATGTATACGTTGTGTGTTATCCTTTATAAAGTGTTACAATATACATCATAATACCATATCTTATTTGTAGTTAACACATACTTGGTAAATATAAAAATCTTTATGGGAATGTTAAACACCAGATTCAGGATAGCGGTTACCTCTGGAGAGAGGGGAGAAAATGGGACTGAAAGAATAAATGAGGCCAAAAGTTTTCTTAAGCCAGTTGATGTTTATTATATTATTCCCTACACTTATTTGTAAACCATAATTATTTCACAAAAGGAGGACACAAAGATCAATGTGAGCATGCCATCAAGGACCGCTCAAGGGAGAAAGTGTTCTGACAAGCTACTCCACTGACATACATGGTCCAGCGTGTCCCGGGAGTTGAAATAAACGTATCAGCAGCTCAATGCCTGATGAGATTCATCAACTGAATCACACAACCGTCTGGTTCAGACCTGAAACTTACCAGAGAACCTTCTGAAATGTTGGCTTCCTATAATTTTCCCAAAAGGCCAAAGCATTCACTAGCCAGATTAATAAAGACACCTAGTATTTCTGACAGCACATTTCTGATTGGAAATTAATAAGCTGGCATTCTAGTTTTCATGCTTCACACCCTGGTTAGTTTAGTTACAAAGAAACAGCTTTCCTAAGTCTAATCATCTCTGAGACACTGATATCAGTGTACATCTGAGTCTACAAGGATGAGGACCAAACTCTAACCCTTTTACCAGGCAATAACTCAACCTTACTTTTTGCCTCTTCCAAATTTCAGGGTTCAGGAGAAAGAAAATTAAGATAAAGCAAAAAGAAATTCAAATAAATGCCTCGTTGTACAGATAAGCCAAGTTTTTCATAGTATTCCTCTTCTCCTTGTTATGACTCCAAAATCTAAGAACCATAGTGTTTCACCTAAGAGAGAGGGGTAGACTAACTGTTTGGGGCAGGATCTTACAGGATCTTAATAACTTATCCAGGGCCTGGATCCCAATTCAGAAAATAAAGAAAGTCAATTTTTTTTTGTGCACTCAATATGCAATTAATCTCTGGGAGACAGATTCATACTAAGCGAAGTCTTAACAGTCCAATTTTTAACAAAAGATAGATATGCATTGAGAACAGAAACCAGTTGTCTATCATGGGAACTTCCTTCCCACTGGATAGATTCATTTAAGAAATATCAGAGCTTCTTCGATGACCTTTAGAGCAAAGGAGTTTGATTCTCAAAGTGTTGCCCTATCATGATTTAACAATTTGTCTTAAAAGGGAAAGAGTATGAAACTAACATTTTTATTGAGTTCTCTATGAACTGGGAATACTAAATTATGTGCTGTACATATATTATTTAATAATATTATTTATTGCTTAATTTCACTCTCATAGCAACCCTGCAACTAGAGGAGCTACACTCATTTTATTGAAGAGGAAACTGAGACTCTGAAAGGTCAAGTGACTTGCTTACGTTAGTAGAGACAGGATTTAGACCCAAACCAGTCTGACTCAAAAACACATGTGAAGTTACCATATGTCTTCCACCCTAGTAATATTTGTCTTTAAACAACTACAGTCAAACTTCTAGGACCAGAGCAGCCCCCTCGTCTGGAGACACACCATCTGGTACTCATCCTCTGACTCTCCTTTTCCTACCCTCCATGCAAAGATAATGTCCTTGAGGGACACTTGAGAAACACCCTTGCTCATTAGCAACATACATAAGAAAAATTTTAAGGGAGGGCCCTGCGGCAGATAACTCATCTCCTCACATTTTATTTATCTGATCACATTTAATGCTTCTCATTAGGTTCAATTCCAGAGGGTGGCATTTCTGACCTAGTCCTCCCTAGTGCATGCCTTATTTGAGGTTCACTAGGGACTACTCATCAACAACCTCCCACAGTCTAGCACTCTTTAAAAACAAAGATCCTACATCAATTCCCCCAACAGCCAGAATTCCCTGTCTCTGCCCTGCCCGCATCACCCACTCCTGTGCCCTCTGACTCCCTCACTCTGTACTCTCTACCCCATATATGAAAGATCCCTGAGCAGCCCTCCCGGCTCCTGCTTGGTCCTTATCTACAAGTCCTAGTCAGAGCACATTCCAGATGTTGAAGATATTATATCATCAGGTAATCTGAGACACAGCTATGACAAATTTGCCTTGCAATACTCCCAGACTGCAACAGGCAGAGAACGAAACTCCATGTGCAAAGACATCAAAGAAGTAATATGTTCAGGGACCAAAGAGTAGATGTCTTTGGCTGAAGCATGTAGGCAAAGAGTATCAGGAACTGCGCCTGGAAAAGCTAGTCAGGAAAGGCTTAAGTGGACTGTGAGGTACACAGAAAAGAAAAGTCAGGGAAGAACACTGATAAAGATGAATCAAAGTAGGAGGAGAAGCAGGGGAAACTGCTGTTCCAGAAGCCAAAAAAGAGAACTCCGGTAAGTAACAGGCATGAATATAAAAGGTATTTTTAAAAGTTACAATAAATAAAACCAGAGAGAACTGGCAGAAGAGTAAACAAATAGATCGATATATCTGAATAAACAGTCCAGAAATATATATACATATATATGTATTTTTTTAAAGGACACATGGAGTGTCTGCTACATACTCAACATATGTAAAGCACTTGGAGACGTGCCTAATCCACAGACATCCTCTGGTAAATGTTAGTGGCTACCCTTATTATTATTTGTTGTTGCTGCTGCTGCTGTTGCTGTTATCATTATTCCAAATCAGTATGGAAAGGACAGATTCTTTCAAGAAGTTTGGCAGGAAAGAGAAGTAGGAGAGTAAGCAAGGAAGACAGAAGAAGCCTTTACGAAGAACGAAATTAAAGTATGGGTTGAAAACCTAGGAGGCACCCAATAAAGTTTACTAAATGAGTGAAGAATATTTGTAAGCTAAGGAGAAGGAGACTGAAAAGAAAGAGATGCTTGATACCAAAAAGGGGGTTCATTGCTGGCTCAAGGATCTGGAAGAAATGACAGAAATGGAAGCAAGAGCACATATAGCAAAATCAGCCCTAGAAAGGAATAGGATTCCTTATATGCTTGAGGGTAAAAGGAGGTAAAAATGAGTGAAGATATTATTATCTCAGTGTTACTAAAAGAGGTGCCTAGGGTGAGAATTATCACCTGAGGTACTTATTCAGAAAGCTAATTCTTGGACTCCCCCCCAGACCCACTGAGTCAGAATTTCTAGGAGATGGGATCCAGCAACCTGCATTTAAATGATCTGTTGGATTCCTTTGAGAAGAATGGAAGTTAGGAGAATTCACATCTGTTGCCCCTATGGAGAAAGCAAAATTGACCCCTTGCCCATCACTATTATGACTAAGTACAACAGATCCAACTGTTGCAGAGGGAAAAAAATCTTTATGCCCTGAGATAACCTGAAAATATGGAAGAAGATTCTACCTAAAATTAGTGTCCCCAAGTCAATGAAGACTTGAGCTCTTTCCTGTAAACTGCTGACTCCCTCATGAAAAATGTTTCTCCCTGACTTTCGTCATACTGACATCTGCAAGTATGATAATCAATCACATGGGGAAATCACTGATTTTTACCCACAAGAAAGGACCAACTGTAACCTTGGTAACCGCATGATTTTTTTTTTCCTTTAAATGTCTCTGTCATTTATTCAAAGAAACATTCTTCTCAAGACTGGACTCCTAATGCTTTTTTAGACACTCCACCATCTTAACAAAGAAGGAAGTGAAGTGATCTGCTAAAAGGCATATAGGGAGGGAGGGAGGCTTGAAAGGAGTGGGAAAGGAGTGAAGCACCTGTTGAGGGGTCTGGGAAGGGCATCAACTAGGAATGAGGAAAGACTGTCAGGTAGGATTCAGAGATTAGATAAGGTGGAAAAATCACAAAGGTGTAGAGAGAAGCGAATGCACCACAGTACGTGATATCGCCAACACCCAACAGCCTGGCAGAATAAGCAAAGAAAATGGCAGATATGAAATCAGCAGGGTAGGTGTGAGGACAAGTGAAGGGTCCAAGGCACTGAACGACCCCTAGTGAGGGTTACAAGTATGGGAGAAAGAGACATCTTACAGTATCTCTCCTGGGCCCCAACTGTGTGTGTGAAGGGAGGGATAATCTTACAGTCAAATTTCCCCCAATGTAGTAAAGATGGGCCTTCCTAGCAGCAGCAGCTTTTCAGGTAAAGGTAAATAACAATATGGAATATACTAGGACCTATGTATCAATGCCAGGCCACATATCCCTTTTTAACCTCACAACTCTTTGGAGCAGAGATCCTTAAGCTTTTCAGTGTGCAAACTGGGGTTCTTAGAAGTTAACCATGAATCCAAGGACACACAGATCAGTCATGATGTAGGGCAGAAGGGACCAACCACAAAACTCGTTCTCAATCAACTAGCCCACACTAACTTCAGGAGCAGCAGGCTCCACTCCACAGAGTAAAGGGAAACAGCATCATAGAAAACCAGATGTCTGATAGAATACGGGGTTGCAGGGAGTCTTTCAAGGAAGAATTAAGGATATAGGGACCTTTCTTGGCAACAGAACTAAAGAAAATGAAAGAAGAAAAATGTAGGAGAATTACCAGAGGGAGGAAAGCAAGTAACAGGCAACAAGTAGCTGTAGATTGTATATCAGATTGCTGGTTGAAGGCGTATGTATTTGGAGGACGTGAGGGGGAGGACACAGGGAGGAGAAGGAAGGGAGAGGAAGAAAACAAGCTCAGCCCATCATGATCATTATCTGTGACATCTCTCAGTGGAGGTGGAGGCCCTGTCTAGATGAGGAGTCACTGAGCCTAGCAGGAGGAGCTGATCTCATTGCACCCTTAATCCAGTCCTTTTCTTCTGCCCACTTTGGGAGCAATCTGGGTGACCAGATTTGTGCCTCTTTGAGATGCTGACCCACTGCTGACAAACTCACGATGCATTATAACATAACTGAGGCCTACACTTTCAAAAGTGTGATTATGGAATCCAGGACAGATATGAAAGAAGGCAAGACGGAGACTGGCAGGCTGAACAAACAGAGACAGAATAAAGAATAAGTTTATTTAAAATGCACACCCAACCAACCAGCAGTTCCACTCCTAGTCTTGTATCTTAAAAGAAGGTGTACATATATGACAATAATAATATCTAACATTCATATAAAACTTAGTATAAGTCAAACTTATTATATGTTACTATATTATATGCAACCCTCTCAATTACCCCATGAGAGCGATAATTCCATATTCCCATTTCACTGATGAGGACAGTGAGGCACAGCAATTGCACAATTGGCTATGGTCACCATAGCTAGCATTTGAACCCCAGTGTTGTGACTCTAAAGTTTTTCTTCTTAACATAAGGCACCAACCATGGCTATGAAATCTGTCCACTGTCCAGAGACGCCCACAGGGAGCAAGTCCAAGAAATCCAATGCATGTCCACGTAACAACCCACATATCCTTAGCACAACGCTACAGCCATGTGAGTACTTTTTCCTTTTCCCCAGGGACCCTCCATTTGCCAAGCTATGTGTCCAGAGGACTAGGCCCATGCAAAGAGGAAGCCTTTCTAACTCACACAAAGGTGCCAGAGTCTAGCTGTGGTCCTACCTACCTGCCACAGCACCACACTATTTTGCGTGGGAAGATATTTATGAGGCTGTTTGATGAGGCACTGCTTGTAGCGATGAATGTGGAAATGGATAAACTGCACAATATACTTATACTGGAATGCTATGGAACACTTAAAAAGGAATGAACTACTTGTTATATATATATTGATTATTTAAATATAACATTGAGTGAATCAAGCTGTAAATTATATACAGTATACTATGTAAATTTTAAAACCCAGAAAGATTACATTTTATAAACACACACACACACATACACAGATTCACCAACTTTGTGTTGGTGATTGCTTCTGAGAAGGGGAGGAGATCATAACTTGGGGAAGAGCATAGGAGACTTAAATGTACCTGTAATGTTTTATTCCTTTTAATAAGCCTTGAAGCAAACGTGACAAAATATTTGTCACTATCAATTCTGGGTGACAGGCATGCAATTACTCAAAATAAAAATAAAGATTAGTTTTTAAGAATGGGCTTAGTAGGAACCTAAGGAATAGAAGAGTAAGAAGGCTATGCTGTGTGATCAATAAGCGAAACTCTGGGAGTCCTGGCTTCCCAAGAGGTGGAGTAGTTATGGGTGAATGCAAGGTTCAGGGTGTGGCCATTTGAATGGGTGGCTGATGTGCAATGGAAAGGAGCCAAAGTCCTTATTGAATACGGTTATAGGGCAAGATTAGTCAACGGAAAAATGAGGTTGGAAAGAGGGTGGAGTACGTATGCATCAATGGGGGGAGTAGTCGTTGAAAGAAGCCAGGGTGGTGAGCGAAGGCAAGCTCAGCCCATCTCCAGCCACAACACAATGAGAGAGAATGAGCACCCTGCACTGGAACTGCTGGAAAGTCATGCCACTCAGGAAAAGTCTGGTTTCAGTTCAGGTGAGGAGGTAGTTACCTCAAAAATTCTACCGACTCTACCTTTCTAATTCATTGATCCAAAACTATGGGTTCAGTCAGAGAGGAGTGGTTGATGTTACCAACAAAAAAGACCTAGGGACACCTTATACTGGGAAATCAAGCTGCCAACTGCATCAAGGAGCACAGAAGGCTGAAGGAGATTATCACAAAGCAAAGGCCAAACGGGCAGTAAACTACTCAGTCCTGGGAAATCAAGTTGGCACTGAATGAGTGAAATGACCTGAGGGAGCAGATAGAGATATTTCAGAATATTGTCAATGAAGAGATGACTCTGGCTCAGGAAGTGGTTCTGGCTCTGGAAACAGCTCTGGGAAAGTGTCAAGGGATGAATGGAGAGAGGGGCCCACACGTGAAGGGATGTGAGGTTGAGAGTCCAGATGGACCCATACAGACAAGGTAAAACCATATCCTAAGAATTAAATCTTTTCAAGATAGAATAGAAGAGTGACTAGGTCAGAATGGTGAAGAGGAAGACAGGCAAGTAGCCAGGAAGGAAACAGGAATAATTGGATGGAACTTGCAGATGTCCCCTGATGCCACTTTTGGGCTAGGAGAAAGTCAGTCCCCTCATGCATGCCAAGGCATACCAAACCATGTTTGTCCTCCCCAGCACTGAAGGGCCTCACCTTGGAGACACTAATGGAGGCCCGTGTCCCCTCAGCTCTAGGATGCCCACACTTAGAGAGAGGGGACTGTTCATTGTCACTGGAAATGTTCATTCAAAGAGACTCCTTTATTTCTGGGCAGAGTACAATGTGCTAAAAAAGAACTGTTTGGGCTTCCCTGGTGGCACAGTGGTTGAGAGTCCGCCTGCCGATGCAGGCGACAGGGGTTCGTGCCCCGGTCCGGGAAGATCCCACATGTCGCGGAGCGGCTGGGCCCGTGCGCCATGGCCGCTGAGCCTGCGCGTCCGGAGCCTGTGCTCCGCAACGGGAGAGGCCACAACAGTGAGAGGGCCGCGTACCACAAAAAAAAAAAAAAAAGAACTGTTTACCTTGATCAAGACCTTATTCACAAAATACACTGATGCCTTTCTGTTAAAAAAGAAAAAAATTCATCACACTCACTCTGGGGCAGAGGAAGAGCACAGACCCACATGCTGCATCCTCCTCTTTATTTTTCTCCAACTCCCCTCCATCCCTGTTTAGGCAGTCTTTTTTCTATTCTGCATAGAGGTAGAGTAGAAAAAAATATATAGGTTCCTTGCAATAGCATCTTCTTTCAAATTTGAATGTCTCACACCTGCACCTTGCCTTTTGCATTTAGAAGAGAGGAATGCTGATGTCTTCTTCCTCAGGTCCTTTAGTTTGGGCTGAGGGGCCCTCAGAGTACACTTTGTGAAGCCCACAGGGAGCTGGGAAAGACCTCATTATTACTACACGGATGTTTCTGTACCTATAAAATGTTTCACTTCCAAGTATTTCAAAAGTCAGCACAATAAAACCACTCTATAGTGTAAAATAACTGGTTATCAAATCCATCTTTGCTCTGTTTGTAGAGGGAAGTAGTAAGAGAATTAAATGCCTGATATGGTGGGGAACTAGGACCCAGTGGTGACAAGTAACTTTTCATGGTTCACCAGTTTGGTGAAAGCACCAAACCCTCCTGGGCCACCTTGACAACAGCACCATTCTTGTCCAGCTATACTCACTGAGCTGGGGAGCGTCATTTGAGGAAGGAGAGGATGGGGAAGTAGAGCAGGACTGCGATGAGACCTAACACTCAGTCTTCAGACTTGGCTGCCTTATCCTCCTACAAAGCAAACCCAGGGCAGAAGCACAGATCTTTCTGTCTCTGTGCAGCCTTGCATATACAGAGCTAGGCAGTAACACGTCCTTCACTGTGTCAGGGAATTATGTGTATATTCCACCTGAAATAATCCTGTCTGCACCTGGGGCCTCCCTCTGTGGCCACTGTCATCTCCTGCAGGAGCTCACCCCTCACTCAACAAATTCCAACATCCCTTCTTACCACACCCTTGGCCACATCGTGATGAAGCCAGGCTGCCTGTCTCTGAGCAGCAGCCCCCAAATGGCAAGAGAACAGAGGTTGTCTCAATGGCCCATTAAATACCCAGAACTAGTAATTATAGTCAAGCCTTGTTGAGCACTAATACATGGTAGCACTGCTCTGAGAACTCAATCACTAAAACTGTGTGAGGGAAGTATTATCTTCACCCATATTTCACACACAAGAAAACTACACCATGGAGAGGTTAAGCAGCTTTCCCAAAGACATACTGCTAGTAAGTGTCCCAACAAGGATTTCAGCCCAGGCAACCTGATTCCAGAGCCCATACTCTTACCCACTGTGTGATTCTGCCCTTTGGAGGAATTCAGAACAGCTAATATGATTGTTACGTTGAGAAATATGTAATCTACAATTTGCAGCCCTGCCTCCCAATGAGTTTTCACTCCTTTCAATGTTTACGTTTGAGGCTTTCAGGCTTCACATCTAAAATGCAACAGGGTATGTAGTTTTATCTTGTCATAATGGAGTAGAAAACAAGATCTCAGTGGGAGTACCGTCCCCATGCCAAGTTCAGGAGCAGTCAGGTCATGTGCTCATGTCTTCACCAAGAGTGACTCCAAGTTTCCAACTTTGCAGACCAGAGAGACAATGTCAGCACTAACAGATTCAGGCATTCAGAGGGCAGAGCAGGTTTGGAGAAACAGATATTTAGTTTAGTTTATTCATTCAGTCAACAAGTATTTTCAGAGCATTGAGTATCTGACACTGTGGGGGAATCTGGGGACACAACAGGGAACCAAAGTCTGGCAGCATTCCTTGCAGGATATGCTAGAGGAGACTGAGAAAAAACAAGCAAACAGTACGTAAGAAACAGGATGCCATGACAAAATAACCCAGGGAACCTCTTTTATACGGGCGTTCAGAAATGTAAATAGTAAATTTGAGATCCTCAAAGACTGGGAGGTGGATATATAGGTCCTAATGACATGCCCCACTTTATGACTTTATGCCAACTTCCCAGGAACTTCCCTAAGAATACTTTAGGACACTGTAATGCAAACTTCTTGACCTGGTGCTCCAGGCCCTGCTGCAGCCCCGACCTACCTACCTACCTCTTCCCACCACCACTTCCAAACACACCCTCTCCATTCCATTTAGGCTAATGTCTCACTGTCCCGCAACACCTCACGTTCACCCACCCTGTTCTCTCCCTTCACCTATTAATTCTACCCACCCTTCAAGACCAGGCATCCTCATTTTTATCCACTACAGGCTTACCAAGCTTCCCTCTCCTCTACACTACTAGTTTGCAAACAATTACCTCCAAATAAAGCCTGCTGTCTTTCACTGCTGTTTCACAAGCACCATAACCAAGGACTTTAACACAGACCCTAACCACCATCTCCTTGCAACAAGTGTGGGCAGGAAGGGAAGGGGATTCGGTATACGTCCAGAGTTCTCAGAGCCAGAGGCTGAGAGAATGGACTCAGGCTCAGAAAAGCAGCTCGAGGGGACCAAGAACAGTGTCCAAGTCCACAAGTCCACATATCAGTGTCCAAGAAGTACAATTTCCAAATAGCAAGACACAGAGTCTCCAATCAAGTGGAGAGATCTCTATAGTTGTGAATACAGGTGGCAAGGAGACAGTTCTAGGGGGAGACTAAAAGGCCAGGTGGGGTATGTAATCAAAGCCTAGGAGTAGAGGATAAAGCATAAGCCTGGTCTCACAGACCTGGTCCAACACAGGCTAGAGGGAGCACAGACTTGTGACCGGGGGATAACCAGGGGCACCACATATCAACTGGCAACAAAAGGAATCTGGGGGAGAATTCAGGAACCTAGACACCAAGACTGGGTGACTAAATTTGATAATCTGGCTCAATTCAAAGTTTAAGCTGTAGGTAGAGATCATCAGTGGACTTGTTTGGGGAAAGTACAGAAAGTAGATGAAAGAGAAGAAATGAAGGCCAAAAATGTCCATGGATAGATTACTAGTCCCCCGGGTGCAGGGCCCAAGCCTCAATTCTATCCTCCACAGCACTTAGCAAATACATATTTATTGATTACATAAAAAAGGAAGATCACAGAGAGTCTGGTGTCACCCAGTTGAGGAAATAAGCCAAGCCAACCTGAGTCATCACTTAAGCAAGCTATGTATTTTTGCAGGTTTACAAGAAACCTCCATCACCGTGGCAAACACAGAGCAGTAATGTGATGTGGTGAAGGAAGATGGGGCTAGAAATGAGGGGAAACTACACCAACTTTGCCAGCAACCTCCTGTAAGACCTTAGACAAGTCACTTCACTTCTCTGAGCCACAATTACCCCATCTATAAGAGGGCAAATGTAATTGCTTCAAATTTTTCATGGTATCTAAAACACTCTTCACCCAGTTCTCTGCTTGGCTAACTTCATTTTTTTTTTTTTTAATCTCTGATCAAATCCTGCATCCC
The DNA here is from genome assembly GCF_039906515.1 of Pseudorca crassidens. NCBI lineage: Eukaryota > Metazoa > Chordata > Mammalia > Artiodactyla > Delphinidae > Pseudorca > Pseudorca crassidens. The sequence goes on along the minus strand of NC_090297.1, from coordinate 109,327,922 downwards.
TAATGAGGCCTATCCTAGCCACCCTATTCAATACTGCAACCAGCCCATGCCAACACCCCACCCACACACACTCTGGTTTACACTTTTCTTTTCCATAACACTTCTAACACACTATATAATTTATCTATTGTCTTTATTGCTGCCTGCTAGAGTGTAAGCCCCATGACAGCAAGGATCTTTGTCTGTTCTAGTTCACTGATATTATCAAGTCTCTGAATAGCACCTGGGACAGCATAGGCATCCAATAAATATTTGAAGAATGAATATATGAACAAATCAATTAAAGGCCAAAATCTTGTGAAATAAAAAAACTACAATAACAAATCTGCCCACATCCTCAAGCATCCCTAAAATTCCTTAATACCCTCTTGAGGGAACCCAAAAAGGCAAACACGTCCACAGTGCTCTGGGGCCATCTGCTGGCAGCTCTACCTAGTAGCTACCTCAGCAATTAAACTGACAGGAATTTCCAGTGGAGTATGGAGTTGCAGGGAACGTCTGCCTTCAGCCACTGAGCACACTCAGGCTACAGATAAAAAAGAAAGAAAAGGGCTTCCCTGGTGGCGCAGTGGTTAAGAATCCGCCTGCCAATGCAGGGGACACGGGTTCAAGCCCTGATCTGGGATGCCACGGGGCAACTAAGCCCGTGCGCTACAACTACTGAGCCTGTGCTCTAAAGCCTGTGAGACATAACTACTGAGCCCGGGTGCCACAACTACTGAAGCCTGCGCGCCTAGAGTCCGTGCTCTGCAACAGAAGCCACCACAGTGAGAAGCCCACGCACTGCAACCAAGAGTAGCCCCTGCTTGCTGCAACTAGAGAAGGCCCACGTGCAGCAACAAAGACCCAGTGCAGCCAAAAATAAATAAATAAATTTATTTTTTTAAAAAAAGGAAGAAGAAAGCTAGACTACAAATCAGGAGCATCCAAGTTTCTGGAAGAAAGAGTTAAAATTTCTCTGAAGGACCATATGTCCCAGTGTTTCCCAGAACTTCTTTCCACTTACGATAATAACAGTAAGTACTACTTACTAAGCTCTTATGTGTCAGGCACTGTTTAAAGAACTTTCATGTACTATTCTGTTTAATCTGTTAAACGTCATCAAGCCGTTGACGCTCATACCATTACTACCATTTTATAACTGAAGAAAGTTTTTTATTAATTTATTTTTGGCTGCGTTGGGTCTTCGTTGCTGAGCGTGGGCTTTCTCTAGTTGCAGCGAGCGGGCTACTCTTCGTTGTGGTGCGCGGGCTTCTCAATGCGGTGGCTTCTTCTGTTGCAGAGCACGGGCTCTAGGCACACGGGCTTCAGCAGATGTGCCACGTGGGCTCAAACCCGTGTCCCCTGCATTGGCAGGTGGATTCTTAACCACTGCGCCACCAGTGAAGTCCCAGAAAGTTTGTTTTTAAAATAAATGTTTTCGTTTAAGTAAAACAGTGAACCCATCTAAATTAAAATATCGATAAGAAAAACCAAGACGTGATGTGCACGCGGCGCTTGGGGAGGCCTAGCGTGCCTGTGCTGGCAGGTGTGCCAGACCAACCAGCCCACCCCCCAAGCCAGGCACGACCTCAGTCCTGGGCTCTGGCTCCCAGGGCCGCCCGGTTCATCCTGCTCACCTCAGAGAAGAAGGAGGACGCTCCCCAGAAGGCCATGTGAGCTGTTTCCAGGCCTCAGACGCTCCCACCTGCCTTTCTCAGCTGAGAGGGTGGGCCCCGCCCCCGCCCCCGCCCCCGCCCCCGCCCCCTCTCCAGAAGTGCAATCCCTCTTCCCAGAAGCAGCTTCCTCTACTTCCTCCGAGGCGAGGCCAGGCCAGGCCGGGGGACGCCACGGGCACCAGCGCTTTTGAGGGCGGATGCCTGAGGCATGGCCTCTCGCAGTTTCCAGGCGCACCACCGAGCGGGCGAAGGGCTACGCAGGAGGCCGCCGGGCTGCCCGGCCACCCCGCACGCTCCACCTCCGACGCGGGGAGGCCTCTGCTCCGAGGATCCTCCGCATCTCGGAGGACGCCGCGCTTAGTCCAGGCCTGACCACCCCGACAAGCCCCAGCAGCCCCTCCCCATTGGCGCCGCAGGGCTCAGCTCTGGGCCTCTCAGGAGGCCCGGGTCTGGGCGCTCCGGGGCAGCCACTCCAGGGCAGAGAGCACAGCGCCCCGAGGGGTGTGGGGGAGACCCCCAGGTGGGATAAAAGCCCGGGCTTCCGGGAAGGCGAACAACTGCGTCCCCTGGTGGTCAGGCGGGGCCTCGGGCTCTTTCCTCAACTGCAGCCCTGATTACAGTGTTTCCCAAAAGGAGGATGCAAGATGGTTTTAGGTGCTAAGTACGCTTTTTTGAAATGCTTGACTTATTTACTCTTGGGTGTTTTAGAAAGAAATTACGAGTACAACAACCCCTTTTCTTGAATATTATTTTGCTATGAGGCTAACTTTTTTAAAGTGAGTGGTTAACATTGGTTTAAAGGAGATATTGAATAAAAAATAAACAGATGTTGCACTAAAAAATCATGGTAGTGGTACTCAAATGACGTAAATCCGGGAAAACTATCAGCCCTACAAGGACGATGAGGGGTATACGTGGGTGTGATGGTTAATTTTATGCGTCAACTTGCAGGGAGTTTTTGCCTGACATTAGCATTTAAATCAGTGCACTTTGAGTGGGTGTCATCCAATCAGCTAAAGGTCTGAATAGAATAAAAAGAGCCACCAACCTGAGCAAGAGGGAATTCTCCAGTGGAATGCCTTCAGACTTCATCTGTACCATGGGATTTCCTGGGTCTCCAAGCTGCAGATTTTGGACTTGGCTGCCTCCATAACTGCATGAACCAATTTCTTATAATAAACCTTTTCCTACATATATACACATCCTACTCGTTCTGTCTGTCTGGAGAACTCTGACCAATAGAGTGGGTCATCTCAAGCAGTCCTTCCAGCTTCCACACTGACACTAGGTGGAGCTGTGAGGAGGACAGCAGGGGAGAGAAAGTTTGACTCCAATACCCGATGCTCTGAAGTGCTGAGGGGTCACTCTATGCCCTATTCTGTAGGCACACTCACCCCGGTTTCACTGCTTCTGTCCTCTTTCCCCTTCCCACCAGGGCCCTTGCACACCAGGTCTTGGGGCATTCCCACTGCTCATTCTTCCTGGAGAACTAAGTAATGCAAAGTAGGTGGAGTCTGTCCCCAGTTCAGGATATCTAGTTTCCTAGCTCCTCTCCCTGATGACCTTGCAGCACTTGCTTATCAGAGTCTTTTCCCTTCCCTGGAATTCTGTTGTATCTGTAGGATAAGAGGGCATGACTAGAAGGTCTAAGGTCTCTGCAGGATGTGAGTGCCTTTCCCCACGCCTGGCCTCTTTCCACCCCTTTCTTGTCTTTGACCCCGAAATGGTAGAAAGACTTAACTGATTGCTAAATTTTGTAAGCGTCAGGTCTGCCCTTCTTCTACTGGGAGCTGCAGAGATCCTCCATGCCATAACAGGGACCTACATCTGTGCAGGGAGGCCTGCCCCAGCCCAGGGCTGGCATTAGGTGGGTAACTCTGCCTAACCATGGGGTCTACCATGAGAAAGCCCTAACAACAGACCTAGAGCCACAGCCTATAACTGAATGTCTATCAGCAAGAAAGTGGCATTCTGGCTACCACACTTTCTTCCTGTTTAATTTTCCAACCCTGTTCAGAAATAGAGCAGGGGGTAGGATGCGATTTATTGACATTTCGTTGTACAGTGCAACAATTCCTTCTAGCCCCTCTACCACTTCCATTCAATAAGACGATGAAGACATCTAATGAATAAATTCTCTTTCATGGATTGATGTAACCCTTCATAGGTACTATAAGAAACTGAGAAGGGGCAAAGCTTGATGGTAAACACTATACAATTATACACCCTTGATGGAAAACATATATTGGAGTAAGACCTTTTCCGGGATCCCTCAGGAAACATACATGACTGTCAATCAGTCAGTGGTTTATTCAAAGTTAAAAGTAGAGATTTAGGGGCCTCCCTGGTGGCGCAGTGGTTGAGAGTCCGCCTGCCGATGCAGGGGACACGGGTTCGTGCCCCGGTCCGGGAAGATCCCACATGCCGTGGAGCAGCTGGGCCCATGAGCCATGGCCGCTGAGCCTGCGCGTCCGGAGCCTGTGCTCCGCAACAGGAGAGGCCACGACAGCGAGAGCCCCGCCTACCGCAAAAAAAAAAAAAAAAAGTAGAGATTTAGAGTATACCGTTTGTGTTCAAATCCTCTCCCTCTCCATGACTAGCTATGTGACCTTGGGTAGGTCATTTAACCTCTGTTCCGCAGTTTTTTCATCTATAAAATGGGGATGATAATAGGAACTCAAAAGACTTGCTAAACACCATAATACTTCTGGTATGTTTCACATGCTGTGTTAGTCCCAGATCCACAAGCATTTTATCTCTAGAATAAAATCTGTGGGACCAAGAAAGGAAATGTTTTGCAGAAGTCTTGGGAATAGTAAAATCAAACCAAATGTGAACGTTTGAGCCAGGAACAAGGATAAATTTCTAGACAAACCTGAATTAGAAAACAGGACCATCTTCCCAGGATGAACTCCTCAGACAAATATCAGATTGACTAACTTAGCTTCCAAACCCAGGCTGTGCTTTGGGGCACGTGAAACACACCTGAGCAATGTATACAGGGCTCTGTTCCCTGACGGCAGTGGCTTTAATTCCTCTGAACTTTCACCAGGTGTCTATAGACACTCATACTTCCCCTCTATGGCTCCTGAGTCAACAAAAGTGGAAGCTGGAACAGAGAGGGAATAATTAGCCCAAGGGCAGATGGTCTGGCAGTGAAGGACTCTGCACTAGAACCCAGGGTTGAGTGGCTGATTAGTGCTCAACCCCAGCTCCAAAGTGCTCCAGGGCTAGGAGGACAAACAGATTTCAAAGCAAGAATCCAAGGCCCAGGAGGAACCTAAGACTCCATCATATCACCGTCCCTCTACCTTTTATTATCTTCCAGACTTTCTGTGCCTATTAATTTTGGCCTCGATCTTGAGCTCTTTTGACCTTATAACCCACTTCCCTTCTAATAACTGGGTCACAGTCCAAATCCCGGTCTTCAGTGCTTCGGGCAGGAAGGAACATTGGGGGTGGGCCCCATGCTACCTGACCTACCATGTGGGAGATAGGTTGAAATTAAACTCCTTTCAAGTCTGACTAAGGGGCCGTTCAGTCTTCTCATCCCAATGTGCCTCATCCTCTGTAAAGTCAGAACCCTGCCACCAGCTCCAGCTCCAGCTCCAGCTCTGTCACCTGGGGGAGGGGGGGCATACTCTTCAGGTATGGCCCTTTCAGAATGCCCTCTGGCTTCTTCTGACCTGGGTGAACTACCAGGCCCCAGGGTGTCTGGCTGAGATGAAACTCCTCATTAGATTTTTCATGATCAGAACAATCAGTGCACAGTAATAACAATAATGAAACATGAGCAACAAGAGTAACAATAATCACTAATGTAAACTATGGACCTTGGGTGATAATGACATGTCAATGTAGGTTCACCAAGTGCAATAAAGGTGCCACTCAGGTAAAAAAAAAAAAAAGAGTAACAATAATACTGTTATCAGTTGGCCTCTTTTGTTATTTATGAGCCCAGGGGAGGAGCCCAAGTTTCCACGGAGCAAAGCCTCCTTCGCTACTGCCATGCGGTCTGCACCCGAGCTGTCACTACACTGAGGCTGGCAAGAGGGGCCACACTGACCTGCACCATCTCCGACCACAGTGGAGCCAGAACTCTGAGACTCAGCCAGTGGGCCAGCCTGGGACAACTGATCCCGCCTTGGTTCAAACTGATGCTCTGGGGCCAGGAAAGACATTAGAGGGAACTGAGGGGCACCCCGTGACATCTGTGAAAAACAGCCGCCCAGACATTCCCCAGAACTGGCTGAGTCTAGAGAGATGTGCCTCAAAACTCCTCCAGAGCCTTTGCCAAGACTCTTTTTGTGCAACTTTGGCCTGTCTCTGCCTGCGTCTTCCTCAAAGAGAAGAAAAGGGGGTGAGACAGACAGACTGGAAGTGAGAGAATGAGTCTGATTACTTGATTATTAAATTGATCAGCACCACGGTCAGGAACTGAATCTGACCTTACATCCCCCAGACACGTGCCCAGGACTCAGCACAGAGCAAGCTCGCATAAATGTTTGTTGAATAAATAAACATGAATTAATGTGACTAATGAGTTCTGAGTGCCAGCTTTATGAGAGGAGTTGACAAACTACAGCATAACCAGAGCCGGCAGCCAGGACTGTGAGTGTTCCGGAGACCTCGTCGCGTGACAAAAAGTTAACAGAAGAGATAGAAACAGAGAAGAGGAGATGTAAGAGGGAGACTGGACAATTGTTTCTGAAATCAGAAAGAAGGAGGAAGAATTTTATGAGCCTTGAATTACATTGTTTCAGAAGGCAGAATGGGAGCCAAGGAGCAGAGTTCACAGGTAGATTATAGCTCCAAGCAGATGGATATTCCCCACAGCTGGAACTACCCAGGTGTGGGACAGGCTGCCTGTTGGGAAGGGCCTCCTCCATCAGAGGCTGGACACCACCATGGGGAGGGGCACAGGGACGGGCCTGCACTTTGTGAGGTGCAGACCAACCGCTGAGATTACCTGGAAGAGTCCAGATTCATTTCTCCCTTCCCTCAGAAGGAGAACAGGTTTTCATGTGACATGAGTCCTGTGAGGCCCTGAACAAAACTATGAAAAAGGAAAATCTGACTTTAGCCTCCCTCACTTACCTTTTCAGAACACTTGTCCTCTCTGGTTGTAAAACTCCTAACATGAACATTCTTGTCTTGGATGTGAGTAAACAAAGAAAAGAAGTTACTTAAGAGTGTTAATGCCTTAAGATACCAATCCACATTTTGAAACAGGGTGCTTCAAGAAAGCAATGAGCAAATCTAATGCTGGGTTTGCAGCACAGTAGCATTTGAATGGGAAAGTCCTCTCAGGGACCCTCCGAGCAATCAAGCAACAGGGCTCAGAACCTAACCGTGTTCAGCATAGTGCTAGTCAGAGAGCAAGGGAACTGCATTGGGAGGCAGAGTCCTGGGTTAAGCCCTCGCTCCACCTTATACTGACTATGTCAGTTAAGTTACTGATTCGTTACTTAGCTTTTCTGAGCTTCATTTTCCTCATCGGTAAAATAGTGTTACGGCCCGCCTTCTTGAACACAAACATACAAAGAGCAGAGAAAAGAGGTCTGAGGGAACACAGAAGGAGAAGCGTCAGCTCTGACCCAGGGAGGGGGCTGAGCTGAGCTACAGACCATGCCTCGTTCCTGCCTGGATCCCAGGGTTCTGTCCCCACTCAGGAGGCCCCTCTGTTCTCTCCCATCATCCGAGGTATGCTCAAAGGCCTCTGAACTCACTCCCTTCCACAGCCACTTCAAGCAGTCCAGAGGATTTCCTCAACCTCTGCCCTTCCCATGCCCAGAGGCATTTACCTGCTTCAGAGGAGACAGTTCCCATAAACCAAAAATCTGCTTAGCCAATTCAGACCACTAAAGCCTTGGGTTTCTTTATTGAAAACCTTGGGTTTCTTTCTGCAAATAAAGGGCTTAATTATTCTGTTGTACAGAACTGACTCACAGCAAATTAAAATTGATTTTCACAATGACCTGATGACCTTGCTCTTCACTGATGATATGGCAGCACAAAAAAAAAAATCAACTAAACTGCAAGACTAAGAACATTTTAAAAATTGAAATGTAGTTGACTTACGATATTATATTAGTTTCATGTGTACAACATAGTGATTCAATATTTCTATAGATTATACTCCATATAAAGTTATTATAAAATATTGGCTATATTCCCTGTGCTGTACATTACATCCTTGTTAATTTATTTAGTTTATACCTAGTTGGTTACACCTCTTAATCCCCTTCACCTGCTTTGTTCTTCCCCCACCCTTCTTCTCTCTGGTAACAACGGGTTTGTTCTCTGTATCTTTGAGTCTGTTTCTGTTTTGTTACATTCATTCAACTAAGGATTTAAGTATTAACTGAGATTCAAGAAAATGGGATCTTTTGGTCATTGCCTGTCTGCTTGTTTGTTTTGGCCCTGGACAGTTCCAGTATAGATGAAATTAGGGGTGGACCAACACTTTCTGTAAAAGCCAGATAATAAATATTTTAGGCATTTGTGACTATATTACATAGTTATTTATACATAACAAGAGAGAAAACAAATTTCCACCATCTTTTGACAAAATTCGAAATATAAAAATAATAATTGAATACAATTTTTTTAATAGAGGTCTACCAATGAGAAAAATTGCAATTCCTTTTTAAGGGGTAATATTTCATTTAATTGAAGCTCAAAGTTATTTTTTCCTAACACCAAAGTCTATTGCAAATATGCATCTGCTTTTGCTGCTGTGTAATGAAATTTTACATATTTCATATTTTAAAATGTCTTCTCACATGGATACATATTGCCAAATACTGATATCAATCCACAAATATGAATTTAATTGAGCATACTCATTTTTGGAAGGTATTAATAGAATTCTACTAGGTTCATTTCTTGATATTTGCCTTAAAATATAGCATCACAGGGACCTTCAAGATGGTGGAGGAGTAAGACGTGGAGATCACCTTCCTCCCCACAAATACATCAGAAATACATCTACATGTGGAACAACTCCTACAGGACACCTACTGAACGCTGGCAGAAGACCTCAGACTTCCCAAAAGGCAAGAAACTCCCCATGTACCTGGGTAGGGCAAAAGAAAAAACAGAGACGAAAGAATGGGGATGGGACTTGCACCAGTGTGAGGGAGCTGTGAAGGAGGAAAGGTTTCCACACACTAGGAAGCCCCTTCATTGGCGGAGACTGCGGGGGGCAGAGGGGAGAAGCTTCGGAGCCATGGAGGAGAGCACAGCCACAGGGGTGCGGAGGGCAAAGCGGAGAGGTCACTATCCACACGTCCCCCGGGAGCCTGTGCATCTTGCCACTGCCAGGGTCCCGTGATCCAGGGACAACTTCCCAGGGAGAACACACTGTGTGCCTCGGGCTGTTGCAATGTCACACCGGCCTCTGCAGCTGCAGGCTTGCCCCGCATCCCAATTATGACTACCATACCCTTCCCTCTCCCCAGTCTGAGTGAGCAGAAGCACACTAATCAGCCGCTGCTTTAACCACCTCCTGTCCGCGCGGGAACAGATGCCAGAGGGCCACCTACACACAGAGGCAGGGTCAAAACCAAAGCCGAACTCCAGGAGCCGTGCAAACAAAGAAAAGAAAGGTAAATTTCTCTGTACAGGCTCAGGAGCAGCGGATTAAATCCCCACAATCAACCTCATGTACCCTGCATCTGTGGAATACCTGAATAGACAACGAATCACCCCAAAATTGAGGTCGTGAACTTTGGGAGCAACTGTAGACTTGGGGTTTGCTGTCTGCGACTGATCTGCTTCTGATTTTTATGTTTATCTTAGTTTAGTGTTTAGCACTTGTTATAATTGGTAGAATTGTTCATTGGTTTGGTTGCTCCCTTCTTTTTATTATTTTTTTTAATTTTAATAATTTTCTTTCAATTTTTTTTTCTTTCTTTTTTTCTCCCTTTTCTTCTGAGCCGTGTGGCTGACAAGGTCTTGATACTCCAGCCAGGTGTCAGGCCTGAGCCTCCAAGGTGGGAGAGCCAACTTCAGGACACTGGACCACCAGAGACCTTCTGGCCCCATGTCCCATGTAATATCAATTGGCGAGAGCTCTCCCAGAGATCTCCGTCTCAACGCTGAGACCCAGCTCCATGACAACGGCCAGCAAGCTCCAGTGCTGGATACCCCACGCCAATCAACTAGCAAGACAGGAACACAACCCCACCCATTAGCAGAGAGGCTGCCTAAAATCATACTAAGTTCACAGACACCCCAAAACACACCACCGGACGTGGTACTGCCCACTAGAAAGACAAGATCCAGCCCCACCCACCAGAACACAGGCACCAGTCCACTCCACCAGGAAGCCTACACAAGCCACTGAACCAATCTCACCCACTGGGGGCAGACACCAAAAACAACGGGAGCTACGAACCTGCAGCCTGAGAAAAGGAGACCCCAAACAGAGTAAGTTAAACAAAATGAGAAGACAGAGAAACACACAGCAGATGAAGGAGCAAGATAAAAACCCACCAGACCAAACAAATGTAGAGGAAATAGGCAGTCTACCTGAAAAAGAATTCAGAGTAATGATAGTAAAGATGATCCAAAGTCTTGGAAATACGTTGGAGAAAATACAAGAAACGTTTAACAAGGACCTAGAAGAACTAAAGAGCAAACAAACAATGATGAACAACACAATAAATGAAATTTAAAAGTCTCTAGAATGAATCAATAGCAGAATAACTGAGGCAGAAAAACGGGTAAGTGACCTGGAAGATAAAATAGTGGAAATAACTACTGCCGAGCAGAATAAAGAAAAAAGAATGAAAAGAACTGAGGACAGTCTCAGAGACCTCTGGGGCAACATTAAACACACCAACATTCTAATTATAGGGATCCCAGAAGAAGAATAGAAAAAGAAAGGGTCTGAGAAAATATTTGAAGAGATTATAGTTGAAAACTTCCCTAACATGGGAAAGGAAATAGTCAATCAAGCCCAGGAAGCACAGAGAGTCCCATACAGGATAAATCCTAGGAGAAGCACACCAAGACACATATTAATCAAACTATCAAAAATTAAATACAAAGAAAAAATATTAAAAGCAGCAAGGGATAAACAACAAATAACATACAAGGGAATCCCCATAAGGTTAACAGCTGATGTTTCAGCAGAAACTCTGCAAGCCAGAAGGGAATGGCAGGACATATTTAAAGTGATGAAAGGGAAAAACCTACAACCAAGATTACTCTACCCAGTGAGGATCTCATTTAGATTCAACAGAGAAATTAAAACCTTTACAGACAAGCAAAAGCTAAGAGAATTCAGCACCACCAAACCGGCTTTATAACAAATGCTAAAGGAACTTCTCCAGGCAGGAAACACAAGAGAAGGAAAAGACCTACAATAACAAACCCAAAACAATTAAGAAAATGGTAATAGGAGCATACATATCAATAATTACCTTTAATATAAATGGATTAAATGCTCCAACCAAAAGACATAGACTGGCTGAATGGATACGAAACAAGAGCCGTATATATGCTGTCTACAAGAGACCCACTTCAGACCTAGGGACACATACAGACTGAAAGTGAGGGGATGGAAAAAGATATTCCATGCAAATGGAAATCAAAAGAAAGCTGGAGTAGCAATTCTCATATCAGACAAAATAGACTTTAAAACACTGTTACAAGAGACAAAGAAGGACACTACATAATGATCAAGGGATCAATCCAAGAAGAAGATATAACAATTGTAAATATTTATGCACCCAACATAGGAGCACCTCAATACATAAGGCAAGTTCTAACAGCCATAAAAGGGGAAATCGACAGTAACACAATAATAGTAGGGGATTTTAACACCCCACTTTCACCAATGGACAGATCATCCAAAATGAAAATAAATAAGGAAACACAAGCTTTAAATGATACATTAAACAAGATGGACTTAATTGGTATTTATAGGACATTCCATCCAAAAACAACAGAATACACTTTCTTCTCAAGTGCTCATGGAACATTCTCAGCATAGATCATATCTTGGGTCACAAATCAAGCCTTGGTAAATTTAAGAAAATTGAAATTTTTTTAACATCTTTATTGGGGTATAATTGCTTTACAATGGTGTGTTAGTTTCTGCTTTAAAACAAAATGAATCAGTTATACATATACATATGTTCCCATATCTCTTCCCTCTTGCATCTCCCTGCCTCCCACCCTCCCTATCCCACCCTTCCAGGTGGTCACAAAGCACCGAGCTGATCTCCCTGTGCTATGCGGCTGCTTCCCACTAGCTATCTATTTTACATTTGGTAGTATATATAAGTCCATGCCACTCTCTCACTTCGTCCCAGCTTACCCCTCCCCCTCCCCGTGTCCTCAAGTCCATTCTCTACGTCTGCGTCTTTATTCCTGTCCTGCTCCTAGGTTCTTCAGAACTTTTTTTTTTTTAAGATTCCATATATATGTGTTAGCATACGGTATTTGTTTTTCTCTTTCTGACTTACTTCACTCTGTATGACAGACTCTAGGTCCATCCACCTCTCTACAAATAACTCAATTTCGTTTCTTTTTATGGCTGAGTAATATTCCACTGTATACATGGGCCACATCTTCTTTATCCATTCATCTATCGATGAACACTTGGGTTGCTTCCATGTCCTGGCTATTGTAAACAGAACTGCAATGAACATTGTGGTACATGATTCTTTTTGAATTATGGTTTTCTCAGGGTATATGCCCAGTAGTGGGATTGCTGGGTGGTATGGTAGTTCTATTTTTAGTTTTTTAAGGAACCTCCATACTGTTCTCCATAGTGGCTGTATCAATTTAGATTCCCACCAACAGTGCAAAAGGGTTCCTTTTTCTCCACAACCTCTCCAGCATTTATTGTGTGTAGATTTTTTGATGATGGCCATTCTGACTGGTGTGAGGTGATACCTCACTGCAGTTTTGATTTTCATTTCTCTAATGATTAGTGATGTTGAACATCCTTTCATGTGCTTGTTCACAATCTGTATATCTTCTTTGGAGAAATGTCTATTTAGGTCTTCTGCCCATTTTTGGATTGGGTTGTCTGTTTTTTTGATATTGAGCTGAATGAGCTGCTTGTAAATTTTGGAGATTAATCCTTTGTCAGTTGCTTCATTTGCAAATATTTTCTCCCATTCTGAGGGTTGTCTTTTGGTCTTGTTTATGGTTTCCTTTGCTGTACAAAAGCTTTTACGTTTCATTAGGTCCCATTGGTTTACTTTCGTTTTTATTTCCATTTCTCTAGGAGGTGGGTCATAAAGGATCTTGCTGTGATTTACGTCATAGAGTGTTCTGCCTATGTTTTCCTAAAGAGTTTGATAGTTTCTGGCCTTACATTTAGGTCTTTAATCCATTTTGAGTTTATTTTTGTATATGGTGTTAGGGAGTGTTCTAATTTCATTCTTTTACATGTAGCTGTCCAGTTTTCCCAGCACCACTTTTTGAAGAGGCTGCCTTTTCTCCATTGTATATTCTTGCCTCCTTTATCAAAAATAAGGTGACCATATGTGCGTGGGTTTATCTCTGGGCTTTCTATCCTGTTCCATTGATCTATATTTCTGTTTTTGTGCCAGTACTAGAATCCAACTCGGAAAAGAAGAAATAAAGCTGTCACTGTTTGTACCTTGGTGCTCTTGCCAGATGGTTTCCCAACCTCTGTCAGAACTGGTTTTAAAACAATAAAGCTCTGAGATATTGTCACTTATGTGCCTTACTCCCACCTATGGTGTAGCTGGATGAGTTTGTGGTGAGTCAGATAAGAAATCGAACTTCACATTTAATCCCTCCATGTGTCTGAGCATAGAACCAAGGGGCTTTTGGATCATACCGCAGCAGCTCTCTTGGGTAGGACCAATGGTTCATGCACTTGTACATTCACTCTGAAAGAAGTAGAGGCAAGTTCAAATATCCCTTCACTAGTACCTCATTGTTTTAGCTTCTGAAAATTCATCCAAACTCTTCCAACCCTATCAACCTCATCAGAGAGTTCTGACATATATACAAACCACATTTTCCTAATTCTCTCTCTTCATTTGTCTTTGAAGTTCAAAGGAAAGGCTGGCTATTTTTAGAAAATTTCTTCCAAAGACAGGTAGGAAGACTAGGAGCCACATTCAGGAGTTATAAAAGGAGAGAGGGCTTCCCTGGTGGCGCAGTGGTTGAGAGTCCCCCTGCCGATGCAGGGGACACGGGTTCGTGCCCTGGTCCGGGAAGATCCAACATGCCGCAGAGCACCTGGACCCGTGAGCCATGGCCGCTGAGCCTGCGCGTCCGGAGCCTGTGCTCCGCAACGGGAGAGGCCCCAACGGTGAGAGGCCCGCATACCGCAAAAAAAAAAAAGAAGAGGAGAGAGCTTGAAGTAAGATTCAGGAAACTCCTCTTTAGGATTTATTCCCTTTGAGAGAAAACAAACAAACAAAATCCAGAAGGCTAAAGAGCCATTGTTCCACAGGAATTAATACGAGTTTTCACCGTAATTTGATTAAATAAAACCTTGTAAAGAAACCAAGAGGAAACCAAAGTAAGGAATAGAGTCAGATTCCTTGACCTAATGGGTCTCTACCAGTTCAAAATATCTTGGCCATTGATAAGTAAACTTTATTCATTCATTCATTTACTAATTTATTCATTCATCAACAAATATTGAGTACTTACTATGTTCCAAGAATCATCCAGGCACCAGGGATGCAGCAGTTTAAAAAAAAAACATAGAAAATTTGGTTCTTGTAGAATTTACATCCTAATGGAGAGACAATAGGAAACAAATTAGTAAAATACATCTTACATCAGATAATGACAATTTCTACAGTGGAAAAAAGGGAATGCAGGAAGATAAGGAAGGTTGAGGGTCACAATTTTAAATAAGGTGGTCAGGGTAGGTCTGCTGAGAAAGTAACATTGGAGCAAAGACCTGGAGAAGGTAAAGGAAAGAAACAAATGCCTGGAGAAGAGCATTCCAGGCAGAGGGAACAGCAGCTGCAAAAGCTCTGAGGCAGCATGCTGCTGGGTATGTTCAGGAAATAGTAACGTGACAAGTGGATACAAAATGAGCAAGGGGTGAGTCACAGGAGGCGAGGTCAGAGAGGTCATTCTGTAGACCCACTAATCATGTCTGGTAGGCTTAAGGATTCTGAATTTTCCTCAGAACAAGCTGGAGAGAGCCATCAGATGGTTTTGCCTCAATCCTTTCCCATTTCCTGTACATACCTAGACTTTTTCCCTTGTGTGTTTGGAGCCTACAGATCTGGACTAGATGATAGTGACCCAAATGATATCCATGTCTGTGCAGGCGGTCATCTGACTCTTGGTCCCTGCACAAAGTTTCCTGCACCCGGAAGCAACATCATCAGGGATGCTGCACTTGGTTAACCAGCATGAGCCTGCAAACATATGGCTGCCTAAGAATCTCAACAGCACACTAAGTCCCTTTTAGGGAGGCAGAAAAGAAACAAAACAGCCGTTTTTAAAGTCAAAACTTTAAGGAGTTTATAATACAGTTAGAAAATCAAACAAATACGCAGAGAGAGAGAGACTTCAGGATGATTGCAAAGCAAGCTTCTAACAAGTGTAAAATTTAATAATACTACCCTATACTATAACACATGTCTAGAGTTCTTACATTCTCACCCATAAAACTTCTATCAACCCTTCAAAGTAGTTATAAATTTGAATACCTTACAGTAAAGAAACTAATGAGCTTTAATGACATCACTGGAAAGTTCCAGACAATTAACTCGCAGCAGAACCAGGACTTGAACCCGGATCCACAGTGTCTATGTCCAGGACTCTGCACTGCCCCATAGCTGGCCATCTTTGATAAACAACTAAATGCATAAGGGACTATCTAAATAGGAGCAATCAGAATCTCATAAAATTAACCAGATCTTTGGAGGAAGAGCTTTGAACCAAGTCTTATACGTGGAATGGATGTGGACTGACATCTGGAAAAGGGCAGGAATCCTGGGCATCAGGAGTAGTTTGAGTAGAGACACAGATGAACATCTACCCAGTTAAATGCAGGGAATAGGAAACAGATTAGGTACCTATAGGAAAGGGCCATTTTAAGAAGCAACTGAAGATTATGTAGAAGAGGGGTGTGCACCCCTTTCTTCTTTACCTCTCACACCCTAAGTATCCATACCCCCTTCACTCCAGTTTCTCCTACTTCTCAGGAAACTTCTTCCTAGGCTCCCTCGTGAGCTTCTCCTCCCTTTTTGCCACATTTTATGAGGCTTTTCCCACTCTTCCTTCCTTATGCCAAGTGCTTCTCTACCTTGGCTGCCACTTTATCATCAAGAGAGTTCTAAAAAATCCCTGGTGCCTGGATTCTATTCCCAGAAATTCTAATTTTATAGGTCTGTGTTGTGACCTGAGCTATGTGGATTCTTAAAAGTTACCCTGAGAAAAAGGAACCCTCCTACACTGTTTGTTGGTGGGAATGTAAATTAGTGCAGCCACTATGGAGAACAGTATGGAGGTTCCTTAAAAAACTAAAAATAGAGTTACCATATGATCCAGCGATCCCACTCCTGGGCATATATCTGGAGAAAACCATAAATCAAAAAGACACATGTAAAAAAAAAAAGACACATGCACCCTAATGTTCATAGCAGCGCTATTTACAATGGCCAAGACGTGAAAGCAACCTAAGTGTCCATCAACAGAGGAATGGATAAAGATGTGGTATATATACACAATGAAATATTGCTCAGCCTTAAAAAAAGAATGAAATAATGCCATTTGCAGCAACATGGATGGACCTAGAGATTATCACACTAAGTGAAGTAAGTCAGAGAAAAACAAATATGATATTACTTATATGGGGAATTTTTTAAATGATACAAATGAACCTATTTACAAAACTGAAATAGACTCACAGACATAGAAAACAAACTTGGTTTACCAAAGGGGAAGGGGGGAAGGTTAATTTAGGAGCTTGGGATTAAAATATACACACTACTATATATAAAATAGATAAACAGCAAGAACCTACTGTATAGCATAGGCAATTATACTCAATATCTTGTAATAACCTATAATGGAAAAGAATCTAAAACAGAATATATATATATATATATATATATATATATATATATATATATATATATATATATATATCTGAATCACTTTGCTGTACCCCTGAAACTAACACAACATTGTAAATCCACTATATTTTAATAAAAACTTTTCTTCAAAAAACTCCCCCGGAGGGCTTCTCTGGTGGCGCAGTGGTTGAGAGTCCGCCTGCCGATGCAGGGGACACGGGTTCGTGCCCCGGTCCGGGAAGATCCCACATGCCGCGGAGCGGCTGGGCCCGTGAGCCATGGCCGCTGAGCCTGCGCGTCCGGAGCCTGTGCTCCGCAACGGGAGAGGCCACAGCAGTGAGAGGCCCGCGTACCGCAAAAAAAAAAAAGGAAAATGAAGTTCGTAAGAACAGGGTTTACTCCAAACGCAGAGAGAATAAAGAAAAGATCCAGCAACTGGATGATTCCCAGGTGCGGGAGAGACAATCCCATCAGGATCGGTGGCCCCTGCAGGATGAACAGGAAGAGGTAAGAGAACGAGAGCAAGAGAGGAGGAGCTGGCAACAGCGCGAAAGGCAATTCCCAGCTGAAGAACTGCTGGAGAGGGAGGAGCAAAAGGAAGCCAAAAGGCGGGACAGAAATTTCCGAGAGGAAGAGCAGCTGCTGAGATTGGAAAGAGAAGAGAAAATACGCCATCAGGAAGAAGACAGAGAGTTCCGCGAAGAGAAACAGAAGCTGCGCCGGCCGGAACGCGAGCAACAGCTTCACCGGGAGCGAGATAGAAAATTCCGCGAGGAGGACAGCTCAGCCGGGAAAGGGAAGAACAGCTGCGCCGCCAGGAGCTAGAGGATGCCTTCTCCCAGGGGGAACAACTTAGGCGCGCCGAGCAAGAGGAAGAACAGAGACGTCCGAGGCAGAGAGACAGGAAGTTCCTAGAGGGAGAGCAGAGGCTCCGGCAGGAGCGAGAGTTAGAAAAGCGACGCGTCCAGGAGAAGGACAGTAAGTTCCTTGAGCAAGAAGAGCAGCGGCAGCGCGAGGGGCAGGAAGAGCTGAGGCGCCGGCAGGAGCGGGAGAGAAAACTCCGGGAAGAAGAACAGCTCTGCCGCCAGCAGCAGGAGGAGCAGAGCTGCAGCCAAGTCTGGGAGGAGGACAAGGGCCGTCGGCAGGTTCTGGAGCCCGGCAAGCGTCAGTTTGCCAGTGCCCCGGTGCGCTCCAGCTCTCTGTTATGAGTACATCCAAGAGCAGCGATCTCAATACCGCCTTTAAGAGATGCTGCCAAATCCCGACACCTGCCAAAGCTTCGAGCAAAGGAAAACGAGAAACACTAAGTAACAAATGACTCTAATGTTTCCGGTTGGGAGAAAACTCTCTAGTGTTAGAATATCTCTTTTTTACAAAATCTTAAGCTACACTCTTTCATGTACTTTGTACTCCTGCCTTTTATTCTTCCTTAAGTAGTTCTTTACTGCAGGATGTCTTTGCTCTTTGGTGCAGATGTGGTGTGCATTTTTTAAAAACATATAAGCCATTTCATTCCTGTAAGGAGTTTTGTTTGGGGAACACGTTCATTTATTGCTTTCAAAAGTAACAAGAATATTATGTCGATTTGAGATTCAAAAGAATGGGTCTGTTTTTTAATTTGTTGATCCATCTTGTAGAGAGTTCAGATATATTTGATGTTCAAGTTGGTATTTCTTCTTGGGCCTAAATTACATTAATATTTACCACCAAATATCTTGTCACTTTTTGTAGCATAATTAGCACAAATTCTGCCAGGGGACTGAATTTTTACAACAACGCTTGAATAGTGCAGGGGGGATGGCTTCTCCAGAAAAACTCCCTGTGAAATCAGCCCGTAACTGGAAGAAATATCTGTTAACAATAAGGTTTAGCTTGAAGACTTAGAATTTGAATTCGATTTTTTTTTACACTTAACTCTATAATTATTTAAAATCTCATGAAGCAAAAGCAAGGTGTTTCTCAAACAACTCCAGAGCTCAAACTTTAAAACCATGTCTGCTTGTAGTCTGTAGTGCTCAGTTCCTTTCCCCCAGTCTTCGATGAGCTTGAGAATATTACTACCTTTGTTAATTTTAGCTGAGAGGGGACCTGCTCAGGATCCTGTAAACATCTACCTTGCTCTAGAGCCAACCAGAGATCACAGAGCATTTTGGGGAAGGGAAGGGGGAATGTTTGTGGACAGAGGGGCATGTCCCTGGAGGCCCTTTGACAAGACCTATCAGCCCACAATCCTTTGAGGCCTATTGATACTACTTTGGAGACATACTTGTTAAAATAATTGGACTGTGTAAAAAATTAATAATAAATGTTTTGGCAAACAATTATTTTTTGTCTGTTTTAACTATGCATCAAACCATAACTCAAGATTTAATGGTTGGGAACTGACATAAGTTTCTAATCACTTAAGGGTGTTTGGTTACTATTATCTATGTCTAAGTATAAAAAAGGAAAAAAAAAAAAAACCTCTCTATTTTCCCAAACCATTTTTCTCTGTTAGGGTGAATGCTATATTATTTCCATCCCCAAGCTAGGATTCTTTTTCCAAGTGTTTTTATTCTTGACTCTACAGCTTTCTTTGCCCTTTCTTGCAGTGACTCACTGCTCATGACAAATATTGGTGCTTCCAGTGTGTGTTAATATTTTCTTCTAAGAATACAGCAACTTCTTGGTCTCTGAAGTCTGATGAGGCAAAAGTAGAAAATGGCCTGAAACTTCAGCTCAGCATTACAGAAATTAAATGACCTCTTGATTTAAGCAACACAATCCATGAGGTGACTTAGTCAGAAGGTGCTTAATAATAATCAGGCCAAAAGTATCAGATTATCCTCTAAAGATCCAAACACCCCTGTGCCACCTGCTGGAATCTATATTCTATACCACGGTATTCACAGCGTGGTAACTAGGAATAAATCCAAGAAGGCCCTGATGCAGGATAGTATCATTCCTAATCGTGAGGGTCATGGTTGATAAGATTTCCTAAGTTATAGACACTAAACATTTTGGTCAATGGTGGAGACAAGAAAGCTAAGCCTATAGCTCCTGAGTGTCATTCTGATAGAGTAAGGTGGCATTTTCCGCAAGGAGCACAAGCCTCCCTCTCACTTTAACACAAATAGCAGATGCCCACCAAAGATAAAACCTGGGAATCCCCTGATACTGACTTGGAGCTTTGTCTCTTTCAAATGATTTCTATCTGCAAAAGTACTTCCCTATTAAGGTAAGTATATGCTTTTACTTACTAAGAACCTTTACAGAAACCCTGGAAAGAGCCTCACTGGCTTTCCCCAGGATCCTCTCAATGGGCACTCATACCAGAGCCTCCTTATAAGTGCCAGCCCCAGGATGCTCCTGCAATACACACTCATCATCATCTAAGCTAGAGTTCAACAATAATAATCATGATAAAAACAATCAAAGCCCTTCATACTTCTTGTAGCACTTCACAAGATGAGGAAAGAGCCAATTTCCAAAGAAGAAAGTATTGTTTTGTCACAGTTATAATAGCATGTACTTAAAAATCAGCCAGCCAATGCCCTAGGGCTCTACTTTTAGCATGCTGGCAGGAGAACATGCTGGCAGGCCAACATTCCTGCTCCACAAGGATAATGTATATGCATGGGCAGAACCTTGAGGCTGTTGGGCAACTGTCTGCTTAACTATAAACTGGGAGCTCTATTAACATCACCTTGGCTGCTGCCGGAAAATGGGGTTGAGGATTTATTATGATCTGTTATGGAAAAGCTCGTCTCCACTTTTTATGAATTATGTCCCCACAAAGGTTCATTTGATGAAGTCCTAAGCCTCAGTGCCTTAGAATGTGACCACATTTGGAGGTAGAGTACTTACATAGGTAATCAAATTAAAATGAGGTCATTAGGTAGGCTCTAATCCAACATGAATAGTGTCCTTATAAGAAGAGGAAATATGGACATAGACAAGGACGGAGGGAAAATGATGTGAAGACATAGGAAGAAGATGGCCATCTATTGGGTTGGCCAAAAAGTTCCTTCAGTTCTAAAGTAAAAAAAGACATTTTTCATTTTCACCAAGAACTTTATTGAACAATGTATTCACCCTTTTGTTCCACTACCTTCTGCCATTTTTCAGGCAACTTTGTAATTCCATCTTCCGAAAACGTTTTATCTTTTTGAGCAAAGAACTGTTCCAGGTGCCAGGAACAGTCTGCCAGGTAATTGAAATTTTTTCCATTAAGAGCATTTTGTAAAGACCAAAATAAATGGAAATCTGAAGGTGCAATGTCTGGTGAATACGGCAGATGAATCAGAACTTCCCAGCCAAGCTGTAACAGTTTTTGCCTGGTCATCAAAGAAACATGCGGTCTGGCGTTATCCTGATGGAAGATTATGCGTTTTCTGTTGACTAATTCTGCTTTTCGTCGAGTGCTGTTTCCAGTTGATCTAATTGGGAGAAGTACTTTTTGGAATTAATCGTTTGGTTTTCCAGAAGGAGCTCATAATAGAGGACTCCCTTCCAATCCCACCATGTACACAACATCACTTTCTTTGGATGAAGACCAGCCTTTGGTGTGCTTGGTGGTGGTTCCTTTCATTTTCCCCACGATCTCTTCTGTTCCACATTCTTGTACAGTATCCACTTTTCATTGCCCGTCACAATTTGTTTTAAAAACAGAACATTTTCTTTACATTTAAGTAGAGAATTGCATGTGGAAATACGGTCAAGAAGGTTTTTTTCACTTACCTTATGTGGAACCCAAACATCAAAGCGATTAACATAACCAAGCTGGTGCAAATGATTTTCAACGCTTGATTTGGATATTTTGAGTGTGTCAGCTATCTGCTGCGTGGTATAAAATTGATTGTTCTCAGTTAATGTCTTGATTTCATTGCTATCGACTTCAACTGGTCTACCCAACTGTGGGGCATGGTCCAGCGAGAAATCTCCAAAAAGAAACTTTGCCCACCACTTTTGACACGTTCGATCAGTCACAGCACCTTCTCCATATACTGCACAAATCTTTTTTTGCATTTCAGTTGCGTTTTTATCTTTCTTTAAATAATAAAGCATAATATGCCGAAGATGTTGCTTTTTTTCTTCCATCTTCAATATTAAAATGGCTACACAATAATTCACCAATTTTGATAAGTTTTTTTTACATGCACACTGGTATGACAGCTGTCATAATACAATCTAACAAAATTGTTTCAAATGAAGTTAAAGACAGGTAAGCACTACTAGAGCCATGTTACAGAAAAAGTGAACTAACTTGTTGGCCAACCCAATACAAGCCAAGGATAGAGGCCTGGAACAGATCCTTCTCTTATGGCTCTCAGAAGAAATCAAACCTACCAACACCTTGATTTTTGACTTCTGGCCTCCATAACTTTGAGAAAATAAATTTCTGTTGGTTAAGCCACCCAGTCTTTGGCACTTTGTTATAATAGCCCTAGAAAACTAATATACCATGGAAGGTGAGGTTATGCTTCTAGGGAAATCTATCAGTATTTTGATGATCTTTATCCTTTGACATTGTACAGGTACAAGCAGGTTCTGGTTGCTCAAAGACAATTTCTTTATTAAATCTGCCATAGGGGCTTCCCTGGTGGCGCAGTGGTTGAGAGTCCACCTGCTGATGCAGGGGACACGGGTTCGTGCCCCAGTCCAGGAATATCCCACATGCCACGGAGCGGCTGGGCGCATGAGCCATGGCCGCTGAGCCTGCGCATCCAGAGCCTGTGCTCCACAATGGGAGAGGCCACAACAGTGAGAGGCCCGCGTACCACAAAAAAAAAGTGATTTAATATTTATCAGAAAATATAGAAGCAAGGGTAGGCAGGAAAATTTGGGAAAGGATGTCAATAATAGGGCTTACTATATACTATACTGTTATTATACTATATAATATTATTATGTAGTACACATAGTGTTATACTATATCATATTATTGTATATTAAAATTATCATAAGCTGAAGTAATTAAAATACTGCAATAATAGTGGTAATTAAAATGAAAGAGAAAGGTCAATGCAACATAATAAAAAGCTCAGGAACATATCCAAGCATAACTATGAGAATTTAGTATTTTATGAAGAAGATATTTTCAAATCTGGATGCTCTTTCCAGAAGTTTGGCTGGGAAAGAAACAGGAGATGAGATATAGCTACACTACAGACACCAGTTGCAAGCCCAGGTTGTTACCTGTACTTCTGACTGACTGACTACAAATTAGAGGTTCCCCCAACCTCCTCCTTGTGTTCAATTAATTTGCTAGAGTGGCTCAGAACACAGGAAACCCATTTACTCACTAGATGACCGGTTTATTACAAAAGGATATAACTCAGGAACAGCCTGGTGGAAAAGATGTATAAGGCAAGGTGTAGGGAAAGGGTGCAGAGATTCCATGCCCTCTCCAGGCACAACACACTCTGGGAATCTGCACATGTTCACCAACATGGAAGCTTTCCCAACCCTGTCCTTTTTGGGTTTTGATGAAAGTATGACTGATTAAATCATTGGTCAACGGTGACTGATCCAACTTCCAGCCCCTTTCCCCTCTCAGAGGTCGGGGGGATGGACTGAAAGGTTCAACCTTCTAATCAAGTGGCTGGTTCTCTTGGTAGCCAGCCCCCATCGTTAGGTGCTTTTCAAAAGTTACCTCATCAACCTAACAAAAGACACCATTCTGGCTCTCAGCACTTGGGACATTCCGAGCATTTTAGGAGCTCTGTGCCCCAAATGGGGATGAAAACCAAATACATGTTTATTACAAATCACCATATCACACCTCTTTAAAGACCCCATCTCCAAATATAATCACATTCTGAGATATTGAGTGCTGGGGCTTCAGCATATGAATTAAGTCCATAATAACCAAATGTCCTTGCTCTTTCCACTGAAGTACACTAGTTATGCTAACTCTACTAGACCACAAATTCTACGGGGCTGAGGACTGTGCCTGTCTTATATTCTCTACCCATATCCATCTAGGCAATCGCAGGCATTCATTCAACAGATATTGTTACTCTAATGAACGAATCCTAACTTCTCTCCCTATTCATGCTGCCCAAACCCTCCTCCAGCTGCTCCACAGAGTCTTTGCCTTCACCAGCTCAGCCTGCCCACCCATGTAATAGAGCAAGTCAGCAGCTTCTTAACGGCCATCTAGGAAGAACCACCCACGTCTGGGAGGCATGCGGGCCTCAAGACTTCATGCCTGGGGCTTGTACGCCACCTCGTGGTGACTGACTGCAATGTCCCGAGTAGATCCATCATTGGGCAACAGGGAACGTGGAAAGGACCTCTCACTGCACTGCCCTGACCCTGGGCTGACAGGAAGAGGTGACGTTGTGTGTTCCTTCTTGGAATTGCCAATGGACAGGAAATCCTCACCTTCCATTCATCTGTAACTGAGGTTGTAAGGCAGAGAGTGCTGCACGGTTCTGAAACCCAAATCCTTTATGGATAGGTGTTCCTACTGCATTCCCTTTATTCTAAGATATTGTGGGTTGTAAGAGGCACCATTGATTAAAAAGCATCATTTTTGTTGGGGGGATAGGGGAGTACTATATTAAATGTGGCTTTCAATTTTAAAACACATCTGAATTTCAGCAATGTTGTAACATGTGAATAAATAGTTCTTAGAATGTGGCTCTCATCCATAAAATCTCCCTGAAAGGAAGGGTGGTATCCACTAAACGCTTTGTGTTCATTTCAGCATCTATAATACTGTTCATGATCACAGCCAGCTCTGGAGGGCAAGTGTTTCAAAAATCACTACCTAGAGGAGTTCCCCTGCCAGCCACCTGCTAAAAAATGAAGAAAACTCCTGTATGGAAGGAAAGACCAAGATAGAAACTACAAAAATAACTTGACTTCCATCAGTGGAGTTGTACAGTGCTAAGAGATGGTTATTCATTTGTTAATGACCAGGGCTGTAGACTGAGGACTAGCTACCAACTCCCAGCCTGCAGTTTGCTGAGCCTGCAGCTGGCTAATCAGGTAACCTTAGATCTAGAAATGAATACCCCTCCCCATCCCACTCTCTGGGTGGGTACAGGCACAGGAATGTGTTGTTATTATAACAAAATATCTCTTTGAAGTGGAGCTGCTGAGAAAAATGTCTTGACATAAGTTCAGAGTGGAAGGCAAGACCCAGAGGGTGTGTATAAGTGATAAAAGATGACTGATAAACTTCTAGTCATGGAAAGAGAAATCTGGGTTTTTCCAAGAGGAAAGAGGAAAAGAAGAGGGAGGAGTCCACAGGTGGCAGAAGGCTGTGTGATGTACCCATTCCCAGGACCCCCAAATCTAAAATAAACACAGATGCTTGTGTGGGTGGTTTTTTGGTAGAAATCTAAAAAGAGGCTGAATTATCCATGTCAAGGAAGCAGAAAGCCAATACAGGTAGGAGGCCGCCACGAGAATAGGAGCTTCAGGAATACACAGAGATCACCCAGAAGGCTTGGAGTTTCTTCTGGACAAGATTTAGTGTGGAGATGGTTCAAGTTAATTTCATTCAGCTCTGAGAGTCAGACCATTTCTGGCTGACCTATGGACAATATATGTCAAAGCGTTTTTCAAACCTTCATTGTCCTTGACTCTATACCTTTAAGCCAAGCTGACCCGCCCATTGATCAAGCCCCCAACAGCACAAAGACAGCACAGAATAGCACCCCTGACATTATCTGATAGGCATGGCTAGAACCCCCTCACTGCTTCCATTCTGATCCAGGAACTCCTGCCTGCTGACCTTCAGCTTGATGTCCTGGTTTCAAACGTGTCCCTGTCCCTTAGACTTGGTGTGACATATTCGCCAGCTCTGACTCTTACCAACCCAAATCCAACCCTCTGATTCGTTCTCTTAAATATCTAGTGTAGCTTAAACCAACTTACCTTGAGGGAAACCTAACTCCCAAGACCCCCATGAAGAGGAGAAGGGAATTATGCCTGTATATGTTATTCCTATAAGTCATACCAAAGATTCTCAGAGAGGGCTCTGGGACTACCTACCTCCTAAGCACCTAGCTGGTGACTGAGACTTATTAAAATGCAGATTCATGACCTTCTGAATTAGAATCTCTGAGTGTGGAGCCCAAGTGTCTGAATCATTAATAAGCTCCCAAGGTAAGTCTTATGCATACTAAATTCTGAGAACCATCCTCAAACAAATGGAATGTACTTAAGTGGAGACACTCTCACAGTTAGGGACTGAATGCTCTTGGCCAGCTAGACATTCTAATCAAATAGATTCCAATTACCTCATGCAGCCATTAGAAACAAGGAGGTAGATTATTCAGTGATATGAAAGGGTATTTACAATGTATAGTCACATTAAAATAATCAAATGTTATCCCACTTTTGTGTGAAAAGGGAATGTTTACATATGCATAGAACACAAGTCAGGAAGAGCATACACTGAAAAATTAACCTGGATGATAGAATTGTGTTTTCTCTCTCCCTTCCTTCCTTCCTTCCTCCCTCTCTCCCTCCCTCCCTCTTTCTCTCCCTCTCTCTCTTTCTTTCTTTCCTTCTTATCAGCAATTTCTATATTTTTGCAACAGGTACACAAATACATATGCATAATGAGATTTCTGTGAGATCAGGGACTTTGTTTTGTTCCCTACTAAATCCTTGTGCCCTAGAAAAGACTCTGGCACAGGAAGGTCTCCAATAGGTACTTGCTGAATAAATAATAAAGGGAAATTAACTTTTTAAAAAAAATTCCAAATATGACCTAACTTAATCTACCTTGAACATAGATATGGTTCCTAATACCAGGTTACTATAGTATAAATAAACGGCTTTGACTGAGGGTGCGTGCTGGGTGAGTTCACAATTAAACAGTAATGATGTTGCTTATATATTTGTAGTTGACACTTTGATTGAACACATATTCAATTTATGAAGTAATATGAATAGCATTTAACATTTATCATTTCATCTAACATCTTTAAAACCCCTTACTATGCACAACTGCAAGAGTAGTTATTCTAAAGGATGTCAACTACAATATGACAGGGGAGAGGTACCCAGTAATTCACAAAGAAAATTAAGGGGGCCAGATGTAATACTTAGGACTCCAGAAATTGATACAGCAGTGAACAGACTGGACCTGATATTGTGACTCAAAGGGGAAAGTATGATGCCTTATCCCTAGCACCCAGCACAGTGAAAAGCATATAATGGGGCTCAATAAATGTAACTGTTGAATTTCCAAGACTTGGGGAGAAAAGACTTGTGGATGGAATACATGAGGAAAGTGCATACCCTCATCAGAAATAAATAAACAGCGCTATAAGGAGGAAGGAAGCACAGTGCTAGGCGACAAAATAGAGCTGCATGTACATCTCTAAGACTGAGGATGGGAGATTGCTAGGGAGCATTGGGGTGTAGACAGAGCAGGGGGCGTACCAGATATGATGTGTGAGAATATGCTAGAGGCTTCCTTGGCCAGATGGAGTGTACTTATGAGCATTCCTGAAGCAGATCACAGATATCACACCAGAGCACCCATGGGCTGTGACAAGAGGCAGCACAAAAGCATGGGAAGGCTTCAGAGCCAACTCCACATCTGCCTCTTTTTTTGGCTTTGTGAGATTTTTTTAAAACTCTTTGATGGGACTTCTCTGGTGGCACAGTGGTTAAAAATCCGCCTGCCAATGCAGGGGACACAGGTTTGATCCCTGGTCCGGGAAGATCCCACATGCCGCAGAGCAACTAAGCCCATGTGCCACAACTACTGAGCCCACATGCCGCAACTACTGAAGCCTGCGTGCCTAGAGCTCGTGGTCCCCAACAAGAGAAGCCACTGCAATGAGAAGCCTATGCGGACCACACTGAAGAGCAGCCCCTGCTCGCTGCAACTAGAGAAAGCCCACACACAGCAGCGAAGACCCAACGCAGCCAATAAATTAATTAAATTTTTTTAAAAAAAGAAATACGTGCAGTTAAAACAAAAAAAAAAAAACCTCTTTGAGCCTTGGGGACTTCCCTGGTGGTCCAGTGGTTAAGACTCCATGCTTCCACTGCAGGGGGTGCGGGTTTGATCCCTGGTCAGGGAACTAAGATCCCACAAGCCGCGTAGAGCGACTGAAAAAAAAAAAAAAACTAAAATCAATCAATCAATTAGTTAATTAATTAAAAACTCTTTGAGCCTTAGTTTCTTCATCTTTATAAAGAGGCTTATAATACTTACCTCATAGGTTTATTGTCAGGATCAGGGAAAATGTATATAAAATATTAACCCTGGGCGGGGATTTTCCTGGCACACAATAAATGTTGAATAAATAGCAGCTAATATCATTACACTGGTGGAGTGGGGGTGGGGGTTGCTGGCTGAAGTGGATTAGAAACTATGTGCTTGAAGGACCACAAATCCCAGGGCTGTGTGACATCTGCGTTAGCAAAATCTACTAAAAGTACAGTTTTTTGATAAGGTCTTGACTTTCCTTCCTCTTTCAGTCATAAGAGTCATCTCTCACAATGAAGAAAGTGCTGCTCAGTATGGAATAAGGAAGAGTTGACTGATGCTGTGAAAGTGATGAAAATCTTGAAGGAGAACAATATCATCTTAGGTTTCATGAAAGCCAAGACATGAAAGACTGGGCATGATATGAGATAAAAACTAAAAATCAAAGTTCAAAGGAAATACAGGCATAGCTCCATGTTGTGCTTAAGAAAATCACTGATGTACTATTAATTTGTAATTACATTATTTGGTGACAGTCTATTACATGCTCTATTAAGCACTGTTTATAAAATATACATTCCTATGAAATCATAATATTTTGTTGAAACAATTTTTCATTAACTTCTGTATATTCAAATCTTCAAAATACAAAACTATTAAAAACCCTAGAACAGAAAATGGACTTAAATATGGACATTTTTCTCATTGGCCTAAAAACAATCTTCAAAGTGAAAGAAAACAGAAGTATTTATGAAGGAGAAGATGACAAGATGATGAGCTCACCTTTAGACATATTTAATTTGATGTGGCTGTTAGACACCCTGGTGGAGATGGCCAGTGGACTATGGAGTATGGAGATAAAGATTTGGAGGTCAACTTGTATATAAGTGCTGGTTAAAACTAGGAAACAGGACTTCCCTGGAGGTCCAGAGGTTAAGACTCCACGTTTCCACTGCAGGGGGCAAGGGTTCGCTCCCTGGTTGGGGAATTAAGATTCCTCATGCCACGCGGTGCGGCCAAAAAAAAAAAAGGTAGTTTGCAAAATGAATTGTTAAAGCATAGTGATAATAAAAACTAGGAAACAGGGATTTCCCTGGTGGCGCAGTGGTTAAGAGTCCACACTCCCAATGTAGGGGGCCTGGGTTCGAACCCTGGTCAGGGAACTAGATCCCACATGCATGCCACAAGTAAGAGTTCGCATGCCACAACTAAGGAGCCCTCAAGCCGCAACTAAAGGAGCCCGCCTGCCTCAACTAAGACCCAGTGCAACCAAATAAATAAATAAATATTAAAAAAACAAAAAAACTAGGAAACAGAATGAGATGCCCAGGGTTGGGGGCGGGGGATGCACAAAAAGAAGAGTGGGGTGGGCGCCGAGGACAGAAGCCTGGAGAGCACCAGCATTTAAGGGGAAAGCAAAGGAAGGGACCCCAGAAACAGAAGCAGAAGAAACAACCATAGAGGTACATGGAGAGACAGGGATGTGAGCAATCCCAGAAGCTAGCATGTGGAGGACAGATCCACAATGTCATTCATACCCCTCACTCAGGGAGGCCACGTGAAACAAGCACAGAAATAGGCCCAGGAGATTTGGTCATTAGGAGGCCTTTTTCAAGAAGTACATTAGAATGATGATAATAAAGCCAAATTGCAGAAGCTTGAGGAAATGAGTGGGAGCTGAGAGAGAGCAGATGTTACATGAAAACTACTCACATATGGATGTATAATTAAGAAATAAGAGAGGAGAGTAGGGGCACCAGTTATTAAGCTAGTATCTGTTGGCTTCAAAACCACTCTTCTGTGCACACTTTGGGGTGTTGGAGCTGGGACTCCACTTTGCAGCTGAATCCCAGTTACCTCTGCCAATGGGGACCCTGGAGGGAGACCGGAAGAGGAGAGGAACTTACTACTCCCCCTGGCTTCTGGTTCGCTGCAGTGTCATGCCAGCTTCATTTCTTCACCCAGCAGGGCAGTTTCCCCACAAAGGAACAATGTATTCGCAACTGAGAAGCCCTGCAGGAGGAAGCTGAACTAGCTTGGGTTTTGTTCCCCAAAGGCAGTTGAATCCAGTGTGCAGTCTTTCCAACCTCACAGAACCAGCTCTGAGACCTCTGCACCAGCAAGAAGCACCCCTTCTCAGAGGCTTAAGTCTCAGTCCCCCTCCTCCAACCTTCTGATAATTCCAACCTCTCCCCTTGGAAGTTAGCCGTGGGGGTAACTGCTGGTTCCTGAAATTGCTACTTGCATATACCCTAGAGCAGTGGTCCCCAACCCCCATGCTGCAGGGTCCACGGCCTTTTAGGAACCAGGCCGCACAGCAGGAGGTGAGTGGCAGGCGGGACAGCGAAGCTTCATCTGCCACTCCCCATTGCTCCCCATCGTTCACATTACCACCTGAACCATCCCCCACCCACCCCGTCTGTGGAAAAATTTTCTTCCACAAAACCGGTCCTTAGTGCCAAAAAGGTTGGGGACCACTTCCCTAGAGTTCTCTTTACCCTTTGTTACCTAGTTAACGAGTCTCTCTGTTAAATTCTTTCTGTTAAAATAACTGGTGTGTAGCAAACAACCCAATCAAAAAAATG
Organism: Pseudorca crassidens; assembly: GCF_039906515.1. Classification (NCBI taxonomy): domain Eukaryota; kingdom Metazoa; phylum Chordata; class Mammalia; order Artiodactyla; family Delphinidae; genus Pseudorca; species Pseudorca crassidens. The sequence goes on along the minus strand of NC_090297.1, from coordinate 109,297,465 downwards.
GGCAGAAGAACGAAATAAACATTTCTCCAAAGAAGACATACAGATGGCCAACAGGCACATGAAAAGATGCTCAACGTCGTTAATTATTGGAGAAATGCCAATCAAAACTACAAGGTATCACCTCACACCAGTCAGAATGGCCACCATCAAAATGTTTACAAGTAATAAATGCTGGAGAGGGTGTGGAGAAAAGGGAACCCTCCTATGCTGTTGGTGGGAATGTAAATTGGTACAGCCACTATGGGGAATGGTATGGAAGTGCCTTAAAAAACTAAAAATAGAGTTACCATATGACCCAGCACTCCCACTCCTGGGCATATATCCAGAAAAGATGAAAACTGATTTGAAAAGATGCATGCACCCCAATGTTCATAGCAGCACTATTTACAGTGGCCAAGACATGGAAACAACCTAAGTGTCCATTGACAGATGATTGGATAAAGAAGATGTGGTACATATACACAATGGAATATTACTCAGCCATAAAAAGAATGAAATAATGCCACTTGCAGCAACATGGATGGACCTAGAGGTTATCATACTAAGTAAAGTAAGTCAGACAGAGAAAGACAAATATCATATGATATCACTTATATGTGGAGTCTTAAAAAATGATACAAATGAATTTATTTGCGAAACAGAAACAGACTCAAAGACATAGAAAACAAACTTACGGTTACCAAAGGAGAAAGTTGGGGCGGGGAGGGGATAAATTAGGTGTTTGGGATTAACAGATACACACTACTATATATAAAATAGATAAAACAACAAGGACCTACCATATAGAACAGGGACCTATATTCAGTATCTTGTAATAACCTATAATGGAAAAGAATCTGCTGTGCACCTGAAACTAACACAATATTGTAAATCAATTGTACTTCAATTAAAAAAAATAATAGTAGCTGGTGTGTTTTTGTCTGCTGCCTGATACATAGGAAATAATGACTTTTTCTTACATTGATGAAACTAGAGTGTATTAACAGACTATGATAAAGGAGCCCCTAGAGAGAGGGATCAAAGAAACAGAAAAGAGGAGAAAACTATGGCCAAAGTCGGAGAGTATACAAAAAAGGCAGGATCAAGGGCAGGAGGGTGCTGGCCTAGAAGAGAAGGGGGGAAAGAGGTCAGGATGGGTGTGAAAGAAGACATGACTGTGTATGGCAGAAGTTGAGGAAAACTGTGCCTAAGGGCCTGTGTTTCTCCAGGAATTAGGAGGAAAGCCCCCCTGCAGAGGTGGGAGGATGAGAGATGAGAAGAAGCATCTTCAGATGTGGAGAGGTCCCTGAGGGGAATGAAGATCATTAACCAAAGACAAGTAAAGGGGCTGATAAGAACACAGGCTAAAGTGGAAAGAACAGGATCCATGACTACTTGATCTTCCCCACTGGACCCGACCACAGCTGAGCGGGTGCAGCAAAGATACGATGAGGGTCATGAGGGTCCTGTTGGACAGACAACCACTTCAAGACAGAACTGAAGGGAAATGAGACTGTCGTTGACTGAATTACTCAGGTGGTCCATGGAGTCCAGCCTGGGAGGTCAGGAAAAGAGGCATTCAACAGACAGAGAAACAAGGGGATCAGGGACTCCATTAGGTGAAAGCAGATAAGGAGGTGAGGTCCATGTCAGCTCTTATAGGACCATGGTGCCAGGCTCTGAGCTAATGACACCTGCCACCCTGGAAAGAGAACCATTTCACCTCTACATAAGTGGTTGATCTCTTCCCCAACAAAGCCTCAAGATATTGGGAGGGAAATTATGATGTCAGACAAACATTGGTTTTTGTTGTAAGCTTTTTTTTTTTTTTTTTTTTTTATTTATTTGGCTGCCCCGGGTCTTAGTTGTGGCACACGGTATCCTCGTTGCCACGTGTGGGATCATTTAGCTGCCGCATGTGGGATCTTTTAGCTGCCGCATGCAGAATCCAGTTCCCTGACCAGGGATCGAACCCGGGTCCCCTGTATTAGGAGCACAGAGTCTTAACTACTGGACCACCAGGGAAGTCCCTGTAAGCTTTAAAGAAGCATACACTTTATATTTCAGGTTTCCTTTTTCAGCAGTCCTGTCTATTTGCAAAGATTTATATTTCATAACTCTTATTCTTTCTTAGAGCTCTTCTAAAGAACTAGGGAAGACTGACTGACTTTTTAAAAAGTAGAATAGAGCTTCCCTGGTGGCGCAGTGGTTGAGAGTCCGCCTGCCTATGCAGGGGACGCGGGTTCGTGCGCTGGTCCGGGAAGATCCCACATGCCGCGGAGCGGCTGGGCCCGTGGGCCATGGCCGCTGAGCCTGCGCGTCCGGAGCCTGTGCTCCGTAATGGGAGAGGCCACGGCAGTGAGAGGCCCGTGTACCGCAAAAAAAAAAAAAAAAAAAAAAAAAAAAAGTAGAATAAAACTCATTCTGTCTTGTGATTATCATATGGGTCCATTGGACCATTTTAGAAATCTAAGCTACATTTTGAGGTCTTAATGATCATATTTTTTCTCTATCATGAAACATTTCAAGATATAAGAAAACAACAATGATGGGAACACTTCAAGAATACTGCAAGAGTGAAACAAATCATCACTGTGACAGCATCTGCAACATCCTTCAGTTTTCCTAGGAGGTACCCAAAGCATTGCATCATCTTTTAAATACAAATCTTTCAAATACAAATACATAAATGTATGGTGTTGATTTGTATTTGTTTTAGTTTTTCTTGAACACAGTTGAATAATTAGAATTTTTCATTTTCTTCACTTAATGGCAAAGAGAAGAAAATTGGCAAAAGAACACATCTCTCAACTATCTCATGAATCAAAAGATAAATGCAAAGAGACCCATAGCAAAACTCTCTAATGACCATGGCAAAATTGATCAAACAAATGAAATCTCATACTTTGAGTCTTCAGATGACAGTATTCTCAGTGAATTTACTCAAGCTCAGGGATCATTGCATGGGAGAGTGAGACATGGTCTCATTGAGATATTGTCACCTCGCTGATTACCAGGGTTGATTCTGCTGCTCTGGCTGACTAGCTGGGTGCAGCCTGCCCTCCTCACACCTCGGTGTCTGTCTCTCCCAAAGCTGAATGCTTGGTAGAGGAAGATGGTGTTCCCTAGTAGAGAAGATCATTATTTCATAAAGGTAATACAAGTAGCTTTGCTGCCCTCCAAATAAGCTTGCAAGAATCAGAGAGTGAAGAATATGTTTCTAAGGACAAAAAGAAATATGGTATTTTCATCCAGTTAGTTATTCAACAGGAAGAACTGTTTCACACAATATTATGCATGAACCTTAATTATCCCATTTTGCTAAAAAGACATGTGACTTTATTCTTTCATCTCTTATAATGTTTATGCACTAAAATGTACTTGATATATTTGCCATAACAATGCTGAAGACAGGTGTGTGTAACAAGGCAACTGGGAAGAAATAGGTGATACAGAAATAAAAACATTCATTGGATTATTTGGTATTTATAAATCTAAAAATGAAAATGTTTTGCAATTATGGAATAAAGATGATACACATACATATAAGCCTATATATGTGTGTGTGTGAATGTATACACACATCAAACACACACACACACAAAGTGAGTATGTGTGTGTATCTTCAAATCCAGGAAAATATGGAACAAATATTTGAGTTTGCTATATCTAAATTCTTATTATAATTTCTAATAAATTTATTTTTTACTATTTCCTTCTTCTTCTATAAATTATAAAATGATTCAAAAGATAGATAGGTGGGTAGGTAGATAGATTCGATAGATAGATAGATAGATAGATAGATAGATAGATAGATAGATAGATAGTTAAAAAGAGTGCCTTGGACCCAGATGGTAAATGGTGATCATTATTTTTCCTGGTATACTAAGGGTGTAAGGCGTCATGCGACTCCTATAATTTGACAACTCCTTCTAGGTGAAACCTGTAATGAATTAGGTCTGTCTTCCCCACCCTCCCAACACCAGCTCTGCGACCCACAGTAACTCCAGCCCCGGCTGCTGTGCCCACGGTTGAAGCCATAGGGCTGCCACCTTCTGGGATTGTGGACAATGACGGTGGGTGGAGAGCATGAGGTAGCATGACAGCATTTCTCTCTGGCAACTTCTGGGGCACGGCTTCCTGGCATTTTTAGAGCCCCCAAATATTTGTGACAACAGGTGGTGCTCACATCTCTAAATTACTAGAGTTCTGGCTACCAAGGTGTCCAAACTCAGGAAATTGAGTGGAACTTAACAGAGCCGGACCACCCTGAGGGCTGGGATCATTGAGCCCATAGCAGCTCTACTCAGGGACCCACCCACAAGCTCTCCAGAAAGATAAGGAAAGCTGCAACTCAGACAGTACATGTTTCTGAGTCATTTCCTGGGGAGTGGCTCTGAGCCTCTACCCTGCCGCAGGCCCCAAATCTGCATGAGCAAACATAATTTTTTCCACTCGGACCATCAAAACCGCCACAGTTCCTGGTCCACTGCTAGATCTCTTACTGACCAGCCTGGCTTGGAGGGGAGAGACAGAGCAGTGAGTCTTCCTCCACAGGGACGAAAATCAGGAGACAGACTAGAGACAGGGTTCCTCTCTGCTCCTGATTTGTGGGACCAGAACAGGAGGCGCTGCAGCACTCAGCCCTGCTGTGCCCAACACTCCCTCACACATTCAGTCTGTGCCTTGGTGCTCTGAACTGGCACAGGGTACGTGCTCAATAAATATTTACTGACTAAATAACCTTCCCATCCTCACATTGTGAGCCTGTTTAACCTGGTTTCTTTCGTGTTTTAAGTTTACGACTTAAAAATTCATACTGCTTTGCTCTAAAAGAGCATTTGCTTTTCTCTCTTCCTCTAAAGAGCACCCAGCAAACCACAAGGAGAGGCCACACTCTGGATAATAACTGGGAAATCATAGACCTTTCTGGCAGCAGGGGCTTGACTGAGAAACGGGAAATTCCTGTTCCTCGGGCTGACGGGTTTTTTTGCTTTGGCTCCTTATCAAGGGGTAACTAAGCAACAGAGGGGGATTTTGCCAAGTGCCGAGAGGCTCACAGTGGAGAAAAGGGAGCTCTATAGGCTGGGCTGGAAATGAGGAAAGGGTGGCTAAAGGAAGCCAACCAGAACCAAAGCAACATTCCCAGTGGGCTCCAGAAATGCCTCATATCTAGGATAAAACACAAAAATGTACCACAGCATTTAACTCCTTTGTAACCATTTGGTGTTTTATGCCTCAGCTGACTTGCTGATCCACAGACCTAAGAAGTGACTTGCTTTCTGTATCAAAAACTACTAACCTCTGAAGGACAATTTTGCAACATCTGTTAAAAATTTAAATGCTCGTATCAGGGAAACCATTGATTCTGTAATACTTCCAAGAATTTCTCCTCAGTTATAGCTGTATGTGTACAGGATTTCTGGAACATTTCTTAGGGAAAAAATGAAACCATCTAACTGTCTTTCAGTAAAAGTCCACTACTAGACCTTTGATATTATATCTGTATTATAGAATGCTATGTAGTCATTAAGAAGACTAAGGTGGAAATATATGCACTGATATGAAAAGATGTCCAAAATAAATCATTAAGTGAAAACAAAGTAAGTGGTGAATGATGATATACAGTGTGACTCCATATATGTAAATCAAACAAAATAAACTCCTCAAGAAACAGATTACAGAGGGTAGTGGATCTAGAAGGAACGAGAAGCTGCTGCTTTTCACTCTAAAGCCTTCTACATTATTGGAACTTCCAATAATAAGCCTGTATTTCTTTTTCTAATAATAACAATGAGTTTTAAGAGAAAAAATTAAAATGCATATATACAGACATATATACAATGTCTAAGGAAAATATTTTATTATAAAGTGTTGAAGCACTTGATCTGACAGGTCTACAGAAGGGCTGAAATTCACTATCACAGGAGAAAAATCTAAGATATGCAGTCACTATATGCACTCACTCTTTCGTCTGTTCATTTACATATTGAAGGCCACAACTGCGTTATGTGTTAATTAAAAAAAAATAACTAAGACATGGCGTCCATCTGCAAGGAGCTTATAGTCTCAACAGGAAGAGATGTACGCGTAGATAAATAACTGCTTGCAGCAGTCAAGGACATCAGGGTACTGTGGAGACACTGGTCAGCTCTACTGGATGGGGAGTGGGTGGGAGAGGCCATCAGGATCACCTTCAGAAAGAAAGGGCTGCTCTGTTGAGTCCTAGGATGAGCAAGTATTTACAGTAAAGCCGGAGACCTAGTTCTAAAGAGTCCTCACCAATTCCTGCAACCCCTCTGGACTTCAGCTTCTTTATCTCTAATGCAATCAGCTCCAAGAATTCCAACCCATAGAAAATCATTCAAATAGACAGCTAATGAGAACCTGACTGTATAACACAGGGAACTCTACTCAATGCTCTGTGGTGACCTAAACGGGAAGGAAATCCAAAAAAGAGGAGATATATGTATATGGATAACTGATTCACTTTGCTGTACAGCAGAAGCTAACACATTGTAAAGCAACTATACTTCAATAAAAAATAAATAAATGAATAAATAAATAAAGTGTGGCTTGTGTAGACTAAAAAAAATTTTTAAATAAATTTAGACAAAAAAAGAAAATCATTCATTCACCCAGCAAATACTTACTGAGTATCTCAGCGGTCCGAATAACAGAAACCTTGAAATAATAAAAACCCAGAGGGACCAAAGTCTTAGGGATGTCTCATCTTATAATTCAGGAAGCAACCAAAGTTACCTCCACATTTGATCAGTGGAGGAGAAAGAGGAGAGAGTCTCTCCTCTGGAATCTAGAAGTTGTTCTCTTCCTGCCAAAGGCTCAGATGTTCTACATAAGCCCAACTGTTGCCAGGTTGCAGGGCAAAAGACGTGCAGAGAACGGAAAGCCAATTCCGGGAACAGGCCACTTTAGCAGAACACTGCAAAATGCACTCAACAGAGATTCAAGTCTGCAACCGCCAATTAGCTGGTGAAGACAGTGCTTGAAGCCTGAACTTTAAGAAATTGTCAACAAACTCTTAGACTTCATAGTAGGAGCTTTGAATATCAGGAAAGGACCGATGTGGATCATATGACGGAGGCAGCAAGGCAAAGAGGAGGTACATAAAAGTTCAGGGAAATAAGCAAACCCAAGATTACAAAGTAGAAGATCAAGACAGCAATAATTCCTTTAACCACACCTACTTAAGGAGTTTAGTCAGATCCCTAAGAGACACAGAATTTGTTACCATTTAAATAACACTAGAGCATGGACTTGAGGATATGGGGAGGGGGAAGGGTAAGCTGTGACAAAGCGAGAGAGAGGCATGGACATATATACACTACCAAACGTAAGGTAGATAGCTAGTGGGAAGCAGCCGCATAGCACAGGGAGATCAGCTCGGTGCTTTGTGATCGCCTGGAGGGGTGGGATAGGGAGGGTGGGAGGGAGGGAGACGCAAGAGGGAAGAGATATGGGAACATATGTGTATGTATAACTGATTCATTTTGTTGTAAAGCAGAAACTAACACACCGTTGTAAGGCAATTATACTCCAATAAAGATGTGAAAAAAAAATAAAATAAAATAAAAAAAGAACAATTATAAAATACACAGAAAAAAATAATAAATAAATAAATAACACCATATTACTCTATTACTTATATATTTATGACTGAGTTAACACTTTAAAAACAGTATACAGATTTTTCTAAAGTGTGAATTCAGTCATTCTCATCTTCAGTTAAAACAAATAAATAAGTTACTCTGGGGAATACTTACTTGAGCTGAGTGGACCCTTCTGACAGCGAGTCAAGATCCTGGTTCCTAGAATAGGCAAAACGGGTAAGAAGATGCCTTAACAAGGATTACTCCTTCCAGGGTGGGCCGTACTTTAAGTAAAAAGGGAGTAGATAGTTGTCATTGATTATTTTCCTTGGATCCTGAACATCCAAATCACAACCAGCCATCTCCTACTGCAAATTCTCAAGGGAGATGTGCAAAATCACTGCTTGTTATTATAAATCATGAACCTCCAAATCCCATATAGAAATCCCAGACAGCGAATAAGTTGAACTAAACAATAAAATTCCTTTCAGGCTTCAACTCTTTCCTCACTTTAGGCCTTGCCCTTGATACCTAACTAATCCAATGACAAAAAGAGTAAGACACCAGAGAAAGCACTGAGGAAACACAATTCTTTCCAGAGTGCACCCCTGTTCCAGCTGTCTACTGCCGCATAACAAACCACCCCAAAACTTAGTGCCTCATAGAACGGCTCTCCTCTGCTTCACATGGTGTCAGCGGGGTAGTTGGAGGCTGGAGGGTCCACTTCCAAGATACGCACCTCACACGGCTGGCTGTTCAGTGCTGGCTGGTGGTTTCCCTGCACATGGGTCTGTCCATGTGGCCGCTTGGGCTTCTTCACAGCATGGTGGCTGGTTTCCTTGAGTGCGCACCCCAAGAGAGAAGCAGATAGACTCCATGTCACCTTTTAACATCAAGTCTCAGAAATCACATAGTGTCACTTCCAAAGTAGTCACCACAAGCCCACCCAGGTTCAAAGGGAGGAAACATAGATCCTACCTCCTGAGGAGGGGAGTGTGAGGGTCACATTGTAAGAAGGACGTGTGGGAGGGCAGATAGTGTTATGGCCATTTTTGGAAAATATAATCTCCCAACACAGCTCCCCAACATCCATTCCATCCCTAAACAATTTGTCTCAGCTAATTGGGGTAATTCCATCCCTTTGGCCATCTATTCCTTCAGGGATAGGCAGGCCTAAACCGTGTGAGGTAATGGGATTTAAGAGAAGGCTGTTCAGGATTTCTGGAAAAGAAAAGCAAGTCTCTCCACCCGAGATGTGAACAAGAAAATACATGCCCTGGATGTGTCACCTATGATTATAATGGTAAAGTGGATCATGGGATAAAAAGATGAAAGAATCTCACCCATAATGACATCCCTGAGCTGCTGAACCAATCAACCCTGCTCTTCTGCTCCGGGGGACTCCTGTTGTAAAGACAATAAATAATAACGTTATGGTTCCTTAAACTGTCTTAAGTCAATTTCCTATTATCTTCACCCAAAAGCACCCTAACTCATATATTTTCTCTCTAAAGCCTGGGAACAGAGCTGAACTAACCTGCCCACTCCTAGGCCTTCCAAGAGCTGGGGGGTGGGGATATGGGGACCAGGGAGAGGTGAATCAGAAGGAAGTCTTATTGTACAAAAATGTCAAAACGTTGAAAAAGACTGCAACGCAGACCACAAGAAACTTTAAATTCTTCATTTGTCACATAAAAGTCCTCATGCCTACTACTAACCCATCACACACTTGTCCTAGACCCAGAGTATGGGTAGTAGTAGTTTGAATGACATTTAGGGTGAGTGGGTGGTGCCCCACAAAAAAGGCATTATACTATACCTGGTCCTCAAGGAGCTGACAGTCTAACAGGAAAAAAAGTGGTACATACTTAAATAGCTATAATTCAAGATAGGCTGTAATACATGCCACAAAAAAAGTGCAGATAAAAGGCTGTGGTAGATCAATGAAGAGACAGATCCTTTTTAGTTGGAAGAGATAAGTAAAAAGCTTCCTGGAGAAGGTTCTTTATGAGTTGGTTCTTTGTACAGGTAGAATTTGGACATGAGAAGATGAAGGAAAAATTTCAGATGAAAGGAAGGAAACACAAGAAAAAAAATCAGTAAGTGGGAAATTCTGGGGCTCCTAAAGACAGGAAGATATTCAAACTGTGACCTAGCACTGACCAATCAGAACAGTGGCCAGGCTACGAGGCTGGAGCAAGTCCTAGAGACCCTCACCACTCCGTGCATTAATCCTTAAGTTACTTGATTATGGGAATCACATGGCCCAGGAGAGGGACTGAGGTGGCTGGGGCTTCAGGTGAATGGCACTCAGGGATTCAGGCAAGAAGCGAGGACAGGGCTACCCTGGTGGGCAAGTGGTTAGGAATCTGCCTGCCAGTGCAGGGGACATGGGTTCAAGTCCTGGTCTGGGAAGATGCCACATGCTGCGGAGCACCTGAGCCTGTGGGCCACAACTACTGAAGCCCGTGAGCCTAGAGCCCGTGCTCTGCAACAAGAGAAGCCACCACAATGAGAAGCCCGTGCACTGCAAGGAAGAGTAGCCCCCATTCGCTGCAACTAGAGAAAGCCCGCGTGCAGCAACGAAGACCCAACGCAGCCATTAATTAATTAATTAATTAATTAATTTTAAAAAATTAGAGAGGACACTTAGCAACTGGTAGAGAAGAACTTCAATATTGTAACAACTAGTGTGGGCGAACCAGTGAGAACCGGCAGGAGGATCAACCCTGCCTACAGGCAATAGCGAAAAGTTCCCACTTGACCAGAGTTCGCAGTAAATGAAAGAAAATAATGAAAAAACAGAAGCTGGGATTCGAATTTCATCTTGAATTCCAAGATGAAAAATTTGGACAAAAAATGAGCAATACAGATCCACTGAGAACACTTTGATGACACATTCAGATCACATCGGATTAGACATGGATCTGATATGGTGTGGCCTCCTCGGAGTAGAAATGTAACATACATGCAACTATTTGCTGTGGGTCATTGTGAAAGAGAAAATTTCTCAACTCTGCCTAACGACAGTTGGAGACTAAGAACAACTATGTGGAGGACTTTAATGGTTTCCAGCCACCAGCATGAAAGATGTCTAGAAGAATATGAAGGAAAATGTAGATGTGTGCAGACAATGGAGGAAAGCAGTTAACTTCCACCAGCTTGCCCAGGAACTCCATGTCTGTCCTGAAGATGCCATCACCATAGGACAAATGAGGGAATTAGTGAGGGCCAGCAATTAGGGCAGAGGCAACGGGAAGTGAAAAGACAAGGGCTTGAAGGGATAACAATAGTGACACCAAGATCTGCAAAGTAGAGCCTACAAAGCACACTTTCATTTAATCCACACAGCAATACTGCAAGTAGTAATTAACATTTGTATAACACACCACCATTTGAAGAGCCCTTTTATATTTATTTTCTCCTTTATTGCTATCACCATTTTACACAAGGAAAACTGAAGCTCAGAAGTAAAAACAGTTTATCTAGGTAGAGGGCTGGAACTCAAACTCAGGCCTTTAGATTTCTTGTCCAGCATTTACATTTACATCACAGTGGCCTCAGAGATTGACGGGTCATTCCTTAATATTGCAAATGTGGCCTCAGTGCTGTGGGCAAGCACTGCAGATTATGGGAGAAATCAAAGGCTCTCCCCTTACAGTCCTTATCTTCAAGAGGTAAATCTTCCAGCCCAGGACTTAAATGGGAAGAGCCTCAAGAGACTGAGTGTACACCTTCTGATGCAGATGACTCAGTTTCTAGAAGGAGCCCATTCCTGTTTTTTTTTTTTAAAAAAAATACTTATTTATTTATTTAATTTATTTGGTTGAGCCAGGTCTTAGTTGCAGCTCCAGGGCTCCTTAAGTTATGGCTCCAGGGCTCCTTAGTTGTGGCATGGAAACTCTTAGTTGTGGCATGCATGTGGGATTTAGTTCCCTGACCAGGGAAGGAACCTGGGCCCCCTGTACTGGGAGCGCAGTTTTATCCACTGCGCCACCAGGGAAATCCCAGCCCATTCCTGTTTTATTAATCAAATTAGATTTGGGGATCCTCAAAGGCAGGAACCATGACTTTTTTATCTTTGTACCCTCAGGCCCTAGCACAGGATCTGGTACTTAATAAATACTTGCTGAATAACTTAACTTATATAAAATTTAAAACTCTTAACAGAAATAGCTTGTGATCCTTCCCCCAAAAAAGAAAAACAAAACAAAGAGTCAACAATTCTTGGAACAATTATTTAACATTGTCCTGAATGTTAAATCACACAGAATTAAACCAAATACAGCCCCTACTCTGAAATCATACTATTCGTTCAATCCCATGAATGTTCACTGGGTCCTACTATGTGCAAATGGCTATGAATGACACAAAAATGAACATGACGGATCCATAATTTCAAGGAACTCACATGCTATCAGAAAAGATACATCTATTAACATAAATCCCTGTAATACACAGCAGAATATTAAAATCCCTCCCCACAAGAAACAATTTACAAAATATTATGGAAGGAAGGGTAAATGTGGGTGGTGGAGATCAGAAAAGCTTCATGAAGGAGGAACTTCATTGAAGGAGCCATAGAATTTCATCAGAGGGAACTGAAATTAAGGATGTTTCAAAGGCAGAGAAAGCTTGGGTAACAGGAAAGAGGTAAGAAAGTACAGAGGATCTTTGAGTGATAAACAGTGGTTCCATTTGTTAAAGCATGGAGCATAGAAAGGAAAGTGGCAGATGACACGCTGAGAACCCCTGCCACAACCTGTCAGCGTCCTATACCTGTTTCACTTCAGACAGCATAACCTGCTTCACACTCTTGCTCTCCACTCCAGCTCCTCTCATCATCCCGGCTGAGCTCAGCACTGACGAGGATCACCCACCCAATGCCCCACCCTCATAGCTCTTGACCTCCCTCCTTGATGCCCACGCCACATACACTGCAGTCAGTTTGAGGCCCTTAGGCATGCTTGGATTTTGCCATCATAAGAGTTCTATCTACAAATTACTAAACTCACTGGAAGTTTGTATTATACGAATAACTTCTTAAATCCCCAGCTCTCTCCATCCCTCTTTTCCATTTAACTTGTTCTTTGATGTTATGGAGAAATTTTTTTGTGCCCACCCACCTTCCATGTCCTCACTCCTTCCTTTTTCTTCCTGTACTCAATGCCCAATCAAGTGGATTACTTTCTCACCCACACCCTCAACTCCTTCACTGCTTTATCCTTTTGTTATATCCATTCTGTAAAACCCTAAACCTATTTCACAAGCCTCTCTCTTGGATCCGGTGACTAGATTTCTAAACACACCAGAAGAAAGCCATACAGCCTCACAATCATACAATCATGTGTATTAGAGTCACTGCAAAATTATAGCTTCCTAAGCTTTTGCACCACTCAGCCATCTGAGTCAGCTCCTGTTTCCATTTCCCTCTGGGACCATAGAGAACCTCTTCAAGTCTCCTACTCAAATCCTGTGGGCTCTGTCAAGCATGTCCTTACCTCCCTCTTCGTATGCCAACAAGGGTATCAGGAAGGATACTCCTCTGCAGCCCTCCCAAGGCTATGGTCCCTCTATAGTCTCACTCCTCATTTTCCCCTCTTCCACTCTGTGGAGTAATTCATCCACCATAGCTCCTGAGACCTTGCTCTATCGTTTGTATCATCTCAACCTTGTACATGTGCCTTCCCATTCTGGTGACTCCTCCATACCCTGTGAACCCCCTCAAGGGAACACTGCAGTAAGCAGGATACTGGCTCTGCCCTCAAGTAGATTGCTGTCTAGTGAGGAAAATAACCAAGTAAACAGAAAATGACCGTAGAGTATAGTAAGAATTACAGTACAAGGAGCTATGGGGGAACATATAGTGGATACAGGACATGCTGAATTCCTCCAGCTTTGAATTGTGACAACACATGCGAAGTTCTGTCTACCAGAGAACCTCATTAGAGACTCGGTGCCCAAGGCTTTTACTGGAGGCTGGTCGCATACGCACACTCTCTCCAGCATGTACTGGAAAACTCCAAACTCCCAGAAGGAAAGCAGGTGCTTGGCATAAACTACATTGTTTGTACCAACAGTTTAGGCACAATGAGCCACCTTAGGCACAGTGAGGCACAGTGAGGGAACAGATGAGAACCCTCTTGAAATCCAAGTTCCCAGATGCCAGCCGAAGTCCAGCCTTGCAAGCAGGCCTTTCCAAGGACAGCAGTCTCGGGCAGCTATGCTAACTCTTTTTTTGCATAGATACCTAGCACTCTCTTAGGAGATGAGGAATGCTTAGGGAAGATGATTTCTAAGTTATATGAAGGATGACACTATGGACTTAACTGTGTCTGTCCCAACAACAACAACAACAAAATTTGCATATGTTAAAGCCCTAATGTGACTGTATCTGGATATAGGGTCTTTAGGAGGCAATTACAGTTAAATGATTAAATGCTTAAATGTCATAAGAGTGGAGCCCTAATTCAGTAGGAATGTGGCCTTATAACAAAAGGAAGAGAGAGAACCCTCCCTCTCTCCACCATGTGAAGACTCAGCGAGAAAGCAACCATCTGCGAACCAGGAAGAGTCCTCATCAGGACCTGAGTCGACTAGTACCTTGATCTTGGACTTCCAGACTCCAGAACTGTGAGAAAACAAATTTCTGTTTAAACCAGTCAGTCTGTGGGAGTTTGTTATGAGAGTCCAAGACGACTAAGATGAGAAAAAGACTATTGCAGGCAGACCAGACAGATGTGCAAAGGCCCTGAGGTGAGACAGAGATTTGAAGAGCTATAAGTAAATGTGACTGTTCCCGGTCCTATTCTCTCCTAAAGTGATTTCATTCCTCTTCCAAACCCCCCACATCTAAGCAGAGGCCAAGTTTGATTGCTTTTGCCTTCTCGGTACTTGGAAATTCCCTGCCCCACCTCCATGGCCATCTCACCTTGGTTATTGCAACAGTATCCTAATATGTTCCTTGCCTCTAGTCTGTCTCCTCTCTGGTACATTTTCTATGCTTCCCAAAAGGTGAAGTGGATCAAATCTCCTGATTTAAAATCTTCAGTGGTTCTTGATAGATAACCCTCAGATACAATCCAAATTTCCAAGCGTAGCCCTTAGTGCTCTGACCCTTACCTCTCCAGGCTCAGTCCCACAGCTCCTGGCTCACATTTACCATCACCCCATACCCAAAGCCCAGGACTACCGAACCACCTGCAAGTACTGAGAATACACATATGCTTCCCCCCTGCTTACTTTTGCACAAGCCATTACGGAAGTGTTCCTCTGAAGACACCACTCTACGTTCTAAGTATTTTACATGATTACATCTTCATCCTCACAACAACCATATGATGTGAGTACTACTACTCTCCACTTTATAGTTGAGGAAACCAAGGCACAGAGCAGATAAATGACTTGCTGGAGCTCATACAGATAATATGTTGCAGCACTGTGCTTCACCTTGCTTCACCACTGTGCCCATCTACCTGATGAATTATTTTATTTACTTTTATTTTTTTTTACACCTGGTGGATTCTTATTCATCCTTCACTACCCAACTCAAGCACCACTCTCTCCACAACACTTTCTCTGCTCCTCCAGAGTTAACCACTCACTTCATTCCCAGCAGTATCACTGTGCCGTGGTCACACCCCTGTTATTATGGTTGGCTATTGTATCCATTTAAGATCCTGCCCAGCCCTGCACAGAGCTCAGGTTGCACATAAGAATTACCCTGCACAGTGGAAGTCCCCACATTTATTTCCTGAATAAATTGACTCATCTGTACCTCATTTTTGTCTCTTGGTATCAACTTACCAGCCCTCACTCATCCTCAGCTCCCTGCCCACTTTAGCCCTTCACTTTGACACACCATTTACCTACTTTGACAATTCAACTTTGCGTGCCATCTTCCTGAACTCTCCCCTCCTTTAACTGAAAACCCCTTTCATCATGACCCTGGTGAGTTGTCAACACAGACAGCCCTCCCTGGGCGGGGCTGATTCCCCAACCTGGTTCTGGAGAATTCATACTTATTTGATTCAGCTCTTTTCTTTGGTTTCACTCAAGCTACCTCATAGGGCAGGGAAGTTATTGAAAGAATAGAGGCCTTACATGAAATCAGGAAAACTAAACAACCAGGTGCAAGGAGAACAAGAACACTATTCTGCACATTTTTCCCAAACTTCACAGCTCCTACTTATTTATGGTGTCTGCTTCTTCCTAATTTTTATTTGCCATGACCTCATGATTCTGTCCATGCAAATGTTCAGCTTCACTTTTCTCAATGCCTAATTTGCTATGTGTTGCTAATTTCAGTTTCCCAAAAAGCTGAAGGGTCCCAGCTCATCTTTTCACGTCACGTCGTGAAACATCCACTACTATCCATTCTATGGACTAGCAGTCCTTGAGTCCAGCACTAACCTCAATCCAATCAGCTGTGACAGTGGGCACAGGGTCAAATCATGCAAAAATTCACTAACGGGGCTGGATTTTCAGCAGAGGCAATAAATGGGGTGTTTTTCCTTAAAGAGGAATGTTGTATGGGAGGTCCCATGATTCAGGTATGGAGTAATTTAGACCAATGATTCTTTACTATTTTTGATCATAGATTTTTCTGAGAAACAGATGAAAGCTCTGAAGAAGAAGTTCTCTTATGCAGAAAATTTCACATATACCTTTAGGGTATTTGTGGACCCCAGCAGCCATCCATGGAACACCCCCCAAAACACCATAGGTCTAAAGTCTATCCATAGACCACCCCAAAGGCAGGCATTAATATCACATTTATGTTTGTATCTCTTGTACCTAGCAGTGGGCCTGGCACATAGTAGTTTTCCAAAAATATTTTTTGAATGAATAAATTGAAGGAGTCATTCATTAATTAAGGTTAAAGAGGATTTTCAAAGCCAGATAGAAGCTAAGAAGTTTGGATTTGATATAAAAGGCATTAGAGAGCCATCTTGTTTGGTTCTTTTGTTGTGTTTCGTTTTTAAGCAGGCACTTGATCAGAGCTGTACATTAGAAAAATGTGTCTTTAACAGTCAATAGAACAGATTGGAGGGCAAGAGACCAGTTAGGAAACTGGAGGAAAGAGGGAATGCAAACCTAAACTAGAACACTGGAGGTGAGAATAGAAAGTATGAGGGGCAGATCCAAGAGAAAGTGTAAAAATAAAACTGATGGGGCTTCCCTGGTGGCGCAGTTGTTGAGAGTCCGCCTGCCAATGCAGGGGACACGGGTTCGCGCCCCGGTCCGGGAAGATCCCACATGCCGCGGAGCGGCTAGGCCCGTAAGCCATGGCCGCTGAGCCTGTGCGTCCAGAGCCTGTGCTCCGCAACGCGAGAGGCCACAACAGTGAGAGGACCGCGTACCGCAAAAAAAAAAAAAAAAAAAAAAAAAAAAAAACTGATGGTACTTGGCACTCGATAACATTTGGGGGTAAGAAAGGGATTTAGAGTCAAAACCTGGCTCCAAAGTTCTCAAGTCGGGAGAACAGAAGAGTGGCAATACCATTAGCAGAGGTAAGGAAGACAGAAGAGAAACAGATTTAGGGAAAACAAGTATCTCTTGAATTGAGTTTGAGGCTCAGGTGAGACTTTCAAGTGGATTCAAGAACAACTGAAAATGTGGGTCTGGCGTAGGTGAGAAGAGATGAAGGTCTGATCAGAAGTGACCAGCTGAAGCTGCAGGAGCAGAGGGGATGCCAGGAAGCAGTTTACACAATGCCCTGCAGCCCATTATCTTTCCTTTGCATCTATTCCCGTTTTTGAAGCCCTCCCAAAGCCATCTCTTTTTTTTTTTTTTCGGTACTCAGGCCTCTCACTGTTGTGGCCTCTCCCACTGCGGAGCACAGGCTCCGGACGCACAGGCTCAGCGGCCATGGCTCACGGGCCCAGCCGCTCCGTGGCATGTTGGATCTTCCCGGACCGGGGCGTGAACCCGTGTCCCCTGCATCGGCAGGCGGACTCTCAACCACTGCACCACCAGGGAAGCCCAAAGCCATCATTTTATCTGATAGTCATAACAATTTTGTGAAGTAGGAAAGGGCACCTACTTTTACAGGTAAGGAAATGGAGACTCAGAGGACTGAGGGGTTTTGCCAAACGTATTGCAACGAAGTAATTACAGATCTAGGATTAGAACCCAGAGCTTCTGATTCTTCATACAACTCCCAACTCCGTTGCCAACTGCACACAGATAAATGCCCTACTTGCAGGGTTCAGTAGTTTGCAGTAGTACTGTACCGTTGCAGTTCTTTGGGGTCTAGGGTCTTGCTTTGTTTTGTTTGTTTTTTTAACTGTTTTCGGTTTAGAGAGAAGTCTGAGACAACGGTGCTCCAGCTGGCACAAATCACTACCATTTAGTCTGTTAACGTCTCCAGTGCGAAAGAGACAGCCCTGGTTTCTAGGGAACTTATAGCCCACACTCCACGTTGCACGTTTTTCAAAGGGACCTTTCTGCCTGTCTAACATGCATGACCAGAATGAGCTCGTGAGCTTGTACAGGGAAAAGACCCACAGACTTGGACAGACTTCCAGAAGACCGCTATGCAAAACTTTCAATTCGGAAAAGTTCAAAATCTTCAAGGTTCACGGGACAGGGGAGAGAGATTATTTAGGGCTCAGGGAGGACAATGGGTTTTGTGTGAGTTTTAAGGTGAAGCCGTATGCTTAGCAAAGAAAGGCGACGGTGACCCGTCCGGATCCGCGCGGCGGCGGACGGAGCGGAGGAGGGGTCGCGTGAGTCAGGCGGAAGCCGCGCGGGGCGGAGCCGGGTGGGGCCGGACCTGGGAGTTAGCAGACCTGGCCCGCCGCCCAGTGCGCGCCTCGCCGCTCCTCGCTCGCAGCCCTGTGCTTCGCTCCTCTCCGAACATGGTAAGCCGCGCTTTTTATTTGTCTTCCTCTTGCATGAAAAGAAAAAAGCAACAGCATACTTTTCACCAGACTTGGTCTTTGATTTTTATATGGACGTGTTAGGAACCAGAGCAGGACGAATGAATCTATGGCAGGGAATTAGGAAAGAGCGGATGGAAGGAAGAAGCCCTGAATTATACCTGTAGTAACAGCCTAGGGGTAGCAACGGGAGGGTCTTTTGTTTTCCAGGCGAAGGTCTAGGGCTGGGATAGAGGAAATGCACTGCGAGCCGCGCCCCGCTCGGAGCCCCGCACAGGGTGAAGCCGCCCCGACCCCTCGCTCAGCCGGGACGGGGGCAGGGGTGTCCGGCCGGTGCGGGACGCCCCTCGCCGCCGCTGTCCGCGGAGCCCGGGGTACGACCTAAAGACAGGGGTTGGAATTCTGCGCGGCGACGCTAGTTATGTACAGTTCTAGAGACCAGAAAGGGAACGTTTCAGACCTAATGGTCTGACCCCTAGGGGAAATCAGAGTTTCGGTAAAAGACCGGCAAACGGCCAAGGCGCAGAGACTGAAACTGAAGCGGGTCCCAGCTAGCCGAGCGGCGCCCAGGAATGTGGGAGGAGCCCGGCGACCGGAAGCCCCCTCCTCCTTTCTTTTTCCCCCTAGCCCACCATCTTGTTAGGTGCTCACCCCGTCTCCTGTTTTTCTTCTCTCAGCTCCTGCCATCCCCATTTTGAACTCTTTTCTTTTCCATTAATACACCTCCAGAATCTGCCTCTTCCTTGGCCTCTCTTTAGTGAAGGGAGGTCTGCAAACTTCCGCCCAAGGGCCAAATCGGGGTTCTGTTCGCCCACGAGCTACGAACGGATTTTACATATTTAAATAGTTGAAAGAAAGTCAAAGGAAGAATAATACTTTGTAACACGTGAAAATTATATGAAAATCAAACTTCAGTGTTCATAAAGTTTTATTGGCGCACGACCACGCCCATTCATGAGTTTTCTGTGTGGTTGCTGCCCTGCTACAAAAGCAGAGTGACAGAGACCATATGAGCCGCACTGGCCTAAAACTTATACCATCTGGCCCTTTACAAAACACGTTTGCCAACCCCTGCTTTAGTCTGCCAGTCTGTACCCCCTACTGCGCTTTCTCCTTTCCGTGCAAAAGCGAGGAATCAATGTCCCATGGAACATAGAAAAGGCAGACCCAGCACCACCAAGTGGTAAAGACCTGGAATGACCGCCCCGGCGGAAGGTGGATGCCACCAGGGCTCCTTGGGAGGAAAGGGAGCATGTTAGTTAAGAATGAGAACTGCAATACTTGAGTTTTTTCAGGCGTTACTTTTTTTTTTTTTTTAACTTTCTCAAATGTTGAGTGTTTAGCATGCATTTTTTAACATTTATTTTTGTCTGCGTTGGGTCTTAGTTGCTGTGCGTGGGCTTTCTCAAGTTGTGGTGAGCGGGGGCTACTCTTTGTTGCAGTGCAAGGGCTTCTCATTGCGGTGGCTTCTCTTGTTGCAGAGCACAGGCTCTAGGTGAACGGGCTTCACTAGTTGCGGCATGCAGGCTCAGTAGTTGTGGCTCACGGGCTCTAGAGCGCAGGCTCAGTAGTTGTGGCACACGGGCTTAGTTGCTCCGCGGCATGTGGGATCTTCCCGGACCAGGGCTCGAACCTGTGTCCCCTGCATTGGCAGGCAGATTCTTCACCACTGCACCACGAGGGAAGTCCCTAGCATGCATTTTTTTAATTCTCTCACAGCACCCATTTATCACGCTGTTTTCTCCTTCCTATCATTGTTCCCATCAAATACAACTCTGAGGATGCAGTGATGGGGAGCACTGGCCTCCATCCAAGCAGGAGATCTCCTCCTTCAGCCACTGCTCGAACTTGAGCAAAGCTTTCCTGTCTCTGGGCCTCTCTGCCCCTCCAGCACTACAAATTTTGCAATTCCATTTAAGTAATTTGATAATTGTGTTTCTTTTCCTCTGGAAATTATCTCTGGGAAGAAATGCAGGGGTTTTAACTTTCTCCATGTGGCTGATAGCAACAGTTTTAAAGGGGAAAAAAAAATCTGTCAAGATTGACGTTAAGGAGAGAAAAAGGAAAAGCAGAAAGAAAGCCACTTTGAAACTGGAAAATCAAAAAGCAATCTGAATTCCGCAAAGAAAAGAGGCAGAGGACACATCTGTAGGTCTAGAAAAAGATCACAAAGCCCTTGCTCCTCAACCTGGAACCTTCTACCCTATCTGGTGTGCCCTTCCAGTCAGCCTTGTTCCTGTAATCTGACACGTTAGTAAGACTGTGAGATTGTAGTCCTGGTAAGAAAAGCTGTTGTGCAAACACATCTGTTTCTAGGCTGTGGTATTTTGTTTCTCACCAAAACTCTGAAGCTACCAACACTTTTCTAAAGAAAAAGTTCTGACAGTGTGACCATTGAGGAAGAATAGATCTCCAGAAGGGGCTTTATAGATGCTTCAGGATGCAATGAGCACCAGGCACCTGGCTAGGCAGTTAAAGCACCTGGAGAGACTGAAGGAGGGAAGGAGACTGGCAGCTGTGCAGCTAAGAGCTCAGATCAATAACAGGGCTCACATCAATCCTTAACATATTAATTATGGGGCCTGAAAGTCTCTAGCTCTGGGCTCCAGGAAGTCCATCCCAAGAACAAATTAACGGGCTAAGTGCCACATTGCGAATGTCACCATCCAATGTAGACATTGTTAATGTCCACAGAGAAAGCTTTGGAGGAAGGGTGTGGCCCTGCAAGATTTCCAGAAAGTCTGCAGTTCCCCTTCTTATCCACCAGGGGGAGCACACGAGTTCCTCACGTCTGGGGCCCAGGCGCTGGCTGGAATGAGGGGCAGACTCGGCATGACAGAATTTCCTTGAAGACATCTGTTGTAAGGAAGGCAGAGCCCAGAACAGGATATGAAGCTTGTGCTCCTTCTAGTGCAGCCACAGCTGTGGTTCAGCTCCGTAGATGCGATGGGAGCTGTGTGAGCGGCAACCTAAGAGCCCCCATATCAACCTTCCTGGTGTGAAGTGACCAGAGAAGTTCCACCAGCCTTTTCTGTGGGAATTAGTGGTATCTGGGAATAGAAGGAGCAAAGGCCAAGGGCTGCAGAAAGCAACCTGGAGGCTGAGATTGTAGCAGTAGCTCTGCCATGTCAGTTCCCTTCTCATGCCTGTTTCCTCACGTGTAAAATTAAGGGGTTCTAACTCTCAAATACGAAAGCTGCTTTCCAACATCCAAAAAGTTCTCAGATCTCCTACCCCATACACAATAATAACTATGCTTTTAGTTTTCTTCTAGAAAATGTATGAGTCCTGGGAATTCAGTATTCCTTTAAAAAGAAATGCCATTTCACTTATCACAGTAGCCTCCATATACTCTTGGAAAATAGGGAACTTTTTAATCTATAGACAATGCTTGGTATGTATATGGATTTGTGGATATATAGTTATACATATATTTATCCACACATTCTAAAAATATCAGTAAACCCTGTCACCTCACGCTCATCTAGGCAGTCTACAGCTTTCAAACATACCAGCATGCTCCATATTTACCCTCACTAATTTTCACCTGGAATAAACATGTGAGGAGATGTGGGGAGGAAGCTCACCGAATGTGACTTTCTGTGGTTGTCTTGGGCCCCTTAGCCCCCTAAACAACGACCGAGTCTTTCAGGAAACTGCTTGACCCAAAATGAAGAGACAAGATCCTCTGGAGTTTTCCCTAGCACCCAGCTTTTGATATCTTGCCCTTGTCTGAACCCTGAATTTTTTTTTTTCCAAAGGCAAAAACATCCAGCCCTACAGAGACTGAACGGTGCATCGAGTCTCTGATTGCTGTTTTCCAAAGGCATGCTGGAAGGGACGGTAACAACAGCAAACTCTCCAAGGCGGAGTTCCTTATCTTCATGAATACAGAGCTGGGTGCCTTCACAAAGGTATTGGTCCCTGCCCCCACCCCCAGGCCACACACAGCATGAAACAAGACCCTGGGAGAATGGCTAGGCGTGAAGGACAGCAGCTGAGCCCCTAGGGCTGAGTAAACGCTGAATGACTATTAAAGGACCTTCTGTTCTCCTCTTCTTTGAATAAAGTATGTTCTAAAGATCAAAGTTATCAAACTACACTGACATAGGGAACAGTGATTTTTTTCATTTAAGGAGAGGGGCTTACAAAATGGTAAATGGAGTAATAGAAGAGTTTTCAAATTTTATTCCTCCACCCCAAAGCCTCTAGGGCAGCCGTAGAACTTTCTGTAGTGATGGAATTAATGTTCTATATATGCGCTACCTGATATGGTAGCCACTAGCAACTAAAGGACTGACTTTCTAAATTAATTAAGTAGCCATATGTAACCAGTGGATGTAAGTGTGCGTATGTGCTGGGGGCTTGGATGAGTGGAGGATGGGGCTGATTAGGCAGGGACCGCATCCTCTTTCCACCTCCAGTCACTCTGCTTTTATGTAGTTTGTATATTGGAGTTGCATGCAACACTTAGAAAAAGTTTTCCACTGTTTTTACAAAATTGAGTAACCCCTGATGGTCACAGAAAGAACCCTGGACTAGGAGCTAGAAAAGCTGGGTTCGTGTCCTAGGTCTTCCGCTTAGGCCACTCACTTCACCTGTTTGAATCTGTTTCTGTCTCTGAAAAGTGCGAATATTAATAACCCCTACCCGGTACCTCACACTCTTGTAAGAATAAAATGTGGAAACATTTTTGAAAGCATCTTAGAAAGTACAATATAAAGGTACTAATATCATTATTATTATTATCTTTGCAGAACCAGAAGGACCCTGGTGTCCTTGACCGCATGATGAAGAAGCTGGACCTCGACTCTGATGGACAGTTAGATTTCCAAGAATTTCTTAATCTTATTGGCGGCCTGGCCCTAGCTTGCCATGACTCCTTTATTAAGTCTACCTCTTCCCGGAAGTAAATCGGAGGAGCCTTTGGGCCTGGCCTCCAGCCCCACTCCCTTTCCTTCAGCCTCGCAATTATCATCTACCCCTCACAGCCCACACATACCCTGAGCCCAGTGTACCCACCACCCCATGCAGGCCACTCCTGCTGGTAGTAATAAAACAATATTGTTTTTTAAAGCACACACTGGAGAGTCAGTAAATTTGTGCAAGGGAGGGAGATGACTGGGAGGAATATAAATTAGATTGATGGAAACAGTTACCAGAAGTTGCAAAGTAAATAGTAAAAATGCATCTTGGGTGTATAAATAATCATGACTAATGATACCAACATAATCATCTAAATTACTCAGACTGATGGAGAGACATCACTTATTGTTCACTCATTAAACGTCTATACACCCCTACTACAGGCACTGTCATAGGCTTTGAAGATACAGTCAGCAAGACAGATAAGTTCCTGCCTTCACTGAGGTTACCTTCTAGTGGGGGGGAGGGGACAAATGAATAAACAAACAAATAAACAAAGAACTATGAGTGCAAAAAATAGTTGTTGTCTTTCTGAAAGCCAAATTGAATTCTTTTCAAAAACTTGATTAGAGAAACTCACTGAAGATAACTGTGGTTGATGTAGGTGTAGCTGAAACAACTGTAAACAAATGTGAAAAGCCTCATAAAAATCTAGAAGCATCTTTCACTCAGATTGCCTCACAAGTATCTTTAAATTCCTCCACTTAAAGGAACTGGGACTTCATCCTGGTGGTCCAGGGGCTAAGACTCCACGTTCCCAATGCAGGGGGCCCAGGATTGATTCCTGGTCAGGAAACTAGATCCCACATGCTGCAACTAGGAGTTCACATGCCACAGCTAAAGATACTGCATGTCGCAACTTAGAAAAAAAAAAAGATCCCACATGCTGCAATGAAGATCCCTCGTGCAGCAACTAAGACCCAGTGCAGCCAAATAAATACATAAGTAATAAATTGTTTTTTTAAAAAAAGGAACTGAAAATCATAAGTGTGATTTATGCGAGAAAGGCAGTATAGCAAAATATTGGTAAATGTACATGTTTTAAGTTTAAATATTTAGAATATTTTTATGAATACCCATTTTAACTGATTTTTTTTTTTTAAGTTAACCAGCCAGCTACTGGTCCCTAGCCTTCAGAAAAGACAGTCTCTACCATTTCCCAATAAACTCGTATTCTTCTCTCTGCCCCAGCTTGATCTCTTCCACTCCTTTCTCCACCCTGTGACCAAAGAGTTTTTAAAGGCAAACTTGATGTCACTCCCTTGGTTAAAACCAAGCATTGATTCCTCTTAATAAGCAAGATGAAATCCACAGTTATCTTTGGGCACCCAAGGGCTTTCATGGTGGGTCCCTAACCCCTTCTCCAGCCTCATTCCCACTTCTCTCTAGACTTGCCAAATACTCCTGAGCTGATAACTAAGTGCTGTGCCTCTGTCCCTTCATAATCTCTTCTTGCTGCCCTGAAAGCCCTTCGCCCCTTTCCCACCTTTTCCTACTCTATAGAGCAGCACAAGTGTCATCTCCCCTTATACTGTGCTTCCACAGCACTCTGTTCTCACCTCTCTTACAGCACTTATCACTCTGTATTGCAACAGTGATGTCTTCCCAGACTTGACTTTGAACTCAGGAAAAGGGATCTAGTTAAATGCATCACTGTATCACTAGTACCTAGCGTGGTGCCCGGCATATAGTGGGTCTGAAAAAGTAGATAGTGCTATAAAATCAGACTTGGGACACTACGCATATCAGTCAGGGTTCCCACAGGAAACACGTGCACACTCACCAGGGTCACTGAAGAAAGTTTACTGAAGAGACTATTACAAAGTTGTGCTCAGGGATAAGAGAAACAGAAGGGATGTCAAAGCACCAGGGACTAACAAAATTAGGAAGCTGTTACCACCACTAGGCCTGACTGGGCAAACCAAGGAGCAGTTACTGGAAGCTAGCAAGAACCACAGGCAAGGGAGGGGAGTCCCCACAGATGCTGTGGCCTTGTTCATAGAAATACGGCCACTATCAGACCACAGGCGGCAGGAGGGAGCCAGGGGAATAAATACCGATTTCTCTCTCTTCCCATCTTCATGATCTCCTGCCAGCACCTCCCATGGGACAAGCCAGCTGGAAAGCTGAGAAGGGCAGAGAAGCATAGAAAGTGGATATGGAGGGGCAAAGAGAATATCTATCACATCGTAGAAAGATGAGATCATTATTTCCCTACCACAGAGTTACTCCTGTCAGAGAGAGAAGCAGAGGATAAAGTGCTAATGCAAATAAATATTTTTTAGTATATATCCTTAATTTATTAAATGTTTTTTTTGTGGTTAAATTTATATAACATGAAATTTAACATTTTAACCATTTTTAAGTATACAGTTCAGAAGCATTAAGTACATTCACACTGTGGTGCGACCATCACCACTATTCATCTCCAGAACTTTTTCTTCCATGACGGAAATTTTGTATTCCCCACTCCCCTCTACTCCCATCCCTGGCTACAGACATTCCACTTTCTGTCTCTGTGAATTTCACTACTGCAGGTACCTCATACAAGTGGAATCATACAATATTTGTTTTTTTGTAACTGGTTTATTTCACTTAGCATAATGTCCTCAAGGTTCATCCATGTAGCGGCACATGTCAGAATTTCCTTCCTTTTTAAGGCTGAATAATATTCCATTGTATGTCCATTGTATGTATATATTACACTTTGTTTATCCATTCACCCCCCAATGGACACTTGGATTGCTTCCACCTTTTGGTTACTGAGAATAATGCCACTATAAACATGGGTGTACAAATATCCATTAGAGTCCCTGCATTCAATTCTTCTGGATTATACACCCGGAAGTGGAATTGCTGTATCATATGGAAATTCTGTGTTTAATTTTTTAGGAACCACCATGCCATTTTCCACAGCAGCTACACCATTTTACATTCCCATCAGCAATGTACAAGCAATGTCCAATTTCTTCACATCCTCACCAACACTGGTTATTTTCTGTGTCTTGGATAATATTCAACCTAACAGGCATGAAATGGTATCTCATTATTTTCATTTTCATTTCCCTAGTAATTAGTGATGTTGAACAGCTTTTCATGTACTTATTAGTCACATATATCTCGACTGGAAAAATATCTATTCTAGTACTTTGCCCATTTTTTCCCTATTGAGGTATTAATTGGTATAAAAAAACTGCACATAATTTATGTATACAATTTGGTAAATTTGTCCATTTTTTAATTGGGTTGTGTGGTTTTTTATTATTGAGTTGTAGGAGTTCTTTATATATTCTGGATATTAATCCCTTATCAGATACATGATTTGCAAATATTTTCTCCCATTCTGTGGGTTGCTTTTTCACTCTATTGATAGTGTCCTTTGATGCACAAAAGTTTTTAATCTTGATAAAGTTTTATTTTTGAATGTGTCTATTTTTCTTTTACTGCCTGTGTTCCTGGTTTCACATCCAAAAAACTATTGCCAGGGGCTTCCCTGGTGGTGCAGTGGTTGAGAGTCCGCCTGCCGATGCAGGGGACGCGGGTTCGTGCCCCGGTCCGGGAAGATCCCACATGCCGCGGAGCGGCTGGGCCTGTGAGCCATGGCTGCTGAACCTGCGCGTCCGGAACCTGTGCTCCGCAACGGGAGAGGCCACAACAGTGAGAGGCCCGCATAAAAGAAAAAAAAACCATTGCCAGACCGAATGTAGAATTAAAAAAAAAAAGAAAAAAAAATCAAGCAAAGATCTAGCCCTTTTTAGGAAGGTTTGGGCCATGATGTTAGGACTTCTGTCAAGATTGAGGATGGAGCAAATACAGCAAGCCCCTTCCTACTGCAAATAATGCTGGATAAAATGGAACACCCCCCTCCAAAATAAGTTTAAATACTTAGTTCAAAATTCAGAAAGAGAAATATCCAGATGCCAAAAGCAAAAAAGGAACCCACAGTTGTAATTATGCCAGAATTGAGGTCATGTGAACCTAGGCTGCAGAACAGGAGCTCTTAGCTAAAGGAGGCAAACCACTAAAGAGTTGCCCTATCAGTGATGAAGACTGAAAAACTCAGCCCACCACCCCAGACAAGACTCAGAATAAGCCATAGGGGGAACAAAGTTATCTGAGAGAAGTCAAAATGCTGCACTTGTGCTTCCTGGAGGCATGGGGCTCAAACACACACTGCTGCTTTGTACAGAATCTCCAGGCTAAGAAACTACCTTAAAAGTGCTCCAGAGCAGTAAACACAATAAAACCCTAGGCAAATGCAAACCACCTCATGGAGACACCCCAGGCATTTGGAGGATTTCCACAGAAGACAAATCCTGCTAAAATAGGCTGCAAACATTAAAAACATTACAAACATTACACTGCACGTGAGAGGCTATCAGTATGTGCAAAAGATGAGAGACTTTGCACCCAAGTAAAGAGAGAGAGCAATCTGGAAAGGACTTTAACATGTTTGTTTAAAATGTTCAAATAAATACAGGCAGGAAGTAGGATACATGAAACAAGAACAGGGATACATGAAGTAGGAAAAAAAAAGAGAAGCAAATAGAGAGTCTATACGTGAAATATATAGTCATGCAGATATATAAAGGATCATGAAGCTGGACGTTTCACCAACAATTCCTGGCCCTGCTGGGGTGATGACGGGAGGATCCCGTCCTGCCCGCTAGACCTCAGGAAGACCTCACTGACTCACTGCACCCGCCCACCTCACAACGACCCTGTTGTACTCTCCACGAACCTGTTGAGAGATGTTTCGGGAATTTGGGCAGAGAGACAGAGAGGACCACACCTGTACAGCAAGATCGATAATTCACGCTTTGTTTCTCTGCTGTCTCTAATCTCCCCTAGTCACCAGTGAAAACATTCCTGAATGGCCACAGTCAAGAAAGAAGACTCTGAGAGGGAAAGACAAGTCTGCACTGGCTGGGAACTGGCTCTCAGTGACTGAAGCACCCTGTGAGAACAGGCAGCGAGGGCGGAGAGGAACAACGATAATCCCGGGCCCTCGCCGCACCTCTCCCGGCTGAGACTGCAGCCCACACAGAGAGAAATGTTGCTGTTGCCAGATTCATATTTCATCCTCACAGCGACTTAGTGTCAACGTTATCTTAAACATGATGCATGGAGTCACCAGAACTTCTGGTAGGAATGCAAAACAAAGACAACTCAGGAACGTTGTAAATCCAGTCCACAAAGAGATTAACTTCTGACAGAGCAAGAAAACCAAATGTGGAAGTTGGAGAAGGTGTACGTTAACATCACCTAGGCAGCAGAGGTTGCTTCATAAATGCTAGCGACCCTCTCCTCATTTCATCACCATTAAACCTCCTGAACGGATGGCTGGAACTTTTGTTCTCACCCTGCTGACTTCTGGGGAGGGGAGAGGAACTAGATATTGGGTTCAATCACCAATGGCCAATGATTTAATCCATCAGGCCTATATAATGAAGTCTCCATAAAAACCCAAAAGGACGGGGTTTGGAGAACTTCTGGGTTGGTGAACACATGGAGACAAGGAGAGAGGGGAGCGCTCTGAGGGGACATGGAAACTCTGAGCCCCTTCCCGCAAGCCTTGCCCTATGCCTCTCTTCCACCTGGCTGTTCCTCAGTTATATTCTTTATATAACCAGGAATCTAATAAATAAAATGTTTCTCTGAGTTCTGTGAGCCACTGTAACAAAGTGACGGAACCCAAGAAGGAGGTCATGAGAACCTCCAAAATATAGCCAGTCAGTCAGAAGCACAGGTGACAACCTGGACTTTCAGTTGGCTCTGAAGTGAGGGGAGGGAAAGGACTGAGCCCTTACCATGTGGATCTGACCCTATCTCCAGGGAGATAGTGTCAGAATTGAGTTAAATCGTAGGACACCCAGCTGGTGTCAGAGAACTGCTTGGTCGTGTGGGGAAAAAAACACGCATACAGTAGTTGGTGTCAGAATCATTACCTAGCATCCTCTAAAAGTGACCAATGGGGGAGTTCCCTGGCAGTTCAGTGGTTAAGACTCCGTGCCTCCAATGCAGGGGACACAGGTTCAATCCCTGGTCTGGGAACTAAGATCCCGCATGCCGCACAGCGCGGCCAAAAAAAAAAAGTGAGCAATGAGATCGTTTTGCTGTCATTATTTAGTATCATTAGTAACTCATGGATTTAAGCATATTAAATATGTTTCCATTGTTTTCCTTATCAATGCTCATAACTGTCTCATGTTTGGCCAGTGGGAGTTCCTTTGAGTTGGGGCCTAAGTTCCTATGACATGACCCTAGTAGTCTTTGATAACTTCCTTCTTCTTGGTATAAGATGTTCCTAGATCATCTAGTGCATTTCCTGCACCAGACCTTTCTTCAAGGATCCCTTCTTCCTTTTAGCAACCTCTCATCCTTTTTGTTTCCTTTGCCCACTCTTCTTTCTGTACCTTAAGACTCAAACTCAGTCTTTGAACTTCTCCTCTTATGTCCCTAGTTTCTCCCATCAATGAAAGTCATAACCAGTCACACTTCAACTAGCACTCCTAGCTGGCCTATATGTCTGCATTCTTTTTTTTTTCTTTTTAAATAAATTTATTAATTAATTTATTTTTGGCTGCGTTGGGTCTTCATTGCTGCGCGCGGGCTTTCTCTAGTTGTGGCACACGGGGGCTACTCTTCGTTGTGGTGCACGGGCTTCTCATCGCGGTGGCTTCTCTTGTTGTGAAGCACAGGCTCTAAGCACGTGGGTTTCAGTAGTTGTGGCTCGCGGGCTCTAGAGCGCAGGCTCAGTAGTTGTGGCGCATGGGCTTAGTTGCTCCGCAGCATGTGGAATCTTCCTGGACCAGGGCTCGAACCCGTGTCCCCTGCATGGGCAGGTGGATTCTTAACCACTGCACCACCAGGGAAGTCCAATTTCTGCATTCTTAACAAGAATAAGCTCTTCAACCTGGTTTGAACCTGCACCATCTGCCCTCCAAATTCTCGGGCTTTTGGACTGAGACTACATTATCACACCGGCTTTCCAGGATCTCCAGCTTGCAGGTAAATTTTGTAGAATATGTGGAATTAGGCCAAATAGAGGGGAGGGGAACAACAAATAGATTACCTCTGCACCTTTGCTGTTTCTTCCTTCACATGGAATTCAATTTGACATGATTCAACTTAAATTTATTGTCTTCCATGTCCTAAATGTTGTACCCTTATTGTTGGCATTAATAGTAATAATTCTAATAGCTAAAACTTATTAAGTACTTACTGTGTGTCTAAGAGCTTTACATATATTATATCTTAACAAGTATTCCTCAACAATTCTATAATATAAGCACGATTATTAATGCCTAGTTTATAGAGTAAGACACTAAGGCACAGAGAGACTGAGAAGTTTTCCCAGGTCTCACAGCAAATAAGAGGCAAGGCCAAGTCTGCCTGACTCCTCATGATGGTTAATTTTATGTGTCAGCTTGATTGGGCAAAAGGGATGCCCAGGGGCTTCCCTGGTGGCGCAGTGGTTGAGAGTCCGCCTGCCGATGCAGGGGATATGGGTTCGTGCCCTGGTCCGGGAAGATCCCACATGCTGTGGAGCAGCTGGGCCCGTGAGCCATGGCCGCTGAGCCTGCGCGTCCGGAGCCTGTGCTCCGCAATGGGAGAGGCCACAACAGTGAGAGGCCCGCATACCGCAAAAAAAAAAAAAAAAAGGGATGCCCAGATAGCTGATAAAATATGATTTCTGGGTATGTCGTGAGGGTGTTTCTGGAAGAGATTAGCATTTGAATTGGTAGACTGAGTAAAGCAAAAGGTCCTCCTGATGTGGGTGGGCAGCATCAGATCCCTTGAGAGGCTGAATAGAACAGAAGACAGAGGAAGGGCGAATTTGCCCTCTCTGAGCTGAGACATCCACCTTCTCCTGCTCTCAGACTTCGACACTCCTGGTTTTCTGGCTTTCAGACTCAGGTGGGGACTTGCAACATCTGCCCTCCGAATTCTCAGGCCTTTGGACTTGGACTACATTATCGCACCAGCATTCCGGGATCTCCAGCTTGCAGACAGCATATCATGGGACTTCTCGTCCTCCATCACCTCATGAGCCAATTGATATAATAAATTTCCTTCTATATGTATCTATATATGCTCTTGGTTATGTTTCTCTGGAGAACTCTGACTAAAACACTTCCAAACCCTATCTTGACCACTAATCCATTTGTTGTTTCCCTCCCCTCTATTTGGCCTAATACCACATATTCTACAAAACTTACCTCAAGTCTCAGGTCTTCTGAGAAGCCTCCCTTCCTAGTCTGACCAGTGTGACTCGCCCTGTCCCTCAACTACTTCACTACCCATGAGGCACTTAAGAATACACTGCCATGCAGCTTCATTCCATTTCAGCTGCAGATTCTGATTCCCTGAGTCCGTGGTGGAACGGGAGATTCTGCATTTCTAACAAGCTCCCAGGTGATGCCGCTGCTGCTGGCCCATGAACCACATGTTAAGTAGCCAGGATATAGCAGACATACATATATAACTTCATCAACTATATTTACCAAAATATGAACAATGGTTATCTCTGGATGCTCCTTTTGTTCTTTATATGTTTCTGTATTTTTCATTTTTCTATCAATGGATACCGTTTACTCTTATAATCAGAAAAATGTATATAAGTATTAAGCTTTCGGGACTTCCCTGGTGGTCCAGTGTGTAAGACTTCATGCTCCCAATGTAGGGGGACTGAGTTCAATCCCTGGTCGGGGAACTAGATCCCACATGCATGCTGAAATTAAGAGTCCGCGTGCTGCAACTAAGAAGCTCACATGCCACAACTAAAAGATCCCGCATGCCACAACTAAGGATCCCACATGCCACAATTAAAGATCCTGCATGCCACAAAGAAGATCTTGCGTGCCACAACTAAGACCCGGCAGAGTGAAAATTAATTAATTAATTTATTATTTTTAAAAAGTATTAAGCTTTCAATGTTCCTCACAGTATTCAAAATAAAGTTCAGATTTCTTCACTCAGCACCAGTAGCTCTTTGTGATTTGGCCCTTTACAGATTCTATGTCTTGATCTCCTGCAAGCTCCCATGTACCCACACATCCCACGTACCCACCAAACCTTCCAAATCATCTGTGGTTCTCTGGATGCCTCTCCCTTATTCCCTCATCCCCCCACCTTCTTCACCTGGCTCTTACTCATCCTTCAGGTTAGCCTCAAGTGGCTCCTCCTCCAGGAAGCCTCCCCAACTCCCCTATCTCTGCTCTCTTCTCTGCACTCCAGCCAACAACCAGAAGCACTTTGACCACAATACTTTTCACCTTACATGTTTTATTTGTCTGCCTGGCCTACTAGAGCGGGGTTCCTGAAGACAGAGACTATGTCTTTCTATATTTTTCTATATTTTCTGTATTTCTATATCCTCAGCATTTAGATAGTGCCGGGCATATAGTTGGCACTCAGTAAGTTTCTGAATGAATATACAAAAATGATCTGTATAATAAAGTGCAATGGCTTTCCCAAATATTGGTTATTATTATCCTCACTTTGAAGATGAAAAAACAAATTCAGAGAGGTTAGTAACTTGGCCTAAGTCTCAAAGCTAATGAATGGTAGAACCTGGTTACTATGAGGTCTCTCTCTCTCTATATATATACACATATATATGTATATGTGTGTGTGTGTGTGTATATATATATATATATATATATATATATATATATAATTATTCTAAGTTGCTGATGTCTTAATTTCAAATGCATTTTAACAGCCCTGCATTTTTACTTCCCTCTTCCCATGATTATTGTTTTTGACATCATATTTTATATCGTTTTGTTTTGTGTATCCCTTAACTATTTATTGCATATATAGATGATTTTACTACTTTTGTTTTTTAACCTTCCTACTACCTTTGTACATGGTTGGTTTACTACTTTTTCTATATATTTGCATTTTCCAATGAGTTTTTTCCTTTCGTAATTTTTTTTTTTTTTCTTTCGGTACGCGGGCCTCTCACTGTTGTGGCCTCTCCCGTTGCGGAGCACAGGCTCCGGACGCGCAGGCTCAGCGGCCATGGCTCAACGGGCCCAGCCGCTCTGGGGCATGTGGGATCTTCCCAGACCAGGGCGCGAACCCGTGTCCGCTGCATCGGCAGGCGGACTCTCAACCACTGCACCACCAGGGAAGCCCCCTTTCGTAATTTCTATGTTTCTAGTTGTACCTTTTCTTTTTTGCTTAGAGCAATTCCTTTGACATTTCTTTTTTTTTTTTTTAAGATTTAGTTTTATTTATTTTTGGCTGCGTTGCATCTTCGTTGCTGCACACGGGCTTTCTCTAGTTGTGGCGAGTGGGGACTACCCTTCGTTGCGGTGCACGGGCTTCTCACTGTTGCAGAGCACGGGCTCTAGATGCGTGGGCTTCAGTAGGTGTGGTGCACGGGCTTAGTTGCTCCGCGGCATGTGGGATCTTCCTGGACCAGGGCTTGAACCCACGTCCCCTGCATTGGCAGGCGGATTCTCATCCACTGCGCCACCAGTGAAGTCCCCTTTGACATTTCTTGTAAAGCTGGTTTGGTGTTGCTCAACTCTTAACTTTTGCTTGTCCGTAAAACTTTTGATCTCTCCATCAAATCTGAACAAGAGCTTTGCTGGGTGGAGTATTCGTGTTGTAGGTTTTTTCCTTTCATAACTTTAAATATATTGTGCCACTCCCTTTTGACCTGCAGAGTTTCTGCTGAAAAGTCAGCTGATAGCCTTATGGGAGTTCCCATGTACAGAACTTATTGCTTTTCCCTTGCTGTTTTTGTTTTTTTTTTAAGCTTTATTTATCTTATTTTTTATTTATTTTTTGGCTGCGTCAGGTCTTAGTTGCAGCATGCGGGATCTTTCACTGCGGTGTGCAGGCTCTTCATGGCAGTGCGCGGGCTTCTCTCCAGTTGCAGCGCACAGGCTCAGTAGTTGTGGCGCATGGGCTTAGTTGCCCTGCAGCATGTGGGATCTTAGTTCCCCGACCAGGGATGGAACTGGTATCCCCTGCATTGCAAGACGGATTCTCAACCACTGGACCACCAGAAGTAGTGGAAGCCCCTCCCTTGCTGCTTTTAATATTCTCTCTTTAATTTTTGCCATTTTAATTACAGTGTGTCTTGGTATGGTCCTCTTTGGGTTGATCCTATTTGGGACTCTCTGTGCTTCCTGGACCTAGATGTTTGTTTCCTTTCCCAGGTTACAGAAGTTTTCAGCTATTATGTCTTCAAACATGTTCTCTGCCCCTTTCTCTCTTCTCCTTCTAGGACCGCTATAATGTAAATGTTAGTACACTTGCTATTGTCTCAGAGGTCTCTTAAACTGTCCTCACCTCTTTTTATTCTTTTTTCTTTTCTCTGCTCAGCTTCAGTGATTTCCACTACTCTGTCTTCCAGATCACTGATCCATTCCTCTGTATTATTTAATCCACTGTTGATTCCTTCTAGTGTATTTTTTTAATTTCAGATATTCTTCATCTCTTTAGTTCTTCGTTATATTTTCTCTTTATTGAAAACTTCTCACTGTATTCATCCATTCTTCTCCCAAGTTGTTTGATCATCTTTATGATCACTACCTTGAACCCTTTATTGAATACATTACCTATCTCTACTTCACTTAGCTTTTATGGGATTTTATCATATTCCTTTGTTTGAAACATGTTCCTCTGGTGCCTCATTTGCCTAATTTGTTGTTTATATCTCTATGTATCTGGTAGGTTGGTTATATTTCCCAACCTTGGAGAAGTGGCCTTTTATAGGAGATGTCCTGTGTCCAGCAACATACTCCCCTCTGGTCACCAGAGCTATATGCTCCAGGGGCACCCCTTATATGTGGGCTGCGTGGGTCCTGTTGTGGTGGCTGACTACTGTTGGCAGTCTGGTAGGCATGGCTCGTCCCTTGTCCAGTTGGCTGCCAGGCCCTGCCTTGTGCAGAGGCTGCCAGCTGCTGGTTGATGGAGCTGGGTCACAAGGCAGCTAGCTGCAGAACCCCAGGGGGGTCCTAGGGCTAGTGCTGGCACACTGGTGTGCACAGCCAGGTTCTAGGGTGGGTGGTTGTGAAGCCACGGTTCCCAGATCTAGTGTTGACCTGCTGGT
The DNA here is from genome assembly GCF_039906515.1 of Pseudorca crassidens. Taxonomy (NCBI): domain Eukaryota; kingdom Metazoa; phylum Chordata; class Mammalia; order Artiodactyla; family Delphinidae; genus Pseudorca; species Pseudorca crassidens. The sequence continues at coordinate 109,261,991 of NC_090297.1, read as the reverse complement.
AGGCAGGGCTGGTTCCTGACACAGATGGCTACAGTTTCCGGGGTGTCCCAAAGCTGATGCTAGCCCACTGGTGATTGGGGATAGATCCTGGGGTGGCTGGCTGAAGAGTCCAATGTGTCTCATAACTGGTGTTGGCCTGCTGGTAGCCAGGGCTGGGGCCCAGTGGTCTCTGGTTACAGGGCCCTGGGGGTCCTGAAGCTGGTGTCAGCCCGCTGGTGGGTGGGGCTGGATCCCAGGACCACTGGTTGTGGGGCCCACAGGCTGTGTTGGCCAGTTGGTAGAGAGGGCCAGGGCCCAGGGGCCTCCCAGGGCTTGTTCTGGCCTGCTGATGTGTTGGCTGTGTCTTGCCACGGCAGATTGCAGGGCTGCAGTGGTCCTGGGGCTAGTGTCTGCCTGCTAGTGAATGGTGTTGGGGTCCAGGGGACGTGGACTGAGCCTGGCTGGGAAGAACTCTGCAGGAGTGGAATCCTGCCAGGACCCTGCCTGACCATGAAACACGCACAGGTAGCCAAAGGTCAGTGCTCAGGGAAACAGACAACTGGGACAGCCTGTGTCTACACACTCTCACAAAGCAGGTCATTTCCACTTAGAAATCCCACCTGCAGCGTTTTTATCACCTTCCTTCCGAAGCCAGTATTTCCTCTCCGCATTGGGCAGGTACCACAATACTCCAGGTGCCCAGGCTGGACAATTCTGGGTAGCTGTGCTCATCCTCTCCCTCATGCCCTGCAGCTCAGTAATGGCAGGACTCTTCCTGCAGATTTTTCTCAGATCTGTACCTTCCTGTCTACTCTTACCACCACCATTCCAGTGCAGGCCTGTATCATCACCAGCTTCACCTCCATCATCTCCTGGCCCCCATTCTGTCTCACCTCCGGTTGTCAGTGGTTCTGGCTTCTGCTGTTTAGTTGTGTCTACAATTTAAATTTTTAGTCTGCAACTCAAAAGCATCAATAATCTAGCCCTTATCCCTCACCCTAACCCTTTTTCTAGTTGTACTTGATCCTTCTCCAAACCTGTCCCGCACATTCGCTCCTCTGTGCTGAGAGGATGGTCCTCCTCTCAGCACCTGTTCCACATGCCCCATCGATGCCTATCAAATGGGATAGAGACCCAATGTTCAAGGCTCTCTTCAAATCTTATCTCCCATGAAGTTATTCTTAAGGATCCCAGCAAAGGAAGCCTGCTCTTCTAAATTCTTGCTGGTCTTACTGTCTACACCCATGCAAAACTGGCCACACACACTACCTCCTATTAGAGCTATTTGGGAATATTCCCATGTTCCTGCCTAGATTACGGCTACGTTCCTAAGCAGCTGTCCTATTGCTGCTTTACCCCCCCCCCCAAAAGTAGAGGGTGGTGGTGGCAATAGGGAGGCTTTAACAGTAGGCTTATCTGGGTTCTAATAGGGCCATACAGATGCCCTTAGGTAAGTTATTATTTAAACTCTCTGAGCTTCCTTTCCTCATCTGAAAACACACTTAGCATCTGTCTTACAGGGATTTTATGAGACTTAGAAATAATATATGTAAACCTCAATAAATTACAATAATCATAATTCTAATTGACCTAAAATACTTCTTGGGGTGATTATAAGGAACAAATAAAATAACACATGAGACAGAGCTTTGTAGACTATAAAATTATTATGTTAATTTTTAATAAGCGAGACCTGGATTACATTTTTCTTTTTATAGGACATGACCAATATAGACCTCAAAGATGCCCCCCATTAATTACCAGCAAGTATATCCTCCAATATCCAGGCACTTTGGCTTTCAGAATATCTGTGCCCAAAACTGTTAGAATGAATGCGCTTAAAAGCCAACCAATAAAACTGGTTGAATTCTATGTCCCAGTTGAGGCTTTTATCTATATAGCACCAAACGCTAGTTCAATCTAATGTCTCTATTTTCATGCTTTTTTTTTTTCATCATGTACACAGAGCATTACTGTTCCCACTGTTCAAGCCCTGAGAAATGCTACCAAAGGAATGAGCCACTGGGGCAGGGTTCCCACCTAAATCACAGCCTCCATCTCAGTACAGCTCTGAACACTTCCCAGCACCATCTTCATCCCTCGGGTTTCTCAACAAAGCTTCCTGCTCCATATGCTGCCAGACCCAGTCAGAAGAAAGCAAACCCAACTGCAGAGCTACTCACTCTGCAGCCACCAGAGGGTCCCACAGCATTAGCTAGGAAGCAAGGACACACCCTCTCCCAGCACAAATCTCCACCAAGCTTACACTTCCCCGGTGCCTCACAGCAGCTTCCCCTAGCTTCCAGCTACCAAACAGGATTGCCTGGAACCCCCAGAGCTACTTGCTGGCTAATACTATTGAGGCACCAGTTCATACTAAGTGGCCAGCTTTTCACAAGGGGTTTGTGTCACCAGGGCCCCATGGAGTCACATTTCTGTGGGTCTGAGAACTCCTCAGCCACATTCCATTATCCATGAACACAGAGTATCTGGGGCTTAAATAACTTTCTCTTTCATACAGCCCCCAGAATTTCTGTCTGGAACACCACTTCCTCTCAAGTTTTAATAAAGAAAAGGTAACTGCATATGAGACTGGCAGACTACAGCCCATGATGGGCAGGTCTCATCTTGCAGAGTTCTTCCCCAACTCCAAGCATTCTTGGGGTCCAGACAAGCTGGTGTTCTGTTCTGGACTGATTACTTAACTCAAGGTACAGCATCCTTTTTTCTTCCTCCTTTGAAGAGCTCTGGAAAATCAGAGTCCCTTATGACTAGAAGATGGAAGAGGAAGGCTAGAATTCCCAGGTTTTTCTTTGTCGACTACCCCAATCCATAACATAAGTAGACCCGCAAACTTGTGATTGATTTTCATTAAGTTTTTTTTAATAAATTTATTTATTTTTGGCTGCTTTGGGTCTTCGTTGCTGCGTGCAGGCTTTCTCTAGCTGCGGCGAGCAGGGGCTACTCTTCATTGCAGTGCACGGGCTTCTCATTGCAGTGGCTTCTCTTGTTGCGGAGCACGGGCTCTAGGCACGCGGGCTTCAGTAGTTTTGGTGCACGGGCTTAGTTGCTCCGTGGCACGTGGGATCTTCCCAGACCAGGGCTTGAACCAGTGTCCCCTGCGCTGGCAGGCAGATTCTTAACCACTGTGCCACCAGGGAAGTCCCTCATTAAGGTTTTGTCTGTCTCTTTTTTGAGTGTTTAAAAAGAGGCTGGATATATTTGGGAAAATACTTTAAAATAATTAAAAGACCTTGAGAGGTTGGCTGCTACCTTCAGGATGGCTGCACATAAATCACTTCATATAATCCCCATAATAACTTACCCCCCAGGATAGGAATACGAAGTCCATTTTATGGATGAGGAGACAGAAGGCATGGAGGCTTACTTTCTATGGCACAAAGCAATCATGCAGCAGAGCCAGGTTTCAACACAAGTCTGTCTGGCTCCAACCCGCCCTCCACTTATTAATAATAATTATAGTTAACAGGAGTGGGGCACTTACTATGTGCCAGGCACACTGCTAAGTATTTACTCATTTATAGCCACAATATTCCTAGGAGGCAGGTATTCCTTTTGAGTCCATTTTCCAGATGAGAGAACTGAGGTTTGGAAAGGTTGGTGACATGTCCAAGATCACATAGCTAATGAGCGGCAGAGAAAATATGACTCACTCCCCAAGCCTGCGTTCTTAACCCCTGTGATATGTAGCCAAACTGTCTCTCCGAATGTCCAGTCCCCCTCCCCCGTGCTCCCCTTGACACAGGCACACTGGTGTTTTTCAATTCCCATCCCAGACCAAGCCCCTCCCCACCTCCCAGCCTCTGCATGTGCTTTTCCCTCCACCCAGAAAGCTTCCTCCTGGTCCCTCCCTTATTTGCAACCCTAGTTCCTCTTCTTCCTCTAGGTCTGAGTTCCAATGTCCCCTCTTCAGTGTAGTCTTCCCTGACTTTCTACTTCGATTCTTCTCTCACTCAGATCCTTGTTTTTCCCATCAAGGCACTCATTACAACTTACCCAAAATTTTATTAGTTTCATTTTACTTGTATTTTATTTGCCTTTCCTGCTAGAATGAAAGGCCTATGAAGGCAGAAATTTATCTGTCTTGGTCCCTGACATATCTCCAGTAGCCAGAAGATTCCAGGTATTAATAGGTGCTCTGTAAATATTTGATAGATTATAATCATTAGAATTTGCAGCTCACCAATAGAAGAAAGCAGATGGTTTCCAACCCCAAGCTAAGAGTTCTCTTGTGTTAAAAAAAAAAAAAAAGGTTTCAGCTTCTGCTGCTCCAAGAGGTAAGTTAGCACAGCAAGCACAGCCTCGATGGAGTCCTCCCAGTGCCCTAGCAGGAAGTCTGCTCAAAGGTGTTCACACACAAATCCCACACCAGGGACCTTGGGCCACAGAACAGCCCTGCTTGGCCTCCTTAAAGCTTCTTCTCCACAGGGAGGGATCACACAGAATCTAATCTGCTGCCCAGAAGCTGCTGCATACCAGGGCTGAGCTGGATGCCTCATGGTCATGAGCCAGTTCATTCTTTGCCATCACCCCAGATGATAGGCATCTATCCCTATTTTACCCATTAGGAGACTCAGGTTCACAGTGGTGAGATGGCTTTCCCAGAGCCACGCAGCTGGTAAGTGGGAGAGTCACTCACTCCCCCTTTAACATTCTTCAGTGGCTCCTTGTCACCTTCAGAAATGAACTCCAAATTCTTTAGCACGTAACAGAGCAGGACCCTATAGAACTTTCCTGGGACAGACCCTTCACCACCTTGTCCTCTGCCTGCCTCCTTTTTGTAGAAAAGCTGTAGTCTCCCAGGCCGCCCCTGAGTCACAAAAGCCTGGCTCAAGAGTTAATGACTGAGAGGATGTGAACATGTAGTGGCAAAAATAGCAGTTGGGCCAGGAGAACTGATAAGAATTTAAACAGTAGATTGGCCATATGGCAGTCACAGAATCTTTAGTTCTTATCTGAAGTATATAGATAACAGTATCCGATGCACATTTCCTGAGTTGTTTTACAGATGCTAAACCCCCCACCAAATGGAAGACGTTAACTACTTGATGACCATGAGCACTGTAGCCCCCAGAGCTACCGGAGCCTGAGGATTGATAATGTTAACCCCTGTGACACCACCCTGTTACCTCACCATCAACCAATCAGAGAATTGTGCAAGAGCTGATCACATACCCTGCGACTCCCCTCCCTCACCTTGCCTTTAAAAATGCTTCCCCAACCTAAATGTCCATCAACAGAGGAATGGATAAAGAAGATGTGGTACATATATACAATGGAATATTACTCAGCCATGAAAAGGAAAGAAATTGGGTCATTTGTAGAGACATGGATGGACCTAGAGACTGTCATACAGAGTGAAGTAAGTCAGAAAGAGAAAAACAAATATCGTATATTAATGCACATATGTGGAATCTAGCAAAATGGTATAGATGATCTTATTTGCAAAGCAGAAATAGAGACACAGACGTAGAGAACAAACATATGGACGCCAAGGTGGGGAAGAGGGAGTGGGATGAATTGGGAGATTGGGATTGACATCTATACACTCTTGATACTTTGTATAAAATAGATAACTAATGAAAACCTACTGTGTAGCTCCGGGAACTCTATTCAGTGCTCTGTGGTGACCAAAATGGGAAGGAAATCCAAAAAAAGAGGGGATATTTGTATACATGTAGCTGATTCACGTTGTTGTACAATAGGCTAACACAACATTGTAAAGCAACTATACTCCAATAAAAATAAATTTTAAAAAGTAAAACATAATAAAAATGCTTCCCTGAAACCCATGGGGGAGTTCAGGTTTTTGAGCATTAGCTGCCCCGGACTCTTTGTCTGGCACCTACAATAAACGCTGCACTTTCCTTCGCCACAACCTGGGGTCAGTAGATTGACTTTACTGTACACTGGCGAGCAGAGCGAAGTTTGGTTCAATAACAAGCAGAGTATCCCAGGTGCCCTGGAGAAAGGCACCTCCTCTTGAGACTCATCCCCATCTGAGGCCCTAATGGACTTAGCACTCTCCTCATGCAGAACTGAGGCAATTCCTGGAATAGACACAACACCTCAGAATTCCATGCCCTGGCACATGCTTTTCCCTCCTATCTGCCCAACCACAGAATGTGGCTAACCCTACTGGTCCTTTAAGATCCCCATAAACAAACAAACAAAAAGGACAGTCCCTGATAGGAGTCTATCCTAAGAAAAGAAACATGGGCAAAGATGTTTATTCAAAAGTAGTTCTTTTATATACAATTATTATTTATGACAGTAAAAATTGGTAACAACTTAAATGTTTGAAAAATATGGGAAATGTTTAATAAATTGTATTTCCCTATTTAGGGTGTACTAGTAAAGCCACACTTGGAGGTTTGTTGTTTTGTTTTGTTTTGGGGGTTGCCAGCAAAAAGTCTTGACCAGGCAACTGTAAATTGGTAGTTCTCAAATGAACTGCCATGGAGGACTGTTGTGACTCCTTACTAGGGCTCTGTAATTGGTGAATAAAGTTTCCTTTTGTTACAACTATGATTCAAACCATTAATACAATGCTTTGGAAACCCAGGACTTTGGAAGTCCTGTCCATCTTGTGGAGCTGCAGCCACTAAGATGTGGGAGCCCTCAGAATCTGGCCAGCAGGCCGAAGAAGAGAGCAGAGAAGCCACAGTGTAACTGAATACAGTTTTCCCTTGGTACCCTTGTGGGTACTGGTTCCAGAAACTCCCCCCATACCAAAATCCATGGATGCTCAAGTCCCTTACATAAGATGGTACAGTATCACATAAAACTTACACACATCCTCCAGTATACTTTAAATCATCTCTAGATTACTTGTAATACCCAATAGAATGTAAATACCATGCAAATAGTTGTAAATAGTATGTAAATGCAATGTAAATAGTTGCCAGAAAGGCAAATTCAAGTTTTGTTTTTTGGAACTTTCTGGAATTATTTTTCTGAAAATTTTCGATCCATGCTTGTTTGAATCTGAGGATGAGGAACCCCCAGATATGGACAGCCAACTGTAGTTACTTGTTGAGTGGGAAAAAAAAAAAAATGAGTAAATGAACAAGAATGCTCTTGATATTTAGTGACATACAAAGTAATAAAGATAAGGTATTATGGGACAAAAACAGAATACATAATTCTATAATCAGTGTGGTCACAATTTAGGAATTTCACATCAAAAGCAAAAAGAATGAATTTGCTTATTTTTAACAATTTTCAGCACTTCCTAGCTCTTCACTAAATAACTACCACCCAACCCACCAATGGATTTGATAGCAGTTGTCACAATGGCTATTGTTTGCCAATTCTGGCTGATGCCTGACAACTCTGATGAAAACTGGATGTACTCTGTTGGAGTAGAGAAAGCTTTGGAGTTCTTTCTTCCTATTGGATTGCATCTGGAACTTTTCCTTTGCTGCCCACTTTTTTAGTGAGCAAGTTTGGTGAAAGGTGGGAGAGACAGATCCATTGCCTCAATTAACTTTTTCTGAATTCCCTTTAAGGATCAAATTCAACAATCCCTTCTGGGGTCAATTTTCAAAAAAAAAAAAAATCCTCCCTGGACTTCCCTGGTGGCGCAGTGGTTAAGAATCCACCTGCCAATGTCGGGGACGTGGCTTCGAGCCCTGGTCCAGGAAGATCCCACATGCTGTGGAGCAACTAAGCCCGTGCACCACAACTACTGAAGCCTGTGCACCTACAGCCCGTGCTCCGCAATAAGAGAAGCCACTGCAATGAGAAGCCTGTGCACTGCAATGAAGAGTAGCTCCTGCTCGCCGCAACTAGAGAAAGCCTGTGCGCCCAACGAAGACCCAACACAGCCAAAAATAAATAAATAAATAATTCTAAATCCCCAAATTATATATATATTTATTTATATTTATATATGTAATATATGTGCATAAAAAGACTAAAAGGTATGGACAGAAATAATCCAAAAAAATCTATAAAAGGAATAAAAAATAGTTGTATTTGAGCCAAAGTGAGGATGGTATCAAGGGAGACACAGATTCAAGAAGCACCTGAATTGTGTTCCACTGGACTACAAATGAGGAGGCTTATAAACGCAAAAACTGCAAAATTACATAAGTTGTTTGTCGAGAATTAAAATTAGATCTGGCAAGAAGTAAGGGTGCTTATTAAGTAAGGGTTGGTTGGTGCCCCAAATGGTTGCACAGTTACAAAGGAAGACCTTAAGACCATGAGGTTGCAGCTGGCAGCTGCTAGCAGATACTGGGTTTTTTGTTTGTTTTGTTTGTTTGTTTTTTAGCCACGCTGCACAGCATGCTGCATCTTAGTTCCCCGACCAGGGATGGAACCGGCGCCGCCTGCAGTGGAAGCGAGGAGTCTTAACCACTGGACCACCAGGGAAGTCCCTAGCAGATACTGTTTTGAGAGGGGCTGGTGGTGTTCTTGAGTCTGATACAGTTCAGAAAATTCAAGTTCTTAACGATGTAGGAACTATCTGAAATCACATTCACAATGGCCACCCAACTCCATTTAGGATGCCTGAGCCACACTTACTCCATTTTGATTTTTTAAATGCACTCTTTTCTTTAATGATTAAAGCAGATGTACAATGCATGTTTGGCAACAAAATAGGCTGTTCTAGTTAGCATAAAGTTTAGGTGAAACCATGTATAAGCCAAAATGGCTTCCCCATACCTCATAATGTAAAAACTTCTTCCATCAAAGGAAATATATAAAAGTATGTCTCTTTGGTCCATGAGTTTACAAATAATCTTATTTTCCTTTTTATACATTGGTATATTTTCCAAACCTTCTACAATAAGAATGTAATCTTTTTTACAATCAGATTTAAAAGTCATGGTAGAAGGAAACAATAGCAAAGATCAATAAAACTAAAAGCTGGTTCTTTGAGAAGATAAACAAAATAGATAAACCACTAGCCAGACTCATCAAGAAAAAAAGGGAGAAGACTCAAATCAATAGAATTAGAAATGAAAAAGGAGAGGTAACAACTGACACTGCAGAAATAAAAAAGATCATGAGAGATTACTACAAGCAACTCTATGCCAATAAAATGGACAATCTGGAAAAAATGGACAAATTCTTAGAAATGCACAACCTGCCAAGACTGAATCAGGAAGAAATAGAAAATATGAACAGACCAATCACAAGCACTGAAATTGAAACTGTGATTAAAAATCTTCCAACAAACAAAAGCCCAGGACCAGGCAAATTCTATCAAACATTTAGAGAAGAGCTAACACCTATCCTTCTCAAACTCTTCCAAAATATAGCAGAGGGAGGAACACTCCCAAACTCCTTCTACGAGGCCACCATCACCTTGATACCAAAACCAGACAAGGATGTCACAAAGAAAGAAAACTACAGGCCAATATCACTGATGAACATAGATGCAAAAATCCTCAACAAAATACTAGCAAACAGAATCCAACAGCACATTAAAAGGATCATACACCATGATCAAGTGGGGTTTATTCCAGGAATGCAAGGATTCTTCAATATACGCAAATCTATCAATGTGATAAACCATATTAACAAATTGAAGGAGAAAAACCATATGATCATCTCAATAGATGCAGAGAAAGCTTTTGACAAAATTCAAATTCATTTATGATAAAAACCCTGCAGAAAGTAGGCATAGAGGGAACTTTCCTCAACATAATAAAGGCCATACATGACAAACCCACAACCAACATCATCCTCAATGGTGAAAAACTGAAACCATATCCACTAAGATCAGGAACAAGACAAGGTTGCCCACTCTCACCACTCTTATTCAACATAGTTTTGGAAGTTTTAGCCACAGCAATCAGAGAAGAAAAGGAAATAAAAGGAATCCAAATCAGAAAAGAAAAAGTAAAGCTGTCACTGTTTGCAGATGACATGATACTATACATAGAGAATCCTAAAGATGCTACCAGAAAACTACTAGAGCTAATCAATGAATTTGGTAAAGTAGCAGGATACAAAATTAATGCACAGAAATCTCTGGCATTCCTATACACTAATGATGAAAAATCTGAAAGTGAAATCAAGAAAACACTCCCATTTACCATTGCAACAAAAAGAATAAAATATCTAGGAATAAACCTACCTAAGGAGACAAAAGATCTGTATGCAGAAAATTATAAGACACTGATGAAAGAAATTAAAGATGATACAAATAGATGGAGAGATATACCATGTTCTTGGATTGGAAGAATCAACATTGTGAAAATGACTCTACTACCCAAAGCAATCTATAGATTCAATGCAATCCCTATCAAACTACCACTGGCATTTTTCACAGAACTAGAACAAAAAATTTTGCAATTTGTATGGAAACACAAAAGACCCCGAATAGCCAAAGCAATCTTGAGAACGAAAAACGGAGCTGGAGGAGTCAGGCTCCCTGACTTCAGACTATACTACAAAGCTACAGTAATCAAGATAGTATGGTACTGGCACAAAAACAGAAAGATAGATCAATGGAACAGGATAGAAAGCCCAGAGATAAACCCATGCACATATGGACACCTTATCTTTGATAAATGTGGCAGGAATGTACAGTGGAGAAAGGACAGCCTCTTCAATAAGTGGTGCTGGGAAAACTGGACAGCTACATGTAAAAGTATGAGATTAGATCACTCCCTAACACCATACACAAAAATAAGCTCAAAATGGATTAAAGACCTAAATGTAAGGCCAGAAACTATCAAACTCTTAGACGAAAACATAGGCAGAACACTCTGTGACATAAATCACAGCAAGATCCTTTCTGACCCACCTCCTAGAGAAATGGAAATAAAAACAAAAATAAACAAATGGGACCTAATGAAACTTCAAAGCTTTTGCGCAGCAAAGGAAACCATAAACAAGACCAAAAGACAACCCTCAGAATGGGAGAAAATATTTGCAAATGAAGCAACTGACAAAGGATTAATCTCCAAAATTTACAAGCAGCTCATGCAGCTCAATAACAAAAAAACAAACAACCCAATCCAAAAATGGGCAGAAGACCTAAATAGACATTTCTCCAAAGAAGATATGCAGACTGCCAACAAACACATGAAAGACTGCTCAACATCATTAATCATTAGAGAAATGCAAATCAAAACTACAATGAGATATCATCTCACACCAGTCAGAATGGCCATCATCAAAAAATCTACAAACAATAAATGCTGGAGAGGGTGTGGAGAAAAGGGAACACTCTTGCACTGCTGGTGGGAATGTGAATTGGTTCAGCCACTATGGAGAACAGTATGGAGGTTCCTTAAAAAACTACAAATAGAACTACCATATGACCCAGCAATCCCACTACTGGGCATATACCCTGAGAAAACCGAAATTCAAAAAGAGTCATGTACCAAAATGTTCATTGCAGCTCTATTTACAATAGCCAGGAGATGGAAACAACCTAGGTGCCCATCATCGGATGAATGGATAAAGAAGATGTGGCACATATATACAATGGAATATTACTCAGCCATAAAAAGAAACGAAATTGAGCTATTTGTAATGAGGTGGATAGACCTAGAGTCTGTCATACAGAGTGAAGTAAGTCAGAAAGAGAGAGACAAATACTGTATGCTAACACATATATATGGAATTTAAGGGAAAAAAATGTCATGAAGAACCTAGGGGTAAGACAGGAATAAAGACACAGACCTACTGGAGAACGGACTTGAGGATATGGGGAGGGGGAAGGGTGAGCTGTGACAGGGCGAGAGAGAGTCATGGACATATATACACTAACAAACGTAAGGTAGATAGCTAGTGGGAAGCAGCCGCATGGCACAGGGATATCGGCTGGGTGCTTTGTGACAGCCTGGAGGGGTGGGATAGGGAGGGTGGGAGGGAGGGAGACGCAAGAGGGAAGAGATATGGGAACATATGTATATGTATAACTGATTCACTTTGTTATAAAGCAGAAACTAACACACCATTGTAAAGCAATTATACCCCAATAAAGATGTTAAAAAAAAAAAGTCATGGTAAATGTTATTATTATTTTAAGAACGTCTATCAAATGTTTCTCCTCCAGGAATTGTTCTGCGACCATTCCATGGGGACTTGGAGGCCCCTCCTCAATGTTCTCACAGTGTCCCTTCGTGTCCTCTACCATTCACTGAGCTCACTGGATTTTAGCCATTTGCTAATCTATCTTCCAACAAGATTTGAAGCTCTTTGAGAGACAGGACTGATTCTTTGATTTCTGAATCCCCAGGCCCTAGCACATACATTAAGCATTCCTAAATGTTTGTGAATCAAATGAAGAAATCAAATAAGGAGTCTATAGTATACGGAACTCAGGTATTCTCATTCTAAACCCAGTTGCATATTTCCTGGAACTAAAGGGATCTAGAATTTTCTCCATTCTTGACTGTAACCTAGGGCCTAGCAAGAATTTAGGAAGCCTGTGTTTTTTGCAGGAGTTCCCCCCGAACATTCAGCACCAGTGTTGCAGGAATCCAGCAGAGTGAGAGCTGAAATCCAAGTTTTTTCCTGGCAAGAGCCAAGATTAGTCACTTAGAGGCACTTGGAGGATTCCCCAAGTCTGCTCATTCCTTTGGGATCACTCAGTCCTCCCAGGACCTCCCCTGGGAACAAAGGAAAACCCAAGACTTGGGACTGGGCCCTTTTCCAACAACAGCTGCTAGTAGTTTGCATTTAACCCTAAACCACAATTAAAATAAAGGGGGGGGGGCTACTTTCCTGGTGGCGCAGTGGATAAGTCTCCGTGCTCCCAGTACAGGGGGCCAGGTTGGATTCCTGATCAAGGAACTAGATCCCACATGCATGCCGCAACTAACAGTTTGCGTGCCACAACTAAGGAGCCCTCCTGCTGCAACTAAGACCTGGTGCAACCAAATAAATAAATATTTTTTAAAAAAAATGGCGGGGGGAATAGCGTCAGCTAGGAAACACTTAGGTTTTCTCTAAATTTCTTCTAAAGAGTTTGAAGACCAAACAGGCCAATTTCAGGACAAAAAAAGGAGACCCTGAAACAGGCTTTAACAATATCAACTACGACAGAAACCATTCACACTAAGAGGGGTAAATCTCCAGTTCAACAAAGGGTTTGTAACGCCCTCGAGCTGACTAGCCACCAAACGGCAACCACCCCCCTCCACTCCGCGAGCAGGCGCCGGCAGGGAACTCGCCTTCTCTGAGAGCTGCCCGTAGACTGGGGGCCCAGGCCTTGGAGACCCTCCCAACTGACCTCCTAGGGCCTTATCTGAAATCAACCAAGTATGACGCCCTCGCGGTCATTAGGACTCCACGAGCCCCTCCCTGCAGTATCATCTAGAAAATAATTCCTAGACCCGTAGGTTACGGACGAGCGCTTACAATCTGGTTCTGGGCCAGCGCGCCCCACCCGCAGAATGGCTGGATTCTTGGATTTGCACACTCATTCGCTCTCTAAAACCAAACCCGAGAGGAAGGGCATGGCCGAGGGTGGGGATGTCCTAAAATATTCCAGAGTATTTGAGTAGGAAGAGAAGTTTACAGTATTGTTCTCACTGGGGGCGGTGTGGAGCCCTGGAGCGAGGCTCCTCCGCACAGCGAAAGAAGGGTGTGTGCGCTGCGCCCGGGGTGTGAGTGTTGGGTGCGGGGGCAGGAAGAGGAGGGAGGAGAAGGGGTGGGGTGAGCGGAGGCCCTGACACCGGCCCAGGCTCCTCCTGCCTCCCCCGCTCCCCGCCCCCACTTACTAAGGCGCCCAGCCCGCGGCGCTCTGCTCACTGGTCGCGCGTCCCCGCCAGCCGAGCGCCCCCGCCAGCCGAGCGCCCCCGCCAGCCGAGCACCCCCGCCTGCCGAGCGTCCCCGCCGCGCCTCCTGTCACGGTGAGTTCCGCCCGCCGGTCCCGGGCGGTCCCCAGCCCCAGACCCCGCGCCCGTGGAAACCCCCGCATCGGCGGCTCTGGCTCGCCCGGCTGGCTTCGCCGGGTGTCCCGGGCGCCGGGGGGCCTGGTCGAGGATCAGCTGCAGATGGGGAGGTATCTGGGCCACACCCCGGCTTGGCGAGCAGCGTCCCCGACCCGCCCCGGCGCGACCCCCCAGATCCTCGCGGGGGGGGGGCGGGAGGGAGCCCTTGTCCTTCACTACTGTACCTCCGTTTTGGTTGACCCGGGGTCTGCTCTCTCCTACCTTTCGGTTTATCTTTTTTTACACCCACTTTCCTACTTTTCGACTAGTCTCCCCAGTTACCCGAACCCCCGCTTCTGGTCCCCTGTCCTGGCCGGCGTATTTCTTTGTGTGCTCCGGCTGCAGGCTGACCTCTGTCCAGATGTTCGTAGCCACCTCCTAGATGGACGGCCCGTGCAGGCTCGGGGAGGGCTGGCGGTTTCCCTACCCAAAGGACACCCCTCAGCCCCTCTCCCCGATGCTTCAGGTTGGGCTTCCTGTTGTTTGTCTGCTAGACGGGAAGGTTCTTACTGCCGACCGAGGGAGGAAAGTCTATTAGTTTTCTTTATAACGCAGTTTTGCTGAGGGGTGGGGGTAAGAGGGGGAGGGAAGCCCATGTGAAACCTGTGTGAAGTGATTTTTGTACTGAAAGGGATCCCTTCTTGCTGTCTTAAACAAGTGGAACTATACAGAGATAGAGGAAGAGCAGGCTTAATGAAGCATCTTCTAACCCAGACTAATCTGTCCCAGTGCAATGAGCTGTAGGTACCTGGTCACAATTTGAGCCTGGCCAGAGGAGGGGCGCTTCCCCCAGGCCTGGATACCACAATCTCTAGCCGCGGCCGGACTCCACCTAACTGAAACCCGGAATCTGCCTTGTTGGGCCGGGATGGTGGGGAAAGCAGAGAAGCAAGCCCCGTGCCAGGCGCAGCCGAGCCCTGGGCCGGACTCTGGAATACATTAAGCCCACCCCCTTCGCTGGGAGCTTTCTGCAGGGCGTGGTTAGCACAAAGGGCTCCCGGATTCTCCTAGTGGAGGCCTGTGACTCAGTTGTAAGCCCATGTGGGTGTGGCCCGGATGGTTCCAGATCCTCTCTGCAGATGGTTCAGACAGAACACTCCCTGAAGGAAAAGGGGAACTGTGCCATCTTAGAGGGCATTTTCCAAGAGGAAGTGAGTCACACCAGGACTTGGCCTGCAACCTGAAGGAGAGGTTTCTTGACTGAAGACAGCAGTTAGACTGGTAGGGTGAAGACAGCAGTTAGACTGGTAGGGCCGTGGCAGAACTGCTGCTGGGTTATCGGCCTGTATGCCTGCTGGCAGGCTGCCCCGGCTTTATTTGGGAGGTAGCTCTTCCCGTTAAGAGGTTTGCAGTTGCTGCAGATGCTTTTTCCCCTGCAGCCTGAGTTTCAACCTGCAGCAGTGGATTTTTATATCCTGCACCTCAGGTGAGGCCAGGCTCAACACTCTGTCAATGATCTTTGCCTCCAGCGTGTTTCAGCAAATTGCAAAAGGTAATGACAGGCATTAGGGCAGGAATGAGTTCATATAACTCATTTGGAATTTCTTCATCAGCCCTGCCCCCACAGATTCCTCTCCAGTTTCTATTTAATCATCTCTTCCAAATGATGTATTCCTTCCTTGACAGCCAGAAGCTACTTTCTTCACTGGGTCCTTGATATACCATTTGGAGATTATTTTGGTTCTTCAAATTTTCCTGAGGGTCTACTGAGCATAGCACCCTGACTTCTAGGTGATGGTCTTCCCTGGCTTTTCCTGCATACAACATCAGATGGCCCCTTTTCCTTCCATGTCTGGCCCCTGTCCAGCCTCTCCAGCAGCCACTCCAGTGAGGTCAGGCCTTGCGCTAGGTGGAGCTGAGACTGAGTGCCTCCTTGCTTTCCATGGACAGCTCCAAAAATGTGAATTTTTTAGAGCACTACCCACTTGGTATGGCCTTGATCCAGTCTAGTCTTTTAAAGTTGAGGGAAACAATGGAATCCTTTCAGAGTTATAATGTGCAGATTAGCACTCAGAGTGCTGGGAAAGCTAGACTGATCTTTTTATTAGGATCTTTCTTAAGCTTCTCATTTTCCCGGGACTCAACAATTTAGGAATCTCACATCAAAAGCAAAAAGAATGAATTTGCTTATTTTTAACAATTTTCAGCACTTCCTAGCCCTTCAGTGGTTTTAATAGCAGTTGTCACAGTGGCTATTGTTTGCCGTTCTGGTGATGCCTGACAACTCTTCAAGGAAAACTGGATGTACTCTTTTAGGGTAGAGACGGCTTCAGAGTTCTCCTATTGAATTGTATCTGGAGCTTTTCTTTTGCTGCTCACTTTTTTTAGTGGGAAAGTTTTACATTTGGTGAAAGGTGGGAGAGACAGCCTGGATCAGATTCATTGCTTCCACTCACTTCTTCTGAATTTCTTTTAGGGATCAAATCAAGAATGCCTTCTGGGTTCAATTCCCCATCCCACCCCCCCCAATTTTTTTCTTCTTAAATTCCTCAAAGCAAAAGGAAGGAAACCTAAAACACATTTTAGATAACAGATGTTTGTTTTTACCGACATTCTGCCAATTGTTTTCTGGGTGGGCTGTAAGAAAAGTAGGGTATAGACAAGACACAAAAGAGCAAAGCAGATCAGACTTCTTGCTCTTTGGAAGTCTCCTTTTTGAAATTATGGCCTGGATCTGGGCATGGGTCCAGAGCAAACATTTGGTATTACTTAGGAGCAGACACTTTTCTAAGGAGGCCTCCTACTTCCCTGCTACTCCCAGAAGGATCAAAATTTACATTATTGTCAATTTCCTTCTTACTGATTCATTGAGCAGGCTCTGAGGACAGGGTACTAGCTTATGTGACCCTGCTACTGGAGCCCACAGTTTAGTGTGGAAAGAAACGAACACAGTTAACTAGAATTCAGGACATATTTTAAAATAGTATGACCTTAGCTGGTGAACTCCCCAGAGGCAAGCATCACAGGATAGAGGTGGAGAGCACACCCACGTGTGCCTAACACCGTGACAGGGTCATGCAAAGTAGGTGCTTGGTGAAGGAACAGAAAAAATGGAAAATTGAATTCCCACCACTGTAAATTTGTAAAGCTCAGAATTCTTTTCGGAAGAGAAAACTACACAAAGAAAGACACGTGAGCTTCCACTCTTCAGACCTGTGTAGGAGATACACAGACATCAGAATAAAATGATTCAATAAAAGGTGAGTGAATGATGAATTAGTTAGAGCCTGTGGAGCTCACAGTGAGAGAGCAGTAAAATGGGATAAACCAAAACTCAAGAAAACGGTAAAACTGAGAAGAGAAAGAAAAGGCAGGTCGTGTTGGGTGACCAGACCTGTTTAGCAGGACACACCGTTTTCTCCTCCGCTATGGAATGTACTCTGCTATGGAATGTACTCTGAGGTTCATTCATAGGCCGCCCCTTTCCTGGCCCTTCCCAGCCCTCACCTCCTCCCACAGAGCTCCCAGCCTCAAGGGTTTCAGCCCAGACCCGGTAATCACACCTGCACCTCAGCTCCAGCCAAGGGAATTGTTTGATTGATTCATTCACTCATTAGCAAACACTAAACCACTATTTAGTTGTTAGTGGATAGAACTGAATAATTCACAGTTCTTAACGTAGAGGAACTTAAATCTAAGATAGAGAGACGGGCAAATGATTGGATGGAGTGTTTCAGGTGCCGGAGTAGGCTGTCTGGGTAACAGAGAGGACGCTGCGGCCTCTCAACCCCAGGCCCAAGGCTATCCATTGGAAGTGTTTCCGAGCCAGAAGCTATAGAGTCCCGGGGTGGGACTCTTCTGGGGCGGTGGAAACGGCGAATTCAAGTCCCTGAACTGCTTGCTGCTTTAGCAACCAATGGTCAGTGCTTCTGTCAGCCCAGGCCGGGCAAGCCCCTCCCAAAATGGGAGGGCCGGGCAGGCTGACTCAGTAGGTCAACCGCTGCACTCTGGAAGAGCTGTATGATTCATCCACTAGCCGAAAGAACAGTATTAATCACATCTTCCGCTTTTCCTTCATCTCACTTTAAAACCAGTGTACTTGCTTCACCTTCAAAACGGAATAACTTGCTCGTAGCCCAGGTCAGTGCCCTCAGGGGCCCTGGTTACTGATGAGAGGGTGGTCATCTCTGGTTTTCAAAGCTGTTTTCACTTTCACAACCTTAGATCTCCTGAGTAGCCCCTGATCTACATTCTTATTGCAGAACAAACAGGGAGTCTGTGCTGACTGCGGTGTCCACAGCCCATGTGCTGAGTAAACAGCAGAGGGAGATCCAGTGCGGCAGGAAAGCTCTGTAACTTCATAATGAGCATAGACAATCCCGGGGTGGGTTTGGAGTGACCTGAGTGCTCACTAGAGGAAGACTGGCCTCACTCTCTTGAAGAAGGTATTCAGGGGTGGCCAGGACTTCCTCAGCTTACAAGCTGTATTTCTTAGAGGTTCCTAAATTAGCCTGTTTCCTATTTTAGGGGTCCTTACCCTGCTGTATTCCCTTTCTTACTTCTCTGGCTTTGCAGTGCATTTTCCTTCTGCTCTGCCCTGTGAAGAATGTGAACTAGGTGTCCCACAGCCAGTTCCAGTATCTGGGATCTTTGGGCATTTGTTGTGAAGTGCTCTGCCACTTGAGCTTGGGCACGGGTATTTTTAAACCTCTGTGGTGGCTGACTCCTTTCCTGAGATATTTCAGAACTGGGGTGGGATGCCACAGCCTTCTCCCATAGGTGACTCATTCAGTTCAGTTCTCTTATGTTGCTGGACTTCCAGAGCCAATCCAGGCAAGGCTGACTCCCTCTAAGCCCACTGCCATCTGAAGCCAGATCCTGGCTGTGTCAGGAGAGAGAGGAAAGGGTGTGGTTCCCCTGGAATTCATCCCACAGTGGACCTTGAATTGGCTGCTCTCTCCAAGAGAACTGCTTTCCAGATGAATCATGCCAGATTCTGGTTTATAGCATTCTCCAGAGTATAGCATTCTTTGGCATGCTGATTTCTGTACTTTTCTGGGGATTAAGGGGTAGAACTTTTGACTCTTAAAGTGTAATTTTTCAATCCTCATGTTTACCAACTCCACCTTCTCTGTAGCAGACAGCATTTACGGATCTGTGTTGAGTATGCATGTGTCAGCGGAAGGAACCAGACTGAAAGCATGTCTCCGGTTCCTATTGAGACTCTTCAGGGGAAGTTGCCAGCCTCTCCTTCAATCTCTGCTCTAAACTTATTCTTGATGGGTTTTTTTGTGTTTTTTTTTTTTTTTTTTGAGTGGTATATTACAGTCTCAATTCAAATTCACCTGTTTCCTATCCAGTAGTGATTTTAGGTGGTGTTAGCCAAAGCTACTCCATTCTGGCTGAAGCATGCTCTCCAGTTAAGCAAAATTCATTGGGCTCCTATTAAGTACCAGGCATTGGGTCTTGATGAGACATATGCCCCTAGATTATTATACCTGAATATAATGATCTGACACATCCTTTCCTTTCTTTCTTTTTTTTTTAAATTAAATTAATTAATTTATTTATTTATTGGCTGTGTTGGGTCTTCGTTGCTGCGGGTGGGCTTTCTCTAGTTGCAGTGAGCGGGGCTACTCTTCGTTGCGGTGCATGGGCTTCCCGCTGCGGTGGCTTCTCTTGTTGCGGAGCACAGGCTCTAGGTGTGTGGGCTTCAGTACTTGTGGCACGCAGTCTCAGTAGTTGTGGCAAACAGGCTTAGTTGCTCCACGGCACGTGGGATCTTCCCAGACCAGGGTTCGAACCCACGTCCCCTGCATTGGTAGGCGGATTCTTAACCACTGCACCACCAGGGACGTCCCTTAACTTTGTTTTAAACTATTCACAATGAAAAGCTCTTCCTTTCCCACTGCACCCCAGACTGTGAGAGTAGCTCTTTTGTCTAGTGCTGCCAAAAGTATATCAGATCCCCAAAGGAATTAGGATATACTATTACTTGTTCCTTCTCAAGGAAGTAGATAATGGGCTTTGGATAGCTTTTATTTGGGTAGGGCAACTGCATGTTACTACCAAAGATGCAAATGTCTTTGTTACAATCAATAACAAGTTCAGAACTTTAGTAAAGAATACATGGTGGGCTTCCCTGGTGGCGCAGTGGTTGAGAGTCCGCCTGCCGATGCAGGGGACACGGGTTCGTGCCCCGGTCCAGGAAGATCCCACATGCCGCGGAGCGGCTGGGCCCGTGAGCCATGGCCGCTGAGCCTGCGCGTCCGGAGCCTCTGCTCCGCAGCGGGAGAGGCCACAACAGTGAGAGGCCCGCGTACAGCAAAAAAAAAAAAAAAAAAAAAAGGTTAATGTAAGTTGTTTCTTTACAGCCTTTAATAGGTTCCAACAGACCTCACCAAAATGCCCTCCCAAATGGAACACGCCATGGAAACCATGATGTTCACATTTCACAAGTTTGCTGGGGATAAAGGCTACTTAACAAAGGAAGACCTGAGAGTACTCATGGAAAAGGAGTTCCCTGGATTTTTGGAAGTAAGTGTTGAAAGGCTCAGAAAGAACCAGAACCAGATGTAAAAATCAATGCTTCTGGGCCCTAGTTCCTTTCCCTTCCTCTTTCTAGCCCTTCCCTGTGGAAGTCACTACTAGAAAGGTGTTTTCATTCATTTACTTATTAAACATTATTGAATGCCTACTGTTTGTAAGATACTAGGGGAGGAAACAGAAGGTAAAGAAGACACAGCCCCTGCCCTCAAGGAGCTTACAGTTTGGAAGTGAAATGAGACTACACACAAATCACCATAATGCAAGGTGTTAGAAGGAATCCATCTGGAGTCATCTGTGTCCATTGAGACAGAGTTGCAGGAAAGAAGGCCTTTCACCAGAGTAATCAACCAGGTTGCCTTGTTGCCCTCGGGTCCATAAACCTGGCACTGGAGGTACCACATCCTGGTCACATCCACTTTGAGCAACTTGAATCTCCCTTCTTGAATTAAATCCCTTTAGATAAAGGCTTTAAAATTTTTTTCCAACACTGCTCTAAAGCAATGGTGTCAAGTATCTGCTGAATGAGTGCCAAGCGGCACTCCAGAAATAACTTCTTTTCACATTGAAAATGCAATGAGACAGGAGCACAGTTTGAGTTTATGCCTCACCTTTGACAGATCGAGGGGTCCGTGAAGACCAGAAGAGGATCTGCCATGAGCTCAGATACATCACTCAGGACATTAGGCAACAAGGCACAGTTGCCCTTTTACATCATAGGCCCTCAAGAGACGGCTGTTGCGTTTCACTGAAGGTGAAACATTGCCTAACAAAATATTAGATTGAAATGCAGGCCCTTCTCTCCCTGCCACAGCCAGAGTCATTTGAAGGGATCAGTACTGTGTTCGGTGTGCATTAGCCTCTAAAGGGTGAAGGGAGGAGATGGTAAAAGACAGGGTTCTGCCTCTTGTCATCTCCTGGTAAACAGCATTAATCAAGCCCCTGACTCCTGACTCATTAAACATAGGGTTTTGTAGTACATGATGATTTACATGTTATCAATACCAGTCAGATAAACAGATATAAATAGCTTAACGAGTATCTCAGAGCTGCAGTTACCACAATTCTATCCCAGAATGGGTTAGAGGATACAGCTGTTCTGCTTTTGTACAGTTCTGTGATAGAGCCCCAGACCAGGACCCTAACTGGGAAGGTTGCTTCAGCTTTCTGTACCTCAGTTCCTGCCTCTGGAAAATGAGAGGCTGGACATGATTATCTCCAAGACCACTTTCACTTTCTGTGACCCTTCCAGGCAAGCATAAAATTCAAGGACAAAATGTGCTCATTGTAAACCTGCCCATCACACAAACAAAGGCGTTCTCGGTCTACTTCTGAACACTCATTAATTGTGTTGTCGCATAAGTTAGAAGCCAGGATGATATCACATGAGACGAAGATCCTTCCTCCCTAAAGGCTTTGTGGCTTGGTAAACATAAAGTGTTCAGTACCAAGTACTGAACATGGCAGTATAATTTATTCTAAGCATGGGGTCATAATTCCAAGCACACCCACACTCGCTGCATTCACAGATCGTTTTGTTTCTAAAGTTGACCGCTTACGTCATCCAAATTTCACTCCTGACCACGGCCAGGAAGCTGGGGTTAAGGCCAGAATTAACTGAAACCCACCAAAAGCAGATGTAGCTGCATAGACAGGTTATAGTTGATTGCTTAGGGCGTGTAGGAGATGCTGCTTTACCTTAAGGGATTTCTGAGTGCAGTTTATAAACATCCAGCACACTTGAGACACTGAGTATCAGTTCCCTCACTCATTTATACAATCAATGAAATTCATAAATATTTTACCTGAGTCCTTTAACACCTGTAAAGGGCCATATTTCCCTCTGGTTGATGGCATGGACCCTACAGGAGAAACCACACTTTCCCACTTCTAAGCATCATCACTACGAAAAGGAATGATCAAGCCAATCACCTTGAAAACAGAGTAAAAGAAAAAACAAAGGGGATCTTACCTGCTCATCTTAGTTCCATGTATTCATGCTAGGCATTGAGAATCATGGGGAGTTTTATAACTCCATCACACATACTGCTTTTGAAGTACATCCAGTGTAAAACAAAGAGTACATCCAGCAAAGAGTATAGGATGGCATAGATTGACCAACTTATTAAGAACAGAAGCAATCTTAGAAACACTCTAGTCCAACCTCAATTCTTAGTTGTTACACGAAGGCCCACCAAGCTGTGTGACTTACTCTAGGTCACCTGGCTAATATGTTATGAAGCCACCCTAGACTGGCCTCAGCTGTGCCAAGAAATGAGGACCATCTGCCTGAACTCTTTAAACCTAACACACCCCAGGGAATCATTAACACCTCTTTAAAATCCATAGAACAATGATCTGAAAGTTACTCCCTAAATAATCGCATGAGGTCTTTCATAGGAGTTTCCTTCTTTAAGGACTTGACCGTGCTCTCAGGAATGAAAGCTTGTCAAGAGAATATAAGTTTAAACTAAAAAATGGGGGAATTTGGGGTGGTTCTCAGACAGAATTTTGTGATTTTGAAAATTGTAACAGCTGGACTGTAAGTAAAGCATGTCAGAAGGACATGCTGGTTTCTAAGTGGACTGAGAGTTCAGAGTCGTGAGTCTCCCTTCTCTGGCACTGAATCTCCTCTTTCTAGAAATAGGCTGTTTCTAGTCCCTGAGTTATAAAAAAGAATGGAGTTATATAAAAGAGTGCCATGGAAACCTCTTTCCTAGCTTGAAATAAATATGAATTTACTGAAATGCTCCCTCAAAGCAGAAAAATACATTTAGACGACCTCCAAAGATCACTATGACCTAAAGCAAGAATTCAAGTAATTAGGAGATTATATATATAGCTGTCAGCAGTACAAATCAAAGAAGCTCATCATTGCAACCATTGACTCGTATTTCTTGCCTCTGTCTTTTTTTTTCAGAATCAAAAAGACCCTCTGGCTGTGGACAAAATAATGAAGGACCTGGACCAGTGCCGAGACGGCAAAGTGGGCTTCCAGAGCTTCTTTTCACTAATCGCTGGGCTCACCATCGCGTGCAATGACTATTTTGTAGTACACATGAAGCAGAAGGGAAAGAAGTAGGCAGCACTGAGCAATTACTCCCACCCTGATAAGAATTCTCATAAAGGGTCACTTAAGGAATCTGCCCCACAGCTACCCCTGTATAAGGATTTCCTGAGCAGACTGGGACCCTTAGAAAATGTACAAATAAAATCCAGCTCCACCTTGAGAAGCAGAGAAAGAAAAGTCAATTAAAGCCAGATAAGCTTTTGATTTTTATATTGCTTGCATCCCCTTGCCCTCAATAAACAAATTCCTTTTTTAGTTCTGAATTTGAGACAGAATGTTTGTTCTTCTTCAGAAATGTTTGTTCCCTGCTTCATTCACAAAGAGCCCACATGCCCTTAAGCATCTAGCGCAAGGCAGAGCTCTTTCCACAGAACCTGCAAAATGGGAAAGCACTCTCCACTCAGGCTTGGAGTCTAACTTCTCAAATTGATCTGCCCTGTAGCTGTTCCTAGCTGAAGGACAACAACTCCAAGGATTAAAAGAAGGCACTTCAGGGTATATTCCACCTTTATAATTCCTGAGCATAGTCCTGCCCAGTTAAATCAGTGCCTTTCCAACCAGCACTTTGTATGCCTGAGATGTCTGAGTCCATTTTTCATAGCAAAGTTTCAGCAAACTAGGGTAAGAATAGTTCCATAAGACAACTAATCAAAATCAGTCTAGTGTGATGCCTCTAACAATATAACATTAACGTTTTTAGAGCTGTCATGAGATGCCATGATTGTACTAAGACGTCAGGAAATAGGCTAGCCATGATTTATAATATAATGGGGTGGTGCTTTTTTGTTGAAAATGAAATGCCAGTACTTATGTCTTGATAAATAGCAGAATGTTTCTCCCAGCCCTTTCTGTGTCTGTTACAAGCTTCAGCAGATATGCATTCCATAGCTATTATTAAATAGCTATGCTTATTAATAATACAGTATTCTATATTTTTTATGGAGAGATGAGGTATTAATTGGCACATGAAATTGTCCCAATTAAATAGGTCAATGAAGATGGAAACATCAATATAACTCTGGGGGAAAGTTCAATATAAGGTCATCCACCATCACAAGGAAAAGCATGCAAAAGGGAACAGGATAGTCCAAAACTATCTTTGGGGAAAGGATATCTGTAATAAAATCAAGGCCAAAGATAAAATTCCAACCATTTTATTTTGTCTCAGCCAACAAATGAACAAGGTAAGACAACTTATCTTGTTAGCTATAGTTAACAGATAGCTTTGCTGCTATAGAGTTATATCAGTCAGAAAGTTTACAAAGAGAAGGATTTACTACAAGATATTAAATGGAGGAGCGGAGTTGGCCAGCTAAAGAACTGACTCGAGGAGTGATTCCCAAATCCGTGCTATAGAACTGGGCCCCCAAGGGAACTGCTGGCTCAGGAAGCTGCCTGCTGAACGGGGAAGCCGTTGCTAAAGCTAGCAGCTCCAGAACCACACAACCCATGGCACAGTCCACACTACCAAATATGGGTACCCATTACCCTGCCTCTTTCCACACATGACTTGGCTCCCACATCCAAGTATCAAAGAAGTGCATCTCATTACCAGAAACTCAATCACATCAAAACCTGATGTGATGTGCAAGGGAGTCTGGCAAATAAAGTTTTACATTTTCCAACTTCTACACACTAGGAGTTGGCATGCTGGTCCACCATATCTGCCACAGTGACAATTCTTAATTCTAAGAGAAATCTTCCAGTGGTCCTAGAGACTGTCGTACAGAATGAAGTAAGTCAGAAAGAGAAAAATATTGTATAATATTGCTAATATGTGGAATCTAGAAAAATGATACAGATGAACTTATTTGCAAAGCAAAAATAGAGACACAGACATAGAGAACAAACATATGGATACCAAGGGGGGAAGGGGGAGTGGGACGAATTGGGAGATTGAGAATGACATATATACACTATTATGTATAAAATAGATGACTAATGAGAACCTACTATATAGCACAGGGAACTCTACTCAGTGCTCTGTGGTGACCTAAATGGGCAGGAAATCCAAAAAAGGGGATATATGTATACATATAGCTGATTTACTTTGCTGTACAGCAGAAACTAACACAACATTGTAAAGTGACTATACTCCAATAAAAATTAATTTAAAAAAATAAGAGAACTCTTCCAACCTGTAGGTTAAAGAGATTATTGCTCTAAGGAAACGAGACTCTAAAAGATAACCTCTGACAGCTACAGGGAATAGAGAAGCAAACTGGCCCATCCCAGTAAGGCAAACTTGTATCAGTCCAAATTTACCCTTTTAGTTTACACCACCTGCATCCTGGGGCAACTGTGTTTACTGGGTGTTATAAAATTGGTGTTCAGTTTGCAAATGGGGAGGTGAAAGTGTAACACAGGGATATTATAGGCTCAGATGTCCCGAAATACATAGCAAGCTTTCACACGCTAAGCCTCTTTACCTGAAAACAGAAAGAGAACTATTCCAGGAGAGAGGGCTCTGTGGCTAGGAGAGAGGAAGTATCATTCATCTTCACAGTGGATTTGTAGAGTCTAAAAATTTCTAAAGCAACGTATTATCCCCAGAACATGGCCTCAGATGCTCTGGCCAGGGAATCATCTGAGTCACTGTATTTGAGATGTGTGTGTGGTGGGGCTGGGAGGAGAGGAGAGGGAAAGTGGACAATAACATACTTTTTCTCACCTTAGCCTCACTGCTTGAAGCACTTAGTAGGGAGCTAGTACAAGGAAAACTAAAAGGCTATTTATGGTTTGAAATCCTACACGGCTTTCCATGCCAACGAAAACACAGGGCTCCCACAATCTGACCTGCTGAAACAGCCGTTCAGGCTTTCGGAGCCACAGCCTAATGGCTCCCAGGGGCAAAGCTGCAATTATGCCAACAGTCATCAAGAGGAACCATCTGGAAAATTCCACTCATTCTGCTACACGGCTGAGTTGTAAAAGCAGATTCTGCCCCTCCCCACACCCAGCTGTGAAGGAAGAACAACTAACAGTACAGAAAGCCAGTTTCAAACATGCTGCAGAGCTGACCTTGAAAAACACCTCATTTTCTCTCTTGGACCCGACCATGAGCCAGTTACTTGTGATTTAATACTTTTCTATCCAACTCATCTCAGTGGGAGACCAAGGGCAAGTATATAAACCTCTCTCTCAATTCGACCAATTTGAAAGTGATTGTTCAGGTAACTTCTCTGGCTCTTAACCACAGAGGAATAGTTGTGAATAGAAGTTCAGTCATTTGGCAAATATTTACAAGGGGGACTATATGAATGACACCAAGTAAAGTTCCGTGGCAGATATAAAGAAGCAGAACAGGGCCTGCTCGGAGAGATTATGATCGGGTTGCAAGTGAATAGATAAAACAGACAAAAAGTTAAATAACAACACAACAGAGGATTGGCAAAGGTGAGATGTGATGGGCACCCTTGGTCACTGTTGGTAAGAATGTAATTTATACAACCTCCGGAGGAGGCAAAAGTTGGCAGTAGGTACCAGGATCCTCTGATGTGTTTTCTTGGATCCAATATTTCTATCCCTAAGCATTTCTCGTAACAAAGTAATCAAAGATAGTGACAAAGATTCATATGCAAAGATGTTTAACGCATCATTCTTTAGAATCGTTAAAACCCAAATAAAACCTCCATGTCCAACGATACGGTTATGGTTAAATAAGTTAAGTGTAGATGCACATGGGATACTATATGACTCATGAAAACCATGACTGAAGAATATTAAATAAGATGGGGAATTGTCTATGTAAAGTAAAGCAGACAGCAAAATTGGTATATAATGGGATTCTTCCCTTTTTAAAATATGTGTCTGCATACACACACAGACAATGACCAAAGGAAATATACCCACGTGTGTTTTAGTTTCCAAGGTAGGAGTTACTGGCCTGGGAAATTGTTGTCTTCCAAAAGAAGTTTATGAGCTTATTTTAATTTTCTTCTCTACACACTGCTACATTACCTAAATTTTCTATAATAATTCTACTTTTGCAACCTGGGAAACAAAATTCTAAATAGTATTTTTTTTAAGTGCATGTGAGGGGCTTCCCTGGTGGTGCAGTGGTTGAGAGTCCGCCTGCCGATGCAGGGTACACGGGTTCGTGCCCCGGTCCGGGAAAATCCCACATGCCGCGGAGCGCCTGGGCCCGTGAGCCATGGCTGCTGAGCCTGCGCGTCCGGAGCCTGTGCTCCGCAACGGGAGAGGCCACAACAGTGAGAGGCCCGCGTACCGCAAAAAAAAAAAAAAAAAAAGCGCATGTGTATTTATTGAGGGTCTACCATGAGTCAAGACCTGTATGAGTTACTTCTTAAACATTATCTTATTTAGCCCTCACAGTAACCCTCTTATGGTATTATGATATCCATGTTACAGATGACAAAACTAAGACTCAAGTAACTCCCTCAAAGTCCCACAGTGACAATGTCAAGATCTGAACTCAGATATTGTCTTTTTCTTTCTTTCTTTCTCTTTCTTTTTTCTTTCTTTCCTTTCTTTCTTTATTTCTCTTCTTTCTTTCTTTCCTTCCATTCTGCAGCTGTGTCAAGATGCTATTTGCATGTTATAACATTCAAAAAAGTAAGAAATCATTGTGGGCTGGGCAAGACTAGTCAGAGAAGGTTTTGTATAAGAGGTAGGATCTTATCTGGTCTTCAAAGAGTAGAAGAAATTTGGATAATAGTGTTCTTACTACAATCCAGGTTCTGTTCTAGTGCTTTACAAATATTAACTCATTGCTCCTCCCAGCTTATGAGGTAGGTGCTATTACTTTACAGGTGGTTTGACCAGGGTACCAAGCTGATAAGTGGTGGGGGCAGAATTTGAACCTAGACCATCTAAGGTTTTAACCGCTCTTCCCTGGTGCATCTCTGGACATGGTAATGATAGCACAAAGTAATATCCAGACAAAGAACACCTGGGAGGCCTTTCACAGTCCAGCAGGCTAGAATGGAGTGTATTCACGTAAGGAAGTGCATGTAGGTGGCACAGGAAAGGTAGGAGGTGATAAGTGAATGATAACTGGGAAATAGTAAATGATATGAGAAGTGTGGTGGGTGAGGTCACTGGATTAAAAACTCTACAAATCTAAGGTCTGAGTTATCTCTACTCTTTTGGGAGACAGAGATGAGCCTCTTGTTTAAAAGGAGGTAATCAGCAGAAAATGTGTTCTTGTGAATGTTCTACCCACTTTTTTTCTAGCTTTCACATTCCAGTCACATTCCAGCTACAAAAGATAAAGCAGGGTGGGGATTCTTATTTGTCTTTCTAAGAAGCTCTGAGAACAGAGGAGGAAGGAAAAATATTGACCACTGCCAAGTCCTGCCAAAACCAAGAGAGGGAGAAAATCAAGATGATGGGGCCATAAGGTCTGGGTGAGAAAGCTGCCTCCATGGAACACGAATTCACCTTGTTTCCCACCATGAGTCCCATTTACCTGCAAAATGGCATGTTCACTCCAACTGTAGCTACCCTATATATATATTTTTAAATTAATTTATTAATTTATTTTATTTTTGGCTGCGTTGGGTCTTCGTTGCTGCGCGCGGGCTTTCTCTAGTTGCGGTGAGCCGGAGCTACTCTTTGTTGTGGTGCGCAGGCTTCTCATTGCGATGGCTTCTCTTGCTGCAGAGCACGGGCTCTAGGCGTGCGGACTCAGTAGTTGTGGCTCAAGGGCTCTAGAGTGCAGGCTCGGTAGCTGTGGCGCACGGGCTTAGTTGCTCCGTGGTGTGTGGGATCTTCCTGGATCAGGGAGCGAACCCGTATCCCCTGCATTGGCAGGCAATTCTTAACCACTGCGCCACCAGGGAAGTCCCTATCCTATATATTTTTAGGGTAAAGTCTGGAAGAGTTATGTAAAAGTAAAAATGGTTGTATTATTAAAGTTTTCCTTAACATTTATACATCATCCTTTCAATAAGATTGACCAAAGGTGGAAAAATAATTTCAATTAGCTCTCCAGACACAGAACTTGTACTGCTCAATGTAAAAATCCTATTTGTCACGTTAATGAGCAGCCCCTGCATTTCGGGTTCTTCCTGCAAAGGTTCAGCCTGTCCCTTTCAAGCTCTTCTGGGCATATCCATCAAGGCTCTAATGAGCATTAATAGCACTTAGCCTCAAGCCTGTTCTTCTAGAAGGAGGAGGGAGATGATTCAGCTTTGGTCTCAGCAGGGAGGACTCTGCTCTGTCCTACCCAATCCTGGGTGAGTCAGCGCACAGAGCCAGGTTTCTTGGCATTCTCACAAATTTTACAAATGTTAAAATTTCCTTTCAACGACGTGATTTAAAGCACTACAGGAGTAGCAAACGACACAGAAAATGTGGTCACTGGCCTGCAAAGAGTTTACAGTCTGGTGGAACAAGAGCTGTACATATCACAGCAACAATACATGACAGCGTGTGAGGTAAAGAAATAGCATCAGTGGTGTTAGCTCTGAGGGTTGGGGCTTTCATGGAGGAAGCATCTTGGCCACAAAGGACTGAAAGGAAGATCCACTTTGGGCAGGGAAGGCTGGGAAGAACAGAAAGGAACACATAGAAAACGTGGAAAGGCAAGAAGGAGCAGTGAGAAGCCTGGCAGGGCTGTGACCTGGGATGGGAGTGCTGTCAGATGGAGGATGGACACGGACCTCCTCACGGCTAATGGGGGGTGGGGGCCGCTGGTAGGATTCATCAAGATGTTGAGCAAGGGAGTGGTATTTCAGCACAATTAATGCGACACAAGTAACAGATGTGGGAGAGACTAGAGACCTACCAATCAAGTCTACTGCTCACTGGACTGCTGTGAAAACACTTAGGGAGATCTCAATGTGCTGATTTGGAATGGTCTCCAAGACACAGTATTAGAGTAATAAAGTACAGAAGAGTATGCATCTGTCTGTCTATGTGTCTATTAAACGACCATTTGTGAAGAAATGACAGGGGAGAATGTAAGCACATAATTACTTAAATATGCAAAAAACATATCCAAAAAGAATATACAAGAAACTGATGAAACTGGATGATTCCCAGAAAGAACAGGATGGCTGCAGGAACAAGAATTGGGAAGGAGAATATTTATGTGTCCTTTTGTATCATTAGAATTTGAGTCCATGTAGAGATACAAAAAATTAATAAAATTATACTTTAAAAAATAATTCATTGTTTTAAAAAATATTTTAAAGAACTTTCCTGTCTTTAGTAAACATGTATTGTTTTAATAATCAAAGCTTCACATTATTCTCTTAAGGTTTTATGTGCATATTGTAATAATCTGAGTAAGATAAGTTAAGGTTCAGACTAGAGTACTCGAGGCAAGAATGTAAGGATGAGGTGGATGCAAACAGACAGAATGATATCGAAAGTGAGGATGGGTACTGGAATTGAAGAAGAATTTATTCTTCAAAGGCCACTCTTCACACCGAATATATACGATAAACAGCAGATAATTAGGATCTGCTAAGGATTCCCTAAGCCTGTGCTTCTTCACACTGTGGCCAGGGGGTTTTGGGTGAGAGTCAACGACAGAGTTTACTCAAGTTATAGCCTCAGTAGGGAGCACTTTTCTGGAGCACCCACTTTACTTAATGGTGTCATTTAAAACAATTTTATACTAAAACAGATCTTCAGCATAAAACACAGGACTTCTAAGAAAATTCCCTCCTACAGGGTGTTCCTTTTGGCTGCACCTTTTGGATACCTCCCCACAACACACACACACACAAGGCAGGTGTTCACTTTCCTCTGCTACAACCAGCACTTTGGAGGATCCACTTGAGAAGCCCACATTGGGCAGCCAGGCTCACCCCATGCAATGCAAACAGCCCCATGTGGCAAGCTTCCAGCATCCTCACACCCCTTCTACCCTTAGACCCCCACCATTTACCCTGACCCTCTGGGCCCTTCACTCTCCTGTCTCCCCCATGTCTGACCTCTTTGTTTATGCTCTTATTTACCGCCCTGCTCCAACTTTAGGACTGAGGCACACTCACACTTTGCATGCTAACAATACTGACTTCCTTCCTTAACAGAGATTCTCCCTATCTATGTTTTCTCAGACCACCCTGAAAAATCTAGAACCTTCTACACGACTGCAGTCTCCTAGGCAGCACCACTCCCACCAGGCATTCTCAGGTCACAGATCCAGGGACCAGAACACAAAACAAAGTATTTTAAAAATGTAACAGGACTCGATGACCCATTAAAATGGGTGGAAAATAGAAGTATTAGTTGCACCTTCAAAATCTATGCAAGCTTGACCCCTTGGGCTGGGGGCTGGGGTGGCAGACTTCCAAAAGAAGCCCAACTGCAGTGAATCATTATATACGAGGATTTGTCTAAACCAAATCCTGAATTTGATCTGGCATTAGCCCATAGACTTTGCACATTCCCTGCTGGGATCTGTCAGCAACACTGTGGGTCAGGTGTGTGACCTTGGCTGCTCCTGTGGCCTCCACTTACACTTCATGGACCAGGTTTTGCCTTCTTATCCCTCCTTCACTGGCCTCCAACTCTCAGTCTAGGCCTGGTTCTGCCTTCTCAGCACTGACCACTCATCACAGTGGGAACAGGAAGAGGGAGGGGTCAGAGGAGCTGCTTGAGTGGACAGAAGATTGAGAGGTCCACTGACAACATCCCAGAAGCCTGGGAGAGGGGCTTGTGAGCCCTGTGATGAGAATGCTTGGGAGGTACCTGGTACAGTACTTAACGTTAGGGCTCTGGAGTCAAGCAGACCTGTGCTCAAATCCTGCCTGTTACTGTCAACTTTATGACATATCGATAGGAATAGGTACCACCTATTGCCCATTTTCTATTGGCCAGGCATCTGCTGAGCTCTTAATATGCTTTATCTCATTTAATCCTCACAGCAACACTTTGAGTTGAGTATTCTTATTGTCCCCACATTACAGATGAAGAAACTGAGCTGCAGAGAAGTTAAGCAATTTGTCCAAGGTCACAAAAGTTTTTAAGTGGTAGAGCTGTGATTCATACCTAGGTCTGATTCCGAAGTCTATGCCTTTAGTCAAATAACTATTGAGTAGACAGGGAAGAAGTCAGAAAAACAGATTTGAGAATCAAGTCCAGTTATTCTCGTCATTAGAGACCAACAGTCCCAGCCTGCAGGGCAATATCATAATTGTTTAAGAGTCCACACTCAGGAGCCAGATCTTCTGGGTTCAAATTCTGGCTTTGCTACTTACAGGCTATGTAACCTTGAACAAGTTACTCAGCCTCTTTGTCCCTCTGTTTTCTCCTATGTAAAATGGAGACAATAACAGAACCTACCTCAAAGCATTGCTCTAGGATTAAGTTACTATGTCTAAAACACCTAGAACAATGCTTGGCACTATATAAATATTGACTATTATTAGTCATGCAACTTTTTCTCAGTTTAAGTTTAGGAAGTTGGAAGGAGAAAGACAAAATCCTGGTAGACAGGTTATATGCCAGGGAATATTATAAAGCCACATAATTCATCTTCCAACCAGCAGGTCCCTCCCTACCCTCAAGCTACACAAAATAATGCTTTGTTGAAAGAGCAAGAGCTTTGGAGTCACAAAGACTTGGGTTCAACACTTACTTCACCACCTCCTCTGTAGCCCTGGGCAAGTTACTTGACCTCTTTGAGCTTCAGTTTTCTCATTTGTAAGACAGACCCAATTATATCCAAGTGGCAGGACTGTTAGGAGGAACAAAGGAGATAATTATATAAAATACGCATATTGGTGTTTCTCAGCCATACACAGAGGCAGAAGCAAGGTTCTTTATTCTAGCAAAGTCTTGCTCAGGAAGAAAAGGCAGACCTTTGGTACTGAGTTGGTCAAACATTAATTAAGGGCAGCCTCTTCTGCTAGATCTCTACCAAATGACACCGCACATTTGTGCCAGTAAAAGCTCTTTCCATTCTAGCTTATCAAGTCATAAAACAAGGGAATAACTAAATGTTAGTCATTTTCAGGGGACTTCCTATGGGGAACTTAAGCTTATAAAACACTGCAGACAAATGAGCATCACAGTTTGGGTTCAAAGCAACCCAGGGGTCAGAAGACCTAGGTTCTCCTTTTTGACTTTGAGCAAGTTATCTAACTTTGCCGGATAACTTGAAAATTGGGGAAAACAATATCCATCCCTGTAGAGTTTTGTAATGACTAAATGCCATAATATATAACCCACACTGATTCTTTCCTGCCTTTCTCCTTTTCAAATAGACAAGATTAACCCCTAAGGTTAATCCCTCCTCCTGTGCTCTAGTTTTCAGCTCCTCCCTGACCTCTAAGAGATTTCACTCCACCAGTCATCTACTCTCTTCTATACCTTCTTCCCATCACTCCCTCTACCAGCTCATTCCACTCATTTCCATCAGTGTTTATGTATGCCTAAATCCTCCTACTAGAAGAAAAAATTACTCCCTCAGATCCATATTCCGCAAATTTCTTGAAAAAAAATTAATCTCACCTGCTCTCTCCATTTCCTCACCTCCTCCTTCTTAATTCTTTCTGCTCTATATTATGTCCATACCACTCCACTGAAAATGTTTTCGCCTAAACTACCAAAAAACTCCCTCCAATAGATAATTTTTAGCCTTTAATATATTTGACCTTTCAGCAGGATTCACTCTTGTTAGCTATTCCTTCTTTTAAAACATTCTCCCCTTGGGTTCCACAAGGTCTCGTTCTTCCGATTTTGCTCCTGCCTCTCCGGTTTATTCTTATTCTCCCTTGTTGGTATCTCTTCTTCCTTAAATGTTGATCTTTCTTAAGGATATTGACTCGGCCCTTTTCTCTTCCCACATTAACTCTGCCCTGGGTAGTTTCATTCACCACACCCCTTCTCCCATTCAGTTACCATCAATATTGTAAAAACCCCACTTGGATGTTCCACAGGCTGCTCAAACTCAACATAAAAATTACATTCATGAGTTTCCAGTCTGGCATGTAAGAAGTTTGGAAGTCAGCACTCCACCTTAACAACAAGTAAAAAGTTGAACAAACTGAGAAATCAAAACTCTTCTTAGATCCATGGGAGAAGTGAGGTCACAGGGAAAACCACTGCCCCCCAAATTGGATAGGTCAACAGGAGAATATAAAGAATCACAACCCACTAGAACAGACACGTCCATAAGAATCAGTGTCAGAGTAGGGACATCTGAACTGTAACTGATAAATTACTGGAGGCTCAATGTGGGCAAGTCTGAAAGACAAAAACTCCAGGGAGGCCCAGTCATTGGGAGGCCCCCACACTTCTAAAAAGTTTAGCTCCTGAAGTTCCACCAGGTTCTCACAGTGACTATTAAAGAAAAATCCCAAAGTGCTTCCAGCGGGGAGAAGAGAAATGAACCATTATGAAATACTCCAGAGCATTCTGTTTTTCTTAACAAGGTCTGTCCTCAGAAGAAACTATTAAAACCAGAACTTGCTAGGGTTTTATCAGAGCCTAACTGACCTGAGGCAAGGGAAACACCCAACTCCAGCTGGCTCTAGCCTTCCACAGTTGGGAGAAGGAAATACCAAACTTCAGCCCACTGTAGCCACCTTGTTCCACCTAAAGGGAGGTAGGGAGGAACAGAGAAGTATGTGTGAAGTCCACAGTCTAGAAGCACAGGCCTACCAAAAGACTGAGATTAATCAGGACTATAGAATGCTTCCCCTCCCCTGACACCTTACCAGTACTGTTACTAAAGGCCTATTTACAGCAGTTCCTTTTACCTAGTACATCATGTCTGGGTATCAAGAAAAAGTTACAAGACATACTAAAAGGCAAAAAATACAGTTTGAAGAGACAGAGCAAGCATCAGAACCAGACTCAAATATGGCACTGTTGTTGGAATTACCTGACAGGTAACTTAAAACAACTATGATTAATATGCTAAGAACTCTAATGGATATAATAGACAGCATGCAAGAACAAATGGGCAATGTAAACAGAAAGATAAAAATTCTAAGAAACAGCAAAAAAGAAAAGAGATCAAAAACTCAGCAACAGGGCTTCCCTGGTGGCAAGTGGTTGAGAGTCCACCTGCTGATGCAGGGGACATGGGTTCATGCCCCGGTCCGGGAGGACCCCACATGCCACGGAGCGGCTAGGCCCGTGAGCCATGGCCACTGAGCCTGTGCATCCAGAGCCTGTGCTCCGCAACGGGAGAGGCCACAACAGTGAGAGGCCCGCATACAGCAAAAAAAAAAACAAAACTCAGCAACAGAAATGAAGAATGCCTTGAATGGGCTTATTAGTAGACTGGACATGGCTGAGAAAAGAATCTCTGAGCTTGAGTATATCTCAGTAGAAACCTCCAAAACTGAAAAGCAAAGAAAAAAAGGTCTGAGAAAAACAGAATATTCAAGAACTGTAGAATGACTAAAAAAGGTGTACCATATGCATATTGGGAATACCAGAAGGAGAAGAAAGAGAGAAGAACAGAAGAAATATTTGAAACAATGATTGAGAACTCCCCCAATCAATGTGAGACACCAAACCACAGATCCAGGCATCTCAAAGAACACCAAGCAGGATAAATGCCCAAAACACTATACCTAGGCATATCATTTTCAAACTACAGAAAATCAAAGATAAAGAAAAAATCCTGAAAGAAGCCAGAGGGAAAGAACACCTTACCTATAGAAAAGCAAAGGTAAGAATTACACCCAGCATTATGCAAGCAAGAAGAGAGTAGAGTGTAATATTTAGTGTTCAGAGGAAAAAAAAACCCTAGAGTTTTGTATCTTGTGAAATTACCCTTCAAAAATGAAGGAGAGGACTTCCATGGTGGTACAGTGGTTAAGAATCTGCCTGCCAATGCAGGAGACATGGGTTCGAGTCCTGGTCCGGGAAGATCCCACATGCCACGGAGGAACTAAGCCCGTGCACCACAACTAGTAAGGCTGCACTCTAGGGCCCGTGAGCCACAACTACTGAAGCTCGCATACCATAACTACTGAAGCCCATGCGCCTAGAGCCCATGCTCCGCAACAAGAGAAACCACCGTAATGAGAAGCCCATGCACTGCAACAAAGACCCAAAACAGCCAAAAATAAATAAATAAATTTTTTTAAATGAAGGAGAAATAAAGATTTTCTTAGACAAACAAAAACTGAAGGAATTTGTTGCCAGTAGATCTGTCTTGCAAGAAGTGTTAAAAGAAGTTCTCGGGACTTTCCTGGTGGTCCAGGGGCTAAGACTCCACGTTCCCAATGCAGGGGGCCTGGGTTCAATCCCTGGTCAGGGAACTAGATCCCACATGCATGCCTCAACTAAAGATCCCGCATGCTGCAACAAAGGTCCTGCACACATCAGCGATATCCCGTGTGCCACAACTAAGACCCGGCGCAGCCAAATAAATAAATAAATATACAAAAAAAAGTTTTCTAGGGAGAAGGAAAATTATATAGGTCAGAAATTTGCAACTACATAAAGAAAGAAAGAGCATCAGAAATGGAGTAAGTGAAGGTAAAATTAAAACTTTTATTTTTCTTATTCTTAATTGATCTAACAGAAAATACATTGTTCAAAATAATAATAGCACTGTATTCAATTATGCAACAGGAAAAAAAATCTGTTAGGACATAGTTGAATTCAACAGTACCATCAACTGGATATAACTGACATCTATAGACTACTTCATCCAACAACAGTTGGATTCTTCTCAAGTCCATATGGAACATACACCAAGATAGACCATATCCTGGGCCATAAAACATACCTTGACACATTTAAAAGAAATCATACAATGACTGCTCTAATACCACAATGAAATTAAACTACAAATCAATAATATGGAGATTAAAAGCACAGCTCTAAATAACATATGTGTCAAAGAAGAAATCTCAAGCAAAACTTAAAAATATTTTGAACTAAATAAAAATAAAAACACAACTTATCAAAAGTTGTGGGATGCAGTGAAAGCAGTGCTTAGAGGGAAAGTTGTAACATTGAATGCATATATTATAAAAGAAGAAAGCTCTAAAATCAATTACCGGGACTTCCCTGGGGGCGCAGTTGTTAAGAATCCACCTGCCAATGCAGGACACACAGGTTCAAGCCCTGGTCTGGGAAGATCCCACATGCCACGGAGCAACTAAGCCCATGCGCCACAACTACTGAGCCTGCACTCTAGAACCTGTGAACCACAACTACTGAGCCCACGTGCCACCACTACTGAAGCCCATGTGCTCTAGGGCCCGTGTGCCGCAACTACTGAGCCCACGTGCTGCAATTACTGAAGCCCACACACCTAGAGCCCATGCTCTGCAACAAGAGAAGCCACCACAATGAGAAGCCTGCGCACCACAACAAAGAGTAGCCCCCACTTGCCACAAGTAGAGAAAGCCTGCACACAGCAATGAAGACCCAACACAGCCAAAAAAAATCAAATACCCAAGCTTCCACTTTAGGAAACTAGAAAAAGAAGAGCAAATTAAATCCAAAGTAAGCAGAAAAAAGAAGAAGACAGCAACTTAGAGCAGAAACCAAGGAAACTGAAAACAGCAAGTCAATAGGGAAAGTCAACAAAACCAAAAGCTAGTTCTTTGAAAATATCAATAAAATAAAAAAGAGAGAGAACACAAACTACTAATATCAGAAATGAAATAGGGACATCACTACGGATCCCATGGACATTAAACAGATAATAAAGGAATACTATAAACAACTCTATGCCCACAAATTTGATAACGTAGATGAAATGGACCAATTCCTTCAAAGACACAATCTGTCAAAGTTTACAGAAGAAGAATAGATAATCTGAAAGCACTAGGCCCAGATTGTTTCAGTGGTGAATTCTACCATACAGTTAAGGAAGTACACCAATTCTATATATAATCTCTTTCAGAATGGAAAAGCAGTGAGAATACTTCCTAACTCATTCTGTGAGGCAAGCATTACACTAATACAAAGATCAGACAAAGGTGTTACAAGAAAACAAACTACAGACCAATATATCTCATGAACACAGATGCAAATATCTTCAACAAAATATAGTTGACTCTTGAACAACACAGGTTTGAACTGTATGGGTCCACTTATACATGGAGTTTTTTTCTAATAAGTACATACTACAGTACTACATGATATGCAGTAGTTCAATACCACATGATTGAATCCATAGATGTGTAACTATGGAAACAGAGGCCAGACCATAAAGTTAAACACAGATTTTTGGCTGTGGGGAGGGTGCCCTTAAACCTCTCATTGTTCAAAGGCCACCTACACTAGCAAATCGAACTCAACAATGTATAAAAAGAGTTATACACAGCGACCAAGGGAGATTTATCCCAGATAGGCAAGGTTGATTCAGCATTCAAAAATCAATTAATGATATAGGACTTCCCTGATGGCGCAGTGGTTAAGAATACGCCTGCCAATGCAGAGGACCTGGGTTTGATCCCTGGTCTGGGAAGATCCCACATGCCATGGAGCAACTAAGCCCGTTCGCCACTACTGAGCCTGCGCTCTAGAGCCCGCAAGCCACAACTACTGAGCCCACGTGCCACAACTACTGAAGCCTAGGCTCCTAGAGCCTGTGCTCTGCAACAATAGAAGCCACTGCAATGAGAAGCCCACTCACCACAACCAAGAGTAGCCCCCACTCGCCGCAACTAGAGAAAGCCCGCGTGCAGCAACAAAGACCCAACAGAGCCAAAAATAAATAAATAAAATTAAAAAAAAAAAAAACTTAAAAAAAATCAATTAATGACACAAATGAACTTACTTACAAAACAGAAACAGATTCACAGGCTTAGAAAACAAACTTATGGTTACCAAAGGGGAAAGGTGGGGGGGAGGGATAAATTAGGATGTTGGAATTAACATATACACACTACTACATATAAAATAGATAATCAACAAGGACATACTGTATAGCACAGGAAACTACTCAGTACTCTGTAATAACTTATATGGGAAATCTGAAAAAGAATAGATATATGTATATGTATAATTGAATCACTTTGCTGTACATCTGAAACTAACATAACATTGTAAATCAACTATAGTCCAATATAAAATAAAATTTTTTTAAAATATAAATTAATGTAATCCACCAAATCAAGCTAAATAAGACAAATCACTTGATCATATCAGCATATACAGAAAAAGCATTTGATAAAACCCAACACCTGTTTGTAATAAAAACTATCATTAAACTACGAATAGAGGGGAACTTCCTCAACCTGATGAAAAACATCTACCAAAAAAACCCTACAGTTAACATCATACTTAATGCTGAGAAACAAGTAGCTTTCCCACTGAGATCAGGATTAAAGTAAGAATACCCCCTTTCACCACTGCTTTTCAATATCATACTGAAAGTCCTAGCTGATGCAATAAGAGAGAAAAAGTAAACAAAAGATAGGCTGAATGGGAAGGAAGAAGTAAAACTGTCTTTGTTCACAGATGACATAATCATTTATGTAGAGAATCCAAAAGAACTGACAAAAAAATCTCCTAGGAAATGCAAATCAAAACTACAATGAGGTATCACCCACACCGGTCAGAATGGCCATCATCAAAAAAATCTACAAACAATAAATGCTGGAGAGGGTGTGGAGAAAAGGGAATTCTCTTGCACTGTTGGTGAGAATGTAAATTGATACAGCCACTATGGAGAACAGTATGGAGGTTCCTTAAAAAACTAAAAATAGAACTACCATATGACCCAGCAATCCCACTACTGGGCATATACCCTGAGAAAACCATAATTCAAAAAGAGTCATGTACCACAATGTTCACTGCAGCACTATTTACGATAGCCAGGACATGGAAGCAACCTAAGTGTCCATCGACAGATGAATGGATAAAGAAGATGTGGCACATATATACAATGGAATATTACTCAACCATAAAAAGAAACGAAACTGAGTTATTTGTAGTGAAGTGGATGGACCTAGAGTCTGTCACACAGAGTGAAGTCAGAAAGAGAAAAACATATACTGTATGCTAACTCATATATATGGATCCTAAAAAAAAAAAAGGTTCTGATGAACCAGGGGCAGGACAGGAATAAAGACGCAGATGTAGAGAATGGACTTGAGGACACCAGGAGTGGGAAGGGTAAGCTGGGACAAAGTGAGAGAGTAGCATTGGCATATATACACTACCGAATGTAAAATAGATAGCTAGTGGGAAGCAGCTACACAGCACAGGGAGATTAGCTCAGTGCTTTGTGACCACCTAGAGGGGTGGGATAGGGAGGGTGGGAGGGAGACACAAGAGGGAGGGGATATGGGGATATATGTATACCTATAGCTGATTCACTTTGTTATACAGCAGAAACTAACACAACATTGTAAAGCAATTATACTCCAATAAAGATGTTAAAAAAAACACAATCTCCTAGAACTAATATCCAATAAAGATGTTAAAAAAAAGAACAATCTCCTAGAACTAATAAGTGATTATAGCAAGGTTGCAGGATACAAGGTTAATATACAAAAGTCAATTGCTTTCCTATATGCCAGCAATGAACAAGTGGAATTTGAAATTAAAAATACAATACCATTTACAATAGCACCCCCCAAAAATGAAATACTTAGATATAAATCTAACAAAATATGTATAAGATCTATGAGGAAAACTACAAAACTTTGATGAAAGAAATCAAAGAACTAAATAAATGGAGAAATATTCCACATTCACAGATAGAAGACTCAATATTGTCAAGATGTCAGTTCTTCTGGATGTGGAGGGTATTGTGTTTAGTGAAATAAGTCAGACAGAGAAAGACAAACACTGTATGTTTTCACTTATATATGCAATCTAAAAAATAAAACAAATGAACAGGTAAAACAGAAACAGACTCACAGATACAGAGAACAAACTAGTGACTACCAGAGAGGAGAAGGGTGGCAGGAAGGGCAAAATAGGTGAAGGGGATTAAGAGGTACACACTACTAAGTGTAAAATAAATAACTTACAAGGATGTAATGAACAGCACAGGGAATACAGTCAACGTTTTATAATAACTTTGTATGTAGTATAATCTATACAAATATCAAAAACTATGTTGTACGCCTGAAACTAATATAATATTGTAAGGCAACTATATTTCAAGAAAAAGAAGAAAAAATGTCAGTTCTTCCCAACTTGATCCATAGATTCAATGCAATCCTAATTAAAATCCCAGAAATTTGTTTTGTGGATATAAACAGATTCTAGAGTTTATACGGAGAGGCAAAGACAAATAACAGCCAACACAATATTGAAGGAGATGAACAAAGCTGGATGACTTGGTGAAAGAACAGACAAATAGATCAATGGAACAGAAAAGAGAGCCCAGAAATAGACCCACATAAATACAGTCAGCTGATCTTTGACAAAGGAGCAAAGGCAATACAATGGAGCAAAGATAATTTTCTTAACAAATGGTGCTAGAACAACTGGACATCCACATGCCAAAAGAAATTAATCTAGACACTGACCTTACACCTTCATAAAAATTAACTCAAAATGGATCACAGACCTAAGCGTAATATGCAAAACTATTAACCTCTTAGAATATAGCATGGGAGAAAATCTAATGACCTTA
Organism: Pseudorca crassidens; assembly: GCF_039906515.1. NCBI lineage: Eukaryota > Metazoa > Chordata > Mammalia > Artiodactyla > Delphinidae > Pseudorca > Pseudorca crassidens. Next base: position 109,220,035 of record NC_090297.1, on the reverse strand, counting down.
AGTTTAGTGGTGACTTTTTAGATAACACCAAAGGCACAATCCATGAAAAAAAGAATTGATAAGATAGGTTTTATTAAAACTAAAAATTTCTGTTCTGCGAGAAGAGAAGGAAAAGACAAGCCACAGACTGGAAAAAAATATCTGCAAGAGACATATAAAGGACTGTTATCCAAAATATTCAGAGAACTCTTTAACTCAACAATAAGAAAAAAAATAGCCCATTAAATAATGAGCTAAAGACTTTAGTAGATATCTCTCCAAAGAAGATATACAGGTGGCAAATAAGCATGTGAAAAGATGCTCCACATCATATGTCACTGGGGAAATGAAAATTAAAACAACAATGAGATACCACTACATATACCCTAGAATGACCAAAATCTAGAACTCTGATTAACACCAAATGCTGACAAGGATGTAGAGCAACTAGAACTCTCACTCATTGCTGGTAGGAATACAAACTGGCACAGCCACTTTGGAAGACAGTTTGGAGGTTTCTTACAAAACTAAGCATACTCTTAATATACAATTCAGCAATCATGCTCTGGTATTTACCCAAACATGCTGAAAAAACTTATGTCCACATAAAAACCTGCACATGGATATTTATAGCAGCTTTATTCATAGCTGGCAAAACTTGGAAGCAACAAAGATGTAGGTGAATGTATAAATAAACTGTGGTATATCCAAACAATGAAATATTATTTAGCTATTTATTTTAAAAAGAGCTATAAGCTATGAAAAGACACAGAGGAAACTTAAATGCATATAAGTGAAAGAAGCAATCTGAAAAGGCTACATATAGTATGATTCCAACTATATCTAGAAAAGGCAGTAAAAAGATCAGTGGTTGCCAGGGGCTAAGGGGTAGGGAGGGATGAACAGGTGGTGCACAGATGGCAGTGAAACTAGTCTGAATGATACTATAATGGTAGATACATGTCATCATAAATTTTCCCAAACCTACAGAATTTACGACACCAACAGTGAACATTTTAATGTAAACTATGGACTCTGGATGGTAATGATACCTCATGGTAGGCTCATCACTGTAACAAATTTACCACTCTGGTGGGGGATGTTAATAAAGGGGGAGAAGGCTGTGTGTGGGTAGAGGCAGGGGGTATATGGGAAATCCCTGTACTTTCTGCTCAATTTTGCTCTGAACCTAAAACTGCTCTAAAAAAATAAAGTCTAATTTTTAAAAAACCTATACTCATCATTTTTCCTACACTAGCCCACCCCACAAATAAAAAGCTGACCTTTTGGGGGTTCTTGGTTCAAACAATAAAAGTCACTTGGGCTTATTGAAGCAGAAGGGCAATTTTATTAATGTAACTCTTAACTCATCTGTCTACTTCAGTTTTGCCCCATTCCAATCAACCCTCTCCATTCAGCCAAAGTGAGCTTTCTAAAATGCATTCCTGAAAACCCTGCAGTTGATTCCACTTGTTCTTAGGGCAAAGTTAGAAACTTAGGTGTTGCTGTTAGTGCCCTGCTCACAACCCATTGGCCCACCCTGGATATCACCTACAGACCGCTCCCATACAGGCAATGACTTTGTGCCTCTCAGCCTGCCTGAGGGCATTCTCTAAGAAGCTGGGGCAGGTCCCCAGGAGCAACCTCCAACCCACGAGGGACAAGAGTGCTGGATAAATGTGCCTCCTTCCTCACATCAATGTGACAACTAAGAGGCATGTCCTACACGGTCTCTCAGGGGTCTCCAGTGGCACTGAGCTTCAGCTGTCCAGAGCAGTACCCTGCTGTTTAATACAGCCTTTACAAGCTTTCTTCCTTCTCTGTCTTACTTCCCCATTGCTTCACCATGCTTCCTGGAACCACCTTCCAAATAAACTACTTCTGCCCAAACCCTTGCCTCAGTTGCTGCTTTCAGCAGCAACGTAAGATAGTGCCCTTACACGGTCTACAATTCCCTTCATCACTGGGGCCCTGCTTCCTCCTTTACCACTTCCCAATCTGCACTCTGTTCTCAAGGTGTGTAGACCTTCTATCAGCTCCTTTCATGCTCTCGCTCTTCTAGGCCTTTACACATTCTATCTTTCTTCTCCTAGAACACTCTATCTCCTACTCTTCATCTGACTAGTTCCTATTCAACCCTGAAATATCTGCTTAAATGTCACTTCCTCCAGGAAGCCTTCCTGAATTTCCAAATTCATGTTTTGTGTTCCTTCTATCTGCTCTCAGAACATCCTGTTCTTCCCAAACATAGCACTTATCATATCACTTTGTAAAAGTTTCCTCAATTCTCTGCCTCAGCACTCACTAAGTTTCAGGAGTACTTGTTCATTACTGCACCAAAACAATCTAGCACAGCTCTAGGCCCAAAGCAAAACTTTATGACTGTGCCTGGCACATGATAGTTGCCCCAAAATATATGTGGAAATGAAAAGGAAAGAATTTGAAGCAGTGTTCAAAACAAGTTACAGGGCTTCCCTGGTGGCGCAGTGGTTGAGAGTCCACCTGCCGATGCAGGAGACGCGGGTTCGTGCCCCGATCCGGGAAGATCCCACATGCCGTGGAGCGCCTGGGCCCGTGAGCCATGGCCGCTGACCTTGCGCGTCCGGAGCCTGTGCTCTGCAATGGGAGAGGCCACAACAGTGAGAGGCCTGTGTACCGCAAAAAAAAAACCAAAAAAACAAGTTACAGCATAACTTAGCCAAACAGGCAAGACACAGTTCAGAGAAGCAGCATACGATGCTATGGTTCAACTTCCTTCTGGTTGTCACCTGAGACTCTGTGGAACACAGAATGGACCCACCTCCAACGCCAGAAATCATGAAAATAGCTTTCAATAAATAGGACACAAATTATGTAGGTCTTTGGATAGTATCACTGTCAAAATAATCCATAACTGGATGAACTGATTTACGGTTAGCTTTAATAAGTTAGCAGCAGATCCTCAAAGTCTAATAACAAATTTCTGTAATTTGGCAACAGAAGAGAGGCTGTATCAGAGTAGGTTAACTGCTGCATCAAACAGCACAATAAAGTCCAATCAGGCCTGGCAGCTCTCCTTCAAGTGGCAACTCAGGGACTTCAGTCAACAAGCGGGGAGGAGGGAAAGGGAAAACAGAGAGTATGAAGAGCCCACATCTGATATTTAACTGCCTTGGCCCTGAAGTAAACAACTTCCCTTCCACTTACATTCCTCTGTGAGTACCAGTCACATGTCCCCACCAAGATGCAAGGTCAGGGACTTGCAAACATAGCTCCTGGCTGGGCATCTGCTTCCCAACAACTGCCCTAGGCCATGGAAGGGGAACACAGATCTTTGGTGGTCAGCTAGCTGCCTCTGCCACCTGCTGCAGGAAACTGAACTGTAGCTTACAGCTCCAATACCTTCATCGTATTGAATGGAGACAGAGTCAAAGATGGACATTGCTAGCTTCTCTCACAAGGACCGTCGCAATATTCTCTGCCCTTGTTGATCTCCCTGCCTCCAATTTCACTCTGTTCCACCCTCATCTCCACTTCCCATTGATCATACAGTTGCCTTTCAGAGTCACTGTTCTAAATTCAAACCTGCCCCATTTAAATCATATCAATGGTTCTCCAGTACTTTTAGGATGAAGTGTACATTCCTCAGCATGGCATCAAAGGCCCACCAAGGTCTGGCTTCAGCCTACCCCTCCAATCTCATCCCCTGCCATTCCCTCTCTCACTCTATGCTCCAAACTACCTGCAGTTCCCCAAAGCATCAGGCAACTTCATGCCTTCAAGCTTGTGTACATGCCATGCCTCTATCTGAAATGCCCTCTCCCCTTCTCCCAGGGCACCCTTATGTTATTCTTCAAGATTCAGTTCAAGTCCCTCTTCCTCTGCAAATCCACATCCCCCACCCTGCCTCACTATAGTTAACCATCTTCTCCTTTGAGCCACCACTTTTCTTGTACATACATGGACCATCATACTACACTACAACTACTTGCTTTAAACATCTACCTTACCTTTAGACTGTGAACTCCTTAAGTTCAGGGACCAAGTCTTTTCACGTGTTTTCTGAGTCTACAAAATATCCAATATGTACTAGGAGCTCAATAAATGTTTGATGAATGAGCTAATGCATGTATATACATGTGAAGGAATCACAAGTCATGCAGAGTAAATCTTCAGTGGTGACATTCTTTTGCTGCTTATAGAAGCCAACAGATGAAGATATTTCCAAGCCAATAAATATGCCTCTGGGACCTCTAATTTCAATGCAGCTTGTGACTAGAAAATTCATGAACAATTTCATTCTGATTTCAGATTTGGCTAGGAGGTCAAAACAGTATTTTCTCATTTTTACTAATCCTTTCATACATATTCATAAATTTAAACCAAACACGCAAAACTAACTCAGACACCCAGATGCAACAGCAAGCAGGAACAAGTTCCTGTCCAATGAGAAATCAACGCAATACAGAATCTATGTCCAGTCTAAACAAGTTTCTATGGATGAAGATGGACTCAATTTTGTTTAATTTTTAATCTTCTTTATAATAACAAGAACCAGATAAAAATAGGTGAACTGATTTTATTAAAGAACTTTTTAGGGAAAAAGTTGAATACAGTCGGCCCTCTGGTATCCGCAGGTTCCGCATCCTTGGATGAGGACGGCCGACTGTACTATGCCATTTTATACCAGGGACTTGAATATCTGCAAATTTTGGTATCGCTGAGGGTCCTGGAACCAATCCCCCCATGGATGCTGAGGGACTAGTATATTCACACTTTTCCTCAATTAAAATGTCAATATTTCTACCAAAAATAGAAGTTTTCTAAGTATCAGAAGGCAATGCCTTAATATAACCTTTCCTAGCCTGCCTATTAAACTTTGATATGAATGATGAATCATACATCATAGTTTCAATGCTTGAGTCTAACTATATTTTCACAGTCCTGATAATTTTATTAACCAGGGAGATGCTAGGAAATAACATTGATTGAGATGTAATACATACCAGGTACTATGTTAGATGCTTTATATATATCATCTTTTTTAATCTCCCTAACAACCTCATAAGGAATTGCAGTAAACCCTGGACAGGTTTCAGGCTGCCCAGCATCTGAAATCCCTGCATGTGTTTGAGGAGTTCTCTATCTTAGGAGTCTTGTGGGACGCAGTCTGGCTCCCTCTAAAAGGCTGGGAAGCCAGGTACTCATTTTCTAAGACTCCCTTACAACTAGGAAGTTAGCAGGAAACCTGGGCCACCTATCAGATAGACAGATCCAGACTTGAATCAGAAGCTAGTGACCCAGAGAAGCAGGAACTATGAAGAATCTCTGCTAATTAAATGCTTACCTGTGGTCACGTGGCATAAAGAACCAAAGCAGGGAAGATATGACGGCCAAAACAATCATAGACCAATATGAACAGTACAGGGAATTCCATTCCAAGGACTGTGTAGTAGAGTGGTTTCTTCTAATATTACTGGACAGAACGAAGACAATAATAAGCACAAATTCCTACATTTTACCTGCACAACGTAGACTGAAATCCAAAACTATATATCTCAAAAATTAAAGCTCTCATCTGTATTTTACCACAATTTTTTAAATGCTTAAAAAATAAATATAAAACTCTTATCTCTTATGGTCAGGAGACTGAGATAGTAAAAAAACATCACAAAGTTTGATTCTGTGGGTCACCAAATTATGTGTTCAAGTCATAGCCTTGCAAGACCTTTTGAGATCAACAATGGCAGAGATTCAGGGCACTGAGCATAAAGAATTTAACTCCAAGTACAGGCATGCCTCGTTCTATTGCACTTCACTTTATTGCACTTCACAGATATTGCATTTTTTACAAATTGAAGGTTTGTGGCAACCCTGCATTGTCAGATGATAGTAAGCACTTTTTAGCAATAAAGTATTTTTTAATTAAGGTATATACATTGTTTTTTTAGACCTAATGCTATTGCACACCTTACAGTATAGTGTAAACATAACTTTTATATGCACAGGAAACCAAAACATTTGTGTGACTCCGTTTACTGCGATATTTGCTTTATTGCAGTGGTCTGAAACTGAGCCCAAAATATCTCCAAGGTATATCTGTACTGGAATTGGGAAATATGGTATCATTTGGCCAACTCAGAGCACTCAAAAATCTCACTCTCACTCATCAACCAAAGCTGCCACTCCCTCCTTGTCCAATGAGACTGTTACAGCCTCCCCCGATGATTCTGCCATTTGAGTGAGGCACTGCACAAGGGGAAGCCAGTTCATCTCCTATCAATTGACCCACACCGACACTCATCGTCCTGAGCCTTTGACCAGAGCAGATCTCAACATGCCCTGAAAAGCCAACTACAAGGTCAGACTCCTGATGCCATTGGTGAAATGGCTTTCTGCTTGTTACAGAGTTGTTAGAGATGGTTGACCCTGACTATTAAGAGGAAATAGGGATGCTGCCATATAATAAGGCTGGGAAGAGGATGGCTGGATGCAGGAGATCCTTGAGGTAACTCCTAGTACTGCCATGATGTCCAATGACCAGAATGAAAAGATACAGATAGGACTGCCAAAGGCTTGGATCCCCAGGAGTGGAGGTTTGGGTCACACCACCACTGTATAAAGAACATCAGTCTGCCAAGATAAAAGGGTGTGGAATGGGGGAATGAAGGAGGGAAGTCAAATACTTACTTTGGCCTTGTGACCTGATGCAGTAGCATGGAATATAGCATTTATCCATAGTTTCTTTCTTGCAATGATATATATGTAAATACATATTTAAACTAATTTTCTCTTTCTCTCTCTTACATAGGGTACGTTGGTGATGATTAAATTTACAACTCAGTCTGTAATATTACAGAACATTGAGATGGGATCATGCTAGACCTGAAGAAGGAATGGACACCACCTACAGATCTTGAATATGGAGATGAACAAATGAGACTTTTGTATGCCCCTTGGGGGAAAAGTGAAAGCATTTTAAATTATACAAATTATAGTTGCGTTATGTTGAGTGGGAGAAATTTTTTCTTTTGGAAGTATAAATATAGGGGAAAGGAGGTAGGTCACTGTTGGGCTACCAATGGAATGGACTCCAGTAGGGGGTGTTTTTTGTTTTTTTGTGGGGGTTTTTTGGGCTACCTGGCATCTGGATGCTCTTCCTGTGTTTGGAAATTTTCCAGTCTTCAGAGTTTGGGTGAATGGGGAGAGCCCACCTCTCACTGAAAGCTGAAACACTACATACTTGCTTTCCCAGATTCCTTCACTGCTAGAGAACAGCAGATGACCTAAGTTCTCCAAGCAGACACACCTTGCCCCAAACACTGAATTGGAAGTTAGTGACACTAGTTAGAGACTGCAGAGAATCCACTGACTCGGTGGCGGGGTAGGGGGGCAGCAATCCTGAGTTTCCATAAGCAGAGAGGGCAAAGGTACCATATAACATCCAGTGTCCAGTGTCAGCAGCATCAGTGTCTAGCTACAGGACAGTGCTGTCTCCACCTGTGGAGGAGAAGTATTTGTAACATACTCCCCCTGTAGTCCTGGCAGCTGCCTGGCCTCTCCTGTTCCTATGCATTTTCCTTTCTCGAGACTCCATGAGTTATCCAATACCGTTTTAATAAATCCTTATCTGCTTAAGTGTGCAATTAAATGTGTAGTCAGTTTCTGTTGTTATAAACTAAGAACCCTGGCTAATGCAGGTGGATGTTATCTCATTTCCCTCACAGGGAAATCAACATCTTAGAGAGATTAAGTGACCCACAAAATAAGACATAACCCAGGAGTGGCAGGGCTGGTTTCGATCTAGGCCCGTTTGTCTCTCTTCGTCTGTGCTTTTCCCACTCTGGCACACTGCAATATCCAGAACTGAAATCCTTCAAATCAAAGAAACTGTTAAATTAACATAGAGAAAGTCATGCACAACATTTCAATGGAAGATCAGGAAAAATCATTTTTTTCCAGCAACATTTTCCAAATTCCACTTATCAGAATCAACCACCAGAGTAGAAAGCACTGGAATGCAATATTTCCATCCTCTTCAAAACAAACCTGTTTCCTTTCTCTGCCAGAGTGTGCCAGGAAAAAATGTTCCTAAGAAAGCTAAGAAAAAGTCAAAAGACTGTATCTTTTTTACTCCTGCTATAAAGTGGAAGCAATCTTTTGAATAATTAATTGACTATATAATTAAGGGACATAACTCCAGGGAGACTCAGAGTCCTCTCTTCCATCAAACAATTGTGGGAGGTGCACACACTCCAAGTCAACAAGCCCAGCCCTTTCACAAGAACACAGAGTTGGCTCCATGCCTGTTTTGATTAGAACACCACCCTGCCTCTTCCTCCCAGAGATCTTTCGACTTGTTGTGTCTTGTATTCAGTGGGCACCCAATAAACACTTACTGAACAAATAGATCCTCGCCATGCCTGTATTAAGAGTTCAAAGCCATCCAACCTGGAGTTCAGATCCTAAATATATGGAGGATCTGAAAAATAGAAATTATTTTCATCTTTTTTGAAGCTTCTTTCATTCATTTTGTCAATGCCCCAAATTCCATTCCTTGATGTTGTTAGTGCTAAAGAAGATGAACTGGAAGCAAATTAAGCATAACCAACAGGGCCAGACCTTCTTTCTAAAAAGGATCCCTAGAAAAGCAGAGAATTCCATGGGACAGGGATGAAAAGCTCTGCCCAGAAGGTAGGGTGTTTTTAGCCCCTGATGCCTGCTCTCAAAGAATGTACACTAATAGAATTAGACATGCTATTTCCTTATGCCTGAACTAAAAAGAAAGACGAGACCTATCATTCTCAGTGTCTGGGATTCCCTTCTACCTACTATGGGAAACCATTTATATCAGATAAATATTTTCATCCCCTCCAGGATCAGTAGTCAGTGATTCTGAAAATAAAACTCAGACCTACCCCATACCACAAACTCCCACTCCTGTTTCCTATCTTTTTAAAAAATCTTCACCTAGAGGCATAGTGTGGGCAGAAAACTGCCTTATTCGCCCCATGCTCCCCCACCCCCACATCCTCATCCCAATCCTTGGAACCTGTGAATATGTCATTTTACATGGCAAAAGAGACTCTGAAGATGTGATTATAGTTAAGGACCTTAAAATAGGGAGATTATCCTGGATTATATGCGTGGGTTCCATGTTATCACACTAGTCCTGAGAAACTTTCCTGGCTGGATTAGAGAGAAGAAAGGGGAGAAGGAGAGATTGGAAGGGTAAGGGGGACTCAACCTACCATTGCTGACTTTGAAGAGGGAGGAAAGGGGGCATGAGTCAAGGAACGTGGGTGGTCTCCAGAATAGCCCTCAGTTGACAGCCAGCAAGGATTCAGGGATCACAGTCCTACAACAGCAGGAACTACAACAACCCAAATGAGGAAGGAAACAAGTCTTCCCTTAGAGCCTCTAGAAAGGAATGCAGCCTGTGGACACCTGGATTTTAGCCCTGTGAAACCATGTCAAACTTCTAAACTAGAGAACTATAAGATAATGCATCTGTGTTGTTTAAAATGCTAAATTTGTGGTAATTTTTTACAGCAACAGTAGAAAATTAACACAAGACATAAGCCTCCTGAGAGTTAATTATTCTTTGCCTGTTCAAGTTTATTTCATTTTTTAATTTTTTTTAATGTTGTATCTATTTTATTTATTTATTTTTGGCTGCATTGGGTTTTTGTTGCTGTGCGCAGGCTTTTCTCTAGTTGTGGCGAGTGGAGGCTACTCTTTGTTGCGGTGCGTGGGCTTCTCATTGAGGTGGCTTCTCTTGTTGCGGAGCACAGGCTCTAGGCACGCGGGCTCAGTAGTTGTGGCTCACAGGCTGTAGAGCACAGGCTCAGTAGTTGTGGTGCACGGGCTTTGTTGCTCCATGGCATGTGGGATCTTCCCAGACAAGGGCTTGAACCCGTGTCCTCTGCGTTGGCAGGCAGATTCTTAGCCACTGCACCACCAGGGAAGCCCTCAAGTTTACTTTAGAAACAAGGATGCAGGCAAGCCAAGGGAAGAGTCTGCTTTTGTTGTTGCTATTGTTTCTCTTCTCATTTGTTTTCCTGACCAGCCCTGCCTGCCTCTGGAGTGACTACAAGCATCTTCTTTCCGGTGTGAACTTCCTCCAGAATGAGTGGGCCATTGGGTTGTGGTTGTGGACAGGTCAGTATCTGAGCTAATAAAGTAGGCAGTTTCTCCTCAGTGAATCACAGAATGTTGGAACTAGTTAGGGACCAATCTTATTTAGTGAAGTAAACAGATAACCAGAGAGTCAAAATGACTTCCCTGAGGATACACCGTGAGCTATTTCAGACCAGGGACTCTAAGACTAGTCTTTCAGCTTCCAGTTCAGAACATGGTTTCCATCACACTGGTGGTTCAAAAACTCAGCCCTGGATGTGCATAAAATCATGGGGGGAGCTTTTTAAAAAAAACAGTGATGGGGCTTCCCTGGTGGCGCAGTGGTTGGGAGTCCGCCTGCCGATGAAGGGAATACGGGCTCGTGCCCCAGTCAGGGAAGATCCCACATGCCGCGGAGCGGCTGGACCCGTGAGCCATGGCCGCTGAGCCTGCGCGTCCGGAGCCTGTGCTCCGCAACGGGAGAGGCCACAACAGTGAGAGGCCTACGTACAGCAAAAAAACAAAACAAAACAAAAAAAACCCAGTGATGCCAGGTCCCCACCCCAGGGATTCTGATTCAGTTGGTCAGCAGCGGGACCTAAATCAGTATTATTTTTTAAAAGCTCTCCTTTTCTTATGTGCTTTACATCAAGACTCTGAATTGTGGCCCGATCTCAGCGCACACTGAATTCTACTTAAAGGTCCAGATTAATGATAATTAATGTCCAGTATAACAAAGAGACCAGTACCAGTTCTATTCATGGTTACATAGGGTTTCATTAGATACAAAGCAAAAGCAAAATATTTAGTTAGATTTCCACATGTTCTTCCTTATAAGAAGTTCTCTTTTTCCCTGTGCTCAATTACCTTCTGAGAGAAGACCTTTTGCCACTTAGAATGTCTGACAGCTGACTCCATTTCCTGCCCGGGATCCTATGCTGTCATTGTATCTTGTTCCTTTCCATGCTTCCAGGGACTAAAGTCCCTCCCCAAACCTCAATCCCAACGGTTGACAGCCCTCTTCTGGTGCTCACCACCTGCCTGCCTGAACAACCTTTGGCCTACCGTGGACACCTCCACGCTGTGCTGGGCCTGCAGCCATCCCTGCCCTTCAGCAGCAGCCACAGTTTTCCTGCCCAGAAGGTCTGCTACTGAAACCTGCCCCACACCAAGATCAAGTTGTTGGTGTCCAGTTGTACAGAGAAAAAATTATTTGCAGATGCTTTGATTTTTAAGATTAACATTTGGTTTATTAAAGTTAAAATTTAAAGCCTAGTATTTCTAGTATAACTCTTCATATTCTAGTTATTAATCAAGCAAAATTCAACAATCACTTTTAAGGTGTGTCTTCACAAATTAATTAAATGCCCTTAAGTAATTTAAAATTGACTTCGTAGATTTAGTATATTTTGCTTTTACTTTTGATTTTTTTTCTATTAGTGAGACCTCTCTTTGGCTCTCAAGTCATTGTAATATCATCAGATCTTCTGATCCTAATGGAATTACGTTGTAAACTTTTGTGCTTTATTGCATGATTTGAGTTGACCAAATTCTGTATTCTCCTCGTCTTTTCCTTTCTTGGCAAGGCCATAACTCACAAATTTTTAAATAGCCTCCTTTGGATTCTACATGTGTCTCCTGGTTTTGTTTGGCTCCACAATCATTAGGCTCTGTGCTGCTGACCGCCCACCCCCCCACTATAGGCTAATAACACCCCCCACCTATGCCTTGCCTTGTCCTCAGTTTCTGACCCTCCTTAGGCCTGTGCTGACACCCCTTCCTAGACCAAGTTCCAGTGCTGAGACTCGACTTTTGCATGTTGCTCTTGTCTTTCCCGTTCCTGAGTGCCCTCTCCCCCTTCTCTACCCATCCTTCAAGGTTCATCTCAAATCCCACCTGCCTTGACCACAACCCATGGCGATTTCCCTCTCTTCCACACATGTATCACCACCCATTGCTGATACTATTCATTTTATATTACCTTGTGCATCATATTATTGCTAATTATTTTTTCCTGCTTTTTTTGTCTTCTCTCGCCTAGATTAGAAACTCTCAGAAGGTAAGAGCTGTGTTTTAGAGTGGTTACATCTCTGCTCGTGGCCTAGCCTGTTACCTTGGGCATGACGACAGCTCAATAAGACCTAGAGGGTATATGTAAATTCTGCTCCTGCCCAATATGCTATGGATGATCAATGACAATTGAGCAATATTAATCCAGACTAACCACTCGAGACCCAAGGCACATCCTAATAGGGGATAGCATGTCACTCTGCTTCTCAGCTTGCTTGATGCGGATTTACTGACTTCAGCCAGATAGTAAATTCCAGAGTATCTGGTACAGATTTTCCATCCTGAAATTACAATGCCTGTAGTTGTTCAAACACTTCTGTCTGAAAAACGTCCTCCCATGTGCTTAACTCCTACTAAAAAGAAAATGCTGAATAACACATTTCAGCATGCCTTACTTACGGACAATGAGTATGTGTGAAGAGACAGGGAATGAGCGAAGAAGCAGCTCACAAAAAAAGCCTTTTCTAGGTTTAGTTGTGTCAGGACTGCACGGGAAAACAGACCTTATTTTTATCAGAACTAAGTTTGCAGTTTCTTGACATACATGGAAGAGCAAAAGGGTATCTATAGTTCCCTCTACTCAGAGGAAGAAAATAGGAGAAAATGTTCACATGGCAAATGAACCATGTGTACAACCAAACCCCCAGACCTGAGATGTCTCTGATTTACTGCAGGAAACAGGGGAGTCTCCCAACTCAGCTATTGGTCTGGCTGGCGGTTTTAATTGAAAGCAGTTGCCCTCTCCCCACCCAGCCATGAGTATGACTCATCACCTGTCCCCCAGGCCAAGTGTTTTACAAAATACTGTGCATCACCATGGCAATAGCCAAGCATCTGCCCTCACTTGGGTGAGGTTAGACTAAGTACTATGTACTTAGTACTAAGTACATTTTAATTTATTTTTTGTATCTGTTTATTTGACTAGTTATAGATTTGAAATATTAATCACAGGAAGAGGCCATTTGGTACAACAGAGCTGTCATACAGCAGTGCAAGAGGCAAAAAGAAAAGAGGGAGACCCAAAACAATAAAAGTAACTTTTTGTTACCAAAACAAATAACTTTTAACTTTGTCACAGACAACACTGAACGACCTGAGGAAGATGGGAAATAGAGATAATAATTACTGAGGTCTTACTATGAGGCATCCTAATCCTCCAGCATCACTTATTATTATTCCTGTTTTACAGATGAAGAAGCTGAGACACTCAGAGCTTAAGGTTATACAACTGGTAAGTTACAGAGCCAGGATTCAAACTCAGGCAGCCTGATCCAAGGACCCACACTCGTACCAGCTATATCTGATTACCACAGCTTATAGGAGAGGGGGAGCCTCACAAGTTGTCTGATTGTGTTCTTTGTTGGTTTATTTGTTTTCCCAACTAAAGTCAAATTATATCAAGGCTTTAAAGACTAAAACAGGATGGATTTCTAATTTGAAGGTTAACTGATAAATAAGCAAAAAACGGAAGAAGTGGTACAGCAGAGACCGACTAGTAGGACGGACATGCTCCACACACAGATGCATGGAGAAAGTTCTGTGTTTGGTGCCAATCAACCTAAATTCCTCCTTATACCAGGCAGGCAGCTTCACTCTTCCAAAACCACAGATTTGGCCCACTTCGGCCAGGCATCTCACAAATCCCAGCCCTCATCACAAGGGTGTTCTGCTGGGGACAGATCAGCACAAGTCCACCTCCATTACTGGAAACACAACCCACAGAACCTATCCTACCAACAGAGGGCCATCAGGGACACCAAGGACAGCGTTATGCCCTGAAGAAATGTCCTTATTTGCCAGGATGCCCCATCTGCTGTTTGAATTGCTTGAACTCAAGAAAGGGCTATTAACTCTGGGTCCAGAGCCATTATTTAAGAAGATGAAAAGGGAGGCAGTGACCACATTTATTTAATGTGCAGCTAAGAGTAGAGATTTGGTTGAACCTAAATTCAAAAGCAAAGAGAATTAAACATAATCACTTTTTAAGGCATTGAAGTGATTTAAGTATTCTGTCACTGTTGGCTAGCAGTTTTCTTAGACCTAATTCAGGTCATTAAAGGTAAGATGAAGTCCCTGTGGGCTTATGGCATTATGCTGTGTCATGATGCAAAATGGCTATGCCACAATAAACAAGTGCACCAGCCTGTCACTGTGAGGCCTGCCCCGGAGAGGTCAGCAACCTGTGATGGCCAGAAATTCATCTCACCGTCACAGTGCGGACCCTGCAGTGGGGCTGCCTGGGCTCATCCCCTACCTCTGCCATCTACTAGCTCTGGGACTGGGCAAGTTACTTTATTCTGTCCCTCAGTTTCATTACTCAAAATAGGGGGATAGGGCTTCCCTAGTGGTGCAGTGGTTAAGAATCCGCCTGCCGATGCAGGGGACACGGGTTCGAGCCCTGGTCTGGGAAGATCCCACATGCCGCGGAGCAACTAGGCCCGTGAGCCACAACTACTGAGCCTGCGTGTCTGGAGCCTGTACTCCGCAACGAGAGGCCGCGATAGTGAGAGGCCCGCGCACGGCGATGAAGAGTGGCCCTCGCTTGCCGCAACTAGAGAAAGCCCTCGCATAGAAACGAACACCCAACACAGCCAAAAATAAATAAAATTAAAAAAATAAAAATAAAAAAAAATAGGGGGATAGTAATAGTTCCTACCTCTTATGGTGATTGTGAGGATCAAAGAAACTAATTCATGCCAGGTGCTTCCTGGACATCCTGCCACACATTTCAATCTTAGATTTAAGAACATGCCGTTCAGTTGAGCTTACTTATTTCTACCTGAGTTCAGCCTGACCTCTGAAATATGCTTTGTGGGGGAGGACAGTTTGCTTGCTAACTGGGAAGTCACTATATAAAAAGTTTTTTTTTTAATTTATCTAATTTGTCTCTATGTTCCTCATGTTCAGTTTTTCTGAAGTATTTACAGCCAAAGGGGCCTCCGCAGAATACTGGAGCCCTAACAGGGCAAAGTCAAGCACAGTCACTTTTTAAAATCCTGTAACTCAGATCACAGTCCCAACCAAGCACCTGGATCAAGTTTGAAGGGGAGTTGGGTGGGGTCAGATGGATTTCAGAGAAACAAACCATAAAGCCACCTCCTTCTTTGCTATGAATCCGCTAATGCAAGGATGGCCAGCTCTGAGGAAGGGGACCCGATCCCCATTGTTTTAACTCACAGTACCCTTCAGCAAGAGGGGACTGCAAGCTGCCATCAGCCACAGGGGTCTAGAGGTATCAGTCAGGGGTGCAGTGGGGGGCCATGGGTAACCTACCTTGCAGCTTCTTTTGCAATAGCAAAAAGGATTATTTGACCTGGTTGCATATTTACTTATTTACTTGCAGGGCCTTGTGGCAGGTACTCATGAGGAGAATAAAGTGCCAAAGGGCCCCAAATTGCCCCTTGCTTACTGCCACTTCTCTCATTTCATACTCTATGGCAGAAGTGTTTAGTTACATCAAGGATGTCTATCAATCATGTTTTAAGAGTATTTTGAGAATTTCCTATTTTCCCACTCTCCCCTCCCCCATCAAGATCAATGAGGCATCCAGGAGTATTTCAAAACTAGGCTTTGTCTAGATGTATTAGAAAAGGGAAAAAGACAGGCCATATAAATACTATTTGACCAGAGCCATTCTCCTGATTCGAGAACTTCCTTTTGAATTTCCAGCTAAATACCCCAATGTGACGGGCATGTAAATACATTCTTGTCCACTAGCTTGAAATGTTTCTCAAGAATGGGCCTAAAGCTGCTAATACTAGTAAGCTTACTGATACTCCAGTTCAGTTACAGGAGTTCTTGGATGATGTGACTTTCAGTAACTCTGCTTTACTGGGTTCTTGCTTCCCAGCTCCTCTACGTGGGAAGGGCTGGACACACAATGGCTATTACAGTTTCTAGGTACAGGCACTGGTTAAGATGTTCTGCATACCGGGTAGCAGCTAACTCAAATGCTTGGAGCTGGCAGGTGACAAATGAAGAGAGAGTGCCTGGGGGTACAACCCCATCTCAGTTCAGGTTTATTGCTGCCAGGTAGGAAAGATGGCAGATTTACAGACATTCCCACATTTTTAAGAGAAGCCAGAAATTCAGGTTGTTACATGAAATCTCCCGATTTTTAAAGTTGACAAATTACTAAAATGTTTTTCAGGGACTGCATGGGTGACTAAATATGTAATTCATAACCTCTGACCACTAATGACACCCCCTGAACATCTGCATCTCACCTTTAAAGGTCTGGTGACCTTGGAGCACTCATGATATTAAGTTAGTGTCCCACGCTACTCCTTGCTTAGGTGCCCACGGGCCTGGCTGTTGGACACCCATCATCTCATTTCACCCCCCACAACAACACTGAGTTAGAGACTAGTACTATTTCCACCCACAGATGAGAAAAGTGAGTCTTGAAGAGTTTGAGTAACGTACCCAAGGTCCCAGAGCAAGTACACCTTGGGGATTTGTCACGGGGCAGCCATGCACTCTAGCTGAGGAGTGGGGCTCTACTGGCACCTCGGGCCTAAAATCCTGGGATTCCACCGGTCCCACCTCTCAGACTAGGGGTACTACTACATTCAAATTCAGTGTGGTAGGGCTTCCCTGGTGGCACAGTGGTTGAGAATCTGCCTGCCAATGCAGGGGACACGGGTTCAAGCACTGGTCTGGGAGGATCCCACATGCCGTGGAGCAGCTGGGCCCGTGAGCCACAACTACTGAGACTGCGTGTCTGGAGCCTGTGCCCCGCAATGAGAGGCCGTGACAGTGAGAGGCCCGCACACCGCAATGAAGAGTGGCCCCCGCTGGCCGCAACTAGAGAAAGCCCTCGCAGAGAAACGAAGACCCAACACAGCCAAAAATAAATAAATAAATTTATTTAAAAATATATACATATATACGATATTTATTTTTTTAAAAAAATCAGTGTGGTAGGATGTTGACCACTCCAAATACAAAATGTATTTAATTCTTCTCCTTCAGTGAAGGAGTGTTACAGTTTTCCCAGTAAATATCTAAAATTAGCAATCTAAAAAGCTACTGTGAAGCAATTCCATGCCCTGCATTCAAATGTCTGAATCTGCAAAATTTGGCATAAAGAGTGTTAGCAGTGGCTGCCAAACCCAAGGGAGGAGTTAAGGGGAAAGGTAAAGCATGGAGCTACTAGCTTTTTGTTTTCCCATGACAGTAGTGAGAACTAGAGATTGTAAAAGCGGTGGAAAAAGCCGTGTAGACTTTTACCAGAGCCAGTTTCAATTTTTTTTAATTACGTATAACGGTGAATAGTTACCAAGCAACTGTAACCAAGTTACTACATCTGTAGTGACAACACACACACATGATCTTTCCAATGAATGGCTCCTGACTCATTTTCTCCAGTCCTTACTACCATTGTCAGAGATCTACAGTAGCTTTGATATCATCATTCCTTTCAGTGAGCCAGAGGGAAAGAAAAGAATGTGACTGCCACGTGTGTGTGTGTATAAGTGAGAAATGGGGCAGGACAGCTAGAAAGGGAGTCAAATATCTTGATCAATTTCCCCAGCAGCAGGCTTAGTCAGATTAGCTTAGGACACGCTGATAAATTATAATGGAATCACTATTATTTGGGGAGAAGTGATTCAAGACTGACCAGCTTCTGATGTAAAGCAGTGGGGTGCAATGGTTACTCACACAGGCTCTGGCACCAGACTGCCCAGGTTTGAGTTCCGATTTCTTTACTTACCAGCTAGGTTTTCTTTTCTTTTTTTCTTTCTCTCTCTTTTTTTTTTTCCTTCCCGGCCACATAGCACGGCTTGTGGGATCTTAGTTCCCAAACCAGGGATTGAACTCAGGCCCTCAGCAGTGAAAGCACAGAGTCCTAACCACTGGACCACCAGGAAATTCCCTTGCTAGGTTTTCTTGAATGAGTTGCCTAAACTTAGTAAGTTTCAAGTTCCCTATCTGTAAATTGGGAATAATAATAGACCCTACCTAGTAGGGTTGTTGTGAGGATTAAATGAGTTTAAATAGATTAAATATTTATTTAGAACAGTGGATGGCACATACTTAGTACTCAACAAATGTCAACTTTATTATTATCATCTCTCCCAGTGAAAATCACTCGTAACTCAAAAATGCTGACCCCATCAACCAGTGTTTCTCATCAAGCATGATGTCACCTCTAGCCTGGGAAATTTACAAGTGTGATGTTTTGGCCTGGTTGTCACAATGATCAGCAAGCACTGCCAGCACTCAGTGGGTAGGGTTAGGGCTGGCGTTAGATACTAGATGTTCTGCAATTCATGGGTCAGTGCAACGGTCAACGGCCCCACATCCTACACAACTTTATATATCCTCCCAGTCTTCATGTAGGTGAAAAAACTTCGATTATCTGAACCTGGAGCCTAATTCCATTTCACATGTAAATGCAAAGCATTTTTTACACAGCTTAAATATTACTGAATTTTCCAGGAATGCAACTATCATAAACTTTATGTTATTCAGAAACTTCCTAAGAAGTGTTCACATTTTGTAAAATTAGATGACCAACAATGATTTGTGTCATCAGCATACCTGTATCAGCCAGTATCTACAGCTATTGCAATCACAGTGGTTCTACGTGTACTTGCAAGATTCTTATTGCATCATTATGTCTTCTAAGGGAGCTATGCCTGAGCAATTACATATTGGAACTGATAGTGTTTTGTTATAAATTACTTCCCTTTTATTTCTTTTTTACATGACTATTTGGATGTTAGTTTTTTTTAAGTTATGCATGTAGATGTTATATTATCTATGAATTTTGTTTCAGGAGAGTAAAGGGATCATTACAAAGTATTTGTTATGAAAGGGGATGTTGGACCATAAGTGATGGAAGGACCATACTCAGAGCCCACGATTAAAAGAGAATTCATTAACCAACAGATTATGCAAACAACAAATTCTTTAGTCAACAGATGTTAAGTATGTTAGCTATGTTGGGAACTGATGTAGCAGACAGAATAATGCCCCCCACCAAGATGTCCACGTCCTAATCCCCAGAACATAAAAATATGTTAGATAACATGACAAAGGGAAATTAAGGTTGCAGATGGAACTGTTACTATTCAGCTGACCTTAAGCTAGGAATTATCCAGGTATGCCCAATGTAGTCACAAGAGTCCTTAAAAGTGGAAGAGGGAGGCAGAAGAGTGAGAGTCAAGGAAGATGTGATTAAAGAAAGGTACAGATTGCTGGCTTTGAAGATGGAAGAAAGGGGCTTGAGCCAAGGAATGTGAGTAGACTCTAGAAGCTGGAAAGGGCAAAGAAACACATTTTCCCACAGAGCCTCTAGAAAGGATCAGAGTCCTGCCGACACCTTGATTTTAGCCCAGTGGGACCTGTGTTGGACTTCTAATCTACAGATCTGTAAGATAACAATACACTTGTGTTGTTTAAACAGCTAAACTTGTGGTAATTTGTTACAGCAGCAATAGAGAACCAATATACCTGAAAATATAAAATATTACTAAATGAAAAAAGCAGAATTCAGAATACAGACACACACACACAGCCCACAGCTGTTTTTAAATTCAGGTGGACAGATGAGTGCAAAAGTGGTGCTGCAGTGATTCAAGATGGACAACCTAGACCAGTGAGCAAGGGTCAGGAGACCGCCATCTGAGTCTGGCTCCACAACAGACTTGCTATATGGAGTTATAAGAACCAGTCATCTCTCTGGGCCTCAAGTGTCCTCATTCAAGTATTTACAGAACACCTGCTACTGATGAGGGTTTGGGCTAGGCTTTATGGAGTCAAAGAATGCGACCTTGTCCTTGGTCTCAAGGAGATTCCAGTCACTGCAGGAGAGAAAGGGGGTGACTAGATGCTCTCTGAGGTCTCATTCATCTTTAACTGTCTGTAATCCTTGAGTCTAAATAGAATTTAATGCTTACTACCTTTCATGGATGGGTTTTGTTAGGTTGCCTGGGTCCATAAGTTTTTTTAGATTGTAGGAAGCAGTTACGTGAAGTTAGATCACTGAAAAATGTTCTCTAAAACAGTAAAAGAAAGCACAATCTCAATGCATCTCAATTCAAAGCACCTTTGTTAAACTTTCCCTTTTTTCCAAATTAAGGTATAGGTATTGCTATTACTTTCAATTTTTTTTTTTTTTTTTTTTTTGGCGGCACTGCGCAGCTTGTGGGATCTTAGTTCCCTGACCAGGGATTAAACCCTGGCCCCCAGCAGTGAAAGCACAGAGTCCTAACCACTGGACTGCCAGTGAATTACCCAATTCCATGTCATTTTAATTCAGCGCCCCCCCCCCAAAAGAAAACCCAATGAGCACCCAGTAGCACTTAGCATTCTCCTCTCTTGGTAGTAATTATTTATAATGTCGGTGCTGCTGCCGTGTTCCTTATTTTTTTTTGGTTGGGTCTTCGTTGCTGCGTGCAGGCTTTCTCTAGTTGTGGCGAATGGAGCCTACTCCTCATTGCAGTGCGCGGGCTTCTCACTGTGGTGGCTTCTCTTGTTGCAGAGCATGGGCTCCAGGCACACGGGCTTCAGTAGTTGTGGTACGTGTGCTCAGTAGTTGTGGCTCTCGGGCTCTAGAACGCAGGCTCAGTAGTTGTGGTGCACGGGTTTAGTTGCTCTGCAGCACGTGGGATCTTCCTGGACCAAGGATCGAACCCATGTCCCCTGCATTGGCAGGTGGATTCTTTTTTTTTTTTTTTTTAACATCTTTATTGGAGTATAATTGCTTTACAATGCTGTGTTAGTTTCTGCTTTATAACAAGGTGAATTAGCTATACATATACATATAACCCCATATCTCCTCCCTCATGCGTCTCCCTCCCACCCTCCCTATCCCACTCCTCTAGGTGGTCACAAAGCAGAGCTCATCTCCCTGTGCTACGCGGCAGCTTCCCACTATCTATTTTACATTTGGTAGTATATATAAGTCTACACCACTCCCTCACTTCGTCCCAGTTTACCCTTCCCCCTCCCGACGTTCTCAAGTCCATTCTCTACATTTGCATCTTTATTCCTGTCCTGCTCCTAGGTTCTTCAGAACTTTTTTTTTTTTAAGATTCCATATATATGTGTTAGCATACGGTATTTGTTTTTCTCTTTCTGACTTACTGCACTCTGTGTGACAGACTCTAGGTCCATTCACTTCACTACAAATAACTCAATTTCGTTTCTTTTTATGGCTGAGTAATATTCCATTGTATATATGTGCCACATCTTCTTTATCCATTCATCTGTCGATGGACACTTAGGTTGCTTCCATGTCCTGGCTACTGTAAATAGAGCTGCAATGAACATTGTGGTACATGACTCTTTTTGAATTATGGTTTTCTCAGGTATATGCCCAGTAGTGGGATTGCTGCATGGTATGGTAGTTCTATTTTTAGTTTTTTAAGGAACCTCCATACTGTTCTCCATAGTGGCTGTATCAATTTACATTCCCACCAACAGGGCAAGAGGGTTCCCTTTTCTCCACACCCTCTCCAGCATTTATTGTTTGTAGATTTTTTGATGATGGCTATTCTGACTGGTGTGAGATGATATCTCATTGTAGTTTTGATTTGCATTTCTCTAATAATTAGTGATGTTGAATATCCTTTCATGTGTTTGTTGGCAATCTGTATATCTTCTTTGGAGAAGTGTCTATTTAGGTCTTCTGCCCATTTTTGGATTGGGTTGTTTGTTTTTTTGATATTGAGCTGCTGTGAGCTGCTTGTAAATTTTGGAGATTAATCCTTTGTCAGTTACTTCATTTGCAAATATTTTCTCCCATTCTGAGGGTTGTCTTTTCATCTTGTTTATGGTTTCCTTTGCTGTGCAAAAGCTTTTAAGTTTCATTAGGTACCATTTGTTTATTTTTGTTTTTATTTCCATTCCTCTAGGAGGTGGGTCAAAAAGGATCTTGCTGTGATTTATGTCATAGAGTGTTCTGCCTATGTTTTCCTAAAGAGTTTGATAGTGTCTGGCCTTAACATTTAGGTCTTTAATCCATTTTGAGTTTATTTTTGTGTATGGTGTTAGGGAGTGTTCTAATTTCATTCTTTTACATACAGATGTCCAGTTTTCCCAGCACCACTTATTGAAGAGGCTGTCTTTTCTCCATTGTATATTCTTGCCTCCTTTATCAAAAATAAGGTGACCATATGTGCATGGGTTTGGCAGGTGGATTCTTAACCAATGCGTCACAAGGGAAGTCCAGTGTTACCTATAATTTACATGTGTAGAGACAATTTTAAATGAGTACATTTTAAGACAAATTTGAGGTTCTTAAAAATAAGAGAAAAGGAATTCCCTGAAGGTCCAGTGGTTAGAACTCGGTGCTTTCACTGCCACGGACGGGTTCAATCCCTGGTCGGGGAACTAAGATCCCGTAAGCCGCAGCTGCAGCCAAAAAAAAAAAAAAAGAGAGAGAGAGAAATAACCTAAAGGGAAGGGGAAAAAAATAGGGAGGAGTGTAAAATGCAATTAATGGTAGACAGGATTAGGAAGAAAGTTGAAAGAGCATGAAAACAAAACAAAAAATATAAAAAAAAGAGGAACAGAAATGTGGTAGGAAAACAGCAGGGAGCAAAGTGAGACATCTCCTTACATCTGTCAACTTCATTTCACTTTATTCCTGCCCCTCATCCCCACACGCAGAGCCACACCCTTAGTCACAGTGCCCTTTGGCTTCTTTCTGAATTGTGCTGAGTCCTAAGGCTCAGTGGTCCTCTGATGCCCCCTGCAGGTCCTCAAGTCTAACTGCTCTTTTTTAATGTGATTTACCAGATGGTACTTAATCTTTACATAGAAACCTGGGTCCAGCAATGAGAGAGAGCAACTACAGGCTTCAACAAGTGTATGTTTCTGGGAATGATATTGAGATTATGCCTTGGAATTCCCCATATTTATGAAATGAGATATTTCACCATGATTTATATTGTCAGAAAGACCTGAGTTTGAATTCCTGCTCTATAACTTACTAACTGTGTGATCCTGGGAAAGTTCATTAATCTCCTGAAGCTATTTCTTCACCTTTAAAATGGAGATATCAAGACAGACTTATCAGTTGCTATGAGATAAAGTGAGATATTATGGGTATAAAGTGCCTCATTCAATATCTAGTACCTGGTAGCTCCTCAGTAAGTGGTAGCTTTTATTACCTCATTCCAAAGAGAAAAATACTGAAATATTACATTACGAGTTCTATATCCCTTGTCATACCAGAAACCAAGTAAATGTAAATAATAGTCTTATGTTCTTTATTCTTCCTCCCTCTCTCCTTTTGTTTTTTCGCCTATTCCTCCATGCTAAAGATGGTTGTAGTTTCTGTGGTTTGTGCTCTGAAGTGAGAAGTTCTAGAGGTAGAGCCCTTGCTACCTGCAGCTGTCAGCTCCCCTGTGAGAAAGCGCTGTCCTCCGTGTGACGCATTTTCCAGGAGGGCCCTTAGAGCTCACAGTGCTATCATCTTGCAGCCCTAGAAAGCTGGCAGAGCCTCCACCTACAGACTTTTCACACAATAGATTTCTGTGCCTTGGAACCTGCTTTCTCTGACCTTAATCCCATTGGGGGAGGACATAGGTACTGCTCTTTAGCCACTCTTCATGTGTCTGCTGCACAGCCACACTGGCAGAGCACCCAAAAGTAACAATTCAAAAGTCTATCCCCTCTGCTATTCCAGAAGATTTGATGGTGACAAGCACTGCAGTCCAGGTTTCAAGGAGAACTAGTTAGATAGGTATTCTTGGCGGTAATTTCTGAGCTAGTTTGAATCGCTAAACATACTTCATCATCCTCTAGCATATTTAGTCCTGCCATGGATATAAGAATTGTAGAAATACGAGGGGAGCATCTTACCACTCTTTTTATGGAAGAGGAAAGAGTTGCCAAGATCTCATTTTATATATCTGTTGGCTCTTTTATACCCAATTTGGAAACCAAAAAGGTTAAATAATGGAGAAATCTATCTCTGTGTGAGGCCCAGCAGACTAAATTTTGAAGTTCTTCTAAGCCCCTAATAAGACAGTGGTCATCAGTTAAAGGTATAAACTATTATTAGGTATTGAGATAAACATACCTATTAGCTTATTAAGGAAAAATAGCCTTAAAGTATATTAGGAAATAATGATGTATAAAATTTTCCTAATTACTCAAAGGATGTTTCTAATTACCAAAAATTTTATTGACCAGAAATTCAGAAGATTCAGGATGGAAGAATTAAATGTGGTATAATCGATAAAGATATGGATCACTATGTTTATACCTGACACTAATATAATATTGTAAATCAACTATGCTTCAATTTTTAAAAAGTAAATGGAAGAAATAGATAATTATCTAAATGTATTTGTGGCAGGCAGAATAGTGGGTCCTGACAGATGTCTACATCTAGTCCCCAGAACCTTGGAATATGTTACCCCACATGGCAAAATGGACTTTGCCAGATGTGACTGAGTTAGGGATCTTGAGATCCTGGATTGTCTGGTTGGGCTCAGTGTAATCACAACAGTCCTTAAGGTGTGAAAGAGGCAGGCAGAAGAGTTAAAGGAGTCGTGATAACAGAAAGAGAGGTTGCATTTATATACAATTGCTGCCTGGGGGCCCAAACCAAGGAATGCGGGAACCCTCTAGAGGCTGGAAAAGGCAAGGAAACAGACTCTCCCTCAAATCCTCCAGCCTTGCTTACATCTCGATTTTAGCCCCATGAGACCCATTTCAAAGACCCCAGAACTATAAGATAATAAATTTTTGTCACTTTAAGCCACTAAGTTTTTTTGTTTGTTCCAGCATCAATAGGAAACTTTTTTGGCTATTAAGGTTAATGTGCATTTTGGTGAGAACATATTGATCAAAATTGTCAGCAAATTCTGTGATGTTCTTTTTGTGTGTGCTCAGTGATACTATAAGGTAATTTTAAAATAAATGAAAGGGGAAAAAAATTTTAAGAAAGAAATGGAAGACAGAGTTACTATAATCTAAGTGGAAGGATTAAAACCACAAACTTTATGGAATATATAGCTGTAAGCAGTTCCACAGAGACACAAAAAGAGGGTAATAAAAATGCTATAAGGAATCTGGTGTTATGCCCAATGCATGTCTCCACAACTAGTAAGATATCACAGCTGTCAGTGGACTATTAACCATGCTTAAAGCCCACCTCTCCCCATATAGAATATCAGCCTAAAAATCCAGATTTATAGTTTCTCAAGCCTCCTAAAAAATGGCATGCACTGGAGAAAGAATATTTAATAAGCAAACAGCTCTATAACGTTGCTGTTGCTTCTCAATATCTAACAACATTTTTATGTAGGATTACCTAAAGTATATATAAGTCTCAGAACAGGCATACCTCAGAGATACTGTGGGTTTGGCTCCAGACCACTGCAATAAAGCAAATATCACAATAAAGCAAGTCACATGAGTTTTTTGGTTCATATAAAAGTTATTTTTACACTATACTGTAGTCTATTAAATGTGCAATAACATTATGTCTTAAAAAGTACATACCTTTATTTTAAAATACTTTATTGCTAAAAAATGCTAACCATCATCTGAGCCTTTAGCAAGTCATAATTGTTTTGCAATAGTAACATCAAAGATCAATGATCATAGAGCACCATAACAAATATAATAATGAAAAAGTCGGAAATATTTCAAGAATCATCAAAATGTGACACAGAGAAACAAAGCGAACAAATGCTGTTAGAAAAATGGCGCCAACAGACTTGCTCAACAGATGGTTGCCACAAACCTTCAATTTGTAAAAAAAAATAATACAATATCTGTGAAGGGCAATAAAATGAGGTATGCTTGTACATTACCCTCTGAGTTAGGCCAGATTATCAGAAAGCTGTATACATATACTATTTTGTTTTGCCTCCCCTGCTGGGTCTCTTCCATTCGCCTTGAATTTCTTTCACTGGACTTCAGTGCCATTGCTTATATTGAGAGACATTACATGGTAGAGCCCTTGAGAGACTTTTTGCTGTCTTTGAGAAAGTTATTTGCTTCATTATATATTGAATAGAATCCCCTCTATGAGAACCTCTGTATAAATCCATGTCTTAAGGTCTCAGTACCAGAAACAGGTAAGCTGCTTCTAAGCAGAGGGTGATTCTGCTTTTCAACTCTTATAGAAATATAATATACATCACATTACACAGTTGTCAAAAACCACAGAACTATACAACGTAAAGAATGAACACAAATGTAAATTATGGACTTCAGTTAAGTAACACTATTGGTTCTTCAATTATAACAAATGTACCACTAATGCAAGATGTTAATAGTAGGAGAAACTGGAGGAGAGGGAGTATATATAGGAACTCTCTGTACTTTCTGTTCAATTTTTCTATAAACCTAAAACTTCTCTAAAAAATAAAGTCTTTTTAAAATATACATACAGGAGATTCTGGGAAAATAGCGGCAGCAGTGGCAGCAGCACAGCTTTTCAATCTCTGAATCCTCACATAAAAACAGATAAGCAACTAGAAAGCAAAACTAAACCCCACGGACATTCACAGTAAAGCTTTAAAGATAAAGTATCCCCATGAACCCCTAAATGAAAGCAAGCAGGGACAAATCAACAGTCACAAAACCTGCACTGTATCAGCATGTGTGAGAAGAAGGAAGAAATGAGGCAGTGTATGATGGACCTGAGAACAGAACTCCAAAAGAGCAACAGGTACAGAAGGCACAGGTGAAACTGGGAGAGTACAAAGGGTACCCAGTAAGGACTGAGGAGGCTGGGGCAGTTTGGCCCCTATGAACTCTCAGAACTCAACTCCCAGGGTTTCCTTCTAGAACAGGGCCCCCTCCTGGAGAGAAAATGCAGGGAGTAGAATCAAAATTGAGCAGGACAAGGACAAGAGAGAGGCAAGGTCCTGATCAAAGTTCAGGAAGAACAGATCCCACAAATCTCAGAAAGCAGGCTTCATATTTTTAACATTATACCAAAACACAGAGGGGTCTTTGTGAAGTTATAAAAAGCTTTCCTGCCTCATTCTAAAAGTTCAGGAAGAATACATAAAAATCAGCAACAAAAAAGGATTTAGGTTGAATTCTCACAAAGTTGTTATGTTAAAAAAAAAAAAAAAAAGAGTAAGGAACAGAATAACATCCCTACAAACAACAGAGCATCCAGAAAGACATACCCACAAAACAGACCAAAGTGGTAACCTATTATTTCAAAATGAGCTGCAAGACATTAAGAATATGATATAAATCTTAGGTGCAGCTCAGTGGGTTTATACAAATGGATATACCCATGTAACCACGGCTCATTTCAAGAAGTGGAACATTACCAGCATCCTTGTGGATCCCCTTGTGCCCCCTCCTTATCAACAATGGTGTTATCTCCCCAAAGGTAAAACCATCTTGAGTTCTATCATTTTAGTTTTGCCTGTTTTCAAAGGTTGTATAAATGAAACTTAAAAATACCCTTGCGTGCCTAGCTTTTTTCTCTCAATATTATGAGATTGACCAGGCTGTTGGGTCTATTCTTCCTCATTGCAGTAAAGACACTGTATGCGTTTACCACAACTTTTCCGGTCTACTGCTGGTCAATATTTGGGTTGCTCCCACTACAGTGCTATTATAAAAGAAGCTACTATGGACATTCTTTTCCTTGTCTCTTTCAGTCACTTCTGTTAGGTATATACCGTAGGAATAGAACTGCTGGGTCATAGGGAGTGTATATGTTCAGCCTTAGTAAATACAGCCAAAGTTTTCCAAAGTGGTTTTGTCAATTTAAACTCTTACTAGCTGAGCATGAGGATTCCAGTTTCTCCACTTCCTTATCAAAATTTGGTATTGTCAGGGTTTTTTTAGCAGCTATTCTATTTTCTAGCAGCTATTCTATTTTTTAGCAGCTATTCTATTCTACACACACCTATTCTGATAGGTGTGTACCTGTTAATTTGCATTTCCTTGATGGCTAAGAAAGATGAGTACCCTTTTATTTGCTTACTAATCATTTGGATATCCTCTTTTTTGATGTGCCTGGTCAAGTCTTATGTATTTGTGTTGTTAGACTTTTCCTTATTGGTGTGTAGGAGTTCTTTATACTTAAAGTCCTTCATCAGATGTGTGTTTTTGCAAATATCTTCTCCCATTCTGAGGCTTGCCTTTTCATAATTACTGGTATCTTTCAATTAATAAGAATTCTTAACTATAATGAAGTTCAATTTATCAATATATTTCCTTTATGGTTAGCAATCTTTGTATTTTGTTAAGATATTGCCTCTACAGTCATGAAGATCTTCCATGTTATCTTCCAGAAGCTTTACTATTGTACCTTTCATGTTTACATATACAATCCATCTGGAACTGATTTTTGTGCATGCAATATAATAGGGTCAAGGCTCATTTTTTTTCCATCAGCCATCCAATGGATCCAGCACCATTTGTTAAAAAGACCACATTTTCTCTGCCAAATCGCAATGACACCTTCATTGTAAATCAGGTGTCCACATATGTGTAGGTCTGTGTCTATGCACTCTATTCTATTGCATGGGTCTTTTCGTCTATCTCAAACCTAATACATCCAAAACTGAATTCCTGATCTTCTTCCCTAAACCTGTTCCTTACTGTCTGCCCCGTCTCAACTGCGGACAATTCCACACTTCCAGTTGCTTAGGCCAAAATCCTTGGTATCATCCTGACTTGTTTCTTTCTCTCACATTCCACTTGTAATTCATCAGCAGATCCTGTTGCCTTTACCTTCAATTACATCTGGAATAACTACTTCTATCACTCCCACCCTGGTCCAAGCCAACATCCTCCCTCATCTAGACTACTGCAATAACTTCCTGACTGGTCTCCCTGATTAGTGGTAACTGATTGGATGTAAGGTATGGGAGAGAAGGAGGAGTCAGATGCCGTCCAGGTTCCTGGGCTTGGATGGTAGAAACTGCTTTCCAAAGTGGGATAGGAAAGAAATTGGCTTGGGGGTTGAGGGAAGAAAGTCACCCCTTCAGTCTCTTCTCTACCTAACAGCCAAGGTAACACTGTTGTTAGCTCGTGTAAGTCAGATCATGTCCCTGCTCTACTCAAAACCCTCCAGTGGTGCCCCATCTCATTCAGAGTAAGAGCCAAAATCCTTACAATGACCAACAAAGCTCTACATAATTTGGCCTTCACTAGCTCTTTCCATACACTCCACTCCCTTTGATGTAGACACAGTAGCCTTTTTGATATGCCTTGAAAAATCAGGCATATGCCCACCTTGGGCCTTTGCATTTGTCATCTTCCCAAATACAAAAATGGCTAGCTCCCCCATTTCCATCAAGTCTTTGTTAAAAATGTCATCTTTTCAGGGAGGCCTTACCCTGACTGCCCTATTTAATTGTAACCCAATCCCCAATTCTAGTACTCCTTATCAGCTTTTCCTGCTTTAATCTTTTTCCTTAGTTCTGATCATCTTCTAACTCTGAACTCAACAAAAGCAATGTTGAGAAAGACCAGGCCAGATTCTACAATGAGAACATACAGCAGAACCTTCTACGGAATGCATCATAACATCCATAAATGACTTTTTTTTTCAATATATTTATTTATTTATTTTTGGCTGAGTTGGGTCTTTGTTGCTGTGCACGGGCTTTCTCTAGTTGCGGCGAGTGGGGGCTACTCTTCGTTGTGGTGTGTGGGCTTCTCATTGTTGGCTTCACAATGGGTGAAGCCACCCACTGTGGTGGCTTCTCTTGTTGCGGAGCACGGGCTCTAGGCATGTGGGCTTCAGTAGTTGTGGCTCACAGGCTCTAAAGAGCAGGCTCAGTAGTTGTGGCGCAGGGGCTTAGGTGCTCCGTAGCATGTGGGATCCTCCCGGACCAGGGATCGAACCCGTGTTCCCTGCATTGGCAGGCAGATTCTTAACCACTGAGCCACCAAGGAAGCCCCCATAAATGACTTTTTAAAAATATTTGTATATTTTGTTGACTGCTCTATCCCTAGCACTGAGAAGAGAACCTGATATACAGTAAATGTTCAATAAACACTTTATTGAATAAACTCAATGAATGAATGAATGAATCAAGCACATCTTAAAGACTGCCAACATTTAAGGTTTTAATGAAAGAGGATGAACTTTCAAAGGAGACAGAAGGAACAGCCAGAGATAGAAAAAGAACTAAGAGAGTCTAATACCCCAGACATAAAGGGAATTTCCTGAGTGAGAGTGTCTTTTCTTATTCATAACAAGCCCTTTTCAACCATACCTGAATTTATACTAATGAAGTTACTCAGGGCAGAGCCCTAGATTATCTTCAGGATTGGGGAACCAACCATGTGATCAGAGGCTTGGAACTTTCAGTCCACCCCCTGACCTCTGGAGAGGGGAGAGGTATTAGAGATTGAATTCAATCACCAGTGACCAATGAGTAAATCAATTGTGCCTACGTAATGAAACCTCAGTAAAAACTCTGACAAGGTTTGGGGGAGAGTCCAAGTTGGTGAACTTGATGTGCTAGGAGGGTAGTATGCTGAGAGGGCATGGAAGCTCTGCACCAATGCCCCTCCACCCTCTCACCTCTACCCTAGAACTTGCATTTGGCTGTCCCTGAGTTATATATCCTTTATAATAAAATTGTTATGGAAACTATATGCTTTCTTGAGTTCTGTGAATTATTGAATTGGGGTGGGGGGTACAGGGAGAGGGACATGAGAATCCCTGAATTTATAGTCAGCCAGGCAGAAGTGGCAGTAACCTGGGCACCCCATTTGCAACGGGCATCTGAAGTGGAGCAGTCTTGTGAGACTGAGCCCTGAATCCAGGGTCTGTACTGACTCCAGATAGTTGGAGTCATAATTGAATTAAATTACAGAGGACTTCCCTGGTGGCGCAGTGGTTGAGAGTCCGCCTGCCGATGCAGGGGACACGGGTTCGTGCCCCGGTCCAGGAAGATCCCACATGCTGCGGAGCGGCTGGGCCCGTGAGCCATGGCTGCTGAGCCTGCACATCCGGAGCCTGTGCTCCGCAACGGGAAAGGCCACAACAGTGAGAGGCCCGCGTACCACAAAAAAATAAATTTAAAAAAAAATTATAGAACACCCAGTCGGTATTGGAAAATTGGAGAATTGGTCATTGTTTCAAAAAACCAAACATTCAGTCAGGAAGGGACAGAGTCTGATTTGAACCCAAATTTTGTTCCACAATGTAGTTAAAGAATAACTAAGGCTGCCAGATCATGCCACATGAAAAGAAAAGAGGGCAGAGGACAGATGTCACAAAATTCAATAAGAAAGTATATAATTCCACAAAGAAGCAAATTTCCAGAGACACAGGAATTAAACTTGGATGAGTTGATGCTGAGGAAACCAAGAGAAAAGGAAGTTTAAAGGAAAGTAATCAATACTATTAAATGCTGTGAAGAGATTAAATAAGACAAGGCTTGACAAATATCTACTAAATTTAGTAGTTGTGGATGACAATTCAAACAGTACCTGGGGCTTGAACATAAAGAGTTGAAAAATGTGTTTGTTTTTTCTTCTTGAAAACTTCGGCCATGGTAGAAAGAGAAGGGATAGCAATGGGTTAGTAGTATAGGAGTGAGGGTTTCTACTATAATTATTGATTGTTGTTTTGGGTGAAAGAGCCTTGAACAGGTTTAAACAGAAATGGGCCAGAAGTGGAGAGTGCTTAATGGTAGATGCCAGGCCCACAGCTGAAGAGTCTGGTCAAAAAGCAGGCTGACAAGTTTTTACTTTTATTTTTATAACTTCTGTGTTGTTAAATTTTCTCAGCATGTACAACTGATATTTTCTCTGTATTTAATTAAAAAAAAAAACAAAGAAAGATCCTTATTTCAAAAAACAAACAATCCTTTCTTCACCCCTGGCTGCTGCCCTCTCCCTTCCTCAGTCATTCTATTCCTGTTTGTATGAATTTGTCCACATGCCACTCATCCCTCTGCAACCTCCAGTCTGGCCTCCAGCCTCACTTCACATTATCAGCATTTGTTCAGGTCGCTAATATGTTCTGTGTCATTAAATCAAAAGACATTTTCAGGTCTCTCTCTCAAATTCCTGACTTTTCTATTTGCACACTGGACATCTCCATAGGTATCTCTAAAACAGAGCTCACCTTTCTTCCCTCTGCCCCCAAACACTTCTTTTCCCACTTCAAAGAGTACCTTCCACCATCCCCCATCCAAGCTCAGAAACCGAGTGACACCCTGACTCCTCCTCTCTCCATGCTCCAGGTCTCATCCATTACCAAATCCCTTCATTCCCACCCACCCCCACGAGTCTAAAGTATATTCCTGATTCCAATACAATTTTAATAGTCTTCATCATGATCTTTCTGAAATATCGATCAGATAATGACCCTCAGAGGACATAACAGTCCTCCTTGGCTCCCGCTGCCCAGAGTAAACCCCCAGCATATTAGTATGGGTGGTAATGATCCTTCAGGATCTTGAAGGCCCCACCTGCTTCTCCAGCCTCATCTCTCCCTACACCCCTGTTCTAACAATGCCCAAACCTCACAGAAACTGTTGGTAGTTCCCTGAATTTGAGTGACCCCCATGCTGTCCTCTGGCATGGAGGATGATGCCTGGACACCCAGCACGTGCAATGTCCTGTTCTCTCCTACCTCAGTTCTGGGCCAACTCCCATCTGCCCCTCAAGACTTAACTCAGACTTCACCTGCTCAGGGATTTAGTACCTCATACAGAGACAGTGTTACTGTTAATCTATTGTAGCTTTCCTTTCCAAGACTCTTAAGGCATTTGGGTTAGTGTCTAATCCTAAATGGTTTTATACAAAAGTAAAGAAAGTATGGCCTATAGTAATGCCACAACTACAGAAGTGGATTTGTTTCTTTATGTACATGTTGGTGCCTTAAAATTTGTATTGGGCATTTGTAAGTATTTATAAATGGTGCTTTTTATTACTCATGGCATACCAAGGCGAAAATAAGCTTTGTTAAACAGAATTCTGTAAAGAATGCTTCTTATCCAGTACAACAGACGCCACTCATTATCAGAATCTTTATCTAACAGCTTGGATCAGCCAATCCAGGTGTCTCTACATAACAAATCTTACGGGAGTCTTTAACTCTGAATTCAATGAAAGTAATGTTGAAAAAGACTGATCCAGCACTCTGTAATGAGAACGATATAGTAGATCCTTCTTAGGAATGCATTATAACATCCATGAAACCCTACATTTGATGATAGCACTGGACCATGTAATTTTCTCCAGGGGTTTTATCTGTAAAATAGGGATAATAATGGTTCTTTTACACAATTATCCAGATGATTAACTAAAGAGAACTTTGAACTGGAGGTAAAAAGTTGGGAGCATCAGCATATGGATGGTGTTTAAATTGAGAATTGATGAGATAACCTAAAGAGAGAGGGTTCAGAGAGAAAAATAAAAAGCCCCAGCCCTCTTTCCAAATGTTTCCGATTCATTTTTTCATTCAACAACTATTTTCTGAGTGCCCATGATCAGTCAGTTACTGTACTAGACACTACGGATGCAGGGGTGAGCCAAAGAGACACAGAGAAAGCTTATAGTCTCCTGAGAGAGGCAGAGAAATATATATTTAACTACAAACTATAATAAGTGCTTTAAAGGAAAAGTTCCAGCCATTATGGAAGAATTTAATGAGGACCTAATCATATTAAATAAAATATTATATGTAAAGCACTTAGTATAGTGTCTGACACACAGTAAACCCTCTAGCCAAGGAAGGCCTCACTAAGAAAGTGACAATTATGCTGACAGCAAAGGATTAGTTGGAGTTGGCTACGTAGAAAATGGAGTGAAAGAGCACTGCCAGCTGAAGAACACACAAGAAGGCCCTGAGGCAGGAAAGAGCTTGGGATGTTCCCAGAGCTGAAAGGGGACTTGTATGGCTACAGCACATGATAGTTAGGAAATGATAACACCTTCTACCTGGCCACCCAAGGTAGAAATCTCCCTTTCCCCCAAGTGATGAAAATCATTTTAAGAAACCACACAACAACTCTAGATACTACACCAAAATAGTAATGATGCAAATGAATTGTATCTGCCTGAAAATTAGCCTGCAGTCTGCTTTCCAACTTCCCCTTTCACAGCCACCCTTCTCCCACTATGTTCCCTCACCTACCCAGCATCTCACTTTGGTGCATTGTCCCGGGGATAAGAAGTCAAGAATAAGTCCTTCCTGAGGAAGAGTCCTGTGATAACAAATCAGAGAGAAATTCAGCAAGAAATATTATACAAGGCAGCATCTTACTGTCATCCAGGCTACGTATAAATGCAAGGTTCCGAATTTAATTTAAAATTCAAAAGTGAAATGGTTATCAGAGGGATACATATTAACACCATTATTTGAACTGAAAAATTACAGACCTCTTTCTAATAGAAAGATTGATTTCACTGACTGATTTTCCAGTGAGGATTGATTTTGCCAATTAGTTCATATGGCAAACATTTTCCAAAACTTAAATGAGCTAAATATGCAGCCATAAGATTTTGACAAAAATATATTTAAAGTACATATTCACTATACAATACACAAAAATTATAAACCTTATAACTAAGTTTATGAGAAAAAATTTAAATATCAATTTTAAGATGTATGAGAATACATAATTTTTTAAAATTATTTTCAGGTTATTCTAGCAAAAAAACAAAATGGTGAAGACCACTGGCTTACAGGGTTAACTCAAGTGTCCGCTAACTGAATGGGGTATAGGAATGTGAAACAAGGAGAGGTCAAGGGTGATCCCTAGATTTATAACCAGGAAATACAAATTTGAGATTAACTCACAATTCATGTACGTTCACATTGAGAGTTGACAACAGTGCAAATAACTCCTGATGAGGGTAGCTGACTCTGTCTTGTGTATTTGCAATAATTTGCAATTATTACCTTGTGAATTTATATTTGTATTAACAAATCCATTTTAGCATATGTGATTGCATTTATGTATTTGCTCTTTGAATTCTACTTTAAAATAGTTGTACATCTCATTGGTCCCCTCATAACATAATAAGTATAATAATTTTAAAAATTCATGTATGTTCATGGTTCATTAACGTACCTCTTAAATTTTTTCCATTATACTTCATTATTTATTTTTTTTTTTTTTGGCCGAGCCCTGTGGCTTGCGGGATCTTAGTTCCCCAACCAGGGATTGAACCTGGGGTCCCCGGCAGTGAGAGCGCTGAGTCCTAACCAATGGATCACCACTGGTTCTCTACTTTATTAAATTTTAGAGGAGATGGTATATTACGGTGTAGCGGTGGAAAACTTTTCCCTTCTTCCTTTCTGGCTGGTCTAATAATTAAATTGACGTAAAGCAGATTAACAGAAGAAAAACAAATTTCATGCATATCGGAGGCCCAAAGATACTCAGGCAATTGAGGTTTACATGCCACCCTCAGCTAAGAAGAAGGGGTAAGGGTCTGGGGCTTCAAACGGGAGGAAGGCAATTCACAGGAGGATGAGAAGAGCAAATGTTTGGTGAGCAAATATTTGATAAACAAATGTTTGCCATACCACATAGCTAAGTCTCTCTGATAAAAAGTTATCTTTGGTATTAGCTCTTTTCCTGCTGTCAATCTAAATTCTTTTAGGCAGTTAAGGGGAAGGTAAACAGCTCTTCCAAAGTCTGTTGGGCCTTGTTTGTCATCAACTTAAAATCCACATGCCAAAGTGGTATATTTTGGGGTCACATATTCTGCTCCCCCTCAATGGTAATATTGGAAATATTGGAGATTTGTGAAGGTCTTGAAACTTAACTCTCAAGAATATCTAAGGTCCACTATAGTTTATATGTTCACGTTCATTCTGACTTCTGTTTTATAAAGAGGTCTAAGTTTGCAGTTTTTAAAAAAGTAATGTAAAAGTTTACCGGGGGTGGGGGGGAAGTTTACCAGGAAATAAGGCACCCAGTTTAAGGTTAAAAATTAAAGGACCAACTTGTAGTCCAAGATGCAGTAACAAGGACTGGATTTACCCTCTCACCTTAAAGAACACTGACCCTACCCCACTCCCCACAAAAAACACCACCACCACACAAAATATATGAAACAACAATTTTCAAGATACTGGACAGCAGCCAATGAAGGACAGTGATCCCTGAGAGACTGGAAACAAATGAGGAGAGAGCCCTACGATTTAACTTAAGAGGGTTTCCAGGCTGCCACACAGGGGAGGGGAACTCAGGTGAACCTGTTGGACTCCTGAGTTGAGGAAGTGCAGCTCAGAGTATGGGGAACCCAAGGTGGCTAGTGTTTGTGGGACAGAGTGCTAGAGAGGACAGACCTGTACAGAGAAAGAACTCCGGAGATCTGCAGAGTGTATTCAGAATATTGATTGGTGCCTTTGTGTGAGGAAACTATCCCACAGATGCTGAGGAGAGAACTATTGAAAGAATGAAAGTAAACAGTGCCCAGCACTCGCAGAGGGCCAGGAAGAGAGCCTGTTCCCAACAGCTTAGACTGGAAAACATCATGTTTCATAGGGCATTGGATAGAGTATCAAAAAGGTCTTTCTTCAGTAGTGGGAAATCATTAACCCTTGACTAATGGTTCTCAGCCAGGGGTAATTTTGCTTCCCCAGCCCCCAACCAGGGGACAATGTCTGTAACATCTGGAGACATTTTTGATTTGTCAGGACTAGAGGCAAGGTGCTACTAGCATCCAGTGGGGAGGCCAAGGATGCTACTAAACATCTTGCAGTGGACAGGACAACAAAGTATTATCTGGTCCAAAATGTCAACAGTGCTGAGGTTGAGAAACCTTGCCGCAGACTCAGCGCTGCTCTGGTCCTTCCTAACAAATCTTAAAAGCAAGACTCAAAAGGATCACACTGTTTCCCAGTAAATTAACTGCATCCCAGAGCAAAGCTCAAGATTTACAGGAATACAAAACTATTTGGCACCTGACAGGGTAAAATTCACAATGTCTGGCATTCAGTTCTTCCTCATCTAAATAAAGATCACCAGGCTTGCAGAGGTGCAGGAAAATACAACCCATATTGAGGAGAAAAATCAGCCAGTCGAAACCAACCCAGAACTGACA
This sequence comes from Pseudorca crassidens, assembly GCF_039906515.1. Taxonomy (NCBI): domain Eukaryota; kingdom Metazoa; phylum Chordata; class Mammalia; order Artiodactyla; family Delphinidae; genus Pseudorca; species Pseudorca crassidens. The sequence continues at coordinate 109,182,907 of NC_090297.1, read as the reverse complement.
CAGACATTAGAAGTGGCATAAAATGACATTAAAACAGTTATTATACCTGTATTCTATAAGTTCAACAGGTTAAGTAGGGATATGGCAGATATAAAAAAAGACCCAAATCAAACTTTTAGAGATAAAAGTACAATGTCTTAGATGAAGAATACACTGGATGGGATTTAACAGCAGATTACATATTTCAGAAGAAAAGATTCGTTAACGTGAAGGTATAGCAATATAAACTATCCAAAATGAAACACAGAAAATAGAATCTTTTTAATGAAACTTAAAAAGAAAGAAAAGAGCAACAGTGAGCTGTGAGACAATGTTATGTGGCCTAACATACAAGTATTTGGAGTCCCTAAAAGAAAGGGGAGAGAGAAGAGAACTGAAAATAAAGTTGAAGAAATAATAGCCAAAAATTTCCCAAATTTGATGAAAACTATTAATCCACAGATCCAAGAATCCCAATGAGCCCCAAACACAAGAAATATGAAAAAAAAAAAAAACCATCAAGGCACATCATAACCAAATTGTTTTAAAAAAAAACAGTGATAAAGAGAAAATCTTAGAAGCATCCAAAGAAAAAAGACATCTGACATATAGACAAAAATAAAGATGACATCAGATCTCTCATCAGAAATAATGCAAGCGAGGGCTTCCCTGGTGGCGCAGTGGTTAAGAATCCGCCTACCAATGCAGGGGACACAGGTTCAAGCCCTGGTCCGGGAAGATCTCACATGCCGCAGAGCAACTAAGCCCATAAGCCACAACTACTGAGCCTGCGCTCTAGAGCCTGTGAGCCACAACTACTGAGCCCAAGCACCACAACTACTGAAGCCCGCGCGCCTAGAGCCCATGCTCTGCAACAAGAGAAGCCACCCAATGAGAAGCCTGCGCACCGCAACAAAGAGTAGCCCCCGCTCGCCACAACTAGAGAAAGCCTGCGCACAGCAACAAAGACCCAACACAGCCAAAAATAAAAATAATAAATAAATTAATTTTTTAAAAAAGAAAGAAAGAATGCAAGTGAGAATATAGTAGAGCAGTATCTTTAAAATACTGACAGGAAAAAAAACTGTCAACATAGAATTCTATACTCAACAAAAATCTTTCAAAAGTGACAGTAAAATAAAGATATATTCAAACACATGAAAGCTGAAAGAACTCATTACCACACTACCCACTAGAAGAACCCCATACCACACACACAGACACACAGTACAAAAAATAAAGGAAGTTCTCAAGCAGAAGAAAATGATACCAGATGGAAATTCTGGATCTCCACAAATGAATGAAGAGCACCGGAAATTAAAACTACATGGTTAAATGAATAAGATTTTTTTTCTTATTATTTAAAATTCTTTAAAAGACAAATGGCTGCATAAACAAAAATAATAGCAATGTACTGTGAGGGTTTTAACATTTACAAATGTAAAATACATGACAAAAAGAGCATAAAGGCCAGAAGAGAAGAAATTACACTATTGCAAGGTTCTTACAGTAGGAATAGCCCTCCATCTATCAAAGAAAATGAATGCATGGTTAAAAGCCTTCCCACAAAGTAAACTCCATGCCCAGGTGGCTTTATTAGTGAATTATATCAAACATTTATGAAAAAAGTGCCGATTCTACACAAACTCTTCCAAAAAACTGAAGAGGATAATACTTCCCAATTCACTCTATAAGTCCAGCATTACTTTAATATCACAACCAGAAAAAGATATTACAAGGAAAGAAAAGTACAGACCAATAACCCTCATGTGGCTTATCTGGGGAAAGCAAGGTTAGTTTTACATTCAAAGTCAATCAGAGTAATTCACAATATTAAACAAATTTAAAAAGAAAAACGACATGATCATCTTAATAGATGCAGAAAAAGCATTTGATTAAATCCAACGTCCACTCCTAATAAAAACTCTCAGTAAATGAGGAATAGGAAGGATTTCTCCATGTGTTAATGAGCATCTATCAATACAACAAACGTATAGCTAACATCATACTTAATGATGAAAGACTGAATACTTTCCCCCTGAGATCAGCAACAAGGCAAGCATATCTGCTTTCATCACTACTATTCAACACTGTACATGAGGTTCTAGCCAGTGCAATAGGCAAAAGAAAAAAGCTGTCCAGAGAGTAAAGGAAGAAGTAAAACTCAGATAACATGATCATCTATGTAGAAAATCTAAGGAATCTATTAAAAGTTGCAGATAAAATGTTTGTCCATGTAGAAAATCTAAGAAATCTAATCAAAAGTTACTAGAACTATCTGCACGGCTAGAGCCCATGCTCTGCAACAAGAAGCCCGTGCACCAAAAAGAAGAGTAGCCCCCGCTCGCCGCAACCAGAGAAAAGCCCCCACACAGCAACAAAGACCCAGCGCAGCCAAAAATAAAATAAATTTATATAAAAAAATTTTTAAAAACAAAACTTACTAGAACTAGTAAATGAGTTTAGCAAGTTTACAGATATAAGATCAATATATTAAAAAGTAACTGTATTTCCATATATGAGCAATAAACAATCAGGGATTGAAATTTTAAATGTTATTTACAATAGCACCAATACATATGAAATACCTAAAGATAAATATTACAAAAGATGTACAAGACCTGTATTACAAATTATAGCTGAGGGAAATCACAAAAGATTTAAATAAATGGAGATATACAACCTGTTTATGAGAAGTTTTGTTGATGAGTATAACTTGCTCATGAGAAGACTCAATATGCTAAGATGTCAATTCAAATCCCCAACAGGTTTTTTGTAGGTATTGACAAACTTATTTTAAAATTTATATGGAGGGCTTCCCTGGTGGTGCAGTGGTTAGGAATCTGCCTGTCAATGCAGGGAACACGGGTTTGATCCCTGGTCCGGGAGGATCCCACATTCTGCAAAGCAACTAAGCCCATGTGCCACAATTGCTGACCCTGTGCTCTAGAGCCCGTAAGCCACAACAACTGAAGCCAGCGAGCCACACCTACTGAAGCCCATGCACCTGGAGCCCGTGCTCCACAACAAGAGAAGCCACCACAGTGAGAAGCCCACACGCAGCAACGAAGACCCAATGCAGACAAAAATAAGTAAATAATTTTAAAAAATTCATATGGAACTGCAAAATATCTAGAATAGCCAAAACAACTTTGAAAAAGAAGAACAAAGTTGAAAATAATTTCAAGACTCGTCACAAAGCTACAAGAATCAAGACAGTATGGTATTGGTGGGACTTCCCTGGTGGTGCAGTGGTTAAGAATCCACCTGCCAATGCAGGGGACACGGGTTTGAGCCCTGGTGCGGGAAGATCCCACATGCCATGGAGCAACTAAGCCCGCGCACCACAACTATGGAGCCTGTACTCTAGAGCCCACGAGCCACAACTACTGAGCCCACATGCTGCAACTACTGAAGCCCGTGTGCCTAGAGGCTGTGCTCTTCAACAAGAGAAGCCACCACAATGAGAAGCCCATGCACCACAACGAAGAGTAGCCCCTGCTTGACGCAACTAAAGAAAGCCCACGTGCAGGAATGAAGACCTAATGCAGCCAAAAATAAATAAATAAAATTTTTAAAAAATCTACAAACAATAAATGCTGGAGAGGGTGTGGAGAAAAGGGAACCCTCTTGCACTGTTGGTGGGAATGTAAATTGATACAGCCACTATGGAGAACAGTACAGAGGTTCCTTAAAAAACTAAAAATAGAACTACCATACGACCCAGCAATCCTCCTACTGGGCACATAGCCTGAGAAAACCATAACTCAAAAAGAGTCATGGGGCTTCCCTGGTGGCGCAGTGGTTGAGAGTCCGCCTGCCAATGCAGGGGACACGGGTTCGTGCCCCGGTCCGGGAAGATCCCACATACCGCTGAGTGGCTGGGCCCGTGAGCCATGGCCACTGGGCCTGCGCGTCTGGAGCCTATGCTCCACAAGGGGAGAGGCCACAATAGTGAGAGGCCCATGTACCGCAAAAAAAAAAAGTCGTGTACCACAATGTTCACTGCAGTACTATTTACAATAGCCAGTACATGGAAGCAACCTAAGTGTTCATCGATAGATGAATGGATAAAGAAGATGTAGCACATATATACAATGGAATATTACTCAGCCATAAAAAGAAACGAAATTGAGTTATTTGTAGTGAGGTGGATGGACCTAGAGTCTGTTGTACAGAGTGCAGTAAGTCAGAAAGAGAAAAACAAATACCGTATGCTAACACATATATATGGAATCTAAAATATATATATATGGTTCTGAAGAACCTAGGAGCAGGACAGGAATAAAGACTCAGACATAGCAAGTGGACTTGAGGACACGAGGAGGGGGAAGGGTAAGCTGGGATGAAGTAAGAGAGTGGCATGGACATACATACACTACCAAATGTAAAACAGCTAGCTAGTGGGAAGCAGCCACATAGCACAGGGAGATCAGCTCTGTGCTTTGTGACCACCTAGAGTGGTGGGATAGGGAGGGTGGGAGGGAAATGCAAGAGGGAGGGGATATGGGGATATATGTATATTTATAGCTGATTCACTTTGTTATAAAGCAGAAACTAACACAACATTGTAAAGCAATCATACTCCAATCAAGGTTTTAAAAAAGAGTATATACTATATGATTCTATTTAAAACGTGAGAAATTGTAAACTATAAGTGATGGAAAGCTGACCAGGGACTTCTCTGGTGGCACAGTGGTTAAGAATCTGCCTGCCAATGCAGGGGACACGGGTTTGAGCCCTGGTCTGGGAAGATCCCACATGCCTCAAAGCAACTAAGCCCGTGCGCCACAACTACTGAGCCTGCGCTCTAGAGCCCGCAAGCCACAACTACGGAGCCTGCGTGCCACAACCGCTGAAGCCCGCCTGCCTAGAGCCCGTGGTCTGCAACAAGAGAGGCCACCGCAATGAGAAGCCTGCACACCACAACGAAGAGTAGCCCCCGCTCACAGCAACTAGAGAAAGCCCGCGCACAGCAACGAAGACCCAACACAGCCAAAAACAAATAAAATAAAATAAATAAATTTATTTTTAAAAAAAGAAAGAAAGCAGACCAGTGTTTGCCTTGAGGGTAGGAGGCATGAGGAAACTTGTGGGTGACAGGCTCATTATCTTGATTGTAGTGATGTTTTCATAGGTGTCTACATGTAGCAAAATTCACCAACTTGTACACTTTAAATACATGCAGTTTATTATATGCCCCCATTAAACCTCTATAAAGCTGTTTACAGTATGAAAGGAGAATGGTGAAAAACACAAGTTTCACACAGTGGGCTTATTTCATTAAAGCACAGTTTTATCAAAAACAAGGATGAAAATTTACTCTTTGCGTAAGCCACACAAATATCCAAGAAAAACTTCCATTTCCAAGACTACCAATCCTATTCCTAGACCGTCATCTGCCCCATCTCCTTCCAAACTCGGCCAGACATTTCATGTGTTGTCAACATGAATACCTCTGATAAATACCTGGTGAGGAAGCCAGGTCAGAGTGTGGGTGACGGATCCAAATGCACTGCCACTACCTGACAAGTTTGAAAGTTATACTGAGTGAAATTGACCTAGAAGAGCTGTTGGTACATTTACAATCTTAGCAGGGCTGGAGTCTATTTATGGGTTTTGATGGACTCTAACTACATTGTAATTTGTACGTATATACAATTTTAAGTTATCTGTATAACCTATCTTCTTATTCACTAACAGAAGTCATCCTGATTTATGGGTTTGTTTTATAATGTGCCTCTATCTGCATGCACCACATGGAAAGACAATAAACACAAAAAATACTTCGGGCTCTTGCTGCTAAACAAGTATTGAAGCAATGTGTGTGAGTTATTAAAAGAAGTACTACAATTAACAAGACAATTTGGCACTGTCCACGCCGTCAGGAAACTGGAATACTATACTGAAAAGGAGACAACTTCTCTTAGAGATAGAGGGTATGGTACGTGTGTTGGGGGAAGGGGGGCCATGAGATAGTCTCCTAAAATTACAGAATATCAACAGCCACCCCTTATGCCAAATCATCTTCAGTTTGAGTCGTTCTTACACGCCTTAACTCTCAAATTCCCTCTACCTCAGAATGCTATACCCTTACTCCCAGTTAATATGGTGGGTTTAAAATACACCGGGCATTCTTTCCTACTGACAAACTGATGGAGAATTTCATGTAATCAAGGAAAATATCTGATACTAATTGCTCACACACAAAAAAAAAAGTAGAAGGGGACTCTCTGAACTTAGACCCAAGCCCAAGGCCAAGTTTATTTATCTCTGATAAATCTCTCCTGATACTAATCCCTCCAGTCCCACCTTTATTATGTGAGTAGTTATACAGCTGTGTTGGTGGGAAAACACTGTGTAATGATGTGCTGGGGGTAAGCAATTCTCGTAACCCGTTATTCTAGTAACCATTAAGAGTCTTAAAACTTCACCTCGGGATGGACTAAGACTGTGGTATATTGGTAAATATTTAATAAGGTAAGAAAGGAAGGCCCTCATTTGCAGTATCTAAGTGAATACTCCCAGTCAGTCAATTTTAAGCTACCACTGTGATGTGACTAAATGCGATGTTGGGAAGATGTGTGCCTAGTATTCCCCCCATACAAATGAGATAAAAATAAATAACCTCAAGAGCACATACAATAGTAAAATGTAGTAAAAATAATTAGGTAGTTACAGTTTTTAGTATCTAATACTGTCACCGGCCAAGCCCATTAACAATTCCCGGGAAATAAAAATAGAATCTGGGTAATAAGACAAAGTTTAACCTTTTTATTTTTCTTTGTGCTTAGTCCAGTTTCACTTGCTCACAGGGTGCTGCATGCAGAGATCTCACACCAGGCCCTTCAGACCAGAGTTCTTAGTGTGAAAAGGCTGGGCCTGGCACCTCAGCTCTGGGCCCCTGTCCAGAAGTGCTGCACAGGCCCCTGCAATCCAAAAGAACCCTATAAAGCAGCCCCAGCCAAACGCCTTTGGGGAACAGCACGTACTTGAGAGCTTGAACTCCCACCTCTTCATTCTTTGACTTCCTTTGCGTTTGAACCAAACTTGGTCTCCTACTGGCTCCAAGATACCGGTCAGAAGGACACTTGCTGTGGACTGACTGGGGAGTGTCATTACAATACCTTCATTTTTTTAATATTACTTAATTGTAAGTTTATATCATTTAAATTTTAGTAATGGCAGTGTTTAAGGATTGGCTAGCCGAATACTTACAATTTTAACGAGACTGCTCAAGTCACCTTCAACACACCACTGGCCTGGGGGTACTTTCTTTCTGAGGTGAATACAAGGTAACTTCAAGTAACTTCTAACTTCGGTGACTCCTACTGAAAGAGAAGATCCTGGCAACAAGTAAAACTTGATATATTCTTTTTAATACAACAATGAAGAAACAAGGGCCCAGGTACAATTAAAGAGCGTACAAGGTGTTAGGTGGTGGAGTGGGACTTGGAGCTCAGATATGTCTCCAAAGCTAAGAGATGAATACATCCGTCAGGTGTTGCTACAATTTCTAGTTGAAAAAGCCAGACTCGAGGACTTTTAGCTCTGCCCGGAGCCTTAAGGGTGTGTGCGGAGGGGCGGCGCAAGAGGTGGAGAACGTAGCTTTCTAAGCGTATGTCCTCTGCACCCAGAAGTCTCTCTACAGATCAATCCCAACCACGGATTTGTCCATGGCCTCCAAGAAAATATTCTATTCCTACAATCCGCTGTGTGCGCTCCTACCCACCTGACGGCTTAAGTCTTCTGCGGGAGGTAGAACTACTAGGGAACAGAGAGCACAGAATTCGGTCGGCCGGCGCGAGTCGGGAAAAAAGCCAGCGAATCCTCATTAGTAGCGCGTGGCCGCCTGGGCTGAGGGGCTGAGGGCCGTGAGCTGTAGCCGCGGACCCGCCCTCCCAGGCCTCCTGGTCCTCCCCAGGCCGCCGAGCCGCCGGCGCCGCGCGCGCCTCTCCAGCCGCCCTCTCGAGCCTTGACATTTGCTCCGGAAGTGGCTCCGGCGCCCGAGGAGGGCCTAGGATTTTACCGGACGAAAAGACCGACGCCCACGCTGCCTTCACGCCCCGCCCTTCGCTCCCCTAAGTTAAAGAGGAAGAGCGGGCCGTTGGGTGGCTGGTTGGGTGAGTCGGCCTCTGCCGCGCCCGGGAGCCAGCCGCCGCACTTCCGGCGGCCGGAGCCCCGCGCACGCTCGAAGCCATGTTGAGGAGCTGCACCGCGGCACTGCGCACGCTCCGGGCCCTGCGCGGCAGGCGGGAAGGCGCGTCCCCCGCTGCGAGGGACCCGGTACTCGCGCGGGTAAGTCCCGGGCGCTGGGCGGCGGAAATGGGCAGAGGGGTGGGACTTTCCGTCAGGAACAACCCTGTGATATGGATATGTTCAGCTGTTTATCCATTTCCTCAGCCAGCTGACCTCAGAGTAAAAGCTAACATCAGCTCCAAGAGGCATCAATGTTAACGGGGTCAGCGGATCTTTCAGTCCTGAGATTCAAGCCGTAAGAAACTGCACAGGAGGGTGACGCCGTTTGTTGTTTTTTTTTTTAACATCTTTATTGGAGTATAATTGCTTTTCAATGGTGTGTTAGTTTCTGCTGTATAACAAAGTGAATCAACTATACGTATACATATATCCCCATATCTCCTCCTTCTTGAGCCTCCCCTCCCACCCCCCGTTCTAGGTGGGGTGACCCGTTTTGAATAAGTGTGCAGGATGCTTGAGTCATGTTAGCAGGTCAAGGAATGCAGCTGCTACTAATATTAATAAAGAAAGGTTGTGCCTTAAGCAAGGTCACATAGAAAACACGTGGTACAGTTGGAATCTGAACCGAAGCAGTCTGCCTCCTAACCATTACATTATACCCTCAGGAGAAGAGTACGTCTCTAACAAGGGTTTAATCCTAGTTCTCTACTACTAGTTTATCTACTACTTTACTTATCTACTAGAAAAACTGTTAAGATATTCTGTCTTACCATTTTTCAGTCAGCAATCAATACAGATATTTGCTGCCTCTCACCAGCTATATCCAAGGAATATCTAAAGATGGTAGTTTATAGGGATATTGGCTTAATTCTAGATAATTAAATTAAGTGGTACTGCTTAAATTGTCCTCTCTGAAGGAGATCAGTTCAATGAAAATAATCATTTTGGACTCGTAAAGGACACACACAAGTGGATCCCATTTAATGATAGTTAAAACCATTTTAACATCTCTGAAAATGTTAAGTTCAAGAACTTTCTTTTTTTAATATTGATTTATTTTATTTTTGGCTGCATCAGGTCTTAGTTGCGGCACGCGGGATCTTTGTTACGGCTTAGTTGTGGCATGCGGGATCTTTCGTTGTGGTGCATGGGCTTAGTTGCCCCGCCGCATGTGGGAGCTTAGTTCCCCAAGACCAGGGATCCAATCCGTGTTCCCTGCATTGGAGAGCAGATTCTTAACCACTGGACCACCAGGGAAGTCCCAAGTTCAAGAATGTTAAAACAATTTCTATACAGTCCTTATTATTAAGCAGTCTGCTTGAATGAATAATGAAATAATGTTCACTTTGGGAGAGTCAAGGTAACTAATAATAATTTATAATGAAATCAGCTTCCTTGATTGTTTTAATATTAGAAATAATAAAGACAACCAACTTATACTAAAATAAGTAATAGTAAATGGTTAAAAAATTTTAAGGTGAAGTTTTTAGCAAAAAGAAAGGAGAGGCTGGCACTTCTAATAGAAACATTTAATAAATATTGTAATGGGATTCTAATGGTGTTAGCTTTAGGGAATAAGTAATAATTGATGGAATGAGGATGTTTTTATTGGCAGTTATTTAAATTTTTCCACTTGAAGTCTAAAGACTTGTGGTTGAATATAAAAAAGAGCATTAAGTATGGGCCATTTATAAGAACAAAGACGTCAAAAGAGAATTCTAAAGTTACAGCCTCACTTCCAGGCTCGTGCAGAATATACTTCTCTTTTCAACTTTGGGTTCAAGTATCTACAAGACTGTGGTTGGGAGCTCCAGATAGAGCTATGCGGTAGTCATGTTTCTTTCTTCTGGGCCTTGTGTCTTCTACCAGTTCTTCTCAATCCTTTGGAGACAGGAGATGATACCTCATTCCACTTATCACCATTTTAAGGCATTCAGGATTGTCTTGAATAAGTGGTTCAGCTTCTACTGTCTTAATTAAGAAATTCTTCGATATAAGAGGAAACCTGACTTTAGCAAGGATGTCAACCATAAATGGCTGGCAATTAGGTTCATCATATTTCAACCACCTGACTGCAACGTCGTAAACCTGATCCTCTGCTCTCACAGTTAGAGTGTCCTGATTGAGGAGATGTGTAACTCACCTGGCATCAAGTTGTAGAAATTCATTAGTTTTATAAAATTCAGAAAATCCTGATGAATAAAGTCATCTGCAGTTGCGTTCAATTTAGGACAGTGTAGACACTCTGCTAGCCCACTTATACCAAGACAATTGGAAGCATCAACTTGTTCTTTGAAAAAAATCAACACACATTTCTTCACAGGTTCAATCTAGTACTGGTTTGCTGCATCTAACAAAGGCTGAACATTGTTGCTATTCACAGAAATTCTAATGCTATAAGTGAATTCCACAAGTTATTTAATAATGTCAGGTTCAGCATCTTTGAGTTCTACTTCAAAGAACTTTGATTCAAGCATGTTAGTTGTGAACATTAATTTTAAAAAATAACTGGCTGCAGCAAGGACAACACAGTGAACAGCTGTCTTTCGTTCCTGGACCATAAGGATCACATCACACAGTGTTTTCTTTGGATTTATGTAGCTTGTCAACAAGGTTCTGCAGTCAGTGCCTCCCAGCGTGATTTCAAGTTGACCCTGGGTATAAATCCCTGGGTAGACCGTAGATTCAACTATAGTTGGGTGGTGGATTTAAATCACTGTTTCCGCATGTTATTCATGACGCCCATGAAGTTTGCCAATTTAGCTTCCTCTCGAGCAGCAAGTTTCTTTTCGGTCTTCTTGCCACTCTTCTCCACCCCGGAGGCTGCCATCCTCCGTCAGCACGGTTCACGCCTGAACCGCCGTTCCAGGCGAAGGGTTGCAGGCTCCCGATACTCTGGGGCTTCTGTTTATCAAACACCTTGACCGGGATGGGTGGCTGCAGCGCCCTGCTCCCGAACCAGCGAGCCAGCGGCAGACCACTGCGGTAGGACAAGGCCCTTTGGCCCCCTCAAGCTCGCCGGGAAGCGACGACGCGGGCTCTGCTGCGTCTCCCACAGAACCGAAGCCCAGAGAAGGAGCCTGTGCCAGCTTACTTTTAAAGAGTAATGGGTGCAGATCGGTTATTAATCCTGTACCATAGTGCACTTTGGAAAATAAAATGCCCTGTGCTAATCTCACAACAAAGATAGATTCGTTTCTTTAATATGTTGGTGTCTTGTAATCTATGTTGAGAATATTTCAGGCTTTATAACAGTAGTATTTACAGGGCTTACAAATCATGCTTCTTTTGGTTCAGTAACTTAATCTTAAAAAGAGACACATTAAAAAGTTGTAACTGGGCTTACCTGGTGGCGCAGTGGTTGAGAGTCCGCCTGCCGATGCAGGGGACACGGGTTCATGCCCCGGTCCGGGAAGATCCCACATGCCGCGGAGCGGCTGGGCCCGTGAGCCATGGCCGCTGAGCCTGCGCGTCCAGAGCCTGTGCTCCACAACAGGGGAGGCCACAACAGTGAGAGGCCCGTGTACCGAAAAAAAAAAAAAAAAGTTGTAACTTAAGCCCTACTTGAAAAATACATAATCAGAGATCTAGCAAGACCTTTCCTCTATTCAGGGCAACAAAAAATAGTGATTATCCCTCACATCCCTCATGCCCAGAGTCTATGCTGTGTATTTACAGGTGCCTTTACTTCAAGTATCTCTTAATTCTCATCTCCTTGGACTGAAACTTTCATTATTTTTATTTCTCACAACATCATAGTGTTCATCTGTGGTCCCAAACTCAACATGCCCCAAACTAAAATTAATGGTTTCACTCCTACTTTCCGCCTCCTGACGTGCACGTGAACACTAACGAAAACCTCCCCTTTCTTTTCCTTCTATCCACTCCAACCTTCAAACCACAAGTCAAGAATCATCCAAAACTCTTCTACTTTCTCTTCCCCCATGATCTTGCGCCTCCCTCCCACCCTCCCTACTCACCCCAATCATGTAGTTTTTAAAGTACATAAATTCTGGAAGTAACCTAACACACACAATTAGTCATAAATTAATATGTATTGACTAATACCTGTCAATTAAGAGGTAGAATAGGATGTGTAAGCTTTGGAGTTGTGAATTTGGGCTTACCGCATCCATAGGTCTCATCTTAAATAGTGAACTCTAGGTTTGATCAGTTCTAGCATCCTTTCATGGACCAGTGCAACAGAGATAATAAAGGCTTTTAGGAATTAGAATGACTCCCTTGACCCTGGGCTCTCCTACCTGATTGTAACTTTGAAAGTCTGGGGGATTCAGCTAAATGCAACAATCTTTTTTTTTTTTTCCCCCTTTTTTGGCTCTGCATGGCATGTGGGATCTTAGTTCCCTGACCAGGGATCAAACCCACGCCACAATCCTTGGTCCCAATATCCTAAATATCTCTTAAATCTTTTTCATTCCTCTCTACCTAGTTCACCTTCTGACCACATTTCTCCTGGACCTTTACAACAGTCTTTTAACTGGTTTCCTTACCATTGCTTCTCACCTTACAATTCATCCTTTACATCAGAGGGAGCTTTCTAAAACCTAATTTCATGTTACTGCTTTGCTTAAAACTCCTTAAGCCTCCCCATAATGGAAAAAGTACTTTGCCACTCAAGTACCACCTTCATGATTCTTTAAAGACTCCTTTCTTGGGTTTCCCTGGTGGCGCAGTGGTTGAGAGTCTGCCTGCCGATGCAGGGGACACGGGTTCGTGCCCCGGTCCAGGAAGATCCCACATGCCGCGGAGCGGCTGGGCCCGTGAGCCATGGCCACTGAGCCTGCGTGTCCGGAGCCTGTGCTCCGCAAAGGGAGAGGCCACAACAGAGAGGCCCGCGTACCGCCAAAAAAAAAAAAGTTCATTGCGGGACTTCCCTGGTAGCCCAGTGGTTAAGGCTCCGGACTTCCACTGCAGGGGGAGTGGGTTTGATCCCTGGTCAGGGAACTAAGATCCCACATGCCATGCAGTGCCAAAAAAGGGGAGAAAAAAAAAAGATTGTTGCATTTAGCTGAATCCCCCAGACTTTCAAAGTTACAATCAGGTAGGAGAGCCCAGGGTCAAGGGAGTCACTCTAATTCCTAAAAGCCTTTATTATCTCTGTTGCACTGGTCCATGAAAGGATGCTAGAACTGATCAAACCTAGAGTTCCCTATTTAAGATGAGACCTATGGATGCGGTAAGCCCAAATTCACAACTCCAAAGCTTACACATCCTATTCTACCTCTTAATTGACAGGTATTAGTCAATACATATTAATTTATGACTAATTGTGTGTGTTAGGTTACTTCCAGAATTTATGTACTTTAAAAACTACATGATTGGGGTGAGTAGGGAGGGTGGGAGGGAGGCGCAAGAGGGAGGGGTTATGGGGATATATGTATACATATAACTAATTCCCTTTGCTATACAGCAGAAACTAACACAACATTGTAAAGCAATTATACTCCAATAAAGATGTTAAAAAAAAAAAAAGCCATCAGTGCATACTGGAATTTGATGGCAAGAATAGGCACATGAGTAATAGCTTTGAAAAATAAATTAAATAAAAAGAGAAAAAAAAACTATGATTGGGACTGGATTCTAAGGAAATAAACAAAAGTAGAGAAAAGACTATATTCACAGTGTTCCAATGATCCTTTTCATTTAAAGCAGCAAAAGATTGGAAACAATTTACATGTACAATTTAAATGGTTAAGTAAATTATAGTATATCATTTTAAAGGACTATTTTTCTGCTGTTGAAAATGGTGATAACTGAGATTAAGGGCGTGAGAAAGTGAACACTAAAGAATTTTAAGTGATGAAGCAAAAGAAAAATTATATTTCTTACTGAGATTACAAGTATATTAAGAAAAGCTGTAGTTAAAAAAACTTGGAGGAGGGATTTCTGTGGTGGTCCAGTGGTTAAGACTCCAAGCTCTCAATGCTGGGGGCCCGAGTTCAATTCCTGGTCGGGGAACTAGATCCCACCTGCTGCAACTAAGATCCCACATGCCGCAACTAAAGGATCCCTCATGCTGCAACCCCACATGCCTCAACTGAAGATCCTGCACGTGGCAACAAAGATCTCACATGCCGCAACTAAGACCCAGCACGGCCAAATAAATAAATAAATAAATATTAAAAAAAATAACTTGGAGGAAATATATCAAAATTTTACCATTAGTTATATTAAGATGGAGAGATAATGAGTGGGTTAAAAATTTTTGTTTTTCTTTTCTTTCCTTCCCAGATTTTCTGAGCTGAAAGGCTGAAGGGATAAGCCAATCCAAAACCATAGGAAAAAACAAAGGTACAAATACTGAGCTAGGGAGTGGAGTGTTCTCAACCGTACTCATGTTTCCCCTCACGAATTCAAGACTTCCTTTTGTTAGCCGGGAAGTTTTTAGTTCCATAGAGTTCTTGGGACGGGCTCCCTAAATTCTTACCATCAGGCCAGGATCAGAGCCAGCCCAGAGGTCAGCAGAAGGCTGGTTGGCTGGTTCCTCCATCACAATAACAGCACCTCCCTGTACCCTGGGGTGTAGTCCCAGTGTTGTAGGTACATTGAATCTGAATGAATTGATAAGGGTGCCTGGAAGTAGAATGCCACAGAGTTGATAGCTTCTGTGATCTTAATGTTCCAGGATTTCTGCAGAAGTCAAAATAACTGATTTTCCTTTCTGGTGCCGATGGGCATTTGCTTTGTCCAGCTCTTTTGTAGGTGACACTTTGTCCCCCAAGTCCTCCAGGGCCCATGTACCTTTCCACCTGCTGTGTGGGCACTGGAGTGGTAGCAGTGCTGAGTGCTACAGAGAAATAGCACTGGTGGAAGCTGTGGTTATTATGACACCAAGAACTTTCCCCCTCCAACCCCCTCCTCCTCTTTCTTTGTATTCTCTTTCTTGGCATCTGGGTCTGTCACCTACTCCGTTGAACAGTTCAGAAACCTGAGATTGGCTCTTGTATTTTTCCTCTTCCCTCACTGTCCTTATCCAAATAGTCACCAAGTTCTGCTTCATGCATTCATAATTTTTCACCTGAGTTATTCCAGTAGCCTCTAGACAGGGCCCTCTGATTCCAATCTTGAAATCACTCCCACTATCTTTTGTATTATGGCCAAATCTGATCTTGTCACTCCCCTATTTAAAATCCCTCCAAGAGCACTGCAGATGCAATTCAAACCAGTTAACTTAGTGTAGAAGCTTCTCACAGTCAGGCACTTGCCTACGTCTCTGCAGCCACCTGCTCTTCCCCTTGTACTGAAACAATGCCAAGCTTCCTTGAGGCCTTAGTTTCATCATCTGTAAAATGGGGATAATAATTTGTACCTACTTCATATGGTTGTTGTAAGGCCCCTCAAAACTGTTTCATGCCTCCTTGCCTTTGCACACAGTGTTCCTTTGCCTACAATACCCTTTCTATCTGGCTAATTTCTGCTTGTCTAATGAAGGTTCAAGTCAAAGAACCCCTACCTGAATACCCAATCTCAGATGAATACCTCTCCCCTGTGCTCTGGCTTCCTGTGTGTTTCCCACTGGTAACACTTTTTACCTGGAGGAAAACTGTCCTTCATCTCTCTTTATCACCAGTTCCTGGCTGCTGACTTTAAAAAAATGCACCACATGAGAGTTGCGAATTAAGTTTTATTTGAGGCAAAATCAGGAGCCCGGGAGACAGCATCTCAGATAGCTTTGAGAAACTGTTCCAAAGAGGCAGGGGGGAAGGTCACTATATATGTGATTTTGGTGAAGGGGGAGTACATGCAATCAAGCTAGTCTCTAGTGAAGGTTACTGCTAGTCACAAGGAACAGATGTCACCATGAAGGATTTTAGTGCTTTTCTAAATATGAGGAGATACAAGAATTGGGCTCATAAAATCAGCTCCTGAGGGGCTTCCCTGGTGGCGCAGTGGTTGAGAGTCTGCCTGCCGATGCAGGGGACGCGGATTCGTGCCCCGGTCCGGGAAGATCCCACATGCCACGGAGCAGCTGGGCCTGTGAGCCATGGCCGCTGAGCCTGCGCGTCCGGAGCCTGTGCTCCGCAACGGGAGAAGCCACAACAGTGAGAGGCCCACGTACCGCCAAAAAAAAAAAAAAAAAAATCAGCTCCTGAAAATACCTAACTATCTGAAGACCTGTTCTGCCAGTTTTTCTCAGAGCACAGGATGCCTCATTTCTGTCCTCCACCCTGAACTCCTTTCAGGGGGTGTTGAAAATCAGCAGGTGCAGCAGCACATGATTTAATCCTGTAGAGGTGGATGTCAAGTGCCGGTTTGTAGTTGACGTGGCTGACCTGTGTTTGATTAAGGTTTAAAAAAAGAAGGGGGTCTGCAGACCTGGGCTTAATACCAACTCTGCTAATGGCTAGTTGGGTGACATTGAGCAAATCATTTATCCTCTCTCAATCCTCCAATTCTCCCAAGGAGAGAGGACCAGGTGATCCTAGAAATTTGTTTCCACTTCAAAACAACAAGCTTGGGGCTTCCCTGGTGGCGCAGTGGTTGAGGGTCCGCCTGCCGATGCAGGGGACATGGGTTCGTGCCCCAGTCCGGGAAGATCCCACATGCCACGGAGCGGCTGGGCCCGCGAGCCATAGCCACTGAGCCTGCGTGTCCGGAGCCTGTGCTCCGCAACAGGAGAGGCCACAACAGTGAGAGGCCCACCTACCGCAAACAAAACAAAACAAAACAAACAAACAAAAAAAAAGCTTTTGGGAAGAGGAAAAGCAGCAAGATAGTCTTAGAAAATAAGAGAATATGTTATGAAATAGGATGTACCTACCATTACTCTCCTTTTTTTCCTTTCTTTTAGAGGTGGTTTTCTACAGAGAAAGTCATTCCTAAGGACTATGCTCTCCCCAACTCCAGCTGGAGCAAGGACTTAAGACTCCTCTTTGACCAGTTCATGAAGAAATGTGAAGACGGCTCCTGGGAACGTTTACCTTCATATAAAAGTAAATATACTCAAAAGAGTGAAGATTTCAAAACCTATTTTCTTGGTAGGAATAGGTACACTCCCATAAAGAATATTTAAATATCAAATATAAAACTAAGAACAGATTGAAGTACTTGTTACCACTTGAAAAAGGAAGGAGGATAATGCAGGGGGGTTGCTATATTCTCCAGTTTTATAGGCCAGAAATCTCAATGAATTTCACAGATTGTGGGAGAGCATGAAGTCTGTTGCCATTAATAAGAATGCCCCCACCGTGGCATCATCATCACCATTATCAGGAAGGGGCCCCCAGAAAGACTCCACCCTACCACATTCTCATCACCTCTCTGTCTTGAGGCTGTCATCACTAACCTCAATTTGCTGTTTATCCCAATATATGGCTCTGTCACCCTAAGAAGCTCAGAGTACTCAAGTCATCCCCTCATCTCCCAGACTCTAAACTCCCAAGGCAAACTACCCCACCTCCAACACATACACATTGCACTTCCTGTCCTTTGTGTGTGTGTGTGTATGTGTTTTAATTAATAGACTTCTTTTTTTTAGTAGTTTCAGGTCTATAGAAAAAAGAGTGGAAAGAACAGAGTTCCCATATACCCCTTAATTCCTTCTGCCAGCTTTCCATTTATTAACATCTTGCGATAGTAAAGTACATTTGTTGTAATGGTGAGACTGTATTAATACATTAACTAAAGTCCATAGTTTACATTAGGGTTCACTGTGTAATACTTGATGAGTTTTGACAAATGTATAATGACATATAACATACGGAATAGTTCCACCGCCTTAAAAATTCACTGTGTCCCCCGTTCATCTGTCCCTCCTTCTCCTGAACCCTTGGCAACCACTGATCTTTTTACTCTCTCCATGGTTTTGCCTTTTCCAGAATACATACAGTATGTAGCCTTTTCAGATTGTTTTCTTTCACTTAATAATATACATTTATTAAGGTACATTTATTTTTTCCACAGCAGTTAACACCATCTGGCATGCCTTGTGTTTATTTAACAGTGTGTCTCTCACCACTAGAGTGTTTGCTTCTGTCGACTTAAGAAAAAATGCACAATGTGAGAGTTGCGAGTTAAGTTTTATTTGGGGCAAAATGAGGACTGCAGCTCGGGAGACAGCATTTCCGATAGCTCTGAGAAACTGCTCCAGAGAGGTAGGGGGGAAGGTCAGTATATATGTGATTTTGGTGAAGGGGGAACGCATGCAATCAAGCATATATTTTTTTGCAGAAGGTTTCTGCTAGTCACGAGGAGCAGACATCACCGTGAAGGATTTTAGTGCTTTTCTAGATATGAGGAGATACAAGAATTGGGCTCATAAAATTGGTCCTGAAAATATCTGTCTGAAGACCTATTCTGCCAGTTTTTCCCAGAGCACAGAGCGCCTCATTTCTGCTCTCCACCCTGAACTCCTTTCCGGGGGTGTTGAAAATCAGTAGCTGCAGCAGCACATGATTTAATCCTTGTAAAGGGAGTTGGTAAGTGCCAATGGCAAGTGCCAATTTGTAGTTGACAGCGCCTCCTCATGGTCATAAATTTGACCATGATTTGGGAGGCATTTCATGACCATTTTGTCCCATGGTGCTAGGAAGGCTCATTCCTAGGTCTGGTGAAGATTTTGCTGATAGGCCACTCAGTGTGCTATTACTGGACTAGGTCTTTTAACAGTAACTAAAGACTCTGGACCACCTGTCTTACTAATCTGTTATGGTCCAGGAAAATTCCCTCTTGTCGTATCTTCCCATATCTAGAGTTACAGTATTACAATCATTGATCTCATATAAAACTATATATTTTTGTTGGAGGCTCAGTCACACATTTGGTAATGCAAGAAACAACAATCTTGTAAAACAGGAAAAATGCAAATAACATAGCTAGCAATATTATTAAAGTCATAAGTGAGAATTCAGCCAAGAACTTCCATTAGGTACAGCCCAGTATATCTTCAGCTCACCTGACTTAGTCTGTTCTGTACCAATCGTTATCTTTCAGGGAAATGGTGTATTGTCACTGTCCATAAGGCTCCCAGCCCAATTTCCTAGTTACTATGCTGGTTATCCTTAGTATAATTTGATTGTTCCCAAGGTAAAAGGGTGCCTTAAAACTTAAATGACCATAGCCTGGTGTTAACCACATAAATCCATCCCATAATTGCGGGAGCTTTTATTCCTTGGCTGAAATTTTGCTGTTGCTCTGATTGAGCTTGAGTAACTTTAGAGGAAAATTCATTTTTTTATGGCCAGGGTCAGAGCAGGTATTATTAATTGTCTAGGTGAGGGGATCCCATCTAGTAATATCAAGAGTAGCCTGAACAGGACTGAACTTTCTTTCTTCTGAAATAAATTTCCTAAGGACCATCCAATTAGAGGCTTGGAGTAGAGCAATCCACCAAGGTAATCCAGAAGTACTAGACAAAGGTGATTGGCCACAAACCCAACAATTGGATTGATTTTTTAAACTAGCATAGGATCGTGTCCATGATAGAAAACATTTGATTTATATGCAAAGGTCTGAGAAGTCAAGAAAACTTTATAAATGATAATACGAATCAGGTCCAGCATCTTGGGTAAGCTGTCTGCTTCTGATGTTGTCTTCTTCTCATCCTGGTGTGAGTGTAGTTTCCTCTGTTTGAGCGGTGTTTTAAGGTGAGTTTGAGGTCAGCAGTCCTCTCTATAGACCAGTCCGATGCAGCAGCCCTTTTTAAGTGGGAAATATGAATCCAAGAGTGGATCCCTTTAGTTTTGCTGCACATGAGCTAGTTAAGGGTACCTGGTGAGGGCTTTCCATCTGGGTTGGAGTGAGTCCTTTAAATGATGTCTTTTCCAATATACATAGTCCCCTGGTTGCAGGTCATAGGGCCAATGATCTTCATCCAAAGATAGATTACTGAGATAAGCTTCAAAAACAAACTTAGAGTGTGCTTTTAATAATACAATTTAACTTTATATCAATATAACATAGCAACAAGGAACTATCCTGGAAGTGAGTCTTAGTAAATACAGACCTTCATTAACAAAACTGGGATTTAACATTCATTGAAACATCTTTTTCTCTCTAAAATTACCCTCATTTCTACCAAATATAACCAAATTAAGACTAATTTGTTTGCAAAATAAATCTGGTCTCAATACACTTGGCCTGATGATATATAACTATAATTGATCATATAGGCTTTTTGCTTGCTGAAACTTTTATAAGGAGTCTCAGGCTGGACTTTTAAAATACCTCTCAGGGCTAAGAAAGTCACCAACGGCTTATCACAGATTTCACCTAACAGATCTAGGTGAATTCCTCCCTTTTCAAGGTCCCAAAATACCTTGAGTTTTCTGTACCTGTTAGTGAGGTAGCCTTCCTAATTTATCTGATAAAGCTACTGGCAACCTGAGAGTTTCCAGTGTCTGGAGCGGACAGATAGCAAAGATAAATGTTTCAGTCCTGCTTACAAAGGTATAATTTACCAAATTACTATAAGTCATAATTAGTTTGAGGGGAAGGTTTTCCTTACACCTGGAAAACACAGATTTAAACCAGTAATTTTTCAGATAGAAACCATAAAATTTACAACCATATTCACCAGTTCACTCAGTCCTATGTAACTAATCCTTTTTGTTAACAGCTTTATGAAGCCATCAGGTTTCCCATTAGAATTCTTCAATTTCTTACCCAGTTCAGCATTATGGTCTGAAAGTCAGAAACTTGTATTTATCCAAAAATCCTTTCTATAAGTTTTCTTGAAGAAGAAGCATTTTTGCAAAGACATTAGAGTGAAACTGTAAGTGTCTATAATGACAGAAAACTTAAGGCACATTTAAAATCTGATTACAATGCAATTAACAAAGAAACTTGGTTACTACTGTGACATACAACACTTTAAGATAATAACTAGAATTATGACTGATAACATTTTACCAGGACATATCAGAATTTTAGGAACTCCATATAATTTCTAGGATATCTTTATTAGTAACATTTACCATACAATATAACCTAAGAAGATTTATTACTCATTTGACATTACTTCCCATGTCATTTAACATACCAAATGAATCTAATTAGTTTAACATCTCTCTTTGGGATGTATCAGGGCCCCTTTGAAGCATCCCAGAGTTAGCTAGAGGTCAAAAGGAGGTCATTAAAATTTGATTTAGGAAGTGCTGTCAAAAAATATCAAAAAGGATTTAGAACACTCAGTCAGATAGGATCACAAGTCACTGTGAAACAATAGTTATTCACTTAGCCCAAGTAACAATAAAAGATTCCAAAGGCAAATACAGAACAGATCACTTATAAGGTAAAGAAACTTGAAATCTGTTATCAAAGGCATTTCAACATTATCAGAAATCTTGCCCTCTTGAGAGAGAAAAAACAAATTCAAGTTTTGCACCCGCTTACTTTTGAAATTCATTTACAGGACTTCCCTGGTGTGCAGTGGTTAAGAATCCGCCTGCCAATGCAGGGGACATGGGTTTGAGCCCTGGTCTGGGAAGATCCCACGTGCCTCGGAGCAACTAAGCCCATGCACCACAACTACTTAGCCTGCGCTCTAGAGCCCACGAGCCACAACTACTGAGCCCACATGCCTAGAGCCCCCGTGCTCCACAACAAGAGAAGCCACCACAATGAGAAGCCTGCACACCACAACAAAGAGTAGCCCCACCCGCTGCAACTAGAGAAAGCCCACGTGCAGCAACAAAGACCCAACACGGCCAAAAATAATGAACAAATAATAAAAAATAAATAAATAACATTCATTTACTCAATTAAATTTATTTTAACCTTAGTCAATCCAGACCATGCACAAAACTCTTTTCTCAGGGTGCCCTTTCCACAAACCTTTTTATGACTTTCTGTATCCATCACTTTATTTCCCATTCAGAAACAGCCAGCTATAAGTCAGACCTACTTCCTTTTCCCTTAAAAAAATGCGATTCCATTCCTCATGACTTCTTTACTAGAAACATACATCCTACTTTCCTACTGTATACTGAAATGTTTCCTTTATTATTTCTATTAACTTTAGTTACATGTTTAAATTAGAATCCTCAGCTCTTAAAACCTTAATTTCTTTTGAAAACTAAGTAAGCAATTATGAACTGTCCTTTACATTAGCATTCTGTAGATTGGTGAACATAAATACCAGTGATATTTTCTAAAATTGCTTTCTTTAGAGAATGTGGCATGAAACATATTCATTTATAATCCTAAATACCTTTTGTTTCTCTGTAAAAGGAAGCCAATGTTCAGTAATTAATGTTTCAGTATCTTATTTGGGAATGACCTAGGCTATTCAATAAGCTTCCATCACTTAACTTAATTTAGCACAACTCTACAATTTCAAGTTACCAGAACCTGGAGAGACTATTTTAGATAGACATTCGTAAAGCATAATTATTCTTAATAGAGTTTATCTAAAAGCACCTATCTCATTTACATTTTCTTTCCTTAAAAGTTTCTTCACATCAAGCTACTTTCCCTGCTGACATATTTGTAACAGATATAACAAGGTTTTATTTAGCTTATATTACACCTAGGTACAATAAAAGTATTACACTTAATGTTGATGACTCTAAAAACATGTCTATATTAATTAGATCAACAAACTTAAAACATTAATACCAGATATTAATTTAATACTGAATATTTCCCAGTTCACATGAACCTGAAATTCATTTAGCTTAATTTCTCTTGTATTTAGAATTGTTTGATTTGTGCTTACTTTTTTTAAATTTAATTTTATTTATTTTTTTATACATCAGGTTCTTTTTAGTTATCCATTTTATACATATTAGGGTATATATGTCAATCCCAATCTCCCAGTTCATCCCACCACCACCTCCCCACCCCTGCCACTCTTCCACCTTGGTGTCCATACGTTTGTTCTCTACATCTGTGTCTCAATTTCTGTCCTGCAAACCAGTTCATCTGTACCATTTTTCTAGGTTCCACATATATGTGTTAATATATGATATTTATTTTTCTCTTTATGACTTACTTCACTCTGTATGACAGTCCCTAGATCCATCCACATCTCTACAAATAACCCAATTTCATTCCTTTTTATGGCAGAGTAATATTCCATTGTATATATGTACCACATCTTTATCCACTTGTCTGTCAGTGGGCATTTAGGTTGCTTCCATGTCCTGGCTATTGTAAATACTGCTGCAATGAACATTGGGGTGCATGTGTCTTTTTGAATTACGGTTTTCTCTGGGTATATGCCCAGTAGTGGGATTGCTGTGTCATTTGGTAATTCTATATTTAGTTTTTTAAGGAACCTCCATACTGTTCTCCATAGTGGCTGTATCAATTTACATTCCCACCAACCGTGCAAGAGAATTCCCTTGTCTCCACACCCTCTCCAGCATTTGCTGTTTCTAGATTTTCTGATGATGCCCATTCTAACTGGTGTGAGGTGATACCTCATTGTAGTTTGGATTTGCATTTCTCTAATAATTAGTGATGTTGAGGAGCTTTTCATATGCTTCTTGGCCATCTGTATGTCTTCTTTGGAGAAATGTCTTTAGGTCTTCTGCCCATTTCTTGATTGGGTTGTTTTTTTAATTTTGAGCTGCATGAGCTGTTTATATATTTTAGATATTAATCCTTTGTCTGTTGATTCATTTGCAAATATTTCTCCCATTCCGAGGGTTGTCTTTTCGTCTTGTTTGTGGTTTCCTTTGCTGCGTAAAAACTTTTAAGTGTCATTAGATCCCATTTGTTTATCTTTGTTTTTATTTCCATTATTCTAGGAGGTGGATCAAAAAAGATCTTGCCGTGATTTATGTCATAGTGTTCTTCCTATGCTTTCCTCTAAGAGTTTTATAGTGTCCGGTCTTACATTTAGGTCTCTAATCCATTCTGAGTTTACTTCTGTGTATGGTGTTAGGGAGTGTTCTAATTTCATTCTTTTACATGTAGCTGTCCAGTTTTCCCAGCACCACTTATTAAACACACTGTCTTTTCTCCATTGTATATCCTTGCCTCATTTGTCAAAGATTAGTTGACCATAGTTGCATGGGTTTATCTCTGGGCTTTCTATCCTGTTCCATTGATCTATATTTCTGTTTTTGTGCTAGTACCATGTTGTCTTGATTACTATAGCTTTGTAGTATAGTCTGAAGTCAGGGAGTCTGAATCCTCCAGCTCCATTTTTTTCCCTCAAGACTGCTTTGGCCATTTGGGGTCTTTTGTGTCTCCATACAAAATTTAAGATTTTTTGTTCTAGTTCTGTAAAAAATGCCATTGGTAGTTTGATAGGGATTGCATTGAATCTGCAGATTGCTTTGGGTAGTAGAGTCATTTTCACAATATTGATTCTTCCAATCAAAGAAAATGGTATATCTCTCCATCTGTTTGTATCATCTTTAATTTCTTTCATCAGTGTCTTTTCTGCATACAGGTCTTTTGTCTCCCTTGGTAGGTTTATTCCTAGGTATTTTATTGTTTTTGTTGCAGTGGTAAATGGGAGTGTTTCCTTAATTTCTCTTTCAGATTTTTCATCATTAGTGTATAGGAATGCAAGACATTTCTGTGCATTAATTTTTTATTCTGCAACTTTACCAAATTCATTGATTAGCTCTAGTAGTTTTCTGGTGGCATCTTTAGGATTCTCTATGTATAGTATCATGTCATCTGCAAACAGTGACAGTTTTACTTCTTCTTTTCCAGTTTGTATTCCTTTTATTTCTTTTTCTTCTCTGATTGCCGTGACTAGGACTTCCAAAACTATGTTGAATAATAGTGGTGAGAGTGGACATCCTTGTCTTGTTTCTGATCTTAGAGGAAATGCTTTCAGTTTTTCACCATTGAGAATGATGTTTGCTGTGGGTTTGTCATATATGGTCTTTATTATGTTGAGGTAGGTTCCCTCTATGCCCACTTTCTGGAGAGTTTTTTCATAAATGGGTGTTGAATTTTGTCAAAAGCTTTTTCTGCCTCTATTGAGATGATCATATGGTTTTTATTCTTCAGTTTGTTAATATGGTGTATCACATTTATTGATTTGCATATATTGAAGAATCCTTGCATCCCTGGGATAAATCCCACTTGATCATGGTGTATGATCCTTTTAATGTGTTGTTGGATTCTGTTTGCTACTATTTTGTTGAGGATTTTTCCATCTATATTCATCAGTGATATTGGTCTGTAATTTTCTTTCTTTGTAGTATCTTTGTCTGGTTCTGGTATCAGGGTGATGGTGGCCTCATAGAATGAGTTTAGGAGCGTTCCTTCCTCTGCAGTTTTTTGGAAGAGTTTGAGAAGGATTGTTAGCTCTTCTCTAAATGTTTGATAGAATTCACCTGTGAAGCCATCTGGTCCTGGACTTTTGTTTGTTGGAAGATTTTTAATCACAGTTTCATTACTTGTGATTGGTCTGTTCATATTTTCTGTTTCTTCCTGGTTTAGTCTTGGAAGGTTATACCTTTCTAAGAATTTGTCCATTTCTTCCACGTTGTCCACTTTATTGGCATAGAGTTGCTTGTAGTCGTCTCTTAGGATGCTTTGTATTTCTGCAGTGTCTGTTGTAACTTCTCCTTTTTCATTTCTAATTTTATTGATTTGAGTCCCCTCCCTCTTTTTCTTGATGAGTCTGGCTAATGGTTTATCAATTTTGTTTATCTTCTCAAAAGAACCAGCTTTTAGTTGTATTGATCTTTGCTATTGTTTTCTTTGTTTCTATTTCATTTATTTCTTCTCTGATCTTTATGATTTCTTTCCTTCTACTAACTTTGGGTATTGTTTGTTCTTCTTTCTATAGTTCTTTTTGGTGTAAGATTAGATTGTTTATTTGAGATGTTTGTTGTTTCTTGTGGTAGGATTGTATTGTTATAAACTTCCCTCTTAGAACTGCTTTTGCTGCATCCCATAGGTTTTGGATCATCGTGTTTTCATTGTAATTTGTCTCTAGGTATCTTTGATTTCCTCTTTGATTTCTTCACTGATCTCTTGGTTATTTAGTAATGTATTGTTTAGCCTCCATGTGTTTGTGTTTTTTACCTTTTTTTCCATGTAACTGATTTCTAATCTCATAGTGTTGTGGTCGGAAAAGATGCTTGATATGATTTCAGTTTTCTTAAATTTACTGAGGCTTGATTTGTGACCGAAGATGTGATCTCTCCTGGAGAATGTTCCGTGCACACTTGAGAAGAAAGTGTAATCTGTTTTTGGATGGAAGTCCTATAAATATCAATTAAATCTATGTGGTCTATTGTGTCATTTAGAGCTTGTGTTTCCTTATTAATTTTCTGTCTGGAAGATCTGTCCATTGATGTAAGTGAGGTGTTAAAGTCCCCCACTATTATTGTGTTACTGTCGATTTCCTCTTTTATAGCTGTTAGCAGTTGCCTTATGTATTGAGGTGCCCCTATGTTGGGTGCATATATAATTGTTATATCTTCTTCTTGGTTTGATCCCTTGATCATGATGTAGTGCCCTTCCTTGTCTCTTGTAACATTCTTTATTTTAAAGTCTATTTTATCTGATATGAGTATTGCTACCCCAGCTTTCTTTTGATTTCCATTTGCATGAAATATCTTTTTCCATCCCCTCACTTTCAGTCTGTATGTGTCCCGAGGTCTGAAGTGGGTCTCTTATAGACAGCATGTATATGGGTCTTGTTTTTGTATCCATTCAGCAAGCCTGTGTCTTTTGGTTGGAGCATTTAATCCATTCACATTTAAGGTAATTATCGATATGTATGTTCCTGTTACCATTTTCTTAATTGTTTTGGGTTTGTTTTTGTGGGTCCTTTTCTTGTCTTGTGTTTCCCACTTAAGAGAAGTTCCTTTAGCATTTGTTGTAGAGCTGGTTTGGTGGTGCTGAATTCTTTTAGCTTTTGTTTTGTCTGTAAAGCTTTTGATTTCTCCATCGAATCTGAACGAGATCCTTGCCGGGTAGAGTAATCTTGGTTGTCAGTTCTTCCCTTTCATCACTTTAAATATGTCATGCCACTCCCTTCTGGCTTGTAGAGTTTCTGCTGAGAAATCAGCTGTTAATCTTATGGGAGTTCCCTTGTATGTTATTTGTCGTTTTTCCCTTGCTGCTTTCAATAATTTTTCTTTGTTTTTAATTTTTGCCAATTTGATTACTATGTGTCTCGGCATGTTTCTCCTTGGGTTTATTCTGTATGGGACTCTCTGCACTTCCTGGACTTGGGTGGCTATTTCCTTTCCCATGTTAGGGAAGTTTTTGACTATAATCTGTTCAAATATTTTCTTGGGTCCTTTCTCTCTCTGTTCTCCTTCTGTGACCCCTATAATGCGAATGTTGTTGCGTTTAATGTTGTCCCAGAGGTCTCTTAGGCTGTCTTCATTTCTTTTCATTCTTTTTTCTTTATTCTGCAGCAGTGAATTCCACCATTCTGTCTTCCAGGTCACTTATCCATTCTTCTGCCTCAGTTATTCTGCTATTGATTCCTTCTAGTGTAGTTTTCATTTCACTTATTGTATTGTTTATCTTTGTTTGTTTGTTCTTTAATTCTTCTAGGTCTTTGTCAAACATTTCTTACATCTTCTTGATCTTTGCCTCCATTCTTTTTCCGAGGTCCTGGATCATCTTCACTATCATTATTCTGAATTCTTTTTCTGGAAGGTTGCCTATCTCCACTTCATTTAGTTGTTTTTCTGGGGTTTTATCTTGTTCCTTCATCTGGTTCATAGCCCTCTGCCTTTTCATCTTGTCTATCTTTCTGTGAATGTCAGTGCTTACTTTTTCTTAAGCCAGTTAAGTAGAGGTCATTTACAAATTAACCTCAGCAGCATTATCCAAAGGGACACACATACTGAGACATACATATATCTAGAGAGACACAACGAGAGATCTATATAGCTTCATTCTCTAAACTTAGTCATGAATCAGATATCAAAATGTAAAACTCACTAGTTTATAATTAACAGTTGGAATAAGAAAGAATTTTAAAGGCTTTGTTCTCTGTATTTTCCTCAGACTCAGGACTTAGAGCTGGTCTATATAAGATAATTGTTCCTGAGAGCCCTAGTTTCAAGGCACAGGGAGAAAAAATCAAGTTCTCCTAGTAGGACTTGTTCCTCAGGGTCAGAATTCTGAAGAGATATGTTTCTGTTTTTTGAGGTTCTTTTTTTCCTTCAAGCTAGCTTTCTCTACTAGTTGGGAATTAAATGGGGGTTGGTTAACCTTCGACTGGCATTGTGTACTTAACTGGCACAATTGAAGGTTCATAATTTTCATAGATACCCCCTTTTCTTTCTTTTTAATGGTTTTAAAAAGTTGGTCTGATATAGTTTCAAGTAATTAATTGTTGGTTTCCTGAAAAGAAGTTACTCTATCATTTCCTCTTTTAGAAGCTTCTAGATACCAATCAAAGTAACCATTCCATTCAGTCTGTTTGATCTCATGGCTGGCTTTTTTCTAACTGTGTGTGCAAAAATATTAATTTTAAAATATCAAAAGAACCCCAATTTGGTCATTTTAGGTTGAGATCTCCTTTGGTATATTTCCCCAATTAAGTAGGTACTTGCAAATATGAGTTTTGTACATACATAAACCTGCCTGGAGTGTTAGTCAGAGGCTGGCTTTCTGATGCCCCTTGTTTCTGTGTTAGAGAGGCTCTATCTCCCATTTTAAGTTGAATTTGACAGGGATAAAATTTACTAGTGAAATTGTGTGGTGGGCCAGTGTGCTGCTTGTGAGCTTAGCTCCTCTAGGCATCACCCCGGAGTTGTTTCAGCCCTCTTAACATGTCTCAGTTTCTCCCTTCAGTGGTCTAATGCCACCGCGGGTGCTCAGATCACTGAATGGCCAATTCTTATGCATGCCCCTGGATGAGGAAGCCTTTTAATTAATGAGTAGGTTTCCCTATGGGATCACTGCATGGCATGAGGACCCTGCCTCCACCACTCCCGTAAATTTCTCAGGCGACTGAGAAAGCCAGAACAGGCTGGGAGGATTCTTGTGCCCTTTCTTCGGAGCAAAGCTCTCATGTAATATCTTCACTTTTATCTTGACAAATTCTATTAAGGCAGCTGAACTGAGGAAAAGCATCAGATCGGCCTCTTACCTAACTACTCAGTGCAGACCACTCAGTCTCCTACAACTGAGCAAACCCTGGTATCTTTCAACCAGCTCCCCCTCCACAGTATCTTTCACCTGGGTGAGTATTCCCTGGTATCTTTCAACCGAGCCTCCCCCAGTATCTTTCAACTGGGTGGATATTTCCCTGGTATCTTTTAACCAGGGCCCCCACCCCGTATCTTTCAACTGGGAGGAGGCAGGTACTTGCTACTCTACCAAATAAAACTCAGGATCATCAACCAACACGGGAGATCTGAGAACCAGGAGAGACTTACCCAAATTCATCTGGACTCTCCAAGGAGGCAGATGGGTGCAAGGGGCCTCTCTGCTGGTACCAAGGCTCTGGTTCCTCGTACAGTTTAGGCGAAGGAGAGAAGTCCACTCTGGGTCCCTTCGTGGTTGCCATAAAACTGTCAACTTGAAAAAAAAATGCACAACGTGAGAGTTGCGAGTTAAGTTTTATTTTGGGCAAAATGAGGACTGCAACCCAGGAGACAGCATTTCAGATAGCTCTGAAAAACTGCTCCAAAGAGATAGGGGAGGAAGATAAGTATATATGTGATTTTGGTGGAGGGGGAATGCATGCAATCGAGCAAGTCTCTAGTGAAGGTTACTGCCAGTCACAAGGAGCAGACGTCACCGTGAAGGATTTTAGTGCTTTTCTAGATATGAGGAGATACAAGAATTGGGCTCATAAAATTGGCTCCTGAAAATATCTAACTATCTGAAGACCTTTTCTGCCAGTTTTTCCCAGAGCACAGGATGCCTCATTTCTGCTCTCCACGCTGAACTCCTTTCAGGGGGTGTCGAAAATCAGCAGCTGCAGCAGCACATGATTTAATCCTTGCAGAGGTAGATGGCAAGTGCCAATGGAAAATACCAGTTCATAGTTGACATTTCATAAGGGCAGAGATTTTTGTATGTTTTATTCCCCACTATATCTCCAGTGCTTAGAACAGTACCTGATACATAGTAAGTGCCTTATACATATTTGTAGGACGAAGAAAGATAGGAAGGAAGGGAAGAAACACACACCAGGGAACCTGCTTAAGATGCTCTACTTGGTTTTTTTTTTACCTAAAATCTCTTCCCTCCTGTAATGAACACTCTAGTGATGAGAGGCAAACCACTAAAAAAAAAAACAAAGTAGGTCAGATGGTGATACATGTTGTGAAAAAACTAAATGCACTTTAATAACAACAAAAAAAAAGGAGATCCCTCATATAGGAACTGGGAGGAACAGTGGACTGCCTTCTTTTCTGCCCGTTGCTTTCTTTAAAAAAGAAAAAAGAAAAACCAGAAGTTTATTAGCACATATACCTCATGTATACCTGGGAGATGCCCAGGGAAAAGTGAGTAACTCCCCGAGGTAGCCTAAGCCACCAGTTTATTTTTTGTTATTAATTAATTAGTTAATTAATTTACTTTTGGCTGCGTTGTGTCTTTGTTGCTCATGCAGCCTTTCTCTAGTTGCAGCAAGCAGGGGCTACACTTCGTTGCAGTGCACGGGCTTCTCATTGCGGTGGCTTCTCTCATTGTGGAGCATGGGCTCTAGGAGCACAGGCTTCAGTAGTTGCAGCACGTGGGCTCAGTAGTTGTGGCTCACGGATTCTAGAGCACAGGCTCAGTAGTTGTGGCACACGAGTTTAGTTGCTCCGCAACATGTGGGATCTTCCCGGACCAGGGATCGAACCCGTGTTCCCTGCATTGGCAGGCGGATTCTCAACCACTGTGCCACCGGGGAAACCCAATGTTTTTTTTTTTTAATGACCTCAAGTAGGCCCTTAACATTGCCTGACAATCATATTTCATTTTTCCCTCGTCTACTCACTCTCCTGCTCTCCTAGATGACTATTTCCTACCTTCTTTTTCTCAAGCCTCACTCTCAGCTGACCTTGCCTCCTGTTTCACGGAAAACAAAAGCAATCAGAAGAGAATTTCCAAGCAACCCCTACCTCATTTACCCTCTTCCCTGCGTCTGTGCCTGATGTTCTGCTTTTTCCTGTTATGAATGAACTGACCATACTCTTATGAGAGGCCAAGCCTTCTATTGGTGCACTGTATTCTATCCCTTTGGCCTACTTAAGGATATCCCTCTCTGCTAGATCTTTCTCATCAGTGTACAGACATGCCACAACTGGGTTTCTCTCTCCCTGGTCTCTCTTAAACCTCTCCAAGCAGACTCTCACTCCCACCACTCCATCAAAACTACTGTCACCAGTGACCTTCATGTCCCTAACCAATGACCTTGCTCAGCTTTTGGCACAGCTGATAACTCCTTTCTCCTTGAACGTGGCTTCCAGGACACCACAGTCTTCTACTTCACTGGTTCTTCCTTTTTAGTTTCTTTCACCAGTTCCTCCTTGTCCTCAAACAATGTTAGGGTGCCCCATGTCTCAATCCTTAGTACTCCTTGCTTCCCTAAACTCTCTTGGTAATCTCGTTCAGTCACACGCCTTTAGAGGCCATCCAAAAGCTGACAACTTAACTAATTTCATGGTTGAAATATAGTGAGTGGGTTCAAATTCTGGTTCTACAACTTAAAGCTGTGTGACCTTGAGCAAGTTACTTTACCTTTTTTTGCCTCAGTTTCCTCATGGTATTTGCTGAATACTTCAATATTTGCTGAAGAAATGAATGAAACAGGGGCTTCCCTGGTGACGCAGTGGTTGGGAATCCGCCTGCTGGTGCAGGGGATGGGTTCAGTCCCTGGTCCAGGAAGATCCCACATGCCACAGAGCAACTAGGCCCTTGCGCCACAACTGCTGAAGCTCACATGCTCTAGGACCCTCAAACCACAACTACTGAGCCCAAGCACCACAACTACTGAGCCCATGTGCTGCAGCTACTGAAGCTCACGCACCTAGAGCCCATGCCCTGCAACAAGAGCAGCCACCGAAATGAGAAATCCACACACCTCAACAAAGAGTAGCCCCTGCTCACCGCAACTAGAGAAAGCCCGTGCAGCAATGAAGACCCAACATAGCCAAAGAAATGAATGAAACAAAAATAAAACTACCTTAACCAAGAAAAATGGTAGAGTTCATAAGTTTCTTTATAGAACCACCAATATAGAGAGAAATAAGAATTAACTCTGTTTTACAAATGAAGGGGGAAATTAGTAATTTGTGTTACTAATTCCATTCTAACTATTTATCATATCACAAAATTAATTGAATGTCCTTAACCCAGTGCAATCTGGCTTCTACTCTAATAGCTCTACTGAAATTTCTTCACTTAAGCCACTAGCGACCTAATTGCCATATTTTGTGAGCATTTTTCAGCCCTTACTGTGCTGGACCTAACTGTTAATCTCATTCTCCTTGAAATGTTTTGTCTCTTGGCTTTCACAAATCTCTGACCAATTTTCCCTTTCTCCTTCTACCCACTCCTTAAATGTCAGTAGTTTCCAGGGTTCAGTTCCCACATGTTTCTGCTCATCCCTTCATCCAACCTAACTATCGTCTCTTGTCGGAAACTTGACCCTCTCAGAAGAGGGAGGAGTTTGAGGTCCTCCTTGATACCCATACTTGCTTTCAAATTATTATTTCCCCTCCTTCTTAGAAAACCCCCATTCCTTTTGAGGTTTATACCATCTCACTTTTTCCGACTTTATCACCCTCAACTTCCCCTTCTTGTAGCTATCATCTACCAACCTTTCCCTATATGCTGAGTATTTCAGCACCTGGTTAACTGTTTTCCTCTCTACCCAACTCTATTCACCATTCTCAGCAACCCACCGTCCACACCACGGCTCCTCAGTTTATTTACCTTCTCATCACCTATGACCTTTCTTTTGCACAGCCCCAGCAATGCACTCCCAAGGACATCTTGAGCCTTATCATCTTCAGAAAGTGCACAACCTCGAAATCCACACATTTAGACATCCTTTTTCTGACCACAACCTTTTTCCTTCCAGCTTACTTGTTCAAAGTCCCCACAGAAAAAATTCTTTGGCCTCATTAATACCTTCAGTTCATTGAGTCCTCTACTTTCTCATTGTCCCCATAGCCTTCTTTTATCTGAACTTCTGTAGCGTACTTATCTAGGAAAACCCCAGCCCTGGATGAATCTAAACATCTGCCATCTCTTATTTGCACTCTAACTCTGAGTTGGAGACTCAGGAGTCATAATCACATTGAATACTGGGCTGACCTGCCTCTGTTTCTGATTCAGTATGGTAACTATCTTCTGCTCAGGCTAAACTCATGTCTGCAAGGAAAACCTCTCTACTGTTACATTACTCACTTTCTTTAAATCTCATTTAAATCACACTTATTCTAAGAAGGATTTCTGTCTATACCTTACTATTTTATTCCATGTACCCTTTGTATTTATGTACTATATTTCATGATTGCCATGTGTTAGTACTTTGTTTTGATTTCATTTATTTTTACTATGTTCCCAGTTAGGCTAATTCCACTGGAGCAAAGATCCTGTATTCTGTTTCTTTGGGACCCTCCCAGCCCCTTCAATTTTGCACCTGGTTGGCATTTTAATCAATCATCCATTGACCTGTGATTCTTGCAGGGTACAGATATTTGTCTCTGTCATGGTATTTTTCTCATACCTGTTTCTCATGTGCCCATCCACTTCATTTGCTTACAGACCCAAAGCTTGTGAAAGAACAACTGTCCCAGGCCCAGCTCTTCACCAGAGGCTATGAAGATGGCCTGGGCTTTGAATATGTGATATTCTATAATGATGATGAGAAAAGGACAGTTTGCTTGTTTCAAGGAGGTCCTTATCTGCAAGGGGTACCTGGGTAAGAATTATAGCCTAGAAATGTGGATCTAAGAGGTTGTTATCTTATAGTATCGCCCTGTATCCATGGACTACAATGAAGACATTAAAGTGGTAATGTAGATTTATATTTATTGACATGGATAGATGTTTACTGTAAATTATTAAATGACAGAAGTATAGGACATAGGGCAAAAGAGTATAATTTTAGAGAGTATCATTAACATGTTAATATTGGTTTGTCACTAGATAGCCTTATAATTTTTAATTTCTTTTTCTTCTGTTTATCTTCATTTCCTAAATTTTTAAACAATGATGTGTATAGTTAGTTTAATAAAAACATAATATAAATTTTCTAAATTGGATTTTAGCTTTTTGCTTGCTTGTGACCTGGTTATCATTAGGTTCTGGCTTTGTTATAAATACTACAGTGTTATGCTATGAACAAAATGAAGGTGAGAACATGGATATAATTTGACATTCAGTACATTGAACATGAATTAAGTGGAACTTTCAGAAGTAGATTATATGGGAGGCTTGGATAATTTTTCTCTCTTAAGGGGCTGTTTTCAGAACTTGTGAACACATTTCTCTTTTCCTCTTGTAACTAGATTCCTTCATGGAGGTGCCATTGCAACAATGATTGATGCTACTGTTGGTATGTGTGCAGCTATACCTGGGGGAATTGTCATGACTGCCAATCTCAACATCAATTTTAAAAGGTAAAGTCATGGGTATTCTTTGCTTCTTAGATGTCGTAAGTCAGGTTCCCCAGCAGCAGACCCTGAGAAAAGGATTTCTATGCAAGAAAGGAAGTACTCCCAGAGGAAACTATCTAGGGTGTAGGAGAAGAAGGACAAGGAAGGGGAAGAAGCCACCCAAGGTTAGGCGCTCAGTCCTGCAAAGGGTAGCTTCAGCCTGATCATGTAAGGAACTCTGGAGTGAAATGTGTGCCTCAGTATTTTCCCTACCTCAGGCAAGGGAGCTGGAGTCCTCATATTCTCTCACACGTCATCATAGGATAAGGGCTATCCTGGGGACTATAAATTCCCAGGTACTTCTTGCTCACTGTGTTTGCGCAAAGCAGGCTGTAAGAAAAATATCCAAAAAACAAAGGTGAAAAAAGGATTGAAGGGGATCTGAGTGAAGCACCAACATCCACTACATAACAAAATGTAAGTTTTACATAACTTCGCACAAAGAAGTAAAAGGGCAGCAAGAAAAGTTTGGTATCCGTCAAAAACAAAGCTCAGCATGAGCTTATTTAATTCTTCAATTATGCAGCTATATCTCTAAGTCAAATAGTATGGATACTGGCATAGGCACAGAGAAAGAGAGCAATAGGGCAGAACAGAGTTTAAGAACAGAGTTCAATAGAGATCTCCAAACAAGGTTCTGTGGGTTATTATTTCACACAGTAGGAAGCATGTAGGAACATCTCCATTTTATACCCCAGAGAGTTGTATGGCTTATGTGGCAGTCATCAGGGAGCCATGCTTCATAGATTGTGGG
Organism: Pseudorca crassidens; assembly: GCF_039906515.1. Classification (NCBI taxonomy): domain Eukaryota; kingdom Metazoa; phylum Chordata; class Mammalia; order Artiodactyla; family Delphinidae; genus Pseudorca; species Pseudorca crassidens. The sequence goes on along the minus strand of NC_090297.1, from coordinate 109,147,462 downwards.
TTTACTTATTGAATACTTTAAGTAATACTTAGCCAGGCATATCCTACTCAGGGCTACTATCCTACTCTATAGAAAAGGACTCTTCCCCCTAGCAAATATCATTACTTTATTTCAGGGGTCATCACAGCTTTTTCTATAAATGTTTTATGCTTTGCAGGCCATACAGTTTCTGGCACAACTAGTCAACTCTGCACAAAAGCAGCCACAGACAATATATAAATAAATGGGTATAGCTGTGTTCCAGTAAAATTTTATTTACGAAACAGGCAGCTGGCCAGTGAAACATAGTTTGCCAACTCCTGGTCTATTTACCTGCAGGCCCACTGAGAAAAAATTAGACAGTGTCACTTGCCTCCTTTTTTTTCCCAGGAGTGTTTCCCTTTGCTCCCCACCACACACACACACACACACACACACACACACACACACACAAAGTGAATAAATTGGAGGCCAGCTGCTTTAACTTCCTCCTCCCCAGCTGCCAATATTAGTAACTTCAAAATAAAAATGACTTAAGATAGAAATTTATCATGTGAAAGAAATCTAGTATGGCAGCTCCCTGGTTCCCAGAGATGCAGGCTCTTTGTAGCTCATCTTTTTACAGTCCAGAGTGGCAGCAAGAGCCATCATCACATGTCCTACACAGCAGGATTGAGGAAGGGGGGAAGAGCTGTCTTCTCTCTTTCAAAGAGACTTCCTGGAAGTACTACACAGCACACCCATTTAATCTCATTAGCATTAAGGGAGATTGGGAAAGTGGTCCCTTAACTGCTATCACTATCACCTCAAATAAATTCATTGTCAGCAGCTAACACAACCACAGACGTATTAATAAATCCATGCTTATAAATAGTACAATATAAATTATTTTAAATACTAAAGCATTAATTAAAAACATAATCAGATTTAACTAATTCAGTAAAGAAAATAACAAGCCTAGTATGGTAGTTTTTTCTAAGCAAAATTATCTCAGTGATTAACAAAACTTATTATTTCAGCTACACTTAGCCTATTAAATTTTTTTCATTCTGGGTTTGATTAATTTCTTCAGGCTGTCAATACCTATATTTTCCTGAGGTTAGAATAACTCATTCTTATAAACTCCCCAGGCTTATGGCAATTGTGTCAGACTGTAAAGAAACCAACTCATATCAGCGAAATTTGTAGGTTCTAATCCGTCAACCTGGTGATTCTTGATATGACAGGATTTTGCCTTTGAAGATGATTGGAACATGAGCCTGAATTCATGAGGCTGAGCTCCTCTTGGAGTTGAGAATTCCTTGCTGTGTCGGGGGACTTTCCAAATCTACACCTGTCCTTACAACCTAGTACTTCCCCTTATTTAGTATCTAAATCTACTTGTCTTAGTCATATTTATTCTGCCTTGGTTTACTGATTACCTACAATTAAATGCATCTCATTTAATTGGCAGAGGTAACATCTCTCAGGAGATAGGACAAGTGTCTCTGTAGTTTTCTTTCAGGGATATTCAACTGGGCAAGACATTCACCTTCTTTCTAGCTGGTTCTTTTCTGTAATCAGTCCTTTCTGTTAGGGGAATAATTCTTGCATTTTGTTAAGGGAATAATTCTTTCATTTTCCAGAATTGTTTGGCTTCCTCACAGTTCTCTGCCTATTGGTGTGGAGGAGGGGATTATTGGGGGTTCTTATGGAGATTATGCAGGACTTTGAACCCCCAAATGGCATACATCCATGGATGTAATTCCACTGAATGTGCATAAATATTCTTTTCACCTGTCAGCTCACCTGCACCTCACACACTTTGGGGGAACATAAGAGGTAACAGTCCTAATGCAGATGCTAAGGGCTGTACAAGTCTTTGCCTTGTTCATGCAGACTCTCAAGCCTTTTTGACTAACACATGAAAGACTCCTTGATGAACATAGGTATCCTCTACATACCTCTACCCACACTTTACAGCTAAGAAAACTATTGGTTTGCTTATGCCATGGTGTGTGTAAGCATAATTCTTTGAATACAGCCTCCCCAAACCTTACCTGTACACACCCCTTACTCTGTGTCTACCATTTCCTACTTCTACAGAGTAAAATACATATAAGACAGGTACATACTTCATAGAAGAAACACTTACTTGTCAATACTCTTCTCTATGTGTAAACTGCTTAAAAAATTAAACTTATCGTATCATAGTTGTCCTTGAATTATAGCTATGGTTTTATACTCCTTGAGTTAGCTTTTCCTTTTTTTGAGAATCATTAGGAACTTTCCATAATGTAGTTAACTACAATTATCACCCTCTTTTCTATGCTTATGTTACATTTTGCCGATAGAAGTCTCTTTAGACTGACTCCTTGTGCTATCTGACTCCTTGTGCTAGCTTTTAAGTACTCTTGTCTCCTGAGAGACAGTATAATCACTAGTTAAGAAGACAGACATTGGAACAGGTTCAAATGCCCATTTTGCCACTTATTAGCTGTGTGACCTTCAACAAGTTACTTAACCTCTCTGTGCTTCAATGTCCTCATCTTTAAAAAGAGGATAATAATACCTTCCTCATAGGGTCATTGTGAGCAATAAATGAATTAACCCATGCAAAGCATCTAGGACAGAATCTGGCCCCATAACAAGTACTCAGTAAGTGTTAGCTGCTTGTTATTTTTATCATTAACATTGTTGTTATTATCATTACTTTTATTTCTAACAACAGTAAGGTTCATCTGTGCCAAGACATAGAATAGCTAGTCTACAAAGATCCCTGATTCCTTTTAATGGAGAATAGTGCTAAAGACCAGAAAAATATTAGATTGTTCCACATGTATTCTCATGGTGGGCAGGATGACCTTGCTGCTAGGCTATTACAGTGTCAGAGCTGGAAAGTTATTAATGTTTAATAAGGTCATGAGTTCACTTTGATACTTTAGATTTAACATCTTTCATGCCTTATATTTTTAAAATATTTTTTAAATTTCTAGCTATAGTTAAAAAAAAGGCATAACATAAAATTTAGTGGCCTAACCTTTTTTAAATGTACAGTTCAGTAGTATTAAGTATATATACACTGTTGTGAAACAGATCTCCAGAACTTTTTCATCTTGCAAAACTGCAACTCTATACCCATTAAACAATAATTTCCCATATCCCCCTTCTCTCAGCCCCTGACAGCCATAATTCTACTTTCTGTTTCTGTGAATCTGACTACTGTTGTTACATCATATAAGTGGAATCATACAGTATTTGTCTTTTTATGACTGGCTTATTTCACTTAGCATAATGTCTTGAAGATTCATCCATGTTGTAGCATATAACAGGATATCCTTCCTTTGTAAGGCTGAATAATATTCCATTGTATGTATATACCACATTTTGTTTATTCTTTCATCTGTTGATGGATATTTGGGTTGCTACCACCTCTTGGCTATTGTGAATAATGCTATAATGAACATGGGTGTGCAGATCTCTGTGAGATCTTGCTTTCAGTTCTTTTGGATGTATACCCAGAGTGGGATTGCTAGATTACATGGTAATTCTACTTTTAATTTTTTGAGGAACTACTATACTGTTTTCCATAGCTGCTGCACCACTTTACAGTCCCACCAGCAATGCATAAGGGTTCCAGTTTCTCCACATCTTCACCACGACTTGTTATTTGGGTTTGGTTTTGTTTTTTAATAGTAGCCAACGTAATAGATGTGAGGTGATAGCTCACTGTGCTTTGATTTGCATTTTTTGAATGATTAGTGACATTGAGCATCTTTTCGTATGCTTGTTGGCCATTTGTATATCATCTTTGGAGAAATGTCTATTCAAGTCCTTCACTTGAAGAAGCATTTTTTAAATCAGATTTTTGTGAGTTTTTTTGTTGTTGAATTGTAGGAGTTCTTTATATATTCTGGATATTAACCCCTTATCAGATATATGATTTGCAACCGATTTTTTAGGTTGCTGTTTTACTCTGTTGATTGTGTCCTTTGATGCACAGAAGTTTTTAAGTTTGATGTAGTCCCATTTGTCTATTTTTTTTATTTTGTTGTCTGTACCTTTGATGTCATATCCAAGAAATCATTGCCAAACCCAATGTCATGAAGCTTTTCCCCAATGGAGGTCTTCAGTCCATTTCACATTATTTTTTGTATATGGTTTAAGGTAAGGGTCCAACATCATTCTTCTACATGTGGATATCCAGTTTTCCCAGCACCACTTTTGAAGAGACTGTCCTTTCCCCATTGAGTGGTGTTGGTCACTTGTAGAAATTCATTTGACCATATATGAGAGGGTTTATTTCTACGCTGTCTGTTCTATTCCATTAATCTATATGTCTGTCTTTATGCCAGTACCACACTGTCTTGATTATTGTAGTTTTGTAATATGTTTTGAAATCAAGATGTGTGGGACTTCCAACTTTTTTCTTCTTTTTCAAGATTGCTTTGGCTATTCAGGGTCCCTTGAGATTCATGTGAACTTTAGAAAATTATACTCTATAAACAGTTATTATATTATTTTGTATTTTTCCTTTCTCTTATTATTCAAGGAATTTTTCATTGTAAGGGATAGATCTTTTTTTTTTAATGTATCGGTAGTGGTGATAATGTTTTTAATATTTTTTAAAATTTATTTATTTATTTTTTGCGGTACACAGGCCTCTCACTGTTGTGGCCTCTCCCATTGCGGAGCACAGGCTCCGGACGCACAGGCTCAGCGACCATGGCTCACGGGCCCAGCCGCTCCACGGCATGTGGGATCTTCCCAGACCTGGGCACGAACCCATGTCCCCTGCATCGGCAGGCGGACTCTCAACCACTCTGCCACCAGGGGAGCCCTTTAATATTTATTTTATTTATTTATTTATTTTATTTTTGGCTGCATCAGGTCTTAGTTGCAGCACATGGGATCTTTGTTGCGGCATGTGGGATCTTTCGTTGCAGCACGCGGGCTCTCTAGTTGAGGCACGCGGGCTCAGTAGTTGTGGCACGCAGACTTAGTTGCCCCACAGCATGTGGGATCTTAGTTCCCCAACCGGGGATCAAACCTGTGTCCCCTGCGTTGGAAGGCAGATTCTTAACCACTGGACCACCAGGGAGGTCCCAGAGATAGATCTCTTAATTCACAATAGCTTAAGGAAAAAAGGAACATATTGGCTTACATGGTTGAGAAGACAGTTACGGCTGGGTGCAGGTATTCAAGGATGCCATTAGGAATCTGTGCCTGTGTCTCAGCCACACTTTTCCTTTAGGTCTTCTTCATCCTCGGGTAGCCTTTCCCAATGTAGTGCTACAGCTACCAGGCAGGCTTGTATCTTGCAAGCCTAGCAACTCCAGCAGAAAAAGAACCCAGCCCCAAGGGCTGCAGCACAAGCTCCAGGATTGACAGTTTCAACCCATGCCCACCTGCACAACCAGTCACTGGGGGGGCGGGGGGGGGCGGGGGGCATGGGGGGTAAGAATCAGCTGTCAACTCTAGTTAACCTACATGGGCTGAAAATTGAGGTGATTCCCCAAAGAAAAGGGAAGGTAGGTGTGTGAATGAGAGAGTGTGGTGAGGGGTAGGACAGATGGATAAATGAAAGACGCAACGTTAGTAGGAAAGGGAGATGCTGAGCAGGCAAGAACACCTAATGTCCCCCGGGTCTTAGCAAATCCTGGATTGGCAAAGCTCAGTTGTTCCATCGAGAAGTTCAGGAAAATCTACTGGGAGCAAAAACTGGACAGAGGGGTAATCAGAGTGTTAATTTCCTTTCCACATGGAGTAGTTCCTTCACCCACATGATGGTACTATAGGAACATAAAACACATCTCCCTACTCTACATTATGTTTCTACCAACTAAAATTTTACCTTTAAAGAGATACCTTTTTCATTATAGTACTATATCTCTAAGATTCCCAGAGGTGACTGTAACCACTAGATACATATAGCTATATAAATTTAAATTTGAATTAATAGAAATTAAATAAATGTAAAGATTCGGTTTCTCATTCACAATAACCACATTTTGAGTGCTCAGTAGCCATCTGTGGCTACCATATTGGACAGCTCAGCTGTGGAGCATTTCTGTCATCACAAAGTTCTGTTGGACAGCACTGAATTAGCACATTAAGCTGTTACCAGGAGTTTGTTATTCAGTGTCTTTCTAGTGACAGTTACTCTAAAGGGGATTGGGTGAGAAATTGACAGAGATTGACAGAGAAAATGAGAGAAGCTGACTGGGACCATCCCATGGTCCTATTTTCATTTCTTTAAAGGATTTCAGCTCCCTTCAGATGGGACAGCCTCTGCCATCGCAGAGCTGGAATCATCTGGTGATTTCTTTGAACCTAACCCACAACAGCAGTCTCTGGACTGGGTGCCCAGGAGCCACCTGAGAGCAATGGTGCTTGGGAGGAAGGGGGTGTGAGCAACTGGTGGTGTCAGCATTTTATCTAAAACAGCACCCACTGATACCAGGTATCATAAATTTCCACCCCTGTCATGCACCTGATCATCTCTCAATGCTACATAAATCTGATAAAAGCTGGATTTTTTTCTTTTTTTTTTTCTGCAGACCTATCCCCCTCTGTTCTGTTGTTGTGATAAATAGCCAACTTGATAAAATTGAGGGGAGGAAATTCTTTCTTTCTTGTACTGTTCGAAGTGTTGATGAGAAGATCCTGTACTCAGAGGCAACAGGTAAGGAGCTGCCACTTTCTATTTTAGGTTTGGTTTAATTTATTTTGGGTTTTTTTTGTTTTGGGGGGTTTTCGTTTTGTTTTGGTTTGGTTTTATAACCCATACATGCCAAGAAATTCTTAATTCCCTGCATGCAAAGAACAAGTTAAAGGTATTCTTACTCATTGCTGGTAGAGAGCTGGTATATCTCTCAAAGTTATAGTCATGTACCTTTTGACCCATTTTCAGGATTTTATCCCATAGGTATACTAACGTGTGCAACGTTACAATGTGTAAGGTTGCTGGTAGAGAGCTGGTATATCTCTCAAAATTATAGTCATGTACCTTTTGACCCATTTTCAGGATTTTATCCCATAGGTATACTAACGTGTGCAACATTACAATGTGTAAGGTTGCTGGTAGAGAGCTGGTATATCTCTCAAAATTATAGTCATGTACCTTTTGACCCATTTTCAGGATTTTATCCCATAGGTATACTAACGTGTGCAACATTACAATGTGTAAGGTTGCTGGTAGAGAGCTGGTATATCTCTCAAATTTATAGTCATGTACCTTTTGACCCATTTTCAGGATTTTATCCCGTAGGTATACTAACATGTGTGCAACGTTACAATGTGTAAGGTTGCTCTAGGGTTCCAGTAGTTGTGCTACTCATGCAATGTTATTTGCACTAGCAAAAGATTGGCAAAACATAAATATCTATCAATAGGAGACCAGGTAAAGAGACTACAGTTCATCCATAAACTATATTGTGTGTGCCATAAAAACTACTGTGGAATATTGTGGTGCCATAAATAAGAATAAGGAAACTCCTTTTTGTATGATATGCAGCTATATGTCATTACTATGTATTGAGTGAAAAACAGGCTACAGGACAGTGAGTGTGTTTATGTTATCATCAGTGTAGAAAAGGTAGAGAGGTTCTTCCCATTCTCTTGCCTTTTTCTTCTTCCTTCCATTTCACGCCTTCCTTCCTTCCTTCCTAAATATTTCTAAAGCTATTAGATAGAGTCGGGCATGGTGGGCTGGGGGATAAGGGTGAAGCCACAGGGAGGGGTGGCTACAGCAGCCCATCGCTGTCTGGGAGCCTGAGTAGAGTGGAGGGTGTCTGCACAGGGGAGTGGCCCAGCACAGGATGTCAGAGCCCAACTATGGGAAGGAAGGAGTCCCCATGGGGAGCAGCGTGGGTGTCAGAGCCCACAGGGAGAGGGTGGCGTCTGCACAGGCTGGCAGCCGTGACGGGAGCTAGGTTTCTCACATCAGAGGAGTTCCAGATATGGAAAAAGAGTTAACAAGAATGAGCACTGTTGTGTTGGATTGGAGTTGGAGATACTAGACATGGATATTTTCTCAGTCTTTTGCTCTTGCAAATACTGTGGTAATGAGTAACTTTGTATATCGTCAGCTGTCACAGGGCCTTTGCAAGTGAGGGGTCCTGGAAGCCTCACCTTCAGTAGCTTCGGACTTAGACAAGTTAATTTAGATATCCAATGCTTTTTGTTTTGTTTTATTTATTTATTTATTTATTTAATCAGGCTGCTCCAGATCTTAGTTGTAGCACGTGGGATCTAGTTCCCTGACCAGGGATCGAACCGGGCCCCCTGCTTTGGGAGCATGGAGTCTTAACCACTGGACCACCAGGGAAGTCCCTTTTTGTTGTTTTTATTTTTTATTTTAATGGACCTCAGATGCACATGTTTGGGTTACTCAGAATCCTTGATTTAGGATACAGAGCCATTATTGGTACGTGAATGGTCATCTTTTACTTACTCATTCACTAATGTATTTATTTTTCTAATTTAATAATAAACATCCTGAAACCTACAATCAAACAAGAACCAGAATCTTAATAATATTATATCCCTACCTAATTACTTTTCCCCACCTCATCCTCCTATTTTTCCTTCAGAGGTAACTCTGATCTAGAATTTTGTGATTTTCATTCCTTTATACCTTATTGGTTTTTTTTTAAAGTTTGATTAAGAATATATTTGTAAAAAAAAAAAAGAATATATTTGTGCCTAAGTAATATATTGTTTAGTTGTTTGTTTTTGAACTTTGTAGAAAAGAGATTGTGCTATATGTGCTTTTCTGGGACTTGATTTTTTTTTTTTGTACCCAGCTTCATGTTACTGAAGTTCACCCATGTTGTTGGCTATGAAGTTTGCTCATTTACTGCAGTATAATATTCCATTGTGTGACTATACCACAATGGATTTATCTCTTCCTCTAATGGTGGGTCCCTGACTATTATGAATGGCGCTACTATTAACATTCTTATTCATGTCTCCTGCTGGTGTATATGGGCAAGAGCTTGGCATATACTTAGGAGTGGAATTTCTGGGTTGGAGGGTATAAGAGTGTTCAGCCTTACAGGGAAATGCCAGACTGTTTTCTAAAGCTGTACCAAGTTACATTCCCCCCAGCAATATATGACATTCTGTTGATCCCTATCTTTTCTAGCAATTGGTAAAGTCAAATTTCTTGATTTTTGCCAATCAAATGGTTATAAAATGGTATTTCAGTTTGATCTAAAGTTGCATTTCCCTGATTACCTATGGAGCTGAGCATCTCTTCATATATTTATTGACCATATTTGTTTCCTATTCTGTGAAATTCCTGTTTTCTCAGCCTCTTTTATTGGTTTTTTTCCTCTTTTTTTTTTTAACTGATTTATAGGAATTCTTTATCTATTTTTTATAAAACGAATCTTTTTGTTGGCTATATAAGTTGCACATATCTCCTTCTAGTATATAAGTTGTCTTTTATTTGCTTTAAGTTATCTTTTTTATGAACAGAAGTTTTTAATGTAAATATAGTCACATTTATTAAATTTTTTCCTTTATGGTTAATGCTTCTTGTATCTTGTTTAAGAAATTTATTTTTCCCTTAAGTGTCAGCTGTTTGCTGGAATGATAGATAAAAGAAGCAGGAGGAAGATCATGAATAATTTGAATCCACAGTCAATGTAAAAATCCTATTCCAGGCTGTGGTTTATACTTTCTGTCTCACTAAACCTTTCAGTATCATAAAGGTAACAGATGGCTCAGTTGTAATTTTACTTCCTTTCACTTCCTTGACTATCTCTAATGGAAGTGGTAATGAACCATGAAATGACCAAGTGGCAGAGGACCTGGTTACCCAGGAGAGCTAATACAGTATTGTGAGAATCAAAAGTTGATTCTTTTTTTTTTTAATAAATTTTCTTAAGGTTCTTTCCTTTTTTTAAATTCTATTATTTTTATTTTATTTGTTTTTGGCTGTGTTGGGTCTTGGTTGGGGCACACAGGATCTCCATTGCAGCTTGCAGGATCCTCCACTGTGCTGCGCAGGCTCCTCAATGTGGAGCGGGGCTTCTCTCTAATTGTGTCACACAGGCTCCAGAGCACGTGGGCCGTGTAGTTGCTGTACGTGGGCTCTCTAGTTGTGGCCTGCGTGCTCAATAGTTGCGGCACATGGGCTTAGTTGCCCTGCGGCATGTGGGATCTTAGTTCCCCAACCAGGGATCAAACCCGCATCCCCTGCATTGGAAGGCGGATTCTTAACCACTGGACCACCAGGGAAGTCCCCAAAAGTTGATTCTTAATTTGGCTGAAAAATGAGAGTGGGCAGATAGCCTGAAGGTACCAATATGAATCAAAGTGCTTTTGTGTGTGTATATATGTATTTCTACTTAGAGAAGTCCCATCAGATAGATTGAAGTCAGTTGACTTATAATCATCTTCTGTTATTTTGTTGTTTAGGCTTATTTATAAAGCTGGATCCTGAAAAAAGTTTGATATAAAAGAGCTTCTGGTGAATTCCATACCAATCTGCGTAAGGCTGTCCCTCCTCCAGAAGAAGCAGTTGTCTTCAGTCCTATTCTACTCACCCACTGTTGAATCCCCCATCGGGTGAAGTCTGCTAACACGGACCTTCCTAAACAAGTCTTTTGAATACAATTCCAGGAGCTCCATTTCCACCTTCCAAACTTTTTTACACAGAGACACTCCCTGTGAGAGTATCAGCAGTTCTTTCTGTCTCCTTAGGATAAGTGTCTGGTTCTCCTAAAATTTGAATGGGCTCCTTAAGTTTGCATAGGTGTGATGTCTGATCCATTGCATTCTGGAGAAAAAAATCATATTGAAACTTTTACCACAAACTTGGAAATGCCAGAAAACCAAAGGAAGGAATAAATATATGGGTGCACGAATATGTGTGTATGTGTGTGTGTTGTGTGTGTGTGCATTATAAATTACAAAACCAGCTTTGTTGTATCTAAACAAATCTTTTTGGCTACAGTAGGAAACACAACTAGTTCCTATAGGATTGGATACCTCACATCTGTTGTCTTGGATTCTAAGGATTAAACTACTGTGCCATTTTAACATAGGCTGTGTTATTGTATCTTACCAATAGCATAGTATTGGTAATAGCATCACTGGAAGGAGCCTGTATTCATTTCCTAAGTGTTTTAATCCATTTGGACTTCTGTAACAAAATACCACAGACCAGGTAGCTTATAAAAAACAGAAATTTATTGCTCACAGTTAAAATGGAAAGTCCAGGATCAAGATGCCAACATGGTCACCTTCTGGTGAGGGCCCACTTACTGGTTCATATCTGGTACCTTCTCACCTGTCCTTATTTGGTGGAAGGAGCTAGAGATCTCTCTGGATCCTTTTTGATAAGGACACTAATCCCATTCATGAGGGCTCCACCTTAAGCACTTCCCCAAAGCCCCACCTACTAATACCATCACACTGGGCATTAGGATTTCAACATATGAATTGGGGTGGTGGGGCAGGGTCTATATGTAGATAATCCCAAAGAATCTACAAAAAAAACTAAAGCTAATAAACGAATTCAGCAAAGTTGCAGCATACAAGACCTCATAAAAATTTTAAACTTTTGTGCATCAAAGGACATTATCAAGAAAGTAGAAAGGCAACCTATAGAATGGGAGAAAATATTTGCAAATCATATATCTGATAAGGGTTTAATATCCAGAATATATTAAAAATTCTTAAAGCTCAACCCAAAAAAAGCCCACAATTTAAAAATGAGCAAAGGACTTGATTAGACATTTCTCCAAAGAAGGTATACAGATTGCCAACAAGCACATGAAAATATGTTCAACACCATTGGTCATTAAGGAAATGCATATCAAAACCACACTTCATATTCACTGAGATGACTATAATTTTTTAATGGAAAATAACAAGTGTCAACGAGAATATGAAGAAATGGGAACACTCCTACATTGTTGGTCAGAATACAAAATGGTGCAGCTGCTATGGAAGACAGTTTGGTGGTTCCTCAAAAGGTTAAACATAGAATTACTATATGGCCCAGGAATTCTACTCCTAGGTATATGTCCAAGAAAAATGAAAACATATGTCCACACAGAAACTTGTACACAAAAGTTTATAGCAGCATTATTCATAATAACCAAAAGGTGGAAACAACCCAAGTGGAAAATAACAAGTGTTGGCATAACCCTCAGACAATGCTAGTGGGAATATAAAATGGTGTGACCACTATGGAAGACAGTTTGGCAGTTCCTCGAAAAGCTAAACATAAAATTACCCTATGACCCAGCCATTCCAAAGGAATTGAAAAGAGGGACTCAAACAGGTACTTATATGCCAGTGTTCATTGCAGTATTATTCACAATTGCTAAAAGGTAGAAGCAATCCAAGTGTCCATCAGCAGATGAATGGGTAAGTAAAATCCATAAAATAGAATATTATTCAGCCATTAAAAGGAAGGAAATTCTGACACATGCTACAACATGGATGAACCTTGGAAACATGCTAAGCAAAATATGCCAGACAAAAGAGGACCAATATTGTATGATTCTACTTGCGTGAAGTCTCTTGAGTAGGCAAATTCATAGAGACAGAAAATAGAATAGAGGTTAAAAGGGGTCTGGGGAGAGGGAGGAATAGGGAGTTATTGTTTAATAGGTACAGAATTTTTCGGGATGATGAAAAAGTTTTGGAAATAGAGGTGATATTTACACAATATTGTGGATGTAATTAATGCCACTGAGTTGTACACTTGAAAGTGGTTAAACTGGCTAGTTCTATGTTATATTTTTTTTACCACAACTTTTAAAATTTAATGTAATATACAGAAAGCATTGAATTATATACTTTAACGTGTGAATTGTATGTTAAATTTTATCTCAACAAAGCTGTTAAAAAAGGTAATACTTAAAATGCAAGTACAGGGACTTCCCTGGTGGCGCAGTGGTTAAGACTCTGCGCTCCCAATGCAGGGGGCCTGGGTTTGATCCCTGGTCAGGGAACTAGATCCCACATGCATAGCTCAACTAAGAGTTTGCATGCTGCAACTAAGGAGCCCGCCTGCCACAACTAAGACCCGGTGCAACCAAATAAATAATTTTTTTTAAGTAATTGAGAAAACTGCAAGTACATGTTTCCCCCATTATCCCAAAGTACAGTGTTCCTATGAAACCTTTCATAAACTGAAATAGTGTAAAGCAAAGAAGCAATTACCTAAGGATACATCTTGCAAATAAATTGAGATAAAGCACAGATGCTCACAGCACACTTCAAAGCTGTGGCTGCTTGTTGCTGGGATGTTGAGTGTAGTTCCCTGGGAAGGAGTTGGCAGTGCCACTCTTGCTGCTGCTCAGGGTACCCACTGCATCTAAAAGACTTGCTGTAGGGACTTCCCTGGCGGTCCAGTGGTTAAGACTCCGTGCTTCCAATGGAAGGGGGCGTGGATTCAATCCCTGGCCAGGGAGCTAAGATCCCATATGCCATGCAGCACGGCAGCCAAGAAAATTTTTTAAAATAAAAAAAATAAAAGGCTGGCTGTAAAATGCTGAATGCTACTTTTGCTTTTCAACTTTTTTCATAAAAGCGAAAATCCTCTTCAGGTACCTTTCAGTTAGTGAAAACAGGTACTAATATAGGTCTTTTGTAAAATCAAATTTGAGTAAGGCAAACTTTTGAAGAGCAAACACAAGAAAACAGCAGAGCTGTCACTTACATTCCAGGAGTCCTTTGTCAGTCACATTACAAGCATAAAACTGACTGACGTATTCTGTTTCATTGATCTCATTTAAAATACTATTATGATAAGGTGTTTCTAGTAAAAGCAAAAATATGATTTTATTTATTTATTGGCTGTGTTGGGTCTTCGTTGCTGTGCTCAGGCTTTTTCTAGCTGCGTCGAGCAGCTTGGTTGCGGTGCGCGAGCCTCTCATTGCTGTGGCTTCTCTGGTTGCAGAGCATGGGTCTAGGCAGGTGGGCTTCAGTAGCTGTGGGACACAGGCTCAGTAGTTGTGGCTCGCGGGCTCTAGAGCGCAGGCTCAGTAGTTGTGGCGCACAGGCTTAGTTGCTCCGTGGCATGTGGGATCTTCCCAGACCAGGGCTCGACCCCGTGTTCCCTGCACTGGCAGGTGGATTCTTAACCACTGTGCCACAAGGAGGTTAACACTCTGTGCTCCCAATGCAGGGGACCCAGGTTCAATCCCTGGTCAGAAAACTAGATCCTGCACGCCACAACTAAGAGTTCACATGCCACAACTAAAGGTCCCGCACGTGGCAACAAAGATCTCGCGGGCTGCAACTAAGACCTGGCGCAGCCAAATAAATAAATAAATGTTAAATAAATAAATAAATAAAATGAATGTGACCTTACTTTGCACCCCACACTTGGAAAACAGATGTGACTGTCCCATTGGTTTTGAAGGTACCACCTCTCAAGTGATTGGGTATGAGAAAGGGGGAATTTCAGGTGCAGGCCTGGCCAGGCCTATGAGCACACATGTGCACGCTCACACACACACACACACACCCCTTCAGGATTTGTCACTTTCTGAGCTTAGAGATCCTGCCTCTCTCTGCCTCTTAGCATTTCACAAATAGGAAATCAGTTCCAGCTGAGCAGTTGGGAGACCTCTCACGTTTCTGGGAGGAGCTCAGGCTTCCCTCGGTTGGCCTAGTTCCCTGACCCTGTCCTCTGCTGGGGGGGCCCCCCTCCTTCAGCCCAGTGACCACACCAGGCAGCAGCACTTGGAACCAGCAGCTGCCCATCAGCTTCCCAGCTCCCCTGGGCATGGGGTCTTCTGCCACAGCCCTGCCTTCCCTGTGTTATTCTTCTCCCAGGTGAGCATCCCAGCAGCCCACCCAGAGCCCCTCTGGGCAGAGTACTTAGCAACAACTGCTTTTAACTCCACCCGGTGTCCCACGTTCGGTGAAGACAGCTTTTTCTCCTGTCTTGACCAGCCTGAGGCCGAGCCTCCCATTAGCACTTCCCACCCACAGCAAAGACCAAGAACCTTAGAAACTGGATAAAGCAAAAACCCTGAAGCACCGTAGAGCCAAATGATTAATCAGTTCCAACATATTTTCCTTTCCAAAGGGCCCACTGTGGGTACCAGAGTATAAAATGAATCTCAGGAAAGCCCCTCCCAGAGGGAACCAGGAAAAGACAGCTGACCTAGGAGGACTCAGAGAGGACAGATCTGGGGCAGACAAGCAAGAAACTTCTGGAAGAGCGATGTGAGAAAGGCCCAAGAATGAGCTTAGAACCAGGGGACATGATCAGCTGCGTGCAAGACAAGATCCAATCAGAGTCTGGCTCATGCAAAATTTTTATACATTAGTTGCAACATTTAAACGTTAGAAGTTTTCACATAAAAATCTGGATTTGTGCTGGCTTTTTTGGGAAAATGAGAAGAGCTGGCAACTGGGCCTGGATTCTATGGTGGCAACTCCTGAATGGAACATGGCCAGCACAGCCCCCTCTTGGGGCCCTCAAGTTTGCCCATCGCTCTCTGAGTGCACAGCGGCTCATGTCCAGCCTGCCCCCTGACGCTTAGCTCATAAGAAGGTCAAGAAACCAAGTGTCCCTGAGGGCAGGACCAGCCTGGGCGGGAGTCTGGAGATCAGCCATGAACTGATAGGGAGATGGGCAGTCAGGGAGCCCTCCAGAAATTGCCCTGTGTGAGCCTATAGGGCCGAGTCTTCAGGAGGGATTTCAGTTCACAGTGCACTAAATAGCAATGGTGTCTAGGAAGGCTACCAGGGAAGTTCCTTCCTCATCCAGAAAGGCCAGATGGGTGTCATCCCAGACAGAACCCCTCCAAAGTGCTGGGAATCCCCCATCACAGCAGGGAGCCAGCCAGCCCTGCTGGCCATCAGGGGAGATCCACCACATGTCCAGAATGATCTGAGAAGACTTCCAGCTCCCCCCAAGATGAGGAGGACTTTGTAAGATTTCTGGAAATGTTATAATTTTCCTCTTTAAATGTCTTGAAACAACACAAAAATCTTTAAACAAAAAAATGTCCTATGAACTTGTTTGGCAGGCAGCAAGGGAGGAGGGAAGGCTGGGGAGACTAAGTGCTATTGCATAGTCAGTCTTGTGAGGGAAGGGAACTTGAAAAGAGAGAAGAGGGCACGAGTTTACATTTGGGAGGACCCGGACCAAGAAGTGACCTGCCAAACCTACCACAGCCTTGGTTACCCGTGTTGCTTCGCTCCAAGCCAAAAAATTTTCCAGTTCAGTGGTGTGCCGGAGCCAGTGCCTACCAGCTTGCAAGAGCTGGTTGAGCACACCTCTTCCCAGCTTCATGGTCAGGGTCAGTGGCATCATATTGGTAGCCTGAAATCAGCCATCATGGGAATATTTACACAACAAAAGCTGGCAAATGCTACCAATTAGAGTTCTCCGCCCCACCAGGAGCTGTTAATCCCTTACCACTTATCAGCACACCACTGCTGGTTCTTCTGGGCACCACCTGCCAGGTCAGGCCCAGGATGTGCTTCTGAGGATTTGTCATGTCTCAGCCAGAGAAGCCCCAAACTCAACATTCCCCCACAAGGTCCCAAACAGGAAATGCACCAGGCAGACAACAAGCTAAATGAGAATCCAACAGGAGTTCTGAATTACGCTGAACCTTCACTGACTTCCCTGTTTTCTAATTGCTTATCCAGGTCTGGGGAGAAGCTTTTTCTTTGAGCCGAGTGTTCTTTGTTCTCTCTGAGCTGAGTTCACACAGAAGGAGAAGGGCTGTGGCCAAAGACCATGTTCGAGACACTAGCCAAGCACCTTTCCACCTCCCTGGGTAGGTGAATTCCCAGCCCACGTGTCGGAAGAGCTCTGTGTTGCAGAAAGACTCCACAAGATGTGTGAAATGGTGGGAAAGGAGTCCAAAAGGGGGAAAAGAGCACTTTCTTCACAATCCTAATCTTTCTCTTCCTAGATGGCCTTGGACAACCAACTTCCTCCATCTTATGCCAGCCACCAGAATTCAGCACCCCACATACGATTTTGCCATCCCCATAGACGTTCTCCTCAGATATCTTTCTCTCTAATTACCTTCCATCTGTCATACCCTTGATCCCATTATTCCTGCTCTTAAATATCACAGACATCGCCAGATCTTCATTTCTTTTATTTTCACTCTTCCCCCCTCCCAGCTGGGAAATGGAGGCTGGTCATCTCAACCACTGTCCTTTAATTTCCCTGTATTCTCCTGGACCACAGCATCCAGTTGAACCTTAGATATTATCAATTCAAGGAAAATAAAAGTTATACAAGAAATAAAAACTAACTATAGCATATGGCAAGGCTGAGAACAAAATTTTTGTAATCATGATGATGTAAGGATTTGAAAGTTGACTTAACCAAAAATTGCAAAACAACTAGTAAAGTAGGAGGATGCCTACAGGAAAACCTTCCTGTGTTTCCCCTTTACTTTCACACACACCTCTGATGTCAGATGTGTGGGGTTTTCCTCCACACCAAGCAATTCTCTGCAACACCAGTTGGATGCCCTATAATTCAATTCTTACACTAACCAAAGTTAGTGCAGACCCCACTGGTTAAAGGCTCAGTCCCACGAGACTGTGCCCCACTTCAAATGCCAGTCGCAAGTAATAGGTCACCAAGGTACCCACAACTTCTGTCTGACTTGGCTACAAATCAGAGGTTCCATGAGCCCTCCTCTCCTTGGATTTGATTGTTGGCTAGAACAGTTCACCAAACTCAGAGAAACACTTACTTACGTTTACCAGCTTACGATTTAATGAAGGGTATGATAAAAGATACACATGAACAGTCAGATGAAGAGATACATAGGGCAAGGCCTGGGAGGATCCTGAGCGCAGGAATTTCTGTCCCCATGGAGGTGGGGTGTGCCAACCCGGAATTTTTTTAAATTTTGGGATTTTTATGGAGGCTTCATCACGTTGGGATGATGGATCATTAAGTCAGTCTCCAACCCCCTCCCCTTCCTGAAGGATGGGAGGTGAGATTGAAAATCCCAAGCTTCTAATCATGGCTTGGTCTTTCTGGTGACCACCCCCACTCCTGAGGCTATCTGGTGTCCACTCAGAGTCACCTCATTGGAACAAAAGATACTCCTGTCACCCAGGAAACTTCAAGGGATTTAGGAGCTCTGTGTCAGGAAGCAGACAATGAACTCAGGCAATGAAACAAGGATTTCCTTTCCCAGGCTCAGCTACTGATTCTTCTTGGGATGACAGCCCTTGCCTCCTCCTGGGACAACCTTCCTGGGATCAGCTTCCAGCCTCCGGGGCCCCCTGTGGATCCCTCTCCTTCTCCCTACTCCCTCTTCCTCAGCCTCCCCTTCAGTCCGTCTACCCTTTCTAAGATTCCTCTTTTCACTCCTGTCTCCTCCTCGAGTCCCATCTCCCAAATCAAGTATCACACATAGAGGCTGGCAGAGGGAATGAAGGAATGCTCAGTATCAGGGGAGGGTGGGGCAAGCCAGAGGACACGGGGCATCCTCATCCTCTCCACAGCTACTGCAAAGGAATGAAGATCCTGTTGCCAGATTTTTCCACTTATCTGGAGGTCCTTGGCCTTCTGCTTTGTATGAAACTCCCTGTTTTATTTTATTTTATTTTATTTATTTTTGGCTGCTTTGGGTCTCAGTTGCGGCATGTGGGATCTTTTGTTGTGGCACACAGGCTCCTCTCTAGTTGTGGTGCGAGGGCTTAGTTGCCCCATGGCATGTGGGATCTTAGTTCCCCGACCAGGGACGGAACCCGCGTCTCCCTCATTGGAAGGTGGATTCTTAACCACTGGACCACTAGGGAAGTCCCAACTCCCTGTTTTTAAATGTTGACAACTAACTCAAATATTTATGATTAGACCCAGAGACTAAATCAACCAAAAAACTGGGTTCCCCCAGTCCTTGAAGAAGTTTCCTTCAAACCTTGACAAGAGATGAGGAAAATATTTATATCCTAGTCTTCTAGGACAGCTAACTACAGGAGGTGGGATAAAGTCTTTAAATTTCCATATTAAATCAGTAAGATCTTTCAGAACCTACCAAACTCATCATCATCATCATTATAATTTCATCTTTGCATAGTTCTGACCTTTAGAACACACTTTATTCTAGTGCATTAAAATCTGGGACTTTTCGTTGAAAACTGGCAGTTTTAATTCAGTACAAGAAATACCACGCACCCTTGCAGATGCTCACTGAACACTCCTCCCCACTCCCCCACTCAAAGCTGGCTCTTTTCCAGGCTCGTCATCAGCAAAGCCTCCTCTGCCCCGCTCCCTGCCTCACTCCCAGCATTGTCTGCTGCCATCACCCGCTCCCTGGGGTTCCCAAAGCACAGAATGCCCTTGCTAAGCTGCTCCCTCCCTGAATGATTTTCTGGCCTCCCCTTCCAAGGCCTCCCCCCACCCCACCCCACGCCTCCCCACCCTGTCCTCACCAGGGACCAGCAGGGGGAGGCTTGCCTGGGCTGCCCTCTGTATGAGATAGAAGAAGGGAGTGGCTGAGGGCTGCGAGTTGGTTTTCTGAGTCCCAGGATCATACCAGAGGTTTCAGAGTCTTGCTGCAGAGCACCTGCCACAAACACTCCACCAACACACGCAGACACTCCACCAGTAGCCTCCAATCAAGGATTAGACCTCCCTTATCTTTCTGGGAATATTCCTGAGTTCTCCCCAGAAAAACTCCGGGGCAACTCTCCAAAGTTTCATATACGCTATACGATTTCATTATGTACTTTTTTGCTCCTTTAATAAATATTTCTTTCTGAACTCAGGCCAATCCTGCTATGCATTCATGCCCAAGCAGCATCTGCCCCTCCCCAAGTGCTGGGGTTGGGGGGTGACGCTGGACCAGGTAAAGTCCCCAAGCATCTATGGGTGTTGTATCAAACCAGCCCAGCCTTGCCTAATCATCTGCGGTGGCAGCTTGCTAATGAAAGCTTTGTGACAAAGAGTGAGGCTTCTCTCAGAGGTGGCGGCCCCGACAGCCCCAAGGTGCAGCCGAAAAAGTGCACCACTCGCCTCGCTGCCGCAGCCCTGCCGACCCGATCCCAGCGCTCAGCCATGATGAGAAGAGGCCTCCAGGTGGCAGCAAGACCTAGCCACCACGGAGCCCTTCCTGGCGGCCCCTACATCCTGCCCACGTTCATCCCTGCCTCAGCATTCGGATCCTCCATGGACTCCCTGGTGAGTGAGTGCCCCACTCAGCCAGATGGGCAGCCCTTCTCCTGGGGGCCGCGGGTGTAGGGAGCACCCCAAATCTCCTCTTCCCAGATTGTGGCCGGGGCAGGTGAGCAGTTTGTTGGGAGCTATTTGATTTGGCAAAGGAAACCAACAACTAAGACAACCACAACTAAGACTACCAGGTTACTTTCAACCTGATCTGAATCTTGTGTGGCCACCACTCACTTTCCTCCTACGGAACTCAGACTGTTGCAGCTGAGTTGCGACACCCCCAGACAAAGGACCCTGCGTGCGGCCGGCTGCCCATGGGTGCGTTTGGTGCGTGAGCATCCGGCATCACAGAGGACCCCTCCTCATCCCACCGAAGGTACCGCACCCAAAACAGGTTTCAAAGGAGCCCCCCTTCCCCGGGCAGGCCCACGGCTATGGACAGAGCTGGAGTAGCCCCTGAAGTGAGGGGGTGATAACAGTGGTCCTCACCCGTGGTCACACCCCCAGGGTAGACAGTGTCTCAGGATGAGCTCTAGTCTGACCATCAGCTCGCACACTCACAAGTTTGGCAAGCTTAGCCGTGTTTCTTCAGTTTCCCCATCTGCAAGGTGGGGCTAATACTAGCCGTTCTCAGCCTCAAAGAACAGCTCACAGGCTTTAAAAGAGGACAATTTTAATGTGCCACCACAGAGCAGCATGCCTCTGTCAGCCGCCATGCCTTTCCTTCCCTTCCTTTGCACATTAGTGTCCCCTTCCCTGGTCACCCACAGGAGTCCCCAAGGGCCATTTCCTTCAAGTCAACACTGGCAGAAGGGATTGAAGAGCCCAGGAACCCAGGAGCACACTACCTACAGGTCCCGAAGCCCAAGCAGCAGCCCACCTCCCAGGAAGCTGTCTAGTCTCCCTGATTTTTCCTGCCCAGGTCTCAAGATTCTGTCAGGAGAAGACAGATTTGAAGAATTATGCCCTCCCCAATGCCAGCTGGTGTCCAGACATGCTGAACCTGTACCACAAATTTCTGGAGAAAACTAAGGCCGATGGCTGGATCAGACTGCCCTCCTTCAAGTCCAACAGAAACCACATCCAGGGGCTCAAGCTCCCATTAGTGTTAACAGTTTCCTCAGGTAAGGCCTGGGCGCAGAGGGCCCATTGGCACACATGCACCCCAGCCCACCAGGGTCAGATCAGCCAGCCCCCTTCCTTGTGGTCAGAGTCGCTCAAAAAGGAAATTCACAAGCTCTGTGCCAGTTCTCGGCCAGAAGTTTTTTCTGCTAACTCCGCCCCTCCCGCTGCAGCCCCAGGCAGGTGGATGAGAAAAGCATCCTCTCAGGCCCCTGGCTCCCCTCCTCCCAGGGGAAGAGAGCACACCCTAGCAGCTACCTCTGCTCCCAGCCCAGAGTGCACCCACTGGAGAACTGCTGACTCAGCTCCCTGCCCCGCTGCCTTCTCACCAGGGCTGCTTCCCTTACTCTCAAGCCTTATCCCAAGTCCTCCTGCCCACCCCACAAAGGTCTGAGGACTCTCCCTTGACCACTGCAGACCTCCGCACACCATCCCTGCTCTGCTAGGCCCAGAGGCTCTCCCGAAACACCCATGGATCCGAGTGATAGAGTTTTCCACTTTGATCTCTCTGCGTGTGCGTGTGTGTGAGCACACGTGCGTGTTAACTTGTCTCTCTCATTCACATATGTGTTCTTCCAGCCCAGTGATGAATGGGTGGTACATTGGGTTAAGGGAAAAAACAAAGCAGGTGCACCAAAATTTTTGGAAGACTTTGGATTCCATCCAAAAAGGATATAGTTCTTATAGTCGCCTTGAGAAAAATAATCAGAACTTTGGGGGCCTCTTCTGCACTTATTTTTCTGTTCAGTATGGTTATTTTGAATTATATGTGAATTAAATGCCGTACACTTTAATTTTCAATGTTTAAGGTCTCTTAAAGTCTGACCTGCCCCGACCCTACATCTATTCTCAGCCAGGGAACTTCATGGGTGTTTCTTCCTCAAGACCCAGGGCTCCCTGAGGACAGGGCTGTGTCCCCACAGACTCAGGGCTCCCTGAGGACAGGGCTGTGTCCCCACAGACTCAGGGCTCCCTGAGGACAGGGCTGTGTCCCCACAGACCCAGGGCTCCCTGAGGACAGAGCTGTGTCCCCACACACCCAGGGCTCCCTGAGGACAGAGCTGTGTCCCCACATACCCAGGGCTCCCTGAGGACAGGGCTGTGTCCCCCTCAGACCGAGGGCCCTGAGGACAGGTCCGTACCTTGCTCTCCAATTGAAGGTTCCCTGAGAGCAGAGCCTGTATGTCCTCTGGTTCTCTCCTCAACCCTATACCTGAGGCCAGGCTCCATCCATGCTGCTGAACGACTGGCCCTTCATCCTGACTGGGCCCCGCCCTCACACACTCCTTTCTTCAGCTGTCACTCCCCATCTCTCCCCAGACAAAAGTGACTGTCACATCTTCACCAGGTGTATCGAAACGGAAGGACAAGGCTACGAGTATGTCATCTTTTTCCACCCATCCAAGAAGAAGTCTGTCTGTCTTTTCCAACCAGGCCCCTACCTGGAGGGGCCCCCAGGGTAAGGCCACAGGCAGGACCACTGGGGGACATCTTTGGCTGCTTCCTGGGCTTGGGTCAGGAGATGGATTGGGTGCAACCAGGCTCTGGGGTCTGTACCTCTCTCTAAGGAGCTGGGTTGGGAGTGGGAAGCTCTGGGCTCCAGTCTCACAGACTTGGAAGGATATTCTGTCATCTGGTCCAGTCCCCACTGTGCAGATAAAAAAGAGCCTCCTTATTCAGGTCTGGGAATTTTCCAGTAAGAAGGGGTCTTAGAAGCCACTGTGAGAAGGATGTGTTGGACTTGGAAGAAGACAGGATCTGGAATTAGGAGTCAGGCTCCCAGTCCTGCTCTGTCAGGCTTGCTTGGAGATACCGAGCAAGCAATTTAACCTCTAGCCTTCGGTCTCCTTACCTAAATCTTGGTGCAATAATATCTACCTTCCAGAATAGCTGATAGATATGATATTATGGGCCTATATGTATGTGCTTATAAACCATAAAGCACAATATAGCTATCAGGCCATCTATCCAAACTTCACCTTCTATCCATGGGCAAACCGAGGCACACAGAGGTAAGTTATCTTGCCCAAGGTAGCACAGGCCATCAAGGTCAGGACCAGGTCTCTAATCCAGGAGCTGGGACTCCAAGTCCATTGCTTCTCCCACTGTACTCCATTGCCTCCAAACTGGCAATAGACCCAGGAAAGAACTCACACTGGACATAAATACATTCACGAGGGAAATCAGGCTGGCCCTGAGCTTCTTGCCCGAGAATACTGGGTCACCGTGTCCACGGGTGTCTGCCTTCTCCATCCTTGTTCCTGCTTTAGACACTCACTGAATGCTATTGTTGGTTTCAGAATTCCTGCAAGGGAGAAGAGGGAGGAGGGGGAAGAGAAGCTTTAGGGTCCCAAGGCCTGAGAGAGACTCAGTTGCAGTTAAACAGAACTCAAAGAGCTTAATAGATGTCAGCACCTCTACAGGCCATGGATTCAGACTGCAGCCCTTTGTCACCTTGGCCATCCTTAAGGTATCTTCCATGGGGACACTGATTTCCACACTAGTGCAGGCAGACACTGGGGGACTAGGTCAGAGCTCTACCCAGGCCATGGGTCCCCTCCCTTCTGAAGAGGAACACCCCCAAGAAGGCAGGGATAGGATGGAGTGTGGCTGACTTTATTTAGGGCCTCATGGAGGTGGGGCCGTGGAGTCAGAAGAGGACCACCCAACACTGAAGCCAGAGGACTGAGGGGGTCCAGAGAAGAAATGAGCGCCAAATTAGAAAAACCCAGTTCAGTCTATCTCCTGGGTAAGGAAAAACCCAGTTCTTCCCTGCTACGTCTGTCTTTCCTGTGAGTCTCCTTTACTCTCATATAGAACACTTCCCTTCCGACACTTCTGGTCACCAAATGTTCGCAGATTTTTCCCCACAACAAGCAATGCTCTGTGACGCCAGCTGGGTGTCCTACAATTTAACTCCATTCTGACACTGTCTACCTAGAGGTAGTGCCAGATCCCACAGGTTAAAGTCTCAGTCCCACAAGACAGCTCCCACCCTTCTTTAGATGCCAATGGCAAGTGTAGGTCCCCAGGTTACCCACAACTTCTGTCTGATTTGGCTACAGTTGGTGGTTCCCAGAACCCTCTCCTGTGGTTGGATTAATTTACTAGAACCACTCACAGAACTCAGAGAAACACTTATAGTTACCAGTTTATTAAAGATATGCTAAAGGATGAACATCCAGGTGGAAGAAACCCATAAGGTAAGGTCTGGGAGAATCCCAAGCGCAGGAGCTCCCGTCCCTGCGGTGTTGGGGTGCGCCACTCTTCTAGTGTGGATGTGTTCGCCAACCTGGAAGCTCTCTGAGACCCATACTAATTGGAATTATTATGGAGGCTTCAACACATAGGTATGATCAATCATTAACTCCATTTTCAGCCCTTCTCTCTTCTCAAGAGAATTGGGGGAGGGGCGGGGGGCAGGGCTGAAAATTCCAAGCTTCCAATCATGGCTTGGTCTTTCTGGTGACCAGCTCTCAACCAGCCGGGAGTTGCCTCATTAGAAAAGACACTCCTATCACCCAGGAAATAGAGAGTTTCAGGAGCTCTGTGCCAGGAATCAAGGACAGAGACCAATATATGTATTTTCTATTATCTTGACAAGTACCCACCCAGCCCCTAGGCAATGAGGCCGGGTAGGCTTCTGGCTGACCAAGAGCTACCCTGAAGCACCTACACACTTGCGGATGGGTCTCCTGCCTGGCCAGTGAGGACAACGAGGGAAGAGCAGGCTTAGGGTTCTTTGGCAACAACTCTTCCCCTCCTTCAAGCAATAGGAGAAGGGAGGTGACTAAGAAGCGTACATGAGGTTTTGTAAACATTACCTCATTTGATCTGATGAGATAGAAATTATTTTTACTCACAATTCACACTGAGAAAACTAAAGCTCAGAAAGGTTTAGCAACTTACACAAGATCAAACATGTAGTGAACGTGGAGGCAAGGAGTCAAACCAGGTGGGTGTGGTTGCATGGCCCCCAGCTGGGTGCCTTTCTATTGTCCCCAGCTTAACCAGCAATGGAGCTTTGGCATGAAGGTCAGCTTACACAAGTGAGAATGAGAGTTTTATGTGATATACACAAAGCAAGTGTTGGCATCATCCTGCTGAAGCCGGCTCTCGGCTTTCCACCGGCAGCACTGCTCGGGGGTCTATCTCGTCAGCACTTTATAGGTCCTAAGTTAAGTTCCACGTTTACCCATCTTGAAAATGTGGGCTCAACACTGGCCATAGTGACTAGTGAGGTGAGAGCTGGCCCAAGGTCATGGTTTAGAGGCTAAAGCCCAAAAGTTCAGGGGCTTTATCATTCCCTGTAGGAGTGCACCTTTCCAAATTATGGTAGTTGCCGCCAGTAATTAGCTGATGAATCTGAAAAAGGTTTTTCCATTAACTCTAACAACAAAAAAAGTTTTTTCCCGGTGAAATAAAATCATGGTATCAGTGGTTGCTAACACATGCTGTAGCGACATGGAAGACAAATCAGCTGATTTTGACTGGTTTGATCAGACGGGATCCAGATCTGTTTCCTTTCCATTCCTGGGGAAAGATGGAGGTGGGGTTGTTCCAGCCCTGGCCTTGCCCCCTGCCCCCACCACTAGGTTTGCCCACGGAGGGTCACTGGCAGCCATGATAGACGAGACCTTCTCTAAAACTGCTTACCTGGCTGGAGAGGGGCTGTTCACACACAATCTCAACATCAGGTTCAAAAAGTAAGTACGGATCCTTGGGGTGTTGGCCGTTGAGGGGACAGCCATGCGTGGCAGTTGAGGTGTAGAGGTCCTGCCTGTCACTCTCCTTCCCCAGCCACACGGTCCTCTGGTTCCCGGCCGGAATGCAACCTCTGCTGTCAGATTCTGGTCGCTGGCAGATGGGCCCTGAGCCGAGAACCACTTTAGTCCTTGAGGCAGGGCGGGATGAAGAGAAGGATGGGGGGACAGAGAGGTAAAGGGATGGCGGCCAGGGGTTCATGTGAGGGAGGGGCTAAGCCGCCTCCTCTCCCAGCTTGATCCGTATGGGCTCTCTGGCTGTGCTGAACGTTGGCATGGAAAAGGTTGAGGACCAGAAGCTTTACATATCCTGCGTCGCCCAGAGCACGGACCAGCAGACCATTTACACCAAAGCTTCAGGTAGAGAGAGCCTCAGCCCCAGGCCCTGTCCTGCCACCCCGACACCCAGAACAAACAGAAGGGGAATGTTAAGGATCCAGTCCCAAGCCGGGGTCCAGCTTTTTAGAGTGGGGTTGGGTACTTGCAGGAGACACAGACAAAGTGAGGGAAAACCCAACTAGGGTTTTTTTTTCTATGTATGAGTGGCCCAACCTGTACCACAGGAGAGGACCCAGGTACTGAGTAACTGGGTGCACGTGCTCTGAGCAACCCATCAAGCTCCTACCATCCGTGCTCTGGCTCCTGCCACGTGGCTCCCCCTTCTCTGGCAGGTACTTTCTTCCAGCTGCAGCTGGAAGAGGATTCATCTCAATACTACACGCTGTGCCTTCAGGAGAGCCTACTGCCAACCGCCTTGCCTACCTGGGAAACACTCCAGAGCAGCGGGGGGTGTCCGGGAAGTAACTGGTGAAGTGAGGGAGAAGGCACTTTCCTTTGCATAAATAAAGTCTCACAGCCCCGTTCGCAGTCCAAGACCCTTCTGCAGTTGGAAATGAAAATCCTTCCAGGACCTTCCACATACCCACCTTCCCATCCAGCACCAATAGAAGCGATGTACTGAGATCTGCCAGGGACCAGGCACTGGGTGAGGCACCAAGCACACAGCGATGAAAGACAGGGCCCCTGGCCTCGAGATGCACAACTGTGGGCCGGGAGCAGAGTGCCCCATCAGCTCCTCCCACCCCACCGTGGCTCTGGTTATGGGTGCAGTGCAGACACAAAGAGAGGGGGACGGTCAATTTTACTCTAGGAAAGCGATCAAAGAAGGCTTTCTAGAGGAAGCTGTGCTTGAACGGAGTCTCAGAAGTTAAGTGGTATCCATCAGGCAGGCAGGGGATTATTCCAAACAGAGGGACTATTGTGAGCAAAGGCACTAAGGGATGAAAGAGCACAGCAACTTTGGAGAACAGCAAGGTGTTGAGTGGGGCAGGAGTTTAGGGAAAGAGAAGGGGTCAGGGCAGGTGCAGGCCATGGAAGGCTCCTTAAACCCTGCAATGGAGCTTGAACTGTGTCTTGTAGGCAATAGGGAGCCTTTAAAGTGTTTGGGAGTGACATAAAGTTTTGTTTTTTCAAAAGATGACTCTGGTGGCAATAAGAGGTCAGCAAGACTGAAGGTGGGAGCACTGGTTAGGAGACCCTTGCAGGGCTCCAAACTAGAGATAGGAAGGACCTGATATGGTTCAAAGCCATGAAGATGAGAGATATGGAATATGTTGCAAACAAAAGAGTACAGAACTTTGCCACTAATTGTATGTAGTGGATCTGTGAAGGGGAGCCTTCAAGGATGACTCCAAGTTTCCAGCTTGGTGGTTCCAGGTGGCATCATTGGGAATACAGGGGAGCAGGTTTGAGGTGGGGGAAGATAATGAGCTCAGTTTCACACGCATGGAACCCCATGGAACCCCCATCGCATGGTGATCCCCAGCAGGAGCCTGGATATTGTAATCTGGAACTCAGAACTGATGACATACTGACTCGATTTGTAAGTCATCAGTATCAAAACTGACATGGAATCCCTGGGAGTGGATTATGCAGAATGAAAGTGAAGAGGAGGCAAGGGGTGTGAAAGTGACAGGATGGGAGAGAAAGGAAGGACAGGGAAAGGGGTCAAAGACAGAACCTTTGGTCACATTAAGGCTTAAAGCTGGGGCAGAGAATCAAACACCCACTAAGGGGGCTTCCCTGGTGGCGCAGTGGTTGAGAGTCCGCCTGCCGATGCAGGGGACGCGGGTTCGTGCCCCGGTCCGGGAAGATCCCACATGCCGCGGAGCGGCTGGGCCCGTGAGCCATGGCCGCTGAGCCTGCGCGTCTGGAGCCTGTGCTCTGCAATGGGAGAGGCCACGACAGTGAGAGGCCCGCGTACCACAAAAAAAAAAAAAAAAAAACCCACTAAGGAAGCTAAGAATAGGACAGGATGGCCCATCCTTAAGAAGGCGAGGTCAACAGTATCAAATGCTAAATAGAAGGCAAGGCAGATGGGAACTAAAAAGAGGCCTTTCGACTTGGCAGAGAGGAAGGTGGTGGTCTTCTTTGCCAGGAGGTGGGAACAAAATCCAGATTATGGTGGATGAAAGACGGAATGGGAATGACAGAGTGAAGCTAGATGACTCTTTCTAGGAATTTTGTTGTTGCTGTTGCTGTTATGTTATTTAAGGAAAGAGACTTGAGTATATTTGTAAATTGTTTTGGAAGGAGCCAGTGGAGAGAGGCTGAAACCCTAGCAGAGAGAGAGGTGTCCTCCAGCAGAACAGCTCTATGGTCTTAGAGATAGATCAAGAGCACAGTGGAGACAGGAGTCACGGGACAGCATCAACATGACTCTGAGACCAAAAGGAAGAAGTGGGGCATGCAGAGCAGGATGGAAAGTTGCCGGGATCTATCCCAGAGCACCTCGACTTCCTCAGTGAAATAGGAGGCAAGGCCATCAGTGGGGAAAGAGGTCCGGAGGAAGGGGTGCCCATTTCTAAGGAGGAAAGGTTTGATGTGAGGGGGAAGAACAATGGACTGGAGGAGGCAATGGCCACCCAGGAGAAGACTGTACCTCCTCTGGGCCTGCAGAGGACAGGGGTGGGAAACTGAGCAGCTTCCACAGGGACAGGCAGGATTCCATCAAGCCCAGTAGGTGGAGGGGATGTCCAGGGAGAGGTCAAAGATTAGAGGAGTTTTACCAAAGAATGAGAGCTCCAAGTGACATGTCATAAAGGATTTTATTATTAGGTATGGTAATGCCAAGTGCTGAGACAGATAAACCTTTACATCTCCATAATCTAACCTGTATCTTAAATAGACTGTACTTTTCACTCACACAAAGTCCAATTTTTGGTGTCTGGCAGTCATTCAGGAACCTGACTGACAAGCATGATTCAACACATGATTTCCAAAGTCAGCCTGGGTGTTGACATCCAGTTGCCAGAAGAGAGAATAACAAGGGAGGTTTAGGGGGCCAAACTTCAAAGTGTTTCCTCTGTCACAAGACCGTACCAAACTGCAAGGGAGGTTGACTGGAAAATATGATGTAACTCTATGTTGTAGAAGAAAGAGAAATAGGTTTGGTAAGTAGCTAGCAGCCACTGCCTCAGTTTGAAAGGAGGATAGGCAGAGGAGGGATGGGTCTGTGTCCAAACCCTCATCCTGACAAGTGAAGAGTTCAAGTTCAGGCCTCAGCTAAGATTCCAGGACCTGAGACTAGGGCTGGGGATTCAGGGGATCAGAGAGAAGGAAGTTTTTGTGGCATGGAACAGGGTCAGAGAGTTGGACCCAAATTCAGCAGTGGTGGAGAGGTGGGTGGATCAGGTTCTCTTTCTAGTAACTAGACCACACACTTCCTAAGCCATCTGTCTTCAATAACGAGCAAAAGATTGGTTGACGTGGATTTGAAGGCACTTGATCCAGTGCCCTCCAAAAACGGGAGACTTACTAGAGGCCATAACAAGAAATCTTGTGGCAGCCAACTATGCCCTCCCCCATATACTCACATAAAAACTCTTTCTCCTGTGCTTTCACGATTGCCTTTGATAACCTATTAAGCCCAGAGTCTAAATCAGTGTATACCAAAAACATATTGTCCCTTATTCACGGTCAAAAAGGACCTAATCTTCATTTAAACACTCCCAAGAGAAGAAGGGAAATATATTCTATCCTTCCTATGCAGTCAAGTAAACGAAGGAAACCGAAACAGTGGTACTTGGAAACTCAAGTACAGCTTGCTTCTCTCTTCTCTCGTCTGGAAACTGGATGTCAACACCCAGGATGACTTTGGAAGTCATGTGTTGAGGATGGCAGAGGTTGGATGCACACTGTCACTTCTCTACTGGGGCCAGCTTCTAACAGAAACAGGCAAAAGCTGGAAATCTACAGAGGTAGGAGGCTCTCAGGCAAGGCCCCACAGCCAGGCTGGGAGTGTCAGCCTTGACTGGAGAAGGCCAAGTGGGCAGGCAGGGATCTTGGTAAGGGGAATGAGGTCATCAGCTGCTGGAATACTTCTCTAGTGTCGAGGGCTTTGACAGATGCCTCTCTTCTCCCAGGAGGCCAAGTATTGCAGCTTTCTAGGCAGAAACAAGGGGAGTTTCTGCCTCCACACTTTAAAAACCAATTCCATGTGTAGTGCATTCATTGGAATTACAGCTACTACATAGGCAGATGGGGTGGAATCCAACAGGCCATCCAGGCAAATGTGGCAGGTTATTCTGCTCGAATCAGCTTATTCTGCTTGAAGGATATGTGTTCTCCAAATGTCTGAATCAAGTGCCAAGAGAAACCAAAGAGTGAATAAGGCAATTGTAAGACCAACCAGTTCCAGACGGCAAGGGACACCAATAGTTCATACCAGCTCTTAAAAAAGGGGCCCCTAAGGTCTTCCTGAAACTAAGACCACAGAGTTAAGTCATTTATCACAGGTCCTGGGTGAGGAGCCAGAGCTGCAAGACACAGTATATCACCAACCCTATCACCTGCTAGCACCTACAGTGAGCATTGGTGGCCAAGTCATGCTGCCTGAGGCCACCGCTCAAGGACACAGGACAATTTAGCCGAAAAGCCCAGGGAGTCTTGTAGCAGTTGTCTGCTGACCTGGAGGAAAGGTCTGTCCCCTCTGTGTCTCTTCATCTGGCTTGAACCCAGGAAAGCACTCTGTACTGCCCAGTCCTCTAAGTGTCCCTCTACAGTGGCACTGACGAGAAAAAGGAGGTCAAGGCCCTGGGTCATCTACATAGTTCTTTTTCCTTTTCTTTTTTTTTTAAATAAATTTATTTTATTTATTTATTTTTGGCTGCATTGGGTCTTCGTTGCTGCACGCAGGCTTTCTCTAGTTGCAGCGAGTGGGCGCTACTCTTCGTTTCAGTGCACGGGCTTCTCACTGCGGTGGCTTCTCTTGTTTGAGAGCATGGGCTCTAGGCGCGTGGGCTTCAGTAGTCGTGGCACGCGGGCTCAGTAGTTGTGGCTTGCGGCTGTAGAGCGCAGGCTCAGTAGTTGTGACGCTCGGGCTTAGTTGCTCTGCGGCATGTGGGATCTTCCCAGACCAGGGCTCAAACCCGTGTCCCCTGCATTGGCAGGCAGATTCTTAAACCACTGCGCCACCAGGGAAGCCCACCTACATAGTTCTTGAGTGGCAGCAATGGTGCTGGAAGAGGTGCGGAGGCCACACCCTGGGCCCTCATTCAAGGGAGAAGCTCTGCTCAATTATGAAGACCCCTGGGATACAAGAAAGAACCATGCTCTTTAAGATAGAAGATCTGGGTTCTAGTCTCAACTCTGCTACTGTTCGGCCATCATTTCTCTTTGGGTCTGTTTCCTGCTCTATAAAAACTAAAGAGTAGATGAGGTGATCTCCAAGTTCCTGGTCTGATGTCTTATTGTTTGGCTACCCAGTGTGTCAGTCATTTGCTTGATGGCTCTCAGATCCCCACCCTTCCCCTACTCTGCCTTAGACTGCAGAGGGCTAATGCCTGCAATATACATTTCCCAGTCTCCTTCGTCATCTGGCTTTGGAAGGCTGGTGGAAGACTGGAAGGTGGGAAGTAAGGAGATGTCAGGGTATTTCTCCCCTTCTCTGTTTTGGGAGGCAACTCAAGTAGTGGCTGTGTCTCCATGGTTACAGATCCTGCTAGACAGCCCTCATCTTCCTATTTGCCTTTTTTGTTCTTCCACCACCTTGGTAACAAATTCCCTGTGTCAAACTCCCTCTGTTGAACCATCTAACAACTGCTGTTTTC
The DNA here is from genome assembly GCF_039906515.1 of Pseudorca crassidens. Classification (NCBI taxonomy): domain Eukaryota; kingdom Metazoa; phylum Chordata; class Mammalia; order Artiodactyla; family Delphinidae; genus Pseudorca; species Pseudorca crassidens. Next base: position 109,115,369 of record NC_090297.1, on the reverse strand, counting down.
CTCACCAGACCCCAACTAACACAGCCAGGTTGTGGATTATCTGCGGTCAGTTTTCAATCCCACTGCTGTACACCCTTGTGTGCATCCTTAATTTAATATCCACCAAGAGAAGGAAATGGAAGGCAAGAGAAAGGAGGAAAATGAACTGTCAAAGATTGAGCATAACCCTGGCTAAATCCAAATCTCTGCCCATTTTTCCCCAGCGCACTGCACAGCTGAACACAGCTGGAGAAAACCCACACAAACTTGCTGTCCGGTCTCACTTTAAAGCCTAGATCATTATCCTAAAGTGGGCCCGTAATACTGCCCTGCAGTCATCCTGCAGTTTCCTAGATCATTCACTCTCCTGCTTTCCTAGGCGACTGTTTCTTTCCTGGTCCTCTCTACTCAAATGCCTAGCACCACCTCCTCCCCCATCATCACTCTCAGCTAAAGATCTTGCTTCCTGTTTCACTGAGAAATCAGAAGTATTCAGAAAGAGCAAGCTCCCACTACCACACCTCTCCACCTACTACCTCTACCAATTTATTCTACTTCCCCTCCAGTAACTGTGGGTGAACTGTTCACACAGCAGGCAGGGGACCACCCTTAGCTCTGTTTCTTATGCATGACACCTATTTCTTCTAGTCTACTTGGCAATATTGCTCCAAATATTCTCCTTTCTCTCTTCTGCATTATCAGTTTTCCTTTTCTATTTGATTTTTCCCATCAGCAAACATACCATATTTCTGTCATTTAAATTTTTTTCTCTTGATGCTACTCCCTCTCTGGCCACTGCCCCACTTCTCCCTACTCTTTTAGCGAACTCTTCCAGAGAGTTGTCTTTGCTCTCTTCCTTCTATTCTTTCTCAAGCCCACTCCAATCAGGCTTTTGCCTTCACCACTCCATTGAAACTGGTCTTGGCAAAGTCACTAATGACTCTGCAGGGCTAAATCTAATGGTCAACTCTCAGTCCTTATTTTATCGGACCTTCCCACAGCATCTGGCACAGCTGGTTCCTCCTCCTCTCCCACTCTAACTGTTGGGCACTCAGGACTCGGTCTTTGGATCCTTTTTCTTTTCTACCTTCAGTTCATCAAATCTGGTGACTTTAAATTCCATCTACATTTCTCTTGGTGCCCACATTTATACTTCCAGTCTGGGCCTCTCCTCTGAGCTCCGGATTCATACATCCAACTGCTTGCTCAACATCTCCATCTAGATGTCTAACAGACATCTCCTCGTTTAATAGATCTAAAACTGAGCCCCTGATATTTCCCCCTCTCAGTAAATGGCAACTCCATTCTTCCAGTTGTTTAGGCCAAGAACCTTGGATAATTCTTTCTCTTAAATGGGGATGGATCCATCAGGGAATCCTACTGACTCTATCTACAGAATATATCCAGAAACTGACTACCGCAACACAGATCCATGCCCCAATCATCTTGTGCCAAGATTATTTCAATATTCTCCTATATGAGTTCCCTACTTACAGCCTTACTCCTTTTATTCTATTCTCAACGCAGCCACCAGAGCAACCCTTTTAATGCATAAGTCAAGTCATATCACTCCTCAGCTCACCACAAGAAGAAGCTAAAATTGTTACAAATGCTACAAGCCCCCAAAGAGTCTGGCCCCGCTCTCTCTGACCTCACCTCCCCATCACTCCTTCTGTTCCAGCTACACTGGCCTCTTCGCCTCCTTGAACACTCCAGGCATACTTCTGCCTCAGGGCCTTTGCATTTCCATTGCTTCTGCCTAGAATGCTTTTCCCTCTGATATCCTTCCTCCTTCCTTCATATCGCTATTGAAATGTTACATTCTCAAGGTGGCCATCTTTGACCACACTATGTAAAATTGCATGCTCTCCTGACACCCTCTATGATCCTCCCCTAATTTAATTTTTTTCCCCAACAGTGATTTCCATCTAATAAACTGTATTTTTTACTCAGTTATTTTTGTCTGTGGTCCTTCTTCCCCCACTAAAGTATCTAGCCAGAAGATTTCTCTGTTTTCTCACTGCTATATCCCCAGAGTGCAGTATACAGTGCCTGGCACATAGTAGGTAGTCAATAACTATGGATGAATGAACGAATGAATGAAACCACAGAATCAAACTTCCTTAAACCCTACCCTTCCTCTGGACTGCTTATCATAGAAGACAAAAATGTCCTTATTGTCAAGTCAGATTGAAGTGGGGTTTCTCTTTTCATGTACTTTTAGCAGAAGTCAGCCTAACTGATGCGCATGTGTGATCTTGTTTAATCTTCATGCCAACTCTGAGAGTTAGGTATTTTCTCTCCATTTTTCAGATGGGAAAGGTGAACCCCAGAGAGATTAAGTTACAGGCCAGAGGTCACACAGCTAGTAAGTCCCAGAGCTCAGATCCCCAACCCACCTGACTGATGCCACAGCTGTGAGTTCTCGGCTGCAGCACTCCACACAGACCACCCTCCCCAGAAATGACACCAGGGCTGAGCTGAGTCAGCAGCCACAGGACTGGAGGGTCTGCGTGCCACCAGGGATCTCCACAAAAGAAACATTTGCTCCCCCCAAACCCTCAAGTGTCAGATGTCAGAATAATCATCTTGTTTCCTGAGTTTCACAATTTGTCTTGTTGCTGTCATTATTGCCTGTCTGCTTCCCCATTCTGTGTCTCCCCAGCACCTAGCACCATGAAGGGATAAATGAACTAATTCAGACACAATTCTGTTTAATATCATTCATCCATTCAACGATCCTGCTTGAGCACCTGCCTTGTTCTAAGCACTGTCTTTGTGATGCTTACAGTCTGCTAAGGGAGGAGGACATTAAATAGTCACAGAAATAAATCACAGAAAAAAACAAAACAAAACTGTGAACAGTACCATAAAGGAAAAGTATGGGATGCTGTGAAAGTAGACAAGAGAACCCCCTAATTTCAACGGGAGCATGTCAGTGAGGGCCTCCAGATCTGAAGGGTGAAGGGGAAGTGGTCCTAGAAGAGGAAATAGCTTATGCAAACATCCTAAGGAGTGAATGAAGGATAGTGAGTGTGCCTGGAATACAGCTGATGGTCTCATCTTGTCAGTGGTGGCCTGTGTCTCCTAGGATCTGCCTTCAAGGAGGGGAAGGAAGGGGGAGACATCCTCCATGTTTACAGTTTAACACACTTCTGACAAGGATGGGGGCGGTGGGTGGACACAGCCTGACCTTGACTCACTGATGGAAACAGCTCTGTCCTCAGTGTCTCTATGTCCAGAAATTTCAAGCTTGGTCCCTTTTCCCTGGTCCAGTGTAATTGAGAGAACCAGTCAGTACAAATCACTCTGTCTGGGAGCAACTGGGATGTCTCCAGAACTGAACAACGGGGGCCAAGGCAGGATTCCAGCAAGGAGGGCTTTGCAGAAGTTACCATTTGTGTCGCAGTGCCTGTGGCTTTCACCTAGGAGGGCTGGGTGGGGCCAGCGTAGCATTAAGGGATGGAGGCCACTGCCCACTAATGGCTGTCTCCCTTTTCACTGCAGCCCTCCCCAACTCCCAAGCAGTCAGGGCCCAGCCAGAGAAGGCCCCAGGGCACAGGACTGGCCTGCTGCTAGCAACCTGAAGGGAGGAGTTAAGAAGGCCGGCCTGACGGCCGCAAAGACAGAACTGTGTTTATCCAGGAAAAGAGGTTGTACGTAGGCAACGGAGGCCCCTGCCAGCTCTTCCCGGGACTGGGCTGGGGTAGCAAGCTGGAGAGGAAGCTGCTCCCCCACCCCGGGGCTCTGAACGCCTCCTGGCCAGAGGCCAGGACCCAGAGGCGGCCCACCAGTGAGGCCTGCACTCCGGGCGCCTGACCGAGCCTGCTGCCGTGGGCTCAGACTCCCAGGCAGAAAGTCGGAACCTCGCGCTCCCTGAGGTGCGGCGAGGGGGTGCGGTAAGCGCGCGCTGGCGGCGGGGCCTCCCGGAGTCAGCTCAGGGGGTGGCAGAGGATCAATGCTGTCTTTGTGTTCACTGGTTTCCTAGGGAGAAAGGGAGTGGGGAGTGGGAGGGGCGGCCCAACGGCTGGGCCCTCGCGGCAGAACTCGGGATGCGGTAGGGCTGGGACGCAGGGAGCGGGACAGTCAGGGCTTTAGGAGGGGTGGGATTCTGTGCTCCCGAGAGGTGCGTCTCCTTGAACCGGCCCTAAGTGCTCGCTCGCAGGGCAGCAGCAGCCAAGTGTGCAGCGAGTCTGCTTCTGGCCTGGAACGGCTCGGGAAGGCGAAGGAGGCGCGAGAGGAGGCAGGTGTGGCTAGGGCCGAAGGATGGCTCAGCCTGGAGAAGCTTGCGGTGCCGCCCGGGAATGCAGCCTGCGGGGATGGGGTGCTGGGGAAAGGGGGGTAGTCCCAAGGGGCGCCAGATCAGACACTGGGGGAGAGCCTTAGTCTTCTGGATTGGGCATGAGAGAAGGGGGTGAACCCTCCAAGGGCCGCGGTGTCTCTTCAGGGGGAGAGTGTATAGGAGCGGGGGTTCCGAACCCGGGTCGGTGTCTGCGGCTACAGACCTTTTGTTAATGAGGGTGTTACTCTATTCTCCTAGTGGGTATGTAAGGCCTTCTAACTCTGAAGTGGGTGTACATCTTCAGTACCAGCGGGAGCAATGGGAGAGCCTGTGTACTCGGATGTCCGAGGCCTGATCCGAAAATGTTACTGTCTAGCCCTGGGCTCCCTCTATTTCTCCCTGGACCCCCCGACTTTGCCGCCCTTTGTCCCTCCCCATCCTCCCCCCACCCCGCTCAAACAGGGGCTTGTGCACCCCGTGGGCCCGTAAAGAAGGGCACGGCGGCAGACCAGATGCTCGTTTGCAGCATCACCCACCTTGGGCTTTCCTTCTTTCCTTGTACAGGCCTCCACCTGAGACGCTGGGTTTGGACCCTCTCGGCCTCGTGGAACTCGGACTTTCAGCCCCCCCACCCCACCGCATGTGGCTCTTGGAGAAAGCTGGCTACTGGGTGGGGGCCGCGCAGCCCAGGGCCCGGTGGGCGCCCGCCGGCCTGTTTCCTAAGCGCCGCACCCCGTGCCCGCTGGCTCGCGCCTGCCCCAACGTCCTCACCCCCGATCGCATTCCGCAGTTCTTCATCCCGCCTCGGCTCCCCGACCCAGGCGGCGCCGAGCCCCTCAGCGGGCGCGACGTGGACGGGCGCGGCCTCCCCGAGGCCTGTTCGCTGCCGCACTTGGCAGGCCGCGAAGGTTGGGCCTTCCTGCCCGAGAGCCCACACACGCGCCGGCGCGAGTCCCTGTTCCACTCGCCGCCGCCCGCCCCGGCCGGGGGGCTGCCCCCTGCGCAGTTCAGGCTGCACGTCTCCTCCCCGGACCTGCGCCTCTGCCGGGCCCCCGACAGCGACACGGCCTCGTCGCCCGACTCGTCGCCCTTTGGCTCGCCGCGGCCAGGCCCCGGCCGGCCCCGGCCGCCCAGGCCGCGCTCGCTGTCCCCAGAGGAGGCGAGCTCGGCCGACACCAGCCCGTACGCGCCGCGCCGAGCGGGGCCGCCCACTCGGCCGCTCTTCCACCTCGACTTCTTGTGCCGCCAGCTGCGGCCGGCCAAGGAGAGCGTGCTGCGCCTCGAGCCCCTGGGCGGGCAGCTGCGGCTATCCGCCGAGTACCAGGCCTGGCCCGGGCGGCTGCGGCTGCGCCTGGTGAGCGCCGAGGGCCTGCCCGGGTCGCGGGCCGGCCCCGGGAGCGGCGGCGGCGGCTGCTGCGTGGTGCTGAGGCTGCGAACGCGCGCCCGGGCGCGGGGCCAGCGGAGCCGCGTGGTCAAATGCAGCGCCAACCCCATCTTCAATGAGGACTTTTTCTTCGACGGGCTCGGCCCGCCTGACCTGGCCGCCCACAGTCTGAGGGCCAAGGTGCTGGACAGGGGAGCAGGCTTCCGCAGGGACGTGCTGCTGGGGGAGTGTGAGACGCCCCTGATTGCCCTGCTGCCCACCCTAAATGGTGGGCTAGGTCCCGGAGCCTCCCTGGCGCCTGCCCATCTCAGCCTGTAGCCTGAGAGACTGCCTCTTCCTCAGGAGGTCTCCAGCGGGTCTGCAGTCCTCATTCTTTCCATCTGCCCGGCATGTATTTATTTTTGCTAATAAAATATCTGTTTGTCTCTGGCGGTATCTCTCCCACTTGTTGGCACCCTACGCTCTCAGATCTGCAGCCTACCTTCCTCCCTCTGCCCTGGCCGTACACGGGATGGAGAAAGCTCATTCAGTTGTCTGATTTGGAGCAGACCTTAAGCAGTGGTTCTCAAACTTGAATGAGCATCACAATAACCAGACATCAGGAATCCTGGATGAGCTTGGTAAACATGCAGAAAGAATCCTGGGCTCCATTCCTGAGAGACCCTGACACTAGTTCAGTAGGTCTGGCCTGAGTAGGTTCTAGGTTCCCTGTTCAACCAGGTCCCTACCCCTTCAGGGGGCCCTCCAATCACTGAGTGACTCCAGAAAAAAACTCTGTGACTGAAACCAACAAAAGCCACCTTCCGCTGGGGGTTCCTTGGGGCTGCACAGGGGAAAGCAGCACTACCCCACCCATCTACCCACCCCCCCATCTGTTCTGAAGAGACATGAAATTTCCGTGTCTTGGGAGTGAGTCAGTGGATGTAAGACTAGCATACTATGCCTTTAGGTGTCCTCTCTCTTGCCTGCCCCTTCCACACCTGTGCCACCCTTGGGGGTAAAGCTGGAGCCAGGAGCTAGAACAGTGCTTGGTAATGAAAGACCAAGATAGAATGTCCCAGGGATTGAGGTCCTGGGGGAAGAGGGGGTCCCACTGGACTGTGAGAACTGTTCTCAGGGGTGCCCAGAAAACGCTACCCCAGTGAGTAGGGGCAGAATGTGGAAAATGGATAAATGTAGGTCACATTGTGTTTACCTCCTACCTGAATGTCCCTGACGTCAGCAGTGACCTTCTTCTCTCTCCCCCACCTTCCCTGGAGCTGGTTCCTCTTGGCTCAGGCCAGGCTTGGAGGAGGAAAGAAGGGAGGGGGAGAGGGAGGGAGGAAGGGAGGCGCTGTGCCAACCCAACTTCTTTCTCCCTCCCCGCTTTCTCATTTTGCCCGGTGGCCCTAACCAGGGCCAAGCCTGCCTGCTGGATCTAGATAAACCTCAGCATGTGTAATGCTAACATCACACACACACACACACACACACACACACACACACACACACACACACACACACACTTGCATTCAGAGCACCCCTCGGTTCCTTCTCCCTCCCCTGATTAGGTCCCTCCCCACCCCACCCTCAACCCCCCAGACCAGGGAACTCTTGCTCCAGATGTCCACTAGATGGTAGCATTGATCAAATAATATTAGGTGCTAACAGCTGCGCCAAGATAATCGCCATGCAAGGAACCGTTCCAACAACTTGCCACCAACCCCATTGAGGGTTAAGTACTATTGCTAATATTTTTATCCAGTGTGACCTTGGGTTTTACTCATCCAGTGAGGGGTAGAACTAGGATTCAAACCCAGACAGTCTGGCCTTAGACTCTGGGTTCTTAATCACCTCACTATAATATCCCTAAGTGCCAGCTGCCACTTCCCAGTCAGGTCACTTCCTTCCCCAGGATGACAGCTCTCCGATCTTTTCAGCCTGTGAAGTCCACCCATAGATCCAGCTCCATCCCTAGTACTGTCCTACTTCAGTCCCAAATCCTTCCCTAACAACCTTTGGTGAGTAATTGGATTTGACGCCCATTTGAAAGCAGCTGGAAAGAGAAGTAGAGGCCATTTACCCTTCATTCATGCAGTCCTTCAACAAATACTTAGGGAAGGCCAGGAGGTTCTGGGCATTGGATACAGCAGTGATCAAAACAGACACGGGGGGCTTCCCTGGTGGCTCAGTGGTTGAGAGTCCGCCTGCCGATGCAGGGGACACGGGTTCGTGCCCCGGTCCGGGAAGATCCCACATGCCACGGAGCGGCTGGGCCCGTGAGCTATGGCCGCTGGGCCTGCGCATCCAGAGCCTGTGCTCCGCAACGGAAGGGGCCACAGCAGTGAGAGGCCCGCGTACCGCAAAAAACAAAACAACAAAACAAAAAACAGACACGGGTATCAGACAATTTACAAAATGAATAAGTAAAATGTAGAAACGTCACCTGGTAATATGTTCTAGAGAAAAATAAAGCAGGAGAGAGATTAGGAAGGGAGTCAGACAAAGAGAAGAAAGGAAGATTGTAAGAATGGAAAGAGGGCGGGAGGGACCGAAACATTGCTTTTTAACCACAGTACTTTGTACCAGTAGGTTCTGTACTTTATTGTTATGCCAGTTAATCATTGCAACCACTCAGTAAGGCGGCTACTGTTACCATTTTACAGAGAAGATAGATCAGAGAGGTTAAGTAAACTTGCCTGAGGATCAGCCCTGACTGCAGGGAAGTTTTAGGACTGTGGCTCCATCCAGACCTCCTACCTCACCTGCCATTCAGAGGAGGCTCACAAGGTGAGAATTCAAGTCCACTCCAGTCAGGAGCAGTTCGCTCAGTATCCACAGCTGTGACCCTCCCCCTCCCCACCCCCCCATGGGGACCACAATGTCCCTGGAGGAACTTCCAGGCTAAACTAAAGCCACAGAAGCATGCCCTGGGGCAAATAAGGTCGTAAGAACCCCTCCTGTGTGCAGACTGCTCTGGCCTCAAAGCATGTTCACAGACACAAGTCTGGACAGATATTACTGTCCCCTTTTTAATAATGTGGTAATTGAGGACTAATAGTAGGCTACATTCTTACCCGTCTTTCGGCTCCAAAAATCAGAGCTCCTGCTTTTCAACCCTCCTTGCAACGTCCAAGTCTAAATGACCACAGATGTTAATTGACAGATGAGTGCCACAGGCAGGGTCACACGGAGAGTTCAGGGCCAGGAGCTGAGGTCAAACTCCCACTGGTCCCTCCACCCACAGTGGCCTTTGTAACAGGAAAGGGGAGGGGTGGTGACTGTGAGATCTACAGATGTTTATAGAGCTGGAGATGTCCTTTTTTTTAATGGCTGAGGGGACTGTGCCCCCTCCCTGAGTCCCTCCGGTGGGTTGAGGTCTCCCCCAGGCATGGACCTCTTAGAAAGGACACATAGGAAGGTACTCTTAACCACTGGATCAGGCCTCCCAGAGTGGGTGGCCCTCGAAGGATGGAGCTGAGGTGGTATGTGGCATGCAGTCCGCCCAGGCCCCACAAACTTTCCACCTTTACACCCCACGCCCTCCCAGGAGGGGCAGGCTTGCACGAGCTTTAAGTGGTTTCTGTGGTCTAGGGGGTGGAAAGGAAGGGAAGAAGAAGTTGGTGACTGCTCCCCAGTTCCAAGCCACCACCACCACCCTCCACACCCCCAGGCTGCTTGCCCCTGGCGTTCAGATTCCCCTGATAAGGGAACTTGGGCACGTGGTGGGTGAATTGATTCTCTGATCCCTATCAGCCTCTTCCTTGCATAAGAATGTGAGAATGTATTTGGGGAGGAAATAACCACTGCCCTGCTCTGAAAGGACTGATTCCTCCGGAAAAGAATCTGTGATTAGAGCAGGAGGGAGGAAGTGTAGGCATGAGGGGGGGACTTCCCAAAACGATGATCAGGGTACCTACTTGCCCCAGGGAGAAAGAACACCAGCCATCCATGCTTAGGGTAAGGAAGGCATAGAGATATGCTGGGAAGCATGAGACTAGCTTAGGCCTAGAGCCAGGACCCTGTCTTCCCAACCACCAGTCACTTCCTCCCCACCTTACACAGTGGCACGAAGTGGCACGGCTGAGAGAGGCAGCCAGACCTACCGTATCTGGGGTGGGCAGGGCTGCCTGGCACGATGCCAGGGCCAAGTGCCCATCCCCAGGCACTCTGCACGGCCTCTATTCCATGCCCATGCTTGGTAGGTCAAGAAGGATCCTGAGGGACCCAGAGTCACAGAGGAAGAGAGGCTGAAAAAGGAGAAAACAGAAAGAGGGATGAGCTACCGAGGCACAGAAAACAGAAGAGCCATAGGCACGGAGGGGTTGGCAGGCAGAGACACAGAGAGAGGATACCGAGAGGAAGCAAAGCCAATCGTGGGCAGGGAAGGGGACAGCAGAGCAACACTCTGCCCCGGCAGCCCCTGCACCCTGCCCTTCTGCCTCTTGCTGGCTCTACTTGTCTGCTGGGCACTGGCCTGGGTGGTGCTTTAGAGAGCTTTACTTCTTACTCCAAGCTTGCCCAAGGGGCTGAGCCCCAAAACAGACCAACATCCTGTTCTGTGCAGAGAAGTATACACAGACGCGTGGGCCATGCATTTACCAAAAGGACACGGGGATAATCAGAGTCTCAGAGGAACAGACACACGCCCTCAGACTCTCGGTACAGGAAGGTCCCCAAAAGTTTCCACTCCACTCTTCCTCACTCCCTGCACCCTTGTCAACCATCCTGGGAGCTGGAAAGTCCTTTTCTACTTCTAACCTTTGTCCCGTAAGCTGCAGCCCTCCGGAGTCTCTGGGAGCTACCCAGGAACGGAGGTGTTGATGGTAGCGGAGCGTGCGGTTCCAGGGTGGGGCACGAGCGCAGGATGGTGAGGTGGGAGGGCAGGTGAGGGAAGGGACAGCTGCCTGCCCTCTCCACGCCAGATGCCACGTGCACCGGGGAGGAGTGGGCTGCAGTCACGAGGCTGAGGCGTGGCTGGCTCCTGCGCTGCTGTTTACCAGCTGGGAGTGAGAGCCGGAGGAGGTGCCAGGGAGCCTCCCCACTGCAGCCTGGCCTCTGGCCAGCCGGCCTGTTGGGTAAGCAGGAGAGCCAGGCCCAGCTAATCAAACTCTGGGCCGAGTCTGTGCAGGAGATTAGTGGCATCCGGGTCCCGCGGAAGCAGTATCCTGTAGCTCTCCACAGAGCCCTTCCTCAGCGTGGGTCTGCCCAGTCTGGGGGGGTCTCCTTCCCGCAACTAGTGCAGTGCAACGTGGCTCCCCTCCTGTCCCATGGCTCCTCTGCCTCAGCACACTCCTCCAGGCCTGCCCACAGCCCCAGCAGACCAGGAGGATGTGGAGGCACCAGGGAGCCAGGGAACTCTAGGGAAGGGCAGCAAAGGGCAGCATAGGGCAGAGGCTAAGCAAGCAGAGGCCTCAAGGAACCCAGGAACCATGGAGATGAGTCTGACCTCATCCTGTAGAAGAGGCACCATCCCCCGAATAAGCCATCCCGTCTTCATCTCTCCCCTCCCCACTTCCCCTGTTCCTGTCACCTGTCTTGGTCAAGTAGAAAGCGCATGATTCTGAACTCACAGAGACCTGGGTTCAAATCACAGCTCAGCCACTTATTGTCCTCGTGCAAGCCCTTGGGCAACTCATGACTATCTTTGAGCATCACTTACCTTATAAGCATCACATAGTTATCTGGAGCAACTATGCCGGCCTCATGGTGGATGTTGGGAGGATTGGAGAAAATCACGGATTTACATAAAGTGACCGGCAAAGGGCCCAGCACACAGAAGGTGATCGATAAATGCTAGCCCCCTTCCCATCACCTATCCTGTTTCTCCTCAAGCCTCCAAACTCTGTTCCTCCCGTCTCTTCCCTTGTCCCCTCCTGATGCCAGGATGCTCTGCCAGCCACTCCTTTCCCCTGCCTGATGCTGGGCCAGGTGCTCCCTCCCTCCTCCCTCTTCCCTCCCCTGGGCCCTGCTCCCTGCCCTCCTGGGCAGCCAGGGCAGCAAGGACGGCACCAAGGGAGTTGCCCCATGGACAGGGCCCCACAGAGACACCACCGAGCCTCGCAGGGTAAGAGGCCCTAGGGCCCTGCAGGCAGGTGGAAGGGGCTGCCAGGAGGTTTAGAGGAGAGGGAGAGAGGGCAAGAGACTGGTCGGGAAGTGAGGAGGGAGGAGGGGCAAGCAAAGAGAGAAGGAGAGAAAGATGAGTCGGCAGGGGAAGGCAGGCTGGTGAGAAAGGACAGGTCTCCATAGAGACTGAAGGAGAAATGGGAGGAGGGGCTGGGGACCTGACAGAGGAGGAGAAATAGGAAGGGGGAGAGACAGGAAGCACAGAGAGGGGAAAGAAGGGGAGAGCTGAAGAAGGAAGAGACGGGTGGGACGGGGGAGGAGAGGGGAGCAGAGTCAGGGAAGCTGGAGGGAGGAAGGGTCCACGTCCCAAGTGTGAGCGCTCCCTGGGAGAAAAGGCAGACACTGCTCATCTGGCTGGGACCCCAGGCAGCAGTGGGAGGCTGACCACTCCACCTTTTTCTGTTCATTCAGCAACGGAGGAAGCCGTCCTGCCTTTAGGGATGACAAAGGGTCGGCGAGAAAGCAATAGAACCCTGTCCACCGTCCTTGCCCACCAGCCCAGCACATTCCTCCCCACTGCCCTGGGGGATGGGGTCTCATTTCTGCAGAAAATGTGGGGCACTCAGCCAGGGGCAGCGGGGGACGGAGAGTCAGGCGGTCCTTGGGCCCGCAGATGGTCTAACTCAGAGACTCTCTCTGCAGGATCCCAGGGCCATGTGCTAGGTCAGGGTGTGAGCGCTGAGGGGGAGAGGCTGCAGGGCCACCTGGTGTAGGAAGAACTCCACTGCCGGGGCAAGCACGGGGACCACCCCTACCCCAGGCCTGCTCTGAGGCGCAAGGCTGGAGGCCAAAGAGACGGTGCCACGTCAGGGAGGAAGCTGGGTGGAGCCAGGCAGGATGGGTGGGGAGGCGGGAGGGGCCGGATGGAGCCACTCCCTCTCTGGGCAGTCCTCCCCCCCACCCCACCCCCAGCAGAACCCAGGCCTTCAAGTCCACTCGCCCGCCCCCACCCAGCCCAGCAGAGGAAGCCTGCTTGTAAGAAGCATCTCCTGGGCAGAGGGACAGTGTGTGTGTGTGTGTGTGTGTGTGTGTGTGTGTGTGTGCGCGCGCGGGGTGGGGGTGGGGGGCGCGGGTGGGTTGAACCGAAGCCGGGGGGGGGGGGGTGTCAAGGACTGGACAAGTAGAAGGAAAAAAACGACAAGACAGCAGAGTCAGAGGTTAGGGAAACTATAAGAGGCATAAGGCAGACCTGCAGGGTTTTCTGAAATGAAAGACTGGCCCTGTGCTCTGTGAGAAGCCGCTGTGTGGATATAAGAAATGCACCAAGGCCTGGCAGGGGAAGCTTCTTCTCAGGGGCTCCCTTGGTAGGTGTTTAATAAAAGCTAACCATATGAATGAATGAACGACGCGCTCCTCCCCACTCCAACAATGCTCCAGGCTTTCCCCTCAGCAGCTGCCCCTCTGGAGGTCTGTGCCTCCCTGCCCACCCCGCATCAACCCGCCTGTGCTCCCTACTGCCTGCCCTCCCCCTGGACCAGGCACACACAGCAGCGGGGTGGGAGGGATCCCGTCCTCTGCAGGCTGGGGAGCCAATGGAGCCAGAGCCTGCAGGAGGCATAGCAGGGGTCTGTGCTTGCAGCTCTCCCCTCCTCTTCCCCCTAACATCCTCACTCCCCTACCCTCAACCACCACGCCTCTGGAATTCCCAGCTGCTCTCAGGCACAAATGAGCAACCAAGAGATTGACCTCCGGCTGGGCTGCGAGTATTTATTGTGCACCTCTAAGGGGCAGGCACAACAGAATCACAAGATGAGCAAGGCAGACACGGTCCCTGCCTCCATGGGGCTCACTGTCTAGCAGGAAAGCCCCGGTTCACAGATTTCACAGTTACAGCAGTGAGATGATGTGGTGAGTACCAGGAACTCAAATGCTCGTGCTGAGTGTGTAAGCACAAAGGCAGGAGGAGCTCTCTCCAAGGAAAAGACATAATCAGGAACCTGGGGGATGAAAAGTTATCTAGATTGATGAGGGGCAAGGGAAGGGCATTCCAGGCAGAAGGAATAGTGTGGAGCGGTCCCAGAGTAGTCAGGAGCCCGGCACTTCCGAGGACCTGGAAGAGGCCTCATGTGACTGTAGGGCAGAGAGTGAAGAGAAGGGTGCACTGGAGGGTGGTCCTACCTTCTACTCAGATGGCAGGTTCTGCTGGGAAGGAATGGGGTGGGGATGAGGGCCTGGGCATTGGGGAGTGTCTCTCGGTCCTCCGTGGTCCTCAACCTTTGGCCCTGACCCCCTCTCTTCTCTTCACAGAGCTGCTGGCTGCAAAGAAGACCCACACCTGTGAGTAGAGAATTGGGGTAGGAACTGGTGCTGGGGCGTGGAGAGATGGCAAAGAATTTAGCAAGGGTTCCAGGGAGGTCCGTGTAAAAGAAAGGCGCGTGCCTTGTGCAGAGATGGAGGAGCTGGGCAGAGATGTCCGGGCCTGAAGGGAGGTGGAGCCTAGAAAAACGGGGGAGATGGGGAGATGGGGAAAGGAGGGGCAGAGGTGCAGAAACCTCAAGGTTAGGGCAATCGGAAGAGGTAAGAAAGAAGCCTGAAGAGAGAGGGAACATCGCGAAGAAACAAGGAGAGAACAGTGAAAGCGGGCCATGGTAGAAGGAGAGGAAGCTGCTGGACAGAGGCACAGGAGACGCAAGGGGGTGGGGCAGATCGCTGGGCCAGCGGGGAGACGGGGAGGCAGGGTGGCCTCAGGGACTCCGAGAGGCTGCACCAGGCTTTGTGGAGGCAGAGCCAGGTTTGGTGTTCATCTCGGTGGTTAACACATCCCGAGGTGTGAACAAGCCTGGGGCCAGCCTGTGCAGGGCTAGAGAGCAGGAAAGCCTTCATCTCTGTAGGAAACACATAGATAGGAACACTCTGGGTCCTGGGGCCCTGAAAGACTGAGGCTACAGCATGTGAGAAAGGGGTTAGAGCTCAGGAAAGGCTTCCCAATGGATTCTAGCAAGTAACATCCTCTCTAGGGAACTCTCAGCACATCAGATCTATCCTCCTAGTTCATGGGAGAGGCTAGTCCCCCAGAAAATGCACCCACCGCACCTTGGTCTCAAAGCTCATGTCCCATCCACATGCCCTTACCAGCCTGAGGGCACTCTGAGGAAGGCCTTCTAAGCATCCTTGAATTGATGAGGACAACTCTGGGGTAGGAGAGGCCACCTGCATTTCTCTATGGCCCTCTCTTGGATTGCCTACCAGTTCCCCCTGAGAGCTCACTGCGACTCCTCCTGCTGTCAAAACTGCTAGAGCTCCCTGTTCCAAGCAGAGAGATCTCAGAGGGCAAAAGCCTCACCCTCCTCCCTGAGCTGGTCACACAGGGGCTGGGGGGCCACCGGGAGGCTACATCCTTCTGGTGGGGGGGTTGCTTTGCTCAGCACAATCCTGATCGGTGCCTCGCCTGCCCCTAGCCACAGGGCCCCACGGAAATGCTGAGCAGGGCCCTGGGAGGAAAGCGGGTCAAGGAGTGACGTGGGGGAGGTGGGGGAGGTGAGGACCAGGGACCATATGTGGGTGGGGGGAGATGGGGGACTTTCAGAGCATCTGGAACTGGAAGAGGCTCAGCTCCATTCCTACCCTTAACCCCTTACCGCAGAAACCTCGGCCAGGACCACACCCCCTTACCCCTTCGCAACCCACTGGCCCCGTGCAGCCACCCCCTCACCCCACCCCCACCGATGAGTGTCCTCCCCCAACCCACTGCCCAGCTCCTGAGAGCCCGAGGAAGGCCAGCGGGGAAAGGCTTGTGCCAGGCTGAGGAGTCGTGGAGTCCCGGCAAGGTCAGAGACCTCTTAGGAGTGTTGGCCCAGAGAATCCAGGAGAGATGAACACCTCCCCCAGGCCCAGAGGCTCTGAAAAATGGACTCCAGAATTGAGACAGCCCCCCAAAGGGGGTCCGAGACAACCCCAAGGAGGGAGGAACCCGAGAGGGACCCCCCCAGACCAAGAGGGGGCCTGATTACTAAGGGATCCTGAAGAGGGAACCCCGAGGCTGAGGTACCCCACGGAGCAGCTATGAGGCTCAGAGAGCCTCTGAAGTTGACTGGCCTCCCCAAGGCCAAGCAACTCTACAGAGAGATTTGCACACCAGGAGACCCTCGTAAGCAGACCTGAACCAGAGAAAACTTCCCATTCCTCAAGTGGAGTCTGGGGCCAAACTGCCTGATTTTGAATCCGGACGCCACCACTTTACTAGCTGTGTGACCTTGGGCAAGATACCTAACCCCTCTGTGTCTCCTTTTCCTCATCTTTGAAATAGGTATAACGGTACCTACCACATAAAGTAGTTTTTGAGGATTAGCTAATCCACATAAAACGTTAAGAACCATTGCTGGCATATGGCTAAGCATTACCATCATCATCGTCATCATCATCCGCATTCCAATTTCAGCACTTTTGCTCCTGAGGAAGTTTCTGATGGACTAACCCTTCCTACAGATAGTGGCATTTGTCTGATGATTATTACTGCTACTATTATCATTTATTCCCTAGCCCAGGGCATGCACCGTGTCTGCAGGGAGGGCATGAGCATGGTAGGTGGTGGGGCAGCCTCCCAGACTGCATCTCACTGAGCTCGGCTCTTGGCAGTCCACAGGGTCGCAGGTGGCCCCAGGCAGACATTCTGTGACTTACCTCTGGAAATATCCCTGTCCCTGGAGTCACCTGGCAAAGAGGGTCAGGCTCTGGGATCCTCGGGGGGAGGGGGAGTAGGGACCTGGCCCCAGGCTCGTGTGAGCTCCATTCCGGCTCCCCAGCCAGAACTACCCTGGCGGGTGGAAACAGCTTTTACCGCGTGTGTCTTTCGCCTGTGGTTTTGGAATTTTCCAACGCCCCCTGCGATTGGCTGCCCCGCCCCTCACACTCTGCCCCAGGCCCAGATTGGCCACATGGGGCGCCTGTCATCCTACCCACTACACCCCAGAGGGGTGGGGGGGTGGAGCTGGGGGGGGTTGTCACTCGGCCACCTGTGGGGTGCAGATCTTAAACCCCCTGCCCAGCAGCATTGGGGGAGAGCTAGGTGCAGAGCCACGGCCCGCAGCCCCACTGCCATCTGCGCCCCATCCCTGGAACACCCCTGCTGAGAAGGACAGGGAGCCCAGGCGGCAAAGCCCACGACTCAGTCATGAGAAGTAAGTGAATGGGCCACCCGGGAGAGGGGAAGCCTGGGGCCCTCTGGAAAGGACGGGCACCTTGGGAACAGTGTGAGCAGAGCTGAGTGCTCTTCCCTGGCAGGGGGTGTCCCGGTCAAGGCCAAGTCTGTTGGGAGATGGGTGGAATAGTCGGGGAGTCTGGCTCCCCGAGCAGTTCTCTTAGAGCAGCCCCAGTAAAGGGACTATTGAGGAACTCCTGTGTCATGGGCTCTGAAAAGGATCTCCAAGAGTATCTGAGGTACCCTGCCCCTCGTTTTACAAAAAGAGACTGAGACCCAGAGAGGCCCAGTGCTTCACCCCAGATCACACAGCTGTAGTAGGGGGAGGTTGGTAATTATAAGCCAGCCTGAACTCCCTCCCCTGGCTCCCATTGCAGTGTTTCCCTCCGTGCCTCCAAACGGCCTGAGAGTAGGGTGAGAAAAGAGTCCGAAGGAGTTGCTGTACCCTGAAGCGGTGGGACAGTGAGGGTAAAGCCAGGTCAGCAGGCAGAGGCGGTCAGAACCCCAGCATCCAGGCCTCTCCATCACTCTCTGCCCAATGCAGGAACATGATGACCAAGTGGAATCCAGCCAGGGTGCTGTGTGTGTGTGTGTGTGTGTGTGTGTGTGTGTGTGAGAGAGAGAGAGAGAGAGAGAGAGAGAGAGAGAGACAGAGAGACCCCACCCCAGGTTCAGATGCCTGTTTGATGAGTAGGATCACACAGTGGAGATGGGAGCAAAAAGCCCTCAGCTTCACCCGTTTCCTGGCCCAGAGCCATGGGCCAACAGCTGGTGGGCAGATGTCTGGGGTCCCTGTGCCATCTAGCAGAGCAGGGGTGGGCAACTCGCCCTTGTAAGGGAAGCCAGAGGACCTCTCAGAGCACAGGGCGAAGGAGGAAAAGGGAAGTCCCATGCCCCTGTGGCCTGAGGCCTGAGGTACCCCCAGCCTCAACCTGGGGTCTTCCCACAACCCACAAAAGAGAGGCCATATTAGATCCTGGAAAGACCCGTGGGCTGAGTCTAAAGACCATGTTCTGGTGCCGCCTCTCACAGACTAGCCTTGTAGCCTTAGGCAAGTCATTGGGCCCTTGTCTCCTTAAAACAAGTAAGTTGAATTTTAAAACAGAACCAACTTTGGGGAAGCGCCCAGTTCTGAGGGCCCAGGACCAAAGAGAGAGCGCTGGTCTCTGAGTTAAGCACCTCCAAGGGTAGTGGAGGAAACTCAGCTCTCCCAGAGGGTACACAGAGGCGACCAAGGAAAGGAAAGAACTTCATTTCCACGTTTGGGACGGAGACTCCAGTGCATGTGTATGAGCTGAGGCAGGTCAGGAGGGGTGAGGAGAAGAGCCAGAATCTTCCACAAGAAGAAGGGCCTCTTGGGGCTTCAGTTTCCCTTCTAGCTTCTTCCCATTAGCAGCAAAGGTTAGCAAACCGGTCTTCCCAGAAATGGTCTCAAATCAGCAAATCCACCCTGGGAAGCAATGATCAGATGTGCTTCAGAGCCCGGCAGGAGGGCAGGAGCTCCTGGGACTAGATGGGGGAGACACTTGGTCAGCTCTACATGATATCCCCCTGGGCAGTAGGCAAGAGAGGGGTCTCCTCCAATCTGGGGGTTCGTACCTCTGGTCCTTCTCACTAGGACATCCCTGGGTATCTCATAGCCCCAGATTATCTGACTGCCCTGACCCCCTAGTGAGTACCAGCCATCACCATGTTCTCTGACCTTAGCTGGGGCAGGCAGAGCACTGGGGTCTTGGGACTGTGACACACCCAAAGACCCAAGGGCCAGACACACAAGGAGCAGAAATAGATCAAGAAATAAAGAGAGATGCAGAGGCCAAACTCAAATGACGAAAGATCTATGCAACACATGGGGAGAGAGTGATGTCCAGGTAGAGATATAACTGGAGAAATGCCAGGAGAGTCAAAACATTGCGGTGTCTAGCCTGAGACAGAACTGGAGTGCAAAGATGGAAGGGCACACAGACGCAGGGAGAGACAGAGAGGAAAGAAAGCTGGCAGGAGAGGGGAGACACTGAGTATTGATCGGGTCTAGGAAGGCAGAAAGTGGGAGGCTTGGGATTTCTAGAAGTTCTGAAGGAATGATACAGGCTCTCTGCCATGGCAACATGCTGGTCAGTAGAGAGGAAATGTCCATTAGCCAGAAAGACTCCCCAGCCAGCCAGAGGGAGGGTGGCCCCGTCAGCTCACTCTGGGGCACGGCCGGTGTGGAGCCAAGAGACATGAGGCCCCAGCATTCGGCCTGGATGGGGAGGTGAGAGGACGAGGGGTACGAGGTTGCATGCCTGTCTTTGCTGTGCCCTGATCTATCTCCAGTCTGGTCATGATAATGAGGAGCCGTGGGCCAGAAAGAAGTCCAAGTTCCCGGGTGCCACAGACCTCAGCCTGAGAGCCCTTTACAAAGGGCCCCCTCCTTCCTCGCATCACTGTTGCACCTTCGCCTTTTGCCCTCTTCCCATGCCTAACGGGATTCCCAAACACCCCCAGCCCAAGGCCCTAGATGTTGGGAGCATCCCAGCCCGTCCCACCACAATGAAATGTGGGTGTTGGCGTGGCTGCCCCTCCCAGGGGCTCCCTCTCCCTCCCCTGCCCCCAGGCCACTGCCTCAAACAGGGAACGGGGACTTTCCCATGCTAAGAGCTCTCCAAGAAAGGCAGCCCTGGCGTCTCCTCCCTCCTCCAGTGACTAGTCCTTTCTGAGATCTAATCTCCACTCCTTCTGCTGCTGCAATGCTGCCCCTCCCTGGGACTCTGGGCTCAGGAAGGATGGAGATGTCTATCTGGGAGGAGGGACGGCAACAGAGCAGGGCCTCAGGGCCAGAGCCAGGGTCCTCCTGGGTCCACTGGTGTCTGCACCAGCAGAGGCACTCTGGAGAGGAGATGCAGCCCGGAGGCCGGGAAGGCCACTGATTGTGGCGTCTGGGCTCCCACCCCTCACAGCTTCCTCCTGGTGATTCATGTCCTCCCCCCAGCCACTGGTTGTTTTCACTCGTTTTTTTTGTTTCCCCTCCTTTCTCCTGTCCCAGACTGCGGGGGTGGCAGGGCACCAAGGGGGGGGGGTTTCAGGTGGCTGGCTGTCTTTCGTGGCTTTTCAAAACCCCAGACTCTCCCTCGCCCACCTGAGTTTTAGCTTCACTACTTTCTCAGCCTGGGATCTGGGTGTATCAGCAGAAAATTCTCACCATGGGCAGGGAGGAGCGTTCACCAGGTACAACTGCTTGTCTCCTGACCCCCAACCCAACCCTCCCCCTCCTGCTCTTTGTGGCGGAGCCCACCGCCGTGGTTTCCAGCTTTGCAGAAGCTGTGGGAACTGAGAGCTGAGAAAGGAGGGAAGCTGGTGACAGGCTGGGGTACACAGGGGTTCCCTGGCCGGAGCTGTGGTCTCCGTGGGAGGAGAGGGACTAGTTTGGGCTGTGGGGTGAGGGGGCCCTAAGCTAAGAAAAGAGATCCATTCCTCTTGCTCACTCACTCATTCGTTCCTGCAGAGAGACCTACCAAGATGTGTGAAAGCCAGTCCACACCGCAAGGGAGCTGTGGTCTCCCGAGGAGTCCCAAGTCAGGAGCTCTGGTGGGATGGGCGAGCCCTGCCTCCCTGGCCTTAGAAGCCAAGGGTAAAAGCAGGAGGGGGCTGGTACCACAGAAGATGTGGGACAGAGGGAATAACGTCTCTCTGGATCTTTAGACTAGACGTGAATCTTGGCATGAATCTTCCATGGGTGTCCCCCCTGAATTCCGTTCCTAGCCCACCCCCTCACTTCACACTCTCCCCTGCAGCCGGTAACCTTGTCCCCCATCCCATTCCGCCCCATGCATTTGGGCGTCTCATCCTTGTAGAGTATATGGCTCAATGGTTGGGGACACTGGCTCTCAGGTTACAGAGACCTGGGTTCACATGCCAGATCTGCTACTTCTGCTACTTAGTCAAGCCGCTTACTCTCCCCTGGACTCAGTTTTCTCATTTGTAAAATGGGGGCAATACAAATAGTACCTACTTCACAGGATTGCTGTGATCATTAAATGAAAAATGTATGTAACGCCTGGCACAGAATAAGAATTCAGCCAGTGCTGATGTCTATCTTTATTACTCATCCCCCTTAATCGATGTCCATTGGAGAAAAGGAGAGAGAAAGAGAAAAGAGGAAAAGCCTAGCTTTAGACTGCTGGGGCACCAGGAGAAGATGAGGACCCCAGCCAATCTGGGTCCTCTGGCTGCATCCTTTCTCTACCAGAGCTGGGGGGTGGTTCTGGGGTTTGAGGGGAGAGATCCCCCTGGGTTGCAGCCCCTCCTTTGCTCCCACCACTTCCTCTCTGTGGTGTAGGGCACCTGGACAGGGCCCAGGGCTGGCTTCCTAAGGTGGCACAGGGCCAAGCTCTGGATGCATTCAAAGGGCGCTATCAATGAATCTCGCAGCTGCGAGAACAGTGAGATTAGAGGAGGCTGGAGGGAGGGGGGACAGCCTACTTTGTCTCTACCATATTTCCCCACATAGGAGGTGCTCAGAGGAAGCTCCCTGGGGATCCTTCAATCCCCGAAGCAGTCCAGAAGAGATTCATTTTCTTTACCTAGTACCATGTCAGAATAAAGTTTTAGAGGTCACACTGGATGGCAGGGAAGATACAAGAATGAGCTGGGGAAGAGACCACCAACCCCACCCTTATGCCCCAGAGAGAGGCATAAACAGGAAGAGGGACTAAATTCTTGCTACTCAGAAAGGTAGGGTGAGGACCAGCAAGCTTGGGCACCGACCAAGAGCTTGTTCAAATGGGAGAGCCTGGACCCCCCTCAGACCTGCCGTGTGGGGATCTGCATTTTAACAAGCTCGCTAGGTGATCTTGTTTAAGACTCAGAGGTCTAGAGTCACGCAGTCACTAGGTGGTTTCAGGAGGTATCGTGTGCACAGGGGCCTTTCTCCCTCCTTGGAACTGGAGGGTTTCCTTTGGTGGGCCCTGGGAGAGAGCTACCGTGTGAGCTACAAAGATCTTCCCGAAGCGGCAGGTGAGGCTGGGCAGAGTGAGGGCTGCTGCGGGAGCCGTGCTGCAGGGGCTGGCCTAGACGTTCCTGACCTCGGCTTGGTTCTAGTTCCTGGCACTGTCAGGCCCTTAGATGGTAAGTTCCTGGCAGGCCAGGCTCCCGGGAAACAGCTTGAGTAATCCTGTGATTACTCAGCTCCCCTCCCCAATTTGCGTTCCCACCACCTGCTGCTTCAGGGACAGGGCTCAAGGGGGAGGTTTTGAAGGTGAGGTATCCGAGGTGTTTTTCAGCTCCGGCTCACCCCACCTCCACCTCTGCCAGTCCTCTTCCCGTTCTCTCCCCTCCCCTCCTCCACAAGTCACACTCATGTGCACCGGTACTTTCTCTTTGAGGTTTTGGGTAGATGGCATTGCGGGGGGACAGGTGGCAGGGCCAGGAGGGAGGAGTAGGATAAGAGGGCGTGACAGTGCTGAGAGGGCCAGGGCCTGGGCATGGGCCCAGGGCACGAGTGTGGGTTTTTCTGTGTTTCTGCGGCTCTCTCTCTCTCTGGGTCTGTCTCTGTTGTCTCCGGGTCCCAAAACGCTTGGTCTTTCTAGCTCAGAGGCTAGAGGGTCTGACCCTCTAGCCTGAAACCCCTGATCCTATGTGCCTGTCTCATTCCCTGTGTGCCTGCCTCACTGTGTGCCTCTGTCTCTGACTATGGTTGGGGAGCATGGGGGAGTGGCTGGCCTGGTGGCTGGGGTCTAAACTCTGGTGTCCCCCAAACATGGGTATTTGTGAAGGTGGTTTGTGGCTGGCCACATCATCCTATGAGAAGGGCGAGGTCTTGGTGACACTGTTGTGAGGTTCCTAGGGCCAGGACCAGCAGTGAGTCAGGCTGTGGGGCAGAGAGATGTGTCTGAGTTACCCGTGTGGTCAGCTCACACACGCACACGGATGTGGCTCTTGGAGAAGGGAAGAGGCAGGGAGGCCTGTGGTTGAGGACTGGGCTGGAGCCCGAGTTCCCACTGTGGCTTGGCCTAGTCTCCCTCCCGCTTACTTTTTTGGGTGACCCATGTTGGTTTCTGCCCTCTCTGGGCTTAAGGCCACCGAGGAGGGAGATCCCACGGTGTTGGAGAGGAAACGCGTTGGGGAGAGGCAAGAGCAGACTCCACAGGGCACAAGCACTTCTCTTGGGCCTCAAATGCCTTCTGGGTTCTGCGCCCACTGCCGTGCATGGTGGTAGCCCGCACACACAGTGCTCGCGGCCACGCAGCGCTTTCCACAGGTGATACCACATACCCACGGTGCTACCGCCCGTCACCCCCTGGACAGGCGGTGAAGGCTATGCTTACCTTTTACTGGCAAGGGAACTGAGACCCAGAGAATCCAGTGGCCAGATGTGCATGTGCCCCCACGTTCTCTGCCCCTTTTCCAGGCACCCAATCCCCCCCGCTTGTTCTCTCTTCCCTCCATTCATTCCAATCTGCTCTTAATTTACTGGAAAGAAGCTCAAAGCTCCCTTGCTGTCTGTCCTGGATGATCACAGCCTATTGTGTGGGTGCTGGCAGACTAGTGGGGCTGGGGATGAGGAGAAGCCTCGAGCTCTAACGGAGGGACTTTAGACACCTATGCACCCCGTCCCCCGTGAGAAGGCAGCTGCTTACTCTGACCCAGCTCAAGGCTAGCCTGAGGGGATGACGGTTTAAGGATGATGGAAACAAGATTTCAGGGAGTGCCACGGAGCCATGGTCACCCTCCCCACCTCACATCAGCAGGTCCTACACGCAACCAGGGTCCAGGCCTGGACCAGAGGAGAGTTCACAGGACTGTGGATTTGCCCTATAGGCAGGCTGCTGCTTCCTCTGACGCTTGGGATCAGAGATGAGAAGGAGCTACGGTCCTAGACGAATTTATGATGTGCTCCACCCCAGGCATGCCCCCTCGGAGGGGAGGCAGCAGGTCAGCAATGGCAGAGGAGAGACCCACATGTCCTTAGGAGTGATGAAAGGGACACCAGCTCTGCCCAGTGTCTTCAAAAATTGGCTGGGGGGAGGCCAATGCCTGGTCCCTGAAACTCAGCAGAGACCTGTGGGCATTGACAAGGATGGGGCAAACCTGGGGCCAGTAACCAACCACAGTGAAGGGAGCGGGGAGGTAGGTTATAGTGAGCTCAGTGGGAGAGAGGGGGGTCCTGGCAGCCAGTGAACAAACACTAACAAATACGCACGTGTGCACACTAGCTCAAGCAGACGTGTGCCTATGGGCTCACGAACCACGTGTACCTTTCATGTGTACACACACACACACATATGAGCACCCCTTCAAACATGCAACATGCCCACTGATGTGTGTGCCCCAAAAGTCATATACACAGAACAGCCGAATGGAAAGCTATGGGGAACTGGGATATAGACCCAGCTCATGGGTAACCTAGCGGTATGAACCTGGGCCAACCACCTGATCTCATTTGGCCTATTCCTTCATCTGTGAAGGAAAAAAAGAGGTTGAATTTGATGGTCCGTAGTCCCAGCCAGTGTTAACCTTCATGATTTGTGCGCACACAGTTGGACGCAGAGGCCCTCGTACACACATTAGCATGCACACTCTCATACGTGGAGACACGCACAGCCACCCTCTGCTCTGGGGCCAGGAACCTAGGAGGACTGTTTGATCCGCTCCCTGGCTCTCAGACATCCAGCAGAGCTGGTTTTTTGACCCCACTTTCCTGGGCTCCATCTCGGCTTCTCCTTACCCTCTCTGGGGCCCACCCAGTGGACCCTGCCCCCTTCGGCCCCTGGTCTCTGCACAGCCCCTCCCTGAGCCTTCACTGCCCAGCCGAGGATGGCTGGCATCTCTACCTGTCCCCCAGGTGCCTCCTGCCTGGTGGACCACATCTTCCCACCATGCCCCACACTCTGCCCCTGTGGGCCGAGCCCCAGTGGGGGAGGGCGGCACAGAGGAAGCCCCCTGGGCGGGAAGCAGGTGTTGTGAAGCCGTGAGGACTCCTAGGTCCCCAGGCAAGAGGGAGGCAACTAGAGCTTTTCATCTTGAGGGGATGAACAGGTGGCCTCTGCAGCTGTTTTCTCTGCCCCTGTAGAACTGATACAACCCCCGGCCAGCCCGGGAAACTAAAACAGCCTCCACAGACACTTTGCTGAATGGCATTTGGCATTCACTCCTTCATCCGTCTTGCAAGAGGGAAACAGCAAGCTGGAGCGGGGGAGGGAAGCAAGGGAAGCCCCATGTCCCTGTATCTGCCCCCCAGGTATAGGCGGTAGGATACACCAAAGGCTCCTGGGCTGACCTCTGCTCTTTCCCTCTTCTAGCACAAATTGAAGTGATCCCTTGCAAAATCTGTGGGGACAAATCATCTGGGATCCATTATGGGGTTATCACCTGTGAGGGGTGCAAGGTGAGTATACACACATACACAGTCTCTTCAGAGATGGGGAGAGGGGGCTCGGTGGCCTTTGTTCTGCCTGCGGGGCTGGTCTCCTGAGACAGCTAGGGAGCTGCCCGGGTGGCACCTTGCCTGGAGAGCCCTGCACAGGAGGGCCTTGTCTTCAACTAGGGAAGTGATTGCAGGACAGATTACAATGGAGGAGAGAAAACTGAGGCATCGTATAGGATCTGGAAAAGGTGGGGCTAGAGCTTGCGGGCTGCAGGCACTTGGGACTGAGCTGGTCCTGGCCCAGATCAGCAGTCCTGGTGTCCACCTGCCTTCCCCAGGGTTTCTTCCGCCGGAGCCAGCAGTGTAACGTGGCTTACTCCTGCACCCGTCAGCAGAACTGCCCCATTGACCGCACTAGCCGAAACCGATGCCAGCACTGCCGCCTGCAGAAATGCCTGGCCCTGGGCATGTCCCGAGACGGTGAGGCCAAGCGCGCAGCCCCCGGGGCTTCAGTCTCCAGAGGGGCAGCCTGACCTGCTGTGCCAGGCAGGGGTTAGAACGCCCTTCGGGGGCTCCGTCCCTCCCTCTGGCAGGCCCTTGTCTCTTCCACTGTTCACCGAGGCAGTGGGCAGGCTACCCTCATCAGAGGTCTTCACAGTCCCCAGCTTCAGGCTCTGCTACAACAACCCTCCTTTCCCCAAGGTCCCAGACTCTTCATTGGCTCCTTCCTCCGGATGGAGTTTCCTCACCCGACTCCCCTGTGACCCAGATCCCATCCGCATTCCACATCTTTCCCTCCTGCCCCATGGCTCCAGTTCCAGCTCCGTCTCCCTCCGTAGTGCCCCATCCCCAGCCTGGGCCAGGGGGCGAGGGCTGCGAATGGGACCACAGTTGGCCTGAGAACAGCCCAGAAGGCTGAGGCTGGGGAGGCCGGCTGTTCCTGGCGGCTTTTCTCCACCTTCCTCAGCCACTGCCCCCTCGCAGCCCCCAAACCGCTCCCACGGCAACACCGCGGAAGGAGCCCAGGCCGGGGCCGGGGGAGACCTGAGGTGATGAGGAGCCAGAAGAAGCCTGTCAGCACTTTTCAGCGCCCAAAATAACAAAGTGAAAGGAAATACGCAGGGTTGCAGAGGGGCAGGCGGGGCGACCAGGGGCTGTGTCCCCACACCTGGGAGGGGTGGCAGGGCAAATGAAAAGGCAGGAAAGAGAGAGCAGAAGAGGATGTTCAGAAACAAGCCACGGAGCCTGGGTTGGGCTGTGGTGAGTATCTAGGTCACCAGGGAGCCTGCAGGCCTGACCACAGGGAGACCTGTGTTCTCGGCTCTCCTCTTCCTCCGACCCTCCTAGACAGGCGCGGTGACCCCAATATAGCTCGAGGCCCCCCACTCAGCCACCCCCAGCCCCATATCAGGAGGCCAGGGCCCTCAGTCAGGACTCATTTCTCTGAATTCTGTAGAAGGTGGATTCGAGCCAGGAGCGTTTGCTCGGGAGACTGAAATGTCTGGGTTGCACTGAGCCCCGAAGCAAACCAGAGTGAGAGGTGGGAGGGGTCTTGAACAAAAGTGCCCTGAAGGGAGGCTCTCAGGCAGGACTGGAGAAGCTCTGCTTGGAGTCAGCTATTCAGGGAGCAGCAAGTTCACCCTGTGATGATGCAGATGCCTACTCACTCTGCCCCGTACCCTGTCCTCCCCCCTCAAAAACTCCTGATCCCCGAACCTCTTTCAGCTGTCAAGTTTGGCCGCATGTCCAAGAAGCAAAGGGACAGCCTGCATGCTGAGGTGCAGAAACAACTGCAACAGCGGCAACAGCAGCAAAGGGAAAAAGCGGCCAAGACCCCTCCTGCAGGAGCCCAAGGAGCAGACCCCCTCGCCTGCACCTTGGGGCTCCCAGATGGGCAGCTGCCCCTGGGCTCCTCGCCTGACCTGCCGGAGGCCTCAGCCTGTCCCCCCAGTCTCCTGAGAGCCCCAGGCTGCGGGCCCTCCTACTCCAACAGCTTGGCCAAGGCCGGGCTCAACGGGGCCTCGTACCACCTGGAATACAGCCCTGAGCGGGGCAAGACCGACAGCAGAGAGAACTGCTATGGCTCAGGCAGCCAGCCGACCCCTGACAGGTGTGGACTCCACTTCGAGGACCCCAGGCACCCTGGGCTTGGGGAACCAGGACGGGGCCCGGACAGCTACTTCAGCCCCAGTTTCCGCAGCATCCCAGAGGCGCCTTATGCCTCCCTGACAGAGATTGGTGAGCCCCTGGGGAGGTAGCTGGAGAGAAGGGAGGGGGAGGAAGAGAAGGGAGGGGCTTCCAAGAAGGGGGCCCTAGTCAGCACCCCGTGTAAACCAGACGTGCACAGGGGCCTCGGGGGGAGGCAGAGCAGCGCTAGGCCAGGCAGTGGAGTGCCCCTTGTATGGGAAGGGTAGGAGCTGGCTGAGATCGAGCCCCTGTTTTCCTCCTCCTTCTCCGGCCCCAGAGCATCTGGTGCAGAACGTTTGTAAGTCCTACCGAGAGACGTGTCAGCTGCGGCTGGAGGACCTGCTCGGACAGCGCTCCACCGTCTTCTCCCGAGAGGAGGTGGCCGGCTACCAGAGGAAGGTGAGGCCAGGAGACTGCGCAAGGAAGGGAGGACCTCCCACCACCACTGGGGGGTCCAGAGACAGCCACCTGCACACACAAGTGGGCTGGGGCGAGGCAGGGTATCCCAGAAAGACACAGTGGGTACTGCTGTTAAGTACGCACCCTAGTAGATGGATGAGAGCTTCTCCTCAGCTCCTGCCTATGGTCATTTTACGCGTCCTTCATCCTACCTCCCCCATCACCCCGACATTGGCGAACAGACCTCGGCCTAAGCTCCTTCCTCCTCCATCGACGACGACAAGAGTCAGAATCCTGAGCAGCATTTGTTAAGCGCTCCTTCTCTGCCAGGCACTGTGCTGAGCGCTTTACATAAATTATCCTTGACCCTAAGGACAACCAACCTATGAGGCTGGCATCTATCTCTGTTCTTAATGGACCGAGAAACTGAGCTCAGAGGAGTTCGTAGACTTACTCCTCGTCGCAAAGTAGTGGATCTGAAGGCAAATTCAGATCCATCTGGCTCCAAAGCTTGTTCTCTCCCTCCTGTCACTCTGACAACAGCTCCTGCGCTAAACGCACCTGTTTGGTACTGAACTTGGGTATGTCTTAGTCACCTCAACAAGATGCACACTCTTTGAGGGCAAAAGCTGTATCTCAGACGTTTGTTAAGTCCCCACAACAGCTAACTCTGCGCCAGTGGCTGGTGGGCGCTAAGCGCGTCCAAGTGACAGGAATTAACCTGGAGTGAACATTTGTGCTAAGAATAGGCTAAGAACACGGGTGCTGAGAATGTGGCGGTTCAGAATCTACCCCCTGCAGTTTATCTGTCTGGGTTCCCAGGGCCTTGGGGGGGGGGTCCCGGGGTCATAAAGAGGGCTACAGTGGGACCCCCTCCTTCCCTGCAGTCAATGTGGGAGATGTGGGAACGCTGTGCCCACCGCCTCACCGAGGCCATTCAGTACGTGGTGGAGTTCGCTAAGAGGCTCTCGGGCTTTATGGAGCTCTGCCAGAATGACCAGATCGTGCTACTCAAAGCAGGTGCCCAGGGAGAGGGGGCGGGCCTGGGGGCAGTGGGGACAGACGAGGAAACGGGCAGGGCTGCGTGGAGGGAGGTGCCTTAAGGGAACTGGGACACTGAGGGAGACAGAGACAGATTCCTGGCCATGTTTGATGGTGTACCTGCCTTTCTCCCCACTCCCCAGGAGCCATGGAAGTAGTGCTGGTCAGGATGTGCCGGGCCTACAATGCTGACAACCATACAGTCTTTTTTGAAGGCAAATACGGTGGCATGGAGCTCTTCCGAGCCTTGGGTGAGGGGCAGGGGGAAATGAGAGAGAGGAGTCGGATGCCAATCCCATCCTGGAGACCCAGGGCGCCCTCTTTTCAGGACAGATTGCCTGCTCTGCTCCAAACACCAAGGGGCGGGTGTCCTCGGGCACTGTGGCCTCACCCACCTTGCTCACTCTTTCGTTTCCACCCCACCAGGCTGCAGCGAGCTCATCAGCTCCATCTTTGACTTCTCCCACTCCCTGAGTGCCTTGCATTTTTCCGAGGACGAGATTGCCCTCTACACGGCCCTCGTCCTCATCAACGCCAGTGAGTGTCACTGGGCTTGGGTAAAGGACATTCAGGCAGTGGGAGGGCGCAACAGATACTGAAGAGTCTGGACCTTCGCTTGTGGTTAAATCTGGGAAGTCACTTTAAAGAGCAGAATGAGCCCCCCCCCCACCGCCCCGAATATTGCTGTAAAAATATGAGTTAAAATAAAGATCCAGGGGAGCCTGACAGAGGGAAAAGAGCAGCGCAGGCGGGGTTGGAGAAGTTGGGAGACGTGAGGAAGAGCGGAAGTGAGCCATTTCCCTGGGAGAAATTAGTCTGCTTGTGAGTCCCTGTCAGTGACTCCATTGCGGCCGCACGTTGGAATCGCCTGGGGAGCTTTAAAAACGATTGCTGCGACTCTGAGGTCATTGATCTGGGGTGCTGCCGGAACACCAGAAGTTTTAACAGCCTCTCACAAGGGATTGTAATGTGCCACCAAGCTTGAGAATCACTGCTCTGTGTGAACTCATTTCAAGACTACACGCCATCGGGAACTCCCTGGCGGTCCAGTAGTTAGGATTCCACGCTTTGACTGCCGAGGGCATGGGTTCCATCCCTGGTTGGGGCACTAAGATCCCACAAGCCCCGCAGCGCAGCCAGAAACAGAAACGAAAACCAAACCAAAACAAAAGACAACATGCCATCATGGCAGGACTCTGGATGTCCGCTCCGCTGGAATGGAGTGGGGCTGGTGAGCCAGCTGAATGCTGAGGATTCAGAGAACCTGGGGAAGTGGCTTGAGCTGCTAACCTGAGTTTGCAGACCAAGATTATCAGTCTTCTGGCTCTGCCAATGAGTAGAGACCTAAACATTCCCCTTGAACTAGAAATAAAGAATTAAGAGATGACTTCTGGGTATTTTATGGAGTCAGGGCAAAAGGCGGTTTGTCTCTTGAAGTTGGCCACAGACTGCTGCAGAGGCCTTGTTGCTGACCTAGGTGGCTTTACAAAGTCCATCTCCTATCTGGAGCCGTCCCTGCCAGGTGGCGGGGAAGAAGAGAGAACTTTTTTTTTCTTCCCCACAGCAGAGTTTTAGTGCCTAGCTTTGAATTAGCTATGTGAAATATCAGGGTACCAGGGATAGAGCAGCTTGGAACTGGGAGATTGGAATGTCTCATCCCTTTCTTCTCTCTCCAGTTTTCCTTGTAGAAAGCTAGCCCAGCCCAAGGCCCCATAGCTTACCATTATCAAACCAAGACACACACATTCTCACACACACACACACACACACACACACTCTTACACTCTCTCTCACTCAGCTAGGAAGATCTATATTCAGCACAGATGTCCAGAATGACACACCCTTTTGGGGAAGTTAACGTCCATGTTCTTTCTTTTTCTTGCTATGGTCCCATCCCCTCCTTCAGACCGGCCAGGGCTCCAAGAGAAAAGGAAAGTAGAACAGCTGCAGTACAGTCTGGAGCTGGCCTTTCATCATCATCTCTGCAAGACTCATCGCCACGGCATCCTGGCAAAGGTAGGAGCAGTCCCTGGGACAGAGGAGGTCAGGCCCAGTGCCAGATCTGTGACATCAGGGCTTGCGAGGGCCATGGTCTGAGGGTCCAGAGGAGGAAGTGCGTGAGTGCTAAGTTGTGTGAGAGAGCTTGCAACAGCCTGGGGGCAAGGGGACTGATCAGTCACTTCCATGTGGGTAAAGATGGGAAGTTAGGGAGCCTGGAATTGGGAGGGACCTCCAGGGAACAATTCAGTTTAATAGAGCCACCACTTACCCAGCATCTGCTTGTACTGTGGAATGGAAAGATACAGAGATGCCGTCCTTACCCCCACCAAGAGTTTTTAATCTGCTGTGAAGAAGAGACTCGTGTACCAATGACCCTAAGAGGAGAATGTGTTATGGGATATAATAATAATGGGATTAACAAAGTGCTTTCACAGATATGCTCATCTTTATGACAACTCAGTAAGATAGGTGTTAAAATCTCCCTGTAGTGATAAGGAAACTTAAATGACTTGTCCAAGTTTATGCAATTATAAGTGATAAATGTAAGGTTTAATCCCAGGGCTTTTTCTACCGTATCCCTGTGCCCCTAATATAGTACTACAATAAGAGATATTGGGGAAATGTGAGAGCATGGAAGAGAGATTAAAAATAACTTGAGGGTAAAAGGAGTGGGTCATAAATGCTTCCCAGAGAAGATGGCATTTAAACTAGGCCATGAAATATGTAAGATTTTAACAGGCCTTCAGGGGGTGGGGCAGGCATTCCAGGCTTAGGGAACAATAATGGAGAAAAATAAGGAGGCAAGATAATGCATATACAGAGAATAGTTCATGGAACATTTTGACTAAAGTGTAAGGTCAGGAGCTGGGATTGATTGATGGGGGCAAGGAAATAGCAGAAGACAAGCTTGAAAATTAGGTCAAGGAGCAAATCAGAGAGGACTTTCAAGGCCATATTAAAGAGTTACGACTTTATTTCCAGGCAATGGAGAGCACCAAAGGCTAGACGAATGATATCATCAGAGCTATTATTTAGGCAATTTAATTTGGAACCAGTGTAAAGGAACCATTTATGTAACGGTTCAGGCAATGGGCACTTGCTATGTGCCAGGCAGAGTGCTAGGTGCCGAGAATACAGAAGTGACTTAAACGACAGGCTCTGACCTAAATAAACTTCAAGTCTGGTAGAATAGATTAGGGGGAGGAGAACCTGAGAGAGCAGTTGGAAAGCAAATCTCTGTTGGATCCACCTTCAGAATACATCACCTCCCACTGTTACCCCCTAGCTGTCAGTTCTCACTTGGGCCATTAAAGAGGCCTCCTTAACTGGACCCCTGCTCCATCCCTGTCTGTCCCACGGCAGCCACACAGTACTGTTCTCAGCGCTCCCAGAGCTGCCCATCATGCTGAAAATCAAATCTAGAGTCTGTGTCGTGGCCGACTGGCCTCATGATGTGTCTGGCCCCCCGACTTCTTTTCTCACCTCATCTCCTTCCACTGCCCTCTCAGTCACCCATTCCAGCAACACTGGCCTCCTTGCTATTCCTTGAACACATCAAGCCCGGTTGCTTCTCGGGACTTTGCTGTTCCAGCTGCCTGGAAGGTTCTTCCCCTAGTTTTCCAAATGGCCTGCTCCAGCCCTTCATTCTGGAGAGGTTTTCCCAGACCACCCCATACAAAAAGCCCTCTACCCATCACTCTGCTTTATTGTTTTTCTTTTGTTTTGGGGTTTTTTTTTTTGTTTTTTTGTTTTTTGTTTTTTGCGGTATGCAAGCCTCTCACTGTTGTGGCCTCTCCCGTTGCGGAGCACAGGCTCCGGACGCGCAGGCTCAGCGGCCATGGCTCACGGGCCCAGCCGCTCCGCGGCATGTGGGATCTTCCCGGACCGGGGCACGAACCTGTGTCCCCTGCATCGGCAGGCGGACCCTCAACCACTGCGCCACCAGGGAAGCCCTGCTTTATTGTTTTTTAAAGACGTTTTCTAACATATGTTTATTTTCCGGCTCCCTCACTAGAATATACACTTAATAAAGGTAGAGATTTTATTTTCTTCACTGATGTATCACCACAGCCCATCACAGTTCCTAGCCAAAAGGGTCTCAACAAATATTTGAGAATGAATGAAAGAATGAATGAATGAAGCTATTGCAATAGCCCAGACAAACGCAAAATAAAGCAGGAGGAATGAAAAGAGGATGAATTCAAGAGATTTCAAGGGATCCCATGCTGCCTGCTCTTCCCTGACTGGCCCTTTCCTAGGCAGCTAAGCTGGGGAAAGGGGGTGGCTGGTGAGAGGTGTTTTTAAGGCTCACTTGCTTATACAGGAAACTGCAGACGATAAATGGTTTTCTCAGCCTTTCTCCAGGGAGGTCTCCCTGCCTCTATCTCCTCATGGCTCTCTGGGCCTTTTTCATTCCCCTCCACTGGCTGAGTGCTGGCAGTGTTGGTTTACTGTTTGCAGTGTTGGGTACCTGCTTGGAAATTGCTTAGTCCAAACAAACAGTTACTGAGCATTTGCCATGTGCAAGCAGTTTGATAGGTACAGAGGATACAGAGAGAGGGAGGGAGGGAAGGGAGAGAGAGAGACCCTACCTAAGGAGTTTAAATCTAGGGTAGGGAGACGGACAAATTGGATCATTTTCCTAAAATGGGATTTCAGTGCTGCACAGAGGGAAGCCCAAAGGAAGGGCCCTTAACCCAGGGAAATAGTCCTAGAGGAGGTAACAGTGAAGGTGAGTAAGAATTAGCCAAGCACAGAAGAATTGGAAAGGCATCCCAGGGGAGGGGAACAGTATCAACAACGGCAAAGAGGCACATAACATTACATAACAGAGAGTGACAGAATTTCACTATTATAAAAGCATAAAGTGTGAGTTAGAGAGTCTTTAACAGGGCTCATCTTAGGAGTAGCAGGAACACCATTTGGGGGTTTCAGCCAGAAAACATGTACCTGTCCCACAGCAGCTCTCGCTAGCCTCCAGTTGCCTGAACACAGACCTACCCCTACCAATGGGATCTGGCTGTTCCACAAGTGCCAAGTGTGCAGGGAGAAAGCAAGGAGGGTTATCCAAGCCCAGGAAGGATGGGGGTACTTCTCTGCTCTGGGGACAGAGCTGTAGTACTGACCTTCCTTCCCCATGAACCCATGTCCAGCTGCCACCCAAGGGGAAGCTTCGGAGCCTGTGTAGCCAGCATGTGGAAAAGCTGCAAACCTTCCAGCATCTCCACCCCATCGTGGTCCAAGCTGCTTTCCCTCCACTCTACAAGGAACTCTTCAGCACTGAAATCGAGTCACCTGAGGGGCTGTCCAAGTGACCTGGAGGAGGGACTCCGTTCCCTTCCCTAGAGCCTCGTGGCTCACCTTCCTCTTGGCCTTTTCCTTTCTTGTGCACCCTGGAGGGTGGTCTCTGCCTGTTTTGGGGGGGGGTGAGCAAATGCGGAGACTGGCTTTCTGCCCACCAGCCTGCCTGGTGGCAGGCCAAGAGCGAGAGGGTGGGGATGGAGGAACACCATCTCCAGCCTCAGCTTTGTCCTGGCTTCTCTCAGCTTCTGGGAGACCTGGGGTGGGATACAAGGACCTCTAGGAGGACCTAGGTGTCCTCAGGACAACAGGGGGATCCAGGACACCCTGGACAAACAGAACTCAACTCTGGGCTCAGAAGCTAAGAATAGGCCTTTGAAATACCTCATTGCATTTCCCTGGGGGCTTTGGCTGGGGAGACGCATTAAGCTCAGAGACTGGCATCTGGAGCCCAGGAGGACCTGTACATAACATGAACCTGGATTGTTAGATTGTCTGCCTTCCCCCTTCCTCCCAGCTCAGCAAGGAAACCGTTGGGTACCCTGGGGTCTAAAAGAGACTAGATATGTGGAGGGTAAGGATGGGATGGGGATAAGGGAGGGGCTGGGGATAATATTTTTATGGGATTTGGGTATAAGGATAGGGTATGATGAAGGCCAAGAGCATCACAGATGGACAGACAGACAGAGTTAGAACTCAAACTTCTTATGTGCACTTTAAAAATAGACTTTAGTGGTTACACAAATGTGATCAGAGACACATGTCCACATACATGTGAAACACATAGTCACACACTTAACCTGTAGTCATGCAGCTCTATAGATGCATTTGATCTGACACAATCTCTGTCTTCCTTGAGGTCACAGATCAGAGGAACTTCGTGGCCTCAGGGAAGATCCCAATCCTGAGGGACCCCAGAACATTTTCACCTGGTGCCCCAGTTCACCAATCTTAGACGTGGGGTGGCCCAAACTCTATCCCAGCCCCAGCTGTCTTCTGTCAAAGGAAACCCTAAAAGAAGAGATGGCTGGACACAGTCAGAAGGCCAAGGACAGACCCTCGGAGGACTGTCTGGGCCCCATCCTCCAGCCCTGCTCTCGTTATGGCGAAACGCAGCAGATGCGATTCCACCACTCTGTGCCTGGGTACCACCAAGTCTGGCAGGGTGAAGGAGACCTGTTTCTCCAGCCGTGATCTTGCCCGAGAACTTCTCTTGCCTTTATAAATAGCTGTGAGCCCTCCTCTGAGGGATAGACAGCAGGTGGTCAGGAGGGTTTTTTTTTTTTTTCCTCTCAGGGGAGGGTGAACATAAACCCTAACCTGTGCTATTCTTTATAAAACGACTTCAAAGGCAAGAGGTGTTGCTGCTCTGCAATCTCATTCCTGTGTGAGGACCCAGGTTCCCAGCCCTGCCAGCCGTCCGCACTGTGAGGATTCTGCACCCACCCTGAGAGGTCCCCCACGGAGGCGTGGGGGCTGGTCCTCAGGAGCCCCCCACCGAAGCCATCTCAGACTAAGCTCCGCAGTGGGTGTTCTGGGCTGAGAACTTGCCCCACAAATGATACCCACAGGGAACATTTAGAATGAGAGGCTGCACAGAACTGCCCCGCATCTGGGAGACTGAAAGACAACCCTACGGAAAGTGCCTGACCCCAGAGCTCCGCAGGGGGGAATCAGGATGCCCGAGAGACCCTGCGGAGCTGCCCAGCAGCTTCCACCACCGAGCCCTCCACCCCTTGGGGCTCGGGAGCTTCCCTCTGCGCTCCCTCCCCTCCTCTGCCATCCTGAGGTGGCGCCTGCTGCAGCCCTCCCTGGTTGCTTTATTTATTTATTTTGCACCAACAGGGTTGCTGCAGACTCATTCTTGCCTGGTTTAAAAAGAGAGAGAGGAAAAAAAAAAAAAAAAGGAGAAATGCTTTCTGGCTCTTCTCTCTACCTCGGTCTTGGCAGCAGCCGCTGCAGCAGCAACAGCAGCAGCGGCAGGCAGGGGGGCAGCGGGGAGAGAGGCGCAAGGGGAGGTGCGGGGCAGAGGTGCAGCTCGAGTGGGACGGGCCCCCAGCCCCGCACAGATGCAGTGCCCAACTTGATGCCACCCTCCAGCTTCTCTGGTAAGTGCACCTACCTCCTGTCCCAGAGCTGCAGCTGCCCTTCTCCATAACGTTCTCAGAGACAAGGCCAGACCCGTCAAGGCTAGAGGGTCTGTGCCCACCCCAGGCCCAGCCAACCATCGATCCTGGCCCCATAGGACTTTGATGGGAAAACTAAGATGGCCCAGGTTCTCCGGAGGGAAGGACTCCAAGCAGACCTCCCTCCATTTCCGGGGTGCTCTCTCTACCTCTGGGAAGGGTTTTCCTGCAATCCGTGTGGATATTCCAGAAATCTTACCTCCAAGAGAGAGCCCCCTCCCGGTGTAGGTCCCCATGCCTCACTCAGGTCTGCTTTAAAGAGGATATCCAGGATCAGATGTGTCTCTGGACTGCCACATAGAGACAAGAGGAAAGCTCCCTGTTCCTTGAGGGTGATGCCCCAGACCCCAGCCCATACAAGGAGAGAAAGGAACGGTCCTGACACCTATCTCTTCCTGCAAAGTGGCCGGAAGCCAGTCCTGTAGCCGTGGAGATTGGCAAGGGAAGTTTATGATTACATTAGCGACCTTTAAAGAGAAGGGGCCAGATCCCCAGCCCCTGGCCCAGCGGGCTTCGGAGACTAAGAGGACATTCACAGGAGTGGCAAGGAGGGAAGCTGGGTTACACGCTTCACTGCACTTTTGCTGAATGCAGGAAGGAAGGATGAGCAGGAACTGCAGCAGTAGTGATAAAGAGCTAGCTGTCAGGTGGACTTACCAGGGGAATGAGGGTGGCTGGGACATCTCTCTGCCTGGAGAACTCTTAGCATGCCATCCATACCTGTTAGGTTGGGATTGGGAACAGAGGAGTCTGCTCAGCAGCTTCTGCCGTGCCATTCCTTCTCATGCCCAAGCCTCAGGACGGTGTCCTACGTCCCTCTGCTCTTTGGGCCTCTTTCTTCAGTTTCTGAACTACTACAGTCCTCTGAATTAGCTATAGGGTAGCCACCAGAACGATCCTTCTAGGAGAGGGTATAGAATGGGAAATAAAGGGGAAGAAATCACACCATCTCTTAAACTGCTTCTCCTAAGTTCCACCTGGGAGAAAATGGGCCGTGGGGTAGAAAGCTGACCCTGTAGGGCCCAGAAAGCCTGAGGCCTGAAAGGTCAAAGGTGATTGGGATCTGCAGCTAGAAAGAAACCGAGGCCTCCTGCCTCAGTTGGCTCAGTTGGTCCTATCTCTGTAGCATCCCTTGCCAATTCCAATACCTCCCCTTCCTTGGGGTCCCGGTTGTCACTAAACAGGGTGAGTCTATGGGACCTCTTCTCCTCCAGCACCTCAGTCAGGCTCCAGTGGTCATCTGCCTGATTTTGCCCAGGCCCCTGGCACCCAGAAACCACTTTAAGTTGACAGGCTGTGCACACAGACTGTGCCCAGAGATCTGCTGTGCCAGCCAAGGGCTCCCTTGGTCCCCACCATAGCGTCTGGCCAGGCGCTGTCTCTCCTCACTTGTCTATGCCTACCTGGCTCTCAGTCTGTCTCTTGTGTTTTTCTCAGGCAGCAGAGGCCAAAGGGGACAAGAGATCTCCCTCAGACTCACACACTAGGCTTGAATCAAAACACCACGAAGGAGGGGTATGAGAGAAGCCCAAGTCTGAGGACCAAGCAACAAAACCGGGGCATCTCTTGGGTCCCTCACACCCTAATGTCATCTATAGGGGAGGCGGCGTTGCCCTTGGGGTTCTTGTGAGGGATTCACGTACCCCCTGCATCCTGTGCTTTATCTAATGTGCAGCTTGGCTGTCATCCACAAGGTGTTCTGGGGAGATTGGATCTTGTTAGTCTGGGGCCTCAGGCCCTGGGCCAGGCTGGAGGAGGGCAGAGGGGCAATAAGTGGAGCCTGCGGGGCAGAGCTGAGGCCCACATGCTTCCCAGCCTTGGATGACTTAGTCAAGGCGATGCCTGTCTCCAATCAGGATCCAGGGATATGATCCCCCTTAAGCCGTAGACAAAGCTGTGGGTACATAACCTGGGAGAAGGCAGAGAGGGACATAGCAGAGATTGGGAGAGCAGCTATCAGGGAGAAGGGACCTGAGGTATTTCTGGATCTCACAGATGGAGGGAAACTCAAAAGTTACTTCCCTGCTGCTTCCTGTCTCCCTCCCCCTAAAACTTTCCCCACTTGACTCGGGTTCCATGAGCTAGTAAGCACTTGGCCTGTTACCCAGGTTGGGAGGGGGAGGAAAGTACAGAGTCCCCTTAGAGGAGCTCCAGAAGGCTCCAGGGAGGTGTGCACCAGAATTCCCCCCAGATCTGCACCCTAGCTGCTGGCCATGCTGAGATGGGTAGCTCAATATCTCTTTCTCCTCTAAGGAGGCCCAGGGAAATCCAGGGTCCCCATCATCTGAAGCCACTTTCCAATAAGGGCCATGCCATCGTCTATTCCAGGATGGAAGAGGGGATGGCTGCGGCCACTACTCCAAAGCAAGCCTGGCCCCCCATCTTTTTCCTGCTCCTCCTGTCTGGGGGGAGTAGCGGCGGCTGCCCTGCTGTGTGTGACTGCACCTCCCAACCCCGGGCAGTGCTCTGTGCCCACCGGCGACTGGAGGCTGTACCAGGGGGACTCCCGCTGGACACCGAGCTCCTGGACCTGAGTGGGAACCGCCTATGGGGGCTTCAGCGGGGAATGCTCTCCCGCCTGGGCCTGCTCCGGGAACTGGACCTCAGCTACAACCAGCTGTCCACCCTCGAGCCAGGGGCCTTCCATGGTCTGCAGAGCCTGCTCACCCTGAGGCTGCAGGGCAACCGTCTGCGAATCGTGGGCCCCAGGGTCTTCTCAGGCCTGTCTTCCCTCACGCTGCTGGACATTCGCCTCAACCAGATTGTCCTCTTCCTCGATGGAGCTTTTGGGGAGCTAGGCAGCCTCCAGCAGCTGGAGGTTGGGGACAACCACCTGGTGTTTGTGGCTCCGGGAGCCTTTGCTGGACTGGCCAAGCTGAGGACCCTCACCCTGGAGCGCTGCAACCTCAGCACCGTGCCTGGCCCGGCCCTGGCCCACCTTCCAGCGCTCGGGGTCCTGAGGCTCCGGGAATTAGATATTGGGAGGCTGCCGGGAGGGGCGCTGCAAGGGCTGGGGCAGTTAAAGGAGCTGGAGATCCATCACTGGCCGCCTCTGGAGGCTCTGGAGCCTGGGAGCCTGACTGGGCTCAATCTCAGCAGTCTGGCCATCACCCGCTGCAATCTGAGCTCGGTGCCCTTCCAAGCTCTGCACCACCTGAGCTTCCTCAGGGTCCTGGATCTGTCTCAGAACCCCATCTCTGCCATCCCAGCCCGGAGGCTCAGCCCCCTGGTGCGGCTCCAGGAGCTCCGACTGTCAGGGGCATGCCTCACCTCCATCGCTGCCCACGCCTTCCATGGTTTGACTGCCTTCCACCTCCTAGACGTGGCGGATAACGCCCTTCAGACACTGGAGGAAACAGCCTTCTCTTCTCCAGACAAACTGGTCACCCTGAGGCTGTCTGGTAACCCCCTGACCTGTGACTGCCGCCTCATCTGGCTGCTCCGGCTCCGCCGCCGCCTGGACTTTGGCACGTCCCCCCCTGCCTGTGCCGGCCCCCAGAACGTCCAGGGGAAGAGCCTGAGGGAGTTTTCAGACATCCTACCTCCAGGGCACTTCACTTGCCAACCAGCCCTGATCCGAAAGTCCGGGCCACGCTGGGTCATTGCAGAGGAGGGCGGGCATGCCGTTTTCTCCTGCTCTGGAGATGGAGACCCAGCCCCCATCGTCTCCTGGATGAGGCCTCAGGGGGCTTGGCTGGGAAGGGCCGGGAGAGTAAGGGTCCTGGAGGATGGGACGCTGGAGATCCGCTCTGTGCAGCTACGGGATAGAGGTGCCTATGTCTGTGTGGTCAGCAATGTAGCTGGGAATGACTCCCTGAGGACCTGGCTGGAAGTAATCCAAGTTGAACCACCAAATAGCACTCTCTCTGACCCCAACACCACCATGCCAGGGATCCCAGGGCCTTTCTTCCTGGATAGCAGAGGCATAGCTATGGTGCTGGCAGTCGGCTTCCTCCCCTTCCTCACCTCGGTAACCCTGTGCTTTGGCCTCATTGCCCTCTGGAGCAAAGGCAAAGGCCGGGTCAAACATCACATGACCTTTGACTTTGTGGCACCCCGAGCCTCTGGGGATAAGAACTCTGGGGGTAACCGGGTCACTGCCAAGCTCTTCTGAACTTTCCTTCCACACTGGGGACCCATCCAAGCCAGCTTCAGATACCAAAGGGGAAGAGAACCAAGGCTGCTTGGACCAGAAGCTAGTCCAAACAGCATAGATCTCCCACGCCTCCTGCCTGCACCATGCCAGCAGCTAATGCCACCTCCTGATAGCCGGCCTCCTTGTGCTTTTGCAGTTTGAGGATAGCATTGTCATCTCTTCCCTGAGGGTCCCAGGAAGCTGAAGATATAGACCCTGTAGTCAGCCCAGTCCTTCCCCCACCACATACAAAGCAGGAAATATAACCCTCCAGTCTGCTAGTCTAAGCTCCAGGCTTCCTTCACACCCACCTACACATACCTGAATAACCAATACCAATCGCCAACCACAGCCATAGATTACTTCAGAGATGGGGCTGGGAAGTGCCACTTGCTTCTTGGAGTCTCTGCTCCTCAACCAGGTGGTCTCTCTCTCTCTTTTCTGCTCTGTCCCCTCTCTAGGGGCAAACAACTAGGGCCAATGACCTCAAGCTAAGGAGAAGAGGATGTGACAGGGGGTGTGGGATGGGAAGGAGGACAGACTACACACTGGCACTGAGTGTGCATGAGCCCCGCCACCTGCCTCTGTCTGTCACAGCATTAAACCTGTTGCCAAAAGGCCATGACAGTAGCAGCCACAACTAAATGTGATCTCTGGAGATTTCTTCAGTCTTTTCCACCCCTTATTTCTGTCAGATCTCCCCCTTCCTACGCTTTCTGCCTGCCCATTGAGCCTGTATCCTAATGGCCTTGCCTGAATCTAACGAGCCTGAAAACCAGGGGTTTACGCAAAAGGTTGCCCACCATGCCTGGAGAGATCAGCACAGCCAGCCCATTTCAGTGTCAACCCTTTCCCCTGTACTCTCCCTCTCCGGAGTTGGAGGAGAGATCCTCTGCCTTCCAAAGGATCCCTCTGCAAAAATTTCAACCCAGGGCACCCAGCTCCTTCCCTTCTTTCTCACTCTGGTTGGAATCTCCCTAACATTCCTGTATTGCAGATCCCTAGTGCCCTTGATGGAGAAAGCAAGAGCACTCCTAGAAAATGACTAACAAAAGCAAGAATCTGCAGCTGTCAAAGGAGAGAGACCCAGAACACAGCAGGACTAGGTTTGAAGGAAAAAGGTGGGAGGGGCACTGCAAGCTGTAGTGAAAAGTGGAGGGAAGAAGAAGCAGCAGGAAGCACCTGCCTTTCCACCGTCCTTCAGCAGTTTCCCCTGGTTCCGTGTTCAGTGCAGCCCCGGTGGGAAGCTGTCTTTGGATAGAGGCCGCTGTCTTATGGAGACCCCAGATGCAGAGGCAG
The DNA here is from genome assembly GCF_039906515.1 of Pseudorca crassidens. Lineage (NCBI taxonomy): Eukaryota > Metazoa > Chordata > Mammalia > Artiodactyla > Delphinidae > Pseudorca > Pseudorca crassidens. The sequence continues at coordinate 109,073,590 of NC_090297.1, read as the reverse complement.
AGTGGGAGGAGGAGATGCTGACTGCCTCTGAGTGTACTCCAAAGAAAGGCCAAAGCAGACCTAGAAAAAGTAGAGATGCTGAGAGCTCAAGGGACAGGGCAGCAGCATCAGCATCACCGGAAGGGGAGGAGTGAAGGGAGAGGAAAGGAGCAGGGAGGAGGGGCCGAGAAGTGGAGAGTCACGAGGTCCCTAGGAGCCTCTCTCTCTCTCTCTCTCTCTCTCTCTCTCTCTCTCTCTCTGCAGCAGCATCTGCACAGTGTCCTTAGTTCCCCTCCACCCTCAAGAGCCCCACCCACCCCTCACCCAACAATATGCAAAGCGTCATCAGCTTCCTAGCCATTCCTGCTGCCCTTGTCCTTGCCCTGAGGAGACTCATTAGGAGATTCCCAGCCCAAACTGTCCCTGACAGGTGAGAGAAGCTGGCGCCATATGGGGGCAGCCAGACTTCACCAGCAGGCAAGCTCTTCAGTGGGGCAGAGGTGGGAATCTGGGGGCAGGGGGCTGTGGGCAGAGGTGAATGTGAGAGAGAACCCGGCAGTTTGGAGAGTGAGGCTGGAGAATCACACAATCTTGAGCATCCGGAGCCTCCAACCTTGCTCCTGGCACCGTGCACACACAATTCCCTTAGCATTGCAGCAACCTCCCCTCTCCAGTTTATTAGACAGCCCAAAGGTTGTCTAATAACCTTGGGGCACAGCCCTCTCCCATATTTCTAAAATCTTCCACCAGTAGCTTGTGAGATTGGGACTTGTGGGGGTCAGGTGCTAGAGGTTCTCATACTAGTTGCCCACACTGCAATTCAGAAAAGGGCAGAAGCAGCATTGCTGTTCAGAGAAATCTACTCTGGGAAGCCCCCTGAGGCAGTGGGGAATGGATGACATGTGTCTGGATTGGGAGATGCTGCTGCCTGAGTCCCACAGCCGCCAGAGCAGCCCAACAGAAACAGAATGTGAGTTGCTTATGTGATTTCAAGTTTTCTAGTATCACATTAAAAAAGCAAAAGAAACAGATACAATTAAGTTTAATACTCTATTTTATTTAACCCAGTGTACCAAACTATGATCATTTCAACATGTTATCTATATAAAAATGAGTAATGAAATATTTTACATTATTTTTTCATATTAGGTCTTTGAAATCTAGTGTATATTTTACACTTACAACACATTCCAATTTGATAACTAAATTCTCACCAGAAATATCTGATCTGTAGTTAGGTTTCATAAAATTCACTGTTGAGAAAGTCAATTCACACATCCAAGTTGCTCCATATTAAAAGTTTTCCAATAACTAAATCAAGTATTGGTTTTAACATTTAAATTAATTGAAATTAAATAAATTTTAAATTCTACTCCTCAGTCACACTAGCCATCTTTCAAGTACTCAGTAGCCACATGTGGCCAGTGGCTACAATATTGGACAGCAGAGCTCCAGACACTGTAACTCTGGGTGTAGACTAGGGCCTCCTCAGCAGAGGTGGGCAAAGTGTCCCTCGAGAAGCACATTCAACCTAGAGGAATTGCCTGTGGGGTTCCCCTACTACCACCCCTTGCTCTCCTGACATGGCCTTTCCAGAACACCTTCAGAGAGGGACGCTAGTTACCGTAACAAGGTTACTGCAATGAGCACTTCCACAGCTTGTCCAATCATCAGAAAGCCAGCCCCTTACCCCATGTGCCCGGAAAGGCTGCCCTTAGCTCAAGGGTGTGTGTGTGTGTGTGTGTGTGTGTGTGTGTGTGTGTGTGTGTGTGTGTGTGTGTGTGTGTGTGTGTGTGTACAAGTGTGTGACGGCAACCAGGGACGCAGGCGGGTGGTGTGTGCACATGTGCAGGGATGTTATGGTCCACATCAGAGGCAATCCAATGGCAGCTCTCCCCTGGAGGGACAGTCGTGGAGATAGAAGAAAAATAACATTTATTCTGTGTTAGTTGGTTACATGTATGTTTTCTTATTTAATCCTCACATCAACCCTATTAAGACAGGGAATCTTGGCTGATGGAACTAAAGGTCAAATAGATTAACTTGCTCGGGTACACAGAGCTGGTTAGTAAGGGAGCTGCTTCTGGACTCAGGGCTAACTCAAAATCCAAATGCTTTCCACCACACTGCCATACTGCTCAGTCACTGTCTGCTCTTATAACCCCCTTCCCCAGGGTCTCTCAGCTGCAGGAACTGACCTGTGAGAAAGGTAGAATCCAGGGGTCATCCCCAGCCCCACCCACTCTGAACAACTCTTTTAAGGGGAATGGGGTCAGTTGTTGGTCCTCACCTTCCTTCAGTAACTCTAATGCACCTGATTCAGGAAGCTGAGGATTGGTTGTTAGTTTTTAATCTTTCTTCTCAGTCTCCCCCAGCATCCGTCTCTCAGAGAGAGGCAGGAGACTCTGGGTAGGACTTTTGCTCTTAGCAGTGAGTGTGGTGATGATTCAGGCCGGCGAGCACGTGAGATCAGAGGACTCCTGCGTCCTCTTCCTCCAAACTGCTTTGTAAAGGGGAGTTAAGGAAGGAGACTTAGAGCTGGATGTTGGTGGCCAGAGAAGCTGAGGAGAATGTCTCTCTCCTAGGACACCCTGCCACAATTCATCAATCTGATCGAAAGACGAAAGAGTAGCACCAGTATAATTTCTGATACTAAGGCCCACATTCCCAGTTGCTGGTTTCTGGTGAAGAGACTTGAGTGACGGGGGAAGAAGGGGTGATTCCTACAATGGACAAAGGGAGTGTGCTGTTTTCCAAAACCTCAGATAGCTGAATATCATTTGAATAGTTTACTCGTTATCCAGGAAGGGAACTCTGTAAGCAGCCAAGGCTCTAAACAAGGCTACTGCGTTTGAGAACCCCTCCCTGCCCAGCCCTTTAGCTAAAGTCTACTTTCCTGCTTTGGCTTACGGAGTGGAAACACCTGCCCACTGCACTCTCCGGACAACCCACACTCTATGTCAATTAGTTTCACCTACTGCCACCTGCACCTTGTTCAGAACACCCTTCAGGGAAACAGAACTGGACTCTTCAGAGCGGGAGATGAGAATAAAGAAATCACAATTCACCCAATCCTAGTCTCTCACAACTCAATCTTTGAATCCTGGTTTGGGCTCTTAGAGGGGGAATGAGATGACAAATCCCAAATACACAGTGACTTGAGAGTGATCATCTCACCTAAAGTTATCCTTTCTACTCCCCAGTCTCCCTACCCAACCAACTAAAAGTCCACCCTCCTTCAGAAAATTTCCAGGAAAAGTGATTACACCTGGCTTTTCACTGCTCTGATTAAGAAATTAATCCTGTGGTTTAATTTTTAATTTTAATCCCTCTTTTTGGACTTCCACTTCATTTCCTCTTCTTTGCTCACCAGCTCCCATTGGAGCTGGAAGATGATGAGCCCATAAAGTAGGCCTGTGCTTTTTATTTATTTATTTATTTTTGCGGTACGCGGGCCTCTCACTGTTGTGGCCTCTCCCGTTGCAGAGCACAGGCTCCGGACGCGCAGGCTCAGCGGCCATGGCTCACGGGCCCAGCTGCTCCACGGCATGTGGGATCTTCCCGCACCGGGGCACAAACCCTTGTCCCCTGACATCGGCAGGCGGACTCTCAACCACTGCGCCACCAGGGAAGCCCGGGCCTGTGCTTTTTATAGCAACAATGGACACTCTTCCTTAGGTCTGAACTACTCTTTACCTTTTTAAAAGTAAAAATAGCTATAGCAATCAAGGCACTCAAATACCTAGAAATAATCTTAGAAACTACATATGTAAATTTTACATGACAAAAACTTTAAAACGCTACTGATGGGACATTAATGACTTACACATGTTTATAGGAAGATTCTATATCATAAATATAAAAATTCTCCCTTATGTAATCTAAAAATATGTGATTCCACAAAATAACATTAACAGTATACTCAGAAAGGAAATTGTGGTATATTCCCAAAATATAATACTACACGGTGATGAGAATGAATGGACTAAAACTATACACAATAATATAGCTGAATGTCACAAAAATAATGTTGAACAAAAGAAACCAGACACAAAAGAGTACTTACTGTGTGATTCTCTTTGTATAAAAAACAAAACAAGCAAAACTAGTTTCTGCTACTAGGAGTCAGAAGCAAGTTTACCCTTGAGGAGAGTAGTGACTGGGAAGGGATAATGTTCTGCTTTTTTGATCTGGGTGTTGGTTACACAAATGTGTTCCATTTTTTAAAATTCATCAACATGTATGCTTTTCATCTGTGCACTTTTCTGTGTATATATTGTACATCAAATTTTTAAATTGTGGTAAAAATAACACATAATGTACATCAATTTTAAAAAACAGTATGGTACTAGAACATGAATAGAGAGATCAATGGAACATGAAAAACCCAGAAATAGACCCAAATACATGACAATTTGGATCTTATGAAAGGTAGCATTCAAAAACAATGGAGGAAATATGGGTTATTAAATAAGGGTTGGACAAGACAAAACTGGATCACTATTTCACACCTTAACACCAAAATAAATTCCAGGTGAATCAAATATTTACATATGCAAAAAGACACTATAAAAATATTTAAAGAAAACATAGGATAATTTCTTAATAATCTTAGGTCATAGGACGCTTTTCTAAATATGATATGAAACCCAGAAGTTATCAAGGAAAATGCTAACAAATTCAGCTACATAAAAATAAAAAATACTTGCATAACAAAAAAGTCACCATGAAAGTAAAAAGACATAGGACAAACTGGGAAAGGGGAAAAATATTTTCAACTTACATATGAACAAAAGGCAAATATTAAAAGTCCTGACAACCAAATAGAAATATGAACAAAGTGTATGAACAATTTACAGAAAAATAGAAAGCAATTGTCACTTAAGCATATTAAAAGATGCTCAACCTTATAAGAGAAATGAAAATTTAAATTGCAGTGAGATGCCATTTACACTATCAGACTGTCAAAAATCAAAAGGTTTGATAACAGGCTGTATAAGCTTGCTGATGGGAGAGAAGATTGGTAAAACTTGCATGGAAGGCAATTTGGCAATACTAACCAAAATCCTTTTCAAACATTGTTGGTGGAATGAAAATGAGAAAAATCTTTGTGGGAGAAAGAGAATTTGTGAAATTGTATCTATCCAACTGAAGAAACAATACAAACACTTCTCAGTGTTTGCAGCCCTAAGTATTTATTGTACTGATATACAAGAGCCAAACAAAATATACTTGGGTATCAGTATAATGTTAAAGGGACTGATTGAATATATCTTAATACATCCCTCAGGCTTACTATGAAACTTAACTATTAGGCAGTTACCTACGTGCTGCTATGGACAGATATCTAGACCATATAAAAAGAAACTGCAAAATAGTAATGTATAACATGTTACCGACTGGGTAATATATATAAATATATTTAATGTATACATGTTTACTATAGAATATCCTGTGAAAAATCCACAAGAATCTGGTAAAACCGGTTGTTTCTTAGGGAAGACAGACCTTTTATTCCTTTGTAGAATGTGCATGTACTACTTACTCAAAACACATATATATTTTTCAAATTAACACAAAACGAGAAACTGAGGCCCACTGGCATCTCCTTAGCTGACCAGAGATATAATCTTGCATTCACTCAACAAACATTTACTGCGTGCGTATCATGCGCCAGGCATTGTGACAGAAGCTGGTGCGAAAGATCCCCGCATTACAAGGAGCGCTCAACCCCTGTCAAGGGTCAGCCCCTAGTGCGTAGCGGGGCCTGGAGGCCGGGAGGGGCCAAGGGCCAGCTCGCGAGGCTCCCGGCGGCTCGGAGTCTGTAGCAGGGTCCAACCGTCTCTAACGGTCCAAGGACCCAGACAGCGGCTGGAATGCACTCTTCCAAAGCAAACCGCCGTCTGCAGAAACCCTCCCCTTTTCTCGCCCCCACAGAAACGGCCCGGTGGCTTGTGCCTTCGCGCCTGTTGCCCCGACCCGTCTCCCTTTAATCCCCAGGAAAGGGGGGGCCCCTGATGACCCACAGCTCCCTTACCACGGGGTGCTCCGAACTCGGGTCCCTCTCCTGCTGCAGTGTCGGTGCTCCTCGTCTGTTCATTCCTCGACAGAGAAGTAGAGTGAGCCCCTCACTCTCTGCCGCGCAATTCCTTCCCCTTGGCTTTCTCTCCATCTCTACGAAGCCTATTTAATGTTTTCCCGCAAAAAAAAAAAAATGTTTTCTGTGTCTCCTGAGTCCCTGTCACAGTATGGGGACCGATCGAGGCAAAAGATCGCAGAAGAAACAAGTGGCGGATCATCGCCCATCAGGAGGCGGCTGCCCCAATGGTCAATGGGTTGTGGGGTCGCACTGGCTTTGTACAAAGGCACTAATTTTGTGCGAACCGTGATGCGGCTAAGTGATGCCACCCCCTCGCACCTTGGGAGCGCGATTTTTCCCCACAGGCTTAGGAGATGGAAGCCTCCTCGGTAATTGGCCTAGAGATTGGCAGGGAGTACTCCGCGAGCCTCTAATTGGCTGTTTAATACTCAGCAGGTGCAATCTCAATTAACGATGTCGGCTTTCCCTGGAGCCTATTGGCTGACCTGGTGGGCCGGCTTTGAATTCCATCCGGGTAATTGGGTAGCAGCACGCAGCAGCGCCGTCGCTCAGGGGCAGCCCCCGCGAGGATTGGTTATGGGGGGGAAGACTGATTGGTCAGGCTGCGAGCCGGACATTGATTGGTGCGGACGGGCTGCGGGGGCGGGGAAGTGGCGGCTGAAGCTAGGACCGCGGGGTTCCGAGTGGCGGTGCGAGTGAGAGGAGGCGACGGCGTCTGGCTTGAGGTGTGAGGCGAAGCGCGCGACGGCTGACTCGAGGAGCAGTAAAGGCGGGGACCGGGAGCGGAGGTTTGGGGAGTGAGGGAGGCTGGGCCAGGGGCGCCAGTGGCAACAAGGAGGCGGAAATGTGGGGCTTGGGGAAGGGAGGCGACCCCGGACGAGGCGAGGGTGTGGGGAAAGCTTTACCCCACCCCGAGGCTAGTAACCGTATCCAGGGGAAATGCGCTCGTCCTGGGATTAAGCCAAGACGGACCCTTGCACCAGTGCGGGAGGGTTTGCCCCAAGCCAATCACCGTCAGTTTATCAGTTTGCCTTTTATTTTCCACAGATTTTTCTTTAATTATCTCTGATAGGATGACTATTTACAGTCATCAGAGTAAGGGGGTTTTGTTTGTTTTTCCAACTTCCCTCTTTAGTTCTTAATACAGATAGAATCGTGGGTTTTGGCTCAAGACTCCCATGTCAGAGCTACTCTTTTCTCAGCTTGCGAGAAGTGGGTGGAGGCTTTTTTCACGCACTGCTTTAAAAATAAATGTGGCAAGGATGAGAAAATCGAATGAGCTGCTTCAGTTCAACAAGCCGATCACCATGTTTTAGGTACTTTGTAAGTTCTGGTTGTTAGGAGATACTGGAGTGATAGATCCTTACCCCCATGGAGCTCACTTTGTGTTTTGAAATGCATATCAGATAGTTGTTAGCAACTGTTTAATACAAATGTCAGGAAACTTCAAAGTTAGCTTTTTCTGAAAAGCGTTGTCTAGCCATATTTCTCAACCTTGAAATGACCCACATGTCTCCTCTTTACCTGGTTTCCCCTAGGAGCTGTGCTCTTAAGTTCTAGTCTCTTCTTCACATTCAATTTGCAGTAATAAAATCAAACATAAGCTAGCATTTGGTACTATACAGTTATTCCCATTTTCATCATATTTCCCACTTTTATTTTTCTTAAGAGAAACTTAACAATATGAAAGGATATGTAAATTGTAAACAAAACTATACTTGATTAATATTAATCAAGTAGATTTTCTGTGAGACATCAGCTGATAACAAAATTAGCACAGAGTTCATTTGTAATATTTGAAGAGATGTTAGTAAAATTTAGGTTTTGGTTCAAATAGAAGTCACCCGATAAATTCATCCTTGTCATGGACATTCATCTTCCTGCCACCCACACTCCCTCCACCACCAAAACATCAGTATTCTATCTCAAATGCTACCATCTACTCAAATGAGAAACCTGGTAGCCAGCTCCTTGGCTCACCCTCTAACCTTTCCATAAATCAATTGCTGGGTCTTGTGTGTTCTACCTTTGAAAACTCTCTGAACTGTCTGTCTACTTCTTTCCATCTCTATCACTGACACCTGGACTAGCCTCTGAATTGGTCTCCCTACACCTGCTGTTGCTGCTTTCAGTTCATTCTCACTACAGACATAGCCATTAATCAAGAATTACAAGCAATGCATGTGTTATGAAGGGATGGTTGGTGTACTATGGAAACCAGTAGCAATGAAACCCAATTCAGTATAGCGGGTCATACTAGGGTCATTCTGTCCTCTCTCTGAGATGGAGAGAAATACATTTTGAGGTGTTCCAGGGACGCTTTGGAAAACCTCAAAGTTAGCTAGAGGTCAGACGAACTTTCTTTAGAATTTGATCTTCTGCGAAGTTTGTCAGAAATATCAAAAAGTTTTAAAACACTTGGTCAAGTAGGATCATAGGTCACTGTGGAACAATACTTATTCACTGAATCAAAGTGACAAAGATCTCAAAGGCAAATACAGGAATGTATTTCCATTCCTCATACCTTCTTTTTCCTGGAAACACTCCTCTTTCCTTGTATACTGAAATGTTTCGCTTATTCTAGTAGCTTAAATTACGTATATTAATTAGAAATCTCAGCTCTTTAAACCCTAATTTTTAATGAAAACTAAGAAGTAAGCAATTATTAACTGTCTTTTACATTAGCATTCTGTAGATTAGCAAGCTTATAAATAGTATTTATGGTTTCCAGAAAACACGTGCTTTTTTTTATAGTAAGTGTCTTAGTGTGGCACCAAACATATTAAATAGTTTCAAATATCTTTAGTTTCTTTGTAAAAGGAAGTCTGTGTTCAGTAACTAATGCTTCAGTATCTCATTTTATTTGGGAGTTATCTATTCAGTAGACTTACATCATTTAACTTAATTTAGCAAAACTCTAAAGTTTCAAATTATCGAAATCTAGAGAGTATTTTAAATAGACATTCCCAAAGATAATTATTCCTAAAGAGTTTACCTAAAAGTTCTTATCTCATTTACATCTGTTTTATTTACTTAAAAGTTTCATCATATCAAGTTATATTCTTGCCAGCAAACTTTGCAACAGATATAATAAGGTCTTGTTTGATTTCCAGTAAACCTAGGTACAATAAAGGTATTATACTTAATGTTGATGATTCTAAAGGTATATATTGTTAATTAAACCAACAAGCTTAAGCTAACTTTAATACCTGATATTAATTCAATACTGAATATTTCCCAGATTGTTACCGGAAAACTGAGTTCACCTCTTGGTGGCTGTCAAGCCAAAAAACACAACCAAGCCAAAGATCGGGAGAAGGAAGGATTTATTTCTTGCAGCAAGTGAGGAGAACACTGAGGATCTTTTCTAAAGCAGTGTCTCCCCAAATAGCAAAATAGGGGAAGTTTTAAGTAAGGGTACATGCATATTCATGAAGGGGTTTGGGTGGTTCAGAGTCCAAGCTTTAGTTGATTGAAGTCGGGAGGATCAGAAAAAGTCAACATCATCATCCCTTAGGTGCCAGTTGATCTGGTGGTTCAGTGCTTCAGGCTAATCTTTACCACTGAAACAGAACCAGGAGTCTTTACAACTGATATATTATCTTTGCCATCATTACTTCTCTTGCCTGAAAAGTCATTGTTTCTGCATTCTTTTGTTCCCTTAAAATCATTAATTACTGAGACCTGTTCAATGACAAGCATTGTGGCCAGGCTTGGATCACATAATGACTTGGGCCAAAAATGGCTTCTCTACTGTCCAGAAAACCATGCCTGGGGACCTCTTACCCTATCTGCTTACAAGATCATGTGAATCCGAAATTCCTTCCGGCCAGTTTCTTTTTTATTTCTAAGTATTTATATAAGTGCTTAATTTTCTTTAAGCCAGTTAAATAGAGTTCTTGTACAAATTAATTTTGGCAATACAACACATCTACAACACACATAGATAGATAGAAACAGATACCCCATAGTTTTCATTCCAAAATTTCAACCATGAATCAGCGACAAAAATATTAAACCCATCAGTAACAAGCTGTTGGATTCAAATTGGGTTTCTGGCACATGGAACAAATCAAAGTCACCTGTTTAGATGGCTAAACCTTTTTACTAATACTTATGGAGACACAGTTAAGATTTTGTCATTGACAAGTTCCAAATTACCTACACCCTTCCTGAAACTTGCATTTTATCTTTTTTTTTTAATTGAAGTATAGTTGATTTACAATGTTGTGTTAGTTTCTGGTGTACAGCAAAGTGATTCAGCTATACATATGCACACATATTCTTTTTTCATATTTTCCATTATAGTTTATTATAGGATATTGAATATAGTTCCCTGTGCTATACAGTAGGACCTTGTTTATCTGTTTTACATATAGTAGCTTGTATCTGCTAATCCCAAACTCCCAATTTATCCCTCCACTATCTGCTTATGGTAACCATAAGTTTGTTTTCGAAGTCTGAGTCTGTTTCTGTTTTGTACATAAGCTCGTGTCATATTTTGGATTCCACATTTAAGTGATATCATATGTTATTTGTCTTTCTCTTTCTGACTGACTTTACTTAGTATGATGATCTCTAGGTCCATCTATGCTGCTGCAAATGGCATTATTTCATTCTTTTTTATGGCTGAGCAGTATTCCATTGTGTATATGTACCACATCTTCACTCATCTGTCGATGGACATTTAGGTTGTTTCTGTGTCTTGGCTATTGTGAATAGTGCTGCCTGTATCTTTTTTTTTTTTTTTTTTTTTTTGCGGTACGCGGGCCTCTCACTGCTGTGGCCTCTCCCGTTGTGGAGCACAGGCTCCGGACGTGCAGGCCCAGCGGCCATGGCTCACGGGCCCAGCCTCTCCGCGGCATGTGGGATCCTCCCGGACCAGGGCACGAACCCGCGTCCCCTGCATCAGCAGGCGGACTCTCAACCACTGCGCCACCAGGGAAGCCCTGCCTGTATCTTTTTGAAGTATGGTTTTCTCCTGATATATGTCCAGGAGTGGGATTGCTGGGTCATATAGTAGTTCTGTTTTTAGTTTTTTAGGAACCCCCATACTGTTCTCCATAGTGGTTATACCAATTTACATTTCCAATAGCAGTGTAGGAGGGTTCCCTTTTCTCCACACCCTCTCCAGCATTTATTGTTTGTAGACTTTGTGATGATAGCCATTCTGACCAGTGTGAGGTGATACCTCATTGTAGTTCTGATTTGCATTTCTCTAATAATTAACAATGTTGAGCATCTTTTCATGTGCCTTTTGGCCATCTGTATGTCTTTGGAGAAATGCCTATTTAGATCTTCTGCCCATTTTTTGATTGGGATGTTTGTTTTTTTGATATTGAGCTGCATGAGCTGTTTGTAGTATAGTCTGAAGTCAGGGGTCCTGATTCCTCCAGCTCCTTTTTCTTTCTTAGGATTGCTTTGGCTATTCGGGGTCTTTTGTGTTTCCATACAAATTTAAAATTTTTTTGCTCTAGTGAAAAATGCCATTGGTAATTTGATAGGGATTACATTGAATCTGTAGATCGCTTTAGGCAGTATAGTCATTTTGACAATATTGATTTTTCCAATCCAAGAACATGGTATATTTTTCCATCTGTTTGTGTCATCCTTGATTTCTTTCATCAGCATCTTATAGTTTTCAGACTACAGGTCTTTTGCCTCCTTAGGTTTATTCCTAAGTATTTTATTCTTTTTGATGTGATGGTAAATGGGATTGTTTCCTTAATTTCTCTTTCTGATCTTTCATTACTAGTATATAGAAATGCAAGAGATTTCTGTGTATTAATTTTGTATCCTGCAACTTTACCGAATTCATTGATGAGCTCTAGTAGTTTTTGGGTAGCATCTTTAGGATTTTCTATGTATAGTATCATGGCATCTGCAAACAGTGACAGTTTTACTTCTTTTCCAACTTGGATTTCTTTTTTTTTTAATGTTTTATTTATTTATTTTTTACTTATTTTTGGCTGCATTGGGTCTTCATTGCTGCATACGGACTTTCTCTAGTTGAGACGAGCAGGGGCTGCTCTGCACTGTAGCGCGCGGGCTTCTCATTGCGGTGGCGTATCCTGTTGCAGAGCATGGGCTCTAGGCTCGCGGGCTTCAGTAGTTGTGGCACACGGGCTGAGTAGTTTTGGCTTTCGGGCTCTAGAGCACAGGCTCAGTAGTTGTGATGCATGGGCTTAGTTGCTCCACGGCATGTGGGATCCTCCTGGACAAGGGATCAAACCCGTGTCCCCTGCATTGGCGGTGGGTTCTTAACCACTGCGCCACCAGGGAAGTCCCAAATTTGGATTTCTTTTATTTCTTTTTTTTCTCTGATTGCCATGGCTAGGACTTCCAGAACTATGTTGAATAAAAGTGACAAGAGCGGACATCCCTTGTCTTGTTCCTGATCTTAGAGGAAATGCTTTCAGCTTTTCACCATTTATTACGATGTTAGCTATGGGTTTGTCACATATGGCCTTTATTATGTTGAGGTGGTTTCCCTCTATGCCCAGTTTCTGGAGAGTTTTTATCATAAATGGGTGTTTAATTTTATCAGAAGCGTTTTGTGCTTCTTTTTGAGATGATCATATGTTGGGTTTTTTTTTAACATCTTTACTGGAGTATAATTGCTTTACAATGGTGTTAGTTTCTGCTTTATAACAAAGTGAATCAGCTATACATATACATATATCCCCATATCCCCTCCCTCTTTCGTCTCCCTCCCACCCTCCCTATCCCACCCCTCTAGGTGGATCATATGGTTTTTAGTCTTCCATTTGTTAATGTGGTGTATCACACTGAACAATTTGCAGATATTGAAAAATCCTTGCGTCCTTGGAATAAATCCCACTTGATCATGGTGTATGGTCCTTTTAATGTATTGTTGGATTCAGTTTGCTAGTATTTTGTTGAGGATTTTTGCATCTATGTTCATCAGTGATACTGGTCTGTCATTTTCTTTTTTTGTGGTAGCTATGTCTGGCTTTGGTATCAGGGTGATGGTGGCCTCATAGAATGAGTTTGGAGTGTTCCTTCCTCTGCATTTTTTGGAATAGTTTCAGAAGGATAGGTCTTAACTCTAAATGTTTGATAGAATTTGCCTGTGAAGCCATGTGGTCCTGGACTTTGTTCATTGGAAGTTTTTAAATTACTGATTCAATTTCAGTACTGGTAATTGGTCTGTTCATATTTTCTATTTCTTCCTGGTTCATACTTGGAAGACTATACCTTTCTAAGAATTTGTCCATTTCTTCTAGGTTGTCCGTGTGTTGGCATATGGTTGCTTGTAGTAGTCTCTTATGATACTTTGTATTTCTGTGGTGTCAGTTGTAACTTTTTTCATTTCTAATTTTATTGATTTGAGCTCTCTACCTTTTTTTCTTGATGAGTCTGGCTAAAGGTTTATCAATTTTGTTTATCTTTTCAAAGAACCAGCTTTTAGTTTCATTGATCTTTTCTGCTGTTCATCTCTCTTTCATTTATTTCTGCCCTGATTTTTATGATTTCTTTCCTTCTACTAACTTTGGGTTTTGTTCTTCTTTCTCTAGTTGCTAGGTGTAAGGTTAGGTTGTTTGAGATTTTTCTTGTTTCCTGAGGTAGGATTGTATTGCTATAAACTTCTGTCTTAGAACTGCTTTTGCTGTGTCCCGATTTTGGAGCATCGTGTTTTCATTTTCATTTGTCTCTAGGTATTTTTTGATTACCTCTTTGATTTCTTCAGTGATCCATTGGTTGTTTAGTAACATATTGTTTAGCCTCCACTTGTTTGTTATTTACAGTTTTTTTTTCTTGTAGCTGATTTCTAATCTCATAGCGTTGTGATTGTTGTGGTTGGAAAAGATGCTTGATACGATTTCAGTTTTCTTAAATTTACTGGGGCTTGCTTTGTGGCCCAGTATGTGATCTATCCTGGAGAATGTTCCATGTACACTTGAGAAGAATGTGTATTCTGCTGCTTTCAGATGGAATGTTCTATAAATATCAATTAAGTCCATCTGATCTAATGTATCATTTAAGGCCTGTGTTTCCTTATTGATTTTTTGTCTGGATGATCTGTCTATTGATATAAGTGAGTTGTTAAAGTCCCCTACTATTAGAGTATTACTGTCGATTTCTCCTTTTATGTCTCTTAACATTTGCTTCATATATTGAAGGGCTCTTATGTTGGGTGCATATATATTTACAATTGTTATATCTTCTCCTTGGATTGATTCCTTGATCATTATGTACTGTCCTTCTTTGTCTCTTTAAGTCTTTATTTTAAAGTCAATTTTGTCTGATATGCATATTGGCTACTCCAGCTTTCTTTTGATTTCCATTTACATGGAATACCCTTTTTCATTCCCTCACTTTCAGTCTGTACATGTCCCGAGATCTGAAGTGGGTCTATTGTAGACAGCACATATACGGGTCTTGTTTTTGTATCCATTCAGCCAGTCTATGTCTTTTGGTTGGAGCATTTCATCCATTTACATTTAAAGTAATTATTGATATGTTTGTTCTTATTCCCATTTTGTTAATTGTTTTGGATTTGTTTTTGTAGGTCTTTTTTCTTTCTTTCCTCTTTTGTTCTCCTCTCTTGTAATTTAATGACTATCGTTAGTGTTGTGTTTTGATTGCTTTCTTTTGTGTGTGTGTGTGTGTGTGTGTGTGTGTGTGTGTCTATTGTAGATTATTGGTTTGTGGTTACCATAAGATTTTGATATAGCAGTCTATATATATATATATATATATACATACAAGATTGTTGTAAGTTGCTGGTTTCTTAATTTCAAATGCATTTCCAATATCCTGCTTTTGTACTTTCCTCTTCTCACGATTGCTGGTTTTGGTATCATATTTGTGTGTGGATGATTTCCTACATTTACTGTATGTTTGCCTTTACCAGTGAGCTTTCCCATTCATAATTTTCTTCTTTCTAGTTATGGCCTTTTCTTTTCCGCCTAGAGAAGTTCCTTTAGCATATGTTGTAAAGCTGGTTTGGTGGTGCTGAATTCTTTTAGCTTTTGCTTGTCCATAAAGCTTTTGATTTCTCCAAATCTGAAAAGAGCCTTGCTGGGTGGAGTATTCTTGGTTGTAGGTTTTTCCTTTTATCACATTAAATATATCGTGCCACTCCCTTCTGGCCTGCAGGGTTTCTGCTGAAAAATCAGCTGATAACCTTATGGGGATTCCCTTGTATGTTATTTGTTGCTTTTTTCTTGTTGGTTTTAATATTTTCTCTTTGTCTTTAATTTTTGTCAGTCTGGTTACTATGTGTCTTGGTGTGTTCCTCCTTGGGTTTATCCTATATGGGACTGTCTAGGCTTCCTGGACTTGTGTGTTTCCTTTCCCATGTTAGGGGAGTTTTTGGTTATTATCTCTTCAGATATTTTCTCAGGCCCTCTCTCTCTTTTTTTCTCCTTCTGGGACCCCTGTAATGTCAATGTTGGTGCATTTAACGTTGTCCCAGAGGTCTCTTAGACTGTCCTCATTTCTTTTCACTTTTTTTCTTTTTTCTGTTCTGTGGCAGTGATTTCCACCAATCTGTCTTCCAGCTCACTTATTCATTCTTCTGCCTCATTTATTCTGCTATTGATTCCTTCTAGTGTATTTTTCATTTCAGTAATTGTTCATCTCTGTTTGTTCTTTAAATTTTCTAGCTCTTTGTTAAATGTTTTATGTATCTTCTTGGTCTCTGCCTCCCTTCTTTTTCCAAGATTGTGGATCATCTTTACTATCATTACTCTCTTTTGTCTAACTTTCTGTGTTTGGCCTCTGTTCCTCAGGCTGCAGGATTATAGCTCCTCTTGCTTCTGGTGTCTGTCCCCCGGTGGGTGAGGTTGGTCCAGGGGCTTGTGCAGGCTTCCTGGTGGGAGGGACTGGTGCCTGCCCATTGGTGGGTGGAGCTGGGTCTTGTCCCTTTGGTGAGCAGGGCCATGTCAAGGAGTGTGTTTAGAGGTGGCTGTGGGATCAGGACGACTTCAGGCAGCCTATCTGCTGATGGGTGGGGCTGTGCTCCCATCCTGTTAGTGTTTTGGCCTGAGGCGTCCTAGCACTGGAGCCTGCAGGCTATGGGATGGGGCCAGGTTTCAATGCCAAAATGGTGACCTCTGGGAGAGTTCACAATGATGAATATTCACTGGGGCCTCTGCCAACAGTGTCCTTGCCCCCATAGTCAGCCACAGCCAACCACTGCCTCCCCAGGAGACCCTCCAAGACCCACAGGTAGGTCTGGCCCAGGCTCCTGTGGAGTCACTGCTTTGCCCTGGGTCCCAGTGCATGTGAAACCTTGTGTGTGCCCTCCAAGAGTATTGTCTCTGCTTCCCCCAGTCCTGTGGAGCTCCTGCACTCAAGCCCCACTGACATAGCCAAATGCACTAGGGGCTCCTCTTGATGGCATGCCCACAGGCTGGGGAACCTGACATGGGGCTCAGAACTCTCACTCCTGTGGGAGAACCTCTACGATATCATTATCTTCCAGTTTGTGGGTTGCCCACCTGGTGGGTATGGGATTTGATTATATCGCGAAAGCATCCCTTCTACCATCTCATTGTGGCTTCTTCTTTGTCTTTGGATGTAGAATATCTTTTTGGTAGGTTTGAATCTTTTTTGTAGATGGTTGTTCAGCAGTTAGTTGTGATTTTGGTGTTCTTGTGAGATGAGGTAAGCTCAAGTCCCTTTGTTCCACCATCTTGTCTCCCCAACACCCTTTAGACTTTTTAATGATGGCCATTCTGCACAGTGTGAGGTAGTACATAATTGCAGTTTTGATTTGCGTGAAATTTGTGTTTTAAAAAGATGGTCCGGGGAATTCCCTGGCGGTCTGCGCTTCCATTGCAGGGGACCCCATTCGATCCCTGGTCAGGGAACTAAGATCCCACAAGCCACAGCAGCCCAGCCAAAAAAAGAAGAAAAAAAAAAAAAAAAAAGATGGTCCAGGTAAGAGTTCCTGGAGAAGATCAAATAGAATATTTGCATCTCAAAGGCATAGGAGGAGAAAGGCAAGTTCCTCCTAGGAGGACTTTGTTCCTTAAAGGCTAGAATTTTGTTTTTCAATACTTACAAGCCTCGGGAATTCCCTGGTGGTGCAGTGGTTAAGAATCCACCTGCCAGTGCAGGGGACACAGGTTCGAGCCCTGGTCCGGGAAGATCCAACATGCCGCGGAGCAACTAAGCCTGTGCGCCACAGCTACTGAGCCTGCGCTCTAGAGCCCACAAGCCACAACTGTTGAAGCCCGCAAACCACAACTACTGAAGCTCACGTGCCTAGAGCCTGTGCTCCGCAGCAAGAGAAGCCACTGCAATGAGAAGCCCGTGCACCACAACGAAGAGTAGCCCTCACTTGCTGCAACTAGAGAAAGCCCACGCACAGCAATGAAGACCCAATGCAGTCAAAAATAAATAAAAAATTAATTTAAAAAGAAACAACCCTCTTAATAGGTGAGGTTGGGGAGTGGTGAAAGGTTTGGTGGGTTTTGTATTGTTTCTGGAGCCACATCTCTGTTCCTGTAAAGAGTAGAATTTTAAAACAAGGACAGTTGTTTTTAATTCCTCAAAGAATTGGGTGGCTACCTCAATGAAAGGACTGACATACCCATTCACCTCTGTTGGAATTTTACGTTCCCTCATTTAGCTTAGGGGACAAGGACCCCCCCAGTAAAATTCCTATCAGGCTCTGAATATCAGCTATGGTCAGTTTAGTCAGACCGGTGGCCTCCCATCTTGGTAATCCATTTACAAACACTTTTGAGGATCCTTCCTGGGTTTAAGAAATTCTTTAACTATGGCCTGCAGCCTCAGATGGTCCCATTTCTTTTTCTTTTTTTTTTTTGAAGTATAGTTGATTTACAGTGTTGTGCCTATCTCTACTGTACAGCAAAGTGGCTCAGCTTTACACATATATATTCTTTTTTTAATATTCTTTTCCATTATGGTTTATCCCAGAAGACATTGTTTATCCATTCTAAATGTAATAGTTTGCATCTACCAGCCCCAAATTCCCAGCCCATCCCTTTCCCTCCCTCTCTCTCCTGGCCTTGGCAACCGTGAGTCTGATCTCTATGTCTGTGAGTCTGTTTCTGTTTTGTAGATATGTTCATTTGTGCCATATTTTAGATTCCACATATAAGTGATATCATATGGTATTTGTCTTTGTGTTTCTGACTTACTTCACTTAGTATGATAATCTCTCGGTCTGTCCATGTTGCTGCAGATAGCATTATTTCGTTCTTTTTTACGGCTGAGTAGTATTCCATTGTATATATGTACCATATCTTCTTTATCCATTCATCTGTCGACGGACATTTAGGTTATTTCCATGTCCTGGGTATTGTGAATAGTGCTGCTATGAACATAGGGATGATGCAAGTATCTTTTTGAATTATAGTTTTGTCCGGGTACATGCCCCGGAGTGGGATTGCTGGATCATATGGTAATTCTATTTTTAGTTTTCTGAGGAACCTCCATACTGTTTTCCATAGTGGCTGCACCAACTTACATTCCTCAGGTGGTCCCGTTTCTAAAGGTAACCATTTAATAGTGTCTTCAGAGTAGAAAGGCAATTCAGATAGAGGATTACTAGAATGAGTACTCAAAAGGAGGATAGAGGGGAGCAGTAGTTAAAGTTTTAGGTACCATTAATCTTTCATTAGCCTTCTACAACAATTCTTTCAATGAGGCTATTTTGAAATTTTGGAGCTTTTTGGGGCTTCTGCATATCAATTAAAATGGGTACAATAGTTTAAGATGAAAGCTCTCTAAAATTTTAACAATTTAGAAGTTTTTCCAATTCAGAGGATCCAAAGCTTCAAAAAGCTAGCCCTATACAAATATTTCTCCCTGCTAACCTAATTTGTAAAAGAGAAACTCTTACCACTGTTTCCAGTAGACCCTGCAGGCAGACATACAGGAGACTGCCAGCTTTAACTGCATGCAAAAAAATCAGTTTGGGAATGCAAAAAGAGAACCCAATCTTGGCCATTTCCTGGTGGGGTTTCCTCTAATTTCCAATTAAGTACTTGCAAGCATACATAAACCCAGCTGGTATTCCCATAGGTGGCTGTCTGTCTGCACAGGAGCTCTTTGGCCTTTGAGACACGATTTGCCATTATTAATTTGGTAACCTAATTCAGATATGAGATATGATCTGAACAGCATTATGGGGACAGTGTGGTGGATCAAATGTGTGCTGCTTCTGAGTCTAGCTCCCCAAGAATGTTACGCTTTATGGTTGGGCAGGTACTTCTGCCAGTGGGGAGGTTTGGTCAATGCATGGTGCAGATACACAATGCACAGTAGAGAGAGGAAACCAAAGGGCAGAGAAAATTTTTTATGTTTAAATTATCCTTGACTTGCCTTAGAATATGAAATTTTATTTCATCACATGTGATTTATTTTTTTATTTTTCTCCTTTTTTTTTTTTTTTTTGCGGTACGCGGGCCTCTCACTGTTGTGGCCTCTCCCGTTGCGGAGCACAGGCTCCGGACGCGCAGGCCCAGCGGCCATGGCTCACGGGCCCAGCCACTCCGCGGCATATGGGATCCTCCTGGACCAGGGCACGAACCCACGTCCCCTGCATCAGCAGGCGGACCCTCAACCACTGTGCCACCAGGGAAGCCCACGTGTGATTTATTAAAGTGAAAAACAGAATGGTTGTAAGTGTATTGATGGACTAGGGAGTAAGACTATGAAGACGGAAGTGACGTGTCAGAGTGAGGATACTTAAGAGGGTACATCCTGTTCCCCTCGTAGGGGGTAGGTTTAGAATATAAGGCTGTGAAGATGGTAGGCAGAGATGAGATTATAAAGAAACTTTCATGCCACTGAGCTTACATATAGGCAGCAGAATTGCTGAAGAATAAGAGGATGTGTATTCATTCAACAAATTATTATTGACCAAATATTTATTGAGTGGCTACTGTGTGCTAAGTACTGAGGAACAAAACAAAACAAAAAAATTCCTGCCTTTGGGGAGTTAACTTTCTAATGGGGAGGCAATCAAAGTGAACACCTTCCAGATTATTATAATGAATGACTTTTAATCATAGTGAAATGGAAAACTGTGGAAGGATTTGAGCAGATGAATAGCATTCTTTGACTTACTCCAGCTGTTGTGTTGGGAATAAACTGGACAACGGCAAAAGCAGGGATGTAATTAAGAAGCAGTTGCAATAATCTAGACAAGAGATAATGGTGGTTTAGAGCATATGGTGGTCATAGCAGTGGAGAGGTTAAAAAGTGGTCAGATTCTGGATCATTTGA
This sequence comes from Pseudorca crassidens, assembly GCF_039906515.1. NCBI lineage: Eukaryota > Metazoa > Chordata > Mammalia > Artiodactyla > Delphinidae > Pseudorca > Pseudorca crassidens. The sequence goes on along the minus strand of NC_090297.1, from coordinate 109,053,279 downwards.
AAGTAGAACAAATAGGATTTGCTGACAGGATGGATGTGCTGTTTGAGGGGAAGAAGAGTAAGATTTTTAGCCTGAGGAGCTGAAAGAATGGAGTTGCCATTAACTGAGATGGCAAAGACTACAGGAAGAGGGTGAGATCAGGAGCTAGGTGTTGCATCTGTTAGGTTTGAGATGCCTATTAAACATCAAATGGAGACATCTCATAGGCAGTTGGATATACAGACCTGGAGTTCATGGGAATGGTTCTAACTAGATCTGTGAATTTGGGGATTAAATCAGCATATAGATGAGGTTTAAAGCCAAGACTGACTGAGACTTGATGTAATCCCCAGAGAAGTGAGGTAGAACAAAGAGGGCAAAGGACAGAGCCCTGGGGCACTCCAGTGTTTAGAGGTTAGAAAAAGGAGCGGGAACCAGCAAAACAGACTGATGGAGCAGCCAGAAAGGGAGAAGGAAAACCAGGAAAGAGTGATGTGAAGCCAAGGGAAGAAAGTGTCAGAAGAGGGAGTCACCAGCTGTGCCAGACCCTGGGAGGGGTGGGGGCTAAAGGGAGGACTGAGAATTGATCATTGGATTCAGCAAGTCCAAGTCACTGGTGACCTTGACAAGAGCAGTAAGAGTGGATTCGAGAAGAGAAATCGAACACAGAAGTATTGACGCTCTTTGAGTTTTCTTATAAAAGGAAGGGAAGAAATGCATTGTATTTAGAGGAGTAAGTGGAATTGAGAAAGGATTTTCTTTAAGAAAGGAGAAATAATAGCATGTTTGTCTGCTGATAGAAAGATTCAGTAGAGAGGAAAACATTAATGATGCAGGATAAGGAAGGAGAGCAACATTTATATGGAGCAGAGATAGTTCATCAATGACTACAGGAAAGAAGATAGAATATTTAGGCACAGATGGAGATAGGTGGGTCAGTTTGGAAGTTTGTTAATATTTTCTCTTTCTTAGTGAAATAGGAAGCAAAGACATCAGTTGAGAGGGAGGATGGAGAAGGAAGCACTAGAGGTTTGAGAAGAGGCAGTATGAAATAATTGGGAGGGTGAGAAAGTACATGGAATAAGGAAATAGAGTGAGGGGCATATTGAAATATGCTAGGCAGGGCTCCCCTGGTGGCGCAGTGGTTGAGAACCCGCCTGCCAATGCAGGGGATACGGGTTCGAGCCCTGGTCCCGGAGGATCCCACATGCCGCGGAGCAACTGGGCCCGTGCGCCACGACTGCTGAGCCTGCGCTCTAGAGCCCGCGAGCCACAACTACTGAGCCCACACACCACAACTACTGAAGCCTGTGTGCCGTAACTACTGAAGCCTTCGCGCCTAGAGCCTGTGCTCCGCAACAGGAGAGGCCACCGCAATGGGAGGCCCGCATACTGCAACGAGGGGAGGCCTGCGTACCACAACGAGGCGTGGCCCCCGCTCACTGCAACTAGAGAGAGCCCATGCGCAGCAACGAAGACGCAACACAGCCAAAAATAAATAAATAAAATAAATTTAATAAATAAATTAAAAAAATATATATGCTAGGCAGCAAAATGAAGACACAGCGTCAGAGAGAGACTAACAGCAAGAAGGCCATTGCAGTGGTCTAAGTGAGATTTGATGAGCTTCTGAATCAATTCAGGTACAATATTGGGCTCATTAGCATATAGGTAGTAGTTCAAGCTTCAAGTATGAATAAAATTGCCCAAAGAGAGCAGACTGACAATAGCAATGGATAGAGGCCACTGGAAGACAAGCTCAAAACTCAGAAGACTCCTCCAGGTAAACAGGAAGAACCATGGGAAAGAGGGCACAGAGGTAAGATTAGTTAAGGCTTATATGTGCCATCTAGGTTGATTACCTGGGAAGTTGTAGTTTTGATGAAGGAACAGGAGAGAACCCCATTTCACTGTTAGATGAGGAGTAAGTAGAAATACGGAGTACAGATAGTAAATAGACCACACTTGCAAGAAAGAAAAGTAGAAGTAGCAAAGCCTGAAACTAGGCCTGGAAAGCCATTCCTTGCAGAGAGAACAGCTTCTGGAAAGACCAGGAGGTATAGAAGTGCACATATAAGGAATTTTAAATAGTTTGATATGAAAACTAAATTTTTAAAAATATTTGATTCATTTCATTTTTTGTTCCTTTGTCTTTTAAAACTGATCAGTGTATAGTTCTCTTTGGGGGAATTGGGGAGGGAGAAGTAACCTTCTATTTAGTTGTATGTATATGTGTCCCTTAGCTAACTTTAAAAAAAAAAAAATACCGAGACTTTCACATGAAGTAGACTTTGAGACTGCTCAAGCTCTTGAAATGGGAAATTAGGCAGTAATATTCTTCTTAATATTGTAATGTGTTCCCATTCTCTACCTGTCATAAAATTTGTATGAAAGCTCCTTTTCCTTCATTTGCTTATTTTAGGAGGCAGCAGAAAATGTCCACTGAACGGACTTCTTGGACAAGTTTGTCCACTATTCAGAAAATAGCACTGGGCCTCGGGATCCCAGCCAGTGCAGTGGTTGCCTATATCCTATACCGCAGATATAGGGAAAGCAGAGGTATGTGAATCCATGACTGTACATACGGAAATGTTTAAACTATGTTCTGGCCTTGTTAAATTGAAATGAAAACTTTCCTTCCAGACTGGGTATCATTTGTTGGGATGTAATTGGCTTTCTCTGAGGGATCTTTTTTTTTTTTTTTTAATAAATTCATTTATTTTTTATTTTTGGCTGCATTGGGTCTTCGTTGCTGCGCGCGGGCTTTCTCTAGTTGCGGCGAGCGGGGGCTACTCTTCGTTGTGGTGCACGGGCTTCTCATTGTGGTGGCTTCTCTTGTTGCAGAGCATGGGCTCTAGGTGCGTGGGCTCCAGTAGTTGTGACACATGGGCTTAGTTACTCCGCAGCGTGTGGGATCTTCCTGGACCAGGGCTCGAACCCGCATCCCCTGCATTGGCAGGTGGATTCTTAACCACTGCACCACCAGGGAAGTCCCTGTGAGGGATCTTTGGAACAAAGTTTTTTCTCTTCTATGTTAATGTGAAGCTAGTCTGTGAAATAAAGAACTCATTTTATCATTCTTTTGATCTCTTCCCTTCAGCAACACCAGCACTACAATGGGTTCTTTCTTTCTCCTTCTTTTATACCCATACACTTGTTTATATTTTCCTTCTATTGTTAGAAGGCTAACTGTCCAGTCCAGTTTCCCCACAGGTTGGACCTAGGGAGTAGGACCTAGAGAAATGATTTACATACAGACGAGAGAAATTCTGAACCTAGTGGGCTCCTCAGGCAACTTCTAGCCTTCATTCTTCTCCAGGAGTCGTGTCTTGGGGGAAGTAGTTTGCCCAGAATCCATCACTCCTTCCTTGCAGAACCAAATGACTTTCCGTGTTTTAGCATATGAAAACAGTAGCCCAGAGAGAATGCCCATCTTCTGGTCTTTCAGGACCTTTTAATTCCCACTCAGATGCTACTTCTCCTTCTCTTTATGGTTGAAATCCTCAGTTTATCTCTTGCATCCACATCTCTTTGATAGCTAGATTCAGGGGAGGGCAGGTAGTAGCTTTGGGTATTATCTAAGTATGATCTGACGATCTATGCAGAAGAGCGGCTGACATTTGTTGGGGAGGATGACATCGAGATAGAGATGCGAGTCCCCCAGGAGGCTGTGAAGCTCATCATTGGCCGGCAAGGAGCCAATATTAAACAGGTAACTGTGTGAGCAGGCAACGGCTTTCCCAGGGATTGATTCTGCTTTCCCTTCTTTGCCCCCATTCCATAAAACCCACTCACACCATGTATATTTTAAACAGAAAAAATACAGGAACTTATTAGGTAACTGCTGTTTTCCTTCTAGAGATGAGTACTTCTCCCTAGAGAATGGGTGACTTAACTTGAAATGGGGATTTTTAATTGGATGATTCTCAGCCTGGTATAGCTTGAATCATTCCTTTCTACTATGGAATTATGAACTCTCATTAATTGACAGTAACTAATTAATTGCTCCCTGATTCTTTTTACCATCTCCTGTTGTTCAGTTGGAATGTCAGTGAAATAAAATAATTGATTCTCTAATCCAAATTAGGGGGAAAGAGTGTTCTAAACACACAGAAACTGTTTTGGATTAACTGCTATTTGGGGTTACCTTTGTCTCTAATCTCCTTCCATAAGTACACGTAATTGAGGACTGCTTATAGCACCCTGATTTCACTGATTACTGTGTCCAGTTCCGTCTACCTCCAGGGTTAGGTTTAGAGTATCCTTAGCTGACCCAGATGAGAGCTCATCCAGAGTGTACTACCACATATCCTTTTCTCTGCAGCTACGAAAACAGACAGGTGCTCGGATCGATGTGGACACGGAGGATGTAGGAGATGAGCGGGTGCTGCTTATCAGTGGTTTTCCTGTTCAGGTGTGCAAGGCCAAAGCAGCAATTCATCAGATCCTGACTGAGAGTACCCCAGTGTCTGAGCAGCTCTCAGTTCCCCAGAGATCTGTGGGCAGAATCATAGGTACCACTGGACAGCTTCCTCTGCTGTTTCCTTTTTTGTTTACCTTTGCCTTTCTTTCACACCTTCCCAAGGGTTTCTCCTGACCTACTTCGCTTCACCTTGCTGAGAAAAAAAGGCAGGGACATTGAGACCAGAGCTTTACTTTTTTACAGAAGTAAAATCAGTGGTAAAGCAAAACTCATTATCTCAAGAAGTTGTATGATCTGAACCTTACAAATAGGTTCCAGAAGGGTTCAGGTAAATGTATTTACCTCAGATTTTTAAAGGGAAGCTAAGGATGCTCATTTTATCCCAAATCTTTCAAGACAGTGCTCTAGAAGGCACCTATTATGCCTTCCCATGGAGCATACCTTACGCTGCTGGAAGAGGCAGAGAAATGTCCTGTTCCTGGTCCAGTGTTTCACACACCGTGTAGGGTATCTTCTAATGAAGTGGGGATGTAAAGTATGCCGAGTGGCCAAAAAATGCAAGTGACATGACCACATTAACCTAGCCAATGTGTAGAATTTAAATAAAATGGATAGAGCAAATAATCCAGTATTCCCCTTAGTATAGTACAGATTTCAGTAGCTCCTGCTTTCCATTCACTATCTTCCATTCTGTTTAGTTTGAAAATGAGAACTGACTCTCCCCTCCTAGTATGTACAAAACAGTGGTGTCTCTAGTAGTTAAGGTTACTGAGGAGGGAAGGACAGGTTTTTATGTATTATTCAATGCAGGGAGAGGCGGCGAGACAATTCGTTCTATCTGTAAGGCCTCGGGAGCCAAAATAAACTGTGACAAAGAATCAGAGGGGACATTGCTACTATCAAGACTTATAAAAATCTCAGGAACACAGAAGGAGGTGGCAGCAGCTAAGGCAAGTAGCTGATAGATTTGAATTGTATCTAAGAGTGAGAAGAACACTTTACTCCATCCCAGGTCAATATCTGGCCACGTAGATATCATCCCTTGTCTTATTTTCCACAGCATTTGATACTGGAGAAAGTTTCAGAAGATGAAGAACTTAGGAAGAGAATTGCTCATTCTGCAGAAACCAGAGTCCCACGGAAGCAGCCAATCAGCGTAAGAAGAGAGGAAGTGACAGAGCCAGCTGGGGCTGGAAAGCCAGCTTTATGGAAAAACACTGGCACTAGCTTGGAGCAGGCTGCACCTCTGGCAGTTCCTCCCCGCAGAGGAGGTGGCGACACGTCTGTTGTAGGACCAGAAGAGCGTTCCTGCAGGAAACCTAATGATGACAACCTTCAGAAGTTTGGAGCCCAGACCAGTCCAGAGACATCCATGTTTGAAAGTATGTAAGAAAGAGGGAACCCATGAGCCATATGGAAGATAGAAAAAGTGGCTTAGATAACCCAAAATAGGAAACAATAAAAAAAAATTCTATTTTCTCGACTACACTTACAAGTCTTTAATCACAGATAGGACTTTCTGGCAATATTTTACTTGGGATTAGTACTAAGCACAAATACTTTTTTTCTGAATACAAACCAGCTAATTTTAGAAAACAATATAGAAATATGCTAGTTCACAGGAAAGTAGTCTGTGAGTAATAGATCAAATAATTGAATTACATGGTATTCTTCCTCCAGACCTATTTATTTAAATAAGTAAAATACTGAGTCCAGTTTTTTTCCTGAATCATTACTGTTTTAAAAAATCTACCTCATTCAAGAAGAATAAAAAGGCTGTGGGCTGTTTCTTCTATGTATAGGTGGGCAGGGAAGACCAGGGCCCCTAAGAGGTTCATAGACTTGTCCAGGGTCACATAATGAGTCAGTGGTAGAAAGGGATCTGGAACAGGCCCACATCTGTCCATGTATCTTCTCCCTGGTCCATGCTGCAGCTAGCATATGGGGATTTCCCTTCATTATAACTGGTGGCTGATTTGAATATGTGGCAGATGACTAAGAATGTGACCGAACTCTTATTACTCAGATACATAGAAAGGAACAGAACATAGCTTAGTATTTTTCTTCAGGATGTTCTTGTATGATGCATCTAGTTGTCACTCTAGCCATTTTTAAATGGTGGTAGCCACTGGGTATTTGTACCTCTCACCCTCCTGATGCAGTCTTCCCATTTCAACCAGAGATGATTCTAGTAATGGTCACCATATTAGGTAATAATGATTCTGCAGCTTAACTTGCTTATCCCTGTGGTTAGTCCCCAGTCCAGACTTCAGTTTCCATGCTGATGAATTCCTAGAAGTCTATGTCTCTGCCTCTGAACATCCTAACCACTTCTGGATCCAAATCATTGGCTCCCGCAGCCTGCAACTGGATAAGCTTGTCAGGGAGATGACCCAGCACTATGAAAATAGTCTGGTGAGTTGCCATAGGGACAGGGCAGGGGTTTGATGGAAAGCGGGCATATCTTTTTCATTGTGACATATTCTCTTCCCTTTTCTGTGGAGCAGCAGCTTGTTCTTCCTTCCTTCTGGTATCCACGGTTTACTTTTTGGCCTACCCCTTCCTAACTCTGCCCTCTCCTGCCTCCTCATCCCCTTGTGTAGCCTGAAGACTTGACTGTGCATGTAGGAGACATTGTCGCAGCACCTTTACCTACAAATGGTTCCTGGTATCGAGCCCGAGTCCTTGGCACCTTGGAGAATGGGAACCTGGACCTCTACTTCGTTGACTTTGGAGATAATGGATATTGTCCACTGAGGGACCTCAGGGTGCTCAGGTCAGCGTGGGGGACAGGCTGGAGTCAGGCTGGAGTCTCACTTACTGACTCAGTCCTGGCCGTAGGGTGGTGAGCTGTTGGCACTTATCACCAGGAGGCGTTGGAAGAGAACCTCTTTACAGTGCTCAGATGATTATCATCTTCTGCAGGGCTAACTGCTGTCTAGAAGCCAGGAATATAAGAAGGCCCTTCTGGCACTAGGATTCTAATTTGAATTTCTTTCATTTTAGGAGTGACTTCCTAAGCCTTCCATTTCAAGCAATAGAGTGTAGTCTGGCACGGATAGCCCCCTCAGGTAAATTAGTCCTATTACCTATTGACTTTGCCTCCATATAGAATAACTTTCATAGAGCACGTGGGAGGGAGTCTCACATTCCCAGGCTTTTTGAGTTCTGGGGACTCAGGTGCCTTTTCATCACCAGTGCTAGAAAGCAACGGTCAGAAACGTGCCTGGCAGTCAGACATAGGTGCCTTTTGAAGTAGACAAAGGTAGTTCCGGTTTTCCTCCAGGACATAATCCCACCCCCGTCAGCACTGACCCCTTCTTAGGCTCTCTCTACAATTTTTTATGAGGTGAACAATGGGAAGAGGAAGCTTTGGATGAGTTTGACAGACTCACTCACTGTGCTGGGTGGAAGCCCCTGGTGGCCAAGATCTCTAGCTACGTCCAGTCTGGGATCTCAACTTGGCCCAAGATCCACTTATACGACACTAGCAATGGGAAGGTAAGACTGGGGTTCACACGTTGCTCACTGTCTCTTCAGTGTATTTATAGCCTCATTTACTTTTTCTCTCCCAGAAACCCTTATTTGATGATATTCCTAACTCATAAGATCCTGCTTACTGAACCACCAAAGGAATTTTTTAAAGTATCAATCCTAGCTCTTCTGCCCTATTTCCTCTGATTTGCCCTTCCTTCAGAGAGAACATCGTTCCCTTTTCATCTTTCTTCTCAGAAACTTGATATTGGGTTAGAATTAGTTCGTAAAGGATACGCAATTGAGCTTCCTGAAGACGTGGAAGAAAACAGAGCTGTCCCAGTAACGTCGCCCAATGTGGTGAGTGAGCATTGTAGTCATTCAGGGTGCTGCTTTGGGGCAAATCTGGTGCCTTGAGACAAGAGGGCTTCTAGTCGTGCATGAGAGTTTGTAGAGCGTTCTCTTCTCTTAAGGACTCTGAGTTGCTCCACTAGTTGGTCAGAGAAGACCTTGTGTGCCTCAGCAGCCAAACCGGATTCTGTGAGCAAAATGATGGGGCGGCTTCTCCTTTCCCACCAGCCAAACACATTCTTCCTTTTTCTCTTGTTTTCATCCCTTCAGGCCACAGAAACAGATGTCTCTCTCCGCAGCACGGTCACTGAGACCAAGAAGAGTCCTGGAGAGATGGCGCATACCCTGTCCTGCCTCAGTTTATTAGGTACAAACAGCATTTTCTCCCTAGAGCATCTCTGGACGTTACCATTTCTTAATCAGCCTCTCCAACTAGGGAGGTTGTTAAGACTTACCTCTTAACCCAGGTGGTCATCGAGCACCAAGAAGCCCATTTTTTCCCCTGAGCCTCAGTGGCAGTGCCTGCTAAATTAGGGCAGTGTCTGACTTTATCCTCATTTCCCCTACATAGAAGCTGCCTCTGTGTCTGGTGATGATAACCTTGAAGATGACTACTTAGTCTGAAGTCACCTTCAGTTGCCTCAGCCATCCACTTTGCGGTAAGTAGAGCTATCATCTATCTGTAGCAACAGGAAAGTAATGAGGGTGACAACAGGGGCCTTGCCTCTTCCCCATAGCCCATCTTACCACTACTTCTCTGCAGCTGCTTTCCTGTAGCTTTACTTTCAGACTGAGCCCTTTCAAGCTTTTTGTGTCTTTGTGTCTTTGGCAGGATTTGGCATAAGATTTGGTGCCTGGAGAGAGGAGCCTGTGATAGAGATCAGTGCAGTTCTTCCTTCATTATATACACGATCTGGCTTGCTGTGGACCAAATGCATTTGCTCCTTCCACTGGACTACCGGAAAGTGTGAGGGGTGGAGGGAGACAAACACATGCCCCTACTCCCCTGCCACCCCTGTGCCACTTCCAGTGTTTGAGTCCTGCTGTGCTACTTCCAGCCTGCTCAGTGTGCAGCTAGCTCCCCTCGACCACTCACAAAGCACACTACTGCTAGGCTGTGTCCTTTGGAGGCTGGGAAACAGCCAGGGTTTGGTTATTGGAAATGATGATTCTGCAGACTCCTGACTCACCTCATCAGGTGACTGGTTAAGGAGAGTTTTTTAAGTGGTGAACTCAAAGACTGCAGTTGAGTCGGGAGGCAAAGGCAAAACTCAGCCTAATTGTATTGAAAAGCCTCGGGAAGTGGGAAGAGGATACGCCTCCCAGCCTCAACTGCTGATATGTTATTGGAGACAAGGTTTTTGAAACAGTGCTCCAACTATTTCCCAGTAAACTTTGGTTAAAATACAAGTAGACAAGGAGAGAGGTGACTCAGGAAATATTCTAAATTGCTGGTATAGTATCTATAATATATATGTATACACACGCAGCCATGGAGCTCATGTAGCTGTTCAAATCATTTGGGGTTCCTTTGCTGAATAAAGTTCTCAAGAAAATTATTTAAAACTAAATGCTGGTTGAATCACAAGGTGGAAACGAGTCTGTGGGTATCTTGTGAACTGAAATCTGGTGAAAATTGCCAAACACCTCACACAGAGGGGCCCATCTATGAAACATCTGTCCCTCTCACGCACAGATCATATTCTTGCCGTAAAGCAACTTCAGAATTAATCATTCACTAAGACCCCACCTAGAAGGAGTAGACTAGGATTCTAGTAACATGGGTTCTAGGGATAGATCTTTGCTGTGAACTTATGGGGCCTGTTTCCTTATAGCATCTCTCCGTTTCTGACAGTATTTTGAGGATCCAGTGAGAACTGTGAAGGTATTTGGAAGTAATGTGGGTGGTAGAATGATGACAAATGAACTTTTTTTTTAAAGATCAGCAAGGTAAAGTAGAAGACTTAAAACTAGTATGTAAGGCTATCATATGCAGGATTTTTTAAATCTAGGAATTAGTGACGTCCACCCCTATACACATGGTAACTATATTTTCCCATAGACACAATTTTCAAATTTTATTGTCTTAGAAAAGTCTCAGTACCAAGTAGCAGAAAGGCTTCAGTGAAGGAGCATCTCTGAGTAGCTTGGGTAGTCCCACAGGAATCAGTGAAGGGCTGCCATTGATATGACATTTCAGACCTTGGCTGCACTCACTCAGTGAAGCAGGCTCGGCCCTGGAATTGGAGCTGCTGTACAACAGGGTCATGAGGCCAGTTAGTCCCCAGTTTCCTCAGCCTTTACGCCTTTTTTTTTTTTTGGAATATTTATTTTTTTAATTGAAGTGTAGTTGATTTACACTGTTGTGCCAATCTCTGCTGTACAGCAGAGTGACTCAGTTATAAACATATAGACATTCTTTTTTTATATATTCTTTGCTATTATGGTTTATCACAGGATATTGAATATAGTTCCCTGTGCTATCAGTAGGACCTTCTTATCAGCCTTTACTCTTGAGGGGTCCCCTGATAGAAATCATTCATAGGACTTCTTGCTCTGGAAAATGAGTAGTGTCTCATTCTTTTTTTTTTTTTTTTTTTTGCGGTACGCGGGCCTCTCACTGTTGTGGCCTCTCCCGTTGCAGAGCACAGGCTCCGGACGCGCAGGCTCAGCGGCCATGGCTCACGGGCCCAGCCGCTCCGCGGCATGTGGGATCTTCCCAGACCGGGGCACGAACCCGTGTCCCCTGCATCGGCAGGCGGACTCGCAACCACTGCGCCACCAGGGAAGCCCGTGTCTCATTCTTAACTGTAGTTTGTTACTGTGTATGAAAGCCTGTTCCTTTAATATGGCCTTTAAGCCTTGTCAGTTTACATTGCATTCTGATGGGTTCCCTATTCCAGTATAACTCTCTACGTTTTCTGCTTCCTGGGATGCTCCTCCCCTTGAGCCAATGCCACAGGAACCATGTACCTTCTCTGATTTCCTCCACATCAAAGGAAAGGAAATAGCACTTGTCTCCAATTTGAACCAAAATATATGGGTGAAAGTCTCCCAGTAAGGCTTAAGTCTTCCTGAATTCCCTAGTGCTTGGTTTTGCTCCTGGCAGGTGCTCAGATGGTTAGAATAAATGGGGAAAGGCAAAAACTGAAAATCCTTGGGTCCTTTCTCTCTCTGGCTCAGGCCCCTTTGATCTTTTCAGTCATCAAATGTTTATCTATCTATCCTACAATGAATTCAGCTCTGTGAGACTCAAAGAAACAGTGAACATTTGAGGATTGCACTACCCTTTATTCCTAAGATGGAAGGTGTTCTGAATCACATCCTGGGCCCCTGGTTCTCATTTATCAAGGCTCCGAGCCCTTCACAGAGTAAGAATAAGCATGTTCAGGGAGTTTCACTGGGCAGGTGGCCTAGGTCCCTTTCAAGGGGATACACCATAAAGATGACATTGTTCCAGGGAGGAAGGGCCGGGTGATCTGGTCTGACCACTTCAAAGCCCATGTAGCTGAAGGCCCGTAGCAGGGCACCTGTGAAAAGAGAGAGGAAATTAGAACACTCTGAAACTCAGTACAGCTGTTCCCCCAGCCTTGGCTTCTTCCAGTAGGGAATGACTTGGGGGGTGTGGGAAACAGTGTAGTGCAGGCAGTGGGATGATGTGCTTTGGAGTCAAACAAACCTAGACTCTAACCTGGCTGGAGTTTACTATACCGGGAAGGTATAGTAAACTCTTGACCACCTTTGTCTTTTATCCAATGAAGTATAAACTCCTTGAGGGAGGAGGTGTAGTTTCTGTAATGTGTGCCTCGCATCTGGTTAATTATATTCCTATCCTCCTGGCCTAATGCCTGACCCTTTCACTCTATAGGTGTTTAATACACTTGAGATCCTTTCTGTCCTACCAGCCAGATCCCTTGAATGGCTTCTTTGTAATTCCACCAGTGCTCCTTCAGTCTAGATTCTGAAATCTACGTGCAGGGCCTTCCTGATAGTCTAGTTGTGACTTGAATGAACGGAATGCTAGATGCCTTAATTTCCTTGGCGGGGAGTAGGGGGTGGGTGTTGAATCCCTGAACTGCCTGAGCATGCCCTTTTTAAAGAGTGAGGGGAAGAAGGTCTACCAAGGAAAAGTCACTTGTCAGCTGCTTCAGCACAAAGGGCCAGGAAGGACAGAGCAGATCCCCACCTCTGTCATTCCGGTTGTTTTGGAAGTTTACAAGCACAGAATCCACATTGGTCTTCTCCTCCACATACTCCAGTGTTGCAGTCAAACTAGGGACCAGAGGGAAAATGGTCAATGTAATGTTCAGCAAACTCAAAATCCAGAAAGATGCCTACTTGCAGCAGAAGAGATCATATTAGTTTTTCCTGACCCAAGCCAGGAAATGAAAGTTGCTAAACTCGTTTTGATAGATTTTTTTCTCTGAAGCCAAGGGATTATACACTACTGGACTGACACCATGCCATGGAAGGGGCTTGGGGTGAAGGGGCCACTCCATAAAGACAAACAGCTAGAGAGCACTTCCTTTCAACTATTTATGCATTCCCACTTGTGTTTCTGAATCAGTTTAGCAACCTCCCATGGGCTGTTATCCTTTGAACCCCAGATCCTGGCTCAGCTCACAGGCTTGTTCAGTGGTTTGAATGTATCCAGCTCCTGAATAAGCCCTCACTGGTTAGCATGCCCACTACCTGATTATGACATAAGAGTGAAATCCCCTAACCTCTTTGCTCCCCTCTCCCCCATACAGGCTCAGTCACCTTTCCCGGCTGCCTTGATCCAAGGCCCGGTATGGGATATCTAGGAAGAGTCTGTGGTCACAAAGAAGGCCGTGCCAATGGGCAGAGGTCTGGGGGGTGAGGCGGAAGTGGAAGTCTAACTGCACCGGGTCCTGGTGAAGCAGGGGGTCAGTAGCCAGCACCGTCAGGTTCCCAGCCTAGAAAAGGAGTAAAAATGAGAGTAATATTCTCCTATTTCTGTGCTCACCTAACCCTCAAATCATATCTCAGGCCAGTTTGGGTGTGTCTGTGGAAGCAAGGCAGGGGCTGATGGAGAGAGCCTGGGAAAAGTGGAGCCAAGTTCTTACTCAATATCCCTCAGTCCTGGGACCTAACTCTGTTCCTATCATGGAGTTCTCTTCGATACAAATAATTTGGAATCTGGAGTCAATGGAGTATTACTGCCTGCTGACCTCGCTCAGTGTGCTCTAACGATTCAGAAACGTATTTACATCAGAGAGCTTAAAGCTGGGCCATCTATTTACTGTCTCACTGATAATACTCTTCTACTTTTCTCCATCATAGGTTTTCTCTAAATTCTCCCATTTCTTATTTAAAATGCATAGCTCATACCTAGGCATGTTATTGAGATATGATACAAAGGCAAGGGCAGGAGTTCTGGGTTCTAGTCCCAGAACTTAGCATCTAAACAGCTTTATGTCTTAATACAGTCTATCTTTGTTTCCACTTTCTCTTTTCCCATCCTGCTTTTCACCACCAGCCCTAAGACCTTGCCTTAAGATCTCTGGACCAGAATCCTTGTCTATAAAGTAGCTTTTACACATGAGCTCCGAGGTCTCATCTAGCTCTAACTTCTTATGATTTATTTTCCAACTAGCTAATGTCCCTTTGCAAGATATCATTACCGCAAGGGGCTGCCATGTCACAGCACCAACTCCCAGTCCACGTACCGAATACAGTTCTTTAAGCTCGTCTTGATCACCCTGCTCGCTGCTTCTGCCCCTGTGAAGGCCTACTAGGGACTCAGGAGCACTGAAGACAGCAACGGGGTCGGAGTGTCAAGTGCTCCTGTTCCTTATAAGTGATGCTGATTGGGAAAAAGAGGTCCAAATTAGTTTATTTCTGAGTCTGAGATGGGGAAAGACTCTTAACTTCCAGGTACACAGGGTCAGGCTCTGGCACCATCTTCTGTATCTTATGTGAACCAACCCATCTGTTTCCATTTTCCCAAGCCAGCCAGATAGAAAACGTTTATGAAGCTCCATGCAGGCCTTCTACCCTATTTTGCTATTATCATCTTTTGCCACTTGGGAAGTTCTTTCGAATTCTTTTTTCTTTACAGTGTATATAAACAACTACAAGTAGAGATGAAAACAAGTACCTTTTATAACAAGGCAGCATCTTCTCCCGGAGGGTGATCCGGTATTTGTAACGGTAAAGGTAATAGGCGTATGGTGACCAGATCGGGTAGAGGTAGTTCCGTGTTTTTCCCCTCTTGATATAAGAAAGGGAGTAGATAAAGGGGCGCGACCTGTTACGAGGCAGTTTCTTAGTTCAGTGCCTCCCCGAGGCAAAGTGAGGTTCAGGGATGGGTGGCAGAGGTTTAGGCAACTGGTGCCATTGTGACACGGTGAGCACTATGACATGGACAAAGCGTTAGCCCTTACACCGCCTCAGGACTCCTCTCTGCTGCTCCCTACCCCGTCACCCTCTTAGGTAGCCCCAAGGCTCCTGTTCAACTAGTATGCACTTCACAGCTACACCAGAAGTTAAAATACTTTGGCTTCTGTAGTGGTTGGTAAACAGCCCTGGCTGACCACTTGTGCCCACACAATGTGGGCTCCTCTCTGGCATGTGCATGTGCAAACACACACTTCAGCAACTAAAGGGTTGGGGTCTGATACTGCAGGAAGCTTCTAAGGCCCTGATCCAGCATCTGACCTGACTGGTTGGTTCCTGGTTCCTATCAGTTAAATATTTTATCATCCCTACTTTTAATAAGCCAGTGGTGCTACCCGTTGTTGAACTTTCTCATTGCCTTATAGGGTAGGAATTGCAAACTAAATGCCTGCAGGGACCTGGACAACTAATGGAAATTAGTGGAGCTGCTGGGCGGGACTGAAGCCAAATGAAAAGCTCACACCCTGGGCTTCCCTGGTGGCGCAGTGGTTGAGAGTCCGCCTGCCGATGCAGGGGACACGGGTTTGTGCCCCGGTCCGGGAGGATCCCACATGCCGCGGAGCGGCTGGGCCCGTGAGCCTGCGCGTCCGGAGCCTGTGCTCCGCAATGGGAGAGGCCACAACAGTGAGAGGCCTGCGTACCGGAAAAAAACAAAACAAAACAAAAAGCTCACACCCTAAAAAAAAGTGACACAATAGCTCCAAACAGCTGCCATGCAGGAATGCAGACTCAGTGGTACCAGATCATATGATTTTTCAACAGAAACTGGAAAGATTGATTTTTGTGATAAATTTCTCAAATTTTAAAAAAATATTGGCTACTAACTTAAAAAATAAAAATTGTTGATTAAAAAAATCAACATGGTGTGTAAAATTTGGTTCTGCGGCCACCAGTTTGAGACTTCTGCATATTCATTTATTCATCCATTTAACAAATATCTATTGAGGGCCTACTATGAGCTTAGGATACACAGTAAACAAAACAAAGATCCCCTGCCCCATGGAACTTCTAACAGTGAAAGAACAAACCTAAACACTAAGCACAAGAAAATGATTTCATATGTTAGATGATAGCTGCTATGGAGGAAAATAGAGTAGAATAAAGAAGGATCAGGAGTGTGAAGGAGGTGGCGCAGTTGCAGTAATAAATAGGGTGATCTAAATAGGCCTCATTGAAAAGGTGACATTTAATCAAAGACCTGAAGGGGGTGAGGGATTTAGGCCAAGCGAGCATCTGAGGGTAAAAGCATTCTGTGTCAAAGCAACAGCCAGTGGAAAAGCCCTAAAGAGAATGTGTCAAATGTTTTCCACAAACAGCCAGGAGTCCACTGTGGGTGGAGTAGTATAAGCTATAGGGAGAGTAGAAAAAGAAGAGAGCTAATGGGGCCAGGTCATTGTAGGGCCTTATAGACCATTGTCTGGCCTTTTTCTTTTACTCTGAGTAAAGGGGGAAGTCATTGCAGGTTTTGGGTAGAAGAGACATGATCTGACCTGTGTTTTTAGAAAGATTCTGACTGTTGTATTGTAAATAAACTGTAGAGCTTTAAACGATGTTTGTTAGGAGACTATTGCAGTAATCCAGGAGAAAGATAGTGTCTTATTCCAGGGTGGAGCATTGGAGGTGATGGGATGTGGCTGGATTCTGGAAATAGTATAAAGGTAGCACCTACAGGATTTCCTGGCGTAGGAGAGAAGTTGAGTCCAAGAACTGAAAGAATGGAGTTACCATCAACTGAGAGGGGAAAGGCTGCAGGTGAGGCACTATGGGGCAGGGTATAGAGATGGATTTAGTTTGGAGCATGTTAACTTTGAATTGTCCATTAGACATGTAAGGGGAAGATGACAGGCAGTTGGATATTCATGTCTGGAGTTTAGAAGACTAGGGTGAAGACAGAAATTTGAAGTCATTGGCGTATAAATGGTACGTTAAGCCATGAGACTGAATGGGATCACCAAGAGTGTGTACATTGAGAAGAGTAAAGATCCAAAAACTGAGTCCTGGGGGCCCTCTGAGAAGTGGGGAATAAAAGAGAAATCAGCAAAGGAGACTGTGAAGGAAAATAGTGAAGTAGGAAGGAAATAAAAACAAATTGGTGTCCTGGAAGCTAAGAAAGTGTAATTAGGAGGAGGGACTAATGGTCAAAGGCTGTTTATGTGTCAAATAACAGGATGTATAGAGCATCTTTCCATAAATCTCTTCTGCCAAACAGACCCTATTCACTCCATTTATATGGTTTACTCCCCAGTACTGAGACCCTCCACGGAGGGAACCGTCTCCCTTGTGATTTAGAATTCTTTAAACATGAGCCTAAATACTGCAGTGTCACGATTAAGGATTAGACGACTTCCTGGGGCTTGCAAGTTTTCCAGAGGATCCCATCCTTCCACCACTTTTAGGCAGGTTTGAAGTAAGGAAAAATGAGAGCAGCACCCTCTCCCCTCAGCATCCAGCTATCACAGAATGTCAGAATTGGAAGTGCCCTCAGAGAGCTACTAGAGCTCAGTCGAAGCCCCCATCTTAAAGACAAAGTGAAGCCAAGAGGGAAAGGGTGTCTTTCCCGGTGTCAGTGCACCTAACAGTCACTCCACTATGTGTCAGTGGCTATGGGTGCCCCTCCCCCGAAAAGAAATTGGGAGAAGGGAGTAGAGGCATGCTGAATCGTGGAGCATTCATCCCAGATCTCCGGTCTCGAGGCAGCCTAGTCGCAGCCCAATCCGGGCCCGGGCTTCCCCTGGGCTCAGCTCGGACAGAGCCGCGCCGGCTCAGGAGCGCCGCGGGCACCCGGTGGGGGCCTTTCCTGCCGCCGGCGCCGGGGGCCTTCTACGCCTCCATCCGCGCCCGAGAACATGGCGGCGGCTACAGGCAGGTCTCTGCTGCGGGCGGGCACTGAGCGGCTGGTGCGAGGAGGGGTTTGGGAGCTCCTCCGGCCGCGACTTGAAGGGGGCACCTCCGGCTCGGAGCGCGACTTCAGCCTGTCTCACAGTCGGGTGAGGGCCGGGTGTGCGTTCTGGGGCTCCTTGACTGGGGCGCGTTGAGACCTGGTGGGGCCCCGGCCTGCGGGTGGTGGGCTCTCCTTGAGGGGCCGGCGGCCAGAGGAGGAGGCTTCTCCGTGGAGACTCGCTCACCCTCGCTCCCCCGGCCGCCAGGGCACGGTCATTGTGGAGCGCTGGTGGAAGGTGCCGCTAGCGGGAGAGGGCCGGAAGCCGCGCCTGCACCGGCGGCACCGCGTCTACAAGCTGGCGGAGGACACGAAACACCGGCCCAAAGACAACCTGGAGCTCATCCTCACGCAGTCGGTGGAGGGTAAGGCCCAGGCAGAGGTGCTTCCTGTCTCAGGCTGGTCCTGTTTGGCATCAGCTTTTTTCTGCCCTTTTACTAATTTGGGGGAATGACCAGTTCAGATTTGAGAAGAGGAAGCCATAAAAAGTACTGTGATGGTGACATAGGGCTCCTACATAGAAAATCAGAACATGAATGCAGCAACATCATTAACAGTGTGTGGGGAGAAAGAGACCTGACAGTATGTGCCACAGGTACTGAAATCCTGTGATGGGACAGTGCTTCACTTTGTACAGGGAATATTAAGTTTCTAAATCAGGTCCTAAAGAAATGAATTAGAAATCTCTTAAGTGTAGTCCTAGCGAATACTAATATTTCTTCTAGGAAGAATAAGCACTGTGAGAGAATAAGAGGTCTTTTTTCCTTTGATCATCTCCTTTTTTAGGGACTGCTCGATAATTCTGATCCAGTGTCTCTGTTCTCTGTTGGCAGAACTTGGAGTCCGAGGTGACCTGGTCTCAGTGAAAAAATCTGTAGGCCGTAATCGACTACTTCCTCAAGGACTGGCTGTATATGCGTCTCCTGAAAACAGGAAGCTGTTTGAAGAGGAGAAATTGGTGAGCCCGGAAGACGGCAGAGGGACTTGGAGGAATTAAAACCTTAAGATTATCTCTAGCAACTTCTTCTAGCCCCTACTTCATTTTCAGATGAAGTAGGGGCTAGAACAGGAATTCAGAAGCCCAGCCTATGCCAAGCATAGCAAGAGTTTGTTATTAGTTACCACAAACTCATTTTTCTTTCATCTGTAACTTTCTTTTCTAGCTGAGACAGGAAGGAAAATTAGAGAAGATCCAGACCAAGGAAGGTGAGACGGTGAGTAGAAACATAGAAAATCTTTATTTATGGGTCACCTACAAAGTCACCAACCTCTTCCTGAAAGACTTCTTGATTTCCTTGAAGTCTCCTGATTTTAAGCACAAGGTAGGGGCAAGGGAAGTGTTGTGGTTACCATAACTGGTATTGAGATATCCTAGGATATCCTGACCTGTTGGGTGAAGTGCTCTAGTTTATTGAGGGAGGCCCCAACCTGGGTACCAGGGGACCCATGGAAAAGTGAGATGAGGACTTTGCCTTCGGGGTTGTTTACAGACAAGTTGGAGAGAAAATAGACACGTGAGAAAGTGATAAACTCAAGGCAGTAAATTATGAGTGACATGGACCAAAATGGATTAGGGTGATTGGGAAAGGATTTTTTTCAGATGGGATTGAATTAGGCCTTATGGGATTAGTAGGCTTTGGATAGACCAGGAGGGTGGGAAAGGTATTCTTAAGGGAGAAAAAGTAGATAGTTAAGGCACGTGTTATTGTTGTTTAATTTAAAAAAAAGTTTATGCAACTTTTAAAGGTTACACTTCATTTACAGTTATTATAAAATATTGGCTATAGTCTCCATGTCGTAGAATACATCCTTGTAGCCTGTCTTACACTCTATATCTGTGCATCTGTTTCTTTTTTGTTATATTCACTGGTTTGTTGTATTTTTTAGATTCCACATATAAGTTATCATACAATATTTGTCTTTCTCTGACTTATTTCACTTAGCATAATGCCCTCCAAGTCCATCCTTGTTGTTGCAGATGGCAAGATTTTGTTCTTCTTTATGGCTTAGTATTCCATTGTGTGTGTATGTGTATGCACATACATATTTTTTTGTGTGCGTGTATATACACATATATACTACACCTTCTTTATCAGTTCATCTGTTGATGGACACTTAGGTTGCTTCCATATCTTGGCAATTGTAAATAATGCGGCTGTGAACATTGGGGTGCACGTATCTTTTCAAATTACTGTTTTTGGTTTTTTCAGACATATACCCAGGAGTGGAATTGCTAGGTCATATTTTTAGTTTTTTGAGAAACCGCTATACTGTTTTCCACAGTGGCTGCACAAACTTACATTCCCACCAACAGTATATGAGAGTTCCCTTTCTTCCACATCCTCTCCAACATTTGTTATTTGTGTTCTTTTTGATGATAGCCATTCTGACAGGTGTGAGGTGATATCTCAGTTAAAGCATGTTTTAAAATAGAAAGTAGACCAGTCTAGCTAAAACAGAGGACTTCTATTAGGAAATATATGACTGGAAAGAGGGTTGGGGCATAATTTACAAAACATCTTTAATCCTCAGCTAATGAATTTATACTTTGTTCTGTAAGCAGGGAGGAATTGTTATGGTGTAGGGGTGGGATTGAAGGGCCAGAATATTGTGTTAAAACAGTCTGTGAAAATCATTCCATCCTGAGATACACCAGCAGCCCCCATTGGTGAGCCTAACCTTGGTTTGGGGGGCGGTGTTTAAAAAGTTTTAAAATTTAAAAAAAATTTTTCTTTCTTTCGGCTGTGCCAGGTCTTAGTTGCAGCATGCAGACTTCTTAGTTGCAGCGTGCATGTGGGATCTAGTTCCCCGACCAGGGATTGAACCCGGGCCCCCTGCATTGGGAGCACAGAGTCTTACCCACTGGACCACTAGGGAAGTCCCTGATGAGCCTAACTTTGACA
Source organism: Pseudorca crassidens (assembly GCF_039906515.1). Classification (NCBI taxonomy): domain Eukaryota; kingdom Metazoa; phylum Chordata; class Mammalia; order Artiodactyla; family Delphinidae; genus Pseudorca; species Pseudorca crassidens. Next base: position 109,032,791 of record NC_090297.1, on the reverse strand, counting down.
TGGCCTGTTTCTCCTTGCTTAGGAATAGCCACGTATAGGCAGCATTTCCTTTCAGAGCATCGCTAAAACGTCTTTCCATAATATCAGCCTTGAGACAATGAGAATTTTTATCTTTCGTATTCATCATCTCACCCATCTTGGCTATGAGGCAGAAATTGTGCATAGCCTCTCAGACTGTGTGCGTCTTGGCCTCTTGCTAACATGTTTCCTCTCCTTTGATTACAACTCTAACCTATCTTCTGTGTATAATTCCTCTCAGACAGTGAAATTTCTGAGAAGATGCCACCTGCAGGTAGGGATGAAGAACAATGTCAAATGGGAGCTAAACCCTGAAATAGTTGCCCGCCACTTCCTCAGAAATGTGAGTATTCCCAAACACTGCTGTACCCCTGAGGGTGGAAACTACCCTTGGGAAGAAGAAGCTACCCCAGGATTGATCCCTCTGTTAGGAAAGGGTATGATCATCCAGCTGGAGTTATGGAAAGCATTTTTTTTTTTAATTGAAGTATAGTTGATTTACAATGTTGTGTTAATTTTCTGCTGTACAGCAAAGTGATTCAGTTATACATATATATATACATCCTTTTTCATATTTTTTTATTATGGTTTTTTACAGGATATTGAATATAGTTCCCTGTGCTGTACAGTAGGACTTCGTTTTTTATCCATTCTATACATAATAGTTTGCATCTGCTAATCCCAAACTCCCAATCCATCCCTCCCCCACCTGGCAACCACAAGTCATTTCCCTCCCACGCCCGTGTAAACCAATCAAGAACGCTTTCCCTAAGTTGGATAGCCTCATGTAAATCAATGCAACCTGCCCCTTGGCAACCACAAGCCTGTCCTCTACGTTTCTGAGTCTGTTTCTGTTTCATAGATCTTTTTTCTAATATAAATTTATTTGTTTATTTTTGGCTGCGTTGGGTCTTCGTTGCTGCACGTAGGCTTTCTCTAGTTGCGGTACGCAGGCTTCTGATTGCGGTGGCTTCTCTTGTTGTGGAGCACGGGCTCTAGGCACGCAGGCTTCAGTAGTTGTGGCACGCAGGCTCAGCTGTGGCTTATGGGCTCTAGAGTGCAGGCTCAGTAGTTGTGGCGCATGGACTTAGTTGCTCCGTGGCATGTGGGATCTTCACGCACCAGGGCTCGAACCCATGTCCCCTGCATTGGCAGGTGGGTTCTTAACCACTGTGCCACCAGGGAAGTTCTGTTTCATACATCATTTATGTCATATTTTAGATTCCACATATAAGTGATCTCATATGGCATTTGTCTTTTTTTATTTTTTTTGCGGTACACGGGCCTCTCACTGTTGTGGCCTCTCCCGTTGCGGAGCACAGCCTCTGGATGCGCAGGCTTAGCGGCCATGGCTCACGGGCCCAGCCGCTCCGTGGCATGTGGGATCCTCTCAGACCAGGGCATGAACCCGCGTCCTCCCCCATCAGCAGGTGGACTCTCAACCACTGCGCCACCAGGGAAGCCCTGGCATTTGTCTCAGTTCACTTAGTATGATAATCTCTAGGTCCATCTGTGTTGTTGCAAATGGCATTATTTCATTCTTTTTTATGGCTGAGTAAGTATTCCATTGTATATACGTACCACATCTTCTTTTTCCATTCATCTGTTGATGGGCATTTAGGTTGTTTCGATGTCTTGGCTATTGTGAATAGATCTGCCGTGAACAGAGGTGCATGTATCTTTTTGAATTATAGTTTTGTCCAGATACATGCCCAGGAGTGGGATTGCTGGATCATATGGTAGCTCTATTTTTAGTTTTTTAAGGAACCTCCGTACTGTTTTCCATAGTGGCTGTACCAATTTACATTCCCACCAACAGTGTAGAAAGGTTCCCTTTTCTCCACACCCTCTCCAGCATTTGTTATCTGGAGACTTTTTAATGATGGCCATTCTGACCAGTGTGAGGTGGTAGTTCATTGTACTTTTGATTTGCGTTTCTCTAATAATTAGCGATGATGAGCATCTTTTCATGTGCCTGTCAGCCATTAGTATGTCTCCTTTGAAGAAATGTCTATTTAGGTCTTCTGCCCATTTTTCTGATTAGGTTGTTTTTTTGTTGAGTTGTTTGAGCTGACAGTATATTTTGGAAATTAAGCCCTTGTCAGTAGCTTCATTTGCAAGTATTTTCTCCCAGTCCATAGGTTGTCTTTTCGTTTTGTTTATGGTTTCCTTTGCTGTGCAAAAGCTTGTAAACGGTCTCAATTGTTTACTTTTGCTTTTATTTCTATTGCTTTGGGATACTGACCTAGGAAAACACTGGTACGATTTATGTCAGAATGTTTTGCCTACATTCTCTTCCAGGAGTTTTATGTTGTCCTGTCTTAACATTTTAAGTCTTTAAGCCATTTTGAGTTTATTTTTGTGTATGGTGTGAGGAAGTGTTCTAACTTCGCTGATTTACATGTGGCTGTCCAACTTAGGGAAAGCGTTCTTGGTTTGCAGGGGTGTGGGAGGGAAATAACTAAGGATGGTCACATAGATTCTGAAGACTGATAGGAGAAGATGGTGGGATCATTTATTTTCTCTAGCTAGGGAAAACCTGGGGAAATGTGACTCACTGGAGAATTTTTACTTTTGTGGGTGAAGTGAGTTTGATCTCAAGCCCTGTTTCTCTTTGTGAATCCACCTCCCTTTCTGAGAAATTAGGACTGAGTTATTCTGCCACTATTTATGGAGGTTTGTGCCTTTCCATGGGATCAGCCAGGGTAAACCTCCCCGTTTTATTCACCCATGTACAGGAAAATCTAGAGGTTGCCTGGAGTGGCAACCATGTAAACAGAGTTCCCTTTGGCTGTGATTGATTTTTTTTGCAGCTTGGTGTTGTGGTTGCCCCACATGCATTAAAGTTACCAGAAGAGCCTATCACACAGAGGGGCGAGTACTGGTGTGAGGTGACGGTGAGTGTTTCACATCCTGTCTCCTTTTTCTCACTCACTGGGTAGAAAGCTGGGATTGGATGGTGTTAGTTCGTATCTGCCCCACTGATCTGAAGATTACTGTTATTTTGTGTACAGGTAAATGGGCTTGACACTGTGAGGGTACCTATGTCTGTGGTGAACTTTGAGAGGCCCAAGACCAAAAGATATAAGTACTGGTTAGCCCAGCAAGCTGCCAGCTCCACAGGCTCCCAGACCATCTGAACCTGTTCTACCTCGAAAGCAGCAAAGCAGAATCAGAGAGGTGGAGCGAAGATGATGGGCCAGCACCGTGATATCACTCCCAGCTCTGACCAAACACGGAATTTTAGAAAGCATATGGAGACAGCGACAGCAGACTAGACTGAATATACGTTGAATTGTCCATATTTGCCATCTTCAGCGGTTATCACATCTAGCGTTATTGGGGCAGGCCTACTCCAGAAGTACCAGGCTGTAGATTTGATAAGCTAAATATTAATAATAGACCAAAAGAGTCTAGATCTATTTAGCCTCGTCCTACATTGGAATTCATTGGAATAAATGATAGCGATAGCTCATTCTCATCATCCAAACTAAATGTATCTGAAAAAAAAAATAAAGAGGTTGTGTTCTTTTTAGGTGTTGTTTACTGGACTGAGTAGACTGGGGACAGGACCTCTATGTGGGATGTCCTCTTGAGCCACTGGGGTTTACTGCTGAAAAGGAAAAAAGAGAATACACTTGCAGGCTACAGCCCACAGTTGCTGTGGACAAATTACTCAACAAGTTGATACGCCTTACGGTCTTAAAACTTATTAGGTACGCTAATACAGCCCTCAGTACAAGCGCAGTGGAGTCTGAATAAGGCCTAAGGGAAATTGTCGGAGAAAATGATGCTGGGATGAAAGAAGTTTAAAACGGGAACTTCTGTTTTATTTCTTCAGCCACTTCCTGAAATTTTGAAAAAGAAAATACCTTGGTTTCCAGACCAAGGTTAAGATATGGGGCTAGTTCGTAGGTAATTACGGAATAGGAGATGAGGCAAGTAGATAGTTCAAGGTCCATTCCTGGAAAAAAGACCAACTGTTGACAAGTGGATTGTGCCAGAGTCACTCAAATAAATATGAGATTTTGCAGTTTAGGAAGGATAAAGACGAGACCATTGACTCTACTGCTACCCTTACCAGAGAAATTGGTTTCTATCAATCATCCTATTTGAGCTCACCTGCCTTGCCAAGCCAACTAACTACTTTCATCTGCAGAAAGCCATCCCTGCTATTGAGCGTTCTGTCGTCAGTAGTTGCACTAATATCTGTATCCAACCTCACACTTGCCAGCACTCTGTGACAGGTCGAGCACTAGTATTGTTTGCAGTTGCCATTTGATTGTCAGATTTGCCATCAATCCCTGCTGTCCTTGAAATGGAAAGCTCACTTAACACTGCATCTTTCCACACCACCACCACCATGATGACGCTCTCTGAAACTGAGCACAGGAGCAACATTCCACATAGCGAATCTCAAAAAGTGTTCAGATACTTGTCATGAGGTGAGTTCCTGGTAAAACAGACTGAGTTGGAGATTTAGGTGCAGGAAGTTTACTGGGGTGTCCTCTAGAGTAACACCTGTTGGGGCGTGAAGGAAGCAAAATTCGGTAGAGGGAGAAGTTGAGCTGACGCAGTCTCAACAAAGGCCTTAGTCCCCCAGGGAGCTCAAGCTAGGGTGGCTTGAGCCATCTAGATGTGTACCATGTTGAGGCAAGTGGCCAGACCTATAGAACCCCATGCTGACCAGGAAAGGGTCTTGGGTGAGGTGACTGATTTCAGACACAGGCAGTACCCAGAGGGGAACTCAGATGAGAGCTGTGCGCATTCTCAGCAGCTTGGGAAGTGAGGGCTTCGGTGCTGAAGGGAGCAATCTGGGCAGCACACCATAGTCTCCACTACAGTCCACTTCTTGTGCTGTCAGGTCAGTTTGTTCATAAGTTCTAAAACGATCCCTTAAGGATCCTGATGGGCTTCCTTTCCTGGGAAAACTTAGAGGAAGATCTGGGACAGACTACAGCCCCTGCTGCTGTAGCTTAAGTCTACAACTGGTACTTACCTCCTACTACCCATTCTAGATTCTCCTACCCTCCCCCCAATTTATACTTCTGTTAGTCCACATGGGTTACCTGATTAAGTCCTCAGAGCCCAGAGTTGGGATAGGAGGTATAGTTTTCCCCAGTTGGGTCACTGAGAGTGATGATAATGGAGGGCTGCTCCTACATCCAGCCCCTGTTTCCCAGACCCATATATTTTACTTGGGGATAGCACTCTAGGTTGTCTGTTGATCCAGGGTATATACTGCATCCTGGAGGACAGTGTCTCATCTTTACAGGGTGTCATCTCCAAGCTGGTGTCTCAGCTGTGCCTTTAACAAGAAGTTCCATTATTGTATCAGGTGGGTTGCTTCTGGATGGTGTGGTATATGACCATGGATCCTATGATCATGTACCCAGTGCTGTACCTCCTTGCTATAACATGGTCTCTTGTTCCAGTGCACTGTTATGCAAGATCTCATGCCAATGGATCAAATATTCTGTAAGCCCTTGGATGATGGTGGCAGGAAAGGTAAACCCATACCCATAATACACATCAGTTTAGGTCAAGATGGAACAATGCCCCTTCCAGGGTAGCAGGGAGTCAATGTAATCAACTTACCACCAAGTGGCTGGATGGTTTCCTTGACGAATGGTGACATGTCAGGGACTTAGTGTTGGTGTCTGTTGCTGATGAGTTGGACAGTCAGTCACAGTAGCTGTAGCTAGATCAGCCTTGGTGAGGCCATGATGTTGGGCCCATGCATAGCTTCCATCATGGCTTCTCCATTCACAGGCCCATTTTGCCATCATCGGGATGCCAATGACCGAGACTGGCTAACATCAACTGGCTAAGTCATTCAATCTACTTGGTTGTTTGGTGACTTTTCTGTGGTGGGTGTTCTCTGGTGGGAATTAACATGCAGTACAAAGATCATCATACACTATACCCATTCCCAAGTAAACTACATACCTTTTCCTCAGGCTTCCCTGTCTTCAGCCTTCACATTTTTCTTCTAGGCTCCTGATCCACCAGCCAAGCCATTCACCATTGTCTGTGAGTCTATGTTCTTTCCTCAGGTAGGTGTACTGCCTGAAGCCCTGCCCGTTGGGAAGATTTCCCCTCACTGTCTTTCAAGCCTACCCCAAAGTGGGGCCATAGTACCTCCACAGTATTTTCAGCTTACTTCCACCTACAGAGACAACCCATATATTAGCCGAGCCCAGCCTTTTGTCATATGGTCATGAGGGATTCCTCCACTCCATGTGGCTATAGATGTGAACTGAAAAAGCAGCAGCAGTGCAATAGTGGTGGGTAACAGGGGTCTGGCCACCTGCTTATGCAGCTTACTTTGACCTTCCAGCCCAGCTTATGCCCAGTGCTATGCATATCACTTTCATCTTATGAAGCGCTGCTGATGGACCCATCCAATCTTATGACTTGGGTCTGACAGAACCCAGGTCATAACAGGCATTTTTGGCTACATGATCACTTGAAGCACTTTGTTTCAACTAGGACTCAGTAGCACAACAGGAGCTATCTTTTCAAAGGTATATAATACCCTTTCAGAAGGCATGGCCTTGCTCAAGCACGGTAGGGGTCTATGTGTGACTTGCTGTTGCGGCTTGCCGTAAACAGCATGTGGCATCTTTTCCCATCACTGACGCCTTTAATAGGGTGTCTTGTGGACCAAGCAACAGGAACATGTGCACCACGGTCTGGACCTGCTGCAGAGTCCTCCTGCTCTAGGCCTCACTATCTTTTGTGGCACCCAATATATGAGTCAGAGCAGTATTCCCAAGTGGGGAATAAGCTATCTGTAGACCTTGAAGATGTTACCCAGGCACTGTGCCCCCTCTTAGTGGTGAGATGTATGAGATATAAAATTTCTCCTTTACTTTGGAGGAAATGTCCTAGCATTGTCCAAACTACTGAATCTCTAAAAACTTCCCTGAACATTTGCAGGGTTTATGTACCACCACTTGAGAATGTTTATCCTATCAAGGCCTCCAGTGGACTTGCTATTTCTTGCTCATCCTGTACAATTACCATGATGTCATCAATAGAGTAATGTGGTATTCTGTGGAACGTCCAGATGGTCCAAGTCTCTTCAGATTATATTACGACAGACGTGGGAGCGTTCACATGTTTCAGGTGCAAGACTGTAAATTGTATTTTATTGCTCATCTCAATAGTGAAAGCAAACTTTGCTCCTCGTTTCTTATAGAGATGGAAAAGAATATATTGCTCAGATTAACGGTCACCTACTGCCTACCTGAGGCTGTTAATCTGCTCCAGCAAAGAAACCACATTTGGCACGGCAGATAAAATTGAAATTACTTGACTGAGATTACCATAATCCACTGTCATTCTCCAGGAACTGTCTGGTTTTAGCAGAGGCCAGACTGGTGAACTAAATGGCATTATGGTGGGGACCACCATCCCTGCATCCTTTAGGTCTTCAAGAGGGGCACTAATGGGATATTTTTTAATTCATTATTTTAGCCTGAGATGGTGGAGGCAATTTCAGGAACTTCATATGCTGGCCTTTCTCACTATGATAGCTCTTAACCTGTCATGGTTAATGTAGGTCTACCAACTATTAACTATGTCCATCTCAATTGTCCAATTAAGGACAGGTGAAATGACCACTAGGTGGATCTGTGAACCCAGTGGACTTACTAAGAGCCAGACCTGGGCCTGGAATACATTTGTTACCTAGCCCCATACACTGCCACTCTAACAGGGGGCCATGATGATGTTTCAGATACTTGGTTTCAAAGTCAAATAGGACCCTGTATCCAACAGTCTTGAAATAGTTGGATATTCCTCTTTCTCCAAAGTGTATTATGCAAATAAATGGTCATAAGTCCCTACAGGATAGGACTGGGGGAATTATTACCTTATACTCTTGACATGATGTTTCATGGTCCTTTCTCCTGGGGACCTAACATCTTTCATTAGTTGTTTCCAGCTGAAAAACTGACTTAGAAAGATTTCCACTTCTACCCATAAAGGAATTACCACTACCTAAATCGCTCTCCCACTATAAATAACTATAAAGCCAGAAAAAAAATTTAAAAAGAAATGTTTATAGGGAATTGCCTGTCTGTCCAGTGGTTAGGACAACACGCTTTCACTGCTGTGGGCCAAGGTTCGATCCCTGGTCGGGGAACTAAGATCCCGCAGGCTGCACGGTGCAGCCAAAAAAAAAAAAAGAAAGAAATGTTTATAGGTATTGGAAAGCAGGTAGGGCAGAACACTGTTAACTGAGAAAAAGGAAACAAATGAGGTGAGCCCTTTGACTGCCTGAGTTTACAGCCTAGAGGTAGTTTCCTGCACTGTACTGTTGTGCGCAGTGCAGAAGGGGGAACCCAAGTAAAGCCAGCAGTCTCAGTGAGTGGAGAAGACAGATTAGAGTTGATGGAGGATAAGTTGGCGAGAAATTGAGAAGCAGAACACTGTAGATGAGGGAATGATACAGAGAGCTTTGAAGATCTGCGGCGGGGTCCCCTCAAATCTTTGTCTGAATACTGATCTGTGCATGCATCAGGTGAAACTCTATGAGGCCGGGCGTGGGGGAAACACCAGAAAGAAGTAAGCCAAACAATTCCCAGAGCTCACACAATATTGGAAATGTTTTGTGTTCCTGACAGCCAGTGTGGGTAGAGCACCAGGTGGAGTCCTCAAAAGGACATTAGAATAAAGGCTACTCTGGACCATCATGCAAAGCTTGAAAGCAAGCCTTGAAAGGATCAAACTAATACCAAGTATGCCAGAACCAAGACCAACACTCACGAAAGAAATGCAACAAACATAAAATCTAACACTAGGGACTTCCCTGATGGTCCAACGGTTAAGACTCTACACTCCCAATGCAAAGGGCCTGGGTTCGACCCCTGGTTAGGGAACTAGATCCTGCATGCCGCGACTAAAGATCCCACACGCCACAACAAAAATCCTGCACGCAGCAACTAAAAACCCAGTGTAGCCAAATAAATATTTGTTTAAAAATCTGGGACTTACCTCGTGGTCCAGTGGTAAAGAATCCACCTTCCAATGCAGGGGACGCGAGTTCAATCCCTGGTCAGGGAACTAAGATCCCACATACCGCAGGGCAACTAAGCCCACACACCGCAACTACTGAGCCTGTGTGCCGCAAACTACAGAGCCCACGCGCTCTGGAGCCCATGCGCCACAACTAGAGAGAGAAAACCCGCACACCACAACTAAAGAGACACCCTCGCACCCCAAGGAAGAGCCCATGCACCGCCACAAAGATCCCGCATGCCACAACTAAGACCTGATGCAGCCTAAAAATAAAAATAAACAGCCATATCTTTAAAAGAAATAAACACTAAACAACATAAAATTCCCAATGTCTGACACCCATTTAAATATTACCATAAAAAAGAGACATAAAGAGAGACAGGAAAATGTTACCCCAAACCAAGAGAAATCTTCCTAGAAATGACAGTGATGGTGGAATTAAAACAGTTATAAATATGCTTCATACATTTAAAACTAAAGGCAAATAAAATATAATGAGAGAAATGGAATATAAGAAAGACCCAAATGGAACTTCTAGAGATGAAAAATACAATACCTGACATGAAAAATACACTGATGGAATTTTACTTCTAGGAAGGTAGAGCAGATATACTTTCACCATTCCTAGTACAACTATAAACCCTAGAAATTATACATAAAACAAACATAAGATAACTTTGAGAGGTGGAAAGAAGAAAACAAACTGCCTAGGAATGGCAGGACCCAACAACACTGCAGTGAGTCCCTTGGGTTTTCTTTTTGCCTCATTTATCCCGGACTTTGAGCTGAAGAACCAGCAATTTGGAAATGCCAAATTGGGCCACAAATAAAGTAAAAATAATAATAAGCCGCAATAAAAGCCTGCTCCTGCTAGCCAAAGGAAAGGGGCAGCCTAGCAAGAAAACTTTTAGACAATAACTGCTCCACTCTAGCCAAACACCACAGACAACACTGTGGTCCTCCTGCCCACCATGCCAAGGCTGAGTGGGGAACCTAGACTTCCATCCTCACAAGGTTATAACACAAGGTTATATGTGGCCCAAACACCCCTGCCAGGTGGTGTCACAGAAGATCAAATAGGGAACTATGACTTTCTTCCCCACCAGCCAGTAATGAGTCCTCCTACCCCTCCCTGGTGTCAGTAAAGACCATGGTGTCAGCGGGGAACCTGGAATTCACTCTCACCCGGCAGAAAAGAGGCACACTTCTCTGCTCCTACATGGTTAAGTCAGAGGAGGCCTAGTATAGCGTCAGCACTTTCACCATTACCCAGCAGTAATGAGGCCACATCCACCATAGTATCAGTGGAGACCATGCAGGGAGCTGGAACTCACACCCCCACCTAACAGTAAAGAGAAGCTCTATGTCCCTTGGTTGTCAATGGAGGTGAAGTGTGAAATCTGAAATTCTACCTGGCAGCAATGAAGACCTACTTCTCCCTTCTATGCCAAAGCAGTGTAAGAGAAAGTCAGTTAAAGCAGAAGTCAGTTAAAACAGAAGTTTCAAATTAAGATTCAGAGTCTCGGATCTTCCGGGAAGATGGCGGAAGAGTAAGACGCAGAGATCACCTTCCTCCCCACAGATACACCAGAAATACATCTACACGTGGAACAACTCCTACAGAACACCTACTGAACGCTGGCAGAAGACCTCAGACCTCCCCAAAGGCAAGAAACCCCCCACGTACCTGGTTAGGGCAAAAGAAAAAAATAAACATACAAAAGGATAGGGACGGGTCCTGCACCGGCGGGAGGGAGCTGTGAAGGAGGAAAAGTGTCCACACACTAGGAAGCCCCTTCGCGGGCGGAGACTGCGGGTGGCGGAGTCGGGGAGCTTCGGAGCCGCGGAGGAGAGCACAGCAACAGGGGTGCGGAGGGAAAAGCGGAGAGATTCCAGCACAGAGGATCAGGGCCGACTGGCACTCACCAGCCGAGAGGCTTGTCTGCTCACCCGCCAGGGCGGGCGGGGCTGGGAGCTGAGGCTCGGGCTTCAGTCGGAGCGCCGGGAGAGGACTGGGGTTGGTGGCAACACAGCCTGCAGGGCGTTAGTGCACCGCGGCTGGCCGGGAGGGAGTCCGGGGAAAAGTCTGGACCTGCCGAAGAAGCAAGAGACTTTTTCTTCCCTCTTTGTTTCCTGGTGCGCGAGGAGAGGGGATTAAGAACGCTGCTTAAAGGAGCGCCAGAGACGGGCGCGAGCCGTGGCTAAAAGTGCGGACCCCAGAGACAGACATGAGATGCTAAGGCCGCTGCTGCCGCCACCAAGAAGCCTGTGTGCGAACACAGGTCACTATCCACACCCCCCTTCCGGGGAGCCTGTGCAGCCCGCCACTGCCAGGGTCCCGGGATCCAGGGACAACTGCCCCAGGGGAACGCACGGCGCGACTCAGGCTGGCGCAACATCATGCCGGCCTCTGCCGCCGCAGGCCCGCCCCACACTCCGTGACCCTCCCTACCCCCCCACCCCCCCCACCCCCGGCCTGAGTGAGCCAGAGCCTCCGAATCAGCGGCTCCTTTAACCCCGTCCTGTCTGAACAAAGAACAGACGCCCTCCGGCGACCTACACGCACAGGCGGGGCCAAATCCAAAGCTGAGCCCCTGGGAGCTGTGAAAACAAAGAAGAGAAAGGGAAATCTCTCCCAGCAGCCTCAGAAGCAGCGGATTAAAGCTTCACAGTCTACTTGATGTACCTACATCTGTGGAATACATGAATAGACAACGAATCATCCCAAATTAAGGAGCCGTGTGGAAGAAAGGCTCTTGGTGCTGCAGCCAGGAGTTAGTGCTGTGCCTCTGAGGTGGGAGAGCCAACTTCAGGACACTGGTCCACAAGAGGCCTCCCAGCTGCACATAATATCAACCGGCGAAAATCTCCCAGAGATCTCCATCTCAACGCCAGCACCCAGCTTCACTCAACGACCAGCAAGCTACAGTGCTGCACACCCTATGCCAAACAACTAGCAAGACAGGAACACAACCCCACCCATTAGCAGAGAGGCTGCCCAAAATCATAATAAGTCTACAGACACCCCAAAACACACCACCAGACGTGGACCTGCCCAGCAGAAAGACAAGATCCAGCCTCATCCACCAGAACACAGGCACTAGTACCCTCCACCAGGAAGCCTACACAACCCACTGAACCAACCTTAGCCACTGGGGACAGACACTAAAAACAACAGGAACTACGAACCTGCAGCCTGCAAAAAGGAGACCCCAAACACAGTAAGATAAGCAAAATGAGAAGACAGAAAAACACACCGCAGATGAAGGAGCAAGATAAAAACCCACCAGACCTAAAAAATGAAGAGGAAATAGGCAGTCTACCTGAAAAAGAATTCAGAATGATAGTAAAGATGATCCAAAATCTTGGAAATAGAATAGACAAAATGCAAGACCTTTAACAAGGACCTAGAAGAACTAAAGATGAAACAAGCAAAGATGAACAACACAATAAATGAAATGAAAAATACTCTAGATGGGATCAATAGCAGAATAACTGAGGCAGAAGAACGGATAAGTGACCTGGAAGATAAAATAGTGGAAATAACTACTGCAGAGCAGAATAAAGAAAAAAGAATGAAAAGAACTGAGGACAGTCTCAGAGACCTCTGGGACAACATTAAACGCACCAACATTCGAATTATAGGGATTCCAGAAGAAGAAGAGAAAAAGAAAGGGACTGAGAAAATATTTGAAGAGATTATAGTTGAAAACTTCCCTAATATGGGAAAGGAAATAGTTAATCAAGTCCAGGAAGCACAGAGAGTCCCATACAGGATAAATCCAAGGAGAAATACGCCAAGACACATATTAATCAAACTCTCAAAAATTAAATACAAAGAAAGCATATTAAAAGCAGCAAGGGGAAAACAACAAATAACACACAAGGGAATCTCCATAAGGTTAACAGCTGATCATTCAGCAGAAACTCTGCAAGCCAGAAGGGAGTGGCAGGACATATTGAAAGTGATGAAGGAGAAAAACCTGCAACCAAGATTACTCTACCCAGCAAGGATCTCATTCAGATTTGATGGAGAAATTAAAACCTTTACAGAAAAGCAAAAGCTGAGAGAGTTCAGCACCACCAAACCAGCTCTACAACAACTGCTAAAGGAACTTCTCTAGGCAAGAAACACAAAAGAAGGAAAAGACCTAAAATAACGAACCCAAAACAATTAAGAAAATGGGAATAGGAACATACATATTGATAATTACCTTAAATGTAAATGGACTAAATGCTTCCACCAAAAGACACAGATTGGCTGAATGGATACAAAAACAAGACGCATATATTTGCTGTCTACAAGAGACCCACTTCAGACCTAGAGACACATACAGACTGAAAGTAAGGGGACGGAAAAAGGTATTTCATGCAAATGGAAACCAAAAGAAAGCTGGAGTAGCAATTCTCATATCAGACAAAATAGACTTTAAAATAAAGACTATTAGAAGAGACAAAGAAGGACACTACATAATGATCAAGGGATCGATCCAAGAAGAAGATATAACAATTGTAAATATTTATGCACCCAACATAGGAGCACCTCAATACATAAGGCAAATACTAACAGCCATAAAAGGGGAAATCGACAGTAACACATTCATAGTAGGGGACTTAAACACCCCACTTTCACCCATGGACAGATCATCCAAAATGAAAATAAATAAGGAAACACAAGCTTTAAATGATACATTAAACAAGATGGACTTAATTGATATTTATAGGACACTCCATCCAAAAACAACAGAATACACATTTTTCTCAAGTGCTCATGGAACATTCTCCAGGATAGATCATATCTTAGGTCACAAATCAAGCCTTGGTAAATTTAAGAAAATTGAAATTGTATCAAGTATCTTTTCCGACCAAAAGGCTATGAGACTAGATATCAATTACAGGAAAAGACCTGTAAGAAATATGGAGGCTAAAAAATAAACTACTTAATAACGAAGTGATCACTGAAGAAATCAAAGAGGAAATAAAAAATACCTAGAAACAAATGACAATGGAGACACAACGACCCAAAACCTATGGGATGCAGCACAAGCCATTCTAATTGGGAAGTTTATAGCAATACAATCCTACCTTCAGAAACAGGAAACATCTCAAATAAACAACCTAATCTTGCACCAAAAGCAATTAGAGAATGAAGAACAAAAAAATCCCAAAGTTAGCAGAAGGAAAGAAATCATAAAAATCAGATCAGAAATAAATGAAAAAGAAATGAAGGAAATGATAGCAAAGATCAATAAAAGTAAAAGCTGGTTCTTTGAGAAGATAAACAAAATTGATAAACCATTAGCCAGACTCATCAAGAAAAAAAGGGAGAAGACTCAAATCAATAGAATTAGTAATGAAAAAGGAGAAGTAACAACTGACACTGCAGAAATACAAAAGATCATGAGAGATTACTACAAGCTACTCTATGCCAATAATATGGACAACCTGGAAGAAATGGACAAATTCTTAGAAATGCACAACCTGCCAAGACTGAATCACGAAGAAATAGAAAATATGAACAGACCAATCACAAGCACTGACATTGAAACTGTGATTAAAAATCTTCCAACAAACAAAAGCCTAGGACCAGATGGCTTTACAGGCTAATTCTATCAAACATTTAGAGAAGAGCTAACACCTATCCTTCTCAAACTTTTCCAAAATAGAGCAGAGGGAGGAACACACCCAAACTCATTCTATGAGGCCACCATCACCCTGATACCAAAACCAGACAAGGATGTCACAAAGAAAGAAAACTACAGGCCAATATCACTGATGAACATAGATGCAAAAATCCTCAACAAAATACTAGCAAAGAGAATCCAACAATACATTAAAAGGATCATACACCATGATTAAATGGGATTTATCCCAGGATTGCAAGGATTGTTCAATATATGCAAATCAATCAATGTGATACACCATATTAACAAATTGAAGAATAAAACCATATGGTCATCTCAAGAGATGCAGAAAAAGCTTTCGACAAAATTCAACACCCATTTATGATGAAAACCCTCCAGAAAGTAGGCATAGAGGGAACTTTCCTCAACATAATAAAGGCCATACATGACAAACCCACAACCAACATCATCCTCAATGGTGAAAAACTGAAACCATATCCACTAAGATCAGGAACAAGACAAGGTTGCCCACTCTCACCACTCTTATTCAACATAGTTTTGGAAGTTTTAGCCACAGCAATCAGAGAAGAAAAGGAAATAAAAGGAATCCAACTCGGAAAAGAAGAAGTAAAGCTGTCACTGTTCGCAGATGACATGATACTATACATAGAGAATCCTAAAGATGCTACCAGAAAACTACTAGAGCTAATCAATGAATCTGGTAAAGTTGCAAGATAGAAAAATAATGCACAGAAATCTCTGGCATTCCTATACACTAAGGATGAAAAATCTGAAAGTGAAATCAAGAAACCCCTCCCATTTACCACTGCAACAAAAAGAATAAAATATCTAGGAATAAACCTAAGGAGACAAAAGACCTGTATGCAGAAAATTATAAGACACTGATGAAAGAAATTAAAGATGATACAAATAGATGGAGAGATATACCATGTTCTTGGATTGGAAGAATGAACATTGTGAAAATGACTCTACTACCCAAAGCAATCTACAGATTCAATGCAATCCCTATCAAACTACCACTGGCATTTTTCACAGAACTAGAACAAAAAATTTCACAATTTGTATGGAAACACAAAAGACCCCGAATAGCCAAAGCAATCTTGAGAACGAAAAACGGAGCTGGAGGAATCAGTCTTCCTGACTTCAGACTATACTACAAAGCTGCAGTAATCAAGACAGTATGGTACTGGCACAAAAACAGAAATATAGATCAATGGAACAGGATAGAAAGCACAGAGATAAACCCATGCACATATGGCCACCTTATCTTTGATAAAGGAGGCAGGAATGTACAGTGGAGAAAGGACAGCCTCTTCAATAAGTGGTGCTGGGAAAACTGGACAGCTACATGTAAAAGTATGAGATTAGATCACTCCCTAACACCATACACAAAAATAAGCTCAAAATGGATTAAAGACCTAAATGTAAGGCCAGACACTAGCAAACTCTTAGAGGAAAACATAGGCAGGACACTCTATGACATAAATCACAGCAAGGTCCTTTTTGACCCACCTCCTAGAGAAATGGAAATAAAAACAAAAATGAACAAATGGGACCTAATGAAACTTAAAAGCTTTTGCACAGCAAAGGAAACCATAAACAAGACCAAAAGACAACCCTCAGAATGGGAGAAAATATTTGCAAATGAAGCAACTGACAAAGGATTAATCTCCAAAATTTACAAGCAGCTCGTGCAGCTCAGTAACAAAAAAACAAACAACCCAATCCAAAAATGGGCAGAAGACCTAAATAGACATTTCTCCAAAGAAGATATACAGAATGCCAACAAACACATGAAAGAATGCTCAACATCATTAATCATTAGAGAAATGCAAATCAAAACTACAATGAGATATCATCTCACACCAGTCAGAATGGCCATCATCAAAAAATCTACAAACAATAAATGCTGGAGAGGGTGTGGAGAAAAGGGAACACTCTTGCACTGCTGGTGGGAATGTGAATTGGTTCAGCCACTATGGAGAACAGTATGGAGGTTCCTTAAAAAACTACAAATAGAATTACCATATAACCCAGCAATCCCACTACTGGGCATATACCCTGAGAAAACCATAATTCAAAAAGAGTCATGTACCAAAATGTTCATTGCAGCTCTATTTACAATAGCCCGGAGATGGAAACAACCTAAGTGCCCATCATCGGATGAATGGATAAAGAAGATGTGGCACATATATACAATGGAATATTACTCAGCCTTAAAAAGAAACGAAATTGAGTTATTTGTAATGAGATGGATCGACCTAGAGTCTGTCATACAGAGTGAAGTAAGTCAGAAAGAAAAAGACAAATACCATATGCTAACACATATATATGGAATTTAAGGGAAAAAAAAATGTCATGAAGAACCTAGAGGTAAGACAGGAATAAAGACGCAGACCTACTGGAGAACGGACTTGAGGATATGGGGAGGGGGAAGGGTGAGCTGTGACAGGGCGAGAGAGAGTCATGGACATATACACACTAACAAACGTAGTAAGGTAGATAGCTAGTGGGAAGCAGCCGCATGGCACAGGGATATTGGCTCGGTGCTTTGTGACAGCCTGGAGGGGTGGGATAGGGAGGGTGGGAGGGAGGGAGACACAAGAGGGAAGACATATGGGAACATATGTATATGTACGGCTGATTGACTTTGTTATAAAGCAGAAACTAACACACCATTGTAAAGCAATTATACCCTAATAAAGATGTTAAAAAAAAAAAAAAACTACAAATAGAACTACCATATGACCCAGCAATCCCACTACTGGGCATATACCCTGAGAAAACCATAATTCAAAAAGAGTCATGTACCAAAATGTTCATTGCAGGTCTATTTACAATAGCCCCGAGATGGAAACAACCTAAGTGTCCATCATCGGATGAATGGATAAAGAAGATGTGGCACATATATACAATGGAATATTACTCAGCCATAAAAAGAAACGAAATTCAGCTATTTGTAATGAGGTGGATAGACCTAGAGTCTGTTGTACAGAGTGAAGTAAGTCAGAAAGACAGAGACAAATACCATATGCTAACACATATATATGGAATTTAAGAAAAAAAATGTCATGAAAAACCTAGGGGTGAAACAGGAATAAAGATACAGACTTACTGGAGAATGGACTTGAGGCTATGGGGAGGGGGAAGGGTAAACTGTGACAAAGCGAGAAAGAGGCATGGACATATATACACTACCAAACGTAAGGTAGATAGCTAGTGGGAAGCAGACGCATAGCACAGGGATATCAGCTCGGTGCTTTGTGACCACCTGGAGGGGTGTGATAGGGAGGGTGGGTGGGAGGGAGACGCAAGCGGGAAGAGATATGGGAACATATGTATATATATAACTGATTCATTTTGTTGTGAAGCTGAAACTAACATACCATTGTAAAGCAATTATACTCCAATAAAGATGTTAAAATGAAAAAAAAAAAAGATTCAGAGTCTCATAATACAAAAATGGCCAGATTCCAATTTTTAAAAATCTCTCATCATACCATGAACCAATATGATTTCAAACAATGATAAAAGACAATCAATAGATAGCAGTACTGAGATGAGAGATATTAGAATTATCTGACATGTTTTAAACTGGCCATGATAAAAATGCTTCAGCAAACAATTATGAACATGCTTTAAACAAATGGGAAAAAAATAGCTTCAGCAAAGAAACAGAAGATACAAAGAAGAACCAAGTGGAAATATTAGAACTATAAAATGTAATAATGGAAATGAAAAGTTCAGTGGATGGACTCAAGAGCAGAATGAAGAAGAAAGAGAAAAGAATATCAGTGAGCTGAAAGATAGAACAATAGAAAGTACCCAATATGAACAACACAGAGAAAACAGACTGAAAAAAAAAAAAAAAAAAAAAAGAATGGAGCCTCAGGGACCTGTGAGACTATAACAAAAGATCTAAGATTCCTGTCATTGGAGTCCCAGAAGGAGAGGAGAAAGAAAAGCAGGGCTTAAAAAGTACACAAAGGAATAATGGCTGAAAACTTCCCAGATTTGTTAAAAGACATAACATACAAATTCAAGAAACTAAGCAAACCCCAAACAAGATAACCCCAAAGAAATCCACACAAAGACAGATCATAATTAAACTTCTGAAATCTAAAGACAAAAAAATCTTGAAAACAGCTAAAGAAAAATGACACTTCACCTATAAGGGAAAAAACCAATTCAAATGAAAGCAGATTTCTCATCAGAAACCGTGGAGGCAGGAAGGAAGTGATACCCTATTTTTCTTTTCTTTTTTTTTTTTTTTTTGATACCCTATTTTTCAAATGCTGAATGAAAAGGACTGTTGACCAAGAATTCTATTCCCAGAAAAAAATATCCTTCAGGAATGAAGGGGAAATTAAGACACTCTCAGACAAAGAAACACTAAAAGTTTGTCACCAGTAGACTTACTACTCTAAAAGAATGGCTAAAGGAAGTTCTCTAAACATAAGGGAAGCAATAAAAAAGAAACCTTGGAATATCTGAAAGGAAGAAATAGCAGGGATGGTGAAAATGTGGGTAAAATCAACAGACATCCTTCTCCTCTTAAGTTTTCTAAATTATGTTTGACAGTTGAAAAAATTATAACACTGTCTGATCTGGTTCTAAAGGTATGTAGAGGAAATATGTTAAGCAATTATATTATAAATGAGAGAGAGAACAGAGAATTAAAGAGAGGTAGGGTTTCCATACTTCACTCAAACTAGTAAATAATGACATCAGTAGGCTATGATAAGTTATGTATATATAATACATATAGCAGCCAATTTTTTTTAAAAAAGGTATACAAAGAGATACACTCAAAAACAAAATGTAATTCTAAAAAATTTTCAAGACCCTGATACCAAAACCAGACAAAGATGTCACAAAGAAAGAAAACTACAGGCTAATAACACTGATGAACATAGACGCAAAAATCCTCAACAAAATACTAGCAAACAGAATCCAACAGCACATTAAAAGGATCATACACCATGATCAAGTGGGGTTTATCCCAGGAATGCAAGGATATGTCAATATATGCAAATCAATCAATGTGATACACCATATTAACAAATTGAAAAATAAAAACCATATGGTCATCTCAAGAGATGCAGAAAAAGCTTTCAACAAAATTCAACACCCATTTATGATGAAAACCCTCCAGAAAGTAGGCATAGAGGGAACTTTCCTCAACATAATAAAGGCCATACATGACAAACCCACAACCAACATCATCCTCAATGGTGAAAAACTGAAACCATATCCACTAAGATCAGGAACAAGACAAGGTTGCCCACTCTCACCACTCTTATTCAACATAGTTTTGGAAGTTTTAGCCACAGCAATCAGAGAAGAAAAAGAAATAAAAGTAATCCAAATCGGGAAAGAGAAGTAAAGCTGTAACTGTTTGCAGATGACATGATACTATACACAGAGAACCCTAAAGATGCTACCAGAAAACTACGAGAACTAATCAATGAATTTGGTAAAGTGGCAGGATACAAAATTAATGCACAGAAATCTCTGGCATTCCTATACACTAATGATGAAAAATCTGAAAATGAATTCAAGAAAACACTCCCATTTACCATTGCAACAAAAAGAATAAAATACCTAGGAATAAACCTACCTAAGGAGACAAAAGACCTGTATGCAGAAAACTATAAGACACTGATGAAAGAAATTAAAGGTGATACAAACAGATGGAGAGATATACCATGTTCTTGGATTGGAAGAATCAATATTGTGAAAATGACTATATTATCCAAAGCAATCTACAGATTCAATGCAATCCCTATCAAACTACCACTGGCATTTTTCACAGAACTAGAACAAAAAGTTTCACAATTTGTATGGAAACATAAAAGACCCCGAATAGCCAAAGCAATCTTGAGAACGAAAAACGGAGCTGGAGGAGTCAGGCTCCCTGACTTCAGACTATATTACAATGCTACAGTAATCAAGACAGTATGGTACTGGCACAAAAACAGAAATATAGATCAATGGAACAGGATAGAAAGCACAGAGATAAACCCACGCACATATGGTCACCTTATTTTTGATAAAGGAGGCAAGACTATACAATGGAGAAAAGACAGCCTCTTCAATAAGTGCTGTTGGGAAAACTGGACAGCTACATGTAAAAGAATGAAATTAGAACACTCCCTAATGCCATACACAAAAATAAACTCAAAATGGATTAAAGACCTAAATGTAAGGCCAGACACTAGCAAACTCTTAGAGGAAAACATAGGCAGAACACTGTATGACATAAATCACAGCAAGATCCTTTTTGACCCACCTCCTAGAGAAATGGAAATAAAAACAAAAATGAACAAATGGGACCTAATGAAATTTAAAAGCTTTTGCACAGCAAAGGAAACCATAAACAAGATGAAAAGACAACCCTCAGATGGGAGAAAATATTTGCAAATGAAGCAACTGACAAAGGGTTAATCTCCAAAATTTACAAGCAGCTCAATATCAAAAAAACAAACAACCCAATCCAAAAATGGGCAGAAGACCTAAATAGACATTTCTCCAAAGAAGATATACAGATTGCCAACAAACACATGAAAGAATGCTCAACATCATTAATCATTAGAGAAATGCAAGTCAAAACTACAATGAGATATCATCTCACACCAGTCAGAATGGCCATCATCAAAAAATCTACAAACAATAAATGCTGGAGAGGGTGTGGAGAAAAGGAACCCTCTTGCACTGTGGGTGGGAATGTAAACTGATACAGCCACTGTGGGGAACAGTATGGAGGTTCCTTAAAAAACTACAAATAGAACTACCATATGACCCAGCAATCCCACTACTGGGCATATACCCTGAGAAAACCATAATTCAAAAAGAGACATGTACCACAATGTTCATTGCAGCTCTATTTACAATAGCCAGAACATGGAAGCAACCTAAGTGCCCATCGACAGATGAATGGACAAAGAAGATGTGGCACCTATATTCAATAGAATATTACTCGGCCATAAAAAGAAATGAAATTCAGTTATTTGTAGTGAGGTGGATCGACCTAGAGTCTGTCATACTGAGTGAAGTAAGTCAGAAAGAGAAAAACAAATACCGTATGCTAACACATATATATGGAATCTAAAAAAAAAAAAAGGTCATGAAGAACCTAGGGGCAAGACGGGAATAAAGATGCAGACCTACTAGAGAATGGACTTGAGGACACGGGGAGGGGGAAGCGTAAGCTGGGACAAAGTGAGAGAGTGTAATGGACATATATACACTACCAAATGTAAAATAGATAGCTAGTGGGAAGCAGCCACACAGCACAGGGAGATTAGCTTAGTGCTTTGTGACCACCTAGAGGGGTGGGATAGGGAGGGTGGGAGGGAGACGTAAGAGGGAAGAGATATGGGGATATATGTATATGTATAGCTGATTGACTTTGTTATAAAGCAGAAACTAACACACCATTGTAAAGTAATTATACTCCAATAAAGATGTTAAAAAAATTTAAAAATGAAAAAAAATTTTTTTCAAGAAATCCTCAGGAAGTCAGGAAAAAGAAAACAAACAAAAATAAAAAATAAAATGGCAGACTTAAGCTCTACCATACCAATAAATACATTCAATGTAAATGGTCTAAATACACCAAGTAGAGACAGAGATCAACAGTGTGGATGAAAAAATATGTGACCCAACTATATACTGTCTACAGGAAACTCACTTTAAATATAATGATACAATGGGAGGAAGGGGAACTGGATTAAAACAGTCAATAAGTACAAACTTCCAGTTTTAAGATAAATAAGTACTAGGGATGTAATGTACATGATAAATATAATTAACACTGGTGTATGTTATATATAAAAGTTAAGAGAGCAAATCCTAAGAGTTCTCATCACAAGGAAAAATATTTTTTTCTATTTCTTTAATTTTGTATATGAGATAATGGATGGTCACTAAGCTTACTGTGATAATCACTTCATGATATATGTGAGTCAAATCATTATGTTGTACACCTTAAACTTATACAGTGCTGTATGTCAATTATATCTCAATAAAACTGGAAGATAGATATATATATAATGATATAGGCAAGTTGAAAGTAAAAGGATGGGAAAAGTTATACCATGCAAATATTAAGCAATGGGAAGCAGGCATCATTGTATCAATATCAGATAAAGCAAACTTCAGAACAAAGAATTACCAGACACCAAGAAGATCAATAATAATAATAAAGGGACCAATCCACCAAGAAAACATAACAATCCTAAATGTATACGCCCCAGACAAAAGAGCTGAAAAACAAGTGAAGCAAAAATGAACTGAACTAAAAAGAGAAGTAGACAAATCCGCAGTTATATTTGGAGACTTCAATACCCATCTCTCAACAAGTGAAAGAACAACTAGATAGAAAATCAGCAAAGATACAGAAGAATTCAACAAGACCATCAACCAACAGGACCTTATCAACATTTATAGAACACTCTAACCAACAACAGCAGAATACACATTTTTTAATTCTCCCACAGAATATATACCAATATAGGCCATATCCTGGACCATAAAACCAATCTCAACTAATTTAAAAGAATTGAATCAAACAATGTGTCCTCTGACTACCACGAATCAAACTAGAAATCAATAATAGAAGGATAAGAGGAAAATCTCCAAATACTTAGACACTGAACAATACACTTCTGAATAACCTATGGGTCAATGAAGAAGTTTCAAGGAAAAAAAATTTAATACATTGAACTGAATAAAAATGAAAACAACATATCAAAATTTGTGGCACACAGCTAAAGCAATGCTAAGGGGAAATTATAGCACTAAACACATACATTAGCAAAGAAGAAAGGTCTAAAAATCAGTCATCTAAACTCCCACTTCAAGAACCTAGAAAAAGAACAAACTAAACCCATAACAATCATGAGCAAGGAAATTAAAAAAAGATAAGAAAAAGAACAGAAATCAATGAAACTTATAAAAGAAAAGTAGAGAATATCCATGAAACAAAGAGTTGGTTCTTTGAGGAAAAAAATCAATAAAATTGACAAACCACTAGGAAGAGTGACAAGAAAAAGACACAAATTACAAATATAGGAATGAAACATGGCATATCACTAAAGACCTCACAAATATCAAAAAGATAAGGGAGGGCTTCCCTGGTGGCGCAGTGGTTAAGAACCTGCCTGCCAATGCAGGGGACACGGGTTCGAGCCCTAGTCCGGGAAGATCCCACATGCCACGGAGCAACTGAGCCTGCGCTCTAGAGCCCGCGAGCCACAACTACTGAGCCCGTGTGCCACAACTACTGAAGCCTGCACGCCCTAGAGTCCATGCTCCACAACAAGAGAAGCCACCGTAATAAGAAGGCCGCGCACCGCAATGAATAGTAGTCCCCGCTCTGCAACTAGAAAAAGCCCGCGTGTAGTAATGAAGATTCAATGCAGCCAGAAATAAATAAATTTATTTATTTTTTAAAAAAAGAAGGGAATACTATGAACGCTATACACATAAATTTGATAACTTAGACAAAACAGATTAAATCCTTGGCAAAAAACTATCACAATTAACCCAATAGGAAATACATCATTTGAATAGACCTGTAACAATTAAGAAAATTAATAATTTTAAACTGCCCCCTTCTCGTCCCCACCAAAAAGAAAAAAACCTCTCCAGGGCCAGATAGTTTCTCTGGAGAATTCTGCCAAATGTTTAAAGAAAAATTAACACCAATTCTATATAATTTCTTTCACAAAATAGAAGAATTGCCTCCCAATTCATTTTATGAAACTATATTACCCGGGGCGGGGGAGGGTAGGGGAAGGGGACAGACAACAACAGTACAAAAAAAAGATAAGTACAGACCAATATCTCTCATGAATATAAATCAAAAAATCCTTAACAAATTATCGGCAAATAGATTTTAGCGATGTATAAAAAGATTTATACATCATGCCCAAGTGGAGTTTATTCCAGGGAGGCAAGTCTGGTTCAGTATTCAAAAATCAACCCATGGGGCTTCCCTGGTGGCGCAGTGGTTGAGGGTCCGCCTGCCGATGCAGGGGACACGGGTTCATGCCCCGGTCCGGGAGGATCCCACATGCCGCGGGAGCGGCTGGGCCCGTGAGCCATGGCCGCTGGGCCTGCACGTCCGGAGCCTGTGCTCCGCAATGGGAGAGGCCACAACAGTGAGAGGCCCGCGTAAGGCAAAAAAAAAAAAAAAAAAAAAAAAAAAAAAAATCAACCCATGTAATCCACCATTAAGACTCTGAAGAAAATCACATGATTATATCAATTGATTCAGAAGGATTATTTGACACAATTCAACACCCACTCATGATTAAAAAAAAAAAAAAAAGACTCTCAGGAAAACAGGGAAACCTCTTCAACTTGACAAGAGTACCTACAAGGCCTACAGCTAACATTATACTTAATGGTGAAAAGTATGAGTGAGTGCTTTCCTCCTAAAATCAGTAACAAGGCAAGTATATTTGCTCTCATCCCTCTTGTTCAAAACAGTGCTAGCAGTTCTAGACAGTGCAATAAGACAAGAAAGGGAAGTAAAAAGGCATACGGATTCGAAAAGAAAAAATAAAACTGTCCCCATTTGCAGATGCTGTAATTTTCTATGTAGAAAATCTTAATGAATCTAACCAAAAAACTCCTAGGAACAAATTAACATGGTACACATACACACACACCCCATGTGGACACCAAAATTAAAAATACTATTTACAATTGCTCAAAAAACTGCTTAGGCATAAATAACAAAACAAATACAAATTTATATTCTAAAAACTATACAATGTTGATGAAATAAAGATCTAAATAAATGGAGAGACATTCTGTGTTCATGGGTCAAAAGACTCAACTTAGTAAAGATGTCAATTTTTCCCCAAACTGATATGCAGGTTTAATGAAATTTACTATCAAAATTCCAACATTTTTTGTTGACATAAACAATACTGTTCCAAATTTATTTGGAAGGCAAAGGAACTAGAATCGCTAAAATAATTTTGAAAAAGAACAATAAAGTGTAAGGAATCAGTCTACCCAATTTTAAGACTTATTATATAGCAACAATAATTAATGCTGTGTATTATAGGTGGAGGGATAGACACATCAATCAGTGGAACAGAATAGAGATCCCAGAAATAGACCCACACAAATATGCCCAACTTTTTTTTTTTTTTTTTTGACAAAGATACCAAAGCCATTCAATGGAGGAAAGATAGCTTTCTCAACAAATGATGCTGAAGCAATTAGACAGCCATAGGCAAAAAATGAAACTCAACCTAAGTCTAATGCCTTATTCAAAATTTAATTCAGGACTTCCCTGGTGGTGCAGTGGTTAAGAATCTGCCTGCCAATGCAAGGGACACGGGTTCGAGCCCTCGTCTGGGAAGATCCCACATGCCACGGAGCAACAAAGCCCAGGCACCACAACTACTGAGCCTGCGCTCTAGAGCCCGTGCACCACAACTACTGAGCCTGCGCTATTGAGCCCGCAAGCCGTAACTACTGAGCCCACGTGCCACAACTACTGAAGCCCACGCACCTAGAGCCCGTGCTCCACAACAAGAGAAGCCACTGCAATAAGTCCATGCACCACAATGAAGAGTAGCCCCCACTCGCTGCAACTGGAGAAAGCTGGCACACAGCAACAAAGACCCAACGCAGCCATAAATTAATTTATTTTAAAAAATTCAAAATGGCCACAGACTTAAATGTAAACTGTAAAATTAAAAAACTTTCAAAAAGGAGAAAATCTTCAAGACGTGGAATTAGAGTTCTTAAATTTGACACCAAAAGCATGCTCTATAAAAGGAAAAACCAAGAATTCAGACCTCATCAAAATTAAAAACTTGTGCTCCTGGAAAGCCCACGTGAAGGGGATGAAAAGACAAGCTACTGGGGAACAATATTTGCAAACCATATGTCTAACATATCTAAATAAATACTCAAAGTAAAAAAATCCACAAACAGTCCAATCAGAAAACGGGCAAAAGACATGAACATATATTTCACCAAAAAGGATATTATCAAGGGAAAGGAAGCACATGAAAAGATGTTCAAGATAATTATCCAGAAAAATACAAATTAAAACCACAATGAAATATTACTATATACCTATCAGAATGGCTAAAATAAAAAATTGTGACACCACCAAATCCTGGTGAGGATACAGAGAAACTGGTTATACACTGCTGGTAGGAATGCAAAATGGGGTAGCCACTTTGAAAAAAAATTTGGTGGACTTCCCTGGTGGCAGAGTAGTTAAGAATCTGCCTGCCAATGCAGGGGACATGGGTTCGATTCCTGGTCCGGGAAGATTCCACATGCCGCGGAGCAGCTAAGCCCATGCACCACAACTACTGAGCCTGCACTCTAGAGCCCATGAGTCACAACTACTGAAGCCTGTGCGCCTAGAGCCCGTGCTCCGCAAGAAGAGAAGCCACCGCAGTGAGAAGCCCGCACACTGCAATGAAGAGTAGCCCCCACTCGCCGCAACTAGAGAAAGCCCACGCACAAGCAATGAAGACCCAATGCAGCCAAAAATAAATAAAATTAATTAAAAAAAGAAAAAGAATTTGGCAATTCCTTACAAAGTTAAATATACACTTACCATTTAACTCAGCAGTCCCAATCCCATGTATTTACTAAAGAGAAATAAAAAGTTACTAATAATATATTTAATGTTCGTAGAAGCTTTATTTCCTCAAATGGAATAACCCACATGACCATCAACTGCTGCATAGATAAAGAATGGAACGCTACTCAGCAGATAAAGGAACAAACTAATGATACATACAACATTGATAAAACTAAACATATGCTACATGAAAGAAGTTGGATACAAAACACTACATGCTGTATGATTCCGTTTATGTGAAATTATTAAAAAGGCAAAATCTAGTGACAAAATATCAGTAGTAGCTAGGAGCCAGAGTTTTGGATGGGGATTGGCTGCAAAGGGGCACGAGCAGTGATGGGCTGGTAAGTGTTTAACCACCAGCTTTCAGTGAGGAGGGAGCCCTGGTTTGTGGCATTTGCCAGTGTCTATGGTGTAAATACCTCTTTCATTGTCAATTTCACATGACCAATATGACATCACTAAACACTGAGCAGGGGAGAGAATGCTAGCTAACAATTGGATCCCACAATTGGTGTAAGTTGGCTCCAGCACACCACTGGGCACAGGGGAATGTTGTGGGGTGGCAGAAATGTTACCTATCTTGTAGTGATGGTTAAACAACCGTATATATTTGAAAAACTTATTAAAGGTATTTTTTAAAATAAATTTATTTTACTTATTTATTTTTGGCTGCATTGGGTCTTCGTTGCTGCGCGCAGGCTTTCTCTAGTTGCAGCGAGTGGGGGCTACTCTTCATTGCGGTGCACGGGCTTTTCATTGCGGTGGCTTCTCTTATTGCAGAACACGGGCTCTAGGTGCACGGGCTTCAGTAGTTGTGGCACGTGGGCTCTAGAGCGCAGGCTCAGTAGTTGTGGCGCACGGGCTTAGTTGCTCCGTGGCATGTGGGATCTTCCCGGACCAGGGCTCGAACCCGTGTCCCCTGTCTTGGCAGGCAGATTCTTAACCACTGCGCCACCAGGGAAGCCCAAGGTATGTTTTAAATTGGTGAACTTTAATGTAAATAAATACTTCAATAAAGATTTATTTTTTAAGCTGGCTCAGGTATAGAAACAGCAAGGAATTACAACTTTTTATCGGGGGGGCTGCCCTCAGTCTTCTGATCATCCATCCTCAGTTACTCTTAATTGTACAGATTGGGCGATATCCTTGTTGAGTGCCACCTATCTTGTTCCCAAGAGAGCTGTATTCCATTAATGATCTCCAAAGCCCTCTGCCAGTCAGACCCTAGCAGTCTCTCCAACATTTCTGCTCAGTACAGTAATTCAGCCACTCTGATGCCAATGGCTAGGCACCCACCACTTGCCCGTTTCAGCGTCCTATGGTTCCCATTACTATCAGTGAGCCTGGTTCTGTGACAGTCCAGTCCTGCCTATGGAGCAAGGCCATCCCTGAGCTTCTCAATGAAACTGGTGCTCATCTCACCAGCACATTCTTTCTCACTTCAGTAAATAAAATATCCTTTGGGCCCTCTGATAGAACATAATCATTTGGTGACTTTTCTCACTTGATGTAGCATATAAAACTGGCATATTCACTCTAACTTGCCAACTTTTTTGACCCCTTTGATACCTTCTTCCATCATATACCAAGTGACCCCCACTCACTGCAACTAAAGAAAGCCTGCACGCGGCAATGAAGACCCAACATGGCCAAAAATAAAAACAAATAAAATAAATTTAAAAAACAAAAAACTTATCTAGAGTTCTGCTACTCTTATAATTAAATCCTAGACTTTATTCTCAGCTTTCTGGGTCCTCTAGATGCAGGAAATAAAAGTCTCTCAAGCTGCCAAGGAGGGCCTCTGGCTTTCACAGGCTTCAATTAGTGACTATCACCTGCAGCCTTTCACTGTCTTTCTCCAGTGCACTGAGGGCCTCCAGCAGCAGCCACCCAATTCCACTGTCTTTCTAACTTCTCAAACCTGATATATTTCCCCCACTAATGCATTCCCTCCCACCAGGATCCCATCCCAGTGCACCGCTAGTGAAAGTTTTGACAGTTGCACCCATCCAGTGTGCCAGGGGCCATCCATGCTCTACCCACCACCAGCGACTGGGTCCTCATTGCCAGCCGGCCAACAGGTGATTTGGCTTTAAAGTCACATTTTGGAATCTGCTTCCTCAGTACTCTTGGCACCAACTGTTGCCAGGCTGGGTTCCCTGGGAAATATACTTTGAGATGGAGATTTGAGTAAAGGAATTTTATTAGGGTGTGCTGTCAGGATCAACAACACCTGTTAGAAGTGAAGGCCACAGGACTGGACAGAAGGAGCCATGGAGCTGTGGTGACCCTTCAGTGCTGTCCCCCATAGAGGCAAGGGAATCAGGCCTTTGAACTCCCATACTGACCAGTGAATACAGGCGGTCTAAGGATGGGGCACTACCTTGGATGATTTTTCAGTTGAGGGCAATTTCTAGAGGGGTCTCAGCTTAGAAATGTTAGCCACCAAAACTACCCACACCTTGCGCAGGAAGGAAGGCCACAGGGTTGAGTGTTTCAGTCCTAAGGAGGGGTATCTGGATGGCACACCATGGCATCCACTATAGGACCTTTAAATACGAGAAGTAGAATATATATATTTTTTTTGATACTTCTCACCTGGGACAGGTATAGACAACTTCTCTCCCCTCTTAGATGGTTTGGTGTGTGCGGTCTTACAATCAGTTACTTTACTACTGGAAGGGTCATCAGCCGAGGGGAGAAAAACGGTGTATTCCAAAACCAAATAGACATTGTATTAAGATTTTACTATATATTAGTCCTAACATCTCTATGAACTATTGAATACATGTGACCAAGCATACAGTGTGCCTCTTACCTTCCTCTCTAAGGGGCGGACTACTTTTCTTTACACTCAATAGATCGTCCCATAACATCTAGTGCAAGTCGATATACAGAACAGCAAACTGAAAAATGAAAATCATGGAGACGGAAATGACCTTGAATGAGAGATAGTTGGCACTCAAAATGTTTGTCGATAAACGAATGGATTTTGACCTCACCTACAGTTAGAATGATAGATTAATTGCCCAGAGGCGTACTAACTACATCCATGTTCCTGAACTGTCATCCAGTCATTTTTTGTTCTCCAAGCTAAAGGAGTCTAGGTATTTTTTTTCCTAGCGTGAAATACTGGAATCACATTAGATTGGAAATCAGGAGAGTGTCAGCCCCCTGTGCCACTCTGTCATCTGTGGATAAGTTTCTTCATCTGTAAAATAAGACTGGACTGGCTGATCTCTAAGGCAATTTCTACTTGAACAAATTCTACAATTCAGTCCTCCCCTTTGGCATCTGGTTTTCATTTCTCTAATCATAAAGTGTGGAAACAAAACGCAGTAATCCATTTAGCCTTTTTCCATCAGATTTAGTTTGCAGATACATCTTAATTGAACAATTAACCTATCCTACAGCTACCAGACAGCCATTAGGAGTTTGTTCTTCCAGTCTCCTGAGATGCGCTTATCGCTGCAATTCTTTGAGGGTTCTGTGCTGTCACTTATCCAGCCCAGTGACTGAAGAATAGGATACTTTGTGAAGTCCTGCTCCTGAAGGACCCGCCTCAGATTCCAGGCCACTTGGGGCCTGTGAGAGACGGGTCAGGAGTGTGACTAGTGAACTGTTGTGTTGGGCCTTGAAGAAGCTTTCTGGAGAAAGTGCTAAGTCTTCAGTCTCACACAAAATAGCCCTAAACTCCAACATATCAACTTGCATTTAATTTTAGTGTACTCCCTCTTCTCCTTGTGACTCTCCTCAGTGACTGTCCCCTGTGCCAGGTTAAATTACTACCTCACTGAAACAATAGCTGCTATCTACGAAGGCCTACCATAGGCCAGACATGGGAATGGTGCCTGCATGTGTAATGACACCCCGCACAAGTCCACAAGGGACATGTTATCCCCCTTATAGATGAAGAAACTCAGCAACCCAAGGGGACAACAGGAATGCTTTAACAGTGCCAAGAGCCTGTTCTTTTGCAACAAGCATTTAGTGAAAAGCTACTGTATGCAAAGCACATTTGATTCTTTTGGATTAAAGCCGAACTTTCCCATGGATGCTGAAAAATTTCTGGGTTTGTATGTCCATATGCATGTGCCAGCCTGCTCCCAGGGAGCTGTTTTTACAAAGCAAATGTTAGCATTCATGGATTTCAGATTCACGATGACAACAAAGCTCAAAGATAAAATCTAGTAGCGTGCCCCACTTTTTTTTTTTTTTTTTTTAACAGATATGAAAACCAAGGCCCTACGACACTGTTAGATAACAGTGATATCTAAGATAACAGTGAGGAAAGGCTTTGGGAAGAAGTTTCCTTGGAAGAAGCAAGACTTGCCCTTCAGATTTAATAACGGGGAGATATGATATTAGACAGTAACTTGGTGCCTGTAATTCCTAATCATCTGTTAGCATTTAGCTCCCACGCTGGGAAACATTTTCTGGCCAAGCCCCCATCATGCCCACCTGCCACTACAGCGCCAGTTAGGTATCCCTCCTCTGTGCCCCTGCAGTGGCTTGCCCTTTTCTCTTATCATTTCACTTTTGAAACTGATTATAATTATCTATTAATCCATCTCCACTCACTAGACTACGAGTTCCTTGAGGAAAATGTATCTGACTTCCAAAAGTTTGCAGCCTGAGTATATAATGTACCCTAATGTTTGCTGAATAAACGAGTGAATAAGTGATCAAACAAGTGAATGAATAATCAACCTTGCAAGGTTTCTTTCTTCTGACACTTCTAAGAAGGAAACATCTAAGGAGCTCATGAAACAGCACTGCCAGAGATTAGGCCCTGGATTTTGCAACTTCTGAGGAAACTTTCTATTATAGGAATCTGGAAATTTGTGACCATTCTCCCACTCCCAGCCCTGTCTCTCTCCCTCCTGCTCACTCCACTCAGGCGTGGCACGGGCATTCTCCGAGCGGAGCCGTGTCTTGCCCAGGAGAGGGCAGCAGAGGCCCATCCAGGGAGATGAGAGCGATGAGCTTTCCAGCTCTGGCCCTGCCTTCCCATCCAGTGAGAGCCAGCCGGAGGCCATCCTTGCTGCAAGCCTGTGACAGCTTCTGCTCCAACTGTGAGGACAGGAACCTGACACAGAGGTCACTCTAGGTCACGTGGTGGCAAAGTTAGGCCTGCCCATTAGTTCCCATTACTTCTGGACATCAGGGCCAATCTGCACAACACTTCCAAGAAGCCCCTAATGTCTTTTAGCCTAAAAGTAAAATAGACCCGAAGATATGGAAAATGTCAAACCCCTGGATGCTCAAGCGTCTCCCATTACAAAAGCCCGTCCTCAACACTGCCTCCCCTTCTAGCTACTACGCTTCCTCCGTCCACCTCACAGCCTTGCTCCTAGAAGGTCATCTCCACGGGCAGCATGCATCCACTTCCACAACCTCATCTCAAAATTGCTGCTAAGCCCACTGCAGTCTCACTTCTGTCAACCCCACTGAAGCTAATCATATTAATTCTACGCACGACCCAATTGCAAATCAGCGGAAAACTTCTGGCCTAAATTCATCCCCCGGGGAGTTCCCTGGTGGTCTAGTGGTTAGAATTTGGCACTTTCACTGCCATAGCTCAGCTTCAATCCCTGGTTGGGGAACTGAGATCGCACAAGCCACACAGTACGGGCCAAAAAATAAGTTAAAATTTTTTTAACATTTTTAAAATTAAAAAAATAAATTCATCTCCCCATTTCCCCTGCCCGTGTCGACTTCCTTTCTGCATCAGCAGATGATCCTATCTTCCCTCTCCTTGTCTACACAAGAAACCTGGAAGTCAGTCTAGAATCTACATCCCCCCTTATAACCTCGCCCCATTCATATCACAAGCCCTGCCAATTCCTCCTCCTAAAAACAACTAAGATTCATCTCCTGTTTTCATGCCACTGCCTCGATCAAGCCTTCATCGTGCAGTTAGGCTTCTAACCACCACCCACCCATCCTTGCAACCATTCAGCAAGTGTGCACTGAGTAGCTACACGTGCTAGGCACAGCTGTAGGTGCTGGCCTCGGAGTGACGAGCACGACTGACAAGGCCTGCTCTCACGGGGGCTCACATTCCTGGGGCCACAGACAGTAACAGGAAAATAAGCAGACAAGACAATATCAGACAGTGATAGGTGTTGTAAAGAAAACCAGACAGAGGGATGTGACAGAACAGCTAGCGGGAATACCTTTCTAATTAAATATGTTTAAATGCCTGGGGGAAGCAACTTCAGTCTGCTCCCTAGAAAAGGACTCTCTGAGGAAGTGACAAGAAGCTATCTAGGGCACTGTTCAATGGCTAAATCCTCAACTTCCCAGCCTCCCTTCAAGAGGGGGCCACGTACACAGTTCTGGCCAGTGAGATGGTAGTGGAAGCTGGGGGGCGGAAGTGGGTGTCCTGAGGAAGCTTTTGCTTTCCTGAGAAAACAGACAAGTACCACTGGCACAGTCCCTTCCTGGTCCTCCTGCGTCTCCTCTGACCATGAGGGAGGGAAGGAACGGCAGAGAGGCGGCCCCTGAAACAACGCCAGTAGCCGCCACCTGCGGGTCTGCCACGTGAGGAAAGCATGGCCTGCTCGCTTAGCAGAGTCTTCTCCTTGCTTCCAGCACACAGCATCCTAACTTGGACCATTAGCTCTGTGAGGTTCTGGGGAAGAGAAATCCAGGCAGAGTTCGAAGGCCCTCAAGTGGGAACTACCTTGGCATGGTCGGGGAGGAGAGAAAAGATTGGTGTGGCCGGAGCCCCGTGAGGCGGGAGGAAAAGAGCAGCCGACGACCGAGAGGTGGAGGGGCTCGTGAAGCTTTGCAGTCCCTGGAAGGCCATCCGGACTTTAAGCGCACAGAAGACCACTAAAGGGGTTTAGGCAGGAAAGTAACATACAGATTTAGTTTCTTAAAAGATCATTCGAGCTACCACGTGGAGAATGAGTCAGGGAGGGAGGGTACGGCAGACACTGCTTCAGGACTGACCCAACAGCTGCTCCCCCTCCTTTTCTCTTGCCCCCTTCAGCTCTGGAAGCAAGGAAGAAAGGAGTAATAAGAATCAGCAGGCCAGGCCTTCCCTGGTGGCGCAGTGGTAAAGAATCCGCCTGCCAATGCAGGGCACATGGGTTCGAGCCCTGGTCCGGGAAGATTCCCACATGCCGCGGAGCAACTAAGCCTGTGCGCCACAACTACTGAGCCTGCGCTCTAGGGCCCACGAACCACAACTATACTGAGCCCACGTGCCACAGCTACTAAAGCCCGCACGCCTAGAGCCTGTGCTCTGCAACAAAGAGAAGCCACCGCAATGAGAAGCCCGCGCACCGCAACGAAGAGTAGCCCCTGCTCGCCGCAACTAGAGAAAGCCCGTGCACAGCAATGAAGACCCAACAGTCAATAAATAAATAAATTTATTAAAAAAAAAAAAAATCAGCAGGCCACCAGCATCCTGCTCAGCAGAATGTAAGCACCGCGACACCCTGACTACCCCATGCCTCTTGCCATGTCTGCCTAGCAAATCCCTTCTTACACATCACATGCCAGTTTCCGTGAAGCCTCCCTCACTCCCTCACTTCGCAAGAAGACCAGGTGTTCCTTCTTCCACCGCCTCCCATATCATGTCCCTACTTCCATCATAGGTATACAACAGTCTTGATAGCAGTCGACATAATGGGACTGCTCATTCAACTATACAAGCATTTGTTCTCTCCACAAATGCATACCAAGCACTTGCTATATTCAGACACTGTGCTAGGGCTCCGGAACTCAACAGTGACCAAGTTCGATTTTTAGGTTTGGTCCCTGCCCTGGTGGAGCTTTCAGTCTAAAAAGTGAGATATTCAGACAGTTAAGGTTTGGGGAGAAAAGCAGCCCATCTCCCAGACCATGAACCGCTGCACGGGAGGGACGATCGCTCTGCCTTACCCCCAGGACCGAGCACACCGTCTCACACAGAGAAGGTGCACTATGACCTAAAAATGCATTTCTTATCTCTACCAGGAAACTCCCCAAGCATGAGCCGCTGTACTCTCATGTATTAAATCACGCACTCAAGCATCTTGAAAAACACTCTGCTCTCTCCCCACACTGTTGCAGGTCTCTTCCCCTACAAAAGGTTCCAAGAGTGTCTAACATAACACTTCACATCAGAGATCCTTAGTAGATGTGTGTTTGGCTGAAGGCTTCATTTGTATTTTCTAAACAGGGATACCTCATTGTCAGAGCCATGGCTGCTGAAGTGTGATTCTGAAAGCACTTAAAATAACTCCTCAGGTTCCTACCCCATAGCTTATTATGTGTAGCTTTAATAGTTCTCTAAATGCCCCATTTTGTTGCCCTTTCTACTACTGCAGATGATGGTAGCTGGGAACAAGACAGCAGAGACAAGGGAAATAAAAATAATACAGCCCCCACTTCCGTCTGTATTATTTGTTGCTTCTGTTGCCATAGTGAAGTTGACAAGTGACACACAGTTGAGAGGTCCTTCCTACAGTGGAACCAGTGAGTTTTGGAGGCCAGAGAGGTAGGACACACACACATGCAAGACTTCCACGCCTCCTAGGCCTGGAAAGGACTTACCAGGCCAACCGGCCCACTCTCCTGCCTCTAAGCTAAAAATCAAATGGATGGGCAGCTTGTTCCTAAAAATCCTCAAGAACAAAGTCCACCACCTCTGAGTCACCCATGGGGCTCTTATTTCACAATATTCATGGCCCTGAATGGGTTTTCTGTGTCTAATCTCATTCGCTCTTCCGTCCACCCAACCCAATTCCTCTGACTATTGCTTCTATGGAAATAAAAGTTAATCATCACCTGTACACTTTGTACAGTAACCCCGGAGGTAAGATAAAAAACAAAAGCCACCTTGGAAGCGTGGACTCTGCTTGAGTACAACCACGACCAGCTGTGTTCCTCTCAGGATTCCCCATCCCTGCTCTTTTGTCCGGTCTTGGCTCTGGGAGTGAGTGGCCTGAAGGGGCAGGGAGTACACGGGGTTGAGGCACATGTGGAAACACCCACTGACCTAACTCAGAGGCCTCTGCCACGAACAGAGAAACAGGCCTACTACCTACCCGGTCAGAGTGGGGGCAGAGCAGCCTCCCGTGAAGGATGTCTTCTTCCTTCTAAGTGAAATAAAGCAGAGAGAACAGGGAGGTCTGTTTTTAATGAGCATCTTTAAAAGCCTTTGCAACAGCAGACACAGCCCGGAAACCCACACTGATGGCAACAGGGCTCTCTCGCTTCCAGATGACCCTGCAAAACAGAAATGGTGCTGCTAAATCAGGAGTGTGGCTTTTTCCCACCTCACATTTAAAACTCCCAACCTTCAAAATCATTTCAGAAATCCTGCCTGAAAAATGTGTGATGGCCCTCACGGCGTAGCCTGGTTTGACGATGAAGGGGGCAGGAAAGCGCCCAATCCAAATGCAACGAGGGAAACTGCCCCCACCCTTTCCAGAAGCAGTGGGAAAGCCCTTCTACTCCCGCCGCCAAAGACACAAGGAAAAGGCCACCTGCAGAAGCACACAGGAATTCTGCAGCCTGAGAGCAGGCTCTTGATACTAACGGATCCCACCCCATTTCCCTGGTTCTCTCTTTCCTCCAGAACTACTCAACTTCCATTCTCTTGATCCATGTCACTAGATTAAGAAGACGGATGTCTCTCCCTGCCACGGACATGCCAGACAAACCCTGGGCCTCTCTTCACATTCCCTAAAGTAGTGTCAGGAAAATGAAACACTTGCACGGAACTTCTCTGCAGCGTCTCTGTTTGGTTTCTTTCACACCCTGGGCCGAGGAACCAGTGCTTATTTTCACAGGAGTAAAGAAGCCTCTGACTGTAAGTGAGGTTAACACCCACCCCGAGGCTGGATGCTTTCTGTTCTCTCTCAACAGCTGAGCATCATGATTTTGCTAATTAAGCCGCTTTCTTCTCCTTAATTAGCTGCATGTGAATCTTGTTGGGAAGTCTTGGATCCGTGAAATAGTCTGGGATAAGAATTAAAAAGAAGAAATCATCTAAACCCAAGGGAAAAAGACTAGGGGAGAGACAGCTCACTCTGCTAAAAAGCCAGGAAGGCTCTGTCTTAGCAGGACTGTTACTGGTGGTCCTGCTTTACAATGTAATATGAGATGCCACAACAAATCCCAAGGTCACTGTCTTCCCCACCCCCGCGCCCCCCCCCCCAGAAGTTCTGAGCCTCCAGCTCCAGCGTTCCCAGCAAGGGCTGACAGGGCGGCCCCTGTCCCCTCCACACCGCCCTGCCGCTGGCCTGTCAGCTTGCTGACGCACAGGGAGCCATGAGAGGGCTGAGGGAGTTTCTGGCTTTCTGCTCCAGGCCCATCTTGGGGCCCAAATAAATACCAAGTGTTATTCTTGTCTCAGCTCGGCCTGCTGGCTCCTGTCTCTGAGACATCACGCCCTCTCTGAGAATATCCTCTCAGAGGAGAGCCAGGCTCTTGCAGGATGACGACAGAAGAGGATTTTTATATACCCAGCATAACGTGAATCAGAGGCAGCATCTGCTGTGACAGCAAAGACATACTTAGATTCAGTCAGAAACGGTTTGAGGCTGTAATCCCAGGGCTAAAAGGACCCAAGAAATCATCGAGCCCAGCCCCTTCCCTTTAAATACCATTGACCTCAAGCCATCTCAGGGCAGCGGAGCCCATTAGAATCACCTGGGGAGCCTTTAAAACTGTGGATGCCCGGCCCCACCCCAGACTAATTAAATAAAAACCTCTGGGGGTGGGCCCGGACATCAGTATTTTTTTAAAATTCCCCAGATTATTTTAATGTGCAGCCAGGGTTGAGAACCCTGCTTTAAGATTCCCAGGGAAAGAGCTGCCAGTCTGTTCCTTAGGGAATCTCAAAATTCTTAACAATCTTTACCACGAGGAAGTTCTGCCTCGTTTCTTATCTGTCCTCATTTTGAGGAAATGACATTGAGGAAAGAGCCTTTTGAAAAAAGCTCCCTTGGGAGACACTGGATAAAGAAGCACCCCAGACTCTGCAGGGAGAATCCTGGGCTTGTCCGAGTCTAAATTCACAGTAACACTCCTGGTGCTCGTTTATCAAACGCCCAAAATGGACGCTGCCTTACTCACCTGCAGCAAATTCTTGAATGTTGTCTGGTCTTTTCAAAAGCATTTCTCTGGAAAACATCAAGGGATAAGGGGAGGAGGTAAAGCAGGTCCTGCACTGTCGGGGCAGATGACCCGAGACACACCCGTCCTGGCAGGCGGAAAGCCAGAGGACTCCTGCCAAGGACCCTTTCCTTCGTGATTTTCCTTCTAGTCAGGATCTGAGGCCAGGAGCAAGACATTCTAAATGGCAAGAAGCCTAGGGAATGCTCACCTCACAAGACAGCAAGTGCTGCAGCCAAGTGAAGCTTGTCATTCACTCCACAAACATTTCACAGAACCAGAGACCAGGCCCAGGCCAGGCAGCAAGTTGAAGAGCTCGCTGCCTCCTCCTCGAGGGACTCAGGTGTGGTGGGACAGATGTGCAACCCACAACCTTCCAAGGAAGTGTAACCAGGAATCGCCACGGGTGGGGGGGGAGGGCACAGTAAACCACGCTGAGAGGACGGACTTGAGATGGTTGTTGGCCCTGCATACAGTGGACACTGGGACAAAACCCAGGGCGCCGGTACCACTGGGAAGCTGAAACTGCCTTATAGCCCACCGACTTTTATAGCTCATAAAGCTCGTTCATAAACGTTATCTCACTCTACACTCTGTGAAACAGCAATGACTGTGCCCCATTTTACATATGAAGAAAGCAAGCTTTCAAAAGGTTGACCATTTGCCCAAATTCATAAAGCAAGTAAATAAAGGAGAGGAAGCCCAGGTCTTGTGGTTCCAAGGCCAGTGCTCTACAACATGGCCTTGTGGCCGTGGCTGCCCTGCCCCACCAGCATGGAAGGCTGTCCCTGCCCAGGAGGCCCCTGCCTCCCAAGCTTCAGGAATTTTGCTTCCCCTCTTCTCCTTCAATTCAATTTGAGAACTGTTGAGCACAAATTCTGTGTAAGTCACTATATAAGATATGGGGGATTGATTTTAAAAAGATAAAATATAGCCCCACCTCAAAGGAATTACTGTCAAGTGAAAGGAAATGGGTAAGTTCCCAAATGTCCAAAAGGCCAAGTAACCTCCAGGTAGTGCTACGGGAGGGTACGAAATAGTGTGCTGGGAGATCATAGGAGAAAGAGTGATTCCTTACGGCAAGACCCCCAAATCCTCACAGAGCAGCTGGCGTCTGAGAGCGCCCTTGAGGTACACATGGGACGAGGGCTGAGGGACAAGAGCCTTCCAGACCAAGGAGCAGCAGGAATAAAGGCCCAAAAATTAAAGGGAACTGCCCATGTCCTATTGACAGTGAACTCCAGAGGGTAGGAACTGGGTCGTATCCACCTTTGTTTCCCCAGGGTCTAGAAGAGCACTCAGGGAGTGTCAGTGCCCCTGCAGAGGGCGGTGGAATGATCAGAGAGGTCCAGTCTGGCTGGAGTGGGGGCACGTGCAGGGAGTAGTGGGAAGCGAAGGAGGCCCTAGTATGGAGGGCCTTGAAGACCAGGGAGAGACATTCATACTCAGTTCAAGAGACAATGGTGGGGGGACTTCCCTGGTGGCACAGTGGATAAGAATCCGCCAGCCAATGCAGGGGACACGGGTTTGAGCCCTGGTCCGGGAAGATCCTACATGCCGTGGAGCAACTAAGCCCGTGCGCCACAACTACTGAGCCTGCACTCTAGAGCCCGCGAGCCACAGCTACTGAGCCGGTGTGCCACAACTACTGAAGCCTGCGCGCCTAGAGCCCGTGTTCCGCAACAAGAGAAGCCACCGCAATGAGAAGCCCATGCACCGCAACTAGAGAAAGCCCACGCGCAGCAAGGAAAACCCATCGCAGCCAAAAATAAATAAATAAATAAATATTTTAAAAAAGAGAGAGACAATGGGGGGACTTCCCTGGTGGTGCGGTGGTTAAGAATCCGCCTGCCGGGCTTCCCTGGTGGCGCAGTGGTTGAGAGTCCGCCTGCCGATGCAGGGGACACGGGTTCGTGCCCCGGTCCAGGAAGATCCCACATGCCGCGGAGCGGCTGGGCCCGTGAGCCATGGCTGCTGAGCCTGCGCGTCCAGAGCCTGTGCTCCGCAGCGGGAGAGGCCACAACAGTGAGAGGCCCGCGTACCGCAAAAAAAAAAAAAAAAAAGAATCCGCCTGCCAATGCAGGGGACATGGGTTCGAGCCCTGGTCCGGGAAGATCTCACATGCCACGGAGCAACTAAGCCCATGTGCCTGCGCTCTAGAGCCTGCGAGCCACAATTACTGACCCGAGTGCCACAACTACTGAAGCCCATGGGCCTAGAGCCCGTGCTCCACAACAAGACAAGCCACCGCAATGAGAAGCCCACGCACCACAATGAAGACCCAACGCAGCCAAAAATAAATAAACATATTTATATTTTAAAAAAAGAGAGAGACGGGCTTCCCTGGTAGCACAGCGGTCGAGAGTCTGCCTGCCAGTGCAGGGGACACGGGTTCGAGCCCTGGTCCGGGAAGGTCCCACATGCCGCGGAGCAACTAAGCCCATGCGCCACCGCGATGAAGAGTAGCCCCCGCTCGCCACAACTGGAGAAAGCCCACCTGCAGCAACAAAGACCCAACGCAGCCAAAAATAAATAAAAATAAAATTTTTTTAAAAAAAGAAGAAAAAAGAGACAATGGGAATGGATAAACAAAGCGTGGTAGAGTCACACAGTGGAATACTACACAGCAATGAGAATGGAGGATCTAAGATACTGCTGGGGCTTCCCTGGTGGCGCAGTGGTTGAGAGTCCGCCTGCCGATGCAGGGGACGCAGGTTCGGGCCCCGGTCCGGGAAGATCCCACATGCCGTGGAGCGGTTGGGCCCGTGAGCCATGGCCGCTGAGCCTGCACGTCCGGAGCCTGTGCTCCGCAACGGGAGAGGCCACAACAGTGAGAGGCTCGCATACCTCAAAAAAAAAAAAGATACTGCTGAGCAAAAGAAGCCAGGCACAAAAGAGCACATATTGTGGAATTCCATTTGTATAAAGTACACAAAAAGGCAAAATGAATCTGTGTGATTAGAAGTCAGGATACTGGCTAACTTTTTGGAGGAAGTGACTGAAAGGGGCCACAAAGGGTCTGAGGTGCTAGTCAGGTTCTAGTTCTTGATCTGGACGCTAGTATCATGTGTGTTCTCAGCTTGTGAAAGTTCATCCAGTTTAGGATATGCCACTTGTCTGTACTTTATATTTCAATAGAATGTTTAAAAAAAAAAAAAGGCAATATTGTGGATCCACTTAAGATTTTTCCAGCCAAGGAATGATATGATCTGTGCTATGGTTTGGGAAGATTCATCTGCCTGGCTGTTTACAAAAACACCTAATAAAGCCTGTCTACAATTTCACACTTTGTTATCATATCTCCAGCCTAAAACCTGAGATCTCTGGATGCCTAAAATAAGTTAGATCCCTATTTCTAACATTTTTCAGTTCTAAAATTCAAGGCATTAAGAGTTCCATATACTGTATATATGAGTATAGGCTGGAGAGTTGTAGCTGAATGGCCATAAATCATTAGGATCTGCAAAACCCAAGTGGTGAGCTTGCCTCCCAACAAAAACAGAGTGGGGCTTCTCATGGCTTGCAGTGAGTGTACAGCAGAGACCTGCAGACAGGTGAGGACAGGCATGCTGCCCAGGATTCTGTCCCCTCTTCTCCCTTCCTCTTTTCTCACAGGAAGGAC
Organism: Pseudorca crassidens; assembly: GCF_039906515.1. NCBI lineage: Eukaryota > Metazoa > Chordata > Mammalia > Artiodactyla > Delphinidae > Pseudorca > Pseudorca crassidens. The sequence continues at coordinate 108,990,727 of NC_090297.1, read as the reverse complement.
CATCTGAAGCATCCAATGCAGACGAGGGGCTGATTCTGGTTCACTCTGGTATTATCCAAAGGAAATAACAATCACACCAAAAAGAAAACCAAAAGCAAACCCTCAAAGTTCAAACACTTCCTCTCCCCTCTCCCCTCCCCCTCAGAAAGAGAAAGGCCTAAAAGGGGCCAGGAGGATTTCAGGAGAGGAGCTTCCAGGACAGCAAAAGGAGAAGCCTGGTGGCCTACCTGGCCCAGGGAGGGGGATGATAAGGAAGGAAAGGGAAGATGCCTAGAGCTGTTCTTGCAGACACCCAGCTCCTCCTGGAAACTGTTCCTGGGCAGAGAAGCAGGGCCACCCCTGCCATGTGACTAAAACAACACCCTCTTTATTCACCACCCCCAAGGGTTCTAATCCTTTTGTTTGTGAACATTGCAAATGGTGAGTTAATTCAGGTTTTAACATCTATCCCCAATCTCGCTGCTGGAATCATTCTTAACTTGGATTGCAAGCTCCCCAGGATAGGAAAGATGTCATCCTTTATCTCCCTTTAGAAGAAAAGGTACAGAAAGTGATGGCCTGATCTCCAGGGCTGACACTGACAGAGAACCCCTAAACTATCTTTTGCCCAAGCTTTAAGCCTGGCCCCAAAAAACCAAACCTCACAGACAGGTTTCCATTTTCCCTTTCCCCTTCCCCTATCTGCCCTCTGAGAATCGGCTGCCACTTTGAAGAACAATGAAGCATGGAAAAAAGACACCCCTCCAGGCCTACTTTTAAAAAGACAAAGGAGAGCCCTACCTCTGGCTCCCCAGCTCCTGTGTGCTTACAGTGCAACACAGTGGAAAAACCAGGGGTTTGGATCCTGGTTCAGCAATCTGGGGAAGGTATTTCACATGTAAAATGGAAGTGATAATAAACTATCTTTGTAGACTTGCTAGGAGGATCAGCAAAAATGTACCAAAATGTCATACACTGTGGGCCCTGGGGACACAAACATGGCTCCACCAGCTTAGAGCTTTGGTCCAGGGAGAGAAAGAAAATGCAATTATACAATGTGATAACTGCTAATGTAGGAAACCAACAGCAGTGCCTGGAAATGGAAGCCATTATTATTTAAATCGTGCCTATCTGTTTGTAGCCAAACAGTATTCGACATAGCTCTATTGTTTTCATCCATTGATGCTCCATGATTTTTTTTTTCCCTCAGTTCTTTGCTTTTCATCCTATTAGGAACATTTTCATTCAAGCAAATGCCATGCTGAAAGGCAGTGTGGGGGAAGGAAAAAGGTGCTCCAAGACACGGTGGCAAATGGTTTTCTTTTCCCCATGACTTACAAGGGAGTGGCTTCCAACCCTTGGGAGTCTTTCCACACCAATGTTCTCAGGTAGAGAAAGGCCAGGCATCTGAATTTTTTTAAGTTCTAGTGACCTTGTTACAGGCCTCTGATAGAGAATAGGGTTCTACACCCAATGGCTGCCTGCTGAGTTTCTCAATGCCAAATTCCCTCTTCCAAGTGTTGGAAGGTATGTATTTATCCTTAGAGCTAAAGTGAATGCATATTAATATTTTTGAGAATTTTGAGATAACTGAAGGAAACCTCTAGAGATAACAAGAAAACCCTGGGTGCCACAGAGCCCGGCGCTAGAAAATATTCAATCTCAGGATATTTTCTAAACTTCAGACCCTAAAGGAAGCAACAAGTAGTGTTTAAAGAATGAAGAGGTCACTCACACTCACCTATCCCCAACGAGATTTCCACTATTTGCTCAAGGCCAGTCTGGAAACCACCTACCTGAAGAAACCACTTATGAGCAACTCCACTTCTTTGTGGGTCCTTAGGTACTTTTCATTAGTAATCCGAGTCTGAATCTGGAGGGCAAGAGAAAAAGGTCATGCTTCATGAGGAGAAAGATTTCGGGGTTCAAGCCCTGGAGGTGTGGGGGGCTTGGGGAAACAACGTGCGCACTTAACCCGGGTCTCTTCCCAGGACGTTTGAACATTGAAGCCATCTGTCTTCTTACAGAGCAACATCTTCAATGCTGCCTCCGGCTCAGGCTTAGGGGCCTTAACTAAGGTCGGGTCTCTACCGTTGGGAAGTTCTTGTTTGTATCTAAGTTAAAGTATCCGGCAGTCATTTCGGTCCATTTCTCTGGCCCATCCCTGTTTAAGTTTTTTTCTGGACTTTCAGGCGCCTGTCGGGCTCTGTTCAGGGCTCCAGAAGCTTAGGGTCCGCCGGGTGTGTCCCCACCCACCCAGCCTTCCGTCCCTTTATCTGGGAACAGGCTCCACGTCCCTTTTCTCCGGGGCCCTTACCCACGGGGAGCTGCAGTCTAATGGAGGCGGAGGTCGGGGGCCGCACCCACCTTGAAGCCGCGCAGCTTCTCCAGCTGCTCGGGGCTCAGCGCCTCGGGGTACAGCCCTTGAATCCCGCCCGGCAGGGTCGCCATCTTGTCGCGGTCGTCAAGGCGACGGGAGGCGCGGCTGGTGAGGACCCGCCCCTGGCCTGGCCCCGCCCTCTCCAGAAGGGGGCGGGGCTAAAAGAAGCAATAAGGGGGCCACTCTGAAGCCGAGGAGTAAGCTCTGGAAGGTGTCAAAAGGATCCCCTTCCCCAGATTTGGGGACTGAATTCCCATCTTGACTGCATATGAAAATGAGCCCTTCTTGACCCCACCCAACCTCAAATAGTTTTTTCTTTAGCTCTAGAGCATAACTGGAAAAGGGATTCCTAAGGCAGAGTCTCCCAGAATCTGGTTCCTGACTCTCTCATTTAAAGCCTAGTAGTAGGGAAGGAAAATCTAGGCTTCTTCCCTTTCCACCGGCCCGGGAGCCAAACCCTTCCATCCTTCAAGTGCAGACACTTGACCCTGAAGTCTTGGATTCTTAACACAACATGAAAGCACCCCATAGGATGGAATGAACCGAGTTCTACAAAGGAAGGAATGTTCTCAGACTAAAAATGCTGGAAAGGACCTGGGGACATGCTGCCAGAAGTTTCCCCTCTTGAACTGACTTTCTTGTGTAGATTAACTGCTCCTTATAAATTCTAAATCATGTTTCCCACTCCCAATGGAGTAGGGGAGGGGAAAGGCAGTTGGTCTTCAAGATGTGTTCTTCTGCTATCTAATTAAGAAGAGAACGTGAGACAGAAAGCCAGAGAGCTGAAAATAGCACCTAGAAAGGGCAGGAGGCTGTCTGACAATACACGCAAGTGCTGAATTTCTACACCCCCTCGGAGATCATGAGCAGCAGAGACCTTGTGAGAGGCAGAGAAGAGCCCAAAAGGAGGCAGTCTTTTCAGATTTGAGAAAACTGCCCAAGGAGCAAGGAAAGAGCTTAACAAGCCCAGCATTAGGCCATGGCCTGGGAGGGGGTCTCTCTGCCATCTGCCTCTCAGAAAAGACTGAGGAGGGAATTCGCCGGCGGTCCAGTGATTAGCACTCCGTGCTTTCACTGCTGGGGCTGGGTTCAATCCCTGGTCAGGGAAGTAAGATCCCGCAAGCCGCACAACATGGCCAAAAAAAAAAAGACTGAGGAAAAGAAGTGAAAATGTTGGCAGTTCCCAAGCCAGGAAAAACACCTCAAGAGGTAAATTAAATAGTGGGCTACAAACCTCTTCTCAGAAACCCCATCTGGGTAGTAATCATTTTGATTGTTTTTTAGGAGCGAGAGTTATAGTGAGAGGTAGATAAGCTGCCATCTGTCAGAAGTGATTTTTTTAGGCAGGAGCAGAGGTTAATCAGACGTGATAGTTCCTGTTGGCTAAGACCTGTCTCTTCCCACCCCTCCACCCCCCAGAGAAGCTAGTGTTGGAACCTCTAAGTTGCACCATCCAATGTGGTCACCACGAGCCACCTGTGGCTATTAAGCGCTTGAAATTTGCTGAAAGTGTCAGATGAGCTGTAAGTATAAATCACTCACTGGATTTTGAAGACTTGGTATTTTAAAATGTAAATATCTCTAATAATCCTTACATTGATTACATGTTGAATATTTTGGATATATCATATAAACTCGTTGAATAATACATTGAATATACTGGTTAAATAAAATATATTATTAAAAGTCATTTCACTTTTTCCTTTCACTTTTTTAATGTGGCTACTAGAAATTTTTAAATTATATATACAGCTTGCATTACAGTAAATGGTGCTGGTCTGGACTGTCGAATCTACACACACACACACACACACAGGCATATACATGCACAATTCCCTCCATCCCCCACCCCCATGCATAAAATAATTAATGTCTTCCTTCTGCTAAACTATGATCTTCTTGTGCTTTGAGAATCAGTCAAGCCTTTCTTGACTGACCACATCCCATGGCCCAAACCCCAAATACACATATGTGTAAATGAGAGAGGCTACTTTTCTTTTTTTAACAGCACCTCAGTTCTCACTATTGTAAATTGTGTTGGCCTTTCTTACCTCTCCACTTGAGGTAGAAGCCACTCGAGGGAAGGAAGATTATATAATCAATTCTTCGTACACTCTCACAGATTCTGCTACAGAAGTCTTCACTCTGTTTTCAATTAGTGAGGCCAGCAAGTATTTGATGACTAGCCATTCTGCCCACGCATACCTTCACTACATTTTGACCTTTCTGAAAAGTACCCCAATTATTTAGCATGTCTCGTTTCCTAAGAATCTAAAACCAGGAGTGAGCTCTCTCTTTATAAAGTCAATAATCTTTTAATGTAGGGCATCTTAACATTGAGTGCAGAGAATAAGAAAGAGGGTGAGCTTGGGGATGGTGGGCAGAGAAAGTACCTTGGAGGAACCTAGTTGGAAGCCTCACCTCCTCCTGGAGAGCAATTCCCTGGTATGCGCCTCTGGGTCATTTTCCCCCCCAGTCTTCACCCCACAGGGCTTCCCTCCCCTACAGCCTGAAGGACAACAGAGAGGTGCCCACAGTAGCCCAGCAAGGAGGGCCTGAAGAGAGCTCCCACATCTTCTCTCCTAAACCCCACCTCTCCTCTCAGACTGAAGCCTTCCGTCTGGGGACCACAAACTAAACGAAGGATTGGAGGCGTTTTGCTGCCTGCAGCTGTCTCCTCAATTGCTGACTGGGAGGAGGAGTGAGGGGAGTTCATTATAATTCATTTTTGTGAATGTTTAATATTTCAATTAATATGATCAGCCCCAAGCCTGAATGAGCAGCAGGGCGGCAGATCTGCTGACAAGACACAGAGTAATGAGATCAACAGGGCCATGGGGTCTTCCTAGGCTCCATCCTCAGAGGGCATGATCTGTTTAGCATCTCCATAAATACCAAGATCAGATTAGGAGGCAAGGGAAGGAGCAGTGGGGGTGGGGAGATGGGTGGAAAGTTACTTTCCAGATGTATTTGCACTCTTGACTCCCTGGCACTGCCATCGCATATTCTGACCACCCTGCACTGGGCCCTCTCCCATCTCCCCCTACCCACCCATTTTAGAGGACCCTATTGGGAGCACCTGGACATCCGTACCATGAAGTGTAATCACGTCTACACATACACACACACACACACACACACCACACACACACTCACACTCACACTCAAACATACATACCTGTCAGAATGTGGCTTCAGGCCACAGAAATGATGCTAGGGAAGGATGGATGGTGGTGAATGGAGAATCAAGCAGTAGAAGGAAGGATAGCTCTCACCCAGGGCTCAGATGAAGACACAAGAGGAAGAAAGGCCAGGCTCAACCACTCCCCCCATTCCCAAGAGGAGATTTGACAGGGAAGTTAAACGCATGGACTTGGAACCACACTGTCCGGGCTCCACTCTCAGCTATACCTCTTTCCAGTGTGTGACCTTAGGCAAGTCATTTAATCTCTCTGTGCCTCAGTTTCCTCATCTTTACTCGAAGATAACAATAGAACCTACATCATAGGGTGGTGCTGAGGGTTAAACAAGTTAGTAAATCTAAAGCACTTAAACAATGCCTATGACACGGACCAACACCGTAAGAGCCATCTAAGTGATAGTACTACTAATCCCCTTCCAGAAGAAAAGCCTGCCTGTCCAGAGAGCTGAGGCAGGGCTGCTGGGATTCAGGCAGGACAGATTTCAGAGACACCAGCACCACTGTGGAGACATCAGCCCCATTCTGGGGCGAAGAAGGGGTGACAGGAGGCGAGGAGTTCCACAAAAGCTGTGAGCCCAGGTCGGTGAGCACCTGATGGCAGGCAAGGGCTGCCCCGTCCAAGAGGTTTGATGCCAGCAGACACTCCCTGCATTGAGGGGGAGCTGTGAGTGAGCCCAGTGTACAGAGGGGTCAAGCTCCCTCGACATCACAGGGCAAACTGATCATCTGTAGAAGTTTAACTGTTTAGGGGAGTAATGGCCCCCAAATATGCTTCCCTCATCCCTCTTTGTTACCTGACTCAATTAGAGAGTCCCAGTCAGGGAACATAACTGGGGTGGGGGGAGGGGAGAAGCAGAAGGAAGGAATTTGGGGGTTTCCTCTGCCCTAAAGGGGAACTTGCCAGCTGTGATTCTGCCCATTGAAGGAATCAGGAATCTACTCTCATCAGAGGTTCTTGGCATTGACTACTTATTCGAGAAATATTTGTTAAGCTCCTACTACGTGTGAACAAGACACTGTGCTGGACACTGTGAACAGTAAAAGCTGAATTAAACAGTGTCCTGGTCTTCAAACAGCTTCCAAGTGCGAGCTCCCGCTGTCACCACTGCTGCCTCCCTGCCCACGCACTTATACACACAAACGCCCCAGAGGGCGAGAAGGGGGCGTCGGCAAATGCCAGCAAGATCGAGTTTTTCTTGGTTCCCTTTCTGGAAAACACAGTTCTCTCTCTGCACTCATCTCACCCTGCTCTCTCTTCCACAGCCCCCTTTCCATCTTTCTCTCTGGGTCCCTTCTGCCCTTTCCCCCAGGCTCTGCGACCTGCTTCCCTCCCCAGCTACACCCTTCTCCCCACCCGCCCCTAATCTGCCCAGCCATCTCTATGCCATCTTCTTTTCCCTGTTTTCTTCCCTTGGCTCCCCACTCTCAGTCTCCCCAGATGCCAGCTCCTCTCTCTTCCTCCCCCCTGCTCCCCTCTCCTGGGTCTTCTCTTCCAGCACCGGGGACAGCTCCAGCCCCCGGAACAATGGACCCCACCTTAGGGCTCCTCTATAAATTCTCCATCTTAGTGCCTTGCCCAACTCGTGATTAGGGAGTAAGATGGGGGAAGGGTTATTATCAACAGGACCAGCTGCTCTTCTGGGGGTGGGAAGGGAGTCAGGGAGGAAGGAGATAGGAAGAGGGCGTGGCTCTTGTCTGGATTGTGCGTCCCTCTCCAGGGTAGAGAATTTGTCTTCCACCCCTGAGACTGACATCACTGATGTCAGGGGAAAGGAGGTGGGAGTGGGGAGGGGGGTGTGGAGGGGGGAGGTTTTTGTTGAGGAGAGCGCGGCCGGAGAGCAGAGCTCCGGGACCCAGGTGACCGGGAAAGCAGGCAGCCCCAGCGGCGGGAGCAGCCAGCAGCAGCCCAGGCCCGGGGACCGGGGTGGGGGTGGGAGGGGGGCTGAGGGGAGGACCTGAAGGGAGGCGGCAGGGCCAAAGGGACCCCCGGCGCCCTGCCGCCATCAGAGATCAAGCATCTGGCATCAGGGATCTTCGGACCCAGCAGAAGGATCAGCCACAGGGGAGGTGTCCTCCCAGGGAAGCCAACGAGAGCTCCACCTGCCCCACATCAGGAGTGCCCCCCCCAACGCTGCTGGCAACCATACCAGGACCCTAACCCCTCAGCCTGCAACCCCATCACCCTCCTCAGGCCCTTTCCTCCACCTCCAGCTCTAATCTCAACCCCTAGTTCCCAGCGCCCCTGCTACCACCCTAACCCTCCAGGTCTTGGCCACACTGCCCCCCATCCTGGGATATCTGCCAGATCTCTGGGAGGGAGATCGTTTGCTTGGGCTATGCCCCCTGGTGGCATGACAGTGTCTGCCTAGACCCCTGACCCCGAGCCCTCAACTCCCTGGGCCTCCTTTGTGTGAAGAGCGGCCCCTCCGCTCAGCACTGTGGTTGAGGCCAAAGGGAAAGCCAGCCCCAGCCACTTGCCTCCTTGCTGGGCAGCTCCCCCTGGCCTTCGGGCCTCTCCCTGCTCCCCTCGGCCCCTTCTCCTGGGCCGCCCCAATGAAGGAACCGGATGCCATCAAGCTGTTTGTGGGGCAGATACCGAGGCATCTGGAGGAAAAGGACCTGAAACCCATCTTCGAACAGTTTGGTCGGATCTTCGAGCTGACTGTCATCAAGGACAAGTACACCGGGCTGCACAAGGGTGAGGGGTCAGGCCAGGCTGGAGAGGCTTCAGGGAGTGGGCTGGGAGGTTGGGAGGCTGGGAGGAGGTGGGGAAGCCAGGCTGGAGGGATGGAGTGGCTGGAGAAGGCTGATCTGGAAGGAAAAGAGTTCATGGGCTGGGGAGTGTGGATGGAGGAGCTAGAAGAGAACTCAGCTAGGGTGACCAGGGGACCTCAGGTGGAGGACCAAGGAGAGCCTCTCTGGGGGAAGAGTTGTCCAGGTGGCTGCAGAGATGTGGACCCCAAAGTTGAGGGGGATGATGTGGATGAACTCAAGGAAGGATGGAGGAACGAGAGAGCTGGTTTGAAAGATAAGGAGCTGGGCAGGGGTGTGTGTGTGGAGGGGGGCAGCACGCACAAGACTGAGAGTCTTAGTAGCCTCAGATACTATTGGGATGGGGGTCGGGACACAGGGTCAGGTGCTCAACCTGGAAAGAGTGGATGTTCGTGGAGTGGGCAGGGCAGCCCCAGAACTAAAGAGGGGGACCTGGGAAACAGTGTAGGACACAGATTGGTAAAGATCTGGGAAGCGTAGGGACTCGAAAGTTAAGGGAGCTGGGGGTGAAAGAGGATGTGCCTCAGGCCAAAGGGCTGTGCAGCTAAGCAGGGTCAGGCCTGGGGTCAGGCCTTGGAGAGCCCCAGACACTGGGAGTCAGAGGGGCCACGCTGCCTCCCCCTCCACCGGCCCAGGGACTCCGGCTCCCCACTCTTCCCTTTCCTTCTCTAGTCAGCTCTCCACCCTCCACCTGCCTCCCATGGAGCTGGAGAGAGAGGAGGAAATAGAGAAAATGGGAGAGGAGAGGGCTGATGATGACCAAGATGGAGGGAGGTGGAGGCAAAGGAGAAAGGGGAAAGGAGACCAGCTAAGGAAGAGAGAAAACCACACCACACGTACTTGTCTGGAGATCACATGCCCCTTCTCCTCCCCCCACACAAAGCCCCAGCTCCCACAGCCCAGGCATTCTCCCTCTTCCATCACCCCACCATGTAAGCCTCCTGGTCTCGGGGTCTCTGCCCTGTGCTCATCAGCCCAGAGACTCCGGGGACGAATGTGCACCCCCTCTCAGACACCTCCCCACCCCAGCAGGCAGAAGGTGGCAAGAAGGGACAAGCTTCCCAGTCCTCAGTTTCGTGGGGGGTAGGGGGCCTTTTAGGGAGGGGAGACCGGGGACTTACCCCCGACCCGGTCTCTCTGCCCCTGCCCCTCCTCAGGATGTGCCTTCCTGACATACTGTGCCCGCGATTCAGCCCTGAAGGCCCAGAGCGCCCTGCACGAACAGAAGACGCTTCCAGGGGTGAGTCCCGGCCTTTTCAAGGCCAGGGGGCTGAGAAGGGCCTTAGAAGGGGCACCACCTTCCCAAGACACTGAGTGTATTTTCCACCTCCTCTCATCACCGGGAAGCCCCCGCCTCCTTGCTGAAGATGCACGCATTTCTTCTCACCAAGAGAGAAGGAAAACAGCGAGGAGCAGAGTAGATATAACCCTTGCAAAGAGCAGAGGTAGCCCTTTCCCCACTTCCCAACCTGCCCCCGGGGCAGCACTCAGAGGAGGGACTTAGCTGGCTGGGAGGCATGGGGAGAAGACTTTGGACACCAAGTGCAGGGCCGAGTGAGCAGGAGGCACTCAGGCACTCTTTCTGGCTCTGGGGAGGAAATCTGCCTGTGAAATGGGGGAGGGGTGCCTGCGGCCAGAGATGGGCAGCTGGTGCCTGCCCACCTGGCATCTCTGTGCTGACTTCTGAGGTCGAACAGCCTCACCTCGCGTCTCCCAGGAAAAGCCGCGGGAACAGTGCCACAGGGCATCAGGGTGGTCAGGGCCTGGTGGGCCTGGGCTGGGAGTAAGCCCTGCGGAGGGGGGCTGCGGGCAGCAGACAAGGGCAGGGGCAGCCATCAGTGTGGAAGTTCAGGCCTGACCCCACCAAGTGTGCCCAGGGAGGCAGGGGGTGCCTCTGACGTGGCCTCCCTCCTGCAAGGTCAGAGCTCTTTGTCTTCTTCCCAGGCAGCCTTGCAGCTCATCCCAGGCCTGGGCTGGCACGGACAGGAATAAAGAATCTCAGACTGCCCCCCAGTTACCCATCCTGTGGGGAAGGGATGTGCCGTTCCCTTTCTGTATCTATCGGCTTCTGTTGTCTTCCCTGGAAAGTACCTCTTGAGAGCTAACTCCACCCTTCCCTCCAGCCAACATTTGCTAAACACAGTCTGAGTGCTGGAGACACACCTGTCACATCTTCTCCTTCCCTCGTGTGGGAATGGAGATGGAGCCCGATCCTCTAGCTCTTCCTGGGAGAGAAATAGACAAAACAGATGGGAAGGGCGGCGGGGGGGATCTAGGAAAATTAGAACTGTCTCCACCACTCCCAACTTCACCCCCTCCATGGCTCTGTGACCCTCTGTGGCCCTCAACCCTAAATACCACTATAGGAAAGCAGATCTGCTGCCAGCTCCCCACCTTCACCCCACTATCTTATCCAGTCGGGGGCAAGGTAGCCCAGAACAGCCATCGCCCACAGAGTTAAGGATCTGTGTATGTGTGAGCAGGCTCGGGCTCTAAGCAGCGTGTGTGTGTGTGTGTGAGTGTGTGTGTGTGTGTGTGTGTGTGTGTGTGTGTGTGTGTTTGGGCACATGAAGCCCTGTTCCCATCACATGACCTCACAACTCTCCTCTCTCTTTCCTCTGGGGAGGCCCCCCACAAATCAGCAGTTTTCATTTCCATTGCCGTTTCTCTGTCTTTTTCTGTTGTCTCCTATCTCTCAGAGCCCCTGCGGAAACCAGAGAGGGACAAGGGAGAAGGTAGAAAGCAGGGGTACTGGAGTGGGGACATGGGTGAGAGAGATGGCGCCGGGTGCACAGGAGCCCCAGGGCCATCTGTGCCAGCTGGGGGCTTCTGCCCTGGCTCTGTCCCCCTCCAGCTGCCTGTGTGGCTCAGGCAGGGCTACGCCCTGGGTGTGGAAAGGCGCTGCCTCCTCTTCCTGAGGTAATAAGGCCCAGGGTGGGAGGCGAGTGAGAAGGGAGCCCCAGTTAATAATTGTCGAGCCTTGCCCCAAGCTCCCAGGTGAGGTTGAGTCCTCCACTTTGGCCCTTGCCCCAGGGGACAGAATCCAGAGGCACCTGACAGAGCCTTTAGTAGGAAATGAGGGGTTCTATCCTCCAAGGGGCCCCCCGTGCTGGGGGTTTGGGGGAGCAGATGTCTATAACCAAGCTCTGCCTGACCCTTTGTGCCCCCAGATCTTTTCTCAGCCACCTGCCTTTCTGGCAGCAGTGTTTCCCCTCAGACAGTCATTGAGTGTGAGTGTGTGTGTGTGTGTGTGTGTGTGTGTCCAGCGTGCCAGCTCTTGCACAACTGTGTTGGGAAGTTCCTCCTACTGTCTAATCTCCGTGCCCTCTGACTGCAGGTTCTTTCTCTAATGGGGGCATTTACCCGCTCTCCTTTCTCCCCATCTTTGTCAGCTCAGAATCCGGAAGATGCCACCATATTTGAGTGACGCTTCAGGCTGCAGAGAGAAAGAATGGGAGCTGGGCCTATGGCCATGGAACCGCATTTCCTTCTCTCTCCCCTAAGAGTTCCCAGGAGAGGCTCTGTCACAGGTCCCTGGATTCTTCCTAGGAGCAGGGTGTGACCTCCTGGAGGTGGTGGTGTGAAGGACCCCTGTCTGGCCTGCGCTTCCCCCTCTACTTGGGCCAAAATCCCACTCTGGGGACACGGGTCCTCCCCGTCATCTTGCCGTTGGGCAGGTGGATTCTGGCTCCATGGAGAGGACCTGTGTGTGGTCTGGGACACCAGGCGCAAGTCTGGAGTCGGAAGTGGCAGGGCACCAGGACTGTGCCCTCAGGAAAATTAGATCTGTGGGCATGGGGAGCTCTTCTTGGAAGTGGAGTCTTAGCTATTGGTGAGAGGGACTTACTTACAAGTGACCATGTTGGTAGGGGCCTCAGGGATACTTGGTAGGAGTATAAATAGCCCCTTCTTCTTTGGGAGGCCCTGGGGAGGGCTTATCACCTGGCGGGTGGTAGCTAGGGAAGAGAGGCGCCCGGCGCCAGGTTGCCCGGTAAACAGGGCCCAGCTGGACTCAGGGGAGGAGGCAGGTGTGCCCGAGCTGAGCTAACAAAGGCCGAGCTTCCCACAGGAAGTGCCAGGCCAAGAAGGAGAGGCTGGGAACGGGGCACTGGGGGCCACTGAGGGAGGAGTCTGTCTGTGAGGGAGTGGGGAGAGCCTTCCGTCAACATGGTCTGTGCTGTGGTCTGCGCACTTGTGTGTGTTTTTGTGCGAATCCATGTCAGCTGTGGATACTTATTGATATGCTATTTTTGTGCCTGGGAGCCTTGCAGGGAGGGAACACCATCCTTTCTCCCTGGATCCCAGGTTCCCCAGCCCCAGCTAGAGCAACACATCCCCAGGGGCCTGTTGGGAAGGGGTTAGTGCCGAGATTAAGAATTCCCCGAAGCTGTGACTCCAATCCTACCTCTCCTGTAGTGGGAGCTGGGGGGCTGGCTGCTGACCTGCCTGTAAGAGGACTTCCTGATGGCTTTGACTGGAGTACGGGAGAGAAGGGGAGTGAAGGACCAAGAGTCCTGAGTGTCTGACCCCCACCCCTTGCTACACACACACCAACTCACACACAAACTCACACGCGCTCCTGAGGAGATTGAACCTCCGATGGGATAATCCCAGATTGGTGGAGGATAAAGCTGGGGCAGATTGGCCGGAGGATTTGTGTGACTGTTCCCCCTCCACCACCCCCACCCCCACCCCCAGCTGCTCTCAGATCCAGAGATTGGGGGGGAGGGGTGGACAGGGAGGAAGTAGTGGTTGAGGCGGGGCCTAGATTTGATCCGGGCTGAAAATACCTCACTTGCAGAGTCCAGCCAGACTGACTGGCATGGCGTGACACCTGGGAACAGGGTGCAGTGTGAGAAGGGGCAGGGGCAACTATCATTTCTGCACTTCTCTGTGTTAAGTGCTGACACACAAGACCTCAAGGCTAGAATACTAGAGCTGAGGGGAACCTGACTCTAGATCGCCTGATCCAGCCCATTTTACAGATGAGGAAGCTGAGGCCTAGAGGAGAGAAATGACTTGTCCAAGGTCACCCAGCCAGTGAGTGGCAGAGCCAGTCCTCGAAGTCCAGTGCCTTTCCTGAGGGTAACTTTGGCCCCACCCTCAGAATTTGGATGAATGTTTTCTTCTGTTTACTTATTTTTTTGGTCACTAGAACTAAGGCTGCCCCACCATCAGATGAGTGGGGTGGCCAGGTGTGGCCCCAGCGGTCAAAGCCTTCAACAGCAAAATATTTTCAGATGTGAAATACTGAGTCCTTTCCTCCCTCTCCAGTTCCTAAGATGCTCCCCACACTGGTTAAGGCAATCAACCTGCGGGAGTCATTCCCAAGTCCTCTTACCAGACAGGAACATGGAGTGGGGAACTGTCTGCATTTCCACTGGAGGCTGAACAAAGGGAGATGCTGCAGGAGTAGGGAGAGGGTAGAGCTCAGGAGGACTTCCGGGTACCCGGAGAATCGCGAAAGAGCACAGGACAGCATTTCCTCCTTTAGAGCTGTCTTGGCGGTGAGACATCAAGGATTTGATCTGGAGGAGGAAGGCAGGAGCTTGGACAGTATGGCCCCTGCAGGGCCTGCTCAGCGCCTCCCTCCAGAATCAGGAAGCTCTCCTGGGCCCCTCCCCCACCTCCCAGCCCCCACCAAATCCTCCACCCCCAGCATACCCTGTTCCCACCCCCCCTCCCCACTCCTTCTCCGGGTGTGTGGAGCAGCACAAGTGATGACGTCACCATGGTCGCCTGGGCGACGGGGACGGATAAATCAGGCTGAGTGGGCGGTTGCCATGGCGCGCATTCTCCCGTTGCCACGGAGACTGGGCATCTGCTCCCTTTGTGCTGCCCGAGTGCCTTCCCCCAGGGGTCAAGGGGTGTAGGGGGGCAGAAAGAGAGGCAAACACACCTCTAGGGGTCAGAAGGAAGTCGGGGCATCTGTGGGGTCTCCCTCAGTCTAGAGTCTTCCTTGGGGCTGCTTGAGGGGGTGGCCTCTGTTGCTCCTACTTTGTAGAACTGAGGCAGCTTTTGCTGAACAGCCCTTAGTTGGGCTCTAACTCAGGACCCGGGTCCTATGGGCAGCCCCACTCTCCCCCTAAGGAGGGCAGCACCTCTCCCCGGCCAAATCATCTGGGGCCCTACCTGAGCTTAGAGTCGTGCCCCAGGAGCATCCTCCTCTACATCCTCTCCTTCCACTACCTCTAATCCCCTCAGGTCCAATCCTAAACAAGATTAAGCCCCATCCCTCCCTTCCCATCAGCACTTTAGAGGGCTGGGCCTGGGGCTTACTCCCTCTAGCCTCTCCACAGGTCCTGGCCTGGGGAGGCCTCCTGGGGTGGTCAGAGGAGGTCCCCAGCAGTTGCTTTCTCTTCTTTCCTTTAGATGAACAGGCCGATCCAGGTCAAGCCAGCCGACAGCGAGAGCCGAGGAGGTAGGTTTTGTACCTTGGGACTCAATCCTTCTCCCTCAATCCGCAGGCCTAGGACTTGGAGTAGCTGAGGGGCAGGCTTTCTGAGGAAGAAAGTCTGAGAATTCTGAAGGGTTCCCAGTCAAGATGGGCATAGGAGTCAGGGTGGCCAGAGGGGATGTGATCCAGCCCATTGCAGAGACGGCAAGACTGAGGCCCAGAGTGGAGTGCAAGTCAGTCCTTCAGAACTGGTATGCACAGTCTATGTATCTGCAGCCCATCCCCCAACCATCCCTTCTTTCACGCCCTAGAGCCATCGGTCAGGGGTGAGGGGAGTTCCAGGGAAGAGCTGAAGGCGAAGGGGAGGGGTCTCTCTGCCTGTCCCAAGCTGGAGCAGGGCTGGGAAAGCAGCCTGGAGGCCCTGAACCTGCCCCTCCTCCTGTGCCCTACCCGCCAGAAGACCGGAAGCTCTTTGTGGGGATGCTAGGGAAGCAGCAGACAGATGAGGACGTCCGGAAGATGTTCGAGCCTTTCGGGACCATAGACGAGTGCACTGTGCTCCGGGGCCCAGACGGCACCAGCAAAGGTAGCCCACAGATACCCCTTCCCCGCCGGGCATTCCGCCTTCCTGCCCCTCCCCCACTGGTTCCGTGGGCTATGGGGACTGTCGGGGCCCTCAAGGGTGGGCATTCACCCCTTCCTCCTCCCTCTTGAACTCTCCAGGCTGCGCCTTCGTGAAGTTCCAGACTCACGCCGAGGCCCAGGCCGCCATCAACACCCTTCACAGCAGCCGGACCCTGCCGGTGAGTCCCGTTGCCCCAGCCCTCAGGCCTCTTCCAGCCTGGCTGGGCCCACGCCAGACCCTGGCTCAGAGGGCGCAGTCCGTGTTGGATAGGGTCTTTACTATCCAGAATGGACTGCCTATTATTGAATGACTATTATTCAAAAAGAATTTTCTGGCAGAAGAATCAAACCTCTTAGGGACAGCTTCCCCTTTCCAATAACATCTCCCAGCCCCTCCTCTCCTGCCTCCTCCAGCCCTCAGCCCTGGTCACCTCTCACCTCTTCTCCTTCCTTCCCATATCGCATCCCCCCTCCCCCCCACCCCGCCTCACTGGCTGGGCATCGGGACACTTGCTTAGAGGCCCTGCGTGCCCTCTGCACATTCATCCTGCTGCCCCACACATTAGCAGTGGGTCAGCTGACTGATCTCGCAGAGAGCTCCCCCAGCAGAACAAACCTCTCAGAAGGAACTAGCTAGCTCCCAAGGAGGTGAGCTTCCTGTAACTCGAGGTTCTCCAGCAGAGGCTGGGCAAACACTTAGCAGGGACCTGGGCAGCATCAGATAGAGAACTGCGTTCCAGACCCTAGGATTCCACAACAGTCCTTGCAAATGTTCCAGGCTGGTTTTTATTTGGCATAGGCTGGTATGAAACTTTGAGGCTGCATCCCTGAGCACACCGTGAGGACTGGGATGTGGGAGCATGGGGTGAGGTAAGGGGGTGGGGTAGCTACCAGGCAAGACGAGCTTGAGGTTAAACGTTTGCTGTGGCTTGATCCACCCTGGGGAGGATTTCCGGCTCAGAATCTTCATGGAGAAGCCAGGACTGCCCTTTGCATTCTGGGAGCACTTTCCCTTTCCCAGCACATTCCTCTACGTTTTTTAGTCTTTTGCACACTCTGGCACAGGGGGAGGGTGGGATGAAAGTCTCCCCGCTTTGACATAGGCACAATGATGGCTGCCCTCCCAAAGAGGCCAAGCCACGCGTGGTGGAACTGAGGCCAGGTCGTGAGGGCTCTGGGGAAGAAAGACCCCGACTCTGTCCCTCTGACCACATGGGGGGCCGGTGCCCAGGGTGCCTCGTCCAGCCTGGTGGTGAAGTTTGCTGACACGGAGAAGGAGCGAGGTCTCCGCCGAATGCAGCAGGTGGCCACCCAGCTGGGCATGTTCAGCCCCATCGCCCTCCAGTTCGGAGCCTACAGCGCCTACACCCAGGCCGTGAGCACTGCCCGCCGCCCCCCGCCCTGCCCTCACGCCCCCCACCCTGCCCTCACGCCCCCCAACCCCTCCTCCCCGTGCTGGGCCGGACCCATCCCCACGCTCTCCAGCGTCCTGCCCCCCCGCCCCCACCACCAATGCCCAGGACCAGGGTTGGGAGGGGAGCCAGGCCAGGCTGCAGGGGGGCTGGCCCCACTCTCCTCTCTTCCCCTGTCCCCAGCTGATGCAGCAGCAGGCGGCCCTGGTAGCGGCTCACAGTGCCTACCTCAGCCCCATGGCCACCATGGCTGCCGTGCAGATGCAGCACATGGCCGCCATCAATGCCAATGGCCTCATCGCCACCCCCATCACCCCATCCTCAGGTAAGGCAGGGCTGGGCTGGGTGTGAGTGGGGCAGGTCAGGGGAGCTACCACGTGGTGGGGGAGGGGAGGGGGGCACAGGGCATCACTCAGGGAAGCCATGGGGGCTGGGAGGGGTTCAGGGGTCAGAGAGTAGCCTGCTTCCTCCCCTCTGCCCTCAGACTTGTTGACTGCTTCTCTGCATTTGTGTGTATGTGTGTGTCTGCTTCTCTGTTCTGTCTCTGCCGCTTTCTCTTCCCCAGGAACCAGCACCCCTCCTGCCATCGCTGCCACGCCCGTCTCTGCAATCCCTGCTGCCCTGGGCGTCAACGGCTACAGCCCGGTGCCCACCCAGCCCACTGGGCAGCCTGCCCCTGATGCTCTGTATCCCAAC
This sequence comes from Pseudorca crassidens, assembly GCF_039906515.1. Taxonomy (NCBI): domain Eukaryota; kingdom Metazoa; phylum Chordata; class Mammalia; order Artiodactyla; family Delphinidae; genus Pseudorca; species Pseudorca crassidens. The sequence continues at coordinate 108,973,265 of NC_090297.1, read as the reverse complement.
GGGGTTCACCCCTACCCAGGTGGGGTTCTCTGCCTACCCACCCCTCTCCCCAGCAACCGCCCCAGCTATCGCTCTCACTGCCGGCAGGCATGACACACCTTCCCTCTCCAGGCTGTGGGGTGATAACGGCGCTTTCTCCTGCTCTGTCACCCTGGGCAGGGATGTTCCTTCCTGGTCTCAGCCAGGGAAGCTGAGGCACAGAGAGGCGAAGTGAGTTCGTCCAGGGTTGCACAGCCCGTCACAGACTCAAGTCTTGCTAACGCCAGGCTCTCCCCTCTCCCTACGGCTCTGTGCATTTCCACCCTCTCATTTCACATCCCATGCTCTCCCATGAGGCTCTCCTCCCCACCTGCCTGGCCTCTGCTCCAAGAGGCACTGGTGGGGCTCCCAGCAGCATCCCAGCCCCACCCTCACGGTCAGTGCTGCTCTCCCCAGCCCAGAGCCCCGCGGCCCCCGTGGACCCCCTGCAGCAGGCCTACGCGGGGATGCAGCACTATACAGGTGAGGAGCCCCAGCGCAGGCCCCGGCCTGGGTGGAGGGGTTGGTAAGAGCAAAAGAGGCCCAGAAGTTGGGCCTGGGCTTCGTGCTGTCTGCCAGCCACCCCGTCAGACTTCCCAGCAGGCCATACCTGTGAGGACACGCCTTTACGGGCACGGTCTGAGGCAGCTCCCCCTCTGACACCTCTCGGCCCTGTCCACTCCATCGGCCTGGGCGAGGCAGAGGGGGACTGGGGTGGCTGGGAGGGCCAGGTGGGGCAGGGGCCTCTCAGGAACCCCATTAGCTCTCTCTGTCCTCCCCCCGCAGCAGCCTACCCGGCAGCCTACAGCCTGGTGGCGCCCGCGTTCCCACAGCCTCCCGCCCTGGTGGCCCAGCAGCCTCCGCCTCCCCCCCAGCAGCAGCAGCAGCAGCAGCAGCAGCAGCAGCAGCAGCAGCAACGGGAAGGTGTGGCCTGGGCGGGGAGTCCCAGCCAAGAGCCTTCAGGGCTGGGGTGCCCTTGCCGTGGGCTCCAAGGCCAGCTCTGGCCCCCTGTGTGGGGATGAAACTGGGGGGAGGGGGGCAGGTGAGGTGGCTGGCGCCCTGGCCCACATGTTGGGGGCTGCCTTCCCCAGCCCCCTGCACCTTGAGTCTGTCTCCCAGTCACTGAGCTCTTCCTTCTGTCTCCACTGCCACCCAGGCCCTGATGGCTGCAACATCTTCATCTACCACCTGCCCCAGGAGTTCACTGACTCAGAGATCCTCCAGATGTTTGTCCCCTTTGGCCACGTCATCTCAGCCAAAGTCTTTGTTGACCGGGCCACCAATCAGAGCAAGTGTTTTGGTAAGAATATGATGATCTAAAAGATAAAATATAGCACATTTTGGCCAAACTCCAGATGAGGTCAAGATCTGATGCATTTGCAGGCACTTATGGTTGCAATGGACCCAGTAGTTGAAATCCAGATTGTCCAAGAGTCTGAAAGGACCAGTTTTTACACTCCTGACATCCCATACCAGCTGCTGCCCAGGCCCATCTCTTCCTCCAGAAAACCACATCTTTTCTCCTTAAGAACTGGTCAGATCCATGCTCTGTGAGGATTGGAAGAGGCTCGGGAACTGGGGAAGTTCAGTTGTCAAAAGGAAGGCTTAGGGAGCAGGGTTTAGCTGCCTTCACTCTTTGAAAGGCTGCTTCAGGGGAGAAAGGGGACGTGCTTGTCCTCTGGGCTTCAGAAGTCATTTAGGGTCCAGAGTGGAGGTTTCAAAAGGCAGGTTCTGAGCTACCCAGGCCAAGGAAGGGGCTGCCGCCCCTCAAAGAATGCTGAAAGGAATGTCCCAGGGTGTGTGAGAGGCTGGACTGGACTCATTCACTCAGCCTGTCAACCAACAACTACTTACCGAAAGCCTCCTGTGTGCTGGGCAGTTTTCCGGGCATTTGGGAGACCTGGAGGAAGTAGGGTGGTGACGGGAAAGCAAAGAGCAGGCCTCGGCCTAAGCACAGGACAGTGGGGCAGGGCTGGGGAGGGCGGGGGGGTTGGCGCTGGGCCAGGCCTTATGCCCCTCTCACCTCAGGCTTTGTGAGTTTCGACAATCCGGCCAGTGCCCAGGCTGCCATCCAGGCCATGAACGGTTTCCAGATTGGCATGAAGCGCCTCAAAGTCCAGCTAAAGCGGCCTAAGGATGCCAACCGGCCCTACTGAGGGCCCCAGGTGGGTCCCGCTCCCGTCCTGTGACCTCTGCAGCCCCTTCACATGGCAGCCAGGGCCCTCACTTGGACTGCCCCCACCCCCTTTCCCACCACCCTCAGGGATGCCCACCCCTGACTCTGGGCACTGGAGGCAGGGATCTGCAGCAGCTTCCTCAGCTGTTTTTCAATCACCCAAGTCTCTCTCTCTTTCACTTTCTCTCTCTCGCTCTCTCTCACACACACACACGCAGACACACACGCGTGCACGTGTGCACACACACTCACACTGTGACCCCAGAGAGAGCCAGGTCTGTATATGTCTGTGTCCACTCCCTAGAACCTCCCCAATATCTGGTCTCGTTTGTCTGGTCAGTGTCCATGTGTCTTGTGTGTCTCTTTTTCTGGTTTTCCTTTAGGTTGGAGTAGAATTAGGGGAGTAGGGTTTGGGGAATAGGGGGCTGGTTTAGGGTACTGGAGGGTCCTAGAATCACTGGCTCCTAGAATATCTGTTGTCCTGAGAAGTGGGGACATCAGGTCCCGGTGCCCTGGACCCCAGGTGATTTCCCTCATGTGGCAGCAGACCCACGGGACAGGGGAGAGTACACAGAACAGACTGGGGGGAGTCCGAGTGTCAGGGCTCTGGGGAGCAGCTTTGGTTCAGGTGGAGGCAGCTGGAATGCTGGACTGCCTGTGAATTTCACTTAACAGGTCCCCTCCTCCCCACTGCCCGCCAGCCGCCAACCTCATGGCCACAGAGCTGTGAGCTTTCATTACTTTTGTGTTGTTTAATCTCCTTTGGACCAAACCCCTGAAAAAAAAACAACCCAAGAACAATACCCACATTTTCTGTTTTTCCCCCTTTCCCCCCAATCCTGGCTGCTTAACTCCTCCCACCCTGGGGGCCCCCCAGCCCAGGGCCCGTGTCCATTGTCGGCCGAAGCCCCCATCCCCGGACCCCTGCTCCGGGCCCCTGTAAGTTGCATGGAACGAGCGTGTTGTCTTTGGAGCCGATTGTTTGTTATTTGGGGAGGGGTCCGCGGAGGGAAGCGCCCCCCAGCCCAGAGTCAGGGCCGGGGGCAGCTCGCGGGATGTGCTTGGTCAACAGTGGTTGGTGACTGTGGTCTGTGTTCCGTGCATTTCTCTCTCGCTTTCTTTGTTCCTTTCCAAAAAGGAATGAGAGCGCCCCCTAGGGGCTGGGGGGTCTCGCTCGCCCCCACTAGACTCCAGCCCTAAGTCCAGCCCTGGTTCCACCCTGGCCTGCTCTGCCGCCCTTTTGCGGATGCCCCCTTGCTCTTTTTCCAGGTGTCTGTCCCGACACTGCACCCTCCTCCTTTCTCTGAGTCACCTCTGCCTGCCTGTTTGTTGTCTCATTTCTTTGCCCCTCCTCCTCTAGTCCCTGTCTCCGTTATCTTCCATGTTCCTTCCCTCACGGGCTGTTTGAGTATTTCCTTCCTAATATCCTTTGGTTTCTTGTGTCATTCGCCCCTCCCTCCCGTCTCCTCCATCCCTGCCCCTTGTCGAATGGCTGGGGGGCCGGATGGTTCAGTTTGGACGGAGGCCTTTCTGATGACCTGCCTTCCTCAGCCGCCCCAGCTCCCTCTCCTCACCCAGGGCCTGGGACCTGCCTCAGCTGCCATCTTCTCCACAGCTTCACCCACGTTTCCTTCCTTCACAGGCCTGGAGACACCAGAGGAAGGGGCGCCTCACCCCCTCGCCCCACGACTGGCCCCAGCCCTCTCTGCACATCCGCCCTGGGCCTTGATTGGGCTCTGGGGCAAACGCTGCTTCATGGCCCTGGGGGCACAGGACACCGGCCCACTCCCACCACCCCGCCTCCCCGAAGGGCCTGTTTCCTCCCAGGTGCCCTTTTGGCCTTTGTGAGGGAGCAAGGAACAGGCTCGAAGGCTCTGGGGTATCTGCCTTCTGCTGGGGCTCCTGTGACGGGCCTTCTGCGCCCAGCCTTCGCACTCGCCTCCCCCAGCAGCGGGCCTCTTCTACCTGTGCGGCCCGGGAGGGCAGCAGGGGCCTCCCACATGCTCCCTGCCCACCCTCGCCCCAGCCTCGCCCCCATATTCGGGGTTTCTCAGAAGCTGGTTGTCACACTCCCTGTGGCCACCCTCAGCTCGAGGTAGGATATCCCTGAACCCTGGGCTCCCAGCCCTAAAACTCACTGCCTCCCCCAAGGGCCCCCTCCAAGGAGAACGTGGAGGAGCCCTGAGGGCTGCCTCTCCGCCAGTCAGCCACAGAGACCCTCCTCCTTTCACGAGGAAAAGACCTCCCCCAAACCCCTAAAAATGTTTACAGTCTCTGCTGGCCCCTCCGTGTAAATAGCACTACCACCCGTGCGTTATCCAGCCCGGCCCAGCCCGGACGCTGCCATTTCTCTTTCTGGGGGTTTAGACAATGTTTCCCTTGGATTTTCTCTCTCTCTTGAGTTCTCCCTTTGCTTTGGGGGGTAATTGGGTATTTGGGAGGAGGGGTGTGGGGCGGGCTAAAGGGGTTTATTACCTGATCATTTTCTCTAGAAAGAGGTTTTAGGGAAGAGAAATGGGGTGGGGGTGGGAGTGGTCCGGGGAGAGTGGGGAGTCCCGTTTCAGACACTTCTCTATGCTTAACTTATTTATTTATTGCATTTTACTTTTAAAGAGTTGGTCTTTTCTGTCTAAATAAAGAAAAAGTTTAAAAGCATCAAATAAGTGTCTTGGGAGGTTGAAGGTAGGGGATGGATCGGGGATGGGGTGGGAGGGACGTGAGGAGAGTGAGGTTTGGGAGAGAAAACTCTATCAGGAAGGCCCAGCCCTTGCCTTTGAGCAGTGTCCAGGCACTGATCACGGCTTCATGATCCTATTCTTCTGCCCTTCTTTTGGGCTTAATTCTGGAATGCTCTGTAGAGCTGGGCACAGAGGGAAGAAAGCAGGTCAGCAGGCCTCTCTCCCGCATCCAGCCCTGTCCCCCGCATCCAGCCCTGTCCTTCTGAAGGCTGAGGACGTGCAGCCTCACACTCCAGACCTCCACTTCTCCCTTGTTCGTGTGAGGGAGCTGTCCCAGCACCCGGCCAGTGGGGCTACTGGGAGCTGACTATACCATCACCGTTTATGAAGCAGTTGCTCTGCATGTGATTCTGTTCTAGGCCCGTAATGTGCATTTTCTCATTTAACCTCCCAACAGCCCTATGAGGCAGGACAGAATTTTACAGACAGGGAAACGGAGGATTTGGAGGTTAGTTAACTTACCCAGTGTCACAGAGCGACTAAGGGATGGCTGCAGGAATAGAACCCAGGCCCCAAAGCCCATGAGGTGCTTGTCTCATAGCTTCAACTACCTGTTCTGTGACCTGAGGCAAAGATCCCAAGGAGTATCTAGCAGGCTGGAGCAGTGAAGGTGGACGCATTAGCCCTAAGGTCCCTGCAGTTTCTAGATTCCTCTCTGTGAATTGCTTTCAGGCTGGGCTTCACACAGGTATCGTCTTTAACTTCACAACATACGGGCCATTTGCTTCTAGGCAGCTACCTGCTACCCCACCCTCACTACGTCCTGCTTATAAAGTTGCTCACTTTCCAGCCCAGATCTGGCCTGAGGCCAGGATGAGTAAATCCCCACAACTCACCCCTCACTCTGCCCCATACTTCTGCCTTCTCTTAAACTTCCCCAAACTAAGAAGAGTTAAAAACAGAAGTAACATGTGCAGCACTATAGGGACTATCTGTGGACATTGTTTCAGGAAAAAACGTCTCTCGGATTGGAAAGACATCAGGGATGGGACTTACTCAGAAGAAAGAGAATCCAGTCAGGATTCTGAGCCAAGTACGCAGCATCTGAAATCTGTTAAATAGAGATATGTGTGTGTGTGTGTGTGTGTGCGTGCGTGCACGCGCATGTGCGTGCAGTCAGAGATGGGAAGAGGTGTGCAAGGAGGAAGGTAACAGGAGTTGGTATTAACACTATGAATTTTCCCCTGAGCTGCTCACCGTGGCTTTGCAACAGTTTCTGGTCAGGACAGAGAGATGGAAGGTTGGGTTTAAACCAAAGGGCATCTCCCAGAGTGATTTACTGACTGGTGGGTTCTCCTGAGATGTGGGAGCTGGGGAGACTCGGAAGTCTCCTCCTTCCTGGTATCTTTCCAGATCTCAGGCAGCCCCTCAGTGTGGTAGCCCTTCACACAAACATTGAAGACTACACTTATTGTCTGTCACTGCTCACTGCTGTCCCCTCTCCCTGCAAGGCTGCAGCCAGATTTTCTCCAGAGGAGCAGTAGATAAGTCAGGCTGAATGATGGGGATGAAGAAGACACAAAGGGTTCTTCTGGGGAGTCAAAACAACATCTGGGCAGGGATTCTCCAGGCCCTTTGACAGCAAAACATAGGAGGCCATCTGAGACGGAAAAGGAAGCTCCTAACTTGTTTCTTGTATGAACACAGACTTTTTCAGACATCATACTGGCTTCAAATGTAGTAGGAAGGGTATAAAGGAGGGATAGTTCTGCTAACTACCAAAGTTCACTAACATCTCTTCTGAGCAGAAGAGGCCCCAGTAATAAAATGCAGAAGAAACAGAAAATGATGACAATAGGATCTCCTAACTTCAGACCAAACAAGATGAAACTCAGCACCAGTTTCTTCTAAAATAATCAAGTTACTGTTCAAATGTTAATGGCAGAATAAAGAGAAGAGAGAAGGAAAATAACTTCTCGAGGCAGAAGAGTGGAGCTGACAGGTTAGTAGCAGGGATTGGGAGAAGCCTTCTAGTTTTAGAAACAAAAACAGACATTTAGAAAAACATCCTCACTTAGGGGGGACTGTGGTGATGAAAATGTGGCAGGGGAAGCCCTGGATCGTTCCTTCAATGCATTCTCATCCCGTCTGTATTTTCTGAGCTTTAAAATGTATGAATGTGATGCAAAGTGTCTTGCTTCCTTAGGGTTGGACCCTTCAGTAGCTTGACACCCTCTCTCTGACTTTCAGGGTTGCCTTTGTCTTTTCATCCTCCTGCTAAAATTTCAAAGGCTGTCACAGCCTTGGCTGCTTGTATTTGTGATTGAAGGAATTGCCACTCATGGCCAAGCCTCATTCTCGTCTCCAAATCTGAGAACTTGAGCAGCCCTGGCTCAAGCTCCCGGCTCTTAGATTCTCCCTTCTCTGGCCCCTCTTTCGGTCTATCTCCCCGAGTAGTCAGCTCCCTCTTGCTCCCCATAAATGGGGTTGCATCTTCCCATCTGCTCAGTGAAAACAACTCCCAGCTATGTGTTTCTAACCTAATGTTTCTCCTGAACTCAGTTTCAGTAGTGCCTTTCCTCGCTCAGTCCTCCTTGCTTGTAAAGATCACCAGTGTGTATCCACCCAGGCCAAAACTCTGATCACACCCTTTCTCTCACATTTCATATCCAACCCCACTGCAAAGCCCTCCTGGTTCTCTAAAATGCATTGGTGATGTACTCACGTCTGTCTCTCCATCTCCACCGCCATCAACACTGTCCAGGTCACCCTCGCCCACCTTGGCCTGCAGTATCCTCCTTACCTGTCTCTGCATTTCCCCTCCTCCTCTCCTACAACGTGCTCTCCAGAGAAGACACCTGTCTTCTACGAATTCATTCACAGGTATTTACTCTGCCTTATCACCACTGTATCCCCACCATCCTCATCAGTGCCCAGAACATTAGAAGGTGCTCAGCAAATAATTAAGAAATAACTGCTGGACACCTGTATCTAGATTTCTCACACATGCCTGAATTATAATCGGTCCAAAGCTAAAATATTTTCTTCCCCAAGGTTCACCTAGCCATGAAACCTTGGGAGTCTTTTACTCCTCTCACATCAACTCAGTGTTTAATGCTAAATCATAAATGATTGTACTTCCACAGTTTTTTCATACCCATTTCTCTCGTTTCAAGTTATCACTGCCTCCACTTACTAACTAATCACGGCAGTCTCCTAATTGATCCCTCTGTACGTATTCTGAAATATCAGTGTTTCTAAAGCGGAGCTGATGAAAAACAAAACTTCTCTGGTTCTTTTTTCTGGCTGTGCCGTGGCTTGTGGGATCTTAGTTCCCCAACCAGGGATTGAACCTGGGCCATCGGGAGTGACAGCGAAGAGTCCTAACCACTGGGCCGCCAGGGAATCCCCCCTCCCTTTTCTTTTTTTTAACGTAGAGCACTTCACCTGGCATTTAAGGCTCTTCGAAGGCTTATCTTCTGTTTTATTCCTACACACACCTTCAGTTCTAATCAAACAGGACTATTCGTTGTTCATCTGGCCAAGTTTGATCCCCACCACACCCATGTCTTTTCATTCCCAATTACTAGTGTCTGGCACATAATGGCTCAGTAAAGCTTGCTGAATGCCTTCCTGTTGAAATTCTGCTCATTCTAAACAGTTCACTTTCTTCATCAAGATTTCCTTCATTGGGCTTCCCTGGTGGCGCAGTGGTTGAGAGTCCGCCTGCCGATGCAGGGGACACGGGTTCGTGCCCCGGTCTGGGAAGATCCCACATGCCGCGGAGCGGCTGGGCCCGTGAGCCATGGCCGCTGAGCCTACGCGTCCAGAGCCTGTGCTCCACAACGGGAGAGGCCACAACAGTGAGAGGCCCGCGTACCGCAAAAAAAAAAAAAAAAAAAGATTTCCTTCATTGCCTTCACCCAGAGATCTTTCTCCCCTCCTTTTCTAGTCCTTCCGGCACTTAACCCTTCCACAGCTAGGTCATATGGTCATTCCTCTGAGAGGCTGCAAGTTAGCACAGTGTCTCTTACTTCGCTTTTGTATCTATTGCAGTATCTAACACAATACCCTGCACACAGTAGATGTTCAATAAATGTTTGACTTTAACTTCTATAATTCTAACTCTGGAGTTCCACTTTCTACTTCTCTGTGGATTCTTCCCTTGTTAAAGAAAAAAAAATTTTTTTTTCCCCATTAGCACAGTAATATGTACCAGATTTCAATTATTGAATGCTGACGGCTCAGTGAGAGACCCACAGCAATGTCTCTCCCCGAACTGCCAAACCAAATGTCAGACTACACCTTGCTCTTATGGTCTCCAATCAAGGAGCAAAAGCACATGGCTAGGGATTAGAAAAACAAAACAGGAAGGTTTATAAAAAATAATTTTAAATATCCGACCTAACACAAATGCTGAGCTTTTCAGAATAGATTCAGCCCATAAACTAACACAAAGACAGAGTAGGGTAGGCATCCTTAAGAGTAGTACTCAGGCTACAACACCTGAGATTCCTCCGCAAAAGCAAAGAACATGCAAGACCACGCTTATTCTCAGGAGTGTGGGCAGAGGGGAGAATATAATCACCCAGAGGACACGGTATTGAGCTGGCATTCGTTAGGGGTAATATTAAGGTACCATTCAGTTCAGATTCCAGAGAGAAGTTTCCTAAGTAACTTGAAAAATGAAAAAGTATATACATGTGGCTGGGGGCAGGCGGACAGTGCTAAGATCTGTCCCAAGGGCTCTGCCAGGCTCTATCTGCATAAGGCTGAGGAACTGAAGTCCTGTGAGTCTTAACGTGGAGTTTGTGCAAGCTGGCACAACCAACCCTGAGGGTTGAGGGGGAAGAAGGAATTTTCAAAGGAGGAATTTTCTGGAAATAGAACTTTGGACCAGGGGCCTCCCAGCTTCTCCTTTTCCCACCCTTCCCCATCTCCTGCTCTCAAACAACCGTCTCACTAGCTAGTTGGTCAGGAGAACTAGTGAGATGTTCCTTCCCATTTTCAGACTGATCATTCAAACTCAAATCTCAAACGTCTTTCTTCACCTCTTCCCACACAACCCGAAGGATTTGTAAGTCTAGGAAACCAAAGAATAGTTTCATCAATAAATCAATTTATTTAAAAGAATATGTTACAATTAATTACACTAAGTGACATTACCAAACAATTTTAGAGTGGTTAGCTCTAGAACAAGGAATGAAAGAAACACTGTTAGCCATTATGTGTCTGTGTATTTTCTCTTCACATTTCTTAAATCACAAATAAAAAATACAAGATACTGCAGTGAAAATACAATTAGAGTTTCTCTCAAATAAATTAAAAGTGTGCATGGTCTGGGGAAAGCTGAAGCCCTGCTCACTGGCTTACAAAGGGGGATGTGATATAAAACTGGTGTCCAAGTTTAGCAGTTAGTTGGCCAGTGCCTCCACCCACATCATCCCCTCTTCGATTCTGTTCTTCCCCAGAGCCTTAAGCTTCCCACACACCCTAGATTACTGCTGAGGAGTGAGCTGACACCATCCTGTATGAGTGAGGCCTGGCATGATGTGCTCAGGTTTAGGGCAAGAGGAGGGCAGGAGGTGAAACCGGAAGATGGGGAACTAAAGATGCGCACCCACTGCCTCTGCTATCTGAGTATTTAACCACGTCACCCTCCCTCCAAAAGGAAGCTAATGTGACACAGTGACTCTGGAAGGAACCTAGCGGTATGCTGGGGTGCAAAAGACCAAATGGTTTCTACCGCTGAATCAATCCAGCCAGAGAACATGAAGCAGAGAAGGGAGGGCACAGTTGTCCCTCTAGGTCTGGAGACTTCGGGTCACCCAGGATGCAGTCCCCTTTAAGAAAACTGCCTTCAAGAGCCAGGCCCCTAAGCTGGCAAATTCTGAAATGAAAGAGAGAGGTATCACCTCCTGTTAGAGCTGCTGCTCCAAGCATTGGGTTTGCAGATATAAGAGGGGATAACCCGAAGCTACTGGCCTGCGTAACTAAAGGATGAAACTGGATGGGCCAGGCACGGGGATGCTGAACATTTCTCTAATTCCTCCCTGAGAGCTGTCCAGGCCTAGGAGCTGCCCCGAGCACTCGCCTGTGCTGAGCTTAGACCTAGGGCAAGGGGAGGGCAGAAAAATGGAGAGTAAAATAAAAATATAAGGAGCAGAAAACCCAAAGCATGGCCCAAGGGAACCCTTTCTGCAGGGATAGGTGTCTCAGGGCCTGCATTTTCTCCTGATCCATAAAAACTCTGAGTTTTTATGGATAGAAACTCTCCGTTGGGAAGGGAGGACAACAAGAGACCAGAGAGATCCTGCTGGCTCTGCTGGGGCAAAGTAGGGGGAAAGGGGAGCCTCTCTATTTCCCGGAGACAAACTGCAAAAAGAGACTGAGCAGAAGACTCCCTGGGCAGAACCCTGGACTGAGAAAGGTGGTAGGGATTCAAGAAAGGAAGTGCAGAGCAAGGGGGAAAGGGTATCACACTAACACTGCTTCGTGCAAAGAAGAGCTTGACTGGATGGAGCTGTACAGCCACAGCGACCTCTGCCTCCATTGCAGGACGCTGCTGTGGGTGGGAGAGAAGGCGGCGCTGTCCTCCAGGGCTTCCCTGCTTACCCCTTCTCACTGTAGCTGGGGCTTTGTTAGTGGTACAGCCTCAAGCAGGGGCCAAACAGGCTAACTACCTACAGGGCCCTCACCCAATCTCCAAGCACCAAGTGAGTGCCAGGTCAGAACGACACAGGAGCAGCGTCTATGCACGCTAAAGGCATCCCCGCTACTCTCACATCACAGGTCAGCATCTGGGCTTCCCACGGACTCCTGGATTTGTTCATTCCTCTCCCACTCTGAAGGAATAGGGGCAAACTGCTATTTTTAAAGTTTGAACGAAGCTGGTGCCAAAAGCCTCTTCAGCATCTTGGAGTGGGCAATCAACATACCTTCTTTCCAGGGTCCCTTGGCTCATTATTAAATTCATTTAAGCCAGAAGAAGTAAATTCTGTGCCAAAGCCTCCAAATCAGGGATCACGCCCTGCAATTTTAAACATTCAGCTTTCTTACATTTTGCACTCTGTGATTCCACCTGGGTTTGGAGAAGGTGAGGAAAGATAGGATGTCCTATATGATCCCACACCCCCTGGGGCAAGCGCCTGCCAAGACAACAGAGTGAGAGAGAAAGCAAAGTGGCCTCACAACAATCTGCAAAAACAAGTTACAAAAACAGAAACTTCAAACCACCCCAACACTGCTCAGTGGAGTCGACTACAACCAACTATGGTTGCCTCCCAGTTAGACAAAGCAAAAGATGCCATCCTATGGAGGTTTCTGCTTAGAAGGTAGAGAAGGAAAAAAGTAAAGAAGGCTCAAAAATGTTTCAGGTGCATCGGAGCCTGACTGCATCAGAGCTCCCAATGCAGTACCTTTGGAGGCTGGGGGTTGAGAATGTTGCTCTACCCCAGTCAGCCCTGGCCCCAGATCCTGGCATGTAGCTCTCAGGTCTCAAAAGGTCTAACTGCAAGATCAGATGAGGAGCTCTTTGAGGGACAAAAAGATTTTCCTTCAGGTTCCTTTTAATTCAAAGCTGAGATCCAACCCAAATCAACCATATTACTACTGCTCCTTCCTGGGTCCTCAGCTGGCTTGGACGGGGTATGGTTTGCCCGGCATGGGCCACCGACCCTTCTAAGTTTCCCCAAGGCCTTGGGGATGCTGTCAGATCCTTCCCCAACATGGGCGTTTAAGGAAGTCACAGAGAATGTAATAGTTATGGGTGGTTATTGGTCAGCAATGGAGTAGGGAAAAGCTTATATTCATAGGGACTTTCTTCTTTCCCTCCCCCTACTTAAGTCCAATCTTTGTGCCTAAAGGTATCAGCTTTAACTCTGGTCCCGAGTACCATCCCTGCTTCAGAACGAGCGGGGAAATGGGAAATCATGACCACTAAGTGTTTCAGGTGTCTGTGGCGTCAACCTCCTGAGCCCGCCCTCCCCTTCATTCTAGGCCTGTTGAGGGAAACCATACAGGGGGCCCTCGGGAAGCAGGAAGATGTGGAATGTGGCTAAAAGCCATGAGTGGAAGAGACAGAGATGGACCAGGAAAGTTGTCTTGGAATCAAGAGAGACCACACCAAGTCTTTAGACTCTCGCTGCAGATCTGCAGCCTTGCTGCCCTTGAGAAACACACCTCTTTCTCCTCCCCAGCAGCCTCTTGGAAGATAAAGAAACTATGCTCCTTGCTCCTCAGACTCTATGGCAACCCATGATCCAGAATCTTCATTCAATACAAAAAAGGGGGGAAAAACCCAAGCAGGTTGTAAACTTTTCGAGTCCTTCATGAGGAGAGGTATTTTTCCCTGTAAATTTTTTTTTTCCTTTTTAAAGTTTGTTTCAAAATAAAGAGAGCAAGAGAGAAGTCATGAATTCTAGTGAAAGGTGTGTAAAAACACAAGCTAAAAAAGGTACTGCCATCAATATGAAATTTAAAAAGAAATATATATATGTATATACGTGCAGCTAATTTGTGTATATATAATTTTTACATACATACATATATATGCCTGAACAGTGCAAATGGATGGAGTTCATAGTTCCAGTTCTAAAAATATAGTACAAGGAGAGTCTGTTGGTATGAGGCCCAGTTGAAAAGACAAAGATACCTTTGGCGAGTCGGTTGGGCTTATTTCTTTTCCTGTCTTAACTCAGTTGACTCCTGGTGCTGACCCATCTGTTGTTCTCTACCAGCTCAATTCCAGAGATATGAAATTCAGAGGGATTATTAATAATATTTAGTTTAGGGCTTTTGAATATAATGACTTTTTTCCTTTTTCTCTTCTTTCGTGTTAATGGTTACTCTGTCTGACATGGGAGACGAAAGGGATAAGAGGATGAGGGTGAAGAGAAGGGAAGAGGGTAACGAAAGGCTAGGTGGCCACATCCCTCTGCTGTGACCTCGCCATCTGGAAAATGTTCTGAAAGGAAAAAAAGAAAAGAGTTACTGGGAAGCCTTAGGTGTCCTCATCTCCTCCCATCTAGAGACAACCCCTCACACAGAAAACGTATGACTGGATGGATGACTTGATCTGATTGGCCTCTTCACTTGATATAACTTTCCATCAAGAATCATAGCCTTTTAGAGTTGGAAGGGACCTAGGATATTAACTATCTGGTTCAGCCTTCCTGTCTCACAGATGAGGAAAGATGAGAAGACTGAGATCCAGGGAGGCTGATTTGTCCAAGATCACAGAGAGAAAAAAAGCTGGGAGAGAATCCAGATCTGATTCCCAGAGCCCAATGTTCTTTCTACTATACCAAGAATATACATTTTCTTATTCCTGACTTTACCCTCTGAACCTTGGAAACATCTTCTCTGAGAGTAAGTAGCTAATTATTCTGAATGTTTTAAATTCTGTTCCAGCACTGGCATATACAGACAGCAGGAAAGCAGCAGCAAAAACCTTCTCATGCACACGCACTCCTGGTTAGCCTAGACAGACTCTTTCACGTCTCACCCAGTCAGAATGGCTAAAACTGAGGACAGCTGCCCTTCTGGGTCAGGAAGAACACGGAGGGCGACTGACAAAAAACAAGCAGAGGAGGGTGCATGAAGTCATGAGAGATGGAATAGCCTGTAGCCAATGGCCAATCTCTAGACGATGGAAGAAGGGCTTTTTGGCATAGTCCGTTTAGCGTCCAAGGCTAATAACCTCTCTGGAAGAAGATCCTGGCTCACATGGGATAACCAGTCTCTAACTAATACTCCTAGACAGATGGAGATGAGGGCCCCAGGTATTTGGCCACAGGACTATACATTTTAAACAAACAAACAAAAAAAGATAAAAAGGTCAATTCAAGATTGTTTAGAATTACCTCTTTTCTCCACTTGAGCTCGCAGAACACCCTCTCGAAGCATTCATGCATGTAATTGAACTGAAAAAAAAAAAACAGAGCAACACTCACTGGCTTCTCAAGTCCAGGCACCAAAGGACCATGCCTTTGAACTCCTGCCCAGAGTCACCTTCCAAACTTGCTCAGCCTAGAGAAAAACCTTAACAAGCTCCATAAAACCCAGGCCTGGCTCATCTGCTATTCTCTGGCTCCTTCTAGTGGTTAACTGTGAGTCAAGTGGGATATGAAATTGCCAATCCTACTCAGGCCTAAAGGAAAGTCAGGAAGAACCTGGGGCTCTAGGATTCAAACAGATTCAGATCTCAAAACAACAGCTCTACAGCTCTCTCCATTTACGCATTTAGCTTAAGGAGAACTTTAAGCCCAATCTACTTTCCCCGTGCATGCTTCCCCAACTACCACTCACATATGGTGTGAAGATTTTAACCCATCGAGGCTTCTTCTCTCCTCGAGCATATTCAAAACAGAAGGCCATTCCTTCTTCATCTGTATCCCATCGTTGCATCTCATCCCATTCAAATGCTATTACCTGGTTCTAAACAACCGAGAACAAGAGCATAAGTTTGAGAATGCTGGGGAGCTTAGGTAAGATGGTTCTGAACCAGACAGCAGAAAAGAAATCAGTAGAGATGTCTACATCATTTCAGGGAAAAGACTGTGACAGAAGAATAAAAGTCAGTGTAAGCAGCCAGTGAAGGTGAGGAGCAGTGTAGATCCAGAGCCTATTTACCCCAGTCAAAACAGTCTTGATATCATTTCCCCCACAAGGAGGAATTAAAACATAGCAAGTGAGTATCAAAGTATTCCCGGTGTTCCTGGACCATGCCCCCTGACTTCCCAGCTACATGCTAAATGAACTCTCACCTCCAGCTGTCCTTCTTCAGTGCAGGCATGCAGTTTAAAGTGCGTGATGCTGATGGCTGTGATAACATGCCCCTTTCTCCTGGAGTCGCAGGCACAGTGGGGGAAGATGATTTCATTGTAGCCCTCACAAGTCCTTAGCATGTTGAGGTACTAGAGAAAAAAGGAAAGAGAAACAGTGTTACTATGGAACTACACCGTCATCAGGAGCTGCTGCGATGGCACACAAAAGAACCGAGAGAAACCTCGCAACCTGGAGACCTTGCCTCTGGTCTCACGTCCATTGCCAAGCTGGGACAGGGCTCCTAGATGATCCACTATCCTTCTAACTTCCAACTCCATACTTCCAACCCTGCTCTCTTTCTCTACTTATATATATAAATGAAGCCAGAAGAGACACCGCAACCAAGAGCCCTAGGACTAGAGGGAACTCACAATGCCATTTAGTCCAGCCCTCTATTTTCACTGTACCTAAGGGATGGAATCAAATCTATCCTTATAATTAAGGTAAGAGAGCTAATGTTTCTCATCTCTTCTCCAATCAAAAGTTAGAATGATCTCAGTGATGAGGATTAAGCTATCCCAAATCTCATATTCATAAAAAGTTTAAGCTGAAGGAAACTTTAAAAGTTAGTCATTTTACAGAAACTCAGAATAATAATGAGACTTGCTTAATGTCACAGGTAATGGTAAGTGGCACAACCAGGATTAGAAGCCAGGTTTAATTTCTAGGCCTCTGATCCTTTCTCTATTACCAACTAGTCCCATTTAGCCCCACTGCCCCTGGGTCTCCCGCATATATGTCTCCTTAAAAAGCATCTAGACCCAGAACAAGTGACATACGTGACCCTCACAGGTACAATGCGCCAAGACTGACCCAGAGAGGCCTCTGAACTCTTTGTCCCTTCTCCTCTACAGTTAAGGCTGGCCTCTCTCTTACTTAACTCACTATGTTGAGTTGAGAGGGGAGAGAGTAAAAGATAATGAATGGGAAGGAGAGAAGAGAAATAGGGAAAGATGATAAGGAAAAAAGAAGATGCAGGGACTCTGACCTGGTTTCCTCAGTGATTGCCGGGGAAACAAGCAAATAGTCTCAAGTCTGTGTGACACCCCCATCTGCATGTCACACAGGAAGAACAAGGCATAGTGGTGATGTGCGCAGAGAGTTAGAGAGAAGACAAAGGTCTAGCACCCTAGTTGATTTCACCTAGATGGGTACGGAGGTTAGAATACACTGGAGAGCTGCCTTCCGCCTCACCAAGAGAAAAGAAGAGACAGGCACAAAAAGGACCCTAGGCAACCTATGGCTCTGGTACCAAGGAATGGCACCTAAGACTGTCTCTACTGCCACCAGGGACTTTCCGGGAAGACCTAAGGGCCCAGGGGGAAAAAAAATTACACCACAGGCTCCCTTCCCTACTTTGTATTTACTTCTGCTTGGGTAAAATAATAGCAACTTTAAAGGTGAAAACTTATAAAGGGGTAGCAAGAACACAGGGACAGGGTCAATACAGAAGTGCCAAAATACTTCATTTGCATCATTTTTCTTCTCTGTCTCCCTCCATTACCCCATCCATCCCCCTTGACCATCACCCATCCTGAACCAGTGATAAACTGCTTAGGCCTTCTACTGGCACTATGAACAAAAATAAATCGCTGGCTACTATCTATACTTTGGTAAATATGACAGGCAGTGGATGATAGGAGAGAACTCTTCTGGGGTTATAACAAGCAGCAAACAGCACAGAGTAGTGATCAAGAGCCTGGGCCCAGAACGCCCCAGGCTTGAATCCTGGACCCATAACTTCCTAACTCTGTAACCTTGGGCAAGTTATTTGAACTCTAGCAAATTATTAAATCCTAGGAGCCTTTGTTTCCTCTTCCATAAAAAGGGAAATAATAGGGCTTCCCTGGTGGCGCAGTGGTTGACAGTCCGCCTGCCAATGTAGGGGACGCGAGTTCGTGCCCCGGTCCGGGAGGATCCCACGTGCTGCGGAGCGGCTGGGCCCGTGAGGCATGGCCGCTGAGCCTGCGCGTCCAGAGCCCGTGCCCCGCAATGGGAGAGGCCACAACAGTGAGAGGCCCGCGTACCGCAAAAAAAATAATAAATAAATAAAATAAATTTTTTTAAAAAAAGGGAAATAATAATAGCATCTATACCATACAGTTATTTGTGACCTTGAAAAGTATCTAGCATAGTACTTAGAACATAATTAGGTATTCAATACATGACAGCTTTAAAAAAAAATTTTAAAGGCTCCATTAAGGTAAGGTGTCATTGGGGAAATTTAAGGTTTTCCCGAGATTATCAGGTCAGGTAGTATTTCTCAGTTTTAAGTGGGCAATCTCTACATTCCTCGATTTGCAGAAAACATAGAGAAGAAATATTTAAAATTTTACATACATCCAAATTTCCAAAGGAAAGTTAATTTTTGTTTTCAAACATGTTTACATAAGGGTGTAGCTATGTACTTCAAACAAAAAATTATCCTGCCTATTCTCCTTTCATATTAAATTCTGAGTAGCTAAATATGTATCCCAAATTACCCTCCTTGACTTGTATACCACTTAGATGATGGTGCACATCAGGCAAGAGAAGAGGATAGGTATGGCATGGGACATTTTATAAATGTTCAATGTTCAGCAAGATAGGTAAATACTGAAACAGGACGGTTATTAAAGCAGAGACAGTACTTAACAGAGCAAAACACTTTAGGTGAGGGATGGAGGTCCATTCTGGAGAACTCTCTGTTCTCCCAAACAACCTGCCAAGGGTCAAACCAGATCTAAAATTGAAATAAAGGCCTGAGAGGAAACTTGGAAGCCAACTCTCCCAAATTCCAAGGGTAGTGTTTCTCAAGCACCTAAAGTTGCAGACTCACTAGGGTGCTTCTGTAAAAATCTTCACAAATATTTCTAGGTCATACCCGTAGAGGTTCTGGTTTAGTAAATGTGAGGTGGGCTCCAGAAATCTGCATTTTGAGCAGGCTTGACAAGTGATTCCCATGTAACTGGGCTGGCAACTACACTTTGAGAAACACTGACTTCCACATAATACTGCCTTTTGTGAAATCATTAAAAATTATGTTGACAAACACAAACCCAGAAACTTTTTTTCTTTTTTAATAAGTTTATTTATTTTATTTATTTATCTATGGCTGTGTTGGGTCTTCGTTGCTGCATGCAGGCTTTCTCTATTTGCGGCGAGTGGAGGCTACTCTTCGTTGCAGTGCGCGGGCTTCTCATTGCAGTGGCTTCTCTTGTTGTGGAGCACGGGCTCTAGGCGTGCAGCTTCAGTAGTTGTGGCGCACAGGCTTATTTGCTCCGTGGCATGTGGGATCTTCCTGGACCAGGGCTCGAACCCACGTCCCCTGCATCGGCAGGCGGATTCTTAACCACTGCGCCACCAGGGAACCCCAAACCCAGAAACTTCTTATTTGTCAGTTCAACAATGGCAAGATATAAGTTACACATGTTCACTGCTTGTGTGAGAGTTGAAAAAAAAGAGACAGGGACTTCCCTGGTGGTGCAGTTGTTATGAATCCGCCTGCCAATGCAGGGGACACGGGTTCAAGCTCTGGTCCGGGAAGATCCCACATGCCACAGAGCAACTAAGCCTGTGTGCAACAGCTACTGAGCCTGCACTCTAGAGCCTGCAAGCTACAACTACGGAGCCCGCGAGCCACAACTACTGAAGCCTGCGCGCCCAGAGCCCGTGCTCCGCAACAAGAGAAGCCACTGTAATGAGAAGCCCGTGCACCGCAACGAAGAGTAGCCCCCGCTCGCTGCAACTAGAGAAAGCCCACGTGCAGCAACGAAGACCCAACGCAGCCAAAAATAAGATAAATAAATATTAAAGACTTAAAAAAAAGAGAGAGAGAGAAAAAAGAAAAAACAAGTCTTATGTACACTATATTCTCAACCATCCTAATTTGAGATTCAATCTAACTTTGCAAACCGGTAAAAAACAAAAACATTTTGATCACACTGGGTATTACAAACTATGGCAAAGGTATGAGCTGTCCTCTGTATTCGGAGAGCAAGGGAACTTACACAAAGCTTATTTATCTGTTAACTTTGGAATATTTTGTCAAGATTCTACTTGAGAGCTAACAACCTGAACATCCCCAATTTACAGAAAAGAAACTGAAGTGACAAGTTTGTGAATTGCTGAAGGTCTCACAGTGATCTGGCAACTAATCGTAGTGATACGGCCTAATCTCAGGCCTATCAACTGT
Organism: Pseudorca crassidens; assembly: GCF_039906515.1. Taxonomy (NCBI): domain Eukaryota; kingdom Metazoa; phylum Chordata; class Mammalia; order Artiodactyla; family Delphinidae; genus Pseudorca; species Pseudorca crassidens. The sequence goes on along the minus strand of NC_090297.1, from coordinate 108,953,392 downwards.
GCTAAGTTGTTATAATGGTATCAAGACCTACGGGCTCTGAAGGGTCCATCTGAGGTGGTAGTTTCAATGTATTGACCATTGACTAGGCTAATGTCTTTGAACACTGATACCTGAATAAAACCCAAACTTTTGTCAGGGGGGAGGTCTTTAAAATAGGACTGCAGTATTATGGGGCCGGTACACACTTGTACACTGGCACTAGGTTTTCAAGAGAAGCATATTTTATACTCAGTTCAGATGACCCACGGGGAAACCTATCAATGTACTAACTGCACTTGTGTTCTTAACTGAGGATTACAAGATACAAACTTGAGTCTAAAAAATAATTTCATAATAGATTACTATGCTTGTTAAACTCAGATTTTCTATATTTTGCCACAGAACAACCCAAACCTATTTATTTCTCTAGCACTTTGCACTGTGCTTGGCACACACTTGGTGCTCAACAAATATTTTTTGTTAAATGTATAAATGGAAGCTAGTGTGTTTAGAGTGCTATATGTGCAAAGAAACGATCTGTATTCCATATTCAGAAGGCCTTATGAAATTACTTTGATTCTGCTGGCTTTGACAAAGGCAAAGAACTATTGCAGAGGTGGATAGCCCTTTTCAGTAGAAGATGCAGATGTGTTGGTCAGAATCATGCATTAATATATAGAAGACAATACCATTATCTTAAAGAAGAGGTGGAAGTTGAGTTTTAAAATCCTGTCTCCCACATAGCAAAATTCCCTTTACCAAAATTCTGCCAAGACTTTATTCTATTTTTTAAAAAACATTTTTATTTATTTTCAAATATTTATTTATTTATTTGGCTGCCCCGTAGCACACGGGATCTTCGTTGCCGTGTGCGGGATCTTTTTAGTTGAGGCTCTTAGCTGTGGCATGTGGGATCTAGTTCCCTGACCAGGGATTGAACCCAGGCCCCCTGCATTGGGGGCATGGAGTCTTAACCACTGGACCACCAGGGAAGTCCCAAAACTTAATTCTATTTAAAAGATTTTTGTGTTGTCTATTTCAGCCTGTTGGTATGCAGAACATTGGTGGATGGTTCCCTTTTTGTTACGTGAGTGATAAAATAACTATTCCACCTAGATATAAGACTATGAGCTTAAGTTCAGTGGCTAACTTGTTTCCATTCTTATTCCAATACAATTAATTAATTTAAAAAATAAATAAAATTATTTATTTATTTTTGGCTGCGTTGGGTGTTCGTTGCAGTGCGCGGGTTTCTCATTGTGGTGGCTTCTCTTGCTGCCGAGCACAGGTTCTAGGCGCACAGGCTTCAGCAGTTGTGGCACACCAGCTCAGTAGTTGTGGTTCACAGGCTCTAGAGCACAGGCTCAGCAGTTGTGGCGCATGGGCTTAGCTGCTCCGTGGCATGTGGTATCTTCCCGGACCAGGGCTCGAACCCATGTCCCCTGCATTGGCAGGCAGATTCTTAACCACTGTGCCACCAGGGAAGTCCCAATACAATTAATTTAGATAGATCAACATTCCCTCCTAAGAACTGCTCAGAAAGTACAAAAGAAATTCAAGTGACCTATCAGAATTATTACCAATGCAATTACTGCCTTGTGTAAAAACTGTACGAAAACTATTATGAAAAACTATAACTGGAAAATTTTCAACTATCTGAATTGGCCAAGAAAGAAGTTTTAAGATGATATGAGTGGAAGTTTTCATAAATGTTCTTCACAAATTTTATTTTTGACAATTTTCATCCCTCTATTTACAGCAGATACCAATTCAAAACTAATTTTGAAATATTCCAAGAACATCATAGGTAGCCCTCTCCAACAGAACTTTCTGTGATGATGAAAATGTTCCATATCTGGGCTGTCCAATACAGTAGCTACTAGCCACATGTGACTACTCAACACCTGAAATGTGCTAATGCATCGGAAGAACTGGATTTTAAATTTTATTTAAGTTAAATGAATTTAAAATTAAATTTAAATAGCCACATGAGGCTAGCAGCTATGGAATCAAACAACACAGCTCTAGGATATCATACTAACCAAACGCACTACTGAGCGTAAATGTTTAAGCAACTACACAGATGGGAGTTAGGAAAACAAATGATTTTGTGATTGCTAAATCACAACTAAAATAATTTCTAATGTTAAACATCCAAATATTAATTCTTACAGAATCTTATTTTTATCATATTAAATGTTTTACACATCTAATTTTAGGACTTTTTATTATCAAAAAGAATACTGTTTGGTTATTATTAATAATAAAGTTATATACCTATATATACCACAATAAGCTTTCTGTGTGCTAAATGGAGGAACACAATGGACTTTATATCAAGGTCTGTATCTCCCTCCTTCTTTTTAAATCAGTTAAGCCACTGACCAGGTTGTAAACATCTTTCAAAAATGACTAGAATAGGTTTCAGAGATAAGAAGGGGCATTTTCAAAAAGCACATGAAAAGATGCTCAACATCACTAATTATTAGAGAAATGCAAATCAAAACTACAATGAGGTATCACCTCACACCAGTCAGAATGGCCATCATCAAAAAGTCTACAAATAACAAATACTGGAGAGGGTGTGGAGAAAAGGGAACCCTCTTACACTGTTGGTGGAAATGTAAGCTGATGCAGCCACTGTGGAAAACAGTATGGCAGTTCCTCATAAAACTAAAAATAGAACTACCATATGACCCAGCAACTCCACTCCTGGGCATATATCTATACAAAACCGTAATTCAAAAAGATATATGCGGGCTTCCCTGGTGGTGCAGTGGTTAAGAATCCGCCTGCCAATGCAGGGGACATGGGTTAGAGCCCTGGTCTGGGAAGATCCCACATGCAGCAGAACAACTAAGCCCGTGCGTCACAGCTTCTGAGCCTGTGCTCTAGAGCCCGCGAGTCACAACTACTGAGCTGGTGTGCCACAACTACTAAAGCCCATGCCCCTAGAGCCTGTGCTCGGCAACAAGAGAAGCCACTGCAATGAGAAGCCCGCGCACCTCAATGAAGAGTAGCCCCCACTCATCACAACAAGAGAAAGCCCGCACACAGCAACAGAGACCCAACACAGCCAAAAATGAAAATAAATAAAATAAATTTATAAAAAAAAATGCACCCCTATGTTCATAGCAGCACTATTCACAATAGCCAAGACATAGAAACAACCTAAATGTCCATCAACAGATGAATGGATAAAGATGTGTTACATATATACAATGGAATACTACTCAGTGCTATAAAAAAGAACAAAATAATGCCATTTGCAGCAACATGGATGCAACTAGAGATTATCATACTAAATGAAGTCAGAAGGAGAAAGACAAATACCATACAATATCACTTATATGTGGAATCTAAATTATGACACAAATGAACCTATCTACAAAACAGAAACACAGACACAGAGACCAGACTGGTGGTTGCCAAGGGGGAGGAGGTTGAAGGAAAAATGGAGTGGGAGGTTGGTGTTAGCAGATGTAAGCTTTTATATACAGAATGGATGAACAACAAGGTCCTACTGTACAGCACAGAGAACTATATTCAATATCCTATGATAAACCATAATGAAAAAGAATATTAAAATGAAGTATGTGTATATGTGTGTGTGTGTGTATATATATATATATATATATATATAGCTGAATCACTTTGCTGTGCAGCAGGAATTAACACAACATTGTAAATCAACTATACTTCATTAAAAAATATTGAAAAATAAAATCTATAAAACAATAAATACTGGAGAGGGTATGGAGAAAAGGGAACCCTCCTGCACTGTTGGTGGGAATGTAAATTGGTATAGCCACTATGGAGAACGGTATGGAGGTTCCTTAAAAAACTAAAAATAGAGCTACCATATGACCCAGGAATCCCACTCCTGGGCATATACCCTGAGAAAGCCATAATTCAAAAAGAGACATGTACCACAATGTTCACTGCAGCTCTATTTACAATGGCCAGGACATGGAAGCAACCTAAGTGTCCACTGACAGATGAATGGATAAAGAAGATGCGGCACATATATACAATGGAATATTACTCAGCCATAAAAAGAAACGAAATTGAGTTATTTGTAGTGAGGTGGATGGACCTAGAGTCTGTCATACAGAGTGAAGTAAGTCAGAAAGAGAAAAACAAATACCATATGCTAACACATATATATGGAATCTAAGAAAAAAAAAACACAGTTATGAAGAACCTAGGGGCAGGACAGGAATAATGACGCAGATGTAGAGAATGGACTTGAGGACACGGGGAGGGGGAAGGGTAAGCTGGGATGAAATGAGAGAGTGGCATGGACTCATATATACTACCAAATGTAAAATAGATAGCTAGTGGGAACCAGCCGCATAGTACAGGGAGATAAGTTCAGTGCTTTGTGACCACCTAGAGGGGTGGGATAGGGAGGGTGGGAGGGAGACGCAAGAGGGAGGAGATATGGGGATACATGTATATGTATAGCTGATTCACTTTGTTATAAAGCAGAAACTAACACAGCATTGTAAAGCAATTATACTCCAATAGAGATGTTTAAAAAAAAAAGTGTGTGTGTATGTATATATATATATATATATATATATACACACACACACACACACATATATACATACACACACACACACACACACACATATACATATATGGCTGAATCACTTTGCTGTGCAGTAGAATTAACACAACATTGTAAATCAACTATACCTCAATTAAAAATATATCGAAAAATAAAATCTATAAACAATAAATGCTGGAGAGGGTATGGAGAAAAGGGAAGCCTCCTGCACTGTTGGTGGGAATGTAAATTGGTACAACCACTATGGAGAACAGTATGGAGGTTCCTTAAAAAACTAAAAATAGAGCTACCATATGACCTAGCAATCCCACTCCTGGGCATATATCCGGAGAAAACCATAATTCAAAAAGATACATGGACCCCAATGTTCACTGCAGCACTATTTACAATAGCCAGGACATGGAAGAAACCTAAGTGTCCATCGACAGATGAATGGATAAAGAAGATGTGGCACATGTATACAATGGAATATTACTCAGCCATAAAAAGGAACAAAATTGAGTTATTTGTAATGAGGTGGATGGATCTAGAGTCTGTCATACAGAGTGAAGTAAGTCAGAAAAAGAAAAACAAATACTGTATGCTAACGCACATATATGGAATCTAAAAAAATGGTACTGATGAACCTAGTGGCAAGGCAGGAATAAAGACGCAAACATAAAGAACGGACTTGAGGAGGGAAGAGGAAGCTGGGACGAAGTAAGAGAGTAGCATTGACATATATACACTACTAAATGTAAAATGGATGGCTAGTGGGAAGCTGCTGCAGAGCACAGGAGATCAGCTCAATGCTTTGTGACAACCTAGAGGGGTGGGATAGGGAGGGCAGGAGGGAGGCTCAACAAGGAGGGGATATGGGGATATATGTATATATGTATACATATAGCTGATTCACTTTGTTGTACAGCAGAAACTAACACAACATTGTAAAGCAATTATATTCCAATAAAGATGTAAAAAAAAAAGTAAAGAAATTAATAATTGTTGGACTTTAGTTAATATATAACAAGTGTACCATATTAAGTAAGATAGGAACTCTGTACTATCTCCTTAGTTTTTTCTGTAATATGAAACTGCTATAAATTCTGTCAATAAAAAAGTAAAAAAAACAAAAAACAAAAAAAAACTAAAAATAGAACTACCATATGATACAGCAATCCCACTCCTGGGCATGTATCTGGAGAAAACCAAAATTCAGAAAGATACATGCACCCCGATGTTTACTGCAGCACTATTCACAATAGCCAAGACACGGAAACAACTAAATGTCCATCAGCAGAGGAATGGATAAAGAAGATGTGGTACATATATACAATGGAATATTACTCAGCCATAAAAAAGAATGAAATAATGCCATTTGCAGCAACATGGATGGACCTAGAGATTATCATACTAAATGAAGGAAGTCAGGAGGTGAAAGACAAATACCATATGATATCACCCATATGTGAAATCTAAAAAATAATACAAATGAATGTATATACAAAACAGAAACTGACTCACGGACTTTGAAAACAAACTTATGGTTACCAAAGGGGAACGGTGCGGGGGAGGGATAAATTAGGAGGTTTGGGATTAACATATACACACTATATGTATTAAAGTAGGAGGTTTGGGATTAACATATACACACTAACATATACACTCTATATTTTACTATATGTAAAATAGGGATAAATAGATAATCAACAAGGACGTACTGTATAGCACAGGGAACTCTACTCAATATTCTGTAATAACCTATATGGGAAAAGAATCTGAAAAAGAATGGATATATGTATAACTGAGTCACTTTGTTGTATATCTGAAACTAACACAACTTTGTAAATCAACTATACTCCAATATAAAATTAAATTAAATAAAAAAAAGAGATAAAAAGGGGCATTTTATAAAGAGATTATGGGGACATAAACCTACCATGACCATTTTCCTTTGTTCATACAGCTTCTGTAATTGGTAGGATTTTTCCTCTGCTTTGATGTAACCTTTTTTCACATCATCAACAGCCTGTCACCAAAACAAGGCAGGGAAGAAAGAAATGTAAAAATTAGTATCAAGTACATTCTTGATAAAAATAAAGAGACATAGATTCATTTTCACAATAACTCTTATCCATCTGGTTATCACCAGTAAACTCTGCCACATGGGTATATTTACTGGAATAAGTAGTATTTAATGAGTGTCTGGTATGTGCTCAAGGATTGTTCTAGGCACGTGAGGGATCTGGTTTCTCCTGTAAAGAGATTTAAATTCTGGTTAATTTATACATGAGAAAGAATTACAGAACACTGCAAGATAGTATACAATACTGTATTAAAGATAATAGTGAAGTAGCAAAAAATGTGTGACATAGATAGTAAGTGATACATGCAGCCAGAACAGGAGAGCTTATTGCTAACCGTAGTTATCAAGGAAGTCTCGGTTGGACCTCAAAGGAGAGGTTGAATAGAAGAAACTACAAGCTAAAGTCAGGAAACAGGAATGGGTTTGACCTTAAATACATTCAGGAGACAGACTTGCCTGATTTGAATAAAGGGTACATGTTAGGGGACAATGAAAAATAATTCTGAATGGGTAGGTTAATAGGGTATGAAGGATCCTAAAGAGCAGGCACAGGAATTTAGACTTAAGGAGAGTAGAGAGCTAAAATAAATAATAAAAAAACTGTTGTTATTGTTGTTTTTTAAGAAAGATTGATCTGTATATGACTGCCCAAATGATTTAAGCCAAGGAGAGAATGAAACAAGGGAGATCAACGATGTTGTGGTACTTTAAGCATGAAATGAAACAAGACCTTAATCTAGGGTGGTAACAACTGGAAGAGAGGAAGTGATAAATCTGAGACCATGAACCGAAAAACTTTCAGAGAGGACTTGATACAGGCATGAAGGTACCCAGATATAATATTCTAATATGCTAATTCTAAACTATTCCTGGTTCAGCCATATGAAACATACGTCCCCTTTCCAACCTTACTCTACTCCTCCACTCCAAGAAAAACGTAAAAAATCTAATGGAAGGGAAAACTGATCTTTGGAAGGAAAAAAAGAAAAAGAACAAATAGAACCATTTGTCTAGGGCATTCAGGATCTAACCTCAGTGAGTTACTGAAAGGACAACTCTACACAGACACCAGGCAGGGGCCCACTTGAATCTTTATCAGAAAACTGCTGATTTCCTTAAGGCAGAAATCATTCCCCATAGTCTTTTAAGGGAAAATATTTGCATAACAGAATGAATTCAGGACTGAAGTTAAGAGACTAGTTCAAATTCTAGCTGTCACCTACCAATATGCACTTGAGTAAGTCACTTAAACCCTCTCAGTGTGTAAAACAGGAATAACATTCATCTTGTAGGTGGACAACAAAATGAGATAAAAGATGTTAATAGTTTTGTAAAGTATATATAAATATATATAAATAGTTACTATTACTATCATTTATATTAGCATCATTTAGCTGTTAAAATTCCTCTAAGAACCACACAAGGATATTAATATCCTGCCTGGGACTGCCTAATGGAAAGATTATGCCAGTGTCTCCCCAGTCCTAGCCGTATAAGCAAGGATTCACTTAGTCAGAGAGGATTATATTCACAGAGGCGATGCTCAATAAGAACTGCCACCAATGTCCTGAAGAACCTGAACATTCTGTTGTTTATCACCAAAGGACTCAGCTGCTCCAGGTCAAATTTAAATCAGTTACTGAAAAGCTGGGAGAGAAGTAAAGAGGGAAAACAAACAAATGAATACTGGTTTATCTATTCAGTTTCCCCAATACCTAGAACTGTGTCTTACTAGTAATAGCACTTAAATATTGATGAATGTTTCCCCAGGGCAGAGGTGGGTCATCTACCCAGAGTGAACATCTACTCCAGCAGCTCTAAGTGACCTATTTTCACATGGGGCAGTAAAAATGTTCTCTCCTCACTCATTTCTAATCAAGATTATACTGCTTGACTAGCCCTGAGTGAAAAACATAAATATTACCACACTAGATTCCTTTTTCCCTTAATTAAAAATTTTTTATTAAGGTAAAAGACATACATAATTTTTTAAAATGTGTATTACTAAGAGGTGCCTAATAAAAATAAGTCTCCTGATTCCACAGCCTCATTACACAGATACTTTAAAGCACTGTAAACAGTTTTTTGTGATATTCCTTTCATAATTCTAAATGTCATGCCTATGCTGCTAATTCCTAACTTATCAATTTTAGACAATGTTGACTTGCTGTTAAAAATAATAAGTTTTAGGGACTTCCCTGGAGGTCCAGTGGTTGAGAATCCATGCTTCCACTGCAGAGGGCATGGGTTCGATCCCTAGTCAGGGAACTAGGATCCCACAGGCCACACAGTGTGGCCAAAAAAAAAAAAAAATAATAAAATAAATAAATAAGTTTTAGCTTTCTTATACCACTCCTACACTCTCACTTCTTCTTCCTTCAACACCTCAATAAAAATTAAATCAAGGGCTTCCCTGGTGGTGCAGTGGTTGAGAGTCCGCCTGCCAATGCAGGGGACACGGGTTCGTGCCCCGGTCTGGGAAGATCCCACATGCCGTGGAGCGGCTGGGCCCGTGAGCCATGGCCACTGAGCCTGCGCATCCGGAGCCTGTGCTCCGCAATGGGAGAGGTCACAACAGTGAGAGGCCCACGTACCGCCAAAAAAAAAAATAATTAATTAATTAAATCAATAATGAGTATTGATTATTGTAAGCATGTAAACATTGTTCACAACTAAATCATGTACTGTACTAGGGCTTCCTCTCTTGTACATTTTTTTTTTCCTCTTAGGTTAACTGCCTGTTTGTTTGTAACCTTCCACATGCCTCTCACCAATTCTTCCATGATAACCAAAGTCATGTTGATTCATTCAAACATTCATTTTCTAAAAACTGTTGACTGTTCTCATCTGCTGTGTCTCATCCTCTTCTCTTTGCAGGTTTATGCCTCTTAAAATCCATTAATGTTACTTTAGTGAGCTTTCAGGAAGAAGTAGTTTAAAAGTATGTTTAGTCTGCCAGGCTTAGCCAGAAATTAAATATATCCTACTATGGATTTTGACCTTATCAATTTTTTAAGGAAAAGGCACATTACTATCATTATTATCCAGTATTTCATCAATTCTAAGGTGCACATTTTTTCACATTTTATTGTTCCTAAAATTGGGATGCATCTTATAATCAACGTGTGTTGTTTAATTGGTAGCTTTTTTCTCTTGGCAGTACATAAAATACTAGCGCATCTTACAACTGATGGCATCTTAGAATTGACGAGATGCATGAGATATTCCCAACATCAACATATGATACAAAAAAATAACTAAAATTAAGTGAGGGAAAAAATTTAGTATTATTTTCCAAAAGGCACAACTGTTTACCTAGTCAATCAAAAAATCATTTGAGCTGTTGTGCACTGCTGGGAATGTAAAATGGTACAGCTGCTATGGAAAACAGTGTGGCGATTTCCTCAAAATTTAAAAATAGAATTACCATATGATCCAGCAATCCCAATTCTGGGTATATTAAAAGCAGAAGTTTGAAGAGATATTTACATAACCATGTTCATGACAGCATTATTCATAACAGCCAAGAGGTGGAAGCAACCTAAATGTCCATCCACAGATGAATAAACAAAATGTGATATACATGTACAATGAAATATAATTATTCAGCCTTAATAAGGAAGGAAATCCTGTCATATGCTACAACATGAAAAAGCCTTAAGGACATTACGCTAAATGAAATAAGCAAGTCACAAAAGGAAAAATAACGTATGATTCTACTTACATGAGATACCTAAAGTAAGTCAAATTCACAGAGTGTAGAATGGTAGTTGCCAGAGGTAGGGGAGGGGGAAATGAGTTGTTTAATGGGTAGAGTTTTAGTTTTGCAAGATGAAAAATTTCTGAGATTCCACTGACAATAATGTGAATATATTTAACACTACTGAACTGTACATTTTAAAATGGTTAAGGGGGTAAAAAAAAACGTATTAAATTATAAATTTTAAATATGTTCAGTTTATTGTATGTCAATTATACCTCAATAAAGTTGTTTAAAAAATTGTTTGAAGAAACAGAAGAGTTCAGAAAAGTTGTTGCATATGAGATACTGCTACAAAAATAACAGCTTTTCTTTCTATATACCTAAATATTTTATTTTTGCTTTACAGTTTTATAATTCAAAAAGTAATTTCACAAGCTCTGCTTTGTTTAAATTTTGACACTGATTAAAAAAATGTGAGGTACTACTATTATCCTTTAATAGATCATAAAACAGATCTCAGCAAAGCTATGTTAAGGATTTACCCAATGGAGAGCTTGTACTTGAACCAGATATTCTGACTCCTGGTAAATAATTACTCCGTTCCAACAATACAAAGAAAAAATATCCCATTCATAATTGTAATAAAAATATAAAATACTTGGGAATAATTTAAAGGGGCATATGTGAAACATAAAATGACAGAACTTTATTTGGGGAAACAAGATGAGATGAATAAAACAGAAACTTTATTTGGGGAAACAAAAGATGAGATGAATAAAACAGAAACATCACACATTTAGTTGGGAATACCACATTTAATAAAAATAGTGACTCTTCTTCAGTTAAACTATAAATTTAACAAAAACCCAATTAGAATTGTAATGGGATACTTTATAAAGTGTTATGAAATGGGTTAATTATTTTCAAAATAATTTTAAAACAAAATGTTTAAAAGAAAGTAAAAAGTAAGGATAGTATTCTCTATGTGGCTCTGCTAAATTCATTATTTACAGTCACAGCAGTACAAACACTGACTATTAATCTAACAAATATTGTAATTTGACTATAGTAAGAAGATAGGACAGATGAAAAGGTACGAATATGTAGTGGAGTGGGGGAGGAAATGGAGCTAAAGTCCCATCTTCAATAGCAGGTAATTAAGCAATATTGCTTGAATAGGAAACATCAAGTAGGAGTAATATAATCAAATTATAATAGAGGTATGGAAGTAAATATAAAATGAAATAAATATCCCATATTCTTGGATTGGAAGAATTAATATTGTTAAAAAGGCCATACTACCCAAAGCTATCCACAGATTTTATGTGATCCTTATCAAATTACCCATGACATTTTTCACAGAACTAGAATAAATAATCCTAAAATTTATATGGAACCATAAAAGACCCAGAATTGCCAAAGAAATCCAAAAGGAAAAATGACAAAGCTGGAGGCATAATCTTCCTAGACTTTGGACAATACTACAAAGCTACAGTAATCAAAACAGTGTGGTACTGGCACAAAAACAGATATATGGATCAATGGAACAGAATAGAGAGCCCAGAAAAAAACCCACACACCTATGGTCACTTAATCTTTGAAAAGGAAGCAAGAATATACAGTGGAGAAAAGATAGTCTCTTTAGCAAGTGGTGTTGGGATAGCTGGACAGCCGTGTGCAAATCAATGAAGCTAGAACACTCCCTTACGCCATGCACAAAAATAAACTCAAAATGGCTTAAAGACTTAAATATAAGACATGACACAATAAAACTCCTAGAAGAGAACATAGACAAAACATTCTCAGACATAAATTGTAGCAATGTGTTCTTAGGTCAGTCTCCCCAAGGCAATAGAAATAAAAGCAAAAATAAACAAATGGGAGCTAATCAAACTTTTAAGCTTTTGCACAGCAAAGGAAGCCATAAACAAAACAAAAAGACAACCTACATACTGGGAGAAAATATCTGCAAACCATGCTACTGACAAGGGCTTAATTTCCAAAATATACAAGCAGCTCATACAACTCAATAACAAAAAAATAAACAACCCAATCAAAAAATGGGCAGAAGATCTAAACAGCCATTTCTCCCAAGAAGACATACAGATGGCCAATACGCACATGGAAAGATGCTCAACATCGCTAATTATTAGAGAAATACAAATCAAAACTACAATAAGATACCACTTAACACCAATCAGAATGGCCATCGTTAAAAAAATCTACAAATAACAAATGCTGGAGAGGATGTGGAGAAAAGGGAACCCTCCTATACCTGTTTGTGGGAATGTAAGTTGGGGTAGCCACTATGGAAAACAGTATGGAGGTTCCTCAGTAAACTAAAAATAGAATTACCATAATACCCAGCAATCCCACTCTCGGGCATACATCTGAAGAAAACTCTAATTTGAAAAGATACATGCGCCCCAATATTCATAGCAGCACTATTTATAATAGCCAAGTCATGGAAGCAACCTAAATGTCCGTGGACAGATGAATGGATAAAGAAGATGTGGTATGTGTGTGTGTATACACACACTCACACACACACACACACACACACAATGGAATATTACTCAACCATAAAAAAGAATGAAACAATGCCACTTGCAGCAACATGGATGGAGCTAGAGATTATCATACTGAGTGAAGTCAGACAGAGAAAGACAAATATCATATGATATCATTTATATGTGGGATCTAAAATATGACACAAATGAACTTCTTTACAAAACAGAAACAGACTCACAGACATAAAAAACAAACTTCATGGTTACCAAAGGGGAAACAGGCTGGGGGAGGGATAAACTAAGAGTTTAGGATTAGCAGGTACACACTACTATATATAAAACAGATAACCAACAAGGACCTACTATGTAGCGCAGGGAACTATATTCAATATCTTGTAATAAACCGTAATGGAAAAGACTATGAAAAAGAATATATATGTATAACTGAATCACTCTGCTGTACACCAGAAATTAACACAACATTATGAATAAACTATACTTCAATAAAATTTTTTAAAAAGATGAAATAAAACAAAAAACAAGCTAAAAGAGATGAAATGGTTGCCTATGAGAGGAAAAGAAGTGGGAATAACTAATATTTTTCATAATAACCTGTGCAGAACTATTTGATACTTTAAGCTTTATGTATGTATAATTGTGATGAAAAATTTTTTGAAAAAGAACATAGCCCCATAATGTTCATTTGTTATTGCTTTAAAAAATAATAATAAATACATTTTGAACTCCAGGATATCCCCTTATTAAACTTTTTTTTTTTTAATGGCTTTATTTATTTATTTTTGGCTGCGTTGGTTCTTCATTGCTGTGCACCGGCTTTCTTTAGTTGCAGTGAGTGGGCGCTACTCTTCAATGCAGTGTGAGGGCTTCTCATCACGATGGCCTCTCTTGTTGCGGAGCACAGGCTCGAGGCGTGTGGGCTTCAGTAGTTGTGGCACACAGGCTCAGTAGTTGTGGCTTGTGGGCTCTAGAGCACAGGCTCAGTAGTTGTGGTGCACTGGCTTAGCTGCTCTGCAGCACGTGGGATCTTCTTGGACCAGGGCTCGGACCCATGTCCCCTGCACTGGTAGGCGGATTCTTAACCAGTGCACCACCAGGGAAGTCCCCCCACCTTCTTAAACTTATCTTTTGTCAAAATGGGACAGAACATTTTACAAATTTAACTAAGATCCAGGAGACAAAACAGCTTACTCAAGGATTCACACTGTATTGGCAAATGACCACTACATACAAACAGAAAAAGAAATCAGGCCTTTCCAGGGAGATCAGTTCACCCACCTGATGAAAGAAGTAGGTAACAGCAAGGTCATTGTCATTTAAGAGGATTTCTTCTTCTGTCGTAAAAAGCCACTTTCGAATGGTTAGGCAGGTGCCTGGCACAGCTGATGTGTAATTCTGGACGTAGAGTTTATGAGGAAATTCATTAGGTGCCAGCTTACGTACTAAAGAGAAGACAAAGCAAAGAAAGCTAGAGTGAGAAGACATACAAGGCATCTCCCTAGTATGAACTGTGTAAAGCAGACAAGAATGGAAGTTATCATTAACCAGCACATCAGCTTAGTTCCATCCAGGAGCTCTGCCTTGGGACCACAAAATATCAATTTGCCTAGCCAAATCTACGCCTTCTAATATGACTGGCCAACTGAGCCTCAAGCTAACTGAAATCTTTCACCTGAATGACATGCCTTTCAGTTAACATGCTGACTTTGCAGACATCAGCTACTCCAAAGTCAGTTAAAAAATCTGATCCATAACTGAGTTAAGTTACAGCAATGTCCACTGAACATCTTTACAGCAAGCCTCCCCCTCTTACCCAGTTATGGTGCATTCAGAGTCTCTCATGTGGCAGTTCTCAATGAACAGCTTTTATTGTTAAGAGCTGAAAGGCTCTCCACATCCCCCCACAAGTCTAGACATTTACCAAAGAAAAGTGACTTCTGGGTAGCCTTACTTCCTCTTCCTAACAATACTCAAGCAGTATAAAACACTACCACTTTTAATTTCTATATTGTTTTTCTTTAAAAAGGCGGAGTTTTCTTCTCTTGATGTTTACTTGGCTTTATAACAGAGCAAAAGACAGATTTAATATTTCCCATTTTATTTGTTAACTAAAGCTTAGAGAAGAAGGTAAGATTAGAATCCAAGTGTCCTGGATCCTTAGCAATCCTTTGTAATATTTATATCTGCCTAGTTAGACTGTAGAGATTTGGGAAGACAATAAACAATTGGGAGATAGCTGCTTTAGGGGGCATCAAAGTTGTTCTACCTTGACCTGGGATGGCAAGGCGACTCAAATCTACCAAACTCTCCCTTTCCGGGATGAGGAAGTTCTGATCAGTCAATATTATCTGTTGTTTCTGGCCTTAGCCCTGTACATATATGATGTGGAAAAGACCCATAAACCGTAGGAAATCTGTCATTTAAAGCAAGCCTTCCAACTTCCTCCCCTTTGTGGTCTCAGTGCAACTATCCCTAGCTTTTATAAAAGAATATATAAGAGAAAATCTCTGTCACAGTGCAATAAAACTTCCTAGGAAGAGGATATCTGTTTACACAAACTTAAACACCGGGTTGGCCAAAAAGTTCGTTCGGTCTTTTCCATAAAATGGCTCCAGTAGTGCTTAGTTGTCTTTAACTTCATTCGAAACAGACTGTATTGTGACAGCTATCATATCAGCATGCATTTAAAAAAACTTATCAAAATTGGTGAATTTTTGTATAGCCATTTTAATATTGAAGATGGAAGAAAAAAGCAACATTTTCGGCATATTATGCTTTATTATTTCAAGAAAGGTAAAAGCGCAACTGAAACGCAAAAAAAGATTTGTGCAATGTATGGAGAAGGTGCTGTGACTGATCAAACGTGTCAAAAGTGGTTTGCAGGACTTCTCTCGTGGAGCGGTGGTTAAGAATCCACCTGCCAATGCAGGGGACATGGGTTCGAGCCCTGGTCCAGGAAGATCCCACATGCCATGGAGTAACTGAGCCCGTGCACCACAACTACTGAGCGTGCACTCTAGAGCCCAAGAGCCACAAGTACTGAGCCCGCGTGCCACAACTACTGAAGCCCGCCCGCCTAGAGCTCGTGCTCCACAACGAGAAGCCACCGCAATGAGAAGCCCACGCACTGCAGCGAAGAGTAGCCCCCACTCGCCGCAACTAGAGAAAGCCTGCACGCAGCAACGAAGACCCAACACAGCCAAAAATAAATAAACTAATTTTTTTAAAAAGCAAAGGCTTTTAATCAACATATTTCTTTCTAACTCCTGAAAACAAAAAGCTATTCTTAAAAATCTACAAAAACCATAAAGTACGCTAAAACAAGCTGTGGCTAAGTAGAAAATCCCCTCTTTTTAAGGCTGTTTCATTGGAATATATTAATTTTGAACTCTGATTTTTAAAAATCTCATGAAAGTATCTGATTCAGTGCTGGGTATAAGTAACTGATACTGCCAACAGAGGAAAAAGGGGTGATCAGGTATCTAGCCTTAGTGGGATTATGCTTAATGGGATTTGTCCTGTCTGCTTGTTAGAAACAGTCCCAATTAGTGGGATTGCCCCTTGTCTTCAAGATCTTCTTCTCTAGGCAAACAGTTTCAATTTGACAGCTTTTGGGAGCTTCAGTTTCTTAGTATTAGGATAAAATATCCTCAAACAAAACGTAATATTAGTTACTGGCACTTACCAAAGGAATGATTGATCACTTCAAATAAGGCAAAGTAATTCACTGTCGTACTGTCCATGCCAACCTTTGCTGCAATAGCCTAAAGTGTAAACAGGATAGATTAGTTTCAGGAAAACAAAATCAGACAGTGCTGTGGGAAAAGACAGGTATATGCATGAGGAGCAGGGAGAAGAGAAGGGTTTTGCCATCTTGGTTTCATAGAAACTAAATTCATGGTCCACAGCTACTCTTTTTTGTATGTATGAATACATATGCATGAAATAAAAGAGAAAAATACCTTTATTTGATCCAAACAGCTATGATCTCTAAATATGAGTTTCTCCCCTCCAATTAAAGCTAATAACAGTCTCTCCTTAAATATCAGCTTTGCTCTCTGAAACAGGACTTCATATCATGAGGATCTTTTAGGATAGCACTTACAAAAAATGTGCTACATAAGGACAGATTTTAAAAAGAAAATAAATTCTTAAATATCTAGTCTCACACATTCAGCCTACATTTAATATACAGGCTGTTAACATACAAGATCTATATCTTTGGTTCTTGAGCTTAAAACATTGTTTATCAATTTTGCTCATACTTCACAAATTATTCTTGTTTACTTTTCAGATGATCCACGTCTCATGCTGGGGACCTCTATATCCTAAGAATTATCATCATCCTTATCCATGTGAAAATAGCAAAATGTTGGGACAACAGAGACATTTTAAACAAGTATCAGTCCTTCTCTCTAGGAACTAAGGTCCCAACATGATAAATAAAAAGAAATTGAAAGACTCCATATGCAAATAAAGGAAAATTGAAATTACATACAAATAACAACAAGAAAACACAAAGCAAAAAACACAAACTAGTAGTACCAAAATTCCTTTTCAAGATCAATCCCAAAATGTATAAATAAGGTGTTAATTAAACAAGAGAAAATTATTGAGTATTAGTGTCTCAGTAAACCAAATATGATATCCTTCTTCCTGTATCTACTCACATATCAGACCTAGGTTCATCCCTGATGTGAGGCAGAAACTGGAGGCTGTAAGTGTTCTAAGTTACCATTCTATACTGCACTAGATAGAAACTGAAATCTTCTCAAGGTTTGGAAAACGGCTTATAGCTAGAAGTCTCAGTAACAGGGTGAGGAGAGAAGTGAAAGAAAAAGTTGGGCCTTGCTAGAGAAGTATTGAAAATGAAACAAAACATCAATAAGCTATATAAAATTAATGTTTTCCTTGCCATCAATCCACCATTTTATAATTTCTGAAATACCTCAGATCCTGTACATATCCTTTGCCATGGTATACAGTAAATATTTGGGGGGTGAAGTTTTTGTTTGCCACAAAGGAGAAATAAGTACTAATATCCAGAAACCCACTAGTCTCCCTGAAAATCTTGATCAAATCAGGATTAAAGACCAATGAAAAGGCCTAAAAGAAACAATTATACCCAGCACCCGGATCATGATCTTTAAATATCATTCCTCACTGAAAGGAAAGACTCCTTGGGGAAATGACTCATTCAAGATCTAGTATAGGAAATATACAAAGATGAGCCCAGAGCATCTTGTTCTACCAAAAAGCAAGGATGCTATCATAAACAAATGGGTTGCACCACAAAAATACAGGAGCAGACGTGAAGGAGATTCCACTGACCAAAGACAGAACAATGTGAGCACCAAAAAGAATATATGTTCTTGATTAAATCATACTGAGTATCTAAAAAGCCACATGACACTAAAAAAATAATTATCTCATTGGACATCACTGGAATCAGCTAGGGCATTGATCCTTTATGCCAAAAACTGACAATAAAAGGGAAGAATTACATATTTATCCCCCTTTTCCTATAAACTGTATTTCAGGATACTAAATAGCCTCAGTTGATAAGGGAAAGTTCTTTACAGAAGAATTCTAGTTAATAAATGTGAAGAAATGAGAAAATTGGAAAATCAGCGTTTTGCAACCCTTAATGAAATCACTGGTTAGGACAGTAATCATCAGTGATACACTTATTGGATAAAAGATCAGTGAAGAACTTAACAATGGAGACATCAGGTTATTACCATGTAAACCTACTGATTAATCACTAAAAGTGGATAACCAGATATTGTGTTCCTCCGGTTGAGAAGCAATATGAAGTACATAGCACCGATTATGAAGTACTCTCATCAAAAAGCTGAACCTGAATCTAATCAAGCCTCTAGAGAAAAATTCCATTTATAGAAAATATAAGTAGACAGAAAGGCATATTAAATGACACAAATAGACAAAAGAAGCAAACAAATAAATTCAGAATGTGGGACATTCCACAGGACACAGACCCAATTTCTGCAATAAAACAATAACATAAGGGAAAAAAGTTGGGTAAGGGAAGGGAAGGCAGACTGCTCTATATTAAAACAAACATAAAAACCAAATGTTTTTTAAGGACATAAGGACCTTGTTTAGATCCAAATTATAACAAACCAACTGTTAAAAATCATTTTTAGACAATTGGGAAAACTTGACTATGGATTTATTATTAGTTAATACCATGGAAGTAGTTAATTTTTTAGGTTTGATAATGGCTTTGTGATTATGTAAGAGGAACATCCATATTTTTTAGAGATGTATACTGAAATATACACAGGTCGAAAAACATGGAATTTGCTTTAAAATATTTAAACAAAGGAAAAGGAAAAAAGGATATATAACACAAATGTGGCAAAATCTTGAGGATTATTAAATATGAGTGATGAGTACATGGAGTTTCACTGTACTATTCTATTTTCACATACATTAGAAAGTCTTTTACAATTAAAAAGAGGGGGTGCTAATCACAACCATTACAACCTGGGGATATTTATTGTATCTTTCTTTCAAGGAGGACAAAGTACTTCCACGTTAATAATCATAACATCAACAGCAGCAGCTAACATTTAATAAATTTATTACATGCCAGATACTCCAAGCTCCTTATATGTATTAACTCATTTAATCTATCTTTCTTAGTTTTAAACCAACCAATGTCAAGCCTACTTGTTCAAGTTTAATTTACCTGATATACTTGGTCTGTAGTACTGTTCTTTTTAACCCTGACTGTAACTGTTGTTCCATCTGGTAATGCTACTCTCAGCTCTACGTCAGACACACCATTGTAGTTCTGGGGAAAAGGCAGAAAAAGAATTAATTAAAAAAAAAAAAAGAATTTATGACCCAGTATATCCTCATTCTCCTTGCAACATGCTAGCTAAACAACCTAAACTTGTGATAGAAAGAAAGTGAGTTCCAATGAAAAGGGGAAAAAAGACATAAGTCAATACATTTCAAGTCATAAAGCTGACTTTAGGCTGCAGCAGAAGTTAACCTTTAAGATGAACAGGGAGGAAAGAAATATGTTGAACCCAACGTGTTCATATCTCAAAACAGAAAACTTGTGTGAATCAGTCTAGGTCAAACACAGATAAGATTTTTGGCTTACTTTCAAACATTCAGAACTCACAAATGAGAAAAGAAAACAACCAAAAGCAGTAGTTTCAACAAATATTCTTTGGTTTTAAATGGTTAGGCATGCTAGATTGGCTCAAGAGGTATCCTAAGTTCCTTTCTGAACCCTGAAATAATCATGACACCTTTGAAAGGAAAAATTGATGAAACTCAGGAATCTGAGTTAGTCTGATGTCCAATTTTCTTCTAGCAAAGAGTAAACAATTCTTATCCTCCTTAATTCGAAAGAAGTCTTTCTCTCTTACTGCTTTTGAAAATTAACACATTCCTCTAACAAATTTGTGACCTTGTAATTTTTATTACAGAGAAACAACTATTTAGAAACAAGTCCATCTTCATTTACCACTTTAAAAAAACTACTATTCATTGCCTAAAACTATCCTAAGCATTACTTTGTTATAAAAGCCCTTGTCTGCAAGAAACTTATAATCTAGCTGGGGAAATAAAACATATACATATAAAATAATTAGTGGATGACACACTATTTAATACAGCAGCATTACATAGTCATTCTTCTATTTAATTAATATTTATTAAGCACCTACAAAATGCCTGACATTGTGGTAAGGCACTGGGAATATAAAGATGTTCAAGATTTAGCTCTTGTTCTGAAGATCTAATGTACAGCGTGGTGATCATAGTTAACAATACTATATTCTATATTTGAAATCTGCTAAGGGGGTAGATCTGAAGTGAAGAAAGGAAGGAAGGAAAGAAGAGAAAAGGGAGGAGGAAATGGTAATGAGATGATGGATAGGTTAGTTAACTTGATTATGGTGATCATTTCACAATGTATACAGATATCAAAACATCAAGTTGTACACCTTAATATATACAATTCATATTTGACAATTATATTCAAAAAGCTGAAAAAAAAAAGATTTAGCTCTTACCTACAGGTAGCTCATGATCTAGTAAAGTAAAATTATAAAGGGATCATCTGACTATATGTATAAAAAATTAGAGGGCTTCCCTGGTGGCGCAGTGGTTGAGAGTCCGCCTGCCGATGCAGGGGACGCGGGTTCGCACCCCGGTCCGGGAAGATCCCACATGCTGCGGAGCGGCTGGGCCCGTGAGACACGGCCACTGAGCCTGCACATCCGGAGCCTGTGCTCCGCAACGGGAGAGGCCACAACAGTGAGAGGCCCGCGTATCGCAAAAAAAAAAAAAAAAAAAAAAAAAAATTAGAGACTGAGATAGCAACAAGGTGATAATTATGTGTACTGACTGCGGAAGTTCTTGGTGGAATGAAAAATCAATGTGTATCCCCTGAATATCAGGGGAGGCTTCAAAGAGAAGGTGGACCTAGCACTAGGTCTTGAAGGATAAGCAGGACACATAACAAAAGGAAGTTGAAAAAACAGTCATTTAGAGAATTTATGGCAATTCAATCCATCATCGATATCTTTATTTTCCCCCACAAGGAGCCAAGAGGTAAACAGTCACTATAGTGGGTATTCACCTACCTCATCTGATTCTGATAAGAATTCCTGCATGATGTCACTCTCACCAATGACTCGTATTGAGCACACTATAGAAAACAAAGACAGAATCTGGCATGAGGCCCTAAAATCAAGAATATAAAGTCAAGAACATATCAAGGTTTAAGTATAAATCATCATTAGCAGGCAGTGCTGAGGTAGTATGCCATCCCTGACACATGATATTTTACGGCACAACAAACATTTATATAAATATGAACCAGAACAGAGGAATAATAGACGTACAAAGATGTAGCTTATTAAAAACATTAAACATAGACAAAGGAAGTTACCTGTAAAAGAGAAATAAAAGTTCAGTAAATCTAACTTTGCTGTCTTGTGTTAACTATTAATAAGCTAGACAATAGAGCAAGGGTAAGGTCAATTAGGAATAAACACAAAATTAAAATACAAAGAAAAATATCTATTTGGCCTAGGAGCAGGCCAGTAAGAGAATCATAAGCATTTAAAGCCACTTTGGAAAAAAATGGGTAGGTAATCAAGTATTAAGCTGAGCACATCTTCTCATCTTCTCACCTCACTAACTTTAACTTCAAAACAACTACAACTAAAAAAAAGAGAGAGAGAGAAAGGGAGAAGGAAGGAAAAGAAAACAGGCAGGTAGGTAGGTAATCATCTAAATCTAAGAGAGTTAATTTCCTAACATTCTCCTGAGGATAATAAATTACACTGCTGATTTTACTTCATTTTATTAAAAAAAAAATTGTACTCTTTCTCATTTCCCAAAGGCTGTGTTAGGAGGCCATTCCATGTTAGAGAAAAGCTAAAAATAGATGAAGTTTAACTACCTTCTATGGGGGAAATGGTTTTTCTTCAGGGATAAAGCTCTCTAGCAAAGTTTAAAAAAAATTCAACTAGGTCAATTAGTTCTTCTACAAGGACACAGAATTATTAAATACCACATAAGACCATTATTCTGTTAAATTAGTATTTTAAAGAAAAGCCTATTGCATGCCTAGCAAATTATGTAACTATAACGTAGCAAAACAAGGTCTCTTCTCTGAGCCACAAACTGAACCATCTTATTCAGGAGATCTGTGTCATTTCTCCCTGCCTTTCTAGACAAACGTTTCAGCATCCACATCCAAAGACTCCTAATGTATTGTTTGGAGGTCCTGAGATAACAAATAAGTTTTAATATTTCTACCTATAACCTACTTAGAAAAAGGGAACATTAGCTTACCTACAACTCATCAAACCTATCCATGGACACGTGTAAGAGGAATAAGGAATTTTCAAGTAGGACATGCCAGTGAACCAAAATCACTTTCATAAAAATGTCTTAAATACTGCCCATCTAGTTCCCAAATCAATTTAGCATGTTGCTGAGTCTGTATATGTTTGCTGTGTGCAAAAATATAACCCTACAAATAAATAAAGGTCCTTAATGCATCAAAAATAATTATGCAGTTTTCTGTTGTTGTTAAGTGTTTGGCGAGTCAATAAAATAGGCTATTAATTGCTGTACTGAACATTTTACTCTTGGCTTCAAAGCTCAGATCATTCAACACCTAAGTCAAAAACCTGATTTACTTTCACTGTTGAGTTTCAGGAAACTTAGCTATGCAGTTTAGGAGCTGCAATATATACCTAGACCCTATTTTTACTCAAGATAGTAGAGTTTAATAGCCTGGCTTACCTTTTTCTAGATATTCTTCCAACCCCCGACGTCGGGCATCTAATTGCTGTTCTGATAAAGAGAATGGCCACTTCCCTGGAAGTCGGGGAAATGTAAAGTTGGCAAACTCTCTCTTCAGGTTCTGGTGTAGGATGGCAAACTCCCGGTACCGCTTAGAACACAACTGCCTCCCTGCCATGTAAACATTGTATACCTGGTGAGGGTGAAGAACAAAAAAAAGCCTACTTACTGCAAATTAAATCACAGAATCACCTACAGTCAGGCTCAGATTGATACCGGTTAGGTATATTCTGATACACACTTAACAGAGAATATATGTTCAAGGTCACTGTAAAACAAGATTTACTTTTAATAAAGATGCCTGAAATTATATGTACAAAAGAGGGCTACTGCCTTCAGGGGGCCCATGATCTTATTTTTGGTATTACAATTACCTCCAACACATTGTTTTAAATATCTTCAGAGGCAATTACCAGATTTTAAGGGTAGATTTTATTTTCAGAAAGTGAAAGATCATTCAAAGCCAATGTGGTAAGTAAAGTGAATGAACAAGCAGGCAAATTTGGAGAGAGATGTAAAAAATTAGAATTGATTATAAAGCAATGTGACTAATATTTGTGTGTGAACCACACTTCCAAAGACAAGATCTAAAACTGATGTAAGCAATAGTGACATTTTTGTTACCAAATAGATCATTTTTGCAAAAACTCCTTTCCTGAAGTCAGATATCCCTAGTTTTGTTCTTCTCCCTTCCATCATTAAAACAGGGTTAACAAAAAGTTGAAGAATAAATGTACTCTAAGGACCTCCTCATATAAACAGTTAATAATCCTCATAAAGAAATAGGTAGAGGGACTTCCCTGGTGGTCCAGTGGGTAAGACTCCGAGCTCCCAATGCAGGGGCCCTGGATTCAATCCCTGGTCGGGGAACTAGATCCTGCATGCATGCCACAACTAAGAGTTCACATGCCATGACTAAGAGTCCGCATGCCACAACTAAGGAGTCCGCACACCATAACTAAGAAGCCCACATGCCGCAACTATGAGCCTGTATGCCGCAACTTACAGATCCCGCATGCCACAACTTAAAAGATCCCGCATGCCACAACAAAGATCCCACGTGCCACAACTAAGACCCAGCACAGCCTAAATAAATAAATAAATATTTTAAAAATAAAAAAGAAATAGGTAGAGATTTCTGTCTACTGTTCACAGATGCATGCCAAACTTCTAGAACAGGGCCTGGCACACAGTAGGCACTCAGTAAATATTTGATGAAGAAATGAATGTATGTATGTGTAATTCTTAAATATGTGTCCTCATAAAGGAAAGTGGTGGGATGCATAATCCAAAAACATCAAATAATCTAAGTTACTTTGTATTCTCAGAACATATCAAATTATGCAGAGATGGGAAAATTAGCCCCAAATCACATTTACTGGCTTAGCAAAAATCATTCAAAAATTTAAATGTGCACAAAATAGGTCATCTACTCATGTAATCAAGACTTAGTCACTGAGCATAGAGAACAGACTGGTGGTTGCCAAGGGAGAGGGGGTTGCGGGAGGGATAGAGTGGGAGGTGGGTGTTAGCAGATGTAAGCTTTTATACACAGAATGGATAAACAACAAGGTCCTACTGTACAGCACAGAGAACTATATTCAATATCCTATGATAAACCATAATGGAAAAGAATACCAAAAAAAGTATATTTATGTATAACTGAATCACTTTGCTGTGCAGCAGTAATTAGCACAATACGGTAAATCAACGATACTTCAATTTAATAAATAAATCAATAAAGACTTAGTCACTGAGAATGTATACACCAAAGCCCTTCCTTCAATCTCAGGAAGAATCTTTTCCATGCTTCTGTGATTTAGGAAGTATAAATTAAATGCAACAATAATTTAAAAACTCCTCTCTCACAACTCTCCTCCTATGATCCCTCCCCTACTTGAAAGCAAAGCCTCTAACCACTATCAAATAGTGTCCAGGGATGAGTATGATCCTGATCAATGAGTTTTCTTCTTATAATTATCGCTCAAATTTATAACTGATTGTAATGAATCACACATATTACCAAGTATTCCTTCTTAAGTACAAAAGCATTAAAAGGAAAACAGTCTTCCCCTCAGACAAGACCACACATTCTCTTAAGGGCAGGCAGTCTCAAGAAAGTCTTATTCAGTCAACCTGGTCTTATATACTTACTTCTCAAACTAAACTTCCCAAATTTCTCAAGAACATCATCATTCCTTTGCTTAAAAAGCAAGTCTACAACCCTACTGGTGTTAAAAATCAGTCTGAGTTCCTCACACAAGGAAGGAAGGAAGGGAGTAAAGCTAGCTTAGTGGCATTGGTGAATTAGGTATTCCCCAATGTCTTTTTCCAGGGAAGAGTAGACTAGGTCTTTGGTAACACACAGAAAGACTATGACTGGATTTCCTCAATGATGATGACTTGAGTGATCGCAAGTCTAGAAAAACATTTCCTAGGGTAGAAAGAACCCTACAACTTGAGAGGCCTTTGTGACAATTTCAATCCTAAAATTTCAGTTTCTTATAAGGTGAGAAGAGTAACATCAAATAGCCTCTCACCACCCACCTCTTTCCACTTAAATGTGAAGTCAAAGGGAACAGAACTATAAATAGGATGCCTGACAGTTCAGTAATACTTTAATGCAGGTAGGAATGGCTTCCAAAAGAGCCAAACCGTTGTTGTTTTTTTAATAGACCTTTATTGGAGGATAACTGCTTCATAATACTGTTAGTTTCTGTTGTACAACAAAGTGAATCAGTCATATGCATACATATATCCCCATATCCCCTCCCTCTTGAGCCTCCCTCCCATCCTCCCTATCCCACATTTCTAGGTCATCTCAAAGCACTGAACTGATCTCCCTGTGCTATGCTGCTGCTTCCCATAACTATTTTACATTCAGTAGTGTATATATGTCGATGCTAATCTCACTTCGCCCCAGCTTCCCCCTCCACCCTGTGTCCTCAAGTCCATTCTCTATGTCTACATCTTTATTCCTGCCCTGTCACTAGGTTCATCAGTACCATTCTTTTTTTTTTGAATTCCATATATATATATATGTGTTAGCATATGGTATTTGTTTTTCTCTTTCTTACTTCACTCTGTATGAGACTCTAGGTCCATCCACCTCACTAAAAATAATTCAATTTCATTTCTTTTTATGGCTGAGTAATATTCCATTGTATATATATGCCATATCTTCTTTAACCATTCATCTGTCGATGGACATTTAGGTTGCTTCCATGTCCTGGCTATTATAAATAGTGCTGCAATGAACATTGTGGTACATGTCTCTTTTTGAATTATGGTTTTCTCAGGCTAAAACACTGATGAAAGAAATCAAAGATGACATAAACAGATGGAGAAATATACCATGTTCTTGGATTGGAAGAATCAATATTGTGAAAATGACTGTACTACCCAAATCAACCTACAGATTCAATGCAATCCCTATCAAACTACCAATGGCACTCTTCACAGAATTAGAACAAAAAATTTTACAATTCGTATGGAAACACAAACTGTTTGTAAGTTAACTGTGCTTATTAGCAAATGAGAAACATACAAAAAGAGATCACAACAGACTACTTTGTTCTTCACTTGCCCTTAAAATTAACCAAGATCCATTAGCATCCATTTCCCTGGTTTGGACACACTCATTTGCAAAGAAAATGACTGACTCCCTGCTGAATCAACTCATGAATGTCCATGATCCATGAGAAACGACCATAGTCTCATTACAAATGAAAATATCCGTCAAAAAATATATTCTCTGGACTTGAAGGAAGATTATCAAATAGGAACTAAAGATATACACAGGCTGACAGTGCTTCTAGAATTTTTCCACCTTAATGTAAACCCTCAGACTGGCTGGCTCATACATGGAATTAGATGATGTTTGTCAAGCTTGCGATAGCACGCTGAATTTAATGATCACTGGTCACTGTCTTCTCCAACTGACCATATCCTACAAAACTTCAAAAGTTAGAATATTCATACAGATGGGCAAGAGGCACATGAAAAGATGCTCAACATCACTAATTATTAGAGAAATGCAAATCAAAACTACAATGAGAGTGTGGGGCTCGCTGTGGGGCCGAGGCAGGCCAGCAGTCAGGCGGGCGGGCGATGGCGGGGGCCGCAGTGGGCGGCAGAGGCGGAGGTGCCTGGGGGCCAGGGCACGGAGGGGCAGGGGGCCTCCGGCGGGGCTGCTCTCCCCCAGCCCCCGCCGGCTTTCCCCGGGCTGGGCTGCAGCCGCTCAGGGCCACCGTCCCTTTCCAGCTGCAGCAGCCGCACCAGCGCCGGGACGGGAGTGGCCGCGCAGCCAGCGTCCCGTGTTCCGTGGCCCCAGAAAAGCCAGTGTGTAGGCCTTAGCCACCCCAGGTCCGGCGTACATTCTCCCTGGACACCATCCTCAGCTCCTACCTTCTGGGCCAGTGGCCACGAGATGCTGATGGGGCCTTCACCTGCTGTACCAATGACAAGGCCACCCAGACCCCCCTGTCCTGGCAAGAGCTTGAAGGTGAGCGGGCCAGCTCGTGTACACACAAGTGCTCAGCGTCCTGGGGCAGCACAGACCACCGAAAAGAGATTATCAAGTTGAAGCAACAGCTGCAGAGGACAAAGCTTAGCCGCAGCGGGAAAGAGAAGGAGCGGGGCTCCCCCTCCAAGCGGACCATGCTGTGCGGGGAGCACTGAGGGCGTCCCCTCCCAGCTTCCCCTCAGGGTCCTCTGTCCTGCGACTGAGCCCCTGCCTGCACCGGAGCCTGGAAGGGCTCAACCAAGAGCTGGAGGAGGTGTTTGTGAAAGAGCAGGGTGAGGAGGAGCTGCTGGGGATCCTTGAAATCCCTGACGGACACCGAGCCCCAGCTCCCCTCCAGAGCGGCAGCTGTGATCATCCCCTCCTCCTCCTGGAGCCTGGAAACCTTGCCAGCTCTCCCTCCATGCCCCTGGCATCCCCCCAGCCTTCTGGCCAGACTGGCCGTGAGGAACACCAGGGTGCAGCCGAGGAGCTGACGTCCATCCCCAGTGACAAAGCTTCCCCTCCAGGCCACCCAGCCTTCCTTGAAGAGGGCAGCCCATCTCCAGTCCTTGCCTTTGCCGCCTCCCCTCAGCCCAATCACAGCTACATCTTCAAACGGGAACCCCCGGAAGGCTGTGAGAGACTGCGGGTGTTTGAAGAGGCCACGTCCCCAGGTCCTGACCTGGCCTTCCTGACTTCCTGTCCTGACAAGAACAAAGTCCATTTCAACCCAACCGGCTCGGCTTTCTGCCCCGTCAGCTTGATGAAGCCCTTCTTCCCCAGCATGGGCTTCATCTTCCGTAACTGCCCCTCAAGCCCGGGGTCCCCCCTTCCCCCGGCCAGCCCCAGGCCACCGCCTCGGAAGGATCCAGAGGCCCCCCCAAGGCCTCCTCGCTGCCATTTGAGTCTTGGCAGCGCCCCCACCGTCAGAAGAGCCTGCGCTTTTCCAGAGCTCCCTGGTGGTCTGAGGGCCCCACTCCCACTTCACCATGGAGACCAGAGCCTTGGTGGCAGGCCCCTCCCGAGCTCCCCTGAGATGGGGGATGAAGGAGCCCTTCCCTCCTGGCCTTTGAGCACTTTCATTTATTGTGTCAAAGCCCTGGGTCCTCTTTCCGATGGACCCCTGCCCCTTCGAATGTGAGGGGACCTGCCTCCTCCACTAGAAACTGGGCAGCTCACAAGTCACACCCGTGTTCTTGTCACCCCCTCACTTGGTGGAAAACTCAACCAGAAGGTCTTGGGTCCCCCACCCCTGGGTGTGAGTCCGAAGGACAGTGTATGGGGCCCATGTCTTTATCATGGAGCAAGCTAGCCATGATTAAAGGAGAGGGGACACCACAGATTTCCTTACCTCTCCTCCCCAGACACAGATGAGGAGACCCGAATAGATTCCCCGATCCTCTCAGTCCCATCCCCCTACCTCCCTCTCATTGGAGGAGCTGACCAAAGCAGCTCGAAAGGGCCATAACACTTGACCAATCCAGCTGCTGGCAGAGGGGGAACCAAGCGTTTTCCTAAGTGGCATTTTCATCTCGCTTTCACCCTAAGATTGTCTTAAGCAGCAGCCCAGCCTGCCCAGCCCCAGGTGGGTAGTAGGGGAGAGGGAGAACTGGCATTCCTCCGGGTGGCAAGTGGTGACTCTCCACCCTCCACCTGCCCCAGGACTGGGCTGGGTTAGAAAAATGCCTATTTTTCTTGTATCGATGTAGAAACTCTATTTTCTCCCAAAGACACTATTTTTGCAGCTGTTTGAAGTCTGTATATTTTCCATACTGCAGAGCTTACACAAAATCGAAGAAGAATGTTAATGTTCAAGTTTTATTATCCTGTGTTTAGAAGTTGTGTTTTTTTGTTTGTTTTTTGCAGATCTTGGTGTTAATAGACCAAATAAATAAGTATTCCCAGGGGAAAAAAAAAAAACTACAATGAGGTATCACCTCATGCCAGTCAGAATGGCTATCATCAAAAAATCTAGAAACAATAAATGCTGGAAAGGGTGTGGTGAAAAGGGAACCCTCCTGCACTGTCGGTGAGAATGTAAATTGATACAGCCACTATGGAGAACAGTATGGAGGTTCCTTAAAAAACTACAAATAGAACTACCATATGACCCAGCAATCCCACTACTGGACATATACCCAGAGAAAACCATAATTCAAAAAGAGACATGTACCACAATGTTCACTGCAGCACTATTTACAATAGCCAGGACATGGAAGCAACCTAAATGTCCATCGACAGATGAATGGATAAAGAAGATGTGGCACATATATACAATGTAATATTACTTAGCCATAAAAAGAAACGAAATTGAGTTATTTGTAGTGAGGTGGATGGACCCAGAGTCTGTCATACAGAGTGAAGTAAGTCAGAAAGAGAAAAGCAAATACCATATTCTAACACATATATATGGAATCTAAAAAAAAAAAAAAAAAGGTACTGATGAACCTAGTTGCAGGGCAGGAATAAAGATGTAGACACAGAAAATGGACTTGAGGACACAGGGTGGGAGGGGGAAGCTGGGGCGCAGTGAGATTAGCATCAACATTTATACACTACCAAATGTAAAACAGTTATGGGAAGCAGCAGCATAGCACAGGGAGATCAGCTCGGTGATTTGCGATGACCTAGAAGGGTGGGATAGGGAAGATGGGAGGGAGGCTCAAGAGGGAGGGCATATGGGGACATATGTATGCATATGGCTGATTCACTTTGGTGTGCAACAGAAACTAACACAGTATTGTGAAGTAATTATACTCCAATAAAGAGCTCTTAAAAAAAAAAGTTAGAATGTTCAGATTGCAAAGCCAGCTTCCAAGGGTAACAAGTTACAGCCCTCCTGAGATACTCTTTGCTGAGTTAGACCCCAATAAGGGAAAAGGAATGAATTACGAGTGGGCAAAGTGTACAACTTATCTCTGATCAGTGATCTAATTTTGTCTCTCTGGATTCTGCAAGTCAAAGTTTCAAACTTCAGCTTTGAAATAATTTCCAAATTTCTCAATATGTAAATGTTGAAAATCCACACCATGCCATTTCTCTCTTTATCCTCATGAATTAATTCTATGGAATGAATGCCAGAAGACAGTAACTGATAAATTCTCACAATAGCACAAACCACTGAAGGGAAAGCAATTCTAGTAATATCTGGGCTCTGTATTCAATAGCAAAACCCAAAATTCCAGATATCAGAGATCTTTATTTTGTTGCTTCCTTAATTCCCACCTACAGATTTCTTAAGGCTTTTAAATGGTAACATCTCATTCTATGTAGGATCTGAATATTAAAATGTTCTCACTTTCTCAAACCTCTAGTAACCAACAGGAATTGTGCTACTAAACACACAGAAGAGACTCTCCTTATACAATGCAAAAGTGATTAGAAGAAAAGAATGATGACAATTTGGCCATGACAACATCACCCAAGTTCTGCTTACATATGTCAAATAGACCCTGATCTAGTCCATGCTATTGATCTGAATGAATCTTCAATGTACATTATGATCAACAAATTGTTTCCAATGCTCCCTTGCCATTTAATCTTGTTTTTAGCTGAAAATTCATCTTCAAAGGACACATTATTTGCTATTCATAAGCTGCTTATAATAGCAAAAGGAGATACAGCACTCTTAGCTGATTTCTGGGTGAAAGGTGTGAGATCCTTAACTAAGGGATTCTTCCCAAATACTGAAGTATTTAGGCTTCTTCTTGGAAAGAAAAAAGCAAAAGGAAACAACATGATCCTAAAGAACTTAGGTTTAGTGTGTATGTGTGTGTGTGTGTGTGTGTGTGTGTGTGTATGTGTTTTCCCTAATGTAGGTCATAAATGGTATCTATTTTCTTTATTTGGACCTCAGCTGTACAGAACTGGATTAATCACAATCCTTGGTTCATAACACAGTCTCATTTTGGCAAACTCTTTGTTTGGATATTTAATTTGGTTATTTTTATTTTACTTTTATTTTTTTGACCATGCCATACATCATGTGGGATCTTAGTTCCCCAACCAGGGATTGAACCTGTGCCACCTACAGTGGAAGCGCAGAGTCTTAACCACTGGACCACCACGGAAGTCCCTATTTAGTTATTTTTAACATTGTGAAAAGCAAACTAAAAGCTAAGACCTTGACAAAAACATTTCTAACCATATAGTCTCTGCCTCCTTCACCCTATCTCCCTGTTTCTCTAACTCCCAAAATTATTATGCTCAACCATGTTTCGTTATTCCCTTGTTTTTCTTTTTATAGTTTTTTCCTGCATTTATATGTAATCCTTATATTTTTTATTTTAATTTTTGAAGGGTATTTTAGTTTTATGAAAAGGCTATCATGCAGAATGAGACCTTTTGGGACTTATTTTTTCACTTAGTCTCATCCACAACGTTATATATCTTTGTTGTTTATTCTGTTGTATACGACACTTCGTTGTTTCGCTTTTCAAAAATCTGTTCTTTTGATGGGTATTCAGGTTGTTTCTGGGTTTTACTACTTCTTAGTTTTGGCTATTATGAACAATGCTGCTATGAACATTTGTGCATATGTCCCCTATAGTACATATATAAGAGATTCTCCTGGGTATACCCTAGAAGAGGAACTGCAGAGTTATAAGGTATGTGAATATTCAACCTAAGGAGATAATGCCAAACTGTAAGCTAAAGCAGTTACATCAATTTTTACTCCTTTCAGTAATAATATAAAAAGATCCTCTTAATTTTTACCAGTGGAATGGGTATGAAAAGATTTCTCACTATGGTCCTAATTTACATTTCCATGATTAGTAATGATGCTGATCATCACCTCTCCATATATTTATTGGCCAGCTACCCAGGGATCCAGCCCCACCTACCAGTGGGTCAATATCAACTCTGGGAAACCCTGGGCCCCACAGCCAGCGAAGTCAGGAACTGGCCCCACTCACCAGCAGGTTGACACCAGCCCCAGAACCTTCCCAGGACATGGCCCCACCCACCAGTCACTGGCAACTTCTGCACTAGGCAAGGCCTGGCAACCAACCTGATCAGGGGCCACCCATGCTTACCAAGGCACCCACAGTAGTCAGCCTGACACAACAGAAGGGCCCATGCAGCCCACATAGATGGCACCCCTAAAGCATAGAGGTCTGGTGACCAGAGGGGAGTATGCTGCTGGCCCATAGGCATTTCCTACATAAGGCCACTTCTCCACGATCAGGAAACATACCAACCTACCAAATACATAGAAATAAGAACACAGAATTTGGCAAAATGAGGCGATAGAGGAATATGTTCCAAACAAAGAAACAAGACAAAACCCTAGAAGAAGAACTAAGTGAAATGGAGATAAGCAATTTATGCAATAGAGTTCAAGGTAATGATCATAAAAATGTTCAAAGAACTTTGGAGAAGACTGGATGAACACAGTGAGAAGTTAGAAGTTTCTAACAAAGAGTTAGAAAATATAAAGAAGAACCAAGCCGAGATGAAAAATACAATATCTAAAATTAAAAATACACTAGAAGGATTCAACAGGAGATTAGATGATACAGAGGAATGGATCAGAAAACTGGAAGACAGAGTGGAGGAAATCACTCAAGCTGAACAGAAAAAAGGACAAATAATTTTCAAAAATGAGGACAGTTTAAGACACCTCTAGGACAACATCAAGCTTATAACATTCACGTAACAGGGGTCCCAGAAGGAGAAGAGAGAGAAAAAGGTGCAGAGAACGTATTAGAAGACATAATAGCTAAAAACTTCCCTAACTTGGGAAAGAAAGCAGACATCCATATCCAGGAAGCACAGAGAGTCCCAAACAAGATCAACCCAAAGAGGACCACACCAAGACACATTGTAATTAAAATAGCAAAAATTAAAGATAAAGAGAGAATATTAAAAGCAGCAAGGGAAAAGCAACTAGTTATGCACAAGGGAACTCCCATAAGGCTATCAGTTGACTTTTCAGCAGAAACTCTGCAGGCCAGAAGGGAGTGGCACAATATATTTACAGTGATGAAAAGAAAAAACCTGCAACCAAGAATACTCTACCTGGCAAATTATTCAATAATTTGAATAATTATTCAAATCATTCAGATTTGAAGGAGAAATCAAAAGTTTTACAGACAGGAAAAAACTGAAAGAGTTTAGCACCATGAAACCAACTTTACAAGAAATGTTAAAGGGATGTCTCTATGCAGAAAAGACCACAACTAGAAAGAAGAAATTATGAAAGGAAAAATCTCGTTGGTAAAGGCAAACATACAATGAAGGTAGTTGATCAGCTACTTATAAAGATAGTAGGAAGGTTAAAAGACAAAAGTATCATAATCATCAATATCACAATAAGCAGTTAATGGATACACACACCAAAAAAGGATGTACAAGATGATGTTAAAAACAGTAAACATGGGCTTCCCTGGTGGCGCAGTGGTTGGGAGTCCGTCTGCCGATGCAGGGGACGCGGGTTCGTGCCCCAGTCCGGGAGGATCCCACATGCTGCGGAGTGGCTGGGCCCGTGAGCCACGGCCGCTGAGCCTGCGCGTCCGGAGCCTGTGCTCCGCAATGGGAGAGGCCACAACGGTGAGAGGCCCACGTACCGCAAAAAAAAAAACCAGTAAATGTGGCGAGGAGTAAAAACGCAGGATTGTTAAAATGCATTCGAAATTAAGAGATCAGCAACTTAAAATAATCATATAAATAGATGGACAGATAGATTGCTATATATATACTTCATGGTAATCACAAACCAAAAGTCTATAAAAGATATACACACAAAGAAGAGAAAGGAATCCAAACATAACACTAGGGATATGGAAAGAGAGCCAAAAAAAAAAAAGAAGAAAAGAACAATAAGAGCCATAAAAGCAACCCCAAAACAATAAAATGGCAATAAGTACAAACCTATCAATAATTACTTCAAATGTAAATGGGCTAAATGCTCCAATCAAAAGACATATGGGCTTCCCTGGTGGCGCAGTGGTTGAGAGTCCGCCTGCCGACGCAGGGGACACGGGTTTGTGCTCCGGTCCGGGAAGATCCCACGTGCCGCGGAGCGGCTGGGCCCGTCAGCCATGGCTGCTGAGCCTGGGCGTCCGGAGCCTGTGCTCCACAACGGGAGAGGCCACAACAGTGAGAGGCCCGCATACAGCAAAAAAAAAAAAAAAAAAAAAAAGACATAGAGTTGGGCTTCCCTGGTGGCGCAGTGGTTGAGGGTCCACCTGCTGATGCAGGAGACGCAGGTTCGTGCCCCGGTCCGGGAGGATCCCACATGCTGCGGAGCTGCTGGGCCTGTGAGCCATGGACGCTGAGCCTGCGCGTCCGGAGCCTGTGCTCCGCAACAGGAGAGCACACAACAGTGAGAGGCCCACGTACCGCAAAAAAAAAAAAAAAAAAAAAAAAGACATAGAGTTGCTGAATGGATACAAAAACAAGAACCATATATATGTTGCCTAAAAGAGACTTACTTCAGATATAAAGACACACACAGGCAGAAAGTGAGGGAATAGAAAAAGGTACTCCATGCAAATGAAAATGTAAAGAAAGCCAGAATAGCAATACTTATATCAGACCAAATAGACTATAAAACAAGGACTGTAATAAGAGATAAAGAAGGACATTACATAACGATCAATGAATAAATCCAAGAAGAAGATATAACAACTGTAAATATATATGCACCCAACATAGGAGCACTGAATACATAAAGCAAACATTAACAGACACAGAGGAGGAGAAACTGACAGTAACACAATGACAGTAGGGGACTTTAACACCCCACCTACAACAATGGACAGATGATCCAAACAGAAGATCAATAACAGAACACTAGCCTTAAATGACCCATTAGATTAGATAGACTTAACAGATATATATATAGAACATTCCATCCAAAAGCAGCAAATTGCTCATTCTTTTCAAATGCACATGGAACATTCTCCAGAATAGATAACATGTTAGGTCACAAAACAAGTCTCAGTAAATTTAAAACTGAAACCATATCAAGCATCTTTTCTGACCACAATGCTATGAGACTAGAAATGAACTACAAGAAAAACCTGCAAAAAACACAAACACATGGAGGCTAAACAATGTGCTACTCAACACCCAATGGGTCACTGAAGAAATCAAAGAAATTTAAAAATACCTGGAGACAAATGAAAATGAAAACACAACGATCCAAAATCTATGTGACACAGGAAAAGCAGTTCTAAGAGCAAAGTTTATAGCGATACAAGTCTACCACAGGAGAAAAGAAATATCTCAAATAAACAAGCTAATTTTACACCTAAAGTAACTAGAAAAAGAGCAAACAAAACAAAGTTAGTAGAAGAAATCATACAGATCAGAGCAGAAATAAATGAAATAGAGACTAAATAACAACAATGACAACAACAAAACAATAGAAAAAATTGACGAAACTAAGAGTGGTTCCTTGGTGTGACATTTTTAAAGTACTGAAAGAAAACACCATCACCCCAGAATATTATGCCCTGTAAAAATATCTTTAAAACATAAGGGTGGACCAGAGGGCAGAGAATAGAAGCAAGAAGAACTACAATCCTGCAGCCTGTGGAACAAAAACCACATTCACAGAAAGATAGACAAGATGAAAAGGCAGAGGGCTATGTATCAGATTAAGGAAAAAGATAAAACCCCAGAAAAACAATTAAATGAAGTGGAGATAGGCAACCTTCCAGAAAAAGAATTCAGAATATGATAGTGAAAATGATCCAGGACCTCAGAAAAAGAATGGAGGCAAAAATCGAGAAGATGCAAGAAATGTTTAACAAAGACTTAGAAGAAGTAAAGAACAAACAAACAGAGATGAACGATACAATAACTGAAATGAAAACTACACTAGAAGGAATCAATAGCAGAATAACTGAGGCAGAAGCATGGATAAGTGACCTAGAAGACAGAATGGTGGAATTCACTGCTGCAGAACAGAATAAAGAAAAAAGAATGAAAAGCAATGAAGACAGCCTAAGAGACCTCTGGGACAACATTAAACGCAACAACATTTGCATTATAGGGGTCCCAGAAGAAGAAGGGAGAGAGAAAGGACCAGAGAAAATATTTGAAGTGATTATAATCGAAAACTTCCTTAACATGGGAAAGGAAATAGCCAGCCAAGTTCAGGAAGCGCAGAGTCCCATACAGGATAAACCCAAGGAGAAACATGCTGACACATAGTAATCAAACTGGCAAAAATTAAAGACAAAGAAAAATTATTGAAAGCAGCAAGGGAAAAATGACATATAACATACAAGGGAACTCCCATAAGGTTAACAGCTGATTTCTCAGCAGAAACTCTACAAGCCAGAAGGGAGTGGCATGATATACTTAACGTGATGAAAAGGAAGAACCTACAACCAAGATTACTCTACCCGGCAAGGATCTCATTCAGATTCGCTGGAGAAATCAAAAGCTTTACAGAGAAGTGAGAGCTAAGAGAATTCAGCACCACCAAACCAGCTCTACAACAAATGCTAAAGGAACTTCTCTAAGTGAGAAACATAAGAGAAGAAAAGGACCTACAAAAACAAACCCAAAACAATTAAGACAATGGTCACAGGAATATACATATCGATAATTACCTTAAACGTGAATGGATTAAATGCTCCAACCAAAAGACACAGGCTTGCTGAATGGATACAAAAATAAGACCCATATATATGCTGTCTACAAGAGACCCACATCAGACGTAGGGACACATACAGACTGAAAGTGACAGGATGGAAAAAGATATTCCATGCAAATGGAAATCAAAAGAAAGCTGGAGTAACAATATTCATATCAGATAAAATACACTTTAAAATAAAGAATGTTACAAGAGACAAGGACGGACAGTACATAATGATCAAGGGATCAATTCAAGAAGAAGATATAACAATTATAAATATATATGCACCCAACACAGGAGCACCTCAATCCATACGGCAACTGCTAACAGCTCTAAAAGAGGAAATCGACAGTAACACAATAATAGTGGGGGACTTTAACACCTCATTTACACCAATGGACAGATCATCCAAAATGAAAATAAATAAGGAAACAGAAGCTTTAAATGACACAATAGACCGACAGATTTAATTGATATTTTTAGGACATTCCATCCAAAAACGGCAGATTATACTTTCTTCTCAAGTGCGCATGGAACATTCTCCAGGAGAGATCACATCTTGGGTCACAAATCAAGCCTCAGTAAGTTTACGAAAACTAAAATCATATCAAGCATCTTTTTGACCACAATGCTATGAGATTAGAAATGAATTACAGGGAAAAAAAGTAAAAAACACAAACACATGAAGGCTAAACAATACGTTACTAAATAACCAAGAGATCACTGAAGAAATCAAAGAGAAAATCAAAAAATACCTAGAGACAAATGACAATTAAAACACAATGATCCAAAACCTATGGGATACAGCAAAAGCAGTTCTAAGAGGGAAGTTTATAGCTATACAAGCCTACATCAAGAAACAGGAAAAATCTCAAATAAACAATCTAACCTTACACCTAAAGGAACTAGAGAAAGAAGAAAAAACAAAACCCAAAGTTAGCAGTAGGAAAGAAATCATAAAGATCAGAGCAAAAATAAATGAAATAGAAACAAATAAAACAATAACAAAGATCAATAAAACTAAAAGCTGATTCTTTAAGAAGATAAACAAAATTGATAAACCACTAGCCAGACTCATCAAGAAAAAGAGGGAGAGGACTCAAATCAATAAAATTAGAAATGAAAAAGGAGAAGTTACAAGAGACACCACAGAAATCCAGAACATCCTAAGAGACTACTACAAGCAACTCTACGCCAATAAAATGGACAACCTGGAAGAAATGGACAAATTCTTAGAAAGGTATAACCTTCCAAGACTAAAGCAGGAAGAAATAGAAAATATGAACAGACCAATCACAAGTAATGAAATTGAAACTGTGATTAAAAATTTTCCAACAAACAAAAGTCCAGGACCAGACAGCTTTCCAGGTGAATTCTATTAAACATTTAGAGAAAAGCTAATACCCATCCTTCTCAAACTCTTCCAAAAAATTGCAGAGGAAGGAACACTCCCAAACTCATTCTATGAGACCACCATCACCCTGATACCAAAACCAGGCAAAGATACTACAAAAAAAGAAAATTACAGACCAATATCACTGATGAATATAGATGCAAAAATCCTCAACAAAATACTAGCAAAGAGAATCCAATAACACATTAAAAGGATCATACACCATGATCAAGTGGGATTTATCCCAGGGATGCAAGGATTCTTCAATATACACAAATCAATCAATGTGATACAGCATATTAACAAAGTGAAAAGTAAAAACCATATGATCATCTCAATAGATGCAAAAAAAGCTTTTGACAAAATTCAACACCCATTTATGATAACTCTTCAGAAAGTGGGCATAGAGAGAACCTACCTCAACATAATAAAGGCCATATACGACAAACCACAGCAAACATCGTTGTCAATGGTGAAAAACTGAAAGCATTTCCTCTAAAATCAGGAAGAAAACAAGGATGTCCACTCTCACCACTATTATTCAATATAGTTTTGGAAGTCCTAGCCACAGCAATCAGAGAAGAAAAAGAAATAAAAGGAATACAAATTGGAAAAGAAGAAGTAAAACTGTCACTGTTTGCAGATGACATGATACTGTACATAGAGAATCCTAAAGATGCCACCAGAAAACTACTAGAGCTAATCAATTAATTTGGTAAAGTTGCAGGATACAAAATTAATGCACAGAAATCTCTTGCATTCCTATACACTAATGATGAAAAAGCCAAAAGAGAAATTTAGGAAACACTCCCATTTACCATTGCAACAAAAAGAATAAAATACCTAGGAATAAACCTACCAAGGGAGACAAAAGACCTGTATGCAGAGAACTATAAGACAGTGATGAAAGAAATTAAAGATGATACCAACAGATGAAGAGATATACCATGTTCTTGGACTGGAAGAATCAATATTGAGAAAATGACTATACTACCCAAAGCAATCTACAGATTCAATGCAATCCCTATCAAATTACCAATGGCATTTTTTACGGAACTAGAACAAAAAATCTTAAAATTTGTATGGAGACACAAAAGACCCAGAACAGCCAAAGCAGTCTTGAGGGAAAAAAACGGAGCTGGAGGAATTCAACTCCCTGACTTCAGACTATACTACAAAGCTACAGTAATCAAGACAATATGGTACTGGCACAAAAAACAGAAACACAGATCAATGGAACAAGATAGAAAGCCCAGAGATAAACCCATGCACCTATGGTCAACTAATCTATGACAAAGGAGGCAAGGATATACAATGGAGAAAAGACATTCCCTTCAATAAGTGGTGCTGGGAAAACTGGACAGGTACATGTAAAAGAATGAAATTAGAACACTCCCTAACACCATACACGAAAATAAACTCAAAATGGATGAGAGACCTAAACATAAGACCGGACACTATAAAACTCTTCGAGGAAAACATAGGAAGAACACTCTTTGACATAACTCACAGCAAGATCTTTTTTGATCCACCTCCTAGAGTAATGGAGATAAAAACAAAAATAAACAAATGGGACCTAATGAAACTTCAAAGCTTTTGCACAGCAAAGGAAACCATAGGGTTTCCCTGGTGGCGCAGTGGTTGAGAATCTGCCTGCCAATGCAGGGGACACGGGTTCCAGCCCTGGTCTGGGAAGACCCCACATGCCACGGAGTAACTAGGCCCGTGAGCCACAGTTAATGAGCCTGCGCATCTGGAGCCTGTGCTCCACAACAAGAGAGGCCTCGACAGTGAGAGGCCTGCGCACCAC
The DNA here is from genome assembly GCF_039906515.1 of Pseudorca crassidens. Lineage (NCBI taxonomy): Eukaryota > Metazoa > Chordata > Mammalia > Artiodactyla > Delphinidae > Pseudorca > Pseudorca crassidens. Next base: position 108,912,874 of record NC_090297.1, on the reverse strand, counting down.
CATGAAGAGTGGCCCCCACTTGCTGCAACTAGAGAAAGCCCTCACACAGAAACGAAGACCCAACACAGCCATAAATAAATAAATAAATTTTTTTTTAAAAAAGGAAACCATTAACAAGACGAAAAGACAACCCTCAGAATGGGAGAAAATATTTGCAAATGAATCGACAAAGGATTAATCTCCAAAATATATAAACAGCTCATGCAGCTCAATATTAAAAAAACAAACAACCCAATCCAAAAACGGGCAGAAGACCTAAATAGACATTTCTCCAAAGAAGACATACAGATAGCCAAGAAGCAAATGAAAAGCTCCTCAACATCACTAATTATTAGAGAAATGCAAATCAAAACTACAATGAGGTATCACCTCACACCAGTTAGAATGGGCATCATCAGAAAATCTACAAACAATAAATGCTGGAAAAGGTGTGGAGAAAAGGGAACCCTCTTGCACTGTTGGTGGGAATGTAAATTGATACAGTCACTATGGAGAACAGCATGGAGGTTCCTTAAAAAACTAAAAATAGAATTACCATATGACCCAGCAATCCCACTACTAGGCATATACCCATAGAAAACCATAATTCAAAAAGACACATGCACCCCAATGTTCACTGCAGCACTGTTTAAAATAGCCAGGTCATGGAAGCAACCTAAATGCCCATTGACAGACGAATGGATAAAAAAGATGTGGTACATATATACAATGGAATATTACTCAGCTCTAAAAAGGAACGATATTGGGTCATTTGTTGAGACGTGGATGGATCTAGAGACTGTCATACAGAGTGAAGTAAGTCAGAAAGAAAAAAACAAATATCGTATATTAACGCATGTATGTGGAACCTAGAAAAATGGTACAGATGAACCAGTCTGCAGGGCAGAAATTGAGACACAGATGTAGAGAACAAACGTATGGACACCAAGGGGGGAAAGCGGCGGGGGTGGGGGGTGGGGGGTGGGGATGGTGGTGTGATGAATTGGGCGATTGGGATTGAAATGTATACAATGATGTGTATAAAATTGATGACTAATAAAAATCTGCCGTATAAAAAAATAAAAATTCAAAAATTTTAAAAGAAAAAGGAATATGAAAAAGAGTATATATAGATATATGTATGTATAACTGTGTCACTTTGCTGTACAGCAGAAACTGGCACACCATTGTAAATCAACTACACTTCAATAATTTTTTTTTTTTTTTTTTTTTTTTTTTGCAGTACGCGAGCCTCTCACTGTTGTGGCCTCTCCTGTTGCGGAGCACAGGCTCTGGACGTGCAGGCTCAGCTGTCATGGCTCACAGGCCCAGCCGCTCCGCAGCATGTGGGATCTTCCCGGACCGGGGCACGAACCCGTGTCCCCTGCATCAGCAGGCGGACTCTCAACCACTGCGCCACCAGGGAAGCCCCAATAAAAATTTTAAAATAAATAAAAATCTCCTAAGGGAAAAGGAAACTAGACCCTTTTAAACCCAGCTCTTACCACAGGTTTAGTTTGGGTCAAGTTATGTCCCTGACATAACTGCCCATTTTAAAAAGGTGTCAGAACACAACTTACAAACTCCGAAAAAAAATAAAATAAAATAAGGGTGAAATAAAGCCTTTTTCAGATCAACAAAAGCTGAGAGAATTCATTGCCAGCAGATCTACACTACAAGAATATTAATGGAAATTCTTCAGGCAGAATCAATATGATACCAGATGGAAACTGCAGTTACACAAAGGAATGAAGTACACCAGGAATGGTAAATATGTGCTTGAATATAAAGAAACTCTTCTCATTTTCAATCTCTTTAATTATTTTTTTAATATTTATTTACTTAGGCTGTGCCAGGTCTTAGCTGCGGCACACGGGATCTTCGTTGTGGCGTGTTTAGTTGCCACATGCGGGATCTTTAGCTGCAGTATGCAGGCTTCTTAGTTACAGCATGCAGACTCTTAGTTGCCACACGTGGACTCTTAGTTGCAGCACGTGGACTCTTAGTTGCAGCACGTGGACTCTTAGTTGCAGCGTGCGGACTCTTAGTTGCAGCATGCAGACTCCTTGTTGTGGCATGCATGTGGGATCTAGTTCCCAGACCAGGGATCGAACCCAGGCCCCCTGCACTGGGAGTGCAGATTCTTACCCAGTGGACCACCAGGGAAGTCCCCTCTTTAATTATTTAAAGCAAAGTCAACAACAAAATATCATGGACTTTATAGTACATATAGAAGTAAAATGTATAACAACAGCACAAAGGATAGAAGGTGGAAATGAAATGTACTGCTATAAAATTCTTATACTAAATGATAAGTAATATTGTATTATTTGAAGATAATACTTAAAAAGATGTATCCTGTAAATGTAGAACAACCACTAACAAAATAAAACAACAATTATATGGAGATAATATGGGATCATTAAAAATACTCTATTAATCGAAAAGAAGGCAAGAAAGGAGGAAAAAGGAATAAAGAACACATGAGATATAGATAATAAAGAATATGGTAGATTTAAACCTAACTATATCAATAATTATACTGGGACTTCCCTGGTGGCACAGTGGTTAAGAATCTGCCTACCAACGCAGGGGACACAGCTTCGAGCCCTGGTCCGGGAAGATCCCACATGCCGCGGAGCAACTAAGCCCATGCGCCACAACTATTGAGCCTGCACTCTAGAGCCCGCGAGCCACAACTACTGAACCCATGTGCCACAACTACTGAGCCTGCACTCTAGAGTCTGCGAGCCACAACTACTGAAGCCTGCGCGCCTAGAGCCTGTGCTCCGCAACAAGAGAAGCCACCACAATGAGAAGCCCGCGCACCACAACGAAGAGTAGCCCCTGCTCACCACAACTAGAGAAAGCCTGTGCACAGCAAAGAAGACCCCATGCAGCCAAAAATAAATTGATTAATTTAAAAATAAATAAATAAAATAATTATACTAAGTATGCAGACTATACACTCCAAGTAAAAGACCAAGATTGCCAGATTGCACAAAAAAAGCAAGATACAACTATATGGTGTCTACAAGAAACCCATTTTAAGTATAATTATACAGATCGGTTAAAAGTAAAAGAATGGAAAAGATATCCAATGAAAACAATAACCAAAAGAAAGCTGAAGCGGCTATTAGTGGCTATATGTTAATATTAGAGACAGACTTCAGAACAAAGAACAATGCAAGAGATGTTTAAGGTGTCAATTCAATTTAAGACATAATGACTTCATTATACATGAAGAAAACATGGATAGAACTGAAGATTCTGCTTCAGGTAAACTCTCTATAGACCAACCCTCCCAGTGAACAACTACAAGCTCTGGAAAAAATACAAAAACCAATAACCTGAGGATTCTGAATGGTACACTAAAATTGTAAAGGGGAGTCAAAAGATGAAGCAATTGACAGAGTTGGGGAGTTTCCTGCTTTTAGGGAATTTTGCCCTGAGAGGGAGTATCAGTCACAAATTAGCATAACTTAAGCAACTAAAACTCCAAGAAAAACTGTGACATCTTTCTGGCCAGAGGAAAGAGAGAAAGGTTCTGGGCAATCATGGATGCCACCAAAATGAGTAGAGAATCCCAAAAGAGACAGAACCAGAAAAGGGGATGCCTTAATTCTGTGAACGAACATCACATACATCTCAGGCTGATCCCTCCCTAAATGATATATACACAAGACAGACTCAAAAGTAGCACAGCAAAAGCTGAAAGAATTGAAATGAGACTTGAAGTGCAACTCACAGAAGCTGACACAGCTTACAGTTAACTGCCAAGTAAAACAAATACATCAATATTCCTCAGAGGAATATCACAGAATCCAGAGTCTACACAATGTAACATTCACAATACCCAGGATACAATCCAAAATTACTCACTGTACAAAGAACCAAGAAGATATGACCCATTCCCAATGAAAAAGACACTAAAAAGAGAACAACATCAAAATGACATAAATATTAAAATGTTCAGACATACACTCAATGGAACAGAACAGTATACAGAAATAAAACCACACATATATGTTCAACTGATCTTCAACAATACTGTCAAGGTATTTCAGTGCGGAAAGAATATTCTTTTCAACACAAGTTGCTAAAACTGGATACCCATATGGGGGAAAAAATAACCTTGACCCTTAAATCATACAATATACAACAATCAACTCAAAATGGATCACAGACCTAAACATAAGAATAAAACTATGATGCGGCCACTTTGGAAAACAGTTTGGCATTTCCTCAAAAGGTTAAACATAAGAGTTACCATATGACCCAGCAATTCTACTCCTAAGTATTTCTTTCCAAGAGAAATGAAAACAGGTATCCACACAAAAACTCATACACACATGCTCATACCAGCAATATACACAAGAGGCAAAGAATATAAAGAACCCCAAATGTCCATCAATAGAAGAAGAGATAAATTAAATGTGCTATATTCATACAATGGAGTGTCACTTGGCTGATACATGCTACAACATGGATAAACCTTGAAAATACATATGGCTTCACTTATATGAAACATCCAGAATAGGCAAATCTATAGAGATGGAAAGTAGATTAGTGGTTGCCTAGGACTAGAGGGGATAGGAGGTTTGGAGAATGATGGCTAAAGGGTATAGAGTTTCTTTTTTTTTTTAAAAAAAATTTATTTATTTATTTATTTATGGCTATGTTGGGTCTTCGTTTCTGTGAGAGGGCTTTCTCCAGTTGCGGTGAGCGGGGGCCACTCTTCATGGCGGTGCGCGGGACTCTCACTGTCGCGGCCTCGTTGCGGAGCACAGGCTCCAGACGCACAGGCTCAGTAGCTGTGGCTCACGGACCTAGTTGCTCCACGGCATGTGGGATTCTCCAAGACCAGGGCTCGAACCTGTGTCCCCTGCATTGGCAGGCAGATTCTCAACCACTGCGCCACCAGGGAAGCCCCTAGAGTTTCTTTTTGAGATGATGAAAATGTTCTAAAATTGTGGTGATAGTTGCACAATTCTGTGAGCATATTAAGAATCACTGAATTGTACACTTTAAATGGGTGAATTTATGGTATGTGAATCGTACTTCGAAATAAAGTTATTACAAAATCAGAAAGCTAAAACTATAAAACTTTTAGAAGAAAACATAAAAATTTGTGTTCTTGAGGTAGGCAGATTTCTTAGAACACAAAAAGCATTATTCATAAAAGAAAGAAATTGACAAACTACACTTCATCAGAGTTTAAAACTTGTTTTTTTGAAAGACACTGTTAAAAATAAAATAAAAAGGCAAGCCTCAGACTGGGAGAAATATTTTACAAAGCATTTATCTGATAAAAGACTTATATACAGTATACATAAATAACACTTAAAACAAAATAAGACAAACAGCCCTTTTTTTTTTTTGGTACACGGGCCTCTCACTGTTGTGGCCTCTCCCATTGCGGAGCACAGGATCCAGACATGCAGGCTCAGCGGCCATGGCTCACAGGCCCAGCCGCTCCGCGGCATGTGGGATCTTCCCGGACCGGGGCACGAACCCGTGTCCCCTGCATCGGCAGGTGGACTCTCAACCACTGCACCACCAGGGAAGCCCCAGCCCAATTTTTTAAATGGGCAAGAGCAGAACAGATACTTTAACAATGAAGATATAAGAAAAGCCATTAAGCACATGAAAATACACTCATCATGAGTCATTAGGCAAATGCAAAATTAAAATCAGAATGAAACACCACTATACTCACTAGAATGGCTAGAATTTAAAAAACTGAAAATACCAAGTATTCAAGAGGTTACGGAGCAACTGGAACGCTCCACTACAGATGAGAATACAAAAACAGTACAGCCTCTTTGGAAAACAGTTTGACATTTTCTCATTTGACCCTGCAATTCCACTTCTAGCTGTGTATGTACTCAAGAGAAATGAAAACATAAATCTACATAAAGACCTGTACATTAATGTTATTTCATGGCAGCGTCATTAATAATAGCCCCAAACTGGAAACAACACAAATGGGCAACAACAAGCAAACAGATAAATAAACTGTAGTAAATCCATCCAATGGAATACTATCAGTAATTAAAAAGAAATAAACTATTGATATATGCAACAACACGTATCAATCTTTTTTTTTTTTTCAGTACGCGGGCCTCTCACTCTTGTGGCCTCTCCCGTTGCAGAGCACAGGCTCCGGACGTGCAGGCTCAGCGGCCATGGCGCACGGGCCCAGCCACTCTGCAGCATGTGGGATCTTCCCAGACCGGGGCACGAACCTGTGTCCCCTGCATCGGCAGGCGGACTCTCAACCACTGCGCCACCAGGGAAGCCCTCATGTATCAATCTTAAAGGACTATACTAAGTGAACAAAGCTAGACATGAAAGACTACATATTGTATGCTTCCATTTATTTGACATTCTAAAAAAGGCAGAATACAGTAACAGAAAGGTGATCAGTGGTTGACAGAGGCAGTGGAAGGGAAAGAGGACTGACTACAAAGGGGCATGAGGGAACTTCCTGGGACAATGAAAATGTTCTATATCTTGATTGTGGTGATTATAAAACTATGTGCTTTAATTAAAACTCATGAAACTAGACATTTAACATGGGTGAATGTTAATGTTAGTAAATTATGCTCAATAAAGTTGATTTTTTAAAAAAGGACAATTAGTAGTTTCATTCCTTTTCTAAGTCTACAGAGGTTCTCGAGGTCTCAGGTAATTCCCCAAAGGTCTCAATATCCAATCTGCTCCATTTTTAGGGCCCAATCTTGATTTCTACTTCTTACATGTCTTATGATTAAAAGTATAGCACCTCTACAAAGGATCATGAGAGACTACTACGAGAAACTATACATCCATAAAATGGACAACCTAGAAGAAATGGACATATTCTTAGAATGGTACAATCTCCCAAGACTGAAGCAGGAAGAAATAGAAAATATAAAGAGACCAATTACCAGTACTGAAATTGAATCAGTAATTTAAAAACTCCCAACAAACAAAAGTCCAAGACCAGATGGCTTCACAGGTGAATTCTACTAACATCTACAGAAGAGTTAACACCTATCCTTCTGAAACTATTCTAAAAAATTGCAGAGGAACGAACACTTACTAACTCATTCTATGAGGCCACCATCACCCTGATACCAAAACCAAACAAAGATATCACAAAAAAGGAAAATTACAGGCCAGTATCACTGATGAACACAAAAATCCTCAACAAAATACTAGCAAACTGGGACTTTCCTGGTGGCAAAGTGGTTAAGGAACTCCCTGCCAACGCAGAGGACACGGGTTCGAGCCCTGGTGCGGGAAGATCCACATGCCTCAAAGCAACTAAGCCTGTGCACCACACCTACTGAGCCTGTGCTCTAGAGCCCGCGAGCCACAACTACTGAGCCCGCATGCCACAACTACTGAAGCCCACACGCCCACAGCCCATGCTCCGCAACAAGAGAAGCCACTGCAATGAGAAGTCCGCACACCGCAATGAAGAGTAGCCCCCGCTCGCCACAACTAGAGAAAAGCCCTTGCGCAGCAACGAAGATCCAATGCAGCCAAAAATAAATAATAAATTAATTTTTAAAAAATACTAGCAAACCGACTCCAACAATACATTAAAAGGGTCATACACCATGACCAAGTGGGACTTATTCCAGGGATCCAAGTATTCTTCAACATCTGCAAATCAATGTGATACACCACACTAACAAACTGAAGAATAAAACCATATGATCATCTCAATAGATGCAGAAAAAGCTTTTGATAAAATTCAACATCCATTTATGATAAAATCTCTTCAGAAAGTAGACACAGAGGAAACATACTTCAACATAATAAAGGCCATATAGGGACTTCCCTGGTGGCGCAGTGGTTAAGAATCTGCCTGCCAATGCAGGAGACACGGGTTCTATCCGTGGTCCAGGAAGATCCCACATGCCGTGGAGCAACTAAGCCCATGCACCACAACTACTGAGCCTGCACTCTACAGCCCTCGAGCCACGACTACTGAGCCCGCGTGTCACAACTACTGAAGCCCATGGTCCCGTGCTCGGCAACAAGAAAGAAGAGAAGCCACCACGATGAGAAGCGCACACACCGCAATGAACAGTAGCCCCCACTCACCGCAACTAGAGAAAAGCCTGCGCGTAGCAACGAAGCCCCAATGTAGCCCAAAATAAATAAATTAAATAAATAAATTTTAAAATAAAATAAATAAAGGTCATATATGACAAACCCACAGCTAACATCATACTCAATGATGAAAAGCTGAAAGCATTTCCTCTAAGATCAGGAACAAGACAAGGATGCCCACTCTCATCACTTTTATTCAACACAGTTTTGGAAGCCCTAGCCACAGCAATCAGAGACAAAAAGAAATAAAAGGAATCCAAATTGGAAAAGAAGAAACAGAACTGTCACTGTTTGCAATTGACATGATGCTACACATAGAAAATCCTAAAGATGCTACCAGAAAACTACTAGAGCTCATCAATGAATTCAGTAAAGTTGCTGGATACAAAATTAATATACAGAAATCTGTTGCATTTCTATACACTAAAAATGAAATATCAGAAAGAGAAATTAAGGAAACAATCCCATTTACCATCATATCAAAAAGAATAAAATACTTAGGAATAAACCTAGCTAAGGAGGCAAAAGATTTGTATTACAAAAACTATAAGACACTGATAACAGAAACTGAAGATGACACAAACAGATGGAAAAATATACCATGTTCTTGGATTGGAATAATCAATATTGTTAAAATTACCATGACTACCCAAGGCAATATACAGATTCAACACAATCCCTATCAAATTACCAGTGGCATTTTTCACAAAACTAGAACAAAAAAATTTTTTATTTGTATGGAAACACAAAACACCTTAAATAGCCAAAACAATCTTGAGAAAGAAGAATGGAGCTAGAGGAATCATGCTCCCTGGCTTCAGACTGTACTACAAAGCTACAGTAATCAAAACAGTGTAGTATTGGCACAAAAACAGACATATAGATCAATGGAACAGGATAGAAAGCGCAGGAAAAAACCCACACACTTATGATCAATTAATCTATGACAAATGAGGCAAAAATATACAATGGAGAAAAGGCAGTCTCTTCAATACGTGGTGCTGGGGAAACTGGATAGCTACGTGTAAAAGAATGAATTAGAACATTCTCTAACACCAGATACAAAAATAAACTCAAAATGGATTAAAGACCTAAATGTAAGACCAGATACTATAAAACTCCTAGAGGAAAACATAGGCAGAACACTCTTTGACAAAACAAAATCACAGCAATATTTTTTTGGATGCATCTTCTAGAGTAATGGAAGTAAAAACAAAAATAAACAAATGGGACCTAATTAAACTTAAAAGCTTTTGCACAGCAAAGGAAATCACAAACAAAATGAAAAGACAACCTACGGACTGGGAGAAAATATTTGCAAATGATGCTACCGATGAGGGATTAACTTCCAAAATATACAAACAGTTCATACAGCTTAATATCAAAAAAAACCCAAACAACCCAATCAAAAAATGGGCAGAAGACTTAAAAAGACATTTCTCCAAAGAAGACACAGAGGCACATGAAAAGATGCTCAACATTGCTAATTATGAGAGAAATGCAAATCAAAACTATAATGAGGTATGACCTCACACCAGTCAAAAAGGCCACCATTAAAAAAAATCTACAAATAATAAACGCTGGAGAGGGTGTGGAGAAAAAGGAACCTTCCTACACTGTTGGTGGGAATGTAAACTGGTGCCACCGCTATGAAAAACAGTATGGAGGTTCCTTAAAAAATTAAAAATAGAGTTATCATATGACACAGCAATCCACTCGTGGGCATATATCGGGAGAAAAACTCTAATTTGAAAGGATACATGCACACCAATGTTCATAGAAGCACTATGTACAACAGCCAAGACATGGAAGCAACCTAAGTGTCCATTGACAGATGAATGGATAAAGAAGATGTGCTACATATACAGAATGGAATATTACTCAGCCATAAAAAAGAATGAAATAATGCCATTTGCAGCAACGTGGATGGACCTATAGATTATCATACTAAGTGAAGTAAGTCAGAAAAAGACAAATATTATATGATACCACTTATATGCAGAATCTAAAAAAAATGATACAAATGAATTTATTTACAAAACAGAAATAGACTCACAGACACAGAAAACAGACTTATGGTTAACAAAGGGGATAGTGGGGCACGAGGTTGGGGTGGGGGAGATAAATCAGGAGTTTGGGATTAACATATATACACTACTATATATAGAATAGATAAATAACAAGGACCTACTTGGGAAACACAGGGAACTATCCTGTAATAACCTATAATGGAAAAGAATCTGAAAAAGAATAGATATATATGTGTATGTATAACTGAATCACTTTGCTGTACACCTGAAACTAACACAACATTGTAAATTAACTATACTTCAATTTAAAAAATGGTTAAAAAAAAGTATAGCACCTCTGAAACACAAAACTCTAAATTTTGTGTGTATAGTTCGGAGAATACATAGACCAGACTGACATAAAACCTACACGCTATCATCTCCAGCTAAATTACAGATGCAGTCAAACATTATTTGATCCTTCTGGAACTTTTCAGGCTTCCTTGCTTGCTTTTCTCATGTCCCCATTAAAAAGAATTTACCATAAATATCTAGTAGCTCATTCCTATACAGGGGACAAATCTCAGTTTCAGAGACTGCAACATTAAACAGCAGATCAGCTTTAAACACATGTCGTCTGTTTGCCAATACCTACAGAATGCACTGCATTTTCCACAAAGATTAATGAATTTCTCATTATACCATCACTCCCAAAATAATCAAAGGCAAATAAAGAATACTGCAACCAAGGGAAAAATTAAGCAGATTGGGCTATCAGTTGTAATTAGGTTTTAAAGAACAAACAAAGGCATTTGGGAAAGGGGCTGGCACACATCATCCAGAATTCAAGATGGGCTTTCCTGCATATCTACAACAGCAAGAAACTGGAAATGTATAAAATAGCCCATGTGAATTGCATGCAGAATATAATGAGGACCTTGGAGAAAACCAGAATTAATCATTCACACAGATATCTCCAAAGAAAATGAAAAAGAACAAGATATGAAGTGGGGTATAGGGCACTTGTAGGTTCTGACATGGACAAACTCTGTATTACCCAAATGTTTTGGAAGACACACCACACTTTAAAATTAATCTTGCTCTATAACTCTACAGAGTCAACAGTGAGAGACTGCTATTAGCAAAGAGATATGACAACCAATAAAAGAACAAACAAAATAAACTCACACATGATTGCAAAAGGCCCAAATCCAAACTTAAAACTGTCTAGAATAAAATGGAGTTATACTTAAGCAGAAATATGCCTCTTCTTCCATTACTGTAGTTCACTCCCTGCAATAAATCAGGGCCAGTGTCTTTTATTTATGTGTAAACCCATATTCCTGGTAGGCAAACTGACCTAGGTGGCAGTCATTTATCCTAGTGCTCTAATATATATCATAAATGATAAGATTGGGAGAAACAAAAGCTAGGTGTTTGAGGATGGAGTTGGGCTGACACTCACCACAAACTTCTCACCATTCTGCTCCACATGTTTGTATGTGGGGACCGATATGGGCACTGCTTGCTTTTCTGTGTAATCATAAAATGACTGTCCCAACGAGTCGTCACTGGGATCTAGGTTATCTGCCTCATGAGGAGGTACAGATAACACTGTCAAGATCAATTCCTTCTCGCCTGCTCGGATCAGGTCCACCACCTGCTTGTGTGTCGCCCCCTCAACATTCACGCCGTTCCTAAGGGGAAAAAGGGAAAAAGACAATCCCATAAACCAGAAGGGTCCAAACACCTTATAGCTCCACCCTCCTGCCCCCACTCCAGTGTCATGAAGTATGAACCACAAAATAAAAAGATCAGTTTGGTTCCAGAAAAGCTGTTTATGTTTTTACAAATCATAATGTGAAAAAGTGTGTGTGAACTTATGGCAGGGGGAAAAATGGCAACAGGTGAAAGGACCTACCCTTCCTCTATGCTAAAACCTCGCACACAGCCTCAGGAAAACACAAGGGAAGGAGGGTGAAGCTGATGAGGGAACAAAGCTTTTAAAGCCAATTCCCTCATCCTAACTAAGCACGTATACAATACAATAAAGTGGCTTTTAACAATCCTGCCATTTGAACTGTTCTTTGTCCTTTTTAAATTTCTTAGAATTCGGAATTCTGTCAAAAGAAATTTTTCACAAAATATGCTCCCTTAATTTGTAAAGACCCAAAAAGTATGACTTAAGATAGTTCTTTTACATTTGTATCTGATTTCTCCCCATATCTTAAAATCGGTCAACTTAATTTTCCTTTATACCAAGTTTCATCACCTTGGGAATTAAATGATATATATCTTCATACACACTAGTTTCCTCTATCACTCAGTTTTTAAAAAGGCAAGGAGATAAACTCTCTAAAATTTTATTATCTGACCCAACTTCCTTTGTTCTCCCAATCACTTCAATTAGTATCTACTTTTTTTTCTGTTCTGTGCTATCTCACTTAAAGCCCTGTGTAATCAGTTCAAACTAAAAAATGTCTCGCTAAGTTTACATAGTACATCAACCTACACATTCTCCTTCCTGTTCCACTGTGTATAAAAAGGCTGAAACTAGGAAAAGTACAAGGTTTGGAAGAACAATAATTTTGTCAAGAAAGATGCTGAGTCTCACAAAACTCACTCAGCAAACTGAACTACCCTTCCAGAATGCTGACCCCACCCCTTATCTCAGCAAAAACCACTAGGCAGCTAGCTGACCTGGAGGTTCCCCCCATGGCTATCCCAAGAGGGTTAGGAAATACACACCTGGCCTTTAGTCAATTTCATAAAAGCTTATCTACCCTTTAAACTCTTTTTCACTCTTGTTCCAAACCATTAGGGTTTTTCCTTCCTGCAAATGATGCTAGGTTTAGTAACAAGCCTTCCACAAACTTTTCAATCACTGGAATTGTCTGTCAGAGTATGGTATCTGAAACATCCATTTATATAAACAGGCAGGAGATCATCCAGCTAAGCCTCCTTCCTTATTCTAGGTTTAACAATCTAGCCAGTAAATTCAGTGCTCTTGACATTTCACAACCTAAAATCTAACTTAAATACACACACACACACACACACACACACACTACAGCAATTTTACAACTGGCTAGCTATAGAAGAAAATAAAGAGCTCCCTCCACTGATAGAAATTTGAGCTTTTAAAATTCAGATCAGGTCAGACCAGTGGCCAGAAAAAGTGGTCAGTTCTTTGATCATAGAGCAGGATGGTAAAATAGAAGAAAATGGGCTTTGGAGCTAGATCTAAATGGGTTCAAATCCTGGCCCTGCCAGAACTGGTCTTAAGTCATTTAACCTTTCTTAGCATTGCTTTCCACGTCTATAAAAGAGAGACAATAATAAGTCCCTAACAGAGTCGTTGTGAAGATTAATGTAATAAAACATGTAACTTGCCAAGATCAATGCCTGAACACTCATACCAGAAAGTATATTAAGGAAAGAAGTACTATGTATCTATGGGTTATGAAGAGATTTTGGTTAAAGAATAAATGTAAACCTAAAGTTGGGGATTGGTAAAGCATTTCATCTGAATCTTTGACCTAATTACTAGTTCTGGGAAAATATTTTGATGGTAGAAGAAATAAAATGGAAAAGGCAAAAGTTAAAAATCAACAGAGAGAATTTGATCTATCCCTAGGAATCTTAACTCACGAATATCCTTGTTAATTTTTTTTTTTTTTAACAAGGTGAGGAAAACTAATACTGTAGAGACTGAAGTAAATATCTTGGATACTAAAACATGATTTTTATGTTAGTATAATCAATTTTATGAGATCAGCATTTGTGAAAAAAGTTTAAGAACTGATGCTCAAATCTTATTTTTCAGCTCCCTAATTTTTCCTAATTTTAAAGGATTTTTAATCTGGACTACTCTGTCGATAGGCTTGGGGGCGGGCGGCGGTCAGTGAACCCCTACAGACTTTGTATGTAAAATTATATTTGTCTACATATATGCATTGTTTTCTGGGAAGAGGGCCCACAGCTTTCATCAGCTTCAAAAAAGGAGTATGTAATCTCCAGAAAGGTTAAAAACTATTGTTTTCAATGCATACCTCCACCCATTCAGTTTTCAAGTTAGAATACACTGTTCCTTGGGTCACTCACAGAAATAAGCCCTGAAAATTGGCAAACTTAAGTGACGCTTACTCCAAAAGCAGGCAGGGAGCAAGGAAGCTTGCTTAGGTTTCACTTCTTTAATAGTAAGACCAAGCTTCAAATTGGCTATCATCCCCAAAACCCTCTTAAAAAAACCCAAAATAACAACAAAAACAAAAAAAACAGGAAAGAACTACCAGTGTCATATTCTAAACACACTTGCTAATACTTATCTGGTTCAACTGTAGAAGGAATTCTATACATTCCACAATTTAATACAAGTTGGAAATTCCTTAATTCTTCAGAGAATGAAATAGGTCAGTAAAAACCCCAGGAGGCCTGATTTCAAAAAGGGCCCTCCCTCAAGAATTAAGAGCCCTTCATAGTCATAAAAATGTTTATATGATATCCCCTTTTCCACAAGAATGCTACTATACCAGACTCATATTAGGTGTGGCCCAATTTGGCCGATTCTGAAGACAAAAATGAATGTAAACTATAAATTCTGCAGAAAGGGAACTTTCAGCACTAAAGACTTCTGGTTCAAAGCATGGGTTTTGGAGTCAGAGAGACTTCCGTCTGAATACCAGTTGTGCCATTTAAGAGATGAGACATTTGGCAAATGATTCAATCTCATTAAGCCTCAATTTCTTAACTCATAGAATGGGGCTAATAAGATAACAGAGTTATTGTAAGACCCCAAATGAGATAAAGCTCTAGAATACAGTAATCACTCAATAAAAGGTAGTTATTCATGTGACAGCATTTCTATCAGCTGGGCAAGCAGGTTGGCAGTATTTTGGCCTCCTGATGATACAAACAAACCCTTTCTATGACCAATTTCCCTTGCTTTTCTTTTGTCTTTGTAACATAATCTAGATGGAATTCATTTGAAAATAAATGACTGAGCTCTCAACCAATGATAATAGGAAACACAAGACAGTCAACTTCAAAAGAGAACTACCGCATCAGAGAACCACTAAGTCCTATACCACACAAAAGTAACTACTGACCAGTAAGTTCTACCCATCAATGCTTTTTCTACAAAGAAAGGCTTAAACACACCATCAAATATTTTCAACAGATATGTGATTAAATACAGTAAAATGTTAATTATAGAATCTAGGTGGTAAACGGGTATTCTCGTGCAATTCCTTCAACTTTTCTGTATGTTTGAAATTTTTCAAAATAAAATGCGGAGAGGGTTTCCCTGGTGGCGCAGTGGTTAAGAATCCGCCTGCCAACGCAGGGGACAAGGGTTCAAGCCCTGGTCCGGGAAGTTCTCACATGCCCTGGAGCAATGAAGCCCATGCGCCACAACTACTGAGCCTGCACTCCAGAGCCCGCGAGCCACAACTACGGAAGCCCGCGTGCCTAGAGTCCATACTCCGCAACAAGAAAAGCCAACGCAATGAGAAGTGCACGCACCGCAACGAAGAGTAGCCCGCGCTCGCCACACCTAGAGAAAGCACGCACGCAGCAAGGAAGACCCAACACAGCCAAAAATAAATAAATAAAATTAATTAATTTTAAAAATAAATTAAGGGCTTCCCTGGTGGCGCAGTGGTTGAGAGTCCGCCTGCCGGTGCGGGGGACACGGGTTCGTGCCCCGGTCCGGGAGGATCCCGCGTGCCGCGGAGCGGCTGGGACCGTGAGCCATGGCCGCTGAGCCTGCGCGTCTGGAGCCTGTGCTCCGCAACGGGAGAGGCCACAACAGTGAGAGGCCCGCATAACGCAAAAATAAATAAATAAATAAATAAATTGAATGTTGAGGGAAAAAAGAAGGCAACCAAAAAATCCAACCATCCACAACTAAGACCAAAATTTAGTTTCCTTACGCATCTAGATGATACCCAATTACTTTGTGTCTTCAGCATTGTAAAGATACACTTGGTAATTTTAATAAAATGCCCCTCATTTTTTACATAAGACCAAAATTTGACCCCACTGGAGAGGCCTTTAGCTAGCTAACAGGAATGGCTTTAAGTAAGACTTTTATTCAACTAAAGTTAGCCAGCTGAGGAAACTGCAAAGCTAATATAAACACTCCCAAAAAAGCAGGGAAAAAAAGTTCTAAATAGTCAGGATTTGTATACTGTTTATGAAGGAACCTGAATATAATGAAACTAGGTATGGATGGAAGTATGACACAGCCGATCACTATAGGTGCCACAGGAAGGAGCCATTCTATGTGGTAAGCAGAATATTATTTTGACCCCCTGTGACACGCAGGAAAGTAATTAAAGTGTAGTTAGTCCCCCAGAGGCAGCCTGTAAAAAACAGACAATAAAGTCCTATAACTGCAAGCAGTAGGAGACACTTCTCAATTCTGTAGGTTAAAACACAACGGCTACATGTTCACAGAAAGGTTAAAATAAAAAAAGTTTTGCCAAGGATGTGGAAGAGATGGAATTCTCATGCATGCTGATGGGAGCATAAAGCAAAAACAATCTGGCAGTTTCTTATAATGTGAAACATAAACACATTTACTATATGACCTACCAATTCCACTCCTACGTATCTACCCAAGAGAAATGAAAACATGTCCATACAGACAATTATAGTTGAACGTTCACTGAAGCTTTATTCATCATAGTCCAAAACTGAAAACAGCCAAATGTCTATCAAGAGGTAAACAGATAAACTGTGGCACATTCATGCCACAGAGTATTACTCAGCAATAAAAAGGACCAAACTACTGATGCCCACAATATGGATGAATCTCAAAAATACACTGAGCAAAGAAGACAGAAAAGAGTCTGTTTGATTTGATTTCATTTATTTGAAGTTCCGAATAGACAAAACTATTCTATAGTGATAATTATCAGATCAGTGGTTGTCTGTCAGGGAGGGGGCAGGGGTAGGGGGTACAACAGACACAAGGAAGCTTTCTGAAGTAATGTATGTGCTCTATATCTTGATTGGGGTGGTAGTTAAACGGATCTATACTTTTCTCAGATTTAAAACTCTCAAAATGTGTGCATTTGACTGTATGTAAATTAAACCTCAATAAAGTTGATTTTAAAATAAAATTATATAATATCCTCATTTAGAAATGTAAAATAGTCCATCATCAGAGTGAAACAGCCCCTATTCTACTTTTAGATTACTCTGAATTTTTTTTTTGCTGTTATTGACAATGTTGTTATGAAGATCCCAATAGATGAATCTCTACACATATCTGCAGTACAAAATTGTTTAATGGATAAAACACACCCTTTTTCCTTCACCTCCCATATCTTTGTGGAAAATAAGCTAAGCCTTCAATACTTTCACGTCTTACAAGCCTATTTCAACAAAATAATGAAGAGAAAATTAAGCCAGAGCTAGTTTTACCCCTACTACTGCTTTGGCCTTTTGTCTTAACCTCCTAAAAACAACAGGACACGTATTTCAAGCCTAGTGTAGTTAAGAATGTCAGCAACAGATGATTATAAAATTAAGCCAGAGAGCAACAGCATCTCTGTCTAGTTTATTAAAGCCATAATGTGAGAAACATCAAACTCACTCAACACTTGATTAATACTATTGTATTACATTATAAATATAATTGATCTTTTTTAGGAGTCCTAGAATCCCCTTTTTAGATTTTTAAGCATTCAAGGCTGTAAAGCATTTTCTTCTCACAGAGTATTTGAAAAAGAATTTGTCCAGCCAAATAGCTAACATTAGAAAAACTTCTAATAACATTGAAGTACATCAAGCAAATGAACTTACAACTCAAAAAATATTTAAGAAGACTATATGCAAACATGGAAAAGTCCTTATAATATGTAAAATGCAAAAAACAAAGACTATAAATATTGTTTGAGGTTTTTTGCATTTAAAATATAAAAATATCGTCCATTGTGATCTTATGAGCACATAAGATATTTCTGCCCCCAAATAGACACAGTATGTAAACTATGAAAATAGCTAAGTTAGGGTAACTATGGGTAATTTTAAAAATTTAACATAGCTTTTCTATCTTTTCAATTACACAAAGCTTTTTAAACAAACTCCCTATCTTCTCTGCAATATATTTTCTTGGAAATTGGGTGAAAATCTTACAAGTTGGAGAAAAACAGTCCCCTAACTCATCAAAAGAACAACCCTTCCTTTGACTTTTCTCTGGTTCATTGCCCAGTTGTTGAGTACATCTATACTAGACACTAGACTTTAAAAACAAGGAACTACTCTACTGAAATGTAAAGACATGTCCTTTTAAATTTTGCAGTTAAATCATCTGGCTGGCTTAGGTTGACTCCTTTTCATCCACCTCTGCCTCTTTGATATCTAACTTAGGCAAACAATCAAATCACATAACTGACTAATTGTATTAGCAATCATGCTGTACTTTGCCCTTACACTCTGGAGATAAGGGATTCAGACATGCATAAGCAATAAAAATAGCCAAAGGAAGTCAAGCTTGATCGTGTCTGTACCAAAGTACAATGCCAGACCACTAAATACCAAGAACTTTTTGGAATTTTGTTTCAGAAATAATAACATTTTAGAACACCTAATTTACTGACAGGACAAGAGAAGTACAACTAGAGAAAGTAAATGGTCAAAGGTTTCTAAAACGCTTGCAGTTTTTCTAATAAACAATCTGGTTAACAATTTTAAAAGCACAAAACTATTATCTCAATTACTCTTAATGTTAACTTATGTGGAAAATGAGACGATGACTACATAAACAGGTAGAAAATGGAAAGCCATTTCACTGGTAATATGCATCTAAAGTCATAAAAATGTTCATGTTCTTTCAACCCAAAATGGCCTTACTGAGAATTTATCCTAAGGAAATCATCATAATATGAGCTCCATGAGGGCAAGAACTTTACAGTGGCATTTGGACCATTCTCAAGTATTTGTTGAAAGAAATGAAATAATCCTGAACACAGAAAAAGCAAGGTACAAGTATGTTCATTATTTAGGTTGTTTCCAAATTTCTGTTCTTATAAAAAGTCAGCAATAGGGGGAAATGAATGATAAAGAAAATTATAGCAAAACAATTTAACTATAAAGCAACCATTTAAAATTGTAAATATGAAGAACAAAATAATCTGTAAATATGTTTGGGCCACTGTTATGTTAAGAAGTGGATTATAAAAATGCAACTTCTAAAAGATAACACAGGAGAAAATCTAGTGATGGGTATGACAATGAGATTTTAGACAACAAAAATGTGATCCATGAAAGACAAAATTGCTAAGATGAATTTTATAAAAATTAAAAACTTCTGCTCTGTGAAAGACACTGTTAAGAAAAACAAGTCGCAGACTGGGAAAATATATTTGGAAACCACATATTTGATAAAGGACTTGTATCCAAAATATAAAAGAACCTTAAAACTCAACAATAAGAAAACAAGCCAGTTAAAAATGGGCAGGGACTTCCCTGGTGGTCCAGTGGTTAAGACTCTGCACTCCCAATGCAGGGGGCCCGGGTTCTAACCCTGGTCGGGGAACTAAGATCCCACATACCACAACTAAGCCCGAGTTCTGCAACTACTGAGCCTGTGCACTCTAGAGCCCATGAGCCTCAACTAGAGAAGCCCATGGGCCACAAGACCCAGCACAGCCAAATTAAATAAATAAATAGATAAATTTTTTTAATGTATTAAAAAATGGGCAAAACATCTCAACAGACACCTCACTAAAGAAGAAATACAGATGGTAAATAAACATATAAAAGTTACTCGACATCACTCATCATTGGAGAACTGCAAATACCATTAAATACCTATTTGGTTAAAAGAAACACAATAATATCAAATGCTGGTGAAGATGTGGAGCAACAGCAATTCATTCAATGGTAGAACCACTTTGGAAGACAGTTTGACAGTTTCTTAAAAAGCTAAACATAGTCTTACCATAAGATCCAGCAATCACACTCCTAGGTATTTACCCAATTGAGCTGACAACTTATATTCACACAAAAACCTGCACACAGATGTTTAGAGCAGCTTTATTCATAATTGCCAAAAACTGGAAGCAACCAAGATGTCCTTTATAAGTGAATGGATAAACAAAAGTGGTACATCTAGACAATGGAATATCATTCAGCTATAAAAAGAAATGAGCTCTCAAGCCACAAAAAGACATGCGGGAGTCTTAAATGCATATTGCTAAGGGAAAGAAGCCAATCTGAAAAGGCTACATATTGTATGATTCCAATTAATTATATGACATTCCAGAAAAGGCAAAGATCAGTGTGCTGCCAGGGGCTTGGAGGGAGGAGAGGGATGAATAAGTGAAGCACAGGGGATTTTTAGGGCAGAGAAACTATTCCCTATGATACTGTAACACTGCATACATGAGAGGATGCACTTGTCAAAACCTACAGAACTTTACCACACAAAGAGTAAACCTTAATGTATGCAACTTTTTCTTAAATCATAGGTTCAGAGAATTCCAGGCTATAACAAGAGACTCTAACTGTATTTCAAATCTTTTTTTTTTTTTTTTTTTTTTTTTTTGCAGTACGCGGGCCTCTATTTCAAAAAACCTCATGGAAGCGGGTAGGAGGGAAAAGGTACAGACCTAAGTAACTGGAAATGAATGAATTCTGTAAGATTAAAGGCCAAAGGGACTGTACATAAGTACTGTATTCTAGTTAGTAAAGTTGTTTCCCGCAGGGGTACAGGTTAACAATTCTGGTATTACTACACATGTATACTGGAATTGAAAAATTAAGTAAATAAATGGTGGATGTAGGGAGCCAAGTTTCTCATTGTTGGAGTGGAAATGTACAAATCAGCAAGGGGAAGGGGATAAAACATCTATATGGTAATGAAGAAAAGCTATAGACATCAGTAAGAACTCATGTTTAACTTAATATAGATACAGATGGTTACATATAGAAATATTTATAGATATGTGTATATACAGGGGTTAATAAACACTCACATATTTCTTTGCTCTGACAGCTGAGAGGGCCTGAAAGTACACCCTCTTAGCAAGAACCATACCTAATGCCTAGATCTTGGTTTCTAATAACATTCTCCAGTAAAAAGAACCAGTGCCTCTTGGAGAAATGGCTGATTCTAGGACTGGGGCAGGAAACACACAAGATGAGCCTGGAGCACTGTGTAGTACCAGAAAGTAAGGAAGTGCTCAAAAACAAAACAAAACAAAAAAACACACATTGATGAGAGTATGGTAGAAGGGCACAGAAGCCAACTGAAAGAGCTACCAATGGCTGATTCTGGAACAACTGGAGCAACAAAATAAAGTGGCAGTCTCAGATTATACAACCCGAAGTATAAAATTATTATCCACGAGCCCATACTGATATAAATAAATGACAGAATAAATACACAGGGGAGAAGAGACATTCTTCTCCTATGGAGAATTCCAAATAAATTATACAGTTACTACATACTAAAGGAGAAAAGCATAACTTCCCACTCCTTAAGTGTGGGCTGCATATAGTGACTCCTATCCAAAGGGTACAGTATGAAGAGGGGGGAGAGGAGGAGGAGAATAACTTTAAAGTCGAGAAACCTGGCAAACTACTTTAGCCAGATGATCAAGGTCAATATCAACAGTCATAAGTCATGATGATAGTATGTACAGTTGATATGAACTGATGAAAATGATACTTTACCTCTGTGACTGTCCTCCCAAAATCACCAAAACTCCAATCTAATCATGAAAAAAAATCAGACAAATTCTAATAGTCAGGCATACAATACCTGACCAGTACTCCTCAAAAGTGTCAAGGTAGGGGCTTCCCTGGTGGCGCAGTGGTTGAGAGTCCGCCTGCCGATGCAGGGGACACGGGTTCGTGCCCCGGTCCGGGAGGATCCCACATGCCGCGGAGCGGCTGGCCCCGTGAGCCATGGCCGCTGAGCCTGCGCATCCAGAGCCTGTGCTCCGTGACGGGAGAGGCCACAGCAGTGAGAGGCCCGCGTACCACAAAAAAAAAAAAAAAAAAGTCAAGGTCATCAAAAACAAGGAAAGACTAAGAAAATGTCACAGCCAATATGCGCCTAAGGAGACATGACAACTAAATGTAATGTGGTATCTTGGATGGGATCCCGGAATAGAAAGACATTAGGTAAAAACTAATGAAATCAGAATAAACTATGGGCTTCAGCTGGTAATAATGTATCAACATTGGTTCATTTATTTTAACAAATGTTAAACATGTAACAAATAACCATATATAAGAGAAAAACTGTATGGTGGGAGTGGGGGATGTATATATGGAAACTCTACACTATCTGTTCAATTTTTCCATAAATCTAAAACTATTCTAGAAAATGGTCTATTAATTCTAAAAATTAGATCACAAATTATATGTAACAGTATGACTTCATAACAAATACATTAAAAAAGGACAGCCAAAATACAAAAAGTAGTTGTGTTAGGATGATAAGATAGGTGATTTTTTTTTCCTTAGTCTCCAAATTTTCTAACATTACTAATACATTACTTTTATAATTTAAAAAATGAATTTTATACCACTAAACACCTACTAGAATGACCAAAATCCAAAACACTGACAATACCAAATGCTGATGAGGATATGGCTTAACAGGAACTCTCATTCATTGCTGGTGGAAATGCAAAAGGGTATACTTTGGAAGACAGTTTGGTGGCTTCTTATAAAAATAACATACTCTTGGGCTTCCCTGGTGGCGCAGTGGTTGAGAGTCCGCCTGCCGATGCAGGGGACACGGGTTCGTGCCCTGGTCCAGGAGGATCCCACATGCCGCGGAGCGGCTAGGCCCGTGAGCCATGGCCGCTGAGCCTGCGCATCCAGAGCCTGTGCTCCGCAACAGGAGAGGCCACAACTGTGACAGGCCCGTGTACCGCAAAAAACAAACAAACAAACATACTCTTACCACCTGGATCCAGCAATTACGCTCTTTGGAGTCAAAAACTTTTGTCCACACAAAAACCTGTACACAGATGTTTATAAGCAGCTTTATTCATAATTACCAAAACTTGGAAGCAACCAAGATGTCCTTCAGTTGAGGAATGGATAAACTGTGGTAGATCCAGAAGACAATGGAATATTATTCATCACTAGAAAGAAATGAGCTATCAAGCCATAAAAAGACATGAAGGACACTTAAATGTATATTACTAGGTGAAAGAAGACAAGGCTACATACTATATGATTCCAACTGTATGATAATCTGGAAGAGGCAAAAATATGGAGACAGTAAAAAGATCAGTATTTGCCAGGGCTTAGGGGGAGAGAGGAATGAATTGGCAGAGCATAGAGGATTTTTAGGGCAGTGAAACTACTCTGTATACTACAATGGCAGATACTGTTATTACAAATTTGTCCAAACCCATAGAATATACATCACCAAGAGTGAACCCTAAAGTAAACTATGGACTCTAAGTGACAATGATGTGTCAATGTAGGCTCATCAATTCTAACAAATGTACCTCTCTGGTGGGGGAAGTTTATAATGGT
Organism: Pseudorca crassidens; assembly: GCF_039906515.1. NCBI lineage: Eukaryota > Metazoa > Chordata > Mammalia > Artiodactyla > Delphinidae > Pseudorca > Pseudorca crassidens. The sequence continues at coordinate 108,889,262 of NC_090297.1, read as the reverse complement.
GGAGGCTGTGCATTCTATGGAGAGCCCTAATTCACAAACCCTTACCGAAGCCTTTTTTAAGTATCAAAAGCAAAATTCAACATTTATACCAATATTTTAAAGCACCTACATCCAAAAATTTAATGCTGGGCAAAAGAGAGTACTAATAACGATAAAGTATGGCCCTGGCAGGGTTGAGAAACTGAGAGGTATGTCAATCAGCATCTAGTCTTCCCAAAGAGGGAAAAAAGAATAAATAACGTGTCAAATAAGCTGCTCACCATTACCTTTGGCTGGGTGTTCTATTCACAAAGAATGCTGCCTGAGGCAGGAAAAGTACAAATAAGCATCATCTGTCTTTCGACCATAATACCTCCAGCCACAAGTAACAAGGGTTTACTACTTGGGAAGGAGTAATAGATTCCTCAAAACTTCTAGTTCCAAGGCAATCAGGAAACAAATATAATCTACACAGGTAGACTTATTTCTAAATAAACGAATCTTGTCATTCAATAAAAAAAAGTATAATAAGGCTTAAGGTTTTAAGGTATTTTAAAAATCAATATAAAATTATAATCAAGCTATTCAGAAGTTCATTTGTTATCTGATAATTATCTGTAAAGCCAATGTAACAACTTGACACCAAGAGTAAAACAAACTTGTTCATTTCCCTCCTAATAAAATACAAAATTCTAGTCTTAGGATTTTAAAACAGCCTCCTATATTAAAATTACTAAGGCTTTGGATCTGTGCTCCACATGGCCAGGACACAACTAGTTTACACCTTTTATCCTAGCATAATTAATGGGCCCCTTTCAAGTGTCTTGGTCTGGACAATAAACTATACAGTCCTCCTAGTTTTAGTACATTTTGTGTCTGGAAGACTCCTGTGAATATGCACATAGTCTCTAGGCACTTGCATTACTAGTTTAGATAACTAAGGGCAGAAGAGTACTTATGGCGGCTTGGAGGAATTGCTCTAAACTTGTTCATCCCATTGTGGTGAGGCAGGACGGGGGGAGGTTAGGGAGGAGGAATAAGAATCAGGTCAACTATGCTTAAGAAATAACCTAAGGCTGCCGCTTTCTCCACCAAACCTAAAATTCCTTAGTGCAAAGACTACATGTCATTCAGCTTCCTATCCCCAGTGTCTAATATTGTATGTGTCATGTAGTAAGCACTCATTAAAAGTTTTCCCTGAGTGAATGAAAAAAATTATTAAGATTAGCACATAAACTCAATACTGGTTTTCCTTCATGCACTTCCATAATTTAATTCCTTATTTTTAACTTTTATACTGGTTTCACTATTTAGAGGGAAGTACTAAAACTATTATGCAAGCTCTACATTTTTCAAGCCTTAGTATTAGTGATCATTTTGTTTTCTATTGTGGGTAGCAATAAAAATAATGGTTAAGAGTAAAATATGACATTCAATTATGTAAGCAATTCCAAAGTGAGGCTATGTTTTCTTTTACTGAAATATACTGAAAATAAAAGTAAATTGTTTTTATTAATTTTTTAAAAAATAAACACTGATTCCAAGGATAGCAAAATGAGGTAAGAAGAAGGAATAAGAAATAAACATGTTGACATTTAAAAAGCAGCCTGTATTTTATGTTAATTCTGGGAATAATCTATTATAATTATATTGTTTCATCTCATAAAAACTAAATGTACCACATTTAGTTAAAAAATTTAAGCACAGGGGCTTCCCTGGTAGCGCAGTGGTTGAGAGTCCGCCTGCCAATGAAGGGGACACAGGTTCGTGCCCCAGTCCGGGAAGATCCCACATACTGCGGAGCGGCTAGGCCTGTGAGCCATGGCCGCTGAGCCTGCGCGTCCGGAGCCTGTGCTCCACAACGGGAGAGGCCACAACAGTGAGAGGCCCGCGTACCGCAAAAAAAAAAAAAAAAAATTTAAGCACAATGGGTTTCCTCACACGACAGAGGCTAAAGTATTACCAGTAAAGTCTTAAAGAAATTTCCCGATACTAAAGCTATAAAAGTATACATTTATCTTGTTTGGATAAGATTTTTTTGTTTGCTCACTTTTCAACTTTGGTCTTTAAAAACTTGATCAGCGTATAACAACTCTATGGTTCAATTTAAATGTAAAGCTAGATGTGAAAATAGGTTACTTCTTCACACTGCGGGGATAATGAATGCTAGATAAAGGTAAGAAAGTTGCTAATAGCCATAATGGTTTCCCTAACCTGACTAACTCATTCTCCTCCTATCTACCCTATTTCTCAGGCCCCCTCAATCAATTATTCACCAGCAAAACAAACATAATCAGTCCTAAAGCATTTCTCAACACCAACTCAGTCTCTGAGATCTGCTATAATTTGAACCATTGCCTAAATGGCCAATTTAAATGCAACTCCCCAATGTTTTTAGTTTGGTGTACAGTGAAAGTTAATTAAAGAATAAAATCTACTTGCTTTATCAACAACCTTAGTTTGCAAGTCAGGTAAGTTACCAAAGGAGGAATCTTAATATTTTAAAGTTCTATTTCACTACTATTTCTGAATTATTCACATAATGCAATTAAAAACATGATTCTTCATGTGATCTGATAACTCTGTTCTGCGGTGACAAACTGCACCCTGAATCCCAACACCCATTTCCTAAATATTCAATTCGTCTCCAGAGGTACTGTATTTGAGTGTGAGGAAAAGTGTAAATCTATCACTACTACTGAAAAAACAGTTCAAAATACCTTCATCTATGTAACAAGCCCTTAGAAATGAATAACAAGATAGATACTTTTTAAGTCATATGGCCCTTCAGCAATCAAATACCATCTTTTAACCCAAATTAAGTTTGCACAATTTTTTGGAAGCTGAGGAACACAGACTACAGTACAGTTTTTGTTAAGTTGTAGTCTATTTCAGCATATTGAATAAGAAGAAAGTTACAGTAAGACCTTTTCCAAATCAGAAACATAAAGGATAATTTGGTAGGCCAGGGAAATCTAAAATAATCTATTAGCACACAATTCAGAAAGGGAAACTTTAGTGTCCCATTTCCTTGGATTCAAAACACCAGGTAAAGAGAACAAAACTCACTGTCGTTTCTAAGAAAAGAGATGCAAGTTACCTACCTTGAGAAAACAGATCCAAAAAATAGTTTTTAACCCTACCAGAATCAAAATGATCATAATTTTGGGTAAAAAGAATTAAGTAACCTGCATGATACATTCAGTAGACAAACTGCACACTAAATTACAAACTTTATCATGATTAAACTGATCAGCAAAAGAAGTGGAAGAAGTTTCCAAAACTTTCACAGAGGTCATCACATCTCCAAATATTAAGTTAATCAATTTTCAAAACATACTAAATAAATATAACTAGATAGGCCCACAGATATAAAAGTACTGTCGGGGGCAGGGGGTTGGAGGGGAGAGAGAGAGCTTCCTGGTTAATCACACTGAATAGTTCTGTAAGAGTAATCAGCCTCTTCAAAGCAGCTGGGAGAAAATCCACACAAGCAGCTGACTCTGCAGACTGCTCTGTACTTTTCCAAAGAGAAGTAAACTAATTACTTGTGTTTCAAGTCCACAGAATACACAGACCTGTCATTCTAGTCTTGCTCTGAGGTCTGACATACGAATCTGCAATTTCAGATAGCTTAAGCAAAAACCATTTTTTTAAAAGATGTTTTCATAACAACGGAAGTTCATTAAAGGAAGTACACATAAGAGTACTCAAATGCAGTACCTTACTCTGCAACTTTAATACCTTGCAGATAGGTATATTTCCTCAACTATATGAAAACCTTATTAGTTAGCAGGGAGCAATAAATAATAAACAAAAAAGACTACACACATACTACCTAGCATTTGACTGATACCATATCACAAAATCTAATTCTGAAGTACCCCTCACAATACTGACAGGAGAAATTCACTGTACGGTCACCACCAATTCTTAAACTTATCTGGGGCTTCCCTGGTGGCGCAGTGGTTAAGAATCTACGTGCCAATGCAGGGGACGTGGGTTCGAGCCCTGGTCCGGAAAGATCCCACATGCCGCAGAGCAACTAAGCCAGTGCGCCACAACTACTAAGCCTGCACTCTAGAGCCCACGATCCACAACTACTGAGCCGGCGTGCTGCAACTACAGAAGCCCGCGTGCCTAGGGCACGTGCTCCGAAACAAGAGAAGCCACCGCAATGAGAAGCCCGCGCACCACAACGAAGACCAGCCCCCCACTTGCCACAACTGAAGAAAGTCCGCACACAGCAACGAAGACCCAACACATACAAATAAATAAATAAACAAACTTATTTGAAGGATCTTTGTAAGAATTTTCATTTTGAATGTAGACTTCAGGTATAAATCTTAGTACTATACATATTAAGTTCCCTGTCTGTCTTCCGTCCCACTCAACTCCCAGCAACATGCTGTCTGCCAAAATAAAAGATTTAAATTAAAGGAGGCATCTTCAAATCAGAGGAGTACAGCTAAAACAGAACATCTGTAGGGCAGAGCACAAGTGGACCTACGGCATATAGGATCAAACTTACCAACTGTGAACACAATAGTAAGTACAGTCATATAAAACATAAGAGAAAGAGAAACAGATATTTGAGAAGCTGAACTGTGCTGTGAGTAAAATACATATACAAATTAAAGGCAACCAGCTCCTCACCAGCTGCTCCCAGCTCTGGGCATTAGAGCTTAGTTGTCTTTAGTTCCCTTCTTTATATAGTACAAGACAGCCCAAGAGAGTAGATGCTCTGAAATTCTTCTAACAGTGATTTTCCTCTTTGGCCTTGGAAATGTTATTCAACCTCTTCAGGTAAATAATTAAATAAAAACTAGATTCTCAGGGAGTCCTGGGTATTAATGCACATATAACGATATTCTGACCTCAAAAACAGAATAAAATCCAAACTTTTTAGCACGGCAATCAAAACCCCATTTGATCTAACCTGAAGCACAGGTGTCTATAAACAAACAGCAACTTTCGATTCCTTGTTATCCTAAAATCCTCCCTTTGGTCACACAGTTACTTCAGCCTATAAAATCTTTCCCCCTCTTCTGCCTACTAAAATTATACCTGTCCTTCAATCACAGTTTAAAAGCCTTCTATGACCCATCCACCCACCAATCTTCCAATCTTCTCAAGCATATTCACTCTTCTCACCTCTAAACTCCAGTGTGTTTTTCATTTATCTCCATTATTTCATTTTGCTTTACATGCAGTAAATTGTTTACATGCACCTTCCCCACCGCAGTGTAAGTTTCCCAAGGGCAGGGATGCAGGGACTCTGTGACTCATACAAGCCTAACAGTACTTTACACATAGTTTGTGCTTAATTGTGGTACCAGGCTGAACATGAGGTGATTATTAGCCAACATCATAAAATTGATACCCTAAATCACTGGTTTTCAAACAGTGGATTACAACCTAATGAGTCATGAAATTAATGCAGTGGGCCACCATCAGCATTCAAAAAACAAAACAAAAAACCCAAAATACTGACGGACTAAAAAATACCAGAGTGCATGATACTAATAAACACAGTTTTGTGAAACTTGTTTCAGGTGGTTTTTTTTTTTTTAACTGGGTGTAATACAAAATCTATGAGTTTCAATTTTTTTAAAAATGGTTTTAAACTGCCTAAATTTTTTTTTCCAAATGTGGGCCTGGAATTGCACCACCCATACACTGGCTCTTACTAGACTGCCTAAGTGAAGCACAGAAACCATCTCTATAGTTGACAGTAGAAGAACAGAATGACCCTAACTGGCGCTAACCTAAACCACTACAATATCCTTTGTGCCAGCAATGTCAGCATCTAACAATGAACTTACCACAGATCATGCTCCCAAAGCACCGTGCAGTGATCATAAATCATAAATGTTTGCTTGTCAACTGAGTCTCTTTGCTTATCTACCAGATCATAAGAATTATTCCCAACGGGACTTAAACAATTATCCTTTAGAGCGTGTTAATAAACCCTCTCCTGAAACAAACTGGAAAAGTGGTGGCTGGAAAAAGAACTGTTCTTCACCATAACTTATATGACCCAAACAAATCTTCACGTTACTAACAAAAAATCTTTTTCTGGTCACAGCAACGTTGCAGAAGACATTTCTGTGGGGAAGATAATGCTATTTTCAAATTTAGTTTTATTATTTTGCCGCCTCCACTACCTATGGAATTAAAAGTATTTCTTGGGGTTGCAATTACGATTGTCATGCTCTCTTCACTGATAACCAATAAAGATAGCAACAAATAAGGGCAAAGAATGCCTATTTTGGTCCCCCGTCTTCTACCCAATTTAACAATAAGAGAGACAGGGTAAATAAAGATATAACACAGTTACATTTCAAAATCATAGAACCAAAGTTCAACTGCTATCCAACTTCATAGGGATATGACTGAATTTTAAGAATTTTAAGTGACTTCAGTCAAGAATAGTTGACTATTAACAGTCAAGAATAGCTGAGAAAACAAAGAAATGGAAAATACACTGGATTTAGCTTCCAAAGACCTGGGTTTAATTCTGGTTAACATTCATTAGTGCAACACCCAGTTTCCTCTCTTATGAAACAGGGATAATACTCATACATTCATTCAGCAAGCGTTTATAGAAGAGTACTTTCTATGTGCCGCTAGATATTTAGCTACGGAAACAGCATAGACATAGTCCCTGCCACCAAGGAGCTTATATTTTCCCTATCTCACAAGGCTCTTGTGAAGATCAAATGTAAAAACACTGTGCAAACTGTAACACTATACAAATTGCAAAGTAATATAATAATTATTATTAACTTGCTCTACCTCTTAACCCTCACCTTTATTACAACAGCTTATCAAGATTCAAAAAATAAAGTGCAGATGATTAGATACAACAGTTAGTCCACTATCTACTGAACTGATTTTCCTAAGGGCTGGGATTTCAAGAGCCTAATAAATCACTTTGTTCATATAGTCTTAGCTAACGACTCTCTACATAATCACGACAATAAAATGAACTGAGAATTAAAGGCTTGTAGTTTCACTCCAGGTATGGGGTGGGTATGTTGGCTGCATTACCCACACCTGGCCAGGGAGTAAAAACTAAAGATTTCTAGGCCCCGTGCAAGACCTACTGAATCATAACCTTTAAAGGGTGAGCCTGAGAATCCATACTTTTGACAAGCACACCCAGTGATTCTTACGCTCACTAAAGCTTGAGGATCACTGCCATAAAAACTTCCTTTGATCAATAACCATGATTTCAAACACCATTTACAAAACCTACCTGGAAAATCTAAGCCAAATAGAATTCAGCTACAACTGAGAAAGCAGATCCTAAGAATGTACCTTTTTAACTCATAAAAATATTTCGTGTGGCCCCAACCTCTTTTTAGTCAATTTTCAAATTTTCACATAAAATTTTAAAAAAACAAAAACAAAAAAAGAATGCCCATGACATATTTATATGTTTTTAAAATAAATTATCACTAAACAAATATATATACACCCACAAACATCTTTTTCTTATGGTTTAACTTTAATACAGAAAAGTTATATTATCTTGTAGCTATCAAGAAGTAAGGTGGGACTTCCCTGGTGGTGCAGTGGTTAAGAATCACCTGCCAATGCAGGGGACGTGGGTTCGAGCCCTGGTCCGGGGAGATCCCACTTGCCACGGAGCAACTAAGCCCATGAGCCACAACTACTGAGCCTGTGTTCTAGAGCCTGCGAGCCACAACTACTGAAGCCCACGCACCTAGAGCTCGTGCTCCGCAACAAGAGAAGCCACCGCAATGAGAAGCCCGCACACCACAACGTAGAGTAGCCCCCACTCGCCGCAACCAGAGAAAGCCCGCACGCAACAACAAAGACCCAACGCAGCCAAAAATAAAATTAATTAATTTTTTTAAAAAAGAAGTAAGGCATATACTCTCTGCCTAGCATAAATATATCATGATATTGAACGCTTACAAGCCAACCTTAGGGTCCATGCTTACTGAAGACCATATTACCCAAACACCAAAGAGACAAACTAGCCAACAGACAAACCTAATCTCTCAAAAATAGACAGTACAATATCCATATCCACTGCACACTTAAACCCTCCTAAGGGCATCTCTCAAGAAATCAATCAAGAGCCCTTGAAACTATCTTAACCTTAAGAAAATCACCTGAAGTCTAATATTTTTTCACATGCTATATGATTAGTGCAAAGACATATTTATTTTGGTTCTATTTGTTGAAAGCATCCTTTACTCACTAGTCTCCAAGTGTATATACATCAAAGGGAAGACACTCAATATATGTTACACTGGAAAAATTACAAGGTGAAGGCTAACATTGCCATTCAAGAAAACTTTCCATCTGCAGTAAAATTCAGAGCCCAGAAGGCTTGTTCATACTCCAGCACCAAGCCCTGCAACATGACTCTTTCCCTAACCAGTTAGAATCTAGTCAGCTTTGAAGGGAGAAAGGACAAACCAAATCATATTGAATTTAATTTAATGACTTCTCCTAGATTCAGTTAGGACAAGGCCTTGGTAAGCAGCCTTTAAAGAAATGCACAGAAAAAATGCTCTTTTTTGTCCAAGCTTCTATTCTCGTAAATCTCATCTGTTCTTTCAAACCTCTATCAGTTGTCCAAACTACTGCAATATATGAAAACTGGAATACAATAATTTGCACATTGGAGGAAAGTGTCTAAAATCGGGAAAAGTCTTAATCAACAATGATCTGTTTAAGAAGGTCCACACATCCACCTATAACTCGATACAAACTACATCTACACAATAATAATCTACCTATGCCTACTCTGACCCTACTTCATCAACATGATGGCACTTCATCAACATGCAAAGCTTACCTGGGACAACAGAGAGGTTAATTTAAGGAACATGGGTGAGAGACAGAAAAAAGTGTTGCCTAAAGAATGCTTTAGGAAAATCAGCATCAACCTAACCAAGATCAAAACAAGTAGCAGATACAGATATCCCTCAAGAACAATGTCTGTTTGCTCTCTGTTTTCCTCCTCTCACTTGAAAACCTAAGGAGAAGATGTAGACTTTGGAAGAAGGGAAGGACAGAGAAAGAAACTGTATAGTTGAGGACCCAAACAATTTACCACCTATCTTGGCTCTGTTACAACTATTACTATTTTCACTATAGTAGCAGAGAAACTTCAAAGAATTTGGAAATCAAAATACAGTTGGAAGGTGAGAATCCAATGCCAGGTAGATGTCCAATCATCACAACATTCCAGAAAAAAGTTCTCTAAGCAAAGAGTGCTCTTTTTGCCCCACCCACTAAAAGAGAGAAAGTTGTATACTCATCACCACTAAAATGTAATGTCTTTTCTCTAGAAGAAGAAATGGGCCTAGACTGGAACCTGGGCCTGAGGCAAGTCCTTCTGTCTGTCTGGGGAATCATCTGAGGTCTCCTTTAGAGTACCTAGTTTATATCTGGACTCTGCTGCAAAAACCACAGTACGCTACTCCAGTAAAGAGAAAATGATTTAGAACTTTATGATAAATTTATAATTTTAAATAAATACTTCAGTATTAAATTTAAAAATAAACAGCTGGATACAAAGTTAACTTCCAAAGGGAAAGGAAAATGACAATTCCAAGAGCTTCTATCAGAAGGAAACATCAGCCACAGATTTTGAGTTATCTAGAAAGAAAAGAATTAGGTGCCCAGGTACAAAGCAAAAGGTCACTACTGCATTCTGCATCTGAATGCCCTGACACCCAAAAAATTAAGCATATATTGCCAGAGTACCAGAAAAGTCATAGGACATTAACAGAAAAAAGAACGCATCTATTTACAGGAAGGACAGAGGATAGGTATAATAGCTTCAAACACTTACTTGGGTGAACTACTCTTTCTTGAGGTGGAAGGTAAGAGGAAACAGAATGAATGGATACCATAGAGTAAGAATGTCAAGGATAAGGGTAAGAGGCATAAGCTGAATAAGAAGGGATAGACTACTCTATAGGTCCTTCAAAATACTCATCCCCTTGAAACATTGATCAAACCTACTGTATAAACCTACTGTTCTACTAGAGGAAAGACTGAAGGTTATGGAAATTATGGTTAAAATAACATTTATAATATTGAGAAAGAGGGAATTCCCTGGCGGTCCAGTGGTTAGGACTCTGCGCTTTCACTGTGGTGGGCCTGGGTTCAATCCCTGGTGGAGGAACTAAGACCCCTCAAGCCGCGCGGAGCGGCCAAAAAAAGAGAGAGAAAGATTCATGAGGGCAAATCCTAGCACTGAAAGAGAGGGCAAAAGCGTGAAAAAAGAATATACAAGAGTCAGTAAGCAGGAGAGAGATATAGGATTGAAGACTGCTGAGGAGAATGGAGACAATGAGAGCATACACCACCTACCAGTCAATCAGCAATCACTATACAAATCTTAATACAAAGTATAAAAACACAAATGTAACACCTGGATTAAAGGAGTAGGAGGAGGTCTGCAAAGAAACTGCAAGACAGGGCAGCATCCTGCCAGAGCTTTAAGGTATTCGGTGAGGAAGTAAGGATGAAGGAATATGAAGCGGGAGGCACTGCAGCAAGGAAAGAGGATGGGTTTCAACATGAAGGAGCCTAAAAAAGAGAAAGAAGGGAAAACCACCTCAGAGAGAAACAGGATAAAGTCAAGCATGATATCACAAGAGAACAGACTAGAAGAGAGAATGAAAATGGCATGCCCTGAAAAAGTGGGGAGGTCAAAGACCCAAAAGGGGCTGTAGTTGGGGGGAAGTAGGAGCTAAAGAGAGCTCTACCATAAACCCGACGAAAAAGAAATATGAGTATGGTGCAGAAGTGAAGACAGGGGCCAGAACAGGGATGCTCTCAGAGGGATGTGGTGATGGAGACGCTAGATTCAAAATACTGGTGTGATAAGGGGACTACTGTGAAGAGAAACTATCGTATCAAAGACGACACCACCATCAAAAAAAAAAAAAAAGCAAGGGTCAGAAAAGAAGGTATTCTCAGAGTATGAATACAAAAAAGACGGGAGGAAAGGGACACACGGTAGGACAGAAAAATATAGAGTGCTTAACCATAAGGAGAGGGTAACTAAGGAAAGAAAAAGGAGTGCAGCGTGGAGGGATGATGTTTCCGGAAGAAAAGTAGGAGCCGACCAAAGGTCCTGCCTATTTGGTTTAGAGGGCAGAAGCGTCGGTCCACGGGGGCTAAAAGGAGTGGTGGAGAACAAGAAACTATGATGCTCAAGATGAGAACTTGAGGAGGACACACAGTGGCTGAGTCAGAAAAGGAGATGCTGTCAGTCAGAAGCAGAAAAAGGTTCAACAAGAGGAAAGCAAAGGGGCACCGAGGAGCAGAAAGCAGCATGCCAAAGGGGAAGGCAAGGGGGCAGAAACGAAGCCAAAGCAATGGGGGCAGGGGTAAAAGCAGTAGGGGCGCTGGGACACTGGAGATTACAGGGAGGGTGCGGGGGTCCCAGAAACCCGGGGTGTGGGGAGGTAAAAGGGCCAACCTCCATGGAGGGGCGGGGGGCCGGTTCGGGGGTTGAGGGGAGGTGCGGCCTGAGGGTGACAGGGGTAGAGGGGAAATGCAGGGACAGACAGAGGGGAAGGGGTGGGGCGGCGGGCAGCCCCGATACTCACACCTCCAGAATGCGGTCCCCCTTGCGCACCCCGGCCCGGTCGGCCGCCCCCCCGGGCAGCACGGCGCTCACATGCTGCAGCGGCGCGTACAGCTCCCCGTTGATGCTCCGCAGTTGCCCGCCCTCGCTCACTTGGCCCCGCACGTTGAAGCCGTAGCCGGACTCGGACTTGACGATGCGCACAACCCGCGGGCCGCCGCCTCCCCCGCCGCCGTTCCCGGCGCAGTGGAGCCCAGACCCCCCACCGCCGCCGCCGCCGCCACCTCCGTTCCTGTGAGGGGCTGAGGGGTGAATCCCTTCCCCGTCCTCATCCGCCATCTTGCGAGCGAGCAAGCCGTACTCCCACCACCCTACGCCTCCACTCCCTCCGCGCGTGCTCGGCCTTCTCAGCAGCCGCGCGACCCCCGGCGCGCGCGCCCGCTCCGCCGACGGCGGGACCCGAGTCGGCCACGGAGCTGCCGGCGCGGGTAAAGGGGAGACAGGGGGCGGGGGGAAAGAGGACGGTTTAGACGCCGTGAAGCCTCCTGGGAGTTGTAGTTTCTGAATGGTGGGGGCGGGGAGAGGGCTGGGCCCGGGCCGGAGCTGAGGTTATGTGACGCAATTTGGGCGCAAAGCCTGCTGGGGGTTGTAGTTCACCTTTCAAGCTCTTCTTACGAGTGTCCTTTTGGATGGTGAGCAGGTAACCCAGCCTGGAGTGGAGGTGACAGATTCATCTGCTGACGTGGAGGATATTTTATTTTTCTTTCATTTCATAATCTTTAAAAAAACAATAATATTAGGACAACTTGATGTTTGTGTCAGCATAGTCTTAAATTATAACAACTCGTTTGCTCAGTGCCTTATGTGTCTACATACTTTTTTTTTTTCAGTCCCCGCGGGCTCGCAGGCGGAATCTTAGTTCCGTGACCAGGGATGGAATCGGCGCCCCACCCCCACCCCCTCAGTGGAAGCGGGAGTCTTAACCACTGGACCACCAGGGAAGTCCCTATATACATTACTTTATTGAATGACCCCAACAATCTTGTGAGACAACTGGGTCATGAATTCGCTTCTCTATTTCAGTATTGGGAAACTGAACCAAAGTCATCCAGCTGTTAAGTAACAGGAACCAAGGCCCAGTTATTTCTGTGCAACTTTCTTTTCATATATTGCAACTACATAAAAACTTGCCCCATCTATGTAAAAAAGCATATGTAGAGGAAACTATATGGTCTCAGTGATTTAGACCTGGACATTAGAGTGTCCAAGTAATAATTTCAATTGAGCAATGATTTTGTTTTTTAAGTTTTAAAATATCCATATTTTTTTTCTTATTGAAATATAGATGATTTACAATATTATGTAAGTTTCAGGTATACAACGTAGTGATTCACAATTTTTAAAGGTTATACTCCATTTATAGTTATTATAAAATATGGGCTATATTCCCTGTGCTGCACAATATATCCTTGTAGCTTATTTATTTTATACACAGTAGTTTGTACCTCTTAATCCCCTACCCTTATCACGCTCCTCCCCCCTTCCCTCTCCCCACTGGTAACAACTAGTTTGTTTTCTGTAACTGAGAGTCTGTTTCTTTTTTGTTATATTCACTACTTTGATTTATTTCTTAGACTCCACGTATAAATGACAACATACAGTATTGAGCAGTGATTTTGAAGTTACCGTTACTTCAAATTCATTTTGTTTCCCCCAACAACACAGTAGAGTTCTTTGCATATGGCAGCAATTGATGTTTTTTGGCTACCTACCCGAACACAAACTTGCAGATATTGTGCAGAATGCCTGGCAAAGGCAAGTAAGAAGAGCAAGAGCAAAAATAATGAAAAATAGCTTACTTAAGCACTTAACTGCTCAAGTCTGGTATTTGATTTTACTCTACTGGCAGGCTAATAAATTAGTCTGTTACTGTATCATGGATGCTGATAAAAGACACAGAATTCCTGGGTCAGAGACAAAGGACTTTTACTCGCGACATAGGGAGCCACTTGAGCTTCAGCCCCTTTGTATCAATTCCTCTTGCCCCGCCAAGTGCCACAGGGATGACATGAAGGGCTCAGATGAATGCTGTGCACTTGGTGGGCTTACACCACAGCTGGGGAACCCGCTGTTTTGTAGGAAGCAGTAAGTAAACCTGTTGTTTGTCCTGGAGGGAGAGCTTACTTCAATACTCACAGCTGCTAACTGTAAACATAACCCTGAGAAATGACCCTGGTAAAAAGCGGTCAGGGCTTTGCATTCTTGTCATACCCAGGAAGATGGGTAGAAGCATGAAAGACCCATGAAGGACTGTCTCTCTCAACGTAACTATGTGCCAAACACTATTCTAAGCACTTTTTTTTTTTTTTTTTTGACTGCGTTGAGTCTTCGTTGCTGCGCACGGGCTTTCTCTAGTTGCGGTGAGCGACTCTTCTTTGTGGTGTGCAGCCTTCTTATTGCGGTGGCTTCTCTTGTTACAGAGCAGAGGCTCTAGGTGCACAGGCTTCAGTAATTGTGGCACGCAGGTTCAGTAGTTGTGGCTCGCGGGCTCTAGAGCGCAGCCTCAGTAGTTGTGGTGCACGGGCTTAGTTGCTCCACGGCACGTGGGATCTTCCCGGACCAGTGATCGAACACGTGTCCCCTGCATTGTCAGGCGGATTCTTAACCACTGCACCACCAGGGAAGTCCCCTCTCTCTTTTTTAAATCCCTGCAACAAATATACCTTCCAGTGACCCCATCTCCCCTTCAGTGAGTCACACGCTTTTGTAATACCCTCCCCTTGAGTGTGGGCAGGACCCGTGACTTGCTTCTAGACAATAGAATACAGTGAAGATGATGATGTGTCACTCCCATGGTTACAGGTACATTATATAACATTCCTTCTTAGCTGACTGGGGTGAGAGTCTCTTGCTGGCCCTAAAGAAGAACGCTGCCATGTTGTGAACTGCTGGTGAAGAAGGCCCATGACAGGGAACTGCAGGAGCCTCTAGGAACTGAGAGTTGCCCTGAGTGGACAGCGAGAAAATAGGGCCCTCAGTCCTAAGCCTGCAAGAAATTCTGCCAACAACCTCGTGAGCTTGGAGGAGGATTCTTGGCTCCACTAGGGAACATAGCCCAGCCAGTGCCTTGATTGCAGGCTTGTGAGACCCTGCAGAGGACCCAGCTAAGCTGAACCCTGACTCCTGGACCACAAAAGTTGTGAGATAATAAATGTGTATTGTTTTAAGCTGCTAAATTTGTGGTAATCTGTTACAGGACAATAGATAACGAATATAACTCCTGTTGCATCTATGGTCAGTGCTACTCAGTTTAGATCAATTTAATACTTAGTTTAGCTTTACCTTTCCAATCTGAACATAAGCTTCTTGAAAACAAGGAACTTGTTACATGTGACTTGTCATGCCCTCAGAGTGTATCAGAGTGAGAGGCACAAGAGAAGGAGCTCAACAAAGGTTGATAGAATGTTAGTCCAGGAAAGGACCATAAAGTGGCTAATAATACCTGCTGCATAGGGACATGGTGGGGACCAAATGAGAATATGTGGGAAACACCTAACATAATATTAATACTTAGCACAGAGCTATTATTAAGAGTACTAATAGGGAGGGAGGCTCAGGAGGGAGAGGATATATGTATACACATAGGCTGATTCACTTTGTTGTACAGCAGAAACTAACACAACATTGTAGAACAATTATAATCCAATAAAAAAATACTAATTAATATCACATCTAGCCCTATTCCCTCATTTTGCTGGTAAAGGAATAGCTCCCTCCGCTATCACCCTTTGAAAAAGGAAGTAGATCGAGCAAGGTACAATGATTTTCAAAAGTCATTCAGCAGGGCTTCCCTGGTGGCGCAGTGGTTGAGAGTCCGCCTGCCAATGCAGGAGACACGGGTTTGTGTCTCGGTCTGCGAAGATCCCACATGCCGCGGAGCGGCTGGGCCCGTGAGCCATGGCCGCTGAGCCTGCGCATCTGGAGCCTGTTCTCCGCAACGGGAGAGGCCACAGCAGTAAGAGGCCCGTGTACCACCAAACAAAAAAAACAAAAAAAAAAAGTCACTCAGCAGATCAGTGGCCAGCACCCAACCCTAAGCAGAAAAATTAAATGGCGTGAATGAGGAAATAAGGCATGCCATTTCCCAGGGAGTCATGAGTTGAAGAAAACAAAAAGAGGGCTCTTTTTTTTAGGCCTTTGCACTAATTCTGACTCTTCTTTCATTTTCACTACCTTTCTGTACTTTTTTCTGTGAAGACCACATGAAAAATCACTTTTTTGGTAAACTGAATTAACTGATTTGCTAGAGTGGATAAGACCTAGAGACTAGGGCTTCCCTGGTGGTGCAGTGGTTGAGAATCTGCCTGCTAATGCAGGAGACACAGGGCTTCCCTGGTGGCGCAGTGGTTGAGAATCTGCCTGCTAATGCAGGAGACACGGGTTCGAGCCCTGGTCTGGGAGGATCCCACATGCCGCGGAGCAACTAGGCCCGTGAGCCACAACTACTGAGCCTGCGTGTCTGGAGCCTGTGCTCCGCAACAAGAGAGGCCGCCACAGTGAGAGGCCCGCACACCATGATGAAGAGTGGCCCCCGCTTGCCACAACTAGAGGAAGCCCTCACACAGAAACGAAGGTGCAACACAGCAAAAATAAAATAAAAATTAATTGATAAACTCCTACCCCCAACATCTTCTTTAAAAAAAAAAAAAAAAAGACCTAGAGACTAGAGGGTTTATGAGTCAAGATTCCTTTAGTTGCAAGTGACAAACTCAATTCAAATTAGCTTAAGCAAAAAAGAGAATTTATTTGTTCACATAGCTAAGGAGGACACTGGGTATTTCCTTAATTGTAGCTGTGTAACAAACCATCCCAAAGCTTAGTGGTTTAAAACCATCGATTTATTATTCTCTTGGACTCTGTGGGTCAGGAATTCAGATAGGATACATAGGGATGACTTGTCTCTGCCCCTGCTTGATGCCTGGAGCCTCACTTGGGAAGACAAAGGCTAGGGGTGACTCGATGGCTGGGTTCATCTGGAAATGTCTCATTTCTGGTGGTTGAGGCTGGCTGTCTGCTGGGACCTCATCTAGGGCTGTTGGCATGACTCCTATACATGGTCTCTTCATGTGACTATCGGCTTCTTCAAGCATGGTGCCTGGTTTCCAAAATCAGATGTCCCAAGAGAATAAAGCAATAGTGTATGGCGTTTTTATGACTGTGTCAGAAGTCATATAGCAGCACTTCCACCATACTTTTTTGGTCCAAGTGGTCATAAAGGTCTGTCCAGGTGCAAGGGGAGGGGATATAGACACCACCACTCCATGGAAGGAGTATCGATGTTGCAGTGTAATTAGAGTATATGGGATGGGATATATCATGGTGGCCATTTCTGGAAAACATAATCTGCCACACTGGGATAGCTCATAGATTTAGAGCAAATGCTATAGGAACCTAGGCCTTAAGGTCTGACACAGAGAACTCAAGGTCATCTCCCTCTTTTTCTTCTGCCTTTCATTTTTGCTCATCTCTGTTTCTCTTTGTCTATTAGCAAAAAACACCTTGTTTTTCGCAGTGTCTGTATCTAATTTCCTAGGGAAGGACTTTTGCCATTCCTTGAGTCATGTGCCTACCACCTGGACTGATTGAAGTTGCCTTGAGAATGAAGAACTGTGATTGTCCAAACCAGGATCACATGCCCAGCTCACATGTCTAAAAGAAAGTTTGCTGTGTAGGCTCTGAGGAATAGCTAGTACAATCTGCCACAGGTTTAATGTGAGTGAGCGTTGATGTCAGCTTCGTGTGTAATTATAATTATGTTAGTTTCCTATCAGTATTCTGTAGTTGCAGTATTTCAAAGCCCTTTACCTGGTCATCTTCATATGATGCCCTTGTCTTCTACTTTGTCACACAACAACTCTCTGAGATTTGCTGGGTTTCCCATCGGAGAGAAAAGCTCCCTGGCTCTTACAGCCATACTGGCTGGCTTTTTTCACCCATTCCGTCTCACCACACCTGACTGGCATGTTTCACAGAGCTATTCCCAAATATCATTTTTTACCATCCTTCCAGTTGCAACTCCCTAGGCAATTGTCACCCTGTTATTTGTGTCTCTCTTCATTTTCTCCAACGTCTCCCCTCCCCTTTCTTTTCTCAAAATCAAACTCAATTTTCCAGGGGTCCCTTTTCCTAGAAATTGCTTCCCAGAGCCAACAGTTCAGAAATAATACAATAGGTTGGGCTAGCTCATAACAAAAAGACCAATGCTGAGTCAATAGCATCATCCAGTGGAAAAGCATGTGAGACTTGGGTCCTCTGCATTGGTTCCTGTTTAGCTTTAATCCTTAACAAGTCATTTATCAATAGTATGCTTTTGGCTGCAAGTACAGAAAATGCAAAAGTGGTTTAAATAATAAGGAAATTTATGATCTTGCATAAATAGCAAGACTAAAAGTGGGGAGTTCCAGAGTTGGTTAATTCAGAAGGTCATTCACATGATAAAGGATCCAGATTCTTTCCATCTGCCCCTCTGCCATCTTCAGTGTATTATCTGGGTGATGTGGCTAACTCTTCTCATGGTGACAAAATGGCTGCTGAGCTCCAGGCATCACTCACACATGTGGCCACCATACTGAGAAGCAGAAAATAGGAAGTGTGTATTTGTCAAAGCAAAGAAACCCTTTTTAGAATCCTTGCATCAGCTTTCTCTCATGTCTCATAGGCCAAAAGTGTATCACCTACTAATCCCCTATACCAATCATTGGCAAAGGAACTGAAATTACAGTGATTGACTCAAATGCATCAAGACATACTCCTGGGGCTAAGAGTAGCCCCTTCCCTGTGTGCATAGTTTGCCTGTGAATACCAACAAAATTTGGGACTTGCTGAAAGAAAGAAGGGTGAGAGGGAAAGGGAACAGGGCAGAATAGATTTGGAGAAGCAGCCACTTGTATCTGATGCACTGAACTTCTCTTCAGCTTGGTTTCTCCAACTACAAACTAGGCATGATGATACCTACTTCATCTATATGAAGAGATACTTTTAGAGATAAGATTTTGCAGGACACTCTCATGAAAATAGTCTAATTACAAAACAGTGAGGTTCCTAGAATAGTCAAATTCATGCAGACGGAAAGAATGGTAGTTTCCAGGGGCTTAATGGGGGAGAAACTGGGGAGTTAGTGTTTAACGGGTATAGAGTTTCAGTTGGAGAAGGTGAAAAAGTTCTGGAGGCGGATGGCGGTGACGGTCGCACAACAATGTGACTGTACTTAATGCCACGGAAAGGTGCACTTAACAAGGGTTAAAATGGTAAGTTCTATGTTGTGTATATTCTATCACACACAAAAAATTAACAAAATAGTGAGGTTATTTAAGACATAGAGCAAAGAAATTGTGCTAAACTTGAAAAATGTACAATATAAATTCATGGTTCTAATAACCATAATGTTGAACTTTTACCTATTTTGATTTGTGGGTGGTAATCATTTCCCAGCCTCAGCTATCACTTCTGTCCAGATCATGTGCCATTCTCTCCTCTTTCCTCATATTCATTGTTATTTTGACTGAGGCGCAGATCAAGAAATTCCGTCTCCGAAAAATGCCCTGCAAGGGAATCCCCTGCCCGGAATGGAATCAACTACGATACCCATTTACTTTCCCCTTGAAGGTTACCTTCCCCTTCCTTCCTTTGTCTTCTGGTCCTTTTCAATACAGCTGTCTCTCCCCACATCCTTGCCCAGAGGCTTTGGGACAAGAAGGCAGAGAGGAAGACTCGGAGCCAGAGAGAAGCACAAGCACAAAGCATCGGGAGGTGTTGGCAGCTCTCGCAAACTCTATTTACTGACAACACATGTGTACTAATATTTACTCATTCCTCAGAGGTCTGCAAATGAGGCAAAGCTGCTGTGTAGAGAAATGGCAGCTAGGTATCCAACCCAAACACCCATTCATAGAGGACCAGGTCATTCCCGCTGCAGCTACCAAAGCCCCTGCCCCCAGGTCCAGAGCCCAGAGCTGAGCCATTCTATTACATAAACTTGAAAGCAGAGGTCTTCTATTCATATTTATTTGGGGTTTTTTTGTTTGTTTGTTTTTTTTGGTTTTTGGCTGTGCCATGCAGCATGCGGGATCTTAGTTCCCCCTACCAGGGATCGAACCCATGCCCCCTGCAGTGGAAGCACAGGGTCCTAAGCATTGGACCACCAGGGAAGTCCCATCATCTACTCATATTTAACCTACTCACTCTGGACAGTCTTTTCTAAAACATATCATAGATTATAAAGACCTTCAACATGGAACACTCACCACTCCCTTAAATTCATGTCCCAGAGCTTAGTCACACCATCAGAAGGTGTCTCCTTACACGTAATCTTCTGCTGTAAATAAAATGGATTCTAGACAAATGGCCTCCATTGAGTTTTGAGTGATGTGTGCCCTCCAATGCAATTGAATGTTAGCAATCAGTTATAGGTATTTAGCTCCTGATACTAGGCAAGTGCCCCAGGGCTCCCTTCAGGAATGACTGTCTTTTGTTCAGTGATCCTGGTCAGTCACCTTGCAAAACACCCTGCTGGTTACAGGAAAGAGAATCCATTTCCATTCAGCCAGCATTGACTGAGTATGCACAGTGTGCCAGGCAATATAGGACTGAGGATACAGGGATAAATCATCAGCCCCTGCCCTTTAGGAATTCTCAGGTCTGAGGGGAGAAGCAGACATGAAAACAAACAATTACTGTACAACGTGATGTTTTATACCAGCTGCTCTGGGAGCACAGATGAAGGATAATTAGCTGTCTGGGGATTCTCTGGGAAGTCATGGAAGAGTTCACCAGTATCATTGACTGGGGTTTGGAAGAATGAGTACAAGCTTGCTGGAAAGATAAGGCAGGGAAAAGATTTCCAGGCAGAGGGAATAGCATATGCAAAGGCAGAGAGGTGAGGAAAGACAAGTCCTACTGTTTTGGAAACAACTGGCAAGGTAGCAGAGGCTCAGAAATGAGGCTGGTTGAGTAAGGCAGTGGGCAGCTTAATCCCAACCATGACCCCTCCTTGGCCCTGGGAGAGGGGGACAAAGACAGAGCTCTAGCTCTTTTGCTGGTGAATGAGCAATGTTATCTTCCTATATAAAGCTCATGTCCTTCTAGATCCTGTTCTGTGGGTGTTCTAGGTATTTTGCAAGATTATAATCTAAGGGGAACTGTCTTCTCAAGGAACAAAGTTCTTTTATATATTTGAAAGGCCCTTGGGCAGGCCATGTGGAATCTTTGGGCTGCTGTGATGACCTCAAATGTGATTATTGCTGAGTGGAACTCTGAAGAGGATAAGCCAAGGCAGCACCCAGCCCTCCTTTGCACCCTCACTGAGCTTCCTCTCCATCCTTTCAGACCCTTCAGGTGCCCAGGCCGGTGCTCTTCATTCAGTAAACACATGATAATTTTCATCCTCTCCTTAATAAATTAATTAATTAATTTAGTGTTGGTTTGGCTGAGCTTTCTGGAAACTTCCAGAACGAATTCTTTCTTAAGAGCTTATTAAACATGAGCAAAATGAACTGAAATTTCTCAAGGAACTCTGAGAAATGCTGGTCTAACACACAAGTCTTCCAAATGAGCTTTAAACCTTTCAGCCTACTAAAATGTTTACTGGTCTGTAATATACTCCCAGCTCTTCTCAAAGCTCTGCCTCCGATGATGCGAGCCGTAGGCAACTTAAACTAGGACAGGGATACGTTTTCAATTTTTCATAAAGTATTTACTTTTCTAGAATCCAATTTCTTTTTAGGCCTGGTCTTTCATCTTTCTGGTGCTAGACTTAATTTGCAAAACTGCTCCCTTGTCTCACTCCAGTCTGGCTGGCTGCCCTTCGCTAAATAAGTGAGTTTGGGATTTACAACAGGAAAACTCCGGGGGCCTAGGCACGGTCAGAGGAGAGAGCCTGCTTGTCTTCCTGTGGGGCCCACAGTAGGCACCTGCCCAGGTGCTCAAGGTCCTGCTGCCCTCTTGTGGCAAGCACCGCCGCTTGGCAAACAAAGAAACTCCTCTTGTTTTCAGGTTCACTGGCTGACGAAATGTGCTCTGAAACATTGCTGTGCCCCCCTCCACCCCCCAGCGCCAGCATGTGGGATCTTAGTTCCCCCGACCAGGGATCGAACCCATGCCCCCTGCATTGGAAGCACAGAGTCTTAACCACTGGACCGCCAGGGAAGTCCCAGGACCCGTGTGATTTTAGAACTGGAAGGAACCTTGGCCGAACCCCCTTTTTTTGGTGGTGGTGGTGGTTGTTTTTTGGTGGAGAAGGAGCCTGAGGATAAGAGAGATATGGTCATTTAGCTAAGGACACACCCTGGTTAGAGAAGTGAGCAGGAATGGAACATCCACCCTCATGAGAAGACAGGAAAGCAAAAGGAAATGGCCAGTTGAAATTTAGGAAAACAGAGAATGCTAAAAAGTTGCAGACCAGCTGAGACAGCTGAGCCGGGCGGATCTGGTGGGCTTCCCTCCATCCGTCAGTGACCACTTCTCCCATTTTCTGCATCCCAAGGAAAGCCGCTTTGTAATTGCACACAGGTCTTGGATAAGGACCATCTCTCTGTCTTTTTTGAACACTTTCTTATGCCAAGGACACACCACTCCATTGTAGGAGATCAGGATTTTTGTCCAAGCTTCAACCTTTAGTTACTCATACCACACTCCCACTTTTGGGCCTCAGTTTTCTCCTCTGGAAAATGAGGGAGTTGGGTTGGATGTTTTCTAAAGTTTGCTTTAGCACTGATAGTTTATGATTGTCTGTTTGCCTCTTGGCACACAAATATCTGGCACACAAATATCTGGTTATTAAGACTCGGAGTAACTTGAGGGCAGAGTCTTTTCCTCTTAATATCCCCAAAGCCCAACCCTATACCACTGACATATTAGATGCTCAAAAAGATTTATTAACAATAATTAGCATATTCAGTGCTGACACTGCCAGACACATTACATATGATATTTAGATGTGGTTTTATATTGACGATCGCCACACCTGTGACGTTATAGAGCACACCATTAAGCACAAGTGAAACCATGCACCTCAGATTGGAACTTGAACCCACGTACAGGGACTCGAACCCGGCCAAAACCCTGACTGGGACTCAAACCCATGCGGCCAGGACTCCAACGCGGCCAAAACCCCCAGTCTTCCAACTGAGATCACAAGACTTAATGAAGCTCAGGTTCTTGATGTCTCACCCCAGAAAGAATTCAGTGAGAGACAAAGGTAAGAAGTGGACTTACTTAGAGAGAAACACACTCCACAGAGTGTGGGCCACCTCAGAAGGTAAGAAAGGCACCAGGGTATGGGTTTGTCAGTTTTTATCAGGGTGGGTAATTTCATAGGCTAATGAATGGGAGGAGTATTCCAGCTATTTCAGGAAGGGGCGGGGATTTCCAGGAATTGGGCCACCGCCCACTATTTTTTTTTTTTTTTTTTTTTTTTTTTTGCGGTACGCAGGCCTCTCACTGTTGTGGCCTCTCCCGTTGCAGAGCACAGGCTCCGGACGCGCAGGCTCAGCGGCCATGGCTCACGGGCCCAGCCGCTCCGCGGCATGTGGGATCTTCGCAAACCGGGGCACGAACCCGTGTCCCCTGCATTGGCAGGCCGACTCTCAACCACTGCGCCACCAGGGAAGCCCCCACCGCCCACTTTTTGATCCTTATGGTCAGCCTTGGAACTGTCATGGTGCCTATGGCTGTGTAATTTAGCTTGCTGATGTGTTACAGTGAGCATATACTGAGGCTCAAGGTCTAGTGGAAGTCAACTTGTCTGCCATCTTGGGCCCATTTGGTTCAAATCAGTTTATGTCATGTCCTCGGGCTATGTTGTTCTTTCAAAGGCTGTGTCCTGCCCGCTTCCCTCCCATTTCACAAGGACTCTGGGACAAGATTTTCTATGACTGACTCCTGGTTCCACACTTCCTACCTGTGCATCCTTTCTCTGTGTCTCAATTTCCTCATCTGTAAAACGGGAAGTAAATGGCAGTAAGCACTCAGTAAATGTTCTTATTAGGTAGACATTATTATCTTGATTTTATAGATGAGGAAATTAAAACTGAGAGAGATTAAATAACTTTTCCAAACCGGCATGGCCCAGTGAATGACAGATCTAAGATTAGAAGAAAGATCCAAAGCTCATGGACTCTTAAGCTCCATGCTACATTATTTCCCTACTGTTGAATGACTGACAAATGAATGAAGGAATAAATAAAATCCTTTATTGCTGAAAACAATGCTAATAGTTGGCATTCGACTCTTACATGGGGAGGATACTAATACTCCAGATTGGTCTCTTCCATACTACCTGGGACCAATTAAGAGAGAAGATGAAAACAATTCAAAACAAGAAACAGAGGTAAGTGCCCTCTTCAGCACAGAGGAGAATACAGGTTTCTTCTAAATCAGTGAGGACTTTGTGGCAGTACAAGGGCCAGGCACTGTGGGGATTAGATATTTCCCTGACCTTTCAAAGCTTGCAATCTAGTTGGGGAAACAAACATATGCAAAGTCTGAATTATAATGTCATAATTATTACATCCTAATACAGGGCGATACAGATTATTTATGTTAATTGATTTCAGAAAGGGAACACACAGCACAGGCTTGAGAATTCTGGGAAGACTTCCTGGAAGAGAAACTCAGGCCAAGTCTTGAAGCATGATTAACTTTCTTTGATGTTAGCTCTGATTCTTTTCTCTCCATCTCTGTAGATCTGGTTGGTTGGTCACCAAGGCCTATCGGTACTTTCCAAATGACTCTCACACCAGTCCTGTACTTTCAAGTCCAGCAGCCATAATCCCAATTCAGTCCCTCATTATTTCCTGCCTGGAAGTACCCTAACAATCTATTAACTTGTCTCTTTGCTGTCAGCCTTTACCTTTTCAGTCCATGTCATCCACCTCTTTCGGATTAGCCTTCCTATTTATGATGTCACTCCTATGATTCATTCATTCCAACTTCCCTTCAACTAATATTTATTGAGCATCTACTGTGTTCCAGGCACCACTTTTCTATGTACTAAGATATTCAGTATCGAACAAGACAGGCAAGGAAGAACCCTGCCCACCATCCACCTGGGACTTCCATACTAGTTTTTAAAAACTCCAGCAGAGACCTGTGGCAAGGCCCACCCTACTTATCTCCCCCTCCCCCTAACCTCCTACCACTTTCCAGCAGGATCTTCAGCTGGGCTCATCCCCCCACCCCACCCCATGCCACATTTTTTCCCAATGCAAGCTTTCTTTATGTCCTTTCTCTTTGAACCTACCTGCCCAAATCCCTCAGGGCCTGGTTCTAGCTCCACATCCTCCCCACCCTTCTCTGTTTCCTCTTATATCACTGTCTGCCTCTCTCACATTCGCATTTCACATGTTCCATTATCTATTTCTATTCATTTCATTTCTATCGATTTCTATTCCATATGGTGGTATTTTTTTCCTCTACTCACCTGACAAGATTCTAACCTTCTGGAGGACTGCAACCCTGTTCTATATTTTTCCATCCTGGCCTCCCCTAGCACCTGGCACATTTTTGTACAAATAATAGTTTTTTCTCTTCCTTATCCTCCTCATCTTTTTTTTTTTCTCCTAACGATAACAACTAACATCTGTAAAGCAGTTTACAAAGTGTTTTCAGGTACATTACATTCCACAAGCTGCACTATACGCCTGTATCAATTATCAATAAATATTTGATGGATTAATAGGGCAAAAGAGGAAGGCATTCCAGGCGAAGGAAATAACACTAGCAAAGGTACAAAGAGAGGAATGATCCTGGCATGAACAGAAGGCAGTGTGGGAACACAACCCTGCTGGAGAGGGAAGAGTGAACACTGTAGAAAATCTGGAAAATGAAGGATAAAGGTAACAAAAACCAACAGAAAAATAAATCCTGCCTTAACACTAACATGGTTAGCAGTGAGGTGTATTTATTTCTAGCCTTTTTTTTAGAAATATTTTTTTTCTTTTGCTAAAGCTGTAATAAGTGTCCATAAAATTTTGTGTCCTACTTTGTTTCACTTAACATTCTAAGCACAGTTCCCTGATGTGACATAGTCTTCATAAAGGCCATTTGTAGTGAATGCATCTGCATGTACCTATCCATTTCTCTTTTGTTGGACACATGTTTCCCATTTTACGCTATTATAAGAAGCACAGATCTCTTGTGCAGAGAAGACATGGAACAAAACTGGGTCTTTGGTGAAACCTCAAATTATTCTATGAAGGCTCACGTGAGCCTAAAGCATCTCTGGACTTTTTAGTCACCTGAGCCAGTCAGACTGATCCATTATTGCTTAAGCCAATTGGAGCTGCATTTTCTCTGATTTGCAACCCACATTATCCCACCTAACATAAGGGCTCCAATGGCAGGACTGAGCTTGTCTTGCTCACTGTCGTAAACCCACCTGAATCCTCAGTCCAAGGCACAGAGTAGGAGCCTAATAAACATGTGCAGAAAAAAGAATATGAACTCTTGTATGAACTATCCATTCTTTTTTTTTTTTTTTTGCAGTACGCAGGCGTCTCACTGTTGTGGCCTCTCCCGTTGCGGAGCACAGGCTCCGGACGCGCAGGCCCAGTGGCCATGGCCCACGGGCCCAGCCACTCCGTGGCATGCAGGATCCTCCCAGACCGGGGCACGAACCCACGTCCCCTGCATCGGCAGGCGCACTCCCAACCACTGCGCCACCAGGGAAGCCCTGAACTATCCATTCTTATCCTGACCAGTGATCTAGAAGGATCTTAGTACTTTTATCAATATAAGCTTATCAACAAAAATGTTGCCTCTTCATCATATTTGCCACTAGTAATTACCCATTTTTTGGCCTTCTTTAGTTCTTCAATTTAGAAAGTTTACACTTTTATGAACTAAAATATTTTCCTTCATGACCTTTATTTTTATTTTTTATTGGGATATAATTGACATATACCTTCATGACCTTTAATACTAAAATTCTAAATGGATCTCCTCTCAGAGTTGATATTCATTTGTATTTTCTTCTAGTTTTTCTACAGTTAAATTGTAGTATTTAATTTCTTTCATTTACCTAGAATTTATTCAGGTGTACTGTTTAAGGTTAGAATTCTTTTTTCTTTTATTTTCTAAATTCTTTTTTTTTTTTTTTTTTTTTGCTGTACCTGGGCCTCTCGCTGCTGTGGGCTCTCCCACTGCGGAGGATAGGCTCCAGACGCGCAGGCTCAGCGGCCATGGCTCACGGGCCCAGCCGCTCCGCGGCATGTGGGATCTTCCCGAACCGGGGCACGAACCCGTGTCCCCTGCATTGGCAGGCGGACTCTCAACCACTGAGCCACCAGGGAAGCCCTATTTTCTAAATTCTTAACCAACTGTTCAAACGCCTTTTCCCGCACTGAGTTGCAATACTTCTTTTATCCTTTTTTTAATGCTTATATAAAATTGAGTCTATTTCTGCCTAGCTATGTAATATTTCACTATTCGCCAAGGCTAATAATCCTCCAATTAAGGGCTGTCTTCAAAATTTTCTTTGCCATCTCCCTTGTTTATTTTTCCAGATGAATTTTTAAAATAATTATATCTAATTCTAAAAGGACTCTTGGAATTTTCACTGTAAGTACACGAAGCCTAAAAATAAATTAAGGAAGAATTGACATCTTTACGATTTTAAACTTTGCCATCCAGGAAAGTTTTTCTTCATTAAGTTTCCCATATTTTTCAACAAAATGTGGTCATTTTCTTCACAAAGATTACTGACGTTTCAAATGAAGTTTATTTCTAGGTATTTTGTATTTGTTATTTTAGATTGTTTTCTAACTGGGATATTACTGGCATATGTAGGGAAACTTGCTAACTTGTCAAGACAGTCCAACTGACACTCTAATTGTCCTTTTGTTTCTTAGCCATCTCCCTGCAGTTACCACCCACAAGTCTGAGTTCTGCCCTCTGGAGCTAGGTGGAGTGAAACTGCACCTCCTTCTACAGGACAGATTTTCATCTCTTGGAGACTGCTATCATGTTTCCATCAGCCTTCTTTTGTCCTGGCTAAATAACCCCGCTGATAGGATGAAAATGTATCTGGGAGTAATTCAAATGACAGTGGTGAGGTGGGTGGATTTGGGGCAGGTTAGGCTAGAGGTGGGGTACCAGTGAGGACTGGCTTCTGTGGTAATCCAGGCTTAAAGAGATGGGCTAAGATGAGGCTGCGAACATGGGAAGGGGCAAGTCTGGGAGATATCTCAAAAGAGGAAACATTAGGACATATTGACAAACTAGATATAAGGAATAAAGAAATGCAAAGAGTCAAAGATGGCTCTAAATCACTGAAGAAAGTGATTCTCTCTACTAAGAGGAAGTATGAGAATTGAAAAGGGAAGGTAGTTTCAAAGGAAGTCAATTTTGGTCCTCCTGACCCTGAGATTACAATATATCCAAGGAGACAGATCTACAGCCTAGTTGTGAGATAATAGAAAACATATGTATTGGTCTGTGTCCTGGGTTCCTGGCACAGGGTTCCTAACACCCTTGTCAATTCCTAAGTGATAAATGCACTAGGATCATCTTTTATTCTAATGAGGGGACTCCGGCCGGGCTCCTGGACGGGGGCTGGTCACCAGAAAGACCAAGCCATGATTAGAAGCTTGGAATTCTCAGCCCTGTCCCCCACTTACCCAGAGAGGAGAGAGGGACTAGAAATGAAGTTCACAATTAATCATGCCTGCATGAGGAAGACTCCATAAAATACCAACAGTATGGGGTTCGGAGAGCTTCCAGGTGGGTGAGCACATCGTTATACTGGGAAGGTGATGCACTCCAACTTCACCGAGACTGAACCTCCTGCACTCGGGACCCTCCCAGGCCTTGCCCTATGGATCTCTTCATCTGGCTGTTCATCTGCATCCTTTATTATATCCTTTAATAAGCTGGTAAAGGTAAGTAGGTGTTTCCCTGAGTTCTGTGAGCCTCTCTAGCAAATTAATCGAACCCAAGGAGGGGGTTGTGGGAACCTCTGGTTTGCAGGCAAGTCAGACAAAAGTCCAGCTAGGGACCTGCTACTTGCAGTTGGCATCTGAGGTTGGGGAGGGACAGTCTCTTGAGACTGAGCCCTTAACCTTATCTCCAGGTAGATGGTGTCAGAATTGAGTTAAATTGTAGGACACCCAGCTGGTGTTGCAGAGAATTGCCTGTTATAGGGGGAAAAACCCCCACATACTTGGTGACCAGAAGTGAAGTGTTCTGTGTATGCAGTAAAGGAGACATACAGGTGAAAAACTGAGTTTTTCCTAAACATCAGTGTTTTTCCAATTTTCCCCCACAATCATATGTTTTACATAGCAGGCCAGTTCAAACGCAAACACATAGAAATAGATATAAAACAGATATAAGTGTCCTCAAACTCCTGCAGACATATGCGAGTTTGGCCTAGAATACCCCCCTGAATTGACAGATTAAGTCAAGAGGACAAATGACTTCCTTCCCCTCAGCTTGTGAGATCCTGTGGTCTAAGACTTGGCGACCAATACCTGGTCAGGAAATTAATTAAGCTACCACCATCTACCCTCAATCCCATGTCCCAGAGGGCTCCAGAGGAAGAGAGATTCCAGAAGAAAGGCCACACACATTTTAGAGTTCAAAGTAGGTCTCACTGCCCACCCACAGAGCACACAGAGTTAGAAATTCCTCACCTTTTAAAAACACATCTCCTTTAGCCTCAGGCTAGATAAGGATTTTCCTTGGAGAAAGAGGGGCTAGAGAATATTTAGGTCTCCAACTTTGAGTTTCAAGGTCATGGGGCTTAGAACTGGGACAGGGAAGATAGGAAACACTTTCTCCTTGCGGAAGTGAGAGTCCTAAATCGAAGCATGGAAAAGAGGCCAAGGGCCCTAGGCTAACATCTGCTGTTGGGTCAGAGCCTGAACAAAACTCAGGCCCAAGCTCCGCAACGCTTGGCAATGAGGAATGAGGGAGCCCACGGGATTAGCAGAGGCCCAACAAAAAACAGCAACACACATTGAAGAGCTGATTAAAGACAAATTTGCTTTTCTACCCCAAGGGATATTACCCTCCTCAGTCAAATTAAGTTGCTTTAAGCCATGTCATGTCAAATCATCTTTACAGAGTACATCTTGGAACATTTCATAATACAAAATTTTTTTAAATAGAGTTGAAAATAAGCCAATCAATTTTTGGCTTTAGATACTTAGTTTTAAAAAAGAGGAAGTGAGAGAGTAGCACTGACATATATACACTACCAAATGTAAAATGGATGGCTAGCGGGAAGCTGCTGCATAGCACAGGGAGATCAGCTCGATGATTTGTGAAAACCTAGAGGGTGGGATAGGGAGGGTGGGAGGGAGACACAAGAGGGAGGGGATAGGGAGATATATGTATACGTATAGCTGATTTGCTTTGTTGTACAGCAGAAACTAACACACCATTGTAAAGCAATTATATTCCAATAAAGATATTTTTTCAAAAAAGTAAAAAATAAAATAAAATTAAAAACTGAAAAAAAAAAAAAGAGGTCCAATGTACCATTTGGTTGAAATACCATGTCCCTGTCAGGATTTTTTCTACTCAGGGAGGGGACAAATGAAGAGGTGGGAGGACAGAGGCAAGGAGTGCTTCTGCAAGCTTTTCCCATGTTGGGGTGATGCTCCGGGTTTATAGCAGCCTGCTGCTGATGGCTGCGTGTCCGGGCAGCTCTCAACACCCAGCTCAAATAAACAGGCCGTCATGGCAAAGGTCCCAGGGAGTCAGACTCAATCTTCCCTCTGCGACATATTCAAGGAGCACAGAGGAGTTGGCTTACAAATGACATAACTCAGGCAATAAACAGGCCACTGAAGTCAGGAGCAGCTTCTCACCACGCCCTTTCTCAGGCCCTGGGCTATTCTCCATCTCTAAGGGAAAAGTTGCCAGGATATAAACTACCTTTCCCTCAGCTACTTTTTCTTCCCATAGACCCTTCTTAGCCCCTGTTCCTTTCAGCAGTGGTACAACTAAACTCGGGGAAATATACACCAGGGGCACTTTTTGGTCCCAGGAATCTCTTAGAGCTCTAGTTTTTTTTTTTTTTTCCGGCCGTGCCACGTGGCTTGTGGGCTCTTAGTTCCCTGACCAGGGATCAAACCCGGGCCTGAGGCAGTGAAAGCGCAGAGTCCTAACCACTGGACCGCCAGGGAACTGCCATTAGAGCTCTAGTTCTAATCTCCAGAACGTTTCCAGACCACCTCATTATCTCCAGATGGAAGCTCTGCTCATCCAACCACATCCTTGAGACCCAGCCCAGAGCCTCCCTCTCCTGTGCGGTGGCTCACTCGCTCCTGTCTCCTTCCAGCCACGCAAGTCAGTCACCTTGGCACCTCAGGTAACCGCACCCTGCTTCCACCCTCTTAATATTCGGAGAACAAGCACAGTCTAGATACACCCAGGCCAAGCAAGACTTCCAGAGAAGGAAGAGAACCCAGGCTGTCAGAAGACAAACCCAGGTCTGGAATGGAAGGAGGTATCCAGTGCATCCTGAAGCCTGGATGTGAATTAGCTGAGAAGCAGACAGGGGAAGAAAAGTCACAAGAGAAAAATTTACATTCTTTTGATTGAAGGAGAAAGGGGACTAGAGAGGAAATGCAGCCAGGGATGACAGGGGTTCCATTTCTAGTTTCTTTGGTACAGGGAAGATTCGTGTAAATTTAGCTATGTCCCCGTTGGGCCCTGCAGTCAACTACATTTTTTGGCAGAAAGAAAAAGATGATCAGTGGATTAATTGAATGATGCCTAGAGATAGCCAAAAACTAAAGCCTCAAACAGCTGCAGTCAGCATTTCCAGAGTACTTTTCATTTCTGCGAAGCACATGGAGTTAGTCATCTCCCTCCAGTGCTGATTGGTAAACCTCTAAGTAATCATAGGACCTCTGTCTGTCAGCAGATCTTTTCCAACTGAGGAAGACACGCAGTGGCCAACCTTAGGGATCCCACAAGGCCACCACCCCAGACAGGGTCAGAGCTCAAGTTAGGGGCTACCTCCTGCAATGCGGACTCAGACTATGGAGCTGAGCTGTTTAACAGAGACAGGCTAACTCCTCTGAATGCCACAAAGTCCCCACATCATCGTGTTGGGGATGTCTCCGTACCTCCCAGATGTGGACAGCAGGGTGCCCACCTGCAAGAGGCACTAAAATTATGCTCTTTCATCCTCCCTGAAAAGTGAAAAGAAACCAGGCCAGGAGCTCAAAGAGACACATTAACATAATTTATTAAATTCACCCCACAAAGAACATGCCACAGGAAAGAATATCAGAACTGGAAGGGCTCATGGAGATTATCTGGTCCAGCCCCCTCGTTTCACAAATGGGAATGGCGAGAACACCAGAACACCAGAACACGATGGACAAAGCCAGCATGGGAGCTCAGACCTGATGCACAGAAACCACAGACTTAAGGCTTCTGGTTTTGAGCCAAGTAGAACTTAAAGACTTAATTTTTATTTTTCATTTTTCTGTGTCCTACGGTACCACATTCTGACGCTTATCTCCTCCTTAAGGCTGCAGGAAGAGCCCTAAAGAAACTCGATGAGTGGCAGGTTCACTCAGAGCCAGGGTAACAAACTGACTGTGGAGCAGAGGGGTGCAGAGGGGTTAAGGAAAGAATTCAATCCCTCCTGATTGCTCTCTTCCCCCAAACAACAGACACTCAGACCCAGATGCTTCAGGGCGAATATATCAATACTTGCCTTCCTGAGGTTTGGAGGAGGAAGGGAAAAGCAGCAGGAAAGAGAGAAAAAGACTATGACATCATTCTGAAATCGACAAGTCCACTGGGAACACTCTTTTCCCTCTGTCAGAGCAAATCCAAACACCGCAAGAGAAGGCTGCAGAACTCTGAACTCTTGGTATTTAATCAGTTGTAAGCAAAAACACCAATAACTTAGCAAAATAAATACCATGAG
This sequence comes from Pseudorca crassidens, assembly GCF_039906515.1. NCBI lineage: Eukaryota > Metazoa > Chordata > Mammalia > Artiodactyla > Delphinidae > Pseudorca > Pseudorca crassidens. The sequence continues at coordinate 108,856,743 of NC_090297.1, read as the reverse complement.
AGTTTCTTCGCTGAGACTGATGTAACCCAGTGAAAACAGTTTTTAGGCTCTGAGTCGAGAAGAATGAGGTGTATCTTGCTCCGCAACTTAGGGGGAAACCCTAAGAGATTCTGGGAGTCCTCACAACAGACAGAAGTCGCCCGTAACTGTCCGTGGTCTCACAGAACCTTTCTGCTATGAGCTACTCCCTGAAGGACATTCCCCCTCCCCAAAAGACAAGGCCGTCCAGTCAAAGTTGAGGTTCACAGGCCATGACAGGTAGCCCCATTGTCTGTCTGCAGGAGGCCCAGGTCAGCATGGGCTGAGGGTGGAGCAATTAGAAAAACAAACAGTTTGTCGCTAAGAACTGAGCTGTGTTTAAGGAAGGAACTTCATGCCCCGGGGCCACTCTCCAATCACTGCTGACATCTGTGCCTCCAGCCTCTAGGGCTGAGGTAGATCTTGTCACCTCTCCTGACCTGCGGAGGGCCTGGCTTCTGGGGCAGAATAACCGGCCTCGGCTACAAACTCCAGTCTACAACAGAAGGGAGGCTCTGCTACAGAGAAAAATAGTAACTATGGGAATAAGGCTACTGCCCTGGGTCCTGTAGGCAGGATATCGCCGGCCTCCAGAGGCTGCAGTGTCCAGAGGGGGAGCTCATCCCCCGTCCGCCCAGCGTAGAGGACTGGCGTTCGGAACCATGAAGGGAGCAGTCGGGAAGTCAAAGTCAGGGCCGGCAGCCTCCAGGGGTGGTGGGCTGCTCCTCAGGCCAGAGGCACCAGCAACAGCAGCATCTTGTCTCCTTCAGCTCATGTTTCCATCACTCGGATGAGAGGCATGGGCTTTGGGCTGGGGGTCTTGGTGATCCTAACGCTGAAAAGAGAGTCGGAAACGCTGAGTGCCCTGTTGTTGCCCACCCTTCACAGAGCCACCCCTCCAGTTTGCCTCTGGATTCTATCCTGCAGGGCCCGCTGATCTCGGTTCTCATGCCTTGAAATAGTAATTGTCAGTGCTAAGAGGTTAGGGGACTGGTACTTTTGTCTGGTGGCAGGGGTGGGGAAAAGAGAAGGTGCAGCTGAACACCTTAGGGGTGGGTATGGCTGTGATTCTTGGTTTTTTTTTCAGTCTTGGACCTTTTTGTGAATCTCTTGGAAACAAAAGGCCCTCTCCCTGGAAATATGCCCTTACTATACATTCACAATTTTTGCATACGACTTTAGGGGCTTCAGGCGCCTCTAGCACTGTTCACGGGCCTCTTTGGGGTTCTGGTATCAGGCTCTACTCTAAGCTGGTTAGAAAGTGGCTCAGGTGGAGAATGGGTCAGATTCGAGACTGAGAGAAGGAAGCTGGATTTAGAAGAGCCTCATCCTGGCCTTGGCACTAAAGGTCTCCTTCCCACGGCTCTGTCCCTCTTTCCTTCACTTCCTACCTGGGGCCCACTCCATTCATGCCCACTCACCTGCCCAGGTTCTCAGTCTTGGTCCGGTTCTGGGTGCTGAAGTTGCCATGGGTGATCTGTTTCTCTATCAGGTGTTCCATCCGGTCGTGCATCTCTAAATTCTGTAACACAAGTTATGAGATTAGAATTGGGCTTCCTCTGGTTTGCCCCGTGCCACATTTAACCAGCTCATTCTGGTCTCCACCTCTGTGCGCTGCTGTCACCCCAACCCCTACCGTGTGTGCCACCAGGATGCCCTCTCCCTCCAGTACTTACTTACTCCAGCCTCCTTCCCTGAAGGCGCGTTCTCTCAATAACTGTGCAGCACTGATCCTCTCCTGTAAATCCTCTCTATACATTTCCTGCATATAATTTCCTATAGTCTGCTGAGATATTTACTTATGTTTGTCCATATGCTTTTCTATAAAGTATTCTTAGGTATTTTTTAAATGTATTTTATCTATAAATCTAGACTGCAATCTCCCTGGAGATAAACAACCCTGTCTCCCATTTCTTTTTATCTCCCCCACTAGCTGGGACCCTCACACAATGGCTGCAAAGCAATCTCAGGTAGTCAGTCAATGGACAGGAGGGGCCCTGAGGTATAGGTAGAAATCAGACCAAGAACTCATTAGCTAATCGAGCCCATCGCCTTAGCCAAGGAGAAGACTCCACCCGTAGAATGCGTCCTCCTTCAAAGCTCAGCTCCACTGTCAGCTCCTCTGCCAAGCCCATATAGTCAGAATGAAGGGCTGGCCTCCATGCTGCTATGTGGCACAGGGCTTGCACCATGAGGATATATCCTTTCAGAGTGGGGACAGGTCTTACCATTGTTTGCAACTCCCTGAAGAGTCTTAGAAAATGTTCACTCGGCGGAACTGAAGATCATCCAACCACCCCAGCTACTCACTTCCGAGCAGCAGCTAGACAGGATCGAGACCCCCTCCGGAATCTCCCCCTCCCTATGTCCAGTTTTTTCTTCAAGAGTCTGCTCCCTTCCCAGGGCTGCCCAGAACACACACCTCGGCTTCCAGGTAGGCGATCTTCTCCTTGAGCTCCTGGATGGCAGTGTCCTTTGACTGTATCATAGCTTTTGAATTCTGGAGCTGCAAAGTTATGGCAGACACTGAAGCTTGTTCTGAAATGACTCATTACATACTCATCGCACTTCGCCCTGCTGCCGGGGCGGGGGAGCCAGCAGAGACAAAGGGCAGAGTTTTGCACCTCTCACGTGGCTGGCTTAGCTTTTCTATAAAAGCCTTGTTTCAGTGAGTGTTAAACTCTTGATTACCCCAGGTGTGGGGGCAGGGGTTTGAGGGGAACACCACCCTGATAATCCAAAGTAATGGATGATTTCAAAACCCCTTCCATTTGACTTTGGGAAATACAAATTATGTATTGGTTCAAGAGATATTTACTGAGTGCTTACCCTATGACAGGCCCTGTTCTAGAGAATGGGCAACATCAGTGAACAAGACAGAAAAATCCTAGCCCTCATGGAGCTGACATGCAGCAACTATGCCCTCCCAATTAGGGTATCTTAAATTCTCAAAACGATTCTACGAAATGGCATATTCTGAGTGTGCTACCCTAGCTCAGGCAAGGGAAGGCAGAAAATGTGCATGAGGGGCAAAGGCTGAAAATCTACACACAGATAAGTGAGTTTACTGGGACTTAATTACTCATTTACCAGCACTCTTCAACGTGTGGGCGAGAATAACCTCGTCCTTCTTCTCCCAGGGGAACGCACAAGGCAAATAACCAAACAAGTAGGGGAAAGATGGGAGAAAAGCAAATCCCAATCACCCTAACCTAGTAATCGGTTGCCATAAATGTTTTACGGGACACTTAATGAATATAAGCCAAGATACCCAAGCAAATAAATCAATAAAGGTGTAGACTTGACAGGAAAACAGGGCTAGACAATGTGGAAACTTCCAGAGGGGGTAACCCAGAGCAGGGTAAGATCTAACCCTGCTTACCTGCTCTATCATCTGCCGGACTTTCCGCTGCTGGCTCTTAAGCATGTCATCCAAGTGGTGGATCTTCTGCCGCAACCCAGCCACTTCCTTTTCCAGGTTAGCAGCTCTGGGGAGTAAGACCAGAAGGCTGAGACAAGGGGAAAAGATGCTTTCTCCACCCAGTCACAGTAAGGGCCTTGGGCTCAGGGGCTTACGATCAGGCATGATTCCCTCTGCCTGATTCCCCAGTGGTCTGCTATAAGGAGGAGGTGGTGGGACACCTTAGAACAACACATCAGAAGCATCACTAGAGATCATCTAGTCCAAATAAGGGGACTGAGGCTCGGAAAGGTTAGAAAGGATAAGTCATTCCGGATAGTTCTACGGATAAAACTAGAGCCAATAGGTAGATGTTTCAAGGAAGGAGTTCTTGTATTAACACAGGAAAGACTTTTTCAGTATTAAAGTTGTCAGCAAGTGGACTGCCTCGTGTGTAATGAACTCCTCCTTCCTGGAAAGATTCAAGTACAAGCTGGGATTATGATACCCTAGACCATCAAGCTTTGGCAGGGATTTTATATCAAGAGGGAGATAAGATTTGAGGACCCTTAAAGCCTCTTCACACAAGTCCATTTCTAAGTCTCCTGATTCCCAGCCACTGCTGCTTCCTTTGCCTCTTCTAAGCAAACTGGGCCAAGATCTCCAAAGGTCAGGCGGCTGGGGAGTCCAGGAGTTCAGAGCGCTGAAGAATTGCTGGTACCCATTACCCTCTGGGTCTGCCTGAGGAAACAGACAAGCGCCCACTGCTAGAAGATGGGCAGTGCTCGGCGTGGGGGACAGTGCAATCTGAGCCTCCAAACTCATCCTTCCTAAGCTTCAAACATTCTAAGTTGTCACCCTCAGCTCTCCAGTGCCCTATTACTCAGTCTCCTTTTATTTAAAAAATCAGCATTCATGATGCATAGCTGTCATTTGCCATCCCCAAGTCTCAGTTTTGGATTATCTGGTCTTTTGTGTTTCTCCTGCTCCTTCCACTCAGTCTCCTGCCCATGAGCACCTCCACCATTGAGGAGGGAGTGCTGAGTAATTTAAAGCAATTCTGGGGCTTCCCTGGTGGCGCAGTGGTTAAGAATCCACCTGCCAATGCAGGGGACACGGGTTCGAGCCCTGGTCCGGGACGATCCCACATGCCATGGAGCAACTAAGCCTGTGCACCACAACTACTGAGCCCGTGCACCACAACTACTGAGCTTGCACTCTAGAGCCCTTGAGCCACAACTACTGAGCCCCCGTGCCTCAACTAATGAAGCCCATGCGCCTAGAGTCCATGCTCCGCAACAAGAGAAGCTACCACAATGAGAAGCCCGTGCGCCGCAATGAAGAGTAGCCCCCTCTCGCCGCAACTAGAGAAAGCCCGCGCACAGCAACGAAGACCCAATGCAGCCAAAAATAAATAAATAAATGTATATAAAAATTAAAAAAAAAATCAAGCAATTCTGCTGTGAAGTCTGAAAGAAGGCTACAATAAGATGTCTGCATTTTTCATGTCAGGCAGGCCTAGATCAAGGATATCCCAAAGGAGAGAAAAGGACCCCCCAGAAGACTGAGGGGTCCAAGAAGGCAAGGATTGTGTCGGTTCATCTTGGAATTCCTTAGAAGGCCCTTCAGGTAATGTCTGTTGAACTTAGAAAGGTCCAACTTATACAATGAAGTCCAGACCAATATACTAATGTTAAATTTGACTTACCAGGACTTCCCTGGTGGCGCAGTGGTTAAGAATCCACGTGCCAATGCAAGGAACACAGGTTCGATTCCTGGTCCAGGAAGATCCCACATGCCGCGGAGCAACTAAGCCTGTGCACCACAACTACTGAGCCTGCGCTCTAGAGCCTGTGAGCTGCAACTACTGAGCCCGCCTGCCATAACTGGAGACCATGCTCCGCCACAAGAGAAGCCACCGCAATGAGAAGCCCACGCACTGCAATGACGAGTAGCCCCCGCTCGCCGCAACTAGAGAAAGCCCACGTGCAGCAATGAAGACCCAATGCAGCCAAAAATAAATAACTTTATTTTAAAAAATTTGATTTACCATCTGAGATCTTCTATATTACTTGCCAACAGCGTAAAAAATTTCTAAATTTGTGAAGGTCCAAGAATGGCTCAATCTTTGCCCTGTAGGTTTCATTGGTCTGGGGCCTCTGATCCCCTCTGATCAGAGGGAATTCGCAAAATCCTCTAAGCCTGGAGTAGAAAGGATCTCAGAGATCCCCTAGATGCCACTGCTGACAGGTGGGTCTCAGTTTCTGAGATGGTTCAGATGAAAGAAGTTCAGTAGCTCTCCACGAAGCTGCTCATTTTATTTTCATCAGCACGACTTGTGAGGAAAGTATTCAATTTTACCCTCAGATAGTTTACAGTTGGTTTTTGGTTGGGGGGGAGTAAGCTGTGGTGTAATAACACCACTTCCACATCCAGTATGACAACCAAGGAATGATGTGCCACAACGGCAGACACTTTACCAGCTCCTGCTTGACCCTGGCTCTAAAACTGTAGAAGCCCTTTCTTCAGGTTATTACTCCCTGGAAAATGAGCTCCTTGGAGATGGGAGCCTCCCCAGCAGTGTCTCCCTGGGCAGGGCCCCACACTGAGCAGAGACATGGTGAGTCAGAGCTGGAAAATCTGACATCAGCACCAGCTTCCTCCCCAGGTCTGTGCCCTCCCTTCCCTGCACCCCAACCTCACAGTGAACCAGAGTCCTTACTTTTCTTGTTCTGCTTGGCAGTCAACCTTCTTGCTCCGAAGTTCCTCCAGAGCTGTCTCCCCTTCCCTGACCTTCACCAGTAAGGCCTGATGCTCCTGGATGGGCCAAAGGGAAGAAAATCTAAGATGAGGAGATGGCGACAGTTCCTGCGTTTGGGGTGAGATGGGCGCTAGGGCTGGCAGTCAGCCCCTGCTGGGCCTGGGACAGCTGCCAAAGAGCAGCAGCCCAAGCTGGTTTGATGGGGCACTCTCCCCTGTCCGGGATAACCCTTCCCACCCCAGCACATAGAAACTTCTCAGCCTCACCCAGCTGCCCAGAGGGAGAGTCCGGCCCTGCATTATCCAGGCCCCCCTGCCAACTATGGCTACCAGTCCCCAAGAAACCAGGCTGAGTGGCTCCTGAAGAACCATCTTCAAAGGCCAAAGGGCAGCTATACAAGAACCCGCCCGAAATGGAAATGGGTTCAACTCTAGTTGTCAAGGGCTAAGTTAGACAGAGAAAGACCTTCCCATTCCTTAAGGGCTGAAAGGTCCTCAAAGGTATTTGCCAAAGGAAGCTATGAAATGTGATTTTCTGGAGCTGCTCAGAGAAGGACAGTCCCTGCGACCACCTCAGTCAATCCCCAGGCGCCTTCCGGCCCAGGAGTCTGAGTGCTGAAGAGCAAGAGTCCAACAGTTACCATCTCCATTCCCAGAAAGCATCTCTGCAGCTCCCCGACTTCCGCCTCCTTCTGTTCCACTCTGTCCTCTGCTCTCTGAAGGGCCACCTGATTCTGTTCTGCTTCTCTCTGGTACCGATTGAGTGTGACCTGTGACACAGGATGGGGATGCGTTAAGCAGGCAGAGGGACAAACATGGATAAAAACCTTAGAAAAAAAAAACCCGGAGGGGGACTGCCCTGGTGGTCCAGTGGCTAAGACTCCGTGTCCTCAATGCAGGGGGCCCGGGCTCAATCCCTGGTCAGGGAACTAGATCCCACATGCTGCAACTAAGCGTTCATATGCCGCAACTAAAGATCCCACACGCCACAGCTAAAAATCCCACACGCCGCAACTAAGACCCAGCACAGCCAAATAAATAAATAAATATTAAAAACAAAAAAAACAGGAATCTGGGTGCAGTGATGGGAGGAGGGAGGCAACCCTGATGAGCACACCGCTGTCTCCCACTCACTGTTCCAGGACCACTCAGGAGACTAGCAGATTAACTCCACTTGCAGGGTTAATTGTCACAGAGTTGATCAAGCTCTACTTTAGAGTGACACCTGGAACCCACAAGCACCGGTTTCCAGATGGATGACTTCGTCAACAATCCCCACCAGCCCTCCAGTGCCACCCAAGCGTAACCCAGTGTTTCAGCTTTCCTCCTCGTGCAAACACAAAAAATCCAGGGGAGGAGATCTCCATGTCCTTCCTTCTGTCTCCCACTCTTCCTCGTCCTCACTTCCAGCAATACCGGAAAGGCCAAAATGGCACCCGGAAGGGCTACTAGCACCAGGAAGCATTCGCTCTTTGTCAAGGATGATAAGCCAATTTGGAAAGGAGAGAAGCAGCACTTGTAGTGAAAAAGTAAGAACTTGCCTCCTTTCCTCCCACGTGCATTTTGCCAACTCCAGTCATCCTTCAGGTCTCAGCTTAGACATCCCTTCTTCTAGGGAGCTCTGAGCTCGGGTAAGGAGTCCTTCCCTGTGTGTCCACAGAAGACACAGCCCTTCCCTCTTATAGCACTGAGCAGATTTTGTCCGGTCACTTGTGTGCACCGCCCAGGAGACCATCAACTTCATGATGGCGGAGACCTTGGGCACTGTTACCTTTCCAGAGCTCAGCACAACACCGAGCACACAGCCACCGCTCCCTAACATCATGAATGGAACTGATGGTCATCTAGTCCAACCCTCTACTTTCACAACTAAAGATCAACTGACCTATTCAAGGTTACACAGCCAAAGAATGACAGAACCCGGTTACTTCGTCATCCGTTTCAATGCTTCCCAGATACCCCATATTGACTCCCCCGTCAGTTACTAAAAAAGAATCCAAGTAGCCTCCGGAAAGCCTAACCAGACCTGGTAAAACAGAACACCAGCAACCAGTCTGTCTGGCACCTCCCAAGTCAGAATCAAGGAGGAGAAAGCAAAGCACGGGATGATGTGTGATGGGATGTGTCCATGCTGCACACAGCTCTGTCCAGAGCAAACTCACGGCAAATCCCTCCTCTACAGGAGCCAGTAGAACGGGAAACCATGAGGTTTTCCTCAGGGTAACTGACAACCTTGCCCTTCCTACCCCCCATATTCAGAAAAGGAGACCAGAAAGTCTAATTCACCAGGAGATACAGAGAAAAGCCTTCAAATGTCTCATATTAGCCTGGAACAGGCCAGCCCCATGGGCGGGAATGTAAAAATAAGGCCTCTCGGGCTTCCCTGGTGGCGCAGTGGTGGAGAGTCCGCCTGCCGATGCAGGGGACGCGGGTTCGTGCCCCAGTCCGGGAAGATCCCACATGCTGCGTAGTGGCTGGGCCCGTGAGCCATGGCCGCTGAGCCTGCGCATCCGGAGCCTGTGCTCTGCAACGGGAGGGGTCACAACAGTGAGAGGCCTGCATACCACAAAAAAAAAAAAAAGGCCTCTCATTTCTGTACACAAACATTGCACCCAGGTTGATGTGTGCTCGGAGTACAGCATTAACGGGCCACAGATGATCCTCACACCCAGCTGTAGGATCACAAAGGAAAAAAACACACTCCTCTGCCACATCAGTCCCATAGCTCCAGCCAGCTCTGCCCTAAGGGAACCTCTTAATCATAAGAGGGTGTGGTGACCTACCCCAACAGTGGGAGAAACCCAAGGAGCATCTCCTATCGTAGGTGGGTGCTGCATGCCTTGGGGTTAAAGGGCAGCCCCCTGTAAGAAGCCATGGGCGTGTGGTTAACAGCTGTCAGGGGTCTTCTAGCCTTGGGCTTTTACTCAGGACACTTTTGCTCAAGCTTTGAAACCCAGGGCCAGCAGAGCCCCCCGTATGCTGCCAAAACCAACCAGTACTTCACAGTGTCTCTCAATGTAGAAATTTCTTTCTAAAATTCACAGTCTGGTCAGTGCTACAGCCTCGACCTCCCCTTCCTCCTGTTCTACTCCAATAAGGTAAGGAACAGCTGGTCATTGAACCAATTCATTGTCAACCTAATTATACAAATTGTGGAATCTGAAATAGATACAACAAACTCCTTTACTGCACAGCTACTCTGTTCTGAGACAAACTAATCTTAGTATTACCCTAAGCCCAAATTATTTAGGATAAGAAAACCCATGTGTTAAATGGATCACTAAGAAAAATATAGGATATTTTTTATTTCTAAAACCCTTTGAATAATAAATATACTTACATATATTACCTCACTCAATCCATACATCAAACCTGTGAGGTATATTTCATGACCCCTTTGTACAGAAGTTGAAACTGATGGTTAGGGAAGTTAAACTACTCACTCAGGTAAGACTTCGACTACTCTTGAGGCAGTTGATCACTCTCACTGCCCTTCGTCCTCACCCTCAATACACCTCTCAAAATTCCCTCTCTTAGGGAATTCCCTGGCGGTCCAGTGGTTAGGACTCCACGCCTCCACTGCCGGGGGCCCGGGTTCGATCCCTGGTCAGGGAACTAAGGTCCCGCAAGCCGCGTGGTGTGGCCTAAAAAAAAAATTCTCTCTCTTAGTCCATAAAACAGAAGAGTTCAGGCTGGGATTCCTCTTTCCACCAGACCCTGGCAAGCCTGGGCAGGGCAGAATCCTCTGATTACATATTTCTGACCTAAAAAGTACTTTACGTGTGGGTGAACAATACCAGATAACAGAAGGTTACTCTCACACAGAGCAGCTAGGAAAACTGCTCTGTTTGCCCAGTGTACCTCATCTTATACCCAAAGAATTGTCTGGAAAGCATGGAAGACGTCACATACTTTTAAAAGTGGGGGGCTTTCTCTATATAGAGATTTTTGTATTTTTTTAATCTTCTACAATAACCTAGTATTACTTTTATAGCAATAATTGAGATACTCACTCAAGATCACAGAGCTCTGGGCAGGAGTAGGGATAAATTGGGAATTTGGGATTAACCGATACTACTACTATATATACTGTAGATAAACAGCAAGGACCTACTGTATAGCCCAGGGAACTATATTCAATACCTTGAAATAACCTATAATGGAAAAGAATCTGAAAAAGAATATATATATGTGTATATAACTGAATCACTTTGCTGTACAACTAAAAACATTGTAAATCAACTATACTTCAATTTCAAAAAAAAGATCACAGAGCTCTGTGTTGTAAAGCCAAGTCTTGATCTAAAGTCCCCTGACTCCATGGGCACAGTTCTTCCTAAGGCCACACCAATTCATCCACTCACCCTGTCCACACTTAAGAGGCACCCACCTGATGCCAAGTGTTGTCCCAGACACTGGGGATGCAGTGGTGAACTGGACAGCAACAGTCCTTGCCTGCATGGTGCCTAGAGCCCAGCAGTCCTTATAGAAAGGACTTCTGAAGTACCTGCTCTCCCAGACCAGCATCACCACTCTGCTCCAGTAGAGCAGAGACTCAAGAGCTAGGCTTAGACAACAAAAACTATAAATATCCAGGAAAGGGCAAAGCAGACAGGAAGTGCTCCAGGCCGCAGAGCCTAGCCTTTCCAGTTGATGGCACTCCAGCCAGGAAGACTTCATCTGCACCTGTATCCAGTGGCCCAACCCTTAGGGCACCTTCTCCCCAGATCCCAAATCTCACCTCAAAATCCACACGGTCTGACTGGTGCTGCCGCTCAGCCTCCTGCAGCTTGACAAGCAAGTCCTGCACGGTCCTCCTCAAGCTCTCGACATCTTCATCTATACAGGTGTCCACCTGCAGCCAGAGGAGGGAAGGGAAGGTGAAGTTACTATGTTTGTGACTTGGTAAGACGAGGTCCCCCCGACAACGCACACTTGTTTGGACCATCTTGCTCAGACCACCCTCACAAAAGAATTCACATCGCACAAGGGGAGAGTTAGTCAGTCATAGGCACTAAGGAGTTCTGAGTTATTCATATGAAAACACTCTCATACCTTAAAGAACTTAACTAGTTTCCAATCACCTGATTATTTTAGGACACACTGTAGTAATCTTTATACGTGTATCAACTGATTAATGAACAGGTATGTTTATGCCGTTCTCATGTGTCTGTCCTGCTTCCATCAGACTAGAGCTCTCTGAGAGCAGGGACCATGTTTCGCTTTGGACTACAGTTCCCCAAGGGCAGGGACTGTGCCACATTCATCATGAGGGGCATGTCCCAAAGGCACGTCTTTTGTGGTTCTCTGCACTTAGCACAAAGATCAGCAGATAAAGGGTTACTGACAGATGGGCAGCTTAAGGCAAAAGCACCCAATAAGTCCAGAAATCTGATTCGATGGAGGAAAAGGTGTCTCACTGAGGTTACTGTGAGCCTCTCCCCCAGGCACACCCAAACTGGCATGTATGCTCTCGCCTCCATCTCTGCTGCACTTCAGTTACCAGCTCCCTTGAGTCTGACAGAAAAGTCCCTCCCGGTCTTGCACAGCGGGGAAATAGCAGCACCTTCAAACCAGAGCACAGAGCTCAGCTGGGAGGAGCGGACAGGGTCCCTGGGTGGCTGTGTTATCACTGAGTCCTGTGGGCCTTGTTTCTCTATCTGGGAAGCAGGGAAAAGACTCCTTACCACGCCCTGCCTTACAGCCTGCCTCAAAACTAAGATAATATCCGGTAGGGCTTGGAGCCTGTGAGAAGAAAGGCTGAACAGATAGTGCCAGGTATTATTATAACTTGTTGCCAACAGCATATTTGCCAAATATGGTGATTCGGGGAAGGGAAACATCCAAACTGCACATCCAAAGTAAGTGGCTAGAATCACAACATTCCAAATCCAGCCGTCAGTAAGTTATCTGGTCAGTTCCCCTATGTCTGCGCCTATGCTGCTGGGCAGGTGAGAACGTTTGAAAAGGCTCCTCCTGGAGCACAACTGTTATGTGTTTATTTCAAATGGCATTCTCATAAGACTCTCTGATGACAAGGAAAAATTTAATGATACAGTATGAAGAGAAAAAAGGGAGTTATAAAACTTTACATGCAGGAGCTAGAGACAACAAACCAGATTTTGACACAGCAACATAGATAGAGCCTAAAAACATGGTGTTGGATAAAAAAAGGAAAAAACAGAAATACAGCACAAGTCCATTATGAAAATTAAAAACGGGCTTCCCTGGTGGTGGAGTGGTTAAGAATCCGCCTGCCAATGCAGGGGACACGGGTTCAATCCCTGGCCCGGGAAGATTCCACATGCCACGGAGCAACTAAGCCCGTGCGCCACAACTACTGAGCCTGCATGCCACAACTACTAAGCCCACGTGCCTAGAGCCCGTGCTCCACAACAAGAGAAGCCACCGCAATGAGAAGCCCGTGCACCGCAATGAAGAGTAGCACCTGCTCATCGCAACTAGAGAAAGCCCGCACGCAGCAACGAAGACCAAACACAGCCAAAAATAAAAACAAATAAATAAATTAATTAAAAAATCATATTTAATAGGCATATTTAAATCATATATTGAATATGTTAGAGTGAGTACCTTTTGGTGGGGGAGACAAAAAAAAAAAAAAGTGAAAGCAGTGAGAGGTCTTTATGGGACCAATGATGATAATGAGCCCTGAACTGATGGGAAGGTCTGATTCAGCTCTGCACTTGAGAGCCAAACAAACCTAATCCAAAAATATACCTGCCCAAGCAAAGAAACAAATGCAACGAAATGCTATATACAGTCTAATCTCAATATCATAAATATATATTTGCACTGAAGGAAAAACAAAGGAAATTTCACCAAACTGGTTTTTCTCTGGGTAGATTACAATTGATATTTTTTTCTTCTTTCAACTTTTCTGTGTTTCTGAATTTCCCTAATTTTCTACAATATGTGTGTCTTAAATTATTATGTAATCACAAAATATATAATAACAAATGTCATTTAAAAAAAAAGTACAGCCATGTTTATTTGTCAATTATACGTCAATAAAGTTGGGGCGGGGAAAGAAAGTACAGCTACGGAAGGAAATACTTTGTCGTTCAAGAGAATGAGATAGATTTACACATACAAATATGGAAAGAAGGCTATATATACTTTTCAGCTTAAAAAAATAAAAAAGCAAGCAAGAAATAATGTATTTATCACAACTGGAATTGTGAAAAGTATGTGCATATTATATACAGACATTTATCCATGTATGTATAGATGGTGCATGTGTATCTATTAGTGTATATACACAGATACATATGGCTTTTAAATATGGTTGTCTGTGTATAGAAAAACACTCTAGAACTTTAGACTAGAATATTAGAACTAATAGGCTAAATATTAGAATCACATGAAGAGCTTTTAAAAGTCCTGATGCGTAGGCCACACTTCAGACCAGTTAAATTACAGTCTCTAGGGATGGCACGCAGATATTGCGTCCTTTAAAGCTCCCAAGGCCATCCTAATGGGCAATGAAGGCTGAGAAGCACTGCTCTAAAAGGACCCACCCACGGGAATTCCCTGGCGGTCCAGTTAGGACTCTGCGCTTTCACTGCCAAGGGTGTGGGTTCGATCCCTGGTCGGGGAACTAAGACCCCACAAGCCACGTAGCAAGGCCAAAAAAATAAAAATTAAATAAATAAAAGGACCCACCCACTTCAATCTGTTAACCTTAAATACTTTCAAGGAGTGGGATTGGGGAAGGAAAATTTACACTTTATATATTTCTCCTTTGTTTGAATTTTTACAGCAAGTAAATATTACTCTCATATTTAGTGAGAGAGAGAAAGCAATAAACAAAAGGATCAGGAAGGATTATTTCCTGCCTCTTGGCCAAGCAGTAGTTACCACTATTTTCCCTGTTACCTACCTCGGGTGGGCTGCTATGTGGGGTCAGGGGACCTTGACTAAAGCCATTCGGCTTTTCTAGCACCACCTATTCAAAGAAAAATAAAATTGGTAGTGAAAACAATCCCAAGCAATCAACTTTGAAACATTCTTCTCCTTGTTTTTTTTTAATTGAAGTATAGTTGATTTACAATCTTGTGTTAGTTTCAGGTGTACAGCAAAGTGACTCAGTTATACATATATATATCTATTCTTTTTCATATTCTTTTCCCTTATAGATTATTAAAAAATATTGATTATAGTTCCCTGTGTTATACAGTAGGTCCTTGTTGGTTATCTATTTTATATATAGTATTGTGTATATTTTCATCCTAAACTCCTAATTTATCCCTCCTCCCTGCTTTCCCCTTTGGTAACCATAGTTTGTTTTCTATGTCTGTGGGTCTATTTCTGTTTTGTATATAAGTTCATTTGTATCGTTTTTTTTAGTATCATATATTTTTGAAACATTATTCTTCTAAGAGTTCAAATCTTAGATAGAAAGAAAGAGGAGAGAGAGAGAGAAGGGGGGAGGAAGAAGAAGAAGAAAAAGAAGGAAGGAAGGAAGGGAGAAAAGAAAAGAAAAAAGGACATCTAGTGCTCCGTGGGAAAATGGAGAAAAGAGGGAGTGGAGAAACATGTGCAGCCTTGAGGGGGAATACTCTATCTAGCCTTGTTGGGAGGAGGAAAGAAACCCCAGGCTAAAACCTTTCAGCAGACTGGAAAATGTGCAGGCACATTCCTCGCAGCCCAGGAAATACAAGCTGCTGTCTGCCATAAACAGTTTCCTTTGCCCCTCGGGGATCCTGACAAAGTCTGACACAACATAAATCAAAAGGGGAAGCGGCATTTGCTGCAGTTCTTTCCAACCCAAAGCCTAATTAGTCATCATACGACTGCCGTTTTGTGTAAACAAGGTGCCTGGACCTCCGGGCTCTGAACACATTAGGTTCTTCAGTCACTAGACAAAGCACCTCCCACCAGCCAGATGTGAGCTCAGGCAGTGAAAGTCTTACCTCCAGCCAAAGCAAAATGAATTAAGGAGAATCCACCACACAAGCCTAGCACATGCCCAAGACGAAGGGTAATTTTGCTGGCACTAGCTGCTAGGTCACTCTTCCCCTTAGGAGAATGAGGGCAGGATCTACTGGAGAAGGACCACCGCAACCAAACCAAAAGCAAATGAAGGAGACACAGCTTGGAATCTAAGGGAAGATGAGGGTGAAGTCATGGAAGAGATAGTTCTGCTCTCCTGGGGACATTTCTATCCTCAAATTTTTGAAGAACTGAAAAACAGGATCCCAGGATCATCCACCCCAAGAGGGATTCTCCAACCAGTTTGGTCTAACAAACATTTACTGATGACCTTGTGCATCCCAGACCCTGGGCTGAGGTGTGGGGACACAGAGACGAGGGTCAGGGGGTGAACCCTCACCTGGAGGAGCTTCCTGCCCCAGGGTAGAGATAGCTATAGACACAGACAGTAATAATAGACAAGGACCAAGACTTCCAATTTACACCACAAGCATCACCAAATTAAGCAAGATCAGCTTATGAGAAGTTCGGATTTATAGGTTAATTGTCTCTTTATAAGACTCTGTACTACAAGAAGATTGATCACAGAATCCTTATATATAAGATGGCCTGCCATTAACTTAATAATTTTATTGATATAAATTCAATTTTTGCACATGTTTTAGGAACAGGTGTGCTTGTATGTAGGCTGATTAGTGTGAATACAAGTGTCCATCTGCCGGAGAGCCCTAACAATGTTGTGAGTGCTCAGAGAAGCCAGCATCACTTGTATTCTCGCCTTTCCTGGCAGCGGCATTAGATTCGGCACCCACTGGGTGACTGGTAAATGGTACAACCCCACCTCCTCAGTGGGGACCCAACCATGGACCATTTCCTATTACCTGTATCTCCTGTTGATGGAGAGAATCTCCTGGATTTCTGTCGAGCTTCCTACTTATATCCTCCCGGAGCTTCTGCAGGCAGTTCCTGGCCTGGGAGGAGAGGGCAAGAGGCTTTAGCTTTGGGAAAGAGAGCACACCAACTCACCCACCTTTGTGCCTATCCACAACCCATACTCCTATGAGTCAGGTACTGTTCTAAGTACCGGCTGGGAAAGGAGAGATTCTAGTCAAGTGGGGCTGCAACGCAGTCCCTCCTATACAAGCAACAAGATAATAAAAACCGTGCCCTGGTATATCTAACATTTTAGTTGTGGAGACACACAACCCAAAAGACAAATAAGTAAAACATGTAATATGTCATGGTGACAAGTGCCAAGAAGAAACATGAGCCAGAGTGAGGGTTAAGAAAAGTGGGGAGGGGACTTCCCCGGTGGTCCAGTGGTAAAGAATCCGCCTTCCAATGCAGGGGACACAGGTTTGATCCCTTGTTGGGGAACTAGGATCCCACACGCTGCAGGGCCCATGCGCCTCAACTGGAGAGCCTGCGTGGCACAAACTGCAGAGCCCACATGCTCTGGAGCCCACGCGCCACAACTAGAGAAGAGAAAACCTGCATGCCACAACTAGAGAGAAGCCCACGCGCCGCAACGAAAGATCCCGCGTGCCACAACGAGGGTCCCGTGTGTCGCAACTAAGACCCTACATAGCCAAAAAAATAAACAAAAGATAAATAAATAAATATGTTAAAAAAAAAAGAAAAGTAAGGAAGCAAGGCTGGCAACTTTAGGTAGGATGACTGGGGGGACAGTGCTAGGTGCATGGTGCTTAATAAGTATTTGTTGATTAATGGATTGGTTGATGAATGGAAGGGTCAGAAATGATATTTACACATGAGGGGGCATGGTGCTTTGGAGATACGAAGGGAGCAGAAGGGAGAAAATCAGAACCTACAAAAGAAGGGAGCCAAATAAATGTGAGGTTCAGAGGAATGACCTAGGTCATTTCCACGAAGGGAAGGGGTGCCCACCTCCTGGATATACTGGACCTCACTCTTCAGCTGGTTAATATTCTTCTCATGGATCATCTTGTCTCCTGACTTCCCCTTCAAGTACACCTGAAATAAGGAAAACAACACTAATTAAGAGACCTCCAATGGAAGCAACCTAAATGTCCATTGACAGATGAATGGATAAAGAAGATGTGGTGTATATATATACACATACACACACACACACACACACACACACACACACACACAAAATACAATATTGCTCAGCCATAAGAATGAAATAATGTCATTTGCAGCAACATGGATGGACCTAGAGATTATCTTACTAAGTGAAGTAAGCCAGACAAAGAAAGACAAGTATCATATGATACTGCTTATATGTGGAATTTAGAAAAATAAAATGATACAAATGAACTTATATACAAAACAGAAATAGACCCATAGAAAACAAAATTATGGTTAGCAAAGGGGAAGTGGGGGGGAGGGATAAATCAGGAGGTTGGGATTAACATATATATACTACTATATAAAACAGAAGACTTCCCTGGTGGCTCAGTGGTTAGGAATTCTCCTGCCAATGCAGGGGACATGAGTTCGACCCCTGGTCGGGAAAGATCCCACATGCCACGGAGCAACTAAGCCTGTGTGCCACAACTGCTGAGCCTGCGCTCTAGAGCCCGCGAGCCACGACTGCTGAGCCCATGTGCAGCAACTACTGAGGCCTGAGTGCCTAGAGCCCGTGCTCCACAACAAGAGAAGCCACTGCAGTGAGAAGCCTGCACACCGGAACGAGGAGTAGCCCCTGCTCACCGCAGCTACAGAAAAGCTGGCACACAGCAACAAAGACCTAACACAGACAAAATACATAAATAAATAACCAACAAGGACCTACTGTATAGCACAGGGAACTATACTCAATACTTTGTAATAACCTATAAGGAAAAAGAATGTGAATCACTTTGCTGTACACCTGAAAGTAACACAACATTGTAAATCAACTCTACTTCAATAAAAAGAAAACTCCAGTTAAATTAACTCCACACAGGCAGCCTCATACACTGCTGGTGGAAGGGTAAATTGTCACCACCTTTCTGGGTGGCAATTTGGTAATTCCGATCAGAAGACTTAAAACTATATTTAGTCTTTGGGGGCTTCCCTGGTGGCGCAGTGGTAAAGAATCCGCCTGCCAATGCAGGGGACGTGGGTTCGATCCCTGGTCTGGGAAGATCCCGCGTGCCATGGAGCAACTAAGCCCGTGCACCACAACTACTGAGCCTGTACTCTAGAGCTCGTGAGCCACACTACTGAGCCTCTGTGCCATAACTACTGAAGCCCACGTGCCTAGAGACCGTGCTCCGCAACAAGAGAAGCCACCGCAATGAGAAGCCCGCACATGGCAATGAAGAGTAGCCCCTGCTTACCGCAACTAGAGAAAGCCCATGCAGCAACTGAGACCCAACTCAGCCAAAAATAAATATAAATAAAAATTTTAAAATAAACTATATTTACTCTTTAACCTATCAAATCTATTTCTGGAAATTCATCCTAATGAAATAAATTTAGCTAAACTAGCATAAATACTCCCGTACATATATGCAAATTCATGGAAAGGGGGTTGTAAAAGGGGATTTACACATTTTTCTCTGTATACCATGCTTGAATCTTTAACAATTGAGAAAGTAGTTCTTTATCACTTGTATTTTAAAGCACATTCACAAATTAGTAACATATATGCTCGACAAAATATTGTTTATGGCTGTAAAACATGGAAATAGACAAAATGTCCAACAATGGAGGATTAAAGAAATTATGGTATGTGTATACTAGAACACTAAGCACCCATTTATGGATACAAAGATGTTATAAACTACCATTAAAGGTGGGGCAAGCAGGGGACTGCCCTGGTGGTGCAGTGGTTAAAACTCCACGCTCCCAGTGTAGGGAGCCTGTGTTCGACCCCTGGTCAGGGAACTAGATCCCACAGGCATGTCACAACTAAGAGTTTGCATGCCACAACTAAGGAGCCAGTGAGCCACTACTAAGGAGCCTGCCTGCCACAGCTAAGACCTGGTGCAACCAAATAAATAAATAAATATTTAAAAAAAAAAGAAGAAGAAGAAGAAAGAAAACGTAAAAACAGAAGAAAAACCCACAGAATGGGAAAAAATTAAAGATTTTTTTCGAAATCATATATCTGATAAGGGTCTATTATCCAGAATATATGAAAGAACCCTTAAATCTTAACAATTAAAACACAATTGAATTTTTAAATGAGCAAAGGATTTGCATAAATATTTCTCCAAAGGAGATATACAAATGGGCAATAAGCATAAGAAAAGATGTCATCAGGGAAATGCAAATTAAAACCACAAGATATCACTTCACATCCACTAGGATGGATATAATCAAAAAGATGAACAATAACAAGTGTTAATGAGGATGTACAGAAACTGGAACCCTCATACATCACTGATGGGAATATAAAATGGAGCAGATGCTTTGGGAAAAAGTCTGGTAGTTTCTCAAAAGATTAAATATAAATATAGAATTACCATATGAGCTAGCAATTTCACTACTGCTAGGTATATACCAAGAGAACTGAAAACATATGTTCACCCAAAAACCTGTACATGAATATTCAGAGCAGCATTATTCATAAAAGATAGTGGAAACAACCCAAATGTCCGTCAACTGATGAATGGGTAACAAAATGTGGTATATTCATTCAAGGGAACATGATTCAGCCGTTAAAAGCAGTGAGTACTGATGTATGTTACAACGTGGCTGAACCCTGAAAATACTGTGCTAAGTGAAAGAAGCCAGACACAAAAGGCCACATGTTGTGTGATTCTGTTTATATGAGATGTCTAGAAGGGGCAAATCCATAGAGACAGAAGGTAGATTGGTGATTGCCAGGAGCTAGAAGGAGTGACTGAAAATGTTCTGAAATTAGTAGTGGTGGTGGTTGCACAACTCTGTGAATATACTAAAAACCACTGAATTGTACACTTTAACCAAGTCAATTGTATGGTATGTGAAGTACATCTCAAAAAGCTGTTTTTAAAAAAGAAATAACAAAAATTGTTTTAATTTTTAAAAATAAGTTCCATAAACACACTTCCCACCGGTCTCCACAACTTCCAGCAGCTAAACATGGACAGTGGATAAGCACCTAGAAAGGTCATCCCATCCATCCCCATGCCCGGGGCCGGGTCGCACCAAAGTCACTACAGACTGACTGTGGTCTCCTGGTGTTGATTAAGATCCTTCCAGGAGATGGCCAGGAGCTAGCATTGCAGGTCTGGTTCTTCCTAGTCAAGCCACAAGGTCCCTTTGACGAAGTCAGCCGTTCCCTCTCCCATGTCTATAGGAAGAAAGAGAGGAGGGAGAAACAGTGGAGGTGAACTAAGCTTACCTTAATGATCTCTTCATGTCCATCGTTGGACTCCACCAGTTCTGAGGCCAGAGAATGACCAGATGAGCGGCCGGACACCATGGCATAGGTCTTCCTGCCGGCCTACCGGAGAGAGAGAGAAAAGTGGCTCAGAAACCATACGACAAGCACAGAACTTCTGCCCCTCAACCAATGTAGAAGAACTGCTCCTCAAAAGACTTGAAGGGTTAGTCCGATTTTCCCCTCCAAAAATTCATTTCAGAACCTCTACCAGAAGCCACAGGATGAACACAGCAGCAACAAGAACACAGGACGGGGAGAATTAGTTGAAATTGCAGGTTAGTTTTAATTTTAATAGGGGTCTCTCTATCCCCCAAAGCAGTGCACAATGCTGAGGTCAGCTGGGGGTGTCTGAAAGGAGATGCTCCCGGGCAGCAGAGGAGGTGGCTCCAGCCAGCACTGGGACGAGGAGTCGGCAGCAAGGAAGGAGAACTGGCGCAGGGGAGGAGGCCTTGCCCCACCAGAAACCTCAATACCTTCTGGGCTATGCGTTCAAGTTCATCTCCTGTCAGTTCACCCTGGAGAGTCAGCCTGAGAATGTCCACGCTGCCCTAATAATGACAATGACAGCAACAATAACCTCTTACCTTTATAGTCTACTACCAGTACACATGCACTTTTGCCAGCCCTGTGGAGTGGGCCTTATTATCAGCATTTTACAGGCAAGGAAAGCTGAGGTCCGGGGAGGTGACATCAGCTTATCCAAGATCAGTTCACTCTTAGGTGATAAGGATGTCTCCGGGGACTTTGACAGTGCTCTTTACAATGCACGGAGACTACACAGCACCCTGCTCTGTGTGGTTGCAGAGGGGCTACCCTGGTCCTTGGATTACAGGAAGCACATTGCATGCACTCTCCTTTCCCCAACCCTGAAGACAGCATCCCTGGATTGGTCATCCCCAATCCAGAATTTCTGCACCTGACAGCCAACCAGGTAGTTATTGATATATAAGACTAAGATATCCTTCCAGAACCAAACCATAGGAAGGTACATGAATCCAAACCCCTATTTCTATAAGCCACACAGAAATTATCCAAATGAAAGCAGGCAATACAATAGATCAGCCTAACTTCAAAGGGAAAAGCAGATGTTCTTTCATAACTCAAAGAAGTTTTAAAAAACACATTGTGGGGAGGGTGGGAGGGAGGGAGACGCAAGAGGGAAGACATATGGGAACATATGTATATGTATAACTGATTCACTTTGTTATAAAGCAGAAACTAACACACCATTGTAAAGCAATTATACCCCAATAAAGATGTTAAAAAAAAAAAAAACACACATTGTGAGCAAGATAGAAAACCCGAGAGGGAAAGCATGCAATAAGAGGGAAAAGTGGGGGGCTGGAGATTTGGAGAGATAATAACATTGAGAGAGAATCAGCAAGGCAGAGTGGACCAAATCCTGCCAATAACCCATGTTATGTGTACAGGTGGACAAGAGGCTTAGCCACTCTGGGCCTCTGGATCTCACTGGAAAAATAACGGTTGGAATAAGTATCTCTAAGGCTCCTTCCAGCCTTGATATTATGGCAGCATAAAAGAGGAGTATATGCCTCTCCCATCCAACGATGGGAAGATGGGTGCTGAACTAGCCAAGATGCAAGTGACCTTGAGGTCATCTGGTCATACCCTGCCATAAGGTCCAGAAGTATAAATGCCATCTTACTCTTAACACATTTTAAGGAACCCTCCTAACCTTCCACATGTCTGCTGGAAAGAAAGAAAGAAGAAAGAATGGACTCTGCCCAGAGAGTTGGGAGAAGCTTTTCTGGGTAGACAATAGTCCTTCCTACACAAGAAAGAGTGAATTGGTGGAGAAGTAATCAGTCTCTGTGGTCAGCTACTTAACTCGCAGTGTTCTCGCTATAAAATGGGAATACCATCCAACTGAGGGCTTTTGGTTGAAGAGTAACTGAAAATGTATGGAGGTTGTTCTCTGCCACATAAGAGGGAGGTACTCAAATATTAGCCTCCTCCCACTTCTCGGAATGAACCCAAATTTAAGAAAAATGGAAGACACTTCCACATGGCCCTTAAGCCTTCCCAATCCTGGCAATGTAGCTAGTTTTACAAAAACACTTAATTCCTACCAAATAAAAGCCAGACCCTTAGTGTGGCATTTAAGGCTCTCCACAGTCTGAGTCAACTCACATCTCCTGCTACTGCTCTTCATTGCCCCTGGTCCAATACGTCCCATGTCCTCCCACTTCTGTAACAGTGCTCTCATCATTTCCTTTGCCTTAAATGTTCTTTACAATGACTATACTACCCAAAGCAATGTACAGATTCAATGCAATCCCTATCAAACTACCAATGGCATTTTTCACAGAACTAGAACAAAAAACTTCACAATTTGTATGGAAACACAAAAGATTCCAAATAGCCAAAGCAATCTTGCAAAAGAAAAACGGAGCCAGATGAATCAGGCTCCCTGACTTCAGACTATACTACAAAGCTACAGTAATCAATATGGTATGGTGCTGCTGCAAAAACAGAAATATAGATCAATGGAAAGGATAGAAAGCCCAGAGATAAATACATGCACATATGGTCACCTTATTTTTGAGAAAGGAGGCAAGAATATACAATGGAGAAAAGACAGCCTCTTCAATAAGTGGTGATGGGAAAATTAGAATACTCCCTAACAACATACACAAAAATAAACTCAAAATGGATTTAAGACCTAAATGTAAGGCCAGACACTATAGAACTCTTAGAGGAAAAGATAGGCAGAACACTCTATGACATTATAAATCACAGCAAGATCCTTTTTGACCCACCTCTGAGAGAAGTGGAAATAAAAACAAAAATAAACAAATAGGACCTAATGAAACTTAAAAGCTTTTGCACAGCAAAAGAAATCATAAACAAGACGAAAAGACAGCCCTCAGAATGGGAGAAAATATTTGCAAATGAAGCAACTGACAAAGGATTAATCTCCAAAATTTACAAGCAGCTCATGCAGCTCAATATCAAAAAAACAAACAACCCAATCCAAAAATGGGCAGGAGACCTAAATAGAGATTTCTCCAAAGAAGATACACAGATTGCCAACAAACACATGAAAGAATGCTCAACATCACTAATCATTAGAGGAATGCAAATCAAAACCACAGTGAGGTATCACCTCACACCAGTCAGAAGGGCCATCACCAAAAAATCTACAAACAATAAATGCTGGAGGGCTTCCCTGGTGGCACAGTGGTTGAGAGTCCGCCTGCCGATGCAGGGGACGCGGGTTCGTGCCCCAGTCCGGGAAGATCCCACATGCCACGGAGCGGCTGGGCCCGTGAGCCATGGCCGCTGAGCCTGCACGTTCGGAGCCTGTGCTCCGCAACAGGAGGGGCCACAACGCTGAGAGGCCCGTGTACCACAAAAACAACAACAACAACAACAAAAACAATAAATGCTGGAGAGGGTGTGGTGAAAAGGGAACACTCTTGCACTGTGGGTAGGAATATAAATTGGTACAGCCACTATGGAGAACAGTATGGAGGTGCCTTAAAAAACTAAAAATAGAACTACCATACGATCCAGCAATCCCACTACTGGGCATATACCCTGAGAAAACCATAATTCAAAAAGAGTCATGTACCACAATGTTCACTGCAGCTCTATTTACGATAGCCAGGCCATGGAAGCAACCTAAGTGTCCATCGACAGATGAATGGATAAAGAAGATGTGGCACATATATCAAATGGAATATTGCTCAGCCATAAAGAGAAATGAAATTGAGCTATTTGTAGTGAGGTGGATGGACCAAGAGTTGTCATACAGAGTGAAGTAAGTCAGAAAGAAAAAAACAAATACTGTATGCTAACACATACATATGGAATCTAAAAAAAAAAAAAAGGTTATGAAGAACCTAGGGGAAGGACAGGAATAAAGATGCAGATGTACAGAATGGACTTGAGGACACAGGGAGGGGGAAGGGTAAGCTGGGATGAAGTGAGAGAGTGGCATGGACTTATATATACACTACCAAATGTAAAATAGATAGCCAGTGGGAAGCAGCCACATAGCACAGGGAGATCAGCTCAGTGCTTTGTGACCGCCTAGAGGGGTGGGATAGGGAGGGTGGGAGGGAAACACAAGAGGGAGGAGATATGGGGATATATGTATATGTATAGCTGATTCACTTTGTTATAAAGCAGAAACTAACACACCATTGTAAAGCAATTATACTCCAATAAAGATGTTAAAAAAAAAAGTTCTTTCCTCCCATTTTCACCAGGGGCATCTGCAAGTCCCTCAAGAGCTTGCATTCAATTGCCACATCTTCCATGACACTTCCCTACATCCTGTGGGAAACACATACTCCCTTCCCTGAGCTCCCTCTGTATCACAGGGCCTCTGGTGGCACGTGCCTCTAACTTATTTGTGATCCATGAGGAATTACCCCTTCTAACTGTTAACTCCTTGTTGGCAGCTGTCTGCCACAGCCCCTAACAAAGGTAAGTATTTTCCGAATGCATAGTGAGTGTTCCATGACATCTAGGTCAAAAGAACATTACAAAAGAAAGAAGAAAAAATAATTTCAAAATAGCCAGAGTGGCTGCCAACTCCTTTTCCCCAGGACGCAGGCATGCATTCAGATTAAAACACAATCTCAGGAGTTCCCCGGTGGTCTAGTGGTTAGGATTTGGCGCTTTCACTGCTGTGGCCTGGGTTCAACCATGGTATTCTAATTGGAAGAGCACAGACAACTAGGCTGGATTTGGGCCCTGAGAGGTCATCTCCTCTGTTCATGTCATCAGAATTCCAGTTGCAGACAAGAAAGAGAACAAGTTGAAGAAGTATTCAAGGAAATAATGGCTGAAGCTTCCCAAATTTGGCAAAAGACGAATCTGCAGATTCAAGGAGCTCAGCAAACATGATAAACCCAAAATTCATGCCAAGATATATTGTAATTAAACTTCTGATAACTAAAGACAAAGAAAAAATCTTGAAAGCAGCCAGAGAAAAATGACACCTTACCTACAGGGGGAAAGCACTTTGAATAACAACAGATTTGTCATCGGAAACCATGAAGGCCAGAAGAAAATGGGACACTATTTTTCAAGTGCTGGGGAAAAAAAAAAAACCTCTCAATCAATTTTTTCCCAGGAAAAGTATTCATCAGGAATGAGAGGGAAATCAAGACATTCTCAGGTAAAGGAAAACTAAGAGAATTTCTTACCAGTAGACCTACACTAAAAGAATGGCTTTGAAAGTTCTCTAAACAGAAAGGAAACAATAAAAAAGGAATCTTGGAACATTAGGAAGACAGAAACAACATGGATAGCAAAAACGTGGGTTAATCCAATTGGCTTTCCCTCTCTCCTTAAGTTTTCTACATTATGTTTGATGATTGAAGCTAAAAATTATAACCCCATCTGATGTTATTCTAAATGCATACACAGGACATATTTAAATTAATTATAAATGGGAGAGGGTAAAGGAATGTAAAGGAAGGCAAGGTTTCTATACCTCACTTAAACTGGTAATACTAGAGCAATCACTACAAAGTCTATACAAAGAAATAACACTCAGAAACACTATAAATGAATCAAAATTGAATCCTAAAAAGTGTTCAAGTAACCCACAGAAAGGCAGGGAAAAGAAAACAGAGAAATGAAGAACAGAGAGAACAAACAACAAACAAAAATAAAATAGCAGACTTACCATACCAATAATTACACTAAATGTACATGGTCTAAATACATCAATTAAAAAACAGATTGGGGCTTCCCTGGTGGCGCAGTGGTTGGGAGTCTGCCTGCCGATGCAGGGGACACGGGTTTGTGCCCCGGTCCAGGAGGATCCCACGTGCCACGGAGAGGCTGGGCCCGTGGTCCATGGCCGCTGAGCCTGCGCGTCCGGAGCCTGTGCTATGGGAGAGGCCGCAGCAGTGAGAGGCCCATGTACCGCAAAAACAAAAACAAAAACAAAAACAAAAAAAACCAGATTGGCTGGAATTCCCTGGCAGTCCAGTGGTTAGGACTCCACACTTCCACTGCAGGGGGCCTGGATTCAATCCCTGGTTGGGGAACTAAGATCCCACAAGCCACGTGGCCACGGCCAAAATAAATAAATAAATAAAATAAAAAACAGATTGGCAGAATGGATTAAAAAAAAATGACTCATTATATGCTGTCTATAAGAAACATACTTTAAATATAAAAATATAGGCTGGTTGAAGTAAAAGAATGGGAAAAGATATATCATGCAAATATTAATCAAAGGAATGCAGGAGTGCTGTATTAATATCAGATAATTTAAGCTCTCACTACAAGAATTTAGAAAAAGAACCAAACTCAAAGCAATCAGGAGGAAGGAATTAATAAAGATAAGAGCATGAATAAATAAACTTTAACACAGAACAACAATAGAGAAAAATCAATGAAACAAAGAGCAGTTCTTTGAAAAGATCGATGCAAATCATAACCTCTAGCAAGACTGACAAAGAATAAAAGAGAGAGACATAAATACCAATATCAGGAATGAAATAGGATATTTCTACAGATCCTGCACATATTGAAAGTATAAGGTAATACTATGAAAAACTCTATGAACATAAATTCGACAATTTAGACAAAATGAATCAATTCTTCAAAAAATACAAACTACCACAGCTCATCTAATATGACATAGGTAATATGAATAGCCTTATAACTATTAAGGAAATTAAAGTCATAATTTAAAACTTCTCGAGAGTTCCCTGGTGACCTAGGGGTTAGGATTCCAGGCTTTCACTGCCGTGGCCCAGGTTCAATCCCTGGTGGGGGAACTGAGATCTCACAAGTGTGTGGCGAGGCCAAAAAAAAATATTCTCAAGAACTATCCGGGCCCAGATGGCTCCACTGAGAATTCTACCAAATATTTAAAAAATTAACACCAATTCTATTTCTACATAATCTCATCCAGAAAATAAGAGGAGGGAACAAATTCATTTCATCAATCTATTCTTATTGTGTGGCACCAAGACCAGACAAAGACAATTTTAAAAAGAAAAAAACAAATAAACAGACTACAAACCAACATCTCTCATGAATACAGAGATTTTACTCTCTAACATTTTGTCAGAACATGGGTAAAAGACATGAAAAGATATTTCACTGAAGAAGATATACACATGTCAAATAAGCATATAAAATAATGTTCAGCATCATTAGTCATTAGGGAAATGCAAATTAAACCCACAGTGAGATACCACTACACACCTATCAGAATGATTAAAACAAAAAGTACACCAAATGCTGGCAAGAAGGCAGAGAAACTGGATCACTCACACATTGCTTGTGGAAATACAAAGTGACACAACCACTCTGAAAAATAGTTTGCAATTTCTTTAAAAACTAAACATACAACTACCATATGACCCAGCAATTATACTCCTGGGCATTTATCCAAAAGAAATGAAGACTTATGTTCACACAAAAACTTGCACACTAATATTTATAGAAGCTTTATTTGTAATACCTCAAAACTAGAAACAACCCAGATGCCCTTCAGTAGGTGAATGGTTAAACAAACTGTGGTACAGCCATACCATGGAATGCTTACCATTCAGCAATAAAAAGGAACAAATTATTGATGCATGCAACAACAATTTCCAAAGAATTATGCTAAATGAAAGAAGTCAATCACAAAAAGTTACATACTATACGATTCCATTTATGTATTGATAATAGTCTTGAAATGGCAAAATTATACAAATGGAGAACAGATTAGGGGTTGCCAGGAGTTAAGGAGAAGATGGAGATGGGAAGGAAGTGGGTGTGACTCTAAAAGGGCAACCTGAAGTATCTTTGTGGTGATGGAAATATTCTGTCCCTTGACTGTATTTATGTCACTATCCTGATTGTGACAGTGTACTATGGTTTTGCAATATGTTACCACTGAGGAATGCTAAGTAAAGGGTACAGAGATCTCTATTATTTCTTTTAACTGCATGTGAATCTACAACTGTCTTTTTTTTTTTAAAGTAATACTTCCAGGGCTTCCCTGGTGGCGCAGTGGTTGAGAGTCCGCCTGCCGATGCAGGGGACGCGGGTTCGTGCCCCGGTCCGGGAGGATCCCACATGCCGTGGAGCGGCTGGGTCCGTAAGCCATGGCCGCTGAGCCTGCGCGTCCGGAGCCTGTGCTCCACAGCGGGAGAGGCCACAGCGGTGAGAGGCCCGCATATCGCAAAAAAAAAAAAAAAAAGAGTAATACTTCCAGAGATAAAAATTAAAGAATATAATGAAAATAGTTACAATCCTGGACTTCCCTGGTGGCACTGTGGTTAAGAATCCGCCAGCCAATACAGGGGACATGGGTTCGATCCCTGGTCCTGGAAGATCCCACAGGCTGTGGAGTAATTAAGCCCGTGTGCCACAACTACTGAGCCTGCACCCTAGACCCTGTGAGCCACAACTACTGAGCCTGCGCTCTAGAGTCCGCGAGCCACAACTACTGAGCCCGCGAGCCACAGCTACTGAAACCCATGCACCTAAAGCCCATGCACCGCAACAGAGTAGCCCCAGCTCACCGCAACTAGAGAAAGCCTGTGCACAGCAACGAACACAATGCAGCAAAAAATAAATAAAATAAATAAATACATTTATTTTAAAAAATAATTATTATAATCCTACTACTCCAAAATAGTCACTATTAAAATGTTAGTGTATTCCTTATAATTTTTCTATGTATATTTTTGAAAGGCATACTACTATATACAGTTATATACTTGCTTTTTTCCCCCTTTAATATTTCATCATGAATTTCCATCACATTAAACATTCTTCAGGGACTTCTCTGGTGGCACAGTGGTTAAGACTCTGCACTCCCAATGCAGGGGGCCTGGGTTCGATCCCTCATCAGGGAACTAGATCCCACATGTATGCTGTAACTAAGTGTTTGAATGCTACAACTAAGGAGCCTGCGTACCATAACTAAGGAGCCCTTGGGCCACAAATAAGGAGCCCACGTGCCACATCTAATGAGCCTGCCTGCCACAACTAAGACCCAGCACAACCAAATAATAAACATTTTTAAAATAAATAAATATTCTTCAAAATTTGCTTTTAATGGCTACTAGTATTCCACGAATAGATCAGACTAATTTATTCAGCCTACCCCCACCCCAGTATAGGTTCCTATCAACTTTTTGCATTTTATTTTTTATATATTTACTTTTTTATTTTAGAAAATATATTTTATTTTGATAGAATGACATGATACACAGCAGTACCTAGATCACCACCAGATTTGCTGCCTGGTCCATTACTCCTCAAGCCTAACTTGATTTTCTCTCTTCTTTGCAGAAAAAGAATAGCATTTGGAACAGTTAGACCTTGGCTCAAGCACTGGCTCCAGCTTTTATTTGTTGTGCGTATTAATTTTATTCTCCCTCAGCCTTAGTTTAGTATTAGGTAAGATGGATAGTACAACATTTAAGTGAGAACACAGTGACTAATACACAGTGAGAACACAGTGACTAATACACAGTGACTAATAGACATACAAAAATGCCAGTTCCTCAAATTTGACATAATGCTCCTCTTTAAAATATTTTCCATAAGCATATTCCATATGCTTACAGGTTAAAGTAATATGCCTTGTCATGGGAAAAGATGCATATTAACTCCTACTTCACACTATATACAAACATTAATTCCAAGTGGATTATAGATGTACATGTGAAAAGCAGAACAATAAAGGTGGTTTTTTTTGTTTTTTTTTTTTCCGCGGTACGCGGGCCTCTCACTGTTGTGGCCTCTCCCGTTGTGGAGCACAGGCTCCGGACGCGCAGGCTCAACGGCCATGGCTCACGGGCCCAGCCGCTCCGCGGCACGTGGGATCTTCCCGAACCAGGGCACGAACCCGCGTCCCCTGCATCAGCAGGTGGACTCTCAACCACTGCGCCACCAGGGAAGCCCCAGTAAAGGTTTTATAGGAGAACACGTTCATGGCCTTGGAAAGGCAAAATTTTTCTTAACCACAGCACAAAAAAAATCCTCCCCATAAAAAACTGATACATTGGACTATATTAAAATTCTGAACTTTTGTTCATCAAAAGACACCACTAAGAGAGTATGACAACCCACAGAGTAGAAGATATTCACTCTATGACTATCTGACAAAGGATATTCAGAATACATTAAGAATTCCTACAAAACAAAAAGACAAAAAAACAATGTGGTATCCTGGACTGAATCCTGGATCAGAAAAAGGACATTAGTGGAAAAGCTGGTGAAATCCAAATAAAGTCTATAATTTAGTTAATAGTATTGTATCAACATTAATGTCTTAGTTATGACAAATGCACCATGGTTATTAAGATGCTAACATTGGGGGAAATTGGGTGAAGGGTATATGAGTATTATCTTTGCAACTTTTCTGTAAATCTAAAATTATTTCAAAATAAAAAGTATAATTAAAGAAAGAAAGTGGAGAGGGAGACAGAGTGGTGCCCAACAGAAAAATGGGCAAAAGACTTCAATAGATACATTACATAAGAGGATATCCAAATGTCCAATAAACATATGAAAAGGGTTCCACCTTATTAGTCATCATCATCAAAGAACTAGAAACTAAAACCATAAGGCGAAACCACAAACTACTCATCAGAATGACTAAAATGAAAAAAAAAAAATACCAAGTTTCCGGGGCTGTGGAAAAATCAGAACGGATGGTGGGTTTGCTCATTATCACAATCACTTTGGAAGTATCTACCAAAGATGAACACATGCGTACCTTATAACACAGCAATTCCACACCTGGTTATCTACTCAACAGAAATGCATACATACTTTCCCCATAAAAAACATATACTAGAATGTTCATAGTAGCATTTTTCATAATAGCCAAAAGCTAGAAATTACCCAAATGTTTTTGGAGTAGAATGGATAAACTGTGATACAGTCATACAACAGAACACTGCACAACAATGAAAAAGAGTGAATATGCAACATGGATGAACTTTACAGAAATGTTAAGCAACAGAAGTCACACACAAAAGTATACTATATGATTCCACTTGTATAAAAAGTATAAAAGCAAGCAAAACTAATACATGCTTCAGAAGTCAGGACAGTGGTTACCCTTGAGGGTGGAGGGTAGGTAATGACTAGAAGGGGACAAGAGGGGGCTTCTTGACGATCTGCTTCTTGATCTGGGTGATGGTTAGAGAAATACATCCAGTTTGTGAAAATTACTTGACTGTACATATATGATATATGCACTTTTATGTATGTATGTTATTGTTTAACATACATAAATGTATGCTTTTTTTAAAAAAAGCAAACAAAAAAATTTAAAACGCCTTATTGTAGCATTAAAGTCCCTGCATGATCAGACCTATCACAGTGTATATCACATAATGTCTTGACTCCCACCAGTACCCCACCTGTACCCTACATTAGCTATCCCAAACGTTCCTGATCCAATTGCAGGAAGGCATCCAAATCCAAATTTCTATTTCTGTTGATGAGTTTTCCAATGCAATACACACTCCCACCTCCCCACAAGTGTACATGTCGTTTTCTCCTCCAGGGATACGCTTCCCTCCCTTGCCTCCTTGGAGAATTCCCAGTCAACCTTGAAGGCTCAGCTCTAAGGGTCCGACCCTAGCACTCCTTAGTCAGAGCCTGCTCCTGCAACCACTGCACCCTACATATCCTACACTGTAACACTGGTCCCCTTCCTTCATAACTACTTATTCATTCATCTCCCCAATAAAATCATAAGCTCTCTGAAGACCTCGATGGCTTATTTAGTACAGTGCCTTGCTTAGAGCGGGCATATCAAAGAACATATGTTGTGTGAATTTCAGGTAATGTGGTCCAGGATTTTCCCAATTCTCTTTCTTTTGAGAACATTAGATTCCTCAGTTTAGAGAGGCGGTAGGGAATACTGGAAAAAAGCAGACATGAAAAGGGGAAAACAAGAAAAAAAAAAAAAAGAGCAAAGACCAAGAAAGGCAACACTAAGAAGAAATATAAGTGGCTAATAAATATATGAAAGATGCTCAACCTTACCAGTAATCAAGGAAATGCAAATGAAAATAATAATGAGTTATCATTTGGGGGGAATTTCATTAAATTCTGAGTTAAAAAGTGTAAGATGAGACACATAGAAGTATGCTCACAGCAGCACTGCTTGCAACGGCAAAACACTGGAAACAACCCAAATGGTGCACTGACAAGTAAATGGATGAATGCAATATGGCATATTAGTACAATGAACTACAGCTACACGCTTTGACATGAAGGAATCTCAAAATTAATGTTATATAAAAAAGTAAGCAGTAGAATATAGATACCATGTATACAAGGTTCAAAACATGTCAAACTAAGCAAGATATCACTTGAGCATGCAGTAAAAGCATAATAAAAAGCAAGAAAATAAACACAAAATTCACAAATTCTATGGAGGAAGCAGAGGGGTTATGATCCAGAAAGGACCCCAGGGGGCTTCAAAAGTATGGGTAATGTTCTGTTTCTTAACCTGGTTGTTCAGTACACCAGGACCATTTTATTGCTTTGCTTTAAAACTTCCCATATAGGGACTTCCCTGGTGATCCAGTGGTTTAAGACTCCGTACTTCCACTGCAGGGCGCATGGCACAGTTCGATCCCTGGTCATCAGGGAACTAAGACCCCACAGGCCACACGGTGTGGCCAAAAAAAAAGAAAAAGAAAAAACTTGACATATACACAAGAATCCTTTCTTGCTTTTCAGTAAAGCGAGTGAGTTACTTCACGTGAATCCTACAGAAATATCATTTTTATTTTTTTAAATATTTATTTATTTGGCTGCATGGGGTCGTAGTTGCAGCATGCGGGATCTTCGTTGCAGCATGTGGGCTCTTTGTTGAGGCGCTCAGGCTCTAGAGCACGCAGGCTCAATAGTTGCAGTGCTCAGGCTCTCTAATTGTGGCGTGCAGGCTCAGTAGTTGTGGCGCACCGGCTTAGTTAAGCAGCATGTGAGATCTTAGTTCCCCAACCAGGGATCGAACCCCGGCTCCCTGCGTTGGAAGGCAAATTCTTAACCACTGGACCACCAGGGAAGTCGAGAAATATCATTTTTAGATCAAGTGACTGGCAAATTTTAAAGATACTGATAATACCTAGGGTTGGTGAGGATGCAGGGAAAAAGACTAATCTCCCATGTATATCGTTGGAGATTATAAAAGTATTTTTAGAAACTAATTTGGTGATATTAATAAACAGTTTGCATATTTTATAAACCCTTGGAGTAATTCAACTTTTACGAATATGGCCTATGAAAATCCATGCACATTTGCCCAAAGATATGTGTGTAAAACTGTTGACTGCAATACTCTTTACAATAGTTAAAGACGTGGAAACAGCATAAATATTCTTGAGTAAGTGAGTGTGTGAGTCAAGTATGGTAACATCCACACCATGAAATACTACACTGCTGATAAATAAACCTCTATAAATTGACAGGAAAAGACCTCCAAGACATATTAAGTGAAAAAAAAGCAAGTCACAAATTCATTCATAAAATGTGACTTCTTATTTATTTAAGTACACACATATGTTCATAGTATTGGTAATTGCCGGTTCCTAAATAAAGCAATTACTACATGCTGAGCCCTATTAGGCACTGTTCTAAGTGCTTTACATGTATTAACTCATTTAATCCTCACGACACAACTATATGGTAGGTATAAATTCCCATTTTATAGACAAGAAAACTGAGGCACAGAAGTTAAGTATCTTGCCCAAGGTCATATAACTAGTAAGGAGCAGAGCCAGGATTCAAACCCAGGCCCTGTGGCTCCAGAGTCTGTGCTCCTACCCACCATGCCACGTTGGCAATTCTTGAAAGTAAGCACAACAGAAAAGCACTGAATTCATATACACTAAGCTAGAGAAAGTCAAGGGAGTCAAGGGACTCCTAGATATTTTATCTAAAAGTAATCATATAACATGTGATCCTTTGTGACTGGCTTCCTTCAATTAGCATGTTTTTAAGGTTGATCCATGTTGTAACATGAATCAGTATTTCATTACTTCTTATGGCTGAATAATATTCCATTGTATGGATATATTATGACATGTTCATCGTGAATAAATGTGAGTGGACTTTGGGGTTGTTTCTTCTTTTTTTTTTTTAACTTTTATTGGAGTATAGTTGATTTACAATGTTGTGTTAGTTTCAGGTGTACAGCAAAGTGAATCAGTTATACATATATGTATATCCACTCGTTTTAGATTCTTTTCCCATGTAGCCCATTACAGAGTATTGAGTAGAGTTCCCTATGCTAGACAGTAGGTCCTTATTAGTGGGTGGTTTCTTCTTTTTGTCTATTGTGCATAATGCTGCTATGAACATTTGTTTACAAGTTTTTATGTGGATTTACATTTTACTTTCTCTTGGAAAGAAATACCTAGGATTGGAATTGCTGGGTGAGAATATTTGCGTTTTAAAAGGGGATTCATCTGGAGTCATTGATGCTTACTCCAAAGGAATGAATGAATTCTAAAATGGTGGAAGCCCTGGCTCTGTGACACCTGGGTGGGGAAGAAACTCCTGGGCAGAGGAACCATTCAAGTTTGGTGACTGCCTGTTCCTTCCACTCATGAGACCTGCCTCAAGCTCAGCCCATAAATTCCTCCTCACTCCACTCCATCTCCCCCATTCATTGCCAAGTTCTCACCTTCAGGAGCACTACAGCTGATGTCTCCAAGCCTGCCAGGAATTTGGGGAATCCTGGGCTCTGTGGGAGGATCTGGGTGAGGAGGCTTACCCAGTCACCAGGCTTTGGGCGCCAAAGTTTGCCCATATTTCTCCCGGGTGGGAGTAGTGGGGCGGTGTGTGCACGCAGATGGTTTTGGTTCCACACACGCGTGCTCAGAGCAGGTGGGACAGGTTTCCTCGCTTGCTGGTAATTGTGGTATGTGCCTCTTTGGGTCATGATGCAGAGTCTTGTGAAACACCTTTGTCTCCTAGGGGTGGGGATGTTTAGTTGAGGGAACAGGTATGCGCCAGGGAGGCTGTTGGCCCAGATTTAAGCCTAGCCAGCAGGGGCAGGAAGAGGAGAAGAAAATACAGGGGAAAGAAGAGGAAATGGTCTTCTAGGGCCTGGAGGCAAAGAAGCAAAAATCACAAAGCAAGGTAATCAGAGACTAGAGAGGGGAGAGGGTGCTGGGGACCTGGGAATTCCAGGCTGGCTGGGCACTAGGTGGGTTTCGTGAAGGGAGATTGGCTGAGCAAAAGGGTGTCTTTCTCAGAGTGGAGAGTTCAGGAGCCCACCTCCCTCTATGTACACACTCTCACTTCCAGGCCCTGGTGTTTCCCTGTGCTAGGGATCCAGGGAATGAGAAAGGCTGCCCCATTTAGGGTGCCACCCTAAATCCCTTTTTCTCATTTCACCTCCCAGTCATCCTGGTCAGCCCTCTGCATAGAGCTTGTCCAGCCCATGCCTCTGGGCGGGTAGCCAGATAAAAAGCAAATACCTGTTCTGTTGGCTAATCTGGGGAGGAGCAGGACTGATTCTTTGTGCCATCCCCAAGAAAGCACCATCTCTGACCTAGAGAGCCCTGCAAAAGGCAGGACCAAGGGTACCTGAGATCTGTGAGCTGAGTGCGTTAGCAGTCTCAGCCAGGAGAGGGTCATCCCCCAACCACTGCATCCGGCCTCTTTGACTTTATTGGGGCTTTCCTCATCCTGACCTCTTGGGAACCATTGTTTCAAGGTGCTGGCTATTCCCATTTCTCAGAAGGGGAAAATTGAGGTGGCTGCTGCTGTAGCAGCTTGAGAGACCATGTACATTCCCGGTGGGAACAGGGAACAGGGTTGAGGGACAAAATGGTGGAAGAGTGGGTTATATAGGGAGAGGATAAATTAAGGATGCTGGTTTGCAGCTCAGGGGCAATCTTCCACTTCCCTTACTTCCTTCTCGGAGTCCCTTGATCCTCACCTGCCATCCAGTCCTCATGGCCCTCATAGCAGCCTGGGGAGTGGGAGCTGGGGAAACGTATTTTCCCATAGATCTTTCCCCTATTCACATGAGCCAGTGATGTGAGAACCTCCGGGGCCTCCCTGATATATCTCCGTATCGCTCCTCCTCAGCGTCTTGATCTCTAAGCCCTCAGCTCTGTGTTGACCCCCTCCCCACTCTGAGGAGTGAGTCACAGCTGCAGATTTGTTTGAACAGAGTGGAGAGGCTGCCTATAATTTGGAGTTGGCTGGGCTTCTCCCCAGGAATGTTTATGAGGTTAGAGACTGCTTACCTTGTGATTAGCTCTGCTCCTTTTTCCTTAGAGAAGATGGCTCCCCTTCCTATCTTGCCGTTCAGAGAGCACCCAGTGGGGACCACCCTGCTAGACATCTTGGGGTATTCCTAAAGCTCCCTGGAGCCTGCTCGCAGCCTCGGGGTCACTCCAGCCCCAGAAAACGACCAACGGCACCAAGCAGAGAGGGGCCTGGGTTTTCCTTCTTGGCTATGGTTTGGGGTCGTGGGGTGAAGTCTGTGGCCTTACAGGCCGGATCCTCTGGTCCTAGAGGATGAGGTGCCAGAGAGAACCCTAGATTTAGTCACGGGCTTCTTTTAGACAGTTTGTCTCACCTACTCTCCTCCCTTGCGGTCTTTCCAGAGCTCCTTGGGAAAGTTAATGCTGCCTTACTTTTGTGAAGTGATTTATGGTTTGCAAAGCACTTTCACACTGTTCCTACACATCTACCTACCCTGCCTAAAGTGTAGGCAAGGTAGGTATTATTACCCCCATTTTGTAGATGGAAAATTGCCCGGAGAAATAAAATGATTTGCTCAAGGATTAGTAGGGGTCGGACTCAGATCCCACCTCTAAGTTTAGTACTTTTTCTTTCCTTCTCTTTATTTTATATATTTTATTATAGGAATGTCACACAAATACATTTTTGTCTCTTTCTCATAGAGAAAGAGACTGATGGGATTGGGGGGGTGTTGGAAGAAAACAGGGAGTGACTGCTAATGGGTCAGGATTTCTTTATGGGGTGATGAAAGTATTCTAAAATCAGTTGTGCTGATGACTATACAACTGTGAATATACTAAAAACCAATGAACTGTATACTTTAAATGGGTGATATGTACAGTATGTGAATTATATCTCAATAAAGCTGTTATAAAAAGAAAATGAGGCCTATAGTAAGCGTTCAGTAAATTACAGCTTTAGTTTAAAAAAAAAAGAGTCGGGCTCAGGAAAGACTTGGTCTCAGGAAAGACTTGGTATGTAACTAATGCAGCTTCTGAGGTCCTAAAGGAATGACACCTATTCCAGGGTAAAGACAAAGGTTCAGACTGCAACTGATATAAAATTTCAAATCCACTCAGGCATTGAGAGAACCTCTCTGGCCTAGACTGACCAACATAAAAAAATGTAGAGAGGACTGGTGGTGGGTGGGGGAGGGGAGAGCAAATATTCTAAGGAAGGGTAACACTGATAGGATACTTGAAGGGAATCACTTTATCAGAGTCCAGTGCATCATGGGATACCAGCTGCCTTGGCCATGATTTCTGAAAAAGGAGGAGGAGGAAAGGAGCCCAGAGTGGGATGCTAAAATATGAACCCTGACTATATCACTCTAAGACAGTCCTGGCTGAGTTGGGACTAGCGAAGGTTACGCAGGTCTTCACTCTGGGTCTACCTATAGGTTCCTTCTAATCCTCAAGACCCTCCACTGGTAGAGGAAAGGGGAAAGGAACATGTAAGAGCAAACATCAACATAATGAGAAGGAGCAAACCTTGACCAGACCACAGAGTTCCCAGACTCTTTCTCCATCCCTTGACCGGGGGAAGATAAAACACTAGCCAGTAAGTAACAGAAAATAACAACTAACATCTGAGCACCTACCGTGTGCCAGGCATTGTGCTTAATGGTTCACATGCATTCTTCACAACAACCTTATGAGAAGGGTGCAATTATTATCCCCATTTTAAGGAGGAGGAAACTGAGACAAGAGATAAAGTAATTTACCAAAGTGATCTTGGGCAAAGCAAACGCTGAAGCCCTGACTCTAGTCCACTGGGTCAGATTCCCAGAACTAGGCTCTTAACCACAATGTTATTAATAGAATCATAGTTTAGTCAAAAATTGTGATATACCAAAAATGGGCAGAAGACCTAAACAGACATTTCTCCGAAGCAGACATACAGATTACCAACAAACACATGAAAAGATGCTCAACATCACTAATCATTAGAGAAATGCAAATCAAAACCACAATGAGGTATCACCTCACACTGGTCAGAATGGCCATCATCAAAAAATTTATAAACGATAAATGCTGGAGACGGTATGGAGAAAAGGGAACCCTCCTGCACTGTGGGTGGGAATGTAAATTGCTACAGCCACTATGGAGAACAGTATGGAGGTTCCTTAAAAAACTAAAAACAGAGCTACCATATGACCCAGCCAATCACACTACTGGGCATATGCCCTGAGAAAACCGTCATTCAAAAAGATACATGTACCCCAATGTTCATTGCAGCACTATTTACAATAGCCAGGACATGGAAGCAACCTAAATGTCCATTGACAGATGAATGGATAAAGAAGATGTGGCATATATAGAATGGAATATTACTCAGCCATAAAACTGAGTTATTTGTAATGAGGTGGATGGACCTAGAGTCCATACAGAGTGAAGTAAGTCAGAAAGAGAAAAACAAATACCGCATGCTAACGCACATATATGAAATCTAAAATAACGGTACTGATGAACCTAGTGGCAGGGAAGTAATAAAGATGCAGACATAGAGAACAGACTTAAGGACACAGGGGGAAAGGGGAAGCTGGGATGAAGTGAGAGAATAGCATTGACATACATACACTACCAAATGTTAAATAGATAGCTAGTGGGAAGCCGCCGCATAGCACAGGGAGATCAGCTCGGTGCTTTGTGACCAACTAGAGGGGTGGGATAGGGATGGTGGGAGGGAGACTCAAGAGGGAGGAGATATGGGGATATATGTATATGTATAGCTGATTCACTTTGTTATAAAGCAGAAACTAACACACCATTGTAAAGCAATTATACTCCAATAATGATATAAAAAAAGTTGTGGGGCTTCCCTGGTGGCGCAGTGGTTGAGAGTCTGCCTGCCGATGCAGGGTACACGGGTTCATGCGCCGGTCCGGGAAGACCCCACATGCTGCGGAGCGGCTGGGCCCGTGAGCCATGGCCGCTGAGCCTGCGCGTCCGGAGCCTGTGGTCCGCAACGGGAGAGGCCACAACAGTGAGAGGCCCACATACCGCAAAAAAAAAAAAATTGTGATATAATTTCTTTGGGAAGATGAGAGAAGGAAAAGGGAGCATGTAAGGAGTGGGAGTATAAACCTTCCTATAATTCCTACAATAGGAAGTCAATGATGTCTAAAACTGATAAATCATAAGCATACTATTTAGAAACATGGCAGTAAACACTAGAAAGAGCTAAAAGAGTTAAAAGTGGTAACTTCCATGGGGCAGGCCTTGGGTAGGGAACTGCTTACAATTTTCTTTTAAAGGCCTTTTGATATTAATAGATCTTTTTAAAATCATACACATGTATTCCTTTGATAAAAAATGATTAAAAAGGAAAAAGAAAGAAAATCAGAGATCATGCCAATCAAAGTCTACTGTTGCTCTTGCCACAGTTTCCATCCTCCTCCACTGATAACAGCACTTGGGTTTGGCTTTGGAGAATCTCCCTCCTTCACTGGGCAATCCGGTGGGCCTGTCAATCAAGGAACCCCAACATGCCCTGGCCAAGGGGGAGAAGGGGCCAGTGACACCCTCTTGGAATCTTGAGCAGAATGGCAAAAAGACCTAAAACAGCTGGAAACACTTCACCCAGAAGCAGAAGCCCTCCATTAGTACCTTCCACTTACCCAGGCCCCAGGACTCCCTTGGTTCGGACTTTTTAAGCTCTCCCTTAAATCCTCTGTGTTGCCCATTTCCGTCTAATAAATTCCTCTGTTGCTTAAGTTAGCTGGAGCCACTCTCTATTGCTTATAATAAGGGAACTTAAATGGGAATGTCTAAAAAAAATGAGTTTGAGGTTTATCTGTGCTTTTATTTGCCAGTGTAACTCACTACAGTGGTTTGCAAACTTTTTTGACCTAAAAAATACATTTTACATCACAATCAAATAAACACACACACACACATATATATAATATGTATACACAGACATAACTGAAACAAAAGTTTTGCCAAAATGTCTACCCTAACACTCTGAGAGTGTTAATTCTATTTCTTTTTTTTAAGACTTTATTGTTTTTAGAGCAGTTTTAGGTTTACAACAAAATTAGCAGAAAGGTACAGAAATTTCTCATATACATCCCCACACACATGCATAGCCATTATCAATATCATTCACCAGAATGGTACTTTTTAACCAAAGATGAACATACATTGATACATTGTAATTACCCAACATCCACAGATCACCTTAGGGTTCACTCTAACGAAGTGAATGGTGCTGCACGTTCTATGGGTTTGGACAAAGGTATAATGACATATATCCATCGTTATAATATCATACAAAGCATTTTCACTGCCCTAAAAAACTTCTGTATTCTGTATATTCATCTCCCCTCTCCCCACAGACTCCTGGCATCCATTGATCTCATTACTGTCGCCATAGTTTTACCTTCTCCAGAATGGCATATAGCTGGAATCTCTTTCTTCCTTTTTGAAAAGAGAGTTCAAAGCCTTTATGCCTATAAGACCACTCATGGCCCACCCATGCATGGACTAGACAGGATCTAAAAGGCAAACTCGGGGCTTCCCTGGTGGCGCAGTGGTTGGGAATCTGCCTGCCAATGCAGGGGACACGGGTTCGAGCCCTGGTCCGGGAGGATCCCCCATGCTGCGGAGCAGCTGGGCCCGTGCGCCACAACTGCTGAGCCTGCGCTCTATAGCCCACGCACCTAGAGCCTGTGGTCCAAGATGAGAGAGGCCACCACAATGAGGGGCCTGTGCGTGGCAATGAAGAGTAGCCCCCGCTCATCATAACTAAAAGGAAAGCCCACGCGCAGCAACGAGGACCCAACGCAGCCAAAAATAAAAAATTAAATAAAATTTTTAAAAAA
Source organism: Pseudorca crassidens (assembly GCF_039906515.1). Classification (NCBI taxonomy): domain Eukaryota; kingdom Metazoa; phylum Chordata; class Mammalia; order Artiodactyla; family Delphinidae; genus Pseudorca; species Pseudorca crassidens. Next base: position 108,815,211 of record NC_090297.1, on the reverse strand, counting down.
GGCAAACTCTTCTAATACTGCAACTTTTCGTCTAATATTGAGCCCTTCCCACTGGTCCTGCCCAGTAGAGGTACAGGGGGACACCTGTAGGGTATTTATTTATAGGAAGGCCACAAGTTTTGAGCCCCTTGTTACAATGATTCCTGTTGGGTGTGTTGTAAACAGAGGAATCATTTCTTCCGGCTTCCTGCTCTGAGCACATCTATTTCTTTTTTAACGCTGGTTCTGACCCACTAAGTTGATCTCAGTGATTATGCGATTATGATCAGCAGTTTGAAAAAAAAAACACTGGCTCCCTGTACCTGCCACATCTACCTCCAACAATAAAAGCAACCCAGAGAATGCATTAGCCATATTTCCATGTCCATGTGCAGTGCACTGAGGCATATGGCCTGGCTGGTGGAGAAATACCAACACAGTCCAAGGGTCCTGACATTCACTAGGACACACCAGACAGTTAAACTGTCTACGCTGCAGACACCAGAAGAAACATCTGTTCGTTTATTTATTCACTCACTCACTTTACACATGCACTGAGCACTCCTTCAATGGTGTGAATATACAAGAGGTTCCTGGAGACTGTCCAGAGCCATAAATTCTATCTGCAGGATGGCTCAGAGGAGAGGAATCCAGGAAAAAGCTTGTCTCCTGACTGATCGATTGTTTACAATCTCCTCCCCTTCCTTAAGAGCTCAGGAATGTCTCTTAACACCAGATCTCAGCAATAGTTATGTCATTCCCACCTTTGAAGTCAAATAACTCTCAAGCCCAGCCTAGAAAGAAAGAATAAAAGGGAATTTCTGTCTCCCCCTCATTCTAGAGGTCTCTGATAAGCTTCAAACTAATCTATGGCTGGAGATTGTCTGAATTCCTTGCTATTTTTCAATCCACTATTTTCCCCCGCCAGACAAGCAGCAAAACATCAAGGGATGGAAGAGAGTGTCAATTCATTCTCAACACTGCCAATGCCTTAGACTTAAGACTTTTCTGGATCTCTTTTCTACAGCAAGCAAAAAGAAGTGCAAACACCCCTCTCCTTTATTTTCCTCATACCCCGTTCCCTGCCTCAACCATCCCAAAACAGTGAGCAAGCTCATGGAGTAGGACTTGGGGCTGACACGATAGAGGATGGATTTTTTCTATCTACTGAAGATGAGGCATGGAGGTACTGGGGTTGGGCAGTAGCAAGACCTGAATTGTAATGTGGTGGAAACTCTCACAGCCTGGGCAGAAACAGAGAGGGGACTGTGAACAGAATTAAGTGATCATGTATACCCTAAACTTGAAATGAGAAACTAGTCAACAAATATTCTTTGAAGAGCCATAATTCAGGTGCACATGGGTTAGCTCTATCTCAAGGGCATGCTGAGAGGAAGAGGGGAAGGGAATCAGAATCGGAGTGGAGTGGGGGAAAGGGAGGCATACAAACGCCCCATCACCTTGTCTCTCATTTCACTCCCCCCCACAATAGCTTAGAAATTGATGAAATAATACACACCCATTCTGGGTTAAGTTCCCCAGCAGACCTAGAAACACTCAGCCACAAGTTACCCTCCTCTGCCTCTGGAGAGGAAGAATCATACAGTCTGCTGGGGTGGGGAGGAGACCAGGTACTGGGAGCCAAGGCAGTGAGGGGAGCTGGGCAGATCGGTTAGCACTGGAGCAGACGGGTGAGCACTCCTCTTTCCCCCACTCTCACTCCGTCCAGAAGCTCTCGCGTAAGTCACTTCCCTCCCCTTCTCAGCCCAGGTTCTGGCATCCCCTCCATCCACTTGCCCCGGGCTTGAAGGCTGGAGACGGAAGCAAAATCAACAACACGTCTCAGGAAGCTATCGGTTGGCCGACGGGGGGAGGGGAGCAGGAGACCCTCCATGGGGGGAAAGAGGAGAAATCCTCTTTCAGCAGAGAGGTGACCCCCAAGCAGACAGCCCTATCCCCACCTAGCGAAAGGTAAGAGTCCCTGGCCAATCTCAACGTACCTGGAGTTCTACCGCCCCCACCCTCCAGTCCAAGCCCTAGGATTTCACTCTCTACCCTTTGTCTTGCTACTGCTCACCCAAAGCCCCATGAAGTTCTTTGAAGGGCCCCTGAGGTCACCAGGACCCACAGAAAAGCCTAATCCCCCTCGTTGGGAACCAAAGTTCAAAAGAGCACAGGGATCCCGTCCCTGGAGCTCATTCTCCTACGACGCAATCTAGCAGCGCACAGGACGCCCGAGCAGCGCGCACCTGGAGATCCGCGCTCAGTTCGGGCAGGAGCCGCAGTGTCCTCCCAAAGGGCAGGGACGCCCCTTGTCCTTGAGCCTCAAAACAGTCTTCATCCCGCAACTCCCCAGGATTCCACCTCCCGCCGAGAAGCGGCAGAAAAAGAGAAGCGCCGCGAGGAGCTGACCGCACCGAGCGCTGCACCAGGTGATGTCAGCGAACTCCTCGCTGGGCACTGGAAGGGCGGAATTAGAAACCGAGAATACCGCGCGAGGGGAGGCGGTGCGGACGCTTTTTCTTACCGCGGTTTGCCCCTCCGGGTGCACATCCACCAGTGTACACCAGCTATGCGTCCCGTTCATCTTCTGCTGGGGTCGCAGCTGGGACTCCAACCCTGGGCCCTGCGGTCCGACTTCTCCCAGACTGGCGCGCGCCGAACCTTTCCTTGTATAGGCACGTCACGGGCGGAGGCACGATAGGACACGCCCCTAGGACGCCGTTCGCCAACAAGCGAGCAAAGGGATGCAGTGGGCGTGGCCTAGACGTTTCAGGGCACGCCCATCTGCGCTCGCTCAGATTTACCTAAAGGTGGGGCTTAGGAGCTGCTTTTCTGCTTAACTGAAGTTTTGCCTAGCGTTATGTATGGTTGTACCTTAAACATTAGTCTTGCCCTCTCCTTTCAACTCCAAGACCAGTATTGGTAAGACAGAATCACCCTGCCTGCCCCTAGAGGATGAGGAGTTCGAAAAAAGCTTCCATACATTCTCCTCTCCTTATACATAGGCCAGCCTGTAGGCTTTGTGGAGCTGAGCAAACATTTCCTCCACTGTACAGGCTCCCAAGACCAGCTCACTCAGACTGGCCTAAGCCAGTCTGGCAGGTGCCCTTCCCTGGCAGGAAGCCCAGGCCAAAGGCAAAGCTAGCTTGGCTCTGGGTGGGGCTTGTTTTGCACACGCTATTATACCAAAGCTGCCCTAATATGGATGGGAGAGGTGGGACACATTGCCTTAAAAGGAATTTGCATTCTTGAGAAGGGATGAACCTCAACTTCTCCAGTGGCATTTGCTCTCTAAGCCCAGGTTAGCATCTTAAGGGCCTAGAATAGAGGATGGCCAAGCAGGACCTTGGAGCCTCTTCCAGCCCAACTGCTCTCAGCAGGTGGCTTCTCCACTGGGCTATGGTCCACATGGACACCAGACAAGAAGAGGTCTGACCCACTCTTGAGTGGGCAGAACCCCTAAATCTGGCAATAGGCTCTGGTGAACAGCTAGCTCTCTTCAAGGCAACGCAAGGGCAGGGATGACAGAAACTTCCCCACCTCTCATGGAGGGACTGGGTCCCATGCCTGGTAAGAATGGATGGGTATCTTTGCGCCTGGGAGGTGCATGCTTGGGCTATCCCTATGCCCCAAAGGAATAAAACCCATTTCTGGTCTGTCTCCTTTAACCCTCAGAGAAGGCATTTACTGGCCTTGCTATTCCCAAAAGTTTCCTCAGGAAAGAATGGAGCTGCTATAAACACTTCTCGGTTCCCTAAGTTCCATCTGATCTGTTGTAAAAGGCCTCTAAAAGTGAGGTGAAGAAAACCCCAGCTTCAGCCTCTAAGCTGTACAGTAAAATGGTTTCTTCATAAAATTTAGACCTCCAAATAAGTCAGGAAAAAGAATGAGAAGACAAGTCAAGGATTTCAGTATAGATATATAATTTTAATATTTAATTTAAAATAAATTCAATGCTGGATTGGATTGGGAGAGAATATATGATTTGCAGAATAAAGGAAATTTTTTTTAATCATGAAATTACAAGTCATTGGTGAGAACAGGCTTCTCCCTCCTCTAGGCTTCTTACAGAGTCTGCTTAGAAAATAAGAGAGGTGAATCATCTCCCTTACCACCTCCCACCAGAACGTGGCTCTCCCCAAATCCCAAAGGAGGAATAAGTCCACCATTGCCTCTTCCCATTTCTACCAAGAGTCAGCCTCTAGCCCCTCTGTATCAGGTCCAAGCTCCTGAGATAATGAGGGTCCCTCGGTTCCCTACTGAGTTTGGGCACATCTGATCAGAGAAACCACAAGTTAAGGCCCCGGAGACCAAAACCTTTGCTTTTCAAACTTGCGTAGACAGTGGTCAGGGTTCCCAGGTGCAACCATCTTATAAGCACATCCATAGTCACGGAGGGAGAGGAGGAAGGATGGAAACCCTGAGCAGAAGCAGCCCCACCACCTTATCATGGCCCTCCCAAAGTCCCTCTCACAGGGCCTCATAGGCAGGGAAGCCGGTAGGTCTCTCGACCAGTCATTGGGGCAGCAGGGAAGGCAGAAGGCCCCGGTTGGGGAAAGGGTGGTCCTTGGAGAGGTATGAATGTGCAGGTAATAAAAGGCAAGAAGAGCATCCTTATCTCCTCACCCCAGCTAAGGCACTGAGAAGAAAGAAGGAACATAGAAACGGTAAAGATAGGAAGAGAAAGAGAAAGGGTCCCTTGGATCCTGGCCTGGGGAAGACAAAAAATACAGGAATGGAGACAGGTGGGGACTACCACATGGGCCCCATGACTGTGCAAAGAAGAGCCTCTGAGAAGTGGGTAGAGCCACGCCAGCATGTCCATTACCCATAATGTTCCCCTTACAGTGCTCCAGAATGGGAAGGAAATGAGTTGCAGGAGTCAAGGGGGCAGAATCACATAGGGTATTTCCCTGAGCCTGGGGTTAAGGGCTAAAGAAATAAAGCTTTATATACATGGCAATTTCTATCCCTTCCTATCCTGCTCAATCCCTCTCAGCCTATATGCTCACCAACCTACTGCTGTGAGGGAGCAGAAGAGGGGGTCGGCACTTAAGGAGGGGGCTCTGTTGGCTTAAAATGCCCACTCCTCCAGAGGAAAGGGAAAGTCTGTCTACCGGCTTAGCGCTGATGCCTTTTTTATCACCTTCACTCACACCCCTCCCTGTCTTAGGTCTGAATAACTGGGTCCCCCACAGGGATGAGGAATCTGAGGCTGGGCAGAGCAGAGCAGGACTGGCCAGGATAGGCCTCAAGTGTGGTTCATGGGCCCTTGTGGACCATGAGCTAACAGGAGCTAGTCTGCAGGTTGCTCTCCGTAAGCAGTGAGGCGATGGAGGAAGGATCGTAGACGCTGTCAAATTCCTCATCTGAGCTCAGCCCTTCATGTTGGAGAGTTGACTCAGCAGCTGAGCGGGAAGCTTTGCGCCTGAGTCAAAGAGAAATACTGGTCAGGGAAGGAGACAGAAAGATTTAAACAGCCTCCCTTTTCATGCTAAGGAAACTCCCAGTTCTCCTAAGGCCTAAAGCTATTCACAAGATTCCCCCACTAATTAGAGGTATGGGGAGATGGGGTACAGGATGGGGTCTGAGATACTAAAAGACAGTCACACTGGCTTTCACCCAGGAATGAGTGCCTGCCAAGTCCCTTCTTAGAGATCCTCCTCCCCATCCAGTTCAGGAGAGCCCATTCCCTTATTGCTCTGCTATCCCGATGGAACAGGGGTCAGAAGAGGAGCCCGTACCAGGAGTCCTTCTCCAGGACTTTGATCCGGGCCTGGAGCTGTTCATTGACCTCATGCTGTTCCTCCAGCTCACGCTGGGCCTTCTTCCTCAGGCCATCCAGTCGCTCAATTTCCTCTTCGGCTTCATCCACCTGCCGCTTCAAAGCCTTCACCCTCAGGCTTAGCTAGGCAGGATACCAAGTCCCCACATTAGAAAAGGAGCTGCTGCTACCGTGGCCTGGGATCCTCCCCTGCAGCAATCTTGACAAGGTATATACAGTTGCCCCTAGGAAAATGTTGAGACCATGGGCCAGTACCCTAATCTCTTAGGTTTGTCCTGGGGATTAAATAAGTTAATACATCACTTAGAAAGAGAGCCTAGCACATCATAAGTACTCGATACCCATGCTTACTATGACTGCTCTAATCTAGTCCTTTCACTCTAGTCTCTCTGACCTTATAGAAGGAAAGTCTAAGTTTAGAAGACCTATGAGATGGGACCTCTCTTGGCCTTCAAGCAAATGCATAGTATATACTTGCCATATGGTTGCCTGGCCCTAGCTGCCATCCTTACCTGGTCTTTCTGGTCATTCACATGCTGTCGTTCATCATCAATCTGGATGGACAGCTCTTTAACTCTCCGCTCCAGTTTTCGGTTGGTGGACTGCAGAACTGTCTTCTCCCTAAGAGGGTGGGGTAGGGGGATGTCTATGGCTGTTGTCATTTCTAAAGAAACTCCTACTTGGCCCCATACTGCCTCCAAGAACTCCAAGGGCTCAGCCACGAGCCCAACCATTAGACTGAGGAGGATCCAGGGCAGATGCAAAGAACCAGGTAGATAGAGGTCATTCACATTTCAGAATTTCTGCAACTCTCTCTTCTCCCCATCAAGAGAAGAGGTCTCCCAAAAGATCAAGCCAGGTTGGCCATGTCTGAAGCAGAAGATGTAGGGACACCAGAGGAGAAAAGCCCAGAGGGAGAGAGAGAGGATGGGCTCATGTCACCTCTCTTCAGCCTGCAGCCGCTCCTGCAACTCCCGATTCTGGGACTCAAGCTGAGAGAGGCTGGCGCTGGGCTTCTGGAAGCCTTCTGAGCTGGCCAGCCGGCTCTTCAAGTCCTTGTTCTGAGAGGGACAGGAAGCCTCCTTGGTTAGCACTCAACCTGCGATTGCTTCCATGGTCATTTTACCCACCTCCTGAGGCCTATCCCCAAGACCCCCCCCCGACCTCACCTGTCTCTCCAAGGAGATTTTGTCACACTCCAGGTCCTGCCGAGCAGCCCTCTCCTGCATGAGCTCTGTCCTCAGCTGGTCCACCTAGTGGGGATGGGCCAGAGGAACCAGACTTAGGGAGGACTGATGATGAACCAGCAAGTTGAACCAAGTGGAGCAGAGTAGCTGGAGGGTGCTCTCTGAAACCCCCAAATTCCCAGGCAACTAAGAAATCACAGCCTACTCAGATGGATGGGGCCCCAGAATTTAAACAGGGCCTCCTCAGTCTCACCAGGGACTAACGTCCCTTCTGAATGCAAGCAGCCCAGACTCAGATCCACAGCCCAGGCCACCAGGATTCCTTCCTCCATTCAAACTCCCGGCTTCTTTCCACCTGAGGAAACCCGCCAACCCCTCCCGAAAGCAGACGAGACCCTGCAGTAGAGCCGGCCACGCACCGATTCTGCAGCCAGAACTCCGTATGTGAAAGATGGGAAGGTAGGGTTGTTTCTGAAAGGGCCAAGAGGTTCTGTCATCGGGGTAGACACGGATAAGGCATAAGGAAGGGGTTACCTGGTCCCGACCACGATTCATCCGTTCCGTCAGCAGCTCCACAGTGCTCCTCTCCTCATCTAACTCCACCTCCAGCCGTGAGACTTTTTCCTGTGGCAGAGGGCCAACAGGTTAATTCTGCCCCAAATGCTGGACACCAGAACGCCAAACTCTGCCCAGGAGCCTCTCAGACACCAGCCTCCACAGGTTCTTCTCTCTCCCACATCCCAGAACCTATTGGTCCCTGCCCCTGCCCAGAGCCACCACGGAGCTAGCGCCCTCTGCTGTCCAAGTGAGGCATCAAGGGAAAAGGGTGGGCCCGCTCTGACCTTGGCGCCTTGGCAGGATGACAAACCCCAGAATCTATTTCTCACTGGTGCAGCCCTATTTCCCAAATGGGAAAATAGAGAGAAACCCAAGTGCCCAGGCCAAGGCTGAGATAAAGAGAGTCAGAAACTGAAGCATCAGGGTACAGATTGGGGAAGCAAATTCAAGTCAGGCAGTACCATGTAGAGGCTAAGACAAGACTGCCTGGATTTAAAAATCAGATCGACTGCTTCCTAGCAAAGGGGCCACGGACAAGTTGCTTGGCCTCTCTGTGTCTCAGTTGTCCTCATCTATAAAATGGGGAAAACAAGCCTACTCATGCCATAAGGTTACTCTCAGGATTAAATAATTCTTAAGTACCTGGCACACAGCACAATATGTAAGTGTTTGCTTGCTGCTGCTGCTGCTCTTATTACTGTTGTTGTTGTTATTGCCAAATATAGCAAACTGAAGACCACTGTTGACTCTAAAGGGGAGAAGCCACTGCTCAGCTCCAGCCAACTGTTGCCATGTGGACAATTCAAGACTCAAAGCCCAGTGTTATTATATTTTCCAAATGTATGAGAAAAGCCAGAAATCCAAAATTTTATGTGACATCTATAAATTTCTAAACAGTGGCAATTAATTCAAAGTTGTTTACAACACTGCAGTCAAACAAAACCCATCAGCTGTCGGCTGCCAGTTTCCTATCCCAGAGGCTGGAGTGTCCTGGCTCTTTTCCCCACATTAGTCCCACCTGTGCCAGGATCCGGACACCCTCACCTTCCCCATCCCACCCACCACCCGTCACCCCCTCACTGTCCTCACCTCAAGGCCCTTGAGCTGACGGCTCCTGTCATCCTGGGAGCGTTTTTTGTTCTCTGCCTCTTGCTCCAGCCCCTGCAGTCGCTGGACCAGCAGCTCTTTGTCCAGCCGGGCAGAGTCCCGCTCAGCCTGGGATGCCTGCAGGCCCTGCCGCAGCCTCTGAGTCTGGTCAGAAGAGAAAAATGCAGCAGCTCAGATAAGGTAAGATGGGGGTTGAAGGGTGGAAGCAGTCCACCCCGTGGGGGAAAATTCTTCAACTCTGACATTCTTTAGAATTGCCAGAGCACGGTGATGATAAAAACACTTGACTTTTAGCCCATATTCTCTATCGTCTTAAAATTCTCTACGCAAGTTTAAATCACGTGAGGAGCTTCTAGACTACTGATCCTGGATCCAAGCCCCAGGGCTTGTGATTTAAGTGTAACAGGAGGCATCTTGGGTGTTGAGATCTTAAAAATCTCCCCAGGTGACCCTAGTGTGCAGCAGAGTTTGAAAATCACTGCTGTGCAGACAGTGCATCCTCTACTGTCTCTGCCTACAGTGGACAACTCCCCCCACCCTCCCCCACCGAAGTGATTAGACCTAAACCCAGGTCCCAGGATCCCTTGGTCACAGGTTAAGAGGTAATGACCTTCAAACCAAGGACGTTGGGACTACTGCCATTTAGGCTCCTACCTCATCCTGAAGCCGGCTTAGCCCTCCAGCGGTCTTCTCAGCCTCACTGGCCCACTCCTTGGCCTGGCGCTGGGCATCCGCCACCTCCCGCCGGGCCTTTTCCTTGTAATCCTCCAGCTGGGCCTGGAGCTGCTGCAGGGCTTGCTTAGAGTCATTCCCAATCTGCTCCAGCTGAGACACAGAGAAAAGAGATTGTTTAGCACTGCATCTCTTTAACGGATGCCTCTCTCTCTTCTCTGGGCCCAGACTCCCAAGACTCTCCCAGAGCCTCCTTCCTGCCGAAGTAGCCCTCTCTTGCTCTTTCCTGGACCTAGGTCCCTAGTACGGCTGGGAGTAATATATAGATTTCCTGGGTTCAAATCCTGGCTCTACCACTTATTAGCTGCGTGACCACAGGCAAGTTATTTACCCTCTCTGGGTCTCAGTTCCCCATCTGTAAAATGGGATAATAACAGTGCACCTATATCACAAGGTTGTTGTGAGAATTATGTTAATTAATTACGTAAAGTACTTACAATAGTGCCTGATACAAAGTAAACCTTAAATGACCATATTTCAGCAAACCCAAGATACCAATGATTATTACAAAGAAAAAGAAAAATTTGCCAATTGAACTATAACATACTGTCAATTATAAGACACAAATCAATTTCAGAGACGATAAAATGTACATATTAGAACTGATGAAATATTTTAGGTGTTTACCCCGGTTTTATAAATAAGCGATTAGGAGGAGAACCTTACCTGAAAAAAAGCAATTTATCTCCTTTTCTTCCTTTCTCCTTCCCTCCCCCAAATATAAAATTCTACCAATGAAAATTCCTGTTTTTAGGTCTTATAGACATCTAAGGAGGGATTATAGGCCTTTTTCCTTCCCCTAAATATAAAACTCTACCAACGAAGATTCTTATGTTTAGGTCTTACAGACTTCTAAGAGGAACTCCAGGAGACATTCTCCAAGGATCAAGATCATAAAGGAATGGGAGGTAGGGGGAGGTCAAGAACACTGAGGGGAAGTAGGAAGGATGCCACACTGCAGATGTAGACTTGGCCTCCCCAACAATGAACTTGAGGAAAGCAAACACCACACGTCGTGACCCCATTCCCTCCCCTGTTCCCCCCGCCCCCCAGGCAAGCTTCTGTATGAGCTGAGCCTCTTCCTGAGCCCAGGCCACCGTGCCCCACCTCCTTGTTCAGCCGGTCCACAGTCCTGTCCAGCAAGCGCTTCTGCTCCTCCAGCTCAGTCTTGCTGCGCCGGAGCGCCTCCCGCTGCTTCCCCTCCTCCTCCAGGGCCCGGTTCAGAGCCTGCTGCTCCTGTCCCAGGCGGGCCAACCCCCGCTGGGCCTCTTCCAGCCGTGCCTCCAGTGCCCGCTTGGCTGCTATCAGGCTCCCCTCCTCTTCCTGAGCTGTGTTCAGGGCCTCCTCTAGCCGCTGTTTCTCTGCCTGGGAGTGGGGAAGGTGAGGGACGCTGGACTGAGGGGATGCAAAGCTTGGGCTCAAGCCATTTGGAGGTGAGTAGGTGGGAGGGAGGAGGAAGAGATGTTTATGAAAAAGGTGGGCAATGAAAACAGGCTCAGAGGAACCAGCAAAGATCAGAGAACATGCGAAGAGTGGGAAATGGACAAAAATACCAGTGCAAAGGCTGAGACGTTCACACTAAAGCACACTCCAGGAAATAAACCCGAGGTTGACAGAGGACTAGGGAGGCAAACAGAAGCACGCTACAGGCAAAATCAAAGTGATGGCTGAGTATTTAGCCAGGGATGAGAGGAGAGAGGGCCAGGAGGAAGCCAACAATGTCAGCAAAAGCACTGACCTCTAACCGCTGCACCTTGTCCCGAAGCCGAGCCTCCGCCACTTCCCCACCCTCCGCCAAGCCTCGTGCCTCCTTCAGCTGCTGCTCCAGACCCAGGATGCGCCTTCGGAAGTCATCATTTTCCTCCTGGGTCTCCCGAAGCGTCGTCTCCACTGCTGTCCGACGCTGCCCCAGCACTGCCACTTCTGCCTCTGCTGCCATCTGAGCCTGAGGCCGGTTCAGGGAGAGGTGGCTCAGACCCCAGGGCTCAAGGTCATTGGCGACTCCCAGGAAAGCCACCCCAAAGAGAGCTCACACGAACCCAGGTGTGAAAAGGGGTAGTGCCACCAGCCAGAGGCTTCCCTGAGAATCCCACCCCTACAGAGATGCAATGGGTGTCACCAGGTACAACCCAACCTCCCCCCCTGCCACATCCTGGCTACTTTTAACCACACACCTAGGACCAAGGTATTTGGTCTATACATACCCATGATAGGTAATTTTCCACGCCCTCTGGCTCCTCAGCCCTCCAGACCCCTCAGCCTCCACCTCCTAAGCCCTGTGCCCACTCCCCTTGCCTTGGAAGCCTCTTCACAGTCTTGTCTCAGTTGCTGGAGGGTCTTTTGTAGCTGGAGGTTCTGCAGTTCCAGCCCCCGGCCTCGTTCAGCCTCTACCCTCAGCTGCTTCTCCAACTCCCGCTCCCGGTGTCGCCTAGTCACCTCCTGGCTCTGCTTCTCTGCCTGCAGCTCCTTAAGTTCCTCCTGTGTCTGGTGCAGCTCCTAGAAGGGAAGGGAAATGGTGACAGGGCAGAGAGAGCCAGCCTGGGATAACAGAAAGTGGAGAAACTGAAACTCTCGTACACTGCTGGTGAGAATGTGAAATGGTATGCCCACTTTGGAAAACAATTTGGCAATGTCTCAGAAAGTTAACCATAAAGTTACCATATGACCCAGCAATTCCACTCCTAGGCATATACCCAAGAGAACTGTATAAACATATGTTCACAAAAAACTTGTAAGTGAATGCTCATAGCAACATTATTCATTACAGCTAAATACAGAAAGGACCCAAATGTCCATCAATTGATGAACAGATAAAAAATGTGGTATATCCATGTAGTGGAATATTATTCAGCCATAAAAAGTAATGAAGCACTGATACTTGCTACAACATGGATAAACCTTGAAAAACATTATGCTAGGTGAAAGAAGCCAGACATGAAAGGCCCCATATTATAGGAGTCCCATTATATGAAATGTCCAGAATAGGCAAATCCATAGAGAGAGAAAGATTAGTGGCTGCCAGGAGTGGGGAGGGTGACCGCTAATGGATGCGGGGTTCTTTTTTGGGGTGATGAAAATGTTCTATAGGTAGATAGTGGTGGTGGTGTTGGTTGTACAACTCTGTGAGTATACAAAACCCCACTAAATTGTATACTTTAAAAGGGTGAATTCTATGGTATGTGAACTAAATCTCCATTAAAAAAAATTACATGGAGTGAGAACAGATGAGGGTATGCATAAAACAGGATTGGCTATTTTTTTTAAATGCTGAAAACCAAAATATGTGACACAATAAATATTGGTGCTGCTCTGATTTCTTTTTTAAAAAATCAAAATATGATTTCTCATTCTAATTCTTTATCTATTAGCTACTTCTGAAATTCAGAAAGTATAATTAGGCTGAAAGGTTATATGTATATCGTGAGTCTTCAGTGTAAGACACTAACATACTAATTACAAAGAAAAAGAGGGGACTTCCCTGGTGGTCCAGCAGTTGGGACTCCATGCTTCCACCACAGTGGGTGAGGGTTCGATCCCTGGTCGGGGAAGTAGGATCCCACATGAGGTGCGATGCGGCCAAAAATAAATAAATTTTCAAAATTTTTTAAATAAAGAAAAAAAAGAAAAATAGCACAGTGTATGGTCTACAGTGGACTGGGTTAGTCTATTTTCCTAATATATATCTTATTGATTTACTAAATACTTAATAAAATTAGCTTAATATATAAATGAAACACTAGTTATTACTTTTTTGCTTTTTAGCTTTACCCAGCATAATAAGTCAACTGAGATTGTCCAGAGGAATGTCCAAGTTCACTATATCAGCCAATATATTTAACAGACCTCAGACTATCCTTGATATTTGTTAACTTAAAAACAGTATAGTAAAAATTAGGAGTACTTTTGATTTCACAACCACCAAAGTATGTTTGGTTAACATTTATTATCTTTTTCTCCACCAAATATTTTGCATAAGCTCAGGCTTTTATTTATCTGGAAAATCATCATTCAGAGCTATATTTCTTTGCTCATTTAAAAATATGATTACCTTGATTACAATTAGGTAGTTTTATAGTAAAAGCATGATAAACAAGAATTGATTAATTAATACTTGTTAACTGAGCACCTACTACATATACAGCATAGCAAATGAAAGAATATAAACCCAGAAGGATTCTCAGGAGGCCACAAATGCCAGTTCCCTATAATTAATGAAAATATTTTCTAATTTTCAAATCATCTGAAATAATTCATTGCTTTCTTGTCCTTCATAAACTGATACCAGGAATATGAAGAAATTATTTGTGTTCACTTCAATTTTATGACCTTATTATTCATAAAATATCCATACATGATAAAACATTTAGCTACCTGTGTCTAGATTCTATACTCTCTAAGCAGCCTTCAAATTACAATTTGGCTTCCCATATAGGTCAGCTGGCCATGCCACTGCAAGTGTTCCAGTCCATGTGACAACACTACTCATTGTAAGTTAATAAACTGGCATTCTAACTGTAAATGTTTGTTTCATAAGTGTAGTTAATGAGTCCCCTCTGAGAGACAGAGCAACTTTTGCTATCCTGACCAAATTAGAGGTTTCCAAGCTTGCAAAAATGACCCTGGAGTTTCACAAATCCACCTCAATGCTGCTACCCATGAGGTCTCTTGGGAGGCAGCCAGCAGCCTCTGGCTATAACCCAACCTGGCCGCCGAGAGCCCGTTCCATTAGAAACTTCTATACTGAGTGAGGAGACCAGTCCTGCTAGAGTGTGTGCTGGGAAGAGATAAGGCTGAACAGGCAGGATGAAGCCTGAAAACCAAGCACACGGGAGACAGCCACACAAGTGTGGAGGCCTTCGTGGATAGGTGAGGCAGATGCCCATCACCCCAACCTGCCCTATTGCCCCCCAACTCCCAAGTACCTTCTTGAGCTCCTCCACCTGGCGAGTATCTCCAGCATCAGCCCGGGCCTGCCCTAATTCCCTCTGCAAGACCTCTATCTTCTCCCCAAGTTCCTCTTCCATCTCCTCCTTCTCCATCCGCAGCTGCAGGAGTCTGAGCCCAGAAAGGTGAAACAAAAGGGAAAGGGAACAGGGTGAGGCCGCCTGCCTGGGAGAGGTGAGCAGGACAATGACAATGACAACCACCTCCCTGGAGGCAGGACACTGGGCACCCACCCTCAGGAGGGCGGAAGGTGGGGATGGAGAAGGGCAGTTTGAGAAATGGGAAAGGAAGGAGCACAGCACTGGCAGAAAAGAGGGGGAATATAAGAATCATGTATAAGCATCCTGGGGGGCAATGTCCTTACTCTTGCTTGGTGGCTCTAAGTTCCTCCTTGTTCTTCTGAAACATGCTCTGCCAATGCCCTGTCTCCTCCGAGGTCTCCTCCAGCTCCCTCTGCAGCTCCCGCACCAGGACTAACATCTTCTGCCTCTCAGCCTCCAATGCTGCGTAATCCTAGGGAAGGGGAGAGTCAGGGACCAGGAGGCTCGGAGGGAAGAGCTCACTCCAAACCAAAGTGTGAGTGTGTAGAAGGGGAGGCTCAGGTCCAGAGGCACCATGCCCACTGCACACCCTGACACCCAGGGTACCTGGTGCAATGCTAGCAGAAGGCTCTCTTCCCAAGACACAGTCTGCCCCTCTGTCATCTACAGGAAGCCTCCCCCAGTTATTTCCCCATGGGACTTTGGTCACACATCCTCACAGGACTTCTGGCCTGCACTCCTTCCCTCTGCTTAGGTTTCCTGAGCAAGGTTTTCATTACATCTCACATGTGTCTTTTAGGGGGAGTTCCGGTTATGACCATGAAAAATTCCCCAAATACCAAGACCTCGAGGCAGCCCCCTTCCCTGGGGGTGCTCTCTTTTCCCAGCCCTGCTCTTGTCACGTGCCTGGGTTGCATCCTGCATGCTCCGGCGAAGCTGCTCTGCGTCCCGCTGGTACTGCTGCCGCACATGCTCTACCTCCTGGTCACGGGAGGCCACCTCCTCCTTCAGGGCGCCCTTCAGTGCTGTCAGCTCCCGCTCCCGCAGCCTCAGCTGCTCCTCTACCCGCTGCTTCCCCTCTAAGACCTCTTCCAGAAGCTCCCGGGTCTCTACCAGGTCCTGGGCAAAGTGAAGGTGGAAGTCAATCAAAAATATTTATTGAGCACCTCCTATCTGTTAGGCATGGTACCAGGTGCTCTCTGCCCTCTAAGATGCCCTGTTAGGATAAAGGAAATCTACCATTCTGGGCTCTAGTGCCACGCCGTCATTGAGTCAGCGTGAAAGCACCCTAAGGGATACCTGTAATCAGCTACCTACTCCCCATACTTTAGGGAAACTGCAGATGAGCAGACTTGAGGATGCTCTAGCTGAAAGGAAGCAGAGGCTAAGGTACCCCAATCCTGCTCCCTACCTTCATTAGCACCTCTTTAGCAGGCTCAGGACCCTGGGCCTGTTTCAGCTTGTCCTGCAGCTCCATCACCTGTGTCTCCAGCCCATGCCGTACCATTTCACCCTGGTCCAGGAGGAGCTTCATGTTCTGGAGCCTAATATTAATTATAGACAACAGTATTGAGCACTACGTGTAAGGCCGTTTTCTAAACACTTTACTTATATTAGTTCCTATAAACCTCCTTCAAGTCTTTGTTCAAATCTTAACAAGGCTTCCCCTGACTACTTTGTTTAATATTGCAACCCAGCCCTCCTGATCTGCTTTAACCTATTCTACTTACCACCTTCTCATATGTAATACGTTTACTTATACAATATGTTAATTGTTTACTGTCTGTGCCCCCTTCCTAGAAGCTATGCTTCATCTTTATGGTTCACTGATGAACCCCAGGAATCTAGATCAGTGCCTACTACACAGTACTCATTGCAAAAACTTCTGCTACGTGAATGATTAAATCCTCACAACAATCCTGTGAGGTAGGTACCATCGTTAATCCCATTTTACAGGGCTTCCCTGTGAATTGGCACAGTGGTTGAGAATCCGCCTGCCAATGCAGGGGACACGGGTTCGAGCCCTGGTCTGCGAAGATCCCACATGCTGCGGAACAACTGGACCCGTGAGCCACAACTACTGGGCCTGTGCGTCTGGAGCCTGTGCTCCGCAACAAGAGAGGCCGCGACAGTGAGAGGCCCGCGCACCGCGATGAAGAGTGGCCCCCGCTCGCCGCAACTAGAGAAAGCCCTTGCAGAGAAATGAAGACCCAACACAGCCAAAAAATAAAAATAAATTGAAAAATAAAAAAAGAAATGTTCAGTTCCATCACATTTTTTAAAAAAAATCCCATTTTACAGATTAAGAACCTGATGCACAGAGGCAAATCTAGGGAGCCTAACTCATGTGCTGTCAGCATTACTGATAGAGAAGGTAAAGAGAAAGGTCCTATCTTTAACCTTCTCTGTTGGCCCCTTTCAGCTTCTGGAGATTTCCCTGTCTCCCCCAGCCCTGGGGGAGCCTCTAACTCTGGCTGAGGCCCTCATGCAGCCCTGCAAGCACCATCAGCTGCACTCACTCCTTGGTGCTCTGCTGGGCTTCCCCACTCCTCCTCTCCAGCAGCTCCTGCAGTCGGCTGCACTCTTCTGCCTTCTCCTCTAGCTGCCGCTCCAGCCCAACCCGGAATGGCTCTAGCTTCTGCCGTTTCTGGAAAGGGAAAAGAGAGTGAAACAGGTGGAGAGTAGGGAAAGCCTCTCAGAAGGACCAGGAATAATGGGAATACCTAACATCTATTGACACTCACTATATGACAGGCACTGTACTAGGGACCTTATGTATATTATCTGCATTTAATCCTCATAACAAGCCTCGGTACTTGTAATGGTTTAAAATATGTCCACAAATTATTTGACATTTCTTTCAAAAGGTGAAGCCTCTCTCCTTGAGTATAGGCTGGACTTAATATAGGCTCCCTTTGAGTATAGGCTGTCTCTTCTAACAAATAGAAAAAGGGGGAAGTGATGTGTAGCTTCTGAGACTAGGTCAGAAAAAGGCATTGCGGCCTCCTCCTTACCTTCTCTCTTGGATCACTCCCTCCGGGGGACGGTAGCTACCATACTGTGAGGACACTCAAGCAGCACTATGAAGAGGTCCACATAGCAAGGAACTGAGACCTCCAACTAACAACCACTGAGTAAGCCGTTTTAGAAGTAAATCCTCCAACACCTGTCAAGTCTTCTAATGACTACAGCCCCAGCCAGTACCTTGACTGGAAGCTCATCACAGACCCTGAGCCCCAACTACCCAGTTAAGTGGCTCCCAGATCCTGGGCACTCAGATACTGGGTGATGT
Organism: Pseudorca crassidens; assembly: GCF_039906515.1. Taxonomy (NCBI): domain Eukaryota; kingdom Metazoa; phylum Chordata; class Mammalia; order Artiodactyla; family Delphinidae; genus Pseudorca; species Pseudorca crassidens. The sequence goes on along the minus strand of NC_090297.1, from coordinate 108,797,583 downwards.
TTGTTTTGAGGTAATTTGTTACACAGCAAGAGATAACTAACACAGCACAATTATTATCCTCACATTACAGTTAAGGAAACAAAGGCTTAGAACATTTAAAGAATTTGCCCAAGGTCAGTTACATAGCCAACAAGTAAGAGTACCAGGATTTGAATTCAGTTTGACTCCACAGCCCACCGCTCAACCAGTACACGACACCGCTTTTCAGGAAACAAGGGGAGTTACAATCTAACACTTACTGAGCACCACCTATATACAAGGCAATACTGTGACAGGTGGAAGCAGTATAAAAAAAGAGGAGTACGTAGGCTTGAGCATAAGACTCACCTGAATTTTAACACTCCTCCTCTACAACTTACCACCTTGAGCAATTAACCTTTCTGATCTTCAACTTTCTCATCATACAAGGGTCAAGGATGCCTATTTTACAGGGTCATTGTAATTATTACATATTACTCGGGATAGTACCTACTACAAAAATTAAACTCAATAAATGACAGCTACTATTACTGCCATCATTACTATGATGATGCCAAGAACTGAGGTAAATAATTTACTCAAGATTTATACAGCCACAGCGAGTGGCAGAGCTAGGACAGGAAATTCCAAAGGAAATGGAATTAGAAGTAGTTAGACCCCTGATGAATGTGCTCCTCCTCTCTAAGCTCCAGAGAACCCCAGAAGTCCTTCCTGGGACTAGCACATGCTCTTGTCTCACAGGACACACAAGTGCTCATTCCATTGTTTGGAAGGGCCAGCTCAGGCCAAGGTTCTTTCCCCCTGTGGCCCTTCATCCCTCCTGCACCTCTAATCTCTCCTCACCTTCACTTCTTCATCCAGCTTTTTCTGTAGCTCCTCCACTTTTTGGGTGAGTTCACCCTGCCCTGCCTTAGTGGAACCAGAAGAAACCATCTGCCAGAGACACGGGGGGAAGGAAGCGAGTCCACATCCAGATCCCAAGGCCCACAAGGCCCTAACCCTGCCCCCTGCCCCACCGTGAGAAGGCCACTCACCACCAGAGGCTGCATCTGCTCCAGCAACAAACTGACCTTCCTCCTCACAGAGGTTTCACTTTCTGAGCTTCTGGAGGATAAAAGGACAGATGCAAAGGTTAGGGGAGGAAAGGGGTAGCAGAGATGAGGGAAGGAAAGGCTAAGAGCAAGGAAGATGGGGAACAAAGCTAGAAGGAAAAGAAGGGAGGTGTGTGACTCTGCTATTGGGAGGGTCCCCACTCACCCGTCTCTCAGGATGCCGTAGATGGTGGCCTTCACGTGGTCCACACTGCCTGGTGGGACTGCCTCCTGCTGGTCTCGGAGAAGGTCTGGAGTTGATTTGAACTATAAAAAAAGTAAACCCAGAGCAATAGGAAGACTACAAAGGTTACGCCAGAAGCGTGTGTGGGGTTCAGATGGAAGAGACGTGGCAGTTGGGAGACGAGGCCCTTCAAGCACGACGAACAAGCCTGAAGTGGGGTAAAGAGGCAACACCTCTGAGGCCGGAGCAACAGGCCAGGAAGGGGTCCAAGCAGGGTACACCTCTCACTATCGCTGCAAACCAGATTTTGCTCGACACACAGATCTCGACCAGTTGTGAGCTGTGTCACAGGTTATTTGTCACTAATGGCAGTTAATGTACTAGAATTTGTGAATGATTTACTTTTAGAATGGGCTTAACTTTGTCTCAGAGTAAAGTCACTCCCCCACGCGCTCGCATTCCTGAGTGGGAGACAAAGCGGGGAGTTTTGGCAAGAGCACCAGGGAGCCACTCATATCTTCCAAGCCTGCCTCACATTTGCTGCAGACCTAGCAAACGCTGGTGACTGAGGCACAGTTAATGGTCGGGCAATGACAAGTAACTCTCCATGCTTGTGAATGGTGATTTCACAGTTACTTCCACTTCCTTCAGCATTTTGCCCATGGAAGTGTCTTGTACATGTGAATACCATCTATTAAGTAGATGGATAAAGGGGAGGACAAAAAGTAGACTTTCTGCCATAGGTCATTTGAACCAACATGGAGACCCAAGTAGGTCAGGGCTGATGAGAAGGGGCCAGGGCTTGGAAGCCACAGAGGGGTGAGGTCTGACCTGTAGCATGGGAGGGTCCTGTGCTCTCCCCCGTGGCTCCTCAAAACTCTGAAGGACCCAGTCCTGGGTCTGACGGGAACGGCTAAAGCCACCAAGACAGCTCTGGGCTGACTGTTTCATGCTGCCCGTGTGCTGGTCATGCTTTGTGCTAGGGGTCCAGCGGTTGGGGGACCAGCGCTCCCGTTCCTCAATGGTGTCCCGTGGGAGCCGGCTGTCCAGGCTCTGGCTCCGCTTGCGCTGTTCAGGGGGCAGCATCCGCGTGCGGCGGCCAGTCCGGCCCCGGGCCTGGCCCCCATGGTGACTGTCAAACTTGTTGATGAGGGAGTCCACCGAAGACAGGGGGGCAGTGTCAATGGTGCTGTCCAGGTAAGCTCCTTGGTGGGCTAGCTCCAGCAGGCTGGTGCTCCTGTTGCTTGGACCCATAGGGGCAGGGCCTGCCAGTGAGGCCTGGGACTGGGAGCGCAGTAGCCTTCCATTCCAGTGGGCCCCGGGCTCCTCATCAGATGTGCTTCCCTGCGAGCGGTCAGGAAACTCCTTGGCCTGAGAGTAGGGGCTCTCGGGAAGTTCCGAGTCGGAGCTCAGAGCTCCTGGGGCCCCTCGGTTGTTGGCCCCCTTGATCTGGACTCCAAAGGAGTCGCCACCTTTCTCCCCACTGTTGAGCACCACAAAGGGTTGCCCAGCGATGCCCTGCACACGCACGGCAACCCCATAGGTATTGGCTCTTGCATCCTTAGCTGGGCGTCGTCCACCACGACGTAGGGTGCCCATCTCTGCATCACACACTGGCTCTGTGATGAAGCGAATCTGGACTCCATGGTCTACAGGGCCCCGGGGCTCGGCCATGGTGGACACCTGCTCCATGGGTAGGAGGGGTCCTAGAAGATGAAGAGTTTAAGCTGAGAGACTACAAGTAGAAACCCAGAAACCTCCACTTGCCCAGCTTTTGTGAGGGTGATTGCCCTGCCAATCCCTTCTACACAAAATAGTGGTTCTCATACTTTACCTGAGCAGCAGAGTCACCTGAAGGATGAGTTAAAACAGACTGCTGGACCCTGCCCCCAGAGTATCAGATTCAGCAGGTAGCCCCAAACTGAGGATTTACAGTTCTACCAAGTTCCCAGGTGATGTGATGCTGCTGGTCCAGATTCCACATTCTGAGACCCACTGACCCAGAAGAATCCATTTCCTCTAATACAGTCCTGGGCAGCTTGGTTTTGTCAAGAGTTTAAAGATTTTTCTTGATCTTCACACGTACACCTATAGCACTACCATGTGCTTCTCCTACCCCCAGGGAAGGCAGAACCCAAGCCCCACCTGCAGACACCTCCAACCCAATGGAGAATAGGGGCCTCCAATCCCAGAGCTCATTTCAAATACAGAAGACCCCAAGATATGTCATCCCGTTTCTGGGAGGATACTCAAAGAAACCAATAGCAGTGATGCATCAGCGTTGGGAGAACTGAGGGCTGGGGACAGGGATGGGAGAATGACTGGCTTTCTATTATATATCTTTTTGTCCCTTTTGAATCTGGAACCATGTACTACCTATTCAAGAAAAGATTTAAGTAACATTTAAGGGTACCAGTCCAGGAATTAGTTCCCTGGCGGTCCAGTGGTTGGAACTTGGTGCTCTCACTGCTGAGGCCTGGGTTCCATCCCTGGTCAGGGAACTGAGATCCCACAAGCTTCATGGTGCAGCCAAAAAAAAAAAGAGTATCAGGCCCCAGGACAGGCAGACTTGTCCCATCTGAGAGCCAGAGCCAAGACCACCTACAGGCCAGCTCCCTGGGTCTACATTGCCTAAGCTCAGAGTCAGCAAATGGAATGTGTTCCAGGTATTGCTTATTGCTCTGGCTCCAGGAACTTGCAGGGAGAGGTTCTCCTCTAAGCAAATAAAAATCCAGCTTCCCCACCCCTTCTGCTAACCTCCACCAGGGCCTAGCACCAAACTGGAGAAGGAGCCTCTGATGTACCAGAGACACAAACATACCCAACTCAACCTCCCAGTGGAGCTCTGGGCCAAGGAAACTTGGCAAGGCCCCTTTCAGGGATTGTAGAAGTGCCAGGAAGCTCAGGAACCCAGGAGGGGTGGGGAAGGGAGGGGCGGAGCTCCAGGTGAGAAAGGAATTGGAAGAAGAGCATTCCTAGTAGCATTCCCAACCCCTCCCCTACAGGGGAAGATACAGGGGGGGAGGAACACCTTATCAGCAATGGTTCTTCACCTTTTCTGGTGTCTGAGAAAATGATGAAAGCAATGCACCCTTCCCCCAGGAGACAGCCCACCCAAACTTTTACCACAGAATCTCAAGAGGTCCTTAAGGCCCACCCATGAACCCAAGGACCCGATCCTTCCACTATGCAGACATCGGGGAGGACTTTAACCAACCACTGACTCAGATACCCCAGAAAGCAATATTTTTAGTTGGCAGAGCCCTATGTTGGAATTCAAGTAAGAAATGGGACCAGAAAAGAAGCTACAAGGCAAAGGCGTAAGTTCTCCAAGCCACTCATCCAATAGAAAAGGCACTGGACTATAGTCAGGATCTGGCTTGGAATCCCAGCTTCTGACCTTCACTTGATGTATATAACCTTGGGCAAATCACAACTTTTCCCAGCCTGTTTCCTCATCTGTAAAATGGGTATAATAATACCTCATGAGGTAATTACCTGTGAGAATTAGATAATAACAACTATGTGGGTATACACAACTGTAAAAATGTATCATGTTATACACTTAAGATTTTTGCACTTTATTTACTTAGGTTCTACTTCAATAAAAAGAGGGGAAATGTCAAGATATTAAACATGAATGCACCTAGCAGCATAAGCCTGTCACAAAGCTGACAACAAATGTTATCCTGCACATATGCTGCTCCTTCCAACAGGACCTTCCTGGCTTCCCCTGGTTTACAGAAGGATGCCACTTCCTAGAGAAGCCTTCCTTGACCATTCCTTCCCACAAACTAGATCAGATTCACGTTATACACTCCATAGTTGGCCTTCAGTGAGTGTGCCTCAGTTTAGTTATATATTTATCAGAATGATGATTTGTTTCCTATCTGTCTCCTCCACTAGGTTATAAGCTCCTGGAGGGAAAAAAGACATTGTTCTCAGCTGACTCCTGTGTCCCCAGGGCCTGGCAGATGGTAGATGTCAATATATATCTATTAAAAGTTGTATCCCAGGGCTTCCCTGGTGGCGCAGTGGTTGAGAGTCCGCCTGCCGATGCAGGGGACACGGGTTCGTCCCTGGTCCGGGAGGATCCCACATGCCTCAGAGCGGCTGGGCCCGTGAGCCATGGCCGCTGAGCCTGAGCGTCCGGAGCCTGTGCTCCACAATGGGAGAGGCCACAGCAGCGAGAGGCCCGCGTACCGCAAAAAAACAAACAAAAAGAAGTTGTATCCCAAACCAAGGCAGACTCAACACAGCAGTGGGGAGATTTCCCAAGGATCGTGCACAGCCATTTCTTGTTTGTCCTAGTAACAGGACCTCTTCCTGGCCTGGACTCCCTGTCCTATTCAGGCATAATTTTGGAACCAGATGTGCCTAGAAGTCACATGATTTATTCATGATGCAGCTCTACCCTGACAGTACATCTACTGATCTTCCAGATCCAGGTCAAGAAGTTCCCAGCCTAGTCCCAGAGAGTGCATAGCCCTTGCCTGCCCAAGAGCACCAAGCTGCTCACAGGCGGCACCAAGTGTACCCTGAGGTCCCAGTGACTCCCTAACCTCAACCCCCTTCAGTCCCAGGACATGTGGGTCAAGGGCCAGGAGGGCTAAAGGGATCTTTGGGGTGGGTCAGAAAGCAGGGCTCTAAATGATTCAACATGGAAAACCCGAAACCTATCCGCCTTCAGTTACAGAGGACAGAGGGGCGGGGCCCGGTGAGCAAGGCAGCTCCAAGGCCTTTCGTAAGCCCCAGAGGCAGGTAAATAGTGATCTAGTGCCAGGCAACAGGGAGCCCAGAGCCTCTCCTCTCACCAGATGCCTGACCCTGCTTTTCCCACCAACTGTACTCTGGGAAGAGACTAGGCCACAAGTTAATTCAGCTTCATCTTTCTGCCTCTGTCATTCCTGCCTGTAAGGAGAGGGAGAACACAGCACTTGTATCAGGCAGCCACTTCTCCCTGAGTTACTCATTAGCCTGCCCTGCCCCAATTCCATCACCTCTGGCCCAACCATAAGCAGCTGGCTTCCAACTAGGAGTCACAGGGTCTCTGGACTCCTGGCAGGAAGTGGGGGTGGGGTGGCTCCAGGTGTGCCCAGGAAGAACTGGTATACATAGGGCCTGGCAATATGCTAGATGCTATATAATTGGCAGATGCAGAAAATGGATGAACTAGAGGTACAGAGATTAGACTCCCCTCGGAGGAAACAAGGAAAGCAAATGGTGAAAACAGAAAAGGACAGTTCAATGACCTTGCTCTTTCGGCTCCTATTTTCTCATAAAGAGTTAGCAAGATAAGGTTGCCCAAGGATCCAGAAAGAACCCCCCATGTGGGCTTCCCTGGTGGCGCAGTGGTTGAGAGTCCGCCTGCCGATGCAGGGGACACGGGTTCGTGCCCCGATCCGGGAAGATCCCACATGCCGTGGAGCGGCTAGGCCCGTGAGCCATGGCCGCTGAGCCTGCACGTCCGGAGCCTGTGCTCCGCAACGGGAGAGGCCACAACAGTGAGAGGCCCGCGTACTGCAAAAAAAAAAAAAAAAAAGAACCCCCCCGCCATGTGTACTCCTGGCTCAGTCCACTGGAAAAGTCAAACCTGAGCACCAGACTAGAGCTGCTTGGCCAGTGGGGAAAAAAACAATGAGGAACTGGGCCCCTGCAAACTGGCTGGACTGGTTTGAGAGGCAAGGGAAAGGGGAGGGCCGGGGAGACTCCACTGGCAGCTTGTGAAGCAGACCAGAGAAATTCCACACCACAGAGGAGGCAGAGGGGCAAAACCATGGGCAGGGACTCCGTCCAGCTTAGATGCCAAGGCCAAGGCTCTGAAGGAAGAGGCAGAAGGTGGGGAGGGAACAGGCAGGAACAGATACACAGTGTGCCTGGTGACTGACAGACAGGCCAGTGTGTAACAGAAGACTTTGTCTCCCTCTACCCCTCCCTCTAAAGTTCCCAAGGTTGCATTCCAGATCCCACACTTAACCTGGGCCACCTCCCTGGCCCTCAGTTCTCCCCTTCCCTGGCGTGAAGAAAGCAGCAGCCCTACCCCCTCCTCACCTCCCACATGGGTGATGGCATGCAGGTCAGCCTGGGGAAAGCAGGAAGGGTTCTAGGAAGCCAGAATCCTCTTAGGGTCAGGCAAATCTCTGGATTAGCAGTCCCCTAGAGCCAGCCCCCCATTCCCGAATATCCAGGATGAAAAAAGAGGTAGAGAGGCATGTGCAGGCAGCCTGTCGACAACATAGCGGTTGCTAATTATTTCCCAATTACAACAACTCTCCTCAGGCAGGGCATCAAAGGGGCCAAGCTAAGGCTGGCTCTGATTCCCTCACCTGCCTAAGGCAAGGGAATCTGCCTCAGAAATTTTGTCTCAGCCCTGACGTGCACCTCTCATCCAGCTTGGAGACTCAGAGGTGCTGAATCTCCTAGTCCTGTGGTCTCCTGAGGAGTCCTGCTTATTTCCTGCACCAGTGCCTATGGCTAGTCTGACAGCCATCATGGTCCAGCTGTCAGGGATGCCTGGTAGGGTTTAAGGAAATAATGGGGAATTTCTGAGAGGCATCAAGGAAATTGGTTAGGCTCCCAAACCTCACCCAATGGCCCCACCTAGAACCACAGAAGTATGTATGCTTGGGGGGAGGGCTTGACATTAGCCCCCAGAAAGAGGCCTCATTAGAAAGAAGTATTTCTACACATTTTGTGGGCCTAGGGATCTAGGCTTACTCAAATCCCTCTCTTGTAGAGCACTCTCTCAAGAGAAAGAAGGAAATATGCTCCCTGGCAAGAAAGCAAAGGAGGACAAAAACTGAAAGACTTAGTTTCACACCTAGCAAAGAGATGGGGGTGCCCTCTTGCTCTACCTCTCAGTGTCTATTAATTGCACCTGTCTTGCCCTATAGATGAATGGTTAGAGAAAGATTCCACCTCAAAGCCAGAGGGAGGTATCAGCACCGGCTCAGACTGGCAGTCGGGTAAAGAACCTCAGGGAAACAGCACCTTTCCACGCCCTTTCCTTTACGTGTCTGAACCTCAGGCAGCAGTTCCCTTTGCCCAACTGAGACTGACTCCTTCCCCCCACCATTCCGGTCTCCAAGAGAAACTCTGCCCCGGGGACTGGCGTCTGACCTCCAGAGATATATGGGCCCTGAAACGCTTCCATGCCCTGGGAATAGCCTTAGCCTCAGGTGCCCCTCACCTGGCACCTTCCCAGGCACCTGCGTGTGGCATCTTAGAGTAGGAGCCAGCTCTTAATCACTACTCCCACCCTAACTTGACCTCCCCTCCTCCTCTCGCCAACTCAGCACCTGTGCCCTGGGTATCTCTGATCGCCTGGACTCCCGCCCCTCAGGGGTACACCTGAGGGCTCGCCTGCCTCTCAGGTGCCCTTGCGCCCGCCCGGTTCACTCACCCCAGCCGGGCTCGGCGTTCCCGGGCTCGGGCTCGGGCTCGGGTAGAGCTGCACGCGCGGCTCCCGGGCCCTCCCCCTCTGTCCCTCGGCGCTCCCTCCTTCTTTCTCCCCCTCCCACCAACCTGTTACTCCCCTCCGGAGCTCCACCTCCATTGGCCGTCACCACCCGCCCCGCCTTACCCTTCCTCGGTTGGTCCGTTTCCCGCGAGGGGCGGGGCCACCGCCGCAGGGACCCGGACCCGGGGTCGCTAGCCCGGGTGGGCGGGAGGGGCCGGTCGGGTCACGTGGGCCGGCGAGCGGTGGAGTGCGGGGGCGGGGGTGGGGCTGCGAGGGGCATCGGGAGGCCATTTTGGGGACTTAGTGGTTGGCCGCCCTTGACGGCCCCCGCCCGGCCCCTGGACCAGGATCCTCCAGCCAGAGCATCTTCTCTCCTCAGCTGCAGAAGAGTCCCCCGCCTGCCGGCTTCTCGACGGGAATCTCTGTCCAGACTCCTTTCTGCTCTTCACCTACCTCCGCATAAGCCAGAATACTCTTCCGTCGCATTCTGCGGAAAATATCTTCCCGGTCCCCCGACGTCAGCACCTCCTCCACTTCAGCTCCGTCTCCCTTTTCCCCAACCTGAGCTGGATCCCAATCTTGGATTCTCCACCCCTGTCTCCTGGCCTCCACAAATCATTCAGCCTGGCACCTTTTTCTCGGTAGTATGTATCAATTTCCAAACCATATAATTTAATCTAAAATTCATAGTCGTCGTTTGTCTCTTGCCCTACGCTAAGTTCTACCAGGGCAAAGAGCTCTTGTTTTTTTCTCTGGTTTATCCCAAACGCCTGCAAAGGGATCGGCATATGTTAGGCGCTTAATAAATATTTGTTGAATGAATGAATGGGAAGGGGCGGGGTGAGTTTACAGGGAACGGGAATGACTCATTCTACACAGAAGGAGGTCTCAACCCCAGATTACAAATCCATTTTGGGGTTTAGCCTTTCAAGAAGTGGGGAAATTGATCCCAGTGCCCTGAACAGTAAAGTCAGGGGTGCTCAGCAAACTGCAGGCACTCTGCTAATCTACTAGGTGTAAACAGCGGTAAAGCTGACTTCCTAGATTTTAATCGTTGAGGTATGTAAAAAAGAGATTGACATAGTTTACGTTGTTGGGTTCTGATGTTCTCATTTATTCAACAGATATTTATTGTGTACCTATTTAGGGTTGAAGAGGACTCTTACATGCTGCTGACAGTCTAGTGCTTTCTCGGGAGCTCATTTCCTTCCCCTCCCCCCAAACTTCGAAGGCTAGATGTAGGTCCTGGAGATTAAAGTCCACCTCCCAGTTCCTAGGCTGGGACGCAAAGTCTCAGCATTCCAAGGGAAGCTTTATGTAGGGATCTGAGCCATCAAACCTGCCCATGCCCCAGGGAGGAACAGCGGGCGGTGGAGTGAGGAACAGGGGGGATCGGAAAAGGAAATGTCTCTCCAGGACTACGTTATCTCCAGCCCACTGGGGTGGTTTTTGAAGAGTTTTTTTTTTCTTTTGAAATTTGAGATTGTTTAATTGACCCAAATATTGGAAAAGTGGAAACTCCTAAACTCTCCTAAGTTAACACCTCAATAATTAGTATATTTCGTGTATTTGTAGTAAATACAAAGTTAGAGTGGCAAAGGAGACACCCCACCCCTGCACTATGAACACAGATTACAAGAAAAAACCAGGAGACTTCTGAGTCACAGTCATCATCATCTGTCCCTCGAGGAAGTACTCAATCTGAGAGAGACACTATCATCAGGTACAGATGGCAAAGATGACACCAATGCCTTTTCCAGAGTTTGTGGTCTGTCTCCTTAAGAAATGTAACAATTTGGCAAAATTGACCAGTTTATAAATATAGCAAAGATAGAAAATTAGAGCGAAATATAGTATCCAGAAAGAAGAAATGAATTACATTGATATGTACTCAAGAGAGTAATTTTACTTTTGTGAAATGGTGTAGGAGAGAATGTTCTAAGTAAATTGGAGACAGCTTCATTGAAAGCAGTGAATTTGGAGCCAAATTCTTATCCTGCAATTCTTTCCTGAGTTCTCCAAGACTATCACCACTACCACTAAAAACTCTACTGAAATCGTCTCAGAGATCACCTATTATTCTGTGGCCAGTTCCTAAATGGAGCAGCAGGAAGCTACACAGGAAGAGTAATTAAAGATAAACAAATAACTGAAAGGGGGTGATGCCACTGGCTGAGAGTGAAAGGACAGGAGACAGAAGAGATTTGGGGATAGCCTGGAAGAGGAAGAATAAAATAAATTAACTTTGGAACTTGCCATCTTGGAGAAGTAGGTGGGACACACACGCGCACACACACACACACACACACACACACAAGTCTAGCAAACAACTGGAAATGAAGCATAGAAGAGAAGCTAGGGCTAGAGACAGATCTAAGAATCATCCCCACAGAAGTGGAAGTTTCTAAAGAGGACCAAAGAACAAACCTTGAAAAGTATGGGACAGAGGAAGAAAAACAAAAGCCAGTGATGGAGTAGTCAGAGAGGTAGATGAAAAAGTCCATAGAAGGGACGTGTTCAAGTAGAAGAGACTGGAATTTGGCATTTAGAAGTTATGGTTGATCTTCCAGATGTCAGTTTCAACAGCGTGGCAGACCCTTAGGTCAAACTGCAGTAACAGGAGTATACCAAGAAAAGAGGAGAAAAGGTACCTTGACTTAAAGAAAAACAGGGTGAAAGAAAGGGGAAGTTGTATGTTGGTTTGGTTTTGTTTTCAGGAAAGAGAGACTTGGTTGTATTTTGAGGATAAGCGAGAAGAGTGAGCAAGATTCAAGAAGTACGAGAGAGAGAGAGAGAGAGAGAGAGAGAGAGAGTGCGAGCGAGCGAGCACTCAAAGCCTGACACAGAAGAAAAGGTAAATTTTGTGTTCTAGAACTTAAATTGGAAGACCAGGTATGAAGGAGTGGGGAGTTGAGAAAGTTGAGTCAGGTAACTTTAGTTCACCAGATAGATGGACCTGCCAAAAATAAGAGTGATTCTGAGGGCTGGAGACTGTGTAAACAAGTTTTGAAACTGTTGGAATTACCTATGAGCCTAAAGAAGGATATGAAAAGTGCCCAATGAATGGCACAAATGAAATAGTACTGAAAAGTCTTCCTTCCAACTAGAATGGGGTGGTATCTAATGTGGACCTTGAAAAAACAGGTAGGTGAAGGGGAGAGGTGGGGGGAAGGGCCTTGGGGCAGGAAAGCACAATGTTTATTTTGGAACTAGAAGGAGATCCTACAGGCTGAGCACAGGGACAGGTGAGGATTGAGAAATAGACTGGAAAGGTAGATTCTGGGATAAATTTTGCAAGGCCTTGAATATCAGGATAAGGAATGTGGACTTTATTGGTAGGTCATAGAGAGCTATTGAAGGTTTTTGAACAAGAAAGTGGCAGTACTTCAGAAGGTTAATCTAGGTTGGGATGCTAAATGCAATGGCAAGGCTTGATTGAGGTGGCAAGTCCTACGCTAGAGTGGTGACCAAGGGAGGGAAAAGAAAGGGACCAGTCACCCTGATGTCCTTTTAGCACATTACTCACCATTTCTTTACAAATTCCATTACAAATACTCTGCTCTTCAACAGCAGTAACAACCTGTAATTATACTAATGCTTGGGGCTTTTCCTGGTTGAGTAAAATTTTTATTATGGGTGTTGTTAGGGAAGATAATAAGAAATGGTCACATTATATACTCGCTTGATATACTCTTCCAATCTTTGGGTTCAGGATCTCTAAGTCCCCAAATGATCTTTCATTTTTTCTGACCCACGTCCTCCACTCTTTCCACAAGAGACTTTATGAGTGAACATCACTGAGGTAGAGCACTGAGTCAGGAGTTGAGACCTATATTCTAATTTTACTTCTGAGAAAGCTGTAATCCTAGCCAAGTTTCCTAAAATCTCTGGAACTCAGTTTCTTCTGAGAAATTAAGGAGATGATGGGAATTCCCTGGCAGTCTAGTGGTTAGGACTCTGCACTTTCACTGCTGAGGGCCTGAGTTCGATTCCTGGTCAGGGAACTAAGATCCCACAAGCCACGCAATGTGGCCAAAACTAAAAATTTTTAAAAAAAAAGATGATTGCAGATTCCATAATTATATTGTTTCCTTTGGCTTCTTTGGGGGCAGAAGTCACGTTCTGTCTTCCAGCTCCTCTTTTTATTATCAGTTAGAAACATGAGTAAGTGTAACCATATCTGACAGAAGATAACTATTTGGGACAAAGAATTCCAAGCAACATTTTCAGCCTAATCAGAGTCACTCCTGACAAGGGAAAGACTCCTCTCCCAGCTCCTCAGGTGACCCTATACCCTTTAACCCTTTGATAGATCCCAGCTGCCCCACCTCTAATGCTCTGAGCAACTAAATTCCATCATGTTCAGTCTCCAGCATACATTCAAAATATGAGTATTATTTAAAAGGAAAAAAGAGCAAGAAGGCTACGTACTTCCAATTCCAGTGGTAATTAAAAGGGACAGATTCCTTCTGAATAATTTCTTTTCCCGAGTTGGTAAATTGCCATTCTGAGGAGACAGCCAGCTTTCCTCCACACAGCCAAACAAGAGCTGATTGTACCTCACACCCCACTTTCCTTTCCTCATCCGTGAAGGAGGCAGAAACTAGGCAGCTTAAACCTATGCACACATTCCCGAAGCCCCACATTCTCTCACAGTCCATTGTGGCAAAGAATTTCAGCAGAGTCCCACTCTGATTTACTTAGGTTCTTTATCTGACTGTTTCTCAAAGTTCATGTTTCAAATACAGAGGCAAGATGATATATGGAAATAGCACTGGACTCGAAGAGAAAATACCTGATATGGCAGCCACAGAGATATGTAGCTCAGCTCTCCCTTTAAGAAGGACTCTGGGGACTTCCCTGGTGGCTCAGTGGTTGAGAATCTGCCTGCCAGTGCAGGGAACACAGGTTTGAGCCCTGGTCCGGGAAGATCCCACACGCTACGGAGCGACTAAGCCCGTGTGCCACAACTACTGAGCCCGCGTGCCACAACTAGAAACCCACGTGCCTAGAGCCCATGCTCTACAAGAGAAGCCACTGCAATGAGAAGCCCACACACCACAACGAAGAGTAGCCCCCGCTCACAGCAACTAGGGAAAGCCCGTGGGCAGCTGCGAAGACCCAACACAGCCAAAAATAAATTAATTAATTAAAAAAAAAAAAAGACACTGGCATTCAACTGCCAGAGTGCTGTTAGCTGTCAGCCTCCAGCTACATCACCTTTGGGATTTGTTACAGTGTTAGAGACCCCACTCTCACTGAGGCCCCACTCTCACTGAGCAGCTATCAGCCTATGACTAGGCACCATGTGGACATTAGGGCTTGGCCATTTCTGCCCACTGTTGGACTCCTCTAGAGGACGCTGTTTGCTCTGGAACTTTTCACTGGGTCAGCTGCAACTTGGGAGGATCTGTCTGCATCATGACTTGAGATTCTCCTTGCCCAATTTTGTATTACTATCCAAACGCTTTACTTACCCATTCCTGCTTCCTTCCCCTTGATCTTTCATAGGCATTGCTACCCAATAAATCTCTTGCACTCCTAATTTTGTCTCAGCATCTGCTTGCCAGACCACCTGAACTGACTCAGTTGGTTCCAGGAGTGGTCTGAGAAGGCTGGCAGTAAGATGGGGTTTGGGAACTGCATTACTCACTGCCTGGCTGGCAATAAGAACCCCTCCTGGATAGTATGTGGGGTACAGATAGTCACTGGGACAAGGTGATGGCGCATTTGCTAAAACTTTCACTGATGGTGAAGTGGGAAAATATTCCTATGGTGCAACAATTCGGACATATGTGGTAGGTGGAGGGATAGCAGCGGATACAAGGACAATGGAATTAGCTGACTTATTAAGTTGCATTGAGTCCTGCCAAGAGATAATGAAAAGCTGAGAGCAGTTACCAAACATTGAAAATTGACTGTGAAGGCCAGAGAGCTTCTTTGATGGGTTACAAAGAGGCCCTTATAACAATGGGAGAGGGGGAAAAAAAAAGCTGAAGACCAAACTCAAGACTTGAGAGTTCCAGGAGGCAGACCTGTAATCAAGGTCAGGATCCTGGTTAGGAAAACCCAGGACCCTGACACATGGAATGGAGGTATCTAGGTGGTGCCCCCAAAGATTTTGGCTCCCTACACTCTTCTGAGCACCTCAGAGCCTTAGAAGGGGGCCCACCCTTTCCTGTTAGGAGCTAGCACTCCCTCCATGTGTGAAGACACTGCAGAGGGCTCTCCCCCTCAGAATTTGCTTCCACCTCCTCTCCTGACTGCCAGGATCTTAATTAGGGTTAAGTGACAGCATGGTCCAGTAAGAACATGCTGGTCTTGATAAGGGAAGAAAAGGACATACCCCAAAGTAGCTGCAAGAACTGACCAATATGAACTGGTAAGAGTTGGGGAGTATCTATGGGGTTGAGTTTTTTTTTTTTTGGCCTCGTTGGGTCCTCCTTGCTGCGTTCAGGCTTTCTCTAGTTGCGGCGAGCGGGGGCTACTCTTTGTGGCAGCGTGCAGGCTTCTCATTGCAGTGGCTTCTCTTGTTGCGGAGCACGGGCTGTAGGCGCGCGGGCTTCAGTAGTTGTGGCGTGTGGGCTCAGTAGTTGTGACTTGTGGGCTCTAGAGCACAGGCTCAGTAATTGTGGTGCACGGGCTTAGTTGCTCCGCGGCATGTGGGATTTTCCTGGACCAGGGCTCGAACCCGTGTCCCCTGCATTGGTAGGCGAATTCTTAACCACTGTGCCACCAGGGAAGCCCCTGGGATTGAGTTTTTGATGATGCTTAATCAAGGGGCTGAAATACAAGACTGAATAAGGAAGAGTTTATTGACTGGGATCCCCTCCCCTGGAATAGAATTTAACTTCCTTGTAAGGACCTGCCTGTGTGGCTCCTAGAAACCTGGAGGATGTGATAACTTTTGCTGAGTGAAGTTCAATTGCCTGAATTGCCACAGCAGTTGGGAGGGAGAAAGGATTAAATGGCTCAGTGAAGTGGCCATGCTAGAGTCAATTATAAGAGGCCAGAAACCCTACCAAAGGATGTTCCATGGAAGGTCTAGAACAACCCCATTTACCAGTGCCATCAGGAATGTGCTGGTAAGAGGAGTACCAGCATTACTAAGAAGCTCAATGTTGGCTTTCTTCTGCAAGCCAGAGCTAACAAGAGGAGATGCTGTCACAGTTTGGCTCTTCTATAGCAACAGCGATAGAGGCCAAGTGGCAGCATTTAACTGCCAGAAGCCTGGGGGTTATTAATGATCCTAATGACTGGCAAGGTCAGAGGGACAGCCCAGGAGCTTGACACAAAGAGTTGTGTAGATGAGTGATAGAACATGGCATCCCTAGGGGCAAAATAGATGGGCAGTCAAAACAAGGGTATTGCTGCATATATGAAAAGAAAGCAAAAATAGATGAGCAGAAACCTCAGGATGGAGGTCCCAGTAAAAAATCATGGTCCCTTGTCTAGTTCCCCAACCTCAGTCAGTTTCCAGACCAAGATTTCTTTGATTAAAGAGGTGGCCATGTCTCCAAGACTGGCAACAGCACAGTAAGTATATACTGTAGTCTTTCCAAAAAGGGACTTAGGACAATTTCCTCAAGTAACTGTAGATATAGGAGAGAACACCCAGGCATTTTGAGGACTGTTGGACACAGAATCTAAGTTGACATTGACACCTGGAGACCCAAAGTGTCATTCTCACCCCTCTGTTGGAGTGGGAGCCTGTGAGAGTCGGGTGATAAGTAGAGTCCTAGCCAAAGTCCAGCTTCCAGTGGATCCACCCTACCTAGTCAGAAGCAATCTGTACTGTGTGGACATCCTGCACAACATCCCTCTGGTCCGTTACATTGATGACATCATGCTGATCAGTCAGGATGAGCAACAGGAGCTAGCACACTAAAAGCCTAGGTAAGACACACACTGGGCTTCCCTGGTGGCGCAGTGGTTGAGAATCTGCCTGCTTAATGCAGGGGACACGGGTTTGGGCCCTGGTCTGGGAGGATCCCACATGCCGCGGAGCAACTAGGCCCGTGAGCCACAACTACTGAGCCTGAGCGTCTGGAGCCTGTGCTCCACAACAAGAGAGGCCACGATAGTGAGAGGCCTGCGCACCGCGATGAAGAGTGGCCCCCACTTGCCACAACTAGAGAAAGCCCTCGCACAGAAACGAAGACCCAACACAGCCAAAAATTTTAAAAAATAATAAAGTAAAATTCAATTGTATATTAAGTGAAACTTTAAAAAAAAAAAAAAAAAGACACACACACTCCAGAGTGTGGAAGATAATCCCTACAGAAGTTCTTTTTTTTTTTTCACACAGAAAACATATAGTTTATTTTAAATTTAGGCAGGTCTCAGATGTGAACTCAAAAGAATAGTTAGATCCAAACTCTGTTTGCTTGCTGTAAAGATTTTTTTAGAGCAATTACCGAAGTCAATTTGTCTTTTAGAAACTTCTGCATATCAACCAAGAGTGCATTACATTGTCTACAGAGAGGATTGGAATCTTCTCTCTCTTTTTTAAAATTTATTTATTTATTTATTTAATTTATTTATTTTTGGCTGCATTGGGTCTTCATTACTGTGCGCGGGCTTTCTTTAGTTGCATCGAGCAGGGGCTAATCTTCGTTGCGGTGCACGGGCTTCTCATTGCAGTGGCTTCTCTTGTTGCGGAGCATGGGCTCTAGGCACATGGACTTCAGTAGTTGTGGCACAGTAGTTGTGGCTTGCAGGCTCTAGAGCGCAGGCTCTGTAGTTGTGGCACCCGGGCTCAGTAGTTGTGGCTCGTGGTCTCTAGAGCACAGGGTCAGTAGTTGTGGCACACGGGCTTAGATGCTCTGCGGCATGTGGGATCTTCCCAGACCAGGGATTGAACCCATGTCCCCTGCATTGGCAGGCGGATTCTTAACCACTGTGCCACCAGGGAAGTCCTGGAATCTTCTCTTTTAAGGAAGGCCCTTAGGTGGAGTTTTTCTTTTTTTTTAAATTTTATTTATTTATTTTGTTTTTGCCTCCTTTGGGTCTTAGTTTCGGCATACGGGATCTTTCGTTACAGTGCGGGGTCTTCATTGGCGCATGGACTTCTCTTTAGTTGTGGCGTGCAGGCTCCAGTGTGCATGGGCTCAGTAGTTTGCGGTGCACGGGCTTAGTTGCCCTGCGGCATGTAGGATCTTAGTTCCCCAACCTGGGATCGAACCCGCGTCCCCTGCATTGGAAGCCGGATTCTTAAACACTGGACCACGAGGGAAGTCCCGAGGTCGAGCTTTTAAAACAATTTTTCTCCATTTTGAACAGGATGCATGATTTAGCAAAAGGCTTCAACAAACACTTTTGTAGGAAGCACCTTCCAGTGCCTGCCCCCTGCCCCTCCTTCTCTCTCTCCCTGCTGCAGGCCTGGGCACCCAGAAATTCTTACATCAGTAAATTACATCAGTTAGTCTTACATCAGTAAGACTAAAGTCAAGTCTTATATCAGTAAAGTCTTTCTTACATCAGTAAAGTTCTTAAGAGTCCAGTGTTTAAGAGACATGCCAGGACATCCCTTCCAAAATAAAAGACAAACTACTTCATCTTCCATCCTTTACCACAAAGAAAGGATCACAGACCTGGGAGGCCTCTTCAGCTTGTGAAGGCAATACCTTCCACACTAGGAATACTGCTCTGGCCCACATACTAGGTGACAAAAAAAACGTGCCAGCGCTGAGTGGGGCCTGGAGCAGGAAAGGAGTAGCCCCACAGTCTTAGCTCGTGCTGTTACAACAAAATGCCACATATCAGGTAGGTAAAAAACAACAAACATTTATTTCTCATGGTTCTGGAGGCTGGGAAGTACAGCATCTTGGTATTTGGTAAGGGCTTCCTGGTTCTTAGATGTTTGTCTTTTCACTGTGTCCTCACATGGCAGAAGCAGGGAGGGGTCTCTCTTGGACCTCTTTAATAAGGACACTAATCCCATTCATGAGGGCTCTCTCTGAGGACCTAATCACCTCACAGAGGCTCCACCTCCTAACACCATCATATTGGGCATTAGGATTTCAACATATGAATTTTGGAGGGACACAAGCATTCAGACAATAGCACCTACTTACCATCATTCTCAGTGACCCACTGGGGACTTTGTGCTTCCTGTTCCTGCAACTCTGGGCTCTGCAGGGTTTGAAGTTCTAATCCCCCAAAGGATATATTCTTTCCACAAGGGTAACACTGAGTTTCATGCAGTGGCTGCCACCTGGGCACTTTGGACTCCTTGTATACAGAGAGCAGCAGGCAAGAAGTTACCATGTGGTCAAGGGTCATTGGCTCTGATCAGGGAAGAGGTAGACTTCCTTCAGTTACCCAGTTGGGGCAGGGAGGAATGTGCGCCGTGACCCACCTGGGCACCTCTTGGTACTCCCTTGCCTAGTTGTGACCATGAATGGACAAGTGTAGCAACCCTGACCTAAGAAGTTACCTCAGACCCTTCAGGAATTAGTGTTTGGGCTGCACCACTGGATAAGCCACTGAGACCAGTAGAGGTGAAGGCCGAGGGCAAAGGGGATTTAGAATGGAGGAAGGAAACAATGAGCACCAGTTGCAGCCCTGAGACCAACTGCAGCAATGGAGCTGTACATTATTCCACTAACCTCCCTCAACTGAGTTTCTCCTGAGAAGAGGTCCAGGGAACACTTACTCAATATGTATGGAGAAGTGAATCCACGTGACACAAGGTGTGGACTGTAGCAGCTGTGGAGGTGCCCCACTTGGATCCCCTTCAGAAAACTATTTCTGTTCACCTACCAGAATGCAGTGATCTCACAGCTTCCAGTTGCAACACCTTCAGGATTCACTATTATATTCCAGTTGAGACCATACTTTCCCCAGACAGCCCCCAGCCAATGACTGAGCCTGATGTGGGTACCAGGACTGGCCATTTCTGCTCGTCTAACTGGCTATCTTTTTCCCAGATCTCCGTGTTGGGCTGGCTGAGACCGTCAGAGCTGCATCATGACTTGGGGCTCTCCACGCCCAATCCTGCTTCCTCTCTCTTTATCTTTTACAGGTGTTACCCCCAATAAACTTCTTATATTGTTAACTTTGTCTCAGCAGCTGTTTCCCAAAAGACCCAAACCAACACACCCAGGCAGTAAAATAATATTAACCAGAAAAATGAAAACTACGTATATATGTAACACACACTATAATTACAAAGATTTTTTACGTTTACATAGATGAGACCTGGAAGAAGACATAGAAAAATAAAACTAGTTGATCTATTAGAGTAAAAGGATTGTGAGTGAAATTTTTTTTTTACCTGTCCTTTACTGTTAACATTGTTTATACATTACACAAAAATAAGGAGAAAATAAGGATATTGGTTCTGCATCTACCTTCTGCCTCTATGGGAAATTGACAACTGAGTTTTAATTTCCTTGTCTGTAATATAAGGATAATAATTGTGAAAATAAAATGAGATTAGGATTATGATCTCATTTTGCTATTGTACAACACTATGAAGTTGCAAAGTATTGTTTTTATTGTAGGCTGGGGTCTCAGATATAAGGAAGTTCGTCAATCAATAAATGTTTGTTGAGCATCTGCTATGCATCAGGTACCATTTGTATTAGTTTTCTATGGCTGCTGTAACAAATTAGTGCAAATTTAGTGGCTTAAAACAGCACAAATTTATCACCTTACAGTTCTGGAGATCAGAAATCCTAAAATCAGTTGTCACAGGGCTGCGTTCCTTCTAGAGGCTAGGAGAGACTCTATTCCCCTGTCTTTTCCAGCTTCTAGAAGCTGTCTACATTCCTTGGCTCGTGGCCCCTTCCTCCATCTTCAAAGCCAGCAGCACAGCATCTTCCAATCTCTCTCCCACTTTCTGACTGCTGTTGCTGTTGTCATATCTCCTTCTCTGACACTGATCCTCCTTCCCTCTTATAAAGACCCTCGTGATTACGTTGGGCCCACCTGGATAATCCAGGCTACTCTCCCCACTTTTAAGTCCCCATCCTTAACTTAATCAGATCTGCAAAGTCCCTTTTATGACATGAGGTAACATATTCAGGAGTTCCTAGAATTAGGAGGTGGCCGTTTGGGGGAAGCCATTATTCTACATTATTGTGGTAATAGAGTGATGAACACAGGAGGTGAGATCCCTGCTCCCATGGAGATTCTCTTCCAGTGTAGGAGAGACAGAAAATAAACAGGTAAATTAATTGATAAAATGCTAATAAGTGCTATGAAGTCAATTTTATTTATTTATTTTATTTGTTTATTTATTTTTGGCTGTGTTGGGTCTTCGTTGCTGTGTGTGGGCTTTCTCTAGTTGCGGCGAGCAGGGGCTTCTCTTGTTGCAGAGCACAGGCTCTAGGTGCATGGGCTTCAGTAGTTGCAGCATGCGGACTCAGTAGTTGCGTCACACAGGCCCTAGAGTATGTGGGCTTCAGTAGTTATGGCGCGCAGGCTCAGTAGTTGTGGTGCAGGCTCTAGAGCACAGGCTCAGTAGTTGTGGCACATGGGCTTAGTTGCTCCGTGGCATGTGGGATGTTCCCGGACCAGGGATCGAACCCGTGTCCCCTGCATTGGCAGGTGGATTCTTAACCACTGCATCACCAGGGAAGTCCCCTGAAGTCAATTTTAAAAGGGCATCATGATGGTGACAAGGTTTGGAGAGTGGTCTGACCAAGAGAACTCCCTCTGAGGAACTGGCTTTGGAGCTAAAGCCTGAAGGACTATAAGGCAATTACTAGCACACTTGGCTCTGTTCCCCTTGGAGTCCTTTGGATATTTTTGGTGAATTTGGGGCCTGTTAGTTCAGGAAGTGTGTTGGCTTTTACCATCCTCACTTATGAATGAGCTTTATTAAGCAGACCAGTTCCAACTCACAAAGTAAATATGGATTTGTGACCCCCCCCCATCCAGGGATTTTATTCTCTAGGCTTTCTGAATTTCAAGTCAAGATCAAGAACCAACCCTTTCTCTTTAGGATTAAGAACAGCACCCAGCACTGTTTCATGCATATTGTCCGGCATAAAAGCCCTAAGGCTGCAATGTGATGGCAGAGCCCAAAGTGGGAGTAATTTCAGTCCTTACCCAATTAAATTTCATTCCTTTGGAAATGATTTTCAAAACCGCTTCAGAAAAGTTTAAAGTAAACCGGCCTCAGCTAGGATTTGGTTCACCACTGAGTCCTGGGGGCAGGGAAACCAGGTCCCAGATCCCTCTATTCGGTAAGTTGTACTGGTGTCTCTCAAGTTCTGTAGTGTATATAAATTTATCTAATTTATCTGAAATGGGATGAAGAAATGGGACCCTTGGCACCAGCAGAATGGCAGAGCAACTGGCTTCCCTAGGAAAAAGCCATCTTTCTCTCCAGGCTGTGAAAGGGAGGGTTTTCTATAGATTGAAGGTTACAAGGAGACCATGGCCTCAAGGAGAGCTAAATAAAGAATTATAAAAAGTTTATAAAAGGAACACAACATTCTCACCCCAGCTAACCAAAGACTTTTTCCTCTTCAGTTTTCATCCAAGGAGAGGGAGTGGCTAGTTTATCCTGAGATGTGGCTGGAAATCTTACAATGACCCTCTTTGTATCTCATCTCCGTGGGTTGACCTTTGTTTTCCCCCAAATAATTATTTTATTTCAAAATAAATTTTTCTTTGATTGTAAAGATAAATTAGATAAATTTATATATGCAATTGAAAAAATTAAAAATATATAAATATATATATATAAACGTGTATATGTGTGTGTATGTGTGTGTGTGTGTATATATATATATGTATATATTCCAAACTCTGTGATCAAAAAAAATTTACATGTAAGATTCTGTTTTCCCTCTTTGTGCAGTGAACTCGTGAATGGGGAAGATGGTGGCTTTGGGATCCGCCTGGTGGCAGCTGTGCAACCTTCCAAGAGGAAGGCGACCGCCTGCACCATCTTTGCACAGCTGCCGGCGTACAGGCCCCTGATTCTCGAAGGAGGGTCCGCAGCGCCTCGAAGGGGTTTAAGACGTTCACCAGTGTGTTATTTTTGAATAAAGCTTGAGAGCTTTGGAAGCCCAGCAGGGGCAGTGCCCCTTCACAGAGATTCAGGGATAGCCTGGTGGCTGAAGGCCTAAAGTTTGGAATTTTCCTCTTGGAGAAGTGCTGTTGGGATAGCTGCGATGCCCAGGTAATGGTTCCTGCCACTTCATCAACAAGCTGTGACAAGAAGTGGAGAGTGACAAGAAGTGGAGAGTAGCGTGCCTTCTACCTGGGTACTGTGAATTTTGCTGACACAGAGGATGTTCTCTACCTGGTGTTGGACAGATCCTTGGAACTTCACGTCTTTCCTGCATTAACCCGCGTGAGCAGCTGTCAATCTCCTGGGGTGGAGGGAGGGGACTGCCTAGAAATTTGGGGACCAAAATCAATTAGGTGGCCTTTACTTCATCTTACCCAAAGGATTCCAATAAAGTATTTTAAAGCAACTAAAAAGTAGATTGGTCTCAGTGAAAACAAGATGGTACAGAAAGGTGTAGGGACATGAAAGGTTAACCACCAGTGAATGAGCATCACAGTTGACGTCTAGCTGTACCTCTTTGCAGCCACATACAAAAAGTAGATTCGCCACATATTGACACCAATGTTAAGGATTTCTAGATTGATTGTGGTAGTATTCTTATATTTGAGGTTTTTATTACGCCATTAACACAGACATCCAATTTGCCTTTTGATCAATTGGTGAAAACATAGGTTGTCCAGATATATTTTAAAAGAATATACTGGTGGTTGCCAGGGGCAGGGAATGAGGAAATGAAGAGTTACTGTTCAATGGGTATAGTTTCCATTTTAGAATGAAAAGTGTTCACAGGGATGGATGGTGGTGATGGTTGCTCAATGTGATGAATGTGTTTGTTACCACTGAACCTTATGCTTAAAAGTGGTAAAGATGGGGAGGGGGATAAATTGGAAGATTAGGATTGACACATACATGCTACTACATATAAAAAAGGTAACTAATAAGGAGCTATTGTATAGCACAGGGGATTCTACTGAATACTCTGTAATGGCCTATATGGGAAAAGAATTTAACAAAAAAGAGTGGATATATGTATAGCTGATTCACTTTGCTGTATACCTGAAACTAACACGACATTGTAAATCAACGATACCCCAATAAAAATTTTTTTTTAATGGTAAAAAAAAAAAAAAAAGATTCTGTTTTCCTTTTTCTAAACAGCTTGATTGAGGTATAATTGACATACAGTGAACTGCACACACGTAAATATATAATTTGATAGTTTTGATACACACACGTATATATATATGTATGTGTATATATATATATATATATATATATATATATATATATATATATATATATATATATATATATATATACATCTGTGAAATCCTCACCAAAATCAAGAGGGTGAGCATACCCATACACCAGAAATTGGGGGGAATGGGATGGGGTGGGGGTAGCTATGTTCTCTCCGGGTTTTAACCTCTTGTTATCAGCTCACAAGTTTGTGCTCTGAGTAATAAGACATGAATCATTCATTAAAAAATGTTTTCTATAAAAGTGGGCAGACAGAAAAACAACTTCCCACCCACTTGGCAGATGATTTAGGTTCATTAACCTAAATCATGTCACTGCACTGTCAGCTCCATTTCTTCATTGTGTATGGGACTCGGCTGGAATGCAAGGGCTGGGAAAAGTGCCCAGCTGGTGTCCCAGGCCAGCTCTTGGCTGCCCTGCATGGGAGCAGGAGGGGAGTTTTGCCCTCAGTTCCCTGCCAGACCCGCCTTCCTGCCGTCCACCTTCACTAGGTACCTTATTATTCAGCCTAGGGCGTCAGGCATGAGTTCCTTCTTCCCCTCTGGCTCCTCAGTTTTCCCTATGATCTCAGAGGAAGAGATATTTATTTATCCTTCATTCTAAAACCAGCCTCTCCTCTTAGTGTCTAGACTTAAAAATTCCTGTTCCTCTCCACTATTCATCAATATTTATTGACTGCCTACCAGGTACCAGACACTGTTCTAGGCTCCCGGAATATAACAGAAGTCAAAACAGACAGAAATCCCTGCCTTCATGAGCTTCATCCTAAGTAAAGCAGGGAAACTAAAAGCTAGAATCTTACTTCCACCAATCTCCCTTTCCTCTTTATCATCTTCAATAATTCCCTCCCTGAGTTACTTTCCTTATGCCCTGAAAATGTATAAGAGAAACTTATCCTCATCCTTTTGCAACTTGAAGCTGCTCTCCTATTTCTTTCCTTTCTATTTACGACGTCTGAGTCAAGCAGTTTATCACACGAGGGTTCCAAGTCCTCTCGTCCCTCCTCTGCACGTGAGCTGAGAAACTGAAGACCTTGTCTCAGTCCTCCCTTTACTGAGTGGCTCTTCTTCCTCTGCTTCCTGGTTTTCCACACTCTTTTCTCCTTGGGTTCCTACACCACTGCTCTGTCCATGGTCTTCCATAGCTCCAGCCCCTCCCCTGCCTCTTTCATGGGAACTTCTTCCCCTGTTTCCTAACTGTGGACAAGGTTCTTTCCTCTGCCCCCTACTCTTCTCCCTCACTCTCATGCTTTCTACTGCCACCTCCAAAAGCAGACATCTCTCCAAGCTCCATTTTAAACACTGACCTCTCATTAGTATATGAAATCTGTATTTCTAAATTTTTCCAGGACTTCTGCACTTGTGCAACTCACCTTTACTTAGGACACATACAAACCAGGTGCACGAAGTTCCCCAGTACCCCAGCTCTGCTTCCCAACTTCCCTGCCTCTACTAATCGTAGTCCTCATTCTCTCCAATATCAGGAGCACCTCCTTTCTCTTTTTCTTTTCTTTTTTTTTTTTTGCGGTACACAGGCCTCTCACTGTTGTGGCCTCTCCCGTTGCGGAGCACAGGCTCCGGACGCGCAGGCTCACATGTCGGATCCTCCCAGACCGGGGCACGAACCCGTGTCCCCTGCATCGGCAGGCGGACTCTCAACCACTGCGCCACCAGGGAAGCCCGCACCTCCTTTCTTAGAGTTGTACCAGAGACTAGCTACTAAGAAAACCAGCCAGCTACTCTGATTGAGGGGATAAACAAACAAATAATTATATAACTAAACAAATAAGGCAAATTTATGGGACTATGTGGGGGTTAATCCCTACCTTTGGCAAAAAAGGTAGAAAACAGTCTTTGATTTCAGAGGAAGACCTAAGCATTGCTAGGTTGTCAGAGGTTAAGTCAGAGGGCACAGAAGGAATGCGCAGGGCACTGGAGTGAATGTAGGGGAAGTGGAGGGTGCCTGAGAGACTCAGAAAAGGGGGATTGGAAGCAGGAGGAGAGTGGGGATAAGGATCTAGAGTCAGCTATTTGCTGATTCTGTATCCTGGGCATGGCTAGTTCAGATAGGGTTTTGCTCCCGTTAGTGAATTGATGTGGAATGATAATGACAAAAAGCAGGAAACTCAATTGTCACAGTCAAGAGGAGGCTAAGAAGACATTACTAATAAATATTATATGGTATGCTGGAATAGAAAAAGGTTATGAGACTAAAAACTAAGGAAATCTGAAGAAAGTATGGACTTTAGTTAATAGTAATGTGTCAATATTGGCTCATTAATTGTGATAAATATACCATGTTAATGTAATATTTTAATATATAGTAGGGAAAACTGGGTGTAGGGTATCTGAGAACCCTCTCTGCTTACTATCTTTGCAACTATTCTGTGAATCTAAAATTATTCCTAAATCATTTATTAAAAAATAAAAGCAGTAAACTCTAATGAATTCTTGATTTTGAAACTTTGGCTCCCTAAGCTCACAGGGAAGACCTATCACTGGGAGGATTCCTGCTGGAGGAGCCTGGTATGGACACTATTATTATTCCCCAAACCGAGAAACACTTGTGTTATCTTTGATGTCTTCCTCTCCCAGGCCCTTTATATCTAAGCTATCATGAAGTGATATTGATTTAATTTTTTTTTTTTTTGGCCACACTGCGCAACTTGCAGGATCTTAGTTCCCCGACCAGGGATCGAACCCAGGCCCCTGCAGTGAAAGTGCCAAGTCCTAACCACTGGATCGCCAGGGAATTCCCTGATTGAAATTTAAAATACCTCTCATCTAGAAGTTTCAGTGTATAACATGAAAAGCTTTGTTCCTGTATTGGAAATAAAGCAATGCTGCAAATAAAATCAAAAGACTCATAAGTCAGGGATAATACTTATAATTCATACAATAAGCAAAGGGTTAATTTCTTTCATTTATATAAAGAAGTACTAAAGACAGCCTAATAGGAAAATGAACAAAGGATAGCAACAGGAAATTCAAAAACAGAGAAAAAATGATTAATAAATAAACATACAGAAAAAATGTTCAACTTCACACATGATTAAATACATGCAAATTAAAACAACTACAAAATACCTTTTTTGCTGATCAGACTGGCAAATTCTTTTTAAGTTTGGAAACTTATGGAATTGGCAAGCTGTATTTGAGAACAGGCATTCTCAAACTTTCTTGGTATGAGTGAAAATCAGTACAAACTTTTTAGAGAGCAACAAGGCAATAATGATCATTATTTGAAATACAAATATCCTTTGATGTAGCAGCAATTCTACTGCTAGTATACTGTATGAATATAATTTGAAGATATGCCAAAGCGTTTGTGTATGTATAACAAGGATGGTCTTTTCAGTATAATTTCTAAAAATTCATGAAGTAATGTCCAGCAATAGGAGGCTTGAAAAATAAATCATGATACACCTATACTATGGATGTTAAAAGGAGGAAAGTAGACTTCTATATGTCAATATGAAAATATCTCCAAAGATATAATACTGAGTTTTTAAAAAAGGAAAATATAAGAAAAAAGGAAGAGCATTTATAATATCTCATTTATGAAATAAAATATGCCTACACAAACATATACAGGACCAGATACATAATTTGTAGCCTAGTGCAAAATGAAAATGATGTGTGGTCCCTTGTTCAAAAGTTAAGAATTTCGAGGGGTGAGGGGGAAGGTATGGCATTAACAGGTACATACTACTATATATAAAATAGATAAGCAACAAGGGTTTACTGTATAGCACAGGGAACTATATTTGATATCTTATAATAACCTATAATGGAAAATAATCTGAAAAAAACATATATATATATAACCGAATCACTTCACTGTACATCTGAAACTAACAATATTGTAAATCAACTATACTTCAATTTAAAAAAAAGTTAGGAATAATTCAGGACAGTAACAACAGCAGAGCATTAAACCAAGCTTGGGGCCCTTCTGAATGTTGTCTCTGTGGGACTGGACAGGTCACATGACCAAGAAGCTGGCCCTCTATGTATGGTTCAACCTCATGATTTACAGTTTCTATATTTGTCAATTTTGCCTACTTGCTAAAATTTATCTGCAACCCCCCAATCAGTAATCATAAGGCTTTCATGGTCATTCACAGATGTGTTCAGAGCAGCAAAAAATTTGAGTCATGGGATAGTGACGTTACCAACTGAGGTCCAACAGGGCAACGCTCTACCTCCTTGTTTCAGCTCTCATCCGGTAAACAAGTGTCCTATTCATGGTCTGTTTAGTGCTATGTGTTTTGCTTTTGTGTGTATGCTTTTTGTTGGTGATTTCGCTGTTTACAATGGCCCCCAACTGCAGTGCTGAAGTGCTTCCCAGGTGCAAGAAGGCTGGGATGTGCCCTACAGAGGAAAAGGGTGTTAGATAAGCTTCTTGCAGGCATGATTTAGAGTGCTGTTTGTCATGAGTTCAATGTTAATGAATCAACAATAGGTATTAAATAAGGTGTCTTTAAACAGAAACACACACAAGGTTATGAATTTATCAGTTGAAAATGCTCTGATCAGAGGCTTGCAAGCACCTACCCAGTCTACTGTCTGGCATGCCTTCTCACTCCCCACCTCATCTGTAACCCTGACCATGCCAGTTTCTGCCTCCATATTTTTGCCTGGATCCGGGCCACACCTCTGCATCTTCCCAAATCCTGTCCATTATTTGGCTTCACTATTTTAGTGACACCCTTCTTAATTTCTTTTCTCCTATGACTTTCCCCATTTCTGAATTGTTATGGAGTTAAACCACAAAAGGAGTGTTTCATTTACAGGTTATCTATAAGTCTCTTAAGCATTTACTATATGCCAGACACTATTCTAATCACTTTACAAATATTACTTCATTTAATCTTCATGATGATCTTATAAAGTAGGTGGTATTATCACCCTCGTTTTAAGCGTGGAAATCAGAGCACAGAGAAGTTAAGTAAGTTGCTCAAGGTCACACAGTAAGTAGCAGAGGCAGAATTCACACCCAGACAGTCAGACTCTAGAGTCTTGCTCTTAACCATATAAAATTCTGTCTGCTGATTGCGCAAATGGATAAATTATATGATGAGCTCCTTGAGGGAGGGGACTATATCTTCCATTTCTTCTCTTGAGAGCCCCATATCATGATTAAGAAAGTCTTATCAACTGCCTAGAGTTTTTTGGCCCTTATTTTTATGGGAGGCTGACACTCCTAGCTCTGGGGATGGACTTGGTACTGGGAAGTCAGGCTAAGCATGGTTCCCTTATTTGGTAGCTGCCTTCCTCCTCCTTGAATACCCCATCTTTCTCCCATGGGTCGGCTGAGCTAAGCCCTTTGTTGACTTGAGCCCTCCACGTGGGACTTCCTATTAACTGCTTGCCAAGAGCAGTGGGTCATGTGGCCACAAGAGGGCGAGATGGATGTCGGCTCCATGGGTAAGACTCAGGGTTACAGGAGAGTAAAAGGCAGGATTTCATTTATCCATCTGGTATCCCGCCCCTTCACCCTGTAGTCTACCCACATTGGGTCCTTCCAAAATGCATGGGGAAATGCACAGTTTGGGTTTTTGTTTTGTTTTTGTTTGTTTGTTTGTTTTTCCGGCCTCACCATGCGACTTGCGGGATCTTAATTCTCCGACCAGGGATCGAACCCCGGCAGTGAAAGCGTGGAGCCCTAACCACTAAACTGTCAGGGAATTCCCAGAAATGCACAGTTTTAAGATTCATGGGGGCCCGGGTCTGAATCTTGGCTCTACCGCTTACTGTGTCACCTTGAACAAGTTACTGAAGCTTTCTGAACTACAGTCAGGCCTCTGAATGCGCTTATGTTATTGCTAATATGCTAATATGGTAATGGCTAAGAGTGGGTACTGGGACTTCCCTGGTGGCGCCTGCCAATGCAGGGGACATGGGTTCGAGCCCTGGTCTGGGAAGATCCCACATGCCGCGGAGCAACTAAGCCCGTGCGCCACAACTACTGAGCCTGCACTCTAGAGTCCGCAAGCCACAACTACTGAACCCCTGAGCTCCGCAACAAGAGGAGCCACCGTAACGAGAAGCCTGCGCACCACAACGAAGAGTAGCCCCCGCTCGCCACAACTAGAGAAAGCCTGTGCGCAGCAACAAAGACCCAACGCAGCCAAAAATAAATAAGTAAATAAATTTATACAAAATAGGCAAGACAGGCCAGGTAGGGTGGCTCCATCCCATTAGGGACTCAGGCTGCTTCTATATTTCTATCCTGCTCTCCTTAGCTCACAGCTTCCATCCTCAAGGTTGCCTCCTGGTAGCAAGATTTGCAGCTGCAGATACCACATCCATATTCTAAGCAGCAGAAATGAGGCTGAGGCAAAGGTAGAAAGGGAGACCTCTCAGCGAAGTCAGCCACCTTTAAAGGTCTTTTCCAAGAAATTCCATCACATCTCATGGCTCCTCCTAGCGACAACGGTCTAAGAGATGTCGTTTCTCAGCTAGGCCCATTGCCACTTTCAATAACATAAGGGCTCTGTTAGTAAGGAAGGATGAAATATTGGGTGCTGAGTAGGCAACTAGCAGTCTCCTCTCTAGGCATTGAGATGTCACATCCAGTCCAAGACACCAACATTTCAGAGTCCTCTCATTTGACAGTCTTTCTGAGATCTAACTTTCGTTTCTTCCGTTTTTGTGTCAACTTCTTGTCCTATCTTCCTCAAACCCTTTATTCTTAGACAGAGGGCAGACAAGAAGGAGCTTAAATGGTCCAAAGGTTCATCCTTGAATTGTCCAAAGGTCGAAAACCATTCATTCACTCACTTTACAAATCTTCACTGAGTACCAACTCTTTATCAGAAACCATAGGAGGCACTTGAGATACATAAATTAGAACACATGTTCTTGGGCCTCATTTAGCTTATAGTCTAAGATGGGGAGAAATACATTTTTTAGAGCGATAGCTATTTTTTACCAAACAATTATGATTTTCCTGAAGGAAGGGGTGCATCACCAGGCTGAAGAGAATCAAGGAAGGTTTCACAGATGAAGTAACATTAAACTGAGAGCTGAAGGACAGGTGGAAGTGGGCCCAGGGAGGCTGCACGTCCAAGGCAAGGAGGTATGTTAGTGCATGGAGTGTGCCAGGAATAGAGGAAGCCGGTAAGGCTGGGCACAGAATGCCCAGAGCACAGTGCCAGGAGATGAGGCCTAAGAGGTAGGAAGGGACTGGAATGTGAATGCCCTCGTGGGATTTTTATGACAAAAGTTAACTCAGGCTTGTGAGTGACAGGGAAACTACTGAAGCATAACACAGTGAGACTCACATGTTAGATGGGGCTGAGGTGGGTAAAGATAGATGTAGGGGCCTCTGTTAGGAGGCTATTTTGATAGTTTAAGAAATAACGAACTAAGTAAGGCATGGCAGGGAGAATGGAAAGAAAAGTTCGAGTGTGAGAGAAATGAGCCTAGCAAATAAAGACAACATTTTTCCTTCTGACCTTAGCAGCCAAATCCTTCTGAATTGTAACTAATGCCAGTAGCCGTCAGTGGTCTCCAGCCTGGACGAAAGTAGGATGGATACATTCCCCATAGCTCACCCTCATCCTGGGGGCTCAGTCCTCTCTCTCCGTTTCAAACTTCAAGTTGTGTTTCCAGGTGTGTGAGCTACATGTGCCAGAGTCTTCTAGTGCTCACCAACATCTGCCTTCTCCCCTTTTCCCTTTGCATACAGCTAGACCACATTCCCAACCTCCACTACGGTTAGACATGACCATGAGACTAAGTTCTAGCAGAAGGTACACGGAGGGAAGGAATGTACACTAGTGCTTCTCATAACATATGTGGCAAAAAAGACAAGATTTTTTTCTTTCTAATCCATTGTGGATCAGAACTTTTGAAAAAATATACTAGCAATAAGTTAATGGAAAAATGAAATTAAAAAATGAAGATATAGGGCTTCCCTGGTGGCGCAGTGGTTGAGAGTCCGCCTGCCGATGCAGGGGACACGGGTTCGTGCCCCGGTCCGGGAAGATCCCACATACCGTGGAGCGGCTGGGCCCGTGAGCCATGGCCGCTGAGCCTGCGCTTCCGGAACCTGTGCTCCGCAACAGGAGAGGCTACAACAGTGAGAGGCCCGCGTACCGCAAAAAAAAAAAAACCGAAGATATAAATTAAGCCCCAATTTTTTATTAAATTCAGCAGACATAAAATTACTCTATCAAAATTGCTATAAAATTTTCTAAAGGCTCACTCTCCATTTCCGTACTTATCTTGTCAGGCATCAGTAACAAACTGTTTGCAAACTGACACCCATCAGTGGAGCCCACTAAGGGGGATGAACCCTCCGTCAAGGCCCATAAAACCTCCCATGTGTCTCCTCCGTGCCTTCTGCAGGCCGTCATTAACCTGGGTTCCTAAACGGCTACATGGAGGAGGGCTGCTCTGCCACCCTAGAAGCAAGAAATAAACTACTGTATGGGAGCCATTTTCCTTATTTGGATCTGTTATAGCACTTATCCTAATAAATACAACATGCTTCTACTATTTATTTCATGAGAGAAATTCTGTTCAGAAAGAAATTCTCAGTAAATCTTTGTAGTGGGAGGTTAAGAACAAGCTGTTAGGATAGAATGTGGTACAGCCTCTGGAAGCCCATGGAACAGTGGTCAAAGTTAGGAAAAATGTTTTAGGTTGTGGAGGTCCCTTAATACTAAAGTATTTCTGTAGCTGGTCCTCATGCTGCAGGATCTCATTTCAGGATAAAATTCCATTTGGGAAAAAGCTGAAGGGTTTCTCTTAAATTAAAATATTAAAATGGTGTAGTAGAAAGATGTACATGGAGCTGCCTTGTATTATGTGGTATCTATCTATTCAACAAATGCTTGCTGATTCTGACTCTGAATGCCCAAGCCTTTCCAGGGGCAGGGCCTCCCTCAGGCCAGGCCTGGGATGAGGGGGGGGGGGTCTTTTCTCTAACAGAAACATCTTTTCTAGGCTAAGATACTCCCTCACTTGTTTTGTGTGGGTGTTGATTATGTCTTGACAGCAGGAAGTCCTTCTTGAATTATAACTTACTTTCTTCCTTCTGCAGTGGCAGGATCTCTCCTTGTTCTCAGTGGAGGTAGAAAGAGTGTTGGCAACTGGCAGAGTTGTCTATGTCAGAGACGTAAACAGAAAGATGAGTACACAGACGGTCGTAAATCCACTTTCTCAGAAGTACAAGGGAAGAGCCCATATGCCTGGGTTGGCTGTTCCTTCAAACAAGAGAACTGATCCTCCAAAGAAAGTGTGCAGTTAAGGAAACTGCCAGCTTTCAGCAGCCTGAAGGTTTA
Organism: Pseudorca crassidens; assembly: GCF_039906515.1. NCBI lineage: Eukaryota > Metazoa > Chordata > Mammalia > Artiodactyla > Delphinidae > Pseudorca > Pseudorca crassidens. The sequence goes on along the minus strand of NC_090297.1, from coordinate 108,764,283 downwards.
TTTAATTAGGTAATTCATTTATTTATTTACTTCCACTGACACTGAATAATTAACTTGCCTCACTGCCCTACTGCCAAGAAGCAGCAGCAATCCACCTAAGAGAGGCACAGCTATGGGCAGGTACCTGGGTTCTTCTGACATATTTCACATCACTAGAGGAGGATGCTATGTAAACAGCTGCACCATTTTCTCCTCTACAGAACATGAAAGGGGATTGTTTTCCTCCCAAAAGAAGATAATACGTACTTTTGTATAGAAGCTTTCTATAAGAAGAGTTAACTGAAGACCATGCTGAAGTAAAAAGCATTTTAATTTAATCCTGATACAAGGTCAAGCTTTTCTGACTTTTAAAATGAAGAACTTGGGGCTTCCCTGGTGGCGCAGTGGTTGAGAATCTGCCTGCTAATGCAGGGGACACGGGCTTGAGCCCTGGTCTGGGAGGCTCCCACATGCCGCAGAGCAACTAGGCCCGTGAGCCACAACTACTGAGCCTGCGCATCTGGAGCCTGTGCTCCACAACAAGAGAGACCGCGATAGTGAGAGGCCCGCGCACCGCGATGAAGAGTGGCCCCCGCTTGCCACAACTAGAGAAAGCCCTCACACAGAAACAAAGACCCAACACAGCAAAAGTAAATAAGTAATAAACTCCTACCCCCAACATCTTCTTAAAAAATGAAGAACTTGAGCCACAGAAGTGCATAACTATAGCACAGATTTTGTTTGTTTGTTTTTGTCGGCTGCTCTGTGCAGCTTATGGAATGGGATCTCAGTTCCAACACCAGGGATTGAACCCAGGCCACGACAGTGAAAGCCCAGAATCCTAACCACTAGGCCACCAGGGAACTCCCTACAGCACAAAATTTTAAACCATTTAAATTCTATGTTGTAATAAACTAGATCATGAAGGAGAGACAAGAAAGAAGAAAGGGGAAAGCAAGAAAAAAAAATTCAGATAATAAGAGACTGACAAGTGGTGATAAGAGGAAGGAGGGGGTGGGAGGCAGATGCTTTTTCCAGAGCCAGAGAGGGAAGAGGAAGGCAGAAACAAGAAAGTGAAGGGAGACGTGGGGAGAAGTAAACTTAGTGAGCAGAAGTCTTGTGCCAGGTGCTTTACGTCCATCATTTCACATTTGCTCAATTCATCATCTAGTTAAGGTTTAAATCAGGGGAGTGATATGATCAGATGGGCATTTTTATTTGTTTTTTAAATTTTTTATTTTTTTTTGCAGTACGTGGGCCTCTCACTGTTGTGGCCTCTCCTGTTGTAGAGCACAGGCTCCGGACGCACAGGCTCAGCGGCCGTGGCTCACGGGCCTAGCCGCTCCGCGGCATGTGGGATCTTCCCGGACCGGGGCACGAACCCGTGTCCCCTGCATCGGCAGGCAGACTCTCAACCACTGCGCCACCAGGGAAGCACCTGGATGGGCATTTTTAAAAGATCACTCTAGCTGCAGAGAGGGCCATGGGCGGATGCAGGTAGACAATTTTGGATGCTGTTACGGAAGTCAAGGAGAGAGATGATGCTGGCTTGGATTAGAGTGGTGGCAGGAAGAATGCAGAGGAGCAGAGAGAAGTATGGGATTTTTAGGCGGAAGAACTGAAGGAACTAAGCCCTTTTTATATGTTCTCGTTGTACCTTATACTTCTCTCATCATTGCCTTTATTCCATCTTATTGAAATTACCTTTTTACTCATCTGTACTTCCCTCTAGACCTGCACTGCCCAATACGGTAAGCACTAGTGGCATTTGAGCAGCTGAAATGTGTCTAGTGCAATGTGAGATGTGCTCTAAGCGTAAAATACACACTGAATTAGAACAACAATTCAAAATAAACAATGTAAAATATTGTATTAATAACTCCTATATTAATTACATATTAAAATTATAGTTTAGCTATATTTGGTGGAAATAAAATATCTTATTAAAATTAATTTCATTGATTTCTCTTAAATGTCTTAATATGGCTACTAGAAAATTTTAAATTACATACGGGGCTCACATTATATTCCTATTGAACAACACTATTAGACAATACTAGAACTGAGGTATCTCCAAGGCCTAGCACTTAATAAATATGCGTTGAATGAATAAATGTATTTGGCCAAGGCACATTCAAATTCTGACTGCAGGTATGTATTAACGCTGACGGCTCTCAGCTTCAGTGTTGGTTGATACTGTTGACACTGTTGGCTAAAAAAGAATGTATTTTCTAAACCAGTTAGACCCAACATTGCCTAGAATGTGGCTAAAAATTTTAGAACACTTCTGCAATTCATCTACTTGTCTTGGATATCTGTCTCCTTAAAAACGTAGTTCACTTTCAGCTCAGTCAGTCACTCGGGAAACCAAGTGGCGCAGACATGACTCCATAATTGAGGACCATCTTCAAGCGTGCATCCTAAAAGCAATGACTAAAACATGAAACATAATACCAACACATCACAATCTGTGAAGCTCTTCTGAAGCTGTGACTTCATTTTCCCCCAGTAGTTCAGCACCTTGCCAAATCTGTGCTTCTACTGAGCTCAGGTGCCTGAGCCAAAGGAAATAAGCACGGTGTCCAGCTGACTCCGTGGTCACAGCCAGTTCACGTGGAACTCTTACATGTCTTTGAACACATCAGCACTACTCTTGTTTTATTCTCCTGCAGCTTTACATGCACTGTGCTCAGCTGTCACGACACATCAATCAGAAAGAACAATTTTATGAGCCAGTAGGGGTCTGGCATGTTGTATCTCTCAGAACCCTTTTAATTAATTCACTAAAGTCTTTAATCTAAGGAAACAGCTTGGTAAATCTCTTCAACAAGTTTCCACTGCTTAGCAGTCTGACAGCATTAAAATAAACTAGATCTCCATGTTCTGCTTTAACCTTTTCCAAACATGCTTACCACTGAATATGGTTAAGGGCAGAAACACAAAAGAAAATTCAGTCTTAATTCCTCCATCGAATCATGTGACTTGCAGAGCTCCCAGCCCACACTCTCCTAATGAATGATGTAATGGAAGCTGGGGCCCACTAATCACTTTTGACATGAATAACTTGAATAACATGTAGAAACCTTTTTTTCCCCCTGATTTGTGTCAAGTAAGCTTAGCTTTTCCATATTTAAGCAAACTTCTCAAGCTCCACACTGACAAGAGGTTAGGGCCTACTAGTTAAGTAAGTACACTTTTTTTCCCCCGAAAATCTTAAGTGATCCACATTCCAAGGTCAAGAGAGCCTGCGTCTGGTAAAAGGGCTGTAGGATAGACACCTCCACACTAAGCTTCATTGGTGAAATGAAGTCATTGTGCTACAGGGTATCCTGGTATTTTCCTTATGTGCATAATAAGGAACATGCCATGTTCATTCATTTAACCAATATTTATTGAGTGTTTGCCATGAGCAAAGCACTTTGGAGGATATCAAGGTAAATAATACTAATGGCTATCATTTAATAGTCCCTATTAAATCCTAGATCCTTTAAAATACACAACACTGCAAGGAGATCGACTCCATTTCACTGCAGAATAAAATAGGGTCTCTACATATGAGGAGTTTACATTTCACAAAGATTTCTAGTATATAGCATGGTACAGACTATACGTATACATAAATGCTGTTTCTGATGAAATTGACAGGTATGTCAGATTGTTTAATCTGTAATACCCAACAGTATTCTGAGCTAAGCACTCCTCGAATGTTTGTTGACAGTACCAACGGGGAAAGAGAGAGACATTCTACCCACACTAAGAACAGCATGGCAAAAGACACTTAAAATGCATGTAGCAATAAAGCAATATTTCCTAAATCTGAATAAGGAGAAACTAGGTAAATTACCTACCCATCAAGAGTTTTCAAAAATAATCCGAATTAAACCTGGGCTGAGTTAGGTATAATCTTACCCACTTTTAGACGGGACATCTATTAGAATGAAGTAAAACAAAACCTCAAAGTCATAACCCATGGAAATTGTTCATTACTTACCAGGGTGATGGTTTGGGGAGTCGGCCTCCACTGGCAAAATTACTATCACATCAAAATCTTATTCTATGTATCTGGTGAGGGTAGAGGACACAGCCTTGGAGACTGATCTTGGGACCTTTCAAAATGTAATTTACATCTAAATTAATTTGAGAGAGAAAGGAAGTAAGAAAAACTCTTTTTTTATATCGCATTTTAATTTTTCCTCCAGGTCACCTCTTCTTCTGCACTCTTAATATGGCTCCCTTCACGCAGTCTGAGGCCAAGAGAGCATCATGACAAAAAGAAATGATCAATAAAAAAGACGGTTCTTGACAACCCAAGCCGACTCTAGGGTTCGGGAGACCAAGGCCCCATCCTCAACTCCCCGGCAGCCAGCGCCCCCTCCCGGGCGGCGGGTGCGCAGCAAAGGAGCGCAGGCGGCCTCTGTCCTTCGCAGGACTTCAGGGCTTTCTTCCCACCCCCGCCTCCGGGTCCCTCCTGCCCCGTCCTGCCCCCGCCGCTGGCGCCTCCGCGTCCGCGTGCCGCCCAGCCCCGGGCGTTCGCCGCACCAGCTGCACCGGCCGGCGCTGCCCACCCACCCACACGTCAAACGCCCTCTTTTCCCCTGAAAAGTTTCAACACTATAGGGACTATTTTCTTCTAATGTAACCTTCCACCAAACTGGAGGGAAAAGTTGGAGGCCGGAGAAGGGCTGGGACGCTGCGGGGGTCCTGGATTTTAAAAAAGAGGTCACTCTTCCGTGAAAATGAATAATTGCGCCTCCAAGCCAGAGCTTGGTTTGTTGGGTCAATTGTAAAAGGTGCACGATGATGCTAAATATTTAAGATGAGTTTTTTTTTTTATTAATATATAGTAAAATAGATTGCACTAGACAAATGGTTCTTGTCTTCGGACCTTGCAGTTCTTTCTATTGATTCTCATCTGTCCCCTTCCTTCCCGCCCCCTCCCAAATCCTTATGTTCAGCTATAGACAAAACAAGATCCCCTGGGAATGACTTCTTAAATCCTAGAGACAAAAGTCAAACCTAGAAACTGCTCTTCTGGGAAGTTGGCTGAATTCTGTCCATATTCTGGATGGGTAAACTCACCTGCAGAAATATTTAATGATTAGGAAAACCCAATAGGCCTGTATTTTTCAGATTATGAGTGGCAAAATCAGTTTGGCAAGGAGTATTAGGGAGGGAGGAAGGGAGGAAGAAAGAAAGGGAAGAAGGGACAAGGGAAGAAAGGAAGGAAAAGAAAGGAAGGAACCGGCATAAAACAATAGAAAAACATTACATAACTAAGGATCAATATTCTTTCATGGGAGCTTCCCTGGTGTCACAGTGGTTAAGACTCTGCCTGCCAATGCAGGGAACACGGGTTTGAGCCCTGGTCCAGGAAGATCCCACGTGCGGTGGAGCCTGCGTGACTAGAGCCCGTGAGCCACAACTACTGAGCCTGTGCTCTAGAGCCCACGAACCACAACTACTGAGCCTGCGTGCTACAACTACTGAAGCCCGCGCGCCTAGAGCCTGTGCTCCACAACAAGAGAAGCCACCACAGTGAGAAGCCTGCGCACCTCAAGGAAGAGTAGGCCCCGCTCGCTGCAACTAGAGAAAGCCTGCGTGCAGCAATGAAGACCCAACACAGCCAAAAGTAAAACAAAGAAATTTATAAAAATTATATATATATTCTTTCGTGAAACCAGTATTAAGAAAGAATACTGTCTGTGTGCATGTACCGAGTCTAGATGTAGAATATATTTCTTACTGTGTGTTATGGTCAAAAAATGTTTGAAAACCACTGCACTAGACAATGGGATTATTTTAGGAGGCTTTGATTAGAAAGGTTTGAAAAGTCATCTAATTAATTCCTCTATACTTAGACAGTATTTTATTTAAAGAATAGGCCAGAATTAATTATCCTTCTTGCCTATCATCTTCCCATCTCAACATATGCTATTAATGGTTTGTGAATAATTTGTTTCTTGAAAACTATTATTTCAGTAAAGAAAGCTATAGCTTAAAATATGAAGGCAATTCTGCCAAGCTCCTCTTTTCTCTATGGCTCCTCTATTACCCTGTGACCCCAGGGCCATGGACACATTCCACATGTGTCTGAAAGCACTGTCTGCAGTGCAGTCCTGGAAGCTTGGGTTGCTGGAATATCATGTACTCAAGTACTCCTGTGGATCTATTTTATTTTTATGTTTACTTTAAAATAAACATTTAAAAATAAAATAAAATAAACATTTTTCTCTTTTCCCTAATTATTTATTAAAAATTTTTTATCATCCTATTTAGGTCGTATGAAAGCCTGAAGTGATTGAATTTGACTTTGTCCCTTCTCAGTAGGGGAAGCTCTCTTTTGTGCTAATCAGGGCTGTGGTCTGTGACTGAATTTTCCATCTTTGCCCCCATTACACACACTCACTTCATTCCTGCCATTTTCATTTGTTCAGCAGTTGGATCAGAAGGCCCACGTGAATATGCAGGTGAAGGTGCTGATGGTAGGGAAACACTTTTCATTGTCAATAGTGGGCCACTGGCCCAGTAATAACAACAATAAAATAATAATAAAAAGAATTATTATTAACACTTATATTTATCAACATTTATTTATCAAAACTTTTCTGTGCTAAGCAAATTACATGCATTAGGTCAGTGAATTCTCCTAATAACCCTACCTCATAGTTGAAGAAACTGAGCTTAGACAAGGGTAAGTAATGTGCTAGTTAGTGCCTGGCAGGACTCTTTACCCACTGCCCATCTCTCCTTTCATTTTGTTTCACTGACTCCCTGAATATTGGATCTGAGTGTTTTCCTCCAAAGACCTCTTGCCTAAAAGGCGATTGTGATATCAATGAGATAGTTTATGTTCCTTGAAGTCATGCCTTGTTAACTGGCATCTGAAGTGCACCAGACACACTCCACAGATCTTGTTTACCAGGCAAGGGGGGGGGGTCATTGCAAACGTGGATGGAGGAAGGGGAGCCCCTGGGTAAATTGTTTACAAAGCTGTGCACAGATATGCTTTGGGAGAGAAGAAGAGCAAACACTGCGAACTTACTTAACTGGTTGTTATTTCCTCTACATGTTCATCATGGGTCAGGGTTGCTATTCAGCTAGTTGTTCAACATTCTGAGTATCAACCCTGGCAGTAAACCTTGGCATTTGACCTGTCGGGGTCATGGGGCATGACCCATGTCGGGGTTGGAGCTCTATGAAGGAGAGGAACAGCGGATGGGAAGAATTTTAGTGCAATTAGAAAAGTAATCTTTTTTTTTCTCTCTTTTTTTTTTTTTATTCAGTACGCGGGCCTCTCACTGTTGTGGCCTCTCCCACTGCGGAGCACAGGCTCCGGACGCGCAGGTCCAGCAGCCATGGCTTACGGGCCCAACCGCTCCGCGGCATGTGGGATCTTCCTGGACCGGGGCACGAACCCGCATCCCCTGCATCGGCAGGCAGACTCTCAACCACTGCGCAACAAGGGAAGCCCAGAAAAGTACTCTTTTGAAAAATAGCATGCTTTCCTTTTTCCCTTTCTCAGAAAATGACTTTATCCTTAGTTGGCCCTTGGCATCCATCCGCCCCGGGGGGAAATAAGGATTTGTTACAGAAGGAATGGGGAAAAAATAGTGAGATATTTGGCTTCTGACATTCAACATAGGATTTTATAGCAAGACAAGAACTTTCTAAGCCAGGTTAGTGGCTTGAAAGAGGATTTCCTAAATTCCCTTTAAAAAAAAATTCCTGTACCTCCCTGAAGAGCCCAGCTTGGGGAACTTAACCCAGGGAGTTCTCCCAAAGGGTATGACTGCCAGGTCATGTTGCCTGTGCTCAGTGGTAGAAGGACATGAAGGAGATGAAGGCAGGCAAGCCTGTGTTTTGGGCCCTGGGGGGATTCTGGGAAGAAGAAGGGGAATCGAGAAATAGGGGGAAGGGGAAAACTGTCAGATGTGTGTCCCAATTTCTCCTCTCCAGGCTTCTGTGTAGAGATGACAGAGGTGTATCGTATATTTGGAGGGAATAACAGGGACTGATCCTATTTGGGCCCCTGTGAGGAGGCCCAGAACGCTGTATTCTCCTCTGTCACACCAGGTAAAGGTGTAGTCAGGCAGGAGGCCTTGAGGTGTAGCTTTCTTGGGAAAGCCACAGTGAGAGCCATAGTGGCTGAATGTCTGACTGAGGAGCTGGCTGGAGGGGTGACCTTAAGGGGCAAGGTGACACTGCAGTGAAGACTGCAAAGGGAACACCCCCCCTCTGCCACACTGGGGCCACGGCCAGATGAGCCTCATAGACAAATGGGAGAAGGACCCATAGAGTCAGAGAGCTGAGGGGGAGTAGAGGAAGAGCCACAAGGCCTGAGCACTCTAAGGGAGGCCAGGTCCCTTATATCCACATGGTCTTGAACCACAAATTTCAGCTGCAAACACCAGCAGGGCAAGCAGTGGCCAGGTGGAGAGGCACATTGCCCCAAAGGCCAGAGGAGTCAAAGAACACTTGGGGGATCTCTGGATTCTCTCCTTTGTCATGTGTTTGCATAAGCTATGCTGTCCCCTGATATACTTGGAGAAAAGCTGGGGAAGAGGGTGAAAGTCTGAGAATGCTGAGAAAACTGAGTGTTATCTTCATCAACAGAATGAGTGTTACCTAAAGGAATCATTTAAATTATTTGATGAGACTTTACTTTCTCTTTTGCTTTTCATTAAATTATTTTAATAATTGTGAAATACTTAAGAACCACAAGAAGTAAGAAGTCATATAAGGAACCTATGTACCTACCACTCAGGACAAAAAATAAAACATTACAAATACAGTTAAAATTTCCAGTGTATCACTCCACAAATGCCACTTTTATTAGGTTGAACAATATGAAATTGCCAATATTTGATTGTTTTGTACCTACAAAAAAACCCCCAGTAATGTTATATGTTTCAACCTGATATTTATCCTTTATGGATTTGATCAGTACCTTGATCATTCTGTTGCCCACTTAGAATGTTTTTCTTCCTTTCTCTTACTTATCCACATCCTACCTGTGCTTCAAGACAAGATCTGAGCCCTACTCCTTTCAAGAAGTTTTCACTGAAGACTTGAGCCTGCATAGAGCTTTCCTTTTTCTTTCTAGAAAGTACTGTCTCACACAGCATAATTTTATATGTCATATTCTTTCATTGTCTGGATCACATGAATTAGCACTTGGCGATATTATGTTACCTGTTATGCTGTTTTCTTAATTAACGTGTGGAAGAAATAAAAGGATTTGACTCAATGTTGGTGGATTAAAGACAATATACAGCTTATTTCTTGGAAGTTATTAGTTCCAGTAATTTTATAAAAGATGCTTGAGCCCAACACCCAAACTATTTAGGAGAGATACCTTAAGGGGAGAATCTGGAAAAGAATCAGAATAGGGATCCTATCATCCATGAGTGTAGTCCAGTTTTATCATGTCCCATAAAATACTTATAGTATGCTATAGGATATCTTAAGAACTAATAATAGGGATGTCCCTGGTGGTCCAGTGGCTAAGACTCCACGTTCCCAATGCAAGGGGCCCAGGTTCAATCCCTGGTCAGGGAACTAGATCCCACATGCTGCAACTAAGAGTTTGCATGCCGCAACTGAGACCCGGTGCAGCCAAATAAATAAAAAACATAAATATTTTTAAAGAAGAACTAATAATAAAAGCCACTATTTATGGAGTAACTAATATAAGCCAGGTGCCCTCCTAGGTATTTTATATACTATCATATCTATTATACAATAACCCTGCAATGTAGGTAATATCAAGCTCTATCCAGTTAACCATAATGATTCCCATTCTTAGCCATAAAAGTGGTCTGGGGGGAGCTTCCCTGGTGGCGCAGTGGTTGAGAGTCCGCCTGCCGATGCAGGGTACACAGGTTCGTGCCCCGGTCCTGGAGGATCCCACATGCTGCGGAGCGGCTGGGCCCGTGAGCCGAGCTTGCACGTCCAGAGCCTGTGCTCCGCAATGCGAGAGGCCACAACAGTGAGAGGCCCACATACCGCAAAAAAAAAAAAAGTGTTCTGGAGTAATTTCTTTCTTTTTTTTAAATCCAATCTTTATACCAATGTATTTATCAGTATAGTTAGGCCATGCTGAATTAACAAATTAATCCTGGAATCTCAATGACTTAGCACAATAAAGGTTTTTTGTTGTTGTTCTGGTTAAGTCCAATGTATTTTGGGAAACTCACTAGTTCAGCTCTCCTCCCTGGGGTGACTCAGGGATCTAGGCTGTTTCCATCTTGTGGTCCTACCGTTTCTCTAAATGCGAAGAGAAGAGCCACATCAACCTTTAAGTGCTTTAAGTGGGCTGGGAGTCACCAATCACACTCATATTCCCATTTGTCAGGACTCAATCTTGAAGCCCTACCTCAAGGCTGGGAAATGCAGAGAGTACATGAATATTCAATGAGTCACAGCCAATGAATCAGGTAAATGGGGCCAGGCGTCCCATGAGGGTCACTATATTTGCAGTGTTGGAGAATCAGAGATAACTTCCTCAATTCCAAAGGTATCAATTCAACTGGCTGAGGTAGCTAGACTATCTGATAATCTTTCAGGTCTTAGAGGTTATTGGACTTTCACAGATATTGAATAACATTTTGGGCAAAGGTAAAGGAAGAAATAAAATTATAATAGTAACAATAGTAATTAATAATAATAAGCCACTTGTCAGAATGAGAAGAATCTCTAGTTCTTTGGGCACACATGTTCATATGATTATTGAGAGGCTATCATTTCTTTGGGAACACAGGAAGTGAAGCATCTTGTCCAATGAGCCCAGGCCTGAGGTTCTCTCCCTGGGGTTCATGCACAGGCACATGAATGGGCTTTAAGCCTGAAAGTGTTTGCAAAATTTTGTGTATATGCACAAATGTGCATCTTTCTGGGGCAGATTATCCATAGCTTTCATAGAGATTTTCAAGGGGTTCATAATGCGGAAAAGGTTAAGATTCACTTCTCTAGACTAGGAATAAGTTCTCTGAATAGGAGAAGCAGAGATCAGAGGCTGCCAGGAAGCAGGTGCATAGGAAAGAGGAAACTCATATTCGCACTTGACTCATAGTACTTACACACCAATGCATTTACACACAAACCTAGAAGCGAGAATTATTTCCTGGATGAATGAAGGTTAAATCATTTTCCTCCTATTAAATGATTTTAAATTGGTGAATCTTGGCACTCTCACATTTTCAGATTTTATTACCTTTACGTTTCAGGCAATAGAAACGGCATTAAAAAATGAATCCTTGGCTATCACAGGAGATGGCCTCCTTGCTACCTCTAACTCTTACTGTACATACTCAACAATAAGAAGAGACCCAAAAGGATCTGACCACTTAACTACACCAGAAAATTTTTTAATTTAATTCTGGAGGATACCTCAGTCTCCTCATCTGTAAAACAATGATATTAATCCTCACGTCCTTCAAAAGAATGACTCGTTTAATGTCCACAGTTGTGTTCTGGAAATTATTAATGACTACAGTAAAATACAAGCACCGCTAAATTAGAAAAAGAATGTATCCTAGACAAAAAAAAATTTTCAATCTCTTATAATGAACAAGCCACATAAACAAGTGTGTCCATAAAATAATCCAATTCATTTTTCCATGAAGTTTTATGGAATCAGTTTAATTACTTGATAATCATACCTGCTCAACTCCAGAGCAACAACCTAGATGAAACAAGTATAGGTTTGCTTCTGAGTATCTCTTAAATAATATTAATTTAATTCAAAGTTTAACTAAATTATTATCTTCCATGAAATCATATAGCAACTCACTGAGAAGTCTTGATGACAGATGAGATTGCTGCTCATGCATTTCTTGAAAAATATATTTTGAAGACAGAGACCTTCAATTGCTTCTTGCTGAAAGCTAATGAGGAATTCTTCTTTGAGAAACCCAGGCTGAAAACTTCCTCCAGCTATTTCTCACCTCCCTAGAATTTTCTGATCCCCTAGGAGAGCCTCAGCTCCTCTAAACATAAGGAGTTAACAAACAATATTCTTAAATACAATCTACAACAGCCTCCAAGTTCCCCATTTTTTATTTGACACTGGTCAAACATAGATCTTCACTTGTCCTTTATTTCACGATGATTTCCCTGCAAGCTAGGCATTTCCATGTCTCCTTCCCACTCCACATGTTGACTTCTTTAGACTCCCGGGCTCAGTGCAATCAGTTGTCAATCTTTTTGAGCTGGGAGATGCTCAGGTGGTGAAAATGTTTCCACTGTTTTTCTAGCTTTTCCAAAATGAGTAGCTCCCTTTGAGCTCTTGGTTTTGATGACCCTAAGTGTGTTCTGTAAGAGCGGGATGCTCATTTTTAAGGAAACCTGGCATTGGCCCCCACGAAGGAGTCAGAGATTGGGTCTGTACATTAACAAAGTGACAGCAGAGGAGCACCCATGGCTCACTACTTCAGAAGACATGTTGAAATCATTTGTGTCTCTGCCTTGACACTCTCCAAGTTACAGGTGGTTCCAATTTTCAGCTCGTGGCAGAAACCATAAGCCAAGGAAGCAAATAAGTGTTTCTATAAACTGTTGAAAAGAAACACTCTCCTGCTACCTAACTGTGAAATGCCCAACTTGGGACTTCCATTAACTTTTGACCTTCTTTCTTAGAAACCCATATGGAGAGGATTCAGTTTTTCTAAGTTGGCTACCGAAGACTTGGGTAGCTTTTTAGCAGCAGTATTAGGGTCCCAATTTCTTCAATATACCACACTGGATTGGCTTTCAGACCCCAGCCCAATATGTTATAGAGGTACATGTGAATTGATTTCTAGGGATTTAATCCAGGTTATTTGTTCTGCTGCTTTGGTTCTCCCATCATCATCAAGATGGTTCAAATACAGGAGACCACAAGTATCAGTTCTATTATTTCACTCTAGAAACTTGTGTGTTAGCAGATGACAACAAAATGTTCCAAGACTGTCCAAATGAATACGGGCTCTCCCTCTTCAGCTAGGAGAATACGTTTCTGGAAATGGGAACGCTAGCTATAAAGCCTTTTTTGAGATGCTCTGGTGTTGCAGGGTGGTAGAGTTTTCTTCAAATGCTCTGAACTTATAGACGTCTCTGCCCCTGATTTCTTCCAGCTATCAGTCATTCAACTGTTGATCAATCTTCCCAGGCTGTGGCACAGTTAGGATACCTTTTACAGTGTCAAAGAACTTATTCCATTCCCTGATTATCTGTTGATCTTTAGCCTTGTTTCCTGAATTCTTTCCTCAAAGATGCCTCCAATCCCTGCAAAACTCCCATTTTAACATTCAGCAGGATATCCTTCCTTTATTTTTTTGTGGCAGGCATAGCACCATCACTCACACACATTTTGTTAGCCATTATGGGTCAAAACTGTCTCCCAGGGCACAAACTCAACTACAGAAAAATAGGTCACAGAGAAGTAAACAACATATTGCAGAACTCACTCAGCAGCTCCACAGCTCCCACCGTGGTCCAGGCCACCATCATCTCTCACCTGAAAATTGCAATAGCTTGCTAACCTTGCCCCTACCAGTTATTCTCTCCAAGCGGCCAGAGTGTTCCTTTAAAGATGTTTCTCAGGTCATGTCACTCCTTGGCTCAAAATCCTCCAGGGACTTCACTTTCACTAACAGTAAAACCTGAACTTGGCTTCACCTTCTTCAGGTCTGTGCTCAAATGTCACCTTAATGACAAAGCCTTCTCCAACCACCCTCTACCCCTGTACCACACTCCCAATTCCCTGTCCTGCCCTTTTCCCCATCACAGCACCTATCACCATATCACATATTATATATTCATTTATTTGTGTGGCAGATTGTATTCTCCAAGATGACCACAACAAGATTTCACATTCCACATACTTTTCTTACAATGTGATGTTTCTACTACTCCCTTTGAGAGATGTTTCCCATCCCTCTTGAATCGAAGTGGGCCTGTAACTGTTGTGGAAGCGATGCTATGTGACATCTGAGGCTAGGTCACAAAAAGCCAGACAACTTCTGCCTGGTCCTCTTGGGGCACTAAATCTTGGAACTCAGTCACTATAATATGAGGAAGCCTAGGCCACATGGAGAGGCCAACAGCTCACTGTTTTGACCAACAGCCCCAGCTTCAGTCCAAGCCAACAGTCATCATCAACTTCTAGACTTTTGAGGAAGCTTTTGAGATGACTTCAGCCTCAGCCACTGCATGAGACTCCAAGTGAGAACTGTTTAGCTTAGTCTAATCACCTCCCAGAACCGTGAGAGATAATAATAAAATTGTTGTGCTAACCCACCAAGTTTTGGGACCATTTGTTATTCTGTAATAGATATTGGAACAATTTATGTGTATATTGTATGTCTCTCCTCACTAGAGTATAAGTTTCATGAATTCAGGGACTTTGTTTTCTTTGTCGTTGCATTCCCAGCATCTAGAACAGTGCCTGGCATATAGCAAGTATTCAATAAATATTTGTCGAATAAATGAATACATGCATGATGCATTTTCAGTATGCTATGCTAATGGTGATTGGTCAGTGGTAGATGGTACAATCTGCTGGGCTAGAGCTCATTGGCAGAGAGCATAAGCTGGCACTTAGAGCATGCCAAAATATTTTTCACCAAGAATATTTCAGAGGCAAATGACATTATAATGAATTGAATTATTGCAGGAAAGCATAAAATAGGATTAGAGCTTCATGCAAAATGTCTTTTGATGATTGATTCCATAATCCCAGCATGGGCTTTTCCAGATCAGGTCTGGAACGGTTTCAGAAGAATTTTCAGAAGGCTCAGTGGTTCTTCCAATTCAAGTAATAAAGTTCTTCCTAAGAATGACTAGTTGAAATCCTTCTCGTGTTTTTGAGATGTATGAAATGGGATGATGAAAATGGGTGGTGGTGTGTGCATGCCCACGGGTGCACAATTTGGAATGCTTACCTCCACTGCCTATTTTCATTGTCTGGTGGTTTGGAGTGTGTACCTAGAGAAGGAATAAATGTGGTTGTGCATCTCCCCAGTCTTGCACCAAGTACCTTGATTTAGCATTTGGTTTGGAGCAAATATTTGCATATTGCTTAAAGAGCAACAATATCCTCAAATATCTAAGGAAAATACTAAAATTTTATCATCACTTCAGGAGGTAATAAAGGAAAAACTTTCTTAGTTGCTTGGAAAAGAGGTTAGTTTTTGTTTGAGGAAAAATAACAGGAGGATAGTCTTTAATGGACAGAGCAATTTCTTTGGGCCAGTCCGCCTCAGCCTTGATTGGAGCAAAAAGCACAATTGTGGAGTCTACAGTTTCTTTGAATTGAAGATCTCTGCTGAGTCTATTCATCTCAAAAAAGTTTCCATACATGAACTACCTTAATAAGCAATCATGGGTGACTTCCTTCCAGAATCCAGAAGGGTTCAGGGTAAAAATGGCTTTTAAAAGTTCTTCACTTAAAGCTACCTGACCGAATGTCTCTTGAAGAAGAACGAGTGCCATTTTGATGCCTTTGTTCCAATATCAGTCGTTGGTGCCATTGGGCCTCACCATCTGGCCTGTGGCATGAGGTTCCCCTTTTGATTAGGTATAAGCCTTGAGTGGAAAGTGTGGAGATTCCCAAAATTTCCTTGGAAAGTCCAGGGAAGTATTTTCTTTGGAAATCCCATCTTTCTCACCAGAATTTAAATATTGCTTCTGGGCTAATTATTTTTCATTTCATTTTTTAAAAATTTTTATTTATTTATTTATTTATTTGCAGGCCCAGACAAACTTGACTAGAAAAGAAGCCCGGGCAGGGGTTAGGATGAGCACAGCACATGACGTGCCACGCGCTCCAACCAATTGAAAAACCACGAAAGGGGGAGGGCGGAAGTGACGAGCCGTATCCCTCCGCGGGGCGAGAGGGTCGGTGGGGGGAGTCGGCGTCTCTCTCCCCCGCGCCAGCTCCCGTACACGGAGCCGCATTCCTTGGCCCCCCCGCCCCCCTCCCTCGGGGCCCCCCCGCCCCCCTCGGGAAAAAAATCCACCCCAAATCACTCGAACCCGAGGGAGGTTTCCTTTCACCCTCGGGAGACGCGCTTTCAACGGTTCCCTCTTCTTCGTCTCCCCCCAAGCCCCCGTCCCCTCCCCTGCTCCCACCCCCTTCTCCCGGCGCCGGGTGCAAGGTCCCTTTAAGGCGACGGCGCCTTCCTCGGGTCAGACTACCGGCGGCGACGACCACGGGAGGTGAGTGAGCGAGCGAGCTTTCTCTCTCCCCACCCCCCTTCTCCCGGGGGTTCCGTTATCTTTTCGCTCGGCGAGGCGTTCCGAAGCGAGACAATGAGAGGGGGATGGGGCGGGAGCGCGAGGGGTGGGGGCGGGGGCCCGGTGGCGCGCGCCCCCGCCCCCCTCGAGTGCCGGCGCGGCCCGCGGCGGCGGGCGTGGGGTGCGGCGCGCGAGCGCGTGTGTGAGTGCGTGCGCCCTGGGAGCCGCGCGGCGGGCCGGGCAGGCCCTTGTCTGCCTGCCGGCCGCCCCCGGCGCCTGCAGCGGCGCGCGCGCGCGCACTCGCGGTCCACGGCCCCGCACACACCCGACGTCCACACGCACACCCGGCGCGAGGCGTCTCGGAGGAGTGGGCGGGCGCGGGCGCGGGCGGCGGCCCGCTGGGGAAGAGGCGGGGGCGCGGGCGGCGGCGAGACGGCGGGGCGCGGCGGGAGGGGAGGGCGAGGCCGCGCTGGGGAGGCGGGCGGGAGGGGCCGTGGGCCGACGTCCCCCGGGGGTGGGGATGGTGCTCGGCCGTCCCCGCGCCACCCCCGCCGGGGAACGAGTGGGGCGCTCTTTTTGAGCGCGAGGAGGAGAATGAGTGATTGCTTAGTCTCTCCCTTGTGTTATGTAATCCCCGCTCGGTCGTATAGTACACCCGAAGCCTTAGTGCACCGCGGTTTACAAAGTCTCCTCCCCCGGCTCTAAAATTTTGGGGTGGCGCCGTGATTTATAAAATGGGATGTGGCGGAAAAAGCTTTATTTTCGTATGGTTATATCCTGCCGCGGTGGGCGCCATGTTTATCCCAGGGACTATTTTCTCTAGATTCTTAGCACCTTCTGAAAAGGAGTGATGTTGATCCACCTGCTTTCTCTCCATTCTGCGAGTTTTCCTGATTTCCTCTTCTGTCAGACGCGGGATTCTCTCAAATTGTTAATAATACTGGACGTTTCTCTCATTGTCTTGGATATTTTCAGCTCAGAAAAAGGTAGAGCTGGAAAGAGTAAGTCGTTTAGCCCAGATCTCTTTTTCGAGATGGAAATTGAGATACAGGTGTCCTATCGGAACAGCCGTCGTTCTGTTGCAGACTGTGGCCCAGCCCTCTACACTCTTTTAGAGACCTCCCACCGCAGCTCAAAACCCCACAGAAGTACAATTTCACTTTCAAAGGAATTTTCCCATCTAGATGAAGGGAAACGGCGGGGCCGGGGGGGGGGGGACTGCTTCTTGGCGAACGACATTGAATTTTGAGACCCCTTGCTTTTGGAACTGGGAATTGGACTTTGAACTACTTAGCACAATCGTTCTTAACTTCGGGGTGCATAAAAAGTACCTTGCAGATCGCTAAAAGTGCGGTTTGGGGGGGCCTCATCCCCAAGCTTTTTTGGATGGGATGGGGAGAGGGGTATCATCTCTACATTTTTAATCTGCAATCCTTCAGCTGAGACTGATTAGGGTAACCACCATATTGAGTTTTTGATCCCGCATGAAGGTGCGCAGACTATAATCTTCGAACAATTAAGTGGCAATCTATGCCCTTGATTACCTTCCCCTTTCATATATTACGGTTATAACGTACCAGCTATGCTGATGTATCTCAAACTAAAGGAACTAACAGAATGAAGACTCTTGGGATGAACAGAATTTTGTTAGTTTCCACCCCCACCTTGAACCAGTGGCATAATCTAGAAAAGCAGTTCCCAGAATGTGGTCTGCTGACCCCTGGGAATCCCCTCAGGCCCATTCAGGAGAGCTTCGAGGTCATAACTGTTTTCAAAATAATACTGAGACACTGTTTATCTTTTTCACTGACATTTGCACTTAAGATCCAAAAGCAACACTTGATAAAACTACTGCAGGAAACTCTATACTTACTTGAGAATGTCCTTGATGAAGCAGTAAAAATAATTAGTTTTATTAAATTTCAGCTCTTTAGTACATGTCTTTTTAATTTATAAGAGTCTATGACCAAATGGGAAGTGTGCTTGAAGCACTTAACACCGCCTGCTGAGGTAGATCTTTGTTATAAGGAAAGGCACTTGAGAGATTTAGTTGTGAGTTACTTGTTTCCTGGAACAGCATTGTTACTTGAAAGAACGACTGATAAACTACAGTTTTTGACACTTGAGTGTTTGTGGATGTTTTCTTGAAAAAAGTGTGAGCTTGTCACTTCAAGGAAAATGATAGTATTTGTTCCCAGTGATAAAAATTTGAGAGTGAAAATTAGAATTTTTAAAAAGTTGATACCTCAACCGTAACAACTTCCTGGTACTTGAAAGACTTTTCTTATAATGTCAGTTTTAATGACTGTGGTTTTTTTTATATTGTATGATGAAATGTGTCAATAGTTGGAAGATAGGCATAGTTCAGTAAATCTGTATTTTCCAAATGACCATTGCATGAAGTCACCATGAGTAAGAAATCATTTCAAAATTTAAGGTACATCAATGGATTTTAACATAACATTCATTGATAGGGTTTCAGGTTCCAAGATGCAGTTATCCTTTAAGAAACTATCATTTGTCTAGTTTTAGTACTATATCAATATACAAACTATCTGAAAAGGTTTTTAGAATACTTTTCCCTTTTTCTATCTGTGTGACAGCAGATCTTTGTTATATACTTAACCAGAACAACATAGAACCACAGACTGAATGCAGAAGCAGTTATGAGAATCAAACTCTTCTATTAACCTAGACATGAAAGATTTGCAAAAATGTAAAACAACGTTATTTCACTCTTTGGGGGAAAAATAGTAATTTTTAATTGAAAATGTTATTTAAGTTAACATGTAATGGGTTTGTTTTTGAATATACTGATAAGTATTTACATTTTTTATGATTTAATTTCTAATGTAAATATCAAAAGGTAAAGTCCACATTAAAAAAAGCTCTTTGGGATCCTTAATAATTTTAAGAATGTAAGGGGGTCCCAAGACCAAAAACTGGGTCTGTCCTGTCCTTCTCCTTAAATCATCCAAATCTGTCTCCCTATAGAAACTTCCGGAGAATTCAGAAATGTTGGAGTTAATAATGGAAGAGGCAATGACTTGGGGAAGAATTCCAGAGCAAAAAAAGCTTAGTAAATGTCCCAGCCAGGATTCAAACCAGCTGTAACCTAGGGCAAGTTACTTGAACTCTCTAAACTTCGTTTTGACCTTATCTGTAAAATGTATTACTTAGGGTATATAGTGAGAATTAATTGTGATAATGTAAAGTGCATAATGCCTGTTATTAGATCATAGTAAAATAAAATGTATTCCAGATAATGTTTCAGTCTTTATTCTCCATATATGTCTTTTTGTTGAAAGTGGAGATTTCTGATTTAAATTACAAACCCTAGAGCTGGTGGTGTCTTTGTCATAATATCAGTATGGTAAGACTTTGATAGATTCTTTGGCAATCTGGTTTGTGATAATAAGCCATATCCACAAAAACGTATTTTTACATGTAACTCCAGAGGAGGAGAAAGGACTAATGTTTTACTAGTATTTGGCAGAGTTAAATGAAATTGAGTAGAAATGGAATTTAGACAACATACAACTGTCAGTGAAGAAGAACTTTTCTTGGGAGAAGAACTGAATATTGTACCCTTTAAAAATAGGAAACTTAGGGCTTCCCTGGTGGCGCAGTGGTTGAGAGTCCGCCTGCTGATGCAGGGGACATGGGTTCGTGCCCCGGTCCAGGAGGATCCCACATGCCGCGGAGCGGCTGGGCCTGTGAGCCATGGCCGCTGAGCCTGTGCATCCGGAGCCTGTGCTCCGCAACGGGAGAGGCCACAACAGTGAGAGGCCCACGTACCGCGGAAAAAAAAAAAAAAAAAAGGAAACTTAACTGCTCACTTCAGTTGTTGTTTTAGTAAAGAACCCATAGTGAATATATTTGGGTTCTTCTTGATAGGAGATTTGCTGCCAGATAAGTGGAAAGTATTTTATGTTTGAGAATATTAGGCAGATTATTAAGACTATTTAAGAACCCATTGTGAATATTATATGTGAGGTTCTACAGCAGTTACTGTGAGGGACAAAATGGGCCATACGGAAGACTGGGTAAATAAATGCTTCTTATTACAAGTTTAACAATAATTAGTTTTATAGCCATACTAAGTATTCAGCCCTGTAGGTTTTCTGGAATTAATCCCTTTTAAAGTCAAAAACTGAAGTAACTTGAATACAGATTTTTTTGAGGATTATTATTGTTTATTTCTAACTCAGGAGCAAGAGAGTGGTATTCTTAAATTTGTTGTTTAAGACATTTTTTCTGTTCCAAATGTTCTTTTTATCTTGATTTATGTATGAGTGGGTATGCGCTAGCAGTGAATTGAAAATGTTAGATACTGAATTCTTCATTCCTGGAGTTTACTTTAGAGCTATAAAAGAACCAGACAAATTAAAGGAATTCAATGCTTCAAGAGCCAAATCTGTCTGGAGAGTTTTGGTAGAAAACATGTTTTCCTAATCTTATTTGAGGTGAAGATAGGTAGACATTTCTGCCCATTAAATACTTCAGAGGTAGATTGACAGTTGTAACTGAGGGATTCTTTTTGCTGCTTTTAAATAAGATTGTATAAAGAGTCTCTTTGTATCTTGCTTTTCAGTTATGTAGGCTTTTACTGACTAGCTGATTTTATAGGACCTGAGTATAAGGTAGACTACCATATTTGCCAGCATTTAAGATACAATTCAGTCCTCGCTAGAAAGGTATGTATCTGGTACACCCATATTATGGATGGAAAGATGAATGCCAAAGACTTAAAGACTGTGGGAATCACTAATAGTCCCGTGTGAGTTGCAGTGTTGAGTAAAACCTACTGAGTGCACGAAAATCACGTTACCAGTGTAATTACTGCTACAAAATACAGAAACCAGATAGGTTACCAAGATGTCAGATAATCATGATGCGTTGATTAATGGAAGACGGCAGTGTTCATCTCATCTTACAGTACCTCCTTGGTAACCTGTATAACTCAACTTCGATTTATTTTTTTCTAACATTTAATTATGGTGCAACATCTTTAGAAATGTGTATATATAATCTATGTGAAAATTGCTCCTAGAAATGAGAATAAGTTAACAGAAAATTCAACCCACGAGGCTACCAGTTTGATTTAGTAAATGGCAAAAAGAAAATGGCAGAATATAGTAGAACAAAATATCACAACCATGATATGAGTAGGTAGTTATTCCCCATTACTTTTTTTCTTTTCTTTTTTAAATTTCAGCTTTATTGAGGTGTAATTGATGTATAAAATTGTATGATGTTAAACTGTACATCATGGTGATTTCATATACATAAATATTGTGAAAGGATTCCCCCCCATTCAGTTAATTAACACATCCATCACCTCACATATTTATCTTGTGTGTATGTGAACATTCTACTCTTTTAGCAAATATCAATTATAGTGTTATCAACTATAGCCACCATATTTTATGTTAGATTCCCAGACCTTGTTCCTCTGATCCCCCCAACTTTTTATTTTAAGAAAATTTCATGCGTGTAAAAAAGGTGAAAGAATACTACAAGGAGTATCTACAATGAACCCACCACCTAGACACAACGATTTTTTTTTCATAAATTTATCCATTTATTTATTTTTGGCTGCGTTGGGTCTTCATTGCTGCGTGCGGGCTTTCTCTAGTTGTGGTGAGCGGGGGCTACTCTTCACTGCGGAGCGGGGGCGTCTCTTGTTGTGGAGCACAGGCTCTAGGCGCACGGGCTTCAGTACTTAGGGCTCGTAGGCTCTAGAGCACAGGCTCAGTAGTTGTAGTACACAGGCTTAGTTGCTCCGCGGCATGTGGGATCTTTCCGGACCAGGGCTCGAGCCCACATCCCCTGGATTGGCAGGCGGATTCTTAACCACAGCGCCACCAGGGAAGTCCCGACACAACCATTTTTCATGTTGGCATATTTGATATCTGTAAGAAAACGCCAAAATATATATTTGCTGAACCACCTGAAAGTCACAGTCATGATACTTCCACTGAACATTTCATGCATTTGCTAAGAATAAATACGTTCTCCTACATAACTCTAATACCACTATTCTTTCTAAGAAAATTAAAAATAATTTCCAAATATCGTCTTGTATCTAGTCTATATTCAAATGTTCCGGTTCTCCCCAATATGTCATTTATAGCTTTTTTAT
This sequence comes from Pseudorca crassidens, assembly GCF_039906515.1. NCBI lineage: Eukaryota > Metazoa > Chordata > Mammalia > Artiodactyla > Delphinidae > Pseudorca > Pseudorca crassidens. The sequence goes on along the minus strand of NC_090297.1, from coordinate 108,741,944 downwards.
GAACCAGAATCCAGTAAAGGTTTACATGTTGCATTTTGTTACATCGCTTTAGTTTCTTTCAGTCTGGTTTAGTCTTCTCACTCTGTGTGTGGGCATGCATGTATATATACATGTGTGTGTGAGATTGACTTTTTTTTTTTTTTTTTTTTTTTTGGCTGTACGCGGGCCTCTCACTGCCGTGGCCTCTCCCGTTGCGGAGCACAGGCTCCTGACGCGCAGGCTCAGCGGCCATGGCTCACGGGCCCAGCCGCTCCACGGCATGTGGGATCCTCCCGGACCGGGGCACAAACCCGCGTCCCCTGCATCGGCAGGCGGACTCTCAACCACTGCGCCACCAGGGAAGCCCGAGAGATTGACATTTTTAAACTGTGTTAGTAGTTTTATAAAATATTCCATATTCTGCACTTGTCTTATTTCCTTTTAAAATGTCCCACTTTTTGGATTTATCTCATTATTTCCTTGAGGTGCTACTTAACTTATTCCTCTACTGCTGTATTTCCTAAAAACTGTAAGTTAAATTTAAGTGCTTGGTTTGATTCAGGTTAAACATTATTGTCAATAGCTTTTGTTTGTTTACAACAGAATAAGCCACAGACCAAACAGCTGATGACAGAGTTTGTATTATTGGCTAACATTTTTCTGTTTAAACTTATTACTGTCATAACTTTTGGCTTTGAGACATAGAGCTACTTCCGTAATTTTAAGTTTAAGCATAACAATAGGACTTTGAGAAGGACCACAGAAATAAGTTTGCATCGTGTCATTTTGGTTCACTGCCCTCTGAGAAAATGATTGGAAAGTTGAAGAGGCAATAAGAGCTGATATATTTAGCAAAAGCAACCCACAGAGGAATAGTAAAGGGGTGAAAACCAGAAATTTTAGAAATGGAGATTTTGGGACTTTGGGAAATTATTTTCACCAAGATTATTTACCAGTTAATACTGATAGTAACCATAAATTTACAGAACTAACATCATAATGCTAAAGTTTTATAAGGAGAAATTACGTACCTAGGCAGGAACAAGTTTCACAGGTAGATCATTATAGGGTGAAACAAACTAGATGTATATGAGTTTTATAAAAATGTTTTTACTGTGTTAAGATGTAACCCTTTGAACAGTTCTTAGGGATCTTGTTCTCATCTTTTCTGTTGCAGAGAGGATAAATTATTTTAAAAAGAAATGAGAAAATTAACATAACATTGTAAGTCAACTATATTTCAATTTAAAAAAAAAGAAATGAGAGTTCTTTATGCATAGAACGTGGGATGATTTTTTTAAAAATTTTCCCCTTCAGAACATGGATTCAGTTTGATCAGGGTTTCTCAGTCTTGGCACTATTAACATTTTGTGCCAGATATGTCCCCGTCTGTCTCGTGCATTGTAGGATGTTTAGTAGCACCCCTGGCCACTTGCCACTAGATAGATGCCAGTAGCACCCTTCCCCAACCCCACCCCTAGTTATGACTACCAAAAATGTCTCTAGACATTGCCATATGTCTTCTGGGGGCAGATTATTCCTGTTTGAGTATTACTGAGTTGGATAAAAGCCACTGGCATATGTGGATTCCTTAATGATCTAGGTTTCCCTTTATATAACCTATGTACAGACTTTGAACACAGTTCCCTTCTGCAGATATGCTGCACAGCTTGAACTGTGCTTAGTATATGTTGGAGAACACTGGAATATGATGACATTTTTTAGCTCTATTGGAAATTTTATTGAAGCTAGAAATGAGCTCTTCATTTGTAAGGTGTAGGTCTTTTGCTTTATCTCATCCCCCTCCCATCTCCCAGTTTGCTTGGAAAAGAACCTTATTAGCTGTGTGTTATGGGTAAAGTTTTTGTTAGGAATAGTTGATAAATTTGATATTTTTGAGGTGATCTGTTTATATCTTGGCATTCAAGAAAAGACAGTCTTTAAAAAAATAGTTACTGGGGACTATATTCAATATTTTGTAATAACCTGTAAGGGAAAAGAATCTGAAAAAGAATATATATATATATATTATACATATGTATATTACATCCATATATATTTTATATATATGTATGTATAACTGAATCACTTTACTGACACAACATTGTAAATCAGTTGTACTTCAGTTTAATAAATAAGAAAGACATGGTTCCTGTCCTCTCAAATATTTCAGTCTAGTAGTTAAGGGAAGAATGTTGAATTGAGTATCTTATATGTTAGTTAAATATGAATGTTCCTGTTGTTTCAGAGTATCAGCTGAGGGCCCCAAACTAAGAGTCATAGGAGCTAAGCAACCCCACATTATAAAGTATGTTACGGTGACTTCCCTGCCAGTCCAGTGGTTAAGACTCCATGCTTCCAATGCAGGGGGCGTGGATTCGATCCCTGGTCAGGGAACTAAGATCTTGCATGCCCTGTGGCATGGCAATAAATAGATAGATAGTAAGTTACAAGACTATCTCTGCAGGACTTGTAAATTGGGTAAGTCAGAAGCTACTTAGGCTAGTGTTTGGAAAATTCGCCATTTCTTTGGAAGTTAAACATACACTTATCCTGTGGCCCAGAAATTCCTCTCCTAGTTATTTATCCAAAATAATGAAAACATATGCACATACAAAGACTTGTGCCCAAATGTTCATAGCAGGTTTATTCATAATAGCTGAAAAATTGAAAACAACTATCTGTCAACATGTGGATGGATAGTTTATCCATAAATGGAGCACTACTCAGTAATAAAAAATGAACAAACTACTGAAAAATGCAACAAAACATAGATGATTATGTTAAGGTAATGAAGGCAGCCTCAAAAAAAGTTACTTGCTAAAGGGCTTGGTTAAACTACATGCTGTGTCCTCTTTGTTAATCTTTGATCTTAAAAAAATTTTTTTAACTATATGTAAATTCTGCATATAGAATTTATAGGGAAAGGTTGGAAAAAGAGTGGAAGTAATGAGAATTAGTAAAGTTTAAAAGATTGAAACATCTCCAGTAAGAATCTCAGGAGAAAATAGAAGTTTGTTTTAAGTTTCTAAGACAAGTCTTACTTGTAGATTTGGAATTTTTCTGCCAAATGACATAGAAGCGAAATTGAAGGTAGCTGACTAATAGTTGGGGGTTGATATGGAGATAATTTTATGTTTAAAATGAGCAGAGGGACATCCCTGTGGTCCAGTGGTTAAGAGTCCGCCTTCCAATGCATGGGACGTGGGTTCGATCCCTGGTCCGGGAACTAAGATCCCACATGCTGCAGAGCAGCTAAGCCTGTGCACTCTAGAGCCTGCGTGCATCACAGCTAGAGAGCCCTTGTGCCTCAACTACTGAGCCCACACACTCTAGAGCCCTCACGCCGCAACTAGAGAGAAGCCCACGCGCTGCAACGAAAGATCCCGCGTGCTGCAACTAAGACCCGACGCAGCCAAATAATTTTTTTTTTTTTTTTAATGAGCAGAGAAGTCACTAGCATCTAGACTGCGATCTTGGAATATCATTCCACACCGAAAGGAATCAGGGCTCCTTAGAGAAATGGCTGATTCTAGGTCTGGGGCAAGAATGTATGAGATGAGCCTGAAACTTACAGCCAGGATTTTATCAAACACAAGGGTTGTGTCAGAAGGACTCAGGAGCTAACTGAGAAGTTCCCAGTAGCCAAAATAGGACACTTTGAGTATCAATAAGGATAACTGCAGTGGATCAAAACATATCAAATATGTTTAAATTGATGTGTCATATGATGTGATATAATGATAGTTTAAGAACAAGCTTATTGGACTTGCCTGGTGGCGCAGTGGTTAAGAATCCGCCTGCCAATGCAGGGAACACGGGTTCGAGCCCTGGTCCAGGAGGATCCCACATGCCACGGAGCAACTAAGCCCATCTGCCACAACTGCTGAGCCTGCGCTCTAGAGTCCACGAGCCACAACTACTGAGCCTGCATGCCACAGCTACTGAAGCCTGTGCATCCAGAGCCTGTGCTCTGCAACAAGAGAAGCCACCGCAAAAAGTCCATGCACCGCAACGAAGAGTAGCCCCGGCTCACCGCAACTAGAGAAAGCCTGCGTGTAGCAACAAAGACCCAACATAGCCAAAAATAAAATTAATTAATTAATTTTTTAAAAAAGAACAAGCTCATTGGTCACTTTGAGGAAGTGCTAGTAAAACAGATCATTATTTTGAAAACTGGTAAATAAAGGGAAAGAAGCAAGATGGAAAGAGTCGAGACTTTTACTATATGAACTGCACCACTGGGTAACCAAATAGTAGATATGTTTTGTTTTTTTTTTAAATCAAGGTGTTTCAGTTAATAAATGAAAAGGGAATGATAGATTTAGAATGACTAGATCAAGGCATTGAGCCTGGATAGAAGGATTCCTGTTGGAAGAAAATCCTGCCCTTGTGAGTAGTCTTGGGGGAAAAAAATGTTAAACCTGTATCTAATCATGTCTGTAGATCCAGCTATCAATTTCAGGATATACAGAGGCCAGAGGCATATATTAAATGCCATGTGTATGTAATCAACAATATCCAGACTGTAGAAATTGCAAGAGGTGACCTGGTTCTTCAACAGATAAATTACAAGGTGGGGGGAAAAAGATGAAGGAAGATCTATAAATTAAAAGAGACCTGGGCTTCCCTGGTGGTGCAGTGGTTGAGAGTCCACCTGCCAATGCAGGGAACACAGGTTCATGCCCCGGTCCGGGAAGATCCCACATGCCACGGAGCGGCTGGGCCCGTGAGCCATGGCCACTGAGCCTGCGCATCTGGAGCCTGTGCTCCACAACGGGACAGGCCACAACAGTGAGAGGCCCGCGTACCGCAAAAAAAAAAAAGAGACCTAAGAAACTTACCAAATAATCATAATATGTGGACCTTATTTGAATCTGAACCAAACAAACTTTAAGAAATACGTTATTTAAGACATCGAAGCAACCTAAATGTCTATCAACAGAGGAATGGGTAAAGAAGATGTGGTAAATATATACAATGGAATATTACTCAGCCATAAAAAAGAATGAAATAATGCCATTTGCAGCAACATGCATGGACCTAGAGATTATCATACTAAGTGAAGTAAGTCAGAGAAAGACAAATATGTGATATCACTTATTTGTGGAATCTAAAAAAGGATACAAATGAACTTACTTACAAAACAGAAGCGGACTCACAGACTTCAAGAACAAATTTATGGTTACCAAAGGGGAAAGGTAGGGGGAGGGATAAATTAGGAGTTTGGGATTAACATATACACACTACTATATATAAAACAGATAATCAACAAAGACCTACTGTATAGCACAGGAAACTCTACTCAGTATTCTGTAATAACCTATATGGGAAAAGAATCTGAAAAAAAATGGATATATGAATATGTATAACTGAACCACTGCTGTACACCTGAAACTAACACAGTATTGTATATTAGCTATATTCCAATATAAAATAAATTTTAAAAGAAATGCGGCGTTTGAGAGAATTTGAGATTTCAGTGTTGACTAGATATTTGATATTGAGACTATAAATCTTTTAGGCATATTAATGGTACTATGATTTATTTATTTATTTTAAAATTTGGCCATGCAGCTTGCGGGATCCCAGTTCCCCAACCAGGGATCAGACCCAGCCCCAGCAGTGAAAGCACTGCGTCCTAACCACTGGCTGACCAAGGAATTCTCTATGATTTTTCTTTTTTTTGGTACATGATCTTTTCAAGTCCTTATCTTTTAGAGCTACATAATAAAATATTTATAAATATGATATTAGAGATTAGTTTCAAAATAATATGAAGAAGAGAGGGCATAGATGAAACAAGATTGGTTGATAATTTTTGAAGCTGGGTGATGGATACATGTCTACTCTTTTTTTTTTTTTTTTTTTTTGCAGTATGCGGGCCTCTCACTGTTGTGGCCTTTCCTGCGGCGGAGCACAGGCTCTGGACGCGCAAGCTCAGTGGCCATGGCTCACAGGCCCAGCCACTTCGCGGCATGCAGGATCTTCCCGGACCGGGGCACGAACCCGTGTCCCCTGCATCGGCAGGTGGACTCTCAACCACTGCGCCACCTGGGAATCCCCATGTCTACTCTTGTATATTTTTTTTTTTTGGCCCCAATCAAGGATCAAACCCAGGCCCCCTGAAGTGGAAGCATGGAGTCCTAACCACTGGACTGCCAGGGAATTACCTACTCTTGTATATAATTAAAATTGATATCTCATTTTAGGAATAGCAGAAAAGGAATCACTACAGTCTTGATTCAGAGATTCGTAGTTGTAATATGATGAAAGTTTGCCCCTTTACTTGGTTACAGTATATGATTCTCAAATTTACTACCTGTGCAAGTTTTCCTCTTGATGTAGCATGGTGTTCCCTATGTGCTGGCTTTTAATTTCTGGAATTCAGGTTTTTACCTGGCACTTTTTCAGAAGAAATGAAAATGTCCCAAAACTGAGTAAGGATTGAAGTTCAATGTAAGGTTTTTGGTTTTGTTATTTATTTATTTGGCTGCATCTGGTCTTAGTTGCGGTTCATGGGATCTTTCCTTGTGGCCTGCAAGTTTTTCTCTCTAGTTGTGGTGTGCGGGCTCTAGAGTGTGCAGCCTCAGTAGTTGTGGTGCATGGGCTGTAGAGCATGAGGGCTTAGTAGTTGCAGCTGAGGGCTTAGTTGCCTTGTGGCACGTGGGATCTTAGTACCCTAACCAGGAATCGAACCTGCGTCCCCTACATTGGAAGGTGGATTCTTTTTTTTTTTTAATAAATTTATTTATTTTATTCATTTTATTTTTGGCTGTGTTGGGTCTTCGTTGCTGCGTGCAGGCTTTCTCTAGTTGCTGTGAGCAGGAGCTACTCTTCATTGCAGTGCGTGGGCTCCTCATTGCGGTGGCTTCCTTGTTGCGGAGCACGGGCTTTAGGTACACGGGCTTCAGTAGTTGTGGCACGTGGGCTCAGTAGTTGTGGCTCATGGGTTCTAGAGCGCAGGCTCAGTAGTTGAGGCGCACAGGCTTAGTTGATCCGCGGCATGTGGGATCTTCCTGGACCAGGACTCGAACCCGTGTCCCCTGCATTGGCAGGCGGATTCTTAACCACTGGACCACCAGGGAAGTCACTGTTTTTGCATGTGAGATGTATTCCAAGCCTATGAGTACATTTATCCTTTATAGCAAAATAATACGGCAGAGAGGGGAAAATTCCAGATTTTTCTTTTTCTTGTGAGAAATTAAGTTGAAGGTTTGGTGTAGAAAGAAGTTAAACATGAGTAGACTGATAGTTTGGGAAGATTTACCTATTTAGTAATTCCTGTCTTCTTTGATCAAATATAGTTGAAAGGTGGTTATAGGCCATGGATCACTTGGAATACCGCAGAGAAAGATGGTGTTCCTTGAGCATCGTGGTAGAGATATTAAATATAGCATTTCATTATATTAATGAAGATTCCTTTTTGATAGCTGGAAAACTACTGAAGGGTGCTAAATTTGCATTTTTTAATTTTAAAGTTTATAAGGAATTTAATTCAGGTTGATACCTCTATTGTGGTATGGCCCATCTTTTCAACAGAGTTAATTTTTTGACCCTGAGCTATAGGTGCTGAAATGAAAGGAATGATCACATTCTGCGATAGAAGAGGCTAGATCAGAAATAAGGACTGTTTGGAAAACTTGGTTTCAGTGTCTTTCAGAGATGTTTTGCTGTGAGTCATAAAATATGCTCAGTCAGCAGATTTATTATTTTCCGAGTTGTCAGACCTTGTTGGTTAACTGTCTTCTCCATTGTAAAAACCTTGAAAAATATTTTCTAAGTGTAATTTTCTTTCCATTTTGAATCTTTTAATTTACATTGGTTGTCTTGGCAGAGCTTATATCTGAGGAGTTATTTTTCTTTCTCACTTGGTCAAAAGTAGTTAGGACATAAACATTCTTCTTTGCCATCGTTTCACATCTGCCTTTTCCACTCTGTTTCTTAGAATACCTTGTTCATGGTAGGAATAATATAATTTGACTCCCGTCAGATGGAAGAATCTTTCATTATTTTTATTAGTCTTCATTGTTTGACAGGATAAGACGTGAACTCAGTGTTTTATGATACTATAAATAGTTGAGGTAAAAGACCAGCCTGTGGATGTGCTATTAAAATATCCATAAGCATGACACTGAAAACCACAATTTGCATTCAGATAGCTCTGCTTATTCCCAAGGAAAGTTTTCTACAGATTGCTCAGCGTATGTATGGAGAGTTTTCTTGCAGCTGGTCACAGCTAAAAGAAGGTCCTTGAAAACCGTCTGTAGAGGTTATCCACAGTTTATATTCATTCTGCTGGATGTTTGATAGTATGCATTAATTGTCTGTTGGCTGTGGGCTCTAAGAAAGTTACACAGCAAACAAAAAACAATAGTATAAAATTAAGCAGTTAGAAAAGAGTTGTTTAGAATGTTACCTCTTTCAGTGGAACTAGACTGGAAAATACAAAAGTGTGTTGTGTAGTCTTGACTCAAAGAATGCCTTTGATATGGATTTGGCTTCTTTTTAATTCGGTTTCTGGCTAGCATTGTCTTTTGTATATGTAAATTAAATACAAAACTAAGAAAATTTAAGTTGACACTTTAGAGCTTTTTCTTACCCTGCTCATACCTTCTTTCCTTTGTGGTTTTGGTTTGGGAACACAGAAATAATTAAAATAGAATATTAGAGACCAGTTAGAATCAAATGAAGCACTTTACCCATTAAAACTGTGGGCACATCTTCTTTATCCATTCATCCGATGATGGGCACTTAGGTTGTTTCCATCTCTGGGCTATTGTAAATAGAGCTGCAATGAACATTTTGGTACATGACTCTATTTGATTTATGGTTTTCTCAGGGTATATGCCCAGTAGTGGGATTGCTGGGTCATATGGTAGTTCTTTTTGTAGTTTTTTAAGGAACCTCCATACTGTTCTCCATAGTGGCTGTACCAATTCACATTCCCACCAGCAGTGCAGGAGTGTTCCCTTTTCTCCACACCCTCTCCAGCATTTATTGTTTCTAGATTTTTTGATGATGGCCATTCTGACTGGTGTGAGATGATATCTCATTGTAGTTTTGATATACAATGGAATATTACTCAGCCATAAAAAGAAACGAAATTGAGCTATTTGTAATGAGGTGGATAGACCTAGAGTCTGTCATACAGAGTGAAGTAAGTCAGAAAGAGAAAGACAAATACCGTATGCTAACACATATATATGGAATTTAAGGGGAAAAAATGTCATGAAGAATCTAGGGGTAAGACAGGAATAAAGACACAGACCTACTGGAGAACGGACTTGAGGATATGGGGAGGGGGAGGGGGAGCTGTGACAAAGCGAGAGAGTGGCATGGACATATATACACTACCAAACGTAAGGTAGATAGCTAGTGGGAAGCAGCCGCATAGCACAGGCATATCAGCTTGGTGCTTTGTGACCGCCTGGAGGGGTAGGATAGGGAGGGTGGGAGGGAGGGAGATGCAAGAGGGAAGAGATATGGGAACATATGTATATGTATAACTGATTCACTTTGTTATAAAGCAGAAACTAACACACCACTGTAAAGCAATTATACCCCAATAAAGATGTTAAAAAAAAAACAAAAAAAACTGGGCACTTGACTAGCCAACTTACTGCGGCATTGCTGGAATATTTTAAATTTTCAAGGGGACAACGCCATCTGTTGGGCATCTTGCAAAGTAATACTATCAAATTATAGGGACCTAACTATTTAAACACAAAGGTTAGGTTGGTTGTTTTGTTTTGATTTTGCTTTCGGGGTGTGGTGAAAAAATTTCTGCGATACTAAGGGCACCGAGAGTCCTTGCCTTAAAAGTTTTGTTTGAACATTGAGCAGTAATGCTACTTCCATTCCAAGACAAAGAAATTGACTTTTAGTCAACTAATACTGGAGAGCAGCATAGTAATAATAACTCTTTATTTGTATTATAAAGATGAATGTAACTTAAGCAGTGTTTAAGCAGTGTTTTCAAATTAAAGCCTGACTCCCAAAATCATGGTGGAGTTTAAGGTAGTAGCAGGGTTGGAATTAGATTGTGACAAGTGAGGTTCTCACTTAAGTGCAAAAAAGCTCAGTAATCAAGATAAAGTACTATTTTAATGTATCATTTTTATGCTATTATTTTTATTTTATTTACATTTAAATTTCACCAAACACAGAGCTCAAGTATATCCTGGCCCTTTGTTCAGATTCTTGAAATAAAGATAAATGGACAGACAGCTTTAAGGATGCAATGTATTTTACATTGCACAATATATTAAATGATTGGAGAAAATTTAGAGGGTGGTATAACTATATACCTTTATACATTTAGTAGCACAAATATAGGGACAAGCCATGCAATTGAGGAAAAACCCGTTAAGGACTGAACAGAGAGGTCTTGGTTGCTGACAGAATCTCCCCTTGACTTCAGACTTGAGACAAACCAAGGAGTCTATCAGTATACAAAAACCACTGAGTTCAGAACAGTAACAACAGGATAGATATTAAGGAACTGGCTCTTGCCAATTAGGATTGTGGGGGCCAGTCTGAAGCAAGCAGGGTTGGCTGGAGGCTGGAAATGTTGCAGCTCAAGTCCAGAATCAGTAGAACAGCAGTCTAGAGACAGAATGGTTAGCGCTTTCTTCAAAAATTCCCGGTTTTCCAAACAAGTTCCTAGGGTACTTTCCTCAAACAGCAAATGTATCATTTTTGAAAGCTCAATATTAATGCAAAAAATTTCATAATGAGCAAAATATCAATTTTAAATAAAGCAGGATCTGACCCTCCACTTGCATGATTCGCCTCACCCTAATCCCAGCCCTGGGTATTATAGATTAAATTTTCATAACCCTAATTATTAAATAATTTGCTGTGGACTCTTCCACATTAATTTTTTTTTTTTTCAAGAATAAAAGTTATACTTCTGGAACCTTGGAAATGGGGGGAGGTTAGGGGAAATGGTAGAGGGAGCACAAGGGAATAGGTTACCAATAGATTCAGGAATCTGATTCCATATTTTATATAAAACTATTTCTCCCATTCTGAGGTCAATATCTTATTCAATCTTCTTTTTCTTGTAGCATGGCGGACACCGACCTCTTTATGGAATGTGAGGAGGAGGAGTTGGAGCCATGGCAGAAAATCAGTGATGTCATTGAGGATTCTGTAGTTGAGGATTATAATTCAGTGGATAAAACTACTACAGGTAACAAAAGTTCTTTTGCTCTTAGATCATTGTTATATTGACTGAATTGAATGGCATTTTTGTTAAGAAAGTGTGAGGTGCAAGAAGACTTCAAGAATCCAGGGTTGCTTCACTGTGGCACTGGTGCTACCTTTTTCCGCTATGCTCTGGTCTGTAAGTGCTTTGGTTTCCTTGTACATAAAGCTAGAAACACATTTAATAAATTGAAAACATTGAGAATTGGATTAACCAATGTTTATCAAACACATAAGCAATCCTCTTACCAAACGATGTATGAACAAGAATGCAAAGGTGTGTGTCAGTGCTCATTTATATACCCAGTCAAAAACAGGTTCCCATAGTCTTGGGGGATTTTTTGTTTGTTTTACTTGAACTTGGTTTCCTTTGTGAGCTGAGCAGAATTCGCTTCGTGTCTGCCTCCATGGACAGTTTACAAACTTAGGCTTGTTAGCTTCTCTTTCAAAAAGGTGATGTTGCAGGGTCAAATTCTAGATTGCCCTGAATTCAGAAACTGAGTGGTAGTTCTTTTCCCCTCTAAATTGTATCTGTTGCTCTTTTAATTTTTTTATCTTTCCTGCCTTGAGAACTGAAGATGGCATTGGTTTGGGCTGAAACAGGACAGTTCAGGGTCTTGTGGACGGCTTACTAATGCATGGTTATGAATACCAGTAGTGGAGATAATAAGCCTTTGAGTTCTAGAGGTTTGCGTGTGCTATATAAGCAAAACAGTAAAATCCGGGTTCAGTGAGCTCATAATCTAACTTAATTTACCAGGAAATGTGAGGCTAAGAAGAAGGCATTGTGTCTAATTTGTGGTGTGAGGGACACATAGGAGAAATCAGATGAACAGTTGGATTTACGAATAAAGCAGGAAAGTTTTTGGCTATAGAGACCCACAGTAAGATGAAAAGGGAAGATTAGAACAGTATCCTTTAGTGTCATCTGTCCCTGTCTCCAAGTGACTGTGCCTCCCCTTCCCCACAGTTTCTGTGAGCCAGCAGCCTGTCTCGGCTCCAGTGCCCATCGCTGCCCATGCTTCTGTTGCTGGGCACCTCTCTACATCCACCACCGTTAGTAGCAGCGGGGCACAGAACAGCGACAGTACAAAGAAGACTCTTGTCACACTAATTGCCAACAACAATGGTAAGTGGGATTATTGGGAAATTCTTCCTGGGCTAGAGGGGTGAGAGACTAAAAAAGGTCTTAGGAACAGCTGTACCTGTTCAGTTTTAGGTACTGATGTGGTTCTGCTGGTGTTGGAGTGAGTTTAGTCCTGATTCTCTGTTACGGAAGTAAGTGGTGCTGTTCCTTCTGATTTAGTGCTGAATCGATGCTAGTGTTTCAAGTCAGAGGACAGCTGAGTCTTTTTGCTGATAATTTCTAGGAAAGAAAATGTAAACCCCAAATTCCTAACTATTAAAGAGATGTGTGGGGGGCTTGTTTGATTATGTTTTTTAATTAGAAGAGCCCCACTAGTCTGCTAAGAATTCTCCGAGGGCAGCTTTGTTCCATATTTTCTTCGGCAGATTCATTTGGTTATTGGTTCCTGGGTATGAAAAATAGGATAGGATTGTTGTCTACCTGAAGAAATGGTGAAAGAGAAGTGTTTTTTAGTGAGTTTATTGACTAGAGAAGTTATATAGTATTGGTTTCTGTTTCATTTCTGATGACTGTTTCTACATTCTGAAAGTGAGTTACTGGCAAGTTATGTCTCAAGATTCATGTGTAGAATAAGCACCTTCATAGAATCATTGCATTGCTATAAAGGACTTATTTAATTCCTTTAGCTTTATTAATACAAGAATAATATATGCATTGTAGAAAAAGTGGACAGTAAAAAAAAAAAAAACACAATTTTTAACTGTAATGTCACTACCTGGAGATAACTGTTTGTAACTTACTCTGTACATATATGTACTTTTATGTACATTTATATGCTATGTGCAGTGATTCACTTTTTATAAAAATAGATCCATACAGATTGTACTTGCTTTTTTCCCTCAATATGTAGTGAATATCTTCTCATTTTAATAAATCTTTTTGTAACATTTTGATGACTATTTCCCGTTGTTTGGCTAACTGTTATTAGCAATAGGTTGTAAAGCTGTGTACTACTACTTTAAAGGGCTATTGTGAACATCTCTGTCTCTCTTGTCTTTCTTGTCTTTTCTCACATCCATAGTTCTGAGAATACATTTCTAAATGTCAAATTGTTGGATCAAAGGTTATCACAATTTTTAAGGATTTTGATCAATATTTTTCCTGGATTGGCCATCTAGAAATGTTGTATCCATTTACATTTCCATTAGAGGTGCACCTGGTGTTCTTAGTGTTGGATATAACCATTTACCTCCCTTATTGTTGGACATTTACTACAATCCCATTTTTTTGTGATTACAAACAGTGCTGCAGTGAACATTCTCAGACATGGTATCTGTGCCCACTGTGTAAGCATATCTGTAATGTAAAGTGAGATTGCTGGGTCAGGCATTTAAAATTTGTTAGCGTCAAATTGCCATAATAGATTGCTCTACATAAGTGGATACTGAAAAAATAAAATTTTTTAAATTTATTTATTTTGGCTGTGCTGGGTCTTTGTTGCAGCTCACAGGCTCTTCGATGCAGTATGCGGGCTTAGTTGCAGTATGTGGGAAGTTGTGGTGCACGGGCTCCCTAGTTGCAACGCGCAGGCTCTAGAGCACGTGGGCTCAGTAGTTGCATTGTGCAGGCCTAGTTGCAGTATGTGGGATCTTAGTTCCCCGACCAGAGACTGAACCCAGGCCCCCTGCATTGGGAGCTCAGAGTCTTAACCACTGGACTACCAGGGAAGTCCCTGAAAAAATAATTTTTATCACATGAAAAATCCTTAGAATTTTTTTAAACCTATAGTGACCCTCATATATATAAAGATGAGGAACCTCTATCTAGGGATTTTCTCATTTTTACAGATGCAGAAACCAAGGCGTGGAGAGTCTAAATAATGTACTTAAGGTCAAATAGTAAGCGACTAAACTGGATTTGAATTATTTAGACTGCAAAACTTGTGGCCTTCCCACTGTATTATACTACTTTCCTATGTTTCTCTTAATATAAGCTGTCAAAGTGCTATTAGCCACCAGTTTAGCTGAATTTTTCTTTGATCCCAGCATTCCAAGGCCCATGATGAGCATCTCATGACACACTGACGTGACCTACTCTCTTTGAATGGACCCTTGATTCCTGTGGCCTGTGTACAAAAATTTTTTGAAATATGAAAATGGATTTTATTTACTTTAGAAAGCCCTAGTATTCAAATTAAAATGTTAACCTGTGTTCATGGTTTAAAAAAAAAGTGGGGGGCTTCCCTGGTGGCGCAGTGGTTGAGAGTCTGCCTGCCGATGCAGGGGACACGGGTTCGTGCCCCGGTCCGGGAAGATCCCACATGCCGCGAAGCAGCTAGGCTCGTGAGCCATGGCCGCTGAGCCTGCACGTCCAGAGCCTGTGCTCCACAATGGGAGAGGCCACAATAGTGAGAGGCCTGCATACCGAAAAAAAAAAAAAAAAAACTGGTAACCACAGTTACGTATGTCTTGTGTGTTCATCCAAAAATTCTTTCATGCTGGGAGTTCCCTGGTGGTCCAGTGGTTAGGACTCCGTGCTTTCATTGCCGAGGGCCTGGGTTCAATTCCTGGTTGGGGAACTAAGATCCTATAGGCCATGCAGTGTGGCCAAAAAAAGGGGGGGGCTCAAAACTTCTTTTATGCGTAGATAAGCACACAATTGTGTGACTTTCTAAAATCAGATACTCTTGAAGTGCCAGCGTTATTCATTATAGCCCGGAATTGGAAACAACCTAAGATGTTGAATGAATAAGCAAAATGTGGGACTTCCCTGGTGGCGCAGTAGTTAAGAATCTGCCTGCCAATGCAGGGGACACGGGTTTGATCCCTGGTCCGGGAAGATCCCACATGCCATGGAGCAACTAAGCCTGTACGCCACAACTACTGAGCCTGCGCTCTAGATCCCAAGAGCCACAACTACTGAGCCTGAGTGCCAGAACTACTGAAGCCCGTGCACCCAGAGCCCGTGCTCTGCAACGAGAGAAGCCACCGCAATGAGAAACCCGCGCACTGCAACGAAGAGTAGCCCCCACTCGCCGCAACTAAAGAAAGCCCGCACGCAGCAACGAAGACCCAACACAGCCAAAAATAGATAGATAGATAGGTAGATAGATAGATAGATAGATATCAAAAAGGCCACATATATGACCCCATTGTTATGAAATGCCCATAATAGACAAATCTGTAGAGACAGAAAGTTAGATTGTTCGTTGCCAGGGCTGGGGGGAGGAGAATGGGGAATAACTGCTAATGGGTGTAAGGTTTCTTTTTGAGGTGCTGAAAATGTTCTGGAATTAAATAATGGTGATGATTGCACAAACCTTGTGAATATACTAAAAGCCTCTAAATTGTACACTTTAAATGGGTGATAAAATATGTATGGTATGTGAATTATATCTCAATAAGGCTTTTTTCTTTAACAGAGTGTTAGGAATAAAATTTTAGAACATTTTTACTATTTTTGCTGTTCTTCAGAATCCACCACTCAGCATTTAGAAATTATTCCTATAGTTCTGACTGATCATATGTTTGCATTGGAAAGGAACATTATGAAGTGAAATGAACCACTGCTTAATTCTGAGCTGTGAATGATATGAATTTAATGTTATACATTTTTTACTGTAATTATGATTTTCAATTCCTGTTTGGCCCATTTCAACTCCATTTAGCCCTCTTATCTCTGGGGTTTAAGGCTGTGTAAGTGAACTTAAAAGAATGAAGAAAAAAAAATCAAGACCTGCAGATTTGTAAAACAAACAGAACATGTTGTGAGAGAAGCTGCTAAATCTTCTATTATTTAATCAGTTTATGGCTGAGGTACCTAGTTTATTGGAGGACAAACTTACAGGTAGGGGATTGATCAGATAATTCTTTTAAAGGCTTTTTTTTTTTTTTTTTTTTTTGTGGTACGCGGGCCTCTCTCCGTTGTGGCCTCTCCCGTTGCGGAACACAGGCTCCGGACGCGCAGGCTCAGCGGCCATGGCTCACATGCCCAGCCGCTCCGCGGCATGTGGGATCTTCCCAGACTGGGGCACAAACCTGTGTCCCCTGCATCGGCAGGCGGTCTCTCAACCACTGCGCCACCAGGGAAGCCCGTTTTTAAAGGCTTTTTTAAGTCTCAGGGTTCTAACTTCCTCTTTCATTCTCTGGAAATAGAACTTCATAAGACCTTTGAATTGTCAGAATTTCTTTTAGGAAAGACTTAATAAGAATGCAGAAATCATTAAAAACAACTCATTTGTTAGAATTGGAATTATTATAATTCATTAGAATTATAAGAATGAATTTATAGAATACATTAAATAAATATTTACTGTGTGACTTTAATTTACCCAGTGTGACTTGCCGTATGCTGGTTTTTGCTTTCAATTGAATTGTAAACCTAGTCTAGGCTTAGAAACCTACTTTTTTGTTTGCACTTTATTTTTGGAAAGGTCCTAACAATCCACCAAAATTCAAACATGACCCTGATGTCAGAGAGAATATTTGCAGAAAATGCTTGTGTTAACATTCTTTATAGTAGTAGAGTATGTGTAGATTTCATGGGAACAAGGCCTGTCTTTTGAGACTTGCTAATGCTGGTTGATTTCACATAAATGCAAAAAATTTTCCATCCTTCCCTTCCTATATTTAGTTGAGATGTTGAGTCAGTGATTATCTTAAGAATTCTTAGGCTTAGATAAATAACAGATAATTTATTTTCTTTTACCCTAGCAGTTAAAATAGTGAATAGAAAATACATGTTTTTGCTTAGTCAATATTTTCAACCGTAAATTGCAGAGGAGTAAAAAAGAGATGGATGGGGAACCTATAGATTAAAAGAGATTGAAGAGGTATGTCATCAGTTATACTTTATGAACCCTTTTGTAACATAATTCAAACAAAAAAATGTAATTGTCAATTTGAATTCTAACTGGGTATTTGATATTAAAGAATTGTTCATTCATTCATTTATTGCCGCACAGTGCGGCATGTGGGATCTTAGTTCCCCCACCAGGGATGGAACCCGTGCCCCCTGCGGTGGAAATGCAGAGTCCTAACCACTGGACTGCCAAGGAAGCTCCCAAGAATTGTTGTATATATTTAAATTTATTGAGGTATAATTGACAAATAAAATTGTAAGATATTTAATGTGTACATTGTGGTGATTTGGTATATGTATGCATTGTGCAAGGATTCCCACTATCTAGTTAATTAACACATCCATCACCTCACATATTTATCCTCTTTTGGGGGTAGGGATAGGGGGTAGTGAGAACATTTAAGTTCTGTTCTCTCAGCAAACTTCAATTATATCATACAGTATTATCCACTATAGTTACAGAATTATTATAATATTTTTTTAGGAGTGATAATGGTGTTGATATTTCCTCTTTTTTAAAGTCCTTATCTTTTAGAGACTATATGCTGAAATATTTATAGATGAAGTGATACGATCTGAAGCTTGTATCAACATAATATGGGAGCTGGTAAGAGAATGGGAAGTATAGATGAAACAAGATTGACCTTAAGTTGATAATTATTGAAGCTGGTATAGGTACATAGAGATTTATTATAGTGTTCTATTTTTATATGTATTTGAACATCTCCATAATAAAATACTTAAGTTAAAAATGTAGAGAGAGAGAGTCAATAAATTGCCAGTGTAATTAGCATAGCTAGAATTTGGAATTTTTTTATCTGTCAGCATCTATAATTACTAGTCTGCTGGCCCAGTAACTATGAGGGTCTAGTCCACTGATGGACTCTCAGTTTCTGGGAGAACATGGGACAATTCAAGGTTGGCCCATTAATAGCCACCTGTATACCCACTTTGATGGTCTAGCTCTGTAGCTAACTGTAGTGACACCATTTGTCAAGTGGAACTTAAAGCTTCAGGGGAGTCCATCCCATTCTGGTGATTTGAGGTAAAAAAGTTGCAGTATTTTGCTTGAATCTTTGATTTAGGTATTGGGTTGGCCAAAAAGTTCCTTTGGTTTTAAAATAAAAATAAAAGACACATTTTTCATTTTCACCAAGAACATTATTGAACAACGTATTCACCATTTTGTTCCACTACCTTCTGCCATTTTTCAGGCAACTTCATAATTCCATCTTCCCAAAACTTTTTATCTTTTTGAGCAAAGAACTGTTCCAGGTACCTTTTACAGTCTTCCAGGGAATTGAAATTTTTTCCATTAAGAGAATTTTGTAAAGACTGAAATAAATGGAAATCCGAAGGTGCAATGTCTGGTGAATACAGTGGATGAATCACAACTCCCCAGCCAAGCTGTAACAGTTTTTGCCTGGTCATCAAAGAAACATGCAGTCTTGTGTTATCCTGATGGAAGACTATGCATTTTCTGTTGACTAATTCTGGACACTTTTTGTTGAGTGCTGCTTTCATTTGGTCTAATTGGGAGCAGTACTTGTTGGAATTAATCGTTTGGATTTCCAGAAGGAGCTCATAACAGAGGACTCCCTTCCAATCCCACCATATACACAACATCACCTTCTTGGGATGAAGACCGGCCTTTGCTGTGGTTGGTGCTGGTTCATTTTGCTTGCCCCACGATCTCTTCCGTTCCACATTATTGTACAATATCCACTTTTCATCGCCCATCACAATTTTTCCGTTTTAAAAATGGAATATTTTTGTTGCATTTAAGTAGAGAATCGCATGCAGAAATAAGGTCAAGAATGTTTTTTTCACCTAACTTATGTGGAACCCAAACATCAAAGCGATTAACATAACCAAGCTGGTGCAAGTGATTTTCAGTGCTTGATTTAGATATTTTGAGTATGTCGGCTATCTCCCACGTGATATAATGGTGATTGTTCTCAGCTAATGTCTGGATTTGATCGCCGTCAACTTCAACTGGGCTACCCAGCCGTGGAGCGTTGTCCAGCGAGAAATCTCCAGCACGAAACTTCACGAACCAATTTTGACAACGTTTGATCAGTCACGGCACCTTCTCCATACACTGCACAAATCTTTTTTTGCATATCAGCGTTTTTACCTTTCTTGAAATAATAAAGCATAATATTGCCAAAAATGTAAATTTTTTTCTTCCATCTTCAGTATTAAAATGGCTACACAAAAAGTCAACAATCTTGATAAGTTTTTTTTAAATGCACGCTATGGCAGCTGTCCCAATACAATCTAACAAAATTGTTTTGAATGAAGTTAAAGACAACTAAGTGCTACTAGAGCCATCTTACAGAAAAAAAGAACGTGCTTTTTGGCAAAGCCAATGTTTTGGCTCTCTGAAATAGAATTTCTGTTCTGGAGTATTCTTTGTAAATCAGGAAACTTAGTGTAAATGATTTTTTAGCCAATTGTAGCAAATACAGGACTTAAAAACATTACAAAATTACTTTCAACACACATGAAAAAGAATTTAAAATATTTCAAAAAAATTAGCCAGTTTTTTAATATTTATGATATTTGTTACTATTTATTAATGAATGAATCTTCTTAAGTCATCAGTTTTACTTGGTGTTGATTAGTTTTGGCCAGGTCTTTTCTTTATCAGTTCTGATGACATAAAGAAGGTAGCCTGTCAGTCTCTGTGTTCCCATACCTATTAAAGACAATGGATGTTTAGAGAAGAATCTGTTGCATTTCTGAGATTTGATGCACTAGGAAGAGATCCCATTTTTTAGATTCTGTGTACTTGCTGAATTAATGTTTGTAGATGAATATTCCTCTTTTTAAAATATAAGGTGGATTAGCTAACAACAAATTACATTCTGATAAAATAGGTTTTTACCTAGTTAAAATGTGGGGAAGGAACTTATATCTTACTTTGTTTTGCTGATTTGGTATGGGGAGATTATTTGTGGTCACTTAAATCATCAAAGTGATAGCCATGTAGAAGTCTTACTGTGTGTGTTACGACATCCCTAGTTACGATATATGGGGGAGATTTTAGTGAACTTTCCCTTTCTGTGTATTTTTCTGTTAGTTGTAGCTTTGGGTGAAGCTTAAATATTTGGTAAGTTTGCTGACATTAAACCTGAGGTGAGTGACAGTCTTGGATATCTTGATATATGGGAACACCATTTATCTAAGACCCATTGTGTTGCTTATAATGGTGGGTTTATTTTCTCTTACATTGTTTTTTTTTTCCTCTTCCCTTTAGCTGGCAATTCTTTGGTCCAACAAGGTGGACAGCCGCTCATCCTAACCCAGAATCCAACCTCAGGTCTGGGTACAATGGTTACTCAACCAGTATTGAGGCCTGTCCAGGTCATGCAGAATGCCAATCATGTGACTAGTTCCCCTGTGGCCTCACAACCAATATTCATCACTACACAGGTAAATAGGACTCTGAATTCTACTGAATTCAGACATGGTAGAGGAGAGAAAGACTATGGGAACCGTTGAAGGCTCTGACTTAAGTCTTTATCATCATTAGAAATGGTTCTAAGTCCTGTCTTTTGATTTGGCTTTCTCATTTGCTAGTTTTTAATTTGATACTGACTTTAGTAGAAAGCCCAACATAGTGTACAGCTGGGTAATCTCCTCTTTATACCCCTGGAGAGCTATTAAGTAATTTGATTGAGGTCTAGGCAGGAAAGAGTGGGAAGCTTGCATTAGGAAGCCTTAACACTTGGTCCTCAAGTGTTCTCACCCTTTGCTTGGGCTATTTTTCTTAAAATGGGGTGAGTTAGTTGACTTCTGGAAATATACATGCAAGATTGGTGAAGTGCCGGGAGATCTTTGGAAGAGAAGGAAGATGACTTATTTGATATAAATGTGAATTGGAGTTGAAAGCCTAATGCTGGTATGGAATGTAAAGGCAAATGCTTTTTTCTGCCTTGTCTAACAAATTTCCCAGAGGTGTATGGCCTTTGAAGTGGACTTTGGGAACAGTTTCGTACAATTGTTTGTATGTTGAATCACTCCAGTGAATACTGTTAGTGTCATTTTTTTGCATTCTATGCCTTTAGCAATTGAGGGGCCAGTTTGTGGATGAGTTTTTTTTTGCTTTTTGTGTTTTTTTTTGCGGTATGTGGGCCTCTCACTGTTGTGGCCTCTCCAGTTGAGGAGCACAGGCTCCGGATGCGCAGGCTCAGCGGCCATGGCTCACGGGCCTAGCTGCTCTGCGGCATGTGGGATCTTCCCGGACTGGGGCACGAACCCGTGTCCCCTGCATCAGCAGGCGGACTCTCAACCACTGTGCCACCAGGGAAGCCCCTGTGGATGAGCTTTTTAAGCTGAGGTTCTCTTACGATAAGAAGTAGGTTTTCATTTTTGTTCATATGTACCAAAGCTCATTCTCCAGTTTTAATATTTGCCACTCACAAGTTTGCCAGAAGTCCAAAATTTCTCCGTCTCAGTCATTTAAAAGCTCTAGTTCTAGAGAGAGAATCATTAGGTAAGGGTGTGGGCATTTTTTTGGATATAGGTCTTAATGCAGTCTCTGCTGGTGTTAGCTGATCTCCATGTTAAAGATCATTTTGCTTTTTAATGCAGGGATTTCCTGTAAGAAATGTCCGGCCTGTACAAAATGCAATGAATCAGGTTGGGATTGTGCTGAACGTACAGCAAGGCCAAACAGTTAGACCAATTACACTAGTCCCAGGTAAGGAAAAATGTCTACCCATTTGGAATAAACCAGCATCCAGAAGACTTGTTTTTGTTGTCTCAAAATATTCAAGGTCATTTAAAAAGTGTATTTAAGGGAAATCTAAAACTACAAAAATCATATTGGTTTAAGCCCCATTTTTAAAAAACTCTAACCTTTGGCCAGGGTGGTGGTTTTATTTTTTAACCTTTTACCACCCTTCATAAGGCAGTAAAACAGGGTTTATATAGTTATTTTTCTGTTTCTGCTGTTTTATTCAGCTATTAAGTTTGTTATCCTGAAGAACTATTATTAATGCAAACTCCCAAATTCTGTATTCCTTATAAGTCTACTCACTTACATGGTGGGATTATAAAATTATTTTGCTTTACTTTTATAGCATAGATTTGGAATATAAATTAAACAAATGGCATATCCTTTGAGGATAAATATTGACAATGGCTAGTTGTTTTTTTTTTAAGAAACCAAATTGAAAGATAATTTTTAAAAATCTTGTAATTTTCCCCCAGTTCCATATTTAGTGTCTATAAGTTTACTACAATTCAGGCCAAAAAAGGGTATCTTAATTTAGTTGTAGTAAAGGTATCTCTGTCGCTTGTCTTCCTAAGTTTTTGTTGTTGTTCTCAGAGCCCATAAGGGTTTTTGGCCTTCAGTCTCATGAGCCTATCCTATCTAGTTCTGATATTTCTTAAATGTTTGTCAGTGAAATTGTCTATAGTTGAGCCAGGAGACTCACCTTTGGGACATCCTAGTAGAATGGCATAGTCTGTCTTCTATTTGAGTTTGTATAAGAGAATGAAAGACTCCTTTAGTATTCTGGGAAAGATCACTTTTTTCAGAGCCAGCTCTGCCCTTTGGCCTATATATACCCATACTGCTTCCCACTCTATACCTATTATTCTCTTCCAATAACAGAGGTCAAGCTACTCATGATTGTATTCTTGGAATAGAAAAGGCAGTGTGGTAAGGTGTTTTGGGAGGAGTTGATGGGACTCTTCTTTCACTTTAATGTTTTCAGGGCTGATTACTAAGGCTAACTTGTTTTATCAGTTTGTGATACCTGTTGTCTTAGACATTAGAATCTATGCTTCCCTTGGGAACCTGACAGTCACCAATCAGTTTGGGGAGATAATCTTTTCCTATTCCAGTATTTCCAGTAAAGACATGGGGAATGTATTATAGGTGAGCTCGTTGACCAAGATTTGGTATTTTTGTCTCTCTTTTGAAGCCCCAGGTACCCAGTTTGTTAAGCCGACGGTTGGAGTCCCACAAGTGTTCTCTCAGATGACCCCTGTGAGGCCAGGCTCCACAATGCCTGTGCGGCCCACCACCAACACCTTCACCACCGTCATCCCAGCCACTCTCACCATTCGAAGCACCGTCCCACAGTCCCAATCCCAGCAGACCAAGTCCACTCCCAGCACTTCTACCACTCCCACTGCCACACAGCCGACCTCATTGGGGCACCTTGCTGTTCAACCTCCAGGCCAATCCAACCAGACTCAGAATCCCAAACTAGGTGAGGCTTGGGAAGAGGAGATGACAGAGCTGGGATGGGTGGTGGGTGGAGAACAGATGATTATCACTTGGCCAACAAAGCTCCCTCCTTCCCCTCTCCACCTGCAGTGAGCATTGCCAGCTTTGTCACTGTGAAGCGACCTGGGGTTACAGGTGAAAATAGCAATGAAGTGGCCAAACTGGTGAATACCCTTAACACCATCCCTTCCCTGGGCCAGAGTCCTGGGCCAATGGTGGTATCCAACAACAGCTCTGCGCATGGCTCTCAGAGAACCAGCGGGCCTGAGTCTTCAATGAAAGGTACGATAACCAGAAAGACTCTGGGCAGCCAGTCATTCAAAAACATTAATAAAGTATTTGTTGTATCAGAACTCTATACTATGAAATAGAGAAATAAAATAAGGTATAGTTGCTATAGTGTGTTCTCACAGAAACTTTAATGTAGTAAGGAGGATCGCCACTTGTGAAAAGTGTAACTGAATCGGCCAGAAGAAGTTTTGTGTTAATTGTTCTTTGGAGATTAGTAAAATGGATTGGTTGATCAGAGATCAGTGGGATAATCAAAAGATAGTTCATGGAGGAGGTGGATTTCTGAACAAGATTTTATTTTATTTTTTAATTTAATTTATTTATTTTTGGCCGCATTAGGTCTTCATTGCTGCACGCGGGCTTTCACTAGCTGCGGCGAGTGGGGGCTATCTTCATTGCGGTACACAGGCTTCTCATTGCAGTGGTTTCTCTTGTTGCGGAGCACGGGCTCTAGGCTCATGGGCTTCAGTAGTTGTGGCTTGCGGGCTCTAGAGCGCAGGCTCAGTAGTTGTGGCGCACAGGCTTAGTTGCTCTGCGGCATGTGGGATCTTCCCAGACCAGGGATCGAACCCATGTCCCCTGCATTGGCAGGCAGATTCTTAACCACTGCACCACCAGGGAAGTCCCTGAACAAGATTTTAAAGTTGATATTTAGTAGAGAGGTTTTCAGATGTAGAAGGATATGAGCATAAGGATTTTCAACGGTCTGGAGCAGGGCTTGACAGACTTTTTCTGTAAAGGACCAGATAGTAAATATTTTAGGTTTTATGTACAATATAGTCTCTGTCACAACTACTTAACTCTGCCATTGTGGTACAAAAGCAGCCACAGACAATATGTAAATAATTGAGCTTGACTCTACTCCACTAAAACTATTTATGGATTCTGAATTTTGAGTTTAATTTTCATGTGTCAGAAGATCATTTCTTTTGCTTTTATTTCAACCCTTTAAAAATACGAAAACCTTTAACAAATGGTGTTGAGAAAACTGGATATCCCCATGCAAAAAAAATGAAGTTGGACCCTTTACCATACACCATATTACAAAAACTAACTCAGTGAACTAAAGACCTAAACAAAAGAACTAAAACCATAAAACTCTTAGAAGAAAGCATAGGGGAAAAGCTTTATGACACTGGGTTTGGCAGTGCTTTCTTGCATATGATACCAAAAGCATAAGCAACAAAAGGAAAAATAAATAAATGGGACTACATCAAAATTTAAAACTTTACGGCATCAAAGGGTTAGCGTTAGGGAGAGTGAAAAGGCAACCCACTAAATGGGAGAAAATTTTTTAAGAGTACTTTAAATCATATATCTGATAAGGGCTTAATATCCAGAATATATAAAGAACTTCTACAGCTCAACCAACAACAAAAGAACAAACAATCCAATTAAAAAATGGGCCAAGGAGCTGAATAGAGATTTCTCGAGGTACACAGATGGCCATTAAACACCCAAAAAGATGCTAAACCTCACTCACTAATCATTACGGAAATGCACATCAAAATTACAATAAGATACCGCTTCACACCCATTAGGATAGCTCTTATCCAAAAAACAGAAAATAATAAGTGTTGGTGAGGATGCAGAGAAATTGGAACCCTCGTACGTTGCGGGTGGGAATGTAAAATGGGGTGATGGTCCCTCAAAAAATGACACATGAAATTACCATATGTTCCAGCATTCCACTTTGGAGTATATACCCAGAAGAATTGAAAGCAGGGACCCAAACAGATATTTGTACCCCCATGTTCACAGCAACATTTCACAATAGCCTAAAGGTAGAAGCATCCCAGATGTCCATCAGCTGATGAATGGATAAACAAAATATGGTATATACATACAATGGTATATTGTTCAGCCTTAAAAAGGAAAGAAATTCTGACACATGCTACAACACTGATTAACGACATTATGTTAAGTGAAATAAGCCAGATACAAGAGGACAAATACTCTATGAATCCACTTACATGAGGTACCTAGAGTAGTCAGACTCACAGAGACAAGAGAGAATGGCGATTGCTAGGGTCTAGGAGGAGGGGGCAATGGGGAATTATTTAATGGGTGTAGAGTTTCAAGTTTTGCAAGATGAAAAGAGTTTTGGAGATTGCACAAAAATGTGAATGTTCTTAACTGAACTGAACACTTAAAAATGGTTAAGAGGAAACTTTATGTTAAGTATCTGTTACCACAATTAAAGAAAATCTTATATAACCACCACCACAACAAAAAATGTAAACGCTGTTCTTAGTTCATGAGGCAAACAGAAACTGGCAGCTGGCTGGATTTGGTCTACTAGCTGTGATTTGCTGACCCCTGGCCTACAGTTAGAAGAATGGTAGAAGGAATGTGCCTCATAGCAGTTTCTCTTGCTCGCTTACCAACCTTAATATACCCTTCAGGAAGTGTTTAACCTTTTTCCAAAAGGCCAGTAGTCTTTTTCCAGTATCATCTTATTAATCTTATTGATGTTCTCACTTCCAGTGACCTCTTCCATCCCAGTGTTTGACCTCCAGGATGGTGGACGGAAGATATGTCCACGGTGTAATGCTCAATTCCGTGTTACTGAAGCTTTGAGAGGTCACATGTGTGTAAGTGATCACCTGTGATGGAGATTCAGCTTAAATGGCTACCACTCACTGTATACCTCCTGTAGTGTAGTGTTGGGAGCTTGTGAAGCAAGGACTCTGAAATGGCTTGGAAGCTTTTTAAAGGGTTACTCTCTTTTGGCCTGTTTTAGAATGAACTCAGAAATGTGATAGGATATATTTAAAGACCCTCAAATAGGTCAGAACATATGCGACCTTAATTCCTTAGTTCGTAGATTTTGAACTGCACAGGAAAACAGGCCAACTTGGCCTCAGTCCATTTTCTATTTATTGTGTCATTGGATGAATCAGGAGCTATTAACCAATTTCTAATTCTAGTCTTTTCATTTTTTGGTATTAGTCCAGATGCAAAGGTTGAGACTTCTTCCTACCAGGGAGCTCAGAGCCAGGTTATGCTAGTGAGTGGTTAAAGGATCTAAGACAGGAAGAAGTACAAAGTATGGTGTTTGGAGTGGCATATGGCTGTAAATACACACACACACACACACACGAAAAAGAGTGAAACCTGGAAGCATTTTAGAAAACTGCAGGGTGAAAGCTGGTTGAGAATACCTAGAACCAAACACTTACAGAGAAATGTTAGTGAAGTTGAGGAGTTAGCACATCTTAGCCCCCAGGAGAACCAGGATGATCAGATGTCTTCTTTCTTTATAGTACTGTTGCCCAGAAATGGTTGAATACCAGAAGAAAGGAAAATCTCTGGATTCAGAACCCAGTGTCCCATCAGCAGCAAAGCCCCCATCCCCTGAGAAAACAACTCCTGTTGCTTCCACTCCCTCTTCTACACCTATTCCTGCTCTGTCACCACCTACCAAAGTACCAGAGCCAAATGAGAATGTGGGTGATGGCGTCCAGACCAAGCTCATTATGCTAGTAGATGACTTCTACTATGGACGGGATGGTGGCAAAGTAGCCCAGCTCACAAACTTCCCTAAGGTCGCCACATCTTTCCGATGCCCACATTGTACCAAAAGGCTAAAAAACAACATTCGGTGAGTGTTGAAGAGCCTTGGAGCTCACCTTGGACAAGTGAAGTCTGAAAGCTTCTTACATGTTTAAGTCTTTCTGTTTGGAGAATGGCCCTAATTATTATCCTTTCTTGCTAAGGATTATCATTAAATCAATAACTAGTACTATAGAAGGAGATATTGTGGTAATAAATAAAAGATAACTTTGGGTAGAGTGAGACCAGTGCATCTCCTTCCCCAGAAAAGTTTCGAGATCTCTCTTAATTTCTGGGCTCAGAAGATGTCCCAAAAAGAGGAAGTTGGGTGGGAGGGTGGAGGGGGAAACATGTAATGTCTGTTCTGTGATTTCGCTGGTACATTTTTCCAAGGCTTCTGATTTTTTATGTTGTCTGTACTTTTCCTTTGTGCCGTGCTACAGATTTATGAACCATATGAAACATCACGTAGAACTTGATCAGCAGAACGGTGAGGTGGATGGTCATACTATCTGCCAGCACTGTTATCGTCAGTTTTCCACTCCCTTCCAGCTCCAGTGCCACTTGGAAAATGTTCATAGTCCCTATGAATCAACTAGTAAGTTTGGAAATTCTTAAACTCTAGGGGTATACTTCATTTTTCATTCAGTGAATGGCACTGGTGGGAGCCCATTATGTGTATTTATATGTGGATAACAGTGTCGAGGAAGTTCTTTGCATATTCGTAGTCAGTTTCTTACTTCACTTACCCTATTATCTTACAAGCCTGACTTCTATTCTGTTCAAGCATGAGTCGAGTTCAGTGCTTGATTCTAAATTAAGGGGCTTTCTTTCAGGACCACTGTAGAGAGGTATATGTAAAGAGTTTATTACCTAGATCCTTTTATAGAAGAAGCAGGCATCTGTATTTGGGTCTCCATTTTAGTTAGTACCCTCATAGGTTTTATGAAGGATAAAAGATAATGTTATAGAATACTTCACCATTAAGACAGTGCTTTCATGAGATATGAGTTGGAGTGTTAGCTACACTGTACATCTTACAGATGAGAAACACAGGCTGAATACAAGCCCAGAAACATTTAGTCATTTGCTTTAGAGCAAACACTTCTAATAAGGTGAAATTGTGAGGATTTGAGTCCAGTCTTCTAGAATATTTCTTTTGTCCTTTAAGGGATTTCTAGTTTTTTTTTTTTTTTTTTTTTTTGGATTTCTAGTTTTGTTGAAGAGACAAAAATTATTTAACTATAGGAAAATGTGAGAACAAGACAATATATTTGCTGTAAACATATGCATTGTATGATACCAGTGATAGGTGAAATAGTTCAGAGAAGGGAAAAGATCCTTGTGGATTTCACAGAAAGTAATGCGTAAACTTTTAGGGTCTTTAAATACAAGAAGGATTTAGATGGATGGAAAGTAGTAAGAAAAGATTTTAGGTGATAGGAAACACATAAAGACAGAAATTTTTGCTGCAAATTAAAAATCTTGACTAAAGATGGATTAAATGTTAAGGACATCTATTATTATATGATTTAACTGAAAAGACTCAAGGTGGAGTAAGCTTCAAGCCCAGAATGCGAGTCTTCTACTTTTCAACAGTTCTCTTGTCTCTGGCTCATAGCAGGATGGTTGCGTTAGTCTCAGGAATACAGGCGGATGTAAAATTTTGCAGATGAAGAAGAGACCGTATCTTCCTGTGTCTTTTCTAAGTCTGTTTCTTACAAGACAGAATTGTTTTCCCTTTATATCTCTTAGCCTTGGCCATATTGTCAAGGGAAATGGGATTGCCATGAGTAGCTCAGACTAGTGCTGGTCCACAGAAATATAATGAGTTACATATGTAATTTTAAATTTTTAGTAGTCATTTGAAATAAAGATGTTTTAAAGGCGAAAGTAATTTTAATATTGTATTTTATTTAACTCAAAATAGCCAAAATAAAATCATCTCGGCATGTAATCAGAACTTTAAAATTAATGAAATATTTACCATTCTTTTTTTTTTCTTTTCTTTTTAAATCTGGTGTGTATTATTACACCACAGCAAATCTCAGTTTGGGCTCACCACATTTCATGTCTTCACTAGCCACATGTTACTGGTGGTTACCATATTAGACCGTGGAACTTTGGGCTAATCATTTGTGAGTAGAGTAGATACTGGAATCAAACATCAGAACACTACAGTATAGTGGCAGAGTAGCCAACTTGGTCTAGGTTAGGACCCAAAATTCTTCACTGTCAGTCATGGGAAGCCCAAATAACTCATCTGAATCCCCAGTGAAAACATCTACTTTTATACAGAATCTGGTGGGGTGTGTTTTTGTTATTCCACTTATATATGTACTGTACATAAAAAGATAAATTTTTCCTAATGGGAAACAGTGCAGCACCTCATCAGTCTTTTTCTCTTGGCTTACCACTCTTTTATCCTTGACTATTAATTTTTGAGTATCTTATGACTTAAAATTTACACTGATGAAAAACCTGAGAAATTGTTGATCCAAACAGGTAAATACCGTTTCTGTACTTTAGTATATATCAATCTTATTTTTGGATTCTTTTGTAATTCCCCCTTTTTTTTTTTAAATAACTCCCTTTTTTTTGCATCCATGGCAGATCCTTCATTGAAAGTAGCTTATTTTTTGTGTGTTAATATTTTGAGACCAATTGTTTTCTTTTTAGTTTTGAAAATTTCTTTTCCTTTTATTTTCTGAAGTGTTTTTAAACTAAATTATAGACATAATGATATTTCACTCTTAAATACTTCATTATGTATCTCTGAAAAGTAAGGACATTTTAAAATACATAGCCATAGTATGTTTGTCAAGACATAACAGAATTCATCGTAAATGTTTAATATTATGTATCTTCATTTTCAAGTTTCCTGAATTGTCTCCAAAACATCAATGGATTATTATATTTAATTATGGTAACAGTATAATTTTTAATAGCATTATGTTTTTCTTCACACTTGTTTAAAGACAATAGACTAAGGAAGAGGTAGGGTTGAGGGAAGGATGCTTCAGGGTGATTAATTGTGTTCAGGTGTCAGGAGGGTTCTATGGAAAAAGACTGAAGAAAGGGAGAACCACTTGCTTGATAAAGTAATGGGATACGTGGAATGATGAGATCGGATGAGCCTTAGAAAAGGCATAAGGAATCTGTCCTTCCAAATTTGGAAAACAGGAAGCAAAAGCTGTAGTAGTTCATGCCTGTTTTCTCAAGGCAGGAGACTATGGTAGGTGTTAGGGAGATGAGAGTGATAGTGCTGGGAGGGACAGTGTTAGGTTGCCACTTTGGAAAATCAGTTAATTCTTCCTCTTAAATCTTTTTTGACATCAACTCCAATAGGTGTGAAAGGTTACTAGAGATCTCTTAAATCCACTGATGCCTTTGGTTCCTTTCTTACTGATTTTCTTTGTATGAGATAATATATATAAATCTTAGCATGGTGTTTATGCATTAAAAATTGCTTAATAAATGTTGTTATAGTTGATGTGTGAGACCTATAAGAATAGAGCGGATGTATAGGTTGTAGGAAAAGCCTTTGAGGGTAAAAGAGATCGCCCAGGGAAAACATAGAGAATAAGAAAAGCCTGGACAGAAGGTTGGGAAACACCAATGCTTAAAAGTGTTCTAGAAAAGAAAAAAAGATTAACAAATTGAATTGAGAAGTAAGGGGGAAGAAAACAGGAGAAAATATTGTCATGCCACTAGTTACTGTTTCCCAAACATGACATGCAATACCATGCCTTTGCTCATGTTCTTCTCTCATCTCCTCTGTCTGGCAAACCACTCTTTCAAGGTTCAGCTCGTATATCAGCTTTTCCTCATTCTAGGCAGAATTTTTAATTTCTTTATCTTGTTCTTGTTCTTTATCTTATCTTGTATCTAATGTACCTCTAGGAAGTGGTCCTAAATGGGTTGCAGACACCTTTGAGAATAAACACAAAACTTCCCAGAAAAATACACATTTTACTCTTTTGCAGATAATTTCAGGGGCTACCTGGGTTCCCTGAGACCTCTTCCCTGGACCCCAGATTCAGACCCCTGGTTTTGTTTTTTATTTCAGCTTCACTCATTTGGGGGTACGGGGCAGGGGTTGGACATTGTCCAATAAATAAGCGCTTAGAGCTTCAAATTTACAATTTTCATGTTTGCAAAAACTTGAAAATAATTTCAGTAATGGTAATAAAAATGCAAATAACTATCATTATTTTGCCTGTATAATTCAAAATATGTAACAAAACTTTTGCCAAAAATTTAGAACTGCAGCCTTATAAAAGCTTGATAAAATGGCTAATTTTAAAGTTTAATTATCTCAAATTAGTTAATACTGAAATAACACAGTAACTCATAAGTCAAGAAGTTCTGTTCATATTGTCAGTCTTTTAAGGACAAATCCTTCTTTGTCCTCATTTAGTAAACGTTCAATAAATGTTGAATTATTCATAGGAGATAATCATTGTCTATCCTTGAGCAGAGGGATGAAGTAATGTAGTATTTTAAAAGAATTCATTTGGCAATGGTATATAAAGAATAGATACTGTATTGGAGAGATAAGGAGGTATTAGAAGCCAGCTGATCAGCAGTAGGAAATCATATGGGCTTCTACCAAGTTTCTGCCTGTGAGAATGCAGAAGTGACAATTCCTTGATGCATTTTGAAATAATGGTGACAGACACGGGTTTGGAGTCAGATAATGCCTAGGTTTTGAGTTCAGGAGGAGGTGGGATGTGAGAAGGGAAATGATGGGAAGCAGGAGGATGCTGAATTAAGTTAGAGTAGATGGTAGAATATTATGTTTCGTAAAGAGTTCAAAATCTAGAATGGAACTTTGGTAAAGAAGTCTGAGCTAGAGACAGAAGGATAGTTTTAATCAGCAGCACAAATGTTGAGACAGAACCATTTTAAAGAAAGACTAGAAGAGACTTCATAATTTACTGACTATTGAACATGAAGATATAGGAGTCAGAGAAAAAGATTATGAGTCAGCAGGACTTTGGTCTTATTTTCAGGTGGATTTATTGATTATTTTTCTTCTTACAGCCAAGTGCAAGATCTGTGAGTGGGCGTTTGAGAGTGAGCCACTGTTTCTCCAGCATATGAAGGATACTCATAAGCCTGGAGAGATGCCTTATGTTTGCCAGGTATTGCCTTTTTCTCCAGGGAGATTTAGCCATTTTGCTCTCAGGCTAAATACAAAGAATCCACTAATGAACATTGCCCAGTACCTACTGCACACACTCAGTTTTAGGAACACTGAGGAAATACAGAAGAAATAGTGAACACGGGTTCTATTTTCAGGGCTTCCCATGCAGGAGAAAAACATAAAGGAATATCTGCATGTACCCAGCCGAGGAACCCAGTCTGGGAACATATATATACCTGTACTAAGGGAGTGTCTGTCTCCTGAATGTGCCCTTTGGAGATAGAAAAAAAAACTCTACTCCTCTTTGTCAGAATATGGACTGTTCTCAGACTTTCCTGTCTTTCCCATTTTTATCTTATTTCACGGCTGAATTTATCACCAACATAGCCCTGCAATAAACGTCAGAAAAATAATCTGATTTCTATACATTTAGGAAAAATTTTTTTTCGTATCTTAACATTTTTGTTGCTACCTCTTTTTTAAGGCCTCAGTTGTCCACTTCACTCTTAGCTTATTTTCCTTCTTATGTGACTCAGGTGTGTCAGTATCGCTCCTCACTCTACTCTGAGGTAGATGTCCATTTTCGGATGATCCATGAGGATACTCGGCACCTGCTCTGCCCTTATTGCTTGAAGGTCTTCAAAAATGGCAATGCATTCCAACAGCATTACATGAGGCACCAGGTACCAGGCACCAAGCAATTTCCGTGTTCTTATTTTTTAATTATGGATACAGGGGCCAGGACTGAGCTAAGCAAATAATTTTGGTAGAGAAGATACCATGTGTTTGAAAAATTTATTGAATTCCAGTGATGTGTGCCAGGCACTGGGCTAGATGCTAGAGATTTAGTGGTTAAACAGGACAATTAAACAGTACAATAAAGCAAGAAGAATGTTGTGTTAGGGGAAATACAAGATGTAAAAAAGAATGTACCTATTCTGGGAGCCTAGTAAGGCTTTTAGGAAAGGGGGTGTTCAAGACCTGAAGGATGAGTAAGGATGAGCCAGATGAAGTGGGATAGAAGGACAGAATGCTCTCAAAGACAGGGAAATTCAAGGAATTGAAGTTCAGTGTGGTTGGCGTGTGTAGGGTACAGGAGGAGGTTGGAAGTTAGGGAACAGATCATGGAGAATCTTGTAAGCCATATAAAAGGAATTTCAACTTTTATTATAATAAGTTGTTGGGAAGCCATTAAAGAGATTTTTAGTCCTGGAGTGATGTGTTCAAATTTGCTTTTAGTTAATGATTGCACTGGCTGCTCTAAGGAGAATGAATTGAAGGAGGTTGAGACTAGAGTTAGGGAGACAAGCCAGAGGCTTTTTCAGTAGTTGAGATGAGAGATGATAGTGGCTACGGGCTTTTGAAATGAGGACAAAGAGGATAGAGTTGAGAGATATTGAGAAGATAAGTGATATCTATGATTTAGAAATGGATTTAGGTGAAGGTAGTGAGAGAGTAGTTAAGGATAGTGCCCAGGATTCTGTCTTCGGTAATTGGATGAATGGTGGGACTGTTTATTGAGATAGGAACACTGGAGAAAGTAATTTTTGAGGGGAGGATTATAAGTTTGGATATTCTTTTTTATTACTATTATTTTTTAAATTTTTGGCCATGCCATGTGGCACACGGGATCTTATTCGTTCCTGACCAGGGATCAGACCCACACTCCCTGCAATGGAAGCATGGAGTCTTAACCACTGGACCACCAGGGAAGTCCCAAGTTTGGATATTCTTGACTTAGCAGTATCTATGGACATCAAGTATAACTGACTATTAAATAGGTAGTTGGATATACAGGTCTGAGGCCTGGGAGAAAAACCTGGATTGTGAAAGGTACTTAGGAATCATCATTATATAAATAAGTGGATTTTAAACTTGTAAGTGCTATGCTGCACCCCCATCCCCCACCCCCCAAATTGAGAATAAGGTGAAGGCTTAGGACCATTGAAGTCTCTATCCACAAGGCCAGGACCATAGTCCTGGAAGGAAAACAAGAAGAGTCTTGGTGTCAAGGAAGCTGAGGGGACAAAAGTATTTTGAAGAAAAGAGTGTGGTCAAGTGTTGCAGGAAGGTATCAACAAGGTAGAAACTTTAGAGGCCAGCATTTAATTTAGCCGTTTTGTTGGTTAGCAAGGTGGAAGTCAAATTTCAGTGGGACAGATGATGAGAGGTAAGGAAATGGAGACAACTTATTTAAAGAAATTTGTTTATGAAAAAAATTAATTAATTAAAAAATAAATTTGTTAGGGCTTCCCCTGTGGCACAGTGGTTGAGAATCCACCTGCCAATGCAGGGGACACGGGTTTGAGCCGTGGTCCGGGAAGATCCCACATGCCGTGGAGCAACTAAGCCCATGAGCCACAACTACTGAGCTCGAGTGCTGTAACTACTGAAGCCCCCCGCATGCCTAGAGCCCGTGCTCCACAATAAGAGAAGCCACCACAATGAGAAGCCTGCGCACCACAACAAAGAGTAGCCCCCGCTCGCCACAATTAGAGAAAGCCCGTGCACAGCAATGAAGACCCAACACAGCCAAAAAAATAAATAAATAAAATAAAAAATAAAAATAAGTAAATTTGTTTATGAAGGGGAGGACCAAGGGTGGTAGATCCAGGAAAAGAGGTAGCAAGGGAGAATTTGTTGTTGCTTTTGTGTTTTGTTTTTAAGATGGAATAGGTATGCCTTTGTTTTAAAATACTGCAGGAAAGGAGCCACTGGAGGAGAAGAGTGAAGGTACATAGGGAACAGAAGAGAGAACAAGATGGGTGGGTGTACCTGTGCATAACATCCACATGTGTGCACACGTGCCCTCACTCTTACTTGTAAGCAGGCACTTCTTAGGCTCACAGTAGTGACTGCTGATAATCCACCACTAATGCATTTCCATATAGTAGCGTGGAAATTATCACCTGTGACTCAGCTGAGGTTACAGAGAGAGCCTTGCTATCCTAGGGAAGAAAATCATAGACATGTCGTATTTCAATACTGGGCAGATTGAATCCTCAAAATGGCCTTGGAGGGAGGCATATCTGTATGCATTGATGTGTTAAGAGGAAAAAAACAGCACTGTGTAGAAAGGACTATCATTTTTGTTAAAGAAAGAGAAAGGAAAACAGGTGGTGATTGGAGATGTATGTGTTTGCTATATGGTTATATGCATAGACTATCTGTGAAAGAATACCCAAGAAACTTGGTAACAAGTTGTTTCTATGGAGAGGGACTGAGGGTTGGAGTTGAAGGCAAGCTTACCACATGAAGGAGTACAGAATAAAAATATGATTTTTTTTTTTACCACGTACATATTTATTGTATTTTTAAAAAAATAAGAATATCCAGAAGTAGTAGCACTGTCCATCCACACTGTAAAGATAAAGTAGTAGGGGCAAGTGAAGCGTAAGCCACTCAGCCAAATTGTTAAAGCAAGTCAGCGGGAGGTGGTTTGAGGACCTAGTTATTCTGACTTTGAGTCTGCCTTTCTCTGGGAGCGTGGGAGGTGATGATTCTCACCACCCAATAATAGGTTTGTAACTTTACTTCAAAATAAATAAAGTTATATAAAAAGATAAAAAAATACTAGGTTTGGTGTTAGGTTGTGTATTTCTCTTTTTTCCTCTGTTAAATTACCAACAGAAGGGTGGGAAGAATACGATTGGCAATGATGTACCTTCTCCTCAGGGAAGAAAATTCATTGGGAACCTTTAAAGGATTCTGTCTCTTTTTATTCCCCCTTCAGAAGAGGAATGTTTATCATTGCAACAAATGCCGGCTGCAGTTTCTCTTTGCCAAGGACAAAATTGAACACAAGCTTCAGCACCATAAAACCTTCCGTAAACCCAAGCAGCTGGAAGGTTTGAAACCAGGCACCAAGGTAAAGGGTTTGTTGACATTCCCTTTACAGATCCAAGAAGGGGAGGAATAGAGATTTTCCGTGTTCTGAGGTTTAACGTGGGTAGTGTCTAATTATCCCTTCCCTTGACTCACAGGTGACAATCCGGGCTTCCCGAGGGCAGCCACGCACTGTTCCTGTACCCTCCAGTGATGTCCCTCCCAGCACCTTGCAGGAGGCAGCACCACTGGCCTCCTCAGCGGACCCTCTGCCCGTCTTCCTTTATCCCCCTGTCCAGCGCAACGTCCAGAAGAGAGCTGTTAGGAAAATGTCAGTGCCTTCTTCTGGAGGCTGGGGGCCGGGTGGGCACAGTTATTCCTGATAGCTAGTGTAATCTGGTAGCCTTTTAGGTAGTATCTGTTGTCTAAATCGCCTACAATTTAGGAACCCCTGAGGCAGTAATAAGAATTTTCCTTGTTTCTTGACAGGAGTGTCATGGGCCGGCAGACATGTCTGGAGTGCAGCTTTGAGATCCCAGATTTCCCTAACCATTTCCCTACTTATGTTCACTGCTCTCTATGTCGCTATAGTACCTGCTGTTCTCGAGCTTATGCCAACCACATGATCAAGTAAGTCAGGATTAAACCAATGTTCCTATCTGGGATTTCAGGTTCTCCAGAACTCAGTGCATTCCCTCCCCTGCTTCTGGGGTTTCCTTCTTCAACTTTTAGAGCTGTTTGCCCACCTGTCCTAGCAGGTAAGAGGCCAGACCCGGCTTCATTTGGCTTTGATGGTCTGTGCTCTGATTTTGTAGGACCTTGCTACCCAAAACGTGGTCCAAGGACCAGCAGCACTCATTTGGAGCGTCTTAGAAATGTAGCATCTGACCCTGGTCACCACCACGCCACCCCCAACCAGAATGTGCCTTTTAATAGATTTCCCCCCACCCCCATGATTCGTTTGCATATTAATAGGAAATATTAATGTGATAGGAAAACAGGCTTGGGTTGAGGTTAGGATTGAGTGAAGAGGCATATCTTTTGTTGGGGCATTGTCAGTCGCTGGTGATCTCTAGTTTAGCAAGCAGAACCACGTAACTCATACTACTTTTTGTTTGTCTTCCTCAGCAATCATGTTCCACGGAAGAGCCCCAAGTATTTGGCTTTGTTTAAAAATTCTGTGAGGTAACAAAAAACTTATTGATGGTCTGTTAATTTATCAAGTTTTTACATTAAATCCCTTTTAATATTTTGGGGGGTGGATATATGAATTAATTTGACAGAGAGGAGAAAGGAGGGACACTCTTTTTCTTTATTAAGCCTCAAAGTTTAACTCTCTCTAGTGTCACTGCTACATTTGTCTTATATACTCTTGACTCTCTTTCTTAGTGGAATCAAGCTGGCCTGCACTTCATGTACCTTTGTTACTTCTGTTGGAGATGCCATGGCTAAGCATTTGGTATTCAACCCCTCTCACAGATCCAGTAGCATCCTGCCACGGGGTAAGTAGGAGAGATGGGGATTAGGGAAAAAAGCTAAGGATACAGGTCATACCATGAGTCTGGTGCATCTCTACCTGGCCTGACCCATTCACTGTTTAGATACACTTCACCAAATTGGAAGCATTCTAACCTGAAATTTATATAAGACTGGGAAGACAGTAGGTTTGCTTTTTTGATTGAAATCTAAAGAACTCTTTGGAGGGTTTGTTTCTTCACTGAGCTAACACTTTTTTATTGTCTTTATTTCCCATAGGACTCACTTGGATATCTCACTCAAGGTAACAGAAACTCGCTTGATGGTTTAATTTCTATTATATAGTATGTTTGGTCTTTATTATTACTACTACTACTATTATTATTTCATTTTTCTAGTTTAACTGAGCTTTTTCCTCCTCTCGTTGCTAACCTTTTAGGCATGGCCAGACTCGTGACCGAGTGCACGACCGGAACTTGAAGAATTTGTACCCTCCTCCTTCCTTCCCCTCTATTAAAGCTGCCACTGTGAAATCTGCGGGGGCCACCCCAGCTGAGCCTGAAGAGCTACCAGCTCCCATGGCCCAGGCACTCCCGTCACCAGCCTCAACTGCAACCCCACCACCAACCCCCACTCATCCCCAGCCTTTAGCCCTTCCACCCTTGGCTACGGAGGGGGCGGAATGTCTGAATGTCGATGACCAGGATGAAGGGAGCCCAGTCACCCAGGAGCCTGAGCCAGCATCAGGGGGTGGTAGTAGCAGTGTGATTGGCAAGAAGGAGCAGCTTTCTGTGAAGAAGCTTCGAGTGGTACTGTTTGCCCTGTGCTGCAATACGGAACAGGCAGCTGAACACTTCCGAAACCCCCAACGACGCATCCGGCGTTGGCTTCGGCGCTTCCAGGCCTCACAGGGGGAGAATCTGGAGGGCAAATATCTGAGCTTAGAGGCAGAAGAGAAACTGGCTGAGTGGGTGCTGACCCAACGTGAGCAACAGCTACCTGTAAATGAGGAGACCTTGTTCCAGAAGGCCACCAAAATAGGACGTTCTTTGGAGGGGGGGTTTAAGATCTCTTATGAGTGGGCTGTGCGTTTCATGCTACGTCACCACCTGACTCCCCACGCTCGGCGAGCTGTGGCCCACACTCTACCTAAGGATGTGGCAGAGAATGCAGGACTCTTCATTGAATTTGTACAACGGCAGATTCACAACCAGGACTTACCCTTGTCTATGATTGTGGCTATTGATGAGATCTCCTTGTTCCTGGATACGGAGGTACTGAGCAGTGACGACCGAAAGGAAAATGCCCTGCAGACAGTGGGCACAGGGGAGCCTTGGTGTGATGTGGTGCTGGCCATTCTGGCAGATGGCACTGTCCTCCCTACCCTGGTTTTCTACCGAGGACAGATGGATCAGCCTGCTAATGTGCCAGACTCTATCTTGCTAGAGGC
This sequence comes from Pseudorca crassidens, assembly GCF_039906515.1. NCBI lineage: Eukaryota > Metazoa > Chordata > Mammalia > Artiodactyla > Delphinidae > Pseudorca > Pseudorca crassidens. The sequence goes on along the minus strand of NC_090297.1, from coordinate 108,702,814 downwards.
GAAGGAGAGTGGCTACAGTGACGATGAGATCATGGAGCTGTGGTCAACCCGAGTGTGGCAGAAGCACACAGCTTGCCAGCACAGCAAAGGCATGCTTGTGATGGACTGTCATCGCACTCACCTGTCAGAAGAGGTGCTGGCCATGCTTAGTGCCTCTAGCACTTTGCCTGCAGTTGTCCCAGCAGGCTGTAGCTCCAAAATCCAGCCATTAGATGTATGCATCAAACGAACTGTCAAGAACTTCCTGCACAAAAAGTGGAAGGAGCAGGCTCGGGAAATGGCAGATAGTGCGTGTGATTCTGATGTCCTGCTTCAGCTGCTTCTGGTCTGGCTGGCTGAGGTGCTTGGTGTCATTGGGGACTGTCCAGAGCTAGTTCAGCGGTCCTTCCTTGTGGCCAGCGTTCTGCCTGGCCCTGATGGCAACATTAACTCACCTACAAGAAATGCTGACATGCAGGAGGAGCTAATTGCCTCCCTAGAGGAGCAACTGAAGCTGAGTGGGGAACAGTCTGAGGAGGCCTCAGCTTCCACTCCCCGACCCAGGTCATCTCCTGAAGAGACAGTTGAGCCTGAAAGCCTTCACCAGCTCTTTGAGGGTGAAAGTGAGACCGAGTCCTTCTATGGCTTTGAAGAAGCTGACCTAGATCTGATGGAGATTTAAGTGTTGGGGTCATGAGGGGGTGTGGAGTGGGGGTGGGAAAGTGTTAGGGAGGGTAGAGGTAAAGGGGGGTATACCAGGTGGGGGTATTTGGGTTATATTTTTTAATTTTATGCCACCACTCCCCCCCTGATGTTGACTTATACATCCTTGTGGATTTGTGGATTATTAGGAAAACCGATAGTGATCACGTCTGAGCCGATGAGCTGGTCCTGGCCCTGTTGGTCATTCACTTCTGCTAAAAACAGGTTTTTGTGACTTTTTTTTAAATTTAAATCACTGTGCTTGGTATTTTTCTGACAAAATCAAGAAAAAGGGAAAAAAAAATCTTTCGTGGGCGAATGTTAAATCTTTTGTTTCCCCTTTTACCTCAACTGTATCATAGTACATCTGGGTTTTGTTTGTTTTACTGTGTGGCCAGTGTCTTTGGGCATGATGCTATCCAACCATTGTCAATGTGAGAACATTTCTGAAGATGGGAAAGACAAAAATTGTAGCTCACAAACTGGTTTATTATATATATATATGGATAAAAAAGTTTTTTCATTGTGGTCTTAACACTTTTATATAAAAATGAAAATGGAAAAAAAATCCCACTGAACTCTCTCTTCCTTCTCCTTTCTTTCCTTCCCTCTCCAGAGATGTTGGTTTCTACAGCAACTCTAAATATAAAATTGTGGCTTTAAAAATGCATGAAACCACCTTTAATCGTCCAGAATGATGAGTAGATTTTTTCCCTCACCACCCTCCCTCCGACAAAAACACAACAAAACCAATATTCTTTGCACCTGTGATCCTTGGCCCCCTTCCCCATTCTCACACCGTCACTCTGGACAAAGGATCATACATGGGTCATTAGCAAGCAAGAGGTACTGAGGTGATCACACAGAACCTTAGGGTGGAAGCCATTCCCAGTGTATGGGTCTTCATCCTGCAATCCATGGGGGCAGTCCCTGCTTTGTTGAACTTCCTCCTGTTAAGTGGACAGCATACCTGTTCAAGGGATCACATGTCCGCCAGCCAGCAGCTAATTGTGCAAGAAGTTGTATTGAACTTTAAAAAGACCACTTGTTGAAATTCTGCTTACCCTGTGGCTTTCCCCTATTTCTCTTAATGCTTAGAGAAGAATCTGACATGAAGAAACACATAGGGGTGTGCACAAAGAAAAAGACATGAATCTTTATTTTTCACTGCCAGCTTCAAGGAAAGAAAATTTTTTCTACAATTTGCATGAGGGATTTTTTTTTTTAATTGTATGTACTCAATGGCTATAAACTGAAACGTACTGTAACACACAGAGAAAAGGAGCAAAAATCCAGGTCCACCTTTCCCACAACTATACTATACTTCTGTCCATCCTGAGGCTTTCTGCAACGTTTCCCTCCTGTGAGCCAAGGAGGCAACCTGCACAGGCTTGTAAATGGTTCATCTTTAAAATGTACATAAGTGGAACATTTAAAAAAAATGAGGGGAAATGGATTTATAAACAATGTGGTTTTTTTCTAGGTTACCCTATTTGAGCAGGCTTTCACAGACTGGGAGATGCTCAAGATGTGATGGGCCTGGTGGTACAGGTGTGACATTTGTTACCACCTGTTTCTCCTCATCCGTTTTTTTTTTTTGTGTTTTTTAACTCCCAGCACACTATAATATAGTGAACTGGAGTAGTCCCCTCCATAAACAGCTTGGCCAGCTTTGTGAACCCATGGCATCTGAAAACTGAACTGAGGATCCACCTGGGCTTCTCTTCCCCAGCTTTTTGCCTGATGCCATTTTGACAGAATATGGACTTTTGAGTCAAAACTTTGCCTTTCAGAAAGTTCAAGAACTATGGTCAACGCTATCTGCAGTGACTTAATCCTTCTCTTTGGTAGTCTCCGCAGCAGCCCCAGATTTAGCAGAGCTGGGTTCCTGGCCTCTGCACACTGTATGACTTTCTCAATGGGTAATTTTTTTAAGGCCATAATACCAACAGTGGATCAGCTGGGTTTTGGCCAGGAAGTTACCTTTGTGGATTCTGCCCGCATGGCTTCGTAGTATAGGAAGTTTTTTTTGTTTTGTTTTTTATAATTCAGTTTAATCAATAAACAAGTATTTATTGACTACTTTGTGTTGAGACTGAATGTGTGGAAGATTCAAATTGAAAGCTGACAGTTTTCTTTGGCTTGAATTTACTAGTTGTAATCATGGGTAATACAAGTGGAGGGGTTTTAATTTCTCTCTCAGCTCTCACCTCACTGAATTTCTATACAGGCATACCTTGGAGATACTGTGGGTTGGGGTCCAGACCACTGCAGTGAAGCAACTATCATAGCAAAGCGAGTCACAGTCTTTTTGGTTTTCCAGTGCATGTAAGTTTATACTATAGTATATTAAATGTGCAATAACACTATGTATGTCTAAAAAATGATATACCTTAATTTAAAAATACTTTATTGCCAAAAATGCTGACCACCCTGAGCCTTCAGCAAGTTGTCATCTTTTTTTGCAGTAGTAACGTCAAAGATCACTGATCACCATATCAAATAAAATAATGAAAAAGTTTGAAATATTGCAAGAATCACCAAATGTGACATAGACACAAAGTAAGCAAATGCTACTGGAAAAATGGCACCAAGACTTTCTCAATGCAGGGTGGACACAGACCTTCAGTTTGTAAAACAACACTGCAGTATCTGCAAAGCATAAAAAACAAGATATGCCTGTAATAGTTTTGGGGTTTACTGCCTATACTAGTTTCTCAAAAAGAGGTTTAGAGAGGATATGCATCAGAATCACCCAGGGTGTTTTTTAAAATTCGGGTTTAACGCCATCCTGGTGATGGAACTGGCTAATAACCCCAACTGATTTGACTCACGACTACACCCAGGACTTAGTGAACACAATACTTGTAAGAGGTCTTCTGACAGTGCTAGAAATTAGAAGACTTAGCTTAAATGTCGAAATTACTTAGTATTCCCCATGAAGGGTGAGGAGGTTGGACGGGTATGGGATCAAGGCTGTTAGTTCCGGTTTGGGAGTAACCTTATACAGCTCTACGAGATGTTACATTTCCATCTTTGAAATGATGTTTTAACTAAAATCACATATAGAGCCAACATTAACCAGAAAGTCTGTATTTTAGACTAGTGCATGGGTGAAAACATTGAAGAAAAATGTTAAAAGCTAATTATGTTACCACACAAAGATTAAGTCTGACTTCTGTACAAAGCAGCCTTCCGTACAGACCCAGATGAAGACAGTAATGGGTCTTTGGTATTATCATGCAGACCGTTCTATATATATGCTACCAGAACCAAGAACCAAAGGGTTCTCTGACCAGGGAGGGAGATGGCACACAGCAGTACTTAGCAGTTTCACTCTTGGTGTGACCTAGTCAAACAGTACAACCACTCAGCAAGTGTTTCAAAGGATTTATTTTACAAAAGAATAGTACCTTTGAACCAGCCAAGTTCAAAGTTAGAAGAAGGGTACAACTTCAGTTCTGGATAATGCCTCTGTATTTCATTCAAAGCCACTAAAAAGGAAGAGATCATAATAAAATGGTGAAGCCATAGAGTGAGGAATCAATTCGTAAAAGCAGCTCTATCCTCAGCCCAAACCCTTGCCACCCAGAGAATTTTTTGGTTGAGACCTCTGGAAAAACAAAGCTTACTGCAACCAAGGGATCTCCCAACTATCTCTTCTACTGTAATTTTAATTTCAATCACCTGATCATGTGGGCAATATCCCAGCTGGTCTCTGCAGACAGGGGTCCCTCTATTTCAACACCTTTTTCAGTTACAGTGGCGATTTGAAACTGAAAGAAAGCAGAGATCTCAATGAAAATGCCAACCCTTATGTGAAAGAAGTCCCTGGTCAAAGGTCAAGTGGAGGGTCTTTCCCAAAGGTGAAAACAGGAGACACAGAAATGGGGCACTCTGCTTCAAAGTTTAGAGACTCGGGGATTGCAAAGCCTGCCAATTAGCTCCGCATCACTTATTATTCACACTTCTCACCCGGTTATAAGAACGGGCATCTCGATAGTACAGCACTCGCATGCAGCGTTCCACTAGCTCTTGGGCCTCAGTCTGGCTCAGCACTGGCTTCTTCTCCAGAACTTCTCGCAGCAGAGGCTAGGGATATCGGGGGTGGGGGTGGGGGGGAACATGGGAGATATCACGAGCTGAATACCAGGCGATTTGTCGCAAATCCACAGTGTGAAAAGAATCATAAATGAGTGAAAAGGCGACATTCCACCTACTGCCTCAGCAAAATGAACTCTGCTTACTTGTGCTAAGACCCACTTGAAGGGGAAATTCTAGGGTGTCCTCTCTTAGCACATGTATACTGACTCCCTCCAGGACATACCCCACCGTGTCATTATGGCCTCTGGACCAAAAAGAAAACCATCTGCCCAGCAGTACAGATCCTAGCCTGTTCCTCATGTCAGAATTTCAAGGGTAGAACAAGCAGACAACCACTAACCCCCCCTGCCTTCTGTCTTCTATCCCTCATCCCTCAATTGGCTACTTACCTGAGCCAAGTATGCACCATAACCGGTGGCCACCGAAGGGGCTTCATAGGCTACACCAAGCATGTCCACGTAACCCAGGAAGCTAACAGGACACAATAGGTCATCTTAGGTTTCTGTATCTTAGCTGTAGGAAGGGACCATGGGGTCTGAGGTAGAAGTGGGAGTCACTCAGGGGGAAGAGACAGACATACACGGGCACTACAGATTGGGTAGTCAAGGAAATGAGTTATTTGTATTCAAGTCAACCTCTCTCCATCAGCATAGCCTCCAATGACCATGGTGTTCCACAGGGGGTTCATCTTGGAGCGCCGGCTGTACGTAGCCCTGGTCAGCCATGAATGAATAGCTTTAGGGCTATAGCTGTGTCCATCTCCCAACAGCTCCTCATCGATCCTTAAAAAGAATTGGTTGTGAAAAAAGGGAGAGAACGGAAGTCGGGGTTTCCATCCACCCCCAAAAGATGTTACCACAATCTTCCCCATTTAAACTAAAATAAACTAAAATAAACTACTTATTTGCAAACATTCTCAAATCTTCCACGCCAAGTCTCCCTGTCCTCTGCTGCAGCTTCAAGTTTCTCCACCCTAGAACTTCTTGAGGGGATAAAAAACAGTGTATTCCCCTCCCCACTTGGAAACTACTCCTATTCTCGAGATGACTTACACCATTTGGCCGAGAACTTGCTTCAAATATTGGAAATCAGCGTAGTCTCCGGAAGCACCCAGCATGGTGCTGTTGTTGACTCGCATAATGCGAGAGATGTTGCGGAAACGAGCCAAGGAGCCGTAGGAGCCCAGCATGTCTGCTGCAATCACCACTCCGCCCTCAAACTTGACGCCCAGGACCGAGGTCCCGGTCACCATGGGGTTCCTGGAGAGAGAGGGTGGTCTGGAGAGGAGCGGCGCGGGGGGAGAGCCTGAGCCCGCTTCCCGCGTTGTGGGTTCCGCCTCTGACTTTCAACGGCTCCTTTCATTCTCCGGGACCCTCCTCCCCGAGCTCCCCCGCCGTTAGCGCGCCCCGGGGTGCCCCCTTCGCCTTCCCCGGCTCCCAGAACCTGCCGGCCGCACCAGGCCCCACGGTCCCTCCCCCTGCGCAGGCTAAGGCGCCGAGAGCTTACTGGGTGCGTGTAATCGGACCCCCGTAGAGCGCGGACGCCGGATCCACAGAGGAACCGGGAGTGGGCGGGATGCGGTAAAACTGCCCAGGGGCCGGTCCGCACCGCGACTCCAAAAGCGCTTCCATCTTAGTCACGGTAGCACGGGAAACGAAAGCGTTGGTGCCGACGGAAGCGGAAGTGATCCTTCAGTGCCACACCTTTCTTCTTCCTGCAAGCTACTTCCAGCTGCCATGTTGATAGGGTCAGTGCCGACCGTACCAGTGTCCCGGGTGGCGACCAAAACCCAGAGATGTGGAGTTGCCAGACGTCGTATCACATCGCGGTAGAGTCTGGACTAGAACAGTATTCTGACGCACAAATTCAAGGAAGGGGTGGGTGGTGTGGGAGATGGGTATGGGTCGTGGGTGGATGGGAGGGCGGGGCACTTCAAGATGCTGACGCTGAGCGAGGAAGCAGAAATTCTCCTTTCCTTTTTGGATCCTTATGAAAAACAAAAAACCCACACGAAACTAACAGTGAACCCAGGATCATGTGGCATATTCGACCCATTTTATATATAAGAAACCGAGACTTGTGTAGTGATTTACCCGATTACACAGCAAGTAGTAGAAGATCTGAGTCTTCAAACTCAATTAAAATAGGAATCATACAGTTGCGCGTACCTTGGGGTGTATGATATCTCAGATGGATCACTCACTCTGTAGGACCTTGTACAAATCTCTGAAAGTTTCCTAATTGTCAAAGGCTCTTACCTGCCTCTTAAACATCAGAAAAATTCCATTGACTGTGGGAGTGTAACTAAATTACAGGCGTTCCCTTCTCAATGTGGTTCTGTAGCAAGGGCTGGAAGCAGTGTCTAGAATCAAACACTAAACCTAAAACCACTACTTTGCCACAACTCCCTTCACAACTAGATTCAAAATTTTTCACTCAGCAGGAAACCAAATCAGTTTTGTTTTTTAAAATTCCCTGAGTTAATTTGAACCAAAGCAATGCAAAAAATTTTAGCCTAATTGAAATAAAATATTTTATTAGGTCATGAAACCTTGGAAAGGGAAGGGTCAAGATCTTGTGTCAGAGGCACCCAAATGATGCTCTTTGTATCACCTTTGGGACTTGAAAACTAGATAGTAGATTTTTTCTTCAAAGTAATAGCCACGTTCTCGCAAACCCCATATTCCAGGTGACTCTTGGACCTCTCTGAGGCTTACCTGGACAAATAGCAGGTGTCGTTTGTGATGACAAAAGGCTTACTGGGATTCCTCCAAAACTGCTTGAATACTTCACTTTCATAGCTACCAGAGTCCTCTTCATATGAACTTTAAAGCAATTAGCCATCAATTAATTGGCTATATCCTTGTTTAGAAGTGGCCTGAGGTGGCTTGCTGGTTTCTGGTCTCACTCCTTTCAAGGTCCCTAGATTAAGGCTCTGGTAGGGCCAGTACCAGTTCCAGAGATCAGGCAGGTGGTCAAATTCCACAGAGTCTAAAAGAAGAAAAGTGAAAGGATCTAGAATCATTCAGCCTGGGAGTAGGATGACAGGGAAAGCAAACCACTAACATTTGATGATACAATATTCAGAGGAAGGTGACCAGCATGTCTTTTGTGCTAAGATGAAAACAAGACATAAGTTAAACTGAAGGGGAAACTTAAACTTAAAGGGAAACTTATAAGAAGTTTCTTCTCTTTTTAAAGCATTTTTAAGTTTGCCCAGTTTTCTATGGTTGGCTATTACTTCGAGTTTAATTAGTATTTAGCTCTCACCAGTGTTCGAGCTTTTAAGTCAATAATCATCAGACTGGTTTTGTATCATGTCAGGGTATCTCTGGTTATGGGGAATGTCTTTAAATTCTCAGAAAAGAATAACACTAGACTAAATTGGAATTAATAATCACCATCATCACCACCTCACAAACATTTTCACTGCTCCATATTTTAGAAGTGGTATTTGAAACTTCAACTCCAAAAGAGTTAAGGATCATTTTTGACCTGCTCAGGGCCTGGCTCCAGGGGGCTGTAACAGAAATATGAGAAAGAAAATGTGTCTAGCTTGTCCATGGCTGCACTACCCTGTGGGTATGCCCTGAGGATTTTTGTAATTTTACATCCTCTATAATTCAGTTCTGCAATATCTCTCTTGCAGGATGTGTCACACTTGTCTAAAGACTGACTTGCTAAAGCAAAAGTTCCACAAAAGCAGAAACAGATTGTCTTTCAACAGTATCCCTTGATGCACAGAAGATTCAGATTCAGATGTGGTCCTGTTTATCTCTTTTTGTTGCCCATACTTTTGATATCATATCCATACTTTTGATGTCATATCCAAGAAATCATTACCAAATGCAATGTTAAGAAGCGTTTCCACTATGTTTTCCTCTAAGAGTTTTGTACTTTTAGTCCTTATGTTTAGATCTCTTAGCCATTTTAGTTAAATTTTGTCTATGGTGTAAGGTAAGTGTCTAACTTCATTCTTATACACATAGGTATCCAGTTTTCTCAACATCGTTTGTTGAAAAGACTGTCTTTTCCTCATTGAATGGTCTTGGCACCCTTGTTGAAATCATTGATCATATGTGAGGTTTATTTCTGGGTTCTCTATTTTATTCCACATAGTCTATATGTCTGTCTTTATGACAGCACCACACTGTTTTGATTACTGTAGCTTTGTAGTAAGTTTTGAAATCAGACTGTACAAGACATTATTCTTCTTTTTCAAGATTGTTTTGGTAAAGATATCTTTAAATTTTATATTTTATGGCATTTTTTTCCTTTTGGTATAGAATTCTAGGTGGACAGTTATTTTCTTTTGGAACTTTAAATATGTTATTTCATTTTCTTCTGGCTTCCATTGTTTTTGTTGAGAAGTCATCTGTTAGTCATACTGTTGTTTCTTTGAAGATAATGGGGCTTTTTTCTTCTGACTTCTTTTAAGATACCCAACAGTGTCTCTGATGTTCAACAGTGTTACTAGGATATGCCTAGCCATGGTTTTATTTGTACCTATCCTGCTTGAGTTTGCTGAGCTTCTTGAATCTGTGGTTTGATATCTTTCATCAGTTTTGGAAAATTCTCAGCCATTATCTCTTTAAATATTGCTTTTTCCCAATATTCTCTCCTCTTTTTTAAGATACCAGTTAAACATGTGCTAGATATTTGAGCATGTCTCCTATGCTTCTTACTTTCTTTTTGTTTTCCATTCTTTTTTATCTCTGTGTTTCAGTTTGGATGTTTTCTACTGACCTATCTTCCAGTTCTCTAATTCTGTGCCCAATCTGCTGTTAAACCCTTACATTTCAGATTTTGGCTTTTTGTTTGTTTTTCAGTTCTAGAATGTCCATTTGAGTTTTTTGGGGTTTTTTTTGTGGTATGTGGGCCTCTCACTGTTGTGGCCTCTCCCGTTGCGGAGCACAGGCTCTGGACACGCAGGCTTAGCGGCCATGGCTCACAGGCCCAGCCGCTCCGCAGCATGTGGGATCTTCCTGGACCAGGGCACGAACCCATGTCTCCTGCATCAGCAGGCAGACTGTCAACCACTGTGCCACCAGGGAAGCCCCATTTGAGTTTTCTATAGATTCCAATTTTCTGTTAAAATTCATTTTCATTTATATGTCCATAATTTTTGCTATTTTCTTTAACATGTTAATCATTGTTATTTTTAAATTCTTGTATGCTAATTTTAGTATCTGGATCATCTATGAGTCTTTTTATATTTTTTTTCTTTTCATTTTGGTCATATTTTTTTTTCTCTTTACAAGTCTCATGCTTTTTTATTGTTTGCCAGAAATTATGAATAACTACAGAAGGCTCCATATCATGTTCTCTTCCACCAGAGAGGGTTCTCACTTTTTCCTATTAGGCAGATAGGGTGAGGGACTGATTCACCTCAATCCAGTCAAGGATTAGGCTGTCTCAGGGTTGGGTTGCTGTTTCAGTCTGGTTCATCCATATTCTTCAGGCATGTTCCTCACAATCTTTTGACTGAAAGCTGGGCAGGTATTCATCTCCTTAGCTCTGAAGTGCTGAAGAAGATTGAGCCAGCTCTGCAGGCTCCTGTTCCAGGGAGCCTCAAAATCTGGCAAATATCTTGAGGAGGAGACCAGTTGAGTAGTTGAAGCTCTTCTCCTTTCCCTGCCTCAGCAGGTCTTCACTTCCTAATCAATAATGCCAGACTGTGGGAGGTTCATTGTGCCTTTTAGAAGCTTTTAACCCAACTCTCCAGCCTCATGAACATTCCAGGAGTTCCGCAAATTTTCCATAGATAAAACTAGCCATCATTAGAGGCCCTTTAAAATTTTAACTCGTCACTCCAGCATTGCATGACCATCAAAGTCTTTGGTGATTTCTTTTCCCCAAGCAGAGGCATTCTGTCTAGGTTAGGCCTTATCTTCAGCCTGTGCTCAGCTCACTTCAGAAACATTCTCCTGTCTCTGGAATTTTACTTGATCTAGTCCTCATTCCTTTGACATCCCCTTGTTGCCTTTAAAAAACATGGTTTTTGTAGTTTTTCTAGCTTCTTATTGCAGGAGGAAGACTGACCTGCCATGACCTACAGCTTACCTGTATTGGTTTATTGGTGTATTGGTGTATTGGTTTCCTGTGGATGCTATAGCAAATAACCACAATCTTAGTGGCTTAAAACAACAGAAATGTATTCTCTCACAATTCTAGAGGCCAGAATCTGAAAGCAAGGCAACATCAGGGCCACACTCCCTCTGGAGGGTCTGGAGGGGGATTCATTCCTTGCCTCTTCTAGCTTCTGGCATTATTTGGTGTTCTTTGGCATGTGGGTACATAACTCCAATCTCTCTCCATCTTCTTCTCACCTTCTCCTCTTGGTCAAATCCCCCTCTGCTTTTCTCTTATAAGGACACTGTGGTTACATTTAGGGCCCACCCACGTAATGCATTATAGTCTCTTCATTTAAAGATCCTTAGTTTAATCACATCTGGAGGAGAAAAAAAAAACCCCTTTTTCCAAATAAAAACCTTTTTTCTTATTTTTCAAAAAAGGTAACATTCACAGGTTCCAGGGATTAGGCTGTGGATATATCTTGAGAAGCCATTATCAGCCTACCACATCTGGAATCAGAAGTCCATGATTTGTTTTTTTTTACCTTTATAACTGAAAAATAAAACACACATATAGAAAATCACACAAAACAAATACATGACTTGAATTACTTTAAGGCCAACACCCTTGAAACTACCATCTAAATCAAGAAATGGAACTTCTCCAGCTAGCCCAGTTCCAATCACAATTGTTTCCCTCTTCAAGAAAACAGCCACTATCCTGACTTTTATGATAATTATCCCCTTGGATTTCTTTATAGTTTCATCATCCAAGTGTGCTTCCCTGAACACTATACTTCAGATTTCCCATTTATTTGATTTTATGTGTATTTTGAGTTTTTTAATCTACAGATTTCCTCCTCTAGCCCTTTCTTTCCATAACAGTGTATCTGTTAAAGACCCCAGGATGTTTGATCTGTATACCCTGCTTTCTGCCCACAGTCTGGGTTTTGCTGATTGCATACTAATAGTTTAGTTCAACATGTTCTTCAGTCCTCTGCAGTTCCTGCACGTGGACAGCTCAATCCAGAGGTCTGTTCAGACTCAGGTTTGATGCCTTTGGCAAGATGGTAAGTGGTGGTGTGTTTTTTCACCAGGAGGCCCGTTGTGTCTGGTTGTCTCTTTTTCTTGTGATGTTAGCAATTGCTTCTGTTCAGTTAATTCATTTGGTATTGCACAATAATGATATTCTAATTCTATAACTTTGTTTTCATTCATTAACGTGAATATTTCCATAAGGGGACACTTTTCTCATCTACTTTTTTGGTTACCCAGTGTTAAGCTCATATAAGAAATGTCAGATAAATGCTTTATTCTTTCTCTTTAAAGACTTTTAAAATGATTTTGCCCCATCATTATCTAAATGTGACCAGTTAGCATTTTTTGTATTTTTATGAACTCATAGATTTAAACATTCATTCTGATGCTCAAATTATTCCAGATTTGGCCAGTGAGAGCCTTTTCAAACTGGCTTCTAACAACATTGTAAATCAACTATACTCCAATAAAAATCAATTTTAAAGAAAACTGGCTTCTGGGTCCTTTTAACATGTCCCCATCATTATTTGAGCACATCGTTACTTTTTGGCAAAACAGGATGTTCCAGGCTCATACTTTCTCTGCACCAGCCCTGGAATCAGTCATTTCTCCAAAGGGCCTTGATTCCTTTTAGTAGAAACTGGTATTTATTCCTTTTTTTGGTTTTTTATTTGTTTGTTTGTTTTTGGCCGAGCAGCTTGTGGGATTTTAGTTCCCCAACCAGGAATCGAACTCGGGCCCTTGGCAGTGAGAGCACAGAGTTCTAACTGCTGGACTGCCAGGGAATTCCTGAGACTGGTATTTAGAAACCAAGATTTAGTCCCTAGGTGAGCTCATTACTGAGATATTGCTGTCCCCAATACTTCTCAGTGGAGAGAGCTATGCACATACATTTACATCAATATTTATTTCTATATCTATCTACTTATTAGTAGATAGTAGATAACTTATTAGTTATCTATCTGTCCACTGAAAACTACAACTTTACACCAGTATCTCCAATTTCAATTCAACACTACTGGACATAACATATTCTAACTTTCTCCCTTTCCATATTTGTTATTCCCTTTTCTGAAAGTGAAAGTGAGAAACCTGGCTCCCATTATCCTCTCTATATATGTAAATCAATTCCGTTATGCATAACCAATCTCCCATCACTGCCACCAACTCCATCCCTTCACCAATGCCCTCCTCGCTCTGCTCCAGCTCCAACATCCTACTGCACCATCCCCTCATGAAGATTTTCTCTGTACCCGACTCAGGCTCCCATACCTTACTATGGACCATCTCTCCAAGTACACACCCCCTTTATCCTACTGTGGCTCCAACAACCTACATCAGGTCACTGTCGCTGCCACCTCCCTGCTTAGACGTCTTCCTCACATCTCATGCTGGGCCACTGTGGCTCTGCACCATTTTCTGCTTCACACCTTTGCCTCCCTTGCTTGGTCCCACTTAATGGCTTTGGACTAAATTGTTCACAAAAGGAAGGGTTAGAGGAAAAGGAAAACATACAGATATATTTATTCTTAGTTCTACAAGTTATACATATATCTCTATCTATCTATCTCTGGCTTACCACCAATCCTTATGTTGATGTTGCTCTAATCATTTTGTTTGTAAAGTTTTTTTCTAGATCCTTCAGGGAGGGCTCATGGAATCTACATTCTCTTAATTATTGAATACTGGTAACAGTTGTGTATGCCCTTCAAACTTCCAAGTCAATTTTTTAAAAATTTTATTTTATTATTATTTTTTAATACAGCAGGTTCTTATTAGTTATCTGTTTTATACATATTAGTGTATACATGTCAATCCCAATATCCCAATTCATCCCACCGCCACACCCCCACCACCCCTGGCTTTACCCCCTTGGTGTCCATACATTTGATCTCTACATCTGTGTCTCCATTTCTGCCTTGCAAACCGGTTCATCTGTACCATTTTTTCTAGATTCCACATATATGCGTTAATATACGATATTTGTTTTTCTCTTTCTGACTTAACTTCAGTCTGTATGACAGTCTCTAGGTCCATCCATGTCTCTACAAATGACCCAATTTCTTTCCTTTTTTGGCTGAGTAACATTCCATTGTATATATGTACCACATCTCCTTTATCCATTCGTCTGTCGATGGGCATTTAGGTTGCTTGCATGATCTGGCTATTGTAAATAGTGCTGCAATGAACATTGGAGTGCATGTGTCTTTTTGAATTATGGTTTTCTCTGGGTACATACCCAGTAGTGGGATTGCTGGGTCATATGGTAATTCTATTTTTAGTTTTTTAAGGAACCTCCATAGTGGCTGTATCAATTTACATTCCCACCAACGGTGCAAGAGGATTCCCTTTTCTCCGCACCCCAAGTCAATTTTGCTGGGTATAAAACCCTTAGCCTTGGGACTTCCCTGGCGGTCCAGTGGTTAAGACTCCATGCTTCCACTGCAGGGGGCACAGGTTCAATCCATGGTCAGGAGGTCCCTCATGCCTTGTGGTGTGGCCAAAAAACAAACAAAAAAAACCCCTTAGCTTACATTTTTTTGCCTTAAGTATATCTTAGTTATGTTACCCTAATTTCTCTGACATAAATTGTTCCTGTCAGTCTAATGACAATATAATTTTCCCCCTTTTCTAGGTCACTTGGTCTTTTTGCCTACATGATGAAATAATAATTTTTTCCTTAAAGTTCAATAATTTTACTAGAACAGGACTATGTTGGTCATTCTGAGTTGATAATCTTATATATGCAGTGTGTTATTTCAATATGTAGTGGTTTAATTTTTTTTCCTTGATTTTAGCTTTTAGTATGTATTCTCTATATCCCTTCATTTATTTTCAACTTAAAAAAATTTTACTTTCTGTTTCTCTTAAGGCATTATCTATTATATTTACTTAGTCTTATATTCCTTTTAATTTAGTCTTCATTTCTGAAGAGATTTTTTTCCTTTCTTAAAAATATTTATTTTGGGCTGCGTCGTGTCTTAGTTGTGGTGTTCAGGCTCTTCATACGGCACACGGGCTTCTTGGGCTTCTATCTAGTTGTGGTGCACAGGCTCAGTAGTTGCAGCGTGCAGGCTTAGTTGCTCCACGGCATGTGGGATCTTACTTACCCAACCAGAGATTGAACCCGCATCCCCTGCATTGGAAGGGGGATTCTAAACTACTGGACCACCAGGGAAGTCCCAGATTTTTTCTTTTATTTCCAGTTCTTTCCCGAGTTTAGTCACCTAATAGCTGCATTTTCAAATTCTGACTTCTGTTGTTCTTTTATTTCTTACATTATTTTCACAGTATCTTTCAGCTCATTTTGAAATGGTGGATTACGGTCTGTTTTGCTCGTGGACATGACTGTCTGGCGTGATTTCATTGTCAGTAGAGATGTTATTCTGCTTCTTATTCTCTTTATTTTTGTAATAACTGTGTGGGATTTGCCCTCGATCCTTTGACCCTCTTTTCTTTTGGAAACATTTGTTTTCCTGAACTTTTAGGAGGCAAGGTTCAGGATAGCTTTTCTAACTTCACAGAGCTCCCTCTGCTGTTCTTTTTGTGTAATTTTCAAAAACATGACCAGTTGCTCTCTCAAGATTTCCTAGCTTTGTTCTTCGTTTCCACTTTCATCCAGAGCTTCCTTCTCTTCGTGTGGCTCTGTTGTCCTGTTTTAATTAATTTTTATTCTACTTCCATCATTTTCTCCTCAGTGTGGAACCCTGTTCTAGCAGGAGCCTTGCTGGTCAGTTGGAGAGTTCCTGGGACTTAGACTACTCCAGCCTCTTCAGACCTTACCATGGACTCCTTGCATGTGTCAGCTATTGGACTGGGCAAAGCCCTGCTCTGTTTGAACTGCTGTTTTCAAATTACCCTGTTGTCCTTTCCTGTGAATATCTGTTGGCTTTTTTGGGGTCTGCTGTTCTCAGGTGTGTCAGAGGCCCCAGTGTTTCACTCTACTCTCTCCCACACAAATGCTGACACCACGCCGGTCTTTTAACTGTTGGTGGTTTGTCCCCACTCACTTGTTTTTGGATTCATGGGGATACCTTGTCATGTCATTTTGTAATTGTTGGAAATGCTGTTGATGGGATTTTGGCTTTGCTGTCTAGTTGTTCTGTTTTTATGAGAGAATTGGGTGAGATTCAAAAACTATGTAATCATCGTTGTTCCAGAATCCTGTACTTTGTTTTTATGATGTACAAATACAGAAAAGTGTACAGTAGAAAACAAACTCACCCATTAGTGAATTTTAGTGTACGTAAGTTATACATCAATAAATTTGATTTTAGATGTTAAAAACAAAATTTAAGGGCTTCCCTGGTGGTGCAGTGGTTGAGAGTCCGCCTGCCGATGCAGGGGACACGGGTTCGTGCCCCGGTCCGGGAAGATCCCACATGCCACGGAGTGGCTGGGTGGAAATACATGGAAATACATCTACCAAATTGCTAACATTGTTTACCTGGGGCCAGTGGAGAAGGAGATTATTAATTTTGGAAAGACATATTTGTATCATTTGATATTTACTTTATCTTTGAAGAAAAAATATTTCCCTAAAATGAACTATTATTAAACTACCCTTTAACATTTTTTGTAAAGCTGATTTCATGGTGCCAAACTCTTTTAGCTTTTGCTTATCTGTAAAACTTGAGCTTGCCTTCAAATCTGAATGAAAGCCTTTGGGTAGTGTATTCTTGGTTGTAGGTTTTTTCCTTTTCATCACTTTAATTATATCATGCCCCTCCCTTCTGGCCTGCAGAGTTTCTGCTGAAAAGTCAGCTGATAGCCTTATGGGATTTCCCTTGTATATAACTTGTTGTTTTTCCCTTACTGTTTTTTTAAATTAATTAATTTATTATTTTTATTTGTTAAAATATATTTATTTATTTGGGGGCTGCATTGGGTCTTCGTTGCTGTGCGCAGGCTTTCTCTAACTGCGGCAAGCAGGAGCTACTCTTCATTGCAGTGTGCAGGCTTCTCATTGCTCTGGCTTCTCTGTTGCAGAGCACGGGCTATAGGTGCGTGGGCTTCAGTAGTTGTGGCTCACAGGCTCTAGAGCACAAGCTCAGTAGTTGTGACGCACAGGCTTAGTTGCTCCACGGCATGTGGGATCTTCCTGGACCAGGGCTCGAACCCGTGTCCCCTGCATTGGCAGGCGGATTCGTAACCACTGCACCACCAGGGAAGTCCTCCTGTGCTGTTTTTAATATTCCTTCTTTATCTTTAATTTTGGCTATTTTAATTACAGTGTGTCTTGGTGTGGTCCTCTTTAGGTTGATCTTATTTGGGATTCTCTGTGCTTCCTGGACCTGGATGTCTGTTTCCTTTCCCAAGTTAGGGAAGTTTTCAGCTATTATGTCTTCAGATATGTTCCCTGTACGTTTCTCTCTCTCTTCTCCTTCTGGGACTTTTATAATGTGAATGTTAGTATGCTTGATGTTTTCCCAGAGGTCTCTTAAACTGTCTTCATTTTTGAAAATTCTGTTTTCTTTTTTTCTGATCAGCTTGAATGATTTCCACTACTCTATCTTCCAGTTTGCTGATCTGTTCCTCTATGTCATTTAATCTACCATTGATTCCTTCTAGTGTTATTTTTTATTTCAGTTATAGTATTCTTCAGCTCTGTTTGGTTCTTCTTTATATCTTCTAACTCTTTGTTAAAAACTTCTAACTTCTCACTCTGTTCATCCATTCTTCTCCTGAGTTCTTTGAGAATCTTTATGAGTATTGCCTTAAACTCTTTATTGGTAGATTGCTTATCTCCACTTAACTTAGTTTTTCTTCTGGCGTTTCTTCTTATTCCTTCATTTGGAACATATTCCATTGTTGCCTCATGTTGCCTAACTTGCTGTTTTTATTTCTATGTGTTTGGTAGGTTGTTTATGTTTCCCAATCTTGAAGAAGTGACCTTATGTAGGAAATCTCCTTTGGGGCCCAGCAGCACACTCCACTCTGGTCACCAGAGCTATATGCTTTAGGGTTGCTCTCTACATGTGCTGCGTGGGTCCTTCTGTTGTGTCTGGCTGACTACTTTGGGTGCATTGGTAGACATGGCTGGTCCCTGGTCTGGTTGGTTGCCAGGCCCTGCCTTGTGTGGAGGCTGCCAACTGATGGTGGTTGGGGCCGGGTCCTGGCTGTAGCTGGCTACGTGGCCAGGGGAATCCCAGTCCTGGTGCCAGCCCACAGGTGGGTGGAACCAGGTCCTGGTGTGATTGGCTACAGGCCCAGGGGTTTCAGAGCTAGTGTCAGACTGCTGATGCGCTGGACCGTAGCCTGGAGGGAGGTTCAGGGACTGTTGTCAGCCTGCTGGTGGGAAGGGCCAATTCCTGACATGGCTGGCTGCAGGGTCTGGAGTGACCTGGAGCTGGTGATGGCCTGCTGGTGGGTGAGGCCAGGTTCCAGGGCTGGGTCTGATGGCTAACTGCAAGGGGCCCAGGGCTAATGCAGGTACACTAGTGGGAAGGTCTGGGTCCTGGGCCCCCTGATATGTGGGGCCATGTCCCCAGGCAGCTGGGGACTCAGGGGGTCCTAGCGCAACTAGCCTGCTGGTGAGTGGGACTGTGTCCTCATTCAGCTAACTGCTTGGCCTGGGACATCCCAGGATGGGTGCCAACTGGCTGGTGGGCAGGGCCAGGGCCGGCACTAATAAGGTGGAGGGAAGATTCTAAAATGGTCCTTACCACCACCAGTGTCCTTGTGGTGGGATGCACTCCCAAAACCAGCTGCTGCCAGCATCTATGTCCCCAGGGTGAATTTCAGTTGCATCCTGCCTCTCTGGGAGGCTCTCTGAGATCAGCAAGTGGGTCTGACCCTCTCAAATCACTGCTTCTACCCTGGGTCTCGGAGTATGTGAGATTTTGTGTGTGCCCCTTAAGAGTGGGGTCTATTTCCTACATCCCTCTGGCTCTCCCAAAAGCAAGCCCTGCTGGTCTTCAAAGCCAAATGTTCTGGGGACTTGTCTTCCTGATGCAGGACCCCCTGGCCTGGGGAGTCTGACGTGGGGCCTGGACCCCTTGCTTCTTAGGGAAAACCTCTGCAATTATAATTACCCTCCTGTTTGTGGGTTGCCCACCCAGGGGTATGGGCCTTGACTATACCCCCATCTCCACCTCTCTACCCCTCCTGTCTCTTTGTGGTTCCTTCCTTATATTTTTAGCTGTAGAAGATCTTTTCTGCTAGTCCTGAGGTCACTTTCATGGATAGTTGCTCTGTAAATGTTGCAGTTTTGATGTGCTTGTGGGAGGAGGTGAGCTCAGGGTCTTCGTACTCTGCCATCCTGGCCACATCCCCCATTGGGGTTCTTAATGGAAACTAATCAGTTGAGAAGGATTGACATTTTTATGTTAAATTTTCCCTTCTAGAAATACAGTTTACCTTTCCGTAGGCATTTCTTGATCTTTAAAGTAAGATTTCATCTTTTTCCTTATATAGACCATGGACTTTAAGTTTAATACTTTTTACTAATTTTGTCAACATTAGTTCACTATATCAATAAAATAAGGGAGAGAACCCATAAGATTGTATCAATAGATACCCCCAAAGTAGCACTGTGTGAAAATCAGCCGCCATTCCTAATAAAACTCTATGCAAAATAGGAATAGAAATAGAAATCGTAAACATAACAGTGTCTATTTGCCAAAAACCAGCAACAAACACATTAACTGCTGAAGTATTCAAATTAAGAACTAGACCAGGGGACTTCCCTGGCAGTCCAGTGGTTAAGATTCCATACTTCTACTGCAGGGGGCGCCGGTTTAATCCCTGGTCTGGGAACTAAGATCCCAAATGCTGCAGGGCATGGCAAAAAAAAAAAAACTAAAGAGGGAAGTCTACTGTTAGCATAAATATTCAACGTTAATTTGAAGATTTTACCTGATTTATTTATTCATTCAACAAATGTTTATTGAGTGTTTGCTATGAACTGTTTTAGGCAAACAGTCTATAGAGTAGTGAATAAAATTCTTGCCTTTGTGGAGCTTATAGCTGAAGCAATGAGACAATAAAGTGGAAAGAGTGGCATAAATATTTGAAAATAAGAGATAAAATTATTTATACTTTCAAATATGATTGTACTTCTAGAAATCCTAATCAATTAAAAACTATAAAAATTTATAAGAGAATTTAATAAAGTGACTGATAAAAATAAAGGTATACAAGCTTTTGAGAGTAGCAATGACCAGTGAAATAGACATGATTAAAATATCCCACTTATTGAAGTATTTTTTATTCATACTCATAGATTCACTGTATTTAAGAGTCCTAAATTTAAAAGAGCAAGCAGATGTTCACAACACATGCTCTCCCCAAACCACCCGGCCTGACCCATCCCATTCAGAGCACCCCTCATGCTGTGAAAGCTCATCTCCTGGAGTGCCCAGAAGAAAAGCCAACTATTTGCACATCCAGTTCTATTGCCTCTGTTCTTTGTGTTGGGGGGCCCATAGCTTGTGTGTTAAATTAAGACTATGCAGACTATGACCTGCTGAATGAAGAGGCACAAGTCACCCACATAGGTTAACAGGTAGCTCCTTCAGCATCTGTGCTCACAGTTTGGGGAAGTAAAACCCTGGGGTCGTTTTGATTGAAGGCACGGTCTCAGTCCACTCACACAAAGGGAGTCGCAAGACATTACTTACAGTTCCCAGAAACGGACGGGCGGGGGGACAGGGGCATGCGCAATGAACCAGGGAAAGGTAAGTTCTCTGTCCCACATCACAAACAAGCAAGACATAGAGAGCAAGGTAGCAAGCAAGGGGCAGAGGTCACCAACTTTGTGGGCCTCAACTCTAAGGGGTTATTTTAAAAGATTCCCACCAACTAGAGTAATGAAAATAAAAACAAAAATAAACAAATAGGACCTAATTAAACTTAAAAGCTTTTGCACAGCGAAGGAAACCATAAACAAAATGAAAAGACAACCCACAGAATGGGAGAAAATATTTGCAAATGAAGCAACCAGCAAGAGATTAATCTCCAAAATATACAAACAGCTCATGCAGCTTAACATCAAAAAAACAAACAACCCAATCAAAAAATGGGCAGAAGATCTAAATAGACATTTCTCCAATGAAAACACAGATGGCCAAGAGGCACATGAAAAGATGCTCAACATCACTAATTATCAGAGAAATGCAAATCCAAACTGACTGGTATCACCTCACACCAGTCAGAATGGCCATTGCCAAAAAATCTGCAAACAATGAATGCTGGAGAGTGTGTGGAGAAAAGAGTGCCCTCCTACACTGTTGGTTGGAAGGTAAATTGGTACAGCCACTATAGAGAACAGTGTGGAGGTTCCTTAAAAAACTAAAAATAGAGCTACCATATGATCCAGCAATACCACTCCTGGGCATATATCCGGAGAAAACCATAATTCAAAAAGATATATGTGCCCCAATGTTCATTGCAGCATTATTTACAATAGCCAGAACATGGAAGCCACTTAAATGTCCATCGATGGAGGAATGGATAAAGAAGATGTGGTATATATATATATATATATATATATATATATATATATATATATATATATATATATATACAGTGGAATATTACTCAGCCACAAAAAGGAAAGAAATAATGCCATTTGCAGCGACATGGATGGACCTAGAGATTGTCATACAGAGTGAAGTAAGTCTGACAGAGAAAGACAAATATCATATGATATCACTTATATGTGGAATCTAAAAAAATGGTACAAATGAACCTATTTACAAAATATAGTAACAGATGTAGAAAATAAACTTACGGTTACCAAGGGGGTAAAGGGTGGGGGAGGGATAAATTGGGAGATTGGGATTGACATATACACACTACTATATATAAAATAGATAACTACAGCAATAAGAACATACTGTTTAGCACAGGGAACTCTACTCAATACTCTGAAATGACCTATATGGGAATAGAATCTAAAAGAGTGGATATATGTATATGTATAACTGATTCAGTTTGCTGTACAGCAGAAACTAACACAGCATTGTAAATCAACTATACCCCAATAAAAATTAATTTAAAAGAATAAAAAACTGAAAAATAAAAATAAAAGGTTTGGGACTTCCCTGGTGGCACAGTTGTTAGGAATCCGCCTGCCAATGCAGGGGACACGGGTTTAAGCCCTGGCCCAGGAAGATCCCACATGCCGTGGAGCAGCTAAGCCCGTGCGCCACAACTACCGAGCCTGCACTCTAAAGCCCATGAGCCACAATTACTGAGCCCGTGTGCCACAACTACTGAAGCCCGCCCACCTAGAGCCTGTGCTCCACAACAAGAGAAGCCACCGCAATGAGAAGCCCGCACACCGCAACGAAGAATAGCCTCATAAATAAAACAGAGGGAGAGAGGGAGGGAGGAAGGAAAAAGAAAAGAATAGGAATTGAGAAAGAAGAAAAAATTGTGGAGAGGCAAAATGATTGCCTATATAGAAAATCGAAGAGAGTAAATGGACATGCTCTTAAAATGTAATGAAATATAGAATGCCATTCAGAAGAGCATAAAAATATTGAGGAATAGAATTATTATGAGAACTAAATGAAAATTAAAGTAAAACATAAATCCAGACAAAATGATATAATGAGAGGCCTATAAGGAAATATTTATAGACAAAAGATTTTTTCAGTATATAAATCTCTGAGTTTGTTACCTTTTGTCAAAAGTTAAAGATAAAAATATCCTTTCTCGGGCTTCCCTGGTGGCACAGTGGTTGAGAGTCAGCGTGCCGATGCAGGGGACACGGGGTCGTGCCCCGGTCCGGGAAGATCCCACATGCCGCAGAGCGGCTGGGCCCGTGAGCCACGGCCGCTGAGCCTGCGCAACCGGAACCTGTGCTCCGCAACGGGAGAGGCCACAACAAACAAACAAACAAACAAACAAACAAACAAATATATATATATATCCTTTCTCCAAATCCCAGCCAGCAATAGCTGTAATAGCTCTTTTACAATTTTTGCGTCTCTGACAAGGTGGAGTGTGATATCTCATTGTTACTTTAAATTGCATTTCCTGGACTAATGGTGAATTTAAGCATCTTTTCATTATTTCTTGGCAGAAAATTTTCTCCTCTCTGCATTGTTTATTCATATTGTTTGTTCATTCTTATATTGAATTAATTTATAAGAGCTTTTGATATATTATGGATATTAATCCATTGTCTGCTTGGAGTATTCTTTCTTTCTTTCTGGCCACGCCGTGTGGCTTGCAGGATCTTAGTTCCCAACCATGGATTGAACCCGGCCCTGACAGTGAAACCGCTGAGTCCTAACCACTGGACTGCCAGGGAATTCCCTGTTTATCCTTTCTTTAGGATCATTTTATCCAATTAAAAAAGAAACAAAACACCAGGACTTCCCTGGTGGCGCAGTGGTTAAGAATCCGCCTGCCAATGCAGGGGAAACAGGTTCGAGCCCTGGTCCGGGAATATCCCACATGCTGCGGAGCAACTAAGCCCGTGTGCCACAACTACTGAAGCCCATGCGCCTAGAGCCCGTGCTCTGCAGCAAGAAGCCACAGCAATGAGAAGCCTGCACACCACAACAAAGAGTAGCCCCCACTCACCGCAACTAGAGAAGCCCACACAGCAATGAAGACCCAACGCAGCCAAAAATAAATAAATAAATGATTTAAAAAAAACTTTAAAAAAGCCCACCAAATCATATTGGGATTCTAATTGAATCTAATTGAAATTACATTAAATATATACATTAATTTTGGGAGAATATTTTATGATAGTAAATAAATTCCTAAAACATGATTCAAACCGGTAAAGGAAATGATTAATAAATTTGATATCAAAATTTAAAAAAAATTTATGACCCAAGATACTATTACAAAGTAAAATATAAGTGACAGGGAAACAAATACACTCTAATTCGGAACACTTTTACATATCAATAGGAAAAACATAACCAATCCTAAGAAAATGAGGAAATAATATAAATAACAATGTATAGGAAAGACATCCAAATGATAAATTAAAATATAAAAGATCCTCACTTAACAAAACACAAGTTAAAATATGGAGATACTATTTTTTCACCAGTAAGATTATCAGAAATGAATTATTTGGCAATATCAACTGTTGGAGAAGGTATGGGGGAAGGTACTTTTATAGACTGCTGATGGGAGTGTACGTTGAAGCAGGCACTTTGAAAACAACTTGATAGCATCTAATAAAATTGAAAACTATACATGCTAACTGACTGTATGACCTATAGACAATCACACATATGCACAAGGAAACAGATTCAAGGATGTTTATTGAAGCATTATTTGTAATAGCAAAGAATTGGAAACCATCTAAATGCCCATCAAAGGGGAAATGAATAAATTAAATACAATGTATTTATTACAAATAAACACTACAAGGTGGCTAAAGAGAAAGAACCTAACATAAAACACATTGTTGTGTGAAAAGGGCAAACCACAGAATGATATGAATGATGTGATACCATTTGTGTTAATTTAAACACACGAAATACACTAGGCATGTATATATAATGGGCTAATGGGCTCATGATGGCGGTTGAAAGTGACTGTTACATAATCTTATTTATAATGACACTCCAGGGCAAAATTCAAGGAATATCTGAAAAATGTCCAAGCAATAAAAGATTTGGAAATTCCCTGGTGGTCCAGTGGTTAGGACTCCATGCTTCCACTACAGGGGGCAAGGGTTCAATCCCTGGTGGGGAATTAAGATCACACAAGCCACGTGGCACAGTCAAACACAAAAACAAACAAACAAACAAAAAAGATCAAGAAAATCTGCCAATCAAAATGGAATTAAAGCAGAAAGTATGCTTTGCTGGAGTGAGGGGAATAACTTGGTCCCTGGAGAGGAAAATAGAGTTGGAAGAAGTTATAATGAGATTTTTGCTTTACTGTAATTTTTAAAAAAGAATATGTATAATTATTGCTTCTGTAATTAATTTTTAAGGTGTACATAAGACTTTTGGTTTTAAGATGGTAAAGCAAGAATGTCTTATCCTAAAAATCTTAGAATTTGGAGGCAACGGCTACCTTGAAAGTCTGGGCTGAGATGGACATGCTGAAAATTCTGATTTAAATATAAACAGCATCACCAGGGATCACTAGATATTTGAGGAAAGACTCCAACATGAAAGAGAAAGAAACCCCCTCCTCAATCAAACAGAAAAATATATCTCACCATTCCTACGTATATATACTCAAGAGAAATGAAAACATATGTCCATAGGAAAACTAGTTCACAGATGTTCATAGTAGCATTATTCATAATCGCTAAAAAGTGGAAACAACCCATATGTCAATCAACTGATGAAAGGATAAACAAAATGTGGTATAGCCAAACAATGGAATATTATTTGGCCATGAAATATAATGAAGTACTAATGCATGCTACAATGTGGATGGACCTTGAAATCATCATGCAAAGTGAAATAATCCAGACAAAGAAGGCCACATATTATATGGTTCCATTTATATAAAATGTCCAGAAAAAACAAATCTATAGATGAGTGGTTGCCTAGGGCTGGGGGTGGAGAATGGAAAGTGGCTGCTAATGAATATCATTTTCTCTTTGAGATTATGAAAATATTCTAAAATTAAATTGTGTTGATGATTGCATCACCTGTGAATATACTAAAAACCACTGAACTGTACACTTTATTTCTTTCTTTCTTTCAGATTTAAGGCTTTTATTTTTTCACACCCACGCAAGCCTGGGCAGTTGACCCATCCTGCCCCCAAGCCCCCTACCCCTCATAATGAGAAGAAATATTTACTTTCACTCCACAGCTCAGGGAGTACCTAAGCTTTGGCAGCGGCCTTGTAATCGGTCAGAGTGCGGGCGGAAGGGTCAGTGGTGCTAGTCTACCTGGGCATCCAGTAATGAGGCAGCCAGTCCGCGCACCTCGGATAGTGGCATTCAAAGATCTGATGGTAGTAAGAGCCTTCTTTCGTTTTGGGAGTACTGACGGGAAATTTTGGGCTGCGCTTGCCATCGCTGCATCATCGACCTGATGGTCAATGTATTCCTGTTAAATCCTAAACCAGGAATTCTTAACTGAGGTTATTCCATCACTGAAGGCTTCTTTTTGTCACCAGAGGATCTCTTTAGGTATCAGACTGGAGTCCTCAAACGTCTCTCTCAGGAGATGTTTTTCTATCCCGTTCTTGGGGATTCCCATATCTGGTGGCAGAGACAAGTAATAGGAAGAAAATCGATGATCCAAGAAGCGGACTCTCAGTTCAAGGCCATGGGCAGCAGTAGTTCGATCTGCTCAGAGAACATCAAACAAATAGAGTTCCTTCAGAAGCCGCTCACTCTCCTCCTCGGCCTTCTCAGGGGAAGGAGCCTTGTGAAAATATATGTAACCCTGTGTAAGTTCATCTGAACCTTCTCCAGAGAAGATCACCACGCTATCCGTGTTCTTCGGAATGTACTTTGAAATTAAGTACCTACTGAAGCATGGACTGTTGTAATACCATAATATCAAGGAAATAGCAAGGAAATGTAGTATTTCCTTGATGTAATATAAAGGAAAATAGGACTTCATCCAGGACCTGAATGCCTTCCTCAGAGTTAAAGAGGACTTCATGGTGTTCGCTCGCAATGATTTGCCACCTTTCTAGCAGCTAGTAAATCGGGACTGTCTTCCATGCCAATCGCAAATGTCTGGAGAGGATACTGTACTTGGGCCTCTTTTAGCTGCTTCAACAGGATGGCAGCAACCAAACTGGAAACCAAGCCACCTGATAAAAGGCAGCCAATCCTTCTGTCCATTATCAAACGTTTCTTAATGGCATTGTCAAAAAGGATTCGTAGGTTGTTCTTCACAGTTTCTATCTCAAAACCTGGGAAGAGTTTCTCCACGCTGTCACACAGGGCATGCAGAGGCTCATCTCTACAGCGATGATATTTAACCATTTCCACTAATGCTACTTTGCCATTTGGCTTTAAATCCAAAACTTCATAGTGTCCTGGGAGAAAAAGCTCCACTTTTTTAAAAGGAGTCATAGAGTGCTTCAAGGTAATGAGACCTTTAGCTTCTGAACACATGGCCAAAAGTCCATCTTCTGTCCCGGCTTTAAACAAAGGTCTGACTCCATAGGTATCTCTGCCCAAGAACACTTTCTTATTGACAGTATCCAGTAAAATAAATGCAAATACCCCATCCGACATACAAACTGTTTGCTCAATTCCTCATTTGTCATAAAGATGAAAGATTATCTCACCATCCACTTTGGTCTGGTATTCAAATTCAAAATGGTGTTGCAGCTCCTTGTGGTTGTAGATTTCACTGTTGTAACAGAGCCACAAGTAAGGATATTACTTCACTCAAATTGGCTGCATTCCAAACAGCTGGTCAACCACCACAAACCGGTGAAATCCAAAGCAGCAGTTGGTGTATCCACTGACATTCTCAAAAAGAAATGCATCTAGACCTCTGTGTGCAATCTTCATAGCACTCAGACACTGAACAGAAAGGCAGTCGTCGCTACCAAAGAGGGCCCAAATGCCACACATGGTGCAATGGAGCTACGGGCTCTCTCCAAGTGACTTATTCAAATACGATCACAGAAATTCTGGGCTCCATTGGGTGGGCGGGTGTGAGGTGAGCAGGCTGCGACTTGCGGGCTCTGTACACTTTAAATGGATTAATTTTATGGTATGTGAATTACATCTCAATAAAGCTGTTTTATAAAGTCATCTAAAAAGAAGCAAAGATTTTGGAGAGCAAAGGGGAAAACTTCAGCCCTCCTCCTTTCTTTTTTTTTTTTTTTTAACATCTTTATTGGAGTATAATTGCTTTACAATGGTGGGTTAGTTTCTGCTTTATATCAAAGTGAATCAGTTATACATATACATATGTTCCCATATCTCTTCCCTCTTGCGTCTCCCTCCCTCCCACCCTCCCTATCCCACCCCTCTAGGTGGTCACAAAGCACCAAGATGATCTCCCTGTGCTATGCGGCTGCTTCCCACTAGCTATTTTACGTTTGGTAATGTATATATGTCCATGCCACTCTCTCGCTTTGTCACAGCTTACCCTACCCCCTCCCCATATCCTCAAGTCCATTCTCTAGTAGGTCTGTGTCTTTATTCCTGTCTTACCCCTAGGTTCTTCATGACATTTTTATCCTTTAAATTCCATATATATGTGTTAGCATACAGTATTTGTCTTTCTCTTTCTGACTTACTTCACTCTGTATGACAGACTCTAGGTCCATCCACCTCATTACAAATAGCTCAATTTCGTTTCTTTTCATGGCTGAGTAATATTCCATTGTATATATGTGCCACATCTTCTTTATCCATTCATCTGATGATGGACACTTAGATTGTTTCCATCTCCTGGCTATTGTAAATAGAGCTGCAATGAACATTTTGGTACATGACTATTTTTGAATTATGGTTTTCTCAGGGTATATGTCCAGTAGTGGGATTGCTGGGTCATATGGTAGTTCTATTTGTAGTTTTTTAAAGAACCTCCATACTGTTCTCCATAGTGGCTGTACCAATTCACATTCCCACCAGCAGTGCAAGAGGGTTCCCTTTTCTCCACACCCTCTCTAGCATTTATTGTTTCTAGATATTTGATGATGGCCATTCTGACTGGTGTGAGATGATATCTCATTGTAGTTTTGATTTGCATTTCTCTAATGATTAATGATGTTGAGCAGTCTTTCATGTGTTTGTTGGCAGTCTGTATATCTTCTTTGGAGAAATGTCTATTTAGGTCTTCTGCCCATTTTTGGATTGGGTTGTTTGTTTTTTTGTTACTGATCTGCATGAGCTGCTTGTAAATTTTGGAGATTAATCCTTTGTCAGTTGCTTCATTTGCAAATATTTTCTCCCATTCTGAGGGTTGTCTTTTTGTCTTGTTTATGGTTTCCTTTGCTGTACAAAAGTTTTGAAGTTTCATTAGGTCCCATTTGTTTATTTTTGTTTTTATTTCCATTTCTCTAGGAGGTGGGTCAAAAAGGATCTTGCTGTGATTTATGTCATAGAGTGTTCTGCCTATGTTTTCCTCTAAGAGTTTGATAGTTTCTGGCCTTACATTTAGGGCTTTAATCCATTTTGAGCTTATTTTTCTGTATGGTGTTAGGGAGTGTTCTAATCTCATACTTTTACATGTACCTGTCCAGTTTTCCCAGCACCACTTATTGAAGAGGCTGTCCTTTCTCCACTGTACATTCCTGCCTCCTTTATCAAAGATAAGGTGACCATATGTGTGTGGGTTTATCTCTGGGCTTTCTATCCTGGTCCATTGATCTTTCTGTTTTTGTGCCAGTACCATACTGTCTTGATTACTGTAGCTTTGTAGTATAGTCTGAAGTCAGGGAGCCTGATTCCTCCAGCTCCGTTTTTCGTTCTCAAGATTGCTTTGGCTATTCGGGGTCTTTTGTGTTTCCATACAAATTGTGAAATTTTTTGTTCTAGTTCTGTGAAAAATGCCAGTGGTAGTTTGATAGGGATTGCATTGAATCTGTAGATTGCTTTGGGTAGTAGAGTCATTTTCACAATGTTGATTCTTCCAATCCAAGAACATGGTATATCTCTCCATCTATTTGTATCATCTTTAATTTCTTTCATCAGTGTCTTATAATTTTCTGCATACAGGTCTTTTGTCTCCCTAGGTAGGTTTATTCCTAGATATTTTATTCTTTTTGTTGCAATAGTAAATGGGAGTGTTTTCTTGATTTCACTTTCAGATTTTTCATCATTAGTGTATAGGAATGCCAGATATTTCTGTGCATTAATTTTGTATCCTGCTACTTTACCAAATTCATTGATTAGTTCTCGTAGTTTTCTGGTAGTTTTAGGATTCTCTATATATAGTATCATGTCATCTGCAAACAGTGACAGCTTTACTTCTTTTCTGACTTGGATTCCTTTTATTTCCTTTTCTTCTCTGATTGCTGTGGCTAAAACTTCCAAAACTATGTTGAATAAGAGTGGTGAGAGTGGGCAACCTTGTCTTGTTCCTGATCTTAGTGGAAATGCTTTCAGTTTTTCACCATTGAGGATGATGTTGGCTGTGGGTTTGTCATGTATGGCCTTTATTGTGTTGAGGAAATTTCCCTCTATGCCTACTTTCTGCAGGGTTTTTATCATAAATGGGTGCTGAATTTTGTCGAAAGCTTTCTCTGCATCTATTGAGATGATCATATGGTTTTTCTCCTTCAATTTGTTAATATGGTGTATCACGTTGATTGATTTGCGTATATTGAAGAATCCTTGCATTCCTGGAATAAACCCCACTTGATCATGGTGTATGATCCTTTTAATGTGCTGTTGGATTCTGTTTGCTAGTATTTTGTTGAGGATTTTTGCATCTATGTTCATCAGTGATATTGGCCTGTAGTTTTCTTTCCTTGTGACATCCTTGTCTGGTTTTGGTAACAGGGTGATGGTGGCCTCGTAGAATGAATTTGAGAGTGTTCCTCCCTCTGTTATATTTTGGAAGAGTTTGAGAAGGATAGATGTTAGCTCTTCTCTAAATGTTTGATAGACTTCACCTGTGAAGCCATCTGGTCCTGGGTTTTTGTTTGTTGGAAGATTTTTAATCACAGTTTCAATTTCATTACTTGTGATTGGTCTGTTCATATTTTCTGTTTCTTCCTGGTTCAGTCTTGGGAGGCTATACCTTTCTAAGAGTTTTCCATTTCTTCCAGGTTGTCCATTTTATTGGCATAGAGTTGATTGTAGTAGTTTCTTAGGATGCTTTGTATTTCTGCGGAGTCTGTTGTAACTTCTCCTTTTTCATTTCTAATTTTATTGATTTGAGTCCTCTCCCTCTTTTTTTGATGAGTCTGACTAATGGTTTATCAATTTTGTTTATCTTCTCAAAGAACCAGCTTTTAGTTTTATTGATC
The DNA here is from genome assembly GCF_039906515.1 of Pseudorca crassidens. Classification (NCBI taxonomy): domain Eukaryota; kingdom Metazoa; phylum Chordata; class Mammalia; order Artiodactyla; family Delphinidae; genus Pseudorca; species Pseudorca crassidens. The sequence continues at coordinate 108,672,074 of NC_090297.1, read as the reverse complement.
TTTGCTATTGTTTTCTTTGTTTCTATTTCATTTATTTCTGCTCTGATCTTTATGATTTCTTTCCTTCTGCTAACTTTGGGTTTTGTTTGTTCTTCTCTCTCTAGTTCCTTTAGGCATAAGTTTAGATTGTTTACCTGAGATTTTTCTTGTCTCTTGAGGTAGGCTTGTATAGCTATAAACTTCCCTCTTAGAACTGCTTTTGCTGCATCCCATAGGTTTTGGATCGTCGTGTTTTCATTGTCATTTGTCTCTAGGTATTTTTTGATTTCCTCTTTGATTTCTTCAGTGATCTCTTGGTTGTTTAGTAACGTATTATTTAGCCTCAATGTGTTTGTGTTTTTTACGTTTTTTTCCCTGTAATTCATTTATAATCTCATAGCATTGTGGTCAGAAAAGCTGCTTGATATGATTTCAATTTTCTTAAATTTACTGAGGCTTGATTTGTGACCCAAGATGGATCTATCCTGGAGAATGTTCCATGTGCACTTGAGAAGAAAGTGTAATCTGCTGTTTTTGGATGGAATATCCTATAAATATCAATTAAATCTATCTGGTCTATTGTGTCATTTAAGCTTCTGTTTCCTTATTTATTTTCATTTTGGAGGATCTCTCCATTGGTGTAAGTGAGGTGTTAAAGTCCTCCACTATTATCGTGTTACTGTCGATTTCCTCTTTTAGAGCTGTTAGCAATTGCTCTATGTATTGAGGTGCTCCTATGTTGGGTGCATATATATTTATAATTGTTATGTCTTCTTGGATTGATCCCTTGATCATTTTGTAGTGTACTTCCTTGTCTCTTGTAACAGTCTTTATTTTAAAGTGTATTTTATCTGATATGAGTATAGCTACTCCAGCTTTCTTTTGATTTCCATTTGCATGGAATATCTTTTTCCATCCCCTCACTTTCAGTCTGTATGTGTCCCTAGGTCTGAAGTGGGTCTCTTGTAGACAGCATATATATGGGTCTTGTTTTTGTATCCATTCAGAAAGCCTGTGTCTTTTGGTTGGAGTATTTTCTTCTCTTGTGTTTCCCACTTCGAGAAGTTCCTTTAACATTTGTTGTAGAGCTGGTTTGGTGGTGCTGAATTCTCTTAGCTTTTGCTTGTCTGTTTGATTTCTCCATCGAATCTAAATGAGATCCTTGCCGGGTAGAGTAATCTTGGTTGTAGGTTCTTCCCTTTCATCACTTAAGTATATCATGCCACTCCCTTCTGGCTTATAGAGTTTCTGCTGAGAAATCAGCTGTTAACCTTATGGGAGTTCCCTTGTATATTATTTTCCATTTTTCCTTTGCTGCTTTCAATAATTTTTCTTTGTCTTTAATTTCTGCCAATTTGATTACATGCCGATGCGTCTTGGTGTGTTTCTCCTTGGGTTTATCCTGTATGGGACTCACTGCGCTTCCTGGACTTGGGTGGCTATTTCCTTTCCCATGTTAAGGAAGTTTTCGACTATAATCTCTTCAAATATTTTCTCTGGTCCTTTCTCTCTCTGTTCTCCTTCTATGACCCCTATAATGCGAATGTTGTTGCATTTAATGTTGTCCCAGAGGTCTCTTAGGCTGTCTTCATTTCTTTTCATTCTTTTTTCTTTATTCTGTTCCGTAGCAGTGAATTCCACCATTCTGTCTACCAGATCGCTTATCTGTTCTTCTGCCTCAGTTATTCTGCTATTGATTCCTTCTAGTGTAGTTTTCATTTCAGTTATTGTATTGTTTATCTCTGTTTGTTTTTTCTTTAATTCTTCTAGGTCTTTGTTAAACATTTCTTGCATCTTCTCAATCTTTGCCTCCTTTCTTTTTCCGAGGTCCTGGATCATCTTCACTATCATTATTCTGAATTCTTTTTCTGGAAGGTTTCCTATCTTCACTTCATTTAGTTGTTTTTCTGGGCTTTTATCTTGTTCCTTCATCTGGTACATAAGCCCTCTACCTTTTCATCTTGTCTGTCTTTCTGTGAATGTGGTTTTTGTTCCACAGGCTGCAGGATTGTAGTTCTTCTTGCTTCTGCTGTCTGCCCTCTGGTGGATGAGGCTATCTAAGAGGCTTGTGTAAGCTTCCTGATGGGAGGGACTGGTGGTGTGTAGAGCTGACTGTTGCTCTGGTGGGCAGAGCTCACTAGAGCTCTGATCTGCCTGACTGTTGATGGGTGGGGCTGGGTTCCCTCCCTGTTGGTTGTTTTGCCTGAGGCAACCCAACTCTGGAGTCTACCTGGGCTCTTTGGTGGGGCTAATGACAGACTCTGGGAAGGCTCACGCCAAGGAGTACTTCCCAGGACTTCTGCTGCCAGTGTCATTGGCCCCACGGTGTCAGCTCTGTATTTCTTAAAAGTCTCTTGTTTGCGTCCCTTAGAGCATCCTGTCACTTTCAAGATCACGGTCCCACTTAACTTTCTCTGCCTTTCTGGATCTCCCAGAGAGTACCTGCAGGTCCCCAAGTTGTAGCTAGTAGTGTTTCGGAACCTCAGGGAATACAGCCTTTCTCTGGGGGCCGCTGAAGAGCCCCTCTGCTGAGAGTACCACAGGTCTTCCTGGGACACCTCCATCCTCTCTACACAGCCATCTGTAAGCTTGGCCCAGGAGAACGCGTAGGGAACTTGCGGGTCTCAGCCGGCAGTGCAAGGCAAGTCCACATCCTCCAAAGAGGCCACCTTCACCTCCCGGGCAGGGGGCGCCACGCTGCAGGCGCAGCTCAGGAGCAGGAGCTAGAGGCCGCGCGCCATGGCTGAGGGCTGCCCGCCCGGGACCGTGGTGCGTGCCTCCACTTGTAGTTGTGCCCCACCGGCGCTTCTTTGTGCTTTTTTTTTTTTTTTTTTTTTTGGCTGTACGCGGGCCTCTCACCGCCGCAGCCCCTCCCGCCGCAGAGCACGGGATTCCCCCCAGACCGGGGCACGAACCCGCGTCCCCCGCATCGGCAGGCGGACCCCCAACCACTGCGCCACCAGGGAAGCCCTCTTTGTGCTTTTGATTTGCATTTCCCTGGTGATGAGTGATGCTGAGCACCTTTTCATGTGCCTGTTGGCCATCTGTATGTCTTCTTTGGAAAAATGTCTGTTCAGATTCTTTGCCCATTTATTAATGAGATTGTTTGGGTTTTTGCAGTTAAGTTGTATGAGCTCTTTATAAATTTTGGACATTAACCTCTTATCAGATAGATGATTTACAAGTATCTTCTCCCATTCCGTAGGTTACCTTTTCATTTTGATGGTTTCTTTCTCTGTGCAATAGTTCATTTCTTCTTACTGCTGCATCTACCATGGTGTGGATGCACCACAGTTTATTCAATCACATACTGCCGAACATCTGGATTGTTTCTGACTAGTTTTTGGCTATTACTAATAAAACTGGTATAAACATTCCTGTACTGTTCTCATTTTCACAACTGAGCCTGAGGCTGTCACTGGTATTTATGACTTTCCTCTGTTGCTTCTCATTCCTTTGTCTTAATAATAGCTAACATTTATAGAGTGTTTACTACATGCCAGACCCTGTTCTATGTGTTTTATAAGTGTTAATTCTCAAAATAACCGTTTGAGATATGAACTATTATTATCCCCATGTTACAGGTGTGGAAACTAAAGTAGACACAGGTACACAGCCAGCATGTGTTAGCACTCAGATTTAAATCCATGTAGTCCGGTACCCGAGCTCAGGCTCTAAACCACTATGTTATACAGGCAGGACTTAAGATGGTTGGGTTCTTTTCTCATGGAGTGACTTAAACCTTCACTCCTGGAGGATAACTAGCTGTTATCTTGCTTCTGCTGGTTTAGTCTTCTGTTAACTTTAACCATTGGACATGATGGTATATGATATCCCTGGGGTGCCACTGGGTTGCACACATCCTCCTCTCTGACCCTGCTGTGTAACAGTAACCTTATTTTCTCTAAATCATCAGTATCAATCATCCCAGCTAACGTCTTATTCCCCTTCTTTGCCTGTTTACTCAATGGCTTAAAAAGCCCCAAATGGCCAGGTTTCTGTCTCACGTTCCAGTGCAATGGGCCTATTGGTGTCTCCTCTTTGTGGAAGCAAACCTCCTTGGGATACCAAACCTCTAAACCAGCAAAGCCCAGAGTCATGGGGCTACACGCAAAAATGTTGTGGGTTATTAGGTGTAGTAGTTAGAGGCCCCACTCCCACCTCTATCTCCCTCTTCCTGGGGCCACCATGTATCCTGGCTAAGAAAGAAATGGTACCATAGAATTGCTGCTGGTTCAGAGCATACACTGCACTCTACTCTGGGGTCAGCACTCCATTCTCAGAGGGTTTTGCCATAACTCAGTCTCTACAAAGCCAACTCCTTCTGAGGGATGGAGTACATAAGACTCATGACTCCCATGGGCCTTCCAGGGTAAAGAACATGGACTCTGGAGCCAAACTGTTTGGATTCATATATTGGCCTCACCACTCACTTACCTACTGTGACTTTGAGCCATTTATAAAACTTCTCTGTAACTCAGTTTCCTTATCTGTAAAATGGAGATAATAATGGTATTTAGCTTAATATGGTTTCTGTGAAGATTAGATGAGCTAATGAAATGGAGGAGGACACTATGGTCCTTCCCCACCATGTCCTCCGCCTGCCTCTTGTCTGTGGAAAATCTTTAGCCAAAGAATAAGTTTAATCAGAGAAGTGAGAAAATGCAGAAGCAAAGAAAAGCAGTCAAACAGGACAAAACAATAATAGTTTAGTCTGTAAGCAAAGTCAAGGACCTTTAGTTCCTTCTCAAAGGCTGTAGATAACATTCAGAGCCATATCCTGTGAGCTGTCTTTTAGATACTGAAACCCCCAGCAGGTGGAAGAAGTTAACTACATGATGACCAGACTGTAGCCTTGACATAAGATGCCACAGTTCCAAGAATTGGCCTCAAGGAAATGGGAACAAACCAACCCTGGAATTGAAGATTAACTGTACTTAAGACAATCTAGGGACTTCCCTGGTGGTCCATTGGGTAAAGACTCCACTCTCCCAATGCAGGGAGCCCAGGTTCGATCCCTGGTCCGGGAACTAGATCCCGCATGCATGCTGCAACGAAGATCCCACATGCTGTAACTAAGACGAGGCACAGCCACAACAATAAATAAATATATTTTTTTAAATCAAGACGACGCTGGTCAGACCACCGCATGACCAATTTCAAGATGACTGTCAGAGCTGACTGTGCTGTTTCTGCATGTAGCCCCTCCCTACATCTATAAAAGCTCTTGCCCACTGATTGTCAGTGGGGGTGGAGGGGAGGGGAGGGGAGGGGGCGGGGAGGGGGAGGGGGAATCCGCCCTACCCCCCACCCCCCGCCCCCGGTTGCCAGCTTCCAAAATAAAGCAAACTTTCCTTTCCACCAACTTGCCTCTTTATGGACTTTTGAGCACTGAGCAGCTGGACCCCACTTTTGGTTACACTAATACTTGCAGAGCACTTCGCGTGCTAGACACTGTCAACACTTTTTCACTGTACAGTGAGATCTTGGTCAGAAGCCATGCGTGTGGGGAGCCACGATAGCGTATGAGGCATCTGGAATGTCCACAGATGGTAGGGGGTGGGCAGATGTATGGGAGTAGGGAAAATAAATCCAAGGCTTAAAAATGCATAATTGCCTTCTAGAGAGAACAAATTTCTGCCCCTTCCTTGTTGGAGGAGAGCTAACATAAGCACCCTTCATCAAGTAGGTGGGCTGAATTGGTAGCTTTTGTGGGCCAAGCTGACCTTCAGCAGTAGCCCCCACTAGGTCTGACTTGGTAAGGGGCGGTCCATCCTGTGAAGGCCACATACAGCCTGTGTCCTTGCCACCACAGCTGTTTGGTTCATAGAATGTCTCAGGGAGAAACAGAATGACGCCCATAAAGCGGGTTCACCTTACCCATCTGACCACCAGGAGCAGCCTCTAGGGAGACGACCCTGTGGTGAGTGGCTCTACTAGACACAAATGTTCTTGTGTTCTGGGGCCCTCCTAAGAGGTCCATTCACAAGACTTCTTCCCAAACCTCTTTTCCCCAACCCTGTGATTTTGTTCCATCTACGTTTGTCCACCCAGCCAAATCACTGACCTTGCACATGAATCAGTATAGATCCTCTGTGTCTTCTCCCAAAAGAGCCAATGATGTATTCTACTTGAAATTTTACCCATTGGAGGATTTTCTTTCTCCATTAACTTCCAGGATCATCTCTCAGAAGGGCTTTACTATTTTTTTTCAATGAAGAGGCATTTGTTAATTATGTACAATTTAAGAAAAAGACCACTGAGTCTCTAGATTTGAAAGTAAATATCTTATAAAATTCCAGGGAATTCCTTGGCGGTCGGTGGTTGTCTCCGCACTTCCACTGCCGGGGATCCGGGTCCCATCCTTAGTCGGGGAAATAAGATCCCGCAAGCCACATGGCTCAGCCAAAATAAATAAATGAATAAATAAATAAATAAAGCTCCATCCAAAAAAAAATTCCATGCTAAAAACTTCTGCTTTCCTAAGGGTTAAAACATTTTTAAATTGTGGTAAAAAACCTATAACATTAAATTTACTGTCTTAACCATTTTTAAATGTACAGTTCAATAGTGCTAAGTATATTCACGTTGTTGTGCAATAGATCTCTAGAACTTTTTCTCAGAAGCACTTTGTTACCGCAATAATAACAGGAACACTTAGTGCATGGACTATTCAAAGAGTTTTACATACATTACGTTATTTAATTTTTAAACCAACCTACGAGGTTAGGTATTTTTATTATCTCTCTTTTAGAGATAAGGAAACAGAGGTTCAGAGGGATTAAAACACTTGCCCAGGGCTTCCCTGGTGGCGCAGTGGTTGAGAGGCCACCTGCCGATGCAGGGGACGCGGGTTCGCGCCCACGTCCGGGAGGATCCCACATGCGGCGGAGCGGCTGGGCCCGTGAGCCATGGCCGCTGAGCCTGCGCGTCCGGAGCCTGTGCTCCGCAACAGGAGAGGCCACAACAGTGAGAAGCCCGCGTACCGCAAAAAAACAAAACAAAAAAAAACACTTGCCCAAATTCATATAGCTAGGAACTAGTGGAACCAGAATTCAAATACAGGCAGTCTGGTTCTAGAATTCTTGCTATTAATCTTTTTTTTTTTTAACTGTGGTGGGTTTTTTTAACCATTTTAAAAAATTGAAGTATAGTTAATTTACAATGTTGTGTTAGTTTCAGGTATACAACAAAGTGATTCAGTTTTACATATAAATAAATAAATATATATATATATATATTCTTTTTCAGATTCTTTTCCATTATAGGTTATTACAAGATATTGAATACAGTTCCCTGTGCTCTACAGTAGTACCTTGTTTATCTATTTAGAATTCTTGCTGTTAATCTCTTAATAATAAGCCACTTCTGGCTGGTGATGGTGTATGGTGCAGAGCCAGTCTCCTGCAATCCAAGTTGGAATTTTTTTTGTAATATTTATTTATTTATTTGTCTGTGTTGGGTCATAGTTGTGGCACACAGCATCTTCGTTGTGGCATGTGGGCTTCTCTCTAGTTGTGGCGCTCGGGCTCTAGAGCCACGGGCTCAGTAGTTGCGGCGCACGGGCTTAGTTGCCCCACGGCATGTGGGATCTTAGTTCCCCGACCAGGGATTGAACCCGTGTCCCCTGCATCGGAAGGCAGATTCTTAACCACTGGACCACCAGGGAGGTCCCCTGGAATTATTTTTTTGTTTCCAGTGTCTTCATGCCTAACTTCTCCTGAAGCCACTGGAGTGGACTGAGGGAGGAGAGGTTATTTAGCAAGATATGGCAAGCTAGAAGGCACACCAGGGCATTCTGTGGCTCCTTTCTGCCTTTAGGATACTATCAGGCTCCAGCCAGCTCTATTTGAAGACGAGGAGCACCAGGGCTTGTGAGACCTCGGGCTGGCTGGGTGGATAAGATAATCCTCAGTTCATAAGGGGCTTGGCCCTATGTTTGGTTTCTACTGAGATCCAGAAACTCACAAGAAGCTATTTATCAAGAGAAGAACTGTTACTTGCTGAAGTTGGCTGGACCTCACCACCGCTTTGGGCCACCCTGGGGACTCTCCTTCTGGGACTTGCTTGCCACAGTCTCTAAGATCACCCCAGTATGTCAAGCACCACTGGATCCCCTGAGTCATAAGGCCCCAGTGACAGATGTGCCTGAACTGCAGCCAGGAGCAGCCGGAGAGCTTTCCTCGTCTGAGACCCCATTCTCAGAACGCAGCTTCTACCTCTCAAATTTCAAGTGCAGCCCTGGCTCCACCAGCATCATGGGACCCTAGGAGCTTCTGTAGCATGCTACCTACCCAAACACTTGCGTGCCCCCCCGCATCAACCAAAGCCCACTCCCCACTGTCCCTATTTCTCTGTGTCATGGTCCTCCTTCGGCACAGCTGGCTGTCCAAGACCGAGTCACATGCTTGCTACCAGCTGCAAGGGGACCTGGGACAGTGAGTATCTGGCCTTTTTGTTCCTGAAGTGGTTGGTGGGTTCTGTCTCCCACCAGACTTAAAAAGAGATGTATGTGCTGGCCAGACCCAAACAATAAAACACAAAAACAACCTATCCCAAGGAGCTGTGAAGATTATATGATTTACTACATTATTATAGCGTAGGAGTCACAGGCACAGAGTCTAACGCCAACTGCCTGGGTTCACTTCCTGGGCTCTGCCGCTCACTAGCTGTATGACTTTGTCAAGTTACTTCCCTTTGGTATATGTAACTCCCTTATCTGTCAAGTGGACATGAGAGTGCTCATTTCACAGGGCTGTTATGAGGATTAAACACACAGAGCAGGGCTTCTCTGGTGGCACAGTGGTTAAGAATCCACCTGCCAATGCAGGGGACACGGGTTCAAGCCCTGGTCCGGGAAGATCCCACATGCCGGGGAGCAACTGAGTCCCCGAGCCACAACTACTGAAGCCCGTGCACCTAGAGCCGGTGCTCGGCAACAAAGAGAAGCTACCTCAGTGAGAAGCCTGCACACAGCAACGAAGACCCAATGCAGCCCAAAATAAATAAATTTTTAAAAATAAATAAATAAAACACACACAGAGCATGTAAAGAGCTTAGAGAAGTACCTGGCACAGGTAAGCTTTTATATGAGACGTGTGGTTCACGTCTCTTTGTTTGTCTTTAAGTCCTTAAAACAGCACCAAGGGCTTATTAAGCATTTAATAAGTGATGGCTGTTGTTGTTATTATCATTATTACCTGTGTCTTGCCTACTTGTCCAGGTATGTCTCTAGACTACATCCTGAAAGTGGAATTCCTAGGTAAAATGGTACACACAGTTTAACTTTCGATAGGTAGTGACAAATTGCATTTTGTTAATCAGGCACCAACTGGTACTCTCACCAATCCTGAATGAGCATGCCCTTTTCCTCCTGTCTCACCAATACTGGATTTTAACTTTTAAAAGTTTTGCTCTTCTAATAAGAAACTGTGTTATTGTATTCTTTCATTATTTCAATTTTTAAATTATGTATGTATTTCAAGCTTACTATAAAACTTTTAAAACTCCATAACTGGCAGTCCAGTGGTTAAGACTTGGCACTTTCACTGCCAAGGGTGCAGGTTCAATCCCTGGTCGGGAAACTAAGACCCCACAAGCTGTGTGATGCAGCCAAATAAAAAAAATTTTAATTAAAAAAATAAAAATAGGGACTTCTTTGGTGGCACAGTGGTTGAGAATCTGCCTGCCAGTGCTGGGGACTGGAGTTCAAGCCCTGGTTCGGGAAGATGCCACATGCCGCGGAGCAACTAAGCCCGCGAACCACAACTACTGAGCCCACGTGCCACAACTACTGAAGCCCGCACGCCTAAAGCCCGTGCTCCGCAACAAGAGAAGCCACCGCAATGAGAAGCCCACGCACCACAATGAAGAGTGGCCCCCGCTCGCCACAACTAGAGAAAGCCTGTACACAGAAATGAAGACCCAATGCAGCCAAAAATAAATAAATAAATACATAAATTTATTTTAAAAAATTAAAAAACGTAATTGATATATAATGTAAAAATAAAAATTGCTCCCTATAATCCAATTCCTCAGAGGTAACCACTGTCAGTTACATTTGGTATGTTTGGTATAATAAAGGATGATTTATCTCTACAAATCCTTTTTTATGAACATATAAATACACATAGATATAACTTAAACATATATAATTTAAACTAGTTTAATATAAATTAAATTAATTTAAACAATTAATTAAATGGTTTAATTTAATATATAGTTTTAATTAAATAAGATTATACTATTTTTTGTTTTTTACCCCTTGACCATATTCCTTGGATATCCTTCCATATCAGTATATACAAAAATGTACATTATGACTGCTTGGTGTTCCATATTATTGATGTTACATAACGTATTTAACCATTTCCCCTACTGATTGTTTCCAACTTCTTGCTATTACAAACAATGTTGCAATGAACATTCTATTCACATATTTGTGTCCTTGTCTATATTGCATACTTGTCTTTCCACAGAGCAGATCATTAAAATGGATTTCCCTGTAAAATGTTGCTAGGTATTGCTAAATTGCCTTCTTAAAATGTTCACCATTTTATACTCTTGCCAATAAAATATAAGCATGACCTTTTCCCCACACTCCTTCCAACCTGAATATTATCAGCCTTTTTATTTTTGAAAGTCATGTCATATTGTGGTTTTAACAAGCATTTCTCTGATTACTAATGAGATTGGGTAACTCTTCTTATGTTTATAAAGCCATTTATCTTTCATTTTCATATTCTTGGCACATTTTTCTGTTGCACTGTCTTTTTCCAATTGATTTGTTGGAGATTTTGGATCTTGAGAGCAATCATTGTTTTTCAGTTTAAACTTTGCCTTTTAAACTTTGGTTGACTTTTGACAAGCTGAGACAGGAACTCTCACAGTATTCATTTCCCAAATAGCAATTATTAGTATTTCTACACATGCCTGTGACCCTGGGGAGATCCTAGTGGAAACAGCAGGTTAGGTATGGTGTATAGAAGACAGAGAATCCAGGATATGCATGGAGACTTTTTCCCGGGCCTCCCTCTGATTCCAAGTAGAACTGAGGACATCTCTTCAAACCTTGGGACTCCTGTCTTTCTGGGGCACTGGGAGAAGTATCCCCTACTTTCTTCCCAGTCAGCTTCTTGGTGCCGAGGTGAGAAAGCAGAGGCCCTGGGCTCCCAAGGGAAGGAGAGGATTTGTTCCTGCCTGCCCTGAGTCTTCGTAGAGAAACTGTGACTCAGGAATATGACTCCAGGGACCAAAGGTCCTACCAGCCTCAAACGGAAGGGCTTTTATTTTCCTTTGGATATTTTATTTACAGTACTGTAACGTGTCCAAAATGAAGGCTTGATTAGGGGGGTTGATGGCTTAATTTGGGCCATTAACCAAGAATGATGCAATTGTTTCTTCCTAGGCTCTTAACTGAAAGGGTGCAAGCCAAGTGGGTCTCTGTAAAGGTGGAGATGATTGCATTAAAGCAATGGCTTTATGGCTCTTGTCTCAGCTCTTCTGGAGCCAGTCCTGGCACGGGAGGAAGGCTGTAGGGGAGGGCGGAGTGTGATGGCAAACTTTCACCTGTGTCCCTATAACCGACATTACCTTTTCTAGACTACATAACTGGTTTTCAAACCCACTTCACCTTTTCTTCTTGTAGATTAGATGTATTACAAGACACATAATATCTGTTCTAGTCAGACTCTTCATTTAAACAGAAAATCAAGTCTTCAGTAGGCAGAGGTTAAAGAGATTAGGTTATAGAGATTTAAGAGATTTATATTTTTAAGCATTTTTAAAATTTATTTTATTTATTTATTTTTGGCTGCGTTGGGTCTTCATTGCTGCATGGGGGCTTTCTCTAGTTGCGGCGAGCGGGCGCTACTCTTTGTTGTGGTGCACGGGCTTCTCATTGCGGTGGCTTCTCTTGTTGCAGAGCACAGGCTCTAGGCTCGCGGGCTTCAGTAGTTGTGGCACGTGGGCTCAGTAGTTGTGGTGCATGGACTTAGTTGCTCCGCAGCGTGTGGGATCTTCCCGGACCAGGCTCGAACCTGTGTCCCCTGCATTGGCAGGCGGATTCTCAACCACTGTGCCACCCAGGAAGCCCCTAAGAGAGTTATTGAGAAAGTCAACGGACAGTTATGGACCGTCTAGATCTTGATGCAAATAAACTGTAAAATGAAAACTTACGAGACAATGGGGGAAATTTGAACACTGATTTAATATTTGGTAATAGTAAAGGTGTATTAATTTGTTTACCTGTGATTATGGTATTGTGGTTTTTAAAAAAGAATTCTTATCTTGAAGGGATGCATACTGAAATATTAATTCAAGAAATAATATAATGTCTAGAGTTTGCTGCAAAAAAAATCCAAGGTAGAGGGAGGCTTGGAGGTATAGTCGAAACAAGATGGGTTATGAGCTGATCTTTATTGAAGGTGTATGGTGTACCTGTGGGTTCGTTATACTATTCACTCTACTTTTGTATTTATTGAAATTTTCCGGAATGAGAGAGAGAGAGGAGATCTCTCTATCTCACTTTCTATTCTTGTCTTCTCTCTCAAGAGATAGGGATAAAATAGTTAAGGTAAAAGTTGCTTTTAAAGCACTTTCTTTCCCCTCTTTAGCATCTCCCTTGCTCTTGCCGGTAGACCAGTAGCCACTCCTCAGCACTGCCCACTGGGAGGCATGCATCTGACCACACTGCTAAAATCCTAGCGGCTTAACACCCCAGGGGTAATCCCTGCAGCTCAGAGGTGAGAAGAGGCCATCACATAACAGAAAGACATAAACTGCTGGTGGTGAAGTTTCAGGCATCAGCAGCAGGCCAGAAGGGAGGATATTTCTGAGTGGATTCGAGGTGGGGAGGAAGCTCTCTCAAATTATACCCTTTGTGGAAAGCCCTGGCAGAGGGCATTGTTGTTTTTTCTTTATTTCTCTTCTCTGAGCTTCGTTGCTGCTCTGAGCAACAGGCTCTGAATTCAGCATTGTTCAGAGATGGGGAGGTGCTGTGAGATGAGCGTGGGCAGCTGGATGAATTAGTAAAACTTTGTTTCCTTAAGGTGAGATGAAGAAAAAAGCTACTTGCCTCTCCAGGTGTGCTGTGGGCCGTGCCTGAGCCATTTGCTTGCTAGAGTGCAGTGCCCAGCCTGGCACCAGTGACGCCTGGTAACTGGTTCTCAGTAAACGCTACTCTCTTCCTCTGAGGGCATGGAGTTGGTCTATTAAAACAAGGAGAAATGAGCAGGCCAGGGCTCAGAAATCCTGAGCAGGCCAAAACTTCAACTTGTCCAGCCAGTTCTGCTTCAGGCCGCCGCAGGCTGCTACCTTATGTGCTACAGGCATTTTCGTATACGTTTGTGTGTTCCTGGGTTCTTAGTTTGTTTATGCTGTTCGTTTGCACACGAACCTGTACCTGTATATACCAGACAACCCTTTCGAATGTTGTACTCTCGGTCACCCTTGCATTATCTTCCTTCCTTCTTAGCACTTATATGAAATAATCTTATTTATTTATACATTTACTTGATTATTGGCTGTCTCCCTTAGAATGTCATCTCTTTGATGGCAGAAAATTTGTCTTGTTCACCACTTTGTCTACCAAAACAGGGCTCCAGAAATGTTTGTGGAGATTGAATGAATGAATGACCATGCACATGTGTGTCTTCAAAGGAGAGGGCAGAGAGGTTGGTGGGACAGCTGCTGGGTGAAGGACCCAGGGCCAGTCCTTCTCCCTAGCATGGGCTCCCACTGTGGCCCTGACTGCACTGCACTGATCTTCCATCCTGTTTTCTTTTCTTCCTCTCTTCCTTCCTTCTTTCTTTCCTTCCTTCCTTTCTTTCTTTCCCTCTCTCTCTCTCTCTCTCTCTCTCAATATACATATGTTTTGTTTTGTTTTATTACCTTTATTTGGGGTTTGGTTACAGAAGTAATATATGCTTTTTTTTTTTTTTGGCCATACCACACAACTTGTGGGATCTTAGTTCCCTGACCAGGGCTTGAACCCCGGGCCACTGCAGTGAAAGCGCAGAGTCCTAACCACTGGACCACCAGGGAATTCCCCATGCTTTTTATCTTTTAAAATCCAGAAGCATATAAAGAAAAAATGGAAAATCATCACCTTCCTTCCATTGCGTCTCTCCAGAGGTAACCACGGCTGTTACTTAGATGTATATGCTCCCAGTCTTTCCCAGAGCACGGGGGGGGGGGGTCTCCACCACTCCCCCTACCAAGACCGCACAGCTCCAAGCTGTAGACATCTGCTTCCTCACTCCTCTCCCCCTTTCCGAGAAAAAGTCTCTCTGTTCTGAGGTTTCCAAGAAACAAAACATCAGAGCTTTCCACATTCCTTCTGTTCTTCTGCTCCCCACCCTCCTCCTCCTGAAACCAAACGAAGCAAAACAAAACACAAAAACGCCAAGGATTGATTAGAAAAACTGTGAGCTCCAGAGTCAGGCGGACCTGGGTGGAAATCCTGCTCTGCCATCTGTCAGAAGCCTTGGCCCTCTCTGAGCCTCGGTTTCTTCGTGAGTGAAAGGAGGGTGCTTTACTTACAAGACTGGGTGGTGTCAAGGGTTAAACTGGGTGCTGCAGGCAAGGGCTAGTGCACGGGAGGTGGTTTCACAAGTTAACTTTCCTTTCTCCCCATTATCACTCTGGAGCGGACTTACTGCTTCCCTGTCATTTTTGTTTTGCTAGAGATGAAGAACACCAAGTTTTTTTTTTCTTTCTCTCTTGCTTTTTTTTTTTTTTTTTTTTGACACATCAAGTTATTCTTAGAGACTCTGACTTCATCATCTCCTCTACTTTCCCTTCGCTGGGTTTAGTCCTTCTTCCCTCACTTCCCCATTTCCCCATCAGTGATTTCAGGGCCTGTTTAAAGAGGCTGAGGGTGGAAGAAAAGGAGGGAACCGTAAGCGCCCTGCGCCCTCCCTGTGCAGCTGAGGCTCCAGAACCCACCGTGGCCTTGAGAACCCATTTCCTGTTTGTGGAGGCCCAGCCAAAGTTCAGGCAGCAGTTACATAATCGCCTGGCTGTCCAACTGTCAACTCGATAACCTATCCCCTCTAATATTTACTGTGTTTCTCTAGGGCTTGAAAGGAGCAGAAGGAACGTGGGCCACACCCACCCTGCCAGCCTTCCCAAGCACCTTGCTTCAGGCTGGGGGATGCCCGGTGTCGGGGCGCCGTGCAGGGCCTCCCTGGTTAGCAGATCTGAGCTGAAGTCCAACTCGCCCAACTCTAGTTGGCCTCTGGCTAGGGAAAGGCAGCCCTGAAATTCCTGAGAAGCAGCATTAGGGATGCTCAGGAGATCCCATGCTGATGGGGGTACCATTCACGGTGGAAGCCCAAGCCCTGTTCATGTCAAAAGAAGCAAGTATACCATGGGCGCTTCTCAGTCATCTGCCTGAACCCTGACCTTGGACTCCCTCCACCTGCAGCCTGGATTGGGACAGCCTTCCCCAAGCACGCTGCAGGCTCTGGAGTAAGAATTCTGGAAGAAAGCCACAGCAGGAGGTTAGGGGTGCCAAAGAGGAGCCGCAGAGACCTGCCAGATCAGAGCCACAGGGCATGAAAGAACTTGCAGTCAGTGACAGAGTCTGCAACAGCTCTGAAATAACAACTTCTTTGGACTTAAGAACTTTTTTTTTTTTAATTTTTTTTTTAAATTTTTTTTTGGCTGCATTGGGTCTTCGTTGCTGCGCGCAGGCTTTCTCTAGTTGTGTCGATGGGCTTCTCATTGCACTGGCCTCTCCTGCCGCGGAGCATGGGCTCCAGGCACGCCGGCTTCAGCAGCTGTGGTGCATAGGCTCAGTAGCTGTGGCCTGCGGGCCCCAGAGCACAGGCTCAGCAGCTGTAGTGCCCGGGCTTAGTTGCTCTGCAGCATGTGGGATCTTCCCGGACCAGGGATCGAACCCGTGTCCCCCGCATTGGCAGGCGGATTCCCAACCACTGCACCACCAGGAAAGCCCTGGACTTAAGAACTTTTGATAAGACAGTGGGGATGGGGTTTCTTTCTCTTTCAGATCTTGCATGTTGGGCTACCTGAAGCCAAAAAGCAGAAGAGTAGAGAGGAGGTAGGTGATGGAGACCTCAGGAGGAGGAGGGCCAGAGGGATTAGGTAGGGTGATTGGAGACAGGCAAAGAAGCAGCCCTCAGGGGCCACCCCTGTGGGGCAGCTGCACCCACGAGGCTCACTCTGATAGCTGCCTGGCTGACAGTACAATGGCTAGGGTGTAGAAGAAGGAAAGAGCCAGGAGGGGTTGAGTGACACTGGGGATGAGGGGATAAGGGAGGACCCCTGCCCTGGGCAGCCACAGGGCATCTTCCTTTGTGGGCAAATGATCCCTCATCCATGGGAACCAGGAGGACAGAAACCCATCACACTGAAGCCCAGGTTTGCTCTCCTACCCTCCACTCTGGTTTGGAAACCTCGTGGCTCTTTTCTACAGGCGATCTCATGCCCAAAGTTTGTTCCTTTCACTATCCAATAAAAACTCCACCCCAGAGCTTTCATCCAAGGAAATGAAAGTGGCTTCTGTGGACCAGAGCCAGCAGGCTCCTAGCAGAGTGGGGCAGGGGTTACCCTGGTCAGGTGGCCAACTTTGAGGAAAGAGGGGACCCTCGGCTTCAAGATGGAGAGCAATTTGTGTGGGTCCCCTTGTCCAGCTCTCTAAACCCTCGCTCCCTGGATGACGGTAGCCCCAGAGAAAGTTAAAGGGATCAGGCCTCAACCCTGCCTCAGCTCTTCAGCAAGTAGCTGTCATTTGCCTGAGAGGCTGGGACACTATATGAGCAGGCTGAGCAGTCATGGAATCCTCCAGGTGGAGGACTCTTTCCTGGATAGATGGAGAACCTGAGTTTTATGGCTTGTCAGGGTCAGCTAGGGACAGCGGCATCAGGCTGGGCTACCCTTGGGCCCTGCTACCCTGCCCTGGGGAGCTATTGAGGCACCAGGCTGGGAGAAGAGGGGGAGGCACTGCACTTTCACCTTCTGAGGTTTATAAGGGTAGTAGAGGGTAATAATGGCACTGCCAACTTTCCTTCCACTTCAAAGCTCAAAAGGATGGGTCTGGAGAAAGTGGAACCTGGACACACGACCCTGCCCTGGCAGGAAGACATGGGTGAGCAGTCCTTGGGGAACATGGTTGTCTGGAATAAGAAAGCAGTCTTAGGAGAAGGCTGACCCTGGCTGTGGTTGCAGGAGCAAATGGGCCCACAGCCCTCGGTGCCCCTAAATGCCAAGAGACAGGTCCAAGTACAGAGATGAGCATTTAGAGACCCAGGAACTTGGCACATACACGCTCACGCAAACACACACACACACACACACAGGCACACATGCACATGCCCTCACAGGCATAAATATTCTGGCAGGCACGCACTCAGGAACACACCGACATGCACAGGCACACATACATACACAAGCACAGGTTTTTACACACAAGCACCCTCACACAGGCACACAGACACAGATACACACTCATGCAGGCACATGCATAAAAGTACACACACAGGAAACACCCAGGTACACAGGAGCAAGCACACACAAACGCACATGCCCAGGCACCCACTCCACTAAAGAGAAACGTGCGCAGGCACAGCATATATCTGCACGTGCACAGGCTCCTGCGCACACACACTTGTACACACATACAAGCACACAGCCAGTAACTCAAACACAACCGCCCAGGCCATTTGAGAGCGCCCTGCCCAGGAGCTATCCATCATCCACTCCGGGCGGCGGCCGGGCCCTCCCCCTTCCCCGCCCACCCCCAGTTGGTGGTATAAATTCCGTCCCTTTGCCCCTTCCCCGCATAGCCTGCCTCGGACACCAGCACAGCCCTCCGTCTCTGCGCACTCCTGGCAGACCCGTCGGGAGCAAAGCGCACCAGCAAGCAGCATGGGTAAGGAGGGGGGCTTCTGACAACCGTCGCTGACCACCAATGGCCCGCCCCGCAGAAAGTGACAGAAAACCTGGAGGGGGAGCTGGTTAGGAGAGGGAGCGCCAGGCTCCGCTCCACCGGCCCCGCCCCACCCCCACCCCTGCATTTCCCAGCTTAGCCGAAGTGCTGGAGGCGTCTGGGAAGGAAGGCAGAGGGACTGCTGGGAAGGGTGACTTTGGGCTCCCCCCCACCCCGCCGCTCCCCAGCTGCAGCCTGCGGCCAGGGAGCCTTTCTGCAGCTGAGAAAATAAGGATAGGGGTACTTAGGAGGAGCTCTATCTCTCTGTCTGTTGCCATAGGAGACAGACAACCCTGATTTCAGCCCTAAGCCAACTTCTTACTGCAGGGAGTAGGGAACCCAGGCCTCTGTGACCAGGTTGCTCTTTAGCTACCCTGCCCCACCAATCACTTTGGGAGGGAAATCAGGGAGCCCCCCTCTCTCGCGGTGGGAGAGGGGCTGTTTCAGTGCGTCCCACCCTCTCAGTCCGCCAAGTCCTCCAACTCCCCCATCCATGGACTCCTGGATGTCAGGCTGAGGAAGAGTCTGCGTCTGGCTGGGAGTACTGAGGTCCTTGCCCCCTGTGGATCTGGGTCTTTTCTGGCAGAATGCCCAACAAACCAGCCTGGCCTTGGGAAAACCCAATGAGCTTTCCCTGGGTTCATCTCAACCCCAAAGGTGTTCAGAGATCTTGCTTGAGATGCTTAAGACAGGGGGAATGTTCCCCCAGAAAGAGGACTGATGCTCAGTGGGGCCCGAGTGGCACGCAGGGCCTGACCCTGACTCTCAGAAATGCTGTGCGGGATGCGGCAGTTAGGGTCTGGGACGGGGAGATGGTGCTGAGGGGCAGTACCTCCTTCACACGCCTCTTTCATACCTTTACTTCTCTCTCAGTCTCTGGTTTTGCAGATTTTGCATCTCTGTCTTGATGTCTCGGAGTTTTGAATCTCCTTCCCCTCCGCCTCACCTCCTGTACCAAACCCTGACACAGCTTGGTCGTATAGCAGAACAAGTCTCCTTAATTCCTTTGGACTGGACCTCACCGTGTCCCATCCCAGCCCCAGCCCTCTCTCTGGGCACCAGGCACTGCCTGGGATTTCTGGCACAGCGCTACTCATATTTATACAACACCTCTCACTTAATAAAAGTACTTCTGAATACTTTGTCTTATTTGGCCTTCATAGCCACTTAGAGAAGAAGGTAAGATATTATTACCCCTTTTAGGTGAACAAAGGGGAGAAAATGGAGAGAGTAGATGTCACACCTGGACCTTGACACCACGCTTCTGGACTCAAAAATGCTGTTGCTGCCTCTCAGCCTCCTAAGTCACTTGGCCGCTGCAAGTAGGGGGACCTGGCTCCCTGGCTGAGTGCCTGAGCCCAGACACCAGTGGAGGCTCGATTCTGGGCCAGTAGCCAGACTGGCCATGGGACCAGGCAGGGAGGCAGTGTCAAGTCCTGTGAACTCCACTCCAGGATTTCTTTTGGCCTACAGCTCCCTCTGTTTATTCCTCAGCCTTTCCTCCTGCTTAGGCCGCAAATCCTGATGCTTAACGCCTGGTGGCAGCCCTCCTTCTCAGCGACTGACTTTGGTTCCTGACTTTGGTCCCGTACATCCACGTACTGGCTTCTCTTGCCAGACTTCAGGGGACAAGGAGGGCCACTTCCTACAGCTCTGGTGGGTGGGCCTCTGAGCTTTCCAGGGTTGGGCCAAACAACTTGCTTTACAGATAGAGTAAGTGGATGGGGCCCACCCAGGGGTAGAAACTGGTCTAAGGACATTCAGTTAGTATCCGTCCTGCAGCCTTGAACTTCAGCCTCCTCTCCCTTACCAGACCCTTGGTTATATAACCCAGGCTCTGGCCAGCAGCCTGGGGTCAGGACCCAGAGGGGAGGGAAGCAGGAAGTGTTCCAGCTCCTGGTTTAGGTACCTTTCAGTGAAAGGAGCTGAACAGGCACCACCGTCACTCTCTGATGGCTATTCCTGAAGAACAGCCAGGGTTTACGGGCTCCTACCAGGCAAGTACAGAGCTGCACACTTGACTGCAGCTTCTTGTTTCTTTCTCATACAAGCCCATGTGGTCTTCTTATTACCTTCTTTTTACAGATGATGTGGAAACTGAGGCCAGGGGGGTTAGGTGATTTGCCTAAGCTCCCGTGGCTAGTCAGTGACCAGCTGGGATTGGGGCCCAAGTCAATGTCATAACCACTGCACCACACCGCCTCCCCTGCACTCACCCTTCTCCTGCCTCCCCTGGGTCCTGCTCAAGGGTCTGTGCACCTTCAGGTCATAGCTCTGCAGCTCTTCCCGCCATACCCACATACTCATCAGGGTTTTGAGGGTCTGGAGGGGACCTGAGACAGTGCCCCTGCCTTGGCCAGTGGCGGCCGGGGGTTTGGGGGGCTCGGGTTGCAGCATGTGAGGAAGGAGCCTTCATCCTCCAGAGCGTGGTGCAGCCAGCATGCCCCATTGTTTCCACAGCTACGAAATGTGGGAAGTGTGGACCTGGCTACCCTTCACCTCTGGAAGCCATGAAAGGTAAGTGTGGGAAGACTGAGAGCCAGCACCCCCAGGAGTAGGCAAGCCAGTGCCTGCTACCGATTCCACTGCTGACACACACCCTGCCTTGCCCCGGCCCTCGTCCCCACCCTGCCCACCCCACCACCTGCTTTCCACCCTCTAGGACCCAGGGAGGAGATTGTCTACCTGCCCTGTATCTACCGAAACACGAACACTGAGGCCCCGGATTATCTGGCCACTGTGGACGTTGACCCCAAGTCTCCCCAGTACTGCCAGGTGAGGTGGGGCTTGGGCACCAGAGGACCCTCAGACCCCTCCTCTAGCCCTGGCCCTGGCAGTGCCCTTTCCCTGCTCCATCTTTCTTCACCCTCCCTGGGGATGGTTGTTCAGGCTGTTCACTGCACAAGGGCACCCCCCCCCCCACCCATGGGCGAGGGCAGTGCTGAAAATGAAGTCTGTGCTGTGCTACCAGGATGAAATGGGTCCAGAGGGCCCCTTCTCCGTAAGCGTGCAGAAGCGTGGTCTGGGTGAGCACCACCCCTGCCCGCTCTCCTATCCTAGGTCATCCACCGGCTGCCCATGCCCCACCTGAAGGATGAGCTGCATCACTCAGGATGGAACACCTGCAGCAGCTGCTTCGGGGACAGCACCAAGTCGCGCACCAAGCTGCTGCTGCCCAGTCTCATCTCCTCCCGAATTTATGTGGTGGATGTGGGCACCGAGCCCCGTACTCCGAGGCTGCACAAGGCACGTCTTCTGCCCTAGCCGGCTCTGGGCCCCTAATGTGCCCGCCACCCAGGGCAGCCTGTGGGCAAGGAAGCCGCCCCTAAAGCAGCTCCCTCCAGCTCTTGTGCAGGGTTGGGGCTCAACAGCAGCGAGTGGGGCTAGACTTTGGAGGAGAGTTACCAGGTGTGCTGGGTCATCATCACCCAGGGGCACCACAGGGGAGGAAGGAGGCTCTCGTTTTTCACTCCGAGCTGGAGAAGGAGCCATTTCTGCCCCAGCCAGTTAGAAGCCCAGGGCTCTCCTTAGGCGGGAGCCTCTGATCCTTCCTTTCAACACTTTGTTGAGTGCCTTCTTTGTGCCAGGCACTCACTGCTGGACGCTGGTGATACAAAGTTGACACTGGCGTCCTCCCAGCCTGGGAGGAGCTTATGGTCTCAAAGGGCTGTGAGTGCCCTCAAGACAGGCAGGGTGAGAGAAGTCCATGTTTTCTGCTGGGGAGTTATCAGTCTCTGTGACGCCCCTGCTGCTCTGCAGACTCAGTCTTTGCCATATTCCTGCAGGGAAAATTGTGTCTATGTTTCAGAGGAAAAGAGGGTAGGGTCAGTAGATAGAAGTGTGGGAGGGGAGGAGTGAGGAGTGGGGACTCCTGGCTCTGTAAGATTCTGATGCCATTCCTTACCCTTTCCAGGTTGTTGAGCCCAAGGACATCCATGCCAAGTGTGACCTGGGCTACCTCCACACCACCCACTGCCTGGCCAGTGGGGACGTGATGATCAGTTCCTTGGGAGACCCCAAGGGCAATGGCAAAGGTACCTGCCAGCATTGTAGGCACATCTGTGAGGGAAGCAGATCCCAAACTGAGGGAGGGATGGAATGACCTTCCAGGGAGAACCAGAGGGCAGGGTCTCATCCAATATTTAAACTATAGTCAAGTAACTTCAGTTGTTTCAATTATTTTTATAAAGGTGAACCTTAAATGATGAATTCACTTACAAGTTATAGTCAGAACTGTCTGCCGTGGGAAACGTGAGCAAGTACAGACATGGCCCCAGAAAACACGTGCATTTAATATCGGCCTTCGTGAGTTCATGAGCAAATCTCACAGTCCTTGAGATCCTTAATTGTCACAGCTACTTTCTCATTTATGGTATGATCAGAGCTTTCACATAAAATGTCTACTATGTGCCAGACACAACCTATGAGATAGATGCTACTGTGATCCCTGTGTTACAGATTAGGAAGCTGGGGCACAGACTGGCTAAGTAATTTACCCAAAGTCAGCCAGCTGTTAAGTCACAGAGCTGGAACTCAAACCCAGCAACATGGCTCCAGAATCTATGTCCTAATCACCATGCTGTGCTGCTTCTCTCCCAGCCTTACGTATTTCACCAGAACTCCCCATCCAAGGGCTTGGAGTGAAGTATCAGTTAAGGTCATCCAGTTAAGATGACTGCATTAGACTCTATTTAAGTGCTTTTTCCAGGAGATGGGATGCATGACATTCCTAGATTTAAGAACACTTAGGAGTAGACATCTGTTTACATTTGCAAAGAAGTGGCAAGGTGTCATGACGTATTCAGCTGGGGAAAAACATAGTGGGCATTCATGTGGAATTACAGATAAATATAATTTTCTCTCTAAAAAAAAATGGAGTGAGTGAGCAGAATGGAGTCTAGACTCTGGCAGGAACTCTACCCTGAAAGTAGGAGGCTAGGCAAAGGAAGCACAGGGTATAGAGTCCCAGAAGATCTTGGCTCAAGGGAGGAAAAATTTACCCTGTGGTCTGGGAGAGGGATGAACTTGATGGGAGGTAGGGGCATCAGAGTAAGTCCCCACTTCTTACCCGGCCCTCTGGGTGGGACCCTTTGGACAGGTATCCAAATTCAGCTCCTGAATTTAAGGATCAGGCAAACTCAGTGGGAGGAGGGGCACCAGGCAATGGGCTTGGAGCCTCTTGGACAGGCCTTGGGGGTGAGGGCTGGGTGCGGGTCGCACCTCCACCAACTCTACCTACCACCCTACTTCCTTCCCTGCTCAGGGGGTTTTGTGCTGCTGGATGGAGAGACATTTGAGGTGAAGGGCACGTGGGAGCGGCCTGGAGGTGCCGCGCCTATGGGCTATGACTTCTGGTACCAGCCTCGACACAATGTCATGGTCAGCACTGAATGGGCAGCTCCCAACGTCTTACGAGATGGCTTCAACCCCGCTGATGTTGAGGCGGGTGAGAATCCCCCACTCCCCGTGGGCTGGCAGGAGCCTGGTCACACGAACCCCTGCTCTCTATTCCAAACCCCTACTCTCCAGCCCTCTTACTTCCCTCTTGTGGACCCCAGACTCTTGCGGTGATGATACAGGATGTGCTGAGTGCTCTGACTACTCAAGTGTCCTTCTGATAATCCAGCCCATCTTTCAACCTTCTCCCCTGTGCTGTGCCCCAGCCTTGGCCCATGCCCTCCCGCCCTGATCCTGATTCCATCTTCCGGCTGCATCCCCACCCCAGGGCTGTATGGGAACCACTTACATGTGTGGGACTGGCAGCGCCATGAGATGGTGCAGACCCTGACTCTACAGGACGGCCTCATCCCCCTGGAGGTCCGCTTCCTGCACAACCCGGCCGCTGATCAGGGCTTCGTGGGCTGTGCCCTCAGCTCCAACATCCAGCGCTTCTATAAGAATGAGGTGACGTGCACTCTAGCCCTCTCCTCCTGGCAGTCCTGTCAGCACTCTGCCCAGCTTCCATAGCCATGACGCTCCCTTCTCCCTAGGAGTGACCCAGGCCTCCTCTGCCTGGCTCCACCAACCCAGACTTCCCAGGAATAAAAAACAAGGCCACCTGCCCTGCCTGCCTCCTCTCAGTCCTAGGCTAATTTCTCCCTAAGCCCTAACTGGCTATATTTATTTATTCATTCATTCAAAAAATATTTAGTGAGTCAGGCACTGTGTTAGGTGCTGGGAATACAGTGGTGAAGCAGACATGATCCCTGCCTCAAGGGGTTTGCATGGGGGTTAGACCCTAGTGGCAAGAAGGCCCTGCATCTACTCTCTCCCTGTAGACAGTATGCCTTGGGGAGACCCAGATCTGACACTCATTGCCCAGCTCTGACAGGCTCACCTCTCTGCCTCTTGACCCCAACGCAGGGAGGTACTTGGTCAGTGGAGAAGGTGATCCAGGTGCCCCCCAAGAAAGTGAAGGGCTGGATGCTGCCTGAAATGCCAGGTGAGTGCTCAGGGGAGTGTGGGAATCGGAAGGTTGATTCTCAGGCTGGGGAACAAGAATCTTAAGGTGCCTCTGAACTGCAACCCCCCACCCAGGCCTGATCACTGACATCCTGCTGTCCCTGGACGACCGCTTCCTCTACTTCAGCAACTGGCTGCATGGGGATCTGCGGCAGTATGACATCTCTGACCCGCAGAGGCCCCGCCTCATGGGACAGGTGGGTCCTAGCAGGATGGAGAGGAAAGGAGGGAGGAGGTAGAAGTCTGGGCATGAGGTGGAGGGTATGAACTGGCTGGGGCATGATAAGGGAGGTGCAGGAAAAGCAAAGATGGGGGCTGAGGGATGGTTCAGGCCAGGACCACGGGGAATCGTGGCTAGACGCGGGGAACGTGAGGGAGTGGGGCTCTCTTCCTGCAATGTCCTAACCTCCCACCACTGTCCTCCTTTATGCTGTGCACCTCCCCACCCAGCTCTTCCTCGGGGGCAGCATTGTTAAGGGAGGCCCCGTGCAGGTGCTGGAGGACCAGGAGCTAAAATCCCAGCCAGAGCCCCTGGTGGTCAAGGTGAGGATCTCTCCGCGTGCTTGTGGGCCCCTCAGATCTGTGCTGGAGAAGTATGGGGGAGGGGGCTGGGCAGCGGCTGAGCATGTCCTTGGGGTTTGGGTGGTGCCACTGATTCCCGCCTAGGATCTGTATGTAACCCTGGGGTCTGACCCCTGGTTTTCCTAAGGGGAAACAAGTGGCCGGAGGCCCTCAGATGATCCAGCTTAGCCTGGATGGGAAGCGTCTGTACGTCACCACGTCGCTGTACAGTGCCTGGGACAAGCAGTTTTACCCTGATCTCATCAGGTAAGAAGTGGACAGCCTGGGCTCCCCTCCCAGCCCTCCCCTCCCAGAGGGGTTTGGCTTTCTGAAGACTCCTTGGCTCCGCTTCCAGACTCTGCGGCCTCCTGGGGAACCCCTCTCCCTGCCCTCACACTTACCTAATTCTTGGGGGAAGGGGACGGGCCCCCTCTGACCTCTTTCTTCTCCCTCCTGTTTCTACCAGGGAAGGCTCTGTGATGTTGCAGATCGATGTAGACACAGTAAAGGGAGGGCTGAAGTTGAACCCCAACTTCCTGGTAGACTTTGGGAAGGAGCCCCTCGGCCCAGCCCTGGCCCATGAGCTCCGCTACCCTGGGGGCGACTGCAGCTCTGACATCTGGCTCTGAAGTCCACTCCTTCTATAGCCCCACTCCACACCCTGCGCCCTCACTTCTGGAGGGAACCGGCTTCGCTCTGCTCTCTCAGTCCCCGACCCTCGGCAGCTTGTCCTCCCAAAGCCAAACTCAGGCTGTTGAAACGAATTGAGCCGTGTCTCTAGCTACCCACCACTGCTGCGAGCTGCTCACTGAGCTCTTGGAAATTATTTCACTAAGAAATAAACTGGTGAACCTTTTCCTGAGATCCCCTTGTCTTTGGGGGCACCGGGCCTATGACTCCTCCTCTGCCGACCCTCTGTATCTTGCACGGGAAAGTCCTGAAGAGGACCAGGGTGTGGGATGGTTATGATGACTAGTTCATACCAGTGATCACAGCACGATGCTAAGGGCGCCAGAATCTCACTTTTATGGCCAAACAGAACCTGAAGATTATGGAGGTGGTCGTCACAAGGAAAGCTGACAGGAAGGAAGCTGTCAATCAGTGTTCCTAAACTTTTTTTTTGTTTTTTAATTCGTGCTTTCTTTTAATGAACCTAAAATCTCACCCACCACCCCCAGGAGGATGTAATGTGCCCCCTCACACACAGGAGATACCTTAGACCCCTGACGTAGATGATGCCATCAGTTGAACACACTGTTCTGAGGAGGTTAGGTGTGTCACCTCCTACCTGGAAGACAGGAACACGATGGGGCAGGAGGGCTGGGAACGTCAAGGTAACCAACCCAACACACTAGGCCCTGGCGTTCTTGTTTCCTCACCTGGACAGTGTTTTAGAACCTTGCCCAAATCAGAGATGCCTCCTTTCTCTGCAGTAAGTCTTTAGTTGTTTATAAGAGGAATGGGATGGAAGTTTCAGGAACCTAAGAGACAGCAGCCAAGCAGTAATTCTAAGATAATTTTTTTTAATTTTTATTTATTGATTTTTGGCTGCGTTGGGTCTTCGTCGCTGCACGCGGGCTTTCTCTAGTCGCGGTGAGCAGGGGCTACTCTTCGCTGCCATGCGCAGGCTTCTCATTGCGGTGGCTTCTCTTGTTTCGGAGCGTGGGCTCTAGGCGCACGGGCTCCAGTAGTTGTGGCATGTGGGCTCAGTAGTTGTGGCTCGCGGGCCTTAGAGCACAGGCTCCATAGTTGTGGAGCACGGGCTTAGTTGCTCCATGGCATGTGGGATCTTCCCGGACCAGGGCTTGAACCCATGTCCCCTGCATTGGCAGGCAGATTCTTAACCACTGCCCCACCAGGGAAGCCCCCAAGCAGTAATTCTATTGACTTCTTTACTCTCTACCCAAGACAGTACCAAGTAACATTCAGGTATTAATCTACATTCTTTTCAGTCTTCCGCAAAGGTGTCTTTGTTTTAAACACTGGAGTAGTCTAAGACCCCCGAGATGGCCAGGCCTCCCCCAAGAATGTATTACACTTTCTTTCCCTTTGAGGTCTTTAAACATGCTCCCTGAAACATCTACCTCAACTCGAGTCCAATTCCCTCCTGCTGCCTTACCTGCCATCTGGGCCAGGTTGCCATTTCCCTGGGAAAGCCCTTCTTCCCTGACAGCTCCAGGTTAGGGGCCTCCTGCACTTTACCTCAGCATGAACATATGTCACATTATATTGAAAATCCCTGCTTCCTCCCAATACCCAGCTTGGATAGTAGCACATAGTGTGCCTTAATGAATAAGTGACTATAAAAGATGATTAAATTACAGGGAGCCTTGGGATTTACTGGGTCTTAACAGAAGTCTATCCTAGGTTTCTACCCTGTCCTTTTCAATAACCAAACTTCTTCAGAAAGAATTTGCCTTGGGACAAGCAAATAGTTGATGAGGAAAAGTCCTTTACAAAATTTCAGCTAGTAGACAGGAATGCATGGTCCTGGTGAGTCACCACGCCAGCACCCCAGGTGGTTAGGCCCCGGGGATCCTGCCCTGTGTGGAGGGGTAGGCATTAGCTCCCCCAATGTGTGAGAGCCTGTGGGAGCTGGATTCCATGTTCTGTCATTCCCCGGGACATCAACCACTGCCCCTAAATCGATGCCCACAACCCCAAAGACCCCCAACCTGACGCAAACACAAAACGAAAAAAACAACCAACCAACCAAACAACAAAGAATTTCAGCTAGTAAATTCAGAAGGAGTGACAGAATTTGGATAGTACCAATTTGTAACCTCTAATGACGATTGGATCCAGGCAATGATCATCAGTGGCTGCTAAAACCATTCAATGAAAGACTGAAATGGTGCTTCATAATGGATAGATCAGGCGACCAAACCTGAATACACTATTCAATCTTTACGTCACGAAAAGAGTTCCTCCTGTGACGTAATAGGAAGTACACAGCACCGCCTATGAAGTATTCTTGCCAAAAAGCCAAAATTAATCTGATGAAGCCTGCAGAGCTCACAATCAGTTTACAGGAAATACAGGAGACAGAAGAACAAGTTTTAAAATCCTAAAAACACTATAAAGGTGAAATCATAAAAATGCAGAATGTGGGAAATTCTATAGAGCAAATGACCGGTTTCCTCAACAAATAAATTGAGAGAGAGAGAGAGAGCGTATAGATTAGAAAGATTTAAGAAACATCAACCAAAACCAAATGCAATGCAATGTGTGGACCTTGCTGATACTGATTTGAACATATCGACAGAAGAGTAGCCCCCACTCGTCGCAACTAGAGAAAGCCCATGCACAGCAACAAAGACCCAATGCAGTCAAAAACAAATAAATAAATAAATTTTAAAAATATGTATTAGTAGGCAATGTATAATAGCACCTAAGAACAAATTCTGAATCCAGGCAGCCCAGTTCAGATCCTAACTCCATCACTAACTGTGTAAACTTGGGCAAATTATTAATCTCTCAATGCCTCAGTCTCCTTATCTGTAAAATGGGGATAATCTATCAGATGATTATCCTATCTGATAGAGTTGCTACAAGATAAAAATGTAACATATGCAAGGCCCTTAGAACAATCCTCAGCACATGTTAAGCTCTATATAAATATTTGCTGTTATGATGATGCTTATCAGGCAATTTTTATTGTTACTTCTCAGGGCAAGGACCATTGTACGTTATTCACCTTTGTATCCCCAGCTCTTAGCATAACACCTGGTGTAAATGAATAGTCAGTTGCCTGTTTTTCCCATCTCTAACCTCCCCAGCCTCCCCACTCAACCTCACCTTTCTACAGTGCTGTCAAAATAATCTCCCTTACATAGCTATGATACTTTTTCTCCCTTTGCTAAAGCTTCCACTTATTCTCTGCCACCTGCAAATTCCTAAGCCAGCATAATTTACCCCAAATTCTTTTTCCAGTTAAAGTGCTCTATATTCCCCTTCATACCAAACAGTGGTGTTTGGGGTATCTTTCCATCAGTCTATACCCATATTTGTATCTGAGCACCTGCAAATCTATGCAGTCTAGAGCAGTGTTCAAGAGAATGGGCTCTGGGACTTCCCTCGTGGTGCAGCTATTAAGAATCCACCTGCCAATGCAGGGGACACGGGTTCAAGCCCTGGTCCGGGAAGATCCCACATCCCACGGAACAACTAAGCCCGTGTGCCACAACTACTGAGCCTGCGCTCTAGAGCCCACGAGCCACAACTACTGAGGCCACGTGCTGCAATTACTGAAGCCCGTGCCCCTAAAGCCCGTGCTCTGCAACAAGAGAAGCCACCACAATAAGAAGCCTGCGCACCACAACAAAGAGTAGCCCCCGCTCAACGCAACTAGAGAAAGCCCGCGCACAGCAGCTCGCAGCAAAGAAGACCCAACACAGCCAAAAATAAATAAATAAAGTAAATAAATTTATTTTTAAAAAAGAGAGAGAGAATGGGCTCCGAAGGCAGACTGTCTGACTTTGGATCCTGATTCCAGCACTAATTAACAGTGTAACTGTGGACAAGTCCCTTCACCTCTCCAAATCTGTTTCCTTGTCTATAAAATGGAGGCAATAATGGTTCCTACTTCAAACCGAGGTGTTTAGCATTTGGTCTGGTATCTGGCACACAGTTAACAAATAAATTTTAGCTGTTATTAGAAAACCTTCCTGCCAGTATATCCTTATTTCCCCAACTCTGCGATCCTCTGGGTTCCCCCGCTACCCACAGAAGCTGGTAGTAGGGAAATGGAAGCTGCAAAGGGCGATGGTCATGAAATCAGGCAACACTGCTGTCCTCTTTACAAAAGCACAATGACGATGAGACTGGAGAACTATAAGTCAGGACTATAAATATACTGATAGTTTTGGGTGTAACATATCTGCTGTGCAAAACAAAATACTGTACTCCATTCAAAGGGTGGTTACCCTTGAGTCTGTGACCTCTGAAATTAGATGCACCGCGTGGTCTGTTCCTGCATTTTTCATGGCAGAGGGTTCATTGCTTTCATCTGATTCATGACCTTAAAAAGCCTTAACTGAGAGAGTGAAGAACCCTTGACCTTTCAGTACAATGTTCTCTGAGGAGAAAAAATTCATGTGGGCATCCAGCACCCCCCTGGGGAAGTTAGTCAGAATTCCAGTGTTCACTGACTGCAGAACTTTGGGGATGCAAAGGCATTAGCAACTCTTTGGAAGGAGATAAAGTACACTCGGGAAACCTAGGAACACTACGGGCACTTTAGCTTAACGTGGTACAGCTACTGAGGTTTGGCGGCCTCCATCAATGAGGAATGTGAGCCTGTGTTTGCAGGTTTCTTGTGAGTGTCTTCATGCGTGTTGGCTGGTGAGGGCTGGGGGGAATGGTTCAACTTGCTTTTCATCAAAAGGGGATAATGTGAGCTTACAGCGAACTTCCATCACTACTACCTATAATTTTCTAGTTATTTTATCATCCATTGAATCTTTTCTTCCTGTAGCTCTGACGACCGAAGGCAAAACTGAAACACGGAAGGAGAAAGCAAAAGCAAAGAAAGCTCCAGAAGGAGGCGAGCACCCGGTCTTTCGTCCTGCGGTCCCTTTAAGAGAAGAACCTCTTGGGACCGGCAGTCCCAACCGACCCCAGTTTTAACCGAAACCTAACCCGGACTTCCCCCTCTTGACTCAAATAAGACCAACTTTGGATTTTCCCTCCCCTATTGACCAATCAGATTCTGTTACCAGGCAGACTTTAGCTGCCGCCGGTGCGAGCCCGGCGCCGTCTGTCTCCGGGTGGCAGCAACAACCAATGGTAGAACAGGCCGTCCGAGTATCTAGGCAGATCGGGGCTGTTCCAGCCATTCAGAAAAAAGAAAATAAAGCAACGCACGAGCCCGCTGGGCCAGGACCGTGGGGCTGGGCTGGAGTGAAGGTGGCTGCGAGGTAGTTTCTCTTTCTCCCTTACCTTTATTGTTGCTTGTGTTGGAAGGCGACTATTCAAAGGTAGGGAGGGCGCAATATGAGTTGGGAGGAGAGCAGAAAAAGATTTTGGCTGTATTTTCAACTGCTTCTTCACCCATGTGCACGTGCCCCGAATCTGGGACCCCATTCCCCCAACCGGGTTTCCTACGCCCAGCCCAGGAGTTCCGCTACCCTGAACCCCTCACTTTGCAGCAACGCGGGATTGAATGGAGGGGGAAGGGAGGGAGGTGGGGGCGCGCATCAGGATGGGATGTTGAGGGAGATGACGTAGGGGCCGGCGACGTGGGGAGGGGGAGCTGCGGGGGAAGCCGTGGCGAGATTAAGTAATGAGAACTTGGGCCCAGTTTTTTCCAAGCCTGGAAGGGCAGAAAATGTTCGTATCCTTTCTGACCTCCCAGGCAAATTCAGTGGTGAGGAGCATATTAGAGAATTAAACAACTTTGTCTTGTGGTTGTTATTGTTGCTTTTGAGGGGAAGGAGGGCAGTATGGGGTCAGAGGCAGAAATGAAATTTTCTTTCTAACGTGGATTCCCAATCGCCCCTATCTCTTCCTTTACAGTTTTCCACATTTAGGAGACTGCAGAAAGGTGGGGCAGATAGAATGGAGATGGCAAAGATCTCTGGGTATATATGGCCCTGGAGAAGTAATGGAATAATTTCTAATTTTTGGAGAAGGCGAGTTTTAGAAAAAGACCACTGGGGAAATTTGGAGGCTTTCTTTCTGTTTTTCTATCTTCCTGGATAGAGAGATGAGGAGTGCCCTGGGGCCTTGGGGCGGGGTGGGGGGGAGTTAAATCTTCTTGTCCTGTCTTCTCCCAACTCCAGCCCTCATGCCGGGATGGCAGAAGATGAACCTGATGCTAAGAGCCCAAAGACTGGGGGAAGGGCCCCCTCAGGTAGTGCTGAGGCAGGGGAACCCACCACCCTCCTTCAGAGGCTCCGAGGTACCATTTCGTAAGTACTCATCACCACCTCTAAACCTCGTTCCGGACCTGGGGATAGATCCCTGTAGCACTTCACTTCCTCTGTAGATGATCTCCCCCTCCCAAGCAAGTGCATCTGACCAGGGGAGATTCTTCATCATGGTAGCAGTACTTGAGCACCTGCTAGGCTTTTCAGACCTCGTCCTCTCCCTGGCAGTCAGACGTAGGGATGGGGAAAAATCTTGTGTATGACCTCCAGCTTTCTCCTCTTCTCCACAGCAAGGCCGTGCAGAACAAAGTAGAGGGAATCCTGGTGAGTATTCTGGGGAAGAGGGCAACAGGGAGACAGAATTGGTGGGAGATGAGGATGGTGAGGATATGGGTAAGAAAGGTTTATGCGAGTCAGTGTTGTCTACCCTGTCAGAAGATAATTGGCCTTGCAACTTGCTATCACTTTGACCTGGAGCATCTCACTTCACCTCTGTGACCTCTTGTGTAGAAGCCCAATAGAAATAAAATCAGAGGTGGTCCCCTCCGCTCCCCTTCTCACCTTGGTAGCCCCTAAGGGCTCCTCAGGGCAGAGTGAACGCACAGCCTCAAATCATTTCTAAGGTCCTTTGTCAGCCTGCCAGTCACTACGTCAGCTGAACTTTTTAGTGAGGATCAGAGGGTCCTACCTTGGGTCCTTCTTGGCCTTATTATTTCTCCTGCCTCTGTTCCTCCCTACCTCAGCAAGATGTACAGAAATTCTCAGACAACGACAAGCTGTATCTCTACCTTCAGCTCCCCTCAGGGCCCAGTACTGGAGACAAAAGGTAGGTTTGGTGCTAGAATTTTAGATATCAGAGGTTCTGATTCTTTTTTTTTTTTTTTTGCGGTACGCGAGCCTCTCACTGTTGCGGCCTCTCCCGTTGCGGAGCACAGGCTCCGGACGCGCAGGCTCAGCGGCCATGGCTCACGGGCCCAGCCGCTCCGCGGCATGTGGGATCTTCCCGGACCGGGGCACGAACCCGTGTCCCCTGCATCTGCAGGCGGACTCTCAACCACTGCGCCACCAGGGAAGCCCAGAGGTTCTGATTCTTAAAGAAAGGCTCCCTAAAAAGGGGCAGGGTGAATAGGAATCCTCATAACAGTATCCTTAGTGGGGAAGAAAAGTCCCTCACCTGCCTTGGTTTACCAGGGAAAGGTGGATTCTGGATGAACTGATTCAGTCCAGCACTACTGAGGTGATAATCTGGATAGAACCAGGGCAACTGTTGGGATGTTAGTAATACTTGTCTCTTTTACTTCTCTTGCAGCTCAGAGCCAAGTACACTCAGCAATGAGGAGTACATGTATGCTTATAGGTGGATCCGCAACCACCTAGAAGAGCATACTGACACCTGCCTGCCAAAACAAAGTGTTTATGATGCCTATCGGTGGGTGGATGGGGGGTGGGTGGGATGGTGGGCACAGGACTACCCCCTCATCCCTGAAGAGCTCCCTGCCTTGATAGAGCCTGACTTCTTAAAGGGTTTCCCAACCTTCATCCCCAGGGACCCTCTGAACCCACTCCCAAACCTCCTTCTCTGAGTATCTTCCCACTCTGTCCCCCACGCACTCAGGAAGTACTGTGAGAGTCTCGCCTGTTGCCGCCCACTCAGCACAGCCAACTTTGGCAAAATCATCAGAGAGATCTTCCCTGACATCAAAGCCCGAAGGCTTGGTGGCCGGGGCCAGTCCAAGTATCCTTGACTGGAGAGGTTGTGCTAGAGGACCTGGGGAGGAAAACTTAGTATGTGAAGGGACAGGACTGGAAACAGCCCAACCTTTCTAAGGGGCTTGGAGACCCCCATGTGTTGGTTGCCCCTTAACTTAAACGTCAGATATTGTTACAGTGGCATACGAAGGAAGACCTTGGTGTCTATGCCGCCCTTGCCCGGACTTGACCTAAAGGGCTCTGAGAGTGTAAGTAACAACCCTCCAACTGCACTCTTCTCTCCAAGGTAGAAGTCAGAGGACTTTGGGAGATGTTTTGAGGCCTGACACAGCCTAGGTCATTCTGCACACAGTTTCTGGGTATATAGGACATGCCCTTCTGCCTACCCTACAGCTGAGGCAGAGGAGGGAGAGAATTTGTGGGTTTCTGGGATGGGTTGATAGAGGCTACTCCCATCCCTAGTCTGGTCTTACTTATGGTCAACACTGTGTCTGAGAGGGGTGGAGGGTCCTTTGTTCAGAGTGTGATTGGGCGTGTCCTTCCCCACTGCAGCCAGAAATGGGCCCAGAAGTAACCCCAGCACCTCGAGATGAACTGGTTGAAGCAGCCTGTGCCTTGACCTGTGACTGGGCAGAGCGAATCCTGAAACGGTCCTTCAGTTCCATCGTTGAGGTCGCCCGCTTCCTGCTACAGCAGCATCTCATCTCTGCCCGATCTGCACACGCCAATGTGCTCAAGGCTATGGGGCTTGCTGGTGAGTGGACCCCCTCTTATGTTCTGAGAAACCCTCAGCCACTTTCAACCTCAAAGGCCCTCCCACATCCTAGGATAGAGACACCTTGGATTTGCCTTCTATTCCTAGAGAGCCTTCTAGGACATACCTTAGACCACCTTCTTTCCCCTGCCTCTACCAGTCAGTCAATCAGAATCGCCTCCCTCCTCCATTCTGTTTCCTCCTCACCTTGTTACCTTTTCTGGCACCTCTGCAGAAGAGGATGAACATGCCCCTCGGGAACGGTCATCTAAATCCAAGAATGGTGTAGAGAATCTGGAGGGCGGAGCCCATAAGAGACCAGAGAGACAGGCCCAGGTGAGGAAGTTGATGCCCTTGACCTGGCTCCCCTGGGTTGGGGGTTTAGTATATCCTTCACCCAGTGGGTCCAGTACTTTCTCACCTCCTGTGTCTGTACTTCCTCCGCTGTCCAGTCTTCCCACTTTTTGTGTTCTTCTCTTTACTTTTTAGCCTCCTAAGGAGCTGGACCCCCGGGCTGGGGCTGGCCTCCCAGCACGCGGAGAGCGAAAGAAGAGTGTAGTGGAGAGCCCAGCGCCAGCAGCCAATAACCCACAGGTTAATGCCCTAGTGGCCCGGCTGCCTCTGCTTCTCCCTCGGGCCCCTCGCTCGCTTATTCCACCAATCCGAGTCTCTCCACCCGTCCTGGCCCCCAAGCTTTCTTCAAGCACTCTGAAAATGGCTACACTGCCTCTGCCCCCTAGAGCTGGGGGACCCCAAGCAGCTGTGCCCATCATTAACATGATCTTACCAACTGTTCCTGCTTTGCCTGGACCTGGACCTGGGCCTGGGCCTGGGCAAGCTCCACCTGGGGGGCTCACTCAGCCAAGGGGCACAGAGAACAGGGAAGTGGGCATAGGTGGTGACCCGGGACCCCATGACAAGGGTGTGAAGAGGACAGCTGAAGTACCTGTGAGTGAGGCCAGTGGGCAGGACCCACCAGCTAAAGCAACGAAGCAGGATATAGAGGATACAGGAAGTGATGCCAAAAGAAAACGGGGGCGCCCTCGAAAAAAATCAGGTGGAAGTAGGGAAAGGAATTCTACCCCTGACAAGTCAGCAGCTGCTGTGGACTCTGCCCAGTCCTCAAGGTTACCACTGGAGACGTGGGCCTCTGGAGGGCAAGGCAACTCAGCTGGAGGGTCAGAGAGGCCAGGGCCAATGGGAGAGGCTGAGAAGGAGATGCTTGCCCAAGGTCAGGCGGATGGTGCTGTTTCCAGAGGAGGAAGGGGCCCCAGTTCCCGGCATGCCAAAGAAGCAGAAGATAAAATTCCTCCTGTCACCCCGAAAGTGAGTGTCATCAAGGGCAGTAGAAGCCAAAAGGAGGCTCTTCATTTGGTCAAGGGAGAGGTAGACACTGCAGCACAGGGTAATAAAGACTTAAAGGGGCATGTGCTTCAAAGCTCCTTACCCCATGAGTGAAAAGACCCCAAAGCAACACCCCCATGATAGGTATGTGGGGAAGAGTGCTACGTTAACTCTACCTGTCTGCCTAGTAGAGGCCCTTCTTTGCACTTGCTTCTCACTTGGCTCTTCATTCTCTTCTGTATAGACAGCTGAGGCACCCTGTCTTGCATAGTGCCTGGTTCTTGCCTCTTACCTTTCCAGCTCAATACCCTTGGCTTTAGAGTCACTAATAAATCTGTACTGACCATCTTACCTGGATCCCTGTGCTATCCTGTGGAAATATAGGGATGGAGTATGATGAATGTATAGGTTAGGCATCTTTCCATTTTAAATCATAGAAAACCTAACTCAAACTGGCTTAAAAATAAAAATGTATTGGCTCATGTGACTGGAAAGTCCAGAGGTAGTGCTGGCTCCAGGTAAAGCTGATCCAGTGGCTCAGTATGTCTCTAAATCCGTGATTGATTTTCTTCCCCTGCTGTTCTACCTTCTGTAGGATCAAGCCTGGTCCACCTCGTGGCTGCCAGCACTCCTAGGATTACACGTTTTCCTCATTTATGTCCAGCCAGAAAGAGAGGGCATCTTTGTGCCAGGAATCGTAGCAAAAGCCCTAAGATTCACTCTGGTTAGGCCAGCCTGGGTCACATGCCTGCCCCTAACCAATCACTGTGGCCAGGAGTTTGGTAAATGCTAGTTTGCTTATTTATTCTACATCATGGACTGTACCTTTTGAAAAATGGGCAGGATCAGCCTCCTTAGAATCACATAGATCCCTAAATGGAAACTGGGAGTGGGGAGTTCCTGGGGAGACAGCTGACACCTAGCCACTGCTATGAGGTACCTGTGGTTTTAGCTTGATAGGCTGAGACCAGCTATACCTGCTTCCTCTTTTCCAAATAGTCTTGCATTTTCCTTACTGCAGCTATAATCTCTTTCCTCTTGTTCCAGTCTCAGAAGGAATGAGAGGGAAATCATTCTTCTTTAGGGACTATCTCTTTATTCTCGTTTAGATGACAGTCCCCTTTCTTTACATCTCAGAGATGGATATCCTTCCTTTTCCTGTTTCCAAATTTTAGGTTTCTCCTCATTCCTGCTTCCCTGTCCCCCACCCTACTGCCTCTTTCACCATGTAGAGTGAAAGATTTACTCCCTAGTCGTTTTATTAAATTCATTCTGTATCCACCAGGTGTCAGTCTCTTGTCATGTACGTGTCAGGACTTAGCCAGGATTGTGGGGCTTAGGCTATGTGTATGGAAGGGGGTAGCTGCACATATCAGGGAGCACCAGTAGGAAGGGAATCCAGGTATGTATTTGGAAAAAGCAGTAAACCAGCTGAAATTACTTGAGGACCTACTGTGTCTTCTGCATAGGGTAGCTTCTGTCAGGGATTCTCAGTTTTCTTTCAGGGAGCCTTCATTCATTTGTTCATTTATTTCCACAATTGCAGATTTTTAAAAATTATAATATGTAATGTTTGATATCTATAAAGAATATATTTAAAATGGATAAATTATGAAGCATAATAATTAAATGACCCATCACCCAATTTGTACATTAAAACATTAGAAATACCATTGAATTTCTTGTGTTCTTACCCTGTCCTGTCCTTCTACTTCTCCCTAGAGGTAACCACTATCCTTAATTTCGTGTTTATTAATTACCTGCCATATATATATATATATATATATATATATATATATATATATATATATCTTTCCATATATGTATATATTCTTTAAAAATGTATTGTTCAGTTTTGCTTTTTAGCTTTACAAAATTTTATTCCCTAATACTCCCCTGTGGTTTGCTTGTTTATTTCACTTAACATTATTTCTAAGATTCATCCATGTTGTTGTAGATAGCTATTATTTGTTCATTTTTATCCATGTAATATTTCAAGTGCATAAACCACAATTTACCCATCCACCTATCAGTGGACATTTGGGTTGTTCCCAGTTTTTTGCTGTTACAAATGATGCTGCTACTAACATTCTTGTACAGGTTAGTGCCTTTGTCTTTATTTTTATTTATTTATTTATTTTTTGGCCATGTTGGGTCTTCATTGCTGCGTGCAGGCTTCCTCTAGTTGTGGTGAGCAGGGGCTACTCTTCGTTGCAGTGCACGGGCTTCTCATTGCGGTGGCGTTGAGGAGCATGGGCTCTAGGCACGCGGGCTTCAGTAGTTGTGGCACACGGCCTCAGTAGTTGTGGCTCACGGGCTCTAGAGCACAGTCTCAGTAGTTGTGGCGCACGGGCTTAGTTGCTCCGTGGCAAGTGGGATCTTCCTGGACCAGGGGTCAAACCTGTGTCCCCTGCATTGGCAGGCAGATTCTTAACCACTGTGCCACCAGGGAAGTCCCAGTGCCTTTGTTTTTAGTAAGATTTCTAAGATGGTTCCTTTGGTCTGTACACCCTCTGAGTTGGAGACTGTTCCCTCTTGTCTCATTCTCTAGAAGGGTTTACATCAGATTGAAATGAACTGTCCCTTGAAATTTTGATAAAACTTACTTGGTAAGCCCTCTGAACCTGGCATTTCTTTGTGGGAAATATTTTAACTATTGATTTAATTTCTTTAATAATTATAGGCTATTTGGGCTTTCTATTTCTTCTTGAGTCAATTTAGGTAAAATGTTTTTCTAGAATTTTGAGCGTTTTATGTCATTTTTTTTTAATGAAATTTATTCCATGTTCCTTTTTGCCTCTGCTCCCTGGGTAGTTGTGTCCTCCTTTTCATTTCTTCTGTTTACTTGCATCTTCTTTTTTCCCCCCTTGGCCAACTACACCAGACATTTATTTTACTTGTCTGATTTTAGCTGCCACTTTGGGCTTTGTTGATCCTCTGCCTTATATATTTGTTTTCCACTTCATTAATTATGAATCTTATCTATAGTATTTCCTTCTGCTTTCTTTAGATTTAATGTTAGGTTCTTTTACAACATCTTAATTTTAATCTTAATTTTTATCTAATTAATTTTCAAGCTGTCTTTTTTCTATTATAAATTTTGAAAGACCCACTTCCCTATATTCTCCAAATTTTTCTGTTTAAAGTATTTAAATTATTACTTAGTTCTAAGAATATTTAAATTACCTTTATGACTTTTTTGATTCATGATTTAGAAAAGTTTTATAAATTTCCAAAATCTGGATATTTAAAATTTTATCTTTTTGATACTGATTTTCAGTTTAATCACTTGTGCTTAGAAAATGTGGTCTCTATGATACCAATTCTTTGACGTTTGTTGGGAGTGTTATTTTATATTCTGTAACTTATCTTGGATGTCTAAATCTGTTGTTTTGTTTTCTGCTGACTCCTGCCCATGGCAGTTTATTTCCTTGTATATTTTGTATTTTAGTATTTTGAGGTCCTATTTTGAGCTCTTAATCTTAGATTAAGATTCCTTAATCTAAGGGAATCCAGTAGGCCTAAATTGGGTGTACTTTCCTCCAGAGAGGATATGCATTTGTTTCTGCCAGGAGACAAAGGGTGCTCCTTACCTGGGACTGTGTTAGCCCCTTCAAGAGTCCCAATTTGGGCTTCCCTGGTGGTGCAGTGGTTAAGAATTTGCCTGCCAATGCAGGGGACACGGGTTCGAGCCCTGGTCCGGGAAGATCCCACATGCTGCGGAACAACTAAGCCCGCAAGCCACAACTACTGAGCCTGCATGCCACAGCTACTGAAGCCCGCGCGCCTAGAGCCCGAGCTCCACAACAAGAGAAGCTATAAGAAGCCTGCACACCACAACGAAGAGTAGCCCCTACTTGCCGCAACTACAGAAAGCCCACACGCAGCAACGGAGACCCAACGCAGCCAAAAATAAAATAAAATAAAATAAAATCTATCTTTAAAAAAGAAAAAAGGGTCCCCATTTAATTCAGGAGTCCCAGGTTTTCTCCCCTGCTTTGGCCAGGTCCAGGGCTTAGCCTCTGTTCACAATAATGATACTGGCATTTGTCCCCAGGGCAAGCCAGCTTCTCCTACTGCACGTTACTCATCCTTCATAAGGTTTCAGCTCAATGTTATTTTTCCTTCCTCTAGTGATCTCTTCTACTTTCTGATGAGGACAGCGATGTGCTAAACATTATGTTTGCTGGAATTTATCCAGGATCCAGTTGTATTCTAATGGGAGAGCCCTTTTTCTTCTCCGTGCTGCCAGAAGTAGGAGTCCATTACTGTGGTTTTGACATTTCCCTTCTTGTTTTTTAAGACCTAGGCACTTGTTGGAAGCTAGTTGACTTAGGCACTGTCTTCAAGTCAATAGTGATCATAGCACAGTGTGAGTTATGTTAGCAGTAAGCACAGAGAGCTATGAGAGCCCAGAGGAATAGCATATAGATCAGAAATGACTTCCTAGTAAAGGTGGGTAGGACAAGTCTAATTCATAAAGCAAGGACAGAACAACAGAAGACATGGTAAAAAGAACTAAATCATGATCCTCATTCTGCTGCATAAGAGGTGTAAATTCAAAGAGATTGAGTAATTTGGGAAGCCTTCATGGAAAAGGTAGGCTTGAGTTAAGCCTTTAAGGTAAGTAGAGCTTAAATAGATAAAAAAGAGGAGGGCATTCCAGGAAAAGCACGGGTTTGGGGATAAGGGACGTGAGCAAAGACATGGCAGTACAACCCAGTAAAGACACCTGGCAGAAGGGATGTGTGTGAACAAGAGTGAGAAACTGGAAGAAGAACACACAACCATTGAATGAATGGTTGAAAGTTACCCATTGATTGAATGAATGAATGAATGAAAGGTATGAAGTTTGCATTAGAGGATGGAGGAACTGAAGTCAAATAGAACCAGCCAGGCAGCTGTTGCCATTATCCACGTGGGTGGAGATGAGGGACTGGACCAGGCTGCTGACATGTTAGAGATCATAGGCATATGGAAAAATAAACCACTGGTGCTAGAATAGATAGAAGCATCCAAGGAAATATTGCCCTCACCATGACTGGGTTTGGGGATGTATCCATTCACTTTGGGAGTCAAGACCACTGGGTGATTTTGAGATTATATGAATATTAGGGGGCTTTTAAGTAGCCTATTTTAAATCTTTACCCTATTTTAAAAATCTAACATGAAACAAGTTAATCTGTAGTTCAAGCAATCTTCAGTTTATTAGATGAAGTGTTAAACTAAGGTTTGGGGGACTGCCTACTGCTTCCTCCCTACCATTCCCTATTCTCTCCCCAATACCCTGTTCCCCACTCCCATTGTTGTCTTTTTTCATTTTAGCCGTATCGTAAATTGTTAGAGGTAATTTATAGTTTACTAAAATTTGAAATAATCTTTTGCTATTAAACCAAGTCAAACTCAATATGTTTAGTCTATGGCCTCAAATAAATGAATTTATTGTTTATTTTTGTGGGTAACAATCAATTTTCTTAATAAAATCAAAGCAAATACCACATGCTAAATGGAGGAATTAATGTCATTATATATTTGTCTAAGTATTTTGTCTCATGTTGTGGTTCATCAGTAGGCCTAAGTCCTTTGTCTAGGATCATCCTGGCTGGCTGCACCCTATGAGGTAAAGCTAATCTGAACATATATATATATATATATATATATATATATATATATATATATAAAATGCAGTATTTTTTTAACATTTTTATTGGGGTATAATTGCTTTACAATGGTGTGCTAGCTTCCGCTTTATAACAAAGTGAATCAGCTATACATATACACATGTTCCCATATCTCTTCCCTCTTGCGTCTCCTTCCTTCCCACCCTGCAGTATTTCTTAAGAAATATTCATGAAGAAGCATTTGCTTACTGGAAAGAGCATGAATTCAGTTCAAAGCTTTACCAGTTTCCATATGATTTTGAACACTTAGTCCAGTTTTTTCAAACAGGAATCAAAAATAGATCGCAACTCATTAGTGGGTTGTGAAACTGATTTAGCAGGGTGCAAAACAGTGTTTTTAAAAAGTGAAATAAAATAGAATAGAAAATATCAACATGCATTGACTATAGTAAGGGTAAGTATTGTTTCATGAAACCTTTATTTCAGTGAAGACATGTGTATGTGCTCTTCAGTGGTCCTGATTATAAAATCTATTTCTTACTGTGGGTTGAAGTAAAACAGTTTCAAAAAACAATGACTTAACCATTCTGAAGCTCAGTCTCCATAAAATAAAATCTCTTTCACAGGGTTGTAAGGAATAAATGAGGTAACGTTTGTATTCATACACAGTAGGAGCCTACAAGCAATAACTGCTAGTAGCTTCTTTTTCTTTTCTCTGAAAAAAAGCCCATAATATCTATGGTTCGGGAGAAAAATTACTCTTTATAATTTCTTTAACCATAGGGGTGTTTAAAATATAACTGGAGCTGTATTATGACCTGGGTCCTCTAGTTTTACCAACTTTTGATGAAGAAGCCAACTTCTTTCCCCAGTTTGATGACATTTAAATAAATAAATGACATTACTTGACGCTGTTGGTACTTTCCTGTTCTCACACCCCAAGGTGCCACATGCGTACATGCTTTCGCACCAAAGTAAGAGGCTTCACGTGCATACAGGACAGTATGGGGTTCCTATAGAGTCGCCACGTACATGGGTCATCCATGTACAACCATCTATACCTGTAGCAGCTCCCTGGGACCTAAGATAGAGGTAAGTGGTGTTTTTTTTCTATCGAAAGAGAATCTAAAAAATAGTTTCAGTGTGGTGAGAATATTATAAATGTTATGCTTTTAAATTAAATATGGGAAACAGAATAGCATTCAGTTTTATAATCTGACAAGGAGACAGGAGAAAAGAAAAGCAAACAGGAAGGGAAGGGAATAATTTAGTCAAAACATTTGTTTGTAAATATTTTATTAATTCATTTAAGAAAGATACTATTTTCCCAGAACAACTACGACAACAAACAATCAGACAATTGGCCCTGTTCTGCATTTTTGGAAATCTAATGCTTGACTGGATTCTCGTATCTGCTTCTGCATTCAATCTGTTGCTGTATCAACAAACATAAACATTTTTTCCTGTGGTAGAGACTAAGGATACAGCTAGGATACAAAGATAAATCCTCTCCTGCCTTGAGGAGCTCAGACTAGAGGAGGTTGGAGACCCAGAAATAGAGGGAAACAAAGAAAATTCCAAAAGAAGGCGGAAAGACAAAGTCATAAAGAGATGCACAGAAATTTACACATAAGAGCCCTTAGAGCTATGAACACAGAAAACTTGAAACAAAATCTTCTACCTAATAATACTGTGTGAGTGTGTGTATATGGGGTGGGGGTGGGTCTCAGTTAATAAAGGACTTATAACTGCTGTAGCTACAAAAAGTTCCTACTTAGTTTGAACAGAGATGTTACTGGAAAATAAAAAACTTCCTACTATAAAAAGTAAGCTTGTCACATCTCTTTTTACAGTGTTTCAAAAAGCCGTCTTACAGCCTTTGGGATCCCTATCCCTTGAGGGGATGGATGTGTGACATTTTAAACTCTAGGGTAAACCAGGGTCATCACCTCTCCATACTTGCCAGACAGCCGACTGGGAGCTGGCCAAGAGCTGCTTGGCCTGACAGATGGACTGGTGATTCCCCACGCCAGACGAGCGGTGACAAATTTAAACTATCTTTGGCACTCTTGGCCTCTTTGTCTGCTCATCTTTCCTTACTGTACTCCTGATTTAACCTAGCTTATCAACTTGCCCTCCCATGATATGAGCAAATTCCCTTCAGGATGCTCTCTCCTCTTTTTTCTTTGGCTGGATCATTTCTAGCAACTCTTCTTTGAGCTGGCTCACAGTATTTCTGAGAAACCTTTCACTCATTCATTCATTCATCATATGCAGAGTGGCCTTCTGTAATAATTAACAATATGTTCCTTCAGCAATCAGGTACCCCATTTGTTCTACTTTTGTACATACTGCACGTTTTACATAGATATTTTCAAGCTATTAATCTTTATTCTGCCTCCCGAACACTGAAGCAGTGATCCTCTTTCCTTTTGTCATGTATCCTATATTATTGTCTCAATAATAGTAATATAGTACTATGTATAGTAGTAACCTGTACTCTCTTTTAATCCTCACAAAATCCTGTAAAGTGTTAATATTCTCGGATCCACTTTGCAGACACAGAAACGGAGGTTCACAGAGGTTAAATCAGTCTTTCCAAATCAAACAGCCTTTAAGTGGCAGGGAAGGTGGCATCCAGGATCTGGGCTCAAACAACTAGCCCCAATGTAGAATATTAAGTAAGGCCCTGTGAGGGTTGGGACAGAGGTTCTGACGTAAAGGGTTCCTAGTCAATAAAGCTATCTGATAAATACACAAAAGCAACACCAGAAGTCCATTTGCGGGGCGTATTTTTTATTTGTTTAGTTTTATATGGTTTTGTTTCGTTTGGAAGGAGTGATTATGCCCTCCAAGCTTTTTTCATTTCACTCACCTCTCCCGACCTGGCCCTGTCCAGCCCCTCCCTGGCTGGATCGAGGTCCGGAGGCTGGAGGCCGAAGGCTGCCCAGGCAGGTGGTGACCTCGGAGGCAGAACCACCACCTCGAGTCGCGCCGCTAACGGCGAAAGACTGACGCTTTTGGACCG
This sequence comes from Pseudorca crassidens, assembly GCF_039906515.1. Taxonomy (NCBI): domain Eukaryota; kingdom Metazoa; phylum Chordata; class Mammalia; order Artiodactyla; family Delphinidae; genus Pseudorca; species Pseudorca crassidens. The sequence continues at coordinate 108,627,796 of NC_090297.1, read as the reverse complement.
CGCCATTCCCCCCCAAGCGATAAGGGGCGTAATCTTGGCATCGTCCTTAAAGATGAGTAGGAAAAGGATAGTGAAGGTGACTATTTTCCCCGCCTGCCCTTTGTCTTTCTGCTGTCCAGCTGGATCCCCAGCGTCCATCCCCTGACCTGATTTACTTAAGGAAGTCGTGTGGAATAACGGAGGGGGAAAGCCATTGATTGCAATTACGGTAGCTCGGTTGCTAAGCCGAACGGGCTCATTTACATATAATTTGCATGTTCCTGTGCTTTCTGAAGTACGCGATAAGTCTGCACTCCTCTAACAGGGCACCGACGCCCGCCTGCCACACTGCTGCTCTCTGCTCTAGCCCGGGAGCCCCTTCCCCTTATCCAGCAAATTTTACTTCCCTTTCGGCTTCCTTAGCCTCGCGAACGCCGCCTCTTAAGTCCGCCTCCCAAAGGTTGGCCCCTCCTCCCACCCGTAAGCTCCTCTCTCCGTCTTCTCCTCCCTCCCCAGCTGCCAAATATCTCTTCCCCGCCCCCTTCTCTATTTCTGAACAGGCATGTTCCAGGCAGCTCACCCGACTCCCTACATTACTATGGGATCAGTAGGGTCCTGAGCGTCGGAGAAGCAAGAAAGCATAGTCCACGAAGAAGGGCCTGAACTCAGAAGAAAATCGAGATCTGCTGGGGATTTTTCTTTTTTTTTTTGGTCTTGGTTGTGCGAGGGAGGAAGAAAAAGTTGTGAGGCCCGGTCGAAAGTGAGGCAGCGCGAAGGCCCCCTCAGGCGGCGCCGAGGGCAGCCCCGGCAGCCGGGGCCTGGTGCAGCCGCCGCGGCCGCTGTCAGGGAAGCGCAGGCGGCCAATGGAACCCGGGAGCCGCCGCTGCTGCTGAGGCGGCGGTGTCGGCAGCCCGACCCCGACCGCCCGCACCCCCTCCGCCGGGGTCCCCCGGAGGTGAGCTCCTCCTACCCCTTGAGTGCCCCCTGCCCTGTGTGTGAAGGGGTCCCTCTCCCACCCTGTCCCGCACAGCGTCCCCCGCCCCCACACCTGGGTTTGACTACAAAACTGCCCTCCCGGTGGCAGCTGCACCCTGGGTTCCTTCTCCACCCTTTCTTCCCAAGCCTGGGGTCCTCCTCTGCTTTTTGGCTTCCTCTTCTGTTTAGCTCCTCCCTCTGCCCGGGGATTCCCCCCTCCCTCACTCTTATCCCTGTTGCCGCCGTCCCGAATTATTTTAAGTCGTCAACCCTTTCCACATCACGACGCCTTTTATAATGTCCATCCATGCTGTCTTTCCTCGTTGTCTGTGCTCCAGCCCCGAATCTTTCCATGGCCTCTGCCTTTACCCCTTTTCCTATTTTGTCCCTTTCCTCCGATGTCTCTATGCCACCCCAGCACTGGGTTCCCTTTTCCCTGATCTAAAGATTGTGGCCCTCTCTTCCTCTGCTGCTTCTGATTCCGTTACCCCACTGCCACCCACCCACCCAGCTCCTGGCTTCCAAGAATTGTCTGTTCCCTTCTCCTGAAGGGATCTAGGCTCTCCCCATCATTCCCAAAGTACTACTTACATTCTCCTTTGACCTTAAGCCTTACCCTTCTTCTCTGGAGTGCTTTATGATTCCTGTAACTTTCTTTAACTTCCCTCTACCCTTCCTCAATTCCCCCAACCTCTGGAGGTTTGTTTCTGTAGAGGAGAGATCTGACAGTGCCCCTTCCCATTCAGGATTTCCAACTTCAACACCTCCCTCGAGTTTCAAGGGTTTTGCTGATCCTTGTGACACTTGGTTCTGTTTTCCCTATGGTCTTTACGTGTTCTCTGTCATACTCTTTACCTTTACATACCACTTATTTCTGGATCAGCTAAACCTTGAGCTAAGAAGAAAATGTGTTGGGAGGAAGGGGAGCCTCAGCTGTCTCAGGCTTTTCTCTGGACAGTAGGGTGTTTCTGAAGGATGGAGCAAGTTTAAAAGAAGTTCCTATCAGATTACACTTCGTTGGAGGAACGAACAGTCCTGCATGGAAACTGAATGAGGTTGTGAGAAATTTTGTTTTGGATTATTTAATTTTAGGCTTGTCTTAAAGGGATCACAAATTGAGTCTCCTCCCACTCCTAAGAGGAATCAGTTTACTGTCTGTGGCTTCGCTAGAATGGTTTTGGTTGATTCCTTAAGAGTTTAGGCCTGGAGTGGGGTTGGTCAGGGGGTAACTGGGAAAAGGAACATGAGACAATGGAAAGAGCTTGTATATTCAGAATCAGGACTCCTGAGTTCAGCATGTGACTTCTTCACTTGACCTTTAGAAAGACTTTTTTTGGGAAAATGGTCCACTGTATAGGCATCAGTGCAGTAATAGGCTTATAGCAGGATGTGGGTTGGGGGAAAAAATTAGACTTATTTGTTTACAAAACATTCTGGGTTCCTCAGACACAAGGTATTTATGAGTAGTGATTTAGTTGTTCTGAGAATTTCCTTTCATTCTGGTCTCTCTGTTGGGCCTTTCTAGTCTTACAACCATGGGAGTAAATCAGTTTGAAAGACAAGCTCCAGGCCAGCTTCTTTGATCTGCCTTGCTTTTCTCCCCCACTGCTGTAAGTTGCTGACCACCTTTGCTGTTCCTCTTGTACTTGAGCCATAACTCCAGATTCTGTAGATGGAAAGTATGTTTGTGGGAAAGTCCTTTGAAGAAACTGGCTGGAAAAGAAAACTTGGAGTGAGTTAGGCCTTAGGAAACTAGTTGCTTCCTTGTATGCCATGTCTCTTGGCCTGCGATAGCGAAGAGAGCATATGAAGTTCCATTCATCTTCCTACTCTACGCCTGTTTGAAAGTCATCATGCTGCCTCATCCCACTTCTCCCTTTGTCTCCCTCCTCGTTAGCCGGTGTCCAATCTCATAATTCGCCTTTTTAGGAGCAGCTTCACTCCTTGGAAGCACCCCCAAAGAGAAGTCATATTTCCCCTAGTTTCCCTGCTTCCTTCTCAGCGCTGGGTCCACACTGCACAAGAACATGTTTGTTGAATGCCATCTAAAGCAGCAAATTGAGATTCTTTGATTTGGGGAAGAAGTTTGAGTGGGACCTCTCAGTAACTGGCATGAGACAAGAGAGGGCCTAGTTCAAGTGCATTTGGAGCTTGCAGCAGGAAGGAACAATTCAGAGAGAGGTGAGTGTACAGGTTGCTTTCTTTGCCATCTGTCTGTTACAGCAGGGGCTCCCAGAGCTGGCTTGGGCTGTCTGGCTGGAATCTGCTTATACCAGCTCTATAGTCCTGAACAGAATTCTCAGCCTGATTCAATATTGACTTAACTACCCAGAGACCACTGCTCTCCCTACCCTCCTGTTGGTAGCTTGAGAATGCCCTCTCCCCTGATGCCACCCTGCCTTGGGGCCTTGGGTAAGTGTTTACCTGGTTCCTGGTAGGGCTTGAGCCTGTTTGACTGCTCGGCTCTTTGTTTCTACAGGGAGAAGGTTGTACTCAATCTCCGTGTTTACCGTTAAGGTTAAGGGGGAAAGATGAACTCAGACCTCCTTAAAGAAGGGTTTGAGTTAAACCTTGAGACGTGAAGAGGAAATTCTCAACCACAGAACAGGCAGCTTAGGATGATTAGGAGTCTCTTTAGAAGAGCAACTTCTTTTAAAAATTACTACTAAAGGGCTTCCCTGGTGGCGGCAATGGTTGAGAGTCCGCCTGCCGATGCAGGGGACGCGGGTTCGTGCCCCGGTCTGGGAGGATCCCACATGCCCCAGAGTGGCTGGGCCCGTGAGCCACGGCCGCTGGGCCTGCGCAGCCGGAGCCTGTGATCCGCAACGGGAGAGGCCACAACAGTGAGAGGCCCGCAGACCGCAAAAAAAAAAAAAAAAAAAAATTACTACTAAAGGCATACATGCATTTGAACAAATCCAATTGTACTTAAAGAGTTTATAATGAAAATCAATACTCCCTTTCCCTTCATCCCTACTCCTAGAGTTAATGTCTTAATTATTTCAGTGTTTCTCTCTGACAGTTATTGCCATAGCCTTAGATAAAATGCTTGTGCCTTTGTTTCTTAGTTTATTAATTGTTACAAAAGAAGATTGCACTTTAGAAGATTCACACCTCTTGCTTATATATTGTCATTTTTATTTCTACCGGAAGCCTGTGTAACTTTTTTTTTTTTTGGCTGCGTTGGGTCTTTGTTGCTGCGCTCAGGCTTTCTCTAGTTGCAGTGAGTGGGGGCTACTCTTGCGGTGCGCAGGCTTCTCATCACGGTGGCTTCTCTTGTTGCAGAGCACGGGCTCTAGGCGTGCGGGCTTCAGTAGTTGTGGCACTTAGGCTCAGTAAGTAGTTGTGGTTCATGGGCTCTAGAGTGCAGGCTCAGTAGTTGTGGTGCACAGGCATAGTTGCTCCGCGGCATGTGGGATCTTCCCGGACCAGGGCTCGAACCAGTGCCCCTGCATTGGCAGGCGGATTCTTAACCACTGCACCACCGGGGAAGTCCCCTGTGTAACTTTAAATAACATATTTGAATCTTCTGTTCTTTCCATTAACTTTTAGTAACCTCTCTTAACTCTACCTTGTAGGATGAAGATATTGGCTCCACTACTCTTTTTTCCAATTCACATGATCCATCTCAAAGGGGTCTTTTTTTTTTTTTTTCCAAAGGGATCTTTTAAAAGGAAGTGGAAAATTGAGCTCACCTATCCGCTTGGAGGCAGAGTACTAAATTAGATGATCTCTTAAGGGTCATTCTATGAAAATACAGAAACATATAAAAATGTGAGGATTGGGGCTTCCCTGGTGGCGCAGTGGTTGAGAGTCCGCCTGCGGATGCAGGGGACATGGGTTCGAGCCCCGGTCCGGGAGGATCCCACATGCCGCGGAGCGGCTGGGCCCGTGAGCCATGGCCGCTGAGCCTGTGCGTCCGGAGCCTGTGCTCCGCAACGGGAGAGGCCACAACAGTGAGAGGCCCGCGTACCACAAAAAAAAAAAAAAAAAAGTGAGGATTGATCTGAAGCAATTGTATTTATCTAGTTCATGGAAAAAGATTTTAAGAAGGGAGTGGTGATTAACTGAGTGAGGAAATTGATTTGGGGCTCCTTATATCCTGTGCTACCAGAGAACAATCCACCAAGTCCTTTAACGGAGGCCATGGAGGGTTGTTTGCCTAGAATCTTTTGAGGTGATGAGAGGCGGGAAGCCATGTTAAGTGATAGCATTCCCTCCCCCCGAGTCTTCTGCAGACATTTACTTAAATGCTCAGTCACAGAACACATGCATATGTACCCTCTCTATCCTGTTTCACTGCTGCTGTTCTCTGCTTTGCCCTGAACAACCCTCTGATGCTCAGCTGAAGATTCCCTGCATTGCCCAGACATAACGTGTGGAGCCAGTCGGTTTTCAACATGCCCCCCACACCCCCCAACACACACCCCTTTCCTAGAAGCCAGCTGCTAGTCTGGGGCGGGTTGGCCTCTTCAGTTCCCTTCCAGTCTCCCTGGAAGGCCAGTTTAGGCTCCCAGTGTGAAATGTGGAGCCTCAGTTGTCTGAATGTCCTTGAGAGCTGTAGGAGTCATTTGATCCTAGAGGTCTGGATTTCCTTCTCTTGTGTTTTTCTTGTTCTCTGACTTATAAGGGGAAAGGTGGTGAATACAGAAACTGTTTCTTCCTTTTTCACTTTCTAGTCCTTTCACTCTCTTTAGAATAGTTACTTATCAAAGCTATATTTTCTTTGCATTTGAAAATGAATGAATTGATGTTGAGGACCATCTCTGGATTTAGGTTTGGGAGAATCCATTTCTTATTTCTTATTGCCTAAATTGCTAAATTTCCTTCAACTCCTCCTTTTCCCCATGACTTGCTTCAGATGCAGGCAGTTCCTGAGGCTCAGAAAGGCCAGGAGGGAGGCCTAGCTCCAGTTTGGTAGTTTCTAGTGGCAGAGCTGCCTATACCCGAGAGGAGTTTGGTTTTCCTCCTTCTCTTGACATTGTCTGTTCCCTGGATAGTAGAGGCTGCCAAATTGGGGACCTGTTCTATTCAGCGGGAAGTCCCCTGAATACTGTGATGTGGGATTTCTAACTGAGCCCTGGAATAAAAGAAATGATGGTCTCCTTTCTTTCCTTCCTGGTGCCAGTAATAATCCCAATTGTGACCATTTCCAAATCTTTTGTGTTTCCTAGTGAAGTCTGAGATGCTGTTTGTGGAGGATGTCTGAACTTCATTTCCCTTGCAACTTTTGAAAAGTGGATTTTTAGGAGCTTTTGGTGACTTGGAAGTCTCTGGAGTAGAGGAAAAGAGAAAAATGTGCCAAGCATAGAGAGATTGAGAAAAAAGAGTTGGTTGTATAAAGTGATTGAGGCTGTTGTGTGAGTTTCTAAGCAGACCTAAAAGGTAGTGGTCCCAGTTGAATTTGAGTGACCCTCTGGTGCAGAGTGTCCTACAAAGGTGCGGCAGGGAATGACTAAAGCTTCCTTCTTATTATTCCTGTGCAACCCATAGTTGCGAGTAGAGACAGGCACAGGCAGCCATGCTGGTTCTACTGCTCAGAGGGCACTGCCTAATTTGGGAGAGAGCATAGTGAAAGAGTTGCCACCTTTTTGCTGATCCCAAGCTCAAAACTGCATCAGAGAAATTACATTTGGGGATGAACTTCTTGCTTGACAGAGTTAGGAGAAAGATAAACCAAAGTAGCCATTTTTGATGCTTTCTGAGAACTTGAGTTCCCCATCTGTCTTCCTGTAAAACTTTAGTGGTTGACTGCTGGGAGTCAGGGAGCTGTACTATATAATGTTGGGCAAATGAAGGTAACCTTGAGTCTTAACATTTCAGAGGTGCAAGAAGAGGCACTGGAAGAGTGGCAGTGGAAACATGGGCTTTGCAGAGTGACTAGAGAATCTGTATCTTGAGCCTTCTTCCACTTACCCAAAGTATATGCAACCAGGTTCACTAGTGTCAAAGCTGATGTCACTATCAGTTGGAAATTACCTGCATTCCAGCTCCACAGTTGCTTCTGCCTTTCTCTTGCTCATGCTCTTGAGTGTGTCTTAGATTCCCTCTATTTGTATTTTTGTGAAAAGGCCTCTGAGTCCATTGCTGACTACAGCCAGACTCCAGAGCTGGGTTGATCTGACATTAACAGTGTGCCTCTCCCAGTCCTTGCTTTGAAGTTTCCTCCTCTTCTGCACTGATTCTCCTGATTTGGATTTGGTGAGGCTCTGAAGAATCATTCTAGAACGGCAATGGCTTTTATCAACAGTGTTCTCTCGCTGACTTCCCTTCTGAGAGTCCCTCCAGAGAGGGATTCTTGGTTATGTGATTCCTGCCCCTCCCTGTTCTTTGGACTTTCTAGACACATGAGTCCCAGCCTGATATCTTTTTGCCTTCTCACAGCCTCTTCAGTTCTTGGGGTGTATGTATGAGAATGGGGAAAGTAGTGTTGGGATAATTGTTTTGGAAGAGTCTCAAGTAACGAGTATTAACTGCAATTCACTTTCCTTATAAACAACGTGTGTGTGCACACGCATTGTTTACTAACCTTTTAGGTGATTAGGATTCAACTAGCATTTGTTAAGTACTGCTGTGCACCAGGGACTCTGTTAGATCCCTTTACACACATAAAGTTATTTATTCTACACAGCAACAATAAGAAGTAGATATGTTTTTCCCATTTTGCAATTGAGGAAACTGAAACTTAGAAGATAATGTGGTTTGTATAAGTTTACACATCTCATAATGGCAGAGCCAGGATTTAGAGCCTCAGCCTATTTGACTCCAAGTTCAGGAGTTTTTCCACTCTCCTGCAGCTGCCACTGCACTTGAGAAAGGGAGAATGATGTCATGAAGTCAGACGAACAGAGAAACGGCACAGTTCAGCAGGGATGATGGTTGTTTTAGAGCTTTTTCTTCTCAGTGAAGCCTGGTATGGTATTTCTTGGGAACTTTGAGTCTAAAAGGGAAGGTAAGAAATTATCTGTAACTAGAAAAATACATGAAGATTTTAACACTAAATACAGGTGAGATGTTCAGAACCAGTGTATGGAGTGTTATATGAGTAAGAAAATACAGTTCAAAGAGGAAAAGGAAAAGGTTATTGGCAGGCATTTAAAGGGAGATATGGAGATAGAAAAGCATTTGAAGAGTTGGGGACAAGGGAATTAAAACCAGAATTGCTTCCCAGTCTACCTGAAGAATTTGTAAACCTATATGAACAAAACATATAAAGCAGCATTCTGCAAATACAAGTTAAGAATAAAGGCTAAGCTGAGTAACTAAGTGCAGAAGGAATGAAGAGTAATGTAGCAATCAGAAGTGGAGGGAGGTAGTCAGGGAAAGCTTCCTGGGAGGAGAGGACTTTTCATCTGATTTTGAATGAGTCCAGGAAGACATAAAGAGAGGAGGTGCCAGGGAAGGTTTCATGGCGAAGGGAAGACCTGAGGATGGCACCACTAACCAGTGTGTGTACGTGTCTCCCTTTCTGTTCCTTTCTCCCTCCCTCCTTCCTTCCGTAGCCTGGAAGCTCGAAGTCTGGCTGTGGCCATGGGGGACACGGTAGTGGAGCCTGCCCCACTGAAGCCAACTTCTGAGCCCACTCCTGGCCCATCAGGGAACAATGGGGGCTCCTTGCTAAGTGTCATCACGGAGGGGGTCGGGGAACTATCAGTGATTGACCCTGAGGTGGCCCAGAAGGCCTGCCAGGAGGTGCTGGAGAAAGTCAAGCTTTTGCATGGAGGCGTGGCCATCTCTAGCAGAGGCACCCCACTGGAGTTGGTCAATGGGGATGGTGTGGACAGTGAGATCCGTTGCCTGGACGATCCACCCTCTCAGATAAGGGAGGAGGAAGATGAGATGGGGGCCACAGTGGCCTCGGGCACAGCCAAGGGAGCAAGAAGGCGGCGGCAGAACAACTCAGCTAAACAGTCTTGGCTGCTGAGGCTGTTTGAGTCGAAACTATTTGACATCTCCATGGCCATTTCATACCTGTATAACTCCAAGGAGCCTGGAGTGCAAGCGTACATCGGCAACCGGCTCTTCTGCTTTCGTAATGAGGACGTGGACTTCTATTTGCCCCAGTTGCTTAACATGTACATTCACATGGATGAGGACGTGGGTGATGCCATCAAGCCCTACATCGTCCACCGTTGCCGCCAGAGCATTAACTTTTCTCTCCAGTGTGCCCTGTTGCTGGGGGCCTACTCTTCAGACATGCACATTTCCACTCAACGACACTCCCGCGGGACCAAGCTCCGGAAGCTAATCCTCTCAGATGAGCTGAAGCCAGCTCACCGAAAGAGGGAGCTGCCCTCCTTGAGCCCAGCCCCTGACACAGGGCTGTCTCCCTCTAAAAGGACTCACCAGCGCTCTAAGTCAGATGCCACCGCCAGCATAAGTCTCAGCAGCAACCTGAAACGAACAGCCAGCAATCCTAAAGTGGAGAATGAGGATGAGGTAAAATTCCCGGGAGGGACAGGGGTAAGCAAGGTGGCATGGAGCCAGGATGTCTGACATAGGGTTCCTCTGTCCTTTTCTCTCCGTTCCTCTGTTTCATTTCACTGATAAAAGCATGGAATGTTAGAATGGAAAAAGACCTTAGAATTCATGTATTCCAGCTGCCTCATTTTACAAAGGAAGAACTTGGAGACCCAGAGAGATAAAGTGACTTTCCTCAGGTCATATAGCTAACAGCAAGGCTGACACTCCTGACTCTGTCCAATGTGTTTTTACTAAACTGCACTTCCATTCTCTTACTGAGAACTGTGGCAGAGACCCTCCCCAGCCTGACTTGAAACCTGGGATATCTACCAGGACCTCTTAGAGCAGCAACCATGGGGGAGGAGAAGGGACCCTGTGTGTGAATTTTGTGTGTGCTGCGGGAGGGGAGATGTTAAGTAGAACCTCAGCTTCATTCTCCTAGCCACTCCTCCTCATAATCCCTCTCCCCCACTCCCTGAAGATCCTGCTGTTTGTTGACAGAAGGGTGAGGTTCATTCCCTATCATTGAGGCATCTGCAGAATGCCCTCCCACCCGCCTTTCCTTGGGGGAAAAGATGTCTTGTCTTTTTCCCATATCATTTGGGAGAAGCACAAAAGGAAGAGGGAAGCAGTCCTGGTAATAGAGTAAATCTTGGGCATACCCAGTGTCTAGTCAAGGACCTGAAACCTAAAGAAGAGAAAGCAGCAGTCAGGGTATCCCATTTAGGATATAGAGCAGGGATGAGATAAGCACATGAGTAGGTTATACCCACCTTTCATTCCATATCTGGACAGATAGCAGGGGAAGTTGCCCAGTGGACAACCAGTAGTATCAGTGACCTGATGTCCCAGCCAGACAATGGTGCCCCAGTCCCCACCCCCGACTCACCACCAGCCACGCTCCCATCCTGGCTGCCAGCCTAGCCTAGAAAAGAAGGGAGAAAAGAACGAGGAATTTGCGTTGTTGGAAAATGCATATAGTTGTGCTGGCATCTGCCTCTGTGGGGCACATAACCCACCCACGTTTTTGATACAATGGGACTTCTTTCAACTAGAGAGAGGTCAGAGTGACTAGGGAAGGGAAAAGACAAGAGCAGGGGAGACTACAGAGCCTGGTCTCTCTGGAAATTCGGTATTTTATTATGAGAATAATAGTGAAGCTAAAGGAACTAACATTTATTGAGCACTTACTACGCGCCAAGCATCACGTCAAATACTTTACACTTAATCCTCGCAACAACCCTAAGAGACAGGTATTATTTTACTATTGAGGAAACAGCTTAGAGCGGTTAGATGATTTGCCCCAGGTCTCTCAACCAGTGCATATCAGACCAGGCCTCAGCTGTCAGAGTCCATATGGGGAAGAACAGCCTAGGCCTTAGCCATGAAGGTTTCCACATCCATGCACAGGCAGAGCCCAAGTGTTCTCAGAACCAGAAGAGACCATTTTCATTTCTGGTTGAGCTTGGCAGGGCAGCCCAGGGTCATGAAGGGAGGCTGTTGCACAGCAAGAAGAATCATCCAGAGCCGGTGGGACTAAGGTCGTGAAGTGTTTGGGAGCTCCTCCTCTTGGGGCATCAGAGGGAGCCTGTATCAGTATGAGTGGGAGCAGCTGCAAGTGAATCCCTTGGTGCCTCTTGGCTTTTCTCTGCAGGCATTTTGTAATTCTCATCTTAGGACCAGAAAAACTGAGGCCTCTGGCTTTTCTTACTCTGTGTTGGTCCTCAGTCCCTCTTCCTTGCATCTAACTCCTGCCTAGGATGGGATTTGGGGTGATGCTGAGACACAGTTATTCCGTGAGTGCTTAAATCCTCTAGGTTGGCTTCTCCAGCTGCCATTCTTCCCAACCTGGCTCCTTTATCTTGGGTCAGTAGATCCAGGAAAGGAAGGAGATACCACGTCCCCAGGCACTCCCATGTTATCTGATGCTGGCAGAAAGAGACATCTGAATCCACTGTGTCTCCTCAGGAAATGTGAGAGTGAGAGTCACCAGGAGTCTAAGCATTGGAGTCTTCAGCACAGAGGTCTCTCCAAACCCCTTTGGCATTTTGAGGATACATCTTTCAAGGCCTTTGTCTCCCAAATACCAAGGGAATTGTTTTTCTTTCTTTCTAATACTCCTTCTCCCCATCATGCAACATTTATTCACTCAACATACAGCTCTTGAGCTTGTATACTGTGTGGAGCCCTGCACTAGAGGCAGTGGAGGATGTAGGATAAAATGCTGTCTTTCACTCCAGGAACTTACAAGGGAGTATGGAGATCGCATTAACTAGGAAATTGTTTACTTTGTGGCTCTTGATTTTGTATCCTGAAACTTCACTGAATTTATTAGTTCTAACAGTTTCTTGGTGGAGCTTGTGACTCTCTTGAAATGTTGATTCCTGCATATGAGGAGGAAGTATACAGCTTCCTAAAACAAAACATAATTATCTCAGGTCTGAGCAGAGACTCCAGAAGGAGAGACACACCGCTCCCCATCTCTTGCTTTCCTGTGGGTTCGGAGTTTAATCCTACTCTCCTGCCACCCGTAGGGAAGCTCAGGAGGGTGAAGAGAGGCCTCAAAGAAAAGGCCCAGGTGCTCATACAAGTCTCTTCCTGCCTGGGGTATCCCTACAGAGTTCTTCTCTGCCCAGATCTCACAGAAGGTTGTTTTCTTTTAATGAGGAATCCTTTACACTCTCCCCTGCATTCAGAGGGCTCTAGCACTGATTCCTTCCATCCCCCACCATTCTCCACCCTTCCAAGCCCACTCCTTCAAAGCAGTTTCTATCAGCCTAGTCAGGGAACTCTGTTCAGGCAGTTTTGCAGTTGTAACCAAATGGTAAATATTCTGGCATAGGGTTGGGGGTGCAGGGGGCAGTAATTTAGCTGCTAGCCCCGCACCCCACATAATGACACTTGTAGATCAGCTTTGTCTTCTCAGGGCTGTAACCTTTGTACAGAGAAATATGCTGCGTATCACACTGTAAGCCCCAGCAGGCCTTTCAGCCTAATAGAGTATGATGTCAGCTTCTTGGCCTCAAGCTTTTCTCCTTAGAGCTGACTCAGTTTGAGTGACTCAAGCCTACAGAGTAGGAGAGAGGAGCAGGTCATGATATAACTCCCTTCCCCCAAGGCTGTTAATGAGTCAGGACCGTCCTGTCTGTAGGAGAGTCAGCTGGAGCGTGGCTCATGGAACCAATATCCTGCCTGCTGTTCCTTCCCCACCCAGCTCATGAGTAAAAGTTGAACCAGTAAGTCACCATAGCCTCTAGCATCCTCGCCTCAATTCTCCCTCCCACCCCTGCCCAAAGCAGTTGTTGCCTTGGGAGAGTGTTCAGCTTGGCTTCTGCCTCAAAGTGCCCCTCTCCCTAGGTTCTTCAAAGAAAGACCTGACTAGAGGACCTCCAGCTAGAATAGAACTTAAACCGTGGAATTGAATTAAGTAGTTGCTTGAAACGCGGATTGCAGAGTAGCTCAGTGACCACTGCCCTCCTGCCCTGGGAGTTCCTTGGACTTCGTTTCTCAAGTCCAGGCTGCACATTTGTGTACATGTATTGCCCCTTGCTGCACATCTGTGTACACGTATTGCCCCTTCTTCCTGCTCTGGGAGACCTTCGTGGACAACGCAGGATGGGCCTGTGCACGAGCTGCAGCAGAGCCGCTGAATGAGCTTCAGTACCAGCCCTTTCCCCTGTTTTGCTTACAGACACCAGTAAGACATAGGAATGGGGTGAGGTTTTAGCTAAATCCCCTGGGCTGGGACTAGGACAGCTGCTGCTGCTCAGCTACTCAGCTTTCTCAGATGGATTCAGCTGGTACCTGGCTCCCCAACTTATGTCAAAAAAATTGTAATTTATTGAGTATCATGTGAAATACCCTGATAGGAAGCCTACAGAAGTTTGGTAGGTAAGAAAGTTATTCATCCTTAACTCCCAGCAGCATCTAGCCCAGAAGTTTCATGCTCATGGGTCCATGGTATCCCTTGTCACATGATTGAAGGTTGGGATTAGGTTTCCCAGGGTGATGATGAGGCTGATTAGAGAGGAGATGTACCTGGCACTGAAAGTTTAGCTCTTCTGCTTCCTCCTTGACGTTTCCAAGAAGCTGGAGGAACATGGGATTTCCAGCGTGGGGGCCATGAAGCTTGTTAAATTCAGTCTCTCGATGGTGGTCTCCATGGAGAAGGGGTTGGTTGAGAGCATGTGAGTGGATGAAGAGAAAGCAGGGAAGCTTGGCAGCGCGGTTACCTCCCTGAGGGATCCAGCTTTAGGATTTGTCCCAGAAGGAAGACTTGTGCAGGCAAGAATAGAAGGGAAGAAAGTGAAAAGCAGAGGACAGTGTCTCTTCACCCCTCCTGACCTCAAGGTTTGCACTAGCTTTCCAGCATCTTCCACAAGTGTCAAGATTCTGGGCAAGTGGCATTTGTGGGTTGACTTTCTTTCATTAAAGCGGAAAGGTAGAGAGCTACACAAGAGAAGCAGTTATGATCCAAGTTGGAGCTAAATTCTTTGCCTTTGTCTCTCTCCCTTCCCTCCCCGCCCCCTCCTTCTCCCCTTGCCCTCCGGCCCTTTCCCAGGAGCTCTCCTCCAGCACCGAGAGTATTGATATTTCATTCAGTTCCGTAAGTGGGGCCAGGCTGGGACTGGGTGGCAGGCTCCCCCCATGGCCGCATTTCCTCTCCGTCCCCAGGTCTTCTGAGTCCCCAGGCCAAGGCTGGAGTTAAAAGGTGCCTTTTCTTCCTGGGACATCAGCTCCTCCCTCCCAGACCTGGAGGAGCCCCCTGCTGTTTATTGCCAGTGCTCTGAGCCCAGGCTGAGTGGGGCTCAGCTGATCCTTCTCCCAGAGACAGCTGGGATGCAGTGCAACTCAGCCCCCAGCTCCTGGGTCTCTAGAGCAAACAGCTGGGAGAGAGGTAGAATTTATCCCTGGATTGGAGCCAAAAACTGCTTGGCAGGAAACCCTGAGGATCCTGTTTCTCCCACCCAGAACCCTTTCCCCATGGCTTGTGCCATCAGACCATCAAATACTTATTCAGTGTCTTCCAAATGCTAGGCCCTGTGCTGGGTGAGCTGACCCGAAAAGCAAACAGGATTTGGCCTGAAGGAAAGTTTTGCCTCCCCACAGCCAGTTTTCTTTTCAACTTCAACCACATTTCTTCCAGGTCTGAGTTCTTCCCTTTCCCAGCTCACTGCCCACGATGTTCCTTAATCCTCATTCTCCTTTCTTGTTCCCTCTGAACTAACCCCTGACCCTCTGGTCCCACAGGGTCTCGGACCTTGTTGCTGGGCAGAGACGTGAGAGGAAATGCTGGACCCTCTGGGAGTTTGGATGATTTTTTTACACTTTATTTTTGATTTGTCTACCCAATCAGTTTGTTCTGTGCTGATCCCCTTTCAGTCATGATTGTGGCAGTGCCTCTCTCTCAAGGCCTGGGGTCATATTTCCAACATGCTGATGTGACTTAGGGGCCCCTGACCCAAATGCTGAATTGAGGATGGGAAGGAATTCTGTTGTTTCTAATCTGAGATAACTATGAATTGTTTGGGGTGGAGGGTCCTTGGGACCATGACCATTTGCCACCTGAGTGGATGGATTAGGAGATAAGGATGAACGAAGGAGTGAGTCTCCAAATTTCCTTTTCCTTTCTTTCTCTTTCTCTATTAAGCCCCTGGGATATTTCCAGGGACCACAGAGGTCTAGTTCTATTGTCTTCCTGTCTTTATCTCTGTTCAACCCTGCCTCCCAAAGCATTCCTGACTGATTCAGACACCCTGTTTTTCATTATTGTATGGGGACCTGAGCCAGCCCCCTGTGGGGTAGAGGCTGAGAGATGAGCTGTCCCTTTGAACCCTGGCTCTGTGCACATGCAGAGGTGGGCATGGTACTGCCCAGCTTTCAAAAGAAGTCCTTTTTTGCAGTGTGAGGGAGTGAGGGTAGAAATTCTCACTCAGGAAACTAAGCAAGACACACAGAGAGGGAGAGAAGCCTGGTGAGTGAAATACTACTGTTTCTATAAGTGGATGAGATAACCGTTCTTATCTAGGTGAGGAGAGATGGAACGGGGTGGCTATCCTGATAAAATGCCCCTTACGGTAGAAGGACTTAGGGTGGGAAAAGAGCCCTTCTTCCTGTCTAGCTGAGTCCATCTTTTTCCCCATCCCCACCTTACTCCCCAGACTGACTTTGCCCTTTCTGAGAATGAAGTGTCCAACGTGAGCAGCCAGTTTCACAGGAGGGAGCTAATATGGGGAGCCTAGTCCCTGAGCGGTAGGGGAAGAGGATCCAAGGAGGATTCACTGAAAGACAGGTCTTCAGGGCCATCATCAGGGGCTGAAAGGAGCTATTGTTTTCTCCACCCACCTGCCCACCCGTACCTCCCTCCATCTGCTTTTCCTTTCCCCATTGATCATTCCCTCATTAGTGCAAAGTCAGCTTATCCTTCCCTCATCCCCTGCATGTGCATTGACCCTTTGTGAGAGATTGTGGGGTGGACAGGGGGATGCCGTTGAAAGTATCAAAAGTCACTTATGGATTGAGTCCTCCTTTGAAAGGGGAAATACTGACTCGCTGTTCCCCTCCTTAGCCTTGTGGGCCCTGGCGGAGACCCAGCCCAAGCATCCAGGTGGGGAGAGGGACAGCCTCATTCTTGAGATGGGTGAAGCACTTCAGGTGTAAGCAGCATTTCTCTCTGGGTCCCTGGCTAACCTCTCTGGATGTCATCCCCCCACCCATCTTGAAGCCTTGGGACAGTTGCTCAGAAACTCAAGTCCAAGAGAAGAGGGGTGCACCTGGTGACCTGGATTCACACATCACCCCCTTACCCTCAAGAACTAGCCTGTGGAGAAGGACTGTGCTGGCTTTTCCACCTGTTCCCAATTCAAGTTGACAGGGGTGGGTGGGATCTCCTACAAGGGCCTAACGGTAGCTCCTTCCCTGGAGTTCTAGAGACACTGAGACTCCTGCCCTGCATGGCCAGGAGTGACTGGGCCACTTTTTCCTATGGTTTCTTCACCATCTTTTACTTCACCCCAACCCCCTGTAGCCCGTCAGACTGGCTCCCGAGCGAGAATTCATCAAGTCCCTGATGGCGATTGGCAAGCGGCTGGCCACGCTCCCCACCAAGGAACAGAAAACACAGCGGCTGATCTCAGAGCTCTCCCTGCTGAACCATAAGCTCCCTGCCCGAGTCTGGCTGCCCACTGCTGCCTTTGACCACCACGTGGTCCGCGTGCCCCACACCCAGGCTGTTGTCCTCAACTCTAAGGACAAGGTAGGTGGGCTCTGGCCCAAACCATACCCCTCATCTGACTCTACTCCTGTCGTTGTCCAGGGTGTGTGTATGTGCCCAGGGGTGCCCCACCAGCATCCTAGACTCCCTCCGTAGCCCACGTGCACGTGTCAGCCTTGACTTCACCTGAGTACTGTTGTGATTCCGAGGGCCCTCCTGTCCCCCTTCTTGGGCTTTGTTTTTCTGGATCAAAGAGGCCTGATCTTTTCAGCTTGCCTCTTGCCATGTCTCAGGAGAGAGCTGCTCTCCTCCCCTCCTCACAGTCCTTTTGGTAGCTTTTCTCCAGCCCTTCTATAACTCTTAGGCTTTCCAGGTACAGCAACAATGAGAGTAGAGAAATCTTTGTTTCTAAGACCTTTTCTGATCACAGTGGGCAGGGAGAAGGAGAGAATTAGCTAAATTAGTCTGCTGGTTGAAATGAGCACTAATGGTTCAGATTTTTTTCCCAGAAGACGTATTGAAGATTAGAATCCTGCTTGGAATGGTGCCCAACTTTTTCCCAGTCTTTTTGTCTGTTTTTAGGACAAGCCCACAGAGGCATTCAGGCCTCTCTGAATGGGTGGTAATTGATGGTTTGGAATGGTTTTGCCAGGGTGCTTCAGCTATACATTTTGAGGCTCAGCTGAAACATTTTAAAGACCTGTGTACTCTCTCAGCCAAATTCTTTTTTTTTTTAAGACAGTGATGTTAACAGTTTTATTTTAAAGTATCAATATTTGCATGACACTAGAAAGTATATACTTTGGCAACTAACTTCCCATGAAAAACTTTAGCTGTCAACTTAAAACTGAGGGGATACATGATTTTTCAAAATACTTTTAGGAAGTACATAAGCAGAATAGTGTGTGGACCACTGCTTTATGAGACTGTGTCCTGATCAGTTTGGAGGACACCTCTTGTAGTAGAACCACCTGGGGAAGGTGGATGCCTTTTTAAAAATGCAGATTCCTGGGCTCCAGCCCCAGACTGAGTTACTAGATTTGGGTTGGGCCCCAAGTAAGTCAGTTTTCAACATGCACCCCAGGTGGTTCTCATGCAAACCAACATTTCAGGGGAAAAAACTAGTATTTTACAGTAGTTCAGCCATGGCTGAAGAGGGAAACACCTCAGGTATGTTTTTAATTAAGGAGAGAACTGAAAGACGCTAAGAATTGGAGCTCACAAAGTAGCAGCACCCATAGGATAAGTTCCTGCCCTAAATATGGCATTCCTGGTGTCAGGGGACTGATGGACTCAGGTTGGAGCAGTAGTGGGCAGCAGGAAGAACCGTGTTAGCAGAGTTGAGGTTTGGGGGGAATAGTGGTGGAGGTAAGCTGCAAATACTGTTCTCACTTACCCGCAGGCTCCCTACCTGATCTATGTGGAAGTCCTCGAATGTGAAAACTTCGACACCACCAACGTCCCCGCCCGGATCCCGGAGAACCGAATTCGTAGCACCCGGTCTGTAGAGAACCTGCCCGAATGCGGCATCACCCACGAGCAGCGGGCAGGCAGCTTCAGCACTGTGCCCAACTATGACAACGATGATGAGGCCTGGTCGGTGGATGACATAGGCGAGCTGCAGGTGGAGGTGAGGGAGCTCCAAGGGCACAGCACCTATTCTGGAACTTTCAATGTATTTGAGACAACACAACACACCCTGAGGCAGGCTGAAGCAAGTACCCAAATGAGTGCCATAGGTAGTGACAGGTGTGAGAGGGGACAGCTCTGAACAGCTCTGGTCTGGAACAGATTCAGGTGGAGCTCATTTTCCTGCAAGAAGAATTTAGGCTTACTGTAAGAAGGAACTTCTAAGCCCAGGGGAGTGTGAAAATTTTAATCAAAATATACATTGAACACCTGCGATATAAAGTTGTCTTAGGAACGCAGAGAAGAATCATTCATACATTCATTCATTCAAGAAATGTTTATGGAGGGCCTTTGTGCCAGCCCTGAGTGCTGTGTGCTAGTAAACAAGGCTTGGCCCCTGCCTGCAAGGGGCTTATGACCTAACAGGAGAGAGAACAAGGCCAGTCAGCAGGTAGATGTAGTGTGGTGTGATCCAGGTTGTGCTGGAGAGGATGGGGTATCATGGGAGCACCTGAGAGTGGAGGTAGCACTTATTTCAGACTTGGGATTGGACACGCCCCGAAAGATTTCTTGGAGGAAATAATATCTCAGCTGAGGCCTGAAGGTAGGTAGGAATTAGTTGTACCGAGTATTCCAGGCAGAGGAGACAGCAAGTGCAAAGACTGGAAGACATGAGAGAGCTTGGCCCATTTTAAGAATAGAAAGAAATTTTGTGTGGCTGTGATGTGTGGTCATGAGATGAGGAGGTGGTGAAGAATGAGACTGGAGAGGCCGTCATGGGCCAGATTGTAAGAAGGATCCTGTAAGCTGTGGAAAGAAACTTGGATTTCGTTCTGGGGTTGTAGGGATCCAGAGCAGGATTTTATTAGAGCTGTAGCACAGCCGGATTTCACTTTGTGGAAAGGCAGACTCTCCACTTGAGCTTACAGTCCAAATGGGGAGACTGGATGCAGACATTTAAGAAAAAAATCTATGTATAAGATACACAACAAGGCAGTGTGCAGTAAGTGATCAATGGGGTTAAGGAGAAATGCACTTGTACAAAGGAAAGAGTAAAGAAGGGACTTGATATGGACCTTGGGGTCTGGTAGAATATTTTATAGTTAGAGAGAGATGGGGAGATAAGACTGAATGACTTAGGTTGAAGAAATTGCTCAAAGGAACCTAGCGTGGAGAGGGTCTTTTCTGGACCCTAAGGGAGAATGCATCCCTGGCCTTGGGGAGCTCTCAATATAAGGCTGAAAGTTCAGCTTTCTGTGATGGTCATGGCAGTGGTTTGCAAACTTGAGTGCGTTAGAAGTCTTCCGGAGAACTTGTTAGAAATTCAGACTTCCAGATCCCATTCCCAGTAATTCTAATTCAGATTGATGGTGGGATTTGGGAATCTACGTTTTAGCAGCATTCCAGGTAATTCTGATGGAGGTAGTTGACACATTGAAAAACACTGCTAGAGGATCTGTGTGTGGGGGGGGGGCCTAGGCAGTTTGGGGTCCAAGTGGTCAGGATGGTGCATAACCAGGGGAGGCTTTTTGGAGCAGGGTTTGGAAGGGAGGGCTGATCGTGTCTTGGAGATGGCAGCACGCAGGGTGATCTGAGGAGGAGGTGAAAGAGGCAACCCCTGTGCTCAGCGCTTCTGACCTGCAGTCCCCTGCTCTCCCCAGCTCCCTGAAGTGCACACCAACAGCTGTGACAACATCTCCCAGTTCTCCGTGGACAGCATCACCAGCCAGGAGAGCAAGGAGCCTGTGTTCATTGCAGCAGGCGACATCCGGTATGGCCAGACCATGTTGCCCGTCATTTTTCATCCCTCTCTTAGGCACTGCCTTCCTCTTTGTCCCCTTCCTCTCTGTCAGCCTGTATCTTTCCCTCTTCTCTCTCCTTACTCTGTCCATGTCCTGAGACCACCAAACTTGAGGCATTGAAGGTGTGGGTTGAGAAATTACTGAGCTACTACAGAAAGAAGTTACATTTTAAAAGGACTCCAAAGGAATGAAAGCACCAGAGGAAGGAATTACAACAGCGTTTCCCAGAGTGGGTCTGAGGACACACGTGTCAGAATCCAGGGAGAGGGAGGAGATCTTGTTGGAAATGCAGATGCGGGAGCCACACCTGTTCTGAATGCAGAATGTTGGTAGGAGAATGGGCAGGGCCTGGTAATCTGCATTGAACATGATTACAAACCACCAGGTTAGCAAAAAGATATCAGTGGTGTGTTTCCTTCCATGAGTCTCTCTCAGCCCAGGTTTCTATCTCTGTGTGCCCAGAATCAAGGAAACAGTGCAGGAAATGCTGGCATAGACAGGGACATGAGGATCTGGGGTATCTCCTCCAAGCAAATGATATAGTTTCTTCCTGCTAGACGGCGCCTTTCGGAGCAGCTGGCTCACACCCCCACAGCCTTCAAACGAGACCCAGAAGACCCTTCTGCAGTTGCTCTCAAAGAGCCCTGGCAGGAGAAAGTGCGGTGAGTTGGGTGGGGTCCACCATCCATACTGTCTCTCAGCCCAACACCCGCTGGCAAAATCCATCAGGCCCCCAGGCGGCAGTCTGAGTCCTTACCTTGTGAGGAGTTTGATTTGGATTTTTTTTTTTTTTTTTTTTTTTGCGATATGCAGGCCTCTCACTGCTGTGGCCTCTTCCGTTGCGGAGCACAGGCTCCGGACGTGCAGGCCCAGCGGCCATGGCTCACGGAGCCAGCCGCTCCGCGGCATGTGGGATCTTCCCAGGCCGGGGCACGAACCCATGTGCCCTGCATCGGCAGGCGGACTCTCAACCACTGCGCCACCAGGGAAGCCCTGATTTGGATTTTTGATAGAAGCCGTGTCTCTGTCCTCAACCTGGCATCACCCTTTGACACCTTTTTGCTTTTCTTCACAGGCGCATTAGAGAGGGCTCCCCCTATGGCCATCTCCCCAATTGGCGGCTCCTGTCAGTCATTGTCAAGTGTGGGGATGACCTTCGGCAGGAGCTGCTGGCCTTCCAGGTGTTGAAGCAACTGCAGGTAAGAGAAGGGAGGGAGAAAGAAGGGAAACTCAGCCCACGTGCAGCCCACCTGAGGTGATCACGCAGGTCCTTCTGCAGGGAGCTCCACTGGAGACCATCTTCCTGCCCAGGTCTGAGTTAGATTTACGTTAAACTAAGCTGGTGCTCCTACCAGGAAGTACAGCCCCGGGAGCAGCTCCACAGCGACCTCTTGTGGCCCTTTTGTGACTGGCACCTGTTCTAATCACTGATGGGAACTCCCAACTGATTTGCAGCAAGTGGGTTGCAGTGGGCTGAGATGTCAATCCCTGACCCCCAGGTTAGTTGCCTACAAGCAACTTCACCTGTTTGATCAGTTCTTTATATAAATATTTTCATTTTCTGGAGAAACTTTCTCTGACCCTAAATCCTTTTTGGTCTTTATCCCTGTTCTTTCAACTTGGGTTAATAGATCCCACTGACCCAGCTTGGGAGGTGACAGCGAGGTTTCCTATTCTCCCTCCCTTTTTTGGATATCTCTCTGTGAGATACCTTTTCCTACATGCCACCCTGTGTCTTGTCACACCCTGGACTTCCTTTCAAAACTTCCTGGTTCTGGGCTTCCCTGGTGGCGCAGTGGTTGAGAGTCCGCCTGCCGATGCAGGGGACACGGGTTCGTGCCCCGGTCTGAGAAAATCCCACATGCCGCGGAGCGGCTGGGCCCATGAGCCATGGCCGCTGAGCCTGCGCGTCCGGAGCCTGTGCTCCACAACGGGAGAGGCCACAACAGTGAGAGGCCCGCGTAACACACACACACACACAAAAAAACTTCCTGGTTCTCAGTGGGATCAGGGGGTTTTACTCACTTGGTGGCCTAGAATTCAAGGCCACTAAAGATGGGAACTGTCCAAGGTTGGGGACAGAGGGGATTTTAGCCTCCTACCCCCATTTAGAGAGAGTCACAATGCCTCTGTGTTTCCTCACAGTCCATTTGGGAACAGGAGCGAGTCCCCCTGTGGATCAAGCCATACAAGATTCTTGTGATTTCGGCCGACAGTGGCATGATTGAACCAGTGGTCAATGCTGTGTCTATCCACCAGGTGAAGAAACAGTCACAGCTCTCCTTGCTCGATTACTTCCTGCAGGAGCATGGCAGTTACACTACTGAGGCATTCCTCAGTGCCCAGCGCAATTTTGTGCAGAGTTGTGCTGGCTACTGCTTGGTCTGCTACCTGCTGCAAGTCAAGGACAGGTAGGTGAATTCCTGTCCCTTGTCCTAACCTTTTCTTCAGGGTTCCCTCTGTCCCTTCATTTATTCGTCATGACCTTCCATTGCCAAAATGTAAAGATGAAACAAACAACATATTTTAAGCAGAGACAGACACGTTCATGTGCCATTAAGGCTAGGAGGCAGACTGACAAGTACCAGGGTAAGGGCCAAAGAAGTGAAGGATTTATGGGAGGAGCAAGGGTTTGAGCAAGCAGGGTTTTGAAGGACGAATGAGAATGAGGACAGAGAAAGCTGTGGGGGAAGGATGTCCCAGGCAGAGGAGACCGCTCGAGGTGATTAAAGCTTGGGCCACACTGCATGGCACAGTAGTAGCAGTGACGTCAGATAAGTTGAGGCCAGATTAGTGGGGCCTTCATTATGAGGCTGAGGAGTTTTATTCTGCAGGCAGAGGGAATGCCATGATCCAGTCTGTGTTGAGTGAATGTGCCCTTTGGCACTGTGGATGAGGTTGGATGTAAGTGGGCCTTTGCAGTGAAGCTAGAGGTAGTGAGACCTGGCCTGAGGGCAGTGGTGGTGACTGATGGCAGAAAGGAGCAGATGGATGTGAGACACATGGTGGACACAGAATTGAAACTCCCAGCCCTAAATGCTCCTCCTTGTTCCAACATATGATTTCCAAAACTCTTACATATCTGTTGTTTTGCCCAGAGCTGTCGTTTTTCTCGATATCATGTGACCTTTATGAAGCTCAGCTTCGCATGTAGATGAACAACATACCGTATAAAGATAATTACACCCTTGAGGCTCTGCCTTTTAAGACAGTCTCCAGACAGTGACTCAGGGTCAATACCTAGAATGCTCCTGTGAGTTGTGCCTCTCCGAGGGCATAGGGCAGCTGTCCTGGGAAAGCACTAATTCAGTGGCCTGTGCTTCCAGTGACACGGCAGCACCTTAAGATCAGCTAAACAGAAACGCTTATCAGAAATCTAGCATCTATTAAGTGCCTGTGATGGCCTAACATTCTTTTTTTTTTTTAATTGAAGTATAGTTGATTTGCAATATTATGTTAGTTTCAGGTGTATAGCAAAGTGATTCAGGTATACACACACACACACACACACACACACACACACACACACACATATTCTTTTTCAGATTCTTTTCCATTATAGGTTTATACAAGATATTGACTACACTTCCCTGTGCTATACAGTAAATCCTTGTTGTTTATTTTATTATTATTATTTTTTAATTAATTTATTTTATTATTTAGCTGCATCTGATCCTCATTGCTGCGTGTGGGCTTTCTTTTAGTTGCAGCGAGCAGGGGCTACTCTTCACTGCAGTGCGTGGGCTTCTCAATGCAGTGGCTTCTCTTGTTGCAGAGCATGGGCTCTAGGTGCGTGGGCTTCAGTAGTTGTGGCACGGGGGCTCAGTAGTTGTGGCAGGCAGGCTCTAGAGCACAGGCTCAGTAGTTGTGGCGCACGGGCTTAGTTGCTTCCGCGGCATGTGGGATCTTCCCGGACCAGGGCTCGAACACGTATCCCCTGCATTGGCAGGTGGATTTTTTTTTTTTTTTTTTTTTGCGGTACGCGGGCCTCTCACTGTTGTGGCCTCTCCCGTTGCGGAGCACAGGCTCCGGACGCGCAGGCTCAGTGGCCATGGCTCACGGGCCCAGCCGCTCCACGGCATGTGGGATCTTCCCGGACCACGGCACGAACCTGTGTCCCCTGCATCTGCAGGCGGACTCTCAACCACTGCACCACCAGGAAGCCCGGCAGGCGGATTCTTAACCACTGCACCACCAGGGAAGCCCCTGTTTGTTTTATGTATAGTAGTGTGTATCTGTTAATCCCATACTCCTAATTTATTGCCCCCTTCCCCTTTGGTAATCATAAATTTGTTTTCTGTGTCTGTGAGTCTGTTTCTGTTTTGTGAATAAGTTCATTTGTATTAGTTTTTTAGATTCCACATAGAAGTGATACCACATAATATTTGTCTTTCTGACTGACTTCATTTAGTATGATGATCTCTAGGTCCATCCCTGTTGCGGCAGATGGCATTATTTCATTCTTTTTTGTGGCTGAGTAATATTCCAGTGTGTGTGTGTGTGTGTGTGTGTGTGTGTGTGTGTGTGTGTACACATACACACCACATCGTAAATAATGCTGCAGTGAACATTGAGGTGCATGTATCTTTTTATTTATTTATTTATTTATTTATTTATTTTTGGCTGCGTTGGGCCTTCGTTGCTGAGCATGGGCTTTCTCTAGTTGCTGCAAGCGAGGGCTACTCTTTGTTGCGGTGCATGGGCTTCTCACTGCGGTGGCTTCTCTTGTTGTGGAGCATGGGGTCTAGGCATGTGAGTTTAAGTAGTTGTGGCTCACCACCTCTAGAGCTCAGGCTCAGTAGTTGTGGCGCACGGGCTTAGTTGCTCCGCGGCATGTGGGATCTTCCCGGACTAGGGCTTGAACCCGTGTCCCGTGCATTGGCAGCCAGATTCTTAACCACTGCACAACCAGGGAAGTCCAGTGCATGTATCTTTTCTAATTAGAGTTTTTGTCTTTTCCAGATACAGCCCAGGAGGGGGATTGCTGGATCATATGATAACTCTAATTTTAGGGTTTTTTTTTTATAGTTTTATTTTATTTTATTATTTACTTATTTTTGGCTGTGTTGGGTCTTCTTTGCTGCACACGGGCTTTCTCTAGTTGTGGTGAGTGGGGGCTGCTCTTCGCTGCGGTGCACGTGCTTCTCATTGTGGTGGCTTCTCTTTGTTGTGGAACACGGCCTCTAGGGTGTGCGGACTTCAGTAGTTGTGGCACACAGGCTCAGTAGTTGTGGCGTGCAGGGTCAGTAGTTGTGGTGCACAGGCTTAGTTGCTCTGCGGCCTGTGGGATCTTCCTGGACCAGGGATTGAACCCGTGTCCCCTGCTTTGGCAGGCAGATTCTTAACCACTGTGCCACCAGGGAAGTCCTAATTTTAGTTTTTTAAGGAGCCTCCATACTGTTTTCCATAGTGGCTCCACCAGTTTACATTCCCTTTTCTCCACACCCTCTCCAGCATTTATTATTTGTAGACTTTTTGATGATGGCCATTCTGACTGGTATGAGGTGTTACCTCATTTTGGTTTTGATTTGCATTTCTCTAATAATTAGCAGTGTTGAGCATCTTTTCACAGGCCTGTTTGGCCTGACATTCTTATGTTGAAACCAGATGAAAATGCTGTCAGACAGGTGTTTCCTCAGGGGGGAAATAAGGGTCAGGGAACTTTCAGAACCTGTGCTCCTTCCACCCTGCCAGCCTTACAGATAAAGCCAGCAGAGGCTTTGCATTTGAGGACTGAGGGAAACGTCATTATTTATAAGGAATCTGGTTGCAAGCTTTAGACTGTCCCTAAAGAGTCAGCATTTGGAACCCAGGGCCCAGAAAGCCTGGAGCCTGAACCCTTGGGTTGAGTAAGTGGAGGCAGAGAAGCAGGTGCTAGTCAGGCCTCTGGGCTTTTCCTTAGGAGACTAATATATTTGGAAGATGGGAGTCCCCTTTAAAAGGGGGAGAGGGGGACAGGCAGCTGGTAAACCTTTCATAACTCAAAAAAGAGTAGATGTAGTCAAGTAATGAATGGACTCATCCACTGGAGAGAAGTGGCAGCAGTGAAGGGGGCCCCAAGCTGGAAGCAGTTGCAGTTCTCCTTAACTGCTTCAGAATGAGTCCCCCGTAGCTTTGCGGCTGGAGCTAACTCCACTTAAGGAGAGAGAGAAACTGCCTCTCACTGGCCTGGGACCTTGGACAAGTCAGTCAGTTTTCCTCTCAGGGCCTCTGTTTTCTCACCTCTCACCTGTAAAATAAGAATCTGGACTAGGACATCTAGAACTTTCTGGCTTTCAAGATTGTGTGTGTTGCTAAATTTGTCATGCTTTCCCAGAGGGGGAAGGACTCAGGTGGGACTGGGTTCTCCCTCTGTCCGGTCTTTTGGCCAGTCAGACCAACCCCAGAGAAGGTGGCTTCAGACCGTGAGCTCTTAGCCTAACAAAGCCTCTGTTGACACTGAGGAGGTCCGTTATGGGCCAGGCCTCACATGCTTTGCATGTTAATTGTTCCTCTTTCGACTGGCCATTCATGTGGGAATCACAGAGACCTAGGATTTATCTGCCTTTAACTGTTCTTACAGCAGCTAGCCTGTAGGAATTGCCTCCTGAGAATTTTTTTACCTAAGTGGTTTTACCAGATAGTTAAAACTGAAGCCCCAGACTATTTCACATTTAAACTTCACTCAGCCTGGGATCTCTGCTCCCTTCCGGTGGGGTGGGGCTTCTGATCTGCAATGGGCCGATAGGAATTACAAACAGAACACAGGTAACTAGGTTGTGACTGGAGGCCTCCCCCTAAGCCAAGTGCTTGGCCTCTGTAAAGGCTGGTTGGAGGGCACAGGCCTTCTTTCCTAGCTTCCCAGTTCTCTGCTAGATTGGGATTGGCTTGGGTGCTTAGAATCACAATTACTGGGAAATTTGGATAATCTTAACCTATTTGATTAAGCTGTTAATGATAGCGAATGAGACCCCACAGCCTTTGTTAGCAGTTTACTTTTCTGATTTCCTTTCTTCTCACTGCTAGCTTTGGCTTCTAGAGGGTTGGACCCAGAGTTATAGGCAGCAGGAAACATGGCAGGGCCCTTGCCTGGTGTCATGTGGCCAGTGTGTTGCAGCTTGAAGCTCCCACCTCAGTGGGACTTACTACTGCCTCTTCCTCTCCTCTGCCCCCTCCTCAGACACAATGGGAATATCCTGTTGGACGCAGAAGGCCACATCATCCACATCGACTTTGGCTTCATCCTGTCCAGCTCACCCCGAAACCTGGGCTTTGAGACATCAGCCTTTAAGCTGACCACAGAGTTTGTAGACGTGAGTCAGGAAGGAGAGGTGTCTCACTGTGTTCTTTCTGTCGTGGGATGGGGAGCTGATGGGCTCCCCACAAATGGGGACAAACAGAACAGAAATGGCAATAAGTCAGGGTGAGGTTGGATGTCCTGGGAGGCTTCCTGCTTGATAATAGTTGGGGAAGTAACGGAGTTTGGCACGTTTGCCCAAGGGAGGAAGTTCTGACACTGAGCCCCTTTGCGCACACAGCTCTCTCCTCTCCTCCCAGGTGATGGGCGGCCTGGATGG
This sequence comes from Pseudorca crassidens, assembly GCF_039906515.1. NCBI lineage: Eukaryota > Metazoa > Chordata > Mammalia > Artiodactyla > Delphinidae > Pseudorca > Pseudorca crassidens. The sequence goes on along the minus strand of NC_090297.1, from coordinate 108,600,179 downwards.
CGACATGTTCAACTACTACAAGATGCTGATGCTGCAGGGGCTGATTGCTGCTCGGAAACACATGGATAAGGTGGTGCAGATCGTGGAGATCATGCAGCAAGGTGGGGCTAGGGAGAAGCCAGGCGTTTGGCGATAGGGCGGTACCCATAGTGCCCTGCGAGTCCCACTTACGTTGGGGCCCTGGGGCATGGAACCTCCAGAAAGTTGATTACACCTCAAGACTGGGGGCGGGGCCTCCCAGAGCGTTTCCGGCTCTGATCCGGTGCCCTGTTTCACCTTCGGCACATTCCTCCTGATTCCTGACAGACCTAGTCCTGGGGGTGGGAGGGCGAGGCAGCAGAAACTACCTCCTAGGTGCATTCAGGGAAAGAACAGTCCCATCTCCAGCCTCCTGGTCCCTTCTCATCTCCCCACCCCTTGCTTAACTTTCATCACTCGGCTCTTCACCAACTCAGGTGTTTGCAGTCATTGGCCTTTGACCTCTGATTGCCCTCTCCTCAGACCTCTTCCCTGTCCCGACACTCAGCCCTTCTGCTCTGAGCCGAGACGGGTTCCTCTCTCATCTTTATCTACTTTCACTGCTGTTTCCTCACGGCCTTGCCATCTAGTCTTTTGTCCAGGATCCCTGGGCCCTCGTCCCCATTCCCTCAAGGCTGTGGTGTCCACCCGGTCTGAGCTGCCAGTATCCTCCTCCCCATCCCTGCCCCCACCCCACAGGCTGTCGCTGTTGCTCAGGAGCATCCCCGTCTGGCCCCGTGATGACGGTGGCCCAGGTCATCTGTGAGTGTCAGACGTAGCATAGGCAGAGGCCTGCAAGCAGATAAGTGCCCAGTTCAGGGCCCATTCCCTAGACGCTTCCCAGCCTGCCCTCTGGGTCCTAAGTCTGCTCCCTCCACCCTTACTGGGGGAGATGTGTTGACCCTCTACCCTCGTGCCCTCACCTAGAGGGGCTTAGGATTGTGGGATAAAGAAGGGCCTCCTGCCAATTCTCCCTTCTCTGCCCAAGCAGAACTGCATCCACACTGTCAGGGATCTCTCTGAGGTGGGAGGGAAGGGGCACCTTAGATAGCCCGGCTCTGCACTGGCTGTGGTGGCTGTTAGCACTGCCGCTCCCTCGTTTCCATCCGTGACCCTCTTCCCTTGCTGCTGCCCCCAGGTTCTCAGCTTCCTTGCTTCCATGGCTCCAGTACCATCCGCAACCTCAAGGAGAGGTTCCACATGAGCATGACTGAGGAGCAGCTCCAGCTGCTGGTGGAGCAGATGGTGGACGGCAGCATGCGGTCTATCACCACCAAACTCTACGATGGCTTCCAGTACCTCACCAACGGCATCATGTGACATCCTCCTTCTCAGGCCCCGGAGCAGTGGGGGATTCAGGGGACCCTCCCTGGGAAGGCCCTTGTCAGAGAAACCCTAAACCAGGAAGCCCCACCCACCCAGCCATCCACCAAGGGAAATGGAAGGCAAGAAATACAGAGGATCATGTGGTAACTGTAGAGCTTGCCGGGGGGTTGGGAGAACCAGCCGTGGGGTCCAGACTTGCTGGGGCTTCCCTGCCACCCCCCACCAGCTGTGTCAGTATTACCACCTGACAGACTCCAGGGCTCACTGCTCTCCAGAGAACAGAAGTGATAAATGTGAGGGACACTGGGGCCTTTCTTCTCCTCACTAGGGTTCGAGAGGTTCTTTCCGCAGGCCGTCCTCTTAATGTGTCCTGGGTCCCAGGAAGGAGAAAAGAGTAGGTTCTTGGTACTAAGGACTTGATCCTGTGGTTGGCCTTTGGCCATGCTGCTGCCCAACTCTGTCACCTCCCAGGGACTGACCCCTAGCCCGAGTTCCCCTTGGTAGGTGGGCTTTGGCATAGGGTCCTGCACTTGCTGAGGTTCCCCATCCCAGGAGTGAGGAAGGGAAGAATCACAGCCCCTCCAGTCTGAGGGTATTGGCCTAGCTGTGGGGAATTCCTTGCCCTTATCCTTTCCCCACACCCAGGGAAATAGCTCTCAATTTTTTATTTTTAATTTTTGTTTGAAATAAAGTCCTTAGTTAGCCATCTGTGTCATTTCTGAGTTGTATTTTTTTTCAGGGGTAGGGAGTGAACAGATGCCTCTGTCCAGGATACAAAAGGCACCACACAGAACGAAGTGGAGGAAGATTGCTTTTTCCCTGCCTGTCTCAGTCAATACCACCACTTCCCTGAAGAAGGGCCTTCCCAGCTTTGTCACTCACCCCCTCCCAGACACGTCCACATTGTCTAAGTAAGTCACATAAAAAGAGGAGCTTGAATGGGGATTAAACCACGAGCAGTTTTAATGGTCTGGTTTTCTCCTTCCCCTTTCCCCCACTGTTAGTATTATTATTACTACAAGAATAAAGGATTCCTGAGAGCCTGTCCCCTCCTCTCCCTGGGACCCCCCCCCCCAGACAGGACTCGTCTCCACCAACCTCCCCCCACCCCGCCCCGGATTTCTGGGGAAAAAAAAAAGATAAGTGAAAGGCACTGCAGGGGTGGAGGGCTTGAGTGCCAGGGAGTCTCAGGGGGGGCACTAGGGCAAGGCCAGGGCTGCCATCTGTGCCCACAGGGGTTGAGGAGAGTGCCCCTGACCACCCCAGCATTGGGCCTTCCCGTCCTCCCACCCCCCGCCGTCCCACATGGCGGGGGGGGCTGCAGCAAGAAAATAATTAGTGTTGGGCTCAGAAAGAAGGAATGGAGGACCCACTCTACTAGGACCCAAGGGCCAAACCCAAGGCAGGAACCTCAACTACCATTCTCAAAAGCTTGTCCTTGGGGGTTAGCGGGACAGGAGTTGAACAAAACATGAATTCTAATGGAACTCCCCAGCCCAGGGACCAGGCAGCAGCAGTGACCCAGGCTCCCAAGGAAGAGGGAGGGGCTAGTGAGTCCAGGCCTGGGCCCTAGTTGTCCCCACTGCCCCCTTGCCGAGCCCTGATGAACGCCATGCCGTGTGTGCGGAAATGGGTCTTGAGGTTGAGAGGGCTGTCGCAGCTCTTGCCACAGACCTTACATGTCAGTGGGCCTCCAGAAGCTGGCAAGGGTGAATCTCCCCCCTCTGGGTCAGACCTGGAAGGAGGGGCAGTTTCTTCCTCCCCATCCCCCAGGCCCAGGGCACTGGCACTCCCCACACCCCGTTTCTTCTTGTGGCTGATGAAACGGTGCCGGCTCAGGGAGCCAGGGGAGGCGAAACACAAGCCGCAGTCGAGGCACTGCTGGGCACCGCCATCCACCCTCAACCCCGCCATGAGGCTCTGCTCCGCTGAGCTGCTGCTCCGGTAGCGCAGGGGGCCGTGGCCTCCCGCCCCGGGGCCGCCCCTGGGGGACTTGGCTGGAGGTGTCGTGCTGTCAGGCTCCTCACTGCAAGAGTCAGAGGACTGGCGGCGTTTCCGTCCCGGCCCCTGGAGAAGAGAGTGAAGAAACCGGGCCTCCCGTCACCCCCCCCCCCGTCCCTGGCACCCCTGCCCAGCTTCCTGAGGCCTCGGCTATAACCGCGCAGGCTCCTGCTCCCACAGCCCTCATGCAGCAGGGTGGGCCTCTGCCTACCTGGGCTCTGGCACCAGGGCCCCGAGCCAGGGCGTTCCCCCGGCCAGGGGACTGGGCCCCGAGCGGCAAGCCATGCCGGACCTGGACGTGTTTCTCCAGGATCAGGCGGCTGCTGAAGGTGCGTTTTCCCTCTGTGCAATACCTAAAGGGGAGAGCGGGCGGGGTGGGCTCCAGCGCCACAGCCCAAAGACCAAGGCTCGTGGCTTGAGCAGAGGGAGGCCTCAACCGTCAGTCCACTCAGACCTAAGAGGCAGGTGGGAAGGTACTTTGGGGAACCAGGGTTGGGGGCACCCTGCCGGACAGAAAAGAGGAAGGGGGCCAGGGGGTAAGGGTTACCTGCATGGGTAAACTCGCTTGATACCCTCGTGATTGACCCTGACGTGGCGCCTCAGGCTGGGGGCGGAGCAGAAGGAGCGCTCACACAGGCGGCAGGGAAACTTCTTCACTGACTAGGAGAGCAGGGGTTGGGGGTCTCAGCCAGGCTCCATGCAGCACCCGATCTCCACTGCCACACAGGTCAATCCCAATGCTGCCCCTCCAGCCCATCTTGCTCCCCAGGGGCACCCCACTCACCTTGCCATGCTCCTTCTTCATGTGACCCACATACTCGTCACGCTCAGGGAACCAGGAGTGACAAAGGCCACAGGTCCAGCCTCCAGGGCCCCCACCCCCGCCCTTGACGCCTTTGCTCCCCAGTTCTCGCCGGGGCCGTTTGGTTGGGCGAGGAGGCTCAGGGGAGCTGGGCAGTTCTTCCTCTTCTGAGGATGAAGAAGACTCCTCAGTAGGGGCAGCTGCTCCTCCCCGAGACACAGCCAGCTCCTCAGGCTCAGTCTTGGGGGTCAGAAGGGCACCCCCGGCCCCTTTCCCAGGAGTCTCCTCCCCCGAGCGCCCAGACTGATGTGTGTTCTGTGAGAAGGAGACAAGGGGGGATGGCTGGTGTGGGGGAGGACCTGGCTTTGCCAGAGTCCTGGCTCCTCCCCTGCTCCCACTTCCGGAGGGGTCCCCGGTCAACACAGCTGGGCAACCCCGCCTCCATCCCTCGACCCCTGTACCTTGAGATGTTCCAGCATGGTCCTTTTTTGGGCAAAAAGCAGAGGACAAGATGGGCACTTAAAGACGCTGACACGCTGGGGCAGCAAGTGCTGGTCGAAGTGCGAGGAGAGGAGGGGTTTGTGAGTGAAGACTGTGTCACACATGGCGCACTTGTAGATCATCCTGGGCGGGTGGAGAAGACAGTGCAGACGTCCTGCCCCATCGAGGCCCAACCCCCTCCACCCGCCCCTCCTCACGCTCCCTCCCCAGGTCTCACTTGGCCTGCTGCGTGTGGAAGCTAGGATGCTGGGTGTAGAGGTGGGCGTGGGCGCTGGGTGCAGACTTGAAGGCCATGGGGCAGATGGGGCACTTGTGGAAAACCTCGCAGTGTGACGTCTGGATGTGGGACTTGATGGAGTTCACACCCCCAAACACCACTGCACAGCTGGGGCACCTTGGGGAGTAAGTAGGAGGCACCGTGGTGAGCTGCGGGCATCTCCACGGCCACCTCCAACCCCACACTCATTCACAGGGGCTGGGTGGACTCTAAGGAGTTAATCAGCGGTGGAACCCAGGCAACTGGAGGACAGAGGGAGCTGCAGCACCCAGTTCCCCAAGGGAGGCCTGCGGGGCAGAGAGGCAGAGCTGATGCTCTGGAGGGGGCCCCGCCTGCTCCCTCTCCGTGGGGAACGAAGGGAAGGCAGAGAGCGCCCTGGCTGCGTTTGCTAACACACTGGGGCTGAGTGATTCAACAGGAGAGATGGGGCTCACCTCTGTGAGGCCATCTGAAAGGCTGGTCCCAGGAGCCACGAGACCACCAAGTACAGGAGGAAAAGTGTTGAGGGACTATGGGGAGGAGAGATGGGAGGCACCTGTATCCTACGCGGCGAGAGAAATGCAGACAGGCCTCCCGGAGGTGGGTCTGAAAATTGGCTTGGAGAAAGTTGCCTCCACACTCAGGGCAGACGTGGGGAGGTCGGTTCTTATGCATGCGCTGGTGGGCGCTGAAGCTGCAGCGATTGGGGAGCATCATGGGGCAAGTTGGGCACACCTGTCGAGGAGTTGAAACCAGGTGAGTCTGTGAGGAGTGGCCTGTCCCCCATTCCTTCTGCTAACCAAGCCCCCACACCTTCCTAGATCCTGTCCCCATGGCATCTGGCTGTCCCCGTCCCAGGGAGGGGCTGGGAAAAGTAACTCACGTTGCTGGTGGCGCCAGGGGCGGGTGGCCCGAGCTGCTGGAAGTGGGCAGCCATGCCGGCCTTGTCCCGGCACTGCTCCTTGCACTCCAGGCAGCGGAAGCAGGTGTAAGCAGAGGTGGCAGGGGCGGCAGGTGGCTCGGCTGAGAGTGGCAGCACAGGGGCCTCAGCGGCAACTGCAGTTACGGCGGAGGAGGTGACGGCCCCGTCACCCTTGCCCAAGGCAGGCAAGGCTGGAGGTCCGAGGGCAGGTGGGACAGCCAGCAGGGGCGTGATGTCCGGCTGCCCCACCATCTGGTCCAGGGCCACCGGCCTCATGACCAGGTGTGAGCACTGCATGACGAGCCCCTTGTCCTTGTGCTCACGGGCATGCAGCAGCAGGCTGCACTTGTTGAAGAAGACTAGGCGGCGGGCACAGTGGTTGCAGGTGACCTCGATGCGCATGCTCCGGCGGTCATAGTGTCGCGCCAGGCTCTTCTCCAACGAGAAGGCGTCCCCACACTCGAGGCAGCGGTAGCCCGTGGGCGGCAGGGCCAGCCCGGCCTCAGCCGGTGGACTCAGGTTTGGCCGGTAGGCAGGCAGCAGGTTCTTGCTGTTGAGGATCTTGTTGAAGGCCTCCACCAGGCTGGACTGGGTCCGTGAGATCACCGTGCCACCCCCTGCCCCCGGCCCGGTGGCCGGCTTAGAGGGCTGCACCATCACCACCGAGGCACCGTTCACCTTCTGCCCCCCGGCCCCCAGCCCTGCCCTCCCCTCAGCCTTGGGCAACGCTTGGGGCACCAGACCCAGCACATTCTTAGCCATCGTCTTAGGGCTGGGGGCAGTGCCTCCAGGCAGAACCACGGCTTTGCGGGCCACACTGGCTGCCATCAGCATGGCAGTGCTTGCGTTCTGGATGGTGGCCACGGGCAGCACGGTGCCCTTTAGCCTTGTGCCATCACCCAGCTGGACACTCACCACCTTTGGACCCTCAGGGGTTGGGGCTGCGGGGGACAGCTTGAGGAGGCTAGCCTCTGCCAGGAAGCCCCCTTCAGGCAAGGGGGCAGGGGGATCAGGGTCTGAGGGGACCCGGGTTACAGTCCTTGTGATATTCCCGCAGGATGTTTTAATGGTCTTAATCCGTACCTTGAGGGGCCTAGAGGAGCTGGAGGAGGCAGGGGAGTCATTGCTGTCCTCATCTGCAGCCTCGGCTCCACTAGAGGGACTCTGGGGACTTCCCGGGGGAGACTTGTCCACTGGTCCCTCATCCTCTTCTTCCTTTAGGGGCTGAGAGCTGGGCACTTTAGGGGAGGCAAGAGGGCTCTGGTGCCCTGGAGACTTCTTGAAGAAGGACACCCCTGCAACCCGGGAAGGGGAGACACTGGCAGGGACGACTGTGGCCTCAGGGCTAGAGCCTGAGCCTGGGAGGCTCTGGGGATGAAGAGGGCTGCAGCTTTCCTGCTTCAAGGCCCCCAGCAGTGGGGGAGAACCAGGGGGCAGCAGGGCTGGGCCATTCTCCCGGGCCAGCTCAAAGGGAGAGGAGAAAGGAGGTGGGGTCATGGCCCCTTCCCGAGGTGGGGAGGGTGCAGAGGGAGGAAGGGGATCAGGGTGCTCCCCTGGCTCAGGCCCAAAATGAGCAAAGAGGTCCAGGGGAGCTTTGCCTTCCATGGATTTTTCTTTCCAGGTACCCCCACTGGGAGGAGCTGGAGAGTGTGGGGTTCCTGGAAGGGATGGCTCAGGGCCCCCAAAACCATTTTGCATCAGACGAGGTCCCACAGACCCCTCCTTAGTCACTCCCCCAGCCCGGGCCCCTTCCCCTCCTGAACTCCCAGCCAGGGACTCCGACTGCTCAGGACACACAGTGTTCTTGACAATGACGCTGACTGCTGAGACGTCTGGCGGTGGCATGCCATGGTCAGAGGCCTGGGCGGGCAAGCCAGGGCCATCCCCGGCAGCTGCTGCTGTTGCTTCTCCAGATTCACCTCCTATAATGGGTTCTGGCTTCCCTGGGCCTCCTGGCCCCTCATTTTCTTCTGGCCCAGAGTGTATGGCTTCATTTGCATCAATGTCGGGGATGTCAAAGGCAGCAAGGAGGTCATCAAAATCAGGGGTCTTCATGTCCCCCATGGCAACAGGTCCCAGACCTGAGGAAAACAGGAAAAAGAGAGACAAACTGAGACCTCTGGAAGCAGGAACGCTGGACCTCCTCCCTCAAGACCTCCAAATTCATCCGCTCTCAGAACTCACACACACTCTGACTTGGGTACACCTCCACCATAGTGCAAATCCTAGAGAGCTGGTGGAGGCACCTGTTTTACCAAACCCTAAAATTGAAAGGAATGTAGTATGCACTTTCCAGGGAGGACACCAAAATCCAGAGAAAGCAAAGGAAAAGAGACTTCTCAGAAATACAGACAAAAGGGACTTCCCTGGTGGTCCAGTGGTAAAGAATCCACCTTCCAACGCAGGGGACGCGGGTTTGATCCCTGGTCAGGGAACTAAGATCCCACATGCCGTGGGGGCAACTAAGCCCGCACGCCACAAATACTGAGCTTGTACGCCTCAACTAGAGAGCCTGCAGGCCGCAAACTGCAGAGCCCACGTTTTCTGGAACCCGCGCACCACAACTACAGAGCCCACGCACCCTGGAGCCTGCGTGCCACAACTAGAGAGAAGCCCACACACTGCAACAAAAGATACATGCCTCAACGAAGATCCCACATGCCGCAACTAAGACCTGACGCAGCCAAAAATAAATAAAATAAATAAATCTTAAAAAAAAAATACAGATAAGAGACAAGGGAGTAGAGACTGAGGGAGTTCAGTGAGCATCTTAGTTGAAACCACTTCAACCCCTCCTGTGCCCAGCACAGGATCAATTAGTCAATACTACTATTAAGGAGGAGGATGTACGTGATGCTCTAAGTTTAAGGGCTCATTCATGGCAGCATGGGATCCATTCATATTCTTCATGGATCTTCTGGGGGTCCACAGAGATCTGAAAGGCCATGTGTACAAAGGGGCATGTGACTTAAGACAAGATGTAAGAACTGATTCTAGTTCCAGCCTTATCAATGGCCTGCTGTACAAGCAAGTTACTCTACCGCCTTACTTTTGCTGTCTGAAAGAGCGGACAAGTAATCTATATATCATAGGGTTGTTCTGAGCATGACATGAATCACAAACATGAGAGCCAGAACCCAGAGTACGATTTATTATTACAGCTAGGACAACAAGGATATGCCAGGCCGAAGAGAAGCTGGGAGGGAATAAGCACTGGAAATCTAGGGCTGGGGTCAGAGACAAGAGTCAGGGGTCATGTAAGCTCAAGTCTGGGCCACTTGGGGTCATTACTAGCACCTGGAGATCTAGCTTGGTTAACAGGGCGAAGTGGGCTCAGGGAAGTTACCCAAGAGACCAAGATGGAAAGAATAAGACACAGGAACAGAAAGAGACAAAGAGAAGAAACGGGAAAACCATAACAGCAGTCTGGTCACAAGGGCCCCAGCCGAGGCCTCTCCTGTCACAAACACCTGCTGCTCGCTCACCTACCTTCCCAAGAGTGCCTGGCCCTCTCCTAGCCAACCCCTCCTCCTTCCCTCCCTCCCTCCTTCCCCATCTTGCTCTCTCAGGGCTGAAACTCCAGGGCATGAGCTTATCCAGCACAGCTGCCTCAACCGGGAAAAGCCAGGCCCCTCACCCCTGTCATTTCTGCTCTGAGCTCCTCACCCCAGTTTATCCCCAACTCACACTCCTCACCCTTTTCATTTTCCCTTGGCAACAGTGGCCCAGGAAGTCTCACCCAACCCCCATTTGTCCCAGTACAAAAAAAAAAAAAAGGTCCCACAAGACTTATGTGGCACTAAACCAACAAGAAGGCCAGCCTAGAGCTTGTGGGGGACCCAGGTGTGTTCCTTACCCATTTCTCCCCACAAGTGTTTCTATACCTAGGAAGAAGCAACTGAAAAAGTCTCTTTCCCTCCACATTCCCTGCCCTCAAGGCAAGCCATTTCCCAGGGCCAATTCTCTCACCTCTTTCCAGCCTTTAGACTGTAACTGGAGATAGTCCCAGCAGGTGGCAGCTGGCATTGCTGGGACCAAGATGGGGGTGGAGGGAGTGGGTACCAACTAGAGGAAGAACGAAAGGGGAGTGCTCCTCTCATCCCCCTCTACTTAATTTACAGGATCTGGGTTTAAACAAAGCCCTCCACCCCTTGCCTCTGCCCAGCTGGATCGCTAGGGCCCTCCCCTGGCCGGCTCCCTCCCGACCGCGAGAGACCAGAGCTACCCTCCGCTCAGGCCCTCAGAAAAGTGGGCTGGTGGAGCACAGATCAGTGGGGACTATGAGAAAACATCTGCAAACTTGCCTCCCCCAAGCAACTCCCCCTTTGGCGTCCAAGTGACTTAGAGGTCATCGGAGAGCCAGGAGCAGACAGTAGATCAAGAAGCGCAGCTCAAGGCCGAAGAGGCTTCTCCGCCCCACGGCTCAGGCCTTTCTGCGGCTGCTGCGCCCTGTCTCTTGGGCTCCAGCCCCCCTCCTTCCCTCTGTTCTTCCCCAAAAGCCAAAGGAAGGGGCTGAACAGGAAGAGGGTGAACTGGCCTGGGTCGGGTGGGGGCTCCGCGTCCCTTTCCCTGGCCCGGGGCCTGCTGCGCACAGGAGGGCGAGGGGCCGGCGGCCGGGGGCGATTAGGCTGCCGCCAAGCTGGGCAGCGGCCGGAATTAAGCCCCTGCCATCTGCCGAGGACCGGCGCGGGGAGCATGTCCAGGGTTGCGGAAAGGGGGCGGGGTGTACATGGGAGAAGCCAGAGGGGAAACTGAGGCGCGCCGCGCTTTTCTAGCTCTCACCAGCGTGCTAAGGGAAGGACGGGCCTTGGCCAGGCCAGGCCCTCGGGGAGCTGCCGCGCAGCACCTCCCGGCCCAAGACTACACCGGAGCAGGGAAGGTGTGGAAAGAGAGTAGTGGGGAGGGGACAGTTTTGCCAGACTCGCAGCTCTCCAGCCGGGGTCCGTCCCAACTCCGACCTCCTCCCCTCCCTCCCTGCGCAGCCTCCTCCCCCCGAGGGCTCCCGAGGCTCTCTCGAGACTGGGGAGGAATCGGAAGGCACGCCGCGGCCTGGGGCACGAGCCTGGGTCCCGTCCGGGCCCGGACGCTGACCCGTGCCCAGTCGGGGTGCAGGCTCCGCTCCGGCCTGGCCCAGTTCCCCCGCCCCCACCCCCGGACACGGACACCATTTTAGGTCGCGACATCCCGCAGCTTCCAGTCCCCGGGCCGCGCTTCGGACGCCTCTCGGGCTGGGGGCGCCAGGAGTTGGGGACCCCGACGCCCCTCCACGTTTACCCTGCTAGGGGCTGTGCTTTCAACAGGCTAGGAGTTTCGCCCACGTGCCCCAAGGAATGGGGGCGACTTCGGGGCCCCGGTAGAAGCCATCCCGGGGGGCGGCGCGGAGAGGGGGTAGTTGACCAAGTGGGGGAGGGGTGGGGGTATTTACCCGCCCCCCCAGGGGGCGGGGCCAAAGGCGGGTATTTACCCCAGGCACGCTTACTTGTTCCGCTCCCAGTGCGGGCCGAGACCCGGCGGTCTCTTCCCTGCTCCAGTCGCTGCCGCCGCCGCCGCCGCCGCCCTCCCCACGACCGCCGCTACTTCCTGCTTCTCTCCCGTTCAGCCTCCCCCTCCCTCAGCTCCCTTCGCGTTCCAGGTCTGGGCTGCCCGCTTTCGCACTCGCCATTGGCCAATACCCCCGTCGTTCAGTACTGCGCCCCGCCCAGCTCCGTACTGGGTTGGCCTTAAGTACTGCCGCTCGGAAACAGCTAGGCACAGGCTTCCCAGCCTCATTGGGCAAGAAGCCTAGTCCTTCTGGAGAAGCTTCTTCCCATTGGTTGCGCCGGGGCCCACTGCCCCATCTGTGCAGCTCAAAAATGATTGGCCTCCGCCACTGTCGTTTAAAAAGAAGCCAGTCTGATTCCCTGTTTTCCTACAGGAGGATGTGACTATCCCAGGTGTGTCTCCGCCCCCTCACTCCCTATTGGCCGCGATCCCTGAAGCCTGCAGTTCACTTATGCAAATTTAGAGAACTCTCTGCTTCTATTTGTTGGGCAGGTTGAGGAGAACCGCGTTGGCCCCGAGTGGAGCCCGGATGTGTTGATCCGTTTGCGGTGTTTTCTCAAGCTAAACCCTAATGTCAGTCATGCCGTGCAGCAGTCACAGAATGGGACGTCACCGAAAGCACCACGTCATCTGGTTGACCATTTCCTCGTGGTTTTCCCACTGTCTAAATCGTCATATAATCTGAATGGATGGGGTCCTCGCACGGGTTAGCTCCTGGGCGATGGCGTCACCCACTGCTCCTCCCTCTGCAGGAGGGCTTGTAGCGGGGGCGGGATTTGGAGTGTGGAAGGCACCGGCACCTGAAGCCTGGGACGGGCTTGCAGACCGGAAGTAGGGGAGAGGTGACGTTAGCGTGCTGGCGTGGCCTGGGCTATTTCCAAAGGGATCTTAAAGCGGCATTGTGGAACGCTTCCTAAGCACGGGGATGGGGGAGGGGGAAACCCGCCCCGTGTCCATTACCCATTTAAGAGTTCTCCTTTCCCCGCCCCCAGCACGGGGGGAGGGGGTGGAGTCGAGGCCGGTTTTCCCGCGCTTTGTTGCCCCGCCCCCTGGAGGCGGGGGAAGGGGAGGGGATGCTAGGAAATTGAGTTACCTTGATACTCTAATGCGCAAGCGCTTGCAGAGTTCGTCTGCAAATCCATCGTGCCAGCTCTTGCACACCCTAGCCGGCCGGCGAGCCTGCACATCCTGCCTTGCACACAGCCGGTGACAACCTGGATGTTGTTATTAAGGTGGATCTGTTACCCTGTCCAGGACCCCTGGACCCCGGACACTCTGGCGCGCCCTGAGAGTTTACGTGGGTAATAGCGACTGTATTGAGGTGTGAATCAGAACCTCTGGATGGGAATGTTGGGGCCACCACTTACCACATGGTTCCATCGGGCAAGTCGTTCAACCTCCCCGAACCAGTTTTTTCATGGATACAATTGGGATCATAATGCCCACCAGACATGATTGTGAGGATTTCAAGCGTTTAGAATGTAAAAGTGCTTTGTAAAGCGATGGGCAAATGGGATTAGTGCCCCCCTTTCCGGCGCCGTCTTTCTCAAGGTTGCCTGCAATTGCTCCAGCTCAGGGCGCCTCGTCCACCTCTAAACAACTAACTAGAATCGCATACTGGATGTAGCCAACTGGCATTCCATTCTCATCTCCTTCTCTGAGTCTTCCTGTATGGAGCCATAATTACTACTCATATACACGCACTATGTGTGGGACCTATTATGAGAATTTATGTATAGTAACTCATTTAATCGTTACCAAAACCCTGTGAGGGAAGTGCTATTATTAACTCCATTTTACTGAGCAGGAAACTGGCACAGACAGGTTCGGTTAGGTCACTTGCCCAAGGTCGAAGGCAGTGAAGTTGAAATTCTTAAGAGTGCAGACAGCTAAACACTTTTTCACATATTCCCTTGCCAGGAGGGTTCTGGATAGGTTTGTTCTTCAATTAGATACACTAATTGTATTTAAGAAATATTTTAGTTCAACTAATACTTCTTGAGCACCGTCTATAAGACACTGTTGTGGGCACTGGGGATACAGCAGTGAACAGAACAGACAAGAATCCCTGTCCTTATGATACATACATTCCTGTGGACAAGACCATAAATATGATAAGTGAAAAATATACAGAACCATGTAAGAAATTGCCCAGGAGAAAAATAAAGCAGGGCTATCAAGCCATGAAAAGACATGGAAGAACTTTAAATGCACATTGCTAAGTGAAAGAAGCTAATCTGAAAGGGCTATATACTGTATGATTCCAACTATGTGACATTCTGGAAAAGGCAAAACTATGGAAACAATAAAAAGACCAGTAGTTGCTAAGGTTTTGGGTGGAGCGAGGGATGAATGGGTGGAGTATAGGGGATTTTTAGTGTAGTAAAACTATTCTTGGGACTTCCCTGGTGGTGCAGTGGTTAAGAATCCACCTGCCAATGCAGGGTACACGGGTTCCATCCCTGGTCCAGGAAGATACCACATGCCACGGAGCAACTAAGCCCACGTGCCACAACTACTGGGCCCACGCACCTAGAGCCCGTGGTCCACAACAAGAGTAACCACTGCAGTGAGAAGCCCGCGCACCGCAATGAAGAGTAGCCCCCGCTCATAACTAGAAAAAGCGTGCAGCAGCAAAAACCCAAGGCAGCCAAAAATAAATTAATTTAAAAAAAAAACTATTCTTTATGCCACTGTAATAGTTGTTACATGACATTATACATTTGTCAAAAGCCCTAACGTAAGATATGGACTTTAGTTAATAATATACCAATATTGATTCATTAATTGTAACAAAAGTACCACTAATACAAGATGTTAATAACAGGAGAAACTAGGGGAAAGGAAGCATATGGAAACTCTCTGTAATTTCTGCTCAACTTTTCTATAACCTAAAACTGCTCTAAGAAATAAAGCCTATTAATTTTTTTTAAATGTGAAAAAGCAAAGCAGGGAAGGCGGACAAGACATGTGAGGAGGGATGCAATTTTAGATAGGGTAGACAGTGAAGGCCTTTCTGAGAAGGTGGCATTTAAGTAAAGGCTGAAAAGTTGTGAATGAGCCATGCAGGTATCTGGAACAAGAACATACCAGGAAGAGGGAACAACTACAAGGTTTTGAGGTGGGAGCGTTTTCCAAAGAGGTAAGGGGGTGGGAGGAGTGGATCAGATCATGGGATGCTTTGGGGGTTAATGGAAGGACTTTGGCTTTCTCTCAAAGTAAGACGGGAAGGTGACAAATAACATGGTGGCCTGACTTACCCTTTTTTTTAATAAATAAATAAATAAATAAATAAATAAATAAATTTATTTATTTTTGGCTGTGTTGGGTCTTCGTTGCTTTGCATGGGCTCTCTCTAGTTGTGGCGAGTGGGGGCTACTCTTCATTGCGGTGCAGTGCGTGGGCTTCTCATTGCAGTGGCCTCTCCTGTTGCAGAGCACGGGCTCTAGGGATGTGGGCTCAGCAGTTGTGTCACGCAGGCTCAGTAGTTGCGGCTCGCGGGCTCCAGAGCGCAGGCTCAGTAGTTGTGTCACAAGGGCTTAGTTGCTCCGTGGCATGTGGGATCTTCCTGGACCATGGATGGAACCCATGTTGTGTCCCCTGCATTGGCAGGCGGATTCTTAACCACTGCGCCACCAGGGAAGTCTCCTCACTTACCTTTTAAAAGGGTAGGATGTGGGGTACAAGAAAAAGAAACTCAAAAATTTGGGGCCTGAGGAAGTAGAAGAATGATGTTACCATTTCCTCAGCTGGGAAGACTGCAGGAGAAGCAGGTTCTGGGGTAAGTTCAACAGCTCAACATATATATATTCATATATATATATATATATATATATATATATATATATATATATATATACTTGAGAGATATACATTTGAGTGTCATCAGTTTTAGAAAGTATTTAAAATCTGGGTCTTTACACTAACAATGAAATATCAGAAAGGGAAAGTAAAAAAAAAAATCCCTTTTAAAATCACATCAAAAAAAATAGGGCTTCCCTGGTGGCAAGTGGTTGAGAGTCCGCCTGCTGATGCAGGGGACACGGGTTCGTGCCCCGGTCCGGGAGGATCCCACATGCCGTGGAGCGGCTGGGCCTGTGAGCCATGGCCGCTAAGCCTGCGCATCCGGAGCCTGTGCTCCGCAACGGGAGAGGCCACAACAGTGAAAGGCCGCGTACCGCAAAAAAAAATAAAAATAAAAATAAAATACTTAAGAATAAACGTGACCAAGGAGGTGAAAGACTTATATGCTGAGAACCATAAAACATTAATAAAGGAAACTGAAGATGATTCAGAGAAATGGAAAGATATCCCATGCTCTTGATTGGAATAATTAATATTGTTAAAATGGCCATACTACCCAAAGCAATCTACAGACTTAATGCAATCCCTATCAAATTAAGCATGACATTTTTCACAGAACTAGAACAAACAATCCTAAAATGTATATGGAACCATAAAAGATCCAGAATTGCCAAAGCAATCCTGAGGAAAAAAAAAAGAGCTGGAGGCATAACCCTCCCGGATTTCAGACAATACTACAAAATTACAGTAATCAAAACAGCATGGTATTGGCACAAAAACAGACATATATATCAAAGGAACAGAATAGAGAGCCCAGCAATAAACCCACATACCTACGGTCAATTAATCTTCTACAAAGGAGGCAAGAGTATACAATATGCAACACCACCTTCTCTTCAGCAAGTGGTGTTGGGAAAGCTGGACAGCTCCATGTATATCAGTGAAGTTAGAACACACCCTCACACCATACACAAAAATAAACTCAAAATGGCTTAAAGACTTAAATATAACACATGACACCATAAAAATCCTAGAAGAGAACAGAGGCAAAACATTCTCTGTCATAAATCTTACCAGTGTTTTCTTAGGTCAGTCTCCTAAGGCAATAGAAATAAAAGCAAAAATAAACAAATGGGACCTAATCAAACGTATAAGCTTTTGCACAGCAAAGGAAACCATAAACAAAATGAAAAGACAACCTACAGACTGGGAGAAAATATTCGCAAATGATGCAACTGACAAGGGTTTAATTTCCAAAATATACAAATAGCTCATACAACTCAATAACAAAAAAACAAACAACCCAATCCAAAAAATGGACAGAAGACCTAAATAGACATTTCTCCAAAGAAAACATACAGATGGCCAACAGGCACTTGAAAAGATGCTCAACATTGCTAATTACAGAAATGCAAATCAAAGCTATAATGAGGTACCACCTCACACTGGTCAGAATAGCTGTCACTAAGAAGTCTACAGGGACTTCCCTGGTGGCACAGTGGATAAGATTCCACGCTCCCAATGCAGGGGGCCTGGGTTTGATCCCTGGTCAGGGAACTAGATCCCACATGCATGTCGCAACTAAGAATTCGCATGCCACAACGAAGGAGCCCATGTGCTGCAACTAAGGAGCCGGCGATTCATGACTAAGACCTGGCACAACCAAAATAAATAAATAAATAAATTTTTTTTAAATGTTTACAAATAACAAATGGAGAGGGTGCAAAAAAAAGGGAACCCTCCTACACTGTTGGTCGGAATGTAAACTGGTGCAGCCACTATGGAAAACAGTACGGAGGTTCCTCAAAAATCTAAAAATAGAGTTGCCATATGATCCAGCAATCTCACTTCCAGACATATATCCAGACAAAACTATAATTTGAAAAGATACATGCACTCCAGGGTTCATAGCAGCACTATTTAAAATAGCCAAGATATGGAAGTAACCTAAATGTCCATCGAGAGATAAATGGATAGAGAAGATGTGATATTAAAAAAACGAAGATGTGGTATATATATATATATATATATATATATATATATATATATATATATATATGTATGTATATATATATATATGTATATAAAATGAAATAATGCCATTTGCAGCAACCCGGATGGACCTAGAGATTATCATACTAAGTGAACTGCCAAAAAGAGAAAGACAAATACCATATGATATCACTTATATGTGGAATCTAAAATATGATAGAAATGAACTTATTTACAAAACAGAAACAGACTCACAGGCATAGAAAACAAAGTTATGGTTACCAAAGGGGAAAGGGAGTGAGGGAGGGATAAATCTGAAGTTTGGGATTAGAAGATACAAACTATTATATACAAAGTAGATAAACAACAAGAATTTACTGTATAGCACAAGGAACCATATTCAGTATCCTGTAGTAAACCATAATGGAAAAGAATATGACAAAGAATATATATATAATATAAATACTACATATATAGTATATATATAATATAAATACTATATATATAGTGTATATATATATATATATATATATATATAACTGAAGCACTTTGCTGTACACCAGAAACTAACATAACATTGTAAATCAACCATACTTTAATAAAAAAATAAAATAAAATCTGGGTCAGAGTGGATGAGATTACCAAGGGAATGTAGAGAAAAAGTCCAAGGACTGAGCCATGGGGAACTCTAAAGTTTAAAGGTCAGGGAGGTGAACAGAATCAGTAAAGGAGACTGAGAAAGATCAAAGAGGAAGGAGGGAACCAGGAGAGGATTGTGTCCTTGAAGTCAAATAAAGAATGTTTCAAGGAGGAGGAAAGAATAATGACCTGTCAGATGCCACTAGAAGATCAAATAAGGTGAAGCCTGAGAACTGACCAATGAATTAAGCCAAATGGAGGTCATGGGTGATCATGATAGGAACAGATTAGGTGGATTGAGGGCAACAAAAACTTGCCTGTAGTGGGTTCAAAAGAATGGAGTAGGGCTTCCCTGGTGGCGCAGTGGTTGAGAGTCCGCCTGCCGATGCAGGGGACACGGGTTCGTGCCCGGTCCGGGAAGATCCCACATGCCGCGGAGCGGCTGGGCCCGTGAGCCATGGCCGCTGAGCCTGCGCGTCCGGAGCCTGTGCTCCGCAACGGGAGAGGCCACAACAGTGAGAGGCCCGCGTACCGCAAAAAAACAAAAAAAACAGGAGAATTATTTGAAAATCTGTTTAAGGAAGGGTGTATCCCTGGTCCACACAGCAATTTGACTGCTCCTTCTCCACCACAGCAGAAACCTGGAAGTTTATGCTCCAGAGAGGGCAGGAATATTATTCTAAAAACAGGAGGCCTGAAAGAACATTTACCTCCTATATTCTGAGAACCCCAGCCCTTTCCCCCAGCTCAGTACCCAGAACACTAGCAATCAGAACTATAGTCTCCAAGTAGGAGACTGGAATAGGTTTGCTTTGGAGAATCTGATCTAATGATACTTACACTGGGGGTTTCCCCAGGAAAAGACCTGGCCAGGTCATCCTACAGAGAACCTTACAGCTAACAGCTCCCCAAAAAGGCTCAAAAATATTGTCTCCCACACACCCTGAGAAAGTAAAACGTACCTGTGACTGAGACAGTGCAATTCTGGCCTGCCACTCATCAAGCTGGGATAATAGACGCAGAAAGCCAGTAACGTTAACAAGAAACACTATTTTTCCCAAGCTATGTAGCAGTAAAATTCATAACGACCCCTTTCTGTGACTACTGCTTTCTTACTCACTGAAAAAATTGTTCTCTAAAATCATAAACTATAAGAAACATTGCTCTTTGAAAGGATATCAGTAAGAATGAATCATTCTTCTTTTGCCTGAAGGATCCAAGTCACATTGAGACAGAGAAGCAGCCTTGATTTACAGCCCAGGTGCAGAGCTTTAAACAAGGGATTTCTGGACACAGTATTCTACATCAATGTTTACTTCATAGTCCAGAGCTGATATTAACCTCTTTACACAGATCCCTATTTACTTTGAACCTCTAAGAACTCTGCTTCATTTAAATTTCACCTAAGCTTCACCCTTGCCCCCAATCCTGCAGCACACATATCTTTTCCACTGTTTCATTAGATCTCATATTTCGCTCGGTCTGTGATCTCGCTCACTGCCACAGGCCAATAAGCCCATCCTGGCCGTTAGCTGGTTGGGCTAGAACAACTCTCTCAAAGAAAACTGGAGGCTTTGGTCCACCAAAGCAAGAGTAAACCAAGAAGGAAGTCCAGTGAAATATGGGAAATAGGATGCAACACAGAGAAGAAGCCAGGAGAATCCCCAGCACGAGATCACAGGCGAGGTCACAGGGGAAAGGGCAAAGAGGCCAGAGAGGCTCCAGCAAAGAATCCCCAGGATGAGAGTGAAGGGGGATCACAGGAGAAAGTAAGATTGACTGATGCTTTCAGAGGAGATCTAGGCAGTTGGAGAAGAGTTTGGGGTCAATTAGTAATAGCTAGAGAACAAAAAGCATTTCAAGGAAGAGAAAGTATCATATTGACTCATCTATGAATATCATTTGCATATTCAAAATAATGTAAATTATGAATAGTCCTTTAACCAAAATTGTTACATAATTATACGGGGAAAATGGGGGAGGGAGGAGGAGGATTGAAACAGCTGAGTCTTTATCTTCCATTTTAGAAATCAGTGCATAATACTATTAAGTAAAAAATCAAGTAGTCACTATATGTTATATAGAGACATGATAAGAGATAATTAATAAAATAGCAGGTACAAGATTTGAAGGTGGTTGCTTCTAGGTAGGAGGAAATGGGGAGTGTGGGCCAGGAGGTGTTGTTTACAGGTATTATAACTGTTTAACTCCAAATTATGTGCATGTATAACTAAAAACAAAACTAAAATAGGAAAAGATAGAACTAAAATCTTGAGCATAACTGCATATTGGTTGGAAGGGATTGATTAAAGTTATTCTAATGTTTTTGTTTTGATATATTAATTGATTTTTTTTTTTCCACACAGTGCTGCATGCGGGATCTTAGTTCCCCGACCAGGGATTGAACCTGTGCACCCTGCAGTGGAGGCGCGGAATCCTAACCACTGGACAGCCAAGGAATTCCCTTAATTAATTTTGATTGTTAAATGTTCATGTTAAAATTTTTAATTTAAATATTAATGGAACCAGAGCGTGTAATTTCCAAACATGTAAGAAGAAAAAAAAGAATAAGGGGTGAGAAACTTCAAATGGTCCAAAAGAAGACAAGAAAGGGGAAAAATAAATAAGAGAAAACTCTGGACAGATGAAAAGCACCCAATTTTTTTTGTAGAAATGAATCCAGTGATAACATAATCACAATCAATATAAATGGAGTAAATTCTCCAGTCAAAATACATAGTTTGTTAGACTAAATAAAAATTAATATCCAGCTATATGTCAATTACAAGAGGTATAACTAAAATGTAAGAAAAAAAGTTAAAAGTAAAAGAACAGAAAACATATATGTGCCAGGCAAATACTAAACAAACAAAAAAAACCCTGTGTAGATATATTAATATTAGATAAAATAAAATTTATGACTAAAAGTATGAACTAGAGATAAAGAGACCTGCCACATTGATATGTTTTAATTCACCACGAAGACATAATTATAAACCTATATTTCTTAATGATACAGCTTCAAATTTATAAAGGAAAACTTTCAGAACTCCCAGGAGAAATTGACAAATCCACTACAATTGTGGGAAATTTTAACATATTTCCCTCAGTTAATTGATGGATCAAGAAAAAAAGTGTTTTTCAGTAAGGAGATTTGAACGACACAGTTAAAGGTTTGGCATATTGAACTTATCTAAAACCCTGCAGCCAATAATTGGGAGCACATATTCTTTTCTTGTACACGTACAACATTTTTAACAGATTTATTGAGGTATAACTGACATATAAGAAGCTGCACGTATTTAAAATGTACAATATGATGTTTTGATTTAGTATACATCCACAAAACCATCACCACCATCAAGATAATGAACATACTCATCAACCCCAAAAGTTTACTCATGCCCCTGTTATCTTGGGTGGCAGCATAACCCGCTTAAATATTACATATACCACCTCTTGCAGCTAATTGTGACCATGTGACTACATTCTAACTATGTATGTAAACATAAAAAAGATGTGAGTAGTGTTCGCTGGATGGATCTATCAGAAAACTCCTTGAAGGAAGGTCAGTCAGCTGGCATATACTCTCTTTAATTCTTTAGTCCTTTTTTCCCATCTCCCCTCTTTCTGTTTCCTGTCTAGAGCGATGATTGAAGGATCTTGTGATTTGGAGGCACACTGAGGATGGAAGCCACAGGCTAAGGATTGTAGAGAGACAGTTACAGGGAGTCTGAGAACCTGATGAATCCCTGAGGACACTACATCAGCCCTGAGCTGTCTACACCCAGACTTTATCACCTGTCAGGAAAAACTAACTTCCATCTAGTTTAAGTCTCTGCTATTTCCAGTCTCTGTAACAGACATAAATGCAATCCAAGTTGATACATAGTTGGTACTAGAAGTGGGGTAGTGCCTTAACAGTATCTAGAATGTGGCATTAGCTTAGGGGAAGTTTGTTGGGCAAGTGTGTAGGGAGGATCCACTCCTTTGCAGCCTGGAAAGCTGGCAACCGTCAGTATTTGCAAAACCACTTGGTCAAATGGTTGCTCATTGTATCTTAGAAAGCCATTAAGAAGGGCTTCCCTGGTGGCACAGTGGTTAAGAATCCACCTGCCATTGCAGGGGACACAGGTTCAAATGGAAGCAGTTCAGAATGGTAGCTGCTAAATAGTCACCCTGCCAGGAGCTAACACTGTGGACCCAATCCTTTCTCAAGCACCTTCTGTTGAGAGGTCTGTGCCTACCCAGTGCAAGACTCCCAGCAAAGACCAGATTAACAATGTTATCTTCCCCTTCAAACCCTGGGGAGTAATTAGGGAAGATGGTCAGAGCACAGAAACCAACATGCAGAATATGAGTTTTTAGGCCTAATATGATGTGTAAGATCTTTGGCCATAGTAACTCATGCTTAAGAATTGACTGGAAGCTTACTAGTTATTTTAGGAAGCTATGTTAACAAAAACATACACACAAAACCCATATCTGGCCTGCAACAGCTATGGCTGTAAGCTAAAACATCCTGAACCTCCTACACAGAAGTGGCTCCCTCTAGAGGTGCTGCCAAAGCTGTGTAGCCCTTAGAGAGGGTGTCACCCACAGGGGCCTTGGTTCAGATGGGCCATGAGGGATGATGGACAAGAAACAACCTCCCTGAGGACAGAGCAAGGGACCATGGGAAACAGTGAGGATTTTCCTAGGGGGCAGAACCAGGGGAAGCCAGATAGACCAACCAAGGAACTTACTCCTGTGTTGGGGCAGGTGGTCCTTGACCCCCAGATTTGATATACACTGTTGTTCTGGTTATCTATTGCCACCTCAAAATTTAGTGGATTAAAATAACAATTATTTGTTGGGACCTAATCAAACTTATAAGCTTTTGCACAGCAAAGGAAACCATTAAAAAAAAAAAACAAAGACAACCTACAGAATGGGAGAGAGTATTTGCAAATGATGCGACAAACAAGGGCTTAATCTCCAAAATATACAAATAGCTTATATAACTCAACAACAAAAAAACAAATAGGGGCTTCCCTGGTGGCGCAGTGGTTGAGAGACCGCCTGCCGATGCAGGGGACACAGGTTCGTGCCCCGGTCCGGGAGGATCCCTCATGCCACGGAGCGGCTGGGCCCGTGAGCCATGGCCGCTGAGCCTGCGCGTCCAGAGCCTGTGCTCCGCAACGGGAGAGGCCACAACAGTGAGAGGCCCGTGTACCGCAAAAAAACAAAAACAAAAACAAAAACAAATAACTGGGGCTTCCCTGATGGCACACTGGTTGGGAGTCCGCCTGCCAAAGCAGGGGACATGGGTTAGAGCCCTGGTCCAGGAGGATCCCACATGCCCCAAAGCAACTAGGCCCGTGCGCCACAACTACTGGGGCCTGAGTGCCTGGAGCCCATGCTCTGCAACAAGAGTAGCCACCACAATGAGAAGCCCACACACCACAACGAAGAGTAGCCCCTGCTCGAGGCAGCTAGAGAAAGCCAGCGCGCAGCAACGAAGACCAAATGCAGCCAAAAATAAAATAAATAAAACAAACAAACAAGGATATCGAAAAATGGGCAGAAGATCTTAATAGACATTTCTCCAAAGAAGACATACAGATGGCCAGTAGGCACATGAAACGATGCTCAACGTCACTAATTATTAGAGAAATGCAAATCAGAGCTACAATGAGGTACCACCTCACACTGGTAAGAATGGCCATCATTATTTATTTATTTATTTTTGGCTGCGTTGGGTCTTTGTTGCTGCGCGCGGGCAGCTAGCGGGGGGGCTACTCTTGTTGCGGTGCGCAGGCTTCTCATTGCGGTGGCTTCTCTTGTTGCGGAGCATGGGCTCTAGGCGTGCGGGCTTCAGTAGTTGTGGCACTTAGGCTCAGTAGTTGTGGCTCGCGGGCTCTAGAGCGCAGGCTCAGTAGTTGTGGTGCACGGGCTTAGTTGCTCCATGGCATGTGGGATCTTCCCGGACCAGGGCTCGAACCCGTGTCGCCTACATGAACAGGCGGATTCTCAACCACTGTGCCACCAGGGAAGAGAATGGCCATCATTAAAAAGCCTACAAGGGACTTCCCTAGTGGCTCAGTGGTTAAGAATCTGCCTGCCAATGCGAGGGACACAGGTTTGAGCCCTGGTCCGGTAAAACCCCACATGCCATGGAGCAACTAAGCCCATGCGCCACAACTACTGAGCCTGCGCTCTAGAGCCCGGGAGCCACAACTACTGAGCCCGCGTGCCACGACTACTGAAGCCCGTGCACCTAGAGCCCATGCTCCGCAACAAGAGAAGCCACCCCAATGAGAAGCCCTCGCACTGCAACAAAGAGTAGCCCCTGCTTGCCGCAACTAGAGAAAGCCTGCACGCGGCAACGAAAACCCAACACAGCCAAAAATAAATAAATTAAATAAATAAATAAAAAGTCTACAGATAACAAATACTGGAGAGGGTGTGAAGAAAAGGGAACCCTCCTACACTGTTGGTGGAAATGTAATTTGGTGCAGCCATTATGGAAAACAGTATGGAGGTTCCTCAGAAAACTAAAAATAGAATTACCATATGATCCAGCAATCCCACTCCCGGGCATATACCTGAACAAGACTTGAATTCAAAAAGATACATGCACCCCTATGATGATAGCAGCATTATTCACAATAGCCAAGACATGGAAACAACCTAAATATCCACCGACAGGAATGGATAAAGAAGATGTGGTACATGTATACAATGAAATACTCCTCAGCCATAAGAAAGAACAAAATAATGCCATTTGCAGCAACATGGATACAACTAAAGATTATCATACTAAGTGAAGTAAGTCAGAAAGTGAAAGACAAATACCATATCATATCACTTACGTGTGGAATCTAAAATACGGCACAAATGAACCTATCTATAAAACAGGAAGAGACTCACAGACATAGAGGTCAGACTTGTTGCCAAGGTGGGGAGAGAGGGAGGGAGAGGGATGGGCTGGGAATTTGGGGTTAGTAGATGCAAGCTGTTACATTTTTTAAAATTTTATTTAATTAATTTTTGGCTGTGTTGGGTCTTCCTTGCTGCGCGCGGTTTTTCTCTAGTTGTGGTGAGCAGGGGCTACTCTTTGTTGCAGAGCACGGGCTCTAGGTGCATGGGCTTCAGTAGTTGTGGCACGTGGGCTCAGTAGTTGTGGCTCGCAGGCTTCAGAGCGCAGGCTCAGTAGCTGTTGCACACGGGCTTAGTTGCTCCGCAGCCTGTGGGATCTCCCCAGACCAGGGCTCGAACCCATGTCCCCTGCATTGGCAGGGGGATTCTTAACCATTGCACCACCAGGGAAGCTCGCAAACTATTACACTTAGAATGGATAAACAACAAGGTCCTACTGTATAGTACAGGGAACTACATCCAATCTCCTGGGATAAACCATAATGGAAAAGAATATTTAAAAAAAAGAATGTCTGTATGTATAAAACTGAGCCACTTTGCTGTTCAGCAGAGACTGGCACAACATTGTAAACCAACTATACTTCAATTTTTAAAAATAACAATTATTTGTTATCCCCACAGTTCCTTTGGCTCCAAAGGGCTTCGTTGGGCACTCTGGCTCAGGGTATCTCATGTGATTATAGTTACACAGCTGAAGCTGGAGCAGCTAGGGGCTGACTGGGCATCTCACTTTCTTCATATATTCTTGGAGCTTCTCAGTGGCTCTCTGTCTAGGCAAATTTGGGCTTCCTCACAAGATGGTGGCCTCAGGGCAGTTGGAGTGCTAACTTAGGGGGTCCCAGCATAAATGTTCCAGCAAACGAGGCAGAAGCTGCATTGCCTTTCAGAACCTAGCCTCAGAGGCTATAGAGCATTACTTCCTCTATGCTCTACTGGTCAAGCAGCCACTGGCACATCCAGGTTCAAGGGATGAGAACATACACAAGCCACTCAATGGTCAATAGATTAGTGACTAGTGACTGCTGGGTGTTTCCTAGGCGTTCCTTTTCTGAATGAGAGTTTTGCTTGTGGTTGACTTTTCCTGTTCCACTATTGTATATCAGGTGTGTTGGGGGCTGACAGTTTGTCTTTGGTTTATAGTTTGCTGGACCACAAAGAGCCACGTGAGGAACTGACAGATTTTGAGTATCTGAAGGGACGTACTGCTGCACAGTTTGGTAGTTATCTATCTAAACTCCATTCTCCTCTTCTTCCTCAATAAAACAATTCTTATATTTCCCACATTCCCTTGCATCTAAGAGTGATCATGTGAGAAAATTCTGGCCAATAAGATGTCAGCCGAAGTTGTTGGATGAGACATCCAAGAAGGCTTTTTAAAAGGGGACAAAAAAATTGATATTGATCCTCTTCTGCCCTTTCCCCTTTCCTCCTCATATCTGTCTGGAATGCAGATATGAAAGCTGGAGCTCCATTCAGTCACCTTGGACCATGAGTTAACCTTAAGAATGAAAACCACAGTCTGAGAATGGTGATACAGAGAGAGAGAATGGTGACAGAGATAAAGAGGTAGAGAATGGTGATAGAGATAGATGGGCTCTGTTGATGATGCAGCTACTGTGAACCACTTCCCCATGGATATTTTTTACACAAGAGAAAAATAAAACTCCAGTCTTATTTCCGGTCTCCATTATTAGCAGCTAAATGCAGTTTTTACCTTAGACAGTATGTCTTCCTCACTTGATTATCCAAAGCAGGGGCTCCTTTGGTTTCACTCATTATTTTTATTCCCTGAAACTTACATAGAATCTGGCACAGAGTAGGCACTCAGTAAATGCTGACTGAATGAATGCCTAGCGCTTTAAGTTATAGCTGATTTATTTAACTGTCTGGGTTTGGTAAGGTGCAAAGAATCTCCCCCCACTCTATCCTGCCATCAACAGCTGCCTTCAACCCTGCTCTGTCAGCAGACTTCCCCACCCTGGAACACATCTCTCAAGTACACCTCATGGTTTTCTTGTCATTTTCATGGAATACAAGTCTTGAACAGTCCAGTTTTAAAATTTCAATCTTATATTCAATTCCCAGGTCACACACCCCCAGCTCAGGTTGGACCCACAGCCCAGAGACCTGAAATGGCAAAGGATGGAGGGTACCTTTATCTTCGCCCTTCTTCCACCCTCCCCCCACTTCCTGCCTCTGGCTTCTAGCGGGCTGGAATGGTGGGAGAAAGGAAAAAGGTAATTTGATATGACCAGGGCTGTTAGAACCTTCTGTATGACAGATGCCTAAGTTCTGGCTTTCTCTTGGGGGGCGGTATTTGAGGAGACTCACGGAGCCTCCACACTGCATAGTCCTTGATGTCTGCAGTGCATCTCCAACTGACATCTTGCACAGTACCCTGAGCTTCTAGCCCACAGTACCTTGCCATTAGAGTCTTCTTGCCCTGCAGGGGTCTCTCTTGGACAGGGTCCCATCTAGATGGTTAAAGCCCAGGTACTTTCCATGATGTCCTCTTGGCCCATGAGAAACTCCCACATCCTTCCCATGCCAGGTGCTGGAAGTACAGGCTACTCTTC
Source organism: Pseudorca crassidens (assembly GCF_039906515.1). Classification (NCBI taxonomy): domain Eukaryota; kingdom Metazoa; phylum Chordata; class Mammalia; order Artiodactyla; family Delphinidae; genus Pseudorca; species Pseudorca crassidens. Next base: position 108,572,880 of record NC_090297.1, on the reverse strand, counting down.
AGCACTGCTGTCCCAGGGCCAGGCTCCAGTCAATGTCTAATATGCCCCATTCACCAAACTGTCCGCATATACTCATCTTTATGTTCATATGCAACTCCCAAATGCCAGTAAACTCATGTCAGTTTTCCCAAAACTCTCTCACAGTGCTTTGCGTGAGCTCTGTAGCAGCACTAGGACAATAATTCCATTACACAAGAATCATTCAGCCAAGGACTGAGTTTCCTGCAAACACCTGCAATCTCTTGGTACTCTCCTTACTTGGTCTGTAGCCTCTGCTCACCTATCTAAGAATGAGGAAGGGGAAACAATAATGCATTACAGAACAGACCAAAAACCCTATCTCCGTAACTCTCCATTCCCTTGTCAATATTCTCATTTATAGAGGCTGAAGATGATGATAAGGGACCATCATTGTTAGAGGAGTTGTTCTCTTTTATCTGTCCAGTAAAGTCTTTCTCTACAATGTGGAGTACCTACATGCTCTTCTCTCCTTGAGGACTCAGCTCAAACTCTAAGACAACAAGAAAAATCCCTTTGAACATCACGTTACACATGCACAACCAACTTTAATTTTTACAACCACGTCTTGAGTTAGAGAAAAAAGGTAATTAAGACTTAAGGAGGTAGGAACTTCTGGTTAAACATGGTGGATTGAGCACACACATTTATCTCTGCTTCATCCAGAAACCACATTAAAATGAGAGTAAGGAAATTTAAAAACATAAAGGAGAAGACGAGAGATGTAATACTGAAAAATGGAAAGTCATATGTGTAAAGTTTTAAATCCTTAAGTTTGAATATTTTCCATTCTACTCATGAGGTAGGGAGTGGAAAACCAAACAGGAATAAAATAATTGGAGTCTTAGAACTTGTAAAGACTTTAAAGATTAAAAGTTCTTTGTCCTCTGGAAGCAGGGGCAAGGGGACTGAAAATTCCTTTTTGGGGATAATGATTGGCCCAGGAGACAAAGTTTACAGGAGGTAGAAGACTGATCTCTCCCTCACCCACCACACAGTGAGTCACCCCCAGCTGACCATCTCTGGCACCTCCACAGGGCTTCCAGTCAGCTCTCTTGGACCTCACGCTTAAGTTGGAACAGACAGCCAAGGCTTGCCAGAGAGTTGAAGGCAGCCTCAAACATAAAAGTCAGAAGCCAAAAGAAAAGGAACCTGGAGGGTAATGAAGGGAGCAGAAGAAAATGTCCAAAAACCTGCAATTAATATCTTCAGAAATCAAGAGAAAATATTGCACCCGTGATAAAAGAAAGGATGCTATTTTTAAAAGGAACATTCAGAAAATAATAAAGACTTGTGCTCGCTTTGGCAGCACATATACTAAAGTTGGAACGGTACAGAGAAGATTAGCATGGCCCCTGCACAAGGATGACACGTAAATTCGTGAAGTGTTCCAAATTTTTTTTTTTTTAAAGGAAGAGGAAGTGAGGCAAGCGGACCCAAGGCCTGGGGTTGGCTGATGGTATGGAGTAGTTGCCATTTCTCACTAGCTGATGGCATTTTATTTTATTTTATTTTATTTATTTTTTTGGCTGCATTTGGTCTTCGTTGCTGTGCGCGGGCTTTCTCTAGTTGCGGCGAGCGGGGGCTACTCTTCGTTGTGGTGCATGGGCTTCTCACTGCAGTGGCTTCTCTTGTTGCGGAGTACAGGCTCTAGGCACACGGACTTCAGTAGTTGTGGCACGTGGGCTCAGTAGTTGTGGTGCACGGGCTTACTTGCTCCACGGCATATGGGATCTTCTGGAACCAGGGATCAAACCTGTGTCCCCTGCATTGGCGGGCGGATTCTTAACCACTGCACCGCCAGGGAAGTACCTGTTCCATATCTTTTGTATAACTGATTCACTTTGCTGTACACCTGAAACTAACACAACACTGTAAATCAACTATACTCCAATAAAATTTTTTTTAAAAAGAAAATAATAAAGACTTCTTGGAAATTAAAAATAAGAAGTGAGGAACTTCCCTGGCAGTCCAGTGGTTAACACTCCACCCTTCCACTGCAGGTGGCATGGGTTCGATACCTGGTCAGGGAACTAGGATCCCATATGTCCACCCAGCCAAAACTAAATTAATTAATTAATTAATTAAATAAAAATAAAAATATGGAAGTGTACGGAATTCCCTGGCAGTCCAGTGGTTAAGACGTGGCACTCTCACTGCCGTGGGCTGAGCTCGATTCCTGATCAGGTAACTAAGATTCCCACAAGCTGCGTGGCATGGGCGAAAAAAATGAAGGAAAAATAAAGGAAAAAATGGAAGTAGAAGTTAGTAATTTAATAAAAAAGATTCTAAGATAAAGTTGAAGAAATATCCTGGAGAGTAGAATAAAAATACAAAGAAATAGAAAATATGAAATAAATGTAAGAAAATAAGAGGTTCAGTCTAGGAGACAGAATATCTGGGTAAAAGGAGTTTTAGAAAGAGAGAAGAAATAGTCAGTGGGAAAATTATTAAAGAAATAATTCAATAACAATTTCCTGCACTGAAGGACATGAGACTCCAGATTGAAAGGGCCCATTAAATGCCTAGCACATTAAATTTAAAAAAACAAAGAAACAAAAATTTAAAAAAATCAAACACCCAAGGGTTTTTCATCATGGAATTTTAGAGTAAATATTAAGGGCAACTTCTAAAGTCTTCCAGAGAGAAAATCAGGTTGTATACAAAAGATACTCAGCTGCATATTCAGAATGGCATTGGATTTAATAATATTCCAAAAAACTAGAAAACAACGGGGCAATGCCCTCAAAATTCTAAACAAACGTTATTTTTAATATAAAATTGTATACTCTGCCAAGATGTTTTCAGGCATGCAAAGACAGGAAATTTGCTTTCTGGGCTCCCTTCCTCAGGAAGCTAGTGGATGATGAATTCCACTAACACAGAGCATGAAACCAGGGAAAATCAGAACATGGTATCTAGGAGACAGAGGATCCACACAGAAGACAAACAAAGGGATTCCCTGGATGACGGTGTTGGGAAGAGCCAGGACAACTTTGCAGCAGGCCTCATGCAACCAGCCAGATTGGAACAGAAGACCATCACTTGTGGTCATCAGGCTACCTACTTTGTTTGACCAATTTGAGAGGTTTACACTTCTAACAGAGGGAATGCAAATGAAACAAAGAAACAGAAGAGCCCAAGGCAATTATAAATTCTAGAAGAAACAAAACTGTGCATAGGAGTCAAATTTAATAGTGGCTTAATAGTGAACAGAGTTTGCATAGTCATAATTATACAAACAGTAAATACCAATTTATCCAAAAATCATTGTCTACTATTGGAAGAGGGGATGAGTGTTGCATGTGGAGTAAAGAGCTAAATCCCAATCTTCTATCATAAAAAGTGTACTAAATGAACTAAGGATTTTATTGATTTTATTACCAAAATTTGCAAAGCAACATTTCCTAAAAGCAGGAGGTTGGAGAGGTTTATTTTGTTTCTGATGAGCTATAGGTTTAGGGTTTTTTTCTCAAAAAACTGCAGATGGGCTTCCCTAGCGGTCCAGTGGTTAAGACTCTGCCCTTCCAATGCAGGGGGCATGTGTTCGAATCCTGTTTGGGGAACTAAGATCCTACATGCTGTAGCAGTATGGCCAAAAAAAATTAAATAAATAAAATGCGCAAAAAATGCTGAAATTTCCTACATCAGTTATAGAATTTCACGGAGATCTCTCTCTACATACATTAAAAGCAGCTATTAGAATTGTATAGGGAATTCCCTGGTGGTCCAGTGGTTACGACTCCACACTTTCACTGCCAAGGGCCGGGCTTCAATTCCTGGTCAGGAAAATAAGATCCAGGAAGCCTTGCAGCCAAAAACAAAAGGAAGTGTATAAATTGTCATTCATCTCTCACACAATATGAAAACAGTGTTATCTCTGAAACAGCTTAAGTCGGTTTTACTTGTGATGGTGATTAAAAATGCAGATTAGGGCTTCCCTGGTGGCGCAGTGGTTGAGAGTCCGCCTGCCGATGCAGGGGACATGGGTTCGTGCCCCGGTCCGGAAAGATCCCACATGCCGCGGAGCGGCTGGGCCCGTGAGCCATGGCCGCTGAGCCTGTGCGTCCAGAGCCTGTGCTCCGCAACGGGAGAGGCCACAACAGTGAGAGGCCCGCGTACCGCAAAAAAAAAAAAAAAAAAAAAAAAATCAGATTAGTTACCCCACCCAAGATGTACTGAACCAGTATATCTCTGAGAATCAGAAGTGACATATGACTGCATCCCCCAATGATTGTTAGGTGTCCTAATGGAATCTATTAGAAAAACACATCTTGGATTACTCTAATGTGTTTTCACATTATAATAATTTATTTTGCATCAAATTTGTCCTCTCAGGATAGGAAGTTACTTTCCTCATAACTCTGAGGTGCATAAAGTGTTGATTCTATCAATATTTCAAACAATACCTCATTCTGTTGTTTCATCATTATAGTCTTAACTCATTTGTCATATAGCTCTGATTTCTCTATCCTGACATCAGATAATGGCCTTGTGTTTTATTCGTATTTTAACTCCATTCCATTCTCAGGAAGGTCAGTAAAAGAATATCTCACGGGACTTCCCCGGTGGCGCAGTGGTTAAGAATCCGCCTGCCAATGCAGGGGACACGGGTTCGAGCCCTGGTCTGGGAAGATCTCACATGCCACAGAGCAACTAAGCCCATGTGCCACAAATACTGAGCCTGTGCTCTAGAGCCCGCGCACCACAACTACTGAGTACACGTGCTGCAACTACTGAAGCCCATGCGCCTAGAGCCTGTGCTCCGCAACAAAGAGAAGCCACCGCAATGAGAAGCCCACGCACCACTACGAAGAGTAACCCCTGCTCGCCGCAACTAAAGAAAGCCTGCACGCAGTAATGAAGACCCAACACAGCCAAAAATAAATAAATAAATAAATTTATTTAAAAAAAAGAATATCTCACAAGTATTGTCAAAATATGACATTGTAATATAAAATAAAATCTGAGGAAAAATATATTTTATAAAACTATATGAAAATTGACCAAACAAGGAAACAATAAAGACTAAAAAATAATGAGCTAATTGCCAATTTAAGAAGTCAAAAAAAAAACAGCAGAGTAAACCCAAAGAAAATGGGAGCATATAATAGAATTCCAGGCTGATGTTTATTTTCCATCAAGACTTTACATACAATTCCAATGTGGTTTTGTATCTATTGTTGCCAATGAGAAGCCTGTTGTCCAACCTTCTTTTTTCTTTTTTCTTTTCTTTTCTTCCTTCCTTCCTTCCTTCCTTTTCTTTCTTTCATAGATTATATTTTCATGGCTCTAATGTGTGTAGGGGAATGATAAGAGAGGATGAATTTGGGGTATTTTGAGGTTAAAAGGACAGGACTTCAACATTGTTTGGCAGTAAGGATGCAAGAAAAGAGAAAAACAAAAGATGATTCACCCCCTTAGAGAAAAACAAAAATAAGAACAGGCAAGGGCATGGCGAAGAAGATGGGTTGGGTGTTGTGGGACACTTAATTAAAAATTCCTGTATCTGGATGGCTCTATGGATTTGAAACTCTGGAATGCATTTCGACCTATAGGCTGAAGCTACAAATGCAGACGTCAGCAGCATAAAAATATGACGGATGTTGGAGATCCAGAGAATGAGATGTTGGGGATGTTGAGAGAGAGAGGGCATAGAGTGAGAAGTAAGAAAGCCCAGGATGGAACTCCCAAGGAATACTAATGTTTAAGGAAAAAGCAGAGAGAGAGAAGCCTGAAAAGAAAGTTGAAATAGAGGGGCCAAAAAATGGGGGTGGAGAGTGGAGAGAGTGCCATCACTGAAACCAGGAGAAGAAACAAGTTTCAAGAAGAAAATGCTTAACAGGGCCAAATGCTACAGAGAGCAAGCAAGATAAGGGTTAGAGTCGATAAGGAGGAAGTCACTGGTGACCTTGGGAAGAGGTTTCTTCAGGGATGCAGGAGGTGGAGGAAGAGCGATTGTAACAGGCTGAGGGGTGAGCAGAAGGTTTGGAGGTGGAGAAGACTTCTCTTTGGAATAGCGGAGATGTGAAAAAGAAAGAGACTGGGGGAATTCGCTGGCAGTCCAGTGGTTAGGACTCCATGCTTTCACTGCCGAGGGCCCGGGTTCAATCCCTGGTCAGGGAATTAAGATCCCACAAGCCTCACAGCATGGCAAGAAAAAAAAAGAGAGAGAGAGAGACAGGGTGGTGGCTGAAAGAAGGAGTGGGGGATTTGATTGTCTCTTTTTTAACATTTTTTATTGGAGTATAGTTGATTTACAATGTTGTGTTAGTTTCAGAGGTACAGCAAAGTGAATCAGTTATACATATACATATATCCACTCTTTTTTTTTTTTTTTAAAGATTCTTTTCCCATATAGGCCATTACAGAGTATTGAGTAGAGTTCCCTGTGCTATACAGCAGGTTCTTATTTGTTATCTATTCTATATATAGTAGTGTGTATATGTCAATCTCAGTCTCCCAATTTATCACTCCCCACCCATCCCCTGGTAACCATGTTTGTTTTCTACATCCGTGAGTCTACTTCTGTTCTGTAAATAAGTTCAGTTGTACCCTTTTTTTTAGATTCCACATATAAATGATATCTTATGATATTTGTCTTTCTGTGTCTGACTTACTTCACTCAGTATGACAATCTCTAGGACCATCCATGTTGCTGCAAATGGCATTATTTTGTTCTTTTTTATGGCTGAGTAATATTCCATTGTATATGTACCACATCTTCTTTATCCATTCCTCTACTGATGGACATTCAGGTTGCTTCCACGTCCTGGTTATTATAAATAGTGCTGCAATGAACATTGGGGTGCATGTGTCTTTTTGAATTATGGTTTTCTCTAGTATATGCCCAGGAGTGGGATTGCTGGATCATATGGCAGTTCTAGTCATAGTTTTTTAAGGAACCTCCATACTGTTCTCCATAGTGGCTGTACCAATTACATTCCCACCAGCAGTGTAGGAGGGTTCCCTTTTCTCCACACCCTATCTGGCATTTATTATTTGTAGATTTTTTGATGATGGCCATTCTGACCAGTGTGATGTGATACTTCATTGTTGTTTTGATTTGCATTTCTCTAATAATTAGTGATGAAGAGCATCTTTTCAAGTGCTTTTGACCATCTGTATGTCTTCTTTGGAGAAATGTCTATTTAGATCTTCTGCCCATTTTTTAATTGGGTAATTTGTTTTTTTGATACTGAGCTGCATGAGCTGTTTGTAAATTTTGGAGATTAATCCTTTGTCAGTTGCTTCATTTGCAAATATTTTCTCCCATTCTGAGGGTTGTCTTTTTGTTTTGTTTATGGTTTCCTTTGCTATACAAAATGTTTTAAGTTTAATTAGATCCCATTTATTTATTTTTGTTTTTATTTTCATTACTCTAGGAGGTGGGTCAAAAAAGATCTTGTCAGAGTGTTCTGCCTATGTTTTCCTCTAAGAGTTTTATAATGTTTGGCTTTACATTTAGGTCTTTAATCCATTTTGAGTTTATTTTTGTGTACTGTGTTAGGAAGTGTTCTAATTTCATTCTTTTACATGTAGCTGTCCAGTTTTCCCAGAACCACTTATTGAAGAGACTGTCTTTTCTCCATTGTATATTCTTGCCTCCTTTGTCATAGATTAGCTTACCATAGGTGTGTGGCTTTATCTCTGGGCTTTCTATCCTGTTCCATTGATCTATATTTCTGTTTTTGTGCCAGTACCATACTGTTTTGATTACTGTAGCTTTGTAGTATAGTCTGAGGTCAGGGAGCCCAACTCCTCCAGCTCCATCTTTTTTCTTTTTTTTTTCTTTTTTTGCGATACACTGGCCTCTCACTGTTGTGGCCTCTCCCGTGGTGGAGCATAGGCTCTGGACACACAGGCTCAGCGGCCATGGCTCACGGGCCCAGCTGCTCCGCAGCATGTGGGATCTTCCCGGACCAGGGCATGAACCCGTGTCCCCTGCATCGGCAGGCGGACTCTCAACCACTGCGCCACCAGGGAAGCCCCAGCTCCATCTTTTTTAAAGAATTTTTTAAATTATTATTTTTTTTTGGCTGCATTGGGTCTTTGTTGCTGTGCATGGGCTTTCTCTAGTTGCAGTTAGCGTGGGCTACTCTTCATTGCTGTGTGTGGGCTTCTCATTGCGGTGGCTTCTCTTGTTGCGGAACACAGGCTCTAGGCGTGCAGGCTTCAGTAGTTGTGGCATGAGGGCTCAGTAATTGTGTCTCACAAGCTCTAGAGCGCAGGCTCAGCAGTTGTGGAACACCAGCTTAGTTGCTCCATGCCCTGTGGGATCCTCCCAGACCAGGGATCAAACCCGTGTCCCCTGCATGGGCAGGCAGTTTCCTAACCATTGTGTCACCAGGGAAGTCCTGGTGATTTTATTTTTGAAAGACAACATGTGAGCTTTTCTGATTACAAAGTAGTTACATATTCTTTTCATGCAACTCAGAAAGCACAGAAAGGACTTCTCTGGTGGTCCAGTGGTAAAGAATCCACCTTACAATGCAGGGGACGCAGATTCAATCCTTTGTCAGGGAACTAAGATCCCACATGCCGCGGGCAACTAAGCCCCTGCGTCACAACTACTGAGCTCGTGCACCTCAACTAGAGCACACGTGTCGCAAACTGCAAAGCCCACGTGCTCTGGAGCCTGCGCACCACAACTAGAGAAGAGAAAACCCACACACCACAACTAGAGAGAAGCCCGCGTGCCGCAACGAAAGATCCCGTGTGCGGCAACTAAGACCCGATGCAGCCAAAAATAAATAAAATAAAAAAATAATAAATAGACCTTTAAAAAGAAAGCTCAGAAGAGTGAATAGACAATTCTTCTATAAACCCAGTTGACAGAGGTGACATCATCCTTATGTGACGGTCCTTTAATTCACCCACATGTATTTGAATAAAAACTGGCAACTCTGAAGGATGCTTGTTTCATTTCATACATCGTGAGCATTTTCCCTTTCCATAACCTATAATATTTTTGTTATTATGAAGGAAATATACATTGTAAAATAAAACATCAACCAGCAAAGTATAAAGTCTCAGGTAAGGTTATTGATAGCGTGGACTTGATGTGTACATGCCAAGTGGAAAGCACTGGCAGAGCAGATTCTGAAGACAGAAGAGACAGGAGAGAGGACATAACTGCTGCCAGGAGGGGCTGGAGGAGGTGGGAGGGAAGGGGTTCAGACTTCCTGAGGGCCTTGCCTCCCTCTGTCATGGTGACATCTTCCGCTGAGAGTGATAGGGGAGAAAAGGAAGGTGTGATGAAGTCGTGGCTGCAGGGAAATGGGGAGAGGGCTGCTGATGATGGGAAATAGCTGTTTTGTGGTGGCTCACATTCCAGTGAGATAGACTGGGTTTTGATCTTGGTTCTGACCCCTAATTAGCTAAGCATCCTTGCTCAAATGACTTAACCTCTCTGAACGTGACAAGTCTAGAAGAAAAAGCTGAAAAGGTAGATGGTTGAGAACCAATCCATGCTTGGGGTTTAGCCGGGCAAGTGTGGGGTAAAACGGAGCTTGGGAGATGAAGTTATTGGCAAGATAGTACTTTAAATGATAGGTTATGAGGTCTTTGCTCATTAGAGATGGAAACTAAGCAGGGAAGAAGCTATCAGTAAAAGAAATTGAGTTCAAAGAAGTATTTTTACGTTTTCCTGTACTACAAAAGTAACATTCTGAAACATTTTCAAACATTCATAAAAGCAACACCTCCCCACAAATCTGGGTTTCTATCCTCCAGAAATAAATACTAAGACATTTTCACCTCTGTCTTGGCAGGCCTCATGTTAATCTTGGAAACAATAGGTATAATTAAACATTTAAGTGTCACCCATGCTATGCAGCCCAGGCTTAGAGGCTGAAACTGACAGGCTACTTTTCTTTTATCAACAGGTTACAAAGGCCAGAGAAAAAAACCATACTGAACAGATTAGGTCCAAGATGGTGGACAAAGTAGGCTAAAGGTCGCCGCTCTCCTTGCCTTGATTCATCTCTGTGTTTCCATACCAACCCCTGAGAACTGAAGGACACTTGCCCTGATTTATCTGTGTTTGCTTCGAATGTACCTGCTATTTGGCAGAGATGCTTTGCAGCTGTACTTTGCAAGATACACAGTGTTCAACTGCCCCCAAACCAGCTCTGAATTGACCTCAGCAACCCCCCTGCATAGATGAAACCTGAAGCAGTCCGAGTGTTACCTTTGCTTCACTACCCTGCTAAGATCTGCACACAAAGGGGGCATTTGCACTTTACCAGAACAGTTTATGCCATGTGCAAAGGAATGTGGAAGACTGCACATGCCACGGCTGCCCCTGAAAATCCCTGCCCCTTTCCTAGAGCCCCGATGACTGTCTGCCTCCTAACCCTTAAAATTCCCTTACACCTCTCCCTTTAGGGAGAAGGTGCTTTTAGAACCCCCCTTCTCTGTTCTCTGGCCATTGCATAAAAGCCTGTCTTGCTTGCACCAAATTCAGTTTCATCATTGGCCACTCGAACTTGAGCAGGAAAGAAGACCTTGAATAGCCAGGGGGACTTGGGTTCAGCTAGGGCCCCAAGAGGAGAGGTTTGTGTCTAATTCAGTCGCAAGAGCATGGATTCTACAGCCAAACTTCCTGGGTGCTGTCCTCCACTCCATCACTCCCAGGCTGTAGAACCGTTCTCAGACTTGTTGGTCTTAGGATGACTTTATCCTCTTAAAACCTGAAGATTCCCAAGAGCTTTTGTTTATGTAAATTATATATATTGATATTTACTATATTAGAAACTAAAACAGAAAATTTTAAATATTAATCCATTAAGAAATAGCAACCATAAACCTATTACATGTTAACATAATTCAGTTTTCATGAAAAATTAACTGTATTTTCCAAAACAAAAATGTAATGAGAAGGATGCACTGTTTTACATTTTTGCAAGTCTCTTTAACAGAATATAGCTGGATTGTCATATTTGTGTCTGCATTCAGTCTGTTGCAAAATGTTGCTGTAAATCCAGCCTCACAGATATGTTGTTAAAAAAGGGAGGAATATTTCAAAACCCTTTTCCAACAGCTGTGGATATTTTTGATACTACACCAAACATTGATACACAGTAGTTTCTAAAAGATTAGTCACAATGTGGAATCCAAAACCGTATCAGTGAACTTTTTGCAACCTGTTACATTTGAATCCATTACTTTTTTTTGCATTTGAAATGGATTATTTGGAGAATATTGGTTCACTGCATAATGCAGATCTTCCTAATGCTGGCACACTACAATATACAATTTTGATACATAATAGAAATTTATTAATATCCATCTAAAAGATTTTGAGAATGTCAAGTTCACTGTGGCACACATAAGTTTTCCAAAATTCAAAATTTCACTTGAGAACTCAAATTTCATCACAGACAACAAAAACTGTAGGTGCTTTTCCTGAAGTGAGGCTCACTTCATTTATTTTTGAGATAGTGTTTGCCAAACATCCAAGTCTGAGTAACCATAGCTTGTTCAAGTAAAGATGTTATTCTGTGAAAAAGTGGCTAGTTCATCTCACGACTCAAAGAGCCGCACAAGCGCCCTTCCCCAGGTCAATCACTGTACTCCAGGACGCGGCCAAGTGCTCTATGGGTATTTCCCACTTTACCTCAAACATATTAAGTATGTAAACTCAAGGGTTGAGATTTAATACAATTAATTTGTTTTAACGCTTCATCACGGACAGTTTTTGGTTTTTTTCAAGCCAGGAGCATATGGGGGTGACGGACACGATGACGGCCAGCACAGTGTCGTGCCATCGCCTTGGATTTGTGCTAAGGCACCAACACTTTTACCCCCACGGCTTTGGCATCAGTGCCAGTGTCAACGCAGTGGAAGAGGCGAATAACATCATGGCACAGTATTATTATGAAAATAGTTTTGACCTCACAAACCCCCTGAAAGGGTCTTGGGGAGCCTTAGGGGTTCACAGACCACATTGTCAGAACCATCACTGTAGAGTAAGTTACCTACCTTCTCTGGCTTTCAGTTTCCTAATTTATAAAACAGAACTAATAATGCTACAGCTACCTCATAGGGTTGTTGTGAAAGCTAAATGACTTAAAACATGTAAAGCACTTAGAATAGTCCCTGGCACATTGTGTTATACAAGCATTTGCTAATATTATAATCATATATGCAATGCCATTAAATGTTCTTCCAAAATAAATTTATTGATAGTGTATTATTCCATAATAATGTAACGTAATTGTTGGATATTACGTTGTTTTCATTTTTTCATCACCCTTGTACATGTCTTTGGCACATCACCGATTATTTAGAGTAAGTTCCTGAAGTGGAATTGCCCAGAGTACACACAATTTTCACAGTACTGTTGAAAAGCATACATGGAGTATTAATGTGGGAGATCTGAAAAGAGAGAGGTCCATGGGCCAAGTGAGTATTTGACTCCAGCAGGGAGCATTTCTTAAGGTGGTGCCGTTGAGTACAAAAGATTATGAACTGTGATGATCATCTCTGAATTGGAAGAGGCCAAGGTGTTGGCTGAGTCATCCTCATGAACACTGAAGTCACCCAGTTGGTATGCAGAGAACCAGAGACTGGGACACAGGTCCCATCGTGACTTGATGGGTAGACTTCGCCAGAACGTGATTTTGCTGGGGAACTACACGCAAGCCCAGGAAAGCCAAAGTGACCAACATCTTTATAACCAACACCTATAAAAGATTCCCAAGCCCTAGATGATGAGACATTTCTTTCAAGTAATATTTGATTCAAAACAAAACCAGTCTCCCTCTAAAATTTAGACACAAGCATTTACAAATTCATTATTCAGAAATGGAACTCATCCAATATGAATATAAGGTAAGCACAAAGTAGGTTTTCTAGCTTCATTTGGTGGAAGCTTGTTTACATGCAGGCTTTAAGGTCTGACTTCAGGATACTGGAAATGAAATTCATGGAATCTTGGCCCAGGCAGAAGTAGTAGTATAGTGAGGGCTTCCCTGGTGGCGCAGTGGTTGAGAATCCACCTGCCAATGCAGGGGACACGGGTTCGAGTCCTGGTCTGGAAAGATCCCACATGCTGCGGAGCAACTAAGACCGTGCACCGCAACTACTGAGCCTGCGCTCTAGAGACCGCGAGCCACAACTACTGAGCCCGTGTGCCTAGAGCCCGGGTTCCGCAACAAGAGAAGCCACCGCAATGAGAAGCCCGCCCACCACAATGAAGAGTAGCCCCCGCTCACTGCAACTAGAGAAAGCCTGCGTGCAGCAACGAAGACCCAAAACAAGCAGCCAAAAAAAAAAGAAAATTAGTACAGTGAAAGGAGGGGTTTTTTTCAATAAACAATGCCGTAACAAATGGTTTTCCATGTTAAAAAATTGAAATTGGATCCCTTTCTCAGTGTACACAGATATCAATTCTAGATGGAATAAAGAATTTCTATATGAAAGGCAAAACCATAGAACTTTCAAAAGAAAACAGAATTATTTTTCTGACCTAGAAAAGAGTGTGCTGGATGCAGAAACACTAACCTTGAAAGAAAAGATTGAGAAATTTGACATTAAATTTAAGAATTTTGGTTACTAAAGGATACCTTTAAAAAAAGTGAAAAGAGCGGGCTTCCCTGGTGGCGCAGTGGTTGAGAGTCCGCCTGCCGATGCAGGGGACACGGGTTCGTGCCCTGGTCCGGGAAGATCCCACATGCCGCAGAGTGGCTGGGCCCGTGAGCCATGGCCGCTGAGCCTGCACGTCCGGAGCCTGTGCTCCGCAACGGGAGGGGCCACAGCAGTGAGCGGCCCGCGTACTGCAAAAAAAAAAAAAAGTGAAAAGAGGGCTTCCCTGGTGGCGCAGTGGTAAGAATCCGCCTGCCAATGCACAGGACACAGGTTCGAGCCCTGGTCCAGGAAGATCTCACATGCCGTGGAGCAACTAAGCCCATGAGCCACAACTACTGAGCCTGCGCGCCTAGAGCCCGTGCTCCGCAACAAGAGAAGCCACTGCAATGAGAAGCCCGTGAACCGCAACGAAGAGTAGCCACCACTCACCGCAACTAAAGAAAGCCCGCGTGCAGCAACAAAGACCCAACACAGCCAAATATAAAAAAAAAAAAAAAAAAAAGAGACCATGAGTTATCATTTTATCCTCACCAGTTTGGACGAAATTAAGAACTTTTAATGATCCCTAGGGCTGAAAAGGATGTGGTCAATAGGAACTCTTACACTGCAGGAAGGAGTGCAAATTCATACAACCACTTTGAAAAACAATTCAGCATTATCCTGTAAAGTATCCCAAAGAAACTCCTGTACAGGTGCATCCAGAGAGGTGTACGAAAAATTCCATTGTGATCCTGTTGGTAACAGAAAAATAACTGGAAGCAATGCCAGATCCATCCACAGGAAAATGGAGAGACTGTAGACTATTCACATGATATTATATACAACCATGAAATATGAACAAGCAGCAGCTATGTGCAGCAACTCTGATGAACCTCAGAAACAAAACATTTGTTTAAAAAGTGAGTCCTGGGGGCTTCCCTAGTGGCGCAGTGGTTGAGAGTCCACCTGCTGATGCAGGGGACACAGGTTTGTGCCCCGGTCCGGGAAGATCCCACATGCCGCGGAGCGGCTGGGCCCGTGAGCCATGGCCGCTGAGCCTGCGCGTCCGGAGCCTGTGCTCCACAACGGGAGAGGCCACAACAGTGAGAGGCCTGCGTACCACAAGAAAGAAAGAAAAAAAAAAAGTGAGTCCTGGAAGTCTCACAGTATAAAACTATTTTTTAATTTTTTTTGGCCATGCCACTCAGCTTGTGGGATCTCAGTTCCCCGATGAGGGATTGAACCTGGGGCCCCAGCTGTGGAAGCGCCAAGTCCTAACCACTGGACCACCAGAGAATTCCCTAAAACTATTTTTTATAAAGCTCAAATACATACAAAACTAAACATTCTCGTCAGAAATCTTTATGTATGTGAGAAAACTGTGAAGGGGAAAAAATAATAAATGTGAAATTCAAGATAAGTTATGTCTGAGGAGGCTGTAAAGAGGTGGGTTCAAGAAGGCATAGGTGAGGGAAGAGATATGGGGACACATGTATATGTATAACTGATTCACTCTGTTATAAAGCAGAAACTAACACACTATTGTAAAGCAATTATACTCCAATAAAGATGTTTAAAAAAAAAAAAGGCATAGGTATGTGACAAGGTGTTAGGAATATTCCAGCTCTTACATTGAGTGGTTTCAGATATGTCAGTTTTCTTACACGTCACAATTTATATATAGGTTAAGTATTTTATGTGTAAAATATTATTTACCTCTTCAAATATAATAAACAAAGGGGGAGATTATGTGAATTGTGCATTCTAGTCCATGCCCCACAAAAAAACCTTCCTCTAAATTTGGTGCTCCAAGGAGACACATCATGTTTCTCCTTCACAGACCCCACCTTGCGAAAGTCCGGCCTCAAAGATCCCTGACCTTTGGTGTTCTGACTGTTGCCGACTTTTCCACCTCCATCTCCTGTCACTCACCCAACCGGTCTTTGAGTGACAAAGTGCCTCCGCGCCATCAGCACACGCTGTTCCTGCGGACTGGAAGCATCCCTATCTCTTGCTCGCCGGCTGATGAGGGCTCAAACATTGCCTCCAGGAGCCTTCCCAGAGGCTGCAAGGGTTTGGCGCTCTCTCCTCAGCATTTCCACAGTGCCTGTTCAGGCCTCTCTTTGGACACTTATTAGACGCAGGTACTGCTCATTTACAGGCTGGCCCTTCCGGTTTATACACATGGGGAAGGAGCTGGAGAGATAACAGGTGATACAGCAAAAAAGGCCAGAGGCCAGTACTGTTTTCTGTTCCCCTCTGTGGCCCCAGTGCCTAGCACAGGTGGCTCTCAGCAAAGCTTTTCCTAAGGAAGGATTGTCAGGGGTGGAGATGGGTGGAAGGGGAATGGTCACACTCAAAGCTACCGCTGTTTGAAGCAAAAAAGAAAAAAAGTTGCCAAGCTTTATTTAGGTTGCAGTGGTCACAGACAACGCATCTAACTCTATATCCCACCCCACCCTACTCGGCCCCCTGCACAGGCTCAGCTCCCTTTTCCCTCCAGTCTCACTTCTTGTCCTCCTCCTTCTTGTCCTTCTTGCCATCCTTGGTGGCCTGGGAAGCCAGGGAGCCCATGGCATTTCGAATGGCCTCATTGTTGGGATCCACACCTGGAAGGTTCTCCAGGACACTCTGAAGGAACTCGGGGTCCTGCATCACATCATAATCATCCTCCTCCTGAAAAAGGGCTGTGTCAGCTCGGGGCAGCGGGGATAGGCTGGCCGGGGAGCAAGCAAGTGTAGGAGGATGGGAGCGCACCTGACTGGGGGTGGAGGGCACCTCTGGCCAAGGACAGGAAGGAGGATTTGGGAAGATACCCAGCACCTATACACAGTATGAACTCAAACATTTATTTTCGTTTAGTTTTTCGGCCCCACTGGCGCGGTTTGCGAGACCTTAGTTCCCCGACCAGGGATCAAACCCAGGCCCCCGGCACTGAATGTGCCAAGTCCTAACCACTGGACCACCAAAGAATTCCCCCAAACATTTATTACTGACCGATTAGAGGAGAAGCCTGAGAACTCTGCTTTCTGAGCTCAAAGGATAAAAACAGATGCCATCACCTTTAGGTTTCCTGCTGTCAGACACCCACTCTCCCCCTTTTTTCCTGGACCCTTTCTTCACCCTCCTGGGAAGATGATAGCACTGAGAATTGTCCAGACTGCTCCCACCAGCAAGGAAGGAAAATTACAAAATACCAGGACACCTCTCCAACTCTGGCCACTAGCATTCTTGCCTTAGCAAGGTTGACATACAAGGAATGTACATCCATGTGTTTCTTTCCTTCTGCTCCTGCAAGAGCTCATCTATGAAACCCCAAGAGAGGAACAGTCCCAGGCCTAGTGGGCTGAGGATCTGAACACAAGGGGATTTTAAGCCTGATGGGGCAGGGAGTTATTGCTGGCCCTTACCTTGGCAGGCTCAGATGTGTCCATGGCTGAACTGGCATCAATGTCAGCTGATTCTGCCTGGCCAAATTCTGAGGAAAAGAGGTCAGTCCGTTCAGTTTCATGTCCTCACCCAATGTCTCCGCCTCAGCACAACCACCCAGGTTCTGGCTCACCTGCGCCCTGGAGGGACATCTGCATGGCATATGCAATCTGCTCTTCCTCGGTCATACTACTTAGGTCGGGGAGCCCCGTGCGGCCAAACTCCTGCTGGCTGATGGTCATCTTCAGCAGGGCATCGTCCGAGTCTGGGAAAAGGGAGAGAGCGGCGGGGTGGAACCATGCCATATTCCACAAAGACCCACCCCCAAGCCCACGCGTTCCCACACTGCCAGACCCCCCACCCCCATCTACACCAGGCCTCCACTGAGCACCCCGCAGTCCCGGGACTTCAGATTCCACCTCTTTCACCTTCAGTCCCAGTCGTAGCAATTCCGGCCTCAGCGGCAGAGGCGGCAGCTGCCCGCCGCGCCTCCTCCTCCTGCCGCTGCCGCTGCTCTTCCATAGAAACACGAAGGGCCTGGCCAAGGGCAAGGGAAATCAGACATTCTCCAGCCCTGGGCACCAGGGAAGGCAGCTGGGGAACGCAGCTGAGGGGTGGGAACAAACCGTAAAGGGGGAGCTTCTGGTTTATATACATGGGGAAGGGGCTGGAGAGATAACAGGTGATATAGCAAAAAAGGACGGACTTGGGAGAAACCTGGGGTTTAACGGGGAGAAGTGAACAAGAGAGAGTCTGACATTGGTATCCCTAGAGATCAGACAGAACTGTGGGGAAGAGGGACCAAGAGGGGCTCTGGGAAAACGAGCAAGGGTATTAGGACTGTCTAGCCCTAGAGAAGCTATGTGCCGTGTGGACCAGTAGAGGAGGACAAGGAAGGTTCCCTGAGGTCAACGTTTGCTCACCAAGGCCAGCTCAGGATCAGCACTGGGATCCACTCCAAATTCAAAGTCACTGGCACCAAGACCCAGCATGGCACCGCCTTCCCCAGCCAGAATTGGAGAACTGATGAGGGCATCAGCCAAGCTGGGCCCAGGAGGCACTGTCACCAGATGAGAACCGGTTCCATCTTTGCCATTCAGCGTGTTTACAAAGGCGGTCAGCTTTTCTGTGTTCACCTCCTGGGGAGGGAAGAACATAGGAGGCTCTCCTTCTCGCCCTGCCCCCCATTCTCTGCCATGTCAGCTCCTGTCTGTAGCTACTCTCCCACATGCAGACACTCCTCTGGGTAAGGACTGTTCTCTGTTTACAACCACAGCAGTCAATGCCTCCCGAATGGTCCTTACTCACCTCTTCCCCAAAATTGATAATGTCAACATTTACTTTCTCCTTCTTGAGGCGTTTAGCCAGTTTCACCAGCTGCGAAGAAGGGGAGAGAAATAAGGAAATCTATTCCACACCACGATGGGAGATGACACACCTCACAAAAGCATACAGGAATTGGTAGACCTCTCCAAGGTCCCCCAACAGAAACACTGAATTCTGCACATCCTCCTTTCCCCAAAGTGATGAACCCAATGCCTCTCTGGCTCTCCTAGGGGCCAATAGACCCCATTCCCAAACATGTGGTGCCCAAATTCCCCAGTTATCACTTGGACTCACATCCTTCTCATTGTCCTCCACGGGGCTTCCCACAAAGGCAATGATTCGCATCTTGTGATTCTTGCCCTGTCGGTGCTTCAGGGCCAGCTTGAAAAGGAAGAGGAAGTTCCTGGAGTCAGCCAGAGGAATCACCCAGCTCTTTCCTGTCACTCTGCTCTTTTTCTATGGCTTCTGTGTACCTCGAGCCTACCATCATGCTCACACCAGGTCTAAACCCCCTCCTACACCCTTCCCTTCTTGCTGTGCCTCTCCGTGGATAAGGAAGAGGGGTTAATTCTCAATTCTAGGGATGTTTCCCTTCATGATCTTCACTGATCCTGGGATTCATCCCATCATATCCTTTCTACTCCTTTCTCTAGGTCACCTCTCCTTCCTTGCGCTGGTTCTAGCTCAAGAGTCCAGGGGAAAAATGAACAAGAGTGGAGGCAGAAGCCCAGAGCAAGGAGGAACCACCAAAGGGATCCAACAGGACTCACATGGGCCACGCGGATGCCAGTGCAGAAGGTGATCTTGCCTTTGGGTTGGACAGTGTGGAGCTTAGACAGGATGCGGCCGGTGTCAGGGGTGAGTGTGGTCAGCACTTCACAGTCACTGGGATGTGGGGAAAGCACCTTCTGTGATTTCAGGTCAGGACAAGTGCCTCCAAACTGTGTTTGACTAATCTTTTCTTTAGGGATCTTGATAATAACTGTAATCTCTATTTTTCTTAATCAAATATCTAGTGTTTAGAGAGTGGATCTTATAAGTTCTCATCACAAGGAAAAAAATTTGTTAACTATGTGAGACATGGGTATTAATTAAACTTACTGTGGTGATCATTTTGCAATATACACATTTATCAAATCGTTATCTTGTACACCTTAAACTTCATGTCAATTACATCTCAATAAAACTAGGGAAAAACATCTAGTGTTTAGACATGAAACACAGAAAATAAGAAGTGGTTGATTTTGTGAGAAACTTGCCCTCTTCCTCCCAATATTTCCCCCAGCCTCTCTCATGTCATCTTGCTCTCGGAGCCCTGGGAATCCTCTACAATATCTGGATGCGCCTTCTTATCTCTCCTACCCTCTCCATTTCTAGACCCATTTTCTAGCTAATAACATGTATATCGGGATGGGTGGTCACTCGTTTGAGGATTATCAGTTCCTAAAACAAATCACTTTTGGGGTAATAGGCTGTGTGATATACGCCCTGGGGCTCTGACCCAAAACCGCTTCTTACTGCCTTTAAGATACACTGTGGGAACTTCCTTGGCGGTCCAGTGGTTAAGACTCCGCACTTCCACTAGAAGGGGCAGGGGCTTAATCCCTGGTCAGGGAACTAAGATCCCACATGCCGCGCAGTGCATCCAGAAAAAAGAAAAAATACACTGTGAAATTTTACCCCGGGAGATTTAGCTTCATAACTGTATTAAATTCAGGTTAATATTAAAAACAAGTTGCTGTTTATATTTATACTGAACAGTGAAGAAGGCAGTCTAGGAAGTTCTCATGGAAGCCTCATGGAATCTGCAAAAGGGTAGCTACCTGGGCACCACAGTGGGTCACATACAGAAAACACCCCCGCCTCCCCCAAACCCCTCCTGCTCTGCCCCACGTACTTGGCCAGTGTGATGAGGCCCACGTTGTTCTCAGGGTTGCTACGGGTCTTGGAGTGACAGACTATGTTGACGGCATCCTGCTGGGCCTGTAGCCGGGTGGGTAGGAAGTCCCCGTTCCGCATATACTCGCTGTTGTCCACGCTGTCAGATTAGGGTGAAGGAGGAGAGAGAAGACACACTGCAGGATCTGAGACATCCTCTCCAGTTCCAGGGACCCCCACCTCCTTCAACAACTCTCCTGTGAGGGGCACTGTCGTGTATGGCAGCGGCTCTCAGTCTTTGCGGAACAGAGAATCACCTGCAACCTTTTTTCTTTTTCTTTTCTCTTTATGCAGATGACCAAGCCTTCTTCTAGACTTACTGCCTCAAAATAACCAAAGGAGGAAAAACTTTTTAAGTCTCCACAAGTGATAATGTAAGTACCCAAGGCTGCGAGCTACTAATGTACCACAACCACCTTCTTATAAGGTGCATTAAGTGTTATTAATCATGGTTATGGAGGAACATGTTGTCTGCTACTAAAATAGGAGTATTCCAAAGGTAGGCAAAAAGAGGGCAACTTAAAAATATTTGTAAAATACTTGTAAAATAATACACACTTGGCAGCACTGAGTGCAGGAAGGCACAATGTAATTATCTGGTTAAATGTTTAACAGCTTTGGCAGCTGGACTGAACTGCAAAAATGAAGTTTCAGGGCTTCCCTGGTGGCGCAGTGGTTGAGAGTCCACCTGCCGATGCAGGGGACACGGGTTCGTGCCCCGGTCCGGGAAGATCCCACATGCCGCGGAGCGCCTGGGCCCGTGAGCCATGGCCGCTGAGCCTGCATGTCCGGAGCCTGTGCTCCGCAACGGGAGAGGCCACAACAGTAAGAGGTCCGCGTACCGCAAAAAAAAAAAAAAAAAAAAAAAATGAGATTTCATAGATTTGGGGTTCTCGCCTACACTCTCCCTGCAATTTTTCACAATCGCGAAGAATCCAAATAACATGAAATACAAGGGCCAGCTTCCTGGAGACCAAAAGAAGGCAGGTAAGTGAAGCAGTTATATATCCCAGCAGAGAATCAATTCTTGATGAACTGAGGTCCCTTAGAACTCCAAAAGGAAGCAGTGTCCTCGATGTGACACCTCATTTCTATTGGCAAGCAAAATATGGGCTTGGGGGCAATTTTTTTTCTTTACTATCCTTCGCCTGGGAATAAATACAAATCAAAAGTGACGAAGAGGGCTTCCCTGGTGGCGCACTGGTTGAGAGTCCGCCTGCCAATGCAGGGGACACGGGTTCGTGCTGCAGAGCGGCTGGGCCCGTGAGCCATGGCCACTGAGCCTGCGCGTCCGGAGCCTGTGCTCCGCAGCGGGAGAGGCCACAACAGTGAGAGGCCTGCGTACCGCAAAAAAAAATAATAATAATAAAATAAAATAAAATAAAAGTGACGAAGAGAGGTAATTAAGAAGCTGCTGGAAGACAAGTAGAAAGGGAGGGAAGGGTAGTGTTCAGGCACAGGCTCAAATCTCCACTCTGCTACTTACTAGTTCTGTGATCCTGAGGAAGCTACTTAATTTCTCTAAGATCCAGTTACCTCGTCCGTAAAATGGGTTTTATTATACCTACACTCACAGGGTTGCTATGAGGATTAAATGCATGGAAAGCACTTAGCACAGTGCCTAACAGTAAGCATGAAACACAGATTAGTCCTTATAGTGGAAATTCAATCTATATAAAGGAGGTCAAGGGCAGACTCTACTGACCATGCATTACATTCTTTTTTCCCCGATACACCGTTTCCAATTACTTTCCCAGCAGGGAAGTAACTGCCTTTCTAGCTTCAAATACAGCAGGTGAGTCCAAATATAAAAACAATGGAAGCTTTGAGGATCATCCAGATGGAATAGCTAAGTATAAAGACTGTGGGGGGCTTCCCTGGTGGTGCAGTGGTTAAGAATCTGCCTGCCAATGCAGGGGACATGGGTTCGAGCCCTGGTCTGGGAAGATTCCACATGCCGCGGAGCAACTAAGCCCGTGAGCCACAACTACTGAGCCTGCGCGTCTGGAACCTGTGCTCCGCAACGGGAGAGGCCGCGACAGTGAGAGGCCCGCTCGCCGCAACTGGAGAAAGCCCTTGCACAGAAACGAAGACCCAACACAAACAAAAATAAATAAATAAAATAAAATAAAGACTGTGGGCAAGACCAGCGGATGGATGAGGGTGGAAGGAAGGTGTCAGAGGAAGCGGGGCCTGAGAGGGAGGGAGAACTCACAGTGCAGAACATGGCGGTAGTTCTCACACTGTCATGCGTGCATCAGAACCACTTGGAGGGTGATGGTGGTGCTGGCACTGTTAAAAACACAGATGCCTTCACAACTATGTATGCATCTCCAAAAAGTGTACTGTTTAATTTTCCCAATGTTGAACTTTATATGAATGGAATAATATATGTATTTCCTGTGACTACTTTTGTGCAATGGTGTGTTATTTTTCCCAACAAAAATTCATATCAGGGTTTCCCTGGTGGCGCAGTGGTTCAGAGTCCACCTGCTGATGCAGGGGACATGGGTTCGTGCCCCGGTCTGGGAAGTTCCCACATGCCATGGAGCGGCTGGGCCCATGAGCCATGGCCGCTGAGCCTGCGCGTCCGGAGCCTGTGCTCCGCAACGGGAGAGGCCACAACAGTGAGAGGCCCATGTACCGCAAAAAAAAAAAAAAAAAAATCATATCAAAAAGGGCTTATGATATTATTCAGCTATTCCATAAAGCCTTCATTTAAAAAAAAGAATACAGATGCCTAAACTTCCCTGGCTGGGTGTCTGATTCAGAAGATTGAAAGTAGAGTCAAATATACACAATTTTTTAATAAGCTCCTCCAGTGAATTCTGATGCACAGCAAAGCATGAGAAAAGGAGTGGCTCTCACCGTTATTCTAAGGCCGGGCTAGTACAATATGCCACCAATACGTCTCTCTGGACCTAATCTTTCCTCCTATACGTCAAGCCAGATCAATATTCTTAAATTCCATTTTGTATACAGCTCTGCCTCGACCAACCTCAGAACTTTTTCAGTAGTCCTGTACTGAAGGATACAGGACGGAACTCAACCTCCTCAGCCTGACATTTGTGGTCTTCTACCTGGTTGTATCTACCTTTCTCTAAAAAAAGGAACTACCTTAAACCAACAACCTAATAATAAAGTCATACTAGTCTATTTCCTACTTCCTAAACATGCCTTGATAATTTACACTTCAGCAGCTTTCTTTATGCCCTTCTCGCTACTCGTAATGGCCTCTCCTTAACATTTGTCTAAGTCCCTTCAAGGCCCTTCTTAAATTCTTTCTTGAGGACTCAAGTACCATGGCAACTAACAGATGTACAGTGCTGTACAGTTTACAGACCACCACGACCTACATTTTGCCTACTTGTGCTACAAGTAGATGTTACTATTATAGTCCCATTTTATAGATAAAGTGAGAGATTTACTACATTCTCAAGAACATGCAGCTGGTAAGTACTAAAAACACAGGTTTTTGGATTCCAAATCCTGTCCTCTTTCTACTCTTAATATGCTCTCTCCCACAGGCTGCCATATTTAGCAAACGAAAATATAGGACTCCCAGTTAAATTTGAATTTCAGATGAACAATAACTTTTTAGTATAAGTATGCCCCACACAATATTTGTGACACACTTATAGCCACTTTTTGATATTAAAAACTATTGTTTATGTGAAATTCAAATTTAACTGGGCATCCAACATGTTATCTGGCAACGCTATCCTCCCGGCAAAAAGAAAACTCCTAGGTGTCTGTTCCATGCAATTGGAGATTTGTGTGTGTTTGTGTACTATTCTGTTTTTATTCTATGCTCACACTTAGAAGAAACTCTTGAAACCTTGCAAAAGTCTGACTTTTGCAAATCAGACTTGCAAATCTGACTCCCAATAGCTACTCAGCCATGTCTGAGACTGATGAAGAGAGCTAGCTCACTGGATAAGAGCCTCTGCGTCAGATAATCCTGGGTTTAAACCTTGGCTTCACCACTTAATTAGCTGTGTGACTTTGTATAAGTCATTTAAAATTGCCGAGACTTGGTATCCTCATCTGCAAAAGGGAGGGATGTTCACCTTGAAGTACTGCGAGGTTTAAGGCAGATAAAGTAAATTAAATGTCTGACACTTAGAAAGCAAGCTATAAAGAGTACCTCTGAAGATGATACAGGGAAAGGCAATGGAGTTAGAGACTGAATGGGGCGGGGAAGGGATTTATCATCTCTCTTTCTAACATCCATCATTCTAAGAAGAGAGAAGGGCAGAAGACTATCACGATGAGTCCGAGAAGGACTCTGGCTAAAGACAGGCCTGAGCTGGGCTAGAGAAGACGAAGCTGGAATAGAGAAAGGCAGCAGGGCCGATCAATGACTGTCCGCGGATTGAGGGTTAAGGGGAGTACCCCGGGCCTGTCCTCCGGGAACTACCTCCGGGGCCCCGGGATGACTCAGGGAGTCGATGGGGCTCCTTCCCTCCCGGCCCAAGGCCTCATCTCGCCCATCAGGCGCGCTCACCCACCCGAGGTCCGCCCGGCCTCCGAGCTACACGTGCCGCCGACCCAGTCCCTCTCCCCACGGGGGCCCGAGGTAGCTCCTCACCAGACCATAGTGCTTTCCAACACCATCTTGCCGCCTTCCTGCCTCCCCGACCGGTTCTCCTGGACCACCTAACAACAACTCCTCCAATTGGCCCAGCGCTCATCACCAATCACTGATCTCAGCTCCGCCAGCTGGTTCCGCCTCCATCCTCCGCGTTGCGTTCTGGGAGTTGTAGGCGCCGCCAAAATAAAAGGGACGTTTCGGGCGGGTGGGTGTTGGGGGAGAGGCGAGATAACGTGAAAAAGAGGGTCCCACCTCCACCTGCCCTGCCGTTCAGGTTTTCTGGTGGGGTTCCCTGCCGACAGGATCTAAGAGAAGCTGTGGAGGAACCTTTGAAAGTTCTGTGGCTATGTCTGTTCCAGCATTTTTAAAAAGTGGTGGGATGACTAGTGACTTTCCAGCTCACTCTGTTCCCCATGGCACTTTGTTCATCAAACTACTAAGCCCTTATGCCCCTGAATTGCACTTGCTTGTGTATCTATCTTTCCCACTGCATTAAGGCAGGAAAGGTGGCAATCTCTGCTATCCCTGAGTCCACTACATAGCCTGGCACATGGTAGGAATGCAGAAAAAGTTTGACGAATCAGTAATTTTAACTAATCTCCCAAAGAATGGGAGACAACCTAGTCAACCGTTTTGGTTTCTTAATCAAGAATTACATTTAAAAATGCCTTGGCTGGGAATTTCCTGCAGTGGTTAGGACTCTGCGCTTCCACTGCAGCGGGCACAGGTTCCATCCCTGGTCAGGGAAGTAAGATCCCACATGCCACCGCGCGGCCAAAACTAAAATAAACAAATAAATGCCTTGGCCTACCTTCCCCTACACACACACACACACACACACACACACACACCAAAGTAAAACCGAAAATTCCAGGTCTCTATCTTGAAGGAAGCGGGGAAAGGAGCGGGGGACCAAGGCATGACTACAGAGATGGTAGATAGTAGATGGAGATGGCAAGTGTGTTGTAGATATTACCTAAATGTTGGTAAAGTTTTAACGGATATGTTCAAAAGTTATTGGTAACCATCACAGCTGGTAGGAGTTAAATCTCTGTATCACTAGAGAAAAAAAAAAAAAAAAACAAAACCTGTCACTGTAACCATAGACAAGGATAGTAGACAGCAAAGGGAAGAAAAATAAGAAAGCACAGAAAAATAATTAGTGACAAGTTCAAACATAAACAAAATATTTTAAAAACAAGACAAGAATTACATTTTTTTGAAAAGGAGCTACACGATGTAGAGAACTTGGAAGGGAACATAATAAAGTCTGCCCTTGTGGAGCTTGTATTCTATGGGGAAGGCAGATAATAAACCAATAAGTAAATATATTGTCAAATGATAAAACTAGGATGGATGTGTTTTTCTTTTTATATAAACAGAATATTAGGGAAGACTTACAGTTGAAAAGAGACCTGAAGGATACCTGGGGGAAAGAGAAAGTGCAAATGCCCTGAGGCAAGAGTGTACTTAAGACCATGAAGGCTGGAGTAGAGGGAGAGAGAGAGAAGAAATGAGGCCAGAGAGGCAAAGGGAGTGGAAAGGTTGAAAAGAACAGGATATAGACCAGTTAGCAGACTACTTCAGTGATCAGGTATGCTGGTGGCTTATTGTAGGGTGGTAACAAGACGTGAAAATAGTGACATATGGATGGATTTTGAGTATGTCATACGATACAAAACTTAGAAAATTTGCCAGTGGATTTGTTGGAGGATGTAAGAAACAGGAGTGTTAAGGAAAACACTATAGTTGATTCTAAGCAACTACAAGAATGGAGGCACTATTTCTGAAGATGGGCTAGGAGGGGCAGGAACCAGAAATTTAGCTTTGGACATGTTAGATTTAAGATGCCTGTTAGACACCTAAATGGAGATGTCAAGTAAGTGGGTAGATATATGAGTTTGCAGTTCAGAAAAACGATCTGGGCTGGAGATAGAAATTTGGAAGTTTTTAGCTAATCATGAGGTGACAGGGGTGTTTGACAAATTATACAGGGCCTTTAAAACTTTAAAACATTACCTAGGGAGTGAATGTAGACTAAAAGAAGGGGGCCTATGATTGAACCCTGGACATATCAATATTTAGAGGTTAGAGAGGAAAGGAGGAACCAGAAAAGAGGATGGAGATGGAGCAGTGTAGCACCTTGGTAAGGACAACTGGGAGAAAACACATAGTATCCCAGAAGCTAAATGAAGAAAAGTATTTCAAAGAGCAATAAACTGTCAGATGCTGCTGACATGTCAAGTAAGATGAGGACTGATATATTTAGCAACACTGAGGTCATCAGCGACCTTAATAAAAGATGTTTCAGTTGGGTGGTCAGGGTAAAAACTTGGAGTGAGTACAAGAGAGATTGGGGTAAAAAAAAACTATCTGTAAAAATTCACTTCGGGACTTCCCTGGTGGTCCAGTGGTTAGGACTCTGCACTTTCACTGCCGAGGGCACGGGTTCGATCCCTGGTCAGGGAAATAAGATCCCACAAGCCTCACAGCGCAGCCAAAAAAAATTCATTTGTAAGACAATTGGCTAACATTGACCACTGCCTGGGTATTATTAAGGAATTATCAATTTTTAAAGGCATGATAATGTTGTTATGTTTAAAAAGAGCCCTTATCTCTTGAGTTATATATATTGAGGTATTTATGCATGAACGGATATGATGTCTGCGATTTAACTTAATCCTTTGGAGGTGCAGAGAGAAAGGAGGGGTGGGGTAGAAAGTATACATAAAACAGATTGGCCTTATTTGTGTTGACAATTATTGAAGCTGGGTGATGCATACATGTCAGTTTCCTATACTCTACTTTTGGTTTGGAAATTTCCATAATAAAATTTTTTGTAAAAAAAAGAGGAGAGGGCTTCCCTGGTGGCGCAGTGGTTGAGAGTCCGCCTGCCGATGCAGGGGACACGGGTTCGTGCCCCGGTCCGGGAAGATCCCACATGCTGCGGAGCAGCTGGGCCCGTGAGCCATGGCCGCTGAGCCTGCGCGTCCGGAGCCTGTGCTCCGCAACGGGAGAGGCCACAACAGTGAGAGGCCCGCGTACCGCAAAAAAAAAAAAAAAAAAAAGAGGAGAAATTAGAAATAACTCATGCTCTTTAATGAACTTTTAAGAAGTAATTTTACAGGAGATGATATTGAACTGTTTTTGTGTCTTTGAAAAACTAAAGAATGAACAGCTTTTTTTTTTCCTTTAAAAACAAGACGCCCCTTTATTTTTTTTGGCTGTGCCATGCAGCTTGCGATATCTTAGTTCCCCAACAAGGGATCAAACCCGGGCCCCCTGCAGTGGAAGCGCAGAGTCTTAAACCTGGACCACCAGGGAATTCCCAAGAATGAAGAGGATAATCTGAAATCTATTTTAACTGGCTAATCTTTGTTTAAAGAGTGAATGAGACTCCAACTGCGGTAAATAACTTTCAGAATAGCTGAGATTGACATGCTTAAGAGTAAAACATTAGACCAGGATTTCCAGCTTTATAATCCTATGGTTTTGATTTCCCTCATTTTTGCAACAGGCCCTACTTGCATCTGAATACAGATGGCAGGGTACAGCTGCAGAATAAGTGGTAGCTGCTACCCACCACTAGAGGGACCCTCTGACCATCTAGTGCACCCACTCAGCAGCTGCCTGAGTATGTTGAAGGGTGACGAGGTATGCAAAAGCTTTTAAGTTTCATTAGGTCCCATTGGTTTATTTTTGTTTTTATTTCCATTTCTCTAGGTGGTGGGTCAAAAGGATCTTGCTGTGATTTATGTCATAGTGTTCTGCCTATGTTTTCCTCTAAGAGTTTTATAGTGTCTGGCCTTACATTTAGGTCTTTAATCCATTTTGAGTTTACTTTTGTGTATGGTGTTAGGGAGTGTTCTAATTTCATTCTTTTACATGTAGCTGTCCAGTTTTCCCAGCACCACCGATTAAAGAGGCTGTCTTTGCTCCATTGTATATTCTTGCCTCCTTTATCAAAAACAAGGTGACCATATGTGCGTGGGTTTATCTCTGGGCTTTCTATCCTGTTCCATTGATCTATATTTCTGTTTTTGTGCCAGTACCATACTGTCTTAATTACTGTAGCTTTGTAGTATAGTCTGAAGTCAGGGAGCCTGATTCCTCCAGCTCTGTTTTTCTTTCTCAAGATTGCTTTGGCTATTCAGGGTCAGTTTTTGCACAGCAAAGGAAAACATAAACAAGACGAAAAGACAACCCTCAGAATGGGAGAAAATATTTGCAAATGAAGCAACTGACAAGGGATTAATCTCCAAAATTTACGAACAGCTCATGCAGCTCAATATAAAAAAAACGAACAACCCAATCCAAAAATGGGCAGAAGACCTAAATAGACATTTCTCCAAAGAAGATATCTATATTACCAACAAACACATGAAAGGATGCTCAACATCACTAATCATTAGAGAAATGCAAATCAAAACTACAATGAGGGGGGCTTCCCTGGTGGCGCAGTGGTTGAGAGTCCGCCTGCCGATGCAGGGGACATGGGTTCGCGCCCCAGTCCAGGAAGATCCCACATGCCGTGAAGCGGCTGGGCCCGTGAGCCATGGCTGCTGAGCCTGCGTGTCCGGAGCCTCTGCTCCGCAACAGGAGAGGCCACAACAGTGAGAGGCCTGTATACCGGTTAAAAAAAACAAAAAAACAAACAAAAAAAAAAGCAAAAAAAAAAAACTACAATGAGGTATCACCTCACACCAGTCAGAATGGCCATCATTAAAAAATCTAGAAACAATAAATGCTGGAGAGGGTGTGGAGAAAAGGAAACTCTCTTGCACAGTTGGTGGGAATGTAAATTGATACAGCCACTATGAAGAACAGTATGGAGGTTCCTTAAAAATCTAAAAATAGAACTACCATACGACCCAGCAATCCCACTACTGAGAAAGCCATAATTCAAAAAGAGTCATGTACCACAATGTTCACTGCGGCTCTATTTACAATAGCCAGGACATGGAAGCAACCTAAGTGTCCATCAACAGATGAATGGATAAAGATGTGGCACATATACAATGGAATATTACTCAGCCATAAAAAGAAACAAAATTGATTTATTTGTAGTGAGATGGATGGACCTAGAGTCTGTCATACAGAGTGAAGTCAGTCAGAAAGAGAAAAACAAATACCTTATGCTAACACATATATATGGAATCTAAAAAAAAAAAATGGTTATGAAGAACCTAGGGGCAGGACAGGAATAAAGACGCAGACGTACTAGAGAATGGACCTGAGGACAGTGGGAGGGGGCAGGGTAAGCTGGGACAAAGTGAGAGAGTGGCATGGACATACACACACTACCAAATGTAAAATCGATAGCTAGTGGGAAGCAGCCACATAGCACAGGGAGATCAGCTTGGTGCTTTGTGACTACCTAGAGGGGTGGGATAGGGAGGGTGGGAGGGAGGGAGATGCAAGAAGAAAGAGATATGGGGATATATGTATATGTATAACTGATTCACTTTGTTATAAAGCAGAAACTAATACACCATTGTAAAGCAATTATACTCCAATAAAGATGTTTGTTTTTTTTGTTTTTAAAAAGAGTGATGAGGTAAGGGTAGCAGAAAGATCATTTTTTCCCTACCACATGTTCAGATTCAATTCCTTTTTGGGAAGAAGTCTTCTCCTTACCCAGCCTAAAGGAGGGCTGAGCCTGTGGCTTAAACTCAAATTCAAAACTTTGAGAATACCCAATTCCTCCTTTATTCCAATTACTTGTTCTATCATAAAGTTGTTTTCCTTTTTATTACCATCACAATTCTCTCCCTTCCTCTCCAGTTGATACCACCATCATCCTAGACGCACATCACCTCACACCTAAATTATTACAATCTAAACTGTCTGCTTTTTCTATCCACTGTGATAGAACTTTGTCAACAGATTAGTTTCGGAATTTTGTTTTGATCATGTCCCACTTACGGACAAAAACGTTCTATCCTTCCCCATTGCCTAGTTTAAAATAAAAATCCCTCAGCTTTTATCAGTCAGGTTTCCAGTGTTGCCTCCACCTATACTTATTCCAATATTCTCACTCAGGTCTCCCTCCACCATTGCTTTCACCATGATCTCTTCCTTGTTCTCTAGAACAGATCATTCTCATACCTCTAGGCCCTTGTGCTCAAGTGAAACTTTCCCCAACACTTCAGGCCCACAATAATCTCTCATCTTCTTTGACCTTTATATGCTGTATCATTCTTTCAGAGAACTGAAATCCTTAACTGTATCACATCTAACATGTTGTTTTTGTGTGCACGTATGTGTGTGCTCCTCCTGGACACTATAAACCCTTGAAGGTCAATTACTTCTTTTGACCTTCAACTGCCCAGTGCATTCATGGCTCTTGCTCATTAGCTGCTGCATAAATATTTGTAGAATGACCTTAACAAGGTAGGGAATAGTGGTGTGGAAAGGAACATTTTTTAGTTTGTTTCTCTCCAAATCTCCCCCACCGCCTTAGAACATCCCCTTTTGTCTAGTTTCCCATTCCAGTAAAATAGCCTAAGCTCAACCTCACAGAAGAGAAAAACACATAGCTGAGGAAAGCAGTCTCTATGCTTTTCTAGGAGTGACACCCTGGGGCCAGGTCAAGGGAAGGAAAGGCAGAGAATCCTAGGGCCAACCAACCTCAAGCTTGCTTTTCCCACTGTCCCTCTCCTTTCCTCCTAAACCTGAGTAGAATTTTGAGCTATGGGTCCCCAAATCCCTAGGCAATAGACCCACATTAATTCCCTTCCTATTCATTCACAGCTTTTCCTTGTCAAGTGTAAGTTGTTAAGAGGGAGGAGGTGACCAGAAGGTAATGAATGAAGCCATTTCTCTCAGCCTGAGTTAGACTGAAATTGGAGTGAGGAAAACTGGAAAGGATGCATTTGTTCAGGGTAACATGAACAAAACTGAGCCTGAGGTAGGAGGGTGGAGCAGATGGTATATGAAAAAGAACCAGGAAGAAGCAAGAAGTCTAAATAACTGATGAAAGTTTAATACATTAAAACCAGGTATTTATCACTTTTATATTGTATTTGCCATTTCTGAACAATACAAAGTAGAGGCAAATAGTGACACTTCATAAAAATGTTGATTCCCCATTCCCTTCCCTAAGACCCAGCCTCCCTCAAATATTCCCTCCCACCCCCTACAGAACTCTGTCCTGAATAAAACACTTAAATACATCATAAATAGTAAATTATGAAAAAAAAATAGCAAGAATTGTTTCTTTTCTTCTTGTAAAAAAGAACATGGCAGCAAAGACAGGCAGCCAGAAACTGGCTGGGGGTGTCTAATATAGACAGTTACTCGGGGTATGAGCTAACCTACTATCAAGGCAGGGTGGGATGGAGAGGGGACAGGATGGGGATTCAACAATCTGCCTGAGATGCCAGGCCCCCTTCTTCCCCTGACAGGGGGGAGGAGGATCAGATGGAGAACATGGGGAGGAGAGGGATTACACAGCCCGTTTCCACGTTCTCTGCATGAAGAGAGGTGGCAGGGCATGTGGCACAGCAATGACCTCACTAAGGCAAGAATCTGCTGGCTCTCCATGAGTTTAAGAGAATATTCTCTAGCCTCACAGTTATGGACTACCTGTTAAACAGACACAGGTGTCCCCTTCTCCATCTCAGCTCCATGAACAGCAGAACGCTGTTGGAAAAGGTGGTAAGAGCAAGGAAGAAATCTCCTTTGGAGAAGAATCTAAAATTCATTTGATAAGTCTTCATATTTAGAAAAACAAGCACAATACATTTCAAATTGCAAAACAGTAATAATCATTATGGCCTGGCCGTGAGTAGGGTCCTGCCTAGGAAGGGTTCTGACCTTTTACCCCTATGACTGCCCCACTGTTTAACAAAAGGGGTAAAGATTACCCCATGTCCCACTCTCTCCATTCCTTCAGCTTTCAGAAATTCATTAAGAGAGGAGGAGTTAAAGAGGAGCTGCTCCTGGCAGAGCAGCTTCTGTTTCTCAAACACCAGGGCTCTTCTGAGGGAACCCTATGAATATGCATCTCACCAATACTTACAGAGTTCTGATCTGAAACTGTCTGGCTTGAAATTGTGTGCTATTTTTCTTTTCCTTTTTTAAGGAACCAAAAGAAGGCGGCTGGGAGGTGGTTAAACACCCTTACCCCCCAAAACACCTTTACAAAGATTACAGGGTGGACGGGCTTCCCTGGTGGCGCAGTGGTTGGGAGTCCGCCTGCTGATGCGAGGGACACAGGTTTGTGCCCTGCTCCGGGAGGATCCCGCATGCCACGGAGCGGCTGGGCCCGTGAGCCATGGCCGCTGAGCCTGCACGTCCGGAGCCTGTGCTCTGAAACAGGAGAGGCCATAGCAGTGAGAGGCCTGCACACCGCAAAAAAAAAAAAAAAAAAAAAAAAAAAAAAAAAAAAGAGTACAGGGGTCTTCTTCCACAGAAAAAGAGCTAAGGTTGGGATAATGTACCAGCCAGTCTGTCCTGAGGAAATTAAGAGTCCAGCTCCTGGTGAAAGGTAGATGAGGGGGAAGAAAACCACCAAGTCCAACAACCCCACTTCCAACAGGAAGAATGGGGGTTTGAAAACAATTCAGTTGTGGAAGGAAGGCTGGCTAGTAGAAAACCTGTGCCACCCAGCTCAGGAGTAGAGAGGATGCCGCCGTCCTCAACTGTCCGAGGCACTAATGTCCATTCATGAGGAAGGCGAAGTAGAAGAGGTTCTTCTTCAGGGAGGAGACGGAGAGCTCCCTTAGCCTCCATTACACTTTTTTTGATGACCAAGTAAAAGAAAACTCAGCATTGCTGGGTCAAGGGCTGACATCTTGGGATCACAGAGATGGTAGAATCTTGCTCCAAGTCTTCTGAGGATTTTTGTTCACTGGAAAAGGGAAAGGGTTTAAAGTTAAGGATGTGCAGTATGAGATGAGGCAGGAAAGGAATTCAAGTTTCCTTCTAGTTCAGTCTCAGCTTCCAAGTACAAGGTATCAGAAAAAAAATTTTTTTAAGTAAGATTTAGGGGGGCGCCCAGTCCCCCTAACCCTGTCAATTATGTTGCTGCTCCACTCCATCAGTGATGCTCTTTATACCCTTCCAAAGCATCCACCTCCCCCACATCCCAGACACTTACATGGATGAACTCTGACTCTGGAACTTCATGCTTTTCCAAGAGGGTTGAGCTAACAGGAGGGGGGAAAAAATGGAGGCAGAAAGAAGAATTAGTAAATAAATGAGAAAAGGGACTCTCAGGTCAAATCTCATACTACTTCTCCATTTCATTGGGAATCAATTTAGGATTCAAAAAGACGGGGCTAAGAAGCTACCAGATTTGGAAGCACATTGTTTTAATTAACTATTTACTTTTTTGTCTTGACTTCTATAAAATATTTCCTAACACCCTCCTCTACCTTCTTCAATCCCCAGGTGTGGTAGGCACCCAATGAACACTGCCATCTGATAGTCATGCCATTGTGTAATTTTCTCCTCTTGAGTGTGGGCTGAACTTAGTGACTTTCTTCTAGTGAACAGAATGCACCACAGGAGATGTAAAGTCAATTCTGAGATTAGGCTACAAAAAGACTATAGCTTCCTCTTGGGTACCTGCTCTCTCACTTGTTTGCTCTGAGGAAGCTAGCTGCCATGCAGTGAGCTGCCTTATGGAAAGGACCATGTGACAAGGAACTGAGGGAACTGGCCAACAGCCAACAAAGAACTGAGCCCTTATCCCAATAGCCTACAAGAAACTGAATCCTGCCAACAACCACATAGATAAGCTTGGAAGCTGATCCTCCCCTGGGCGAGCCTTCAGATGAGACCACACTGCTGGCTACTAGCTTCACCTCCTGAGAGACTTTAAGCCAAAGGCACCCAGCTAAGCTACACCCAGATTCTTAAGCTACATTATATCTGAGATAATAATGTTTGTTGTTTTTAGCTGCTAAAATTTGGGGTAATTTGTTACACAATAGATATTTTTGTACCTGGAAGTGAAGTACTGCTGTAATAAAAATCTAAAATGTGGAAGTGGCTCTGGAAGAGGGAACTGGGTTTGAGGACAGTTTTAGTGAAAGTTTAAAAGTGCCCTGAATATACTGTAGAATTCTGGACTTTAAGGGGATTGCCAGTAAGGGCTTAAAGTGAAAAAAATCTTATTAAAAATTGAAGGAAAGGGGATCTTTGCAATGTAGTGAAACAAAGTTTAGCAACAATGTCACCTACAGTTATGTGAAAAGTAAAATACGTGCCTCATGAACTGGGTGATCTGGCTAAGGAGATTTCTAAACCAAGTGCTGAAGGTGCCACCTGGTTTCTTCTTAACGCTTATAGTTAAAATATGAGAGAAGAAAAGTAAGTTCAGGGGAGGACTATTAAACAAAAGGAAGCCAAGACTTGATGGTTTTGAAAATTCTGAGCCTCTCCAGATAGCAAATAATGCTAAAATTAAGAAATGGATAAAATCTAAGGCACTGCCAGGAAAATGTGGTCTACAGATGAAGCCAAGGGTATGACTGTAAAACATCTGTTAAGAACTCAAAGTACTATTCAGTCATACAAAAGGTGATTCAAAAGATTAAGGGTATGTCTCTCAGATCCTCTCAACTTAACAGGATCTCTAAGAAGCATAGAGCTTATCAAGAAGGTATTTGTGGCTTCTGTCTAATAGCGTGAATCCCAATGAGATTCATAGGAGGCCCACAAAATCTTTGAGGGTATTATAGCAGCAGAAACACTGTCCTGCTTGGACTGAAAGGGACAGAAATAGTACACAATGAAAAGAGACCACTGGATCCCCAAAATTCTGGCAAGAAGCAGGCTGAGAAAATTACTCAGCTGCAAACACATTGTAGTTTTCATGAAAAAGGAAGACTCAAAAGGCAAAACCAAGAGTCCCAAAGGTAGAGCCAAGAGCCACGAATTATTCTCATGCTTTGAGACCTGATAAAAGAAACTCCAACATTTGCTGGGGTTTAGACTAGCTATGGATCAGACTCCTCTGTGCCTCCCATTCTCCCTTTTTTATATAGGAATGTGTGAAGAGATTATCTATTGTTTGTCTCATCATTGTATGCTGGGTGTGTGGGGAGAAGATAGCCTGTCTCTTTAGTTTCACAGTCCACAGTGATCGCTGCTTCCTGATACACTCTTAGGTAATTCATTCCTCAAGTGTGGGCTAGATTAAGTGACTAGAATGCAGAATAGGAGACTTGGTTATGAAAGACTGTGGCTTCTGCTTAGGTGCATGCACTGTCACTTGCTCATGCTAAGGGAAGCAAGCTGCCATGTTCTTAGTTGTCCTATGGAGGGGCTCATGTGGCAAAGAACTGAGGGAGGCCCGCAGAAAACAGTCAGCAAGAAACAAAACCCTCAGTCCAGCAACTCACCAGAAACTGAATCCTGTCAAAAACCACATAAATGAGCTTAGAAGTGAAGCCTCTCAGTTGAGCCTTCAGATGAGCCTAGCCCTGGACAAAGAGCTTCACTATCATGAAAGACCTTGAGCCAGAGGACCCAGTTAAGCTGCACCCAGATTTCTAACTCACAGAAACTATGATATATGTTTGTTATTTTAAGTCACTAAGTTCTGGGGTAATATATTATGATGTAATGAGATGATTAACACACCAAAAACAAAAAATTAAATCACAATCTTTACACTGGATCCTTTTGAAAGGTTAACTGTTCACTGTCTTCAGTGCCTGGGAATCTTTCCAGCCTTAAATCCTAAGCTAAGAATTCTCACTTAACTCACCGGGAGATGAAGCATTAGTTGGGGTATTTTGATTGAATACCAGAAAAGTCTGTACATAAAGACTTCCCACCACCCCCTAAAAATGCAGAGATGTTGATACACTTTTCCAAATCACTAAAGATGAGCTCTTAGGAAGATGAACATGCAAAAATCTAGTGAAGAGCAAAAGACAAACAATAGTCTCTGGAAAAAAACAGAATTATGGAGGTTCTCAAGGACCTGAAGAGAGAGATGAGAAGATTACATGGAGAAAGGGGCCAAGGAACCAACCTTGTAGTTAGCATTTGCAAAGTCTCTCCAACTACAGGTGAGAAATAGGGGTCAGGAATAGTCGAGACCTCACTGATTTTCTCTAAAGGTGGAGTCTGAGGTAAAACATCAGGACGACCGAAGTGGACGCCTGGAAAAAAGAAAGGGGAAGAAAATCAATAAATAAAAAAGAAGAGAAAAGGGGGTGGGGAAAATATAGGAAAAAATATGTAGCAAACTTGGATTTTCATGGACAGGAACGGGGAGTAGAGGTCCTAAGCAGACAAGGACTCAGAAGGAAGGGAGGGAGTGCCCCATCACACGGGGACCCCAACCCTGGCGCTGACCTGGCTCCACTTCCGCCTTTGTTGTCACTTGTGCCTTGTGTTCCCCAGAGACCGATGGCTGGTAAGTTACGCAGGAGTTGCCGCTGGGGCCTGCTCGCCGAGAGAAAGATGAGCCAGACCGAAACTTTTTGGAAGGAGAGGGCTTCACTTCAAAAGGGAAAGAGAGAGCCTACTTAGCACCCACCTCGGAAACCGTCACCAAGACATAGATACAACTTGCTAGCGTCCCCAACACAAACCCAAAGTTGTTCCTCTGCAAAGCAGGAAAAGGGGTTAATGTCAACAAAGATGGGCTCTATGAACTACTCTTCAGAGGAGGGGGCATCTCAGTCCACTTCACTTTGGAAAAGAAGCAGAGAACCTAGAGGAAAGGAGACACATATCTCTCCCCTCCTACAAGCAACCTCAATGGCTTTGCTTCCGCCTGATGACATGTATCCTATTCTGTAATTCCTTTGTTCTTTAATAGTATCCTTCAGTTAAACCAGACAAAGATGACCCTTTCACTCTATATCCCTGTAGCACTTACACACACAGCACGATGGTGATACTTTACACTTGTTTATATATCACTTTGAAAAGACTTTGAAAGGATTTTTCCATGTTTCTTAAGACTGTTTGGCATGCCTAAGTCCGCTCTGCCTCACCGAGGGACAACTGATGCCTATGATGAGGAGACAGAGATGGGAAGGAGGAGCTGGAATCTGCCAGTGGCAGCAGCGTGAAAGGTTTGGAAAGAAGAACATTGGCACTTCCCAACCAAGAAAGTTGAGGGAAGAGACTAAGAACACCTGCTAAGCAGAAATGAGTAAGTGCTTCTCCAACCTTATGATCCTAATCTAAGAACTTCCTGGCCTTGGGGATATGGTAATATTCTTGCCTATCTCTGACCATAAAAGTCCAGCTTCGCCTATCTCAGCCTGTGGCATGGGTCCTACACCCGCAACTAAACATTTTTACAACCCCACCAATTTCTCAGAAATGCCCCTCCCCTCAATGACACATGTAGGGATTGCCAGGGGGAAAGCAGCAACTTGGAAACAACTGAGACAGACAAAGTGACCGACATAAGGATGGGCAGCAGCTCTCACGGGATGTGGGTAGAGTAGGAGAAGCCTCTGGCTTTGGCAGTTCCCTGACAGAGGTGTCCTGCCCCCCATCTCTTGAAGTAAGGGAGCCATTGGAGGGTCATCTGGTAGAAGCCACTTACAGAGGATCTTCTTGAACACTGTAGTGCACATGAAGCGCTGGAACCGTTCGGCGTAGAAGCTTGGGCGATGCACTGATACGGTGTCCTGCAGAGCAAAAGAGATGGCTGCAGAGTTAGAGAGGAGGAGGCCCAGCAAGAGGATCTCTGGTCCAAGGGCCATTTTTCCCTAGGATGAGAGCCTAGCAGAAGGGTAGAACCCACAAATGAAATAAGGTAAGAGGAAACTGAGGGGGCAAATCAGAAGTGAGAGAGGCAGAAAGAGGAGAGCCTCTAGCTGACTGCTACTCACCCCATCATGTACCAGAGCTTTCCAAGAGTGCTCCAACTTCTTAACAAACCTGACAAGAAAAATGTATATCATGCATTCAACATTAAACGAATGACCTTATAGTTTTCTACTTTACAGAGTTAAAAGAGCAATCGCAGTAGCAAAGAGAGAGACCGGGAAAGCACCCCCACTATTATGCTGGCTTTCCAAAGAACAGACAAGGTAGTGCTTATTCCACATGGAGATCGAAGCTGTTTCTAGATAAGTCGATTATTGCCCCCCTCAGAAAGGGGTAGTTAATATGTCCCGGCAAGTCAGGGACAAGAATATTTATTGTAAAAGGGGAGCTGGAGGGACAGATGGGCAAACCTGGAAGGGGGTCAAGTACTGTCCAGTCCTCATTAGTACCTGAAACCTTACAGGAGCAAAACTGGGGTCTAACATTTCCAGCTCTTCCTTCACTACCACACCACTGCCTGAATTCCACAGGCTAATGCTTTTCACAGAACACAGTGATCCTCTTGTTTTTCCTCCATGGAAAGGAGGGATGTGTTTCCAGCTGTATCCTAATGTGGAGTATGACTCATCTCACAGGTCTTCCACAAAAAGCCAGAGAGATGGCGTTTCTACCCTGGTGCTTCTAAGGACTGACTCAGCTTTCCACAGAGGTGTATGCTATGTTTGGGGAGATGGTGGGATAAGGAAGCCAACAGACAGGCATAATCAGGAAATAAAAAACCATCTGAAACCCAATGAAGCAAGCAGCCAGACTGCAACTTACTCTTCTTGCTTCAGGAAGAATTTGGTGACACCCATCTAAAACAGCTATGTGAGTAAATCCACATCCACTCTACCCCTAGGATCTATATGCTCCTCACCTGTAAGATTGAAGAATGTCAATGATCCCAATATAAAGCAGCAGCCTTTCCCCTTTACTATTCCGGGCCGGGATGCCACCCATACTGGGGAAGACAAGAAGGAAAGAGTAAGAAAATCTTTTGTCTAGCAGGCAGAGGCTTCTGCTAACCTCAAATCAGATCAGGACATGTAACTGAGACCTAAGCATAGTTAGAAGTCCCATCTTCCATAAGCTGGGGAAGAGCAAGAGACTTCGCCCAGCCCCACCAACTTTGGCTTATGTATTGTAACCTCTTTCTCTCCAAATCTCACCTGCCTGCCTCTCCCACCCCAAATCCATGGAAGAGAATCTAAAAATCACCCCTACTCAGCAATTTTAGGAATACTCTCCCAATTAACTCTAAACTTTCTTAGTACTCTACTCTTTTTTTTTTTTTTTTTGGCTGCGCTGCAAGGCTTGTGGGATCTTAGTTCCCTGATCAGGGATCGAACCGGGGCTCTCGGCAGTGAAAGCACGAAGTCCTAACCACTGGACCGCCCAGGAATTCCTCCCCAGTACTTTCATATTTTAATTTATGCCCACTGAGACACTCTTCTGGAGAGTCATGGTAAAGAATACTTTAAAATGAAACCACTTAAAAGACATTTGATACTTTAGTAACTACACTTCCTTGATCCATGATGGTAACAAAGACGCCTTCCATAAAGAAGTCTATAATAAATTGTTTTTGATGAAGTTCTAATATAATTTGCAGGCGTGCATCTAAGACTCTGAGTGAACATTTTTTAAAAAGTCTTGGACTTCCCTGGTGGCACAGTAGTTAAGAAACTGCCTGCCAATGCAGGGAACATGGGTTCGATCCCTAGTCTGGGAAGATCCCACATGCTGCGGAGCAACTAAGCCCATGTGCCACAACTACTGAGCTTACACTCTAGAGCCCATGAGCCACAACTACTGAGCCCACGTGCCACAACTACTGAGGCCCATGCATTCTAGGGGCCCGCATGCCGCAACTACTGAGCCTGCGTGCTGCAACTACTGAAGCCCACACACCTAGAGCCGGTGCTCCGCAACAAGAGAAGCCACCGCAATGAGAAGCCTGTGCACCGCAACGAAGAGTAGCCCCCATTCGCCGCAAGTAGAGAAAGCCTGCACGCAGCAACGAAGACCAAACGCAGCCAAAAATTAAAAAAAAAAAGTCTTGGGACTTCCCTGGTGGCACAGTGGTTAAGAATCTGCCTTCCAATGCAGAGGACGTGGGTTCGATCCCTGGTCAGGGAACTAGATCCCACATGCATGCCTCAACTAAGAGTTTGCATGCCAAAACTAAGGAGCCCACCAGCCGCAACTAAGGAGCACACGTGCCGCAACTAAAGGAGCCAGTGAACCGCAACTAAGGAGCCATCAAGCTGCAACTCAGGACCTGCCTGCCACAACTGAGACTCGGTGCAACCAAAAATAAAAAATAAATAAAATAAAAATAAAATAAAATAACAAAAAAAAGAAATTATATGTTTGTTTTAAAATAAATAAATAAATAAATAAATTTTTAAAATTCCAAAAAAAAAAGTCTCTTAATTTTGAATAGTTCTCCTTCCCAGATGTACAAATCCCAAATTTAAGACATCTTCCTTTCCTTTTACATTCTTAGGAAAGCTCATCCTATAGTTCTGTAAGCATTAAAGCTATTGACTTAACTACTGAATAAAGGCTACTCCTTCTCAGAAGCTGCGTCCCTCCCTCAAGAAAAAGTGCTCTGAGCCTATGCACTCCTTCCCAGCGCCCGAGTCCACTCACTGGTCCTCAGTCTCCATGGTGCCACCTCGTCGAGCCTCGCCCTGGATAGATTCCATGGCTGTGGAATAGAGAGCCTTTTGGGGGGCTGGTCTGCGAGTGTCAGTTGAATATTGTGCTTCATTGCCTAAAGGCTCTCGTTGTGCATAATCTATGTTATGGATTGACACCAGGAGGCTATAGTCCATTATCTTGAAGCTCTGCAGCACCTAATGGAAGGAAAAAACATGATCTGAGCCTTGGGAGGTATGAGAATCTTTTTTCAGGATCTCACAGCTTTCCTGATCTAACTGTTTTTGATAGCGAACCTCCAGAGCTATAACCACAGGATCAGCCTTTGCTCCTCCTACTCCTTGGAGAACAGTACATTGACCTCCTCTGGTCACCCTTCACTGATATCCCTTCAGCTTTCCTTCACCAGAGTACATACAAATTAGGCCACGGCCTAGCCCACAAGATCCTCTTTGTTTGTTCTTTCCTTGTATCTCTTCATGAAAAGAGCATTATATTCTCAATGAAAGAAGAAACACATATTTGAGCTCTAAAAAATCCACAAGGAGGGTCTGGTAAAAGTAAACTTTGTGACAGAGCAGATCTGTGGCAGGTCCTTATATGGCCAGCTTCACTTCAGTTCATTATTTGCTGAATCCTTACCATCTGTAGGCACTGTGCCTGCTTATGTGGATACAAAGATACGTAAGAGAGCTTCTGTCCTCATGGATATTATAATTTAGAAAGGGAAACTAATGTAAAAATAAAAACAATACAGTCTACTATGTGTAACAATGCAAGTGCATACATGATTGAGGAATACTACAGAGACATACATAAATAGGTTTATGAGGGATCGATTAGAGAGAAAATAAATGCAAGTAAATAAAGGAAGGAAAGAAGAATGCCAAGGCCTGGAAGCATGAAACAGCAGGCTACATGCAGGGAGGTATAATTTGGTGTTGCTAGAACATAAAATGCAAAGGCTAGGTGTTTGGCACGAGAGAGAGGATGGTAGGGGCAAGACAATGACAGGTCTGATGTGTCATATTAAGGAGCCTGGATTGTCTCCTACAGTTCTCAACCTTGTATATTTCCACCAGTTCCAGCAGCTCACTTTGGGGGTTTTGGTAGGTGGATAGAGTAAGGGATAAAGAGAGTTCAGGACTGATTCTTGGCCTCTCCCGCCGTGGAGCACAGGCTCCGACGCACAGGCCCAGAGGCCGTGGCTAACGGGCCCAGCCACTCCGCGGTATGTGGGATCTTCCCATACCGGGGCACAAACCTGTGTCCCCTGCATCGGCAGGCGGACTCTCAACTACTGAGCCACCAGGGAAGCCCAGGACTGATTCTTATGTGTGGTTTGAAAAACCTCTCTGCTCCACCAAGTCTCCAGTCCTCACAACCAAAAGAGCCAAACTAAAATAGGCATTATCCTGGAAGTAGATGCAGAGTAAGCAAAGAAAGGCAAGGATGGATAACATCATGGACTGAATAGAAGATGACAATCCTACAAAAGCAGTTTGCCAAAAAAAAAAAAAAAAAAGGGTGGAAAAATCAGTAGGGAAAGATGTCACAAAAACCAACAGATGTTAAGAAAGTGGAATCAGGGCTTCTCTGGTGGTGCAGTGGTTGAGAGTCCACCTGCCAATGCAGGGGACACGGGTTCGTGCGCCGGTCCGGGAAGATCCCACATGCCGCGGAGCGGCTGGGCCCATGAGCCATGGCCGCTGAGCCTGCGCTCCGCAACGGGAGAGGC
Source organism: Pseudorca crassidens (assembly GCF_039906515.1). Classification (NCBI taxonomy): domain Eukaryota; kingdom Metazoa; phylum Chordata; class Mammalia; order Artiodactyla; family Delphinidae; genus Pseudorca; species Pseudorca crassidens. The sequence continues at coordinate 108,529,804 of NC_090297.1, read as the reverse complement.
CACAGCAGTGAGAGGCCCGCGTACCGCAAAAAAAACAAAAAAAAAAGAAAGTGGAATCAATCAACTGTCAAACACTGCAGAAAATTCAAGGAAGGACTGAGAAGTACTCTCTATTCGGCATCTACGTGGTCATTGGAGAGAGCAGTTCAATTGAAGTGGTGAGAGCAAAAGCCAGGACACGGTGGGTTGAGGTAGGAATAGGAGAAGAGAAAGGGAAAAGAGAAATGGAGGCATCATTAAATGAAGACATTGAAAGACATTCTCTTAATCTTAAAATAAAAAAGAGATAAACTTGTTTGTATATAGATAGAAAATAGTCAGTTGAGGCTGAAGCCAGAGGTGGGAAAGGAAGTAAGTGATGAAGCAGTATCCTAGAGAAACAGGAGGAAATGGATCTAGGTCACAAAAGGGACTGACCTGGAATAATCGACCAAGTTGGGAAGAAAATATAGATTAAGGATGGTTAAGTGTAGATCCATTTATAAAGTGATGATGGGGGCAGGACAAAGGGATGGTACAGAATAGAAAGTTGAGGTAGTTTGTTGAGAAACAAGGCTGGGGGGATGAGAGTCAGAAACCTGTTTGAAGAGAGTGCCAATCATGTGCAATCTCTGGGAGGAACAGGAAATGGATTGATGAGGAATACTGAGGGCCCAGGTAGGGGTGGATATCATAAATCTGTAGAGATGCCAGTATTGTGTGATTTTTTTCAGCAGCACTCAGCTTCTAAGATATAAATTTGGATTTGGCAGACAGGATCAAAAACTGAGCCATGATGGTGCTGGTATGAAAATAAGGAGAATGTATGCTTATGAGGCCCAGGACAGGTAGCAGGTAGAGAAAAAAAAGACGGGAGGGGAGTTAGACAAACGGGGAGAAAGTAAAAATGTAAAGGCATAAAGGATCTAATATAAAAGTTATTTTAAATGAAGTCTGGCACAGATGGAGCTAAGGAACAGAGTCCCATCTCCCACAGATTAGATGCCTAAGAACGACCAAGCTGTTTTACAGACTGAGATTTCTGGTGCCTGAGAGAGAAGGAAATGTGACAAACTCACCAAACAGTCGCGCTGCAGGGTCTTGCACAGAGCATTGTACATATCAGCATCCAAAAAGAGACCATCAGGGATGTCTTGTAAGAAGTCCAGGTCTTTAAGGGTGGGGAGAGGTTTCTCTCGCTCTTTTTGGGAAGCCCGCCTTTTGTAGGTTGAGCCCTTGAGGTCATATTTGATATGCATCTTGACTGACCGTGGTAAGAGATTGTTCATCACCACAATTCGAATGTTCTTACCACCTGCCTGCACACAGTACAGTCCATAGAACTTAGGCAGCAAAGTCCGAGGGTTCTGGTTGAGGTTCTGAGGACAAGAAAGTAAAAAGAAGTAGAAGAGCAAATTAGCTGATTTTCAATAAAACTCAAGGGCAAAAGCTGTCACCCCCCTTCCTTTGTCTGTTACATGGGATTCAGATACAATCTGCCCATAAGCCCACATTACATTTGTTTAAAATTTCCCAATGTATCTATCTCAATAATGAGCTCACCACCAAGCCGAGTGGAAGGCCTACAATACAGTAAGCAGTCAGGATACTAAACATATGATGAACATATTCCTTCAGAGAGGTTTAAGAGAAGACAGCACTGAAAATGACTTAATGCTTAGCCTTCTGTATAGTATATTCTTGTGAGTATGAAAGGAGGCAAAGAAGAGTTCCCTAACTTCTCCAGAACCTCCAAGAGGTATCAGTCAGAGTAAGAAAAAATACAGTATTATCAAGGGAAGTAACCAACCTCATACTCTACTCTAGGAGCTGGACTAAGAATGGAAAGCAGAATCATCATTGAAAAAAAACAAAAATAAACAAATGGGACCTAATTAAACTTAGAAGCTTTTGCACAGCAAAGGAAACCATCAACAAAATGAAGAGAAAGCCCAAAATATGGGAGAAAATATTTGCAAATGAAGTGACCGACAAGTGATTTTTCTCTAAAATATACAAACAGCTCATGCAGCTCAATATCAGAAAAAAAAAAAACCCCAATCAAAAAATGGGGACTTCTTTCGAAGATGGCGGAAGAGTAAGACGTGGAGATCACCTTCCTCCCCACAGATACACCAGAAATACATCTACATGTGGAACAACTCCTACAGAACACCAACTGAACACTGGCAGAAGACCGCAGACCTCCCAAAAGGCAAGAAACCCCCCACATACCTGGGTAGGGCAAAAGAAAAAAGAATAAACAGAGACAAAAGAATAGGACTGGGACCGGCACCAGTGGGAGGGAGCTGTGAAGGAGGAAAGTTTCCACACACTAGGAAGCCCCTTCGCAGGTGGAGACTGCGGGTGGCGGAGCGGGAAAGCTTCGGAGCCGCGGAGGAGAGCACAGCAACAGGGATGCGGAGGGCAAAGCGGGGAGAGATTCCCGCACAGAGGATTGGTGCCGACCAGTACTCACCAGCCCGAGAGACTTGTCTGCTCACCCGCCGGGGCGGACAGGGCTGGGAGTTGAGGCTCGGGCTTCGGTTGGAGCGCCGGGAGAGGACTGGGGTTGGCAGCGTGAACACAGCCTGCAGGGGGTTAGTGCGCCACGGCTAGCCGGGAGGGAGTCCGGGGAAAAGTCTGGACCTGCCAAAGAGGCAAGAGACTTTTTCTTCCCTCTTTTGTTTCCTGGTGCGCGAGGAGAGGGGATTAAGAACGCTGCTTAAAGGAGCTCCAAAAAAAGAAAAGAGGAGCTCCAGAGATGGGCGCGAGCCACAGCTAAAAGCCCGGACCCCAGAGACGGGCATGAGACGCTAAGGCTGCTGCTGCCGCCACCAAGAAGCCTGTGTGCGAGCACAGGTCACTATCCACACCCCCCTTACAGGGAGCCTGTGCAGCCAGCCACTACCAGGGTCCCGGGATCCAGGGACAACTCCCCCGGGAGAACGCACGGCACGCCTCAGGCTGGTGCAACGTCACGCCGGCCTCTGCCTCCGCAGTCTCGCCCCCACTCCGTGCCCCTCCCTCCCCCCCACCTGAGTGAGCCAGAGCCCCCAGTCAGTGGCTCCTTTAACCCCGTCCTGTCTGAGCGAAGAACAGACGCCCTCCGGAGACCTACACGCAGAGGTGGGGCCAAATCCAAAGCTGAGGCCCTGGGAGCTGTGAGATAAAGAAGAGAAAGGGAAATCTCTCCCAGCAGCCTCAGAAGCAGCGGATTAAAGCTCCACAATCAACTTGATGTACCCTGCATCTGTGGAATACATGAATAGACAACAAATCATCCCAAATTGAGGAGGTGGACTTTGAGACTAAGATTTATGATTTTTTCCCCTTTTCCTCTTTTAATGAGTGTGTACGTGTAAGCTTCTGTGTGAGATTTTGTCTGTATAGCTTTGCTTCCACCATTTGTCCCAGGGTTCTATCCGTCCGTTTTTTTTGTTTTTCAATTTTTTTCTTAATAATTATTTTTTATTTTAATAACTTTATTTTATTTTACTTTATCTTCTTTCTTTCTTTCTTTCCTTTCCTCCTTTAGACAACGAATCATCCCAAATTGAGGAGGTGGACTTTGAGAGCAAGATTTATGATTTTTTCCCCCTTTTCCTCTTTTTGTGAGTGTGTATGTGTACGCTTCTGTGTGAGATTTTGTCTGTATAGCTTTGCTTCCACCATTTGTCCTAGGGTTCTATCCGTCTGTTTTTTAAAAAATTTTTTTCTTAGTAATTATTTTTTTATTTTAATAATTATTATATTTTATCTTACTTTATTTTATTTTACTTTATCTTCTTTCTTTCTTTTTTCCTTCCTTCCCTCCTTCCCTCCTTCCTTCCTCCCTCCCTCCCTCTCTCTCTCTCTCTTTCATTCTTCTTCTACTAATTCTTTCTTTCTACTTTTCTCCCTTTTATTCTGAGCCGTGTGGATGAAAGGCTTTTGGTGCTGCAGCCAGGAGTCAGTGCTGTGCCTCTGAGGTGGGAGAGCCAACTTCAGGACACTGGGCCACAAGAGACCTCCCAGCTCCACATAATATCAAACGGCGAAAATCTCCCAGAGATCTCCATCTCAACGCCAGCACCCAGCTTCACTCAACGACCAGCAAGCTACAGTGCTGGACATCCTATGCCAAACAACTAGCAAGACAGGAACACAACCCCACCCATTAGCAGAGAGACTGCCTAAAATCATAATAAGTCCACAGACACCCCAAAACACACCATCAAACGTGGACCTGCCCACCAGAAAGACAAGACCCAGCCTCATCCACCAGAACACAGGCACTAGTCCCCTCCACCAGGAAGCCTACACAACCCACTGAACAACCTTAGCCACTGTGGGGCCAGACACCAAAAACAACGGGAACTACGAACCTGCAGCCTGCAAAAAGGAGACCCCAAACACAGTAAGATAAGCAAAATGAGAAGACAGAAAAACACATAGCAGATGAAGGAGCAAGATAAAAACCCACCAGACCTAACAAATGAAGAGGAAATAGGCAGTCTACCTGAAAAAGAATTCAGAATGATAGTAAAGATGATCCAAAATCTTGGAAATAGAATAGACAAAATGCAAGAAACATTTAACAAGGACCTAGAAGAACTAAAGATGAAACAAACAACGATGAACAACACAATAAATGAAATAAAAAATACTCTAGATGGGATCAATAGCAGAATAACCGAGGCAGAAGAACGGGTAAGTGACCTGGAAGATAAAATAGTGGAAATAACTACTGCAGAGCAGAATAAAGAAAAAAGAATGAAAAGAACTGAGGACAGTCTCAGAGACCTCTGGGACAACATTAAACACACAAACATTCGAATTATAGGGGTTCCAGAAGAAGAAGAGAAAAAGAAAGGGACTGAGAAAATATTTGAAGAGATTATAGTTGAAAACTTCCCTAATATGGGAAAGGAAATACTTAATCAAGTCCAGGAAGCACAGAGAGTCCCATACAGGATAAATCCAAGGAGAAATACGCCAAGACACATATTAATCAAACTGTCAAAAATTAAATACAAAGAAAGCATATTAAAAGCAGCAAGGGAAAAACAACAAATAACACACAAGGGAATCCCCATAAGGTTAACAGCTGATCTTTCAGCAGAAACTCTGCAAGCCAGAAGGGACTGGCAGGACATATTTAAAATGATGAAGGAGAAAAACCTGCAACCAAGATTACTCTACCCAGCAAGGATCTCATTCAGATTTGATGGAGAAATTAAAACCTTTACGGACAAGCAAAAGCTGAGAGAGTTCAGCACCACCAAACCATCTTTACAACAACTGCTAAAGGAACTTCTCTAGGCAGGAAACACAAGAGAAGGAAAAGACCTACAACAACGAACCCAAAACAATTAAGAAAATGGGAATAGGAACATACATATCGATAATTACCTTAAATGTAAATGGACTAAATGCTCCCACCAAAAGACACAGATTAGCTGAATGGATACAAAAACAAGACCCATATATTTGCTGTCTACAAGAGACCCACTTCAGACCTAGAGACACATACAGACTGAAAGTAAGGGGACGGAAAAAGGTATTTCATGCAAATGGAAACCAAAAGAAAGCTGGAGTAGCAATTCTCATATCAGACAAAATAGACTTTAAAATAAAGACTATTACAAGAGACAAAGAAGGACACTACATAATGATCAAGGGATCGATCCAAGAAGAAAATATAACAATTGTAAATATTTATGCACCCAACATAGGAGCAACTCAATACATAAGGCAAATACTAACAGCCATAAAAGGGGAAATCGACAGTAACACATTCATAGTAGGGGACTTTTTAACACCCCACTTTCACCAATGGACAGATCATCCAAAATGAAAATAAATAAGGAAACACAAGCTTTAAATGATACATTAAACAAGATGGACTTAATTGATATTTATAGGACATTCCATCCAAAAACAACAGAATATACATTTTTCTCAAGTGCTCATGGACCATTCTCCAGGATAGATCATATCTTGGGTCACAAATCAAGCCTTGGTAAATTTAAGAAAACTGAAATTGTATCAAGTATCTTTTCCGACCACAATGCTATGAGACTAGATATCAATTACAGGAAAAAACCTGTAAAAAATACAAACACATGGAGGCTAAACAATACACTACTTAATAACGAAGTGATCAGTGAAGAACTCAAAGAGGAAATAAAAAAAATACCTAGAAACAAATGACAATGGAGACACGATGACCCAAAATCTATGGGATGCAGTCAAAGCAGTTCTAACAGGGAAGTTTATAGCAATACAATCCTACCTTAAGAAACAGGAAACATCTCGAATAAATAACCTAACCTTGCACCTAAACCAATTAGAGAAAGAAGAACAAAAAACCCCCAAAGTTAGCAGAAAGAAAGAAATCATAAAAATCAGATCAGAAATAAATGAAAAAGAAAAGAAGGAAACGATAGCAAAGATCAATAAAACTAAAAGTCCTGGTTCTTTGAGAAGATAAACAAAATTGATAAACCATTAGCCACTCATCAAGAAAAAAAAGGGAGAAGACTCAAATCAATAGAATTAGAAATAAAAAAGGAGAAGTTAACAACTGACACTGCAGAAATACAAAAGATCATGAGAGATTACTACAAGCAACTCTATGCCAATAAAATGGACAACCTGGAAGAAATGGACAAATTCTTAGAAATGTACAACCTGCCAAGACTGAATCAGGAAGAAATAGAAAATATGAACAGTCCAATCACAAGCACTGAAATTGAAACTGTGATTAAAAATCTTCCAACAAACAAAAGCCCACGACCAGATGGCTTCACAGGCAAAGTCTATCAAACATTTAGAGAAGAGCTAACACCTATCCTTCTCAAACTCTTCCAAAATACAACAGAGGGAGGAACACTCCCAAACTCATTCTGCGAGGCCACCATCACCCTGATACCAAAACCACACAAGGATGTCACAAAGAAAGAAAACTACAGGCCAATATCACTGATGAACATAGATGCAAAAATCCTCAACAAAATACTAGCAAACAGAATCCAACAGCACCTTAAAAGGATCATACACCATGATCAAGTGGGGTTTATTCCAGGAATGCAAGGATTCTTTAATATATGCAAATCAATGTGATAAACCATATTAACAAACTGAAGGAGAAAAACCATATGATCATCTCAATAGATGCAGAGAAAGCTTTCAACAAAATTCAACACCCATTTATGATATAAACCCTGCAGAAGTTGGCATAGAGGGAACTTTCCTCAACATAATAAAGGCCATATATGACAAATCCACAGCCAACATTGTCCTCAATGGTAAAAAACTGAAAGCATTTCCACTAAGATCAGGAAGAAGACAAGGTTGCCCACTCTCACCACTCTTATTCAACATAGTTTTGAAAGTTTTAGCCACAGCAATCAGAGAAGAAAAGGAAATAAAAGGAATCCAAGTCGGAAAAGAAGAAGTAAAGCTGTCACTGTTTGCAGATGACATGATACTATATATAGAGAATCCTAAAGATGCTACCAGAAAACTACTAGAGCTAATCAATGAATTTGGTAAAGTAGCAGGATACAAAATTAATGCACAGAAATCTCTGGCATTCCTATATACTAAGGATGAAAAATCTGAAAGTGAAATCAAGAAAACACTCCCATTTACCATAACAACAAAAACAATAAAATATCTAGGAAGAAACCTACCTAAGCAGACAAAAGACCTGTATGCAGAAAAGTATAAGACACCAATGAAAGAAATTAAAGATGATACAAATAGATGGAGAGATATACCATGTTCTTGGATTGGAAGAATCAACATTGTGAAAATGACTCTACTACCCAAAGCAATCTACAGATTCAATGCAATCCCTATCAAACTACCACTGGCATTTTTCACAGAACTAGAACAAAAAATTTCACAATTTGTATGGAAACACAAAATACCCCGAATAGCCAAAGCAATCTTGAGAAAGAAAAACGGAGCTGGAGGAATCAGGCTCCCTGACTTCAGACTATACTACAAAGCTACAGTAATCAAGACAGTATGGTACTGGCACAAAAACAGAAAGATAGATCAATGGAACAGGATAGAAAGCCCAGAGATAAACCCACACACATATGGTCACCTTATCTTTGATAAAGGAGGCAGGAATGTACAGTGGAGCAAAGACAGCCTCTTCAATAAGTGGTGCTGGGAAAACTGGACAGGTACATGTAAAAGTATGAGATTAGATCACTCCCTAACACCATACACAAAAATAAGCTCAAAATGGATTAAAGCCCTAAATGTAAGGCCAGACTATCAAACTCTTAGAGGAAAACATAGGCAGAACACTCTATGACATAAATCACAGCAAGATCCTTTTTGACCCACCTCCTAGAGAAATGGAAATAAAAACAAAAATAAACAAATGGGACCTAATGAAACTTCAAAGCTTTTGCACAGCAAAAGAAACCATAAACAAGACCAAAAGACAACCCTCAGAATGGGAGAAAATATTTGCAAATGAAGCAACTGACAAAGGATTAATCTCCAAAATTTATAAGCAGTTCATGCAGCTCAATAACAAAAAAACAAACAACCCAATCCAAAAATGGGCAGAAGACCTAAATAGACATTTCTCCAAAGAAGATATACAGACTGCCAACAAACACATGAAAGAATGCTCAACAGCATTAATCATTAGAGAAATGCAAATCAAAACTACAATGAGATATCATCACACACCGGTCAGAATGGCCATCATCAAAAAATCTAGAAACAATAAGTGCTGGACAGGGTGTGGAGAAAAGGGAACACTCTTGCACTGCTGGTGGGAATGTTAATTGATACAGCCACTATGGAGAATAGTATGGAGGTTCCTTAAAAAACTACAAATAGAACTACCATACGACCCAGCAATCCCACTACTGGGCATATACCCTGAGAAAGCCATAATTCAAAAAGAGTCATGTACCGAAATGTTCATTGCAGCTCTATTTACAATAGCCAGGACATGGAAATTACCAAAGTGTCCATCGACAGATGAATATTAAAGAAGATGTGGCACATATATACAATGGAATATTACTCAGCCATAAAAAGAAACGAAATTGAGCTATTTGTAATGAGGTGGATGGACCTAGAGTCTGTCATACAGAGTGAAGTAAGTCAGAAAGAGAAAGACAAATACCGTATGCTAACACATATATATGGAATTTAAGAAAAAAAAATGTCATGAAGAACCTAAGGGTAAGACAGGAATAAAGACACAGACCTACTAGAGAATGGACTTGAGGATATGGGGAGGGGGAAGGGTAAGCTGTGACAAAGCAAGAGAGAGGCATGGACATATATACACTACCAAACGTAAGGTAGATAGCTAGTGGGAAGCAGCCGCATAGCACAGGGAGATCAGCTCAGTGCTTTGTGACCACCTAGAGGGGTGGGATAGGGAAGGTGGGAGGGAGGGAGACGCAAGAGGGAAGAGATATGGGAACATATGTATATGTATAACTGATTCACTTTGTTATAAAGCAGAAACTAGCACACCATTGTAAAGCAATTATACTCCAATAAAGATGTAAAAAAAAAAATAAAGGTAGAAGATATAAATAGACATTTCTCCAAAGAAGATATACAGATGGCCAAAAAGCACATGAAAAGATGCTCAACATCACTAATTATTAGAGAAATGCAAATCAAAACTACAATGAGGTATCACCTCACACTGGTCAGAATGGCCATCATCAAAAAATCTACAAATGGGCTTCCCTGGTGGCGCAGTGGTTGCGAGTCCGCCTGCCGATGCAGGGGACACGGGTTCGTGCCCCGGTCCACGAAGATCCCACATGCCATGGAGCGGCTGGGCCCATGAGCCATGGCTGCTGAGTCTGCGCATCCGGAGCCTGTGCTCCGCATCGGGAGAGGCCACAACAGTGAGAGGCCCAAGTACCGCAAAAAAAAAAAAAAATCTACAAACAATAAATGCTGGAGAGGGTGTGAAGAAAAGGGAACCCTCCTACACTGTTGGTGGGAATGTACAGCCACTATGGAGAATAGCATGGAGATGCCTTAAAAAACTAAAACTAGAGCTACCATATGATCCAGCGATTCCACTCCTGTTCAGTGTTCTTTGCAGCCCTATTCACAACAGCCAGGACATGGAAGCAACCTAAATGTCCATCAACAGAGGAATGGATAAAGATGTGGTACATATATACAATGGAATATTACTCAGCCATAAAAAGGAATGAAATAATGCCATTTGCAGCGACATGGATGGACCTAGAGACTGTCATACTGAGTGAAAGTAAGTCAGAAAGCGAAAAATAAATATCATATATTATCACTTATATGTGGAATTTTAAAAATGGTACACATGAACCTATTTACAAAACAGAAGTTGAGTCACTGATGTAGAAAACAAACTTGTGGTTACTGGGGGAAAAAGGCAGGGGGTAAACTGGGAGACTGGGATTGACATACACACAGTACTATACACAGAACGGATAATTAATAAGAACCTACTGAATAGCACAGGGAACTCTATTCAATACTCTGTAACATGGGAATAGAATCTAAAAAAAGTGGATATATGTGCATGTATAACTGACTCACTTTGCTTCCTGTACAGCAGAAACGAAACACTGTAAATCAACTATACTCCAATAAAAAAAAATTTTTTTTTAATCATCATTGAATCTTGTCGTTGGGTAGCAGGGTCTAAGCTAAAAACACTTAAAATAGGACAGATAAACAAAACCTCCTTTAGCCATAGAGAGACAAAAGAGATGGGAAAAGCACAAAGATGAACTACATTCCTACGACAGAAGGGCTGACATTGTTTTGTCCCCCTGATGGCAGCCTCCCCAGTGGAGTGGAGTGGGCAGCTCAGGCAGCCAGTGCTCCTGGTCCTCTTACCATGTAGTATCCTGGAAGCAGCTTCTGCAGAAACTCCGCCTCTTTGTGCTGGACTGTTTTAATGATGAATTCATCATCGCTGGACACATAGAAGAGGGAACCACTAGCTCCAGAGTTGCAGAGTTCAATCAGCGGCTCATTGCAGAGGGAGTACTGGGCCCAGAGAAAAGAGAGCAAGAGGTTCAGAGATACAAGGGCATGCCCAACCAGAAATCAACTACAGATGCAATTCTAAAGAAAAACTAGAGCAAGAGTGTGGAGAGAGGGTCTTCCTTTGGAAGTATCCCTCTGATACTGGAGTCCCAGGGTCCTGAAATCTGGAAGCTTACCAAGTAATCATCAGGGCGGATACCAAATAACTCCCGAAAGTAGCGGAAGGCAACAGGTGCATAGGTCTTGAACCGAAAGTCACTGTAGTGATGAGCAGGAGTCAGGTTGCTCCCTTCACTGTGGGGTTGAACAGAAGAAGCCATAACTTACCAGTTCCTGTAAGTTAGGGAGTCCACACCCTGGAAAGATACTCAGTCACCCAGAGCCAGGTCAACACATCCCTCCTGAGAGAACCAAAGGGACTGGATGAGTCAGTTACATAATGGGACAAGGCACAACACGGGGATTAAGACATGGGCACAGGAATCATATTACCTCCTCCCGATGCACTAAATTGTTTTTTAGGGCTCAGTCCACAGGCCGGAGGCTCATGGAAACATCCAAAGGAGAGCATGTGCTCTTCAAATTCTCCAGTCCCCATATCACCCTGATTAAAATCAGGTTAAGGATTGGATGCATGCCTAAATTAGACATGAACCCTAAAATGCCCTGATGATGATATAAAAAAGCCACATTTTCTAGGACATTCCCCTGCACATTAACCTCTGTACCTCGGAAAGAAGATACTCTCCACCACATAGAAGTCTTGCATGAGGACATCCCGCTCTGGTTTGGTACTCAGGCTCCCCACAGTGTGAGTAATGCCTAACTGGATGGCACCTTTTAAAGCTGACGAGGTTGTCTAAGAAACAAGAGAAACAAGAGGAAAGTTTCTAGTATTAAATCTGATCATAGCAATAAAAACTCAGAAGAACCAGAAGGAACACGGGAGAGCAAATGCCTATCTAGTAGTTCAGACTAAACTGGGGCAATCCAGTTTCCCCATCCCCACACTCTACATGGCAGTTAAGCCTGCAAAGATTGGAAGAGCATGAAGATACAGAATAGCAAAGTGGGGACTCTCTAAACAAGGTGTTCCCTCCTATTCACATCTATATCTGGAAGATACGTTGTACTGAGAGAACAATCCTAGGTCTCACTCCAAAGGTTCCTGCCCCCAGAGTATATGGAGTCCTCCAAACATTTTATTCATCTGATACAGAATGTAACTAAAATTAACTGATACTCTGATTCACTGCCTAGCTACTGAAGTTCAGTTCTCTAAGGCAAGGGCTGACTGGCGTTCCAAGGACAACTGAGTGGCAAAAAAAGCTCCTGACTAAAGAAGAAAGCCTGAAAGATTCAAATTATTTCTGAGAGAACTATTCAGATTTAAAATTATCATACTGTGGTCAAAACACAAATATAAGAGCCCCACTCTTACAATCCAGGATTTCAATGTCATGGGAAAATGTCGTATTATCTAGTTCTGTGCTGTCCAATATAGTAGCTACTAGCTACACTCGGCTATTTAATTTTAAGTTAAAGTTAATTTAATTTAAAAATCATTTCTTCAGTCTTACTAGCCACATTCAGGTATGATTAGTGGGTACCACACTGGATAACACAGATATAGCACATTTCAATCACTGTAGAAAGTTCTATTGGACAGTTTTGTTCTAAGTGATTTCCCTTATCCCCCCAACCCTCACCAAATATTACTTGTATCAATATTCTACCTAGTCCTCATCGGGCATTAAAATTATAACTAGGGACTTCCCTGGTGGTCCAGTGGTTAAGAATCCGCCTCCCAGTGCAGGGGATGCGGGTTCGACCCCTGGTTGTGGAACTAAGATCCCACATGCCATGGGGCAACTAAACCCATGCGCTCTGAAGCCCACGTGCCACAATTAGAGAGAAGCCCGTGAGCCACAACGAAGCGCCTGCACACCACAACGAAAGATACCATGTGCCACAGCTAACACCCAATGCAGCCAAATAAATAAATATTTTTAAAAATAAGAATAGGGATTTCCCTGGTGGCACACTGGTTGAGAATCCACCTGCCAATGCAGGGGACACGGGTTTGAGCCCTGGTCCAAGAAGATCTCACATGCCACGAAGCAACTAAGCCCATGCACCACAACTACTGAGCCCGCGCACCACAACTACTGAAGCCCACACGCCTCGAGCCTGTGCTCTGCAACAAGAGGAGCCACCGCAGTGAGAAGCCTGCATACTGCAACGAAGAGTAGCCCCTGCTTGCCACAGCTAGAGAAAGCCCATGCACAGCAACGAAGACCAAATGCGGCCAAAAAAATTTAACACTTAAAAAAAAATTTTTAAATAAGAATATTTAAAAAAAATAAATAAAATTATAACAAATTTTTTAAGTGCTTGCCTCTCCAATTAGACTAGAAACTCATCTTTTTGTCTCAGTGTTCAGCACATAAAAAGAGCTCAATAAATGTGTTTAATTGACATGGGCCTCAGAGTCCATTCCCAGGGAGAGTCAGGTCCCTGACTGAGAATGAGTCAGTCCACCTCTATCACTTCGGACAATGCAATAAAGACAGAGAACAAACACAAGAAAAATTTACATGGGCCAGACAAGGTATAGATGCCAAATAGGAGGTTGAACACTGTACCCCAGGAAACCTAAGCATCTCCAATTAGTCCAGAACTGGGGAATTGGGTCACTCCAGGATGCTTCTCTCCTGTTTTCCCTTCACCAGTTCAATTTTCTCTTCTTGGTTATTACTACTATCTTTCCAATCCATTTGATATCTCTAGCTCTAAATCAGGTATTCTAGGCCCTATTCACCAAATGAAACTACAATCTTAAAAAAACAAAACCCATGGACTTCCCTGGTGGTCCAGTGGGTAAGATTCCATGCTCCCAATGCAGGGGGCCCTGGTTCGATCCCTGGGCGGGGAACTAGATCCTGCATGCATGCCACAACTGAGAGTCCACATGCCGCAACTAAGAGCCTGCACGCCACAACTAAGAGCCCGCATGTCACAATTAAGAGTCCACATGCCACAACTAAGAGTCCGTATGCCGCAACTAAGAAACCCACATGCTGCAACTAAAGATCCCGCATGCCGCAATGAAGACGCTGCGTGCCACAACTAAGACCCAGCACAGACAAAAAACAAAATAAAACAAAACATACACACACACAAAGAAAAATTCTTGACCTGCTGTCTATCTCTGTATCACCAAGCTGAATGGGATCCAGCCTTCACTTTATGTACATCCAGCACAAGAGACATGGTTCCCTAAAGCTAGGTAAGAATGGCCTTGGGGGCTTATTACATGTTTATATCTAACAGGGAAACACAATTTCTTCAGCTCAGTGAAAAAGCATCCAACACCAGATTTGTTCATTAAGAACATTCTCATTTAAACACATATATGGGGACTTCCTTGGTGGCACAGTGGTTAAGAATCCGCCTGCCAATGCAGGGTACACGGGTTCCATCCCTGGTCCAGGAAGATCCCACATGCCACAGAGCAACTAAGCCTGTGTGCCACAACTACTGAGCCCACGTGCCACAACTACTGAAGCCTGTGCGCCTAGAGCCCATGTTCCGCAACAAGAGAAGCCACCACAATGAGAAGTCCATGCACCGCAACGAAGAGTAGCCCCCTGCTCGCTGCAACTAGAGAAAGCTGGCGAGCAGCAACAAAGACCCAACACAGCCAGAAACAAAACCAAACAAAACGAAAAACACATATACAGGGCTTCCCTGGTGGCACAGTGGTTAAGAATCCGCCTGCCAATGCAGGGGACACGGGTTCGAGCCCTGGTCCGGGAAGATTCCACATGCTGCCGAGCAACTAAGCCCGTGCGCCACAACTACTGAGCCTGTGCTCTAGAGCCCATGAGCCACAACTACTGAGCCTGTGCGCCACAACTACTGAAGCCCGCGCATCTAAAGCCCGTGTTCCGCAACTAGAGAAACCACCGCAATGAGAAGCCTGCGCACCGCAACGAAGAGTAGCTCCCACTCGCCACAACTAGAGAAAGCCCGCGCGCAGCAACGAAGAGCCAACGCAGTCAAAGATAAAATAAATTTATAAAACAAAACAAAACCCATATATACAGATGGGAAATAATTTACCCTTTGTGAAGTAAATTCTAAAGTTCAAGTTGCGGGGCTTCCCTGGTGGCACAGTGGTTGGGAATCCACCTGCCAATGCAGGGGACACGGGTTCGAGCCCTGGTCCGGAAGGATCCCACATGCCACAGAGCAACTGTGCCCATGTGCCACAGCTACCAAGCCTGCGCTCTGGAGCCGCGAGCTACAGCTACTGAGCCGCGCACCACAACTGCTGGGGCCCATGCGCCTGGAGCCCATGCTCCACAGCAGGAGAGGCCACCGCAGTGAGAGGCCCACGCGCCACAGCGGAAGAGTGGCCCCCGCTCGCCGCAACTAGGGAAAGCCCGCGCACAGCAACGAAGACCCAATGCAGCCAAAAATAAATAAAAATAAAATAAATTAATTAAATTTATAAAAAATAAAGAAGTTCAAGTTGTATGATGGCTATTGTGCAAAGGTTTAGCGTATCAAGAAATGGGATGGAATGTGGAGAATAGTATCAAGGAGACAGAACTATCCCTTCCTGGAGTAAGATGAATGGGTTTCACCCAGACACACCTTTTTATATGTTGTCTCTCCTGAGGAATCAACACCTCGGTGGCCTATTTTCTTCATGGGCATGCTAGAGGCATAAGGCACCTAGAATAAGAAGAGTCAAGATTAGTACATGATTCCCATGTAACACACCAAACAGCTACCACGATGGTAAATCAAAAAAAACAAAACATGCAACACACCCTTTTTAGGTTAAGAACGTTTTATAAAATCTTCAGAAGATCCCTCCCATGCAAACACACAGCTATAGTGTTGCTCCCCAAAGAACTAAACTGACTAAAAGAACACAAAGAAAACTCCAAATGACATATATTTCACCTCTGGTTCTCAGAAAGATGACATGGAAAATTAAAATGATTATCATTAAAGAAAAGGAGAAACAGGGGAAGTAAGCAATAGCAGCCCCAGAAAAAAGGAAAGACCCTCAGTTTACAAAAGCAAGAGAGAAGTAGAGCTCCACAGACCCAGCTTTCTTTCAGAAACTACTACCCCTCTAATATTCAACCCAACCTGAACACTATTTGATCAAACTGAATTCACCAGCAGAAATGATCTAGCCACTGGCAAATGCAAGTACTGCGAGCCCAAGTATTAAGAGGCTGTGGCAATAAGATGAGTCCTCTAAGAAAAGGGCCTCAGTGCCTCAAAGAGATTCCTGAGAACGTGGTATGGCTTTGTTTTCTATTCACATACATCACAGCCTCTGAAAAAAGGAAGAAGTAAAACCAGTGGAGCAGAGGCTAGAAGGCTATTCTCCACAGCCAAGATGCCAGCACAACAGACATGAAGGTATTCTTCATGATGTCGATACTCAAGTTAACAAGCCAGAAGGCAAAAAGACTACTGAAAATAGCATGTTACCATCTTAGGGCCTGATATTTAAGTTCTACTCTTCTTGCTAAGACCCTTAGTGCCAGAAAACCCTCAGTATATATCCTGACAGATCTTGGAAGATGTTCTGAGAAAAAAGCCTAAAATCCTACGCCAAAATGGTCTGCACTCTGAGGTCCCGTCACAAAACCCAGGAGAGATGCAAGAAGTAAAAAGAGGAATGGGAAATACTCTGTGGGAAGAAAATTAAGCAAATACAAGATACTCTGCACAAAAGAGAAAAACTTAGAATATCAACAGCTTCAGTACGGTTAAAAGAAGTTCGCCACATTCACTGAAGCTACGCAGTCAGGAGGTATTAACAGCAAAACAAGAGAACGAGCTTTAGTGTCAGACTAGCTTTGAATCCTAACCTTATTAATTACAAGACCTTGGGCAAGCTATAGAACCTCTAATCTTCACTTTTTCATCTATAAAACATGGATAACAACAGTACCTACACTCATAGAGGCTCTTTGAAGGATTAAATAAGAATACCTGTAAAGAGCACTTAGGTACCTTATTTACTCTTTGGTACATTAAAAAAAGGCTCAGGGTCTTCCCTGGTGGCGCAGTGGTTGGGAGTCCGCCTGCCAATGCAGGGTTCAAGCCCTGGTCCAGGAAGATCCTGCAGCCGCGGAACAACTGGGCCCGTGCGCCACAACTGCTGAGCCTGCCCTCTGGAGCCCGTGAGCCACAACTGCTGAGCCTGCGTGCTGCAACTGCTGAGGCCCCCACGCCTGGAGCGTGTGCTCTGTGATGGAAGAGGCCACCACATTGAGAAGCCCACGTACTGCAGCAAGGAGTAGCCCCCACTCGCTGCAACTAGAGAGAGCCTGCGCACAGCAACGAAGACCCAACAGATCCAAAAATAAATAAATAAAATAAGTAAATTTAAAACATTAAAAAAAAGTTCAATAAATCTGAGCTATTATTAATATTCATAATAAACTGTGACAAAAGTAGAGTTGTATAATTACTAGCCTACCAAAGAGATGTGAGAACCTTATCTAGATTCCAAGACCCAAGTAGGGGGAAAATAAGGATGTTATAAACAGGTATCCTTCTATCCCAGAATTAAGGTTTTAGAACCACTGTATCAATATAAAACTCACCTCAGATGCCATGGGTCTCTTGATTCCAGATGCTGTGAAAAAAATAAAATAAACAAACACAACCATAAGTATATACACACACTCACAACGATCTCTATCAAGCCCACTGAAACAATCAGGATTTGAGTCACACTAAACCTGACAATGAGCTCCTGCCTCTTGCTCATTGATAACAGATCCTTTTGGATAGGGATTTTAAATGTCCCTTCTTTTTCCTCCTCCATACTCACAGAGCCCTTATGCATATTCTGTTCTCATTCTAGTCCTTTTTCTTACACAAGTGTTCATATTTTCTCTAGGAAATATATCTGTTCTTGATACATTTAACCATCAGAGCCAGAGGGTCTCATTTGATACCATGGCTGAAAGAGAAAGGGCATAAGAGATACCAAGACTTATCGGACAACCTGGGCTTGATTAATAATTTTTCCTGTAGAGCTAAAAGGGTAGGTACTCTTAGAGCATATCTATGGTGCTTTACACTTCTACTAATTATTTCAGAAAAAAGGTAAAGAGTTGGTCTATGGAAGCTTTATTTACAGTAGCCAAGATATGGAAGCAACCTAAGTGTCCATCAACAGATGAATGGATAAAGAAGCTGTGGTGTGTCTGTGTATGTGTGTGTATACATATACATATTTATGCAAATGGAATATTACTCAGTCATAGAAAAGAATGAAATTCTGCCATTTGCAACAACGTGGATGTCTCTAGAGGTTATTATGCTTAGTGAAATAAGTCAGAGAAAAACAAATACTCTATGTTATCACTTATATGTGAAATCTAAAAAATAAAACCGATCAATGTATATAACAAAACAGAAACAGACTCACAGAGAGAAAAAACTAGTGGTTACCAGTGGGGAGGGAAAAGCGGGGAGGGACAAGCTAGGGGTAGGGGATTAAGAGACACCAACTACTGTGTATAAAATAAATAAGCAACAAGGATATATTGTACAGCACAGTGAAATATAGCCATTATTGTGTAATAACTTTAAATGGAGTATTATCTGTAAAAATATTGAACTACATTGTACATCTAAAACTAAAACATCTAAAACATCTAAAAATAATATATTATTATAAATCAACTATTCTTCAATTTTAAAAAAAAGAGTTGATCTATGGAGATGAGGAGGCTAAGGATGGGGAAATGCAATGTCAAAAAAATGGAAGAGCACAGAGTGCAGGCAGAACCTGACTCTACATCCTTCCATCCTCATCTTGATTTCTGCTGTAAAAGCAACAGGAATTTGTTGGTGTGTACTTAGTAAATATATAATCAGTGGAGATGTGTAAGATAAGTGTGTAGTTAAATCTCATCAATATTATGACTTTTATCCACTTAAATGTAGAAAAAGATTTCAAGAATATGTTTAGAAAGTGACTAAAAGACCATTATCTATAGAAAAATACTCTAAAAGGTTAAATCAATTCTTAAGGGTCTGCGATCCCTATAACTTTCATCCATGATCACATTGGAAACAGGGAGACAGAACTTTCTCCCCTTCATATTGAAGAATGTTGGCCTTTTTTCTTCAAAGACTACTGATATATTACTTTGATGTAGTTCTAAAGAATTCAAAATGAATAAAGATTAGCCATATTTAAGAAAATTAAAAAGAAGAATCCAATTCGGATGAATCCTCAATAATATAATACCTGAATAGGAAGACCCCAGTTCTGGTCCATATATAAGGTTTGAGACAAGATGGGCTTAAGGGCAATCAGGTAAAGCTCTAATTACTATTGTTTAAGACCAACGATCAAGGGCCCTAAGAATTTCAGAATATAGCTGGGCTCAGAGAAGAGATTGTGGTAGACCTTAGTAGTACAAAGGCCACAGACTAAGCATTTCTGGTACCAATAAGCAGAGCAGCAAGTTTCCTTCCCCATAGAGAGTCAGAGTAGCAAAACTATGGGGAACAGATGGTTTTCATTCCTCTTCCCAAAAAAGGAGGTAAGGGAAATGTCATCTAGCTGTTAGGAAGATGTGCTGCATAAAATGGCCCAGAAAATTAGAAAAACAGCAGAGCCCAATAATCTATGCTTTTTGCAGGATGCTTCATCTTCAGTCAGGTCAAGTTCAGGTAGGTGAAAGACCATTTTAGAACTGGAACCCTAAGCTAAAGCTTCCAAGGAACAATAAGCCAGGACGAGTCAGATTTATGATAAAACTGTTACTGACTTAAAACCTTTTAGACAAGAGCCAACATGCTGAGCTATTTAAAAATCAGAAGACCTGGGTTCAAATCCCTATTACATCAGGTAAACTGTTCTCTATATTTAACTAAAAAAAGAGGAACCATATTAGAAGGTTTATGTAAAGATCAGATAAGACAAACTAAATCAGGGACTTCCCTGGTGGTCCAGTGGTTAAGAATCCGTCTTGCAGGGCTTCCCTGGTGGCGCAGTGGTTGAGAGTCCGCCTGCCGATGCAGGGGACATGGGTTCATGCCCTGGTCCGGGAAGATTCCCACATGCCGCGGAGCTGCTGGGCCCGTGAGCCATGCCGCTGAGCCTGTGCTCCGCAACGGGAGAGGCCATAACTGTGAGAGGCCCGCGTACCGCATTAAAAAAAAAAAAAAAAGAATCCGTCTTGCAATGCAGGGATGCTGGTTCAATCCCTGGTCAAGGAACTAAGATCCCACATGCCGTGGGGCAACTAAGCCCGTGTGCTGCGACTACTGAGCCCGCACGCTCTGGAGCCAGGGTGCCACAACTAGAGAGAAGCCCGCACGCTGCAATGAAAGATCCTGCATGCCGCAACTAAGACCCACCCAACACAGCCCAAAAAAGGATAAACTAAATCAAAGTACTTCATGGACTGCGACGTGCTATACAAATATGTTGTCATATGTGAATTTTTTTTTTTAAAGAGACCACAGACGGTGCAAGACGGTTTCTTTTTATTTTAATTTTTTAAAAATCTATTTTATTTATTTAGGCTGTGTTGGGTCTTCGTTACTGCGTGCAGGCTTTCTCTCATTGCAGCGAGCAGGGGCTACTCTTCGTCGCGGTGTACATGCTTCTCTTTGTGGTGGCTTCCCGTGTTGCGGAGCACAGGCTCTAGGCACGCAGTCTTCAGCAGTTGTGGCACACAGGCTCAGTAGTTATAGCTTGCGGGCTCTAGAGCACAGGCGCAGCAATTGTGGCGCACAGGCTTAGTTACTCCACAGCATGTGGGATCTTCCTGAACCAGGGATTGAACACGTGTCCCCTGCACTGGCGGGCAGATTCTTAACCACTGAGCCGCTGCGCCCATATGTGATTTCTAATGCAAGAGTAAAGCTGGGCCCCCAGGAAGGTTTAATGTTCAATTACCTAGACCTATATGAAATTCTAATTAGCACCTCAAAGTTCTTGGCTCCTCCCCAAACCCTCAGCCTCCACCTCCCCCCCAACATAACCTTGTGCAAGTGTACAGGCAACTGTAGAATTAGTTAAGTCTCAATAAGGAAATCAGTATGCTTTCAGTTGAGAAGACAACACTGATTCTGGACTTCTTGGTCAGTACCTGGCTTATCCCTTCCTCTTTTACCCCAGAGGAAGGGGTTTGGAGGGAGCTGGCAGAACCAAGAGCCAACATCCAGTCCTAGGCTGACAGTCTCTCCTAGAACACAACCTCTTCTGCATGCAAGGAGTCAATGGACCAAGTTAAACAATGGAGAAAAAAAAGCAGGTAAGTGATTTTCAAGGCAGAGAGTAGGTCTGGGGCTTTCTTTTTTTTTTTTTTTTTTTTTTTTGTGGTACGCGGGCCTCTCCCGTTGCGGAGCACAGGCTCCAGACGCACAGCCTCAGTGGCCATGGCTCACAGGCCCAGCCGCTCCACAGCACGTGGGATCTTCCCGGACCGGGGCACGAACCTGCGTCCGCTGCATCGGCAGGCGGACTCTCAACCACTGCGCCACCAGGGAAGCCCGGTCTGGGGCTTTCTTACTCCCTAAAAAGTTCTACTTTGCTACCTTTCCTAGTTTTATCACACAAACACATAGCTCTAGGGCTGCTACACCCTTACAAAGTACCCAGAATGAGGGTGGGAGGACTTCACTCAGTGGAATATGGTGCCAACTACTTAGCTATCTGCAACTGCAAAGCTTGGATTAATCCCAAGAACACTATAGCTGAAGCAGTTGGATGGATACTGGGGTCTAAATAATAATCAGAACAAGTAACACGGGGAGGAGAATTGGGACCCAAGACTTACTCTCTTCCTTGTCTGAAGTTTTGCCCCTAGGGCACAGGTCAGAGCTCCAACCTCCCAGAGAAGAATGGACAGGAATAGAAAAATAACTGGAGAATTTTATCAATGTTGCTGTAACACCCAGCTTGGTCCAGAAGAAACCCAATGAAGAGCAGTGATATTTCAGGGAACCAGGTACCATCTACTAAGGCTTGACCATTTGGCCCAAGGCTCTGCCAATGAGAAACTGCCTACTGAGACTGAAGAGTCACCAGCACTGTACCTGTTCATCTCCTAATCAAGCTCTCTTCAGAAGGAAGAGGAGGAGCAGAAATGGAGGAAGAGGGGGGAGGTGGACGGAGGGGGGAGGAAAAGTGAGGGAAAAAAAGAGAGAAAAGAAAAGAATACCAACTCAGCATGGCAACACCCGGCTTAGCAATGCCATCCAGCCAATGTTTAAGGAGAACGAGATTTATCCTTATGGATAAGACTAGAATGTTGTTCAACAGAAAGTTTGTTTTCTAGCATCTGTGTGAAAAATGATCTCTGATAAGTATATACTATCATCTTATAATCCCCATATCCACGATCCATATGTATCATCTTCTTTTTGGGTGGGGAAACTGAGTATAGGGCAGAGTTCCAATGTTAAATTTCCTCTTCCTCAGGGAAAAACGTTTCCATAGTTTGTTTCCTTCATGACTATGTAACTCCTACTTATTAACAGGCCCTAGACCAAGAAGCATTCTAAACAACCAGCTAATGTTGCTCTACTGGAAGCAAAAAATAAAGCCATGACAAATAGGCTGCATCAGAAAAATAATGGTTCAAATAACTTAATTCTGAGTGGCTCAGTAGATGATATAGAACCAACCATGGTGATTTCAAGTCCTAGTTCTTCTGCAGAAAGATGGAAATGTAAAAGACCTAGAGGACATTACCAAGGATCAAGGTACAAAACTGTACTCAATTACATATTTACTAAAAAAAAGACTGGCTTGTTGTTCACCAAAAATATTAATAAATAAAAGACCTAGAGGAGCAAGGGTGTACTCACTTTGGGAATTTTTAAAAAATTCTGACCAGAGCAGGTTCAATCTGGCTGAAATTTATAGACATTAAATGAAAGTTGATTTTTAAATAGAACAAGTTGAGAACTTAGTTCCTTCAGCCACATATGAACCTACCTGCCCATTTTCAAGCAAACAAATCAATAACAATTTATATTAAGAAAAAAAATCATTCAGCAAGGGCCTTTGAGATTTTAATCTAATCTTATTTATAAGTAAAAGTACAGAGCATAAGGGATGTGCTCAAAATCACAGAGCAAAGGCAGTGACAGAGCCAGAACTGGAATCCATATTCCTAAGCCCCAGTTCAACTCTCTTTCTTCTAATCTATCTTTTGTTTACAATTTCCTGGCCACTTGGAGTCTAGGTAGGACAAGAAACCAAGGGAACTAGAATACTTTTACAAACTAAATAAATCTCAGAATTGCTAATGGACAACATGAACATATATTTTCTTCCCTTGAGGTATTCCCTTCCCTTCCATTTTCACTGATAAGAGGATTAAGAGCAGAGACCTCCTCCTTCAGTTCCTCTCAATGAAATGAATAACAACACTCTTCCTCCAGCAACAGTCATCAATGTCACTGGCAAAAACAGTAGGAAAGTATCTTTCATTTCTTTTAGTGAGATTATCCTTGTTCTGAATCAGACAATGCCCGTATTCTAGAGGAGCAGAAGCTATCTTTCAAGTCTGATACTTGAAAGAGCAGTTTCACAGATGTTAAGGTCCTCACTAGCAGTAGAAAGTATCTTTTTGTCTTTGTAATAAGACATGAACAACTTTAGCAGAGAGAGAGAGAAAAAGTTTTTAATTCATCTCAGATTGGAGTTTTCTTTTTGGTGTAAGTGGAACCATGTCTTGCTCTGATTAAAAGCATAAGGGTTACGATCATTGAATTTGCAACGACAAAAAGAGGGCATCTGATGGGCACTCCTGTTTCAGTGATCTTGGAATTGACTGCAGAATCAGTCACCAATCCTTGGCAAAAATCCACATTAACTTCTAAAATATTTTCTTAAAGTATGATCAATAACTCCACATAGGGCTTCCCTGGTGGCACAGTGGTTGAGAATCTGTCTGCCAATGCAGGGGACACGGGTTCGAGCCCTGGTCTGGGAGGATCCCATATACCGCGGAGCAACTAGGCCCGTGAGCCACAATTACTGAGCCTGCGCGTCTGGAGCCTGTGCTCCGCAACAAGAGAGGTCGCGATAGTGAGAGGCCCGCGCACCGCGATGAAGAGTGGCCCCCGCTTGCCACAACTAGAGAAACCCCACACACAGAAACGAAGACCCAACACAGCAAAAATAAATAAATTAATTAATTAATTAAAAAAAAATAACTCCACATATTATGCATGGAGGAGCTCAGAATTTTGTTGCTTTTTTAGGACAGCTAAAGTCAGAAGGGGAAGTTCCCTGCTGCACTATTCTTTTGTTGAACAACAAATATTTAACCTGGTTTAAAGTCAAGTTAGTTCACAAACAGCCTTTCAGATTAGTGAGAGAGCAATAAGGTATAGTGGGTAGGAATGTGGGCTCTGAAATCAGAACACCTAGGTTGGCTAGATTTGAATACTAGATCTACCATTTACTAATTAGGTAACTTTGGACAAGTTGGTTAAAATGCTCTAGGCCTTGGTTACCTCATCCATAAAATGGACATATAATAACATGTATTTCATAGGGTTGTTATGAGAATTAAATAAGTCCTGTATAGCACCTAACATGTAATAAATGCTCTATAAATACTAGCGATTATTACTACTATCATTGTGAATTATGAAACCCCATCTACAGGATGGGAAGGGTCAGGGGAAATAAGAGGTACAACAGAAAGGGAAAAGAAAAAGAGACTCATTTACTGAAACAAAAGGAAATGGAGTTATGGGAAGACTTTGAGGGAGACAAAAGATAGTGAACGGATTCATTTCATACTGTGGAACTGTGAGAAAAGAAGTTTCTGGGTTAAGACAGCATCTTTTTTGGAGAGGACAGAGGGAAATGGGAGGTAAAGTGAAATAATGCTTGCAAGACATCCACAGCCTTCTCAGAAGGCCATGCACTACTACTAAAAAAAAGTCTGCAATTGTTATGGGGAAGAGGAGTTGGCTGCTAGTAACTACAAGGACTCATGCTTCTTCAGCACAAATACACATCAGTTCTACCTCTCTTACGGTTGACCCCACAGCACAGAAAGTTGAAACCTAAACGAGGAAAAACAGAAAATTATCACTTACTTCTGGGGTTCTACCTGCTTAACAGCAGAATAAGCACATTAAAAAAACAAACAAACAAAAAACACACAACAATGCTAAAGTTTAAAATTATTAACAGGACCTGACCTGATGACCCCCAGTACCATACTGGGAAATGTTAGATGATTTTCTGCAGTTCTAGGTAAATGTCAAAAAAAGAGACAGAAGGAGAAGCTCAGGCAGAAAAATTCCAGGGGAAAAAAAAAAAAGAAAAATTCCAGGAGTGATTACAAAACTTGCAACCCAAACAATTTCACACTGGAGTGATTTCAGATAGGCCAAAAAATTTCAGGTATAAAGCTCCTTGCATGCAGGCTTCTATCCTTTTAAAAAAGACTGTGTATACATTTTATTTGACGGTCTTCCACTTGTGAGGGCAATTTGGTAATATCTAGCAAAAAGCCTTAAAAACAAATATGTACCATTTGTCCCAGAAGTGAGAATTTATCCTAAGGAAATAGTCAAGTGGACAAAGACATATATACAAAGATATTTATTGTAGCGTTGTACATAATAACTATAATTGGGTAGATATAATGGGAAAGAATCTAAATGAACAATATAGGTGACATAAGTTGTAGTGCAGTCATAAAATGGACTAGTATACAACCATTATTTTTATGTGTAGGATAAAATCCATTATTTTTATGGATAGGATGTCACAATAAGTTGCTGAATGGAAAAAGGTAAAAAATTACATAATGCAATATTTTTCTAAAACACTTACCTATAAAGTCACATGTATTTATATACATAGAAAACGTCCAAAAGATTATATACCAGAATGTTAAAATACGACTATACTGGATAGTGGGATTAAGTTGATATTGTAAGTTTAAGTTTCTATTTTTCCTTATCTATATAAATTTTCTGTAACAAATAATTAGATAATTTAACAATTAAAGGAAAGAGATACACGGGAATGGCTTTATTATCTTTGTTTTATAACCATTTTTCCCAGTAAACTAGTGCTCAACAGTCCCACACATACCACCATCAATCCCCTCCCCACACATTAACTCAAGCTCATTACAACATATTATGATGCTGCAGAGATAGAGGAAAAATGTGAAAAGATGTCTAGAAAGCTGCTGACAATTCCAAGCCACAAATAAGCATGACTCCTATACACTCCCTCCCATTCTTTATTAATTATTACTTTGAGATGCCTATACAACCTGAAACAAACCTATATCAGCACATAGGATAAGAGGTTCTCTCTGAAGAATTTACCTTTCATATCCTTCAGAATATCAATTTTCTCCTATAAAACATGTATACCTAATTTCAGCAGATCTCCTGGATACTTGAAAAATAAAGATCGAGCCTCAAAATTATGAAAATTAGCTGAGAAATCTTTAATGTTACTAAGTAACTTCACAACAGCTGAACTAGCCAAGTCAAGTGCCTAAGTGGAAACAACCCAATCAATTCCCGCTAAAATACAAAGTTGAATCATCATACCATGTCACAGAAAATTTTTCTGAGTAACTCTGTACTGGTCTCAAGGAAGCACTCCATTTTTGTCCTTGGCCCCACCCTAAATTGTGTTTGTGATGAAAAAGGTACCCAAGGCCTTAAAAGAGGAGATAATTGAAACAAAGATATTTTCAGACGGTAAATAGCTCCAAAATATGAGTTGTTGTTCCCCTCCCCCGCCCTGCTCTCAGTGTGTGGAACAAAACAGAGTTGGCCTTAATACCAGAGCCTCTCCCAGTGCTTTCAGAGCAGAAGCATTTCCGATGGAGATGAGATGACATCATCTACCAGATGAGAAACTAAGAGGCAGTCTGTGACTGACTTCAATGTTTGAAGTACTCATATAATTTCGGGAGGCTAGAAGTTGGCCGGATGTGCATCGCTCAGACGAGTTTTGCCCGAACAGGTCATAGAGAAGCAATTCCAGAGACCTACCAATACTACTACAAAAATGTGTCAGTAATTCCTACATAAAGCAGAAAGAGACAAGCAGGCTTTTTGGAAGCAAAATGCTAATTCTTAGAGGGTCTCTTGGTTGATAATATTGAGAGCCAGAGATTTCAAAAGAAAAAAAAAAAGAGCAAAAGCAAAAACCTGCACAAAAAAACAAAAGCCATCAGCCCAGTTGTTTGCTGGACTATCTCAAACAAGCTCTCTGGTCCTCTTTAACTTGAAATACTGAATTTTAATTATACCACTGCATGTAGGAGGCATAATATGTTATCCAAATAAAAATACTCACAAATATGTCTGACGTGTCAGCCTACCTAATGAGAAGTACTGCTGAGGCACAAAGCTCTAAGAGATAGTGTTAAAAGGAAATTTTAAAAAGGCACTATTACTATGCCCTCAATAAGAACTAAACCAAGCCAATTAAGAAAACCAAGCCACATCTTAGAGAAGAGCTAAATTTTGTTTCCTAGCAGGTGTCAGTTTTTCCTAAGGATCTTCTAGAAAAAATGAGAAAGGCAAGGATGCTCTTAGAAACAAAAGCTCAAAAGCAGTTTGATCTACCAGTCCTGGGGTCAGCTGAGAGCCAACCTGGTCAGCTAAGAGCCAACTAAGTAAGTAGCAAGGAATGAGCTGCAAATTTATTAAGACCCATCTTGACAACATACAGACTTTATGCAAAGTCTTTGCCACTATTAACAATGTCTTTGAATCTCACTTTCCTAATTTGTAAAATGAGAGTGTTAAATTAAAATATCTCTACACTTCCCTCTAGTGATAATTTTTTTTTAATTTATTTATTTTTGGCTGCGTTGGGTCTTCGTTGCTGCATGCGGGCTTTCTCTAGTTGTGGTGCTACTGTGTGGGCTACTGTTCATTGTGGTGCGTGGGCTTCGCATTGCAGTGCTTGTTGCAGAGCACGGGCTCTAGGTGCACAGGCTTCAGTAGTTATGGCACGCAGGCCCAGTAGTTGGCGCTCGCGGGCTCTAGAGCGCAGGCTCAGTAGTTGTGGCGCACGGGCTTAGTTGCTCCGTGGCATGTGGGATCTTCCCGGACCAGGGCTAGAACCCGGGTCCCCTGCACTAGAAGGCGATTCATAACCACTGCACTACCAGGGAAGCCCTAGTGGTAATTTTTGCTTCTAGTTCTATAAGCCAAATTTCATGGTTCTCAGGCCTCAAATATGTATCTCTTAGCAGTAAAATTTTGATTGAAATTTGTGAAAAAATCTGAGTCCTTCTTTAAAAGACCCGAGTCTCCTGGATAAGCCAACCCACAGCGAAGAAGCAGTTGAGATTTCTGGCAGATCACCACCTCCCAATTCTATTTCCAAACCTGGTTCTATCTATCTTGAAAAAAAGCAGTGGATATTGCTGGCTTAGAATGTACATATTTGAGCCGAGAAAGTAACTTAAATGATATCATAACGAGCATAAATTACCTCAACAATGCACTTCAATCACCTCCCAGACACTAATGCAAGAAAATAAGAGATACGGCCAAGTTCCTTCTCTGCCATCCCTTTTATACAGGTTCTTGTCAATGACAACTTGGAGTTTACCAGGGATGTTTACCTACACTGTGCACAGAAAAGTTAATATACTCTAAGCTATTTATATATCCTTAAAATAAAAAAAAAAACCTCTTCCCATTCTCTTCCTGTAACTTCCCTTTGCCCACTCCCCATCAACATTACTGATCCTTTGGGATAGTGCTTATTCTTGGTTAACTCCATATTGCTCAGTTTAGTACACAAGGCAAATAATAAGATATATGGAACTCCCTACAAGGAATCTGCCCTTCTCTCTCTTTTTACCAGTCTTCTTCAGACTCCAACAATTAGGTGACTTTTTGGGAATCAGATATTTAAAAATTAATACATATTGTATACAGCCATTAAAAACAAACAGACTAATTTCACAGGAGGAGAAAGAAAAATGATCAGTAACAAAGTTTAAAAAGATGGAGGGGTTGAGGGAAAAAAGTTCACTTCAAACAAAACAACAGTAAAAAAAACAACAGAAGCTCATAGGAGATATGAATGAAACAGAACCAACACATATGTACAAACTAAACAATGTTCTCTTTTGATAGGAAAGGGTGGAGAAGTGAAGGGCAACAGGGGAAATGAACTAGGAAGGGGTTTCCTCTAGGAAACACCATCAGTCCAAACACTCTCTCTTTGAGACTGAATGATGGGCTGGGGTTTGGAACACAGAGAAACAGAAATTCTCTCTGTTGAGCTATCAGAAACAGCATACTTCCTGAAGCATACTTGTATCCTTGATCAAGAGGATACACCCAGTAAAAAGGAGAGAGAAGAAACTGACAACTTTGGTCTTTTTGCTTTCTTCATGTCAAGTAAGAATATCCCAAAATTCTAGGAAAGAAAATATCCAGTTTAAAGGACAAAATACCCCCACACACTTTCCTTCTCCCCAGTTCTGAATTTGGCCTGGTGTTATCGCTGTTGTTCACTTCACAGGCTATAGTTTCCATTATTTATTATCAAAGAAAAATAGACTGATAAAATATTTAACAGCTAGTAGCTAGCACATATTTAAGCAAAGTTATTAATCAGAACAGTTTTATATCAAACCAGAACAGCACACAGAAATTAACAAACAAAACATAATATGTATTTTGATATTCAAAGCTAACTTATAAGTACACATTACCAATTAATATCAGATACTGGATACCTAATAAGTCTATATAATTGACAGTGGGCTTGAGCAGCCATGGCAGAAATAAATGGATAATTAAAAACAATGACATTCTAATGTCAGTTTTCCGGCAGAAACTACCAAGGGGACAAAAGAAAAAAGGAGGGGGTAGGTGGGTGTAAACCCTCTGCAGAGAAAGCAAAAAGAAAAATCTCTCCCTACTTATAAAATACCAATCAAAACGGAACCTGGTGATATTCTGCCTACATGGCATTCTGTTCTATCTTTACCTTTCCAAATTTCAGTTTCTCACTCCAATAAAGTGGCTTAAGTTGCTTTATTTTTCACTAGTATGGAAGAATTGAAAGGAAAGAGATCAGTCTGCAAATGGCCTACACTGTACCAAAGAACACAGACAAAAAACCCCTACCATTTGGAGTTATCAGATTACAGCATACATTTATTTACTTGTGGAGCTCTGCTGAGAAGAACAAAGCCACCAGAATCAAGGACTGATAAGACTGGCTCTACTACAAAAGTTCCAAGCAAAAATCTTCTCTCCTGTGTCTTCCAGGGTCTCCCTCACTAGTTAAGGGAAAGTCAGGAAAGGAGCTGTAAAAGTTACCTCCAAATCATTTATTTGTGCTCATGATAAAATCATTTGGTGATGTGTGACAATTTCAGAAATGTTCTGGTCTGAAGCAAAAGGAGCTATTATAGGTTCATGATCTTCTAAGGTTTCAAGTGCTTTTTCTTAGGGGAGTCACACATGATTTTATCACACAGCTCTTATTTCAGGGGAGCAAAGGACACCTCAACACTCTAACTTTACTTTTTAATTCCTCCACTAACTTCAAATCAAGTCTCCAAAACAGAAACTCTTCACTCCCTTCCTGGTGGTAAAAAGGGGACTCAGTGGCTGAATTTCAAACTCTTGATGGACTAGTCAAATTGCAGACAGGGGGCTCTCCTACACTGGTGTGACAGATGGTCGCACTGTCAACAGCACCTTATCAGGGCTGATTTTATTTTTTAAGTGGTGCCACTGTCCAAATAATGAGGATAGGAGGGAAAGGAAGAGAGGGAATACATTTCCTTTAACACATGCAACAGCAGACAGCAAACTGCATCACCTTTTCTTAACCAAAGTTTAAGAACAAGCACATGATAATGGCTGCTGTAAACTGATATTCATTTATAATTGCCTCCCTCCCACAAATCCAAACATGGTAATCACTCCAATGGGAAAAGATCTCTCAGACATCTCTCACATATCTCTCAGAGCGAATGCTTTGCTCTACCTTCTGTATTTCACTTGTCAGCAGCTTAAAAGACCAGCTCTCACTTAATGGTGAAATAATATAGACAGGGGTTTAATACTGGCAGGGAACAACCGTTCTAAATTACCTGTCCTTCCTAATTTGAATGCCAAAAGATTTTGAGCCTCCAAAGGTTATGAGTGACTTATCTAAAACATCAATCTGTCCCTGAATCCTGACATTCTTATTTTGTATCCACTTTCAACACTGCCAGAGAATCTTGCCTTTAGAATTTCAGTTTCACCAATATTTGAGTTCAGCTAAACACCTAAGGACAGTAACTTGGTTTTAGGATGATTAAAACACAAACACACACAGTCCTACCTTGAATTTCTACAAAGCTAGCCTTTAACAATTTAGGAAATCATAAACCATTGTTTATTCCTGCCGATGTCTTAATTCCCCTGGTACCATCCCGACAGAGCACCACTCCCCTCCAATCACAAATAAAACACATTCTCAGTAGCTTTTTTTGCATCAGAATCAAACATCCTCTTCAAAAACATATCCCTGAAATGAAATATTCTATTAAATTAAATTCAGTAAGCCAAAACCTAAGTGAACATGCAGATACAACAAAAAGTCAACAATGCTTATCTGCACACAGATAATCCCATGTTTTCAGAAATATTTATGAGCATTTTTCTTAATTTCTTAATCCATTTCAGTATTTGCCAAAGAAGCAGAAAAGGACGGTGTTAAGAAACGAAAGTAAAAAAAGGAATCTAAGCTATTTATTTTTAGCCATTTTTATATATCTTGACTTCACATATGAACACAGTAAAGCCAAGGAGCTGTAATGTCCACTAAAATCTGATATTTGATTTTCTGGTGAAAACACAATAGCAAAAAACATTTATTCAATCTGAATTACATCTTGCTAGTCCTCGGATCTGGCAGAAAATATAAAAACATACAAAAATATCAAATAGTGACATCTTAAATAGATAGTAGGACTTCCCTGGTGGCGCAGTGATTAAGAATCCGCCTGCCAATGCAGGGGACAAGGGTTCGAGCCCTGGTCCAGGAAGATCCCACATGCCGCGAAGCAACTAAGCCCGTGTGCCACAACTACTGAGTCTGCGCTCTAGAGCCCAGGAGCCACAACTACCGAAGCCCATGCGCCTAGAGCCCGTGCTCCGCAACAAGAGAAGCCACCGCAATGAGAAGCCCGGGCACTGCAACGAAGACTAGCCCCCGCTGGCCGCAACTAGAGAAAGCCCGAGCGCAGCAACAAAGACCCAAGGCAGCCGAAAATAAAAAATAAATTAATTAAAAAAAAAAAAGATCAACCTGGTTTCTAATACCTGATTTGATAGTTAAGTCTGCTTAACGACTGTACACAACCATTCTTCTTTCAGCACTGGGGGAGCGGGAGAAGAGGCTTTAAATTGAGGAGCTACTGTATTAAAAACACTGTCATTTTAACTTTATCCTTCTTCACATTTAGAATGCAACATGAGTTGTTCTGGCCTGCTAATCCTTTACAGGAAAGGTAAAAATCACCTCTCAAGAAACTAAAAATAGATGTACATAAATAAAACTGCAGTTTGGAAAAAGATATTTGTGACCAAGTATTTGCTCATCTGAACTGGAATATGAAAGGTGGAACCCTCTATTTAGTCAACTCAAAATGGGAAGGATGCAATCCCAGGCCTAAGGAAATGTCAATGTCTCAGGTAAAGCATCCATCATGTGGCAGCCTCTCCCGTCCACAGTGTAGAGGCAACAGTCACTGTGGAACCCCAGACATTTCTGATGGAAGCTCTAGAACAGTTTCTGACTCAAACTACCCCCCCACACACACACAAACCCCAACACCACACATTTTCCCTCCTACACACAATCTGTTGCTTTTCTTGTGGGCTTCTCAGCCCTCCTCAATCTTCAATAGTTTCTAACCACTTTGAGCTATATTCCCTGGCTCCCTTCTCAAAGTGCCAATGTCGTGCCTAATCATTCCTCCAGTCCATTTCCTATTATGCAATATTCGCCACAGCACTGAGAGCCACCCCCACCCCATCCTTCTCAGGCCTAATTCCCAGCATCACCTCCCTCAACCTTTACTGCAATTCGAGACGCCACCGTTCCGCCTTCTCCATCTGTTTTCAGGGTCTTTTAGCCCTGATTTCCCACATTCCTAACGTTTTCTTCAAAACCTCCCATTCCTTCCCAAAGTTGGGCAGTCTAGAGATGGGAGTCTCCAAAGGAGAATGTTTGATAAAATTGTACGTTTATCTGTGCGAGCGCACGCGTGTTTGGGGGCGGGGGGGCACGAAGTGAGAAGGAATGACGCATTAGGGGAAGGTGTGACTAAAAAGACGGCTCCAATAACTCCCACCCCCAACAAAATCCACAATTCCCTAACTCCCCAGCAATGGAAAGCGTCCCATAACGCTTCCATACCTTTTAAGTCCCATGGCTTCTCTTCCACAGTTTCATCCAATTAATCCCGCAATTAACTTGGATTCTACCTGCCTCTCACACTACGTAATTCCTCCCTACTTACGAAGCCTCCATTTACTCTACTTTTCTCTACTCCCTTCGGTTCCCTTTCTGTTGCCTTCCTACCCCCACCGTCAATCTCCATCCCTTCCTGACCCTACTCCTTCAAAGCCCTCAACCCGGTCTCCTCGAAGCCAGCCAATGTTCCTGACAGCTTCCCTTTTCTCAGTCAAATCCATCCTTTCCTCACACTCCCCCTGCCAGCTCAGAAAGCTAGAAAAGCCTAGTCCTCTGTCCTCCTTACCGGCAACGACTCGGACATCCCCAACTACAGGTGCCCTTCCTGGGTCTCGCTCTTCCCCCCATCGCACAGCTGTCAACAGCCCCCAGCCCACGCTCCGCCCTGATTACCTGAAGACGAGGTGCAGGGAGGGACCCCGGAATCCGCGGATGAAAACCCAACCGCCGACGACCCAGAGGAGGCCGACGCCATCTTGGCAGCCCCCTCCCCCTCAGCGGCCTCGCTCCTTTTGAATCCTCTTCCTCTTCTCGGAGTCGAATCTTCCCCACGTCTCTTCACAGAACCCGCGTTCTCCGGGCCGCCTCCCCGCCCCCTCTCTCAGATACGTCGCGCCGGCTCCGGGACCAACTCAGGGCCGCACCATTCGGCGGGCATGGGGGAGAACTCTCGTCTCGCACCCTCTCCGCAACTTTAACCGCTTTCCGCGGGAGCTACTTTCCCCCTTCACAACAGAGGAAGCTCAAGCCAGCTGCCGGGACCCCGCGTCCGGACCAAACCACACCTAAAAGAACAAGGTGGAGAGTGAGAAGTCCCAGCGGAGCGAGTGGCCCCTCCCCCTCCTCCCTAGCCACAGCCAGTTTATCGCCCAACCCCACCGCTCCACTCCCGGTGGCCAAAGCAATTCAGGCATCGCGCATGCGCCCAACCTTCTCCGCGGCCCATCCCATCCAATAGGGGAGGAGGGAGGGCCCCAGAGAAATCAAGCCAATCAGGAGGCTGATCCTGGTCACATGACGCGGGTCCGTCGCGCCCTAACAAATCCAAGGGTCGAAGACGGCGCGCCCCTGTCTACGGTGCCTCGGTGAGTCAATCTACGTTCGACTCTTTGAAGAGACTAGGTTGCGAAGTCTGAGCAGGGGATCTGAGTACGCGAGGCTGACCCTTTCAGTTCACAGCCCAGGAAGAACTCCCGATAGAAGCGCCGGTGTCAAGTCAAAGACATTAAACAGTCGAATATCACAAAACACATTCCACCAAGTATTCTTCCGGCTTTACTGCCTTGTTTACCATTTAGTTTAACATGCGTGCATGTCTTGCCTTCCTCTGAATGACATTCGAAACAGATCTACACTTTGCCTCAAACGCAATACTGGGCACAGTGATTGAGTTGAGTAAATATTTGATAAATGAACGAATAATGTCCATTTATTTGATAAATGGATAGGAATAAAGAGCTGTCCAAAAGGGCAACGGAAGGCGATCAGAAACCTAACACAATCTTCCTGTGATCCAGGCCCTTAGTCTCTCTCAGTTACCTATGCTCCAAAGGGCATGGAAACTCAGAGAAATTCCCCATTCTAGTCTAGTCTTCGTACTAACCCCGCTCAATTTTAACAAAATACCCTGGAGATTATGAACCCCGTTGGGGATATGAAGACCTGACTATCTCTGAACAGACTGTAAGCTGCTAGAGAGCAAGGACTGTGTTTCACCCTTGTATCTCCAGCTCCTCCCATGACGTAAGTCTGTACTTAGTAGGGGCTCAATAATTATTCGTGGAATGAATAAATGAAGAGGAATGGAGGAAAAATCCTAGGTATTGCAGCCCCCAACATGGGCCTGGTTATCCTCTATCCGGATGTCTTCTGGGTCTTCGAAAGAGAACATAGGACCTGAACGTCCAGAAAATATCTCCAAGCATTTACCTCTGCCTTCTACCCCCTGCGTCATCAAGATCTAAAATAATTGTTTCCCTGCTGCCACCTGCTGGGTTATTCATCTTCCTTTAGGTACTGAAGATAGACAAACTTCAAATGCTTGTATTACCACTTATAATTCCATAGCAGTGGGATTGTGTTACATTGAAGTATTTTATGATTCTGATTTTAAAATTGGAAATAGACCAATAAAACCCTGACTTACCAAGGCGGTAAGTCAACAGGGGGATCTTCTCCCTCGGATTTGATCTATGAATTAGATTTCAGCCCTCCTGAAAGAAGAGACCCCTGTTTTGTAGCTTCTTAGGGGTTTTTGTTTCTCCTTTACGTACCAGAAAATAGCTACTATTACTCCTACCACCTTGTATTATGTCAGTCTGTTTGCTTGTTCGTCTCCCTCATAAGACTGTGAACATTCCAGGGCAAAGATTACATCTTATCCATTTTTATATCTCAGACATCTAGAATAGTGCCTGGCACAGAGCAGTGCCCAGTACATGCTCCTGAATATATGAATGGATGAGGGCAAAATTCAAAAAGTGGGGCTAGGGGTGTTTTCCATATTTTCCCCAAAACCTTGTCTTTGCCTCCACTCCCAGTCAATCCCTGGCGTGGCCTCTGAGTCATAGAGCCACTCTACCCCAGTAACATTCCTGGCATAGCAGTACTGGGGTGACGTGGCAGGGTGTGGAAGCAGGGGCAGAACAGGACACATTGGCTTGGTGTCCCCAAGGATATGCAAAAGGGAATTCACCAATATATCCTTTAGAAAGGGGGGTGGCAATCTGGTGATCTCAAAATAGAGCCACACATACAGACTTGAAGGAAATAGTGTATACACAGACACACACAAACACACACAGCCTTACTAAAGTGACCTTCATGTCTTAGGACAGTTCCTAACGTCAAAATGGAGTGGCTAGGTCAACATAGAGGCAAAGTAAGAGGATGGGTATCTTATTCACTCAATTAGTCATTATTTCATTCATTCATTGAATTAGCATTATTTAGCCTCAACTACATCCTAGGCACTATGGGAATTCCTGGTATACACAGATGAAGATAAAGTCCCTGGCCTCAAAAAGATCACAGACTAATGACAAAGACAGACACAGAAATGATCAGAATAAAACATAATAGGTGCCATCACAGAGTATGCACAAATGCTGTGTTTTGAAAACCATATTTTCAGAATAAAAAATGGGAAGAGAAGTTGATACACTCTTTTTTTTTTTTTTTGCGGTACGCGGGCCTCTCACTGTTGTGGCCTCTCCCGTCGCGGAGCACAGGCTTAGCGGCCATGGCTCACGGGCCTAGCCGCTCCGCGGCATGTGGGATCCTCCTGGACCGGGGCACGAACCCGTGTCCCCTGCATCGGCAGGCGGACTCTCAACCACTGCGCCACCAGGGAAGCCCCATACACTCTTTTTTTAAATTAATTTTTACTGGAGTATATTTGCTTTACAATGTTGTGTTAGTTTCTGCTGTACAGCAAAGTGAATCGGTTATACACATACATATATCCACTCTTTTTTAGATTTCCTTCCCATTTAGGTCACCACAGAGCACTGAGTAGAGTTCCCTGTGCTATACATAGGTTCTCATTAGTTATCTATTTTATGTATAGTAGTGTATATATGTCAATCCCAGTCTCCCAATTCATCCCACTTCCCTCCTTCCCTCCTTGGTAACCATAAGTTTGTTTGCTACATCTGTGACTCTATTTCTACTTTGCAAATAAGTTCATCTGTATCATTTTTCTAGATTCCACATATAAGTGATATTATACCATATTTGTCTTTCTTTTTCTGACTTCACTCTATATGACAATCTCTAGGTCCATCCATGCTGCTGTGAATGGCGTTATTTTGATACATTCTTTTTTTTAATATTTATTTATTTATATTTTATTTGGCTGCCTCAGGTCTTAGTTGCGGTACGCAGGATCTTCGTTGCCGCGTGTGGGCTCTTAGTTGCGGCATGTGGTATCTAGTTCCCTGACCAGGGATCGAACCCCAGGCCCCCTGCATTGGGAGCGTGGAGACTTAGCCACTGGACCACCAGGGAAGTACCGATACATTCTTGATAATACCACAAACTATTTGAGATTGGAACTATTCCCGAGGATTTAGGAGGCATGATCCCAAGCGTTATAGGAGCTGTGACTGGGAAGAGAGGAATCGGTGTTGAGAAGACTCCACTGTCGTATAGAATTGGAATTTTTCCAGATAGACAAGAAAGAAAAGAGATTTTAAGGAGAAGGAGAAGCATGGAGGCATGACAGTGAATTGGTGTCAGGGAAATGATGCTAGAATAGGATGATGTGGCAGGAGTTGAGGCTATGAAAGGCAGGGAGAGGCTAAATTATGAAGGACCTTGAATGCCATGTGAATAATTATCACCTAGGGACTTCGCTGGTGGCGCAGTGGTTAAGACTCCATGCTCTCAATGCAGGGGGCCCGGGCTTGATCCCTGGTCAGGGAACTAGATCCCACATGCATGCCGCAACTAAGAGTTCACATGCCGCAACTAGGAGCCGGCAAGCTGCAACTAAGGAGGCTGCCTGACGCAACTAAGACCCAGAGCAACCAAATAAATACAAAAAAATTAATAATTATCACCTACTAAACATCTATGTGCTTACTAAATACTGTGCTAAGCAGTTTACAAGGATTACATTTCTTAAACTTCTCAACCACCTTAAAGGGTAGGTATTATTATTAGTCCCACTTTACAGATGAGAAAACTGAAATTCAGGGAGGTAAAGCAACTTGTCCAAAGTCACACAGCTAGAAGACCTTAAGCTCAAACGCAAACTCAGGTCTGGCTGGCTCTAAAGCTGTGCTCTTAACCACACTACTATTCTGCCACAAGGATTTTGGACTTTATCCTGTAGTTGACGGGGAGCCATTAAAGATTTTTGAGCAGAAGAGTGACAAAATCTGCGTTTTTAGAAAGGTTTCTACTGACAGCAGAGTGGAAAACGTACTGGAGCAGAGGGAGACTGACCTCTTCTAAATGAAAATTTCTAGACTCCCAAATTCTGTACTTGGGGTAGTGGGGCTCCTGGTGCCTCCGAGTGGAGTCATTCCACAGCCCAGATGGGCGCGCGAACTGGGGCGGGGAGCTTGGGGTGGTCTCTACGCAGGAGTGGGCGGGGCTGAAGCTTTGAGAAGGCCTAGGGGATGGGACTACGAGCCTCTCGACGCTCTGCTACTTCTGCCTGTAGGCGACCGGCTTCCGCTGCCCGCCCGCAGGTAGTGGTGTCGAGCACCGAGCCCAGAGAACGGTGCTGGGTGAGGAGCTGCTGATGGCAACGGAGTTCGTGTAGGCGATATGAGCTTGGCTGGGGGCCGGGCCCCCCGGAAGACCGCGGGGAACCGACTTTCTGGGCTCCTGGAGGCAGAGGAGGAAGATGAGTTCTACCAGACGACTTATGGGGGTTTCACAGAGGTAAGAGCCGGGCCCAGGAAGAGGGAGGGAAGAAAGCTAAAAGGAGTTCTGACGAAGGGAGAAACCTCGGACAAAGAAGGGGGCGGGGAAGAGAGAGGAGCCCTGGTAGCTGATCCTAGAGATGGGGTGGGCGACATGGGGGGATAAACTGGAGTCCTAGAATGGGAGCCCTGGATGGGGTTGGAGGGGTCAGGAATGGAGAAGCTGTCCGGAGGACCCCAGAGTGTGGCTGAAACCTACTGTGTATTTCCCCAGTTGTGTCTGTCAGTGCACTTTTGACGTGTCTAGCATATGCCAGGCACATCGTAGTCACGCGGTATATACTCGTTGGCCCACTGCCTGGTTATTAACGTGAAGTATAGAAAGGAACCTCTCAAAAAAAATTAGAGGGACTTAGCCTACTCCTTTTTCAACTTTCAGATCTCGTTGTATAGATGTCTTAGATAACCGTTCCTTGACTGTCCTAAAAAGTGTCCCCGTATATTTCCTTCATAAAACATATTTCAATTTGTAATTAGATTTGGTTTGCTTATTTGCTTATACTTTTCCATTAGATTGTAAGCTCTGTAAGGTCAGAGGTGGTCTGTTTTCTTCAACAGTATATGTCCAGTGTCTGGATTGAGTTGGCACTTGTTAAATTTTTATTGATTGAATCTATCCATTCTTTAAATGTTTTAAGCGCGTAGAGCAAGCCAGTCACCGTGACAGGCTCTATGGAAACAGAGAGTTAAAAACACCTCTTTATCTTTACATATTCCAGACTCCAATGGGGGAATTAGCTGAGTTAACAGTCAGTTAAAATATTGTGTGATAAGGAGTAAAATAAGTGTTAAGCATATAGGGTGCTGTGG
This sequence comes from Pseudorca crassidens, assembly GCF_039906515.1. Lineage (NCBI taxonomy): Eukaryota > Metazoa > Chordata > Mammalia > Artiodactyla > Delphinidae > Pseudorca > Pseudorca crassidens. The sequence goes on along the minus strand of NC_090297.1, from coordinate 108,490,018 downwards.
TAACACATGGGAGCCAAAGTTGTTGTTTGGGATGGGCATCCCTGGGGGACATGATGTTTAAGCTGAGGACAGTATGAAAAGTAGGTCTTGGGTGGATGAAGAGCAGTAGGACTGGAAGCAGGGAGAGGAGGAAGGTTAGTCCAGCGAGGGGGTGGGGCAGAATATGTAAAGGCACTGAGATCCTTGTCTGGAACCCACACATCTACTCTCATCCTCCAGACCATGAGGAGAATAAAAGTTAGAGGGAGTAGGCATGGGCCAGATCCTGTAAGGCCTTGTGAACCATGTTAAGGAGTTTTGCTCTTCATTCAAAGGACTGAGAAGATTATTTCATGATCAGATTTTTACTTTAGAAAGATCACTCTGTAATGAGGAAAATGATTTGAAGGAGGCAGTGGGAGTGGAGAAACATGGATAGGAGAGTTCAAGAGAAATTAAGGAAATAGAACCCACAGGACTTGGTGACTGATTAGGAATCATTATTAATCATTAATCATACACAGCCCTGACCAATTAGTTTAAAATAGAACCTTCTCATACCTCCCCCAAAGGCCATTTTCCTATTCCTGTCATTTTACGAGTCGTTATTTAATATGTACCCTTCATGCTTCCAAAAACGATCTAAGGAGGCTTACCATATAAACAAAAAGTAGGAACAGTAAAAATAGAGACAGATCAGAAGTAATTGTACCAGGGCCTCCGCTAAAATGGTAATAGCAGTTGATATTAAATTTAGCTGTGACTTTCCTGGCAACCAAATCCTGAATTCCTTTTTTTAGTAAGAAAGAAGCATATAAGTTCTTCAAGAGAGGTAAACTTACTCAGCTTTAAACCTAGGGAGAATTGTATCCTTATATATAAAGTAACAGGGGTTTGGTAGATGTTGTAAAAACATTCTCTTATCTAGTCATGTCTCTTAATGACCCTCGATAAAAGCCAAAGGAATGGTAGTAAATACGAAACTTAGTGAAAGCATTTCAGTTGGGCACTAAGCTAATGTGTGGTTGAACTACTACCCTCTGGTGATTTGACTTAATACCAGGTCAGTGCTGAGGGGATTAATGTGTTCCCAGGTTGTCTTTCACAGACATCAGTTGGGAGGAAATGATGGTCATCAGTGCAAGAATGAACGCTGGCTGGCTGGCTTGGAGTGTCAACTGTCTGTGTTATTTGCTTACTTTGGCACCATGTGTACCAAGATTAGCCCATTAATCTCATCATTGATTAAAGAGAAAAGCCACATGTTTGAGGTGCAGCCCCGCCCAATTAACTCTCCTGCCCCCAACTGTTTTTTTTTTCCTCTTTCCTTTCCAGTGTGGCTGCCGTTTTAGCCCTAGCTTGTATCACCTCAGGCCTTGGCTCTACTCCATGTTCTCTTCCCCAGCGCATCCGACCACCTCCAGAGCTTTCTGAAACACCCCTTTTATACAGTTTTCCCCTCCCCGCAAATCTTCGGTGGCTTCCCATTATAGATAGTAGTAGTACCCAACTATTTTTCTGTCCCAACTCACCTGAGGAATGAGACATGTTTCTCGGTTAACTTTAGTTTACTTCAACAGTGATTATCAATGCTGGGACAAGTAAGGAGAGGGAGAGGATTGAGAATCACTGGCCTGCAAGTTAAAGTCATAAGTTTATTAGCCTGACATTTAAGTTTCTCTACAGATTGAATGCAACCTTCTTTTCAAATCTTGTATCTCTCTAGGGCAATCAGTTAATGTTGGAAGGAGGCTGTACTGGAGCCAAAAGCAGTCAGCTAGGAAGACTTCTTGCCAGAGACAAACCTGCTTTACTTAGGTCTAAATGCTTAATCTGTCAACATGTTATACACATTCCTGCTTCTGCATCTTTGTTCCTGCCATTTGATCTGCACATGATTCCTTCTTTCCTCTTGGTTATCTAAATACTACCAGTATTTTAAACCATGGCTCAAGTCCTCTTCATTCTTTAGAGTCTAAAGCAGGGTTTAGTAAACTACAACCTGCTGGCTGAACCTGGCCCACTACCTATTTTAATCTGGCCCTTTACAGAAAAAGTTTGCCAACCCCTGTTCTAAAGGAATAAACTCTAAAGTTTAGACCTTCCCAGGCCACCTATTCAGAGCAGGTGTACCTTCCTCTGAACACCTGTAACATTTTATTGCCTTTGGTAGTTTATATGTTGCCTTGTATTAAAACTTCCTTTTATAATTATGCTGTGACATCTACTAGACTGTGAGACCCCTGAAGGTAGAGATCAAACCATATCCTTTTGTACCCCAGCACTTAACACAGTGTGCTAGAGGAGAAGGGCAAGCAATTAATGTTAGAAGGGGTGGTGCTGGAGCCATCAGCTAGGAAAGCTTCTTGCTTGAGGCAAATGAAAGGTTGAGATGGGAAGGAGAGTGGGGCAGCCCTTATCAATAAGCAAAGGGATTCTCTTCGTCCTGGAGGGGCATTAACAACTGATGCCAGTGAGAACCTCATCTCCCTATGTCCCCAGGAATCAGGAGATGATGAGTATCAAGGAGACCAGTCAGACACAGAGGATGAGGTGGACTCTGACTTTGACATCGACGAAGGGGATGAACCATCCAGTGATGGAGAAGCAGAAGAGCCAAGAAGGAAGCGCCGAGTAGTCACCAAAGCATATAAGGTGCAGGGGAGGCCTGGTTCTCTTGGACTTCCTTCATTTGTAGTCTCCCTTTCATCAGGTCCCAGTTGTCCCCACACCAATCTCATTTCCTACTCTGCTGGTTTTCTCTTCCTAAGATCTTCATCTTCTTTCTTCTATTTCTTCTCTTCCCTGGTGTCTGATTTCAATCTGTCGCCAGGAGCCTCTGAAGAGCTTGAGGCCTCGAAAGGTCAGCACCCCAGCTGGTAGCTCTCAGAAGACCCGAGAAGAGAAGGCACTGCTTCCACTAGAACTACAGGATGATGGCTCTGACAGTGAGTGGGGATGTTTGGGTCAACTGACAAAATTGAAATATGGTGATAAAATATTGTATTAGTGTTAAGTTTACTGAAGTTGGTAACTGTACTATGGGTATGTAAGGACAATTCTTATTCTTAGGAAATATACACCGAGTATTTAGGGGAAGAGAGCCATGATGTGTGCAACTTAACTCACAGATTATTCAGAAAACACACGCACACAATGCAAATAGGGCAAGATATTAACAGGTGATCTGGTAAAGGATACATGGGTGTTCTTTGTACTATTCTTACAAATTTTTTGTAAGTTTGAAATGATTTCCAAATAAAAAGTTTTAAAATTAAAAAAAAAAAATACAGAGGAGGTAGACATGAATTCAAAGATTTCTCCCTCTCTTATTTTCTTCCCAGGTCGGAAGTCCATGCGGCAGTCTACAGCTGAGCACACACGACAAACATTCCTTCGGGTACAAGAGAGGCAAGGCCAGTCACGGCGGCGAAAGGGGCCCCACTGTGAGCGGCCACTGACCCAGGAGGAGCTGCTCAGGGAGGCCAAGATCACAGAGGAGCTCAATTTACGTTCACTGGGTCAGTCTGTGGTTTTCAGAACAGCGGGTAGAGGGGCTGAGGAGCATGAGAAAAACTGAGACCTGGAGGACCCAAAGAACTGGAAAGTTGGAGATTTGGGACAAGGGAATCAGGAGAAAGAAATGGGGAGAGTATGTGATTAGGGGCAAGGAAGTAAGCAGTTATGAGGGCTCTGAAGAACAAGTTATATTGAAGTACTTTGGTGTAAAATAAGAATCGTATAGAACTCAGTGCAGATCCTAGTTCTGCTGTTGGTTTGCTGTAAGACTGCAGGCAAATTATGTGCAACCTACTTGCATCTTTCTCTCCTTGTTCACAAAATGGGGTGATGATGCCTACTTTAATGATCATGAGAATTAGAAGTTGAGTAGAATCAGTCAGTTCATGGGATACATTGCTATAAAGTAAAAATTCTTTAAAATCTCTTCAGTTTATGTGCTATTGGGCACACAGTCATGTATGGTAATATATTGTACAAAAACATACATTTCTTTGAAGGATGGTGAGGATTCTCAGATCATGAGAGGTACGTGAGAAATTGAGGGAACAGCAGATTTCGTACCTCGCATCACATGCTCACTCTGGGGCATACTGGCATTGAGTGAAACAACAGGTGAAATCTCCTACAACATTTAATTTGTTATTTCTCTCTCTCTGAATCTCTCTCTTTTTTGACTAAGCACATATAATTGAATGTGTATAACCCAAATACAATTTTACTGTGGAGTAGAAGATTGTTTACCCAGAATATCTGGACCCAACTCATTTCAGTTTAATGATAGTTTTGAAATTTAGATAACTTAACTCCAAAAGACCACAATGACCGAGAAAAGATTTAATTCGTTTCCAACATTTTCAGGATGTATTCTCGTGACATTTTTTTTTTAATATATTAGCTTTAAAATGGGAAATATAACCTCTGTCTGTATAATGACAATGCCGTGCTTTAAAACAGTAGCTATCTCTTAAAACATATAAATGACTGAGAACCATCACAAATAACGTGGTCACTTGATGTCACTGTAATTACAATCTGTATCCTTTGACTACATTGATTGTTTCAGGCCACTGTGAAGAAAGTGATTCCCAAGCTTCTGATATCAGTAACTGACGTAGGAGATCCTGGAGGGGCTTGTTTAGCAGGAGAAAAAATAATAAGCTCATTTTTGAACATGTTGGATTTGAAGTGTCTATGAACAGTTCATGCAGTGCTGAGAAGTCAGTTAAATACACAGATCTGATGCTTGGACAAGATATCTGGGCTAGAAATATAAATTCGGAGGTTTTAGAATATGGATGGTAATTGACATTGGAGTGGATGAGATTACCCAGGGAGAAAGCATAGAGGGAGAAGAGTAGACAGAGGCTCAAGAAGGTCCTGCAGACACTAAAATGTAATGGTCTCCTATAAGAGGAGGAGCTTAGAAAAGAATCTGAGAAGTGGCCAGAGAGTGGGAAACTCCAGAAGAGTTTGTCATAAGAGCACTAAGGAAAGGGACTGTTAGAGGGCAGTAGCTGCTGAGAGCTGCTGAGACACCAGTGAAGAGAACTGAGAAGTGTCCATTGGTTTTGGTGACATGGAGGTCAGAGATGACCTTAGCACTTTTTGGGGACCAAGCCATTTGGAAGTTGGTTGGGAAGCCAGACTTCTAAAATTTGGCCATGAAGGGTAGGAGAGGGAACAGGGAGGTCTGGGGTCAAGGTAGAGTTTGTCATTGTTCTGTTTTATTCAAAGATTGGAGAGTGTGTATTTTTCGTGAGATGCAACTGAAAGAATTTAAAGACAGAAAAGAAAGAAAGGATTGTTAGTAGTGTAGGGTTTTGGAGAAATGGGAGGCGGGGTGGGAGCTAGGGCATGGGTGGAAGAATTGGCCTCCATTAAGAGGAAGGAAGGAAGGGTGGCTCATAGTTGTAGGGTTGTAAATCCAGAGCAGGACAGTGCAGTAGTTTTCATCAGATGTCTTTTAGGCACTGTCATCTCTCAGGTGTTGGGAATAGAGTTGGAAGCTTGAGAGTGAAGACTGTTTGAAATAGTTGTGGAGATAGGATCATCTGCTGGTGTTGGCAGGTCTGTTGAAGTTTGGGACCATGAATTTCTGGGGTTCCACTCTACCTATTGTGTAACTTTTCTCCAGTAGCACTCAGCAATCCAGGTCTGGGCGAGGGAGTTTAGACTGACAAGAGAATGACTGATAGATTGAGGAACCTAAGCTCGATTTAAAAAGGAAAACAAGGGGCTTCCCTGGCAGTCCAGTGGTTAAGACTCCGTGCTTCCATTGCAGGGGGCACGGGTTCGATCCCTGGTTGGGGAACTAAGATCCCCCATGCTGTGCTGTGCGGCCAAAAAATAAATAAAACAGAGGGTTTAAATGAATAAATAAATAAATAACAAGGAAAATGAAGGCTGGAAGCGGTGATAGAATGAAGAGATATTCTGGTATTAGAAGTACTGAAGACCTAGAAGAACAGAGGTATCTAGAGTGTAGAGCAAAGAGACCTGAAGTGTGGGGCCCAATAGGACATGGGCACATCCTGCCCAGGATGTGGGAGAATAATCAGCCTGTACCAGAGGAGAGTGTTGGTCTCTGTGGAAGACAGGTTTCCCGTAAGGCAAGTTTTGGAAGGCATGCTGAGTGAGGAAATTGAGGAAATAGATGAGCTGGCTGATTATAGAGCAGGAGTCACAGAGGGTACAGGGAAGTGTTCAAGAGAAGGGCTGGAAGGTTGGCTCAAGAGAAAGAAAGCAATATTACCAACCAGAATTCAAGTACAAAAGAGGTTAAATCACTGGGGGTGTGGGGGGATGGGGGGCAGGGGGGTGTAGTCCAGAGGACTCTTTTGCTCTTACTCTATCTAGAGGATTGTGTTCACAGTACCCACGTTTAAGGAGGACAAAGGGACCAGGAATATTTAGATCTGTTTATACATTAACAAATCTTTATTGAATTCCTGTAATGTGTGGAATGCTGCGTGACCGTGATAATGTATAGGTAATATGAGTCACAGTCACTGCCCTTAAGGAAGAGACATATATACCAACAATGAACTGCCATAGAGCAGTGTCACCGGGTCCAGCCAGGGGAACTGTGGTGAACTAGAGAGGAGTGCCTGAAAGGAGGAGCAGTTACTCAGCTCAGCTAATTGTTGCCCTGTGAGAATACAGACACAGGGTTGCCAGATTTTCTTATTATTTTTAAAAGGGACCAGAAATCTCTGTGTTTAAATGTAATTTCCTGACTTTTAAATGTCAGCAACTAATTCAAAATTTTCTTTAAAACGCTATCCAAATCAAGCAAAACACATAAGGGAGCTGCCATCTTGCAGCCTCTGCCATAGACTGTGATAAGTACAGGAATAGAAGAGTATTTTAGGCACAGGGGTGGCAAAGGAGGGAGTGACTCAGAACCACGTTGTATGAGGAATGGTTCAGTGGAAGGGGTGTTGTGATCAGCCTGGAGAGAGACGGACACTAATTTCTTTCTTTTTTTTAACTGGGGTGTAGTTGCTTTACAGTGTTAGTTTCTGCTGTACAGCGAAGTGAATCAGCTGTATGTATACATATATCCCCTCTTTTTTGGATTTCCTTCCCATTTAGGTCACCACAGAGTATTATGTAGAGTTCCCTATGCTGTACAGCAGGTTCTGATTAGTTATCTGTTTTATACATATTAGTGTATATATGTCAATCCCAATCTCCCAAGTTATCCCACACCCCCTTTCCCTCCTTGATGTCCATACATTTGTTCTCTACATCTGTGTCTCTATTTCTGCTTTGCAAACAGGTTCATCTGTACCATTTTTCTAGATTCCACATATATGTGTTAACATACAGTATTTTTTTTCTCTTTCTGACTTACTTCACTCTGTATGAGAGTCTCTAGGTCCATCCACGTCTCTACAGAAGACCCAATTTCGTTCCTTTTTATGGCTGAGTAATATTCCAGTGCATTTATATACCACATTTTCTTTATCCACTCATGTGTTGATAGACGCTTAGGTTGCTTCCATGACCTGGTTATTGTAAATAGTGCTGCAGTTAACATTGGGATGCTTGTGTCTTTTTGAATTATGGTTTTCTCTGGGTATATGCCCAGTAGTGGGATTTCTGGGTCATATGATAATTCTATTTTTAATTTTTTAAGGAATTTCCATACTGTTCTCCATAGTGGCTATATCAATTTACATTCCCACCAACAGTGCAAGAGTGTTCCCTTTTCTCCACACCCTCTCCAGCATTTATTGTTTGTAGATTTTTTGATAATGGCCATTCTGACCGGTGTGAGGTGATACCTTATCGTAGTTTTGATTTGCATTTCTCTAATAACTAGTGATGTTGAGCATCTTTTCATGTGCCTCTCGGCCATCTGTATGTTTTCTTTGGAGAAACGTCTATATAGGTCTTCACCCATTTTTTGATTGGGGTGTTTGTTTTCTTGATATTGAGCTGCATGAGCTGTTTGTATATTTTGGAGATTAATCCCTTGTCTGTTGCTTCGTGGATACTAATTTCAACTATTTAAAGGACTGTCAAGTGGAAGACAGGTTAGACTTGTGTCCCTTATGGCCTTAAAAGGTAAAACAGTGTCAACAGGAAGTATGTTGCAGCTCAAAATGGGAAAGAACTCTTAAATGACTAGAGATGCCTGAAGATGCAGTGCACTGCCTTGGACGGGAGCAAGTTGACAGGGCTGTAACGGAGGGGTATCTGGGGAAATGAGTAGGCTCTTCATCAAAGGGTCCCTTTCAACTCTGAAGTCCTACAGTTCTGAGTGGGTGAGGAACCAAGTGGACCTAAGAAATGATGAGCAGAGAGGATGTCAAGAAGGGCAAGCAGAAAGCTTATGAAATGGGAGATGCTTGAGGGCCTTAGAGGACTTTCCTGATTGGCTTGGGTAGGCAGTGACTAGACAGCCAGGAAGATAAGAGACTGTAGGACAGACCTGGGGTTTGGGAAGACAGGAATTGACCATCCCCTCATTCCTTCCTGAAGAGACATATGAGCGGCTTGAGGCTGACAAAAAGAAGCAGGTTCACAAGAAGCGGAAGTGCCCTGGGCCCATAATCACCTACCATTCAGTGACAGTGCCACTAGTTGGGGAGCCAGGCCCTAAAGAAGAGAATGTCGACGTAGAAGGGTGAGTGAGTGAACCTCAAGGGGAGAAGAGGAGTGCAGTTTCTCCCTTCTGTATTCAGCTTGTATTCCCTCAGCCCCATCTCACTTGCTTTCCTCACACAGCTCTCTAACACCTGAGTATCTTTCAGATTCCTCTTCCTGTCATCTCCTATTTCTCTTTTAGCCTCTCTCTTCTCCTTTTCTGGTTTTCCATCCAGCTCTGCTTTGTTTTGTCCTATCACTTAATAGGTTCTCTCAGAATGTTGCCACCCACTGCCTCCTCCTCTTTCCTCACCTGTCTGATCTCTTTATCAGTTTTCTCTCCTCAGCTTTTTTAAATTTTTAAATCATTTATTTACTTATTTATTTATTTGGCTGCGCTCAGTGTTAGTTGTGGTGTGCATGTGGGATCTAGTTCCCTGACTGGGGATCGAACCCGGGTCCCCTGCATTGGGAGAGAGGAGTCTTAACCACTGGACCACCAGGGAAGTCCCTCAGCTCTTTGTGTTTTTTTCTGTCTTTTCCCTCAGACTTGATCCTGCTCCCACAGCTTCTGCATTGACTCCCCGTGCTGGGACTGGACCCGTCATCCCTCCTGCTCGCTGCTCACGTACCTTCATCACTTTTAGTGACGATGCGACGTTTGAGGAATGGTTTCCCCAAGGGCGGCCTCCAAAGGTCCCTGTTCAGGAGGTCTGCCCAGTGACCCATCGCCCAGCCCTGTACCGGGACCCTGTTACAGACATACCCTACGCCACTGCTCGAGCCTTCAAGATCATCCGTGAGGCCTACAAGAAGTACATCACTGCCCACGGACTGCCGCCCACTGCTTCAGCCCTGGGCCCTGGCCCACCACCTCCTGAGCCCCTCCCTGGCTCTGGGCCCCGAGCCTTGCGCCAGAAAATTGTCATCAAATGAAGGGATGTCTAGTCCTTAGAAACCTCTTTCCTGTCCTAACTTGGGGCTCTTAAGTTAGGGCTCTTAAGAAGCCCACTTCTCCCCTTTGTCTTTGCTGATCTTTGTCCAGCCTGTCTCTGTATTTCTTTCCCTATCTTTTCCCTTAGTTCCTACACTGCTTTTGTTTGTGTTTTTTAATCTAATAAAATAGAAAGATCCCTTTTGTCTGGTGTCTAATCTAAGTTGGGAGCAAAAAGTATTTGTGAATGTCTGCGTATATATGGGCCTTTATATTTGTTTAATAGCATTTATTATGAGTTGCCCTTTTTACTTATTTATTTTTTTAAGGGTTATTTTTATTTTTTGGCTGTGCTGCGTGGCTTGCAGGATCTTAGTTCCCTGACCAGGGATTGACCCTGAGCCTTCAGCAGTGAAAGCGCCGAGTCCTAACCGTTGGACTGCCAGGGAATTCCCAGAGTTGCCCTTTTTGAATTGTAAAATATTCATTCCTCCAACAGTTTATAAACACCTTAAAATTAGACACCAAAACAAAATCCTTATACTCACCTTTATATCTGTATAGTCACTGCTTTGAATATAGCAGGCACCAAATAAGTAGGAACTGTGTGATTCTCATAGAACTTGTTTCTAGGACTCGGGCTTGTATGAAGAGGAGGAGGTGCCATGGCTCTTAGTGGCCACTAGAGGCGCTCAGGGCTGGGCAGGGTATGGGGGCTGTGTATATGTGATCTCCCACTACCCCCCACCTGGCCAGAGCTAAAATAATAAAATGCTGAGCTCACTGTTCCCCCACCCTCTCCCCCGTCGCTGGGCTTCTCCTGCTGCCAGGACAGTGCTCCAGTAGAACAGACAGACCAACCTACAGAAGGGGAGGTGAGAACGGAGGTGGCCACCAGGACTGGTAGGTGGGGAAGGCAGGGGCCTTATGGATCAGAGCCTGGTGGGAGATGGGAGGAGAAGAGTGGCTCTTATTGGGAATGAAATGGAGTGTGTGCCTCTTGTCACTCAGCATGTTTCTGCCACTGTCTTATGTTCTCCCTTAACTGTAGTTTACATTGTCAATGTAAGTATCTCACACATTTTCTGACTCTTTCATATTCAGTATGGTGTGTATGTGTGGCTTGTGTTTATTTTTCACATTGTAAAAGATATTGCAAGTTTAATCCTCTCACTGTTTTTAGAGAAACTTTATCCCATTTATAAGGCATTTCCCACCCATTAGACCGGTGTCACCTTCCTGTCCAAAGCCAGGGACAAATTATGGGAACTCAGTACCTGCTTCTAAGGCCATACCACCCTTCCCCCAACCTGGAAGTCCCCCAGCTCCTCTGAGCCCTTGCTTTGCCTTAGGATTTAGAATTTTAGCAAACATAGTGAAATCTTGATCCGACACAATAAAAGAGGAAATGAGGGTAGAGTCAGAGCACTGTCTCCCCCCCCCCACCCCCACCCGCCGCAATCCTCCTTGCTTTCTTAAGCCAGTTTAGGAAAAACTGGATTATGGGGACGAGAGGAGGAATTTCCCTGAAGCTCTCTGCCTGCCCCCATTCCTTTCAATAGGAACTGGGCTTGGGGCCAGCTGTGCTTGCAGGGCTCCCGGCAGCTGTGCTAGGGCAAGAGGCACGGACAGTCGAGGTAATAGGGGAGAGGTACTGCCAGGATTTCTTATACATTGGGGAAGGCAGATTCAGCCTGGATGCCTGGGATCCCCATCCGGAGTGGGTGGAAGCTGTGGGAGCCAGAAGGAGGCTCTGGTCCTAGCTAAACAACCTAGCCTTCCCCCATCTTCCCATATCCAACTAGGTCTATCCTCCAAGGCAAGCAGTTTATTGTTCTGCCCCACTGACCTGTCTCTTTGTCTCCCTACTGCGTCCATGTACATCTTTCCATTGTCCAACCACTTTCCCCATGTACCCCAGGCTCCGTGAGTGCCACACTGTGGGGAGGGGGTGGGGGCCATCATGTCATCGTATCAGAAGGAACTGGAGAAATACAGAGACATAGATGAAGATGAGATCCTAAGGACCTTGAGCCCTGAGGAGCTAGAGCAGCTGGACTGCGAGCTACAGGAGATGGACCCCGAGGTAGGGGCTCTAGCACAGGGTACCAGGGGCAGTCCCCAGGCATTTGGGAAGGGTGTGGGGCCCTGGGTGACTGAGACCAGGGCTATCTACAGGGACTGGAGTCCCAAGAGGGTCAGGGGAATGGTGTCTGGAGATGTTTTAGGGAGACTTGGAGGTGCCCCAGGTCAGAGGGGAGGTCTGACTTGCTCCCCAAAACTCATCCCTAAGAACATGCTCCTGCCAGCTGGACTAAGACAACGTGACCAGACAAAGAAGAGCCCAACGGGGCCGCTGGACCGAGAGGCCCTTTTGCAGTACCTGGAACAGCAGGCACTAGAGGTCAAAGAGCGTGATGACTTGGTTCCCTACACAGGCGAGAAGAAGGGTATGGAGACCCTAACATCCATGCCTCCCAGAACCCAAATTGTTGTCTCTCAAATGTCCCCTCCAGCTTCCCTCTCACCTTCCAGCTCCTAGCTGCCCAGGGACTCAGCTGCCTACACCTGCATGCCAGCTTGCACTCTTCAGCTCTTAGAAGAGATCAAGGGGACCCAGGAGTCCTGAGCTTGTAGAGAACTCAGGCTTTATAGTGGCTCCTAGTAACCCAGCATTCCACCTCCTGGAGAAGGAAAGGAATCTGGAGGCCAGGATCTTAGGAGAAATGACCTGTACCTGAACCATCCTCATCTCCCCATCAGGGAAACCCTATATTCAGCCCAAGAGAGAAATTCCAGCCCAGGAGCAGATCACTCTGGAGCCTGAGCTGGAGGAGGCACTGGCCCATGCCACAGATGCTGAGATGTGTGATATAGCAGGTGGGCAGCTGTGGGAAGTTGAGGAGTTGGGAAGATCTGGGGCAGGGGCTCCTAACCATGGCATGGGGCTAGCGGGGAAGGCCCTGAACCAGGATGTGGACGTTTTGAGACAGCCTCAGGCAGTGGTTTTAAATTTTTCTTACTTGTTTATGTATGTATTCACTCATCTTTAAATTTAATAAGTTAACAACTCTAGGGCAATTTTACAGGAATTATAAAGCAAAACTATTCTGGCTGAAAACAGGAGGGTCTCCCTGACAGACTCCCTCACCCTGTAGTGTCTCCTTAGGGATCTTCCCTTAGCCCTGTCTCAATGTTTTAAAAACCACTGCCTTAACGCAGTTTAATGGAAGGGACCCCTGGGACCAAGGGAGAGTGGAAGAGGTCAGCCTTCAAAAATGCAACAGATTCAGAATGAGGTCGGTGGGGGACCTGGAACAAGTCCATTTCTCTCATTCCCTGTCTCCCCTCTGCTTACTCTCTCCAGCCATTCTGGGCATGTACACACTGATGAGCAACAAGCAATACTATGATGCTATCTGCAGCGGAGAAATCTGCAACACTGAAGGCATTAGCAGTAAGTGTGTTCGGGAGCATGGCGCCCAGGGCTCTTGGCAGGCAGTCCCAGAGTCTGAGCAAAGGTAGCAACGGGTGAAACAGGTGAATCAGGGAGAGGACATGATGCATAAGTCATGAGAACCAATGGGGAGGAGATTGTGGGGGACATGTTGGGGTTTCCTTCCTGCCCTCACCCACCAGGTGTGGTGCAGCCTGACAAGTATAAGCCAGTGCCAGATGAGCCCCCAAATCCCACAAACATCGAGGAGATACTGAAGAGTGTTCGAAGCAATGACAAGGAGCTGGAGGAGGTGAACCTCAATAATATCCAGGTATCTGGCCCCCATCCTCTAAGCAATAACACTGGGATAACTCTGCTGACATATGTGAGTCCCCTAGCCCACCATCTCCTATTCCCCTTTGATAGGACATCCCGATACCCATGCTAACTGAGCTGTGTGAAGCAATGAAGACAAATACCCATGTCCGGAGCTTCAGTCTGGTGGCCACAAGGAGTGGTGACCCCGTTGCCAGTGTAAGGCTAGCTGACATCCCTAGCCCTCTCCCTGCACCCTGACATGCCCCGCTGGCAGGGCTGACATAAAGGGTTGTGCTGGGGGTGCTGTTCCCATCATGCTCTCTTAGGGGAGCCCTGCTGGAGACTCCTACCCTCAGTTCTATGACTCACTGCTCTGAAATCCTCAGCTCATCTTCCTGAAGAGCCACAACCCTCCTACCCACGCCAACTCCACTGCGCACTTAATCTCCCTGCTTTCCTTGCTACCTACTCCCACACCTGCCTCCCTCAAGCCCCACCCACAGCTCAAGGACTCTTCTCCAGGAGCTGTGTTTCCCTCTTGCTCCTGTTCTTTCTCTCCTCAGTCATCTGTGAAACTGTCCCCTAACCCTAACCCAAGTTCCTACTACGCAGGCGGTGGCTGACATGTTGCGTGAGAATCGTAGCCTCCAGAGCCTGAACATTGAATCCAACTTCATTAGCAGCACAGGGCTCATGGCTGTGCTGAAGGCAGTTCGGGAGAATGCCACACTCACTGAGCTCCGCGTAGACAACCAGGTCAGCATTCCCTTCCCATCTCCTGGTCTTTGCAGTCAGCTAATACTCACTGAGCCTCCTCCCTGAGGCAGCCACTGGGGCAGGAGCTCATCTGATCTTGTTTGAACTCCTCTCTTCTTTGTCCCTATGAGGGGAGCCAAGGCAGCATCTCTTATAACCCACTCCGGAGAAACAAGCCTCTTTGACCTCCCAAAGGGTCGGTGGTCTAGGACAGTGAACAAGCCAGACAGGGTTGGTGACAGCTTCCATCTCTCCTTCCCCCAGCGCCAGTGGCCTGGCGACGCAGTGGAGATGGAGATGGCCACCGTGCTTGAACAGTGCCCCTCCATTGTCCGCTTTGGCTACCACTTTACACAGCAGGGGCCACGAACTCGGGCAGCCCAGGCCATGACCCGGAACAATGAACTGCGTGAGTAGCTGCAGAGGTGGTGTGTGGGGGAGAGGGCACGTAGCTGCAGAAGCTGGTGGATGCTCCTGAAAGCTGACTTAGTGACTAACAGCCTGGGGTGCTGCCAAAGTGACTCACATGAGAAGCTCAAACCCCACAGGTGATCCGAAAGTAGACAGAAAAGCACCTCTGCCCAAATATACCAGGAAAGAGGCGGAGGGAAGCTACAAATACCTGTTTGGGGAAATGGTATTTTTATTTGCTGCGTTGTTTCTTATTTTGTTAATGTGAGGGGGGAAGGGCATGTTTGGTGGCCTAAGACATTACCTCTTTATGAGTCTGGCCAAGGAACTAGAAAGAAGAAGAGCACCTTTGCAGGAAGCAAGAGATGGGATAACGACTTGTGTTTACTCTTCTTCCTTTACAGGTCGCCAGCAAAAGAAGAGATAACACTACCCTTCCCTTTACCAACTAGAGCTCAGAGCCGTGAAAGCTTAAATCCTCATCTTGTAAATAAAAGCCCTTCTGTCCGCTCTGTCTGCCTCCTTCCTTTGGCTTTGGGGTGGAAATCTTGGCGCTAACCCCCAAGGGTTACTGCCAGTTCATCAGGGGATTATTTATACTCTGGGGATCAGCAGGCAGGGAGGTTCAGGTTACCAGCAGGAGGTGGGGGAGCTCCCTCCCTTGGTGTTCCCCATAACCCTTCCAATGCCTTTAGTCTCTTCTACTTTCACAGGGTGGCCAGCCCTGGCCCTGTTTCTTGACATGTCCAGCCCCTCCCCCCGAACACCTACCCACAACCCCCATGTTATTTGAAGGAGGAAAGGACTTTGAGTGGAGGTGGAGAAGAAGGCAGAAAACATGAAGGGCAAAAATCTCCTTCTGACAGACTTATTAATAGGGCACCGGGCTGCATGCAGCTGACGCTTGGCATGACTTTGGTAGAAGGTGGGGGAGGGGTTAGAAGTATGGGGAGCTGTGTACATTGCAGAGAAGAATTGGCTGGGCTGAGAAGGAACAATTCTGAAATCCTGAAACAAGGAGCCAGACTCAAGGAAAGTTAGGCTCCCAGCACCCACTGTAGTTTATTTGTGAACTGAACGGGAAAAGAGGGTGTCAGTCCAAGGGGAGATCAGGGGGTTCCTCTTCATCAGAGTCAAACTCAACATTTTCATCTTTTACCCATCGACCTCGTCCATCTGGGATCCATCCAGAGCTGGAAACATCAGAAAAAAGAGAATTGGTCAGGAAAGGAAATTTATCAAGAAATTAGTGGAGATAAGTAAAAACACTTGAAAAGCTTTGAAAAAAGGAGGGTCAGAGAGAAAAGGGGAAATCTGAGGAAAGTGATTCTGCATACTCACCTTCGAAGGGTGAGGTAATGATCCAGGGCCCGTTTTCTTGTGGGGCTCACAGGTGCAGGGGATGAGACAGTTGCTGACTCCTTGGTCTGTGAGCCAGCCTCAGGCTCAGGTTCTCTACTGATCTTCCCACCTTGGGGTTCAACCTCTGGGGGTGGCAAAGGGGAATGAGAGACAGAGGGACGAAGGGCTTCTGGTCTGGGTAGAGAAGAATCAAAGTCTGTAAAAGCAGTGAAGGAAAGGGCCAAATCTCCTGTGACTCCCAACCCCTTAAAGCAGTGCTTCCTAAAACTGTGTTCCTCAAGATATTAATAAGCGTTGTGCATAAAAAGGATTTTGGAATCCAGTGAATTTAGGAAAGGCTAAGTTAACTTTTTTAAGGTTTTTTTTTTATCTTAAGACTTTGTAGACCCCTTAAAATACACTAATATTACTATTCTTCAAATAGGATTACAAAGCACCACTTCCCAAACTTTTTTCTTAATTACAAGATTCCTTTTCCTGAAATACAAGTTAACACCTCCAGAACACTAGTATTCCTCAGATTACAATTAGGAAAACAATCACTTTAGAGCCATCTATCTCCTGTCCCTCCCTATCTCTGGCTTTCCCACCCCACACACCTGTACTTCCGGCGGCAGCAACTGTTATAGTGAGGAGCTCTGTGCAGAGCATTCTGGGTGATAAGTCGAGTCTGGGTTAACAGAGGAGCCTGGCATGGAGATGGGAGACAGAATCAGAGCCTTCAGAGCTAGAAAGAAGCCCAAGCCCTTCAAGCCTAGGGTGTGCAGCACAGTCCTGCCTGGAACACAACCTCCCCACTCTGATTACCTCCACTTTGGTCTCTTCCCTCCTTAGTTCATTCTGCTCTCTTGGATTCTGCTCCATGCCCTTTCCTGGCTGCTTCTTGCCATAGAAAAGCTGCAGGCCTGAGGAGGAAGGGGAAGATAATTAAAAGCAGAGCACCAAGGGTGGTCTGAAGAGATTTTAAGGGTTTATTCTCCATCCTCTGTCTTCTCCCAAACTTACTGGACAGATGCTTCTTGCCTGCACGGTGGGCAGTCAGCATGGCCAGAGTGTCCAGTACAGGTCGATGGGGACATATGGCACAAGCAAAGCTGGGGAGGAGGAAAGAAGAAGATAACTGGCCCCAGAGTAGTGGAGTCTCGGCCATAGGTCCCACCCCGTCCTAGCACTCCTTTCCAAAGTCTCCCAATGTCCACCAACCACATCCCTGTCGCTCCCTCCTAAAGAATCTTAGATACTCCCGCTCTCCTCCTTAATAACAAAAGTTTATTAGGCATCCCTGGTGGCACACTGGTTGAGAGTCCGCCTGCCAATGCAGGGGACACGGGTTCGAGCCCTGGTCCAGGAAGATCCCACATGCCGCAGAGCAACTAACCCCGTGCGTCACAACCACTGAGCCTGCGCTCTAGAGCCCACGAGCCGCAACTACTGAAGCCCGCGCACTTAGAGTCTGTGCTCCGCAACGAGAAGCCACCACAGTGAGAAGACCGCGCACCGCAACGAAGAGTAAGCCCCGCTCTCCGCAACTAGAGAAAGCCCGTGGGCAGCAACAAAGACCCAACGCAGCCAAAAAAAAAAAAAAATTTATTGAGCCTCTAACCGCAGAACCCTTAGGCTTGATCCACTCCTCGCCCTCACCGTCCATCCCGTAGCATCAGCGCCTCATCCTCTGGGATATAACTAGCCAGCAGATCCCCAACTCTTCGTTTCTGCAGGAGATAGGGGAAGAAGTCCGGACGGGATAAAAGTGAAATGATAGGGACGAGAACTCAAAGGGAATAAAGACCATGGGGCGAGCAGAGATCTGGGGCGAAGAAGGGGTCAACAGCAGCTCTAGTCGTCTGGCTCCCTCCGCACCACCCCCCCCACCAGTTGTCACGGCAACAAAACAGCTCCTTCACATCCTTCAGAGGGCAGGTGAAGCTGCTCCAGACGCTCTTCTCTCGCGCTTACTTTGAGCACATTGAGTTGACTCCAATCATCCCCTTCCCTCTTGAAAGACATCACGACTGTGAGCCCCAGAAACGATCAATTCTACGGCTCCGCCTTCAGCACTCCTTTCAGGCCACCGTAGCGAGAGTGGGACTGCTACCTTCCTTCCTTTCCTGTCTCTTTCCGGTTGGCCCCCTTACTTCCGGGGACGCTCTTCCACGCATGCACTGCGCGATCCCGGAAGCCCGCCCCTTGCCTGCGGATGGGGACTGCATTTCCTATGGTGCCCTGCGACCCCGCCGGCGCGGAGCCTTTAGGGAAATGAAGTCTTTTTTTCAAAGAACTTGCCGCCGGGCTGGATACAGGCCCCTGCATCTTGACAGATTCGAGGGTTTGGAGGGACAAGAACCTAGATGTGGAGCCCGAATTTGAGGGTGTGACTAATTTGATGTGGAGGGTACCTTTGAGGATCTCTGAGGGGAAAGTGTGCTGTAGACTCTCGCTTTCATCACGCGCTTCTCTTGCGGCCACAGCCCACCTGGGGTGGGCCTGATTTGTTCCCGACCCTAGCCGGCCCACCCCGGGACGGGGCGGAGTCGGGGTGTTGAGGGGCCGGGAGGTCGGGCTGCTGGACCTAGGGGCAAACTGAGCTGAGTGTTGAGGAGGTTGTCTAGAATTCAAAGGTCAGAGGTCAATGTCGCGAGTTGTCGTGGGGAATCGAAAGTCGGAGGGGTGCTAAGGAGAGACTCAGGTAGAGACTGAATAGTCGGAGTACAGATTGGTGGGAAAGGGGCTTGGAGGGAGGAGAAGCGAGGGCTGTGAGGTCACGTAGTGCCGGGGGAGGCGGGGAGACTTAGATCAGAAGACTGAAGGGGAAAGGAATCCTCTAAGTCCTAGAGACCCCGGGCCCGTCACTATTGGTCACTTAGACAGGCCTCCCGCAGTTGCAACCCCAGTTGTCCGCAGGGTGAGGAGATGGCTTCTCCCTCTAGACAGGCCCCCCTTGGCGGGTCAGGACTGCTTCAAGGGAGCCGGGCTCGTTCTTATGGAAGCCTGGTGCAGTCTGCCTGCTCCCCGGTGAGGGAAAGACGCCTGGAGCATCAGTTGGCGCCCGGAGACACCCTGGCTGGACTAGCACTCAAATACGGGGTGACGGTGAGTCTTAACAGGATTGGGACGCAGACACCCACTTAAAAGAGACTTATTTCTCATGAGTAGGTAGTGGCCCTCTAGGCAACTTCCCCTGAAATTTTCTTAATTGTGTTTAAATTAACTAATTTTGATAAATTAATTGTGGTGTAAGTCTGGTCCACCTTTGTCTTTTGGTTTGTGTTCCCATCGCAGTGTTGCACTGTCTGGTTGGGAGAAATCCTGTCCCACTATCCCAATGGAGGGGAGCAACTCCTATTTATTATGCCAGTCACTATACTAAAGACTTTACATCTGTTAGCCCATTTGATCCTCACATCCCTGTCAAGCACACAATTATTGTCCCCTTTTTACAGATGAAGAAACCGAGACTTAGATTGGTTAACCAGTTTGACCAAGGTCAAATAACTAAAGTGTTGAAGTGAAAATTCAAACAGGTCTGTCTGACTCCAAAGCTTGTACTGTTAACCACATAGCAACACTAATTGAGAGTGATTAAACATTTACAGCAAACAGTGGAGAGCTAGTTTTTAGTCCTAAGTTCCCTACGTGCCTGTCTGTTCTTGTTCTTTTTTCTCCTCAATGCTCTGCCCTCTTCTTTTCTGGAAGGTGGCCTCCTTGGTACAAAACAGGTACTCTCTATGCCAAGCATTTCAGCTCCTGCATAGGGTGTATTTGGTAGATGTAAAAATACATTGTTTTAAAGTTGATAAAGGTGGTTTTTTTTTTTCCATATCCGGTTGAATTTAGTCAACATTTTAATGCTTGGTATGTTTAAAGCACTGTGGTAACCACCTTGGGAGACAGACATAAATAAAGTGTATAGTTGCTGCCCTCATGAATTTACAGTCTAGTGAGATATGGACAGGGACACAAATAATGATTGTAGGTGACAGAATGTGGTGAGTTCGTAGAGGTGTTAACAAAGAGGAGGAAGTCAGGAAAGAAGACTGATTTTTATTTGGAAGGGGACATCAGTGCAGATTTTAAGGGAGCCATCGCAATGGGCCTTGAAAGACTTGGACATTCTTTCCTCTATGCTCCTCTCTATAAACCTATGTAATCCAGTGGTTTACACCTTTTACATCTTTGTTTCCGGTAGCCTGTACTCTCTTTAAGGGACAGAACTATTTCCTTTCAATTTTATATCTCTAGAGCTTGGCATAGTCCCCAGCACATAAAAGCTTAATAGATGTTTTTTGAATGAATGAAATTATGGCTACGATTTCCACACATGGAGATTTGGGAGTATAGTAAAGTGAACATTTCAAGTAGAGGGATGACCTAAACAAAGGAAGTAGATGTGAAAGTACTGAGCAGTGCTTTCATCCCAGCAGAGGCTCAGAGGCCATGCAATGAAGGAAACTGTGCTGCTAGTGAATCAACAATTTTTTTTGAGGTTTTCTTACAGCCCTGTACCTTTCTGAGTACAGAAAACCTCTGTAGTCTAGTGAAGAAGAGTTTTAGGTTCTGGCCTCATTCTGCTGCTTACTAGCTGAGTGACTGAATAGTCAATCACTTCCCCTGTTTGGGGCCTCAGTTTCTTATCATTTGTAAAATGAGGAAGATGTATTAAATTTAAAACTTAGATAAATCAAAACAAACAAAAAAAACTTAGATAAATCAATTACCTAAGTTATTACCTACCTGTCATTTAAGGAACACTTAGTATGTGCCAAGCGCTATATATTATCTCATATTTCTCTGTAAATCTTTATGAGGTAGATGTAACTATTTCTATTTAAAGGTAAGGAATATCACTGTGTTGTACATCTGAAACTAATAAAATATTTTAAGTCAGTTATACTTCAATAAAAATAAAATTTTAAAGATAAGGAGACTGAAGCTTAGAGAGATAATTTGCCATAGACTAAATACAACTAGTCTAATTAGTAGAGCTAAGATTCAGACCAGGTTGTCTCATTCTAAAATCCTCACTTTGAATTGCTCTATTAAACTAACTAGATTCTAATGACCTTTCTAGCTCTTGGCTCAATGGAAATGGAACAATGTCCCCTTATATGGTACTGCTAGGAAATAATAAAAGCAACAGAAAAGGACCTAGGATATTATCGAGACAAAAGAGACCTAGGATATTATCTAGGCAAAATAAAATGAATAGCATCAAAGCACTTGGCGAAGAAAAAGTACAAAACTGCAAGCCATTTTTAACTTTTTTTTATTGTTAGATCAATCCAATTTTATTTTTAAACTCATTATAGCATAAGATTTTATAAGTCAACTTTATTATAGTAGTCTTGCCCTAGAGTGGAAACAGCTTTGATATTTGACAGATATAAGAATTATGATTTCCCAAACTGGTGCCATTATGGGATGAATTTTTAGTAAAACTGGCTGCCTGGCCTTGAATAATAAAATACTGACATACTGTGTCTGTGGTTCCTATATTTTATTATCTAGTTTATTTACTCATAAAGCATTAATGAGCCTCTGCTGTGTGCCAAGTTTGTGCAATGCTGAAGAGTGCCTTAGGCATACAGAGACGGCAAGTCACCAACCCTGCCCTTAAAGGACTCACAGTTTGAGCAAGACAAATATGCAAAGAGATGAATAACAATATAATAGGGTAGGTATTATTACAGCAATATTTACAGTATGCATTGGGAGCCCTGAAGAAGATAACACAAAGGGAATGATAGTTGATGAGAAGTTTTCCAGGCAGAGAAGGGAGTAGTGGAGAAACATTCCAGGCAGATAAAGACACAAAAAGGTGAAAGATCATGAAATGTTGGAAGAAAAATAAAAAGTTCAGGATGGCAAAATGTATAAGTGGCAGAAGAAGGGAGGTGTGGGTGGACTTCCTATGAGAGCTAGATTGAGAATGCCCTTGAATGCTAATTTGGATATTTTTTTTGGCCACACCACGTGGCTTGTGAGATCTTAGTTCCCCGACCAGGGATCGAACGCGGGCCCTGTGAGTGAACGTGCTGAGTCCTAACCACTGGACTGCCAGAGAAGTCCTGCTAATTTGGATTCTATCTCTGAGCCAATGGGGAGCCATAGAAGGTTTATAAGCAAGGTAGTGGGTTGGGGCTTTCCTGGTGGTGCAGTGGTTAAGAATCAACCTGCCAATGCAGGGGACACGGGTTCGAGCCCTGGTCCGGGAAGATCCCACGTGCCACAGAGCAGCTAAGCCCGTGCGCCACAACTACTGAGCCTGTAGTTGTGCGCCACAACTACTGAGCCACAACTCTAGAGCCTGAGCTGCTCTAGAGCCCACGAGTTACAACTACTGAGCCTGCGTGCTGCAACTACTGAAGCCCGCGTGCCTAGAGCCCATGCTCCACAACAAGAGAAGCCACCACAGTGAGAAGAGTTCACGCACTGCAGTGAAGAGTAGCTCCCGCTCACCACAACCAGAGAAAGCCTGCGCACAGCAACGAAGACCCAACACAGCCAAAAATAAATAAATTTATAGAAAACAAAACAAAAACTGTTACAGTACCCAGATGAGAAATATTAAGAGTCTGTTCTAAGTCAATGGCAGTGAATGTGAAGATGAGACCAGATGTGAGAGATTTTTACAGCATTTTTGTTGACCTGTTAGGTCTGGATCATGAAAGAAAAGTATGAGTTAAGGATGACATTGATATTTCTACCTTGGGAGGCAGGTAGATAGAGATGGTGATATCAGTCACTATGTTCAGTGATGAATAAATAAGTACTAAATAAATATTTGATCAGTGAAATTATTAATATAATAAGAAAAGCATTCCTGGAAGGAGTAAAAAGACCTAGAATTCTAGTTTTATCTCTGTCAGTAACTTGCTAGGCAAGTAATTTAACCTTTCTGAACCTCAGTTCCTTCATCTTTAACAGTAGTTAAAGGGACCCCCTAGGGGTCCCTAAGACGCTGTAGGGATCCACAAGGTCAAAACAATTTTCATGGTAATAATAACAAGACTTTATTTGTCTTTTTTATTCTCATGAGTATACTGTTTTCCAGAGGCTACGTGACATGTGTTACTGCAGCAGATGCATGTAGAGGCAGATATGAGAATCCTGTTGTCTTCCATTAAGTCGGACATTAAAGTGATTTACAAAAATGTAAAACAGTGCCTCTGTTCTTGCTACATGTTTGTTGTTTTTGTTTTGGAAAATATAGTTATTTTTCATCAAAATATTTATGTTAATATGTAATGGAAGTGTTTTTAAATTTTTTCAGTTTTAATTTTATAATACCTTAAATATTGATAGATGTGATCAACATAAGTAAAAGCTTTTTTCCTCAATAATTTTTTTAAATGTAAAGGGGCCCTAGGACCAAAAAGTATGAAAGCTGCTGATCAATAAAAAAAAATAGGGATAATATCAGCCCACTGTAGTTTTGGTTGTTATAGGGTCAGATAAGACTTTATACAATCACTTTAAAAAGCATGAGGTGCTATACAAATATAAGATGGATTGTTATTACTGTCATTAACTGTGGTGACTTTTTTTTAAAGATGGAACAGATTAAGCGTGCAAACCGCCTTTATACTAATGACTCGATCTTCCTGAAGAAAACCCTCTACATCCCCATCCTGACAGAGCCCAGAGACCTGTTCAATGGTTTGGATTCTGAGGAAGAGAAGGATGGAGAGGAAGAGGTACAGCCAAGTAAGGATGAAGTTGGGCCACACTCAGCTGAGAGGAAGAAACAAGAGACAGGTTCGGGACGTGCCAATGGTGAAGCCCTTCCTACAGCTGGCCAGGAGCCCCCCATTCACGACCTCTCTGCCTCTGATTTCCTTAAGAAGCTTGATTCACAGATCAGCTTGTCAAAGAAGGCTGCTGCCCAGAAGCTGAAAAAGGGAGAAAGTGGGTGAGTCTTGAATGGGTCCTTTTTTTTTTTATATAAATTTTTTTTTCTATTTCTTTTTTTTAAAATTTATTTTTATTTTATTTATTTATTTTGGGCTGCAATGGGTCTTCATTGCTGCACGCGGGCCCTCCTCTCCAGTTGCAGCGAGCAGGGGCCACTCTTCACTGCAATGCGCAGGCCTCTCACTGCGGCAGCCTCTCCCGTTGCGGAGCACAGGCTCTAGGCGCATGGGCCTCAGTAGTTGCGGCACGTGGGCTCAGTAGTTGTGGCTTGTGGGCTCTAGAGCACAGGCTCAGTAGTTTGGCACACGGGCTTAGTTGCTCCGTGGCATGTGGGATCCTCGAACCCGTGCCTCCTGCCTTGGCAGGCGGACTCCCAACCACTGTGCCACCAGGGAAGTTTGAATGGATTCTTTTAAGTCCGTCCATAGACTCTCTGTTCCCCCAACCATACCTGACCAGACACAAAGTAAGTAATTCCAGTGTCAGCAGAAGCAAGGTGAAACCTTTCCCTCAGGTGGCCGCAAGACAATGAGCAGAGCCTATGGCTGCTGGAATGGGTAGAGGCACTGGGTAATGGTTCTGTGTTCTCAGTGGAGTGAAATAGTTGACTGTTCTTACTGCTCTGATGGTCCATGAAGGAGCATTAGGATTAGGATTTATCCAGAGGGTACTGAGACTCCATCTTAAGGCAACCAGCTCATGTATATTAGAGAAGGACAGCTTCCCACGTACTTCTTCGCTCAGCCTAGTCTCAGCCTCTTCCCTTGATCTGTCGCTCTTTCCCCCTTTCCTCACCTGCAGGATACCTGGGGAGGATTCAGGTCTTCACCTGAGCTCTCCTCGGATGCAGCAACGAGCAGTCCTAGGTCCTGTGCCGCTGACCCGGACCTCTCGGACCCGGACACTTCGGGACCAGGAGGATGAAATCTTCAAACTCTGATGTCTCCAGAACTGATTGAGAGAAGCCAGATGTTGAAGGAGCAACTTGAGGGAGAGAGGAGCCTGAGGTGAGGCTCAGGAACATGGCCTCCCAGCCCACCTCCCTTACTCCTGCCATCTTCTGAGCCTACTTGTCCGTCAGGAGTTCCTTGGTCTGGAGCAGTTCTATTGGCAAGGGTAGGGGATGGGAAATAGACCCCCTCTCAGTTCTGGGGCTGAATCTAGAGTTGTCCTTTAGATTCAAAAGGCTCTTTTAACATCCCTGCTGCCTTTCCCATCCCTTTCACCATTCCTTGGCCTTAGAGCAGGGAGGCAGGGACTCTCACAGCCCCGAACTTCCTCCCCATCTCCAACTATGTTACCTAATTTATTTGGTGCTATATTGAAGTATTATTTATTTGCTATATCTTATTCTTTCCCAGTATTAGCTGAAAAATGGGATTGCTATAGCCCTGGGATGAGGGGAACCCAGGAACAGTAAGTGAGCCAGTGACTCCTGGCCCACCTTCCCCACCTTCTTAGCCAGCCATGTTATTGAGAACGGGCAATCAGTGATCTAGCCCTGCTGCAGGGAATGGCAGACTGTGCCTCGCCCCCAATCTCAAATGGAAGAATTTGGGCTCAGTCTTGACTAACCAGGTCACTATAACTTTTTCACAACTCTTGCTCTGAGAAAAAAACAGCTATGTAGGGTCCTGAACTCTCCATGCCACCAGGTCACCCTTCTAATCTGCTCCTCTGTTCAGCCTGTGTGAGGCTAAGGGATGGAAGATGAATTGCCGTGGAGTTTGAAGAGGAGGACAGTTGTGGGAGTCTTTTTTCTTATATCCTCTCCCGACCAGAGCCTATTGATCTATGTCTTGCTCCTCACTGCATATTTATTTGCAATTTGTAGCACTGATCTGCGGTACAGTTTTTTTTGAGTTTCTTAAACAGAAGAAGTAGGCAAGGGAACCCCGGTGATGCTGGAAATATGCCTCAGTCTCCTGTATGGAAATGGTGAGAGGTGAGATGAGTGGTGTTTATATACCTCTTTCCTCTGTGATGATCATAAGATACAAGAAGCTGGAGAGATTAAACATTGAGCCCTGTGTATGTTTTAATAGTTTTATTTCCTCTGTGAGACTCTCCCCTGCCCTAGCCCCTTCTTCCTGCCCTCTGGAGCAGAGTCTCTGGTATCTGTCCAGACTCCGCCTAGAACTGAAGGTCTAGGATATCTCTAAAGGCTCCCTGCGCCGCCTGTCTTTAGTGTCCCCAGAGGAGTGAGATGGGCTACGCCCTCTTCCCCTGGTTCTGAGGGGAGGGGGCTTCCCTGTTTGAAAGGTCCCTTGTGGGGAAAATAGAGATCCAAGTTTCGCTTCATCTTTTTCAGGCAGCTTTGTTTCCTGTCTTGGGGCTGGAGTAGGAGAGAGGCCTCAACCCTCAGCATTGCTTCTTCTCCACCAGCAGTTGGGCATGGGGTGGTCTCAGAGTCACAGGCACTCTTGGGAAAGACTGAAACCTGAGGGTTGAAAAGCATTAGTGCAGATGAGCAGGGTTAGAAAGCCCATTATCTTTTTTTCTCAGTCAGCCATTTTGCCAAGAAGGAACGTGCCAGGGTCAGGGTTCTCAGAGCTTCCCCTCATCCAGCAGCTTCCTGAGCCCATCACAGATCTTGCCAAGGTGCTGAGTGTAGTCAGGCCCATAGAGGGCCGTGAGCAGGCCTGGGTCAGAGAAGTGATCAAACACGTGGCGGATGCGGCCATGTGACTTGGGTGTGAGGTGGCGCTCCACCAGTTCCAGCAGCACATCCCGGCACTCGGTCAGCAGGCCGGCCAGCACAGCAGCCTCAAAGGTGAAGTCCACCTCGCCGAAGCTGAGTGCGGTCATGGCGCCCTGCCGCAGCTTCTGGCGAAAGCGGGTAGCCAAGGCCAGCTCGCTGGGGCTGAAGCAGCCACTGCGGTTCAGCACGGCCACCTTGACGGCCACCTTGATCAGGTCCTTGATAACCCGCTGGGCCTGGGGCCTGCTGTGTGTGTATTCTTTGGACACACGGTAGAGCTCATCTAGCACCTCGCTGCTCGTCTCATCAACGAAGAGATGAGCCACAGATCGACCTGCCATCTTACTCAGCAGCTTCTTCTCTGCTTGCAGCACCAGACTCTTTGAACTGAAGGACTCCATGATTCCTAGGGAAGGGTTAGATGGGAGGGTATGTGGTCGTCACTAGAAGAAAGGCCACAGGCTTCCTTAGAGAGAAATGGCTTTTCCCCTTTCTGTCTCTTTGGTTTCTATCTCATTTTCATCTTTATTTGTCATCTTTCTCCCCCTGGGCCCCCTCAGTCCTCTGTGCTTTGTTTCCATTTTTTCTCATTTTGTACTGTAGGAAATCATGATCTCTAAAAGCAGAGGAGCAGTAATAGCTTTGGCTGGAGGAATGAGGGCACACCGGACGCTAGCGCACAGCAAGTTAAGACCTCAGGGGAAGTAGGCTGTTGCTATTACAGTGGAGAAGATAAAGCTTACCTGGCAGATAGTTCTCACAGCTGCCATTTTTGGACACTGCCTGGGTACCGTACATCTATGAGGTGTAGGTATTACTATCCTTGTTTTACAGCTGAGCAAACTGAAGCTTACGTTAAATAATTTACCCAAGGTCAAACACAACTGTTTTTCTGACTCCAAAAGCCCATGTCAGCTAGTGTGCTGTACTGCCTTTAAAGACGTGAGAAATATAGGGGTCCTGGGAGTCCTGACAAAAATAATAATGAACATTTATTGAGAACCTATTATGTGCCAAGTGCTTTATCTCAGTTTTCCCAACCCTTTGTAAGGTAGGTATCCCCAATTTGCAACGAGAAAAATGAAACTAAGAAAAATTAAGCAGCTTGGCTAAAGTCATTAGCAAATGGTAAAAGCGGGCTTTGAACCATATAATCCAAAGAAGCCTCCTTCCCTTGGAATGCGCTCAATGAGGTTGAAGCACACTGAGGAATCATGAAAAACAAGCACCTCAAGACAGTCCTAGAGTTCTCAGGTCCTCTGCTGGGACTGTGCTGAGGACCTCCTGGTGGCACATCAGCTGCAAGTATCCAGGGCGCTCTCCCCATGGTCCTCGCCTGTGGTGGTTCTGCTTGTTTTGCGTCTTACTTCCCCCTCCCCTGCTCTGCAGGATGTGGCTCTGACCGCAGTGAGGAGCAGCCTTGCCCTCTCCCCCCAAATGAAATAGGAGTCTGAAGAAGCAGGGGAAATGGGTAACTGGGAGGAGGGGTGGTTCTCCCCCAGCTGAATCGGTCCAGTGGGAATCTGGAACCTTGCTCTGCTCCCGGCTTTGCCTGGGGCTTTCTGGACCACGCTGTACATCCGGAAGAGGAGATTGCTCCATGTGAGCCTTCCTTCCTCCTTGGCCTTCCTGCTACCCAGCTCTCCACTGCCCCCGTTGCCATCTCACGTTTTGTCCACTGTCCTCTCCCCATCTCCGTGTTTCAGTCTCCTGTTTTCTCTTGTCTGAGTCCTGCCCTGTGGCCCTCTGGCCATGCTCTCCTGCTGGCCCCTACATCTACCTCCATGTCTCCTAAGATCTCCTTGCACCTCTCAGTAGTCTGTCACATACCCTTATCCACCGCCATCCCTCAGCCCTGCCCCCACCCAAACCAAACCATGTCTTACTGAGGCTGCCTGGCCCCAGGAAGAACTGAGCTGGACCTCCCCACTG
This sequence comes from Pseudorca crassidens, assembly GCF_039906515.1. NCBI lineage: Eukaryota > Metazoa > Chordata > Mammalia > Artiodactyla > Delphinidae > Pseudorca > Pseudorca crassidens. The sequence continues at coordinate 108,461,659 of NC_090297.1, read as the reverse complement.
GGGGCTCAAGAATTCTATCAAATGAGAGTCTCACAATATGGAAAGCTCAGGCTGACAGAGCTAGGACTCTTCTGCCACCATCACCCCTAAAGCCTACCCTTCTGTCATTGCCTGGTCCCTCACCTGCTGCGCCCTGGGTGCCAGTCTTGCCTTGGATGTTCCGGGAGAGCTGACAGAATGGAGAAGCTCCTAAGTGAGAGGCCCTTTGGCCTGGCCCCACCCCTAAGCCCCGCCTACCTACTCTGTGCTCAACCTCCCTTCATCACACTGTCACCAAGAAGGTCTATGACACCGACAGCCTCCTAGAAATAAAAGGTCAAAAGGAATAGCACTCTGTAGGAAATAGTCTTGATTCTTTGAGGTGAGGAAGAGGAATTGTACATCTCCTGCTCCCAAGTTGTCTACCTCTTTCTATCCTTGCTGCCCAGTTCCTTGAGATCTTGTTCTCCTTATGTCTGTGGTAATGGGGAAAATGTTAAGTACAGATTGCTGGGGTGGGGGGTCCGTGGGGAAAGTTGTGAAGATTGAACTGAGCTTAGACTGGAGACACCAGAGGCAAGTTAGAGATCAGGAGGTCGGAGTGTGTCCCTGGAGTCTCCAGGGGTGGGTGGCGCTGTGGGGAGACATTACCACGAGCATACGCTTTCAGCGTCTGGCTGGGTAAGGGGGTTCCCACCCTTAATACTTAAGAGAGACGAAGGTGCTGGGGTCAGGGCTGCCGAACTAGGTATGACCAGCAGGTGTCAGCACATCATTGAACCACTAGAGGCAGCGCTCTCACTGTGCTTTATAGCTGCTAACACGTTATGAATGAAGGTAGTGCTCACTTCAGCAGCACATATACTAATCTCACCCCAGTCAGAATGGCCATCCTCAAAAGATCTACAAACAAGAAATGCTGGGAAAAAAAAAATTCTGGAGAGGGTGTGGAGAAAAGGGAACCCTCTTGCACTGTTGGTGGGAATGTAAGTTGATACAGCCACTACGGAGGACAGTATGGAGGTTCCTTAAAAAACTAAAAATAGAACTACCATACGACCCAGCAATCCCACTCCTGGGCATATACCCTGAGAAAACCGTAATTCAAAAAGAGTCATATACCACAATGTTCATTGCAGCTCTATTTACAATAGCCAGGACATGGAAGCTACCTAAGTGTCCATCGACAGATGAATAGATAAAGAAGATGTGGCACATATATACAATGGAATATTACTCAGCCATAAAAAGAAACAAAATTGAGTTATTTGTAGAGAGGTGGATGGACCTAGAGTCTGTCATACAGAGTGAAGTAAGTCAGAAAGAGAAAAACAAATACCATATGCTAACACATATATATGGAATCTAAAAAAAAAAGAAAAAGAAAAAAATGGTCATGAAGAACCTAGGGGCAGGACAGGAATAAAGACACAGACCTACTAGAGAATGGACTTGAGGACACTGGGAGGGGGAAGGGTAAGCTGGGACAAAGTGAGAGAGTGGCATGGACATATATACACTACCAAATGTAAAATAGATAGCTAGTGGGAAGCAGCGCATAGCACAGGGAGATCAGCTCAGGGCTTTGTGATCACCTAGAGAGGTGGGATAGGGAGGGTGGGAGGGAGACGCAAGAGGGAGGAGATATGGGGATATATGTATATGTATAGCTGATTCACTTTGTTATAAAGCAGAAACTAACACACCATTGTAAAGCAATTATACTACAATAAAGATGTTAAAAAAAAAAAGAATGAAGGTAAGGGACTTCCCTGGTGGCACAGTGGTTAAGAATCCACCTGCCAATGCAGGGGACACGGGTTTGAGCCCTGGTTCGGGAAGATCCCACATGTCGTGGAGCAACTAAGCCCACGAGCCACAACTACTGAGCCCGCGTTCCACAGCTACTGAAGCCCAAGCGCCTAGAGCCCATGCTCGGCAACAAGAAAAGCCACCTCAACAAGAAAAGCCACCGCAATAAGCCGGTGCACCGCAATGAGAAGCCAGTGCACCGCAATGAACAGTAGCCCTCACTCGCCGCAACTAGAGAAAGCCCATGTGCAGCAATGAAGACCCAATGCAGCCAAAAATAAATAAATGTATAAAAAGAAGTTTTTTTTTTTTAAAGAAAGAACCTTACAGGGACTTCGCTGGCAGTCCAGTGGTTAAGACTCCGCGCTTCCAAAAAAAAAGACCCCATGCTTCCAACGCAGAGGGTGCAGGTTCAGTTCCGGTCAGGGAACTAAGATCTCACATGCCTCGCTAGCTAACAACCCACATGCGCACACGGCCAAAAAAAAAAAAAAAAAAAGAAATGTGCTTACATTTATCTCCCAGCCTGGTCAGGGAGATAAATGTAAGCACACATAACTGTAATACAAGTCAAATGATGTCATTAGCTGTAACAGAAGTTTAAGGAATTATGAGAGTAAAGAGAAATTTAGATTATTTCTGATAGGAGGGCTGAAGAGGTGGACTTAGAAGGATGGATTTAACTACTTACTAGGCAGAGTGTGGAAGAAATGCTTCTGCTTCCCAGATAATGGAGATAAGCATAAGCCATAGAGCAAACAATGATAATACAGGGCATGTTCAGGAAGTGGTGATTTATTCTGTATGACTGGAGCATAGGTTGTTTGAAAAAAAGTGAAGAAGGAAAAAGACCAGATCATGAAAGGCTTTAAGGGAGTTGCTCAACACTTCAGACTTTTGCTGTAGACAGTAGGGAGACATTAAAGGTTTTTGATCGGGGGAGTGAAATCATTAGCCCAGTGGGACTAGGTTAGAGGCTTCAGTGAAATTTTAGCTGAGGAAAGGGCATGCTTAAAAGGAAGTGATCACTGGTATAGCTTGCTTAAGCACAGTATGAGAACCAGTGAGAGACCTTGAGAGCTGGTGGTTTTATAAGAAGTTCTAACAGAAAGGGAAGAATTGGAACATTGTCCAGTTGTGAAAAGTTGAAGAGTAAAGATTGAAGTTCAGAAGTGGAGGCAGTCAGCATACCAGTGACTCCAAAACCATTGGTTCTCCTCCTTGGAGACAGTGATTGGGTCTTGGCTCCTTTCTTATTCCCACCTCTCTCAGCCCAGGTTCCAGAGCTGAGGGTCCTTGATACAACTTGGATTGGGAAATGTTAACAACTCCTTTAAGGAGTATGGTGGTAAAGGGATGAAGAGAAATGGAAAGGTAGCTTAAGGGAATGGGAAACTGGATTGACAGAGGGACTATTTTTAACTTGGAGTTCGAGGCCATTTGTAGGCTGAAAGGAAGGAGCCAGTGGACAGGGAGACTTAGAAAATGCAAAGGAGAGGTAATGTTTTTGGAGCAAGGTGTGGGGGCAGATGGAAAAGAATGGACTGCGAGCTCAGGGGAGGGAAGCAAGAGGAAAGAACTGGAGCTGGCATTTGTTGGGTGCACTCTGCTAGATGTTATATAAGTATCTCACTTCATCCTCTGATACCTCTATGAACTAAATGTCACTATCTCCTTTTCGCTGATGAAAAAGACTGAGGCTTAAAGAGGTTAGATAACCTGTTCCCAAATTAGAGAGCTAATAAATGGCAGACTGAGGACTTGTGTGATTTCCAAGCCTATGCTTTTTCTGACAACTACCTCACAAGGTTAGGAGGTAATAACTTCAACCTTATAATGAATGTGGCAGCATTCTATTCCTATACGCTCTATTAATTCGCTGATCACACACTCAGGGAACAATAGTAGGTGGCACTACCAAAATCACAGGAAAAGTAAAAGTCCTTTTTGAAAGAAATATATAATCTATAATTGGATAATAAAAGAGGAATTAATGTACAAGAAGATGCAAATACAGTAATACCTTCTGAATCCAGAATTCTGCTACCAGCTCCTTACCTGTTTACCTCTCCAGCTTTGCCTTATACTCTGCTCTAGCTGTGTTGTAATCCTCTCAGCTCCTCCAATATGCATCATGGTTGGCTTCTCTCTCTCCCTCACCTTCTCCCTCTTCTTGTACTCTAGACTTTCCCACTGCTTGTGTCTCTGCCTGGAACTTTCTTCCCATGGATACCTCTGCCCTGCCTGGTTAATTCCTACCCATCCTTCAGGTCTCAGCTGGAAAGTCATCGGAAGCCATCATGATTGTGAAGCCATCGTGACTCCCTAAACTACACAGCACCCCTGTATTCCATAGTCCTGTAGAACCTCATACCTCCCTTATCATGATAATTACTCTTTATTGTAATTTGTGATTTTATTAACTGCCTCCCTACTAGGCTGTAAACTCCATAAGGGCAGGGGTTATGCTTTAGTGCCTGGCACTACTGTGCTCAATAAATGTTTGCTGAAAGAAGAAATTCAAAACACATCCAATAACCAGGAGATAAGGGGGAAATGGTAGCAACATAACAGTCACATGCAATAATGTTCATTTGTTTCACTCACGGGAAGTCTTTCTTTTATTTTCTCTTAATCAATACCCATTTCTAGTAATCTTCTCTGAACCCACAGCATATAATTAGTAGCAAATTAAAAGAGGAAAGAGGAGCTTTTAGAAGCAAGAACACTGATAACAATGAGAATTAACACAAATAACAAGGGAAGAGAAGGAAAACAAAAAAGCCGACAATTGAAAATTGCAGCGTTTCTGGCCATGTGGAGGAGGAGCAAACAGTCTTAACTACATATATTCTAGACTCTGGGGTCCTCACTGTTCACCTGGACAATTAAGTTCACAGTGCTTCCTCTGAGCAAGCAAAAATCTGGTTAAATGATGTCTTGAATGTGTGAAACACTTTGAGATTTACAAAACATTTCACCTACGTTATCTTACTTCATCTCATGAAGTAAGCAGGCAGGTAAAGTGTCCACTCACAGGTGAGAGACTCTGCCTTAGAGATAAAGTGGTTTATCTTACAAGGTCAGTCAGGGTCTTAATGAATCCTAGTTGTGGTCTTTCCACTATATAATCCACAGGAAATTAACAACATCTTTTTGAATAATCCTTATTTGAAACAGTTAACATGAAATGTTTTGCACTTAATTTGGTAAAATCAAACTATCTGGAAAAATACTCAGAATGGAACATTCCTATGTTTCTGCTCAGCTGAGGTTTTACCATGGTTAGGACCAGTACTCCCGTATCAGTTCAGAAAGAAAAAGTTCAGTGTGATTTGAAGCAGTTAAGCAAGACTTCAGCCTGACATAGCTGGAGGTAGCGTTCATCTTTGGTGCATATATTTCTTCCTCTATTTACTATATGCCAGGCATTATGACTTAAGTGCTGGGAATACAAAGATAAGAGACAAGCTTCCTGTCCTTAGACTAAGTGGTAAGTACCTATGGACAATCCAAATGGAAGTATCCAATAAGCAATTATAAAGTGAGTTTAGAGCTCAGGAGAAAGACTGAGATTGAATATCTATAAAGTTTATGGGGAGCCACATATAAATAGTTACTGTAACTGTTGGTGCAGATTATCTTGACCAGTGAGGGTATGTAGAGCAAGAAGAGGTAGCTAAGGACATGACCTAGGAAACACCAACATTTAAGGAGAGGTCAGAAAGGCTGAGAAAGAGAGGCCACATCAATAGAAGTGAAGCCATTCATTCATTTAAAAAATGTATCTATTAAGTCCCTAGTCTTTGTTGAAAGAAAGAGGGACTCAGGAGCCAAAAGAGGAGAGTATTTCAAGGAAGGAAGGGTCAACAGGGCCAAATGCCATAAAGAGGGCCAAAGGATAAAGACTGAAGAGCTGTTCATTGAATGTGACAAGGAGGTCATTAGTGGCCTGGATGAGAACAATCTCAATGGAGTGATGGGGGGCCAAAACGAAAATGATTGAGAAGTGATTGAGAAGGGAAAAATGGGTACAGCAAGAATAGATGACTCTACAAATTTAGCTGTGAAGGAAAGAGAGAAATTGAGTGTTGACTAAATTACAGGCAAGGATTAAGAGAAAGTTTAGAATTTTTTTTTCGTTTGATCATGGGAGATATTTGAGCATGTTTATATGCAGAAGGGAAGATGTCAGTAGAAAAGGAGAGATTAGAAATAAAGGAAGGAGAAAGTATTTGAAGACATGTGGCATAAAGCACCTAAGTAGGAGCTATAGAGTCAGATTTGTTCAACCAATGTGTTACTAGTTAATAGCTGCAATGTGCCAGGCACTGTGCTGACTGCAAAGGATAACTGCAGTGAGAGAGACTAGACTGCTGGGCCCTGTGTGAATGGAGCTTACAGTAAAGCCGAAAGGTGAACCTTAGACAAGCAGTACAGACGCCCCACCTGCTGGGATGAGAGAGATGTGAGAATGCTCTAGAGGGCAAAATGTGGGTAGGATGCTCACTTTATTATCTCTATTTTTCTCTGAAGATGGATGTGGGTTCTGCTAAGATGAGCAAGGAAGCTGTGAGGAAAGGAACTTGAGAAAGGATTTCACACAGCTACTTGTAGGGGTTAGGAGAGGGTAATTTTCCAAGCTTGGAGATCCTGAGTTTATTAAAGGCTCCAATCTGTGGGACTGTGATTTTCTCCAGAAGACCCTGGGGAGTAGGATTTGTCCTTTGAAACAGCTCTAAGGCTCTTCTATTTCTTTCCATACCCAATGCCACTATCCTTGTCTCACTGCCTCTCTCCCCTCATACTTGAACCTTCCTGTTTTCTCACCAGAAGGTCTCCTTATCTTGCTAAAATAAAGCATTTTGACAGTAACACCTTTATTCAAGAACTCGAAATTATGTCCTTTTCCTATCAAATTTTTTAACCTATTCACCTTGGTATTCCAGGCCTTCCATAGTTTGTCTCCCTCTTCCCCTGTCCTCTGCTTCTAACTAGTATCTCTCTTACATATCAATCACACAGGCCCTTTTGCTATCCATGCTTCAGGCTCCATGTTTACCAAGTAAAAGCTTTTGCTGAAAGTATCTTCTTTGGAAGATTTTCTCCTTTCTTTTGCACCAAGCCAACTCCCACCAAAGCTCTCCCTGCCTCTGTGATAAAATGTATCCAACATCTTTCCCTGCAGTTATTATGAAGAGCACTTATTGTCTTTTCTTTCATTTATGAATTATATTCAATGTAGCTTTGGGGGGGGCTTTTTTTTTTAAGACTTGGTATTGTTTTTCTTTTTATTTTTTTAATTTACTTTTGGCTGCATTGGGTCTTCATTGGTGCACACAGGCTTTCTCTAGATGTGGCGAGTGGGGGCTACTCCTTGTTGTGGTGCATTGGCTTCTCATTGCATTGGCTTTTCTTGTTGTGGAGCACAGGCATGGGCTTCAGTAGTTGTGGCACAACGGCTCAGTAGTTGCGGCACACAGGCTTAGTTGCTCCACTGCATGTGGGATCTTCCCAGACTAGGGCTCGAACCGGTGTCCCCTGCATTGGCAGGCAGATTCTTAACCACTGCACCACCAGGGAAGTCCCTTGGTATTGCTTTTTAATCATTTAGTACGTGTAAGTCTTGTTTTAGTTCAAATAGATGGTCATTTTCTTAAAGACTGGGACTATATCCCACAGTGGGTTGTATTTGAAGTAAGTGCTTAATATGTATTGGATTGAATTGAGATTTTAGTTGGACCCTAAAACTTTAAATGAGTTATACCTTAATCCCCATTCACTAATCTATTCAATAAGCACATATTTTAATATCTAAGCCCTGTGCTAGGAGCTGGGGACATTTCTTTCAATCTCTGAGTGCCTCTATATTTTGAGGTGTCTTTCTCCCAAAAACCTCTTTCCAGCCTTTAAAACAGCCCCGACTGACCACTGAATTACATTGGACCCAAGACCCCCCTGCAGTTAACTTTGTGTAAGTATTGTTCCATTGTTTCTGATTCTGTTTATCTCATTGGTTCACCTTCCATTTCTGTCTCTGTGATTGTGTGTGTATATGTTTATATCTCTTGTTTACTTTGGGGCTTAGCCCAGTCAGTGATGCTACGCACCCTGATCTCAGTCCATTAAAGACTGTCCGGAAGTAGCAAACCCCTGCCCCTCTTTTCCTTCAGTCCAGAGACCAGGCCATGTTTGTGTGTGTGTGTGTGTGTGTGTGTGTGTGTGTGTGTGTGTGCGCCCGCTTAGATATAAAACTATCCAATAATGTCAATGTCTCCCATGCCACCCACTATCCTAGGAATTTTGAGAACGTCTTTTGTCCCAGTCCCCACACAGGGAAGAATCTTAGCAGGTGGGAGCCAAGCAGTGATGTTTGAAGTAGCCTCATTCTTCCTCCCCACTGACATTCCTGGAATCAAAGGGTCTTTATGGAGGGTGGGGCTGGAGAAGGAGCAGTTAGTTCTGCTGTTTGGAGGGATGTCCAGGGCCCTCTGAGGAAAGACCGGACATCACTAATCCTTGTCTGCGGGGCAGTAAGTCTATGTGGTGCTGGGGCAGCTGGTTACTTTCCCTCTTTCAGGTCTCCGTGTTGCTCCTCTTCCTGTGTGACTCTCTGAGTCAGTTGGTCCCGATTTCCACATCTCTCTTTTGGTTTCAGCCCCACTCACCTGTCCTCTTCCATCAACCAACATCCTCACTGCTGGCCACCCTGGCTTCCTGGCTCCTTAGTTCCTAGCCAACTGGCCCAACCCCATCTTGCTTTGACAGTAGGGGTGGGAGGGGAGATGATGCGGGTAAGGAAAACTTCCTGGCGACATCTTCCTTTCCTTTCCCAGGCCTCGAGTCTTCAAGTGCATGCTAGGCTTCCCTTATCCGGGTCAGGATGAACCAGAGGAGGCACAAGGGAAGAAATAAAGGGGTTGATTTAAAAAGAGTAGAGAGGAGGAACAGAGGTTTGGGGGCAGAGTAGGGGAGAGGTGTACCCAGGAGCAAGGTAGCCAAAGACATTGGAGAGGAGAAAGGAGAGAGGGAGGGTCACGCCGGCTCTGACAGCCCAGCCCAGCCGAGGTCCTCGGGTTTCCTGTCTCTCCTCCCAGCTGCTGTTCCTTCCTCTCTTGTTGTGAGATTTCTCCCCAGGGCCTCTCCATGTTAAAGCGTGTGACCCCCTCCTCTGTCCGGGTCTCAGCGACTGTCCGTGGATCTCGCGCCTGGCTTTGGTCTCCAGCTCAACCTCCCGGCCAGGCCTTCTCGGTGGGCGGTGCTCCTGGCGCCCCTCCTCCTCCCAGGGCTATTGGTGGAGAGGTGTCGAGAAGGCGGTGTCTAGCCGGCCTCCGAGAGTCGGATTAGTTGTGCAGACCCCGAGGCGGGCCGGAGGCGGGTCCGGCCAGGAGGCGGGCGGGGCGGCTGGGGCCCGGCCCAGAGCTCCGGGCGGTCGCATTGTTTTCCTCCGCGGAGCCGCGGCGGGAGTGGGGTTTGCGACTGGGACCCAGGGCTCACCCGACCTGACAGCGCCCGGGAGCCCAGATCCAAGCTCCATCCAATTCAGACATTCATCACGTCTCGCTAGAGCCCCAACCACCGATTGCGAACTCGGCGCGGTGCGCGGCCGCTGCCCGCCCGCTGAGATCTCTATTCCACTGACCCGGATCTCGGAGCAAGTACCCCGGAGCAGGGCTGGGGCTGCAGGGCGTCGGGGAGGATCGGGGCGCCTAAGGCTGGGGGCAAGCTTCCGAAGTGCCAGAGGGACCCGCCTGGGAGGGTGCCAGAGCGATGTGTGCTTGGTTGACGGAGAGGGTCAGCGGAGTTGGGGTGCGTGGAGGGAAGAGGGGACCGTGGCCGAGCCCCGTCACGGGGGACTGTGGGGCGCAGGGTCTGGGCACCTCTTGCGACCCGGCTTCTCTGAGTCGCATCCCTTGGATTGGGGAGCGCGAAAGGGATTATTTGAGGCGCGCACCGTACAGAGGGTGGAAAACCTGGTCTCTTTCCTCTGCAGCAGAGAAATTAAGGCTTCGAGACCCGTGGAGAACTGGACCCTCTCGTTGCCCCTGCAGGGATGGGAAGGGGAACACGTCGTTCCAGACTTTGGTGTTACAGCTGCACCTCTGTCCTTGTGCAAGCGGGAGTCTGAGCACCTCCCAGGGGGTTGGCTTGGGCATAGAGTCGGGAATGGGGCCCCTGAGAAACACCAGTCCTAGTGCCCATATCCTTCCTTCACCCCACTCGTCCTGGGGCTTTGTTAGACCGAGGTCTCCCAAGGAGGAGAGCCCAGCTGGCGACTGCATCTCGAGCCCGCGGACCCGCTCAGCCCTGGCCCCAGGCCCGCCCTCATCGGTTCCAAGCCTCTGGCCCTGTTTCCCTGGCCTCAGAGACCCGCCTCCACTCCCCAACCCCCGCTCCCATCCCCATTCGGTCTGCGCCTGCAGGCCCCTCCAGCCCCTCCTCCCGCTAACGTGGCTCTGGGACCCGGTCCCGGCCCAGACTCTCCTACCCGCCCCTCTCGGAGCCCCAGATCCAGTGAGGGGGAGACACGTAGAGCCCCTGGCCTCAGGCCCACCTCATGCGAGGCTCTAGACACCTGGATTATCCTCGTTGGGGGCTGGGTGGGAGGGAGGGTAGGTAGCAAGCCTGGGGCTGAGAGCTAAGGGTGGGGGGGAACTGTCTTGGAGAAGGGAACGTGCCCGTTCCGTGAGGCTCCTTGGCGCGCCCCCCGCTCCTTAGAGGAAGGTGGACTGGGGCGGGCGACCAGCCCGAGGGCTTCCTGCTATTGTCCCCCGCCCAGTCTCCCCTTCTCCATCCCTTCCCCAGCCCCCGCTAGAATCTGGCTTTGACCCGGGCCACTCCCCAGAGGTGGCTGCGGGGCCAGGAGGAGACAGAAGGGCTGTTTCCTCTTCCCAGCAAGGGGAGAACCTAGGAAGGGGAGAAAGAGCTGGCCAGGCCTCCCCCATTCGCTCCAAATGGGGGGTATGAAGCAGCTGGGATTGGTCCCGGCAGGGTAAGCCTTTCCCCAAGCCAGGGGTCAGATGGGGGCCGCTCAGATGCTGCTCCCTAAAATCAGCTATGGGAAGCCCCCTTAAAGATATGTCATAGTTAAGTCTAGGGGGCCAATGCAATGGCCAACCAAGTGTTTTTAGAGGCTGGACTAATCCAGTCTAAGGTGGGGGGTAGGGTGGAGAGAGATTGGGTGGGAGGGAGTCAGGGACTGCTCTCAGGGAAGAAGGAAGGGGCTGGGGGGTGCTTGCTATCAGAGCATTTTGCCTAGAAATGAAGAGCATGCAAATGAGATGCAAATTAGCCTCTATTGTCCCCAGCTAGGGAGCTTTTGCTAAGAAGGCTGCTGGATTCTGAAGGTTTTAATGTGGGAGTGGTCGTCATGCCCTCCAAACTCTCCCAGTCACCCCTTTTCCCAAGACTGGTCCTGCAGTTCCAGGAGTTTCTGGGTAGGGGCCAGCCCCAGCCCCTGCCCTCACATCTCTGGGCATGAAGCAGCCAGCACCTTTGTAATCAGGCTCAATGTCAATGTGCCCCCCACTCCCAGGGCAGCATCTCCCCTACCCTAGCTTCATTAGACTTCTCCTGAATGTTCACATTCACTTTTATTGGATGTGGTAAGGAGGTATAGCTCAGCCTCTTCCCTCCTTCTGTCCCTTCTTCCATCAGGTCAGAGGTCTCCTATCCCCCTCAAACCCCCACAGGAGTCACCACCCCAGGTAAGGAAAGGGCAACAGCTCCTGAGGGCAGGGGATGGAAACAGGCATGGCCTGGGAGCAGAAAGAGGGTCTGACTGTTCTCCCCACTTGCCTGAGACTGAAGTTGTTTCCTGGGTGAAGATACCAGTTGCCCAGGGCAACCTGTGGGGGGGTGGGCAGGAGGGGGAGGATAGGAGACAAGCTGTGTCCCTTTCTCTTCCCCTGGGAGCACCAACATCGGAAGCATGGGGCGGGGGTGGCAGAGGGAGGCTTGGCCTTTCAGCACCAGAGGGTCTTTAGCTAGCTGACTGCTCTGCCCCTGGGGAGGGGGTCATCATTAGGTGCTCCTACCCCTTCCCCTCCTCCAGCTCTCTTGGGACCCCATCTGGTGTCAGCCTCCCCACCAGTGATGCTGGATTGGGGATGGGGTACACTTGGGTCCTGGCTCCAAGAGTGGAGTTGTTGGGGAGATGGAATGGGCTAAGCCTGGAAGCCCAGGGTCTCTTCTTTAGGCGACATGGTGGGACAGGCAACTAAGGATTAGTGAAGGATAACTGTCTGTTCACAGAAAGGAAGGAGTCTCACCCTTCCTGACCTGATTTCCCGAGCCTACTCAGCCCTTCACTTCAACTTCAGGGGAAGGCAGGAAGCTGGTGTACACCTCCCACTGTGGGTTCCAGCCAGGGTCAGCTTGGCTGTGGGAGGCTGATGGAAGCTGATGGGTGGGAAGGAGGGCTGTCTCACTGTCCCTGCCACCATATCTATCTTCTCCTGGACTTTGGGCTACAATCGCCTGGCTGTCATTGAATTATTTATATTTTCATTCCAAGGCAGTCCGAAGAGGGAAGGGAAGGGAAGGGGAGACATGTTCAGCCATATCTCCTCACCAGTATAGCCCCTTCTATGCCTGGCTCCTCATAGCGGGTGGGTCTGCTCTTCCCCACATTAAGCACATGCAGTGGTTCTTTGGAGTCAGGGAGGGAACAGGGGGCTAGGCAGGCTGGGAGGGGGCACAGTGGTCGGGCAGACAGCTGCGGCCAGAGCTAAATTTAGCCTCTGATCTGGCTTTGATGCAGATTCATTTTTGGCTAAGACAGCACCCCTCCCCCACTCCCCTCCCTACTCACTCAGCTTCTCCCTAGCAATGGGAAGGGCCCCAGAAGCGTGAGCTTAGACCAGGACAAAGACCCCTAGGCTGCCTCCCCGACTCTGTTCTTCCTCAACCCTAGACAATGATGGCTGCTTCGCAGCTGCCTCTACCAGGGCACAGCGCCTAAATTGCTCCCGGGTGCCATGGGGGTCCGTGAGGGAGGGGGGAGGCAGACATGGTGCCCTCTTCCTCCTCCCCAGTGCCAAGGAGTCACTATTTATAATTTTAAGGCTTCAGTGTCTAATTATAGCTGAGAAGAGGTTAGCAAGAGGGGGGCCACGAGGTGTCACCTACTGAATGTCCCAGGCCCAGTCAGGAGAGAGGAGAAAAGGCTGAGTGAGAAGACTGGGAGGGGGAGCAGGCGGGTCCTGTCCTTACCTGGGGTCATGCTGGCAGGCTTCGTACCAGCCAGTTTGGGCCAGTTGGACAGGGAAGGGCCTTGAGTGACAGTGACAGCTGGCTGGGACTGAGGCAGTGCCAGAGAGAGGTTTCTTCTCCCTACTGCACTGGGTCTTCTGGGGATAGACCTGGGAAAGGGTCCGCCTGCTTCAGAAGGTGGAGGAAATATGACCCCTTCCCCCACTTTTCTGTCTTCTCTTTCAGGGCCAGCATATGGGTGAGGGGGCACCCCCTGGGGCCTGAGCTGCCCCACACAGGATGCCCCGTGACCCCCGCTTCATGCCTTTGCTGCTACTGCTGTTGCTGCTCTCACTTCCCCACACCCAGGCTGCCTTTCCCCAGGACCCCCTCCCTCTGCTGACCTCTGACCTGCAAGGTGAGTGCTTGGTACCTCACCCCCTCTATATGAGCTCAGCACTCAGCCTTGGCAGGTAGACACTGAGACCCCTTGTGTGGGTGGCAAGGTGCAGGAAGGTTCTCAGTCTCAAGGAAGCTAAGAGCCTGACCAGAAAAGGGGAGAAGACAGGTAGAGTGAGCTGGCACCTCAGGTCCGTCACTTCTCATCTGTGGGCCTACTTCCTTCACTTCCGGGCAGCATTGTTCAGTGATAAAGAATGTGGACCCTCGGCCAGACCAGACCTTAGCAGGTTTGAATCCCTGCTAAGCTGCTCACTTGCTGTGTGAGCTCTTCAAGTTAGTTAACCTTTCTTTGCCTCAGTCTCCTCATCTGCAAAGTGAAGGTAGTCATAGTATTTTACCGGGAATTCCCTGGTGGTCCAATGGTTAGGACTCGGTGCTTTCACTGTGGTGGCCTGGGTTCAATCCCTGGTTGGGGAACTAAGATCCTGCAAGCCATGCAGTGCAGCCAAAAAAAAAAAAAAATACTACTAATAATAGTATTCTACCTCATAGAGTTATTTAGGGATTAAATGAGCTAATACAGGTAAAGTTCTGAGAACACTGTCTGGCACAAAATAAATGATTTATATATGTTTGCTATTATTATTAGCTACAAAATGAAGGCTTGGGACTAATTCAGTGGTTCCCAACACCTCTTACCTCCCTCTCCACCACGTTATCACTACCAAGTCTAGGTCCCACCGTGAGGGAAACCACCAGCCAACTTTTCCTGAGAAGGACCTTTATCTATTTGCAAGTTCCTATTATATATGCAGGATTTAGAGTAATTTTAAGGACGAAGGAATGGCAGTTAGGTTATTGGGAGTAACTGTTGGGGGATAGATAAGAGCAGCAAACACATGTGCCAGATGTGGTTCGAAGCACCATACGAATGTTAAATCATCTCTCTCTGAACTCTGGGGTCCCTTTGAACGCTGATGACTGTGGTTTCCATGATCAGGCCAGGTGGATGCTGGAGTTGGTCAGAGGAGGCAGAAACCTTGGAGGGCTGAGGTGGCCTGTGAAGAGCCTTGAGGGGAGGGTGCAAAGAGAGGGCTGGGAGAAATGGGGTGAGTAAATGGTCCACATGGGACAGTGCACAATGTGGGAGTGAAAGGGAATTGCTAGCCCTAAGGCAGTTCCAAGAAGGGGTTGGGCTCAATTCTGGAGTCAGACAGACCTGGATCTCAATTGGGGTGCCTGCCACTTCCAAGCTAAATCAGCTGTGCAAATTTCTTAATGGCTTTAAGCCTCAGTTTCCTCATCTGTAAGATGGGGCCACTGTTAGTACCTACCTCATAGGGTTGTTGTCTGAAGTGAGACAATGCATCTAACATGCTAACATAGTGCTTGGCAGAGGTTAAGCGCTCAGAGTTAGCTGGTATTACATTTATTAATAGCCTTATTAATAGCTTTATTAATACCTCACAACTCATCTCACATATCCATTTTATGTCCGTGGCTGGGTTTCATCTGGCTGGAGAGGGTGTTGAGGGAGTGCGTGGTATTCTGGCTGGCCCTCAGCACCCACCTCTCTGTGCCTTCTAGATATTTCCCCATTATCCTGGTTCCGGGGCCTGGAGGATGACGCTGTGGTTGCAGAACTTGGGCTGGACTTTCAGAGATTCCTGACCTTGAACCGGACCTTGCTAGTGGCTGCGCGGTAAACTGGCTGTGGCACCATTGTGGGGCTGACAGGCCTGCTGCTGGGCAGGCATGGGACCTGCATGGCCACTGCAACATCTTGCAGGGGACACATGCAGGTGTATAAGCCATGGGACATGGGCATGCTAGGACCCAGAGCACAACTGCCAAGTTGTGGAGTAAGGGGGAGGAGAGAGGGCACTGTTTGTCCCTGAGCAGCTGAACACGGGCCAGGTGGGAGGCTCAGGAGTTCAGGTGGGGATCCATGGCTTGGCTCTGATCCCTCCTTGCCTGTCTCTTCAGGGATCACGTTTTCTCCTTCGATCTTCAAGCCCAAGAAGAAGGGGAGGGGCTAGTGCCCAACAAGGTGAGGGGCTGTGTGGGAGGAGGTTGAGGCATGGAGATGAGGCTGGGAAAGGTCTAACCGGGATCAAGTGGGTAGGCAGAAGACTCCAGGAGGAGCCATAATGTGAGGTGGTTCCAGGTTGCCCCATGATTTTTCCCCTTCTACTTCTCCCGCCAGTATCTAACATGGAGGAGTCAAGACATGGAGAACTGTGCCGTGCGGGGAAAGCTGACGGTGAGGAGTGGGATGAGAATCTTGCGGGAAGGAGATGACCCTGCCTCTAGGCTCTGTCTAAGTGGCCTCCATTGTGCCCATTTCCCCTCACTTCTCTCATCTTGAGGAAAATGTACAGGAAAGGGAATTCATGATTTTTAGCTTCCTTTACACACCTCACACAAAAGGAAAGTGAGGCTCTGAGAGGCCAAAGAACTTGCCCAAGGCCACAGAACTAGGAGTAGATAGCTTAGTTGGGACTTCACCCCACACTGCTCTGCCTGGCTCAAGTGGAGCAGCCCTACTTCCTGTGACCCCCACCCCATCCCAGCCCCAGGGAGCCCTGTCACTGACCGAGAATTCTGGACTTTCTAGGACGAGTGCTACAACTACATTCGTGTTCTCGTTCCCTGGGACTCCCAGACACTCCTTGCCTGTGGAACAAACTCATTCAGCCCCGTGTGCCGCAGTTATGGGGTACAAAGGCGAGGGCGGGGCATCAGGACTGAAGTGGGAGAAGAACCCAAGCTGGGCAATCAGTTCAGTGGGGATGGACCAGCAGGGGTAGGGGAACAGGAGTGCCCAGAGGGGAGGGGTCCGGAAGGGGTGGAGCAAGGAGGCAAGGGGACATGAGGAAGTGGGCTATGGAGCCAGACTCGCAACACCCCAAGGGGTCCAAGAACCTGTTTCCTCTGCCTCCAGATAACTTCGCTGCAGCAGGAGGGTGAGGAGCTGAGCGGGCAGGCTCGATGCCCCTTTGATGCCACGCAGTCCAACGTGGCCGTCTTTGCAGGTATGCACCTGGGCATGTGAGCAGCAGGCATGTGGCCGGAGGGAACTCCCACGTTAGCCCCTTTCCTAATTTGGTCTTTCCCCCATGCTCCTGAGTGGAGGGTTAAGGTAGGGGCCAAGGTCAGGCCAAGGGAGGGATGTGGGAGGCCCAAGAAGAGCCAAGATACGGATCCCTGAGCCCTCCCCTGACCCCACCCTACCCCTCCAGAGGGCAGCCTGTATTCAGCCACAGCCGCGGATTTCCAGGCCAGTGACGCTGTGGTTTACAGAAGCCTTGGGCCTCAGCCCCCACTCCGCTCCGCCAAGTACGACTCCAAGTGGCTCCGAGGTCAGGGCGGGCCTAGGGCAGGGAGGCTGCTCTTGGGGAGGAGGTGCAGGGGGCGGTCGATGGCAGGCAGCTGGTGGTAGTGGTGAGCATGTATGCAGAGGGGAGAGGCTGTGGGGGGCCAGGAGTTTCTGAACAGGTGTAGTTTCTCTTCCGTACCTTTCCCGTCGCTCCCCCTTCAGAGCCACACTTTGTCCACGCTTTGGAGCATGGAGACCATGTCTACTTCTTCTTCCGAGAAGTCTCTGTGGAGGATGCCCGGCTGGGGAGGGTAAGGAAGTGGGCACCAGGGGTGGGTAGCTAGAGGGCTCTGCTGGATGGTGAGGAGCCAGTCATTCAGGGGAGATTAGGGGCTCCTGGCCCTAATCTCCACAACGCAATCCCCTGGACTCTGAGGCCCCCAACTTGGAGTAGCCCCCAGGCCTCTGCCCCCGCATCCTGCTAGGTCCCTCACCTTGACCCACATTGACCGACCACACCCTTCCTTTGCTGTGCCCCTAACATTTGTCTCTTGGTGCTCTAACTCACCACATTGCTCTCACCCTGCTGGCCCTGGGGCTCTCTCTCACCATTCTCCTCGTCTCCAACTCTCCCACACACAGGTACAGTTCTCCCGTGTGGCCCGTGTGTGTAAGCGTGACATGGGTGGCTCACCTCGGGCCTTGGACCGCCACTGGACATCTTTCCTGAAGCTGCGGCTCAACTGCTCTGTCCCTGGGGACTCTACCTTCTATTTTGACGTCTTACAGGCCTTGACAGGGCCTGTGAACTTGTATGGACGCTCTGCTCTCTTTGGGGTCTTCACCACCCAGACCAATAGGTTGGTACCAGACTAACCAATGTGGCCCCATCTGTCCCCTGCCCCACCAGCATCCAGGTTCCTCTCTCAGCGCCTATTGATGAGGGCAGTGAGCAGAAGCTCCATTCAAAGCCAGTTTGCTGTTCTGCCCACCGTTTTTCTCCTAGCGTGGCCCCCAGGGGCTGCCCCACCCTCTCAGGCTCCGCCCTAATACGGTATATGAAGGGGAGCTGCCATGTCTTACCTAGGAGGACCTGTGCTGTCCCTTCCAACACCTAGCCCGCATCCTTTTCTGGCTCCCTCAGCATCCCCGGCTCTGCGGTCTGTGCCTTCTACCTGGATGATATTGAGCGTGGGTTTGAGGGAAAGTTCAAGGAGCAGAGGAGTCTGGATGGGGCCTGGACCCCTGTGTCTGAGGACAGGGTCCCCTCCCCCAGGTATGCAGGGTGGGCGTGGCCTTTGTGGAGGTAGAAACAAGCAGTGTCTGCTCCCCAAATGGGATTATGAGGAGAGGGCAAGGTGTCCAAGGCCTGGGGAGGGGGCTGTAGAGGGTTGGCAGCAGGGAAGGGAAGCAGTGGTGTGAATGTCTGCGTGTAGGCGGAACAAGGGTTACCAATCATGTTTGGGAGCAGTGGGTAGGTGGTGGTCACACAGCCTAACTAAGCCCCAGCTCCCTGCCCTAAGGCTCCCTCTTCCTTTGTGTCCACCAGGCCAGGATCCTGTGCAGGAGTAGGTGTAGCTGCATTGTTCCCCTCTTCTCGAGACCTCCCTGATGATGTCCTGACCTTCATCAAGGCTCACCCTCTCCTGGACCCTGCCGTGCCACCTGCCACCCATCAACCTCTGCTTACCTTCACCAGCAGGTATGGGGCTAGAAAATGCTGACCACTGCCTTCCCCGCCTCAGCCACTCTTTCCCTGACCCCACAAGGTAAATCATATTGGTAGGAGGAAGAACCCGTGAAAGTGGAAGGGAGAGAGCTAAGAAGGAAACACTGGGCTGGGGGAAGGGCAGAGAAGGGGGTACCCAGACACATGCGCTGTCCTTGAAACACTCAAGCTTCCACTGGTCAGGTTGTCCTGACCTGAGGCCTATCCCTCCAGGGCCCTACTGACCCAGGTAGCTGTGGATGGCATGGCTGGTCCTTACAGTAATACCACAGTCCTGTTCCTTGGCTCCAACGATGGGATAGTGCTGAAGGTGCTGCCCCCATGGGGGCAATCTGGGGGCCCTGAGCCCATTCTGTTGGAAGAGATCGATGCCTACAGCCCCTCCCGGTGAGCCCTTTGTCCAGCAGGCCCCCTTGGGACGTGGAGTGGTAGATGGGGATATGGGGATGGGGTGGGGACTCCAATATTGGAAGTTGTGGGGAAGAGAGAGGGCCTTGGCGAGAAGCTGGACACTGTGTTGGGGCAGAGTAGCCCTATGAGTTGTACTCAGTTGCTTGTATGCCTCCCCCGCTTCTGTTCTTTAACTTACCCAGGGAAAAAGGAGCCTCACCTGCTCCATCTCTGATTCCTTCTGGCCTCACCCTAGGTGCAGTGGGAAGCGGGCAGCCCAAACAGCACGGCGGGTCACAGGGCTGGAGCTGGACACTGAAGGTCACAGGCTCTTTGTGGCTTTTTCTGGCTGTATCATCTACCTCCCTCTCAGTCGATGTGCCCGGCATGGGGCCTGTCGGAGGTGAGAGGGACCTGAGGTCAGGCCCTGCCTGGGTGGGCTCTGGGCCTGCAGGCACACAGGAACACAGGCATAGTGGGTGGCAGGGAAACGCAGGGGATGGTTTGGGGGTGGGTATCTCAAGCATTCTGCAGGTGGGCAGTAACCAGGGACTGGACTAGGGATTGGGGTGGATAGGATGGGAGTATCAGGCTAAGAGCCTCCTGCAGGCCAGGGTGAGAGTGGAAGAGGCAGGGGAATGGAATGTGATTAGGGTGGAGAGGGTCCCAGCCTCACATGACTCAGTTTTCCCTAGGAGCTGTCTGGCTTCTCAGGACCCATACTGTGGATGGGACAGCTCCAGAGGCTGTGTGGATATCAGGGGACCTGGTGGGTAAGTGAGAGGCTCGTGGATCTCCTGAGGAGAAAGTTCCCCACTAAGAGAGGAAGCTGAGGGCTAGGGTGGGGGATGGGGGCAAGATGTATACCTGCACTGAGCCGCCTCCATTTCCTCCTAGGATTGATGTGCATCCAGCCGGGAACCAGGAATCCATGGAGCACGATGACTGCCAAGGTAAACAGAAGCGGCAGGGGTAGCTGTAGCCATTGTTGCGCATGGCTCTGACGGCCATAGACACCATCCCAGGTGTGGGCTTTTGTCTTTCTCTCCTTCTGTGGTACAGTCATGCCCATCAGTTCTTCATGAAGCTTCCCTCTGCCCCTATCTTCACCCTCTCTCTCCCTTTTTCATAGATGGAGCTACTGGGAGTCAGTCTGGCACAGGGGATTCTGCTTATGGTGAGTTCTATTGTCCCAACTTCACCTTGCTCAGCCCACACTCACCCAAGTCTGTGCCCCATGGCAGCAGCAGACCAGCACCCTGGACACCCTGAGAGAGTCTCAAAAAAGGGTTAGCATCCTCCAAATACCTAGCATAGGACTCAGTGCTTGGCACATAATAGGGTGCTTAACAGATAGTTTTTGAACAAATAAATGAAAAAGTGCCTTGCATAGTGAGCCCTCGCCCATTTCCAGAGGAAAATGAAGGCTGCACTTCTGGACCTTTGGGCTCCAAAGGGGGTGCGGGAACCCGCTTAATGGGTATCAGAGGTGGAGAGCAGGAGCCTCACTGGCTCTGACCTGGTCTCTGTCACCAGTGCTTCTGAGTCCTGGCCCTTCCCCTGAGACCCCAAGCCCCCCCAGTGATGCCCACCCCCGGCCCCAGTCTTCCACTCTTGGAGCTCACACTCAGGGTAAGGGGGCTGGCTGGGAGGGACAGGAGTGAAGTGTGGGGCTGCTGATTCTTGAAGAATTCTAAGCCCCTCACTGATCGCTGTTTGGTGCTCACTAATAATGCCTGTTTGGAGCCTCCCCTCCCAGCCCCGCCTCCCTCAGCACGGGCAGAGTTTGGCAGTTGTTCTTGGCATGGCTACAGGGGCCAGAGCTGGGATGGGGACTCCCCAGGCCCAAGCTCTAGCTTGCGTGTGAAAGGTAGTTCGGTGGGTTGTGTGTGTTGAGGGGTCAGGGGAGGTGATTCCTAAAGAGGGTCAAAGCTGCGTTGGAGCTGAGCAGCAGCAGGAGAGAGGCTACACTTCGGAACCTGCCATCCCGCTGGCCCACCTTCCCTGAGCCTCCCTCCTCCCTCCTTCCTCTCGGTCGGCAGGCGTGCGACGGGACCTCCCGCCAGCCTCAGTCTCCCGCGCCGTCCCCATCCCACTCCTCCTGGCCTGTGTGGCCGCAGCCTTCGCCCTGGGCGCCTCGGTCTCTGGCCTCCTGGTCTCCTGCGCTTGTCGCCGCGCCCACAGACGTCGGAGCAAGGATATCGAGACTGCGGGGCTCCCGCGCCCTCTCTCCCTTCGCAGCTTGGCCCGTCTGCACGGGGCGGGCCCAGAGCCGCAGCCAACGTCCAAGGACGGAGGGGGCGCACAGACAACCCAGCTCTACACCACCTTCCTGCCTCCTCCCGAGGGCGTACCCCCGCCGGAGCTGGCTTGCCTGCCCACCCCGGAGTCCACGCCAGAGCTGCCGGTCAAGCACCTCCGCCACGCCGGGGGTCCCTGGGAGTGGAACCAGAACGGGAACAACGCCAAGGAGGGCCGGGGCCGCGCCCGGGGCGGGAACACGGCGGGCGGCCCCGCGCCGCGCGTGCTGGTGAGGCCGCCGCCGCCCGGCTGTCCCGGGCAGGCCGTGGAAGTCACCACCCTGGAGGAACTGCTGCGCTACCTGCACGGCCCGCAGCCGCCCAGGAAGGAGGTCGAGCCCCCGGCCGCCGCCCCTTTCACCTCGCGGGCGCTGCCGCCCGAGCCCGCCCCCGCCCCCACCCTCTTTGCCGGCCCCTGCCTGCTCCCCCGGGACTGTGCCACGCCTCGGAGGCTGGACGTGCCCCCGGAGGGCAAGCGCCCGGCCCCCGCCACCCGGCCTGCTCTCTCCGCCCCAGCTCCCCGGCTCGGGGTGGGCGGCAGCCGGAGGTTGCCCTTCTCCACGCACCGTGCACCCCCCGCGCTGCTCACCCGAGTACCCTCGGGAGGCCCCTCCAGGTACTCCGGGGGTGCCGGGAGACACCTCCTGTACCTGGGCCGGCCTGAGGGGCACCGGGGCCGCGCCCTGAAGAGGGTGGACGTCGAGAAGCCCCAGGTGCCCCTGAAGCCTCCCCTCGTCGGACCTTCCTCGCAGTCGGCCGTCCCTAGTGGCAACCGTTTTAACTTTTAAAGGGAGCTGCTCCAAGGCCTCAAATGGTACCCTCGAGGCCCATGCCCTCAGAGGCCGTGAGCGTGGACGCATCTCCAAGGACAGATCACTTCCCTCTCTCCTTGTTCCACACCTCCAGCCTTCCTGGACTCTGAGAGTCTCCCGGGGTCCCCGCCCGCCCCGGGTTTATTTATTGACTGCCGACTGTCTTTCCCCCGTCCTCGAGAGAGGAGTGGGAGGTGAGAAGCTCGCCCCCTCAGTGAGCCAGCTTTTCGGGGGGAACTGGCACACTCCCACTCCCCCACCTCCCTCAGCCAAGCTGCCTTAACTCGCCCCTCCGGGCCTCCACAGACTGGGCCCCGGGCGGGCCGCACGGCGGACGGACGGGGCTGCGCCACGCCCGTTGTGTAGAGTCCTCGGGCCTCCTGGGACGTGCCTCCTCCTACTGTGTAGGAGCCTCCCCTTCCCAATACAGCTGTGTCCCCGAGCCGCTGCCTGACTTTACTCGCGGAGGGGGCGGGGCGGGAGTCGGTCGGCTGCTCTGAGCCCTTTTTCTCCAGAATCTCTGCCTTCAACTTGGCCTTGAGCTCTCTCCCGAGTAATTGGGATGGCTGCGCTCCCACAGGGGTTTATCACGAAAGATTTCCTGAAGGAGGCAAGCTAAGAAATGGTGCGTGGAGATGAACCAGGGCCCAGGAGACCCCGGGTAGAATTTAGGTGGGGTTAGGGAGGGTACTCCGAGCACGTTTCTGGACCGAGATAAGAGGGACTTTTTCGTAGAATGCTCTATGGGGTGGGGGGAGGGTATTTTTGGAGAAATAAAATGAAGCTGCAGCGTAAGTGATTTAAGTTTCACATCAGGAAATCTTGTCATAAAGGGAATTTGGCTGGAAAAACCTGGGTCGCAAGAGGGGTAAGCTGCAAAAAAAACCCCAGCAAAGTACTGGTGAAGTTAGGGGTTTGCCCCAGCAGTTCCCTAAGGAGCAGTTCCCCTTCGCGGAGCCAGAGGGGTGCCGAGAAGCGTATTTTATTGCACGCATGCGTAGCCTCCTCTCGCGGACTCCCGGGCCGCACTCGAGCCCCGCGCGCCGAAGATCAGCTAGCGTGTGTCGTGAGGTTCCTCTGGCCCGGGCTGGGTGCAGATACCTGTCCGTTACTCCCGGGGGCCAATGAGAGGGACGAGCAGGACGGCCTGCCCCGCCCACTGCCTGGAGCGAAAGATCTCGCGCGGGCGGTGGCTGCTTTTGCGGATTTGGAAGTCTCGTTTTTACCGGCGCGTGGCGGGGATATCCACCGGGTTGGAGCCCTAGGCCGCCCTGCCGCTGGCGCCTCCTGGAGGCCAGACCACGCCTTGCAGCTAAGGAAGCCTCGCCAGTTCCTCTCCGGGTTTTTTGCCTAAAAGCCCTCGACAGGAATCCGCTGGCAACAGTTTGAAGAACCCTGAGATGGTTTCTAGCTCCGCCCTTTACTGCTTGTGATCCTGCCTAGTTAAAGCTCTACCCTAAGCCTCCGTTTCCTCACCTGAAAAATGGGGTTGAGAGACTCAAGTACGATAATGTACGTGAAAACCCTTTCTAAAGGAGAAAACATGGTATCTTGTGAGATGGTGGTTCCTTCAAACTCACCCTGGGCTATTATTCCTAACTTTGCGATCTGCTTCTACTCAGCAATCCGTTTCCCTTTGTATCCTTACAAACTTCGTTTATAGATTTTACCCTCAAGGTTTTTAAATGCCCTCTGAACACTTCTCACACATCGGATAGCTTGTTCCACCAAATTTGGCTGTCCTCCAGAGTCTACCCGCTTTCTGCTTGGAGCTTGTTTCACCGGGTTGGAGAGGTCCTTTAGATCTCAATTTTTTCTCACTGGATGCTTTACTTAAACTGAGATACTTTGAAATCATTGATAGTTGCTAGATAGTGGAGGAGAGAAAGGAAGAAGTAAAGAATCTTTCCAGTCACCTGACTTCATTATCCTTTTCAAACCAAGCCAGGACAAAGAAAAATTCTAAGACTGCAACCTTTCATAGCCCTCTAAGGGCCAAGTCTCACAGATACTTCAGTTCTTGCCCTGAAGGTGGTCACAAAGGGGTAAAAGATCCTCAGGTTCAAATGTAGACCCAAAAGAGAAGTACAATCGAAATTTAACAATTTACAGGTTAAAGTCCTGGTTTCAATTTAATTGTAAAGGATGTTCATTTATTAGAATTTCTAAACTATGGGACTTTCCTGGTGGTCCAGTGCTTAAAAATTCGCTTTCCAGTGCAGGGGACACTGGTATAATCCCTGGTCAGGGAACTAAGATCTCACATGCTGTGGGGCAACTAAGCCCGTGTGGCAATGGAAGATCCCACCTGCGACAACTAAGACCTGACGCAGCCAAAAATAAATAAATATTAACAAACAAAAACACTATGGCAACTTCTCTAGCCAAGAATGCCTAAGCTGGACTCTCAGAACCTTCTCAGGGCTAGTGAAAGCAACTATGTTGCAGTGAGAGCAACAGTCCTTGGACTCTGCCCCTTAATAATTTTATGGGTGACCTTGGCAATTCCACTAACCTCTCTGCGCCTCAATTTCTTTTGTAAAGTATGGAAAGAACATATGCCAACATGGGGTTTATAAAACACCATATAAATATATAGGCTTAAGTTAAGTGCTTTGTGGGAAACGGTTATTTGCCCAAAATAGACTATTAAGAATGCAATTCATTAGCACTCATCCTGAAACACCTCATCCTGACAGCAGTGAATAATAAATTAGGGATAAACTGAAAGAAATTATTATCACTATCAATACAGGGATAAACATGATCCTAACTCAGGAATCTGCTGATAGTCTTTTTAAAAAAAATACATTTATTTATTTTATTTATTTTTGGCCATGTTGGGTCTTCGTTGCTGCATGCAGGCTTTCTCTAGTTGCGGTGAGCAGGGGCTACTCTTCGTTGTGGTGCACGGGCTTCTCATTGCGGTGGCTTCTCTTATTGCTGAGCATGGGCTCTAGGCATGCGGGCTTCAGTAGTTGTGGCATGTGGGCTCAGTAGTTGTGGCTTGCGGGCTCTAGAGCGCAGGCTCGGTAGTTGTGGCACACGGGCTTAGCTGCTCCGCAGCATGTGGGATCTTTGCAGACCAGGGCTTGAACCCATGTCCCCTGCATTGGCAGGCGGATTCTTAACTACTGTGCCACCAGGGAAGCCCTGATAGTCTTTTTCTAAAATTAGGATATTAGCTCAAACTTTGTCTTTAGAAAAAACAGAATGTACCAGCAGGATAAAGTTGTCATCCTGAGGGATTTCTAAGCTGATTTCTCAGAGGTATCCTGGGAGGTTATGGAGAAACCATGGCCCCAGTAGGCAGAGTCCAACAGCTTGTATAAAGCTTTGGGGACCTGAAACACAGAAGGTTCCACAGTCACAAAGCTTGAAAAGCTGTTCAGCATCTTGGGTTCTTTGGTAGCTAAGTCATAGGGGCCTGAGCTATTATTATCTCTCAGATTTATGTCTCCTTGATGCTACTACCGCACCCTTGGGAACCACACAGGTGTGAGTCACTCTCTGTTACTTAATCCAGCAGTTGACCCTTCAGAACTGTTGACTCATAAGAATTTAAGGTCACATGTATGAGAGTAAGATTGAAGTACATGGATAAAATATGAAGTCTATGAATCCAAAAGATCACCTATCTTTACCAGGTGTATTAGGGTCCCAAGAGAAAATAGTTGACATGCTCAAAATAATGAAGGGCTCCTTTTAAAAAGTGTTGGCAAGGGATAGGTCAGTAACTGGAGGCTAGTAACAGCCTTACACCTGAAAGGACAAAGGGAGGTAATGGCTACTGAGACTTGGAAGGAGAGATTGCATTGAATGGGGCAGTGGCCTTTAATCAAAGGATACACCTAGGTCCAGGTGACCCCAAGGGAGGGAACCTGGGAAATCAATACACTGATTTCAGTCTTTTGTCTCCATCCAGTCTCCTGCCCAGAGCTCCCTACTGCCTGAATCCAACTGGAAGCCAAAGCACAGGGAACCCGTTGATGAAATTCATACAGGTTAGCCTCCCAGGATAGAGAACGAGATACAGTAAGGAGGAAAGTGATCTAAAGGAAAGACAGAACAATCCAGCACACCTAGAGATGAAGACCCCATCCATTTCCTGCAAGAGAGGTTATCTTTGACTCTCCTTGCTCAAGTATTGCTGACCAGCAGCTTTATGGAGATGCCTCCTGAATTAGTTTTGGAGCAAAACTTACTTTGGGGATTTTGCTAGAAAGGCTGCTTGGAGAATTTACTTCTCTCCAGTTTCTTAACTGCAATTTGAGATGAATTAAGCTGCCCAAAGTCAAGTGAGACGGTATTGTGACTAAAGGATAAACTACAGAGGAAAAAACACTACTAACTCTATGTAGAAACTGTAGTTTTAGAAAGAAAAAAATTTTTTTAAGCTGAGGGACTTGGGGCAAAGTCACAGCCTGTTTTTTAATATCTACATAATGAAGATAATACACACCTTGCAAGATAGGTATGTTTGTGTGCATGCAAAGTTCCTAGCTCATTGACGGACACGTAGCACAAACTAAAAGCATGTTATTATTTATGATATTGGCCTCTCTCTAAAATATCGTTTTACTTTACAGTAAGAACTTTCTTAAACTTTAGGACTGTTTATGGTAGCAGAGTGCAGCCCCACACCTGGCTCAGGGGTCCCCTATAGTCTAAACTTACTGTTAGCTATCAGACATCTTGCAGAAACTCCTACATAGGTATAATTATCACTAGGCTGCTCCCACTTCAACCTTCTCTTGTATTTTCTACCTACTGCTCTTGGAGTAGAGGGCTCACTTTCACAGAGAGAGAAAATCTTAGGCAAGTTGCCCTAGTTCATGGTTTTTTCCATCATTTAAGAATATTTACCCTTCAGAGAACTCTAGGTTCCTATCTCTCCAATTCCCTTCCAACTTTCCCATATGCCTGATGATTTTTCTCACTAGGATTTTTTTTTTATTTTTGGCTGCACTGGGTCTTTGTTGCCGCATGCGGGCTTTCTCTAGTTGTGGTGAGCGGGGGCTACTCTTCGTTGCGGTGAGCGGGCTTCTCATTGAGGTGGCTTCTTTTGTTGTGGAGCACGGGCTCTAGGCGCACAGGTTTCAGTAGTTGTGGCACGTGGGCTCAGTAGTTGTGGCTCCTGGGCTCTAGAGCGCAGGCTCAGTAGTTGTGGCGCACAGGCTTAGTTGCTCCGCGGCATGTGGAATCTTCCTGGACCAGGGCTCGAACCCGTGTCCCCTGCCTTGGCAGGTGGATTCTTAACCACTACACCACCAGGGAAACCCTCTCGCTAGGATTTTAATTCAACACTTTCAGTTCTTTGCTTCTCAAGGCTTTTTGAGTTCCTGCTCTTTTTCTCTCGGCAGAGCAAAGACCATATATACATTTATGAGGTACCTGCCAGATGCACCTTATAGTTAATATGTACACAGTACTGTTTACCAAAAAGCAATTATCCACATGCAACCTAGTACATGGTAAGCGTTCAATTTCCTAAACACTGACTTTGAGAGCTTACCTGGAGATTCTAATGTTGAACACTGATACTTATATGTCCTTGACTTTGGTTTTACCCTATTTATTTATTTATTTTAAATTTATTAATTTTATTTATTTTTTATTTTTGTCTGTGTTGGGTCTTCGTTGCTGCACGTGGGCTTTCTCTAGTTGCGGCGAGCGGGGGCTACTCTTCTTTGCAGTGTGCAGGCTTCTCATTGCGGTGGCTTCTCTTGTTGCGGAGCAGGGACTCTAGGCACGCGGGCTACATTAGTTGTGGTGCGCGGGCTCTAGAGTGCAGGCTCGGTAGTTGTGGCGCACAGGCTTAGTTGCTCCGCGGCATGTGGGATCTTCCCAGACCAGGGCTCGAACCCGTGTCCCCTGCACTGGCAGGTGGATTCTTAACCACTGCTCCACCAGGGAAGCCCTACCCTCCTTTATCTGAGAAAGGCATCTTTATTGCCGATGGAGCAGCTTTTGAGAACACTATACACTAGACGGCAACACCCAAGTAGCCAGCCAAGTGGGTCCGTTCAACCCTGGCTATCAACAGGGATTGCGCCACAACCAGACTGCTACGCATATTTACTTAATAAATATGTGCTGAATTAGACTGAGATAACAACAAGCACCTTATTAACTAAGAGTAGCTTAGAAGCCAGCAGAGCAAATGCACTATGTCCAAGCCTCCCTGGGCCTGATGTTCTTCCCGTACCCTGCCCCTTATCTTGGCATTGACTTAACTCCCACACAAGGCACAGAATCATTTACTTCAGCTACTATTCTCCTCTCTTGGTTGTTTGCTTTTAGGGAATGGAGTGGGGGATAAAAAAAGGAAAGAAGATGTAAATTAATAAGCCAGTCAAAAGTTCTCTCCATTCTCACTTCAGTTCTTACCTCAACTTGCTCTGCCTCTTAAGAATACCAGCTGAGGAGTAGCTAGATAAGGAAAAGGTAGAGAGTGTGAATGGGTCAGAAGAGGCACCAAAGAGGGGAAAGAAGATGCTCCCCCCACCAAAACCACCCTCCCACTGCTCCACCCTCATTAGCTCAGTAGGACGGGGAAAACTTGCTCTTAAGGATTATGTGTGACCAGGCAGTAGATACAATTTTTGCCCAGGAGATGGAAAAAAAATTTCAATGACACCTGAAATGGTAAGACTTTGGCATTTTAGTAAGAAACATTTTTTTATTTTAAATGATAGTACAAAAATTGTATATATAATATAGATCTGTATAGGTGTACATACACACAAATGCTCACACACACACACACACACACACAAACTTGCTCATCGGAATCAAACCCTATTTAATTAAAATCCTAAATAAAAAAGAGAATTATACTTAAGTTTTCTTAAAACATACTGTACATAAAGCTGTCAGACAACCCAAAAAACTGAAGATGTTTTGAGAAGAAGCTAGGCACCCCACCTACCCTGTCTCTGCTCCCCCCCAACACAAATGGCCTTGGCAGAAGGACAGTACACAGGGCAAAGCCAGAGAAGGGAGCTGCTGCTATCATTACTGTTGATAGAGCAAGATGCCTGAGACCAACTAGGAAGCACAGGATATAGGGTATGACCTAGATTAATTCTCAGAAACAAATCACTTAAGAATAAACAGAAAATATGTGGTAGGGAAGGAGGGGACAGAAGGAGGAAAGACAAGGCGCATAGATTAGAAATGACCTATTAATTAAATTCTAGTGCCGGGGAAAGACTCAGTGAGATAAGAACAATGGGGTCACAGAGGCAGAAGTAGTTAGAGGGGAAAGGGGAGGAGAGAGACAGGGAATCACAATTTCCTGCCATTAACAAGCCAAATTGCTATGTAGTAGTCTGGAGTCTAGGGATATCACCCCACCTCCTAATCTTAAGAGAGGCTTAAAAAAAAAAAAAAAGGCAGCACCAGAGGTTCAAAGCTACTTAATTTGAATTTACATCCTTCTTGCTCCTGGTCTCTTGTTAAATATACTGGCATAGGAAATAGAGTACTAACTCAGAAGGGGAAAATATCACATAAAGTGGAAATAGATAAGAGCCTAGAGCAGCACATAGGCGGTCTTAATATGTATTCCATTCTAAAGCTCCTTTTCTGGCCATACAGAGATGTCTATATAACAAGTAGAGAACAGGAGGCCATTCTCCAACAAATCTGGACAAAAACCGATTCCCACTCAATATTAAACTTCTGGGAATAGTTCACTACATGCCTCATGTCTTCTAGCTCTGAGGGTCTATAATGTTGTTTGTTAGGAAAAGAGCCACAGAAGTCTTTCTCAAAATGATCATTCCTTAAAAGGCTGAGATGCCTAAACTGGGAAGCAGATGTATAGAATGTCTGCTCCTTCTGCCATGGAACTTTATCTAGGGTTTCTTTCCTTTTCAGAGGTGTAAGAAATTATACAAATGCCAGTCAAAACAGCTACCATAGGAGCTGAAAGGAGGTTTGCTCTGTGGAAAGGCAGCTCCATCTCTATCCCTGACCCTGCTCTGAATCTTTCAGTTTACCAATGTCATCACACTGTATGCTAAAGAAATCTCTGCAAAGCTTGGTACTAGCTCTCCCTAGGGCCTCACTCCTCAGGTTTCTTATTACTGCCAGTTGAGCATGCCTCGGAAAAAGGGCCAAAGAAATGCTTGCTTTTTCTTCCCAGTGTCTTTACTCAATTGAAAGAAACCCTCTCTAATGTTTTTAATGAAATAAAAATATTTTCAGCTTTTACCAGGTACTTTAGAGTTGAACCTCAAATAAACAAAGAGAAAAGTGGGAAAATTCATATGTGTTTATAAATGTACACAATATATACGTGCAGCAAAGGGGTGTTAACAATGCCCTGGTCACAAAATACCTAACTTCAACTGGAAAGCCCTCTGTTAAATTCATTTCTTTTACAGCAATATAAAAAAAAGTCATTTTGCATGCCACAGATTTCTAATATTACTGAGCAGACACAAACATTTTAATAATGCAGTGCTAAGGCTGAAAAAGGGGGAGAGGCAAAGGCAAAAATTATGAAACACAGATCTGACAGAGAAAAAGAACAACTTTTAAGGTGCTGAGTTCAATATACAGAAAACCTAAAGCCAAGTTCTCCCATATTTCAATTAAGAGACCTCAACTCTGGCATTACAATTAAGGGATCCCACAAAGGTAGTGATAGGAAGGGAATGTACGTTTATACATTTGTAAGTAATTTCCCTGAAACCAGGAACAAGAACAGAAATATTAAGATTTATTTCTTTCTCCTTTTTAGGGGAAAGCTTAAAACCAAAATGTAAATGTAGGGTCTAATATTCCTATATTAATACTGATATTATTAAAGCAGCTTTATTTTAAAGTAGGCAATCATCCTAGGCTTCAGGTTTCTCCTGCTCAAGTACCATCTCTGAACCACTTGTCTGTTTGATTCTCTGTAATCCAACCTTACCAATAAGCCAGTTGGAATCCCCAAACCCAGAAGATCTAGGAACATTTTTCCAACTTCCATGGCTGATCCAGAAAAATATGCAAAATCATACAATGGTACGGCCATTCATGTCTTTAATATTTAATCTAACTACTTCAAGGGATCCTGACCTACCATTCTCTCTATGGCAATACAATTAGAGATCAAGCCCTATTTCCCTTCTCTGGGATGCTAAAAGGTCTATTCCAAGTAAATAAAAACAAATGCCCTTTTGCTACCCACCCCTTTCTAGACATTTCCCTTCTCTCTCCCCCTATCCCAACCCCCCCTTTAACTCCCTATCTCAGAGAGCCCATCATCAAAAATGACTTGGGCTGTATTAGATATTTTACTGGGTGGGAATGATAGGCTCTTACAAAAACAGAATAATAAGAAACTCTAAACAGTTCCCCCAAACAGTAGGTACTCTGTATGCTCAGAAGAGAGTGTTGGATGGAAACTCCCCGCCCTCAATAAGAAGCTACCTCAGAGAGTGAGGTGGTTGGGCCTGCATATTTTCTACACAGTTAACCTCCACTCCCTGAACAGGAAAGAATAAAAGAAGGAATTAAAGTCAATGTATGCACCAAGAACACACACAAAACACATCTAAAATAACACTTGGTCCCTCTATAGTTAAGCTAAAGCTTTGAAATGGCACACAATAGCAGCTTATTGTTAGCACCTGATTCACAAAGGGACTCAGAAAAAGGAAAAATATTGCAAACAGAAATAGGACGACTTGACAGCAGATACCACAATTTTACCCTCTCCCTTACCTAGGCTGCTCCACTGCATTTCTCCATCATCCCCAACAGTGCAGACTAATCTCTGATCATCTGGGAAGTGCTTAGTACTTGGTCCATGGAGAAAACCTAGCTACGCTGGCCCGTAGCCAAGATTAATTTCAAAACTGATATTTTTGTCTATAAACCTCTAATAGCCAATTCTGTTTGTTAAATTTGGTTTGGGGAGTTACGTTTTCAGTCTATTTTAAGCCCCAAATGATTCTGCACCTCTGGAAAACTGCAGCAAATTACTTCACTAATCAAGGTAAACAGAACCATGTCAACTGTCACATTTTATTCCAAATTAAAAATGTATGTTTTCCCCATGATTGCTAATTAAGAAAACCATATTCTAAACAGTCATTCAAATGTTTACTTGGCACAGCTCCCTCTGGTTGCTTTTAATTTACAACAAAGCAAGCAAGCAAGTCCAGGATGATGACCTCTCCATAACCCCTCTCTCTCCAACCATATTCCCTTTTTTAAAAAAACTCCAAGAAATCCCAGCAATGAAACACTTTCAAAAGTATATAGGCAAAGGGAGCAGGCATAGTGGGAGAGAAGAGAGTCAGGTGACGAAGCATCTGGTCAGAATCTTTGGTTCCTTACATTACGGCACTGGTAGTTCTCACTCCCTTTGCCAGCACACACTGAGCAACTATAAGGCACAAAAGCTCTGCACAAGGCCCGACCTTAAGGAAATAGAGCAATTTACTCAACCCAAATCAGATGGAGAAAGCTATACAACATCCTCAGCATTCATCTCTCCCCCTGTCTTTTCTTGCATATGAGAGGATACCATGTAAGTTCCACAGAAAGGCACACTTAGAAAACTCAACAAAGTTTTATAAAATTAAAAAGTTGATATTAAAGCTTGGTATTACATAAATAAATGGTTGGAAGCAAGTTGTTCTGACAACAGACTACCCTCCGGATTGCGATTTCATAAAATCCAGCCAGAGCAAAGTTGGTATCTCAGGACCAGATTGTTTCCTAACCCCATGAGCCTCTTTCTGGCCACTTTCCAGCATTGTAGAGGCACAGCCTGGAGGATTTTGGATTTATATACACTTCTCTCCTTTCCAGTTTTTAAAAATTCTATTTCAGTTTCTTAAACTGGCATCTGAGCTATGGACACACAATGGATGCAAATTCAGTCAGGCAATCACACATTTCTTTTCAGTGAAATTAACTCAGGATAGTGGGGAGTGCCTGCCTGCTCCTTTGGAAGTGGAATATATTTCTTTCTCTTCCCCAGAACTTGCATCTAATCCCTCCTTCCAATTAGGTTTCTCCTCTAACAGGTACACATCATAAATCTAAGGCAGTTTCAGGTCACTTGATGGTACAACTATAATATTAAAGGCTCTGGGTGTGTCCATATTAGGAATATTATTTTAAAATCTTTTCATAGAAAGTCAGTTATTTAAAAAACAATCAATCTGCAACATCCAGCATTCTTTTACCTCTATGCTTCAAGCAATGAAGTGAGCTGAGAAATTTGGTCCTTATTCTTTTGGTCCCTCAGAAGACTTGTTCCCTAAATTTGGCTTTGAATTTTCCAGTTGCATAGAGAGCCTTCCTGAGCCCAAACTCTGTACCCTGCTATAGTTTTCTTCTTTAGGACATTCTTAATTTTTATACAATGTTTGTCCTTTGTATTTTCTTTTAAAAAGAGGAAAAAGATAGACACAGCACAAGCTGTGGCCCTTGCACATTAAGTTGAAACAGTTTCCATGGAAACTCCAGTATGAGGCTCTGTGGTCCCTACTGCCCCAGTCACTTCTGTCTCTCTCTCCTCCATCTCCCCCTCTGTAACTACTACAGCATCTACCTCAGCCACCTCTTCAACCATGGTGAAATCAACTCCATTGGGCTGTTGTCGGGCCATGGCCTCTAGCTTGAGGCGGTACTGTTCTGCCTCCTGCTCTTTCTTTAGGAGCTGGTGTCGGTATTCCTGGGCTCTTCGATTAGCCTCCTGGAGTTGCTGCTGAAGTAGCTCTCTTTCAGTGCCTTCCTGTAAAAGTAAACCGCCACAGGTAAGAATTCCTGAGAGTAGACAAAAAAGAAGGGTATGGGCCTTGAAAGTTCTGGCTTTTGAACCTTTGCCTTCTCTTCTCTCCACCACTGCTAAAAACATTACCTTGCTTTCCTCCACACTGTCTGTCATCTCTTCTATCCTTGGTTTCTTAGTCAGTGGCAATTTCTCTGCTTCTTCTGCCTCTTCTTCAATGACAGTCTCCTCTGCAACCTGACCAGCAGGTACAGTTAAAACTATAAGCCAAAGGACACCAATTGGAGGTGATGAATACATAGTAAAACAAAGAGACTTTGCTTACTTTGAATCAGACAATAAACTAAAATATAGGGCTTCCCTGGTGGCGCAGTGGTTAAGAATCTACCTGCCAATGCAGGGGACACGGGTTCAAGCCCTGGTCTGGGAACATCCCACATGCCGTGGAGCAACTAAGCCCGTGCTCCACAACTACTGAGCCTGCGCTCTAGAGCCTGAGAGCCACAACTACTGAAGCCTGTCCACCTAGAGCCCGTGCTCTGCAACAAGAGAAGCCACCGCAATGAGAAACCTGTGCACCACAACGAAGAGTAACCCCTGCTCACCGCAACTAGAGAAAGCCTGCGCACAGCAATGAAGACCCAACGCAGCCAAAAAAAAAATCATCTAAACTGAAATATATTCTCTGATGTCTCACTGTTCATATCTCTTTGGATTTTAGAATCAATAGGCAAGGCATGGCTTTACAGAGAGAAACCAAAAAGATTAGAGGCACTAAGAAGACCTCAGAAAGGAAGGGTGAAGATTTGCAGGTTTGGAAGCCATGCAGTTAAGACCCAACTCTGAGGCTTTTATATAGAAATGTCTGACTGTAGATCAGAAGCTGTGACCACTTA
This sequence comes from Pseudorca crassidens, assembly GCF_039906515.1. NCBI lineage: Eukaryota > Metazoa > Chordata > Mammalia > Artiodactyla > Delphinidae > Pseudorca > Pseudorca crassidens. The sequence continues at coordinate 108,427,081 of NC_090297.1, read as the reverse complement.
GCTTACAATTCTGCAGGAATAACTTATCTAAAGTAGGTCTGATATCTTAAATAAGAATTTTGAGAAACCTTTCATGAAAGCAGTTTGCCATTAGCTGTGTCTAATTTATTTCTCTTCTCATAGATAAGTGAGAAAAGGGTCAACACACATATGCACACAACACACATGATGCACTACACACCTATCCGAATGGCTAAAATTTAAAAAAAAATAGTGATAACACCAAACGCTGGCAAGAATGTGGGAAACTGGATTATTCATAAATTGCTGGTGGAAATGTAAAATGGTACAGTCACTGTAGAAAATAGTTTGGCAGTGTTTTACAAAAGTAAACATGCATTTACCATATGACCCGGAAATTTTACTTTTGGACATTTACCCCAGAAAATTGAAAACTTATGTTCCCATACAACCTGTACACGATTGATCATAACAGCTTTACTCAGATATAGCCAAAACCTGGAGACAGATTAAGTAGGTAAATGGTTAACCAAACTATGGTACATCTATACCATGGAATACTACTCAGCAATAAAAAGAAATGAACTATTGATACAAACATCAACTTGGATAGACCTTAAGGAAATTATGCTGAGAGAAAAAAGCCAATGTCAAAAGGCTATATACTGTGTGATTCCATTTATATAACATTCTTGAAATGACAAAAATATAAAGATAGAGAACAGATGAATTAGTTAGTGGTTGCCAGTGGTTAGGAATGAGGTGGGAAGGGAAGTGGCTATAACACAAGGAATACAGAGTAGCAAAAGGAATCTCGGTGATGGAACTGTTTTGTATCTCAACTTTGGTGGTGTTGATGCATTAAATTGCATAGAACACAAACTCACAAATGAATGCATATAAAACTGGAAAAAATCTCAATAAGGTTGGTGGATTGTACCAATGTCAATTTCCTGTCTGTAATATTGTACTAGAGTTATAAAAAATGTTACCATTGGGGGAAACTGGGTGATAGGTATATGGGATCTTTCTGTATTATTTCTTACAACTATACATGAATGAATATATGATTATCTCAAAATAAAAAGTTAAAATTATACTTAGGTTTTAGGTTGCATTGTGATTTTTGTTTAAAGCAGATTTACCTAGTTATTTGGATTGGTTGATTTTAACATTAGCTTGTATTCCTTGAACACTCATCAACTGATAGCAGTAGAAAGCATCTTGGATATCTGCTAAGTGGAAATGGAAATTCTGTCTGGGATTAAAAATTTCTTACAATTAATTAACAAAATTTCAGCTCTCCTTCTTTGGGCCTGGTTAAATGCATCTGTAAAAAGTAGTGTAGTGGACTTCCCAGGTGGTGCAGTGGTTAAGAATCCGCCTGTCAAGGCAGGGGACACGGGTCTGAGCCCTGGTCAGGAACGATCCCAAATGCCGCGGAGCAACTAAGCCAGTGCACCACAACTACTGAGCCTGCACTCTAGAGCCCATGAGCTACAACTATTGAGCCCGTGCACCTAGAGCCCGTGCTCCGGGCTCAATGAGAAACCCTGCACACTGCAACGAAAAGTAGCCCCCGACAGGGCTTCCCTGGTGGTGCAGTGGTTGAGAGTCCGCCTGCCGATGCAGGGGACACGGGTTCGTGCCCCGATCCGGGAAGATCCCACATGCCGCGGAGCGGCTAGGCCCGTGAGCCGTGGCCGCTGAGCCTGCGCGTCTGGAGCCTGTGCTCTGCAGAGGCCCGCGTACCGCAAAAAAAAAAAAAAAAAAGTAGCCCCCGCTAGCCGCAACTAGAGAAAGCCCTCATGCAGCAACAAAGACCCAACACAGCCAAAAAAAAATAAACAAATAAGTAATGTTTTTTTAATAAGTAATTTAAAAAAAAATTTTTTTTAAAAAGTAGTGTAGTTTATCTATGCAAAACCTCAAATTTTATTTTTTTCCTTAAAACAACTTCGTTCTCATTTATTTAACTCCATTACAAGCAGAGGCTCTCACTTACTCAATGAGTCCCCCAAAACTTTAAATGATAATCATGTCCACAAAAATATCAGTGGTATATTTTCAAATAAGCTCCAAGAACTTATGATACCAAAGCCCGAATTATAAAGGTTTAATTTCTACTGTTTCTTCCCATACTGCAAAGATCCATCAATTCAAATAATTTGAAAATTATAAAATCCCCATAATTATTTAGGCCAAATCAAAATTTTGATGACACAAAAGGTAATTATACCAACCCTCCTTCTTCAACCTTCAGTATTTCTGAGAAATGAAGTTGTAACGATTAGTTTCTTTCTTTTTTCAAAAAAATTTACTTATGTATTTTTAAAATATGTAATACATTCACATGGTTCAAAGATTAAAAGCTATAAAAGCATATACATTGAAAAGCTTCCTATCCGTCCCTAGCTACCCAGGTGCCCTGCCACAAGGGAACCAATGTTATCAGTGTTATTTCTGAATGTTCTTCCAGAGATAGTCTTTCCTATCCATCCCTAGCTACCCAGGTGCCCTGCTACAAGGGAACCAATGTTACCAATGTTATTTCTGAATGTTCTTCCAGAGATAGTCTAAGTCTATGAACATATTAGCAAATATACATATATTTCCCTTTTTTAAAAATACAAATGTAGTATACTCTACACACCCCTGCATCTTGCTCTTGTCACTTAATATATTTTGGAGATCAGACCATACTTGCATACAAGAATCTTCCTCATTGTTTTTTATAGCTGCATAGTATTCCATTGCATGGGTGGTGTGTATCATAATTTATTTATCCAGTTCCTTAATGACTTCTACTTAGGTTCTTTGTAATCTCTGATGATTACAAATAATGCTGTAATGAATAATTTAGTATATATGTCATTTCTGTGTGTGTGAATATAAATTCATAGAAAAATAACTTTTTAGCCAAAAGGTATATGCATCTTCAATACTGATACATATTGACAGTTTGCTCTTCAGAGGATGCAGTAATTTACACTCTCACCAGTGATTTATAAGATTGCCTGTTTCCCCATACCCTTGACAATATAGTGCTTTAATGGTATCTTGCTGCAGTATTTATTTATATTTCTCTTGCATGAAAGAAGTAGGTTGAACGTATTTTCCTATTTTTTTCCTGTTTTCTTTTCTGTGAACTACTAGTTGACATTATTTGCTCTTTTTTCTACCAGATTATTGGTTTTACTCACAGATTTTATATATATGAGGAGAAATAGCCTTTGCCAGCCTGGCTTCTGTTTCTTTTCCTTTTTCAGAGCTTCTTTGTCCCATCTGGCATCTGGCTTTCTCCCATTCCCACTACTTGCCCTAATGCCTCATATATTTTTTTTTTTTTTTGGCCATACCACGTGGCCTGTGGGATCTTAGTTCCCCAACCAGGGATTGAACCCATGCCCCCTGCACTGGAAGTGCGGAGTCTTAACCACTGGACCGCCAGGGAAGTCCCCCTAATGCCTCATTTTTAGAGGTGTGTTGAGTGTCTAAAGTATCTTTTAATAAACAATTGTTTAAATGGGATAACTCACCTTGCTGTCCATCTTGCATAGTTACAATAAATGGCTGGCCAATGCCTCCAGTAGGGATTGCAGTTTGGATATTACCCAGAGGGACTCCATCAGTCACTATGGTGATGACCCTCTGGCCTCCACTCCCCACCACTTGCTGGATTGATGAGTCAACAGAATTTCCTTCTATGATTTCCTCTGAATTAGCTACAGATGACAAAAGGAAACATAACATTTCAGCTTTAAAAAAAAATAGAAGTACAGTAATTTCAGCCCCCTTAAAACTGATAATATCAGGGATAGAAAAACTTGAAAAAAAAAGTTAGATTCAACACAGTTCACAAAAGCAAGCTCCTGTAAACAATGTTAAGTCAGAGGCGAAAAGAAAACAGGGAGGGCGTCCCTGGTGGCACAGTGGTTAAGAATCCGCCTGCTAATGCAGGGGAGATGGGTTCAAGCCTGGGAAGATCCCACATGCTGTGGAGCAACTAAGCCTGTGCACCACAACTACTGAGCCTGTGTGCCACAACTACTGAAGCCTGCGAGCCTAGAGCCCGTAGTCCGCAACGAGAAGCCACCGTGATGAGAAGCCCGTGCACCGCAATGAGAAGTAGCCCCCGCTCGCCACAACTAGAGAAAGCCCGCACATAGCAATGATAGACCTAACACAGCCGAAAATAAAATAAATAAAAATAAATTTAAAAAATTTTTTTAAAAAGAAAGAAAACAGGGAATGCATTAGAACAGTACTTTCTAAAATGTCTTCAGGGACTTCCCTGGTGGCGCAATGGTTAAGAATCTGCCTGCCAATGCAGGGAACACGGGTTCGAGCCCTGGTCCAGGAGGATCCCACATGCCACGGAGCAACTAAGCCTGTGTGCCACAACTACTGAGCCCACGTGCCACAACTACTGAAGCCCGCACACCTAGAGCCCGTGCTCCGCAGCAAGAGAGGCCACCACAGTAAGAAGCCCGTGCACCCCAACAAAGAGCAGCCCCCGCTCACTGCAACTAGAGAAAGCCCACGTGCAGCAACGAAGACCCAACGCAGCCAAAAATAAAAATAAATAAATAAGTAAAATGTCTTCATTGACATGTTAGCTTTCACTAAAGATAGGTTCTATGTACAAATACATTTTCAAAATGCTCGTTTAAATATGCTTAAATTTTTGTGTTTATCTTGTAGGAAGTATCAGAGACCCTAACAGACTAATGAGCATTGTGACTCTCTAATATAAAATAAGATATGCTGAGTTTCCCAAACATATTTGATCTCAGAACTCCTTTTTCAGAAAGCATCTTGAAAGTCTAAACAACTTTAGAGAGCTTAGAAAAATAACTATAGAGATCTATTTCTATAAGAAATAAAGGCATTTAATAGTGAATTAACAAAATAATATGTCCAGAAGTCAAAACATTGAAGAAGTCTGATAGACAAAAATAGTAGATGGCTTCTCTCATCTGACAGATCAACAATAACATTAACAGCAATGATACTATGTGCCAGGTACCTTTCTAAGAGCTTTACATGTATCATGTTGAATAAAGATTTTCAGTTTGGTTAGTCAGTATCCCCAGTAACTATTAGGGGAAACAGCTCCTACCACTATGAAATTTCTATATCTAAAGAGTCACAAGTAGAACTCTGCAATAAGTGGGGTAGGGACTATCCATGAGACACATTCAGGCAGTTCAGTGGAAATAGAGCATCCACACCTCTTAGAAACGAAGAACAGTTAAATGTTATAGCTGAAAGGACCCTGACAGGTAATCTAATCCAACCATCATGTCAGAGATGAGGAGACTGAGACCTGGAGAAGTTAAATGATTTATCCAACATCAAAGAACAAATCAAAAGAATAACAAGCACAAGTTTAATACATTGCTTTTTCCTCTGCCATGCTGTTCACTCATACACATCTGAGTAGAGATCTTTATGATTGTTGTCAGTTGGAAAAATAGGATTGGAGGAATGTTCTCAGCATCCAAGTGTCAACGGCAGAAAGAAATCAACAATCTGCTTTCATTTATGATGGAGCAGACTGCCAGAGGTTTCCAGAAAGATTCCTAAATGACTATTTAGCCCTACCTATGACTATTTGTCCCCTACCTATATGAAGCCTTAAGCCTTTTCCCTGTGGGTCACTAGCTTGGGCTAAGTGACCTGAAACCTTTCTGTTTTAAAATAAGAAGGGCACTATACAGAATGTATCTTCACAAATCCACTGGAAATGCCAAAATAACATCTCCAGTGAAAACAGAAGCAAGCCAACCTGAGGTACAAAGAATATAACAATGAGCCAGATAGCAGTCCCATGTATTTTGATGCTTTAATACAAGATATTTAGGCTGCTATTTTGAATCATTCTATGATAGCATCAGACAAAGCATAACATAGAGTATTTCCAAAACTCTGCTAATATAAGACTAAACATTTCAATCTGATGCAACTGGAGTCAGGATAAACAAACTTGAAGCTGAAAAACTACAAAGGAATAACTTATTCTCTGATATTATTCAGCTGACTGATTATATTGCTTAGCGATTTTTCTTTCTGATGCTCAATGACTCTACATCCCTTTATCCTAGCTGTCTCTAACCATAATTCTTTAACATTTCATGCAAATTAAATCTGCTGGAGATTCAAAAGCAAAAGAAGAAATGGTGATTCACCCAGCAGATATCCCTTACCTACCTGTGGCTCTGTGTGAGTTGCAGAGGGGGGCTGATGCCTCAGCAAGAGCTGCAAGGGTGGCCAGCACTGAGGTGGTAGAATTTGAGAAGTGTACTGTTGAGGAGGCATGGGGGTCACCTATTTCGGTAAAAAAGGCAAATGAGGTCCAGCGGAGAGAATAAATTGAGATGAACTAAAAATGGCTTATTAAATCAAAACCTCAGCTTTTCACTCTAATGTGCTTAATCTTGCTCTCTAATGCAAACTTACAAAAACCAATTATCATGGTGTTAAAACTCTTAAGGTTTAAAGTCTTCTCTTTAAAGTGGATTAAGGTAATATGCTTGGTATAGGGCCACACTACATTCCCTTCATTTGATCATTCTCTTGGCATTGCCAATGCTGAGCACCAGTAGCTAACAGACCAAGAGTGCCACCCACTCCCTAGGCTGGCTATGCAGAGCTCTCCTTGGCACCAGGCAGTAAGGGTACAAAGCATGCCTCACCCCAAACTAAGCAGTGTTGAGGGAATAGACCCCTCCTGGGCTTAATTCAACCATGCTACTTCTATTCATCAGCTAGAGAGGTGAGAAGACTAGGACTGATCTCAAGCGCAAAGACATTAAAAACGTGAAGTTTCACATATTGAATGTCAAAGGCTAAACAATTACCTACTTTACCTACTTTAGTTAAGTCATGATGTGCTTTTCAAAAACAATTTGTTCATAATCTTTTTCTCTTGTATCTGTGTGATATCCTTACAGCTAAGTTCCAAGAGGGAAGTGTATTAGATCTGGCAATAGGCACTCCTAACTTTATGAACTGAAAGTATTACTCAACAGTTTTGCATAAATCAAACTTTTATAACATGAATTTCATTTCCCTCTTTCACTATAATTTCAGAGATACTTATTGTACCAGTTGTGAATTAATTGCTTCTTGGCTGCAAATCCACCCTTCTTTGCCGTATCTTGTGATACTGAAGCTGGACCCCATAAATATTTCTTGTCATCTGGCATGAGATTAAGTTTTGTCATACAGAAGTAGTGGCTGCTCCCCTTACTGGCTATTCCTGATTTCTCCTCTCCTCATAGTAGTTACTCCATTGTTACTAAAAAGTGTTTATGAATTAAGTTTATAAGCTTATAAATTATATACTTATAATATATATATATTATTATATATGTATAATAAAATAAATATATTTATTTTATATGTACAATAAAATTACGTATAGTAAAACTACACCATATGTAGCTTTGTCACCTGACTGAAATGTGACTGATACACTTCTTTTCTTTTCTTTTTTTTGCAGTACGCAGGCCTCTCACTGTTGTGGCCTCTCCTGTTGCGGAGCACAGGCTCCAGACGCGCAGGGTCCATGGTCATGGCTCACGGGCCCAGCCGCTCTGCGGCGTGTGGGATCTTCCCGGACCGGGACACGAACCCATGTCCCCTGCATCGGCAGGCGGACTTTCAACCACTGCGCCACCAGGGAAGCCCTATTTTCTTTTTAAATGCGCTTTTTTTTTTCTTAATTTATTTTATTTTTGGCTGCATTGGGTCTTCATTGCTGCACGCGGGCTTTCTCTAGTTGTGGCAAATGGGGGTTACGCTTTGTTGCGGTGCACAGGCTTCTCATTGTGGTGGCTTCTCTTGATGCGGAGCATGGGCTCTAGGTGTGCAGGCTTCAGTAGTTGTGACACGCGGGCTCAGCAGTTGTGGCTCGAGGCCTCTAGAGCGCAGGCTCAGTAGTTGTGGCTCATGGGCTTAGGTGTTCGGCGGCATGTGGGATCTTCCTGGATCAGGGCTTGAACCCATGTCCCCTGCATTGGCAGGCGGATACCTAACCACTGCGCCACCAGGGAAGCCCTAAATGTACTCTTAAGTTCTCCCACTACTATGCTTAAAAAAAGTCAATTATCTATAAAGTACTTAAAAAAACCTTAAAGTCCTTTTCTGATATGATTAATCTAGTTAGTTTAACTGGTTTATAAATTTAAATTTCAGAAGATTTTTCCATAAAAAGGTGGATTACTTGTATAATACACATAGCTGCAAACTATCTTAATCAAAGTTTTTGGGTGATGACTGTGGGAGTGAAGATAAGGGTAGAGATAGTAATAATATCCTTATTTTAATTTCTCATGAAATACTCAGGGAACCAAATGGTCTGAGTAGAACAGTGCTTGACCTCTAGAAAGGAGCCTGTGTCTATCTAATGACTTCAGTAAGAGCAAGATTCAGCTATAGCCTATACCCTAATTTTCCTGCTTAGTTCATGTTTTTCTTATCACTCAGACTATCGTACCAAGTGCTGACATAAAACTCACAGATGAAACAAACAAGGAATAAGCAATTTTTAGATATATGCCTCATGGAGGTTGGAATATATGTGACAGTAAGTCACTAACAATAAAAAAAGAGGCTGTTATTATTTTACCACAGTTAAAACACACACATACACACACAGACACACACACAAGCAAGGCTGTTATAATTAAAGTTCTAGGACAAACATCAGGTAGGCCACCAAGCTAAAGGAGAATACCTGGGTAGAACTGCTTCATGAGAAAGGCATTATATACTTCTTAGCATAAAATGATTCCAACCTAAGGGTGCTCTCCCTTTGATTCAAACATAATGACTCACCCAACTTCCCCTCAATAGCAAAATGAAGAACATATGTGACAAATTAGGTTTAGTATTCTGACATAGACAGTTGAAACTGAAGAGATGATGCAAATTACCTCTTTAGACTTATCCCAGGTAGTTCTAGGAAAATAAAGTACTTTATTGTTAAATAATGTTAATTCCTTCATTCTCTTTAATATAAGACCCCACATCAAATAAAGTGAAATGTGCATGGTTGCTGTTGTTTTTGGAAGGGAAATGGCATTGTTAGTGACAACTTTTTACCTATTCAGAATGTGGCTTATATAAATAAATACGCTCTTCAGACCAGGATTTAGGGTAGTGTGCTATGGTTGGCTAGGCAACCTCAGCAAACTAGATCCAGAAAAATTAAGTAACTTGCCCAGGGTCATGCAGCTAGTAAATGTCAGAGCCCAGATTAGAACCTAATATTAGATTCCAAAGCCTGTACCCTTTATGAACCAATATAAGGCAATTTATATTTGACTTTGGAGTGCATCTTATGATTCTACAGAAACAGGAAATTCATCTTCATAACTTTGTTTTGCTCTGATTAATGTTTAAATTAGTCTGCCTTCCCAAATCACTGCAGTTTGATGGTGGCACTGATGACTGATATCTTTAAGTCACAAATGGAAAATTGAAAGCAAACTTTATAATCTGGATTTTGGTATCAAAAATATCCACCAAGGACTTTCCTGGCAGTCCAGTGGTTATGACTCCGGGCTTCCAATGCAGGAGGCATGGGTTCAATCCCTGGTCGGGGAACTAAGATCCCACATGGTGTGGGGTGTAGCAAAAAAAAAAAAAAAAAAAAAAAAAAAAAAAAATCCACCAAAATGATAATCCTATGATACTTTCAGTTAATTGTTTTTTTTTTTAAGGTCTTTCCAGTTAATTCTTAACAATATTACTGGATGATGGGAAACAAGAGGCCTACCCCACCATTCAGGAAAAGAAAATCCTTTAATCCAGTTCAATAACACAACCTGAATTTGTCTTATAACTTTTCCCTTTCTTTTATCTGCACTGATTAAGCATCAGATAGGCCAATTCCCTAAAGGGGAATAGCTAGGTAGAACTGCTTCATGAGTAAGATGACACTGGAGAGATCAGCTCTAATTATGTGACAGTTTAGCAATTTCAATTTGCCGTTGTCAACATACAGAAGAGAGAAAGAAGAGTAGGTTTGCCAAAAGCAACACGACAAGCATGATATAGGTCCATGGGAATCAAGACTAAGAATCTCTATCCTGAATGTCTTCAACTTTGCTTATCATTCCAGATAAGAATCTGCAGAATTTCAGTAGTTAGACTAAAGACTTAACTCTAGCTCTTTTTATTCAATACGTGTCTGTGAACATATAACTTTATTGGCTTCTAAAAACTTTTGGATTAAAAAAGCACTTGTTCTAATCAGTGAGGCCTGAACCACAACAAATCCAAATGGCTGTGAATATTCTGATTAACAGTGATTTTAAACAACAGTTGATAGTTATAAAATGAAGGTCACTACTGCCCCCTTGTGGGCATGATGGACTCAACCTTCACTGAGAAGTTGTATTTCCACTTAACATTAGCTATTACTGAAGCCCTGCTATAAAGTGGGTACTGAAATACAAAATCTAAGTCTCACAACAACCTCATAAAGTAGATTATTATATCCCAATTTTATATATGAGTACAGAAGGCTTAGAGAAGTAATTTTTCCAAGGTCAAGCATCTTAGCCAAGTAATAAATCAGTATTTGAAAGCAGTTCTGAATGCAAAATTCTATGTATAGTGTGTTCTTTCCATTTTACAATGCCTCTCAATAATAATACCTCATTCAAGATCTTCCTTTGATATTTTACAAACTTAACTATGAATACAGTTGTGTATTTTTAAATGAAAGTCAGAAACAGAAAAAGAAACCAAGAGTCAGTAGGAAAATTTATTTAAATGAGGACACAAGTTCCTTCATTGTAAAACAAGTATTTGTAAGGAGATGTTGAAAATAAACTCAATTTGCTCCTTTTTATTTTTATTTTTAAAAAATTTTTATTAGAGTATAGTTGATTTATAATGTTTTAGTTTCTGCTGTACAGCAAAGTGGATTTGCTCCTTTTTAGATAGATATTTTTGTTAAAAACATACAAGTCTCAAAAGATCAACACCAAGTGCTTTTCTTTGCTATTTTGTTGTTATATATGTTCTCAAGAACAAATCAAGACTCTTACACTTTAGTCAAATAATCACATGTACCTCTTATATATATCAGCATTCCAATAACCATTTATGTTTATTCTGCTTTGTTACTGCCTTAGACTATAAATATTTAACTATTTTCCTTAGCAGTACCATATTAAAGCACCCGTATATTTTCATTTAGGGGTCAGACATAACCCTTCAACAGATTAATCTGTAGAATATTTTACTTTTAACACAGTAAACACTTATGTACAATCCCAATGTATGATTTTCCCTTCCCTTAGAAAGAATAAGTGCATTAGCTTTTTTTTTTTTTTTTTTTTTAGATGTACGCGGGCCTCTCACTGTTGTGGCCTCTCCCGTTGCAGAGCACAGGCTCCGGACACGCAGGCTCAGCGGCCACGGCTCATGGGCCCAGCCGCTCTGTGGCACGTGGGATCCTCCCGGACCGGGGCACGAACCCGCGTCCCCTGCATCGGCAGGCGGACTCTCAACCACCGTGCCACCAGGGAAGCCCAGTGCATTAGCTTTTAAATCTATTATAAATCTTCCATTTGAGGAATGTTTTAATAAAGGAGTGGGTATCAGACAGGGTACCTATTCATCTCATAAGAAAACCTGTAATTCTGTTCATTTTAAGCCTAAGATAAATGTCACATTATCAGAACATTACCTGAGGTTGTTTTGGTGCTGGCTGAAGAAACAAGGCTTGCGAGGTTGACAACTTCTCCTGACGTGAAGATGAATGGGGTACCCATAGTCACAGGGTTGGCTCTCTCAGGATTAGCATTCACCTGATTCTGCATTGCTTCCTATAAAACAATGCAAGATATTTCAAAGTCAGAACACTTACTAACCAGCCTTAGTTATACAGTTACTGAACAGCCCCCCTACAATGCTCTGTCAAGCAGAACTAGTTCCGGTGCACAATGTCCCAGGGACCTCACAGTTCTCATTAAGATGACTGTTTTTTCTCAAACCAGGGCAACAGAGACATTAGATTGCTTTCCCAAGCTTATCTCTACTTTAGAAAAAAAAAAAAGGCGTTATTATTTGCAAAAACTTCTAGACAATTCACTTAACCTCTCTGGATATTGGTTTTTAATTTGAAAAATAAAGGGGGTGGCCTAAAAAGTAATTTCCAGCACTAATATTCTATGATCAATTATGTACAAGACAATGTGCTAGCTGGAGATCCCTGCAGAGAATCTACACAGAACAATATTCTCCAGAGTTTTGTCCAACTACTTATTCCATTCTGCCATTGAAGAAATCCCTAAGAGAATATATAACAAGCAAATAAATGAGTGCTGGATTTTAAAGTCTCGTTCCATATGCTGCACTTCTGCTTCTAGGGATATCTGCACAATTTCGGTATAAAGATGCTTATCTTTATTTTATTTTTTTACTTTCATAAGCAGTTTTCTACAAACATGATCACTACTAAAAAAAAGTCAAATTATAAAAGGTCTCTAAACAAGGAATTGAAAGTTGAAGAGAATAACCAGTCTATAGGGAACCATATGTCAGAAAAAACCAACCAACCACTGATAATACAGTAGAAATGGTTATTTTTTTACATATAATTATCCCCTTGTTAAGAGCTTCAATTGAAACAGATTATCCATTCTCTGATTACTGTAAAATTCCTTCTTTACCCTCCATTATCACTTCCTTAATTCAAGCCTTCATTGGCTCTTGCCTGGCCTAATGAAGATCTTCAGCATTAAGTGTCTTCTCTCTCAAGTCTGTACCACACTCCAAACAATCATCATTTTAAAAAATCTTATCATATCAATTCTCTACTTAAAAGCTTCTATTGGATCCCCCTTGCCCACAAAATAGTCCATACTCTTTTTTTTTTTTTTTTTTTTTTTTGCGGTACGCGGGCCTCTCACTGTTGTGGCCTCTCCTGTTGAGGTCCAGACATGGAGGCTCAGCGGCCATGGCTCACGGGCCCAGCTGCTTCGCGGCACGTGGGATCTTCCCGGACCTGGGCACGAACCTGCGTCCACTACATCGGCAGGCAGACTCTCAACCACTGCGCCACCAGGGAAGCCCAATAGTCCCTACTCTTTTGCATGCCATCTAACAACCCTATGTTCAGAACTCAGCCTCTCAAGCCTTAGCTCCTGCCACTCCCAAACTCTGCTTCTCTTGCCCAATCTCTGGTCACAGAACTACTTACTCTTTCCTGAATATTCCATGTCCTTTCCCACCTCTGTCTTTGATTTGCTTTTTCTAGCCTAGAATATCATCTTCTCACACCTCTGCCTACTACTCCTTCAAAACTCAGTTCAGAGCCTACATATACTTTAATCCTTGCCTTAAGCATTATCAATACTCCCTCCTGTAATACTTACTAGGTATCTGTTTACCACCATAGTACTGTAATGCTTTATATCTTGTCTTTACCTTCATCATACTGTAAACACTTCAAGGACAGGGCTATGTCCTACTAATCTTTGTATCTCTCATCCTGTTATTTCCTGATATACCAGTGCTGGCTTAGGAAATCAATGGATGATATCATCACAGCTGATTTTTAATTCTGAGATGGCTTCCTTATGACTCAATATGCTTTAGAGCTATGTACTATCTCACAAGAGCTGATGTATATTCATAAAACATAAAGAGGTTTTTAATATTATCCCAAGTCAAGTTTAATTAGAAAGGGAAATTTTCATGGAGAAAAAACATTCTAAAGCCAAATTAAAAACTTATTTTTGTACTGGCCACAACATTGTTCTTCAATCACCATGAATAATTCAGGGCTTTATAGAATATTATTATTTTTTTAAAGATACTAATGACACTGAGTCACAAGATTGAGACATAATGGAAGTATTACTTTGATAAGATAGAGAAAATTCAGTTTTGATTCAGCTCCTACAAAAAATCCTTAACTTCAACTGAAGTATACTGTGGTGTATAAAAAGAACAGGACCTGAAGGATGACCAGAATCTCAGCATTGTTTTTCTCCAGGGCTATGTCAAAGGCAGATTTATCAAACTTGCTGAAAGCATGGACATCAGCTCCATATTTGATAAGTAGCTCTACAACATCTCGATGGTGGTGCTCTGTAGCCCAGTGCAAAGCTGTCATCTTCAGCATGTCCTTGGCATTCACATCTGCACCATTCTGTCATAGAAAAGTAATTTTTTTCAAAGAGACACTGGTTACAGTAGCACAGGTACAATATCCCATCACCATATACAGAGGATTTCCATAGAGATTACACATATTCAAATTTAGAAATGTTTAAGAAATATCAAAGGGAAAAACATGTCTCCTGAATTCAAATTCTCCTGAATGCTCATAGACACAATGCCTTAAATGAGAGGACCTTTTAAGGACATAGTTGGAAATTATAACAGATGGGAGAGGAAGAGGAAAAGAACAGATTTTTGTTGCATTTATTAACAGAGAGCTGAGTGCCTGAAAAAATAGGCATAAGATCAGAGAACACCTGCAGCAGAAAAATGAAGAAAGTTCAATAAAGTTTGTTTAGCCTTTAAAAACTTAGAAAATAAAATCCTCATAGCCATGATGACTCTTGAAAGAGATGCAATTCAATACTATAAACTGTCCTAAACTTAATCTTTCCCAACCTAGTTTCCTACCACCTGTTGAAGTAAAAAAACAGGGAGGTATTTGTCTTTTTTACAATATAGACCCCCTCACTCTTCTTGCTTTACCCTAACAAGTAGTTCCACGATGTGTGCATGTCCATCAGCTGCAGCCATGTGCAAGGGGGTCCTGTCCACTTTGGTCCGGGCATCCCTGCTAACGCCTGCTCGAAGGAGCACTTCTGCTGTGGAATAATGACCATACTGGGCTGCAAGGTGGAGGGGTGATGTTCCAAGCTGTGGGAAAATAATACTCATTTAATATCAACTGTGTGCAGAGTCCTAAATCATTACTGGAGGGATACAAATGAACAACAGGTGACGCCTAGGTTCCTGTCCTTGGAGAGAGAAACTGGCTGGACAGATAAGCTGAAGAAATTATTTCATTAAAATTAATACACTAATGGACAAATAAATATACAACCAATTAAAGAAGCGCTAAGTATAATGGATTTAAGTCAGGTAGACTTACCAGGTAAAATTCCATAAAGGGTATGATTTTAAATAGGCCTTAGAAGAAGGTTAAAAAAAATGGATAGAAAAGAGCATTCTGAGTCAGGGATAAAGGGAAGGGATAGGCAAGTTCAAAACAATTCTAGGAAAAGGGCAGAGACTAGAAAGTTACATGTGAAATTTAGGGTACAAATTTAATTGGTTGAAAGAGAAGTTTGTTACCACAGTAAAGCTAAGCAAAAATACTGATGAGATGAAGTGCCCCCCCGCACCCCGCAGAAAAAAATAGCAATGGTGTCAATAGCAATAAGCACGTCTGTATCATCTCAAAGTAAGTCTTGTTACTAATCACAGTTATCTATCAGCAACCATTTTGGCCAGAGATCTATTCCTTTTTCGTGTTATGCTCTCTATTTTAAAACCTATTTTGTTATTCTTTGCTTTTCATATATTCACTCTCTTTACCTGATTGGATTTAATTCACATTGCTCTTTTCAGGCCTATTTATAGAAATGCTAATCTCATGGGTTTCCTTTCTTCCTTTTTGTGAAGTGCTAAGAAACAGCTGGCCTCTAAATTTATGAATTAATCACCCCAGAACAGAGGACAGTGCTTATCGAATTGTTAAAATTAGGCAATGCTTACAAAATCTATGAATACTAAGCAAACCCATGTTATAACCGGGACCTGGATCTTCTGACACTCTGCTCTCCAAGTTGACTGTCTGAACTCATGAAATTACACCTTTCTCTTTAATGTTTTTTAACAGTGGTAAAGGAAATAAAATGGCTAGGCTATTCCTTATTAATGAGAACATTTTAGAGAAAAGGAAACAAGGAGTTTCATTAGTTTAGAAATGCACTCAGTACACTGATTTTGTTTAATTTCTAGCTAATTACAGCCTATAACCCAAGTACACTCCAGGGAGAAGTAAACCTTTAGAAAATACTCTAAAAAATAAAACATTATAGGGCTTCCCTGGTGGTGCAGTGGTTAAGAATCCGCCTGCCAATGCAGGGGAAACAGGTTCAATCCCTGGTCCGGGAAGATCCCACATGCCGCGGAGCAACTAAGCCCATGGGCCACAACTACTAGAGCACACGCTCTGCAACGAGAGAAGCCACTGCAATGAGAAGCCTGCGTACCACAACGAAGAGTAGCCCCCGCTCTCTGCAACTAGAGAAAGACCGCAAGCAGCAACGAAGACCCAATGCAGCCAAAAATAAATAAATAATTTTTTTTTTTTTTTTTTGTGGTACGCGGGCCTCTCACTGTTGTGGTCTCTCCCGCTGCGGAGCACAGGCTCCGGACGCGCAGGCTCAGCGGCCATGGCTCACGGGCCCAGCCGCTCCGCGGCATGTGGGATCCTCCCGGACCGGGGCACGAACCCGTGTCCGCTGCATCGGCAGGCGGCCTCCCAGCCATTGCGCCACCAAGGAAGCCCCAAAAATAAATAAATAATTTTTAAAAAATTATAGAAAATCACAAGTATATAGTATCTTACAATTACCACCCATATATCCACAGGAGATTCTTTCAATTTGGAAACTAAAAGAAAAGGAAAACCACATATTCAGATAAGGCAAAGAAAATGAAATGCTTGTAAGGAGACTGAGGCAGAAAGAGAATGAAGAAAAATCAGTACAGACTGTTTAGCCTTTATGAAAAAGGTTGGTAACAGCGCACGCTGGGAATAATTAAGAGAGCTTACCCAGTCTGTGGTGAATGGGGCACCATTTGCCATCAATGTTCTCACTTCATCATCTTGGCCTTTTCTTGCTGCTTCTAGCAACCTCTTCCCCAAGTCCACCAAAGACATCTTTATGCATAGGAACACAAATTTTGGGGAAGCTGTCACTCAAACACGAGGAAAGCTGCCTGTAAAATGTTTTTAGAAGACCTCTTGTATGTATGTTTTTAGCAGACCTCTTGTATATATGTAAGATACTTCTCAAGCAGACTATCTGATAAGGCACTTCTTTTCTACTTCATCTAACACAAACAGTCAGATATTTGGGAAGTTTCTGGCCCTAAACCATAGTTCCCTCACCTTCAATCTCCAGAAAAATACTTTGGAAATATGTGAAACACATTACTGCCTTTCTAGCTTAAGGAATCAATAAAACAGCATTTCACCCCTTTGAAACAACCATGGGTAGAAATAGTACATTACAACAAAAAATGAATAGATAAACCAAGGATACTGAGACTCAGGTACATGGCAGACACTTTTTCAAAAATGAACAGAGGCGTCACTGCACCTGTTGAAGGTGTCTCAGCAACACCTAGAGTTTTTTTTTAAACAAAGTCATCAGCTTGGCCAGATTACATACTTTGTTTAAAAGTATAGTTATGTCTAAAATCATTACAGTTTTTCACTTAATAATTTGGGCATTATTAAATCTTTGTGAAAGCTCATAGTAAAAAAAGCATCTGAGTAGGAGAGATTTTTTATTCCCTGTAAAAGGCATATAGCCAACTCTCAGTTATTTAGGGTAAAAGAAAAAAACAAAACTGTTGCTAAACACATGAAATCAAAGGTAATAAATGGTGGAGATTAAGTCTGAAGAGCATGCAAAATGGTCATTTAAATGGGTGGTTACTGGGACTTCCCTGGTGGCACAATGGTTAAGAATCTGCCTGCCAATGCAGGGGACACGGGTTTGATCCCTGGTCCAGGAAGGTCCCACATGCCTCGGAGCAACTAAGCCCATGTGCCACAACTACTGAGCCTGCGCTCTAGAGCCCATGAGCCACAACTACTGAAGCCCGTGCGCCTAGAGCTCGTGCTCCGCAACAAGAGAAGCCACGGCAATGAGAAGCCCACCCACTGCAACAAAGAGTAGCCCCTGCTCGCCGCAAATAGAGAAAGGCCGTGGGCAGCAACGAAGACCCACTGCAGGGCCCCCCCACCCCAAATGATGGTTACTGTAAATCAGAAACTGGCCTGGGTATAAAGGATACCCAGGATAGTGAGAAGTTTCTATATTCAATGCAGAATTGTCTGAATGGTATATAATCACCACTCACTACAAATCTTCCAACCAACGAGGAAACGGCTATTCTTGATAAATTTAATTTTTATTATGTTTCCTTTCAACTTGTACTGCTTTGTCCATATTGTAAAAAGTAATTTCTCATTTTAAAAAATGAACAAAGAGAGTCTGCCATTTCAAGGAAGACAATTGGCAGTATTTACTGCCAATTATCAATTATAATTTCAGCTTCCATGCAAAAAACAGAATTTTGGGAATATCCACCTCCATGAGCTGATAGCTCACTATAAACTTTTCTCATAAAAGTAGTGGTGATACTAATGAATGTGATTTTTTAATACTGTATAAAATGCATCAACATTTGGAGGATGGGAATTATTTGGTGAACCAGTATTTTTCAAATGACCAATGCATGTTACAAAATCGGTAAAAAGATTCATTCAAAGTGAAAGCAGATCAATGGGTTTTAAGGTAATCAAGTATAAAACATTCATTGACATGGTTTCAGATTCCTCATTGCAACTAACTTTTAAGAAATTGCCACTTGTTGTAACATCAAAGAAGAATATCCACAATTACCTGAACAAGCTATTAAAATACTCCTCCTTTCTCCAAGTACATATTGCAAAAGATTGAATGTAGAATAGATATGAAAATAAGAAATACATATGAAAATTATTAAGCCAGAAGTTAAAGAGATTTGCAAAAATATAAAACAATGCCATTGTTTTTTGTTTTTGGCCGTGCTTGTGGGATCTTAGTTCCCCCCCGGCCAGGGATTGAACCCAGTCAGTGAAAGCACCAAGTCCTAACCACTGGACTGCCAGGTAATTCCCAAACAATGCCATTCTTCTCACGATTTCTTTAACTTGGAAGTTATTTACTTTCATAAAATTTTGTTATTTATGTGAAGGGCTTCCCTGGTGGCGCAGTGGTTGAGAGTCCGCCTGCCGATGCAGGGGACGCGGGTTCGAGCCCCGGTCCGGGAAGATCCCACATGCCGCGGAGTGGCTGGGCTCGTGAGCCATGGCTGCTGAGCCTGCGCGTCCGGAGCCTGTGCTCCGCAACGGGAGAGGCCACAACAGTGAGAGGCCCGCGTACCGCAAAAAATAATAATAATAATAAAAAAAATAAAGTTAAAATTTTGTTATTTATGTTAACATGTAATGGATTTATTATTGTATTTTAATTAACATTTAACAATTAATTTCAAAACAGTAAATAGCAATAGTTACAGCAGATTGGAGTCCTTAATAATTTTTAAGAATATTAAAACCTGGAACCAAAACTTTTGAGAATCATCTAGCCACTATGTGATTTAGATTTATTTTATTTAATATTCCAATCTATATCATAGAATATTGTGCTCAAACATGGGTATCCAGGAGACCACTAGGGGAGATTGTTCAACATGAATATATAGTCTAGGTCCTGTGACTGGACTGGAGCAGAGGATGAATTTTAATTGTGTGAAAGTCTATAATCTGATCTAAGTTTTTATGACTTAAGAAAATGTTACAGAAAAAATGATAGCATACCCTTCTTACAGAAAACTTATATTTGCATTCCTCCATGGTTATCTTTCTTTTAAAATATCAAACCTGCCTTTCAATTTAGTTATTACTATTTATTTATTTATTTATGGCTGTGTTGGGTCTTCATTGCTGTACGCGGGCTTTCTCTAGTCGCGGCGAGCGGGGGCTACTCTTCCTTGTGGTGCTCGGGTTTCTCACTGCAGTGGCTTCTCTTGCTGTGGAGCACGGGCTCTAGGCACGCGGGCTCAGTAGTTGTGGCTTGCAGGCTCTAGAGTGCAGGCTCAGTAGTTGTGGCGCACCGGCTTAGTTGCTCCGCGGCATGTGGGATCTTCCCGGGCCAGGGTTCGAAACCCGTGTCCCGTGCACTGTCAGGTGGATTCTTAACCACTGCTCCACCAGGGAAGTCCCTACTAATAGTTTTTGGTTTTGGCTGCACCCATGCCCGCCGTTGTGGAAGCGCAGTCTTAACCACTGGACTGCCAGGAAGTCCCAACTAATAGTTTAAAACAAGAACAAACATTGTTAATCAACTACACTCCAATATAAAATAAAAAGTTAAAAAAAAGAGAAAAAACCAAACTGATAGAAACAGTGAAAAAAAAGAACAAAATTTTAGGTGGTTCATTAGCAGAAATGACTCACATTTTCTCAAATTATACTATATATAAAAAGTGTATCACCAAGACGCAAACACCTCTACTGGGAATTCCCTGGAGGTCCAGTGGTTAGGACTTGGTGCTTTCACTGCCGGGGCCAGGGTTCAATCCCTGGCTGAGGAACTAAGATCCCACCAGCGCACAAAGCGTGGCCAAAAAAAAAAAAAAGTAAAGTCATAGAATGTCCTTTTCCCGAGATGTTTTAAAAAGAGAGATGAGAGAGGAAAGTCCTCCTAGGAAGGTGGAGTAGAATAAGATGATGTCAAGTGGCTCAAGGAATTCTGTGAGAATAGGAGAAAGCTAACGGGAAGGAGAAATGGAAGCGAAGAATCCATGATCTGACGACATTTTTTTCTTTTTCTATTGCACACGTCCCCACTGGGCCGCCAGCTGTACAAACAACTGTGCAAGAACTGGAGGCGGGGCCCTTACTGCTCTTGCTCAGATTACTGAGCTCACTAATAATCTTTAGGCTATTACTGGGGTCAGAGAATTAGGGTCTCCGTTTTCTCCTGTATCACAACTCCTCCCGTGCCTCACAGCGACGTTCTGTCTTTTTGGAAGAAGGAGCAGGGAGCCACGGTCTCAGCCTAGGGAGCAGCCCCCGGTCCGGGCTCCGCGCTGCCTCCTAGTGGTCACCTCTGTGGCCTTGGCTTCCCTCGGTCCAGCTCCCCAGCCCCAGATCTTACACCCACCCCATTCTTCACCTCCTCCCAGTCCCCTCCCCTTCCTCCCGGCAGCATCCCCTTCCTCTCCTTCCCCCAGCCGCCCCGGCTCTGGTGAAGGGGCACCGCTCCGTCTGCATCCAGAAGTCCGGGGCTGGGCTGAGAAGCGGTGCAACTTCTACAAGGCAGCCTCCCTCCCAGCCGTGACACCCCCCGATTCCACGCATCTCTTCTTCCCCCTCACCTCCTCGTCCGGGACGTTGCCGGCTGTGTTTTCACCGAGCCCGCCAGTTTGGTCCTGTTTCCTTCTCTAGTTAAGACTCCCTGTCACTGACGGTTACTTTTTGACCTTTTCACATATGCATATTTTGGGGGCCTTTAACCCCCCCCTCGCGGAGAAATGGAGGCAGCAAAATGGCGGACCCGGAAGTGAATACGGCGAATATAATTTCTGGCGGAGGAATCTATGAAGAAAAAATGATTAGAAAAGCCACATTTGCATTCAAACAGAAGGGTGATGTACCCCAGAGCCTCATTTTCTATTCCCGGAAGGGCTTTGAGGTAAAATAGTGTGTATCCGAGACATTTTAGACAGGACTATTTAGCGAGGCGGAGTATTATCGATTACGTGTCTTATAGTTCCGGCAGGGGACGGACCCGATGGTTTGTTTTGGCGCCAAGAGCCCCGCAAACCGCTGAGAAATCGGATTTTGCATCGGTCCTGCTCTCTCTTGCTTGTCTTTAGGGGGCTACCCTTAGGGTTGATGAGAAAACCCTATTTCTCTGTCTCAACCTCGGGTGAAGATGTTTGGGACATTGCTGGCTTTGCGCATGAATTGAGCTCTGGTGCCGGACGGCCACATTTCCAGATACAGCCTTAATGTAAGGAGCCCAGAGCCAAGCTGTCAGCGCGAATATTGAAACACGGAGTCATTTCTTTGTGGGGGGCTTGGAAGAGGATGGAGCATGAGTTTGCAAATCCATTTAAGTACTTTATTTACCAAACAGTTGATTCCCATCTCCACCCACCGTTCTCCTTGAACTAAAGGACAGCGAGAAGTCGGGAAGGAAGACCTTCAAAAATAAGTAAAAATAGAGGACATATCACTGCTCCACTCTATTCGATTTTGGCTTTTGTCGTTGGTGGTGGGCCTTTCAAAGTCTACGGGGAAGATTTACATGATACCTCCTTCTCTGGATTTCTTTCTTTTTTTGTAATTTATTTTATTGAAGTATATAGTTGATTTACAATGTGTTAATTTCTGTACAGCAAAATGATTCAATTGTACATATATTCTTTTTTATATTCTTTTCTATTCTGGTTTATCACAGGATATTGAATATAGTTTCCTGTGCTATACAGTAGGACCTTGTTGTTTATCCATTCTATATATAATAGCTTACATCTGCTAATCCCAAACTACTAATCCACCCCTTTTCTGAATTTCTCTAGATCCTGTTCATGTACTTTAAAGGATTTACGGCATACTGCCCAAATTGGTATTTGCAGCTTCCCTTTTTGAAGGTCAAAATCATTCTCATTCTTGTTTACAACCTCTCTGTTTTCCGACTCTGTCTCATATAGTAGGCACCCATAAACTACTTGTAAATTAGTCCAAATAGTTTTTTTTTTTTTTAATGAGGTGAGTTATAAGTAAGCAGATAATGTATTTGGGTTAATTCGTTTATTTTGTTAGGCACCCAGGCTGAGATAATGCAGTGCAGAATTAATGCCATAGGTGCCTTCTGAGGCACCTGGAATTGTTACCTCAGATACTGGTAGTCAGTGGGCAAGCACAAGAGTGGTTGGTTACAGCTTTCTCCCAAAATACTTTAAATAATTTCAAGCTGATTTCACCCTTGTTATCTATCTGTTCAACTTGAAATTCATCATTTTAATGTATAAAGGCTACTCAAACCCTTCCTCAAAGTTGAATATTAGATAAAATATATAAGCTGAACTTGGAAGCAAGGCTAATTTTTGAGATCTATACTGCTTCCTTGTGAAGAGAGAAAACTAGAATCCAGTCCTGGGATTGAATGTCTTTATTAAAGAAGTGATTAACTGGCAGCACAAATCAGCAGCAATAATTTCAGAAGGAGTGGAGACAAGGTGTAGGGTCAGAGTTGATTGTTCATTTCATGGTATCAAGGTAGCTGAAGAACTGTGCCTGAGGCCCATTTGATCATTATTCTACATTGCAAATGCAGGAGGGCAAAACTAAAATACTAAGGACCAAACCCTAGGCCTTTTAGAAACAATAATACCCTACAAATTATCATAATAGTCAGCAGGATTGCATCTTAAGATTTGAAATCCCAGTGGTTTTCCTCAGCTAGAGTTTTCAGCCGACAGGAGCAAAACTGTAAAGTAAGCTTGCAGAAGGAAAACCCTTTTGAGAGAGCATATCTATTTCTGAAATGATTCAGTGCTTTCCCCTATTGTCATCTCCCATGATGTATTATTTCCTCTTTTAAACCTTTATCCCCAATTTCTCTGAGAAAAAGTGTATTACAGGAAGGAGCAGGACCACCTTAGCCTTTTAGAAATCCTACAGTCGTAGAGCAGATAATCTCAAACTGAAACTTAGAGGGTTTTCATCAACACTTGAAGAAATATTTGTGTTTACTGGCCTGGAGCAAGAAATTAGGAAGGTTTGAGCAATCTCTGAAGCTGATTAAAATGAAGTAAAAAAATCAGTCCTCCATTTTGCACTCCATACTACTCTCTGGTGCCCTCATCAGGCCTGTTTTCTGGAATTAATATCTGGGGGGGAGGAAAGGAATCCCTGTGACCCAATACTCCATTGCTTGAACCCTTTACTTTGTGGCTTGAGGGTTTTTGAGAGAAACTGATAAGAAAGAAAGATAGATAAATAAATAAAATAAATAAATAAATAAATAAATAAATCACAACTCTGGCAGATTCATCAGCACCACCTCAACACAATAGAGGGGAGAGAGCAAGACTGATAGGGTAAAAGGGTGGAAAGGAGGGGCTTGAAAGGGCAGGAAAGGAGGGCAAGGTGGTGGGAGAGAGGTCTTGGGCTTAGAGCAAGTCCAATTCGAAGGAGTGGATGCTGGCAATGGGAGCTCTCCAAAAGTTGAAGGTGCTGTACTCAAGGAGGGCATCGCCTTCAGGGTTTTTCTCCTGCTCTGCTCCGGATGCTTGCCCCGTTGTTTTGCCAACGCTGCTGTCCTTGATCTTGTAGGTGGATGTATCTGACAGACCCAGGCCTTCCAGCTCCGACAGATCCAGTTCTGGAATGGGCATCCTCCAGAAAAGAAAGGAGCTGTACTGGCTACTCACAGGGTCCCTCATAACTTCCTAGAAAGAAACCACTTATCAGTCTTCATGGTATTGCCACCTCTTTGCGGCCCATGGCCTTTCCTTACTGAGAAACTTTACATCCCCATTTGCCTCTGTACATAATCCAGGTTCCCTAGGACAAGCTTCAGGAATCTTCCTCTATTACCATTTTCTACCATTTCCTAACTCCTCCCCATCTTGGAATGACTTATTTACTGCCTACTGCTTGGGTCTGGTTTTCAAGGCCTTCCAGAATCTGGCCCCATTCTTCCTAGCAGTAGTACGTTCTCTGCTACAGCTATGCTTATTCCTGTCTTAACTCTCTCCACTCTCCACCTTAAAATACTATCCAAGTTTCAAGACTCCATTCAAGTCCCTAGAGGAATCTTTCCCCTGAACTCTTATTATATTTCATACTCTTGATTTCTTCCTGCCTTTCGTTTAATAGGTCATGGTACCTCTGAAAAGGGTTTCCATGATTTTTCTACTTTCTATTTTCCTCCCTGCTTTCTAAACCCTACTGTAAACTCACCTCTTCCTGGAGGACATCCTTAAACTTAACTCAGCTCCATCTACCCTATTTCTTCCAGTATCTCCCACAATGCCTGTGGAGTTTTACCTGACTATATCAGTTTGGGGTTACAGATCACTGTTATATGTCTTGTATAGGGATAATCTTATCTCCTTCAAGGAACTGAGAGTTTCCCCAAGGGTAAAAACCAGTCTACTTTGTACCTTCTTCACAAGTGCTGGGCTTTAAACACAAAAGACACTCAAGGCTGCTGACTAATTTTCCCTTAGTATTTAATACAATGAATACCTTGCCACTCCCATTTAAAACCCCACAGATAAACCTGAACAGCCTATTTCTCTCTAGCCTACCTCCCCTTCAGAACAAAATGCAGGTGCTAAAAGAATTTTTCTATGCCATAACAGGATTGCTTCTCTGACCCAGTGCTAGAATACACCTGATGATAGAGCAAATGGATTAGAAATTTCAGGTAAGGAAAGTAAAGTTTAGATTGGAAGGAGAAAGTCTTTTAACAGAATTAGATACTTTTCCATGTTTTAATGAGTACTTCTCTCACCTTTCCTGCCCGTTCCACCCACACCCTGAACTTAGACTATTATATCTCCCTGCAGCCCCCACCCTGCTGCTTACTAACCAAGGGAAGGGGCAAGAAGCATTAGTTGAAATGTTCCCAAAGGAGCAGAAAGAACATTCCACTGCCTCCAAAAATAGAACCCCCATTTCACAAGGCCTTCCTCCAACAGAGTCCATTGGCTCTCACCAGGCCTTGAGACTCCTAAATAGTGGCCTTAAGTAGGTTCCACAATGCCCCCATATAATGTGGCAGAAAAAGTAGGCCTTAATCTAGAATACAGTTATGTGTGAGTGTAGGGGCTTTAGGAATGGTAAGTGGGTAGACCAGGATGTTTTTAATGTTAGAGTTACTCTTTTTCTTCTTAGGTTCAAGCTCCAAAATAAACCCTGGGAGCTGAGCATTACTCAGCAGACAAGCTGCTTAAAAGGAGGGTAATTCGAGGACTGTAAAAGCGTGGGGGAGCATGTTGAAAAGGTGAGGTCATCATCCTATGATATTCAGCCCTGATCATCTCCACAGTAATTTGCAGAGGCATGTGCACAGAAAGCTACAAAAAATGTTGTTCCTATCAACCAGCCAACCCTGGCTTAGTCTGGGACTGTAGAGATTGTAAGAAGCAAACCTTAGGCGTCAGCAGCATTATTGACTTCTTCCCATGGGGATTTTTTTAAACTAACAGTACTAGTTGTTTGCCAATCTAGCTGGCTTCTTTTGTATCCCTTCCCTTACCAGTCCCCTCCAGAGTGAGCTTAGTATAATGCTGGGCACATAATAGGCTCTTTAAAAAATAGAATCATAGGGGGGAAAAAAAGCATAGAATTTTAAAACTAGAAAACACCTTAGAAATTATCCAGTCAGTTTGGATAGGGTCTCATAATTTCCAGTCTTGATTCTTTTTTGATGTGTTATACATAGATAGTTGCCTGCAGCTTTTTATAATCCTATACCAATATTCTCAAAACTTGCAAGAATTCTTAGTTCCTGAAGAACAGCTATTCAGTGGGTTAAGTGTGATTCTGATATGAATGGTGAAAATGCAAAGGCAGAAGAGAGGAAGATAGGATCTGAGAAAGGGAAAAAGCTCTGACAAACTGACTCCTTTTCTTCAACCAGTATATGTATAAAAACTGTCCTGACAATTCTGAATGTCTGGCAGAGCTTCTCTTGCAATTAAAAAAGGTAAAGGAAATTGTACAAAATATTAACTTAAAAGGTCCAAAATCTCTAGCCATGCCATTGATTCAGAGACGTGTACAGAGTACCAAATGCATTTCGGAAAGGCACTCAATCAAGTATATACAGCATTTAAAATCAAGTCAAGAACATTGACTGCACCGAAAATTGACGCTAAAATACCCGAACATTTTAAATTTAATATAGTATGGATTTAATTCCCAAATACCCAAAATTTGCACAGGGTCCCATTTCAGCTAGCTTTCTCTTCCCCAAATATTTTCTACCCATAGCTCATCTATCTTTATATCTCTCATTTACTTATCTTAAAGGGCTTGGACAGTGCCTTGTACCACAATATATGCTCAATAAATGCTTCCCACTATCCTTCATTTTAAATTATTCAGGTATTTTAGGCAAAGGTAATTTCTAAATATCACTGTCTAGTCTTAGAGATACACAATTAGCAAATACATAGCATAAAGTGGCTCTCTCTGAGCCACACAGACACGCCCAGATACCCTTTGTCCAGATCCTCAGTGGGACTCTAGGGCCTACCCAACAGGGCCTTGCTGTGTCATGCTGCCACTGTAGAGGGGAGGACAAGGGATGGTGGTGGAGGGGAATGGAACCTCTCTGGCATCTCATTATGTGTCTCATTCTGCTGCAAATAAGCATTCCTTTTCCAGAATCTGCCCCCATACCTAGCTCTTGTGGACTGTACTGATTTCAATATGGGATCAGGCAGTTCTCCAACACAGAAGCCCCTACCTTCCTACCTCAAACCGACTCTTTCTTTGGAGAAAAGGTTTGGGAATGGGAGGAGACTGTTAAAAGAAAGATCAGGATTAATCTCAATATTATCGCGTATCTCTCCCTCCAAACTCCTTCCTATGGAGACAAATAAGTTTGGGGTGAGGGTAGACACATCAATGGAACACAACAGAAAACATTTGAAGATACAGGGAAGTAGAGGCTAGAGTGGTACAGTAGGACTAGAGATTCATCAAAAAGCTGGGAGAACAAATTGACAGCTTGAAAAGGAAGATGTAGATTACTAAACTGAAGATAATAAAATTAACAATTTTATTATCTTCAGGACAATGTTATAGGCAAACTGACAACTGAAATGAGATAAATGCTGAGAAATAACTACATGTAAATTGTTAGAAATTAATATCTGTGTAAAGGATTATAAGGCATGGATGGAGATCTTAGCAAAGATGTAAAACTGTGAATAACTGCCTATTGTTCACAGCGCCGCCTTCGCTCCTCTTGAACTGTCCCCCAACCCAATCCTCATTTGGGGTCTTCAACCTAACTAGAAGCACCGACTATCTTTTCAGCCCCTTGCCGCCGCCCCACCACCCCCGCCCCGGTTTCGTTTACCTGTTATCAGTGAATTACTAGCGTGTTCCAAAGATGGAGGGAGTACTTCGAGGGCTCCGATGTCTGCTCTGGGCTGGAGAACAAGAAAGCTGTTGGGGCTTTGACGGCTTTGTCTTCTCACTCCCTCTCTGTTCAGTGACTGAGTCAGTCTGCTCAGTCTCCCCCTGCAATGCAGCCCCTCCTAAGAATGGCGGAAGGACTCCCCGCCCCCTCCCGGCCTGACTCGGCTAATTCAAAAGATAGGTTCCAGAACACTTGAGGGAGGGAGACAGGACTAAAGCATCTCCGTAGGCTTATTGGTCTGATTCCCGAGCTCTTCCAGCTCCCCCGTGCAGACTGAGGGTGTAATGAATGAGTAGTTAATTGTCCTCTAATTTTAGGTTTATGGATTAAAAGTCTTGACTCTAGACAACGTGGAGGAGTGTCCCTTTATTCTCCAATTTAAGGATTTCAGGTCACCCGAACTGTTTTTGAGAATCACAAAAATTCTCCCTCGGTACCTCCCGATTTGCCTTCCCACCCTCACAATGGGTAAATAAACCTAGCCCTATTGCATTTGCGGTAGGGCACAGGGACATCGGGGATGCGTGTGCTTCTGCCAATCTCTGAACTCGGTTGGGGCC
Organism: Pseudorca crassidens; assembly: GCF_039906515.1. Classification (NCBI taxonomy): domain Eukaryota; kingdom Metazoa; phylum Chordata; class Mammalia; order Artiodactyla; family Delphinidae; genus Pseudorca; species Pseudorca crassidens. The sequence continues at coordinate 108,398,547 of NC_090297.1, read as the reverse complement.
GAAGGATTTGGGGGCTCCGCTTCCTTTCGCCCCGCAACGCCTGACGCGCAAACAGAACGCACGATTCTGGAGGGTCCAGCTTGCGTGCCAGGCCTTCCTCGAGGGTCCGCTTTCCCGGGTTTTCCCGGCAGGGGCGGCGGCCCTCGGGGGCTTCCGAGGCCCCTCCCACGTCCCTCCGTCCTGCAGCGCCACCTCAGTCCAGAGGGGAGCTGTGCGCCCGGCTCCCAGCCGGACGGGTTTCGTAATCGCGTCGCGGCCGTTTCCGCCCTCAGCCAGCCGCACCTCTGCTGCTCCGCCCTCGGCTCCCCCACCGCGCCGAGGAGCGAGCCCGGGAACCCCACGCCGGCGGGCACCGAGCGGGAGCCCCCCACCAGCTGGCGCCGGACGCCTGGATGCCGGAGCAGAGCAGGTGAGGCCTCGGACTCGGTCCCTCGGCCCGTGCGCCCCGCCTGCCCAGTCAGGCGGAGACGCACCGGATGCTGGGGGTGGGGGAGGAGGGCGTCCAAGGCTGTCGAGATGCTGGGTCGGTGGCAAAAGGGGTGCGCCGGGTGAGGAGCCGTCCCTGTCCGTGCTCCGGCGGTGCGCAGGTGAGGCCAATGAAGAGCAGAAGGGAAGACGGGTCTGGAGTGTTGGGGGGAGACGGGAGGTGGGAAAAAGGTCTCTTTTGAGACTCGCCAACCTCGGTGCTGCCGTGTGCCAGCAAACTGAAGCAGAGCTGGTCCGGGAAGGTCTAAATCTGAGACAAGCAGCCACGCCAGACAGTGACAAAGTCGGAAGGATTCACAGCGAGGCCCAATCCTAGTTCAAACTTGGGAGGAGCAGAGAATTTCTGGGTAGAGTCCGGGGGTGGGCAGAAATGGAGCCTATGTGACTGAACCTATGGGGCAGGGGGAGTTGAGGGCCTAGCCCTGTTTCCTCTTAAGCCTCCACAAGACCTTTCCTGGGGAAGGGCACGGTTGGTGCTGGGGCAAATGCCTGTCACTTGACTGAAAGCTGGGGTCCACCCCCACTTCTCTAGAGCCCCGCAGCAGCCCTCATGTCTGGAGGTCTCCATAGGGGACCAGCTGCAGCCCTGGGCTCATAGCCAGAATTGCCCGCTCCATTTTCTCAATTCTCTTTCTCTTTCTCTCCAGCTGCTTCTTGTGAAGGCTTGTCAGGCAGCGGGGTAGGAGGCCTTGGAGCTGGAGTCAGCGGGACCGGGAAAACCGGTTTGGGGCTAGAACAGGACCAGGGAACTACCTCTGTACATCCTTCCTCCCTGGAACCTTTCTCCCATCCATTCTCCTGCTCACTCCCCAATAGTTTTAAAACTCTTAAGCTCTCCTGTGACCTTGGTGTCTTTTCCAGCTCTGTATTTCACCCTTCCTATTTGGGACTCAGGCCCAAGTCACAGCACTACTTGGCAGTCAGGGTATGGCCTTATACGATCTAATCCTGACCCCTCCTACTGTTTACCCAGCCCTTCCCCTTAATTGTGGAGTTGAAATAGTGGGTAGTGGGTTCAGGTGCCTCTTCTTCCTGGGCTGACCAGTTGAGGACTTCATTTTTCCTCAACCCACTCTTCTCTAGATATTTTAAAGGAGAGTGGCAGCCAATCACTCTTACTTCCTTTTCTGGCCTGTTCCCCTCCCCCCTCACCACCACCACCACCACGTTCACCCTGCCCAGTCTTCTCACGCTGACCCCACCCCCAGGTTTCAGAGACCCTTATGTCCTGTGTCCTAGGGAATGGAATTTCCTGGTCACTTCTCACCATCATTGGTCATTTCATGCCAAGTCCCACACACACACTTTCCCTCCACCCAGCCCTGGCCAGGTCCGTGGAAAAGGAACAGAAACGTCCTTGTTCCCTCCACTGCCCCTTTCCCTCTCTCCTCCTCCCCCTCTTCTCTCCTTTTCCCTCCCACCATCCACTTCTGTTCACTCAGCTTTGAGCAAGGAGGGTGTTGGGGGAGAGTCCAGTCTCAGTACAGCGTGTCTGGTAGTGTTGGGGGTTTCCTCTGATTCTTCATTGTTTTCTTCATCCCCTCCCACCCCCCCAACCCTTACCACCCAACACCACCACCAGCACGACAAACCCTGTGACTGACTGACTTCCCCACTGACCACAGCTCCCCTCTCTGGACAGCCGTGTTGTGACTTCCGCCCTGTCTCATTACTCCTCCCCTCCAGTGGTGGGAAGGGAAGTAAGAGAAAGCCTGGACTCCCGGGTCCTTCCATCCCTCAGAAGCTGTGTCTCACTGTTTCTGTGATCTCATCTCAAGGCTGAGAAGAAACCCTCTCAGTTCTTAGATCAGTGTAGGGTGCCAGAGCATCAGGGTTCCAATCTTGGAGGGAGGGGAGATTCCTATTCAGGCTAAAGTGTAATGTGCGTGAAACTGCCCTGTTTGGAATCTTTGAGGTTGCTTGTATTATAGCACTAGGGGAATGCAGTGAAAATAGAGGAAACCTATATGTGCCCTACCCTGGCTGGCAGTAATGAAGAGGGGAGGAATTTCTTCCTTGGACACTAATGCTGTTGGAAAGTTCCTCATGTCTGGTTGGCTGATGAAGATTGGGGGTGGAAGTGGTAAGGAGGGAAGAGAGAACAGGTCACAGCATGAGGGGAGGAGGGAGGGAGGGAGGCCCAGGCCCTATGGGGTGTGAGGCAGAGCGGAGTGGCACGACAGGACATGCGAAGAGGGTGGGGAGGCTGGAAAAAGATTCCTCATGGGACAGAAGATACCTGGCACGTGTACCTACAACCTGTGCACAGATGATCTCCACAAGACACACACGTGGACATAGGGTCATGCCACATATGTGCAAACAGAGGTGCACACAGAGGAGTGCATTGACATAGAACACAGATAAAACAGAGTGTAGGCAGCCCTCAGGAAGGATCTCAAGGTCAAGTAATAAAAAAACTGTTAAATGGCTTCTGGGAGGGGTTGGATCTCAGTTGAGGGAAATGAGGAGGAAAAAGGGCAGGGAACAGAGAGGGAAGAAATTCCTCACTGTAGGAAGCCTTAGGTTCCAACATGCTGCAGTTGGTCACCTAGGACCTAGGTAGTCAAGGCCTCTCTTGGTCTTAAAGAAAATCTAGGTGTTCAGGGTAAGGTAAGGAAAAAGGGAGGGTCGGGGTGGAGGCCTTGTTTGTGAGAACAAAAAACCACCATTTCCTCTTCAAAGTCACTTAAATGCCCCTCCCCTTCTGCCTTAAACCCAGGGGGAAGGGAGGTGGAGCTTGTAGCACCCCCAAACTTCGCTCATTTCTGCCAGTATCATTTAGTCCCCTCCCATCCTCTCTTCCTAGCTTCTAGCCCCCTTCCTCTCCCCTCCGTCGGTACCAGCAGCTACTGTTCCGTAACCCTTTGGTGCCCTTTTGGTTGTTTGCCTTTCTCTGAGAGTCAGACTTGGAGGTTCTTATGTTTGGAGAAGGTTAGTGTTGGTTGTAGGACTAGGGCCTTTACAGGGGAGCAGGAAGATATGGGCTCATCAGGAGCCTTCTCAAAGAGTGGGGGAGTGGATTTCTCATTAAAGTTTCTCCTCTCTTTACTTTCTGCTCATCCAGGGTTCCAGGTCTGTGGAAGACGTAACCTCGTGCCTGCTTGCCCACCCCACTCTCCGACCTTGCTAGTCTCTCAGGGTCTGAGACACTGACCTTCACCGCTCAGCTTAAGGGCTCCAAGGACTCCACTTTCTCTAGACCTGTCCAGCTGAGTAAACCCAGGGTGTTGTTACACCTGAGGGGAGTGAGGAGTGGGCGGTCAAGGCACCAGAGCAAGAGCCCTCTGGGGCCTCAGGCAGAGGCGTGAAACTGGAACCATCGGGGAACATGAGTGAATTTTGGCACAAACTGGGCTGCTGCGTGGTAGAGAAACCCCAGCCGGTAAGTCTCCCCCACCCCACCCCACCACACAGAAACCAGTTACCGTATACTGGGACATAGATACATCAGTCTAGGATCCACCGTCTAAAAAGCACACTTCTTGCCTTCTTCTCTGTCAGGATAGCTTCTATGGCCTGGCAGGTGTGTACATGGAATAAAGGGGACTGGGTGATGGAGGAAGTGAACAGTCCTAGCTATCACTTCTTTTTCCTGTCCATTTTGAGTTGGACAGGGGTTGTAGGTGGAGCTTAATACCTGTCAGTTTTCCCCACTGTTTCCTCATCAGCCAGAGGTGACTTTGACATGTCCTTTCTTTGTCCAGTGTTCACTCTGCAGGCCACTGCCCTTACCACCCTGCCTGTGTCCTCTCTCTGTTTATGTTGTTCTAACCTTGCCTTTCATACCCTAGTGATTTCCCTATTATGATGCCGTATCCCCTTTCCCACCAGGCCCTTAGCTTTTCCCTTAGTGGTTTGCAACTCTTCCCTTCCTCCACTGTGATGTAACTCCCTGTCTTCTCCAATCAGAAGAAGAAGAGGAGACGGATTGACCGGACCATGATTGGGGAACCAATGAATTTTGTCCACCTGACTCACATTGGCTCTGGGGAGATGGGTGCTGGAGATGGACTTGCCATGGTAACAAGGGAATGGGGAGAGGTTGATATGAGGTTGTGACCTAGAACTGTGCCCTTTTTTGAAAGTTCAAGCTGGGGGCATAACAGAATTCTCGATGGGAAGCAAGAAGCTAGGATTCTAGTCCTGGTCACAGGCTGCATAAATCTGAGATCTGGCGTTTCAAGTCTCTGTCCTAGGCTCCCTCGTCTTTACAATTAGCAGATTTTTCTTCATCGGATGGAGGATATATATGTCTTAATAGTTACTTGGAGGGCTTTTTCCAAAAACCATAACCCTTCTTTCTATTAACTAAGAACTGCTATCTCAGCGCCACAGTAAGTCATATTGTGGTTGGGAGTGTTGGGACAGGGAAAAGGCTGAGCACCTCTATCCTAAGTAATGTTTAATATGCATTTCTGCTCTCAAAATAAGGGAAATGGGCTTGGAGGTAGTGAAGGAATCTTTTCACCAGTTATGAAACACAGATAAATATGGGAGAGTCCTTTGTGAGAGGATCTTACTAGTACAAGACCCACTTTGTCTCATCCTCATGAAGGTCATTGTGAAGGGAGGCATTGAGACTTACTTCCCTTGGAGCAATAGAGATTAGTTTTAACCTTTTCAGATTGATTTTATTGTCAAGGAGATGGGGTCAACCTCTTCCCTGGAGGGCACAGGGGAGCTCTTTTACTGTGCCATAGGAAGATTTAGGAGAGGGTCTCACGTGTGCTTTTTCACAGACAGGTGCAGTTCAGGAGCAGATGAGATCCAAGGGAAACCGAGACAGACCGTGGAGCAATTCTAGGGGCTTGTAGCTCCAATACGACTGGTGAGTGATTAGAGAAACCCATCCAACACCTCCAGCCCCCTGCCTCAGAACCGTGATCCTCTGCGAGAATGGGAAGTGAAGGGAGGAAGAAAATTAGAATGGAAGAGTCAAAAAGGTAGGATCCAGAAAGGCAGAGAGAAAGGGATGTGCAGACAGGTAGAAATAGAAAAAAAGAGCACACTGTGGAAATAGTTAAGTGTGAACCAGGTGGTACCCTCTCCCTAAGGTTTTCTTCAAGGCTAATCTTCCTTCTTTTTTTCCTTTAATCAGGTTCCACTGTGTGTCCAGCCTTCACCCTGTCCAGCCCAGAAGAGATGCTGGCCCTACCAGTTTCCCCCCTAGAATCAGTAACCCCAGGGCCCCTCTTTTCCCTATCTGTCTAATAGTGCCTCAAATGGCTTGGGGGCTGGACTCCCTCTACTCCCTCTGGCTGTAGCCCCTCCTGGAGATGGGGGTCAAGGCAGCAGGACTGACCAAGTGACTACTGGTTGGCCAGAAGGAGCTCAGCTGAAGCCCTGGACACTATCAGATCTGAGATAGGAGTTTTCTGGGAACTTGGGATGAGTTCCCTTCTCCTGAATGACGGTCTAGGTGCCATATGTTTGTAAACTCTTAACCTGGAACTCCTTAAATGTGGTGGGTAGGTGAGATTACCAAAGCTGAAGCCGGCTTTGCTGAGAAGCTCCCTACCTCCCTGCCCTTATCTTTCATCCTGGAATGAACTGAAGCAGACGTCAAGCAGGGTCTGGGAGGGTGACCACTGGCTAGTCTACTTTTTCTCTTTAGATCTCAGACTTGAAACTCAGTCCCTCAGTATCTCTCTGCCGATACCAGGGTCTTTCTCTAGGTAGGCCTCTAACCCTATGTTTCTGTAGCATTGCTGGCTCCTAAGATCTTTCCTTTTTTTTTTAAATTAATTAAAAATTCAATTTAAGATGAGTTCTCTTAATTACCCCCATCCTGCTACTACCTCTATCCTTAACCCCATCCCTGTCAGGAGCCTTATTGTTTCCCACTGGATAAGAGTTAAGAGGTGGGTCTTAACCTGAAGTCTTGGGGATCTGCCTTCTGCCCACCTCCCTGCTGGCCTAGAGAGCAGGAAGAGGGATCTTGGAGAGAAACCCAGAATGCAGCAAAACTAGGAGTTATGTCTCAGGGGAGACTTACTGATCACTGAGAATGGGAGTGGTGGTGAAATAGATAGGTTGAAAACAATCATCCTTGAGTGATCTTAAGATCCTCCGGCATGAGAGCCGGAAGACCTCTAGAGCAAGTTTTCTCAAACTAGGCACTTTTGACATTTTGGGCTGGATAATTCTTGGTAGTGAGGGACTGTCCTGTGCATTATAGGATGTTTAGCAGCATACCTGGCCCACCCTAGTTATAACAACAAAAAATGTCCCCACATATGGCCAAATGTCTCCGAGGGGGCAAAATCACCCCCAGCTGAGAGCCACTTGATATTTTTCTCTCAAATGATTTCCACTTGTTCATCCTAAGCCTGAGTCATGGATGAACTAGGGCCCTGTGTAAAGGAGGCTCAGTAGGGCTGCACATAATCTCCAAACACTTTATTCAGTGTGTTGCTTGTGCTTGCATGGGTTCATGTCTCTGTGATGGACGTGTACTGTGCTTCTCCATCCTTATGCTGTCTGGAGGAGGGGTTCCTGCAGTGTGGAGACATGAACAGGGTATGGGGGGACTGGGGAAGGGAGGGAGTGAAAAACAGTAGAGCCATGGATACCCCAGCTTATCCTCCCCAAATTTTAAGCTCTGTTTCTGTGCCCTAGTCCTAGAACCAGACACAAATAAGACTCAGGGAGTTTTGTCTGAAGACCAGGTCCCACTGCCCACCTGGCTGAAGAGTCTGCTTTAGGTGGGAAAATAATGTAGGAGTCGGGTCTTCAGGCATTTTCAGTTATCTCAGGTGATTTGTTCTGGCCCCTTCCTTGCAGGGTGATGAGGAGGGCAGAACAGATGAGCTCCTGTCTGCTCTGAGATGAGAAGGCAGGGATCTCATTAGCTCAGTAACAGGAAGGATCCTGTTTGATGGTAGTGGGGGTCAGGAATGTGAGAACTAAGATCCACTCTGCTGACTCCACCATCCATCCAGTTTGCCCCCACCTATAGTGACTGAGGTTCTAATTTCAGTGTATTTCCTGCAGATTTGTTTTTAAGTGTTTAAGCTTGGTTATAGAGATACATTCCCAATGTACCCAATTCCAGTCTAGCTAGTTGCTCTGAAAGTAGCTCATCTTGTTGGCCTAAAGTAGCTGACTAGCCTAAGGGTTATACTAGATCTAAAGGGTTTAACAGGATAGGGCAGAAAGATGGGGGAACTCCTGGAATCTCCGGTCACCCTGATCTTGAGCCTTATTGTACTGCCTATTCTTTTTTTTTTTGGCCACACCACGCAGCACGCAGGATCTTAGTTCCCGGACCAGGGATCGAACCCACGTCCCCTGCAGTGGAAGCAGGAGTCTTAAACCACTGGACCGCCAGGGAAGTCCCTCTACTGCCTATTCTTTAGACACAATCTTTTCTTTGGTGCTCTCTCACCTTTAGCTACCTTCTCTAATGTGTATGCTACCATCACTTTAACAATATTTAGAGTGATGGGAATGGGTTTGAGAGTCATAATTTATATTAAAAATTGTTGGACTTTTAAATACATTTTCAAATAAAAAAAGTTTAAGCAAAATAGTCCCAGAGTAATCACTACAGGTGTGTGTTGGGTTAAAGGGTAGACGTGGTTAATGAAGGCAACTCCTAGAAAGTGGCTGTCATGGAATTTTGTGCCGACCTTGCCCTTTCTGAGGAGAGAAGGCCAAGTGTCCTGAAGGCAAGGAGAAGATAACCATCACCTCCCAAGGGCTCAACTCATTGTTCTTCCTGTTCCTTTTTCTTGGCATTCATCTGAGATTTTTCAAGTCTTTAAAGAAGTACTTGTTTAAAAACAACTTTGGAAATGAAGAAGATGAGCAACGTCAACATTTTTATCCTGGGGGATAGTGGAAGGGACCAAGCCAGATGCTGCTAGCTACACAGTTCAGTCTTAAGGTTCAAGAGATTTATGGTCTCCCCACCTTTCTACCTTTGTAGAAAGACACAAGACCAAACAATATATTTTTTTTCTAGTTTTGTTTTTCTGTACTAAAAATATCCAGTGCGTGCTGGGATTGAATGGGGAAGAGAGGTTGAGATGCTGACACCTCCTCTTGTGGATGAAATGGCCGTTACCTCCGATTTCTGTTTATCTGGGTAAGGAAACGAAATAGAGAAAAGGGAAAATATAACCACATCCATATTCTTTTCCCCTCCTTGCCTCATCTCCCTCTCCCCACAAACCCTCATTCCCTTAACACTGCTGCCCACTATTTATGCTTCTTTTTTATATTGAATAATGGTATTAGACACAATAAGGAGAAAGACAAAACCAGAAACTGACAGAATGACCAAGTATACATTTTATTGTCCTTCTCCTTTCCTCAAAGGTCCTGTCATCCTGAGACCTTAAGAATATTTTATCAGGTTGATCAGGAACTTTGGTAGCTCTTTTGGTAAAGTAGAGGACAGTCCTTCCCTGAGAATTCTTAAGTTTCTGGGAATAATCCCAGGAGGACAGTTCTTTGGGTTAGTAGTGGTTAAGATCATCGGCACTAGTGTCAAACAAACCTGGTTTAAATCCTGCTGTGACTCCGCTACTTACTTTGTAAACCCCCTGTTTCTTTATCTGTAAAGTGGGAATAATAATACCATAGTGTTGTGAGGACTGATCCAGGTAGAGTGCACATAAGACCTCAGATATTGGCAGCTGTTACTGTTAGGCTGCGTTAATAAGCTGAAAACTAGGAAATTTTCCACATCCATCAACTATCTCCACATCAAGAGTTCTTTATGTATCTACAATCTTAACAGTTTGGTCAATAATCATCTAATGACCTACATGTTGCCTAATAGCCAAACAGCAGTTGCTCAAGAAATGATGGGTGGAATCAATGGCTAACAACAATGTGAATAACCAATGCATTTTATGAATCAAAAACCAAACATAAGCAATAGCTCACGCAGACACACTGGCTGGCTTAGCAACAGGGTTCTGGATATCAGGACTTTTCAGATGCCTTAACAAAGATGCTGGCTCATCACTAAACACTTACTGGTTGCGTCTCTGTGAACACTGTAGACAGGCTGTTCCAAATATCCTCCAGCTCAGTCCTGACCCTTTTCCAAAAAGCAAGGGCTGGGTTGGGCCTGAGACTGGGGATGAAGGGGGTGAGTCTGAGTCGGCTGACTAGTAGGGGAAGAGGAGTAGTGGTGGTGGCCCTGGTGGTGGTCTGAGTGGTGCAGCTGGTGTCAGGACAGAGACCTGCATCGAGGGGGCACTCCTCCCGCTCACGGTTGCAGGGGCATTGGTGGTAGGTGCAAGGCCGGTGCTCAGTGTGGGGTTGGCTCAGCGCCCCAACTCGCAGGCGCCCCGAAAGGCCACGCGGTTTCCCGGCCCAGGTCCGGCTCATGGTGCCGGACTTGCAGTGGCAGTGCCACGGGCCCCAGGGCATCGGCACCAGTCGCAGATCCTCGGGAGCTGGCATGGCTGTGGGCGAGGGCGGTGGCCACTGGTTTGGGGTGGACCGTGCTGTTGACCACTGGTTCAGGGTAGTGTCGGAGAGCAGCTGGTCCACATCAGCCTTCCAGGTGGAGGGCCGCTGGCTTGAACTCATCCTGATTTCGGAATCCTGGTCATTCGCTGTAAACCCTGGGCTAGGCCCCCCAGGTGTACTGGAAGTCGTATTGCGAGTCTCCAACTCGGTGTTATTCTTTCTAGCGTAAATCACAACCCTCTCTTCCAAAGACCCATCCTCCTCCGCCGACAATCGCGACCTGCTACCTGTGGACACCGTGGAGGCCAAGAGCTCGGCAGCGGCCGGGCCTGCCAGGCTGTCGGCCACGGCCACGACGTCATCCTCATCCTCCATGTTACCCTCATCTTCTGGGAAACAACGCTCCGGGTGCTCCGGGCGGTGGTCTGGTAGCTGCGGGTCATAGGGCCCCCGAAGCGGAAACTGTCCCGCGGTCGAAGTCAGGCCTTCGACCCCCGCCGCCCGGGGCCCCAGACTCAGCAGCAGGGCCCAGAGCAGCGCGCCAGCAGCGGGGACCATGGGGCTGGGCGGTGTGGGGCTGCGAGGGAGGCCAGTGAGGAAGGCCGGGGCTCCCACCTTCTCTCCGTCCCTTCGGCTCTCGACCCACCGGGTCGTTAGAACCTAGGCCCGCGGGGGAGGGGAGGGGGGCTCTGACGCGCGCGCCACGCCCCTCCCCCAGGCCCTCTCCCCGCGGGTCAGCTCCGGCAGGCCCAGGGGCTCAGCTGAAAATCCCAGGGAAACTCTGCAGCAAGAACTCCTGTGCCAGAACGGACAGACGGATTGTGATGTAAGGGGTTGGGGAAAGAGTAGTTCACTTACTCGGCGCGGCGCTTGAATCTCTCATCGCAGTTTATTAATCGCTACAGATCTGAATTTACGAAAGAGGACAAAATACAGGTTTTGAAAATGCCCCTCCCCAGGCTCACAGGCAGCAGACGTGACTACTGAAGGAAAGGGAAACAGAATGGCTCTTCAACATTTAGGGCACTGACTCCTGGCTCCCAGCAGGAGACCTGCCCTCCCCATCCACCCCGTCACCTTCACAGACTGCTAGAATACCCCAGGTGGAAAGGATCTCAGACTCAAAGAGAGGAGGTTATTTGCGCAAGGTTCTACAGCTAAAGCAGCACAGCTTTGCACTTTCCTATATAAAATGCCACAACATGCACCCCTCCAGCTGAAATGAAAGTCACCCAGCACATGAGGCTCTGGACCTCAGAGCCCTGCTTTGAAGTCAGGGTCATGGAAGGAACGACATCCCATTGAGATGTTTAGATCCAGTGGTACTGGGATTGAGGATGAGATGATTTACAAAACAGCTCAGATGTTTCAGGGTTTAGGGTGTAAGCAGATCAATATCTTCGCTTGGTTCTTAAGCTCATTATTCCAGTCCTATGCTAGGTCCCTCCTGAGCCATGGAGATCCTGGTCCAGCCTAGGAGAAAGAGAGGGAAAAAAAGTGGTACAGGAGCAGACTGGGTTTTACTCAGGGGTTTAGGGAGAGAAGCCAGGTGAACTGGAAGAGGTAGATTAGATGCTTGGGTCGGTCATCATGTAGGATCCTTTGCTCTCTAGCAACACTCCCCCACTGGATATTCTCTCCTATTCACTGCCAACATATCCCTTCTTAATTTCTAGGGCTGGTCTGAATTTCCTCTAAATTCTGTGCTGTGATTACTCCTTTATTCCTTGATGTACTTATAGGATTAATTTTTTTCATTTGTTCTTGTTGGATACAGTAGTGTCCTGCATGTATGGAGTCTTCCCAGATACAGTGAAGCCTCTGAAAGCAGAGCCTCTGTCTTTTAGTTCCTTTGTTCCAACAAGGCATTAAGAAAGTGGGAGTTGGCTCTTACACATCCCATCCCAAACTTTTATCCTTAAGCCAGGACTCACCGTCTGACAGCTTCTGGGATGTGGACCTGATCCATGGAGATGAGTTGGGCCAGCTCTCCAAGGCTGTTCAGAAAACGGATCTTCCGTGTGAACTTGGAACTAAAAAGAGAGGATCAACCAAGTGTGTTTTATACGGGGAAGTGGGCTCCTGGAGATCCTTACAAAGGGAAACATAATAAGTAGAGAGTGGTTAAGGCTACAAAGAGTCAGGGTGGGACAAGAAGTTCTTAATCTTGATTGTGAAAATGGGGAGAGTGGAAACGGGGTCTTTGTCCCTCAAGCTAGTACCTGATGAAGGGCTGAAGCAGTGCCAGGAATGCCTTCACATACCATGTAGCATGGACAACCACCAGGGCAGTCAGGTTTTTCCGGAGCCTGAAGAAGAACATGAGACCATTCAACTCTCCTTCCACCTTCATGCCTGAAGATCAGGTGGAGCTACCTTCTGTACTTTAACTTCCTTCTCTAATTTCTAGATTTCTCTGATAGTTGGGTGGAATCCCCATTCCTTTAACTGCAATCTCAGCTCCATCCATCTTGCTTAGCCTCTTCATTTTTAGGAAACTCTCCTCTTGGAATACCTTAGCCTGGCCTTCTCTACCCCACTTCTTTCCTGTGCCCTACACTCCCATAGTTCCTTTTGTACATTCCTCCATCCCTCCATGACCAGGTGAAGACCAGTGAGGAGAAAAAAAAAAAGGAACAAGAAGAGGAAAGTGAGCAAATGGAAGACGGAGGGAAGAAAAGGGATATCAAGGAAAAAAGGCATAAGGGTCAGGGATGAAGGCAGACAAGAGAAGAAGACAATGGAGATGTGAAAAGTGAAATAAACGGCAAGACTATGAGAAAAGGAAGGGCTGCCTTCCATGTGCCAGGCAATGCGCCATGTTGATTTATTTGATTCAAATACTCAGTGGCAAAGGTATTATCATTGACATTTTACAGAGAAGGAAACTGAGTCCCAGAAAGTTAAGTGACTTGTCCACAGTCATAAAGGTAGTAAGTGATAAAGGCAAGATTTGAAACTAGATTTCCATGACTCCAAGAGAGGACAGAAGATAGGAGAGGCTTGGAAAAGGGTATAGAGGGACAAAGAAAAGTGGAAGGGGGAGTTCCCTGGTGGCCAAGTGGTTAGGATTCCAGACTTTCACTGACAGGGCCCAGGTTCAATCCCTGGTCGGGGAACTGAGATCCTGCAAGCCACATGGCGCGGTCAAAAAAAAAGTGGAAGAGATTGAATGGAAGAAAGAATGGAAAGATGGAAAAGAAAAAGATAAGATAGAGCGTGGTAGCCCTCTTGTCCTAGAGGCTCACCGCCGATCCAGGGTGCGGTAACACCGGCGTATCCAGCTCAGAGGTGGAACTTGGGCCCTACTTGTGCCTCCACTCAGGTAAACAAGCAGATAATTTTCAGCTATCAGCAGCTCCAGAGTACCCACCATATACCTGGGGAGATGAAACTGTCAGGGAAGGTATGCATTTGGGGTTGTGGGGAGAGAGAGGCACATTACTGTAGACTCTACAATCAGTTACTGATCAGAGAAGGGGTTCTTTTTAATGTTTCCCTCTCTAACATCCACTCTGGAGCACTTTAAGCCTTCCACCTCACCTAAACAAGTGTTCCATGACATAGGTGTAGTCGGGGATGCTGCTTCTGGGTAGATAACAGGAAGCAAAGAGGATGACAACACTGAGGCCATCACCATGGTAGCCTGAGGAGGAGAAGGGGAAAACTCATTCAGTCATTGACGGACAGTACATCTGTTTAGGTTGAGAGACTCTGAGGGTCTCTAGAAGTTGCAGGAAGGATTCTGAACCCATGACTGAATTTCCAGCTTCGGCATTTTACTTAAGAAGTCACAGCTCTTACCCCTCCATTACCTCCATGAGATAGGACTTTCTTATAGGGCTCAATGACGGTCATGTCCACTCGCTGCTCCCGCTGTCCTGTTCGGAACACCCTCCAGCGATGACCATCTTCTCCAGCCACATCCCACATACAATCCTGGCCCAGCCTTTCAGCTGCCTCACTGGCCCCCAGGCCCTCTGCCTGGGGCAGCTCATCTAAAAAAGAGGGATGGGGAAGGATCAACAAGGCAGAATACATACCTCTACTATCTTGTAAGTTCCTCAGATTCTTAGAGTTTATTACCTCAACATCTAATTCCTCATTTTTTACCCATGACTCTAGCCCTAGTTTGTCCAATCAACCCAACCCCTTGCTGGTTTCTTTCCTGTGACTCATTATCTTCACTTTTTCACTAGACAATGGCCTGGAGGTAACCTTACACTATGGTAGGTTGATGGCCCTTGCCATTTTTCCAGATTCTTTCTGCCCATGCTTTTCCTTCCTTGGGTGAGCTCATTTATTCCCATGTATCCAATTACTGCCAGTAAGGCGATGATTCCTTTCTAACCCAGACTTCTCTCCTACCACCAGACCCATATCCCTAAATGCCTAGAGTGGACATCACTATTTTGTGTTTCTCTGTCATCTCTAAGTCACCAGACTCCAAGTGCAACTCAAACTCATTCTCTCCCTCCTCTCTCTCATATTCTTTCTTGATGAATGACACCATCCATCTAGTTGCCTGAGAGAGAAAACCCTTTGTCATCCAAGACTCTTTCTTCTCTACCAGCCGTCAAGCCAACAGGACCCCAGATCCTCCTCCATCTATCTCCATTATATCCTCCTTTCATCATTCTTTCCACTATTAGTGTCCCGGTGCAGGTTCTGAGCCTTTCTCATCTGGCCTTAGTACTAGCCTCCTAACTCATCTCCCTGCCTCTTGTCTGTTTTCCTCCATTCTACCCTTTACACCACTGCTAGAGCAAGCTTTCTTTTCTTCTCTCCCTTTTTCACTCAAATGGCAATATACATAAAATACAATATACTATACTCACTAATTTCACATGATCTTTCCATAGCAATAAAAAGAACTGCTTCATCTTAAAAAATAGTGCCTAGTATTTAGTATTCCATGGTATGGATGTACTGTAATATTGTAGAACTAACATCCTATTTATGGACCTTTAGGTTGTTTTCAATCTTTTGAAAGCCATCAAATCTGATCATGTTAGTCCCTTGATTAAAACCATTCAAGGGACTCCCCATTGCCTACAGGATGAAATCTAAACTCAGTGTGGCAGCAAGGACCTCCATGATTTGACCCTTGCCTACTTAACACAGTCTTTTGTCATTCTCTCTTCACCTCCCAGCCACAGAATATATATTATATTCTGTGATATAATAATATATATTTTGGTTTTGTTCCTGGCTTCTAAAACAGCTCCTGATGATAAAGGTAAAAGAGGTATCTTTTCCTATTCATAACAAGCCCCTTTCCAACCACAGAAGTTTATGTTAACGAGGTGACTTTGGAAAACTTCTGTGGATGAGTGGCTGGTTGCCAGGCCAACCAACCACATGATTAGAGGTTTGGAACTTTTACCCTCTGACCTCTGAGGAGGGGAGAGAGACTGAAGGTTGTGCTAAATCACTAATGGTCAGTGATTTAATCAATCATACCTACATATGAAGCCTCCATAAAAAAACCCTAACTGAAGGGGTTCTGAGAGGTTCTGGGTTGGTGAACACATGGAGGTGCTGGGAGGGTGGTGCACCCACGGAGCTCCACACTCCCTTTCACATAACTTATCCTATGTATTTCTTCCTTCTGGCTGTTCCTGATCTGTATCCTCTCCTAATAAACTTGTAATCTAGTAAGTAAACTGTTTTCCCAAGTTCTGTGAGCTGTTTTAGCAAATTATCAAACCTGAGGAGGAGGTGGCAGGCACCTCTGATTTATCGCCTGTCAGTCAGATGCACAGGTGACAACCTGGACGTGTGATTGGTGTCTGAAGTCTGGGGCAGTCTTGTGGGAGAGACCTTAACCTGTGGTGTCTGTGCTAACTCCAGTTAAGTGTCGTGACTGAATTGTAGGACACCCAATTTGTGTCTGGAGAGTTGGAGAACTGGTTGGTGTGGGGAAAACCCATACTTTTGGTGTCAAAAGTGCTGTGAGTAGAGAAGAAACAAAGTTTTCCTTAATACCTAAATAGTCATACTTAATACTCTGAATTCCCCACCATGCCATGCTATTGCCCAATTTGCTTCTTCCACCTAGAATGCCTCTCCAACTACCTGATAAGCTCAGAATGGCATCCTCTGTGAAGTCTTTCTTAACACCTCTCAGGTGGAACTGACCTTTGCCTTCTCCCTGCTTACACTGTACCCTATACACATGTAGATCATAACCTTTAACTGCACTTATTTGTATATATGTTTACTTCATACTAAACAGAGAATTCCCTGAGGGTAGGGATTATCTTATTCATCTTTATAACTCAGTTCTAGCTCAATGATAGCAATATTAACAGTTATTCAATAAAACTTCCCTCAATAAATGAAGTACCCCCTTCTCCCCCTATACTGACTACTCTCACATTGGACCAATAAGCTCTACCTTTCCATTCTGAGGAAATTTTGCTGGTCTTCCCTCTTGGTCCCCACCTTATTAGTTCTAACTTCAGTCCCATTAAATCCATCCTGAGCTTTTTTAACAATGGCCTCTACTTCTACCAGCTCAGTCTTCAGCTTTCTTTCCCACCTTCCCGTTCAAATTCATGTCCACTGTCCAGCTGCTCCGAGTCTGAAGGTGTCTCCAACTCTTCTACCTCCAGGTCAGAACTGCCATCAGGAGAGGAAGGTACAGAGTGGGTGGGAGAGGCTCCGTTATCTCCAGGTCCCTCAGTCAGATTCAGTAGCAACTCTTGGGCACAAAGACGCTTACGCATGGGGCGCTGGCCACACAGGGCTAAAGTGCTGAGAGTTCCTGGGGTTGGAGGAGGGGAAAAAAAAGAAGAGAAAGATGGGTTTGTGTTGGTGGGGGATGTTACAATTCCTGTCTATGTAAGTGATAATATGGGGTGAATTCTAAAGAAGGACTAACACGGGACATTTGGGAAGTAGAACCACAAGGGACAGGGTGGCATAACCCTTCCCTGGACTAGAATCAGGGAGGCCTGGGTTCTAATTTACCTACCTGCCTGTGAGTCTCTTTCAGGATTATGAGGATCTCCAGAAGGGTCAGCCTCTTCAGGAAGCAATCTAGAGGGGAAAAGATGAAAAGGGGGAAGAAATATAGGCTAAAGGCATTAAGCTGGTATCAACTTATCAATTCCGTGTCCCCGCCATGATATCACCTCTTCTTTCTCTTCCCCACCTCTTTCCTTCAAGTCCCAATTTACCATCACTGCCCTCCATTTGTGACCAGCCCTCCCTTTTTCCAGCCTCACTCACACTTCCTCACCTAGGGAATTCTTCATCCTGCCAGTCTTCCTTCAGCTCCAGTTCCCCAAGTCTCAAGGATGCTCCTAGTACTGCTGTTTCTGCATTCTCCCTGACCCTATAGTCTCCCAGAAAAAAAGATTATTATGAGACAAACTAGGCAGTGTCTTAAGGGAACTGGAATGAAGAGCAGTAATGAAGGTACAGAGCAGAGGGCAGGCCTTAAAAAGAAGTCAGATCTCTGGTCTCCTAGATGTTTCTACCACCTTCACCACTTGTTAGAAAGCCATCACCCCTACTGTTGGGTTTAGGAGCAGAGGAGGCATGGAAGGTAAAGCTAATTATTTTTACCTGTTGGCAGTTGCTCCACCTGCACAGTAGGGGTGAGAGGTTTTTCACATTACAATTGGCTGGAGCCCGACAGACCTGCCCAGCTGTCACTGGGCAAAGTTGGGGAAGATGTCACCTAGACAGGCCTGCCTTTCCTCCACCACACTAGGGAGTGGTGAGGGGAAACCACGGCGGAGGGGTAGGGGAAGAAGGTAAGGAGGAAGAGAGATTTGCTGGGAAAGAGAACCTGGACCTTAACTTAGTTCTGGGTCAGCTTTCCTGAGGGCCATTCTGGAGGGTGGGTATTAGAAACTGGAAAACGGGGCAAATTTATCAAAAACAAAACATAGAAACTTCCTTTTAAAAAAAAAAAGCAATAGGGAATTATCCTGGACTCCCTCGTTCCCTAATTCCCATACCTTACTGATATTTCCTGCCTAAAGCCACCTCCATCCCTTCTCTGCAAATTAATTCTCTTACAGTCTTATCTCCTCTACGAACCCGAGATTTGACTTGGAAAGAGCTGGATGGTGGGAAAGTCCCTTAAGACTAGTCACTCCTTGCTTCCAATCAAGTTAGCCAGCGTCTTCCTTACCCGAGATCCAATGTCTTTTCTCCTGCCTCTTGTATAGTTCCCATCTTCAGAAGTCTTCCTGTCGCCTTTAAACACTTGGAGTTGTCGGGGAGCCGGATGTCTCAGCTCCCCAAACACTTCTGTATCCCCTTTTTCTCTGTCTCAGCTGTTGTTGCTCTTGCCTCCAAGGAGGAGGGAAGGGTGGAAGGGAGGTAAGTAACCTCACCTTCAAACAGGTTTGGCCACCTCCCTTCCGAAGAAGCAGGTTTGCACAAAAGAGAAACCATGCCTATTGGGGCGGGTTCTGGGGAGGAGACTATGTATTCTAAAGTGGCTAGTCTTGGGTGAGTCAGAGAAGGCAATTTTCTAGACTCCTTAAAACCTTCTGGAAGCTGCTTTAAAAAAAAAAAAGAGGTAATGGTAGAAACCATTTTAGTTTTAAGACTATCGTGGGCCTACTCTTCAAGCATAAGCAGAATCAAGGACACAGAAGTATGTTATAAAGAGGGTTCTGGAAGAAACAAATTAAAGGAAAGGCTGAGGATGAGGGGAGACATAAGACTGTTGCTCCTTATTCCCAAAAAGAGTCAACAGAAGGAAGACAGTATGTACAGCAGAAAGAAGGGAAATGAATCTTGAGAAGGTTAAAACAATTATCAGAGGGAAAGGCCTGATTATAGTTGTAAAAAGAGACAATAAGGCCCCAAACAGGAAAAAAGTATTTAATACTTTAACAAAATGCAAAATAAAAGTACCCAAGTTACAAAACATAAATTCCTTTGGTTCAGTAATCACGCCACTATTTTACCTTCCAATGGCTACAAACATCCCCTCAAAGTGAAGTCAGTTTCCCTCATATGAAGACATCATGCCAAAACCATCACATACCCCACTGTTCAGCGAAACTGTTGAAAACTTACAGGGAGCAGAGCTGTGGGGTAGGAAAAGGGGGAACAGGTTGGTCTGAAGAGAAAAGGGAGACTCTACACATGCAGAACAAGTCAGTGGAAGGGAGCTCTTTGCTGGGTCACTATGGTATGAATCATACCCCTGTACATGCTACATGAGGCTGAGTACCTTGGTACAATCACAAATAAACAGACAATTCAGTGACCCTGAGCATTCCCAGGGAAAAAGAAACAAACAAAAAAACAGAGAAGCGAGGCAAGAAAGGACGGTGTGGCAACAGGCAGATCACAGAAACCAGGGAACATCAGTTTTGCAGACGGGGAAATGAGATCTAGAGGAGTGAGTGTCTGGACAAAAGACACACAGTTGATGGCAGTCGGTATGAACTTCGTGTTTCTTTCTACTATGCCCAAGGAGAAAATCAGATGGATAAGAAATCGACAGAGCCAGGGGTCTCATTCTAGTTCTACTGTCTTTTGCGAAGAGTGCCCATGAGGTCTTAAGGCTTTCCCAGGTGTCTCCTGAACTCTCAAGAACCAGGGGGGGTCTTCTGGGTCTCTTCAGGGTGCCTGTGGCTCTGAGTCAGAGGGATCCAAAGAAACTGAGAGTCAGGCCAGCCGATCAGGACAGAAGATAATGGCCTCCAATCTGCTCCCAAACAATCCCGAAACAGTCACAATAAGCTCAGAGTAGAAATTTAGCAAACTGGGAATGAGACACCATCACCTAATTGGCGGCAGAAAGAGGAGTCATGGAGGTGAAAATCAACTAAAGGCTAAAAACTGGAAGAAGCTAAAAGTAGGTACTGTGTTCAATAAATACTTGAATTAATAAGAGAATAAATGAACACTGGAGACAATGAATGTTTGGTTCCATAAGAAATACTGGTTCTGTTAAAAAGCCTGACTTAGGGCACTTTTGGGGTACACAGTCTTTCTGTGCCACTCTGCTGGAACTGTGTATGTTATCACATCATGACCCTGGCAAATGAAATAGAGGAGAGTCAGTGCAGATTTAAGGAATTAAATTAAATAATAAAATTTGTTTGATTGGTAGAGATTGTGGGGAAAAGGGAGAATGCCAGCTCAGCTTTCTTTTACTTCTTTCTCCTCCTAGGTTTATGAGAACAGTATACCAGATCCTGGAACAATGAAGACAAAATTGCTGAAACATCTCAAAACATGCATTCAGGGTGGTTCAAGCAACCTCTTTCACTTCCCCCTCCCCTCCCAACAGTCATTTCTTGGACCGGGAGGCAGTGGTAGATTCTGACAGTGAGATCTGACTACATTTTTCAAAGATGACCTCGGCTGAGAATTTCGGCAGCCCCTGATCCAGAGGGCACTCATCCACCAGGCTGTTCATGGGTGTGGGGGGCAGTGGAGGCTCCTCCTCATCTTGACTCAGTCCAGGAATCAGGGAGTTACCTGCCCTGTCCAATTCCTTGTCTACCTGCTCCCTGGACACACCCTCTGTCTCAGGCTGTCCTGAAGGGATGTTTGTGGAGTCAAAATATGCTGACAGGGCTTCCTGGAGCAGAGGCAGAAGTTTCTTTCGAGAGACCTGGGTGTTGCCTTGAAGATACACTTGGAGGTTAGGGTGGATGCTTGGGGCAGGGGTCAGCTTCAGGGACGGAGAGTGGGAGCGTTCTAGGACTCCACAGACCTAAAAAGGAGACAAGATGGGGAGGTGGTATATAAGGTGGTGAAGCAAAAAGCTGAGACTTCTAAGAAACTTCTCTTATAGAGGATAAAAAATATATTTTTTTAATTAAGTCATCTAGGGTTGTTTTATTGCTTGCAACAAAGGCACATCAACTAATACACACAGTATTTTAGAAACAGAAGAAACATTTGAGATGATATATTCCATTTTATTCATAAGTAAACCAAAGCCCAGAGAGATTAAGTGCCTTGAATGTAGATGATGGTAGAGTCTGAACCAGAACCTGGGACTCCCACCTCCTCGAATATTGTTATTGGCAAGGGTATTCCTGTGCTCAAAAACTTGAACTCTATCCTTAGCTGAGATGGGACAAGCATCTACTATATTGAGGTCAGGAGAAGAATACAGGCAGAAAGAATAAATAGATCAAGTTGGGGTGGGAAGTATGCCAAGCATCGTGCCACGTCTGGCCATTTTCAAATATTAATTTCCTCATTTAATCCTCACAACTACCTTACAGGTTGGTATTACTGTTACCCTCATTTACAGGTAGGGAAACTGAGGCTTAGATTAGGTAACTTACCGAAGGTCAAGGTTTTTTTGTTTCTGTTTTTTTTAAATTTTATTTATTTTTTATACAGCAGGTTCTTATTAATTATCTATTTTATACATATTAGTGTATATATGTCAATCCCAATCTCCCAATTCATCCCACACCACCCCGCCCCTGCTGTACCCCCTTGGTGTCCATACATTTGTTCTCTACATCTGTGTCTCTATTTCTGCCTTGCAAACCAGTTCATCTGTACCATTTTTCTAGATTACACATATATGTGTTAACATATGATATTTGTTTTTCTCTTTCTGACTTACTTCACTCTGAATGACAGTCTCTAGGTCCATCCACGTCTCTAAAAATGACCCAGTTTTGTTCCTTTTTATGGCTGAGTAATATTCCATTGTATATATGTATCACATCTTCTGAATCCATTCATCTGTCGATGGACATTTAGGTTGCTTCCATGACCTGGCTATTGTAAATAGTGCTGCAGTGAACACTGGGGTGCATGTGTCTTTTTGAATTATGTTTTCTTTTGGTATATGCCCAGTAGTGGGATTGCTGGGTCATATGGTAATTCTATTTTTAGTTTTTGAAGGAACCTCCATACTGTTCTCCATAGTGGCTGTACCAATTTACATTCCCACCAACAGTGTAGGAGGGTTACCTTTTCTCCATACCCTCTCCAGCATTTGTTGTTTGTAGATTTTCTGATGATGCCCATTCTAACTGGTGTGAGGTGATACCTCATTGTAGTTTTGATTTGCATTTCTCTAACGATTAGTGATGTCGAGCAGCTTTTCATGTGCCTCTTGGCCATCTGTATGTCTTCTTTGGAGAAATGTCTATTTAGGTCTTCTGCCCATTTTTGGATTGGGTCGGTTGTTTTTTTTAATATTGAGCTGCATGAGCTGTTTATATATTTTGGAGATTAATCCTTTGTCCATTGATTCGTTTGCAAATATCTTCTCCCATTCTGAGGGTTGTCTTCTCATCTTGTTTATAGTTTCCTTTGCTGTGCAAAAGCTTTTAAGTTTCATGAGGTCCTATTTCTTTATTTTTGTTTTTATTTCCATTACTCTAGGAGGTGGGTCAAAAAAGATCTTGCTGTGATTTATGTGTAAGAGTGTTTTTCCTATGTTTTACTCTAAGAGTTTTATAGTGTCCAGTCTTACATTCAGGTCTTTAATACATTTGGAGTTTATTTTTGTGTATCGTGCTAGGAAGTGTTCTAATTTCATTGTTTTACATGTAGCTGTCCAGTTTTCCCAGCACCACTTATTGAAGAGACTGTCTTTTCTCCATTGTATACCTGTGCCCCCTTTGTCATAGATTAGTTGACCGTAAGTGCTCAGGTTTATCTCTGGGATTTCTATCCTGTTCCATTGATCTATATTTGTTTTTGTGCCAGTACCATATTGTCTTGATTACTGTGGCTTTGTAGTATAGTCTGAAGTCAGTGAGTCTGATTCCTCCAGCTCCACTTTTTTTCCTCAAGATTGCTTTGGCTATTCGGGGTCTTTTGGGTCTCCATACAAGTTTTAAGATTTTTTTGTTCTAGTTCTGTAAAAAATGTCATTGGTAATTTGATAGGGATTGCATTGAATCTGTATATTGCTTTGGGTAGAATAGTCATTTTCACAATATTGATTCTTCCAATCCAAGAACATGGTATAACTCTCCATCTGTGTGTGTCATTGTTGATTTCTTTCATCAGTGTCTTATGGTTTTCTGAGTACAGGTCTTTTCCCTCCTCAGGTAGGTTTATTCCTAGGTATTTTATTCTTTTTGTTGCAATGGTGAATGGGATTGTTTCCTTAATTTCTCTTTCTGATCTTTCGTTGTTAATGTATAGGAATGCAAGAGATTTCTGTGCATTAATTTTGTATCCTGCAACTTTATCAAATTCATTGATTAACTCTAGTAGTTTTCTGGTGGCATCTTTAGGATTTTCTATGTATAGTATCATGTCATCTGTAAACAGTGACAGTTTTACTTCTTCTTTTCCAACTTGTATTCCTTTTATTTCTTTTTCTTCTCTGATTGCCATAGCTAGGACTTCCAAAACTATGTTGAATAATAGTGGCAAGAGTGGACGTCCTTGTCTTGTTCCTGATCTTAGAGGAAATGCTTCCAGTTTTTCACCATTGAGAATGATGTTTGCTGTGTGTCTGTCATATATGGCCTTTATTATGTTGACGTAGGTTCCCTCTATGCCCACTTTCTGGAGAGTTTTTTTTTTTATCATAAATGGGTGTTGAATTTGGTCAAAAACTTTTCTTCCATCTATTGAGATGATTGTATGGTTTTTATTCTTCAATTTGTTAATATGGTGTATCACATTGATTGATTTGCATATACTGAAGAATCCTTGCATCCCTGGGATAAATCCCACTTGATCATGGTGTATGAGCCTTTTAATGTGTTGTTGGATTCTGTTTGCTAATATTTTGTTGAGGATTTTTGCATCTATATTCATCAGTGATATTTGTCTGTAATTTTCTTTTTTTGTAGTATCTTTGTCTGGTTTTGGTATCAGGGTGATGGTGGCCTCATAGAATGAGTTTAGGAGTGTTCCTTCCTCTGCAATGTTTGGGAAGAGTTTGAGAAGGATGGGTGTTGGTTCTTCTCTAAATGTTTGACAGAATTCACCTGTGAAGTTGTCTGGTCCTGGACTTTCGTTTGTTGGAAGATTTGTAATCACAGTTTCAATCTCATTACTTGTGATTGGTCTGTTCATATTTTCTATTTCTTCCTGGTTCAGTCTAGGTAGGTTATACCTTTCTAAGAATTTGTCCATTTCTTCCAGGTTGTCCATTTTATTGGCACAGAGTTGCTTGTTGTAGTCTCTTACGATGCTTTGTATTTCTGCGATGTCCGCTGTAACTTCTCCTTTTTCATTTCTAATTGTATTTTATTTTTTAAAAATTTATTTATTTTATTTATTTATTTTTGGCTGCATTGGGTCTTCATTGCTGCATGTGGGCTTTCTCTAGTTGTGGCACGTGGGGGCTACTCTTCATTGTGGTGTACGGGCTTCTCATTGTGGTGGCTTCTCTTGTTGCAGAGCACAGGCTCTAGGCGTGTTGGCTTCAGTAGTTGTGGCACATGGGTTCAGTAGTTGTGGCTTGTGGCCTCTAGAGCACAGGCTCAGCAGTTGTGGTGCACGGGCTTAGCTGCTCTGTGGCATGTGGGATCTTCCTGGAGCAGGGATCAAACCCTGCACTGGCAGATGGATTCTTTTTTGTTTTTTATTTACTTATTTTTTCTTATTAGTCATCCATTTTATACACATCAGTGTATACATGTTGATCCCAATTTCCCAATTCACCACATCACAACTCCCACCCACCACGTTTTTTCTCTACTTCTGTGTCTCAATTTCTGCTCTGCAAACCAGTTCATCTGTACCATTTTCTAGGTTCCACATATGTACGTTAATATACAATATTTGTTTTTCTCTTTCTGACTTACTTCACTCTGTATGACAGTCTCCAGATGCATCTACGTCTCTACAAATGACCCAATTTCATTTCTTTTAATGGCTGAGCAATATTCCATTGTATATATGTACCACATCTTCTTTATCCATTCGTCTGTCGATGGGCATTTATGGCAGGTGGATTCTTAACCTCTGCTCCACCAGGGAAGTCCCTCATTTCTAATTTTATTGAGTCCTCTCCCTCTTTTTCTTGATGAGTCTGGCTAAAGGCTTATCAATTTTGTTTATTTTCTCAAAGAACCAGCTTTTAGTTTTATTGACCTTTGCTATTGTTTTCTTTGTTTCTATTTCATTCATTTCTGCTCTGATCTTTTTCTTTCCTTCTACTAACTTTGGGTTTTGTTTGTTCTTCTTTCTCTCCTTTATGTGCAAGTTTAGATTGTTTACTTGAGATTTTTCTTGTTTCTTGAGGTAGGATTGCATTGCTATAAACCTCCCTCTTAGAACTGCTTTTGCTGCATCCCACAGGTTTTGGATCGTCATGTTTTCATTGTCATTTGTCTCTAGGTATTTTTTGATTTCCTCCTTGATTTCTTCAGTGATCTCTTGGTTATTTAGTAACGTATTGTTAAGCCTCCATGTGTTTGTGTTTTTTACGTTTTTTTCCCTGTAACTTATTTCTAATGTCATAGTGTTGTGGTCGGAAAAGATGCTTGATATGATTTCAATTTTCTTAAATTTACCAAGGCTTGATTTGTAACCCAAGGTGTGATCCATCCTGGAGAATGTTCTGTGTGCACTTGAGAAGAAAGTGTAATCTTGCTGTTTTCGGATGGAATGTCCTATAAATATCAATTAAATCTATCTGGTCTATTGTGTCATTTAAAGCTGTGTTTCCTTATTAATTTTCTTTTTTTTTTTTTTGCTGTATGTGGGCCTCTCACTGTTGTGGCCTCTCCCGTTGCGGAGCAGAGGCTCTGGATGTGCAGGCTCAGCGGCCATGGCTCACAGGCCCAGCCGCTCCACGGCATGTGGTATCTTCCCAGACCGGGGCACGAACCCGTGTCCCCTGCATCGGCAGGCGGACTCTCAACCACTGCACCACCAGGGAAGCCCCCTTATTAATTTTCTGTCTGGATGATCTGTCCATTGGTGTAAGGAAGGTGTTAAAGTCGCCCACTATTATAGTGTTACTGTAGATTTTCTCTTTTATAGCTGTTAGCATTTGCCTTATGTATTTAGGTGCTCCTATGTCGGGTGCATATATATTTATAATTGTTATATCTTCGTCTTAGATTGATCCCTTGATCATTATGTAGTGTCCTTCCTTGTCTCTTGTAACAGTCTTTATTTTAAAGTCTATTTTATCTGATATGAGTATTGCTACTCCAGTTTTCCTTTGATTTCCATTTGCATGGAATATCTTTTTTCCATCCCCTCACTTTCAGTCTGTATGTGTCCCTAGGTCTGAAATAGGTCTTTTGTAGACAGCATATATATGGGTCTTGTTTTGGTATCAATTCAGCAAGCCTGTGTCTTTTGGTTGGAGCATTTAATCCATTCACATTTAAGGTAATTATCTATATGTATGTTCCTATTACCATTTTCTTAATTGTTTTGGGTTTGTTTCTGTAGGTCCTTTTCTTCTCTTGTGTTTCCCACTTAGAGAAATTCCTTTAGCATTTGTTGTAGAGCTGGTTTGGTGGTGCTGAATTCTCTTAGCTTTTGCTTGTCTGTAAAGCTTTTGATTTCTCCATCAAATTTGAATGAGATCCTTGCTGGATAGAGTAATCTTGGTTGTAGGTTCTTCCCTTTCATCATTTTAAATACATCGTGCCACTCCCTTGTGGCTTGTGGAGTTTCTGCTGAGAAATCAGCTGTTAAGCTTACGGGAGTTCCCTTGTATGTTATTTGTCATTTTTCCCTTGTTGCATTTAATAGTTTTTCTTTGTCTTTAATTGTTGTCAGTTTGATTACTATGTGTCGCCAAAGGTCAAGTTTGAATGAAACAAAGTTGATACTTGAACTCAGGTCTGTCATCAGAGCTGGTGTTCTAAATTACTATATTATACTATTTCTAACACAGGAGGAAGAGAGGAAATGGTAGGGCAGACCGTGAAAAGAGGACTACCATTTTCCAGCACAGAGGCAGCCTGGGCAATGGTAGAGTTATCAGATACCTACAGAGTTCCAGAGGGACCATGGCAGGGAGAAGGAGGGGAGATTTAGGAAGGTGGGGAGAGGTACTTCGTATGGTCAAAGCACCCTTTCCTTCATGACATGATTAGTAAGAGAGCATTGTGCCCAGCAATGAACCTTACATATACTATTATGTTTAATGATTACATCACACTAATTAGTAGGTGGTAATATGACATTTACAGAATCAGAAGTCAACTGACTTGCCTTTGGTCAAAGAGCAAGTAAGTGGCAAATCTGGGACAGAAAAGCCTATATATCTGCCTTTAAAGGCTGTAGTTCTTTCCACAATGCCAAACTACTTTCCACTGAATGAAATTACATTTGCTTCCTGGAGGAGAAGATAAAGACAAAGAGAGGTGGGAGGGGGCAGACATGCCTTTCATGCACAAAAAAGATTATCCAGCTGTATTCAGACCAGTCTTCAGCAGTCCTCGCTGCTAAGAAATCCAAAGAATCCCTGGACTGCCTTAAGTCCACTTTTAAATTCTTCCCTGGGCTTATCAGTAACCAACAGAGGAAAAGAAAGGGGAGGAGGTGGGAAAGGTGGCTAAATGGAAGATCAGGGGAAAAAACCAAACCTGCTCCTAGACCACTTCTCTACAGAGTTAGCACAAACTGCTTAAGTAGTAGAAAAGGTTTCTCGTCTGTTTCCAAATTTCAAGGCAATAAGGTAAAAAGAAAGGAATTGATTTTCAGGGGTGAGGAATTAATGCTTAAACCAAGAATCTAGTTTTAACTCCAGATTTATAACACGTTCTTTTAACCTGATTTCAATTCCTTCTAAGTAGGAATTGTGTCTCTAATTCTCTTTGGAATCTCCCTTTCTCAACAAGAGTATGATTAAGGATATTCACACATAGAGAGAATGGAAAAAAGCGGGTAGTGGCAATTCTGGAAACAGATCAAGGACCTCTGGATAAATACAAGAATGAAGGAGAGGTCTTTACAGCACAGGATAGTGCGTACAGGCAGAACTCTGTAGGGTCCTCAGGCTGGAGAAGGGACAGGGACTCACCGTCACTCGGAGTGCTGTGTGGGGACAGAAAACTGCCAACTGCCGCACTGGCTCATTGCAAGTGTTGAAAAAGATAGTCATGGCGACCAGGGCATCATAGCTGTGAGCCTGGCAGAAGGCATGGAGATCTGCAATGAGGCCAGACCTCTGCAGAAAGGCCTAAAACAGAAGAAATGGACAGGGATGAGGGCTGCCACTGGATCCTCATTATCACCCTCAACAGAAGATGCTTATGAAGGGTTTCTTTGCATGTTAACCTGGGACTTGTACTCCATAAAAAAGGTATCTAATGTTTACTCTGTGCTATTTATGTGCTGGAAGGCAATATATAGAATGAGGAGAATGAGCCTTTCTATGAGGCCATTCTATGAGCCTCACAGAATGAGGCTTTGGGTTCAGACAGAATTGGTTTGAAAATCAGCTCTGTTACCTATCAGCTATATGATCAAGGATCCCTGGACTTAAGTTTCCTCATCTGTAAAATGAGGATAAATCATTTACCAAACTTGATTGTTTTAAGAATTAAAAAATGATAATGGGGCTTCTCTGGTGGCACAGTGGTTGAGAGTCCGCCTGCTGATGCAGGGTACATGGGTTCGTGCCCCGGTCCGGGAAGATCCCACATGCCGCGGAGCAGCTGGGCCCGTGAGCCATGGCCGCTGGGCCTGCACGTCCGGAGCAACGGGAGAGGCCACAACAGTGAGAGGCCCGCGTAATGCAAAAAAAAAAAAAAAAAAAAAAGGTAATGTACGTAATGTGCCTGGTATGTCCAAGGCTATCCTGCTCTTACAATCAATCAAGCAAGGTCTTTGCCTTGAGGATATTTTTATTCTAAAACAGAACAATGGCGCATACAAATAAGTACAGACACATGACACCTGCATCCTTGGCTCTTCATTCTTTGTCTATCTATCTATATTCTTCTCCAAAATCTCACGCAGTATTTCCTCCAATGAATAATACCACCAGCTGCTTTAGATCAGGGCTTTTCTTTATCCTTAGCATTTCTAATGAGTCAATTTGTACTATGATTATGGTACTCGGCAAGCCTTTTGTGTTCTTATGTTTGGTTACAAAACTAGGTTATAAGTAGCAAGGGAAGAGGCCATGCTATTCTGTTTCAGTAAATTATTTAGTAAAAATTTTTACATGTTGTTTAGGAGAAAGCTGTGCAGTCTATGAGAGTACATGTTCAGATCAGATGAATGATTTAAACCAATAAGATATGGAGCCAGGTATTAAAATACCACTATCAGAGTTATATTCATTCACCCATTCAACAAAATTCACTGAGCATCCACTATGCGGCAGGCATTGTCAAAGGTGCTGGAGATACAGCAGAAACAAAAGAAATAGGGTCTCTGCTCTGGTGGAGCTGATAAACTAGCAGAGGAATATAGACAATAAACAAGGAAACCATGAAACATGATTATTTCAGTGTGCTAAGTGCTATGAAGAAAACAAAATGGGAATTCCTTGGCAGTCCAGTGGTTAGGACTCCATACTTCCACTGCAGGGGGCCTAGGTTCAATCCCTGGTCAGGGAACTAAGATCCCACAAGATGCACGTACAAAAAAAAAAGTAATATTTAGAGATTTTTGAGCATGGAGGATATTACTTTAGTTAGGGTGGTCAGGAAAAACCTCCTGAAAGAGAAGACACCTGAGCTAAGTCCTGAATGAAAAGAAGGAGCCAGCTCTGCAAAAGGAGTGCACAGGCTCTGAGTTGAGAGCTAAGAGTGAACTTAATGGTTCTGAAAAACAGAAAGAAAACTGGGGTGGCTACAGTTCTGTGAGTGTAGGAATGGGGCTGGAATGAAGAAGTCAGAGAAAAGGACAAAGGCCTGATAAAGGAGGGCCCTATAAACCACTGTAAGGCTTTTAGATTTTATTAGAAGTACAATGAAAAGGCAGTAAAGGGAGGGGGCCAATAGGATCTGACATATCTTTTTTTTTTTTTGTCTCAGTTCCCCGACCAGGGACTGAACCCAGGCCACAGCAGTGAAAGCGCTGAGTCCTAACCACTAGACCACCAGGTTACTCCCCTGGATCTGACATGTCTTAAAGAGATCACTCTGGCTGCTGTGGGGAGAACAGTTTGCAGGGGTCAAAAGTGGAGGCAGGGAAACCAGCATGGGGGCCATTACAGCAGTGCAGTGAGAGACGATGGACTGTGGAGTAGAGATGGAGAAAAGGAGGGGTAAGATACATTTTGGAGGTGAGCCAGGAGTGAGGGGCAAGGTTACATACAAAACTAAAGGTTTTCTCTCTCCACCCACACCTACATCTTGCTCTTACCTCCAAATCCATATATATTGCACTAATGGCCACCTTGGTGCCTTGTCTGGAGACGGTCTTCTGGTCCTTTCTCAGCATCTGCTCTGTGGTCAGTCCTAGAAAGTGGATGTGAGACTAAGGGTGAAACAGGAGAACCAAGAGAACCCAAGGTCCCAAGACCAGGAAGGTGAGGACACCAAGACAGGTCAAGGAAGAGGAAAAACACAGCCTCTCTTTGGGGCAATGAACAGGGCTAGTAACTCCAGATGTAATTATATAATAGAAATTTATTTATTCACTTAAAATAATATTTATTTATTTATTTTGTCTGCACCGGGTCTTAGTTGTGGCATGCTGGATCTTCATTGTGGCATGTGGGATCTAGTTCCCCGACCAGGGATTGAACCCCGGCCTCCTGCATTGGGAGCACGGAGTCTTACCCACTGGACCACCAGGGAAGTCCCAATAGAAATTTACTCTAAATAAAAAATTACTTTCGATTACCGGGTCACAATAGGTACCTTTAGAGCAAGGGACTCTGGGGAGAAGGGTAAATGGAAGAAGAGAGGCTTTTACTCCTGATTTTCCCCATTCTGTGTTGTTTTACTTTTCTAAAAGTACAAGTGGGACCTCTCTTTCTTTTTTTTTGCGGTACGCGGGCCTCTCACTGTTGTGGCCTCTCCCGTCGCGGAGCACAGGCTCTGGATGCTCGGGCTCAGCGGCCGTGGCTCACGGGCCCAGCGGCTCCGCGGCATGTGGGATCTTCCCAGACCGGGGCACGAACCCGTGTCCCCTGTATCGGCAGGCGGACTCTCAACCACTGCGCCACCAGGGAAGCCCTCTTTCTTTTTTTTTAACGTCAACAGGCGGTAGCTGGGTAACAAATCATGGAAGTTTTTTTGTTCTCTTCCTTCGTCCTTTGTATATTCACCCTAAATGTTTCTTCTGCTTCCCTAACCATTTATCTAGATCTCACTCCGATAATTCAGTAGAGTTGGCCCTCTGTACCACGGGCTTCACATTTGCGGATAAGGAGGGCCGACTGTATTCATTATACTATGCCATTTTACGTAAGGGACTTGAGTATCCGAGGATTTTGCTATCTGTGGGGGATACTGGAACCAATTCCCTACAGATACCAAGGGATGACTGTATTCCCTCAGCATACTTTATTTATATGTCTATATTCTCTAATTAGACTAGAAACCTCTGAGACTCTTAATATATTCCTTCTCATCCACCCAATAGCCAGGATAGAACAATCCAGTAAATGACTGATTAATTCATGATCAGACTCACACACTACCTAGCTTCTTTCTGGTATAAAGCTTAAATCATTATGCACGCTCTGAAATTGTTTTGACGGTATTCAAGAACATAATGAACAAGGCTTTTGTCCACCAGTTTAACATTTCATACCTGATACATCAAACTTTGCCTTTTGCAGAGAATCAAAGATATCATTTCTCTTGGGCAGATTTGGGAAGAGGGCCTCTAGATTCTCCACATATTGGTTGTCCTTTAGGGTTGCCTTTCCAATTTTAGGGTCCATGTTCACACAGTCCAGGATGATTGTTCCTGCAGAGGAGGAGGATGGCAGAACTCAAATCCTGTGGCCCTCCATTCCTGACAACTAGAACACACATAACCCTCAAACCAAATGGACACAATACCAAAGGAGACTGTACGGCAACTCACTGAAGACAAAACAAACTGGGACAATGTCCTGAGTAAGACATCCCAAATCCAAACTAAAATGTAGTCAGGGAAATGGGGAAAAGGTAGAAAGGAAGTGTAAATATCTCAATTCTTGGAGATTTTGAAACCTAGTCAGAGAGAGATGATCTCTCTTCCACAGGCCAAATTCCAGCTGGAAGAGATAGTCTAATCCAATTCTCTCTCTCTTTTTTTTTTTTACAAATGGAGAAAATAAGAACAAAAAAGGTTAAAAGATTTGCTCAAGGTCATATAACTACTTCCTGGGCAGAAATGGTATTAGAATTCATTTCCTGCTTCTTTGGCTAGTCCTCTTTCCATTATACAATGCTACTAATAGGCAGCTTCTAGGTCTGTTGTTCTGTGCTTCCTTTCTGCTTTCTCCAACAAAGTATCCCACAGCCTTTTTAATGCCTAATTGCCCCCTGAAAGAATCCCCTCCTTCATATCTACTAAGTGGCTTTGAGAGGGTGTAGTCAGGCTGGAAGAGTCTAGACTTCTCCACTTTCCCTTCTCTGGCATGGGAATAAAGGAACTAATCAGGTCCCAACCCCCAAGCCACCCTCACCATGAAGAAGGGCTGCAGTTTGCCAGTCCAAGATCTCTGGTGCCCCCTGCAGGATTCTCTCGGCCACCAGGGTAGCGCAGGACCCCACCAGCTCAACTGAAACATGGCAGGGAGGGCAGTGTTTCTGATCGATGGGCCGATGGTCTAGCACCTCTGCTACTGCCTCCTCTAAGGCTGCGTCACTTCTGTGTGGGAAAGGGGGGAGGTGTGGGGGAAAAGAGAAAGAAAGATAGGTAGGGGCACTCCAGCTGCACCTCACTCATGAAGAAAACAGACATCATAGGCAGACACTTAGACCTTTGATCACTTCTACCTCTGCCTCACTCCTCTCAGCTCTTCTCTTAAATATTATAACTAAAGCCATCTTTAAACACCGTATAGGTGAATTTGACGAAGTATCAGCTACCAGTACCTCATCCACATATTTGATATCCTTTAGGGTTGTCTTTCCAGTTGACACCTGGACACCCAACATCTAAATCTCTCCTGTTCCCTCAATTCACTTAATATCCAAATTTTATGCAGGTCACCTGTGGCTTCTGGCTCAATTCCCATCCATTCCCTCCTGGTTCCCATCCAACCCTCTGCTACTGCCTTATTCTTGGCCCTCAATCTCTCTCATCTGAACTACTCCAATAGTTCCTTAACCAAACACCTGCTTCCAGTGCCCTCCGAAACTATCCTCTATAAGACTACCTGAAAGAGCATTTGAAAAATGCAAATTTGGTTCTGCTAGGATCTGGAATAAATAGAATTAACAATAGTTCCCCACTGCTCAAAATAAAGTCTAATCTCCCTGGCAAGGCCTACAAGATCTCCATGATCTGGCCCCTGCCTACCTCTCTAGTCTTATCTTTTTTATGTCCTACTCCTCCCTCATATTTTATGTTCCAGTTATGCAAAACAAATCTCAGTTCTCCCAACTCACCATGCTATTTCATACCTGCCTGCGTTTTGCTAACTACCTCAACTCCTCATTCACCAAGCAAATACCTAGTCTTTCAACACTGAGATTAAGGATCAACTCCATTAGGAAACCTTTCCTGACACTCCCCTCTACTCCCCTCTTGCATATTTAACCACTCCATCCTTCATGTAACTACTGTCCCCTAGAGTGACGGTCACCACCTACCTCTAACACCCATTACAATGACCTGTTTACCTAGTTCCCTCCTCTGACTGACAAATTCTTGAGAACAGAGATTCTACCTCACCTTCGTCCTCTAAATAGAAGTTTATTAATGAGTGAGTGGATAGATGGATTAGTACCCTTAGGCTGTCCTCTGTCAATGTCCTGCTATAACCAGTGTGCTTAAGGAAAAAATATTCATGTTACTATTAGCAGGAGCTAGACACGCTTGGGAAGGCCTTGTACTCGTATTGCTTTGTTGGCAGTTTTTTTCCAGTCCTAAATTAGGGATGGGATTATTATAGGTGTGTGTTTGTTAAATAGCATTAAAGAAATATTGCTTTATGGAGGATATGATGTTGCTAACTTTTTAAAGTTAAAAATGCCGTTGTAACCATTATTCAAAGGTTTCTATTGTAATAAATCTGCCATGAAATCTTAAAACAATGATACCAAAGGTAGATTTACAATATTTCTGAGTTATCCTTTAGTTTGAACTCTCCATGTTTCTATTTCTTTTTATTACTTGTATAACTAGAGAACTGACAATATTTTTTTATTGTCTTTCTATATCTGATATCACCCATCAACTACGCTTAGCCTGTGAGATCCTGTGAGAAAACATTCTTTCTTCTACTCTTTAAAAACCTTACTCATCACAGCCCATGGCACATGGTAGGTATCAGCTTAACTTTCTTCCACTTACTTGGGTAAGACATGATGGTCAACAAGGATGAGGGTGAGCTGGCCAGCCTGCTGCAATGCATGGAGGTCAATCTCATCCCGGAAAATCAAGAGGGACTCTGGAATGTGAGTCTTCTGAAGGAAGAAGACATTGTCACCTCGTAGAGGTAGCTCAGAACGTTTTATATTTAAAACTGGCACAAAGACTTCTTCAGCCTCAGTTGTCTAGAGAGGAAAGTGAAAAGAAGGTATGGCTATGTTCTGTAATAGGATAGGAAAAGTCACAAGACTACTGGGACCAAGGGAGACATGATCTTGGGTAAGTCACTGCCTTCCTCAAAGCCGCAGTTACCCAGTCTTATCAAAATAAAAGGATGACCCTTCCCCTCTCTCCTTCTTGGCAATAGCATGAAGGTCAACAAGACAACTCACGGAAAAGACCTTTCTAGATGCTGGAGAGAAGGCAGTATCAGTCCTCCAGAGCTGACATGGGCATGAGGAACATACACAGACCACTGATACCCATAAGGAATTCAATAGTTAACTGTTTGAATATTGCTTTATAGTTTACAAATTCTTCAAAATACATTTGTTCATTTGATCCTCACAGCAACACTGCAAAATATTATCATTTCAGATTTTATAGTTGGTGACAGGAGACTCAGCAAAGTTAAGAGATCTGACTTACCCAAGGCTAAATGCTGTTAAGTAGCAGAGCTGGGTCTTGAATCCAAATCTTTTCATTTTAAGGCACTCTGTTCCTAGGTACTCACCTTTGCCAGATAAAAAGCCAGGGCGAGAGCTGACACCATGGAGTCCAAGTCACAGGCTTCATTTCCCAGCACAACATGTATGGGTCGGGACTCCTAGAGAGGCAGGAGTGGGAAATTAACAAAAGCATCTCCATCCATTTCTGGTTACCTTATACTCATGTAGGGCTGCACACACATCCTCTCACTGATCTTCACAGAGGAGGTAGGTCATATAGTCTTAGGGGTCCTCAGTCATGGAAAAGGATATTAGTTAAGAGGGCGTAAGTGTTTTAGCTGAGCTTTAAGCATTCCACACATATCTATAGTTAGTGGAAAAGTGCTCCTTCCTGTCTACTACACTGTCTCCTTGAATGTTAACTTTCAGAAGAACAGCAGTAAATCACTCTCTGATTCTTATGCTTCTCTGGGCACTTGAGGAGAAGTCAAAAGTAAAGCATCTGGGGTAGCTGATGTATTCAAACCATATCAACCCTGGTTTGTACTTTTTTCCCATTTTTAAAATAGGGAAAAGAATCCTTGCATTTCTAAATCACGAGAATAGGTGAACAGACTTTGAAAATAAAGGTATTTAGATATCTAGTCCATGAAAACTCCCCCTACCCAGAGGAGCTTCAACCATAACCAGATATAAACAACACTCTCACAGGCAAGAAACAGACACTTTCCCCAGCAGGTTCAGATTAAAGCAAGAACAGTTGCTGCTGCTGCTGGAACTTTTATTTTTAAAGCTTTGAAAAGTTTCTGCTGATAAGAACTCTGAGGAGGGAGGCATATCTGTCGTTATTATTAATCTTGTTCCCTTGCATCTCCCTACCAGAATTTTAAATAAAATTCATTAAAACCTAAAGGTGTTAGGCTTCCCTGGTGGTGCAGTGGTTGAGAGTCCGCCTGCTGATGCAGCGGATGGGGGTTCGTGCCACGGTCCGGGAGAGTCCCATGTGCCGCGGAGTGGCTGGGCCCGTGGGCCATGGCCGCTGGGCCTGTGCGTCCGGAGCCTGTGCTCCATGACGGGAGAGGCCACAGCAGTGAGAGGCCCACATACCGCAAAAAAACAAAAACAACAACAACAACAAAAAAAAACCTAAAGGTGCCCACAATAGCAAAGAGAGGGGTTTTGTTTCAAAATATCTATTGAATGTGCCATGTATTTAAAAAAATTTTTTTTGGCTGTGTTGGGTCTCTGTTGCTGTGTGAGGGCTTCCTCTAGTTGCGGCGAGTGGGGGCTACTCTTCATTGTGGTGCTCGGGCTTCTCATTGTGGTGGCTTCTCTTGTTGTGGAGCACGGGCTCTAGGCGCACGGGCTCAGTACTTGTGGCTCACGGGCTCTAGAACGCAGGCTCAGTAGTTGTGGTGCACAGGCTTTGCTGCTCTGCGGCATGTGGGGTCTTCCCAGACCAGGGATTGAACCCGTGTCCCCTGCATTGGCAGGCGGATTCTTAACCACTGCACCACCAGGGAAGTCCCCCATGTACTGTTCCAATATTTTTACATGCATTAGCTGATCATTTAATCCTCAAAACAACCCAAGGGGTAGGCACTGTAAGAATTATTATTTCATTCCAAGTAGAAGCATTTGGCCAGGTAGAATGAGAGTATACAGTCCATGGCTCAGCTTAGGCACAAGGATTCTATCTTACCAGTTTATTTTTGAATTTCTATCTCAGCCTACTTCTGAAAGAGAGGAAGGAATAAGAGAGACAAAAGCAACACACTAGTTTCTTAATTTCAGCACTGGGCTGCTGTCCTGTGCATTGCAGGGTGTTTGGCAGTATCCCCCAAACTCCACCCACTAGATGCTAGCAGCACCTCCAGTCATGACAATCAAAAATGTCTCCAGACTTTGCCAAATATTCCCTGCGGGTCAAAATCACCCCCAGTTGAGAACTACTGGGTTACAGAAAGGTGAAAATCCACTCTGGCTTCTTCAATCAGGGAAGATTTGCTAGATAGAAGAGTTTAGAAAAGTGGGAAAGGTGTTCAGAGGAATAAAACATAACAAGGAACAGTTTATCAAGTAATGTAACTTTAGGAAGAAAGAGAACCTAGAATTATCTTCCTTGTATTGGCTATTACCCACTCCCCTCACTTGCCCAGAAAGCCAAAGCCAGAAAGGGACAATTTTAGAGGACTTCTGGTGGCATAAATTGTCCTATCTCGTAACTAGAAGGTTTTTATTTTTAAGCCACCCTCTTCTCCATCTCCTACTCCCATCCCTAGAGAGAAGGACAAAAGACAGAGGTTATCTGTCAAGGTTTTGGGCAAAGGGCCTCTGGGGAAAGTATGCCCTTGGGTTCTCCCCTGTGCCCATTTCTCTAAGCCTATTTCAAGAGGGTGGCAGCCAAGACCCATTCATACTGAACAGCATGGGAGTGGGAAGATTCTTTTCAATATTAAACTCTTTGCCAACACAGTATGAGAATTCTGTACCCAAGACCCAAGGCCTATATTAACTCCTCTGACTTGCAATTCGTCCTCCTGATACCAGAGAAGGCCCCTGTTTCCCGGATACCAAGAACTGCCCAGATGGCTGTGGACCAAAGTGGCAACAAAGCACTTGAGATAAGTGGCTGCTGAGATAACTTGATCACTGAAGCAGTAAGGGAGGGCACCATGTTCTCTAGAGAGGGAACTATACAAACATGAGAGGCCATATGGCCCTGACTCTGGAGGATAAAGGGAAGAGGAACAGAGAAAAAGCAGAACAAGGGGGAGAGGCCTATTGCTGGGCTTGAAGAGGCCCTCGGAGAATCTTTCCAAAACTCATGTTAATGCTGTTTCATTCCAAGTGGCAGCCGAATCAGGATCAGTCAGATCCCCAGCACCAAGAGAAGATTAAGCAGAAAAGCAGAAAGTAGGGACCAAATGCAACTTCATGGCTCTGAGGGGAGGAGAAATGACCCCCAGAGGAAGGTGAATGACTAACCCCTTGTGCTCAGTCAAGCTCAGACAGCAAACAAAAGGAGCTAACACAAAAGGAATACTCTGCGACTTTCAGCCAATCTTGGAACAGGAACAACCAAGGGAGGTGGTGGCATTCCTTTCCCCTGTCAGCACCCACCACTACCCCACCGTGACTGGTCCATTCGCCACCCACAATACATGATGTGCACATTCCCAGCGCTGTCCTTTGCACTATTTGTTCTTCTCTGTCTGAAATCAGCAGAACTGCCATTTGAAAAGATCACAGACTGGAGCTGAATCTCAGCTGTTTCTTGTTGTGGGACTTTGGCCTCGCTAAGCCTCTTTTTCCTCATATAAAAATAAGGAGACTACTGTAACCAATTTCATGAAGTTGTTATGAGGATTAAATGAGATCGCACACAAGAGCCTACTCTGTAGTAGTACAGATGAGCTCCCTTCCGTCTTCTCCTTTCTCTAGCCCCTGCTGTCCAGTCAAGCCCAACCGCAAGCCCCTTCTCTCTGTGAAGCCTTCCCTGCACCCGGGCCACAGCAGTCCCTTCCCCTGCACTTCCAGCTTCTGGCACTTGGGATTCTCATACAGAACTTAACTACTACCTTAAGGAGCTCGCTATCTTTTCATGGGCATGTATCACAAATCCTTAACGTAGCATACAAGCTAGGTGACTATATACTTTGCTGTTCAAACCAGTACACTTTTTTTTTTTCTTTTTGTGGTAAGCGGGCCTCTCACTGTTGTGGCCTCTCCCGTTGCGGAGCACAGGCTCCGGACGCGCAGGCTCAGCGGCCATGGCTCACGGGCCTAGCCGCTCCGCAGCATGTGGGATCTTCCCGGACTGGGGCACAAACCCGTGTCCCCTGCATCGGCAGGCGGACTCTCAACCATTGCGCCACCAGGGAAGCCCAAACCAGTACACTTTTCAGAATGAAAAGGGGTGCAATTAATGATTATGTCTCAATAAACTGACTGTCCTGGGCAAGTCGGGTATATGGATGCCTAACTTACAAGGTACCATTCTCCTCTTTGTTTAGGAAAAACATGTTAACTCTTATCCCCCACCCCATCCCCCACTAGCTGAAAGCACAAGCCTCAGTTTTCTGACCATCAGAGGAAGAGTTCAGGGCAAATATAGCTATACTTAGAGCATGAGGAAACCTGAGCTGCCAATGGAAGAAATACAATCTGAGAGCCACTAGTAGATATAAACTTTTTTTCTTCTTTAAAAAAACCTAGGCCTTCCCTGGTGGCGCAGTGGTTAAGAAGCCGCCTGCCAATGCAGGGGACATGGGTTCGAGCCCTGGTCCGGCTCGAACAAGGTCCCACATGCCGCGGAGCAACTAAGCCCATGCGCCACAACTACTGAGCCTGCGCTCTAGAGCCCGCGAGCCACAACTACTGAGCTTGCGTGCCACAACTACTGAAGCCCGTGCACCTAGAGCCTGTGCTTCGCAACGAGAAGCCACTGCAATGAGAAGCCCGCACAGCTCCCGCTCACAACTAGAGAAAGCCCGCGCGCAGCAACAAAGACCCAACGCAGCCAAAACAAAACAACCCAAAAAACAAAAACCCACTAGCTGAAATGACTGTATCCTGATGTTCTTTGCGGCCTCAACACGGAGTTGAGGGGGAGAGGGGATGGGTTTCAGGGCTGGCAAAGTCAACTACTTCCCTTCCAAGGCTGCATATGGTCTGATGCCTACTCTACAAATGAGTTAATGAGGAGAAATGAAAAAAGGAGACAAGGAGCCAGAGATAGAGAAGTCTTCCCAGCAGGGAAAATGGGACTGACTGATACTGATGCAAGGACTGCAAATTTCTAAGGATAGTCAGCCACTCCTGATTCCTGCCTCATTCCTGAGAAGTGCAGACAACACAGATTATCCAAAGTTTCTGGATGAACACCTAAACTTGAATGCAGCCCCACCCTGAAGCAAAGATTTTTTTTTCCCCACTAAAAGTGAAAGATGACTCACCATGAATAGGACATTAACTTAAACAGGATTTCTTTTTTTTTTTTCTTTGCGGTACAAGGAGGAGGCTCAGCGGCCATGGCTCATGGGCCCAGCTGCTCCTCGGCATGTAGGATCTTCCCGGACCGGGGCACGAACCCGTGTCTCCTGCATCGGCAGGCGGACTCTCAACCACTGCGCCACCAGGGAAGCCCAAACAGGATTTCTTTTAAATGGAACAACCTAGTATCGTTGTGGCAGAGATTGTAGAAAATTTCTCTGGTATCAAATGCTGAAAATATGGTATCAGCAGGAGAGGTGGCTGGGTTATCAGCTGTTTGTCTTGTGTAAAAGGCAAGCATTCACAATTTCCTAAAAGTTATATGTGGTTTAATAGCAACACTCAAACTTAATAGTGTCTCTGTCTAAATCATGTCTTTCTTTACACAAGAAACAACAGTGTGGCCTCTGGGGAATTGGATAGGGAGAAGAAAAAGGATCTTTTTCTTTTTCTAATTTCATATCCTTTTTGTATTAACAGTTTTCCCTATGTACATTTACTACTTCTATAATTAAAAGCAATCTAAATTGTTAGTGTCCACCTGTATGTCCTGCCACCAGTTCACCCACTAACATTGCTAGAGTCTAATTTTCTCATTTCTCCTGGCCCCGGCCAGGTTGTGTGATAAGAGCGCTAAGATATGACCTCACCTTCACAAGTTCACAAGTTTGGAAAAAGGAAGATATAGATCTTGCTCCTTGGGGGATGAATGCAGACAGAGAAAGGTCAGGATATCAGTAATACTGAAAAAATCCAGTATTTTTCAGCTTCATATTCCTGAGGAAGATATACTCAGATGCTGTAGTCTAGAGGCATGCAATGAAATGCTATCTGGTGAGGTTTCAGGTTCAAGGACTCTACCAAATGGTGGAAAACAGACTGGTCATTTGGGTTATCGGGGGGAAACAAAATACAACTTCTTGGCCCTTGGAATGTGCCACAAAGACTCTATATTAGTCCTCCAATGAGTTCCCTGTGGTGGAAATCAGAGGTAACCAAAATGAATTGGTCCCAAATTGCCTTATGCATTAAAACAACTTTCCCCAAATTTGTATTTCACAAGGAAAAATTTGGTGTAATTGGTGTTAAAATTGAACTTCACTCCTATTCTTCAGGTGAGGGTATTCATTTACGACAGCAGCTGAGTCTGCAGGAGGAATTCGGTGACTTTTAGGATTTGTTAAAGACCAGAATCTTATCACCCAGGGGAGTTTGTAGAGTTTAAGATATTTAAAAAGGAAACAAAGTCAACCATCTGTCTAGGTTTCTCCAGGGGCAGTGTAACTTGAAGTAGGGGGGGCCAGGTGGCCTCCTGGAGCCTCTCTCTGGCCAGCTTTTTGCTGCTAACTGGGGATAGCGGCTTAAGGCTGCATGACCAGTCAGCAAGGCTGGGAGATTCCAACTCGCTCAGGGAGTACCAAAAATAAGCCACAAAGCATTCAGGAGTCATGCTTATAGTTTTGATGCCAAACACACTTTGTGCTTATCCAGTCCAGGCCGCGGATTTTTATGTAATTTGTGTGTGTTAAGGCCAATGAAGAAAACTGGAGGCAAAGGAATGCAGGTTGTAGTCAACAGACATGCCTGCTACCACCACTTTTAATTCAGAATGAATTAGGCCCGCCAGACAGAAACCGCCGTTCAGAGGCAACAAAGCCGTGGGCACAGCTTCCCTCGTACCCGCGGGGTTCACCTGGAGGCCAGTGGGCCCGGGAGGCCTCGTGAGCGGAGAACTGAAAGAGGGGCGGGGAGAAAGGAACAAACACACCTCCCGGCAGGCACAGCTCCGATCCTTTTGACGGAACTGACCCAGAAACTGCAAGCAGCGGCTCAGCGGCAGGACCCAGACCCACAATTCCGCCTCCCCGCTCTCGGGCAGACCCCAAAGGCAGGAGCCCCCAGCTCAGGAGTGGGGTGACTGAGCAGCATTCCCATTCTCAAGGGATAGGTTCTCGTTCCTCACTCCTCAGGCCCCAAGCCTGATCAGATCCCAAGCCCCCACCCCACAATTCCGCGTTCCCTCCACATAGACCCTCGGGGCTCCCCAGGTCCCACATCTTTGTCCTTCCGGGACCCCAGGATCCATTCCTTACGATCACAGACAGGGGTCCGTTACCTGCAGAGCAACTCGACAACCCTGCAGATAGTCCTCCATGGTGAAGCTCAAGGTGTGCCACTGCCCCTCGCCGCGGAGAGGTTAACTGGCGAATGAGCCCCGCCCCGGGTTCAAGGGTTGAGACGAGTCGGGAGGTGGGACTCGAACCCACCACACCCCGACTCGGCCCCGACCCCGGGAGGAAGTGCGTAAGCAAGGGCCCCGGGAGTCCGACGTCGCCCCGCCCCCAGCGGCGAAGGCCGAGTTCTGCGCCCAGGGACTCACGGGAGGAGCGAAGTGGGGGCCGGAGGCGCGAAATGGGGCGTGGTGCAGGGCGTCCTGGGAAGTGTAGTCTCGAAGCGCCAAAATGGCCCCAAGAATTGAGGGAAGGAGAATTTTCTGAGATCACAGTGTATATGAGTCACATAACCTATCTTTGTGGCATCTGAACTTTCCCTCTTGAGTCAGGCTAAGTATAGCATCTTTCCATATATTACACCGCCCATCTGGTTGACATCTTAAATTACACTGGGCAAAAACAGCTCCTCATCTCTCTCTCGAATTCTCTTCCTTACCAAACTGACCAACTGCCACCAATTGCGTGATTATACATGTTATAAAAACATTAGAGTAGTCTTTGACCTCTCTTCTTTACTTAATACCTACAGTCTCTCGCCAACTCCTGCTGCTTCTTTTCTGTAGCCTGTTTTTTTTCTACAGCGTCGGCAAATGTCTCATTCTTTTCCTGGACTGTTGTAACCTGGGTTCTTTGCTCCCTGCCTCCCTCATTGTTCCAACTGCTCTTTCAGCCTCCGGAGTTGCTTGAAGTTTCATCCTGTGGCAGCCCTGTAAGTAGAGCTTGGAGGGCCCTTCAGAACGTAGAGTAGGGTTGCAACCTCCTTTAACTGCCACCTTCCAGCCCCAGGGTAGTGCA
Source organism: Pseudorca crassidens (assembly GCF_039906515.1). Classification (NCBI taxonomy): domain Eukaryota; kingdom Metazoa; phylum Chordata; class Mammalia; order Artiodactyla; family Delphinidae; genus Pseudorca; species Pseudorca crassidens. The sequence continues at coordinate 108,355,604 of NC_090297.1, read as the reverse complement.
GAGTACTGCAAATAAAGGTATTCTCGTCATCAAATGTTCCCCTATTTATTGATCATACCTTTATTTCCTACCACCAGCCTCACACCAGCTTTCCCTGCTCCCCAAGCTAGGAATTGAGATGAGGTGACAGATGAGAAGCTGAGGCCTGTGGTGGGAACAAGGACTAGAGCACAGGGGTATTGGATCTCCTGCTTGCTCAGCTGGTTTTCTCCCTGCTGCACTCTTCCCAGAGCCTGGGGCTTCTTCCACACCTTCTTCTGCACTACCCAGGCACAGCCCAACCGGTTTCATTTCTAGACTAAAAAAATGATTCAGTAAGGACTTGGAAAGGATCGGGATTTTTTCACTTTAAATGAATACATATGGAAATATCACGCTCTTTGGCCCTGCTTCTTTGGATCCAGGGCAAAGGACTGCCATGCCCGGAGAGATCCAACAAGCTGCTGCTGTCCAGCCCTGCTCCTCCCCACTCAGCAAGGGCCCTTGCTCTTCCCTATTCTCACCAGAGAGGCACAAGTGCTCCGTCCCTTCCAGCGGCAGGCGGAGGGAAGAGAAAGGGTCTGTTGTTTTTCTCTCCCTGTTTCTCTCCCTCACTGCTGATCACCAAGCTGCTGACCAGGTCAGAAAGCCCTAATGGAAATCCTCCAGTGCTGGGCAGGCTCCTCCTCCTTTGGGGAGCTTGTCCTTGACTGATTTTTCTTTGTCCTGATGGGAAAAAAGAGAGAGAGAGAAAGAAGAAAAAAGAAAAACCACAAACTTCCTTTGAAAACCAGCTTGTAGACAGGGCCTGGAGCGCACGCCCTAGACTCGGCGACTCAGAAATCCCGAAGACGCTCTGAGCGACCTGGGAGCACCTGGGCTGCACCCCTGTCTGCCCGCACGCTCCTCCAGTGCCCCCCGGTCGTGGGCGTGAGTCCGGAAGTAGCCACAATCCAGCCAGGACCGCCGCTCGTAAACCTGGGTAAACCTGTATAAGCTCTGGCGTTGACAGCTGGAAGGCAGCTGGGACTGTGGCGGCGCCCCTCCCTGTACCCACCTCCGCCATCGCATTGCCAGAGTTGAACCCCCCTTCTAGGTCCTGGAACAGCACCCACTTCTGTAAGGTAAAAACTGTTTTAACCATTTCCTTCGCCTTTTCTCCTAACCCCCACTGCTCTTTTTCCTCTCCAGCTCTGGGGAGGTGACACTGGCTGTCCTTCCACCTTGGGTCTCTATAAGTCTGGATTTCGAGAGGAGCTCAGGCAAAAGGAGTACGTAAAAGAGATGCTGCTTGGTCCCTACACTTCCTCCTTTTAATGACACCTTCCCCCTCTCCCTTGCTAGCAAGTAGACAGCGCACTGTGGTTGCCTTATTCTGAGGGAAAATCTAAATCATTAGTTGCATGAAGATTTGGGTCAGACTGAGAGGGAGATTAGAGTGGGACAGTCAGGTACTTGAGGGGAGAGTAAAGTTCCTGGGGAGCCAGGGCAGGGGACACGGGTGTCTTCTTGAAGCTACATACCCGGTTTATATGCTTCTTCCAACTTTTGGCTATTTACTGCCTCTGGCTATAGGGAGGGTCCAGGGCTCTTTTGACTCCCTTACCGCCACCAGAGGATAATTCCAGCTGGAGAGAAAGTGTAAGACTTGAGTTAAGAAAAGAGGAAAAGCATGAAATCCTGATTTGTTTGAGAACCTATGAGTCTCAGAGTCTCTCCCGCTCTGAAATACTCCATTATGCCCAACCCACCAGGCATGCCCCCTGTAGAGTGGAACTCCTCCATCACACTTCTGGCCCCTTTTAAAGACTTAGCCCACTTAGCTTTTTGCCCAGATTCTCTGAGACCCAGCTCCCTCTGGTATCCAGCTCCTGGATACCACTGGCCTGGCCAGCTAGTGGCCCAACCCCCGCTTAATTATTGATCATTTCTGGCATTGGACAGAAAAGCTAAGAAATAAGCGCTGTTTTTCTCCAAGCTTTTAAAAAAGTGTCCCAGGCTCTGGTTTCTGCTTCTAAGGCTCATCCTAAGTGTCATTTGGGAAGGGAGGAAAAAAGGAGAGAGAGGGAAAAAAAAAGCTTAAGGCCTGCAGGCAATTTTTGCTGCTGTGATTCGAAATCAACAACATGTAAATGAGATGCAGCTCGCATAAATTATATTTGAATCAGGAGGATGATCAATCTGGGTGACTAGGCTTATTTCGGTAACTTTTCTGTTCCTCAACTTCACCCCCCAGGCTTTACCCTAGCCCTAAATTCCTGCCGGATTACAAAAGGAAGCATAGTCTCAGGTTAGGCGGAAGCAAGAGAAAAGATTTCTGACAAGTTTAATTTCTCCCCCTTTCTCACCCTGATCAAGGGGGTGAGGGGAGTAAGGAGGTTGAAGGGAAATGTTTTCCAGGGGGCAGGGTTTGTGGCTTTTTGTTGTCTACGATCCATGGTGTTAATTAAATGTCTATGCTTAGCGCTGGTAGAGAGCGGGTTAAACAGGTCCAGAGTTGACATCTAAAATGACCTAGATGGGAATAGATGGAAAGAACATATGCACAGGTAGAGGAGTGGAGACAGAGCATTTTTTGTTTTACAGAAATCAATAATCAGTATTTTTATATTCCATGTAGTGGGCAAGAGAGTATCTCTGGGTTTCGGCAGTTTTCGGAGCATAGAGGAACTGAGGAGACGTCGCTATCCCAACTCTAGCTGTCAAGAGAAGCTTACTGGAAGAATGGGGTCGGGTGGTGTGTGTGTGTGTGTGTGTGTGTTTTGTATGTCTAATCTGAAATTACTTATCAGAACTGATCTCTGATTCAAGTCCCCAGGGCCTGCATTTCCCCTCTCCAGCCTACAGGAAGCTCCTCCCAGGATCTTTTTGTTGTGGTTTGCGATTGTGTAAATCTGGAGTTGTGAAGGTGGAGTCCTTTGAGGAGAAGGACTTCTTTCTCACCAGTGTTTCGCCTTTAGGGGCATGGTATTGACTCTCTTTATTCTTCACCCCAAGCACTATATGACTGTTCATCTTTTTGCCCTTGGGATGAGGCAGAGAGAAGATGGCCCTAAAGATATAAGCCATGTGTGCTCAGGATGTTTCCTGAACAGCCAAGGGACAGGGTTCGGGTAGGGCAGAGGAATTACTCTCATTCTGGCTATGGTGGGGTTTAACTGACATGATGCCTATTACAGGGTGAGCTAAAGATCACTGTATTAATAATCATTAGTATAGTTTTAACATTTCTTTCTCCATCTCTTTTTCTTCTTTCTCCTTTTACCCGCCCTTTCTGTCTTGTCTCCATTCCTTGTCCTTCCTGGTTTCAGGGAAGCTGACGCCACCCAATGTCTTCAATCCCACCGGAATCATCCCCCCCAAGCCTGAAAGTCCTGTACCCTCGTTGGTCCTATCTGGTCACAGCAAGTTAGAGGTGAAAGAGCCCGGCCTGGGGCCCTTCTGTTTACCCCAAAGCTGTACTACCTGTAGCCAGGAGTGGCCAACAGACGCTAACCGAGCCTTCTGCACTACATTCCTTTTCCAAGACTTTTCTGGCTCTATCTGCGTTCCAGCCCAATGATTTCCCTCTTATTGGATCGTTCTCTCTTTTGCATATCAAGCCTCGATTAAGCCAGTCCCTGAGGACAATAAAGTCCTTTGGTGCCCCTCAGTTGACCCCTCCTGACCATGGAACACCATGAGCCTGAGCATCCAGTCCGTGGTGAGGCCAGGACTGCGGAAGTGGTCGTCCCTGAAAACCATGAGGTCCTGTCAGAACCCAGTGAGCCCCCTCAGGATAAGGATGCCGAAGAGGCTGATGGGGCAGCTGGAGAACAGGAGCCAGTAGATGAAGCTTTGCTGCCAGCCCAGGGCCAGGGTAACCTCGAGTCCCCTCCACCTGATGCTAGCTCAAGCCAAGAAGGGCCAGCCCAGGGGACACAGCCTGAGGTAGAGACAGCGGGGGCCTGCTCCTGGCCCCAAGAGCTTCCCCAGTCCCCCAGGGCCCGACAACCTGAGCTAGACTTCTACTGTGTAAAGTGGATCCCCTGGAAGGGAGAACGGACACCCATCATCACCCAGAGCACTAACGGCCCTTGCCCTCTCATCGCCATCATGAACATCCTTTTCCTTCAGTGGAAGGTAAGAGAGAGCTTGGATGGGGGCTCAGAAAACCTTGATCATTCTGATTTTCTCAAGCCAAACTTTCCAGATTATTCTTCCTATTTCTCCAGCTTGAACACATGAGATAAGATATTTGTTAAAAACGAAACAAAACAATGATCTGTCCTACTCCTCTGTCTTCTACTGTCTAGCAAATGGGAATGCCTTGCAGTTTTCCACATCCATTCCCTTGCTCCAGTTGCAAGCCTTTCTTTTCCACCACACCTGACTGCTGGACAACCCCTGCCCTCCCCCTGCCTTTCTATGGGTTCCTCCTTCAGTGCTCCATGAAGGAAAGCACACACCTGGCTAACACTTTGTCATTCCTTGCCTCCAGGTGAAGCTGCCACCTCAGAAGGAAGTGATCGCATCAGATGAGCTCATGGCCCATCTTGGTGAGTGACTGGGCCTTGAAGGGGAATTACCCAAAAGCTTCCAGTGCTATCTACTCAGCCAGAAATCCAGGGTGTTGAGGGACTCCCCATGCGGGGATCTTATGTGGCAGGGAAGGTAAAAATCTGTGGGGCTTCTCTGCAAGGCTGGGGAATGAAAAGGAAAAGTGAAGGTGTCAGGAGTCCTGGGTCGTCACCCCAATTCTTCCCTTAGCTTTCACATGGAACCTTGCGTGTACCCTTCACCTTTGTGGGCCCATTTCTTCCTCTGAGAAACTAAAGCCCTTTGCAACTGTGAAAATCTGTGGTTCTGTGACATTACCTCCATTCTCCTGGAGAAGAGGAAGCAGCTTTTGGGACTGTTGGCGGGGTAAGCTGATAAGGAATCCTGTCTTGTAGGAGACTGCCTTCTATCCATCAAGCCCCAGGAGAAGTCAGAAGGACTTCAGCTTAATTTTCAGCAGGTGAGGCGAAAGGTCTGTGGACATGGGGGTTTGCAGGCTTATAAGGAGACACCCAGGCTATTAAGAGAGGCTTTTCTGATGCTTCTCAGGAGGGTTCCTTGAACCATAATTTCTTTCTGCAGGAGGGGGAGGGTGTATCTCTGTCCTAGAAAATATGTTCATTTACATAAGATAAAGACGGGTTGAGACAAGGGAGGAATTTCCATTGTAAGAGAACACCAGGGAAGAAAAGCAACAAGATTAATTTTTTTTTTCCTGGAGGTGGGAGTGGGGGGGGGGAGGGGAGGCTAGAATAGCCATCATTTTCTTTTTTTTCCCCAGTTTTATTGAGATTTAATTGACATATAACACTGTGTCAGGTTCTTTTTTTCCATTTTATTTTATTTTTTAAATTGAAGTATAGTTGATTTATAATATTGTGTTAGTTTCAGGTGTACAGAGTAATGATTCAGTATTTTGCACATTATATTCCATAATAGGTTATTTTAAGATACTAGGTATAATTCCATGTGCTATACAGTATATCCTTGTTTACCTATAGCACTGTGTAAGTTTAAAATATACATGTGTTGATTTGATCTATCCATTATTTTCTTTTCTACCCCAGAATGTGGACGATGCAATGACAGTGCTGCCTAAACTGGCCACAGGTCTGGATGTCAATGTGCGATTCACAGGTGTCTCTGATTTTGAGTATACACCTGAGTGCAGCATCTTTGACCTCCTAGGCATACCTCTGTACCATGGCTGGCTTGTTGATCCACAGGTGAGGGTAGGGGGCGCAAGTGAGACTCAGTCAGCTCAAGCTGAGAGAGAAGCAAAATTTTGTGTGGAGGGGTTTAGGGAGGTAGGGAGTAGGTTGGCTTGGGAGGGGATTAGGGTTTAGAGGCTGGATCCAGTGCAGGATTCCTTTAATTTTCACCTTTCTGGGGGGTAACATTCAAATACAAGCAAACAATATGGAAATAGGTCAATTCTTCAGACATCAAAAGTTTCAGGAAGCTTTGGTCGTAGGGTTTGCAGTCTTTGTGGGCTTGCTTCACTTCCTTCCTGTAAAAGATCTCCATTTTTTTGTTACCACCCCACCCCGCTGCTCATGCAGAGTCCTGAGGCTGTGAGTGCAGTTGGGAAACTGAGTTATAACCAACTGGTAGAGAAGATCATCACCTGCAAGCACTCCAGTGACACCAACCTCGTGACAGAAGGTGACCTCCCTCCCTTCTCTTCTGTGGATCTTATGTGGAGGGAGTGATGGCTACTTAGGTTTAGTGTTTATTGTCTGTCTCCCCACCACCATGTCCCACTAGAATGTGAGCTCCATGAGAGGGAGTTTGGGGAATTGTCTATCTAGTTCACTGACGTGTCCCCCGGTACCTAGTGCGACGCCTGGCAAAAAGTAGCTCTCAGTTAGAATCTGTTGAATGAATGAATACAGCCAGGCTTCAAGGAAGCGATTTCACAAGGTGGGACTGACCCCTAGGGCTTTGACAGGCGCTCTCTGGATGATCCTACCGTGGACTTTGCATTTAAGCCACCCGCCCCCCCCCCCTTTCTTGTGCCCTGCTGCCAGGCCTGATTGCAGAGCAGTTCCTGGAGACCACCGCTGCACAGCTGACCTACCATGGTCTGTGTGAGCTAACAACAGCTGCCAAGGAGGGCGAACTTAGCGTCTTTTTCCGGAACAACCACTTTAGCACTATGACTAAGCACAAGGTGATGAGGGTTTAGGAGGTGGGGGTTTGGAGTGCTGTCATTCCCTCATGCCTTTTTCTTTTGGGTCAGTGTTTCAGTCAGGATAAAGGTAGATTAAGCTGTGATAACAAATGACCCCTGAACCCCAGTGGTTTACCACAACAAAGGTTTATTTCTTTTTTCAAAAAAATATTTATCTATTTATTTATTTTGGCTGTGCCGATCTTAGTTGCGGCACACGGGATCTTCGTTGCGGCATGCAGACTTCTTACTTGCGGTATGCGGACTCTTAGTTGAGGCATGCATTCGGGATCTAGTTCCCCGACCAGGGATCAAACCCGAGCCCCTGCATTGGGAGCACGGAGTCTTACCCATTGGACCACCAGGGAAGTCCCCAAAGGTTTATTTCTCACGCATGTTGCACGTCCACTGCAGATTGGCTGCAGCTCTGTCCCACATCATCTTCACTTTGGGGCCCAGGCTGACAAAACAGCCTTTGTCTGGAACATAGGAGGGGAAAGTGCGGGGGTGGGGAACACACCGCACGCGTGCTTTTAGTGCTTCTGCCTGGAAATGACAATGTCAGTTCTGCTAACATCTCACTGGCCAGAGCAAGCCATAAGGAGTAAGCCTGCCATCAGTGGGACAAGAAAGTGTAAATCCTCTCCCAGGAAGGGGCAGTGGAATTTTTGAACAATACTATAGTTTTCCAAAGCTAAAAATTGTCTGAGCTCTCTAGGAATTGAGTAGAAGAGGGAAAGGTCATTGGTTCTCAAAGGATTTATCCTTATAACCATCAGGTGAGCCCAGAGAACCATGGGAAGTAGGGTAGGAAGCAGGGCTGTATGCGGGACTTTAGCCCGAGGACTCCATGTTTGACCACAGTGACCACCATACTCACACCCAGCTGACCACGACTCAGACAGCCCTTCCTTCTCCCCACAGCCGCGCATATTTATAAAAGATCCACATGCTCACACTGACACGTTCCAGCTAGCACACCGATTGATTCCAATGGTCTCTGTGCATCTCAGATAGGGGCCTCTGTCACCTGTCCCACCAATGCACTTTGTTCTCCTCTTTGCAGGGTCACTTGTACCTACTGGTCACCGACCAGGGCTTTCTACAGGAGGAGCAAGTGGTGTGGGAGAGCCTGCACAACGTGGACGGAGACAGCTGTTTCTGTGACTCTGACTTTCACCTAAGTCACTCCCTAGGCAAGGGACCTGGAGCAGAAGGTGGGAGTGGCTCCCCAGAAAAGCAGCGGCAGGTGGACCAGGTGTGTGGGGTCCCTGGGGCGGGTTCAGAGAGCATGTCCGCCTCAGAGAGCTTCTTGCCATAGGTGCGAGCTGCCTGCATCTTATTATCTAGAGACTGTGACATACGACAGCCATGCCCCTCTCCTCTGTTACCTTTCGGACCATCTCAGCACTTGGTGTGTATTCTCTGGCACCAGAGGTAAAATACTTGGCTGGGGCTTCCCTGGTGGCGCAGTGGTTGAGAGTCCGCCTGCCGATGCAGGGGACACGGGTTCGTGCCCCGGTCCGGGAAGATCCCACATGCCACGGAGCGGCTGGGCCCTTGAGCCATGGCCACTGAGCCTGCGTGTCCGGAGCCTGTGCTCCGCAACGGGAGAGGCCACAACAGTGAGAGGCCCGCGTACCGCAAAAAAACAAACAAAAAACTTGGCTATATGTGTTGCTCTGGAGAAGGAGCTGGAGAATTGGAAGGACGAGGAAAGGCTGCTTTTTTTGTTGTCGTTATTTATTTATTTATTTTTTTGGCCACACAGCTTGTGGGATCTTAGTTCCCCGACCAGGGATTGAACCCTTGCCCCCTGCCAGTGGAAGCTCAGAGTCCTAACCACTGGACCGCCAGGGAGCTCCCAGGAAAGGCTGGTTTGGAAACCTAAACACAGCCTGGACATCCCCCCGCCCCAGCCTCCCTCACCATCCCTGTTCTTTCCCCTCTCTCCAGGACTACCTGATCGCCTTGTCCCTGCAGCAGCAGCCGTCCTCGCAAGGCACATTGGGTCTTAGCGACCTGGAGCTGGCCCAGCAACTTCAGCAAGAGGAGTACCAACAGCACCAAGCCGCCCAGCCCGTGGCAGCACGTGCCCTGTTACCGCAGGTGGGTCTGCTCCCCCTGCCCTTAGCGCTGCCCTTCCAGCGTTCCCACATCCTCAGTGTGCCACTCCTACTTCCCCTGGTCCAGACACTTGTTATTCCTGCCATGTCCCTTCAAGGTTTCCCTCGGGGCCTTTCTCCTGTCTGTCCCTCTCCTCTGGGTCCCTTCCTGTCTTTCTCTCCCCACTGCCTCTCCCAATCCTGACCCTGCTTCCATCTAGAGTCTCTGTCCTGGACTCTTCCACAGTTGATGGGTGACCAATTGTTAAATCTGATACAGGGGAGAGGAGCTGCATTTGGACGCCCAGCTGCCGAGCGTCGGCAGAGGCCGAAGCAAGAGTCCGACTGTGTCCTCCTGTAGCCCCGCTCAGTGCCAGGCTGCCTTGCCTCCGCTTGCAGAGGCTGGGGCTATTTTGCTTGCTCCCTGGCTCAACTTGAGATATGCAGGGTAACTTATTTATGGAATGTTGGGGATCAGAGCAGGCAGTAAATGCCAAGGTCAGACTTGGTGACGTCTTTGCCCTCACGTGCTGCCTCCTCTTCCTCCCAGCCATCCTGGGCAACATTGGGGTTGGTCGGGTGAGGATTTCTGATTCCCAACTCCCTTTCCCCAGAATAGTCACATTAATATACAGACTCAGGCTCCAGGGTGAGGTCCCTGTCTAGAACCCATCTCCCCTACTTTCTGCTCCTGCAGGCCCACCCGTATCCATCCATTTGTTTCAGGGTTTAATTTGGGTTTCTATCTCCATTATTTGTAATGCCTTCCTAGGGGTTTGGAAATAAAACTTCTTTCCTGAGGTCTGTTGTTTGCCTTACCCTGCAGCTATGGGGTTAAGTATTTGACTCAATTGAGGAATGCAAAAAGGGGGAGGGGGAGGTAAAAAGGTGTGAGGGGGTGGCCTGTCATTTCTAATACAAGCAGCAGGGGGAGCCAAAGCCTGCTTTTTCGTTTTTTTATCTGTTTTCGATAGGTCTTCTTTCGGAAGTAGTACTATAATTTGTGAGGTGGGTTTCCAAGTTCCTGCTTTGGACAGATGAATTTGGGGATTGTGCACCCTGATAACCCAATCTTCCCGTGCAGGGGAGGGTTAGCTTGATCCTCTGCTTGCTTCTCAGGTCATACAGATGGTCCTTTGCTACCTCTAACCATTTCTGACCTCATTGTGGTTCCTGGTTCTCAATTATTTTTCCTGAAATTTCCTGGTGAAGAGAGATTAACGGGGGGGAGGGGAGACACCGAGGGGAGGGGGGGTTGTTGACAACTGCAGTCTAGAGCCTCAAACAGGACTCCTGTTGAATATCCAACATGAAAGGCACCTCCAGCTTCAAGGCCTCCTCCCAGCCCATGTCCTGCTCCACCCAAACTTCAATCAGGGAACACAAATGACAGTGAAGTTTGCCAAAAGAATTCAAATATCAGTGAGATGTGCTGGCCAGAATACGGAAAGAATGAGTAGAGCAGAAACTATCAAAGAGATCCCATTATCGCATACCCAAGACAGAGCTAGGGGACCCAGGTGCAGATATCACTTTGAAATGAGGGAAATTAAGGGATTTAAGAGGAACTTGGAGTTCCAGACTCCACAAGAAGCTGGAACGTGGTGCTCAAGTGAGGGGTTATTTTATTTGGAGGCCCAGCTGGTCTCCTGCAGGCTCACCCATACATGGGAATCTCAGATTCTTGAAGGTCATATGGGGATGAGGTCTCAGAGGTCTTCAGCCCTGCACAGGGCTAGTAGGGCTGACCGGCAGTTCCCTTTCACTGCATTCTGCAGACAAGAAAGTCAAGTATTAGAAAGACCCACCACCACCATGGCTTAGGCACTCTGTCCTCTCCCTCGCGCTGGCCCAGAGATTGTGTGGTGCCCGGAGTCCTGCACTAAATTCACCAAAGACCCATGAGTTCTCCAGGACATGATGACATAGATGACTATGCTCCACTGTGTGCAGTGTGGAGGTTAGGGGTGAAGCTCCGGGGCTCCAGGTTAAGAACCAGCGAAGTCTCACCTGGAGGGAAGAGTAGAGGGACTTCCCAAATTTCTTTTGAACTCAGCTCGGATACTTAGAAGATCAGTCTCACTTCGAGAAATAAGGATACGCATCAGAACTTGGTAATTGTCTCAGTTTCCTGGTAGAGGAAGAAAGAGAATGTGGATGTGGTGGTAGTGACATTCTCACAGACTAGGGATTGGGCCACATGGTGAATTATTCTAGGGAGTGTTGGTGAAGAGAGAGTCAAGGAAAAGAGAAATATGCATTATGTAAGGGTAATGATGTGGCAGGAAAGATCGATTGCTGTGGGGAATATTACTGGACAATTACTTGTTCCATCCACGTCTTTCCTGGCCCTGCCACTAGCTTAGAGCCTCGCTCTTGAGTACCTCGCTCCAAGGGCAGGTACTCAAGAAAAGATAGAGGAGACTTGCCACCTATAAAGACTTACAGCATGAGGGACTTCCCTAGTGGCGCAGTGGTTAAGAATCTGCCTGCCAGTGCAGGGGACACGGGTTCGAGCCCTGGTCCGGGAAGATCCCACGTGCCGCGGAGCAACTAAGCCCATGCGCCACAACTACTGAGCCCACATGTCACAACTACTGAAGCCCGCACGACTAGAGCCCGTGCTCTGCAACAAGAGAAGCCACCACAATGAGAAGCCCGCGCTCCACAATGAAGAGTAGCCCCCGCTCTCCACAACCAGAGAAAGATTGCGTGCAGCAACACTCAATGCAGCCAAAAAAAAAAAAATCTTAAAAAAGAAATCTTAAAAAAAAAAAAAAGATTTACAGCATGAAATCCAGAAAGACTGTTTTTAACTTACAAGTTTGAGAAAGTCCAAGGAGGATACACCCACCCTGTCCCTAAACTGAGTTGATGGGGCTCTGATAGGGAGCAGGGTCATGTGACTTCCCGTTCTGATCCTGACCTACCAGGGTCGTCTTGTTATCCTCATCTTTATACATCAGTTTCTCCTGGTTGGACCCCTGGGGTTCAGCATCACTGTCCTTCTCTCATACCCGCACCAGGCCTCTTGCCTTTTGGTTAAAGATGGTAATGGAGGGTTCAGTTTAGAAATAATAGAGATATAGTACATATTCAAATCATGAGCTATAACTGATTATAATAAAATATTTTGGGGACTTCCCTGGTGGTCCAGTGGTTAAGACTCTACAATCCCAATGCAGGGGGCCCAGGTTCGATCCCTGGTCAGGGAACTATATCCTGCATGCTGCAGCTAAGACCCAGTGCAGCCAAATAAATAAATAAATATTAAAAAAAAAAAAAAAAGGAAAGAAGTGTTAAAAAAAATTTTTTTTTGGTTGCAAAAAACCTATTTGTGTCATGAGCTGTGCACTGGTGTTGTCATCATTTCCTATTATCCTCTTTTTCAGAGTTATCTCAGTCACTTGACTCATAAGACCCTTCCCAGAACTGCCTGAAACCTACACTTAGGGCAACCCCACAGATCATAAACTCCCACAAAGAAACAAACAAAAAAAATGATGAAGTGAATACAGGATGCTATATATATATTTTTTTAAATATTTATTTATTTATTTGGTTGCACGGGGTCTTAGTTGCGGCACGCATGTGGGATCTAGTTCCCCGGCCAGGGATTGAACCCAGGCCCCCTGCATTGGGAGCATGGAGTCTTAACCACTGTGCCACCAGGGAAGTCCCCAGGATGCTATATTTTATTTGGACTCATTCATTACCTAATTGTCAGTGGGCCTGATGGCTACTCTTTGTTTTGTTTTGTTTTTTTTGCACTTTAAATTAAATTAAATTTATTTATTTAGCTTTTGGCTGTGGCTTGTGGGATTTTAGTTCCCCGACCAGGTATGGAACCCACGCCCTCAGCAGTGAGAGCAAGGAGCCCTAACCACTGGACCGCCAGGGAATTCCCTGATGGCTACTCTTTTGAATTCCATGTATCCTTGGTTTTATGTTGTGATGAAGACTGCCAAATGCTTCCCAGTATCCATTCTTCCCTTCTTCCAACTCTTGTTACTCCATAGTTATAGAATTGGGGTAGGAGTCACTCATTAACTGAATATTCCCAATGGTGTACAAGTACCCTCTATACCAAACCTATATCAAACATAATTCTTGTCTTGTTACTTGAGAATATATTTGGCATCTCATACTGCCCTAGGATCTTTATAATGAACCTTCATTTTATGGTTCAGATTGGTCTGAATTTGTCCTGAATCAGCTGTCATTTAAAGGTCATTTTTCTGAATAAATATTCATCACAGTTATGTTTTCACATTTCTCTCATAAAAGAATAGTTTGGAAGTGTCTTGATTTTTCCCTTTTTTTTCAGAAAAATAGGCCTGTATTATTTTTTGACTCGTACTTCTAAGATAAATCTGGCATTTACATCCAAGAGTCTACCAGCAATAAATGATTGTAAAGTATTTGGATTACAGAGTCCTGTAACCCAAATACTTTACAATCATCTATTGCTGTGGTATAAGTTTGTTTTTATGACAGGAATTTAGATAACCACAACTCTTCCAATGAATCTTAGTGTTCACTCATTATAAAAGTACAGGCTTTATTGGATGGGTACAGTAATCTACTGTCAAAATGGAAATCTCTGGATGATAAAATAAATGCTTCTATGTATTGTCGAATAGCTGTTAGTAGGCATGATGGTTTCTCAACCAGTATACAAAAAGCTATTCCATCTTCAAATTTTTGGTGAGCTTTTTTATTTATAAGTTTTGGGGGACAGTTGTACTAGGAGACCTAGCTCAACGAGCACAATGACCGGATTCTGTTTATGAAATTCCTCAAACCAAGATCGCCAATTTAAGTTTGGATAATACGGAACAATAGACCAACACCTATGATATAGACCAGGAGTTGATACATGGCAGTTACATATCCTATAGGACCATTATGTGTATTGTAGGAGACTAGGTGACTTAATAGCTGTGTGACCTTGGGCAAGGTATTTAACCTCTCTGTACTTCAGTTTTTTCATCTATAAAACAAGGATGTGAGTGTGGATGTGAGGATTCACTGAAATGTGTAATGTGCTTGGCATAGGCCCTGGCACACAAGGAGCCCCTAAGAAATGGTGGCTCTTTTGCTATTTTTTCTAGTGTTATCACCATCCTCATTCTGGCAACTGAATCCATATCTGTATTTGGCCACCTAGACATTAATTGGGCCAAAAATTTTAGCTTTGGTGCCCTGGTGGGTCAACTAACCTATCTCTAACCACAGCTCACTCCTCTACTCTTCACAAGACTGTTTGTAAACCTAGGAAAAGAGAGCTGCTCTATGTTTACAAAATAATATGAGATTGTTACATTAGCAGGAGCGTGAAACCTCCTCTCTCTTGCCCAGGAGATACTCTATGGAGTATCGTCAGTTCCTCCTTCCGGGCTCCTTCTCGGTCTACAGACTGGTTTCTAAAAGGTAATATGCCCAAGTGCAGAGGGAAGGGGCTCACCTTGGCCTGCAATGGCCCTTGGCAGCCTCTGTGCATCCTTGTCTATACTGAAGCTCAAGAAGGTTCTGAAGATGCCCCAAGCTGCGGTCTGTAAGAGCACGGGGGTACCAAAGTCTGCCCATTCCCCAGTGCCCCAGCCAGGCCCTGGGCATGGCCTCAGGGCCAGCTCTCCCTTTCCTATTCCCCGTCCCACCCCCCAGCCCCTGTGTTGATGTAAAAAAAAAAAAGATTCCTACAATCCCAGCAGCGCCTACCTTGTTGGCAAGGCCCAGGTGGCTGAGGATCTCCTGAGCCAGGGATAGTCCCATCTTCCTGCTGGTCACAGACATGGTGCGACTGGATGCCCTGGGGGGAGGGACACAGGAGCCAATTCAGGGGAACGTCCCAGCCTTTCTGGGCCGCTTTTTGACCCCAGGTCCGGGAGCTTGGACTCCCTTTACCCATTCCTCTCCTTTGTTGCAGAAAAAAAGAACAACCCGCTTGGCAGGTTTGGGAGCCCAAGTGGAGGGTAAGAGGCGAGCCTCCACCTTCCCCACCACTCACCATCCTTCTGGAAGCAAATTTGATCAGGGATGCTGCTAGAACTAGCACCAAACAAACCCTCCCAGACTCTAGGGTTGGTCCCAAGGCTCCCCAGCCCTTGGTCTGAGGTGGATGATCCCCTTCTGAGGTCACCTCCCTTCCTTCCATGGCCTGGCTGGGTGTTCCTGGGGCAGTGTAAGGGAGGCGAGGCGAGGCAGCAGGATTAAGTATGTGGGGCGGGAGATAACCGCATTTTCCCCCACCTTCAGCCCCAGCCTCCAAGTAAGCCCCACGCCCTGCCCACAGAGCTTCCACCACTGAGCGCCTTTCACCCTCGGAGTCTCCAGCTGGGATCTTTAGGTCAGCAGGTGCAATCTCTGAGCTGACATGAGTATGTGTTCTTGTGGGTACATGGGTGCCTGGAGAAGGAAGCAGGCACTCATGTTAGAAAAGGAAAACTCCTTTCTCCCTCCCCCAGGTGATCAACAAGTTCCTCCATCCATCCCCAGCCGCAGCATGAGAGCCCAGGTCCAGTGCTTACCCGGAGGCGCTGGGGGCGAAGTGGGTGTCCTCAGAGCCTGGTGGCGTACCGTGTATGGGCACCAGCTCCTGTGTGGCCTGGTACAGGAGAGAGTGTGTGTGCAGCCCAAGCTGAACAGCCAGTCAGATGACCTCTCCAGCAGACCAGCCCAGCTATCCTCTCAGGCTCTGGCCCCTCCCAAATGTGGGAAAGGACCAGGCTGTACCGGGTCCCACATGCCAACACCTCCCTACCCAGCATCTCTCCTCCCAGGAACTGGCCTTAACCCATGCAGAGAACTCCGCTGGCCTCTCAGCAGCTCAGCCCCGACACAGGAGGCTTTGTGCACTGCCGTCCCGGCAGGGCCAGGTGGGACCACAGAAGCCCAGTCTCTAAGTCCAGCTTCTGACCTGGCTCTGCCTCTGACTCCAGCTCCCTGGGGGCGTGGGGGTGGGGGCAGGTCAGACAAGGCTCCAGGCTTATTTGGAAGCTGGTACGGAAAAACCTGTTGGGGCACATACCAGCAGGGCACCCCAGCCTGCATCCCAGAGGGGTATTAGAGCAGTAGCGAGTGGGAGTGATTGGAAGAGAGTAGTAGAGTGAGTGGGGGCGGGGGGGACGGGACTGTGTAAATCTTTAGGGAAGGAAGGGCACAGGTATTCCGGGGATAGGAGCAGATCAGAGTCAAGAGAGAAAAACGCACAGGGTGTTCCCTGTGGGCAGAAGCACCGTGCTTCCAAAAGGCAACAGGGAGATGAAAGAGGCTCTCTGGGTCCCTGTGTCTTAGATTCCTTGTGTTGCCTTTTGGCCGCCAGGGCTGTTTTAGCTGCAGGTGATGCAACCCCAGCAGCTGGGCTGGAGGCTGTCTGTGCACAGAGCAGCAGGTAACAGTTTTGGGGAGCCTCAGGGGCCCCTGAGCAGACAATTACTCGAATCTCACAGCCAACTCCCTAGGGTCTGAGAGCAGTCTCCTTCCTGCTGCCCTAGACAGGTCTGCTGGGGGCTGGGCACAGAAGCCAGAGATCCTCTGCCACTCTCCCACCCTGGGAAGGTCCTCACTGGCTTTCTGAGGAGGGACCAGCAGCTCTTCCTCAGAGCAGACCAGGCCTAAAGAGATGTTATAAAGGGAGACTTCCATGGTGGCAATCATGGCTTCTCACTTTTCTCTCCTGTTAAAGTGGAAAACACGCACCAATTTTTGCTGGAGAATGTGGGTTCAGTCCCAGCTCTTCCACTTGTTATGTTCTGCAACCTCAGCTAGTCACTTCAGGTCTCCATCATGTCTCTGTTTCTTTTTCTCTTTTTTGGCCGTGCCATGCGGCATGCGGGATCTTCCCTGACCAGAGATCGAATCTGTGCCCCCTGCATTGGGTTTGCAGAGTCTTAACCATTGGATCGCCAGGAAAGTCCCTCTGTTTTCTTTACCTGAAAAAAAAAAAAAAAAAGGGAATATTGGGAGAAGATAAACTGTGTGTGGGGGGGTGGTGGTGGGGAGGGGGAATCCTGGGGCACCTGAGAATAGACTTCCTGGGAGGATTAAATGAGGTAATATGTGTGATGGCACTTGGCAGAGAAAAGTGCCTTGTAAATTAGGGTTGCCGGATTTAGTAAATACAGCACATAATTTGTTAGTATTAAGTATGACCCATATATTTCGTAGGATATACTATACTAATAAATTATTTGCTGTTTGTCTGAAATTGTAATTTAACTGAGCATCCTATATTTTACCTGGCAACCTGAAAAATGGGATGCAGTTTCAGCATGGTGATTAAAAGCAAAGGTTCTGAAGCCAGATTCCTTAGACTTAGAATTCTGGTCAGCTGTGTGACCTTGGCAACCACCTTAACCTTTCTGTGCTCAGTTTCCTCCTTGTCAAAATGGAGATAATAACAGTGTTTATATTATAGGCTATTGTGAGAATTAAATAAATTAATACATGTAAAGCACTTTAGAAGAGAGCTGGGCACAGAATGGTAAGTACACATGTCAAAATGTTAACTAATATGTAATAATTAATATTGTCATGTTATTTTATAACGATAACTGTTATTAGCATCTCCCTAAGAATTCCAACCTTGGCTCTCTTCTGTAACTTCTTTCTTGCCAATCCCCAATCTGGCCACAAGAGGCCATCGAAACCCACTGAGAGAGAGCCTCGAGACCCCTGGCGGCCACTTGAGGTCTCTGAGGCTCTGGCTCCAGCCACAGATATCCAGGGGCTCTCTTGGCCCACTTGTTGGGCTCCAGCCACAGATATCCAGGGGCTCTCTTGGCCCACAGTCTCCCGAGGACATCAGGTTCCTAGGTGAACTTGGTGGGCAGGCAGAGTCGGGGAAGAGCCTCAGGTAGACATCTACGCAAGCAACCCTACTGAGACAGACCTCAGGACACATGCAGGAGACTTCTAGGCTGGGTTACCCTAGTACAGTGGCTCCACAGCCAGGGTCCCTGTGCCTTTGGTTTTCTGTACCCTTCAGAATCTTTTTTGGGCACGCGTTCCAAGCAGGCTTAGGGGGAAATGAAGGGTGAGAGAGGGCTCCTGTTTCCCCAGTCCAAACCTCTGCAAGGTACTGCTGGCTGACCTGCAAGGCTGAATCCTGAATTTGGAGGCAGAAGAGTGGTCCTGGTTGCCTAGGAGTGTGTGTGTGATGTGTTTACAAATGCTCGCCTGAAGCTGGTGGAATCTCACTCCTTTTGTCCCTGGGTTTTGTTTTGTTCAACTCCAGGGCCAGATTGAGGTTGTTTTCAGATTTACTAAATCACCCTCCAACCCCATGCTCTAAATTTTAGAATTTCAGAGTTCGAGGAGATCTTAGCGATGACCTGGTCTACCACCCTCTTGTTACTGACTCAAGGAGGCTGAGTGACTTCCAGAGGCCGTAGTGTTAGAACCAGAATCCAGGTCTCCTAACTTCTCAGTGTTTTCCTCATCACTCAGATGAGGGTGTCGACTGAAAAAAAACACACAACGTAAAAGTTGAGAATTACGTTTTATTTGGCAGATAATACTGAGGACTTAAGCCTGGGACGCAGTCTCTCAGACAGCTCTGAGGGACTGCTCTGAAGAGGTGAGGGAAGAGCAGGATATATAGGAGTTTTATAACAAGAACCAGGCAGTCAGGATATCAAAAGAAGGACTTCCCTGGTGGCACAGTGGTTAAGAATCCGCCTGCCAATGCAGGGGACATGGGTTCAAGTCCTGGTCTGGGAAGATCCCACATGCCGCGGAGCAACTAAGCCCGTGCGCCACAACTACTGAGCCTGCACTCTAGAGCCCGCGAGCCACAGCTACTGAGCCCACGTGCCA
This sequence comes from Pseudorca crassidens, assembly GCF_039906515.1. Lineage (NCBI taxonomy): Eukaryota > Metazoa > Chordata > Mammalia > Artiodactyla > Delphinidae > Pseudorca > Pseudorca crassidens. The sequence continues at coordinate 108,336,989 of NC_090297.1, read as the reverse complement.
CAACTACTGAAGCCCACGTGCCTAGAGCCTGCGCTCTGCAACGAGAAGCCACCGCAACGAGAAGCCTGCGCACCGCAACGAAGACCCAACGCAGACAAATAAATAAATAAATAATTAAATTTATAAAAAAGAAAGAATATCAAAAGATTACTGTTCATTAAAGAAAATAAGACATGTCAAGTTAACGAATTCAGTGCTTTTCTATGTATGGAAAGATGCAAAAGTCTAGGCTCACTGAAATCATTCCTTTGATATGTATCTCAGCTATCTGGGGCCAGTATCCTGTGTTTTCCCATCCTGAGTCTCCTCAGGGTGCATTGTTGGGGGTGTGTGTGTGGCTGCGGTGGCTGATAGCTTGATGGTGGGCATCCCATTTCCGTCCTGAGTTCTCTCAGGATTCACTGTCAGGGGAGCTGTAATGTGATGCCTTTTCTTTTTTAAAAAATATTTATTTATTTATTTGGCTGTGTCGGGTCTTAGTTGAGGCATGCGGGATCTTCGTTGCGGTAGGTGGGATCCAGTTCCCTGGCCAGGGATTGAACCCAGGCCGCCTGCATTGGGAGCTCAGAGTCTTAGCCACTGGACCACCAGCGAAGTCCCTGTAATATGATGTCTTGCTGGCTGCAACATCCTTTGTTTACTGATATGGCAGGCAACATTTTTTCATTCACAAGGGCATAGCTGACTTGGGGTCCCTCTTAGTGGAATGCAGGAGGATAAGCAGTAACATACAGAGTCTTAGCTGTTGACTCATGAAAACTTGTTCAACTCTAAGTCCATATTGCTTTTCTGCAAATACTTTGCATTGCATGGTTTCAGAATACATAGAAACTCCTCCTGGCCATATTTCCTCTTGCTATAAAACTTTTTCTCCCCAGAATTCCTGGCACCTCAATCCCTCTGCTCACGTACTAGCCAAGCTCTACTCTTTTATCCAAATAGGTTTCTGTGTTGCACAAGCCAGCCTGACCTGGGAAGACCAAGATCCACTTTCCACAACTGGGGTCCATGTCTTTGCCTGTCCCAGATACCTAAATCCCAGGCCAAAGGCCTAGTTGTGTCCTCAGCCTCACCTCCGGACACCTCAGCAGCCCATACAGAGGAAGTGAGTCACAACAAGGCGGGCAGCTTGGGGCACTGTGGGCGTGGCCATGCCAGCCCAGGGTGGTGGGGGATGGGTCACAGTGATCAAAATCTCTTGGTCCAAAACAGGCAGAGAGAGAGAGAGAGGGAGAGAGTGTGTGTGTGTTTCTAAACTGGTAGCATCATTCTAATGCTGCCTGAGGCCCAGTTTCCCTTTCTCCATCCACCTTCTCCTTTGTCTCCTGGGGGAGGGGTACACCCTCTTATCTTTATTTTTCAGGCCTTGTCTATTCAGCTTCTGCCCCAAACTTCCCCTCCCACTGCTATCTTAAAAGAAAGTTAACTGGTCTTCAGTTCTCTGAGGAATCATTTAAAAAGTCTGGTGAGGACTTGGGAAAGTCTAGGAAAACTGCCCGAGAAAAGGGTTCAGAAACTAAAGGAGGGGAGCCAAGTAGGACAGAGATGGGGAGGGAGAAGAGGGGTACCCAAAGTTTAGCTGGGGCCCAAAGAGGAGACACTGGAACCCTGCTGGAAAAGGGAATCTGGGGAGGGCACTCAAGACAGACAGAGGGGACTTAGGACTTGGAAGGCAGAGGAAGGGGGAGAAACAAAGGGGTAGAAAGATATGATATGCTAATAAAGTTCAGCCTGGGGCAAAGAAATTAAGGGCTGGAGGGGTTGCTGGGAACTGGAAAATCAGGCAAGTCTGGGGCTAAAAAAAGGCTGGAGAGTCCCCTGGGTACCGGTTCAGGGGGTGAGGGGCCAGGGGCCAGGGGGTGGACCAAGTCTCATTTCCCCAGTGTAGGCCTGGGCCAGGGGTCCCACTGCAAAGAGCAAAGGAAAAGTTTGTAAGTCAGTCAGCCTCTGCCTCTCTACCTCTCCAGATAGCGTCTTAAGTGAGGGCCAAGCTCTCAAACTGGATTAGTGGGAGGTCACATTCTTTCCTAAGAGAACTGTCAAAGCACCTGAACTTGTCTAGATAAACCATGAAACAAGCTACTGTCAGAGGTTCTAACGGTGACAGTATAAAAACGCCATTTCATTAAGGTAAAAAATTAAGTTACCTCTACTAGGCGGGCTCTCTCTCTAAATAAACCCTCAAACACATCTTAGTCACACTCTGTCCTCATTAGGAATCAAGGCCAGTTTTCTAGGATAAACATGTTGCCTCTTCCTGAAACATCAATTTTACCAGTCCAAGGGAAAAACATTTTAAAATATGAACTTGAATACGGATAAACGTGGTCTAGATTTAAAACTCAAATACATTTTACACAACAAAAGTTGGGGTTTGGCTCCTTCAGAGTCTGCTACTGTAGGTTATGTGTGCCACTGGGGGTAGGTTTTACAGCACTTGGGTGGAAACGCTGTGAGTTTTAAGGCAGGTCTTGGGTGGGGGACGCCCTAGGGGTCGCAGGCTCTGCGCTGGGAAGGGCAGCCGAATCTCGAGGGTCCGCTGCCTGAGTCGGCCCTGGAGGTGCTCGGCCTCGGCGCGCGGCACTTGGGATGGACTCGCAGAGGCTGCGCCGGCCGGGAGCCGGGGAGCCACCCTCCCTCCGCTGCCCAGTGGGTCTGGAGGGGGTAAGTGTGGCAATTGGTCGGGCAAAGAGAACTGGGGGCCGCAGCCGGGCGGAGGTCGAGGACCTCAGTTGGGGGCGGGCGGAGTGGTGCAGGGGCCCGACCGCTCCGCGCCCCGATCCCCGGGGACCTCGCGGGTCTGTCCCAGGGTGCCCGGGACTACAGCGCACCTCTAACGGAGAGACTGGGAGAGTCCCCACACTGCCAGCCCTCATCGGGGACTTCTCCCCCAGTGCGGTGATTCTACTTGGCTAGGCCGCCGGCCGGGCGCCGCGAGGGCTCGGGTCCTCGCCTCGGTCTCCGCCGCTCGCCCCGGGCCGCGGGCCGGGAAGGGGGCGGTGGCAGGCGGCGGTGGCTGGGCGCGGCTGCTCCGCGCCGAGGCCCCGGCCCCGCCGCCCGCCCTCCTTTCCCTTTTCGTCGCCGGGCCGCAGGCCCACGCCCAGTCTCCCGGCTCCTGTGTTGCTCGCGGCCTTTCTTTCCCGGGTTGCCTGGGCTCGGTCTCAGCTCGGCTGGGCTCGGCGGGCGGCAGGAGGAGGAGGGAGAGGGAGGGAGCGGGCAGGCGGGCGGGCGGAAGGGGGAGGAGGGAGGGAGCTGGCAGGCGGTCGGGAGGGCAGGCGGGCGGAAGGGGGAGGAGAGGAGTGAGCGGAGCCAGTTCGGAGGGGGCCCGGAGCTCGGACGAGAGGAGAGACGGAGCAGCGGCTCCCGGCCCGGCCAGCTCCGCGACGCCGCTGCCGCCGCCGCCGAGTGAGTCGGGACGGCCTCCCGGGAGCCCGAGGCGCCGCGCGCAGGGGTGGGGCGGGACGCGGCGCGGAAAAGTTGGGAGAACTGGGGTCCCGTGAGGACGCGGCTCCACGGACAGGGCCGGCGGGGAAGGCAGCGGGCCGAGGAGGGGAGAGGGGCCCGGGCGCGGGGCGCCGCAGCTGGCTCGGGGCCTCTGCCGGGTGCGCTCATGGCGGCGGGCCTGGGGGAGGGCGGGCCGGAGCGCCTCGCGGGAGCGGCCGGGCCCCCAGCGCCGTCCGAGGGCAGGCTGGCCGTGCGCCTGGGCGTCCCTGGGCGCGCCGCCCCAAGCCCGGAGGAGCCTTCCTGGGCAACAGGTAGGGACCGGGAGGTGGGGACGCGGGGCTGCTCGCGGACAGCTGAGCCCCAGGCGCCCCTTTGTCGGGGAGTAGGCAGCTCCGGTGACCACTTGCATGAGAGCCCCCTGCCCGGCTGCGGGCCCGCGTCGTGGCCCCTGGCCTGGAGGGTCCCGTGGCTATAGAGTGGGAGGAGAGTGGAGGGTCTTGCTTTTTCTTACCGGTTCACTGTGCCCACTCCGGGAGGGAGGTCAGAGCGTCCATGTGCTTAACGGGAAACAGGAAGGTGCGGCTCTAAGTGTCTATCCCGGCCCCCCAAGGCTAAGGCTCTTGTACCGTTATGGGGTGTGTGGGGCTGCGGTCGGGGGGAGCTTCTGGTGAAACGGGTTTTCTGGGCCTCCCCTCCTGGCTAATTTTTGGCCCGGAGGCTCTCTGGAGAGTAGGTTAATTGCATGTGTGTGATTATAGTCTTTGGCCTCAGCTTAGGGGTTCACTTCCCAAGCCAGGTTCTTGGCATCAAAATCTGGTCTGTCACCTGAGTAGACAGGTCCAGGAAGCAGGGGGTTCTGAGGATCCTGAGCAATGGATTGAGCCCCTCTTTCCAGAGAATTGAATCAGGGAAGGCTTCCAGCAGGTGATCACTCCCTCCCACATCTGTGTTGGAAGGGTTGCTGTCCCGTACCAGAGTCGAGGTGACTGGGCCCCATGTGGGTGGCCGACAGTGCTTGTGATGGGACTCTTAAGGGTAAGGACTTGTCTGCAGCCTCCTCCCACTGGGCCTGGCCCTAACCATACAGCGACCTGTACACCCTCTGTTCTGAAGAGAGAGAGTTCCTTGTCTGCTGTGATGCCCCACAATCCACTCCCTTCACTGGGGCCTCTGGCCAGCTTTCCCCCTGGGAAGGAGGGCTTCCACTTTCCCCTGTCACTGGCCACAGGCTGGCTGATCCTTTACTGTGCCTTCTGCACACACCCCCTCCTGCCCCCCATCTTCCTCTTCCGCCTGCCCATGGGGGCTGTAGTCTCATGCAGTATTCGGGTGTGTTGGGGCCTCTGGTGGGGCAGCTCAGAAAAATGAAAATTTTGGGACCTATACTGCAGCCTGGAGCAATGACACACTTCTTCTTGGCTTCATCCATTGCTCGCTGCCTTCTAGTTCATTACCTGCTGTTGCTCTCTGAAAAAGTTTTCAACAAGGAGGACTATTCAGGTCCTCTTCCACTTCTTTTTTGTAGTCCCTCAGGCTTCAGTGGAAGCTGGGAGTCTGTGGGACCCTCTCTTTGTCACTCTCTCTTCCCTTACTTACTGATCCTGTTATATTTTCCTTAATTATTCCTCCAAACTGAGAGCTGCTGGGACCGTTATCCCATTGAGTCTGTGAGATCTCTTCGTCCCAGACTCAAACTTCTGCCCTCCTAGCCAGCTGGGTCTATAAGCCCCCATGGGGACTTTCTGCCCCTTTTCGTCCATCGGTGAGGGTCTGGGACAGGTCAGTCAGAGTTGGGGCAAAAGTTGGGGGCTGGGCGGAGCCCTGTTCATGTTGCTGGTAATCCAGTGCCCACGAAATCCCCGCTCTGCTGGCCCCTCTCCAGCCTGTGCCTCAGAAAGTGGTGTCTGGGTCTCTGGGTGAGGATGTGTGTCTGTGAGAGAGAGAGAGACAGACAGACAGACACACACACACACACACTATTGTCTTGTCATGTGTGTGGGGGAGTAAATTCTATAAGTGGAAAAATATTTATAGGTGTGATTTTCTCCACCAGGAGATTAAGTAACGTGACCCAGAAAAGCAGGGTTGTCTCCCTATCCTGAGGGAACATCCCCTTTTCTTGACCCAGCTTTTTGTTTGTGGGATCCCTTTACTTGGCTGGGTGTGCCAGGGATGCCACTGGGAGCAGACTGATTGGTTCTGTGGGGAAGTGTAAATGAGGCCGGCTGGGAGCCCCTGTTGTCCTCCCTTCCCTGTCACATGGAGTCAGAAGTCCTGACCCTGCTGAATCTGGTGCCTCTCCCTGCTGGGCTAGGCCCTGGGGGGTGACGGGCAGGGCTGGGGCAGTTGCTCCTCTGCTAATGGAAGTACTGGGTGGCAAGGGAGGGCTATGGTCACAGAAAGCCTGAAACCCAGGTGTGAGAGAGCCCTAGTTCAGAATCTGCCTCTCTGGACTCCTGACACATCATGCTCTCCTGCTCACACCATCTTCCACTCTCCCTGCTTGGAGCAGGAAGGGGACAGGTGCTGTCTTGTCCTGGGGTTGAGATCTTGTCCAGGCGCTTGCCCTTGACCTCTCTCTGACCCTCTGCCTACTCCCCCAGCTCCTCATCTTCTTTGTCAGGATCAGACTGGCATAAGACATTCCTGGACCCCAGGAATCAGGGAGAGGGGCTCCACTCATACCCTCCAGGACCCCAGCCAGCCCTCTGAATCTTTAATCCTCACAATATCTGTGACAAGAGAAACTTCCCTGCCGGTTTCCACTGACCGGAAGCCGGGTCAGGGATGGGACCCAATTTCTAGGCCTGACAGTGCCCTTGGCTTTAAACCTCAATGGAGGAGAAGTTGGGCTCCAAGAGGTATAGCAGTGAGGTGACTGGGTCAGGTCTATTTCCTCACCTCCAATCAAGCTAAGCAAAAAAGTTGGACAGGAAGAGCCAGAGGTGTGCCACCACATCTAGGCATTCTGCCTTGTCCCTTCTCTACTAAATTTTCTACAACTTCTCTCCAGGAAAAAAGTGTGTGTGTGTGCGCCTGGTTGTGTGGGGAGAGTTCTACTGTGGATAATTGTGTTTTAATATTGTTTAGTTCAAAAGGCTTCCATCTCTTTTAACTAATTAAGTATTTCTTCTGGCTGAGGTGGAAGGGGAAGTGGCAGTACCCTCAGGAACTGAGGCCTGGAGAGAGAGAGAGAGAGAGAGAGAGAGAGAGAGAGAGAGAGAGAGAGAGTGTCTGTGTGTGTGTGTGTCTGTGTGTGTGTCTGTGTGTGTTGCTGGGGGCGGGTGGAGCTGAAGCTCCTTTACTGACAGTGCTGACCTCTGAGAGAGCAGTGACCAGGAGTGGGGACAAGAGGGTAAAGTCCTTGAGCTGGAATACAGACCCGTGACAGGCTGAGAGGGATTTCGCAAGTGCTTCTGTGGTGGGTGGGGGCGGAGCCGTCGGAGGAGCAGCCCAGCACAGCTGTGATACGATCAGCCTTCAGCTGTAGAGCGGCACCATTTGGTCTCCAGTTCACAGCGGAGAACAATCTCCCAACTCTCTTTCCTCCCTGGCTGGGAGGGGACTACCTTCCTTCTGTGTCAGCTTTTAGTCTCAAGGCCAGCCTGGATACCACCCACCGAGCCTCCCTCCTGGGAGAACGAGGGGTCGGGAGCCTGGCAGATTTGCCCTTGTCATCCTTCTGGGTTCACTGCTCAGTCCCAGGACTGCCAGGTGTTGTGTGGTCCCAGCATCACTGTCTCTTAAGGATCATCTTGCTGCTTCTCTCAACTCCAAGCAGCTGCTGTCCCCGCTTGGGCCCCAGATCATTCCCTTCCTCATTCAGGTATTCAAGTAGTCACTAACACCCTGTAGATCCTTTCTCTTTCAGTGGAGGAAAGGGGGGAGGCGGGGGAAAGCAGCAGCTCTTTCCTAGCTGAGGGTATTTGTGATGGGTGTTCCCCACGCAGACTAGTACTTTATTTTCTAGATGAGCCTTAATAAGAAATAGCTCCTAATTCTACCAGATGTCTTAGTCTGCTGTCTCGACTCTCTGTCCCCCAATCCCTGACTCCCTGAAGCCTTGTCTTCATTTTGTTTCTGAGGATAGGCTTCAGATAGGGTTCTTCTGCCTTATGTTTAGGAACTGGATGGCCTGGCATGGGGTATTAATCTTGTGTGCAATATTGTGATGTCCATTGGTTGTCCTGGAGCTCAGCATTCTTTGGGAGCATAATTTTGCTTTACTCAGGCCTCTTAATTTTCCCTAGGACCTGCTGCCTCAGTGGCTTAGAGGGAAGGAGGAGGAAGGGTTTGCCCCAACCCTGCAATCCTTTCTTGGGCTTCCCTGGCAAGGAAGCTTCCAGTTATGGGTTGCTTGGGGGCACTAGGGGGAGGCTGGAAAGTGCGGGGAAGGGAGGATGCCTCTCACTTTAGTTAAGATTGTTGGCTACAGCTTCTAGGGCCAGATCCTGCCTGTCCTCCACTTGAGGATAGCAAAATGATGGAGAGACCCCAAGATTCTTAAGTCTAGGGAATCAGGACTTCTACGGGGTGTTAGCATCACCTTTGGTTGATGTGCATAGTAAATGTTAGAGCTGGAAAGCCACCATATTTCAGATGGGGAAACTGATTTGTCCCCATGGCCAGGACCAAAACCCAGGGCTTGAGTCTCTGCCCCTGCTCTTTCTGTTAAAACTGTGAAATTTTTCATCTGTCTCTTCTTACACTGCTGCCTGCTTTGATGCCCTCTACCTTCCCCTTCCTCACTCAGGATGCTCCAGACCTTATATGACTACTTCTGGTGGGAACGGCTGTGGCTCCCTGTGAACTTAACCTGGGCTGATCTAGAAGACCGAGATGGACGTGTCTACGCCAAAGCCTCAGACCTCTATATCACACTACCCCTGGCCTTGCTCTTCCTCATCATTCGATACTTCTTTGAGCTGTGAGCATACCAACATACCCCTATGCCTTCCCTGGCTGCCAGCCACAGTTTCTTGTACTTCAAGTTTGTCTCTTGCTGTTTAATTGGTCCTGGACCCTGGTGTTCTCACCACCCAGGTCCCTGCCTACTGTGTGCCCCCTACTGAAGGCAGCATTGTCTTTCTGAGGGCTCAGCACCCCCAGGCCCTTTCCTTCAATGGTTATTTGTTCTCACCCTCCACCCGCCTGGTCGCTAGTGAACACAGGCAGCTTTGTCAGCTATGGGCAGCCCAAGGCAGCCAGAGAGGGGGTTGCCGGGAAACTGAGGCCCAGGATAAAGTTGTCTGAGCTTGCAGCCCTGCCCCGCCAGCCCCCTAGCTTAGGGGCTACCAGGAGACTGAGGTGCTTCAAGAGAGCCAGACGGTCCTCACTCATATCCCTTCCCCAGTTACGTGGCTACACCACTGGCTGCCCTCCTGAATGTAAAAGAGAAAACTCGGCTGCGGGCACCTCTCAACCCCACTTTGGAGCATTTCTACCTGACCAGTGGCAAGCAGCCCAAACAGGTATGAGCTGCAGACCCTGTTCTGGGAGTTAAGAGTTCTGGTGGGGAGTGAGGAGGAGCTAGGGTTGGAATGCCAGCTCTGGTGGCGGAAGAGATGGGAAAGCAGTGGGGCCAACTTGGGTCATTACTGGCAGAGGGTGGGGTGCTGCTGAGTTCTGAAGCGGAGTGTAATGGGCTTCTTCACTACACTCAGGCAGAGGTAGAGCTTCTGTCACGGCAGAGCGGGCTCTCTGGCCGCCAGGTAGAGCGCTGGTTCCGCCGCCGCCGCAACCAGGACCGGCCCAGTCTCCTCAAGAAGTTCCGAGAAGCAAGGTAGGGGAGGTTGGAACGATAGAAACTGGACAGCAGAGTAAGGTCTGATGTATTTTGGTGGGAGGGGTGGGTCATAGCTGTATGCAGGGAGATTATACCCAGCTGAGGAGGGAAATTCGGTTATTAATATCCGTGAGAGGCTATCTGGAGGGAGGTACTTGGGGGTTGGTTGGAGGGCTGTGCCGTTCTCCCACCCCACTCTCCTAGCTATTTCTGCTTCCTCTTCCAGCTGGAGATTCATGTTTTACCTGATTGCTTTCATTGCCGGCATGGCTGTCATTGTAGACGTGAGTGGGGATTACTGGGAGGTGGGAGTAGATTCTCTGGCAAGGTGGGATGAGGCCACAGAATTTGGGTCCCTTCTCCTTTAACCTCTCACCATCTCTCTGCAGAAACCCTGGTTCTATGACATGAGGAAAGTTTGGGAGGGATATCCCATACAGGTACGAGATGGGTCCTGATTCCTTACATGGGGTGATTAAGAGAACCAGCGTAGGATAGGATTAGGACATACACATTCTTGTGAAGAGATGATCTCGGAATATGTGACAGAAAGGACTGGAGTCATGGTGCTAAACATAACCTCATGTTCTGGGAGGGCTGGGTTTGGAGAGGTGAGACCCTTGAGTCCAGTTGCTCTGGGGTCCCTTACCTTCCTCTTTTCTTTCCCCTCTCCCAGAGCGTCATCCCTTCCCAGTACTGGTACTACATGATTGAACTGTCTTTCTACTGGTCCCTGCTCTTCAGCATTGCTTCTGATGTCAAGCGAAAGGTGGGTCAAGGGGCTGTGCCATTAAGCCTAGGAGCCAAAATGAAGCCCTGGGATGAATAGCCTCCCCTGTGACTTCTGGGTGCTTTGGATGGAGTTGTGGGATAAGTGGAATTAAAGGTGAGGGGGAGGAAGAATGGAGGCTAGGGACCAGGAAAAGGTCCTCTGGAGGCTGCATCTTTTCTACAGGATTTCAAGGAACAGATCATCCACCACGTGGCCACCATCATCCTCATTAGCTTCTCCTGGTTTGCCGGTTACGTCCGAGCAGGGACTCTTATCATGGCTCTGCATGACTCTTCTGACTACCTGCTGGAGGTCAGGATTTCTGGGCATTTCTTCAAGCCTAGAGACCCTGGTGCAGGTTCTTCTGTCCCTCTATCCATTTTCGGTGGGGTGGTGGTGGTGGGGTAGTTGTGGTGGGGGGTGGATGTTCCTGGGATCAAGGAGCTGGGGGCACAGAGCCAGTGTGGTAACTGGGGCGTACATAGGAACGTATACAGGAGAGTAGGGAGCTCATGATGGATGGGGGCTATCTACACAGTCAGCCAAGATGTTTAACTATGCGGGATGGAAAAACACCTGCAACAACATCTTCATCGTCTTCGCCATTGTCTTCATCATCACCCGCCTGGTCATCCTGCCCTTCTGGTGAGTAGGAGGCGACACTATACTCCTGTTTTCAAGAAATCAGGAGTCTCCCTGCTCCGCACCCACATTTTCAGTCCTCCATCTTAACCCCTTCTTTTCTGTGTTCACAGTTCTTGTCTCTCCCTTTTCATCCCAAGGATCCTGCACTGCACCCTGGTGTACCCACTGGAGCTCTATCCTGCCTTCTTTGGCTATTACTTCTTCAATTTCATGATGGGAGTGCTACAGCTGCTGCATATCTTCTGGGCCTACCTCATTTTGCGCATGGCCCACAAGTTCATAACTGGAAAGGTGAAGCTTCTGTCCCCATTGTGTAGGCCCTACTCCCCTCAACTCTAGTACTGCCCAAATTCCCTTCCCATATCAGCAACCCTCTAAAAACTACTGGGGGGCCCTGGGTGTAGCTGGAAAAAGCCTACGGAGAGAGGCAGTCCTTAGGGGTTTGTAACCCTTCTCATCCCTTTCCACAGCTGGTAGAAGATGAACGCAGTGACCGGGAAGAAACAGAGAGCTCAGAGGGGGAGGAGGCTGCAGCTGGGGGAGGAGCAAAGAGCCGGCCCCTAGCCAACGGCCACCCCATCCTCAATAACAAGCATCGTAAGAATGACTGAACCGTTGTCACTGCTGCCCCTCAGATTAATGCATAAAGCCAAGGAACTATCCCACTCTCCCCACAGGGTCGCTTGAAGCTCTGGGGAGAAAGGAGAAAGCGAGAGGACGGTGTTCTTCTCTGTGTCCCCACCCCTGCTGCTTTTTCACCCAGTTGCCTTTAAACCAAATTCTAACCAGCCTATCCCCAGGGAAGGGGAGGTTGGTTATATCCTTGTCAGAGCGGGGGATGGTCTTATTTTCCTCTCTACTTTCCAAGTTGTCCTTTCTATTGCTTTCGAGACCTTTCCTCAGCTCCGGGGGTGGGGGTCACAACTCACATTCCTTATTCTTCAGAATCTGGCCCTAGCTCTCTGCCTTTGACTCCCGGACCTCCAGAGCCAGGGTCGTGCCTTACTGTCCCACCCGTGGGCCTCATTCTGCCAAAGTTGGACCAAGGCTCACCTTTCTAATCTCCCTAACTTGGACCAGAAACCAAAGCTGAGCTTTTAACTTTTTCCCTCCTAAGATACAAATGAATTGAGTGTAGGAGGGTGCACATGACCCTTATCCTACCTCTGCCAAAAAGTGGGGGCCACAATGGGGACTGCTCAGACAGTCTTTTGTTATTTCTCTGCCAGCTGTCCCTGTAGTCACAGGTCCAAGATCTTACTGCCTCCTTTCTCTGGCCTCTTTCCCTAGGCTAGCTGGTTTGGAGTAGAATGGCAACTAGTTCTAATTTTTATTTATTAAACATTGGGGGTTTTGGTTTTAAAGCCAGAATTACAGCTAGCGCCTGGCGTTTCAGCAGAGGGACCACTTCAGACCAAAACGTACTGTTAATGGTTTTTTTAATTAAAATATATTAAAGATTAAGTAAAACACGGCAACAAGTGTTTGAGACTCTTAAGAACTGAGAAGAGGGATCAACTAAATAAACTAAGGTAGTCTTCCTCATGCCTTCCTCATGGTTACATAACATTTAAAAATTTCAGATGGCAAGTAAGAAAAAGCAAAAGTAGAGAAAGGTCAAGATTAATGACAGCTGCCCACTGGGAAGGATGGGGGAAAACAGCTCTCTCATCAAAAGACCCCTAATTGGGAGTTGAGGGAGAGAAATCAAATCACAATCTTAGTTTTAACATCTTGTTAAAAGACTTTCAAGAAACAATACAAACCAGGGATAATAAAATACACAGCCCTCATTCTAGGAATAAAGTCTGTTAGAAGCATGAACACCTGAACAAATGTAGGATGGGAGGGGTGAGCAACAGGAGGACTGAAGGGATGTCAGGCCTAGGTTAGAGTGGTGACCTCTCCCACCTCTATGCCTCAGGAGGTGGGGGAGGGGCCCTGCCTGCTAGCACCACAGTGGAAGGGATCTCCTGATCCAGAACCCCCATTTCTATCTACTAGGAGCTGGGGGAGTAGCCAGACTAGAGACCTGGGGGTCAGAATTCAACAGTCAGGAAGACCCAGTTCCTGAGGAAAGGGCAGTTCAGGAAGGGTTCGGAAGGTTAGGAAGAAGGCTGTCCTCTAAAGAAGACGCCCTCTGCATTCGATGGCCCCACAGCAGCAAAGCAGCTCCTTGCCCTCCACGCTGCCCACCTCGTAGTTGTAGTCCCAGGTGAGTTCTGTCCCAGCCCGGATTCTCCTGAAGAGGAAGAAAAGGAAGGAGTGTGGTGAAACGGCAGATAACCCAGGCACCTGGGGTGACTGAGCATGCAGGTGGCGCCGGATCACAGATGGAGGAGCGACCCTTCAAATTTCTGTAGTCCTTGCCCCTCCCCAACCATCCCCTTTCCTGACTCCCTCTTACTTGCTGGCAAAGAAGGCCACCCATGGGAAGCGAAGATCATGAGTATCCACGAAGACATTCTGGACAAACAGGTTGGGGCTGCAGCTGTGCTATAGGGTTAAGGACAGATTCAAATAAGAACTAAGGAAACAGAATCTGGCTTTGTGGGGTGAGTGAGAGTTGGATGAAAACAATGCCATTTGATCCTCCCCATCACAACAGAGAAGTTTTGAAAGATCCTTTGAGATCAAGAATTTATAACAAGAAAAGGTGGGTTTACATAGTTGTGTTAAAAGTACTAGAAATGTGAGGACCATGGGATAATCAGCACATACAGGTGAGGGAAAGGGGTCTCACATTGAGGTAGCGGCCCAGGTTGCCTTCAAGCTTGGCATCGATGATGTAGCAAGACTCCTCCCCATCGTAGAATTGGCGTGTGTTCTTTCGAACAGGTGCACTCTCTCCCTTTTCCACGGATGCCATGTTGGTTGATTTAATGGCAATCCCATGGGTTGATTTAAGAGCAAAACCCCGGGTTGATTTTACTGCCACTTGGCGCTTCATTGGACCTGGACAGGAAGAATGGGGTTAGGCCTGTCCTACCTCATGACTGGATATTCTACTTCCATTTTTATCCCACCCAGGGCAGCTCAGGAATACCAATAAGCTGGGACTCTGAGGCAAAGAGCCTAGGTGGCATTTTTTTCAAGCAGGATTAGATCTGCTGGATAAAGGGGCTGAGGGAAAAGAGTAGGGAACTGGGAAGAAGAGAGGGAAGGGATGTGTCAAACATTGATATTAACAGTTTAGCTGGGAGTCAGGGAGCCCTCCCAGAGATGCTTCAACCCTCAGGATCTGAATTTTCCCTCCAACTGGTTCTTTCCTACTACCCCCCAAATTCTTCCAGACTACCAGACATGTTCTTCTTGTCCTCAAAGTCATCCCCTTCAGAGCCAGAGGAGATGGTCTGGATATCATCACTGTCAACGGCTGTGGCTGAAGTCTGACCAGCAGTGGGCTTTCGGCTGGTCCCGCTTTCCCCCTCACTTTCTGTGCTGCTGGACAGTGTCAGGATGTCCTGGGGAAGCGGAAGGGTGAAAAGAAGGAATAAGGGTAAATGGAGAGGGCCCTTTTGAATCCCTGCTTTTACCTATGGTTACGCAGGAAGGAGCTCAGACTATAGCAAGATTAGATGCTGGGTGAAGGAAAATGAGGCAGGAAGTCAAGGCCAGAGAAATAAGATATGTAACAGTAATTATGGTGACAGACTTGATGAGGTGAGAATGTTCCTTTACTCAGACTATGAATAAAACAGAAAGCTGGGTAAGGTGCAGCTTGAGAAAGGTCACTTACGTCAGGGTTTGACTGAGCAGAGGCCATGAGTCGTCGGCTCTGATGCATGCTAGTCTTACTTGGTGGGCGGCGAAGTCCTTCAGTCTTCACTGGAGAAGGATTGTAACCATAATTTCGAGAGCTTTCAGTAACTCTGATGGGAGAGGAAGACATGAGAGGGGTCAGGTTACTGGATGTTTCTTAGGCTACTTCTGTAGGCTTTAGAGAAGGTAGACTTGGAAAAAGGTCAAAGAGAGAGGCACTCACACTGACATCTTGTTCCGGTCATCAGGGTCCTGGAAGAGAGCAAGTGAAGGGTTAAATGTTTTCATGGTCCTGGATAACAAATCCAACGATTACAGACTTCACCTCAAATGACCTCCAAAGACATTAGCCAGTAACAGGTACACTATCTAAAGTGGAGTGTGTGTGAAGAAATTCCTCTGCAAGTTAAGAGTAACAATCATTCTCATCAGGAAGCCCCCCTGGGAGGGGTCTTTAACCCTTCCCAACAATAGGGCATTAAAAAATGTACACGGAAAACACCATGGGCAGAATCTTACGAGGACAAGGGACAGTTCACCACCTGTAATGTGCTAAGTTTCAACATCATTAAAAATACACGTAAGATCAATTCTTGTAAGATCATTCTACTATAATAAAAGAAAGCAATGATGTAGATAACTTGAAACAGCAATTAAAAAAAATTACTTATAAACCCTTCACTTTGGAATAAATCAGATACTTTCCCCCCAGCAGGCTGACTTTAAAATAATTTGGTTCTTTAAACCAACACTAGGAATGTATTAGGGGTAGGTTAATCAGATTTGCCACAGAAATATCCATCAAGTAAATAATCTGTATGTGAAGACTCATGAGGGAATTCTCTGGCAGTCCAGTGGTTAGAATTCCACGCTTCCACTGCAGGGGGCACAGGTTTGATATCTGGTCAGGGAACTAAGATCCCACAAGCTGCGTGGCACGGCCAAAAAAAAAAAAAAAAAAAAAAGACTCATGGTGAGACCACATTGTTTGTTACCACAAAAAAGTTATACAAAAGCCACAATTCTCAAGAGTTTCCTGCCACTGCTTACCTCTTTCTTGGGCTGCTTGATGTCACCCTCATCCTTGAAGCCCAGCCCTGAGGTGGAAGCCTTCTCAGCCTCCCCTCTGCCTCCCCCAGCGTGACCTTCCCCACCTTCACTAGTTTTGAAGGATGAACGGCTATCAGAGTCAGCAAAGCCACCTTCACTGACACTATTGCAGCTCAACCACGAGGCCACTTTGTTCTTGGGTGTCTCTTCAGAGGAAGGTGGATTGCAGCCACCTACAGGGATCGATGGAGGGACAGGAACACGTGGGGGCCCAAGGTCTGGGGGGCGAGAGTCCTTGGAAGGCATCTCAGACAATCCATTCTCCTTCTGGCCCCGGGTCTGCCGCCGGGTAGCATAGCTGCGCCACACCGAGCTGGTGCTGAAGTCCTCATCCTTACAGAAGTTATCATCTGAGCTATCGTCATTGGACTCTTCGGGGTCCTCTGTACCGCTGTTGCCATCTTCCTGGTCCTTCAAGTCTACTCCACTGCTGTCAGAGGAACAGGGGACATCACTCTCATATCCTTCCTTGAAGTTCTCCACGCTCTCGATATGGTCCAGATTGGCAAAATATTCATCACCCATTTCCAGGCCCTCCTTGTCGGCAAAGTCATCTGTCAGGATTTTGCCTGGGAATGAAGAGAAAGGCCTTCCAGGGTTATGAGGTGCTTTTAGAAAGAATAAAGTTCATTCCATCAATATCCAGCCCACCAGCAAAGAGAGTCAAATCGCCTCCATTATGGTGTCTCATTTCTCTTTGATGATACCTCCTTCTTCGCGTCTTAACTATGAGAATAAGCGGAACTTACTATAGTTTTAAATCTTGCCCTTTCTGCCATCCCATTCTTCCCCTTTACTTTGTTTACCAAAAGAGAGTTCTTCAGTTATGCTAAATCTCTGGGTGGAGTGGAGTGATGGGGGAAAAAATGAAACACTGGACTCTACTATCATGTCTCTCTGCTGAAACATCATGTCCACAATTTCATCCCTTTTTTTTTTAAACATCTTTATTGGAGTATAATTGCTTTACAATGGTGTGTTAGTTTCTGCTTTATAACAAAGTGAATCAGTTATACATATACATATGTTCCCATATCTCTTCCCTCTTGTGTCTCCCTCCCTCCCGCCCTCCCTATCCCACTCCTTCATCCCTTTTTGTTCTCATCCTCCTGAAGCACTTCTGTCCCTTCTTGATCCACCCAGACAGGCACATCACTCATGTTCTTTATAGAAGAAAATTCTGGCTTCCCCTTTCCCCCAGTTCACATGTTAAGCATTCTTAAGTTCAACTTGTCTATGATTCAATGTCCCACCGTGTCCTAACCCCAGAAAGCAACCCTTTCATTTCATCACCAACCTGCATAGATACAGACAAAAGAGCCTTTGGCAATGTCATCCAAGCAGCGGATACCCCAGCCCTTGTTCTGGGTCTTGAAGAGCTGCAGTCGAACCTGCAGTCCATGCTGCACCAACCGGTTTGTGCACATGTTTGGGTCACAATTGCAGCGTTTGTTACACTCATAAACTCTGGGAGGAGGTCACAATAAAATCAATCATAACATGATCACTAGAGCATCCATTACATACACAGAACTTTTATAATTTTTAAGGTGTCATCATTTATCAGGTAATGATCTAAATGAGATTTACTGAACTGTCTATGCTCTTTGATTCACTTGGGAATATAGCCCAAAGAAATAACTCAGAAGGGGGAAAAGTGACTGATACAGATATTTATAGCACTACAGATAGTAACAGTGAATAACAGAATGCCTAATGACTGGAGAAAAGCTAAGCAAACTATGAGGTGAATATGGATTCAGAGACATTAAAATAAGTCAATTTGTAGAAATAGATACATAAAATAAAGATACTTAAGGGACTTCCCTGGTGGTCCAGTGGTTAAGAATCCGCCTTACAATGCAGGGGATGCGGGTTCGATCCCTGTTTAGGGAACTAAGATCCCACATGCTGCGGGGCAACTAAGCCTGCGCGCCACAACTACTGAGCTCGCGCACCTCAACTAGAGCTCGTGTGCCACCAACTACAGAGCCCACGCACCCTGGAGCCTGTGTGCCACAACTAGAGAAAGAAAAAAACCCTGCACGCCACAACTAGAGAGAAGTCCACGTGCTGCTACAAAGAGCCCATGTGCTGCAACTAAGACCCAACACAGCCAAAAATAAATAAATCTTAAAAAAAAAAGGAAACGAAGCATCTTTGTTAGGTCCCTTAAAACCCCACCGGGGTTGGGAAAGTATTAGTGCTCATATACTCTGTTTACAGCTGATAAAACAGGATCAGCTTGGAAGCAACAAGGCCAGAATTTGATCTCAGGTCTAATCACCAACACATGAGATTTTCAGAGTAGCTATACTGAGTATCATTCATTCATTCATTCAACAAAATTTGAATGGTTACTATGTGCCATGCACTGGGTAAATTAGCTGCTGGTGATACAATGGTGAGCAAGACAGACAAGGTTCCTGCCCTCATGGAGATTACCTTCTAACGGAAAAGAGAACAAAAACAAGTCAACAAATAAAATAAAGTTGTCACAGATACTAAAGGACACTCTCTCAATGAGAGAATGAAGGGAGTGAAAATGACCTAGTTTTAGAGTGACCAGGAAAGGTCTCTCTGAGGAGATGAGATTAAAGCTGAGAGCTCAAGGTTAAAGAAGATAATCATGCAAACAACAGTGGAAGGATGCCAAGAAGAGGGCACAGTACGTACAAAGCCTCTTGAGGTAGGCTGGCAAACACTGGGTGAACTGGATCCAGGCACTGAAGAATATCAGTGTGGTTGGAACAGTTTTGGAAGTAGAGAGATAGGAAGGAGCCAGATAGTACATTGTCTTGTGATCCAAGATTAAGAGTTAGAATAATATCCAAAGTGCAGTGGAAAGCTTTTAAAGAGTTTTAAGCAGGGGAGTGACATATTTGTGGTTATTTGAAAATATTCTTATGAAACATTTCAAACATGTAAAAAAGATATAATGAACAGGCACCTACTACTCAGCATTATCAAATCTAAATGTTGTTACAAGATTCAATTTTTTTTGTTTATAATTAAAACATAAATGATACAATGCAGCTAAAGCTAACAGGTGTCTTTTCCTTTGCTTAGTTTTCAATATGCACTCAGCTCAAATTTATGTCCTGATTTCCCCAGTAGTCTCAATCTCCTCTGAAGATACTCAAAACCATCAGGTTTTCTATCAAACCCCCTTTCCCAAAAGTCTCTCCTGCAGCCAAATCTGACCTGCTCTGACACTGGCTGTTCTCTACATCTGGTGCACAGCTGTCAGCCTGGAAGCCCCCTTGACTTCACTATCATGTGGGATTCCCCTCACTCCTCTTTTGAGCTGGAGCCTCTGTTTCCTGGATCAGTATATGCCTTCTTCTCTCTTGTCTTTTCCCCCCCATTTTAGTAAACATTTCCAGTAATTTTCTGAGAGGGAAAATAATGGAAAATTTTGAGGTGTTTCATGTCTAAAAAATGTCTTTAGGGACTCCCCTGGTGGCGCAGTGGTTAACAATCTGCCTGCCAATGCAGGAGATAGGGTTTGATCCCTGGTCCGGGAAGATCCCACATGCCACGGAGCAACTAAGCCCATGTGCCACAACTACTGAGCCTGCACTCTAGAGCCCACAAGCCACAACTATTGAGCCCGCGTGCCACAACTACTGAAGCCCATGAGCCCTAGAGCCCACGCACCCCAACTACCTAAGCCTACGTGCTCTAGGGCCCATGTGCCACAACTACTAAGCCTGCGTGCTGCAACTATTGAAGCCCGCAAGTGTAGAGCCCACGCTCCGCAACAAGAGAAGCCTGCGCAACACAATGAAGAGCAGCCCCCGCTTGCCACACTAGAGAAAGCCTGTGTGCAGCAACGAAGACCCAACGCAGCCAAAACCAAATAAGTTAAAAAAAAAAAAAAAAGGCTTTAGCCTACTTTAACCAACAACTGATAGTTTTCCTGGGTTTAGAACTCTAGGTTAGAAATAATTTTCCTTAGAATTCTGAACAGATTCCTTAATTGCCATCTAGCTTCCAATGTTATTTTGAGAAGGCCGAAGTCACTTTGAATTCTTTTTTTTTTTTTTTGAATTCTTGTTTCTTTTGTGGTCTCTTTCTCTTCTCTAGAAGGTTTTAGTATTTTCTTTTTGTCCTCAGTGTTCTGTGGACACAATGAGCACATTTTATCATCATGTGTTTTAGTGGGGATCTATTTTCATCCGTTATGCTAGGACCTGACTGGCCTTTTCACTTTGGAAATACACTTCCTTCCATTATGGGAAAGCATCTGAATTACTTCACTGATGATTCTTTCCTTTTTCATCCTCTCTGTTAATTATGTATCTTGAGTATTAGGCTAATTAGTTCACATATTCATATACACCCAGCTTACCACATTATATCCCACTTTTTTCACTGTCCTCCTCTTTCCCTGACCTGTCCTTCTCAATCTCACATGCTGGCTCCACCTCCTCTGCTCAATTTCTAGTTGGATAGCCCAGGGCTTACTCTGGGCCCCTTCTCTTTTCTATTATCGATATTCTCTCTAGATGAACTTGTCCAGGCTTTAACTATCACTCCTGAGCTGATGACTCCTAATTCTTTATGCCCAATCCTTACACTTCTCTTCAGAAGTCTCAATGCCCTTTTTTCTTAAAAAAAAAAAAAAAAAAAATTAAATAAATTTATTTATTTATTTGGCTGCGTTGGGTCTTCGTTGCTGCACGCAGGCTTTCTCTAGTTGCAGCGAGTGGGGGCTACTCTTTGTTGTGGTGCGCGGGCTTCTCATTGTGGTGGCTTCTCTTGTTGCTGAGCACGGGCTCTAGGCTCGCGGGTTTCAGTAGTTGTGGCACATGGGCTCAGTAGTTGTGGCTCGTGGGCTCTAGAGCGCCGGCTCAGTAGTTGTGGCGCATGGGCTTAGTTGCTCTGCGGCATGTGGGATCTTCCTGGAGCAGGGCTCGAACCTGTGTCCCCTGCACTTGCAGCCGGATTCTTAACCACTGTGCCACCAGGGAAGTCCTCAACGCCTTCTTGACATTTCCACTTGGGTTGCCTAACAGGCATCTCAGACTTAACATGGCCAGAACAGAAGCTGACTTTTACTCAGACCTGCAACTCTAGCTCTAGTCTTCCATCTCAGTAAAAAGCACCAGCATCCACTTAGTTGCTCAAGTATAAAATTTAGGACTTGTCCTTGATCTGTTCTTTCCCTCCCATTCCGCAATCTATGAAGTTCTGCAGCTCTACCTGCAAGTGCATCCCCAAGTGTATCCGCTTTCATCTCTACTGCCACCTTCATTCTAGTACAAGCCCCAGCAACCACCACTTCTTACCTATGTTCCTGAAAGTATCTAATTGGTCTACCAAATTCTACTTTTGCTGCCCTAAAGACTTATTTTTCATAGATAAGTCAGAGTAATCTTTAAAAGGCAGATCACATCATTTGCCTGCTTAAAATTCCCTAACAGCTTCCCATCACATCATGAATTTGACTCTAATTTTTATTCTGATTTACAAAGTCCTATATAATCAGGTCTCCTCTCTGAACACATCTCGCTTGCCAGAGTAAACCACAATCTGTTAGAATAATCGTACAGCTCTGAAATCAAGGTGATCTTTTACTGCAACAGAAAATTGCTAGATACTATTCAATCATTTTATGTATTCATTTCGAGGAAAGCTCAAGGAAGAAACCTGGGCTGGGAATTCAGTAACTGAGGCTTAATTGATAAAATGTCTGTTTCAGTTATCCTATTTTTGGCTCCAATTTTTAGAATTCTGATGGTTGTTACAAGCACAGAAAAACAAGAATTCAGTCTCTGAGGTGCTTCACTTTCCCCTGACTACTTACCCTGTGGGAAGACACTCTTCTAGTCTCTTGTACTGGTAGCCAGAGTTAGAGTTGATTTGGCCGCCTGGGGTACAGGCTGTAGCCTGGACAGTTAGCTGATGGCAGGTACACTTGGACCTGTATAAAACAGAAGGGTACAACAGCTACAGCTGTGAGACTTTCTTTAGAGGCAAGAAGTTACTACTGATAAAAGGATGGTGATAGAGCAGTGAAATTTTTCTTCTTGCATACATATAAATGAGAACGTTAAAGACAGAATATGACAGAGTGAGAATAAGATAAAGAGACAGAGAACAAAACAAGTGGCAACCAAAAGCATAATGGAGGGAAGCAAAGGAAAAGGAGAATCAGAGAAACGAACATAAGACACATGCACCCAGGGTTAAGCTATGGGGCCCCAGCCTCTCAGTCTCATAGTTTTCATGGAGGCCTTATGGCAGGAGCTCCAGCTAAGAAGGTAAAGGGAGGTGAGGAAAGGAGGAGTGCAGTATAAGGCAAAGAAGTGGAAAGAAAGACAATCACAACAAAGTTGGAGGCAGGGCCAGCAATTCCTTAACCAACTCACTTGTCCCGGCACCCATCTTTGCAGTCACAGCCAACCAGAAATTCAGCGCCTGTGTTAATGAAAACACCCTTGCCCGGGATTCGTTCCTTGCTGTAGGCCACCTGAGGTGGGGGAGTTGTGTCAATCTCATTGACACAGGACAGAGGAACATCTTCCTTCCCATAGGTGATGTCCAAAATATAGTAAAAAGGCTTATAGGGCTGAAACTTTCGGTCCACAAGAACATATGGATCCAAACAGAACATCTCCAGGAAGAGGAAGTCACAGCCTGTCTCAAAAAGGTAGCGCTCAATCTCTTGCATTGTCCGAAGGCAGAGGCCACAGGGTGTCTTATAGATAACATGAAAGCCCATCTTGCGGTTAACTCGGCGCCGGGCTGTCATCCGCCGGAAGTCATACAGTAGTGGGACTAGGAGAGGGTTCTTGCCCCGATACTGCTCATTTCTCATAGGTCTGACTCGAGACAGACAAGTATAGCTGCAGACATGAGGTAAGTAGAAAAGCTTCTCCATGGGGGCGCGGTAGGAGGGCTCTGCCGGGGCCCGCTCCAGCATGCCATGGAAGGCTGGGGGTGCTGGGGGAGCTGGGGGTGCTGGGGCAGAGGTTGTGGATCCTAAAGGTGATCTGCAAATGAGATGCAAGAATTCAGATGAGAAAGCAATAGCACCTCTCTAGTGTACACTTAGCCCATCAGCTGGCTCAACCACTTCTCTAACCTTTCAAATAGCTGTCCTCTTAAAGCTAAAGATGATACAAGAAAGTCAAATTTCCCCTTGCCTTACTAAACCTGGACAATGACATGCTCTGGTTACTCTTCAGTGACTGATAATATCTCTATTTCAACAGCATATATTTTCCTAAAATTTTTTTTGCCTGCGACTTATGGAAGTAGAGTCCAGTCTTCTACCAATGCTAGTTTTTCCTGCTATGTGTCCTATAAATGCCCTTACTGACTCCCACGATTCAAGGAAAGAGGCTACAGAGTTCCCTTTCTATTGTACCAATGATGACACCATATTCAATAAGCAATCTTAACAAATGACTTTCTGGTGATTGTATTTTTAGAAGCCTAGTTTCTAATTCAATTATTTTTACATTCTGTTTCTGGTAACGTCCAAGTGTAAAGCTTCCTTTTCAAGTTCAAACTTCTCACCATCATAATCTTAACTAGACACCTTGTAGCTAAGGAACCTCCCTATACAGTGACCATTCAGTCCACACTGCCAACACCCCCAAAAGAGAGCCTGAGATTTTCTCACCTATGTGTCTGACTGATCCCAGGTTTCCCACCAGGAGCATTTTCACTGAGTGCAGGCGATGTAGGGGAGGAATGACCAGAGCCCACAGATCCTGGCCGGAAGGATGTGCTTTTTTTGGCTACCTGCTTCCGAGATTGGGCAAGCTGGCTTTCCAAGCTTCTAGGAGATTAGAGATCATATAATAAGGGATACAGAAAATACAATATGAAAGAAACCAGCGAAAAAGAAGGAATAGCACTCACTCACTGTCACCTGCCTGGGGGGACAGAGGTGGACCAGGTGGGGCAGGTGGGGCAGGTGGGGCAGGTGGAGCTGTAGGCTGAGGGGGCTCCACTGGCTTGAACTGGGTTCCAGTACTGGTCAGATCCTGAGTGTACTGGACCACGGGACCTTTGCTCCTCACAGCACCTATAGGAAAAAGGAAATTGACCATTGAGAAGATGAGAACTGTGTCATTTATATTCATGCACACATCTAATCCTCAATTTATATAATCTAAAAAAGCAACAATGGAAACATTTTGACTAAGTGCTAAGACTGTCAGATCTCACTATTTACACCAATGAGTGGGAATACTGGCACAGGCTGACTTTTACTTAAATAACAAGATTTCATCTTCCTGCCTCAGACGATTTACATTAGTAATTATCTCATACTTTGGTAAAATTTTTCAAAAACGCATTCTTTGATCAACTAATGTTGTCAGGAAAAATTAACCAGAAAGTATGCCAGGAATATATAAAAACAAAAACAAAACTGGTTTGGGCTTTAAAAAAACTGACCACAGATAACACACAAAGCATATAATCTTCACGTGGATAACAGGTAATTACTACCAACAATACCCCTAACCTAAGCCAGTTGTTTCAGATTTTTATGTGTTTTTTAGAACAAATCAGAGCCATAGAATGTGCAGGCAGCATCACAAATCCATCACCACTACTGGAAACAATTCAGGGCACATGTCCTGTTTTCAATGAGTCAGTAGTGTAATCCTGGCAAACAAAGGATATAGCCATTGTACATAAACCCCTTTGCTGGTTTGTCCATTTCTTCCTTCTCCCAGGGTATCTTTCAGGACATACCCATATTTGGACGTGTCCTGAGCTGTCCGCCTTGCTTCTTCTCTAGCGTAGAGGCTGAGGATGTCTTCATGCTGAACATGGGCTCCAGCCGTGTAGAGCCTCGATAGATCCATTCACATCTTTTGTCATCCTGGGGGATTGGGAGGAAGGAACGGTGGCGGGGGGAATGAGTTAAAGGCTAGAATCTACACCGCCGCTTGTGAAGAATATACACTATGTGCCTCCCTTGGGCGCAATCTCCCTGATGAGCCCTGAATTCCCTATCTATTCAATAAGCTTATGTGCCAGGCTCCATGACAGGCATCAGGAATTCAACAACAACAAAAACAAACAAAAAAAACCCCCAAAACAAAAACACATATATTCCTTGTGTGAAAAATTATAAGAGAGATAGATGTTTATACTGAGTATAAGAAGTGTAACAAGGATCATAAGGCCTTAGGATCAAAGGGCTGAAATAGTTCAGAGAAGAAATATAATTCTAAGAAAGGCATGAGACAGAAGAAAAGGATAAGTATAGAAGATCTAAGAGTTAAACTGGGCCTTGAAAGATCATCAAGACCTCGAATTCACTGATCCTTCTTTTTTGTCCCACTATGCTATCAAAGCCCTAACCCTGGCAAACAGAACTAGCCGCCTTCTCTGTACCTACATGCATTGTGGATACTCCTGGAGAAAAACAAAAACAGTGTCATGCAGATTAGTGTCATAATTAAATTCAGGGAATTTATTTTTAATAACCACTCATACAGGAACCAAAAAGAAGATAAAGTAAAATTTGACCCAAAACAGCAAGAATAGGTAAGAGAATAAGAAAGAGGAAAACTACGGCATTTCTACAAAATCATCATCATTATCGCCTCTTATGCTCCCCCATCTCACCCAAATCCCTGCCTCTAAAACTCTAGGGAAGAAGAGTACCAGGAAGAGGATCCTGACTAGGCTGCCGTCCACCTCCTCAACTCGGGACTTCCACCACGTGCCTTCCCACTCAGTCTTGATAAGCTGTCCACTCTTGAGCAAAACCATGGGGCGGTTGGGGTAAGCAGTGATATACTCCTCTATGAAGTCTCGGCAGGAGATGTCTTCTATGTCCTCCCAAGTCTTTTTCACTGTCCCAAGGAAGAAGTAGGGCTGAGAGAGGGCAGGTAGGGCATGTCTTGATAGGGGAAAATGGTTGGCAAGGAGACATTTGGTATTTTTCAGGTTGGGAGGGAGAGAAAAAATAAACGAAGAAATCATAACCTCAAGGGAAGCAAAACCAAGATCACCTAAAAGTATTGAACCTAATGTGTAAATGTACACTCAAATCAAGTAAATACTAAATAAGCAATATGAAAACATAGGTGAGGCACTCATTTCATAAAAATGTTTGTTTCTTCTTAGGAAAAGTCAAGTGGAAATTCTTGCTAACTTGGTAAGTCTAAAGGTAAATCAAAAACAATAGGTGGCACCATGAAATTGATTTAAAAAAACCTGTCCTTCCTTCTCATGCTCCATCAGGCTTTTAAGGGACCCTGAATGTATTTACTGCCATGTTATGTGGAAACACAGCCATGTTAGTTGACTCTTCTGCAATTAAAAACAGTTGCTTCTGTTAAAGAGTCTCTCCCAAGCCAGAGTCACAAGTACAGAGGACACTATGAAGCCCCCATCTAATACAGCTTCTGTAGAAAGCACCATGAGAAAGTGCTATGAAAGCACTATGCAGACTACAGATTTATACAAATGTTAGATTAAGCATGAGACTAGGAAAGAAGTAATATCTTCTCAAACCTAAATCACTCAGAAATGAAATCAAAAGACACCTACAATATGAGCATCCACTCAAGGTAAGTCATGCTCTTCTAGTGTCTGACTCTTTGGCTGCAAAGACCCAGCACTAGAGATGAGCAAATTAAACTGTAACTCTCAAAGGACATTAATGAAACTTATCCTCTTTGAGACTAAAGCACCAAAAACATTAGGGCCTTTTAATTGGTTGTGTTAAGAAGAAATACAAGGTAGAGGAGGAAATGGATAGAACTAAGGAAGAAAGGAGGGACACTCACGTGGCCGGCAAATGGGATACAGTTCAGACTGTGTAACATAGGAAGCGTAGCCGTCATCAAAGAAAATGAGAAACCTGTAAGGAAAGAGTGACGGTAGAAAGATTGGGGGTTATGATATTTAACTCGACCAACAGAAATTATCTTATCATAGCTTCCACACCTCTGGATCACAAACAGGACACACTCCAGGGAAGATGTTCGGTGCACTACTTTCTTCCTACTATTCTCTCTTCCCACCCCAAGAGTTAAGAATTCTCCCTTAGGTTAGCAGATGCAAACTATTACATACAGAATGGATAAACAATAAGGTCCTACTGTATGGTACAGGGAACTATATTTAATATCTTGTGATAAACCATAATGGAAAATAATATTAGAATTCTCCCTTAATCTAACCAACATATCCCCACTTTGCCAAAAGCTATTTATTCTCATTATACTGTCAGATTCCTAAACTGCTGAAAAACATTTAGTCTCCATTTCTTCCTTCTATATGAATTCTCTATTCCACCTAACCATTAATCAATCTGAATTATTCTCCCCTACCCAGTTTTCTCCTTGAGAAAAGGAGAAAAAAGGGTGTGTGTGGGGGGGTGGCGAGAAAGAATCATCCACATGACTCCATGGCAAAGAAAGAGTTTCTGGCCACTGGGGACTAAGAACACAAAAGCTAATTGTGAGATCTGGACTGTGGCTTGAACAGGGCAGGTGCTGTGCTCCCGGCTCCCACTCTCTTTACAATCCTCTGTCCAGGTACCTGAGCTTGTTTTTGACGTTTGGTGTCTCAGCTACAATGCCAGCGTAGAGCCAGACCTGATTCCCATCTTTGTATTTGGCCACTACTCGACTGCCCACATACAGCTTGTCAGCAGGAGGGTGGTAATCATAGGCAATATGGTTCCCTGACAGAAGACTCTTTCCTTTGTTGTCAAATTTCACCTTGTATTTCTTCCCTGGCCCTGAGTAAAAGGGAAAGATAAACAAAAAATTTTAAAAACCGTCAGTTTCTGTGTGAATCCTGGTTGCTACGTGAGAGACAAAAGGCAAGGCTATGGGGAAAAGAAACAATCAGCATTGGAGACCTGCAGGTTGTCTTTCATTAGTTCTTCCTCTAGCTTGAACATACCAACCGTCTGGATGGCAATAAGGGTGCCTTTGTGCCACGTCTTAGTTCTCTTCTTGCCCAGAATGCGCATGCTAACCACCAGGTCACCATCTTTACTCAATTCTCCAGACATTTGACTCAAGGTTCCTAGGAAGAAAGCATAAAGAGATATGGCATAGACTGGGGAAAGAATGGAAAAATAAAGAAAGTACTGGGTTATTGGGGCAAGTGGGGTAATCTTTTGATCCTTAGCCACTTTTACTGCTCTGTTGGCCAAGGGCAGAAATATAAGACACAGTCGAATCAACTGTTTATGCTAACAGGAAAAACTTGAATTGAAATTCACATGTAACTCAAGACCATCTCACTTTAACCAAATATTTCCAACTCCTTATTAATAACATTAATTACCACTCATTAAATGCCACGTAGCATTTTATAAAACATATTCCTGGGAGGGATCTCTTAACAGCCACACTCTACAAAGTTTCCCTCAGACCTCTTTTTAAGGGTTTGAGTTACTCTCTTCTCTTTAACCTTCATCTGGAAGAAGAAATCACGAACATGGAGCTAAAAAGGTATTTGGACAAAGCCATCACACAGTAGAAAACCAGCAGACAAAAGACTTAAGCCAAGGGACTTCCCCGGTGGTCCAGTGGTTAGGACTCTGCATTTTCACTGCCGTGGGCCTAGGTTCAATATGTGGTTGGGGAACTAAGATCCCATAAGCTGTTCAGCAGGGGGAGAAACGACAAGCAGACAGCAAGGAAAATCTGTGGTGTTAAAAGAACCAAACAGAGGTGAAGAAGGATTCTGAAATGCTAAAACAAAGCCAGTTATCCATGAAATCTCTTTGTAGGATTTCATGCCCGCACCTATACCGAGGTGCCTCCTGACTCTAACCTTTGTGTAGATCCTGGGAACTGCTCTTCTTGTTGACAGCGTCCATGAACTTCTGGACATCTTGAGCTGACTTTCTTAAGGCAGCCATAGCTTCACGGAGCTGTAAGGAAAGGGATGAGGGAATCAAGTTTTAAAATAGTAGCACCGGTTCTT
This sequence comes from Pseudorca crassidens, assembly GCF_039906515.1. NCBI lineage: Eukaryota > Metazoa > Chordata > Mammalia > Artiodactyla > Delphinidae > Pseudorca > Pseudorca crassidens. Next base: position 108,308,538 of record NC_090297.1, on the reverse strand, counting down.
TTTTAACATCTTTATTGGAATATAATTGCTTTACAATGTTGTGCTAGTTTCTGCTGTACAACAAAGTGAATCAGCTATATGTATACATATATCGCCATATCCTCTCCCTCCCACCCTCCCTATCCCCCCCCACCAGGTGGTCACAAAGCACCAAGCTGATCTCTCTGTGCGATGCAGCTGCTTCCCACTAGCCATCTATTTTACATTTGGTAGTGTATGTATGTCAATGCTACTCTCTCACTTCATCCCAGTTTACCCTTCCCCCTCCCTGTGTCCTCACATCCATTCTCTACATCTGCATCTTTATTCCTGTCCTGCCCCTAGGTTCATCAGAACCTTTTGTTTTTTTTTTTAGATTCCATATATATGTGTTGGCATACAGTATTTGTTTTTCTCTTTCTCACTTACTTCACTCTGTATGACAGACTCTAGGTCCACCTCATTACAAATAACTCAATTTCATTTCTTTTTATGGCTGAGTAATATTCCATTGTATATATGTAGCACCAGTTCTCCAGCATAAGAACTTGTCTTTTAAAAAGCAAAATAGAATGAGTTATGTTTAGAAGCTTATAGTTACTTTATCAGGCAAAACCTGCCCTTTCTTACAAATCTGGTTCAGAAATCAGCTTTAGGAAGCTATCCTTGACTAATTTAACTGCCAAATTCTACATTCATACAGCACTCAGTGCATGCATCTATAAGAAACTTTTGCATTCTTTTAACACCTATTAGAGAACTGCAACCCATAGGGCTGATTATGCAGGGTGAACGATTATATGCTGATAGCTGAACTGACCGAATGGTCAGGCCAAAAGTTTCTCCCATTTTCATATTCTTATCTCTCACCCTTCTCTTACCCATCCCAACTTACCTTCTGGTCTTTTGGAGTTCTGCTCCCAGCATCACCTACAGATGAGAAAAACTCTGAGTGTAAGGGACTTACACATAAGAATTTCCAAGAAATCAAGAACTAAGCTACTTAACAGGATTACCATGGAAACATTATTGATAACAACTGAAAACTAGATATAGATATACATATCTATGTGAAAGTACCAAAAGCATTTAGAAAGATACACAGCAAATAGGTAACAGTGCTTACCTGGGGATAAAGTACTGGGACAGGTGATATTCTGTGGGATTTTCAAATATTTGAATTCTCTCTTTTTAAATTTGTTTATTTTTATTTTTTGGCTGCATTGGGTCTTTGTTGCTGTGCGTGGCCTTTCTCTAGTTGCGGCGAGCGGGGGCTACTCTTCGTTGCGGTGCATGGGCTTCTCATTGTGGTGGCTTCTCTTGTTGAGGAGCACAGGCTCTAGGCGCTTGGGCTTCAGTAGTTGTGGCACACGGACTCAGCAGTTGTGGCTCGCGGGCTCTAGAGCACAGGCTCAGCAGTTGTGGCATGTGGGCTTAGTTGCTCCATGGCACGTGGGATCTTCCCAGACCAGGGCTCAAACCCGTGTCCCCTGCATTGGCAGGCGGATTCTTAACCATGGCGCCACCAGGGAAGCCCAAATATTTGAATTCTTATAACAATAATTTATGGGTTATTTGAATGATTTGAAAAGTGAAATATAGTCAGTGAATTAAGCAAAAATGTTTCTTCTTGAGTAGTGCTGTCCAACAGAACTTCCTGCTATGATAAACATGTTCTGTATCTACACTGTCTAATATGTTAAAATTTGGCTACTAAGCACATGAAATGAACTTTAAATTTTACTAAAAATTCTTTTAAAATCAGGTATAATTCACATACCAAGAAATTTACCCATTTAAAATGTTTAATTCAGTGGTTTTTAATGTATTCACAAGGTTGTACAACCACCACCACTATCTAATTCTAGAACATTTTCATCACCCTGAAAAGAAACCCCACTAATGAGTATGGGGTTTCTTTCTGGAGTGATGAAAATACCCATTAGCACTCACTCCCCATTCCACCCTTCCCACAACCCCCAGCAAACATTAATCTACTTTGTGTCTCTATGGATTTGCCTATTCTGGATATTTCATATAAACGGAGTCATATTATATGTGGTGCATCATATCAGATTCATCTATGTTGCAACATTTATCAGCACTTCATTCCTTTATATGATTGAATAATATTCCATCGTACGGCTATGCCATATTTTATTTATCCATTCATCAGTTGATGGACATTTGGGTTGTTTCCGCTTTTTGGCTGTTATGAATAATGTTGACAGGCACATTTGAATATCAGTTTTTATGTGGGCATATGTTCTCATTTCTCTTGGGTATATGGCTAGGAGTGGAATTGCTAGGCCATAAGGTTTAACCTTTTGAGGAACTGAAAGATTTGTCCAAACTGGCTGTACCATTTTACATTCCCACCAGCAATTTAGAGGATTCCAATTTCTCCACATCCTTGTCAACACTTATTACTGTCTATCTTTTTAACTACAGCTATCCTAGTAAGTATAAAGTAGTTTTGACTTGCATTTCCTTAACAACTAATGATGTTGAACATCTTTTCATATACTTATTGGTCATTTTCACATCTTTGAAGAAATATCTATTCAAATCTTTTGCCCATTTTTAATTGGGTCATTTGTCTTTTTATTCTTGAGTTGTAAGAGTTCTTTATACATTCTGGAAAATACTAGGCTTCACATTTCACATATTTTTTTATTTTTGGTCACACCACATGGCTTGCGGGATCTTAGTTCCCTGACCAGGGATTGAACCTGGGCCCTTGGCAGTGAAAGTGTGGAGTTTTAACCACTGGACTGCTAGGGAATTCCCACATTTCACATAATTTAAATAGCCACATGTGGATAGTGGCTACTGTATCGTACAGTGAAATTTTAGATATTTATAACGTATATTTAAAATGGGGGGACTTCCTTGGTGGTCCAATGGTTAAGAATCCACCTTCCAACGCAGGGGACGCTGGTTTGATCCTGGTCGGGGAACTAAGATCCCACATGCTGTGGAGCAACTAAACCTGCACACTGCAACTACTGAGCCCGTGCGCTCTGTAGCCCGCGCACCACAACTAGAGAGAAGCCCGCATGCTGCGCCAAAAGATCCCGTATGCTGCAATGAAGATCCCACAAGCCACAACTAAGACCTGACGCAGCCAAATAATAAATTAAAATTAAAAAAGGCAATGGTGGTAATCATTTTGCAATAAACATACATATCAAATCATTATGTCTTATACCTTAAACTAATACTATATTATTTGTCAATTATATCTCAATAAAACTGGGGGGGGGGAAGTAGCAAAAATAACTAAATAAATAAAAACAAAAATGGAAAGCAATGTACATTTCTGAAAATAACAAAAATAGTTAAATAAACTACAACATATCTAAATGAGGTTCATAAAGAATCTTCAATAACACGAGGCAATGCTAATGATATATATTAAGTTTTAAAAGTTAGGATACAAAATTATTTATTTGATATGAACTCAACCTTGGAGAGAATACACAGACACACCTGTGCATGTGCACACATTCCTCAAAGAACTGTGACTATGGCATATGATTAATATCTGTTATCTTAGAACTCCACAACTGTAAAAGGCTTCAAAACACATGTTCTATATTTGAGGACAAATTAAGGACGGACGGTTATTAATCTTGCAGGGATTTTTACCTTTAAAATATATTTAGATACATTCATGTGGTAAAAAATTCAAACATAATAAAAGGACACACAATCAAAAATAAGTCTCCCTCCTGCCCCTGCTTCTCGTTACTTGCCTCAGAAATAACCAATATTAACAGTATCTTTTGCAGCCAAAGATATTCTGCAAAGTTACATATGTATTCTATCCTGCCTTCATCCTTTTACTCACACTCAACATGCAGGTTTTTTTTTTTTTTTTTTTTTTTTGCGGTACGTGGGCCTCTCACTGTTGTGGCCTCTCCCGTTGTGGAGCACAGGCTCCGGACTCACAGGCTCAGAGGCCATGGCTCACGGACCCAGCCGCTCCGCGGCATGTGGGATCTTCCGAGACCGGGGCACGAACCCATGTCCCCTGCATTGGCAGGCGGACTCTCAACCACTGCACCACCAGGGAAGCCCGCACGTTTTTTTTAAAATAAATTTATGTATGTATGTATGTATGTATGTCTGCCTGCACTGGGTCTTCGTTGCTGTGCACAGGCTTTCTCTATTTGTGGCAAGCGGGGGCTACTCTTCGTTGCAGTGCACGGGTTTCTCATTGCAATGACTTCTCTTGTTGTGGAGCATGGGCTCTAGGTGTGCGGGCTTCAATAGTTGTGGCACACAGGCTCAGTAGTTGTGGATCGTGGGCTCTAGAGCACAGGCTCAGGAGTTGTGGCACATGCGCTTAGTTGCTCCATGGCATGTGGGATCTTCCTGGACCAGGGCTCGAACCCGTGTCCTCTGCATTGGCAGGCAGATTCTTAACCACTGTGCCACCAGGGAAGTCCCAACATGCAGTTTTTTTGTTTTTATTTTTGGCTGCATTGGGTCTTAGTTGCAGCACACGGGATCTTTGTTGTGGCATGCAGGATCTTTAGTCATGGTGCGTGGGCTCTTCGTTGTGGCACACGGGATTCTCTAGTTGTGGTGCACAGGCTCCAGAGTGTGCATGCTCTAGAGCTCGTGGGCTCTGTAGTTTGCGGCACACAGGCTCTCTGGTTGAGGCGCACAGGCTTAGCTGCCCCACAGCATGTGAGATCTTAGTTCCCCAATCAGGGATTGAACCTGCATCCCCTGCATTGGAAGGCATATTCTTAACCACTGGACCACCAGGGAAGTCCCCTTCATGCAGTTTTTATGTTGCTTTTTATCTCCACACTTAAAATTACTAGGAAAGTATTCCCCATCAGGACCTACAAATCTGATTCTTTTTTCCCCCAATTTTTTTATTGTGGCAAAATATACATAACACAGAATTTACCATCTTAACCATTTTTAAGTGTACAGTTCAGTGGTATTAAGTACATTCATGTCACTGTGCAACCATTACCATCAGTCATCTCCAGAACTCTAAGTCACCAAGTTAAGACATGAGGAACAGGACAGAGGGAGCATGAGGGAGTATAGTCATCTGTACGAAAGGTCTGAATTAAATGTCCAGCTTTGCTAAAAATATAAGCAGAAACTTTATACCAATAAATTGAATACTTAAGAAAAAATATAAATTACCAGAAAATTACAAGTTACCAAATCTGACTCAAAGAAATAGAAAAGCTTTGCACAAAGTAAATAGATACCTAGATGGCTTCATAGGCAAATTCTATCAAACGCTCAAGGGGTACATAATTCCAATTTTGCAAACACTTCCCAAGAATTAAAAGAAGAAATACTGCCTATTCCATTCTACAAGGCCATCAAAATCTCAATATTAAAATCACAGAAGGGTAGTACCAAAAAAAAAAATTATAGGCCTATCTCTGTTATAAAAGAGAAGATGCAAAAATCCTAAATATCAGCACAACAAATCCAGAAATGTTTAAAAACGATATATTTAGTTGGAGTCATCCAAGGACTATAAGGTTGGAAAACTTAGTGATTTAAAGAAAAATATTCACATAATAATTTTACTAGATATATAAAGTATGTCCAATAAAATCAACATCTACTCATGATAAAAACTCCCAGCAAACTAAAAATTTGGGACAAGTTCTATTACCTGACAAATGACATCTTCGAAAACCTGTAACAAGCAATCAGCCTTAATAGTATAAGATGAAAAAAAAAAAATAGTATAAGATGAAAACATGCCCTTTAAAACAAGCCACAAGGGCCGCTCTCGCCTTCTGAGATGGCCCACACTCTGTCTGTGGAGTGTGTTTCTCTCTAAATAAATCCACTTCTTACCTATCAAAAACGAAACAACCAAAAATAACCACCAAACAAGCCACAAGACAAGGAAGTCCTTGTCATCATCATTACTCCCATTTAACATTATAATAAAGGTCTTAGCTGGTGAAATATGACAAGAAAAACAAGACTTATCTGCCATAAGTATAGGAAAGGAGGAAAAACTGCAATTATTTTCAGATGACAGTCTACATAGAAAACTTAAATGAAATCATAGAAATAAAAATTTAATAAGATTGTCAGATACAAAAATCTATATGCAAAAGTCAACTGCATGTCTATATACCAGCAGCAACTAGTTGGAAATGTATTTTCTTTTTTTTTTAAAAGAAGGATATTAATTTATTTATTTTTGCTGTGTTGGGTCTTTGTTTCTGTGCGAGGGCTTTCTCTAGTTGTGGCAAGCAGGAGCCACTCTTCATTGCGGTGCATGGGCCTCTCACTATTGCGGCCTCTCTTGTTGTGGAGCACAGGCTCCAGACGCGCAGGCTCAGTAGTTGTGGCTCACGGGCCTAGTCGCTCCGCGGCATGTGCGATTCTCGCAGACCAGGGCTCGAACCCGTGTTCCCTGCATTAGCAGGCAGACTCTCAACCACTGCACCACCAGGGAAGCCCCTGGAAATGTATTTTCTTAAAAAAGATATTTTTTGTGGCTACTGAAAATGGTAGTTGAGAATAAATCTGACAGAAGACGTGCAAGCTTTCCGTGGAGAAAATTAATCAACCCTCCTGAAAAATGTTAAGGACTACATAAATGATCTTTGTATAGGAGAGTCAAATACCATGAAATTATCAACTATTCCTAAATTAATCTTGTGATAACGTCGATGGTTTGGGGGTTTTTATTGGTGGGGGGGAAGTGGGGAACATGACAAGCTAACTCTCAATATAAATATAAGCACAACAGGTGAAAAAGAACCAAGACATCTGTGAAGAAGAACAAGAAACTGAGGTTACTAGAGTTAAAAGATATTATAAAGCCACAGTGATAGGCTCTATAGAGTTGAAACAGGAGGAAATGACAGACCAGTGAAACAGAACAGAAAGTCCAGAAACAAACCCACACAAATATATGGAAATAATTTATGATAGAGTAGGCAATGTAAATCAATAGGAGGGGACACATTTCAATAATGGTGCTGGAAATTGTTTAAGAACAATATGAAAAAAAGAAAAAAAGAAATTCCATTTGGAATTAAGACTTAAATGTGAAAGACAAAACTATGAAACTTTCAAAGGCAATGTAAAAGAAGATCTTTATAGACTCAGGGCAGTAAGGATATAAAAAGCAATGACCATAAAAGAAAATGTTAACGTTAGAACTTCTGTTTATTAACAAATAACATAAAAAGTAAAGACAAGACATAAGGTTGGAGTGATATGTGCATTTTATAACTGCAAAGGATTAGTAATTATAATTATAGGAATAATAGGTAGACTTCCTATGAATTAAAAAAAACAGTTGAGCAAATGAGCAAGATACATGAACAGACATAACAAAGAAAACCTACAGATGACTCACAAACACATGAAAAGATTCCCAAGTTCATCTGTAGACAGGGAAATCAAATTTTAAAATGAGAGTGCTAAGTGTTGTCAAGGATGTGGAACACAGGTCACTCTCAGCCACTGGTGGTATAAATATAAATTGGCACAACCACTTTGGAAAGCTGTTTGGTCACTAATTAACCAGCAAGGTTGAAAATTCTATATCCTAAGAACTAGCAACTCCACTCTTACAGTACCCTAGGATATCCTAAAAAGATTCTTGCACATGTGCATCAAGAATCATTTACAAGAATATTTAGGGCATTATTTACAATTGCAAAAAAACTGAAAACAAATGAAATGTCAACTGTTCGGAGACTAGATAAACTGTGGCATATTCACATAATGGAACAACACCATACTGCAGTAGCAACTGAACCAAGCATCACACATCAGCATGGTGTTGAAGATGTCATGGAAGAATGCATACAGTGTCTAAGATTCCATTTATACAGTTCAAAAACAGGCAAAACTACAGCACTTCTGGTAATAGTGATGTGACAAGATTGGACAATCCCCCTATGCAGAAAACAACTATAAAACTGGACAAAATTGTCAAAAGCAATCATTTCAGGACTTCCCTGGTGGTGCAGTGGTTAAGAATCCCCTTCCCAATGCATGGGACTGATCCCTGGTCCGGGAAGATCCCACACGCCGCAGAGCAACTAAGCCCATGCACCACAACTACTGAGCCTGAGCTCTAGAGCCCGCAAGCCACAACTACTGAGCCCATGCACCGCAACTACTGAAGCCTGTGCGCCTAGCGCCCGTGCTCTGCAACAAGAGAAGCCACCACAGTGAGAAGCCCATGCACTGCAATGAAGAGGAGCCCCAGCTCGCTGCAACTAGAGAAAGTCTGTGCAGCAACGAAGACCCAATGCAGCCAAAAAATTAAAAAAAAATCATTTTAAGACACTGGAAATTTGACCAAAGGCAAACAATAGATTGATAAGTATCCCTGAAAAACTGCTAAATCTTCTGGTAACAAAGGTGGGAGTCTATGGATCTCTTGCCTGGGGCAGCTCCCATCCCTGCTCCACCTCTAGCTTGGTGGGCAAAAACTGTAGCTTTATCACTGAGGTGCTAGCCATAACAAGCAGATTTGCTAATTTGAGGTTGTAGCTCTTGTTTAGGGTAAGCGGCAAACCAGTAAATTTAACCAGGAGATTCTGAAAATGAGAGAGTCACAGACAGGCTTAGATAAATTCTCTATACATTTTTGGGTGACTGCTAAAATATGCATATGCAAAGAGGACCCAAGAGTGCCTAGTTAAAAAGGAAACCCAAGGTCAAAGAAAAAAATCACAAAGGAAATTAAAATTTATGAGTTACATGAAAATGAAAATTCAACATAAAAATTTATGAGATGCAGCAAAGCATGCTCAGAGGGAAATTTATAGCTTTAAATGTTTATATTAGAAAGAAAGAAAGGTCTAAAGTCAATAGTCTCAGCTTTGACTTTAAGAAACTAGAAAAAGAAGAGCAAATCAAACCCAAAAAAAGTGGAAGGAAGAAAATAGAGATCAGAGTAGAAATCGATGAAATAGAAAACAGAGAAACAGTAGCAAAAATAAATCAATGAATCCCCAATACTGGTTCCTTGTAAAAGAACAAAAATTGATAAACCTGTATCTAGACTAATCAAGAAAAAAAAGAGGAGATCTAAATAACCAATATCAGGAATGAAAGGGACATCACTACAGAACCTACAGAAATTAAAAAGGATCATAAGGGAATACTATGAACAACTTTATGGCAATAATTTAGACAACTTTGATAAAGTGAACAAATTCCTAGAAAGACACAAATGAACAAAATCAACTTGAGAAGAAACTGAAAATCTAAATAGATATTTCAGGTAAAGAAAATAGATTAGTGATTATATTAAAATAGATATATCAGGTAAAGAAAATGGATTAATGATTTATCTTCCCACGATAAATTCAATGTGATATCCTGGATTGGATCCTGGAACAGAAGAAGTCCAGAAACTGAATAAAGTCTGGAGTTTAGATAAAAGTAATGTACCAATGTTTGTTTCTTAGTTTTGACCAATATATACCATGGTAACATTAACATTAGAAGAAACTGGTGAAAGGTATGCAGGAACTCTCTATTACCTTTGCAATTTTTCCATAAATCTAAAATGATTCCAAACTAAAAAGCTTACTTAAAAATATCTTTCCACAAAGAGAAGTCCAGGCCAAGATGGTCTCATTGCTTAATTTATCAAACATTTAAGGATGAAATAATACCATTCCACACAACTCAGAGGAAGGAACACCTCCCAACTCATCTTATAAGGCCAATATTACCCTGCTACCAATGCCAAAGACATCACAATAAAACTACAAACCAACAGCCCTCAAACATATGTGCAAAAATTGTTAAAACATTTGCAAATCCAATACAGCAACATATAAAAAGGATTATACACTAAGACAAAGTGGGGGGTGGGGATGGGAGAGTTATTCCAGGAATAACAGATTGGTTTAACATATAAAAAATAATTATTGTAATACATCCTATTAATAGGATAAAGGACAAAAGCCATATGATCACCTGAGGACAACAGAGAAAAAGTAGCTGACAAAATCTGAAATCGAATCCAGCTATTATAAAAACTCTCAGCAAACTAGGAATAGAAGCAACTTCTCTGAACCTGATAAAGGATACCTACAGCTCACATCATAATTAATGACTAAACATAAAATGCTTCCCTGATAAAATCAGGAACAAGGAAAGGATGTCTGCTCTTTTTTTAACATCGTACTGGAGGTTCTAGCAAGCATAATAAGGCACGGGAAAAACACAAGACATCTAGATTAGAAAGGAAGAAGTAAAATAACTATTTGCAGACAACATGGTCTAATGTATAGAAAATCCTGAGGGAGCCACAAAAAAATTCTAGGAAACTGATAAGCTGATGCTAAAATTTATTTGGATTATATATGAAATACAAATGAATTTGGAGGACTTTCACTAAGTGATTTTAATACTTACTGTAAAGCTACAGTAATTAAGACAGTGTGGTGCTGGTATAAAAATAAACATTTAGTTCAATGTGACCCTCAACTACAACATATAGCCAGCTGATTTTTGACAAGGATACCAAAAGAATAGTCTTTTCAACCAATGGTGGTGGAACAACTGGATAGCCATAAGCAAAACAAACCAATCAACTACCCTCAGCTCTTACGTTAAGAATTTTTATTCTTCAAAAGACACCATTAAAAAAATGAAAAGACCACATCTGGGAAAATGTTTGTAAAATAGGTCTGATAAATGAATTGTACCTAAAGTATAATAAGTCAGAAGACTTATATATATTGACTTAGAAAAGTCAATAATAAAAAGACAATCCAATTTTTTAAAAAAGGCAAAACTATTTGAATAGCTATTTCCTCAAAGAACATACATAAATGGCAGATAAGTATGTGAAAAGATGCTCAATGTCTTTAGGAACATGCAAACTACAATCACAATGTGAGGGAGTCCCCTAGTGGCCTAACGGTTAGGATTCCGGCTTTCACTGCTGTGGCCTGGGTTCAGTCCCTGGTTGGAGAACAGAGATCCCACAAGCCACGCAGCATGGCCAAAAAAAAAAAAAAAAAAGCTACAATTCCACTTTGCTAGGGGAAATGTAAAATGATATGGCCACTTTGGAAAACACAATAGCGATTTCTTAAAAACTCAAACATACACTTACCTAAGACTTACCAATTCCACTCCTAGGTGGAGTATCCAACAGACATGAAACATAATGTGGACATTAAGACTTACACACCAGGGACTTCCCTGGTGGCGCAGTGGTTAAGAATCCACCTGCCAATGCAGGAGACACGGGTTTGATCCCTGGTCTGGGAAGATCCCAAGTGCCACGGGGCAACCAAGCCCGTGCGCCACAACTACTGAGCCTGCGCTCTACAGCCTGCGAGACACAACTACTGAGCCCGTGTGTCACAACTACTGAAGCCCGTGTGCCTAGAGCCTGTGCTCCACAACACAGAAAAGCCACCACAATGAGAAGCCCGCACACCGCAACAAAGAGTAGCTCCCACTCGCCGCAACTAGAGAAAGCCTGTGCGCAGCAACGAAGACCCAACACAGCCAAAAATAAATTAATAAACTAAAAACAAACAAAAAACTGTTAAAGAATAGACAAAACCAAATAATCTGTTTTGAGATATATACATAGGTGCTAATGCCACCTATAAAGAAAAACAAGGGAATTCGGAATACAGGTTACATAGAATGGGGAAAGGAGAATAATTCAATCAGGAAGTAGCAAGAAGTGAAAATCTATGATATCAATACTAACAATCTTCTTTTTTTTTTCTGTAACAGACAAGTCCAACAGTTAGGAATATGGAATTAGTAAGAATGGTTTCTCCTCTCTTTTATCGTCTATTTGCTCATCTTCCCACATTTCAATTTTAATCCTGAGATTTTCCTGTCCATAGCCTCATCTCTTACCTGAATCAATACTGAGGACATCATCGTCTTCATCAGGAATCTCAATTATTTCTGTAGGCCGGGAAGCTTCATCTTCAGAACTACTGTCCCGGTACTGTAGTCCCAGTTTGGAGTAAAAGTCCTTCACCAAAGACTCACAATTAGTCACTGCCCTAATATTGGAACACACGTAGAAAAGGTCAAAGCCAGCAGAAGCAGGTGTAAAAGCTATTAGAATTTATATATATTTCAGTATACACTGACCTCTATTTAAACAGGCCATATTCCAAAGTGTCTCTGTTTTGAATTTTAAATGCTTATCCCATAGAAAAATGTTTAAATAGTGGTTTCCAGACTAGTTCTTCAAAAATCCAAAATAAGCCCAAAGCACAGTCCTTTCAACCTTACCTCATTATTTACCTTGTTGTTATTTGAAAATATGTTCTAAGTGACAACTAGGGCAGGAGAAACAAATCTTCTGGGGGTTTAGGAGTAGAAACAGGGCTCTAGGAAACAGGGCTCTATTAAAACTTCGCAGTTACATAAAACAGCAAGTTTTTATAATATGCACTCCCTAGATGATTCTACTAAGAAAACAAAACAATTGCTCTGAAGTAGAGTGACGTATAAAGAAGGGGAAGGGAGTCAAGACTTGGACTCCCCTACTGTTGAGCATATTAGCCTCTGATAGATGAATATTATATTATATGGGTGGTTGTGAGGTCAGATTATGGCCCTTCACCCTTGAGGAAGAGTAAGATTCTACATACCTGTACCTTCTAAAGTACAAAGTGTACAATGTCATGAACAATTATACTACTTTAAAAATGTCTGCCAATAGGTAGATTTCCTCCTATTTCCTATGTGGTTCTTACCTGGATGCATCATCAAACAGCTGGTCAACATGGGCCACCTCAGATTCCTTCTGTATTACCCATGTCTCCAACTCTGCTAGTTGCTTCTTGCGCTGCTGTATACAGTCCATCTTTTCCAGTTCTTCATCAATGAACTGCCGAAGTTCCTCCATAGATATACCCAGCTCCTCAACCACTGCTTGTTGCAGCTCTGCAATCTCTTCAGACTCCACTGCAGCTGTTGCTGCATCCAAACCAATGCACCCAGGGAGGGAGGACATACTGTTGTCCTCTACATGGAGCAGGAAACTAGAATTACTTTTGGAGTTATTATGACTGCAATAGAGAATTTCAGTCCCCTAATAAAACTCATTCCTACTCTGCTACTTGTTACTCAAATATATGTAGTTAGTTCTCTTTCCCCATTCTCCAGTATCTGATGCTGAGATTTTGTAGAGTTCTCATCTCCTGTAGGCTACAGACTATAGGCCTGAATAAAATGCAAAAGTTTGAGAGGGCACGGAAGACATATATTATGCAACAGGGAGCTACCGAAAACAATGTTTTAGGAAACTGAAGAGAACCAGTTTATTGAGGAAGATATTTCTGTGGCCTGTGTTCTTTAATTGACTAATGAGATAAATCTTTGTTTGCACGCTCTGCCTAATTTGAACAAATACTCCCCACCTGGAGGGGTTTGGGCTACAACTCCCTAATTCGTTGTTTTCTCTTTAATTACTTTTCCCTTTACATTACTTTGCTTTTGTGTGGAAATTTTTTGTTTGAAAAGTATAATACTTAAGGACAGAAAAGCTTGCAGCAAAGAGGTTTCCCCAAAGTAAAAGGAAATAAAGCAATTTGGGAATAAACCGTGGCTACCTAAAATCGACAATTCAAATACTCCCACATACAACTCACATTGGTGTTAACTGCTTTTTTTATCAAACGGTTAAAGCAAAACTGATGCCATAATGCCGTGCGACCCCAGCGCCAGTTCTCACTGCCTCCATTTTTCTTTGGCCCACACACCGCCCCACCCCCGCGCTATCCATTTTAGGGGTGCGTCCCACCCACCCGCAAACCCAGCTCAACCCCGCCCCCGCTAGTCCCCCGGGGAAGACCTCCTTCCCACTCTCGCCCGACCTCCTACCACAAACAAAACATTCCATACAAGCCCTTGGTCTCCAAATACCTCAATTAACAGTATTTCCCACACCTCCCAGCTTCCAGCTATGAGGGCTCTTTCTTACCAACCAGACTCACGACTCAGGGGTCGGCCTCTGTAGGAAAGAACGAAACCAAAGGGAAAAGGGAGCAGGGGGAGGGGAAGAAGCGTGAGGGAGGGAAGGGGAAGGAAAAAAAAAAAAAAAAAAAAAGACGCCGGAAGCAAACCTGAGGTGCCGTTCCGGTCGCCGCGACGGTAGCCTGACGGGGTCAAACCCAAAGGTGCAGGGTAACCCTCAAAGGCTGGGCAAACTCAGGCGAGTACGCATGCGTCGAGGCAGAGCCTTCCAGGGCACACGTGAGAAACGACCGGAACGGCACCTCAGTGGGCGTGGGACCTCAGTGGGCGTAGCCTAGAGTATATTACAGAAGCTCCGCCTCTTCCACCACCCCCAATTGGTGACAGCAATACTAAGTTTATTGTGTAAAGGCTCTGTTGGCAAACACTCTTAGGTTTAGAATTGTTTCTCACTTTTACTTGAGTTTGTTTTATTACGTAAGTTGTACAAATTGTAACAAGTCGAATATTAAGTTGTAATAAGAAAAATATGAAAATTTCCTCTCCACCCCATCACTTAACCATCCCTGCTCCTTTGAGATAAAACAGCTTACTTTTCTAGGCCTGGGTGTACAGGTCAAACATGTGGATTTTTTTGTTATGTTTTGTTTTCATTTAACATGTGGACATAACATGAAGTCAATAAAAAGGATAAAAGTTGTCTTTTTAACAGTTGCATAATATTTCATAATATGGCTAAACCATATTTAGGAATTTAGATTGTTTTCAATTTTTAGGCACTACAAATAACTCAACAATAAACATTAACATCCGTTTGCAGTAGTACTTTAATTTCTGTGAAAGAGATTCCCCAAAATGGAATCTGAGTAAAAAAATAATGTACTTTCTCCCATTTTTATTAGGATCTGCTGTCGAATTACTTTTCAAAAGGTTGAAACAATTTTTACTTCCACTAGCAAATCTGTGAAAGTATCTCTTTTCCCCACACCCTCATTAGGACTATTTGTTAACTATTTATTTATTAAATTAATTTATTTATTTACTTGGTTGCACCAGGTCTTAGTTGCGGCAGGTGGGCTCCTTAGTTGTGGCATGCGAACTCTTAGTTGCTGCATGCATGTGGGATCTAGCTCCCTGACCAGGGATTGAACCCAGGCTCCCTGCACTGGGAGCACAGAGTCCTATCCACTGCATCACCAGGGAAGTCACTGGTAACTGTTTAGTTTTTAAGAATTTGATATGTGTTTAAATAGTATCTGTATCAGGACAGACTGTGCTATGTGCAGAAACAACTCCAAAAGCTTAAAACAAAAACACATATTACTTGCTCACACTGCATAATCATCTCTAGAAAGTTGACAGTGGAGCTCTGCTCATGATAGCTACTCAGAAACCCAGGCTGATGAGCTGCCCTGCCAAAAGGAGAGAACACTAGAGGGTCTCACGTTGGCAATTACAGTGACTCAGGACACTACTTTTCAACTCATTGGCTTGAATGAGTCATAAGGCCCTACCCAAACACAAGGGGGCCAAGAAGAACAGTCACATCTCATCTCTGGAAGGAGGGAGAAGCAGATGTATTTGATGAATCAGCACTATTGACTACCACAGACTCTCATTATTGCTTTAATTTGTTCAGCTATATTTACACTAACTGCATCTAACTTCATTTAAAAAGTATAAACCAGAACCTCCTTTTTTTTTTTTTGACCGTGCCGCATGCATGTGGGATCTTAGTTCCCCAACTAGGGATGGAACCCGTGCCCCCAGCATTGGAAGCCTGGAGTGTTAACCAATGGACCACCAAGGAAGTCCCCAGAACCTGCTCTGTAAGACTGGAAATAGGGCCTGAGCATCCAGGATCATCAAAGTTTTCAAAATCCTATCCTGGTAACCACACTTTCACCTATGCTCATATCACCTGCCCACCAGTTTCCTGGGACCACGCTAACTGCCTATTTCTAATTGTTAAGACACCAGGAATTGAGGTACGGAGAAGTAAATGTCTCCTCTAGATATTTGAAATTCAGAATATTCCAGACTCACCTCATGATCGTATTATTTTGTAACCTGAGCTAGAAATTTTAGACATATTACTCCTTATAAAACACACACACACACACACACACACACACACACACACACACACGATATCTATTGAGTGTTTACTTCATACCAGGCACTGTTCTAAGCACTTTACAGTCATTAATTTAATCCTCACAATAATCCTATGAGGTAGGAACTATTATTATTGTCTCCTTTTTTAAATTAAAATTTTTAAACTGAGGTATAACTGACTTACAACATTATGTTAGTTCCAGGTGTATCAAATAATTTTTTTCATATTTGTGTATATTGCAAAATGATCACCACAATAATTCTAGTTAACATGCTACCATACATAATTTTTTCTTGTGATGAGAAATTTTATGATTTTTTTCTTAGCAACTTTCAAATATGCAATACAGTATTATTAACTATAGTAGCCATGCTGTATATTACATCACCATGACTTCTTTATTTCATAACTAGAAGTTTGTACCTTTCAACTCCCTTCACCCATTTCACCTAACCACCCCCCCCCCCGCCCCCTGCCATCTCTGGAAACCATCAATTTGTTCTCTGTACAAATTGGTTTTTGGTGGTCTTTATTTTTTTTTAAGATTCCACATATAAATGAGATTATACAGTATTTGTCTTTCTCTGTCTGAATTACTTCAGTTAGCATTATGCCCTCAGGTCCATTCATATTGTCTCAAATGGCAAGATTTCATCCATTTTTATGGGTGAATAACATTCCATTGTATATATTATTGTCTCTTTTTTTATGGATGAGAAAACTGAGGTACAGAATTAAATAAATTTCCCAAACCACAAAGTTAAAAAGTGTCAGAGCATAGCAGTTTGGCCTTACAGCTTGTGGTTTTAAACCTTTATACAATACAGCTTGTTTATCCTAGCTTATGAATGCTTTTTATATCTTTTCCCTCCTTTCTTTTCCTATTCTACTGCCTTTATTTTTTTCTTCTTTCTTTCTATTTTTTTTGGCCACACCACGCAGCATGTGGGATCTTAGTTCCCCAACCAGGGATTGAACTCGCTCCCCCTGCATTGGAAGCCTAGAGTCTTAACCACTGGACAACCAGGGAAGTCCCCTAGATCTTATTTCTTGCCAGGACAAAATAGTCTCCTAATTGATAGGCCTTACTGTAGATCAGTTCTATCAGTAGCTCTGATCATGTCACTCCCCTGCTTTAAAACTGTTTTCTTTATGTTTAAACTTTACAGTATAAAATTTGAGGCTCTTCATAATTTGGCCCCAATTTACCTCTCTGGCCATGTTTCCCATTTCTCCTTTCACACTCCTGATTATATGCTATTTACACAACAATTTTATGCATTTCACTTTTATATCTTCATACTTTTGTTTACTGTGATCTATCTCCTGGAATGACCCTTCCCTTTCTGTTGGTGAAATATTAATTAATTCTCTAAGGCCCAACTCAAATGTGTTCTCTGTGAAGTTTTCATAGACCAGCAGTTGTCAAACTTTAGTATGTATCAGAATCACCTGGAGGGCTTGTTAAACCACAGATTGCTGTCCCCACACCACACTTGGAGTAGGTCTGGGTGGAGTCTGAGAATTTGCATGTCTAAAATTTTCCCAGTTGATGCCCATGCCATTGGTACTGGGACCAGAGTTTAAGAATCATTGTTCTAGGGACTTCCCTGGTGGCACAGTGGTTAAGAATCTGCCTGCCAACGCAGGAGACACGGGTTCAATACCTGGTCTGGGAAGATCCCACATGCCACAGAGCAACTAAGCCTGTGCTCCACAACTACTGAGCCTGCGCGCTAGAGCCCGCATGCCACAACTACTGAGCCTGCGAGCCACAACTACTGAAGCCTGCACGCATGGAGCCCCTACTCTGCAACAAAAGAAGCCACCGCAATGAGAAGCGCACGCACCACAAGGAAGAGTAGGCCCTGCTCACTGCAATTAGAGACAGCCTATGCACAGCAACAAAGCCCCAACACAGCCAAAAAAAAAAAAAAAAAAAGAATCATTGTTCTAGACCATCATTTACCCCCTGCAGAATTAACTCTTGCCTCTGTTCTTCTGTTACCTTAGTTCCTTTCCACTTGTCTGTTATCTGTGTATGTGTGTTTCCTCTGCTGGTTTGAGATCATCTCAATGCTGAGTTCCTATATTAATCATCTTTGTTTCCCCTAGCAACTGACATATTGCCCCGTACATGCCGTGCTCTGTAATGTGTGATGATTAAAGGGAAATCTTTGCTCTGCCCTGATTATGTTTCTATTAGTTAGATTCGTTCAGCTTTCTGATGTGTGTGTGGGTGGGCTGGGGGTGGAAATGAGGAATGGGGATGTTGAAGAGAAACAGGAGCTATTTGGAGCATCACATTCCAGTCTGATTTCTTCATTGCCCTGAGGAGGTGAAGTGATCAGTTCAGTAGATCAGCAGTGGGACTCAGGGAAGTGTCTTCTAAGGACTTGTTGCTAAACATGCAATCAGGGAGCCTGCTAGAGAACCTAAATCTCTGGCCCCACTCCGGATGTACTGAATCAGAATCTGAATTTTAATAAGACGTCCAAGTAATTTGCTCACTAAAATTTGAGAAGCACTATAGGAAAGGCAGGTTTGAGCTGTATAATCCTTTTCAGGGCAATATTAGGGAGCCAAGCTCTGGCTTCATTTTTTTTTAAGTACTGAAGACTAACTGTCGTCAGAGATGATGAGGCCCTGATATAAATGACTCACATTATTAAATTTTACAAATTATTGAAGTAGACAGCTTATTGTCAGCTTAATAATATGAAGTAATAAATAACTGATACACCATTTGGAATGCTCATGTTGGTGTGCTCAGCATATTCACTCCTGTAATCTATTGTGATATGTTGAAAAATCACAACCATATGCTACTTAGTACTTGATCATGAGAAATCATAGTATGGGGTCCAGAACCTTGGAATGCCAAATAATCCTTTCCTTGGAGACAGACTTGGGGGAAATTAGATCATAATCTGAAGGTTACTGTGTGATCTCAGAATCAAAACAAAGGAACATAGGGATTAAAAACTCAGAGGGTTTCAGGCATCAGGAAAGTATTGTACAGAAGCAAAATGGGGTGAGTGAGGACTGTGGTCACCTGGGAAATACGTGTCTCACCTACAGGTAGCAGTTGATGATATTTAGGTTTAGCTAATGTTTGTCCTGTGTCACACATATCATGCTGCCAGATCTCCAATTTTTCAAGTGAACTTAAAAACCCGTATTTTTTTTATGAAAGCTTCTGAGTTTTGAATATTGACAACTAATTCAAAAATTTTGTTAATTCTGCAATACTCTGAATCAGCAATTCAAATTCTAGGAATTAAAATACATACCTTTGAAATGACATACAGTGCTAAATTATCTTCTACAACATTGTTTGAAATAACAAAATATTTAGAAGCAAAATAAATTTTCGTCAGCAAGGGTTGGTTAAACAAACTATGGCACACCGAAACAGGGGCATACTTTTCAGCTGTGTTTTTTAAAAAAGGCTAAGGAATCTCTTTGTGTATTAATATGAAGTGATTTTCAAGACACTTTATTAAATGGGAAAAACAAGTGCAGAACATGGTATACACCATGCTATTAGTTGTTAAATAATAGTAAAAATATACATTTTTATACATATACATAAAATATCACTGGATGGATACCTAAGAAATTAACACTGGTTGTCTCTGAAGAGGGCAAATGGAAGGGTGGGGGACAAGAGTGAGAGTAAGAGTTTTTACAGTACACCATTTTATACCTTTTGAATTTTGAAACATGAAAATAGATAGTTTATTCAAAAATATTACTTTAAAAATAAAAGGAAAAGAAGAATGTCTGGAAAGATACACATATATGCAAAAACAAACTACCTTAATTGCAGTTACCTCTAGAAAGAAGGATTGGGAAACAAGGCAATGTCTAGGAACTTTCTGCATTTTTATCCTTAGGTAATGATTGAAAAAAAATTTTTTTTATTATGTGCATTTGTTACTTTTACAATAATAATTTTAAAATGTCAACTCAAAAAGCAAATATAAAACCCAACACATAACCACACACGCTTTGTAGATTACACTGGAGGGGGTCTGGCCCAATAAAACTTCTTTGCAGACCCACTGGATTTCTAAATCGCCAGTTTAAGGTAAGTGAAAGGAATGTTTAAGGACACCAGATTAACAGAGGTAATGTGGGCAATAAAACCAGACAGACCCAAGGTCTGTGGGCTGCAGCTCCCTGAATCTCCGCACCAAGGACTATCTGGCTACTGAGCCTAGAAATAATCAGCTGTCCAATGGCTAATTGCCTTCTTTCCTGAACAGCATTCACTCTGGCCCTGTGTGAGTTTGCCTTGGGTTGCTACTCTTTCTCTGCTTCCACATATGATCCGTTTCTTCTGACTGACGCACTTTTTTTTTTTCCTTGGATAGGTTACTGGAGAAAGTAGGATAACAGTCAAACCTGTCACTCTCTAGTGACTATATATGGATGCTCTCATTAACCATGTGTTTGTCTTGCATTTTATTTTATAAGGTGGAGAAAAGGTTAATTTCTGAGCTTCTGGAGGGAAACACATGTAACCCTCAAGTACTGCTTCAATCTTAATCTGCTTTCATTTTACCCTGACCTGCACCTTGTCCTGAATTTCTTTTCAGCCAATAAGGGTACAATCACCTCTTGCTCTCTTTCTCCAGTTTAACCAATACAGCACCATCTGTTCTGGTGAAGGCAAAGTCTAGTATCTCCAGTGGAAGGCTCCAGTATCCCTGTCTCCATTTTCAAATAATCCTGAGCATTTACTCATGCCAAGCAGGGGGGCAGTCCTGCTTCCAGGAATCAGGAACACAGACAATTATCAAGTCTCTGCTAACAGTGCATGGCTAGAGTTATGTCTCCATACCATTTCGTATTGCTGCTAAAGCCTGGTCCAGCATGGTCCCAAGGATACAAGTCTCCTCTGAAGTGACTGCATGCTGGTACAAGTCCCTGCACAAGCCCAAGTGATGCCCCACACTTAGATTCCAGGGTTACAACTCTCTTAGTTCACATTCCCATGCGAGGTCACTGTTGCCTAGAACATTTGGCCAGCCTGGCTGGACTTGAGAGCTTTAGTCTCTATTATTTACTGTGCTAGAACCAATTCTCTTCAGCCAAACCTGTGTTGAGCCTTGGTCAGTGGCCTAGATACCTCCTTTCCTTCTAATGAATTCTCTTACAGACTTTCCTGCCGGTTAGCCCTAGTTCACTCTACCAAATTTCCATTAACTTCAGACTTTGGAGAGTAGGCATTATGATTTCCTTCTTTTTTCTCTTAAAAGGTCCCTGGGATGCTGATTGTGACACTCATCATCATCATCATGATGTATTATATATGAACTTCCTGTGACTGCCATAACAAATTATGGCTTAAAACAATAGAATTTTGTCTCAGAGTTGAGACAAACTAGGTGGCTTAAAACAATAGAATTTTGTCTCAGAGTTCTGGAGCCTAGAAGTCCAAAATCAAGGTGTTGGCAGGGCTGCACTCCCTCCAAAGGCTCTGGGGAGAATACATCCTTGCCTCTTCCAGCTTCTGATGGCTCCCACCAAGGATTCTTTAGATGTGGTTGCAGAACTCCAATCTCTGCACTCATCTTCACATGACCTTTTCATCTCCCTCTCTCTGTGTCTTCTCTTCTGTCTTTTATAAAGACACTTGTCATTGGATTTAGGGCTCACCCCACTAATCCAGGTTGAGTTCATCTTGAGGTCCTTAACTTTCCATTTGCAAAGACCCTTTATCAAAATAAGGTCACATTCATAGATTTCAGGGGTAAGGACATGGACATATCATTTTGAGGGCCTCTTTTCAACCCACTAGATGTTATTTTATAAATGAGTAAATGAGTAAATGTAGGCTGAGGGAGATTAAGGGACTCACGCAAGGCAAATTTGTTCCCCTCTACCACAGAGCTCTGCCTGCTTGAGAAGGGCATCAGCTTTTTTTTTTCTTTTTTTGGCTGCGTTGGGTCTTCGTTGCTGCGCACGGGCTTTCTCTAGTTGCGGCAAGTGGAGGCTACTCTCCATTGCAGTGCGCGGGCTTCTCATTGTGGTGGCTTCTCTTGTTGAGGAGCTGGGGCTCTAGGCGCACGGGCTTCAGTAGTTGTGGCTTGCGGGTTCAGTAGTTGTGGCTTGTGGGCTCTAGAGCGCAGGCTCAGTAGTTGTGGCGCGTGGCTTAGTTGCTCCCCGGCATGTGGGATCTTCCCGGACCAGGGCTTGAACCCACGTCCCCTGCACTGGCAGGCAGATTCTCAACCACTGTGCCACCAGGGAAGCCCCGGGTCATCACGTTTTATAAAACCTCACACACTAAAAAGGTCCTGTAAGACTCTTTATCTTATAAGGTTCCTGCTGCCCTTATATTTGCATAGCTAAAGGTACTTCCTAGGGCCACCTCTAGGAGGGCTTCTAGTTTTAGATGCACCTTACCAAGCATCATGATATTATATTACATTACCTCATAAAATTATGGCCAACTTTCTTATCTTAAGAATATTAGATACTGGAGGATTGAAACCCATGGCCTTATTTTTTTTTTTTTTTTGCTGTACACGGGCCTCTCACTGTTGTGGCCTCTCCCGTTGCGGAGCACAGGCTCCGGACGCGCAAGCTCAGCGGCCATGGCTCACGGGCCCAGCTGCTCCGCGGCATGTGGGATCTTCCTGGACCGGGGCATGAACCCATGTCCCCTGCATCGGCAGGCGGACTCTCAACCACTGCGCCACCAGGGAAGCCCATCATGGCCTTATTTTAATCAATAAGTTCAACCTGTCTCTGTCCCACTTTGGTAACTATTTTCCTGAATAGGAACAACACAGACTGACTTGTGTTTCATCCTTGTTATTATTCTCAACTCAACCTCATGTGCCTATTGTGGAATGCAAGAGTGAGAAGGCTGAGAAACAGGGAGGTGAAATAATAAAAGTCTGTTTCATAAATGTCTGTATAAAAGATTTCATATCTCCTGTGAAGGAAGGTCTACCAGGCTTTTTCATAGTTCAGCTCAGAGATGATTCTGTGGCTGTGGAGCTGGCCTTATAGGGATTCTTCACCAACTTGGCACACCGAAAAATCATCACCATTAGGAACAAAAAAAGAAGAACAACAAAGGCAATGGCAAAGCCTTTGTCTACATCAACACTGCTGGACAGGCTTGAATCATCCATGAGAACACACACCTCTTTACCCTTGTCCAGCTGTAGCTACTTCCTCAGGAATGTCTTCAGATTTGTCATATTCCTAGACAAAAGAGGATAAAACAAGTTTACTGGTTTGTATATGTATATATGTATTTTCTTAATAATGCTATGCTGAAACCAGAGGGTTTTCAAAAAAAATTAGCAAGATTTATTTGAGGCACTTGTGAAACTGACAACATTAGTATAGGTGACCTTCAAGAAATACACATATGCAAAAGCGGAAGAAATACTCCAAGGCAAAACATGAGCAATTATGTGTATCTCAGAAATCAACTGGGGCTTCCTTGCTCTGTTAAATCCAGGTAAAATTGTCTTGAACACCCCAGTTCTGTGTTAAGTCCAAATCGTTCTCTAATATTTATTCAAATTCTGAGTACTTTAAGTAATTTCTTGTAGGGTCTTAACTTAGTAGGTATGAACATAAAATTGTTTTATTTTTTCTAATCACTATGTGCTGTCATTCCCATGTCTTAATTAAAAATCAGGTATGTCGCAGAAGTGATCAGTTTCAGTTATTAAAACTTAATCGGACTTCCCTGGTGGTCCAGTGGTTAAGAAACTGAGCTTCCAATGCACGTGGTGTGGGTTCGATCCCTGGTCAGGGAACTAAGATCCTACATGCCGTGTGATGCAGCAAAAAAACCCAAAAAAACAAAAGACAGCTTAATCCACCAAAACAATACTGAAAAGAACAAAGTCAGAGGACTCCCTCTTCTCAATTTCAAAACTCACCATAAAGCTACAGTTATTGAGATAGTGTCGTATTGGCGTAAGGATAGACATATAGATCAATGGAATAGAATTGAGAGTACAGAAATAAACTCATATATGTATTGTCAACTGATTTTTGAGAAGGGTGCCAATACCATTCAATGAGGAAAGAAAACAAATGGTGCTTGGACAACTGAATAGCCATATGCCAAAGAATGAAGTTGGACCCTTTCTTCACACCATATATAAATATTAACTCAAAATAGATCAAAGACCCAAATGTAAGAACTAAAACTATAGAACGCAGAAGAAAACAAAGGGGTAAATTTTCATAACTTTGGATTTGGCAAAGGATTTTTAGATATGACATCAAAATCACAGGCAACAAAAGAAAAAAATAGATAAATTGGACTTCTTCAAAATTTAAAACTTTTGAGCTTCAAAAGACACTATCAAGAAAGTGAAAAAACCCACACAATGGAAGAAAATGTTAGCAAATCTTATATCTGATAAGGGATTTGTATCTAGAATATCTAAAGTATTCTTACAACTAAAT
This sequence comes from Pseudorca crassidens, assembly GCF_039906515.1. Classification (NCBI taxonomy): domain Eukaryota; kingdom Metazoa; phylum Chordata; class Mammalia; order Artiodactyla; family Delphinidae; genus Pseudorca; species Pseudorca crassidens. Next base: position 108,284,033 of record NC_090297.1, on the reverse strand, counting down.
AATAACACAACCCAATTAAAAATTGGGCAAAGGATGTGAATAGATATTCCTCTAAGGAAGATATACAAATGGCCGATAAGTACATGAAAAAATGCTCAACATCATTAGTCATGGGGAATTACGCTAATCAGCAGGCATAAAGTTTCAGTGAAGCAAGATGGATAAGCTCTAGAGATCTGCTGTATGACATTGCACGTGTAGTGAATGATAATGTATCATACACTTAAAAATTTGTTAAGGTATATCTCATGTTAAGTGTTCTTACCATAGTAAAACAAAATTTGAAAAAAGAAAGAAAGAAAAGAGGTTGGCTGAAGCAGCCTGTGGCAGTAGAGAAGAAGGCAGCGTTGAGATTGAATTGATCAAGGGGGATTTTTTTTTTTCTTGAGGACCAGATACGGACCACAGATAGGGACCAGCCTGGGGGTCACATAAAAGAGGATCTAGCCCAACAGAGCTTCTTGCTAAGATGACGGTTACCTTAATAGAAAATGGCTGGAGGTGAACTCGGATTCAGCATTGTAACGACCAGTCAGAGGAGAAACATTGACCTGGAGGGATCTGCAGTTAGATAACCCTAGTGAGGGAATTTCTGGGGAGCTCACGAAAAGCACATCATGAGCGAAAGAGTCCTGAACATCATCCAAGCCTAGAGAGAAAAAATGTCAATAGATTTGTTGTGAAAAATGGTTTAATGGGTCTTTTGGTGACACACAGAGAAAACTAAAATATTGTTTTATAAAAGATTAATTGGGATGGTGAGGAGATAAATTGCTCTGTGAAACAATATCAAGAATTGCGTTCATAATGGGCAGAGGCAGAGAATTGTAAGGAAGTGTTCCTAAACTGAAGATGAGAGAAAAACTAGTCTGGTAGCTGGAAAATGGGGGAAGATTGGTAGATATTTGTACCGTCTTTAAGATATGTATCTCATTTACGTATGTATTACATTCTTTATGTGCCTTATCCTTTCTACAGTGCAGAGTCATGTGTATTTTTGCATTGAGCATTTCAGTGGCTTATCACTCTCTACCTCTGTTAATATCCTTTCAGGCCTACTTCCCAAATATGTCTCAGATCAATTCCCTTTTCTTTATCCCTTATGGCCACCCCTGTGCTCTAGGCCATCAAATGCCAGACACCTGCAAATACTCTCTGATCTCCTGAAAACACTCTTATTCTCCTCCAAACCACAAAGCAATCTTTAACAAATGTAAATCAATCAGTCTGCAGATTAAAATCCTTCAGCAGCTTCCCACTGTCTTCAAACTTCTTGATGGGGTTTCAAGGCTGTCCACGATTTGGTCTCATCTTGTTTCCTGCCGCTCTCTTCTTTGTACTTTTTTACCCAGCAATGCTGGGCTTCTCACAGTTCCATGAGTTTTGCATGATCCTCCTTTGCCTCCATCCCTTTTCTGTTAACATTATCTTTGCATTACTCCCATCCTTCTACATTCAACTTTTAGGCCTTAGCTTAAATGTTAATTTCCTAGGGAGATATTCTAGTAACATTCACTATAGTTTATTATAGTTAGTTTCTGTCTTCTCTGATAAAATAGTAATCCTACATGAGACTAAGGACCCTATATAATTTTTTTTTTTTTTTTTTTTGCGGAACGCGGGCCTCTCACTGTTGTGGCCTCTCCCGTTGCCGAGCACAGGCTCCGGACGCGCAGGCTCAGCGGCCATGGCTCACGGACCCAGATGCTCCGCGGCATGTGGGACATTCCCGGACCGGGGCACGAACCCGTGTCCCCTGCATCGGCAGGCGGATTCTCAACCACTGCGCCACCAGGGAAGCCCTATAATTTGTTTTTTTATCTAAAAGTCTGGCATACATTAGATGTTCAGTAAGTATCTGTTCAATGAATGACAGTAGCACTACACTTTGTAAAGATGCTCATTGAATGAATGAATGACTTTGAGAATGTGGCACTGAATTAAGAAAGGAGAAGACTGTTGCTGATGTAAAAGGATAGTGTTAGCAGAGTGGTAAAGAAGGAATCCAGACTTTAGTGGATTAAGCAGGAAAGGGCAGTGAGGAAATGAAGACACCGAGATTTTAAATCGTTTATGAGGAGTTCATCTAGGAAAGAAAGAATAGCAGCTAAAAGCCTATTGCAGAATCAAACGAGGGATTCCTTTTCAAAGGCAGAATGGAAAGGTATCAGGTAGGATGTTTTTGGTTGCAAGAGACAGAGAAGTCCACTTAAGTGAGATTAAATAATACATGAAATTTATTGACTTATAAGACTGAAGTCCAGAGTAAGGATAACTTTAGGTATGGTTGGATCCAGAGATTCAAGACGTTATCAGGGTTCTGCATTTATATGTCTACCTTTCTTCTATGTTGATTTTATACCCAGGCTGGGTTCCCTGTTGTAACAAGAATGGCTCCAGAAAATCCAGACCTCACATATTCCCCTTTCATATTATCTCCTCTTCATCAATTCCAGAGGAAGAAAGAACACTTTTATATCCGTCAGGATTCTTGTTTGCAAGCGATAGAAACAGGGTTTCCTTTACTTAAGCAAAAAAGGGTATTTATTATAAGGAGATCAGGTGGCTTCCAGAATCAAGCAGAAGGAGAACTGGTCCTATAAAACAAGCAGAAACCAAGAGAGGCCAGGCATTGGGAACCACAGCTAAGGTCAGCACAGGAAAAGTCTGGTTAGGGCACTGTCGGCACTGGACACTACCACAATTGGACACTGCTGCTGCTGAGCACTGCTGCTACCGTCATTGGATACTCTGCCTCTGCCATGCCTGAATTATAAATTGTGTCATCTTTGTGTCATTCAATATTCCAGACCCTGGCTGGAGCATCCGACTGGTCAAGGCTGAGTCATGCCCCAGGACTTAGCCACCACAGGGTGGAAGAGGGAATATTTGGTATCTCTAGGCACTGTAGTGAAAATGATGTTCTGCCTCTCACAGACTCACATAAAGGAAGATTTCCCTCAAGTAAGACGAGGTTTGGGATGTTGAGCAGACCAAAAATGACAAACATCTATTTTTCGGTCTTGGCCCCAATCCAACTATATGCTGTTTATAAGAGACTCACTTAAAATTTAAAGGCATAAAAACATTGAAAGTAAAATGTATGCTAAGTAAATACTCACCAAAAGATAACTGAGGTGCTATATTAATGTCAGACAAAATAGACCTTAAGACCAGAAGCATTATTAGGGATACAGAGGAATAACATTATGATGAAGGGCAAAATTCAGTAGGAAGATGTAACAGTTCTAAATTGTATGCACCTAATAAAATAGTCTCAAGAGAAATAAGAAAACAATAGGACTATAGGGAGAAATTGATAAAAATTGTAGTGGATAATAAACACATTCTTCTCAATCATTGATAGGTCAACTAGACAGAAATCAGTGAAGATACAGAATATTTCATTAATACAATTAACAAGCTTGATTTATAGAACCATGCATTCAACACTGAGCAAACTCATACTTTTCCACATATTGTTTAATCACATTTGAGTTGGCTTTGGGAATTTTTTTGGTAATTTGAAACTAAAAACATCCTAATTCCATGTATTAAATCCTGTTCTGCTTAGAATAGCTAGAATGGTTTCTGTTCTCTGCAAGTAAGCCTTGATGGATATAGATACCAAGCTGAGTTTATCCCAGAAGTAGAAGTGTACTATATATATATATAAACCATATGAATACCTCAGTTGTTGCAGAAAAAGCATTTGATACATTTCAATACTAATATAAAACACCCATATTAATATTCTTAGCAAAATAGGGGTAGAAGGGAACACCTTTAACCCAATAAAGGTACCAACAACAAAAAATGTATAGCAAACATCCTACTTAATGGTCAAAAGTTGAAAGATTTTCCTTTTAAAATTGGGAACAAGACAAAGATGTTCACTAGCTTCACTTTATTCAACATCATTCTGGACGTTCTAGCCAGTGCAGTAAAATAAGATAAAGAAAGAAAAAAAAGGGCTTCCCTGGTGGTGCAGTGGTTGAGAGTCCGCCTGCCGATGTGGGGGACACGGGTTCGTGCCCCGGTCCGGGAAGATCCCACATGCCGCAGAGCGGCTGTGCCTGTGAGCCATGGCGTCTGAGCCTGCGCGCCCGGAGCCTGTGTTCCGCGACGGGAGAGGATGCGGCAGTGAGAGGCCCGCGTACCGCAAAAAAAAAAAAAAAAAAGAAAGAAAAAAAAGAAAAAACAAAGATTTAAAAGGAAAAAACAAAAATGTTCGTCATTCACAGATGTCATTTCCTTCAGAATAGTCTATAGAAAATATGAGAAATAGGCAATTTAGCAAGGTGTCTGGATGAGATACATAAGTCAATTGCATTTCTAAATGCCAGTAACAAACAATAAGCAGAAGGAAGAAGAGGAAGGAGGAGGAGGGAGGTGGTGGAGCGTGGTGGAGGAGGGGGAGGGGGATGGAGAAGAGAAAGCTCCTGGGTGGCGTGGCGCCCCTGCTCCCCCAGGCGCTGCCCAGCCCCCTGTCAGCCAGGGCTGATCCCCCGCAGATCTTGGCTCTCCTCTCATTTTCGGCCTCACGAATGTTAGTTTGTTCTCACACACGCTCAGCCTGCAGAAACTGTTAGATGTTCTCAGGTCGCCACGAGGGAAGCTGAGGGTCCTGGACTTCACCAGAGCTGTGTCTGGAGGACAGCTCTCTCTTCCAGGTCCAGGATGCCCCTCATCTGTGGGTGCTGGGCACAAGCTGGGTACTCTGTGGGTGCTGTGGTTGCTGGACTGATGTTTGAGGTACCATGAGGACCAGGTGGAGCAATGACCAGTTTGCTAGATTCCTAGAAGTGGAACTGGGGACTGTGGGATTACAGGCTCTCCAGGGCCTAGGCTGGCTATCCCCATCCCGTGTCTGGCTGACCATGCCCACCCTCAAGATTCCTTGATTGCGAAATGAGAAACTCAGGGGCCCTCAACCCTAGTCTCCTTTAGCCTCCACTGGCCAGATGACAAACACTTTACCAGGATAAGGAAACCTGCGTGGGTCCCAACAATCAAAGCTACATCTGTGACGCAGGACACTGCTGTGGACAGTCTCAGTGCTGCAGCTACTACTCTGAATTCTGGTGGTTCTGGCCCGTGTGGACCATCATCATCCTCCTGAGCTGCTGCTGCGTGTGCCACCACCGCCGAGCCAAGCACCGCCGTCAGGTCCGACAGCGGCAACATGAAATCCACCTGATCGCCTACCGGGAAGCCCACAATTACTCAGCGCTGCCATTTTATTTCAGGTTTTTGCCAAACTATTTACTACCTCCTTATGAGGAAGTGGTGAACCGACTCCGACTCCTGCCCCACCATACAGTGCCTTCCAGCTCCAGCAGCAGCTGCCTGCACAGTGTGGCCCTACAGGCGGCAGCCCCCGGGGCGCCGACCCCACCAGGGGCTCCCAGGGGGCTCAGAGCAGCCCCTCGCCCGGGCCCAGCAGAAGCAGCACGCGACCCCCGAGCATCACTGACCCTGAGTCCTCCAACATGCCAGCAGACCCAGCAGTCGAGCCAGAAGGAGAAGTTTTGTGTGCAGGCTTGGCTGGGGGCTATCTCTGGAACTTCTACGGGTGAGCAGAAGGCCCTGCACTGTGGCAGTGGATAGAGGTGCAGCTTACCGCATCTCTCCCCTTTTCATCTGTGCCCACAGGTGATCAGTACCTCCCCCATCCCAAACACACGTCTGCCGGCCTTCACGTCTCACTGTTCTCTATGAACAAATGAGGAGGCTGTGGGACCTGAGAAAGGGGAGTCCCGCAGCCTGACTCTCACACAGTATTTTCTCTTGATTCTGAGTAAGATGTTTTGTTTATTTGTTTGTTTTTTCAAACTGACCATTTGGAAAAAATGCCTTGGTTATCTGTGGTTTTCATGTCCTTTCCCTGCTCCGCCCCGCCTTGAGTGGGGTAACTAATTTTGTAGCCTATGTAAAGTGTCTAAGTGGCCCAGGTAGGAGGGTGAAGGCAGCCATCCTGAAGGACCACAGGATCCTTATTACTGTAGTTTGGCTTCAAAAACCAGTTGAGTTTTGATAGGAATAATCTGAATGGAGAAAGCAAACTGCTGAAACTAACATTCCCTGTCCAGCCCTGTTCATATGAAGAGTTTGGTTCTTCCCCCACTCTTGAACGATGACATTCAGACTAGGCATTGATGTTATGGTAAGAAAGGAAGGTATATATATGTATATATATGAATACACACGTATATATGTGTATGTGTGTATATATGTGTATACACACACACACACACACACACAAAATAGACAAATCCAAGGCTGTGAGGTGAACGAGTGTCTGAGTTTGGAGTCCACAAAACCAAAATCCATGTTGAACAAAGTGCAGTCCGTATACAGTGACTTTTTGGATAACCTGTGTGTGTCTGTTGTGTGTGAGCCCCCAGCCGTGTTTTCCTGTGACTACACTTTGAACGGCAGCCTCTCTGCTCACGTTACCCATGCGTTTGGAGCAGGCGCAGCCCTCTCAAGGTAATTTGTTTTACGCATTTACTGTTTACTGAGCAAATGTCTGACTGTGCGCTTGGGTGTACCCAGCAGCGCTGTCGGCGGCAGTCCCCACGTTTGCCAGAGATCCTGTGCTCCATGTAGAGGTTTTACTTTACCCATCACTGCAATTTGCACATTGCTCCGTGGACACTCAGAGGCCTGTGTTCTGCTCCCTGTAAATGGAAACGTGCTCTGAGCCTGTTTGCCTCCCTCAGCTGCTCCTGACCCTCGGCCTCAGCCCCTGGGGGTATCCACAACCGCTTGGGACAGAATGCCAGGGTGGAACCTCCGACAGAAGCTGGACTGGATCTTCAGTGTCCAGCTTGGACTGGCTGTGGCCCAGACGTCAGCCCTGCCCAGAATTGCCAGGAGGGTTTGGCGGCCACCACAGTGCCGTAGGGCTTACCTCCCTCTGCTGAGGTCCAGCGCGTGGCTGATGTGTGGTGAAAGTGGGCAGAAATGTGCCACAGCCCTCAGATGCCTTTCCTGCCACCTTTTGGTTTTTGGTTTTTGTTTTTGTCTCAAACAACTCACTGAAGTGTCTCAAAGGAGATCAAGTTTTACCAAAATGAACCCTGCTTGAGTTAACTGGTCGAAGGGATGGATTCTGGCCCTCTCAGGATTCCTTCTCCAGTCAGAGTGGGGAACTGGTCCACGTGTTTACTGCTGGGTTCACTGCAGCATCCAACCCAAAAGGCATGAAAAGAAGAAAACGCAACGGGTGGAGCTGGGCTCGAGTCCAGCGTCACAGTCTGGCCCCTGCTACATGAGGCTGCCCTGCATGACGAAAGACGGAAGTAGGGAGCTGAAGGACTTGGGAGGGGGCCGGGGAGATGTGAGGGAGTCTTGTGTTCCAGGTGAACGAGAATAAAGGGGTTGGTCGAGGGTTTGGTGCTACAGTCGGAAGATTTGCAAATGCTAACACATTCCCCTGTGAGGCACATCACCTTTTGTCAGTTATTGTGAATATGTGTATTTTAAGCAATAAGATTCAGTTGGTCAGACTTTTCTGGGCAGTCTCGGTGGCGCATTTCCTGTGCTGTGATTGTTCTGAAGACGGAGTGGCTCTAACCACTGTGAGAAGCCCAAATAAAATCGATCCCCGAAAAACAAAACAAAACAAAACAATAAGCAAATGTAATTTAAAAAAGACACCGCTGGGAATTCCCTGGCGGTCCAGTGGTTAGGATTCAGCACTTTCACTGCCGTGGCCCAGGTTCAATCCCTGGTTGAGGAACTAAGATCTTGCAAGCCATGTGCCGTGGTCAAAAAAAACCAAAACCAAAACAACTCATTATTTACAATAGCATAAGAATATATAAGGTATTTAAAAATAAATCTAAGAAAAGTTGAGCAGGACCTGTTTGGAAGAAATTATCAAACTTTACTGAAAGTCATTAAAAACACCTAAGTAAATAGAGAGATATGCCATATTTATGGATTCAACATGGTAGAGCTTTAATTCCAACTCTCCCCAAACTAACCTTTAGAGGCAGTGTAACTCCACCAAAATCCCATCAGGGTTTTTAGAGAAAACTGACAAACTGATTTTCTTAATTGTATATGGGACCTCACAGGCCCAAGAATTAAAAAGACATTCTAAAGAAAAAGAATAGGGTGGGGAGATTTCCCATATCAGTTATTAAGGTTTATTACAGAGCTATAGTATTTTTGACATGGGGTATATGTACATGTGTAGATAATAGACTATTTGAGCAGACTAGAAAGCCCAGAAACAAATTGCACATTTAGGGAAACTTGAGTTATAACAGAATGGGCATTTCTGACTGCAGAAAAAGAATGGACTATTTAATAAGTGATACTGGGAAATAGGATATCCATTTAAAAAAACACATCTATGGTCAAGAGCAAACTTTAAAACGTTTAGAAGAAAATACAGAATGTTTTTTTGACCTCAGAATAGGAAAAGATCTCTTAAACCAGACACAAATGGTACAACATATATTTTAAAAGATGGATAAGTTTAACTTCAGAGTTAAGAACTCCTGATCACCACAGACATGATAAAGTAAGTAAAAATACAAGTCACAAACTTGGAGAAACATATTTCTAAAAAAGGATTAGTATCCAAAGTTAGAAAAATAACTCCTCCAACTGAATAAGTAAAGGACAAATAATAGGAAAATTAGCAAAAGACATGAACTGGCATTAAAAAAAAAGAAACATGAAAGGTACAAAAATATATGAAAAGGTGTTCAAGTTCACTAGTAATCATTGAAATACAGATGTTAATTTTTTATCAACTAGATTGGTAGACATTAAGAAATCTGATAATACAAAGTGTTGGCAAGGATGCAACTCATCCAAAGTTCTTATACACTGCTGATCAGTGGTATCGAAGTACAAATTGATAAAAATCCCCTGTAGAAAACTATCTAGCATTACCTCTTAAAGTTGAATATACATATTCTCCACAAACCAACAATTCCACTCCCGTATATATACCAGGAGAAATATAAAAGAATGCTATTGTGGCATTGTACATACAAGCAAAAACCAAACAACTCAAATGACCACAGCCTGGAGAATTATCACAAAAATTATGGCATAGTCACAATTGAATATTATAAAGCAGTGAGAAGAATGAATGAATGAACTAGAGTTGCATCCAATAATATGGGTGACTCTTAGAAACATATTAGTGAGTGAAAGAAGCAAATTACAGAAGATTGCATACATTATTATATTATTTTTATAAATCTCAAAATAAAACACTATTTACAATAACAATGCACTATTTAGGGATGCATACCTATGTGATAAATCTATTTTTGAAAAAGCAAAGGAGGGAATTCCCTGGCAGTCCAGTGGTTGAGACTTGGCACTTTCACTGCTGTGGTCCGGGTGCGCAGCCAAAAAAACCAAAAAGCAAAGGAGTGATATAGAAAATTCAGGATAATGATCACTTCTGGGAAAGAGGCAGGAAGATGATTTAAAGGAAAAACACACAGGTAGATGCACTGAAATGGTAATGCTATATGTTTTAAACTGGGTAATGGATTCATAATTGTTCATTTATTACTATGTTTCATAACTAATATGTTACATATCTTCTTTTGAATGTATCAAGGGACTTCCCTGGTGGCCCAGTGGGTAAAAACTCCGCACTCCCAACGGAAGGGTCATGGGTTTGATTCCTGGTCGGGGAACTAGATCCTGCATGCTGCAACTAAGAAGCCCACATGCCACAACTAAGGAGCCTGCATGCCACAATGAAGATCTTGTGTGCAGCAACTAAGACCCAGCGCAGCCAAAATAAATAAATAAATATTTTAAAAAGTATTAGACTTGATGAAGGCAGGGAAAAGAACAATTTTCCTGCACTGCAAGTATATTATCAGAAATCCAAAGTTCTTTGGCATACAGAACTCATTGGCTCCAGAGATCACTATGTGTTCGTGGGGGTGTCCTCTGAAGAGCCGAAGAGGGAACAGCTTAGAGAAAGCTCATTGGAAACTCTTGCTTGTCCATGCAATTCTTGGTTTCAGAGGGGCAAAGGGCTTTCCTTCCAGATAAGTCAACCCCCAATGAGAACAATTCAATGGCAGTCATGAAATATAACATGGTAGTGGAGAGCATGAATTCTGTAGTCAGTCCCTCTGGATTTGGATCCTGGCTCTAATAAAGTTTGGTGATCCTGAGCAAGTTACTTAACTTTTTAGAGCCTTGGTTTCCTCATCTGTAAAATGGGGATAATAATACAATAATCCTATGACGCAGATGTTGAAATTAAATAAATAAGTGTATGTAGAACACAGCACAGTGCCTGGCACTTAACAACTGCTATATAAGTGTTTGCTAGTATTATCCTCCCTGGGTTTACTATGTTCCTCATTTCTTGCACCTTTTCTCTTGCTATGGAGTGTCTGGAAGTCAATGCTGTTTTACTTTTTCATTCAAGTGGAGTTCTAGAGCAAACTCTTCCCATATCACAGTTGTGCAGTATTGATAGTGTGTAACAGCAGCAGAGAGGGGAGGCTAAGAAGTTCCACAGTTCAAAGTACTGACAACTACTCTGGGTTACATACAGTTCATTTGGTGCTAGAAATGTAATAGATATTCAATGTATGATACGACTTGAAGAAAGGATTCCAATTTAAGCTTAGCCTGTGTGTGTCCCAGAATTTAAGTGTCAAAACAAGTCTTGGGACTTCCCTGGTGGTGCAGTGGATAAGAATCCACCTGCCAATGCAGGGAATGCGGCTTTGAGCCCTGTTCTGGGAAGATCCCACATGCTGCGGAGCAAATAAGCCTGTGCACCACAACTACTGAGCCTGCGCTCTACAGCCCGCGAGCCACAACTACTGAGCACACGTGCCACAGCTACTGAAGCCCGTGCACCTAGAGCCCGTGATCCGTAACAAGAGAAGCCACCACAAGGAGAAGCCCGCGCGTGGCAACGAAGAGTAGCCCCTGCTCGCCACAAACTAGAGAAAGCCCGTGCGCAGCAACGAAAACCCAACATAGCCAAAAATAAATAAAATTAAATCTTTAAAACAAACAAAAAAAACAAGTCTTTATGATGGTTGGGAATTGGTCTTCCAGACATTTGGTTTATTTCTAATTAGAAATTTCCCTGGTGAAAAATTCATCCTAAGGGAAGAGATAGTCTAGGTTGTGGGTTTAGCTAGAGTCAGAGCAGAGGTAATATTCTGACAATACAGTCTCTATGAGGTAAAGTGTTTTTTGACCCACCTCTTCTGAGTTCACTCAAACCTCAGTCCTAGGGTATGGGAAATTCTCCTTTATCGTTGCTCTTGTCACTTTATTTTACCTACAGACTTGTGTGGTTTGGGAACTAGAGATTACAAACAGATCCGTCTCTATTACTATATGAACTCTATCAACTTTCAATTTACTTTCAATGCACCACTTACCATTTAATAAGTAAAGCACAAAAACTAGGTTCTGTGGGCATAAAAAGATATATAACAAGGCCTGATTTCTGTCTTTAGGAAACTTACAGTCTGGTATGGGAGATGACATATCCATACAACTATGACACCAGTATTAAAATGATAAATGCCAGAACAGAAGGTAGTGGGCCTCTGTGAAATTGTCTGGCCCACACTTCCCCACCTGTCCATCCATATGGCTATTGTGAGAGCTGCCGTGTTCTGACATGGCTCCACCATGCTGGCTGCCACAGTTCAACAGTCTGGGGTAGACATCCAAGCTGGGCCAAAGCTCTTCTCTTGAATTTTTGTAACTGGAATGGGAAATGCATCCTGGCACTTACTAGGTATTCAATATGTACTTGCTGATAATTGAGTTGTAGTGAGAAAAGCAATTTCATTGCAGTTTTAATACCATGCCTGTGTCTTTATCCATTTGTATATACCTCAGATGTCACTTTCTAGATATATTTCTTTAATATCTCATTACATTTGCAGGCATGTACCTTCTCTTTATTCATCATTACAGTCCCTCAAAAAGGTCATATTATTTTACCCTGGTACTTACGTATCTCACTAGACCTTTTACAGTCTGGATAGTTCATTAATTTCCCAACTTCTCTCCATTATTGCATTTCAAGAGACTTGTGTTTCTATCATTTATTCTCCTTACTACAGATTTCTAGCTATGATTTTATATACTATGTAAACCATCTCCATTTTATAAAGTTAAAGAGAAAAATAAATAAAAATATATACCTCCTGAATGAAAATAAATAATTCCAAAGCAATCGCTGATAAAAGTGTGAAAGGAACCCAAAGGGAAGAATCAGGAATGTTTCACTGAAGAGGCAAATACCTGAATTGAATTGAGGCCTGAGAATGAGTAGGAGTTTACCAAGCTGATAAACGTGGGAAAGGGGAGAAGCAGGAGAGAAGATAGTTCAAGTACAAACATGAAAGTTTAAGGGAGGACAGCATAGTATGTTTGAGAAACAGTAAGTGTTCAGTAAGTATTTGAGATGTATTCTCCCACCGAATGGGCAGAAGCAGTAACCTAGGGGCCTTATATGTCACTTTAAAGACTCTGGACTCAACTTTGCAATCAGTGGGAAGCCATTAAAAGCTTTTAAGCATGGAAATTATACCATTAGATGGTGGTTTTAGAAATATTAGACTGACAGGAATATGGAGGGTGCACGAGACAACAATTAACCTGAAATTCTTCCATTAATATGAGCTTCTAGAGGGCAAAAATCTCAAAGTTTTTCTTTTTTTTCTTTTTGTGACTTCTCGCAACATAGATTAACACAGTGCCCACACCTAGTAGGAAATGTTTGTTGATGTAGAGACTCCAGTGTCAGAAGGAACACTCTGCTCCTCTTGGGTGATGAGAATGGACAGGATGACCCTTGTCTGATTAACAAACTCAGCTGGGGTAGGATTAGTCATAGAAGTCTTTCTACAGGTGATGGTCAAGCTCAATCTGGAGGACGGAAAGTACACTCCAAATGAAGGAACAGTGATAGAGACAAGGAAGCATGGGAACTTTTGGGGAAATACTGCTTAATTCAGTATGTTGGAGCTGACAATACATGAAAATGAAAGGTATAAAATCACAGAATCTCAGAGTTGGAAGGAACCTTTAAAAGTAATCTTGTCGCATCAGCCTTCTAATCATTCCTGCAAAGCCCCTGGGGGTAGGGTGAATTTAAAGGTACTGGTGTGGCATATGCTCAGGTGGCAAAAACATGGGACTGAAGTTTAGGCGTAAAGAAGAGCGAGATCTTTAGAGCTGATAGTCACCCAAGGACAGGATAGTTGAATCACAGGAGTAGATGAGATGGTCAAAGGAGAATTAGAAACAAGTGAATGTCTGCATTTATGGTGGAGGAAAGAGGTCAAGGAACCACAGATGGAATAGTTACAAGTAGGAAAACTAGAAGAGATGGGAGAATTTCAGGGAGGGGGCGGTTTGCAAACAGCCTTGTATGCTAGAGAGGCACGGACAACCTTCAATGTCTGGAAATTTGAAAACGTCAAGTTATCTTTGATTCTCCTTCTCCTCTAATTACATCTGAATTCCTGAACTTTGAATCAAAGGTCTCTAGTTTACTCATTCAAACTTCTCACTCATAGCTGCCAAATTTCAACAAACTAATTTTGCCCCTGTTAGGCTATCTTTCCTCTCTCTCCCTTAAAAAGTAAAACACATTCTTATTGAGAAGAGAAAAGAAAAAGGATGATGTTGTTTTGGTTTCAAGTATGACATGTATGTTCTTGGCTTTTATTTTCAAATGTATGGATCTGATCCAGGTTTTATAGGGTCTGAAGTTTATACAAGTTGGAGGTCTTTCTTTAAGAAAAAAAAAGATTTTTAATACAAAATTAGGTTTAAAGTTTTTAGAATGGGAAAAGATCACAATAAATTATTGGAGACTTGGATATTCAGTTTCCATTCTTCTGAAAACTCTTAGATAAAATAGCTTTTCTTGACAGATACAAATGACAGATAAAGTGGTAAATTCAAGATCTGTTTTCCAAAGAGAAGATCTGCCCTAGAATTTTTTAAAGTAGCACTTAGGTTCCTGTTTTGTTTGGGTTGAATAGCAGCACTGCTCGGGACTAGCATAGGGAAAAAGAGGTAGGGCCTGAATCTATTGGTTTATGTAAAATTTGGTCTTGCTAAAATAAGAAACAGAATAACCGTACTTACTTACAAATCTATAGCAATGTCAGTCCCTCTTTCACTTAACACTTTCCAGAAAGATCAATCACCTTCTCCTTTCCTTGTGTTCTCTTCCCAAGTCACTTAATTTTTCCCATCTGTAGTGCCCTATATTTCTTTTCTGTTTTTAAACATTTTTATTGGAGTATAATTGCTTTACAATGGTGTGTTAGTTTCTGCTTTATAACAAAGTGAATCAGTTATACATATACATATGTTCCCATATCTCTTCCCTCTTGCTATATTTCTTATAAAAAAAACCCCAAAAACCAAAAATCCCAAAACTTAAAAAGACCCAGATTCTTTCGTGGCCATAAGTTTAGTCTGAAGGGAGAGGTGATGGTGAAGAACTACAATAGTGAAGATTTCTTAACGATAATCCCTAAAATCAATAGGGATTGATTGATAGCTAATAGGACTAACAGAAGTTCCACCTAATTTGCCTCGAACACGACTGTGCCCAAGATATCCCCTCTCAAATGAAAATTTCGCTTTTCAAAAACTCTCTAAGGAAAAAAAGCTCTTTACTTCCCTCAGTCATATCCCTAGTATTCCCCAAGCTTGTAGAAAGGTGTTATTAAATTCAGAAGAATTGTTGGAATTATTCCCATAAAAACTTTACCAGGAAGGTAATACAGGTAGTTATTTACCTTTTGAGAGAGTGATATCCAAGGCTGGCTGTTGGTAGGGCAGTCTCCTCCTACTCAAGCACATCTCTTGGCAGCCTCTCCTCTTTTCATCAACCCCTTCTTACAAAAGGAGAGTGGTTGGTGGCTCTCTCCCTTCCCCACTCCCACACTGAACTCAGAAGCGTCATGAATAGTTCAACTAAAACAGGATCAAGTTTCAGACACTCCCATAGTGGGTGAGAAAATGATCCCACTAGATTAAATTGGAGCCTAGATCAGTAGAAGTATATTTCCACAACTCTGCTAGGGCTGGGGCAGCCAAGGTTAATGGCTCAAGTAATACCTTTTAAGTAGGATCACATGGGTGGTAGAAGCTGGGTCAGTAGCCAGCTTTTTTGATCTCTGCGATGATTCTCTGCACTAGTAGCATCACCTGAGAAATTGTTAGAAATGTGAATTATTGAACCCCTATTCCAGCTTTAATGAATCAGGAACTTTGGAGGTGTCGGCACCTGTGTTTTAACCAGCCCTTCTGGTTACCTGCAATGTATGCTCAAGTTTGAGAATTACTTGCCAACAAGATCAGTGAAGCTCTAAAATCTCCCCTTTTCCTCAAAAAGAATTTACTTAGGACATTTGGATCAGAAAAGTCAAAACTATTTCACTTAGCATTAGTTATTATACATGTACATACACTTCAAATGCAAAATTTACTGCTATTTCCTCTTAGGTTTTATTTGGTTCATTTAAAAAACTTCCATAGGATGTGTGTGCCTCTGTGTGTGTGTGTGTGTGTGTGTGTGTGTGTGTGTGTGAGAGAGAGAGAGAGAGTGTGTGTATGCTTATAAGTATACAGAATATTTCTGGAGGGACGCACTCCAGGGCTTCAAGGTGAGAATTGGGTGGCTTATATTGTACCATGGGCATATTATCTAGTCAAAATTAATTTGTTTCAATTAGACAAAATTTTAAACTATCATCACACCTTAAAAAAGTAACTATCCCGAAAGATGTGCTATATTTAATAAATATTTACTGAATGCCTACTGTGTGTCAGTCACTGTGCTGGATCCTGAGGACAGAATGGAGAATGAAGTGTAGTCCCAGCCCTCAAATTTTTATTTTCCCAGAACACTAATTATAGCAATTAAAAAATATTTTCAGTTTCCAAATTTCTTTTGAACTTGCCCGTACCATTTCAAATTGTGTGAAGGAACTGAGGGAAGGTAAGCGTATTATCTCTTTCTTTCCAGGAAAAACTAAAACCTGAAACAAAACCACTCACTATAATAGGTACCATCTATTTAGTGATGCACCTTAAAACGAAATTGTTATATCTTTCTGTTTTGCATAATTATAAGTGTAATGTAAAGTCATAGTACATTCAAACATTACAGACATACACACCAAAAGGTAGAAATCTCCTATTAATCCCACTCTCTAGAGATATACTGTTAACAGTTTGGTGGATTTCTCCAGCTTCAATTTCTATATTTACCATAATTTATTATTATTTACAAAATAATACTTATTTTATGCTTTTTCATTTAACAGTATATCTTGGACATCTTTCCATTTTAATACATATAAATCCATTTCATTCTTTTTAATGGCTGCTGAGCACGCAGGTACTCCATTACATAGATATCCCATGGTCCATTTTCTCTATAAATAGGCATTTGGGCTGTCTCAAAAAATCTTTTTAAATTAATTAATTTATTTGTTTTTGGCTGCATTGGGTCTTCGTTGCTGCGCACAGACTTTCTCTAGTTGTGGTGAGCGGGGGCTACTCTTCGTTGCGGTGTGTGGGCTTCTCATTGCGGTGGCTTCTCTTGTTGCGGAGCACGGGCTCTAGGCGCGTGGGCTTCAGTACTTGTGGAACGTAGGCTTCAGTACTTGTGGCTCACAGGCTCTAGAGCTCAGGCTCAGTAATTGTGGTGCGCAGGCTTAGTTGCTCCGTGGCATCTTGCTCTGTGGGATCTTCCCAGACCAGGGCTCGAACCCGTGTCCCTTGAATTGGCAGGCGGATTCTTAACTGCTGTGTCACCAGGGAAGTCCCTTGAATTTCTTATTATTATACCAACATTGCAATGGATATCCTGTACATATATCTCTGGGTACTTGTGGAAATATTTTGTGGGATGCATTCCTCAAAATATTAGAAATATAAATGCTGAGTTACAGGTTATGAACATCCAGAATTTTAATAGGTATTGCCAAATTACACACTAAAATGGTTATAGCAATTTGTGCTTCATTCTTGTTTTTTTAACGGTGTCACCAATATAGATTACTTTCAATCTCTGAAATACTTGTCCATCCAACAGGCAAAAAATAATATCTTAGTTTCTTAGAAACTTGCATTTCCCTAAATACTATGGTATTTGAAGCTCTATTGTTTGAACATCTTTTGTAGATTTCCTGTAACCTATCCTTTCCCTTCTTTTAACTGGGCTATTCATCTTTCACTTACTGATTTGAAGAATATATGAATTCTTATATATTCTTATATATATACATATACATATATATTAAAATATATTTTTACTTATAACTTTTTTTGATTTGTGCTTTTCCTAGTTCCTATCCTCTACCACTCCCAATCCCTCATATTTTTTGTGTGTGTTATAAATTTATTTATTTATTTGTTTTTGGGTCTTCGTTGCTGCGCACGGGCTTTCTCTAGTTGCGGTGATTGCTTTGTTGCAGTGCTCAGGCTTCTCATTGCAGTGGCTTCTCTTGTTGCGGAGCGCAGCTCTAGGCGCACAGGCTTCAGTAGTTGTGGCTCGTGGGCTCAGTAGTTGTGGCACACGGGCTTAGCTGCTCCGCAGCATGTGGGATCTTCCCGGACCAGGGCTCGAACCCATGTCCCCTGCATTGGCAGGCGGATTCTTAACCACTGCGCCACCAGGGAAGTCCCAATCTCTAATTTTTGAATCTGCTCTTTATCAACATCAGCTTCCAGAATTCAACCTCTTTTCTCAGCCCAATAACCTCTTTCTGGCTTCTCTTGTTTCCCTGAGCAGTCTCACCCCCTTCCAGACACTTGTAAACTATACTTCTTCTGCAGCTCTAGAATCTTCCATTCTCAAGATACTGATCTAATTTGTCAGTCATTTCTCCAATTCTGGGTAAATTGCTCTGTTTCCTTTCTTTCCTCAGGCTTCTGAGTATTGGCAGAGAAAGTAATTACAATGCTCCATAGTTTCACGAAAATTTATGCCTTCTCACTTTGGGCTCTCAGAGCATTTGACAATCTTTGTATTATACTTTTTTTTTTTTACATCTTTATTAGAGTATAATTGCTTTACAATGGTGTGTTAGTTTCTGCTCTATAACAAAGTGAATCAGTTATACATATACATATGTTCCCATATCTCTTCCCTCTTGCGTCCCCCTCCCTCCCACCCTCCCTATCCCACCCCTCCAGGCGATCACAAAGCACCGAGCTAATCTCCCTGTGCTATGCGGCTGCTTCCCACTAGCTATCCACCTTAAGTATTCATACTTTTTTATCCATACACTTCCTAACCAATTGCCTACAGCTGTACAGCTACAACCAACACCATTTCTACCTCTTATTCTCAGTGGAAGTTTCAGCTATTATTTCTCTTTGAGCATTGAAGCCATTGCACATGTGTTGTCAATTTCTCTTTCTTCTAGTTCAAAATGTTTATACATTTTCAGTAAAAGGGTGCCTTGGTTTTTCGAGACTAACACTTCCGCACGCAGCCCAACCTATCTCCTGGTCCCTACTAAGATCAGTCTTACTTGTTTTCTTGAGCATATATATTTTATTGCATTTTTAAATTGTATTTTTCATTTGCCCCTTTCCACAAGCTCAGTCTGTAGACATATTTTTATATCTCTACCCCTACCCTATGCCTCACCCCAAACTAATGTTTGATTATATTCTCTTAATTGCCATATTTCTTGAGAAAATGGTGTATGCTAACAACCTGCCTGTATTTACCCACTTTCTATTCACGTCTCACTCATCTGAACTATGGGTTTCATTCCTTCTACCTCCCTTAGGTTTGTTCATCCTCATCTCTGAACATATGATGCTGTTTCTCAAACTCTTTTATCTGGAAATTCCTTTGGCTTCCATTGCCCTGTTCTTTCCAGGTTGCCTCTTCCTTCTTCTATAACCTGAAACAGGCATTTCTTTTTTTTTTTAATTGAAGTACAGTTGATTTACAATGTTGTATTAGTTTCTGATGTACAGCAAAGTGATTCTGCTATACATACATATATATATATTCTTTCTCATATTCTTTTCCATTATGGTTTATTACAGGATATTGAATAGAGTTCCCTGGGATCTACAGTGGGACCTTGTTGTTTATTTTATATATAATAGTTTGTATCTGCTACTCTCAAACTCCTAATTTATCTCTCTTCCCTTTCCCCTTTGGTAACCATAAGTTTGTTTTCTATGTCTGTGAGTCTGTTGCTGTTTTGTAAATAAGTTCATTTGTATCACATCTTAGATTCCACATATATGTGTTATCATATGATATTTGTCTTTCTCTTTCTGAATTACTTCAGTATGATAACCACTAGGTTCATTCGTGTTGCTGCAAATGGTATCATTACATTCTTTTTTTTAATGACTGAGTAGTATTCCATTGTATATATATACCACATGTTCTTTGTTCATTCATCTGTTGACGGACATTTAGGTTGCTTCCATGTCTTGGCTATTGTAAATAGTGCCGCTATGAATATTGGGATGCATGTATCTTCTCGAATTATAGCTTTGTCTAGTTATATGCCCAGGAGTGGGATTACTGGATCATATGGCAACTCTATTTTTAGCTTTTTAAGGAACCCCTGTACTGTTTTCCATAATGGCTGTACCAATTTACACTCCCACCAACAATGTAGGAGGGTTTCCTTCTTTCCACACCCTCTCCAGCATTTATTATTTGTAGACTTTTTAATGATGGCCATTCTGACTGGTGTGATGTGATACCTCATTGTAGGTTTGATTTGCATTTCTCTAATAATTAGCGAAGTTGAGGATATTTTCATGTGTCTGTTGGCCATCTGCATGTCTTCTTTGGAGAAATGTGAATTTAGGTCTTCTGTCCTTTTTTCTTTTCTTTTTTTTTTTTTTTTTTGCGGTATGCAGGCCTCTCACTGTTGTGGACTCTCCCGTTGCGGAGCACAGGCTCCGGACGCGCAGGCCCAGCGGCCATGGCTCACAGGCCCAGCCGCTCAGCGGCATGTGGGATCTTCCCTGACAGGGGCACGAACCTGCATCCGCTGCATCAGCAGGCGGACTCTCAACCACTGCGCCACCAGGGAAGCCCTTCTGCCCATTTTTGATTGGGTTCTTTTTTGTTATTGAGTTGTATGAGCTGTTTGTATATTTTGGAAATTAAGCCCTTGTTGGTCGCATTGTTTGCAAATATTTTCTACCATTCCATAGGTTGTTGTTTCATTTTGTTTATGGTTTCCTTTTCTGTGCAAAAGCTTATAAGTTTGATTAGGTCCCATTTGTTTATTTTTGCTTGTATTTCTATTGCTTTGGGAGACTGACATAAGAAAATGTTGCTACAATTTACATCAGAGAATGTTTTGCCTATGTTCTCTTCTAGGAGTTTTATGGTGTCATGTCTTATTAAATATATTTAAGTCTTTAAGCCATTTTAAGTTTATTTTTGTGTAGGGTGTGAAGGAGTGTTCTAACGTCATTGATTTACTTGTGACTGTAACAGGCATTTCTTGAGGTGTTCTTTGTGTCCTTTTTCTTACCTGTTTTAGTTTTTGTGCTATCATTCCTGCAGCCACAAGTCTCTTGTGGCTGATGTACAAATTTAGGTCTAGGTCCTATCCTCTCTTTTGCACAGATGTCCTGTAATTCCATACGCTTAATAAGCATTTTTACCTGGTTTTCCCACCAAGCAATCCAACAACTGAACTTCAACTGAACAAATCTGAACTTCCAGTTAGCATCTGTCTCTGTCATTGATATCATCCAAAAGACTTCTTTGACATCACAGCTTCCTTTCATTCCATATACAATTACATGGTAGGCCTTGTTGATTATTCTGTCACAACAGTATTTGTGGCAATCATTTTCTTTTCAGTTCCATTGACCTATGTCAAGTCCTTGTAATTTCTCCCCTGGATTTCTGAAAAAGTAGAATCCACCTAAGTGGATTTCCTGCTTGTAGTCTCTCCCCTCCCCAAAATAACCTGGATCAGTGTTCCTTAAAATTTTAACTTCGAGAAGTAGTATTTCCAGATAAAAGATGAATATTTTTAACTATAAATATGTCACATGCAATATTTAGAACACACTGATACTAAAAATTTATTTGTTGTTTATCTGAAATTCAAATTGACTGGCCAGCTTATATTTTTATTAGCTAAATCTGGCAACTCTATCTGGAGAGACTAAGTAAAACTGATGTATCTGCAGACCACCATTTTAAGTAATTAAAAAAACTGGCTTACCATGAACTTACCAAAAAACTTGTGATAGTTAAAAATTTAATAGTAGTAATGGTAACTGTTTAATATTGGCAAGCTGAATACACGTGCAATAGGGCAGGTTTCACAATTGACTTCTTAATTTTTATTTCTACTAAAATTAGAAAATCTAAATGCACAATGAGCTTGTCAGATATTGCAATGAGTGTTAGGTGGCTACTAGATAATTCTGAACAGTTGAATCTAGCGTGGATCTAGCATCATGAGGAGCTTCTAATTGAAGACAGCTTTTAGTAGTGTTAGATCCTAAGTAGAAGAGCATATGGCAACCTAAAAAATTGAAGTTTCAAGTTGGGAAAGAGTAGGAGTTGTATTCAATTGCATGGATTGCATTCAGCTCTGAAAAGCATTTTTTCCATACAGTTGCAACATTTGGATGTGGTTGAAAATATGTTGAATAATGTGTCATCCATTTTTTTCTCTTAATAAGAAAGAAAATTATCATGTATTGGGAAATAATAAACTCCTGGAAGTAAAGGCATTTGCATAAAAGTCTGGTTTTCTTACAAAACCCTGATACTTTGTTTTTTTAAAAAAAATTAATTAATTTATTTTTGGCTGCGTCGGGTCTTTGTTGCTGCGCACAGGCTTTCTCCAGTTGCAGAGAGGGTGTGGTACTCTTCCTTGCGGTGCATGGGCTTCTCATTGCGGTGGCTTCTCTTGTTGCGGAGCACAGGCTCTAGGCGCATGGGCT
The DNA here is from genome assembly GCF_039906515.1 of Pseudorca crassidens. NCBI lineage: Eukaryota > Metazoa > Chordata > Mammalia > Artiodactyla > Delphinidae > Pseudorca > Pseudorca crassidens. The sequence continues at coordinate 108,262,052 of NC_090297.1, read as the reverse complement.
TCAGTAGTTGTGGCTTGCGGGCTCTAGAATGCAGGCTCAGTAGTTGTGGCACACAGGCTTAGTTGCTCCACGGTATGTGGGATCTTCCCGCACTAGAGCTTGAACCCGTGTCCCCTGCATTGGCAGGCGGATTCTTAACCACTGCACCACCAGGAAAGTCCCGAAAAATCCTGATACTTTGTTCCTAACATTAAAAATCATGGCATTTAGAATTTGAAGTAATAATTCAGGTTAATAAAAAAAATGAAAATGTTGCTCAGATAAGCCATTTGAACAAGTCTACTTGGAAAAATTAAAATAGTTTTTGTTAGCATTATTTGTATAGTAAAGAAGGGATTTTTACTCTAGCCCTTATTTAGAAACTTGTGAGAGTACCTTCCCCATTACTGGCCTCCATACTTTATTGTGGAAAAGGCAGTGTTCTAACATTTGCCTGTTTCTTCTCAATGATTATGCTTACTGGCTGCTATTACTATATACATAGTAATATGTTTACAGTTTACACTACTTTGTTATATGTTGAATCAGAATCAGGAGAAATATTGTTTGACTACCAATGTTCTCTGAATAAAACACGAAGTGGACTGACATTTTGCTTATTGTAGGAATAATATCCTTTGTACACCCAAAGCTACAACCGCATCAGTTTTTTTTGCGGGGGTACGCGGGCCTCTCACCGCTGCGGCCTCTCCCGTTGCGGAGCACAGGCTCCGGATGCGCAGGCTCAGCGGCCATGGCTCACGGGCCCAGCCGCTCCGCGGCATGTGGGATCCTCCAGGACCGGGGCACGAACCCGTGTCCCCTGCATCGGCAGGCGGACTCTCAACCACTGCTCCACCAGGGAAGCCCACAAAATAATTTTTTAAGTGAAAATTTTTCTAAATGAAAATGTCTTCTTCTATAAGCTGAATTTTTAATGATAAACCAAACAGGAAATTTCTGGGCATCTTTCCTTGTGTACCACATATACACTGTGAAATGATTCATATTGTGTATATCAGTGCATCCACTCATAAGATAAACGTCTGTTTAGCAAGTACAGGGTGATACTGCCCTTTCATGTTGTATACCATGATTTTGTATGATATTGATATTTGATTAGGGATTTTTGCCTAGAGCTTGTTATACTTTCTCCAAGCAAAATATTTATTATTAACTGTGTAGCTAGTTGCACAAGTTATCTCTGAAACAAAGTGACCTTTACCATTTTTTTAAAAAATGAGGGAAGTAACTTGATCTTTTTTTATCCACAAGTTCATCTATTTCATTCTGGAAAACATTGCTTTTATTCCAGAAAAATACATTTCTTGGCAATGAAGTTATTGTATTTGGGTCAAAACTGACTTGAAGGCTTTGATGGCTTTCCAAGTCATTGACAAAATTTCCTAAACAGTCGAGGTGTATTGGGCAAGGGACAAATGGATGCTAGCCCAATAAAATCCAATTTTTAGATCTTCATAGCTGTACTTCCTATTTACTGTTTATTTTTTGTTGCTTGGATCAACTTACCACATTTAAAGCCACATAATGATTCATATTCTATATCTGCACTGCAGTCTTGTTTAATAGCTAGCTACCTTTAACACGTAATTTGAATTGAAGTACTTGTTACCTTTTTTCACCACTACTTCTAATGCTTCAATGTACTTCATTTGAGTGAATGATTTTTCTCTTTTTGGTGAATTGGAAATATAATACAACAAAATGGTAACAAAGAAAAATTTAATTTTAACAAATGTAAACAATAATATATGAATTATGTTAAAATACCTTGGTTGAGATAAACTATACTGATAACTAAATGAGGGAAATGGATCTGTGTAATCTTTGTAGTACATATACAACCTACAAGAATTCAAAGATGCTCAATAGCATAATGGGATTTCTGTTAAAATTGGAATAAATTTATGTTAGACAATTTGTGAAAGATGTGTGAAGAGGTAGTACACTGTAGTGCTAAAACAGGGGGATGGGTGGAATATAGTCCCAGAGTCAGCCTTCTTCAGTTTGCCTCCCGCAACACTACTTACCAGCTGGGTGTCCCTTGCTTAACCTCTTTGCTTCTGTTTCCTTATCTGCAAAATGTAAATAATAGAATCTACCTCACAGTGTTGTTATGAGGATTAAATAAGTACTTACAAAGCAGTATGGACAGTGTCCGGCTCGAAGTGCTCAATGCTTCCTATTATTAGAAAATAAATCTGTGCAATCATCTTACCACTTCTCTACTAAAAACTTGTCACTATGTCCCTATCGTTGATCAAAGGAAGTTATCCCACTCTTAATCAAAATACATTGCCTCCTGTTTTGGCTGTCGGTATCTCTCCTACCAGACATAAGCGCCCAGATCCTCTTACACTACCAGTTCTATAGCAGGCATTCAAAACTTGCTGAACTTTTTCCCACTAGGGACAAAGGTCCTTAAAAGAGGAAAAAACTAGAAAGGATTACAAATCACGAAGTGAAGTTTAAGCAGTAGGGCACCTAAAGAAGATTTACAAAACAAATCATCTGCAGAGTGGCCAACCAGGCGAATCCACCACCCAGCGAAGCTTTTTAGTAAAATTATTTTTCACTGACGTCACTCGATCGCTGACCTCTAAGGTAGAAGAGGCGGAATTAGAGAGACAGCTGGACTTCTTCCTCGCCCTCCCTCCTCCACTGGACTGGCTGGCAGCTCCGTGGCCAGCCCTGCTTCTGGTCGTTTTGCGATTCCATTGGTCAGTTTTCCCGAGGAGGCTGGCCTTGGGGATGACCCCGCCCCCTCTAGGGGCGGGTCTCTCCGTCGTAGGGGCTGGGGATGGTGGGGCGGGGGGCGGTTGCTGCAGCCGCCATCTTGGATTCCGCGGTAGCATTGGCGGCAGTACGGCGCCGCGTCTGGGGAGTGGCTCTCCCCTCCCCCTCCCCCCGGTTCCTTGGCGGTGGCTCCTCCCACTGGGGGGGGTGCGGCGGCGGTGGCATCTACAGCTATGGCGGCGACTACTGCTAATCCCGGTGAGGAGACGGAGGACTGGGGTGCCTCTCAAGGAGGAGGGGCTGAAGGGGTTGGCAACTGGTAGACCCAGCGCTGAGGTGCCGTAGTTGGGGCTGAGGGCGCTGAGACGCGTGGGGGTGGCTACGGGGCGGTGGGGGAGGGGAGTGACCTGGGGGAGGGGAGTGACCTGGGGGAGGGGCCCGCCCCTGGGGAACAGGGGAGACCCGAGGTGGAGGGAGGGAGCAGGCGGGTGGGAGTTGGGGATTCCTTGCCCCGAGTTCTGTTTGAGCAGCTGTCCGTGCGGGGCTGGCCCGCCTCCACTCTTGTGGCGGCTTTCTGGTGTGCGATGTAGTCCTCTTTCAGCCTTCTGCCCACTGTGGACCTGCTTGATGCCGAGTAACTGTGGGCAGTGTGGCTCGTTTTACTTTAAAGGTAGTTGGGACTCATAGGATCGTGTTGCTGTTTAGCTGAGGTGTTACTTTCAAACGTTTAGATTTTAAATTTTAAAAATCTTTGAATTCATACTCAGTTTCTTAAAAAAAAAAGAAGCTGTACCTCCTCCCTCCCTATCCGAGGGCTATCCTTTGAAACTTGCGTTTATGTATTAAGAGGTGCCTCTAGTGTCATTAGCTGCTGAAGGCAGAGGTTTGTGTAATGTTTGAGTTACAGGATAGATCTTGCCAACAGCAAGCATCCAGGACCCAGATTTAAATCTTGTTAGGTGGGTCAAGGCAGTTCCCATTCTTTAAGAAAAGTTCAGTTCATGCTATTTCTCAATGAACATCTCTTCTAAAGTGGGAGCTTGAACGTTAAAAATCTAGTCAGTCATGTCTAAAAGATGGAATGGGGTGTAGTGCAGCAGCAGGTCTAGACAGATCAGGTCTTCAAATTCCTAGTCCCAGTCCTCTTTCCAGTACATTACAGTTATTTCTCCCTAGGAAGTATTTCATTTAAGGGATCCTAGTTTACTTTGCTGACCGTGGCTATTCCCGAGAAATCCTTATCTTTGATAGCCTTAGAAAAGAAGTGAGAGGTGGGGGTGAATAACTTGAAAGTATGGTAGTGGGAAGGATTCACTGCTGTTCCCTTGTTAAAACTTAAACTGGATTTTTTTTCGTGTCTCTGAAAGGCAGTAGTATTTTACAGTACTCAGCTTTTGCTATTACAATTGAATCACTGAAATTTACTGTCTTTCCTACCATGTTTCTGGGAACAGACCTATTTAAAGAAGTTAATTTGTCACATGTCAATATCATATTTTTAAATCTTTTAAATATTTTAAGAGGAAAAGGAGATAAAGTTAATGGCTAAAATTGCATTGCAGGAAGTGCTGAGTGATGGAATAAAATCAGAAAGATGCTATTATTATGGCAGACCTGACCTTGAAGTAAAATAACCTGTTAACTAGGGAGTAAATAAACAAGATTTTAAACTGATAACACATTGCAAAATACTTATATAACCCTAGTCAAGTTGCAAAGCATTTCTCTTATTAAGAGGTGGCCTGGGTAAAGAAGTTTAGTGCATATGTCAGAAGCTTTTTTCCCAGCAGTGTGGGTTGGGTTGCTTTATTTTGTTTTGTTTTTTAAACAACAGTAACCAGAATGACAATCTCTTGACCACATTTTCATTAGCTGATCAATATCAACTTAAAACTGTAAGCAGAAAATAACATTCATTTGTGCAGAATCCTTGCTTATGATGAAACAGTTACTTTGTTTATTGCCCTTTGGCAGCCTGCTTCTGCAGTTTTTAGGGTTCTTTTTTTGCGGACCTCTCACTGTTGTGGCCTTTCCCGTTGCGGAGCACAGGCTCAGCGGCCATGGCTCACGGGCCTAGCCGCTCCGCTCGGCATGTGGGATCTTCCTGGACCAGGGCACGAACCCGTGTCCCCTGCATTGGCAGGCGGACTCTCAACCACTGCGCCACAAGGGAAGCCCTAGGGTTCTTTTTCGATGTTGGATAATTCTCTCATCTCTTACAAGTTATTGATCCCAAGTTCAACACATGATAATTAAATTAGAAAGTGCATTTTCTTCCTTCAATTCTTGTTTTGCCCCTTTGTATCAAAAGGAAGAGATCATAGCTGCATTGTGGAGTTTTGATAGCCTGTTCCATTTTGGGAAATGAGGACCATAAATGTAGGGACACAGGGTGGGAATGAACTGTGCTCAGTGAAAAGAAAGTAAATGGTTTTCAGGTCAGAATTCTTTGTTGCATGGTCAAACCTTTAATCCTTAGAGTCATTTTAAGGACTAGGGACATCAGACTGATTTCTTTGAGTTTTTTCTACTTTGTCATTTTGCTAGTTAAGTTTCCCTATGGTTCTTGTTTGTTCTGTCCTCACATATGTCTGCAAAGAATTTTGGTAATAATTATTTAACTCTTCTAAGCTTCATTTAAGTTAATCCTTAGTGTTAATAACAATACTTGATGATCATTTTAGTTGTATTTAGAGTTTGATTTAGAGACTGTTGGTGTCCTTTCAGGGTCTTGCAGGGGAACTGGTTCCTTTGCATTTTTCTCTATGTCTTAACACGGTGCTGGATCAAAAGAAGAGTAAGATATAGTTTATACTCCACAATCTAAGAGTTACGTTGAAGTAATAGTTCTAATGTGGTGGTGGCTTTTTTCTGCGTAATTGATAATTCTTCATATTCTATTATTTTTCACTAATTCTACTTAGCAGTGGCAAGATAAGTGAGTGGGTGGGTGGTCCATGAAGTCTTAGGCTATATCTTTCTTGTCTACATAATACTAAACATTTTGAGAAACATTTAAAAAGTTGCACGTGTGATTTGTAATGTATCGGCTAAGGCACTGTTTGGGAATAGATTAGTTATTTGATTTATAATTCAGTATTCAAACCAGAGATGTGAATGAATTTTTAGGAGTGCAGTTTTCTTCTTCCTTGATTCTGGTGTTCTCTTTCCCAGGGACCTCTTTTTGTGGTATTACGTACCATTTATTGTGGGTAGAGAACGGGTAGAAGGCAAAGGAAGGAACACACTTGTTTGGGTTTGTAAGGCTGACACTTAGGAAAAGTTTTTTTTTCCACATAATTTTTACCTTCATAAATTATAGTTTTTAAAGCATCAATTAGCAGACTTCTTACCCATTACCTTTACTTAACCTTTTTCAGATACAGGAAAATAGGAATTTATGCAGTATAAAATTACAATGCCAAGATACTTTAAAAATTATATTCTATTGCAAAAACCTATTTCAAAAGTGTTTAAATATAGTTTACTAATTCAGCAATTGAAATACAATTAACATTTTTGAAAAAGAACCTTAATCCATATACTTTTTATGCTGTTCGAATTGTGGCACCAAACTGAATCTTTTCTGTTTTTTTAGAAATTAAGAAGTAGATACTTCTGCATTCTTGGAACTCTACTTTTCTTGTTGTTTTGAAATAGTGGTCTCTCACTTTACTTTTTTGCATTCCAGCCCTACTCCTCTACTCAAACAATCCACTAACAGATGAGAATATGTTGTTTCATGGATGTTTTGTGAAAGTCTTTTGTGGTTGTCTGCTATGGATGACTTTCTTCTAAGGCAGTAACAGTAGGGATTTCCACAGTACCAAGTGGTGGTTGATCTTCAAAAAACTAAATTGCAACACTCAAGGAAACTAAACACTTTTTCCTTGATTTTACTTAGGTTATGACATTTGGGGCATATTTAATTTCAAAACTAGTAAAATTTGAATCCTTAATTGTAGAAACTATCTTTGGAACCATCTTTTTTTTTTCCCCTTCAGGCTATTTACAATATTTATTTTAAATGTTAATTCCCTGGCGGTATAGTCCTGTATAGAGGTGCAAGGGTGACATTTCTGTCAGTGTTATCCAGTGTCTCTGTGGTTGTATAGCTGATCTTATTTAGATGTAACAGTAAAGGAATACATTTAAAGCTCTTGTGATATGCAAGGCCTGAGCTCAGTGGAGTCTATTTGGGCCCATCACCCACACCCAATGATAGGCCCTGCCTGTACAGCCATCTGTTTTTAAGAATGCTGCCTAATATGCCATGATGATTTCAATAAGTAGACATCAACGAATATTGGAGTTGGATTCAAGGTAACTCCTGTCATTTTACATGTAAGAAAACAAACCTAGAGAGAGGAACTGGCACATTTATTAAACATCTATTAAGTTCTTACTATATGCCAGGCTACACTTTCCTGTTTTGTTGGCTATTCTGTATGTTAGAAACCATCTCTTAGTTTCCAAATAAATTCTCTAAATTTGCATCTCTTTTCATCATTTCTTCATTTTGTATTTGTCCCTTCACATTTTCTCTAGTTGAGTAGACAAACTAAGTTTATGACTTCAACAACTTAATTAGAATTTAAGTTCCATGAGAGTAGGACCTTTACCTCCCTTGTTCACCACAGCACCCTACTGCTCCCAGGGGTGCCTAGTACGTAGGACTACAGTTCAGTAAATGTTTGTTGAATAAATGAATGTTGTAAAACCTGGCATTAGAGGTTCATATCTTTATGCACTGTTAATATGAAAATACCTTTGAAAGGATAACACTAATTAAACCATTAACAACATGAATTAATTTATAATAGCTAACAATAATTATATGCCAGATATTGTTATAAATATATTACCTCACTTAATATTCATATATTTATCTCATTTAATATTTTTCTTTAAAAAAAGTTATTTATTTATTTTTTTAATTTTAGCTGTGTCTGGTCTTAGTTGTGGCGCACAGACTCCAGAGCACACGGGCTCAATAGTTGTGGCATGTGGACTCTCTAGTTGTGGTGCAGAGGCTCAGTAGTTGCGGTGCACGGACTTAGTTGCCCTGCGGCATGTGGGATCTTAGTTGCCTGACCAGGGGTCGAACCTGGGTCCCCTGCATTGGAAGGCGGATTCTTAATCGTTGGACCACCAGGGAAGTCTCCTCATTTAATCTTTACAAGACTCCTATGAGGTATATATTAATATTCTTGTTTTCAGATGAGGAAACTAAGGCACAGAGTGAATAATTAGTTTGTCTGAAGTCACATAGCTAGTAGCGGGTAGAGACAGTTTTTTTGGGGGGTGGGTGGAGACATTTTGATTGCTGGCAGTCCGTCTACACAAATTTTTTTTTTTAGGAGTTTTTTTTTCTTTTTTTAAATTAAAATATAGTTGATGTACAATATTATATGTTTCAGGTGTACAACATAGTGACTCACAATTTTAAAGGTTATATTCCATTTATAGTTATTATTAAATATTGGCTGTATGCCCTTTGTTGTACTATAGATCCTTGTAGCTTATTTATTTTATATATAGTAGTTTGTAGCTCTTAATCCCCTACCCTTATCTTGTCTCTCCCCTCTTCCTTCTCCCTACTAGTAACCACTAATTTGTTTTCTATATCTGTGAGTCTGTTTCTTGTTTGTTACGTTCAGGAGTATGTATTATTTTTTAGATTCCACATATAAGTGATATCATACATTGTTTGTCTTTCTCTGTTTGACTTATTTCACTTAACATAATACCCTCCAAGTCCATCCATGTTTTTGCAAATGGCAAGTTTCATTTTTATGGCTGAGTAGTATTCCGTTGTATATATGTACTACATCTTCTTTATCCATTTGTCTGTTGATGGACACTTAGGTTGCTTCCATATCTTGGCAATTGTAAATAATGCTGCTATGAACATTGGAGTACAAGTATCTTTTGTATTAGTGTTTTGTTTTGTTTTTTTTTGGATAAATTCCCCCGAGTGGGATTGCTGGGTCATATGGTACTTTAATTTTTAGTCTTTTTTGGGAAACCTCCATACTGTTTTGCACAGTGGCTACGCCGTTTTACATTTCCACTAACAGTGTCTGAGGGTTCCTATTTTTCCACATCCTCACCAACATTTATTATTTGTGGTCTTTAGACAGTATTCTTTTTTTTTTTTTTTTTTTTTTTTTTGCGATACGCAGGCCTCTCACTGTTGTGGCCTTTCCCGTTGCAGAGCTCAGGCTCAGCAGCCATGGCTCACGGGCCCAGCCGCTCCATGGCATGTGGGATCCTCCCGGACCGGGGCACGAACCCGTGTCCCCTGCATTGGCAGGCGGGCTCTCAACCACTGCGCCACCAGGGAAGCCCTAGACAGTATTCTTAATTACTAAGTTATAAGACTTTCTCCTTGTGACTTAAAGTCACTTCCTACAGAAATGTGGCACAATGGATACTTTTTGAGGAGGAGGAGGGTGGGGTATTGTCTTTTTTAGTAGATGAAGAAGGTGAAATACCACGTCCAACAGCCAGGATGGCACAGTTGCTTGGGTGGAGAAGTGAGTGCAAGGTGCTGAAAAAGTTGCTGGAAGAGTGTTGCAGTTCCTAAAATCGTTTCTATAACTTCTTGTATTCTTTCTTCATAGTTGTTTTTCACCTCTTTAAACAACTTTTACTGGAATCCTTAACTCTTACTGGAATCCTTCTCCTAGTTTTTCATACCCCATTATTGTCCCTTTTTGATGAACTTCTTGAATTTGGCTTCAGAGACACTGCATTGCTTGTTCTTTCTCACTGACTCTTCCTTCTTTGTTCCTTAGGCCTGCTCATTTTCTTTTTCTTGTTCATTATGCTTCTCCTTTTCTAGTCTCACTCCTGGGACTGGAGCTCTTAATTGATTAATTAATTAGTAAGCCAGTCAACTTCCTTCATTTCTATTTGCCCACCTACCTGCCTCAATTAAACATTTATTTGGTAACTACTGTATCTCCTTCCCTCATTTATCTTTTATATATTGAAGACTCTCTAAAATTTTTATTCCTGTCTTCTCACATAAGCTTCTTTTCCTGTATTTTCATCTATTTAAAAAAAAACTTTATTTGAATAACTGTAACATGTTATATATATATATATATATATATATATATATATATATAGTCACTAGTATTTCCTTCAGATCTGCTGACCTTCCTAACTTTTCTGTATCTTTTGTGACTATTGCAGTTTTTCCAGTTCCCCAGGTTAAGCAATTAGATGTGTTTGGATTCTTTTATGTATTTATCTGATTTGTTATCACCTCTTGTTTTTTTTTGCATTTAAAAAAAGCATTTTTAAACATATAAGGATATTAAAACATATAAAACATTTTAACCATATAAAATATATACCCAAAATAGATGTATTTATTAATTTTTTAAAATTGATCTTTATTGGATTATAGTTGCTTTACAATGTTGTGTTAGTTTCTGCTGTACAGCAAAGTGTATCAGTTATACATATATGTATATCTACTCTTTTTTAGATTCTTTTCCCAGGTAAGTCATTACAGAGTATTGAGTATAGTTCCCTGTGCTATATAAGTAGGTTCTTAATTAGTTATCTGTTTTATATATAGTAGTGTGTATATGTCAATCCCAATCTCCCAAGTTATCCCTCTCCCCCTTTCCCCCTTGGTAACCATAAGTTTGTTTTCTACATCTGTGATTCTTAAAATATATTTATTTAAACATATATATGTTAAAAATTATTTTAATAAAAATTACCCATGCATATATTTAATGACTTAGTGTTACATGATTTGTTATAAAAACAGCAGTCCTCTACCCCTTCTCTCAGCTGCTTCTCCCCAGTGACATCCATTTTTATTTCTTTTAACCAAACTTTTAACTTTTGATTAAATAAAATGTCCCAGAAGTAAAAGGCAAGAGTTTTCAAATTGAAGGAGCCAGAACAATGAATGAAAAACTCACCCACTCAAGGCACATTATTATGAAATTTCAGCATCAAATACAAAGAGTATCCTATAAGCTCCAGAGAGAAGAAAATTGGTCAGTTAAAAATAAGAAGGGGGCTTCCCTGGTGGCGCAGTGGTTGAGAGTCTGCCTGCCGATGCAGGGGACACGGGTTTGTGCCCCAGTCCGGGAAGATCCCACATGCCGCGGAGCGGCTGGGCCCGTGAGCCATGGCCGCTGAGCCTGCGCGTCCGGAGCCTGTGCACCGCAGCGGGAGAGGCCACAGCAGTGAGAGGCCCGCGTACCGCAAAAAAAATAAATAAATAAGGAATCAGATTAGTTTTGCTTCTCAGTAGTCACACTGGAAGATAGATGACAATGGAGCAATGCCTTCAAAATTCTGAGGGAAAGTAATCTCCAACTCAGAGTTCCATACCTAGGCAAACTATCAGTTAGTGAAGTGGAAGAAAGATATTTTCACATACCCAAGGTCTCCCTTATACTCTTTCTCAGGAACTTACTAGGGGATGAGATTTACCAATAGGCGAGAGTAAACCAAGAAAGAGGAAACATGGAATACAGGAAAGAAGCAGTACAACAGGATACATCCATTTTGCATACATTGCTGTTAGTTACCCTGTTTTCAGTATTGTAACCTCACTTTCAAATTTGTCTGGTGTTCCCCAGTCCAGAGGACCTCTGGTTTACACTCTTCAGAGAATAAATCAGTTTTTTGACTGGGTGGTGGAGGGGCATTTTCCCTGCTGGAAGGGACGGGGAGAGGATCTGGGAATCCACCTGCTGCTTAAACAGATATCAAACTAATCCTTTTTATTTTAGCTTTCATTTGCCCTGCCTTCTACACCCCACACCTCATTTTTGATTAGTCTCGTTTCCCTGCTTCTATTCAAATTTTAAATCTGTCAAATTAATCTTTTAACTTACATTTTCTTCTTGTCACTCTGACTTAGTATATTTTGTCTTTCAGTTGCTTATTGAATCAGATTTAAGATTTCATCTTGGCATTCAAGGCCTTCTTACAGTTGGCTAGCATTTGACATCTTATATTTTCTCCTGAATACAGACTCTGCTCTTTACAGGCCTGTTTCCCTACACCTCCTCACAGCTATGTTCATACCTCCCTTTATGATTTGCTCATGTTCTTTTGTCTATGTGGAATGTCTTTTTCCTCTTCTTTAGTTTTTCTGAGGTCCAGCTTGACCAACTTTTCTGAAACTTCCTGGCTGGCTGGCTGGCTGGCTGGTAGCTTTATTTCCTTTAGTTTTTCCTTCCTGTTGAGTACCTTCTCTGTGCTAGGGAGTGTGTCAGACCTTAATTTAAACCATCTCAATTATCTTTTTTTTCTCTAAATTTCTCTATCCTTTAGATCCCATAAAAACCTATTATTGAAAGTATGGAATTTATTTTTTATGGGAAAATTTTGTTTTTTCTTAGGAAAGTTACATATATTAGCTATTTAAAATTTAACTGGAAAAAGTTAATAGTAATAACATATAAAGTAAACTCAGTTTTACTAATGATAGAGAAATCCACATCAAACCAACAATGATAATCATTTTATACCTGGAAAATTAGTAAAAATTTGAAGATTGCTAAGGTCCAGTGCTGTTGGAGGTATGGATAATTTGATACCATTGGTGAGGTTCTTAATTGGTATGACCTTCTTGGAGGGTAATGGGCAGTTTTAAATATGCTCCTTTAGATCCAGCGAGTCATTTTTAGAAATTTTTTAGTTGTAGGTAATACTGGCATCTTTGCTTAAAGATATACAAGGATATTCATTGAAACATTATTTATGATAATGATAGTTTGAATGTCATAAATGTGTACGTTTGTACTATGAAATACTGTATAACTTAAAAAGAATGAGCTAACAGTATTTATTGACATGATATACCTTCCAAGATACATTGTTAATTGGAAAAAAATAAAAGTTTCAGAATAAATATAATATGGTCCCTCTCCTTTGTTATGTAACAATTGCTAAAACCCTGTAATATATGGTGTATAGAAAAAGGTCTGGAAGGATTCGTATCAAAATGTTAACAGCAGTTTCCCATGGGGGAAGCTGGGGTATATGTGTGGAGGATTTTACTTTTGACTGTTTGCTTCTGTATTGAGTATTTTTAGAGACGTCTACATCTGAGTTTCTGTATATCCATATTTTAATATATTACTTTTGTAATGTAAAAATTAGTAATGGCAAAACCAGTTAACAAATTGGTGTTCGATATATTTTTACAAAGCTACTATTCAAGGCGTACTTTACAATGTGTCAGGCACTATTCACGTGCAGTATCTAATTTAATCTTCCCCAAAGGTAGGTACTGTCATTAGCTACATTTTACAGATAAACCCTGAGAGATTAAATAATTTGCCCAAGGTCATACGTAGTAAGTGGTAACCCTAGGATTGGAATCTAGATTTATCTCACTTTAGAGTTTGATTTGTGTTCTCTAAGATTTTCAACGCATGCCACACACATAGACACATGCACATAAATTTTCTTTTTAAAAAATTGGGATCACGCATTTCCTGATTGTAAAAGTAATATATGTTTAATGTAAAAGAGAAAACGAAATGGATATGTAGAAAATCAAATATAGGAGTCTCTAAATGCCATCCCATAGATAACGACTGTTAATAGTTTATTGTGTAACATTTGCTCACTCCATTCTAGCCATGATGTCATCCACACCATTTCTAGAACTTAGGCATGCTCTCACCTCTGGGTCTTTGCACTCTGCCTGGAATGCATTTTTCCCAGATACCTGCATGGTTTGTTCCTTTACCTCCTTCTGACCTTTCCTTAAATGTTAACCTTTTCAGCGAGGTCTTCCCTCAGCATCTAAAATTGCTGGAACCTTTATGTATTTCTGAGTTGACTCCCCTAGTTTATTTTTCTCCACATTTATCACTATATAACATATCGTTAGGTCAAACCAAATGAAATGACTATCCATTTTTTACCTATAAAATGTCAGTTTCGGGCTTCCCTGGTGGCGCAGTGGTTGAGAGTCCGCCTGCCAATGCAGGGGACACGGGTTCGTGCCCCGTTCCGGGAGGATCCCACGTGCTGTGGAACGGCTGGGCCCGTGAGCCATGGCCGCTGAGCCTGCGCGTCCGGAGCCTGTGCTCCGCAACGGAAGAGGCCACAGCAGTGAGAGGCCCGCGTACTGCAAAAAAATAAATAAATAAATAAAATGTCAGTTTCATATTATCAACCCATTTTATATTTTAATCATTTCTCAATTTATCTTTCTCTTCCACTAACATGTAAAAAAAGTTAGGATTTTTGTCTCTTTTATTTATTGTTCTATCTCTAGGGTCTGCAACAATGCCTGGCATATAATAGGCATGCACTAAATAGAAATGAATTCTTCCAGGCTTTTGTTATGCATATAACCTTTATAAAGGATTATATTATATATAATTTTCTGTAGCTTATTTTTCCATATCATATATGGTGAATAACTTTCCATTTCAATCATATAGATCCACCTCAAAAATTTTTTTATATATTGAAATTTTTTTATTGTGGCAAAATACACATAAAATTTGCCTTTTTAACTTTTTAAAAATTTATTAACAATTTAAAAACAATTTTTATTTTATTTATTTCTTTTTGGCTGTGTTGGGTCTTTGTTGCTGCACACAGGCTTTCTCTAGTTGCGGCAAGCGGGGGCCACTTTTTGTTGTGGTGTGCGGGCCATCCATCACGGTGGCCTCTCCTGTTGTGGAGCCCGGGCTCTAGGCACACGGGCTCAGTAGTTGTGGCTCACGGGCTCTCAAGCGCAAGCTCAGTAGTTGTGGCGCACGGGCTTAGTTGCTCTGCGGCATGTGGGATCCTTCTGGACCAGGGAACAAACCCGTGTCTACTGCATTGTCAGGCAGACTCCTATCCACTGCGCCACCAGGGAAGCCCCTAAAATTTATTTTTAATTGAAGTGTAGCTGAATTACAATGTTGTGTTAATTACTGATGTACAGCAAAATGACTCAGTTACACCATTATATGTACATTATTTTTCATATTCTTTTTAACTATTTTTAAGTGTACAGGTCAGTGGCATTAGTATAGTCACATTGTTATGCAGCCATCACCACCATCCACTTCCAGAACTTTTTCATCTTGCAAAATTAAAACTCTGTACTTACTAAACAATTACTTCCTGTTCCCCAGTCCCTCCAGCCCACGCCGCCATTCTACACTCTATGAATCTGACTATTCTAGGTACCTTATATAAGTGGAATCCTGCAGTATTTGTCTTTTTGTGACTGGATTATTTCACTTAGCATAATATTTTCAAGGTTCATCCATGTTGTAGCATGTTGCAGAATTTCCTTCTTTTTAAAGGCTGGATAGTATTCCATTGGATGTATATGCTATGTATTTAAAGATCCATTCATCTTGATCAACACTGGGTTGCTTCTTCCTCTTGGCTTTTGTGACTAATGCTGCTTTGAACCTGGGTGTTGTACAAGTGTCTTTTCAAGACCCTACTTTCAAATTTCAGTTCTTTTTAGTATATGCCCAGAAGTGGAATTGCTGGATTATATATTCATTGTAGTTTTAATTTTTTGAGGAATTTCCATACTATTCTCAGTAGTGGCTGCCACTTTTACATTCCTACCAAAAGTGTACAATAGTTTCAATTCCCTCACATCCTTGTTAACACATATTATTATTTTTTTTATTTTTCATGGTGTCCATCCTAATGGGTGTGAGGTGATATCTCAGTGTAGTTTTGATTTGCATTTCTCTAATGATTAGTGATATTAGGCATCTTTTCATGTGCTTATTGGCCATTTGTATATTTTCTTTGGAGAAACATGTTCAAGTCCTTTGTCCATTTTTTAATTAGGTTGTCTTTTTTTGTTGTTGTTGAGTCATAGGAGTTCTTTATGTATTCTGGATTTTAATCTCATCACACATATGGATCACAACTGTTTTCTCCCATTCTGTGGGTTGCCTTTTTACTCTGTTGATACAGTGTTCTTTGATGCACAAAATTTCTAATTTTGATGAAGTCCAATTTATCTATTTTTTACTTTTGTTGCTTGTGCTTTTGATATATCCAAGAAATTGCCACATCCAGTGTCATGAAGCTTTTTCCCTGTTTTCTTCTATGAGTTGCATACTTTTTGCTCTTACGTTTAGATCTTTGATCCACTTTGAGTTAATTTTTGTATATTAGGTAATGTAAGGAAGGATACAACTTCATTTTTTTTAACATGCAGGTATCCAGTTTTCCCAGCACCATTTGTTGAAAAGATTATCCTTTCCCCATTGAACGGTTGTGACACTCTTGTTGAAAATCGTTTGACCGTATATGTGAGGTTTTATTTCTGGGCTCTGTATTCTATTTTGTTGGTCTATGTGTCTGTCTCTATGCCACTGTCACACTATTTTGATTACTGTAGCTTTGTGATGCATCAACATTTTAATGGTGAGTATTTGAGTACTCTCTTTATCCAGTATTAAAGGCAGTTATAGTGCTTGGGCATGTAACAAAAGACATGCATAAAAGAGGTTTTGTATTTTGAGTTTAGATGCAGTTTATTATAAATATAATTTGGAGGTAGGTTTTAGGAATAATAAGTAAAATATTAAAAAACACATCCAGGACTTCTCTGGTGGCACAGTGGTTGGGAGTCTGCCTGCCAGTGCAGGGTACATGGGTTCGATCCCTGGCCCGGGAGGATCCCACATGCTGCAGAGCAGCTGGGCCTGTGTGCCATGACTGCTGAGCCTGCGCTCTAGAGCCTGAGAGCCACAACTACTGAGCCCTTGCCCCTAGAGCCGGTGGTCTGCTGCGGGAGAGGCCACAGCAATGAGAGGCCCGTGCACCACAGGGAAGAGTGGTCCCTGCTCCCCACAACTGGAGAGGGCCCGCGTGTAGCAGCAAAGACACAACGCAGCCAAAAATAAAAATGAGTAAATAGGGCTTCCCTGGTGGCGCAGTGGTTGAGAGTCCGCCTGCCGATGCAGGGGATGCAGGTTCGTGCCCCTGTCTGGGAAGATCCCACATGCCGTGGAGCAGATGGGCCCGTGAGCCATGGCTGCTGAGCCTGCGCGTCCAGAGCCTGTGCTCTGCAACGGGAGAGGCCACAACAGTGAGAGGCCCGCATACCGCAAAAAAAAAAAAAAAAAAAGAGTAAATAAATAGGTTTATGAAAAAAAGAAAACACATCCAAAGTGGTTCATATTTTATACAAGGTAGGAATATGATGAATTATTGTTATCAACATTTCTTTTTGAACATTTCATTATCTGTTCAACTTTTAATGCTTCCTTTATCATTTCTGTTTTCCTCATTCATGTTTTCAATGACTTAGTTTTATATTATTTCTCCTATTTCAGGAAAGGAAGTCACATTTAGTTAAAATTTATTTATTTATTTATTTGGGTGTGCTGGGTCTTAGTTGTAGCACGCGGGATCTTCATTGCCGCGTGCAGCATCTTTTTTGCAGCATGCGGGATCTTTAGGTGCAGCATGCGGGATGTAGTTCCCTGACCAGGGATTGAACCTGGGCCCCCTGCATTAGGAGTGCGGAGTCTTAACCACTCAACCATGAGGGAAGTCCCGAGAAGTACCTTTTCTATAAATTTGGGAGACTGTGTTGACTAAAATATTTACTATTTTTCTGTAATTTATGTCAAGTTATGATTTTAATAGAAGGTGCTTTTGTTCAGTGCACTAAGAATACTCCTTAACTGTGCTACACTTAACATCACGCTAAGTTCCTCTTCCATTTAAAAGGAGCTAATCTTAGTAAGTTAAATCCAGAGTATGTTAAAAGAATCATACATCATTATTATATTAGGTTCTCAGGCCTGTAGTGACAAACTACCACAAACTAGAGGGCTTAAAACAACAGAAATTTATTCTCTTGCAGCTCTGGAGACTCAGCGTCCGAAATGAAGATATTGGCTGGTTAGGTTCCCTCTTTTCTAGGTTGTAGACACATCACTCCAGTCTCTGTATCCAAATGTCTGTCTCATTACGTTTATAAAAACAGCAGTCATTGGATTTAGAGCCCATCCTAACTCAGTATGATCTCCGTCTTCATTAATTATATCTTCAGAGACCCTATTTCCAAGTAAGGTCACATTCTGCGTCTCTGTGGACATGCATTTTTACACTCTTCAGCCCACTACAATTTATTGAGCAAGATTTATTCCAGGAACTCAAGGATTGGTCACCCTGAGAAAACCTATATACTTGGGTCGTTAACAAACTAAAGGGGGAAAAATGATTGTATCAATAAATGCTTTATAAAAACATTTGTTTCTGATTTTTAAAAATCCATTCCTGATTTAAAGAAAAAA
The DNA here is from genome assembly GCF_039906515.1 of Pseudorca crassidens. Classification (NCBI taxonomy): domain Eukaryota; kingdom Metazoa; phylum Chordata; class Mammalia; order Artiodactyla; family Delphinidae; genus Pseudorca; species Pseudorca crassidens. The sequence goes on along the minus strand of NC_090297.1, from coordinate 108,244,032 downwards.
AGACTATTAAATCAGAATATGGGAATTCCTGAGCAGTCCAGTGGTTAAGATTTGGTGCTTTGCTGTCACTGCCGTGGGCCTGAGTTCAATCCCTGGTCAGGGAACTAAGATCCCACGAGCTGCATGGCATGGCCAAAAAAAAAAAGTGAGTAAATAAAGAGATTCTTAACCTTTTGTATCACGTGGACCCCTATGACTGGTGACATTTGTTGAACGCTTCTTCAACCTCATTGGGTCATTGTGGGAATAAATGAGAGGCACACAAGTTGCCCAGCACAGTGCCTGGCACACAGTGAAGACATAGAAAAAGATTAGTCATTATTATCACTGATTATCCATGCACTCACTGTAAAGCCAAGGAGTAACACTTTTGCTTCGAGGCTTCAAAAGTTCTCATCACACTTTTTGTGTTGCATCCACTCCTAAATAAAAACCTTCTCTGGTCTGGGCCAAGTTGGAGACCCTGGTGAGGGGCAGAAAGACTTGCACATGGGAGGAAACTCTGGTGAGCTGGTGGGGCAGGTCCCTAGGCCCCCAGATCACCCTGGCGTGCAGCTTGCTCTCCCTGTTGAACCCATAGAATGTTGTTCAGAGTGTAAATAACACTACATAGTATTTTGAAAAATCAATTCTATTAAAAATATAGCTATCAGAATATAAAAAATTACAAATTTGTAATACAAAAATTAATGTTTCTTCTTTATTAACACAATAAATAAGATGTAGTGACAAGTCTAATAATTGCCATATTCTCAAAGTAGTATTGAATGTAACAGTAATTCTAGATATCTGTAATAACTGTCATGTGATATCTGATTTTATTGATGACAAAATCACAGATACTGCTAAAACTACTGTTATACTGTACTTTCATGATTGAAGGAAATGCTAAATTTCAGCTAGAGATTAATGAAAGTAAAGAAAGAAAATTGTTCTTCATCCAAGTTTACCGGTGGATTTTATCCATTGACACACAGATTAAGAACCCTTGCAATAATGCAGTAAGAGAAGGAAACTAATTACTAGTGTAGGGCTTCCCTGGTGGTGCAGTGGTTGAGAGTCCGCCTGCTGATGCAGGGGACATGGGTTCGTGCCCCGTTCCGGGAAGATCCCACATGCCGTGGAGCGGCTGGGCCCGTGAGCCATGGCTGCTGAGCCTGTGCGTCCGGAGCCTGCGCTCCGCAACGGGAGAGGCCACAGCAGTGAGAGGCCTGCGTACCGCAAAAAAAAAAAAAAAAAAAAAAAGACTGTTTGCTTTTTTTACTGTTGAGTTTTGAGAGTTCTTTTTATATTCTAGATACAAGTCCTTTGTCCTTTGTTGCAATGTTTTTCCCACTCTGTAACTTGTCTTTTGATCCTCTCACAGTCTTTCACAGAGCAAAAGTTTTTCATTTCAGTGATGTCCTTCACAGAGCAAAAGGTTTTCATTTCAGTGATGTCCAGTTTGCCAGTTTTTCCTTTCGTGGATCATGCTTATGGTACCAAGTCTGAGAACTCTTTGACTAGCCCCTAGATCCTGCAGATTTTGTCCTATTTTTTTTTAAATTTATTTTTATTTATTTATTTTTGGCTGCGTTGGGTCTTCATTGCTGCGTGTGGGCTTTCTCTAGTTCCGGCGAGCGGGGGCTACTCTTCGTTGCCGTGCGCGGGCTTCTTATGCGGTGGCTTCTCTTGTTGCCGAGCACAGGCTCTAGGTGCACAGGCTTCAGTAGTTGTGGCACGTGGACTCAGTAGTTGTGGCTCACGGGCTCTAGAGCGCAGGCTCAGTAGTTGTGGCACACGGGCTTAATTGCTCTGCGGCATGTGGGATCTTCCCAGACCAGGGATCGAACCCGTGTTCTTTGCACTGGCAGGCGGATTCTTAACCACTGCGCCGCCAGGGAAGTCCGACTCCTGTGTTTTTTTCTAAAAGTTACATAGTTTTACACTTTACATATAAGTCCATGATCCATTTTGATTAATTTTTGTATAAGGGGTCAAGGTTCATTTTTTGGCCTATGGATGTCTAGTTGCTCTAGCACCATTTGTTGAAAAGGCTATCTTTCCTCCATTGAATTGCTTTTGCACTTTTGTCAAAATCATTTGGGCATATTTGTGTGGGTCTGTTTCTGGGTTCCATCGATCTAAGTGTCTGTCCCTTTGCCAGGACCACACAGTCTTAATTGCTGTAGCTATATTAGAAGTCTTTCAGGTAGATTTTTCTCCCACTTTTTCTTTGTTTTAGCTATTATAGTTTCCTTACCTTCCTGTATAAATTTTAGAATGGTCATGTTTAATTTTTTATTTATTTTTATTTTTTTTGTGGTACACGGGCCTCTCCCTGTTGTGGCCTCTCCCGTTGCGGAGCACGGGCTCCGGACGCGCAGGCTCAGTGGCCATGGCTTACGGGCCTAGCCTCTCCGTGGCATGTGGGATCTTCCCGGACCGGGGCATGAACCTGTGTCCCCTGCATCGGCAGGCGGACTCTCAACCACTGCGCCACCAGGGAAGCCCCATGTTTAATTTTTTTTTTTTTTGGGGGGTACGCGGGCCTCTCACTGCTGTGGCCTCTCCCGTTGCGGAGCACAGGCTCCGGACGCGCAGGCTCAGCGGCCATGGCTCACGGGCCCAGCCGTTCCGCGGCATGTGGGATCTTCCTGGACCGGGGCACGAACCCGTGTCCCCTGCATCGGCAGGCGGACTCTCAACCATTGCGCCACCAGGGAAGCCCTAATTTTTTAAAAACATTTTTTAGTTAAAAACATTTTTTTTAATACAATTAGTTTTTTAGTTTTTTTTTTTTTTTTACCATTAGTTTTTTTTTTATTTTTGGCTGCGTTTGGTCTTCATTGCTGTGTGCAGGCTTTCTCTAGTTGCGGCGAACAGGGGCTACTCTTCATTGCAGTGCACAGGCTTCTCATTGCAGTGGTTTCTCTTGTTGTGGAGCACGGGCTCTAGGCATGCGGGCTTCAGTAGTTGAGGCACATGGGCTCAGTAGTTGTGGCTTGCAGGCTTAGTTGCTCCGTGGCATGTGGGATCGTCCCAGTCCAGGGATCGAACCTGTGTCCTCTGCATTGGCAGGTGGATTCTTAACCACTGTGTCACCAGGGAAGTCCCTAGAATGGTCATGTTTATATCTTCAGAAACATCTGGGTAGAATTTTGATAGGAATTGCATTAAACCTGTTTATCAGTTTGAAGAGAATTAACATCTTTTGTTGAGTCTTCCAATCCATGAACATGGTATGTCTCTCCATTTATTTAGGTCTTTGGTTCTTTGATCAGCATTCTTTCAGCATACAAATCTTGTGCCTGTTTGACAGATTTATACTTAAATATTTTTTCTTTTTTGAAGTGGTTATGAATGGTTTTATAGTTTAAATTTTGATGCCCATGTGTTAATTGCTAGTATATAGAAACACAGTTGATTTTTGTATATTTATTTTGTATACTGCAACTTCGTTGAATTCACTTATTTGTTCTAGGAGGGTTTTTTGTTTGTTTTGGTAGATTCCTTAGGATTTTCTGCAAAGACAATCATGTAATCTGCAAATGGGGGCAGTTTTATTTTTTCCTTTCTGATCTGTATGCCTTCTATTTCCTTTTCCTGCACTTTTGCACAGGCTAGAACTTCCCACACTATGTTTAAATAAGTGATGAGCGTGAACATTTTTTCCTAGTTCCCAAATCTTAGGGAGAAAACATTGTCTTTCACCATTAAGTATAATATTAGCAGTAGTTTTTTTTTTTCTTTCTTTTTGTAGATACTTTTATCAAGGTGAGGACGTTTCACTTTATTTTAATTTTTCTATGTTTTTATCAGAATGGGTATTGAATTTTAGCAAATACTTTTTATGCATAGGCTGATATGATCATGTTATTTTTCTTCTTAGCCAATTAATATGTTGATTGATTTCAAGTATTGAACCAGTTTACTTCCCTTGAATAAAACACATGGTCATGTTGTATAGTTCTTTAGCTATTGCTAAATTCTGTTTGCTAAAATTGCTAAATTTTATTTACTAATATTTTGTTAAGGATTTTTGCATCTATTTTCATGAGGAACATTGATCTCTAGTTTTTGTTTTGTTTTTCTACTGTCTTTGTCTGGTTTTTGTATCAGGGTAATACTAGCTTCAAAAGATGAATTGGTAAGTGTCCCCTTCCTCAAATAGTTTCTGGAGGAGATTGTGTAGCATTGCTGTTAGTTCTTTAAATGTTTGGTCGCATTCTCCAGTGAAATCAGCTAGACCTAGAATTTTTTTTTTTTTGAGAGTGCTTAAATTATGAATTCAGTTTTCTAATAGGTATGAGGCCATTCATATCAACTATTTTGTGTTTGAACAGTTGTTTTAGTTTGTATTTTTTAAGGAATTGATCCTTTTGGTCTAAGTTGTCAAATTTATGTGTGTAAGTTTTAGTATTCCTAATTATCTCTTAGATTTCTTCAGGGTCTCTAGTGATATCCCTGGGTTTTTTTCCCTGATTTTGGTAGTTTGTGTGTTGTGTGTCTTGCTAGAGGTTTGTCAATTTTATTGATCTATTTAAAGAATTCTTTGTTTTATTTTTAAATTGTTTTTCTGTTTTAAAATTTTATTATTTTATGTTTTCCATTATTTCTTTCCTTTTGCTTGCTTTGCGTTTATTTATTTATTTATTTATTTATCCTAGGTTCTTGAGGTGAAAGTTTAGATGATTTATTTGACTTTTCCTCTTTTCTAATATAGCATTTTAATGACTATAGCTTCTGGGGTGTCCCACAAATTTTACCATCTTGTAATTTCATTAAAATTTTTAAAAATAAATTTATTTATTTATTTATTTTTGTCTGTGTCGGGTCTTCGTTGCTATGCATGGGCTTTCTCTAGTTGCAGCGAGTGGGGGCTGCTCTTTGTTGTAGTGCGTGAGCTTTTCATTGCAGTGGCTTCTCGTGTTATGGAGCACGGGCTCTAGGCACACGGGCTTCACTAGTTGTGGCACAGGGGTGGGCTCAGTAGTTGTGGCTTGCGGGCTGTAGAGTGCAGGCTCAGTAGTTGTGGTGCACGGGCTTAGTTGCTCCGCGGCATGTGGGATCTTCCCGGACCAGGGCTTGAACCTGTGTCCCCTGCATTGGCAGGCGGATTCTTAACCACTGCGCCACCAGGGAAGTCCCTCATTTTAATTTTAGTTCACTGTACTTTTTATTCCCTTTGAGACTTTCTCTTTGACTGATTATTTAGAAATGTGTTATTTACTGTCCAAGTGAATGGAGATTTTCCTGTTATCTTTCTGTTACTGATTTCTAAATAGTTTGATTCCACTGTGGTTGGAGAATCCAATCGATGATTATTTTATTTATTTGTTTGTTTTTTAAATTTTTGGCTGCACTGGGTCTTCCTTGCAGCGTGCGGGCTTTTCGTTGTGGGTTTCTCTCTAGTTGCGGGCTCAGGAGCATGTGGGCTCAGTAGTTGTGACACGCAGGCTTCTCTCTAGTTGTGGCTCGCAGTTTTGGTTGCCTCGTGGCATGTGGGATCTTAGTTCCCCAACCGGGGATCGAACCCACATCCCCTGCATTGGAAGGCGGATTCTTCACCACTGGACCACCAGGGAATTCCCGCAATTCTTTTATACTTGTTGAGGTTTGTTTAAAGGCCCAGGATATGGTCTATCTTGGTATATGTTCTGGGGACACTTGAAAAGAATGTATATCTGCTGTTGTTGGGTGTAGTGTTTTTATAAATGTTAATTGGACCCTGTTGATTGAGGTATCATTGAGAACTTCTATATCTTTGCTGATTTTCTTTTTTTCTTTTAAGTTCTCTTTAATACTTATTTATTTTATTTTGGCTGTGTTGACTCTTAGTTGAGGTATGCCAGATCTTTGTTGGCGGCATACCGGATCCTCCCCTGCGGTGCGGACTCCTCTTTGTGGCGCGCGAGCTTCTCTGTAGTGGCGCGTGGGTTGCAGAGCGTGTGGGCTCTATAGTTGTGGCGTGCGGGCTCCAGAGCTTGTGGGCTCTGTAGTTTGCAGCACGTGGGCTCTCTAGTTGTGGCCCGCATGCTTAGAAGTTGCAGCGCGCAGGCTTAGTTGCCCCGCAGCATGTGGGATCTTAGTTCCCTGACCAGGGATCAAACCCACGTCCTCTGCATTGGAAGGTGGATTCTTAACCCCTGGACCACCAGAGAAGTCCCTGTTTAGCTATAGGTCTGCTGGTGACAAATCCTCCTTAGTTTTCCATCATCAGAGAATGTGATTTCCCACTCATCTCTTAAACTTTTTTTTTAATTTTTAAAAATTTTAAAAATTTTATTTAATTTTGGCTGAAGCAGAAGTAGTATATGACATTTAATAAGAAAATTTTGTAAAATAAATTAATGGAGAATGGAGGACTTTCCTATTAGATAATTCAAATGTACTATAAAGCTGTAGTTATCAAACATGTTCAGTATTGACATAGGAGCTGGAAAATATATTAATACAGAATAAAAGTATAGAAAGAGATCAATTATTTGCAGACACCTAAAAGTAAAGTAAAGTAAGTAAAGTAGTAAAGTAAAAGTAAAGTAGTAAAGGAGTCATTTCCGATAAGTGAGGAAAGGATGGATTATCCCATAAATGATATTAGAATAATTATCTAACCATGTGTAAGAAAATAATCAGAGTCCTGCCTTATGCCAGGTAGGCATAAGTAGTAAATTCCATATGGATTAAAAATCTAAATGTGAAACACAAAAGTATTATAAGAAAATATAGAAATAATCTCGAGGGTGGGGAGCTTTCCTAAGTAAGACAGAAATCCCGGAATTATTTAGGAAAACACTGATAAATTTTACAGCATAAAATTGTGAAATGTTATATATTTAAAGGCTAAGGTAGGTGATGAAAAATATTTGTAATACATAACAGGCATATATTATCTTTTATATATTGATATCCTTTAATATCCTTTATATACTGATAGATCTTACAAATTCATTAGAAAAAGATATTCAGTATAAAAATATTAAAGATATGAAGAGTCAACTCATTGATTTCAGATGACTAATGTAAAAAGATACAAGAATTACAACAAATACTGTACCATTTTTACCTGTCAGGTTTGGTGAAATTAAAAAGTATAATATGCAGTTCTGGTGAGGGAAATAGGTACTCTCATATCCTGTTAGTGGGAGCAAAAATTGTAGCAGGCTTTCTGGAACATAATTAGCCATGACCAAATGTGCCTGTTTTTGATCAGAGAGATAGGTGTATATAATCTGAGGGAAAAAATAAGAAATCAAATGAGCTCAACTTAAAAAAAAAAACACATTTGTTTATTTATTTGGCTGCACTGGGTCTTCGTTGCAGCACGTGGGATCTAGTTCCTTGACCAGGGATCAAACCCGGGCCCCCTGCATTGGGAGCGCAGAGTCTACTGGACCACCAGGGAAGTCCCTACTCTATATAGTTTTTTTTTGAGTATTGGAATTTAGGTGATTTTTTAAATTTTGGGTTTTTTTTGTATTTTCCAAAAAAAATAAATCAGAGGAGCTAAGTTATGTATATTTGTTGCATTAGTGAAATATGTAAACCAATTTGTGTGTGTGTTTTAGATTAATATTATGTCACTATTACCAGCTTTTAAAAGAGAAGGCTATAGAATATAGTGCTACCTCTTCCAAACTGTATGAAGTTGGGGGAATTGAAGTGTAGGGAAATCTTTTCTCAGGGTAAGAATTCAGGAAAAGCAGCCTGGACGTGAGCATTTGTGTTTTCTAGCAAACTCCTGAGATTTTATCCATAGCTTGAGCCTTTCTTCTAGCCAGTTTGATGATGATGATAAGCAAGAACAATCTTTTTAAAATCTGTATTTCTGTTTTTCTCTGACAGAAATGACATCAGATGTACCATCACTGGGTCCAGCCATTGCCTCTGGAAACCCTGGGCCTGGAATTCAAGGTGGAGGAGCCATTGTCCAGAGGGCTATTAAGCGGCGACCAGGGTGAGTTTGAGTGTACTATGTTACAAATGTCTCTCCTTTAAACCAGCCTGATTTTGTTAGTCGCTGAACCATCTATTCCTAACCCTCTCACTTCTTCTGGCTACTTACTACACTCCTATCAGATAACTTTCTTTAATCCCTGGATTTTTCTTTGTATGGAATTGATGTCTTTATCTTAGTTTCTTACAAGCAGTTTTATTTTGTTTTTTAAAACAAAAATCTCTAAGAGGTAAAGGACTCTGGCTAAGCCCAAAGATTTCACCATTGCTGAGAAAATTTCACTGCTTTCATTAAGCTTTGTATCTGCATTGTCAAAATTTTTTTGGTAGGCCTTTTTTTTTTCTTGACTGCGTTGGGTCTTCGCTGCTGCACTTGGGCTTTCTCTAGTTGCAGCAGGCAGGGGCTACTCTTAGTAGCGGTACATGGGCTTCTCATTGCGGTGGCTTCTCGTTGTGGAGCACGGGCTGTAGGTGCGTAGGCGTCAGTAGTTGCAGCACACGGGCTTAATAGTCACGACACAAGGGCTCTAGGGCGCGCGGGCTTCAGTAGTTGTGGTGCTCAGGCTCCGTAGTGGTGGCTTGTGGGCCCTAGAGCGCAGGCTCAGTAGTTGTGGTGCACGGGCTTAGTTGCTCCATGGCATGTGGGATCTTCCCAGACCAGAGATCGAACCTATGTCCCCTGCATTGGCAGGTGGATTCTTAACTACTGTGCCACCAGGGAAGTCCCTGGTAGGCTTTTTACTTTTCTGAATTTAGAGAATGCTGAACTGTAGAATATGTCTCCTTTAAGTTATTGATCTGTTGCCTTGCTTGGAACCTAGAGTCCATTCAGTTCCAAAATTATTTATTAGATGCCTCATTAGTGTAAGTCATTGTGCCGATTGCTACTAGGATACAGAGGTAAATAAGGCACAGTCTTCGTCTTTTAGTTGCTTATGTTCTGAAAGGGATAATCACTACATGCATAAATATAATTCAAGATAGAATATGCCAGGTTTGCTAAGAAAGGAGCAGATACACTGCTGTGTGTTCCAGTGTATGGGAATACCACCATTGGTTGTTAGAAATTGGGAAAGGCTTCAGAAAAGAGGTTGCTTTAGAAAGGCCTGGAAGAATGGGTAGTATTTTACCTACTTTTTAAAGTATTAAAGTATTGAATTTCTTTTTCTTTCTTTTGCTTTTAATAATTATGTAGCTAGTGTTATAACTAGTCTTTAAGTTTCCTCTTACCAGTAGTAATGAAAGAGTGATCCCTGGGTTAAGGTGTTAACATGAGTAACATATTAAGACTTGCTATGTCTCCAAGAGCTTTATACATTTTAACTCATTTACTGAGGTATCTGGTGAATAAGTAACTTACCCAAGGTTTTGAAGCTAATAAGTGGAAGATCTATGATATGAACCTTGGGAGGTTAGCTTTTATTGTCTACTCTCTTAAACACAGTGTTATGGTTATATATAATAGCAAACAATTAGAAGCAGTATTATCAAAATTAGGGGATTGATTGAGAAAGTTGTATTGAAAATGTACAACTATTAGAAGTGACAAATATGTATTGGTACAGAAAAATGTTTACAGTATATTGAGAAAAGAGGTTACAGGGGCTTCCCTGGTGGCACAGTGGTTAAGAATCCGCATGCCAATGCAGGGGACACGGGTTCAAGCCGTGGTCCGGAAGCTCCCACATACCACGGAGCAACTAAGCCCATGTGCCACAACTACTGAGCCTGCGCTGTAGAGCCCACGAGCCACAACAACTGAAGCCCGTGTGCCACAACTACTGAAGCCTGCACGCCTAGAGCCTGTGCTCTGCAACAAGAGCAGCCACCACAATGAGAAGCCCTCGCACCACAATGAAGAGTAGCCCCCGCTCACCGCAACTAGAGAAAGGCACACAGCAACAGAAGACCCAACGCAGCCAATAAATAAACAAATAAATAAATAAAATATATTTTAAAAAAAGAATAAAATGAAATAAAAAAGGTTACAGTGTATGTAATATACCAACTCTATCAGAAAAAAATATATAAATAACATGTGTGCATAGCAAAAACACTGAAAGGATACTCATCAGATGTATGGGTGATGGGATTATGGGTGATTTATTTTTTCTTTTGTTTTTAGTTATTTCTAGATTTTCTGAAGTAAGTGTGTTTTATTGATAATCAGGAAAATATATTAAAATAAATATACATTTTTTAAAAGAAAGATTGGAAAATATAGAAAGAAGACTAAAGAGCAATAATCCTACTACCCAAAGTCATCTCCCATCAGTTTTTTTTAGGGTAATTACTTCATTCTTTATTCTATATGTAGATTTCTTTAAATAGTTATAATCATATAATTATGTAGGTTTATATAGCCTGGTCTTTTCACCTAATTGTATACAATAACCTTTTTTCCATATTGTCACATATGCTATAGAAACATAATTTAAAATACTTACATAGAGGGGATGTACTTAATTGCTATTTTGGGACATTTAAACTGTTTTGAAGATTTGCTGTTATATATAATGCTTAATGAATATCTTTGTATATAAATTTTTTTCTCTGAGTTATTTCTTTAGGATAGATTCTTAGAAGTGGAGTTATTGGGTAAATAGGTAGACTTTGACAGGTGATCTGGGGCTACAGAGAGGAAGAAGAATGGACACTTTCAGGGTTGATGCTATGTACTTCATATATAACCCATTTAGAGGCCCATAATATCAGGTTATCACAGTAGTAGAGATGCCAAGATCATTGGGTTAAGGTGGTAACATGAGTAATGTTTTAGTTTAATGGAGTATAGAGATTAATAGGAGATTGGCCTATCTTGTTACCTATAATCTTGCCTAATCCCTTGAAATGAAAGTCACCTCTGCTTTTACGAAACATTTAAAGCTTATTGATTGTGCTCTCCATATGAAGCTTTCTCATTCTCACTTGTATATTTTATTTGTCTAGGCAAAGAATCCCTTGAGGGCAAGTCTTTTGTTTTCACCTCATCTAGCACAGTATCCGGAATGTAGCATATATTACTTGTTCATTAGGTGAATGAAGGAGAGAAACATCATTTAACAACCTTCGGGGAATTCCCTGTTGGTTCAGTGGTTAGAACTCCGCGCTTTCACTGCTGAGGACACGGGTTCAATCCTGGATTCAGTCCCTTGGGAACTAAGATCCCACAAGCTGTGCAGCGCAGCCAAAAAGCAACCAACCAACCAACCAGCCAACCTCCAGAGGTCTTAAAATCACTCCCTATGGAACATCACTGTTTTGAGAGATGTTTCAGAGAGCTTAACATAGCCTAAGGCAGACTATAGAAATGAAAAACAGTCCTGAATTATTCATATTAATTTTTTCTTGTCTTTTTGAGTTGATCCTGCTCCTTTTGTAGAGGTTGTACTGTGATATAAAACTTTGGCAAAGGTGGATTGCTACCCTAGGAAAATGAAAGGTAGCAATAGGTATTCCTTTTTTTTTTTTTTTTCTTTTTGCGGTACGCTGGCCTCTCACTGTCGTGGCCTCTCTCGTTGCGGAGCATAGGCTCACAGGCCTAGCCGCTCCGCGGCATGTGGGGTCTTCCCGGACCGGAGCACAAACCCGTGTCCCCTGCATCGGCAGGCGGACTCTCAACCACTGCGCCACCAGGGAAGCCCCGGTATTCCCTTTTGATTGGCTAATTTCTTTGCCCAGTTTGGTACAACAGGAAGAGGTAATATACCTTTACTTATTCCACTTCCTCTTTTCCTTCTTCCATCTGAGTGGGTGTTCAGATAGCTTGTAGATTTAGAATTTTAATTTTTTTAATGTTCTGCATTTTCAATAGGCTGATAATATTTTTTGTTGGCTTTCCCCAGATTGGATTTTGATGATGATGGAGAAGGGAACAGTAAATTTTTGAGGTAAGATCTTAAAAAACTTTCTCTAGATTTCTGATATTAAAAATTATTTCATTATCTTTATATTTCTGACTCATAATATTTTTGTCTTTAGGCCTAAGGAGAGTGCTTCACCCTAAAACTAAAGTTACCTATTACATTATACCCCATAAAATTTTCAAGCATTCTGGTAATAGCTCCAGAGGAAAGAGCTCAATGAGGGGAGAGCAGAGGAATTTACAAGACCCTCTGTGTCAGTTATCTATTGTTGTGTGGCTTAAAAAGAAAAATGATTTATTATTTCTCACAATTCTGTGGATTGGTTAGATGGTTATTCTGCTGATCTTGCCTAGACTCACTCATAAGACTGCATTCAGCTGCCTTGTCAGCTGGGAACTGGACTCAGCTGATAAGGCTGGGTATCTCTTTCTTTGTGGTCTTTTATCCTTAAGGAGGGCAGACTGAGTGTCTTTACATGGTGATGGCTGCAATCCAAAGGGCAGGTCCCAGTCTGAATGCTTATCAAGCTATTGCTTTGGATTGACGTTTGCTGTTGTCCCATTGGCTAAAGCAAGTCATATGTCTGAGTCCTGATTCAGTACAGGATGGTGCTATACCAGGTAGTGAATACTGCAAGGTGTAATTAGTTTGGGGGTCATTAATGTACTAATCTTTCATGCCCTCTAATACTCACTGACTTCTCCTACAGAGCAGGAATTGGAATTTGTATCTTTGAGTAGTGAATCTTCTGGAGAACTGAAAATGGACTTTTCAGTATATTGATGAAGGAGTTTTTTCAGAAAAGGGAAATTTTTATTTTTGCTTAAGACCAGTCACTTGGCTTTGTTTTTAAGTAAGGAAAGCAATAAGAGTCAAAGAATGGAAGATAACCTTGACTGCAACCTGCCTTTTTTCTTTTCAAATTTGAAAATATTACCTAGGTAGTGTCTACATTGCAGAATAACAAATATTTGAGAAATAAATAAAGGAGCCCTGTTTTTTAAACAATTTATTTTATTATGTGAGTGCCCAGGCTTCATTATTTGTTTGTTTTATTAACTAAGTTCTTAAAAGAAATATAAACATTATATTGCAAAATTTTTAAACAGTGCAGAGTTATATGTAATGAAAGTACATCTTCCCTCACTTCAGACCTTCAGAATCCTTCCCCTTAGACAATTATAGTTTCCAGTTTATTAAGTATCCTTCCAGAAATATTCAGTGCATATGTAAGTGTATTTAAATGCACATATATGTGTGCACATACACACACTGTCTCCTCAGTTTTTGTTTTTACACAGAGGATGCCCATATTGTAAATTGCTTGCCATTGTTTAGTTTTGTAATGCTTAGTCAGTTACATCTATCTGTGTATTTTTTTTAATATCGTTGTTGTTTTTGCAATGTTTAAAGTGAAAGCTTGTGTTTCTAGCAACTGCCTAGTTGCGGAACACTGCCATATATTCTTGAAAACAACAACCATGGCTTGGCCACCATAAAGAGATAGTTGCAAAATATTGGAGAAAGCAATTCTCCAGGAGAGCTCTTTAGACTTAATGAGTGTCAACAAATGTGAAGAGGGGTAGAGATTTCAATTTCTGTTCAAGAATGGACTTTTTTCATACAGTTCCATTGGGAATTCCTCCAGTTAGGAATCCCTAATTATAATGATAAATACTGTTAGTGGAACTGTGTTGTGCATATGAATGAGATAGGGGTAACCACTAGTCTTATTTATACCTATCAGTTAGCTCTATCCCTGAGTCATTGCTTCCATTTCCACAAAATCTGGTAGTCACAAACTATATGCAAATTTAAAAAGGTTTATTTGTCTTTTCCCCAACCATAAAAAAAGGTTTTCATAATTCATCTTACCAAGTAGGTCATTATGCCCAAGTGAGGCATCACCAATTTTTTTTATTTGACCATCGGTACTTTTTTTTTTTGGCCTCGCGGCTTGTGGGATCTTAGTTCCCCAACCAGGGATCGAACCCATGTCTCCTGCAGTGGAAGCATGGAGTCCTAACCACTGGACCGCCAGGGAATTCCCAGTACTTTTTTTTTTTTTTTAATTGGAATTCTCCACTTTGGTCAATGAGTGAAAGTCTTATTTGCGTTGTATCTGTAAATCAATATTAAATCTCCTTGGTGGATGAAAGCTGTAATTTATTACCTCTTTTCATCACTTTGTTCAAGTGTCATTTTTTTAAAAAATTGATTTTTTAAATTTATTTACTTTTGGCTGCATTGGGTCTTCATTGCTGTGCATGGGCTTTCTCTAGTTGCGGCGAGCGGGGGCTACTCTTCATTGTGGTGCGCATGCTTCTCATTGCAGCGGCTTCTCTTGTTGCAGAGCACAGACAACAGAGAGATATAGGCTATATATAACGCTATAGGCGTGCGGGCTTCAGTAGTTGTGGCACACGGGCTCTACTAACTAACTAACTACTGATAGCTGTGGCTCGTGGGCTCTAGAGTGCAGGCTCGGTAGTTGTGGCGCACAGGCTTAGTTGCTCTGTGACATGTGAGATCTTCCGGGACCAGGGCTCGAACCTGTGTCCCCTGCGTTGGCAGGCGGATTCTTAACCACTGTGCAACCAGTGAAGTCCCAAGTGTCATTTTGTTATATTCTCCAGACAACATCTATAAAATATATATATTTTTTTAAACAGAAGAAATTTATTTTCTTACAGTTCTAGAGGCTGGAAGTCTGCGGTCAAGGCACCAGCATGGTTGGGCTCTGGTGAGAGCTCTCTTCTTGGCTTGCAGATGGTTGCTTTCTTGTTGTGTCCTCACACAACAGAGGAAGAGGAAGAGAAGTAAGAGAGAAAAAGAGAGAGAGAGAGAGAGAGACCATAAAATAATTTTTAAGAATATAAAGGCTTTGAAATTCTAGGTACAATATTAGAGTTGCTAGTATCTAGAATGCTTCTCAAATTCAAACAAATGCATGTACAAATCCACCAGGGGTTCTTGATAAGATAGAGATTATAATTCATTAGGTCTGTGGTAGTACCCAAGATTCTGCATTCTAATAGATTCCTAAGTGATGCTGCTGTTTCTGGTCCACTGACCACATTTTGAGTAGCAAATATCTGCAAGATTCATTCTTGAGATTCAAAATTAATATGAAAGGACTTCCCTGGTAGTGCAGTGGTTAAGAATCCGCCTGCCAGTGCAGGGGACCTGGGTTCGAGCCCTGGTCCGGGAAAATCCCACATGCTGTGGAGCAACTAAGCCTGTGCACTGCAGCTACTGAGCCCATGTGCCACAACTACTGAAGCCTGTGTGCTTAGAGTCCGTGCTCCGCGACAAGAGAAGCCACCGCAGTGAGAAGCCCACACACGGCAACGAAAAGTAGCCCCTGCTTGCCACAACTAGAGAAAGTCTGTGCACAGCAACGAAGACCCAACTCAGCCAAAAGTAAATTAAAACAAACAAACAAACAAAATTAATATGTAAATTATAGGTCTCTTTTTTCAGCTTAGATCACTGTTTTCATTAAAAGTTTGTAGCGGGCTTCCCTGGTGGCGCAGTGGTTGAGAGTCCGCCTGCCGATGCAGGGGACACGGGTTCGTGCCCCGGTCCGGGAAGATCCCAGGTGCCGTGGAGCAGCTGGGCCCGTGAGCCATGGCCACTGAGCCTGCGCGTCCAGAGCCTGTGCTCCGCAACAGGAGAGGCCACAACAGTGAGAGGCCCGAGTACCACAAAAAAAAAAAAAAAGATAATTTCCATGATACTTGAAGAACTCCTGCAACTCAATAACAAAAAAACAACCTGATTAAAAAATGGGCAAAGGACTTTCAATAGACATTTCTCCAAAGAAGATACACAAATGGCCAAAAAGCATATGGAAAGATGCTCATGATCACTAATCAGAGAAATGTAAATCAAAACCACAATGAGTAGGCCATTAGGCTGGCCACCATCAAAAAACCCGGAAAATAACAAGTGTTGGTGAGGATATGGGGGAATTGGAACTCTTGTGTACTGTGGATGGGAATGTAAAATGGTGCGGCCACTTTGGAGGAACATTAAAAACAGAATTATCATATGATCCAGCAGTGCCACTTCTGGTGATATATCCAAAAGAATTGAAAGCAGGATCTTGGAGAGATATTTGCACACTCATGTTCACTGCCCAATTTTTCATAGTAGCTGAGAGGTGGAAGCACCCCAAATATCCATTGACGAATAAAGAAGTGTGGTATATACAGCTAGTGGAATATTATTCAGCCTTAAAAAAGAAGGAAGTTCTATCACATACTACAACGTGGGTGAACCTTGAGGACATTATACTAAATGAAATGAGCCAGTCACAAAAAGATAAATACTGTACGATTTCACTTATATGAGGATCTAAATAAAGTAGCTGAAATCAGAGAGACAGAAAGTAGAATGGTGGTTGCCAGGAGCTGGGCGTGGGATGGGGGCAGGGAGAGTGGGAGGATGGTGTTCAGTAGCTATAGAATTTCAGTTTTTCAAGGTGAAAAAGTTCTAGAGATATTTTGTACAACAGTGTGAACATATTGTAGTTAGCACTACTGAATTGTACACTTAAAAATGGTTAAGATGGTAAATTTTGTGTTACACGTTTTTTGCCATAATTAATGAAAAACAAAAACAAAACAATCCCTAACCTCAGTGGTGTTGACAGGGTAGTCAGCTGTGCCCTCATGAGATCATCATCTGTTTTTGGAGTGTCTGATAAGTAAGAGTAAAGGACACATTAGAACCCTGACAAATAATAGTCATGGGTTTTTAAGTTCTGTGGGATGCTGTTATTATCTCTGTTGTTCTGTGATGCCTTTTCATTGGCTTTTTTTTGTTGAATATTTTTTACCCCTTTCTAGTTTTCCTTTCAGAGTGAAATAGATATAACAAGTGTAATGCCTTGGACTAAGCCCCTTTTTTTCTCCTTCAGGTGTGATGACGATCAGATGTCTAATGATAAGGAGCGGTTTGCCAGGTAATGTAGTAGAGCATCTTGGTCCTTGTCGTGGGACCAGGCAATTCAAAAATACTGAGTTTTAATTTTATCTCAGTGAGAGTTAATTTCTCTATCCAGTCTGTTTCTTCTTCTGAAAGCTGTTGAAATTTAGTATTATACTTGTTTACGTTCGGGTAACAGGGCTTCAGACTTACGGCTTCAAACTAATGGTATATTTTACCCAGTGTTTTTATGTATGTGTTAGATAGCTATACAGTGTGCTTGCTGGGTGTCCACAGGAACACAAACAATATGAATTTCTTTGTTGCATTTATTATTAAGTGGATCTACAAAATCTGTATAGATAATGGTTTTATTTTTTTAAAAATAACAGCAAAGAAATGATTTATGTGAAGACTGGAGTTTTTATTGAAAACAATATGTTTATCTGTCAAGAGGATGAAAAATAATTTGCTTTATTAAACAGATCCTTCTCAAGTCAAATATTGGTTTATTTTTAGAAAGTTTATTCTATATATTATTAAGTAGTAAGTTATTTGTTTTTTAAATATCGAGTTTGCAGCCACCTCAGAAAAGTGAATAATCCCAAATCCAGTGCTTAACTAATAAGCATTTACTATTTATTCATTGCTGATACTGCTGGTCTGGGGCCCATACATTGAGAACAATTGATGTAGAGGGCTAAGAAATATCAGTCAGAGTAGTTTAAAACTACTCTGAAGCAGTGAGATGCCATCATAAGCTTTGAATGAGATGCTAATATATAAAATGCATATGGGATTTTTCTCTAGTAGCAGTATATAGGACTGATTAAACAGAAGCACTATAGTGAGGGAGGTAGATATGAGGCTATTGAAATAATAAGACAGTGATAAAATCATGAGGGCCTGGGCTAGAATGGTGGCAATGACAGTAGGAAAGGAGTGACTTTAAGAGGTTTTTGAAGAATTTGTTTATCGAAGTAGATACTTGTAAACATTTTAGGATGTGGACCATCTCTAAAATGAGAAGTTAATAATAGGGATTTGGGGAGTAGTTTTTCAAAAGCTGCATTAGAAAGTGAAGCCATCAAATAGTAGTGGTGGTGGTACAGGTTCATAGTCTCTTGACTGAAATTCCTAAAAGCTATGAAAACATGACCTGAACTGTTTTAGACTTCATTTGTCTTGCTTAATGTGAATATTTATACATTCATGTATTTCACTCGGAAATATTAGAGTGGATAAGGGATTATGGATCTGTAGGAGTAGGAGTAGTAATAGGAATTTTAGATATTTAACTTTCAAACAAAGGAACTCATTTCTTTTTCTTTTTTTTTTTTCTTTTTGGCTACACTGTGTGGCTTGTGGTATCTTAGTTCGCTGACCAGGAGTTGAACCTGTGCCCTCAGCAGTGAAAGTGTGGAGTCCTAACCACTGGACTTCCAGGGAATTCCCAGAACTCATTTCTTTAAGATATGATTTGTTAAGCTAGTTCACCTCACATATCCTCCTTCGGAATTCAGTTAGAGGGTCTTTAGAAGCTTAAATGAATTTTCCCAACTTTTTGAAAAAATGATTTGTAGTTTGTTAAGGAATTATAACAACCCAATGAACATGAAACTTCACTTAATATCACTGTTTTCTTTCTCTTCTGGTAAGTATGCATAAGTTTTCACATGGTTCTTATCATTACTGTGTTATTTTTTGTCTCTTTTTTTTTCCTGCTGGCCATTTTTTAGAAACTTTCCCATATATTGATAAAGTCATTATATTTGTCATTTTTAATAGCTAGTCTTTCAGCCTGTTATGTCATACTTAGACTTTTTTTGTTACTCTATTTATTGTTATCTCTTTATGTTTTTATATATATATATTTATATATATATATTTTATATATATATATATATATATATTTAAGATGGAATTGATTACTGATAAACTGGCCTACCAACACCTTGTTTCTTCAGCTGTCACCAATCCTTATAGTATTTTAGTTATCCAGAGAAATTTAGTGATAATCTTTGTAGCCCCCTCCAGGAAGGGGGAGTTGGTACTAGGATCTAGCAATGTTATGGCTTTATTGCAGAGAAATGGGAAAGTGACTGAATCGAAATTTACTACTTTAGGATCAAATCATTGATAGGGAATATATCAGAAACTTAGCTCTTAGTTTTATTTATGTAATTTCTCCAGTGAAGCTGTTTGGTTATTTTGTCTGTGAGTGCATGTGTGCTATATGTGTGTTATAGAAAGATTGTGATCACTTGTTTGACATTCTTATCATGATTTACTGTTTGATTTTTTTTCATTATAGAATAGCATATGTGGATATCATTTTCTTTTCAGATTGGGATCATTGTGTGAGAATGGTATTCCCTTGTTTGTTTCTTGTTCAAACTGTATATCCTTGGTTTCTACAGAGAATGATTGGCTTACTGTGCTCAGATTATGTTAATTTATAATGAATATTAGCCTTGCTTTTATGTTGACCTTTGTCCTGTAAGTTACTTTTTCTTAATCCTAACAGATGGCTTTTTAGAGTTACAGGCAAGGTTCTTGTCCATATTTCCATTTTCCCCTCTCTTCTCTGCATCTGTTTTGTTCTATTTCTTTTCTTTCCTTCCCTTCCCTTTTTTCTCTGTCCCTTCCCTCTCTCCTTCCCTTCCTCCCTCGCTTCCTTTCTTCCTTCCTCTTTCTTCCCTTCTTCCCTTCCTCCCTCCCTCCCTTCTTTCCTTCCTTCCTTCTTTCTTTTTATTTTACTTTTAGCTTAGTTCGTTAATTCTGTTTTTAGGTCGGATGATGAGCAGAGCTCTGCGGATAAGGAGAGACTCGCCAGGTAGGAGAACAGTGTCTTTTGGCATGATGAAGCAGATCATGCTGCTTTTTCTATCCTTTTTCTTATTCTGCTCTTTTCTTCCCCTTTCTCTTCGTGTTTTTCCTTGTCTGTGGCAAGAGAGGACAAGATTTTTAGAAGTTTGTGTGTAACAGGAACTTTGGCTTCCCCCATCAGAAAGTGGGTGGTTGAAGGAACTTTACTTAGGAATTTAAGAAATTGCTATTAGTTTTTATAGATTTCTCTTTTTATCTTTATCTTAGCACTAAGTTTCACAGAATAAAAAGCTTTCAGAAACAGTGCAGCTGTGCCAGTTGGTGCTTTAGCAGGGAAATACTCCTTTATCAGAAAACCAGTAAATATATCTGTGTTTGCAATTAGTTCCCAGTCTTTAGGCCTCAGTATTTACTCCACACCTCTCTAGAAGGCTCACCCTTATTTTCCTGTGTAGACTCACAGTCTAGATTACTTTGTCACAGCAGTACTGGTGTTGCTTTGGTGATTGAATCTTTTGTGTTTCCCAGAAAAGCTTAGCAGCCTAGATGTGGCTGTTTAAAAGATCAGCCTTATGGATTTCAGTGTCAGAAATCTGTCAGATACTAGGAAAATGGGTGCTTTATGTTTGAGTATTGAATTTTATGTTTCTCAGGCAAAGTAACTGAATGTCAATCTATGTTGTGAGACCTTTTCAGTAAAGGAGACTCTATGGAGTTGTCTTTGGAGACTGTTGTCGATAATGTAGAAATACTGTGGAAGAACTGTGCCCAAATTTTCCTGTTTTTTGGTCTCTGTGATTTGGGATACTCAGTAGGAGGTAGATCACTAATACCAGTACCAGTTTTTATTACTTCCCCCCTCTTACCTACCATTTCCTCTTTCAGCTGGGCCGCAAGCTCATTTTGCTGCCATTTCAACTTATGTCTCCTACGAACTCTTTCACTTTCATAAAACTGATTGGTGTGGTATGGTGGGAAGAACATTGCCTTCATTGGGAATGAGGGCAGCCCTTAGAAGAGTCAGTTAACTGCTTGACCTTAGTTTGCTCTTATCATAAAAAAGAGATTTATGTTAGATTTGTTGTGTTCTTTTTGTTTTGGCAGAGAACTTTTGTTCCAATAGAATCCTTAAGTGGTAATAGAAGTCAATAAAAAAGACAAAAGCAAAGCTGCTCAAGTAAAAACAGAAATGTAGCATGTTGTTTGGGTCTTTCCTTGAAGCAGTCCCACAGAAGACACTGAGGAACTATTAGGCTTTTCAGAAATCCAGTTTGAAAACTACTGGATTACTATTTTTAACAATGATACTCTGTTTGATTTTGAGGAAGTCAGTATTGGAGATATGTTCCACTTACCCTGGTGAGATCCAGATTGTATGTTTTCAGGCCTTTAAACATCTTCCTGTCCACTTCACTCCTATTCTCCAGTTCGCTTTGTCCCAAATTGGGCACCCATAAGGGACCTCTAGTAGATGATACCTTACAAATCTCATGAGCTCAGTGTACTGGCACCAAACCCAGATAGAGAAGGTAGGGCTTTGTGCATTAGTGGGACAAGTAAAACTTCCAATTCTGCCGTCTAGTGTTGAGAATAAGAGAGAAGCTTAGAACAAACAGCATTTTATAGACCAAGGGAATCTATACTATCAATTCTTGTATCAGCTGTTGAGCAACATACTTGTGTTGGAAAAAATTGGTCATTTTATGTTTTCAGCCTTTAAAAAGTTGAATTGGTAGACATGAAATCAGCCAAGCTGCTTTCAGCATTTTTTAAGACTGTCATTTCTTTTTTTTTTCCTAACATCTTTATTGGAGTATAATTGCTTTACAATGGTGTGTTAGTTTCTGCTTTATAACAAAGTGAATCAGCTGTACATATACATATATCCCCATATCTCTTCCGTCTTGTGTCTCCCTCCCTCCCACCCTCCCTATCCCACCCCTCTAGATGGTCACAAAGCACTGAGGTAATCTCCCTGTGCTATGTGGCTGCTTCCCAAGACTGTCATTTCTTAAAACACATTTTGTTCTGAGGGAGTGGTAATTTACATAGGAAGTGAAGTTTCCAGGAGTTAGAATTGCTGGTATCTGCTTGTACCCTGTCTGCCTCATTAGTTTCTATTCCATACTTGCTCTGCATGAGAAGTTTGGCAAACCTTACTTTAACTTCTGAGACTTAAGCATCACTAAATCTGAATACCATATTTCTTCAGCAGCTCACTTGGTATTCATATCTCTCTCCCGGCTCCCAAATGGCCAGATGTGACCACCTGGATGGGGCTTCTCCTCTCTCTCTCTCTCCAATGCAGGGAAAACCATAGTGAAATTGAACGGCGCCGACGGAACAAGATGACAGCCTACATAACAGAACTGTCAGACATGGTACCCACCTGTAGTGCCCTGGCTCGAAAACCAGACAAGCTAACCATCTTACGCATGGCGGTTTCTCACATGAAGTCCTTGCGAGGAACTGGCAACACATCCACTGATGGCACCTACAAGCCGTCTTTCCTCACTGATCAGGTCTCTGGGAAGCACAGCTGAGAGAGTCTAGAATCTTTTGAAGGTTTTGATCCTTTTGGGGTAGATGACCATAATCCTGAATAGCACATTATATTGGGAGTCAGAGCAGAGCTAAGTGTGTAGTTTCTTATTTATTTATTTAATTTATTTTTCGACTGCTTTGGGTCTTCGTTGCTGCGTGCAGGCTTTTTCTAGTTACGGTGAGTGGGAACTACTCTTAGTTGTGGTGCGCAGCCTTCTCATTGCGGTGGCTTCTCTTGTTGTGGAGCACGGGCTCTAGGTGCGCGAGCTTCAGTAGTTGTGGCTTGTGGGCTCAGTAGTTGTGGTTTGTGGGCTCTAGAGAACAGGCTCAGTAGTTGTGGCACATGGGCTTAGTTGCTCCGCAGCATATGGGATCTTCTGGGACCAGGGCTCAAACCCGTGTCCCCTGCATTGGCAGGCAGATTCTTAACCACTGTGCCACTAGGGAAATCCCTGTAGATTCTTTAAAGCACAAGAATTCCGCTCTGAAGGAAATATTCAGACCATGGGAGAGTGAGTTTTGATCCCTGACTATATCATTTATTAGCTTTGGAGCAGTGAGAAGTAGAGAAGAATTGTGAAAGCTATTTAGCAAAACTTATAGGTACTTTAGAACTGTACTCATGAAGAACAGTGGAATCACAGGGAGAAGAAATGACTGTGTCCATGAACCAGTTCTTTTCCTTGGCTTTAGGGTTATAGAAGATGGAAGGAAACTAGTTTTTATTCTTGAAGCAGCTTCCAGTTTTAGTGATACAAGGAGTCTAATAGGAAGTTGTTGCTTAGAGATGTACTCTGGTACATTTGATGCACTATGAGAGAAATAGAGAAGGCAAAAACATTTCCAGCCTTTCAGGAACTCAGTCTGAATATGGATATGTGAGTGGTAGGATACACACATAAGTGAAAAATGATAGGAAAATGGGTACGGAGAAGAAATGCCTTAAAAAACTTATTAATAATTTATATAGGATTAAATATGTGTGTGTGTGTGTGTGTATATACACACATTAGAGGAATAGCTAAAGTGAATAGAATGGCCAGGCCTGAGTGAGAATAGTCAGCAAAAACTTCAAAGAGTAAGGAAGCCATGTTGTGTTTTATTAAAAATAACACTTGGTTATTGCAGAAAAACTTGTAAAATATAGGAAGTATAGGGAAGAAAAAATTGACCTGTGATGCCATGCTTTTATTCAGAGGATTAGAAGGAAAGAAAGAATATAATTTGGAAGAAAGGAATAAGAATTTTCCAAATAGGATGGTCTGTATGAAAGTACATATAGCACAGATATTATATATATGTACAATGAAATAGCTAATCAATTTGTTCTAACAGAACGCATACAGATATTGATTCAACAAACTCCAGTAATGCACATTTTTAAGCTAACCAGGTTCTTTGTGCTATTAGAAATGTAAAGAGTGGTAAGAGATAGTCACTGGTAGAAACAGACATGTAAGTAAATCAATCATAATATAAACACAGAATCAGTTCTGTATCAGAAAGAGGTGCAGTAATAAGTCCTGTAGAAGTGCAAATATGGAAAGCAAAGAATAGGGGAATAGGGTTGTAAGTATTGGAAATAACTTGATCAAAAGCATAGTGAGAATAATCAGGTTATTCAAGGAAAATCAGGTAGTTTAGCGTGCCTTGGGAGATGGTAATAGGAAAGTAGGCTGGGACCTGATGATGGAATATTTAGGTGTTATGTTAAATAATTTAGATTTTAATTTTTAGGCAATGGGGAGCTATAAAAAATGTGGTAGCATTTTAAGGATGGATTGGAGACAGTGAAAGCAGGAAGACCATTTGTCTTGGCATGAGATGACTAGGACAGTGACGTTGTATTTGAAAATAAAATTGATAAAACTGAGTTATCCCTGGAGTGTGAGAAAAAGGAGTTAAGAGTTTTGAGGCCTGTATCCTGAGAGGAAGGGAATACTGTTAATCAAGAAAGGGAATGCTAGAAGAGCACAGAGGATTGTTTTCGAAGGGGGAAATGATAGGTTTTGAGATGTTGAAATTGAATTGCTGGTAAAATGTCTATTTGGAGATGCTTAATAGATTTTAGGCAAGTCTAGGCATATGGATTTGGGTATCATTTCTTAGTGGAGGAGTGGATATGATTTCTCAGGGAGAGAGTATGGGATAGAGAAGAGAACTTAGGATAGAACCTTGGAAATGCCTACACTTGAGACTTGAATAAAGGAAAGGGAACCTGAAGCAGAGAAGGTACATTTGGAAAGGAAGTATAAGTTGGAGTGCAGTGTCATAGAAGCTAGGGAGAAATAAAATTTAAAGGGTAAAGTGAACAACACTATCAGATATGCAGTGACATTGAGTAAAATGATATGGACTCAGGAAAGGGGACTTGAGTTGGCATTTAGGAATACATTAGTAACCTGAAAAAACATGAATGTAGTGGTTTAGAGTGAAGATTGCAGTGGGTTTGAGAAATAAGTGAAAAGAGAGTAGAGCCAGTGAGTGTAACACTACTCTTAATTTAAGCTTGGCGCTGAAAGATGAATTGGGCGAAGTTGAGGGAAGTTTTGTATAGAATTGAGAAAACTTGATCATGTTTAAGATCTGAGGGGAGGGGCTTCCCTTGTGGCACAGTGTTTAAGAATCCACCTGCCAGTGCAGGGGACACAGGTTTGAGCCCTCGTCCAGGAAGATCCCACATGCGGCGGAGCAACTAAGCCCATGTGCCACAACTACTGAGCCTGCGCTCTAGAGCCCGTGACCCACAACGACTGAAGCCCGTGTGCCAAGAGCCCGTGCTCCGCAACAAGAGAAGCCAGCGCAATGAGAAGCCTGCGCACTGCAACGAAGAGTGGCCCCCACTCGCCACAACTAGAGAAAGCCCGCGCACAGCAACCAAGACCCAACGCAGCCAAAAATAAATAAATAAATAAATTTATTTTAAAAAAAAAAGATCTGAGGGGAAAGAGAGAGAACACCAATATTTGTAGAGCAAGATCCTAAAAAGAGACCAGAGAGAGTGAGATCTAGAACTCATTTATTTATTTATTTATTTAAAAAGTAATTTTTAAAAATTTATTTATTTATTTAATTTATTTATTTTTGGCTGTGTTGGGTCTTCATTGCTGTGCGCGGGCTCTCTCTAGTTGTGGAGAGTGGGGGCCACTTTTCGTTGCGGTGCGCAGGCTTCTTATTGCGGTGGCTTTTCTTGCGGCGGAGCATGGGCTCTAGGCATGGGGGCTTCAGTAGTTGTGGCGAGCGGGCTCTAGAGCGCAGGCTCAGTAGTTGTGGCGCATGGGCTTTGTTGCTCCACGGCATGTGGGAACTTCCCGGACCAGGGCTTGAACCCGTGTCCCCTGCATTGGCAGGTGGATTCTTAACCACTGTG
The DNA here is from genome assembly GCF_039906515.1 of Pseudorca crassidens. Taxonomy (NCBI): domain Eukaryota; kingdom Metazoa; phylum Chordata; class Mammalia; order Artiodactyla; family Delphinidae; genus Pseudorca; species Pseudorca crassidens. Next base: position 108,218,553 of record NC_090297.1, on the reverse strand, counting down.
CCACCAGGGAAGCCCAAGAACTCAATTATTGTTAATGGTAAGCCTTTTTATTCCCTGTCTTGAGTTCTGAGGTAAAGAGGAGGAGATGGATAGTGACATAGACACATTGAGGAAATACCTATTGGAAAAACCTCTCTTGTCCATGAAGGTGGTTACATTTAGGTTGCAAAGCTGTGCCTGTGGATTAGACAGAAGCCAGCAATTACTTATGGAGAGATACATATGGCCTGAAGTGTCTTACTTCTTTCCATGAATAATATTTGGTTTTTCAGAAGAGTTCAGTTTTAACTTGTATTTCTCTTCCTTGGGCAGGAACTGAAACATTTGATCTTGGAGGCAGCAGATGGCTTTCTGTTTATTGTCTCATGTGAGACAGGCCGGGTGGTATATGTCTCTGACTCAGTGACCCCTGTTTTGAACCAGCCGCAGTCTGAATGGTTTGGTAGCACACTCTATGATCAGGTGCACCCAGATGATGTGGACAAACTTCGTGAGCAGCTTTCCACTTCGGAAAATGCCCTGACAGGTATGAGTTAATACGGATGGAAAATGAATAGCAAATTCTTTCTTCTTTTTTTTTCTGAGATAGAAGAGGTGTTTTAACTCTTAAATTTTTTGATTGAATCTGGCAAAACTTTTAGAATTTTCTCCTTCAATGAATATAATCTGTTCTTTTTATCCACATGCAGGTAATATATTTTGTAGCTCATCTTTAGAAAATGTTTCATTAGTGACAATGCTTATAAAAAGTTTACTTTGATCTTAATATTAGTGTAAATACACAGTAAAGGCCAAGCCTACAATAACCCCCACCCCCACCCCTCCAGCCATTCCAGAAGAATGAAATTATCCATTTTCTGTCTCATTTGTTGGGTAAATACCTGGTATTTTTTCTACCCAGTTGTGCTTGGCTTTGACTTGGTATTAGGTTCTATGATAGTAGATTTTTATTTTAGAGGGGGATGATTATCAGTGTGTAAGGTGTTTTCTTGGTGTTTTTTTGTATTTATACTATCTTTCTGTCTTGTTTTTGCCCCCACCTCCACACCCCCATTTAATGTTATTCAGTCCTTCTGCCCTAGTTTGGCTGAAGGAAACAAGTCACATCTGCTCCTAAGCGATCTAGAAAAAATTTTAATGTGGAAGCAGATTAAAACTGGTAATTAAAATAAAATCCATTATGGTCATATTAATGTTGGTATTTAGCTTTCATTTATGTTTTTATGGGTTTCATTTTCCTAATTCTTCTTTTTCCCAAAAGTTCCCACTGGTTTCTGTATAATAAAGGGAGGAACAATTTTAGCATGAGACAGATGGGTGTTTCTGTAGCATATAAAATTACTTGTTATTAAACCAGTGACATTCACTCCGTGTGTGTGTGTGCGTGCATACGCACATGCATGTGTGTTTATAAAAATAATCAGACCTAAGGATATAGCCTTGCTCTTGCTTGCCAACTTTACCTACTTCTACTCCTGTCTTGCCTTGCACAAAGTTATTTCCAGTGCTTTGAACTGAAGAGTAAGTAAGATTCACTGATGGGAACAGAGGTGTTTTAGGCTTGAAAAAAATCCATCTCCTACTTGGCTTATTCTCTTATAAGCAAGGAGATTGGAGAGCACGAATAGGCTACTTACTTATCTTTGCCTCCAGTATCTCTGTCTCCCTCTTCCCCACACACAAGAATGTACTCCAGACTGTTCTTCACATCCTTCTTCAGGGCGTATCCTTGATCTGAAGACTGGAACAGTGAAAAAGGAAGGTCAACAGTCTTCCATGAGGATGTGTATGGGCTCAAGGAGATCTTTTATTTGCCGTATGAGGTGAGTGTCAGGATGAGGATTGTGATTTGCCATAGGAAGAATTAAGAGCTGAGGGTTTGATTTCTGGTCAGAGGAGTTAAACTTCTAAATCCAAGATCCAGTTAGATTAAATTTAGCTCTCGAGACCCACGTAAGTTGTAACACAGAATAAAGCGTTAAGGAAACTAACATTTACTGAACTCCTCCTATGCCAAACATTATGATAGGTGCTTTATGTCTGTCATCTCATTTCCCACAACTGCCCAATAGGGTAGAATTCATGGTTACTATTTTGCTGATTAAAAAAAAAAAAAAGACTCAAAGAAATTGACTTCCCAGGATTACATAGATAATTGTTTGATACAGGATTTTATTCTAATCCATACTAGTTGGATGCCGATACCTGTGTTTTTTCCCAGTATATCACAAGGCAACATCCATGTACTCAGATCATTTCTGCACCCCTCCTTTTTTTGTAGAAATTTAAGACTTTATTATGTCTTTCACTTAATATTTAGCATTAATAAATTATATACTATACATTTTAGGATTCTGAAGAAAGGATAGTGATACTTTTCTTCACAGCTAGAGAAAATACTTCTTAAAGTCACAAAATAAATTCAGGTTGTATAATGGAAATTGACTACATTGTACGAGAGGATGCTTCTTAGAAATGATGAATAGGATATTAAGAAAGGTTTCCTGGGGGAGTTTAAAAATTGAATATTATGTGGCTTAGTGGTTTAGAGTAGTTTCTGGACCCAGACTACTGGATTTATCACTTATCTTCTGAGACCTTGAGCAGATTAAATGACTGCTTTGTGTTTGCTTTTTTAAAAAATATTTATTTATTTATTTATTTTTGGCTGGATCGGGTCGTAGTTGCAGCGCATGGGCTCTTTGTTGCAGTGCATGGGCTTCTCTCTATTTGTGGTGTGCAGGCTCCAGAGCACATGGACTCAGTAGTTGTGACGTGTGGGCTCTCTGGTTGTGGTGCGCGGGCTCCAGAGCGGGTGGTCTCAGTAGTTGTGGCTCACAGGCTTAGTTGCTCCACAGCATCTGGGATCTTAGTTCCCTGACGAGGGATCGAACCTGCCTCTCCTGCATTGGAAGGCAGATTCTTAACCACTGGACCACGAGGGAGGGTCCCCCTGCTTTGTGTTTTTATTTCTTCATCTAATATAGGGAGTTATATCAACCTCATAAAGTTGTTATAAGGATTAGATGAATAAATATATGTAAAGATGCTTAAAATAGTGCATGACACATGTAAAATTCTGTGTAAGTTTTATTTATTATTAAAGAAGTGAAAGAAAGAAAGTATAGAGGATGGGAGACAGTGTTGCAACATGTGGACATGGCTAATGCAAAGACATAGGCAGGAACAAGATAAATAATAACGAAATGTAGCAAATAGATTGTGTTGCAGCATAGTGCTGGAGTCAACAAACCACAACTCTTTGTTTGTAAATAAATCTTTATTAGAACATAGCCATGCCCATTTGTTCGCATACTGTCTGTAGCTGCTTTTGTGCTATAATAGCAGAATTGACTAGTTGCAACAGATTGTATGGCCCACAAAGCTGAAAATATTTACTGTCTGGTCATTTACAGAAAAAGTATACTAACCCCTGATGTAGAGAATCTCTGCATTTGCAGAGCATGTAGAACATTTTGACTTAAAATTCTGGGATAGTTACAAGTTTTAGAAATACCAAACCTGACTTCTTTATCCTTCCTTGTTAGGGGCATTGTTACCAATTTTCTGTGTCAAGTTGTATTCAGAACCTGTTATCTGGCTGTTAACTGATGGAAGCTTCTTTGATAGTGTAGTGCAACTTTTTTTTTAATTTATTTTTTTATTGAAGTATAGTTGAATTACAGTGTTGTGTTAATTACTGCTGTGCAGCAAAGTGACTCAGTTATACATATATATTTTCATATTCTTTTCCATTATAGTTTATCACAGGATATTGAATATAGTTCCCTGTGCTATACAGTAGGACCTTGTTGTTTATCCATTCTACATATACCAGTTTGCAGCTGCTAATCCCAGACTCCCAATCCAGTCCTCTCCTACCTCCCTCTCCCTTGGCAACCTCCAGTCTGTTCTCTATGCCCCTGATTCTGTTTCTGTTTCATAGATAGGTTCATTTGTGTCATATTTTAGATTCCACATATAGGTGATATCATATGGTATTTGTCTTTCTCCTTCTGTTTTACTTCACTTAATATAATGATCTCTAGTTGCATCCATGTTGCTGCAAATGGCATTTCATTCTTTTTTGTGGCTGCATAGTATTCCATTGTATATATGTATCACATCTTCTTTATCCATTCTTCTTTCAGTGGACATTTAGGTTGTTTCCATGTCTTGGCTATCGTGAAAAGTGCTGCTGTGAATGTAGGGGTGCATGTATAATACCCTTTTTTTTTTTTTTTTTTTGGTAGTACGCGGGCCTCTCACTGTTGTGGCCTCTCCTGTTGCGGAGCACAGGCTCCGGACACGCAGACTCAGCGGCCGTGGCTCACGGGCCCAGCCGCTCCACGGCATGTGGGATCTTCCCGGACCAGGGCACAATCCCGTGTCCCCTGCATCGGCAGGCGGACTCTCAACCACTGCGCCACCAGGGAAGCCCTATAATACCTTTTTGAATTATAGTTTTGTCTGGGTATATTCCAGGAGTGGGATTGCTAGATCATATGGTAATTCTATTTTTAGTTTTCTGAGGAACCTCCATACTGTTTTCCACAGTGGCTGCACCAACTTACATTCCCACCAACAGTGTCGGAGAGTTCCCTTTTCTCCATACCCTCTCCAGCATTTGTTATTTGTAGACATTTTAATGATGGCCATTCTGACTGGCATGAAGTGGTACCTCATTGTAGTTTTGATTTGCATTTCTCTAATAATTAGCGATGTTGAGCATCTTTTCATGTGCCTATTGGCCATCTGTATTTCTTCTTTGGAGAAATGTCTCTTTAAGTCTTCTGCCCATTTTTCCATTGAGTTGTTTGTTTTTCTGTTGAGTTGTATGAATGATAGTGCAACTTAATTGCTTTTAATCTCTCTGTTCATTGAAACAGGTGTGGCAGTAGCTCTGTGGACCCAGTCTCCATGAATAGACTGAGCTTTGTAAGAAACAGATGCAGGTGAGATCCTAAGCTGTAAAAATAAAAACCCAAAGGGATGGCCAAGTACCTTTAGAGATCGTCACATTTTCAACTATTTTACTATTGTACTTCCTTCAGCAGCCCTCACCCTCATCCCTCACTTCCCAGTTACTTTTTTTCTGGCAATATTTTCCTGAACTTCTAAATCTTTTGCTCATCCTGTTGAAGGAAGTTACGCTACCACTTTACCTATTGATACTTTCTTCCTGCTGCAGTACCTTTCAGTTGCTTTACTTTGGCAAAGGTAAAATATATGCTGGTCACTTTTGGGTGGGAAAGGTCCAAGTACAGTCGTCCTGTTTTATAAACACCCAAGAGCCTAAAGTTAAAGGTACTAAGCCAGCATTGCCTTTTAAATGTTACTGGGTAGGGTTTTCTCCTCACACCTGTAATTTTTCTAGGAATGGACTTGGCTCTGTGAAGGATGGGGAACCTCATTTCGTGGTGGTCCACTGCACAGGCTATATCAAGGCCTGGCCCCCAGCAGGTAGGAAAGTTGAATAGTGACTTCTTCCTGGGTGCAGCAAGTTCCTCACAGAGTCCAAGAAAGTTAGCTAATATTTATCATGTACCTGTAGTATATGAAATGTACTTTGGTATAAACTGTAATAGGAAAGAAAAAGTGGACTCCTTCCCTTCCTTTATGGATCTTATATTCCAGTTAGGGAGATGGATTACTCAGACTTGAAAATGACTTGGTGATGGCTGTGTCACAGAATGTAGTTTTTAAATGTCCAAATAGTAATGTATACTGAATACCTGTATCTAAGTATTTGTTTGCAAAGAAGCAGTTGACATTGAATGCAGTTGATTTGGGAAAGTTTTCTAAAGAAGGAGCAAGACTTGGATGGAGAAGCGGGTAAATGGCTTGATTGTAGTAACTTGTAAAGGGGATATTCTCTGCAAAGACTTTAAATCAGGATGTGAGCGGATTAATTTTACTAGAACTTGAAGTCAAAAAGGGAATGTGAGAAAAGTGGTTGGGGTACAAGGATCAGCCTTTTAACCTGACTTGTCAGAGTTTCCAAATCGTAGCAATTTTATTACCTCCCTGCTGGCTAGGTGTGCCTGGGAAGTGGGGGTTTTAGGGAGATAGAAACTAAGAGAGGCAAGGTGGTGTATTTTGGTAAAGGTTAAACTTTGGATTTGGAAAAACCTGGGTTTGATTCTGGCATTGTTATTTATTAGTGGTATAACTTAGGGTAAGTTGCTTGACTTGTATGGGAAAAAAAAACCCTCAATTTTCTCATCTATAATTTAGAGATAATATAACCCATATAGAGTTATTGTGAGGATTAGATTTAATGTAAGGAAAGCACCCAGCCTAGTGCCTGGCATATGGTAGGCACCCAATAAATGGTAGTTAAATGTAATTAAGAAAAATTAATTTTAAGTCATAATGAAGTTTGAACTTTTTAGTTTATATACTGTATAAACCATGCGTTTGAGATACACATGATCTTTTATACTTCTATGTAGCTCTCAAAGAAATACTATTTTTCTTGGTAAAAAGAAGAAAAATATGCAAAGAGTAGGGGGAAAGTGCATCCTTCTTCCCTTTCCACATAAACATTGAAACACTAGCTTGTCTCTTTTCCAAAGTACATAAATAACTATTGGTGTTTGGTTTAATCTCATTTTTGGTTGTTTGCTTACTTTGAAAGTCACAGGTTAGGCAAGACATCCGTTCTCTGCCTATGATATGGTCACAGAGTAAATGGCTGTCTTCATATGTATTTGGTTTGGCCAGCATAGTCTTTTAGAATACTTTGAGTGGGACTGTACTCTGCAGTTTATTATAATTAATGTGAGTATAATATATGAATTAATATATATAAAAGTTCTTAAAATAGTACCTGATATATATGGTAAGTTCTTTGGGTTGTTTACCTTTATTTCTTATTTTCAGCAGTCTGTATTGTTTCATACCTAGTCTCTTCATACCTACATGTGTTTTAAATCTTTACATATCTGACTTTGGAAGGCAATTGAGTTTGAGATACCTGTTAAACCTTTTAACTTCACCTTCCTGAAGGTGTCTCCCTCCCAGATGATGACCCAGAGGCTGGCCAGGGGAGCAAGTTTTGCCTGGTGGCTATTGGCAGACTACAGGCAAGTATGAATTTTTCACATCTATATCACCCATTTTCAGTAGGAGAAAATCTCCTTCAGGATGTGTTCATGTTATTTTTTCTTTTACTCTCTGAATACAAATGAAGAATTCTGAAAAACTCCGAACATTTTGAGGAATATGGTATTCATAGTTAACATTGCTTCTCTTGGATTTAGCAGAAACTGAAGAGAGTGAGAGAGAGAGATCTTTTCCTCTTTCATACTTTTAGCTTTGCAATGCTGAATTTTCTATTTCCAACTAATTTCTTTTGCTCCTATACAATAGAAGAGAGATCTTTTCATTTTTCATTACATGACTAACAGTAGAGAATTGGAATTATTTTGTTTCTCCTTATAAAAACAGATGTTTCTTGGTTACTTGGGAGTATAATTTTCCAATCTGAATAGTGAATACCACCTAGCTAAATGAAAGTAAGTGGGTTTTAGGTTGAATGAATTATTACCTTTCTTTACAAAGTTCGTGAAGAGTACATGTGTAGGAGTGGAGCTAGGCCTCATGCCCTATCTGTGATGATCACTTTTTCCTTTTTGGATGGGTTGTGAAAGTTTAGAAATTCCTAAAATTGGAAACCTGATGGGAAATACATCTGTAAAGAATGGTGTCATTTTATCTCATTTTTATCTCTTTTCTTTCAGGTAACTAGTTCTCCCAACTGTACAGACATGAGTAATGTTTGTCAGCCAACGGAGTTCATCTCTCGACACAATATTGAGGGAATCTTCACTTTTGTGGATCATCGCTGTGTGGCTACCGTTGGCTACCAACCACAGGTGAGGAGCTGGAGCTATTACACCACTGATATTTAGGCTTCTGTTTTCCCTTTGCTATGCTGAGATTATTCAATCGTATAATTCCAGAGATAACCAAAACATGTCAGCCCCAACTCAGAAAAAGAGATGATCCTAGTCTGTTGATAGCTAAATATAATTTCAGCTTCCTACCAAGGTTGTCTGATCTAGAAAAATATGGCTTGTGAAACCAGGCTGGAGCAGCAGGTACAGGTAATGTATTTCTTTTTTGTTAGTGATATTAATACAGATGATGATGCAAAAACTAGTTATAATGATTTGGCCATCTTTAGATAATTCATATAATCATCTAGTTGCATAGTAACCCATAAAGTATGCAAATTTAGCACCAGTTATTATGATTTATTTAGATATCTAATTCAGCAGACCAGGTAACTATGTCTGAATTGAGAAACAAGTCATTACATAAACTTTCAAAATTATAGCTGCCAGGAGGGACTTCTGTAAAGAGGTTGGTGCAAAAGAGATCGTGAAAAAGGAGAACAAAGTCAGAGAGCATTTACAGTACCTGATGCAACACCTGTTGTAAAGCTGTTGTTACCAACACAGCGTGGTGTTGGTGTAGGAATAGTTACATAGATCAGTAGATAAGAATCGAGTCTGTTCTCATATTTATGGTCAACTGATTTTCAACAAAGATGCCGAGACAATTCAAGGGGAAAAGAAGCTTTTCCAATAGATGGTGACGGAACAATTGTATACTCATAGGCAAAACAAAACAGAAAGAACTTAGACTCTTACCTCACACCGTACACAGAAATCAACTCGAAGATATAAATGTGTAAGTGCCAAAGTTTTATAAAACATCTAGAAGAAAATAGGATAAAATCTTTGTGATCTTGAGTTAGGCAAAGATTTTTTTTTTGGCCACGTTGTGCAGCTTGCAGGATCTTAATTCCCCCACCAGGGATTGAACCAGGGCCACAGCAGTGAAAGTGCCGAGTTCTAATGACTGGACTGCCAGGGAATTCCCTAGGCAAAGATTTTCTATATGACCCTAAAAGCATGATTCACAAAAGAAAAAATTTGGTAAGTTGGGTTTCATAAAAGTTAAAATTTGCCCTCTTAAAAGGGCATCATTAAGAAAGTGAAAAGACCAGCCACAAATTGGGGGAAAATATTTGTAAATCATATATGTGAAAAAGGATTTGTATCCAGAATAAAGAACTCTCAGAACTCATTAAGACAACCAGCCAGTAAAAAAGGGGCACAAGATTTGAATAGACATTTCACCAGAGAAGCAATATGAATGGCATATAAATAGTTGCTTGTCATTAGGAAAGTACAGATTAAAGCCACAATGAGATACCACTATATGCCCATTAGAATGGCTATCATCAAAAAGTACTGGCAGGAACATGGAGAAACAGAACCTTCATACATTGTTAGTAGATAAGTAAAATGGTATAACTACTTCGGAAAACCATTTTGGCAGTTTCTTTAAAAGTTAAACATACACTTACCCTACAAATTAGCAATTCCACTCCTAAGTATTTACCCAAGAGAAATGAAAACATATGTTCACACAAAGATTTATACACAGATATTCATATCTGTATTATTCATAATAGCCAAAAAGTGGAATGTCCATTAACTAGTGAATGGATACACACTGTGTTATATCCATGTTAGAATATTTATGAGCAATAGAAGGGATATACTATTGATACATGGAACAACATAGATGAACTTCAAAAATATTGTGTTAAATGAAGGCAGCCAGACACAGAAGACTACCTATTGTATGATTCCATTTGTATAGAAAAGGCAAAACTGAAGAAGCAGAAGCAGATCAGTGGTTGGCCAAAGGATTAGGAGCAGGGATTGACTACAAACGGGCAGAAGGGCACTTTTGGGTGCAGTGGACGTGTTCTAAAACTGAATTGTGGTAATGGTTGTGCAACTGTATAAATTTATTATAGGTCATCAAATTAGAATTATAAAGTTCATTTAGAATGAGTGAGTTTATCTAAATTATACCTCAAATCTGTAAAAAAATCAGTTAAAATAAATGTACAATATCCTGAAAAAGAAGAATGCTCTAGAGGTCAGTTGTTTAGCAGATTCCATCTTTTTTTGTTTGTCTTTTTTTTCCCCCCTCCACTCTTATCCATAATCTTAGGATAAAAGCAAGAGAAATGAAATCCAAGTCTCCTACTAATGGCCCAGGAAAGTTAGATGATCATAAAAGTGTCAATTTTACTCTTCTTTTTCTCTTTTAGGAACTCTTAGGAAAGAATATTGTAGAATTCTGTCATCCTGAAGACCAGCAGCTTCTAAGAGACAGCTTCCAACAGGTAACTTTTTTTCCTGGTTTGGATTGGAATAGTATTTTAATCTAATATCTATTATTACATTCATTCCACAAATATTTATTGACTGCTGATTAACCTAGTACTGTGGCAGGCCCTGCAGTTTTATGTACTTCAGTACTTAACCTGTATTTTTAAGAAACAGAAAAGGACCAGTACTTTGAAACTATGGATAATGTTCAAGGTATTTTTGTTTGGCTTTGGCTACTCAGTGTCTTATATCCAAGAGGCTGTCTTTAAAATATTTAAAATAGTCTACACTTCACTGAACAGTGGATAGTAGTTGAAAAATTCATTTCATGGTTCTTTTATAGATAAGTGAAAGTTGGCTCTTAATTGTAAGCAAACTCTTAATTTCAGGCCCTAGATCCTGAAAACATCTGGCGAATTTAATTTCAGGACAGGCTTGGCTTTAGATAGTAGCTCTTACTTTATATTAGACTGGTTAGTTTTCCTCTTTAAATCTCAATAGTGTTTTTACTGATACAATGGGTATATAAGATAAAGCATTTAAAGCACAAAGGCCAACTTCTAGAGGAAATCAGACAATGGCAGTAAAAAGTCTCTCTGTCTCTAATTCCTCAGCATCACCTGTTCCATACACTCACATTCCATGTACGGGTAGTCTTTTTTTTTTTTTTTTTTTTTGGTAGTGTAGTCTTAGAAAAGCTATTCTGACTTCTGTTGAAACCATTCAAAGCTAAGGACGTGGACTTCTGGCAGTGCGAGATGTTGTACAGTATATTTTAAATCCATGAAATTCATAATTCTCACGCTTAGGGCCACAGAGTATCACTTGATCATTTCTAGAAAAATGTTTATTCCAAAGCAATGGGCCATATATACACTCTGTAATCTCATGGTTTTTATTCTGACATCAGTTGCTGCTATGATACTAGAGTACAGAAGCAAAGGTACTTTTTAATGTGCAGACTAGTTGCTGCTTACTAGTTGCTGATATCTAGATTTTGATGTTTCTTATGTCTAGATGGATTTGTATTTCTTTTTGCTTTTCAGTACATAAATTTAGTTGCTATTTCTAGTGAAGGTTGTTTTTCTCTTTTTTTTTTTTCTTCCCATTTTGGTTCTTGTCATGCTTTGTTTCACATTTGATTTTTTAAAATTTTATTTATGTATTTTAAATGTGCCATTTTATTATTGCTAAGTGAAGTATGTCCCGTTTTCTGTTATAATTATTTCTCAGTCAGATTGTAATGTCAGCGGTTACTGCCACACTCTTGTCAACTTAAACACAAATGTTATCACTTAACTTTTTCTTAAAAAGCAATTTAAAGTGTAGGTATTTTGAATTACTGGGCTTATACTTCATTGGCATGAATATGTACAGTAATAATCAGGTTTCAAATCCAGTATTTAGTTTGTATACAAATGTAATGATGTTCGTTGTGCATATATTATACAGTGAGCGCATGTATTAAAGACTACTTATTATTGTTTAAATGTAGATGTTCATATCTCATTTCTTTTTTATAATGTTAAATAAATGTTGTTCTTAAAAAAAGAAAAAATACATAGCCTAGTGCTTGACATATAGTAAGTACCAAATAAATGTTAGCTGCTAATATTATTTTTTTACTGTTAAGGAGGGGATTCAAAAGATTATTTTCTGTTCTTTGAGATTAGAAACTAAAATGATCTAAAATTGCTTTCTTTTAAAAAATAAAAGCAAAACAAAACTAAAGCCAACTTAGTTTTATTTATAGAAACCTTCATGGGTGCTATGAAAACAAATTCTCAGGCTTGGCAGAAAAAGCTAGGATTGAGGGGCAACATATAAGCTATGTTCAGTGTCATTAAACTTATAAACTCCTAGTAAATTTGCTAGATCAGTGTATCTTTAAGGGACTTTCTAAAGGAAGTGGGGAAAGGTAGTCTTTTCTCTCCTGGAATAATTGTTACTCCTGTTTGATATTGACAAGAGTGGTTAGATAGCTTGGGACTCTGAGAAGAAACATGATAAATATACCTCCTTATTGTTTAGTCACTTATTTCTACTCCCCAAAACAACAAAATGTTGTTTTGCTAGTAACATTGCAAGAGACTGTTACTTCAAGGACAGTGACACGAGGATCTTAAGGTTGTAAATGTCTAAAGAAAATTTTTTGTGGGTTTCAACTGATAGCATGAAAACTTTTTCAGGTGGTGAAGTTAAAAGGCCAGGTGCTATCTGTCATGTTCCGGTTTCGGTCTAAGAACCGAGAATGGCTCTGGATGAGAACCAGCTCTTTTACTTTCCAGAACCCTTACTCAGATGAAATTGAGTACATCATCTGTACCAACACCAATGTGAAGTATGTACCATAAAGACCTTTTCCAATGTTGGGATTTCTCACGGGCCAAGTCTGCTTAGCCTTATCAGGTTACCTCCTCTTCTACTTTTCTAGTAGTAAACACCATTATTTCTTCATCTTCCAACTTCTTAGAATTTGGGGTAGTTCATCCAGGTAGAGTAAAATTTTTTTTAATTTAATTTTTTACTAGAGTATAGTTGACTTATACAGGTAGAGTAAAATTTTAACAAACAGTAGCTTAGAGACTAGATTCTGAAATGTGAAGGGTTTGGTCAGTTGACCTTTGAACAACATGAATTTGAACTGTGTGGGTCCACTTATATGCAGATTTTTTTCAGTAGTAAATGCTACAGTACTACGTGAGCTGCATATACGGAGGGCCGACTAAGTTATACTCAGATTTTCGACTGCTCAGAGCGTCGGTTCCCCTAACCCCCGTGTTATTCAAGGGTCAACTGTATTTCAACTTTATGTTTCAACCCTTTTTAGAAAGGATTTGTTGTTGTTGTTGTTGTTTTTGTTTTGTTTTGCGGTACGAGGGCCTCTCACTGTTGTGGCCTCTCCCATTGCGGAGCACAGGCTCCGGATGCGCAGGCTCAGCGGCCATGGCTCACGGGCCCAGCAGCTCCGCGGCATGTGGGATCTTCCCGGACCAGGGCACGAACCCGCGTCCCCTGCATTGGCAGGCGGACTCTCAACCACTGTGCCACCAGGGAAGCCCAGGATTTTGTTTTTTATACACCAGTTTATTACTCTAGTCTGACAGGAATTTTTTCTAGAGCAGGTATCTGCAAACTTTCTGTAAAAGACCAGATACTAAATATTTTAGCATTGTGGGGCATACAGTCTCTATTGCAGCTTCTCAATTCTGCTGTTACAGCACGAAAACAGTTCCAGACAAATGAAATGGATAAAGATGGCTGTGTTCCAGTAAACTTTTATTTACAAAAGCAGGCAACGGACTGGATTTGGCCCACGGACCATAGTTTGCTTTAGAGCATAGCTATATTCACTCTTTTGTTAGCTTCTGTTTCTCTGTTCCTTGATTCTTTTCTCTTTGAAATTTCTCAGCTTTGTAAGAAACAATTTTATTAAAATAGATTTCATATACCATACAGTTTACTCATTTAAAGTGTACAGTTTCTTAAGTATGTCACAGGGTTGTGCAAGTATTACCACACACACACAAAAACTATTACCTCCAAAGAAATCCTGTACTAATTAACGGTCATCCTCCCCAAGCCGTATGTAACAACTATTCTATTCTGTGTCTCTATAAATTTGTCTGTTCTTATAAATGGAAACATATAATATATGGTTCTTTTGTGACTGGCCTCTTTCACTTAGTATAATATTTTAAGGATCATCCATGTTGTAGCATGTATCTGTACTTCATTTCTTTTTATTGCCAAATAATATTGCTTTGTATTGGTATACCACATTTTGTTTATCCACTCGTCAGTTGATGGATATTGAGTTGTTTACACTTTCTGGCTACTAAGACTGCTGCTATGAACATTTGTTTACTAGTTTTTGTGTGGATATGTTTTTATTCTCTTTGGTATATACCTAGGAGTAGAATTGCTGGGTCTCATGGTGACTCTATGTTTAATCTTTTGAGGAACTCCCAAACTGTTTTCCAAAGCTGCTGTACCATTTTACATTCTCATCAGCAATGTATGAGGGTTCCAGCTTCTCCATATTCTTGCTGTCTTTTTTTATTGTACCCATCCTAGTGGGTGTCGGTTGTCAAGGTACTTCTTTTCCATTTAATCTATCTGTGTAGAATTGGCCTTAAACCCACGTGTGAAGATCTGATTATGAATAATTAGCAAGTGTGAATAATATCGGTGACAACATTGAGTCTCTGTCCTCCAATTCAACTTTTAGGGCTTGTAAAGTTTAGTTCTTTGCTAATTAATTTTAGTATAACTGAGTGGATTCAGTTAGAAATTTTCATTAACTTAGGACTCAGGTCATTGTAGTTTTTTGGGGTTTTGATTTTGTATCTTTATATTACAGAACAACAACTGTTTTGTATTTCTGTTTTGCTTAAGTTTTGAAATGTGTTAAGTCTTTTTAAGAAGTTGTTTCTAGAAATAATGGCTTTCCCCATTTTTGCATACTACAGTTTTTCCCCCTACAGTAAGTTTTAGTTGATTCTTAATATTTTATTTTGTAATAAATACTCTTTGTAGAAAATTCGGAAGGTATTGAAAATAGTAAAGAGAAGGAAAAAAATTCTCACTATCCAGAAATAGTCTTTGTTAATGTTTCATTGTGTACTTTCAGTTTTTTACTTATGCTTTTTTTAAAACACAATATATGGATATACAACATATACATACACACATCCACAACGACTAGGTATTGAATACCTGGAAGGAGTTAGAGCCCAAACAGGATGAACTCTTGTTCCATAGGACATAGTTTCTATTTGTACCATGTTTTCTGTAGTGTGAATTATTTGCTGAATCTGAAGTTACAGGTTATCATAGGATTGGACTTGAAAGGGGAATTGATCAGTGATTACCCCATGTACAGGTGAATCTATAATGTCTTATGTACAAACAGAGTCAGATACTTTTTTTTTCTTTGTTCTCTCTACTCTTCATTTTCCTAGGAACTCTAGCCAGGAACCACGGCCTACACTGCCCAACACAATCCAGAGGCCACAGCTAGGTCCCACAGCTAATTTATCCCTGGAGATGGGCTCAGGGCAGCTGGCACCCAGGTGAGAAATGGTCGGAGAATCATTTATTGAGCAGTGACTAGCCTGGGGTGGTGGCCGTATACAGTCCCACTTTTTTGTTTATTTGTTTGTTTTAAGCCCTTTCCCCAGATTCTTTTTAAAAATCTCTTTTCCCGTTTCTCTCTTTACTTGCCTTTAACATATAGGCAGCAGCAACAGCAAACAGAATTGGATGTGGTACAAGGAAGAGATGGACTAGCCAGCTACAATCATTCCCAGGTTAGTGTGTCTTCTTTGAAGGATGGTGAGCATTTCCTTAAGAAGTATCCCTGAGAGCCAGTTAGAGTATATTTGTATCTTTACATGAATTTTAGGGTTATTGAGTTGTCATGTTAAACCTTCTTCGTTATTTTTATCATTGTATTTCCACAGGTTTCTGTTCAGCCTGTGACAACCACAGGGCCAGAACACAGCAAGCCCCTCGAGAAGTCAGAGGGTCTATTTGCCCAAGATAGAGATCCAAGATTTTCAGAAATCTACTCCAACATCAATACGGGTATGTTTCTTCCTTATTCTCATTTTAAATTCTCATTTTCATCACTTACTGATGGGCCTACAATTGCCCAATCAGTAGTCTCCCAGTATATTTCCATTTAATCCTAATACCTCGTGAGTAAATAGGAACTTGCTGAACTAATATACTACAGCCCCTTGACTGGCCCTCCCCCAACTCCTTTTGGTCCACAGATCAGAGTAAAGGCATCTCCTCCAGCACTGTCCCTGCCACCCAACAGTTATTCTCCCAGGGCAACACATTCCCTCCTACCTCCCGGCCGGCAGAGAGTTTCAGGTGAGCCCCACATGTGTGTGCTACTTTACATGGCAACTGAGGGATTCAGTTACTGAATCCAAGTTTTATTCTTCCCTAACTTTCTCTGGTTATTTCAGACAAAGCAGTGGAACTTGTAGGCCTAGGATGAGACAAGCTTGTTTTTCTTCCTCCTTTTTCTTTGCACCTGTCCTGTTGCCATGTTCTAGGTCCCATCTCTGTGTGTCCTGATCAGTGTGTGACTGTCAGTCTTTCTCGTCTTTTCCAAATTCTGTTATCAAGTTTTCCTTAACCCCAGGGAGTCAAGGGAATCTAGGTATAGCACTAGATTGTCCTGTGATTCCTAGATTCTGTGATAAATGCACCTTTTAAATCCTTACCTCACTATTTGTTCACTCCTAGAAATAGTGGTCTGGCCCCTCCTGTAACCATTGTCCAGCCATCAGCTTCTGCAGGGCAGATGTTGGCCCAGATTTCTCGCCACTCCAATCCTACCCAGGGAGCAGCCCCAGCTTGGACCCCTAGCACCCGCCCAGGCTTCTCTGCCCAGGTAAACCTTCTCATCTGTCTGTCCCTTGTGTATTTTTTGTTTGCTTGGTTAGGCTTTTCTACATATGTAAAATTATTGCTGTCTGTCTTAGACATCTTCTTTCCACCCCTCCATCCCCTTCCTTCCAATTTTTATCTTTATTGGGAGCAGCTAGATAATTAAAAACCATAGATAATATAAACATCTCAGAGTCCATGGTTTTCACATTCACCTTAAATCAAAAATTGCTCACAAACATCTTGAACAGGTTTCAGTTTCAGATTTGTTTTGGAGTAAATTCTGAGAAGTTTCCACTTTGGTTAGGGCTACAAAATACAGGGACAAAGGAGAAAATTAATCACTAATTTATACACAGTGATATCTATTTACCAAAATAAAAAAAATTGTGTTGAAAAATCCTCATATAGTGTATATGTGTATATATAAAATATATGTTAAAGCTAAAGCTAATGTCCTGTCATATGTTGATATATACTTATATTGCTAAGTAATATCTTAAATAAAAAAGCCAAAACCAGAAGTAAGCTCCAGAATTGTTATATGCAGTATGACCTCATTGTATAAAAAATGCATAGGAAAATAAAAACTAGAAGAAGTTATCCGAAAATGTTAACCATGGGTCTTTGGTGGTAGAATTATGGATGATTATTTCCTTTTTATTTTCCTTCCTTTTGAAAATATCCCACAGTACATATGCATTAATATTGTAGTGAGAAAAATGTTTAGTTTCCAAAAACAAAAATCATTAGGAACAAATAAATGTGGTACAGACTAAATAAAATGATACAAAGTGTTTTTTCTCTATATATAATGCTATACTATTATTAATACCTCTAGTTTTTGTATAACTTTACAGTTTATAAAATGCTTTCGGTTAAGTCATTTTCGTTTAATTCTCACAACTCTAAATAAACGTGTACTGTTACTAATCCCATAGTTCTTTGTTTTTTGCAATTTATCACGTGTCTAAAAATAGTGTCAAGGGAGATTGGGAGTTAATTGGAAGAAATATACAATGGCATATAAGTAATGAGCTTGGCTCAGAAGAATCCAGTGATTGACAGAGGTAACATTAACTCTCACAGGAATGGCCTGTGCAATAATATTAATGTTCCATTTGTTCTCTACCCCTTTCTTTCTTTTAGCAGGTGGCTACCCAGGCTACAGCCAAGACTCGTTCTTCCCAATTTGGTGTAGGCAACTTTCAGACTCCATCCTCCTTCAGCCCCATGTCCCTCCCTGGAGCTTCCACTGCATCACCTGGTGCCGCTGCCTACCCAAGTCTCACCAATCGTGGATCCAACTTTGGTGAGTTCAGACTAGAAGGAGAAATATCACACCACTAAAGTGAAAGGATTTTGGGCTTCCCTGGTGGCGCAGTGGTTAAGAGTCCCCCTGCCAATGCAGGGGACACGGGTTCCAGCCCTGGTCTGGGAAGATCCCACGTACCGCGGAGCAACTAAGCCCGTGCACCACAACTGCTGAGCCTGCGCTCTAGAGCCCAGGAGCCACAACTACTGAGCCCACGTGCCACAACTACTGAAACCTGCACGCCTAGAGCCCGCAAGCCACAACTATTGAGCCCGCGTGCTTAGAGCCTGTGCTGCACAGCAAAGAGAAGCCACTGCAATGAGAAGCCCGCGCACCACAAGGAAGAGTAGCCCCCGCTCGTCGCAACTGGAGAAAGCCCTCATGCAGCAATGAAGACCCAGTGCAGCCAAAAATAAATAAATAAAATAAATAAATTTATTTTAAAAAAAAGAGAGAGAAAGAATTTCGTAGTTAAAATTGCTTGCTTTTGTCACGGCTGTACTGACCTAACAAGGTGACAGTCCATTTGGAATATAAAACATACCCACATGAAAAAGACTTTAGCACATATAACAGAAAGCATGTAAAGTATTGTAAATTTAATAATATGCAAGTATAGTGTGAATGAGCAAAGGACTCTTTGGAAAGGGTACCTAGAGAAGAAAAATGAATCTGAGACCAGGGTTTGAAATAGAAGAGGCATTGATTTGCAGAAAGAAGGGCAGAAAGTGTCTAGGTAAAATTAATTATTTGCATGTGATAATATGCTAGTTTCTCCTCTCTAGTGGAGTTAGCAGATTGAAGTTGTTTATTCTTCCTTGCTGTATTTTTAGCTCCTGAGACTGGACAGACTGCAGGACAATTCCAGACACGGACAGCAGAGGGTGTGGGTGTCTGGCCACAGTGGCAGGGCCAGCAGCCTCATCATCGTTCAAGTTCTAATGAGCAACATGTTCAACAGCCATCAGCACAGCAACCTGGCCAGCCAGAGGTCTTCCAGGTGAGAGGGTGAACAGACTTCAGAAAACCAGAAACTGGGAGAGAGTCAGGGAGGAGAGACAGAGAAGAAAGCATGCATGGATTCAGGTGTTTGACTGAGGTTAGTAAGAAGAGAAGAAAAGAGTCAAGACATATAGGAATAGATGTCATTAATTGAAAAGATTGTGAAGTTAGTGTGCTGCACAGCCTTTGACTAGACCATCGTTAGTGATGTGAAGCGCCATGTGAAGACATCAAAAAAAGTAATTTTGGCCCATTCACGGAGAACCGTGTGCCCGCTTGATAGTACTTTAGGTATAAAAATACTGAATACAGCTCTAAAGGTCTATTTACGTACATCCTGAGGGGACTGCAAGAGTCAGTGGAGTAATCTCAGGTGGGACAAAGGAGGAGCTTAGTTTAAAACACAGGTCGAAAGAAGGCAAAACAAGGTTTTGGTGGAAAACATAATAGGATAAGAGATATTCCATATGTATCCAGAGGGGGGTTTTATGAAATGTGACAAGCAGATTTTTCTCCTTTTGAAAATACTGAGGTCTAGAAAAGAGGGAAAATGTGGAACTGTAGGAGGAAGACAGAGAAGGAACTAGGAAAAAAGGTTGTCATCTAAAGGAGTCATTGTTGCTGGGAGTAAGGAAGGCTGAGAACTCAGCACAGCAGAAACTCTCTGGGGCCAGAGATGACAGTTCAGGGGAATGTTGGGAGGCAGCTTGATAAATGTAAAGGATCAAGGTGTGTGACCCAAACTTATTCTTTTTCACTTATTAGGAGATGCTGTCCATGCTGGGAGACCAGAGCAACAGTTACAACAATGAAGAATTTCCTGATCTAACTATGTTTCCCTCCTTTTCAGAATAGAACTATTGGGGTGAGGATAAGGGGTGGGGGAGAAAAAAAAGATCACCATTTGTTTTTAAAAAGCAAATCTTACTATAAACAGAATAAAAGTTCCTCTCCCTTCCCTTCCCTCACCCCTGATGTATACCCCCTTTTCCTTCTGACCTTTCCCTTGTCTTCCTTGTTTCTCTCTGAGATAACATTTATAGAAGAAATGGAGTTGAATCCTCAAGGCTTTGGGGACCCTTTGAAAAATTGAGACTGGATAAGGTTAAGAATGCCTTTCCTTATGTCTCCTGAGCAGAAATTTTGTGCAGAGATGATTTGTGCTGGGTCAAGGGGCAGGTTAGAGAACCTGGCATCCACTATTTGTCTTGGATACTATGGCTTATTTCTGGAAAGAAATTCTCAATAAGGTGGAGGAGGGGAGAAATGTTCTCATGTTTGAGGACCATGACGCATGGTAGGTATACATGGGGCTTTAGGAAGTGAGCATAGGCTCTTTCTGCTGCCTGTGAGCAATTCCTCTGGAAAGAAACATGAGTTAGGAAGTGTGAGAGAGAGAGGGAAAGAGAGAGAGAGAGAGAGTGTGTGTGTGTGTGTGTGTGTGTGTGTGTGTGTGCGTGTGTGTGTGTGCGTGCATGCATGCATGCATGTGCACATGTGTGTGCATGAGCACGTGCACGTTTGTTTCTGTGTTTCTTTCTCCCTGTTGGGGAGTTATGCAAAATTTGTCCCAGATTTTGTCTTTCTTTGTGTTTTTTAAAGAGTCCTAAGGAGTTAACTCTTCCAGGTATTTTCCACTTAGTATTGCAGCCAAAGAGTATTTAAATAAATGTCTTTGCTGCACTTATATCTATGCCCAGCCAATAGGCAACTATAAGCAAGTATATAAAGTCTTCTATTGAAATCGTTGGTTTCTCATCGAACACATATAGTGATAAAGATGGGTCATTCCTGCTTTTGGTGCTCTCACCTTATATGGAAGATCTGTAAACATTACAGAAGTAGGCTGGCAAGATAAACACTTTTAGAAACCCCCTACTTGGCCATAATGATAATGCTGCATTTTTCTGTCAGAATCACATATGATGTGTGTTCTGTAGAGGTTATATATGCATGGAAACTCAACTTCTTGGATTAGCAGTCCCAGTGAAAATCCTCACTGGTGGAGTTTAAGCCAAATACCAAGCCTTCTTGCAAAGTAACCTCTTTCATCCCATTCTCAAAGTATCCAGTCTGAAAGAAATGGAGATTTAGGTCTCTTCTGGGCCTATAGTTCTTTCCTCTTTGCTCCCTTTCCAATCTTGAGATTGGATTTTGCTTTATAGTACAAGTGTAATAAATCCATGTGATAGATGGGACCTGGACTCCCATCCCGACAGGGTCACTTAGCAATTAACTATAGCCATATAAACGCGGATACAGGTTACTACTCTCACTCTTTCCCTTCCTCAGGTAACAGCCATGTGTATCGGCCTTTTTTTTGTTTATTTGTTTGGCTCAGGCCAGTATCTTAAGTGCAAGATTGAATAAGGAGAAGACATACTAAATGTAGCCATAGGGGACTGAGGAACATAGGTGGCCTTGGAGAGGCTGAAAGAATGTCATTAGGTTTCCCTCCCTTTTGTCTCCAATCTGGTGCCAGGTAGTGGAATGGAAAAGGAGACAGTTTATTTTTTTATTCTATGTGCACACATACAATATACATATATATTTATATCACAGTTTAAGAAACCAAAAAGTTGAGTTTCCAATGAAATCCTTGTTTTTTAATAATCAGCTGTTTTTAAATGTGATCAGGACTATAATATTGTACAGTTATTATAGGGCTTCTGGGGAAGGGGAGGGGCGGGAGAAGATGCTCTGGGGGTTTTGTTTCTGCTTTTCCTTCAGGGTTTTATTTTTGATTTTTTTTTTCCTTGTTGGCCATTTCTGTACTGCTGGCATCTGTGCTGAGCCTTACAGTGGCAAAAATAATGACATGTAGCAAAGATTTTAAAACAAAATATTTTTTCCTTTTGTAAACTTTCCTGTGTTGTGTGATCTTGATTGCGGCTTTATTATTCCTTCCCAGCTCATAAACAACAAACACCCACAACTAGTTGAATCCATAGCTTGCGCTTCAAATATACAAACATAAAAGCACAGTATGTCTATAATTTCAGGTATCAGAAATCATAGGGCTCTGATCACTCAGCGTTCCTTGGTTGTCCTCCTGATCTTGACTCATTCTGAGTAAAATCATCAGAAACATCTGACCATGGGATGGGGGTGGGGGATTGCCCAAGTCCTTCGGAGAGGGGGAAAGTTGGGACTTGAGACCAATAGGGCACTTCTGGATTTAAAGGTACTAAGAATGGGGAAATTTAAACTATTCAGGTCTAGACCTAGTTTCCCTCTAGGACAGTATGTTTCATTAGGAAATTTAAAAAACCCATAAGCATAAGCCTGTGTTCTTGAGGGTCTATGTGTGTAATCCAGCTAGAAACTGACTCTAGATCCCATGTGTTATCCTTTTTGTTCCCAGGACCCCTTTTCCTCTTCGCACACATCTGTTTATGGAAGAAAATGTTTGGGGTTGTGGTTTAGGGACTGAACTAGATTCTTATGATCTGTCACATGCCTGGATGTTGAGGGAAGCATTTGGTGAAGCTCATATGACTGGACCTGGATTGGGGATTTTAATAATAGAGACAGATAATGTTCATCATCCCACCATCTGAGAGTTGTAGCAACAAAGAAGTCACATGTGAATTTGTCAGTGCTTATGGCATTGATTCAAGTGCTGTCATAAATAACCAGGAATACTGTTTCTGGTTACTTTTAGAACTGGTTTCATCTGGACTTTTCTTGATGTATCCTTCC
Source organism: Pseudorca crassidens (assembly GCF_039906515.1). Lineage (NCBI taxonomy): Eukaryota > Metazoa > Chordata > Mammalia > Artiodactyla > Delphinidae > Pseudorca > Pseudorca crassidens. The sequence goes on along the minus strand of NC_090297.1, from coordinate 108,195,924 downwards.
TCAGCAAAACCATGTTAGTCTGGGGAAGATATTCCCCTGCCTGGAAGCAATGACAGCTTTTAGTCAACAAGTTTATAAAATACAAATGATTTTGGAGCCTGTGACTTCCCTTACATACTTTTTTCTAGCCTTTTGTGTTCATTTCCTCATCCCTCATGTGAGGGTCAGACATATTGGAAAACTGAGGTTTCAAAGTTGGAGAGATGAAGAATAACAGGAAAGGGACTGGAAAGTTGTAATCCCCCAGTGTAATAATATTTTGTCCACGAAAGAGAAGGTAAGCCGCAACTTGGATAATATGTATTGAGGTATTTTTTTTGTCTGCTCTCAAAGGCAGGCAGCCACGTGAAACTAAATACCTAACTCTCTGCCCTGGCACACATGCTCCACATGCGCACACAGAAACGATGCAAATCTGCTGCCTCCTTCCCTCCTCCCTAATCCCCCTCTCTCAGCATTTCTATCTCCACTGCCCTCCCCATCCAAATTTTCCAGCCAACAGCTACAGTTGACTTCCGCAATCCTGGTGGAATAAATCCAGCACCCCTAGTCATCCGCCCACATTATCCACACTTCTCTGCTGAGACGAGCCCAGAGAACAGATCCCCATCAGCAGGTAACATTTTCAACTTCCTAGATCTTTTAGCTTCTCATTCCTTTCAGTTCTCCATTTTAAGGAATATTAGGAACGTAGTGACTTGGGGATCAAAATGAACTTTATAGGCTTTGCAGATGAAAACAGTGATGCCCTTCTTAGGTTATTTCCTGGCTAAGTAAAATTTGCCTGGAAATCTTTAGGACTCCTTTTACGGTTTGTTTGTATGTATACATGGTTATTAGTGAAAGCAAAGAATATAGGGCATCCTTTACCCATCCCTCAAGGAGTGACCTCTCAGGGTTGGTTTTTTTTTTGGGGGGGGGGGAGGTGCGGGGGTGGGTGGGCAGGTACCATAAGGGTTAACTTACTAGCAGGGGGGAGGAGTGGTGCAGGGAGGTGGTAGCTCAGTAAGGTCTTCCTGCTGTTTGAGACATCCCAAAGCCCTTAACATTCCAGATATTAAACGTCCTCCTGGACATTTTGCCAGTTTGCAAAGATTACACAAAAATGGACTATAAATTCAAAATTTATGCAAGCTGTGTGGCTTGATGCAGACTAACTTGCTCTTAAAATGGAGGACATGAAATTAGCAAGACACTGCGAGAAGTGAATGAAGCTAGAGTAAACTTCTGAAAAGCTGTGTATCTAATAATCACAGAACATTGCTTTTCTGTCTTACATTCTTCTAACAAACTTTGGTTCTGAGGCTTTTTGTCCTGTGAGGCAGTCACAGAGGTTTTGTGGGCTTTTTGGTCAGAAAAAAAGAAATTTTCCTGCCCACAGCAGCTGGTTGAGATTAGGACAGTTTCCTGCCTGAGGAAGGAACAGGAAGAGAAAGGAGGAAGAAATGCATAAGACGACTGAGGAGGCAGTAAACATCTCATAGTTTGAGAACAGGAAATGCTGTGAGCTTTTCCCTTGTCTTCTCCTAGCAAGATCAGAAGTATCAGAATTTAGGCAAGGAACAAAAGAATGCCTTGAAGAAATAATCAGGAAGCAAAACTTAGCTGAAAATCTCTCCTTTGTGTATTCTCCGACCCCACTCATCCCACCCTGCACTTACCTTGTCTATCTCCTCCAAGTCTGCTGGGGACACTGGAGCAGACAGGTGTTGTCCCATCCTGATTGTCCATTTTCTATCCCATTGCTGGTTATCTGTGCAAGTGTATCTGTGTGTGTGTGTGTTGAATCTCCCTAGGTCAAAATACTTGTAACCAGATGTATCAGCGTCCCACCCAAATCCAGAACCCTCCTGACTATCACTGTTTTTATCATATGGAAGTCATCCTCAATCTCTGTCTACCTTCCTTGTAAAGCCTAGTTTTCCTCTGCCTCGTGGTCCAGAGGAAGGCGTTCTTAACTTCGGATTCATGAACCCCCCAGAATTATTGTGTGTGCATTCATTTTTCTGGGACTAAAGTGGGTTGAAAATTTTTATTAGCTTGTCGTGGGAGTCTATGAATCCCAAAGGTTAAGAACCACCTGTCTGAGAATATGGTTCCAGCTATTTCCTCATCCCAAGCCAGGTTAGGAACCTCTGGGCAAATAGAAGAATGTCCCCTAATTATCCCCTTCTCCAGGATGTGGGGGCTCAAGGTTCTACTACTGCTGCCTGTGGTGAGCCTTGCTCTGTACCCCGAGGAGATGCTGAACACCCAGTGGGAGCTATGGAAGAAGACCTACAGAAAGCAGTATAACAGCAAGGTGCCTGGGAACCTGGAGGGGAACATGGTGGGAGGGTTGGAACCTGAGACATCTAATCCTAGCTTCCAGACTCCCTTCTTCAACCCCAATACTTTAACCACTACAACCAAGCAAACCTGCCCCTGGTCCCTAACTGTTAACATATACTTTCCATTACTACTCCTCAATTCACCCTCCATCAAGTCCTGTCCTTCCTTTTCTTCATAACTGTCTTATATTTCTCTTTTGGGAAACCTTCTCAGATTAATGCTATTAATCCGTAAGCAATTATTTTCCTATATGTCTCTCCAGAGCTTTGCATTCTATTATTTGTTTTATATATTTCTTTTGCATGCTCTTAATAATCCCATGGTCAGTTCCCCAACTAGATTGTAAACCCTCTATGACTGTAAATTTAATCTCTTCTAGAAACCGCCACAGTATTATGTAGATAACTTTGTACACAGGACACAGTCTATGCCAATACTGACTATGCTCTGTTTAGGTGGATGAAGTCTCTCGGCGTTTAATTTGGGAAAAAAACCTGAAGCATATTTCCATCCATAATCTCGAGGCCTCTCTTGGTGTCCATACATATGAACTGGCCATGAACCATTTGGGGGATATGGTGAGTTGATCCTTAGCTCCTGGTCTACCTTCCCTGTTTGTCTTGGTTCCCTGCTTATGCCTGGCCTCTTTCTTCTTTGTCCCAGACCAGTGAAGAAGTGGTTCAGAAGATGACTGGACTCAAAATACCCCCCTCTCATTCCCGCAGTAATGACACCCTCTATATCCCAGACTGGGAAGGCAGCCCAGACTCTATTGATTATCGGAAGAAGGGATATGTTACTCCTGTCAAAAACCAGGTACCCTCCTTCCTCTTGGGTGTGGGTATGGAAACTGGCATGACCTCTCTGTTCTTCTGCTTCTTTGTTCTTAAGGTAGGAGGGCATCAGAAAAAGAGGGCAAAGAATTAAGTTACCTCTCCCCCTGCTAAGAGAATAAAGTCTATTCTGTTATTTAACTCATCATCTGTTTTTGTAGATTTAGGTTATTTCTGTTTTTTCTTTTCTACAAAGTGTTGCTGTAAGCACCTGTGTGCATATATTTTTGTGAATATATACAAATATTTATGCAAAACAAATCCCAAAATTGGAATCAGTAGGTCACAGAATCCTTTCCAAAAAAGTTTGTATGATCTTACATTCTTACCAGCATGAGAATGTAAGTTTTCCCACAACCTTAACAAGGCTGATTTTATCCACCAGATAAACACTTGATTTAACATTCATTCAACAAACACATTTTTTTCAGAACCTACCAGATATAGTGCTAGGCAGTAGAGATTCAAGATGACTAAGACATAACCTGTGTCCTCAAGAAATCCCCAGTTTTAAAAAATAGAACAGGAAAGAAAGAAAAACGTATAATCTAGCTGAACAAACACTAATAATAATAGCTAGCACTTTTTGAGAGATTATTATTATTACACATAATAATTCATCCTTTACATGAATTAACTTTTTAAATTCTCATAATTCCATTAAGTATATTATAATTATCCACAATTTACACATAAAGAAAGTGAGGTACAGAGAGGTTTAGTAATTTACCCAAGGTTACACATCTAGTGTGTTGCAAAACCAGTACAGATGGTCCCCAACTTCTGATGGTTCACCTTATGATTTTTTGACTTGATGATGGTGTGAAAGTGATAGGCATTCCATAGAAACTGTACTTCAAATTTTGAATTTTGATCTTTTCCCAGGCTAGGATATGTGGTACGAAACCTTTTCTTGATCTTGGCCTGTGGTAGAGAGCCGCTGCTCCCAGTCAGCCACATGATCATGAGGGTAAACAACCAATACACTTACAACCAGTCTGTTTTTCACTTTCAGTACAGTATTCAATAAATTATGTGAGATATGCAACACTTTAATATAAAATAGGCTTTGTGTTAGATAGTTTTACCCAACTGAAGGCTAACGTAAGTGTACTGAGCACATTTACGGTAGGCTAGGCTAAGTTTTGATGTTCAGTAGGTTAGGGGTATTAAATGCATTTTCGACTTACTATATTTTCAATTTATGATGGATTCATTGGAGGAAGAGCTGTATTCTGCTTTACTACAGCTAATGGTAACAATAGTAACAACAGTTATCAATAGCAACAATAGCAATAGAACACTGTAACAAAGGTTAAATGAAGGGAAATAGGAAGACTTCACAGCAAAGGGGACAGGTGCTGGAATTTATAAAACATATGGAATTTCATCAGGCAGGTAGAAGGAAGAAACAGAAAGTGTGAACAGCAATGACTGGTAGTTTCTCTGTTATGCCTCTCAGGGTCAGTGTGGTTCCTGTTGGGCTTTTAGCTCTGTGGGTGCCCTGGAGGGCCAACTCAAGAAGAAAACTGGCAAACTCTTAAATCTGAGTCCACAGAACCTGGTGGACTGTGTGTCTGAGAATGATGGCTGTGGAGGGGGCTACATGACCAATGCCTTCCAGTATGTGCAGAAGAACCGGGGCATTGACTCTGAAGATGCCTACCCGTATGTTGGACAGGTGAGACTGTCCCATGCAGTCATACAGCTCTGTAATGGCTCCTCCTTCCCCAGCATGACATTTTGTACTGGAAACAAGTCCAGAAATCTTGTTTTCTGTTACCCTATCCAGCCTTCTTGATGGGATAATTTCCCACAGAGGCCAAGAAGATTCCCACAGTCTGGGAGAATTTGGGGAGCTTAGGCTACCATGGTTCCTATCTGCCTCTCTGCCCTGAAGAAAAAACAGAGGACAGGTTATCCCATAGATCTCTGAGTCAGTCTCTGTAACTCTGCTCAATTCCTCCACTCCCATCACAAGTCTCCAGGCCCACCATGCTAATTTCATGAATCACTTGGCCTTATTTTGTATGATCTCAGTGTGGGTTTGGGGGACATTTAAGCAAATTATGTAAGTTAACATGCTAACATGTATAAAATGAGGGAAAAAGCAAGTTGCTTCATATTTACTGCAGTTTTAGAGATTAACTCACTTCCTCCTATAAGGTCCTTTAGTAATAGGAAGATCTTTCTTATCTAAAAGGAAGAAGATCTGAGGGCTTTTTATATACTTGGGGTTGATAGATAATATAATATGGGGCCTTTGCAATAAGAGCCTTTGAAGCAGGGATAACAAGGCTGAGTAATACAAATGATGGCTACCATACGCTAAGCCATGTACTTAGTGCATGCTCTCATTTAATCCTCATAAAAGCCCTGTAAGTTACCCTTATCCTCACTTTATAGGTGAGGACATTGACACTTAAGGAGATAAAATAGCATATTCAAACTCACACCTCTAGTTATGTAGCAGAGCCAAGATCTATCTATTGGATCTGTTTATCTGCTGCAAACATTCCCGGGCACGTCTTCTATGCACATGTACAAGAATTTCTTTACCAGAATATAATATCTAGTAACAGAATTGTCTGAGTCTTGGGGTATGTGCATCTTCCTCTTTACTAGATAATGTCAAATTATTTACCAAAGTGTTTGGAAAAATTTGTATTTCCCACCTGCACAGTATAAGAAATCCTATTGATTCATCTCTTCATTGGTATGCTTATCTGGCCATTTGCATTTCTTCTTCAGTGAATTGACTGTTTATATCTTTTCCCATCTTTAGGTTGTGTTCTCCTTTTTACTGATTTTTAGGAATTTTAAAAAGATATTTGGATACTAATACTATGTGTATTGTGAGTCTATTTTTCTTTTCATTCTCTTTATGATGTCTTTCAATCCAGAAAAGTTTTTAATTTTAGTGTAGAAAAATTATTAATTTTTTTCCTTTGCAATTTGTGCCTTTAAAAAATCCAGTAAAAACGAGTTTTATTTATTCATGTTTAGTCATCTGAAATGGTATCTCCTGCAACAAAAATGCTCATTAATGTAAATGACTGAACAGATCCATTTTACTGGATACTCAGCAACCTACATAGTAATGTCACTTCAGCACATCATCGTGACATTGGCCACATCAAAACTACTTCATTTCGTAAATGTCATGCCATTAGTATTCCATGTTATGGTTTTTTTAGCTGTCAGGTAAATAAGTCAGAGAAGTTGGAGGTTGTGTGTGGAAAGCTTTTTCTTTACTCTGTGTACAGTTCTCAGAACTGCTGTGTCCCCAGTCCATATCTGACCCTGGGGCTGCTGCCATAAGGCGCAGCACACTGAAGCTGTCCTACAAGGTTAGCTTTTGAATTCTGAGTACATCAGGCCAGTCAGTGAGATAACCTGGGCGTGGTAAAATATTCTTTTTTAAACTGTCAAATATTCTCCTGACAACTTTTTGTTGTCACCTGACATCAAAAAAATTAAACAAATCCTAACAGTGTATACAAAAAAACAGATTCATGTTTATAACTTTTTTTGTATTGATTAATCCAGGCAACCAATTTAAAGGGTTGTCTAACTATATTAAAAACATAACTTAAATATTATTAGAGCTAGTAGTTGATCACTTATCCATTGACAGCTTGCATCATTTATTCAGTACTATATTAACCAGTTTGTTGAGAGACAGTTTAACTAATAACTCAGAAACTCTGAATAATTTAAAGGAAAATTACATAACATTTGAAACCCTATTTTGGAATAGAAGGAGCAATTGACTTATAATCTCTGTTCTCCTACCCCCTCAGATGATCTCGTCAGCATTTTAGAGAAATGTGCAATGATTTTGGTCTCGTAATCAATTAAAATGAAGAATTAGCCATATAAAACATGTGTTCCATTTTTAACATTCTGAATCTTGGACAACTGTTCTCTTTTTTACTTTACAGTTTTTAGAAGCAGTTATTGTCCAAAACTGAGAGAACATCTTATATGAACGTGTAAATGAATGGAAGGAGGTAAAGAAAAACAAAATTTAAAAAAAGAAGAGATCTGATAGGGCAGCAGCCAGATAATACAGTAATTTAAGTTCCCTCCAGCCATAATACAGGTTATTTTTAAAGTATCATCACGTGGTATCCTTCCAAATCCATTCCCTAGATATTTTATTTTACTTGTAGATCTATGCAATATTTGGCGCTAGGAGGCATCAAGGGTTTGGATCATATGGCAGATAAAGGAATCTTGAGAAATTATTAAGACAGGAGACTACTGTAATCTTAGAATATCATGTCAACTGCTGCCATTATTGTTAATATTTAGACAATGTATTCTTGTAGATGCAACTTCAGGGTTTTGAAGGGGTAGTCTGTAGGAAAATGAACTGCCAAAAAGAATACACCACCTTGATGTGGGTTCCCATTAGATTCCATAATTGTGGCTTGACAATGAAACATATCATCGTTAACTAGACCTGCAAAACATAACTTTGGAAATTCACAAGCTGAATTGCTAAGTTCCTTATTAATTTGTTTTAGTGTCATGTTATGTGCTTTTATCTCATGAGAGCACAAGGGTCCAGCCAGAACTCTTTGCCTGCTATATGTGCATGGGGCCAAGGTCCTCCCTCTAGCTGGGTCTTGGCCTTGGCCTCCTCCCCACACAGCAGCTGCTGCCTCCCTGCCTACCGAGGATCACACATACTACATTGCCGGAAGATGATTTGTGCTTTTAAAAAAATCTTATTTCAGAAATCTTTCTCTACCCTGAGGTAGAAATAAAAAATATTCTCTTTTTTAAGTTTTACAGTTTCCTTTCACATTTATGTTTTAAAACCACCTGGAGCTGATTTTTGTGTACGGTACAAGGTATCCACTTTTCATATTCTTTTCTTTATAGTTTCTAAAATGGTGAGGAGAGAACAGACCCTTTCTAGAGACTCTAGTCTGCTGCCCCTGTTAGTGCACTGACATCACCCAAAACATTGGCAGAATTCCTCACTCACTGATTCACTGCCTGTTGCTTAGTCCTAGTCCTATTTCAACCTGTTTTTTCCAGGATGAAAGTTGTATGTACAACCCAACAGGCAAGGCAGCTAAGTGCAGAGGGTACAGAGAGATCCCTGAGGGAAATGAAAAAGCCCTGAAGAGGGCAGTGGCCCGAGTGGGACCCGTCTCTGTGGCCATTGATGCAAGCCTGACCTCCTTCCAGTTTTACAGAAAAGGTAAGGCACTGTTCCTATGGGGCACAATCAACCTTCTCTTATGACGTGGGCTGGGCAGCTTCTTGAAGGGTACTGAGCATTTTCAGTACTTGTTTCCATAAAGACTGAGTCTGCCAGGGAGAAACAGCTGCCGCAGCACAGAGCATCTCTTTTGTAAGCCCTCCTGACTGGAATGGGATTCTACAGAGGGTCTCCTAGAGTGGGAGACCTCACAGGGCGACCCTTGGATTGCAGGAAGCTTCACCTTGATAGTTTGTTTCCTAGGTGTGTATTACGATGAAAACTGCAATAGTGATAATCTGAACCATGCAGTTTTGGCAGTGGGATACGGGATCCAGAAGGGAAACAAGCACTGGATAATTAAAAACAGGTAATGATGGGAACACTACATGTCATCCTCTTAACACTCACCCTCAACTCCAACTTCCCAATATTCCTTTCTTTCTCTTAAATCAAGAGAAAGTTTTCTCAGATGTTTCAATTCTACCTTCCCAATCAGAGGCTATTAATTCTAACATTTAATGACCAGACAAGAGTACTAAAGGTATGTGTTGGGCAGCTGCTATATGTTCAAGGTACTTAGTCACATACACAAACACATGAGCAGATGTCTGTCTTCAGTGACCTCATTGCCCCCTAAGAAAGACAGACCTAGCTAAATGAGAACATAAAGTAGCACCAAGAACCAGCAGGAGCTTTGGAATTATATTTTTTTCTTTCTTTTCTCTCTAATGTGATTGATTTTTTAGAGAGGTTTCCATCATCAGTCTGTCTATAAGCACTAGGGTACAGTATAAACAAAGTAACAGTTTAGTATCCTCTTGTGCAGCTTTTTGCCCTTCCAGCTACACTTAGGATAGACATGTATAAGAACTGGCCAAAGATTTTGAAGTCTGTGAAGAGAAATGCTTTTCAGAAAGTGGATATGAGCAACAACAACAAAAATTAGTGTTTCCCTCTCTATTATTGGGAACAAATAAAACTACACGTTATTAGTAGTTGGCTCCCCATTTCTCTTTAGCCCCTTGTGACTTTGTAGGGGCGCAGATTTAGGGTAGTTATTCTTTTTCTTTCCGCATTGGTCAACACCAGCCTAGCAGTAGCCCTGATTAAATTTTCTGTCCTTGGTGCCCTCCAAAGAGCAGGGGTCCTAGACTCTGGGGAGTGCACAGGCCAATGCAGTAGTATAACCAAGTTGGATTTGCTGCCTGGAGGGCTGGCAGGATAGAATGTAAGGCTGGGAGTTGCTTCAAACCTGAAGCAACTTTTTATATCACAGTCCCAATTAAGAGTGAACCTGAGCACCTTTCTAAGAGGATGTTCCTTCTCCCACAGCTTCTGTCTTGTGTTCTCCCTTTCTTGACTCCCAGCGCAAGCACTTACCCTTTCCTTTCTTGATCAACTGCCAAGAGAGCTGGGAAGAATAAAGGACACACCTAGGCAGGATCAGGATCATTGGGGACCTCTGGAGAAGGGAACAGCGGGCTTAAGTAAAATGTACCGGGTAACTGGTGAATTTTCTGGTTGGGGAAAAAGGACAAAAAACTCATGAAAACAATTTAGGAAGATGTATAGACCAATCTTCCCTCTCTCTGCCTGTCTCTGTCTCTGTCTTTGTCTACCTGTATCTAATCTTCCAGTCTCTCCACTTGACTCCTTAGCAATCTCATCAATTCTCATAGTTTCATTCATTTCTTCTATGAAACCAAGATCACCAACTTCAGCCTCTCTTGCCTCTTTCTTATGCTCTAGACTCACGTTTTCAAGATTAGTCTTCATAAAACACAAGTTGAATGATTTTACTCTCCCAATCAGAAAACTTCAGTGTCTCCTCTACTATCATGGGCCAGAGAGTCAAACTCTTTAGCCTGGCAATAAAGATCACTCAACCTGATCTCCCGCTACACCCTGTCAAGCACCCTGTTTTTCAGCTACATGATCCTAACACATGTCGCATGCTTTCCTGCCTGTTACTCATTTCACACTCCCCTGCTGGCTTCCATTTCCACAGGTCCAAATTCTATCCGCCTTTGGGCTCAGCTCAAATGCCACCTTTTTCTTAAGCCCTTTTTGATCCCCTTGGTCAGAAGCAATTTCTCCTATAGCACTATGCCTCCATTTCTTGACTTTAAACTGTTTAAAGGTAAAAACTGTCTTATTCATTTTTGTAAAACATCAGTACCTATACTCAGGTACAATACTCAGTAAATATTTTATTGAATAAACTGAGGGTACTAAGTATTTTCCTTGCTTGGTCCTACAGCTGGGGAGAAAACTGGGGGAACAAAGGCTATATCCTCATGGCCCGGAATAAGAACAACGCTTGTGGCATTGCCAACCTGGCCAGCTTCCCCAAGATGTGACTTCAGCCAGGCAACCCCATCCTGCTCTTCCATTCCTTCCACAATGGTGCAACATACTGATATACCTTGGAAGGGAATTGGTGTGCCTTTCTTGAAGAAGATGTAATGATACAGAGATTGTCTGTTCAGTTTCCATGTTTGTTTGTGCTTCAAGTGACACTCCTACTACGTTTCTTCTCTCCACCCAAGGTCTTTATTTTTTCATTAGAAATAGGAAATTTCCCTAACAGGTATGCATTCTTAGGCTAAGAGATGTGACCACAACCTGCCCTGACTGTGTTGTCCTGGGGCCAATGCTGTGTAAATAGAGGCTAGAGATCTTCAGCTAGGCTAGATTCTCATTCACAGGGACTAGTTAGCTTTAACCACTCTAGAGGACTAAGGTGACCTGACTTCTCAGTCTCCACATTTACTTCTATATCTTCAAGGTAGAAATTCCACCCCATTAATAAATCTATTCATAAATCTTTGGTACAAGGTTACATGATACAACAAATGTGTTTTGTTTTTCCTTCTTTGCATTTATAAAGTAAACTGTATTTATCGCTTATCTCTAATTTAATAAATAGCTATTTAGTAAACGTTCATTTTGTGTCAGATACCATGCTAGGTGCTGGAGACAAAAAGATGAACAAAACATATTCCTTATATGTGATGTGTTCACAATTTGTCTGGAGATTCTGCTGCATAAACAATTTGTCCTAATTCATTTATTTGTTCATTCCTTCAACATTTTTATTATTTTTTTAATAGATCTTTATTGGAGTATAATTGCTTCACAATACTGTGTTAGTTTCTGTTGTACAACAAAGTGAATCAGCCATATGCATACATATATCCCCATATCCCCTCCCTCTTGAGCCTCCCTCCCATCCTCCCTATCCCACCCCTCTAGGTCACTGCAAAGCACCGAGCTGATCTCCCTGTGCTATGCTGCTGCTTCCCACTAGCTAACTATTTTACATTTGGTAGTGTATATATGTAGATGCTACTCTCACTTCACCCCAGCTTCCCCCTCTCCCGCTGTGTCCTCAAGTCCATTCTCTATGTCTACGTTTTTATTCCTGCCCTGCAGTTTCATCAGTGAGATGAACATTTTTTTTTTTTAGATTCCATATATATGTGTTAGCATATGGTATTTGTTTTTCTCTTTCTGACTTCACTCTGTCTGACAGACTCTAGGTCCATCCACCTCACTACAAATAACCCAATTTCATTTCTTTCTATGGCTGAGTAATATTCCATTGTATATATGTGCCACTTCTTCTTTATCCATTCATCTGTTGATGGACATTTACAACCAACATTTTTAAAGTGCTTACTCAGTATTAAGAATTGTACTAAGAGACTGGTTCAAGATGGTGGAGTAGAAGGACGTGCGCTCACTCCCTCTTGCGAGAGCACCGGAATCACAACTAACTGCTGAACAATCATCGACAGGAAGACAGTGGAACTCACCAAAAAAGATACCCCACATCCAAAGACAAAGGAGAAGCCGCAATGAGACGGTATCAAGAGCTGCACTGGGGTCTAAAGATTCTTCTCAACCACTCCTGTTCCTTTTCCCATTACCCTTCAGAAGCACTGACCCCCAGTAATTGTCTTACACTTCTAATTCCCTCTTGGTGTCTGCTTCTTGGAGGACCTGAACAGGCATAGCCTATAAATAACAGAAGACTAGTATCTAGAACGTATATGTAAAAACAAACAAACTACAGATTGATGAGATAAAAACAAATAATAGAAAATTAGGCAAAAGACACAAACAGGCAATCCACAGAAGAAATCTAAAAAGCCAATGAATACAGGAAAAGATGCCTGATCTCATAGAGAAAGCCAGGGCGTTGCAACAAAAACCCAAAGCAGCTAAACAAACAAATAAATATATTTAAAAACAAAAAAAGATGAAGTACTTACCCATCTTTAGAGACATTCCCACATGTGCATAAGGAGACACACAGAAGAATGCATTGCAGAATTATTTGAAAGAGGAAAAGAACCTAGAACAATCTAAATGTACAGCAAGAGAAAAATGGATGAATATATTGTGAAACAGATATGCTACGGAATATCATACAGCTGTGAAAACAAATAAGCCACAGCAAAAATTTCCACGTGGAATGGAAGTGAAAAACTGACTTTTGGCTGTGAAAAGTCCTAATAATGTATACTTTATTTATCTTGAAAAGTTAAAAAAAAAGAAATTAAAAAAAACAAAAAGACTTGTTTATCCTCTAGTCTACAGGAAGTAAGTTGACAAGTACTTTTGATATGATTTGTCTTGGCCACACTAGCTGCTGAAGGAGACTAATTATGATTTTGTAAATCTTTCATCTATTAAAAACAGAAAAATGTAAAAAAAAAAGAATTATACTAAGTTTCAGGGATTAAATGGATATAAAAGTATTTCAATATTTAATTCTATCTGTATGGGGACCAGATTAAGTGACACATGAACCTATGTCTTGAAAAATATCTTAATGCCCTTTCTGAGGTTCTGGAACCTAAAATTTTGCTATCACCAAAAGAGGAGATTGAAACTCTTTATAATGATTCCCGAGCAGTATCAATTCTAAAAGAACTTAGCTGGCTAATAATAAATCAGCACAACTGGTTTTGCCATTTTTCACAGAACGTTTATTGAGCATCTGTTATTACCACTAGAAAGAGTTCACATTTATTGAATGCTTACCATGTGTCAGGCGCTACTTTATTTCTTGCTGTGCAAAAATTATTTATTTTTGTGTGTCAGTATTTATTACCATGTGGTAAGCAGTGTATTTAAAGCTACCAGGATGAAACAAATTAGTAAGACATGGCCCTGACTTCTATGAATGTTATAGACTAGTGACAGGCATATAAACAACTGATATCAATATTATTAATAATATCAACCATAATAAAATAAACATGAATTATGGAAGCTCAGGAATGAGTCATTCTTAATCGATTTTAGATGTGGTTTCATTGAAAACAGCTTTGAAAAATCTCAGTGAGCAGAGAAGATTAGGGATTGGAGTGGATGAGGGATTGGAGAGATTTGGGTTGGGGGTGAGGAGTAGGGTTAGAGGAGGGAGGGCGGCATATCAGGCTGAAGGATCTGGGTGAGCAAAGGCACCAAGAAAGCTGTGTGTGTGAATGGTAAGAGCTGCAGTGGCTCTAAGTATAGGGTGCACATTCATATACATGGTAGAGCTGAGGACAGAAAGTAGGTTGGAGGTGAGTCCTGGAAGGCCTTGAAAGCCTCTCATGTCCCTAGAAGTTCATATTTTATTTTATAGACACTCAGGCATTTAGTGGGCATCAAATATTTTTTAGTAGGAGAAAGACACTATCAGATCTATATTTTAGCAGTATTCCTCTGGCAGTGGTGTAAAGAACAAATAACAGATGAAGAACAAAATGGAGATGCAAGAAATTGGAAAATCAACATTTAGGAGACACTGCACATACTCTATTTCTTCTCAAAGAAAGAATACTTAATGGAAGAATGACTCCTGAACTTTTTTGAAGCTTGGGTATGGGTTTGGCAGATTGGGAGCTGTAAAATGGCATTCAGACACAAAGAACAGTATACTGAAATGTATAGGCATGAGAGACCACATTCGATAATCTGCAAGTAGTTTTTGTTGAGCTTTGTAAAGACCAAAGACAAGCTTGAGAGATGTCTGACTTCCAACTAGGCAAATTTACACATTTCTATTATTTTGATTTCTTTCTTTTTGTCTTTCTGCCTAAAGAACATCCCTTAGAACTTCCTTTTGTATGGGTATGTGGGCAACAAATTTATTTCATTCCTGTATGTATTTGGGTTTATTTCTAGATTTTCTATTCTGGTACATCAATATGTATATCTATCCTTGGCCAGTATCACACATTTATAATGTTTTAATATCTAGTCAGGTTAGTCTTCCCCTTATTACTCTCTTTTTTTAGATTTTTTTCCTGAAGATTCTTGCTTTTTATTTTTTCCATGTGATCTATTGAATTAGCTTGTCAAGTTGTCTAAAATTCTGCTGGTATTTTTATTTGGATGACATTAAATTTATATCTCTAATTAGGGAAAATTGACCTCTTTATACTATTGAACCTTCCTATCTAAGAATAAGAGGTGCCTTTATATTTTGTCAAGTATTCTTTTGTGCCCTTCTTATAGATATTGCCCATTTCTTGCTAACCTCTTTTCTAGGGAGTTTATCTTTTATTTTTGCAGTTTAAATGTGGTCTTTTCCAATATAATTTTTAATTGGATGTATATTTGAAAGCTATTGATTTTTATTATATTAGTTTTTGTACTCAGCTACCTTACCTTGAATTCTCTTTTGGTTTATACATTTTTCAGTTGATTCTTTTGATTTTTTTTTTTTTGAGTATGTAAGCATATCATCCACAGAGGTAAATTTTACCATTTTCTTTCTCATTTTTACCTCTAATTTCTTTCTTGTCTGTTTGCATTATGTAATATCTCCAAATGATGCTAAGTGATAAAATTGATAGGTCTTGACTTAGAAATATGATTATTTTTATAGATGCATGAAATTCCCTTATAAAAATGTATATAATTTATTTAATTAAACTCCAGTAAATGAACATCTATATTGTTTCCAGTGTTCTCAGTTACAAATTATACTGTAATTAATGATTGATATTTTGACACAAAGAAGTTTTAAAATTACTGTAAATCAAATCTGTTATTACATATTTCTTTCATAATAACAACATTAGCTAACATTTATTGAGCTTAACTATGCAGCCCATACTGTGTTAAATGCTTTACATATCCTTATTATTGCCATTTTACAGATATCGAATAGCTTCCCCAAGGTAACCTAGCTAGTAAGAGGCTGAGCCAGGAAGCAGACCAAGTCTTTTTTGTTTCTCTCTCTCCTTTTATATATTTTATTTTTTATTTTTATTTTTAACTTGGTTATAGAATATTTTAAACATATATATGAAAGGTGAGAGAGAGTAGTAGAGTGAGGTGCCATGTACCCATCATCCAGTGTTAACAATTATCAACATTTTCCAGTCTTGTTTCATCTATCCCGCCTCATTTTTTTTTCAGTATTTTAAAGCAAATCCTGGATACTACTTTACTCATATAATGAGGGATTATGTGTAATCCCTCATTATACATCTCTGAGTCAGAAATTTTTTAATATAACCACCATGCCATTAGCACATCCAACAAAATTAATAATTATTTCTCAATATCATTTAATATTTAGTCCATTTAAAAGCCTCTCCAATTGTTTAAGGTGTCTTTTTACTGTTCATTTACTCAAATTAGTATCCAAACAGTTTTACACACTGCATTTAGTTGTTAAGTCTACTGTATTCTTTGACAGTCACCTCCTCACCCTACACTCCCCCCAGACACACATACTTTTTTTTCCCTTGTAATTGATTTTATGGAGAAGCCAGGTCATTTGTCCAGTAGACTCTCTCATGCTCTGGATTTGGCCAATTGCTTGCTCTTTCTGAATCCAAGGTCCTAGTGCTCTTAGCTACCACAATATACTCTATTTCTCATTATCCTTCATAGATGTTGTGAGGAGTAAATGAAAACTTACAAGTGACAGCCCAGTAACTTTTTTAAATTTAATTTTATTTGTTTAGTTTTGGCTGCTTTTGGTCTTCCTTGCTGCGCGTGGGCTTTCTCTAGTTGTGGTGTGCGGGCTTCTCATTGCAGTGGCTTCTCTTGTTGCAGAGCATGGGCTCTAGGCACACGGGCTTCAGTAGTTGTGGCATGCGGGCTCAGTAGTTGTGGCTTTTAGGCTCTAGAGCGCAGGCTCAGTAGTTGTGGTGTACAGGCTTAGTTGCTCTGCATCACGTGGGATCTTCCCGGACCAGAGATTGAACCCGTGTCCCCTGCACTGGCAGGCGGATTCTTAAGTACTGCACCACCAGGGAAGTCCAGCCCATTAACTTTTAGTGGCACAGGTATTATAATACTCCTGGGAAATTTTATTTTTTTACAGTACATATCCTTTTTGCTGAACCTTTAGGCTCTAATGCCATTGAAAAGCCTTTATGAGTCAATGACAGCCTTCATAATACTTACAAACTAAGTTTGTCCACGGACTTCAAGAATCTAATTCTTCACCTCTGGACACTTATAGCCTAAGGTCTTCTTTCCTGTGTCGACTTAAAGAAAAACACACAAGGTAAAAGTTGTGAGTTAAGTTAAGCAGTAAAGAGGCTATTAAGTCATTTATATAGGGCAGTTCTTCGGGGTCTTTGTCTTCCTTCTGGCCAATCCTGTCCCCCCTGGCTTATTTGTTTCAGGACCCTCCCCCTAGGTGCACACATACCTCTCAGCCTAGATGGATCTCGATGAAAAGGCATCTGGGAGAAGCAAGACTCATTATGGCCTGGCATTGTCCCCGGACTTTTGACCCCCGAAGGAGCCTTTCTGCGCACGTATAGTGTCTCCCTTGCCCCAACGAGAGGGGGGGAAGCTGAGACTCTTGATCCTTTACTCAAACGAGGTTTTGCCCCTCTTTGTTAGTGCCATGACTGTTATCTTAAGGTGTCCACAAGAGACAAAGCCTGGCTATTTACCCTGTTTCTGTTGTTACTTCCATTTTGGAGGGCAAACAGGAGGCTGATTGTAAATGCCTAACCTGGAGCCCACCTACCTCCTGTCTCAGGAAATGCAAACAGG
The DNA here is from genome assembly GCF_039906515.1 of Pseudorca crassidens. Lineage (NCBI taxonomy): Eukaryota > Metazoa > Chordata > Mammalia > Artiodactyla > Delphinidae > Pseudorca > Pseudorca crassidens. Next base: position 108,178,512 of record NC_090297.1, on the reverse strand, counting down.
AGGCTAGTTGTGAGTGTCCGACCTGAAGCTCGTCTTTTTCTCGCCCCAAGAAATATAAATAGGCGGCCAGTTGTAAATGTCTAACCTGGAGCCCATCTATCTCCTGCCTCATGGGGATATAATGTACAGGATAACAACTATAGTTAATAATACTGTATTGCATATTTGGAAGTTGCTAAGAAAGTAGATCTTAAAAGTTTTCATCACTAGAAAAAAAAATTATGTAACTGTGTATGGTGATGGATGTGAACTAGATTTATTGTGGTGATTATTTTGCAATCCATACAGATGTTGAATCATGACGTTGTACACCTGAAACTAATGTAATGTTGTATGTCAATTATACCTCAATTAAAAAAAGAAGAAAGAAAAAAAGAAGTGCAAAACTTATACTCTGAAAACTACAAAACACTGTTGGAAAGAAATTCAGAAGACCTAAAAAAATGGAAAGACATTGCATGTTCATGGACTACAAGATAATATTAAGATGTCAATACTCTGCAAAATTGATTGATCTATAGGTCCAAAACAATCCCTATCAAAATCCTAGCTGGCTTCGCTCTCGTGGTTCCTCTGGGGAAATAAAGATGAAGCAGGGAGCGGGGCGATTGCACAGGGGGCGGATCCAGCCATGGCTTCTGCCACCTGCGCCACCACCATCTCTGTGCTCGTGGCGTGGGAAGGGAGATGTGAATCCCGGGCGCGAGACGGCGGCTGCGCTGCTGCTGCAGGGTCGGCGGCCGGAAGGCGATGGCGGATACAGATAAACTCAAATTCGACAGCATCATCCAACGGCCGCTGAAAGTGAGAGGGTCCAAGCCTGGTAAGAATATGTAGCTACAGGAGAATGAAATCAGAGGACTGTGCTTAAAGTCTGGAGAGGTCTTTCTCAGTCAGCCTATCCTACTAGAACTTGAAGCACCACTCAAAATATGTGGTGATATCCATGGGCAATACTATGAGTTGCTTCACCTTTTTGAGTATGGTGGTTTCCCTCCAGAAAGCAATTACCTGTTTCTTGGGGACTATGTGGACAGGGGAAAGTCTCATTGGAGACTATCTGCCTCTTACTGGCTTACAAAATCAAATATTCCGAGAATTTTTTCTTCTTAGAGGAAACCGTGAATGTGCCAGCATCAATAGAATTTATGGATTTTATGATGAATGTAGAAGAAGATATAACATTAAACTATGGAAAACTTTCACAGTCTGCTTTAACTGTTTATGGATAGCAGCCTTGGTGCATGAGAAAATATTCTGCTGTCATGGAGGTTTATCACCAGATCTTCAATCTATGGAGCAGATTCAGAGAATTATTCGACCAACTGATGTACCAGATCAAGGTCTTCCTTGTGATCTTTTGTGGTCTGATGCCAATAAAGGTGTCTTAGGCTGGGGTGAAAACGACAGAGGAGTGTTCTTCACATTTGGTGCAGAAGTGGTTGCAAAATTTCTCCATAAGCATGATTTAGATCTTACATGTAGAGCCCATTTGGTGGTTGAAGATGGATATGAATTTTATTTTGCAAAGAGGCAGTTGGTCACTCTGCTTTCTGCACCCAATTATTGTGGAGAGTTTGACGATGTGGGTGCCATGATGAGTGTGGTTGAAACACTAATGTGTTCTTTTCAGATTTTAAAGCCTGCAGAGAAGAAGAAGCCAGATGCCACGAGAACCCGTAACACCTCCAAGAGGTATGATCACAAAGTAAGCAAAGAAATAGATGTCATTTTGACACTCTTTGTTGGGACTTATAATATACAGTATATAACCTTCATTTTTAAAACTGTAATGTGTGTTGGTCAGCTTGCTCAAATAGTGTTTGTGGCCCTGCCCCCTTCCATTTTTGACTTAATAAATGGTATTTGCTGGTTATAATAGCAAATGACTCTCCACTCCCAAGGAAAAATGTTTTGTTTTGTTTAGTTCTTTGTTCCTTTTGCAAACAACTTTAATGAAGGTGTTAAAGCTGTACACCCCAGGACAGTTTATCCTGTCTAAGGGGTGAGTGTACAACTGATCTTTTTTTAATTCAGTACAGCCCATGAATAATGTAAATGCTCATTTTCTTTAGGATATAAAGAGAGCCCTAGGGTGCCCAATCTGTTCCTGTTATTGTCATAAAATGCATACTATTGGATAAAAAAAAAATCCTAGCTGGCTTCTTTGTAGAAATTGACATGCTGACCCTAAAATTCATATGAACATTAAAGGGATCCAGAATAGCCAAAACAATCTTGAAAAAGAATAGAGTTGAAAGAATAAATTTCTTGAAAAAGAATATACTTCCCAGTTTCTAAACTTACAACAAACCAACAGTAGTAACCAAGACCATGTATTACTGGCATAAGGATAGATTTATAGATCAATGGAATAGAATTAAGAATACAGAAATAAACTCTTTTATTTATGTTCAGTTAAGTTTCAGCAAGGGTGCCAAGACAATTTGACAGGGAAAGGAATAGTCTTTTCAACAAATGGCGCTGGGACAACTGGATGACAACATGTAAAAGAATGAAGTTGGAGTGGTACCTCACACCATATATAAAAATTAATTCCAAATGGTTTAAAAAAACTAAATATAAGAGCTAAAACTATAAAACTCTTAGGAAAAAACATAGGGTCTTCCTGACCTTGTCTTAGACATGACACCACAAGTACAAGCAGCAACAAAATAAATTGGACTTCATCAAAATTTAGAACTTTTGTGCATTAAAGTGTCTCAAGTGAGACACTTAAAGTGACTCAAGAGAGTCAAAAGACAACCCACGAAATAAGAGAAAATGTCTGTAAATCATATATCTGACTTTAAAAGTAATATCCGGAATATATAAAGAGCTACAACTCAAAAAACCCAATGCAAAAATGGGCAAAGGATTTGAACAGACTTTTCTCCAAAGATGGACAAATAGTCAATAAGCACGTGAAACTATGCTCATCACTAGCCTTTAGAGAAATGCAAATCAAAACCACGATGAGATATTACTTCACACCCATTATGGTGGCTATTACAAGAAAAGCAAACAATAGCAAGTGTGGGAAGGATGTGGAAAAATTGGAACTCTGGTACATTGCTGGTGGGAAGATAAAGTGGTGCAACTGTTGTGGTTTTGAAGCTTCCCCCCAAAGTTAAACATAGAATTACCTTTTTTTTTTTTGCCATGCTGCTGGGCTTGTGGGATCCAATTCTCCAACGAGGGATCGAACCCCGGTCTTTGGCAGGAGAGCATGGAGTCCTAACCATTGGACCGCCAGGGAATTCCCTATAAAATTACAATATTGATCTAGCAATTTCACTCCTAGATATACATCCAAAAGAATTGAAAACATGGACTTAGACAGATACTTGTACACCAGTGTTCTTAGCAGCATAATTCACAATAGCCAAAAGGTAGAAACAAAGTGTTCATCACCAGATGAATGGATTAACAAAATGTGGTATATACACACAATGGAATATTATTCAGCCTTAAAAAGGAATGAAGTGTTGATACATACTACAACATGTAAGAACAGTGCAAACATAAGTGAAATAAGCCAAACACAAAAGGACAAATGATTCTACTTACATGAGGCATTTAAAATAGACTAATTCATAGAGACAGAAAGTAGAATAGACTAGAGGTATTACCAGGGGCTTCGGGGGGGGGCAAAATAGGGAGTTATTTCTTAAAGGGTGTAAATTTTCTGTTTAGAATGATGAACAATTTCTAAATGAGGGAGGTTATGAGTATGTGGGGTCGAGGAGTATATTGGAACTCTTTGTACTTTCAGCTCAATTTTGCTGTGAACCTAGAACTATTCTAAAAAATAAAGTCTATTTTTTTTTAAAAAAAAGTTCTGGAAATAGACTGTGGCAATAATTATACAATATTGTGAATGTACTTAATGCCACTTAATTGTATACTTAAAAATAGCTAAAATGGTAAATTTTATGTTATGTATTTTTTACTACAATAAAAAAAAGAACCAAAGAGAGAAGTTCTAGTAACTAGTTAAAGCTTTATTATCTAGCCATGTGATTTTGAATTAAACATTGCTGCATGTTTAATAACAACTGTTTTGTTGTTATTCCTGTCTTTTCTGCTTCTCTTACAATCCATATTAGAAAATTCCGTCCCTCTGTCTTCAAAATATAATATGAATCTGGCCACGACTTTACATCCACCACAACCCACACCCTCCAGTTTAAGTCCCCGTCACTTCTTCCCTAGATTCTGTGGTAGGACTACTAACTTCCCTACTTCCACACTACACTTCCTCTACTGTAGGCACACTACAGTCTATTCTCTGGACAGCAAGCAAGTCATATCACTCCCCTGTGCAAAGCCCTTCCATCATACTTTCATTTATTTAACATGCTAGACTGTTCTGGGACAGTGACAAAAATCCATGACCTCATGGAGCTTATATTTTAGTGAATTTAGAATATAATACAAAATTCTTAAGCGACCTACAAGTATGATCTGGTTCCAGCTTACCTCTCTGACTTCATTTTAGCCCATGGCCCTGTGGAGAGCATTTCTCTAAACAAGATTAGAATTCTGTTGGAAAGGAAGTAAGGGGTGAATGGTTGTTAAAAAATGTTCATACCTACATTAAAAAGTGCTTACCAAAGTTCCCTCCCCAGTGAGACAACCCAGGGCCTTATCTGGTTACTGTGTTCAGCTCCAAGACCAGAATTTTTGGCTGATGTATATAGTCTTCCTCGTCAAGTTTGGATATGGCCCCTTGAGGCCTGGCAACCTAAAACTTAAGTTATCTATATCTAAGCTATCTTAAAAATGATGGAGAAGAAGAAATAGTATAACTACAGTGAAAGTCTAATTCTGGAAAGGGGAGAATGGATGAAAAAATAGTTCACAGTTATCATTGATCCATAGCATACCTTATACCAACTAGGCAGGAATACGGGAGACTCCCTCCCTGGGGGTGGAGTGAGTTTTTTGGCCAGCCAATTGGGAACCTCCAAATTTGTTCTCTGTGGGAATCTTCCTTACTGCCACCATGGCCCCTGTTTTTTCCTGCTAGATAGATGGTCTTGCTTGTCCTTATTCTCCATGGCTATACCAGAGGTGGGCATGGAGTAAATGCCTTTTCTGGAGATGGACTACTCAACTTTAGCTGTGGTACAAGTTGGGAGCCTAGAAAGGCAATAGACTGTTAGGCTTAGGGATTCTTTGGCACTAGTTTCTGTGACAGCTCAGTAGTCTTTGGTTCAATTCCTTCTGCTAGTTCCCACAGCCAAAGATTTTTTTTCCTAGTCACTGTAGCCAGAAGGATACAAAGCTCTGATGGGCTAGCCTTGGGACCTACACGTACCACTGGAACTAGGGGAGAATGTTGCTTCTCTCTTAATCCCGTGAGTGTGTGTGGGGGGGAGTTCCCCATTTTAAAATCAGGATGCTATTGCCACAAGAAGAGGAAATGGAGGCTAGGTGGCAAATAATATACACTTAAAGACATGCTTTAGCTCAAGTGTTCTCCACCTCTATAGAGAAGACTGATATTCACATTTGTGACACATTTCCATGGATACACTCACAAAATAATGTCAGTCTCTGGTAGCTATCTATAAACCCCCCTATCCTCTCCCAGAAAGCATATTGAAGTGTACTTATATCAAAGTGATGTTATTACAGAGATAACCTTAATCTACTCTAATTTTTAAATGTGTCACTTGCAAATTTTGACACTTTATCATTACTAACAAATTTCTTGTGACTTACCTTGTGTTACCTTGTGACACAAGTGTGTCACAATTGTTATACATTTGTTGGGGGAAGGGTCTTATCTGTGGCACCCCAGTACTCCTGAGTTATGTCTTGTTTTGATTTCTTAATAAAATTAACCTTCCTTCTTTGAGCACACATTGCCACGTGACAGAGAGAGGCACCCAGGATAATGGGGGATGTCTATTGGGATCAAATATCTCCAGAATAATGCACCAAGCAGATAATCTATACAGAAAGTATTAGAAATACCGTATGTTTTCAATTAAAACATTCCTATCTTTCCCAGTGATTCAAGAATCCTATTTTCTTTCTTCAGAAAATATAAACTAGATAATTAATTTTCTAGTCTCCTATACTTTATTAAGGGTGTTCTTCATCTCACATTTGTGTACTTCTTGGGCAAAAGGGTCAGTAACAAGCGAGCTATCTTAACTATAAAAATAATGTACGTTATTAAATTCCTAGCATAACGTTAGTCACTTGGGTAAATTAACAGAGAGTAAAACTAACATCAGCCTCATCCTAAAATTCAGAGTCCTTTTCTTTAAGACCAAGTAAGATAGTTCCTCAAAGAAACTTGAAGCAGCTAACTTTCAGGGTCCATAAGCCTGAGAGATGGTGACTTTAAACCCTGGAGAAGGGGGATTTCCCTGGTGGTGCAGTGGTTAAGAATCTGCCTGCCAGTGCAAGGGACACAGGTTCAAGCCCTGGCCCAGGAAGATCCTACATGCTGCGGAGTAACTAAGCCCGTTAGCCACAACTACTGAGCCCACATGCCACAACTACTGAAGCCCACACACCAAGAGCCCATGTCCCAACAAGGGAAGCCACCGTAATGAGAAGCCCGCACACCGCAAGGAAGAGTAGCCCCTGCTCGCCGTAACCAAAGAAAGCCCTAGCACAGCAATGAAGACCCAATGCAGCCAAAAATAAAAATAAATAATTAAATTAATTAATTAAAAAAAAAACCTGGAGAAGGCACTAGGCTTCCTTATTTGGCTTTCATTTTCCTTTTTGATATCATTCAGGAAATGTTTCCTCATCTGTGATGGAAGGGAGGCAGCATTCTAGAGAAGATTAAGTACTGTACTACTGCAGATTTCCTCTCTTTAAAAAAAAAAATCTCTAGTTAAATTTGCAACAGCAAGTTTGCCCCATTTCAAAGGAAACTAATGTGCAAAAATCCAATTTACAGGTTTAGAATGTTGCAGAATGAGTTTTAATTTTATGAAATGCACTAAGTGTACCTGAGGATAGACTATATAATGATGTGTTCCCCTAATGTTTTTAAATACTGTAGTATGATTGTTTACAGATTTTTATATACGAAGAGGAGAGCAAAAGAAGCAGAGAAACCTAAGGCTAAAAGCCTTAGAAGCCATGGCCGAATGGGTGATGAATCAGAAGTGAAGATAAAACATGTAGAAGATTATAATTAGAAAATTAATCCAATAAATATTTATTTGTTTTTGCCTAAACATGTATTAAACAGAATACAAAGATAAGTAAGACAGGATCCTGTATTCTCAAGTCAGCTGGTGAGATGAAACCATCTTATGTGATGCAAACAGAGAATAAGTTCAAAACTGCATGGTACAATTTGTTTCTTAAAAGTATATAGAATATATGGGCTTCCCTGGTGGTGCAGTGGTTGAGAGTCTGCCTGCCGATGCAGGGGACGCGGGTTCGTGCCCTGGTCCGGGAAGATCCCACATGCCGCGGAGCGGCTGGGCCCGTGAGCCATGGTCGCTGAGCCTGTGCGTCCGGAGCCTGTGCTCCGCAACAGGAGAGGCCACAACAGTGAGAGGCCCGCATACCTCAAAAAAAAAAAAGTATATAGAATATATGTGTATGTATAACTGAATCACTTTGCTGTACACCTGAAACTAACACAACACTGTAAATCAAATATACTCTAATATAAAATAAAAATTAAATTTTAAAAAAGTATATAGAAATGGAAGATGGTGAGGTAGTCAGAGAAGACTGGGAAAGGCGATACTTGAAGTAGAACTTGCAAAGTAGAGAGGCCAAGGAATAGAGAGAGTCATTTCAGAAAGACACGAATGACCGTGCAATGTGGGGGCCCATGAGACCAGCTTGACTACAACAGAGGGTGAAAGTTTAAAAAAATCTACTCTAAATTGAATTAAGTGCCTAAGGATGGGCCAGATTATGGGGAAATGCAGCAGGCAACAGAGAGCGTTTGTAGAAAATAGCTTGATTAAATGTGGTGTTTTTTATTTTATTTATTTATTTATTTATTTTTGGCTGCATTGGGTCTTCGTTGCTGTGCACTAGTTGCTGCAGGTGGGGTCTACTCTTTGTTGCGGTGTGCGGGCTTCTCATTGAGTGGCTTCTCTTTGTTGCAGAGCATGGGCTCTAGGCGCGTGGGCTTCAGTAGTTGTGGCACATGGGCTCAGTAGTTGTGGCTTGCAGGCCCTAGAGCGCAGGCTCAGTAGTTGTGGCGTACAGGCTTAGTTGCTCTGAAGCATGTGGGATCTTCCCGGACCAGGGCTTGAACCTGTGTCCTCTGAATTAACAGGCGGATTCTTAACCACTGCGCCACCAGCGAAGTCCCTAAAAATGTGTTTTAAGAGAACAATTTGGCAGTGATGTACAGAATGAGATTGCAAGGTAGATTGGATCGAAGATTGTTGAAATAATTTAAATCTTGTCAGTAAATATTTATTGAGTGCCTACTAACTATATCATTGCATTCTATACTGTGAAGGATACAAAGAAGAGTAAGATATACATAACTCCTGTACTGAAGGGGCCAACAGGTAGACTTGTATGACAAAGACATAAATTAAGTAGAGAATTAAGAGGATGATTTTTCTGGTCTCAGAATCTTTGAGTTTGCCATAAGAGAGCCTCAAAGTACTGTAGAGGCTCAAAAAGAGACATTAAGTTGGGGATAAAGAAAGGTTTTTTTGAAAGAGGTATCTTTTGAGATGGGCCATGAAGGAGGAGCAGGATCTCAAGAGGCAGAGATGAGGGAAGGAAATTCCAGACAGTGGGAAGCAAAATGATTCTGTTGGGAAAGTACTACTTTAAAACTGGGTTCAATCCCAGGTCAGCAACCAGTTCTGTCCTCTTGAACAAACTATACAGCCTCTCAGAACTTTAATTTCCCCTCTGTAAAATGAGGATAATATTTGTCCTACCTCACAGTGTTGTAAAGATTAAATAATAATATATGAAGAGTATAGCATGCTCACTGGCATATAATTGGCGCATCCAACAAATGTTAGCTAGGACTGTTATAATAATAAAGTGAGTAAAGAGTGCAGAGGATAATAAGCATAAATGTCCTGGAAACATGAAGAAAACTACCTGCTTTGAGTGTAAGATTTATGTGAGGATAGTTGTCTTGGTCTGTTTGGACTTCTATAACAAAATACCGTAAACTGGGTGGCTTATAAATGACAGAAATTTATTTCTCACAGTTGTGGAGGCTGGGAAGTCTAAGATCAAGACACTGGCAGATTCAGTGTCTGGTGAGGCCCTCTTCCCGGTTCACAGATGGCTGTCTTTTCGCTGTGTCCTCACATGATGGAAAGGCAAAGGGAGCTCTCTAGGCCGGAACTGTTCAACATAAGCCTGCAATGGGTTGTCATGTTAGAAAGAAAAGAATCTATTAAAGAGCACTAATCTCATGCCAAACACAGAGACTCAGGATTCAGAAGCCAATTTGAATGTTTTCACTGACCAAAGATGGGACAATATGAATATCAATAAGGATAAAACTGCATTGAATTGAAGCGCATAAAATTTGGTTAAATCCATGAATTCATAATGATACAAGAAAAACTCAATGGTTTTGCAATGTATGGACCTTATTTGGATCGCAATTCAAACAAACCATTTTTTAAAATGTATAAGATAGGGAAATGTAAATACTGGCATGTTTGAGGACATTAAGAAATTATTGTTAATTTATTTTAGATGTAATCATGGTATTGGGGTTTCATTTATTTCAGAGTCTTTATGTTTTAGAGATACACACTGGAATATTTACATCTGAAAGAATCTGATATCTAGTATTTGGTTCAAAATAATCTGGGTAGTGGGAGGGTAAATAAAGCAAGACTGGCCACGTATTGATAATTTTTGAAACAGGATAATGGTCTCACGGGTGTTCATTTTGCTATTACTGCTCCCATTTACCATCACAACAAAAAGAATAAAATACCTAGGAATAAACCTACCTAAGAAGACAAAAGACCTGTATGCAGAAAACTATAAGACACTGATGAAAGAAATTAAAGATGATACCAACAGGTGGAGAGATATACCATGTTCCTGGATTGGAAGAATCAACATTGTGAAAATGACTATACTACCAAAGCAATCTAAAGATTCAATGCAATCCCTGTCAAACTACCAATGGCACTTTTCACAGAACTAGAACAAAAATTTTTACAATTTGTATGGAAACACAAAAGACCCCGAATAGCCAAAGCAATCTTGAGAAAGAAAAACGGAGCTGGAGGAATCAGACTCCCTGACTTCAGACTATACTACAAAGCCACAGTAATCAAGACAATATGGTACTGGCACAAAAACAGAAATATAGATCAATGGAACAGGATAGAAAACCCAGAGATAAACCCACGCACATATGGTCACCTTATCTTTGAAAGGAGGCAAGAATATACAATGGAGAAAAGACAACCTCTTCAATAAGTGGTGCTGGGAAAACTGGACAGCTACATGTAGAAATTAGAACACTTCCTAACACCATACACAAAAATAAACTCAAAATGGATTAAAGACCTAAATGTAAGGCCAGACACTATAAAACTATTAGAGGAAAACATAGGTAGAACACTCTATGACATAAATCACAGCAAGATCCTTTTTGACCCACCTCCTAGAGAAATGGAAATAAAAACAAACAAATGGGACCTAATGAAACTTCAAAGCTTTTGCACAGCAAAGGAAACCATAAACAAGATGAAAAAGCAACCCTCAGAATGGGAGAAAATATTTGCAAATGAAGCAACTGACAAAGGATTAATCTCCAAAATATACAAGCAGCTCATGGAGCTCAATATCAAAAAAAACAAACAACTCAATCAAAAAATTGGTGCAAGACCTAAGTAGACTTTTCTCCAAAGAAATATACGGATTGCCAACAAACACATGAAAAGATGCTCAACATCACTAATCATTAGAGAAATGCAAATCAAAACCACAATGAGGTATCACCTCACACCAGTCAGAATGGCCATCATCAAAAAATCTACAAACAATAAATGCTGGAGAGGGTATGGAGAAAAGGGAACCTTCTTGCGCTGTTGGTGGGAATGTAAATTGATACAGCCACTATGGAGAACAGTATGGAGATTCCTTAAAGAACTAAAAATAGAACTACCATATGACCCAGCAATCCCACTACTGGGCATACACCCTGAGAAAACCATAATTCAAAAAGAGACATGTACCCCAGTGTTCATTGCAGCACTATTTACAATAGCCAGGACATGGTGCCAACCTAAATGTCCATCGACAGATGAATGGATATAGAAGATGTGGCACATATATACAATGGAATTTTACTCAGCCATAAGAAGAAATGAAATTGAGTTATTTGTAGTGAGGTGGATGGACCTAGAGTCTGTCATACAGAGTGAAGTAAGTCAGAAAGAGAAAAACAAATACCGTATGCTAACACATATATATGGAATCTAAAAAAAAATGGTTCTGCTAAACCTAGGGGCAGGACAGGAATAAAGACGTAGACGTAGAGAATGGACTTGAGGACACGGGGAGGGGGAAGGGTAAGCTGGGATGAAGTGAGAGCGTGGCATGGACATATATACACTACCAAATGTAAAATAGATAGCTACTTGGAAGCAGCCGCAGAGCACCGGGAGATCAGCTCGGTGCTTTGTGACCACCTAGAGGGGTGGGAGGGAGACGCAAGAGGGAGGGGATATGGGGATATATGTATACATATAGCTGATTCACTTTGTTATACAGCAGAAGCTAACACAACATTGTAAAGTAATTATACTCCAATAAAGATGTTAAAAAAATTGTTTTCCATAATAAAAATCTTTTAAAAAAAAAAACTAGATGGGGGACTTCCCTGGTGGTCCAGTGGGTAAGACTCCATGCTCCCAATGCAGGGGACCTGGGTTTAATCCTTGGTCAGGGAACTAGATCCCACATGCATGCCACAACTTAGTTCGCATGTTGCAACTAAGAGTCCGCATGCCTCAACTAAGAGTCCACATGCCGCAATGAAGATCCCGCGCGCCGCAACTAAGACCCAGTGCAGCCAAAATAAATAAATAAATAAATAAAAATCTTTTTAAAAAATAAATGAATAAATAAAAATTTAAAAAGCTAGATGGCTACAAACATGAAAATGTCTGCTACAGGTAAGAATATTCAACATTGTAATGATACTGAGTCTCCACAAATTTATCTATATGTATGTGTATTAAACTTTATTTATAATACATATAGTAATTTAATATAAATATATCAATTTAAATAAAAACTCAGAATTTTTCAGGAAGCCTGATAAACTGATTTTTAAAACTCATATGGAAAAGTTAACAGGCACAAAATGTTAAGACAACTTTGAAAAAGAAGAACAAACATAGGAGTGGCAGGGGTAACTTACCCTATTAGACATCGAGACATATTCAAAGCTATTTTAATTAAAACTGTATTGAAGGGACAATAGATTAAAAAAACAGATCGGTGGGCTCAGAAACTGACCCATGTATAAATGGGAATTCTCACCTGGGTGAGAATTAGACAACAGTAGATCATGGATGAGTTGTGTTAAAAAGAATAAGGTAGATTTTCCTAGGAAATCATGGAGGAAGCTGGGATTTCAGGAACTTAATCCTAATCTCTTCATAGCTAAAGTTTTCCATCTGAAAATTGTTGTTTCTAGGTAAAGTGAATAATCAAAATGATGAAAAATTAAAGGGTAAACATGTACTGGTGTTATTTTGCTGAGCTTTTTCTACTGATCTCCTCTACTGGGGGCTCTTTTTGATGGTTTTCTGCACCTGCTTTATCTCCAAAACTGCAGCAAGAGAGCCAGATGTAGCAAATCTAGTTAGATTTTAAATGAAACTGAAATGAAAGTTCACTTCCTCATTGTGGATACCTCATGTGACAAGTTCCAATTTCTTTTTAAAGTCACTTTAACTGAAGTCTCTTGCTGCCTTTGAAATCTTTGGAGAGAGCCCACCATCAAGCATTCTTAGTATGGGAGCACCTGCTGGTTCTATCATGTACGTACTGTCTGTTCTTTTTCTCCTACTTGGTCCTTAAATCCTTCATTTGTGTTTTTAGCTTACTCTGCCTGCCAGGTTTTACATCGTTTGTTACAGGAAGTAAACTACAAAAATCATTGTTGCTCAATTTGCCTCTTCTTTTTTTGACTAAAAAGAGTCTATTTTTGAAAAGTTAATGTCTGCTTAAACATCTAAAGCCTGAGGCGGACACATAGCTTTCTTTGGAATATAATTTGAAGAGTTACATGGTTAAAAATCCAGCTGTTTTGAATTTTAAAAAGTGGAAAAGAAAGTAGAATCCAGTTTGAGGGAGTTAGTCACTGAATTTCTGTTGAAGTCTCTTTGTATTAAATATACAAGTGGTGTTTTCAAAAGCAGTTAACCTCTTCTTTTGAAATAGATATTTTGATTTTTAGGGGAAAAGAAAGGTTAAAAGGTAAAAATGATCCAAGTATGGGAAAGCAATACACAGGAGTTGTCTTTTAACTATCTCTGAAGGTTGTGGATAGACCAGTTAAGAGGAGCTTGTGTATTCAAAAATTATGAAGATAAACTGATTTTTCAAAGGTATGCCTTCTTCTTAAGGATTTTTTTTTTTTCTGGAAAGGAGGAAAGAGGATTTCCCTTGGTTAGATTTGTTGTCAAATCCTGTCAAGTCCCTGCTTCCTCATCTCCACATCCCCCCAAACTTAGATGTAAATTTGGCTTACCAGATATCAGGAAACTTTTTGAAAATCACTTTTAAAGTGCTACTAAGAATTGGAAGTGGTATTTCAGACAAAAATCTGCATTACTCCCTGTCACTGTATAATCCAGAAAGTTTCCTGCATAATTCTGCTTTGTAATATTCTGTCCCCTTGACAGACTCTGCATTCCTACTTTTTGTTGTGAAAAAAATATGGTCACAATAGATGCAGCTAACAGCTACTCTTCCTATGTTACCTTTCCTTTAACAGAATGAAATGGCTGGTGTGGGTGCTCCTGCTGTGCTCCTCTGTGATGGCACAACAGCACAGAGATTCCACTCTGGATCATCACTGGGATCTCTGGAAGAAAACCTATGGGAAACAATACAAGGAACAGGTAGATGGGCTGCCACTTGAGCAATTTGCTTTTACTCAAGTACCCTACATATTGTGACAAGCAGTGTTTTCAATAAATGTTACACACTCCTCTCTTGCCAGATTCTGTTCTTGGTACTAGAGATACAACAGGAAACAAAATAAAGTTCCTATTGTTTTTTTTAAAAAGTAAATTTATTTCTTTTTGGCTGCGTTGGGGCTTTGTTGCTGTGCACGGGCTTTCTCTAGTTGTGGTGAGTGGGGGCTACTCTTTGTTGCGTTGCGTGGGCTTCTCATTGCGGTGGCTTCTCTTGTTGCAGAGCACGGCTTCTAGGTGCGCAGGCTTCAGTAGTTGTGGCATGTGGGGTCAGTAGTTGTGCCTCACAGGCTGTAGAGCTCAGGCTCAGTAGTTGTGGCGCACGGGCTTAGTTGCTCCGCAGCATGTGGGATCTCTCTGGACCAGTGCTCGAACCCGTGACCCCTGCATTGGCAGGCAGATTCTTAACCACTGCGCCACCAGGGAAGTCCCAAAGTTCCTGTTTTTATGGAGCTTATATCCTAAAAGGAGAGACAGGAAAGAAGTAGAGAAAAATAAAGCAAGGCATGGGGGAGTTGGAAGGGTCCTGTGTGATGGCTGTGAGGGGTTGGGAGTGATTATTTTATACATATGATAGAATGGTCAGGGAAGGCTTCACATATAAGGTGACATTTGAGCAGAGAATGGATAGAAGCCAGGGAGCAAGCAAAGTAGAAAACTGGAGTGAGAGTCCCAGGCCAAGAGGGAAGGAGTGCATGTCTGAGGAGCAAAAAAGGCCTCTTTCAGTCCCTGGCATAGAGAAGCACTGGCAGATATTATTTCTTGACTCTCACTTCCCAGTTTTTACTTTTATTTTTATTTCAAAACATACTTCTTGATTGATTTTAAGATTTTAACCCTGGTGCTTCAAATAACTAAGTCCTATAACTGTATAATATTTCTGAGTTTGTAAGCAAGGATTATATATTTACTTATTTGATGTATGGTTTTTGTATAAAAATGGTCTGAGTTGTTTTCTTAGTACTGATGAATTTCACCCTCACCCACTCCCCTTTAGGACCAGACCTCTAATTTCAGCGTTGACTAGAGTTAGATGTGCAGTTAGCACTACTATTTGGTTAAATGAATATTATCTCACTTTTTAATGATTCTAGTCCATCAGGAGGAATGAAAATGACTTTTGATTAGTATCCTACCATTAAAATGTATCTCAAAGTTCTCTTCTTTTTTTTCTTTCCTATACTTCATTAGATTTATTTTTTCTTTATTTCATTTTTTCCCTCTAGTGGTTTGGAAGTATATCTGTACATGTCCATTACTGGGGTAACAGTAAAATCTTGCTCCAAGACAGAGTGACTGCATCCAGACTTACTACCTAGAGCCAGGGCCTAGGCCTGGGTTCTAATACTCAATGAAATGAGGCAGAAAAGAGTTATTGCTGACTGCTCATTGGGCTACGGCTTGTCGTAAACTCCGGCCTTGGGGGTGGAGGTGAGGGTCGGCGATTCTAGGAGGCACCATGTACATTGCATTCTATGTAAATGAAGCTCCTGGAGGGCAAAAAATCAACAGTCTGAATATGAATTCACTCTGGATAAAATTAGGATAATAGGACCAAAATTATTTTTAAAACTATGTATAATGGAATAACATCTGCATGAATGAACAAGAAATTGTGAAATGTATTAGAAATCCAATTAGAAATCTCAGAAATGAAAAAAATATAGTCATTGAAATAAGAACTCAATTAAAGGGATAAACTCCAGACTGGAAAGAGCTGGATAGAATCAGCAATCTGAAAGATAGTACTGAGGCATTCATCAAGAAGGCAGCACACAAAAATAAAAACGAAAAACTATGAAAATGCAGGTAAAGAGATGAAAGAGAGTTTGTGGCTCCATCTGATGGAATGGTGGAGAAGCAATATTTGAAGAGATACTGGTTGAGAATTTTCCAGATATGAAAAAACATGTTCCTGAGTCCTCCAGTCAAAAGTGCTTTCTGGGCATCCCTGGTGGCACAGTGGTTGAGAGTCCGCCTGCCGATGCAGGGGACACGGGTTCGTGCCCTGGACTGGGAAGATCCGACATGCCACGGAGCAGCTGGGCCCGTGAGCCATGACCGCTGAGCCTGCGCGTCTGGAGCCTGTGCTCCACAAGGCCCGCAACAGTGAGAGGCCTGCGTACTGCAAAAAAAAAAAAAAAAAAAAAAAGAGCTAGGAATTTATAATCAGCTAAACTATTTTTCAAGAGTGAGGGTAAAAGAGAAAATATATATATATTTTTTTTATTTTTATTTTTTTTGCGGTATGCAGGCCTCTCACTGTTGTGGCCTCTCCCGTTGCGGAGCAACAGGCTCCGGATGCGCAGGCTCAGCGGCCATGGCTCACGGGCCCAGCCGCTCCGCAGCATGTGGGATCTTCCCGGACTGGGGCGCGAACCCGTGTCCCCTGCATCGACAGGCGGACTCTCAACCACTGTGCCACCAGGGAAGCCCAAGAAAATGTTTTTAAAAAACCTATAATCATTAAGTGAGTTTACCACTTACAAAGGATATACTCCAACAAACTGCAACTTCTAAAAAAAACTTTTTAGCAAATTGAGGAAGTTCATTGTGTATATCTAAAATGATATTAATCACCATCAGAGCAATTAAGAGGAAGAGTTAAGATTACTGTGCAATTTTACCAGTTATATTGGATATATTCATTTATTTGTATGCTCCCAAACAGATCCACACTTAATAGAATGGTTCATAATATGTTTATTTTCATTATTGAACACATTTTTGAAGGATTCAGTATAACTATGTTCTTCTTCCTTATATTTTAGAATGAGGAAGTAGCACGGCGTCTCATCTGGGAAAAGAATCTAAAAACTGTGATGCTTCACAATCTAGAGCATTCTATGGGAATGCATTCATATGATCTAGGCATGAACCACCTGGGAGACATGGTAGGTAAATTATAAATAATCCTATTTTCATCTCTGGATAAACAGGATTTCTGTCTCCCCAAAGGCAATTTGAAGGCAAACAACAAAGGAGTGTTTTCTGTATGTGTATAAAATTAGAAAACAGAATTCAAGGACATAAGAATTTGTACAGATTGCTTCTTTGGTCCTACTGTGATCACTTTCCTTAACAAATCCCTTCTTTAAAGGAGTATTTTTAACTCGCAGACCACTGTTACTTTTATTTTTAGTAATTCTAGAAAGCATTGCCTAAAGGCTACTCAAAATATTTTAGAATAAGTTAACATAGTTATGTAAGTCTAAATTTATAATTTAATATGGTCCACTTGCTTTCTTAATGGGGGAGTGTGGGTATTTAATATCACAAATCATCTCCCATTAGTTATTAGATTCTGTTCTACCCTACAAAACTTTTTCACTGTGGCCAAAATTAAGAATCATAGTACCCCTTGGAAAGGAACACCCTAAGTAGATTAAATGCAGGAATCTCTTTTATAATTCTTTCTCACAAGGAAAACCAGTTTAGTCCACTTTTTAGACAACGCTTTTATAAAATTCTGCCTTGCTTTGAACCAAAAATCTGCCTCTCTGTAACCTAGTTTTTATCATTTTCTTCTTCTCCTTCCCAATGCCTAACTGTGATGCCAATGGCAAAGTGTAAGACTAAAGAGACCCAGATAATTCACCTACCAGATAGTTACCTATGTTAGTCACAGCTACCACTTGTTTCTCTCAGTTGTTAAATATATTCACAGTTACAGTTATCAGGATATTGAAAAGAAGGGTATAAGTGAAAGGAGCTATGTATATATCTTTGTAGACCAGTGAAGAAGTGATATCTTTGATGTGTTCCCTGAGAGTTCCCAGCCAATGGCAGAGAAATGTCACTTTCAAGTCAAACCCTAATCAGAAATTGCCTGATTCTCTGGACTGGAGAGAGAAGGGGTGTGTTACTGAAGTGAAATACCAGGTGAGTATTGTCATCCCAGGCCTCTGTACCCCAGATAGAGATCTCTCTTCCTTAAATACTGAGTCTAGCTACATAATCTGGCAGTGAATCTCATAGTCCCTTAGGTTCCTTTCTAAGTATGTTTGCTATTCTTGTCTTCCCAACTACATTGTGAGCTCCTGAAGGGCCAGGACCACATATGATACTTTTTGTATTCCCCACAGTGCTGAGAACATCAAAGGTTAGAGCCATCAATATTAGACTAAGCAAAAAACTGTGAATTAAGCAAGTAGGTCTTTAAGACAGACCTTTAGCGTTCATGCTATCCATCAACTGCACTGGACCCTCCACCAAGCCGATTACTTGAGAAATAGTATCATGTGTGTGAGAGAATTTCAATCAGGAAGTTTACTCCTCCAACTCACTTATGAATTTCAGGGTTGAAGGAGAGGAAAAACTAGAGCTAAGGGTGGCCTGTAAATTGTAGTGGTCAAGTTAATTCATGACTAGGCTTATGTTGTTAGAATAAGAAATATGGACTTTATAAATTTGTTCCTATGTTTTTGTATTTCCTTTAATTTGCTTGTAAAAAAAAAAAAGAAAGAAAGCTACAAAATCCTAAATTAGTTAGGGATATCTAAGGATAAAACACATGTATCACCTTAGAGGTCAGGATAAGGGAAAAGAATCAGTGTCCTGAGCAGCTGCCCCAGCTTGTGACCAAAGAAGAATAGAAAAATTAAGAAGTGAATGATACTGCTAATCTCTTATTCTTTTCCACCTAGATATTTTTCTTTCAACTAGTTTTGGGTTTCTTACTGGAGCTTCCCTAAAACAAAAGTATAAGAAGACCCAATAAACTACATATCTAAGTGTTAACTATAAATAATTTAATGAGATCCTTTCTCTGGGTGCTTGCATTTTAGGGGGTGATTTTGCTTTGACCAAAGGCAAATTGAATTTGCTTCCTTCCACTAGAGAGCAGAGTGGGATGAGGTGGAGAGAGAGAGAACAATTATGATGTGGCTTAGAACACTCTGCACCTTTTTAAACTAAAGCAACTTTGTGTTTTTCTGTTTGTTTATGCTTCCCTGTAAAATATCTTATGACCAAAAAAATTCTATAGCTAAAAATGTCTGGAAAATGCTAACCTTATGTTTCAGGCATTATTTGGCAGAAGGAAGAGTATTTTAGGTCAAGGGAATCATCCCAGTTCCTCTCAAAAATCACTTTACTATTAGCATTTATCTCCCTTACTATGGGGTGAAAATAGCTGGGATTTGGTACATGCTCAGTAAGTACTGTTTCTTAATATATTTGAATATGGCAATTATGCTCTGAGCTCAGCCATTCGTAAATATTTATTAAGGTTAGACCTTGCCCAGAGAACAATCAAGTATTTGGTCTTCATTGCCATGGCCTAAGGGAAGAGGAAACTGTAGTGGGGGGAGCTCTTCCTGGATCTGCTGAAAGTGCTGACATGTTGGGAGTTGCCCAGTTTGTGTTATGGAGGTCATCCTTACTGACTCTGTGATTGCCCTTGTGACTTTGTCTCTGTTTTAGGGCGCTTGTGGTGCTTGTTGGGCTTTCAGTGCTGTGGGAGCCCTGGAAGCACAAGTGAAGCTGAAAACAGGAAAGCTGGTGTCCCTGAGTGCACAGAACCTGGTGGATTGCTCAACTGAAAAATATGGGAATAAAGGCTGCAATGGTGGCTTCATGACAGAGGCTTTCCAATATATCATTGATAACAACGGCATCGATTCAGAAGCTTCCTATCCCTACAAAGCCATGGTGTGCCACAAACAAACTTTTTGTGCCGCCCCTTGACCTCATGCTATCCCTCCAACTCACTGTACTAAACTTATCACCAAGCCAATTGCTTGAGAAGCAGTGCTGCTTGGTGTGTGTGTGTGTGTGTGTGTGTGTGTGTGTGTGTGTGTGTGTGTGTATGAGAGAGAGAGAGAGAGAGAGAGAGAGAGAGAGAGACTGAACCTCCATCAAGAATTCCTAAATTCTCAAGAGTTCTCTTTCTTATGCAGCAGCCTACTTAATTTATCAGTGGCACAATGATTTTTAAACAAGCAAGCAGAGTTCATGATTAAAAATAGATTTTCAGGGACTTCCATGGTCTAGTGGTTGAGAATCCGCCTGCCGATGCAGGGGACACGGGTTCGTGCCCCGGTCCGGGAAGATCCCACATGCCGCGGAGCGGCTGGGCCCGTGAGCCATGGCCACAGAGCCCGCGCGTCCAGAGCCTGTGCTCCGCAACGGGAGAGGCCACAACAGTGAGAGGCCCGCGTACCCCCCAAAAAAAATTTTAAAAAAAAGATCTTAAAGCTCTAGTCTCGAGTCTTGATGTAGTATGCCCCTAACAATCCCCTTAGAGTCTGAGAGACATTACCCTGGCAAATTTGCACATATGAAGATGTATACGATTTAAAGCAATAGAACGGTTCTGTATTTCCTCTTTTATTGGTGAAACATAGAACTATTAGGGTTTGGAAGATTTTATGTTTCTTTCTTTAAAAGGAAGAAGGATCCTTAGACACTTGAAAAGACTAAATGAGGAAAGAAAGCATATTTGAAATCCAGACTTAGGATACTGTCGATTTATAAAGGAAGTTGAAGTATACTTCTTTATCTGATTTATCCTTTTCCCACAGGATGAAAAGTGCCAGTATGATGCAAAAAATCGAGCTGCCACATGTTCAAGGTATATTGAACTTCCCTTTGGCAGTGAAGATGCCTTAAAAGAAGCTGTGGCCATCAAAGGACCTGTGTCTGTTGCTGTAGATGCACGCCATTCTTCTTTCTTCCTCTACAGAAGTGGTAAAAATCCAGACATGTTATCCTCATGCTCTATACTGCCCTTGCACCATAAGAAAGAATATTCTTCTTCCCCATCACTATGTCTCTGGATGCTTAGATTAGGTTAAATGGAATCCTCCACCTCATATCATTTCATATACATATTTTTATACCCAGTTCTAATTAGTAAAGTAACAGTTGTCAAAATTTACTAAGAGTACAGGCCAGGTACTATGCTAAATTCTTTCTGTGCATTATCTCATTTAATCCTTATAATAGCCCTATTTTACAGATGAAAAAATTAAGTCTTAGGTTAACTTGCCTAAAGTCATACAGTCTGCAAGCGGTCAGTTGGAATTAGAAACCGTGCTGCCTGACTCCAGAGCCTGAGCTCCTAGCTGCTGTAGCCGCTGTGGAGTGTAGGTACAACACAGTAGTGTACAAGGAGGGCGCCCACTAAGGGTAGAGAATTGTATTAGACAAACTAGAAGGTTATCATCTTTTTTTTTTTTTTTAAACCTCACCTTAAAGATCATTTAATTTAGTAAAGGATGACAATGTATAGAACAAACAATTTAGGAATATATACATAGAAATACAACAATATAAGTTAAAAAATAATCAGGAAAAGGTGGCAGTTCATCAAAGAAGATTTCTGAGGGAGCTGTGATTAGACTGATGCCAAACTTGGCTAAACAAACAAACAGACAAACAAAGCAACAACAACAAAAAAACCCTGACAAATACAGCATTGATGGCAAAGAATCATGAACTCTAAATAGTTTAAATGTGAGAGTATATGTTCCTGACATATACCCAAAACAGTCTAATAAAATAGCATTTTCAAATGTCCTTCATTGCCACACATCACTTACTCTTGTTCTCTACCCATATTTTATTCTCAGGTGTCTACTATGACCCCTTGTGTACTCAGACTGTGAATCATGGTGTACTGGTGATTGGATATGGTAACCTTAACGGGAAAGACTACTGGCTTGTGAAAAACAGGTACTCACACTTTAATGTATATTTAAGTAAAATCAGGAATTTGAGGGAACCTCAACCAATGCTTTCTTGTGATTATGATGATCATCATCATGATACTGAAAATGGTGAATATTTATAGCTTCTTATAAAGTGACATTTTAAATTACTCAGAATTCTTCACTTCCTATTCTGCAGTCAGCTCTTGGTTTTCATGATTTATCTTCTACAATACTTCTCTGATCATTCCTTGTTGGTCTCCTTTATGAATACCCATTCCTCTGCTTAGCCCCCAGTTGTTGGTCTTTCCTCCAGGGCTCCATCCTCTGCCCATTACTCTTCTTATTCTACATCTTTCTTGGATACAATCATTCCATTCTTATGATTTCAGCTATAACTATATGCTGATGGCTTTCAAATCTCTAGCTCTAGCTCTGACCTCTGCCCTGAACTTCAGACTTATTTATCTGGACACTTGCACTTCCACGTATCTTAGTTTCTCCAAACTCAGCATGTCCAGGGAACCCAGTGCCCTCCCTACCATTTCGTTCCTTCTCAGAACTTCCCATCTCACTAAAAAGCAACACCACACAACATAGTTACCCAATTAGGTACTATGGATTTGTCTTAGATCCTCCAGATCCAATCAAGCAACAAGTCAAACTAATTTTACCTCATATCTGTCCTTGATTCTGCCCCCTCTCCATTTCTTCTATTATTGCTCTAGTTGAGACATCTCTTGCCTGGACTCTCCCTGTAGCCATCTAACTGGTCTCCTTTACTCTTTCTTTTTCTTTTTAATTAAAAAAATATTTCATTATTTTACACAATTTTTAAAGGTTACTTTCCATTTACAGTTATTACAAAATATTGGCTATATTCCCTGGCTTGTACAATACACCCTTGAGCCTATCTTACACCCAATACTTAGTACTGCCCACTCCCCCACCCTGCCACTGGTAACCACTACTTTGTTCTCTATATCTATGAGTCTGCTTCTTTTATGTTATACTCACTAGTTTATTGTATTTTTTAGATTCTACATATAAGCCATATCATACAGTATTTATTTTTCTGTCTGCCTTATTTCATTTAGCATAATGTCCTCCAAGTCCATCCACGTTGCTGCAAATGGCATAATTTTCATTCTTTTTTATGGCTGAGTGGTATTCCATTATATATATACCACATCTTCTTTATCCATTCATCTGTTGATGGACACTTATGTTGTTTCCATATCTTGGCTGTTATAAATAATGCTGCTATGAACATTCGGGTGCATGTATCTTTTTGAATTAGTGTTTTTGTTTTGGTTTTGGATATATACCCAGGTCTCCTTTACTCTTTGTTTGTTTTTTCTTTACGGTACGCGGGCCTCTCACTGTTGTAGCCTCTCCTGTTGTGGAGCACAGGCTCCGGACGCGCAGGCTCAGCGGCCATGGTTCACGGTCCCAGCCGCTCCGTGGCATGTGGGATCTTCCCGGACCAGGGCACAAACCCGTGTCCCCTGCATCGGCAGGCGGTCTCTCAACCACTGAGCCACCAGGGAAGCCCTCCTTTACTCTTAAATCTGTCTTTTATACTGCTTCCAATCTGGTTTGTCTAAAATATAAGTCTGGGCTTTTACCTCTTATACTTAGTACCATTCATTGTGAGATGAATGTTCCCTAGTAGAAAAGATGAGTCGCCTATGTCTGGTCCCTACCTGTCTTGCCAGCCTCAATTCCTGGCACTTGTCTCACATTTTTCATTCTAGTTATATTGAAACATACACAGTTATAGTTCCCATACATATCATTTTACCTTTAATATCTTCATATCTTGGTTATGCTGGCCCCTCTGCCTGAAACATCCTTTCTCCTCACTTGGTTTATTCCTCCTTTCCCTTCAAAACCAGCTCAGGCATTATCTATACCAGAAAGTTTTCCCTAAATTCTTGGGCTAGGCAAAATGTCTTTTTTTCTATGCTCCTAAAATATCCTATGCATACTGGAATATTTTACACATTATATTTAAATTGTATGTTCACCTAACTGTCACTCCACTATTCTGTATGTGCCTTTGGGGCAGAGATTATGTCTTGTCTTTGAATCCTCAGCACAGTATGTGGCACCTAACAGCCCCTCAATACATGAATTAGCTGACATCCATAAAACCCACAAACAAAAGTAATGTAGCTTTCAGAGGGAAAAAAAGAGGAAATGTGAAGAGTTGAGAATTAAACGTGTCTCCTTGTATTAGTTTCCAAGTTTCTCCTTGTATTAGTTTTCCAGGGCTCCCATAACAAAATATCACAAACTGAGTGGCTTAAACAACAGAAATTTATTGTCTCACAGCTCTAGAGGCTAGAAGTCAGAAGGGCTGTGACTTTCCTCTAGCTTCTGAAGTTTTGCTGGCAATCTTTGGCTTTCCTTGGCTTGTAGAAGCATCACCTGATCTCTGCCTTCATTTCCACATGACATTCTCCCTGGTGCATG
Source organism: Pseudorca crassidens (assembly GCF_039906515.1). Taxonomy (NCBI): domain Eukaryota; kingdom Metazoa; phylum Chordata; class Mammalia; order Artiodactyla; family Delphinidae; genus Pseudorca; species Pseudorca crassidens. The sequence goes on along the minus strand of NC_090297.1, from coordinate 108,154,217 downwards.
TGTATTTCTGTCCAATGTTCTCTTTTTATAAGACTGGTCATATTGGATTAGGGCCCACCCTAATGACCTGTTCTTGGCTAATTATATCTGCAATGCTTCTATTTCCAAATAAGGTCACATTCTGAAGTACTGGGGGTTAGGGTTCCAACATATTAATTTGGAAGGGACATAATTCAACCCATAACCCCCCTCAAATCTTTACTGGAAGTACCTAGTCTACAAATCATAAATAAACAAACAAAAAGGTACTTTCTTATCTTTTTCATGTTGTGGCCCACAAAGATTATAATATTTGCATGGCCCATTGGGAACGTAGTTGAGGTGATTAATATCTTGGTTCATTTATAACCCATTCACAGGTACTGATCAGCTTGGGTCTAGACCGGTGATAACTTTTTAAAATGGAGCAATACTTTCACTTATATATATATATCTTGTTTACTCCCTACAGTAGGTATTGTAAATCCTCTTCTCTATTGAAGTTTCTTCTTGAAGATTATATATCTTTTAGGGTTTTAATTCAAAACCTCTTCTTAGCACTTACTAATTTAACAAGCATTTTCTAAGCATCTACAATGTGACAGACATTATCTAGTCCTTGGAAATACAAAAATTAATGAGAAATCATCCTATCCTGTAAGGGCTCACAGTCCACTTGGGAATTAGATATCTTTAAGCAATAAAATACAACACATCATGGTATAATATGTCTAAATGGCTATGGGGCCATAGAGGAGATGCCTAACTGCCTAAAGCTCCAGAGAGAAGGCACTACTTGCACCAAGTTTTCAGATGAATGGAACTGCTCATGTGTTGGAGGAGGGAAGTAAGTTGCCCAATGACCCAAAAAGGATATGCAATGGCACAGAAATGTGAGAGACTTCTCTGCTTTATAAACTCTCTACTGCATTTAGTTCTATGATATCTATGACATATCACTTTCCTGGCTTGTTTTGCTATATCAGCTTTAGCCTCATTTCTTAGGTTATTTTCTTCCACCTGTCCCTTACACTCTAGCTCTAGCCATGCCAAAGCAAACTCCTCTGATCCTTGAGCTTCATCTATCACCATTATGTGCATTATACCCAGTTCACAATTTCTAAAAATTACCTTTCTACTAAGCAACAGACTTCTATGTCCAACTTCCAACTTTAGCTCTTCTTTAAAAATCAAAATTCCCCACCCACCTGCCCTACTTCCACTTACAACACACACACACTCACACACACACACACACACACACATTCTCTCTCTGTCTCACTCAACAAATCTAAAATCAAATTCCCCCTCTCTGTATCCCAACTTGCCCTAAATCCCCCATCCACAAAAATGATTTCAGAGTAAGTTCAAGGAAAAATTATTCTCTATTTTGAGTAATACATCATCATCTTCAGATCATCAAAGCCTTGGTATCATCTTGGGCTCTTCCTTCTCTCCCTAAACCCACACAGCCCTGTCCTTTAGGCCTCTGAATCATACTTTATATGTATTTTCTCTTTTCCATTCCTAATGACATTAATTCAGATTCTCTTCTCAGCCAGCTATGGAAGTATCTTCTTAAAATATGTATCATCCAAACCCAAGGTCAAAATTCTAAACAATCTACCATTTTCATCAAAATAAAGTCCAAACTCCTGGCCAGGCATTCAAGGGTCTCCACTAGGTAGCTTCCAACGTAGCCGTTTACACTTTTCGTCCACTGTATTCTCATGTACCCATACTCACACTCTGGCCACAGCAAACTACTTTCTCATCATTCTTTAAGTTTAGAGACACTTAGCTATTTCTTTTTTCTTCTATTTTTTTCTAATGATATTTTAATTAATTAATTTTTGGCTGCATTGGGTCTTCGTTGCTGTGCATGGGCTTTCTCTAGTTGCGGCGAGCGGGGGCTGCTCTTTGTGTGGTGCACGGGCTTCTCACTGTGGTGGCTTCTCTTGTTGTGGAGCATGGACTCTAGGTGCAGGCTTCAGTTGTTGTGGCACAAGGGCTCAGTAGTTGTGGCTCGTGGGCTCTAGAGCACAGGTTCAGTAATTGTGGCGCACGGGCTTAGTTGCTCCAAGGCATGTGGGATCTTCCCAGACCAGGGCTCGAACCCATGTCCCCTGCATTGACAGGCATTTCACCACCAGGAAAGCCCTACTTAGCTATTTCTAATTTGTTACTTGTGCCGTTTCATCTTTCTGAAATGCCCTTAAAGCCCATTGCTGCCTACAGAAACCCCACTGTCTGTGATGAAATGGGCACCCTTATACATTCTGGTGGAAGAGTAAAGTTTTACAATCCTTCTTGAAAGCAGTTTGATAATATGAATCAAGAACTTTTTAAGTGTTCATATTCTTCATCCAATTATTTCCATTTCTTGGAATCTATATGAAGAAAATAATCCTAATTTGGGGCAATCTTCACACCTGACTTATGTAAATTGTATAGCATTCTTCTCCTTTAATAGTGAAAACTAGTAAGCAACCAAAAATGCCTAACAATAGAAATAGTGTTAAATAAATTATGACATAATCATTCCATGTGTTAGAAATTGTATTTATTCAGACCATTATTAATAACCTAATAAAATACTTGGAATATATGTTTAAATGAAAAAATACATATAAATACAACATTTATATACAGTATAAGTATTAAGTTTAAAATAGTATACATCATTTCTCTGATATATGTTATACTAAAGGACCAGAAGGAATTATACCAAATGTTAATAATGGTTGTCTTTGGGACCTCCCTGTTAGTCCAGTGGTTAAGACTCCGCACTTCCACTGCAGGGGGCATGGGTTTGATCCCTGGTCAGGGAACTAAGATCCCACATGCCACAGCTTGGCCAAAAAAAAAAAAAAATCTAGGATCCCACCTGCCCCGCGGCACAGCAAGAAAAAACAAAACAAAAAAACAAAGGTTGTCTTTGTCTGCCTATACGTATTTTCAAAATTGTCTTTAACAAACCACTTATTACTTTTAAAATGAAAAAAACCTTAAAAATCCTTAAAATATCATTAAAATCCTATTCATTCTTCAAAAAAATACCTACCTCAAATGCTGTCTCTTCCATACCCCATTCATTTACTCAGAATTGTTTCTCTAACTTCTAAGCTTTAGCAATGCTTTATAAATTCTATTATAGCATTTAACAAATTGTACCTTCTGTTATAGCTATTTCTATAAATCATGTTCCATTCACTAAAATATAAACTCCTCAAAGGTAGAACAGTCTCTTTTGTATCTTTGTTCATACACTGATTCAACAAACATATATTAGTACCTACCATGTGCCAAGCACAGTGCTAGGCAATGAAAAATACAGCCTTCCTATCATCCTTCAAGATACTCACAGTTTAGTACATAGAGTCAAGGAAACAGGTGTGTGCATGTACAGACAATTGCAATAGAATGTAATAAATGCTAAGATGGAGGTATGCATACATTGCAGTGGAAGCACAGAATAAGAGTACCTGGCATAGCCTGGGGAGTCTGGGAGAGCCTTTTAGCCAGATTATTTGATTGAATCTTGAAGGATGAGAAAGAAATAACCAGACGAAAAAGGGCAATCAGAACAGAGGAAGGTAAATGTGACAAAGTCTAGAACTGAGAGAAAGTAAATGAGTTAAGGGAACTGCATGTTCTTTTATAAAGGTAGTAGTATAAGAAGCCTATTAGAGAGAGACGTGGGTTAGGAAGGGAACAAATTATGAACGACCACAGCGATCCTGGCACTAAATCCCAGCAAGGACAGGTTGGATATGGTCATGAATTCCAGGCTCCACAGAGGTTGACTCAAGCAAAACCCTCTTATATTATCAAACTTGTTCTTAATGATCTCTTAAAAGGTTAGATTCTATGTCATTCCAGTGCTACCAAGTTAACCTTAAGTAAAAGAATGTGGAGTCTTCCTCTATTTGGCCTCTTCTTTTTTATCTTCCTTTTGTTTACACTTAATCTTTTTGGTATATATATAACAATGATCCAATGTCCCTGAATTTTTCTCCCTTTCTGGACATGGGTATTTAGCTTCTTTTTATAATACAGTATAGCATAGCAAGTAAAAGCATTTACTTTGAAGCCAGGCAGAACTTGCTTAGAATCCTAGCTCCTTTACTGTCCATGTGACCTTAGGCAGGTTATTTAATATCTTTAACTTTCAATTTTCCCATTTGTAAAATGGGAATAATAGTTTCAATATTACTATAAGGATTTAACAAGATAATGTATGTAAAACACTTAGCACATAGTGTCTGGCACATAATATGTCCAATAAATCATAGTTATTATTTTTATTATTATTCCTCCTTTGAAGCTGTATAAAGAGAATACAATCTAATGCAGAAAACTATGCCCTTAGTAATATCCCAACAATAAGTGCAGCTAGAAGTTTTACAGAATGCTTTCAGAATGTCTAGCACATAGGCAAATGATTTAATACCAAGCATAACTGAGTAAAAATTATTTTATGGGGACCAAAATAATGCAAAATACCTTATTATACAACCCTCTGATGGTTTGACTTAATTCAGGAATAAAACTAGAGCATCTAAGTGAGGAACGATGAACTACATATTTTTCAGGGACATCTCCCTAAATATTAGGCAGTAGAGATTTTGAGGTTAAACTATCTGAGAAGATCCTTAAGTATTTGGATAGTCTATGTTTCACTGATGGGCAGATCTATAAATTTAGAAAGCTAGCTGAGCTAGAGATACAACTGCTATGTACTTAGAAAAGTTTAGGAGCCTAAACTTGGTCAGAAGGCCACCCCAGTCTAAGGGACTGCCCACAAGATGGGCCAAGATTGTCTTTGCAAAAAAAAGGGAGGAGTTTAATTTAACATACAGATCAATGAGTAATGAAGGTTCCACAGTTACTGGGCATGAGACAACTTTGGCCTGAGGAAAAAATATTAAAGGTATTAACTATGTGCCCATTAGAACCTTAAACTCACACACACACACACACACACGCATGCATGCAAACACAAATACACATTCATGCATGCAAACACACACACCAAAAAACTAAGTAAGCACCCAGGACACCTTTAAGCAATATCTGGTGAACTCTCTAAAATAAACAGTTGCAAAATAGATGGGCCTCTAGGTCATGCGGTAAGTTGATGGATTGAGTTGGGGGTGGGTACAGAAATGACTCTTCTTCATCCATAAGTGGCATTAAGTTATTGAAATATAAGTTAGAAGAAAGAACATATTCCATTTTCCTTCACTGAAAACTGTTGAATGATCTTTCAAGAGAGCCTGATTTTTTTTTTTTTTTTTTGGCTGTGTTGGGTCTTTGTTGCTGCACGCGGCCTTTTCTCTAGTTGTGGCGAGCGGGGGCTACTCTTCGCTGGGGTGAGCGGGCTTCTCATTGCAGTGGCTTCTCTTGTTGCGGAGCACGGGCTCTAGGTGCGCAGGCTTCAGTAGTTGCGGCACGTGGGCTCAGTAGTTGTGGTTCACAGGCTCTAGAGCGCAGGCTCAGTAGTTGTGGCGCATGGGCTTAGTTGCTCGGCGGCATGTGGGATCTTCCCGGACCAGGGCTGGAACCTGTGTCCCCTGCATTGGCAGGTGGATTCTTTTTTTTTCTTAATTTTTAAATTTAATTGTATTTATTTTTTTATACAGCAGGTTCTTATTAGTCATCAGTTTTATACACATCAGTGTATACATGTCAATCCGAATCGCCCAATTCATCACACCACCACCACCACCCCCTGCCGCTTTCCCCCTTTGGTGTCCATATGTTTGTTCTCTACATCTGTGTCTCAACTTCTGCCCTGCAAACCAGTTCATCTGTACCATTTTCCTTGGTTACACATACATGCGTTAATATACGGTATTTGTTTTTCTCTTTCTGACTTACTTCACTCTGTATGACAGTCTCTAGATCCATCCACGTCTAAACAAATGACTCAATTTCGTTCCTTTTTATGGCTGAGTAGTATTCCATTGTATATATGTACCACATCTTCTTTATCCATGCATCTGTTGATGGGCATCTAGGTTGCTTCCATGACCTGGCTATTGTAAACAGTGCTGCAATGAACATTGGGGTGCATGTGTCTTTTTGAATTATGGTTTTCTCTGGGTATATGCCCAGTAGTGGGATTGCTGGATCATATGATAATTCTATTTTTAGTTTTTTAAGGAACCTCCATGCTGTTCTCCAGAGTGGCTGTATCAATTTACATCCCCACCAACAGTGCAAGAGGGTTCCCTTTTCTCCACACCCTCTCCAGCATTTGTTGTTTGTAGATTTTCTGATGATGCCCATTCTAACTGGTGTGAGGTGATACCTCATTGTAGTTTTGATTTGAATTTCTCTAATAATTAGTGATGTTGAGCAGCTTTTCATGTGCTTCTTGGCCATCTGTATGTCTTCTTTGGTGAAATGTCTATTTAGCTCTTCTGCCCATTTTTGGATTGGGTTGTTTGTTTTTTAATATTGAGCTGCACAAACTGTTTATATATTTTGGAGATAAATGCTTTGTCCGTTGATTCGTTTGCAAATATTTTCTCCCATTCTGAGGGTTGTCTTTTCGTCTTGTTTATGGTTTCCTTTGCTGTGCAAAAGCTTTTTTTCTTTCTTTTTTTTTTTTAAGTGAATCACGCTGTATGGACACAGCAGGGTTTTTTTGTTTCTTTTGTTGTTGTTTTTTTTAAGAAGATGTTGTGGGTAGGAGTTTATTAATTTATTTATTTATATTTGCTGTGTTCAGTCTTCATTTCTGTGCGAGGGCTTTCTCTAGTTGTGGCAAGTGGGGGCCACTCTTCATCGCGGTGCGCGGGCCTCCCACTATCGCAGCCTCTCTTGTTGCAGAGCACAGGCTCCTGACACGCAGGCTCAGTAGTTGTGGCTCACGGGCCTAGTTGCTCCGCGGCATGTGGGATCCTCCCAGACCAGGGCTCGAACCCATGTCCCCTGCATTAGCAGGCAGACTCTCACCCACTGTGCCACGAGGGAAGCCCCAGTGCAAAAGCTTTTAAGTTTCATTAGGTCCCACTTGTTTATTTTCGTTTTTATTTCCATTACTCTAGGAGGTGGACCAAAAAAAGATCTTGCTGTGATTTATGTCAAAGAATGTTCTTCCTATGTTTTCCTCTAAGAGTTTTATAGTGTCCAGTCTTACATTTAGGTCTCTAATCCATTTTGAGTTTATTTTTGTGTATGGTGTTAGGGAGTGTCCTAATTTCATTCTTTACATATAGCTGTCCAGTTTTCCCAGCACCACTTATTGAAGAGACTGTCTTTTCTCCATTGTATATCCTTGCCTCCTTTGTCATAGATTAATTGACCATAGGTGCATGGGTTTATCTCTGGGCTTTCTATCTTGTTCCATTGATATATGTTTCTGTTTTTGTGCCAATACCATATTGTCTTGATTACTGTAGCTTTGTAGTATAGTCTGAAGTCAGGGAGTCTGATTCCTCCAGCTCCATTTTTCTTTCTCAAGATTGCTTTGGCTATTCGGGGTCTTTTGTGTCTCCATACAAATTTTAAGATTTTTTGTTCTAGTTCCGTAAAAAATGCCATTGGTAATTTGATAGGGATTGCATTGAATCTGTAGATTGCTTTGGGTAATATAGTCATTTTCACAATATTGATTCTTCCAATCCAAGAACATGGTATATATCTCTCCATCTGTTGGTATCATCTTTAATTTCTTTCGTCAGTGTCTTATAGTTTTCTGCATAGAGGTCTTTTGTCTCCCTAGGTAGGTTTATTCCTAGGTATTTTATTCTTATTGTTGCAATGGTAAATAGGAGTGTTTCCTTAATTTCTCTTTCAGATTTTTCATCATTAGTGTATAGGAATGCAAGAGATTTCTGTGCATTAATTTTGCATCCTGCAACTTTACCAAATTCATTGATTAGCTCTAGTAGTTTTCTGGTGGCATCTTAAGGATTCTCTATGTATAGTATCATATCATCTGCAAACAGTGACAGTTTTACTTCTTCTTTTCCAAGTTGTATTCCTTTTGTTTCTTTTTCTTCTCTGATTGCTGTGGCTAGGACTTCCAAAACTATGTTGAATAATAGTGGTGAGAGTGGACATCCTTGTCTCATTCCTGATCTTAGAGGAAATGCTTTCAGTTTTTCACCATTGAGAATGATGTTTGCTGTGGGTTTGTTGTATATGCCCTTTATTATGTTGGGGTAGGTTCCCTCTATGCCCACTTTCTGGAGAGTTTTCTTCATAAATCAGTGTTGAATTTTGTCAAAAGCTTTTTCTGCATCTATTGAGATGATCATATGTTGTTTTTTTTTTTTTTGCGGTACACGGGCCTCTCACTGTTGCGGCCTCTCCTGTTGCGGAGCACAGGCTCCGGACCGCAGACTCAGCGGCCATGGCTCACGGGCCCAGCCACTCTGCGGCATGTGGGATCTTCCCGGACCGGGGCAGAACCCGTGTCCCCAGCATGAGCAGGCAGACTCTCAACCACTGCACCACCAGGGAAGCCCGATCATATGGTTTTTATTCTTCAATTTGTTAATATGGGATATCACATTGATTGATTTGTGTATATTGAAGAATCCTTGCATCCCTGGGATAAATCCCACTTGATCATGGTGTATGATCCTTTCAATGTGTTGTTGGATTCTGTTTGCTAGTATTTTGTTGAGGATTTTTGCATCTATATTCATCAGTGATATTGGTCTGTAATTTTCTTTTTTTGTAGTATCTTTGTCTGCTTTTGGTATCAGGGTGATGGTGGCCTCATAGAATGTGTTTGGGAGTGTGCCTTCCTCTGCAATTTTTTGGAAGAGTTTGAGAAGGATGGGTGTTAGCTCTTCTCTAAATGTTTGATAGAATTCACCTGTGAAACCATCTAGTCCTGGACTTTTCTTTGTTGGAAGATTTTTAATCACAGTTTCAATTTCATTACTTGTGATTGGTCTGTTCATATTTTCTGTTTCTTCTGGTTCAGTCTAGGAAGGTTATACCTTTCTAAGAATTTGTCCATTTCTTTCAGGTTGTCCATTTTATTGGCATAGAGTTGCTTGTAGTAGTCTCTTAGGATGCTTTGTATTTCTGTGGTGTCTGTTGTAATTTCTCCTTTTTCATTTCTAATTTTATTGATTTGAGTCCTCTCCCTCTTTTCTTGATGAGTCTGGCTAATAGTTTATCAATTTTGTTTATCTTTTCAAAGAACCAGCTTTTAGTTTTATTGATCTTTGCTATTGCGTTCTTTGTTTCTATTTCATTTATTTCTGCTCTGATCTTTATGATTTCTTTCCTTCTGCTAACTTTGGGTTTTGTTTGTTCTTCTCTCTCTAGTTCCTTTAGGTGTAAGGTTAGATTGTTTATTTGAGGTTTTTCTTGTTTCTTGAGGTAGGCTTGTATAGCTATAAATTTTCCTCTTAGAACTGCTCTTGCCACATCCCATAGGTTTTGGATCATCGTGTTTTCATTGTCAGTTGTCTCTAGGTATTTTTTGATTTCCTCTTTGATTTCTTCAGTGATCTCTTGGTTATTTAGTAACGTATTGTTTAGCCTCTATGTGTTTGTGTTTTTTTACATTTTTCTCCCTGTAATTCATGTCTAATCTCATAGTGTTGTGGTCAGAAAAGATGCTTGATACGATTTCAATTTTCTTAAATTTACTGAGGCTTGATTTGTGACCCAAGATGTGATCTATCCTGGAGAATGTTCCATGCACACTTGAGAAGAAAGTGTAATCTGCTGTTTTTGAATGGAATGTCCTATAAATATCAATTAAATCTACCTGGTCTATTGTGTCATTTAAAGCTTCTGTTTCCTTATTTATTTTCATTTTGGATGATCTGTCCATTGGTGTAAGTGAGGTGTTAAAGTCCCCCACTATTATTGTGTTACTGTTGATTTCCTCTTTTAGAGCTGTTAGCAGTTGCCTTATGTATTGAGGTGCTCCTATGTTGGGTGCATATATATTTATCATTGTTATATCTTGTTCTTGGATTGATCCCTTGATCACTATGTAGTGTCCTTCCTTGTCTCTTGTAACATTCATTATTTTAAAGTCTATGTTATCTGATATGAGTATTGCTACTCTAGCTTTCTTTTGATTTCCATTTGCATGGAATATCTTTTTCCATCCCTTCACTTTCAGTCTGTATGTGTCCCTAGGTCTGAAGTGGGTCTCTTGTAGACAGCATATAGATGGGTCTTGTTTTTGTATCCATTCAGCAAGCCTGTGTCTTTTGGTTGGAGCATTTAATCCATTCACGTTTAAGGTAATTATTGATAGGTATGTTCCTATGACCATTTTCTTAATTGTTTTGGGTTTGTTTTTGTAGGTCTTTTTCTTTTCTTGTGTTTCCCACTTAGAGAAGTTCCTTTAGCATTTGTTATAGAGCTGGTTTGGTGGCGCTGAATTCTCTTAGCTTTTGCTTGTCTGTGAAGATTTTGATTTCTCCATCAAATCTGAATAAGATCCTTGACAGGTAGAGTAATCTTGGTTGTAGTTTCTTCCCTTTCATCACTTTAAATATGTCATGCCACTCCCTTCTGGCTTGTAGAGTTTCTGCTGAGAAATCAGCTGTTAACCTTATGGGAGTTCCCTTGTATGTTATTTGTCATTTTTCCCTTGCTGCTTTCAATAATTTTTCTTTGTCTTTAATTTTTGCTAATTTGATTACTATGTGTCTTGGTGTGTTTCTCCTTGGGTTTATCCTGTATGGGACTCACTGCGCTTCCTGGACTTGGGTGGCTATTTCCTTTCCCATGTTAGGGAAGTTTTTGACTATAATCTCTTCAAATATTTTCTTGGGTCCTTTCTCTCTCTCTTCTCCTTCTGGGACCCCTATAATGTGAATGTTGTTGCAATTAATGTTGTCCCAGAGGTCTCTTAGGCTGTCTTCATTTCTTTTCATTCTTTTTTCTTTATTCTGTTCTGCAGCAGTGAATTCCACCATTCTGTCTTCCAGGTCACTTATCCGTTCTTCTGCCTCAGTTATTCTGCTATTGATACCTTCTAGTGTAGTTTTCATTTCAGTTATTGCATTGTTCATCTCTGTTTGTTTGTTCTTTAATTCTTCTAGGTCTTTGTTAAACATTTCTTGCATCTTCTCGATCTTTGCCTCCATTCTGTTTCCAAGGTCCTGGATCATCTTCACTATCATTGTTCTGAATTCTTTTTCTGGAAGGTTTCCTATCTCCACTTCATTTAGTTGTTTTTCTGGGGTTTTATCTTGTTCCTTCATCTGGTACATAGCCTTCTGCCTTTTCATCTTGTCTATCTTTCTGTGAATGTGGTTTTTGTTCCACAGGCTGCAGGATTGTAGTTCTTCTTGCTTCTTCTCGCCCTGTAGTCTACTAGTGTTGGAGGGTCTCCTGCAGAGGCAGGGGGTGGCTGTGGCTCACTGCAGGGACAAGGACACTGGCAGCAGAAGTTCTGGGAAGTACTCCTTGGTGTGAGCCCTCCCAGAGTCTGGCAGGGGGATTCTTAACCACTGTGCCACCAGGGAAGCCTGAGCCTGATCCTAAAGTAGAGTTAGGGTAAATGTTTTATACTAAACATTGTAGGAATTTATATTAAATTAATACATACTGCCTCTTCTCCATGGAATCTAAGGCTGAAAAAATGATGTAAAAAGAAAAAAGTTATAGCCTAGTGGTTTTCCTTAGAGATTTCTCTATAAAGAGATTAAGAATGTGCATATTGGTTTATAACTCAGAACAGGTATTTATTACACCACTTCACTGAAATCACTCTTGCCTAGATTGCCACTCACTTCCATCTTGCCTCATTAAACAGTTTTCAAAGTCTCACCTTACCTGTCCTCTTAACATTTGATATATAATTACTCTCTCCTTTCGGAAACACTCTTTATTCGACTTTCAGGGGACCACATTCTCCTGGTTTTCTTCCTGCTCTACTTACTTCTCAGTCTCCTGAGTTCCTTAGTTCCTTTTATTACTTCTTGCTTATAAATATTAGACTTCCCCAGGCCTCAGTTCCCCCTCTCTCTAGGCTCACTCCTTAAGTAATCTCATTTAGTCTCATGGTTTTAAACACCAGGTATGTGCTGATGACTCTCACCTTTGTATCTTTAGCCCTAATCTCTCCCCTGAGCTCCAGATTCCATGTCCAGCAGTCTACCAGCTGTGTGTCTATAGGTCTCTTTAACTTAACATGTTCAAAATAGAACTCTTGACTCCCTGCTACTGCCCCAATTTTCCCCATCTTAGTAAATGCCAACAGCACTTACCCCAGGCCAAAAAACATTGGAGCCATCTCTTCTTTCTTCATATGATACCCTACATCTAAACCATCAGCAAATTCTGTCATTTCTACCATCATTAAATTATCCCAAACCTTATCACTTCTCAGTATCTCTACTGTTACCACTCTAGTTCAGGCCACTGTCCATCTCTCTTTGTCTATTGCAGTATATCTCCCACCTGATAATCACTTTCCCTCTTGTTTGCCTGTAGTCAATCCTCTACACTGTAGCCAGAATGAGCTTTTTTAAATCAGAAAGCAGATGTTATTACCCTCCTACTCCAAACCCTCTAATGGCTTTCCTTCACACTCAGAATAAGACCCACATGTGTTAAAAGTGGGACATTATCTGGTTTCAGCCTGCCTCTCCAACCACCTCTCCAATTGCTTTCCCCTCTCTCACTGATATCTAGGTACACTAGCCTTGTTGTTGTTTCCCAGACACACCAAGCTGATTCCCAACTCTTTTCCCAGATTTTTGCATCACTTGCACCTTCAATTTACTTAGGTCTTTGCTCAAGTATTTCCTCAGATAAGCATCCCCTGACTACATCATCTAAAATGTAGCCCTGGGGACTTCCCTAGCGGTCCAGTGGTTTGAACTCTGCGCTTTCACTGCTGGGCCCTGGTTCGATCCCTGGTTGGGGAACTAAGATCCTGCAAGCCACACGGCATTGGCCAAATAATAAAATAAAATAAAATAAATAAATAAATTTTTTAAAATGTAGCCCGGATTCCCAACACTCTGTATCCCTTACTCTTTACTTTTCTTTATAGTACTTATCATATCATATCATATCATATTACATATTTCTTTGTTTATTATATGTTTCCCATATAGAATGCATAGGCTTCAAAAAGACTTTGTCTACCTTGTTTACTTCCATAATCCTAACGCCTAGAATAGTGTCTGGCACAGCCTAAGAAGTTCAAGGCTGCAATTTATTACAAAGGAAATTGGCATATATTTTAGAAGGAATATCTAATAAGTTAGTAGTCTATAATATGCAGGGAGAAGGTAGGGGGACAAACCGTCTTGCTTTGTCACTGACTAAGGGGTTTCCCAGGCCATAGGACTTTATTTTTAAAACCAGGACAATCCTAGGGAAAGTGAAACTGTTGGTCACCCTAGAAAAACACTACATACTTTTAAAGGGGATGGACTCTACTTGAGTCAAATCAGATGGACTTATACTCGGATAAGAACAAAAATAGCTACCTCTACTTGTTGAGCATTTACTACAGACACTGTGCAAGCACTTTAAATACATTTTCTCATTTAATTTTTAAGGTAATCTATGAGATAGCATTTTATCCCCATAACACAGAATAGGAAACTCCTGATACTGAGAGAGTTAAGAAACTTGCCCAGAATTGAACAGTTTGAGTGAAAGGGCTATAGAGTTGATAAAAATAAACAACTTGGTAAGGACTGGAATGAGCATTTGGAACTGACCTTGAACAGTTCTGAAGACAAGAATTTGTCCTCAAATATTTTTTTAGCTTGAGATTTTTAATCAGCTGTATTTTTAAAAGGAGGGTTAGCAGTACTCCGCCAAAAAAGAAGTCTGGGATCTACAAAGTTTGGGACAGTTGATCTTGTCCAGATACTGAGTGGGATCTAGGACTCCTAGCTCTCACTGACTGAGTTCATATTACTACTCCTAAGAGCCTCAATTCAACTTTCATTACCAGAACTTAAGTCTAAACTCAGCTTATCTAAAATTTTTTACCTTGTTTTTAGGCAGTGAAATAACTATATAGTAAGATATAGCAATATACTAATTATATAAGATCCTGGATGTTCTAGTTTGAATTTCATTCCCCATACTACCTCTCTCACAGGAAGAGAGTATAAAAGTTAGAGTAGGCTTTGGAATAAAACAACCCTAGATTTGAACCCTTGATTCACAGTTAACCATCTGTGTGACTTTGGGCAAGCCACTTTACCTCTGCCAGTTTTTCTCTTTAGTAAAAAGAAGATAATACCTATCTCACAGGATGATGATTAAATGAGATAATATATGTTAAGCTGCTTAGCACAGAGTAAGTGCTCAATAAGTGGTGGCTATTGATATTAATAATAATAGCTTAGCCAGAATTTATTATGCTTTTGCTTATCAAACTGGATACTAAAAAAGCACTGCACATCCATTGATGAGAGGTGACAGCGGAGTTTGGATTTGATTCTCAAGGTGTTGGTGAGGCATTAAAGGATTTTGAGCAGGGGAGTGGCAATAAATGAAAGGAATCAAAAAAAGGAGCCCAGGGAATTCCCTGGAGGTCCAGTGGTTAGGACTTGGCACTTTCACTGCTGAGGGCCCTGGTTCAATTGCTGGTCAATCCCATAAGACGCTTGGTGCGGCCAAAAAAAGAAAAAGAAGGAAGCCCATAAGAGAGTTTAAGAAAGAGTGACCATAGAGAGAAGAGAAAATCAGGACACAGTAGTATCTTAAAGCCAAGAGAGAAGTGAGGTGAGAGTAGACAACTGTGTTAAATGGTACAAGAGAGAGACAAATAAGACCAGAAGAGTCCAGTGAATGGCTGATACATAGAACATTTAAGGCCTATTGAAGCACAGTTATTTTAAATTATGCCACTTGTCTTCTTCCAATAGTCCAGCATTTCTTAGTTTCTCCACTGCATGCAAAAACACAACCTTCCTTTGAGTCCTGAGCAAAAGTTTGCAATGGCTTCCCTCTGCCTATGGACTTAAACAAGTTCCTCAGTCTGCTGTTCTAAGCTCTGCACAATACGGCCCCAAACCAACTTTCTATCTTCTTTTCACACTACTCCCCTAAAGATGTTGTTTTCCCTTCAACTAAATTTCCTGTTGCTCTCCAAATACCAACACAGTATTTCATGCTTTTATTTGTATACTAGTTATAGCACAATTCATACAGAATATGAATTCTGCCTCATATTATAATTATTTGTACACCTACAATTATAAAATCTCAGAATCATAAAAAACTTCACAAGTCATTTCTCTTACAAGAATTTTGTCAATTTTTTCACTAGTATGTGAAAAAGGGAGAAAAAAATATTTTGGTAAATCTTTCATAAATCTAAATTTATTTGTCTCAAAGGACTATACTTAAATTAGAGGTTATGTCCTCTTAAGTTTTGGTTTTGGTGTTAACATGTCCTTTCTTTTACAATTTGATGGTGATAATAAAGGGTTTTGGTTTTTTTAATGTCTGTACTTGCTAACTTAAAAACGGGTAACTTTATGTCAATCTGCAAAATTTTTTGAAATTCTCAAAGTCCATGAAATGAAAAAGTGAGGAACCACTGATCTCCTCTAACCCTTATCTGACCCATGAATTCCCCCTGCAACATCTCTGACAAATTATGTACATCTCTAATTGAACACTTCCAGTGCCACGGAGATCATCTTTTCCCAAGGTAGCATATTCCATTTTTTACAGCTTTAACTATGAGCAAGTCTTACCTTATCTCAGCTCCACTTCCAGGTCAAAAAGGTGTTTGAGGGCTTCCCTGGTGGCGCAGTGGTTGAGAATCCGCCTGCAGATGCAGGGGACATGAGTTCGTGCCCTTGTCCGGGAAGATCCCACATGCTGCAGAGCGGCTGGGCCCGGCCGCTGAGCTTGCGCGTCCGGAGCCTGTGCTCCACAACGGGAGAGGCCACAACAGGGAGAGGCCCGCGTACCGCAAAAAAAAAAAAAAAAAAAAAAAAGGTGTTTGAGAGCTCTCTTTTTGAGAATCCCCTGCCCTGCGCCTTTTCCATAGTGGTCTCTCAAAAATCTTTCTTAATTGACACTCTCTAAAGAAATTGAAGTTTGACAGGGAATCATCACCTATGATCCTATTATGCAAAAACACTTAAAGATGGGGTCTTGGAAAGGATAATAAAACTCTTTCCCTGCAGAAGTAGGAGGATTTAAAGGTTTAGGATGGAGCTTATATTGTTTTCCTTAGGTATTAAATGTATTCATTAATATAGCATTAAAACCTACCAAACCATCCTTTGAAAATTGCCTAAAAGCCCTGGGGAAATTATTATATTATTTTGTTCTAACTTTGTTTTACAGCTTTTCATATATAATCTCTTTAGGAGAAAAGCAATCTAAGAGATAAAAAGTTGATAATGTGATTTGATTATATTCATTTGTAATTTTGTGTTACTTCTTTTTCTAAAGCTGGGGCCTCAACTTTGGTGACCAAGGATATATACGGATGGCAAGAAATAGTGGAAATCACTGTGGGATTGCTAGTTATCCCTCTTACCCGGAAATCTAGAGGACCTCTTTGTTTTATAACAATTCGAGAAAGAAGAAACACTTTCTCACAATTTAACGTGTGTCATGATCAATGTATATTTACTGTACTAACAGAAAATATAGTTTGATTCATCTACTTTTTTAACTTTGCAGATCTTGGGGAAAAGTTTGCTAAGTAAATTAATAATGTACTATAGATATAACTGTATGAAAATTGGTCAACCTGAGATAATCTGTCATGTTTTTCATTGTCTTATTTTATTTGTCCTTTTAAGTCCCCTGATATCCTGCTGAACCTCGATGGCATATAGATACTTAATAAATAACTGCCTTTTCAACTTTGTATCATTACCATGAGGCAGGAGACAGATGGGCCCCCAGGGCAAATAGTTTGAGTTCTTTCCTTGTGGACTGATACTCCGACATGGGAATAACAGGACAATTGAGAGAGGAGTCTGGGCCCTGCCCAGATAGAAGATAAGAGACCACATATTTCTCATTCCTGAAGTCAGGAGACCCCCCCCCCCCACTACACATGCGCAGAAAGGCTCCTTGGAGGTCAAAAGGAGAGTGATGCCAAGTGGCCAAATCTACCCATAGGCCTCTTCGGTAGAATCCATCTTGGCTAAGAGATGTGCATGCACACATGGGAAAATCCTGAGCTATACCAAATTCAGACTTTGAATCAGGCAAATC
This sequence comes from Pseudorca crassidens, assembly GCF_039906515.1. Classification (NCBI taxonomy): domain Eukaryota; kingdom Metazoa; phylum Chordata; class Mammalia; order Artiodactyla; family Delphinidae; genus Pseudorca; species Pseudorca crassidens. The sequence goes on along the minus strand of NC_090297.1, from coordinate 108,137,072 downwards.
AAAATGATTGGCCTAAGGAAACCTGGAAAAAATGCCCCATATAAGTGATTTAAACTGCCACCAGGGCACGACTCTTTCTGAGCCCGCTCGTGTGTCTATCCACACATACTGCACTTTTTTCTGCAAATAAATACTTGTTTCACTACTTTCCATCTTTGTGGGAATTCCTTTTCTGCAACGGCGCAGGGCCGGGCCTTTCACTGACCACTGATCTAGTGCCTAGGATTCGGTGCTCTCACTGCGGCGACCCGACCTCAATCACAGGCCTGGAACCAAAACCCTGCATCAAGCTGCTGCAGGCCGAGGCCACCCAAGATCAACCACATACCATTCTTTTCTTATTCGTAGGTAACTATTATAATCTATCATGAGAATATAAATTGTAGTATGCTGGTGATATGCTATGACAACTTTTTTTCTTTTAATAGGTCTTTAACGGAGTATAATTGCTTCACAATACTGTGTTAGTTTCTGTTGTACACCAAAATGAATCAGCCATATGCATACATATGTCCCCATATTCCCACTCTCTTGAACCTCCCTCCCACCCTCCCTATCCCACTCCTCTAGGACATTGCAAAGCACTGAGCTGATCTCCCTGTGCTATGCTGCTTCTTCCCACTAGCTAACTATTTTACATTTGGTAGTGCATATATGTCAATGCTACTCTCACTTCGCCCCAGCTTCCCCCTCCCACCCCATGTCCTCAAGTCCATTATCAATGTCTACATCTTTATTCCTGCCCTGCAACTAGGTTCATCAGTACCTTTTTTTTTTTATATTCCATATATATGCATTAGCATATGGTATTTGTTTTTCTCTTTCTGACTTACTTCACTCTGTATGACAGACTCTAGGTCCATCCACCTCACTACAAATAACTCAATTTCATTTCTTTTTATGGCTGAGTAATATTCCATTGTATATATGCACCACATCTTCTTTATCCATTCATCTGTTGATGGACATTTAGGTTAGTTCCATGTCCTAGCTATTGTAAATAGTGCTGCAATGAACATCGGGGTGCATGTCTCTTTTTGAATTATGGTTTTCTCTGGGTATATGCCCAGTAGTGGGATTGCTGGGTCATATGGTAGTTCTATTTTTAGTTTTTAAAGGAAGCTCCATACTGTTTTCCATAGCGGTTGTATCAATTTACATTCTCACAAACAGTGCAGGAGGATTCCCTTTTCACCACACCCTTTCCAGCATTTATTGTTTCTAGATTTTTTTATAATGGCCATCTGACCGGCGTGAGGTGATACCTCATTGCAGGTTTGAATTGCATTTCTCTAATAATTAGTGATGCTGAGCATCTTTTCATGTGCCTCTTGGCCATCTGTATGTCTTCCTTGGTGAAATGTCTATTTAGGACTTCCACCCATTTTTTAATTGGATTGTTTGTTTTTTTGATATTGAGCTCCATGAGCTGTTTGTATATTTTGGAGATTAATCCTTTGTCTGTTGTTTCATTTGCAAATATTTTCTCCCATTCTGAGGGTTGTCTTTTGTCTGTTTATGGTTTCCTTCGCTGTGCAAAAGCTTTTAAGTTTCATGAGGTCCCATTCGTTTATTTTTTGTTTTTATTTCCATTACTCTAGGAGGTGGGTCAAAAAAGATCTTGCTGTGATTTATGTCAGAGTGTTTTTTCTATGTTTTCCTCTAAGTTTTATAGTGTCCAGTCTTACATTTAGGCCTTTAATCCATTTTGAGTTTATTTTTGTGTATGGTGTTAGGAAGTGTTCTAATTTCATTCTTTTACATGTAGCTGTCCCGTTTTCCCAGCACCACTTATTGAAGAGGCTATCTTTTCTCCATTGTATGTTCGTGCCTCCTTTGTCGTAAATTAGGTGACCATATGTGCATGGGTTTATCTCTGGACATTCTATCCTGTACCATTGATCTATATTTCTGTTTCTGTACCAGTACCATACTGTCTTGATTACTGTAGCTTTGTGGTCTAGTTTGAAGTTGGGGAGCCTGATTCCTCCAATTCTGTTTTTCTTTCTCAAGATTGCTTTGGCTATTCGGGGTCTTTTGTGTTTCCATACGAATTGTAAAATTTTTTGTTCTAATTCTATGAAGAATACTAAAGAATTCTGTGAAGCATGCCATGGTTTGATAGGGATTGCATTGGGTAGTATAGTCATTTTCACAATACTGACTCTTCCAATCCAAGAACATGGTATATTTCTCCATCCGTTTAGGTCATCTTTGATTTCTTTCATCAGTGTTTTATAGTTTTCTGAGAACAAGTCTTTCACTTCCTTAGGTGGGTTTATTCCTAGGTATTTTATTCTTTTTGTTGCGATGGTAAATGGGATTGTTTCCTTAATTTCTCTTTCAGATTTTTCATCATTAGTGTATAGGAATACAAGAGATTTCTGTGCATTAATTTTGTATCATGAAACCTTACCAAATTCATTGATTAGCTCTAGTAGTTTTCTGGTGGCATCTTTAGGATTTTCTACGTATAGTATCATGTCATCTGCAACCAGTGACAGTTTTATTTCTTTTCCAATTTGTATTCCTTTTATTTCTTTTTCTTCTCTGATTGCCGTGGCTAGGACTTCCAAAACTCTGCTGAATAAGAGTGGCGAGAGTGGACATCCTTGTCTTGTTCCTGATCTTAGTGGAAATGCTTTCAGTTTTTCACCATTGAGTATGATGCTTGCTGTGGGTTTGTCATATATGGCCTTTATTATGTTGAGGTAGGTTCCCTCTATGCCCATTTTCTGGAGAGTTTTTATCATAAATGCGTATTGAATTTTGTCACAAGCTTTTTCTGCCTCTATTGAGATGATCATATGGTTTCTATTCCTTAATTTGTTAGTGTGGTGTATCATATTGATTGATTTGCATATATTGAAGAATCCTTGCATCCCTGGGGTAAATCCCCCTTGATCATGGTGTATGATCCTTTTAATGTGTTGTTGGATTCTGTTTGTTAGTATTTTGTTGAGGATTTTTGCATCTATATTCATGAGTGATATCGGTCTTCCCCCACAGCCTCCTCCAGGCTGCATGGGTCCTGGGGGCATAAGAGGGAGGCTGAGGAGATCAGGAGAGGCAGGCAGAAGGGGCCCTTTGGGAGGAGCAGGAGAGGAGTAGATGGTGTTTGCCCCGCCCACTCGAGCCCAGGAAGGCTGCTGGGCTCCCAGGTGAGGTTCCTCCACCCTCTGAGACCAGGGGTGGGGGGTATACCTGGGCCCCTTCTGTTCCTGTTGAGCCTATGCCCTATCCCCCACAGCCCCCAGCGCCTTTTCCAGCCTTGTGGATCCCAAGCATAGGCCCCACCCACCACCCAAACCTCACCCTTGCTTAGGCCCTGCCCTCCACAGCCAAGCCTTCCCCCCACCTTTTTTTTTTTTCCCCTCCTCCTCTTTTTTACTATTGTGGTACTGTTTTACCTTCTGGTTTTTGATTCATCTATATTTTTATTTTTATATTGTTTCTAACATATCTGTTAGTTTCCTAGTCTAATTTTATTTTTTACTTTGGTACTGTTCTCTTTTTTTTTTTTTTGCTGCCCCACATGGATTGCATGATCTTGGTTCATGAGCTGGGGGTGGGGCCGAAGCTCCTGTGGTGGGAGCTCTGTGTCCGAAACACTGGACTAACAGAGAACTTCAGATCCCAGGGACTATTCATCAGAGTGAGGTCTCATGGAGGTCCTCACCTCAGCACCAAGACCCAGCTCTACCCAACAGCTTACAAACTCCAATGTTGGAAGCCTCAGGCCAAACAACCAGGAAGAAAGGAACACAATCCCACTCATAAAAGAAAAAAAAAAGAAAGAAAGAAAAATGAGAGAGCAAAAAAAATATATATGTTACAGATGAAGGAGCAAGGTAAAAACCTACAAGACCAAATAAATGAAGAGGAAATAGGCAATCTACCTGAAAAAGAATTCAGAGTAATGATAGTAAAGATGACCCAGAATCTCGGAAATAAAATGGAGGCACAGATTGAGAAAATACAAGAAATGTTTAACAAACATCTAGAAGAACTAAAGAACAAACAAACTGAGATGAACAACACAATAACTGAAACAAAAAATACACTAGAAGGAATCAATAATAGAATAACTGAGGCAGAAGAATGAATAAGTGAGCTGAAAGACAAAATGGAGGAAATAACTGCTGAGGAGCAAAATAAAGAAAAAATAATGAAAAGAATTGAAGACAATCTCAGAGACCTCTAGGACAATACTAAACGCACCAACATTCGAATTATAGAGGTCCCAGAAGAAGAAGAGAAAAAGAAAGGGTCTGAAAAATATTTCAAGAGATTATAGGCAAAAACTTCCCTAACCTGGGAAAGGAAATAGTTACCCAAGTCCAGGAAGCACAGAGAATCCCATACAGGATAAACCGTAGGAAAAACACACCAAGACACACATTAATCAAACTAATAAAAATTAAATTCAAAAAAAAATATTAAAAGCAGCAAGGATAGGGGCTTCCCTGGTGGCTCAGTGAGAGTCCACCTGCCAATGCAGGGGACGTGGGTTCGTGTCCCAGTCCGGGAAGATCCCACATGCCGCAGAGCGGCTAGGCCTGTGCACCACAACTACTGAGCCTGCGTGACACAACTACTGAGGCCCATGTGCCTGGAGCCTGTGCTCCGCAAAGGGGGAGGCCACTGCAATGGGGGGCCCACCCACCGCAGGGAGGAATGGCCCCCGCTCGCCACAACTGGGGAGGGTCTGCACGCAACAACAAAGAGCCAATGCAGCCAAATAAATAAATAAAAGAAATTTTTTAAAAATAGAAAAGCATTAAAAATATATATATATCTTAAAATATATATATATATAAACAGACCTATCACAAGTAACGAAATTGAAACTGTGATTAAAAATCTTCCAACAAACAAAATTCCAGGACCAGATGGCTTCACAGGCGAATTCTACCAAACATTTAGAGAAGAGCTAACACTGATCCTTCTCAAACTCTTCCAAAAAATTGCAGAGGGAGAAACACTCCCAAAGTCATTCTACAAAGCCACCATCACCCTGATACCAAAACCAGAAAAAGACGTCACAAAAAAAGAAAATTATAGACCAGTATAACTGATGAACACAGATGCAAAAATCCTGAACAAAATACTAGCAAACAGAATCCAAGAACACATTAAAAGGATCAAATACCATGATCAAGTGAGATTTATCCCAGGGATGCAAGGATTCTTCAATATACACAAATCAATCAATGCGATACATCACATGCTATGGCAACTTTTTTAAAAAAATACATTTATTTATTTATTTTTGACTGCATTGGGTCTTCGTTGCTGCACGCGGGCTTTCTCTAGTTTTGGCAAGCGGGTGCTACTCTTCATTGCGGTGCGTGGGCTTCCCATTGCGGTGGCTTCTCTTTGTTGCGGAGCATGGGCTGTAGGCACATAGGCTCAGTAGTTGTGGCACACGGGCTTAGTTGCTCCGTGGCACGTGGGATCTTCCCATCCCAGGGCTTGAACCCATGTCCCCTGCATTGGCAGGTGGATTCTTAACCACTGCGCACTATGGCAAGTTTAATGGAAGAAACTATTAGGTTCTTCATGTCCTGAGATTGTATCTTTTCACATAAAAGGATTCAGTAAATGTTTTTAAATAAATAATGTCAAAGTAGACACATGCTAAAGAGACAATCTATTTTCAAGCGTTTTGTAATAATTATTTTAATGATCAACAGTAATTATACTAATTCAAATTATTTTTACCTAGTCATTAGCAATGGGCCAGTATCTTTTGGGGACAAATTATTAGTCATCCTGAAAAAATAACCAAACTGCATTTCTTTAAAAATATTCCATTACTCACATTTTTATGAGTAATTAGATTGCTGCTCTAGATTAGTAGACAGGTTCTGAAGAGGTAGCAGGAATTTTAAATTTTATAAGTTCATGTCTATGACATGAAAAATGTATGGGATGATGTCATTAATATATATTAAACTGAACTTAAACTAATTTTACTATCTTTGGTTCCCTTTCCACAAAGTACATTTTAAAGAACAAGAATTGCTCACTATGAAAACATGGTAATAATATATGAATATTATCAAAAGTGTAGAGAAATATTGTAGTTAAAAAGTATTTAGTTGGACTTCCCTGGTGGCACAGTGGTTTAGAATCTGCCTGCCAACGCAGAGCACACAGGTTCAATCCCTGGTCTGGGAAGATCCCACATGCCGCAGAGCAACCAAGCCTGTGTGCCACAACTACTGAGGCCACGTGCCGCAACTACTGAAGCTCATGCACCTACAGCCCATGCCCCGCAACAAGAGAAGCCACTGCAATGAGAAGCCCACACACCACAACGAAGAGTAGCCCCCACTAGCCACAACTAGAGAAAGCCCGTGCACCGCAGCGAAGACCCAATGCAGACAAAATAAATAAATCAAATTAAAATTAAAAGTATTTAGTTGATTATTCTTTAATTTTTATTTTGCCCACAATTTTGAAAGCACTGTAAATGGAACAAAAACATAGGTTCTTAACCTTTGTCAGTCTCATTAAGCCTATGGACACCTTCTCAGAATAATGTTTTTAAATCCATAAAATAAAATACATAGAATTACAAAGGATGCTGATTATATTGAAATACAGTTATTAAAAATTTTAAATATAACTTTGTGCTATAGTAATAAACATGTTTCTTTTTTTTTTCAAGAATGCTTTCACCTTGATTTTTCTTGATATACTCAAGATATAGACATTTCATACAAACAGGGTTAAGTGACGTGTGTGTGTTTTACATAAACCGGAGGCACAACCATGGCTAAAATAACACTTGGCTCAGCAACTTACATCACTGAGAAGGATCCTAGGAAGTTCACCATAAACATGCTTCTTTAAAAATGCATTAAATAACAAGAGTTAATAACTATCTTAAATTTAAAAGAGTGACAAGTATAAATGATATTTGAAGATACCTGAAAAAACTGTAATGTGATACAAAAATATCTGAGTTTTCTTTGGGTGATAGAATTACAAGTATTGCTAATATTACTGTGTTTTACGAACTATGTTCAGAATTGAAGGAAATGCTTTCAGTTAGAGGTTGATGAAAATAAAGATGTTATTGTTTTCCCCATAAAAATCCACAGATTTTCTGAATTCTATCCATGGATCCTTTAGGAATCTGTGGATCCCAGGTGAAGAACCTCTGAACTATTAAGTAGAATAATGAAATATTTAACAAAAATCTTTATTGTATGTGTAATATAAGGAGAAATTTTTAGCCATAAGTAATTTCAAACTTACAGAAATAAAAAGCCTTATTTTAAAAATAAAATAGTTTACACAAAAAATAAAATAAAATAAAAATGTTAAATCAAAAAAGAAATTAAAAAAAGTCTTACTCTGGAAACTGTATATAGGATGATTTGAAGAAAATAAAAAGAATACTAGCTTGAAGGTACTACAGCAAGTATATGTGTGGTGCTAAAACTCTGGACAAAATTTGTAACTGTGAATAAAGGAAAAAAATTACAAACAAATCAAAAACAAAGAGCAAGTCTGGGAGACACCATAGAAGTTGACAAAACTTTTAACTGGATTAAAAAAAAGGTAAAGAAACAAGAGGACTTAAACATTCCAGAACTAGGAGTCCACTGGACAATGCCATTAAAAATATATACGACTCTTTGGGGCTATTCAGACCCCGAATAGCCAAAGCAGTCTCGAGGGGAAAAAAAGGAGCTGGAGGAATCAGACTCCTTGACTTCAGACTATACTACAAAGCTACAGTAACCAAGGCAATATGGTACTGGCACAAAAACAGAAATATAGATCAATGGAACAGGATAGAAAGCCCAGAGATAAACCCATGCACCTATGGTCAACTAATCTATGACAAAGGAGGCAAGGATATACAATGGAGAAAAGACAGTCTCTTCAATAAGTGGTGCTGGGGAAACTGGACAGCTACATGTAAAAGAATGAAATTAGGACACTCCCTAACACCATACACAAAAATAAACTCAAAATGGATTAAGATGTAAATGTAAGACCAGACACTATAAAACTCTTAGAGGAAAACATAGGAAGAACACTCTTTGACATAAATCACAGCAAGATCTTTTTTGATCCACCTCCTAGAATAATGGAAATAAAAACAAAAATAAACAAATGGGACCTAATGAAACTTAAAAGCTTTTGCAAAGCAAAGGAAACTACAAACAAGAGGAAAAGACAACCCTCAGAATGGGAGAAAATATTTGCAAACGAATAAACAAAGGATTAATCTCCAAAATATATAAACAGTTCGTGCAGCTCAATATTAAAAAAACAGACAACCCAGTCCAAAAATGGGCAGAAGAGTTAAATAGACATTTCTCCAAAGAAGACATACAGATGTCCGGTAAGCACATGAAAAACTGCTTAACATCAGTAATTATTAGAGAAATGAAAATCAGAACTAAATGAGGTATCACCTCACACCAGTTAGAATGGGCATCATCAGAAAATTTACAAACAACAAATGCTGGAGAGGGTGTAGAGAAAAGGGAACCCTCTTGCACTGTTGGTGGGAATGTAAATTGATACAGCCACTGTGGAGAACAGTATGGAGGTCGCTTAAAAAACTAAAAACAGAACTACCATGTGACCCAGCAATCCCACTACTGGGCATATGCCCAGAGAAAACCATAATTCAAAAAGACACATGCACCCCAATGTTCATTGCAGCACTATTTACAATAGCCAGGTCATGGAAGCAACATAAATGCCCATCAACAGACGAATGGATAAAGAAGATGTGGTACATATATACAATAGAATATTACTCAGCCATAAAAAGGAATGAAATTGGGTCATTTGTAGAGACTGTCATGCAGAGTGAAGTAAATCAGAAAGAGAAAAACAAATATCATATATTAACACATATATGTGGAACCTAGAAAAATGGTACAGATAACCGGTTTGCAAGGCAGAAATTGAGACACAGATGTAGAGAACAAATGTATGGACTCCAAGGGGGGAAAGCCGTGGGGCGTGGGGGTGGGGGTGTGATAAATTGGGAGATTGGGATTGACATGTATACACTGATGTGTATAAAATTGATGAGTAATAGGGACCTGCTGTATAAAAAAATAAATAAAATTAAATAAAAAAAAACCCCAAACATATGAGACTCCCTCTTGCGAGAACACCAGAATCACAACTAACTGCTGAACAGTCATCCACAGGAAGACACTGGAACTCACCAAAAAAGATCCCCACATCCAAAGACAAAGGAGAAGCCACAATGAAACGGTAGGAGGGACGCAATCACAATAAAATCAAATCCCATAACCACTGGGTGGGTGACTCACTAACTGGAGAACAATTATACCACAGAAGTCCACCCACTGGAGTGAAGGTTCTGAGCCCCACGTCAGGCTTCCCAACCTGGGGGTCCGGCAACGGGAGGAGGAATTCCTAAAGAATCAGACTTTGAAGCCTAGTGGGATTTGACTGCAGGACTTGGACAAGACTGGGGGAAACAGAGACTCCACTCTTGGAGGGCACACACAAAGTAGTGTGTGCATCAGGACCCAGGGGGAAGGAGCAGTGACCCCATAGGAGACTGAACCATACCTACCTGCTAGTGTTGGGGGTTGTCCTGCAGAGGCAGAGGGTGGCTGTGGCTCACCATGGGGACAAGGACACTGGCAGCAGAAGTCCTGGGAAGTACTCTTTGGAGTCCTTCCTATTGGACTCTGCTCCCTCTCAGGGCATGAGAACTCCCCATTCTGATCTCCCAACTCTATTTAATTGAGGTTTCTGTTTAATTATTTACAAAACTTTAAGTGTAAGGGAAATATGAAGCAAAATAAATAGACCAGGGGATTTTCACTATTTTTGACCCTGAAAACAGGGTTCTGGTCTTCATTCCTCTCCTAATTGACTCTGGGAAAATCTTTTCATATCTGGGGTGGCTGTTTTCTAACTGGTAATGCAGACATACCAAAGTTTATGAGAAATTAATATATATCTACACTACTAACACAACTTATTTGCATGTATAACAATCTGCAAACTAAGAAGTTTGTATTACTAAACATTCTCCAACTACCTACTAGCTCTGAGTTTTATTTTGCTTCTAAATGAGACATTAATTACAGTAAAGCTAACACTGTCCCCACAGACATAGCACAGTGGAAACATCTAGGTAGGAGACTGCTAGGGCAGCTGGTTTCCTGAAGACACAGGAACTGTAAAGCGTGAATGCAGTATGTGGTAGATCCAATAACAAAATCAGAAGTTAGAAAACAATCAGAAATTAATTTGACTAATTAAATGGCCGTTGAGAACACCTTGGTCACTGTAAGACGGCTATGTATATCGGGAATTCTTCGCACATGCTGTTAACCTTCCCCCGCTGACGAGCGGCTTTTCTGGCTGAGAGGAGTCCTTCAGGCTCTTGGTGTTCCCAGCGCACCTTGCGCTGCTCTTGGCGGGAAAGGTGACCCCGACCAAAGGTCAAAAGCCTACTGAATCGCCTCTGCCGGCTACCGTAGAAGGAAGGCGCAAGCGCATCGGGCAAAGCGCATGCCACGTCGTGCCTCTCTCCTGGTCGCTGCCGCCGGACCCTCAGACCTTACGTAATACATGTTTGTTTCGTTTTTGTTTTCTTTGTTTCCTTTCTTTCCCTTTTCTTTTATTCTTTTACTTTTTAATGTCTTTTCCTGTTACCTCCCACCTCCCACCTCCCACGGGAGAGGCCACAACGGTGAGAGGCCCGCGTACCACACACACACAAAAGAGGTCTCTTAAAGAGCTTTCTTTTTTTTTTTGCAGTACGCGGGCATTTCACTGTTGTGGCCTCTCCGTTGCGGAGCACAGGCTCCGGACGTGCAGGCTTAGTGGTCATGGCTCACGGGCCCAGCCGCTCCACGGCATGTGGGATCTTCGCGGGCCGGGACCCGAACCCGTGTCCCCTGCATTGGCAGGCGGACTCTCAACCACTGTGCCACCAGGGAAGCTCTAAAGAGCTTTATTAATAACCCTTTTATGTGAGGGTTGCTAGTCAAATGGTTTAAAATTAGCACTTTACTCAAAAGAGTTCTATAGAAAAATGAATATGTTTTCGAAGATTCTAAGTTAAAAAAAATCCTGTCATTTAGTCACATAAAATTTTTTCTGACTTTACATATAGTAAACCAAATTAGTGATAAAAATAAGATCTGAAGTTAAAGCTTGTATTTGTGTCACAAGGTTGAATGAAAGAAAATACTTTATCAGAGGATGGCCACTGCACAATTGCACAGAACCTCCATGGTATGATTTCTTGTATTTTTTTTATGATCTTGTATTTTAATATATTTTAATTTAGCTAATTTTATTGTTTCTTGAAGTCTCACCTATTTTTATGTTAGAAAGTTAGAGTCACCTCTTTGAGGGTTTAGTGATATCAGTAAACTCAATGTTTTAAGAATGAAGATATTTGCTAAACTAAGTTGAATTAATGGAGAATTCTGTTGGATGCTTGATGCATTGTATTAAATTGCTGGTTCAAATTCAGTTCACATTAGGTATCAATGAATGCTATTAGGTTCCTTTGATGAAATTATCACTAATAGCAGTCCGCTTCTAGAAAATGAATTTTTATGCCCCACAAAGATAAAATTGTTTACCCTTCACAGATCTTGCATTACAGTTACCTGTGTTAAACCCAGTCAGTGACTAAAGAGAAAAATCAGTGTTATCTATCCATGTATTATGCAGTTACAGACAGTTAATGTGCAAGGGATTTCTAACACGATTCTTAAGCACTTTTTGCATGTTACCTTTAGGCTGCTACCCTGCAAACACCCTCACATTTTAGAAGCCACTCTGATTTTGGGGGGATTACTAACTGCTATGGTTAAGAATTCTTTGGGAAAGTACCATGCTTGTGCAAAAAATTAGATCTACTTTTAAGTTCTGGAAGACTGTATTTTTAGTAAATCTAAATAAAATGTTTTAATTTCCCTTGAATTTAGAGTACGTTTGTACTTCCCAGTAAGATATCAACTGAGCAGCAGTCTTTAGTGTTAGTGAAGAGGCTTCTAGCAGTTTCAATATCCTGCATCACGTATTTGAGAGGAATATTCCCAGAATGTGCTTATGGAACAAGATATCTATATGGTAATATAATGTTTATTTAAAGACTTTCTTTAAAGATGTTATTTTTATTTTGGCTTGCTCTAAAATGATAATTTTTGACTTAGAGATTTTGTTTTTATAATGACAGCTTTATTGAGATATGATTTGCATATCTAACAATTCACTCATTTAAAGTGCACAATTCATTGATTTTGGGTATATTCACCACAGTCAGTTATAGAACATTTCATCACCTTAAAAGGAAACCCCATACCCATTAAGTCACTCTCCACTTCCGCCACTTCCCAGTCCTAGGCAACCACTGATCTGCTTTCTGTCTTTATGGATTTGCCTATTCTAGCCATTTCAAATAAATGAAATCATACAATATGTGGTCCTTTGTGACTGGCTTCTTTCACTTGGCATAATGTTTTTAAGGTTCATCCATTTTGTAGCATGGATTAGTACTTCATTTTTTATGGCCAAATAATATTCCATTATATGAATATACCACATTTTATTTATCCACTCATCAGTTGATGAACATTGGGTTGTTTCCACTTTTTGGCTATTATAAATAATGCCACATTCCTGTACAAGTTTTTGTGTGGACATCTAAGTGATTTTTTTTAAAGTATATTCAATACCTTTGAAAGCACTTAATCATAAAAATTTCCCTTAATCTCTCAAGTATAATATCACCTGACATTATTCTTATAATGATGAAGTAAATAGCAAAAACATCCTATTTATAGCCTCCTACAGTGGTAGTGTATGTTCTTGTGTTATTTTAAAGAAGTAAAATAGAGCCAGTTTATACTATAATAATAACTTATTGCCTAGCACATAATGTATACCTAACATTGTACACCAACTCTGTGGGCAATATGTTAAGCACCATGTTATGTATGATATCTTGTTAGTTCACATTACAGACCTATGAGTTAGATATTACTCCTATTTTTCTGATAAGGAACCTGAGACTGAGAGACCTCATCCTTTCCACTATATTACTTATTGCTTCCTTACAGGGCTCTATCTGATAGCCTGTTAACTTCTTGGCCTTTTACAAGTATTTTACTGGGATAAGAGTCCATAGCAAATATGCTAAGACTCTTGGATGACAATGGCATGAAAGTGTTATATCTAAGTATCTATAGCTTTGAAAATGGAAAAATTTTTCTACCCATCAACATACATCCTAATCATTATGATGCAATTTTATAAAAAGGATAAAAAGATTATTTGTTTCCATGTAAACTTTCTTCCTTTAATTATATTAACATCAATCATCTGGAAGTTAATTACCATTAATAATAAACCTGTAATACACAGCTGAAGAAAATAATCTTCATTTAAATTTCTATTTGTTTGCTAATCTTAAGTAGCTCTATATTTATATCATTATTTTTGCATTTAGATATGTGTGTCAGAATTCTGAGAGAACAGAAGGATTGTCCAGGATCTACACAGTTATTGAAGTGGTAAGTGAAATACCTAATGAAAGAAAATTATTTTTTCTTAAATCACATTTTTTTGTGCCTTGGATACCTTTAAGTGTTTAACCCAGTTTTAGTGATTCCCTCTTTAACTCTGTATACCATTTTTGCAGGTCTTTGGATTTTTGCATTAAAATTTTACTTTATTTCATGCTCCATGTGAGCAGGCTTCACTTTCCTATTATTGTTCCTCACAAATAGCTGCCAGATATTTTCTATCTTCCTTTCCTTCCATCCACTATTGACATTTTATATATCTGCCACATTGTTTTGTTTTATTATTTTAAGCTAGTTAATAAGAAGGAAGCTTTAATAATAAAACCGTGTATTATTTAGTAATGAGATAATATGGAGACTTATTAAAAGAACTATTTTCTGGAAGTGCATTCAGTCTAAAAATGAATCCTTGATTATTTTTTAGGATGTCCGGATGCTATGATGCTTTAGAGAAAAAATATGTAAGTCGGTATCTCTTTATCCTTTTTTTCTACAGTTTATATTCTACAAATGTAACAGCCGTTACATGTAGTAAAAGATTAACTTAAACTAACTTGGGCATAGGCCAGACCAAAGCTGAAAATTTGAGTATTTTAAAGACTGATTTTCAACTCATTTAAAGCAAACAGAATTAGTACTTAACGAATTTTGCCAAGTTTTGGTTGTTAACACTCATTTGTATTAATAACACATATTAACTTACAAAAACTTAATGAATTAAAAAGTCTTTTAAAATAGTTTATTCATTAGTTTCATATGCCTTCTATTATCATGTTTATACTAATAATTTAATAAGTTATTTCTTCATGAGAGTTCAGAAATAAATTTACATGTAGTCTAGGTTAAATTGTGACAAGCCTTTTTGTATAGTTACTTAGCTTATGTTTGTATCAATATATACAAAGAAGTCCAACTCTAAAAAAAATTATGAAAAAGATAAAATTTTATCCATGGTCACCAACCTCCCTCATTAAGACATAATGTATTTAATATTCATTAAATATTGAGTGCCTCCTCTTAGGAGCTGGGTAAGCTAACAGTGGTCAACAAGACGAAGAGGGTCCCTTCTATAATGGGAAAATAGTCAATAAAACAAGGAAATTAGATAACATCCAATAGTGTTAACTGCCATTAACATTTTAAGAAAAAGTATGTGGCAAATGGAGAGATGGGGTAACTTTAGATAGGGTAGTCTGAGGAGCTTCTCTGAGGGAGTGATATTTAAGCTGAGACTTGAATTAGAAGAAACCAGCTAGGCACTGATTTTGGGAGAATATTCCTGACAGAGCAGCAAATGCAAAGAGTTGGAGGGGAGTTTGGAGTGTTCAAGGAACAAACAGAAGGCCAGAATGATTAGAGTGTGGTGAGCAGTGCAAGAGAGCAGCAGGAGATGAACCTGTGGAGATGGACAGGGCCAGAGCATTCAGAGCTGTGTAGGTAAAGAGTTTGGATTTTGGGACTTCCCTGGAGGTCCAGTGGTTGTGGTTAAGACTTCGCTTTCCAATGCAGTGGGTGCGGGTTCAATCCCTGATCAGGGAGCTAAGATCCCACGTGCCTCAGGGCCAAAAAACCAAAACATAAAACAGAAGCAATATTGTAACAAATTCAATAAAGAGTTTAAAAATGGTCCACATCAAAAAAAGAAAAAAAAAGTCTTTAAAAAAAAAAGAGTTTGGATTTTATTTTAGGTGTAAATAAAAGCCATTTGAAGGTTTTGAGTAGAAATGTAACATCATTTGATTTATATTCTAAATTAAAAGAAAAATCACTCTGAACTGCTATTTAGAGAGTGTACTGTAGAAGGAGAATAAGATTGGAATTAAGGAGAATGACACTTAATCCATTACTACAGTACTGATAAAAAATAATGGTGGCTTAGACCAGGATGGCAAAGGAGAAAAATGAGAAGATTCAGGATATATCTGGCAGAACTGAGTGGACTTGTTGACGATTGGTTCTGGAATATAAGGAAAAGATCCAAATCAAGGATGACTCAGATTTTGGCAGATTACTTGAGTGAATGATTTCCTGTGATTCTCTTTTCCTGTAGTCTCCAAGGCCTCTTCCCTTTACTAAATGAGCAGGGCTCTGAACTCTCTTTTTCTCTTTTCAGAATCAGTTCTCATATTGGTAATATTTAATGTGTTATTTCACAATACATATTTTCCTTGTAACTGGCAGTAATGCCCGTTTGCTTAAGTTAGCGATATGAATTTCAACTTTCAGTAAGTCAACTAGAAATAGATATTTTGGGGAATAGAGAAAGATATCTGAGGTATTGCTTTACATGCATCATATGAAGTCTATTTAATGTAAGATTATTTTTATTAGGAATAAATGTTGAAAAAGGACAAAGAATTCTTATGGTCCATCATGCACAAATATTTCATAGAATAAAAATAAGATTTTTATAAACTACTATGTATAAAATAAATAAGCTGTAAGGATATATTGTATAGCACAGGGAATATAACCAATATTTTATAATAACTATAAATGGAGTATAACCTTTAAAAATTGTGAGTCACTATGTTGTACACCTGAAACATATAATATTTAAACTATGAAAATAAAAATTAAATTAATTAAAAAAAATAAGATTTTTGTTTTTTGTTTTGTTTCAGCTAAGGTTGGTTGTTCTAGCTGTAAGTATTTTTAAATTGTATATTCTTTTTTAAAGACTGTCAAATTCAGCCTTGCTTAATTAAATAACATTAAAACCACCTATTGATCATGTCACTTGATACAAACTACTGATCTATTTAATGGAAAAGTAGCTAATATTTTGAGGGGGTCGTTTTGTATTTTGTTTTACTGAATTCATTTAATATTTTAGTCTAAACATCCAATTTAGTTCTCCTTGAATACTTAGCCTCTACAATTTACTAAATTGTAAATTATTTTTAAATAGGTATATAGTAATCCAGAAGACCCTCAGGTAAGTATGCTTAAGTTATTAAAAAAAAATAATGCCAAGAAACCCCCATAATGCTTCTAATATCTATAAGTAACATAAAAATATAATAATATCCAGTGCTTTTAACTGTGCTTTTATCAATGCACTTTCACATATATTTTCAAAATTTGAACCTCATAAAGACTTTTTTGAGGTAAGACAGGGCTTGTATTGTTATATTTAAACAGATTAATACACTTACTACAAGAGAGATTACGTGACTGACCCTAGGCCACAAAGACAAACCACTAGAAATAACCTAAATCTCCTGACTTCTGGTTCTTTGCAATATTTTTTAATTATATTCTTGTTTTAGAATTATAAAATGTTTGAGTTTGAGAAAAATAAGATACTCATCCTTAATCTTTGAATATTCACTCCAATCCAGTCACATCTACCTGTTCATCTGACAGTTAAAGGAAAGAAAGGGTTATAATAAATGAAAGGGAAAACCAGAAGACAAGAAACAAAGGGGAAAGATCTACTGAGTGCTTACTATTCCTAGGCTCTGTTCTTTGGGGTTTCATGTGCATTATCTCATTTATTCATTATAACCATCATGAGGTAATATATCATTATCATCTCCACTCTATAGATGAGGAAACCTAGACACAAGGTTTCTTGTGTAAGGTCATAGTGGCAGAACCAGAATTTGGACCTAAGAAGGCCAGTTCATGATCTGAGTGCTTACCCATTACACTATAGCTGTTACAATATCGTGTTTCCTTCACTCATGGAGAAGCAGATTTTTAAAAAAGAAAGAGAAAGCTAACCCCATCCCTAAGTGAGCAATGGAATATAAAGAAAGCAATAAAAGTATTAGAGCTTCAAGAGAGCTAGGAATGTCTTTTCTTTGATACTACAAATTAAGCCTACAATTAATGCTTAATATATGCCCATGGTGACGAAATCATATGGGCAAAGGCTATGAATTATTTGATTGCTCAGAAACTGTTCAGAAAATGTACAGAAAATGTACATCTGAAGATGTTTTATAGTTGCACATTTTTTCTTTCAGTAAAAGAGCAACATTGCTGATGCACTAATATTTATTGAATGCTTAGTGTGCCAGATACTTTATTAAGGGCTCTATATAAATTATCCCATTTGATAAATATTCATAGGCACCAATGAGATAGGTACTATTTTCAACCCCTTTTATTAGCTGGGGAAACTGAGACTTAGTGGGCTTAAATGACTTGCTTGTGGTTACCAAGGATTGAAGCCCTGTGCTTAGTCATTCTGTTAGAGGAAGAGATGTGCTGCCTCCCTCACCTGCCTGCTAAGGAGTTCCTTCCCTCTGGTATGTAAAACATACATTGCAATGACC
Source organism: Pseudorca crassidens (assembly GCF_039906515.1). Lineage (NCBI taxonomy): Eukaryota > Metazoa > Chordata > Mammalia > Artiodactyla > Delphinidae > Pseudorca > Pseudorca crassidens. Next base: position 108,119,215 of record NC_090297.1, on the reverse strand, counting down.
GAGGGAATAACTATCTCTCCAACACTGAAGCCCCGGATCCCAGACCCTGGGAATTGACTATTAGGACTGGAAAGTTTCAATGGACGAATAGGGATTAACATGCAGAAGAAATTATTAAATAAATGGTGAGTCATACAAAAGCTATATATAGCTACTTGGCCACCAGTACTGTATATCAGATTCATAACTGCAGTATTTTCTATTTAAGACAATTTCAGAATGTTACCAGTTTAAATTCAAGTACACCAGTAATGGACCAATCATGGACTTCATAAGGTATTGTTCTATAGTTTTCTTTTTGTATTACAGATTACCACTTATTAATACTATATAGCTAAACTTCAGGAATAATTCTGAAACTTCTCAAACATCCCCAATTAACCATCAAGGATACAAAATATTCTTGGAGTGGCTGCAAGCCAGAATTCTGTGGCTAATTATATACTGTTTTGATTGTGAAACAGAGCCAAAGAGTAGGAAAGCCACTGTATGCTTAAGTTATTAGAAATACAGTAAAGGGCTTCCCTGGTGGCGCAGTGCTTAAGAATCCACTTGACAATGCAGGGGACACAGGTTTGATCCCTGGTCCAGGAAGATCCCACGTGCCACGGAGCAACTAAGCCCGTGCGCCACAACTACTGAGCCTGCTTTCTAGAGCCTGTGGGCAACAACTACTGAGCCCGCGTGCCACAACTACTGAAGCCTGCATGCCTAGAGCCCGTGTTCCACAAGAGAACCCACCGCAATGAGAAGCCCACGCACCGCAACGAAGAGTAGCCCCCTGCTCGCTGCAACCAGAGAAAAGCCCGTGCACAGCAATTAAGACCCAGTGCAGCCAAAAATAAAATAAATAAAATAAAATAAATTTTTAAAAATTAAAATAAAAGAAATACAATAAAAGTCCATCATTCGTTTCCTTTAAACATCTTGTATAAAATGCATATTAATTTAATATATGTAAATTAGTTTATAATAATAATATTAACAGTGATATTAATTTTTATAATAGTGGCATTAAAACACATTATATCACAATTTTTAACTTAACAACTTAATGCTTTAATGGGAATAAGAATCTCAAGTAGTAAAATGTGAAGTTATGTTATTAGAAGCTATGGGTGCTATAAAAGAAATTAATGTGTGATTCTCTTCCAGTAAAAACCAAAGCAGTGAATCTAGTATGTCATCTGCTGACACCAAGAAAGCAAGTATTCTTCTCATTCGCAAGATTTATGTTCTAATGCAAAATCTGGGACCTTTACCTAATGATGTTTGTTTGACCATGAAACTTTTTTACTACGATGAAGGTACTATTTCCAGTTCATCCTGTTTCAGTTGATATCTGTATATTTTCTTGTCATCGAAACAGTTTCCATCCCAAATGTTTGTAAGCACCTAAATTGTTATATATTTTTTGAAATTATAAAATTTATATTTAATATCAGTATTTGAAAAAATATACACAACTTCTCCAGTGGTCTGAACATGTCCATGTGAAGTTCAACCTCATTCATAACTAAGGAAGTGAAGCAATGAGATACCATTTTTCAGTTATCAGATCAGTAAAACTTGTAAAATCATTGTTGGCAAGGGTGTGGGAGTAAGCAGGTACTTTTGTATACTCTTGAGGGAATGTATATAGGTGCCATGTAACATTTTAAGAGGACAGTTTGGCAGTATCAAAATTTGGCACATTCTCTTTAATCCAGAAATTCTGTAGCTAGAAGAGTATCTTGCGAATATACTTAGACAACCTTGCAAGGTTATAGGTTTATGAGGATTTTCATAATGTATTGGTTAAACCAGGAACAACCTTGAGTTGTTTATTGGAGGACTGAGTAAATAAATTATGGTGCATCTATATAGTAGTGCTGTGCAAGCTATTTAAAAGAATGTGCTGATAAATTGTTATCCAAAAAATATTAAAAACAGATTAAAAGGTGATGTTAAAGGGCTTCCCTGGTGGCGCAGTGGTTAAGAATCCGCCTGCCAATGCAGGGGACACAGGTTTGAGCCCTGGCCCACATGCCGCGGAGCAACTAAGCCCATGCGCTACAACTACTGAAGCCCACGTGCCGTGCTCCACAATAAGAGAAGCCACTGCAATGAGAAGCCCACGCACTGCAACGAAGACCCAACGCAGCCAAAAATAAAAATAAATTAAATAAATTTTTTAAAAAAAGGTGATGTTAAAAACAGCTAGGTACAGAAGAGTATGACCTCATTTGTGTTTTTTAAAGAGATATACATGTATTTATTATATAATTTAAATATTATATATTATATTTATTATATAAATATATAAAATATATACTTTACATGCATCGTATCTTCTAGAAGAACATAAAGCATCAACAATAACTAACATTTATTGAATACTTAACTCTGTGCCAGTTCTGTTCTGAGCATTTTACAGACTTTAATACCACAGTGACCCTATGAGGTAGGTACTAGTATTTACCCCACTTGACGGATGAGGAAACCAAATCAAGGATGACAAGTAGTTTCCTCAAGGTCACATAGTCAGTCAAGTGTAGGGAAAAAAGTTTACCTTTAAGGAATAAAATAGGAACTTGGAGATAGTAGGAGAGTGATTTTTACTTTTTATTATATGTTCTTCTATACTGTTTGAAATTTCTTTAATCTGCATATATTTTATAATAATAAAAATTAATGTATTTTCTTCAGTTTCATGAACAGCACAGTTTATACTTACTTTTCTGCAGTTACACCCCCAGGTTACCAGCCTCCTGGTTTTAAGGATGGTAATTGTGAAGGAGTGATATTTGAAGGGGAGCCTATGTACTTAAATGTGGGAGAAATCCCAACACCTTTTCACACCTTCAAAGTAAAAGTGACCACTGACAAAGAACGAATAGAAAATATTGATTCATCTGTATTAACACCAAAACAATTAAGAACACCACTTCAAAAAATTCTTATGGACAAAGATGATTTCAAAGATGAACAGGAGCATTACATAAGTGTAAGTATATTCAAAGAGTTATGAAGAACAAGAGTAATGAATGTTTGATTCAATTCTGAGGACTTTAATAGCTATAAATATTTATTACAATCATAAACTCAAGTTTGGAAGGGACCTTAAAGAAGGTTAAGGTTTGTGGTTTTAAAACTTTTTACCTGGATGCAAACAACATTATTCTCAGAAATTTAAAAGCACAACTACTGTGAATGAAGTAGGGAATGGTCCTGGAGGCCGAGCCACTCACCACGTCACCTACCCTCATAGTGGACTCTGAGGAAACCCCTTGGTCTGGAGTGTAATTTGAAAATCACAGAATTCCCTAGTGCTGCAGTGTTTAGGACTCAGCGCTTTCACTGCCAGGGCCTGGGTTCAGTCCCTGGTTGGGGAGCTAAGATCCTGCGGCGCGGCCAAAAAGAAAAGAAGACCACTGAACTACTCTAATTCCCCAACGAATGCTGGAATCTTTTCTACCATACAACACCCCTACTAAGTGCTCATGCTTGAATTTCTTCAGGGCCTGGAAATTCAGTGTCCTGAAGCAGCCTGGAAGTTCCTGGAAGGCAGGAAAAGTGTCTTATCTTTTTAATCCTCCTGTCCCTAACACTTAGATTTACGGAATGCATTCTCAGTATTGGTTGAATGAATGGATGAATTGAAGTATAAAAAAAGCTTTTTTTGTTATAGCCTCACTCCCAGAAAATCTTTCATCATTAATATAATTGTTCTTAAAAAAATATATATATATAATTGTTCTTTAATCTCATCTTTGTTGTCTTCTCTTGTCTCATTTTATTCTAAATTATGACCACAGTTCTTATGTATAGAGATTGACTATTCTGATTTAGGTTCTGTGGCCACATCCTTACAAGTAGAAAATTCAGTTTTTAACCATTTCAGTCAAAGAATAAGGAATTTTCTTCCTAAAACCTAAATCCCAGTCTTGCCTTATAAACAAATATGGCTGGGATTTATGAAGCGTTCTTTAAAATATTTAAAGCTCTTTGACAAATGTCACAAAAGGAATAATAATTATAGACATTAAACCTTTGCTATTTCTACCATACCATAACTGTGCTTATCCTTCCCCAACTCCCTGAAGAGGGTTGGGTCATATTCAGAGTCTATGCTGATATCTATACAGAAATTCCAGAGCTACAGAAGGAGTAGCTTATTGTGTGACCATGTCTAATTCAGTGTTCTCAAACAATAGTAAGATCTAAGTGTTCTTAGAACCATCATACATTTTTGAGAAAGTTGTATATTTTTATCATCTGCCTTAAAGCAACCCTGCAAAGTAAAAAAAAAAAAATAGGATTTTATACTTTGGATAAATAAGTTGCCTTATTATAGTAATTATAGGGCCACTTTATTTCTAGCAAGTGTAAGGTCATTGTAGTGTTATGTTATATTTAACCTTCACATAAAACAAATTTGTTCATAAATATTCTACCCAGTTGTTTTAGTTTCTTTTTGAAATATGTCCATTTTTTCCTTCATGTAATTATGTAGAATGATTTTGACATTGAAACTAAAATGGAAGAGCAGAAAAAAAACCCTGGATCTTCTGAACTTGGAGGTAAGAAGTTAATGAAAATGTAAATTAATTCACTTCCAATTCAATTTTATACCATTTTAGCTATTTTTTTTTAACAGAACCAGGTGTAGTTTGTGAAGAAGATGAAGCTATGAGGTCTAAAGAAAGTCCAGATCTTTCAATTTCTCATTCTCAGGTATAAATTTGACAGTTCTATCTCACTTCTAATTTTATTTTTTTCAAAAGACAGGTGCTTATATGCTTATTTAGTTATTTCTCAGATTTTCTTATATTCTAGGTCTTTTAGAAGAAAATTAGGTATTAAGAATGCTTATTAATAAAATTCGATAATTATACGTTGAAAAGTTTTAAGTATTTTATTGGTTGATTTGTTTAGTAATGAACCTAAATACTGTTCAGAGAATCTCAGAATTTCAGAGCTAAATAAAATCTTAAGCAATTATTAACTCCACAACCCTTTGTATTTACAAATGGACTATATAATACATTTTTGTTGCCTTGGAGCAGAACATGTTTAATTTTGTTTTCTACACACAGTAAAATCCTGAAATAACATTTAGGTAAAATCAACATGAAAGTAATGGGACTGATGATTGTCTGCCTTCCTTTGCGCAGCCTTTCTTCAATGGGGGTGGGCTGAAGTTCTTATCTTCTGGAAGAGTGGTGCCTAGTGATAATTTGGGACTTTCTGAATTCAGTGAATGGTCAATTGTGTACAGTGTCAGTTTCACTATCTTTACCTTTGTACTTTTTATGACAGAACCAACACAAAATTATTGGTTTTCATTAACCCAAAATAGCAAGACCCTAAATTTTATGTGATTGAATTTTTGACCCCCATTATTGTTACGAAAAACTTTTATTATATTATTTTATGTGGTTTTGTGTAATTATTTTCTTTTCTAGGTTGAGCAGTTAGTCAGTAAAACATCTGAACTTGATGTGTCTCAAAGCAAAACAAGAAGTGGAAAAATCTTTCAGAATAAAATGGTAAAAGCATCTCTTTAGATTTGTTTTCCATTCTAACCTTGTAATTTCCCCCCATATTTGAGTTTATTTTGCTTTTAATACTTCATTTATTGGACCAACGTTTGGTAAGCACATACTATGTTTCAGGTACTTTACTAGGTGCTGGAGGTATAACTTGTTCTTAGATGAAAATGTAGTAATTGGAGGTCAACAAGCAGTGATACAGGGCCATAATAACAGTCTGAATAGGCTACATAGAGGCACAAAGGAAAGAATGGTTAATTTTACTGAAGGTACAGTAGAGAGGGGAGGGACTTCCCTGGTGGCGCAGTGGCTAAGAATCCGCCTGCCAATTCAGGGGACACAGGTTCAAGCCCTGGTCCAGGAAGATCCCACATGCCCTGGAGCAGCTAAGCCCGTGCACCACAACTACTGAGCCTATGCTCTACAGCCCACGAGCCACAACTACAGAGCCTACGTGCCACAGCTACTGAAGCCCGTGCGCCTAGAACCCGTGCTCTGCAACAAGAGAAGCCACCCTAATGAAAAGCCTGCGTGTCGCAACGAAGAGTAGCCCCCTCTTGCCCCAACTAGAGAAAGCCCGCGTGCAGCAATGAAGACCCAACACAGCCAAAAATAAATAAATTTATTTTAAAAAAATAGAAAGGGGAATCCAGGAAAGGCTTTGAGAAGTGATGCTATCATCCAGACTCCCAAGGAAATTTCCTAGAACACCAAACTGTTCCCATGTTCTATCTTGTAAATGGACTATCGTGTTAATAAGACATTAAAAATGACTGTTTTATGAGTTGTACTGAATAGAAATTTGTATTTTATTTAGACCCTTAAGTTACTCTCAAAGGTTCAGAGGTGAAGAAAAAGCATTCTGTAAAATGTAAGGAAACAAATAGCACACTCTAACAGTGGTACGCTGGAGCATTTGTTTCCAACTCTTTATTCAGTGACATCATGTTGACAGCTTGAAACTGGACATGATGAGAGTATTCATAGCATGGAAATCAGCAAATGCCTCAACTCAGGATTTCTTTCTCCCAGAGAACTGGTTGTTAAACATTTACCAGAACACCATTGATGATAGTGCCATTTTTAGGTATCCTTTTTTTCCACATTCTCGATGGGAAGTTAAGAACTGGTAGAAGGCAGCGTTCAAACTAGTGTGCTGAGAAAAGCAAGAGATAAAAGAATTTCAAAAATTACTACCTCTAGCAGCAAAATGTTCTTCCTAGGCAGCTTCTGTTTAGGATGAGTATTCTTTACTATCCTTTACTCCACCAAAGTACTCCTGTATTTGAGAATAATGACTGAATTATGGTTAGAAAAGCGCAGGAAATGAAAATATTTAATAATATATATACTAAGGAAGTTATCATTGAAAAGGACATTGCAAGCATCAGAAAATAAGTATGTACTTTTAGAGAATAATACTATAGCAGCTAATAATTTGTCACCATCCAATATTCATTTTAAAAACCGCATATGTAGCATTATTCACAATAGGCAAAAGGTGGGGAAAAAAACCTAAATGTAACAGATGAATGGATAAACAAAATGTGGTATTCTTTTTTTTTTTTTTTTTTTCTGTACGCGGGCCTCTCACTGTTGTGGCCTCTCCCGTTGTGGAGCACAGGCTCCAGACGCCCAGGCTCTGTGGCCATGGCTCACGGGCCCAGCCGCTCCGTGGCATGTGGGATCTTCCCAGACCGGGGCACGAACCCGTGTCCCCTGCATCGGCAGGCGGACTCTCAACCACTGCGCCACCAGGGAAGCCCCAAAATGTGGTATTCATACAGTAGACTATTATTATTCAGCCATAAAAAGGAATGAAGTACCAGTACGTTTCTTTAAGTGAAAGAACCCAGTCACACACACACTATATATATATATATATATATATATATATATATATATATATATATATATAAATATGGTTCCCTTTATATGAAAGCCCAGAATAGGGATTTGTATAGAAACAGAAAGTCTTAATGCTGGCGGGAGGATGGGGGAATAGGGGAGTGATAGCTATAAGGGTACAGGATTTCTTTTTGGAGGATGAAAGTGCTGTAAAATTGACTGTGGTGATGGTTGCACAACTCTGTGAATATACTTAAAATCACTTAATTTTGTACACTTTTAAATGGATGAATTGTATGGTATCTGAATTATATCGCAGTAAAGTTGTTCTTTTAAAAACCGCATATAGCTGCCTGCGGTTGAAAAAGCATGTTTGTTGTTCTTTGAGAAATAACCAATTAGTAATTATTCTATCTTTGTGGAGGCTAATGGAAATCAACAAGTAAAATCTTCTAAGGAAAATCGGAAGAGAAGTCAGCTTGAATCTGCGAAAACAGTAAGTCTTATATATAGGCTGAATAAAATAGCAAGTATCAGAATATCATTACTATAGATTAAATTTAATGATAAATATGATTATATTCCTGGATATACCTCAGAGCTCTGGTATCTAAATCTTGTTTAAATATATTTGATTCTAAAAAATGGGGTGATTTTAAAATAAAATATGCTATGTGGTTTATTAATTTTTCCATGTAAACATTTACTGTCTTATTCCATGAATGATCTGAAATAGTTGGAGGAATTTATAAAATAAAAATCAACATCAGGGAACTTCCCTGGTGCACAGTGGTTAAGAATCCGCCTGCCAATGCAAGGGACACAGGTTTGATCCCTGGTCCAGGAAGATCCCACATGCCACGGACCAACTAGGTCTGTGCACCACAACTACTGAGCCTGCACTCTAGAGCCCGTGTGCCACAACTACTGAAGCCCGCGCGCCTAGAGCCCATGCTCTGCAACAAGAGAAGCCACTGCAGTGAGAAGCCCGCACACCGCAACTAGCGAAAGCCTACGCGCAGCAACAAAGACCCAATGCAGCCAAAAATAAATAAAAATAAAATAAAAATTTAAAAGATCTATGTCAGGAAAAATATGAATAGAATGAGAAAATGAGAGTACAAGAATATTCAGGCCATTTTATTTATATAGAATTAGAATTGGGCCACAGGTTTGATCTGAGCTTTCTAGAGAAAGTAGAAACAAGGTAAGTTACCAAATCCACATGTTCTCTAAAAATATAGCATCTCCTCCTAGTACCTTAGAAGAAAGAAAATTTTCCTGACCTAAATCTTGTAACAGTTGTCTTATATTTGGAACCTTATTTTACCAAATCAGATAATGTATTTGTCATTTCTGAGATAAATATTTATACTTTTTCAACCAGAATTTTTATTAGTAGTAGTAGGTTAAAATTAGATAACTGAAAACTTAAGATTCTTTTTAGAAATCAAGTGTTAAAGGGGTAATCTCAAAAATATACTAGTTGGTTAATACTGTTTTCAATTTATATATCTTAAGAAGGGAATGGAATAACCTGATATATTAGGTTCTTTAATTTTTTCCCCAGTGTATTAAGCCTTGATTTTTTCTGCAAAATCATAATCCAATTTGTATCATTAGTGAGTTTTACCAGAAAAATAAAAGTTTGATAACTCAGAATCTTGTTAGCAATTTTCCTAATTCACCCTCCCATTCATTCAAGGGTGCAATGAATTTCTAAAATCTATCGGGCACTGCTAAGCACCATATACAAAAACAAAACATGATTTAAATCTTACATGATGCCAAAGTGGAATGTTTCTCTATTTGCAGCTCATTTTTTAATCTCTCCCCCCTCATTCCCCTCAAAATATTTTACTATTTTGAGAACATAATGTCAAATCTATCTTTCTAACTACTCCAACATCCCTAATGAAAACCTTATATTTTGTAAGGCTATACTTTCAGCAGCCATCAGGATATATAAATATGTCAATAATAAAATTTACCTACTTTTAGAGAACCCAGCTATCCTATCTTAGGAAATGGTATGTTAGTTACAAATGTTTAAAAGAAGAAAGGAAAGAAGGAAGGAAGGAAGGGACCTCAGAGACATGAAAAAGCTCAAAACTTAAAGACATTTAAACAGGAAAGTATCTATTCTTAGTAGTTGTTTTCTTTTGACAGGTCCTTCATCACCTTGATTCTTCTAGTCAAGAGTCAGTGCCAAAAAGAAGAAAGCTTAGTGAACCAAAGAAAAATACATAAAAAAATTTATTTCTGGGCTTCCCTGGTGGCGCAGTGGTTGAGAGTCCGCCTGCCGATGCAGGGGACACGGGTTCGTGCCCCGGTCCTGGAGGATCCCACATGCCGCGGAGCGGCTGGGCCCGTGAGCCATGGCCGCTGAGCCTGCGCGTCCGGAGCCTGTGCTCCGCAACGGGAGAGGCCACGGCAGTGAGAGGCCCACGCACAGCAAAAAAACAAACAAAAAAAAATTTATTTCTGCATGTTTGCAAAGTTCTTCACAACATTTAAAGGACATTATATTACTGTTTTAAGGTGTGTTTGCCCTACCTCTGAAAACTTACATGTAGTCTTAAGAAGTTAGTACACTAAAATTAATCCTTAGCTGACTATCATATTGTGATCCTTAATCTTATCTGAGACAAACTCAGGAGAACTTTTGAATTAAAAGTACCAGTGTCATAATTTGTTATGTTAATTATCTACTCAATATTGATCTATCTTCCATTTTGGTGGACACTTTCTTTTAACATATATTAACGTTTAAGGTCCTCTAAAGCCATTTTTTGAAGTAAATAATGTTTATTTTGGTATTAAATTTTGATAGTAATTCACTTTTTACTTGTGTTAAAACTATACAATTTAACTGGCTATGTCTGTCATGTTATTAAAACAATGTTCTTCAGTACTTTGATATAGTGTATTAACATGATAATATATAATGTACAATTAAAAATCGGTGCTTTAACTTTTAACATTTTTTACTACAAGAGAAAATGATTTTAAAGTCTGCCATTTTTGGCAGCATAAATAAAATATTGTTCAGCATCTAGACTCTTTCATGGCTTCTAATTTTTATTTAAATAGAAAATTTTTAGGCACTAATTTTGAGATCATTTCAGTAGATGTTACTTTGCAAGAGTTGAGCACGCTTTCTAGAACTTTTGAGTGGTAGTGAAAGATACTGTGCTTTTAGTGAGAAACCTGGGACCCGGTTCCAGACTTGACTGTTTTCTGTGCTCTAGAAAAGAAAAGCTTAAAACTTGGTCTGTTTGCCTCTTGCATTTTCAGCAGCCATATTCTAAAAACATATTATTATCCGTGGGCTTGCCAGTAACAAGCACTAATAGCGAATGTTAGAATGAATGCTATGGTAGAAATGTGCCTATTCTGTTTAATGTAAACCAAGTAAACGTCCACAAACTGACTCAGATCGGTTTTTTCTGGAACAGGAAAGTTAGGGATAAGCTAACTGTCGAAAACAACCAATTTTTAAATGTTTATGTATTCTTAGCTTTATTGGATCCCAACCCATCTCACCTAATTGTCACAGTACAGTATACACTGCTACAGTAACACACCTGCTACACTGAGGTTGACCAACAGAAACCTTTGTAGATCGGCAGCTGGTGATAGCTCACCGAACGCTTTGATTGGCCGGTTTAATGGAGGGTGGGGAGCGCAGCCCTCTTTCCTTTCTCTACCAAGGTTCCTTCATTGGATTGACCAGCTGTCAGGTTGAGCCCAAACCTGCCTCCTTTTGGTGGTGTTTGTCTGGATCGCAACGCAGTAGCCGGGCGGGGGGAAAGCCTCCCCTCGTAAGCTCCGATTGGCTGAACTCAACCTTGGAGGTTTCTGATTGGTCCAATGAAGAAACCAAGGTAGGTTGCTTAGTGATCCTGAGGAAGCTGATGTGTTATTCCTTCTGTGCATCGAAGGATCAGGAAGTTTGTTCTCTCTGCGTGGCTGAGAAGTTTTTCACCTACTCGGTCGGGGGTGGGGGGGTGGGGGTGGGGACAGGTGTCCCCCTGAAATAGAGCGCAAGCTGCAGCCTGAGTTTGGCCGTAACCCAGGAAATAACGTCAGGTAAGCAACGGGGGAAATATCAATACATTTTCTAACGTCGAAAAAAAAAAACCTCCAAATTTTTCATTTTGTGGGGAGAGGGAGGTTTTTATTTATTTAATTTTGGGGCCCTTGGGTTTTTTTTTTCAAATAGGGTCTTTAACTAGTAAATGTCCAAGGGCGATTAATTTTTCAAAGAAAATGCCCCATTATTTTTTTGCCCTGAAGATTTAAAGTTTCTTGGATTGGGTTAGGATATGAGCTCTATTCACCGTGCCAGATAGGGTTAGTGCCTTTAAGCATTTATTTCATGCTTCTCTTCCTCTTTCACTCTTCTTCCCACCTCCCGCCAAGAATTATTTGAAATATAGCCTTGTACAAAGAATCTTTTGTAAGTCACTTCATTTGTATTTCTTTTTTAAACGTTTACATGCATTTCTGAGTATTCATTTTAATCAGTATATATTTATCGAGCAGTTACAACGTTAAAGACATTGTGCTAGTTTCTATGGAGAATATAAAAACCCAAGAAGACAATATCCCTGCCCTCAAGAAGTTTACAGTTGAGAGACAGCCATACCAAAAGAAAGACTATAATAAATACTTTAAAGGAAGTAAGTATAAATAAAGTTGTGTGAACGTACAGCTGAGGAGAGACCTATTCTGGCTATGGGACATAGGGGTAATGGAGAAGCAGATTCACTGAAGGCTTTACAGTGGGTCCTCAATAGGACTTTGAAGAATGTGTAGAATTTAGAAAGGAAGGGAAAAGGGAGAGAACTCCAGCCTGTACAAAGGAGAGAGGTGGAAGGCATGGACATGTTTGAGAAATGGTTTAACAGTACATAATTGGGAGTAATGGAAGATATTACTAGAAGATAGAATGGGATCCAGTCTCTTGAATGCATTCTTTTGATCTTGAAAAAGCTATTTTCAGTAATTGCTGATTTAAAATATTTATTGTATTTCATCTTAAAAATGACATTTAGATATATCTAAAGTATGCTAACTTTAAACTTTATCACACATGGTAGTGCAATTTCTCTTGACTGTAGATTTTAAAAAAACTATAGTGCATGGTATAAAAGGGCTTGTGCTCTGATTTTTTTTGTACTTGAGAAAGAATCTGCTAATCTTTTAACATTCTCTTGCCAGTGCTTTCTGTTGTCAGCTGTTTGTGTATTTGCAAGGTGGCTAGCCTAGGGATAGAGATGAAAGTTACTACACATGATCTGAGTGTTATTCTGTAGACTGGTAATCTCCAAAGTGAATGCATGAAATGAGTCATTAGGGTTTGGGAAGGAAATATTAGAACATATATTTCTATTTAGTTTTTCTTAATTTTTTTTCACTATTTTTTTGTATGTTTTATAATGAACTGTTGAATATTTATAGAAATTGCACATAAATTACTGTATGCTCTTCGGAGCTGGATGCTCACAATTTTTTGCTGTTCCATATTATTTAACTTGGGGAGAATCCATTTTGTGAAAGGAATCACAATGATTATGTGATTAGGTTATGCACAAGAAATCAGCACGCTTAAAAGTCGGTCCTGGGCTTCCCTTGTGGCGCAGTGGTTGAGAGTCCACTTGCCGATGCAGGGGACACGGGTTCGTGCCCCGGTCTGGGAAGATCCCACATGCCGCGGAGCGGCTGGGCCCGTGAGCCATGGCCGCTGAGCCTGTGCGTCCGGAGCCTGTGCTCCGCAATGGGAGAGGCCACAACAGTGAGAGGCCCGCGTACCACAAAAAAAGAAAAAAAAAAGTCGGTCCTTTCTACTGGTCTTTAGAATTAATGATTTGATTTCTTGTCAATGCCTCCAGTGGAGTTCAACCTATTTTACTTTGGAAAAGATATTGTTATCCACCTAATTTTTTCTGGTCATTACTCTTTCCTTTCTTTATTTAAGTTTGTAAATATTTCTTACCTATATATATTTTTAGTATGCATTTATGAATATCTAGATGTTTATTTACATAAGCACACATATAGATATTTTTTCATCACCCCCTCCAGAGACAGGTAAGAATGACCACTTTAACTCACCGGGCCCGTCGTACAGAAGGAGGGAAGAACTCTGAAAAGAAGGTGGAAAGTGAGGAAGACACTAATCAAGACAGAAGTCAAGACAATGAGGACACTGAAGACTCTAAGGATATCCGCCTCACGCTTATGGAAGAAGTATTGCTCCTGGGACTAAAAGATAAAGAGGTAATGCAATTGGATTTGCTATGCTGTCTCAAAGACTTAAATATTGGAATGTTTTTAGGAAGTAATCTGATAAAATATTTTCATTAATACTAAATTGGCCTTAGAATTGTGCTTCAGCCATCTGGGGGATGGGGGAGTTTGGGAGGATGGTTGATACTTGGAGGGTAAAATCCAGAAGTATAATTCTTGAAGTATAATTTAATTACAAAATTACTCCAGAATTTTAGAAGATGTAACACAGTATAAAGTGTTTGTACTTGTAGTTTCCCAAGTGAGATTGATGGTGAAATAACCTCTTATTAAACTAAGAAAGAGGGCTCACACATTGAAGTCTTCTTGAGCTTTGGGGAGAAAAGTCTTTTAAATGAGAAGACAAGGAACATGTATGATTAGCTGTCTTACAAAAATAAACAGGGGTTGGTTTCTTATAATACAGAAGAATAACTCTTATTCTATTCTGTGTATCTTTATTTTTATTAGTGGTTTTGGACAAGCAGAGCAGCTATTTTTTTAAAAAATATTTATTTATTTATTTGGCCGCGCCGGGTCTTAGCTGCAGCATGTGGGATCTTTGTTGCCGCGTGCAGGATCTTTAGTTGATGGCACGTGGGATCTTTAATTGCAGCATGAAAACCTTAGTTGTGGCCTGTGGGATCTAGTTCCCTGACCAGGAACCTGGACCCCTTGCACTGGGAGCGAGGAGTCTTAACCACTGGACCACCAGGGAAGTCCCTCTATTCTGTGGATTTTTAGAAGTTAAATATCAACAATTGATGAGGATTATTTTAGAAAATGTTTTAAAATTAATTACAGCTTTCCCTTTTTTCTAATTTTTCCCTTATTAACAGAACATCTATTTTATAATGAAATTAGTCGAGATAGCAAATCTTGTGATACAACCAAATATTTTCTTGGCTTTTCTATTAGTAGTATACATTATCCTTCACTTGTAATTTAACTTTTTATTGTCTTTTCTCATCACTTTCTTCGCTAATGAAGAGGTTATAAAAATATACAAATAGGGGCTTCCCTGGTGGTCCAGTGGTTAAGACTCCGCGCTTCCAAAGTAGGGGGCGAAGATTTGATCCCTGGTTGGGGAACTAAGATCTCACATGCTGTGCAGTGCAGCCAAAAAAAAAAGGATATACAAATAATATTTTAAATAATCTACTTCCTTGTTAAGAAGACTTTGGTGAGTACAAAAAGAGGCATATTTATTATTGGCCTCAGTTTTGAAAACTTATCAAATTAAAATGTTACTTTATATTAAAAAAATACTAAATGTGGCTTTGATTGTTGTTCTTAGAAATGAATTGGTTACATACATCCAGTAATATCTGTTCTTTTCTACATTGACTCCTCAACTTGAGAATACCCTTATTTTAGTTTAGTTTAGTTTTTCTTTACCATTTTTCCCTTCTCTGATTTTTGTCATGTTAAATTACCAACTTGAACAGAAATTAAAAGACTTGTTATAGCCTGTGTATTATTAAAACTAACGTTAGAGACATTCCCATGTGTACTTGGCCAAGATGCAAATATATCATAAAATCTTACCCGGAAGAATATATTCCTGTTTGCTGAGAAAGTTGGTGAGGGTCTAGTTTTATAAAAGTCAAATAAATGAAAAAGCAAAACTGACTCTCTAAGAGAAAGTCAGAGTAGGTCTGAAGATTAGGTGGTATAAATACTATTTTGAGATGTTTACACGGTGCCTAGGAAACATTCAATCACTAAAACAGAAGAGCATATTAGATCTAAAATGCTGTTTTGTTTGTTTCAGTTTTGAATAGGAATGATTAATTTCCTGCTGAACCTAGGTACTAGAATTTTTGCTTCTGTTCTGTAGCAAAACTGCCTTTGGACTTGTCTTTGTGTTCCTAAATTTATAATAGTTAATATAAACTTAAGGAAATAAGATAAAAAAATAAAGGAGCTTGTTTAGAGCTATGATCGTAGTGCGTATTCAACATGTTGGTGAAATACTGTATAAAGATGGGCAGATAATATCCACCTTTTGAATTGTTTGAATTTTATTTTTGGAGATAGCTGATAAATTAAGTTTTTAGCTTTCAGTTGGCTCAGAAAGAATGAGAAATGATAAATCCTTAGGCGTACATAAATAGGAGAGGTCAAACCTTCTGATTTATTAAAGTAGTAATAGTTGTTCCAAAATGCCAGTTACATAACTTTCTCTAAAAAATACTACATTGATTTCCAGCTCAACTTATTTTCTTCTTACCTCTCAAACCACTTGTTGATTTATTTAATCAATGTTTAATGTGCTTAGCATTATACAAATACTAAGGTAAATATAAAATAGTATAATATTTTATACTATAAAACAAATAATATGTCTATATATACTATAAAACAAATAATACGTCTTTTTAAAAATTAAGTAACCCAAAAAAAAAAAAATTAAGTAACCCAAAGCTCCATCAACAGAAGAGTGGATAAAAATGAATCGTTCATTTATTTAAATGAGTATAAATATATTTTTATATAGAATGAAAATGAACATTGTTACAAAACATGTATGATTCTCATATATGTTCAACAAAGGAAGCCAGACACAAAAGAATACATATTGTATGATTATGTGTATATAAAATTCAAAAAACTAAACTATGGTATCTGGGATTGCATATTTAGGTGGTAAAACATACAGAAAAGCAAGAAGGGGATTACCATAGTTGTTAGGGTAGTGAGGAGCAGGGGAGGAGGGGAGTTTTAGTGATTAGACAAGAGCATGAAGGGGTTTCTGGGTGCTAACAGTTTTCTATTTCTCTACTTGGGGAACGTTTCATGGATATGCACTTGGGGATAAATCATTGAGCTTTTCACTTTTGTGTACTCTTCTGTGTGTGCATTACATTTCACAATTCAAAAGATTTTTAAAGAAGTAAACGACAACTAAAAAACAGCAAGTGTTTCCAAGTTAGAACAGTAAGAGCAGAGGAAGTTGGAGGAAGGAGAGATCATCATAAGTGGAAATAATCTGGGGAAGAACAGAAGGCAGTAAAACCAGCTGGGCCTGTAAGAATGGATAGGATTTACATAAATGGAAGAAGGGAAGGGAACACATTCTGGATGAGTGAGCAGAGGTTTCATGAGCTTGATGAATTTGGGAGATAATTGAGTACCAGTATGACTGAAGTAGATGGTGTTTTTAGAAAACCATGAGATTCAGAATTGACAAATTAGACTCAGATCAGAGTAGGAATGATTTTAAGTGCCAGGCGAGACTTAGACTCTTTCCTTTAAGTAAAAGAGGATCAGCCTGATGAAAACAGCAACGTCCATTTCATTTTTGTATACAATTGAAGGATATTTTTGCTCTGTGTTCTTTGTGAGTATATGTTTTGGTATATATGTAATTTCTTGTTTTTTCATGGTTTATTTGTGACATGTCAAAAAAAAATTGCCAAATGTTAAACTTTGCATCCCAATGTCTCAAAGTTCACTTTTGCTGAAGAGTTTCATAAAGTTTAAAGTATAGAACCTAATGCTATAATTTTTTAAATTATGTTTTAAAAAGCCTATATGTAGAAAATAACATAATGAGACTAATATTTCAAGAATTGTAGGCCTAGAAAAAAATGACAGCAGGTCATATAGTCAGATTGCTCGTGAAATATTACTGTCATCCTTTCTTAAGAGTCTTCTGAGTAGTAGCTGCCACAGACTAGTTTAAAATATTAAGCTTCATTGTCTTGTGAAATAATCAAGAAATTTTTATGTTGAAGAGTCTAACCTTTCAAATATGTTTAAAATTAGATGTTACCTCAGTTCAGTAACACTGACCTCAACTGAGAAAATTAAACTTGAGCACCAGCCTGACCAAAATAAAATAGATTTATTTCCTGTTGAAATCAAGATCCTGTTTATTTGTCATTATTGCCTTTGTTAAGAGTTTTGATATAGATATTTGTATTGATTCACGGACAGTTAATGCTTTAATTAAATTACTAATATATTTAAAACTTCTTTATGAAAATCTTTATAATTAAGTTACCTGTAAGAGGAGTGAACCTACTAATGCTTTTGACTTTTGGCCATAATCTTTTAAATTTGGATAGTGTTTTTTAGCCCTCTTCCCTTCCTTGCAAAGCTCTTGCTTAATAATGCCATTTATTGAGTGCTTACTAAGCACTGTGACATAAAAGCTTTTCACCATATTTCTCATGTCACTGGAGTAAAAATCGAAAAGAAGTATTGTTCATTGGTATTAGGGAAATATATTTTCATTCATTTGTTTAGTCACCAAAAATTTATTGAATGCCTCATATATGTCAAGTGCTGAATATTAGAAGAGAACAAAAACAATAGTCCCTGCTTTTGAGATTACTTATAGTCTAGTGGCCTGGGAATGGCTGGAGAAGTTAGGAGGGGGTCAGGAAAGTCAGTGGACTGTTGGAGTACAGTGCGATATATGCATAACTATGTTCTGAGTACTGTGGAAAGTAGTAGGTGGGAGAGGGAAGGAGAAGATATACTGGGAAAGACTTCTGGGAGGGGATAACTCTTAACCTGAATTCTGAAGATAAGCAAGAGTTAGTCTGTGAAGAGAGACAGTTTCTAGGAAAAAAGAACATGAGCTGGATGTTTGTAATAATTTCAGTGATTTGCAGCTAGAAAAATCACAAATATTTGAAAAAATCCCATCTCCTTTAAATGAACTCAGATGTTTTGAAACAAGTACCAGAGCTGGACATCCAGTTGTGTGTTTTATTGTTTAACTTTTCAAAAATTGTGAAATATAGCACATTCCAAAAAGTGTATAAAATACATATGTAAAATTTAACAAGCAATTTTAAAGCAAACACTCATGTAACCACCATCAATAGAACATTATCAGAATCCTGGAGGCATCATCTTGTGCCCTTCCCTAATCACATGCTGTCCTACCTCCCTGTAGTTTTAACATGTGTATATATCCCTAAACAATATATTTTAGTTTTGCCTGTTTTTAAACTTTATGTTTTGAGATTAATACTGTCATGTAGTCTTTTGTCCAATATGTTTGAAATTCATCCATGTTGTTGCATATAATTTAATTCAGTTTATTGCAAGATAGTATTTCATTATATGGATATATGACCATTCATTCTACTGGTAGATGGACATTCAGGAGTCCATTATGAATAGTGCTGCTAACAATATTCTTGTACTTACTAATTATGTTCTTTCAAACAATGTCACTCTTCATACGTATATAAAAATGATAAATCAAACTGAATAAAACTTTCATTTTAAATTATAAAATATGTTAATGCTAAGCTTTTCAAGCTTACTAATGATCCTTCATCAGTTATAATTTACTCATTGTAATTTATTAGCGATGGGAGATTGGAAGTGCAAACATTTTTAAAGCTGGTAAAAAAATCTCAGTGAACAATCAGTAAGTTAAAAAAAATCAGTCACAATAAGTCAGTAAACAACTTGTGGATGAATGGCTATAGAGGGAGAAAGTTGCTCCTCTTTGAAAGTTGCTCAGTTCTAAAACATTTTATTAAAATCAAAAGATTAAAAGTGTAATTTATAATTTAGGTCACGACCTGGTCTTTTAGTTTCCTGATAGCACAAAATGAACAATAAATCTCTTGTCACTAGTATTGCCATTGTGAATAGGGCAAGTGTATCAGAAAGACTCGTTTGTCAGGTTTTGTGGTTTTTATTAACACAGGCTGTTATTAAAAAAGAAAAACTTTTGTTTTGCTTTTTAAAAATTATATCTAGTCATATAACCACAAAGAATTATTTACTATTGGTACAAAAGGAAATAAACTGGGAGACCAATGTCCTATTTTAACAGTAGGAAAATATAGTTTAAGCTGTTTTCATTGAGAGCCTGCCTCTCTGTATGCTCCCCCAACCACCAGTGGCACACTGTTGTCTTCTAAAATATCTGGTATTGATATTAAGACAAAACCCACCCACTTAAATTTGGACTTCTGGCAGTAACCACTGACTCTGTAAACTTGATGGGAGCCATTTCATCTCTTTTGTCTCCCTCTTCATATTTTATTGGTATAACATAAAGTTTTCAAAACATTTTGCACTTTCTCTTGCTTGATCCTGTAAGGCAAATATTATCCTCTCTTTATGGGAGTCAAAGTTAAACTGGTCAACAAATTGTGGAATTTATGTTCAAACCAAACATAAATATACTGAAATGTTTTAATTCTCTTCTCATTTCCTTTTCTATATATTCTGTAACTATTTTCTTTGTTGTTGCCATGGGGACTACATTTAACATCCTAAAGTTATAACACTTTAATTTGAATTTATACCAACTTAACTTGAATAAAATAGGAAAACTCTGCTTCTGTATAGCTCTATCCCACCCCTTTTAGTTCTTGATGTTACAGAATTACATCTTTATACATTTTGTGCCCCGAAAGTTAAACTAATTATGATGCATTAGTCTCTTAAATTATGTACAAAACAGAATGTAGAGTAACAAACCAAAGTTATACTAATACTCATTTTTAGACTAATGTTTTAAAGTGTATTAGTCTCAAAAAAAAGAAAGTATATACCTCATTGGGAAAAAAAATAATAAAGTGTATTAGTCTCTTAAATCATGTAGAAAACAAAAAATGGAGTTACAAACCATTTTTACTATAATACTAGCTTTTGTAATTGCCCATATGTTTATCTTTACTGACATCTTTATTTCTTCATACTTCTTTGGGTTACTGTCCAGTGTCCTTTCATTTCTGCCTGTAGGACTCTATTTAGCGTTTCTTGCAGGACAGGCCTAGTGGTAAAGACTCCCTGAGGTTTTGTTTATCTGGGAATGTCTTAATTTCTCCTTCACTTTTGAAAGATAGTTTTGCCAGATATAGAATTCTTGGTTGACAGGTTTGTTGTTTTTTTTTCTTTTAGCACTTTGAATATATCAGCTCATTGTCTTCTGGCCTCCAACGTTTCTGATGAGAAATTTGTTGATAATCTTACTGAGCATCTCTTGTATGGGACAAGTGGCTTATCTTCTGTTGCTTTCAAGGTCTCTCTTTGTCTTTGACTTTCAACAGTTTGATTTTAATGTGACTCAGTGTGTGTCTCTTTGAGTTCATCCTATTTGGAGTTCATTGAGCTTTTGGATATTTATATGTATATCTTTCATCAAACTTGGGAAGTTTTTGGCCATTATTTCTTCAAATAATCTCTCTGCCCCTTTTGCTTTCTCTTCTGGAAGGCCCAAAATGTATACGTTGGTTCACTTTTGTTGATATCCCACAGTTCCCTAGGATCTGTTCATCATTCTTCAATCTTTTTTCTTTCTGTTCCTCAGACTCAATAATTTCAATTTGTCCTGTCTCCAAGTTTGTTAATTCTTTTGTCTGCTCAAATCTGCCTTTGAATCCCTCTAGTAAATTTTTTAATTTCAGTTATTATACTTTCAGCTCTAGAATTCCTTTTTGATTTCTAAGTTTTCAACCTCTTTACTGATATTTCCATTTTGTTCATACATCATTTTCCTGACTTTCTCCACATCTTCCTTTAGTTCTTTGGGAATCTTTAAGATAGTTGTTTTAAAGTCTTTGTCTACTAGGTCTGCCATCTGGTCTTTCTGGGACAGTTTCTGTCTTTTTTTTTTTCCTTTGAGTCAGCATACTGAACTGTTTATATGTCTTATGATTTTTTTTTTTTTTTGCGGTACACGGGCCTCTCACCACTGTGGCCTCTCCTGTTGCGGAGCACAGGCCCCGGACACGCAGGCCCAGTGGCCGTGGCTCACAGGCCCAGCCGCTCCGTGGCATGCAGGATCCTCCCGAACCGGGGCACAAACCCGCGTCCTCTGCATCGGCAGGGGGGCTCTCAACCACTGCGCCACCAGGGAAGCCCGTCTTATGATTTTTTGGACTGAAAATTAGACATTTGAATCTAATGATATGGTAACTCTGGAAATCAGATTATGTCCCTTACCCAGAGTTTGCTGGGGTTTTTTTTTTCAGATTTATTTAGGTATAACTGACAAAATTATAAAATATTTAAAGTATACAACATGATGATTTGATATATGTGTACACTGCGATAAGATTCCCCCCATCATGTTAATTAACACATCCATCACCTAACATATATTTACCTTTGTGTGTGTGTGAGAGAGAACATTTATGATCTATTCTCTTAGCAGATTTCAATTGTACAATACAGTGTTATCAGATACACATCACCATATATAAAATAAACAAATATTTACTGTAACAGTGCAGGGAACTATATTCAGCATCTGTAATAACCTATAATAGGAAAGAATCAGAAAAAAAGAATATATCTATCTATATCTATATCAATCTATCTATCTAACTGAATCACTTTGTTGTATACCTGAAACTAACACAATATTGTAAATCAACTCTACTTAAAAAAAAAAAAAGTAGGTAGCAATACAGTGTTATCAACTATAGTCACCACGTTGTACATTAGACCCTCAAACCTTATTCATCGTGTAACTGAAAGTTTGTACCCTTTTACCAACCTCTCCCTATTTCCCCCCACCCCCCAGTCCCTGGCAAACATTTTTCTACTTTCTGTTTCTAGGAGCTCAGTTTTTTTAGATTTTACATTAAGTGATACTATGCAATGTTTGTCTTTCTTTCTGACTTATTTCACCTCCAGGTGAAATATCTCCAGTGCATAATGCCCTCCAGATTCTTCCATGTTGTCACAAATGACAGGATTTCTGTCTTAAAAAGACTGAGTAACATTTTTTTTCCTTGATCCATTTATCTATTGATGGATACTTATATTGTTTCTATACTTTGGCTACTGTGAAAAATGCTGCAATAAACATGACAATACAGATATCTCTTTGAAATAATGATTTTTTCCTTTGGATGTACACCCAGAAACGGGATTGTTAGATCATACGGTAGTTCTATTTTTAATTTCTTGAGAAACCTCCATATTGTTTTCCATAGTGGCTATACCACTTTACATTCCCACCAAGTGTACAAAGTTTCCCTTTTATCCACATTCTTGCTAGCATTTGTTATCTCTTATCTTTTTGATAATACCATCCTAACAGGTATGAAGCATTATCTTATTGTGGTTTTGATTTGTATTTCCCTGATGATTAGTGATGTTGAGCACCTTGTCCTATACCTGTTGGTCACTTATATGTTTTCTTTGGAAAAATGTCTGTTCCGGTCCTTTGCCCATTTTTAAATTGGGTATTTGGTTTTTTGCTGTTGAGTTATTAATATGTGTGTTCCTTGTGTATTTTAGATATTAATCACTTATTGGATATGTGGTTTGTAAATATTTTCTCCCATTCCATGTGTTGCTTTTTCATTTTATTGATGGTTTCCTTTGCTGTGCAGAAGCTTTTTAGTTTGATGTAGTTCTACTTGTTGATTTTTTTGCTTTTGTTGCTTGTACTTTTGGTGTCAAGTCCAAAAAAAACATTGCCAAGACCAATGTCAAGGAGCTTACCCTCTGTTTTCTTCTTGTAGTTTTACTGTTTCAGAAGTTACGGTCAAGTCTTTAATCCATTTTGAGTTGATTTTTGTGTATGGTGTAATGCTTTTTTTTTTTTAATTGTTGTAGGCTATTTTTGTGCTGAGGATCAGCCTAAAGTGTAAAACTAAGGTCTTCTCAAGTCTTTTCTGAGCCTGTGCCTTTCCTTGGGCATTTACAATAACCTTCTAATTTCCCCTGTGTATGTAGTTACTTTTGAATGTCCTAGTCTTTGGTATCTGGCTCCAAAAAGAGGGGAAAGGAAAATGAAGAGGAGGGAAAAGACATAAGCCCTTTAAATCACCTGGAAGTCACCAGAAGGGGAAAGGCTTGCAGCAAACCAGGGAGGTTATAATAATGGCCTCTGTGTCTGCACCTCCATGATCAGAATGCAGATCCCTGATATCTGATATTTGGAGGACAGGGTCCTTATTGCCCACCCTAGCTCCTAGTAAGGGGCATGTAAGCTGCTCTAAGAACACATGCATGGCTGCCTGCCATGGGGTGAGGGAATGGGAGATGGGTAGCCTCTGCTAAACTAAGATTTGAAATTGACTGGAATTAACTGTAATTTATGATCCACGTCTTCCCCTGGAAGTTGCAAGCCTTCAATAGCCTCCAGAGTTCCGAAATAGTTATGTCAGACAGATTCTACTGATACAGTTGTTGTCTAGGTGGGAAGACAAATTTCTGGTGCTTCCTACTCTGCAACTTCCCAGAATCCCCACATTTGTTTTTTATATATTCCTACCATGTTACCGTCCCCATAATTTGTTTTAATTTAAATTCTACATTTCCTTTCAAAGCCTATCACAAATCAAACAGTGATCTTTGCATTCTCTAAATTCCCTTGCATTTATCATACATCTCAATGTGCTTAGTTACTGCATTTTCTAATTTTCTTATAGGCAGTGTTTAAAGACACAGGCTTTGGGGGCTTCCCTGGTGGTGCAGTGGTTAAGAATCCGCCTGCCAGTGCAGGGGACATGGGTTCGAGCCCTGGTCCGGGAAGATCCCACATGCCGTGGGGCAACTAAACCCATGCGCTACAACTACTGAGCCTGTGCTCTAGAGCCCACGAGCCACAACTACTGAGCCCACACACCACAACTACTGAGCCCACATGCCTGGAGCCCGTGCTCCACAACAAGAGAAGCAACTGCAATGAGAAGCCCACGCACCACAACGAAGAGTAGTAGCCCCCACTCGCTGCAACTAGAGAAAGCCTGCATGCAGCAACGAAGACCCAATGTGGCCAAAAATAAATAAATAAATTTATTAAAAAAAAACAAACAAACACACAGGCTTTGGAAGCAGACATAGCTACATTAAAATGCAAAGTCTACCACTTACTAAATATTTGACTTGGCCTCGGTTTCCACATTATTTCCTTATACTCATTTTATAGAGATAATAATATTGACTTCATAGTGCTATTGTAAGAATTAAATGACTTCTATAAAATGTTTAAATCAGCCTGACACATATAAATACTCAATAAATAATAACCAAACTGAATTGAAATAAGTCAGTCAAAAGATACTGTATGATCTCACTTATATGAAGAATTAAAAAAAACAACACATAGACACATAGCACAGATTGATGGTTGCCAGAGGTAGGGATTGGGGGTGGGTAGGTGAAATGAGTGAAGGTAATCAAAAAGGTACAAACTTCCAGTTATAAAATAAATAAGTCCTGGAGATGTAATCTTTGGCTTGATACCTATAGTTAATAATACTGTATTGTATATATTAAAGTTGCTGAGAGAGTAGATATTAAAAGTTCTCATCACAAGAAAAAATTTGTAATTAACTATGTTTGATGATGGATGTTAAGTAGATTTATTGTGAGGATCATTTCACAATATATACATATATAGAATCATGTTGTACACCTGAAACTAATATAAAGTTATATGTCAATTATATCAATAAAAAATAATAATAGCCATATAAATTTATAATTTAAAAATTGGGAAGTAAAGGAATAAAGATGGGAGAAAGCATAGGAGAAATATTAACTTTTATTTTTTATAGTGAGAAGTCAATTAGATGTGTCTAATATTGAAACATTTACTTTAAACAAAAAACTCAACCTCTTAAATCTATTTTCTTAACCTTAGAAATGAGTCTTTTAGGAAAATCTCATGTAATAAGGAAATGTTTGAAGTTCAGTAATTCCTTCAGTTTCAGTTCATTTTCTTTTTATGTTAAATTTAAGTAAAATTATATTTATTACATTTTACTTTAAAAATAGCACATGTAGGGCTTCCCTGGTGGCGCAGTGGTAGGGAGTCCGCCTGCCGATGCAGGGGACGCGGGTTCGTGCCCCGGTGCGGGAGGATCCCACGTGCCTCGGAGTGGCTGGGCCCGTGAGCCATGGCCGCTGAGCCTGTGCGTCTGGAGCCTGTGCTCTGCAACGGGAGAAGCCACAACAGTGAGATGCCTGCGTACCGCAAAAAAAAAAAAAAAAAAAAATAGCACATGTAGTATGATTTACTCCATTTTTAAAAAATGTTGAGTGTAATGTTACTTGAATTTGACATAAAAGGGAAATTGAGGTTAAACTGAATATTGCTTTTCTTCAAAACAAGATATCATTTACTAAAAGGCCCCACTAAGGTTAAAAAAGAGCTTATGAAAAAAATAAGACTATGTGTGGACCTTGTTTGGCTCCTAGTTCAAACAAACCAGGTATTCTAAAAATGCATTAAATAATTGATGGAATTTGAATGCTTACTGAATACTTGATAATATTAAGGAATTTTTTTTTTTTTTTTTTTTTTTTTTTTTTTTTGGCGATACATGGGCCTCTCACTGTTGTGGCCTCTCCCATTGCGGAGCACAGGCCCCAGACGCGCAGGCTCAGCGGCCATGGCTCACGGGCCCAGCCGCTCCGCGGCATGTGGGATCTTCCCGGACCGGGGCACAAACCCGTGTCCCCTGCATCGGCAGGCGGACTCGCAACCACTGCGCCACCAGGGAAGGCCCTATTAATTTTTTTTAGGTGTGAAGTATTGCATTTTTTTTCCTTCATCTCTTGGGGAAAGTATTGTAATATTTTATGGATGATATGTTACAGCAGCTGGGATTTGCACTGAAATAATCTGGAGTTGGGGTGAGAGGTATAGATGAAAGATTGTACTGGTAGCTATTGAAGCTAGATGATGGATACATAGAGGTTAATAATCTCTATAGTTTGTGTATGTTTGGAAATGTTAAACCAAAAATGTGTTTAGAAAATGGTGTTGGGGTCATGTTTTCTTAAACCACATGATTCCAATTTAGGCAATATCCTATTGACTCCCTGTTATGAAAGATTAAGAAATTACCTCTCTCACAGTTTCTTTTACTTCTACTTCCCAATATTTTATGAAAATT
Source organism: Pseudorca crassidens (assembly GCF_039906515.1). Classification (NCBI taxonomy): domain Eukaryota; kingdom Metazoa; phylum Chordata; class Mammalia; order Artiodactyla; family Delphinidae; genus Pseudorca; species Pseudorca crassidens. The sequence continues at coordinate 108,092,691 of NC_090297.1, read as the reverse complement.
TATAATGTATATGTTCTGTTCCATAATTTACACAAAGCTGTTCTATGAAGGGAAGCCCCACAACTGGGGTGGGGGGAGAAGCAGATGGGAAAATTGGTGGGTATGAGAGAAGATATGTGTATTGCATATATAAAGAAAAATCTGGTTTTACATACACCAAAATGATAATAGGATGATAGAATTATGAGCAATTTTTATTTTATTTTTTATGATTCTTTTTTTCTTTCCATATTTTCTAAAATATATGTATATTACTTTTTAATCAGGGAGAAAAGATCTATTTGAAGACAAAAGATATATCTGCATTTACCTAGCTTGGCTCTTCTGAGGTTTGAACATACCATAAATGCCTTTATGTGTTTCTAAATCTATTTTAAATCATTTGAGGAGTTGTAGGGAAGTAGATTTAGCACCTTAGACACATTTTCAGATTTTTTACTCCCCCTTTTCAACTTTCTTTGGATGGTGTGTAGCAATGAAAATTCCATTTTCTCATAAGTAACAGATTGTGGGAAAAGAAAGGCATGTAAGTTACTGTTACTGTTTTTGGTGCTAACAATCATTTAAACATTTTTTAGAATAAAAAATTGAGGACAGTTTTACTGGCCAAAATGAGATTTAAAGCTTATGTAGGAATATTCAAAGATTACCAGTTGCTTTCCTTTATTTTGTATTTCCTTTTCACTGACAAGGCATTTCCATGTTGTTTTTATTTTCTGAACTTTTGATAGTGGTTTTTATTTTAAAAAGGGTGCAGGGAGAGTTCCCTGATGGCCTAGTGATTAGGATTCCTGGCTTTCGCGGCTTGAGAAATTGTATCCATTTGTCTAGGTTTATAATCCATTCTTCCCAATCATGCTGAAATCATCTGTTAAACCAGAATAACATCCAGGTCACAGTTCCTTATTCCCCATTATGATTAAGCAGAGTGAGCTTTTATTAATGCTTAATCTCTTTTCTAAAATGTCTCTTTTGACATGGATGGACCTAGTGACTGTCATACACAGTGAAGTAAGGCAGAAAGAGAAAAACAAATATCATATATTAATGCATGTATTTGGAATCTGAAAAAATTGGTATAGATGATCTTATTTACAAAGCAGAAATAGAGACACAGACCTAGAGAACAAATGTATGGATACCAAGGTGGAAGGTGGGGGGATGAATTGGGAGATTGGGATTGACATATAGTGTAGCACAGGGAACTCTACTCAGTGCTCTGTGGTGACCTAAATGAGAAGGAAATCCAAAAAAAAAGAGGGGATATATGTATACGTATAGCTGATTCACTTTGCTGAACAGTATAAGCTAATACAATATTGCAAAGCAACTATACTCCAATAAAAATAAATAAATAAAATGTCTCTTTTGGCTCTGTGGACATAGAAATATTAATTGGAGTTAGAATGAATCACATTAATTTATAAAAGAGGAATTTAGATCAAATCCTGGAAGCCACTCTTTTTATAGAGCACTTCAAAGGAAAATAGTAAATTAACTCTTCTTAAAGGAATTTTTTAGAGGAAAAAAATGAAATAAAATTTGTTTTGCTTGTAAAACTTTTTTTTTCGTGTATAATTTTTGATAACACTGGAGATCATCATGCAGACATTGGGCTTTGGAACTGGGCATATAGAAAAGGCTTCAAGAAGACACAGTAAAATTCTTTCTCTCATGGAAAGTGAAGCAATTTTTATGTTGAATCTTCAGATTTGGTCGGGGAGAAGGAGTTTTTTTTCAGTGTAGATAATTTGGAAAAATTAGAAAACCACTTTTTTGGTTGGTTTGTAGACATTATTTTACATAATTATGATAATCCTGAATATACAATTATGTATTTGCCTGTTTTTCATTCAAATTTATCATAAGGATTTTCGAACTATATTTTTAAAAACTCCTTTTAATGATGCTTTAAGTTTCTTTGCTTTCTTTCCTCTTTTTACCCCAAGCAGGCAATTTTAAGATCTTTAACCTTCATTGTTGTTTTAAGGTGTGTCTATAAAGAGGTTTGAATACTTCACTAGGCAGAAATTCAGTGCAAAGTGTTGACTGTCTGAATTTATTGAAATCTTATTGTCCAACCTTTTACAAGAATAAAATAGCATTATCAAAAATTTCTATGTGTATAATCTTTGACTCAAAAATTTCTTCTAGGAATTTATTCAACAGAAATATACATACAAATGAATTTCTTTATAGCATTTTTTTATAATGGCAAAAAATTGTAAACAACCGATACATACATCAGTAAGGACTTGGGTAGATAAACTATAGTGCATTTAGGGGCTTCCCTCGTGGAGCAGTTTTTGAGAATCTGCCTGCCAATGCAGGGGACACAGTTTCGAGCCATGGTCCAGGAAGATCCCACATACCATGGAGCAACTAAGCCCGTGCGCCACAACTGCTGAGCCTGCGCTCTAGAGCCTGCGGGCCACAACTGCTGAAGTCCGTGCGCCTTGAGCCCGTGCTCCGCAACAGGAGAAGCCACCACAATGAGAAGCCCACGCACTGCAACGAAGAGTAGCCCCCGCTCACCGCAACTAGAGAAAGCCCAGAGGCAGCAACAAAGACCCAACGCAGCCAAAAATAAATAAATAAATTTACTAACAAAAACAAAAAACTATAGTGCATCTAAAATGCAGTACTGGGCTTCCCTGGTGGCGCAGTGAGAGAGTCCGCCTGCCGATGCAGGGGACATAGGTTCATGCCCTGGTCTGGGAAGATCCCACACGCCGCGGAGCGGCTGGGCCCGTGAGCCATGGCCGCTGAGCCTGCGCGTCCGGAGCCTGTGCTCCGCAGCGGGAGAGGCCACAACAGTGAGAGGCCCGCGTACCGCAAAAAAAATTTAAGTTAAAAAAAATAAAAATTAAAATGCAATACTGTGCAGTCATAACAATGATTGAGGTAGCTCTGTGTTTAGTGATGTGGAAAGATATCCAAAATAATGGCTAAGTGGAAAAGTTGCCACTCAATATGATCTTATTTCTGTATGTAATATTAACAAATATATAATAGACTATGTATGTAAAATCTAGAAGATATCCACTAAACTATTATGTGGAGGTGATAAGATTATAGGAGACTTTTACTTTCTAAATTATACATTTCTAAAATATGATCTTTTCTTTTTTTTTTTTGACAATCATCTATTACGTTTATAATCAAGACAAAAAATCTACTATCCAAAGATCTCATTCTGCCAATCCTCCAATAGTCTCTGTTGGTCATGAAGTAGTGTGCAATTTTGGTATTTTTAGTAGATCCTAAAATTTTTCTTTTTCTCTTTTCCCTCATGTATATAGCCTTTGGTAATTAAATCTAATGACTGAATGGTGAATTTCAGTATACATGTGCTAGATCATCCTGCATACTAAAGCAGTGGCCCTTTAACACAGCATCTTTATTATAGATGGTTTGAGAATTTACCAAGACAGCTCCATGTATTTAGAGCAAAATGGACTTACAGTTATAATCATTTTTAAAACTCTTCATGTGTATTTTTATACTTTTTTCTATTATGGCATATGATTCAATAAGAAGAAAGTTAAAAAACATTTGAAGAGTTTTATATAATATGAGATACTATTATGGGAAAGGGTGTTATTGAAAAACATACAGTTTATACATCCTGGTCTCCATTGCTTCTTTTTTTTTTTTTTTTAATTCATTTTTGGCTGCCTTGGGTCTTCACTGCTGCGCACGGGCTTTCTCTAGTTGCAGCAGGTGGGGGCTACTCTTCCTAGCAGTGCGCCGGCTTCTCATTGTGGTGGCTTCTCTTGTTGCAGAGCACAGGCTCTAGGCCTGCGGGCTTCAGTAGTTGTGGCACGCAGGCTCAGGGATTCTCATTTATGGTTCTGTTGACAATCTGACATCACTGTTACTGAAACAGAAGTTATATGGTCAGGCAGAAATGAAAAAACAAGAAAAACTTTCCTCTAATTGCTTTAATACTGGCTGAAATGTTTGCACACCTGTTGAGATTCATAAAGTCATCAGGATTATATAGAAGTTATGCCTAAGTATGTTATATATTATAAAGTAAAGTTATAGTTTAACCTTAATGAGGCAGCTAACTTGTATAAACCAAGTTATTAATTGGGAAATAAAAGGCTTACTCCCTCCTTAAAGAGGAGTTACAAGTATTACTCCTGAAGTAGCCACGAGGCGGGCAGTGGAGAGAATTAATCCCAGGTTTTAGTCTAAGATCAGGCCCTCAGGAAATTTGGATATGTCTAGGGATGCTTATGATTCAAGCTGACCTTTTGCCAGGTTAACATATTTACTCTCAATCATAAATTTATGCTTTCAAAAAACATTTATTGAGAAATACTGTATATCAGTCATATACTCTCTCCCTAAGGAATTTATAGTCTACTGAGGACAAGCAGTTGGTTGCAGTGTGATATAATAAATGATAGGGGAGAAGTAGACACACACACACATACACCCAGGTGAGGAATCTAACCCAAAGGATGGAGTGGAGGGAAAGATAATGTTGGAGAAGGTGACGTGGAAGATGTGACCCTTGTACTCAATCCTTAAGAACAAGGAGGAGTTGAGTAAAGAAGAGTATTGGTTCTTCTAGACAGAGAGAACTGTGTGTGCAAAGGCCAGTAGGCAAAAATGATGCATTAAGAGTACTTAAAATGGTTCCAGAAAGCTGGGGCATAGTGTTCTAGGGGAAAGAAGCCAGAGAGAGACTAGTAAGCAGCCTCCTGATTTAAGAGCTATTACTAAAAAATTTGGATTTGACCGGGAGGAGCATTTGAAAGATTTTTAAGCAGAAGGGAAGGGAGTTATATGATTAGCTTTGAGCTTAAAGATCATCCTGGCTGTGGGAAAAATGGAATTAGAAGACCTCTACTTCTGGCAGTATAGTGGTAAGACTTAATTTTTAATGTATTGTTGGGCCTTTGGAATGGAAAGGAAATCTTCAGAGCCCCCAAACAAACACCAAAATTAAAATCCTAGACTTGAGCAAAAAACAAACATGAAAACCAGATTGCTCTGGGGCAAATTACCAGATCAGTACAGAGATTCAGGAATTAGGTGGTCAGGAATAAACTTTTGGGTTGAAATAAAATGTAGAAGCTAGGTTTAAATGTGGTCCCTGTTGTGTGGCAGTCTCCCAGTCCACCATGCCTTACTCTCAGCAGAAGCAAGTGCAGATCTTCCTCTCTAGAGGAAAATATCCTCAATTTAGGCCTCCAGAATCTCGTAGATTCAAAAAAAATTAAATATGGACCTCTTAATCAAATATCATCAAACATACAAAGAAAAATACACGTGAGAAAGAATCAGCAGAAATAACAAATAATAGGTCATTCAAGGACCTTAGATATTAAAATGATCAACCAATATGAAGTATCTATGATATTTTTAAAGAAATATAAGAATCACAAAATGAACAAGAAGAAATGATCACAAATGACCAGGCAAATGTGAAAAATAACTAAATAAAACTTTTAGAGATGAAAAATAGTTGAAATCAAAATCTCAGGGATAGTTTAACATATTAAATATAAATGGAGAGAGTAAATTGGAAGCCAGATATGAACTAACTCTTGTGAAATCAATTTAGAGACAAAGGAAATGGAAAATATAAAGGAGAGATTAAAAGACATGGAGGTTAGAATAAGAAAGATTGAAAGAAAGAAAAAAGGAAATGAAGGAAAGCCAAAATTCTTAGAGGTAAGAATTGAGAATTTTTGAGAAGTAAAAAATGAACGTAGAGGGCTTCCCTGGTGGCGCAGTGGTTGAGAGTCCGCCTGCCGATGCAGGGGACACGGGTTCGTGCCCCGGTCCGGGAGGATCCCACATGCCGCGGAGCGGCTGGGCCCGTGAGCCATGGCCGCTAGGCCTGTGCATCCGGAGCCTGTGCTCCGCAACGGGAGAGGCCACAACAGTGAGAGGCCCGCGTACCGCAAAAAAAAAAAATGAACGTACAGACACAGGAAGCATGTTACCAAATAGGATGCGTAAGTTCACACACAGTCTTGTTGTAGTCAAACTGCAAAACACCAAGAGAGAAGACCTTAAAGGACCAAAGAAAAAAGTCAAATCGCCTACCACAATCAATAAGAGTGATAGATTTCTCACTGTAACAGTGGAAGTTAGGAGGGCATAATATCTTCAATGTGATAAAGAGAAAACTATCAACCTAGAATTTTATGTCCAGAGAAGCAGTATTTTAAAAACAATGGTAAAATAAAGACATTTCATATAAACAAAATAGAGTTTGCCTCCAACAGACTTTCATTTAAGGAAATTCTACTTTAGGAGGAAGGAAAATGGTACCAGAAAGGAGGTCTGAGATGCATGAAGGAATGGTCAGCAAAGAATTTGGTAAGCAACCGAGTAAATCTAAACAAGGGCTACCTGTATAAAATAACGATGATGCTAATAATGATGTCTAATTTGTGAGGTTAAAAAAAAGATAAAATATTGGCAAACTAGGAGAGTGATTAATATATTGATTTGTTTTAAAAATAAATTCGATCTTGTATGAATTTTAAATGATCATGCATGTTAAAATTTCAAAAATAACTTCCTAAAGAAAAGTGAATGTACAACTTCCAAATCAATAAAGTGGAAAACTGGAATTTTTAAAAGATGTTTTTTAATTCTTTGCCACCACTTAGCTTTGTGACCTCTATCATATTACATAACCTCCATAAGCCTTAATTTCCTCATCTTTAAAATGTGGATAATAGTAATAACCTCCCTTATAAGATTGTTGTGAAGATGTAATCATATAATGCATGCAAAAAAGCTTAGCACAAATCTACTGCATAATAAGTGTTCAATAAATATTAGACATTACTGTTATTACTAGTGACTTAGTCTTGGTGATGCTTTAAAGCCATGCTAGAATCTGCCAACATCACACCCACCTTCTCTCCAGTGAGAGGGAACGCTACACACAAAGATAGCTAAAGAGTGTTAAACAGTTCTGATAACACTGATGGGTCTTCCTTGTGTTAATCATAGCTCCTTGTTCAGAACCTTCAGAATTTAATATTGCCTTTCAATAAAAAGTTCAGAGCATCAAGGCTTTCCACAGCCTAGCCCAACCAACTTGATCTCATGAGTTCTCTTTAAATTCTTGAGTTAAATCTGTAAACATATTTGAGGTCTCCTTCCTTGACACTTTTACTTGGAACGCCCTTTTGAAGAATAGGTAAAATTTGGATGACTTCCTTCATCTGGAAAATCCACCTTCTCTGCTAAATTCAACCTATTCTTCAAACCCCAGCTCAAGTCCCATAAGAGTTTCTGACTACTCTAGCCCAAAAGTGATTTATAATTTGAAAAACTATCATCTAAACCAAACTTCCAGGACTTCCCTGGTGGTGCAGCGGTTAAGAATCCACCTGCCAGTGCAGGGGACACGGGTTCGAGCCCTGGTCAGGGAAGATTCCACATGCTTTGGAGCAACTAAACCCGTGCACCACAACTACTGAGTCTGCACTCTAGAGCCTGCAAGCCACAACTACTGAGTCTGCATTCTAGAGCCCACAAGCCACAACTACTGAGCCTGCGTGCCGCAACTACTGAAGCCCACATGCCTAGAGCCCGTGCTTCACAGCAAGAGAAGCCACTGCAATGAGAAGCCCACACACCACAACGAAGAGCAGCCCCCGCTTGCTGCAACTAGAGAAAGCCTGCGCGCAGCAACGAAGACCCAATGCCACCAATAAATAAATAAATAGATTGATTAATTAAAAATAAATAAACAAACAAGCCAAATTTCCTATAGTGATTTATGCCTGTCTCTTCTACTCCATTTTCGGTTGAGCTTTTATTTAAATTTTATATTATCACAGAAAATTTTCCTGGAGTTTGCATGGTCTTTCCAGCTACATTTTCAGCTCCTTAAGACAGTGGCTATTAACTATATACCTTTGTATTCCCTATAGTTCCTAGGGAAGAGAAACTAACATTTAAGTGCCTATGATATGCCAGGTACCATACTAAATGGTTTCTTATATATATCTCACTTATTCCTCACAATAAACTTATGAAGATAGATATCAGTGCCCCCATTTTACAGATGAGGACATTGCACTTGAGAAAGGCTAAGTAACATACCCACGGCATTTAACTAGTCAGTGGCAGAGCTGACTACACCACCCATCAAAATAGCTTGCAAATAATACATGTCTTGGAGGCGTAAAAGGCTCAAATGATTTATACATTTTTCTACTTGACCTATTTGTATCCCACTCTGAAATTTAGAGTGTCATGGAAACAGATATCAAAGAAACCAAAAGTCTTCTCAAAAATTAAAATTTGGCATGCCAATTGTTAACTAACAGCCAAACCACAGGAATTCACGAAGACCTTGAAGTTAGACAGAAAGTCATACTTTGGGGTAGGGGGGTTAGATTAAGGGACTTAAAGAGATTTTTTTCATTTATTTTATACGTTGCCTTGAGTTCATGTAATGTGAAGTGAAATGAATCACACAACAAAGTGGACCATTCTTTGGGTGCTTACCGCAAGTCCATATCCCTTTCAGAACATTCTTTCTCTTCTCTTTTCCCCTTTCCTAGGGTTACACATCTTTCTGGAATGACTGCATATCATCTGGCCTGCGAGGGGGCATCCTGATAGAGCTGGCCATGCGAGGTCGAATCTATCTAGAACCCCCCACCATGCGTAAGAAGCGACTACTAGACAGAAAGGTAGAGCGTCCTCTGCGAACATCCTCTTATGAAAGGGCAGATATCAACAGTCCATTTTGGATGAATAGGAAGATTTGAGTAGTGAGACAATATAAATATTACTTATTCAGTTGTCCCATTGTCTAGCAGGTTTAATTATCCTGTAGCAGGGAAAGAAATCCAAGTATCCATGGTCAAAAGAGTTATAAGAAATTCATGATTTTGTCTTCCATTTTTATGCAGAAAAATCACATTAGGATGGTGTTGATTATTTTTCTCTATATATCTGTACCTATAATATTATGAAATAGAGTATTGTATATGAAGAGGCAAACGTGGGTCAAGTTCAGTCTTTACTTAACTCTGATCATCCTCAGATAACCATTCAATTTCCCTCCTTCCAAGTATTTTGCAAGTTCTCTCTAGCCTATGAGGTATACCGCTCTCTCCATTTTCTTACTACTCATTTTTCCACTCACAACTTCACTGTCATACTCAGCAGTCTACTGAAACTACATTCTTAGGTGTCACCAGCTAATTTTCAGGCTTCAATTTATTTTTCTCTTTTAACCTATATGTGGTGTTCAACACTTTTGACTACCTCTTACTTGAAACTTTCTGTTCTTTTAAAAAATTATTTATTTATTTATTTGTTTGTTTTTATTTGGCTGCGTCGGGTCTTAGTTGCAGCATGCGGGATCCTCATTGCACCATGCGGGCTTCTTTAGTTGTGGCGCATGGGCTTCTCTCTAGTTGTGGCATGTGGGCTCAGTAGTTGCAGTGCACGGGCTTAATTGCCCCACAGCATGTGGGATCTTAGTTCCACGACCAGGGATCAAACCTGCATCCCCTGCATTGGAAGGTAGATTCTTAACCACTGGACCGCTAGGAAAGTCCCATCTGTTTTTGACCTTTGTTATATTACATCTTCTTGCTTCTCTGGCTGTACCCTATTTCCTTTACTTTTCCATTCCTTAACATCTAAGTCTCAGTTTGTATCACTTTGTATAACTTTTGGAGATATCATTTACTTTTACAGCTTCATCTATCACCCCCATGATATATTAACTCCCAAATTTCTAGGCCTGTCTTCTTTTTCCACCCCCAGGAACATAGTTAAGTATTGTCCAGACATTTCAACTTGGCTTTCCCATATCAGTTAAAACCAAACTTCATCAACTTTTCCTGACTTTCCTATCTTTACTAATTGTTTCACAAGTTGGTTTTCCAGGCTCAAAGAGTTATTGAATCTTTTCTCCATTATCATTTATATCCAGTTTGTCATTGGGGCCCACTTCAAATGTTTTTTTATCTCCCTATTATCACCCCATACTAGATTTTAAATTTCTGAGGACAGAGAAAATATGTTATGCTGCTTTGCATTTCCTTTGACTTAGCCAATAATATATGTATAGCATATTGAATAACTTTAATTTGAATGAAGTATATCAACCAGGGTCTCTTGTTTCTTCTTTTCTGAAAGGTACTACTAAAGTCAGACAGCCCAACGGGTGATGTTTTACTGGATGAAACTCTCAAACACATCAAAGCAACTGAACCCACAGAAACTGTCCAAACATGGATAGAGCTACTCACTGGTAAGATGACTCAGAATGATTTAAAAATCCCACATTTTATAATTTTTATCCTACTCTTAAGGTTGGGAGAAGAAGTATAGAAGGTCAGGGTGCTGCGTAAGATATATATGGTTCACTGTTTAACTGTACTAATGAGGGACAAAAAAGACATGATTAATCAGTACGTAAAGTTTTCCAGAGCTTCATCTTACCTCTTTCCACCTCATAAGCTCACAAGAAATTTTTTAACAACCATGTTGATGTATAATTCACATCCCATACAGATGACCCATTTAAAGTATACAATTAAATGGATTTTAGTATATTCACACAATTGTGCAACCATCATCACAACCTAAGTTTAGAACATTTTCATCATCCCCAAAATAAACCCCATACTCATTAGCAGTTTTCCCCACATTTCTCCAACCCTCCTGCCCAGCTACAGGCAACCACTAATCTACGTTCTATCTCTGTAGATTTGCCTATTCTGGATATTCCATATAAATGAAATCATACAACTTATGGTTTTTTGTGACTAACTTCTGAGGATAATATTTTCAAGGTTCATCCATGTTGTGGCATGTATTAGCACTTCATTCCTTTTTTTCTCAAGGGCAAGTTCAAAAACTTTAATATGAATAATCAAGCCTAAGGCATAATATTTTAGGAGAATATTCCACAGGGCACTTTGAGATCCCAGCCAGTGTCACCTTCTGGAACAATTTTTTTTTTTTTTTTTTTTGCGGGCCTCTCACTGCCACGGCCTCTCCCGTTGCAGAGCACAGGCTCCAGACGCGCAGGCTCAGTGGCCATGGCTCACAGGCCCAGCCGCTCCGCAGCATGTGGGATCTTCCCGGACCGGGGCACGAACCCGTGTCCCCTGCATCAGCAGGCGGACTCTCAACCACTGCGCCACCAGGGAAGACCTGGAACAATTTTTTTAACTGAAGGTTTTATTGAGACATTTGTATATTCACATGCAGTTGCAAGAAATAATACAGAAAGATCCCTTTATATGCTTTGTCCAGAATCCCCCACTGGTAACATTTCTCAAAATTTTAAAATATGACAACCAGGATACTGAAATTGATACAATCCACCAATCTTATTAGAATTTCCCCCCGCTTTTTTTTTTTTTGGCCACACTGCATAGCATGCAGAATCTTAGTTCCCCAACCAAGGATCAAACTTGTGCCCCCTGCAATGGAAGTGCAGAGTCTTAACCACCGGACCACCAGGGAAGTCCCAAGAATTTCCCGTTTTAATTTGACTCCTTTTTATTGCCAAATAATATTTCATTGTATGGTTATACAACTTTAATTACTTATTCATCAGTTGATGGACATTTGAGTTATTTCCACTTTTTGGCTATTATGAATAGTGCTGCTATGAACATTCATAGACAAGTTTTTGTGTGGACATGTTTTGACTTTGGGGGGGTATATAGTTAACTTTTTATTGTGGTAAAATATACATATTTATTATCTTAATCATAAGTGTACAATTCAGTGACATTAAATACAGGCACAGTGTTATATAACCATCACTTCTCTCTACACTCAAAGCTTTCACATCATTGCAAACACCCCTCTTCCTCCCTCCCCTCATTCCATCTACTTTCTGTCTCTATGAATTTGCCTGTACTAAGTAACTCATATAAGTGGAATCATATAATATTCTCCTTCTATGTCTGGCTTATTTCACTAAGCATGTTTTCAAGATCCATTCATTTTGTAGCATACATCAAAATCTCATTCCTTTTTATGGTTGAATAATATTCTACTGTATGTGTATACCACATTTTGTTCATTTCATCTGTTGATGTACACTTGGGTGTTTCCATCTTTTGGCTATTGTGGATAATGCTCCTGGGAACATTTTTGTACATATATCTGTTCAAGTCACTGTTTTCCATTCTTTTGGATGTATATCTTGGAGTAGAATTACTGGGTATGTGATAGTTCAATGTTTTGAGAAACCACCAAACTGTTTTCTACAGAGGCTGCACTCTTTTACATTCTTACCAGCCAAGTGTGAAGGTTGCAGTTTCTCCACATCCTCATCAGCACTTTTTATATTCTAATTTTTGTTTTGTTTTGTTTTGTTTTTAATTATAGCCATCCTAGTAGGTGTGAAGTGGTATTTCACTGTGGTTTTGATTTGCATTTCCCTAATGATTAATGATGTTGAGCATCTTTTCATGGACCATTTATATATCTTCTTTGGAGAAATGTCTATTCAAGTACTTTGCCCATTTTTGAATTGGCTTCTGTTGTTGTTGTTGAGTTTTAGAAGCTCTTTCTATATTCTAGATAGTAATCCCTTATCAGATATATGATTTGCAAATATTTTCTCTCATTCTGTTATTTCTTCATTTTATTGATAATAACTCTTGATGTACAAAAATTCTTAATTTTGATGAAGTCCAACTTATCTACTTGTTGCCTGTACTTTTGGTGTCATATCCATGAAATCTTTGCCAAATCTAATGTCATAAAGATTTTCCCCAGTGCTTTATTCTAAGAGTTTTATAGTTTTAGTTCTTAAATTTGGTTCTTTGATCCATTTTTACTTAATTTTTGTATATGATATAAGGTAAAGGTTCAGCTTCATTCTTTTGCATGTGGATATGAAGTTTCTCAGAACCATTTGTTAAAAATACTATTCTTTCCCCCTTGAATGGTGTTGGCAGCCTTGTTGAAAAATCAGTTGACCATATCTGTGAGGGTTTATTTCTGGGCTCTCTATTCTATTGCATTAATCTGTATGTTTGTCCTTATGCCAGTACCATACTGTTTTACTTACTGTAGCTTGGTAGTAAGTTTTGAAGTTGGGAAAGTATGAGTCCACTAACTTTATTCTTCTTTTTCAAGTTATTTTGGCTGTTCTGGGTCCCTTGCAATTCCATATGAATTTGAGGATCAGCTTTTCCACTTCTGTGGAAAAGGCTGTTAGAATTTGATAGGGATTGTGTTGAACCTGTAGATCTCTTCGGGTGGTATTGCCATTTTAACAGTGTTAAGTCTTCCTGTCCATTAAAAGAAGCTCAGTCTGTCTTTCCATTATTTATGTGTTCTTTAATTTCTTTAAGCAGTGTTTTATAGTTTTCAGTGTACAAATCTTCCACCTCCCTGGTTAGACTTATTCCTAAATATTTAATTTTCTTAGACACTATTATAAATGAGATTGCTTTCTTAATTTCATTTTCAGATTATTCATTTCTGATATATAGAAACAACTGATTTTTTGTGTGTTCATCTTGTACCCTGCAACTTAGCTGTGTTTATTAGCTCTAGTAGCTTTTTGTGTACTTTGGGGGATTTTCTATCTGCAAACAGAGATAGTTTTAGTTTTTCCTTTACAATTTAGATGCCTTTAATTTTTTCTTTCTTGTCTACTAGCTCTGGCCAGAACTTCCAGTAAATTGTTGAATAGCAGTGGTGAAAGCAGGCATCCTTGTCTTTCTTGTTCCTTGACCTTTGGGGGATCTTTTACAATTAGCTTTGAGGTTTTCATAAATACTCTTTATCATGTTGAGGAATTTTTCTTTTACTCCTAGTTTCCTAGAAGTTTTTATCATGAAATGGTGTTTGTTTTTCTCAAGTTGCTTTTCTGAGTCAAGTTAGATGATCATGTGGGTTTTTTTTTCATTCTGTTAAATGATGTATTACATTGTTTGACTTTTTATTGAGTTAAAATTGGCATAAACATTATATTAATTTCAGGTGTACATCATATTGATTCAATATTTGTACATATTATGAAATGATCACCACAATAATTCTAGTTAGTATCCATCATCACACATAGGTAGTTTTTTTTTCTTGTGTGAGAACTTTTTAAAAAAAATATTTATTTCTTTGGCTGCACTGGGTCTTAGTTGCAGCACATGGGATCTTCATTGCTGCATGCAGGATCTTCATTGCGGCATACGGGACCTTTTAGTTGTGGCAAGTAGGATCTTTAGTTGTGGCATGTGAGCTCTTCGTTGTGGCATGTGGGATCTAGTTCTCCAACCAGGGATCGAACGTGGGCCCCCTGTGTTGGAAGCATGGAGTCTTAACCACTGGACCACCAGGGAAGTCCTGAGAACTTTTAAGATCTGTTTTCTTGGAACTTTCAAATATATAATACAGTGTTATTAACTGTAATCACCATGCTGTACATTACATCCCCAGGATTTATTTATTTTAAAACTAGAATTTTGTATCTTTTGATCTCCTTCACCCATTCTGTCATTCTCCCCCTCCCTGCCCCTAGCAACTACCAATCTGTTCTCTGTATCTATGATTTTGGAATTTTTTGTTTTTGTTTTACATTCCACATACAAGTGAGATCATAATAGTATTTGTCTTTCTCTGTCTGACTTTTTTTTTTTTATAGATTTATGTGGGCATTCAGCCTCACTTATTTATTTTATTTTATTTTATTTTTTAAAAAATATTTATTTATTTATTTGGTTGTGCTGGGTCTTTGTTGCAGCAGGCAGGCTCCTTAGTTGCAGCTCGCAGCCTCCTTAGTTGCAGCAGGAGGACTCCTTAGTTGCGGCTCGCAGGCTCATTAGTTGCAGCAGGTAGGCTCCTTAGTTGCAGCTCAAGGGCTCCTTAGTTGCAGCATGTAACTCTTAGTTGTGGCATGCATGTGGGATCTAGTTCCCTGACCAGGGATTGAACCCAGGCCCCCTGCGTTGGGAGCACGGAGTCTTCACCACTGTACCACCAGGGAAGTCCCTCTGTCTGACTTACTTCACTTAGCATAATGCCCTCAAGGTCCATCCAGGTTGTCATGAATGGCAAGATTTCCTGTTTTTTATGGTTGAATAATATTCTGTTATATGTATATGTGTTCATATATGTATGTGTGTGGTGTGTGTATATACATATACCACATTTTCTTTATCCATTCATCCATAATTGATATTTAAGTTGCTTCCATGTCTTGGCTATTATAAATAATGCTGCAGTGAACATGGGGTGCATATATCTTTTCAATTCTACTCAGAAGTAGAATTACTAGATTATATGGTAGTTGTAATTTTAAGTTTTTGAGAAACCTCTATACTGTTTTCTTTTTTTGTAATTAAAAAAATTTTTTTTAATTTTATTTATTTTTTTGGCTACATTGGGTCTTCATTGCTGCACGTGGGCTTTCTCTAGTTGCGGTGAGTGGGGGCTACTTTTCATTGCAGTGTGTGGACTTCTCATTGCAGTGGCTTCTCTTGTGGAGCATGGGCTCTAGGCACGCAGGCTTCAGTAGTTGTGGCATGCGGGCTCAGTAATTGTGGCTCATGGGCTGTAGAGCACAGGCTCAGTAGTTGTGGCGCACGGGCTTAGGTGCTCCACGGCATGTGGGATTTTCCCAGACCAGGGATTAAACCATGTCCCCTGCATTGGCAGGTGGATTCTCAACCACTGCACCACCAGGGAAGTCCTATACTGTTTTCTGTAGTGACTGGGCCAATTTACATGTTCACTAACAGTACACAAGGGTTCCCTTTTCTCTATATCCTCACCAACAGTTGTTATTCTTGGTCTTTTTAATATTAGCCATCTTAACAAATGTGGAATGATATCACACTATGGTTTTGATTTGCATTTCCTTGATGATTAGTGATGTTGAGCGCATTTTCATGTGTCTTTTGGCCATTTGTATGTCTTCTTTAGAAAAATGTCTATTCAGGTCCTCAGCCCATTTGATTTTCTGTTACATTCCTGGGATAAATTTTACTTGATCAAGGTGAATAATCATTTTATTATGCTGTTGGATTCAGTTTGCTAATATTTTATTAAGAATTTTGCATCTATATTCATAGGACTTATTAGTCTGTAACTTTCTTTTCTTGTGATGTATTTTTTTAATTTATTAATTTATTATTATTTTTTGGCTGCATTGGGTCTTTGTTGCTGCGCGCGGGCTTTCTCTAGTTATGTCGAGTGGGGGCTACTCTTCATTACGATTCACAGGCTTCTCATTGCGGTGGCTTCTCTTGTTGTGGAGCACAGGCTCTAGGCGCACAGGCTTCAGTAGTTGTGGCACACAGACTCGGTAGTTGTGGCTCACGAGCTAGGCTTAGTTGCTCCGCCGCATGTGGAATCTTCCCAGACCAGGACTCAAACCCATGTCCCCCTGCATTGACAGGCAGATTCCTAACCACTGTGCCACCAGTGAAGTCCTCTTGTGATGTCTTTATCTGGCTTTAGTATCAGGATAATCCTTGCCTCACAGAATGAGTTAGGAGGCGTTCCCTCTTCAGTTTTTTGGAAGACTTTGAGAAGGATTTGTGTTAATTCTTGTTTAAATGTTAGGTAGAATTCACTGATGAAGCCATCTGGTCCAGGACTTTTCTTTTTGGGGAGGTTTTTGATTACTGATTTCATCTTTTTTTTTTTTTTTTTTTTGCGGTACGTGGGCCTCTCACTGTTGTGGCCTCTCCCGTTACGGAGCACAGGCTTCGGACGCGCAGGCTCAGCGGCCATGGCTCATGGGCCTAGCCGCTCCATGGCACGTGGGATCTTCCCGGACCGGGGCACGAACCCATGTCCCCTGCATCAGCAGGCGGACTCTCAACCACTGCGCCACCAGGGAAGCCCTGATTTCATCTTTTTACTTGCTATAAATCTGTTGAAATTTTCTATTTCTTCATCAGTCAGTTTAGATAATTTGAGTGTTTCAGGGACTTTGTCCATTTCTTCTAGGTTATATAATTTATTGGCTTACCATTATTCATAGTATTCTCTTATAATCCTTTTTTTAATCTTTGCAAGGTTAGTTGTAATGTCCCCACTTTAATTTCTCATTTTAGTTGTTTGTATCTTTTCTCTTTTTCTTTGGCAGTCTACCTAAAAGTTTGTGAATTTTGTTGATCTTTTCAAAAAACCAACTCTTTGTTTCTTTGGTCTTCTTTGTTGTTTTTCTGATCTCTCTTTTTGTTCATCTCTTCTCTAATCTTTATTTCATTCCTTCTGTTAGCTTTGGGTTTACTTTGCTCTTCTTTTTCTAGTCCATTAAAGTGTAAAGTTAGGTGATTGATTTGAGACTTACTTTTTTAATTTAGGCATTTACAGCTATAAATTTCCCTCTGAGCACTGCTTTCACTATATCCCATACATTTTAGTGCATTGTGTTTTCATCCATTTCTAAGTATTTTCTAATTTCCCTTGTAATTTCTTCTTTGACCCATTGGTTGTTTAAGCTTGTTTAATTTACACATATAGGCAAATTTTCATTTTCCTTCTTTTACTTATTTCTAATTTCATCCCATTGTTGTCAGAGAAGGTACTTTGTATGTATCTTTTGAAATCTATTGAGATTTATTTTATGGCCTAACAAGTGGTCTGTCCTGGAGAATGTGCCATGTACACTTGAGAAGAATGTGTATTCTGCTGTTAGGTGGAGTGTTCTGTATATGTCTGTTAGGCTTAATGAGTTTATTATGTTGTTGAATCTTCTATTTTTTAATTATTTTCAGTCTACTTGATCTAAGTCTCATTGAAAATGGGGTGTTATAAAACTGTCTACTTCTGACTGTTCTGCCCATTTTGCTTCATATATTCTGAGCCTGTTCTTAGGAGTGTAAATATTTATACTTGTTATATCTTCTTGTTGTACTGAACGTTTTATTAATATATAATGTCTTTCTCTGTCTGTCTTACCTTACATAATTTTAAATCTATTTTGTCCAAAATTAGTATAGCCACCCCTGCTGTCTTTTGGTTACTATTTGAATGGAATATCTTTTTCTATCCATTCACTTTCAGCCTATCTGTGTCCTTTGATCTAAAGTGAATCTCTCATAGACAGCATATAATTGGATTATGTTTTTTAACCCATTCTGCCAATTTTTTCGTACTATTAAGTAGTTTAATCCATTTATATTTAAAGTAATTACTGATAAGGAGACAGTCAATTCTGCCATTTTGCTGTTTGTTTTCTTTTTTAAATTAAAAAAAATTTTTAATTAATTTTTTTATTTATTTTATTTTTGGCTGCATTTGGTCTTCATTGCTGCACACAGGCTTTCTTTAGTTGTGGAGTGGGGGCTACTCTTCGTTGTGGCACACGAGCTTCTCATTGCAGTGGCTTCTCTTGTGGAGCATGGGCTCTAGGCCCACGGGCTTCAATAGTTGTGGCACACGGGCTCAGTAGTTGTGGCTCGCAGGCTGTAGAGTGCAGGCTCAGTAGTTGCGGCACACGGGCTTAGTTGCTCCACAGCATGTGGGATTTTCCCAGACCAGGGTATGAACCTGTGTCCCCTGCATTGGCAGACGGATTCTTAACCACTGCACCACCAGGGAAGTCCCATTTTTTTTGTTTTTTGTTTGTTTTTTCCTTCAGCCTCGCCACACAGCTTTCAGGATCTTAGTTCCCTGACCAGGGATTGAACCCACACCCTTGGCAGTGAAAACACAGAGTCCTAACCACTGGAACACCAGGAAATTCCCTACATAGTGTTTATTATATGTTGCTAGATTTGTTTGCTAGTATTTTGTTGAGCATTTTTGTACCTATATTCATAAGGGGTATTGGTCTATAGTTTTCTTGTGAAGTCTGTCTCCAGTGAATAAACTGGGTGAACCAACACACACCCAATAAATAAACATTTTCTCTCATTTCTTGGTTTACTTCCATCTAGTGTGCTTTTGCATTAGCAGGAATATCTAAGTGAGAGTAATCAGAAATTACTCTGATTTCCTTATCAGAGTAATACTGTGTAGACTAAGGAAGTGTTCCCTCCTCTTCCTCTTCTTTTTTTTTAAGCATTTGTGAAGGATTGGCATTAATTCTTCATTAATGTTTGGTAGAATTACCAGTAAAGCCATCTTGACCACACTTTTCTTTGTGGGAAGTTTTAAAGTTACTATTCAATCTATTTACTTGTTATATATTCAAACTCTCTCTTTCTTGTTGAGTTGGTTTAGGTAATTTCTGTATTTCAAAGAATTTGTCCATTCTTCTAGGTTGTCTAATTTGTTGGCATCCTGTTTTTCATAGTATTTCCTTATAATTCTTTTTATTTTTGTAAGGTCAGTAGTGATGTCTCCTCTTTCATTCCTAATTTTAGTAATTTTGAGTCTTCTCTCTTTATTCCTTGGTCACTCTAGGTTTGTCTTTTTTTATCTTTTCATTGAACCAAGTTTTGATTTGATTTTCTCTGTTTCCTCTCTAATCTTTATTATTTCCTTTCTCCTGCTTGCTTTGGGTTTAGTATGATCTTCTTTTTCTAGTTTTTTAAGATAGAATGTTAGGTTATTGATTTGACATCTCCTTTTCTAATATAGCATTTGGATCATAAATTTCCCTCTTCGTACTGCTTTAAGCTGCATCCCATAAGTTTTGGTATGTTGTGGGGTTTCTTTCATTCAACTCAAAAGTATTTTTTAAATTTTCCTTGTGATTTCTTCTTTGACTCATTGGTTATTTCAGATTGTGTTGTGTAATTTCCACATATTTTTTAATTTCCCAGATTTCCTTCTGTTATTAATTTCTAGTTTAATTCCATTGTGATTGGATAGCATACTTTGTATGTTTTCAGTCCTTTTAAATTTATTAAGGTTTGTTTTATGGCCTGGCATATGGTCTATCCTGGAGAATGTTTCATGTGCACTTAAGAAGAATGTACATTCTACTGTTATAGGGTAGAATATTCTATAGATGTCTTCTTAGGTCTAGTTGGTTTATAATGTTGTTCAAGCCTTCTATTTATTTTTCCCATAGGTGAGACCTGGAACCCTTTCAAATTACAGTACCAGCTGAGAAATGTAAGAGAGAGAATTGCAAAGAACCTAGTAGAGAAGGGTATTCTAACCACTGAGAAGCAGAATTTCCTCCTATTTGACATGACTACTCACCCAGTGACCAATACAACAGAGAAGCAGCGACTAGTGAAAAAGCTTCAAGACAGTGTCCTAGAGCGGTGGGTAAATGACCCTCAGCGTATGGACAAGCGAACACTAGCACTACTGGTGCTAGCCCACTCCTCTGACGTGCTAGAGAATGTCTTCTCCTCTCTGACAGATGACAAGTATGATGTGGCAATGAATCGGGCCAAGGACCTAGTGGAACTGGACCCTGAGGTAGAGGGGACAAAGCACAGTGCCACAGAGATGATCTGGGCTGTGCTGGCAGCCTTCAATAAATCCTAAAGCCAGCAGGTGGGTTTCTCCTTTTCCCTTACTGGCCAGTGACTGTCAGAGACACCATCAGCAAGCTTTGTGTGATGAGATGTTTTCCATCATGTTTTTTCCTTCTCTTGAATCAAACTCGTTATTTGGGGAGAGCAACTTCAAGGCTCCTGTATAGACCTTGACTATTATAAGCAGACTTTATTTTTCCCTATACTTCCACTCCAGAGGTGAATAAACTGGGTGAACCAACACACACCCAATAAATATTTTCTCTCATTTCTTGGTTTACTTCCATCTAGTGTGCTTTTGCATTAGCAGGAATATCTAAGTGAGATTTGGATTTCTCTAGCCACAGAATGTGAATGAGATGTAGAGCAAACCATTTATCATATATTTAAAATTTTATTTTCCATTTTAAATATATGTTTTCAGTCTGTCTCTCAGGCTCTGCTAAGTAATGTAGCTTGTTGAAGTGACCATCTCTTTGAATAAGGGGCAATGGAAACAAAACTAATTTTCGGAGCATATGGTCTCTGGGATATAAACGCGTGTCCCGCTAGTGGTTTTCTCATTTTTCCTTTTCTAACCTAATGAGAATATTCCAAATGTGATTACCTGGTTCTCACAGTCCTAGAACCAGAAATATATTCTCTACTCTCTCTCAGCATTATCCTACTCCATCATTCATTAGAACAGAAGTCTAAATGAAAAAAATGTATCTCTCAACCACCTCCTTCAAGCAGTCAGCAATACAATTTGCAAAGGGAGGTGGCATCAGAATTTTCTCTCTTTAGCACATGACTATCCTGATTCCTCCTGACTACTTTAAATGTCCCTGCTCTGATTGAATTTAGGGAGTTGTAAATTTCAATTGCAGAAGGCAGCATCCTGAGTCCAGACAATATATCTAAACTCTAGATCTTCTTGTTCCCTATTTTGGCTTCCTACATAAATTGATAGATTCTGTCTATATTTAAGGGTTCTGGAGGTACTTTTATCTATATTTAATCCACAGATACCCTTCTAGTCATTAGTCTTGTCTCAACACAACCATCTGTCTAACCAAATCGCTAAAACATTTTTTAATTCAGTAGTGAATGCAAACAGAAGCTTAGTAAGAAAAATCCTGTTTAGAAGGGCAATTTGTTCTTAAAAGCATCCTGATATAAAGTCCAGTATTTGGGAATATAAAGAGGACAGGCACCAAACTGTGCTAATGTCAAGCATTTGTTATGCTGATACTTTTAATGGATCTTGCCTCTTGACAGCTACAGAGAAACGGGCTATCAAAGGGCTAATACAGATGATCCAGACCTGACATCAAATCTTCCTGATCAGAAGTAATTAAATGAATGATTGTAACTTCATCTTCTCCCCTAAACCTGTCTAGCTCCACAAAATTCCCAACTCAATTAACTTTCTTTTTTCACTTTTAGGTATCACTTAGGTGACTAGAGATATAAATTTTAAAGTGAAACAAATTCTTAAATGTGAAGCTGAGTAGAGCTTCAGTCTGGCTCTCTAAAAGTATAAAAACCAGTCCCTGGTTGCCTCTACCTGACTTAGTTTTTTCTTTCCATATGAAAACAATTCAGCATGAATTGAAACCAGGTTTTCCTGTGGAAAGTTTCAGCTTGATTGGGAGAGTAGAAGTTGAGTTCTTTCTAGCAACTCTTGGTCAGTGTTTATTTTTATATTGTATCTCGATAAGATGAAGATGTCTTCAGTTTGAATCTGCATAATGTTCATTGCAAAACACCTTTTCATTTAATGCATATGGCCTTCACATTTCTGTATAATAAAGATTATTGTCTCTGGTATCTCTGTGCAGTTTTACAACTTCAGTTATTTTAACTGGAAATGAGAACTTTTCACACAAGGCCAGTAACACTCCCGGTTTACACTAGGATACTAGCCTCTGTTTCATCCTGTGTGGAAAATTAGGCATACACAAATATTACAATTGTAACATATATATACTGGAGGGCAGGGCATGTTAAGTCTAACCCGAACACCAGCTAATGTAAAGTCTGAATAGTGTCTCCATCTCAAGCAAAATAAGTTACCCAATTACACCATTATTACCATGAAAATAATGAGTATATTCTATCCTATTAATAACTACTTGCACGTGACACGTGAACTTACTGAAGAGCTGAAAGTCTTAGGTTGCAAGTGTAGGTAACATACCTAACTATAACAGAGTTAACAATGTGTGAAAAGAAAGATAATTGAGCTTGTAATTGGCTTCTTGTTCTTCACTTTTATAATGTCTACAGCATAAAGGACAATAAGAAATGTATTTACTAGGATTGTTTATACTTGTTATTTTTATTTCAGAAAAAGTATATTGTTTTCCCATAAGTCATCCTTTGTAACAATGTTTCTCAAAATGTGGTGCATCAAAATAACCTTTGTGGGAGTGAGTACTTTGCCAAAATACAGGTTCCTAGTAAATCAGTCTCTGGGGTTGGGGGCTTAGGAAGCTGCATTTTAAACATAGTCTTACACGTTAAAATAAGCTTACACGTTAAAATTTGGGAACACTGCTTTATATTTTATTGCCTATAATTCATTCATCCAAAAAAATATTGAGTACTTACAAATTAAATGGCACTTGCTAGGTGTGACAATAAAAAATTGTGTAGGACACAATTTCGGCCCCCAAGAACTCACATTTAAGTGGGCAAATAAGATACTTTGTGATAAATGCTCATGTGGAAGTAGAAACTTAATTTTTTTTTTTTTTTTTTTTTTTTTTTTTGCGGTACGCAGGCCTCTCACTGTTGTGGCCTCTCCCGTTGCGGAGCACATGCTCCGGACGCGCAGGCTCAGCGGCCATGGCTCACGGGCCCAGCCACTCCACGGCATGTGGGATCTTCCCAGACCGGGGCACGAACCTGTGTCCCCTGCATCAGCAGGCGGACTCTCAACCACTGCGCCACCAGGGAAGCCCAAACTTAACTTTTAGAAGCACAAAGAAGTAGCATTCTTCCTGGGAACACTAGGAAAGACTTAGAAGAGGTTATTTATTATAGTGGCTTTCATGTATTGAGTACTTTTCTTGTGAGGTACTATTCTAACCACTTCATATATTTTCTCATTTAGTCCTCAACACTAAAAAACCATAGAAGATTATTTTAAAGAAAATTCAGAGAGGTAGTGAGGCTTGCCTAAGGACACTGTGCAGAGCTTGAGTTCAAACACAGGCTTTTAACCACTACTCTCTCCTGCCTTCATTTAAGCTCAATCTTGAAGAATCTTCTCAGGTTGAAAAGGAAGAGCCAAGGCTATGCTGGGCTAGGGAAACAAAATACAGAATGTACAAAGTAATTTGTTATGCGCTAGAATTTCATGAATGTGTGTGCTTTTCACATATCTATCTCTCAAAAGAGATTGTTCTAAGAGAGTATATTCAAGTTGTAGACTAAAGAAGGGTTTTTGGAACTAGCAAATTATCTGTTTTTGTTTACCTTCATTTATTCCTTCTCTGATGCTTTTCTTACATAAAACTTTTCTGGCATATCATTTTCCTTCTCCCTTAACTTCTTTTAACACTTCTTACAGGGCAAGTGTGCTGGACATAAATTCCCTCAGTTTTTATCTGAGAAAGTATTTATCCTTCGCTTTTGAAGGATAATTTTACTGGATATAGAATTCTAGATTGCTGGGTGTTTTTTTGTTTTTGTTTTACAGTACTATTTTATTTTTTTAAATATGTATTTATTTATTTGGCTCTGCCGGGTGTTCATTGTAGCATGCCAGATGAGGGATTTTTAGTTGCGGCATGCAGAATCTAGTTCCCTGACCAGGGATCGAACCCAGGCCTCCTGCATTGGGAGAGCAGAATCTTAACCACTGGACCACCAGGGAAGTCCCCAACACTTTAAATATTTCACTGTACTCACTTCTTGCATGAGTGTTTTCTGATATCAAATTTTAACAAAACTGGGCTTCCCTGGTGGCACAGTGGTTGAGAATCTGCCTGCCAATGCAGGGGACACGGGTTCGAGCCCTGGTCTTGGAAGATCCCACATGCCGCGGAGCAACTAGGCCTGTGAGCAACAACTACTGAGCCTGCGCGTCTGGAGCCTGTGCTCTGCAACAAGAGAGGCTGCGATAGTGAGAGGCCCGCACACCGCAATGAAGAGTGGCCCCCGTTTGCCCCAACTAGAGAAAGCCCTCGCACAGAAACGAAGACCCAACACAGCCAAAAATAAATTAATTTTAAAAATTTTTAACAAAACTATAAAGAGAATTCTAATTGAAAGATGTTTTAAATGTTCTTTACCTTTTCCATACAGCTAAAATGCACAGATTATATATTCATATAATTTCTAAGAATGTGTTTTACTCCCTAAAGAATAAAAATAATTGCTTTAATGCTGAAATAAGTTAAGTAGAATAGATTTTTTATATTTTCCTATCACCTATTACATGTGTACATGAATCTTTGTTCCTGTGTCCCCAGTTCTTCTCAAGGCCTTGGTCTGCCTGCCTTTTCTCCTCAGTGAGTTCCAGGTGTGTACATAATTTGGAAAGAGACAGACTAGACATGACTTCTTATTGATAAGTGAGAAAGGGAGCCATCCCTCCCAGAAAGCAATAAAATTCTACGGAATGCAAGTCAGAAAAGCAAGGGTCACTTCCTGGCAGAAATCTTTTTCTAGCAGCCCCACTCACTGCTGTTAGTTTTTCTTTACATTCCAGATTGTAAAAAAGTAGATTCAATTTGGGTGGAAGGTGGGGAACAAATACTCCATAAGAACTCTTCAAATAGATGTGTTTTGTGTAGATTTTTGTTCCCTGAATATCAGTACTCTGCCCACCACTTTTTTTTTCTCAACTAAGTGAACATTCCCAAGAATAATAGCATATTTTATCTGAACTTACTTTAGAAACTCAGCTAGGAATCTAGAGGCTTCTGCCCCATCAGAAGGACTGCTTGACCAAATCGCCATGTTTCTGCCCCATATGCAAGCCCAATAGATGTATGTTATTCTCCTGATTTGATGGGAAAAAATTCAAAGCCAAAGTTTTTCTCATATATTTCAGAGATGCTGAGATCCCACTCCCAATCTAAAGATGAGTACTTCTTCAAAGATTTCTGGACATTTAAAGCCATAATACAACACCTCAAAATACTTATGGGTTAGCCTTAATAATAATTTTTCAAAAAAACTTTTTCCCCTAGCTCTGTCACCCCAGCCTTTCTTGAACTCCTAAGTGGAGGCCAGAAGGGTCTTAGATAACTTAGTTTAAACTGATTTATATTAAACTAAATTGGATTCCTATCATTTGAGAGCAGGGAGGAAGAGATGTTTATGATCAAAGAGGGGAAGACTAGAGAAGGTAACAGAATAGTTGACTAGATTCTTAACATTATGAACATTTAAAAGACTGAACAAACACTTTTTATTTTAAAATGTTCATGTTTTAAAAATTAGATGACCTAATTCAGTCTTTCATTTCTCTCCTCCATCTTACTCTTCACATTTAGATACCTTTTAAAACTTTTTATGGAATCATAACCAGAGAAAATTGCTTAAATCAAAATAAATAAAAATGTATGAATGACTCAGTAATGAATAGTGAGCATTCCTATGTAACTAGCACCCAAGTCAAGAAACAAAACATTACCAGCTCGCCAAAAGCCCCCTTCATGCCCTCTCCCAGTCACTATATCCCTCCTTCAAGCTAACTACAATCCTGACTTTTAATACAATAGATTGGTTTTGCTTTTGAACGTTATATAAATGAAATCATCCAATATGTATTTTTTGTGACGGTTGATTATTTTATTTTGAACATTTGGGTGGTTCTAGTTTGGAGCAATTATAAATAGAGCTGCTGTGAATACTTGTTTTGGTGAACATGAGAATGCATTTCAGTTGGATATATGTACCTAGGAGTGGAATTGTTGGACTATAGGGTTTCAATTACATTTAGCTTTAGTATATAGTGCCACCAGTTTTCCCAAGTATGGTTGTACCAATTTACACTCCCACCAACCATACTACAGAGCTTTTAAATTGTCAAATCATAAATTTGGGGCACGTAACTGAACACAAATCTGAATAAATGAAGGTCACTGTAAATTCCTGTGACAATGCTTTAATTTATGGAAACAACTTCTCTGGTGGGCTTCAGTGGGTCTCTGTACACCCTGAAAATATGTACAGTATTTTTGCATGTATGCATGTGTCTGTACATGCACTTTGAGGAGAGAAGAAACACAGCTTGTATTAGATTCTCAAAGATCAGATTTTCCATACTTTGGAAAACTGGTGGCTGTGTATACTAAAGCTAATCATAATCCAGTCCTTCACACACACACACACACACACACACACACACACACACACACACACACACACACACACACACACACACACACACACACACACACACACACACGTTAAGAATGATTGCTTTATGGGAGCCCAGCAATCAAGAAGCTATTTGCGGGCTTCCCTAGTGGCGCAGTGGTTCAGAGTCCGCCTGCCGATGCAGGGGACACGGGTTCGTGCCCCGGTCCGGGAAGATCCCACATGCCGTGGAGCGGCTGGGCCCGTGAGCCATGGCCGCTGAGCCTGCGCGTCCGGAGCCTGTGCTCCGCAACGGGAGAGGCCACAACAGTGAGAGGCCCGCGTACCGCAAAAAAAAAAAAAAAGAAGCAGCTATTTGCTTGCTATTAGCAAACTGTTCTACGTTGGTTATGGTGCATTGACATAGACAGTCTGAATAGGCAGGTTTCCTGTGGTTAACAGAGAAGGATTAGCACCCTTGACCACTTAATTTTCCTTTTATTTTTAGCAGGTTAAAATCCTTTATTAAAATAGCTTCATAATGTTTTGATAACTACATATTTTGAAAAGTTTTTTTTTTTTTTTTTTTTTTGCGGTACTTGGGCCTCTTACTGTTGCGGCCTCTCCCATTGCGGAGCACAGGCCCCGGACGCGCAGGCTCAGTGGCCATGGCTCACGGGCCCCGTCGCTCCGCGGCATGTGGGATCTTCCCGGACCGGGGCACGAACCCGTGTCCCCTGCGTCGGCAGGCGGACTCTCAACCACTGTGCCACCAGGGAAGCCCCTGATAACTATTTTTATAACAGCTTTATTGATATAAAATGCACATACCATATAACATACCTACTTAAAGTGAATAATTTGATGGGTTTTTAGTATATTCACAGCATCATGCTATCACCACAATCAATTTTAGAACATGTCATCACCCTAGAAAAAAACACATACCCATTAGCAGTCATTCCCCATTTCCCTCAGTCCTAGGCAAACACTAATGTACTTTCTGTCTCTGCAGATTTGCCTATTCTGGACATTTCATATAAATGGAATCATACAATATGTGTCTTTTGTGACTGCTTCTTTCACTTAGCATAATGTTTTCAAGGTTCATCCATGTTGTAGTATGTATCAGTGCTTCATTTATTTTTATTGGCAAATAATATTACACTGTATAGAAATACCACATTTTTGGACTTCCCTGGTGGTCCAGTGGTTGAGACTCCATGCTTCCACTGCAGGGGGCATGGGTTCAATCCCTGGTCGGGGAAGTTCCACAGTCCGTGTGATGCCTCCAAAACAAAAGTGCTCTCCTCACCAGTGTGTCAAAAAATAAATAAATAAAGCAATGTGGATATTAAAAAAAAAAAAAACCTCTTAAAAAAAAAGAAATACCATATTTTAAATGATGTCTTTAGAGAATATAATGTGTCCAAAACAAAATCTATATTTCTTCTCCTAAACCTCCTCCTTTCATATTTCCCCATATTAGTAAATGGTGCCATCATTCACCTAGCTGCTCAGGCCAAAAGCTTTGAAGTTATCCTGGATTCTCATAACAGCAAATTCTGTTGGTTGTACCTTCAAAACTCCACATCCAGCCATTTTCAACCTTCTCTGTAGCTACTACCTCCTAGTCCAAACCACTGTCATCTCTCCTAATTGGTGTCCTGCTGCTGCTTCCACTTCAATGCAGTGTACGGCAGAGGTGAGATATTTATGATGAGAGGCTTTTCTGTTCTCAGGGGGGAAATCATTTTTAAAACTTTGAAATGGGAAAAAACATTATTGGGTATTGTCTAGAGGAGTCTTTGGCATAATCGATCTATGGCTTTCATTGTCTTTGAACTACTTTACAATTTGTAAATTGAGAAAACTGATGGCAGTGCAAATGATTCTTATACATAGAGAGACAAATGAATTTTGGCCAGTGAGATACAATTTCCACCCTGTGAAAAAGATAACTCCAAACATAATATTTTATGCCCTGTAGATATTGGCCAATTTTATATCTATTAGCAATTTCAGCATTCTTA
This sequence comes from Pseudorca crassidens, assembly GCF_039906515.1. NCBI lineage: Eukaryota > Metazoa > Chordata > Mammalia > Artiodactyla > Delphinidae > Pseudorca > Pseudorca crassidens. The sequence goes on along the minus strand of NC_090297.1, from coordinate 108,063,980 downwards.
ATTGCCTATATATGTGTCTGTCTTCAGATTCTCTTTTGAACCAGTTTAACATCTTACTAGTTCCCTCATTTGTATGAGTTATGATTTTACTTTTTTGAAAATTATCTTTAACACTGTGTTATTCTGATCATTTAGCTACTTTTCTTAGGCTACACTTAAGGCCAGCCCTAAGAGTATACATTTCTAAAAGAGACAAGGAGAGGATTGAGCTTGGTTAATTCCCTGGTATTCTAAGTCTGGCCCATCAGAGAGTGCTAATGGCATGTGTCTTAAACCCAGATATTTCTGCAGTTTTCTGGCCACGCTGTGCGGCATGTGGGATCTTAGTTCCCCAACCAGGGATCGACGAGGGATGGAACCCATGCCCCTGCATTGGAAGCATGGAGTCTTATCCAGTGGACCACCAGGGAAGTCCCCAGTTTCACTTTTTATATTCTTTTTATATTCCATTCTTCTGTAGAACCTTGCTTAAGCACTGATGAATTTTACAGTGTTATTCCAAGATATCTCATCTCTCATACTCTGAAAAGATTTAGGTCTTCCCCTGAAAAATTCAAACATAAACAAGAAAAAAGACCAACAGACTAGGAATAAACAAGAAGTTCAGGTCCTCTTCTCTCCTCACTTTCCCCCCTCCAATCTGCTCTTCTCCCTGTATTTGCTTTTTGGTAAATGGCACCACCATTTACTCAGCAATTTGGGATTCATCCTTAATTCTCCGTCACCTTCATTCCCTACATCCAATATCATTTGTCTCTTCAGCTTCTCTTCATTCACACGGCCCTGCCTTTGATCAGGCCTTTCAAGTCTTGCCTGGATTACTGCAATCCTGGAGTCTCCCTCTCCATTTCAATCCAATCTCCACATGGCTACTGTTGTCAAAAAACCTTGGCTCTCTGTGCACCGATGCTGAAAAGAAACACGGAGATAGAGATTTTGAAGGATAAGGCTTTGAAGGCTTTATTCCTCTGCCATGCAAAGGGAAGACAGATCAGGCTAGCGCCTCAAGAACTGTGCCCCCCTCCCTGGGGAACTGAGAGAGGTTATATAGGCAGGGCTCATAGTCTATGGTAGGTGATAAGGCTCTAGTAATGAAGCTCTTGTATACTTCTTCCTGAGTTAGTTCAAAACAGTCACAGCTGGCTCAGGCAAGCCCGGTAATTGGGTCCGTTTGTCTCTGGGTTATCTGCCTGCAACCTTCTTTCTGAAATGCAACTGCTACAAGGAGTGATTTGCTACAGGGGAGTGCAGGGTGTAATTCACATAGTGTTAAGGAGTGATAGGTTAGCTTCATGAAGTACAAATCTAGTTACAGACACTATAGATTAGTAACAGTTAAAATAAAACTAGGAGTGATTGACTCAGGCCAGTTTGTTTCTTCTCTAGCCTGTTCACTGTTCCCTTGTTTTCTTTTTTTTAATTAATTAATTAATTAATCTGGCTGCATCGGGTCTTAGTTACGGCGCACGGGCTCTTTGTTGTGGCACGCAGGCCCCAGAGCAAGCAGACTCAGTAGTTGCGGCACACAGGCTTAGTTGCTCCGCGGCATGTGGGATCTTAGTTCCTGGGCCAGGGATCGAACCCGCGTCCCCTGCACTGGAAGGCAGATTCTCAACCACTGGACCACCAGGAAAGTCCCCTCTTGTTTTCTTTGTTTATCAGAAAAGTCTCATTTCTCTTCTTGCTGCAACACTACCACAGTTATATCTTTCCAAACCCCAAGTCTAACAATACCATTTCCCTGCTTGAAATCAGAGGTTCCCCCTTTGGCTTCATGAAACCCCAACACTTTAGCATGACTTACAAGTCTCCCCAGGACCCTAGCAACCTGAACAGTGTCATGTCTTGCTGCTCCACAGGGGTTCCAAATCAGCCTTATTTGCAGTCTCTCCTTAGGGAGCTTTTTAAAAGTATAGATTTCCAGGCCCCAGCCCAGAGATGCTGATTCAACTGGGGTGAAAGAGGGCTGAGGAAATCTGTATTTTTATAAAGTTCTCTGGGAACTTCTAATCGACCGAGTCTGAGAACCAAGGATCCAGAACATGGAGTTTCTTATGGCTCTATGTCTTTTCACATGAAGCTCCTTCTGCTTGAAAAGGTCTTCTCCACACTCTCTTTTTTTTTACCTTGAGTATTCCTATACTTCCTTAAATGTCATCTCCTCCAAGAAACTGCTTTTAATAGTCTTTGCCAGTGTAAACCGTCTTCATCTCTTATCTTCTTAGTCATCTGTGAACAGCTTGAAGGCAGGGACTGACCTTTATCTTTGCATCCATCCATGGTGCCTGAAATCGAGCAGGAACTTGCAGGGCCTTCTCAGGGACAGATCTCACTGTGTCCCTCACCTCTTGTTTATAGAAAAGCTTTAGCCTCCTAGGCCTTCCCCAAGTTCCAAAGAGCAAATTTAATCAAGAAAAGTGAGAAATGCAGAAACAAAGGAAATCAGTCAAGCAAGACAAAATAATAGTTTAGCCATAAAGTCAAGGACCTTTAGTTCCTCCTCAAGGGCTGTAGATAATATCCTGAGCCATATCCTTGAGTTCTTTTTCAGATATTAAAATCCCCACCAGGCAGAGAAAGTTAACTGCATGCTGACCACCAGCACACAGACCCCAGACCAGTTGGAACCAGAAGGTTGATGACTGAGATTCACAAAACATCACCATGTTACCTCACCATCACCAATTAGAGAATTGTGTAGGAGCTGATCACACAACCTATGACCCTCTCCCTCACACTGGCATTAAAACTCTTCTCTGAAAGCCATGGGGGGTAGGGAGGTTTGGGTCCTTTGAACACTAACTACACATTCTCCTGTGTGGTGCCCTGCAATAAACACTGTACTTTTCTTCATCACAACCCAGTGTCAGTATATAGGCTTTGCTGTGCATCCCAAGCACAGCAGACCCAAGTTTTGTTCGGTAACATGCCCAGCACAATACATAACACGTAATGAGTGCTCAATGAAATTTGTTGGATGAAAGAGGAGTCTTGCTGGGCTAGCAGGATCTCACTCCCTCTAGAAACTCTTGCTATAGATACTTTCTCCTCAGTCAGGGGTCAGTCACCCTCTAAACTTTTATAAGATAGGGTGGTCCTCTAAACTGTCTTCCTTTCCTCCTCCCTCCTGCTAATCTCCAATTTTCCTACTCATCCTCATAGTCCCAGTTTAGGTTCTCTAACATCTAAAACATTCCTTGACCAGCTCAGCCAGAAATTATCTTTGAAACACTTATAAATACAACTCATTTGGTAAGTGTCATACATTACCTAATATTATAGTTACTTCCACAGAGTGTGGTACCTTATATACTTAAATACACGTGTTGGTGACCTATAGCTCATTCCAACATATGGGTCACAGACACCCTGTCCTAACCACCTTCCCTATCATGCTCTGGAACTTCAAATTTTGTGACTTCACATTTGCTTGATTGTATCAACAGTGACTACTATAGCCATATCTGGCACCAATTATAATTATTATAGGCTAGAGCTCACCATAACCTACAATGTCTCCACCTTCCCAGATACAAACTGAAATTTCCCTCTCACTGCAACTTCCTATTCATCTGCCTCTCAGTCATTCCCACCAAATCTGAGCTTCATCTGTCTCATAACCAGTTCTTCAACTCTTTTCTACTCCTCCCAGTTCATCAATCTCATTCTGTCTTTCCTAAAGAGCCTAGATGCCACAGTCAGCTATTTCAACAAACTGGCAAACCATTCTAGACTTCCTCATTGTCCTCCCTCCACTGTTCCTTCTTTACCAGTCCTTCGTCCTGGTTAATTAACTCAGGCTGTCTGTTTTCTCCATCCCAAGGCAGCCAGGAATTACTGACCAAAGTCACAAAGCCATGCTGATTAGGACTACTACACATTCACTCTTATCTAATCTCAGGTAGATCTTTCTTGCTGTTTTACATCATTGCCATTTTCTATGGCACATTTTCTACCCCATTTTTCCTAGATCCTCTATCCCATGCATCATCCTTTTTATTCTCAAAAGATTAACCTCAGAAAAGCAAGTCCATTCAATATGACTTCTCTAAATGTTTAGCCACCTCAGAATCTCTCTGTACATTTCCCTTCCCATTCTTCCTTTTCAGTGGCCAAAGCCAACCTGTCTGCCTCTCTCTCTCTCCTGATCTAATGATCTCCTCTGAGACTTTAACTTTTTTTTAAATTGAAGTATAGTTGATTTACCATGTTGTGTTAGTTTCAGGTATACAGCAGTGATTCAGTTATGCATATGTGTGGTGTGTGTGTGTGTGTGTGTGTGTATATATATATATATATATATATATATATTCTTTTTCAGATTCTTTTCCCTTATAGGTTATTACAAACTATTGAGTATAGTTCCCTGTGCTATACAGTAGGTCCTTGTTGGTTATCTATTTTGTACATAGTAGTGTGTATATGTTAGTCCCAAACTCCTAATTTATCCCTCCCCCCTCTTTCCTCTTTGGTAACTGTAAGTTTGTTTTCTATGAGACTTTAATTATTTATCTCTTCTTTAAAGTAGTTAATTATATTTTTAGTTTTTCTCTCAATTAGCCCTTCCCCTTTTCTAAAACTTGCTTAAATCTTTCCTACTCTCCAAAAAAAGAGAGTTCTCTGCTGCTTCCTCTTCTGTTCATTGTCCTCATTCCTTTCTTTGCTTTATTGTTAAATATTGCTACCACCTCTTCACTCTTTAACCACTTGCAATTAGCTTTTGCCCCCTTCAACTTTAACTTCTCTGTTACTTCTCTCTTCTTATCACTCTGATCATTTGTCTCTGTGTCCCTTGCCAACTTTTCCCCAGGTTTCTGTCTTGGGACTTCTTTTTTTTTTTCTACTTTCTCCTTTGTTGATCCCATCTAATTCCACAACTTTACTTATAATTATGTGAAGAAGTCCAAATTTCATTCATATTTGGCTACTACTTTTATTCCAAACTCCAGATCTATATTTCCTAGAACGCTAAAATTTCAGCTATGGAGATCTCAGAGGTCATTTAACCTAAGTCTTCATTGCCTGGATATCTCCACCAAATGGCTCACTGGCTTTTAAAAAGTCAATGATTTCAAAACTGAACACCTCATTTTCTGTCTGCTTCCAATTCCATTTCCAAATCAACTCCTCTTTTTGAATTTGTTTCTACAAGTAGTCACCTTGAGTCACATGGTCTCCTCATTCCCTATATTCAGTCAGCTGCTAATCTAGTAGATTACATTGCCACAGACTCAATTACGTTCACTGTTTTCCATTCTAAACTATCATGTTTCTAGTTTAAATCCTAATTATCTCCTACCCAGAGTATTGCAGTGGACTCCTGGCTAGACTGTCCACCCCCACTATCTTTCTGCTTGGAATTCTGAATGATTTTTATTCATTACCACTAGATTAATCTTCCTAATGAACAGTTCTGATCTGCCACTCTCTGGCCTAAAACCCTTAAATGTCTCCCCTGGATAACTAAATTATTCACTAGTTCCTTATCCTGGCATTCAGAGTCCTCCATGTTCTGGACTCAGTTCTATTTTTCTAGCCTTCATGCTGACCCCATCACCTAGAATACCCTTCCTTCACCTTTACCTGGCAAACTCCTAAATTCTTTAAAGCTGATTTCAAATACCCACCTCCATCACAAAGTCTATTTTTGTGGGGGGGACCCTAAACTGAATATGAACCTTCATTTGAACCCCTATACCACTTTATTAACACTTTTACTTCAATGCTGACCAGATTTTGCCTCGTATGATAATAATCTGTGTATTCTATGCTTCTCAAACTTTTCCATTAGAAGTGTACCTAATTATACAGGAAAATGAACAGCCCCAAGGCTATCTGTCACAACAGGCTGCCTGGAAAATTAAAATTTAATATGAATTTTTCAGTGTTATTAGTATTAGACTGTTTTAATATAAAAATGTAGTGCTTTTTGACTAACACTCTAGGAAGACGTGTCTATTTAATCTTGAGGATTTAAGGTACACCTGGCACACTGTGAAAACCCTCCCCACAAGCCCACTAAACTTTACAAGCCCACTAAACTTTCTATGGCAGAGACTGCCTTACTACATATGTATCCCCTGTAAAACTAAAACAGTACCGTCTTCAAATAGACGCTCAAAAAATATTGTTGAACTGTGACTCAGGATACGTTAGCAAGTATTTACTAAATGTTTACCAGGTACCTAGACCTGTACTGTTTCAAAGTGATCAAGTCTCCATGGGATGACTGTGAACAAGTAAAAAACTGTACATGAGTTAAATCATGAAACGTAAGCCATTTGTGTTCCGCAAGATGACTCAGTCTCTCCATTCCAGACCCCAAGTGACACATTGGAATAGTGTGTCTGACCTCTTAATTATTTTCTGGTGATTGATAATTTTCTGCTAACACTGCGCAAAGCTTAATCCTCTTCACCTGGAAATAAAAGGTTTCCATCATTTCGCTCTCCAATTTGAAGCTCAGCAAAGCCTCCTGGGCGCGGGGCGGTGGAGCCGAAGGAAGTCTGACCCCATCAAAGGAGCAAAAATGCCAGAGCTACCAGCACCACCCCCTCACATCCCCCAAGGGCTTCCAATTGGTCCTTGTGGGTCACTCTCTTTCCGGGTTGGCCTTCCAGCTTGCCCGTCGCCTCCATAGAACCCACATTTAGCCAGCAACTATTGGTAGGTCGTTACGTCATTGCCCTATCTATCCCGCTCCCATTGGCTCCCATAGGAAGGGGCGGCCGCAACGTCACAGGCAAGAGCCGCCATTTTGACTGAGCAACCCTAGTGACAGGAGCTGAAGAAGCAGCGCAGGTTGTCCCGTTTCCCCTCCCCCTTCCCTTCTCCGGGTGACTTCCTGGGTCCCCTACACTCCACAGTCCCGGTCCCGCCATGTCCCAGAAACAAGAGGACGAGAACCCTGCGGAGGAGACTGGCGAGGAGAAGCAGGTGAAATGGAGGGGGTGCGGTGGGCGAGCTGGGGGCGACCGCGATGGGGCGGGAGACGGTCTCCCACCAGTGCGGATTGGTCGCCATGGTCTCGGGCTCTGCAGGGGTTGGCCACTTCTTGCGTCATGCAGGGTGAGCTTCAGTACGGATTGCTGCTTTGGCGCTGGTTAGCTGGATGGATTGTCAATCAATGCGGTTCTCTTCTTGATTGGCCAGTAGACCTACCGTTCAACTCATTAAAGTTGTGCTATAATTGGCCGAGCCTGGGCGCGGGGCGGGTGTTTAGAAAGACTGGGTGAATGAAAGGGGTTGGTGGTCCCGGGATGAGATGTGTGTTACTGGTTAGTAGGGGTAAAATGACCCAACCGCTAGGCTGGGGCTTGCATTCTAAATCCCCAGAAAGATACAAGTAGAGGTAAAGACGTTTAAAAAGGACCAGCACTGGGGGAAGGGAGAAGAGTAATTATTATCATGGCTAGTTTAAGGCGGCAACTTTCTCAAAGAGACCTGTTTTGACCGCTGGAGATGGTCTGTTGCCCACCTTCAAAGAGGACCTTACAAAATTGAAGAGGACTAGAGTTCCAAACAGAATAATGGAGGTTAAACCTAGAAAAGACGCCGACAGAGTCGTGACAAGAAAGACGCCACCATATTCCCCCCAGACTTCCAAGGTAGTGGGACTTAGTTAACCTGCAATTCTGTGATGAAAACACGCCACCCTCTTTGGGGGTTTGTATTTGACTTATAACATTTAGTACTGGATTCGGGTTCATGAAATACACCCGGTGTTATGTCTGTGCCAGGTTTTCAAGGGAAGGGAATGTAATTCCACTAAAAAGAGCCACAGATTGGCTTCATGTCCTTTTTTAAAAAGTCAGTAAAGAAAAGTGCAGCAGGGCCTACAAAAAGCAGGCAGGGAGTAACAGCAACAGTAAGAGCCCCCGCAAGCTAATTGAGCTCTTGGCATGTTCCCCAAACTTCCGTCACTAGGGAAGGTGTTGATTTTTTGGCAAAGCTGGTAGGTAAATACTAGTGAACCTACTGTACCTTAATTTTCTTGAGGTTAAAAAGTGTCATTTTAATCTCTGTTTACCTGTCACCTTCCTACTACAGTGTTTATGGAAGCAATGCTGTCCCATTACTAAGGTGGAGATGTCTGGAGATGGCTACATAGCTAGCCTCCTCCGTAGAGAGACTTATCTGCTGACTAGCTTAGGAGGGAACATCTCAGCAGTTATCCCCCTTGATTTCCCATTTGACCTGTACTGTGTTTTAGGGACAGCTAGGAAACTTTCATACTAATTTTGTATCACCAGAAGCCCTGTTGGCTCTTTTCTCTGTCTTTCCTAGCTTCTGTTCTGAGTGAGATATCGCTTGCTCTTTGAGTGAAGTATTGTGGTTAGGTTTAGGTATAGGTCACTCACAGGTCACTGGGGTGGTTCCCTGGGTTTCGTGTGAGAAGCAAGTTATCTTTTCTTCTCACAGTACAGTCATCTTGAGCTTTAGGGATCTGAACAAAGGTCTAGCTTTATTTAAGAACAGAGTGGAAATAGCATGTTTACTAATGGGTAGACCTCCAGGAAAAGGTAATAGTATAAAAGTTATCAGATATTAGAAGCAGTTGCTTCTTAGTGTTTAATTTTGTTGGCCCGTTTGTTTCCTCCAGGACACACAGGAGAAAGAAGGTATGCTCCCTGAGAGAGCCGAGGAGGCAAAGCTGAAGGCCAAATATCCAAGCCTAGGACAAAAGCCTGGAGGCTCCGACTTCCTCATGAAGAGACTCCAGAAAGGGGTACGGGGCACAATCTCTTACCCTCTTACTTCGGAGCCAAAGGGGGCCTTAGGGATGAGATCTGTGGAAGTTCTACTGAACACCAATATGAAGGTTTTGTTGTGGGGCAGTAGTAGAGAGAAATTAGAAACTTGTAAAAAGCAAGGCAAATATTGTAAATCCCTGAAATGGTATCGGTTATCTTCTGATTTCCCACGTAGGATATTAAGGCTTAATGTAGGGGCATTTGGGTATGGGGTTGGGGGAGTGAGGGAAGGATGTTAGAGTCTGGAATGCTGACAGCCTCCAGACATTTGCCTGTTTGGATGGTGGGAGTTTTAGGATTGCACATTTAGGATTAAAGCTAAATTTTGGGGTGTGTCATTTCAGAAAAAGATCAGCCCATCTGTCCTACAGATTTCCTCAACTTGAAATGAATAGTAGGTGTCTTTAGACCCTTGAAGTTAGCACCAACTACTAACTATGCTCCCTGAAGAGACTTATTTTTCCTGTCCAGAATGGTCCTTCTCCCAAGGCAGAGTCTTACCTTCATAGCCATCTAGCTCCTGATCAGGTTTCTCAGTCCTCAGAGGTACTGAAAGCTGACTGAGGGATTGTATGTCATTAACCTGGAGTGTGTTTCTCTATGTGGATGAAATGGAGAGGGAAGCAGATTCCTGTGGAGAATCCTGGTTACTGAGTCTTAGTCACAGATGATGATGTGATGCTGATTTGCAGTTTACCTTGCTGTAAGCAAGGCAGGCGTGGGCAGGCTGTCAGAGCCATGGAACGTGTGTGGGAGTGCTTGCAGTCAGAGGAAAGTACATTCTCATGAACAAGCCCAGTTTCTATTCATAGTCTGAGAGAATAATTTTTAATTTTGAGGTTGTTAGCTTGAGGTTGATCTCCTGCTGATAGCCCCAGATCGACCCTTCTATGTATCTTATTCATTTCTGTTTCCCCAGCACCAAGCCCATTGGAGGCTAATAGGTCCTTATAAGCCTTAGTGAATAAAGTCAGTAATTTGGTTGAACCATCCTGTACTCATGGGGCTACAAAAGATGTGGGTACAGAGGATGTAGGAGCTATCTCTTAACTCCAAAAATAACACCCTAATTGGGAAACTGCTTCCATACCTGAAAAAGTCAGAACACACTGGGGAGAAGACGTAAGTAAATGTAATTAATGCTAAGCTCTGTATGCATGAGACTAATCCTCAAGAGACTTGAAAGGTCTGAGCGTGGATGCAGGTTTATAGTGGATGTGAGTCTCCTTGTTTTTGAGGAAGACCAGAGCTCCTCACTCACCTAAACCTCCCTCTTATCTCTTAGCAAAAGTACTTTGACTCAGGAGACTACAACATGGCCAAAGCCAAGATGAAGAATAAGCAGCTGCCAAGTGCAGGACCAGACAAGAACCTGGTGACTGGTGACCACATCCCCACCCCACAGGATCTGCCCCAGAGAAAGTCCTCACTCGTCACCAGCAAGCTTGCGGGGTAACCGGGGCCCCCTTCTGCTCCCCTTCCTCACCCACTGGACTTTTGTATATCATAGGCAGGGATGGAATGGGCACCTAGTTATATCTTCTCAGCTTGCTAGCCAGAAATGACTGTGATTCTCCTGGGGGCTGCTGAGAAGGTAATGTGGGCTGAAGAGAGGCTCTGAGTTCATTTCTTTGGATAAGTTGAGATTTCCACACCCTCATGTAGCCCAGGTAGGGGCTCAGAAATAGGAGACTAGGATTGGATAATGCTGCAAACTCTTTTTCTTTTGTACAAAAAACTGGGGAGATGTGACTTCTACTTTTGGAAGAGAATATCCCAAAATTGGTTAGGCTAGGCCTTGGGAATAATATGACAGGTTTAACATCCCAAGGCTAACCTGACATGGTTGGGAAAGATAGATTGAATGGGATCTGTTTTCTGTGCTTTAAATGTTTTGTCCCTTGGGCTGCTACTGCTTCATGTTTCCATTATGGCAGGTGTAGAGAAGCCTCAAAAGGAAAAACTGATTTGCTTGCCTAAAACTATAATGCCCACTTAACCTCCTTTACTCAGTCAGTGTCTTTTACAGTTTGCCCTGGTTCTTAAATAATGTAAAGATTGGAGGATATAATTCACATAAAATGGGCACCTTCTCTCTCTCTTCCAGCATGTTGCTTTTTGAAAGTATCGTGGGATAGTGGAAAGAACACTGGGTTAAGAGTCAAGGTATCTGGGTTCTAGTCCCACTCAGTCTAGGCAGAATTGACATGTAACCTTGGTCAAGGCATTTAACCTCTCTGGATTTCTATTTCCGCCTCTGTAAAACAGTTGAATATAGATAAGATTGATTCTGATTCTAAAATCCTGAAAAAAACTGCTGTTCATTGTAAAGCCAAAAGTGAGGAAGGCCCATAGGTGAGCCTACAGAGGGGAACTATTTGAAGACTACACAGGGAGAGAAGTTGAGGTTTGGGGGTTATAAATTCAGGCAAGAGGGCCTCATAAGTATCATGGTCTTGAGGGTCAAGAAAAAAAATTCTAAGAAGCTAGCCATGAAAGCTCTTGCCTCTGCCCTCACCTGCTTTCCTACAATCTGGGCCCTTGCTGCTGAAAAGCTGCTCTGGCAGCCAAGCTGTGGGCCTAAAGAAACATGCTCAGTCATGCACATTTGGAGTCCCATATTTCAGATGTTATCAGCTGCCAGGTGTATTGTTAGGGAGACAAGAAGAAAAGGGATGAACTGAGCGAGCCTCCAGGGCTTAGTGCTACTGCAGGGCTGGAGCAGCAGGTTCTCAGGAGATGAATCACCTTGGAGGAAGCTGGGGAAGGTGGCTAGGGAGAAGGAGCACTGAGAAATCTCTGCCTTCCTAGAGCTCAGTAACCCAGCTCCCGTGCTCTGAGAAGTAGCAATGCTGATCGTGAACCAGGTGGGGGAAAGGGGCTGCAGGTGGCCAGCATCATCAGTCTAGTTATCACTGGCTTGGCCTGAATGTTACTGAATGCAGCCTGCTAGTTATCACAGAGAGAGCAGGGTGCGAACTAGCCGTTCAGGAGGGGAAGATTCTATAATCCTCTTTTGCCCTCTCAGCTCACCAGTTCTGATGTACCACACATCTGGCCTGATGAGGATGACTGATGAACTTGCTAATGCACGTGGGGGGGCGGTTAGGGTGTGTCTCTACTTCTTTCCTGACCAGCCATTCACTTTTCAGGCCATCATTCAGATTGGATAGGAAAAAGTTGGTGAGGAGGGAATGGAGAGAGCAGGATCCTGTGATTCCCTGGCCCCCAAACTCCTTGGCTGTCACTTGTAATTGTATATAATTTTTGTGTTTCTTGCTCCATTTCCTCATGCTGTCTTCCTTAGTCTAAAGTCCATGTGGGAAGGGGAAAATGCTGAACATCCTTGTATAGTTTCCTCAACTGTCCCAGACATGTTGTACATAGATATGTCATGTTATTATATATATAAATATATATATAATTTTGTACGTTTTCTTCACCTCCGATCTTCTCAAATTTTGTATTTTCTGTCTGAGCTGCTTTCTCTGTCGGTCAGTATGACTCCTCAAGACTGAGGCCACAGTGAGTCTGGTTTTTAGGAAGGAATAGAAGAAATAGGGAAATCAGAAAAACTGTTGGTCTCTCTCTCCACCTGGTCATCTTCAAGGCTAAGAAAACAAAGAAGCAAGCTACGTTCTGTATATGCCACCTGTTTCCACAGCGTGAAGTACATAGCTTCCATGGTAAAGAAGGGTCATTTCAAAATCCAAATCCAAATTGCTTTGATTAAACCTAGATTATTAAGTCCACTCAGAACAACATGTGTGCTGTCTGGCCCTGACCTCCGTGCAGTTACCACCTGATCACTGTGTGCCCCCAGTCCGTCTCCGCTGCTGCAAGTGGCTCTGGCCATGCCTCTGAAACCAAGCCTGCTCTGAGCCAGGCAGCTTACACCCCTGAAAACCTCCAGTTGTTTTGATCTTGTCTAAAGAATTTGTTTTTGTTTTTGTTTTCATGGGTATCTCCAAAAAGACAGAGAACATTTTGTTTTGAAGACAGGAAAAGACTGAAATTCTTTTTTTTTTTTTAAACAACTCGCTGGATAGGATTGAGACATGTGCCAGGTAGCCCTAATGATTGTTACGTGTGGAAGAGTGATGGGGTAGAGACTGGGGTGGGACTTAGGGTTCTTTCCCTTACTGCTTGACAGTGTTTTCTTTTTCTTCTGTGTTCGTCCGCAGTGGCCAAGTTGAATGATGCTGCCCGGGGCTCCGCCAGATCCTGAGACGCTGCCCCCCTGGGTCCTGTGCTGGCTCCTGCCCCTCCCTGCTTTTGCAGCCAGGGGTCAGGAGGTGGCTCGGGCGCGGGCTGGAGAGGCAGAAGCCCCTGCCCGTCGGTGTCCCAGCGCATGGAGCCCCTTGGGCTGAGCACCAAGACCTTGAACCTTTTTTGTTTTTCCTTTTTCTCCAAATAATTGTTGGGAGACATCTCAGTGAAATCCTGGGGGTGGGGTGGGGGGTTGGGAGGGTGGAGTGGGAGATTTGGGGGAATATGAATTAGGGCCTGGAGTTGATAAAAACATTCTTGGCTATCCTCCTTAACCATGTGGCTGGTGGGTGGGTGTGAGGAGGAGGAAGTAAAATGGACAAAAGATGAGAGGCTCTAATTCAGCTCTGTAGAAGAATGCCTTGCTTGCTTGGATGTGGCTGGGGACCTGGTGTCAGATAAAAGAAACTGACCGTCTAAATATGAAAGATGCAGACAGCTCCTCTGGTTCTGCAGAATAAGCTGAGAACTCAATTATGCATTAAAAAAAAAAAAAGTGCTGTCCTTGAAATAGATTTGCTGCGGGAAGAAGGGCAGTGAGCGTGGGAGAAGGGGGCCATGAGCGTGGGGAGCCCCACAGAGCCCAGGGAACTTTTTCAGTTTGAAATAAAAAACAAAAGAAGACCCACCAAAAAAACCCAACCCAGAAATACTCTGAAGCAGTTGGTGTGTTTTATTGGGGTTTGGGGAAAGGGAAGAAAACAATACTGAAGACACCATTCAAGGGGAGAAGCCAGTGTGGGGCCTAAGTTTCTAAGGAACAGGGGCCCTTCATGTGGGATGTGTCTGGGTTCCCCGTTTCCCTAATTTACGGAGAGGGAGCAGGGACGTTGGCATTAGACCAGGACTTTTCCTGACTCCTGTCCAAGCTACTGTTTCCGTAGCTAATGCAGAAGATGCAGCCACCTCAGGTTTTGACTCACAAAATAAGGGGTTTGCGGTATTTGATCTAAATGGTTTATTGACACCTAAAGCTCAGTACAGGCTAAGCAAAAAAGGAAGCCTGCTTTTCCTTTTCCCTTTCAGTCTTCCATTCCTTCACAAGCTCTCATGTCTGTGAAGGAGAAATGTGACCTCTAGTAATAAGCCAAAAGGAACGCAAGCCTTTCTGCTAGTGGCCAGTAGGGGGCAGAGTCACTTCTTTCCTCATGATGTCCTAACCACTGGAATCCTGCCACTGAAAAAAGTTTAAAACTACTTGTGAGTATAATATACAAAAGAAATGTTACCCAAGGAGAAACAAACTCACTTGTCTCCTCTCACACCAATCTACCATGTGTGAAGATTGAAACTTGCCCATTTGCCCAAGTTTGATTAGGAGAATTTATCATGGTATTTTCCCAAATGTGATTGGCTTCTCAAATGAGTGTACATCAAGGAAGATAAACAGGGTCCAGGAGACATAGATATTCCAGAGAAATCTCTATCATATTGAGGGGGAGGAGTACTTCTAAACTAGAGAAGGAATGTTGTTCTCAGTATCTAACCCATTCTTCTTAATCAGAAACTTTCCAAATAAGTTTTCAGCTACTCGGGATGTTATACTGACTTGCTCTCTCGTGATTTAGCCAGCGGATTGTGATGCCTCCTAACCATCAGCCTTTCTGAACAGCATGCTAGACACTAAGTGAGCCAGGTGGTTTGGAGAAATATATTAAAGGCATTCCCTACCTTTGTGGGGTTTATTGTCTAACTGGAAGAAAATATATGAAAAAGTTCATATACTTCAAAAGGTATAAACGTTATATCTTTTTTTTTATACAGAGAACATTTAAAATTTTTACTTAGCGATTAGAGCCATTTTTCTCTGGTCTCCACGTTTTGGGGTTGTTTTTAGATACTTCTTCATTTCTTTCTTTTTTTTTTTTTTTGGTCACGCGGCACATGGGATCTTAGTTCCCCGACCAGGGATCAAACCCACGCCCCCTGCATTGGAAACACGGAGTCTTAACCACTGGACTGCCAGGGACTTCCCTAAACTTTATATCTTAAAGCTAGGAGATATATGAATGTTTATTGTGGTGGGGTTTCTGAGCCTTCTCATCCTTATTCCCCTTAAACCAGTCCCATGACTTCTTTTTGAGCATGTTGTCCCTAGTTTTATGTTTGCCAGGTGGCTACAGCTGGGGAATGAGGCCAGCAAGTCTCAAGATGTGGAATCATCTAGTTAGTGCAGTTTCATTTAATATATAGGTAACGGAAGTTAATATACCGGTAACGGAAGTTAATATACAGGTAACGGAAGTTGACATACAGAAATAAGTTACTTACAAGGTGGCAGTGCTAGTTTACTGAAGAGCTTGAGTTAATATCTAGGTTTTATATGATTTTTCCATTATTCTTGGCTTCCCTGGCCCTTAGGTTTAAGCATAGCATTAGGGATCCTGGGGTGCCAAGAAATGTTTGTTCCTATTTCTGTTTCAGTTTAAAACGTGCCATTTTTTTTCCTTCACTCCCATACTATAGGGCTAGGCGGTCAGGGAAGACTGATTCTGCAGTGCTTCAAATAGCTGTTCCTGCCCATTATTTTAGCTTTTCTAAAATCTTTATTCCAGAGAGTGGATTCAAGGGTTCTTCTACTCCTCCAACATGGTTGAGTGATAATTGTGCTGACAAGCCTCTCAGTTGAGCCATCTGATATGCAGGGTGGCAGGGATGAAGTCACCATTTTTATTGTCCAGCAGCATTTATTTTAAGCTGTTGTGGCCCTAGCATGGAAAACACAGGCAAAAGAAAAATAGCCCGGAGAATTGCCATTGACGATATCTACAGTCAGCCAGTGGCACCCACACTAGCAGCCCTTGTGTGTATAGTGCCCTCTACTGGGCCTTGAGGGAGGTTAACAAGGAAAGGGAAGATCTCTTCCCTTGGAAGCTAAGACCTGACAGTGGCATACAAATAAAAGCAAATTAATGTAAGATCCCGAGTGGCGGGAGTTTCCCTGGTGGCGCAGTAGATGAGACTCCGTGCTCCCAAGGCAGGGGGCCCAGGTTCGATCCCTGGTCAGGAAACTAGATCCCACATTGCATGCCGCAACTTACATGCCCACAATAAGAGTTTGCATTGCCGCAACTAAGGAGCCGGTGAGCCACAACTAAGGAGCCTGCCTCTGGCAACTAAGACCCGGTGCAACTAAATAAATAAGATCCCGCGTGGCATGCGGCATCTTAGTTCCCTGACCAAGGGTTGAACCCATGTCCCCTGCAGCGGAAGCAGAGTCTTAACCACTGGACCTCCAGGGAAGTCTCCAAATTAATGCAGTTCTAAGCAGAATTCCCACAAGCTAAGAGAAGGAGGGTCA
The DNA here is from genome assembly GCF_039906515.1 of Pseudorca crassidens. Lineage (NCBI taxonomy): Eukaryota > Metazoa > Chordata > Mammalia > Artiodactyla > Delphinidae > Pseudorca > Pseudorca crassidens. Next base: position 108,047,657 of record NC_090297.1, on the reverse strand, counting down.
GGAGATGAGTTGTTAGCTGAATTTTCTTAGAGATGGGTGACTTACTAATAAAGATAAGATGAGGCTGCTCATGCTTGGGCAGCAATATTTTAATTCACAAGTATTGGATTGGCCAAAAAGTTCGTTCGGGTTTTCCCATAAGCTCTTTTGGAAAAACCCAAACGAACTTTTTGGCCAACCCCAATAATTGTTGAACTCTAACTTTGCGATTGGAAATATTAGCAGTTGTTGGGCAGATAAACAGTATAAGAAATGGTGTCTGCCCTGAAAGAACTTGAAGCCCCATTGAGACAACACTTCTACATATAATACATGTCAGTGGTAAAAGAATTCTGAGAAGGGGAAATTCAGAGGGCTGGAATCATTAGGTAAATATTAGTGGAAGAAATGGAGATTGAACTGGGCCTTGAAAGATGGGTAGTATTAAATTGTCTAGTTCAATTATCAGTTAATAAGTGCCTGTAATATGCCAGGCATCGTGCTAAAATATAAATGATATGTGGGTGCTTCTTTCAAGGCGATTCCACTCTGGTGGGGGAACTACACATGAGGAAATCATATGCAGTGTTAAACTTGCAGCAGTAGAAGCCCAGCTACATGGAGGAATAGGAACAAGTATTTAATAGTAATTGCACCTAGCCCATTGCTAAGTACTCAATTGACATCATCTCATTTAGTCCTCACAACAATTCTACAAAGTAGGTAGTCTTAGTCTTGCCATTATACAAATGAGAAAACTAAATCAGTAACTTGGCCAAGTCACATAGCTTCCGAGAGTGGAGGCAGGATTCCACTGCCTGCAGTGGGATAGGGAAAAGAGTGATCAGGAAGCACTTCCACTGCCGGGCCGGTTCAATCCCTGGTCGGGGAACTAAGATCTCACAAGCTGCATAGTGCAGCCATAAAAACAAACAAAAAAAGAGTGATCTGGGGACTTCCCTGGTGGTCCAGTGGATGCAGGGGACATGGGTTCGATCCCTGGTCAGGGAACTAAGATCCCATATGCTGCGGAGCAACTAAGCCTGTGTGCCACAACCACTGAGCTCGCATGCCACAACTAGAGAGAAGCCGTCGCACCACAACGAAGAGCCCGCACACCACAACGAAGACCCGATGCAGCCAAAAATAAATAAATGAATTAATAAATCTTTTTAAAGAAAAAGTGATCAGGAAAGATTTCATGGAGCAAATTCTGAAGGAGGAACAGGATTTCTCCAGAAAGGTAAGGTGAGAAAGCGCATTTTTGTACAGGGACCAACACTTAGAGAAGGATGAAACTGTGGAATCTGTGGTGATTCTGCAGTAGCAGTATCAAGTGAGTCCTGGGGAGTCACTGGAGACCAGGCCAGGAAGGTAGACAAGGATATGGCTTGCAGGCAGCTATAGGAACCACTGAGGGGATTACAAAGAAGAAATCTTGTCAGTTCTATGTTTTAGACAGGTCACTGCAAAATTGTGTGGAGAAGGGATTTAAAGGTAATAGATTTAGTGATGGACTGGTTCTAGTGTCAGGTTTCCTGGTTTTGATAATTTGGGACAAGTTTCTTAAACTCTCTTTGCTTCAGTTTACTTATTTTGTAAAATAGGAATGATGTAGTACCCACCACAAATGACTGTTGTGATGATTAAACAAGATAAAGCATGAAAAGCCCTTACTTCAGGGACTACAACAGTGCCTAAAATATGGTTCCTGCCCCCAGGGAGCTTAAAGACTACTGGGGGATATAATAAAGACAGGTAGACTGACAATTATTAGAATACAAGGATTCGGTGCTAAGATAGGGATAAGCACAAAATGCTCTGGAAGCACAGAATACACACCTAATTTGGGCAGGTGGGAGAAGAACAGTCAGGAAAAATCCCTTCACAGAAGGTAGCTTCTAAGCTGAAATATGAGGGAGTAGTAGGACTTAGGTAAAGGGATTAGATTGGGAAAGGTCTTCCAGGTGGAAGAAACAGTATGTGAAAAGATGTAGAGGTATTACATTCTGGAAACTTAAAATAATTGAGAGTAGCTGTAGCATAGCATGCAAGGAATGAGGCCAGATGTCGGTGGAGGGAAGCAAGGGTTAGATCACAAAGGGCCCTTTAGGCTTTATTCTGGAGGCAATGTGAAGCTGCTGAATAAAGGTTTTGAGCAAGGAAATGACATGATCAGATTGGCTCCTTAGAATAATCTTTCTGATTGCAGTGTCAGGAAGAGATCGGAGAGGGTATAATGGATGTGTTAGAGACGCTATTAATGGGATGGAAAAGTTGGGAAGGGTTAAGGCTATTGTGAAGAGGAAGATGATGAATTCAATTTGAGACATAATAAGTTTAAAGTAACAATGAAACATCTAAGTGGAGAATTCTGTACTACACTTAGTAAACTGTTACCATGGGTTAGTTGAGTTATGAGTGAGACAGACTGTATGTTGCTACAGTACTTTAGGTTAGATATGACTGGGAAATAAAGAAGGTAATGATAGTGAGGATGAAGAAGAGTGAACAGATTCAAGAGATATATGAGAAGTACAATCAACAGAACTTCATGGGGGTGGGACTCGGGAAGAGACAGGACTCCAATAAAAAATTCCGAGTTTTCTGGCCTGAGTTGCTGGGTAAATGAGAATACAGCTGGAAGAGCAAGTTTAGCAAGGAAGACAATGAGTTCAGTTTTGCCGAAGAGTTGATATGAGGTGCCTATAGAACATCCGAGAGTAGATGACTAGAAAGTTACTGGATTTATGAGTCTAGAGGTTGGATAAAAAGTCAGAATAGGAGATACAGATTCTGTAGACTTTAAGATGTACTAGTAAAGCCATGGCCGTGAAAATACAGAGAGCAGAAAGACTGAAGAACTGATCCTGATGAAGGCTGACATCTGAAAGGAATAGAGAAAATGGCCCAGCAAAATAGGAGAATCAGGAAGATGTCGTGCCCAAGGACAGAGTTTAATGGAGAAACTCAATCAGTCAATAGTGTAAAATGCTATTAGAAGTTAAGTTTAAAAACGAGACTATCTCACCTATGTAATAAAAAGTGCCCCCAAATTTCAGGAAAGCAGTGTGCCAAAATCGTGAATAACTATTTGCCAGGATTATGGTCTAAGGTGTGTATGTGTGCGTGTCCACTATCTGTACTTTTCAGGGTTTTGGCAGTGAGCATGTAGTTGATCACTAGAGGTAATTTTAATTCTAATTTAATTCTAGAATAAAAATAAAATCACAAGAATAAAATCACAAAATGTTTCTTTTAAATGGACTAAAAGGGGCTTCCCTGGTGGTGCCGTGGTTAAGAATCCGCCTGCCAATGCAGGGGACACGGGTTCGAGCCCTGGTCCGGCAGGATCCCACATGCCACGGAGCAACTAAGCCCGTACGCCACAACTACTGAGCCCGTGTGCCGCAACTACTGAAGCCCGCACGCCTAGAGCCCATGCTCTGCAACAAGAGCATCCACCGCAATGAGAAGCCTGCACGCAGCAACGAAGACCCAACACAGCCAAAAAAAAAAAAAAAAATCAACTAAAGGGTGTCCATTTGATTTGCCAGTTAGTAACCTTTTTGAAACCAGTTTCCATGGATTGGTAGAGGTAGAATCTTGCTTGTAAAACTGAGTGGTGTGCGAAGGTTTTGTTGCTTGCTGTTGTTGTTTTAGGATGGTAATGATAGGCATGTATATTTACCAAGTGAAAGGAACAAGTAAAAGTAGAAGCTCAATAGAGGATGATGATAACCAAAAAGCAGGGTTCCAAAAAGAAACGGGGAGTTGGGGGGGCAAGAAGGAGCTCAGGTGGATGTGGTTAATTAAACAATAGTTCAGCAAACATTTATTGAGCACTTACTATGTGCCAGCCACTGTACAAGGTGAGGTGCTGAGTTAGCAAGTCAGCTGAGTTAGGAACTGATCTAAAGCAGGAGGATATATACCTCATCCTGCATGAGACTCAAGGTGAAGATGTAACAAAGGGTAAACTCACAGCTGTTTGTGAATAGGGGTAGGTAATTGATGGGAGTCCTCATCTGACAGCTTCCTTGTTCTTTGTGGAATAGGATGTGAGGTTGATACTTGAGAGGGAAGTGGGAGTTAGGGGGCTTAAGAAGAGTGGCCATAGTGTTGGAGAGAGGATGAAAGGGAGGAGGATGAAAGAGCGATGATAAAAAATACTAAGTATTTAGTATTATGAGAAGCCCGCGCACCACAACGAACAGTAGACCCCGCTCGCCGCATCCAGAGAAAAGCCTGCATGCAGTAACGAAGATACAACACAGCCAAAAATAAAATAATTAAAAAAAGAAAAAACTATAAGAGTTAGGAAACAATGTTGAGGGTATAACAGAAACCATGAATGTGTCATCCTTGGAATGCATCATCCATTGGAATGGTATCAATCCATATATTTCTGCTGTCTTCTCTAGCAACACCCAGCTGCCTGGGTACAAGAGCAGAGAAGACATATTATTGTATAGATCCTGGATCATGATTTGTAGACAGATGAAGAGGATTGACAAAGGAACAAGGGGATTGAAGGTGCTGGTGAAAGATGGAAGCCACCCAATTCAGACTGGCGAGGTACGTTAAACTCTGGTCAAGAGAAGTCTTGATAAGGTCAAAGAGCAGACGATTTAGAAGTGAAAGTGGTAAAACTGGAAGCTCAGGCAGGACATGGTGTCAGAATGATGTTGGAGTTTAAGATTTCAGAGTTGGAACTCTTCCATATAATGCAAGGGCAATAGGAATGGGTGTTTTAAGTGGAGTAAAGATAAAGATCATTGGAGAGTTAAAGAACAAAGGGAGTTTCCATATCCAACTGCCAGGGTAGGTGGCTCATGTGTTTGAGATTTTGTACTGTTATCTCTTATTAGACCCAACTGTATTTTTTTTTAATAAAAGGAAAATGGAAGTGTCTAGTTTAGTAAATGACAACAGCAACAATAAAAGAATTATGGGCTTAGAGTGTTGGGTCAGTAAATCAAGGTGTTTAAATGAATCCAGAATTATGCAAGCCTGGGGAGGAGAAGATGAAGCCAGCTGCCAGTCCTGGTGTAGGAGTGACCAGGAATAGCAGAGAATATGAAGGAGAGTTTAGCTTGATGGGATGAACTCCAAAGCAGGAGGGGTAGCATGCAAATAATCTTGGAAAAATAAGGGCCTGAAAATGACATTAGGGAACGAGGAGTATCTCTGTTCCCCCACTTTCTGATATAGGAGGGAAAAACCCTCTAGGTCTGCAAATAAAGCTGTGTTTGGGGATAACCTCAGTGTAATTTGAATGAGTGGGTTGAGGGAAATTCTCTAAAGAGGAGTTTCTGTGTGAGGCATCAGAGAAATGAGGGGACCAGGGATGAAAGTATAAGTAGGAGAGATCTGTATTTGGGGCAGGGTCCAAAGATTATAGAGATGGGAACCACTTGTGCAGTGAATTAGCCTAAGGTTCCCAACTTTGGTTCAAAAGTTGTTTGGTACCAGTCTTGACTGAAGGCCCCACAGGGCTATGGAATCCAGTCTCCTCAGGCCTCCCTCTCAGGGTTCTGAGGGGAAGATTAAGCATTCCACCTCTGAGAAGACATTCTAGGAGAAAGAGAATGGAACAGTAGCTTGAACAATGATTACAAAGAGGAACAAGTAAGCTAGACTAAAGCGAACAACTGGAGGAGCGTCCTTCATTCACACCTTTATCAAGTATTTATTGAACTCCTACCAGGGCTTTGTCTTGTTCATTGCTATATCCCCAGCATCAAGTGTTTGGCACATATGTGTTCAATAAGTATTTGTTGAAGGAATAAATTGTTCACTAACATGTTCAGATTAATCTATAAGTATTCAGAAAACAATAAAAAGAGTTTGACCTCTTTCAACAGTCTCTGAATGGCAGCAGTAGTGGATAAGCAGGGAAATGAGACTTGTAACTGAGAGAACAATGCTGGAAGGGTACTCCCCATACAAAGCTGGGTCTCTCTTTTGGAAAACTTCTAGATGAGCCACATGACTAAGAAAGAACAGGTAAAGGCCGAGTGCTCAGAAGGTCAACCAAGGATAGCTTTTCTGTAAAACACTAACTTATGACAGGAAGAGAGCACTAAATACTGATAACCACATTGTGGTAAAGTGGCCTCTTCAGGTAAAAGAAAAGTTCTGGTATAAACGGAAGTTTAGTGACAGAGGCACTTAGTGTTTTTAGATGGACTTTTTTTGAACCTTCTTTTGACATATATTTATCATGGGTGGATATTAGAGATTAATGCAAAATATGAACTCTTAGTTATTAAATATTATTAGATTGAAAAGATTGAACTGAATAGAATTTACACAGTACAAGAACTTTTCTCAAGTTATTCATATTAACTGCTAGAGCTACATACCCATCAAGAAGCATCATTCTTGATCAAGTGCCAGCCACCTACCTACCTTACAGTCCCAAACCCAATTAGTAACGTCAAACTGATACTTACGCTAAAATATTTACATTTTTAACTGCATATAAAACTCTCATGGTAGAAATTTGAACATAAGCAGACCTATGGGGGAAATTTGGGGGGGGGGGAGGTTGGGGGGAGGGTAGAGACAACTTAATCTATCTTCTTACCCAGTCTGAATCAGGTGGATTCCTTGAACTGTCTTTCACCAGCACCATTAATCACCCCACGTAGACACCACCTACTCAAATATGCAAAGGAAAGACCTGGAATCATTCAGCGATCATGAGTCCTGGTTTGACACTAAAGTCCAGGTCTGGGACTTCCCCAGTGGTGCAGTGGTTAAGAATCCACCTGCCAATGCAGGGGACATGGGTTCGAGTCCTGGTCCGGGAAGATCCCACATGCCACAGAGCAACTAAGCCCATGCACCACAACTACTAAGCATGCGCTCTAGAGCCCGCAAGCCACAACTACTGAGCCCGCATGCTGCAACTACTGAAGCCTGCGTGCCTAGAGCCCGTGCTCTGCAACAGGAGAAGCCACTGCAATGAGAGGCCCGCGCACTGCAACGAAGAGTAGCCCCCGCTCCCAGCAACTAGAGAAAGCCCGTGTGCAGCAACGAAGACCCAACGCAGCCAAAAATAGATTAAAAAAAAAAAAAACTGGTAAAGTCCATGTCTGAAGCAACTTTTATGATTAGGAAAGTCTGAGAACACCCTCAGACTTCCGTCCATTGCATTTCTGAGTCATTTCCTTGTCCATTGACCCAAATTGTGTACAGCTACATGCAAGAATTATCCAAAAGTACCGAGTTTAGAACTAAAGAAACATTTGAGATCATTGAGTTCAGTGAAACACTGGCCAAGAGATCATGCCTTTTGTCCAGTTGCACAGCCTCTGTCAGGCAGCTTTTCCGATACCCAAGGCCCTCTTCTCTAGAAGCTGACTTTACAGCAAATTTGGGACTCCAGCCTAAATTTGTTTTTGTTAGGAATAAACAAACAAAATACTTGAGTTGGAAGTTTGAGAGGAACTCAGGGCCCAGGGTAACAAGCTGGCATCCCATGGTATTCCCTTCAAGTAATTTGACCTATCACTGGTGCTCCTGCCATGGACCGAGGAGAGGACTCATGTAGGACCAGAATATTCTAACTTTCAACCTTGGGACTATTGACATTTTGAACTAGATATTTTGTTATGGGAGCTGTCCTGTGTATTTTAGGATGTTAACAGCATCTCTGTGCTCTACCCACTAGATGCTCAGTCAGGACAATCAAAAAAGTCCCCAGACATTGCCACATGTTCCCTGGGATCCCGTGGTTGGGAACCACTGTTCTGACTAAAGGAAGAGGTTCTTGTAACTCAAGCCTGGCGCTATGTAATCCTCTCAGCAGTGCCTATTCTTATTCCTACACCCTTTTGCCTGGTTTCTCTCCCTCACCTTTCCCTCTGGGGCCACCATGCCTTCATCAGATGGGATCCTCTGACCTCTCTCTACCCTCAGTGGCCCTGAAAGTGGCACCTGGGGTGAAAATGGGAAACAAAAGTTTCTACCCTTCCCCTCTTGCACCAAGGGGATCCCCCTCGCTGGATAGGAATTTACATAATTGGTTAAAATAAGACAACATGTATGCAAGGCTTAGCTCTTACCTGTAACTGCTGTGAATCAAGGAGAGAGCAGGGCTTTAAGCCCCTTTCCTATATTGAGGGTGGGCTGGGAGGGAGAGATGAGGGCATAAAGGAATCTGCCCTTTCTGCACTATTTCCCCTTGACTCAGCGGTCCTACTTCCCCTCCCCAGCCCACACTCGTCCTCACCAGTGCCCATATTTACACACTGCAAACCTATGTTGTCATAGAGAGACATAAACCAGCTGGTTGCTATGAAAGTTTACACACAAACACACACCCTAGGGTACGGCCCAGGCTGAGCAGTGGAGATGAATGGCACTTCTTACTGGGACATGCAGTTTTTCTTTCTCTTAATTTGCTATTGTCCTACCTCTTCTTTTCTCCCCACATTTTCATGCTTCTCATTCCTGCTCCCAGATGACACTTCCCACGGACGAGTACTGTTCTTAAACATCTCCCTTGCCTCAGGAAGTCACAGTTTAAAAACAGAATTACTTAACCTTTTTGAACTTCAGCCCCTTAATCTGTAATATGAGGATAATTATAATACAAACCTTATATGGATTTTGTTAGAATTAAATTGGATATGTGTAAAGAAACTTGTATCATGGCTGGCAAAGTACGTGCTCAATAAATGGAATTTGTTCTTATGCTAAAATAAAAGCCTGCTCGGGGGCACCTGGGAACCAACCACAGGTGCCTTTGGAAATCTTGGCTTGTGTGTCCTCTCTGATAGTAGAAAAAAGCTATTGTGGGAGTGTCCCTTGTCCTGTAGAATGATGGAAGAGCAGAATTGTGTGGGAAGATTGCTTTGTGTTTTGCCTTTGTTGTACTCAGATGGAAAGCTGTTTTGGGAAGGAAAATCTGGGTATATGATCTCTTCCTTTCTGTAGTTTGAAATGAAAGAAAAGACACACTACACAAAATCATTGCCTGGCTGAAATGGAAGAGTATAATGGAGGCAGAGTGCTCTCTGGGCCTTTGGCCCTGGCTACCCTTCTCCAGAAGACCCCTATCCAAGAGCAGGCTGCCTGTGTTGGTGTAACAGGCTGGGGCTTATTCCTACTGTAGATTCTGTGCATGATGTCTACTGAATTTTTTTCGAAAAAAAAAATAAACAAAAAAAACCTGGAACTTTCTAATATCAGATAAAGGGCAGGTATTTCCAACCCTGAAAATAGGTAAGATTTCTCTTCTTCAGCTTGAATTTAGTGTACAGCTATGTTCCTGCAGGAGGTCTCAGTTCCTCCCAACACACTGAGAAAATAGGAGAAAACATTATGCGCCTTGCATTTTCACCTCTGTCCTATTTCACAGAATAGATATCACTATCCTATTTTTACAGGTTAAAACAGATTTGATTGAAAAAGGAAAGATAATTTCTAAACTAAGGATTGTGGTTACATCTGGAAGGGAGTTAGGGGAATGGGATTGAAGGTGATAACCAAAGGAAAGTTAGTCTCATGTTAATGGTTTGCTTTTTTTATAAGGAGAGTATTTATGCATTAATTATGTGATTAAAATTAAATTTTGAATTAGAAGGTAAGACTATTTTACAGACGTTTAATGAAGCTCAGAAAAGGTAATTTATCTAAGGTCATTTGGTAATTGACAGACTCCAGGGTCCATGGCTGCCCCCCCAAACAACAATGTCCTAGGTACACTCTCATGGAGAACCAGGTTTGGAGCCAAGAGGGAGTCCTGAGCTTTCCCTCTCATGGGCAGTGGGATCATTGTAGTGGGCCCGAGACATTAGCTTTATCACTAAAGGGAGGCGTAACCAAACCATGTCTGACCAGCTTGATGACTACCCTGTGACTTGGCCTGTGAAGTATGACTAAATCACATAGACTCGAAGGTAGGGAATGGGGAAGGATGTAAAGCAGGTTGATAAAGGAGATTATGTTTTACACTTAAGATTTTAACTGGATGTTTCAGCTGGGGTACCAAGATATAATAGATATGAAATTCCAAAGGGAGATACCAGACAGAAATGCAAAGGTTTAAAGGAAATTAACAAGGACCAGTTCCACAAGTCTTGAATCCTCATTTCAAGAGTATAAAAAGTGGGGATAGGGTTTACAAATGAGATTTCTTTGGAGAGAGCTACTACTGTGTTGTGATCCACATCCCATCTGGAGGAGAGGGTGTGGGGAGTACTTCCCTCTTCTCAAGCCTAGAAGGAGGGGCCTTATGGGACAGCTACATCTTGGAATCAACTGCACTTCCTTCTGACAAAGGGTCAAATATACATGAATCCTGGGAGCCAAGTATGAAGCCAGGGTAAATCCTGCTCAAGAGAACTTCCTGGACACATAGTGGGACTCTTTACAAAAGATTCCATGTAGAATGGACCTCTGGAAAACAGAAAGATGAGGGGGTAGTGGTGGCCATAGAAATACAATGCATCATGTCACTTAGGGGAAGCTGATATTGCCATTGAGAGGCCCAGCAGGGAAGCCTCTGATGGATCCACACAAATGCCCATGAGACAGTCAGCTTTCAACATCAGCATGAGGAGAGCATGAAGCCACCAAGAATATTTCTCCCTCTTCCTTCTGCCCCATTCTAGGTGTCAGTGTCAGCATCTAGGAAGTAGAGGAGAAGCCAACTACCACTATTCCACAAAGGCAAGCTTGCAGGCTATACCGATTCTAGCTGTGGGGTGAAGAGTCTGTTCTGCTACTTAAAGTGATCGCAAGACTGTTACCCAAAGGTGAAGAAATGTTAGGGGGGGATGCTGGAATTTTCGTCCAGATCAGAGGGAAACATCTCCTACTGAAATAAATTTTTCAGTGGCAGGAGACAAAATTAAACTTTAATTTTTACTACATCCCTTCAATTGGTACTTGTTAAACATTCCAACTATCATCTTTATATTCTCTGAGGCATTTAATTGGCACTCATGGAATGAGATTTCCAGTTTGTAGTCCAAAGAGCCTTTGAAAGGCTAAGATGCTCTCCACCATAAAACAACTCAAAACAAGGGCGTTTTAGGGATTTGGGGTTTGGTAAATCTGGCTGAGACCAAGAGAATTTAAAGTAGACTCTTAGAGTTAGTTGGAACCTTGAAGATCATCTAGTTCTAATTCCTCCTGAATTAATCTTTTCCAGAGCATCCCTGACAAGTGATCATTTAGTTTTTTCTTGAATAACTCCAGTGTCTTAGAATTTACTACTATCTTCACCCTCATTAAAACTCTTTGAGGGACTTCCCTGGTGGTCCAGTGGCTAAGGCTCCGCGCTTCCAATGCAGGGGCCCGAGGTTCCATCCTTGGTCAGGGAACTAGATCCCACATGCCACAACGAAGATCCCACATGCCACAACTAAGACCCAGCACAGCCAAATAATTTAAAAAAATAAAAGAATACATCAATCAACCCTCATTATAAAAAACAAAACAGGGACTTCCCTGGTGGCGCAGTGGTTAAGAATCTGCCTGCCAATGCAGGGGACACGAGTTCGAGCCCTGGTCCGGGAAGATCCCACATGCTGTGGAGCATCTAAGCCTGTGCGCCACAACTACTGAGCCTGCGCTCCACAACTACTGAAGCCCGCACGTTCTAGGGCCCGTGTGCTGCAACTACTGAGGCCCGTGCGCCTAGAGCCCATGCTCTGCAACAAGAGAAGCTATCGCAATGAGACGCCCATGCACTGCAACGAAGAGTAGCCCCCACTAGAAAGCAGCAGCAACTAGAGAAAGCCCCACCCTGGCAAAAAAAAAAACAAAAAAAAAAACCACTCTTCATTTGAGGACCACTTCTCTCTACATCTCATTTCACTAGTCTAAACATTCTTCCTTCCTTCAGTTATTGCTCCTTGACATGGTATGGACTCCTGGCATCTCCCTGACTATTTTCTAGATGAGCTCAAATTGTGTCAATGTACCTCTCTAAGTCTGGTCCAGATGTGACCTGAATCAAGTAGAAATAAATCATCACCTCCTGGTTGTAGACTTGGACTGTGGGAGAGCCTCAGGTCCCCTTAGATTTTCTTCAGTACTAACCCTATCACACTATTGACTCATTAAAACTAACTAAAACCTAGAGACGTAATTTTGGGGATGAGATAAGGTTGTTTTGATTTATTTTGATTTTATAAATAATATATGAATACAATTCCTTTATAAAACTTGTAAATAATAGAGATTAAAATCTTCATTCAAAAAAACTACAGACAAAGGCAAAGTCTTCCTTGATCATTACCCCAAATCCTGGTCCTCTAGTTATGTATCCTTCCAGACTTTTTTCTATGTATTTACATGGATATACAGTTACATGTAGAAATACGTAGTTGTACAGGATTTTAAAAACATAAATGGTATCAGATGGTTTGTGTTATTCTACGTCTTCTTTTTTCACTTAACATGATTCAGAGACCTTTTCATATCTGCACATATAAAGCTATCTCACTCTTTGTAGCTGCTATAGTAAGGATCCCATAGTATGAATGTATCACAGTTTATCTAACCATTCTGTTGTCGGACATATAGATTGTTTCCAGTTTTTTGCTATTACAATGTTTCACAGAAAATTGAATTGAACAATTGCAGGCTCCACTGTCAGACTTCACAGAGGAGAAGTCTGAGTTACATATCCCAGGCCAAGAGGAGAAAAATTAAAATTGAGTAGTAAACCAAGTTTACTACCCCTTTCATGGCTAGTCCCCTCATTGTTGTTCCTTTTTTTTTTTTTTTTTCTTTCTTTCAAGAGCCTCTTGGCTAGTCTTGGCCCTTTGGTCTTACATGTAAGTTTTAGGATCAACTTATCAATTTCCTTATCTAGAACTGCATTTAGTCTATACATCATTTTGAAGGAGAACTGACATTTTTACAATTATGAGTCTTCCTATATGTGAATATGGTTTGTGTCTCTATTGGGTTTTGCTTAATGTATTTCAATAGAATTTTATAACATTCCCCATATATCTTTACACATAGTGGTAGAGACTGCTGGTTATGCTTCCTTTCTTCTATAGTAACAGAATCCTCAGTTTTTAGCTGGGCACACAGACACTCAGAATAAAGACTGTATTCTTAGAATAAAGACTCCCTTGCAGGTAGAAGACCATGTAACTAATTTCTAGCTCACAGGATATTAACAAAAAAAGGTATGCAACTTCAGGGAAGTGTCAATAAAGAAAGCTAGGGCTTCCCTGGTGGTGCAGTGGTTGAGAGTCCGCCTGCCGATGCAGGGGACACGGGTTCGTGCACCCAGTTCGGGAAGATCCCACATGCCGCGGAGCGGCTGGGCCTGTGAATCATGGCCGCTGAGCCTGCGCGTCTGGAGCCTGTGCTCCGCAACGTGAGAGGCCACAACAGTGAGAGGCCCGCGTACCGCAAAAAAAATAAAAATAAAGAAAAAAAGCTAGATACTCTTTGCCTTCCCTTTTCTATTGTATTTCCTGATGGTTGGAATGCAGCCGTAAAGCTAGCCGTCTTGGACCATGAGGTAGAAAAGTATGTATGAGGATAGCAGAACACCACAACAGAAGGAAGTATGAGTTCCCGATCATTATGGAACCACTATGCCAACTCTGGGTTTGTCAGAAAGGAATAAGAATGAATATTGGATAAGGCAACTAGCAATGTCTGTCACACCTTATGAAAGGCTACTGAACCCTAGTTTTATGCTAGTGTTACCTGTGGAGACTAGGGCCCGAAATTATCATCTTATAGACAAAGATGATAGATTACAGTGTTGTGATGACAAGGTAGGAAGATACTGATACTGAAGGCACAGTATGAAAGAGTATGGTATTCAGTAAGAAGTGTAAGAAATGTCCAACTAAGCAAGAAGTTCAATTAATGATTTTGACATAAAAACATGAGATCAACTTTTTAGTGTGTGATCAAGAATAATCTTTAGAAATTATTTATGGTCACAGGGAGGAATGTTTGGGAAAAAATTACGTACATTTTAGAAATAAGGCAAAAAGATGACTACATGATCTTTTAATATCATGTTAGAGCATTTTCAAATAAGTCCACCTGAGGGTTACTAGATTACCTTGGTGAATGTGATTTTATTTGATTAGCACCCAGGAGTTTTACAACCCTCAAAAATTAGAGGATAATGTGATTGAGTATGGTATGAAGAAGCCTTAGAAATAGTTTATAAGCAAAAGATTAGCCTCAATTTAGAGAAAGAGAACAAGGTGCTCCAGTAGTTCTGGAAATTTCTATCAGTCGAGTAGAGAGTCTCCCCAAACTTGGGTTACATATAGGGCCTCAAAACAAAACAAAAGAAAAACAAAAACGCTGCTTTATTAGGCTGAGGAATAAAAGGGTTGAGTAATTAAGAGAGACGGTAAGGATAAGAGCAAGAGATTTTTTTTTAAGATTTTTAAATATTTATTTTATTTATTATCATTTATTTTTGGCTGCATTGGGTCTTCGTTGCCAGGCATGGTCTTTCTCTAGCTGCAGTGAGCAGGGGCTACTCTTCGTTGCAGTGCACAGGCTTCTCATTGCAGTGGCTTCTCTTATTGCAGAGCACAGGCTGTAAGCGCGTGGGCTTCACTAGTTGTGGCACATGGGCTCAGTAGTTGTGGCTCGCAGGCTTAGTTGCTCCACGGCATGTGGGATCTTCCGGGACCAGGGCTCGAACCCATGTGCCCTGCATTGACAAGCAGATTCTTAACCACTGCACCACCAGGGAAGCCCAAGAGCAAGAGATTTTTAATTAGGAGGGAAGGCAACATGAGATATTAAGTATGCCCAATTTCAGGCCCCAAAGAGTGGAGAACAAGACTATTAGAGTGGACTTCCCTGGCTGTCTAGTGGTTAAGACTCCGTGCTTCCACTGCAGGGGGCAGGTTTGATCCCTGATCGGAGAACTAAGATCTCACATGCCGGGACTTCCCTGGTGGCACAGTGGTTAAGAATCCGCCTGCCAATGCAGGGGACACAGGTTGGATCCCTGGTCCCGGAAGATCCCACATGCCACAGAGCAACTAAGCCCGTGCTCCGCAACAAGAGAAGCCACTGCAATGAGAAGCCCGCGCACTGCAACAAAGAGTAGCCCCCCACTTGCCACAGTTAGAGAGAGCCCATGTGCAGCAACGAAGACCCAACGCAGCCAAAAATACATAAATAAATAAATAAATAATCGATTCCACATACCTCATGGTGCGGCAAAAAAAAAAAGACTATTGGAGTACATCTTAGATCCTATATTAAGACCTTTTCTTTGTCTATTTTGAAAGAAATTATGTAAATGAATTCTCTGAAACAAAGGCACATTTTAAGGAGGAAATGTGCTCACAATTTGGGGACATTTCAAAGGATTCATGCCTACAAAAAAGAATGACATAATCAAGATGTCAACAATGCTTTTCTTTTCCGGTTCAGGATTGTGGCCAATATAGTTATCCTAAGAACAAGAGCCATTCTTGATATGCAGTGTGTACAAATCCAGAGGCTCCTGTGACTCTGAATAATGTTACGGATCAGAAGACCTTCTAAGTGAAGTAAAATTTGCTGAGGACAGGACCTCCCAGACATCCTGGAAACATGCTGACTCCTTGCCTCTAAGCTGCATATATCCTTTCCCCCACTGGTAAGAGTAGTGGCTTTCTAGGGCAGTCCATCGTAGTCTAGAAGGTGGTCTACCTGTTGATCGTGTATAATATGGATGCCTGTTTTATGATAATGTCACACTTTGTTCTTTCATCCTCTTAGTCATCAAGCCCTGTAGACTCTGCCTCCACAGTGTCATGTTATTTTTTCCATTTCCACTACCACCACCTGAGTTCAGGTCACCAATTCTTTTTTTAAAAATATTTATTTATTTGGTTGCACCAGATCTTAGTTGCAGCAGGCGGGTTCCTTAGTTGTGGCATGCTAACTCTTAGTTGCGGCATGCATGTGGGATCTAGTTCCCTGACCAGGGATGAACCCAGGCCCCCTGCATTGGGAGTGGAGTCTTATCCACTGCGCCACCAGGGAAGTCCCTAATTCTTGCCTATCACATTGCAGTAGCCTCCTAATTTATTTACTTCCAATCCTTTCTCTCTCGATCCATTCTAAAACAATTAGAGTAATGAACCTAAATTAGAGCATATATCATGGTACTCTAGTTCTTAGAGGTTCCCAACTGCCTAGAAAAGTTCTAAGCTCTTCAACTGGCTTTCAAAGCCCTCAATAATATGACCCCATCCCGCTTTTCTAGCTTTTGTATATCCCATATTAGTAAACATTCAGATTTATCCATTCAACAATGGAGTGTTTGCCATGGGTCAGGCATAGCTAGGGTTACAAAGGGAAACACGATAAGTGTCCTCAGCAAGAGGACAGCCAGTGGAAAAGAATAAAACTGAAGAGAAGCCCACGTGGAAGAAGGAAAACCAGGAGAGTATTGTTCCCTAAAAGGCACATGAAGAAAGTGTTTCAAGAAGGGAATGATTAAATACATGTTAAATACTGCTGAGAGGTCAAGTAAAATGAGGACTGCAAATTAACCACTGGAGTTTAGTCATGTGGAGGTCATTGCTGACACTGACAAGAATGGTTTCAGTGGAGTGGGGGGAATGAAAGCTCGATTGGGGTGGGTTCAAGAGAGAAGAGAAAGTAAGGAGGCTGAAGATTTTTGCTACAAAGGGGAACATCAAGAATTTAGGTTCTAGGGACTTTCCTGGAGGTCCAGGGGTTAAGAATCTGCGCTTCCACTGCAGGGGGCACAGGTTCGATCCCTGGTTGGGGAACTAAGGTCCCGCATGCCGTGCAGTGCGGCAAGAAAAAAAGAATTTAGGTTCTAGGGAAGGCTTTCTAAAGATGTGAGAGAGAATATCAAGTTTGTATGCTGATTGATGAAATGATTCCATAGGGAGAGAGAAAGTGATGATGCAAGGGATAACTGCAAGTACTTGAGTAGGCAAAGAAGATGGGATCCAGTGCACAAGAGGTTGATCTGAGATAGCAGAGAAGGTTCAATCATTTTAACTGCAGGAATAGCAGAAAGGATGGAAACAGAAGGAGTAAATTAGTAGATTTGGTGGTGAGAAATGAAGTTTTTCTCTTCTGATTGCTTCCATTTTCTCAGTGAAGTAAGTTAACAGCTGAGAGTGAGGAAGGGAGGAGGGAATTATGGAGGCTTAAGGATAGAAGAGATGATGTGCACTAGTCACCTTGGATCACAGGAGAGTGAGTTGATTAAGGAAATGCAATAGGATTACTGAGCACTTGAGATTTCTGGCTATAATTAAGGTGAAACCTGCAATGCATTTCTTTTTTCAGCCTCTGAAGAAGAAAATGCTTTTGCATGCAAATTTGCTCAACCTCTCTCCCCTTGATAAAATCGCATTCTAGAAAGCAAAGCAGAAGAAGCTACCTCTTCCATAAAGTCTTCTTCCTCTAGCTCTCCTAGCCCAAAGTGAATTTTCCAACCTCTCAACTCCAATATTAAGTTGTTGATGCCTCCTATAGAGCATAAATTCCATCTCACATTATGGTTAGTTGCTGTGCAAGACTGGAAGTTCCTTAAATAGGGAAACCATTTCTTATTCACTACAGCCACAAGATGTTTCTCTCCATCCTCTCTGCCACATATAAATCTCCATGGTTCTAGGTCTTGCCCAAATACATAATTGTGTGGTATGGATGCCCTATTTCCTTACTAAATTGATATTTTCAGGAATAGGAACCTTGCTCACCTTTCCTGCTTATGTCCCTCAAATATTTTGCTCTTGAATTTTAGCTATTATTATTTTTACAGGTCTTTTAACAAAAAGAGGTTGCTTCAATTAATGTTAATTCATACATACGGTATATACCAGGATCCTTGTCCTCAAGGGGTTGACCGCTAGAGTCAAATGTCTCAGAAGAGGTGCTGACAGAGCAAGGCTTGTATGTAAATAGCACCAGAGGGTAGAGATGGGGAATGGGAGAAAGCAAACAGGGAGACAGGAATAAAATTTAGGTGGAGCAGAACAATTTCGTTTTTTCAACTTACATAAAATGATTCTATAGGGCAGTCCATGGAGCGTCCCCATTTCCAAAGAGCTGAAGATGTGCAAAATAACTACAGGTTCCAAACAGTGCCCTCTTATTTATCCATATTATCTAAGACTGTTGTTCCCCATCCGTGGCAGAATTTACTCATTCTCTTTCCTCAAAGTCTGAGAGACTAGATGGTTAAGACTTTGGTGTGGGAAAAAAACCTCTGGCACAAAAACAACAGCAAGGGCTCGCAAATCAGGGTTCAGGGAAGCCCAGAGACATCCATTAATAGCAGGCCCAGGTGAGCGCGCGGCAAGAGAGCGTACCCACCAGCCCAAGCGCCTGAGCCGCCGTTACGTAACCGGCCGCGAGAGGCTCCGGAGAGCCGGAAGCCCCGCCCTGCCCCAGGCCCCGCCCCTGCCCTAACCCGCTGGTTAGGTGTCGTGCGCAACCCTCCGGAAGATTCCGCCCTTTTCACCATCTAAGGATATGATTTTTTTTAAGAGTTGCTGACGCCATTGCGTAGGACTGGGCCCTAAAACCGTGATCTAGGAGCGCCTCTCTCAGTCGTTACTTCCGCTCTTCAAGATAGCTGCAGGGGTCTTCCCCATTTTTCTCAGTAGGCGGCGGCGGCGGTTTGAGATGTTCGGCCTCAAGAGAAACGCAGTGATCGGACTCAACCTCTACTGTGGGGGGGCCGGATTGGGACCGGATAGCGGCAGCGGCGCCTCCGCTCCGGGAAGGCGGCTTTTGGCTGCAGGAAAGGAGGCCACGGCCGGGCGAGAGGTAGGGGGAGGGGAAGCCGGCGAGGTGATTGGCGGAAGCGCCGGCCCGAGCCCCCCGGCCACTCTCGCGCCCGACGCCCGGAGGGTCGCGCGGCCCTCGCCCATTGGCGCCGAGGGCCCCGACGTCACCGCGACCCGCGCCAGGCTGCTGTTCTTCGCGCCCACCCGCCGCGCCTCGCCGCCCGAAGAGATGGAATCCTCGGTCTCCGACGCCATCATGTCGCCCGAAGAGGAGCTGGACGGGTGCGAGCCGGAGCCTCTAGGGAAGCGGCCGTCCGTCCTGCCTTTGCTGGAATTGGTCGGCGAGGCCAGTAACAGCCCGGGCAAGGACGGCTCACTCCCCTCGACGCCGCCCCCAGCAGAGGAGGAGGAGGACGAGTTGTACCGGCAGTCCCTGGAGATTATCTCTCGATACCTCCGGGAGCAGGCAACCGGCACCAAGGACGCGAAGCCACTGGGCGGGTCTGGGGCCGCCAGCCGGAAAGCGTTAGAGACCCTGCGACGGGTCGGGGACGGTGTGCAACGGAACCACGAGACGGCCTTCCAAGGTAAGGGGGTTATTCGCGAAGGCCGCGCTGCCTTTTTTCAGCTCTCTGGACTCACCCACCTTTGCTGGGTGGAAACCGAAACGAGTCAGTGTTGAAACGACTCTCATCCTATTTCTGAAACCAGAATATTCTGGCCGTGAGTCATTGTTTCCACCCACTTGGTTCTTTTGGAAATGGCAGCTCTGCTCAAAGCCCGGAAAGGGTGGGATGTCAATTTTCAAGTGGGATCAGCCTGAGTTCTATAGAGCCCGAATAGCGATTTCCCCCGCCGTGGGTGGGCAGGCGAATCGTGCCCTGGTTTAGACAAAGAGGCCGTGAAAACCTGCATGCTTTTCTTCCTCTCAGGCATGCTTCGGAAACTGGACATCAAAAACGAAGACGATGTCAAATCTTTGTCTCGAGTGATGGTCCATGTTTTCAGTGACGGAGTAACAAACTGGGGCAGGATTGTGACTCTCATTTCTTTTGGTGCCTTTGTGGCCAAACACTTGAAGAGTATAAACCAAGAAAGCTGCATCGAACCATTAGCAGAAAGCATCACAGATGTTCTCGTAAGGACAAAACGAGACTGGCTAGTCAAACAAAGAGGCTGGGTAAGTTTGCTTTAAGGTTGAGGAGGGGACTTGGAGTGGAAATGAAATGGAGGATTTTATAGAGAAAGAGGGGATAGCTAAAGGTTTTTAAGATGCACAACTTGGTTTTCAAGGCTCTAACTTTGGACCTCTGGTTGCTTGATGTTGATTTAAGTAGTTGGGCCTTAGAGATGGTATGACTGTCTTGAATTGTTGTATCAAAAATCCTGGGTTTGGGGCTTCCCTGGTGGCGCAGTGGTTGAGAGTCCGCCTGCCGATGCAGGGGCCGCGGGTTCGTGCCCCGGTCCGGGAAGATCCACATGCCACGGAGCGGCTGGGCCCGTGAGCCATGGCCGCTGAGCCTGCGCGTCTGGAGCCTGTGCTGCGCAACGGGAGAGGCCACAACAGTGAGAGGCCCGTGTGCTGCAAAAAAAAAAAAAAAAAAATCTTGGTTTTCTGTAAGCTGTTTTACTGGTTAAGAAATAAGAATCACCTGGGCGTGATAGCAAATACATTTTTGAGCGTGCCCCACCTCCCTTTTAATTGCATAATGTGTCTCCTTTGCAGTTTGGGGATAAATAATAATTGGTTCGTCATTGCGTTTGGGGGGGGGGGAACCTTAGATATTTTAATTCATCTTTTCTTTGTAAATAGTGTTTTTAAGCCAGTGGAAGCCCATACTTGAAACTGTGCTTTTTGTTTGTTTTCTAGGATGGGTTTGTGGACTTCTTCCATGTAGAGGACCTAGAAGGCGGCATCAGAAATGTGCTGCTGGCTTTTGCAGGTGTTGCCGGAGTAGGAGCTGGTTTGGCGTATCTAATAAGATAGCCTTTTAAGTGCAATAATTGACTCTTAACCAACTCCAGCCACCAAAACCACATACGCCTGCTGTGAAATCAGATGTATTTATGAAGTTGGACTTCAAGCTGTGCAGGCCATAACCTCCAGGAGTTCTACTCCAGCAACGGAGAAAAGCAAGCGGCAGGAGGCTTATGGCTAACAGGAATAAATACATGGGAAAAGTAGTCCCTCTTGAAGAGTCACTGTCTGAAAGAAGCAGAATTCTGTTTCAGCAACAGGCAAACTTTGGGAGGCCACGGAGGAGGACTTTTAGATTTAGTGAAGACGGTAGGGTGGAGAGACTTTAATTACCTTGCCTAGAACAGGAAAGTGGCCAGTAGCCAGGCTAGTCATAGAGTTCATTAAATATGCTCACTGAATCCATTAACTTCTATAGTGTTAAAATAGAAGCACTAACAATGCCAGCGTCATGTGTAAAATGGATTTTAAGCTACAAGTAATAGAACCTATGACTAGAAGCCTCAACACTGTACAACAGAGTGTGAAGGGAAGCTTTATCCTCTGTAATTAGCTTTCCTAGATGTGCTTCTTGAATAGAAAGTCCAATGCTCAGGATGTTTATACCTGTTCTACTTTGGCTTGGTTTGAGTGATTCCTAGTTTATTAGCCTAGTGTCATGGCCAAGAATACTTGACTTAAGGCTCAATTACAAATCTGGAATATCCTGTTTTTAAGACAAAAACTTGTAATCGTCTGTAAAAATTGTATATATTTTTACAGAACATCTGTTTGAAATGTAAAGGGAGAAAAGTCTGAAATTACATTAGTTTTTTCATACCCTTTTGAAATTTACAACTTCTGTAGTTAGGAACCTGTTTCTTATAGCTTTTTCTATTCTAAATTTTGTGCTAGTCAGTTCTAGATTGTATACAGAACCAACTGATGTAATTGTATGCAACCTGGTTGTAGTACAACAATTCTGATTCATAACTATGCAGGCTTTAATTTTCCTATCTGATTTTGGTAAGTATTTCTTAAATACCTGTTTGGGGGTTTTTTGTTTTTTTTTTTTAACCTGGGGCTGAGAAATTGAGGAATGGAAATTAATCCTTTCACTTTGTTACATGTGGGTTTTCAATAATTGAGTCAAGGTTTTAAGGATTTATTGGGGGGGCGGGGCACACAGGCTGATGACTTAGAAATAATGGGCTCTGATTGGGCAACTACTCATTTGAGTTCCTTCCATTTGTCTTAATTTAACCGGTGAAATTTTAACTGAGTTCATGAGCTCATCTTCAAAGCTTTTGCTGAAAGATTTTCAGCTGTTCCAAATGGGACTTATTAGGAGTATGTATAAAAAGAGCACATCGGGTGGATGAGAGACATTTGATCCCTTGTTAATAAATTGTACAATGATGGCTTGGAAAAGCAGGCTATAGTCTAACCATGGTGCTATTACTAGGCTTGCTTGTTAAACACAGGTCTAAGCCTAGTGAGTTAATAAAACGAATAATTTCATTTCTATTAATGATTCTCAAACTTTGTTCCAGATTTTTGCATTGGCATCTCTATGGACTTCAGACTTGATGTTTTATCAAACTTACTGTTTATTTCCTATCCTTCCTTGAAATATTTGCTGCTTGTTCGGCTCCCTCTACAGATATTTATAGTTCCTACAAATTTACCTTGCCATCCCTGAACTCTTACTAGCCCTTTTAGTTTTTGGCACTAGGAACCTAAGTGACCGCCCAAGGAGTCCACAGACCTTCATCCTTCTTGAATTTTATCCTTAGGAGGTGGCAGTACAATGGGTGCTGACAGTAACAGTGACGAGGTGAGAAGAGTCCCTTTTCCTTGGACTAGTATCTTATTGGTTGTTGCTTAATCCTGTCTTTGGGGAGAAATTTTCAAAATCCCCTTAGGGATTTTCAGAGGAGGGGATGATATCTTAGGTGACTTTCTCTAGGTTCTTTTGCATTTGAATATGCTCACTTAAAATTATAGAAATTGATGGGCTCTGTTAAACCTCAGAGTTATATAAAAGCTACTAGTAAACTGGAGAAAACTTTTATAGTGGAACCAGGGTCATTTTGAAACCTTTAGCTTCTGAATGTGACCTTTAGTATGTGGACTCCAGACAAAAATAGGCATGAATAAAATGACTAAGAATGTAATTAGGGAACAATTGCCCTGCCCGCCCATCTCCAAGCCTTAAGGTCATCTAGCTAGAGCTATTTTTATCTGTGTATTTATCATTCTTGATCATAAACCACTTATTTATATCATGTCTATCTCTAAGGACCTAAAAGCACTTTATATAGTTAATTAATCTTAAGATCTAGTTAAGGTGACTAAAAAGGCCTGTCTCCCCATAACCAGTTATGGAAATAAGCACAGAGCTGTAGCTTGATGGAGTTTAGGGGCCCCACTTCCCAATTTACTAGGTGTGACTGCTGAAATGTAGATGAGAATCTTCAGTTGCTATTTTGGGTCAGAGGCTGTGAGGGCTTAGGGAGCCCAAGTGCTTCGGGGCAGGGTGGGTGATTCTGTAGGGAGAAGAGGCACATGTTTTAAGTGCTGACTAGCTGCATAGTTCAGGCAAATCTTCCAAAATAGAAAGAGAGGGGCTGCCTGGAAAGATGGCTCTCTCAGCAACTTCTGTCTGTCTGATGCTTCTCTCAGGGAAAACCCTGCAGTCCTCTAGTGTCGTCTATGTACATTCTGTTGGGGGTGAACATCTTGGTTCTGGTTAAAACAGCTAATGCTGTTGACATCTGTGCCAGGAAGGGTTAGGACCAACTACAAACTAATGTGGGCTGTAAAACGTAGTGTGTTTCCCTAACTTCCTGTTTTTCCTGAGACGAAAATAATAAATCTTTTATTCAAATGCAAGGTGTGGTACGGGTGTTTTCTAATCAATGCCTGTTTTCCTTCCCCCTCTTAGGCAAGCATCTGAGGGAAGTTAGCTGAACAAACAGGTATAGGTGAATTAACCAGCAAAAGCCCCATAAAACTGATTTGCCTTAGAGCAAAGGTCAGTTCCATTCAGAATAACCCCTTCTTTCATTCAAATTAGAGCTGTTGGGCTTTTTTTAAAATATTTTTTTGGCCACGCCACACGGCATGTGGGATCTTAGTTCCCTGACCAGGAATCAAACCTGCACCCCCTGCATTGGAAGCGCAGTCTTCACCACTGGACCAGCAGGGAAGTCCCGGGCTTTTAATTACATGTATTACTGTTGTACTTTGTAGTAGTTCAAAAGTACAGCAGTATATTTTAATACAAAAATCATAATCCCCATCCCCATTTCTTTTAGTCACCAAATGTTGGTATAACTTGGGGGTGAGAGGGTTCACTACAACAGTTATTGTATCTCCCTATCTCACTCAACCTTTTGAGGTGAGTAAGGGAGCTAGAAGAATTAACACCCAAAGTTAAGTTTCCATAAGGTTGTTGGTACTAATCTTTAAGTGCCTTTCCCCTTTCCTCCCAAAAAGGAGGTGAGAATAAGCAAGTCAATTTCAGAAGCCCTATCCTGTCTTTATTTTCAGCTACCTTGAAAGGGAGGGGAATCACCATGGAAATGTGCAAATATGAGGTTTGCATATTGGTTTTAAGCCCTGAGCACCAAATGCTAATCATGCAAACAGGATTCTGCGCTTTTCCCCCTTCAGGTTTTGTGCATTTCTGTTTGGCAGCCCCTCTTTTTCTGGAGCCTAACTACCAGAAGATGGCAGTTTTTTCTCATTACAAAGAAAGCTGTTTTGTACAAATGAACTCCCGAACGGGTGTGGAGGGAGAGTAGCACAGGACAGGAGCGCCCAAATCGTGGTCAGAGTCAAGTTCTGCTGTGCAAATACTATTGCTCCCATTGCTCTGTTGTGATGTGAAGCTATTTCTGTGGCAATATTCCTCAGTTTAACACCTTAAAAACTTGGGTCAAATGGTAACCAGTAACATGAGTCACTGAGGGAGTCAAAATAATCAACACTTCCCCTCATTTGACACAACCAGACTTTTTCTTTCAGTTCCTGTTTTGCTACTTTAGTGCTAGCTCTTGCTTCAGACTGTTTCAGAACATTTTTCTTAAAGCAGTTGTGACAGCTGGAGGGTTTTACCAAAGTTAAAGTGAAATAATTTGTACAACTGGTGTGTAGCACGGCTCCAGCCAGATGCCCAGAGCACAGGCCATTAATTCCTGGAGTTCAAGATGATCAGCTGAGTCTGTCTTAATTTATCCTAGTTCTTTTTGGCCCCACTTTTTCAATGATTACAGAGCTTTGTCTTCTGGAACCCTCCCACACTCTTTAAAGGCTTCTCAGTTTCAAGATTTGAAAGCTTAACTCTGTCCCTCTTCTTTAGTTTCAAAGTTGTTACAGTGTTATCTTAGTTATGTGAAGCATGTGGAAAGTTGGGAGTTGGGAATCTGCCTGCAGGCGGATGTAACAGACCTCTCAGGGAATTCTGTGTTCTTTACTAATGATTCTTGTGAGGTTAAAAAAAAAAAAAAAAATAGGGCAGGCTTTTGTTCCCACGCTATACCTGGTCTTTCTTTTGCAGTTCCTTTCTTTACCTGCATAGAATAATAGTTCTTGACTGTTGGGAAATGTGTTTGGGCCAAGAATACTACTCTGGATTTTACCCCTTCCAAGTATCCATTTCCATGGCTTGTCTCTGCCGTTGGGTTTCTGTATTCTTACCCACTTTGCCTTCTCTCCTCTTCCCCTGTTCAGGGGTTACTTTAGTTTATTAAGAGTGTTTCAATACTTCAATGAACTGGGACATTTAATGAGCTCAAGGCAGCCAAATGTTTGTTGAGTTTCTTCATTTGTCCATTACCTGGCAGGGGACTGCTTACTATGCACCATGCACTTCTGGATGCTGGAGTTATGAAAAGACTAATTCTTACCCTCAACGCAATCAAAAAAGACTAGGGTGGAGTGGGAGGTTGGGGTTAGCAGATGTAAGCTTTTATGTATAGAATGGAAAAAAACAACAACCAGGGAACACTCAAAGAAACATGACAACTAAATGCAGGGTGATCTTTGATTGGATCCTGGATGAAAAAAGCTATAAAGGACTTGGGAACAATTGGGAAAATTTTAATATGGGCAATATGTTAGTACTGTATCAATGTTAAATTTCTTGAGTGTGTTAATTATATTGTGGTTATATAAGAAAATGTCCTCGTTTTTAGGAAATACATCTGAAGAATTTATGCATAACAAATCCATGGAAAGAAAGCAATTGTAGCACAAAGTTAAAGCTCACAGTCTAATAGGAGTGATAACAGACAAAAATAATTAGGATACAGTACACAAAATACTATAATAAAGATATTATAGGACAAGGGGTGGGACAACTTCTGGAAGTAGAAGGTGGTCAAGAAGGCTTCAAAATAAACATTTGAGGTTGGACCTTAACATGAGTAGGAAACATGCACAAAAGCATGGAGCTGAGAAGGAACCTCTGGTGGGGGGTAGGAGAAGGGGGAGATGTGTAGATAATCTTTTTTCTTCTCATTTCATCTTCCCTCCCTGCCTTCCTTCCCCTTCACCATACATGGCCAGTGAAGGTAGTGTCTCTTCAGTTTCTTCCATTTAGGGCCTTATATAAAAGTATTGGAAAACACTGGTAGGAAAAAAAAGATGTCTCTTTGGTCGTAGAAGTCTGAATTTGGTATAAATACAGCTGGGTGGACTGTTTATTTGGGAAGTAAAGAAGATAGACTGTATTGGCCGTTTCCTCTGTCTTGTTAAAGTGGTAGCCCTGAACACACACAACTTAAGGATCATAGCCATCACTGGATCCTGGTGTAGGAGCTGGCATTGGCAGACCTGCTTTGAATAAAGATGTCTTAAGAGCATCACCTAAGTTCGCTCACACATCTCACCAGCCATCTTCACCCACCCAAGTTCACATAGTCAGGGAAAGGAACCAGGTTTTTGAACATGGACCCGAGACTGCTATGCTCTCTGCAGAACAGAATTTAATAAAGAACAGCCCCCAAAAGTTATTTAACTGGACCCTAAGATACTGAATGATGGCTCCACTCTCCCTAATCCTGTTCCCGTGGGAGACTCAATTACAGCTATTCGCATCCTGGTTCAAAAAACTAGTTTGCTCTGACTGCCCA
This sequence comes from Pseudorca crassidens, assembly GCF_039906515.1. Classification (NCBI taxonomy): domain Eukaryota; kingdom Metazoa; phylum Chordata; class Mammalia; order Artiodactyla; family Delphinidae; genus Pseudorca; species Pseudorca crassidens. The sequence continues at coordinate 108,020,841 of NC_090297.1, read as the reverse complement.
GACTTCCCCACAGGCTGCATTCTTGCCCATGAGCTCATTGTTTTGGCTTCTCTGCCTGTATAAGTCCACAGACTGGGCCCGAAGTCTCAGTCCCAGCCCCCTAGCTAGCTGGGGCTGCATTCCATTCAGAATTTCACCACCCCCACTTGGTCTCCCCTCCCCCCACCCTCTGTGGTCACATGTGTATGTTTATTGACGTTATTCTGGAACAAGGTGTGCGGGGGAAAGAGCCAAGGAAGCAGACAAGGAAAAGAGTATTTAACTGTTGGGTTTCTACCTGAATTAGATGAGTTTTCTACTTTATTTTGATTAAGAAACGCCTTCAATTCCGTGCCCCTAAAAACAGTTCGTTTTCTAGTCTAATAGGAGGAGCTGGTTGCAGAAATTTTCCTACACATTTCGTAGACACCCCTACAGGGCTGGTATGACTCAGGTGTTCAGATTTGGGGTCGGGGGGGAGGTAGGGGTTTTCCCTAAGAAACATTGGTTTCATAAACATTTTATTCCTGAATCTCTATGCCCAGATCTTTCATGCATTCCATCCTCAGTTCACACCTCTATTCCTGAGGTTGCCTGGAGTGGTTCCCACCCATCTCTAGACCCTGAACGCCCAGATCTAAGGTAAGGTGGGGCCCACTTTGGCCGAAGCGCTATGGGAAGGGCATTTTGCTTACTTTGTAAAGCTTTGGGTTAATACTGTATGCCCAGTGTACGCCTTTCCTGTCTCTCCTCTTCATCATACCAAAAAAAAAAAAAAAAAAAACCAAAAACAAAACTGCAGACTGTGACTGTGGGAGGTGATTTTTTCATTTCTCAGAAATCCTCCGTGAGGCAAAGTAGAGAAACAGAAAGAGGGAAACAACTTCGTGTCGAAATGAAATGAGGTTGTCTGTGTGTGTTTTGAAATGAGGTGGCTTGTTTTCAGCTTTAAGGAACAACAGCTGTACAGAGGAGCTTGGTAATGGTGGGGGAGTGGTTGGTTACCTGCTTCTTTGCCTCTTTCTCTCACTTCAAAGTTTGATAGTTGGGGTCAGGTCTGAAACAGGATAGAGGTTCTGTATCTTCCTTTCCTCCCTCATGAAGCATGATGGATAGATATGTCAATCCATCATGGTACTATTGAGTGAAAGAAAACCTCTAATACAAAAGAAGGATTTGGTAAGCAATCCCAGAAATAGGTTATTTTAAAAAGAAATGCAGCTGCATTGCTTTTAAGTCCAGAACATATTAATACACAACTTTGATAAAGTTTGTTCTAGGGAAAAAAACTGTGACTCAATTAGTAATATATAAGCTTATGTTTGTATGACAGTGTGTGTACCTTACACAAAGACCATGTATATTTATTTTAATTATTTCGTGGGGCCTAAACACTGAATATATTTGAAAGGATTTTTAATTCCTTGAAACTGTGAGTTGAAAAATGAAATTTAGACAGGATTTTCCTAAAATGCAGAGAAGTCACGAAAGACGTTTGAAAACAACAAAAACACTTGATCCCATCCAACTTCCAGATCACTGTGGCCCAAAGAACTCAGTATTTTGATAAAGGGTGCTCTGTGGGAATGAAATTGAATAGCAGATCAAAGGAATTAGAATTTAAAAAGTTAAAAGACTAGACTTAATTTTCTCCCCTGTAAACTGGATTTGTCTTCCCCCATCTTATTATTGAGAAGATTCAAAGAGAGAATATATACAAATGCTTTACCTTAAAGCACTAAACAAAGTGCTTTAAGGAATTTCGGGAAACGTCCCTTAAGGATTTACTCTATCAGCCATGTCCAAGTCATTGAATTCCCAGGGAGAAACCACTAAGAAGCCGATGTCAATAGATAGGATGTTAAATTAAAAGGGTCTACAGCTGTATTTTGAAGCAGAGGGGACACAAACAGGACTTTCCACAGCTGGGCATTGTGGGAGTTCAACCAGATGGAAGAAGTCCCAGGGGTAAGTAAACTCCCTGCCAGCCAAATCTGCCCTATTGCCTGTTTTTGTATGGCTCAAAAGCTAAGAATGGTTTTTGCATTTTTAAATGGTTGAAAAAAGATATTTGGTGACACCTTAAAGTTATGTGAAATTAAGATTTCAGTGTCATAAATAAAGTTTGGTTGCAACACAGCCATGCCCATTTGTTTACAAATTGTGTAGGGCTGCTTCTGTGCTACAGCAGTAGTCAAGTAGCTGCAACAGAGATTCTATGCCCTGCAAAGCCGAAAATATTTACGGCTGGTCCTTAAGAGAAAAAGGTTGCGCACTCCTCTGCTAGAGCTAAAAAGGCGTCTTATGATGTCATGAAAGAGGCAGGCAACCAAGAATCAGTAGTAGGTGAGGGGAGGGAGGAAGAGATGAAAGAGGGGGTCTGGTTCCAGAGCAGATTAACTCTGCCCCTCCCATCAAGGGCAGGGCCTCTTGCCTGTTAGCCTAGGGATCCCAGGGACACACACAGTCTTCTTTTTATGAGCAACCCCACCCTCTCACCCCTAGTTTCTTTTCCTCCTCACTCAAAGTTCTGTAGAGCTGTCTCTTAAAAAGATTCAGGCAAGGCTCAGAGGGGTACAACACATACACATACATCCTAACCCCAAGCTGGGACATTGCTGAAATTGAACCCCTCTCTCCTCTAATACTGAAGTTCTTTCCCAGGACATTCAAAGACAGCTGTCTGGTGCTCGCTGAGAAAGTGCTCTGATCTGGTTCCTAGCCATCCCTGCGCCTCCCCTTCAGCTGGTGTGGCTGATTGGTTTCCTAGCATCTGACTGCTATGGCTCATGCATACCTTGTTTTGGACTAATTTTGCACATTCCTCCCTCCAATCCTTTCTACCTTCTGACCTCAGCCATGAAACACCCCCCTCTAGAGCTTCCCCCAGTCTCCAGGGTCAAGGAGCCCAAAGTCAGATTGAAGATTTGTGCTGTCTAGTTTGGTTAACCCAAACTGTTTCTCTCTCTTGTTGACTGACTTAGTCTTAGGTACTTTCCAGAGGCTTTCTACTTCCTGTGGAAGGTGCCTCTCACCCTTTAAAGCAGACATCTCTTCATCATCTGCCTGTGACAGATAAGCCCCCTCCGCTCTAACTTCCCCACCCACCTGACTTCCAGAACCAGAGATGATGGATTTGAGGGATGCTGGTCGGAGAGAGGGTGGGAATGCAGGAACCCACGCCCCCACTCCACCTCCAAACTATTGAGGTACTCTTTAGCATGATTCCCCATGCTTCAAGGAGAGGAGAGGTCTCTGATTCAGTTTACTCTGGTGGGGGAAGGGTGTTAAGTTCAAATGAAGTCTCTGTAAAACTGGGGAGAAGGGGAAACAGGAAATGAAAGAGGATCTGGTTGGAGAGAATCTGGAAGGGACCTCCTTGCATTTTGTTCTCTCATCCCTCTGCCCTCCTGCCGCCCTCCAGGTCTATCTAGATCCTCCCCTAAAGGGCTCCTGAGGGAGGGTATCTTCAGGTTGAGACACTCATGCTGTAGGTCAGCACCTGGGGCCCTGTGCTCTGCTTCACTCCTAGTTAAGTTAACCACAGAGGTTGAATCTGGATGAGTGAAGAGTGTGGGTCTGGTCTCCTCAGACTCACCCCTGCAGCTGTGAGCACCTGCTTGCAGGGAGGCCCCTGGTTGGGGAAGTATAGAAGCTAAATTTAGTCTGAAGGCTGAAGCTTAATTGGGTGGTGATCACCCTGGGGAAACTGGGAGGGGGGAGGGGAGAGGAATTCTGACCCAGCTGAACTGAGACCTCACAAGTTCACCCCTAAGTCCACTGACACAGAACCACAATCGCCTTCCCCCAACAAACACTGAGAAACGAGAAGCCCTAGCAATTTGCTGGCCTTCTGCACGCTTGATCTCTCTTGTGCACATCAAGATTGTTCCTATCACCACCCCACCCCCACCTCAATTCTCAGGGGTCCAGTTCCTCTGAGTTCTTCCCTAAATTCCACCCAGGGCGCCAAACCTAAGGGCCCCTCCAGCACATCTCCCTGACCTTGGGTTGCAGCTTCCTCTCTCCCAGCCCTCCAGAGGGTTTCGGAGGTCATCAAAGAGGCATCTGGCCACACTACTCCCCTCTAAGGGGCCAGGAAAAGGGGTGCTTGGGGTCAGGTTTCCCTTCCTGAAGACTTTCACATTGACACCCCCCTCCCCAATACTGACTTCAGTGACCAGAGAAAAGAATCCTTAGGGGCTGCACTGAATCCTCGCTTTAAAATGAGGTGAAAGGGGGCAACCCCCCCAGATGAAAGCCCACATCCTGAGCAGTCAGAGGCTGGAGGCTATGAGGGAGCTGGAGGCTATCAGAAAGGGAAGGGTTTGTTGTGAAGCAGAAACTAACACACCATTGTAAAGCAATTATACTCCAATAAAGATGTTAAAAAAATAAAAAATAAAATGTTAAAATGTATCCTAAAAAAAAAAAAGAAAGAGAAGGGAGTTACTGAAGCTGGGGGAGCCCTTAGAGGGGCTGTGGCTGCATTCCCCACCTGTGATTGGTTCTCAGGCTCAGGCCAAACTCCAAACCTGCCCGGCAACAGCCCAGAGGCCCAAAGAGGGAGGAGGAACTTCGGGGAAGTCAGCTGAGCTGGGGCCACCGCCCAGCCTTCAGCTTCCAGGAATCACTGGGAGGGCCCCAGCTATTCACCACACCCCTCCCTCGGTCTCAGGGCTCCGCCTTCAGCCCTCAGTATCTACAGGGCGGGCTCAGGTCCCACTTCCCTGATCCCCCAGCGTCTTTGATCCCCTTAGGGGTTCACCAAAGAGAGGAACACATCTGACGCCTTCTCTTTACACTGAGCAGAGACACTAAGACTGGGCTTTCCTTGTACCCCCTTCCTCACTCCTCGCCCTGGACTAAAGTCAGTTTCTTTCCTTTACCCCCATTTTCTTTTGCCTCCTTCCTCATGCACTGTCCTCCCAAGATGTTGTCCGGAGTCTTCCTTCTCAGCCACTTCCAACCCAGGGAAAGCCTGCTTCCCAAGGCAACAGTATGATGTGAGGGAGCTGCCAGAGCAGAGACGGCCTGTCTCCTCAGGCAACTCTGGGGTCCTCCCCAGTGTCTGGGTGTCTGGGTGTGCATGCTCAGGAAACAGTAGTCACTGAGTTCAGCTGTTTCTGCAGGCCTTTATTTACGGTCTTACCCGGCCAGACTTGTAGAGGTGCAGGGATGGGAGAGGGATGCTTCTAATAGGGAGAGAAGCTCAATTCTATTGCACTTCCCCTCTTCCTAGGCATGGGGACCCCTGGGAAGTCTGGCTTCCACAAGTGGAGATCTGGACTCAGACCTCAGAATTGTAGGGGGTCAGGGAGAGGATCTGTGTTATGGAAAAGGCTGCCCACTCTCACACCACCTCTAGCAAGCTATTTACCTTGAGAGTGGACATGGGTGGGGGAGGGAGGAGGGAGGAGACTAGGGTGAGACATCTCTGAAGAATGTGTCTTTGGCAGGACATCCAGTACTTCCTTGACTCCACCCTCGACTCCACCCCCAAGTCCCCTAGAGCCGGGCCAGGCTCCTCCTCCGGCCGTTTCTGCTGAGGGAGAGGGGTGTGGGGTGTGGGGTGTGAATCATTTCCTTTCCTCCCACCCTATAAAAAGCAATAAACCAAGAGCTTAATAGGGAAATGGGTAATAGCAGAAAGGATGAGAGGGGCAGGAAGGCAGGGCCAAAGAAAGGGAACAGGAAAAAAGACCCCTGAAAAGGCAGCCGCCATTCAGCTCAGCCCCAGATGGGAAAAAAGTGCTACTAGATTACAAGAGACTTTACAGAAAGACTCAGCCTACCAAGAAACCCACCACAGGCCAAGCAGTTTCTTCTTCAGCTCTGGACCCAAGTGCCCAACTCCATACCTAAACTGGGAGAAGTGGTGACCTCTAGTGGTCAATGACCAACCTGCAGGGCCTGAGGTCGGCCAGGATCCTCTCCCTCTCTGACCAAGGCTCCCGGTCTCAGGTGACTGGGGCTCATTCATTAGCCTTTCTGGGCCCAAACTCTCTCCACCTGGGCTCCAAGTACTAGTCCCCTTCCCACCCTTCATTCTGATCTCACACTGCTTGCTTAGGTGGCCTGTATGGCTGGGTTCCCACGAGGACAATGAAGAGCCTGTTTCTCATTTGTCATAATCATCTTTAATAAAAAATAAATTAGTTCTGGGGTGGGAACTGTTTTAGGAGGTGGGGAGCGGGAGCAGGGGCTCGGTTGTCTTATTCTAACCTTTCTCTTTGCCATCTTCTGCCCAGCTGGTCCCTGCTCTGGGGAGATAGTCTCTCTTCCTGGGGAAAAGCAGGATTGGCAATGGCTCACCCCATCCCTAGCTAACTATGAGAGGGAGGGATAGAGAGACTAAGTAAGGGGAGAAAGGGTCAGAGGACAAAAGGATGGTTTAGATGATGTGTGGCCTGAACAGAAGAAATGAGGTTGAGGACACAAAGTTGGGATTAATGGGAAGGCCAGACTCTAAGTAGCTCGGATTCCCAAAGAGTTGCAAACTTGCTTTCCTTTCAGCCTAGAAAACTCTGACAGAAACAGGCATCGTCCCCTCTCCCAGTTCCTTCTCAGTCTGTGTAACTTCTTTTTGAGAAGTGATACAGGTTTATGGGCGCACACACATCCACACAGGCCCATATACACATCTGGGGGCATATGTGCACACACACCATCACACCACCGCACAGACCCAACCACACGTCTTGACAGTTACTGTCCGTCATCTTGCCACCTTCGACCACCCTGGGGGACGTCCCTAGTGAGACCAGGACAGGCTAGAGAGCCAGAGGGTACAGAGTGGGCTGATTGACAGGTGACTGATGGTGGCATGAAAAAACCACGAGGAGAGGGTCTCCTGGACCCATTTCAGGCGGGCTCCGGGGGAGACCGCTCCAAGACATGGGCGCAAGAGCGGCAACAGGTAGCTGTGTAGTAGGGATAGACGCAGAGCCGGGCCTGCACCACCAGGGGGCAATGTGGAGAGCTGTCCTTGCATTGATCATCTGGAGACAGAGGAGGCCATTGGGCACAAGAAGTCACCAAGATCCATCCTGCTGGAGGTGTGTTGCCCACTCCCACTTGTCCTTCCTAATCTCCACCCACACTTCAGCTGACCCCGCTCTGCTGGGGACTGGGGAGAGGGAGCTCTTTACCGGGGCGTTGGCTGCAGGGTTGGCTGTTACAGGATCGTTTCCTGGAGGGCCGCAGGTGAGGAGGACATCGGATGCTGAGGGTCTGGTTGGCAGTCAGGCACTGGACCTCCCTTGTCTGCATGCCCCCCTGGCAGGAGCGAGAACACTGGGGAGACCCCAGCTATCAAATCAGACCTTTGCTGTGCCCCAGGCTCCTCCTGAACCCCAGGCCTCCTCCTCCTCTGAAAAGAGTTGGGGGGCTATCCTGGAGCATTATGAAACCCCACGTGGAGGGGGCCCACCTGTCCTCCTGGTCTAGGAAATGAGACAAGTTAAACTGCCGCTGGCTTTAGCCTGGGGCAGAGGGAGGTACAAGGAGGGACGCCTCCCCTCCCCTGGAAGTCCATGCTGAGCGGGCAAGGGTGCCAGGCACTCACCGGACTCCAGGGTGTAGAAAACCATCGGTCTTGGCAGTCCTGCCCCTGACAGGGCTGCAGGGCAGGGGGCCTGGGCAGGTGGGAACAGTTGCTAGGAGAAGTCACATTGAACTCAGTCCCCAGTTTGGACACACAGATGATGTCTCTACGCTGCGTGCCAGAGCCACATTCTGAGGAGCACTGATGGAGAAGACGGGAAGGGAGAGCAGGATTACTCCGACCTCCCCCCAGGGAATCCCACCGACGGGCCCCCTCCCAGGCTCTCAGCTCACCTCTGCCCAGGGCCCCGTGTACCAGCACCACGTCACCTCACAGGGCCCCAAGCTGCAGGCACGCATGTCAGGGGGGCGGCTTCCTGGAGCACAGGTCTGCTCAGTGGCTCCTGCCCCTGCTTCCTCCTGGCCCTCCCCATGGGTCTCCCCACTCCCGAGGCAGATGACAGAACGTCGCTGGATTCCCGTCCCACACTCAGCTGAGCACTGTTGGGAAGCAGAGTGTGAAGGGAGGCTGGAGTGACAAGTAGAGGAAGGGGAGGGGGCTGAGGACAGACACATCCCGGATCCGGGAGTTAGGGAATGCCCCAGGGGTACCAGCCAGATATGGGGAAACTTTGCCAGGCAGGGGTCAGGATGTCAGCGTAAGTTTTTCTCTGAGTCCCCAGCATCAGCAGTGTCTAGCAGACGGCAGGTGCTTGCTCAATCAACGTTATGCAACTGTGCTGGAAAGGCCCCGGGAGGGTGTCCTGGGTGGGGGGTACCAGGGGCGTGGGGCTCGGCTGAGGGGGTGTGGGGCCCACCTTGGAGCTCCAGTCGCTGTGGAACCAGGCTGTGGTGCAGGGCCCCATGTCACAGGCCTCTCTGCTGGGGGGCCGCGGGGGGCCTGAGACGCACTCCTGCTCGCTCACTTCATCACCGTTGCTGCCGACGCAGCGGACCTGTCGGCTCCTCTGGCCGCGCCCGCACCGCACAGAGCACTGAGGGGACGAGGGGCATTCAGGCCTGGGCTTCCCCCGCTGCCTCACCAGCCTCCAGCTCTGGGGCCTCTGAACCAGGATGTGCCTTTGATGCCTGGCTCAGCGGTTACAGGGCTTCGTGGGCTGAGGAGCAGGCTGAGTATGGGGCTCTGGGCCCCCAAGCCCCGGTTCCGTCTCTTCGCAGACTTACAGATGGAGGTTCTACATGAGATCTCATTTGTAAAAGTTTCTGCTGATTAGAACGGAGTTGGAAAAACCACTGCTCTAGCTCACTGGTGCCCATGCCTCCAGGATCTTCCCGCTCCAAGAGCTTCCTTGCCTGGGACCACTCACCTGGCTCCAGGGGGAGCGGACCTCCCAGTGGCCGCAGAGGCGCAGCTGGCACGGCTGGGTGATGTTGGGCCGGGGCAGATGTCCGCAGCGCTCCAGGGGCACCGACGAGCCGCCGCCCCCAAACTCCTGCCGGCAGCGCAGCTGACGGTGCTGGGTGCCGGGGCCACAGGAGCGGCTGCAGGACGTCCACTCGCCGGCCTCCCAGCTATGGGCGTGGGCAGGGAGGGGAAGGGACAGAGACACAGAGGGCAAGAACAGAGATGTGTGGGGCTGCCATGTTTGGGGAAGGGGACGACAGACTGGGGGTGGGGACCCCTCAGAGGAGAGTGGGCATATTTGGAGTCTGGGATCCCTTGTGGGGCTCAGGGTTTCCTTGTTGTCTATGGAATGTCAGCCTTTCTCACTGAATAACATCTCTCTGAAGCCAGGAGATCTTGTGTTGAGTGCAGAGTCCAGGTGAGATCCTATGGGGGCGAGGATGTGTTTCCCCGGGGCAACCGTCGTGTCCCCAGGACCCTAACCCTCCCGTGGGGCGCACTCACTACGGTGGGCACGGGGGCCCGTGGCAGGGTTCCTGGGAGGCTGGGGGCCTGGTGCCCACGGCACAGCTGCGTTCATCCAGTTCCTCTCCTGACTCACGAGAAATGCAGAGGAAGACAGGGCGCCAGACACCTGAAAGGGATAAAAGGGAAGCCAGGGGAGGCAGGATAGCTCGGCATCCAGTGTCAGTGGGGTCCCAGGCACTGAAGTCCGATTCGGCACAGAGTCAAGGTGTGGACCCACAATCCAGGGTATGGGGTCAGGAGTGCCAAGCTGGGCATCTGGGCTGAGGGTGCCAGGAATACAGGCTGGTGGGTGAAGTCTCACCTTTTCCACAGGATGCCGAGCACTCAGAGTGTCCCACCCGTTTCCAGTATCCGGCTGGAGACCCCAGGGGTGTCCTGGGGTGGGGCGGGGCAGGCATCTGGGGGATCCGCACCTGACGCTGGAGGGTGCCTGGGGTGCGGGCAGGGCGGGGTACTGAAGCAGGTGGGGGCTCTCCCCTCAAAACCTCTGCGCAGGGAGAGTCGGGTAGACAAATTAGACGCATCCCCATTGCCTCGAGCTCCCCTCAGCCTCTCCCCACCTCCTTTTAGGTCTGGAGATCAAAGTCTTACCAGGCTGGAGTTGGGGGAGCCGGGGCTCTGGGGTGGGGTTCTCAAGGTTTGGAGGAGGTGAAGAGATGACATACTGGTAGAAAACACCTGGGTTTTCCTCCTGAAAGATCATCTGGGGAGAAAAAGAGAAGGTAATGAATGTTTGGGGGTGGCCAGGGGGGCATCCACTAGCCTTCTGCCCATCTTGAGACCCACAGCTTTCCCCTCAGAGGAGAGGCAGCGGGGCGGCCTCCACCTCCGGCCCAGGTGCAGGCCCCTCACTCACGTAGACATCCACAGGCTGGGTCGTGGGGCCTTCCGCAGACAGACTTTCCCCCACGCCCTCCTCTCGAGGAGGACGGCTGTACCGGAAGACAGTCCCGCCGGCAGCGTAGGACCCAGGGGGATCTACAGCCCAGTTTCCATTAATGATGGACCGGCCCCCAGGGCCACGAAGTGCTGGAGGTGGCAGATCAGGACATGCGAGGTTAGTCATACTGTCCCCCTCTCCCACCACTTCCCTGACAGCACAGAACCCCACATAGCCCGTGCCCTCGCGGGAGGGAGGAAGGGAGGCCTGACTTCCCGGGTGGCTCACTTGCCGTGCTGAATGGGGGCGTGAAGGGCAGAACCAATAGGCCAGGAATGGAACGGGGGACCAAGACTCGGGGAATCCAGGGACTCACCAAGGTAGTTGGAGCTGGGCCGGAGCTGGGCGATCCAGAGCCGGGAGGCTCCAGCAGGAATCAACAGGATTTTCTGATAGCCCAGAGGGCCCCCCCGGTCAGTGAGGTTCCCCGAGATGAGGCGACAGGTAGAATCATCACCCCCACAGACTCCACAGCCATCTGGACGCCTGCCCGAGCCGAGGATCCCATCACAGCCAGGGCTCTAGGGGAAAGCGGAGTGAGGCAGGGGCTGCCAGAAGCCAGACACCACCTCCAACCCTGGCCTGGTCGTCTTGGAGTCTTCGGCTCACCACGTGTCTTGACCTTTGCACTACAAGTGAGACTTGTAGTTTCTCTGTCAGCCCCACCATTCCCAGCCAGCCTCTGGGAAGCTTGGATGGGCTTAAGGAGTTCGACTCTTGACTCTGCTCAGCCCTGCTTGGCAGGTAAGAACTTTCCTCTCTGCAACCTGAGTCTGGTGTTTTGCCATTGTGATGATGAGCAAGGAGACTCTGTGTGTGTGCCTGTGGCAGTTATTAACATCACCTCTCTCCCCATGTGCACACCCCGTCCTCCCTCACCAGACAGCGTCCGGCCACACAGATGTCTGGGGCTCCAGGCTGACACAGGGTCCCGTCCTGGACCTTTTCGGTGTGACGGACATAGAAGCGGAAGCCACGGGGACGGCAGTTCAGTTCACAGCGCTGGGAACCCTGAACTAAGAGACAGGGTAGAAGGGTGGTTAGCTGGGGTCCCGGGCAGGAGGTTAACTGAGAAAGAACCCAGGGCCCTGAGAGCGGCTTGGCTTGCCTTATATTAGCAATAGGGCATCCTGAGGTTGCCGAGGTCACTGTGGATGAAGGGAACATGACAATTCTGTACTCTGAAAGGTCAGTTTGAGGGTCACACAAAAGTTGGGTCAGATCAATTGAGGTCACTAAGACCAGAAAAGGGGTTGTGAGCTCTGAGAGAGGACAGATACTTGAAACTATGATTATGTGAGTTCAGAGCTCATGAGGGCTTGTCTTGGTATCAAGGTGACACAGGCTGAAAATCAAACGGATGGTAACTTGGGAGAAAGTGATACAACACTGTCCAGGATCCATGGGGCACCTCCACTGAGCTGTCACCACTGGGCAGGATCTCTCTGACCATGCCCTGCTCATGTCACATCCATCCCACCTCCTGGGTTGGGCTTCTTCCCAGAGAAGACCAGCCAAAGGGCACCTCTGGACACATCCCTTCTCCTAGCCTGACCCCTCTGCTGACCATACACCGCCATCTGACAACTAGGGCTCTGTCTGAAACCCCCAGCCCTTTCTGGTCCTGTTCTGTCTCTCTCCCCAGCCCTGGGAAATAAGGAAGACAATATGACACAGAAGAAATACAAGAGCCTACAGAGAAGAAAAAGAGGGGCTGAGTGTCTCCCTCCCCATCATCCCCCAATCTCCAGCCACCCTGTCCAGGGAGTGGGCTAGAAACCTCACCTTCTGTGAAGGGCTCCCACTGGTACAGCTGACCCATGAACTCCTGGGAGTCAAAGGCTGCACACTGCAGGGCCCGGGGGTCTGGCTGCTCAGGGGGGCAGGGCTGAGGTGGGGGATACAGAGGAGTCAAAGCTGGGGAGGAAAATGGGGGTGTGGGTCAGGGCTGGATTGGGGGGATAAGGAGGCAGGTCAGGTCTATGGAAGAGCTCCAAGGTCCCTACCCTGAAGAGGTCAGATGCCAAGGCCCTTCTCCCTCAGGTCCAGATCTGACAGGCTGAGGACCCAGGCTCAGGGTCAGGGAAGCAGAATTGGAAGTCTGGGGAGGGGTCCAAGAAGGAACTCACCGCTTGGCTGCAGGCTCTCAGCTGCTCACTCTCCCCAGAACATCTTGGGACAGGGCTACTGGGAGCAAAGAGGCTCCAGAGGGGGCTGGAATGGGGGCCAGCACTCAGCAGAGGCAACCAGCCATCTGGGTAGTGAGGGGCAGACTCCGTGAGGGACCCGTGAAGATTCCCCCCAGGTCTCCAGTGCTCCTGGCTCTGCTGGCCTCGGCTCCGAGGGACAGAAAGGAAAGGATTAGGGTGTCTCTCTGCCAGCCAGGGACCGGCCCAACCCTGGGAACTTGGCCTTCTTGGCTGAGGGGACATGTGAAAGGAGCTACCTTCTCCTGGGGATGGAGGGAACAAGGAGGGCTCTGTGCCAGAGGCCTGGGCTCTGGGGTGGGGCCATGTGAGGGCAGGCCTGGTTCTAGAGGGCACCTCTGTCTGAGCAGCTTCGGGGCTTGGGGGTTCTCCTGGGGGGGACGGGGTGTGGGCAGACGGTTCAGTAGGAGGGAGTTCAGTTTGCGGGGTGTGGTTTGCAGAAGATGGCTCTGTTCTTGGAGTCAGGGATGGAAGATCTGAGGTCTGCGAGAGCTCAGAGCTGGGTGGTCTCCTGGGGTGCCTGCGGTTCCGATGGAGCGGCAAAGCAAAGGGCACTCTCCCATAACCAAACATTCCTGGCTTGATGGGGTCTCGAACCCGGGACCTGAGAAAGTGTAGCAGACGTGGGGTCACAGTGCTGGCTACTTCGGAGCCTGGCTCCCCAGGCGACTCCCCAGCACCAAAGATAAGCCTTTATAAACCCTGGATCCTTTGCTCCCCTTTCCTTCATCCCTAGCTCTGCCCCTTGCCCAAGGCCCCGCCTCTTCCCTCAAAGCCCCACCCCTCACCTCCTGGCTCCTTGAATCTCCTGGGCCTCCTCTCTCCCTAAATGAGAAGCAGGACCTCGAAGGGGGCCACCTCTTCCCCGAGGTGGTGGCCTGTACAGGGGAAGGGTTTCTCGGGAAGTATGAGGTCTGGTGCCTTGACCCCGGGGGAACAGGGCTTCTGGATGTCTTGGGGGCCGGGGTGGGAGGGGCAGGCCCTGGTGGAGTTGAGCTGTAGGGAGCTGACACGCCCGGCTCCTGCGCTGCACCCCAACCCCGCAGGGCTGGGAGCAAGAGGCCCACTGGTCCCAAGGACCCCAGACACCCTCAGGGCCCTGGTTCTCCTCGGGAGGTGTCTGAAGAGAGTGCCCAGACAACACCTGTGTAGACAAAAAGTTCAGCCAAAATTAGAATGATTTTCGACGGAACTGTACAGAATATCTAGTCCAACGCTGGAGGCTTGGGGCAGTAGTGACTGGCCCAAGGTCCCATTCAGTAGCAGAGGTGGGACTTGAAGTGATTTAGCGAGGAGTTAGGGAGTTAGGGAGGCTGGGAGGGCCAAGTGTGAGAGAAAGGGGCTGCGGCTTATCAGAGGCTGTGGAAAATGCAGACGCGGCCTGGAGATTGCGGGAAGCCGGGAGGCAGGGAGAGGAAAGGATCGTAGTCTCTAGTCCCTGGCTCACCTCCTGATCCAGGCAGAGCTGAGGGAGGAACAGAAGCAGCATCAGACACATCCGGGGCCTGCAAACCAAAGGCAGGAGTGAAGGTGTCAGACAGGAGCCGGAGGAGGTGTTACGACACAGCCCTCACCCCAAGGAGGCGCCGCACATCCTGATGCCAGCTGCTCAGAGATCAGAAGTTACTCATCACTTCCCCCAGCCTCCCCCAGAGCTCCTTTCTCTCCCTTCCAGAGACCGGAGACCCAGCCATCCCTCCTCCAGGGCCGCCCCACCTCTTACCTGCCCGCCCACTTCTCCATCTCTCCTCCCTTGATGGCCCCCAGGGCCAGGGAGGAGGGGACCGGAAGTCAACTCTACTCCGGCATCTGGGCGTGGGGTGGGGGATGCGCTCTGCAGGGACCGAAGCCTGGTCCAGTCTCCAGAAAGCTGGGGGTTGGGAGGGATGACTCCTCAGAAGGACACCTCAGAGTGAGAATGGATGGGTGAAGACTGGCCCACCCCTTTTTGATCCTGAGGGAGGGAGGGAGAAGGCACACTGCCCTTGTCCATCCGCCCAGGCTGGAGGGGTGGTGGTCTGCCTTCAGCCTCCCAACTCAGGCTCAGTCCCCCTCCTCAACTGTAGGAACTTCTCAGCTCCCTGTCCTAACTAGGAACTGTCTCTAGGCCAGCTCAGGCACACGCATCTTTCTTAAGATGGTTTTCATCTGGCTCTCCCTCCTGCCCTCCCAGAGGTCCTGGAAAGCTGAGGAGGGAGGCTCAGTGAGGACTTACCAGACACCCCCTCTGAGCTGCTGACTGGAAGCCCCTTGGGCTTTCCGTTTCCTACCTGATTCCCAGCTTTTTCTTCCCCTCTTAGCTAATAAAGCTCCTTCTGGAACGCTCAGGCACATCTCTGCCTGCCTCAAACACTTCCCAGTCAAGGGATAAACTAAATGGGCTGATGGTTTAATCTCTAGAGAAGCAGGTGATTTTTCCCACTGAGATTTAACCTCTCTCTAGGGGCCAGCGTCCAGCATTAGATCAATGAGGCCTTACTTCAGGCAAGACTCTGATGGGCTAGGGAAACCTGGGAAGGGGATATGCAGCTAGAGATGCCGTTGCTCCCCAATCATGCACGGTCTATCTTCTGAAGAGCCAGGAAGTCCTCCTGAAGGCTAAACTTGATCCTTGGGGAAGTGGAGCTTGGAACCCTCCCTTGGTCTAAGCCTGACTCTCCCATTGCTCCCCTTGCCCTCCAGCCCCTTCCTGCTCACAATGAGCCCTTCCCACCCCCACTCCTCATGCTGCTCGGAGTTCTGCTTTCCAGGAAAAAAAAAAAATGTTTCTGTTGGATCTGAAAGGCACCCGGGAGAGGAATCCAAGGAGCTAATGCCGAGGTGGGCCAGCTCAGGGGCAGGAAAATGACAGAGAGAAGGGCAGGAATGTGCTTGGGGGTAGCAACTCTCAGCCCCACTTCCCTCCCTGAGACCCCAGGACTTGGGAAGTTAAGGGAGGGATCACAGTGGTTGAGCCTGAGCTGCAGGGTCTCCTCAGCTGCTTGGGGTTGGGAAGGGGGTTGCTGATGGCAGCTCCTTCCCTTGGCTGGGCTGACCACTGAGGTCAGCAACTCCACCCTGATGGGGGGGGGGGGCGGGTAGGGGCTCCAGAGAAGGGCCAACGTTCCACCCAAAACTTCAGCTCTCTGCCTGACTCTGTTACTGGAGGTTGAAGGAAAGGAGAGATGGGGTGATGATCACTGCCACTTCTTGCTGCCGGGTCCGGGTCCCCTCTCTACTCCCTCTCTGCCTCTGCTTCTCTCTGCTACCTCTTTCTCCATGGGTCTACCCAGTACACATAATCCTGTCCTGAGCTGGGTTTGGCTTTGGCAGTTCCCTGGAGAAGTAAGGGGTGGGGTGGCGTGAGCTCTTGGGGCCAGGGCCAGGCCTGGCTCCCTCTCTGGAAAAGTCCTACCCCACCCCCTGCATAGCTGGGCAGGGGGCCGACACTCCCCCTCCACCCCTACAGAAACAGATACACATTTGTGGTTTTCACCCCTTCTCATGTTCCTCATCTGGTGTGTCTCACTGCCCAGGATGAAGAAAGGAGAGGTCAGAAGTGGTCACTCTTGGGCCAGGCTGACTCTGGTCTAGACAAACCTGGGCTCCTCCCGGCCACACCTCCACACTGGCCAGTGAAGATCAAGGAAGAGAGAGACCTGGGCAGAACTAACCCCTTCACCCCCAGGGGACCCACCTCTGGGAAATGGGTGGTGCTGCGGGGCAGGGCGCCCCACAGCAGGCTCCAGGGCTGGCTGGAGAGTCCCTATCTTGGATGAGAACTCCTTGGTCCTCCTTGTGCCCTCCACTCCTGGGTCCTGGAGGCCCATCCCAACAGGCATCTTTCCTTTCTAGTCGTCAGGCTGAGCTGGATCAAGGGCACCCACATGCGTCCCTCATAGTGTCCCTGTCCTCCAACTCCAGGACAGAAGAGAGTGGCGGGGTTGGGGGATGGGGGAAACACATCCTCCAGGAGCACCCATCTAGAGGAGGGCAGGAGGCGCCGGGCGTGTGCCGGGAGGTCCTGGCTACGTTTTCCAATTTTACTCTGTGACTTCGTAGGAATTTTGGCTGATTCTCCGCCCGAGTGATGGGGGCCAGAGTTCCAAGGAATCAGAACCCCCTCCCCAGGAATTCGACCCCAGGGACTTTCGAGGCTATAAGAGCTGGGGCTGGGGTCGTGGCTGGGGCGCGACCGCGGGGCGCAGGGAACGGGGACGGCGCGTGCGCGCAGGGCGGGGGGTCTAACGGGACCGGGGAGAGAGGGCGGCCGGGGCCGGGGGTCCCAGGGAAGATCTGTACCTGCTCTGCTCGGCCCCGGCGGCCCGTTAACCCCTCTGCGCCCGGGCGCTCTCTCCAGGCAGCCTTGCTCCGCGGCGGCCACGGCTGCCCCTGAGCCCGGCTCCGGACACTGCCGCCTCCGGCCGCGGCTCCGCCCTCGGCCCGCCCCCCGCTCCGCCCGCCCGCCCGCCACGCGCCCAGCCCGCGTCCCGAGCCGGCCCCCGGGTCCCGGCGGCCCACCCCGAACCCCTTGCCCGCCAGGGCCACCCACCCCGGGCTTTGGACCTTGGCCACCCCAGCCCGGCACCCGCCAACGGCTCGAGGGGGCGAAGCCGAGGGGGTCCCAGCCCGGTTCGGAGGGAGCCATCGCTCCCGGGCTGTCCCAAGGCCCGGCTGGGGCTCGGGACTCCCGGACCCCGGCCTCCAGACCGGCTCCGAGTGGGCGGTGCGAGCGCTGCGCCTGCCCAGGCCAGGCGGCCGCGAGTGGCGCCAAGGGGCTGGGTGGTGCCTGTACCCGAGCGGCGTGGACAAGCCCCGGGCCCCAGATCTGGTCGTTGCTGGGCCGAGATGGTCCCACCCGACCCCAGATCCGCGTTGGTCAAGGCCCTCTCCTCCACGCAGCCTCCCGTGCAAGCCCAGTCACCCCTGCCTCTCCCGAGGTGGGCTGTGAACCATGTGGTTCTGACTGCACAGGGACCTCTGTGAGCCTCGGTTTCTTCATCCATAAAATTTTACACACGGGGCATAGCGGAAGGAATGCGCTGATTTAGGAATCAGACGAGCTGGGTTTGAATCTCAGCTCGAGTACTTATCAGCTCTGTGGTCTTGGATGAATACTACAACTTTTCTGTGCTGCACTTTCCTCATCTGTAAAATGGAGCTAATCTGATATATACGAATAAGCTTGGAGATATGTCTGTCTATTCATTTATATCTGGAAGAATATACCCTAAACTCGGAATTGGGGGCAACACCCGGGCAGGGGCTGTGGGGTTGGGAGAGGAAAAAAATACAGCTTTCACTTTTTACTCTACATGCTTATATGTTGTTGAATTTTTAACCACAAGCGTTATCTATGTTTTTAGTTATGTTAAAGAAATAAATAATATACATGAAAGTGTATAACAAAGTAGATAATAAATGGTCACTACTATTTTTAAAGTTTTATTTGCCATTTATTCATGAACCACGGTCCTGTATTGCTGGGTCTACTCAGTATTTGAAAGGTTTTGGCTTTTTTTCAGTAACTTGTCAATATTTTATTTTATTTTTTTTTATTTTAACTTTTTGGCGGCACCGCCCGGCATGCAGGATCTTAGTTCCCCAACCAGGGATCCAAGCCACGCTCCGTGCCGTGGAAGTGCAGAGTCTTAACCACTGGACCACCAGGGAAGTCCCTTGTCAATATATTTTTTTAATATAAATTTATTTAATATTTGGCTGTGTTGTGTCTTCGTTGCTGCGCGCAGGCTTTCTCTAGTTGCTGCAGGCAGGGGCTGCCCTTCGTTGTGGTGCGCGGGCTTCTCATCGCGGTGGCTCCTCTTGCTGCGGAGCACGGGCTGGAGGCTCCCGGGCTTAGTTGCTCCGCGGTATATGGGATCTTCCCGGACCAGGGCTTGAACCCGTGTCCCCTGCATTAGCAGGCGGATTCTTAACCACTGCGCCACCAGGGAAGCCCTAAAATGCTTTGACGTGTAACAGGTATACCCTTATTTGAAGTTTAACATCCATATTTTGTTTTCTCAGTAAGTCCCTAAGTTTTTTCAACACAAGGAAAGAACTTTAGGCTACATTGTGTCATCTGTATTTTTTCATATTTTTTTATGGTTTTTTTTTTTTTTTTAGAGTTAAAAGAAATATTTGAATTGGAATGATATACAACAGACAAATGAGTCCCAGGTGCCCAGGCCTGCTTTCCAACTTTTTTACCCAAGCTCAGGCCCACAGGATGGTGGGTAAGCTGGCTGGGAACCCCTAAGACCCCTGTTACTTTGTGCGGGTGCAGGACAATGTTGCTAGAGCTTTGTTATTAAGTTTTTATTTTTTAAGAGACATTATAAAGCATCCTAGTTTTAAAATATTGACAAGTCACTAAAAAAACAACTTTAAGACATCAAGTACAACCTCCAAAACATGACTGTTGCTCAGACTTGTCTGCAGGCCTTAAGTCTGTGCCTCTTCTGAAAACGTCCTCAGTCTTGGTCTCATACTCCTAAAGAGCTTGGGAAGATAATGGGTTAAGGCCCCCTCCCGGTAGGGGTGGTTTATCTTGGGACTGTTGGTGACATGCAGTCCTAACCCAGAGGCATATTTATAGTTCTGGATTTGGAATGGGAAGCCCCTTTGCTCAGACCTCAGAGTACAATGCTGACGATGAGATGCCCAGTCCACAGGGACAGAGGAAGATATTTTAGGTCAGGGGCCTTTCAGTGCCCCCAAGTCACACCCCAGCAGCATTCACTTATCTACCAGGAGGCAAGCTGCAGGACCAGAAGGTGTGACCGAAGACAGCAGAGTGGGAAGGAAGCCTGGCCCGAGGGAAAGGTCCGCCTTTGACATTTGTCATGCTGTGAACTGAGGGTCAGATATAGTCCTTTCCATTAAGAAGTGGCTGTGAGCCAAAGAACTCACGAGATTTATTACAGCTATCACCTCCCATGACTTGGTGGTCTGAAAAGATTGTATAAGGAAAGGAATTTCCTATGCCTCGGCAGTGTGCAAAAGGCCAGATGAAATTTGTGGACACTGTCTCAAGGATAAAAAGAAATTTCTTAAAAGATTATGCAGTAAGTAGATGTTCACCCAAAAGTACCTGTAGGGCTAGGACAAATGAAGGACAAAAAGGGAACAGGCTAAGTATTCGTCTGACTTTGAGCTTAACATAGTGATTTAATAATAATAATAATATAGCTAACATGTATATAGCACTTACTCTGTGTGCAGACCTCATTGTAACGGATTTGGAAACAGACACAGGGAATTCCAGGGGTCTGGGTTTGATCCCTGGTCAGGAAACTAAGATCCAGCAAGCCTCACGGAGTGGCCAAAAAAAAAAGAAAGACACAAAGAAAAATTCGGTAATTTGCCCCAAACCTCACAGTGAGAAGCTATTACCTGTGTATGTTGGGGGCAAATGAAATGTTTGAGAAATTTAGCTAAGTTCACTTAATAATTCTTTTTTCTGGTAGTAGAATAAGGAAGTTTTATTTGTGTTGAACCGAATAACATTTTAAACTCATGTTTCCTGTGAGACGTTGTCCCTACTCCAACATAATGCTGATGCCGATACCAGTGTGCACAGGTGGGGCCCGGAAACTAGTGTGAAACTGTGTGTCTTTTGGTTTGTGGCCATAGCACCCATTTTCAGAAAGCCCAGTGTTTGCCTTCCTGCCTATGGGAATCGTGGTTTGCTCAGCTCCTTTGTTCCAGAAGAGCCACTCTATTCCCAGTTGCTACGCACCAGCCTGGTCTCCAGCCGTTGATTCTCAGTGTCCTGTCACGTTGTTCCGCACTTTCTGTCACTGATGCCATTCTGCTGACCATTGGCCTAGTTAGCTTACTCCCCACAACAGTTATGAGAACAGCCTCTGTGACCTGTTCTCTGCAAGGAACCTGGAGGGTGGGGGCCACCCGGCCATGTTTACCTTTGTGTCCTCCACCTCGCCTGGCATTTAATAAATGCTTGTGGGATAAGCCATGAACTAGAAATGGTGATCCCTGCCTCAGCTATGGTCACATTCCAGCACTTTCTGGTTGTTGTGTCAACCCATTTTGGCTGAGCTGGTTCTAGGATGATGAAATCATGAAGAAACAGGAAGTGGCCCGTTTGGTAAGATGAGGTGCAAGATGAGGATGGGATTTTTCTGGTCTCCCAGTCACTGCTCTGGAGACATTAAATTTGGTCAGAAACTTTTTTTTTTTTGGCTGCCTTGGGTCTTCTTTGCTGCCCATAGGCTTTCTCTAGTTGCAGTGAGTGGTGCGTGGGCTTCTCATTGCAGTGGCTTCTCTTGTTGCGGAGCACAGGCTCTAGGCGCACGGGCTTCAGTAGTTGTGGCTCGCAGGCTCTAGAGCACAGACTCAGTAGTTGTGGCACAGGGGTTTAGTTGCTCTGCGGCATGTGGGATCTTCCCGGACCAGGGCTCGAACCCGTGTCCCCTGCATTGGCAGGCGGATTCTTAACCACTGCGCCACCAGGGAAGTCCCAGGATTCTTTTAAATTTGATTACCATATTTCAATCTTCCAGGTCCTTTCAGGCAGGTCCTGGGGTCCTTGGTGACAGACTTTGCCTCAGTACCGCCCTGAGCCATGTGTCTGTCTGTCCATCGGCATTCGAAAAACAGGAAGTGCTCAGTAAATGTTTATGGAATTGAATGAATTGATCAAACATAACCTTGGCAGCCATTAAGTTTACAAAATCGTCAGTACTTTGACAACTATGTTAAGTGGTTTGAACTCATGTGCACATCTTCTTACATATGTGCTTGGGAAACATGGCCATAAGCTAGAGCTTCTGGATTAGGCCTCCAGAATGTTTGAGAATATTCATTGTTTGCTAAATTGGGAAGATTTTCAGATGATATTCTTCCTCTGTTATAGTCTCAATATAACCGATGTACAGATTTAATAAAATGGTACCCATCACCAGGCATGGGGAACAATTAGCCAGGACCCATTCCTCTGACACAAGCCTCCACTTAGTCCTGTCCTTAGGATCTTGGAGAACATTCTCAAGTAGCCACACTCCCCTTGCCTACTAGGGCCTGGGGAGCCCAGAGTGGTCGACCGTCCCATGCTGCCACTGCTGCTACTGCTGCTGCTGCAAGATCCAGCCCTGGGTCCTAAAGAGATTAAGTGCTGATCCAGATTCCATCCCAACTTTGCCATTCAGGGGCTGTGTGACCTTGGGCATGCTAAGCTTCAGGCTTCTCATCTCTAAAATTGGAGTAACAAGAGTTCTCAGTTTATCTACTTCATGGATTATTGCAATAGCCAAAATAAAAATAAGAGCAGGTGTGTGAAGCTGTAGAGTCATAGAGAAAAGTCAGTCAGCGTTATGATTAATGATGCATTTAAAATTTTATTTTAGTTGACGTGCCGCGTAGATCAAAACTCTGCACTGTGTAAAGACTTAGACCTGCCCCATCGCGATGCCCACGTTCTGTGCTGAGAATCCTCTCTCAGAGCCCAGCAAGATTCAACAAGGATTTGCCAGTGACAGAGCACATATTAAATGTGTTCTCACAGCAGGTTGACAACGGTGGCCCAGCCTCTGTGCCAGGGGTTGGGGAAAAAAGTTATGTTGCTGTCTGGGTAGAAGCGATCTTCCTTACTAAGAAATCTGGCAGCAGATTGGCCACCAGGACTGAGTTCTGTGATGTCTTCCCAGCTTGGCAGGCTCCTTGTGCCTTGGGGTTCGTGGGCCAGAAGGTGAGGTGCTCTGGGCTGGCACAGGTTCAGCAGCTGCTGAGGGCAAAGATGCACTGGGAAGACATTGTCCCAGAGTCACAGAAAAAAGGGCAGGCCCTGCTTGGTGGAGGTAGGGCGAGGGTTGAGGCCTCCAAGCATTTTGAGAAAACAGAGAAACTTATTGTTTTGTTCTTGAGTCTGGAATTGCACTTAATGTACTGGCCACACATAGTACTGTGACCAATTCCAAGATCAACTACAGATGTGAATTAAGAGCAGGAAAGAGTGCGTTTTGTCCCAAGTAAGGAAGGTGGCAGAAACCCATCTTTCCTCTCCAAAGGGGCTCCTACAGAGAGAATAAATGTCCGGTGATAACTGGGCCCAGTGTCCAACCCCTCACCTAATTCCAGAAGTAAATTAAGAATTTCTCCAAGCAGAGCAGAGGTATACAGAGAGGCAGGCTCTGGGGGTGATGTGGGCCCTGTTTGTGGTTTGAACAGGGCACCCCTTTCAGTTATAGAGCAGAGCGGGGAGATCAGCTGATGTGCTGGACTCTATGGGACAGAATCTGAGCAAGTTATTTCCACCACTTGAGCCTCAAGAAATGGCTTCTTTCTTTACTGGATTGCCGCTGGAGACAGAGGATTCTAACCTCAGGACTGCCCTAAGGAAAGGGCCATGGTAATTCTCCCCACATGAATCTTGCTCTCGTGCCTAGAAGTTTCCCTGACTTTCTACAGAAAGCCAGCTTGGTGTCAAATTAATTTTGACAAATTGTGCTGAAGGCCTAAGAAAGGCAGACATAAAAGGGTAGGAATCAGGGTACAAAACTCAAAACTGCAGCCAGAGAGGCGGGCAGGGCAGCCAAAGGAGAGGCAAGAATTTTGTACATACCAAGAACTTGAAGTCAGAAATGGAAGACTCAGAGCTTGCTCTGAAGGAAATGAGTCAAGGCAGGAGGTAGTGTGGGCTTGCCCCTCTGACCACAGGCCCAGGCTCATCTCAGAGACCTTGAGGGCCCTGTGTGGACAAGCAGGGGGCCACATCTGCTCCTGGTGCTGGAAAGGTCTCCCTTCTCTTGCTCACAGCCTTCCCTGCTCCTGGCAGCTTCAGGATCTAGTCCAGCTCTTAGCGTGGCATTCAAAGCCTTGCCCTCCTGGCCACAGCCTGCCCCTCCGGCTTCACCACCCCAAACAGGCAGAGCCCCCAGCCAGGGCCTGTGTGCCTCCTTGCCTGAAATGCCCACCCCCATCTGTCTCCTCTGAGGTTGGAACCTTCCATGCCCCAGCACATTCTCTCTATCAGTGAGCCCCTCACCTCCCAGGACCACCTCTGTCCCTCTCTCTCCTTGGCCCAAAGCCCTGGCCCTGGCAGCTCTCTAGGCCCAGGAGTCTCTCACTTAGGTGTGTCTGACAATTGCCTGCGAGGATATTAAAATACAGCTGCCTGGTCCCCAATCTGGGTGATCTCGTTCCTGAGCTCCACGGGGGTCCTGTGCACACCTACAGGGGAGGTCCACTGGTCTAAGCCACTCCTTGGGAAGTTTGCCTGTGAACCAGGTACCCATTTGGGTCCTCCAACCCAGGTATGCAGGAACCACACTTCATTTCTCAATAACAGCCACATTTCTGATTCAAGCCCCCCTTCCCCCGGCGGGGATGGAAACTTAATTGTCAGTTTAGGGGCTTCCCAGCCTCACCTGTGGGCCCTGGGCAGCCACACATTTCCTAGCAAGATTGTGTTGGTGATGGAGAAGGTGTTTATTCACAGAGGAGAAGCTGACAAACCTCCTGGAGCAAAGGCCAGGTCCTCTTCCGTACTCTGGCCTTGATGCAGCGGGGTCACGCTCTCCCAGGGGAGGGAAGCAGCGGATGCCAGGCGAGACTAAGAACAGATCTGCCTGTGGCAGTGGGGACCAGAACCCAGTGGAAGGAAGGGTCACGGAGAGGTTACACTCAAATTCATGTAAAACTGACATCCTCTCCCCAAACCGTGCTTCCTCTCCTCACTTCTCCTGACCTCCTGTTTTGGGGACTCTTTTTCAAAATCCTAGAGTCATCTTTATTCCTTTCTCTCCTTTAATTCCAGAATAGTACGGAAATTTAGAGGTTATTTTGCCCAGTCCCTCCATTTTCCAGGTGAAGAGATTGTGGCAATTTCTGGCAAACCCAGAATTAGATCCCAGATCCTGTCATGGACATGAAGTCCAGTCCTCTTAGCCCAGAGACTTCCTGTCCTTCACATAGTTATGTGTCCTCGTCCCTTCTGTGGCCACCACCCGACAAAGCTCTCCTCACCTCCTGCGTGGATCACGGTGACAGTGACCAATACGAATGTGTGACACTTTGCTCCTGGTGTCCATGGAATGCCTTCTCTCCTTCCCATACCTTACACCCTACTCATCCTCCAAGGTCAGCTCAAATGCCACCTCTTCCAAAATCAGGTGTTGGCCCGATGTGTCCTCTCCCCCTCCAGCTGCATTTAGCACCGCGCCCCAACGGCTCCCGGCAGGTGAGACGGTAGGCAGGCTGCACCTGTACGCTATTCAGTTTTCCGTAATTAGATGAGAAATTCCTAAGAGCAGGGACTTGCCTTACACTTCTTGGTTTCCCCTACAGGGCCTGGCATCGAGGACTACATGATAAAATTGCAGTTGCTGCTTGTGTGGTGTATGCTAAGAGGGGAAACTTTAGCAAAATGCTTAGAGGTGGCCACTAAGCCGCTGGCCCAAGTGAACCGGGAACACAAACTGAGAAGGAAATGTTTAATTTCTGGGGTAAGCAAGCTCCAAGAGTGGCTGAGGGTGACGGAAAGAACTGATACAGTCCAGCAGGCGTCTTCTTCCAGGACAAGAGGAAAGGCTCTACATACCAAGGACCTGACGTCAGAAATGGGAGGGTGGAGGCCTGCTGCAGGGGGGGACGCGGGGGAGGTGCAGGTGGAGGCAGGAGGTAACCAGCTTGCCTCTCAGACCGCAGGTCCAGGGTCACCTGCCCCCAGATGCACGGATGTGCCTGGACTCTGGCTGAGCCACTGGCCCCAGCTGGACTTCTGGGGCTCTAAGGTGACCACTGCTCTTCCTGGGGCCGAGAAGCGTAAGGGTCCCTGCTCTGTGGCCTCACGTTCAGTCTGGGACTGCAGCCTGGCTCCCCAGCTTCCCTAGTTTGGCTTCAGCCGCTGCTCCCACTTGATTCTCTTCAGTCCACGCTCCCGGACAGGCCCCACACGGTCCCTCGGCTCTGCTGGCTCAGTCAGTGCGCAGGAGACTCCGAGACTCACCCGCCGGGCATCCACCTGGGGCACTTGGGAGCTCACTGTTTTCCAGTGTCTGGTACCTGGTAGGTGCTCAATTACATTGATTAACGAGTGACTCATCATTCTGGGGTTCAGCTCCCTGAGCCTCCCCTTTGAAGCCCTGACAGTCAGCCCAGGGTCAGCATCAGAAAGAAAATCCCTGTTTCTGAGTCCTTGTGTCTTCTCCTCACCTCAGCCCCCTGCTGTCTCGCTGTCCTCTCACCATGGGGAGGGGCTGCTGCCCCAGGAGAGGGCGCCTGGAAGGCAGGGCGACCTTGGTGGAGGGTGAGGGGCAGTTATACCCAGCACTGCCTGCCTGTCTCTCACTTCAGGGCCTGTCCTCATCTCGGAAACTCCAGGATGCAGAGGGTAAGAGACCTGCCTTGGCCCCAATTCTTCACTGTGCACAGAACCTCCAGTCTCCAAGGGCTTTTTATTTTTTTTCTTTTTCTTTTTTGGCCATGCCATGCAGTTTTCGGGATCTTAGTTCCTGACCAGGGATCAAACCCGTGTCCCCTGCAGTGGAAGCACAGAGTCCTAACCACTGGACCACCAGGGAATTCCCTCCAAGGGCTTTTTTAGATTCATCATCTCATTTTATCTTCTCCCCAAACCTTATAAAGTGGGGGTGGGCCTGTGGACATTACTTCCATTTATCAGATGAGAAAAATGAGGCAGGAGAGGATGCCAAGTGCTTGACTTAGGAAGCAGAACTGGAGCCAGAACCCAGGTCCCCCCACCCCCGGCCCAGCAGCTTCCCGGCACCGTTCTGAGCCGCTGGGGCAAGGAGAAGTGTTGGCAGGCCTGGTAGTGGTTTTCCCAGCAGGAGGAGCTCACACTTTTCTGGGAAGTAATGTGCCGCCTTTCAGAGCTGGGAGCGCTGGAGCAGTACAGGCTGTCCCCTTATTTTACAGAGGAAACGGCAGCCTGGGGCCCCTGACTCCAGGCCAGCAGCCGGTATCCCCACTGCGTGCTTGTGTGCAACAGTCAGGACCCTCAAGTTTGTTCTCTGATTACTGGGCCCGGATTGCATCCCATTTGATGCAAGACTGTGGGGCCCTTCTGCGAACCGCTTTATTTTTATTGATGCAGCTATAGGCACAGTGTTCCCAGGCTGCCTGGGTTCACATGCCACCTCCTTGACCAACTGGCTGCGTGACAGGGGGACGTGACCATGCCACTACCTCGGGGCTCAGTGGGTTTCTTTTGTGTGTGTGTTTTTAAATTTTTGGCTGCGTTGGGCCTTCATTGCTGTGCACGGGCTTTCTCTAGTTGTGGTGAGCGGGGGTACTCTTTGTTGCGGTGCGTTAGCTTCTCATTGTGGTGGCTTAGGCTCTAGGCACTTGGGCTTCAGTAGTTGTGGCTCGCGAGCTCCAGAGCGCAGGCTCAGTACTTGTGGCGCACGGGCTTAGTTGCTCCGCGGCATGTGGGATCTTCCCGGAGCAGGGCTCAAACCCGTGTGCCCTGAACTGGTAGGCGGATTCTTAACCACTGCACCACCAGGGAAGTCCCTCAGTGGGGTTTAAATGGGATGATACATGTAGTCTTTAACTAAATAGCACCTGATCCATAGTAACTAAGTAAGTAAATATTGGATGGTATTATTATTTAATTTAGAGTTACAAGACCTAGTGGTAAAATTCTATTAGGCTACACAATTATAAATGCCTGTGCTGACACCACAGAGGTGGCCCCAGGAGGAAGCTATTGAAAGGTCTGAATTTTTCCCCAGCAGGAGAGCAGCTCTGCGGTTTAATTGGCCTGCACAAAGCCACCCTGATCCCCTCCCCCAGTGCGGACAAGGAGGCCCTGGCCTGCTCTGCACCCTGCCAGGAACCTGTCATCAGCAGCTGATTCCACTCCCCAGCTCGTGGACCGGGATTGCTGCGGATCTGAACACCCTAGGGAGGCAAGTCCCTGCCCACTTACTGATCATTGAGAACAGGTGGGTGCTGAAGGTCGGGCCAGACCTATTTGTGGGGAGGCAAAGCACGAGGTTCTGGAGAGAATTAAGAGAAAACACTCCCGTCTCAGCCTCCATCTGCCTGGCTAGGGCTGGCATGGATGTCAGGCAGAGCAAGGGAACTTTTACTCAAAGCAAAATGACCAACAAAGATCATTTGTTGGGGATGGATCCCTCATAAAAGCAGCTGAGAGATGCATTCAGATCTGAGCCCAAGGCTCCTGGTGGGGTCGGCAGTGTGTCGTGCTCCGGAAGCCCCGGCTTCTCTTGGTGAAGTTGCAGGGCTCAGAGGAGCCTGGGGCTCAGGCAGAGGACATTGGCCTCAGGTCCTGAGCAAGGGCATCTCAAGGGGATCTATTCTGACTGAGGCAGGAGACAGATGGGCCCCCGGGGCAAACAGTTTGAGTTCGTTCCTTGTGGACCGATACTCCATGGAGACGGGAATAACAGGACAGTTGAGAGAGGAGGCTGGGCCCTGCCCAGATAGAAGATAAGAGAGCACATATTCCTCATTCTCGAAGTCAGGAGACCTCCCCGACTACACATGCACAGAAAGGCTCCTTGGAGGTCAAAAGGGGTGTGATGCCAACTAATGCTCACTTACCTATAGGCCTCTTCGGTAGAATCCATCTTGGCTAAGAGATGTGAGTGCACACATGGGAAAATCCTGAGCTATACCAAATTCAGACTTTGAACCAGGCAAATCAAAATGATTGGCCAAAGGAAACCTGGAAAAATTGCCCCATATAAGTGATTCAAACTGTCACGAGGGCGCGACTCTTTCTGCGCCCGCCTGTGTGTCTATCCACACGTACTGTACTTTTTTCTCCTAATAAATACTTGTTTCACCACTTTCCATCTCTGTGGGAATTCTTTTCTGCAAAGCCATAGGGCCCGGGCCTTGTCACTGACCACTGATCTAGTGCCTAGGATTCGGTGCTCTCACTGCCGCGACCCGACCTCAATCACTGGCCGGGAACCGAAATCCTGCTTCAAGCCGCTGCAGGCCGAGGCCACCCGAGACCACGACCACTCTCCCAAAGCAGTGCAGTGGGTGCTCGCTGGGCAGCCGAGCCCTCCTCCACAGACCCACATCTCTGGGACAAGCTCTTCAGAGTTGAGGGCTGTGAGCACAGGTTAGCGGTGGGGTGGGTCAAGTTAGGACCAGCAGGTACGTCACCGCCCTGCCCTGGCCACAACCAAGACTTTTGCACCTTCCTCCTCACCCTATCCATTCTCCTCTGGCTTCAGTCCTTTACACTGAAGTGGATTTTTAAACATAGGTAAAGCAGTTGGTGATCATTTTGTAATGTATAAAAATATTGAATCACTATGTTGTACGCCTGAAACTAATATAACGTTTTAAGTCAATTATACTTCACTTAAAAAAAAATAAAAATAGGTAAAGCACATGGTGCACAGTACAACGCATCTCCCTGCTTTCCCCCCCTACCCCTGCCCCTCGCTGGCCACATCCGTGGGTCCTTACTAAGATGGCATACGCGTACGCAAGCATACAAGTCAGTAGCCTCCTTTTCTATCTTCTTTTGGTTACAGAGACTCCTCTGAGAATCTGACAAAGCCTGGGTTCTTCCCTAAAACAGGGTACACACATGCACAAAATTAGCGTACAACTTCAGGGGTTCACACACTCTCTGTGGACCATTTTGTCCTCCTGAACAAGAGATTCTGGTTGTGATGTAAAGCAACTGGGCCTGAGCCACCTCCTATCTCCTCAGTGCCATCCCCCCACATACACACATCCCCCGACTACCAGGATCTTGACAAAATCTCAACAAGGGAGCTCTTTTAAGGCTTTGACAAAACGGCTGAGGCAGGCAAGGAGTTTAGTGCCTTCTCTCAATAGCTTCCTATTATATTTAGAATAAAATAAAATCTAAACTCTTAACATGGCCTCGAAAGCCCTCCTTTCATGCCTGGTCTGACTTGAGCTTCCTTTCCTGGTCTCATCCCACCACTAGTACCCTCCCCTCACGCTGCTCTAGCCAAACCCACCTTCCTTCTGTTCCACCTTCTTTCTGTTCCATATTGAACTTATCAAACCCAGTCCCAATTCAGGGCCTTTGCTTAAGCTGCTCCCTCTGCCTGGAAAACAACTTCCTCTGGGAGAATTACTGCTGGTTCCTTCTGGTGTCAGTGCAAATGTCATTTCTCAGAGAAGTCTTCCCCAACCACATTTCCGTACGCTGCGCTGCCAACCCCAGAACCCCTTCTCTCTGTCCAACATCCTATTTTATTTTCCTCAGGGCACTTACCACTTCTGAAATTATATATATATTTTAAAATTATATATATATATATATATATTTTTTTTTTAGTCATTTATTGTCTGTCTTCCCCCACTAGCGTGTGAGCTCCATGAAGTCGGTGGCCATGCCTGGTACACACTACGCACTCAGCAAATATCTGTGTTTTGGATAAAGGATTTTGGTGGAGGTTAGAAAAGAATTTTGACTCAACTCTCCATCCCACCCAAGCAGTTCCAGGCAATCCCTGCTCTGGTTCTAGGCAAGATTCCTGCCTTTCCCTCATTTCTCTATTCCCAGTTGTCCTATCCTTTTCCCAGATCTTTGGAGCCTCTCCCTCCCAATCAGCATCTAACAAAAACTCTTTTGTGATTTTTATGCCTGGGGGATTTAATCTGAGTCAATTTGGCCTCCCCAGCTCTCCCTCAGTTGAGTCCAAAGGTCTGCTCAGCATTTCCAGTGGATCAGCCAGCAGCTCTGCTGTTTGAGGGCTCAGAGCTCCACCCCAGGGGAAACCAGGGAACTGACAGAGGTCTGGGTCTCTGCTCCCTGTGCTTTCATTCCGGGGTCTCATGGAAATAACCAGCCAAATGAGAAAAGCACAGGTGGGCTATGTATTCTGTCCTTGCTATAGCAAGGGAGTCAGCCAAGGTCACTTGTGTTTTAGGAGAGAATCAAAGGCAGGCAGAGGAATGGGAAAGCTTCATAGCGGATAAAAGGGAAGGTTTCAGGTGTGCCCTGATTGAGGCTTTTGGCATGGGGAAGCTTGTAGGCGGGCTAACTAGAAATGGGGCATCCTGGGGCATGACTGCTTAGGGGTACATATTTGGCTTTCTATGGTTGCTCCCACATTGGAAGTGGGGACCAAATTTAGGCAAGTTGTCAGTTATTAATCAAGTCCTGGCCTTTTTGATCCAATTGTTATAGAAGTTATTGGGTTTTTTGTTTGTTTGTTTTTGGCTGCATCGGGTCTTAGTTGAGGCACATGGGATCTTTGTTGAGGTATGCGGGATCTTTTTCATTAGGGCGCGCTGTCTGTTCAGGTTTCTCTCTAGTTGCAGGGCATGGCCTTCTCTCTCATTGAGGCGTGCGAGCTCAATAGTTGTGGTACACAGGCAGGCTTAGTTGCCCCGTGGCATGTGGGATCTTAGTTCCCTTGACCAGGGATGGAACCCGTGTCCCCTGCACTGTAAGGCAGATTCTTTACCACTGCGCCACCAGGGAAGTCCCTAGAAGTTATTGTTTATCTTCCCGGATTGTTGCTAGAGATAGTCTAACTTCCTACAAATCTGATTTATAGACTTCCTGGTTGGTTTACTGTAGATAAGGGGTTGGTTTCCTGGGCAGCTTTCAGAAGGTTGTGGGTGAGTTCTCTTTTTCCATACGATCTGGCCACTGTTTATGTGCTCAGTCTCTTGGTCTACAGGGAAGATCAGCATTTCAGTGTCTCTTCCTCCCTTCCCTTAGACATGTGAATACCTTGGAATAGTAGAATCATCAAGATTTAATTTCCTTCACTCAGCAGCTCTCTAGAGAAGGCATTTTCTGTCCAAAGAGCGGTGATAGGTGCAATAAAAGGAGTAGGACAGGGCCTGGGAGTCTGCAGCTTAGTGGGGAGGCGAGCCGTGAGGTCAGTGCAGAACTGTGAGCAGGCCATGAAGTTGGTTCCAAACAGGGATTCTGATTAGGGGAACCAGAAAGGCTTTGTAGTCGGTGTGGGATTTCACAAGTGGGATTGCTGTAGATGGAAACCAGGGAGAGGAAGGGATGCCATGAGGAAGGGGGCAGGTAGAGGGGCCTTAGGTTTAGTCCCTTACTCTCTTTGGGTCTCGAGTCTTCACCTCAATGAGCTGCTGTGAGGTAGACACGGTACGTGTGAGGTGCTTTGTGAGTTGTGAAGGTTTCAGTGTGAGGGAAGGCTTGGGAGCCAGCTGCAAAGAGCTGCTCTCATCAAAATGAGGAGCCTGAATATTCCAAGGCAGTAATAATAATATTAATAATAATAATAATACCAACATTTAGTGAGTTGGACTCACTGCTCTGAGCCCATATAGAAGACCTACAACAATCTTATGAGGTAGTTACTATTACTAACTCCATATTACAGATAAGACAACTGAGGCACAGACCAGTTAAGGAACTTGCCCCAGATCACACAGTAAGTATCAGGGAGAAGAGACTGCTCCCCCAAATGATGCCTCCTGATTCAACCTCTTTGTCCTGAATGTGGGTCCTGACGTATCACTAACCATTAGGTATAATAAAAACCAGCTCTTGGGGCTTCCCTGGTGGCGCAGTGGTTGAGAGTCCGCCTGCCGATGCAGGGGACACGGGTTCGTGCCCTGGTCCGGGAAGATCCCACGTGCCGCGGGACGGCTGGGCCCGTGAGCCATGGCTGCTGAGCCTGCGCGTCCGGAGCCTGTGCTCTGCAATGGGAGAGGCCGCAACAGTGAGAGGCCCGCGTACCGCAAAAAAAAAAACAAAACAGCTCTTACTAAGTGCCAGGCATGGTCCTAAGCACTTACATGTACTAACTCATTTAATCTTTGCAACAGCTCTCTGAGATAAGGAACTGTGATTATCATTCCCATTTGATAAGAAACTGAGGAGCTAAGTGGCATAGCCCAGGCCTCTGACCCTGGAGTCTACACATCGACCACTGTGCCATGCCACCTCTCGTTAATAAGCAGGGCTGTGACCACCCATCAGTCAAGCCCTGATTGTCACAGTGGATCCACACAGTGGCTCACGGCTAGGAGCTAACCCCAAGTCAGTGCTTCTTGCCTTTC
The DNA here is from genome assembly GCF_039906515.1 of Pseudorca crassidens. Lineage (NCBI taxonomy): Eukaryota > Metazoa > Chordata > Mammalia > Artiodactyla > Delphinidae > Pseudorca > Pseudorca crassidens. The sequence continues at coordinate 107,988,296 of NC_090297.1, read as the reverse complement.
TGGATCACAGACCCTTTTGAGAATCTGGTGGAAACTATAGACACTCACCCCAGAAAAATGCACAAGCGCACACACACACACACACACACACTTTAGGAAATTCACACATCCCCCTCATAAGCCTTTCCATGGCAAGTGGGAGATGGGGGCAGACCTCTGCAGTGAGTGCTTCAGCCAAGGGATATTCTCCAGTCTGGAATGAAAGGGCAGGCCTTTTGAGTTCTACAAGGTTTAATCTATTGAGAGATTAAATAAATGAAATAAAATTCCATATCTACTTTTACTTACTTTACCAGAGACCAGAACAGAAGGCAGCCTGTCCTGAGAGCCCCCATCTTTGGATCAATCTAATTACCCAACTTCTTTCCCACACCCAGACAGCTGACCACTGCTGGAAGAAATCTCGTAATTCTGCCGACTGATGCCAATGCACATACACGGTTTCTAATCCCAGCTGGGTCTTTAACACTACTTGGCAACTCTTATTTTTCCCAGATGAACATTCATACCCAGTTCTCACGATGGTCATTCCAACCCTTGTGTAATGATTTTTTCTTTTCTTTTTTTTTTTTTTATTCCTGGCTGTGTCGCGGGCTTTCTCTAGTTGCGGTGAGCAGGGGCTACTCTTCATGGCAGTGTGCGGGCTTCTCATTGCGGTGGCTTCTCTTGTTGCGGAGCACAGGCTGTAGGCATGCGGGCTTCAGTAGTTGCAGGATGCGGGCTCAGTAGTTGTGGCTTGCAGGCTCTAGAGCGCAGGCTCAGTAGTTGTGGCGCACGGGCTTAGTTGCTCTGCGGCATGTGGGATCTTCCCGGGCCAGGGCTTGAACCCGTGTCCCCTGCATTGGCAGGCGGATTCTTAACCACTGCGCCACCAGGGAAGCCCTGTATTGATTCTTTGAGCTTTGAGAGTTTTCGTCTGTTAGAAGCTGCACAGTTGCACAAATTTAAATTCACATCCTCCAGGGTTTTTATCTAGTTTCTCCCTCCACTTGTGCTCTTGATGCTTTTATTTGTCTATTTGGGTAGTTATTTATTTATAAGAGGCTGCCATGCCTGGCACTGGGCTGGACTCTACCCAGCCATGGACCTACCATGGTCTCTGTTCTCATAGAGCTTACAGCCCAGAGAGAGACTATCAATCATTCAACAGATATTAGAAATATGATGAGGGGCACTAAAGGGAAAGTAGAGTGTATTATTCAATGTATTGATCTGGAGGTTTCAGAAAGGCTTCCCTGAGGAAATGTTATTTAAAGCTGAGTCTTGAAGGATGATATGTCAATTAGGAACACTTTGGACTGCATATAACAGAAAACCTGACTAACAGTGAAACCATAAGAATATTTCAGAAGCTTGGAAGCAAAGGGTTCCAGGATTTTTAAGTGGCTCCACAATATAAAACACCATGAGTTGACACTTCTGCAATTTTCTTGGCTTTTCCCTCATTTATGAGGGGTGCCACAGACTCAAGTGTGACTTTCTTCCATAACGTCACCCCAAAGCACAATAAAGAGAAAAGGCTCTGGTTCCCGATCAGCTCTCTTTTAAAAGGGCACAAAAATTCATCCACAAGTTCTCAGGAATTTTCCTCTTGTGTCTTTTTTTTCCCTCAGAAGTGTGTCATATGCCCACCTCAGGCATAGAAGGGGGTTACCATGATGGACCTAGCCCAATTATGATTCATCCTATAGCACAGTGAAGATATCGCTGCCTATTGGATCCCTCAAATGAGGGTCAAAGGGACCAACAGTTCTGGACATGGAAGCCTAGATAGTTCAGACAAACCCTCATACCAATAAAACCAAACCAAACCAAAACAAAAACTTTAAAAAGTCATCTTAAAAGCATCGGAGAAATAAGGAGATTTGAAGAATTGCTGAATTGAGATGCTGAGATACTGAAGAGCATGAGAAAGTGAAATGAAACCTTCCCTAAAGGCTGCTTATGCCTTGGGGTTCTTGTTTTGGAAAAGGCTGAGCTGCAATACTGGCAGCCTCAAGGGGCTAGGGTGAAAATTTCAGACTTATGTGGCTCCAGATTGCTAGTGCCCTCAGGAGCTGGCAAAATAAGTTCTGTTTAGTGGAGATATTATCTTGAGCCTCAAGGAATTTCTATAAATAATTTATCAAAAACAGTGTCCAGCACACAGATATAACCCAAGGGTATAAAACAGCATAAATAAGAACAACAGGGGGACTTCCCTGGTTGTCCAGTGGTAAAGAATCTGCCTTACAATGCAGGGGACGTGGGTTCCATCCCTGGCTAGGGAACTAAGATTCCACATGCCGTGGGGCAACTAAGCCTGCGTGCCGCACCTATTGAGCTCACGCGCCACCACTAGAGCCCGTGTGCCGCAAACTACAGAGCCCACACGCCACAACGCCTGGAACCTGTGTGCCACAACTAAAGAAGAGAAAAACCCGCATGCCATAACTAGAGAGAAGCCCGCGCGTCACAATGAAGAGCCCGTGCACTGCAACTAAGACCTGACACAGCCAAAAATAAATAAAATAAATAAATAATAAATAAAATCTAAAAAAAAAAAATAGAACAATAGGTACCATAGATAATAGAGAGGCAGATGCCACTACATCTTTCACTTCCTAGCCTCAGAAGTGACATACCATCACTTCTGCCATGTTTGATTGGTCACATAAACAACATGAGAGAGGGACTACACTAGGGTGTGAACACCAGTAGGCAAGGGTCAGTGGGGACCATCCTGGAGGCTGCCTGCCACAATCAAGAACCACACAAGGTCAGGATGTCCTCAATCTCTGCTTCCCATCAGTGTTCTTTCGAAGTCTATCCAGGGGAGTAAAAAAGAAAAAGAAATAAAAGACAAGAGGATTAGAAGGAAGAAACAAAACTATTGATACTCATAGTGGTTGTGATTGCGTGCATAGAAAATCCCAAAGACTCTACAGTTAAGGCACATCTTCTTTCCCTCCCACGGTCACCTCTGGGATGCCAGCGCCTAAGACCACATCCTGCAGTTCACAAGCCAGTTCCACTGCCAGTTCCACTGAAGGGGAGTTAGAATCCACAGCAGATGTACAAGGTTGACCCGAAAAAGTTGAAGCCAATCAAAAGAGACAGGAAAGGATAAATCTCCAGATTTCTTTTTTTTAAAAGTCTAAACAATATAAAAAATGAGGAAAAGCAAAAGAGAGAGTTAAATAAGAAAAAAAAAAACTACAGAGTGAAGTAAGTCAGAAAGAGAAAGACAAATACCGTATGCTAACACATATATATGGAATTTAAGAAAAAAAAATGTTATGAAGAACCTAGGGGTAAGACAGGAATAAAGACACAGACCTACTAGAGAATGGACTTGAGGACAGAGGGAGGGGGAAGGGTAAGCTGTGACAAAGTGAGAGAGTGGCATGGACATATATACACTACCAAATGTAAAATAGATAGCTAGTGGGAAGCAGCCGCATAGCACAGGGAGATCAGCTCGGTGGTTTGTGACCACCTAGAGGGGTGGGATAGGGAGGGTGGGAGGGAGGGAGACACAAGAGGGAAGAAATATGGGAACATATGTATATGTATAACTGATTCACTTTGTTATAAAGCAGAAACTAACACACCATTGTAAAGCAATTATAGTCCAATAAAGATACAAAAAAATGACATGGTAATAATAAAGCTGTATATGATATTTCAAAAAAAAAAAACCAAGAATGGTATGTAAAGAATACCTTAAAGAAAAGGGAGGAGGAGGAGGAAGAGAGGAAGACTTACTAGAGAAAACGAGGAGGGTTTTGGTGCAGCCTTGGGTGCACAGGAGATAGGAAGTCACGTCTGGGACATTTTACATCAGGTTTATCAGTGGTCCTTGTATCAATACTAACCCTCAAAATAGTTTGTAAATGACTTTGTAAATGTATATTTTCAGTAGCCCTGGAAACATTAGGTTTTTTAGTAGCTAAAAACAAATTTTCAGGAGGGAGGAAATTCTACCTCACCTCATTATTTTTTACAAATTTAGGTAAATGTAAATGCATGTGTGTGTGTTTTAAATGAGGCTGTTGATATTTCTGCACAACCATAAATTAGTGGCATATCAAATTAAGGGAGACATATCACTTTGAGTGCAAACTTAACATTCCATAGGCAGGGAAGGGGAGTAGTTTCTATAGTGGATAAATACATGTTGGTGAAATACAAAGCATAAATCAATGGCAATTTGGAATCATAATTATGTATTTAACATGTCTTAAGTATTTTAAATGGTCTATCTTCTATACCCATGTTTAAAAAAATAACTTTAGGGACTTCCTTGGTGGTGCAATGGTTAAGAATCCACCTGTCAATGCAGGGGACACAGGTTCGAGCCCTGGCCCGGGAAGATCCCACAGGCCGCGGAGGAACTAAGCCCGTGTGCCACAACTATTGAGCCTGCGCTCGAGAGCCCGCGAGCCACAACTACTGAAGCCCGCGCTCTCTAGGGCCTGCATGCCACAGTTGCTGAGCCGGCGTGCTGCAACTACTGAAGCCCCTGTGCCTAGAGCCTGTGCTCCAGAACGAGAAGCCACCACAATGAGAAGCCCACGCACCGCAACGAAGACCCAATGCAGCCCAACTAAATAATAAATTAAAAAAATAACTTTATTAAAGCCTATTCTGCATATCATTTAATTCACCTTTTTCAAGTGTACAATTCAATGACATTTTTAAAAGTTTACTAAGTTGGGTAACCACCACCATAAATCAGTTTAAAAATATTTTCGGGAATTCCCTGGTGGTCCAGTGCTTAGGACTCTGTGCTTTCACTGCTGAGGGCCTGGGTTCAACCCCTGGCTGGGGAACTAAGATTCCACAAGCCATGTGGTGTGGCCAAAAAAAATTTTTTTTTCATCACTCTAATAGGATCCCTCATGGCACATTTACTCTTAATCCTGTTCTCCCGCTCCTTCCCCAGGCAACCACTAATCTACTCTTTGTCTCTATAGCTTTGCCTTCTCTGGATAGTTCCCATACATAGAATCATACAATATGAGGTCTCCTGTGTTTGACTTCTTTCACTGAGCATGCTCTTTGATGTTCATCCAAGCCATAACATGTATTTTGTTCCTTTTAATTGTTGAATTGTATTCCATTGTATGGACATACCAGATTTTATCTATCCATTCTCCAGTTGATGGACATTTAGGATGTTTCCAATTTGGTTTCCTTTTTGGCTATTATATTATGGAATAATATTGCTAGGAACATTTGTGTGCAAGTTCTTATGTGGATATATATGTTTTCATAGCTCTTGGGAAGACACCAAAGAGTGGAATTGCTGGGTCATATGGTAAATATATTTCAACCTTTTGAGAAACTTCCAGTTTTCTGAAGTGACTGTACCATTTTTTATTCCCATCAGGAATATCTAAGGCTTCCTGTTTTACCACAACCTTGCCAACATTTGTTTTTATCTGTCTTTTGTTTTGGTATTTGTTTTCTTTGGCCGACGCGCGGGCACGAGGGATCTTAGTTCCCCTACCAGGGATCAAACCCCGCCCCCTGCAGTGGAAGCGCGGAGTCTTAACCACTGGACCACCAGGGAAGTCCTTCTGTCTTTTTTTTTTTTTTAATGAATTTATTTATTTATTATTTATTTATTTATGGCTGTGTTGGGCCTTCGTTGCTGCGTGTCGGCTTTCTCTAGGTGCAGCGAGCAGGGGTCACTCTTCGTTGCGGTGCAAGGGCTTCTCATTGCGGTGGCTTCTCTTGTTGCAGAGCACGGGCTCTAGGCACAAGGGCTTCAGTAGTTGTGGCTTGCGGGCTCTAGAGTGCAGGCTCAGTAGTTGTGGCGCACGGGCTTAGTTGCTCCGTGGCATGTGGGATATTCCTGGACCAGGGATCGAACCAGTGTCCCCTGCAATGGCAGGCAGATTCTTTTTTTTTTTTTTTTGCGGTACGCGGGCCTCTCACTGTTGTGGCCTCTCCCGTTGCAAAGCACAGGCTCCAGACGCGCAGGCTCAGCAGCCATGGCTCACAGGCCCAGCCGCTCCGCGGCATGTGGGATCCTCCCGGACCGGGGCACGAACCCACGTCCCCCGCATTGGCAGGCGGACTCTCAACCACTGCGCCACCAGGGAAGCCCCTGCAGGCAGATTCTTAACCACTGCACCACCAGGGAAGTCTCTTTTTGATTATAGCCATTTTAGTGGGTGTGAAATGGTACCTCACTGTGGTTCTGATTTGCATGTCCCTAATCACGAATGATATTGAGCATCTTGTCATATGCTTATTAACAATTTTTGTATCTTCCTATGCGAAATGTCTATTCAAATCTTTTGCCCATAGTTTTATTGGATTGTTTATTTTCTTAGTACTGAGCTGTAAGAGTTTGGCTATTCTCTTCTGGATATACACCATGCTGTTCTTTTTTTTTTTTTTAATTAATATCTTTTTCGGTGAGAATAACAACTTTTATTGGGAGTTGTGGGATCTGGGTGCCCTGTCAGATTATCAGAACAGTAACATGAGATAACTCTGCACACCCCCAGGACAGCTCGTTCCCACCCTCCACAGCAGTTGCAGGGTTAGCCCCCCACCCCTGGGCACTGCTGGGCCCTCTGCACCCCGTCCTGCAGCCCGTGGCCAGCTCCTGCCAGGCGCCCCACTGCCCACTGCGGCGGGAAGCCTGGGACACCCTGCCAGGCTGCGGGGGGCTCGTTTTATTTTTAAGTCAGTCAAGTTTGCAGCCTGGCTCAAGGCCAGCTCCCAGGGCCACCAGGCAGCTAAAACCCTGTCTGGCCAACCCAGCTCCAGACCCACACTTGTCCCCAGAGCCTCGGAGACCCTCTCCTGCGCTGGATAAAAAGTGCAAACATGTGGCTCTATCTGCGTTTGTTAAATAATGGATAAAAACAGGCTCAGAGCCTGTGGCGCCCAGCCCAGACCTCGGTCCTTGCGGCGTCTGGAGTCACGGCCCCCGCAGGCAGAGCCCCTGTCTGAGGCCTTATTGCTGTGCGTGGGGCTGGACCCTCGAGGCCCACCCGGAGTCAGGCAGGAGAAATGCAGGCTGGGCTGTCCGACTGGTTCCAACTGCCAGCTTTACCAATGCAGCATTTATTTTTAAATTAAATTTAATTTAATTTAAAAACACGAAATGCGTCACCAGGTAGTTTTCTTGGCTGGGGCGCCAAAGCTGGGTGGCAGCAGCAGCATCACATGAGGCCACTTAAGGCAGCTCCTGCAGGCAGCGGCCCGTCTGTCTGCCTGTCCTTTGTCACCATCCCTAGGGCGGCCGCCATGGAGACAGCTGGGCCAGCTGGGGCTGCAGTGGTGACGGCCACAGCCAGCATAGGAGAGACTGCCAGGGTGGCCAGGGAGGGGCCGGTGTTGCTCAGTACTGTGGTGGCCGCCATGGCAGCCTCGGGAAGGACGGCCACGACTGGGGCAGAGGTCACTTCCACAGGTGCAAGGGAGGCCAGGTCTGGAGGCGTGCTGGTGGCACACTCAGCCCACTCTGTGGGCCACACGGGCCCAGGGCCCTTCCCTGGACACCTTGCAGGCCACGTCTGTCCACAACACTCCCGCCCACACCTGGGGACTGACACGGGCGGCGGGGGGCGGCCTCCTGACCAGGACCCACACTAACAGCCTCCGAGGCAACAGCCGCCATCAGCTTGTCCTCACGGCTCCTGGAGGCCACCAGGGGCGCCTTCCTGGTAACACATGTGTTCCAGGCACCCGGAGTGGCCGGGCCAAGGGTTCTCTCTGGGCCCTGGTTCAGGCCACCCTGGGCATCGCCATGACCTCTCTCCACTGGGGAGCTGCACCTGGGCCCTGACTCAGAGCAGCAGAAAGGCTGGAAGCCAGCGAACTTGGCCCAGCCTTTCTCCTCTGGAGCCAAGGCACTGGAGGAGCTGGCCACCCACACACTGGAACCCACGCCCATCGCCACTGCCGGGGCTGGGCCCGAGGCCATGGAATTCTCCGGCTCATCAAACACCGTCCACGGGGCACCTGCTTCTGAGCCACCCTAACACGAGGACCTTCCTTCTGGGCGGCAGCCCAAGGGGCGCCCGCCCGCCCGAGCCGTGTCCCCATCTGCTCTCGAGCTCTCCTCCCTGCCCTGGCCTCGGCGCTCCGGGCTGTCCTTCCGGCAGCTCTCTGAAGCATGAGGGCCCCCGAACCTGGCTCTGGTCACTTGGGCCACACGGACGTCCTCCCAGAGGTCGTCGTCCTTGTCGAAGGGCTGGATGTGGTCACTGCAGCAGGCCTCAAACAGAGCGGCACCGGGGCTGTCGACGCTGAAGTTGATCTCCACGATCCTGTCAAATGGGGCGTTGACGCTGTTATCCTGCTCAGCAAACTCCTCGTTGCTGAAGCCAAACTGGTCCACGAAGGTGGCTGTCATCTGCTGGACCTGGTACCCGGAGAAAGCCTGCTGAAGGGCCAGCTCATTAGGGAAAATGCCCCCCACGTCCTCTTCCTCACTTGAGGGGTGAAGATGGCGGGTGCTAACCAGGTCCACCGCGTTCCTGCGGTTGGCCTCCACCAGCGTCTCCTCCGCAAAGCTCTCCCAGCGCCCGCGGCAGTCCCAGGGGAGCCCTCGGATGACCTCGCTGAGCTGGGTCTGCATGGGGCCCCCCTCCAGGTTCTGCACCACCGTGTTGGCGATCAGGTGAGGTGCCCCATGTTCCCGTGCCTCATGCCACCCACTGCCTGTGTGTGGTCACTGGCTTCCCAGGCCTCCAGGATTCTCTGGACCAGGCAACACTTCTGGAACAGGTGGGCCGCCACCATCGTGCTCTCGGGGCGGCTGGCGGCAGGCTGGGGGGTCGCAGAGCAACTAAGCCCGTGCGGTGGCTTCTCATCGCGGTGGCTTCTGTTGCTGCGGATCACGGCCTCTAGGCGCAGGGGCTTCAGTAGTCGTGGCACGCGGGCTCTAGAGAGCAGGCTCAGTAGTTGTGGTGCTCAGGCTTAGTTGCTCCGCGACATGTGGGATCTTCCCGGACCAGGGATCGAACCCGTGTCCCCTGCTTTGGCAGGCGATTCTCAACCACTGTGCCACCAGGGAAGCCCCGAATGCATGCTTTAAAAGCCAGACATAACAAAGAATATATTCTGTCCTGTTCCATTCTCATAAAATTAAAAAATGGGCAAAATTAAATGATTGTGCATTATTCACAACAGCCAAAAGATGGAAACAACTGAAGTGTCCATCAACAGATGTATGGGGGACTTCCCATACATCTGTTACCAGGGGCTGCGGAGAGGTGGAAATGGGGCGTAATTGCTTAATGGTCACAGAGTTTCTATTTGGGGTGATAAAAATGTTTTGGAAATTATATGGTAGTGATGTTTGCACAACATTGTGAATGTAATTAATGGCACTGAATTGTACACTCAAAAATGGTTAAAATGACAAATTTCATGTTTATATATTTTACCACAATCTTAAAAAGTTAATAATGGAATATATTGAAAACCATTGCATTGTACTTTAATTGGGTGAATTGTATGGTATGTGAATTATATCCCAATAAAGGTTTTTTGAAAACCTAAATGATTGTTTTTAGGATTCATATTTAGGTGGTAAAACAATAAAGAAAAAGCAAGTAAGTGGTTACGATAAATATCAGGACAGTAGAACAGTGGTTACTTTGGGAGGGTTGAAGGAGTCTATGACCAGCAAGCAGTATTATGGGGGATTTCTGGGGTGAAGGCAATGTCCTTTTTCTTGAACTGGGTTGCTGTTGCAGGGGGGGTTCATTTTATAATAATCCATTGAAATATACATTTATGTTTAGTGCATTTTAAATATGTGGATTATTTTTCACAATGTTTTTTTCTAAATTTAAAATTCAGCAAGGGGATTTCCCTGGCAGTCCAGCAGTTAAGACTCCATGCTTCCAATGCAGGGGACACGAGTCTGATCCCTGGTCGGGGATCCCGCATGCTGCGTGGCCAAAAAATAAAGATAAATTAAGAAGTTTAAAATAATAAAATTTAGCAAGAACAAAGTATTGGGGGGTTGAGGTGGATGGTTCGTTGAGTAGATAAGAAGTGTTTGTTAACCAGTTGAGCAGAGGGGGTAAGAGAGTTCTATGCGGACAGAGCAGCATGGGAAAGTCCCTGAAGCACAAAAGAGTATGGTGAACCTGAGGAACAGAAAGCCCAATTCTGACAGGGCTTAGAGAACAAGAGGAAAGAGGTGTGTGTGACATGAAGTCCAGAGACTGGGCAGAGGCCAGATGGCAGAAGGCTGGGGCAGCCATATGGGGGTGTTTTAAACGTTGTCCTAAGGGACCAGTGGGATGTCATTGAGGGGTTTTAAAGCAGCAAAGTGACCTGCTCAAATCAGTCAGCAGGTCAATCTGCCTGGAGTGTAGGGCATGGATTGGACAGGCTCTGGGGAAGGAGCCAGGAGACTAGTTGGGAAGCTGTTTCAATAATCCTGGGGGTTGATGGAAGCTTGGATTAGGGTAGAGGCAGTGAAGAGGTGAGAAATGCAGCATCCTTGTGCCCTGTGTACATTTAACTTTTTTTTTTTTTTTTTTTTAACATCAACAGGTTTATTGAAATACAAGAGCAGAGACCCTCCTCTCCCGCTGAGGTCCTGGCAGTGTTGGCCTCAGGCTCTGTGCTTCCACGTGTCCTGCAGCTGGAGAGAGCGCTATCTCATTTTTGTATGTAGTTGAAAATACTTTAATGTTATATTGTATAACCTATTATATACTGTACATTACTATACACTGGCTTATACATACATACTTGCACATACATTTTGTTTACAGAGTTGTGCACACAAAACCATGGCTGCTGTATTTTTTTTTTTTTTTTAACTTTTGGCCCCACGGTGCGGCATGAGGAATCTTAGTTCCCCAACCAGGGATTCAACCTGTGCCCCCTGCAGTGGAAGTGCCAAGTCTTAACCACTGGACCGCCAGGGAAGTCCCATGACTGCTGTATTTTATGAGTGATTTAAGGGATTTCCAAAAGTTATGTTGACTATGTAACTTTTGCCTTATGTACTGACTTTAGAACCTAACCTTGGTATAAGGTGCAACTCCATTGTTGCTGGATGTAAGAGATATTTAGGAGATTTGGTGACTGATTGGAATAGAAGGGAGAAGGAGAGGGACTAATTAAATGACACTCCCAGGTCTGTTGCCTAAATAACTGAGTAGATGGTGGTTCTGTTTATTGAGATGGGGTTCACAGGGGTAGGGATAGTTGGAGGGTAGAGATGATAAGCTCATGTCAAAAATGAAGAAAAAGGTTGACAGATTGAATAGTGAACACCCATATGCCCACCACCCAGATTCTACAGGTCACTTATTGCTACATTTTCTTTTTCACATCTCCCCATATATCCAGAGGAATTCATTTTTGAACAAGCTGAACCTGTGCTACCTAAGGGACTTCCAAGTGTCGTGTTTAGAAGGACATTCAAAGAGCAGGCTACACATGCTGCCTCCTCTTTTTCACCTCCCATTCACAATCAATTCCCTAGAATTTGGCTTTTGACATCTTCCTCCTGAAGGTGCTTTTCACTAAGGACACTGACTACTGAGGACTCCAAAACTGAACACTCATCATCGTCCTGTAAAACTTGCTCCTCACCCTGCATATCCTTACCCAAACCTCAAACTTGGGAGTCTTCCTAGACATCTCCTGTAGCGAACAGCTTCTGTCAATCCCATCTCCTAAATGTCTTTAAAAGATGTCCCTTCCCTTTTCATCCTCTCTACCATTAACAAAGTTCTGGATATCAGAGTTTCTCAGTTTTATTGATATTGAAGAATTACAATTTCAACCTCTGAACAGGTTCGGGTCTCTACCCTCTCTCCAGCTCATCTACTCCTATCCACTTGTCTGTCCATCTAATGTATCTTTTTTAAAAATAAATTTGTTCACATCACTTTTCTTTTACAACCCTTTATAGGTTGCTTATCCCCAAGTTGGCGTGACTTCTATAGTGCTTCAAGATCTTCCAGAAAGCCTGAAATTTCCAACCTCATGCCTAGCTACTCCCCCACAGTATTTTTACTACTTAGTGGCTCTTCAAATATACCAACCACACTTCCTGCTTTATTTCCTCCTCCAGAAGACCTACCTGAAAGCCAGGCTAGGTGGCTCCCGAAGAATCCTGAGAATATCTATCATTAGATATTCAGGTCTCCATAGAGCTAAAAATCCTTGAGGACGATTTTTTAATATTCTTTATAGCCAGAATACTTAGCACTCTGTTTAACACAAACATACACTCTGTTTACTTTAGCTGAACTTTGCATACACCCAGTGCTTTGTTCATCCTCCCTTTCCCTTCCAGCAAAATCCTACTCAAGCTTGCATCCCTCCATAAAGCTTTCCCCGGCCCCTCCAAGTAGTTAGGGTCTCTGACTCCTTTATCTGAACTTAGTACATTTTATTTTACTTATTTTTTTCCTCCAGTTTTATTGAGATATAATTGACATACAACACTGTATTGAATTTAATATATTTTAAGTTTTTCTATACAACGAACTGCCATAAGTGTTAACAGGTTCACCATATGGTAACTAACAGCAATCCTATCCATGCTTCGGGGCTCTGTGGAAAGCCACCTCCTCCATTTAACAGTACCCCGATTCCTACAGATAATTACTTCTTTTAACTCAGTTCTCGATGCTTATATCTATTTAGCACTTGATATTCTTTCATGATAGCTGCTTACTATTGCTTTCCTGGTTTCCTTCCTCTCCTCCCCGGTAGACTGTCAACTCCTCGGGGCTGGGACTGTGGTCCAACTCGTCTCGGACTCCCTCTCCAGACCTGGCGGGGCGCTTTGCAAATGCAGTAAGAATGCATCTCCGGGAAGCTCCTGGAGGGACAGAGCCCGTTAGTGGTGCCTCTGCCGGCGGAGCTGCCCGCCCGTCCGTCCACCGGCCGGGGCTCCGCCCCGCGAGCTGGTTTGGACCAGTACACCGAGGGCGGACGACCCTGCCTCTGCCAGCCCGGTCTCTGACGCCCAGAGGCGATCAGAATGGGCCCAGGGCTTCCCTGGTGGCACAGTGGTTGAGAGTCCGCCTGCCGATGCAGGGGACACAGGTTCGTGCCCCGGTCCGGAAGGATCCCACGTGCCGCGGAGCGGCTAGGCCCGTGAGCCATGGCCGCTGAGCCTGCGCGTCCGGAGCCTGTGCTCCGCAACGCAACGGGAGAGGCCACAACAGTGAGAGGCCCGCCTACCGAGAAAAAAAAAAAAAAAAAAAGAATGGGCCCAGACGTCCGCGCATAGAAGCTGACGCCCTACGAGAGCGCTACCCGAGCGCGCGGCCAGGGTCGAGCAGGCCCGCGCTGGCCGGGTTGCAGTCGCAGGGGCGGGGCACGGAGTGTCTCTCGCCCGCTCATTGGCCCTCGTGCTGACGGACAGGCGAAGGAGCTGCTAAGACGCTGATGGGTTAAAAACTGCTATGCGGGCAAAGTGTAAGTAAATAAATAAAAGGCGGTGGAGGAGCGGAGGGAATGGCGGGTGTCAGTTTTAGAGCTGCTGGGGCTTATCTAGTCCCCGGCTGGGGAAGGACGGCAGTCCCTGTTTCACCCTCTTCCTCCATAAGCTGGGCCGGGGACGTCCTGCTTTCTGTAAAGTCGTCCAGGCAGCAGAATCACAGAGGACGGGTCCCACGGGACTAAGCCTTCATTCCAGTTCTTTCAGCTCCAGCCTGGAGGCTCCGGTTTCCTGTGGTCAACCTCGAAGGGCCGCAGGGTCCCGCCACCCTGTGGTCAAGCTCCGGTCTGGGTGCTACGGCGCCCTCCCCTCAGGCATTGGCACGACACTGTCCGAACTGGCCTCCCAGGTTCCTGCCTGGCTGGCTGCCGACTAGACATCCTAAAAGGCAAATGTGAACACATATTCTGCTTGAAACCACCGGTGCCCTAGCGGGCCGGTGCCTAGCGGGCAGAGGTGCCAAGAGGCCCTTTAAGCCGGGCAGATGAGTCATTCGTGATGAGCTCCTGCTCATCTTTCCAGACTCATCTGGGAGGAACAACCACCGTCAGGTCCTTTCAGCCTTTGTGCTTCTGCATGAGTCGCCCCTTCGCCTGGTCCGTACCTGCCTCTTGTACCCTCTACTTCTCCTGGAGAAGCTCCGACCTCACCCCTGCAGAGGCCTTCCCTGGTGCACCCCTACTGCCCCCAGCCCTACTCCCAGCTCTGGCCCGGTTATCAAGTGCTCTGAGCATACTGGCGCTCTGGCAGCCCTGTACCACAACACTAATCACACCTGCTAGGTTCCTGGAATGTGAGCAACCTGAAGGAAGGAACTGTATGGTTTCCGAATGTGTATCCCGCAGTCTAGCACGGTGCACGTCGACGGTTCAATCAATGTACACGGAATGAATAAACACATGGACTCCACGGATCAGAGTGAAGATTAAAAGTGTCAGGCAGGACTGTGCATTTCGGGGGCTCACCAAAGACATGAATCATATCTTTTTCACTTCTGAATCCTGATAGCCAGCTAACAAAGTGACATTCCTTTTAAATGTGTGAATAAATTCAAGATGACAAATACTGAAGTTAAACCATTTAGTTTTGGTCCCGACAAAGCCTGTGGAAAGACTTCAGCTCAGTTAGTGGGGGTGGGGCAGTGGGCCTCAGGGGCCAGACACTGAAGAAAATCGGGCAGGCTTAGGAGGGTGTGTTTGTGTGAGACAACAGACACAATGAGGCCAAATCCAAGAGGTGTTTACTGTAACGAGTATTCCAGGAGGGTGGGATGGGGTCCCCCAAACTGATCCTCCAAGGCTCTGTCTGCGGTGGCTCACTCTTCCTTGGGCTCAGAGGTGGGGCTGATATTTGTTCCCCAAGTTGGGCCCTGCTCCCTCTGGTCCTTGGCACCCCTAATGTCTCCAGCCACTAGAGCCACATTCCTCAGATAATTAGTGTTGAAGCAGTTGATCTGTTCATCCCCAGGACTCAGTTTACAGCAGAAGGCAGAGTCTCGCCAGAAGTTACGTCGGGGACCACACAGGTCATCAATAAAGGCTGATTTCTGATGAAGGAGCAAAGCAGACATGATAGGGGAGGAAGGTTGTCAGAGGTCAGGCCTGGTTACTTGGATGTCCGAAGTCCCCCTTCCCTCAGTTTCTACTGCTCTCTCCCTAGATCCCTTCTGGGGCTCAGAGAGAGTACAAGGCTGCCTTCCACAGCTAGACTCCTTGTGATGGACAGATGTGAACATCTGGAAATGCCAGAAGCTAGAGGCCCAGAGAAGGCATAATAGGCACTTAGAGATGGGGAGCAGGTCAGGTCAGGAGTGAAGACTCCTGGAACCAAGAAAAAAGATCTCCCCAGTAGTCCTCATTATTTCTGTGGGCTGGTTTGAGGTACTAAAAGAAGGGGTATCCTGCAGTTCCAGCCCTCTCTCTCCCCTCCTCTGCGTTCCTCTGGAGACTATGACCCCCTGCCCTCACACTCACCTCCTCCTCAGCACAGCAGGCCTGCTCTGGAAACGGCAGGTCACAGCAGCGGGCAGTCACTTTCTGGATCAGCCCAGGAATCTGCTTACTATGTTGGTGGGAAACAGGTAGGGGTCAGGGTCTTTGGGTGTCTCCAGGCATCAAAATGGTGCTTGCAGACCATGATTTTGCTTTTCCCAAGAGTGCCCCAGAGGGTGCCCCAAAAGGGAGGTTTTGGAGAAGGGAAAAGAGTTGGGGAAGAACTGGGCAAGACTCACTGCTTGGTGAAAACCCTTTGATTTCCACAGAGATGACTCATGAAGTTGGGGGTGATTCGGCTGAGGTCCAGGGTCAAGATGTCCCGGTCATAGTTGGGATAGGGAGCCTGCCGGGCAAAGCACTCATCTCGGGCAGGGCTAGGAGGGTAGTGGCAACACGAGTAGTGGTGGGTATTTGTAGCCTTTTCCTGATCACAGTAGCCATCAAGGGTATCCTTCCACTGTGGGCCAGAGAAAGGAAAATCAGAAGCCTGGACACTTGGCCCTCCTGACCCGCTGCTTCCCTCACTGCCCTACGCTATGAGATGAGGGACTTTCAGCCCCAGGTGCCAAAAGGGAAGGGCAAAGAACCAGAGGGCAAGGAGGCAGCTGTGGATGTATGGGATTGGGAAGGTGGAAGGGTAGAAGAACAGATGAGGTTCGGAGCTGGCCACAGGAGATGTGCTGGAATGGTAGACAGAGAGGGTCAGGTGAGGCCAGAGCTGGACAGATGGATGGCAGACAGGTACATGTGTAGGGTATTGGGTGGACGAGGCCAGGAGTGCAGGATGAAAGTGCACGATGAACAAACTCAGACAAAGAACACAGTGGATGCACGGACATTCACAAGCAGATGAATGGGCAGACATGCTCACAGGGGGTAGGTACATGGATGACAAATAGGCTGGTGGGATCAGAGGTCAGAGACAGGAGGGCAGGCAGACAGGCTCTCAGGATGCTGGGATGCCCACTTACGGCCTTCCATGTACAGGTGTGGTTGTTCCCCTGCCGGCAGCAGTGCTGGAACTCCCCCTCCAGCTGGGTCAGAGCCTGCAGCTGCCTTTGGATGGGGTCAGTAGCTGGGAGGTTGCGTGGCACACAGCAGAAGCGTCTTAGGTGGCAGATGTTCTTGATATTGTCCAGTGTGGGTAGCCCAGGGGGAAAAGGCAGCTCAGGACCCGAGGAAATACCAGGCTGGTGGCTGGGGCAGGCCTGGAGCTGGTAGTGTGGCCGGGGAGCTTCGTCTTGGAAGCAGGAGAATCGAGCCTCCCCCTGACGTTTGCAGCACAAATGGGGTCGGGTCTTAACAGAAAACTCGGCCTCACAGAACCGGGTCATTGCGTCCTCCCACTAGAGCAAGAGGAGTAGATCAGCCTGGTAGCCCACTCTCCACATACCTGTTTTCCTCCCAGACTCCAAAAAGGACCCTGGGTATGCAGATAATAAAGAGGCAGAGGCTGTCCTCTGCTCTTCTGGCACAATGAGGAGGCCCAAGGTAGGGCCAATGAAAGGGACCTGAGGTTCCTGCATACCCAGGCCTAGGCCTCTAGTCCTTGAAACACACACATACTGTCTGGGGGTTAAAGGACATCCCCAGGATCAAGAGCCCAACCCTTACCGTGACTTTCGCACAGTCCAAGCGGTTTGTGTAGCTGTGACAGCGGCAGCAGCGGGAATATCCAGTCTCCAGGAAATTGAGGGTCTCACCCTGACGAACAAGGTGGGAAAAGCCAGTCTGTGGCAGGTTCCAAGGGCCGTACACCACATGCTGACGATTAGGAAGGCAGATCTGGTCCAGATTGTCCGGAGAAGGCCGCCCAGGGGGGAAGCCATCCAGCCGGTGGCCCCAGCCACCTTGGTGTCGGCCCTGTTGGCAGCGCTGGGCTGGATTCGAAGACTCAGGCTCTGGGGGGCTGTGGTCCATGAAGGGAGCCAGCTTTTCTAGAATGGGGAGAACAGAGTGGGAAGGGGGAACATGCAGAGGGATAGAGAAAGGCTGGATTGAGTTGGGAGGATTGAAAGAAGTTGGGGTTGAGGAGAAAGTGTTGGGAGGATATAGAGGAAAAGGGGACAAATGAATTCGTGGCTCTTAACTTCAGAATGACTGACCAAAAGGAAGAGACCTGAGTCATGAAAGGTGTCACCCTTATAGCTCCCTGACCCCGAATCACGCCTGCTCCCTTTGCTGCTTCCCAAGGCTCAGAATACCTGCTCCCCCACCCCACTACCCCGACCAGGGTCTGAGCATTAAAGCTGGGGGATGAACAGACTAAAGCAGTCACTCACTCACTCTCTGCTTAGATTGGAAGGTCATCTCCTCTTGATAAAGGAAAGATGGGTCTACTGGGGTAGAAGGAGATGCGTAAAACAACATTCATGTTGGGACGGGCATCTCTAGAAGACAGGCCAGTTCCCATTCATAAAAAGTAACTCAATAGGGCTTCCCTGGTGGCGCAGCGGTTGAGAGTCTGCCTGCCGATGCAGCGGACACGGGTTCGTGCCCCGGTCCGGGAAGATCCCACATGCCGCGGAGCGGCTGGGCCCATGAGCCATGGCCGCTGAGCCTGCGCGTCCGGAGCCTGTGCTCCACAATGGGAGAGGCCACAACAGTGAGAGGCCCACTTCAAATAAAATAAATAAATAAATTAATTAATTAAAAAAAATAAAATAAAAAAAGTAACTCAATAGAGGGACTTTCCTGGTGGTCCAGTGGTAAAGAATCCGCCTTCCAATGCAGGGGACGCGGGTTCGATCCCTGGTCAGGGAACTAAGATCCCACATGCCACAGGGCAACTAAACCTGCATGCCACAACTACTGAGCTCGCACACCTCAACTAGAGAGCCCACGCATTCTGGAACCTGCGCACCACAACTACAGAGCCCATGTGCCCTGGAGCCTATGCGCCACAACTAGAAAAGAGAAAAAAACCCGCATGCCACAACTAGAGAGAAACCTGCATGCTGCAACGAAAGATCCCGCATGCCTCAACAGAGATCCTGCGTGCCGCAACAATGACCCAACGCAGCCCAAAAATCAATCAATAAATAAAATTTTAAAAAAAAGAAATAGCATATGCTTTAAAAAAAAAAAGGAACTCAATAGAGAAGTGAAAATAAATGCTACTTTTGTGTCATGTAATCTTATAATTTTATAAAATAGGTAGTATTTCCCCAATTTTACAAATAAAGAAACTAAGGCTTAGAGAGGTAACTTACCCAAGGTTATTACACAGCTAGTAAGTGGCAGAAGCCCCAAAGCCCATGCTGTCAGCCACGGGTAGGCAGGAGGGTAAAGAGGGGAAGGAGTCACTTACCTTCCTTCTGTTCAATGGGGACCTGGGGAGGGGACAGCTCTTCTTGTAGGGGGACGGCCTCTTGAGGGAGAGGTGGATCCCCTGCAAGATAGGGGTGAGGACACAAAAGAGCAAGGCTCAGGCTGATGTCAGCAAGATGTAGTGGGTGGGAGTGAGGGAAAGGGCAAGCACTCACCTTTCTTTTCCACAGGGAGTTGGGGAGGGGGCAGCTCCTCTTGGACAGGGATGGCTTTCTGAGATGGAGATGGCTGTACTACAGAAAGCGGAGTGTGTAAGTAGCCCACTCCTTCTTCCCCTCCCATTCTGAAGATCAGGAAGTAAGTCAGACTAGAAACCTAGAGGTGCAACTGAGACTTACCTTCACTCTGTCCTTCAAAGTGAGGGCTATGCTGAGAGGTGTCGGGGTGATCCATGGGGAGAGCTCTGGTCAGAGGTGGGGAAGGGGGTGCAGCATAGCCAACTACCGGCAAGAAGGGAGATGGTCAGAGCCTACATTTCCTCCTGGAACCCCAATCTCATGCCACTCCCCCAAACTCTTACCTTCTTGAAAGGGGTGGGTGAGGTGCACTGGCCCCAGCTCCCTCTGCCCTGAAGCCTTGCCGCCTGGAAGAGGAAGGGTGAGTCAGGGGTGGTTTCCCTTTCCTGGCCCTGAGCATGGGAAGGGGAGGCAGTAGAGGTTAAGAGTTTAGAAAAGATGACCAAGACACCAGAAGCCTCTCTGTACTGCTCCTGCCCCATGTCCCCTAAGCCACCCCCCAAACACACCTGGTCAAGGCCGATTGGGTGTGATAATCTGACAGCCTCACCTCTACCATGCTCAAAGCCTTGGGTCTCCCAAGTCCAGGCCTAAAGGGAGTGTGACACATGGGGCTGGGGAGGAAGGCCTTAATCTTGTGTCAGTGTCTTTCCCTTACAGCTTCTGGGCTCTCTCCACAGTCCAGACCTTGAACTGGCTGGAGCCTCACCTGCCCATCTCCTCCACCCTCCTGCCTACCACAGGCCCTTTAAACATCTTTGGGCCTTCTGGTAAGGAGCCCACGCAGAAGTTGAAGTGCCTCCCCTTCAGCCAGTCTCAGATCCCCCTTAGTTCAGGTCTCAATTTAGGACCTGGGAAACTGGGATGGTTCAGGACTCCTGAGGCAATATGGAGAGCCCACACATTCTGGAACCTGCACACCACAACTACAGAGCCCATGTGCCCTGGAGCCTATGCGCCACAACTAGAAAAGAGAAAGGCATGTAAGAGAAAGCCACAGGGAAAGTAATCACCTGTAGCTGATCTGCAGTCACAAAAGACCAGGACCTGGGAAGAACAAGACAGGGCCTTCCAGATAGATTAGATCTATGACCCTCATGCAATAGTTTCCCACAGTAATGTTTTGTTTGGCATCCAAGCAGATAACGTGTGTGTGAGCTAGAGAGTGGCTGTGCCTGGTCCCCTGTAGATGGATGATGCCCTCTCTTCTCCTAACCAGGTAGGGAGCCAGTCAAGGCTCTCTGGGTCAGTAGACTGGTTTTGAGCAGCCTGGGAGCTCCTCCTCTTCTCACTTCTGGCTAATAGGTGCCACATATACATCAGGCCCCTCACTCTGTGAATCCATCCATCCCCGCAGTTGTCCGTTTGACTCCAATATGTGTTTCTTGGCAGCGATCTCTAGCAACTCCTTTCTTTCTGTACCCCTGCTCCCCTCCCTGGTTAAAGGCTCCAGTGCCTAGGCTCACCACAGGCCTGCTCAGAAAAAGGCAGCCAAATGGGGCATCCTTTTGCTGGTGGTGAGCCATCTGGGATGGCTGGACCCAGGCCCCAGGCCCATGCTGGCCAGGCCCCCTTTCCAAGTGCTGGCTCTGACCCCAACTCACCTCCCTTAGAGGCTGCAGAAGCAACAGCTAAACAGGCCAAGACCAAGGCTGCTCTGGACGTGGTCCCCATCCTGGGGCAAGGACTGGTCAGCGGCCACCCAAGTAGGTCCTCTCAGGCAGATCTGATTTGAAGAGCTGGGCTTCTGGAAACCTGCTTCTCCAGTTGCTGTCACTGCTGTTGTGAACTTCAGGGCTGGTCCCTTCTCCTCTTTATAGTCTATCTGGGGATAGCTACCGCCCTCCTCAGCATCCGGCCATGACTCAGTCCCAGCTGCTCCTCCTCTGGCAGACACTCCTCCCACACACCCTGAAGGCTCCTGACAGGATTGAGAACAATGGTGAACCCAACCCCAAGAGAAACTGATTCTGAGAATCCTGGAGCAAGAGAGGTCTGAGACTTTGTTTTGTGCCTCAATTTCTCCATTTGGCCTTCTTTGGAGAATGGATCTGACAACCTGCTGAATTGGGGCTGGGGAAACAGGGCACTGAGGAGTTTAGACAGGGGAACAGGACAGCTATCCCAGGGAGCTCCCCGACCAGTGAGAGCCATGGGCTGCCCCTTTTCAATTACCCCAACCCCCTAGGACAAAAGAGTGGGAGACAGAGTCAAACTCCCTTTTATGTCCCCATCAGGAGTCAGAGATGAAGACACATTCCCAGTAGCTTCAAGTTTATTATTTTTAGTTTCACTCTCTTCACATCCAAACAGCTACAGCTTCCCCCAGACCAAATCTCTTTTCATGAGAGCAGATTCATGCCTCCACACGAGTTCTGAGGGGTCTGGGGGACTTCAGACTCTTGGCAGTTAGGTTGGGCCCCTCCGTGTTAAGGGGGCCTGATAGCTCCTACAGGTCTTTGCCACATCTATACACAAAAGCTCAGAAAATTTCTTCAGCATTTGGGACCCTGGTGTTCTGTAGCTCCAGTAGCCGCTGTACAGCCTCGGCCAAGTCCCATTCCCCAAGTCGACGATTATCTCGAGTCCGAATGTTCACTGTTCTCTTACTCTGCTCTTTCTGGCCAACCACTGCAGAAAGAGGGGAGGTTTGCGAATCTCAGGGCAAATTTATCCAGAGGATATCTCCTTTTGCTATGCAGAAATTTAAGAGACCGAAATCTTTAGGAAGAGCAGAGCTCAGACATGGTTCCGGGAAAGGATATATTTAGCTATCTCTTGCTCTCCAGTTCCCTGGTCATCCTGAGGAGATAAAGAAATATTCCAGACATTCTCTTACATGCCTTATCACTTCCACTCAGGATCCCAGGGGTCAGAGATAGTAGGGTCAGCCAAAGAAAGACAAACAGATCAAGAAGCAGATCCAGAGAGAGAGAGAAAAAGAGAGAAAGAGAGAGAGAGAGAGAGAGAGAGAGAGAGAGAGAGAGAGAGAGAGAGCACGCACGTGTGTGTGTGTGTGTGTGTGTGTGTGTGTGTGTGTGTGCGTGCTTTAGAGAAAGGGGAGGGTGGCAGGGTGGATGACACACGTGCAAGTCCAAGGGATCACGGGCAGCTTGCTCCAAGGCTGGCAGGATGAGTGGATGTGTAAAACTAGAGAACCAGGTAATCTGGCTGAGACATTCCTACTCCTTGTCTTCAAGACAGAGCTCTGAACCTTGGAAAATGAAAAAAAGGAGCAAGGTAGGCCTAGACTATTTTTCTTAAGGCCTTTCTCCTCATCCCTTAGGGCTGACTCTATCTAGGTCTAGAATAAGCAAAGCTAACTAATTAACGCCTTCTTAACCCTTCCTGTTCCTTTCTGATGCTCCCTTGGCTAATTACTAACAGACACCAAGAGCTAGGGCGGGGGTCAGAAGAAAACTGTTCTGAGGGTCAGAGGTGCTGGTCAGGGGGTGAAGGAGCCTAGAGTCCAAATGGCTCAGGAGTTCTGAATCCTGGCTCCTGCCCAGCTCAGGTAATGAGCTGCAATTTACCCAAATATGCGGATGACCAAACGTAGTAGACAGGGAAGAACAACATACAGGCCGAGTGGAAGAGTGCAAGGCTCTGAGGGCTGTGCTAACCCGGTCTTACCGAACTGAAAATTGTAGTGGGCAAGCTGAGCCCGGCGGATCCTCCGGCCGAGGGTCAGTCCGGAGTCAGCATCCAGGTCGCCAACCAGTCCTGCAGCTTGCAGGCTCCGCTGTGCCTGGGGTAGAGGATCATTGACAGGAACCTGATTTAACGGAAGGCTGAGGAGCTAGAACAGTCTGATGCCAGTTTTCCCCAAGCTCCCCCATCTGCCCCTCCTTCCTTTGCCTCAAGGCTCTCCAGTTCTCAGGGACAAACCCTCCTCACTCTCTACACTGAGGCCTCTCCCCAGCCCCACAGCCTCCTTGTCGGCCTCCTCCTGGAGCCAGGCCTCCCTGGACGCTGCCTGTTTCTAGACACCACTCTACCCAACCAGCTGCTCGACTCTGGTACTGTCCATATCCTTACTTCTCTCTAGAAAGGAAAAATAAAACAAACATTTCTCCAAGGCCCCTTTTGTGCCAAGTGCTCAGTTGTCAGCAATCAACATTTATTATTTGAGTGCAGTCTTGTGATTCCAAGTGCCATGCCCCTTTCACTACCCCATGTGGCCTCTGCTACCCACTGCTCGTCCCCATCCTCACCCCCAACTCCTCACCTCCCTGGCATATTCCTCTTGCTCAGTCCCCACAGGTATGACCACCACCTGGAATGGTGACAGCCATAGTGGCCTGATTGAGAGAACAGAGGAAGGCAAATTATTTATCCTGGCTCAGACCCCAAGTGTGGATGCAGGGAGCAGATTCTAGAAGGAAACAGAAGTGGAGTCTGAAGGGAGCCAGGATGTGGAGCACGCACTACCTGGCTTGAGGGCCAGAACAGGAACCGGGAGTCAGAGGTCTCACCATTTTCCCCCGCAGCTTTCCGCCAGCACTCCCAACATCCTTTCCACAGAACCTAGCACTGCTCGATGAATGAGGACTGGACGCTCCAGGGCCCCCGCCTGCCTTGGAGGGAAAGGGGGGGGGGAATGGATGGAATGGAAAAGTGTCACACAATGTGCACCCAAGATCACCTTCCAGTTTCCAAGAATCTTCAGCCCTGGCAAGGGAAGGTGTGGAGGATGTGGTTTAGTTTTTAGGGTCAAAGGCAGAAGGGGAAGTTGTTCTCCACCTATTCCACGGGCCAAGGGAAAAGGGGACAGGACAAGGTTCTGTACCCCTTGTACTGGAGGTCAAATCTCAGGGGCAGCTGGAAGTCAAGCTGGATTGTCCCACACTGATGGGGCCGACCCAGGGCATCGCGGAGGTGCACGTCAATCTGGAGGAGACAGAAGGGAGGACATGAAAGAAACCAGAACCAGTATCCTCCATTATGCGTGCCACCTCCTTCTACCTAGCCACATCCCAGGCTGTGTGGAGAGACGTGTCACCCAGCTGCATCGTGCTGCAGACTCTGGCGGTGGCTCTTTCCACTTAATAGTGGTATATTATTAGGGAACATCAACATTCACATGAACGGCCCACCCTCACCCTGGCCTCTCAATTCCCTGAGTTCCTCATCTCAGAGACCTTCATCCGCACCCACACTATGGCTACATCCTTCATGTTGTCATCGCCCAGAATGGCTGCACCTCTGAAACAGTCCATCAGACACCTGCTCTGATTACTATCTCTTGTCCTTCCAGCTCTGACAATTATTCCTATTAATGGCTCTTCAATCTCTCGGCTCCTTAACTCCTCATTTTTCTTCCCATTCACAGGCCTCTCAGCCTCTCCCACCCCTGTTTCTTTCCCCATGCAGCTGTAACCACTCTCCCTGGTTCCCTGGTATCACTGTTCTTCTGTCACATCCACATGACAAAACCCCACCCTGGTGGCACCCTAGCATCCCACCTCCTTGGCCCTGGAACAGAAATGCCCAGTGCTGCCCAACACGCCACACACCACACAGACGCAAAAACAGCAACTGATGCAAGTCGCTGTTGTGAACCTCAATTGAACCCTTGCTGCTGCCTGCAATCCTCTGGCTGCCCTAATCAGCTCTGCATCCTGTTCTCCTCAAGGATTTTCAAGCTTTCTCCTCTCTTCCCATCTTCAACCCCCACACCGACAACTCTTCTATTCTCCACTCCTATCTCAGCAAATGATCCCGCCTCCCATCTCATGGAGAATTCTGATAGTTGGTATCATGAGATGGGAAAATGTCTCAACTTCTGTCACCACACCTATAAATATCCTGGCACCTACCCCCAAGCCTTTCCTTCTACCCCCTAAACAACAGCACAGGTGCTTCTTTCTGTGAAGGGCTCTGGATCCCAACCCTCAAGACTCCCCAGAAACTTTCCTCTACTGAAACCCCTTCTACAACTTCGACTTCTCCCTGACCCAAACAGGCTCCCTCTCATCACGGCATTTAAACGTTCTCAAGTCTCTCCCTTCATCAACATCTCTTTGGATCTGCCAGCTACTCTCCTTTGCCTTTATAAGAGCCAATGTTCTTGGAAGTGTTAGGTTCATTCATTCACTTCTGACTCCACATCCAGTCCCCACTTTACTGAAAAATGGACCCTCAAAACCTAACAGCCTTTTCACTAAATCCAGCGGACACTTTACAGTCCTTTTTCCCCGACTTCTTTCACCTCTTCCAATTTGCCATGTGAGTTTTTACTCTTCGCCCCAGCCTCTGCCTACAACGTTCCCTCCCTTTTTTTTTTTTTTCCTGTACGCGGGCCTCTCACTGTTGTGGCCTCTCCCGTTGCGGAGCACAGGCTCTGGACGCGCAGGCTCAGTGGCCATGGCTCACGGGCCTAGCCGCTCTGCGGCATGTGGGATCTTCCCGGACCGGGGCACAAACCCGTGTCCCCTGCATCGGCAGGCGGACTCTCAACCACTGCGCCACCAGGGAAGCCCCCAACATTCCCTCCTGAAGCACCTTTTTACTTGGCCAACGATTACCTTTCAGATCGGAAAGAGATTCCTATGGGAAGCCTTTTCTGACCCTCCTGAGTAACGTGCCCCCTTAGTACCTACACAGCACTGATCCCCCGGTGCTGAAACACCCTATTTACCTCTCAGAGCCCTCACCAGACCTAAGTTCCATGAGAGCGGGAGATGTACTGCTCTTCTTTATATCTTACACAAATTTAAAAACATTCCTTCGTATCTATTAAACAGTTAATAAAACAAAACAAAACAAAAAAAGGAATAAATAAGACTCTAACCACGGTCCCCAGCTTACCTTAGGCCCATAGAAGGCACCATCTCCAGGGTTGAGGTCCCAGGGTTCTCCAAATTCTTCTAGGGCCTGTTGAAGGACCTTTAGAGGAAAGGATACAAGAGAGGAATATGTCATCTTAAACTTTATGAGCAACAGATCCCTCTAGTCCCCAACAGTGACCCTCTCAGCATACGCCTCTACCAGGGACCCTGATTCCCATCTCCCCTCTCCTTCCATCAGAGACTGGTTTATCTGCCTCTGCTTCCCTACCACCTGCTCACCTGCTCAGCCTGGTCCCAAAGGCAAGGCTCTCCCAGGAAGCCAGATGGCCGGGTAGACAGTGCCAAGCGGAAGGAGAACCCAAGGACAGTGTAGACAGAGCGGAGGAAATCAAGACAGCCTTGGATCTCTGCTTCCAGCTGGGGGAATAAGGGCAGATGAGCTGTGTGCTAGCTAGAGCTCTGGGGTGGTGGTAGTTTGGGGAAAAGAGGGCAAAAACATAAAGGAAAGGTTGCGATAGAATGTAGCTAAATTATCATATATAAAGAGGGCAACTGAGAGTCAGGAATGTTGGCAGTTCACAAGGAGAATGAAAGGCGGCTTAGAAAGGCTTTGGTGGAGCTGGGGAAGGGCCACCTGATCAGGTGCACAGAAGATGTGAGCGTCATCTTGCTGGAAGCGCCGTAGCCGGGTCAGTCCCCCCAGACTGCCAGAGGCCTCGGCCCGGTGCAAGGCCCCGAAGTCGGCCAGTCGCAGGGGCAGCTCTCGCCAGGATCTGGGCCGGTGGGCGAACATCAGGCTGAGGTTGGGGTGGGGAGGAGTCAGGGCCGCAGGGAAAACTAGCCCCTGAAGACTTCTCCTCCGCCCAGGCTGCTTGCTTCCCTTCTCTGCACCATCAGCTAACGTGCTCTCCAGCCTCGGCATGCCTGAGTCCTGTCAATCCCACTCATCACAATCTGGGCCCTGCCTGGTTCAAAAGTGAATCGCAGTAACAACAATAACAGACATCACTTACTGTGCCCCTGTTCTGTGATAGGCACTGAACTGAAAGAAGAACCTCAGGCAGCAACTCCAAACCCTTGATATTACACATGAGGAGACTGAGGCTTAGGGAGGTGCAATGATTTTTCCAAATTCACATAGGGAGCTAGAGGGCAGATTCAAGACTCAAATCAAGTGTTCCAATACGATTCCAAGTTTTCTACAACTTAGTACTTAGTAACCAGGTGCCTAGCCCTAGCCCTGGGAGGACCCAGGTCTCCTGGATCCCAGCTCACCAGTGCGCAGGGCAGTTCATGGGCTTGAGGGCAAGCGTGCCTGTGGGATGGCTGGTAGAGTGGTCACTCTGGGAGCCGGCATGGCTGTCAGAGCCTGGGGGCTGCAGGGCAAACATGTCTTCCCGGTAATGCTCCCAGTGCCCTGACAGTTCCCAGAGTTTCGTAGAAAACAGCGTGGGGGTTTTCACTTCTGAGAAACCACGGCGGGTGTACTCGGCCTAGAGAGGAGGGTACAGACATGGAAGGCCAGAGTGACTAGGGGGAGAGGAAGCAGGATGGCAGCTGTGTGATTCTTCTGGGCTCTCAGGTCATGCTGAACACAGCTACAACCTAGTAAGCACCATCCTCCCTCACTATGCTCCTCACTGTAGACCACACATTTCTAGGCCCTTGATAAAAGTCACTAGCACTTCACAATATTTATGTTTAAACTTCTAATCCCCCTCTTTTAAACACATGGCTTCTTCTAGGCCCTCAGTCCCTCCCCAGTCTTCCTTCCCCTGAACATGGGTCCTCCTTACCCTGATAAAAGCCACGAGTACATTATACACCCTTGTCCCTCGAGGCAGGAAGAAGCAGCTCCCGGGGCTCAGTTCATGGAAGAAGAAGAGCTCCTGTTCCTGGAGTCGGGAACGGCAACGGTCACTTCAACGGGGAAGCGGGGGCTTGGGAACCCAGAAGAGATAACTGACCAAGCTGCTCAGTCTGCGGGATTCCGAATCTGCTCTCAACTTCACAGTCAGGTTCCTTCATCTCTCTCCAACCCTCATCATCACCCCCACCCTGCCCCCATTTTCCCAGTCTCTGTACCTTCCCAATGCGCCGGTGGTCCCGTAACTCTGCTTCCTCCCTCCACTCTTCCCAGGCCCTCAGCTCCTCTGCAGTGGGGAAGGAAATCCCTGACACTCTCTGCAGTGTCTCTGGGGTGCCGGAAAACCTCCATAAGGATGATGAGTTCTGTGGGAGGACAAAGGGAGTCAAAGGGAAGATGAGGACAACCCCTCTTTCAATCCTCATATGATACTCTGAGCATAAGCATCACAGGTATGACAACGATCCCATCTCATCTCTGTCTCTACTCTTCCCACCATCACCACCAGGAGGATGGCCCCTGCCACCCTCCAGACACCCCCTGTCATGTATATCACCCCGGAGGTGCCTGAGCCTTGATTTCTACATATGTCCTGCTGAATTCTAACCTTACCCTGCCACCTCTTTTTGTCCCCATTCTCACTACCACTGCCCTACCAGCACCCGTGTACTTTGTTCCTTTCCCTTCTAATCAATGACTGCTCAGGGAAGTAACCCTAAGTTCTGGTCAAATATTAGTCTATCCATCCCCTTATCAATCTCCCATACCGCTGCTAGAAAACTCAGTCTCCCACACTAGGTCCTGTTCCTGGATCCATGAAATTCAAATGCCTCTGCTTGTTCTTTCCTTGAACAATTGTATGGTACTAATAAGAAACAGCCTGCATTTTATAGCACTTTTAACTTTTCCTCAAACACTTTCTCGTGCGTTAGTTGGTTTTGTCTCTATGATGTGGATTTACTGGTAGGACAGGAATCAACAGCTTCATTTTATAGATGGGGAAAATGGGTAAAGAAATTTACCCAAGGCCGTATACTTCATCAGTGGCAGAGACAGGA
This sequence comes from Pseudorca crassidens, assembly GCF_039906515.1. Classification (NCBI taxonomy): domain Eukaryota; kingdom Metazoa; phylum Chordata; class Mammalia; order Artiodactyla; family Delphinidae; genus Pseudorca; species Pseudorca crassidens. The sequence goes on along the minus strand of NC_090297.1, from coordinate 107,959,582 downwards.
CTAAGAACAGATGCCTAAGTTTTCAGTCCAGGGCGTTTTGCTCTGCACATCTGCCTCTCCCCTCTCTCTCTGCTCCTATTCCGACTAATAGCTCACCTTGCCCAGGAGCAATATTTTCAGAAAGGGCAGGCCTTTGACTTAAGAGTATTCTCTCTGTGGCTGTCAAATGGTGTTCCACACTGGCTCTCTCCACAGGCGCCTTCCCTACATGACCGTGTCCAGCCTGTTCATGCCCTCCCTCGCCATCTCCCTTAGTGCTAATGTCTGACTATGGACTCGGAATTGGCTTCTGGGCCCTGGCAGGGTGTCCAGTATCTGTCATCAGATGGAGATTTCTAAAAGGCAGGGACAAAGTTTCTATTTCTGGATTGCCCCCCTTAGCTATCAGAGCAGAAAAGGGGTTGACAGAGAGGATCACCTTCCCATTCCCCAGCTCACTCCAGGGAAAACAGTAATCTCAACCTAACCCAGCCCTCACAACTGACCGATAGCAGCTTCAGGCCTCCAATCTGTCCAGTATGCCGAAGGTGGGGGCCTCTGCACAGATCAACCAACATACCACACCTGGGAGAAAGAAGGGGACAGTTAGTGACTTCCAGATTCTTGAGCTTCTAGGATTCTCCCTCTAGGGTGTTTAGCTGACAGAAAGAGACATAAAGAACTATTCCACAGAGAAAACAATGGGAGATAAAAATCAATTCCCATTTCTTTTTTGGGAGCAACAGATTACCTTCTATCTTCTTTCCCTTATCCCATTTCTGGCCTTCTTTAGTGCATCCCCACCTCTCCCTGTTTTCCTCAATCTTGACAGCTCTCACCCATATACTGTTGCCGTTGGACCTGTCACTTTCTCCTCGATCAGGTTAAGCTTAAAGGGGTTATCCTGGAAGAAGGGAAGAGTGAAGACAAGTCTTTATTCCCACGAATAAGTCCTGAGCGAGAGCCATTCCTTCCCTCACGTCTCTAGATTATCCTCCTAAACTTGTGTGTCTCCACTCCACCTTGAAGAGCTGCCGAAGCTGATCCTGGGAAGCCTCTAGTCTCCGGAAGGGCTGAGCAGCAGCTGCAAGTTCCTGACAAATCCGTTCCAAAACAGGCAGCTCTGAGCCCTTGATTGTCCTGGAAAGATGAGGGTTGGTTGGCTTCCATCCTCTAAGGAGCATCACCTGGGTGTTGGTCATGGGATGAAATCCTGCCTTCCAAAAACATCTAAAATTATTGGCAAAGACAAACAGACTAGGGGAAAACAAATAGGAAATCAGGTACAAAGTTTACAGCTGGAGCAAAAGCTCTTTGTACGAAATTAAATGTTGTGTGCAGGCAATCTGGATAAAGAAAACTAGAGCAACAGTAATGAGGGATGAAGTAAAAGTTGAAGAATTCATAAAAGCTAGAGAAGGTAAGTTTCAAGCTGATTTAGAAAAGGAAAGACATGGACTAGTGGAGAAAGTGGTACCTATGTCACAGTTGAGGCATGGAGGGACCCGCCCCTAGCTTTCTTTCTCCTCCAAACTGAACATGCCTGAGGCCCCAGAAAAAGGCCTCAGAAAACACCCCAGGAAAGAGGTACAAACTTTCAGTTATAAGATGAATAAGGTCTGAAAAACTAACGTATAGCATGGTGACTATAGTCGATAAATTCTGTATTGCATAAGTGAAATTTGCTAAGAGCCCACCTTAAGCATTCTCACACACACACAAAGAAGCATGTGATAATTAACTCGATTGTGGGAATCCTTTCACAATGTATACATGCATCAAATCACCATGTGTACACTTTATATTACAATTTTATTTATCAACTATAGCTCAAAAAAACAGAAAAATAAAGTAAAATATGGTGAAATCTTTGAAAAAGAAACCACCCCAGAATCATTCTCCTCCTTCCTTGCACTACTCACCGTTCCTTTCCAAGGAAGAAATCATGGTAAAAGCCACATCCTGTGCTTGGACCTTGACAGAGAACAGCACCTAGAAGTTGTTCAGCTGCTGCCCCCAGGACATGGGTACTAGAGTGCCAGAATACCTGGGTTCACAAGAAAGGAGTTCATGAGTTCATAACCTTCTCCTTTAGCCCCTAGCTCTCGGATCCTCTCCTCAGAGAAGCTGGCATGAAACTAGTATGAATAACTATCACAAAATGGGGAACCTGACTTTGGGGTGACCACTAAATAGTAAAAAGTAAAATGAAAACAAAAACAACTGAATAGAAAAGAAAGAAGGCCACTAGAAGCAACGCACAGAAGAGAGTAAGCCTCACTCCTCAGTGCTTCCGGTTCTAGAGCATAGTAGGAGGCTAGTCAGTTTTCATGCCATCCAAGCTGACATGAAAAAGTGGAGAGGAGGCCAGGTGATGTGCTCGGTTGTGCAAGCCACATTAAAATTAAATACATGCTACAGATGACTTATAATGCATGTCTCAAGAGTTGGAGGGCTAACGTGGCATATTATCCTCTATTTTCAACTTTATATCTCTCCCTTTCACTAGCACAATGATCACTGCTTAACAGATCCAGGCTAAGTAAAAACTTTCACCCTAAGTTTCCAGCTTAGCCAGGAATAATCAAGACAAGCAATCTGCGGTAGGCCTCCCTCCCAACTGCAAATGGAGAAACTGAGGCAAAAGAAATAAATGCTAGAAGTGCCCACTTAAACATCTCTTCGTTTAGTAGCCACTGTATCCCTGATAAGGAAGAAACTTACTGCTTTCCCCTCTGCAGAATCGAACGTCAGAAATCTGAGGTCAGAATCTGTCTCTAAGGGCCGCTCCAGATCATAAGGTTCTCCATTCACTTGAGCAGCCACTGCAGTATCTGCCAGTTTAGAACTTCAGCAGTGGGGGATGGGGAAAAAGAGAAAAACAAGGTTACCATCCAAAGGGGTAGAGAGGGACTAATCTCTTAGCAACTCCAAACTTGAAAGGGGAAATGTGTTACCAGAGCAACAGAACCTATCGTTGTTTTCCCCCATGCATAATAGAGGAAGGGCAGAGACTATGAAACTAATGCAGATTAAAAGGGATCAGCAGGAAAAGCTGTCTTGATGGGAATGGAATAAACATACAGAGCTCTTTCCCTGCTCAAATCGAGAAAGTACAGAGATAGAAGGATTATCCTGGTACGTACAGAATGGGCCTGATACCTGATCTGCTGGGCTAGTTGGTAAGGGGTTGTGTTCCATGCCACAGCATCCACTTTCTGGCCTCCAGGAAGTGATATCTTGATAGTCCGGTGTTCCTTCTGTGCCAGGCTTGCTAACCTCTTTACCTGAGCAGTCCATAGCTGCTCAAAAAGGCCAAGCCGCTCTACCAACCAGTGTGGTGGGGTCGGCACAGCTGCCTGGAGGGAAAGATGTTAGGAGGTAACACATGTCCCACCATTCCTTCCTGGGATTGGGGACAGTGGGAAATTAGAACATTTATGTGGCCGTGGTCCTAATCTCTAGTATTTAAAAGGACTGGGTGATAACGGGTCCTAGGCTGGGAGCCCTAGGCCCCGCCGCAGGCTGCTGACCCTAGGAAAAAGATGGCGCATCTAAGGGCTACAGTAGCCGGGTCTGGAGACGCAGGGCGGGAGTAGAGGGGGGTCAGGCTGGGTTGAGAGCCTACACTTTGGGGTTCCGCTGGGCTGGGTCTAATGTGGTTCGGAATCTTTGGGTACCTCACGCACCATGTGCAGCCCGCAGGCTTGTAACCCTGGGATCCGAAGCCGCCGCCACCTCTGACACAGCCCCATTTTCCTTCAGACCCGTCCTACATCCTCAAATAAATGATCGCCGCTTCTCCATCGCCAGATTCCTCATTGGCTTCCGGCCCAGCAATGTCCATGCCTATTGGTTATTACAGCCGCCACTCCAGTCTGGGACCACCTCCAGGAACTCCGAAGAGGTACACCCCACACAGCGAGAGCAGCGTTGCGGCTGGTTCCGGCTGACCGGAAGACCTAAACTGTTACACATATGGGCAATTCAGAGACCTGCAGTTTCAGACCAAAGTAGCAATAAGATATCCTGCGGCTTTGAGGGCAGGGGCAGGAAAATTCTCCAGAGTGCGAGCGGGAGAAAACAGATTAGAAAGGGTAGTTATTTTCTTTTAACCATTTTCTTTTACGTAGTCTCCACTGGCAGGTAGGTAACAGGTAAAAGCATAGACTTTGGGACAAGACAGACCTAGTGTAAATCCTGGATCGCTATGTAATTTTGGGTAAATTAATTTCTAATAAGCTTCAATTTTCTTATCCATAAAATGGGAATAATAATAGTTATCATTCTGAATTGTTGAGGTTAATTTTATGTAAATCGCCTAATACACTACATGGTACACAGTAATGGGCAACAATAGCTACAAGCTATGAGAACAAATGAATATAACCACTTTGGGGCTAGAGCGAAAAATCTGCAGAGGGCACTCCTTGGAGTCCCTTCATACTCATCGTGCTTAAATAGGGACCTTAGAAACCTCTTAATCTTACAGATGAGGAATTTAAGGTCAGAGAAGGTAAGTGGTTTAAGGCCAAACAGTAAGCACTGACGCTGGATTCTGAATCCACATCTTGTATTCTTCTACCACACCAGACTTTCTCTGGTAATAGAGTTTACTCCAATGCAACTCCCTCTTCACTTCAGAAAGAAGTGCCTGACCCTAGAATCTTAGCTCTCTGCTTCCTACACAAGACCTTTGCCACTCATTCCCATCCTAGCTCTCAACTTCCTTTATCCCTTCTCTTCCCTCTCCCTGCTATATCCAGAACACAGTACTAGGTATATTTGATTTGTTTTACACAATAAAAATTGAAACACAACCAGATATGTAGTAAAGTATGAGGGGAAATGGATTTGGGGACAGCTGTGAGTTTCTCAGTAATTCCCATTAGTCCCCTCACCTGGGGGTGGGGCTGGTTGGAGTTGGTTCTCAAGTTTCCAATGGTGATGTTATCAAGGATTGTGGAGGAAAAGCTGTCAGAGAAAGATGTTTAATCTAAGTTTCCAGAGGTTCTGAGAGAGGCAGCAGTTGATCTGAGTCACAGGCACCACCCTGGATCTTGGCTCCGTCTTCTGGTATGTTACACACCCTGAAATACAAAAAGAAATAAACAAGACTATGGAAGAGGAAGATTACTTTGTGTGTGTGTGTGTGGTTGGGAAAAGGTAGGGAGAATTTTTAAATGGCATTCAGAAAGTGTGACAAACTTTACCCATGGCTCTGCACCAAAAGGGACAGGGGAGTGTTACATTGCAGGCAACAAATTGGTAGCTGCTCAATAAATAATTATTGACTTAAGAATACACCAATCACTGTACTGACTCAAAAGTCCAAAGTATTCATATACTGATACACACCTTCTTCAATCATTCTACTTTGTAAGGATAGTAGAGGGATGGTGGAATAAGTAGATTACAGTTATGGTAGCTCCCAGCACTCATCTCTCAAACATTTACTGACTGCTTACTGTGTGCAATGCACTGAGCTGAGTGCTCAGGAGGTGCCAATGAATCAACTACTATATCATCACGTATGTAACCTGTTTTGCAGTGGAGGGAGGAAGGAAGGGATGTCAAGTTATTCCATTCCTCCCTGTGTGGCAAGCAAGCCAGCAAGCAAGCAGGCAAAAGCAAGCTAGCTAAGGCCAACGCATTAAGCACTGGTCCTTCACAGTGATTCTGATCTATGACTAGCATGTCTCAGCCTCGGAATTTTACTATGTGCGAAGTACCATGCTTCACTATCTCATTGAACTCCTAGAACCCCGACAAGTAGTAGCTCTTCTTACGCTCCCTTTAAAACATTGAAAATGACTCTCAGGCAAGTCAAGCTGCAGTCCGTCTGAAACCAAGGCCTGTGTTCTGCCATACTATGCTGTCTCTCAGGGACCAGGATAATCATAATGCATCATGTTTGGTAGCACAGCTTTTTGTCTCTCCAGGGTACACTTCTAGGAGCCTCTGGGGCCTAAGAGGTCTTTAATATAGGGTGGAGAAAAAGGTCCAATAGAAAGCCAAGAAAAGAGGCAAAGAGGCATCTTACCAAATATCCTCTACCACACTAAGGTTAAGGAAAAAGAAGAGTTTAGGAAATAATGGCAGAAGATTTCACAGAAGTCTAGGGAAAAGGGAATCCTCAGTAAAGGGTATACTGGACCCTTAATTTTGGGAAATTCTCAGCTTTACTCCACTTTTAGAATAGACATCCTGTTAGCTAAAGCTTTGGTTGAGGAGGTACTGCTTTTATAATGTTAAACTATTTGTAAGAATTCTCTCCATTGAAGGTAAAGTACATTTCCCACTTGTTATCAGGATCAACACATTACCTCCAAATCTTAGTTTTTAGAAGCAAAATTTCCCTGCACCAAAGAAATTTTAAAAGATATTGGAGGTAAAAGAGAGAAATGTAAAAAGGTAAAATACATAAAGAAAGGTTTACATCATTGCCACCAAATGCTTTTGAGGCCCAAAGAACTAGCCAAGTGGTTAAGCCTACAGTAGGTACTGTGGGGAGTTTAGGTTAAAAAAAATTTTTTTTTCTTTAGTAATGAAGATCTAGGACGCAGCCAAACTTTAACTTTGCTTTAAAGATGCTACAAAGAGAAAGTCCAGCCAAGTTTGCTGAATAAATCAAGAGGGGGAAGCTTCCTACCCAGAGCATGGGGATAAATTGAACTTTGAAGACAAAACCTTTGGCTCACCTAAAAATCTCTACTAACATTTCCCTTTCCCAAGACATTTCTTGAGCCTGAGAAACAAGGAAACAGCCACCTCCACCCTGCCTTTTAAATGACCCTGGTTGGTCAGGTCAAGACCAACGGAAAAATATGAAGTCTCCCAAACACAGGAGTCAGTGCCAACTTGTTTGATACTGAAGTAAAAAAAAAACCAAAGCAAAGAGCAAAGTACTCTGAAAGAAGGCCCTAGCTACATCTACGGAAGATTACATACAACTATGGCCCACTACCCAAAAAACCAAGATTTCAAATTAATACTTCCTTAATCTCTACTGCCTTTGACAATGATTGGCTACCTAGAAAATGGGACCTTAAGTATTGCCTCATGTGGATGCAAAGGATTCCTAGCCAGGGGAGGAGAAAACAGAAGGAACTGGATGCTGCCCATCTTCTTTCTACCCATTCCAACTGAAATACTCCAAGAAAAAAAATGTAGGAAGTTTCAAGTCTTATCTCCTTCCCACAAATTATGTGGCAAAGGACTTAATTCTCAAAAAGAAGGGGATCCAATGGGGAAGGGAAAGGAGGTAATGTGGTTGGAACATCTAATTTGCTAGGAACCTCAGCAGATCCAGGGTGTACTGGTTTAGCCAACACCCTTTTAAGTCAGACACAAACAACTGCAGCCTGTATTTGTTCTCTCTGTTGGCACTGCTCACTAGCCCCTCCACCCATATCTGTGTTCTCAACGTTTGACTCTTGCCACAGTGATAACAAAGGGAAAGGACAGGAAAAAAATAAAATAGAACCGTAAGGTAACTGTAATATCAGTTTCTAGATAGATCTCAGCCTTCTTATCCCCTTCCCCTCAAACTTGTAACTAAGCATTAAAGGTTTCTTCTGTCCTCCCCCAGCAGTTCGTCAGAAATTGATATTTAATTCTACATTGCACTTGCTCCTTTCCTTTAAGGCATTATGTGCTTCTTTCTACTTCTACGTGGGGGGAGAACAGGATGTTTACTTAGGAGCCATCTCACTTATGGGTATCCCTCTTGCAGCTTTGTCTGTGCAGACTCAATGAGTTATTACTCAGCAATTGTAAACAGCAGCTGACCGGACTTGTCCATACAGTTACTCATAAACAAGTATGAGAAACGCCTCAATACCCTAAAACCTACTCAGATAGTGTTTATGTTATTCTGTCTACATACATGAGGGGGTAACTCATTCCTTCTATACCATATTGGCTTAAATAGAACAATTTTGGGGAAGTTATGTATTTTCAACATGCTCAGAAAGGCCGATGAGGAATTCTAAAAGCTGTTGCTTCCTTGGGGTGAAGACAGGAATCAGGAGGGCAAGTCAAGGTCCCAACTGGGGACCAGGAAGTAAGGGTGAGCCAGATTCCAGAAGCAGCTGGCATAGTGGTACACCCTACCTGCTGGGCGTGTTCCTAGGCTATTTCCGAAGTGTCTGGTGACACATCTGTAGCTTCACGTATTCAAGGCTGCTATTTAGAGCATTCTACCCTGCCAGTGACCCAGCCTGGTCCAGACGCAGCAACTCTCTTTAACCCTTAAGCCAACATTCGATTTATTAAGCCTCCCTGGGTTATGAAAAAGGGATGGGGCAAGAGAGAGGGGTTGAGTGTAGCTTCTGTATGACAGACTGTCAATATGCAAGAAGGGCAGATGTGGGCAAAGAATTGACCAGAAGGATCCCTATCACCACTACCCCAATTTTATGTTTGCTTTAAAAATGCTTCTTCGCTCACGACTGTACAACTTTTTGAAGACATAACACAAGTTATCATCCATACAGTATACCCACTTCATTACCAACCATTCCCTGAACATCTTGATCTCACCCCACCCATCATCCCTTTCAAAATTGAATTTCATAAAGGATCAAAGAGAAAACCACAAGGCCATAAAGATCTCTCAAGAGGCTCAGACTGCCTTCAGTGACACTGAATGCAGAAGTCAAAGGGGACGACAGCTGGACAAGATCAGTGCGAGAGGGGAAAAGTCAACCACACAACAAAGGAAACCATACTTTATTAAACAGGAAACAAAAACAATTTTGGGGGCAAAGAGATTTAAAAAAAAAAAAAAGAGGAATGGCTGGAAGAGAGGGAAGGGCAAGTGGTCACAAGGAAGGGATGAGATGGGTGGTCTGTGGCATCTGTGTTTGCCTTAGAACCGTGCAGGCACATACACCAGCCCCTCTACCCTCCATGCACTCTTAGACCAAAAAGCCAATACAATTGTATCTTCAGAGATATATCCAGGCTTTTCTTCCTGCATTCTGTAGCTGGTTTCACCTTCAGCCCTGGACAGTCATGGAGGGTCTTTGCTGGAGAAAATTTAGGTCTTTCCAACCATAGGCCTGTTCCACAAAGCAGCGGTTTCAACTCCTGGAGAAGTTCCCTCCTATTGGCACTCACCAGAGAAGCCAGGGGCCCTTGGTCAAAGCCCCAGATCTCAAAGAAAAATGTCAAACCTTTAGAACTAGTTATTTTATTAAATGATATTAATACACATTTCAAAAGGATTTCATTGTTGTTGCCTCTAAAGCATGTACTTGTTTTGTTTTCCACACTGAACACGTGAGAATATCAATCCAACATATCTAATTTTAATCTTAACAGGCACCCCAGCCCATTCGAAAAAAGGGGGGAGGGGGAGGAGGGGAAGAAAAAGGGGGAAAAAGCAGTCATTTACAGCGGCTTCAAAACAATAACAGCTGAAGCTTAATTCTGCATGAACCAGTAACTTCAGGATTGATAGTGAATATTTTGCGATTAGAAGTTTAGCATATTCACATTATCTAGATAGGTTTGCTGTACCATATATATCACAAACATTGTACTCCTGGGATCGGAAAGGATAAAAGGCCTATTCTCTTATCATTTTACCCTCCCTGGAAACAAACCAAATTCTGTTTATTCTCAACTTTTGGGAGGGCAGAGGGGAGCAGGGAGACAGGTTTCATCTAAGCTGACTGAAGAGTAAACTCTTACAAAATACTCAAGGACTCAATTTCTGATACTGTATCACTGTGTTTTAAGTGGTACCAGTGTATTCATGACCCCCACCCACTGATTCTCTGTCTGTGATTTTACAGTGAGCACCAAGGACGTTAGTAACAACTTCACATGTTCTGCTTGCATATGAATCATGTCCTTGCCAAGATACACTATGCTATGCTTTCTTTAAAAAAATCTTGTTTATTTTTTAAACTCAGGTTGAAATACAAAAGTCAGAGCATGGGCACGGAGTTTTAAATCACAGACAAAGAAAGAATAAAACCCCTTTGTTTCATGTTATGAATACCAGAATTGTCTTTTTTGTTTCACTATATCACATATATACATTGTTGTCTTCATTTACTGCTGTAGACAGATTTCCTTAAAGTTAACAACAGCTGACAAGTCACATACAAATCCTCACTTCCATCTTGAAACAAATGCACTGAGGATTCTGTGGCTTAAAAAAAAAAAAAAAAAACTCCACAAAAAAACCAACCCTTAAAAGTCCATCTTTTAAACTGTACAACAAGGTCCTTCTTTCATGGATTAGCTATCATGCTTTTGAGGACAATAGCCCTGCCCCAACATTCAGGAAGCCACTGTCCTGACAACCCCGCATTTTCTGATAAAATCAAATGGTCAGAGAGCCTTTTCAAGTAAACACTACTTTTAGCTTAAACGAGAGCAGCAAAAAGAATTCACATTCTTTTATTCTAGAATAAAAAAACATCCCACTTTTCTGCAAAGGAAGAAAAATCCTATCCCAGTTTCGAGTCAGAGAGAACTCTCCCTTTCCCTCCCCCCACCCCCACCCTCACACTCTCTTATACTTTTCTCTAAACAAATGTCTTAGGACTCAATATAACTGTACTGTTTCTTTGCTTTGCTATACTATATACCCCACCCCACTTACAAGGTCGTGGTATCATGCATTTTTGCGGGGGGTGGAGGGGGGAAGCTACAGGGCAGAGAGGCTTGAGAAGGCCAAAGAAAGAAAGAACAGTTGGCTTAAAACCAGAAACGCATTAGGAAGATGAATGACTTGCAGGATCCTAACCAAAGAAAACATGACGAGCCCAAATAAATAATATGGAATAAATTACACAAAAACTCCCAAACTATGATGCACACCTGGTTTAAGCTGCTCTTTATCTGAAACGCTCTTTATCTGAAAAGCAAGTTTCTTTTGAGACAAATCATCATCTTCTGTCACTACACTGCCCACTCTCTCCCATCTTTAATATTTCGCTGGAGGAATCCAGGGCAATCCCCATACTTCCTACAGTTACTCCTATACTAACTTGGAAGAAAATATGAAACTTGCTAGAATTTCCTTTTCTTTTACTCATCTGGCTGGAGATGACCAGTGTGTACCTTGGGGTAAGACACTAAATAAAAAAGAGTAGTAAAGCAACATTTGCCTTTCAGTGTCCCTAGATATAAACACTCAGAATGCAGTGATTGTCTTTTTCCCAGTACTAGTTGTAGAAATACAAATAAGAAGCCTTTCAGTTCAGGGACAAGAAAAGCATTCCTTTCTCGTGGAAAATGACTAAGGGCAGAAACATTATTTTCTATTTGAGAGTGGGAGGTGAGGTTAAGGATTGAGCCTTGAAATGTGACAGGCTGCTATCTGTAGAGTGGGGTAAATTTGAATTTATCGGGTCCTCCTGTTTCTCTGTAAAGATACATATAATAATATCCACTTGTCACTAAGACAGATCTAAAGAGGTATAATATAAAGAAAGATGCTACTGAACTTCCTCCTTCGAAATACCAAGAAGAGGGGTGAATACAGGACTAGGTCAAGGGGAAAAGAAAGATAAAGACAAATATTTCCCTTTCCCTTGTAGTTAACTTTTGCTGAAAACTACCAATAAATGTCACTTATGTTAGGGAGGCACCATGGTAAAAATGTGTACTTATTAAAAAATACAGGGATAATATTTGATAACATTTCAGTTACACCTTCATATCAATTGTCAACTGTAGTGACTTTCTCTCTGGCTAAAGCAGAAATGAAAACTGAGGGAGGAAAAAGTCAAGAAAGAAAAGCAGGAAGCAAGAACTTGGTGCAAGATGTGTGAAACTACCTCAGAAATGTTTCCTTGTTTATGACAGATGGGCAGGTCACAACACACCATTTAACAGTTCCTTTCTCTAGCGCTCTATATTGTAGCTACTCCTTATTTTAAACTTTAAATTATATCCAGCCCCCTTTCTTTCACTCCAAGTATAAAGAGGAAAATTTTTTACTAGGATAAAATGAGGTCCGTATCTCCTCAAAGTTACTGCCTGATAGTACTTTAGAAGAGGAAAAAAAAGAAGAAAAAAAAAGAAGCTTTAGATTTTAGGAGAGAGGTAAAGAACTCAACTGCAACATGCCTTTAAAAACAAAACAAAGCAGAACAAAACAACTTGACAGGTCCCAGGTCTCCCACATTTCTCCCCTGCAACATCTCCTGGCTGTCAGCAGGCCACAGAGCATACAGGGAAGAGAGCCACACTGGTTACAGCAGTAACGGAGCTGCAGAGAGAAGGGGACAGGAATCCTTCCACTGACTACTTTTGACATGCCAAGCCCAAAATAACATCCCAACATTGCACATGTTATTATCTGTACTGATGGAAGTTTTATTTCAAATGTAATAATACTCTTCCATAGATGGGGTAAGATACGAGCTGTTTTCCTCCCCACCCCTCAAACCCCCAGCCAAATGAAGTGGCTTTGGTTGTGTTTCTTTGCCCCCCACCCCCTTAAAATACAAACAAGTTGGAGAAGGTGGGTGTAAGTGCAGTGGGAGGAAGGACTGGATGGAATAGTGAAATGTGGGCATATGCACATGGGACTTTTTAATTTGGAAGGGAGGTCCTCTGTCATAATAAAAAAAAGAAAAAATAAATCAAAGGAGGGAAAACAAACAAAAACAACAATAATAAACCAAACTCCTACTTCCAATTCTCTCTAGACTGTTCAAAATGCCTTTCCCTTAGTTTCCATCAGTACCTGGGAGGGAAGAATGGGCGTTTTGGTGCAAAGAACGGAGGGCCCCTAGCGAAAGGTGGCCTGGGTCTCTTTAAACTGTGAAAAGGGTCTCTGCTGAGAAAAGGTTCCCTAGGCCGGAAGTCTGGCCGGGGACTCCGCAAGATCATACCACTCCGGCTGATGGCGTCTCTGTGTGAGGGACCCAAGGGGGGGCCGCTGCTGTTGCTGCTGCCTCCCCCACCTCCTCCTCCATGGGCTGGGCCCAAGTGCTCCAGAGAAAGGGAGGGTAGGCTCAGGCTCTCGCGTACACGGCTAAGGCCAGGGCCGTTGAGGTCCCGTTGGGTGGGGCCCCCATGGTCCCTGGGTCCTGGGAGCACCCCAAAATGATCAGCCAGGGTCCCCTGAAGGAGGGAACTATGGTCCTTGGGAAATACTGCCACAGCCCCCGCCACTCCGTGCTCTGCCAGTGGTGGGGTTGGGAAGGGTACAACCCCAGAGTGGTCAACAGGAGGCGGAGGAGGAGGAGGAGTGGAGAAAGGGACGCCACTCCCGCCACTGCTGCTATGTTCCCCAGGGGGCGGAGGAGGGGGTGGTGTGGGGAAAGGAACTCCGCTGTGCTCTCCAGGAGGAGGTGGGGCAGCATGGGCCAGGGCTGCCTCCTTTGTGAAGGGGTTCGAAAGATCCACAGAGGGTAGATGAGTGGGTGCATCTCGAGAGAAGATACCACCATGATCCTTAGGAGGAGCAGGTGGGGCAGATGATGGCCCCACTGGCTCTCTCTGGAAGGGTGTCCCATGTTCCAATGGGGACGGGGGGAGATGATGCTCAAATGTTGAGTTGAAACTGTTGGAACGAAAGCTGCCGACACTTTCCTGAAATTGGGGTGCTCGTTCTTTGTATGGTGCTGTTTTAAAGCCAGTGAGGCCTCCGCTGCCCCCACCCCCAAGGGATGCCAACTCAGAGGCACTTGAGGGGCCATTGTCAAAAGAGCTGCCTGAGGTGCTCAGATCAAACCAACCCACCCTTGAAGCCTCACGCCCATGTCCTCTATTTCCCTTCCCAGGAACTCGGATGGACTCTACAGTCTGTATTGGCTCCCCTGACATCCTCCTATTGGATGCATTATGATAACCCAAGGTCTCTATAGGGGCCCCCTTTTCTTCCGTACTATCAGGCAAGTCTAAGCAGGAGGAGGAGACTCGGGTCTCTATGCGGTAGTGCTCTTCTTGCTGCTGCTGATCACTGGCTGTCAAGCTGGGCTGGGAGAGGTTTGAGAGACTGACACCATCACTTGAAGTGCCCTTGCTGGGGGCCTGGCCAAAATGTTTATCATCTGAGGGCTTTCGTGAGGCATTTTTAAGCATATTCTTAAACTCAATCGTCGATGTGGTGGAAATGGTGGAGGCCAGGACTTTCTCCACGCCTGACGTGGGTGGGTGGCCCGTGGGAGCAGCAAGGGTATTCTGCGGAGAGAAAAGGGAACGATGTGGAACTGGGTGAGGAGAGTCTGGGTACTGCTTCTGTGGCAAACTGAGATGCCCAGTGGTAGACTGAGACAAGTTATTGTGGTTGGAGTCAGGGGTGAAAAATGAATCATTCTTACTCGGTGATGGTGACCGGTCAGGCCCAGGTTCATTCCCTCTTATGCTGAAGGCACCAAAAAGCCCAGGGGAAGATGAGAGACGGTCACAGTTCTCACTAGAGTCCAGGAGGGCCCTCACAGATGGAGGGAAGGCAGACTTTACCCCAAATTCTTGGCCCCTGTGGCTGTAACTGGACAAGATGGGCTGGTACTCGGTGGTATCAGAAAGCTTGCTTGATTTCAGGATAGATTTGGCTGGTTTCTTCTCTAGGTTCATCATGGCAGAGGGTGGAGGCCCTGAATACTCAAAATCTCGGTAATCTTCATCTTCCTGGAAAGAAGTATCTGGATAGAATTTCTCCTGTGAAGAGTCCATCAGGGAAGATGGTCTCTCCATTCCATCAGAAGGCTGCTTATAGGGTGATTCACTGCCCAGGCCAAAGGGTCGATATGTAGATACAGAATTGGAGAGCTCTCGAGGGTAGCTTTCCTCTCTCCCAGGGGGTGGTGATCTTGTACTGCTGGGTGTTGAGGAACCAGGGCTAATGATCTTAGAAAGCAGGGACATGGTATCTACACTGCTGGATGTGGGCTTGTCCATCATCTCATCCTGGGTGGGTGTCCCACTCCGTTCATCCCGCACAGGGGTTCCATCAATGTTGTCGATTGATGTGCTAGTAGGGCCACGCTGGAAGTCTGAGGGATGGCTTTCTGCTGGGGCACTGGATCCCAAACTGCTCAGGATTGGGATGTTTAAGTTTAAGCCACTGAAACCAGGATTACCTTTTAAGAAGTTGTGGATCTTCATTTCCAGGCTTGGGGAGGTGGACTCTGACTCCAGCTTTGGCTTGGAGATCTCTGAAGATTGGCACATGGCAACTTCAGTAGGTGGGGCAGCAGGGCTAGTATTGTGGGTACCTGTAAACCCCAGAGTGTTGGATGGTAGCTTGAAAGTAGAGCTGGGGAGCCCTGGGCTTTGCCCAATTGAGGCCTTGCTGGCTGAAGTTGAAGAGACTTCAGAAGTTGATGAATTAGGGGAATAGCTGAAGCTTTTCGGAATAAAGGATTGGGTATTGGAGGGCAGATTTCTTCCTTTTATGCTAGAGACTGTGGTGTTGGCAGGGGAAGCCGAAGTGCTCTGGGATGCAGCTTCGCTGGATGGAACTGGGTTCCCAGTAACACTCTGAAGTAAAGATGACAGGCCTGTAGAAACAAAGATTAGAGGAGTTAAAAAGAACTCCCTACCTTCCAATGAAAACAATGTAGGCTAATTGGATATTCTTATTCATTCCAGTGGGAACCAGATAGACATTAAAATATGAGATCAAAGGGAATCCAGACCAAACAAGTAATGGCTAAATGTCATAGAAAACATTGGACCTATTTATCAATATAAGAAGAGCAAATTACTGAAATGTTTCTAGTAGTCATGAAACAAGTCCAACATGGCAAAATAAAAGGCAACAGGATGGGGGAGATTTTAGTGTCAGAATCATTCACAGTTTAAACAAGACAAAGCAGGAAAAGAAAGGTGCAAAATTACTTTTAAAGTAACACTTTAAGCCAGTATTTCTTAATGTTTGGTCTGTGGAACTGTTTCTCTAAATGCAAATAGATATTCTGCCCTATCCTTCCTTTCCAACCTCCACAACTGTCTCTAACAAGTTAACCTACACTGTTATTCTCAGGAGAGAGATAGCAATATGCAAATTGCAGGAATTTATTTGAACTGGGATGCTTTTTTCAAGGAGCATCTCTTGCCACACTGGTGTTATCTTTGGGGAAACAGAGCTTTGGTTGTAAAAATTTTAGTTGTAAAATGTAGTAATAATAAATATACAAACATACACCACAAAGCTTATACAGCTAGACCATTGGGGCACTGATTCTTTCACAAGAAAACATACAATCCCCTTCTTATAGCTTGGAAAATTCAAGGATTATTCAGGCTGACACTGATGAGATTCACCCCCACTCACTGACAGACAAAACCTTCTCAGAAGCACTGAGAAAGAATTCTTTGGGGCAAAGAAGACTAAAGTTCACCAAAGCAAACTGCTCTTGCAGAAAAATGCTTGGAAAAATACTTGATAAAGAGATAACAGAAGGTCCTTTATATTCAATCACATTTTGGAAAATCTCCTCAATTTCTGATCACAAATGAAAAGTTTATGTATACTTCACCTGAATTTACAGCTTTCAGTCATACATTAAAACTGTTCCTTCATAACGATATGTGAAAGAAAATAATATTTCATATGATACTTCAATTAATGTTTCTTCAAAATATCAATTTTTATCCTTATTTGCTAAGAGATTTAAGGTCTTAAGAATTTTAAGGTTGCTCCATCCTTGTGACATTTTCAAATCCCATCAACTTCTAAATAATGATGCACGGCTTTTATTACTATCCAGTGTTTGATAATATCCAAATAATTGAAATATTATTTCAGTTATTATCCTCCTGAAAAAAAAATCCATGTTTCATTTCCAAAAAGGTCCCTGGCTATATAATTTTCCCCTTCCTAACAGTTTGATTTAATTCTTAGTAGTAACTGCTCTTACCAAAACCAGAAGTCTTCAAGCACTAGAAAGTGAGATATGATAATATCATGATTTTAAAAAGATATTTCAGTATTATCTTTCAGCTGTTGTGAAATAAATTCTTCAGAAGACCATCTTCTTAACAAAGATACTACTCAGATTTCTGGTAATAGGTGAAATAATCTCTTACCGCTAAATATTAATTTTCTTCAATCTTAAACCATAGTCTACGGCCTCTGCCTACTGAAGTCATTCTTTTGTGCTGAAATCAGTCAATAAGGGCTGTGGGTGATTCAGAGCAAAGTTCTAAGAGATTTCCTTTATGGTCTTTGAAGAAATGTATCTATTTAAGTTGCCGGACACAGTTCTTTTAAAAGGCTAGGAGAGGGGCTTCCCTGGTGGCGCAGTGGTTGAGAGTCCGCCTGCCGATGCAGGGGACACGGGTTCGTGCCCCGGCCCGTGAGCCATGGCCGCTGAGCCTGTGCGTCCGGAGCCTGTGCTCCGCAACGGGAGAGGTCATAACAGTGAGAGGCCCGTGTACCGCAAAAATAAATAAATAAATAAAATAAAATAAAATAAAAATAAAAGGCTAGGAGAATTCCACTTTCCATAAGGAACTGAAAGGTGATAAACTGCCCTGTTATTCCACAAAGCTTGTTTCCTGAGATTCCCACTTTTCATTTTGTCATAACACACCTAGTTCTGTTCAAATTTTGCCTGATGAGAAGGTCCACATGATACTATTGTTACAATCTGCTGAAAAAAAAGGCTTCTTCTTTAAGATCTAAGTATTATATCTATATAAGAAGTTAAAATACGAGTTCAAAATTTTTACTGTAACTACAGGATGGTGATAGAAGAAGGAGTGGAAAGTAGAAATCATATAAACATGCCAATCTCTCAAACTAATTATCCCTGGTATCAGTAGTATGAGATGCACTGTAGCATCATCATTAATTCTTTTGCGGGTTCCAATATGTAGAGCTGTGCATTACTATTTCACAGTATTTAGTTATGTGTAACAAAATTCTCTTACATGGTAAGACAAAGCTCACTATAATACAGTGCCTGGCGGATACACTTACAGAACAGTTTAGGAAATAAGAAAATTAACAGATACCTGTACTGCTGCTCTCTATTCATATAAAGCAGGATCTCAGCACCACTGACATTTGGGCGGGATACTTCCTTGTTGTTGGGACTGTCCTATGCATTGTAGGGTTAAGCAGCATCCCTGGCTTCCACCCACTAGAGGTATAGCACCCCGACCCCGACCCCAGCTGTGACAAACAAAAACGTCTTCAGACATTGACAAATGTCCCCTGGAGGCTCCTGGTTGAGAACTACTGATAAAGAGTAAGTCACTATATTGAAGCTGTAATTCACTGCATAATTATACTGAGGTTGGTATCTGGAGGGTCTGAGAACAAAGAGCAAGGTAAGCTTTATGAAAAAATGTTAGAAGCAGATGGTTTTAGCACAAAACAAGATAATTAGCAAAGGTGAAGAGACAGGTTCAAATAAGGTAGCGATAATAGCTAGGCAGAAAATAAAAAAAGGTATGATATCTATAGAGGCCTCTATAAAACATTAGGACATAAAAAAAGAGATAATCATGTCTCATAAGAGTTCTGATAGATTGATCTTTCTTACTGTCTTTAGCTTCAGTTAACATTAAAATGTGTAGAACTCAACATGTACTAACTTATACTAAGAGGTTGGGATACATGGTTTAAGTAAAAGAATACTGGACTCCAGTCAAGAAATCTGGCTTTTAGTCTCAGCTCTTCACTGAACAGACAGATGTGTGATCTTAAGCAGGTCACATCACCTCACTGAGTGTTAATTTCCTCACCTGAGGAGGGTATCGGACTAGAGGACATTTAAAGTCTCTTTCAGCTTTGACATTTCAGAATTCTATAAATGTCAGTTTGTACATGATAAAGAGAATAATGAATTATTCTGAATTATACATTTCATAGCTTTGGATTCCTCAGAAATGGAATCCAGGATTAAGCCAGAGACAAACATTCACGATTCAAGTCCCTCTAGCGCATGTCAGTTTACCTTGCAGTGCAGGGGCTGACTGTGTCTGGGTTTTGGAAAGAGCAGACAGAATGCTCTCTGGGGTGATCTCCACCTTCGAGAGGATATTTGCTAGAGGGTTATGAGATGTTGTCGTGGCAGGTGCAGGTGTTTTCAGACCACTGGTGAGGTTGCTGGGACTTGCAGGAGTTCCTGGAGAAGGTCTTGATGCAGGACTGACCCCTGGTGGCAGAAAGATTAACTCAAGAAAATGAAATTCAAAATGACCTATAAATTCATGATACTTTCCAGTCACTTAATTGAGTATGGTATGTTCAATAGGAATTCTTCTGGGAATGATCCACAAATTGTCCATCTTGTACAAAGAGAAAATCTGAAAATTAGATTAAGACTTGCTCCTATCTACTTGGAACACTGTTAAATTAGATAAGTATTAAGTTATTTTTTTTCATATGTATTCACTACTTTTCAGAGTCCCAATAGAGACCAGAGAACCTATTTCTTTTTTCTCTACCAAATGGAACCTACACCTCAGACTCCTCTAAGTGCTCAACAGATATTGCTGGCTAATTATGATCAGACTGGGCCACTGCATAATTCTATGTGATAAGTAAGTTATTTCCTTTTGAAATGGACTTTAAAATGAGGGTTATATAAGCAATCTTTACATGTTTACATTTTAAAATACTGGGTTGATTCTTAACATAGGAAAAATGGTATATAAAGAAGAAATGATTTTTGATTTTTTTAACAATCAAAAATATAGACAGGTATTTCACACAAAAAAATGATAAGCATATGAAAGAAATTTTAACCACATCTTTAATCAAAGGAATGCAAACGAACAATTTTTTTAAGACTGAATTTGACAAAGTATAAAACAAAACAGGTTGGAGAGGTTGAGGAACAATGGGAACTTTCATATACTTGGTACATAAAATAGTACGTTTTTTGGAGATCATTTTAGTTATAACATGAAAAGACTTAAAAACCTACATGCAGAATTTTTTGGAGTCTTTATCTTTTAGAAATAGTTATTTATGAAGAAATGAAATAATTGGGATTTTCTTCAAAATAATCAGGATTGGATAGGGCATAGCAGAAACAAGATTGGCCATGTGTTTACAGTGTTGAAGATGAGTGATGAGCATGTAGAGGAGCTCTACTTTATTTATCTTCATTAAATCTTCCATTAAAAAAAGTCCCATATACTTATCAACCCTTTTAAGAAGGGTTGTGCATAAAATTTTAGCATCAGGTTGTTCATTACAGTATTCTTTATAACAGCGAAAAACTGGAAACACACTAGATGTTCTGATAATAAAGGCTTACATAAATTATTGAATGCTATTAAATGATATAGCTGAATGTTTAATGACTTACAAAAACATCCATGATATGTAGTTAAATTTTAAGTAGTTGCTTTCAAAAGAGTACAGTTGTCCCTCGGTACCCATGGGGGGTTGGTTTCAGGACTCCTGAATATATCAAAATCTGTGGATGCTCAAGTCCCTTATAAAATGGTATAGTACTTGCATATAACCTATGCACATCCTTCCATATACTTTATTTATTTTTGTTTGTTTGTTTGCCATGCCACATGGCTTGCTGGATCTTTGTTCCCTGATCAGGGATTAAACCTGGGCCATGGCAGTCAAAGCACCGAGACCTAACCACTGGACCGCCAGGGAAGTCCCCGTCCTTCCATATACTTTAAATCATCTCTAGATTACTCATAATACATAATACAATATAAATAGTTGTAAATACAATGTAAATGCTATATAAATAGTTGCTGGGGCATGATAAGTTCAAGTTTTGCTTTTTGGAACTTTCTGAAAAAAGTTTTCCCCCAAATATTTTCAATCCATGGTTGGTTGAATCCTTGGATGTGGAACCTGCAGATGCAGAACCGGTGAATATGGAGGACCGACTGTATACGCAATATGCTTCAATTACTGAAAGAAAAATTATTACTAACATTTTATTTCCCAAAACACACACACACACACACACACACACACACACACACACACACACACGCACACTTGTAAGGTTAAACACAAGTGGTTTCCTTTGGGATGGCAGAATTATGGATATTTTATTCTTTTAACTTATCTTCTAATTTTTCTATGATGACCACGTAGTGGTATGTATGTATGTATGTATTTATTTATTAATTATGGCTGCACTGGGTCTTAGCTGCGGCATGCATGTGGGATCTAGCTCCCCGACCAGGGATGGAACACAGGCCCCCTGCACTGGGAGCGTGGAGTCTTACCCACTGGACCGCCAGGGAAATCCCTATTTTTATTTTTTAATTAAAAAGTTACTTTTAATTAAAAAAAAAAAACAAAACCCAGACTGATGGTTCAATTAGAAAGGTGGAAATAAGCCTTGTATCTTCTTTACTAGGGCTACTTACCAGTATTTTTCATGACTGATGTCAGGCTGCTAAGGATGGAACTGATCTTTGCCAGATCCACATTAGCCAGGTTTGGCAAAGCCAGTGCTGGAGTAGGGGAGAGAAGAGAAGTATTCACAGGCTTTGGAAGAGGTGGGGTTGCTGTCATGGTCACAGGCACTGGAGTGCATGAAGAGGCCTTTGAGATACTTTCTGTTGGCTTTGTAGGTACAGCAGTGGATACAGCTGACTTCTCCACAGGTTTTTCCTTCCTGTCTTCTACTGTTTAAAAAAAGAAAAGAGATAGTATTGCATCTTACTACTTTCCAGACTCTCCTTCCAACATGTCCCAATATTTCCTAAAAAGTACTATGCTTTACAGAAAAATCATTCATGATTTTTTTAAAAAGTCATGCTCTTTATCATTTATGAACCTTCCCACCTTTAATAGCTGCTTAAAATGAATTCCCCAAATGCATCTTTTATCTTACATTTAATGATTTCTTTACATCTTCTTAGTATCTGTATATTAAATTTGTACATTTCTGGAAGCATGTTATTATTTGGTACACATTTGTGTTCTGTCTTTCAGTAATATTTATGTCATAAATTGTCCTGTCTTTTCTTTGCCATTATTAACCTGAGAGCTTTCTAAGAAACAGAAACTCTGTACATATGTTAATGTATTATCCTTTGGCCTCCTGAAATTGGTCTACTGGGGGTGCAATCAGGCACTAATGCAATGTTTTAACTCTTGATGCCTCTGCAATACTTTCCTCTTAATACTTTAAAGGCAATGCACTATGTGGATAGTTCATTAAATTCAACCTAAGTCAAACTGCCTAATAAGAATAATTATAAAAGCTGGGGATGTCAGAGAAACAGTTCACCAATCCAGGTTAATTCTGAAAGTGTGGTTAACAAAATGTGGCTTTGGAATCTTGAAGATCAAGAGTGACAGAGAATAAGGAATTCCAGCATAAGTGGCCCTCCCTTTAGAGCAGTGCTGTTCAAAAGAAATGTAATTCAAGCCACATATGTAAGTTTAAATTTTCTAGTAACCATATCAAAAAAAGAAAAACAGGTAAAATTAATTTTAATTATATATTTTACTTATCTCAATATAGCCCAAATATTTTCATTTTAATAGGTTATAAATATAAACAATTATTGAGATATTTTCACTCTTTTTCAAAGCACCAAGTTCCTAGAATCCAGTGTGTATTTTGTTTTGTTTTTGTTTTTGCCACACCACGTCGCTTGCAGGATCTTGGGTCCCTGGCAGCGGAAGCACAGACTCCTAACCACTGGACCACCAGGGAATTCCCTGAACAGCACAGATCTTAAGCAATGATTCTCAACGTACGTGGCATACCAAATCCTGAACCACTGCTCTACAGACAATACTACTACCTTGGTGTTCTAATTTTATGAGGATTAAACCATCTTTTAATACCTGCCTGTGATAGATTTATTGGTGGGGAAGGCAAAACAGATAAGGAGCAAGTTGTCTACTAATCATATAGGACATACCAATGATTTTTGACCCATCATCTTCCACATCTGAGAGTTCCATGTCTTCCACATCACGATTATCTGTTGCAGGCTCAGGTGTGGCAGATTTCTCACTCTCCATGGTTGGTGACTGGGATTCCTCACCTCCCATTCCTTGAAAAGGAGACTCAGAGCCAGTTGGGGAGGGAGCATCCATGCTTGGGGAAGGGACTGGTGATTCCTCAGGATCAGGAAGGGTTGACTTCAATTGATCCAGCTTTTTCTTTAAATTGTTCACTCGATTAGCGAAGGTTTTATATGCCTAAAAGAAAAAGAAGAGTTTACTCCTCTGAGAAGTAACCAAGAAGCTACCATTTTGACTTGATCAGATTTCTTCATTATTATTAACTATATCACTGGTATAAAACAAGAAAATATCATCTGTCAAGCATGGAGTAGTTTCCAATCTCTGCTTTTTATATCCCCTAAGTCAATATTACCATCCACAGCTGCCCAAGTTAGAGACTTAGAAGTTATCTGCAATTCATCCTCCCTTGCTCCGCTGTATCTCTCCAAGCAACCAATATTTATCAAGAGCCTAAATGTGCTGGCCACTCTTCTAGGTACTGGAGATACAGCAATGACTAAGAAGACAAAAATCAAATCAATAAATAAAGCATAGCCTGAGAGGTTAAATACTATTGATTTTTTTTAAAAAAGAAACTGTTTATTTAAAAAGTTTTAGGTGTACAAAATTACTGTGAAGATAAAATAGAGTTCCCATATAACCCACACCCAATTTTCCCTATTATTAACACCTAACATTAGCATGATACATTTGTCACAATTAATAAACCAATTTTGATAATTATTATTAACTAAAGCCCATACTTTATGTGTACTTCCTCAGTTTTTATCTGATGTTCTTTTTCCATTCCAGGATCCCATAATTTAGTAGTCACATCCCCTAGGCTTCTCTTGTTTGTGACGGTTTGTTAGACTTTCCTTGTTTTTGATGAACTTGACAGTTTTGAAGAGTACTGGTCAGGTATTTTGTAGACTGTCTCTTCACTGAGGTTTGTCTAATGTTTTTCTCATGATTAGACTGGGGTTATAGGTTTTGGGGAGGAAGACCACAGAGGTAAAGTGTGATTGTCATCACATCATATCAAGGGTACATACAATCAATACAATGTACCACTGTTGTTGTTAACCTTGATCATCTGGCTTAAATCCTATTCATCTGATTATCTTAATTGCCAGTGTCTTGAAGCTGTGTGTCTTTTTCTTTTTTTTGTTAAGGGTCTTGGAACATTAGATTGTGGCATCATTTTGGTTGGCTGCACAAGAAGCATTATTTTAAAAATGGAGTGGAACGGAAAATAATATGCTAGAATTGAGATTTTGTTTCATAATTGAGTAGTTTGTAGCACAGCAAATGCTCCCATCAAGAACAACTAGAAAAGCCAGATATATACACATACATATCTATACACACTCACACGCACGCACGCACGTGCACACACACATATTTGAATGTACTGTAGAGTGCTAAGGCAACAAAAACCCAAGTGGCAAATTCTATAGCAGGGGGAAACCATGAGGAGAGTCAAGCTGACATTCTGCAGCTGCTTTTTCTCTCAGGGTCCTGCTGATTTTGGGGAGTTAGGCAAGAATTTGAGAATTCAGGCAAAAGGAAAAGGCAGAGGGTTACTACTAAATAATATAAAGAAAAAAGGAGAACTTTTAGAAGTCTTGCTGACCTGTAGAGATAAATTAGAAAAAATTAGAAAGGACAAAATTTTGATGAAAGAGGAAGGACAGAACTGGCTCAACAATATGCTATTGCTTTTCCTTCAAGATGTTTGCTGATAGATAACCAACAAGGACCTACTGTATAGCACAGGGAACTTTACTCAATATTCTGTAATAACCTACAGGGGAAAATAATCTGAAAAAGAACAAACATATGTATAACTGAATCACTATGCTGTACACCTGAAATTAACAGAACACTGTAAATCAACTATACTCCAATTAAAAAAAGATATTTGCTGAATTATGAAGCTTGCTTAAGAGGGAATTAAAGAAGTCAAGCAGAAAAATTCTGAAAAGCAAAGCGGAGTTAAACATAGACTCATGGTGCAGAAGAGACCAGGATTAGCATTCAAATCACACAACGATGGAGGGGCCCTAGTGATGTCGTAGGCTCTCAGTGGGAAAAAAATCTGTGACTTAGAAGCTGGATGAACCACAGAAAATCAAAAGTTTGCCCAAACTGCAATTCAGCCTGAAGTCAGTTCAGTTTCAGATTTGATTAATATGATTAGCTCTTGGACTTCCCTGGTGGCACAGTGGTTAAGAATCCGCCTGCCAATGCAAGGGACACGGGTTCGATCCCTGGTCTGGGAAGATCCCACATGCCATGGAGCAACGAAGTCCATGTGCCACAACTACTGAGCCTGTGCTCTAGAGCCCGCGTGCCACAACTACTGAAGCCTGTGTGCCTAGAGCCTGTGCTCTGCAACAAGAGAAGCCACTGCAATGAGAAGCCCGTGCACCGCAGTGAAGAGTAGCCCCCGCCTACTGCAACTAGAGAAAGCTGTGCACAGCAATGAAGACCCAACGCAGCCAAAATAAATACATAAAAAATAAATTTTAAAATATATATATGATAAGCTCTCACAATATCTGCCTAGCAAAGGAAAGGGTGAATCCTTTCTGCAGGAAGAGAAATCACTGAGACTCCAGAAGTATTTTCATATACAATGTTCAGTATTCAATAAAAAATTAGCAAGCATGCCAAGAGATGAAAGAAAAGACAGACACTATGAACAGACTCAAAACAAGTATAGCCAACATTGGAATTACCTAGCAAAACCCAAATAGCTATGATTTATACGTTCAAGAAAATATAGAAAATCCCATCTTGAACAATTCAGTCCAAAATTCGTTAGCAAGAGTTGAAGGGAAGCCTTGGTCGCCTAGGTTAGGTAACGGAGCCAAAACAGGGTGAGGAAAATGACTGTATGGGAGGAAGGCATTGCATGGGATGTTGAAGCCTAAGTTAGATAAAAAGAAAGCCAACAGAGATGGCTGGGAGGGATGGAAGTGCTGGAAAACTGGCTATACACATGGGCAATGATCAAATAAGTGATTATGTTGAAGATAAGGGGAGCAAGATTTTACATTTTTAGAAAAAGCAATTATAAATGTGGAAACGGAGAAAGTTAGACTGGGATTGGAGATAATAGTGTGAACTCATGGTTTCTGACATATATAGACAGATAACAGAAATATATATAGATGTAAATGTGTGTATACAGGTTAAATACACACACACACACACACACACACACACACACACACACATATTTCCTACCTCTGTACACTGATATGGTCTGGAAGCAGTGATATCCCAATAGTAATAAGTACACCTAGTACTCAGATCTTGGTTTCAAAATATGGTTTTTCACTAAAAGGAACCAAGGCTCTTTGGAGAAATGACTGATTCCCAGGCTGGACAGAAAAGTGCAAGATGAACCTGGAAACGCTCAAAAGATGATGGGGATATGTCAAAAGAACACAGAAAGCGGCTTGAAAGGAGCTCCCACTGGGACAATTTGAGCATCAAAATAATTATTTTGCAATGAATCAGTAGTTAGTAATGAATTAGAACACTGACTAAATACGACTGAGTCCATAGTGATATAAATAAATGAATAAACTGAAACTTTGAAGAGGAACAAAATATTTGCATAGTTTCAAAACACCTCCCCACAAGACACTTATTAATTAGTGTATGGTTTCCTAGTGTTGTGGTACTTTATTACTGAGTGGCTTAAAACAACAGAAATTTATTGTCTCATAATTCTGGAGGCTAAAAGTCCAAAATCAAAGTGTGAGCAGGGCTATGATCCCTCTACAACTGAGCAGAATCCTTCCCTGCCTTTTCCTAGCTTCTGGTGGTGGCCATCAACCCTTGGAATTCCTTGGCTTGCAGATGCATCACTACAATATCTGTCTTGGTTGTCACATGATATTATTCCTGTGTGCATCTGTATCCAAATTTCCGTCTTCTTACAAGGACACCAGTTATATTGGATTAAGGCTCATCCTAATGACCTCATCTTAATTTAAGTACATCTGTAAAGACCCTATTTCCAAGTAAGGTCATTTTCACGTGTACCAGAGAGTTAGGGCTTCAACATTATCTTCTGGGGTACACAATTCAACCCACAGCAATGACCAAGTGAAAACTTTTCAGTGGACAAGCTGGGAAGATGCCACACTAATAAGATACGAAAGGGAATGTTACAGGTAGTAAGACAAATCAAACTTGTGTGCTAACTGAAAGGATGAAATGAGAAGAACACAATCACTTCTGTGATATTCCTACTAAAGATATATAACCTCAATCTGATCAAAAAGAAACATCATATAAATCCAAATTGGGGGACACTGGACAAACTATTTGACTTGTAATCTCCAAACATATTTAGGTCATGAAAATTAAAGAAAAGACTGAGGAACTGTTCCAGATCAGTGGAAAATGGAAATGCAATAAATGAAACCTCTGATTCTGGACAGGAGCTTTTGTTATAAAAAGTGGTCAATTTGAATAGGGGCTGAGGATTAGATAATAATGCATGAAATGTATCAATTAATTTCATGATTAAACAGCTACACCTTATGGTTATGAAGGAGAAAATAATTGTCTTGGAGGAAAATACTCATGAAAATATTTGTGGGTAATGGGGTGTCAGCAACTTTTTTTTCTTTTTTGGGGGGGTGTGTGTTTATTTTTATTTATGTATATATTTACTTATCTTCATTCTTTTTTTAATTAATTTTTATTGGAGTATAGCTGCTTTACAATGTTGTGTTCGTTTTTGCTGTACAGCAAAGTGAATCAGTTATACTTATTTTCAAATGACTCCCCCCCACAAAAAGGTCTTCATAATATACTTAAGTTATTTCTTTAAGTTTGAGAGTGTTACAAAATAAAACAAAGAAGACTGAAAAAAAATGAGAGAGGAAAAAATGAAAATAGACTGACAGAATTTTACCAGAAAAATTGAATTATTTCTGAAGAAAAATCAAATGGCAATTCTAGAACTGAAAAATAAGCCAACTAAATTAACTGATGGGTTAAACAATAGATAAGATTCAGCAGAAGAGAAAATTAATGAATTAGAAGACTGGTTAATAGAAAATATCTAGAAGGGAAGCACCGAGGAGAAAAGGATAGAAAATACAGAAACTAACATAAAAAGACATTTGGAACACTGATGAGATCTAGTGTACAAATTAATAGAGCTCCAGGAGGAGAAGAGATATAATGGAATAGAAACAATACTTGGCAAGAAAACATCCCAAAATTTATAAGAAACATTAAGCTACTCATTATGGGTTGAATTGTGCCCCTCAAATCATACACTGACAGTCCTAACTGTATACCTCAGAATGTGACCTTATTTGGAGACAGAGTTTTTACAGAGGTAATCAAGTTAAAACAAGGTCATTAGGATGGGCCCTAATCCAATATGACTGGTATCCTTAACAAAAAAGTGAAAATTTGGAAACAGAGGGAAGGCAATGTGAAGAGATATAGGGAAGAAACAGCCATCTACAAGTTAAACAGGAGAAGCCAGGAACAGAATCTTCCCTCACAGCCCTCAGAAAGAATCAACCCTGCTAATAACACCTTGATTTTGGACTTACAGCCTTACAGTATGAGACAATAAATTAATGTAGTTTGAGCTACCCACTCTCAGGTACTTTGTTATAGCAGCCCTAGTAAATTAATACACCACGGACTCAAAAAGTTCTGCACACCCTAAACCAGATGAATACGAAGAACACTACACCTAGGCACATCACTGTATAACTACTGAAACCAAAGATAAAAATATTAATAGCAAATCAAATGCAGTAAAATAAAAAGGCTAATAACACTAAATAAATACTGACTACATACAACAACTATAGAATATGTATGTGTATAATTAAAATATATAACAATAAAAACATATAAACATATAAATCTGAATGGTGGAAATAGTTCCTTTGATGCTATCTCCAAGGAAGCTATGAAGTTAAAGACCTAAGCAGTGATTTCAGCAGCTGCCCAGTGCCAGGCAAAGAGTTTAGAGTTTATGCACTGTCAATTTAGAGAGGCTTAGTAAACACCTTCACTTCCTATTAAAACCCCACAAAGGCCATTGATTAGGAGTAAGGATCATGTCCCAGGACTAAGGGTTATGTCCAAACAAACCTAAAACCAAGCCTTCACATCACAGTGATCCACTGATAATTTAACTGATTGCCAGAAAAAAACCTCAACACTTTTTAAAGGTAAAATGATACAATTCACAGTTTCCACAAGTATCACCCAGAAGGTCTCCTATAAAATAAATTCTTAGACAAGCAAACAGATAGCATATATAGGTATGATTAAAGTACACACACACACACACACACACATATCACAGAAAAAACAGTCAATAGGAGTACACCTAGAAATGACCCAGATACTGGAATTAACATATAAGGCCTTTAAGACAGTGATTACAAATACTACGTTAAAGAATTTTTAGGAAAAGATGAAGAACGGATGAATAGATGGGAAATCTCAACAAAGAAAAGGAGCTCTAAGAAAGAACGAAATGAAAATTCTAGAACTGAAAAATACAGCAGACTGGGCTTAGTAGAACAAAGAATATTTGAAGACAAGTAAATATAAAGTAGCCAAAAATAAGTCCAGAGAGAAAAAAGAATGAACAGAACAGACAGAAATCTAAGAACACATGGGACGTATAACTGGAGTCCCAGAAGGAAAAGAGAGTGAATGAAAAAGAAGGAATATTTTAAAAGATAATTGTCGAATAGGTTCTAAAACTGATGAACAATATCAAACCACAGATCCAAAAAGGTCAGTGAACCCCTTTTATCCCTTTGTAGCAGGATAAGCACAAAGAAGAAATCTAGGCACAGCTGACTTCTCAAGGGACGACAGGTAAGGAAACATTTTCAGGTAACGAAAGAAAAAAACTGCCAACTTATATAATTCTTTATCCAGTGAAAACACTTCTCAAAAATGAAGGTAAAATAAAGACATTTTAAGATAAACAAAAACTGAGAAATTCATCACCAACAGTCCTGCACTATAAGAAATGTTAAAGACTTTAGGCTGAAGGAAAATGATCCCAGAGGGAAACATGGATCTGCAAAAAGGAATGAAAAGCACTAGAAATAGTAAATATAAATTAATTTCTTTAAAAGTCTACTCACTGTTTAAGAAAAATAATAAAAATTACACTACATAAAATATACATAAGTAAAATAGTTAACAATAGCAGAAAGACCTGGGGGAAGGGAATCCTACTACTGTTAAGGTTCTTACATTATACATGAAGTAACAGAATATTAATTTAAGGTTTTATTATAACAATATTAAGATAGTAATATTAAATTAAGATAATTTAATTTAAGGCAATAAGTTAAGAGTGTCAGATTTGATTAAAAAACAATAAGCATAAAACAAAACCAAGATCCAACTATATGCTGTTTGTAAAAGACACATTTAAGTATAAAAACCTGTGAGATGTGGGACTTCCCTGGTGGTCCAGTGGCTTAGACTCCGAGCTCCCAATGCAGGGGGCCCGGGTTCAATCCCTGATCAGGGAACTAGATCCCACATGCCTCAACTAAGAGTTTGCATGCCACAACTAAAGCTCGTGCATGCTGCAACCAAAATCCCGCATACCACAACGAAGATCCTGCATGCCACAACTAAGACCTGGCACGGCCAAAACCAAACAAACAAAAAACTTGTGAGATGCAGCTTAGAGGGAAGTTTACTGTGTTAAATATACATAGTTTTAAAAAGCTGAAAATCAATTATCTAAATATTCATCTTAAAAAATCAGAAAAAGTATAGGAAATGAAATAATATAGAAGAAAGAATATCTCCCAGTGTACTGCATATAACAAGAGTAAGTTTTATTTTGTGAAACTTTTGCTGTATATGTGCACGTGTGTATGGTTCTTAGTTTCCATGTAAAATCTTTCTTTCATATGGACTGTGGTCAAAATCTTTTTGAGAATATTGCTTTAAGGTTTAACTGTTTCCACAAAAGTCAACCTGGATTATTTCAATAACCTACTAACTTGTCTCCCTACCTTTAATAGTCTCCTATTCTCCATTCTGCTATCTTGATTCCAAAATGCAGACTTGATCACATCATCGGCAAAATTAAAATCCTACAACTGCCTTCCACTGCTTTCAGGGTAAAATTCAAAGACCTTAGAATAAATATAGGCCTTTCAGGACCATGTTCTTGACTCCCTCTCCAGTTTTATTTATCACTTCCTCATAAATGCCTAGCTATAAGAAACTACTTTCAGGTCCACCAATTTTGCCATGCTCTCTTTCATTCCCATGCTTTGAAAATGCTCTTCAGAGAATATGGTCTTTCATTTAGCTAATTACTGCAACTTTAGAGTTTAGCTCCTTTGGGAAAAAATTTCTCCATATCCTCCATTCCCACTCCCAAATTAGCTAAAGTACCTATTCAATCTGTTCTCTTAGCACCCTATAGTCACCTTCATTATAGCATTTATTACACAGAATTGCAATTATGTGTGCTCAATGAATGCTTGCTGAACAAACTTCTCCCAGCCATTTGCTAAGGATCCTCCAAAGCAGACTAAATGATTTTATATAATTTCATAAATAAGTAACGATGGTTCACTTCTCAAAAATTATAAAATGGTCTTTTGAGTAAAAATGGTAAACTAATCACTCCTGTTCAGTGTCTCTCCCTCCTGGGACTCCTATAAAATGAATAGTAAAGGAACACAAAGGTATAAACCAGTAACAAGGAAAAGGTTTTGTAAGAGTAAGAAGTAATGAGGCAGGGTAGAGAAAAATGAGGTTAGGAGTATGCAGAAAGGGAGTTATACCTGGGAAAGGAGCTGACCTGTCTTGCAGAATCCCTGAGAAGTTTTGATCAAGGAAATGATGAGTATAAAAAAGTGGAGTGAGTAGTGGAGTTGAAATCAGAAATTAAAAGTGTGAATACCTTGGGGACTTCCCTGGTGGTGCAGTGGTTAAGAATCCATCTGCCAATGCAGGGGACACAGGTTTGAGCCCTGGTCCCGGAAGATCCCACATGCCGCAGAGCAACTAAGCCTGTGCGCCCCAACTACTGAAGCCCGTGCACCCAGAGCCCATGCTGCACGAGAAGCCACCGCAGTGAGAAGCCCACACGCTGCAACGAAGAGTAGCCTCCGCTTGCCTCAACTAGAGAAAGCCCATGCGCAGCAATGAAGACCCAACACAGCCAAAAATAAATAAATAAATTTATTAAAAAGAAAAAAAGTACTATATACTGGGAATTCCCTACAGGTCCAGTGGTTAGGACTCCCTGCTTTCACTGACGAGGGCGCAGGTTCAATCCCTGGTTCGGGAGTTAAGATCCCACAAACTGGGTGGTGTAGCCAAGATCCCACAAACTGAGTGGTGCAGCCAAAAAAAAAAAGTACTTAAAGTATTATATACTTTTATAACCATATATAGTGATTAAAACTAAAAAAAAATTAAAATAAAGTACAAAACAGTTTCTTTCAGGGGCCATTAGACAAATGTCGAATTATCAACCCCTCTTCCAGTTGAGGTGGGGAGAAAGAGGTTCCTTAATTGAGTTGATGAAATTCAGAAACAATGTTTCCATCTAGTATCCTGGGTTTAAAAATATATATATACATACTTCTGCCCAATTTTATATCCCGTAACAGTAACTTGGCACACTCCCACTGAAACACTAAGACATGAGGCTTTAGCAAAGCTTAATGGTCAGGGTATTCACGAGCTTTAGCATCAAAAAGACCGAGGTCTTAATTCAGACACCTTCACTTGCTAGCTATAATACTACCTTGTACAAGGTTACTAACCCTCTTCAAAAGTAACTTCTTTGGGACTTCCCTGGTAGCGCAGTGGTTAAGAATCCTCCTGTCAATGCAGGAGACAGGGGTTCAAGCCCTGGCCTCGGAAGATCCCATATGCTGTGGAGCAACTAAGCCCGTGTGCCACAACTACTGAGCCCATGTGCTGCAACTACTGAAGCCCACACGCCTAGAGCCCGTGCTCCGCAACAAGAGAAGCCACTGCAATGAGAAGCCCCCGCACTGCAACGAAGAGTAGCCCCCGCTAGCCGCAACTAGAGAGAGTCCGCGCACAGCAACGAAGACCCAACACAGCCAAAAAATAAATAAATTTATAAATAAATTTATAAAAATAAAAGTAACTTCTTCATCTGTGAACTAGAGATAATAATACTTATCCTAATAGAGTTAGATAACACATATAAACAGTCACAGATATATGGTAAGCAATTGATGTAAGACAGCTTTAATCATTACTTACATTGGCCACCACTTTTACTTCTTTGTACTGTGCTTCATAGAAAATTCCAGCATTTTCAAGTGCTTCTGTTAGTGAGGGCCCATTTTTCACCTGCTTATCTAGTCCATTCACAAATTCCTCCAGCTTGGCACTTGCCTCTTCAAATTCTTTGGAGAATTTCTTCCCACCTG
Source organism: Pseudorca crassidens (assembly GCF_039906515.1). Lineage (NCBI taxonomy): Eukaryota > Metazoa > Chordata > Mammalia > Artiodactyla > Delphinidae > Pseudorca > Pseudorca crassidens. Next base: position 107,926,240 of record NC_090297.1, on the reverse strand, counting down.
TCTTATCTAAAATAACAAGAGGAAGTATTCTGTAATATTCTTAGTCTCATAGTTACACCTTAAAGAAGCTTCTCTAAATCACAAAAATCCCAAACAGATTATTTAAATGGTTTGTGTGATCCTGCTGTAGTGAAGCAAGAGTGCATGATGAAGACACTTGTAATTAAGGTAAAGAAAGAAAGTTCAACTAAATGAAAGTTTGTTGACTGCTTTTATTCACAAATTTGATGTCACACTGCTACTTAGGAATAATGGAACGAGGCTCAATTCTGTACACTTATACCATTAACTTTTATACTATAGACTATAATAAGATATATCTCTTAGATGAAAAAACAGAGGTTCAGAAAAGTAAAGACAGGGCTTCCCTGGTGGTGCAGTGGTTGAGAGTCCACCTGCCGATGCAGGGCACACGGGTTTGTGCCCCGGTCCGGGAAGATCCCACATGCCGCGGAGCGGCTAGGCCCGTGAGCCATGGCCGCTAGGCCTGCGCGTCCGGAGCCTGTGCTCCGCAACGGGAGAGGCCACAACAGTGAGAGGCCCGCGTACCGCAAAAAAAAAAAAAGAGAAAAAAAAGAAAAATAAAGATAAAGTGACTTCTTTGTGTATCAGGCTTAAAGATTATTCTTTCCTATCTGAAGATCTCTGGTAATTTGATATTAGAAGAGTACCATGAATTCTTTTTCAACAATAGTAACACTGTATGACATTGTAAACTGTTTCTTACTCTCCTAAGTACTTTTTTCCCAGTGATGTTGGAATATGGCCTTAGGTGTGGATATAAATTTAGGCTTTGCATTTTATCAGCTGTGTAACTTGGGCAAGCTTCTTATCTCCTTATGAAGCCTCAGATTTCTCATGTCCAAAACAGAGGTTTTTAACATGCTTCTGAGTTGTTGTGAGGACTAAATTAGATAACATATGTTAAATTTAAAGCATGGTACAAGAACAAAATAGGTGCCAAAACAAATAGCTGGTAGTCATTTACTCATTATTTCAAAAATAGTTATCGAATGCCTATTATGTGCCAGGTATTGCTCTAGGCACTAGGATACAGCAAGAACAAATAAGGATAATTTCTACTTTCATGAGATTTACATTCTAATAAATTAATGATTATTATTTATAATCTACAATGTAAGGAAAAGAGAGCAAGTCACTAGATTTTATGAGGCATTACAGTGACCTTATTTATTTATTATTGTTTTGGTTGCACCACGTGGCTTGCAGGATCTTAGTTCCCTGACCAGGGATCGAACCCAGGCCCAGAGCAGTGAAAGTGCCACATCCTAACCACTGGACCACCAGGGAATTCCCTACAGTGACCTTATTGAAGAGCACAGCCAAACCAGTTAATCACTTGTGTGAAATACCCCTATCATAATCCAACACATCAAGAAAGGACTAGAAGTGGGGAAAAGGACAGAATTTACTATTTAAAAAATTTTTTAAAAATTTACTTCTTCTCCAGCTTTATTGAGATATAATTGGCATATAACATTGTTTAAGGTGTACAATTTGAAGGCTAGGAATTTACTTATGAAATTGACATGCATGAAATCACCACCTGGGAAAGAGGTACCACAACTATTCTCTATAATGTGAGGTCTTTATGCAAGAAGTCAGTCTGATCACTTGAAGATGACATATCTAGAAAGAAAATCCGACTTATTCTATTTAAAGGGATGTAGGTGTTACCTTTTAAGCATTTGAGAGTTTCTGTGCTGCACACATCCACCCTCATAGTTGACAGCTGTTTTTCTTTCAATTCTATCTGATCTTCTGAGCGCTTGTACAGCAACAGCTCTTCAATGAGGGCCTGAGACTGAACACAGACCAGGGTCATATTTAATTTATGAAATCATCCACTTATTCTACCTTTCCACACTGAAGTAAAACATGAATAAAACCTAACAAAGTCACGAGAGGCAAAAACCCTTCATATTTCCTCATAATCAGGGATATCAAATATCAACATCAATTCTCATGTCAAAACCATATTTTCAGTTACATACTTTAAAAGAAACTTTTCCTTATTTATTCAAAGCTAATTTATGCTAATTTATGGATACAGAGTTAAGACTGAAACAGACAAAGGTCCACTTATATCTTCTTTAAATTTTAACTAGATAAACGGTCTTATTATGTTAACTTTAAGCAAATTTTAATTTAATACAGTTTTACAGAAAGATGAATCCCTTGTTGGGATTCAACACAAAATTCAGCTGGTAATAGATACTTCAGAAGAAGCTTACTTCGTCCTTTAGAGATACAGATAAAACTCTTAAGTTTTAGACAGTCTGAACATGTTTAAAATATAACTGATGTATAACTGAATAAAAATAAATCTTTCAGGATGGACTATACAGAAAGCTGACACAAAAGGGGTGAATAATATTTTGGCATGTTGAACATATTCTGTAACTTACTCGAAATTCAGCAACTATCTTAGACTTGAGAGCAGCTTTTGGATTCGTGGATGCTGTTGGAATTAAACAAAAGGTCATTTAAGAATATAGACACAAAATGTTGACTAATATTCAGGAAAATTTCCAGTTTTATAGTTAAGGGTGTACTCTTTGAATATATGTCGAACATGCACATTTAAATCATGGTATAATTCCTAGAATAGTGGAATATGAAATCTGAACACTCCCAAGCATGGTAAATATAAAAATACACTATTTAGATAGGTCTAACCTACTTACCTCCAACATACCCTGTAAGTCTGAAGTCCTAGAATTATTGATTTGGAGATACTGAGATACATGAAGTACCTTTTTGCCTAGTCTGAGTGTAAGAGGATCTTAACACCTCAAATTAAGAGTGTTCAGGAGCAGGACATCCAATTAATCCTGCACACTGGCTGAAGAAAATTTACTTAGAAGCATCAACTCTATTCCTATGTATTTAATTCTGGATTTCTTTTTCTGCTGACTCAATTCATAGCAAAAATAGGCAGGGAAAGTTCTAAGTACAATACCACTGTGGTTGAACTTTGGCTGAAATGATGACTCTTGTTGTTCCTAAGCATGCAACTTACGACCAAAAGGATGTGAGAGGATTCCCTTAATCATGATGAATATCACATGCTTGCTGGAGCAAAACCATCCCAAGTGTCTTGTTTCACCTCCCAATTCTCACTGTCTTTTACCTTGTTCCCTCCACACCTTCAAGTCTTTCTCAATATTCCTCAGTTTGGCCCACAGCAGCCTATCACATGCAGTATTCCACTCCCTTGATCTCATGCTGGGTAAACATGATAAACACAGCAGGAGCTCCTGTTAGAGAATGAGCTTCTGGCCAGGATTTGAGGCCCATGTCTAATCTGGTAGAGTATATCCCCAAATCTGAAGGATTTCATGGCTCCCACAGAAAGGCTTCTTAATGCCTAGTCTCCTCTTCAGCTCTGTTGTTTAATGCCAGCTGCCTCTAACTTCACATATCCTTGAACCTGAAAGTTAGCCTGGGCACTATCACGTATTTTTTTCTTCTTTCAATCCCCCAACTACTCTTGAATCTTCACTCATTTAAACCCTTTTTCTGCATTTCCTTTGTTTAAAAGTAGTTCTATTTTTATTTTTTTAAAGAAGTAACTCCATGATGGCTTGTTTAGTGCAAGTCACTGGGAGCCTCCCAGGCCTGGAAAACACAGGCTTGCCCATGGTTTATGCCAGGTACGATGTCAAATGGTCTACATTTTCTTCTGCTCCAAAAAGAGGAGGTAATTTATATTAGTTGAGATTTTGTTCCTTACTTTGTGATTTCTTCCACTGCTTATTCGGTTGTTTGTTCAGATTTTCTTTCAGCTGCTTCTGAGTTTTGAAAGTGGTACCTGGAAAACATTTCAGTTTTTGCAATCTGGCGTTATGGGAAGCTGTTCTGTCTGTCCACTTCAGTGTCAAAGTTGAAGCATGAAAAAAGGCAATCCGAGACTGTGTGTTGTTTCTTTCTTTCCTTTTCTTTCATTTTTATAAAAAGATAAAAACACCCACCAGATCTAAGAAGCTGATAAATAAACATGATTTTACATCAATGAAATAACAAATTTTGAGAATAGGGTAGAAGCTTAAAAACACCAGGTAACACATTCAAATGAAGAATTTAACAGCTTCTTAGAAGATGCTATTTTTAAAGCAAATTTCTAGTCAAATTATGGTCATGGTATCAGATATCACCTACTGCTATTCAATGACTTAATTACATGTATCTAATACATAGGAACTAAGTAATTTAAATAACACCAGTACACAACTTACTGCAAATCTAAACCAAAAGAGAGACCGAAGAATGCCAATACATGCTTACTACCCAACAGCTTACTGAAAACTGAAACCCTGTCCAAAAATTGTCCCATAAGTAAGAGGACAGGGCAGTAATTATTAAACACAAAAGATGAACAGTTTAAAGCACTCAACTGAAGTAAAGCAAATGCAGGAAAATAATTAGATGGTCAACATCACTTAATATGCTTTACTTTCTTTAGTCAATAAAAACGAAATTCAACCCTCCCCAAACCAATTCTACTTAAATTTTAATGCAAACCGATTTTTACAATTATTTAATTTTAAACAAACAGGGCCAGATCCAAAAGTTTATTTTTCGTTATTAAGCAAAAGGACCAAATCTATAAAATATATATATATAATTTTAAAGACTGAACAATGACTCAATCTTTCTTTTAGGAGAGAAAAAATACTTACTCAAAGCTTCTCTTAACGCCATAATCATTTCTTCTGGGTATACATTTCTATCTTCCCAGATTTTAAAGATTCGTTCTATAGACTTAGAGACAGATGGATCCCTGAGAAGAAAGAAAAAGTGAGACAGACATATAAAAATGTTAACTTACATCTCAAACTAGAAATCTGAAAATAAAGTTGTCAACAAAATTATTTTCCAAATGTCTTCTCATGTTTATTTTAAAACATTTTTTCCTGGTGTCTAGGGCTAAAATCTTAAAAACTCTTATTCAACACTTTTTACTACTGATATAGATGAGGCTATGGATAACACATTGAACTTTTAAAAAATTTACTGAGAGTAATATTGGTTCATAATATAAGTTTCATGAGTACATTATATTTCTACTTCTGTATACACTAATGATTATACACTCATGAGCATGCTCATGATCAAAAGTTTAAGTTTCCATCCATCACCATACAGTTGACTCCATTCATCCATTTCACACTCCCTCCACTACCCTGCCACGCTGGTAACCACTACTCGGTCCTCTGTATCCATGTGTGTGTTTGGTTTGGTTTGTTCAGTTATTTTATTTTTAATTTTTAAAACATATTCCATGTATGAGTGAAAACATAAGGTACATCTTTCTTCACCTGACTTAACTTCATTTAGCCTAATACCCTCAAGGTCCATCTGTGTTGTCACAGATGGCAAGATTTCGTCTTTTTTTTTTAATGGCTGAATGGTATTCCACTGTGTGTGTGTATATATATATATATATATCTCACACCTTCTTTATCCATTCATCCATTGATGGGCACCTTAGGTTGTTTTCCTATCTTGGCTATTGTAAATAATGCTGCAATGAACAGAGGGGTGCATATATCTTTTCAAATTAGTATTTTCATATTCTTTGGATAAATACTCAGAAGTAGGATATCTGGACATGTGGTAGTTCTATTCTTAATTTTTTGAGGAATCTCCATACTGTTTTCCATAGTGGCTGCACGGATTTACACTCCCACCAGCAGTGTATGAGGTTTCCATTTTTTCCACATCCTCTCCAACACTTGTTATTTCTTGCCTTTTTGATAACAGCCATTCTAATGGTTGTGAGGTGATATCTCACTGTGGTTTTGATTTGCATTTCTCTAATAATTAGTGATGTTCAACATTTTTTCACATGCCTGTTGGCCATTTGTATGTCTTCTCTGGAAAAATGTCTATTCAGCACCTCAGCTCATTTTTTTTTTTTTTTTTTTTTGCGGTACAAGGGCCTCTCTCACTGTTGTGGCCCCTCCCGCTGCGGAGCAACAGGCTCCGGACGCGCAGGCCCAGCGGCCATGGCTCACGGTCACAGCCGCTCCGCCGCACATGGGATCCTCCCGGACCGGGGCACGAACCCGCGTCCCCTGCATCGGCAGGCAGACTCTCAACCACTGTGCCACCAGGGAAGCCCCTCTGCTCATTTTTTAAACAGGTTACTGGTTTTGCTGTTGTTGAGTTGTATGAGTTCTTATATTTTGGATATTAACCCCATTATCAGTTATTTGATTTGCAAATACCTTCTCCTATTCAGTAGGCTGTCTTTTTATCGATGGTTTCCTTTGCTGTGCAGAAACTTTTTAGTTTGATGTAGTCCCATTTGTTTATTTTTCCTTTTGTTTCCCTTGCCTGAGGAGACATATCCAGAAAAGTAATGCTAAGACCAATGTCAAAGACCTTACAGCCTACGATTTCTTCTAGGAGTTTTATAGTTTCAGGTCTTACATCATCTTTAATCCATTTTGAGTTAATTTTTCTGTCTGTTGTGAGACAGTGGCCTAGTTTTGGGGTTTGTTTTGTATGTTGCTGTCTTGTTTTTCCCACTACCATTTACTGAAGAGACTATCCTTCCTCCATTGTATGTTCTTTGCTCCTTTGTTGTAAATTAGTTGTCCATAAATGCATAGGCTTATCTCTGGGCTTTCAATTTTGTTCCACTGATCAAGGTATTTGTTTTTCTGTTAATACCATGATGTTTTGGTTACTATGGCTTTGTAATATCATTTGATATCAGGGTGTGTGATACCTACTGATTTGTTCTTTTTTCTCAGGATTACTTTGGCTATTCAGGGTCTTTTGTGGTTCCATACAAATTTTAGAATTTTTGTTCTATTTTGGTGAAAAACGTCCTTCAGATTTTGATTGGAATTGCATTGAATCTGCAGATTGCTTTAGGTAATATGAACATTCTGACATTAATTCTTTCAATCCATGAGCGTGGAATATCTTTCCATTTATTTGTGTCTTCTTCAATTTCTTTCAACAATGTCTTATAGTTTTCAACGTACTGGTCTTTCACCTCCTTGGTTAAATTTATTCCAGGTATTTCATTCTTTTTTGTTGCAATTGTAAATGGGATTGTTTTGTTTTCTTAATTTCTTTTTCTGCTAGCTCATTGTTATCATACAGAAATGAAACCAATTTCTGTACACTGATTTCATATTCTGAAATTTTACTGTATTTGTTTATTGATTCTAATAGGTTTTTAAAACAATTTTTTAAATTAATTATTTATTTAGTTTTGGCTGTGCTGGGTCTTCGTTGCCACACGCAAGCTTTCTCTAGTAATGGCGAACAGGGGCTACTATTCGTTGTGGTGCGCGGGCATCTCATTGCAGTGGCTTCTCTTGTTGCAGAGCATGGGCTCCAGGTGCGTGGGCTTCCACAGTTGTGGTGCATGGGCTCAGTAGTTGTGGCTCGTGGGCTCTAGAGCACAGGCTCAGTAGTTGTGGCGCAGGGGCTTGTTGCTCCGCAGCATGTTGGATCTTCCCGGACCAGGGATCAAACCCGTGTCCCCTGCATTGGCAGGCAGATTCTTAACCACTGCGCCAGCAGGAAAGTCCCTGTACCCACTTTATTGAGGGTTTTTAATTATAACTGGGAGTTGAATTTTGTCAAATGCTTTTTCTGCCTCTATCGAGATGATCATATATTTTTTGTTTTCTTTTGCGGTACGCAGGCCTCGCACTGCTGTGGCCTCTCCCGTTGCGGAGCACAGGCTCCAGACGCGCAGGCTCAGCAGCCATGGCTCACGGGCCCAGCCGCTCCGCAGCATGTGGGATCTTCCCGGACCGGGGCACGAACCCGCGTCCCCTGCATCGGCAGGCAGACTCTCAACCACTGCACCACCAGGGAAGCCCGATCATGTTTTTTAATCCTTCTCTTTGTTAATGTATCATGTTGATTTACAGATGTTGACCCACCCTTGCATCCTTGGAATATATCACACTGGATCATGGTGTATGATCCTTTTATGATTCAGCTTGCTAACGTATTTTTCCTTTTTTTTTAAATTGACATATAGTTGATTTATAATGTTGTGTTAGTTTCTTTTTTTCTTAAATTTATTTATTTTATTTATATTTATTTTTGGCTGCATTGGGTCTTCGTTGCTGTGCACCGGCTTTCTCTAGTTGCGGTGAGCGGGGGCTACTCTTCACTGCAGTGCATGAGCTTCTCATTGTGGTGGCTTCTGTTGTTGCAGAGCATGGGCTTCAGTAGCTGTGGCTCACGGGCTCTAGAGTACAGGCTCAGTAGTTGTGGCACATGGGCCCAGTTGTTCCACAGCATGTGGGATCTTCCCGGACCAGGACTTGAACCCGTGTCCCCTGCACTGGCAGGCAGGTTCTTAACCACTGAGCCACCAGGGAAGCCCCATACAATGTTGTGTTAGTTTCTGATGTACAGCAAAGTGATTTGGTTATACACATATATATTCTTTTTCCCATTCTTTTCCATTATAGGTTATTACAAGGTACTGAATATAGTTCCCTGTGCTATACAGTAGGACCTTGTTGTTTATCTATTTTATATATAGTAGTGTGTATCTGTTAATGTCAAGTTCCTAATTTATCCACCTACCCTTTCCCCTTTGGTAACCAGAAGTTTGTTTCCTATGTCTGTGAGTCTGTTTTTGTTTTGTAAATAAGTTCATTTGTATCATTTTAAAAGATTCCATATGTAAGTGATATCATATATTTGTCTTTCTCTAACTCACTTCATGTAGTATGATAATCTCTAGGATCCATCCATGTTGCTGCAAACAGCATTATTTCATTCTTTTTTATGGTTGAGTAATATTTCATTGTATGTGTGTGTGTACACACACACACACACACACACACACTACATCTTCTTTACCCATTCACCTGTCGATGGACACTTAGGTTGCTTCCACATCTTGGCTATTACAAACAGTGCTGCTATGAACACTGGGGCACATGTATCTTTTTGAATTAGTTTTCATCTTTTCTGGATACATGTCCAGGAGTGGGATTGCTGGATCATACGGTAACTCTATTTTTAATTTTTTTAAGGAACTTCCATACTGTTCTCCACAGTGGCTGCACCAATTTACAGTTCCACCAACACTGTAGGCGGATTCCCTTTTCTCCACACCCTCTCCAGCATTTGTTATTTGTAGACTTTTTGATGATGGCCATTCTGACTGGTGAGGTGATTCCTCATTGTAGTTCTGATTTGCATTTCTCTAATAATTAGTGATGCTGAGCATCTTTTCATGTGCCTGTTGGGCATCTGGATGTCTTCTTTAGAGAAAAGTCTGTTTAGGTCTTCTGCCCATTTTTTGATTGGGTTGTTTGTTTCTTTGATATTGAGCTGTATGACCTATTTGAATATTTGGGAAAATAAGCCCTTGTTAGTCTCATTGTTTGCAAATATTTTCTCCCAGTCCATAGGTTGTCTTTTCATTTTGTTTATGGTTTCCTTTGCTGTGCAAAAGCTTGTTAAGTTTAATTAGGTGCCACTTGTTTACTTTTGCTTTTATTTTTTTTTTTGCCTTGGGATACTGACCTAAGAAAACATTGCTATGATTTATGTCAGAGAAGGTTTTGCCTATGTTCTCTTCTAGTTTTATGGTGTCACGTCTTATATTTAAGTCTCTAAGCCATTTTGAGTTTATTTTTGTGTATGGTGTGAGAAAGTATTCTAACTTCACTGATTTACATGTGGCTGTCCAGTTTTCCCAACATCACTTGCTAAAGAGACTATCTTTTCTCCATTGTATATTCTTGCCTCCTTTGTTGAAGATTAGTTAACCATAGGTATGTGGGTTTATTTCCGAGTTGGCTTGCTAATGTTTTGTTGAGAACTTTTGCATCTATGTTCACGAGATACTGGCCTGTAATTTTCTTTTTTGTGTGTTGTCTTTGTCTGGTTTTAGTATCAGGGTGACCAGACTCGTAAAATAAGTTAGGATGTGTTCCCTCCTCTTCAATTTTTTAAAATAGTTTGAGGAGGACAGGTACTAAATCTTCTTTGAATGTTTGTCTACTGCCAGGTTTTAAGTGTGGAAAGTCCTCCTACCAGAGATTTTTTACATTATAACTTATTTTCTTTCATCTCTCTTTTCATGATTAACGTTTCTTTTTTTCTTCCTCTGTTTTGGTTTATTTATTAATTTAATTAATGGAAAATAGGCATACCCTAATATTTCTTTTTAATGTTCAGCTGTATAATTCATTTAAAGACCACTGGTGTATAAATGTAAAGTTAAGCTCTAATCTAAACAGATTTCCAATTAATTGTTTCAATATCATAATTTCTCTTTTCCTCACTCATTTACTGTGCTTCCTCTAGAATATAATTATTAATCTTTTTCTTGGCTGTAAATTCTGTACCATTGATCCATTTTTACACCATACTGTATTATCTTCAAAACTGTAGCTTATCTTCCCTCATTACGATTATACTTCAGAACATTTCTTATATTTTCATTTGCTTATTTTCCTGGAGTAAATTTAGAGTAATGTTAAGTTCCAAAAGAGGTGCTATTTTGGCATTTTTAATTTGAATTATATGAGGAGAATATATTAATTTAGACAAAGCATTATTTTCTAATTAATATTTGTGAATTATTAATACATTTTTCTTTACTGCAGCAAAGCATTAGTAAATTTATATTCAACATTCCCAAATACAATTTATTCATAAAGGTCTCACATATTTCCTGTTAAGGCTATTCTTAGGTATTTCATATATTTTATTGCTAGTATGATTCACCATCCCTCTTACTGCTAACTTCCCAGAGTAAAAGTGATTCAGAAGTTTGTTGATGGTAAATTGTTCTCAGTTTTTGTTTCTCTGGAGAATCATCTTTATATGGTTTGTCTAGCTCTTGAAAGTAGTCTTGCTTTGTAATGCAAATCCATGTTTTTTTAAATTAATTAATTTTTGGCTGCGTTGGGTCTTCATTGCTACACGCGGGCTTTCTCCAGTTGCAGCAAGTGGGGGCTACTCTTCGTTGTGGTGCACGGGCTTCTCATTGTCGTGGCCTCTCACTGTGGAGCATGGGCTCTAAGCACGAGGGCTTCAGCAGTTATGGCTCGCGGGCCCTAGAGCACAGGCTAAGTAGTTGTAGTGCACGTGCTTAGTTGCTCCATGGCATGTGGGATCTTCCCAGACCAGTGCTCAAACCCGTGTCCCCTGCATTGGCAGGCAGATTCTTAACCACCGTGCCACCAGAGAAGTCCCACAAATCCACGTTGACGGCTATTTTCTTTCAATGCTATAAAAATATTTTTCGTAACTGCCTTCTGGTTTCACTGTTGCAGTTTAGAAGTCTGTTGTCAGTCTAACTGTAGTCCTTGTGCATGTGATCTGACTCTGTCTTTTCTCTTGACTACTTTGGTTTTTGTTTACTGTTTTTTCAACTGTCATAAAATAATAACATAAAACTTGCCATTTTAACCATTTTTAAATGTACAACTCAGTGGCATTAGTTATATCCACAATGTTGTACAATGACCTCTGTCTGTTTCCAACAATTTTCACTGCCCTAAACAGAAACTCTGTAGCCATTAAACAATTAACTTCCTATTACCCCTTTCCTCCAGCTCCTAACAACTTCTAATCTTTCTGTCTCTACGGATTTACCTATTCTAGACATTTTCTATAAATGGAGTCATACAATATTTCCCGTATAACCACAATTCTACCTTCTGTTTCTATGAATCTGACTACTGTAGTTACTTCATATAAGTGGAATCATACAATAGTTGTGCTTCTGTGATTGGTTTATTTCACTTAGCATAATGTCTTCAAGATTCATCTACGTTGTATGCCAGAATTCTCTCCTTTTTAAGGTTGAATGATATTCTGTTTTATGTATATACCATATTTTGTTTATCTGTTCATCTGAAAATTGGGCTGCTTCCTTCTTTTGGCTATTGTAAAAAGTGCTGTTATGAACAAGGGTGTACAAACATCCATTTGATTTCCTGCTTTCATTTCTTTTTTTGTACATACCCAGGAGTAGAACTGCTGGATCATATAGTAATTCTCTGTTTAACTTTTTGAAGAACGATCAAACTTTTTCCATAGCAGCTGTACCATTTTACATTCCTACAGAGATGCAGAAGTTTTTCCTCATTCTCTCTAACACTTGTTATTTTCTGGTTTTATTTTGTTTTTAAATTAGTTATCCTAGTAGGCGTGAACGCTTTGGCTGCTTTTAAAAATCTTTTTGTTTTGTAATTTCATCACAATGAATGACTAGATATAAATTTTTTATTTACCCTGGTTAGTATATGTTGTGCTTCCTATCTTTGAAGATTCATGTTTTGTTTTGTTTGTTTCATCACTTTCAAAGTGTTCTCAGCCATTACCTCTTTGAAAGAACTCAGAAGTTCTCTCCTCCAGGATTCTCATTTGATGTTAATTAGGCCTTTCATTCTATTCTTCATTTTTCCACTTCCTTCTCTCTACTGCTGCATTCTAATTTCTTCAGAACTATTTTCTAGCTTAATCTCTTTTTCCCTTCTAGAATTCCTACTGGTTCTTTTGCCCAAATATCTTATCCATTGTTCATTTCATTCCATTTAATCTTTCTTTAACATCTCTTATAATTGTCTTATATACCCTGTCTGATAATTCTAGTATCTGAAGCTCATTGTGAGGGGATCTAAATCTGCTGATTCTCCTTTGTGGTGCTTTGTTTCCCAATGTATTTGGCGACCTTTGATGGTGAGCACATATTTTTTTGATCTATGAGATTCCTGGTGATCTACGTAGGAAATGTGTTCCTGGAGAGCAAATCTATACTGGAAGCCAGGGGGACTTATGACTCAAGACTGCTTTATCCCCTTTCCAGAGCCCAGATCATGTGGTAGGTACTCTGAGATAGGCATACTAATTAATGTCAGCTCTGCCATTCTAATATGTCCACTGTTATTGGTTCAGCTTATATTTTGTCAAGAATGTAATTGTTTTATTAAAAAGGACCCTTTGGAATTGATGGCTGGCCATTCAGCCAGAAGCCAAGTCATAATTATCTCTAAATGTCTGTTTACAGAGCTTCCTCCTGGCAGGAGTTATAACTTATTTACTGTTGCTTCTTCAGCACCTACAAAGTGTTCACTAAATAGTAAATGAATGAATGACAACTGGATTTTGTCATTTTCAAATCCAACTATTCATTATGAAGTCCCAACAGCTATTCGCCGAAGTCTCAAGTAAAATATGCTGGAAAAACAGCAACTGCTAAGAAATCATAAAAGTAAGACCAGGGTATAATATAGTAAAAAATAGCACTAGATGGGGAAACTAGAGGTTTTAGTTCTGGTTTCAGTGAGAAGTCTTTTGGGAACTAGGTTTCTTCATTTGTAAAATGATTTTTACTAAACAATTTCTGTTAGCTCTAAAATTCTTGGCTAGATTCGTTCTTTATATGAACACAGAACTCTCAAACTTCCACAATCCAACCATCTCTTGAATTTACAAATTCAACTAAAATAAAAAACCAAAACAAAATCCAAAATAGCAGTTTTACTTACCTTGTAATTCTAGACCTCTATTTCAGCCATTACTGATCACAACCTTAATTTCTACAGAACATACAATTATTACCACACACAACATAATTAAATATAAACTTTGTTGTTTGACTTATAAGTAACAAAAAAATTGACTGACTTGCAGAATTGCTAGGATGTTGAATAGATGCTTCCTATGCTAGCAACCCTCGCCCCTGGACCACTTCTAAAACAGCAAGGTATTAGCCAATTATTTCAAGGTATAAAGTTGATAAGGAGTACAAGAGGTGCCCAGGTATCACAGATAAAATAAAGAGAACTAGGGAATTTCCTGGCGGTCCAGTGGTTAGGACTCCGCGCTCTCACTGCCGAGGGCCCAGGTTTAGTCCTTGGTTGGGGAACTGACATCCCACAAGCTGCGCAGAGTGGCAAAAAAACAAAACAAAACAAAACCAGAACCAAACAGCATAATATTGTGCCTCACTCAAGAATATCTTTTCTTTATCAGTATCTTATTTCTGGGACATCATCAGAATAATGTGCTATATATCTTGCAGGTTCTTAATAAATATTTGCCAACTGACTGAATGGAAGACCAAATACTGGGTCAACTCAAGGAGGAGGCAGTCAATACTTAATCCAAAAAACCTTGTAGCTCAGAAATTAGATGGAGAGAGATTTTTATCTCTAAAAACTTGCTACTCTGTATCTCCTAAAATAATCCCCATTTATAAAACTTATCTTTTTTATTTGCCTATAACAAATGTTTTCCCTAGTGTGTCACTTGTCTTTAATTTTATGGTGTCTTCTATAATGCAGAAGTTTAATTTTGATGCACTTAAATTTACAAATACTTTTATTATCTGTTCTTGGTGTCTTAAGAGCTTTCTAAACTAACCCTTATAGTCATGAACATATTCATATTTTCTTCTAACATTTTAACGTTTTGTTTCATACATCAAGGTAATTCATTTGGGATATATTTTTGTGTACTGTGTTGGGAAACATTTAACATTTAATTTTATTTTTTCCACACAGAAAGTCCATGTCCCAGAATCACTTATTGAAGAGTTCATCTTCCCCCCAATGAACTGTAATGAAACTGCTACCATTTACAGAGGTCCCATATATGTATGAGTCCATTTGTGGGCTCTCTGTTTTGTTCCTTAAATCTATTTGTCTATGCTTGTATTAATACCATACTCTTTTAATTACTATAGCCAAATAATAATTCTTGATATTTCATAGGTTAAGTCCAACTTGGCTTTCTATCAACAGTCTTGACTACTCCTAAGACACTGACTCCTCTATATGAATTTTAGAATCAGTATAATGAATTTCTTAAAATGTCCTACTGGGAACTTGATTAAAGTGTACTGTATTTACATGCTGATTTTTGTGTTTTTGAAACTATTTATAATTTTCTTCATAAAGGTCTCAACACACTTTTGTTCTAGGTACCTATAAGCTTTTGTTGTTACTGCTAATAATATTCCTTTTTTCTTAAATTATATTTTAACTGGTTATTTCTGATATACTGAAATGCTATTGATTCTTATATGTTGATTTGTATCCAGCAACCTGGCTGAATCCTCATTAGTCTGTAAATTCTCTTGGATTTCCTATGAATATGATCGCAAAGTCTCCATTTATCTTTTTACCCTATATGATTCCCCTGAAAACATTTTATAGTTCTTCAACAACTATAAATCAGAATTTGCAAATTAAACAAAAATACAGTAAATACCATTCATCCTAACATTGATTTAAAGTGATAAATATTGTCGAAACCAAGTACAAGGTGCAATGCAAACATGATACTGAATATATACACTGAATTTAATATTTTTTTAATTTATCAAGCCTATAATACTATTATCATTCAATTATTTCACCATTTTTCTCCATTTGAACTACTATGAACTTTTTTTTCAGTCGAAATTATTAGTGCCTTCAACTGATACAAACCATTATTTATATATTAAAGCCATCTTTAACCTTTCCTCATTAGCCTTTGATAAAGTAATATTATCTTATGTCAAAATACAAACACATGATAACACAGCCACTGAAAATGAGTCACAGAACTGTTAATAAGGTAATCATACGGATGACAATGAATACACTTAGACAATCCACAGACCCTTTAAACTATATCTATGGACCCATCTAGGAATATCTAGGCCTGTACTTAAGAAATACAGCTTTACAGCTCTCCATGGTATTTCCATCCATGCATCAAGCTAACCAACCACCTATGATGTGACAAGCACTGTGCTGGGAGCAGAATGTCTGGGAGATAGAAACTGGTGACAAAAAGCATGTGTATCGGGCTTCCCTGGTGGCGCAGTGGTTGAGAGTCCGCCTGCCGATGCAGGGGACACGGGTTCGTGCCCCGGTCCGGGAGGATCCCACATGCTGTGGAGCGGCTGGGCCTGTGAGCCATGGCCACTGAGCCTGTGCGTCCAGAGCCTGTGCTCCGCAACGGGAGGGGCCACAACAGTGAGAGGCCCGCATACAGGAAAAAAAAAAAAAAAAAAAAGCATGTGTATCAATTACAAGGCAGTGTGTTAGGTGCTATGACAGAAGTAGAGACAGGTATAATGGTAGCAAAGAAGAATTGTTTAATCCAGACTAGGAAGTAGAAGTCAGGAAGGGAAAATTTCTTGAGGATACTAAGTGTATAAGGAAGGTGAAAGGATAGAGCAAACAAAACTCTACAGAGTTCATACCTAATTGGGAATACTGTACTGCTCTACGGTTGATTATACAATTTGTTCTACTAGGCTGCCAATTTGATTTTCAAAAGGAATCAACTTCTTAAATTCATTTACTTAATACTGTAATTTGAAAATTGTTTAGTCCAAATAAATCTTACATTATGGAAAAGTTGCATATAATTACATATGATATATATTATAAACAAATGATTAAAAAGTGAACAGCCATGTAATCACAACCCAGGTCAAGAAATAAAATATTGCTAGCTCCCCAGAGGACCTGAATGGACGCCTTCAAGTTTACAATCCCTTCCACCTACCTGGGATGGTAGACTTTTGTGATAATTGTTTCCTTACTCTTCTTTGTTTTAACATGTAGGTAGGTATAAACAAGAGTTCATTTTTTACCAAATTTGAACTTTATATAAACGGATTCATACTATATACACGTAAACATTCCTTTGTACTTTCAATCAATATTTTGTGAGATTTGTCTGTCACTGCATATAACTGAAATTCATTAATTTTCCTTGCTGTCTGGTATTCCAGTATGCTACAATTCATTCACTTTACTGTAGAAAAATGTTTCCAAATTTTTTTATTAGGGTTTTCACTTTATTAATTTATTTTCTGGCTGTGCTGCGCTGCTTGTGAGATCTTAGTTCTCCAACCAGGAATCAAACCTGGGCCCCCTAAAGTGGAAGCACAAGAGTCCTAACCAATGGACTGCTAGGGAATTCCCCAAATTTTTACTACCATAGACAATGTTGCTATGAAAATGCCCTTCCACTGATCTTGATGCACATATGCAAAAGTTGTTCAGGGGTAAAAGCCTATGGGTGGAATTGCAAGATCTGTACATACACTTTTTTTTTTTTTTTTTGCAGTACGCGGGCCTCTCACTGTTGTGGCCTCTCCCGTTGCGGAGCACAGGCTCCGGACGCGCAGGCTCAGCGGCCATGGCTCATGGGCCCAGCCGCTCCGCGGCATGTGGGATCGTCCCGAACCGGGGCACGAACCTGTGTCCCCTGCATCGGCAGGCGGAGTCTCAACCACTGCGCCATCAGGGAAGCCCTGTACATAAACTTTTTAAAATGAGGTTGTTTTATACCAATCAACCCTCAAAGCAACAGTATATAAGAGCTTCCACTGTGCCACAATCTTGCTAATGTTCGTACTGGTGGACTTTAAGATTTATGCCTTATCTGGTAAGTATGTGTGCTGGTTATTAATTTACTGTCTCTCAGCTCTAACATGCCCTTCCCTTGTGGTACCGGAGCCAGACTCTGCAAACTCTATTTCCCCTTGGTTCAGTGTTGGACTCTGACAACAGAGAGCCCTAGAGTGACACCGAGAGGCTAGAAGAGGCAGTACGGATTCTTCTTTTGGTGTTCTATTTTCAAGTGGATCAGCTTAGAGGCATCCTGGGTGCATTTTAGCATAGCTTTTGTAGTTCAGCGGTGAGTGCTCTCCAGCCTGTTTCTTAACCAGTAGTGACAGGTAGCATGTTCTTACAGCAATCCACTCTTTCCTCAGGTCTGAATCTTGCTTGGGGTGAGTCCTTATTTACTTTTCCCTCAGGTTCAGAGGTAGTAGCTGCTTTCAGCAGATACTATTCCATAACACCTTAGAGTTAGTTTATTCTTTCTAGTAGTTAGCTACCTTTTACCTACTTAACGATTCTTCATATTAAATTTTCCCTGTTTAAATTACTGATATGTGATTTATCTCTCCTGATTGGGACCTAACTTATATGATATGTAATGATATGTCTCAGCAGTTCTAGGGCTATATGACATGATATCAGAACAGACTGAATGCAAAAAGCAGGTAAGAAAATATAGCTGTATGATATTAAGCCAGACATTAAAGAGATCTGGCAAGAATGCAAAAACCACCATTCTTTTCACTAAAATTTTAAGTGTTGGTTATTAACGTTTATTGTTTTAAAAGTCATTAATAAATATTTAAATAATTTCTGATTTGATTTCTACAAGTGCCAGGTAAAACTAAAATCTTCAAATTTTTTGTCTTTCTCTTATTTTGTAATTCTTTATATATTCTGGATATGAACCTTTTGTTGACTGCATAAAAATATTTTCTCCCACTCTGTGGCTTGTCTTTTCACTTTTTTTTTTTTTAATTTATTTTTGGCTGCATTGGGTCTTCGTTGCTGCATGCGGGCTTTCTCTAGTTGTGGTGAGTGGCAGCTACTCTTTGATGCAGTGCGTGGGCTTCGCATTGCAGTGGCTTCTCTTGTTGTGGAGCATGGGCTCTAGGCGCCCGGGCTTCAGTAGTTGTGGCACATTGGCTTAACTGCTCCACAGCACGTGGGATCTTCCCAGACCAGGGCTTGAACCCATGTCCCCTGCATTGGCAGGCAGATTCTTAACCACTGCGTCACCAGGGAAGCCCTTTGTCTTCTCACTCTTTATAGTGTCTTTGAATTAAATGGAAGGGTCTTCATTTTAATGTAGCTGTATTTATTAATCTTATGAGGTAAGATCATGAAATATTCTCCTATATTGTCTTCAAAAGATTTGTAGTTCTTTCATGTTTAAGTATTTAATATGCAATTGATTTCTGTGTATGATGTGAGTGGGATCTAATTTTTTCTATATAGCCAATTTGTCCCAGCAATATTTATGAAAAAGTTATTCTTTTTCTACTACCTAATAGTTTCATACACAGACCAAGTATATATACTGGTCTGTTTCTAGACTTTGTATTACGTTCTACCAGTTTCTTTGGCTATCTCTGGGCAAATATCACACTGTTTTATTTATCGTAGCTTTATAATCAGTCTTGAAATCTGGTAGAGCCAGTCTTCCCACCTTGTTGTTCTTCAAGAGTTTCTAGGCTTTCTCTTTGTGGGGGAAGGGGAAGAAGGAGCTCTCTGCACTTCCATACAAAATTCAAAATCAATTAATAAAATAGGGGGGAAAAACACTACTCAGAGCCTAATTAAGACTGCTTTGGATTTATAAATCAATTTGGGAAGAAATGACATTAAATATTGAGTCTTCCCTATCCACAAATTATTTCTTTAGGTTTTCTATACTGTTTCTCAATTATGTTTTATAATTTTTTCAATAGAGATCTTATACATCTTTTGTTAAGATTTATTTCTAGATACAGTTGATTCTCATTGATTGCAGATTCTGTATTTGCAAATTCACCCACTTACTAAAATTTATTTGTAACTCCAAAATTTAGTCATCAGATGTGTTTTGTTTGGCTAGCAATAAATTTTTTAGAATGTGATTTAGCTTCACACATTTAAAAATTGGGAGGCTTCATATAAGAATCTAGATTTTGACCTAGCTTAAAAAATGAGAAAGTCTTTGGAAGGTCTGAAAGGATAGGTCAACAGTGAACTCATGTTTCTTTATGGCCACAGGCTAGGGCTGAGTAGCTGTCGCCCCTTTTAGATGGGTTTTTCCTTACAGTCCACCCACTTCACTCACCTGGGTTAACTGTCTGGAACTTCTAAACATTTGCCCCTCCTCAATTAAAGGGATTTAAATGATAGCCTTAAATTAAGAGAAATGAATTCACAAAAGGGTAGAAATGAGTCTAAAGTATAACCATGAACAGAAATTTAAAAGGGGGATGGGATGGGGTTGTTTATGGAATACGAAAGCTCATATCCTAATATACTCTCATTTATCATATACTTTATAATTAATTTCTTTATAAGTGAGAATATATTCTGTTTCACTGATATAGTCTTCTACTCCTGATTCTATTATTGTTTTAAAATATATACAGATAATTGATAGGGGAACTTTGACTCTGATGTTCTTATAAACAATTATCTTGAATATATATCCTTCTACATCAAACCCTACTGAGATTCTGACTGGGATTACACAATGAATTTACAGATTACATATTGGGAGAGAATCATATTTTTAACAATACCAAATCTTTCCCTTCAAAAGTATGTATCGGGCTTCCATGGTGGCGCAGTGGTTGAGTCCGCCTGCCGACGCAGGGGACGCGGGTTCGTGCCCTGGACCAGGAGGATCCCACATGCCGCGGAGCGGCTGGGCCCGTGAGCCATGGCTGCTGAGCCTGTGCGCGTCCAGAGCCTGTGCTCCGCAACGGGAGAGGCCACAACAGTGAGAGGCCTGTGTACCACCAAAAAAAAAAAAAAAAAAAAAAAAGTATGTATCTATCTCTTCATTTATCCAGGTCTTCTTATAAAACTTTCTCTATAAAAGCCTTACATACTTCTTATTATATTTATTTTGGGGTGGGGTTTCCTTTATTTGGGGGGGGAGGCAGTACTTCTTGTTGCAAAAGGAATCTTTTTTTGTAATTACATTTTTAATTGGTTACTGCTAGCATATATAGGAAATCTACTGCTTTTCTACGTTGAACTTGAATCTGGCTATTTAACTGAACTCTCTTATTAGTTGATTCTATGTAGGCCACGGGTCAGCAAACTACAAACCTCAAGCCAAATCTGGCCAGCTGCCTGATTTGTAAGTAAAGTTTTAGGAACACAGCCACACCCATTTGCTTATGGCTGCTTTTATGCTAGAATGGCAGAGTTGAGTAGTGGCAACAGAGATCCTATGGCCTGCAAAGCCTAAAATACTATCTGGTCTTTTATAGAAAAAGGTTGCCCACCCCTGAAGTAGGTAATCCTATTACCTGCAAATAATGATAATTCTATCTCTTCTAAATGCCTTCTCATTATTTATTTATTTATTTATTTAGAAATGAATGGAATCTCAACATAATGGTGAACAGTAATGATGATAGAGGGCATCACTGTCCTGAAATGCTTTTATTGTTTCACCATTAAGTCTGATTTTATCATAGGTTTCTGAAGATATCCTTCATTGAGTTAAAAACATTTTCAGAGCTTAAAATTTTAAAGGACTGTACTTTATTCTGAGATTATGCCATTCCTACGTTTTTCTGTGAAATAGTAATACAAAGTAGTTGTTTTTAAAAATATCTTTACATGGTAAAATAAAAGGTGACAACCCTATATTAATCCATGAACTAGGTCATGAAATCTAAGTATAGGATACATTAGGTTAAGTTTTTAAGACTATAATGATATTTGCAGCAGAAACTCTTAAGTAGTGGAGATCATGTAGCACACTGCTTTTCTTACTCAAAATTATACTGGATTTATATTTGTAAAGAAGCAGCACAGACTAGTGGTTAGGTGGCAAAGAACATAAGCTTCGGGGTCTAGACAGGCTTGGGTAGGAATTCTGCCAAATACCAGCCCCCCACCCTCAACCCGGTAGCTGTGAGAGCTTAGGCAAGCTACTTAATGTCTCTAAGCCAGTTTCCTCTGCCTTAAAATGGGGGTAATAGTAATAGCCACTTTAAATGTTGTTCTCAGGTTTAAACAACCTGAAGTACACGAAGCACTTTGTATAATAATAATAATATCTGGTCAATTATGACTGCTCAATAAATGTAGGTGATATTACTGTTATTATTTTATGTACTTCTGATGTGTATAAATCTTTATTACTTAGTATATAAAAATAAGACATTTTAATCTTTTGTAATACCAAAGTAGACATCTTAAGTCTACAATCCAAAGGAAGGAACAAGGATCATTCCATTCTAACTGGGTTAATACTAACAAATGGATCAATAATATACGATAGTCATATATTCAAATATATATTATGCTAATAAGTACATAATTCGAGGAAATATTTAGCTATTTTGATTTTTCCATATAATTGTTTATCCTCCAATTGTGTGTAGATGTGTGTGTTTCTCACACCAAGCAAACAGGATGGATGAAACACAAGGAAAACACTATTAATACAGGACAAAAATAAGATCAAATATAAGTGTTCCAGCACTTTGAGAAATGATGGACACAGCTTTGCTAATGGAGTAAATCAATATGGAATTAAGAATAAATATTTTCATTTCTCCCTAATTACACAGATTTCATGAAGGGGGCAAGATTTCAGAAAGACTCTGAAAGAAAAATGGAAATGTGTAAAAAACACAAAAACAGAAAAAGCAGTTAGAAAGAAGTACAGCCAGAGAGTATGACCAGGAGATGCACTCTCCTGGTCAAGTTAGGAGAGAAGAGGCAGAGCATAAATAACAGACAAGTTTTCAAAAAGGGAGGAAAGAGTCTTTAAAAGAAAAGTGTATTACCAGGAAAGTTACAATGAACAATTTGGACAAAATATCCTTGGATCTTCAAACATGTGCAACTATTACAGTTCTTACTAACAGGAAACTAAAATTCTAAATTTTCTAAGCTTAGATCCCAAAGAGGAGTAAGAATTTACTTACTTCACTAGAGCAGCTGCTTCCGGAAGTACATCAGCAAACGATTCACGGAATATGATTGCGTTTTTCCTTTTACAGTTCTGTATGACATCATTGGCAAGGTAAAAGAGATTCAAACGGTGGGGATAGGCAGCTGGAGATGACAAAAAATAAGACCAAATGAGTCAATTTATACTTAGTACAACTTATTCCAAACACAGTGTTCTCCAACTGTATAACTGCTACTACAAGGATGGATGATGAATAAACAGACAAATGAGCTAATGGATCAAATTACTTAACCTAATGCCTAAAAATCTTGACTGCTTCAGGTTAAGTTTCTGTTCTAGGTATTCCTTTAGTAAATTTCTACTTCACTTTGTATGTATTTGGCACTAAAAAACCCATTAACTCTGGAGAAGCTCAAATAAAACAAAACTGTTCTCCCAAACATTTGGGAAGATAAAAAATTGAGTTGAAGTAGTTCAATTTGTTGCAAAAACACCAGGGTTAGTGGAAGGAGAATGGGTTTTAGAATCCAATCAGAATGTGACCTTAGGCAAGCAAATTGCTTAACCTCCTCTACATTATTATTGCAGACAGACTCTTTTCATCAACCAGTCCAGATACACCGAAGTCCTCCCATCTACTGGAAGAGAGGCTCTGCTGCCACTTTCATCACTAGGCGAATGTCCTGGGAAATAAGTAATTTGAGCCCATAAACTCACCCACATCAACCTTTTTTAAGGTACAGGACAGGGCCCAATCAATTTACTATCTGGAACCTTGAGCAAAGCCACCCTAAGTTTTATTATTATCCTGAAAAATTTTACTGTCCATACAGATGATTCATCATATTTTCTAGTTTCGACCTCAAATGCAGTGACCTCCAAGAACCACTTCTTTCTACATTTTAAAATCACCCTTTCTGACCACAACCGCCCATTCATTCCATTATATTTGTCCTTCAATTTCATCAAGATCTCAGTTCTTTATTTTCTCTAACTCACATATAGTCTCTTTTAGTACTCAATTCTTTCTCTACCAATTCCAGAGTCTTTCTGATCCATTATCAAAACCACTCATATCAAAACGTTCATTTGCTTTTCGTCCTCCCTACAATTTAGGCTTTCTATCACATGTATTCAACAAAATCCTAAATCTGGATCAATCTAACTGAACGACTTTACTGCACCTTTATTTCTGCCCCTGGGTTCTGCTGAAGAAAAATCATACCACCAGAAGTACTGAAACAATGTAAATTCAGTCCCTTCCTTCAGTGGGCCCTCCTTCCATATGTCTTTAATCAGCATCCTCTCTCATTTGCTGTAAGAGCTATTTCAAACTTTTACCACTCTTGTCAAGCGCCCTCTCTTACCACATTCTCACTCTCAGGAGATAAGCTTAATATGCTATTTCACAGAGAAGCAGAAATCATTAGACGGGAATTATGTTCTCTCAAAAAATGTACCCAGGGACTTCCCTGGTGGCACAGTGGTTAAGAATCTGCCTGTCAATGCAGGCGATATGGGTTCGATCCCTGGTCCAGGAAGATTCCACATGCCACGGAGCAACTAAGCCTGTTTGCCACAACTACTGAGCCCGCGTGCCACAACTACTGAAGCCTGCGTGCCTAGAGCCCATGCTCCACAACAAGAGAAGCCACCGCAATGAGAGACCTGCGCACCGCAACGAAGAGGAGCCCCCACTCACCGCAACTAGAGAAAGCCCACGTGCAGCAACGAAGACCCAATGCAGCCAAAATTAAATAAACACATAAATTTATTTTTTTTTAATGTACCCATATGTAAACCCATCCAGATCAATTTACCTAAGTCAGTTAAGATCTTTCAGATTAGGGATCTGAAAGAGTGTTATATACTCACTGTCTCTAATTTCTAGTAACTCCATAATTATAGGAGCTACCTTTTTTGGTACTTAAAAAATATGCGGGCTTCCCTGGTGGCGCAGTGGTTGGGGGTCCGCCTGCCAATGCGGGGTACGCGGGTTTGGGCCCTGGTCTGGGGGGGTCCCGCATGCCGTGGAGCAACTAAGCCCGTGCGCCACGGCTACTGAAGCCGGCGCCCTGGAGCCCATGCTGCGCAACGAGAGAGGCCACTGCAGTGAGAGGCCCGTGCACTGCAGCGGGGAGTGGCCCCCGCTCGCTGCAACCAGAGAAAAGCCCACGCGCAGCAATGAAGACCCAACGCAGCCAAAAAATAAAATAATAAAATAAATTTATTTTAAAAAATGTAATCTACCATGTGAGGAGGCTTATATAAATTATGCTATCTCATTTATGTTGCCATCACTTCACTCAAACAGCAATTACCAATATTACCAATAAACCCCAACTTATTAAACCCAAAGGAGATTTTTCTTTAATATATTTATTTTATCTATTTATTTTTGGCTGTGTTGGGTCTTGTTGCTGTGTGCCGGCTGTCTCTAGTTGCAGCGAGCGGGGGCTACCCTTTGTTGTGGTGAGCAGGCTTCTCATTGCAGTGGCTTCTCTTGTTGGGAAGCACGGGCTCTAGGAGTATGGGCTCAGTAGTTGTAGCCTGCGGGCTCTAGAGCACAGGCTCAGTAGTTAGTGGCACACGGGCTTAGTTGCTCCACGGCACCTTCCCGGACCAGGGCTCGAACATGTGTCCCCTACATTGGCAGGCGGATTCTTAACCACTGCACCACTAGGGAAGCCCCAAAAGGAGATTTTTTTAAAATGCTGTTTCTACAAAGAACTATCATTTCCACCAGGCTTTGGCACACAGAATAATGTGCTATAGTAATCCCTTTTTGTTTTTGTTATAATCATTCTCTTAGTTCTCCTCTGACGTCTCTAGCTCTTCCTCCATATATATACACAGGTGGACATGATAGGTAGGCAGCTCTGCTTGTGATCATCCTC
Source organism: Pseudorca crassidens (assembly GCF_039906515.1). NCBI lineage: Eukaryota > Metazoa > Chordata > Mammalia > Artiodactyla > Delphinidae > Pseudorca > Pseudorca crassidens. The sequence goes on along the minus strand of NC_090297.1, from coordinate 107,900,834 downwards.
CTTTATTTCTTTCTTTTTAAAAAATATTTATTTATTTGCAGGTCGCAGCCTCCTTAGTTGTGGCATGCAGGTTTCTTAGTTGCGGCACATGGGCTTAGTTGTGGCATGCTACTCTCAGTTGCAGCATGCGTGTGGGATCTAGTTCCCTGACCAGGGATCAAACCCAGGCCCCCTGCACTGGAAGTGTGGAGTCTTATCCACCGCGCCACCAGTGAAGTCCCCATCTTCCTTTAAATGTTGATGCTCCCCAGGGTTCTCTCCTGAGCACTCTTCTCGATTCACTCGTAGCACAGAATTGTAAGATTTCAGGTTCAAAATCAGATAGTCTGTTCTATTCCTGGCTTTATCACTTATTAGCTTTAGGGTCTTATACATTACCTAACTTCTATATGTTACTTTTTTTTTCTTTGCAAAATGACAAACTCATGGGTTGTTATAAGAATTAAATAAAACAATGTATGTAAAGCATTTAGGACTGTGCTTAGCCAACAGAAAATGGAATGCTATCAGCATAATTATCCACATTTAACTACTACCACCTAAGTACCAATGACTCCCATATCCATAGATTTCATGCTTGGATTTCCCTTTACCAGTCAATGCACACATCTACTTCAAAGTCTCAGAAATACCTTGAACTTGGTTTTTCAATATTTTATTAATAATCTTCCTCCTCTTCCATCTGTTACTGCTCTTGTATTTAGCTAGAATTTCAGCAGTCTTTTTTGGCTCTTCTTCTTCCCTACCTGACCCTCACCCCCTCTTGATAAATCTCCAAGTCCAGCCAATTTTGTCTCCAATAACATTTTTCAAATTTATCCCCTCTTCTTCTCTTCCTACCATTGCTCTTTGCTGGGTCATCACTTTTGACCCGGACTACTACTGAAATAGCCTCCTAACTGGTTATCCTGCCTTGGACTTGGTCTTCTCAAATTTATTCTCTACATTGTTGCTAAATTCATCTTCTAATACGTAAACAGTATCCAACTATTTCTCAGATCAAATCTGTCAATGATTTCCAACTGCTTACTAGAAAATGCCCAAACACCTTAGTCTTCATTTACATTCTGGATCTTACCTTCTCTTCCAGTCTCATCTCTTCCCCCTTCAAATTCAAAATTCCACCTTTAATGAATTACTCACAGTTCCCAGAAACACACCTCTCTCTCTCACACAGAACTTTCCTTTTCTATGATAACCCATCCTAAATAATCTTCAGTGTTTTCTACTCACCCACAGGAAAAAGTCAAAAATTTTAAATTTAATTCATGTCAGATTCTGACCCCTCTCTACCTCAACTTCCCAAAACAAATCACCCCAAACTTTTTTTTTTTTGGCCATGCCACGTGGTTTGCAGGCTCTTAGTTCCCCCACCAGGGACTGAACCCAGGCCCTTGGCAGTGAAAGCTTGGAGTCCTAACCAGGAGATTCCCGCCCTAAAGAGACTCAAGGTACAGAGCAATCTGATGTAACTAATTTGTGTTTCTGAAATGGATATAGGTTTGGACTAGCCAGCTGTAAATGACATTTTTGGATCAACTGAAGAAATGTGAATGTGGTCTGGGATCAGATAAAATGAAAATTTACGGAAATGGAAATAAATCATCAACTGGGGGGAAACACAGTAGTTACAGAATGATCTCATGTTAGGAAAAAAATCTGTGAAAGAGATCAGAAAGAATAAGGAATTAAGTTTTAACAGTACTGATCTCTATTTTTTTCACTTTTGCTTGCCTGTATTATAATTTTCTGTAATATATATTTGCTGCTTCCATTATTGATTAAGGAAATATAATTGCTTTTGTCCAAAAAGTTTAACTGGTTGTCTTAAACTAATTTGTATTTCAGCCTGGACCTATTCTTTGAACTGCAGACTCAAATATCCAACTTTCTACCCAACATCTCTCTTGGGATATTTAATACATAGCTCAGACTCAACGTGTGATATTCTGATCTCTTCGTCTTAATTCTCTCCACCTATAGTCATCTCCATCCCAGTAAATGGCATTTCTTCTGTGGTGGTTTTTTTCAGCCAAAACTTGGGTCATCCTTGACTCCCCTCTTTCACACTCCATATCCAAACTCACAATGCAGATCTCAGTAACGCTACCTTTGAAATATATACAGATTTAGGAAGTTACAAATGCAGAAAGAAGCAGGTTAGAATAAACCCTGTGGTGCTGGACTGTAATTGGAAGTCTTGGTATGAATTCAGTTATATATAGAAAACATATGCTTATTCAAGAGATAAAAGTTAATGTCACTATTAATGAGGCAGATTGACATTATGTTCCTCCAAATATATATAATGCTTTAAGAACACAGAATACATTTAAGTCCTGTTAATCCTACCTTCTTATTACTGCGTATTTCTGAATTTAAGATAAGATTGTTTATAACATGCACATTTTATATACCACCAAGAAATTTTAAAAGTACTTCCAGTTAGCTGAATGAAACCATCAACTGTAAAATACATACTGCTTTCAAACATGTTAAAATGTGAAAAGACGATGTACATCCTAGAATTGATGAAGTACATTAATTTCTAGTTCATTTTTTCCCTCCCCATTTCTTTTGCCACTACCCTACTTCAGTTTCTCATCATTACTACAACAAACTTCTTAATAACTGATCTCTGTCTGTAGTTTCAATGCATTCTCCAGACTGCTGGGAATTAATCCCACCAGTATGCTTGTCCCTGTGTACAAAGATATTCTTGCAGCACTATTTCCAAAAAAAGTCTGGAAATATCCTAAAAGTTCTTAATAGGGGCTTCGCTAAGTAAATTCTGTTACCTCCATCTAGCTGAAAAGTATGTAACTATTAAAAAACTTGTGTTTTTAATAGTTCATTTTATAGTTCATTTAGAACTATCTCCAAGATATAAAGCAAAAACAAGATATAATGGGTCTGGGCTTCCCTGGTGGCGCAGTGGTTGGGAGTCCGCCTGCCGATGCAGGGGACGCGGGTTCGTGCCCCGGTCTGGGAGGATCCCACGTGCCACAGAGCGGCTGGGCCCATGAGCCGTGGCCGCTGGGCCTGCGCGTCCCGAGCCTGTGCTCTGCAGCAGGAGGGGCCGCGGCAGTGAGAGGCCCGCGCACCGCAAAAAAAAAAAAAAAAAAGATATGATGGGTCTACTTTGCTAGTATATGTGTACAAAAAGTACAAACAAGCATATACTTCATATTTATAGAGAACACCTCTGGGAAGATATATAAGAAACTGCTAACAGTGATGCCTCTACAGAAGGAAACCAAGGGATCAAGAGAGATAGAGACAGTCATGACAGAGGAATTCATTTTCTATCGTACACTTTTTGGAATTTGGGCATGTATTTACTTATTCAAAATAATACATTAAAAAGAAAACACCCCTATGCCACTACATTTTATGTCCTTCCTCAATACTGCTAAAGCACCTTGTATATAGATACTGTACTTTTTCACTTGGAATTTAAAACATCCTTTTATAAATGTTTCCTCATCAGACCATGAGTTCTTTCAGCACACTGGCTTGGTACCTCAATGCCAATCAACTATTTATCAGGTATACAATTAATATCTTCTATTGAATAAATGAATACTAACCAAAGCCTCCCTTCTAAAATCATCCCCATCCAGGCCTCATCTTCCCCCATGCTCCAAATTATCTGTTTCTCTCTCTTATCAATTAACCCCAAATGTTTTGGGGTCTCCTAGATAACACCAAGCAATGATCTAGTATGTGAAGGAGATTGAACCTTTTACTCCTGTCCCTTGTTAACCAAATCCATCTTCTGTAAGTCTATATTACAGAGTCTTAAACAACAACCCCCCACCATTGCTCTTTCATAACATTTACTCTTTCAAGTTTACCCTGATTTCACTAATACGAAAATGCTGGTGAAAAGAGGAATATCAAATAAATAATGTAGGGCTTCCCTGGTGGCGCAGTGGTTGAGAGTCCGCCTGCCAATGCAGGGGACGCGGGTTCGTGCCCCGGTCCGGGAAGATCCCACATGCCGCGGAGCGGCTGCGCCTGTGAGCCATGGCCGCTGAGCCTGCGCGTCCGGAGCCTGTGCTCCGCGACGGGAGAGGCCACAGCGGTGAGAGGCCCGCGTACCAAAAAAAAAAAAAAATAATGTAATCTGCCCCACCTTAGTGCTAAGGAGAGTCCTGTCTCAAATACATACAGCAGAATTCTCATTCCTTTCAGAGGATAGTATAGCAGAAAGAAGACAGAAATTGGACTCAGACATACATCAATTCAAATTTTACCTCAATAACTGAGTCATGACCTTGACTAAAATTATATGTCTCTGAGCCTTTATTTCCATCCTTAAAATGAATATAATAGCTCAAGACTTTGGAAGGAATAAATAATATATGTTAAATGTCTGTTTATAGTACCTACTAGAGAACAAGTCAAATACTTCACTAACAGCAGTTGTTTTCTCCCAGTTTTCCTTCCCTGTAAGCTAGTATATATCAGGTGAGTCTGAGGGGAAAATGCCATTTGATTAAACTAATCTAAATTAAGATATGTATGACAATAGTTTCTTTCTCTTTAACCCTGGCCTCTGAAAATGGGGAGAGAAAAGGCTATTTTATTCTTAGCTCCTCCAATTCCAGGACTCCCTTGCTCTATTCTGGCTCCTGACATCTAGGAGGCTTGTGAAACATCTAGGTTACAAAAAAATCAGAAGCGGAATCACTTGGGAACCCTAGTCTTCGGAGAAGTCCGAGGGCTTCAACTCAACCAGTTTTCTTCTCAGCTGACCTCAGAAACGCTTGGTTTGTCTATAGTAACACTAAATATAGAGATTTATATGAGTTGTTTAATTGCTTACACCTAATAACTATGCAGAGTAACTATGTACATATCATTTAATAAGCGAAATGTTTTAAAAAGTTGATTATAACCAAAACTCTGTTCAGGAACAATTCAAATGTTGGTTAATTAAATAGCCAAGCTGTCTGTTCACGGATTTTAAAAAATGTTCATACTATTTCTTCCATCTAAAATGACATTACTCTTCTCCTTTTATTATTTGAATTCTCATCTCAAAACCCAAGTCAAAACCCTGGTCCTCAAAGACAGCTCTTGAAACCACTTCCATCTTTCTTAACTCTGAACTTACACTGCTCTTATATTTAACATCATGTACTGCTTCACACATTAGCTTTTCCTTGGCTTGATTGTAAACTCTTTGAAACAGAATTATATCATTTACTTCTCTTCCATCTTTCATAGTGCTGAATACAAACTAGCCATTTATTATGTTTTTGTTGACTGACTGCCTACTTCCATAGTCTAACTTGAGGCCAAAAAAAGCAGATTATTCCTTTTCATCTTCAATGACTATGAGCACAACTATTTATTATTTACATTAATGAAGGGAAATACTAGTGTGGCTAATCCCAACAAATTAATTCCCAAAACATTTCCACTGTACATTTAGAATATATCATATCAATTCTTTTAACAAATTTATCTTGGTAATTATGTACTTAAGTTTATGTCACAATAATCTACCTTACTCTCCACACCTGATATTTCTCTAACAGAGAAGGAAGAGAGATGCCACAAGATTAGGAAAGAGTAACTTGTGAGAAAACAATCAACTTTTTATAATCAGGGTGTCATATGATATTTCAACATCAATGTCGCCACCACCACCAAGAAAGTATATGTGAAATCAAGAGTTATAACCTTATACATTTACCAAAAACTTAGAGGAATTAATTTCCGTAACACTTTCATAATATGTCAGCCAATCAGCTGTCAAAGTCAGGTACTGTGCCCTTTTTTCTCCATCTATCTAATAACTATAGAAAAATTTCCAAGAAGCAGTATAATATGGCCTGGTGTAGCAGTTCCCAAATTCTGGCCATAGCCTGTGATGAAATTTCCATTGGTTTGCAGAGAAATGAGAAAAATAAGGACATAGCAGCTTATTTTTCCTGAAGCAAAATGTATCCAAGTTAAAGAATGGTTCTCTATTATCTTCTTCCTATTTTTCTGGTAATTAAAATATCTTTATGAAATGATGGTAATGATTTTAATGTCCTCAATTGGAAATACGAACAATCCTATTTCAGCACCTTTAGTTTTTCTATTTTCTTAAATTGATTGGCCCATGTCTAGAAACTACTAGTCCAATAGATCTCCTCTGATCCTGACTCACTGTGAGCTACCAAAATAAATGAATGCTTAAACACTTCATTGCTTAGTTTGCTTTTTACGATCAATAATTAGACTTGTGTGTTAACTGTGCTGGAAAAATTTCTTTCTTGAGATTACATGGACCCATGATCTGTGGATCACAAAAATGCCAGAAGCAGCATTAGTGTATAAAGATGGTCTTTTATTTATCCCAAGAACTTAAGGATGGCTTTACCTTAGAAAATCTGTAAATATCATTCACTATATTTACAGAAAAATTCTTGATAAAATTCTGTGTCTGCTGAAGTAGATACTGTTAGCAAATAACAATTTCCGTTAGAAATAAAAAGGAACCATATAACCTGATAATGAAGTCTTAAATACAAAGAGTGAAGTACCATAGGGGTAAGACTATCATATATACCAGATCAGTTCTTCCACATTGATCAACACATTCAATAGAATTCCAGTCAAAATCCTAATAAAATACAGTAAGGAATTTGACAAGCTGATTCTCCATTTTATATGGAAGTGCAAAGGCCTAAGAATAAAAAGACACAAGGTAGAAGAATGTGGCCTCCCAGATACCATGACGTCATATAACAGGCTATGGAATTTGCACAGGTATGGCCAAATTTACCATTAGAACCAAATGGAGAGCCCATACACAGATCTGTGTTAACTGACATTTATGACAGGGGTAGCACTGCAGATCACTGGGAAAAAAGGAGAATGCTATTCATTAAAGTAGATAGGACAATGGTGTTTCTACATGGAAAAAAAATGAAAATGAACTCTATCATGTCATATACAAAAATCAGTTCTGGGGCTTCCCTGGTGGCGCAGTGGTTGAGAGTCCGCCTACCGATGCAGGGGACACGTGTTCGTGCCCCGGTCCAGGAAGATCCCATATGCCGCGGAGCGGCTGGGCCCGTGAACCATGGCCGCTGAGCCTGCGCGTCCGGAGCCTGTGCTCCGCAACGGGAGAGGCCACAGCAGTGAGAGGCCCACGTACCACAAAAAAAAAAAAAAATCAGTTCTGAATGGAATAAGGACAAACACAATAGGCTAACCAAAGGCTTCAGCAGAAAACACAGGAGAACATCTTTATGACCATAAGGTAGGGAAAGAGTTCTTAAACCAAACACAGTGTGCCAACCATAATAAAAAGTGGGTTAACCACAATACATATATAAATCTAATATTATTAAAATTAAGAACCTCTCTTCATCAAAAAGACATCATAAAGAGAGTACAAAGACATACCTCTAACTGGGAGAAACTCCTTGTAACTTCTTATGTGGACAAAAGAAACAAATGGGCATTTCACAGAATAGGAATCTTGAATAGCCAATCAAAAAAGAACTTCATTAATAATCAGGAAAATCCAAATTAAAATCAGGAGACAGCATTTACCCGCCCCCCCAAGCCTGGCAAAAAATTAAAAAGAGCTGACAGTACCAAGATTTGGCAAAGATGTGGAGAAACAGAAAGTCATCTTATTTATTGTGTTGGTGTTTTGCTTTTTTTAAAAAAAAAAAATCAGGTTTATTATAGAGGTTTGATTTATGTACACCAAAATTCACCCTTTTTAATGTACAGGTATATAAATTTTGACAAATTTTGCGGTGTAACCCCCGCAGTTCTATTACCCCCCCAAATCCTTCCTGCCCATTTTTAGTGAACCCCTCTCCCTACCCCCACTCTCTAACCATATAGTTTTGTCCTTTCCAAAGAGTTATATAAATGAAATTATATAATACATAACCTTTGAGTCACTTAGCATAATACATTTGACATGTATCTATGTGTGTGTACCAGTACTTCATTTCTTTTTTTAAGTCTTTTTTTTTTTTTGGCCACACTATACAGCCTTCAGGATCTTAGTTCCCAGCCAGGGACTGAACCCGTGCCCCCTGAAGCGGAAGCGCAGAGTCCTAACTACTGGACTGCCAGGGAATTCCCTTAAGTCATTTTTTTAAAAATTGTGGTAAAATATACAAAACATAACATTTCATTTCTTTTTATTGTAAGATAGTATTCCATTTCAAGGATGTCCTAAAGTTTGTTTGTATCACAGTTTGTTTGTTGAAGGGTATTTGGGTTTTTTTGGTTTTGGTAATTATGAATAAAACCACTATAAACATCTCTTAATAGCATCTTTAACACAGCAAAATCTCATAATTTTGATGAAGTCCAGCTTATAAAAACAATTTTTTAATGGATTGTGTTGTTGGTGTCTTAAAAAATCTTTGCCTATCCCAAGATCAGACTTTCTCATACATAAAGGTGAAATACTGAAAGCTGCAAGATGTTCACTTTCACCCTTTCTCTACAACTAGATGTTCTAGCCAGTGCAGTAAGACAAGGGAAAGGAATAAAGGCATATAAATTGGAAAGGAAGAAATTACAATTGTCTTTTGTTGCAGACAACATGATTTGTCTACATAGAAAAACCACAAAGAATCTACAAAATAGGTACAAGAACTAGTGAGTGAGTTTAGTAGAGTTGCAGAATACCTAATAGAAAAAAAAGTTTTTTAACATAGAACCATTTATAACAGCAAGAAAGACTTAGGTAGAATCTAGCAAAATAAGGTATGTATGCAGAGAAAAAAATACAAAGCACTGACGAAAGAAATCAAAGAAGACCTAAATAAGTGGAGAGATATACCATATTTATGGGTTGGAAGACTCAATATTCTTAAGATGTCAATTCTCTCCCAAATTAATGTATAGATTCAATATAATCCTAATCAAAATCCCAGCATGATTTTTAGAAAAAACAAACTGATTCTAAAATTTAAATGGGGGACTTACCTGGTGGCACAGTGGTTATGGTTAAGAATCTGCCTGCCAAAAAAAAAAGAATCCACTTGCCAATGCAGGGGACACGGGTTCAAGCCCTGGTCTGGGAAGATTCCACATGCCACGGAGCAACTAAGTCTGTGTGCCACAACTACTGAGTCTGTGCTCTAGAACCCGCGAGCCACAACTACTGAGCCCATGTGCCACAACTACTGAAGCCTGCGTGCCTAGAGCCCGTGCTCCACAACAAGAGCAGCCCCTGCTCGCCGCAACTAGAGATAGCCCGCATGCAGCAACGAAGACCCAACAGGGCCAAAAATAAATTAAATAAATTAATTAATTAAATAAATAAATAAATAAAATTTGAATGGAAAGACAAAAGACCTAGAATAGCTAAAGTAATTTTGAAAATCTTGTTGGAGGATTCACATTACCTGATTTCAGAACGAGATATAGTAATCAAGGCAGTGAGGCATTAGCAAAAGGACAGACACAGATGAATGGGACAAAATAGAGTTCAGAAATAGACTCATATGGTTAATTGATTTTTGACAAAGGTGCATAGGCAATTTAATGAAGAAATAAAGAAAGGACAGTCTTTTCAGCTAATGGTACTGGAACAGTTGGACATCCATTAAAAAAAAACAAACCAAAAAAAAAAAAACAAAAAAAAAAAAAACAAAAAAACAAAGGGGGCTTCCCTGGTGGCGCAGTGGTTGGGAGTCCGCCTGCCGATGCAGGGGCGCGGGTTCGTGCCCCGGTCCGGGAGGATCCCACGTGCCGCGGGGCAGCTGCGCCTGTGGGCCATGGCCGCTGGGCCTGCGTGTCCGGAGCCTGTGCTCCGCAGCGGGGGAGGCCACAGCGGTGAGAGGCCCGCGTACCGCAAAAAAAAAAAACAAAAAAAACAAAAACAAAGAACAACCTTGACCCACACCTCATACCATTTGCAAAAATTAACTCAAAATGCATTATAGACCTAACTGTAAAATCTAACTACAAAACTTCTAGAAGTTCAATGTCTGCAGGATCTGTACTGTTGCTCCTTTTTCATTCCTGCTATTAGTAATTAGCATCTTCTTTTTTTTTTTCCTTTGGCTAAAGATTTGTCAGTTTTATTGATCATTTTAAAGTACTTTTAATGGGATTTTAAATGAGAAACAAATTGACAACACATACTTGTTAAGTCAAACAGTTGCATCCCTTCAATCTGGCAATTCCTCTCTTGCACATGTGCCCAAAAGTATCCATAGCAGCATTATTCATCACAGACAAATAACTATAATACAGATTGAATCCTGAATAGTTACAACCTTGAATGTAAGTCACAGAGATTATTTTTTAATTTGATGAGATCTGATGCAGCCTTGCAAAGACATCCACTTGGATATGAAAAACAGCCTTGTTTAAAATTTTGGAGACAAAAAATTATTTCAAACTAATACTCAGCCACAAAACACATGTTAATAAAAGCAAACACACATACATGATCGTATGGCTGCTAAACCAGCTGGGTTCTAGGCCTTTTTCAGGTTTTCTATTTCTTAAGCCAATAAGCGTTCTATATATTAAGAATATATATATTCTATATATTAAGCCAATATTTTTATGGACATTTTCTCCATTTCCTTTAGGCTTTAAAAATTATTAATGTAAAGCTGAAGATGTATTTGTAATTTTAAAAAATCTATGTCTATAGTTAGTTCTCTTTTAAGAACACACTGGGTAAACAAAATGTGATATACGTATATATAAATCTCACACACATAATGGAATATTATTCAGCCTTAAAAAGGACAGAAACTCTGACACATGCCATAATATGGATGAAACTTGAAGAGACGTTATGCTAAGTAAAATAAGCCAGTCACAAAAAGACAAATACTGTATGATTCCACTTATATGAGGTACCTAGAGTAGTCAAAGTCATAGAAAGAGGAAGTAGAATGGTGGTTGTTAGGGGCTATGGGATGGGAGGAATGGGTAGTTACTTTTTAATGAGTACAGAGTTTCAGTTTGGGAAGATGAAAAAAAGTTCTGGAGATGGATGTTGGTGATGGTTGCACAACAATGTTAACGTATATAAGAAGAAAATAAGAAACTGTTAATAATGGAACTTGGCATATAGAGGAAAGTGATGGGTAAATTACTTTTCATTTTGTAACACATGTATAGTTTGAATTTTACAATGTACTTTAATAATCATAAAAAGTTTGTTAAGGGCTTCCCTGGTGGTGCAGTGGTTGAAAGTCCGCCTGCCGATGCAGGGGACACGGGTTCGTGCCCCGGTCTGGGAAGATCCCACATGCCGCGGAGCGGCTGGGCCCATGAATCATGGCCGCTGAGCCTGCGTGTCCGGAGCCTGTGCTCCGCAACGGGAGAGGCCACAACAGTAAGAGGCCCGCGTATCGCAAAAAAAAAAAAAAAAGTTTGTTAAAAAACAAACTAGTTAATGGCTCCCTAGTTCTGTATACTGAAGTGACTTTCATTTGAAAATAACCCTCCCTTAATTACATAATCCATCATAGCTACCTTCTCAGTTCTTACCTTCCCTCCTCCTTCAAATATTTGGAACACTGTCTACTACAATGGCCAGATGTCTCTCCATGTCCTCACCTAGGACAAGCTACTTACTAATTTTTAAAAAGTATATATATATATATATATATATATTAGTCATTTAACATTAAACATACAAAAAGTATGCAATTTATTAGATGACATTCTTCTATAAAGAGTTTTTCTTTCTTGCCTCCCCCCCTTGTTCTCTTTCTCTTTTCTTTTAATGAATGTAACTATAGACACAGGGAGTTTTTTCTTCATTCATTACTGTCATTCTTTTTGATGTACAAACTGTGCCACAGTTAGCTAGGAAAATCCCTTTCAAGCCAGCTCTTACATCCTTTTCATATGATCTCATTCATCTTTGAGCTCTCCTGAGACCTTCTTGCCCTCCAGCCAAAGATGTTCATTCCATGAGCCTGATGTTTTCTTCATAGGAAGATTTTACAAACTACTAACTCAGTCTGGTTAATACTTACAGAGCTATTCAAATTTTCGAATTCTTCTTGGATTATTAATTTTTAAAGGAATTTGTCCATTTCATCTGAGTTTTCAAATTTATTGGCATAAAGTTGTTCGTATGATTTTTAAATTTCTACTTTATCTGTAGTCATGCCCCCTCTCCATTCCTAATATTGTTTATTTATGCTTCCTCTCTTTTTCTTCCTTGATCAGTTCTGACAAAGGTTTATCTTTTACTTTTTTGGTTTATCTTTTACTTTTTTTTTAGTATTATTATTTTTTAAATTTATTTATTTTATTTTTGGCTGCATTGGGTCTTTGTTGCGGTGCACGGGCTTCTCATTGCAGTGGCTTCTCTTGTTGCAGAGCACAGGCTCTAGGTGCACGGGCTCAGTAGTTGTGGCCTGCGGGCCCTAGAGCGCCAGCTCAGTAGCTGTGGCACATGGACTTAGTTGCTCTGCAGCATGTGGGATCTTCCTGGACCAGGGCTCGAACCCATGTCCCCTGCATTGGCAGACGGATTCTTAACCACTGTGCCACCAGGGAAGCCCCTACTGGGCTTTTTGAAGAAGCAAGTTTTGTCTTTGCTGATCTTCTCTATTTTATCTTTCTTTTGTACTTATTCTTTGCTCTTATTTTTAATCTCCTTCCTTCTACTCTCCTTGGGCCTATTCTGTTGTTCTTTGCCTGTTTTTTTTTTTTTTTTAAACAAAAGATGCTTAGCTTGTTAAGTTTCAGCCTCTTGCATTTAAGGTTACAAATTTCCCTTAGGTACAGCTTTACTGCATCCCAGCCCAGACTTCTTAACTCAAGACCCATATATCTACTTGTCTAACATGATATCTCCACTGAAGTATCTAGAAGATATCTCAAACACAACGTGTTAAAAACTAAACTCTTGATCTCTCCCAAATCTTGTCTACTCAAAGTCTTCATCGCGTAGTTAATGACAACTCCATCCTTCTATCACTCAGGACACAAACCTTGGAATTATCTGTAATTCCTCCTTTTTCTCATACTGTCAGCAATTCGTTCTATCTTCAAAACGTATCCAGAAATCATTTACTTCTTATGACCTTTATCCCTGTCACTGCAATCTAAGCCATCATCATCTCTCACCTAGACTATTACATTACTCTTATAATAGGTCTCTCTGCTTCTGTCCATTCCTCCTTATAGTCTATTCTTGCCATGGCAGTGGAGAATTCTTTTTTTTTTTTTTTTTTGCGGTACGTGGGCCTCTCACTGTTGTGGCCTTTCCCGTTGCAGAGCACAGGCTCCGGACGCGCAGGCTTAGCAGCCATGGCTCACGGGCCCAGCCGCTCCGCGGCATGTGGGATCTTCCCGGACCGGGGCAGGAACCCGTGTCCCCTGCATCGGCAGGCGGACTCTCAACCACTGCGCCACCAGGGAAGCCCCCTAAAGAAATCTTTTTGTTTTTTTGTTTTTTTTGCGGTACGCGGGCCTCTCACTGCCGTGGCCTCTCCCGTTGCGGAGCACAGGCTCCAGACACGCAGGCTCAGCAGCCATGGCTCACGGGCCCAGCTGCTCCGCGGCATGTGGGATCTTCCCGGACCGGGGCACGAACCCGTGTCCCCTGCATCGGCAGGCAGATTCTCAACCACTGCGCCACCAGGGAAGCCCCGAGAATTCTTTTAAAAGGTAAGTCAGAGCATGTTGTTCTCTGCTCAAAACTCTCCAATGGTTACTACTTCTGCTCTAAGTAAAAGCCAAAGACTTTGCCCTACGTGATCTGCCATCTCCTTTATCTCTCTGACCTCGTCTACTTTCACTCCATTCTAGCCACAGTGTTCTGGAACACTATTCTTTTTTTTTTTTTTTTTTGCGGTATGTGGGCCCCTCACTGCTGTGGCCTCTCCCGCTGCGGAGCACAGGCTCCGGACGCGCAGGCTCAGCGGCCATGGCTCACGGGCCCAGCCGCTCCGCGGCATGCGGGATCCTCCCGGACCGGGGCACGAACCCGCGTCCCCCGCATCGGCAGGCGGACGCTCAACCACTGCGCCACCAGGGAAGCCCTGGAACACTATTCTTTGAACACACCAGATATACTCATAATTTAGCGTCTTAATTCTAACTGTTCCCTTTACCTAGAATCCTCTTCCTCCAGATATGCACCCGGCTAACTGAGTGTCTTCAGGTCTTTACTTAATTCTCACTCTCTCAATGAAGCCTATTTTAAGTGCTTCCTTTAATACTGCAACCTGTCCCCCAATCTCCACCGTTAATTCCAATGCCCTTTACCCTGCTTTTTACTTTTTTCCCATAAGATTTTTTCATTTTCTACCATAATAGGTAATTTACTTTTTCATTATATTTATTGATCCACAAGGTCAGAAATCTTGATGTATTCACTGATGGATCCCAAATAAACAAATGGTAAGCACTCAATAAAATGAGTTATTAGTTTCGATGTAGTGTTCTTATTACTATTCAGTGCTATGTATTTTTAAATTTCCACTATGATTTATTCTCTGATCCATGAGTTATCTGGAAATGCACATTTTAATTTCCAAGCGAAGGGGAAATTTTTGTTTTGGTTATTAACTTCTAAGTTAAAAGTACTATATGGCTAAAGAATATGAATCTGCATGATACAAAGGATCTAAAATTATACTAATCTTGCATTAGGGGCCAGTACACATCACTAATTGGTTTAAATATTCCTTGTTTGTTCAAGAAAGAATGCACATTTTCTAATTTTAGAGCACAGGGTTCTCCATATGTGAGTCAGTTAAATCAGATATGGTAGTATAGTATAAATTCTCTATATTTTTACATATTTTATATCTGCTTAAACTACCAATAATTAACAGCTACATTTTAACTCTCTCACTAGGATAACAAAGCTGGTAAATTTTCCTTTCAGTTCAGGCATACTTCAGAGATATCGCAGGTTTGGTTCCAGACCACCACAATAAAGTTCCAAATATAGAAATAAAGTGAGTCACATGAATTTTCTGGTTTCCCAGTGCATATAAAAGTTATGTTTACACTATACTGTAGTCTATTAAGTATGCAATAGCATTATGTCTAAAAAAAAAACAATGTACACACCTTAATTTTAAAATGCTGTTGGGGGACTTCCCTGGTGGTCCAGTGGTTAAGAATCCGCCTTCTGGGACTTCCCTGGTGGTGCGGTGGTTAAGAATCTGCCTGCCAATGCAGGGGACACAGGTTCGATCCCTGGTCCGGGAAGATCCCACATGCTGCAGAGCAACAAAGCCTGTGTGCCACAACTACTGAGCCTGTGCGCTGCAACTACTGAAGCCCGCATACTCTAGGGCCCGCGTGCCGCAACTACTGAGCCTGCATGCCACAACTACTGAAGCCCGTGCACCTAGAGCCCGCACTTCACAACAAGAGAAGCCACCGCAATGAGAAGCCCACACACCGCAACGAAGAGCAGCCCCTTTTATTAATTTAAACGTTCTATACATGATTATTTTATATTTTGTATCTTATCATTAATAGTTTAAGTCTTTAGGGGTTTGTTTCTATCAAATCTCACTCGAAGTGACTTACTTCCTTGTGTTTGGTAATTCTCTGTTGAATTTTATCTGTGGGAATTCAAAGAGCCTAACCAGAAAAAGCTTTCTCTCAAAGTGTACTTGCAAGTGCTATGGCAGAATCAGGGTAGTACTGACCTTGGTCCAATTTATCATCTTTCTCAGAGGGTTCTTCCATTTTGCTGTGGGCCAAAGGCTTAGTTTCCCATTAGTGCTAATATGGGCATTTGCCTTTGAGAGCAACCTTGCCTTTTCTGTTTGCTCACAGCTCATTGTTCCTGCTTCAGCTGACTCTTCACTTTTGTGAGAACAGACCCTTAGAGAGCGCCCTAACTTTTTTAGCATACTCAGTAATGCATTAAAAATTAAGCTTGTAACCTTCCATACACAAAGATACTGCCCCCTCAAGGAGGTGGAACATCAATTCTGTACTCCTTAAGTGTGTACTGTGCACGGTGACTTCTTTCCAAAGTGTATAGTTTGATAAGGGGGTGGGGGGAGATTTTACAGTGAAGAAACCTGATAAATACTGCCTCAGCCAGGTGATCAAGGTTAGCATCATCAGTGATAAGTCATGTTGACAGGATACTCTTGACGCGATGTGATGCAAATGGCACTTTTCCTGTGTTCTTTCCAAGAACCTATAGCCCCAATTAATCATGAAAAAATATATATATCAGACAAACGCATATTTTTGTTTATTCATTTGGGCCGCACCTAGCGGCTTGAGGGATCTTAGTTCCCCAACCAGGAATCAAACTCAGGCCCTCTTGCAGTGGAAGCGCAGAGTCCTAACCACTAGACCACCAGAGAATTCCCCAGACAAATCCATATAGAGGGACATTCTACAAAATACCTGATCAATACTCCTCAAAACTGTTTACAGTCTAAAGGAGCCTGACGTGACATGATGACTAAATGTAATGTGGAATTCTGCATGGGATTTTGGGATAGAAAAAGACATTTGGCAAAAACTAAGGAAATCCACAAATAAAGTATGGACTCTAGTTAATAATGACCTATCAGTATTGGTTCATTAGCTGTAGCAAATGTACCATATACCAATGTAAGATGTTAACAACAGGGGAAACTGGGTGCAGGGTATACTAGAACCCTCTATACCATCTTTGCAACTTCTCTGTAAACCTAAAGCTATTCTAGAATAAAGTTTATTTTTAAAAGTTATGTTTGTTACAATTTCTGCAGGATTTAGTTATTTTTTAGGGCAAAAAAAATGTAGTCTCTCTGCAAAATATCTGGTTTGTCATATCATCAGAAACAGAAATTGTCCTATTCACCCTTCTCCCCAGTACAATCATGCCTTTTCCCAGAACCATGTTCCTTGGAAACGCCACTGGCAAACTTTCTCCTCCTTTAATTTCTGAGAAATTACTTTGCTCTGATCTTCTCCTCTACCTAGGACACCTTTTCTTCTGAAACTCTGGTGTTTCCCAAGTTCTTTCACTGGCACTTTTCTCTTCTCACTTAAAATACTGTGTCCCTTGAAGTGCTCATTCATTAACTACTACCAATATGATTACAATTCCCAAGTCTCCATCTCTAGTCCAAAGCTCCCTCCCAAATACAATATAGTGGTTATGAACATATTTAAGTTAGTCAGGACTAGTTTCAAAGCCCAGTCCCTATTTCCAACTGCATGACCTTTTCTCATCTATACAATGAGATGCTTTTCTCATCTATACAATGAAATAATAGTACCCACTTATTCAAAGGTTTTTCTCAAGATTACATGACAAAATACACAAAAAACTCCTAGAATTGCATCAAGTATATAACTGTCAATAAATATTAGCCAATATTAGGATTATAAGCACTATCAAAATGGTTAATTATCTATTAAACAACTTGTCTCAGATGCCCTCCAGACACTCCAACTCCATGTGTGCAAGCCTGCTTTTATCATCTATTTCCTCCCAAATTTCCTGTCACCCAAGACAGAATCCACAGGATCCATCTTCCAAGCTTTCCTCTAACTTCATCCCGTACATCCAACTGGTCAGCAAGTTCTGCCGAATTCTACTTTCTAAATACCTCTTAGATCTTATCTGTCCTCTCCACTACCAGTTATATTCTTTCAAATCTTTGTCATTTGGTTAGATTATTATAGTGGCTCCTGAACATTTCCCCCAAACATATTATCATTTATTTTTGGAAACTGTAATATCAGTTTCAGGTATTGCTATTTTAAAGACCAAAATACAATATTTTTGTTGGCATAATACAAAAGCAGTTCATTCGTTGTCCTTAGTTGTCTTTATCTCTTTCCTACCTACTCACCCACCCCCATTCCTCTCACTTTCACCACAAACTCCTTACCCTACTTTCTATGCAGTTCAGGAAACTCCCCTGACTCACCCCCCTCTACCTTTGTCATGGCCCACTTATAGGGAGAGTCTGAACCTGAGGGAAAGAACCTTCCGTAACAAAGAATCTCTCCTAGGGAAAAGAAAGGATTTAAACTCCATTAGGGAAACGTTTCCCAAGTTGGCCAAGAAAGAAGTCAAAACTTCGGCAATTTTGAACTACTGAACATAGACAGGTGGCTCCGAAAGCACTGGTCAGGGGAGTTAAATATGGCAAGAAGATACTAAAGTCCAACCCAACCAGCTACATCACACAAAGCAATTATAAAGGTACCTCAGACAAAAAGACCAAAGTCAAAGGAAGCAGCAAAACCAGGAGGAGCTGATGATTTACATTACAATGATTATCTATGCTTAATAGTTATGTTTTTATAAATTTACATTTTTACTTGATGTTTTAAAATATGAAATACATTAAAAATCTGGGCTCACAGACTTAACTTCAATTTTTGAATTCTAAAAGCTTTGAATAAATCCGAAAATATACTAATACCAGTATTACAAAAAAGTGATTTTGGTCCAGTGTTACAATCACTATCTATTGTAGCTTTTGTGCCTATACATACATAGTTACTTTGTTTTCAATATACCTTCCCCTCCCCACCATGTCTCAAAAATCATGGTTTTTACTGCTTCTTTGCTTCTCTTTGTCTTTTCCATCCTCACTTGTCTATGTGTACTTCTGATTGTTCACTCTCTGCTTCTGATTCTTTTACACCTTTGTTTGTATTTGAGATGCCTTCTTTCACCTGCTTCACATCTTTTTTGAACAACTGTTTCCTCCATGAAGCCTTTCTTACTACACACAAATATAAATTGGTTCTCTCTGCTCTTTAATTGGGGGTTTCCTAGAAAAACATCCATAACAAAGCTTCCCAATGTGTGTTCCGTAGAACAGTAATCACATGAGATAGCTAGAAAAGAAAGGAACTCCATGGTCAAATACGTTTGGAAAATACTGAACAGCCTATCCCCCACTCCTTCTGGAAATTCATGAAGCATTTTATTAAAGGTACTAAAGTCTAGCAGCATGAAACAGGTTTAACTTTAACTTCGTAGTACCTAAGTTTTGACAGTGACAACCTAAACTAAACACCACAACTTTCTAGAAAATGCTGTTGTACAAAGTCAAATTCATATTTTTTGTTTATTGCTATGTTTTATTTTCTCTGTATCTTATCCACATTTATCAGTTTATACATATGTACTGTACATGGCAATCTGAGGATAAGAATGAATAGAAGAATAGAAATGCATTCTTATCCTAGTTTATACTAAACACAGTATATATGTGTAAGGATGACCTATAAATGGATTTCAAAAGCTATTCACTTTTCTATTACCAGGTTTTTAAAGACTTTTAAAACAAAGTAAAATTGATCTTCCAAAATGTGTCTTGAAATGAAATTTTCTTTTAAAAAAATCTTTAATTTCAAATTTAAAATTTTAAATGAAAATATGATTAATATTTGGTCTTTATTATTCCAACTTAAATTTTTATAAACCCCTTGTTTTTGATAGGTTATTTTTAAAAATCCAGCAGCACTAAAGATATTGCTGTCCCTGTGAAATCCCTTCTTTGAGATGCATTTACATATTAGCACAACAGCTATAAAAATATATGAAAGATTCTTAAATTCTATGAACTTCTAGAACTGCAAGATGTTGTTACACAAATAGGTACGTGAAATACTCAAAATAGATAAATAGTCTCCAAATTAGTGTGTTTTCCAGGCATTCTCTAGTATTAATAAAAAGGCCTAAAAAATCTGTGTTCATTCCTTTGGATTATTAACCTTAAAATTTCACCTAGGGTATGCAGGATTAACTGGAAGAATTTAAAGCTTAAGCACACAGGCCTGCATGAAACATGGTGTAATAAAAATACATACCATAATTGCATTTAAAAACAACAGTAGTTACCATTTGCTGAGTTTTCTTTATATATATATATATATATATATATATTTTACTGAAGTGTAGTCGATTTACAATGTTGTGTTAATTTCTGTTGTACAGTGCTGAGCTTTCTAAATGTCAGGTAGTTTGCAAAGCACTTTATATGAATTATCTTTTTTTTTTTTTTTGCGGTACGCGGGCCTCTCACTGTTGTGGTCTCTCCCGTTGCGGAGCACAGGCTCCAGACGCGCAGGCTCAGCGGCCATGGCTCACGGGCCCAGCCGCTCTGCGGCACGAACGCGTGTCCCCTGCAACGGCAGGCGGACTCTCAACCACTGTGCCACCAGGGAAGCCCTGAATTATCTTTTTTAATACCACCAACAATCACATAAGGTATGTTGTATTATTATTAATCCTATTTAAAGGCTTTAAGAGGTTAAGTAACAAGTATAATGCCTATTGGAGTCCAAAGCCCATGTACTTTGCCAATTAACCACTATACAATATTGTATATCCCCCTACATATGTAAATCTGTGTAAACAAAACTATGTAAAACCTCTATAGCAACAATTCTCGAAGTGTGCTCTGTGGTCAGATATAAGAAAGTCATTAAGCACTTTCTATGTTCTACACCATCTTCAAGGTGCTGAGGATGTAGTGGTGGGCAAAACAAAGTCCCTGCTATCATGGGCTTACATTCTAGTTGAGGGTGAGAGGGGACATGCAGCTCAGTAAATAAACAAATAAATAAGGTAATATCTTATAATGGGAAAAGGTATATAAAGAAAATAAAACAGGGTGATGCAATAAGAGAATGATAGATAGGAGCAAAGGGGGGTAGGGTAGGCTCTTTGGCTAGGACGATAGGGATCAACCTCTAAGGAGATGAGCTAAGACCTGAAAGACAAGGACATTAAGGCAAATTTTTCATATAAAGTGGTAATTTATAAAATGATAGTGATAATATAAATGGTAGTGTATTTTACATCCTTATTTGGCAAAATAAGAAGTTATCAAACTTATGATCTCACAAATTAAAAAACAGTAATTAAATGGTTATAAAATAACATCTGGTAACCCCTGGGCAATACACAGTATTAAGATGAGAGACAATGGATGTGCACGTTGCAGAAACTTGATAAAGGTCATTGTACAACATACCAATAAATCAGTGAATTCTCAAACCTTTTGGTTTCAGGATACCTTTACCCTCCTAAAAATTACTGAAGACCCCAAAGAGCTTTTGCTTATGTGAGTTAGTTACATCTATGCTCTTTACTGTATTATAAATTAAAACTAAGAATTTTAAAATATCTATTAATTCATTAAAAATAATAAAACCATTCAGTTAATAAGTTATACATATTTTATTAAAAATAACTATATTTGCAAGAGAAAAAAACTTAGTGAGGAGAGTAGCACTGTTTTACATTCTTGAAAATCTAATGCTTTGGCTCAACAGAAGACAGCTAAGTTCTCATATCTGCTTCTGTATTCAATTTATTGCTATATACGAATTAATGAATTTTTTTCATCTCTGCAGCTTAGTGAAATCATCAAAATAGACAGGCACAGAACTCATAGAAACAGAGAGTAGAATGGTGGTTGCCAGGAGCCAGGGAGTTGGGGAATGGGAAGACGTTGGTCAAAGGGTACAAACTTGCAGTTATAAGATAAATACGTTCTGGGGATCCAACATACAACATGGTGACGATAGTTAACAATATGGCATTATATACTTGAAAGTTACTAAGTACATCTTGTGGTAATCATTTTGCAATTTATACATGATCTAATCATCACAACTTACACAATGTTACATGTCAATAATATATAAAAAAGCTGGGTAAAAACAGGCACAAGCGCTGTTTGGGAACCATTATACTGTATATACCACACTATGGAACACTACAAAATACCAACAGACTTTGAAAGAAGTGGAACGCAGTCTAGCACAAAGGTAGAGAGTAGGCGCTGGAGTCAAGACTGCTTAGATTTTAATTCTGGCTCTACTGCTTACTAGCTATGAAACTTGAACAATTAATTTTACCTCACTGAGCCTTCAAGTGCTTCAGTTATATCATCTATAACGTTTTCTTTATTATTTTCCCTTCACCAGCGTAATTTTACATATATATCACTAATAGCCTTACTAAGTAATAAAAATTACATAATATCAATACCTCATGAATTGTTATATTAAATGAGATCACACGATAAGAACTCAGGAAATGTTAACTATTTATTACTAAATCTATTAGTGATAATGTTTGTGAAGTTAACTGTATTAATGATTGGAAACTTAATAAAGAACATTGTTAAATAATAACAAAGTACTTGTAAGCAACTCAGGCTTTGAATCCACCGTATTTCTTGTATTTCTCCCACTCACTCTCACCTTCTGCCTTCAGAGAACAAAACCAAGGGGGGAAAAATAATTAAGCTTATGCTTAGCCACCCTGAAACCAGGCAGTTTCCCTTTCCTATACTATAAAAATGGTCTGACAATTTCCTCAAAATAATCAATTGACTTCCCTAAGCCTCGGTTTATAAGAATTTTAAGTGGGGATAACTCCTACCTTCCAGAGCTTATGTTAGGATTATAGGAATATATGTATATATATATATGTATGTATATGTTTGATATCTAGTAAGGGTGCTCAGTGAATGGATACCTTCACTCCAACCAAAAAGTGATAACTCTTCGAAACTGGTACAGCATATAAAAACTCATATTATCATACTTCCCAGAACAAGTTATTTTTGTTCAATTCTTATCTTAGTTATGAAACGTTAAGTTCCTTATAATTCCATCTCTTTCAGCGAGCAACCTAACAAAGTTTTACATAGAGTAAGCACCCAATATTCTTAAATTAATTTTCTGAATTCTGTATCTTTGGACATAGGAATACACTATAAAAGAAATGTTAATAACTCAAGTAATACTGACTGCCTCTTGGACAGAGATCATCATTTTAAAATAATGCGTTATGCTACCATTTTAAAACTATAATGACAGTAAAGGGAACACAAAAACAGCACAGGATCCATTCGGGTCTTTTTTTAATTAAAAATGGTAAGTTATAATGCCTAACATTAAAAAATCTTTTCCCTTCTAACAGTGAAACTTTCACTAAAGGAAATAGTCAATCTCCTTTCTCCCCCCAGCCACCTGTGGCGGGTACCAAAGAACCATAGGGTGAAAGTAAGTGAAACTAATCACTAGCAAGTGAAGTGAAGGAAGAGAGACGAGAGAAAGATAAAAGGCTGCAACCAAAATTTAAACCCAGCATATTAAACATTTTATTTCTTTCATCAAACAGCCTCTATTTCAATGTTTCTAAGAGAACAAGAAAAACAAGGTTTCTTTTTTTAGACTATCTTTATCTTATCCAGAAAGACTTTAATGTTCTAAAGCACAAATGGAATTGTTGCCTTTTCCCAGAAGGAGTAACTAGGTTCTACTACTTCTCCACAAGATGTGCATCTCTCCAGTGTTCTGTAACTAAAATCTGTGGATGCAGTGGAATCAAAAGCACTACAAAGCACCAACTCCTTTTTGTTTCCTTGACAAACAGATGAGAAACTCAGTCAAGGTGTTTTGTGCAACAGTGTTAAGTTTTTGAGTAATTTTTTTTTACTAGGGTCTCTGAGCTCCTTCTACACATTAAAAAACCTCATGTAGTCTTAGTTCTCAGATGAAATTTTAAAACAACTAACCCAAAATATTTTAAGGTACTGCTGTAGAACACTAAACACTTGGGAAAAGTGGAAAAAAAAAAGATTAAAAGAAAAGATCATAACTTGGGCTTCCCTGGTGGCGCAGTGGTTGAGAATCCGCCTGCCAATGCAGGGGACACGGGTTCGAGCCCTGGTCCAGAAGGATCCCACATGCCACCGAGCAACTGGGTCTGTGCACCACAACTACTGAGCCTGTGCTCTGGAGCCCGCGAGCCACAACTGCTGAGGCCCGTGTGCCTGGAGCCTGTGCTCCGTAACAAGAGAAGCCACCGCAATGAGAAGCCGGCGCACAGCAAGGAGTGGCCCCAGCTCGTCGCAGCTGAAGGGGGCCCACGCGCAGCAACAGAGACCCGACGCAGCCAAAAAATTAATTAATTTAAAAAAAAAAGAGCCTCACAGCCCCTTCAGCCCCCTCCTTATCTTCCCACCAGCTAGCTTCACACTTGCAAACTGGTTTCCATCACCTGCCTGGTGGACAGAGGCTATTGCCTGTTGTACCTTGAATCCGGAGACCAGGGTGTTAGGAATCTTGGAATTGTGGCTTTATCTGTCCATGACTGATGCCAGGGGGGTTAAAAAAATTAATTAATTAAAAAATAAATAAAATTTTTAAGAAAGATCATAACTGAATGACAAAAGCTTAGGAGAAAAGGGAGTTTGGATGCATCTATTATTTATTAGTTTATGAAAGGCAGGAAGCCAAATCACTAAGAATAAAATCAGAAGTCTCCACTCTCTAAGAAATTACACACATACGTACACTCACCCCTTCTCTACCAACAGGACTGTAATTTTGGGGTGGCCTGTTTAAGGAAATGTTAATATTAGTAATTTTACATTGGAAATGGAAATTTCCAATGGAATTTTCAAGATATTTCCACACCACAAAATCACTTGAAGTTTGTCAATACTGTTTCACACTTTGATTTATGGGATTGTTTATTTGCTATATAATTTAACATTTAGCTTACTATGGGATGCACAGCAAAAGTATGTTTTACATATTGCTTTAAATCCACCTAAGGCCATGTATATAATACAACCCTTCTGCATTTGAGAGACAAAGCAGCTAAATGAAGAATATAACTGCTTGTAAAGTCTCATAATACACATAAAAAGGCTCATTTAGTATACACCATTACAATAATCTCATGTAATAATCACGGTAGCTCATGTTTTGAAACACTGTCAGAAAACATGGAAATTATCTACATATCTATGAACCTAGGGCAATGGATGGAAGAAAAGGTGACCTAGGCATCCAAAGGGCAGAGAGAAGACTGATTGTGCAATAATTTTACAACTGGGAATTATAACAGACCTAATGCCTAACTAATCCAGAAGTGCCATTAAACCTAACCCA
The DNA here is from genome assembly GCF_039906515.1 of Pseudorca crassidens. Classification (NCBI taxonomy): domain Eukaryota; kingdom Metazoa; phylum Chordata; class Mammalia; order Artiodactyla; family Delphinidae; genus Pseudorca; species Pseudorca crassidens. The sequence continues at coordinate 107,875,943 of NC_090297.1, read as the reverse complement.
AGAGTAGAAATATGCAAGAGATCAAAATAGATTTATTACTTCTTTGGGAAGCTGAAAGTTTACCTTGAACCTCAGAAAGAACCGCACACAATAACACATTAGACCAAGTAAGCAGAAAGAGGTATCTGAAATACCAGAATGCCCCAGAGCCTTCTCTCTGGACATCTTCTCTATCTATACTTATTACTCTGTCTTACTACACTTACTTCTCTATCTACACTTACTACCTAGTACATCTCTTCCAGGCTGATGGCTCTAAGGACAATTTACATACTAAGCAGATACCCTGTGGTGACTGTCGCACAACTCTGTGAATATACTAAAACAAATGAATTGTACACTTTAAATGAGTGAAGTTTGTCAATAAATGTCAACTCTTTCTAGTCACTCAGCCAAGAAAACCCCAGAGTCATTCTTGAAAACTCTCCTCTCTTACCCCACATTTAATTCATCTAGAAAGCCATTTGGATCTACCTTCAGAACAGGTCTAGAATTCAATTACTTCTTATAAAGCTTGTCCAAACCACCAATATTTTATCCCAGAATTACTTCAATAGCCACCTACCGGCATCCCTATTTCTGCAGCAACTAGAATGATCTTTTAAAAACAGAAATCTGTTCACATCACTCCTCTGCCCCATCTCATTCAAAATAAAAGACCAAAAATGCCTATAAAATTCTTTGTGATCTGCCCCTCCTGCCATATCACCCACCATAATCTGAGTTCATCTGCTAATCCTTACTTTCACTACTCCTTTCCAGCCACAAAAGCTTTCTTGTTGTTCCTTCAACTCACCAGGCACACTCTAACCTCAAGACCTTTGTATTTTTCTGTTCTCTTTGTTTTGGAACATTCTCCTCTCACACTCTCCTATCTATACTGCCTATACCTCACCTTCCTGCTCAAATGTCACATTCTCAGTGAGGCCTTCCCTTAGCACCTAATTTAAAACTGCAAACTCTTATAACACTCTGTATTCCCCTTCCCTGCTTTATATTTCTCTTTAGCACTCCTAATATTTTTTATCTTCTAATATATTTAATATTTTGTTTGTTTGTTGCTTGTCTCCTCTTCTAACAGTATAGGCTCTGAGAGGACAAAAATTTTTCTCCATTTTATTCACCTGCTTATGTCCCCAGTGCCTGGCACAGTAGGTATTCAATAAATATTTGTTAAAAGAACTGAATGTAAACTAGGGATTTGTAAGCAAAATTCATCTTGGAACTTAAAGTAAGAATTTGTACCTAGTCCATCTATATTTGTATACATGTGATATGTGATTAAAAAGCTATGGCAGTACTGTTATACTCTATATGTGTAGCCAACATATCTGCTACAAAGGATGAATTACAAGGAAAGTAAACGGTTAAAGGAATAGCTACATTTCAGATACCAGAGCTGCAAAAAATAGTTCCAGACACTCAGATTTGTGCAATATCAAATACAAGATTATAGACTTCACTCTCCACTGACCAATGGAGGTACCAGTGTGGTACCCCAAACTTTTTGCCACCAAAAAAAATCCTTCTATTATCTAAAACCTAACATTTAGAGATTTTTATCAAGTAAACAACTTTAGTAACTAACATGTTCAACTTGTTTTCCCTTTTTTAAAATTATAAATGACTATCAGAACTTCAAATCTATACAAGATAATCAGTTTTCCCACAGAAAGCAAAAATAAAAACAAAAATACCCCCAAAGCTTCAAAATGTAGACATTCTAGTTAATCTGCATGGCCTAATATTGTAGAAAATATTTTATGAATAGGAAAGGCTGTGTAATACAGTGGCTAAGAGTGTATGCTCTAAATCAAGAATGACTGGGTTGAATCCTGGATCCACCACTTATTAGCTCTCTAACCATGGGCAAGTTACTCAACCTCTCAGTGCCTCTGTTTTCCCATCTGTAAAGTGGGGATCATAACAATAACTACTTCAAAGAATTATGAAGATTGAATGAATTAATAAGTGTAAAATGCTTGGAACAGTGCCTGGCACATAATAAGCACTTAATAAAAGTTAGCTAGAAAATTATTACCAGCTTCACGGTCCATTCAAGGATCTGAGAAACCACTGCCATACATCAAAAATAGTAAATTGCACTTTTCGAATTCACTACAACAAATTAATCCTGTATTAAGAGGTTTTTTTTGGACAGTCCATATTTATATAACAGTTTCTCTTGTGGAGAAAATACCAGATTGTACTGAGATTTGCTTCAAATGAGGAGGAGAAGGGAAAGTAAAGGGGACAGAAGAAAAAAGATCGGCCATTAAAATAACTACTGGGACTTCCCTGGTGGCGCAGTGGTTAAGAATCCACCTGCCAATGCAGGGGACACGGCTTCGAGCCCTGTTCTGGGAAGGTCCCACATGCTGTGGAGCAACTAAGCCCATGGGCCACAACTAATGAGCTTTCGCTCTACAGCCCACGAGCCACAACTGAAGCCCGCGCGCCTAGAACCTGTGCTCGGCAACAAGAGAAGCCACCGCAACAAGAAGCCGGCGCACCGCAACGAAGAGTAGCCCCCGCTCGCCGCAACTAGACAAAGCCCACGCACGGCAATTAAGACCAAATGCAGCCAAAAATAAATTAATTGATTAATTTAAAAAAAGATAACTACTTTTGAAGTGGGGTGATCAGTGGTGGCAGGAATGTTATTACTTTTCTAATCTTGTACATACTTAAAGTTCGTACCAAAAACAGCTGAAGGGAAATCTTAACAGCTTTTCTGTTCTACAAATGATTCTACTTTCCTATAACCCCCTTTTCTTCAAAAACTCATTTCAATTTTCATACACCTTCTAAAACAGGCCAACCCATTCAATGGTTAGAAGCAAAACAACTTGGAGATATTATGAACACAGTATTTTCCATTTTGTCCTACTAGTTCTTCAGAGAACTTGCTAATTCACTACAGAAAGGCTGGTCCAAATCATCTCCCTCTGACTGGGAATGTAATTTCCAGCACTGTTCCCAAAACAAAGTAATTATTTCGAATAGTCAGGACCTTAAGACTATCTACATCATCGTTGTCACCATAATAAATAATCTGAACATATATGTATATGCTAGGACCTATACTAAAATATGTGCATTATCTTCTTAAATCTAGACAACAAGCCTATGAGAGATAATTATCTCTACTCACAGATCAGAAATTGAGACTCACAATTTAAGTACTGTGCCCAGGTATTAACTGATGGAATTAAGATTTGAACCTGGGCCTAATTCTAAAGTCTGTGTTTTTCTACTTTTCCATACTTATTTCCATGTTACATTAAAAATGGGACAGATGAACAAAATACAGAAATGACAGTCTAGTCAAATTGCACATCAAGCCCATATAAGAGCCATATTTTGAAACTGCCAACAACCATACCTATCATTTCTTTTACTAAATTATAAACGCTGCCTTCTGAGAAACAGAAATTAAAACAATTCAAGTTCTTGATTAACTATTTCACAAAATTATATTGGCAAATGTTTACTGATTACTTATTGTGTGCCAAACACTGTTCTAGTTGCTTGGGGATGTAGCAGCAAAGAAGACACAGCCCTATCATCTGGTGGAAGAAAATAAACAGTAAGCATATAAACAAATAAATAAGGTAATTTCATATACTGAAAATAAAGTGATATGTTATAATGCAACTGAAGGAACCATTTGAAATAAAATCATTAGGGAAGGCCTTTCTGCGGAGGTAATATTTGAGCTTGGATCTAAATGATGGGAAGATAGGATTAGAAGAAGCCTGAGAGGTAGTAGGTAGGGCAGGTGGTGTAGGACCTTGTAGACCTTTTACTTGTAGTAAAAAGAAGTTTAACCCTTTAAGCCTGTTGCAATGGGATATCACTGAAGGATTTTAAAGCACAGAAATGACATCTGTTTATGCTACAGAAAGATCACGTTTGAAAAATGATAGTAATGGAAGCTTCCATCAAACAAATTAAAACAAGTCTGAATAAAATCAGTAGAACCCAGGGCTTCCCTGGTGGCGCAGTGGTTGAGAGTCCGCCTGCCGATGCAGGGGACACGGGTTCGTGCCCCGGTCCGGGAAGATCCCACATGCCGCTGAGTAGCTAGGCCCGTGAGCCATGGCCGCTGAGCCTGCGCATCTGGAGCCTGTGCTCCGCAATGGGAGAGGCCACAACAGTGAGAGGCCCGCGTACCACAAAAAAAAAAATCAGTATAACCCACCATGGAGTGTGCTTCAGGAAGACTACTTGCCTTCTCTAAGTTATTTCCTTTATTGTTTTTTTAATTTTTATTTATTTATTTTTTGGCCATACTGCGCAGCTTGCGGGCTCTCAGTTCCCCGATCAGGGATTGAACCTGGGCCATGGCAGTGAAAGCCCAGAATCCTAACCACTAGGCCACCAGGGAACTCCCTAAAGTATTTCCTTTAAAGTGAACAAAAGTCTCTTATTACACATTATGAAATAAAGGATAAAAATGAAAATATCTCAGGAAGAGTTAACATAGTCACTTAAACTCCCACTGAGGTCTAAATATAAGTTACTAAATAATGGATGCCAAAGAAAAAAAGGAGAAGCAAAAGTAGCATCAGGAAAATGGACAGAAAAGCTGGGAATGCCAAAGACACCTATTTCACAAATTTGCCTAAAGCTGACTTAAAAACCAAACTCGAACTAAAATAATTCTAACAACAATCTCCTGAATATTTCTCTCAAAAGGCTTTATTTACAATAAGATAAACGATGTTCACTCAACGTAAACATAAAACAACTACAAATTACCCTTAACCATTTTAGAAAGTTAAGTTGCATTCCACCAGACAAAAAAAAAATCAGGTTTATAGAAAGCCAAAAGCATTGAACTATACAAACTGTATATAATGCACTTCAAATGAAGTAGTCTTCCTAGAGCAATCATTTTTTTAACTCTTAAAATATCAACAAGGGAAATAAGCTCAGGCACAATATCAAAAGTAGAGGCAGAAAAATTCTGGCTCCAGTGTATCTCGTTATCACTGACTGTAAAAAATATATTGTAATTGCATTTGTAATCCCACAGGCAGGGATGGCGACCAACTTATCCTTGCAAATGATGTAACCATACAGTTAAAGCACCAGAGCCCAAAGGTAGAAAAAGTAAAAATGTTTTAAAACAGGAAGAAAAATATGTTTAAGGAGAATACGTCCTCAGGCTTGAGCACTGCTTGCTACCACTGGTATACCAAAAACATTAAAGAATAATCATGAAAACATTACTTTACAAAGTTAAATGTGGCCATTGTCATCTGATATGGTGGAGTCAAAACCCAACTCCACCATTTTACTGTATAAACTTAAGCAGCTTACTTAACATTTCTGAGGCTTAGTTTCCACATCTGTAAATCAATTATTAAAAAATCTACTTCTTAGGGTTAGTTTAAGGTATAATGAGATACTAGATATATTGTAAATGACAAAGGGCTGGGTACATACTAGATACTTACTATGTGAGTCTTTGATAATGACTGGTACTTGATATTGTATGTTCTAATTTTACCTCTTGGAAAGAAAGTAACTTTGATCTGCTATTGGTAAATATAGGTAATCCTGCCTTGGTTATACAACTGTTTCTGCATATATTATCCAAAGAGCCACAAAACATCTCTCCCAACAATAACTTTATACACAAATGATTTGAAGTTTGGGGTCTATGATTTTGTAAATTTTATCCATCTGTTCCCTAAAAGTAAACACAAATTAAAACACTATAGGGGCAATAGCAAAAGTGGAATAAGAAGAATTAAGTGAATGATGGGTGTCACTAGTGACGTGCCATAGACAGGAAGCAGACCTAAAATTCAAATAGATATACATGGATTTAGGGTCAACCCTCTCTTCTCAGCAGGAAGCAACAAATGACTTCTCCACACTTTGTCCTAAAAGATCTGAAATTTTCTGCAATCCATGCTTCCTGACAGTCTAACAGACCTCTTTTCTGCAGTAACGCAGCAAAGTGAAAAAAACTCCACGATGTAGACAAAAAAGCAATTAACTGGGGTAAAAAAGTAGTACCTATTCAAAAAGCACACTTCCTGATTCTTTGTTTTGATTACCTATGAAACCAATTCCTATTCTTTAAAAAGGTATCTGAACTGGTTGAAAAGTAGCCGGATATGTTTTCCATTTTATGGTGTTAGTGGCGATACTGACTACGGTTGTTTCCGGTCAGTATCAAGAAGCCTGTATTTTACTGCAGCAAACATAGCTACAAAAACCTCTCAGGTGGTCGCCTCAGCTCTATGTGGAGCTCACGTTACCTCTTCATCTAGGTAAGGCCCTTCTTATTACACATCACACGTTTTAGGTCAGTGGAAAATAGAATGGTCCCACATATTCCAGCGAAGTAGGTGCATTTACTACTGCTTAAACCATAGCGTGTCTATCACCAGGAAAACAAGAAATCATTAACACGTCAGGGCCTATAAGAAATAAACGGACGCAACAATTTCTGTGAAGGTTCAGTAAAAACAACATCACCTTACAAAGCTCTGAAACAACATGTAAATCTCAACAGATTTGGGCCCAACGGCCCAAGGTCACACCAAGTCAGTCGCTATAAAATCCAAGAAATGATGAGCCTCCTGCAGTTCAGGACAATCCCCTGTTCCTAACAGGGTCTGAGTTTGGGTACACTCTGGTCGAAGCTTTAATATGAACAACCCCAACCGAATGCAGCGGCTCCACAGGGAAACCCTAAGCGTTTCGGGTAGTATTTCCTTCCATCCCCAGTCTTCCCTTCCCTAGTCACCCCCCAACACTCACATCTCCGGAGCCACTTCATCCAATGGTAGACGATAGTAGTGTGGTGTTTCTTGTTCTCTATACACCAAGACGACAAGCCTTGAATAGATTCCATGGTGTTAGTTACCGACTGGAATTTTCGATCCAACGAGGACTCCAGAGCCCCTGCCGAAGAGGCCGACGAGGAGGAGGCCTTACTGCCGCCTCCGCCGCCGCCGGCCGCCATCTTCCCGGTTTGCACAAGCGCTGCTGCTCCTCTGGCGGCCGCGGCGGCGGCGGCGGCGGCGGCGGGAGCGGGCAAAACAATCACTGCGAGTGCGTGAAAGCCGCAGGTGGGGAGGGGGGCCAGGGGGTGGGGATGGTGCACGCGCTAGGCTCTTCTGGAGGTAGGACGGGAGGACCAGCTGCTGGGCACGCTGGCGGCTCCTACACGCTGCAAAGAGGGGCTGCGGATTTCGACGGTTTATCGGAATTGTTCAAGGGATTGTGTTTAAACCAGTCAGTAATCACGGAAGAACTGCGCAGAAAACAGGTCCTGCAAAGCCTTTCTAAACGCCTGGCCTGGAAATTAATGGTTTTATACTCTTCGGCTCTCAACGCTTAAGGCCGTTGCCCACACTCCTCTAAGAGCGGGCATGAATATCTTAAAGTTAATACTACCCGACTGCCCCTTCAGTTGCAGAAATCTTTCTCCTTTAGATCCTCTAGCACAGAAAGGCGCAAGGCTACCTAGTCAGGATTTTTTTTGCAACGCAATAGCAGCAAAGGGACAGCAACACGATCGCGCACGCGCTGCTTGGCCCCGCCCCCCTGCTTCCTTCTCAACCTAGAAAAAGCAGAGGGAGGTGTGATGGCGGGGCAATCTGGCCAATCAAGGGAGAAGAACGGGAAGCGCGCGCAGAAGCCCACAAGCCCCAAGGGCTAAGGAGGCGCTTCGAGTATTCGTGCGCCTGCGCAGCAGGCCAGCGCGTAGCGGGCTGGGAGGAAAAACGGGGAGAGAAGGGTGGGAGAGGGAGTTGGTCAAACTAAGGAGAGGTTGGGGGAGGGGCTTCACCGCTCCGCCCCGCGTTTTGCTTCCTAGCGAGGTGTCTCCCTTGGGGCTGTCCAGCTCACACAGCAGGGCCGAGAAACTCCCACCGCTCAGCGGCCACTGTTATTTTCTGGCACCTGCAGCTGCCGCCGCTGCTAATTTCTCGGGGCACCGACGCGCCACAAAGTAGCTAGCAGCCATCTTGCAGTGCCTCAGAGGATGCGCATGCGCCAGCTCCAGCGAGCCAGTCACTACGCAGACTCCCAGACCAAACAATTTTTTACACTCCCTTGGGACATTAACACTCACAGCCACTTGACTTTTTGGATTATAGGAAGAGGAAGTAAATGAAGTGAAACGAAAATTTTCCCCGTAGAATTTTCGAGACGCGGAAACAATAAAAGGCAAGATGTGATCTCACCTTCGCCAGATATGTTACAGCCTCACAATTGCATAATACATTATAGTTTACAAAAGCCTTAGATATTTATTATTACATTGATTAGCACAACCTAGATTAACCGTGCAATTGCATATGCCTATGTAAATTCTCTGGGCAGATTTGGAGACTTCTTTGTTCCACTGAACACATGCAGTTATTGTATTTTAATTCTTTCACGTCTTCCCAGTAGACTCACGTTTTTTGAGGCAGGGAACCTGTTTTGTCAAGCTCACGTATAGTATTTGTTAATTCAACAAAAAGTTGTTGAACGTCTTGTGCCAAGTACAGTTTTAGATGTGGGGGAGTAACATAGCAAAATAGACAAATATCCCTTTTTTCTGGGGCTTATTGGCAGGAGACCATAAAAAATATATCAGGGAGTAATAAGTTCTATGAAGTAGCATGAAGCAAGTTAAGGAAGAGAGAGGGGTTGTGTGTGTGGTCCTTAAGGGAATGGGAATGGTGGTTTGGTGATCAAGGAAGGCTTCTGGAAGGAAGTGATACTTGATCTGAATGTTGAGCACAAGGTAACCAAGCAAATATGGGGGAGGGGGAGAAAAACATGCTGGCAGGTGGAACAGCAAGTGTAAAGGACCTAAAACAGCAATGGCTTGATATATTAGAGGAAGAACAAGGAGGCCATTGTGGCTAGAGAAGAGGACAAGTGATAGAATATGAAATCTGAGAGGTGAAGGGAGAGAGTTCATGTAGGGCCTGGAAGGCCACTGTAAAGACTTTGGCTTTTAACTTTGAGGTGGGGAACACTTAAGCAGAGCAGTTTTAAGCAGAAAAGTTACATAGCATTCTCTTTAAAAGATTACAGTGGTTGCTATGTTGAAAATAGACTGACTGCAGAGCCACCAGAGGCTATTGGAGTAATCCAGACAAGGAAATGATGGTGGCTTCTACTAGCATGGAAAAAAAAAAAGAGGAGTGGCGTCAGATCCTGGATAGTTTGAAGGTAGAGCCGAAAGGATTGCTCATGGATTTAAGGGGAATATGAGAAGAAGAAAAAAAAAGAGTCTAATATGACACCAAGGTTTCTGACCTGATTAACTAGAACAGTGTTTCTCAGCCTTTTTTTCCATTGCTGTTGACCCTAAAGATTCTTCTTAGATATTTTTTCCTATTCCCCCAACCCCCATGAAATGTTAATACCACAGTTATATTGTATATCTGTTTATGTACTGTCTGTATATTTGTGCTTTATACAAGAGTAAGCATGAAGTTTACTTTTTATTCAATGCAGAGTTAAGTGTGACTAAAATCTTTGTTAAAAATTAAAAAAATTTTTGATGTCTTTCTTCCATTGGATGATTCTTCTTTTTTTTTTTTTTTTGATATTTATTTATTTGGTTGTGCCTGGTCAGTTGCAGCTCGCGGGCTTCTTAGTTGTGGCATGCAAACTCTTAGTTGCGGCATGCATGTGGGATCTAGTTCCCTGACCAGGGATCGAACCCGGGCCCCCTGCACTGGGAGCATGGAGTCTTATCCACTGCGCCACCAGGGAAGTCCCAAAACATAAAAATTTTAACGCTAATAATATTTAACTTTATAACTGTATTTGCTGAATAAACTTTAATGTAATTTATGTATATAAATTGTAATTCACTGCATTACATATGTAAATTAACAATTTATATAAATACATAATAGCAATGAAATCGGTTTTTGATTTTTTTTTTTTTTTTGCCACACCATGCGGCTTGTGGGATCTTAGTTCCTTGACCAGGGATCAAACCCGGGCCATGGCAGTGAAAGCGCTGAGTCCTAACCACTGGACCACCAGGGAATCAGTGTTTTTTTAAAAATTTTATTTGTTTATTTATTTATTTTTGGCTGCATTTGGTCTTCGTTGCTGCGCACGGGCTTTCTCTAGTTGCCGCGAGCGGGCTTCTCATCGCTGTGGCTTCTCATTGCGGAGCACAGGCTCTAGGCACACGGGCTTCAGTAGTTGTGGCACACGGGTTCAGTAGTTGTGGCTCGCAGGCTCTAGAGCGCAGGCTCAGTAGTTGTGGTGCACGGGCTTAGTTGCTCCGCGGCATGTGGGATCTTCCCAGACCAGGACTCGAACCCGTGTCCCCTATATTGGCAGACGGATTCTTAACCACTGCACCACCAGGGAAGCCTGGGAATGAGTTTTTAAAAAATCATTCAAAACTGTTATATTTCCAGCAGAAGTAAAATAATTGAAAAATTAATTTCTTAAAAAAATTTAGTGAACTTTTAACTTTATTTTATTTATTTATTTTTGGCTGCGTTGGGTCTTCGTTGCTGTGCATGGGCTTTCTTTAGTTGCGGCAGGCAGGGGCTAGTCTTCGTTGCGGTGCGCGGGCTTCTCATTGCAGTGGCTTCTCTTGTTGCGGAGCACGGGCTCTAGGCACGCGGGCTCAGTAGTTGTGGCACACGGGCTTACTGACTTTGCATACAATTTTTGTATCTTCCATGAACTCAATGTCATTGCTGCTTGTGTCACACCCAAGAAAATGAGAGAAATTAAATGAGTAAGATTTTGTTTGGTAGAGTTGAGCTTTGGAAGGTGACAAAGCATTGTAATATCTAAGACTTTTTCATCCCCCAAGAGCCAACTTTTTCTCCGTGTGGGGTGATATTGTTCCCTCGGAGAATGGATTGCCATTTTCTCAGACGGACTAGGGGAGGAAAGGGGAAGGAGCAGTCCTGTGAGAAATGAGTAGAAATCGGGATTTCAGTTAAACATCTTGAGTATCAGAGGCATAAATGGCACCAGATGTTGCGAGTCTAAAGTTCATGAAAAAGTTCTTGGTAGGAAACATCAGTTTAAGAATTGTCAGTATATAGATGATCTTAAAGCCATGAGATGGATGAGGTTGCCCAGAAGTGAGTGAGCGTAGATAGAATAGAGGACCAAGGACTGGGCTATAAGGAGCAAGTTTCAAAGGATATTGAAAATGAATGACCAGCGAAGGAGAACCCAGAAAGTAATGTTCTGAAAGCCATGTAATGAATATTTGTCAAGCAGAAGGGAGTAATTGTGTCAGGTGTTGCTGCATAGGTTGCATAAGTTGAGGACTGAGATAACCACTGAATCTGGCAAACACAGTAGTCACTGGTGGTCTTGACAAGGGCTGTTTCCAGGAAGTGAAGTGATTAGAGAGGGTTCTAGAGAGAATGGGAGATGTGGAGTTAATGTGGTGACAACTCTTTCAAGAAATAAAATGGGATCAGAGAAATGGAGCTGAAGCTGGAGGGAAATGTGGGTTCAAAAGGTCATTTCTTTTTTCCAAGGTGGGAAATGATGTAGCTATTATCAGATGCTACAGTTGATACAGGATAGAGATGGGACAATTGCTGGCTGATTTCCTTGAGTAAGTGGAAGAGGATAGGATCAGGTGATAGGTCCATAGACAGTTCCTTTCTTGTAACAGGAAGGTAGAATCTAGGTAGAGAGATTCAGGTAGGTTGATAGATGTGTTGGTGAGAATGTGCAGAAATTCTCTTCAATTGCTTCTCTTTTCTCAGTGAAATAGGTAGGCACTGCAATAGGTGCTGAGGAAGCACACTCTTAAAAAGCATCAAAGATCTATTAATTGCCAATTCCAGTGCACTGTTTACAGTCTCAGCCTTCAGCTTTTTCTGTTAGTGCAATGGTTTAGAGTAAGACACTTAGAACCAGACTGCTCAAATTCAGGCTCTGCCACTTGCCGTTGGCAATTTACTTGCGAGTGGCAATTTACTTTACTGCCACTTACCATTGGCAATTTACTCTCTGTGGTGCTATAATTATTAAATGAGTTAATGTGTGCACAGTGTTTAAAGTAGTGCCTGGCTTAGTAAAGGCTTGATGATGTTGATGTCAGCTATTATTTATTATACTTAAATCTTTCTTAAAATTCATTTCCCTTTGCTTCTGTTAAATATACAATCATTAATCAGATCCCACTAAATGGATCCTTTCTCCGCCCATTGCTAGTTTTCTTACCCCCTTGTGTTTGCCAAAGTTCCATTTTTAGCCCTTCTCTCATTTTTATGCTCATTCTCTCCCAAAGATTAAATTTATCACCTGCATTCAGATTTATTCAAGTTGGATATCCTAGTTATCTTTGATTCTACCCCTTCAACTAGTTATCAAATCTTGTAGACTTCTACCTAGATATTTCTTGCGTGAATTCCCTTCTTTTCATTCCCCTTGCCCTCTACCTAAAGATTATCACCTTTCTACATATCAACAGCATCACGATCAGCTTCCTAGTATATCTCTTCAGCTTATATACATTACCAGACTAATCGCCTAGTTTTCCCCTACTCAAAAAACAAAACCAAAAAACTTCTTCCTTGTTATGTACCAAGTTAAGTAAAAGCCCTAACTTTTAAGACCCTCCACAATGGTTCCAATCTAACTTCCCAGTATTATCTCAAATGCCTTTCCTCCAAGGTTCCTTGGGCTCCAAACTGTTCCTTTTCCTTAAATATATCCTGTAATTTTCTATTTATAATTAATTCTGCCTAAAATATCCTCTTCTATTACCAAAATTCTACCTATCTTTCAAGAACTATCTTAAATTGCCTCTTTCAGGCACTATCTTAAGAACTATCTTAAATTGCCTCTTTCAAGAACTATCTTAAATTGCCTCTTTCAGGCAAACTTCCCTGATCATTCCAACTGGATCGAATCTTTTGAACAGTAGCATTTTCTGCCCTGAATAAAATTACATGTATGTTAACTACAGAATATTGCATTGAATAACATGCAAAAGCACCCTGATTGCTAAACAGTGTTAGTTATGACTGAATTGTCTTATCCAAAAATAATTATTTGGTACATATATTACAATGATATTGCCATTGTTCAAGATATTTCTGGAAATTCATCAAGGTAAGCCACATATAGGAAGGACGTATCAGTCCAGTAACTTTATATTTGCATTTTTTAACAAAGAAAGCTATTATCTACCTTGATCATTTCACTTAATTCTCCATGATAAATTCCAAATGACTTTTAAAGTTCTCTCCAGAACGCTACAGAGGACAAATAACTGCCGTTAACTAAAGATATAACTTCAGATTATGAAAGAAATTACTAAAGTTCACAATGTATTCTAAGTGATAACAGCATCCCAAGATAGGAATTATTCTGAGTCTAGCATTCATCTGAAAGAACACATCTGTCCCTACCACCTATTTCACAAATGAAGCAGCATGTGTAGGGACTAAGTTTGGGTTCTAGTCAAACCTGGGTTCAAATTAAACTCCATCACTTACTAGCCATAACCTTGAAGCAAATTACTTACTCTTAGCTTCAGATTTACTCTTAGCTTCAGATTTCTCACCTCTAAAAATCTACTTTCCTCATAAATTTGTTCTGATAAAGGAGGCAATGCATATCGAGCACAATGCTTAATACAGTACAGGATCAGATAAATTAAAAAACCACCACCACCCTGAAGCACAGGGAGTTAAGACTTAAAACAAGGATTAAGTCTCACTATGGGTACAGTAAGCCCCCTACAGACGAACCTTCAAGTTCAGAACTTTCAAAGATGCAAACATGCCCCTGTATGCCAGCTGTTGTACTGTACTACTGTACTTTTCAAGGTACTGTACTGTAAGATTCAAAATGTTTTGTTATGTATTACTTTGTGAAAAGTATTACAAACCGATTACAGTACAGCAATTGTGAATTGGGTTTTGTTGGATGTACGAACAAATTGGACTTATGAATGTGCTTGTGGAATGGAATATTTTTTTTTAATTTATTTTTGCTGTGTTGGGTCTTCGTTTCTGTACGTGGGCTTTCTCTAGTTGTGGCAAGCGGGGGCCACTTTTCATCGCAGTGCGCATGCCTCTCACTATCGCGGCCTCTCATTGCGGAGTACAGGCTCCAGACGCGCAGGCTCAGTAGTTGTGGCTCACGGGCCTAGTTGCTCTGCAGCATGTGGGATCCTCCCAGACCAGGGCTCGAACCCGTGTCCCCTGCATTAGCAGGCAGATTCTCAACCACTGCACCACCAGGGAAGCCCTGGAACTCATTCTTTTATGTAGGGAACTTACTGAACTTTATAATGAACAAAAAGACTCCTTTTAGGTCTTCAGCAAACAATACATTTTTGAAGTTGTATATAAATTATTTACACGCATATTTGTAATAAATCCTTTAATAAAAGCAAAAGCACTTACTTCTGACAATGTTTTCCCCTGGATTTGCTTAAATCACGAAATATCAATTCTCTAGCTCCTAAGTCTCACAGATATAGGCTTTTTTTTCGGTTTCTTCCTGCTCTAGGAATTAGTAATGTCATCTGTCTGGGTTATAGTTTGCTTATCTCTAAAAAAGAGGTTGTATAGTTTTTCCTTAAGGCCTTTTGCAGTCCCTTGTCTCTTTCCACCTTTTTTATCCTAGCACTCTCTAATGCTGCCTTAAAATTGGAACTCTAACTAGGGCCTGAAACAGTAACTTTTTAATTTTTAAAAATTTTATTTATTTTTGGCCATGCCATGTAGCATGTGGGATCTTAGTTCCCCAGCCAACGATCCAAACCGTGACCCCTGCCTTGGGAGCATGGAGTCTTAATCATTGGACCACCAGGGAAGTCCCCACATTTTTTTTAAAGGGGTTAATTTGATAACATAGAATGTTTTAACTTCTGGTCAAGTATTCATTCTGACACTACTTCCTAGTAAACTCCAATTAGCAGGGAGGAACTCTAATGGCTCCTATGTTCAATTCATTCTCAATACATCCTCAACAGGCAACATGAAATGGAACGATATTTATGGTAAGAATTTTGGACTTCTATGGATACTTATTCTGACCCAAATACTCCTAAAATCAAACCAGAAACATTAAATGCTTAAACAGAACTGCATCTTGTCAGATTCTTGGGGGTGGGTGGGAAAAAGAAATTACACATTGTCTTTTAGAAAAGGATTGGTTTCTTTAATTAGTAAAGAGAATAGGCTAAATTCCCAAATCCTATTCCCTTTTACAAACTGACCCATAACATCCTCTTTGGACTCTCCTTCTGTGTCCATTTCACCCACGACACAGCTTCTCATATATTCACCCATATGAGGAACTAATTTCCTGTTAAGACTACTCAGCCAAGACCAGAAGTAATCTGTCAACCTCGTGACTATCCACTGAAGGTTAAGAGATGGAAATTCCCTCTCCCCTATCCACTTAATACCTTTTCCTTCTTCACTCTGCTCCAGGAAAACAGTATTTATCATTCTTGCTCTAAGATGAGGTCAGAAATTTCCATTATCCAATCATCCATCCATTCGTTCATCCATTTATATATTCATAAATATCAATGACAAAATTTTCTTTTTCCACAGCAATTGCTAGAAGTCTGGAGACAAGATCACCTGAAGACCCAAACTCCAATACCTTTGAATGTGTGAAAAATATCATACCGACTTTAAAAATAACTCTTTAATCATATTCACATAAGGGGAATAAAGGGCAGCACCAGGCTGTCTGGGGAAGGAAGCAAGGTGTTCTCCCTTTGTCCCAATGTCAGCCTGGCACAGTTCTGAGATCACACACACAAGTAGGGCTGGGTTTGGAAGGAGAATAAGGGAGAGGACTGAAGAGACAAAGGCAAGAAGGGAGAGGCAAGGGCTTGCAGTAGTCTCAGTCGGTGGACTCCAACACAGATTCACTCAGCGCAAGGTCCCAGTAGTGCTCAGCCCCATGCTTTTTGAAATGCTCCCGAGCCATGTTCTCTGTAGGGCACTGTTTGAACTTCATCTCCCCAAAGCTCCGGTCTTTGGCTGTACCCTGGGAAAGAGACAAAATTTTTAATAAAAACACTGCAATTTCTAATTTAAATCAGATATAATATTCCTTTATAAAACTTAATAACACCTGTGTAGCAATATGCCTACCTGAACATAATTTTATGGTAAAAACAATTCTAGGGACTTCCCTGGTGGTCCCGTGGGTAAGACTCCATGCTCCCAATGCAGGGGGCCCGCGTTCGATCCCTGGTCAGGGAACTAGATCCCGCATGCATGCTGCAACTAAGAAGCCCACATGCCACAACTAAAGATCCCGCATGCCTCAAATAAAAGATCCTGAGTGCTGCAACTAAGAACTGGTGCAGCCTAAATAAATAAATATTAAACAAACAAAACAAACAATTCTAACCTCCACCCCCTTGGATATTTGCTGAGTTTTCATGACTTTATATGGGTTTGTTTTTTTGACTGAATGGAAGATGAGGAGTTCTGTGCTCTGGTGCCTGGATGGAAGAGTAAGTCAGGAAGGACTACGGAGGGTGAGATGGGATGAACTTGCCTCCCACCAGGCCTCCAGATTTGGGCATTTAAGGAGAAAGGAGTTAGAGGCTAAAAGGACTCTTTTCATAAGACTTAGTGAGACCATGTATATAAGCAGGAGGTTTTGGGGCCCAGTGACAAAGAACAATCCAGGGGTTCGGGGGAGAGAGGAATGGGAGCCAAGGGGGATAACCTGCAGACAACTACAATAGAAAGATTCAGTCCTTAGTGGAACTGCATTCTCATCAAAGGGACTAGCTGCAATGGCAGTCACAAAGTGCTAGAGGCTTTCAGGGATCAGATTCCAAAAAGGAGGCTAAAGCACAACTTGGCTTATTTCTGAACCTGAGAAATAATTCCTGAGGACTCTCAGAGATAAATGGAACAGAATTTTAAAGAGGTGAAGGGGCTGGGGGATATTAAATATGCATATGGGGACTTATGAGACACAGAAACAGTTATTATGGTTATTATTACCTACTTAGTATGCATAAATTGGAGGAATCTGGGGTAAGACAGAAGGATACATGAAAAACAGTAGCAATTACCTATAGAGTGGTCTTAAAAAATGAGTGAATTGGAAGGGACTATTTCAGTAAGTGATCTTCTGTGTTGTCAGAATTTATTTTAATGAGCATTCACTACTTTGGTAGTAAAGTACTACTTTTTTTGTTTTCGGGCCATGCCGCATGGCATGTGGGATCTTAGTTCCCCGACCAGGGATCGAACTCACGCCCCCTGCAGGAGAAGTGCGGAGTCTTACCGCTGGACTGCCAGGGAAGTCCCAAAGTACTACTTCTATAATAAAGAACTAGTTACTAAATATGAGCACATTTAAAAAATAGAAGATACACACACGCATGCAACCTAGAAGAATAAAATGAAAACATTAAATCAACACAAAGGTAGAAAATATTTACAATGTATAAAATGTATTTTGGAGTGGGAATAAAAGGATTACTGCAGTACATCAGGATAAGAATATAGTTACTGAGGAAAGAAACTTTTAATGCTTCCTGGAGAAATAGGATGATATTTTACACTTCACAAAGGGTGAATGATCCTTAGTTCACAACTTGGCCTGAAAAAGCATATTCACTCATTCATTCATTCTTCAGAATAGTGTGGCTCACTAAGAAAATTTGAGGGATGAAAGAATTGTATAACCATAAAAAAATTCCATTTTAAGAGTGATTTAGTCACATTTTGCAAAGCATCATTACATAATAATCAAATTAGGTTCTCAAAATAAAACTGACAATAGGGAGAAAATAATATCCACATTTTATAGACAAAGCAACAGTTTTTGACATTAAGTGTCTTGCCCAGTTACACAGCTAGTAAGTGATACTGCCCAGACTCCCAACTTTGTATTAAGTCTAGTACTTCTTTCACTATATCCAAAGAAAAATTCTACAATTCATTTCCCTCTTTCCAAGTCTCATATCCATGACTGTGAAATAAATAAATCGAGAATTTGTATTCTTGCCACCAGTTTCCATACTTTTCCCCAGATGGCATAAAGTATATACCCATCAATTTAACTAAAATATAATCAGGAAGGATTTGCTGCCAAATACTTAACAATGAATTCCAAAAAGAAATACAAATTACTTAAGGGATTAGTCATTATTTAGTTTTACCATTATATTGCTCCATTTGCATAATATAAACAATCAGGAATTAGCTAAAGTCCTGCTTCAGTGTTTAATCACCTACCTCCCAGACTAGTACACATTTGTTGGTTTTCTTCACAGCTTCCTCATCAGATTCCTCATCATCTGGAAAAGACAATTAGCTAAATCTTGCTCTAGACTTAGATCAGACATCAAGATTTAGGTCCTAAACAAACAGTATTCAAGCCTACCCAAATTCTTTTAAATATCATCACCTTTTCTCATGTACTGGGATCAAATGTCTTCTGTTACTCTTTATTTCCCCCCAATTAGACTGAAATCTCCAAACAGGTAGGGACATTAATTAATTCAACAAACATGTATTGAGGACCAATTACATGTCAAGAGCTGTGACAGGTACTGGGAATAAGGAGATAAATAAAAGAACAATAAAAACTTGTCCTAAGCACTTCAGATGCCAAAATGATAAGAGTCCATTCTCAAGGAGTTTTTAGTCTAATGAAGGAGGACAGATATAATGAATGAAAATATCTTAGGAACACTTGCGAAACAAAATAAAATATAGATCAATTATAGTAAAAAGTGTAGTTTAAGTATAAAAATAGGGAAGAAAGAAAAGTATAGAAGGGCCAAAGTTAAGAAAAGTAAGGTTCTCTGCATATGTTAAATGCTAACTCAGGTCTTCAAAGAAGGGAAGAATGAATATTGATGGAAGAAGATGGCCTGAAGGATGTCAAATAAATATACAAGATAAACTTGGGCAAAAGAATAAAAGTTTATTTTCTTGAATGAAGCAGAGAGCTTTTTTTGATCTGAAAAATATTTTTTGCTCTCAATCCTTTAAAAAACTTTTTGTCAAAAAGTTATATAATATAGACAATGCACATATGAATGCGCAGCTTGCTGAAATTTCACAAAC
This sequence comes from Pseudorca crassidens, assembly GCF_039906515.1. Classification (NCBI taxonomy): domain Eukaryota; kingdom Metazoa; phylum Chordata; class Mammalia; order Artiodactyla; family Delphinidae; genus Pseudorca; species Pseudorca crassidens. The sequence goes on along the minus strand of NC_090297.1, from coordinate 107,856,891 downwards.
TAAATACACTCATGTAGCCAGTATCCAGAGTCTGGGCTAACAGGGAAACCAGCTAGTAGAAAGGCCTTAAAGGACAGGCAGGAGAATAACTAATACTCATGCATATGATCATATAATAAATACTGTATGAATGTCTAGCATGCTTAAAGTCCAAATGGGTCTTTCTAAAATTCTTAAACATCTGGTATTTGCAAGAGTGTCAGAGAGAGGGAACAGATGAATGGACAGAGTACCATCCCACCTCCCACTTAATCCCCTCTAACCCCCATTCACCATCTCCCTTTGTGTTAGATGTCTGTTCATCCCACTTTATCCGATGCAGCATAAGACGCTTAAATTTCTTCTGGGCCTTGGGGCCTAGAAACAGAGAAGGAGAATTTTGCCAGAGTTGTGGAAGACGATGGGGTAGAAAGAACGTTTGTGTGCATTCAACGCTCAGACATTAATGTGGTAGCTGAAGCAATCCCAGGAACCACATCTTAGGTCCTTCTACTCCAATAAACACAGAAACAGAGGCCCAAGATATTAAACCCAGGTATGGCTCTAAAATACTATCTTTTTCTCCTTTCTTCCCACCATGTTAATCACTTCAAGGCCTACGGTTGCCTCAATTTTTTCAGACTCACCCCCTTCCACTACTACCACGTTGACATCCTTGTGCAGTACCACCACCCCTGTCAGGTACAGCTGCCCAGCATTGGCCTCAATCTTGAACTTCTTGGCTGGGTTGCTCAAATTTCGAACTCTGGAGAGGGAAAGTTTAGTTATGGCTTTCATTTTAGCATCAGCAGTTGCCTGAATGGAATGGCAAATAAAAATGGATCCAAAATAGTTTTCTCTCTAAAAACAAAGGCATTTGGAGTAAGCAAATATACTAATGCTTAAAGGTAGAATTGATGAATCCAGAAGTATTTCTACTGTCTTAAACTTCTTCAAAGTCTAGCACTGTACACTTTACAACAAATAGCAGGTAATCAAAATTTACTCTAAGAATGAAGAAGAGATATTTACCATCATCCAAAAATATTTATATGCTAGTTGTTCTTGACAGTATAAAGACCAACAAATTCTTTGCCCTCTAGGTGCTTATAATATAAAGTAGTCACAATGCTATGCCTGAAAAATTTCTTGAAGAATATACGAAAAACTGTCAGTGGCAATTACCCACAGTGAGTGGTCCTAAGGGATCAGAGAATAGGAAGGGGACTTTTTCAATAAATGTCCTTCTGTATTGTTAGAATGTTTTTTATCTTAGTAAGCATTCACTACTTTTATAATAATGTGCCGTTTTTATAATAAAGAACTAAACAGGAGCACGTCTAAACAGAAGATACACATGTACTTGACATAAAAGAATAAAATGAAAACATTAAATCAACAGAAAAGGTAGAAAATATTTACAACATGGAAAGTCCAGGGCTTCCCTAGTGATGCAGTGGTTAAGAATCCACCTGCCAATAGGGGACACAGGTTCAAGCCCTGGTCTGGGAAGATCCCACATGCCACGGAGCAACTAAGCCCGTGCGCCACAATTACTGAGCCTGAGTGCCTAGATCCTGTGCTCCACAACGAGAAGCCACAACAAGAAGACTGCTCACTGCAATGAAGAGTAGCCCCCACTCGCCGCAACTAGAGAAAGCCCGTGCAGCGACGAAGACCCAATGCAGCCAAAAATAAAAACAAATAAATAAATCAAAAATAAATAAATAAAGTCCACTTTGGAGTGGGAATAAAAGGATTACTGCAATACATTAGGATAAGGATATAGTTAACTGAGGAAAAAGACTTTTAATGCTTCCTAAAAAATAATATTTTATGCTTCATAAAGTATGAATGATCCCTACTTCACATCTTGGCCTGAATAAGCATATTCGTTCATTCATTCTTCAGAACTAGTATTAGTTCACTAAGACCTCAGAGACAGAAGACTAAGTTTTTAACCCTCACCAATGAAAAAGATCTACTAGCTCTTGATTTACACTAGGGTCGTTAAAAGAGAGTAGAGCTGCTATTAGGTATGCTTTACACCAGTGATTCTGCCTCAATCACCCGGAAAATGTTTTGGTATTTCTAAGGAAAAGGCTGGCCCAGTTTGGACACCTACCTATAAACAGATATGTGTACCCCCTGTGAAATGTCTTCTTTAAGCTTTTTAATTTTCTTGACCTTTCTCTGTTCTGCTGTAAGTTTTCGGGCAGCGTTGGCCTCTTCATGCGCTCTGTCGTGACAGGAAGGACATCCACAAGTGAGAAAGGCATTGAAGATCAGAGGCAGGGCTGAGGGAAAGAGAGAGCAACGGAGAACTCTCCCCTCCCTCCAAATATGGATCCCCCAGAAGAGTCTGGGAAAGGTACTTGCCCTGGGTTTCCACCCAATCCCATGGCACTTACTTCTGTCTTTTTGCCATCTGAGCTCTGACATGGGCTTCTACCTTCGTGGGGTCTTGAACAGCTTCTGTTCCTAATACTCGCATCAAATTTGAAATTCTTACTGCAGTGAAGAGATGATAGAAATCAATCTCGTAAGTCATTACTCCAGCTGGGATAACCTGTAAATCTCTTCTCTACTAATTCATATCATTCACCTATTTCAAATCTCTGCTCAAAACTCACCTCCTCCAAATACTCTTACCTTGAAAGCCCATCCAATTAATTCAGCATTTGAGGGAGGTCACATAATTAATCTAAATAACTGCTATGCATTTATTCACATTGTTTGAAAATTTACGAAAGACAAGGAACTTAATTTCTTTGGCATTTTTTTTTTCCTTTTTTTTCTTTTTTTTTTTTTTGCGGTACTCGGGCCTCTCACTGTTGTGGCCTCTCCCGTCGCGGAGCACAGGCTCCGGACGCGCAGGCCCAGCAGCCATGGCTCACGGGCCTAGCCGCTCCGCAGCATGTGGGATCTTCCCGGACCAGGGCACGAACCCGTGTCCCCTGCATCGGCAGGCGGACTCTCAACCACTGTGCCACCAGGGAAGCCCTTTGGCATTTTTCACTCTCATCATAGCATTTAGTGAAAGATCCTATACATAACAGTGCTCACTCAAAATATTACTGATAATGGAAACTACAGGAGTGAGGTTTTTTAAACTGCATTTTCATTTTTCAAACATTTAAGAATTATGTACATAGCAACTCTATGCAAATACTCCAACTACTATCTTCATGAATTTCAAGCCTATTATTCTTCCAGGAGTATAGGAATGTTTTATGGTCAATATTAGTTAAAAAAAAAAAAAGCCTTAAATGACATCTACAATGACTATGTTGACCTGTCTTAATAAGCAAAGACAATAGAAAATTTAGGAAAGGAAAAACCAATGAATGATTCTGAGAAACAAAAAGCACCCAAATATAGAGAGATGCTAAAGTTCCTCTAGAATGACAGAGATAAACTCGTCACCCTTTCTTCCCTGCCTCTAAGATACGTACCTTTGGGTTCTGGAGGAGGCATCAGGCCTAGCCTGACTTTCTCTTGTAGCTCCTTCTGTGCTTCCCTCCTTGTTTGCCTTCGAAGTTTCTTCTGTTCCTTCTTGGTCAGATATACCCCCAGAGTAACTGGTGTGTCATTGTCGACTGTCAGGCAGAGAAATGAATGTACCAAAGCAATAAGCATATTAGAGGGATACAGGTGAATATCAATCACATTAAAAGAAACTTTACAGCAACATGGATTGACCTAGAGATTGTCATAATGAGTGAAATAAGTCAGATAGAGAAAGACAAATATATGATATCACTTATATGTGGAATCTGAAAAAAGGGTATAAATGAACTTATCTACAAAACAGAAACAGAGTTACGGATGTAGAAAACAGACTTATGGTTACCAGGGGGTAAGCGGGAAGGGATAAATTGGAAGACTGGGATTGACATATACACACTACTAATATGAACCTACTGTATAGCACAGGGAACTCTACTCAATACTCTGTAATGGCCTATATGGGAAAAGAATCTAAACAATAGTGGATATCTGTATATGTGTAGCTGATTAACTTTGCTGTACGCCTGAAACTAACACAACATTGTAAATCAACTATACTCCAATTAAGATTAAAAAAAAGAAAAAGAAAGGACCTCTAGTTTGCTTTTAGTTAATTTTAGGTCGTGATAATGGTATTATAGTTATGTCTTTAAAAAGCATTCTTTTTTTTTTTAATTTATTTTTGGCTGCCTTGGGTCTTCATTGCTGCTCGCAGGCTTTCTTTAGTTGCGGCGAGTGGAGGCTACTCTTTGTTGCAGTGTGAGGGCCTCTCATTGCAGTGGCTTCTCTTGTTGCGGAGCACGGGCTCTAGGCACATGGGCTTCAGTAGTTGTGGCTCGCAGGCTCTAGAGCGCAGGCTCAGTAGTTGTGGTGCACGGGCTTAGTTGCTCTGCAGCATGTGGGATCTTCCCAGACAAGGGCTCGAACCCATGTCCCCTGCATTGGCAGGCGGTTTCTTAACCACTGCCCCACCAGGGAAGCCCCTCAAAAGCATTCTTATCTTTCATGAGTAATGTTCTAACTTGTTTTTCTTTAAGCAGTTGAACCCTTTTATAAACTGAAATGTGACAAATATAGAAAACAAAATTAGAGCTGCTCCGGCTGCTCTGTGTGAGGATTTGGAGTAGGTGGGGGGTATCCAGAATCCCATTTGGATCCTACTTATTGAACCTCAACGTGCCTATGGAATACAATTTGAAAACCACTGGCCAACATTAGGAAATTTATAATTTAAGAGTCATAGGGATTAGGAAAAATCTTCTGAGCTCCCAAAGCAGATTTACTCAATTTGTTAAAACAAACAAAATCCCCCACTTTCTTCTAATGATTCATGCTGATGACAGCTAAGTACATTCTGATTAAGTATAATTCAATGATTATTATTCTTTTATTATCACAGAGTCTCAATCTATTTTTATGAACTTATTAGAGATACTGGCAAGCAAATTTACTGAGTAAATTTACTGAGTAAAAACTAACCTCCTCTATTCATCTCAAATTTGATGAAAATGTTAAAATCTTCTGTGATTGCTTAAGAGGGAATATCAGTATTATCTCTACATATGAGGAAATTCTGTATTATAAGTGATTTACCCAAGGGATTCAGCTAGTTCACAGCCACAACTAAAACCCATCTCTTCTGACTGAGCCAACAGACTTTCACTACAAAAATGATAAAGAGAAAGGCTGAAGAAAAAGAAGATTGAAGAGGGCCAGGAGTTTAATGGTGGTGTACTAGAGTTGGGAGTCAACACTATGGCAAAAGCCCAATTTGTAATATACATCAGTGAGGCCATCTATAGATTAGACCTCAATGCTCTACAGCTGCACTGTCCAAAACTGTAACCACTAACTACATGTACTATTTAAATTTAAATTAAAATTGAATAAAATTAAAAATTCAGTCCCTCAGCTGTATTAATGCAACTTGGTTTTCAAGTTCTCAATAGTCATGTGTGCACAGCAGCTATAGTATAGACAGACCAGACAGAGAACATGCCCATTATCACATAAATTTCTATTGGCTAATACTTCTCTAGAGCTTTGATTGAGTAATCTCTACATTACCTGGAGGGTTGAGCTGGGCTGGATGTTCAACAAGATTCGTGATTCCAAAATAATCTTCTCTCTTGGGATTTTCCTCTGTACTAAAATTGGAGGAAGAAGGGAAAACAGGATATGTGGGTAGAGATGATTCCAAGAGAGAGGGAATCTCAGAAACACAATGAAAAAATCCACCCCCCCATAATGCATTCTAGAACTTTTTACAGTATTTGCATGTCTATAATATGTAATATATTACTTATAATTTTCAAGATGACAAAATGGTCCCACTAAGGTTGGATGCACTCTCTACACCAGTCATTGTCAACCTTTTTTTTCTACCCTAACACCCCTGATGGACACATATTCTCTCATTAGTAACAATAATTCGCTGGGACAGAGGCTGACAAAGGAAGCATAAGGAAAGGCTGAGACAGTCTCCTAAAGCCATGTATCAGAATAATGGAGCAGATATGATTGAAGCTTGCCAAATGTTTCTTATACGCTTTATTTATCATTCTCTCCCCCATCAACTAAGAATCCTTGCTCTATTCTAGGACTGGATCTTTAAGAAATGTAAACACCTATTATAAGTAGCAAAAGAAGATAATTAAGAAAACAAATATGGTAAAAACAAATAACAATGTATAACAAAGCAAGCAGAAATTTTACAGATTTGTATAGATTATTTAGACTATATGTGCCCAATCCTCCTACATTAACCGAAAAAACTAAAACAACCCATACAACATATTCTTTACAAATATATGAGCTTGTATACGGTTATCTATCTTCCTTGGATTTAAATTTTTTACTTAATGCACAAGTACCATCTATCCCATTAAAACTCTAGCCTTATGAAAAGGTATTAACCAACAAACTCACAGGTCAAAGCCATTGGGGATGATATAAGAGTCCCACCACTCAATTTCAGGGACATCACCTTCCTTCAACTCCTTCTTAGGAGCAATGAGGGCCAGCCTAGTTGAAGTATGAATGCCTGTTTTTCGAGCTGCCTGTGAGATCTCTGCCTGCAGCTTCTCCAGTTGAGCCTAAAGACAAGACAAGAAGATAAATTGAAGTCAAAGAAAACAGGGAAGTAGTAGAATCCCAAACTTTAAAACACTCCCTTGTTGAACTCTTTACATCTAATGCAACAAATTCATACTTTCTGAAAGCTTAGAAAAAGGAGCTGTTCTGCTTTACTTTATCCTTTACTTGGTTGATTTACATACATTTCACTCTCATCACTAGCCCTTTACCCCACAGTGCCTGCCTGCAGCAAATATGCAGAAATGGAATTTTATGAAAAACCTCATTCTGAGAGGATGAAAACAAGAAGGTAAAAGTCATCAAATATACAGTCAATCAAACTATCCAAGTGTGTGGACTGTCTGCAGTAAATTTTAACACCAGGCTAGCTTTCATTAGTTGCCCTGAGGGTTCTCAACGGTTTCCCTCCACTGACCGTTTATGTGGAGAATTTTCAAATTCAATTTTATTTCTACCTAAGTAGAATGTAAGTAACTGAGAAGACAAATCAGCTAAAAATCAAGTATTCCAGGAAAAAATATAGTATTTTAAAAATTACTCATTGCTTTATTACTTGTTTATCTAATTGCCAAAAACATAGAGAACTGAGTTGATGGTTATTTCAGGACTATATTCAATTTCCTTTGTCACCTTCCTAACTTCTTCAAAATTCTAGATTATATTCTAAGCCAGATACCTTAGTCCGTAATCGCTGGGCAATCTTTTCAAATTTGCCCTTGTCGTGGAATTTAAAAGTGCGTCTCTGGCGCTGGGAAGGGGCAATTGAGACTCGGGGGTCAAAAAAGGTATTAGACTCCATGTCTTCTGATGGCTTTTCTTTTAGCTGTTGCTTGAATTGTTCCCTCTTCACAGCCCGAATATTGGCCTTCAGAGTAGGCATACGGTGTGTTAGCTCAATTTCCTTGCCGGTTGCATCTACAGTTCGACCTTGTTCATCAAGAATCAGTGGTGTAGGTTTAGTTTGATCTTTTAACTCCACCTTCCTGAAAAATAGCCCACAAAGGAATAAATCCCATTTGGAACAATAAGTCAAGCAAAAAAAAAAACAAGCAGAAAATAAAAAACAGGGCTTCCCTGGTGGCGCAGTGATTAAGAATCCGCCTGCCAATGCAGGGGACACAGGTTCAATCCCTGGTCCAGGAAGATCCCACATGCTGCGGAGCAACTAAGCCCATGCGCCACGACTACTGAGCCTGTGCTCTAGAGTCTGTGAGCCCCAACTGCTGAGCCCGCGTGCCTATGCTCAACAAGAAAAGCCACCACAATGAGAAGCCCGCACAGTGCAATGAAGAGTAGCCCCCGCACAGCAACGAAGACCCAACACACAGCCCAAAAGAAATAAAATTAAAAAAAAAAAAGGAAAAATCAAAACCCAACAAAGACAACTAGGTTACAAAATTCTAAGGAACATAAACCCATCAGTGAATAATAACATCTTGACTGAAACTGTCAAACTGGACAGTTGAGTATAGAGTACAATCAGATGAAATGAACTTATAAATTACAATGGTAAGAAATTGGAATCATATTTTCCTTTACTCCTTAATTCTTGAGTCAGACAGGGGATGGCAAATGAATTAAGGTGTTAAAAATGAAGTCTATCACCTTTACCCAGTTGTAGAGAACTCTCAGATCTGGTCTCACTCAATGTGGTTTAATGGATATAGTTCTGACCTAGGATCCAGGAAACCTGGCTCTATTCCTAGCTCCAATATTAGAGGAATAATCTTAACTTCAGTTCTACCAATTGTAAAAAGAAGATAAATTAAACTCTGCAACAAGGTGACCAAGAGAATAAATTCAATTGGTATTTATTGAGTATATGTAAGAAATATGAAACTGTCTAAGAAATTATTTAAGTTCCTTGCAAGAAGAGGATCAATAACATTCAAAGGTATTTATTGCTTCTCAAGCTTCAGAAACGAGTTCCATGAAACAGATACTCACGGGGGAGCAATGCCCATAGCATGGAGATTGGCCAGGCCCACCATGTTAGCATTGCCGATGAGCCCTGGCTTCAGTGCCAGCTGGGCTTGGATGCGGGCTTGTAGTTCAGCTGCTTTCCTTGCCTTCTCAATGGCATCATTCATGAAAGTGGCGGCCTGGGAGGGCTGAATAGTGTTGCCAATTGGAAGTCGCTCTGGTTGGGAGGAAGAAGGAGTCTTTGGCTGTGAGACAGAGAAAAAGAAATCAGAATCAGAAAAATTAGACAGGCAGGCAGATCTCCCCCGACCGCCCCCCGCCAACCCGCCACAGAGTGGTAGACTGTGGCAAATTGGGGGTGGAACATGCAGTCATCTTCTGGACTCTTATTTGAGTGGGTGGCAAGAAATTCTGTGCTAAAGATTCTTATTTTCAGAGAAATCTGGTTACAATACCTGAGGCGTAGGGGGGCTAATGAAACTTAGTTGTTTTTTCCTTTCCTCGATTTGCCGTGTTGCTGCCTCCATCATCTGTTTGATCTGCTCTCAGTGGGGGAAAAAGTTGAAAAACTGTTAACATCTTTTTATTTCTCTCATACAGGTTCCTAAACTCAAAGGGCTTTCAGGTTTAGAGAACAAAAAATTTTTGAATGACCCCATCATATTCTGCTTGTACCATAGGCTAGAAAATGTAATAAAGATAAGCGTACACAGCTGAGCACTGGAATTTTTCAACCTATCTTCCCAAGGCAGGATTGGCATGTTAAGTATTGATAGTAACATAGCTTGCTAATTAAGACTCTGGAGTCAGGGAAACCTGAGTTTGAATCTTAACTCTGCCATTTAATGCTTGTGTGACCTTGAACACGGTATTTAATTTCTAAACCTCCAAGTGTCTAAAAGGGGTAAAAATGGTACCTACCTTACAGGGCAACTGTGAACATTTAGAAAATGCATGCAAAACTGACAGAACCCATAAACATTATTACACTTTAAAAAAAAATCACCTATTTGTCCCTGAGTTCCTAGTTTGGGTAACGGGAGCCAACAATGTGAAGACTTACTTCCTAATCTCTGTAAATACTTTCCTCTGCCCTAAAGAAGTTCAGAATAATAAGCTTTGAGGACATGATCAAATAACTCTTCTTGAATTTTCCAGGAGTCCTGTTTCAAGGCGCTTCAAGATATTTAAAAAAAATTATTTTAAACATTTTTTTGAATAGGTGGTATATTTACATAGTTTAAAATGCAAAAAAGTACAAAAGGGTATACTGTGAATTCTTCCACCCCATTTTCTATAAAAAAACATCACCATCAGTTTCTTTCCTTTCAGAAATATCATATATAATATGCAAATCCGTCCATCCACCCACCCATCCATATATATGTATATATTCTATTTCTCCTGTAACAAATTTTAAGTGGTACAAGAAATATTTACTACTTACATAGTATCAAAATTTTTTGTTTTTGTTTTTGTTTTGTTTTTTGTTTTTTGGTGGTACGTGGGCCTCTCACTGTTGTGGCCTCTCCCTTTGCAGAGCACAGGCTCTGGACGCGCAGGCTCAGCGGCCATGGCTCACGGGCCCAGCCGCTCCACGGCATGTGAGATCTTCCCGGACCGGGGCACGAACCCGTGTCCCTTGCATTGGCAGGTGGACTCTCAACCAATGCGCCACCAGGGAAGCCCCCAAATTTTTTAACAGTGCCCATTTTAAATACACAGATAATTCCTATTAAAAACATACAAAGTGAACTCAAAATTATTTAAGTGGATTATATCTTTTCTGTGTTATAGTATTTGGAAATACTTCTCTGCCATCATGTTAAGTTCTAATCATTTCAATAATTTTCTTACTGACACAGTGAGGTAGATATTTGGGCAAATGATGTACGTAACACACCTTCCTTGCCACATAATAGGTGCTCAGTAAATGCTATTTCAAAAGCCTTCAACTGGAATACTCCTGGTTAAACCAAGAAATAATGAAACATAAAGCAGGACATAAAATTTTTCCAATGCTAACAATTAATTCAAATTAAGGCCACGATAAATCTGGACCCATCCATCTCTTACTTCTTCAACTCTCAAAACCACCGCTTCCAGTTCTTAATTACTAACCTGGAGCTTAGTCAGCATGCCAGGACTCTCTGAGGGAGGCCCAGGGATTACTTCTGGCTCCTCTTCCACCTCCTCAAAACGGGGTATCCGTCGCTTTTTTACTCCTGATGATTCCTTGGAGATCTCAGAGTCATCACCAAACACTTCCTAAGGGAACCCAAGATGAAAGAAGAGTTGTATCCCTGCCCATGGGAGAAGGGAAGAATAATCCTAGTCCTTATCAGCATTTTGTGGCTTTTCCCAGAGTCTTCTAGACCCTCCACCAAATGGACCATCTCACCCATCTCAACTTCATTATTCTCCTACTCCAGTCAAACAAATTTCATCCCATGTGCTTATAAATGTTCCCATCCCAAGGTCTTTGCACATCTTACTGCCCACATTTGTAATGATCTCCCTCAACTTTTCCCCCAGTCCAAATCCTGCCTAAAACTCACCTCCTCCAGGAAGTTTTTCTCATTAATAATCTCAACCCACTCTGATCAAACTGTTGTTTCACATCCTTTTAGCGCTTAAGAGCTTGGTTCATACTAAGTAAAATTACACTGCTGATATTGTTTGCCAAGTGTTAAGTCTTTCAATGTTAGTACGTACTTTCTCCCAACTAGTGTCTAAGCTCTTCCAGGACAGGGGCTTTCTCTCTTTTTCAGTATTCCCCAATAACACTTTGTTCTCATCAAACAATGGGAACTCAAATATGTTGACTAATTTGCAAGGTGAACTTAACAGGACCAAGAGTGGCCAACTGGAAGGGACAATGGGAAAAAGCAAATGTACACACCGGTGGTAGGCTTTGGGTGACATCCCCTCTTCACTAGGAGGGCTCGTGTTTTGCAAGGACATATCCTCGGCCAGGGGCGAGCGCTTCCTGGAACTCCTACAGTTCAAGAAAAAGGACTCTCCCATAATATATTGTGTGGGGTGGGGACTGAATGGACCAAAATGGGACCCGAATCCCAAGGCTATCTAGATACCTCCTTCAAGAAACCATTTTTATTAATCCCACCCAATGTAGTCACTTTATTCACAGCAGGCCCTCAGCACTTATACAGTAGCACGCCCTATCAAAACATAATCTTCACTCTACAGATCTGTGTATACTATGCATCAAGCATTCCCCCTTAAATGTAACAAAATTCAACAAAGTCTGAAACTCTATAGTCAACCCTAAAATTTACATGAAACTGCTACTCAGATTTCATAATTTGTGACTGTATTTTGTTGTGCCCTCCCATCCCCCAACCCTTAAACTGCAAATTCCTTTAAGGCAAGGACTATCTTTCATTCCTCTGATAACCCTACAAAACCCTAAACACAAAAAGCACACAAATCTCTATTTCTCTTGGTTCCACAGCCTGGCCAGGGACCAAGCAGACACTGCTTATTCACTCTTGTGCCTCAGGAAAAGCAAAAGGATAGCCAGGATATCAAAAGCACTTTGGAAGGTTTTTGATGGGAGTCACAGGAAAGATTTTTTTTTTAAGAGACAGACAGAGAAAAGAGATAGATCAGCTACTTGACACTGCTAATATTGAAAGAGGCCATGACCAATCAGCAACTATAGGATAAAAAGAGAAGGAGGTAAGGGAGGTAATGATGGTCCCTTTAAGTATTCCACTCATGGGGCCAGAGGACTGGCAATATGCTATGTGGAAAACAGTAGGCTCTCAAGACACACAGTAAAAAATCAATTGCTGTTAGGTGTCCCATCTAGAAGTCCATTGCAGAGTAATATCTCTAAAGGACCAACAATGAGGTCTATGGCTCAGGTAGCAGTGAAGTCACACTGTGAAGCAATCTATTAGGCCTCAAGTAAATCAAAGCATAAAATCTTAGAGCAATCAATTTATTGAAAAAAAAGAAAAAGAGAGAGACTTAGGGAAACATGAGAACCAAAACTCCTAACTGTATATGAAAAAGGACAAAGCTACCTACTGTTTCCTTGGAACGTTTCAACCCATGAACTTAGGTAGTTCATCACCATAAGATGGTGATAATACATGTTCACCCCCTCTACTCCAATGTCTAAGTACCTCTCTTAAATATTAGGTATTCTAATAGTGGATATTAAAGTGTGAGCCAGGTAAGCTCAGCAATTTTGTTACCATTCAAAACACTCCAAGCTCGTCAGATAGTTAACTGTAACCTACCTTTAGCTCTCGTTTTCTGCTCCTGTCACTGCTGGACTTGGAATGCCTAGAGCTTCGGCCTTCCTCCACAGCCTCAAACAGTTTGTCCACAAATCGGAGAGTAGAATCATCAAGAAAAGGTTTCAGGTGGTCTGGCAAGAAAAAAAGAGGTGGTAAGGTTGAAAAAGTAAAAGTACTTAGTCCAATACTAGGCATACAATAGATGCCAACACTGGAATTTTATCCCTAAGAGGGAGAGAAATGCTTTCTTAAGTTCTTTGTAGGATTCTCATACATTCTCTTACACTGAATGACCTTGCCCCACGAGATAAAAATAGTTATAACTTTTTGGCATAGGAAGTAGCATAGCCAGAGTAACCTGTTTAGGCTGAGCATCAAAGTTTAAGATGAATAACCACTCTAACTTTTCCCAAACAGCAGTTGGAGGAGACTACCTTAACAAAATCTGCCTTCCTCAACATTTTTCATGTATTTTATAGAGACTTCTAAATGTTTAGATGTCGATCTGAATCTGAATATACCCATCTGACTTTAGTATATTTCCTAAGTAAATATAATTTAGGTAACTCAGTGCAGTGGTCAAAGGAAATCAGTCTGAGATTCAAAATATGTCACAAATAGTATAAAAAATAAAAAATAAGAGAAAAAGCAATATTAATTATTTAGGCTATTTCCATTATAATGCAAGAGAAACTGGCCTGACCTTTTTTTAGACACTCCCAACAGAGAGAATTTTGGGGAAGTTCAAAGCAGTATTTGGGGTCATCCTACATGTTAAGCCAGAAGTTTCAGAAAGGTACATACCAGCTGCCTTCTTCTTGTCCATGCCCTTCCCCACACAGTTCAGTGCTGCTGTGACCACTGTGGGCTCTGAGAAACCCAGCACCCTCTTCACTGTCTTCTCTATCCATGGTTTCAGCTCATCCAGCTCCCTCTTAGACAGTGCCATTCTTCAGGAAAAGGAGGATAGCTCAAAATAGGATTCAATACTGCACCTAAAAAGAAACCAGTAAAGAGTTAAGTTAGAGGACAGGAGAAGATTAAAATAACCCCAGGCAACAGTAAGTATATCAGGAATGCCTTCCCCACCTCTATTCTCAATCCTAGGCAAGTTCTTCTACTTCATTTCAAGCCAAATACTTTCCCTACAACTCATACTTCAAAACAGAAAGGACTACATTCTGTTTGATTTTTAACCCTAACTCAGTAAGTATCAGTGGATCAGTGAAACCTGTGGAATAAACAAGCAAACCTTGGGAATAACCTAGTCTGAGAAATGAGTCCTAGCTTCTTTTTTGATTCTGTCATATTCAACAACGACTGGCAAGCATATAACATGAAAACAAGACTGAAAAAGCCCACTCAGAGCCCAGCCGTTCTATTCTTCCTACTTCTGGGCAAGCATTCCTTAACCCAGGCCTTCTTTTAAGGGACACAAATGAGAGGGCTTATCCAGGTCAGTCATCCTATATTAAAACTCTTAATCCTTAAGACTGTTCTATCACATTTCTCTGTACTCATATTCATCCCAGTGGGAATTCTGTACCTAGATACTTTTCTCTCATGTTCTACAGGGTCTCTGTCATAACTAATCCCTCAGTTCAGAAAAGATTACCTTCGTTTTGGATGTACTCTCTCTCTTTTCACCTTTATTCTACTTTTTAGCTTAATAGAGAAAACACCATCATAAAAGACTCTACAACAATCTTTAATTTGTTGTTTAATGTAAGTTAGTACAGTTCTTAAATTTTATTCATGTTTACGTTTTTATCCCCTACTTAAATCTCAAAACTCTTCATGAGCATAAAGAAAATTTTTATTTCCCTGATTTTCTCCATATTGCCTAAAAGTCAATAAGCTAGACTGACCTCAATTCCAAGCTAACCTCCTCCCAGCAGTGCCACACATCAGGGTCCAATCTGGGATTCAATCTTTTAAGATGTTTTAAGACATCTTTTCTCCTATAAGGTACAGTCTGATTATCTTCTACATTTCGGGCAGGTTTATCCTCTATAAGAACTGTTGCTAAATAGTGTATTTAATTTTGGTATAACCATATGAAGCAAGTAGATTAAAGTCATGAAACTACGAGTGAAAGATTTTGTGCCTCAGTGACACGTTATATGAATACAGTGGCTCTATTTACCCATCATGAGATAGCAGTAGAGCCTATCAATCTCAACATGTGCATTGCTCAAAAGCATATTCAGACACTACAGAGAATGAAGAGCTCACACCGAGCTCTACCATTTACCAGCCTTCTGACAAGTAATTCCTCTCAGACTGGGTTCACTCATCTTACAAAATGAGGACGACTGCCATTCCTATATGGCACTTAATTCATTCAATAACTATTGATTGCATAACTAATTCTATCAGATGAAATGTGTGCCCAAGCACCATATGAACAAATGTACTCAACTTCAACCCATTCTTCCATAAGATAACGTGCAAACTAAACAGCCAGTGGCCAAAATAAAAGTTCCAAACGGTAACTAGCTTTGTCACGAATCAAATATTCAACAATAACTGCGTGGAGCGGGGCTGGGGTGGGGTGTGGTTATGGTGTGGAAGGAGAGGAAGGCAGAATGATCTCTGAATGAGCTGGGAGCAGGTTCTAATCCTCTGAAGCATTTCCTTACTCGGTGCTCTCCTTTGCTACAAGTCCAATTTCCTCCCTGAAACCCCCATTCTTCTCTTTTTGCTCTTTCCGTCTCTCTGACCCGCCCCCAACCCAGCCTCGTTCTACCCCAACTCCTCATCTCAGAGGTAGTCCCCTCAGCTCGTCCCTTTCCCGCCCCCGCCCTTTTCCTCTCAACAATCTCATTCCAACCCGTTCTCCCACAGAACTTGTTCTTTTCTCAGCTTCCTTTCCACTGAACCTTCCCGCCTCTGTCCTCCCCTTGGATTGAACCCTAGCCCCAGTCACTAGGACGCGGGGATACCCTCTCCGGGCCCGGGGCCACTACTCACCTCACTAACTTCAGCCCCTGAGACGGAGCCCGAACGTTACACCGGAACCGGAAACCTTCTGACCGCCCTATGGCCTGCCGTCGCTACTGCCACTGCCGCCGCCACGCCGCGGTCCCACAGCACGTGACGAGGGAGGGCGGGGCCGCCAATTCGCGCAGCCGTAGTGGGTACTTTCCCGGCGGCGGAGCGCCTGCGTGGCGGCGCTTTAAAGTTTTCCGCTTGCGCGTTACTTGCCTCCTTCGGTTTCCCCAGGTAAATCTGTTAGCTAGGTTATTGCAAAGTTAATGTTCCCTGAAGCATAAATTGGGCTACTTGTAGCATTCCTAGTGTGGAGAATAAGTGCGCTAAGGTCATGGTAGAACTAAAAACGGGGCTTCTGCGTTTGGGCTAAACCTGGACTTTGTGATAGAAAGTAAACCCTGCGAGAGTCGTGATCACTAGCATTAGCCGCCCCCCGCCCCCTCCTTAGCCTTTTTCCCTAACTTCACAGTGGTGCCAGAGATCACCCAGAAAGAAAACGAGTATAGGAGGACTCTGAAGATAGTAGCCCATCCCTCCCCTTTACTGTTTTTTTCTTCCATTCATTCACGCAACAAATGATTATTGAGTGTCTATTACTATATGTCAGGCATCCACTGAGATTCAGTATTACTTAATGATTAAGCAAGAGCACGAGTTTTAAAGCCAGTGTCTGTAGTTGTATTCCAGCTCTCCCACTTTAGCTGCAACATTAGGCAAGTTACTTAAGCCCTCTCTTTCCTCACTTGTAAAAAAAAAATCCACCTCATAGGGTTGCTGTGAAGACCACAAGAGTGACAGTGCTTCTCACAGAGTTCAATACAGCTACTTGACATGTAATAATATATCCAGTTGGCTACATAAATGTATAGTAGACATCCTAAACTTACATGATGAAAACTAAGCTCCTGATTCTAACCACCACCATCCCCAAAAAACCAGCTCCCAACACAGTCTTCCTCATCTCAGTTAATGGCAACCATATTCTTACAGTTGATGACAAATTGAAATTATAATGGAGTAACCACAGTACAGGTATAAAAAATGGAGTTGGGAGGCCATTGAGGATCTGGTCTCAGACACAATTCTGCCCCACCGAGAACTTGAACTTTCTTTGAACTGTACAGAACCCAAGGACACCACTGGTCGTATTCAGAACAACACAGCCACTGCATCCTTATGGTCTCAAGGTCTCCCCTTGTAACCGTGCAACCAATTCGGACCCCAACCAACCCTTATTTAACAAGCACCCTTGGGAATTTCCTGGCTGTCCAGTGATTATGACTTGGTGCTTTCACTGCCAGGGCCTGGGCTCAGAACTAAGATTGTGTAAGCCGTGTGGTGCAGCCAAAAAAAAAAACCCCCAAAACAAGCACCCTTACTTCTTGCCAGCTCCAATTATAATTCTTGATAAAGAACTCACGTAACTAACTATAACCTTGTGGTTTTTGCCTTTATAAGCCTCCCCCATTTTGTAGTCTGGTGGAACACATTTCAAGTGCTTCTTGAACATGTGTCTCCCTCAGTAAGACCCTGTACAAAACTAAACTCACAACTCTCATGTTGTACATTTTTCTTTCAGTTGACAGCTATGCAGGCCAATAATCTCAGTCATCCTCAACCCCTCTGTTTTTCTCCAGCCAATCAGCAAGTTCCATTGGCCCTACTTTCAGAATATATACAGAAACCATCTGCTTCTCACTACCCTACACTACTATCACCTTTATGCTTGGATTATTTTAGTAGTCTTACTGCTTTCTCTTGCTTCCACCTTGCCCTCACTTAGTCTAGTTTCATCACAGTTGCCATCATGATCATGTTAACACATCAGAAATGTTGTATCACTTCCCTGCTCAAAACTATCCACTGGCTTTACATAGCACTCAGAGCAAAATGCCCTACAAGATCTGCCCCACTCCATTATCTCTGTGATCTCACCTACTACTCTTTTCTTCACTCATTCACCTCCAGGATCTTACCCCTTGTTGTTCCTTGAACATGCCAAGCATAATTTCACCTCAAGGCCTTTGCACTTGTTGCTTTCTGCCTGAATTGCTCTTCATCCAGATATGTGCATGGTTTGCTCCCTAACTTCTTCCGATTTTTATTCAAAATTAACCTCAGAGAAGTCTTCCCCAGCCACCCTATTTAATTCTGAAGTCTGCTTGGCACAGTTAACTATCCCATTTTTTGTTTCCTTTTTCCTTTTTCCATAGTACTTATCACCACTTATGCTACTAGTACTAGGTAATTTTCTTATTATATTTATTGCTTATCATCTGACTCCCTCTGCTAGAATGTCAGCTCCATAAAGGCAGTAATCATTGTTCATTGATATATCTTAAATGCCTGCAATACCACCTGGCACAATTAAATATTTGTTGAATTAAAGAACAGATCTGGGGCTTCCCTGGTGGTGCAGTGGTTGAGAGTCCGCCTGCCGATGCAGGGGACATGGGTTCGTGCCCTGGTCCGGGAAGATCCCACGTGCCGTGGAGCGGCTGGGCCTGTGAGCCATGGCCGCTGAGCCTGCGCGTCTGGAGCTTGTGCTCCGGAACGGGAGAGGCCACAACAGTGAGAGGCCCAAGTACAGCAAAAAAAAAAAAAAAAAAAAAAAAAGAACAGATCTTTTTTAGCAGTGGATCTTACAGGCCTCAGAACCTGCTGAAGTCTGGTGTCCTAAAGAATGGAAATTCCTGGGAATTCCCTGGCAGTCCATGGTTAAGACTCCATGCTTCCATTGCATGGGGCGCAGTTTCGATCCCTGGTCCAGGAACTGAGACCAGGGAACTGAGATCCTGCATGCCACAAGATGCGGCCAAAAAAAAAAAAAAAAAAAAAAAAGAATATGGGGGAGATGCTTGGTGACTACATAAATGTCATGTTTCTCATCAAATTTTCACCTTCTAATTTTAGCATTCATTGATGATCTTGCCTGAAACAATAATAAGGTGATTGCAAAAAAAAAAAAAAAAAAGAATGGAAATTCCTTACAGACAGGAATTGTGTTACATTGTATCTCCAGGACCTAGGATAGTGCCAGGCATAGTAAGGGCTCAATGTTTTTCTCATTTTACCAATAAGCCTGTATTTTTCCCTTTCTTCAAAATGAGGCTTTAAACCTACTTTAAATACCCTTTTAACCAGTGTTTCTGAAAAGCATTGTGTGTGGGTGAAGTATAGTTTGGAAAAAGCATGCCCCCAAATTGACAAAATTTTATAAATGCAAAATTTAAAAAAAAGTATTATTTCCAGATTACAAATGACAGAAATGAAAACCCTAAGATGTTTTCTTAGATAGTAGGTTCACTGGAAAATGCAGTTATTCTCTAGGGAGGTTATTAGAATTTCCCAGGGAGCACCAGATTTTTGTATTTAAAGTCTGGTTTTTAATAAGCTTGAGAAGTATGTACCAAAATCTACCTTCCCTGATGGTGCAGGATGAAACAATGAATAAATCCTGGCTTTGAGTAGCAAACTGAGGGTACTTCTTGCTCAACTAATTCATGCCTCAGTTTCCTCATTGTATCTACAGCACCTAAAACCAATGTCTCACATTAAGTAGTCACTCCAAAAAGTCTGTTGAATGGGTTAATGAGTTCTAACTCTGCAGAGTTGTAAATTTATTTTCAGTGCTTTTAACTACCAGGATTCAATTCCCCATAGGGATTTTCTTTTTTTTATAGGAACTGATTTTATTTCCAATATTTGGAATCAGACGGGTTTAAATCTTAGTCTCGCAGTTACTAGCTGTGAGTCTGTGATTCCTTCAGGTAATACATTTTTCTGAGGTTGTTTCCCCAATTATAAAATGAGAATAAGTCTCTACTTTAAAAGAATATTGTGAGGATTAAATGTAACTTATAAAACATATTTAGGGACTTCCCTGGTGGCGCAGTGATTAAGAATCCGCCTACCAATGCAGTGGACACAGGTTCGAGCCCTGGTCTGGGAAGATCCCACATGCCGTGGAGCAACTAAGCCCGTGCGCCACAACTACTAAGCCCGCGCGCCTAGAGCCCGTGCTCCGCAACAAGAGAAGCCACTGCAATGAGAAGCCCGCGCACCGCATCGAAAAGTAGCCCCCGCTCGCCACAACTAGAGAAAGCCCATGTGCAGCAACGAAGACCCAGCGCAGCCAAAAATAAAATAGATTTAAAAAAACAACAGAAAACAAATAAAACATATTTAGTGTGACACTGGCATAAGGATGGACATATAGATCAACAGAATAGATTAGACAGCCCAGAAGTAAACCTCACACATACTGTCAGTTGTTGTTTTGGTTTGGTTTTTTTGACTGCATTGGGTCCTTGTTGCTGCACGTGGGCTTTCTCTAGTTGCGGCGAGTAGGGGCTGCTCTTTGTTGCGGTGCGCAGGCTTCTCATTGCAGCGGCTTCTCTTGTTGTGGAGCACGGGCTCTAGGCGCGCGGGCTTCAGTAGTTGTGGCTTGCGGGCTCTAGATCGCAGGCTCAGTAGTTGTGGCACATGGGCTTAGCTGCTCCGTGGCATGTGGGATCTTCCCGGACCAGGGCTCGAGCCCGTGTACCCTGCATTGGCAGGCAGATTCTTAACCAATGCGCCACCAGGGAAGTCCACGGTCAGTTGTATTTTTTAAAGGGTGTCAAGACCATGCAATGGAAAAAGGACAGTCTTTCATCAGATGGTGGAGGGAAAACTGGACATCCACATGCAAAAGAATGAGACCTTCCTCATTCCATATACAAAAATTAACCCAAAGTGGATCAAAGACCTAAATTTAAGAGCGAAAACCATAAAAAGTCTTAGAAGAAAACGGGAAAATCTTCATGACATTGAATTTGGCAATAATTTTCTTGGATATAACACCAAAAACACAGCAACAAAAGAAAAAATAAATTGGACTTCAAAATTAAAAACTTCTGTGCATCAAAGGACACCATCAAGAGAGAGATAAGGTAATCCACAGAATGGGAGAAAATATTTGCAAGTCATATATATAATAAGGGATTAATATATAGAATATATAGAGAACTCCTATAACTCAACAAAAAACAACCCAATTAAAAAATGGGCAAAGGACTTAACTACACATTTCTCCAAAGAAGATATACAGGTGGCCAAAAAGCACATGAAAAGATGCTCAACATCATTAGTCATTAGGGAAATAAAAATCTAAACCACAAGGAGATACCACCTCACATCCATTAGGTTGGTTACTATCAAAAAACCCAGAAAATAACAAGGGTTGACAAGGATATGGAGAAATCGGAACCCTGCACACTGTTAGTGGGAATGTAAGATGGTGCAACCACTATGGAAAAATGCATGGTGGTTTCTCAAAAAACAGGATTACTCTATAATCCAGCAATTCTCCTTCTGCGTATATAACCTAAGAACTAAAAGTAGGGTCTCAAAGAGATACTTGTACATCCACGTTCATAGCAGCATTATTCACATTAGTGAAAAGGTGGAAGCAACCCAAGTGTTTAAAGACAGATGAATGAATAAACAAAATGTGGCGTATATATATACACATATATATATACACACACACACACATGTATACATATATATAAACACAATGGAATATTTTTCCTCCATAAAAAGGAATGAATTTCGGATACATAGTACAACATAGATAAACCTTGAAAATATGCTAAATGAAATAAGCCAGACACAGAAGGGAAAATATTGTATGATTCCACTTATATGAAGTACCTAGAATAGACAAATAGAATAGACAAATACCAGGGGCTATGGGGAGGCAGGGGGTGGAGGGTGGGAAATTATTGCTTAATGATTAGTTTATTTCAGGTGATGAAAATGTTTTGGAAATAGATAGTGGTAATAGTTACATAACACTCAATTGTACATTTAAAAATGGTTAAAATGGTAAACTTCATGTTATATATATATTTTAAAAATATTTATTTATGCATTTGGCTGCGCTGGGTCTTAGTTGCGGCACATGGGATCTTCATTGCCGTGTGCAGGATCTTCGTTGTGGCATGTGGGATCTTGGCTGAAGCATGCAGGATCTTTACTTGCGGCAGGCAGGATCAAGTTCCCTGACCAGGGAGCGAACCCGGGCCCCCTGCACTGGGAGTGAGGAGTTTTTGTTTGTTTTAATAAATTTATTTATTTATTTTTGGCTGCGTTGGATCTTCGTTGCTGTCGAGGGCCTTCTCCATTTGTGGCAAATAGGGGCTACTGTTTCGTTGCGGTGCACAGGCTTCTCATTGCGTGGCCTCTCGTTGCGGAGCTCGGGCTTCAGTAGTTGTGGCACGCAGGCTCAGTAGCTGTGGCTCGTGGGCTCTAGAGCGCAGGCTCAGTAGTTGTAGCACACGGGCTTAGTTGCTCCGTGGCATGTGGGATCTTCCCAGACAAGGGCTCGAACCCATGTCCCCTGCATTGGCAGGCAGATTCTTAACCACTGTGCCACCAGGGAAGCCCGAGTGAGGAGTCTTAACGATTGGACCACCAGGGAAGCCCCTGAATCTAGATCTTTTTGACTATGTAAAAAACTATGCATATAAGGTAGCTGGCACATACTAGAAGCTCCAATCTTTTCCTTTTCCTTCAACTACCTACACTTAATACAGTCTGAATAGTCGCCTACGTATGAACGAGTTCTGTTCCAAGAGCACGTTCGTTAAGTCCAGTTTGTTCGTAAGTCCAACAAAGTTAGCCTAGGTACCCAACTAACACAATCAGCTATATAGTACTGTACTGTGATAGGTTTATAATACTTTTCACACAAATAATATGTACATAAACACAAAAAATAAAACATTTTTAATCTTACAGTATAGTACCTTGAAAAGTACAGTAGTACAGTACAACAGCTGGCATGCAGGGGCTGGCACGCACATTCACATCTTTGAAAGTTCGCAACTTGAAGGTTTGTATGTAGAGGACTTACTGTATACAGTGAGTAGTTATTCCTTAGTATTTTCAGTTAACATATAGGCAAACTTATTTTGTACTTAGTGCACTTCTGAAAACTTTAAAAGTACAATGTCAAAGTTACTCAACAGAGTCCAATTTTAAAGGGGTACCTGTTTCCAGAGTACTAAACATGCCTGACAGAGGTAATCCAGTGGACATCTAAGAGATGTCATAGGTGCCAAAGATCAAGGTAGGAGGTATTGTATCTATCGCCCTGTAACTGTGTAAATACTAAAGCACCCCTCTCCCGAAGGTGATACAGGAATAAAAAGATTAGGGCAATCCCCACTCATTAAATGACCATGAGGTATCCTCTAGCTTCCCAGAGCAGAGAGTGGAAGGTCTTTCTTCCATGACAGCACAAGCTGATTGGGACCTCACCAAGTCGGCTACCCGCTTCTCACACACGAGGCCTTTTCTACTGGCTACCTGCTACAACCCATCATTGTTCACTGCTCCAGGGTACATGGACAGTGGTCAGGACTGGAAATTAGGACAAGCAGGGGATAATTTCCGAGACGAATTCCAGAGCTTAGCCACCCCTTAGTATTTAGGAGAGACGACAGAAGCAACTTTAGCCTCAGAGAAAAGCTGCCACTTAACAGGGAGAAGTGCTGCCAAGTAACAGACCTAGTACTGCTATCACAAACATACCCTGCCATTTTGGCAGGAGCCAGGTCTTTATTCTTTAGCAACAGCAATCGGCAACAGGTGATAACATGCTGTGGCTCAAAATCATTCAAAAGTAATGTACTGAAGACCAAATTCAGAGATTGAAAGGTGATTCAGAAGTATCAGTGTCTAATTTGTTAACTTATTAAAATGAGGTTGTACAAAAGTAACAGAGTTGAAGACAGTCTGTATATAGAATTTCTCAAGCCGCAATGTAAGTCTCTAGAGGGCAAGGACCAGATCTTCTATTTATAAGCTGTTTCTATGTAGTGCCCAATAATATGCTTTATTCACCATGGGCCTTATTCCTGATGAGTGGAAGAAAGACAATCAAGCCCTGAGACACAAGGAACACTGGTTCCATCATATGTGCTGTTTAATCAGTAAGTATGGTTATCATGAAAGAGAGAAAAAGACACTGAAGACAGAATTAAGACCAGAAGAAATCTGAAGCCACGCTACTGTACCACAAGGGGGCAATATTTGAACACTAGTAATCTGGAGAGATAGGAGGCTTGGCAGTTGGCTCTGTTTACCTTTTTTTAACATCTTTATTGGAGTATAATTGCTTTACAATGGTATGTTAGTTTCTGCTTTATAACAAAGTGAATCAGTTATACATTGTTTACTTCCTTTTTTAACACTATGCTGAGTGGGATCCACTCAGGGTGAGGAGAGATGGGCTAGCCACTTCCACCTACCCTCTGCATTCTCCTACAGGGGTTGGCACCAACTCTCCTTATACTAGCAGGCATGGCTGTTAGGGGACCAAGATCAGAGGAAACACAGCAGGAGAGGAAGCAGAGTAGCTGGTCTTCCCACAGTGGTCAGATGCCCCAGCTGTCAAGAGTCCCATGCCCAGGAGTGCCTGTTGAGGAGGGCAGGGGTGGTAGTTGGGACCTCCACCTGGAATCTCTTTTGAGTACTATAGGGCAATGGTTCTCCAATTTTAGCCTGCATCAGAATCACCTGCAGGGCTTGTTAAAATAGATTGCCGGGCTTCAACCTCAATTTCCAATTTGGAAGGTCTAAAGTAGGGTCCCAAATTTTCCATTTCTAGCAATTTCTCAGGTGATGCTACTGATCTGAAGATCACACTTTGAGAACCACTGCTGTAGGTATTTCTGGCTTTGTGCCCTTCTTTCTCTTAACACTCCCCCATTCTCTTTCCTACCATCCATCTACGGCTTTCTTTTCTACCAACCCTCCACTAGCCTCCTTTAGGAAAACCACAGGAAAGACAAAACAGGGGTGAATGTTAGACTGTCTTAAGGATTCCTTTGGGGAAGGGTTCCAGCTCTCTACCCTGGTTGATGGGTGTTTCAGAAGTAGAATTTATTCCAAATATATACATGTTTCCTCTTCCTTTTACCTAATAGTTGGAAGGCAGTTCAGTAAAGAGGAATAGATCGTTTTCCAATAATAAGATCTTGCTTTGGGTTTCATAAAAATTAGACATGGTAGATATACTCCACTACATTTTAAAAAATTTCCCACTTCAGACTACATTTTAAAAAATTACAGTAAAATATAGGGACTTCCCTGGTGGTCCAGCAGCTAAGGCTCCATGCTCCCAATGTAGGGGGCCCAGATTCGATCCCTGGTCAGGGAACTAGATCCCTCATGCCACAATTAAAGATCACGCAGGCGGCAACGAAGATCCTGTGTGCTGCAGCTAAGACCTGGCGCAGCCAAATAAATAAATTTTAAAAATTACAGTAAAATATACAAAACATAAAATTTAACATTTTAATCATTTAAGTGTACAGTTCAGTGGCATTAAGTACATTCACGTTGTTGTGCAAGTATCACCACTATCCACCTCCAGAACTTTTTCATCTTCCCAAACTGAAACTCTGCTCTCATTAAACAATAATTTCCCATTCCCCTCCTCCCAACACCAGCCCTTGGCAACCACCATTCTACTCCCAGACTACTTTTGGACTCGGTTTCTCTTTGACTTAATACAAGAAAGTGTCTATTGCTGACTAGTGGGACTGCTTCTATATATGCAGGCCTTCTTGCATATATGTGAGTTTATTGTAAGAAAGGTAAGAGAAAATGGGGTGGGAGAAAGAAAAGAGGTGGAGACAGCTGGATAAGGATTTTCACATGGGGCCTCCTATCCACAGGCCTCAGCAGCCCTGCCACGGATCCGCCCGATTCTTTCGCATCAAGAAGTTGATCTTGCGAGCCATTTCCATGTTGTAGATTCGCCGGCAGGTTTCATAGCTTTCCCTCTGTCGCCGGCGGCAAGGCTTCTCGTAGTATCGCCGTCGCTTTATGTCCTCAATGAGCCCATCCATGGTAAGGATTCTGTATAAAGACAGGCAATGAAGTTAGAGGCTTAGGCTCCTTATTGTTCTTTTCCAGTTTCACAATGATCAGAAGTCAACTGACCAAATAACTGGTGTCTGTAAAAATGGTGTGAAATAGTGACAATACAGCATTAACTGCCAACATACAGAGGCCAGGCACCAAACAGTAATATGTGGGGAAATAAAAAGGCAATTAATTATATAGTCCTGTTCTTGGGGAGTTTATAGTCATGGTCATGTTCTCAACCTTTTTTTTTTTTTTTCTACCACAACACACCTGAGGGATATGGCACAGACCCAAAAGAACAGTGGCTCCCTATGGCAGTGAGTCTCAACCAAGGGGCCATTTCAGAATTTTCAAATGGGTAAGTCATTTGCAATAGGAAAAAATAACTAGGGGTGATTCCTATGTGGTCCTTAGTGGAGAATGTAGTTCCACCCCTACTGTGTTTAAGAGCTGATGCAGCTGAAGTCTGTAAGTCTGAGAAATATCTGGGCCCACTTAATACAGGGAAAGAAGAGGCCCTTATCACAACAGTGATACAAATGGGAGCATTAAAATAACAGCCTCAACCATGATTTTTCCATGTACCACATGCTCCAACCACACTAATTTACTGACTACTCTCTGAACACACATTAATACCAAGTCTTTACTCACACTGCTTCCTCAGCCTAGAATGCCATCCCCAACCCCTAGCTGCCAACCTTCTGAGATTTTCCACATCTTTTTGATGCTAAATCCAGATGCCATCTCTCCACAAAAGCTTTCTCATCTTCTTAGAGAAAATAATTTTGTTGTATACCTATTTAGAGATTATTTCATTTTGCCATTCTGTTAGTTATTTATACAAATGTCTCCCTCACTAGACTAATAATCCCTGAAGACAGAAACCGTATTTTATTAATCTTAATTTAGTTCAATTTGTTTTTTCCTGCCCACCTAATTCCTTACAACACAGTTTCTCTTGGATTCATAACACGCTTAACTCAAACCAGCCCCTTTGTTCTCAGTGAGCCAAGAGGACACGGGGGTTTATTCTATAACCTACCTTATCCCTGGGCTCCTGAGAGCTCTGGCTCCAATCTGAAACTTGTCTCTCCCTCTCAACTCATCATCAGTTGGTCCTGAGGAGGTCTGGAGGCACCTGCTGCTACTGCCCTCCATCCTGGCACTGTTTACATGACCCCATTCCTGCCTACCCTTTCCTTTCATTACATGTAAAAAGTAAGTCAAAAACACAATTGGAGGTAGAGAAGTTGAGACATGGCTATTATAACTGGAAGGGGGAAAGCAGAAGGAAATAAAAATAAGAAACTACCAGCTACTTTCGCTCAGTGGGAAACCCTATTTATTGCTGGTATGTTATACCAAAAGTCCAAGATAACAATAATAGATTGAACATGTACTTGAAAAGATTTGAGCTTTGGGTACATTACAAATGTGAATAGACATGGGAACCACTATCCTTTGGGATCCTCTCCTAGGCTCCTGCTGATTTGTAAGATCAGTTTGTCTAGGTTTTAGTGGCAGGGAGATGGGAGGCAAGGGAATTGTTGCCAACTCCCAGAAGTGGGAGGAGTAGATAATTCAGGTTCTGTTGAAAACACAGTCATGCCCAGAAGTCATGTGGATCCAACACTAGAGTTGTACAATAGAAAAGCACAGCACCAGGGGACTTCCCTGGTGGCACAGTGGTTAAGAATCTATCTGCCAGTGCAGGGGACACAGGTTCAATCTTTGGTCCAGGAAGATCCCACATACCACAGAGCAACTAAGCCCCGTGTGCCACAACTACTGAAGCCTGTGCTCTGTAGGACCCACGTGCCACAACTACTGAGCCCACATGCTGCAACTACTGAAACCCACGCGCCTAGAGCCCGTGCTCCACAACGAGAAGCCACCACCACGAGAAGCCACCGCAATGAGAAGCCCACACACTGCAATAAAGAGTAGCCCCCACTCGCCGCAACTAGAGAAAGCCTGCGCGCAGCAACGAAGACCCAACATAGCCAAAAAAAAGTAGGGCACCAAAGACTCAGTATCTTGGCGCACAAAAGGGTCTCCATTGCTGGCTTTCTTCCTAATTTACCCTTAACTGTTGGTATCCCTCCAGATTCTGACTGTAAACCACCTCCTTTTTGGTTCTACATGATTCCCTTAAACTTTACCACGGGCTTCAACCCTGTGCACAATGCAATCATTTCCTGAAGAGCCTTTAAAAAGCATTCATGCCTTGGTCCCGTTCCTCAGAGATTCTGATTTAATTGGTCTCCAGTGGGGTTATACACTGGGTATATTTTAAAACACCCCTCAGGTAATTCTAATGTAGAGCCACACTTGAGAACGGACCCAGACACTGGTTGACTCTTAAATCATTATCTCTAGCCCCAATCTTATCTTAGAACTAGACTGATGTTTCCAATTGCCTTAAACCCCACAAAAACCAATTTTATTATCTCCTCCTAAAATTCATTCTTCCTCCTCTGTACTCTCTCTGCTAATGGCATCACCAGTTAGTCAAGCTAAAAATCTCACCATGTTCCTGGAGTAGGCCTTCTCCTTTACTTCCTACACTCACATTTACAATATCCTATACATTCTATAACCTGAAATAGTTCTTAGATCTTTTCCTTCTCTCCTTTCCCTATGGCTACAGCTCTTATTATGGTCCTTATACCTGTACTGAAATAATCATCTAACTGGTCATTTAATCAATAAGTATTTATGGAATCCCAACTCTGTACCAGACACTGTGTTAAATGCTGAGGATATAAAACAAACTTAGGCATAGTTCCCTACCCTTGCAGTCTAGTAGAGAAGACAATTATGTAAGAATTACAATAGAATGTGATAGATGCAAAGATAAGGGAAGCACACAGGAGAGGTATATAATCTGGACTTGATAAGAAGGTGGTTATGAAAGCTTTCTAACGGATACCTTATTTGAATTGTGAAGGGTAAACAGGCTGCCCTACTTCCATTCTCCTTCCCTACACCAATTATTGTCCTAAAACATAAATCAGATTGTGGGACTTCCCTGGTGGCGCAATGGTTAAGAATCCGCCTGCCAATACAGGGGACACAGGTTCGAGCCCTGGTCTGGGAAGATCCCACATGCCACGGAGCAACTAAGCCTGTGCACCACAACTACTGAGCCTGCCCTCTAGAGCCCATGAGCCACAACTACTGAGCCCGCGTGCTGCAATTACTGAAGCCTGTGCTCCTAGAGCCTGTGCTCCGCAACAAGAGAAGCCACTACAATAAGAAGCCTGCACACCGCAACGAAGAGCAGGCCCCGCTCGCCCCAACTAGAGAAAGCCTGCACGCAGCAACGAAGACCCAATACAGCCAAAAATAAATAAATAAATAAATTTATAAAAAATAAATCAGATTGTGTACTCTGATGTTAAAAAATCTTTCCCAATAAACAAAACAGTCTAAGCCAGTGGTTCCCAAACTTGTTTGCACATTAGAATACTTGGGGATCTTTAAAACATTCCAATTAAGTCACAAGAGGGGAGGTACACGGGCAGGGTTTGTTAAGTTCCCTAGGTAATTGCAATGTGCAGATAAATTTGGGAACCACTAGTCTAAGCTCAAAGTCCTAAACAATTGAGCTTCACCCTCTCTCTCTCTAGCTTTATCTTTAATAACTTGCCCTAAAAAGCCTATGTCTAGTCATATTGAACTAGGTGTTTTCCAAACACACTACACATGTATTTTTTACATTTGTTCATGATGTTCTCTGAGAATATGATTCCTTTCTTTTTCTGTTTTATGAAAGGCTATTTATTCTTCAAAGGCCCAGATCAACGGGTAATGATATTTGTAAACTGGTCCAGGAGAAATTAATCACTCCTTCTCTCTGTTCCCAACGCACAGTGGTTCTCAAACTTTGAGACTCATGCAACAGTCACCTGGAAAACTTGTTAAAACACTGACTGCTGTGCCACCTCGTTTCTGATTCCACAGGTCTAGGGTGGGGCCCACGAATCTGCATTTCTAACAAGTTCCCAAATGATTTTGCTGCTAATGGTCCAGGGAGAACCAATGCCACAGTACACTTTTAAAGCACTGATCAGACAGTATTATATTTAGCCATGTTTGGTTTTTTAGTTTTTAAATTCTCCCTTACAGGGTTGTGTGCTTTCTAAGGTTAGAGATTAAGTCTTTCATTTTTGCATTTAATATACTACTTGGCAAAAGAGCAAATATCAGTAAATGTATGACAAAAATGAATCCTCTTGGTGACTGACAAATGTCCACAGCTCAAGGGATTAAGTTACTTTCTAACAGACACAGTTCTTGGGAATATTAGCTCAGAAGGCCTCAATATTACCTTTACTAAAATGGCACATTAGACTTTAGATAGCATTTTCATATCCATGACCCTAATCATTATCCTATGAAACTGATTAAGCTGGTAATGTCATCTTTTTTTTTTTTTGGCCGCACCACGTGGCATGCAGGATCTTACCACTGGACCACCAGGGGCGTTCCCGTCATCTCTTTACAGATTAGAAAACTGAAGTTTAGAGACGCGGACCTGCCCAAGATCACAAAATGCAGCTAGCAGTAGAATTCAGGTCTTTAGTGCACTCTGCTTCTCAAACAAAATAGCACTCTGCTTCTCAATATCCTATACTCTCAATATCCTATCCTAGCACTCTGCTTCTCAAACAAAAACCACTGAGGTTTGAAAGACAAATTATTGTGGTGCCCATGGGCAAAGCGAAAAATGAGGGAGGAAAGAGCTGGGCCAGGCTCCTTAATTAGAGTAAAAAGATGCAAGCCAAGACGACATGGCACACAAAGGGAAAGGAACTGATCCAAACAATTAAGTATTTATTTCTGTCTAGACCCTGTTTACTGCTATTTAATGAAGGCCACTTTTTGGACTAGAGACTAGTATATTAGAGAAAAAACAGAAAAAACAACAACAAAGAAAGTTCCTGAAAGGGAAAGACTGGAAATATAAAAAGGGCAAGGAGACTGGATTTGAGGAGAGACTATGAAAAGAACAGAGACCCTAGATATGACTTCACCTAGGAAGAAGAGCCTACTGGAATGACAAAGACAGTTTAAAGTAGTATGAAAGAAAACAGCAAAAGGAGGAGGAGTTTAGAAACACACTCAGGTATCCTACTGGAGTTTCAAAAGGGTTCTGAAACAGAAGTGATCATCTTACCAAGTAAATGCCTGTGTGGTCAGGCAGAAAAGAAAGACAAGAAAAAAGTACCAAAGGAATGTTAGAGGAGGTGAAAAAAGTGAAAAGATCGGTGGCCCCCAACATAATGATGGGGTTGCTAAATGGTGTTCCTTGGATGGTTCTAGTTCCAAAACACAAACCAAATAAATTCCAAGGTGCAAGGTGAGGATTTCCTTCCTTACCTTGCACTTTCTAGGTATCCTGAAAAAGCACAGATTATCTTCAAATGTTCCAGAATCCCTAAAGTAGAGGCATCTCCTCAACTCATTTCTAATAAAGGATGTAGGAAGAGTTTTGTAGAACTCATGAAGTAAATAGAGAGGGTGTTACTAATGATGCTTCTGCTTTCACAGGTAGTTCAAGGACTAGTCAACCAAGGGGTTTAGAGTAAACAGATCAACCCGGAGTTTGGGCGCCTGGCAACCTAACATTTAAGGAGAACTCAGCTGCCAGTTCAACAGACTATGTAAAAGGAGCTGAGCTGCCTGGGCTGGGGAATTTGGGGGTGGCAGACTCACATGTCAGTGTAGCCAGCCTACATCAGGATCAACATGTACACAGAAGGACTCAATGGGCCCAGAAGCTCACCTACCAGGAATAAAAGGGTTCAACTGGGCATGCTTCCAGTGTCCTTGCCTTTCTTTACTTGGGCACCAGCTAATCACGCAGGGCTTTCTAATGACCCCCCACTCTCCATCTCTTCATCCCAGGGCACCAATGAGGGCCCTTGGTTATATAACAAGCATTTTGTGGTGGTCTCACTGTGCAGACACATAGGCTGTTTCCTTTGGAAGACTACATCTGTGCTCCAAACATGCTAAAGCTTTAACCACCTCCCTCTCCTCTCATTTGCTCTCATACCTATTGTTGTAATTAGACCGCAGAACATGCAACTTATTTTTAAACTACCAACTATCAGAAAGCTGAGAGAAACGAGGAGAAGCCCGGGATTTAAGAGAGATATACAGCAAAGGCAGCCAGAGGACATTACGGAAAACCAGAGGAAAAGAAGTAAAGTGTCAGAAAATACTGTGTTTGGATGGACTTGGAAGGCATTATGCTTAAGTGAAATAAGTCATATAGAGAAAGACAAATACTGTATAATCTCACTTATATGCGGCATCTAAAAAATACAATAAACTAGTGAAAGTAACAAAAAGAAGCAGACCCACAGATATAGAGAACAAACTAGTGGTTACCAGTGGGGAGAGGGTAGGGGAGGGGCAATATAGGGGTAGAGGATTAAGAAGTACAAACTATTAGGTATAAAATAAGTTACAAGAGGAATTCCCTGGCGGTCCAGTTGTTAGGACTCACCACTTTCAATGCCAGGGCCTGGGTTTGATCCCTGGTCAGGAAACTAAGGTCCCCAAAGCTGCATGGCGCAGCCAAATAAATAAATAAATAAATAAGCTACAAGAATATATTGTACAACATGGGGAATATAGCCAATATTTTACAATAACTATAAATGAAGTATAACCTTTAAAAAATTGTGAATCACTATATTGTACACCTGTAACTTATGTAATATTATACAGTAACTGTACTTCAATACAAGAAAAAAAAGGGCTTCTCTGGTGGCTCAGTGGTTAAGAATCTGCCTGCCAATGCAGGGCACATGGGTTCGAGCCCTGGTCCGGGAAGATCCCACACGCCGTGGAGCAACTAAGCCCGTGCGCCACAACTACAGAGCCTGCGCTCTAGAGCCAGTGAGCCACAACTACTGAAGCCTGCGCACCTAGAGCCCATGCTCCGCAACAAGAGAAGCCACCGCAATGAGAAGCCCGTGCACCACAATGAAGAGTAGCCCCCGCTCCCCGCAACTAGAGAAAGCCCACACGCAGCAACGAAGACCCAAGGCAGCCAAAAATAAATAAAATAAATAAATTTATTAAAAAAAGGAAAGAAAGAAAATACTGTGTTTACTGTGTTTGACAGAGTGACAGATAGGAAGGCTGGGACACTCCAGAACCAACCTGCTCACATTTGGATGCTTAAAAGTCCTTGCCTATTTTAAGAACAAAATATTTGTTCACTTTTTTCTCCTGAGGCTAAAATACAATTTAAGGATATGTATCTAACACTCCAAGATAAAAAGGAACATAAATGCAGCTTCCTAAAGAATAAATCTACATTGACAAAATACATATCCTCCCCAAAGATTATAAAAATCACTGCCATAATACTTGCTCCAAGCTGGCTTCTTCCAACCGTGCACTTCTTGCACTGTTTTCCTAGATAACCTTAGTCACAAAGTTCAAATTTTCCAAATTCATAAGGAAGCCTAAAACGAGATCATCACACCTCAGGCCCTGAGTGTCTGGGACCAGAATTTCTTCATTTTTTTTTTCCTGCCTAACCATGCCTCTCCTTTCTGATCAAATTCTTTTCTTTTTCAGCAATGTAAATTGTTTCCCCCCGCCCAGATCTATTCCTATGTTGGTGTTTTAATCCCTGGAGTGAGGAAAAAGTAATACCACATTTCTTACCTAGGATACTTGATAGAATGCCAAGGGTACTATCCAAAGACAAAAATCTCTAGATAAATTCAATGCATCTGCCTGGAGGACCAACTCTAACTAGAGTGGAAGTGGGGGTGCTAGCCCTAAAACAAACGTAAAGACAACAAATAAAAATCACCTAAAATTTTAATTAAAAAACGAGAGATTAAAAAAAGAAATTCCTTGTTTGCTTGTGGTGGAAGAACCCCTTATAGTTCCTTCACTCTCCTCTCCTGTTAAGTATACTTCAGTGGAAAGGTTTGACAAACACTAAACTTAGGGAGTGACAGAAGATAAAGGAACATTTATATTCATTAAGTAGACATTTATTGAGAGCTTTCTATGCACCTGACACTTTGGTAAATGCAAGGAATATACAAATGAAAAAGCATAGATCTCTATCCTTAAGACTATTAAAATCCTAGCTGAATATTAAAATCTCATGAGACATTGTAAAAAATGCTGCTGGTCAGACGCCACCATCGAGAGATTGATTTAGTCTCAGGTTGGGCCCTGACATCACGAGGGTTTTTGTTTTTTGTTTTAAATAAAGATTCCCCCAGGTGATTGGCAGCAGGGTCAAAAACCACATAGCGTTACACTGACCAGTTTCCTGCTGTTTCTGACTAAAATGAGCATTTCTACCCAGGAAAAAAGTATGCATAAACTGCAATTCACCTATAAAAAGAGAATCTTAAAAGTATGGGGCTCTTGTTTAACAAAAAGGAGGAAGGAGGGAAGAAGAAAGGAAAGAAGGAAGAAATCAATTTAGAGATATTTGAAAACAGATTCTTAGGAACAAGAAGGTATAAGATAGTACTAGGCCAGGCCAGATGACAGAAGGTATCCAAACACACCTCACCTTCTGTCATTTATTTCTTTTTTTCTCACCTACACCCACTCCACACCTGGGATCAGGAAAGATTTTCAGATAAAATTAAAAAAAAAAAAAAGAAAAGAAAAAACAGGAAAAGCAAAACCCTCATGTTGCTTAAATAAAAAGGTATTTGCTAAATTAGGATTTCATAAGAGGCGGAGATACAGAGATTTGTTTCCAGGTTAATTAGAACAATCCCAGGCAAAAAAATAGAAGAAGAGTCTTCTCTCAGAAGGTGAATTGGCCTTATGCTTTCTGCAGACTTGGCATCAATAGAGAGATGATCAACTCCTTTAGGCAGGAAGTTAGAAACATTTTGTTTTTCAGGTTTTAAATTTTTGTAAGTGGAAATGGGGGATGAGGGAGCAGTGCATACAGAGGGAATAAATGCTGTTATTTCAAAATGAGATTAGCATTAGCATATAGAGAAGAAGCCTTGGTTGGAAAGTACCAGCATGTATAGGAAAAGTCATTCCAATATACCAGCAGCCAACTAGAGCCTCAGGACAAAATAAAGCTAAATTATTTTCTCATTTTTTCACCTCCAGGCCACCTTGAGCATAACTTGATAATCAAGGAGCATAAGAGAAAAAACAGTTAAAGCAAACTGTCAATCTCTCAAAACAAATGAATAAACAAATCACCCACGAAGTAAAACCAAAAGGGTAAAAACTCCCTTACAGTTACTTCCAAATTATGATAATAGCTAACACATAATGCCTACTATGTGCCAAGCACTGTCCTAAGCAATTTATTTATATTACTAACTTAATCCTCACATCAACCCTATGAGGTGGGCACTATTATTAGTTCCATTTTACTGAAGAAACTGAGGCAGAGATATTAAGTAGCTAATCACAGATTATGAGGCCAATAAATGGCACAGCAGGGATCTGAACCAGTCAGTTGGCTCTGTGCTCTAAACCACTAAGTTATGCTGCCTCATTTATGTGAGAAAACTATTATTAGGCCTGGCTTTGGTCAAAAGTATTGAAGTTGCAGCTACTTTCTTTCTTTCTTTCTTTTTTTGGTTGGCCTTGTGGCCATGCTGCACAGCATGTGGGATCTTAGTTCACGCCCCCACCTCCCCACCCCCAATCGTGCCCCCTACAGTGGAAGGGCAGAGTCCTAACCACTGGACTGCCAGGGAATTCCCTGTAGCTACTTTCTTGATACAACTGTAAGAAATGGTTCAATAAATAATGCTGCACAAATTATTTTTTGGTTCTTCATCAGAGTAGTTAATTACCTAAAAACAAAATTCTTGCTTTTGTGTTATTTGTTCTTTAAGAATAAAAGAGGTGAGGGGAGCTAAAGCTGAGCCTCTGGAAATTTGTTTTACCATCAGGTTAACAGCTGCCCTTTGACATCCCTTAACAATACAAACATCACAGTCACCCTAGTTAGAAGACCCATCTAAATCCACCAAAATAAATCATACAGAAAAAAACTTGGGATTCCTTGGCGGTCCAGTGGTTAGGACTCTGTGCTTGCACTGCAGGGGGCCCAGGTTCGATCCCTCCTGGGGAACTAAGATCCTGCAAGCTGCACTGCACAACCAAAAAACAAACAAAAAACTTACAGGAAGAGGTCAGAAGGGTGAGGTAATCTACAAGACTTCCTTTCCCCAAATTCAGCATTTCATCTCACTAGCTAATTCACTTCAGAATCTGTAAAGACATTCACTTGGTGCTTCCAGTATAGGGGCAGAGAAAGATCATTAGACATCTCAACCCTCCCATAGACATGCCACTTAAAGGTCTAAAATAGGAGAGTAGGGAATGAGCAGCAATACAAAAACATGAAATAGGATTATCTTACTGCCCTGTACTTAACTGATTACTTTCGACGCAAATGAAAATGCAGAGGGAACAGCTTCTGCCCAAGGATATGACTGGCATGCACAGTCACTGAAAGAAGAGGCTGACGCAAGACCAGATCCTTTTAAAAGACATACAAATCATCCTCAGCCTGCAACTGCTTCTCAATTACACAGCTTCTGACAGCACCTTTGTCCTCATTTACTATGGTCCTCTGCCATCCAGCCCTCCACACCTAGAACTCTTTGCTTCGATAAGAATTGGTTCTCTTTCATTTACCTTCTTAGTCCCCAAGAACCCCACCTATCTTTAAACCCAATCAAATAAGGATTCTTAACTGCAGAGTGACTGCCATAGGTCTCTCCATTTCCAGAGAAACTAGTCAATAATGTAGTAACAGAGCAAAGAACATTGCACTAGAAAATTGTGATTTATGCTTCTTTCCATCATTCAACAATTGTAACCCAAGGAATATAACTCAATCTCCCTAGGCTTCTCTTACTTCTGACATAAAGCTACCACCTTAGTGGCCTTAAGGCAGAGGACCAGCTCATATATTAACATCTCTTTCATATAATTATTTGATAATTCAACTCAACAAGCATTTGTTTCTCCAAACTCTGCTTCACTGGGGAGAAAGATAAGTGAAACTCAAAATCCTTACAACTAGTGATAAGGGAAGCTTAAGGAACTATTTTCTTGAGAAACCACAACTGTGAGGCGTTTTTTATTAGAGTCATTCTACATCTCTTACCCTAGCATTCAAAACTTTTCAATACAGCTCCTCCACTCCAGCCAGTTCATTTCCATCTTGTTTTTGCTTGTGTTGTTAACCTTTCTCTGAACCTGTAACACTTTTCTATCTCTTGCTTGCTTCTCTAAGATCCCAAATCTGAGTTCATCTTTTCCATTAGCCTTGTCCCACACCAATCCCTCACTCAGCTTTCTATACATCATGTACTATGTTTTCGCTTACTAGCAATTTTATAACTTGATTTTCCCTTTGGGCTCTTTTTAAAGTCTTGGATAGAATTCAGGTTCATTATCAAAGGAATGACGGCTGATAAGTAAGCCTCACGGTTAGGTTTGGGAAAGAATTTCATTTTTAATATAGTAAACTGAGGGTCTGAGAAGTTTCAAGGCTGTGAACACCTGGTCTGGCACTGGTTTGAGACAACCTACAACAGGGGAAGTGAGAGAATAACCACCGCACTTCTCAAGAGTTGGTCTAGGCATGATTCTGGTCCCTAACCAGTTACCTGTTTAGGGTCCTGTATGCACCTTCCACATTCCCTTCCTGTACCATCACAGTTCTGGCAATGAACTTCAGATGTTTTGCCATGACCTTGGATTTAAGTCTTCAGTCTACAGGACCTAAAGTATGACGGAGAAAGGGGTAGTAAAGTATAGAGACCAGCTAATAAAGAGAAACACAACAGAATACACAACGACGTAGCTTATTCAGGGCCCGGAAATGCAACGGGCTCTGGAACATGCGCGACTGGGGCACCTGCAAGTCCTCATATCCTAGAAAGTATACGCGACTTGTTATCAAGATTCGCCCGATCTCTTTGCCAATACAAACCCTACCATAGGGAAGAAGACAGACGGTAGCAGGGCGTCCCCACGTAGATTTATCTGGCCGGTCATGGGAGACCGGGACGCGCCGCAGGCGTCCCCTCTCCCTCCCAATTACCGCTCCTCGTCCCAGGACGGTTTGGGGTGGGAGCCGGGAACAGGGGCTCTCCGTGCTTGGAAGGGGGGAATCGCGAGAACCGCGCCCTCCCGCCACACCCGCCTCACCTTACCCTTCCCCCGCACAAGGTCCTCAACGCTCGGCGCCCAGCCGACTGGAAGCCCGCCCCGACCGGAAGCGGAAGTTGCGTGATCTCCAGCGCCGCGCGAAGACAATGAGGCTGAAAGGGAAATGCAGCTACGTGGAAACCATGGCAACCGTCCTTCTGGCCGGGGTTGGCTGTTTCTCTAATCCTCCCCCACCACCGCCAACCCCCGGGCCTGGACTCAACACCTGACAAAGCCAAATACTTGTTGCCTTAAATTCCGCCCTAAACGGATTCCTCGCTTTCTCGTGGAGTCGCCGTCCTTCGGCATCAGAGGTCAGCCCGATTCCGTACCCCTTAATCCTATTAAATCTTTTTTTTTAAATTGAAGTATAGTTGATTTAAAATGTGGTGCCAATCTCTGCTGTAATCCTATTAAACCTTAAATAGATAATCCATTTCTTTTTCTGGAAGGAAAATAAGAGAATAGGCGAAGCTTCCTGAGCATGCTTCCTGTTTTCGCCAAGGACAGATTCCTTGAGATCTGCTCTCCGGATGGAAAAGAGTTTTACCCCCTCATCTGCCTGAAAACTAAGGAAAAAAAAAATGAAATGAACATACTATCAGATTCCTATAACATCACCTTCTCAGACATTTCACTAAATACAGTGAAATCACTGAAGAAAGAATCAATACAGGGCTTCCCTGGTGGCGCAGTGGTTAAGAATCCGCCTGCTAATGCAGGGTACACGGGTTTGAGCCCTGGTCTGGGAAGATCCCACATGCCGCGGAGCAACGAAGCCCGCGCCTAGAGCCGGTGCTCTGCAACAAGAGAAGCCACCACTATGAGAAGCCCGTGCACCACATCAAAGAGTAGTCCCCACTCGCCTCAACTAGCGAAAGCCTGTGAGCAGCAGCGAAGATCCAACGCAGACAAAAATATAAATAAAAAAAAAACAAGAATTGGGAAACACCTGCAGGATTTAGAATCAAAGACTCTTTTATGTCAGCTTCTATCTCATTTGTCTCCTAGTGACAGTATAAATAACTCCTTTTTTATTTCTTCCTCATTGTGGAAACAGCTTTCCTTTTATTTTATTCGTATGTTACTTCTACATATATATCATTTTATGGTTATTCACATATGTTCAGATCTACTGGAATACAGTAGGGAAAGGCGCAGAAGTAGGTCCTAACCAGGTACTTGTGTAATAAGGTTCTTTGGTTACCTCCCCTAAAACACAGAGGCACATACACACACACAGATGTATCGTCATCAATTATGCTAATAGACCTCACACAAAAACTGAAGCCTTGGACTTCCCTGGTGGTGCAGTGGTTGAGAATCCACCTGCCAATGCAGGGGACACGGGTTCGAGCCTTGATCTGGGAAGATCCCACACACCGCGGAGCAACTAAGCCTGTGCACCACTACTGAGCCTGCACTCTAGAGCGTGCGAGCCACAACCACTGGGGCTAGGGCCCAAGCTCTGCAACAAGAGAAGCCACCACAATGAGAAGCCTGCACACCGTAAGGAAGAGTAGCCCCCGCAACTAGAGAAAGCCTGCACACAGCAACTAAGACCCAATAAATAAATAAAAATAAATTTATTTAAAAAAAAATCTAAAAACAGAAAAAACCCTGAAGCCTGCTTTAGAGTAAGCCAGGTTCAAAGTACCAAAATAGAGCTAGACTGGAACATGATTATGCTTATCAACAAACTTTTATTGAATGCCTACTTTGTGTCATGCCGCTGACTCTTGGACTACCAAAAGACAGTAAGTAGCCATAAAATATAAATAGTAAAACAAGGTAGCATATATTGAATGCAAAATAAATTACATAGGCAACATAATATAGTGTAAAGCAAGGATTGGAAGTCAGGAGATCTGGATTCTACGCAAATTCTGATACTGAGGCATATGACCTTGAACAAGTCACTTAAACCAGTAGTCTACAAAGTACTGCCTACCGGTCAAATCCAGCTCCACTCTTGCTTTTGTAAATAAAACTTTATTGGAACACAGCTGTGCTGTTTGTTTATATATTAGGTATAGCTGCTTTGGGCTACAATGGCAGAGTTGGGTAGTTGCAGCAGAGATGTATGGCCCACAAAGCATATATCTATCTGGCTCTTGCTAAGCCCTGACTTAAATGCTCAGTCTATTTCCTTATTTGTAAAATGGAACTAATATCTGCTGTCAATCACACAAAATTTGTCATGGGAATCAAATGGGATAAAATATAAAAATACTTTGAAAGATAAGAAGAGGAAAAGTAGCATTTTTGAGAACCTACAATATACCAAACCTTGTACTAAGCAGTTTATATACCTGACTTCATTTGAAGGAGTAAAGGGCCAAAGACTAAGCATATATATCTTTAATGGAGCGAATAATTGGGAGAAGGACTTGAGTTAGTCATGGAAAGAAGTGTAGGGCTTAGTTAACAGAAGAAGGAAAGGCTGGGCAAGGTGAATGGCATGAACAGGAGTTTAGAGGCAAAAAGGCTTACAGTGTTCAGGGCAAACAAGAAAAACAACAAAAACCTGGAACAGAGGGATCATACAGGGGAGCAGAGGGAGAAACAGAGACCTTGACTAAAGGCTCTAGACTTTCTTCTCAAAATACCAGGGAGCCATTGAATAGGTAATGACATGCAAAGCATTGTTCCAGGAAGACTAATCTTGTTATCAGTGAGAAGGGTTTAGAGGTAAGAGAGGCTATTGCTATAGTTAAGGTTTAGACCAGAGAGGTGGCAATGGAATGGATAGGAAGAAACAGATTTCAAGAGACATTCCAAATACAGAATAAAAGGGATTTGGTGATTAAATACACCACGTTTTAAGCCTAGTTATATAGAAAAATGATGGTACCGGGGCTTCACTGGTGGTCCAGTGGGTAAGACTCTGTGCTCCCAATGCAGGGGGCCCAGATTCAATTCCTGGTTGGAGAACTAGATCCCGCATGCCACAACTGAGAGTTCGCATGCCGCAATTAAGAGTCCACACGCCACAGCTAAAGAGCCCGCACGCGGCAATGAAGATCCCGTGTGCCACAACTAAGACCTGACGCGGCCTCAATAAATAAGTAATAAATAAATATTTTAAAGAATTAAAAGAAAAATGATGGTACCATCATTAACAGAAGAAAAAGAGGTTGTAAAAAGGCAGAACGGGACATCTCTAAAAGCAGGATAATAGTTTGATTGGTGAGCACTAGAAAAGGTACCAGACTGGAAAATGAGTTCCGTATGACGCATTGTGTTGTCTTACACAAGCTACCTAAATTTTCTCATCTATAAAATGAAGGGGTTGAATTAGATACAGATGGTACCCTCTTGGCTCTAAAATGCTGAAATTTTCAATGTTTTAAGTGTTAGTAATATGTAAATGGAACTCTCCAGCAGAAATGTAGACATTCAGTATGTCATCTCAGGAAAGACTGGGACTGAAGATGAAGCTTCAGAAGTCTTCTAAGTTGAGGCAATAATTAGAACCATGAAAGGAGATGAAACCTTGAAGTGAAGGAATGTAGTTAGAGAAAAGAGCCAAGGGCTGAGTCTAAGGGAACATGCATACTCTGGAGTGGGCAGAAGTGAGGCTATTAAGAGATATAGAAGTTGTTGCCAGATAGGTAAGAGGAGAATTAGGATAGCGTGCTGACATGGGATCCAAGGGAGGAGAATTTCAGTAGGCATTACCAAGAGTGTCAAATGATACTGAGAGCATGGAGTACCTAGGCTTTGTAAAAGCCCCTGGATCTAGCTATTGACTGGATGGAAGCTACATTATAATACTCTAATTCTGTAAGATCTTCTTAGTGACTTAAGAAGGTGCAGTAGAGTGATAGCAGTGGACGCTAGGCTGCAAGAATTTAAGGACTGAGTGGTGGAAAGGAGTCAGAAAGAGTATGATTAGACTACTCTTCTTTTTTTGGGGGGGTTGTTTGTTCATTTTTGTTTTTTAATTTTTTGGCTGCACTGTACGGCATGGGGGATCTTAGTTCCCCGACCAGGTATCAAACCCATGCCCACTACAGTGGAAGCACACAGTCATAACCACTGACTGCCAGGGAAGTCCCTACTCTGTCAAGAATTATAGAGAAAAGATGAGAAAGAGGGCAGTTGGGCTCAAGAGATATTTTCTTTTTTTTAAAATTATTTTAAAATTTATTTATTTACTTACTTATTTTTGGCTACGTTGGGTCTTCATTGCTGCACGCAGGCTTTCTCTAGTTGTGGCGAGTGGGGGCTACTCTTTGTTTTGGTGCGCAGGCTTCTCATTGCGGTGGCTTTTCTTATTGCAGAGCACGGGCTCTAGGAGTGTGGGCTTCAGTAGTTGTGGCTCACGGACTCTAGAGCACAGGCTCAGTAGTTGTGGCGCATGGGTTTAGTTGCTCCATGGCATATGGGATCTTCCTGGACCAGGGATCGAACCCACGTCCCCTGTATTGGCAGGGGGATTCTTAACCACTGTGCCACCAGGGAAGTCTCTCGAGAGATATTTTCAAGAAGGGGTACCTAATCATACTTGCGCGAGGAATAATTATTACTTGTAGGAGAAAGAAAGAATAAATAATTCAATAACAAATGGAAGTTACAAGGTAAAGAGGGCGTAAGTGACTCAGCAAAAGTTCCAGAGGTGCAAGGTAATCAAAAGCACAACTGGAGAAGTTTGCCCTAAGGGGAGGGCATGTTGTCTGAAATAAAATGAGACAATAATTCACTGAGAACAGAGAACTTGGGAAACAGGTGAAAGATGTATAACCAGCTATGAGAAATATGCTAAGTAGCCAATGTGCAATAACTAAAATGACTAAGTAGTCTGAAACATTGCCAAGGCTGGGAGAGGACATGGTTTTGATGGAAACTGTGACAAATCAGAAAGAGTAATGCATGGAGAAGGGTAGACGTAGGTAAATTCACAGACTTCAGTTTTGCCCTTTGATGACACTGGGTAGCATACATTTAGCAGCTGCAGGTTTTTGAAGAAGGAGGCCCAGCATCTGAGGGGACTTCCCATTCTGACAGTTCTGGGGCACCGCTTCCTCTTCAAAACTGGCAACCACAGTGGCTGTTCTGGGCTTTTGTGTCCCTCCTCTGGCAGCAGTAGATTACATATGCATTTAGCCACAAGCATCAACAGCTCCCAATAAAGCAAAGAGCTACCCCAGAGCAGTAGAACCTGCTAGTCTGGGCCAGCTGGAAGGTTACAAGAGTGAGAGACACAAACAGAAAGATACTAGTCTCTGGGCCTGAATGAAAAAACAACCCAACTCTGAACCCTGTAACTGTCCCAAGGGTGTTCCCTAGGAAGAT
Organism: Pseudorca crassidens; assembly: GCF_039906515.1. NCBI lineage: Eukaryota > Metazoa > Chordata > Mammalia > Artiodactyla > Delphinidae > Pseudorca > Pseudorca crassidens. Next base: position 107,813,686 of record NC_090297.1, on the reverse strand, counting down.
AGCAGCAGAGAGTCCCTTTTCCTCTCCCACAGGACGTATATTGTCCCATCCAGACTTCTAATTTGGTGGAGCTCGGGTTCACAAACATTCCCATCCCCTTTCTTTCCTGCAGCTCAGAGGATAAATATTGGTATTCGAGGCAGAAGGTTTCAATTTCCCCCTGTCAGCAAACTGTTTAGGTATAAAATTTATTTAATCAGAAAGGATTTCTCTTCCCTCAACACAAATTCACACATTAACAGTTTAAAAAGTATATAGAGAGACATATATTTACACAAATTAGAAACTACAGTCTCAAGTCCTGCATTAGGGATTGAGAGGATGGACATCAGGAGCAACAGAAGGGTGGCTTCTCATCTGTTGTAGGTCTCCCATGGTCATCTCTCTGGTCATGGTGGGTAGACCAGGAGGGGATGGGGTACAGCTCCAGTCTGATGGCAGAGTTACTGGCAAATTGTGGCAACAAGGCCCCTCTCCAGATAGTTTCTTAGGATCACCAGGGATGACAGGAGATGCTGTAGTAGTAGATGGAACTGGAGAGGTTGGGGCTGAGTGGGTGAAGGGCTGTACTCCATGCTGGAGGAAAAGGATGACACCGATGCTGGTTCCAGTGCCTAAAGGACCATGGCTAAAGGAGATGGTACCTGGGGAACTGAGAGGGGGATTGCAAATTGGAGTAGTGTGGATCCAAGTGAGGTTCATAGCTGGCCATTCAGTGAGGTGCCAAGGCTGCTTTGGTTTCAATATTAGCTGTCCTAGCTGTGTCTGGTCCATCTTTTCCACAGAAAGTGCAGGAGAGGAAGCAGCTGGATAACTGTGGTGGCCTGGAGAATGCTAGGGACAGGGAGAAAAGAGAAAAAATTATATGAGAAAGCTTTCAGATTAACTCCACCCGGTTGCTTAAACATCTGCTTTCCTTGGGAACTCTGTAATGCTAACATACCTTGTTTTATGCAATAGATAATTTCCTGTCAGGCCATGATTAAGTAAAAGTTTTAGTAACCAAACTGTACTTTCATTTACTTAACAAATTCTTGTACCACACACTATATAGGCGCTGGCTATTCACACGTATACAAAATAAAACAAACAGTCCCTTAGATTCTCACTATTTATAAACTAATTTATTTTAGAACTTCTTTCTAAAAAGTCTATTTTTAACTGGAATCATCATTTCCCAATTTCTGTATTTTAAGTTCTAATTTCCTATGTTGAGTTCCTTAAGAAGTATAGATTAATATGCAGGCAAGATCCTCCTGCTTATGTTTATGTATTTATTTTTTAATTTTTAAAATAAATTTATTTAATTTATTTTTTTGGCTGCCTTGGGTCTTCGTTGCTGCGCATGCATGGGCTTTCTCTAGTTGCAGCGAGCGGGGGCTTCTCTTTGTTGTGGTGCACAGGCTACTCATTGTGGTGGCTTCTCTTGTTGCGGAGCACGGGCTCTAGGCGTGCGGGCTTCAGTAGTTGTGGCACTTAGGCTCAGTAAGTAGTTGTGGCACACGGGCTTAGTGGCTCAGCGGCATGTGGGATCTTCCTGGACCAGGGCTCGAACCTGTGCCCCTGCATTGGCAGGCAGATTCTTAACCACTGCACGACCAGGGAAGTCCCCCTCCTGCTTTTTTTGTTTTTTTAATTTATTTATTTGTTTATTTTTGGCTGCGTTGGGTCTTCGTTGCTGCGTGGGCTTTCTCTAGTTGTGGCGAGTGGGGGCTACTCTTCGTTGTGGCGCGTGGGCTTCTCATTGCGGTGGCTTCTCTTGTTGAGGAGCACAGGCTCCAGGCACGTGGGCTTCAGTAGTTGTGGCACGTGGGCTCAGTAGTTGTGGCTCGTGGGCTCTAGAGCGCAGGCTCAGTAGCTGTGGCGCACGGGCTTAGTTGCTCCGTGGCATGTGGGATCTTCCCAGACCACAGCTCGAACCCGTGTCCCCTGGGTTAGCAGGCAGATTCTTAACCACTGTGCCACCAGGGAAGTCCCCTCCTGCTTATTTACAACTCAATTATTCCCACAGCAGTTGAAAACAAGGACTGTCCATTAGCTACAGGAAACATTCCTCTCCCTATCATTTGAGTGCCCCCTACATACTCTATTATTTGAAGGCACAGAAAATAGGTCATTCCACACTAGATCTAAGAATCTTTTCAGGGACTTCCCTGGTGGTGCAGTGGTTAAGATTACACCTTCCAAGGCAGGGGACATGGGGCTGGGAAGATCCCACATGCAGCGGAGCAACTAAGCCCGTGCACCACAACTACTGAGTCCGCGTACCACAACAACTGAAGCCTGTGCGCCTAGAGCCCGTGCTCCACAACAAGAGAAGCCACCACAATGAGAAGCCCACGCACCACAACGAAGACTGGCATCCGCTCACTGCAACTAAAGAAAGCCCGCGTGCAGCAACGAAGACCCAACGCAGCCAAAAATAAATAAAAAATAAAAGAATCTTTGCAACACTCTCCTTATGGGTGCCCCATGGGTGCCTTCACCCCTCCCAGTGATGTACTTCTTGTGACCAGTCCTCAAAACCCATGCTTCCAGAAGGATACAAGGGTACTTGGGAAGGAGTAAAAAGAGGGAGAGGGAAAGGGGTTTAGGGGCAGCAGAAGAGAAAAGATTTGCAGAGAGAAGCTGAGGAATCTTCCTGCATGATTCATTTGGCCAGGTAAAAAGCATTCTGTATCTATGCAGAAAGCAGATAAGCTACAACATGAGGAACAGGGCTAAATCCATGGAGTTCCTTGAGATGATCCAAACAAAATAGAACCCCCAAACACCTAGGAATCAAGACAATGAAGGAAGTTTAGGCATTCCCTTCCCTGAAAAGAAAACTTGTTGAAAAGATCCAAAAGAAAATGCAAGAGGGAGCCCATTTCTGCATGTACACTTCATTTCTTTGGTTATTTCCCCACCTTTTCCTCAGGTTTATAAGTGCTCACCTTGGTCAGCTGACTATGCAATGATGACTTCTGGGCAGCTATATGAGGAAACCAAGTCTTTAACATTCCTTCTACCTGTAGCAGGGTTCCAAGATAACGCTCTCTGTGAGGAGAAAAAAAAAGCCATTAGGTGTGAAAAAAGCAACAGGACAGGACTGGAGATAGCTCCTTTTTTATGAAGTACTGAGGAAAGAGCTCTTTTATGAAGTACTGAGGAAAGAATCAAGGGGACTTACCCCATCTGTGGCTTCTGCAAAACACCTACTATACGCTGGATCCTGTCCATTGCCACGCTCTGCTGGAAACTGCTCAATCCTGGGGTCAGGAAAGAGAAAGATCAAGGATTGAGATTCAAGAATTTAATCAGGTAAAGGAAAGACAGAAGGAGTTAAAATGGATTCACCTAAAGAAATTGTCACAGGAGAAAAAGCTAATCATCCAGGCCCCAAACAAAGACTTAAGAGAAATACACATTCAAAACATATTTTGAGAGACAGAGAGATGAATGTAGCTCAAATGAATACAAGTAATCAGATAACTACCTCTCTCAAATCGACCCATCTTCAGTCCATTCAGTAGGTCTGTGAGAGGGGGTATGAATCCTCGGAGCTCTTTACACTGTAGAAAAACAGGACAAAGGGTATGAGAAGACCAAGAACTGCCCACACCAGTACTTATTCTTCCATCTCCCAATCTGAGAGCCAATACTATCCTCATGGGGTCCTTACCAACCAACTGGGTGCTAAGCCACTTGGTCGTATCTCCTTTCCCCAGCTTTCTCTTACCTTCTGAGCAAAGAGCAGGTCTCCTTCTGTGGTACAACCCTGGATGTTTAGACTGGTCTCCAATTCACCACCTCTTGATCTTTTGACCCCAGATCCTGACATAGAAGAAGCCAAGCCCCGCTGTTCCGAGTGAGATGCTGTAGGTTGCTTACTGGAAACCTTGGGTCGTTGCCTGCAGCGGATAGGACCAGGGCTGGGCCGAGAACCTCCCCTCTGACCAACAGTGTCTGGCCTGGGGCCATGGGCCCACTTGTCGTCCCTCTCACTATCGGTGGGGAAGCCAGAGTCACTGTTCACTGGGGAGATGGAAAAAGAGGAATAAAGAGAGTAGGAAGAAACGCTAGATGGAGAATCCATGGGTTCAGAAGCAGGGGCTGGAGAGCAGCTCCCGGAGTACCCAAACATCGGGACCTGCAACTGAAGAGCAAAGAGAGGGAGTTTGAAACCAGAATCTGAGTATTAGGAAATGGACTGGGAGACTAGGGTGTACTGTCTGCGATCACAATATCTCCTCCCTCCCTCCCCAATATTACCTGTCTCAGGGACAATTTAAAAAGTCATCTTCCCCACCTCCCCTCCTCCATTAAGAACCTGGATTGCCTCTCTGGCCTCCGCAGAGCAGCTCTTAGCCTGACACAGACTCTTTTCCCTTAGTTCAGAGTAAATATAATGATTTGACACCTTTCCCCGGTTCGCCTCTTCTGGTCTCATCCTGACCCCGTAGTGAGCCTCTCTACCTGAGATCACGCCACCGGCAAGCTGGAAATCTGCGGCACCCGAACCCACCTAGGGACCCGCAGCAACCTCCCTCCTCTTGCCAATCTTTCTGATCAGGATCCCTCCGCCGGACCATCTCCAGTCGCGCCTGCCACGTGATGCGATCCCTCTCAATACCAATATCCGCGTTGAGTCCCTAAGCCCACTCCCACCGAGTCTGATCCTGCTGCGCGGATCGCTCCCTGACCTGAGTCTCCTCACCTGTGTCGGTCGGCTCAGCCCAGGCTGTCTCCAGCTCCTACTCCGACTGTCGGGTCAGGGCTACCCACCTCCGCCTCCCTCCCACTGGGTCCCGCCCCTTCCCCCTCCCAGACACGTGCAGCTCCGCACGTGCCTTCCCCCGGCGTACACAGACCTCGCACCCTCATTGGTTGTCTAGCCGGTGGCACGTGACTCTCGTTACTGAAGTTCACATTCCATTTGCTACAGCGTACAGGGGCTCGGCCAATAAAGAGGCAGTCAGGTGACGATTGGTTGGAAGGTAAGCATTCCGTGCTCCGCCCCTACATGCGGCTAGCGAGGAGGACCCGGTGATGAGAGAAGGAGGAGGATGGAAAAAAAGTGGAAAAGAAGGGAGGGGAGGAAAAGGGCGGAGCCTGTGGCTTTAAATAGGATGGTGGTGTGCCGGAGCCGCGCAGCTGGAGTGTGCAGACTGGTTGTGTGACCTAAGGAGTGCGCCTTGAGATGTGGGACTCTTGGCTCTTCCTTGAGAACCGACCCCTCTGCCCCCTCTTTCAGCGCCTCCGCTCACGAGTGCAGCACGTGGAAGCGATCAGCGACTTGCGTCTGCAACGTGTGTGAGACAATGGATGTGTGCCACTATGTATACTCTCCCCCTCTCGGCGGCCCAGCTCTCGTGACTTCCCGGTCTCTGTTTCACCCTCCCCTCCTCCTCCTTCTCCTACAAGTTGGGTGCCTCCTGCCCTGCTGGGTGAGGAGGGTGGGGATTGCTGCCGAGAACACCGCGTCCTTTCCCCGGCTCCCGCTGGGGCGGCTCCACCAGCCCTTTCCTTATGTAACCCGCCACGCACGTCACCAGCTCAGATGCCAGCCCGCCACGACTCCAGAGGTCAAAGCCCCGCCGGGTTGCTCCTGACTTTTCTACCCCGGTTCCCCGGGCCCTGCGCCCTTAGTTCTGTGTTTCTTAGCACAAGAAAAGGAGAGTGGGTAGGTCTCTGATCTCCTAGATTATGTACTTGTCCAGATTCAGTTTCTTCATTTGTCCTCTGGAGAAGATTTGAAGGACGGAGGGTGGCAAGTCCGGAGTTTACTATTCACTGGCCCTTGCAGTGCTTTGTTTTGTTTTGTTTGTTTGCTTTCTTTTGCTGTGCCAGGAGGCTTGCGGGATCTTAGTTCCCCAACGAGGAAGTGAATCCGGGTGACCGCAGCGAAAGCCCGGAGTGCTAACCATTAAGCCACCGGGGAACTCCCCCTTGCAGTATTGAGAGCACAGTGGAGAGAAGGGGACAGGACCCAGGGATTGTGGGCTGATTGAAGCTATAACATCGAAGAGGCCGCAAGGGGGCAGCCCAGTTCTTTTTAGGGTCGAAGGATAAAAGGAAAAAATTTTTTTTCTTTTTAAAGTTTGTCCCTGGGCTTCCCTGGTGACGCAGTGGTTAAGAATCCAACTGCCGATGCAGGGGACACAGGTTCGAGCCCTGGTCGAGGAAGATCCCACGTGCTGCGGAGCAACTAAGCCCATGTACCACAACTATTGAGCCTGCACTCTAGAGCCCGCAAGCCACAACTACTGAAGCCCACTCTAGAGCCCGTGCACCACAGCAAGAGAAGCCACCGCTATGAGAAGCCCGCGCACCGCAACCAAGAATAGCACCCGCTCGCCGCAACTAGAGAAAGCCTGCAGCAACAAAGACCCAAAGCAGCCAAAAATAAATAAATAAATTTATAAAAAGAAAAAAACAGTTTGTCCTCGAATGCCTTAATTACTAACTGAAAAGGTACATAGTTAGGGGCTGGAGGGGGGAGATAAGGGGAGGAGGGTGTGAATTTTAAAAATTTATTCTAAGTAGTTTTTGATATTTTACGTATGTTTAACAATGTGCTTATTTTATAAAAAGGGTTCAACTTTCTTTCTCCAGATATACTGTCTCAACACCATATATGATAAAGCAAAACAGTAGAATTAGAGGGAATTATAGGCTGTGAATAAACCTGTTGTTTGTGGGTGTTTTTCTCCATTCTTCCCAAAATTTCAGGGTTTATTTTTTCACAGCCCTAATAATTCCCTCTAACTCTACTGTCGCCTAACTCCCTTTCTAATCTACCCTTCACACACCTATATCCTGGTGCTCTCTTCAGTGTTGCAGCTTTAGAACTGACCCTCATAAAGGAGTAGAGAGTAACCAGATTACTTCATTTATTTATTTAATCTTCCACTCTCCTCTTCCCAAATCCCCATCCAATGAGTCGTAGCAGCGTTCCCTCTCCTAAAAACAAAAACAAACAAAAAAAAAACAACGAAGAAAGGGAAAAACAAAAAAACAGGGTCAGGGGACTCAGGAAGCCCCTCCCACCTCTATGGAAACCCCCCAGATTTCTTATTTTGAGCTAGATTTCCCCATGACATCCACTACATGTGTCCCCCTCCCCTCTTTACTTCTTCCTTCTGCTAAACCCTTCATGCCCATAGTTATTTAGATTACCAACTTAAATTCCTTCCCTATAATACAGGTTTCTCTTCCTTCCCCCTTTCCACCATCTCTCCCCTACATTAGGGAACCACCCCCACTTCTGCCTCTTGACTCTGCCAGGTTGTAGGGCCCCTCCCATTTTGCCCTCTAGCACCTGAAGAGCCTTAAACCAGGCCAGCTTTGATTCCTCGAGGCAGACTGGAAACCTGGAGAAGTTTCTTCTCCATTCCACCTGCTTCTGCTCTAGGAGGTCCTGAAATCCTCCCAGTTCAGAAAGAGTAATGACTCTTATGACAAAGGCCTTTGCCTCAACATCTCCTAAACCTCCTTAAAGTTAGATAAGATTTTTCTATATGTGATCCCTCTTTAAGCAGCTCAGACAGAATTGACCAGGCTGGAAACACTAGCCAGAGATACTGGTAAAATTGCTTCACAGACTCCCCCAAGGCCAATGGCTGCACTCTCACCTTCTACATGAAATACATCCCCCCCTGAACGAGGGCCCAGGACAGGAGGAGTGCACCAGGACTCTGCAGACTGGATACAGCATTGTTCAGATCTGGACTCTGCTAAAATACAGACATCCCCTCATAGTAGGCTAGTGTCACCCTTCCTACTGCCCACCTCCCACTCTGGAAGGATAACCATCTCTTTACACCAATCTCTGTCTTCTTTCCTCTGAGCTTAGAGAAAGATCCAGCCCTCCTCCCCATCACTATAAGAAGTCCTTTCCTCTGTGCCTTTCAGCCATTCCTGACCATACCAGGGAGACCTGACTCAATTCGATGAGATGTTTTTTGTTTTGTTTTTTAAGCTATGTGCATGACACTATACTAGTCACTGTGCTAGGTGCCATAGGGGGGACATAAATATAATTAAGACAGTGGTTCTGTCCTCACAGAGTTTACAATCTAAAGAGAGCCTACTATACACTTTAAAATATTTATCTGTCCTTGTCAAGCATCAGCTTTCCATTTCTACTAAATCTTCCCATCTGTGTTCAACTATATTCAGACTGCACTTTGATCCTGTTGCCCTTTCTAGCTGTTGCTTCTCTTTTTGCATTACCAGATTTCTCAGATGGTTGGTCTCTCCTCTCCCTCCACTTCCTCACAATGTATTCCCGCTCTAACACCACAAAATCTAGCTTTTGCTACATCCACTCAATTAAAACTACTTTCTCTGTGATTATCAATCACCTCCTTCTCCTTGGCCTCTTGGTAGCTTTTGATTGATTGTATTAAGCTTTCTCTTCTAGACTTTAAAATACAAATTTGGCTATCTGCCTACCTCTCCAATCAGCTCGTCTCCATTTCCTTTGTTGATTCCTCTTCTACTAACTACCGGCACAGTCATTGGCCATTTGGTCTTCTGTGTGTACTGGCTCTAATGAGCTCTACTTTTGTGACTGTGACTTGGCACTTAGAACTGTAGCACTGACTTAATTCAGCTACCTTTACGACACCCTCATAGGGCTATCATTATAAATTCAGCTTGGCCAATACCAAATTTATAACTTCACTCCTAAATCATTCTAATCTCCCACAATTCCCATTTTGGTCAACCGTTTTCCCAGATATCCATGTTTAAAACTTTTAAGTTATTTTAACTCTCTCCTCATTTATTGCCCATATGAAATTATCACTGGAGCAAGGCATTTTCTCCAAAATGTTTCTTATTTTTCTCCTCTCCATTCAAAATGCCACTTCCCTAGTCCAGACCTTTAATGGATTGTTTCTGGAATGATGCAAATCTCATGAGTCTCTCTCCACTCCACTGCATCCTTCATACAACCAGATAAATCATTTTTCAAAAATACCACTTTCATTGTGTGTTTACCACACTGAAGAACTTACTAGGCTCCCTATTGCTTGTAAGTCTGAACCTTCCCTGATACTTTAGACTATGTAATTTGGCCCTATCTTCCCATATGTGAGATTATCAAGCAAATATTTGGAGCATTGTAAATGTTATTTCTTAATTTCCCACTGTTCCTTTCCATATACCCTCTCCTTCAGTCATACTCCATCCACTAAACATACCCTGCTTGTTCTATCCCCCTTGTCTCTGCAGCTCTTTCACTCTTGGAATAACTATTCTTCCCCCTAATTGCTTTCATCCTTTCATAACTTCCTGCCAACCAAAAGCTCACCTATTCTTCAAAGTGTATTTCAAGCATAATTACCTCCTAAAAGTCTTCCAGACAACTTCAGCCTGTGCTAGTCTCTCTCCTTCCACAGCCTAAAGCACTTGATGTCATATGCTGTCAAATGTGTATGCAATTTAACATTGTTACAAATCTTTTCATTTTGTTTTAAATGTTTCATAAGTGTAAACTTGAGTTTTATGAATACTTTGAGGACAATAACAACACCACAGATTTCTTTTTCATCATCATCAGCAGCAGCAGCAGCTCTAGGCATAGGTTACTTACACATTAAATACTATTCAACTGAAATTTAACTGCACCAAATCTTCCCAGTGTTCTGTATACGGGTTAGTATTAAATCTCAGTGAAAGAAATGATGGCCAAGCTGAGATGAACACCTGCATTGTAGTACTAGTTGTTTGGCTCCCCCATCCACCAAAGCCTCCCTCTGCTGCACGTCACCAGCTCTGGGATCTATCCAGGGTAAGGGTTGTCTGTCTCCCCCCACCCCCGCCCCCTTATCCCCAATCCACTCACTGGTTCCATTGTCACTGGTTTCTCTGTTACAGGCTTCTGATGGTCTGCAGGGTCTGTTTCACGACTAATGGTAGTCTCTACTGCTTCCATTACCTCCTTATCCCACTTGTTCTGCCCTCAGTAGGATTAGGAAACACAGAGTTATCACTGCCTCCATCCAACATCCTCACAGATTTTCTATTTAGAGTTCTTTTCTCCTTCACCACCTCTTCTCCCCCCTTCCCATCCCCCAAGACTTAAACTCAGGGATCTTCCCTACTTCATGTTTGCATGGATTATGTACCCATCCCATTCACCATTTCCCTTGACTCAAGGATTGCTCCTCCCTTTCAGTGTCTTAGCAAACCTACTGCATTCTGGCTTCATCCCCAGCTTTGGTTAACAAATTTGTTTTGGGCTCACTACCTAGTTTCACTTCACCTAACTAATTTTTATTCCTGTTCATCACTTACATTTCAACAATGACCAGTTTCTTTTTAACTGTTACCTATCCTGATCCTCCTAGAGGGTCATGTAGATATCACTCACCAGCCTGTTCTCTGACTCAAACATAGAGTAATCAACAGTGAAGTTTGCACCAAAGTCATCTGGGGAGGAGAAAAAAAATTAGTAGTAACAAAGGTAGCACTAGATCTGGAAATGAGAAGAGGAAGAAACTGTTCAGAATACTTCAATTTGCTCAAGTTGTAAAATTTACTGGTATAATTCTAATGAACTTTTGATGTTAAAATGTTTGTGAATGTGTATGCATTTATATTTTCAATCTGGTGTCTAAAATCATGTACAAATTTGAAAAATTTCTAATTTCTAAAGGCTTGAAAATCACTAGTTTGAGACATAACATCATGAGCTTGATAGTCTTTGCTCATAGCCACATTTCTTTCTGACCTAGTTATACCATTGTAAAGGAAACGTCAAAGTGTCAGAACTGAGCATCTCCCAAACCTCTCTCCATCCTGCGAAGGGTCAGAACCTTATACATACTCACCATAGTTGGGGGTGACTGTGTAATAATAGACCACCTGATAATAGTCATCCTCTTCCAGTCCTTCTTCATCCTCATATTCTTGTCCTAGGGGGACAAGGACTAGAGGTCAGGGGGCATCTGGAACTCCTTAGCAATAGAAGGACATGTGACGTTGACCTCAGCTCTATCAGTTTCCTTTCCTTCTGCCTCCACTCTACTATCTCCCTGCCTCTGTACCTCTAAACCTTTCTCAGTCTTCTGGGCTCCATAACTCTGATGAGACCTGTTACACTGTGCCCTTTCAATCCGGGAACTCCCAGAAGAGAAAACGGGTCCCTTCACACACTGTAACCCAAACTAAGCCTTAAAAAGGTAGGAAGCAGAGAGACACCAGAAATTAAGACCTCCAAATCCACTCCTCAGTATGCTCTAGACTTACTGTATTTGTGAGAGATGTTCTCTTATCAGTGTCTCCCACAACTAACACACACACACAGCCTCTTGGACTTGGGCTTTAGTTCCAGTTTCAATGCTAACTAGTAGAATATCTCTGAACAAGCCAGTTAACATCTGCTTTCTTAAAATGAGTCAGCTGGACTAAATGATCCATCTGCATTAGTTTTTCTTCCTTTCCAGGATTAAAAATATGTGTCTTGGACTTGACTGGGTCAGGAATTCTAGGCCTCCTGCTAAATATTTCCCTAAGCTCCTTGAATGCTCTCTCTTAACCCCAAGCAATGACACAGAGTCTGGAGGAAAAGGAAACAATGAGAGCACCTGGCAGACTGGGAACAAAGGAGGGAAGGAGCCAAGCTACTTTTGGGACCTTGTCCCTGAAGGCAGACAGTACTCACTATCGAAAAGCCACCCCTTCTGTGTCTTTACTAATACAAAGTTTTTCTCCAACTCGCTGGGAAAGAAGATACCCTGGCTTCCCTTGCTAGTTTCAGACTGCCCCACCTTCAAAGAGTCCACCTCTCTCCACTCTCACTTTAGTCCTTCTCATCTTGTTCAACTCTGTGGTTATGGTGAGCTGAATTCACTCTTGTTAGGACCTCCCCATGGCTGGGGCTCCATCCCCATCAGCTGTCTCTTCTTTGACAGGACTATGCTCTCCTCCCCTTTTCCTGGCCCTAATTTCCAGGTTCCCCCTCTGCCCCTGACATCTAACACAGTTGAGAAAGTGTTATCACTCCTTATTGAACTGCACCTCCCGCCCTCTCCTCATTTTCTTTTCTCCCACCCCATTTATGGTAGAAGACCTGGCTCAAAAGCTCAGAGAGAGACGTGTACTTACCCAGGATGAGTGGCACAGCAAGGATGGCTACAAAGAGGACATCCATTCTGGATTCTGCACTAGTGTCTTGAAAGTAAAAAAGGAAATTACAGCGTTTCCCACCAAACTTACCCCGCCTTCTGCCCTCCTCCAAAGCAGGGAAGGAGCTGCAGCAATCTTCTCCCAGGGGGGGAATTCCCCGCCCACTTGCTTACTGACTGGGCCATCAGTTACTACCAGTGCGGTCCTCAGCCACAGCTGCCCAGATCAAGAGAGGCAAAGTGAACTTTGATGGAAACATGTTCATTGAGACCCTCTGGCTCTAGACTAGATCCATTCAGGCCTCCTCCTGCCACTTCCAGAAAAACAAAACAAACAAACCAACCCACAAAACCCCCCGCCAAAACCCAAACCAAACAACAACAAAAACCCCAGCCTACCAAGGAGTTTCCCCTCTCACCTACTTTCCTTCCTTGTTCCCAGTCCTCACAAAAAGCTCACCCTCCCTCTCACTGTCCCTAACTTACTATCACTATCCAGAGCTGCCCTTCTCTCTGAGGCTTCATCACAATCTCTTTCTTCACAGTCAAAATATTCTTAGGAAGGGATGAACATTTTTTCTAGACTGAAAATAGTCTCCCTTCTCTGCGTGTCTCGGACTATGAAGTATGGGAACAATATCAACATCATTGTCTGACTCTCCAAGCACCTGCTGCATTGCTTCTGATTTCAAAAAAAAAACAACTTTCAGTCAAGACTAGTTACTTCCTCTCTGCTAAGTACTGATCTCACCTCACTTCTTTCTCAACTTTCTGCACACAGGATGGGAAAAGGGAGGAAGCAGGTAGTCTCTTTCCCTGCTGTATATGCCACACCCCTTCTCCCACGTTCAGTCACTTGGTATGTTCCCTTCATTCTAGCCTACAGGGGTGGAGTTCATCTTATCCTTCTCTCTGCTTTTATATTTCCCATTTTCATTCAATTCAATTTAGAAACATCAAACATAATGTATGTGCTAGGCACAGTGTGCTAGGCCTAGTCTGATAGGCAATTCAGGGTTCAGAGGCAAGGGAATAAGAAAAGAATGCAGGTATTTTTTTTTTAAGGGAGTTAATAAACATCCATTCAACATCTACTATGAGTCAGACACTATGCAAGTCTCTGTGGAACTACCAATGAACAAGATAGGTTTGATTCCCGTTCTTAAGTCAGCAAATGCTGTGGTAACAGCTCGAAGGAGAGATGAGAAGAGTTGTCTTATCCCTATCTCTTCTGGATTGCTATGCTCAGAAGCAAGACAATAGAGTCTTGAGCACTGGCCAGGATGTTCCCACCCTCTTAACCTTATTGGGGGAGGATTTGCATGGTGACTTCTCACGTACATCTATATAATCTATTCCTTCAGCTCCTTTCCAGAATTTCCTAGAAAAAAATGGAAAACTCTTATGTGGATGTACATCTATGCATTGCCATAAATCATTTCCAGGAAGGAAAGTAAGCCTGGTTCTCTCTGAAGAATTTCTATAGATTTTTTGGGTACTTTGATTACTCTCTCAAGAACAATATTCCAGTTTCCCTCACTTTCCGATCCTGGTACTCTTTTTCCCAAACATCCTCCCTAAGGACTAACCCCACCTGCATCCAAATGAGGATACAATACCCTCTTCTCATACTTTAACTTTCTTTTGCTCTAATATGCATCCTCTGCACCTTCTCTTCCCCCAGCCTGAGGAAAAGACACTACTGAGGTTCATTTTCAGAAAATAAATGGAGGAAGTATGACATAAAAGGAACTGAGTAACTTGGTGGGCTAGTGGTGGTGGGGTGTCATTTTCCAACTCCATAGCTCGAATTGCTTTTTACAAACAACTTTAACTCCCGATTTTAACTCAAAATCCCCTCTAACCTTCCTAACATTGCTCTCCAGGCTCCTTTTACTTCCCTCTGATTCTCTTGTCATTACGGATGAAGGCTTCATTAGCGATACACTGTATTGCATGCTTCCTATACTAGCCTGTTCAAAGAGCTCCTACTTTTAAGTGTAACCTTCATCTCTTAGGCAGTAGCTCTAGCTCATTTCCTCTCATTCAAGTAAGAACAATACCCGTCCCTATCTCCCTGCACCCTCTATCCTGTGCTTTCTTTGTATTTGTCCTTTAGGTTCCAACAGGATCTTCCCCCCTCTGCAGCTCTTCAAGAAGCGTAGGATTGCTACCACCCTGCCCCATAAAATACCGAAAGGGAACAGCGACCAAAGTCGAACCGAACCAGGAAACTGGGCTCGGGCCCAGCCCACATGTTTAACCGTTTGGAGCCACTCCCAGGGCCGGGGTCCAGGAGGAGGGCAGGACTACAACTCCCAGCACGTCGTGAAGCCACGCCCCCGCCTCCGCAGCTCCGCCCCCGCGGGTTCTCCATTGGCCTCCAGGGGGTGGGGATTAGATGGGAGGTGGCCATGGGGCCGCGGCAGGGGTTTGTCCCCTCCTCGGCTTCCGTAGAGGAAGTCGCGCCGACCTGTATCTGGGGTTTCGGTGTCCCCGCCTTCCCGGGGGTCCGGGGTGACATTGCACCGCGCCCCTCACGGGGTCGCGTCGCCACCCCACGCGGACTCCCTGGCTGGCGTGCTTCATCCCTTCGCCTCTCTTGGCCGGGCCCCCACCTCGCCCCCAGCTGCCCAGCCATGGGGGCCGCAGTGTTTTTCGGATGCACTTTCGTCGCTTTCGGCCCGGCCTTTGCGCTTTTCTTGATCACTGTGGCAGGAGACCCGCTTCGCGTCATCATCTTGGTCGCGGGGTGAGTTAAGGGGTTGGGGAGACGCGGGAGGACGCCGAAGAGAGAGATCCAAAAGGGGCTGGAGGAACTGGGGCGAGCTGGGAGCCTGAGAGGGGGAGACAGGTGTCGGAGGTGAAGATTGGAGAGGGTCGAGTCAGGGATCTGGGTGATTCGCCCTTTCCCGCAGTTGGTTTCCGCCTTCCAGAGATCGCACAGATTCCTCCTATACTCCTCCTGCGACGTCCGAGGAGGCCCAAGGCGAAGACTTGGAAGGGGGCTGTGCTGACCTCGGCCGGCCTTAAGGGAGTATCCAGGAATGGATACCTCGCCCTCCTGTCCTCCTACACTCTGGCTCTCATCATTCTGAAGACTCTTTAATCAGATTTCTTACCCTTTCCCTGCGTTCAGATCCCTACAAACTCCCTTGGTGGAGACACCTATCCTATCTCCTCCCTGTCTCCCTGGACAATCCGGAAGTCTAACTTCCACTTTTTATGCTGCAGCCTTGGTTGGTTCCCCTCTTTGATTTCCCTGGTTGCCCCCTCCCCTTGCTTGTCTGATTGCCTTTGTCTTTCCTCAGGGCATTTTTCTGGCTGGTCTCCCTGCTCTTGGCCTCTGTGGTCTGGTTCATCTTGGTCCATGTGACCGACCGGTCAGATGCCCGACTCCAGTATGGCCTTCTGATTTTTGGTGCTGCAGTCTCTGTCCTTCTACAGGAGGTGTTCCGCTTTGCCTACTACAAGCTGCTTAAGTAAGGAGTTGGGGTGGTCTGGAGGGGAGAAGGGCAGAAGACTGAACTATAAGTGGGGCAGCCCTGGGTGGTGGTTTGAACGAGGAGGTACTAAGGGAAGATATTAGAGGGGAAGGCGATTCCTGCCCTCCCTCATGTTTCCCCTATCCCACCCACCCCACCCCACCCCAGGAAGGCAGATGAGGGGTTAGCATCGCTGAGTGAGGACGGAAGATCACCCATCTCCATCCGCCAGATGGCCTATGGTGAGCCAAGGGAGAGGGACTGGAGGAGGGAGTTGGACACTCCTCTCTCCCAGGGAAGTCTCTAAACATCCACATGTCCTAAGCGGCTTCTTGTTTTTCTTCATACCTGACTTCCAAGGAGAGGTGGTCTGGAGGGAGAGTAGGTGTGGGGGAACTGTGACTGGGAATGGGGAGGGATCACTGGTAATAAGGCTATAGTGATCTTTGACATTGATGAAGCCCTCCCTCCCCCCCAGTTTCTGGTCTTTCCTTCGGTATCATCAGTGGTGTCTTCTCTGTTATCAATATTTTGGCCGATGCACTTGGGCCAGGTGTGGTTGGGATCCATGGAGACTCACCCTATTACTTCTTGACTTCAGGTAAGGTCCACTTTCTTTCTTGCCTCCATGCCCCATTCATCCCTGACCCTGATTTGATTTATTGGCCTTCCCTGGGAGACTTCTTTGGCTCAACATCTCAGGAGGCTGGGAGAAGATGAGGGATGTATCTCATCCCCATCTCCCTCCCTGCAGCCTTTCTGACAGCAGCCATTATCCTGCTCCATACCTTTTGGGGAGTTGTGTTCTTTGATGCCTGTGAGAGGAGACGGTACTGGGCTTTGGGCCTGGTGGTTGGGAGTCACCTACTGACATCGGGACTGGTGAGTTGGGGACAGGGGCCTGAGTTAGAGAGAAAAGAACTTAATGGTGAGTGGGATGGAGGGGAAATATATTCTCACTTCTTAACATTTAAAAACTTACCTTGGGAGGAGGCAGAAAGGTGAGTCTTTAGACGTCTCTCACCTCAGCATCAATTGTATAACCTGCTCTGGGGATGCTCTAGGGAGGAGTTTGAATGGATTAGTCAAACTAATACAGATGGCCTGAGGTGAGCAGGAGTGGCAGAAACCTCTGAGGGGGCTGAAAAATCACAAATGCCCTTAACCGTGATGATATCGGTGTTCTGAAGGACTGGGAGATTCGAGTGAGATATCTGGGGGAGATTTGGGTCAAAGGCACAAAGAGAATATGGGGATTAGAGGAAGAATCTAACCTCTTTTCTACTCTTTCCCCCATCCCCAGACATTCCTGAACCCCTGGTACGAGGCCAGCCTGCTGCCCATCTATGCAGTCACTGTTTCCATGGGGCTCTGGGCCTTCATCACAGCTGGAGGGTCCTTCCGAAGTATCCAGCGCAGTCTCTCGTGTAAGGACTGACTACCTGGACTGATCGCCTGACAGATCCCACCTGCCTGCCCACTGCCCGTGACTGAGCCCAGCCCTAGCCCGGGTCCATTGCCCACCATTCTCTGTCTCCTCGTCGGTCTATTCCACCACCTTCAGGGTTTTGCTTTGTCCACTCATGACCTTTAGTCTCTAGGCTTTACCAGGAGCAGTCTGGGTTCAGCCAGTCAGTGACTGGTGGGTTTGAATCTGCACTTATCCCCACCATCTGGGGACCCCCCCCTTGTTGTCCAGGACTCCCCATGTGTCAGTGCTCTGCTCTCACCCTGCCCGAGACTCACCCCCATTCCCCTCTGCAGGCCGACGGCAGGAGGACAGTCAGGTGATGGTGTATTCTGCCCTGCGCATCCCACCCGAGGACTGAGGGAACCTTGGGGGGGACCCCTGGGCCTGGGGTGCCCTCCTGATCTCCTCGCCCTGTATTTCTCCATCTCCTGTTCTGGACAGTGCAGGTTGCCAAGAAAAGGGACCTAGTTTAGCCATTGCTGTGGAGATGAAGTCAATTGGAGGTTCAAGGGTAGACGAGCTCTGAGTTTCCCAGTACCCCCTCCCCTGACTGGATATCTTAAGTCTTTTTCTCAGGTCTGAGGGGAACCATTTCTGGTGTGATAAAGACCCCCAAATTGCCTTTTTCTTTTGAAGCGGGAGGAGGGAGGAAGTATGTGTTAATTCTTCTCCTAACCTCCTTGGACTATATTTTCCCTCCTCAAATTGCTCCTTATGGCTGGGCTTATATCTATCCAGCTTTCCCCTTGGTCCCAGGCTTTGGGGGAAAGGAAGGAAGTGCATGTTTGGGAACTGGTATTACTGGAACTAATGTTTCAACCTCCTTGACCACCAGCATCCCTCCTCTCCCCAAGGTGAACTGGAGGGTGCTGCGGGGAGCTGGCCCACTCCAGAGCTGCAGTGCCACTGGGGGAGTCAGCCTACCGTGACATCGCAGGGAAGGAGGGCAGATTTTTTTCTAGTTTTTAATTGGGGGATGTGGGGGGGGCGGGGAGGTTTTCTATAAACTGTATCATTTTCTGCTGAGGATGGCGTATCCCATCCTTTTAATCAAGGTGATTGTGATTTTGACCAATAAAAAGGACTTTATAATTGTGGGGGAACTTGGCTTTAAAAGGAGGGGATAACATGTTGATTGAGGTTTCTGCCCTCTCATGTCTCTTTTCCAACCTCCCTCCTAACCTGGCAACCTCTCGTTCCCTCCAAGCATAGCTTCGATACAAGGGCAGAAATCTGGGCTGGGGGTCTAACATGTCAGAAGCTCTGGGTTAAGCATTTTCCAGCAGTGGATCTCCCCTTCTCCAGGATTGGGGTAAAAGGAGTTACTCACCCATTCGTCCTTTTCCATACCCTTTGCCCACCTCTGCCATCTGAGGCATTAAGGAATTCTCCCATTCTCAAGAGCCCCCAAAGTAAGGCCAGAGGCGGGGTCGGCAAATTTAATTTCCTAATATATTGAGGGAAAAAAACATAGCAGCAGCAACCCTTTTTCCTAAGGGGAGATCTTGTACTATATCTCGGGACAGGGATACAGAGATGAGGGGGTGGGGGACTTTGGGGCACATCCCCAGCTTCCCCTACAACTAAACACAGTTCACCCTCTGCATTGTCAACATAGGGCTGTCCTTATCTACGTGTTTTGAGAGGCTGAAGGTTCTGTTCTTCCTTGAATGAGAGCCTGTCCATACCTCTGTGTAGGGGCTGTCTGGAGGAAGGAGGGATGTCAGCCTACTTCTACAGTATTTTCTGGCCAGTCCCTGCACCCCACTTTAGAAGCTCCCTGATAGGCGAGGGGAAGCCATCTGTGGTGACCGGGAAGGAGTCTATGCCTCGGTGGCTCGTGCTGAGGTGAAGACCACACTTTTCCGGTTTCCCAGTCTCTTCTTCCTGAAAGGGAGAATGGTTCGTGGAAATGGCTAATGTCCTAGGCGAAACAGATTTGAGGTGGAGTAGGCGAATGCTTTTCAACGCCAAAGAAAAGACTGGAGGAATGGAGAATAGGAACTCACCGAATCTTTCTAGCAATGAAATAAACAGCCAGCAGAAGGCAGAGACAGCCAACCAGGATTCCCACTCCCAGACTCAGCATTTCACCTGGGAGAGATAAAGGTGGAAGGTGTCAGCCTAAGACTAACATAGATATTGAGCTTTTCCCTAACTCACTGAGGAGAACCCTACCCTGCACTCCACCCCTCGATACATGGGTAGGCCTGTCTTACCTGTGGTATACAAGGATCCCACTGTAAGGGAAGAAAACTTGGGTCAGTGAGACTAGATCCCCACCCCAGTTGGGAGTAGCACACTGTGCCAGTACTCGGGGTTGGGGCATGGTTCCCAGTCCAAGCAAGTCCTGGAAATCCCTTCCCCTGTTAGCCTTCTTTTCCTTCCCAGGGGTTCCCTAGTTCCTGCCATTGAGTCCCCCAGTTTCCCGTCTCCTTTTCTGAGCCCTGTACAGTTACCTTGGATGAAAGAAGCAAAGACCGTTCGCTGATTGAGAGGCTGGGGGGCTCGGTAGTTCTGTACCAGGAGCTTAGAGGGCTCCTCTTCCGTGGAGAACAGTGTCTCTTGAAGCTTTTCCAGCTGAGAAGTAGAAGAGTGGGATTAAGGGACAAGTGGCACTCGCTCTCGGGAGTGGGAAAGGGTTTGAGGTTACAGCTATGTCTGCTGTCTCACCTCTCCACCACTCACCTGTTCTATTGAAATCTGGGCCCTTCGACTGAAGACCGTCCAGAGCACACTCTGGTAGCAGGGCGGTGTGGTGAGCGAGCCATTGTAACGGAAGTACTGCGCCAGCAGTGGGGGGAACAACTCTCTCAGGTTGAAGGGAGGCACTGAGGTCTTCTGATCTGGGCAAGAACAGACTAGGACTCATCTCCCTCTCACTGCACCCTCGCTTACCTAGACAGGGCTCCTAGAAGCGAACACCCTACCTACCTCCAGCCCCAACTCACTGCCTCGTTCCAGGCCTCTCAGGCCTTTTTGAGAAATTTCCCTGAAGCCTAATTAATGTTACTTTGTCTTAAGATAGCTTTTTAGGGCTCACCTTTATGCCTGATTTCATGCAAGTGACTCAGAATGTGTTCATAAGCTGGATTCTTAGTCTCACCCACCTGTATGGGGAGGAAAGGGTGAGAGAGTTCGGGATGAGTCCATGTTTGGAGTAAGACACTTGTGTATAGGATAAATAGTCAGAATGGGTTGCTGACTTGTCTTGGGAGGGCGACCAGCAGCACACATGGGCAAAATAGGACTGAGGGATGCAGAGGAAGTGGAGAGAGACCAAGGAGGGATTGGGGGCCACTGACCTCAATGAGGATGCCCAAGACAGCCAGGCCCTGAGGCCTCTGAGCAGCCTCACTTAAGCTTTCGTAGGAATCAGAATCATAATGTACGATGTGGAGCTGAGGGAGGGGAGAGGGAATTGAATCATTTAATGTTTCTCCACCACCCCCTCCCAAAAGCTTTTATCCTAGCCACCACCACCACCTCTAGCACGCCCTAAATCTGTCCCACAGAGCTTGCCCTTTTCCCCCAAGTATGACTTTCCCCAGTTTCCAGATCCTTCCTTTCCCCTGGCACCGACAGTGCCTACCACTGTGTCCTAATCCAGGCTTTGCTCCCTGGTACCTCTGCAGCTGTGGCTTCGCCATTGATCTGGTGCTCTGACCCCCCCAGGGATCCTTTCTGACCCCAGTGCAGGTGGAGCTGGGCAGCTACGTATTTTCGGGGAAGTCCTTCCAGATACAGGGTTGGGGGCAGAGAAAGTTGCACTGTGAGGGAAAGAGAGCGAGTTAGGGTTGGTGGACGAATGTGGATACGTTCCCACCCCTGGGTTGCCACCACTTTGGGGAGATTTGGCCAGCCTTTTCTGTCTCCCTGCACATCACCCACTTCTTCCCATAGGCCACTGCTTTTCTTTTTTCTTTTTGGCCGCACCCTGCGTGCGGCATGTGGGATCTTAGTTCCCCGACCAGGGATCAAACCCGTGCCCCCTTGCAGTGGGAGCTTGGAGTTTTAACCACTGGACCACTGGCTGGAAGTCCTAGCCACTGCTTTTCTCGTAAAGATCTAGTCAATGCTATGATGCTAACCCACCCATAAAGCTTGATCTTACACATTCAGTTCCCACCTTTGGCTACAGGAGCCTGATCCCCATTCTCATGTCTCCAAATTTACAGATGAAACCTTCTGAGAATTTAGAAGTTAGGAGAATGCTTCTTCACTTCTGACTCCTAAGATTGGAACTGGAGCTTATATCTCCTTGGAGGCCTGGTCTTTTTACCTGTGTGGCCATTATTGTGCAGGTCCAAAGGCTCGGTGCCAGGCTCTTCATATCCATGGGGCTGCAGAGGTAGCAACTCAGGGTCAAAAGTCACACTGCCTGTCTGAATGTTGATGGGGGACTGGGCGTTGCTTCCACACTCAGGGTAAGAGGCTGGCCAGTGGTCTTGACCATGTGGACCTGGTGGGGGTTACCACAGACATCTGTCCTGTCCTCCAGCCCCTAACCACCCTTCAGCAACCCTTCACCCAGCTTTACCCGTGTGGAGGCAGAAATGCACTTCTCTCCACCCCAGATGAAGCCCCCAGGTGTGCGGGGCTGGGTGAGCAAGGAGCCCCTCCTGGACTTGCTGCTGCAGTCCCTTCACCTACGCAGAGGCAGTGATGATTCCCCAGCTCTCCTGATGAACGGGGAGCAGTTGCTTTTACTTACTTGTCTTCTTGTTGGAAGACAAGAAAGCTAAATGAGAGGAAGAGGGGATGGATAGAAAGCCCGCATACCCAGAAAGGTGGGATTTGAGTAGGAGCAGGAAAACTGGGGAAATGAAATGGTCCTAGAGAGGTAGGGTCTCCTTGGGGCCCCCCTATCAGGTGGCCTTAAGATTCAGATCTGCTGACTTTCCATCATTCACTTCTTGCTTTCGCACTGGACCTTGCATTGACTCTGGAATTCGGTTTAAGTTATTAATCAGAAACGCAAAGGAATCGGGTTCCACCTCTGCCAGGGTCACAAACTGTCCTGCCGACCTCTTCCTCACCCCTGACCTCAAGCTCTGTCCCAATTCCAGATTCAGGTGGGGGTAGGATCCATCAGGATAGAAAGCGAGCCAGGAGGAGAATTGGCAGCTAAGCTTATGGCGCCTTTCCCCACCCAGTTCCCTTTCCACTCCAGCTCCCTAATTCCCGCACAGATTGACTGAGGACATAACTGGTTTTTCTGCTGAATCAGGGTGTGTGGGATTTGATTGTTAGAACAGCGTCTAGGAATCATATATGTGAAAGCTGGGGCATGGGGAGTCGGGGAAGGAAGGAGCTAGGGTGAGAAGCTGGAGGAAACCTCCCAACCCACGTGGCTAAGTCTTCCCGCCAGGTGAAGAGGTCCCAGTGGGAAAGGGGTGTCGGTAGGCCTTGGGTTCTGCTCTCACCGTCATATGTCCAGTGTTGACCTGCAAGGCAGAATAATTTGAGTTACAGCCAGCGCAGCCTGGGGCAGGGCCCTCCTCCACCCCGCCCCCCTTTCTCCTCCCTCTGCTCTACCACTTCCCAAAGGAAGCCCTGAAACTGGACACCTCGGTGGAAAGGTCGAGGGTGGGGGGGGCCCTATTTAAAATCACCAACCAGGCTGTGCTTGTGCTCGCTGAGTAAAGGGGGAGGAGAAATGAAAAGAGATAAAGCCAGGAGACTAAAATTAACCTGGATCCAAATGTGCAAAATACCCAACCCTCACTTTTCTACAGCCTCTGCCAAGCCAATCTAACTCTTAGAAGATGGGGCTGAGGTGACGGTGTAGGGTTTGGAAGAAAGGGACTGGAACAAAGAGAGGGGCAAGGAGTTCAGCGTGGGCGGGCAGTGCTGCTGAGGGGAGAGGGCCATTATTCCTTTGCTTGGAAGCATTGCACGAAAGAAGGCACTGAGCTGTGAATTAACATTTAAGTTCCTCCTCTGGTCCCAGGAACTCTAAAGGAAACTTTCCCCATCACCAGGAACCTCTGCTCCCTAGATTCCCAGATGGCTGGGGAAGGTGGGAATCGGGCAGGGTCCGCTCCACGTTGAGGGTAGTGGGTGGGCACAGGCCGCCAGGCTGGCAGGGACAAGGATGAAAGTGAAGCGTTGTGTGTGGAAAAGGGCACTGCCAGCTGGGTCACATGCCAGGCTCTCGTGCAGTCCTGTCTCCAGCTAAAAGGTCGGGGGCCTGCTGGTCCAGCTCTCACCCAGGGCCAAACTGCTTCAAGGGGAAAGGGAGGCCTTCCTGTGGGTTGTCTCTGCATTATTCAAACTGCTAGAAACTTTGGAGAAAAATTCTAACTTCCTCCCTGTCTCTCTCTCTCTCTCTCTTATTCCCTTAAACAAACCCCTCAGACTTCTAAGATATCCTTGATCTCATCGTTGGGCTCTTCTCCTGGCCCATCCCTTCGTTCAGACAATTCTGAAAAGCAGGGCAAGGGAGGGCTGGAGGCAGCCTCTCACTCACCAGCTCAGTGGGACACTTCAACAACTCGAATTCCCTGGTTCTGGGCAGGCTGAGAGCCTTGCCCTTCCCCTCCCACCAAATCCTCAGCACAGTAGTTTTACATCTCTTCCTCCTTTTCCCCAATTGGTTCCTTTCTCCTCAGGTGCAATTTACAACTCTCCTCGGCTGGGTGCCCCTCACCATCATCTTCTTTGTGTTCCCCTTCTGCCCTCTAGATACCCCCCTCATCCTGTTCTTCCAACAAATTTTAATTACACACCTGCTATGTGCTAGGCACAGGGATCACAAAAATGAGGGCTAGGGGTTCTGGGGACATTCCTGGAGCACCTCGGCCTGTTCCCCCTCAAGAGTCCATCCTCCTCTCCTGGGAGTTCCTGAAAGTCCTGTGTAAATTGTAAAGGGCCCAAGAGTGTTGACTGTTATTGCTACAGCTTTCAGGAAAAAACGGGAAATTAGTCGCCCCATGGAACCGAGAGGGGACTTTGGCCATGAGGTTCATAGTCAGGGATCAGGGTGTGAGTTTGGCAGGAGGCAGGAGTATTCCCCCCACCCCATCAGTCCTCTATCCTTTCACTCCAGGCCTCTTTGGCTCCCTAATTGGATGAGTTTGTAGATAAAGAAGACCAGGAGGGTTGCCTGGGACCAGGGCAGTGGGGGAAGGAGCTCCGGAGAGAATTTGCAGCCTGCAAAGTGACTCCCGCAGTGTGTGTACACATCCTGACCCAGGCTAGTTTGCCCCCATCCCCACGAACAGCAAGGCTGGAATGGCAAAGGGAAAAGAAGGAAAGTGGTCTCCTCCCCAGTCCTGTCTTTTCCCCTGCATCCCTGAGCCTATTATTCCAGCCCTAGGCTTCCTCTTACACTCCTCCTCCTCCATTAAGCATGCATGGCAACATGTGTACATCAGCACACACAGACACACACACAGACATCCAGATGTACCTACCCCCGTTGGCAGCCAGGGTCCAAATCACCTCTAGCAGGAGCGTGAAGAACAACATGGTATCCCTGGAAGAAACACAAGGTACTGGGAGTTTGGGGACTAGAGGACTAGGGCAGGGAGAGGGGGGAAGAGAGGAGGGGAGAGAGAGAGGCGGAGGGGTGGGGGAGAGAGAAGAGAAGTTTCCTGGAGTTGAGTGTATTTATCTTTTTCTCTTGCTTTCTTTGTGCCTCTGCGGGCTTCCAGGGGATTTGGTTTTCAGTGGGGTACCGTGAGTTTCCGGGTTCCCAGGATAAATCTCTCTCTGCCTCTCTTTCTGCCCTCTCTTTTTTATCTCCCTCTGCAGTCTTCACTCCACTTGCTGGCCAGCTACTTCACAATTGCCTCCCTCTTTTAAGGTGGCTCTGGACGGGTGTACGTGGGGAGTGGGGACTGTCTGGGTTGTTGGCGAACAGCTCCTTAAATAGCCGATTAAGCATGCAGGATGGCCTCGCTCAGAGCGCAGCACAGCGGGTTTCGCAGGGGACCTGGCCCTGGCTCAGGAGCGCAGCTGGGGTGAGCTCTTCCTTCCTCTGCTATTCACACAGACACTGTTGAGAAGGGTGTCCCCTGGAATGGGCGGGGGCAGGAACGGAGGGTTTGGGGGTCCGATCCTCTGGGGTCCCATCCAGCTCCCTCAGGGCTTCTTATTCCCCATCTGGCTTCTCCTCTGAGGAGCAACTCCCTGGATGGTGTAGGGCAGATGGTGGGAGGACCCGTTCCCCACGCCCTGCAGAATGTGAGTGCCCTGGAATAGGAAGAGTGCAGAGTTAGGAGAGAGGTAAACGAGAAGGAGCTGGGAGACTCAGGGTGCGGGTGGAGGGGAGGAAGTCAAGGACCAGAACGTGGGGTGTGGAAAATAAGGAAGAGAAGTGAGGCAAAGGGAATTCGTTTGGAGCGATCTCCTTCTCCTGCGCCTGTCACCACCGGCTTCCCACGGTGAGGCTGGGTCCACGTGCCTGTGTGGCCTGGGAGGGGGGTGGTTTTGTTTGCTGAATAAAGCCCATTTGTGTGCCCAGCGGGGGGCGGGGCTGCAGCAACACCCTGGAGAGACAGCGGCTCCAACTGTGAGGCCCAGCCATCTCCCTCCCCAGGGAGCCCAGATCTAGGGCGGCTTTTGTCACCAAAGAGGACACTGACCCCTGGCACGGTGGCCAGGGCAGGAGGAGAGACGGGGTGACCTTAGAAACAATCACTACCACCATCAGAAAAAAGGCGGACTCCAGGGCAAGAGAGGGGAGGGAGCAGAGAGAGACCATGTGATCCTGTTGGAGTGGAAGAGGGGCCCAGGGTCTTCCCTCCTGCCCAACAAAGGGCTGAGGCAGGACTTTTGGGACTGAGTGAAACCTGCCACCAGAGAACTGGGCAAGTGGAGCATAGAGGCTGCCGAGTCTCAGGAATGTGGGCTGGTGTTTGTTCCCCCACGGGACTGGAAATCCCGATTGGAATGTACATCCTAAATCCCTCACTACAGAATGTGAAACCCAAAGATAACTTCAGGCCAGACTTTGAAATCTCTTTTTCCTGATACCCTTCACCGGAGTCACAGCCAGAAAGATGCACCCGTTTGAGCTCCTTCTGCCCTCCTTGCTTCTGCCAAGTAGCAATAAATAGCCAAAACAAAGGGAGCGGAAGCTAAATAAGGGTGCAGGATAAAAGCCAAGTGAACAGAATAATGCATCTGCTAGATCATCAGCCCCTGCAGAGACAGGAGCCTACCATGCTTTTCTGTCCACTGTGGTTGATCTGCAAAGCAAAACCATTTTGCAGATGTCATTTCCTTTTTAATTCTTTCATCACCCTCCGAATTACTTTTCCCTTACAGATAAGTTTTATGTTTCAATGTTCCCCCAAAGCCCCACTCATCCCATCTAAGAAGAAGAAAAGGCTTAAAGTGTAAATTATACTTCCTGGGAATCAGGACAGTTAACACAGAGGAACAGAAAAAAGAAAGAAAGCAGAGACATCTTTTGCAAGGTAGGAAAGAAGAGGCCCGGACAGAATGACCTCTGCCAGGACAGAGTTCCCCTGGAGTGTCTGGGGCTGTGATGCAGCCTCCCAAGGTAGGTAACGTGTCTTACCAGGCGCCACCTCCTGGTTGTCTATGAATTTTTTAATTTTTAAAGTTTCAATTCAAAATGTTTTGTGTGTGATTCCTTCTGGGAAGTGTTTCACTACTGGTGGGCTTTGGCATTTTGCCTACACAACTGAATAATGTTTCACAAAGATGTCTTAGCCCCAAATCAGCATCTTCCCACTTCTGAGTGAGCAGTCCCTCCAGGCCCTCATGCTTCCCAAAAGGACGAAGGCCCTGGTATCTAGGAGAGAGGCGGAAAGGAGGCAAACTCCAGGCACTTGCCTTTATTTATTTATTTTTTAAAATTTTTATTGGAGTTACCTTTATTTTTACCTTTGGCTTTACTGTGGATATTCCTGTTGTCACCAGGCTGATTTGGAGTAGTGTCAGGAGGACCCCTACATGTTAAAATAAAAAAACGCCCCCACAGTTGCTACTCAAACTCTGACGCCTTTGTTTTAATTCCTACTTCTCCCTCTAGCCCTTTGCTCACTCTGGGGTTGGCTGAAACCCTGCTAAAACCAAGTTCTGCTGCCTTCTGGCGCCATCTCCTGTCCTTCCAAATGCAGTGAAATATGAACCAGTCAGAGAGTCAAAGGTATCCAAGTGTGGTGACTTTTGGGTTTGTTTTTTCTTGCCTTGTTTTATTTATTTATTTACTCGGCTGTGCCGGGTCTTAGTCGCGGCACGTGGGATCTTTGTTGTGGCATGCATGTGAGATCTAGTTCCCTGACCAGGGATCGAGCTTGGCCCCTCTGCATTGGGAGCGTGGAGTTTTAAGCACTGGACCACAACGTAAGTCCCAAGGGTTTGTTTCTTTCTTAAGAGGTCCTTTTTTTTCTTTTTAATAAATTTATTTATTTATTTATTTTTGGCTGCGTTGGGTCTTCCTCTAGCTGCGGCGAGCGTGGGCTACTCTTCGTTACGGTGCATGGGCTTCTCATTGCGGTGGCTTGTTGCAGAGCACGGGCTCTAGGCGCGTGGGCTTTAGTAGTTGTGGCACGCAGCCTCAGTTGTTGTGTCTTGAGGGCTTCAGTAGTTGTGGCTCACGGGCTCTAGAGTGCAGGCTCAGTAATTGTGGTGCACGGGCTTAGTTGCCCCGCGGTATGTGGGATCCCGGACCAGGGCTCGAACCCATGTTCCCTGCATTGGCAGGCTGATTCTTAACCACTGCTCCACCAGGGAAGTCCCTTAAAGGGTCCTTTCTTAAAAGGATATTTAAACTTACTAAATACGGTAAATAGTCTAAAACACCTTGCAGTAACCCACTAAGTGCTCTGAGTTTGTGTGGTGGGGAATATGAGAGTTCAGCGAGGGAGGGAGGCAGATCAAAAGGAAAGAGGAATGGTCAACACAGAAATTTGCTCAAACAGTACAGGTGGTGACTAATTGCCTAGAAGAGAGAATCTATGAGGAGACAGAATTAGATGGATTCAGTTTCCTAAAAGGGCAAGCAACTTTGCGCCGTGAGTAACATAGTAACACAGAGTAGTAACATAGAGTAACATAGTAACATAGAGATAGTCTATTTGGATAATCACATTTATTATCACACGCTTGTCTTCTAACACACTGGTACTGAAGGCCCTTAAGCAAACACAAAAGCTTTCAAGAATTAAAGTCAAAGTAATTTGGGGGAGGGGCTGGTCAGAACTCTGGATCATTTTCTCAGTTTTCCAGTTCACATCGCATGACAGATGCAGTATGAGAATCTTGTAGACAGAAGACAGGTCAAAGTTTGTGGTCTGAAATGTTGCAACTTTAATTAAAAAGGAGTAACTTTGTGTCATGCATTGATTCCATGCTCAGAACACTGCCTGGTACATAAATATTTGCTGATTGAATGAATGAGTCTAGTCACTGGAATATTTATTTACTTTCTTTCTGCCTTTTCCCAGAATTTTAGGCCAGGAGGGTCCTCAGGCATCATTTCAACTCTCTTGTTATACCCTATAAAGACTGAGTTTTGAAGGATTTATGGATTCTCCCATGGCTAGTCATAGAGCTGCTAAGCTAAACCAGAAAAAGGACATAGGCGCCATTGAACTTTCTCTTTTTGGTTTTCAAACGTCATTGTACATCAGAATCACCTGGAAAGCCTGTTAAAATTCGGATTTCTGGGCCTCTGACCGAAGGTTTCTGATTCTGTAGGTTTGGAGTATGTCCAGAGATTTGCATTTTTTGATAGGTAAAAAGTAGATTTATTAATAACGCTTTGTAAAGAGGTTGGAGGAAAATGGGGCACAAGAGGATGGTCATGTCCCAGGTCTTGGGCAAGTTCCTGGGACAGGCTGCCAAGTGAGGGTCCTTGGCTTCACTCAGGAAAGAATTCAAGAGGGATTCTTGAATCCCTGAAAGTGAAAGCAGAGAGACACATTCCATAGGCAGAATGTGGTCCTTCTCAGAAGGTGAGAATGGCCCAGAGACTTGCATTTCTAATAGGTCCCCTGGTGACCTGTTAGATGGTACTGGTCTGAGGGCCCACACTTGAGAATCAGTGCTCTACACCTATTGGAGGAGCAGAGGTGGTAAGGAGTTTGCTTTTTCTTTCTTTTTTTTGCCGCACGGCCTGGCTTGATCTTAGTTCCCCAGCCAGGGACTGAACCTGGGCCACGGAAGTGAAAGCACCAAGACCTAACCACTGGACTGCCAGGGAATTCCCAGGAGTTTGCCATTCTTTGTAGAGATTCCAGCCATCTGGAGTTGTTCTTGCAGTCCCTTCTGCAAAGGTTAGCGACAATACTTTCACTAGTTTACAAACATATATTGAGTACTTCTAGGTGCTAGGCAACATGGCAGGCCCTAGAAAGAAAAAATTAATGACATAATCCCAGCCCTCAAGAACTTCACAATCTCTTTAGGGGATGCAGATCCCTTACCCAATTACTAGAATACAACAGTGAGAAGTTCTAAATAGTGGTAGAACAAAGTGTTATGTGAACCAAGGGGGGTGGACAATTGGCAGTGAGATTTTCTTTAGCTGATGTCAACAATCTTTCCACAGGATGGGTGCGTAACCAGGGCCTATAGTTATATATGAGAACAGAAAAAGTGCACTCCACAGCAGGCAGACCCATGCTTCACTGTCTCTGAGATGACGCCAAAGGATACGTTATGTCAAAGCAGGATTCTCCTTATTATATTTAATAAACTGCTTCCTCTGCAAGGAAGGATATCATGGTGCCCTGGAATTATAATAATTTGTTCCATCTACTCTGGTGGCCTCCTTATTCTGCCTGACTTCTCCCTTTTCTTTTTATTCTCTACCATTCATCTAACTCAAATGAAGGTTGTGTTCCAACCCAAGCAAAAGACAGTAACACTTATGCCACTTCCCTTCAATAGTGAGAAGATTCTAGTTAAAGATATTTTTCTTTGTTTTTTAAAGAATTGTTATGTCTGAATTGCTATAGGAATAGGAATCAGATGATAATATAGCAAAATCTTGTGACGATGGTAGCTTATTACTGGTTTAATCATCCCCCAAATAAGAAGTCTGTTCTCAGATCAGATTGTGACAAATGATTTGGGTTTTCTTTGAAACCTTAAAGGAGAAGAGCTTGCTGTGCTTTCATCGACATTTTATTTGCTTCAAAATATCTATACTTCTTTTTTTTTAAAAAGAGCATGAGGGCTTCCCTGGTGGCACGGTGGTTGAGAGTCCGCCTGCCGATGCAGGGGACACGGGTTCGTGCTCCGGTCCGGGAGGATCCCACGTGCCGCAGAGCGGCTGGCCCCATGAGCCATGGCCGCTGAGCCTGCGCGTCCGGAGCCTGTGCTCCGCAACGGGAGAGGCCACAACAGCGAGAGCCCCGCCTACCGCAAAAAAAAAAAAAAAAGAGCTTGAGTCTTGAAAGGTAAAGTGGCTTGGCTGGGGTCATGTAGAAATATTACTAGGACAAAGCAGCAGGCTCTGACAGACCCACCACTCAAAATGTAAGATACTTTAAAAACAAAACCAAAAAAAACCTTTAAAGGAAACAGATGACATTTTTGACTCTGGCTGCTTCTGCCTCAGTTAATTCCCTGTAGCTGGTGGGGAGTCATTGCTTTGAGGAGGAAATACAAATACAAAACCAACAAACCTTTTTTTTTTTTTTTAAAGGTTCGAGTCATTTGTAAGGCAATACCTGCAAAAGTGAAATGCAGTTATTTATGAGCTCATAGATCCTGCATTCTCCCCATTTTTCTACCATCAAACATGCTTATTGTTTCATGTATTACATATATTTTATTTAAATAGCACCATCACTGGCTGGTTACAAATCCATGCACATTGGCAAGAATTTCTTTTTGTTCCTTTTTTAAAAAATAAAAAGGAAATGTTGGAGTTGGCTCCAGAATGGTAGAGAATATCAGATCTTAGCAATGGCTTGTCACTTTTCCTCTTAATTATTATTTTACAATATACAAATAATACCTGATTATTTTAAGGAAAAGAGAAGATTCCAAAAAGCAAAAAAGAAAAATAACATCACTCAAAATTCTCCTAATTAGAGATAACCACTGTTACCATTCTACTTACAATCTTTTTTCTATGACGCTATATCTAAATGCATATATTTTGTGTGTATAAATATTATTTTTTTTACAAAAATAGGACCAAGCTATATACATAATGGGCCTATAACCTTTTTTCTTGACACTACTTTGTGAACATTCTTCTATGTCAATAAATATATATCCCTGTCAGCAATTTAAACTGCATAGTATTGTATAGTAGAAACCCAATGTGTTTAACTAATCCTCTGCCTTTGGACTGGTAGGTGTTTTTCATTTTTTAAAAAATTTTTACCTATGACAAACAATACTTCAATCAGAATATTCTTGTTCATATATATTTACACATTTGTCCAACTCTTTCCTAGAAGTAGAATTGAAAGAGGGTGTATACTTTTCAAAAAAACTCTTTATTATGAAAAATTTCAAACTCATTCCTTTTGTTAAAATCAGGTTTCTGGAGGTGTAATTTACATGGAGTAAAATTCACCCTTCTTTTTTTTGCGGTACGCGGGCCTCTCACTGTTGTGGCCTCTCCCATTGCGGAGCACAGGCTCCGGACGCGCAGGCTCAGCGGCCATGGCTCATGGGCCCAGCTGCTCCGTGGCACGTGGGATCTTCCCGGACCAGGGCACGAACCCGTGTCCCTTGCATCGGCAGGCGGGCTCTCAACCACTGCACCACCAGGGAAGCCCCACCCTTTTTAGTGTAGAGTTCTGTGAGTTTTGACAAATGCATAAAGCCGTGTAACCACCATCATAATCAGGACATCACCCTGTCCCGGACATAATTCCTGATCTGTTTCTCACCCTATAAGTTTGCCTTTTCCAGAATGTCTTATGTATTAAATTATACAGCATGTAGCCTTTTGAGTCAGGTTTCTTTCACTCAGCATTCATTCATGTTGTTGCGTATCAGGAGTTTGCTTCATTTTACTGCTGAGTTTTTCTGTTATACAGTTGTACACAGTTGGTTTATCCATTCACTAGTTGAAGAATATGTGGGCTGTTTTTAGTTTTCAGGAACCACAAGTAAAACCACTATAAACATTCAAGTACAGGTTTTTGAGTGGACGTATGTTTTTATTGTTCTTAACTAAATACCTAGTGCTGGGTCGTGTGGTAAGTGTATGTTTAACTTTGTGAAAACTGCCGAACTGTTCTTCATAGTGTTTTTTATTCCCACCAGCAGTGTTTGAGAGCTCTGGTTGCTCCAGCACTTGATACAGTCAGTTGAAAAAAAAGTAGCCAATCTAATAGGTGTGTAGTGATATTTCATTTTGGGTTTAATTTGGGGTGTGTACTATTTATTTATTTTTGGCTTCGTTGGGTCTTCGTTGCTGTGCATGGGCTTTCTCTAGTTGCGGCGAGCGGGGACTACTCTTCGTTGCGGTGTGCGGGCCTTTCATTGCGGTGGATTCTCTTGTTGTGGAGCACAGGCTCTAGGTGTGTGGGCTTCAGTAGTTGTGGCATGAGGGCTCAGTAGTTGTGGCTCGCGGGCTTTAGAGCACAGGTTCAGTAGCTGTGGCACATGGGCTTAGTTGCTCCGTGGCATGTGGGATCTTCCCGAATCAGAGCTCAATCCCGTGTTCCCTGCATTGGCAGGCGGATTCTTAACCACTGCGCCACCAGGGAAGCCCTGTTTCTTCTGTTTTAGCCCTATGCTCACCCTCATCTTCAAGGATTCTTAGTGTTTCCAAATTCAAAATCTTTGTGGGGTTCTACAGTGTAAATCAGTTTGTCTCTCAATCTCCTGCAGGCAGTAAGGTTTCAACTTTCTCCTCTCTGCTAAGACAATTACCTCTAGTCTAATGGGGTCTCTGAGGGGGTCCCAATAATAGCATTCCTTCTTTGTGCAAGCATCCTGAACAAGTTGAGAAATAAAGCAAAAAGTAAATATGGAGGTCAACATATCTCCTTTGTTACTGTTGGAGGCCAGATTGGAGGATGCAGCTTAGTTTGACAGTCAGTGGGCCTGCTAACTGTACCCCAGAATCAGGCAGCCTGGATTGGGGCAGACCTCAGTGTGGAGGAACACAGCAGAATGTGTGTTCTGATGAACAGGCTCTCTCTCCCAGGAACACAGAGGATGGAAGGAAGTGGAATACTCCACTTAGGGTGGATGAACAAAGGACTGGGAGAGGCCCAGCTGTACTAACTGAGCTCTTTTTTTTCAAGAAGGAAAACATCAGAAGTGAGGAGAAAGACTTTCTGAACTACATGGTTCATCAGCTTCACAGATTCCATAATTTTGTTGGGCTCTCTCATCAACTGTCTTCTACTTGTTCAGTCTCTTTGTCATTTTGGGTTTAAGTTTATTCCTTCAAAGTCATTTTAGTAGGTTTGGGAAAGAATGGAGGTAAGTATGTACTATATTAAATTCTCCATGTTTAACTAGAAGTTTCAAGTTATTTTTTGAAAGTTACCTTGTTATCAAGGTTACACATTTTTTTTAAGGTAACTATTATCTGTGCTACTGGAGAAATGCAATGATGCAATAATTCTTAGAGTGCAAAATCTCTAAATCATTTCTATTTGATATTGCAATATAGATTTATTTCTAGGAGACTTACTCTCCCAATTTTGTTTTACTTTGACTAATGTTAAAACTGTTTTGTACTCCCTTTGTACACCTCATAAAGAGGTGACTCAAACTGGGGAATATCAACCTAGAATTTTATCCTTTTGCAGATATTTCCTAGAATTTGGTATTCATACAGCAAAACTCAAGAGTTTATTGTAATGGTATGCTTCCCTTTTCGCCACTCACTGAAAATCCCTACAGAGAAAAGGTTCCCAAATTAAAGAAAGAATGAGATTGGAAAAAACCTGGAAAATGTGTGGCAGTTCAATCATTTTATAGTATTCATGGTGCCAATCAAACCCTTTTCTCAAAAAAAATCTGATAAATATCTTCAACTAAATTAAAATTTAGTGGAGTTCTTACATCTCAACAGGGGTCATAAGATTGAATATCTATGTGTGGCATTTTGGGCATTAATGGGGTAAGAATATTTTAGGGAGCAGAACATTTTGTGTACATGAATTAAACAGGATTATAATGGTCACCTTCGGAAAAAGATGTGAACTTTGATCAGAGGAACCGGGTTTCAGATTCATCCTCACAAAGCACTAATCGTAGGACCTTGAGTGTATCCCTAGTTTTGCTATTGTTTAGTTATCCATTGCTAACAAATCACCTCAAAACTGAGTAGTTTAAAATAACAACCGTGGGGCTTCCCTGGTGGTGCAGTGGTTGAGTGGTTGAGAATCCACCTGCCAATGCAGGGGACATGGGTTCAATCCCTGGTCCAGGAAGATCCCACATGCCGCGGAGCAACTAAGCCCGTGCGCCACAACCACTGAGCCTGTGCTCTTGAGCTCGCGAGCCACAACTACTGAGCCCGCGTGCCGTGACTACTGAAGCCCACATGCCTACAGCCCGTGCTCTGCAACGAGAAGCCACTGCAATGAGAAGCCCGTGCACGGCAACGAAGAGTAGCCTCTGCTCGCTGCAACTGGAGAAAGCCTGCGTGCAGCAGCGAAGACCCAACACAACCAAAAAAAACAAACAAAAAAAAACCCAAAAAAACCCCACAACAACAACTGTGCTGGGAACTCCCTGGTGGTCCAGTGGTTAGGACTTGGTGCTTTCACTGCCAGGCCCAAGTTCAGTCCCTGGTCAGGGAACTAAGATCCTGCAGGCCGTGCGGTGTGGCCGGGAAAAAAAAAAACCAAAACCATGCTTTATTTACTTAAGATTCTGAAATTTGGGCAGGGCATGGTAGAATGGCTCATCTCCACTCCACATGATGTTGGCTGGGACAGCTTGACAAGGGCTGGACGATCCAAGATGGCTTCACTCACATGGCTGGGACCTCCACGGGGGCGGCTGGGACAGCTTGGGGGATGTCTGGGCTCTCTTTCTCTTTATAGTCTCTCATCCTCTAGGGCCTCTCTCTAAATATGGCCTCTCTCTCCAGCAGCCTAGTTGAACTTCTTTATTTGAGAACTGATCCCTAAGAGAGCAAAAACAGAAAATACCAGGCCTCTTAAGGGCTAGGCCCAGAACTTGCACAGTGTTATTTCCACTACATTCTATTGGTGAAAGCAAATCACAAAGCTATCCCAGATTCAACGGGAGGGGAAATACACTCCACTTCTTGATGGGATGAGTGCCATATATGCACAGGGTGGGAGAAATCATCCATGGCCATCTTTGGAGACAATTTACCCCACCATTTAGCCACAATAAACTTCCTTTTTTTCCTTTGGAAAGGTAGCTCATTTTAGATAGTTATAGATATAGGTATAGATATAGATATAGAGATATATAGCCCTTAACTCTAAGATCCTATACAAATATAACAACTTACTTTGCCTTGACGGGTGTTGACCTGGAAGCTTTTCACAGAATATTAGCACAATGAGCCTGTAGAATTGTTCATATTCTTTGAGTATTGATCATCTATCCTGGTGCCAAGAGGGGCAGTAGCGACCCTGTTGGATGGTTTTCTGGGATTTCTCAGAGGTATGGGTAGGAAAAGTTTCTCGTGGTTCTAAATCAGCCTGAACTCTGGAGAAAATGCACTGGCATTAGTTGCACCAGCTTAGTTTTGTCTTGAGACTGCGAATTAACTAGTTTGGAAAACGGAAAGGTAAAAAGTTAAGAGGAAGAGAAGTTTGCAGTTATCCTTAGCTCCTATTACTTATTCCTCAAGAAGGCATCAACCAAACTCTGTATTTCCTAATGGAAGTATGAATTTAAACTACCATCTCAGAGTTATTTGAGACATAATCAATTACTGAACACGTCTTGAGTACCCACTGTGTGCTCAGCACTGTGCTAAGGCCTGTGAGTGATGCCAGAGGAAACCAAGTTACTGACTTGGTTTTTCTCTAGGAAATTCCAATCTGGTTGGGCAAATTGAATTAGATAACACCTATGAGACGTTGCAAGGCAGCATAGGATAAACGCTGAATACGTTTAATAAGTCCTAAGGATTCAGAGGAGGTAAAAATCATTTTGGTTAAAGTAGAAGAACAGCATAAGCAAAACTAAAAACTAAAAAGAGTAGAATGACTATCACCAGTACAGAGCAAAAGGGCACTAGTGAGTCTTGATCAGAAAAATGTGATCGAGGGGGTTGTTCAAGTTACAATTGCTGTATAACAACTCCGAATTTAGAGGTTTAAATGATCATTTTATTCTCTCTCATGGTTTTTGTGGGACAGGAATTGGGGACAGGTTCAGCTGGGTGGTCTGGCTCTGGATTTCTTATGTGGTTGCAATCAGACAGTGGCTGGAGCTGGAAACAGTGGGGCCTGGAGAAACTGAGGGCTGGCTGGGTACCTCTCACCTCTCCATGTAGGCTGGAGGCTTCTCCATGTAGTTTCTCCCATAGGTCAGTTTGGGCTTTCTCAGAGGGTAGCTATGTGGAGAGGGGCTCTGTCACATGTTTGGTTCCCTAGGAACTCAACTGTGAGATGGAAATAGCATTCGGGATATTTACTGATATTTTCAGGGGAATGCTCTTGGGACCAATACCTGTGGAAGGGAGGAGAAGGAAGCAGGATTAAGCTGTGGGAGAAACTGAATGGCAATGCAGTCCAACAAAATTCTCAGTCAACCCCTGGGGGTGCTCTAGAGCTGGATGAATGAGTTTTGTCAGGGAAAAAGGGCTGGCTGGGCCTTTATACCCCCGTGTTGATCACTCACTGGATGTAGGATGCCCCCAGAAGGAGGTATAACCTTGGGCAAGGCAACTTTCTTCAGCTGAGGCAACCCCTACAAGTACTGACAGCTGAAGGTCATCTTCCGGCAGTACTCCCAGTACCATGGAATAAGTCCTCGTTCCTGAAGGAAAATCTGGGTGGTGCATCACAGTGTTGGCTATAGCCCCAAACAGATCTGTGGCTTTCAGTAGAAGGAGTTGGTCCTCTTGTACCCACCTGACACAGAGGCAGTTGGGGAAAAAATACTCCAAACTCAGTCTCCTGCAGACTTCCAATTTCCTGTCAGTGCCCCTCCCCCATGGACCAAATGCAGGAAGTCATAGGACTGGATGCAGTTCACGTGGGTTTTGGGTAGCAGAGCAGGGTGGAGAAGGGTGAAGAGTGGATCTGGAGAGGCAACAGAAGATATTCGGCAGCGGAAATGACTTTAGTTTTTGAACGTTAAAGATGTTGAGTTAATAATATCCTGATGCATGCTTCTTATTGGTGCATTAAAGGAGGGTTCTGAACTGTCCTCTCATTCATTCCACTCCTTGCTCCTTTACTCCTGAATCCTTAACCTCACTCTTTATTCTACCATTTAAACCCTGCCTCATTACTTCAGCTTAAAACATGTTTTACTTCACAAGTTTGGCTTTTTTCCTGATTCTATTTCTTTTTTTTTTAATTTAAAGAAATTAAAAAAATTAAAGTATGGTTGATTTACAATGTTGTGTTAGTTTCCGCTGTACAGCAAAGTGATTCAGTTATATATATATGTATATATTCTTTTATTTATTTTTTTGGTTGCGCCAGGTCTTAGTTGTGGCAGGCAGGCTCCTTAGTTGCGGCTCACAGGCTCTTTATTTGTGGCATGTGAACTCTTAGTTGCAGCATGCCTGTAGGATCTAGTTTCCTGACCAGGCATCGAACTCCAGCTCCCTGCATTGGGAGTGTGATGTCTTAACCACTGAGCCACCAGGGAAGTCCCTATATATATATTCTTTTTCATATTTTCTATTATGGTTTATTATAGGATATTGAATATAGTTCCCTGTGCTATACAATAGGACCTTGTTGTGTATTCATTCTATATACAATAGTTTGCATCTGCTAGTCCCAAACTCCCAATCCATCCCTCCCTCTTGGCAACCACAAGTCTGTTCTCTATGCCTATGAGTCTGTTTCTGTGTCATAGATAAGTTCATTTGTGTCATATTTTAGCATCCACATATAAGTGATATCAAATGGTATTTGTCTTTTTCTTTATGACTTACTTCACTTAGTATGATAATCTCTAGGTCCATCCATGTAGCTACAAATGGCATTATTTCATTTTTTAAAGGTATATATATATATATACACACACACACACACACACACACACACACACACACACACATACACATGCACACTACATCTTCTTTATCCATTCATCTGTAATGGACATTTAGGTTGTTTCCATGTCTGACTGTATTTCATTCTTTTATCCTTCATTTAGCTCCATACACCTGTCTGCTAGTCTGGTAGTCTTCTTCTTCATCCAACCCCTTCCCGGGCACCTTTCTTTCTGTGTACTAGCCCTGTGGGGAATTTTTATTCCCCTGCATCTTTTTTATCCTGGTTTCTTGATTAAGACTAGAAAGTTTCGGGGTATTGAGGTAATGGAGATAAGAGATGATATGAGGGTGGGGACAATGGATATGGGGGGTAAGGCCCACTTTCGTGGATCCCTGTTTATGCTTACTATGGTGTACTTTCTGCAGCTACTATCCAGTGGGGAAATGAATTCATGGCCTTTCCTCACATTCAGTATTTCTAGCCCACTCTCCCATTCTGTCTACTGTGTTCTGTTACAAAAGCCCTACCATTTAACCCCCAAAATCATCTCTCCCTTGAAATTCTTTGGCTTCCATACATTTTTTCCCCACAAATTCACCTCCTTCTTTTCTACCTGCTCCTCAATTTCTTTGACAACTATGGTAGACAACTTAACTTCTCTCTCCTCTTTCCCCTCAACCATGTTTTGCTCTCCTTTGCCTGATAAGTCTTCTTATATACATTCTCTGTGGACATCTTATTTTGTTCTCATGCCCTCAACTATCACTCATATGTGGATGACTCCCAAATCTGAATCTCCTTCCCTGAACTCTCTCTGAGATTCCATTCCAGAGTTCCAGACTCTGCAATGGCTAGGGGGATCAGAACACAGGACTTCTTCCTAAGCTGGTACTAAAATGTGCTTCCAGGTTTCTTTGTAGCCCCTTTTTTCCTTCTCTTGTTTTTTAAACTCTTCCTTGAACTGTTCCTCAGTTCATTTTGGTTCAGTTTTATATCATCTTGGCTTCCTTTGGCCTGTATTCAAACAAACAAACAAACTAACTAACTAAACTCACTCCAAATACCTGTGCCCTGCCATGTCATTTTATACCAAAAGCTCTCCCTCTCCCGCTTTGTTTTCATCTTCATAAAATTTCCTTTTCAGGGAATTCAAAGGAAACACTTGGCAAGGAAAAGACGTCACTATTTTGTTTTCCTTTAAAGTACTTAACATGCCAAATACCAGATATTTACATTTTAAATGTAAGCCTGTTTGAGGAGCTGTGTGTCTCAGTATGGGAGGAGAGGTGGTGTGGAGTGGTTAGAAATCTGTATCCTAAGGTCTCTAACTTGAGAAGCTGGAAAAATAGCAAATAAAACACTCAGCTCTGGGAGAGGTTGTACTAAGTCACCCACTTCCTTCCCCAAATCATCTGGAATTTCTTTGGGTATTTATCCTGAGAAAGGTATAAGGGAATGGAAAGGACAGAATTTAAGCAAGAACTAAGAAAAACTAGACTCTCAAGACAAAATTTTTTAAAATCATTCTTACACCTCTTTTATATTCCACATTGACAGACTTTTAAAAGCACATTTAAACTACAGATTTCCATGGAAACCAACCAAAGGGATTTTAGAAAGGATAGGCATTGCAGTACCATTTCTATGTGCGTTGATGTCTGATTTTCGTTAGGCCAGCACTGTTTTCCCTCCAAGGTCTTAGTGTTTATTACAGCAACAATTACCTCAGTAACAATTCCTCCAGGATAGTTTTATTTAAAGGTGCCTAACTTATACCTCACCCAACTGCTTTCAAAATCGTTCAGTCCTTCCTGCTGGAAGTTAAACTACCATCTTTATCCCTGCTCTGGTTCTGCACCAGAAGCCTATCTCCGGCAGGACAGTGCCACGAAGGCGTCCTTTTTATGTGATGTGCACGTTGCTGTACACTTTGGCTGCAAAGCAGGAGTTGTGCTTTAAAACCGCCAAGAGCGGGGTGGGTGCCGTGTGCTAAATTATCTGTCTCGCAACTTCCACACGTCAGAAGGATGCTTTCTTCCTTCCTTTAACACTAAAATCAGGCAAAACAAAAACAAAAAGAAACCCGACAGGCTTCAAAACCGTCCGGTCGCCTAGGGAAAGCGCGCCAATCACACAAAGAAAAGGAGGGGGGCTACTGGGATTCAAAATCATTTCCCCGGGACGAACACCTTCCTGGACCTATCGGAGTTAACTGCGCGCTTGGTCGTAGCCAATAGGCACAGTGTTTCTGGCTCAGGTCCTCCCTAAAGACTGATAGACATTTATGTAACCCAATGGAGTAGTGAGATGCTGAAGAATCAACCAATACATTCGGGAGGTGGGTGGAGTGTAGGCCAGGGGGTTGGCGGTGCCGTGTCATGGAGGCTCAGTCTCCGAGCAGCCATTGAAGGGGAAGGAACTGCGGGTGTGTGTATGTGTGTGTGTGTGAGTGCGCGCGCGAGTGTGTGGACAAGAAGGTGGGGGCAGCTGAGTTAGAGTCCCAACTCCTTGGACTCCATTTGCTATTCCCTTCTTTCTCCCCCACACCTATCTGGTGGTGGTGGTGGGCGTTTATATTTGCATTTCTTTTCATTCATTTCCAAATCTTTTAAAATTTTAGGGTTGGGGGTAGTGGGAAAGGCAGGAAAAGGTAAGGGAGGAGAGTAGTAGCAGAAGAGCAGGAGGAGGACATGGAGATGAAGAAGAGGATTAACCTGGAGTTAAGGGACAGAGCCCCGGAGGAGGTGAGATGACTCAGCCCCCTCCCCTTCCTCACCAGACCTGTATTCGGAGGATCGGGTTTCTGGGGGTCCTGGAGGGTGTGTGGGGCGGGGTAATGAATTAACCCCCATCTGGGGGTAGGGCTGGGGGAAAATATTTAATTTTAACTTTTAAATCATTAAAATCTTTTACTTAAAATGGCGAAGGGTTTAAGTTTCTAGGGGCGTTTTTGTGTGTGCTTGGGGGCTAAGCCCCTTCGCCTCTCCTCGAGTCAGACGTCCTGGCCTCGTGGAGGCGGGAAGCGGAGTGTTGGGGGCCGCTCGGCCGCTTCGCTTCTCACGTTCCAGCTCCTTGGGGCCGGCGGCGTGGGCGCGACCCCCCAGTCCCACTCGCCTCTGCCGCAGCCATCGTCGCCTGAGAAGTTAGTCCAACTTTTCTGCAGTGCTGCCAACTCTTTTTTTTGGGCTGGGGGGCGTCTCCGGCCTCGAGTCCCCTGGGCGTTGGACGACGTCGCGCCGGGCGCGGGCTGGGGTCGCTCGCGGAGTCCGCGGACGGCCCACTGCTGGCGGCGCCCACTCCCCCGGGAAGCGGTGCGCGCCGCCCGCCGCCAGGCGGAATCTGGGTCAGCGGCCCGTTCTTCGGCCGCGGG
This sequence comes from Pseudorca crassidens, assembly GCF_039906515.1. Taxonomy (NCBI): domain Eukaryota; kingdom Metazoa; phylum Chordata; class Mammalia; order Artiodactyla; family Delphinidae; genus Pseudorca; species Pseudorca crassidens. The sequence continues at coordinate 107,772,158 of NC_090297.1, read as the reverse complement.
TAAGTTTTGGGACTCGTCGCAGTGGCCGAAGGTGGGGAGAGGACACGAGGCTTTATCCCTTTCGTCCCCCCGCGGTGTAACGAAATTCGGCGTGTCGTAGTGGTGGCTGCAACTCCAATTTTGATCCCTGGAGACGGTTTCACAAAACTCAACAAATGGGTCGTAGAAGTTTCGTGTTTTCAAGATGGGCTCGGCGAAACTAAATGATGCGCTCTCGCTGCTGTCGCCTTAGTTAAAGAGACGGGGTTGGGAGGGGCCACGTGAGGCGGGGTCGTGGTCAACTTTTCGGGGGTCGGGCGGGAGGCGTTTCCGCCTCCTTTTCGCGGGCGCCTCCTCGGCTTCACCCAGCTCTCCCCGCCCGGGGCGGAGGCGCTAGGGGAACGCGGGCTGGGAGGCGACCCCCTTTTTCCTTGGGGAGTCCCCGCCCCTTGTGGGGTTTCCCGTCGGTCGGAGCGGCAGGTCGCGAGAGCGGGGCCCATGGCCAACGAGGAACCTCGCATTTCTGGTCGCAGAGGAAAATGTCTATAGGGTCTTGCTGATTGCGGCCTCTGAAATAAACCCCAGAATTGCAATATAAGGGATATAATTTTTTTCCAGCAGGGGTGGAGGTGGTGCTTGTGCATACCAGCGTGGAGGATGAGTAGGGTCTGTTCGGTGGGCTGTGGCGGCGTGAAGGGTGGGAATCCAAGGTCCTTATGTACTTTTTAAAAAGTCTCTGTTTTGCTGAAATTGGTAGATAGCAGGGAGGAGGAAACAGTCACTACTATCATCCCACAGATAACTTGAAGTTTCCTAGGGCCTAGTCTTTAGGGGCTTAAGGAAAAAACAAACAAAATCAAAGTTAAAATGCTGTCTCAAAGAAGCACACATTTCGAATACTCTTTTATGTCTTGGGTTGGAAAAGTGGGTTTGCCCCTCCTTCCCCATTCTTACACCTATCCTATCCCTAGTAATTTCCTTGCCAGTTTTGGGGAGTGCCGGATGTTGCCTTTTTGCAGCCTCTCCTCCTTCCCCTGTGGTGTAATAACGGTCTTCTATTTGTATAGCCCTTTACAGTTTACAAAGCACTTTTCGTGTTTGTTGTTTCCTCCTTCCGACAGACTTGTAAGGTGGATGGTATTGTTGTAGAATCCAAATTAGCAAAAGGAGTCTCAGGGCAGTGAAGTTACTTACTCAAGTGGAAGAACTGGTTTTCTGACACCAAACCTAGTGTCCCTCTCTCCACTCAGCTAGACTAGGAGTCAGAAGACAAAGTGGAGGCACAGCTCTGCCACATACTGTGACTGACCCTAGGCAGTCATGCTTACCCTCTGGGCCTTGGCTTCCTCCTCTCTAAACAGATTATGATGCCTTCTTTGCTTCCTGAAATAATTATGTCATGTTCAAATAGAGAAGGTAGCATTCCTTGTTGCTAATTTTTATTTCTCAAAATACCTCAAACATATTTTTGCATTGAGAATGGAGAGCCAGGGTTTCCTGCCTCCCTCTTAAGATTAAGTCCATTTAGGCCCACACCGGAAAGTTTTGTTACAGCTCTGACCTAAGAGAGGATCCAGCAACCCCTTCCCAAGACTGGGGAGAAGTCACAAAAATTCTACCAGGGTGGCAGGGAAAAATAGCATTTTGTCAAGGATGTGTTGTCCTGGGTGATATTGTTTCGCCTCGATATTAGAACAAATAACATATGAACGCTGGGCTGTCTCAGAAGGAGCTTTCTAACATTTCTTCATGAAGGGTAACAAGGTATTTTTGAGTTTTGGTGACATTTATCAACCAAAATAAGGGGGTTTAAACTGAAAAAGTGAATAAAACAATTTCCTTTCTTCTCCCTGCTGTTTTAGGACTCACTTAAATCCTTTCTCAGTAGCCTTGGTATCCCCTCATGCATAAATATATGCCCTGATGTTGAGGGTCTTTTTCATGAGGGTCAGAAACAATTTTCACATGGGACCTTTTTCAAAGTCTTATTTTTTATGCAATTAAAATTTTTTTATTAGTGATTTGAAGCAGGCATTGAACTTCTTAGTCCAAGTTTAAATTTAAAAAGTTAACTTATAATGATGACTTAAGACTGTATTTCAATTTGGGGGGAGAATGAAAAGGATCTATATGAGGGAATTGATGGTTTTAATATTCACATTTCCAGAGTGTCAGGACCCAGGTCTTTTGCTAAACAGACTGCAAACTAAAGAATCATTCATATTCTCTCTTATAGGTGACAGAGTTGGTCCTTGATAATTGCCTCTGTGTCAATGGGGAAATTGAGGGCCTGAATGATACTTTTAAAAAACTAGAGTTTCTGAGTATGGCTAATGTGGAACTAAGTTCACTGGCCCGGCTGCCCAGCTTAAATAAACTTCGAAAGGTAAGCTGGCACTAGGCGTGAAAGCATCATGATTTTGATGCCGTGGGCTATTATGTATATTTTTTTCCCAAATGAAACAACCATTCTGCATTTTAATTAGAAGGTTCTAAGTTTCTAGAGGTAGGAAAATGGGGTTTTGTAGGATTTTGAAATCAGCTGTCATATTACTTTTGGAAATTTAAATTGACTAATGAAATCGCTTTATGGCATGAATTTAACATCTACCAAATGTTTTTCTTTGAAACATAAAATCCAACTATTATACAACTGGAACCAAAACTGAGTTAGAAGTCTGTTATATAGAGATTCTAATATTTTATTTGGCAGTCATAGGTGGGATTTTGGAAATTAAAGACTGTGACAGTCCCTTGAAGCCAGAGAGAATGACAATTGTTTTCTTCTTTAAATTGATACATTTGAGAAATCTTTGATGTGTCCTAAGCCTTCACCATTCTTTGTTTTCTCCCCATGTTGAATTTATAGTTGGAACTTAGTGACAATATAATCTCGGGAGGCTTGGAAGTCCTGGCAGAGAAATGTCCAAACCTTACCTACCTCAATTTGAGTGGAAACAAAATCAAAGATCTTAGTACAGTAGAAGCTCTGGTAAGTGGAAAGGTTTGTCTCTGGACTTGCTTTTTTTGGTTGAATTTTTCTGAGATTTGCTTGAATTTTATCTTACTGACTTGTATTTATGTCACTCATTTGAAACTTCTGAATTTCTTATATGTCGTGATCTAGATGATACTGCTTTATTTTCCTTTGGAGTAAAACATTCAGATAAATTTTTTAAAAATAAATTTATTTACTTTACGATTTTATTTTATGTTTTTTGGCTGCGTTGGGTCTTTGTTGCTGCGCGCGGGCTTTCTCTACTTGCGGAGAGCGGGGGCTACTCTTCGTTGTGGTGCGCGGGCTTCATATTGCGGTGGCTTCTCTTGTTACGGAGCACGGACTCTAGGTGCGCGGGTTTCAGTAGTTGTGGGTCGCGGGCTCCAGAGCGCAGGCTCAGTAGTTGTGGCGCATGGGCTTAGTTGCTCCGCGGCATGTGGGATCTTCCCAGACCAGGGCTCGAACCTGTGTCACCTGCATTGGCAGGTGGATTCCTAACCACTGCGCCACCAGGGAAGCCCCAGATAAATTTTTAAATCAGTGAGAAATTTATTTTATCATCAACTTCAGGAGCTGAATATCTGGTTTTAAAATTTCCAGTATTTTCTTAAATTCTATTCCTTTTTCTTTCTTCTTGATTATTTTTATTTGCTCCTTTGTTTCCTGGTATGAGGGAAGGAAAAGGGGATGAAGTGAAACTCTGAAAATTGTTGCTCTGATTTTTTAAAAAAAGCTTGGGAGGAGGTTGAAATTGTTGAAAATAAGCTTGACTGTGGATTTAAACTAACCATGTTATTGTTGTTGCCTATTTAGGCACAGATTCAGTGAACAAAGTATACTGAGTGCATACTATGAGTAAGCCACTAAGCCAGGTGCTAGAGATACAGCAGTTGCCAAAACAAAGTTCCTACTCCCGTGGAGTTTAGGTGCCAGGGCCTCATTAAGAGAATTAGCTGTGCTTGATATAATAACCCTTCATTATAAAATTCTAAAAATCCAAAAATCATTCTCTTGATTTAAAGTTTTATACATGTTCTGGTTCATGAATTAAAAATAAATAACATGAGTTTTTAAATCTTGAATGTAATTTTTAACTTTTTACTTTTCCAGCAAAATCTTAAGAATTTGAAGAGTCTTGACTTGTTTAACTGTGAGATCACAAACCTGGAAGATTATAGAGAAAGTATTTTTGAACTGCTACAGCAAATCACATACTTAGATGGATTTGACCAGGAGGATAATGAAGCACCAGACTCAGAAGAAGAGGATGATGAAGGTAATCATTCTTAATACTCATAAATGTGTCACAGTTATAGCCTCCAGTCTAGCTGGCAGATTAGATTGGGCCTGGGTATTTAGGTGTGGGGAAAAAAAGACGTTAGTAAGACAAAAATTTAAAAACTCATAGCCCTAGTCTTGTATTCATTCAGATTTCTGATAGCTTTGGGGAATTTAATGATTGTTATAATATTAAGCTCCATGAAATTTTATATTTCTGTAAACTTAACCACCACCCAGTAAAAGTGGTAACTTTTAAAATAGTACTAAAAAAAAAAAAAAGAACCATTCATCACATAATTATCCATACAAGTCACAAAGTAGAAACAACCCAAGTGTCTATCAACTGATGAATGAACAAAATGTGATAAATCCATACAATGGAATATTATTCGGCCACAAAAATGATTGAAGTACTGATACATGCTACAGTGTGTGAACCTTGAAAACATTCTGCTAAGTGAAAGAAGCCGTACTCAAGCCACATATTGTATGACACCATTTATATGAAATGCCCAGAAGAGGCAAATTCATAGAGACAGAAAGTAGATTAACGGTTGTCAGGGCTGCAGGAGAGGAGGATGGTGAGTGACTGTTAATGGATATGTTTTTTTTTGGGGGGTGGTGGTGGTGATGGAAATGCTCTAGAGAGTTGAATATACATTTTTGGATAAATGGGTGACTAATAGATCTGATGACAGAAAAGCTGTTGTCAGTAATGGGACACTGTTACTACTGGTTGAAAAGTTTTTCACATGTAAGAAGAATTTGATAGATAAACAGTGTTATAAAATGATGGAATGATGGACAGGCAGATTTTGAAGTGTCCACAAAGTAAAATAAACTTCAGTCCATGTAATGTTTTGATGAAAAATCTATACGTTGGGAAAATTTCAATATTTAGACACCATATTTCTCAAACAGTAAATGGGTTGTTATAAAAGAGAAATCTTAAAAAAAAAAAAAATCACCCTGATATACTTTCTACCCATTGGCTTACGAGTTTGAGGGGCCAAGGCAAAAACATTTGCCTGGACATTTGCTTATCTTTTAAAATATTTTTAAAGATGGAGATGAAGATGATGAAGAGGAAGAGGAAGATGAAGCTGGTCCACCTGAAGGATATGAGGAAGAGGAAGAAGAGGAGGAGGACGAGGATGAGGATGAGGATGAAGATGAAGCAGGCTCAGAACTGGGAGAGGGAGAAGAGGAGGTGGGCCTCTCATACTTAATGAAAGAAGAAATTCAGGTGAATAGACCTTCTTATGTGCACTGAAAATTAACTGTTTAGGCATAGGGTTAAGTAATATAAAAAGTAAGCTGTGTAGAAATCTGAGAGTTGTTTCTAACTTGTGTGTGTGTGCGTGTGCCTATCTTTTTTCCCACTGCCCCTCAGTTCATATTATATCCAGATAATAATAAACCCTATGATTTTACCTCCTAGATAGCTTTCAAATCGGTTCTTCTCTCAGCAGCATGGGACAGTGGAAACATTTTACAAATGTTTCTGAGCCTCAGTTTCTGCATTTATAAAACTGAGATTATACCAACTTCATAGGGTCGTTAAGGATTTAACAAACTAACATGTGTAAAGTATCTAGTTGCTGGCACGTTATAGGCACTCATGAAAACTTTCCCCTAATTATTTCTTGCTTATGCTTTTCTAGTAGTTTTCTAAATGGTCTCTTTGAGAACAGCGTCACCACTTTGTTGTATCCTCCATAGTGCTTGCCTGTGTAGTCTGCATGCAAATGTGATCATATCACTGGCCTGCTTGAAACCCTTTAATGTTTCCCTGTTGCCACCAAGACATACAAGGCCCTTCATTATCTAGCCTCTGCTACCTTCTCTAGCTTCATCTCCCTCAATACCAAATTAAATCATCACACGAAGCTATTAATGCCTTTCTGTCTGTATACACATTGTTTACTCTATCTGAAATGACTTTCTACCCATGCCTTCTGATGAACTTTACTTTCTTTTTTCTCAGGTAAACATAAATATACTAAAGCATGTAAAGTGGACTGATTTTATGTACAACTCCATGAAATTTTATATATGTACATACTTGTGTAACTACCACTCAAATCATGCCTCGTGATTCTTATCTTTAAACAGTCAACTCTGGCGTTGCCTCATTATTGAAGCTTTCTGTAATTTTTAAGAGACAGTCACTCCTTCCTCTGTTACCTTTGAACCTTGATTAGGTGTCTGTTGCCTGTAGACACTTCTGTAAAAACTTGTTTATTTGGCCACTTTCTACTAGATAGCTCCTTCAGGGGAGGGCTGTTCATTTTTCTATCTCAGCATCCAGTACATTGACTGGGACATAGTAGGTTCACAGGAAATCAGTTGACTTGAACAAATGATCTTTAGTCCCTGGGAGTTTAGATAAGTTATTTTCTCCTAATGTTAAATTATTGAGTTTTGTTTTCATAATTCATAATTTAAAGTAATATTTATTAAAAATAACATCTCTTATTTAGAAATTGTATTTTTGTTTGTTCTCCTAATGACTTTTACATTAGTTAGATAGACAGTATCACTAATTAATGATGATGTTTCTCAGATACCATTTTTTTAAAAATTTTATCATTTATTTTATCTATTTATTTTTGGCAGTGTTGGGTCTTCTTTGCTGCGGGCAGGCTTTCTCTAGTTGCGGTGAGCGGGGGCTGCTCTTCGTTGCTGTGCACGGGCTTCTCACTGCGGTGGCTTCTCTCCTTGTGGAGCACGGGCTCTAGGCGTACGGGCTTCAGTAGTTGTGGCACGCGGGCTCAGTAGTTGTGGCTCATGGGCTCTAGAGCACAGGCTCAGTAGTTGTGGCGCTCCGGCTTAGTTGCTCCACGGCATGTGGGATCTTCCCAGACCAGGGATTGAACCCGTGTCCCCTGCATTGGCAGGCGGATTCTCAACCACTGCGCCACCAGGGAAGCCCTCTGATACCATTTTAAATATGAAACTAGTGTAGAAAAAATGGGACTTAAACTTGTTTGGGGCTTTCGTGAGTTAGCTTTACAATAATGAAGAACAGAACTTTTAAGCATTTTAAGTATTCAGGGAGAAAGGCAACCTATTCAGTTTATATCAGCATACAACTTGAATATTTTTCCCCTAAGTTTTAATTTACTTAGTAAAATAATGGACTTGTTATTTTGCAGTTTGACTTTGTTTTGGTTTGTTTTGTTTGTTTGTTTGTTTGTTTGGCTGTGCTGTACTGCTTGCGGGATCTTAGTTCCCTGGCCGGGGATCAAACCCATGCCCTCTGCAATGGAAGCACGGAGTCCTAACCACTGGACCACCAGGGAATTCCCTGCAATTGACTTTTTATTTTCTCTGCCAGTAATTCTTCTTTAAATAGTATTAAGTCATTTAAAAATGACCTTCAGCTAACTGCAAATGTTTATGTTTATCATTCCATTGAGTACTGGGAAATATTAACTAAAAATGATGTGGAGTATAGAGCAAACATCTCTAAGATAATACATACAACATTAAGTCAATGTGGTAGCTGGGACCAGAAGTTTTCAATCATGATGAGATAATTTGGATGTTTTTTAAAATGAAGTCTTGTTTTTATTTTTAAAAATAAATTTATTTATTTTATTTTTATGTATTCTGGCTGCATTGGGTCTTTGTTGCTGCATGCCGGCTTTCTCTAGTTGCGGCGAGCAGGGGCTACTCTTCATTGTGGAGCACAGGCTCTAGAGTGCAGTCTCAGTAGTTGTGGCACATGGGCTTAGTTGCTCCGCGGCATGTGGGATCTTTCTGGACCAGGGCTCAAACCCGTGTCCCCTGCATTAGCAGGCGGATTCTTAACCACTGCGCCACCAGGGAAGCCCGAAGTCTTGTTTTTAGAAGCTAAGAGCCAGAGAAACTTCAGAGACTATAAGACTTAAAAAAGAAATTAGAAGGAAATAGAAATGGTATTTGATTAGCTCTGTTTTGTTTGAGTCTTGTTTCTATTTCAGCTGCTCTTCAGAGGTAAGGAATTAATATGTATAAAGAAGGACTTATGTATGTGTAGTATACTTCATTAAAAATGGAGATGGGGGCTTTAGAAGAATTGGGAATTATGGTGTTCTTGAACTATTCATAGTACAAATGAGGAAACATTTTATTACCCACTAGTTAGGAACTAAGACCATAATCTTTACAGAGCAAGTCTCTGGTAATCTAATAGATGATATATTTTTTTAAAAGGCATAAAAACATGAATTGATTAATCATGTTTTGTTTAAAACAAAATCCAGAGAAGTGATTTGCTTTTTAGACTTGGGCTTTTCTAAATTATCATGAATAAATGTGATTAGTATTTCAAGTGGCTTTTAAAAAATTATAAATATTTAAATACCCTCATTTATCATTCCTTGCAGATTTGAAATGTTTAAAATGTCCTTTTCTTTCTCCTTCTTTTCCTCTCTCTTTCCCCACTCTTCCATCCCCTCTCTCCTCTACCCCTCTTCTCTTCCTTTCTTTTCTTCTTTAAATGTAAGCCCACACATTCTCCTGATTTTTACTATAGTTCCTTAGTTTATTTGCTACCCCATCTATTGCTTATGCTCCTGGCAGCTTGGGTGTTCTGGTATGGAATGTTTTCGTGTTTGAATTGACTGTATAAGAATGATTTCTGATATAAGTGTCATGCAGTTTAGTTTCTCAGGGGCTTTAAGCTAAATGCTGGAAAAATAGGTTCTGTTTAATATTTATAGACACAAATAGAGCTGTGGATACTTTGAAAAGTGTGGGTTGTCCAAGTTTTTCCTAACTACCCAGCAGTTTTTAACATTTGCCATTTAAACTATTTTTAAGGAGGGGTAAACTATTTTGGGGTTGGAGGGGGGACCCTCCAATCAACCCCTAGCTTGATTCCATTTTTTCAAACATATATTAGAACTTAACCATTTGGAACACAACCAAGCACAAGGCGGTAACTGTGAAAGGTATACGTAACAAAAGACATTTTCTTTGTAGGAGAGTATTCAAGCCATTATTCTAATCCTGTTTTCTCTTTTATATTCAGTTCTCTGGTAAGCTTGTTGATCTATTTTCTGAATCCATAGCAGATTAAAATTGAAATAGTAACTAACTGCAAAAGAGAAGGCATAAAAACTATGGAAAGATACAACTCAAAGTAGAGGCCAGGGTCATTTTAAAAAGGAGAAAACCATCTTATATATATTAATAGGCTTTGAGAGAATTGGCATATACTAATTAGTGTACTGCTCATGGTCACAATGGTGACTATGACAATTCAAGAAAAAGATTTGTTAGGTTTAGCATAAAATGGTAGAAGTGTGCAATGTACTTTAGAGATTTTATCCCAGTTGGCTAAATTAAAAAATAAATGGTTATGATGTTTCAAGGCTATGTTTAAATCTTAGCTATCCAGAACAACTCATTCCACAGGGGTTGTAGATCAAGTTTTATTGTGATTTTTATTGACATTTGCTATTTTGATGTGTAGATTTTTAGATGTAGAAGGAACTTAGAGATCTTTCTAGATGAATACTTTCTTTCATTGATTGGAAAACTAAGGTCCAGAGAGATTAAGTGACTTATTCAACATGTGTAGCTGTGTTCAGGCTAAGATTCAGGTGATCCTTCCTCAGTCTATAAAACAGAAGACTGTGTCTTTGAAATAGTCAAAAGTTACTCTGTCCATTAGCCACCGGGCACATTTGTTTATTTAGTTAAAGTAAAATAAAATTAAAACTCAGTTCCTCATTTGCACTGGTCACATTTCAAATGCTCAGGAGCCACCTGTGGCTAGTGGTTGCTGTATTGGACAGCACAGGTACAGAACATTTCCATTGTTGCAGAAAGTTCTTTTGAACGTTGCTGGTCTCAAACATAACTTGTTTTCATGAAGAAACTAGATTTAGTTGGGTTTTTAAAAAAGACCTCTGTAAGTGAGGCAGAAGTTGTCAGAACACAGGATGACCATAGTTTTTGCTCCTATTGGAATGTATTATTATCAAACAGTGAATAGCCCATGTCATGGCTTATTTATTCTCAAACTGAATTTTTTTCTTTTAACTGAAGTATAGTTGATTTACAGTGTTGTGTTAGTTTCTGGTATATAGCAAAGTGATTCAGTTATACATATATATGTATACATATACATATTCTTTTTCATTATGGTTTATTGTGGGATATTGAATATAGTTCCCTGTGCTATACAGTAAGACCTTGTTGTTTATCTATTTTATATATAGTAGTTTGTATCTGCTAATCCCAAACTCCTAATTTATCCCTCCCCCACCCCCTCTCCCCTTTGGTAACCGTAAGTTTGTTTTCTATGTCTGTGAGTCTATTTCTGTTTCGAAAATAAGTTCATTTGCATCATATTCAAACTGAATATTTGAATCTCAAGGATGAAGAAGATGATGATGACTATGTTGAAGAAGGGGAAGAAGAAGAAGAAGAGGGTGAGTTACATTAGCCATTCAAAAATCCTAAAAAGCTATTATTCATGGATTTTAAAGAATGAGTCTATAATTCAAATTATCACTGATCTCTTTGATGTTGGTAACATATAATAGAATTCCTTGAAAGGTGTAAAACCTTTTTTTTTTTTTTGGTGTAAAACCTTTTTTAAAGAGGAGTTTTCTCAGGGTATTCATTAATTCCATTTAAAAGAAAAAAAACAGCTTGTAACATTTATTTTCTAAACAGGAATGAAGAGATAATGGAACCATAAGCTCAATTTATTATTTTCTTAGGGCCTTTCATTTTGGAGGGGGTGAAACTTTATTTATAAGAGAAGAACAGTTGAACTCCAGATAATGCCCGTTTTAGATTTGCTCTCTGCTTCTCTTTACCTAGGCCTTTCAAGAAATTTAAAAATTCACTAACAATTCCAATGATGTCAAGCCCTTGGTTTTTTGATCTGTACTTCATGATTTGGCCACAAGGGTGCATAGCAAGCTGTCATTATTTATGGATTTCTAAGTCTATTAAGGCGCATAGCAAGCTGTCATTATTTATGGATTTCTAAGTCTATTAAGGCTGTTTCAATACTGAAATTGAAAGTAATGCAGAGGAGAAACTTAACCTATAATTTTCATACGCCATTAACTTTTCACTAAGATTCAAAATTCTGTAGCTTAACAAATATTCATTTGTTAAAATTAAGTATTTTACAGTTTTCCTTTTACTCTTTCAGAAGAAGAAGGTCTTCGAGGGGAAAAGAGGAAACGAGATGCTGAAGATGATGGAGAGGAAGAAGATGACTAGATCATTCTAAGACCAGATTCCCTAATGTTCCTGGGTGTGCAATAGAGTGATCACATCTTCTTTGTTTCTTCATGTACGATAGCTATCCCTACAGAAGATAATGTGTAACTTTTTATAGGAAAAGTGTGGTTTTACTATTTTTGCCTTACCATTCCAAATAAGATTAACTAGTCTGTTAATGATCATATTGTATGTAGAGACAAATTTTCATTGACCCCGTTGTGAAATTCCCTAGCAATTTATTTAGAATCTTAATTTTTCTAATTAAAGTTCACTGTGTTAGTCATTTTTAGTATAATTAAAACATGATTGCTTTTACACAGGCGTAATATGGTGCATTTCATTCATAGGATTTTAAAGTTATTTATAAATTAACTGAAATCACAGTTGGCTGGAATCTGGAATGAAAATAGTCTCTTGAATGATAAGTTGGTTATTTTTTTAGGGGCAACCCAGAGATCTTTAGTTTGAAGGCAGTGACTTTTTTTTTTTGGCTGAGGGTATTTGGGTGCTTTTTTGTCACATGAGTAGCTTGGAAAGTAGGAGCAGAATAGTAAAGGTTCTATTCAACAATATAGTTCATGGCTTTTGTGAAGGCTTCTAAAACCTTTTAAGCCAGGTGACTAAGAAGATTTTAGTTTCCAAGGAAAAATTGCTTATACTGATTTCAGAGACATGTAGGAGAGCCCTTTCTTCAAGTCGAAGATCATGACCTGCCAACGGTTGTTATTTTGTTTTGTTTTAAGTGTGCATTCTTTGTTTTCCTCTCAGTGATTCTTTTATGATCACCTTCCTTTCTTGTTTCACTCCCCTCTTCTCAAAAAAGAGTTGGGAAACTTATGGACACCCAAGATGACTTTGTCTTATACCTCAACCACCTTTTCAGACCTGTCTTAGCTTTAAACAAGCTAAGTGAAAGAAATTGAGTATTTTCTGAAATAGGAATATTATTATCAATACAGTTTTATGCAACAGACTCTGCTTACTGTAAATCTCTTTCTTGACAAGATGTACAGACTGTATTAGGAGGATGAAGAAAGAAAAGAAGCAGAGGAGGCTCTTGGAAGCAGCATGTGTGTTCCTCAAAAGTCAGAACAATTGCCTGTTGATAATTAATGAGACATTCAAATCAGATTAGCTTCCCAAGTGATTTAGATACCACTCTGCAAAGTACTTCTAATTTTCCTGAGTAGAACCTTTAATTATTCTTTCTATAGTTTTAAAGCATTACCAGATATAGCATTTAATTGAAATATACTGGACAGTTGGAAAAATATTTGAAACTAAATCAATATTAAAATTAAGATTTGGTTTCAGGTGGATGTCCATTAAAAATAGAAAAATATTTGGGATAACTGTGAGTGTGTGTTTCCTTATACAGCTACTAAATATAATATTATGAGTAGGCAAGTACATCCCCTTTTTTTGTTGTGGAGGCTCCATGTTCAAGGCAATTGCTTTCTTAATCTTGGCTATCTAAAAATTTTTTCCCCTTTGTTTTGAATATTTGTAAGTTTTTAAAAAGTTAGTATCAGCAAATTAATTGAAGTTACACTTTCGTACTGGGACACATTTAAATTACTGAATATAGTATTGCGTCTTTTTTGGTTTAAAATGTATGACTTGGGGATTTAAAGTAAAAAATGAAGTTATTTGTGGATAAACTAAAAAATTTGCATAACTGACTGAAATAAAACTGTTGGGATAAGTTTAGTGGGGGGATTGGAATCTCCAAAAGGCTAACATTTTACTCCTTTTTAACAATTATAATGCCCTGTTTTAGTCCGTTAAGGGTTCTCATTGCATAGTATGCCAGATTATAAAATACTTATTTTAAAAGTTAAATCTATATATTGACTTTCTTATCAATCATCTTATTGTGCAATCAAAATGAGAGTTCTTTGGTTTGAAAACAACACTTAGAGCCTCCAAAAAACTTTTTAAGACTTACTTAGCTTTGTGGGTGGTATTTTCATGCAAATAAGTAAGGGTGGGTTTTATATTTTGTAGAAGTTTTTGGTCCTATTTTAATGCTCTTTGTATGGCAGTATGTATATAGTGTGTTGAATTCCTTGAAACCCTCCTTAAAAACTTTGAAGTTAATACTTTTGTGCAACTGTGTTTTGAATAAAGCCATGACAGTGTTAAAAACAAAAAAATGCAGTACTCCTCATTATTCTTTTATTATTTCTGACTGTTCCGTGTTTTTTTTTCTGTGACTGCTGTAACTTAAAGTTTTTGAAACCGAATTGCTTCAAATAAATTGAAGATTTGTTGTTAATGATTAGTTTCACTGTATGACATTCATTTTTTGAACACCACCATTGGGGGCTTTGAAGGTCTTTTTAGAAACAGAATCAGCTTGAAAGTTAACATTCAAACGCTTGGATGTGATATGAGGTACTACAATGTAATAGTTTAACTCATCAGCTTACTAACTTTTTTTCCAAAGAGCAGAAAAAATTGATTTTCCTTTTTGAGTTGCAGATTGAGCCAGTACTTTTTGTATTTTGATTTGAAGTAGTAACTTATTACCTACAGTTGAAGTAACTATATCTATAGTTAACTAAAGTGATTATAAACCTCTTGTACACCAAATAGTTTTCTAAAATGAGTGCAAAGTCTCCATTAATACTGTATAATGTTTACCTTCAGAGTCCTTAGGTAATGTAAGTATAAATAATTCTTGCATGTTAACCTTGAGTAAATCCAACCTGATTCAAACATTTTTTTCTGCTCTCATTTTGGCTTTCCTGTGATAAGTGATTTTTAAAATGTTTCATTTGTAGACAACTCGAATCTATTTTATAAAGTCAAGGCATAAGTGTAATGTTAAGTAATGTTTTCATGATTGCTTTACAGTTTAATATCGAAAAGGTATTTTAATTATGGAATTCTGCTTCCTGACAGATGGAAAATATTGAAGTATATTTCAACTGCAGGAATTATTTATTGAAATTAGTATGGTATTTTTTGGTTTTATGGCTTAAAATATTCAAAGCCTTTCCCCTCTTGGTTAAAGAAGATGGTAGAAATACACTAAAAGTTTTTGGTGGAGGTGTTAGGCAAAGAAGCAATTCTGTGACAGATTGTGAAGGTAAAGAAGCAATTCTGTGACAGATTGTGATTCAAAAATACTTTTAAGTATTGTTTATTCCTTGTTCTATATTTTAAAGAGAGGCTTTGGAACACGTGACATTTATTCTCCCTGTTGCTGAAAATTTCCCCTCTGTTGTTCCTAGTACTGGATGCAATGATATTCTGCAGCTGTTGCTTAATAATAGCATTCTACTACTGTATTCCTTCTTCATGTACTAATCAGCCTAAGATTTGAGAACCAGGCTTGGGTAATTTGGCCTGAGGCAGCTACTTGTGTTACTACTGGTCTAATGAAGAGCCCTAACTTGAAGGAGAACAGATTCTACCACAAAATGGAAATTACAAAATGATTTCCAGGAGAATCTTTAAAAAGGCTTTATATATTGGTAAAATACTTTTATACAAATCTAGCCACTTTTTTGGGTGGTAAGACCCTGAAGCAGGGTTATCCCATGACAGCAGTTCTGCTTGAGTAGGAATCAGAAGCAAGTATGACTTTCAATGTTATGAATATTTACAAATAATTTAGATTTTTGTTGAGGCATCATTTGTACCTGGTTACTTATAAAATGGACACATCCACATTACTTGTCAATACTGACGCCACCAAACAGGCACACAACACTGGTGAAAACAACTCATTCTAGCTGTTCAAGAAGTGACTTTGTAAACAGTTCCCTATTTTCTCTGATTCTCCTATTAAATACTCAGACGGCACCATCTTGCAGATGAAGGCCATGACCTGTGCCCTCCACTTTAGTTGTAACTTTTCCTGGTTAGACTCGCTCCACAGCTCCAGAATTAACTCACAGAGGCTATTGGGTTTCTCCACTGGAAGGCATTTTCTCCCACAGTCATCTTCTTTTGGCACCAAGAGGCCAGTAGCAGTGTACTCAATGGAGCTCAATGTCATTTATATAGACAGCTGTGTCTGAGGAATACTAGGGTTGGTAGAAGAATCTATAAGTATCATGGAAGGAACTGAAGTTGGAGCAACTATATTTCTTAAGAACCAATGACAGCAGCAACAGAGGAAGCTAGTGTCTGCAAGGGAAGCAGCAATTACCATCACGCTGCAACTCTAGCAGAAAAGCCAGTGCAGGTTCAGAGCTTTTAGCTGTGCACCCCGTCCCCGTTTTCTGAGAATATTCTGAGTTATGAACAGACTCATTTCTGCAGTGTTGAGGATTTATTATTTGTAGGAAATGAGTGAACTCTTCCTGAACAGGATTCCAGGTGAGGGGTCTTATTTTTACCAAGCTATCCATATTGCGATATGTGGAGGGAAATTTCCTTTTTTTATTGTTTCGACATATTTGGCATCTTATCCTTTTGCAGTACTGCTTGATTTCCCAATGCCAAGGTTCCTGGGCTGTAAAAGTCAGTTCATGATGGATCAGAACCCTAGAAATCAGCCCCATCCATCTTGCTTTTACTCCATGCCCTTCTCACTTCAAGGACTCCAGCTTTAAGACTGAGTTTCTCTAAAACCTGTTTCTCGTAACACTCCTCTGGGGCGAACCAACCACATCTTGCAGGTAATCTTATCCCAGTATCATTGCTTCAGATTCTTGATAGCAGCCTGGAATAAACAGAGCGGGAGATTTTACTTAAATGCTTATATTGAAATAAAGTAGTCTTTTAGGGTATGTCTTTGAGGCTATCTGTGGTAGTCCTGTGGGACACTTGCCTCTTCAAATTTTTACCTTAATTTCCCTAATCCTCTACCACTGAGATATAAAGCAGTTTTTCTCTTCCTAGGGGATTGATTTTACATAAAGGCGCCCTCCAGCGATTCTGGAGTCTCACGCAGTAGGAAGAGGACCTGAGCGTGCTGGGGAGAGAGCAACAGGACTTGAAATTACAGAAATACACTCTAGTTATAGAGAAAAATAAATAAAAAGCGCCAGTCACTTTAGAGTGTGCCACTAATTTCATTCACGGAACACACGGAAGAAAGTTCTGACAAACTAAATTCTTAGATTCAAGAGCGGAGTCAAATAGCCAGGAAATTACGGACGAACAGGGGCCACCCGAATTGCTCTGCAAGGGCGCTTTCCGAGACGCCTCGGATTGGGCCAGAAATGCCGCAACCCGGTCACGTGTTTTCGCCCCGCCCTCCCCGCCTCTAGATAAACGAGGGCCGGGGCGCCCCCTCGTCTTTAGGTCAGGGAGTTGCGCATGCGTCAGCGAGTTGCTCCAAGTCGCGCCGGGAGCCTGGGCGCCAAAGGTCCCGCTGAAGTGTTCCCTCCTCTTCTTCCTCCTCTTCCTGAGTCCGCCAGCTAACGCGGACTGGAACTCTCCCGGAAGGTGGGGTCCTTACGACCTTCCTTTTCTTTACTCACGTTTTACAGCCCTCGCTTAACGGTTTACAGAGCTTCTGTTTCCTTTCTACTTTTCAAATATTGCATGATTCTTAGTCCCACATTCACGAATATCATCCGATTTAACGACTATAAACTGAGATGTGTTATGTCTGTTTTCTAGATCTCTAAATGCGATTCGAGCTGAGGCCACTTTGTTTCTCCCTCTCCTTGTGCCTTTCTGCTTCAAGTTTGCACTTGAGTGACCTTCGTTTGGTGGTGAACTTTGCTTCTTGTCCCTAGGAGTTAGCCAGCTCTGCGGTTCCTATTCCCATTTTCCCTATCTTAAAGCCAGAATTTCTGGATTGATGTGAGCCTTAATAGTTCAGTCAAGTCGGTACCTAAGGACGAATCAATTCTGGAAAATATTAGAGCAACCAACTATCTGGAGGGAAGTCACTAAAAGATGACGCTCAGCCCATATGTAAAATGATAAAGAGCTGTAACATACGTACGATCTTTTCTCTCTCCTAGAATGAAAGAACGCTTCTACTGGGAAAATTTTGTAAAGGTCAGTTTGCAGGCTTTTAGTTAAGGCAACTGAATTGTAGTTTGTTAGAAGTGTCTCAAACTATTGAAGAGAAATTGTCATCAAATTATACTTTTTATTGGAATCGGTAAGTCACCTTTCAGAGACTATTTGATTCAGTTTGTCTTGTACACCAGAAAGGTTTCTTTGGAGGTATGGAAAATGAAGGCAAACGAATTCTTGTATACACAATTTTTATAAAAATATTAAAGGATGGGGAATTCCCTGGCAGTCCACTGGTTGGGACACCACCCTTTCATTGCAGAGGGCACGGGTTCCATCCCAGGTGGGGGAATTAGGAGCCCACAAGCCGCGTGGTGAAGAAAAAAAAAAGAAAAAGCATTCATGATTTTACAGAATTAGCAACTATAAATATTAAACCTCAGTAAAACTGATGCAAATCCTTTCTCAGGCATTTTCAATGGCTTTTGCAAAACAGCCAAAAAATTGGGTAAAACAAAGGCCATCTTCTTCATTTAAAATAAAAGATGAGAACATACCTGGCTTTTTAGAAGCCAAGATCTGTTAGGTAACAGCATTTCTCAGAAGAGGATTTTCCTTTTGTCAGAAGTAAATATTTAGAAGTTTATTTATTTAGTTCTCCTTGTGTTGAGGGATTGTGTGTGTTTTCACCATGGTTTTGATACTGCCACAGTACTCAGAAATAATTATTAGCAGAGGAGGTTGATAGTGAATTTGTTTTTTACAACCCATAGGACATTGAGAAGCCACCTGCTGAGAAAGGGGCTATTGCCATCTGGTCTATGTTATGAAGCCAAATCATTACACTGATCCCATAATAAACCTCCTTTTCTTTTTGTGTCATCTGTTTTCCCTTCCACCACTGTTTTATATTAGCCTCAGGTTGCTGTTGGAGTTCAGGGACAAATAAGAGGTCATATAATGTAGGTCATTGCATAATGATGAAATATCAATTCTGTAGTCTGTCTCTAAGGCTCTGTCCTTGATAATATAGTGTGCTGTGGTGCTTATGAAGCTTTCACTCCACATTAGATATTATTGTTTTTAGCTCACGTGACTGTATAAGTTCACTTTCAGGTTTTTATGTGTTCAATCTTTATAAGTGGCAGTTAACGGATGAAGAAGTGAGGAGGTTATGCACAGTATTTCAAGGCAAGGAGGCCTGTAGCTATGATCAAAGGCAAAGGATGTAGAAAAATGTTCATTTAACAAACTTTTTAATATCTTTGTTTAAAGCACCTAAGTGCTAGGAAAACAAAGATAAATAATACACAACCCTATCCTTTGAAAAACACAGTCTAAACACAAGATTATGAACTGAGAGAGAAAATGATGGAAGGTAGAGAAATGACTGAGCTGACAGCTTGTGCCCAGGAAGCTCAGAGGATGCCAGAACCTTGACTTGCTCACTTCAGTGAAGGTCTCATCTTCCATTTAGCATGGCTTAATTTTGTCAACGCAAAGTTGATCAGCCTGTGAGGGACAGGCTTGTGCCATGAAAACTCACAAGAGGCTAATGTCTAAACCAGAGGGTCAATTTATTGCTTTATAGGGAGATGGTATAATTACATTGACTGTGGTGTTCTTTTATTTTTTTTTAGATTTTTTTGATGTGGACCATTTTTAAAGTCTTTATTGAATTTGTTACCGTATTGCTTCTGTTTTATGTTTTGTTTTTTTGGCCGCAAGGCATGTGGGATTTAGCTCCCCAACCAGGGATTGAATCCACACCCCCTGCATTGGAAGGTGACGTCTTAACCACTGGACTGCCAGGGAAGTCCCAACTGCAGTATTCTTGTTCAGTGTTCTTGTTCAATAGGAATATAATAATATCCACAAATGTGAGCCCCAAAAGTAATTTAAAATTTTCTTTTTAGCCATATTAAAAAAATAAAAAGAAACAGGTAAAATTAATTTTAACAGCATATTTTATTTAACCCAACTTATCCAAAATGTTATAATTTCAACAGGTAATCAAGAAAATTATTACTGAGGTAGTTTATTTATTTGTTTTTTCATACAGAGTCTTCAAAATCAGGGGTGGATTTTATACCTACAGCACATGTCAATTCAGATTAGCCCTATTTCAAGTACTCATGTGGCTATGTGAAGGTCTAGGATATGCCTTTCCTAGAAGAAGTTAACCGGGAGGCCAAGATAATAATCAGAAGACTCTCTGGTGAGCATGGAATCAGAACGGGGGGTGCTGGATAGTCTTGAAGGATACTTTATTGGCCTGACAAGCATGATGAACCTACCCTGATCCAGTAGAGTGTACCTTTTTGGTGGTTTTAGAGTTTGTTGCATTTAACATGTCTTGCATCAGCAGTAATACACTGATACTGCCAAATTCTTCTTTTGAGTTTATGTAAATCACTTTTTTCTATTAACATTTTATTCAAACAGGTTTAAATTTTTTTTACCTCTTTTATATTTAGTCATATTTGAATGCAGACTAGTCAATATTTGGTTTGTATGTTCCTAATCTCTTCAGCCAAACAGTTATTCTTTCATGGGGTTAATACTTTCTATATCTAGCTAATTTCATCCATGATGTGTTTTCTAAAAGTAAATATAAATTTATTATAGATGTATTTTAAGAATGTAAATTACAACCATATTACCAACAATTTGGAAAATAGAGAAGAACAAAATTTGCCCCAATACAATAATTGCTTATTAAAGTGCATATTTTTATTTAGTTGGACTAATAGACTATAAATCTATATTCTGTTTGTTTTTTCCCTTCATGTAATAATACATTAAAAAAAGCAGTTTCCCGCATTTTCAGAATTTCAAATGAAATGAAATTTCAAAACAAATGGAATTTCAAATGAAATAGAATTTTTTAATGTGTTTATTAATTCCATATCTGTACTCATACACAGATTGGCATGATAGATTTTTTAAAACATCCTTTACATGTAGTTATATATATTTTATAGCCTTTTTCTTATTGTGATAAAAAACCAACATGAGATCTACCCTCTTAACAAAATTTTAACTAAAATTTAACTACATTGTTAACTATAAACACAATGTTGTACAGCAGGTCTGTAGAACTTTTTCATCTTGCATAATTGAAACTTTATACCTATAGCCTTATTTTAAATTAATATATTAATTAATTGTTTTTTCTTTTACACCTGGGTGCCCCAGTGTTGGAGGCCCCTTGTCCCAGACTCCTCCGTGAGGAGTGTGGCTCATCCCACCTATTAAGCAAACCCCAGTCCTCCTCAGTGCCTTCCCTCCTACTCAGAGTCACAGTGCAGCGCCGCCTTGGCTCAGGGCCTGTGGCCAGGTGTCCGGGACAGGGCTCTGGCTCCGATGCTGTGCAGGGGCAGGACAGCCGGAGGCCAGAACGGGGGAGTGAACTGAACACGCAAGGGGCGCAAGTCTCTTCTGGGGCAGTGACGTGAGCCCCTGGCCAGGAACCATGGGGCCCCAAGGTCCAAGGCCAAAGCAACCCGAACGCACATCGTTGGGGCCGGTTGTTCCTCCCAGCAGTAGTGAGGTGTCTAGAATTCATCTCAGGAGACCATCGCTGTCTGTACCTGGAGCCTCTCCCCTGAAGAACAGACTCAGGGCACCGGTCTCTCGGACCCAGCCCAACTGCCAGCACCCTGCGATGGGGAAACTGGCCCATTTACCCAAGCCCCTCCATCCGGAAATGTTCTCTTTTCAACAGCATAGGGGACGGCTGCAGGCTGGGGCGAGGGCCAGGGCCTGGTCCAGGTGGGTGGAGTGTGGGGTTTCCCAGGAAGGTAAAAACAGAGTGCAGTTGGAGCGCGCAGAGTATACTTTGTGGCTTCGGGTGTGTGTGGAGGTGTAAATGTGGGTACAGATGGAGGGGCACGGAGGGAATGCGCTGGGACGCGCTGACTGCGAGAGGTGGCTCAGAGGATGGCGGGATTTGAAATAGAATTTTAATCTGTGGGTATGGCATACTTTATCCAATGCTTTTTGAATATTTATCTCTCTCTCTCCTTTATTATTGTTTTTCACTCTAGTGAACACCTTGACATTGTGATTACTTCCCCATATTTTAGGATAGTTCCTTAGAATAAATTCCCAGAAGTGGAATTTATAGGTTAAAGGATATTAATATTTTTATGACTTTCAATTCCAAAAGGATTTTTAACAAACTATCATTGATGATGAGAGTAACAGTTTTATTTCACCCATCCTTGTAATGGTTATATCTTTCTTCAAACATTTATTTAACAGGCTTATCCATTTATTTTTTCATTATTTATTGAGCACTTGCTGTGTTCCAGCAATGTTCTAAGCACTCATGACACAGCAGTGAATAAAACAGACAAAAATTCCTGCCCTCATAGATCCTCCTGGGTGAAACAGTCAACTAGATAAATAAATGAAATATGTGTGCTAAAGGGGAAAACTAAAGCAGGAAGGAGAACGTGAAGTGTCATTGGGGTGAGCATTTTAGAGTGGCTAGTAAAGGTTTCATTTGAATAAGTGACAAAATTCTAAAAAATGTTTTAAATTTAAATCACAAACCTACAGAAAACTTGCAAGCATAGTAGCAAAACCTTTTTTTTCCTGAACCATTTGAAAGTCAGTGACTTACCTATATAATGTTCCACCTTCCCCAAATATTTCAGGGTGTCTTTCCTATAAACAAAGACTTTTTTTGTTTTGTTTTTTTTTTGCGGTACGCGGGCCTCTCCCTGTTATGGCCTCTCCCATTGCAGAGCACAGCTTCCGGACGCGTAGGCTCAGTGGCCATGGCTCACGGGCCCAGCCACTCTGCAGCATATGGGATCTTCCCGGACCGGGGCACGAACCCGTGTCCCCTGCATCGGCAGGTGGACTCTCAACCACTGTGTCACCAGGGAAGCCCAAGACGTTTTTTTACTTAACCAAAATGTAACCATCAAAATAAGGATATTAACCCTGATACATTATTACTGTCTTATCCTCATCCCTACCCCCCCATCAAATTTTGTCAGTTGTCTCAATAATGCCCTTCATAGCAAAAAGATCCAGTTCTCCGTTATGACTTGTTACATTTAGTTATCTTGTCTCTTTAGTCTCCTTCAGTTTGAAACAGTTTCTCAGTGTTTCTTCAACTTTTATGACTTTGACACTGTTGAAAATTTCAGGCCACTTATTTTGTAGAATAGCCCTTAATTTAGGTTGTCTGCTGTTTCCTTATGATTAGACTTAAGGTTATACATTTTTGGCAGGAATATCACAGAAGCAATGCTGTATTCTTGTTGTATCTTATCAGATGGCACATAATTTCTATTTGGCCCATTACTGATACTGTTTACTTTGATCACTTGATTTAAATGGTGTCTTCCAAACTTCGCCACTTTAAAGTTAGTCGTCTTCTCTTTGTAATTAAGTGTTTTGTGGGGAGATACTTGATGACATTTCTCATCAAATTTTCAGTTTATTTGTCTATGTCTATATGAGCTCATAGTTTCCTGTTTTAATCAGTGAGCTAGTATCATTATTTTGGTGGTAAAACTATTTTCACATTTTCCCGTTGGAACATTTCAAGCTAAGCTTCTGTGTCTTTTCATCATGTCCCGATCATTCTTTGAACATGTCCTTGCTTTCTGGCATACCAAGATGTTCCAGGCTTATCTTGTACTTTCCTGCCCCAACCCTGGAATCAGGCATTTCTCCAAGGAGCCCTTGAGAATGCTATCTTGAAGCCACACTCTGTGCGCTAGGTATGCTCATTGCTATTGGCATTTTGCTCCTTCCAGGTACTTTCAGTGGACCGAGAATATTTTTGTATGTATACATATACATATATATAAACAATATATACATATATTTATTTATACTATGTTTATTATTTATACTATATTTATACTATAACTGTATTGAAAACCATGAGTTCACTTCAATTTCAATCCAACACTTCAGTTTTCATTCTAGTTTTATCCCTTTCCATCTTTGTACCTCTATACTGTATTAGTGGGAAATTAGCTGTCTTTATCCTCAATGTATTTACTTATTTGATCAAACCCTCTTTGTATAAATAATCTCTTCTTCCGCTGCCACCCTTTCCCCTGCCTCGATGCCCTTCTGACTGAGTATGGGCTCAATATGGGCTCCACCACTCCATGTAAGCATGTCTTCACCCTGCTCAGGTCTGACACCCCATATGCCAGGCCACCCCTCTGCATGGGTGCCCTGTTGGTCCTGCTTGGCTCTGACACACCACTATGGGCCAGTGTACCTTGTTCTGCCCCCACTGAATACCTTTAAGACTGAATTGCCAGGAAATGAAGGAAAGGGGAGGAGGAAAATAAAGGCAAATTTTTAGTAAAGACCCAAAGGAAATTAGAAAGTGAGCGATTTGATATCTTGGTAAGAGCACTCCAGATAAAGAATAGCAAATGCAAAGGCTCTGTGCTAGGAGCATGGCTTGTGTGGTTAGAGGGACACCAAAGTCACATGGCTAGAAGAAGGTAAGCAAGAGGGATAGCAATATTAGATGGAGTCATGGCGATAAGGGATGAGGTAGGGTAAGAAGGGAATAGATCATGTAGGGCTTGTAAAGTCTTTGGATTTTACTTTGAATGGGAATGGGCAACTATTGGAGAGTTGAGCAAAGGAGTGAGAGCATCTGCCTTAGGTTTTAACAGGTTCACTATGGCTACTCTCCTGAGAACAGAGGAAGAGGGGCAAGGACAGAAGCCAGCACACCAGTTAAGAGGTTATTGCAATAATCCAGGTGAAAGATGATGGTGGCTTGGATCCTGGTGGGGGTGGGGGAAGTGAATTGAATTCTGGGTGTATTTTGGAGGTGGAGCTGACAGAAATTGCTGACTGCTGAGATGTGGCATATGAGAGAGAGGAGTCAAGATGGTACCAAGATTTGTGGCCTGAGCAACAGGAAGAATGGAGTTGCCATCAACTGAGAAGGAGAAGACTGCAGGAGAATCTGGTTTGGGAGAGAGGGGCATTATCAGTAGTACAGAATGAGATATATTTGCATTAAGTTTGAGTCTGTTGTTAAAAATTCAAGTGGAGATGGCAAGTAGGCAGCTGGATATTCCAGTCTGAATTGGAGATATAAATTTTGGGAATCAGTGATAAATAGGTGCTATGTAAAGCCATGAGACTGGTTGAGGTCATTAGGTAATGAGTCTAAATACTATTGAATTCCTAGAGCACTTCAACATACAGAGGTTGGGGAGATGAAGAGCAAAAGAGCCTAAGAAGGAGCTGTCAGAAAAGTAGGAGGAAAAGTAGGTTAAAATGGTACCTTGTTGTTGCTTTCATTTGCATTTTTTTGGTTACTGGTTGCATGGTCCTTTGTAGATTGTTTATAACCTTTATCAATTAGGCTTCAATGATTTGATTTAAAAAAATCAATTGTATTAATTTTTTATGTAATAGGGATTTTAACCTTTTGTCATATTAGATGAAATATTTCTTCTCTTTGTCTTTTTGTTGTTATATGAATGTTTAAAATATTTATGTAGTAAGTAGTAAATCAATTAGTGTTTTTATTTGTGATTTATCTTCTTCTTATGAAACCTAGAAATTTGTCTCACCCTCCAGAGATTTGAAAATCATTTAATTCTACTTTATTCTAGCTTTTCATTGTCTTGATTTATTTTTATTAACCTTTGTTGTTGTTGTTGTTAACTTTATTTTACTGACTTTATTTTGTTTACCTTACAGAATTAGTCTTGGTGCATAATGTGAGGTCAGGGTTTAAACCCATTTCCTCAAGCAAAGGGCTCAGGCAATCAACACCAAGTATTATTTGGTTCAAGCAGGAATTCATAAATAGAAGGTTCAGGAGGATGCAAGGGGCCATGCACTCACTCTCCAGGAGAGTGGTGTACTTGCTTGAGTGCACCAGGTGTGCTGTGGTCAAACATGGGAGTGGGCTGAGAGTGGAGCTGAATTTGGGTGTCAAATAGCCTGAGCTTGGGTGCCAGCTCTTTCGGGAGCTGCTGGAAACACTAGCTGTCCAGCACTTGGAGACTTTGGAGGAAGGTGAGATCAGGCACCTCCAGATACCAGCCAGCTCATTGTCAGGCAACCCTGGGGGAGCCCCTGGGCCCATTCTTTGGACACTCTTTTTTGTCTCTCCATGCTCCCAAATTGTTAGTTTTTCCAGCACTATTTATTATTGAATCATCTATCCCTTTGCCAGTGATTTTTGATATCTCCTTTTTAGCAGATATTAAATTTTTATGGTTATATTTTACTTATGTCTAATTATTTAAAAATATTAATATCATTAACAGCAGGATAGTAAACTTCATGAAGTCAGATTTTAAGCATATATTAATTTTTTAAAAAATTAATTTATTTTATTTATTTATTTTTGGCTGTGTTGGGTCCCGTTGCTGTGTACGGGCTTTCTCTAGTTGTAGCGAGCGGGGGCTACTCTTCGTTGCGGTGCACGGGCTTCTCATTGCGGTGGCTTCTCTTGTTGCGGAGCACGGGCTCTAGGCACGCGGGCTTCAGTAGTTGTGGCTCACGGGGTCCAGAGTACAGGCTCAGTAGTTGTGGCGCACAGGCTTAGCTGCTCTGCGGCACGTGGGATCTTCCGGGACCAGGGCTTGCACCCGTGTCCCCTGAATTGGCAGGCGGATTCTTAACCACTGTGCCACCAGGGGAGCCCAAACATATATTAATTTGATATGCAAAACATATACTCTCATTTAATACAGGAACAGGTTAACGTTAAAAGAAAGCATTATTTTATGTATTTACTATTCTTATTTCTGAGAAGTCTTAAGTTTTGTCTGTAATATCAATAGACTTTTCTCTCTAGCTTGAGTACTATGGTTCTCTACAGTAGAGAATTTTCCAATAAAGACAATGCTTAAAATAATGGTTTTCTATTTAATTAAAGCGGATATTTGCAAGTAGGTTTATTTTCACCTCACTTTTGAATACATTTGAATTGTTGTTATACTCTTTTTTTTTTTGGGCCGTGCCGCTTGGCCTGTGGCATCAAAACCACTCCCCGAGCAGTGGAAGCCTGGAGTCTTAACCACTGGACTTCCAGGGAAGCCCCATGTTGTTATACTTTTGAAGGTGAGGCATTTGTTTATTATTCCTTTATAATTATAGGTGGCTGCTAACATTCTGGTTCATCTTTTTTAAGTACCTAAAAGATGCCCTCTCAGTCTGAAAATAAAATTATCCATTGGAAAATAAAACTAGTAAGATTAGTACTGAATACTAAAAATGAGTCTTGCCTATAAATATAGACTGCGAATCTTAAATAAAAAGACAAGCAAATAAATACTAAAATATATTGAAAGAATAATTAATCACAACTGAGAAATGCTTATCTCAGAAATTTGAGGATGGCTTAATAATAAGAAATCTAATCTTAAAACATAGAAAATGAAAAATCCAAGATCTTTTCAGATGCTGAAAAGATATCTGATAAAAAGTAAACATTCTATTTTAAGTACTTATTAGGAATGGAATAGAAGGATACCTCAACATGATAAAAATATTTTTCAAAATAACAGTTTTCTTCTTTCTTTCTTTCTTTTTTTAATTGAAGTATAGTTGATTTACAATGGTGTGTTAATTTCTGCTGTAGAGCGAAGTGATTCAGTTATACATATACATACGTTCTTTTTTATATTCTTTTCCATTACGGTTTATCACAGGAAATTGAATATATTTCCCTGTGCTATGCAATAGGGCCTGGTTGTTTATCCATTCTTAAAATAACAGTATTATTCTTAATGGCAAAAAAAATTAAGGATGTTTCCATTAAGATGAGGAGCAAAATTAAGGAAGCCCGCTATTGCCTGTGCAAATAAATGAAGACCAACCAAATGAGAAAAGCAAAGGCTATTTATTCTGAGCTTGCTATAGCAAAGGAATCAGCCTCTGTTACCTGAGTTTTGTCAATGACTCAAAATCAGGTGCAGAAATGGGAAAGCTTCATAGTGGAAAAAGGGAAGGCTTCAGGTGTGCGCTGGTTGGAGGCTGCTGGCGTGGAGAAACTTGTAGGCAGGCTAACTAGAAATGGGGCATCCTATGTGATTGGTTAGGGGTGCATATTTGGCTTTCTATGGTTGGTTCCACATTGGAAGTGGGGACCAAAATTAGGGAAGCTGTCAGTTATTAATGAAGTCCTGGCCATTTTGAGCCATTTGTTAGAGAAGTTATTGTTTAGCTACTTGGATTGTCACTATAGATAGCAGCCTGGCTTCCTGCAAGTCTGACATAGCAGGCTGGCTTCCTGGGTTGTTTATTGTAGATAAGGGGTTGGTTTCCTGGGCAGGTGGGTGCAGCTGGTGGGTCAGGTTTCTATTTTCTATATGGTCTGGCCATTATCCATTTTTATATTTAGTCTCTCACTATAATTTAAAATTGTTTTGAAATTTCTGACTCATGCAATAAGATAGTAAATAAATAAGTGGTTTAAATCCTTGGGGGAAATAGATGATAGAATTTTTATGTTAAACTGAACATTTGAATTAATAAAGTAGTTCAGGAAAAAAAAATCACTCTACTATTCTGGCAATAATTAGGTAGAAAATGTAATGAAAAATATCTCATTCACTATATCAACAAATAAAATTCATAGGCATGCTTTTATTGAGGAATGTGTTTGACCTATATAATCCAAACTATCAAATTATTACCAGAGAGAAAAAATATTGGAAACACCCTTTAATAGAAACACCCTTAGTTTTTCACCACTGAATGAAAGGAGAGGCATGCTAAGTTTTGGATGGAAACCCTAAACATTTTGAAGATTTCACACCATCTTAAATCAACTTAAAAATTCAATACAATTCCCATTTAAATTCCTTATGGAGGTTTTTTAGGGAAAAGAAAACCTTATGGAGGTTTTCTAAGCCCTAGGGATACATCTGTGAATAAGATGTTACAATTTAAAAGTAATCAGGTGTAATATAATGTGTTATCTTCTCTTCTTATGAATTGTTATTATCATTGACAAATGTAATTTTATGAAGATAAGAAGACGTAGACCTGATATTAAAAAATTAGTGATAAAAATTTTTAAAGAAATCAAGTTAAAAAAAAATGTGTTATTTTTTCCCTAAATTCCTATTATAGCATAATATTGCTTTTTAAAAGCAGGTATATTAAAATGATAATTTAAAATTCTCATTAGATTAACAAAATTAAAAAAAAATCCTTATTACTGAAATATATTTAGATAGGATTATTTCTAATAATTTATTCTAAGGAAATAATCTGTAAAGCAGATAGTGAGTGCACTGGGCTGTTCACTGCAGGGTTAATTATATTAAGGAAAAACTGGAAGCAGCCTAAATGTCCAACAACAGAGTAATAGTAAATTATTCTTTACTCATAAGTAGGATATTATGGTGTTTTGAAATAATTTAAATGAAAAAGGGAAACACTGGAGTTGAAAGGAGCATTGGTAATCATAGCCTCTTCATTTTACTAGATAGTCTGGAGAGGTAAAGTGATTTGCCCAAGGGTACACAGTAAGGAAGTATGCATTGTGGTTACCAGCATGGGCTCTGGAGTAAACTGAACTGACTTCGAATCTTTACCATTTACTAGTGTTATGAAGTTGGGGCTCATATGATCCCTGAGACTTAATTTCCTCATTTGTAAAATGGAGATGATAATAATAAGGCTTTGTGAGAGTTAAATGTACCTGTTGCAGATCAAGTCCTTAATAAATATTTGTTATTAATATGCATGTAATATAATAAAGAATATATCTAGTCTTTGTTGCCAGTTCCTGGCACAAGCTTCAAAAACTTGGAATTTCCTGAGTATCTTTTGTTATTCATTACAAGCCCCTTTCTACCATACCTGAATTTATGCTAATGAAATGACTCTTGGTGGGGCCTTAGATAGTTTCAAGTGAGGGACTGGCCATACCAGAAAGACCTAGCACATGATTAAAGGATTGGAACTTTCAACCCCACTCCCCTAACCCCCACTCCCAACCTCCTGGGAGGGGAGAGGGACTGGAAATTGGATTCAGTCACGTGGCCAGTGATTTAGTCAATCATACCTATGCAGTGAAACCCCAATAAATATTCTGGATCTGAGGCTCCGTGGAGCTTCCTGATTCATAGACACATTAATGTGCCAGGATGGTGATGCACTGGATTGCATAAGGAGAAGGCATGTGTCCCCCTCCTTCCGTCCCCCACCCCAGACCTTGTCCTATGTTTCTCTTCCATTTAGCTATTCCTGAATGGTATTTTTTATAATAAACTTTTAATTGTAACTACAGTGCTTTCAGTGAATTCAGTGAGTTGTTCTGGCAAATTATCAAACCTGAGGGGTTGTAAGAAACCTGAGAATTTGTAGTCAGCAGATGTGCAGGTGGCTGGTGTCTGAAATGGGGGCAATCTTGTGAAGGACTTTGCCCTTAACTTGTGGGGTTTGCACTAACTCTCAGTAGATAGTGTCAGAGTCGAATTGTAGGACACCCAGTTAGTGTCAGAGAACTGGTGTTAAAATGCAATACAACTAACATACTAATGATAATAATCGTACCACTATTCTCCGAGTCCTCAAATTCTGTCTTACCTCATTTCTTATCTCCTATAACCAGTCTCTCTTGTATGTCCTATTCTTTATAAACCTTATGAGACCATTTTATTTGAGGCATCACAAACATGTTCTATTCCTAAAGTAACTCTCTGCATGTTATTGTGTCTTTTTCTCACATGAGTTTTACATAATAATGACAACTTAATTTTCCCAAATGGATAGTTTCATTAGTAATGCTCTTTTACCTAAAAATATTCTGCGGGGGAATTCCCTGGTGGTCCAGTGGTTAAGATACTGGGCTTTCATTGCCGGGGCCTGGGTTCAATCCCTGGTTGGCAAACTAAGATCCTGCAAGCTGCACGGCGTGGCCAAAAAACTAAAAAATAAAAAAAATAAATAAATTTACGAAAAAACAATTCTGTGGCACAACCCATTGCTTATTCATCAAGGTCTTCTACAACTCTTTCCTGTGTTATTTTCATTCTTCCCCAAGATGTAGTCTACTTTCTAGCCACATTGAACTTCTCATTACCATATGTTGTGGGTTGAATTGTGTCCCCCCAAAACACATGTCCAAGTCCTAACCCCCAGTACCTGTGAATGTGATCTTATTCGGTAATAGAGTCTCTGTAGATGTAATCTTTGTAGATGTAGTTAAGACGAGGTCATCCTGGATTAGGGTGGGCCCTAATCCCATATGATTGGTATGCTTGTAAGAATAGGAGAAGAGACACAGACACACATGGAAGACAGTCATGTGAAGAGAGACACACACAGGAGAATGTGATGATGGAGGCAGAGATTGGACTGATGTGTCTATAAGCCAGGGAGCACCAAGGATTTCAGGCAACCATGAGACGCTAGGAAGAGGCAAGGAAAATTCTCCTCTAAAGCCTTTAGAGAGAGCATGGCCTTGATAACACCTTGATTTTTTATATTTATCGTTCAGAACTATGGGAGAATAGATTTTTGTTATGTCAAGCCGCTTAATTTGTGGTACTTTGTTACAGCACCCCTTGGAAAACAGTATACCGTATCTCTCTGGTTTTGGTCACACTTTCCCCTTTGCTTGGAATGTCCCCCATCTCTATTCACTAAGATCCTATCCATTGTCAGGGCAGTTTCTTTTATGGATCCCTCTGGATTCAGTCTTTCTCTAACATATCCTTGGATTGCTTGTCTAGAGGTCCCACATGATGTGGCTGTTAGTCTCTTATCATCATTCTTCTGGTCCCCACCAAAATGAAAACTCCTGGAGGGCAGGAATTGTCTTTGCATCTTCCACCTTTTGCAGCAGTGCCTTGTTTATAATGCTTGTTTAGATTTTTAGAATTCCTTAGTTATCAGTTGCCTCATTACAGAAGTGCAAGAAGGGAAAAATTTCAAGTATAGGTTAAAAATAGCTAGAGTTTACTTGAAATATTTTTCCTTAAACTCATACTTTACTTGTTGCACTTTTATGTAATTTTATGTTACATAAACCATAAAGTTCTCTAGAGGCATTTTACCATATCACAGAAGGAGAAAAAAAAATTGTATAAAGCATTCCATAAGAGAAATACAGTAAAATCTCCAAATTACTATATATATATGTAATCCATATATTGCCAATTCAGATTAAACTGCTTAGTACAAAGGACACCTTGATGCCCAAAGTGATGCCAGGTGAAAATAAAGAAGATGTTCTGTAATGAATTAATTTACTCTGTAGACACTATTTTAAAAGTTTAAATCACCAGATGATATTGAAACCTGACAGGAGGAGATGAAGCAAGAGAATTTCTGAAGCTTACTTTCTTAAACAAGTGCTAAGCTAAAATAATTTCTTCCATTTCAAATCAAGGAATGTACCTTTTGGCCAATTTAGGAAACAGCATCTGGATTAAAAATTCTTGTTTTTCATAAGTACTTTGGAAAAGATGAGAAAATAATCTGTATACAGAGTTTTCTTCATAAAGTTTCAAGAGTCAAAATCATAAGCAGTAATGAACGTTGTTTGGAATTGTATCTTTTCCAAATTTGTCAGTGGGTTGGCAAAGTGGGAGTATATGCCATTGTTTAGTTATTTGAAGGTATTGTAACCCTTAAAGATTGTAATTATAATTCCTTAAAGAGTGTCTGAATAATACTTCTCCATGAAAAGGAAGAGTTTGTGGATGCTTGCCATCAAAAGGATTATTGGGAATTACTATATCAAAATGAGGCACCACAGGTGCTGTGTGATGAGCCTCCACAGTGACAGCTTTCACTGTTAAAATACTAGTGAAATGAGATGAGAATAAAATTTCAGCCAGTTCTCTCTACCTACATGAAAGGGATAGGCCTATTTTTCATAATATATCAAGCTCAGTTCTCTCCTACAATGACTTAACTTGTTTATAACAACTGCTACAAAGGTCAGCTTTCTGCTAAAGGGTCACATCAAAGTAGCATTGTTAACTTTGCCATTTTTGTCTTTTGAAGTCAGATTCTATTTTATGAATCAAATTTCAACTTGTTTAACAGCCAGTGTAGTTGGGCTACTGGACTTTTTTTTGTCTCTTGAGATTCGATAGGTAGCTATTGCCACATATTTAAATGCGTGTTTCATGTCCACTAAATTTGTCTTGCAGTGCTAGAGCAGATTCTCCTCATTGTATGTGTACTAGCCTCCAGGTTTTAATCTTGAGATTCATGTTATTAAAGGTGAATAGCAAGTATGTTTTAGTAAAATGTGATAGTTATTAGCAACCAGAGAAAGAGAGCCCCTGTACCTTTAAAAATTATGAACATGGTAATAATATGAGAGGTAATTACTCAAATGCTGAAATTCTGAATTAACAGGATATTAAAAGTACTAAAAGAGAAATGAAATGTTCCTGTATTAGTTTCTTAGTGCTGCTACAACAAATTACCACAAACTTAGTCACTTTAAATAATACAAATTACTTTTTGTATAGTTCTGGAGGTCAGAAGCCTGAAATGGGTATTATGGGAATAAAATCAAGGTGTCGGCAGAGCTGTGTTCCTTCTGGAGGCTCTAGTGGGGAAGTCATTCCTTGCCTTTTCCAGCTTCTAGACATGGCCCACATTCCTCAGCACGTAGCCTCTTCGTCTTCAAAGCCAGCTATTGCATCACTGAGACCTCCACTTCCATCATTCTATCTCCTCTGACTTTCCTGTCTCCCTCTTTCACTTATAAGGACCCTGTGATTGCATTTGGCTCAGCCAGATAATCTAGGGTATGCTTCCCATCTCAAAATTGTTAATGTAATCATACCAGCAAAATCCCTTTTGCCATGTAAGGTCGCATATTCACAGGTTCTGGGGATTAGGACATGGACTTCGGAGGAGAGGTGGGGCGATTATTCTGCCCACAGGCTTCTAATTGCGGTGGCTTCTCTTGTTGCAGAGCACCGGCTCTAGGTATGCAGGCTTCAGTAGTTGTGGCACGCGGGCTCAGTAGTTTGGTGCACGGGCTTAGTTGCTCCACGGCATGTGGGGTCTTCCCGGACCAGGGCTCGAACCCATATCCCCTGCATTGGCAGGCAGATTCTTAACCACTGTGCCAGCAGGGAAATCCCTTCCTTTAGCTTTTTATTTTGATCCATGTCATGTAGCTTTTCTATGTTGTTGTTTTTAACTTTTCTATGTACATTGTATTTAAACAATATGCATTCTGAATCATTTGGTTGTCCTTTAAAAGATCAGAGCCTAAAACCTCTTTGTCCCTGGCTTTATTATATGACTAGAAGACTTTCTAACTGAATTTAATTAGAGAGGATAGAATGAAACCAATATGAACGTTCAGCAAAGCAACAGCCTCTAAGAGGTCAGGAGTGATCACAAACTGCTCTGTGCAGCTAAAATAGATTTCCATTCCAAGGTTCTGCTAATAAGAGCTTGACAATTGTAGAGCTTTAATGCTTTCAATTTCACTAAGCAATAAATAAAATATTAGATCTGAATGTGTTAATAAAAATGATATGTTTTTAATTATATAAGTGAATTAAAATTGTTTATTGATTCTTATTTCTTGTTTATTTCTCCAGTAAAACCAATTGGGCCAGTGAGAAATTTGATGAGGGGAGGAAGTTTCATTCAATGTCAGTCCAAACTACGTTTTATTTTTAAAATATCTAGTCCTCAGTCATTTGTAGGCTTTAAAATTCATAGAATCAGGACTTACACACATAAAGCACTTACATGAGGAAAAAGTCATTCATAGCAGATCTGAATAAACCCTCCTAATTAAACTTCCTAAGTCCAGATTTGAAACATCCTCTGGTATTTTATAAGAATTTTCATATTATGTTTACGACCAGTACAGATTCTCTGTTGCCTGACCCTCTAAATTTTTCTAGAACACAGTACAGACACTCATACCTCCCCCCACCCTTTCCCAATCATGTTCCCTATATTCAGCTAGAAGTGCAAGCTTTATTTTCTAAGCACTTTGAAAGGAAGTGAATAGATCTAAGAAGTGAAGCTGGAACATAACGGAGTAAAGAGTTTCCCACCAGCCAAGATTTTGGGGGTGGGGAGAAGAACTGAAAATCTTAATTCTCTATATTTTTGTTTTTCATGCAGAAATGAAAGTTTCTTTTATTTCACTCAAATGAATGAATCTAGAGAGACTTTTTTTGTTTATAACTTTCAGGACTAATATGAATGTTTTGGACAGCCTTTAGCAGTTCTCAACCAGGGACGATTTTGCTCCCCAAGGGACATTTAACAATGCCTGGAGACATTTTTGTTTGCCACAAATGAGGTAGGGGTGCTACTGCATCTAGTGGGTAGAGAGGCTGGGGATGCTGTTCAACATCCAACATTGGACAGGGCTGCCCCCACAGCAAAGACTTATTGGCCTCAAATGTCAATAGTATGAAGTTGAAAAATCTTTGGTCAAGAGGACGCTATCTAATTTTTGACAGACTTTGATATGTCAGTATTTAAAAATTTTATTCTAAAAGTGTAAGCACTAGAGGGCAGTACCTGCCCAACAGTTGTGACTGATATTACTTTACTTTGGGGGTCTTTCTTTGAAGTTAAAGAGGAGCTCGTGATTTAGGTTACTTGAAGATAACTGACTTTAGGAGACCCTTAAAGAACTGTTTAAGTAATTCTAGGCCAAAAGGCAGTTTTAATGACTACTCTTTCTGAAATCAGTAAAAGCAGAGCAAGCATTTTTTTTCTTCTTTTTATAAATGATGCCCTGTGAACTTTTGCCAGAGAAAGGGGGAAATTCACGCTACGTTTTTCACACACAGAAACACTATCATTGCCACCTACACTTCTATTTGCTCTGTCAAAGAAGGTGATGGAAAGTCGCTATTCCTAGGGCATGTGGATCATTGTAATGCTGTGGAGGATGTGTCTGGGACAGGGGGACTAACAGCAGAAAGGCAGAGCTGATTGAACCCATTAAATGAGGTAGAGTCTGAATCAGCTCTTTGAATCTTCAAAACAGGTAAATAATAACCAGTTTGTTTGAAGTTATTTACATTAGTTAACTATGGAAGAATGCAATACCATTTTCTGTTTTTTTCCTAAGGATCAGTCCACTTTTTAAGAATGAAACAATATTTTCTCTTTTCAGTGTGAGACATCCAGGCTGAAGCCTAAGATTTTAGGTCTTTTAATAAAAATTGAACCTCCCTCCCCTAAACAGGACAAACCATTTGCTAAACTCACATTAAACCTACACATTCCTTTTTATTTATTATTAAACATTCAAGGTGTACAACACAGTATAAAGAATGGACATTTATGAACCAGTCCAATTGAAACCTTCTGTGCACCCTTCTCCAATTGCATCCTTCTCTTCCTGTCTCTCACCCTGCCATCATGCTCAGGTGCCCAGGTAAATGACTTTGATGTTAAACAATCCCATCTGTTTCTTCATAGTTTTATTATATATGCTAAATATGCACAGTAATATATAGTTTTTGCATATTTAAAAACTTTCTATAAATGGCATGTAACTAAACTGTAATTTGTGTTTCCCTTTCAACGTTATGTTCATAAGATTTATCCATGTTGATACAAGTATCTCCAGTTATACCAATATTATTTATCATCCTCCTATTATAGTTATTTAGGTTATTTCCAATTATTTGCTAATCCACATAATGATGTTATGTATGTTCTCATATGTAGCTGTTTTTGTGCATGTGTGAGAGTTCTCTAAGGCAGGAGTCAGCAAACTATGGCCTGGTCCATAGGGCTTTCCACCTGTGTTTGTATGATCCAGAAGGTAAGAATGGTTTTTACATTATTGAATGGCTTTTAAAAGTTTAAAAAGAAACACTGATATTTTATGACACATGAAAATTCAAGTTTCAGTGTCCATAAATAAAATTTTATTGGAACAGCCATGCTCATTTGTTTATATATTGTCTATGGCTGTTTTCAGGCCCAGTGAGTAGTTGCAACAGAGATTAGATGGCCTGCAAAGACTGAAATATTTACCTTCTGACCCATTATAGAAAAAGGTTGCTGCTTTCTGCTCTAGTGTATACACATAGGATGGAATTGCTAGGTGGCAGCTATTTATATTTTGCTCTCATCAATTAAATCTAAGTTTAAAAGTGCAAAATCCTATAATCTGTTGCATCAGATTGTATATTTTCTCAAACTCTGAAACAGATATGAAAAGAATTCTCTGAATCTTACGCTTTCATTTGGTTTAAGTAATGAGCTTAAACACATCTTTGTTGTAGCTTCTTTCCCCTTAGCTCTGGGTAGGTACTAATTGGTGCAGTGGTACAGAATACTAATTAGGTTTATCATTCTTTTGAAAGGGTGCTGGGAATGGGGAAAAAACTAGGAAAATTTTTATAATTTTTGAGCTTACTTTTAAGGCCTTTTAAAAAAAATAAATTTATTTATTTTATTTATTTTTGTCTGCGATGGGTCTTCATTGCTGCGGGCGGGCTTTCTCTAGTTGCGGCAAGTGGGGACCACTCCTCGCTGCAGTGTGTGGGCTCCTCACTGCGGTGGCTTCTCCTGCTGCAGAGCACGGGCTCTAGGCGAGCGAGCCTCAGTAGTTGTGGCTTGCGGGCTCAGTAGTTGTGGTGCACGGGCCTAGTTTCTCCGTGGCACGTGGGACCTTCCCGGACCACGGCTCGAACCCGTGTCCCCTGCATTGGCAGGCTGATTCTTAACCACTGCGCCACCAGGGAAGTCCCTTAAGGCCTCTTTTAAATATCCAAGAATATGTGATCTTAAAAAAACCCAAGTAGTTCAGATTGACTTTATTGGTCATTGGCTTTACTGCCCTCTACTAGAATGTAAACCCAATGAAGACAGCAGTTTTTGTCTAGTTTTGTTTATACTTGTAAAAATGCCTAGCACATAGTAGATGTCCAAGGAATACTTAGTAGTTGAATGAATGGATATATAGAACATAATCCATCTGAATTAAAGCTTGAAATTCATTGAACTACCTGGATATTTATAATACATCCCTTAATATTAAGCAACACTATATTTGGAATTATACAAGATATTTCCTGTTTTCATCTAGGTATTTTAAACAGTAAGGGCATAGTTTGTGACTTTGCTCTCCTTGGTGAATAATAATGATGATGAAAATAGCTAACACTAGTCTGTAAGTGCTAGGCACAGTTCTAAGTGCATTACATGTGTACAGTCATTTAATCCATATACTGATAAGAGCTCTAGGAGCTAGGTACTATCATTATCATCATCTCCATTTTTACCAATGAGGAAACTAAACACAGAGAGTTTAAATAACTGCCTAGGGTTATAAAGCTACTAAGTGGTAAAACAGAGATTTGAAGCCAAACAAATTTTGGAAGAATATATATATATATTTTTTGCCAAGTCATGTGGCTTGAGGATCTTAGTTCCCCCACCAAGGATTGAACTTGTGCCCTCCGCAGTGAAAGCGTGGAGTCCTAACCACTGGACCGCCAGGGAATTCCCTGGAAGACTGTTTAAATCCAGGAGGAGGGGTCTTTGAAGTCCTGTAGTCCCTCAGGGTAAGCCATATAATAGGAATATAACGTGAGCCAATTTTTTAAAAATGAATTAATTAATTTAGTTTTGGCTACGTTGGGTCTTCATTGCTGTGTGCGGGCTTTCTCTAGTTGAGGAGAGCGGGTGCTACTCTTCATTGTGGTGCAAGGATTTCTCATTGCAGTGGCTTCTCTTGTTGCAGGGCATGGGCTCTAAGCGCACAGGCTTCAGTAGTTGTAGCACACGGGCTCAGTAGTTGTGGCTCGCAGGCTCTAGAGCACAGGCTCAGTAGTTGTGGTGCACAGGCTTAGTTGCCCCGCGGTATGTGGGTTCTTCTGAGACCAGGGCTTGAACCCGTGTCCCCTGCATTGGCGGACGGATTCTTAACCACTGTGCCACCAGGGAAGCCCCTGAGTCACGTTATTTACTTTAAAATTTTCTAGTAGCCACGTTTAAAAAGTTTTTTAAAAATTGGTGAAATTAATTTAAATAATATATTTTATTTAACCTAATTAACAAAATATTATCATTTAAACATATAATCAATATAAAGATGGTTAAGATATTTTACATTATATTTTCATACCAAGTCTATAAAATGTGATATGTATTTTACACTTACAGCATATCTGAGTTTGCAGGAGGCACATTTCAAGTGCTTGATAGCCACATGTAGCTAATAGCTACTTTAACTGAACAGTGTAGCTCTAAGTTATAGAAGAGGGAATGTAAACCTTGAAAGCACATAAGTTGTCCAAAGTCATGCAATTCGTTGGGTGACTCACAGGTAAAGGTAAAAATTTTATGATTTTGGAGGTTGTGGGAGCAGTGCCAGGGATGATGGCCAATGAGAGTTTCTAAAACTCTGAGAAATGGACCAGGACCAGGGCAGGCCTGTAGAAATACAGGGGTAATGTGAAGTCCTCTAGAACCACTAAGTAGGTCTCAAATGGATTGGTTTTAATGGCCAAGAGGTTATTTGTTCACATTCTGAATTGAGGTTCATCTGGCACTTATTTGTCTGCCTAATATGGCGAGAGTAGTATTAATATACTGCATTTTTAGTAACTACCTGTCAATTATAGTAACTGGTCTCAATTATATTTGATCATTTTGCTAGCTGAACTCTACTTACTAGCTCTTTACCAATTAGAGAAACAGTCATCATCATGAAGTTCTGATTATATGCAGAAGAGCTGGGGAGTGGGTGGTAGGTTCACTATGTAAAAACCATATGATCTTGGCTCTCATTAAGCTTGAAATCGAGTGGGAAAGTAATATTAGTATAGAGATTTAGTTAAATTTTAAACTATAGTCCTAAAGTGCTAAACTCCCAAAGTACTAAATTCATGGTTCCAGAAATGCAGAAGGAGAGAGAGTTCATCATGGCTTCTGAGTTAAAATGAAATAACTAGTTATTTCAAAAACAACTTCATATTCATCCTAGCAGTCACACTGGCATTATTTACACATTATAGAGACAGTATGTTTTAAAGTTAAGCTTAATTTGTTTTGTTCCATTATGAAAAGGACCCTTTGAAAATTTTGAAAATATAAAAAAAGAAAAACATGAATCCATAATTCTAAAGACAACTATTTCTGTATATTTCCTTCTAAGTCTTTTAAAAACATTAAAAAGACTTGTGATCATGAAATAGAATTGTTTATTTTGGTTTTTTCCTTAAAATTATATCACAAGCATTAAAAATGTTCATCTATTTCATTTAAAATACCTACTTGACGATAGTGAGATGTGTCATCATTTGTTCAGCCATGCCCATTTGATGCTTCAGTGACCATCTTTGTGAACCAACTCTTTTTTGTATTTAGGTTTTTTTCCTTAGGTCCAATTCCTGGAAGTTGAGCTGCCAAGCTAAAGAGTATACCATTTTTAAGGTTCCTGATATATTTTGACACATTGCTTACTGGAAGTATTGTCCCCATCAGCGTGAGGCCCATTTCATGGCAGTCAACAGCACTGAAGTAGTCTCATTTGTTTTTCATTTGCTAAGTTGGGAGACAAAAAATGTTATTATATTGTTTTAGTATCAATTCTTTGATGACTACTATTAAGTACGAACAATTCCTCATATTTATGGTTATTTCTTTGTGTTTTGTTTGTTTGTTTGTTTGTTTTTTTGCGGTACGTGGGCCTCTCACTGTTGTGGCCTCTCCCGTTGCGGAGCACAGGCTCCGCACACGCAGGCTCAGCGGCCATGGCTCACGGGCCCAGCCGCTCCACGGCATGTGGGATCCTCCCGGACGGGGGCACGAACCTGTGTCCCCCACGTCGGCAGGCGGACTCTCAACCACTGCGCCACCAGGGAAGCCCGGTTATTTCTTATTTATTTATATTATTATATACTTTGTAATTTTCTCAGGTTTTATCAGTTTGTTTCAGTTCTTGATGTGTTAAGACATTGCTAGTTTTTTTTTTTTTTAATGGATAGTGTTGATAGTTCTTTTAAAATAATATTCCTTTAAACACCAGTTTTCAACATGTAGGGTTTTGGGATTCTAAAAAATATATTATTTGGGGAAAACATTTAGTTTCCATTCTTTTTAGGCACTCTTTGAACTGCTTTCTTATGCTGTCAATGGGTGTGGGCTCAAGTGGTGTAAACTACTTATACTAAGCAATTACTTTAAGAAAAATAAAATTACAAAGATACATTTTCTGTAAAACATACATTGGGTATACAAAAGTGTGGTAAAAAATGTTTTTGGGAAAAAAATGCTTTGGGGAATATTTACTACTTTGAATTATCTGCACTATTTTCCTACGGTAGTGCCAATAGAGTAGATTGTGTGTGAAAAGATTTTCTGAGTTTATTTATTTATTTATTTATTAAAGTTTATCTTTTGAGATAAAATTCACATGTGAAAAGATTTTTACCTTCAGATTTTGGAAGACTATATTGTTTAATTTAGAAAGGAGGCATGGACTGTGTACCTCTTCTTATGTACCCCCAAACCTGAAGTATGCCTTATTGTTAATTCCTAGTGCTCAGGACTGAATTTTTTTTGTTATTTTAAATTAGTGCTCGTTTCTATGGGCTGCAAACTTTTCCCAATAGCTGAAGCAGAGACTTCTGGGCACTGTTTTATTTCTTCTTTCTTCACAGTTTTAAAAGAGCCCCTTGCCTCCTCTGTTTGTCATTACGTGTACTGAAGTACAGAATAGAAAATGCAAAACAAGACAGCTGTACAGGAGGTTTTTCTTTTTAAAGAAGTTGATAGACAAATGGCACAGGGTTCACTGTTCTCGCCAGCTGAGAGTTTAGCTTCCAGAAACCGCTACTTTAGGGGAACAAGTGAAGTAGTGTGGAAGGCCTGAAAGGCTTCATTGACACAACAGCCGGGAGGCTCTTGTACTACTTTGTCTGGTATGCAGTGCCCTTCGGAAACCAGCTCTTCAGAACTCTACACCCCCAGCATCCCCAAAAGCTTAAAATATTAGGCTTTTTTATTTTTGGTGGGTTTTTTTTTTTTTGCCACTATACTTGGTTTTCTAAGTGAAATTACTGAAAAGGAGTTTGTTTTTGTTTATCTTTTGCCTTTGAGTGTCAGTCAGTGATTCACATAATCTCTTGGCTTGCTTAGTGGTAACACTGGGGCTCTGGGCAGTAGGGCCAAATAGTTGAACCTAACAAATTAGTGGCCCAGCTTTAGTATTTGCTTTCTGAACTAGAATCTAAGTGCTGCAGCAAAAAGGAGTCCTTGGGTGGGGGAAATAAGACAAATTTGAAGCTGATGATTCTCAGCTGTCTTGAAGGTTGATCTGGAGAGATTTAAGTTTATGCTAAGGAATAACTTTCCAGTAGAACAAGATATTAAAAGTTGTTAGATTTGTATCAGTGAAGTTGTAGACTCACTTGTAGACTTTGAGAGAGTGCTTCAAGGAAGACACAATCATCTGTGGCATGTCGGTTTGGTATAGAAGGGCTGAGGCCAGGCAACCTTTTCATCAATGGTTTTCATTCAAGTATTAATAGAGCTCCTATTATGTGTCTAGCCCTGAGAAAGGATGTGGCCTGTGCTCCCGAACTTTGAGGAGCTCAGAGTCGTTGACCCATAGGCTGTGGAAGATCCTTAGAGATAAGCGGTTCAGCCTTATTCTGCAGGGAGCATTGAGGCCCGGAAAGTTGACTTGCTCGAGATTACGTGGAGTTCGTGGCAGATTTTTGACTAGAAGCTAGATCATTTTACTCCCAGTTTGGTATTTTTCCATTCGACTCTTGTTGAAAGTGCCTATTGCTGTCAGAGAACAATTCAAGACAAGATATGCTGAAGTGCACATGGGAAGAGTTCATTGCTACCTGGTGTTATCTGGAAGTGTGACAGATTTTGAAGAATGGGTATGGTGTGGACATTACAAAAGAACCAGAAAAATCTGGTCTCTGTTCTGTGTTGTTGGGGGATATTTACATCGTTCAGTTCAAGTATGAGCCTTTAAATGTTATCTCTGTTGGAGCACGTGCACACAGGAAGTTCCCTTATTAAACATCAAAATGGAAGCTGGGTGAGGGTTGGGAGGTTGGAGGTGGGAGGGGAAGTGCAGTCCAAGTGATTCACAGATTTCTGAGTAAACTTGGCCATCACACATTGGAGGATGAACTTTGAGTTCATTGCTAGAACTTGGGGTCTATGACGAGAGGGGCCCTTGTGGAGCTCTTGTGGAGGTCTTGAGGTAAAGAACTTGAGCGACCCCCCTGGAACTTCTGCCTGGCTGCTAGGAATTAGTTCTTGGCCTTAATATTTGATCTCTTCTCACTCTATGCCTATGCCTATAGGTTTCCTTTCCCATTTAAGAGCATTGCTAAAAGCAAAAGCAACAATCTTAACCATCTGCTCCTTAAACAAGAGGAGATTTATTACTTTTAATCGAAAGGATACTTGTTCCAACAGGAGAAGTGTATGCCTCAGAGAGGAAAGCCTGTGGCAGCACATATATTTTGGTCGCTGCTCTGCAGTCAGTTGTGTGTGTGTGGGGTGCTCCCCAAAGTGCAAGCAGCAGATACAAGAGTTTAAGGCCAGAGAGAGCACTGATGGTTCAGGAAACAGAAAGTTTAGTGCACATGCAATACGGCTGGAGTATAGAGCAGGGGGCGGGGCCCTGAGGCATCTAGCAAAGGGAGTGGGGAGAGGGAGATTGGGGCTGAAGAATCCAGATCTGGAGGGCCTTGTAAACCGTGTTAAAGAAAGTAGACTTTAACTCAAGGGCAATGGGGATATGACTATGAGATTTAAATCTTAGATCACTGATTGCTGTATTGGGTTGGATTATAGGAGAGGGAGAATGAGAAACAGTAGAATCAGTGAGACTAATTAGAAGAATGTTGCATTAGTTGAAGAGAGAAGGGTTGGTGGCCTGAACCTGCAGGGACAGAACCATGAAAAGCAATTCTGGCACTCAAGGCAAACAGCTAAAAATTGACCTTCAAACAATTCTGTAATTCAAGATATGGCTTGTAAGTGGATGTGACTGTGATGTGCCTTCCAATAGCTTTCAATTTAACTAAATATTGTGGATAACCAGG
This sequence comes from Pseudorca crassidens, assembly GCF_039906515.1. Classification (NCBI taxonomy): domain Eukaryota; kingdom Metazoa; phylum Chordata; class Mammalia; order Artiodactyla; family Delphinidae; genus Pseudorca; species Pseudorca crassidens. The sequence goes on along the minus strand of NC_090297.1, from coordinate 107,728,697 downwards.
TGCTATTCTTTTAAAATAATTGTGTAAAAGAAAAACAAACCCCAAAACAAAAAAACTTCCCTCTCTGCTTTTTTGTCTCCAAGGGAAAAGCACCGTCAATCCCTAGCAGTTAGTCTGGGGCAGAGGCAAGGGGAGGGAGGGAGGTGATCAGATTTAAGAGATAGTTGAGAAGTCGGATGGACAAGGAAATCTTTTGAGGGAAAAAATTTTTGAGTTCATTTTTTTTTTTTTTTTTTTTTGCGGTACGCGGGCCTCTCACTGTTGTGGCCTCTCCCGTTGTGGAGCACAGGCTCTGGACGTGCAGGCCCAGCAGCCATGGCTCACGGGCTCAGCCGCTCCGTGGCATGTGGGATCTTCCCGGACTGGGGCACGAACTCGTGTTCCCTGCATCGGCAGGCGGACTACTCAACCACTGCGCCACCAGGGAAGCCCCTGAGTTCATTTTTAAAGTTGTTTTTTAATTGAAAGAGTAATACATGCCACGGCAAAATTCAAACCGTACTAAAGCTGTACAATGAAAAGTATGTCTCCTTAACCAGAGTCAACCACTGTTACTAGTTCTTGTGTATTCTTCTAGAAGTTTTCTGTACCACTGTAAGCTTAAATTTTTAGTATTTTCATTAAAAATATTTCTTTTTATTAAAACATTTAATATTTTTCTTTTTATAAAAATGGGAGCATACCATACACCCTGATCTTCCCTTTACTAATTCACTTAACATTATATTGTGGCAGTCTTGCCACATCTGCTTCATTCTTTTTAATGACTGTTTAATAGTCCATTGAATGGGGACTTCCCTGGTTGCGCAATGGTTAAGAATCCACCTGCCAGTGCAGGGGACATGGGTTTGAGCCCTGGTCTGGGAAGATTCCACATGCCATGGAGCAACAAAGCCCGTGTGCCACAACTACTGAGCCTGTGCTCTAGATCCCACAAGCCACAACTACTGAGCCTGTGTGCCACAACTACTGAGCCCACGTGCCACAACTACTGAAGTCCGTGAGCCTAGAGCCCGCGCTCTGCAACAAGAGAAGCCACCGCAAAGAGAAGGTCGCGCGCCACAAAAAAGAGTAGCCCCCACTCGCCACAACTAGAGAAAGCCCGCGCGCAGCAACGAAGACCCAACGCAGCCAAAAGTAAATAAAAAGTAAAATAAATTTATAAAAAAAAGAATGATGCATTTAAAAAAATAGTCCACTGAACGAATGTGTTATCATAATTTATTTAAATTGGTCTCCAAACTGATGGACTGGACATTGGGGCTATTTCCAATTTTTGGTATTTGAATTAGATTTTTACATAAGAGAAGAGACATGAATTAATAAAGGAAAAATTTTAGGTCATGAAAAAAGGTTTATATATAAACAGGGACCCCTGGCATTTTTGTGACTGAGGAACTGCTCTTGACTTGCCTAAGCCTTAGGGTGAATGTAGTTATGAGGGTGGAGGTGGGAGAGTAGTGAGTGTTTATGCAGACCTTTGAGTCTATGTGACTTAAGAACTGGGCATGTCTAACAGGGATGGATTGAAGCTGGCATAGACACTTCTTCACCAATTAAAGATCTTTCAGGGGAGGAGGCTGCCACAGCTGTGAACACTGACCATATTCCCCTCCAGTAGAAATGCCCTCTTGTCCACCCATGGCTGTCAGTCACTGGATTGTATCCTAAATCTACCTGCTGTCACAGTTGTTTATCTGGGCCCCCTAGCCATCGTGAGAAACAGGAAGTATTTGTAAAAGAGAGTAGGTCTGATAGCTTGGGAGGAATGAGAAATGGGCCATTTTGTAAGGCTACCGCCCACTTGTTCTTCCCTTTGGTTTAAGCACACTTTGTCCTCTCCCACTGATGTTGGAAGAGTTAGTTTCAGATGCAACCATTTACCAGTTGCATGATCTTGGGAAAGTATCAATATCTCCAAACTTCAGTTCTCCCATCAGCAAAATGGGTATAATAATTCCTGGTTGGCACAGTGTTGGTAAGATTTAATAAGCCAATGGATGTGAAAGGGCCTGTGTTTCATTTTACTTTCTTCCAAGACCTTGCCAGAATGGAGTTTGTAAAGCAATATGTAATCCAACCCAAGACAGTGAAGCATATTCTATTCTTTCCTGGGATGTGCCTCCCAGTGTAAGCCTCCCATACCCTCGGCTTTTATGCTTTATTGAAGCTATTCCTGAAAGTTCATCGCCTTTAGGAAAATATTAACAGATTTCTTTACATTTCTATAGCACTTTATGGCTGGCAAAGAGACCTGAGCAACAATGATCTAATTTGAGCCTCCCATCAAACCATCTGGGGTAAATAGGGCATGTTTTATTCCCATGTAAAAGATGGCGTAACTGAGGCTCAGAGAAATTGTTATAAAGAAACTGAGACTCACAGAAGACACATTGATAGAGAGCAGGAAGAGGTCCCTCTAGACTACGACAGGACTGATGAGGTGAGAGGTAGCTTCCCTGCTCTCAATCTGCTTAGGCTTGGAATTCTTGAGTCTGTTTCCCCAATCACATTTTACATCCTAGTAAAATACATGTCACTGTAAATATTTGTTTATTTATTTGGCTGCGCTGGGATCTTAGTTGCGGCATGCAGGCTCTTAGTTGCAGCATGTGGGATCTGGTTCTCCCACCAGAGATCGAACCCAGGCCCCCTGCATTGGGAGTGTGAAGTCTTAACCACTGGACCACCAGGGAAGTCCCCATGTCACTTTATTTATTTATTTATTTAAAAAGATTTTTTTGATGTGGACCATTGTTAAAGTCTTTATTGAATTTGTTACAGTACTGCTTCTGTTTTATGTTTTGGTTTTTTGGCCACAGGCATGTGGGATCTCAGCTCCCCAACCAGGGATCGAACCAGCACCCCCTACATTGGAAGGTGAAGTATTAACCACTGGACCGGCAGGGAAGTCCTCCCATGTCACTTTAAAAATAATTTCTAATTGGAAAAAAAATGTTGTATTAGTAAGACATTTCACAGTTTGCAAAATACCTTAAAATCCACGTATGCATTTGATTCTTACAATAACCCTATGAAGTAAGTAGAGCAAATGTGAGTAATTCCATTTTGCAGATGCGGAAATAGATTTAGGAATTGAGACCTGCCCAAGGTCAAACAATCAATAAGGAGAAGAGCCAGAATGGGAACCTGGCCTTCTGGCCACAATTTCAATGCCTTTAAAAAAAAAAATTATTTATTTAATTTATTTTTATTCTTGGCTACATTGGGTCTTCGTTGTGGCATGTGGGCTTTCTCTAGTTGGGCGAGCAGGGACTACTCCTTTTTTGTTTTTGTTTTTGCGGTACGCGGGCCTCTCACTGTTGTGGCCTTTCCCGTTGCAGAGCACAGGCTCCGGACGCGCAGGCTCAGCGGCCATGGCTCACGGGCCCAGCCACTCCGCGGCATGTGGGATCTTCCTGGACCGGGGCACAAACCCATGTCCCCTGCATTGGCAGGTGGACTCTCAACCACTGCGCCACCAGGGAAGCCCCAGGGGCTACTCTTTATTGCGGTGTGTGGGCTTCTCATTGCAGTGGCTTCTCTTGTTGCGGAGCACGGGCTCTAGGCACTCGGGCTCAGTACTTTTGGCTCGCGGGCTCTAGAGCGCAGGCTCAGTAGTTGTGGCGCACGGGCTTAGTTGATCCGCGGCATATGGGGTCTTCTCGGACCAGGGCTCGAACCCGTGTCTCCTGCATTAGCAGGCAGATTCTTAACCACCGCACCACCAGGGAAGTCCCTTAAAAAAAATTTATTGAGTACCTTTGTGAACTGCTCACCATCTAGTTGGGAGAACGGAAAATAAACAAATGGTTACAATCAAAGACAAAATATACTTTGCAGTTTGGAGACTTGATAAATGGTTTTTAATGACAGCGTGATGACACCTTTTCCTCAAAAGTTAATGATCACTATTGACTTTTGTAAAGAGTGGGAGAAAGAAGCCACACATGCACATACCCATAACGAGCCCCCACTCCCTGACATCAGTGAAAATCATCTGAATTTTACATTCCAATAAGTAACTGGCATTTTCTTGGCATGTTAATCTGTAGGGAATTACAGGCTGCAGGGTAGTAGTATATCATCAGAGAATGTCAACTAGATTACAGTATTATGTTACTTTGATGTCACTGCCCAGCATTGTTTTAGTCTTTTCCTTACTAACAGCTACATTTGCTAGATCTTATTTCAGCAACATCATGTAAAAAAAAAAGAGAATTTGTAATAATTTTCTTTATAAACAGCATATTTCTTGTTTGATAATAAAGACTTTGCTTACTTCTGTCCTCTTGCTTTCTTGGGGCCATAATTGGTTGTAGGTCTGCTCATCCTTCTCAGTTCTCCAGGGCAACATGTGACCTGAAGCAGACTCTAAAAGAGGAAAGATAGGTCAGACTTAGAGATTCAAGATTAAACAGAGCAGTGTGTTTAGAGCAGTAGACTTAGAATTAAAAAAAAAAAAAAGAGTAAATCTCCCTTGTATAATGAAGAATTAACTTTACCCAAAGAGAGGCCTGGCCTTTGCCCTCAGCTACTGGGAGGTAATATCTAGGCCCCTAAAATGTCCTACCTGATAGGAGTGTCTTTGTCTGCCTGGGGGGTTTGGCCACTGACCAGTCTAACAATGTGATTTATGATGGTGGCTTTGAAAGATGCTGTATCAGTTCTGACCTCCAGAGGACAGGAGACGACAGGTCAGAGGTGTGGGCAGTGTGTGCTGAGCCTCAATAAAAACTCTGGACACCAGAGACTTGGGTAAGCATCTCTGCTTGGCAACACTTTTTTTTTTTTGCGGTACGCGGGCCTCTCACTGTTATGGCCTCTCCCGCTGCGGAGCACAGGCTCCGGACGCGCAGGCTCAGCAGCCATGGCTCACGGGCCCAGGCGCTCCACGGCATGTGGGATCTTCCCGGACCGGGCACGAACCCGTGTCCCCTGCATCGGCAGGCGGACTCTCAACCACTGCGCCACCAGGGAAGCCCTGCTTGGCAACACTCTTGAATGTTGGCACACGGTGTAACCGGGAGGAGGTAATGCTATCCAGGACTCCATGAGAGATGACCCGAAGCTTCATGTTTGGGTCTCACCCACATTTCACCCCATCTGTCTCTTCTTTCAGCTCATCCTGATTTGTATCCTTTTGTACTAATACTTTAATAGTAAGTACGATGCTTTCCTGAGTTCTGTGAGTAGTTCTAGCGAACTCTCAAACTTGACGGAGTAGTGGGACTCCTGCTCTTGTGACTGGTATCTGAAGTGAGGGCAGCCTTGTGGAGGACTGGGCCCATAACCTGTGAAGTTTGGCCTAAACCTGATAGTTGGTGCTGGACATCACTGCGTTTTCCCAATACCTGATTTTAGATTTAGATTTTGGCACTTTCTAGCTTGGTTACTTCTCTCAGCTTCAATTTTTTTTTAATCCTTAATTTGGTGTCATCTCTGTCCTACTTTCCTCACAGGGTTAATTCTTAAGATCAAAATAAGTAATGTATGTAAAAGCTATTAATAGCAAACAAGAATATGCTATTTAAAAACTAATGGGGGGCTTCCCTGGTGGCGCAGTGGTTGAGAGTCCGCCTGCCGATGCAGGGGACACGGGTTCGTGCCCCGGTCCGGGAAGATCCCACGTGCCGCGGAGTGGCTGGGCCCGTGAGCCATGGCCGCTGAGCCTGCGCGTCCGGAGCCTCTGCTGCGCAACGGGAGAGGCCACAACAGTGAGAGGCCCGCGTACCGCAAAACAAAACAAAACAAAACAAACAAACAAAAACTGTAATGGGTCATCAAAATATATTAATATTATTACAATGGAACTAAATGGTTGCGATGAATTTGGCAGATGTGTGCATGGGTTAGGCACCATTTTATTCAGTCATTCATTATGCAAACGATTTTTGCATTTATATTGTGTGCAGAGTGCTAGGGAGATAACAGTGAACAAGTCAAGGCCCTGCCCCTATGGGGCTTATATTCTACTCAGGGAGAGAGATAATAACACAGTAAATGAGACAAATAATGAGACTGTGCTAATTGTTGTGAAAGAAGCAAATAGAGGGACATGATAGGGAGCAGTTCCATTGGAAGGGGTGCTTTTGAGACAGAGTGGCCAGTAAAGAGCTCTCAGAGGAACTGACATTTGAAAAAAATTTTAAGGAAGAGAACTAGTGTTTTTTTAGGCAGAAGGACTAGGAAGGGCAAAGGTCTTGAGGTAGGAAAGAGGTTGGTGTGTTTGAAGAACAGAAACGAAGTCTGTGTGGCTGCTTCTGGGCAACATAAAGTGGGAGACGTGCATGGGTCAGATGATGAAGGGGAAGAAGTTTGGATTTTTATTTTGAGAGTGACGAGAAGCTTGGATGGCTTTATGTGTGTGTGTGCATGTGTGTGTGTGTGTGTGTGTGTGTGTGTGTGTAAAGTTTTTTTATTTATTTGGCTGTGCTGGGTCTTAGTTGCATCCCATGGGATCTTCATTGCTGCATGCGGAATCTTAGTTGCCGCATGCAGGATCAAGTTCCCTGACTAGGGATCGAACCCACACCCCCTGCGTTGGCAGCTCAGAGTCTTAACCACTGGATCACCAGGGAAGTCCCTTCGATGGTTTTAAGTAGGCAAGTAACGTGAAGTGCTCTAAGGATTCCATCTGCTGAGTGGGGAAGAGGAGAAGCAGGGGGAGCTCTCCAGGGTCCTAAGGGACTTCGAAAAGGGAGGTCTGTGGGACAACCACTGGCTGTTGCTGTGGTTGGTCCTGGGGCTACAGCTGGTAACTTATTGTCTCCCTGCTCCATTATCTACTCTAAATTCCACTCTCCCTCTCTTCTGGAGATCAGTCCACCGTCACCTCTGCTGGTCTTGATAGCTTACTGGGTGGTGTAACCCACACCCTTATTCTTGAGGAGGTCTGAGCCCTGATACCCTCACCCTTCACAGGCTGGGCTGTGCTTGTCATTCATGTCACAGTTAGGCCACAGAGTGCCAAGAGGTGCCCAAATGGATACCTGAGTTCCACACATATTCCTGTCCCATGTAGTAGCAGTTCTACCTCCTTTTGCTGATGAGGCTCAGTATCCCTGAGGCCCCACTCAAAGCTGCAGCCTTGGGAGTGACATGCATGATATAACTTATATATGTATGTATATGTATTTTAAAATATTTATTTATTTATCTGGCTGCGACGGGTCTTAGTTGCGGCATGTGGAATCTTTGGCTGCGGCATGTAGGATCTTTTTTTTTTTTTTTTTTCAGTTGCGGCATGCGGGATCTAATTCCCTGACCAGGGATCGAACCGGGGCCCCCTGCTTTAGAAGCGTGGAGTCTTAACTACTGGACCACCAGGGAAGTCCCTAACGTATTTTTAAAATGTCACTCTGGCTGTTGTGTGGAACCTGGATGGAAAGGGAGTGAGAGTGGAAGCAGGGAGACGCAGGGGTTCCTGTGGTGGTTCAGGTGAGAGATGGTGGTTGGGGCCAAGGAGGTGGCCATGGAAATACTTCTTCTTGCTAGACTACAAACTCCAGGAAGGCTCGGAGCTGTCTCTTTTGTGTAACTTATATTCCAAGCTTCTAGAACAGTGCCTGGCACATAGGAGGTCCTCAAAAAATATTAGTTGGATCAATGAGTGAATAGTTACTTTCTGGAGTCAGACTGGAATCAGGGTTAGGATAAATAAAAGTGTAAGCTCTTCTAAAAAAAAAAAAAGCTGCAACTTTGTGTGTCTCCCAGTATATGGGCTACAACAGTATTCCTAGGGGGTGGAGCGTATTGTCTCCAGAACAAAGAGGTCCACCAGGGATTGTGTTTCCTTCTTTGTGGATGCAAGATGCAGCAATTTGCCTTTTCTTTAGATGGGTGTCCTAGCTTACCCCTACCACTGGACCCCAAATGACTTTACTGAAGGGGCAGTTCCCTGAATGTTCCTAGAGTTTATATCTCACCCTCTTGAGTGCTTGTGTCTTACCAAGGCTTTAAGGTGCTAGCCACCTTTTGCTCAGTCTCCTGAAACAGCATAATGTCATTGATGCAATGGATCAATGTGATATTCTGCGGGATGTCGAGATGGTCTAGATCTTTTCTGAATATATCACGACATAGATTTGGAGAGTTACCACAGCCTGGGGAAAAAACTAAATGAATGTTGTTCAGTCCACATGAATGCTGTTTCTGATCCTCTTTCCTGATTGGGATAAAGAGGAATGCATTTGCTAAATCAGTGGCCACATATCATGTACTTGAAGTCATATTTATATGCTCTAGCAATGAGACCACGTCCAGCGTGGTGGCTGCAATCGGGGTGGAGTTGAACTGGCAACAGTCTACAGTCATTCTCCAGGATCTATCTGTTTTCTGCAGGACCCAGACTGGTGAATTAGACAGAGGTATGGTAGCGACCACCATCCCTGCATCCTTAAGATCCTAAAGAGCGGCACTGATTTCTATCTTCCGTCCAAAATGGGGTATTGTTTTTTATTTACCATCTTGTCTGGGGAGCAGAGGAGTGGGGAGAGGTGCACAGTTTTGGAGGTTTCCATTTGTCCTTCTCCACTGTGAAAGCTCTTATCACATAAACCAATAACCCAATGTGGCGGCTTCGCCAACTGCCAAATATAGCAATCCCAGCTACACGTTCAGGGACTGGGGCAACGACCACTAGGTGGGGCCATGGACCCAGTGGACCCCCTTTAAGCTGACTTCAGCCAGGACTCCATTTTGACCTGGCCCATGTCCCATCACTCTAATGGGGGTCCACAATGACATTTTAGGTCTCTGAATATCAGTATCATTTAAGAGCCTGTGTCCTGCCGGATATTCCCCCCCAACCTCCTAGTTTACAGTCACCCAAGTAAAATGGCTGTGAGTCCCTTTGCAAGAAGGACTGGTAGAATTATTACAGTGTATACTTGCTGTGACATTGCAGGCTCCTTTCTCCTGGGGACTTGGACACTTTTTCATTCAATAGATTTCAAGTCTGAAAGCAGTTTCAGGTCTTTGAACTGGACAAGGGATTATGACTTTTTTATAAAGTGTTTATTTTATTTTATTTTTTTGTGGTACGCGGGCCTCTCACTGTCGTGGCCTCTCCCGTTGCAGAGCACAGGCTCCGGACGCGCAGGCCCAGCGGCCACGGCTCACAGGCCCAGCTGCTCCGCGGCACGTGGGATCCTCCCGGACTGGGGCACGAACCCGCGTCCCCTGCATCGGCAGGCGGACTCTCAACCACTGCGCCACCAGGGAAGCCCTATAAAGTGTTTTAAAAAAAATATATTTAGCTGTGGTAAAAAACATAAAATTTATCATCTTAACCATTTTTAACTGTACAGTTGAGTAGTGTTAAGCATATTCACAATGTTGTGCAACCCAGCTCCAGAAATTTTTCATTTTGCAATATTGAAACTGCATCCATTAAAAAAAAACCCATTTCCCCCTCCCTGCAGCCCCTGGAAACCACCATTCTACTTCCTGTTTATATGACTTTGACTATTTTAGATACTTCATATAAGCGGGAGCATACAGTATTTGTCTTTTTGTGACTGGCTTTCTTAGCAGTCCTCAAGGTTCATCCATGGTGTAGTATAGGACAGGATTTCCTTCCTTTTTTAAGGTTGAATAATATTCCATTGCATGTATATACTACATTTTGTTTATCCATTCATCCTTTGGTGAACACTTGAGTTACTTCCACCTCTGGCCCACTGTTAATAATGCTGCTATGAACATGGATGTGCAAATATCTCTTTAAGATCCTGCTTTCATTCTTTTGGATATATACCAGGAGTGGGATTGCTGGATCATATGGTAATTCTATTTTTATTTTTTTGAGGAACTACCATATTGTTTTCTATAGTGGCTGCACCATTTTACACTCCCACCAACAGTGCACAAGGGTTCCAATTTCTCCACATCAAGGGATCATGATTTTTTCTTATTGGGGCAACAGTGTTCAGCTCCCTGTTCACCTATTCTTTTTTTTTTTTTTTTTTTTTTTTGCGGTACACGGGCCTCTCACTGTTGTGGCCTCCCCCCGCTGCGGAGCACAGGCTCCGGACGCGCAGGCCCAGCGGCCATGGCTCACGGGCCCAGCCGCTCCGCGCACGTGGGATCTTCCCGGACCGGGGCACGAACCCGCGTCCCCTGCATCGGCAGGCGGACCCCCAACCACTGCGCCACCAGGGAAGCCCTCTTGCATTCTTTTTATATATTAAACAATGCCCATCTATTTTGTCCCTAGGGATATCGTGTTCCATTAACCAACTCAGATCTCTGTGGGTTAAGCCCCCTTGGTTGGCCCTTCAATCTTGCTGTTCATTAAGATAATTGTGACCCCCTGGTTCCTACTGTTGCCACTTGGCCTCAACTGATGGAGATGGGGAGGGGGGTTTGATTATCTCCATTGCTATCAATGATCCCAGCTCTGTGATTGCCTCTCCTGCTCTGCAGAGACGAGCCACCACTGAACTCAGTGATGCTGGTGCCCCTCTAGTGGCTGTGGTGAATGGTTTGTCTTCTGAACCTTCCATGAAATATAATCCTTTGGTGGGTCTTCAGGCCTCAAATAATAGATCCATTCCACTATGTCCACTCCCTAAGCTTTTTAATCCTTTCCTCCACCGTCTGATGTGGCAATTCCAGCATTCCAACTTTGCTCAGTGTGGGACATCACTTTTTCCAGGCTTCTAGGAGCACTCTAAGAACACATTGGAAACAACTCTGGTGTCCTTGCTGAAATGTAAACCCTATATCCCAAGAGAGTGCCCCTAAATTAATAAACTCTTTCTTATCCAGTTTTATATTCTGGTACCCTTGATCAAGCACACTCAAAATCTAATCCATGGGGCTTCCCTGGTGGCGCAGTGGTTGAGAGTCCGCCTGCCGATGCAGGGGACACGGGTTCGTGCCCCGGTCTGGGAAGATCCCATATGCCGCGGAGCGGCTGGGCCCATGAGCCATGGCCGTTGAGCCTGTGCATCCGGAGCCTGTGCTCCGCAATGGGAGAGGCCACAGCGGTGAGGGCCCCGCGTACCGCAAAAAAAAAAAAAAAAAAAAAAAAATCTAATCCATGGCATCCTCTCCTGCTCCTGCTGTTACATGCTGGGTGTTAGTTCCTTTTCTTCCTTCTGAGGTCCAACATGTTCTCAGCTGAATTGTGCTGTGACTTAGCACCAGTTATCATCCTGGCAGCCAGAAAAGGAGATGGGGTCAGATCCTGACCTCTGCCACCTTCTAGGGAGGGGCCTTTATTGGGGATAGGTGATGCTAGCTCTTAACGGGGAGGGGTGGATCACTTTTGTATGGGAAACCAAAATCTTCAGGGACATCTACCATCCGAGGATACCGGATGTCCCCACTCCATGTGTCAGGGTTCCAGTACAGGTTTTCTCAACTAGGGCCCTGGCCCTGGCACAACAGATCTACCCTGTCCGAAGGTTCTAGTTTCCTGCCTCAGGTGAAAGTTTGTCTTTGAAGTTCTGCATCTACTAGTTTCTGAGTTGGGTCTTCATTCTTTACTGCTCTCTTAACAGCAGGAGAGAAGGACCTCCTTGTAAGCTACCAAAGAAGCCTCAGGCTTTCACACTTAATTTCAATTGGTTGGTAATTGCTTTTCCTTGTCTCCCCATAAGATGCCAAAGCAGTTTAGTAACAATCAGCCAATTTTCATGTCCTTGTATGAGTCATTTCCCTATACTTTTCAAATACCTGAATCATTTCACTGGCAGGAGGGTCTCCTCCATCAGATCATTCTCCTGAATTACCACTGGTGAAAGTTTTTCTGGCTGGAGACTGTTCCTGTCTCTCTATTATTTTTCCAATAAATTTTGCCTACAAACTGAATGGTTCCTTCTTTGGTTCCTTTCTCTTGCAAAAATACCTTATCATTTACAGCTAAGAAAAGCTTACTGGTACTTTCAACATTCTGCCTGGAAATCTCCTTAGCTACCTCCAATAAGCTCATTAGGTACATTTTCTATCTTCCAAAGTACCATAGGTGACAGCTTCATAAATTATTCCACCACTATTTAACACAAGGTAACCCTTTCTCCAGCGTCCAATGGTAATTTCCTCCCTGATCATCCAGCCTCTACTAATAGTCTCTTGGCTGCCCTTCTAGCCTCTGTTTACTGCCTGGTCCCAATGCCAGTGTCCTGTGTTTTGGGTTTTAAGTATTGCAGTTTCCTACTTTAGTGTTTCAGTTTCTACTGCTGAATAACAAACCACTCTCAAACTTAGTGGCTTAAGACAACAATGATTTATTAATTTCTCACAATACTGTGGGCTGACTGGATGGTTGGTCTTTGGTCTTGCATGTTGTGCTGCATTTAGCTTGCGTTTGCCCAGAGGCTCAGATGTTTGGGATGTTTTCGCGCGGTTTCAATGCCTCTTTCCCCACATGGTCTCATATCCCAAAGATGCTCGGCCAGGTTTCTTACTTGCAGCTAAATTTTAAGAGGGCCAGAGAGGACACTGTGAGACCTCTTAGGGCCTAAACTCTGGAACTTATACAATTGCACGTTCTACTGGTCAAAGCAAGTCACAAGGCAAACCCAGATTCAGACAGCACTTGGAGAAATAGCAATGCCTCTTGAGTGGGAGAAGTAAACTCACAATGCAAGAGCATGGATGGAGGTTGATTCATTGAGGGCCATTATTTAAGGATCTACCACACTTAAATTTAAGGTGCCTGTTAAAATGGAATACTATTCAGCCATAAAAAAGAATAAAATTTTGCCATTTGCAGCAACATGGATGGATTTGGAAGGCATTACGCTAAGTGAAATAAGTCAGACAGAGAAAGACAAATACTGTACGATATCACTTATATGTGGAATCTGAAAAAATATAACAAACTAGAGAATATAACAAAATAAGCAGCAGACTCACAGATACAGAGGACAAAGTAGTGGTTACCAGTGGAGGGGGATATAGGAGTGGGGGAGTGGGAGGTACAAACTATTGGGTGTAAGATAGGCTCAAGGATGTTGTATTGTACAACATGGGAAATATAGCCAATATTTTGTTATGACTGTGAATGGAGTATAACCTTTAAAATTGTATTAAAAGAAGTTAATACATCCTAAGAGTTCTCATCACAAGAAAAAAAAAAAAAGATGCCTGTTAGACACCCAAGTAAAGATGCCAAATAGGTACTTAGCTGTAAGTGCCTTGATCCCAGAGCCGGGGGTTAGGCCAGGGAAGGAAATTGGGAATCATCAACATACAGACATGATGCTATGTGAATCATCCTGCCCTGCGGGTTCCTGGTTGCTGCGGCAGTGGACTGTGGAGGAGTCAGGGTGCCAGCAGGGTGCAGCGCTCTGAACGAGGCTGGGTAAAGGCTGGGGGAAGAAGGACATTCTGCTGTTGCGGCGGCTCCAAGTCCACTCCCCCACTCGGGTGTAGAGGATTCCACTAGCCCTCTCCTTCCACCTCGCTCCTTGATAGAGCCACAGGCGTTAGGGATGAGGTTAGGACAACTGGTCTGCACACAGAGGATATAGGACAGGCAACCATTCCACTGCCTTGTTTTGCCACCTAAAGAAAGGAACCCAGTAAAACGGGGAACGAGCCACATTGCCCTGCTTAATCTTCTTTCTGTTGCGCTGCATTTGCTGCCAGGTAGGACAAATTTGCAAAAGCAACTACATTCCCATTGTTACCACTTGTGGCCATTTCCTCTCATTCTTCATCTAGAAGACAGTTTAGGCATCATCCTCAAATGTCCGACAACACTTTGTCAACCCAAAACTGATTACCCTTATTTTAGATTTTTCTGTGTTTCTTAGGAGGAAGGGGCTGTTTGCTGTCATGGTTTTACTATATGGAAGAGGAAAAGCAAGAATGAGGTTGAGTCTAGTATTTTTGAAAGAAAGAGGTGATTTCAGAGCTATTCCAAACCAGCAGGAAAGACAGGGGAGATAAATCCAACTTGTCCAAAGGAGAAAGCAAAGAGGAGGAGGGAATAAGTCGGAGGCTGTGATGCAGATCAACAGTTCTATGTTACCTGCTCTTCTCTAAGTTACTCTTCTCCGTATTGTCTTTACGAAAATGAAAACTGCCTATGTACCTCCTTTCTGTAGCTGCATCAGCCTCTCCCACCTGATAACTTAGGAAGAGCAGGGAATCTGTATTCTCCAATTCTCCCCAACCTTAACGCAGTTCTCTCCATACTCGTTAACTCTCCAAGATCTTATTTTTAAGCTGGTTTTGCTAATTTTTGCATTCTCCTCAAGGCTGCTTTCAAGCCCAGGCTGGGGTTGGGGTTGGGGCCGGAGCCGGGGTGAGGCAAGTACAAGAGTTTCTGGCTCCATCTCCTATTTCCTGAGCTGAGCTGGGCTGTACTAATTGACCTCGAGGGTCTCAGCTGTGCTAAGTTGTATGTTTATTAGATCTCGTTAGGATTGTAATTAGTGCAGAGAATCTAGGTCAGAGGCAACTGGTTGGATTGATGGTCTCAGGGGGCATGAATAAAGGCCGGGAATAGCAAACAGGTTCCTCGTTCTTGGGTGGGGTGAGCCAGGGGCAGGGAAAGGTGGGACTTGTGTCAAACACACAGACAAATAGACACAGGGTCACGTGCAGAGAGGCGCTCAAAAACTGTTAGCGTGTGTGTGTTAGGGTGTGTGTGTGTGTGTGTGTGTTAGGGTGTGTGTGTGTGTGTGTGTGTGTGTGTGTGTGTGTGTGTGTGTGTGTGTGTGTGTGTGTGTGTGTGTGTGTGGTGTTCGCTCTCACATTTACTCGGGTTTCTTTTCAACCTCTCCATATATGGTGTGGCTCTAGAGCAGCCTGGGGATTGGCTGCTGTTGTTGGGAGACTCGGAGGTAGGAAGACAGCAGAAAAAAGAACGAACCCAGCAAGGGGAGGGAGTGTCAAGGGGAGGGGCTGTAGCTGAGCTTTGAGGGTTGCAGAATGGGGCTGGGTCCCCTTGCCTGTAAGGTTTAGAAAGGGGAGAGATTCTTCGGGGCTGCTTTTTGTGTGTAATGAGGTAGAGCTTACTGTTGGCAGAGGGTCTGGGAGAGGGCAGGGAAGGAGGCAAAGCTATTTCCCTAGGGTCGGCGCGGCATTGGTTTGTGAAGGCTGGAGCGGGAGTTAGAAAAAGTTGTTTTTTTTTTTCCTTTTCTTTTCACCCTAAACAACCTACAGCTATGCTGTGGAAATAGCATGCAAATTAATTCATCAGCTTTCCAGGTCAACACCTCAGATATTCTTCCTAATGGAGGCCAGTCAGGACTGTACCGCACTCTGTTCCCCAAACCTGTACAAGTTAATGGGGGAAGAACAGGAAAAGTTGAGGAAAATGTCATTGAAATAGGAAATGGCATTTAGTTCTTTACCTGTCTCTACCCCTCGCCCCATTTCAACTCTGTGTGTACTGGATTTCCTCATCTCCCTTGCCTGGGGCCTCCCAAAAGATTCTCCCTTTTCCAGTTCATTTGTGTAAGAAAAGAATATAGCAAAGATGTTGGAAGAGAGGAAAGGAGGAAGAAAAATACACATCCTGAAAAACGTCTATCGGCAACTATGTAGTAAGCAGGTTGCCCCGCACCCCTACTCAATCCACCCATTTGCCCCAGAACACGTGACTGGGAGGAAGTAAGGGAAATATTTCAGGTAAAGAAACTGGAGTGATGCAGTGAGGGAAGACGGATCTGGGAGGAGGGAAAAGCTAGAGTTCCAGCATCATTATCCTCCAGCCACAGTGCCGGTGCTCATGCTTCCTTAACAGAGATCACGCTAGCAGCCCACCACCAGCGTACGCTCTTAAGCTGTTTTTCTAGCGGGGAGCCTGGCTTTGTGCTAAGCTCTGAAATTCTTGAAGACAGGAGATCAAGCTTTCTCCCTTCTTTCTATCTCTGGCCTTTAGCCCAGTACCTGGTATTCTCTCTCCTTGAAGAAAGGCTTATGGGCACAGTCTGTGGACTGGATCAACTCGTGTACCAGAACACAGTGACAGTAACCCCATCCCCTAAGCCTCATTCTAACTGTACTCCTACCACCTGAGCTACTGTTAATAGCCCACTGAGTCAAACTAATAATAGCAGCAGCTGCCCCTTACCAGCTGGCAGGCATTTTCCATACATTGTCTTTACACTTCCACTTTGCAGATGAGAAAACTGACACTTGGAAAGCTTGTGCCTTGCCCAGGGTCTCATAACTAAAAAGTCAGAATTTGAACCCAGATCTGTCTGGTTCCAAAGCTGGCCTCATCTTACCACCTTGTGGCCTGGTTTTGGTGCCTTAAGACTGCAGGAGCCCAGCGCCCAACCCTTAGTCTCCCGGGGTCCCTGATCTTTCTTTTCTGCTTCCCCTCACCTTTCTCCTCTCCGGTGTCTCCCTCCATCCTCTAGCTCCCCTGGGAGCCACAGATAATTGGCATGTTGGGATATACATGTCATTCTTGCTTTTGTCTTTTTCTTCATTATGTGGGAGCGACAAGGAAAAGAAAGAGAGAAGAAGGAAAATGCTGGTAAAATAAATTAATACAAAAATGCAGACTTACATATAGAAAGTAAATATTTTAACCTAGGCTTTCAATATTTGTGACAACGGGTAGCTCTGCTGACCATGCTTAGAGTTTAGGTGAGCAAAACTTGTTTGGAGGATAGGAAGTCTGGAGACCCAGGCTCCCTCCCCTCCTACCCCAGGAGACTCTGGGAATGACATGTAGGTGGCACTCTGGTGTACTCTCCTCACTCAAGGATACATGTGATTTAGTTATCTACAGGATAAATCTAGGGGAAATCTTCATGACTGTGAGTGGTGGGGACCGAAAGAGCATGAGAATCTCTCTTTCCTACAGATGTTCAACTTGGACAGATTCCCCCATCTTGCTTACGGGGGTTATGGAGTAATGTCAGAGCAGAAGAGTGGCAATTGAGGGTCTGTGTTTTGCCCAAAGGATTTTCCTTGTTTCCCTCCTACCCCACCTTCCTGAATGTCACATGAGGGCAGCTTCGTGGCCAGGACGTACGCACAGTTTGTCCCCATTTTCTCCTCTTCTCCCCTCTCACCCTTAGGTGAACTCTAGGTTTTGGCTCTTGGAGGTGAGAGGGGACCTAGGGAAGGGGATCAGGAAGCAGGGGGTCTACAGTTGACCCTTGAACAACGTAAGTTTGAACTGCACAGATCCACTTACATGCAGATATTTTCCAATAAACCCTACAGTACTACACAGTCTGCGGTTGGTTGAGCCCTCAGGTGCAGAGGAACCATGGATATGGAGGGCTGTTAATTTACAGGTGGATTAACCCTCGCACTTTTCAAGGGTCAACTGTACTTCAAAGTGTTTTTTTTTAACCCTTCATTACTTGATTCATGGGACTGTCCCCTTCTTTCCAAAAATCATTCATATGTCGCCTTCTTCTTCTCTGGACACTATCACTGTTATTAAACCTGATCTTAGAAACTTCAGAGGGAAGAAGCAATCAAAATGAGCTGTGTACTCTCTACCACAGACAAGAACGTCGGGGAGTCTGGCAGCTGCAGAGGTGGTCAGGAGGGTGGTGGTGTGAGCATAAAGATGTTTTTCTAAAGCTGGGGCTTGATTAGTGTTGGAAGTAAGGTTCGAGGAAGGAGAGGGAGAGGCTACAGGAAACCCTAGCTTGGCCGAAAGAGGAACCTGGGCATATATTTGGCTTTCCCCTTCATCCTACCCAGCTTGCATCACAAATCAGTTTCCGTTTTAGTTTGGTTCTTCCGTGGGGTTGACCGTCCCCGGTTCCCCTGTGCTAGGCGCCCCTAGCCAAATGACCAAATCCATCCCATCCGTCCAGGGCTGTATCTCTGAATCAGTGTTGGGAAGGGTGTGAGAGAGGAAGGGAAGAAACACCTCATACAAGAAAGCCAGGCAGCGTGATCGCAATCAGAGGCTGCTAGCCTTGAGAAGCCAGTGCCCGGCGGCGGGGCTGGGGGTGTTTTAATCGCACAAACCCTCCTCGGGACTGGGATAAATTTCACTTGTGTGTGCGTGGACAGGTGGCACTGGCTCCCACATCTCTTGAGCTAGGGCTGAGTGGCTGAAATTTCACCCTCAGATTGAAAACTTGGAATGGGACACAAGAGACGGCCCACACCTCCCCCTCTAAACTTAGGAGCCCAGATACATCTTTGGGAGCAGCAGGATATTCCTCACCACACCTCAGAGGGGTGGTGCGTGTAATACGGTCAGACTGTGCCTCCGTCACCCTCTCTCTCTTCATACAGGTGAAAGCTTCTTAATACTGCTGTAGGGGTCACCTCCTCCCCAGATCTGAGGCAATTTAGGTCTCAGAGAGATAGATGGGGGAAAGGAGTTTGGGAAATAAGGGCTGTAGGAGGGTCGGGCAGCAGCAAGAGCAACGAATTTGATCGTGTTTTTGTTTTCTTTTTTGACTGAGGTAAATAAAAAAGCTGTATCCTGCAACACTTGGAGATAAGAGTCTGTCCACCCCACACGTTCCAGACTCTGTCACCTTCCTCTACATCAGGCTCTTCCGGTACTGGCTATGCTGGCTGGGCTGTCTGAGGTGGGAGTCGGGGGTCTGCAGGTCCATCTGTCTGTACAGGTCCCTCAGCTCCCTGACTTCCTGGAGCACCCTCTTCGCCTGGCTCCAATTTGATGACGCCTCTCCCAGCAGCCGCTCTGTCTCCAGCAGCAGCTGTTCTGACTCAGAATCGGGAGGAGACCGAGGGGGGTCCTTGGCCTTTCGCTTCCCGTCTCCCAGTCCCTGAACCTCTGCCAGCAGCTCCTGAGTCTTCTCCAGTTTCCTTGCTACCAGGTCCTGGATCCGGGACAGCTGCCCCGGGTGGGGTGGGATGGGGGTCGGGGGGTCCTGGGCCTGCAGTTGGAGGGTGCGGGCTGCGGCAGTGTCCCGCTGAGACAGGATCTCCTCCAGGGAGGCACAGCGGCCTTTTTCTGCGGGGCTCAACTTCTTGGGTGCCTGGGGGGTGTAGGTGGCCCCTCTGTCTGGCTTTTCCCAAAGTCGGGGAAGGCCGCTTGCCCGGTCCGAGGAGGGCTGGATGCGGTCTGAGTCTGCTCTCCGCCGGCTGCCTGCCAGCTGGGCCACAGACTTGTCCAGGTCGACTCGAAAGCTCTCAGCACAGGAGGTTGGTTCCTCAGGGGAAGGGTCTTCCTCCTGGATCAGGTCCAAGGTCAGCATGCCATCCGAGGTAGAGGTTGAAGCCTGCAGAGGGAGAAGGAGGGAATGAAGGGGGTAGATTGTCGTTAGTGAGCATTTCAGGACTGACTGCCTGAAAGAGAAGCAAGCTGTGGTCATTTCCCTCCTCAACGTGCCTTCCCTGAATGAGAAGCCCCCACTCCTGACACAGCCCTCTGACTTTGTTTCCTATTGCTTATTCCTTTGATAGTGACTTAAACTTCTTTCTTTCTTTTATTTTTCTGTGACTTAAAGTAATTTCTCCTGGGGGACTTCCGTGGTGGTCCAGTGGGTAAGATTCCGCGCTCCCAATGCAGGGGGTCTGGGTTCGATCCCTGGTCAGGGAACTAGATCCTGCATGCATGCCGCAACTAAGAGGCAGCATGCCGCAACTAAAGACCCTGCGTGCCGTAACTAAGACGCGGCACAGCCAAACCAAGTTAGCAAATAAACAAATATTTTTTTAAAATACCAATTTATTAAAAAAAATAATTTCTCCTGCTTGTTTCCCATATTTTCCACTTTACTACGAGCTTCCTGAAGAGTGTCTTTTTCCTCTGTATTGTGGACTCTAAGCATCAGTTGGGTTTGACACATACAGGATGCCTGGCATGGCAGGGTAACTGTCCTTTTCCATCTGTATTCTCTGAGCCACACACCTCAACCCCCTCTGCTATTTGGACCTCAGAACTTCTTGCCTTAAAATAAAACTTGTTCTATTTCCAGAATACTGTAATTAAAAAAAAAGTGATAATGGTATTCAGCACCTTATATGTATTGATACATATGTTGTTTCAATCACTCCTCACAGCAACCGTTCAAGTGGGCATGATTACTGCCCCACTTTACAGTTGGAGGCGGGCAGCTTCAGAGTACACTGCAAAGCTAGGTTCCAATCCAGTTCTGTCTGATTCCAAAGCCCATGTTCTTTCTTTCTTTTTTTTAAAAATTAATTAATTTTATTTTATTTATTTTAGTTTTGGCTGTGTTAGGTCTTTGTTGCTGTGTGCGGGCTTTCTCTAGTTGTGGCGAGCGGGGCCTACTCTTCGTTGTGGTGCACAGGTTTCTACTGTGGTGGCTTCTTTTGTTGGAAGCATGGGCTCTAGGTGCACGGGCTTCAGTAGTTGTGGCATGTGGCTCAGTAGTTGTGGCTCGCGGGCTCTAGAGTGCAGGCTCAGTAGTTGTGGCGCATGGGCTTAGCTGCTCCGCGGCATGTGGGATCTTCCCAGACCAGGGCTCGGACCCGTGTCTTCTGCATTGGCTGGCGGATTCTTAACCACTGCACCACCAGGGAGGCCCCCATGCTCTTTCTACTATACCCGAGTGCCTCTTTCCCTAGACACTTAGCGCTCAGACAAATGAAAGAAAATCCTTGTTCCTCTAAGTGCCTGTGATACATAATGCTGTTATCCGTCAGGACAGCTAGCCACCAGACAGTAGCTTATGTTGCCTTGTACTGTATTCATCTCTTCTACTTTTCACTTCCCTTGTGGGTATATCTCATTTTCCCCAAAGGATGATACATTTATTGAGGGCAGGACTTTCAAATTCACAGTAGGTGCTGACTAAATATTTTTGGTTTGGAGGAATCAAGAAAGGGAACAGGGTGGAGGGACTTCCCTAGCCTTTGACCTTGGTACACAAATGCCTCTGGTGGGCTGTCTGAGATACAGTCCTGTCTGAGATGAACTGACGTGGAGTTGGCCCTTCAGCAATTTTTACTTTCTTTCTTTTTTTTTTTTTTTGCGGTACACGGGCCTCTCACTGTTGTGGCCTCTCCCATTGCGGAGCACAGGCTCCGGACACGCAGGCTCAGCGGCCACGGCTCACGGGCCCAGCCGCTCCGCGGCATGTGGGATCTTCCCGGACCAGGGCATGAACCCGTGTCCCCTGCATCGGCAGGTGGACTCTCAACCACTGCGCCACCAGGGAAGTCCAATTTTTACTTTCTTATAGTCTTACATACCACAGCCATTAGGTGTCCCCGAGTTGGGGGGCGGCGGGAGTGCTGGATTTTTGCCCTGTCTCGAGTTGGGTGTGCGAGATAGCTGTCCTCCTCAACGGTGACCTGAAGAGATGCACTGTGAGTCATGGGTGCTATTTGGAGACTCTGTCCCAACCCAGCTTCCCCTGAGGCCTGAACATGCCTGGACTGGGAATAATCCCACCTCATGAACAATTTCTGAGCAAATCCAAGGGCAAGGGATGTATTGGACATGAAGGGGCTCCTTAAGCTGGCCCAGGGCTGGCCCATACATCAGAAAGTGGGGAAAGAGAAGTTGGCAGAAAAGACTTAGAAGTCAGAAGGAGAATAGGGTTTCAAAAGGGAAATAAAGAGCAGAGCTGGTGGGGAGCTAGTAAATGGGGCCCACACCATCCTCTTCCCTCTTCAGTGAGTCATTCTGCTCCCTCTGCCTCAGCGTCCCCTTCCCCACAATAAACCTCCTGACCTCATCCAAGATGCGGTTCTTGGCGCGGGTGATGGCGGAGTTGAGGGCGTTGATCCACGATTCCTTCTCTTCCGGACTCACTGCCAGGAAGATCAAGTTGGGTGCCTGTGAGGAGAAGATTCTTGTTTCAGTCAGGGTTTTACATTTGGCCTCACCTTGACAGTGAAGAAGTAAGAAATTATAATCTCATTCTCTTAGACCCAGCTCTTGGAAGGAGAGAGATTCTACTTCTGGAGTCATCCGTAACTAAAGGAAATCAGCCTCTATTCCTGCAAAATGCCACTGCTTGGAGGCTGTTTTAGAAACGACCAATGAGGAGCTTAGAAGGGTACCAGATATTAATACGGCACTGGAGATAATTAGAGGAGGTTTGGGGAAGGACAGGTACTAAAATAAAGATCTTTAAATGTTTGAAGAAATAGAATTTGACAGGAATGGCTTCCCTGGGTTTCCTCAGACAAGAGAAATTAGATTCAGAATTTCAACCGCCTATCACAGTACAGGGAAAAGTGGCTGTCTCCCAAGAGGGGTGTGTTTGTGTATTTGTGTGTGTGTGTGTGTGTTAGAGAGAGAGAGACAGAGACAGAGAGAGGGAGAGAGAGATGATCTTTGTGGCTGGACAGTTTAAAGGCTGGCTTGCCTGGAAGGAAGGAAATGGCCATGATATTCTCAGGTTAAATAATAAAAGCTGGCAGGAGAGCAATAATTCAGGGCCTCTGAGCCAAGAGAGCTGAGAGAGAGATCCTGAAGGGGCAGGTGCTCTCCTCTGCTCCCCACACCCCTGACCTGGTCGATGTTCCGGTGGCCCAGGCGGCAGGCGGAGCGTACCGTGTTCCCAGGCTGTTTGGAGTGGGCAAGAGTGAACTTGCTATGATTCTTCTTGCTCCTGCTCTTGGATTTCCGGAGCTCTTCACACTTCTCATAGTCACTCAGGTCAAACACCTCTTGAACATTTTTCTCATCTTTTACCTAGGGGAGGGTTGGAGGTGAGGTGCTGAGGATAAAATTACTTAGTCCCTTCTCCCAAATTGTTAGTTACTGACCAGTCTTGGGAACCAGAAGAAGCCTGAGAGGGGAGGGATGACAGGTTACAGAAAGGCTGTCCTACCCAAGGCCCACAGAGGCCTGACAGTGGGGGGCAGCCCCCCATGTCCTGATTCCTCAGGTGGGTTTCCATTTAAACCCTTTGTCCCCACTCCCCTCAGCCAAGCTACCATTTCCAGAGCCCCAGTAGGTCTCTCTTCACTGTGACTCCCACTTTGTCCTTCAGAGGACATGGTTACAGGGCTAACAGTTTAATCCTATCATCCTGAAGTAAGCAAGACCTGGATGGCCCTTGATTGTCCAGAGGGAGGAGGTAAAGGCAGGGTCAATATCAGGGGATGTCTGGAGGGAACGAAGGGCTGCCTCCGCCCTCCTCTGTCCTATGTTTATGCTGTTGCCTTCTTATCCATCCCATTATCCCCTGGCTCCTTCCTTAAATACATACTATTATGAAGAGACTGATCTATCTCCTTCTTTTCAGAAGCTTCAGCACCATAGGACCAGCAGCCCCTGTGTTCAGTTTGTTGAGTTTGTTCAGACAGGGTGAAAAACACACCTGTAGTTCCTACCCCTCCTTCTTCCTTCCAAGGTACCGTGACAACCCAACCTAGCTCCTGTGGGCTTGAGAAGCCACTTAATTATCCACTGCTCTCTAGGCAAAGATGCATTTATACTCTCCCTGGAGGACTACTTGGAAAAAAGTGTTCTGCTACCTGTTTCCATGATTCCAGTTTGAGCCCTTACTGCCAGGAAGTTCTTCCTTGTGTCTAAACTGAGCCCTTCCTGCTTGTAGAAGGTGCCATCTTGCACCCGGTTCCACTCTCAGCATTTCTATCCATCATTTGGCTCTTAACTCTCTTGTTGAATGTCTACTCAGAGACCACAGTTCCGTCTACATCTTCCAACCCCAACCAGCCTTTTATGAGCGCCACAAAGCAAATTCTACTAACATTTCTGCCAAGGTCCGTTTTAAACTTCTCAGGGTTTTTTCTCCTCTCCCCTAAGGTATTCCCATAGCCCTAATCCTCTGAAGCTGTGATTTGGCTTGCAAGAGGAAAGAAGTCTTCATCACTGGCCTGGACGGAGCAGCCTGTGATTAGAAAACCCTTTCACCCTCTGCTACTTGCGCCTGGGACTGGAAGACCCTGTGGAATGAGCTGTTCAGGTTTTTCTGGGATGAGAGATGAAAACCACCAGCACTTGTCTTGTTAAAATTAAACAGTCAAAAGTAGCCTCATATGTTCCTTGGAAGACATCTACCCTCTCTGACTGGAAGTATTTCACAAAAGAGTCCCCACATCTCAAGCTCTGAAATAGGAATTGTGTGCCTGGAGGTGACTTCATTAATCCACCTGGTTCTCTCCTCCATCCCCCAGCCGATCTCTGCTCTTGTATCTGCCTATCCTTCTGACTTGGCACTGGACCCAGGGGGCTGACACAGACTCATTCAGGTGAATGGCTGCTCATACACCCACCTTGCTTTGTTTCCACGTGACCTGGCTCCTCCAGGGCTCTCCCCTATCCTGGGCTCCCGAGTTTTGGACTAGGAAGTGACCAGAAGCCTTGAAGGCTGTAGATGAAAGTGGACAAGATGCTGGCAAGGGGTGTCCCAGAACAATTCCCAGAAACATGGAAGCAGGGATGCTGGGTGATGCATCACTCCTCTTCCCCTCCTTCCTCAGAGCTGAGGCTATCAGCAGAGGCCAGAAATCTTGGAGAGGAAAGTGCTGGGTGTGTATATGTAGCCAGGGGAAAAGAGTTACTTGTTCTGTTTTCCTTAGGGGAGGGGAGGAGAGGGGAACGGAAGGGGAGGGGAACAGAGGGGAAGGGAAGGGAAAGGGAGATATTCTGGCTTGGACATGACTGATAAGGAGCTCTGGGGAGCAGAAGACATTGACAGAGGTTAGCCCCTCATAAGGCAGGGGTAGGAGATGGGATAAAGCAGTGAAACAAGCATACTCCAGTGCCCAGGGAAGATGGACAACTCCAAGACCCTAGTTCTCCACTGTATTGTTTTTGCCCATCTAATTCCCACAGTCTCATTTATAATTACCACCCACAAAAGTCAACCCTTTCCCCTGATTCTTTCTCCTTAGCCCACAGAAAGGAATTTTTCCCATGCTTGCCAAAAAAAGATGCCTTGAACTCAATTTCCTCTACCATGAGGTCTCCCTAAGGTCTAGTTTCTGTTCCTATACATCAGCTCCATGATCATAAGGTGCCCTTTGACTAAGAATGAAGAAAACGATTATTAACAACAAATACAGAAGGATTTCTTTGGTGGGGGCAGTTGCAAAAAAATACTGGCGCAAATTCTAGGGGAGAGGGTTAGGGATTTCCTGCATTAACATATAAATTACTGGGACCTCCCTGGTGGTCCAGAGGGTAAGACTCCTAGCTTCCCAATGCAGGCGCTGGGGTTCAATCCCTGGTCAGGGAACTAGATCCCGTGTGCATGCTGCAACTAAGAGTCCGCATGCCACAACTAAAGATCCCACAGGACGCAACAAAGATCCTGCGTGCCGCAACCAAGACCCAGTGCAGCCAAAATAAATAAATAAATAAAATTTAAAAAGCCCATGTAAATTACAAACATCATACTATATTAAAAAAAACCTTGACTCTGTTGGCTCTGGAGCTTTTGGGAAGTGGACAGAATAAAGCCTATAGTCCTTGATCAGTTTCACCTTTAACCTAGGCCTTTGTAGCGTGGAAACTGGCCCCAAAGAAGAGTACTACCAATAGGCTTATTCCCTATTTTCCTATGCCTTTCTCAGCAGTGGGCAGTTGGCCCCATGATCGGTCAGATGCTCCTGACTCACAGGATACCAGACATCCTAAGCTGCGGTCATTCCATCCTTTCCCCTGTCTCAGTACCCCTTCCTCCACAAACAAGGGTCAACTACGCTCTTTTGCCCCCTGACTCTGTTCTTTGAACAAATACAAACAAGAAAAAGATGTCTTGTTCCTTCTACCCTTTCCCTGATCACATGTTTTCCCCACTGACGTGTGGGAAGTTCTCCCTGATCGCTACTAGAGTTTCCTGCCATTATGGAGTTCAGGGAAGAGAGGAGATACACTTTGACACTTGCCTAAGAAAAAAAAAAAGCCAAAAACCACCCCCTGGAAAGCCCACACATTGTGGAAAAACCCTGGGTAGGATTTGGGGTTGGGCAGAGGTGACCCTTAAAAATAAATTCTCCTGTCAAAGTGTTTTCTCACCTCACTCCATCACCAAGTTCTCAGTGTAAACAGCAAGGTTTAAATACGCTTATGAGGGATCTCTTTGGCCCTGGCACAGCTTAGTTCTTTCTTAGCTGCCTCAGTAGATGTCCTGTTCAGATGAATACTTTCTCTAGGACTGCGCATGTGTCTATTTCAATACCATAAAAGGATTTATTTACCTAAATATAGTCTATGCAGAAAGCAGAAGAGGTTAGAACTCAGGGAGGACTTCGCAGTTAGCCCTGGGTGAGGGGGCGGGTGGAGGGTCATCCTACTAGGGGAACTCAGGACAGTCTCCTAGGCGATGCTGACACAGTCAAAGAGGTAGGGACTGGAATGACTTCTAACCTACAGAGGGGCAATTTCAGTTTCTCAATATTACTATGTGTCATTTATCCCAAGAATTAGAGATAACAGAGAGAGTAATCTGGATTCAATATGTGGGCTCAGGTTCTGACCCAATGTGGACTGTGGTTTTCATTTTAACTATAGCCCCAAAGACACAGACACACAGGGATTCATAACTCCATTCTCCCTTCTGCTATAACTGGTGGGGGGCAGCTGGTCAGGAAGGAATGGAGAATGAGTTCCCTGCTTCTTTGTTTTTCAGTGGAGTGGGGATGGGGAACAGAGAACATGTTGGTTAGGGACACTGGCTTCAACAGAAACCACTGCCACTTACAAATACTCTACCTGAGGTCATGTGAGACTGACCCTGGGTTGTATGTGTGTTTTCTGTGATTCAGGGCAGCTGCACTACTGATATGACTTGTATATGTCCCTGTGAGAGACAGGAAAGGGGAGGCTAGCTGGGTTGGGATGGGGAGGGCAGGAAGGAGTGGAGAATAAGCTGAACAGTGTTTCAGCAGCAACAGCAAAGAAAAAATAATCCTACGGTCAGCTAGAGGCCAAGATAGGGTGGGGGCCAGCAGGGGACACTTAAAACTTTTGGGACATTCTTGGGAGGGAGTTATCATGGTTGTCAGAAAGGTATTTTCAAAGAAAAATTTTTAAATAAGATGCAAACTCAACTTCTAATTCTAACTCCAGTCTCCTCATTAAAGGGTGACCTTTCTCTGCAGATAAGATGGGGGTAGAGACCAACCAGACTGCTGAACTAGCTTTTGGAACAAAATGAGGAATGAGGTAAGGGGGAGATGAGAAGTAGATAAGACCCCTGCGGAGAGACAAAGTGGGGACTATGAGAAAACAGGGATAGTTAGCGGCAAAGGGCACCTACCTCTTTTTCGGAGATGTAGAGCTGGTCCCCTTTCAGCACCACGTAGCGGTTTTTCCAAATCTCCCTGAAAATCCCTTTCCCGCAGAATTTCCGGACCCAGCCGACCTTCTCAGGCGGTGCAGACTGATGATTTCCATCCTGAGGCCCCTGGCCCCCGAGCCAGATGAGAACCACACGATTAGGTGATTACAGCTTTTTCCTCCTCCCGTTCCGTCCCCAGCGCCCTCCTCAGTCCCCGGTCCCCTCCTTCCCGCGTCCGCCCCGCCGCAGCTGGAGTCTGGGAGACCCGCGTTCGCTCCCCACTTCTTCAAAGCCTTTCACTCCAAGGAACTCGCTTCCCCATCGCTCCCCTCCCCCTTCTCCCAAATAAACAACTGGAACTGCCAGTGGAAGGGGTGAGGGCCGGGCTGGAGCCGAGGGGTGGCCTTCGGGTCTCCGCCGAGCCCCCCGCCCCCTCCCCCAGCCTCCCTCCTCGCCGCGCCGGGATTAACGGCATTTTATTTTATTTCTCATTGTCTTCTCGCCGCTGCAGAGCGCGATGCCGGCGGCCGCCAGCCGCCCGAGGAAGGGGAGGCCGGGGGTCGGGTAGAAACTCAGCCAAGTTAACCCCCAGCCCAAGTAAACAAACAAAAGCCCCCGCCGGTGCCTCGTCGTGGGGCCCAGCGCGCCGAGGCCGAGGCTAAGGGGACCGGCGATCGGGCCACGGGCCGGAAGGAGGGGGCTGGCGCGGGGCGTCCCCGGCCCCCAACCCGGCCGCCCGCGGCCCCGACGGGGCTGGGGTCCTCGGGGCACAAAGTCAGCGGCGGGCACGGGGCGGGCGGGCGCACTCACCCGCTTGGTGGAATTGTTCTTCTTCATCATTCCGGGCGGGCGGGCGGACGCGGGCGCCGAGGGGCGGCCCCGCGTCGGGGGCCGAGGCCGCTTCGAGGGGGCTCCTGCCCAGGGGGAGGGTGCGGAGAGGCCCCCGGCGCCGCCGCCGCCGCTCCTCCCTCCCTCCCTCTCCCCTTCTTTGTAGCTCCGGTTACACTAAAGGCCGGCCTCCCTCGCGCTCGCACACACACGCACGCCCGCTCCCCGCCCCTCGGCGCCCTCCATCCCGGCGCCCACGCGGCCCGGGCCCCCGAAAGCTCCCCCGCCGCCCGCCCGCCCGGCCCGGCCCGGCCGCTCCCCCGGCCCGGCGCGCTGTGGGCGGCCCAGCCCGCGCCCCGCAGCTCCATCCACCCGCCCGCTGACGTTGCGAGTTCAGAATAAAGGGCGAATCGCCGAGCCGGAGAGAGTACGCTCCCTCCACCCCCCTCCTTTGTTTCTGACTCACTGAGGGTGAAGAAGACAGACCTAAACCCCTACGGAGAACGGCGTCTGGAGGGGCAGGGAGTCCGAGACTCCCACAGACCGCCGGAGCGAGAGGTGGAGCCAGAAAAGACAGCCCGGGCCGACCTGCCGAGAGAGACGGCAGGGGCGGATGGAGCGGATGATAGAGAGACAGGGAGGTTTATGAAGACCGGCGATAACCTAGATCGGGATCCTCTCCCCCTCAAAGCCAAAACAAAAACAAGAACGTGAGCTGGAAGGGCGCGTTACCCAGGACTGGCAACTGGAATTCACACTCCCTAGGTGGTACAGATAGTGGTCTGGGCAGGTCAACCGTTGGGGAAAAGTTTTATGGAGGGTACCGATGTGAAGGGCGACTCCGTGGAAGAGAAGTTAATATTAATACACATTTCTTCCAGTTTACAAAGCCTCAGGCCTTATTTGAGCCTCAGGAGAATAACCCTAAGTACGAGGTACATATTATGATCTCCATTGCACAGAGAGAAAAGTGAGATTCAGAATGGCTGAGGGATTTGCAGACACACTGTAAGTGCTGGCAGGAATAGAACTGTCTGTCTCCAGAGCCCTGGTCTGTTAGACCAAGTGGCTTTACAGACAAGCTCCAGGTGAGGCTTAAACTTCCTACTACCTGGTATCTCTCCCTGATGCACTGACACGTAAAAATTCCATCCTGTCTACCGCAATGCCCAGAGGATGCCCTAGCTGGGGAAGGCTCTGCTGATGACCCCTAAGCCAGATCTGCCTCAGAGCCCACACACCAGCATCTTGGTAACTTCATTTTTCTCCCAGTACCCATTTAACAGGAAGAGGAAAGTCAGGAAACCTAGGTTTGGGTACTAGTTTCATCACTGCCCCGTGGTCTTTGGTCAAGTCACTGAATTTCTTTGGGCCTCAGTTCCTCTACATATGAAGTAGTGACTGCCAATTCCATCAACAAGGAAAGATAGGGCAATATATGAGATAACCCATGAAAGTCCTTTAAAAACACAGTATTGCCCTCTAGGGCTACTTACTAAATAATAATGAGCTAACGAACACATTGCCTGGCATACGGTGGGCAGACAGTAACTTCAGAATGAATACAAATCCCTGGCACAGAGAAGCAGGAAAAGGAAAGAACCCCTTTTTTCAGAGATGTCTCAAGATAAAAGAAAATGTTGGCCAAATTAAGGAGTGGAGTGGTCTTGGCTTTTTCTGGTATCTGTCAAATAAAGGAGGGGGCTTTTCTCTTTTCTGAGGCCCCTGTTTCCCCTAATCCAATAATATTCCTCTTAACCTCTTTTCATTTACCATACTAATTAATTCCTGTATTTTAGACTCATATAGAAATGTATCCTTTCAAAATGCTCTCATATATCATTTCTTTAACTCTTTAGT
Organism: Pseudorca crassidens; assembly: GCF_039906515.1. Lineage (NCBI taxonomy): Eukaryota > Metazoa > Chordata > Mammalia > Artiodactyla > Delphinidae > Pseudorca > Pseudorca crassidens. The sequence continues at coordinate 107,698,911 of NC_090297.1, read as the reverse complement.
GCCACCTTGTGAGGTATATATCAATAGAATAAATATTATTCCCACTTGGAAAATGAGGAAACAGGGCATGGCAAATCAACGGACTTGCCCAAGTTTACACAGCAAGTTACTGGCTAACTAGATTAGAATCCAGGTTTTCTGACTCCACTCTGTTTAGGTTTCATACACACACACACACACACACACACACACACACACACACACACTCCCCTTCCCACCATCTCTATTTCCCACCCTCTCTATTTAAAAAGTGATTTAAAAAGAATGAGAAAATCCAGGGTATCTTCATAAGTAAGGAAGCAAAATGTCCCATCATACTGGTAAGAACACTACCCTGTTTGATCTTTTGAGGGCTTGCTTGCCAGGTAGATAGGAGTGGTTTGGACTCTTAGTTTAAATAGATTCTGGTTTATGGGGAAAAAAGTAATTCATGACTTGCCCCATCTTCCTTTAGTCAGCAAATACTTGAGTATGTCCTGTATGCAAGGTACTAGGGTCCTATGTGCTGTATCAGGCAGGAGCTGGAGCTTCGTGGAATATCAGGCAGAGGGACTCCTAAAAAATCAAAACCCTCCAAAGTAATTTTCAGATTCCAGAACAGATGCATGTGGGCTGGAGAACCTTCCCTGCCTATTTGCTCCTGGAGATGTTACATAAATCTCTGGTTTTCTCTCTCATTAACCTGCACCGCTGCACTGCCTCATCTTATCATCCTGCCCCTACCTTCCCTTACTTTGTCTCCCTTTGTCTTGCTACTCATCCCTCTTCCCATAAGCCATACTCCTCCCCTGTCCTGTTCTTCAAGCTTTACTTCTCTCTACCAGGTGAACCTTGTGGCACCTGACTTGGGTTCTATGAACTGAGACTATTTCTGAAGACCAACTCGAAAGTGAGAAATCTCAGAGTAACAACTTATGGGTTCCATTTCTCATTTTCACAGCACTGTCTCCTCAGTGAGCTTGACATTACCGCACACACAAACCACAAAAATAACTCAGATAACTCAATGTCCTTCTTTGGTGGAGATAAGATACTGGTGGGGGGAGCTTCCCTGGTGGCGCAGTGGTTGAGAGACCGCCTGCCGATGCTAGGGGACACGGGTTCGTGCCCCGGTCCGGGAAGATCCCACATGCCGCGGAGCGGCTGGGTCCGTGAGCCATGGTCGCTGAGCCTGCGTGTGCAGAGCCTGTGCTCCGCATCGGGAGAGGCCACAACAGTGAGAGGCCCGCATACCGCAAAAAAAAAAAGATACTGGGGGTACTCATGGTGGGGTTACCTCCCTAACTGCATCACCATGGATAAGACACAACTGTCAGTAGCTTTATTCTTAAATTGACTATTTTATAAGTAACTCCACCTAAGCGACGAAGAAGTGAGCCATCAGAGATAAGGATTTTGAATTGCTGCCTGTATATTTACTGGGCAAAAACTGTTATCCAAACAGTTGTTTACCTAAAAACAAGCACCTTGGCTTTTGTAGAGTAAATGGGACATAGAGGTTTTGACTAGGCACTTCAATCTCTGGAAGAGAGGTCATTAAAAGCATGAGACCTTAATTAGGGCTTCCCTGGTGGCGCCATGGTTGAGAGTCCGCCTGCCGATGCAGGGGACACGGGTTTGTGTCCCGGTCTGGGAAGATCCCACATGCCGCCTGCGCGTCCATAGCCTGTGCTCCGCAACGGGAGAGGCCACAACAGTGAGAGGCCCGCGTACCGCAAAAAAATTTAAAAAAAGCATGAGACCTTAATTAAAATGACGTTTTTAGGGACTTCCCTAGTGGTCCAGTGGTTAAGAGTCCACGCTGCCACGGGAGGGGGGCCCTGGTCAGGGAACTAAGATCCCACATGCCGCGCGGTGTGGCCAAAAGATTGAAAAAAAAAATGATGTTTTTAAAGGAAAAAAATAAAGGACCGGTAATAATGTAATCAGCTCTGTAAATCTTAAATAAAAATATGAATCTTTGATCCTTAATAAAGAAATGCCAACTTCTGGCATAAAACATCCTGAAGGTAAGGCTCATTTCTTAGACTTAAAAAAATTTTTTTTTTGGCTGTACTGCATGGCATGCGGGATCTTAGTTCCCTGACCAGGGCGCCCTGCAGTGGAAGCAAGGAGTCATAACCACTGGACCGCCAGGCAAGTCCCTAGACTTCTTGATATTGTTAGCTGAGTAGGCACAATGGAAGCAGGTGAATAATGAGGAGAATGATATTAGAAAAATCTCTGTTCTTATTCCAGAGCTATCTTGCCAAGAGAAAGGCAAGCACAGGTAATCCTGCTTGGAGGAAGGAGGTTTCTGTTTATTTGAAAAGACTATGTAACTTGTAAAACGCTGCATTTAAAACTTGTCTCCCCTAGCCTTAAAAGTAAGGCTGCCTTACTTTTTTTATTATTAAAAGAAAAACAACCAAAACACAACAGAACTTATTAGATCTTAGCTCTTAGCTGTAATATAGACAAAAGGCTTAGGGCTTCGCATGAGTGTAAGGTGAAGAAACAATGGTAGAGAGCTGAGAGGAATGGGGAAAAGGGAGATGGATCAGATGACCCTTCACCTCTTCCCTCTACTTCTTGAACTGCTGATTAATGTAGTGGGAGGATGACAGGAATCCAACCATTTTGTGTAGTGATTTTGTATCCCCAACTTGGAGACAGCAGTCAATCTTATTTACTATTATTAGTCAAATTTCCTTCGGTGGTTTACTATATACCAAAGTTCTAAGTGTTTTAAATGTATTCTCTCATTTCATTTAGTCCTTATGCTCCTATGAGGAGGTACTTTATTACTCTCCTTTTTTTTTTTTTCTTTTGCGGTACGTGGGCCTCTCACTGTTGTGGCCTCTCCCGTTGCGGAGCACAGGATCTGGACGCGCAGGCTCAGTGGCCATGGCTCATGGGCCCAGCCGCTCCGCGGCATGTGGGATCTTCCTGGACCGGGGCACGAACCCCTGTCCCCTGCATCGGCAGGCGGACTCTCAACCACTGCGCCACCAGGGAAGCCCTACTCTCTTTTTATAGATGAGGAACCTGAGCCACAGAGACTTAATAACATTCCCAAAGCCACATAACTTGACACAGATTTGAGCCTAGGCTATCTGATGCTAGAGAATGTTAATCAACATAAAAGGTCTAAAAAATTTATTACAAAGCACCAAAGAGGGACTGTGATATGATTTGAGCACACGATAATTTCCTGGTATTAATGACATTATCCGTTTCCACTGCTTTCAAGAGAAGTGAAATTGACACCAGTGGTTAAGAGTCCACGCTTCCACTGCAGGGGGCCCTGGTCAGGGAACTAAGATCCCACATGCCGCGTGGTGCGGCCAAAAGATTGAAAAAAGAAATGATGACTCCTTTTTAAATGAGTCATTTAAAACAAACAAACAAATAAATAAATTTATTTATTTATGGCTGCATTAGGTCTTAGTTGCTGCACGGGGGCTTTCTCCAGTTGCAGCGAGCGGGGGCGACTCTTCGTTGCAGTGTGTGGGCTTCTCATTGCAGTGGCTTCTCTTGTTGCAGAGCATGGCCTCTAGATGCATGGGCTTCAGTAGTTGTGGCACGTGGGCTCTAGAGCACAGGCTCAGTAGTTGTTGCGCACAGGCTTAGTTGCTCTGTGGCATGTGGGATCTTCCCAGCCCAGGGATTGAACCCGAGTCCCCTGCATCGGCAGGTGGATTCTTAACCACTGTGCCACTAGGGAAGTCCCACTGACACCAGAATTTATTATTTGTCTTGACAGACTTTAAATATCCTTTGGGTAGAGGCAATGCCTTCTCTAAGTTTTGTGTAAAGCCAGCTCATGCCTCATCACATATATTCCCATAAATAGTTATTAACCCCAAAGAAACAAAAACAAATCACTTATATCTTTTCACAAAATGGATTTTTATTGTAGTCATACATGGTTTCTCAGTACCACAGAAAATTGCAATTTAGGGACAATTTTTGGATGGTTCTTACAGAAATATGATGGGTTTTCAGAAATAAGTTGTTCAGGAATGTGGTTAATGAAAAATAAAAGGGGTCAAGAGAAGCATCTACAGTATGTGCATCTAATTTTTACTTTTTAAAACTCCTTTAAGCTCTGATAACCCTTTTCTCAAGTAAGATCCCAACAAAATTTGCCAGAAACTGAAGTGATTGTGCTATCAAATACAAGGAATACATTTAGTTATTTGATAAAGAAAACATGAGAGAAGTGTGCTGGAATGGGCTCAGACTTATTCTCAACTCACCACTGGAGTCTTGGTGTCTGTGCCAACAGTTCAGGAATCAGCAGGCTACCTGGAGATGGGTTATAACAAGAAGCACAAAACCCAAGGCTCTTCTCCAACACCCCTCTGGTCAGTGGAGAAAGCCTGCAGCGAGGCAAGAGGGGAAGTTGCGCCATTCTTCTCACCTCTCCATCACCATTTCATCTTCTGCTTGCTAACCTTGATGTAACTTGAGAGCTGTCCTTGCTTCGGCTGTGCAGTCCAGAAGCCAGAACTTCCTCTAGGAAACTGACCAGTAGACTTGAGGTTACTCAAGGGGGAAAAAAAAAAAGCATCTCCAAAACAGAATGTCTTGCTCATGACATTTAACTAGATGAAAGGTTATCATGAATGGAAGAAGCACTGGTCTGATATTTGGGTGCAGAATAGAAGCATCAGTTGAGCACTAAAACATCCAGACTAGAAGGAGAACCCCTTTGTGCGCTTCCCCAGGGTTCTCACTGTGTCTTTTAGCGTTAAACTTGTGAGATCTGTTAAGACTAATATTTCAAGTTTGAAATTTCTAGTCAGGAACCCAGAAGTTTTAAGGGCAAGGCTACTATCAACTCAGAACCATGTTCTATCAGCACCTCTTATCTAAACTCTTGAAACTGCCTCAGAACTTGTATTGTGCCTCTAGTCTTTTCTTTATCCAGTCTACTCTCCAAAGTGGCACCAGCTTTCTAAGATACAGATTATATCCTGTTGCATACTCTCCCCTCTTCTGCTTTAAAACCTTTCTTTTGCTTACAGAATAATACAGATTAAAATTCAAGGCCCTTCATAATGTGGCCTCCTAATAATACTTGTATTTCTTTTGTTCTGAGAACTGGTTTGAGCTGTGTGTGTGTATACATATAAACGTAGTATGTGTATATATGCTATTATCCTCATTTAAAAAAATGAAGAAACCAAGCTATAGAGAAAGTAAGTGACTTGCTAAGATCACAAAAGCTAGTTAGTGTCTTAGCTGGGATTCAAACCCAGCTCTAGAATCTGTGCCCTTCAGTACCACACAATACGCTCACTTGTCTGGTTCTATCTCCCACCAACCATGCAGCCTACGTGCCTTCCATGCCCAACCACTCACTGTTCCCTAAACATGTCCTGAGCTTCCATACCTTTATGCTTTTGCTCTTATTATGTCCTATGTCTGAAATGATAGAGGACATTTGTCTGATGAAATCTCTTTTATCCTTTAAGGCTGAGGATTAAAAGCCACCTTTTCTGTGAAGCTTTCCCAAACTCTCCTCCATGCTGAACTAATCACCCCCATCATTATTATCACTTTGTCCTAGTGCTATTTTAGCACCATATTATTATTAATTAGGTACTCTATACATTATTGATGCCAAAATAGACTGTGAGTTATTTAGGGTGGGACTAACACTTATTCATCTTGGCTCTCCAGGGTTTACCACAGAGGCGGACACCTAGTAGGTACCCAATAAAGGTATACGGAATAAATGAAGTAATTAAAATAGCTACCCATTGGCAAGAAAGCCTTCTCTATAACACAGGAGTTTTGGGGGTATTACTTATAAGTATGCCGGACTCGTTCTCAGGATACAGATCTATAGCAGATTGAGGGTTGGAGAAATGACCAGGTACCTTATTATTACCACAGCTGTGCAGTCTTAGACCTGGAAGATTCTAGGCTTAGAAAATTTAAATTCCAAACTCCTTTGCAAAAGAAGAAAATAGTAAAGTAGAGGGAAAGGAGCAGAAGCTAAATTCATCTATTCCTCTACTGAACACCTCTGTTAATACTGGCACCTCTGTCTAGCCTGGCTCTTTGGCCAGTTGGACAGGAGACACTTTGAGGCCAGAAAACAAGTGTCAGGAAATGAGGCAGCATTGCCTTTCTTTTTTGAAAGATAACACAGAAGTTATTGATTAGGGACTTTTAGTAAGAATGAAACAAATATGCTGGGAAACCCTATAGGAATTTATGAGGTGATCTTTGCTTCACATGAGACTCCTACATGTGCAAAGGAAAGGAGTAACTTTCCTGAAATTATACTTAAAGATCCTCCTCTGTGTATCAACAAGACCCCACATTCTTTTTTTTTTTAATTTTAGGTATCTATTCTTTTTTAAAAAAATTAATTTTATTTATTTATTTATTATTTTTGGCTGCGTTGGGTCTTTGTTGCTGTGCACAGGCTTTCTCTAGTTGCAGACAGCAGGGCTACTCTTTGTTGCAGTGTGTGGGCTTCTCACTGGGGTGGCTTCCTTGTTGCGGAGCACGGGCTCTAGGCGCGCAGGCTTCAGTAGTTGTGGCTGGCGGGCTCTAGAGCGCAGGCTCAGTAGTTGTGGCGCACGGGCTTAGCTGTTCCGCAGCATGTGGGATCCTCCTGGACCAGGGCTTGAACCCGTGTCCCCTGCAATGGCAGGCGGATTCTTAACCACGGCGCCACCAGGGAAGCCCAAGACCCCACATTCTTGACTGCAAAGAGAAAACACTATTTATATTTGCCAGGCCTAATTTTGTTCCCCAGGGCCATTGTGGCTTTTTAAAAAGTATCTATTTGGGGACTCTGATGAGTCATTGCAGAATGCTTTAAAAATTATAGGTGACGAACATATTGGTATCTGTACCCCAAACTTTAGACTATGTTTTAAAAACAACAAAAAAGAATGATTTTTCTTTTCTAGATTTGTTTTAAATCAGTCTTACTTAAAAAGCAAACTCAGAAATCCCCTTCCCCTGTGGTACTATAATCCAATTCAATTCAGCTCAGTTCAATTAAATTTAACCAGTATTTACTGAGCATCCATTATGCGGTAGGCACTGAACTAGGTGTTCATATGAACACTTGTTATGACTCCTAACTTTAAGGGGCTCTCAGAGAGATACACAATCACAATGCAACATGAGAGATGGTATACACAGTGATGGTACCAGGAGCTAATCTAGTGGATTAGCACTATTGCTTGCCTTGGTTTGTGCTGTCATCAAGGGTACTTTCCCAGCTCTATGTAGAGAAGGAAGGTGGGCAGAAAAAATCCCTGATTTTAAAAAGTCAACCTCAAAAAGTCTTGCATCACACATTGAAAAACAAGTTTCTTCACTTTTAAGTCTTTGATAAGGGACTAGACACTAACATTTATAGGATTTAAAATTTTAATTACTAAAATAATTGAGCTGAACAACTGTGTTCCTAAACAAAGCTACATATTATAACAAAACTCTATCTATCTATCTCCTCTTTTTTTTACTATACTCCACAGATAGAAATTACATGTGAGTTTCTTATTATAACAAAGACATTGCGGGAATTTAGAATCAAATCTGAAGAGTGGTATGATGAAAAAAATGAATGGACGTTCTGGGGGGCAGGAAAATAGAAAAAGACTTACAGGAAAATAATGAGAAAAAACCCCGAGATATTTGCCTTAATGGAGTAATAAGCTTCTAATTATAGCCAAATACTTAGCTGGAACATAGGAATTAGTGAGAGAGAGGGATAAGATGGAACTTTTATTTTTTTTTTAAGACTTATTATTATTTATTTTATTTTTGGCCTTGTCGGGTCTTAGTTGCGGCACACGGGATCTCTTGTTGCAGCACACGGGATCTTTTGTTGCGGTGCGTAGGCTTCTCTCTAGTTGTGGCGTGCGGGTTTTCTCTTCTCTAGTTGTGGCCCACAGGCTCCAGAGCACGCAGGCTCTAGCTGGGGCATGCGAGCTCAGTAGTTGTGGTGCGTGGGCTTAGTTGCCCCGCAGCATGTGGGATCTTGGTTCCCCGACCAGGGATGGAACCCATGTCCCCTGCATTGTAAGGCAGATTCTTTACTACTGGACCACCAGGGAAGTCCCAAGATGGAACTTTTTCTTTTTTTAACATCTTTATTGGAGTATAATTGCTTTACAATGTTGTGTTAGTTTCTGCTGTATAACAAAGTCAATCAGCTGTATGTATACATATATCCCCATATCCCCTCTCTCTTGCGTCTCCCTCCCACCCTCCCTATCCCACCCCTCTAGGTGGTCACAAAGCACCGAGCTGATCTCCCTGTGCTATGCAGTATCTTCCCACTAGCTACCTATTTTACATTTGGTAGTGTATATATGTCAGTGTTACTCTCTCACTTCGTCCCAGCTTACCCTTCCCCCTCCCCGTGTCCTCAAGTCCATTCTTTACATCTGTGTCTTTATTCCTGTCCTGCCCCTATGTTCATCGGAAGCTTTTTTTTTTTTTTTTTAGATTCCATATATATATGTCAGCATATGGTGTTTGTGTTTCTCTTTCTGACTGACTTCACTTTGTATGACAGACTCTAGGTCCATCCACCTCACTACAAATACCTCAATTTTGTTTCTTTTTATGGCTGAGTAATATTCCATTGTATATATGTGCCACATCTTCTTTATCCATTCACCAAGATGGAACTTTTAATACCTCAAAATACTGATTACAGTTGTCAGAGCTACCGCTGTGTTTTATACCTCTTTGCTTTTTGCACACACTATTCCCTCTGTCTAGAAAGCTGTCTCATCCCTCTCGCATTTTATCTAGTGGAACGATGCATCTTTTAAAACCCAACTCGCTCTCACAATATTCCTCTAGGAATTTATTTGTTTACATGTCTATTTTCCATGTAAGCCTATGAGTTTTTTGAGGGTACAAGTAATACATGAATACATTCCTTTTGTAAAAGTTTTAAATAGTATACATAAAGCTCAAGTCTTCCATGACTCTTCTTCTCCCCATTAGTCTCTCTAGAGATAACAATTTGATCAACAGACATTTATTAAGCACCTATGTGCCAGGCACTGTTCCAGAAGCTGTGAATATAGCAGTAAGTGAAGTAAAAAAAATTCTGCTCTCATGGAATTTATATTCCACTGGGGGAGGAGGGAAGATAAGCAAAATTGATAAGTAAAATATAATAATAATGGTGAAAACATATCACTTACTATATGCGAGGTACTATTCTAATGAGATAGAAACTATCCTATTTTACAAAGAAATCGAGGCACAGGAATCAAGTCTTATATCTTGAAAGCGACCAGGTTGGGATGCAAACCCAGACAATCTTGTTCTCTTATTCAAGAGAACTCTCTCTAGTATGTTAGATGAAGAAAATGCTATAGAGAAAAATAAAGCAGGTTTGAAGGAGACTTGGAGGTGATAGTGGTGGTGTGAGATTTTAAATCTAGTGGTCAAGGAAGACCTCACTGAGAAACTGACATTTGAGCCAAGACTTGAATAAGGCAATGGAAGACATATCTGGGAGAGGAGCAAGCACAAGGGGTCCAAGGCCTGGTATGTTCAGGGAACAGGAAGGAGGCTGGTGTGGCTGGAGTGAAGTTGGGTAGTAAGAGATGAGATTAGAGAGATTAAGGGAAGGGGATGGAGGGGAGTGTGAAGATGAGATCATGTAAGGCCTGGTAAGGATTGTAAGGATTTTGATTTTTACTTTAAGTAAGATGGGAAACATCTGGAGGGTTTTGTGCAGAGATGTGACATGCCCTGAATTACATATTTCCTCAGGATCGCTCTACTGCTGTATTGAGAACAGACTATAGGGGTTAAGGGTAAGGCAGTTGTAATGATCCCGATGGGAAGTGATGGTGGCATGAACCAGGTTGGTAGTGGTGAGGGGGCATCAGATTCTGGACACACTTTGAAGGGAAGGATCACAAGATTTACTGGTAAATCAGGATGTAGGTGAGAGAAAGAGGGGAGTCATGAAGACAACAAGGTTTTTGGCCTAAGAAATAAGAAGAATGGATAAGTCTGAGGGGTATTATATTTAAGAAGAAATATCAGAAGCTTGGTTTGATCATTGTTAAATATGGATGTTTATTAGACATTCAAGTGGAAGTGTCAAATAGTTAGATATATAAATCTGGAGTCTGGGGGAGAAGCTCAGACTAAAAATAGAGGTTCTCAATGGGGAAGGGTGTGATTTTATGCCCAGAGGACATCTGGCAATGTCTGGAAACATTTTTGGTTGCCATAACTGCTGGGGTGCTACTGGCATCTGGTGTGTAGAGGCCAGGGATGTTGCTGACCATCCTATAATGCACAGGACAGTTCCCCACAACAAAGAACTGTCTGTCCTCAAATACTAACAGTGCTGAAGTTGAAAAACTCTAGACTAGAGATGTAAATCTGGGAGTCATTAGAGGATAAAATTTAAAGCCACGAGACTACATGGGAGTGAAGTGCAGACAAGAAGAGAGGTAGTCCAAGGACAGAGTTCCAGGGATTCCAAAAACAGGAGAAATGAACAAAAGAGACAGCGAAGGAATGGCAAGTGAGGGAGGAGGACTAGGCGAGTACAGTCTCGGGAAGCTAAGTGACAAAAGTCTTTCAAAATGAAGGAACTGATCAACTGTGTCAAATGCTGCTGCAAGTAAAATGAGTACTAAAAGGTGACTCTGACTTTAGCCGTGTGGAGATCCCTGGAACCACAACAGAAGCAATTGTGGGGATTGATGGGCATGAAAGCCTGAATGGAGTGGCTTAAAAGAAGAGGTAAGGTTTAAAAGAAGGTGGAGGTTTAAGAGAATATATAAGGAGAGGAATCAGAGGCAGTGAGTGAAAACAACTCTTGAAGAATTTTGCTATACAAGAGAACAGAGAAATAGTATAGAATGTGGAAAGAGATAGGAGGTTAACAGAAGGTTTTTAAAGATGGGGAAAAATCCTAGCATGTTTCTATGCTTCTGTGAATGATCCAATAGAGTGGGAAAAACCCAGTCAGGATTGAGAGAGGAGCAGGTTTGGAGTGATGCCCTGGGGTAGGTGAGGGGATGCAATCTGGCACCCCAGTAGGAAGGCTGGGCTTAGCCAGGAGCATTCTCCACTGTGATGTGAAGGCAGGGGATAGCAGCAGTAGTGGGAGCTGTGCAAGTTCTCTTCTAATGACTTCTCTTACCAGTTAATGTACACCTCGAGTAATATCTTCTTGATGTGTGTATCCTTAGTACAAAGTAGATGTTGAATTAAGTATTTGCTGAAGGAATACATGAATCAGATTCATATTTTTTAAAGAAGTTAAGACCTCAGCTTAAATGTCACCTACCATGCTATACTTTTGCTAAATATTCAACAGCAATTTTGTCAGGAGTAAGGAAAAAGTCTGGCTTTCAACATTTATGTCGGAAAATATTAGGAATCTCACACACACACATCATCTTGCTCCTCACTGGATGTATATACTTTACCCAGAAAGAACTCATTATTTCTCAAATGGGCTGTGCCTTTCCCCACCACCTCCTGTCCTCAATTATGCTGTTTTCTCAGTCCTGAATGCTCTTTCTTCCTATGGAAATCCAACTTACTCTTTAAGGTCTAGCACAAATGCTCTCTCCACTGTGAAGCATTTCCTGATTACTCTGCCAGAGTTAATTATATCTATTTTGGATGCATTTTATTTAACTTACATACATTAACACTTCTCAAATTTCTGTTCCTAAGAACCCCTAACAACAGAAGACAATGAATCTATTAGTCCTGAGGGTACAGTCCAAATTGGTTTACCAGCTTACATCTTTCTTTGAGGTCTGGTATTTTGTTTTAAAAATACACAACAATTTTGTTATTTTTCATAAAAGGACCTTTTAAATTTCAACATAAACATATTTTTGACAAGGAATTTAAATTAAATTCCAGTTAAATTATTTAATTCTACCCCTGAACATCCCCTCTCTCCGGCAATTCTAAGAAAACAGACGCTCCAAAAGATGTGTCATGTTTATTTGGTGCCTTTGTGTGTCTCTGGTACTAATCATATCCTAATTTGAGAAATACAGATTTGTTTAAGTCCCCTATCTGGACATAAGATCATCAAAGATAGGGACATCTTACTTTCTTTGTATTTTAGGCCCTGCTTTGGAAGTGTACTTCATATAAAGCAGCTACTTAATAAATATCTTCCCTCTTGCTCCCAAACAGTATAATCATAACATTCTGTCAATATCCTTGGCTCACATTTTTTTCTTGCTGCTCTCTGACTGAAGCAATAGTAATAGCAATAGTAAACAAAACAAAACAAAAAACCAACAACTCAAATATCTGTGGACAGGTGAATGGAGAAGCAAGCTGTGGTATGTTCACACAGTGGAATGGTACACAGCACCGACAAAGGAATGAACAAGGTTACATGGAACAATACAGATGAATCTTAGAAGCATGCTGAGTGAAAAAGTATGATACAATTTTTTTATTAAGCTCAAAAATAAGTAAAACTAAACAATGCATTGTTTAGAATTAGTGAGAAAAATACAACTCTCCCCATCAAAGCAAGGGAATTAAACACAAAATTTAGGATAGTGCTTACTTCTTGTAGGGAGATAAAGGATGTAATTTCAGCAGATCACACAGATAGATCCATGTTATTGGCAATTTTCTAGTCCTTAGGTGAAGGATCCCAGGGTATTCATTATATTTTCTAACTTATATTTACACATACTCTTTAATAAAAACATTATATTAAGATAGAATTAAGAAAAAAAGTTATATCTATAGGGTTTCTATACTCTGAAGTTTCTCACAATCTTTAGCATGCTAATGTGAATCTCTCTCCTTTCCAGGAGGATACAGTGATTTTTCCAAACTTAGCTGGCTAAGAATCTTTTTAAATGCAATATCTATCGATATCTCCCCAAACAAATTTTCTATAGAACAGACCTTGGGAAACACTGAATTAAGATATAAAATATTTCCTTGATTATAACCAATTCCATTGAGGTTACTTTACCCTATGATACTTTCTTACAAACAGTGTAACTGCCTATTAAAAACTGTAGCTACTCCTTCCCAGTTCCCACCTTAGTACTGGACACCTGATTTATGAAAAAACAAAAAGCAAAGCAAAGCAAAACAAATAAATAGGAGCCCTTGGTCCTACTTCCTCTCCCCCTGTGAAGATACAGAACAAAAAAGCAGCCAATGGGATTCTGCATGTATCCAGCACTGTGCCTGTGTCATTCATTGGAGTATCACACGAGGAGAAAGGACTATCCTCATAGTCCACAGGGCAAGAGATGGACTCCTCAAAGACTGAACTGCCTGTCGTATCAGTTACGTAAAGATACGAAAGGAGGTTATCATCTGAGAATGAAGAGAGCTACAGATGTACTTTCTCACCACTGGGAACATTCAAGACCACTTCAATTTGTCAGAGCAACCACAACTAGAGGAGTAGAATGGTGACCGCCATACCAAAACAAAGAAACAAACAACCCCCCCAAACCCAACAGGAAACAAAGCTCCAAATTACCTATCTGTAGCAAACAGGATGTTGAAGACTCTGTGCAAGTCTATTAATTATAGAGGTACTGAGTCTGGAGGCTTCAAAGGGGAAATTTGTGTGAGCACAAATGGAAACCAAGTTACTAAAGCTTTTTCTCCAAAGACCACAGAAGTCACCTGGCAATTGGACTACCGTCAGAGTAAATTTTTACCACTGCCCCAGTATATTCCTACCTGGCATGATAATATAATTCTGCTCTCGAATTACGTTAAAGTAGTTTTCAAAACAAGTGATTTGGAAGTATGGGTGACAATAGAGGTGGTGACAATGAGTATCCAAAGTCTTTTTTTGTTTTTTGCGGTACACGGGCCTCTCACTGTTGTGGCCTCTCCCGCTGCGGAGCAACAGGCTCCGGACGTGCTGGCTCAGTGGCCATGGCTCACGGGCCCAGCCGCTCCGCGGCATGTGGGATCTTCCTGGACCGAGGCACAAACCCGTGTCCCCTGCATCGGCAGGTGGACTCTCAACCACTGCGCCACCAGGGAAGCCCCCAAAGTCTTTTTTACTTTATTTTCCCCAAATGTAATAGTAATAACAACAGCAGCAGCAAGCAACACATATTAAGTAAGTGCTTACCCTGCGCCAGATTCTCCTCTAATATTTTATATATATCACCCAATCATCATAACAATGACATAAGGAGCTATTATTACCTCCATTTTACAGTTGAGAAAACTGAGGCCCAAAAAAGTTAAATAATTTGCCTAAGGTCATACAAGTGGACATATGGCAAAACTAGGATTTAAAAAAGGTAGTCAGTCTGTCACTAGAGGCCTTGCTCTTAATTGCTGTGCTACACTGCCTCTTAGACCAGAGAGTACAATAAGGTGATTGATAAATAACAGGTCTCATTCAAGCCCAGAAGTTCTAATGATAATCCTAGTGAAAGAACTTACGTCCTAAAGGACGCATCATTCAATTGGGGAAGGTAATACAGTTTTGCAGGAGTGTGTAGAGGATAATCAACTACATACTTTACTACTTAATAATCCCAAGGGACATCAATTGACCTTTAAAAATTTGTACAACATCTTTCTCATCATTAAAAAACATTAAAATGTAGATAACATAGGAAATAAAGAAGTAAACGAGTCTCTCGTGTATCACTACACAGGATTAGCATTTTTGAGCTTTTCCTTTCATTTAAAGTTTTTTATTGTCTAACCCATCAAATCCTGAAACAAATATGCAAACACTGGATAGGGTCTTACATACCACACAAAAAGGCACATCCTATAAACTTGTAAAAGATAATATCATTTTCCTAAACTGCAACCTTCTGGCTGCAAGGGACAGAAACCCATTCAAACTAGCTTAAGCAAAAGAAAAAAAGTGTACTCAACGACATGTGGGTGGGGGTCTATCACTGAACCAGTGTAAGATCAGTGCCTCAGAAGGGGCTGGAATCTGGAACTGGAGGCTGCTTTGAAACCAGACAGTACATACCTCTCTGAATCTGTCTCTATTTCTGACTTTTTCATTTATTGGTCTCTTCTTTTAGCTTTGCATTATTCATCTGCTTCTTTCTTCTTTCTTTTGAGTTGAAGTAAAATATTTTTAACTAATTTTCTCCATACAAATTGATGATTTTTTTTTCTTTTCTTTAATCTATTTTAAAAAAATTATTAGTTTTATTTATTTTTTTGGCTGCGTTGGGTCTTCGTTGTTGCGTGCAGGCTTTCTCTAGTTGTGGCGACTGGGGGCCACTCTTCGTTGCAGTGCGCAGGCTTCTCATTGCGGTGGCTTCTCTCATTGCAGAGCACGGGCTCTAGGTGCGTGGGCTTCTGTAGTTGTGGCTCACAGGCTCTAGAGCACAGGCTCAGTGGTTGTGGCGCTCGGGCTTAGTTGCTCCGGGCTTAGTTGCTCTGTGGCATGTGGGATCTTCCTGGACCAGGGCTCAAACCCGTGTCCCCTGCATTGGCAGGCAGATTCTTAACCGCTGCACCACCAGGGAAGTCCCAAATTGATGATTTTTAAAAATTTGTTTATTTTTAAGAATCAGGAGCAGTTAACTTCAGGGTTGGAAGGGCATGGTGTGAAGCTATAAACGTAAAATTTTTCTGGCTGGCAAATTAGTATTTAAGCATCTTAAAAATGTTAATATTCTCTGATGCAGTAATTTCATCTCAACATTGCTAGTAGTGCATTGAATCTAGGATCCCAAAAATCTGAACCTGAATTCTAGCTTTGCACTTCCTTGCTATATGACCTAAGGCAAACTACTTAACTGTCTTCTCTTAATGTTTCAGTTTCTTCACTTGAAAATTGGAACCACAAGAATATTACCTTTCGGATCATGAAGATTAAATGAGATAATACATGAAATGAAGTCAGAAGATTGTCTGGCATATAGTACATGCCCAATTACTATTATCCCAAGTGAACAAATGGACAAGTGTGTAAAGATGTATATAAAATCATGTTTGTTATAGCACTGTTTATAAGAGTAAAAAAAATATAAACAATGAATATCAAAAAATATTTGTTTTGTTCACTGCAATATATCTAGTCTCAAGATAGCTCTTGGAATACATAGGTGCTCAGTAAGTACTTGCTGAGTGAACAAAAAACTGAGGATTGGTTAAATAATTTGTGGCATAATCGGACAATAGAATGCTATTCAGTTATTAAAAATGACATATATAAGTATTTTCATTGAAAGTACACGTATAGTATATTCCACTTTATTTAAACATACGTGTGTATACATTAATAGGAAAAAACCTAAAAGGGCATACATCAAGATGGTTGATATTTCCAATGGTGTGATGGTGGTAGTATGAATATTTTTATTATCTTATTTTTGCTTAACTGTATTAAACTTTTTTCCTATAAGGATTACGTATTGATTTTGTAACAAAACGCTATTTTTAATTAAAAAATATGTTTCAATGTACAAATAAATTGGAATCAGGGGACACAGATTTCAATCTTGGGTTAAATTTAGTTTTTTAAAAGAGCATCTTGTTACAGTTATTCATTTATATGCCTATTCTTCCATTAGACACTGAGATCTTCAACGACATAGAATATGTCTTCATCTTTCTAACACCTTGCACAGTACTTTACACATAACAGTGCTCAATAAATGCTTGTCAGTGACAGGTGATACACTCCATCACAGCTCTTGGCAATGGTGTTTTAACACTTTGGTTACAGGAGAAAAGTAAACTCTCCCAAAAATCTCTACCAAGAGATGGTAGATGGTGATGGTTCCAACAGTTTCAAAACTGATTCTGAAATACCTACAAGTGAAGAAGTGTCCTCTGAATTCCTCTTCCTTTGAAATGTAAATTCTGTCACAGGATCCTAATTTTTCAGTAAATAATTCAGAGATCAAACCAACTCGTGGTTATAGGAGAAGGTCCAAGTCTCTAGTGTTACTTGTTTAGGTAGAAATCTATAAAGAACCTGTTGATAATATGAATCGGCATCCTCCCAGCTTCAAATCTATCTACAGAAATTCAAAATGCTAACTGTTTTCTAAGCTCTAAACTGTACTCTCTACAAAAAAACACCGATGTCCTGACTTTGTCAGAATTATATTATTACCAAAGCTCAGGCATCATCTCGGGTAGTAATGAAACTAACAGCTGCCATTAGTTAATCAAGTTAGTCATTTTTATCCAAAGGGCAACACTGTCTTAAATCTCATTCTTAATTATCTTTGGATGACAGAAATCTTTAAACAAAACTAAATGATTCCTTACTTTTATACTGTTTTTTCTCTGCTTTGGTTTACAATATTTTTTAGTAGGCAGAAAGCTTCACATATTTTCCATTTGATAAAAACATATTTTGCTATCTTGTGACATTTATAAGCAAGGGATTTAAAAAAATTATAGCTAGGGCTTCCCTGGTGGCGCAGTGGTTGAGAGTCCACCTCCCGATGCAGGGGACGCGGGTTCGTGCCCCGGTCTGGGAAGATCACACATGCCGCGAAGCGGCTGGGCCCGTGAGCCATGGCCGCTGAGCCTGCGCGTCCGGAACCTGTGCTCCGCAACGGGAGAGGCCACAACAGTGAGAGGCCCGCATACCGCAAAAAAAAAATTATAGCTAGATAAATCTTCCTAAAATATTATTTCAACTGAGTGCCCAGATTGGAAACAAACTGAGTTCAATTCCAGCTTTGCCACTTACTTACTAGCTCTATGACTTTGGACAAAGTACTTAACTACTCTAAGTCTCATCTGAAAAATAAGGTTGATGATAATAATAAAAACACCTACCTCACTGGGTTGTTATGAGAATTAAATAAAAATTAAATGAATAAAGCAGCACTATCCAATAGAAATGCAAAGCAAGTCACAAATGTGAGTGGTTATGTAATTTTAAATGTTCTAGTAAGCACATTAAAAAGGTAAAAAGAAATAAGTAACGTCAATTTTAATAGCATATTTGACTTAATCCATATATCTAAAACATTATCAACTTAAAAAATTATTAATGAGATATTTTACACTTTTTGTGTACTAAGTCTTTGAAATCCAGTATTTTTTTATTTTTATTTTTTTGCGGTACGCGGGATGGACCTCTCACTGTTGTGGCCTCTCCCGTTGCGGAGCACAGGCTCCGGACGCGCAGGCCCAGCGGCCATGGCTCACGGACCCAGCCACTACACGGCATGTGGGATCTTCCCGGACCGGGGCACGAACCCGTGTCCCCTGCATCGGCAGGCGGACTCTCAACCACTGCGCCACCAGGGAAGCCCTCCAATATGTATTTTATACTTGTGGCGCACCTCAAACTAGACTAGCCACCTCTCAAGTGTTCAATAGTTACAAAGGCTAGTGGCTACATTTTGGATAGCACGGGTATAAAGTATTAAAACAGTGTCTCACACATAGTATATGCTAAATAAATTTTACTTCTTAGTGTCATCATAATCCCCTCTTAGGAGTTGCTATGGATCAGTGTTTTTCAAATCATGTGCTCATAACACCAGCTAATATCTGGTGGTTCTAGGGCATGTCACTAAATAACACTGAAATACATAGTAAGAAAACTATTTCTTTTCATCTATCTTTCTAACCATATCAAGGAAAAAATGTCAGTTTGGTACTACAGTGCTTTGTTTTTTAAAATTTTAATTTTTTAATTGAGATATAATTCATAGGCAATAAAATGTTCCACTTTTAAGGATATCATTTGATGATTCTAACCAATGTATACAGTCATGTAACCATCTTCTTGATCAAGATATAGAACACTTCCAACACCTGAGTTAGGGCTTCTAAAAAATCAAGAAACTAAAAAAAACCTTCAATAACAACAAGAGCCATGAAGTCAACCCCATGCCCTTGAATATATAATGTCAAACTGCTTTCCAGAAAAGTTATGGATTTACACTTCTACTAGCAATATTTGAGACTGCCTCACTGTACATTTACCTTGGGGAAATATTCAGAGATAGGACAAGGGTTTATCAATATACAAGATGTTTACTGCAGTATTTATATCAAGCAAAAAATTGTAAACAATCTAAATGTCAAATGGTAATGGTTAAACAGAGATATGTCCTTAAAATTGAAACTATAGAGCCATTAGGATCATTTTAAGTAATTTTAATAACATGGTAAAATGTTCTCAGTATAATTAAAAGTGGGCAAAGCAAGTACAAAACTTTATAGACAATGTAATGTGATCCTTATTACATCAAAAACAAACATAACACACACAAAACTCAAAAACCTTCAGGTAAAGAAAAAAACACTAGGAGAAAATATATCAAAATATTAACAGTGGTTAGCTCTGAGTTGTGTGGTAGTATGAATGAGTTTGACTTTTATATTTAATTTTTTTATTACAATGAGCATGAATTACTTGCGGGGGTGGGGGAAGCCTATTTTTCTTCATCTGTCTTTGCTAGTTAGAGAGAAAATAACTGAAAAATGAGACCATTAATGATTGTGCAGGCTTGTTAATGAGGGTTTATTTGAATCCAGTAGTGTTATAGAGAACCTACTATGTGTAGTCATTATTATTGGTTTGAAAGGGAATCTGGCAGTAAGAGGATTGTTGATCTAGGTTTACTTTTCCTCCTTGTCAAAAGTCTTAAGAAAGTACTGATCTGACTGACAGCACTGGGGAAGACTAAAGAGCTCTCCTCATCCACAGTTCAGGCAGGGCTCAGGTAATGTTGGCAGCACTACTAATACATTCACCTCACCTCCCTTTTCTACTCCACTTCTATCCTGTTTCTGAGAAGACAGAGGGATTTCTTCTATTGGGAGAACAATTCCATCCGTACTGATCTGGTTCTTGGCCTCTCAGCTCACACAGCTAACCTAACATGTCAACTGCTGCCAGCAAGGACCAGAACTCTTTAACACTGATTGACTTGTGAAGAGATAAGGCAAAAGCCAGCTCAAAACCCAAACCAAGGTGCTCATTTATTTGCAAGGTACGATCATGTGCTTCAGAAACACAACAAGAATAATGACTCAGTAGATGAATGCATAATGGGTGTAGTTCATTTATATATGTCTAGGAAACTTGCATTTTTATAATAACCCATATTCATTCTGAATATTTTAAGATAAATAATACTTCTCAATTCATATTAACTTGATCGCCAGGGTGATCCTGCTAAAATATAAGTCAGATGTCATGGTTCTACTCAAAACTCTACAATACACACAAAAACTTGTACACAAATGTATATAGCAGCATTATTCATAATAGCCAAAAGGTGGAAATGACTCAAATGTCCATCACTGACATATGGATAAACAAAATATGGTATTTCATTTCACACAATGAAATATTATTCATCCGTAGAAAGGAACGAAGTATTGATCTAGGCTACGACATGGATGAACCTTGAAAACATTATACTAAGTAAAAGAAGCCACTCACAAAAGACTATATATTGTATGATTCCATTTATATGAAATGTCCAGAACAGGGAAATCTATAGAGACAGAAAGTAGATTAGTGGTTCCTTAAGGCTGGGGGATTCTTTCTGAGGTGATGAAAATGTTCTAAAATTGACTGTGGCGGTAGTTGCACATATCTGTGAATATACCAAAAACCAATGAATTGTATACTTTAAAGGGGTGAATTGTATGGTATATGAATTTTACTTCAATAAAGCTGTTAAAAAAAACCCCAATGTCCTACAATGCTCTCTAACTCATAGTGAAAACCAGTCCTCAAAATAGTCTACAAGGCCGTCCACGATCAGGTGCCTGATACTTCCCTGACTGCAACCCCAGACTCTTCAGTCTCCTTGAATACACTGCATGATCCTGCCTTAGGACACAGCGTTGCTGTGCCTGAGATTCTCTTCCCCGCATCTGTTTTTGGCTCATTCCCTCAGCTCCTCCAAGTCTTTGCTCAAATCTCTTCTTAATGAGGCCTTTCCCGATACCATACTGAGCAGTGTGACTGAACCCTACTGCCTCTATGCATTACTGATTTCCCTTCACCTTGCTCTGCTTTTTTCCCCCATAGAATTTATCATCTTCTGATTTACTATAAAATATACTTATTTATTAAGTTATTGTTTATCTCTGTCTCTCTCTGCATTAAAATGTAAGCTTCTTGAGGATTAGGATCTTTGCTTTTATTCACAGAGGTATTCCAATATTCAGTAAATATTTGCTGAAAGAGTGAATGAACTATTGACTACGCTCTTCTCATTTGTTCAATAAATGTTTATCTATTCTAGAACTCATAACTAGGGCAATATTACTTCTGACTGTTTCACAAAGACTTTGGTGAAAATATATGTGGTGAGTAGAACAACCCATGTCATATAATCTCAGAAGTTGAAATTTGACTTATTCCCCGCTAACTGAGGATCTATTAGGCCAGTATGACTAATGAGACAAATGAAGAGGGAAGTAGTAAGGGCCAGGGGGAAGTATATCCGTAAGATGTGCAAATACTGACACAGGAGATGACAGTCTGCACACTGCAAACTTGCATGGACCCCAGAGACATAACAGACTAACTGCTTAAGGCAAGCACTTGCATGTGTTCAGGTCACTGCTGAATCTATTTACCTAGATCCTTTTTCAGGGCAGGTTCTCTGCTTTGAAAAAGGCATGAAAATTATGCCTGTATAGAGGTCCCTGTTATCAGTTACTATCTTCTATTTCTTTGATTTCATTATGTATAAAAGGAGAAGGGAAAGCAATACAAAATTCATATTAAACTTCATATGGCTACGGAGAGAGAAGAAAATATTGACTACCTCTCTTCATTCAGAAGGCAGTTTTATTAAGAATGTTGCTAAGGAGATAATTAGTTTCTGCAAAGTTCCTTGGTGTCTTAGCAGCAAACACACACCATCTATTTTAAATAGTGTTTAAAGCTAAACAAAGATAATTACAATTACACATCATCAGAGCAGGTCCTATAGAAACAACTCATATAACTACAAAAGGCCTGTAGAACTCTGTTTCACTGTCATCAGTGCTTGAAGCACTGAATAATATTGTCACAAAAGAACTATTTTAAAGAAATAAGGTACTTAAGAGAGAGCAGCTGAAATTAGAACTCTAAATGGCAAGTTGAATTTCAGATTCAACTAATGTATATTTATTTCCTTTTAAAATCTAAGGGACATTTTAAGTAGAACAAAAAACTTAAGAAATAAAAAATGTTAGAATTTTCAATGCTTTCACAGAGAATGGCAACCACATTTAACATGGAATAATAGTCCTTTATTCTTAAAAATAAAGCAGATATTTTATAATCAAAAAAACCCCTCTAAGTGACATTTATCTGCAGGTACCTTCTGGCTTAAAACTTAGCTTACTTATACACAGGCCCTATTCTCTCACCAAAAGTTACTTTCATTTCTGGAAATATGTCAGGGAGGGAAGGAAAGAATTGCTTTTTTTTTTTTTACGATACGTGGGCCTCTCACTGTTGTGGCCTCTCCCATTGCGGAGCACAGGCTCCGGTCCCGCAGGCTCAGCGGCCATGGCTCACGGGCCCAGCCGCTTCGCGGCATGTGGGATCTTCCCGGACCGGGGCAAGAACCCGTGTCCCCTGCATCGGCAGGCGGACTCTCAACCACTGCCACCAGGGAAGCCCAGGAATTGCTTTTTATTTTTTGGTTTTGTTTAAAACTAAGATTTTGTTTCAATTCACAGTGAAGGCAATCTCAATGTATTTTAGAAACAGAAGGTATCCCAGGATGAAGGCTGTTAAAATTGCTACATGTGAGGTTCATGTGATTTTCTAGGATGCAAGAGACGAGTTTTGACCCATCTACCTATTACATTAAGTATCTTGCTCCAAATCATAAACTAGTAAGTGGTAGTGCTGGGATCTGACTTCAAAATAAATCTGTCATAATCTCAGATTTTATTTAATACATCAGGGAAATCAAGTGACCTGTATCACAGAAATATCTTGCAATTGGCATTTCCCACTCTGCAAGGATAGTAGCTTCTATATCAGCATATAACACTCTGAGCTACAAGATATGATTTCTTTTTTCTTTTTTTTTTTTCAGTTGCACCGCAGGGCTTGTGGGATCTTAGTTCCCCAACCAGGGACTGAATCCGGGCCATGGCAGTGAAAGCGCGGAGTCCTAACCACTGGACCGCCAGGGAATTCCCAAGATATGATTTCTTTTCTGCTTATTACAATGCTCACCAATCCAGATCTTTGTGGGGCATATCATATTTTACATAATTCCAAGTATAAAAAGAGGGCACGGAGCTTCCCTAGTGGTGCAGTGGTTAAGAATCCACCTGCCAATGCAGGGGACACAGCTTCGAGCCCTGGTCCAGGAAGATCCCATATGACATGGAGCAACTAAGCCCATGAGCCACAACGACTGAACCTGCATGCCACAACTACTGAAGCCCGCGTGCCTAGAGACTGTGCTCTGCAACAAGAGAAGACACCGCAACGAGAAGCCTGCGCACTGCAACAAAGAGTAGCCCCCACTCGCTGCAACTAGAGAAAGCCCGCGCACAGCAGCGAAGACCCAACGCAGCCAAACATAAATAAATAAAATAAATTTAAAAAAAAAAAGAAAAGCTTAAAAAGAGGGCACTTATCATGGCACATCTAAAAGTATACTCTGTTTCCTGGTTGCCATAGTCTCTCAAAATAATACTTCTGCACGGTAGAGTTTTGAGGTTAAGGCTGTGTCTTTGTCACTTATTCCTTTGGACTTTTAAGAAATAATCCATGTATTACATAGGAAATTGCACAGACTCCCACAAAAATTAAACCCTAACAATTCACAGAAACAAATTGTTCAACTTCTCCCCCCGTATTTTATTGCTGCTCACAGCAGCCCTACCATATCCAGGTATAAAACTGAGTTTTAAAAAATATTAACCTTCCCATTTACTGAGAGTCTGGGATTTCAATATGTATTAAGAGTTGTGAACTCTTAATTACTTAACAGTCTAGTAATACCCAAGGTAATCCACATTCATCATGAAAATTGAGCCTTTCCTCTAAAAGCTGAAACTGTTGCTTTCAATTACTTAAGCCTTTACAATAACTGGACTCTGAAATACAAATTGCACTATCTTCTTACTGATAGTGAAAAATTTCACTATTTACTTATTGCTGGAGGCTATATATTTATGAAAGTAAATTAAAAAAACCAGATTTTGGAACATTTATGTATTGCAAACATTAAATTTTTTCCAGGTTGTTAATTACCATAGCAACACCCTCTTCCTAAAAATTTCATTGATCGGGGACCACTGAACAATCCCATTCAAGATTTTATTGACCCTTCTATTGCTTAAGGATATCTGCTCAAATGTAATTTAGTGTACTGCTTAGCATATTGTTAAGTCAGACAAAGAAATACTGAGCTGGCTAGCTGGGAGAATCTAGTATAAAGCTTTTACAAAGCTGCCTTACTTTTTTTTTCCCCTGCCTTTCTTAATTTTATATTAAAGATTATTTTCTCAGGACCTGGGACACTAATTTAAGGAAAAACCTAGATGTTTAGGTTCCTCCCCTATTTTTAATAATAAAATGCAGTTTTATTCACAGTACTATTAATTAGCCAAACACATCTGAAAATATATGCATTTTTATTTCTATGTAATATGACTAAATTACAAAGAAATATATAAAAATCTTTGCCAATCTATCTTTCCATCTAAATCCAAAGTATTTTCAAAATTGAGATACAGATGTTTAGTTTTAAACGTCTAATGTTTCAAGTTAAAGAGAAAATGCTATAGTTCTTAAGTATGGGCCATGGGGCTACAAATACTCAATGGGAAATATTAACTCTCAGAAAGATCATTTAAAAGTCAATTAGTCTTTCTGAATTCTGATATTAAAGTCTATTTAAAAGCAGATAATTATATATACATTCATGAGAGAACTCATTTAGATTAAGAAAATAAAATCCATTATGGCTATCTAGTAATAAAACATTTTGAACACTAAATTATTAAATATTATTTAGAGAACAATACAGTGTCAGGCATTCAAGTAATACTTATGAAGGAAATGCACAGTGATTAAAAGCATGGACTCTGGCTTTGAGTCTTGGCTCTAGCCATGTTTACTTGGGCAAGTTATTTAATCTCTCTGCCTCAGTTTCCATATACAGAGTGGAGATAATAGTACATACCTTATGAGGATTAAATGACTTAATATATGTAAAGTACTTAGTAAAGTTCCTAGCACATAGTAGATACTCAATAAATATTTATTTTTATTATTATTTATTTATTTTTTTTGCGGTACGCGGGCCTCTCACTGTCGTGGCCTCTCCCATTGCAGAGCACAGGCTCCGGACGCACAGGCTCAGCGGCTATGGCTCATGGGCCCAGCCGCTCTGCGGCATGTGGGATCTCCCTGGACCGGGGCACGAACCCGTGTCCCCTGCATCGGCAGGCGGACTCTCAACCACTGCGCCACCAGGGAAGCCCTATTATGATTATTTTTATTAGCAGCAGCAGGAACAAAGGGAGGAACTTGCATAAAATAGTAGCGATAGTATTGTGTCACTCTGTGCTCAAAATTATTCACTGGTACCCCCACAGACTACTGAATTAGGTACAAAATCCTCAGTCTGACATTTTAGGATGCACGGTTAAGCTTCCAAATACTACCTAAGAGTTTTCAAATTAGAGTAAACTTCGCATAATGTCACTACCATTTTAAACTTTTCCAAGATCATAACCACACTTACACTTCGATTTCTGAAATCAAGGCCAACTAGATAAGGCGAAATTAAATAAAACACATAGAAATGCTGGATAAAAAATGACATACATACTTTTAAATGAATAGCTTAACCTCTTAAGAAATTAAGGGAAATCTCCAAGAGTCATCACAAAAAGGGAACCAAAATTTAGGTTGATAAGTATAAACCAGTGCTTTTAACTACCCAATAGATATATGCCAATGTTCATAATATGCCAATGTTCATAAACAAGGGCACTGTATTTTAACAGCTGCAGAGGGTCAGGAGACAGGGCTTAGGCCTCAGTAAGAAAGGGAATTAGAATTAAGACTCTCGCATAATGTAGAGGCCCTCACTGAAAAGAGAGAATAGAAAAACAAAAATCTTCTATCTGCACAGGAAGATCACAAGGAAACTTGAAAATAAACCAGTATAAAGCTCTGCATGGTTCAGGAACCCTTTAGTACAGAAATTAACATTAAAAAAAGTTCTGAACTGATAATACTCTTTGGGTACGTGGCCTAAATGAAAGACAAACTACACAGAAGAGATATATCTTCAACTTAGGCTCCGAATGAGTCCTGTGAGTCTTCTTTAAGATAACTCGTAATACAAAATTACATGCAGAAATGAGCCATCAGGAGCTAATGTCAGCAGACACAACAGCAGAATTAGACCTCCAAGTACTTCAGATTATAGAATTAATGTGGTTAAAGAAAAATTTGAAAAGGATTTGAAAACATGAGAAGAAGAAATTAATGAAAAATCAGGCAAGTTTGAAAAAGAAGCAAATAGAAATTACAGGCATACAAATATTACCTTTGAAATTAAAAACTGAATGTACAAATTAAACACAGATTATACATAGCTGAAGAGAGAATTACTGAACTGAAATACTAATGTGAAAAAAAGTACACAGAAGGCAGCACAGAGAGATAACAGGTGGATAATATAAATAAGAGGTTAAGAGACATGAAAATAGATAAATGCCTAACATATAGCTCCCAGGAGTTCCAGAAGGAGAGAACAGAATAATTGGGGAAAAAATGCAATATTCAAAGAAATAACGACTGGAAAATTTCCAGAAATTATGCCAAACATGTATTTTCATACTAAGTAACATAAATAAAAATAAATCCATATTTAGATACGTAATACTGAAACAAGAATACCAAAGACAAAAAGATAAAAAGAGCCAGAGAAGAAAATATTGCCTACAGATGAAAAACAATTGTACCGAGAGTAGACTTCTTAAGAAGTCTACTAAGAAGCAACAATTGAAAATAGTTGCTTGTCTTCTTTTCTGGGGGGCGGGGCCACACGGTACTGGCATTCGGGATCTTAGCTCCCCAGGGATCGAATCCACGCCCCCTTGCAGTGGAAGCATGGAGTCTTAACCACTGGACTGCCAGGGAAGTACCAGTATTCCACTGTCTTCTGATTTCTAAGTGCTGAAAAAAACTATCAATATCAACCTGAAATTCTAAACTTAGCTAAACTAAGATATTTTTAGACAAAAACGTCAAGTTGACCAGAACCTGAAAGAAGTACTAAAAGAGATTCTTTAGTAAGAAGAATACTGGATCAGAAAGAAGGGCCAGGATGAAGAGGGGGGAGAGGCAAATATGTAGGTAAATCTAAACAAATATTGACTATTGAAAATAATAATGATTCATTTGGGGATTATAAAAACAAAGTAGAACCAATATGCTGGACAATGACAGCTTGTAAGTTGGGAGTAAGGTGATTAGAGATTCTTCTAAGGATCTGTTTGTGAGAAAGGCAGAAATAGATTAATTTTAACCACTCTTTCTTCATTCATTCAACAATTATCTTTTATGGACAGGTAAAACTAATATATAATAACAGAAGTCATAATAGTTATTATTTTGTGTGGAGTTGTGCAAAGAAGGGGACATGAGGAATAAGGGAGGCTTCTAGAGATACTGGTGACATTCTATTATTTGATCTGTGTGGTGGTTACATAGATGTAATCACTTTGTGCTATTTCATTGCTTATCATTTGTATACTTTTCTGTATGTAATGAAGTATGTACATGTAATATTTCTGTAAAGTTTATAAAAGGAAACTACTGCACAGTTTACACCAAAATAAAATTTTGATAGATTATAAATATATAACTTTAAATACAAGTCCTAAAAATAATGGAAAAAATAGAGGTTAGTATTTATATAATCTTGACTGGGAAAGAACTTTCTAAGCATGACATCAAAGGCAGAAATCACTGGTAACTTTGACTACTTTAAGTAAAAAAAAAAAAAAGTTTTATACAACAAAACACTGTGAATAATATAAAACAAAAATATCAAATAGAGGAAAATATATTTTGCAAATATATTAGAAAATGGTCAATATCCTTAATTATACAGATATAATTCTTGCAAAGAATATGAACTGGCAATTCACAAACAGAAATATATAAATGGCCAGTGAGCTCTGGAAACTGACCAAGAGGTTAACTAATCTGCCTAAATTCATAAAAACAGTAAGAGGGAAATATTGAAATCCAGCCAATCTTACCTTTCAATTAATATTTGTTTAATGAATGAATGATTATATATTTAAGACTATGTTTTTTTCATAGACTACAAAATGCAGGTTATAAAACAGAATGTACAATGAGGCAAATAATAATACAAAGTGAAAAAGTACACAACACCTCTAATGCCTCCCTGTGTATCTATGTATACATGGCTCAGCGTGGATCTCTCAGGGTCCCCAATCGTTAAATTCAATTATCTGTCTTTCCTACTCTTAGTTTCCAAATTAATCTTCCTAAAATACTATGACCTTCTTGTAATTTTATTGCTTAAAACTTTCAATGATTCCTCATTTTCTACACAAGAAAGTAGAAAAAAATTCCTCAGCATGGAATTCAAGACCTTCTACAATTATGGCATTCAATCAACCTTTTCACTTATTACACACATTCCAGCTAATTGACTACTTGCTGTTCTTTTTCTATGTATGTCGCCTATAGTTTTCTGTAACTTGTTCATGTGGTTAAATCTGCCTAGAATGTACTCTCCCTCCATATGTCCATTTTTTATCCAAGGCTCAGGTTATACACTATCTTCTCCATGAAACATTTGCTAGTTTCTCTTAGCCACTCTGAGAATCATGGCTCTTTTACGTCTCTCTCCAGACACCTATTTTCTTATTTTTTATGTTCTATCTTTCCTAATAGACAATCACTTACTTGAGGCAGGATATTTATCTTCTTCATCTTTGTATTCTTCTTACTAAATATTTACTGAATGAATGTACTTAATCAACAAAACAGAAAAACTCACAGAATTCAATAGCATTATGTTTGGGTATCTTTAATATGCCAGTCTGTTCCTTGAACATAAGAAACAAAACTGTTAACAGTGAAGATTGGTCATTACTCTCCAGGTCTTTGACTGAATTAAGTGATTTATGAACTTAATAGAGTATACATCCTTCATCTCACACAAACTCTAAATTATTCTATGAACTGATGCATTTTGGTCTACAGCAGTTTGGTCAGCACTGACCTTACTTTTCCTACATAAAGGGAATTTAAGCCTACCTCTCTGGGAAAGGGGAAAGAGTTATAGGACTGAATGTTCTCCCTTACCTTTTCGTGTTATGCACAGTGGTTCCCCCCAGGACAATCCTCACTCCAGGAGTGGTACGGTTCAGGTTATAAACTGTTAGAGCCTCTTCATAGGTGGCTCCTCCAATTATAAACACAATGATATCCTGAGGTCTACAATAATGAAGGAAGTTAATATCATAGGATAAGGGGGAAAAAAGGCAAAATTTGCTGTTACTATCATATACACAGTTTTAATTTCTGAATCTTTCTTTTTTGGTAAAGGAAGCAGAATTAAAGCAGAATAGAATAAAAGGTTTAAAAAAAGTTTTAATTATCTGAAATTGGCAGGAAACAGAGCAGGAAATGCTGAATAGTGATTTGCTTTCTGTTTATGAGCGGATGTCATAATTTCTGTGCTGTGGATTTCAGAATAGCACAATAGTGTTTGCTGGAACCAAATGTAGGAATATTCTTTTATATTCAAGAGGCTGAAGAGTACTTCACTGTGATATGGTATCAATATAGCAGTAATTTATGCTTGTACTACACATCTCCTTTCACGTATAAGCCCTTCGTCAAATACTTAGTACAGTGTCATTACAATGGCTTCTGTCCAAGGACCTCAAAGTATTTTGGAAAGTACTGGTATATTTGGATGTCCCCATAACACGGGAACAAGAAACATTTAGTATTTTGAGTGCAAAAAAAGAATGGGATACATAAATTAATGGCGCTTCTAGAAATCCACCTCTTCTTAAAATCTTTGTTCCTCAATCCTTTGATAAACCAAGAAAAAGAAACCATGGAAACAAAAAACCAGTGGGTGTAGTTTTGACACTGGACATGCTGACGCATCAGCTCAGTCACTAGCCTCATTTAGGTTGCACTGCATAGTTTTACGGTGCTTCAATCTTTATGAAAATAGCTTTATAACAAAAGTGAGTGGTCCTCCTATTAGATCCTTCTGAAGATATGAACAAGAAGGAGATCACATTATTTTCAAAACTGTTAAAGTCTGCCTTGTTTTTCTTTTCTCATGCCACCAAGAGAAGATAAAATTACTTAATCTTAGTAGGCAAATAATTTTGTTAAATCACTTACCGGCCATTATTTAAAATGACATCAAGCAGAAGCAACCATTTTGGAGGTTATAGCACAAAACTAAATAAAAATATCTTTAGTCAAAGGATGTACATGCTTATGTATAAATCATGGAAAGAAACCCAACAACCAACCCTACATTTCCTTTCTGCTTGTCTCTCTGTCTCCTTCTAAAACACCTTGAAGGAATCACTAACTGAGAGAGTATTTGTTCTTGTGGGACTTCATGAAAACAGAATCAGATGTTGTGGCTATTTAAAAATGTTCTGGTGCAGCCACTATGGAAAACAGAATGGAGGTTCCTCAAAAAACTAAAAATAGAGTTGCCATATGATACAGCAACCCCACTCCTGGGCATATATCCAGACAAAACTATAATTCAAAAAGATACATGCACCCCTATGTTCATGGCAGCATTATTCACAATAGCCAAGACATGGAAACAACCTAAATGTCCACTGACAGATGAATGGATAAAGAAGATGTGGTACATGTATACAATGGAATACTATTCAGCCATAAAAATGAATGAACTAATGCCACTTGCAGCAACATGGATGGACCTAGAGATTATCACTTACTAAGTGAAGTAAGTCAGAAAGAGAAAGACAAATACCATATGATATCACTTATATGTGGAATCTAAAATACGACACAAATGAACTTATCTATGAAATAGAAACAGACTCACAGACACAGAGAACAGACTTGTGGTTGCCAAGGGGGGGATGGGGGATGGGGGAGGGATGGACTGGGAAGTTGGGATTAGTAGATGCAAACTATTACATATAGAATGGATAAACAACCAGGTGCACAAGGAACTATGTTCAGTATCCTGTGATAAACCATAATGGAAAAGAATGTATATATTTGTATAACTGAATCACTTTGCTGTACAGCAGAAATTAACACAACATTGAAAATCAACTATACTTCAACAAAAAAAAAACTTAAAAAAATAAATGTAAGAATGTTCAGATAATCTCTGAATTGCAGAGATACCCAACAAAGGCTCCCAATAATGAAGGGGTGATTATTTTGCAATTGATCTAGCAGAGTCAATTATGACATTTCTATGTGAACTTGGGACTTAAAATCATGCCTTTGAAATGCTACATTTTAAGACAAGGTAAGCTTCATTTGAATCTACCCACCTGAAACAATGTATTTAGCATCATGACGCTTTAAGTGTTCCATAGTGTTATATTTTCTACAATCATTTTTTGTTACTTTAAAATATACTGTTTTGGGGAATTCCCTGGCAGTCTGGGGGGTGGGACTCTGTGCCTCCACTGCAGGGGGCCCTGGTTCCATCCCTGGTCACAGAACTAAGATCTTGAAAGCCACGCGGCATGGCCAAAAAAAAAAAAAAAAAAAAAAAAAAATTATAAAGTAAAATATCTGTTTTTGACTAGATAAATGTTTGCACATGGTAGAATATAAAAAAAGGGCATATTGTAAAAAAAAGTAAGTTTCCTTCTCACCTCAGTCCTCTTGCACCCCAGTTTCTCTCTAGAGGCAAACACTATTACTCATCTCTTATGAATATCCTTTCAGAGAGACTATCTATGTGTATATACATATATTTACAAATTTACATATTCATATTATAAGATACATGCATATGTATGTATATATTTAATATATATTTTATATACAGTCTATAAACTGCATTTTATATATAGTTGTGTGGACATACTGTGCATTTTAAATTTTGGTAGGTATCTCCAAGGTGTTCTACAGATGTCATTCTATGAGCAATTCAGGAAAGTGCCTATTTTTCCACATCCTGTCAGTACTGTGTATTATCAAGGCTTTTGGTCCTTTTAAACTAAGTTGATCACTTGCTCCTCCTCAATACTTTCTTCACTTGGTTTCCAGGACATCACATTCTTTTGGTTTTCTTCTTACTTCATTAGTTGACATTTTTCAGTGTCTCTTCATGGTCTCATCTCATCTCCCTGATCTCTTTATTTCTTTTCTTTTTTTTTTTTTGGCTGTGTGGGGTCTTAGTTGCGGCACACAGGATCTTTCGTTGTGGCACGCTGGCCCTTTGTTGTGGTGTGCAGGCTTCTCTCTAGTTGCAGCGCATGGGATTCTCTCTAGTTGTGGCATGCGGGTTTTCTCTCCCTAGTTGTGGTGCGAGGGCTCCAGAGCGTGGGATCTGTAGTTTGTGGCGCGTGAGCTCAGTAGTTGTGGCATGTGGGCTTAGTTGCCCCAGGGCGTGTGGGATCTTAGTTCCCTGACCAGGGATCAAACCCACGTCCACTGCATTGGAAGGCAGATTCTTTACCACTGGACTACCAGAGAAGTCCCTCACTGAACCTCTTAATGGTAGAGTGTCCAGAACCCATTCACCGGTCCTCCTTTCTTCTTGATCTACACTTACTCCCTATATCTGTGTAATGTAGTAGCTACTAGCCACATATGGCTATTTAAATTTAAATTAATTAAAATAAAATAAAAAATTCAGTTCCTCAGT
The DNA here is from genome assembly GCF_039906515.1 of Pseudorca crassidens. NCBI lineage: Eukaryota > Metazoa > Chordata > Mammalia > Artiodactyla > Delphinidae > Pseudorca > Pseudorca crassidens. The sequence continues at coordinate 107,666,077 of NC_090297.1, read as the reverse complement.
GGAACTAGCCATATTTTAAGTGCTCAATAGTCACATGTAGCTAGTAGCTACCTTATTAGATAGCATGGATATAGTACATTTCCATCATTGTAGAAAGTTCTATTGAACTGCACTTCCCTAGATGATCTCAACCAGTTTTGTGGTTTTTAAATACATTTATCTGCTGATAAATCTCTATCTCCAGCCCAGACTGCTCTTCTAAATGCTAGACTTAAGCATCTGTCTAATCGACATTTCTACTTGGCTGTTTAGTTTATTTCTGAATTCGGCATGTCCAAATCCCTAATCCTCTCCCCCAGGCTTGTTCCACATATAGCTCTCCCCATCTTAGTGGATGGCCAACCTATCTTTTCACTTGCTTAGGACAAAACTTTGGAGCCATCCTAACTTCTCCTTTATGGCTGCAGATATAGCGAGAGGAAGAGAGGGAGAATCTTGAATCTTACAGGCCATGGGGGGATCACCGAAGGGTTTTAACAGGTGACCATGATCAAACTTGCTTTTCTGAAGGAAAATTTTGGCAGCTATGTGAGAATGAATTGGGAGCTGCTGGTGGGAAAACCTGGAGAACAAAAGTCTACTGTAAGACTTTTGGGAAGATGTGATAAAAGTTGGAACTAAAGAAATACCAGAAGTGGAGGGGAAGGACTGGATATAGAAGACACAAAAAATGTAGACTCTTCATTCAGTAGTTGGTCAATGATTAAATGTGAAGGATGAGGATAAAGGAAGAATCTGTGATAACTTCAAGTATTCTGGTTTTGGTGACTAGGTATAGTGGTTTAAGTTTGAGAACAAAGAAAGCAAGACTGACTGAATTAAGACAAAAACATGCTGTTTTTGAGATACCTGTGGAACATCCCAATGGAGATGTCCACCAGACATCTGGACATTGAGACCTGATGATGTCCCTGAATACAGGTGGCAGCTGAAGCCGTGGGAATAGATGAGTTCTACCTAGGGGGATCATGTAGAATGAGAAGAGAACCAAAAGACAGAGTTTGGGAGGATTCTTTAACATCTACAGGATAAGCAAGAACAGTAGCTAGCAAAGGCAATTGAGAAGGAAACTGTCAGAAAGGTAGGAGGAGAACCAGAGGGAGAGGCCAAGGGACAAGTGAGTTTGAAGAACAGATGGTTAAGTGTTAAATGCAGTAGTGAGGTAAATAAGTGAGGATTGGAAGAGACCACTGTGCACATTCCTGCAATGTGATTTCGCAAGAAGAGTTTCAGTGTATTAGAGTGGAGCAAGAAGCCAGGGTACATGGATTGAAGAGGTGAGGAGTGAAGATAGCGACTTTATCCAAGAAGCTTGACTGAAGAGAAGACAGGTTAGAGGAGAATCCAGGCTCAAGGGCTTTAAATACATTACTTAACAGGAGAAACTTCAGTATGCGTGTAGTCTGTGGAAAAGTAATTAGAGGAAGACAAGCTGAAAATACAGAAGAAGGAAGGAGGGAGAGGGAGAAGAAGGGGGAGAGAAAGAGAGAGAGGAGAGAAAGTGGAAATAATTACAGAAAGTGCAAGTAATTACAGAGAAAGGCTTCCTTCAATGATGGTAGGAGTCTAAAATGAGTGTTGGCAGAGAGGTTAGTTCTGAATTGGAAAAGAGGATGTATTTCCTTTAGAATGAAGGAAGGAGATTAGGTAGATATATGTAACTAAGTTTATAAACATGGGGGCTAGACACTGAGGGAGCTAATGTCTGACAGACTCAATTTTTTCCACTGTGAAGTAGGAAACACTGGTGTGGGTCAGGTGACTTAGACATTATGGAAAACATTCTAAACTGATGTAGTGAATGAGACAAAGAGAGAACTACTAAGTTTGACTGAGTATCCCTGAAGGCCCAAGTGAAGTGAGAAACAGTGAATTTGTAGTGGCCCTAATCTATAATTTGTATGATTTCCTCTAATAGCACAGAAAAGAGTTATGAGCCTTAAGCCTAAATTATTAATCCAATATTAATCTGGTGCTTTAGGCTGCAGGGAAAGAGGTTCTTTATAAACTTATAGGAAAGCATTACCACTGTTCACGAATGACTAAAATTTTCTATACTATCAAGGTTTTTTTCCTTCAAGTATTTGCCTCCAGTTACTGGCCAGCTTTTTCTTGCTGAAAAAGGTCATTTGCTTAGGACGAGTTGTATAATTGTGATAGCAATAGTTTTCTACCAAGTATGATAAACTCTCAATTATTTGGGGACTGAATATTCAGGCAAAATACAGGTTCTTGTCTTTTTCTACATCTGGTATGTGTTGTTTCAATTCTTACTAATATTTCTACAGAAGGGGAAGGGGAATATGAACATCTAAAACTCAAGTTCAGCTCTTGTCAGGATCTTTAGGGGTATATTTCATAAGAAAGAGATCAAATAAACTACAATTGGTTGTAATTTTAAAAACTGGTATGAGTTCCTGTAACTTTTACCATAGTATTACCCTCAAGAATATACACTAAATTTCTAAGGATATATATTTTTAAATCTTCCCACTATATTGGTTCTAGAGGTACCAATGATCTGAGATAATAATGGCTTCTGAAGTGCAGTCCCAACTGGTTTAATAGTCATTAAAGAATGAGTTCTTTGGGAAAAAAAATTCCAGTGTTATAAGAACGTGCCATCAAGGAGACTGAGGACTCTACCAACAGTTTGGTCTGTGTTGTAACTATCTAGGGTCAGCCTAGGTGGAAAACAGGAGGAAAAAAAAAAGGCTGTTACAGTATTCAGAAACAATAAAATCCTCAAACCTGAAATGAGTTTTTTTTTTGCCAGAAAATGAGTATTTTTTTACAGTAACGTTCCATAAGCAGTGCTCTTGATGTTGAGGGACAAATCTAGCTTGAGACCCTTTATGCAGCTTATCTTGAGTAAATACTCATGAATTACACAGAATACTCCATTAAGAAGAAGGGAAGCAGGTTTCTCCCTTACAGGGGTACAGTGACTGATGAGAAGAATTAGACAGTAACACTTTTGTTTTGAGCTCTTGATCTGGTAAGTCAATTTAAAAAGCAGCTAAGGGACTTCTCTCTGGTCCAGTGGTAAAGAATCCGCCTTCCAATGCAGGGGACGCGGGTTTGACCCCTGGTCAGGGAACTAAGACCCCGCATGCCACAGGGCAACTAAGCCCATGCGCCACAACTACTGAGCTTGCACGCCTCAACGAGAGAGCCCACGTGCCGCAACTAAGACCCAACGCAGCCAAAAATAAATAAAATAAAATAAATAATAAATAAATCTTAAAAAAAAAAGAAAAGCAGCTGGGTGGAGTAATAAGGATCACCCTGGAAAATGATGTCGCTTTTCCATAGCTGCCCTCTGCCTATCACCTGTCTCTAGAGTATATATCTTTCTTATGGAAAAGAAAGGCAAGAACTGGGAAGGAATAAATTCAAGCAGGTTTCTAACATAGCCAGAGAACACTATTCTTTAGTCTGATAATTTCAGGGTGCCAGAGTATTTTCATATTGATGGAGAGGGAAGAAGATGCCACGGGTGGTAACTGTGGGTGTAGGTTATATCAGTGTAACGACAAAACTTACATGTAGGGATAGGCTCTTAGAGCTTGACTCAGTTGTGTACCTAACAAAGATGACTATGTCACATTTGGTTATGAAAACATTAATAAATGTTTTCCTGAGCCTCCTACTACTTAGTCAGGCTGGCTTAAGGAGGAACACTGGTGAAAAAAAAAATTAAAAAAACATCCCTGACATTTTTCCTTTTAATTCGTTCCCCTGGTGAATTTTAAAAGTAGATGTTCTGATGAGGCCAACAGTAAAACATACAGTAAATCATTTTTATATGATGGTTGAAGCTAAGTGGAATACACAAGTTCAATTCTTTGTACACATCTTCCTGTGCTCTGTAATTCACCATAGCAACCAAAAGCATTAATTAATGCAGATAGCAAACATTAGAAAACACCAGTCTGTTCATGCTGTTATGTGTATATATATATATATATATATATATACACACACACACACACACATATACATACAAGGACACCTTGAGAACCCAACCAATTTATATCCTATTGTATTAGAAAAATAAAAAAATTTTCACACACAGTGTTTCTGGAAATCATTACTTTAATCGTTAATCATTCAGTTAAGCAGAAAAACAAACTTTTAAGAGGCAGTATTTTATCTACTTTGTGGACTGTTACACTTATGGCTAAAATTCAAATTTTTGAAGCTAGTACTTACAGGTAGTAAAGATCATATGAGCATTGACTGTAGGAAAAAAGGCCAATGAGAAAGGACTGCTGCTTTCATAGAAACAAAAACAACAAGATTCTACTAAATTTGTATAAATGTGAAAGAGTACTTCCTTTTTGAATTGACTAATTCTGGAATGCATGACCAGATAGCTCCCTTTTCTCACCAAATGTTTAAGTTGCTTGTTTTTATCAGGGGTAAGAAGCAATTCTGGAGCAAGAAAAAAAAAACTCTAGCCTGATAAATAGGATATGTGGGAGTCCCATCTGCCGAGAAAGAGCAAACCCAATTTGTGGATATAGCTATACTGCCAAACAGGTTAACCACTAACTTAAAGCTAAGGGCTAAAACATCCCTACAACTGTTCCTGGTTTTGCAAAGTTGTGTTCTTGCCAGATCTCCTTTGCTATCTTCTAATATGACAATAACAAAAAAACGAAGAAGTTCTATCATGATGAGACTTAAGTTAGCCATAAAGATGACTAAAATCAATGACTCTTTTAAATGTGATAACCCAGTGTGAAGACGGTGCCTAGAGCTGAGGGTGGGTCTAAGTGAATACAGAGCCAAAATACTGTACGGGCAAACTGCGAAAGTCGAAATTGTCTGGTAACATCAACCAAATTTACTCTCTAGTTTACATTTCCCAACTGTAAATCTTGTCGTATCAACTACTACAGATGCCTACATAAGAAACCTGACAATATCTATTGAACATCTATATGCAAAGCGCTGTGTTAAATATTGTGAAAAACCCAAATATTAATAAAACATAGTTCTTACTTCAAGATTACAATACTTAATACAATACCTAGTGGGAAGGATAGATATGTATACAACTAACCACTGTCTCAGTATCCAGAGGTAACCATTATTAACAATTTCTTTCTTCTTTCTGTTAAACAGGGCCAGGAGGTGGCATAGGTATCCCCTGTGCCCCCTACTATGGTTTCATAACCATTTCTCTGCCTTCTTCAAAATTTCCACTATCTTAGAAGCTTATGATATAGTTGCACTGTTTTCTCCTGTCCTCCGTTCCTGGTCACTTTCTTATTCCCTGAAGACTTCAGCTCTGGTTTACTGTCCTCCTTTTCGTTCCTGCTCCTTTCAAGATTTTCAGTGACTTTAACACCAACATGGATTACTCATCTCACATCCTGGTCTCCTCACCCACACTGATTCGTTCTTTCATCCCTCACAGCCACCAATATCCATGATTATAACATAAACTTTTGCATTACAAGTATCCACAATATGAAATCTTGAATTGAAGACCTCTTTCTCTAATAACCACTCCCTCAACTTTTAATTCACTTATGCTAATGCTGCTACTGTAATATTTCTTTGACCTCATCGATACCTCCAATTCATTCAACAATATTTTTTTCACTATCCAATACCCTCCTTCTTTTTTTGTTTCCTAAAATCCTGGTTGGACCCAGCTATCAGCCTTCTCCTCATTTAATCTAGTGCAGCTAAAAGCTGCTAGAGAAAACCACACAACTAGGTTCATGGGCTGTATTTTAAATTAATGACCACAGAACTCCAGTGGGCACTCAGTCGTGCCTAGAAGTCCTACTACATTTCCCTAGTAAATCTGATTACAAGCCTACAAGATATCAATTTCACAATGTTTTCTCTTTTTATCCTGTATTTTACCTGATAACTTGACGTCATATTTTACTGAGAAAATAGAAGTAATCAAACAAGATGGCCCCACGTTCTCAACATCAAAGCTGTTACAGTGGGGACTTCCCTGGTGGCGCAGTGGTTAAGCATCCGCCTGCCAATGCAGGGGACATGGGTTCGAACCCTGGTCCAGGAAGATCTCACATGCTGCGGAGCAACTAAGCTCGTGCGCCACAACTACCAAGCCTGTGCTCTAGAGCCCATGAGCTACAACTACTGAGCCCATATGCCACAACTACTGAAGCCCATGCGCCTAGAGCCTGTGCTCTGCAACAAGAGAAGCCACCGCAATTGAGAAGCCTGTGCACCACAACAAAGAGTAGCCCCTGCTCGCCGCAACTAGAGAAAGCCCACGCACAGTAGTGAAGACCCAATGCAGCCAAAAATAAATAAATTAATTAAAAGAAAAAAAAGCTGTTACAGTGAAAGAAGTACCTCTGCTCCTATCAAAATCTTCTCTGCTTGTGTTCTAGATCTCCTAAAGACTTCACTTCTGCAAGTCTTGCCCTTTCTCTTCTGCGTTACCTATTTCTCCTTCTTTAGGATAATTCTCATCAAGTTATAAGTATGCTTTAGAATCTCTCATCCCCCTGAGCCTACAATCTCTTCTAGCTACAATCCCATTCTCTAACCCCTTCAAGCAAAACTTCTTAAAAAGTGTTACATACTGTTTGTTATCTCCATTTTGTCTTATCTCTTGTAACCCTCTCTAATTTGGCTTCCAAACTCACTGAACCTGGGGAATAGTCTGATGGATTTTTCACTGTCCTGACCTTTTTTTTTTTTTTTTTTTTTTGTGGTAGGCGGGCTCCGGACGCGCAGGCTCAGAGGCCATGGCTCACGGGCCCAGCCGCCCCGCGGCATGTGGGATCTTCCCGGACCGGGGCACGAACCCGTGTCCCCTGCATCGGCAGGCGGACTCTCAACCACTGCGCCACCAGGGAAGCCCTGTCCTCACCTTTTTTATGTCTCAGAAGACTGGTCTCAGGTAACCACTCACTCCTTGATATTTATGACACCAAGTTTTTCTGGTTTTCCTCCTATCTTTCTGTCTCTTCTTCAGTCTCCATTGCTGACTCCAATTTTCTATTCAGTGCTTAGTCCTGCGTCCTCTTCTTTTCCCCTAAGTGATCTAGTCTAGTCCCATGGCTTTAAATCACCAAAATCTTATTGACTCCCAATTTAGCATCGAACATTTCCATTTGATTATCTACCAGGCATCTGCAATTTAACAACAAAACCCTTGATTTCCCCCCACAACCTGAGAGTTATTCCTGGTTTCTCCCTTACCCTTGTCCCATTACTCCATTAAATAAGTCTATTGATTCTACCTTCTCTCCTAGGTTCCTTATCCAAAGCACTTTCATTTCTTACCTGGACTATTGCAGCCACCTCCTAAGTAGTCTTTCTGCTTCTAACTTTGTCTTCAATAATCCATTCTCCCCACAAGGTGATCTCTTAATACATAATTCAGTTTATGTCACTTGAATGCTTAAAGCTCTTCAGTGGGTTCCTATGACATTTAAAAATGTTAAAAACCTCTTTACCAGAGCCTGTAAGACCCTATGTGATCCAGCCCTACTTATCTTCTCAACTTCTTATTTTCTTACTTGTTATGGTCCAACCACACTGGACTTCTTTCTGTTCCATGAACTTGCCAAGTTCTCTTTCTTCAAGGACTTTGTTCTGGTGTTCCCTCTATTTGTGTTGCTTTTCCTCCTAATCATTATGAGATTGGTTCTTTCTTGTAATTCAAAGCTCATCCTAAGTATCACTTCTTCAGAGAGGTTCTCTCCATCTAAAGTAGCCTTCCCCACCTCTACAAAGTTACTTTGTAGGTTATTACCCTATTTATTTCCTCAATAGCACTTACCTCATTCAAATTATATTCAAATTTCTTTACTAGTTTACTGTCTGTCTCCTTCATGTAAGTTCCTTGAAGGCAGGTACCTTGTCTTTCCTGTCACTTCTATTTCCCCAGCAGTTCTTGACATACTGAAGGCATTCAAATATTTGTTATATAAAAGGATGAAGTAACTGAATAATTAACTATATATATATTTAGGTAATAGTGACAAATGCCCACAGATGCTGACAACTGATGAATGTGTTTTGTTGGAAGAGCCTCATTTTGAACTTTGTTTGGAAATGAATTCCCCAAATTAGAAAGGTTTGCTCTCATAACTAATCATCCACAATATTCTTCTGGTGGTCTATTATGTCCCTTTAGCAATAAGTGGCTAATTTCTTATTCAATAATTCTTATATGAAATTCATAAGAAAATTAATATTTTTACTTTTATCATGTTAATTAGAAGGCTATTTAAGAGAGTTATACTGTTTTTCAAAAAGCCTCTCAGATAGGTGAATAGCTTTGGGCTGGTTTTCATTCTTACCACTTAGCTGACATTTCTAAATTTTGATGCCAAATGAGTATACTCTCTGAATTTAACCCCAGATGTTCTGCTTCTCAACCTTGGATTTTTAAAAAGATTTCTTTTCTTTTTTTCTTTCTGTTCTGTTACCAAATTACAGAGTTTTTTTTTTTTTTAAAGGAAAAACGTGAAAAAATATATTTTATCATACAAGAGTTATTTATGTACCTCAAAATATTTTTCTCCTTTCAGAAATTCATTACATTTATAAAACACTATTCTTCCAAAGCCTTAGATTATGATTAGCTAAAATAATATAAGAATTATACCAACAGTAAAAATTCTCACATTAATCTATCCAATAGGGTTCAGCTACATATATTAGGCCCTTTATAATATGTGGTCCCAATAAAAAATACACAAGAATATAATTTATAACTAGGTAGAATTTGTGTATATTTAAAATTTCACGTTGGCCTATGTAAGTTGTTCTGGACAACTTTTGTTTTTATTAAAACTAACAAACCACTGGATTAAAATGACAATTAATTGCTTCCTTCAGTTAATACCCAAAAAGAAAGCCATCCTTTTCTCCTGTGTGACAAAAGGCCTTTGTCACTTAGGTCTCAGTTTATATACTGGCCACATTTGGCAAAGTCCAGTCCTCACCAAAAATAGTAACAACCTGCTCTGGATGGTAATCAAGCAGCAAATCTATTTTCAGCCTTAATGTTTGAAACTCCAAATGCTAGATGCCATGGAACTGAACCTTAAACGGCACAGGTAAACTGGTCTGAGACTAAAGGACAGGACACAGTATTTGGGGCTCTCCAAAACATCTGTTTCTTTATTCTAAAAGAAACAATGTTTCAGGCTTAGTAGGGGAATTGAAATCTAACTTTGACACACGTAAAACCAAAAGAATCTTAGAACTGAAACAACTGGGGAAGGAAGATTAGAATGATATAACCTTTGTCGTAGTCTTTTACATTACCCTAAATTTCCTATTTTCTTAGTGTCTCTGGTTTTTACTATTAATATCTTTGTTATCTTACCTGTCTCTGAGTGTGCTGGGGCCTAGATAAGGATACAGGTTTTCCTTGAGCTTTCCTTTGATGAGATGGTCCAGGGTCTCATGTAAGAAAGGCTGATGCTGAGTATATACATTTTCTACTCCCTAAGACAGGGGGAAATGGTTCTTATGTCATTTTTTTTGGAAATTGCAATATGACAGTTAATGATACTCATATCAGAAAAGGACATGTACTCAATAGAGATTTCACGGGACAAGAGTCAAGCAGGAATTTTAGGAGAATTTTATAGTTAATTATTTTCATCAATTAGAAATGTTCTAATCTTATGAAAAAACTCTGTAATTTAAGGTTAGCTATTATAAAGGAATTTTTAAAATGCAGTTGCTTAAATCCTTTATTATCTCTTCACTGACACCCTTCCTTTTGTGGAAATATTATATGATATGTAGAGCAAATAAAAGGACTATGTAGCAAAGGAGACTAGAAACACTCAGGAAAATGGAAAAATTTCAGGAAACATAAGAAAGGCTAGCAGATTAAAACTCATTTTTGACCATTTTAAGAAAATAGGTTAGTATTTTTAAAAGATCTACAATTGTTTGCTTCATCTTTAATTTCCATCAGAGAAAAACAACCTAACAAATCTTAAACAAATGGAGTAAAATAGCTATGACTAACAGAACTGTCTGCCTTTTTACTCTTGGGTATTTCCTGGAAATATCTCATTATTCCCTTCTCAGCTATTTGGGCCAATGATGATGCGTTCCAATACAGAAAGTATTTAAAGAAAAAGCTTTCAAGAGGATGTCTGCTTTAATTTCATTTAACTGACATAGTACTGGATCAGCAGCAATCCTGAAGTTACTTTGAAGATCATATTCATTCACTCTCAGCTTCAGGGACTTCAACTGTTTCTCATTTAGGAAAGCATAGAGATATCATACCTTCAATCCTTTGAGGAACTGTTTGGTAATAGCCACAGCATCTTTGGGGCTGAAGAGGTCACTTCCTCTGATCCGTTTACCACCATATTCAACAACTGTAGACACAAGCTTTTTTTAAAAAAAAAAAAAGAGAAACAACCTCTTATTGCTTGTGGAACAGGAAGAAAATAACTTTATTAAGGAAATGAAAACATGAGAGGACAGAATTATACATTTCTGTGAATAAAAACAGTATGACATCATTTGTCAGAGTTAAGGCTATAATACTAGAATTTGGTTCCTGTTTGATGGGATTAATATAAATCTGGTTACCTTGCGATACTTCTCAGAAACACCTTTATTCCTAAGGTCCATCATTAATCCTGGTAGGCTATTGCTGCTGTGTCGCTCATAATGTAGAGCATAAAGCATCACCAGGCGCGCAGCATCAAACTCCGTCACTTTGGGGTTCTGCAGGAGCCTCTTTACATTCTGAAAAAAGAGAGAACTAATATTTATCCTCCCTTCACTTGGGTGATGTATAATATCTTAGTTCTAATAATTATGGAATGGTAGTGATACATCTGACTAAAATACATGTGACTAAGATCACTACTATGGCAATGTACAAGTCATAGGTTTAGCAACTGTTTCAACTACAGAAAATTAAATGCCTTTTGCCTAAGATAAGAATTAAATAAGGACATAAATTCTCACTGTAATTGCTTTAAGACAAACTATGGTTATTTCCCCTTTTCTTTCCTTTGATTGAGATGGTCCAGGGTCTCATGTAGGAAAGCTTGCAATTTCCTCACTGAAATAAGGAACACATACTATTTCCACCACTATTTCTACCACTTCAATCAATACAGCACAGAAGAGAACTGACCAGTTGACTTGTAAAACTCTACTGCCTTTTTTAGTGTCAGTGACCGACCAGTGAAACGGAGACAATTTGGGAGAATTTTACATAGGAGGACTGGGCTTAATCTCCAAGAAGCATCATATATAACAATATGTCTCAACATGGCTTACAGAGATATGACTATGTAACAGCATATAATCTCTAAACTGAATACGTAAGATCTTAAGAGGGCAGGTGCTGATAGCAAAGGAAGCTAGACAAAATCATGTTTAGGTTGTATCAGTCCTCACATTAAGGGACTTCCCTATACTATAGATTTATATTTATTATGCAGAACAAATTAATTAGAGCCAACAAATACTTTTTTTTTTTTTTTTGCGGTACGTGGGCCTCTCACCGCTGTGGCCTCTCCCGTTGCGGAGCACAGGCTCCGGACGCGCAGGCTTAGCGGCCATGGCTCACGGGCCCAGCCGCCCCGCGGCACATGGGATCCTCCCGGACCAGGGCACGAACCGTGTTCCCTGCATCGGCAGGCGGACTCTCAACCACTGCGCCACCAGGGAAGCCCCAAATACATTTTGATCACTCTATAAGCAAAAGGCACTATGCCAGGCACTGGAGGGGACAAAGAGATGAGTTGGAGACAGTTTCTGTCCTCAGTGAGTTCATAGACAATGGGGTAAAGGGGGATAAAACAAGTATGTTCCATTCTGCTATAAAGTATGTTTCTTAATGCACTTAGCTCTACGAGATTGGTAACTATGGGAATAACACAGAAGGCATATTGGTTTACATGTAAATTTTTCAGCAAGTTAATATTTAGAAAAGATCAGGCACAAGTTTCCTCTTTAAAGAGGAAGCTTTACCAATATGTTAAGGAAAAAAGATGAAAATCCTACAGAAGTGTTTTTTTTAGAAGTAACTGATTTTGTAGCTTTAAGAACTGCTGTGCTTTCCACAATGTTAAGCTATGTGGGGAAAGGGCAAGTGCAAATGAAAAGGATGCAAAGATATTTCTGTGTTAAAAAGCAAAACAAAACAACCCCGAACTGACTGATATTCCCATATCGTATTTTTAATTTTGATGACACAAGTCTCTATGAGAAGCAAATATTTTTGAGACCTTATATGTCGAAGAATAAAACATGAGCCCTAGGAGTAACCACAAAGGATGGTCTGAGTGCATTTCTAGGGGCAAATGCCAGCGAAATTTAACTGTGTTAGCATTTTAATTAGGATTATTATTTTATCACGGCTCTGATTACAAAGTTATATAGATTTTTCTTTCTCTTTTTTAGTTATATAAATTTTAAGTGATCTGCTTATAACCCTATTTTCCCATAACCTTTGTTTATTTTTAGTGCATGATTTTGCAGAATGTGAAGCTTTTTCAGGAACACATATGTGGTATTATAACAGAAACATATGCATGCAAAAACCAAAAACTGAAAATCAGTGCAATGGGGGACAGGGGACACAAAGTGAAGAGAAGCTCATCTGGTTACTGAGGGATCAATTATAAAAGGTCTTAAAAACTAAATTTTGGAATTAGTTTGAGAGACTGAAAGAGATGCTATTAATAGGAATATGGAAATCAGAGAAAGAAATGAGTTGGGCTGACAGACTAGTAAGAGCCTTCAGGCACTTGATTCTGAGGACATAACAACTAACATCTGTATAGTACTCTGCAACTTACAAGATGCATTTACATACATTGTCTTTTTAGTACTTCACAACAACCAGGTCTCATGACTAAGAACTCTTTTCTTCACACTAAAGAGGGACTATGATGAAATGGGGAACCTCCCAGGTAGTTTTCAAGTACAAAGTTCTCTGGGTAGGATTCTTATTGTTGCTTTTTAGGTGAACATTTCATTACCATCATCCTTACAGGATCAAAAAGGAATAAATTTCTCTTCTACAGATTTAAACCCTGCAGTCATAAAATTTTCCTTACCTCTTTTGCCTTTTGTGGTAACGTTTCCACACAGCAGTGACTAAATACAGACTATTTAGAATATTTGTTTAAATGTTCCACTAATTTCTACTATAATATGGAGAAAGTTCAGGATACAAATTAATTATCAAGTAAAAATACACAATTTCATATGTATCTCAGTCAACCTGGCATAAGTTTAAAACATCCATCTGGGATCTCTGTTGTCGCTTTTCTTATAGGCACAATATTTCATTTTCTGCCCTTGTAGTCACTCTCTTTTTACCTCAAATCTACTCAATTTCTGACTGACCTGTCCCTGTACTTCTAAGCAAATCTGAGATACTCAAGTAACTGTAAACCCACAAAAACTGGTATGGGGACAGTCAAAGACTATTTGCAGTAATCAGTTTATACCCTTCCTATTTGCTCCTTTCTAATTACCTTTCCTTGAATCTTGACTCTTGGCTCTATTTCCCATTTAAAAAATCCACTTCTAATCCTTGAGATTTGGTACTGGTATTTAGAGTCCCCGGCTTGACTCTTAGCTCTCCCTCAATGGGAGGCCTTCTGATCCAATAGCCCAGATCTGGCCAAAGACTACGCTGAGTAGAGTACTTTGCTTACTTTTGAGCCCTTAGGACCCAACCCATGGCTCAGGTCAGTGTTCCAGTTAGACTTATCTATTCCCTCATGAAAAGAAACCTGTAGATACAAGCTGAATTCTTTCTTCTTTTTCAGCTATATAAGTCCTTGAAGAAGCAGGGCCTTTTTGTCTGCCTGGATCCCATGTTATCCTTTGACTTAATTTTGAACTATTTCCCTCATGGCTACTTGACTCATCAACTTGACTGACAGTGACATACATTATATTGAGATTCCAGGGTACTAACCAGAGAAGAGGAGAAAAAGAATCTGAAAGACTTTAATTACATAGGAGGTATGTGTTACACAGTGGTATTTATATGTTGGAAATATGACTGAATTATATAATGAACTTTTTGGTATCTCTTTTCTTATTAAATTTCCCATAAACCTTGAGATAATCAAGGGAGAAAAGTATACTGCTACATAATAACAATGGCTGAATAAAGAGTGAAACAGAAAACTATTGTCCACTTAAGAAGATGGGATTTGGGCTTCCCTGGTGGCGCAGTGGTTGACAGCCCACCTGCCGATGCAGGGGACGCGGGTTTGTGCCCCGGTCCAGGAGGATCCCACATGCCGCAAAGCGGCTGGGCCTGTGAGCCATCGCCGCTGAACCTGCACGTCCGGAGCCTGCGCTCCGCAGTGGGAGAGGCCACAACAGTGAGAGGCCCGCGTACTGCAAAAAAAAAAAAAAAAAAAAGAAGAAGAAGAAGATGGGATTCAAAAATCTTCCACTGAATTCTAACATTAGTGTAGGCCCAATGAAGGAATAAGAGAAGAAATGCAAAAACACTATCTTTGAAGGTCAAGTGTCAAAAAGGAGCTAATGTTCATTCAAAAGACATTGATTAAAAAACATTCTTCTCTTCTGATATTTAGAGATTCTTCCATTATTTTGGGCTGACTACTTTTATACTTTTCTGTTTTCTTCTACCAAAACTATGATATAGCAGTACAAGAAAAAACTTTCGTAATGACATGCCTATACTTTAAACCATTGTACAAATTACAGTTGAAGTCTGCAATTAAAGATAGTCCCCATTTTTTTTGCTTTAATTTAACCTAAAGAACAGGATCTGTACCTTGTTATCAACTATCACAGTAATGTAGTAAAACACTCAATGAATAGCATTATAAGCCAACAGATTAGAACAGTAAGATGAAATTGGTAGAAGTCTTCACATGCTGATATGATTAAATAATGAGTCTAATCTAACCGTTTGAGAGAACAGTGTTATGGGACTATAAAGAGCTTATCTAGGAAAAATGATAGAAAGTAGGCAGGACCCAATTCCACTAACTGGTAAATACATGAGTCAGTATTCTTTTACTTAATGACTGGTCAAATTTAGCTTTAGTGTAGGTCTTCTGCTGGTCACCACTGTTTCTGAAATACTAGTCAAATGATAGTTTTGAGAGAGAAAAGGATCATTTTTACTCTTAGTTGGTAAAAGTAAAATTGTCAGCTCAATGTGTCCAAAACAATTTTCTTACAATTTTAACGAGAAGCAAAAAAACCCTTCTAAAATCAGGGAGAGTTCCAAGATCATGAGTGAATTAAAAAACATGTCTCGGATGCCATAAAGAAAAGAGAATGTACCATCAAACAATAATACTGAAAATAGCGATAGTTAATATTCATTGAATGTTGTAAGTAGCAGGTACTGTATTAAGTGTTTTACATGTATTAGCTCATTACACCCTCACAAAAATCTTTGAAGTAAGTACTGATATTTCCCCCTATTTTACAGACAAAGAGACTAAGACTTGGAGTGGTTAAGCATCATTTTCAAACCCAAGCCATCAAAGATTCAAGCTATCAGCCACTATTCTATACTGCTTCAAACAGAACTCTTTATCTTCATTTCTCTAATGAATATTTGTTGTCCTTACTACGTGTTATTAATGGGATGATTTGAGATCTTTTACTCAAGGTCAG
Organism: Pseudorca crassidens; assembly: GCF_039906515.1. Lineage (NCBI taxonomy): Eukaryota > Metazoa > Chordata > Mammalia > Artiodactyla > Delphinidae > Pseudorca > Pseudorca crassidens. The sequence goes on along the minus strand of NC_090297.1, from coordinate 107,650,441 downwards.
GAAAGAAGGATATAAAAAGACTAGATCCTCCTTCCAAATGAAAAGCTGTAATATGACAAAAAAAGGGGGAGAAATTATTTACTTTCTGAAGATTTTTCTCTTTATGGTATGAAAAAAAATCTTCCTTACTAATCAAAGGAGTCTTTTCCAAGGCTATGCATATGTCTCAATGATAGTACACTGCAGTTTGGTTCTAGTGAAATTCTTCTGAATCAAATTTTTTGTTACCCTGTAGGGTAACTGGTTAGAAGTGGCAGCAATTTATAGGTTAAATTTTAGCAATGTATGAGCTTTTTTTGCCTCACCATGATACAGCTACTATTCAATAAAGCAAACCTCATCTTTACTCAAAAGTCAATTCATCGCTTATTATCACCTAAGGTCAAGCCAAGGAATGCTGTAACCCATCTAGGGGTCAGGGCCATGGCACCTACTCATTATTAAAAGTTCTCTTTATTGACTATTTCTATCATGTTGTCAAAGAAATCCTTTATGATGGGGGAGTCCAAATCAACTGCTCACTGTAAAACCCTAATACCCTGGGCAAGAAAACCTTCAAAAGATCATTTTTAAAAATATAAAGTGGATCACAAATGGAATTCATATTTTAAAGTATCTGTTTTTCTTTTAAAATGAACAAAAAATAAGATTTCAGGCAAGGAATTACAGTAGCCTTTTCTAACTGCTTTCCATATGGTGAGATACAAATAAAGATACTAAAATTGGCTAGTGATTAAGTTTGGTTCTATTGTTTTAAAGGGAAAAATAAAATGATAAAGAAACATAAGGAAATTTAAATTTAGTTACAGGACACAATTCTGTTTTTACTTAATAAGAGAGAAAAAATCACTTTATTGAGAAAAATAAAAAGTTTTCATAGGAATGCTTCTATTAGGCCCACAAACCAACTATAAACTCTTATTAATAGTGTTGTTTAAAGTAAGTTGGCCAAGTTAAGTAGATTGTGATGTATCTTTACAAAGGAATACTATTTAGTGATTTAACAGAATGAGTGTTTAGGTTCTGGTCTGGAACAATCTCTGAGATACACAGTTAAGTGAAAAAGCAAAATGCAGAGCTATGTGTACAGTATGGTATCATCTGAATTTTAAAAAGAGAGAGAAGGAAATATACACACTCATAGAGGCTTGCACACACACTGAATAACTGTAAGAATGCAAGTGAAACTAACAGACTCAGTTTTTACTATGTATCTCTTTCATCAAGTACTTATATTGTCTATTTAAGAATTAGAATTTATGATAAACCATAATGGTATATCATAACAATGATATAAAGAATATAAAACAATGTTGATATATGTATAACTGAATCACTTTGCTGTACAGCAGAAATTAATACAACAGTGTAAATCAACTATACTTCAATAAAAAAATAGATTAAAAAAATTCATATTTAATACAACTAAAAATATAAAGTCAGCCTAAAAGTTCTTTGTGAAGATTTAAGAACACAGAGATAAAATTAAGTGTTGACAGAAGTACATTTCATAAATATAAAGCCAATAGCATCTTTATGATTTTCAAAATGATGGTGTTTTCAGAGGAACTCTTGATAAACTTTTTTTTTTTTAATTTTTCTTTTTCTTTTTTGCGGTACGCGGGCCTCTCACTGTCATGGCCTCTCCCGTTGCGGAGCACAGACTCCGGACGCGCAGGCTCAGCGGCCATGGCTCACGGGCCCAGCTGCTCCACGGCATGTGGGATCTTCCCGGACCGGGGCACGAACCCGTGTCTCCTGCATCGGCAGGAAGACTCTCAACCACTGCGCCACCAGGGAAGCCCAATAAACATTTTTAAAAATTAAAACCCAACAACTATCAACATAAATCACAGTGAAGACTTTGGTATAACTAGAGCAACCACAGGTGGGTGAATTTCTTTCTTTTGATTGTACCGTATCTTTAAAAAATTGTACTTAGAGGAAGGAAACTAACCTTTACAAAGTACCTACCATATGCGAAGCATTTTATATCTCATTAAATTCTGATAACAACCTAAAAGTTTGAAATCATTATACCTGAGGCTTGGGCAAAATAAGTAATTTTCCCAGAGAAGCTTTGATACATAGAGATAGGACATAAGCCAGGATAGTCTGTGTTGTTTCCATTATATCATGCTGGCTTTATTTTATAAAGCAAAATTGCAGCAGGGACAGAAAGAGACTAAGTTTTAGAATATAGGGTCCTATTAATAAGGAAATGTGCTTCTTATAATAAGTGGCTTAGAAACAGCTATTTCCCAAAGGACTCTCATTCCCAAGTTACTTACTCTCAGTGATACCACGTTTTGCCACTTCTCAGGAATTTTGGAATTATCTCTGATTTGTTCTGCCTTGTTATCCTTATATCTAATCTGTCACTAAATAGTTATTTTCTCCCTTTGAAATGTCTTTCATATTTGCCCTTCTGTACATTTTTACTACTACCACTATGAGTCTTCTAGCCTCTCTGACTTGAATTTTTTTCATCTCCAAAGCATCCTTACTAGATTAAATTTCCTTAAATACTGCTTTCATCATATCAACTTTTAAGTAAGACTCTACACTGGATCTCTTTGCCTATCTCAGCAAGTACAAATCCCCCTTACAAGTGTTTTCATAAACTAGTTCCTGTTTACCAATTCAATTTTATCTCCTATGTCTCTTGCACACCCACTCTCAACAGGTCATGCTGTTTATTATTTTCTGCATAGTTCTGCATCTTTTCTTTGCTGAAATCCTCCTCCAGATTCTATTCATTATTTATGGTCCATCTTAATATCACCTTCTCTAAGAAACTGTCCCTAATAACCTCAAATCTTTAATTATAGTCAGTACCACAATTTTGACTTAATTAAATATTAACTTGAAACACTGACTAATTGTTACTCATGCTTTAGTTTTGTCTCTTCAACTTATACTGTAAATTTCATGAGGCTAGGGTTTGATTATGTCACTTTTTTCTAAAATCTTCTGATAGCTCTCATCATTTTAAGATTAAAGCCCAACCTCCTTTCAATGGCCATAACCAGGCCTCAATCTGTCCTTCTGGCTTATCTAAGACCACTCCTCATCTTATATTCAGCACTGGCTACATTGAATTAGTCTCTGTTCCCTTAAAAAAAAAATATTTTTTTTTCGCATCTCCATGCCTGCATTCCCTCTGCTGAGAATTTCCTTCCTTTTCTCTGGTTGGTGCACTTCTACTTAATTACTTGTCCAGAACCAGACCTAATGTCATTGTCTCTAAGAAGCTCTAAGAAGATTCATCCTTAGGGAAAACAGTTGTCCTTCCTTTGTATTCCCATATCCCTTTGTAATACCTCTCGTATAGCACTTATTGCATATATTATAATTCCTGGTTTAAATTTCTTTCTCCCCTACTAAAATGTGAACTTTTTGAGGAAAAGGATGGTATCTTATTCATTTTTGTACCGCTAGATCCTCACAGCACCATGAACATGGAGCAGGCATTCACATGTTTGTAGAATAAACAGCAGATGTTCAATAATAAAAACCTAGAAAATGCATTTTAATATATTATACCTTTAAAATCTTCCTAACAACCTGTGAGATAAATATCATTATACTTATTTAACAAATGAGGAAAATGGCTCAGATTAAGCCAACGGCTCCAGGTCACAAAGCCAGCAGTGGCAAATCAAACACTGAAATTCAGATCTTCTGATTTTAGTCTAGCATTCTTTCTAGTTGACTAGGCTGCCCTCCTAAACACTCAATTAATTGCCTGAACCCTTTGAGATTGCACATTTTTCTTCTACTGTCCCTCTTATCATACATCTATCTTAAATAATACTAATTTGTGTTCTTGTCTCAACTGCCTGTTACACTGTAAATTCCATGTTGGTTAAAAAGGATTACTTGCCTTTGTATCTCTTGCTCTGCCTGGCACAGTGCCTTACACATAGTAGGTGCTCATCAAATTGGATTGAATAGATACCTGGAGAGCACTAGAATGGTCATTTTGACAGGCCAGTTCTTGCTCAACCTCCGAAACCTCCAGCAGATTCCGCTCACTGACCAACCGAGACAGCTCTCCAACCACTGTCACGTGCTTTGATACAGTCCCAGACATCTTCTTGAATTGTGGGTAATTCTCAACAAAGGCCTGCCATGGGAAAAACATCAATTAGGGGTTCTGTTATTTCTTGATGAGGATAGGCATATATGAAGAAGGAGAAAAAAAAAAAAAAAAGGAAGGGATTATTCTTCTGCCCAGACTAAGGCATCTAATACTTTCAATCACATGGCATTTTGTTATGCTTAAGAAGAGAAGAACTAGTATATGTCAGTAGACTGAGTCTTTAAATAGACCAAATATGACTGATGAATGGAAAGAAGTACATGGCTTATTATGAAGTTTTCACTATATTTTTTCCTAAAGAGAAGTATTACAGAAAATAATCTCAAACCAAACAAAAGGAATCAAGGCAGAAATCAGACCCAGAATATTCCAGAAATGCTGCTTACATGAATAGTTCCAAAGTCTTGTATGTTAATCATCCATGTACATGTTCAATTTACCTTCATGTCTGCTATTGATTCTAGTTTTTGCTGTTCTTTTGGTTTCTTCTTCTGAAAGTCTTCCATGAGATTCTTTATGTTGCTACCAATCTCAGCAAAGTTCAGGTACATATTCTGTGAAAAAGGAAGTTGGAAACACAGTTCTATCAACAAGTCTGACTTTCAGACAATTTAAAAGAAGTAAAAAAGAACACTGAATACAGTGAGAACTGAAGGGCAAGAAAATTTCATTATCATTACCAAATCTGGATATTGGCCAGGACACTGGTGATGAATACCATTACCATTTTCACAAAGGGCTAAGGACAGGAGGGAAGTAAATAAATTGGGTTCTAATTTTAAAAGTACAAAACTAAGTATGTGATTACTGTGAAAAAAAATATTGTTAAAGGGTCAGAAAAAAGTCTGCCTTCCCTTGAGATGCAGTTTATCTACAGGATGCCTCTATCATCCTTCGACATGAAATCCCCAACCTGCTCTCATTCTAACAAATCAATATTAACCTTCTTACATAAAAACAACTAAAAAAATTTAAAAGAATTTTAAACCACTTACGTTAGCATAGAATTCATCATTTTCGGCAGATAGGACCACCTCTCTCAAGTCTTTACTGATCCCTGGCACTCTGGAAAGATCAATCCGATTGTTGTTTATGCCCAGTAGTTCATGGACCATGGCCTGATATGTCCACTAAATAAAGAATTATGAGAAAAAAAAAATTGGTACCTGACAAAACATGGAAATAGTACACGTTCAGGAAAACAAATAAAAACTGATAATATTCTTAGTAACTAGTCTTGTTTACATGGAGGTTCTCTAATTAGCTCAAATTTTATTAATACTGTGTGCTATACTAAGCATTAAGAATGTCATTTTAATTGGTTAAACATCCGACAGTCAAAACGCTTTTAGATCTCACACTTTTGGAAGAAGGGCAGCCAGATTAATATTCCTGATAGAAAGAAAACAAATTAGATCTATCATTAGCTCCAATTTTTGCCTGTGAATTAAGAGTATATTTTTGGCTTCATAGATAGGGCTATATTGGTACTGCAGTTACAAGCTGTACCATTTCCTGTACACTTCTGTGGTTTTCTGCAGCATGAGAAGTGTGTTCTTGCAGATCTGAGTGGTGCTATATTTATCCTGGGAACACTAATATTACCAGAAAAAAACCTTGTGAGTTGATCAAAACACACATATTCAGAAGCTTGCCTCTGAATCCATTTTACTTTATATTTTTACTTAATATGCATTATGAAGAAGGACCGGTTTCCAGTCTTACTTATTTTGTAAAACTGGAAAGGAGAAACCCCCAAATTTGCCTTCTCACCTTTTATGGAGAACAGGTTACTTTTAGTCACAGGCCCATTAGAGAAAACTAAGTATTTTCCAGCAAATTACCCTCTAAATCTAGAGTCTAAATACTAGATTTGTTAAAATAACTTCAGAGGTTATAAAAGTAGGTGCTTTATTTCCTAAAATATTTGCCAATGAGTCCTTGAAAAAGCAAGTTTCATTACAGCATTTAAAATAAGTACAACAAAATGCTTTATGCTTCCATAGACAGCATCCTGTGCATGCTTTCGCCATTAGCACATACTTCATAATTAAAATGATGTTTACTTTCTCCTCATTGGATCATGAATTCTTTGAGAGCAGAGACTGTATCTTTTAACCTTTTATCTCTAGTACTTAATACAGTACCTGGCACATAATAGGTCCTCAGTGAAATCTGTTGAATGAATGATTGCTTTTCTTTGGGAAACTAAATTATAAGCAATTATTTTTCTTTCTACTTTTTTATATCCTCAAAATTTCTTTAGTTATATTATTAAAATGTATACAAAATATGTAACACATAATATGTAATATATAGAATATATAAAGTTATATTACTTTGAATTTTAGGAATATAAGCTATCTATCATATCATAGAGAAGTTGCATTCCACAGCACAGATTTCCCCTAGTATTAACATTATTATTATAAGCTGGGATGGAACTGAAATATAGACTGTGCCTCTTCCTATAAATTTAAAGTCACTATTAATAAAGTATCTACAAAGTGTAAGGCACTGTGCTTGTATTCACAGAAGAACAAACATTAGTAAGACACAGTCTGCCTTGGAGGAATGTATAACCTAGGAGACTGTGAAAACAATCAAAGGTACAACATAGAAAGTGCAGCATGAGACATAAGATGTTTCAAAAACACTTAAAAGATGTTTCAAGTGGTTTTAAAGGATAAGAATTTTGAGAGGTGAAGATGGGAAGAGAATGTATTCCAAACATGCCAGAGTTCAAAGAGAGGTCACAACATGAATAAAATGATGGCAGGAAATCATGAGGTATATCTACACAGTAGTGGGCTGCAGGTTTTCTATAACGTTGAGCCTACATTGTGAAGGCTCATGGATGCCAAGTTCAGGAGTCTGTATTTCATCCAGTAGGCAAATGGGAAACAATTAAGATTTTTAAGCCAGGAGTAATAGGATCAGAACTTACTTTAGTAAAAGTAATTTAACAACATTGTATCCTTGAGATACATTAGAGTGGAGAGAAATTAAAAGTGGGGAATCAAGAAGATGACTATTTGAGGATTCCTATAAGAGATTAGATACACCAAGATAATGGCAATATGAATGGAAAAGAGGAGACACTGGAAAAGTAGAATCTACAGACCCAGAAGTTGCCTTAATTAGGGATGGTGGCAGAAAGGGACAGGAAGGATGAGGCAGAAGAAAGATCTGAAGATGACTGTGGCTGGAAGAACACTGATACCAGAATGCTAGGAAACACAAGGCAAAAACAAGAATAGCTGAAAATAAGAAGGCAAATAAATGGACCATTGTTCATTTCCACATCTGCATTTTGATGAATACCACTTGAAATCATCTTTTCTTTATGCTAACAAAGGGCTCTGCACCTGGTTTAGCAATGGGGTGATGGCATCATCGCAGCGATCTAAAATAAGTAGCAATGGAGGAACCTCAGTCCGCCGGAATTCAAACAGTTCATATTCTTTAGTTATCACCTGCTGTGGGTAAGAGAGAAAGACGGTTTGGTGAACCAATTAGTAGCAGATAGAGATGATATAAATAGAAAATTAATACACAAAAACCACATTTAACAATAGTTTCTTGCACTTTCATATGCCTTCCATAAAAGGATTCAAAAGCTTGACAAAGTTTAGTAGCATTCTGTTTAAGGGGTTAGGATTTGAAACTATTTTACAAGCGGTTTAATAGGATCAAAAGAAGTTAAGTAGCTTGCAAATGTTTCTTGGGTTAAACCTAAGAATCTTAGCTCTAATTTGTTGCTTTTGGTCTTGAATTACAAATGCCTACTTCTTTGCCAGTAAACCTAACACATCATCTCCTTAGTTTTAGATAAAATATTCCTTTAATTTCTGAAATATGAAAAAGAAATGAATGGTCTTGATGTTTTGGAACTGGAGATAGAGAATGCCATACCTTAACACATTCTGCAAGTCTCTTTGCTGTCTCTGATGAAAGCTGGTAACGAATCATGGGACATTTCTTCAGAGATAAAAGGAGAGCTGTCAGTCCTTGAGTTGCTCTGGATAGTTGGACTGGATCCCAATTTCGACCCTTTTTGTTAAAACATATATTCAGAGAAAATATTTGAATTTTATCTTACAAGTCCAATTACTTACTGAATTAACTCCTACCTGATAAATAAACTTTAAAAAAAATCCTTTCTTTCCATACCTGGCAGCAACCCAGAATATTGAGGGAAAACAAATGTGGATTCACAGCAATGTAATCACCATAAAATTCCTGCAAACAAAGCACCAAGATTAGTCAGTCATTCCATAAACAACTAACTGTATCATGCAATAATATTTTTCATATGTGATATAATACTATGTGATACAATCAAATTTGAGGAAATGCAGGTATAAAAGAGAAAAATTGATCAATTAACAATTGAGTAACAATAGTCAATGTGAGGGAATTAATAAGATAATCATAAAATAGTAGCAATAATAATAAATCTTTAACAAAAAAAACCCAAAAAACAAAGTTGTATAAATATACATATCATACTTAAGAAGACTTATCAATTAGTAAAAATAAAACACTGCTAAAGATACACAATGTTACACTCAGTTAGATGAATAAGAACTTTGCTGTCCAGTGTATTCTTATGAGGGAGAATATGATTTAAAATAGGTCATTCTTTTTTCATTCATTTATCACCTAGCGCATCCTCCTGAAAATCCAAAACTTGTTTATTTGCTTCCCTGAGGACGATATTCTTCACTTAGGTGATAAATGTATTCAAACATCTGTGATAATGTATTCAAGAACACTAAAGGGTTTAAGAAGGAAAAGGTAACATGAAATGTTCTAATGTGAAGTATTACATAGAATGCAGAATAAACATTTAGGAGTTGCACGTTTTAACCTAATGACAAATCTGCTTACTACTTCCCAAAGCAAGATAATCACAAACAGAACTTTAATAAACCTCATTCACATCCTTTACTTCCTATTGTCTCCCAATCAGATATAAACTATAACTGTGTAGATGAATATTCTTACAGTATAGCTCATAAAACTAGCATAAGACATATCTGGCTCTGCCCCCAACCCTGTGAAACCGTCCCTACCAATCCAGTACCTTTCCAATCTCCTCATTCCCACTGCCTACTTTAATTCTATTCCCACTCAATTTGATACCTCTTCCAAATTTTCTAAATATGAGTATAGTCTGGTGCAATGCACATTTATTGTGTCTGATCAATAGCTTCCTTTCTTATGAGACAACACCTTCCATATTTTTAGACTCAAATCTTTAGAAAGGGCCAATATAAGATATGTATTAGAGGACCAATATGTTTACCTGAACCTCAGCCACCACTTCCTGTTCATCAGCTTCAGCTAATGACTTCACATCACTCTTGCTGATCACATTACTGAAATCTGAAACAGACATATAGGTTGTGGTTGACTCAGAGGAGATCACCTCTGCTGCAATTAGACATAAATGGGCCTGACAGTTAAAGTCTAATGACTAAGTGAAATTTAGTATACATTGTGGTATATGTCAAACACCTTCACATTGGAATGAACAGCACAAATATGTTTAAATCTGTAAATTCATAATACTTAAAAAAAAAAAAAAGGGAACCACCATTGTAGGCATTGGAGGATGCTAGGGAACCAAATCATTATATTGAAAATAGCAAATACTGGGAAAGAAGTAAGCTTTTATCCTTTTATATGCAAACTGTACCACCAGATAACCAAACGGTAGATGAGGGGAAACTCCTCTTTAAAGAAATTTTCCAGCTAAAAAGCAAAGGAATGATAAGGATAGAATTAAAACACCATCATTTTTTTCAAACCCCAAATGAATCAATGGATGGAACTAGGCATTGGGCATTAACCTCTGCTAGTATCACAGTAAGAGACAATCAGTGGAAGCACACAACACTATCTATGAAATATTCTCGTCAAAAAGAAATCAAATCTGAATCTAATTAAGCCTCTGTATCCAAGTACCAATTTACAAGAACTAGAGGACAGAGGGAACATTTTAAATTGCAAAGAACATGTTAAAGTACCCCATGCAGACGCAATCAGCAAGATCCAGGCTGTGGGAAACTTTAACAGAACAATGTAGTTTCTTCAATAAATAGACCGCATGGCGGTTGGGGTAGAGAGAGGACTTATAGAAGATCAAAGAAACTTAAACAACGTATCAACCAATAGCAATGTGTGGACCTTACTATGATCCTGAGTCAAACAAACAGTGGTGAAAAAAAAAGGCATGAAAGAATTTGAAATTTGAACACTGAATGAATATTTGAATAAATAGGAATTTTCTTCATTATTTGGATATAATAATGGTACTCTTTAAAACAAGTCCTTATCATTTAGAGATGTACATGGAAATATTTATGGATGAAATCATGTGATGTCTTAGGTTATCTTCAATATGATATTGATGGGGGAGTAGACAGCAGTATAGCTAAAACAAGATTGGCCATGGTACAATAACTGTAGAAACTGGGTGATGGGTACATTGGGATTTATTAGACTATTCTGTCTACTTTTTACATATTTGAAAACTTCCATAATAAAAAAGTTTTTTTTTAAATAAAGGAAGGGAGGAGCCTGTTATACAAGATGTTTAGTAGACATAAGAATATACAAAAATAAAATTATTAAAAAATGACATGAGCAGAAGGCCAGTTTTGTGCTAATTAATATAAATTGTGCTAAAAGTCTGTAAAGAATAAAATCACTATATATAAACTCATTTTAGTTTATTTCAATCAAATAAAATTGTGAAATTGATTGCTCCACCCAAGACATTTCAACAGTCCATTTTTCCTAGGTTTTAGTGCTAACTACTTTAACATATATAATTTTTTTTGACTTCATAGATTTACAGCCCAAATCAAACAAACTTTACAACCAGAAGAGTAAATATTAGACTTATTTTTGGTTATTAATCCCAACCACTGCATCAAATAACTTTTCAGAGGAAAAGGGAGTCTTTCATCTCATGATCTATTCAATTTTTAGCTAAGAGACTCAGCAAAACAGTAATTCTGTTAGATGTCCAGATAAATTTGACAGTATGGGGAATCAGTCTCTCTCTATATATAAATATATGTGTGTGTGTATGTGTGTCTATGTGTGTCATTGAATACAAAAGTTTTTATACTTTCCTATCCTCAGTACCTAGCTTGTAATCTGACTTAAAAAATACTGGAATGACTGCACACCTATCAGAATGGCTAAAATGAAAAACAGGGACAACACTAAATGCTTGTGAGGATACAAAGAAATTAGATCACCTGTACACTGCTAATGGAAATGTAAAATGGCATAGTCATGCCAGAAAACATTTAGCAGTTTCTTAAAACACTAAACATGCAACTACGATATGACCCAGCAATTGCTCCCTGGGTATTATTTATTACAGAGAAATAAAGACTTACGTTCACACAAAAACCTATACACAAATATTTATAACAACTTTATTTGTATTAGCCCGAACTAGAAACAACTGAGATGTCCTTCAACAGGTGAACAGTTAAACAAATTGTGGTACGTCCATACCATGGAATACTACTCAGTAATTAAATAAATAAATAAATAAATAAAAATGAGGACTTCCCTGGTGGCACAGTGGTTAAGAATCTGACTGCCAATGCAGGGGACACAGGTTCGAGCCCTGGTCCGGGAAGATCCCACATGCCGCGGAGCAACTAAGCCTGTGCACCACAACTACTGAGTCTGTGCTGTAGAGCCCGTGAGCCACAACTACTGAGCCTGCATGCCACAACTACTTAAGCCCACGCACCTAGAGCCCATGCTCTGCAACAAGAGAAGCCACCGCAATGAAGCCTGAGCACGGCAATGAAGAGTAGCCCCTGCTTGCAGCAACTAGAGAAAGCCCGTGCGCAGCAACAAAGACCCAATGCAGCCACAGATAAAATCAAATAAATTTAAAAAAAGAAAAGAAAAGAAAAAAAGGAAAAAAAAGCTTAATTGAAAAAGAAAACCCGTGATTATTAGCCAAAAATAAAACAATAACAAAAACAAAAGTAGGATGACAGAAAAGAATAAAATTGCCTGTTTTTACCTCCTGGGGTTGTTTTAAGGGCTGAATAAAATATGAGAGAGTTCTTATAAACTACAGTGTCTTATCACAAATGTTAATTTTTTGTACCATTATTAAATTGTAGTATATGCAGAAGAAAGTATATATCTTAGAATATAGTTTAAACCCTAAAACTCCAAAGCCTTCAAGTAAACAATACAAATGCTATGAAGATCAATAAGGACATCTAGAGGAGAAAAGATGTAACTTCCAAAGCAGAATGTATTACATTAAAAAAATCCATATAAATTGTATAGTAACCACAAACCCAGTTTATTTCCAGGCCTCCACCCCCTTTCCCCTCCCCAAAAGTTATGCAAATAGGAGATATCTACCTGATGACTTGTACTTTCAAGTATTACATAAAGTTGCAAAGAGAAGTAGACTGTTTTCATCTGGTATGTAAAGTAAATCTCTGCTTTTCCAACAAACTCAAGTATATCCTCCCTCCAAATAAATAAATCAGCTTCTATGCCTCCGTTCATAAAAGTGTAAAATAGAAATAAATATACATACGTTTTTGGCAAAGGTAGAATGTGAAAGTTGACTACTTACAACTTTTGACTTATAAAGAAACTTGAAGGGCAAAGTAAAACTTAACAAAAAATTTGTTTTTAACCTAAGCAGTCTATGATGAGTGGAAATCACATTTAGCTCTCAGAAACAGAATGTTGGTCCAACACTTTTAACACTTTTAATACTTTGAAATGACAAAAAAACTCACCAGACTCTTTCAGTGATGGATTCAATTAACTTACTGATGATATGAAGTACCCAATAGAACATATTAGCTAGGATTTAGTTACATGATTGAACAGGTGAAATAACATACTTACAAATAAAATATATACTGTATTTGGGTCTTCGGAGCTCCTGAATCAGATAATCCACATTCTCCTAGAAAAGAAAAGAACAAACAAATAAAATACGAGAACTGCTTAAGTGAAAAAGTAATAAATACGTATCATCCACTGATTTATTTAAGTATTTACTGAGTGCCTACTGTGTGCTGAGGTCTAGATTAAGTGTGTGTATGTTGGGAGGGGTGAGGGCTGGGGATAAAAAAGAGCCACATTGAATACAATGATCAGGAATCATGTAACATTAACTAGCTGCATTGCCTTGGCCAAATTAAGATTAAAAAATATAAAGGACATAGATGTTGAAATACAACATAAAATAGATAATAATTCTGCAAATTTGCCTCAAGCTGTTTGTTTATAAATTTTATTCATCTGATCAAAATTCTTATGTGGAACATCAAAATGTGTCTAGTCCTTTAAAAACCAACATTCAAGAGAAAATATAGTTAAATATATTCACTTGGACTTTTAACTAATTGGGACCAGAGGCTGCAGAACTGCAATATTTGTGAAGTATTTGCAAACAGTAGGCTAAGACCTTTTGTATAATTACATTATTTAAAAATAAAACATGAAATTTAGAACTAAAAGTTGATTTTCAAATGGTCAAAACATAATAATTCCAATTACATACGATCATAATGCAGATCTTATCTACTTTTGATACTATAACATATGGTTAAATTTCAGTATAAAGTTGATCCCCAAATTATACATGATATAAAATATCATTTTTGAATGTTAAAAAACCATACATTTCCTTATAGAATTAAAAGTAATGTAAGCAATACATATTGCTTGTTAAATGGGAAAAAGACTTTAAAAACTGTAATTTAAATTTAAAAAACACATTAAAAATTAACTTTATAATGTAATCTTAAGGAAAAATTGTTTTTGACAACACATTTTGAGTTTGAGGGAACATACATATGGCACTGAAAGAGCTTCTCCAATAAAAAATGTTAGGAAATGATAGACTGATAATCTCTAAGATCCCTCCCAGAGCCAAAATTTCATGACTAATATGAAACAATTGGAAACTACTGTATCAAAGAATTAATTGATGTATTAATTAATTCAGGAACTATTTATTGAGTATCCATTATGTGGCAGGCAATGGGGACAGAACAGTGTGAAAATATGCTCTCCTGGAGCTTACTGCTGGTAGGTGAGACATATTAATTAATCACACAAACCATACGAGACTTCAACCATGACAAGTAATAGGAAGAGGAAGATGGTGCTATAAGTGTTTATGAGAGGGGAGTTTGAACTGGTCAGCAAAGCCAGGAAAGATTTGCTTGAGGGAGTGAAAACATTCCAGGCAAAGAGAAGAACCTGTGCAAAGGTCCTGCGGCATGACGGAATACAGTGGACTGAAAGGTTAGTGTGGCTAAGAGCAAAAGGGGAATGGTTTGAAATGAGGCTATAGAAATAGTAGGAACTAGACCATACAGGGCCTTGCAGGCCACACTTAATGGAGTTTTGTCTTTATCATAAAAGCAATGAGCAAACGTTCAAGGATTTCAAGCGTGGTGACATGGTCAGATTTGTATATTGGAAAGTAGATAATGTACAAGCACTGGAGTTAAGAACATGAATATAAAACAAGAGAACATACAAAATAAGATTGAAATAGTAAAGGAATTTTAAAGGAGGACTCAAGTTAGATTTAGAAGATGATGGCTGAAAACTGACAGAAGGCTAAAGAATCTTTAATCAGGGGAAGAGAACAGAGGACAGGAATGAGTATGTAAAGGGATCATAAAAAGGCCAATCTGGCTGCAGTGGAGGAGCAGAGGTAGGACATAGGAGGTTGAATACATAAGGGCAGACCAGACCAGCTAAAGGAGGGCTCTGAGGGCTACTAAATATAAACTTAATGATGGAAGTAAAATTGAGTCATTAAAGGTTCCTGAGCATAGATGTGAATAAAATGATAAAGACTGAAAACACTGATATAAGTATGTATTGGTGGCCCTGAACCAAGATGGTGGAGTAGAAGGACGTGCTCTCACTCCCTCTTGCGAGAACACCAAAATCACAACTAGCTGCTGGACAATCATCGACAGGAAGACACTGGAACTCACCAAAAAAGATACCCCACATGTAAAGACAAAGGAGAAGCCACAATGAGATGGTAGGAGGAGCACAATCACAGTAAAATCAAATCCCATAACTGCTGGGTGGGTGACTCACAGACTGGAGAACACTTATACCATAGATGTCCACCCACTGGAATGAAGGTTCTAAGCCCCACATCAGGCTTCCCAACCTGGGGGTCTGGCAACAGGAGGAGGAATTCCTAGAGAATCAGACTTTGAAGCCTAGTGGGATTTGATTGCAGGACTTTGACAGGACTGGGGGAAACAGAGACTCCACTCTTGGAGGGCACACACAAAGTAGTGTGAGCATCAGGACCCAGGGGAAGGAGCAGTGACCCCAGGGGAGACTGAATCAGACCTACCTGCTAGTGTGGGAGGGTCTCCTGCAGAGGCAGAGGGTGGCTGTGGCTCACCATGGGGGCAAGGACACTGGCAGCAGAAGTTCTGGGAAGTACTCCTTAGCGTGAGCCCTCCCAGAGTCTGTCATTAGCCCCACCAAAGAGCCCAGGTAGGCTCCAGTGTTGGGTTGTCTCAGGCCAAACAACCAACAGGGAGGGAACCCAGCCCCACCCATCAGCAGTCAAGCAGATTAAAGTTTTACTGAGCTCTGCCCACCAGAGCAACAGTCACCTCTACCCACCACCAGTCCCTCCCATCAGGAAACTTGCACAAGCCTCTTAGACAGCCTCATCCACCAGAGGGCAGACAGCAGAAGCAAGAAGAACTACAGTCCTGCAGCCTGTGGAACAAAAACCACATTCACAGAAAGAAAGACAAGATGAAAAGGTAGAGGGCTATGTACCAAATGAAGGAACAAGATAAAAGCCCAGAAAAACAACTAAATGAAGGGGAGACAGGCAACCTTCCAGAAAAAGAATTCAGAATAATGATTGTGAAGATGATCCAGGACCTCGGAAAAGAATGGAGGCAAAGATCAAGAAGATGCAAGAAATGTTTAAAAAAGACCTAGAAGAATTAAAGAACAAACAAACAGAGATGAACAATACAATAACTGAAATGAAAACTATACTAGAAGGAATCAATACCAGAATAATTGAGGCAGAAGAACGGGTAAGTGACCTGGAAGACAGAATGGTGGAATTCACTGCTACAGAACAGAATAAAGAAAAAAGAATGAAAAGAAATAAAGACAGCCTAAGAGATCTCTGGGACAACATTAAACACAACAACATTCGCATTATAGGGGTTCCAGAAGGAGAAGAGAGAGAGAAAGGGCCCAAGAAAATATTTGAAGAGATTATTGTTGAAAACTTCCCTAACATGGGAAAGGAAATAACCACCCAAGTCCAGGAAGTGCAGCGAGTCCCGTACAGGATAAACCCAAGGAGAAACACGCCGAGACACATAGTAAACAAATTGGCAAAAATTAAAGACAAAGAAAAATTATTGAAAGCAGCAAGGGAAAAACTACAAATAACATACAAGGAAACTCCCATAAGGTTAACAGCTGATTTCTCAGCAGAAACTCTACAAGCCAGAAGGGAGTGGCATTATATACTTATAGTGATGAAAGGGAAGAACCTACAACCAAGATTACTCTACCCAGCAAGGATCTAATTCAGATTCGATGGAGAAATCAAAAGCTTTACAGACAAGCAAAAGCTAAGAGAATTCAGCACCACCAAACCAGCTCTACAACATATGCAAAAGGAAATTCTCTAAGTGGGAAACACAAGAGAAGAAAAGGACCTACGAAAACAAACCCAAAACAATTAAGAAAATGGTCATAGGAACATACATATCAATAATTACCTTAAAAGTGAATGGATTAAACGCTCCAACCAAAAGACACAGGCTTGCTGAATGGATACAAAAACAAGACCCATATATATGCTGTCTACAATAGACCCACTTCAGACCTAGGGACACATACAGATTGAAAGTGAGGGGATGAAAAAAGATATTCCATGCAAATGGAAATCAAAAGAAAGCTGGAGTAGCAATACTCATACCAGATAAAATAGACTTTAAAATAAAGAATGTTACAAGAGACAAGAAAGGACACTACATAATGATCAAGGGATCAATCCAAGAACAAGATATACCAATTATAAATATATATGCACCCAACATAGGAGCACCTCAATACATAAGGCAACTGCTAACAGCTCTAAAAGAGGAAATCAACAGTAACACAATAATAGTGGGGGACTTTAACACCTCACTTACACCAATGGACAGATCATCCAAAATGAAAATAAATAAGGAAACACAAGCTTTAAATGACACAATAGACCAGATAGATTTAATTGATATTTATAGGACATTCCATCCAAAAACAGCAGATAACACTTTCTTCTCAAGTGCGCACAGAACATCTCCAGGATACATCACATCTTGGGTCACAAATCAAGCCTCAGTAAACTTAAGTAAACTGAAATCATATCAAGTATCTTTTCTGACCCCAATGCTATGAGATTAGAAATGAATTACAGGGAAAAAAAAGTAAAAAAACACAAACACATGGAGGTTAAACAATACGTTACTAAATAACCAAGAGATCACTGAAGAAATCAAAGAGGAAATCAAAAAATACCTAGAGACAAATGACAATGAAAACACGATGATCCAAAATGTATGCGATGCAGCAAAAGCAGTTCTAAGAGGAAAGTTTATAGCTATACAAGCCTACCTCAAGAAACAGGAAAAATCTCAAATAAACAATCTAACCTTACATCTAAAGGAACTAGAGAAAGAAGAACAAACAAAACCCAAAGTTAGCAGAAGGAAAGAAATCATAAAGATCAGAGCAGAAATAAATGAAATAGAAACAAAGAAAACAATAGCAAAGATCAATAAAACTAAAAGCTGGTTCTTTGAGAAGATAAACAAAATTGATAAACCATTAGCCAGACTCATCAAGAAAAAGAGGGAGAGGACTCAAATCAATAAACTTAGAAATGAAAAAGGAGAAGTTACAACAGACACCACAGAAATACAAAGCATCCTAAGAGACTACTACAAGCAACTCTATGCCAATAAAATGGACAACCTGGAAAAAATGGACAAATTCTTAGAAAGGTATAACCTTCCAAGACTGAACCAGGAAGAAATAGAAAATATGAACAGATTAATCACAAGTAGTGAAATTGAAACTGTGATTAAAAATCTTCCAACAAACAAAAGTCCAGGACCAGATGGCTTCACAGGTGAATTCTATCAAACATTTAGAGACGAGCTAACAACCATCCTTCTCAAACTCTTCCAAAAAATTGCAGAGGAAGGAACACTCCCAAACTCATTCTGTGAGGTCACCATCACCCTGATACCAAAACCAGACAAAGATACTACAAAAAAAGAAAATTACAGATCAATATCACTGATGAATATAGATACAAAAATCCTCAACAAAATACTAGCAAACAGAGTCCAACAACACATTGAAAGGATCATATACCATGATCAAGTGGGATTTATCCCAGGGATGCAAGGATTCTTCAATATATGCAAATCAATCAATGTGATACACCATATTAACAAATTGAAGAATAAAAACCATATGATCATCTCAATAGAGGCAGAAAAAGCTTTTGACAAAATTCAACACCCATTTATGTTAAAAACTCTCCAGAAAGTGGGTATAGAGGGAACCTAACTCAACATAATAAAGGCCATATATGATAAACCCACAGCAAACATCATTCTCAATGGTCAAACACTGAAAGCATTTCCTCTAAAATCAGGAAGAAGACAAGGATGTCCACTCTCACCACTATCATTCAACATAGTTTTGGAAGTCCTAGCCATGGCAATCAGAGAAGAAAAAGAAATAAAAGGAATACAAATTGGAAAAGAAGAAGTAAAACTGTCACTGTTTCCAGATGACATGATACTATACATAGAGAATCCTAAAGATGCCACCAGAAAACTAGTAGAGCTAATCAATGAATTTGGTAAAGTTGCAGGATACAAAATTAATGCACAGAAATCTCTTGCATTCCTATACACTGATGATGCAAAATCTGAAAGAGAAATTAAGGAAACACTCCCATTTACCACTGCAACAAAAAGAATAAAATACCTATGAATAAACCTACCTAGGGAGACAAAAGACCTGTATGCAGAAAACTATAAGACACTGATGAAAGAAATTAAACATGATACCAACAGATGGAGAGATATACCATGTTCTTGGATTGGAAGAATAAGTACTGTGAAAATTACTATACTACCCAAAGCAATCTACAGATTCAATCCCTATCAAATTACCAATGGCATTTTTTATGGAACTAGAACAAAAAATCTTAAAATTTGTATGGAGACACAAAAGACCCCAAATAGCCAAAGCAGTCTTGAGGGAAAAAAACGGAGCTGGAGGAATCAGACTCCCTGACTTCAGAATATACTACAAAGCTACAGTAATCAAGACAATATGGTACTGGCACAAAAACAGAAACATATATCAATGGAACAAGATAGAAAGCCCAGAGATAAACCCACGCACATATGGTCAACAAATCTATGACAAAGGAGGCAAGGATATACAATGGAGAAAAGACAGTCTCTTCAATAAGTGGTACTGGGAAAACTGGACAGCTACATGTAAAAGAATGAAATTAGAACACTCCCTAACACCATACACAAAAATAAACTCAAAATGGATTAGAGACCTAAATGTAAGACTGGACACTATAAAACTCTTAGAGGAAAACACAGGAAGAACACTCTTTGACATAAATCACAGCAAGATCTTTTTTGATCCACCTCCTAGAGTAATGGAAATAAAAACAAAAATAAACAAATGGGACCTAATGAAACTTCAAAGCTTTTGCACAGCAAAGGAAACCATAAAGAAGACGAAAAGACAACCTTCAGAATGGGAGAAAATATTTGCAAACGAATCAATGGACAAAGGATTAATATCCAAAATATATTAACAGCTCATGCAGCTCAATATTAAAAAAACAAACAACCCAATCCAAGGAACATTGGAACTGGGACAACATTGGAACTGGGGCAAAAGACCTAAATAGACATTTCTCCAAAGAAGACATACAGATGGCCAAGAAGCACATGAAAAGCTGCTCAACATCACTAATCATTAGAGAAATGCAAATCAAAAGTACAATGAGGTATCACCTCACACCAGTTAGAATGGGCATCATCAGAAAATCTACAAACAACAGATGCTGGAGAGGGTGTGGAGAAAAGGGAACCCTCTTGCGCTGTTGGTGGGAATGTAAACTGATACAGCCACTATGGAGAACAGTATGGAGGTTCCTTAAAAAACTAAAAATAGAATTACCATATGATCCAGCAATCCCACTACTGGGCATATACCCAGAGAAAACCATAATTCAAAGAGACACATGCACCCCAATGTTCATTGCAGCACTATTTACAATAGCCAGGTCACAGAAGCAATCTAAATGCCCATCGACAGACGAATGGATAAAGAAGATGTGGTACATATATACAATGGAATATTACTCAGCCATGAAAAGGAATGAAATTGGGTCATTTGTAGAGATGTGGATGGATCTAGAGACTGTCATGCAGGGTGAAGTAAGTCAGAAAGAGAAAAACAAATAGCGTATATTAATGCATATATGTGGAGCCTAGAAAAATGGTACAGATGAACCAGTTTGCAGGGCAAAAATAGAGACACAGATGTAGAGAACAAATGTATGGACACCAAGGGGGGAAAGCCGTGGGGGGTGGGGGTGGGGGTGTGATGAATTGGGCGATTGGGATTGACATGTATACACTGATGTGTATAAAACTGATGACTAATAAGAACCTGCTGTATAAAAAAATAAAATTCAAAAATTTAAAAATAAATAAATAAATAAATGGCAATGGTGTTCAGTGTGATAGGTATGGAGGTTAATCCAGGAATAAAGTGATGTGGGTCTCTGCTGGGATAGTTAGTGGCTTTGGAAGTAGCTGAGAACCTTAAAGACACCTTGAAGGAAAAACTGGCTGTAAGCAGTGACTGAGATGTGGAAAGGAGGAGAGTCATGGTTATAACTCTGATAAACCAGGATAATTATGATGCCACAAATGATGATAATATAAATTTATTTTGCCTTAATAATACTTCCAGATCATAGTGTGCTGTATTTGCCTAAGCAGACAGCAGCTGTTTATGTAGTACCTTTGTAGGTCGAAGAAAACAAATTGCTTTCAGGTGTTTCATGATCTCTCGATTTTGAGAATCAATGCGTTCAAAAAGGTACACTTCCTTCTGGAGAATTTCCGATTGTGTGTATACCATACTCACTATGCCGGTCTGTAAAGAAAAAGAATTAACTAATATTATGCTAGTCCAGAATAATAAAAACAAGCAGCCATACCTAAGCCTTAAAATCTTTTTTTTCATTAACACTACTTAGTTGGATAACTTAAATACTAACATATGTAATAACATTTACTGAGCATCTAAAATAATAAGTAATGTACCGAAATGAAACGTTCTCTCTGAACACGAACAACCCATAAATTTCCCATCACCTTAAAGAGTTCTTTTTTTAAATTTTGTGACCAATAAATAATAACCTGTCACCTCAGTTTGAGCCCTGACAGCTTTCCTTTAAAAACATAACGCTGAGTGGAAATAACAGGACCATCCCAAAGTCCTCCGAGTGCGCTGTCTTATATATTATTTCTTGGCAGAGGCATTTAAAAAACGATTTCTGATTTCAATAAACTGTTCTGGGTACAAGAACCTCCGGCAGTGGTTAGAGCCATTCAGACTGCAAACCTTCTAGGCAAGCTTTACATACACAACCTTTCAGTTCCACACTGAACTGACCCTCACTTATAAATCTTTAATTACATACTATATCCTACAGTGGAATGGGACCAGCTATTGCAAGGGAGGAGGGTTCCCTCACAAACACTGAGCAAAAGCAAACTCACCGTCTCTTTATCCATAAGAAGTACTTTCATGCCCGGTCCGCTGTCCTCTATCATTTTGGAAATGTACTGCTTCACAGCAAAAACCACGTTCATGGTGGCGAATTGACAGGTTAGCACTATAGCTCTTCCCGCCCCCCGTTTTTCTTGCTAAATTAACCCCCGGCCTCTTATCCGGATCTCAGCAGCCTCCTCCCCGCCAGGCTTTGGCTTCCGGAAGTCCGGTCAGCTGTGGTCCTGGGAGTTGTAGTTTCGCTACGCGGTTCGGACAACCAGCCTCCCGGCTACTTGGAAGAATTCGGCTGAGACACCCTAGGATGCCACGCCCGGACTTGATTCTCGACCCACCTCTAGCCCGGAGGTGTTTGAGGCCCGGACGCTCAGATCTCTCCCGGCCCTTGGCCCGGGGTCCGGGCCGCGGCCTGACGCCCCTCCTGCTGGCTTGGGGAGAGGGTGGCGCCTCGCGGTGTGGAGGAACTTGGCATAATGCTGGCTCGGAGGCAAGAACAGCAGAGCTTGGCCGTGGTCGCTATTTGCCATTAACGCTTTCTTGGGTGGCAGTGAAGGATGGAGGGAAGGGAGATGGCCTTGTGTTCCCGGCAGATGCTAGGGACTCGGAGGGACGGCATTTGGTAAATCTCACGCGGTATTTGCTAAATAGTGGCCGAGATTCGTCTTCCCCGCCTTATTTGTGTCATTAACAAGGCGAGGACACAGTTCGGGCAAAGTGAGGCCCTAATTGCTTTTCCGAAGACTGAGGGGTATCGGAAATTGAACAAATACTTATTGAACGAATAAATAGGGAACGCCCTTTAGGAATGTTCTGGGAGAGGCCTCGGATCTCCCAGGAGGGCCTGGAGGTGGGGTCTGCCGCCGGAACTCGCAGGCCGCGGGTCCAGCGGAGCCCGGAACCACCCAGTTTTCGGCTCCCTGGGCGTTTGGACTCCGTGGGTTTCAACTCTCCCAGGTTGCTGGGGACTTGCGATGCTGAAACAGCGGCAGGAGAAGAGTTAACAGGGTCAAAAATGGGTAGGGGACATGTATTCGGTGGGGCTAAAGCAAAGTAGCGCGGGGATTTTAAGGAAAAAGTCAAAATTTTAATTTAAGAAACGACAAAAACTTAGCAACAAAATGAATCTTAAAGCCATCAACTTCCACATGTCTACATCTGTGTTTATACCCCGCAGGTCTTCTCTCCATTATGCCATTTCTCGAAAAGGATGGTAAATGTTAGTTTTCTGCACCTTTGCGTTGGGTAATTGTAAAATCAGGAAGACAACAGGAAACAACTGCAAGAAATCAGTGACTTTAATTTCTTGTAAATATTTCTACCCAAAAAATGACCAGTGTTTGTTGTGTTCACAGTTTAATCAATAGGTTCAGCATTACCAAATCAATTTTCTTTCATTACATTGTATGAAGTTTACCGTTAAAACGAGACCTAGAGCACGTCAACAGGAATCTGGCTGTTAAGATTACTTTATAAAACTTTGTATACAGTTTTCAAATCCTTTAAGGGAGATCAGAAACCACTTGAAATACCATAGGTTTTTGTTACCTCTGAAATTGTGAAGATGTGTTTATTTTCTTTCCTTTTCAATTTTTCTACCACATAAATAAAACTTTCCTTTGGACATTTTTTTCTATTTTTGAGATACATTTTGCAAGAACAGTTATATGAAAATGAATCTTTAAATGGATACAAATGAGAAAAATCTAATGTTATCTGAAAATTCTGTTCTTATTCATTTAAAATGTTTTTAAAAATTTTAAATACATTGAATATTTTCTTCAAAGTATATTACAATTTAAAACATAGAAAACAGCAAACCAATGCTAATGAAAAAGTAACTGCAAATCCTGTAAGTTACCAATATTTGAAAATTAATTTCCACTCTTGTGTCATTTGGTTTTTGTTTTTTCTTACCTATAATTTGGATTTCAGTATAGTATAAGGTTGTTTTCCATTTTATGCATTTTTTAGAAAGAACAAGGAGAGAGAGGCTTGTCTATGAACTTTGTGCTTTTTTAGACAATTGTCAATCTGTAAGTAATACATGGAAACTGCATCCTTTTAAGTATTTATATTTGGACAATTATAACATTTTAGAGGAGTAAGAAAAATGCCTATTTTGACAAGACTTACTGACTCATTCCTTTGCCCATGAAATTCCACTGATGTCAGTGGCAGTGTTATTTTACACGTAGGTAAGATACAATGTTTAATAGAATGTAAACATTTTGTACAAAATATTTATTATATATTTAGTGGATTCTATGATGGTCCTGAAGTTTGGCAGCCCATTTCCTTTCTGAAGAAAACTAAAAAAGCCATTTTAAATGTCTCCAGATTAAGAACTTCTTTTGTATTCCCATACCTCTAAAAATAGGACTGAAACCAATGATCAAGTCCAAACTTTTGCTTTGTGACTCATCCAGTTTAAACCCAGTGACTTGTTTTGTTGTAGGCAAGACAGCAAATCCAGAAGCCAATATGAAGCACATTGCTTATTTTTTTAAAAATCAAGGGTGTAAATAAACTGTAATAATAAGAAATATTTTTAATAATAGAAACTTCAAATTTAAAAAATACTTTAAATATAAATGATTACATTAATTATAAACTTCCTAATGCAGTTACTTGAAAATTTTTTTTACTAGGTTCAAGGAATCAGTGCTTTAAGGGTGAAAAACAGGAAGTTAAAAATTATGGTGTTTATATCTGTACATTTTGTTTAGACTTGTAAAGATGTGTGTAAATGAAGTAATGAAGAATGATTACCTGAATAATGACATGTGCTTCAGCTTCTTACAAAGTGTGT
Source organism: Pseudorca crassidens (assembly GCF_039906515.1). NCBI lineage: Eukaryota > Metazoa > Chordata > Mammalia > Artiodactyla > Delphinidae > Pseudorca > Pseudorca crassidens. The sequence continues at coordinate 107,625,581 of NC_090297.1, read as the reverse complement.
ACTATTTAGAAGTTTAACTGTCCATTTTATATTTAATCAAAATCATGTTTCTCCTCCATAAGAACTCAAAGTTTGATATAAAACAAAGGATATGTAAATAAGGTTAGTATAATTGTAATAACAATATGGCCAACTCTTAATTATCTTAGATTATTAATTATTTACCATTCTCCTTGTTGCTATGTGTTAACATAGCCCTACACAGGAGGGAAGTGAAGATGAAAGTCAATGAAACTCAAATTAATTAGATTTTCTGCTTGTTAGCAATTGGAAAAATATTTAGAAAAAGAATGACAGCATTGTTTGTGTCAGACAACCCATCCTTATGCAGTGTTTTTAACCTTTCTAGCCATTTACTCATCTGAGAAGTGGTGGTAATATAATCTACCTTATGAAATTGTGAGAATTTAATGAAATAATGTGCAAGAAAAAAATGTGCCTGGTACATAGTAAAGGCTCAATAAATATCAGTTTTAATTATTTGAAATCAAAAGGTACCCATAACTTTTATTTTTTTACATATGGCATAATTCATTTCCTTTGTCAGTGATATTTAAAAAGAGAATGGATTTCAGAATTTGTAAACTATCTTCCAAATATAATTTCCATAATAACTGTATCTTGCATTACTATATGATAATAGAAATATTAATGGGAATATTTGGCCTGCTCCATCATAATTTCTTTAAAGCATACGGTTTTCGCGAAGACAAAACTTAGGAAAAATGCTTCAAGTGATTTCAGAGACTTAGTGCCTACCCAGCCTCAACTCAAACAGAATTTGTTAAGTTTTTGTCACAGTTGGTAGTTTAGTACCAAACTTTATGGTAGCAAAAACGCTGAAGAGCTTTAAATCATTAAGTAAAAATTATTTGCATGGAGGGTTCTGTCTGTACATTCAGTAATTACAGTGATTCCACCTTTCTGGTGGTGATGTTAACTTTGATCACTTTATTTAGGTTGTGTCTGCTGGGTTTCTCCACTGTAAATTTACTATTTTTCTCCTTATAATTAATAAATATCATATGGAGAGATGCCTTGGTGAGTTGCAAATATCCTATTCTCATCATACACCTGGTAATTTTAACTGGAATCCGTTGATGGTTCTTCCTTGCAACAGTTGGTGTTTACTGAATGGTAATTATTTTCCTCATTCCTTCTATAGTTATTATTTGGAATTCTTCTGTAAAAAAGTGATCCTTTTCCCCCATTTATTTATACAATCGTTTATGTCAGACTCATGGATATTTAAGAAAATTGTCACTTTTAAATAATAGAAAGGTATAGATAGAGGTTGAGAGTGCAGACTCTGGAATCAGGCAGCCTGGATTTGATTCTGCTGTGTACTAGTTGCAGGACATTGGTAAGTTACATAAGCGATTAGTGACTCAGTTTCCCCATTTGTAAATGGAGAAAATAGCACCTATATCAGGTTAACATGAGAATTGAGATAATACATGTAGTCTTTAGCCTAGCTTTAACTATTTTTTCTTAGTGAATATTTTGTACTGTGCTTAGTTTTGCTATTTATGTTTCCCCACCTACAAACAGAATAAAAAATATTTTGTTATGTGCTTGCCCCCCTGAGAAATTATTAAAATTCACAAAATAAATTTTAAAGTGCTTTGTAATGTTAAGGAGATGCATAAATTCTTATTTCTAAAAAGAAAAAAAAAGATTGAACTAGAAATTGCTAAGATCCCTTTTATGATCATGATTCTGTTTTGGGGCTGCTTTTATGTTAGAAATGTAGCTGATCATGAAACACAATGAAATTATTTTCAACATTTTAGATATTTCAAGAGAATAGGCAAGGCATATGAAATAAGTACCAGAAAATTCATGTTCTTATGAATCCTAAATTTCGGTAGTGGTAAAGGAGTCTTAACTATGTTTTTTATACTGAAATAATTCCTTTAGAAATACCTAGTTATTGATTTAATCAAGCATTTGATCAGGATCACTTATTTTTCTTCGCTAGAAAGAATAATGTTGAAAAAATGAGATACAAAATATTTTGTTTACGCATCTTTCCATTTGAAGCAAGTGAAATTGAATGTAGGATGCTGTTATTTAAGATTTCTCTTAATATTAATAAATAAAAACAACCACCTTTTACTGAGCTTTTACTATATGCTGAGTCCTTGCAAATATCTCAGTTAATTTGTGCAACTTTCCTTTGAGGTGAGTATTATCTCCATATTACAGATAAACTGAGGTTCAGAGAAGTTGAATAACTTTCCTGAGGTAACAGAAAGCAGCACTGAGAGAAGCATATCTTTTTCAGTGGACATCTTACCCTATATTTCTTTGTTCACATCCTTATTAAAAAAGTAGATTGCCATTTCTTTGAGGATAGAGAATTTTTTCCCCATCCTTTTCACCAAGTACAGTGTCCTGTACACAGAGATGCCCAATAAATATTTAACATTGGTGATACTCATTACTGGGCAAACGGCTACAATGGCATGTTAAATAAAGTATAGAGTTTTACATGGACAGAACAAACAAAGAGATCAATATACTTATCTAGGTGATCTATACCAACAATTTTATTGAATGATGTGGAATAAATTCTGGGGAAAATAGCATGGGTTTTCTTTCCAATTCCCAGATAAATTATAGGGATGTAAGACCAAACCATTCTGGTACTCTTGTAACAATGACATTGTCTTTTCTGACAATATGTTAGCAGTGATTAAAGAGAAGATTAATTTCATAGACTTGTTAAGAATTTACTTGAAAAGCATCAGCTTTAAAAAAAGTAATTTAGCATTGAACTTTTTCTGCACCCAGACAGAGGGCGCCCTTGGACCACTAAGAAGGTATCAATAATTTACAGGCTCTTTTCTTCTTCCACTTACAATGGGGTTACATCGCAATAAACCCCATTGTAAGTTGAAAATATCGTAAGTTGAAAATGCATTGACTATACCTAACTTACCAAACTGCATAACTTAGCCTAGCCTACTTTAAATGTACTCAGAACACTTTCATTAGCCTACAGTGGGGCAAAATTATCGATCACAAAGCCAATTTTATAATAAAGTGTTGAGTATCTCACACACACACACACACACACACAAACTTACAAGATCTTTGTAACATTGGGTGCTGGTTCACCGAGTAATGGTAATGGTTACACGAATGAGGGAAAAATGCATTTTTTGGCCAAAATAGATCACAAAATGCTTTAATGTTGTGGTTAATCTGTTTTGGTTTTAAATCTTATTGAACTGTTACATGAATTGACTGCTTTATAATTTTTTCATTTCTTGAGGAACTAGATAAAACTAATAGCTACCAAGTTCAAATCAACAGGCATTCAGTTTGGGAGATTATTTTAATAAATATGAAGTCTAAAATTTGAAGGCTGGGAATCTGATTATAACTTCTATTCATGTCTGACTGCAATTGACAGTAGATCTGTCAACATGAATATGTATGTTTTAGGCCATGTGCTGAGTACTTTCCATGCAACTAAATACAGCATGTGATCCTTTTTTTTTTTTTTGCCACGTGGCTTGCAGGATCTTAGTTCCCCAGCCAGGGATTGAACCTGGGGACTCGGCAGTGAAAGTGCAGAGTCCTACCCACTGGATTGCCAGGGAATTCCTGGCAATTAACTTCTTTTTTAAAATGAGAAGATTGAAGCTTAGAGAGATTAAGAAGATTTCTGCTAAAAAGTGACAGAACTGGGATATGAACCTGGGAGGTGTGAACACCAGAATTCATGTTTATACCAGAAAACTATACTGCAAATGACAGTTTCCTCTGTTCATGGCAGGAAATATGCAATTAATTGTGAAATTGGTTTTTTTCCAGTTATTGTTGAAAGACTACAGCAACATCCAGGCTCACCACAACTTAATTTAGGCATAATATTGGGAAGTTAGGCTTTTAATTTCCTGGTGATGTAGTAATTTAAACTCAGGTGCTATAGAACTCCTGGTCAAGGAACACTCAAGTTTAGAGAGTACCATGATAGAATGAAAAGAGTAATGAATTGGGAGCCAAGTAATCTGATTTATAGTATGTTTCACTACTAATATTTAGATGAGTTTCAGAGATGATTCAAGCTCACTAGACCTCTGTCTTTCAAATGAAGGAAATGGACTAGAAAACCTCAGGTCATAGATCTTTGAGTTTTATATTTTGCATATGGAAATTGTTTTATATCTTCATATTGTACATCGTTTTCAATTTCTGGGAGCAGTATATTAATAGAAATCTAACAGTGTCATGCCTGCTTTAGCACTGGTGTGGAGCCCCCAGAATAGTTCTACATAGGCACCTAGTTCTCAGCACTGATTACTAGAGGATTTGTGGAGGGTATTTATTCTATCAACAAGCATTGAACACCTACTATGTACTAGCCATGGAAATACAGTCATTTGTCTTTGACATTTCTTAGGACATGCTGTCATTTTCTTTCTTTGCATAGGTTCCTGGGGATAGCTTTTTCTTGCTTTCTTAAATGTTGGTTAAAGCATTTCCTTAAGTGTGGGAAGAAGAAGGATGTATCTCCCTTCTTAAACTCCTGGAGGGAGGTGTGGATTTTATCAACTTTTTGAGAAAAGACTGTGTAAATGTGAGGGCAGAGTATCTCTATTAATATTCTTTTGCTTTCTCCTGCAGAATATTTAGGAACTATTCCTTTCTGGAAGTAAAGTAATGGCATCCAGACTTAAGATAGGAAAGAGGTAAAGGGAATGGTGGTCTAATTTTTATGTGACTATTTAATGCTGCTTTTTTTTTTTTTTTTTTTTAATGCTGCTATTTTTAATTGAGTTAAAACATCTAAATTGAACGACACTTAACTTCCCCAAAGTCATTTTTCTGTGTGGTTCTTAGAGAAAATTGTCTGGGTCACCTATATAAGCATCTAGTTCTCAACTCTGGTTACTAGAGGATTTGTAGAGTGTATTCATTCTTTCAAAAAGCATTTATTTAATACCTACTATGTGCTAGCTGTGGAAATAAGCATTGCAGGAATTCCCTGGTGGTCCAGTGGTTAGGACTCAGCACTTTCACTGCCGTGGACTGGGGTTCAATCCCTGGTCAGGGAACTAAGATCCTGCAAGCCATGCGGCTCAGCCAAAAAAGAAATAAGCATTAAACAAAACAGACAAAAATTCCTAATCTCATGGAGTTTACAATCTAGTGAGGACATTCAGACAAAGAAAATAGGTAAAATTTATGGTAATTAGATGGTAATAAATTCTATAGAGAAAAACAAACCAGGTTTAAAGAAGGGAGATGGAGTATTTATAGATTATAGATAAATTATAGATAAATCTATAAATTATAAATTATAGATAAATCTATAATTTATCTATTTTAATACTAAGTGTCTCTTTTTTATAAAGTTCGCAGTTATAGATAGGGTGGTCAGGGAATCATTCACTGAGAAGTGGACATTGAACAAAAACCTCAAGGAGGTGAGAGGAGTAAAGCCATGTGTTATCTAAATAAAGAAACTTCCAGGTATCAATCAACCATACTCCAATAAAAAAAATTTTTTTAAGATATTGTCACTGGGTATAGAATTCTAAAAAAAAAGAAAAGAAAGAAAGAAAGAAAAGAAACTTCCAGGTAAAAGGAATAACAATTGCAAAACCCCTGAGGTGAGAGTCACCTGTTCATAAAAGAGCAAAGTGGCCAGTGTAGCTGGAATTGAGGCCGGGAGGGGGAAAGATAGATAATGGGAAACAGTTTGTGTAGGACCCTGTTGTGAGAGCGTTGACTTTTATTTTGAATGAGATGAGAAGTCACTGGAGAGCTTTAAGGAGTGGATCAATCCAGCTGCTGCGTTGAGAGTAAACTGCAGAGCAAAGGCAACAAGCAGGGAGACTAGTTAGCAGCATTTACAATAATCCAGGTGAGAGGTAGGTCTGAACCAGGGAGATGGAGATGGTGAGGAAGTGGATGGATTCTGGAGACTGACAGAATTAACTGGTGGTTTGGATGAAGGATATGTGAGACAGAGAGGAGTCCCCTCAAGATAATAGGTTTTTTTTTTAGCCTGAACAACTAGCAGGATGAAGCTGCCGTGAACTGAGATGGCGAAGACTGCAGGAAAAGAGGTTTTGTGAGGGAAGACTGCCCTTCCCTCTTCAATTTCACTGTTACTACATCATTCACATGCTACACACCAGGAACTCTGCAACAACAGATTTTTAGCTTCTTCCTTTTCCAATCCACCCTGTATGCCATAGGAATTAAGATTAGTTTGTTTAGATTGGGGAAAAGCAAATGCTGGGTCAATAGCTAATGCATTTATTTTGTTTATCTAATAAGGATTTGCCTTTGTATTTGTTTTTGAAGTTTTTAATTGTTCAATGAACGCTGAATAGAACTACAAGCAATATAATTATTGCCTCTGGTTTATTAGAGATGGTTTATAATCATGTTAATTATGTTCTAACTAAAAAAGGCTTGCATCTCTTCTTTATAATTGATGTTTATACCTTCTGTAAGATAAATATAAAGCCTGTTGTTCACATTTTAATATTCTTGAGGACTTGCTGTAATATTGCAGGGAGTTTAAAAGTTGGCAGTGGAGTGGATTTGTATTATTAGTCTGATCTTAATGTTGTAACATACTGATCATGTAAAATATGATGAGTTTTTGTTATGTTATATGATATGTTTTTGTTATTTCACATGCAGAACTGTAACAACACAAACTAGTGAAGATGGCATAACGTACAAGAGAGCAAGTAAATTACTATCTAATTAAAACATTTAATTCTGATATTAGCAGAGTTCTCTAGAAAATGTTATCTTTCTCAATGCTTTTTTGTCTCCTTTTTCCAAAAACTTCCCTCTACTCTGGAGGATGACTGTTGAGGAATATTTCTGATTTTAAGAGCTTAGTTTAAGAGCTTAGCTTAGTTTAAAAACAAATAAAATGTTATCTTTTTTTCAACTAAAACTTGAAATCTGAATCTAACACTTCTTGATACTATTACGATTCCCTTGGCACCGCTGGACAATATTCTGTTTAGGGACCTTGGCTACAACTACTACATAAACATAGTGATATATAATTTATCTATTTTAATACTGTCTCTTTTTTCTATTAAAGGCGCACAATTGAAGAACCATTTTCACAGATTAATACATCTTGTTTCTGCTTTAAATTTTAAACTCATTTTTCACCTTATAAAGATGCAAGGAGTAGATGAGTTATTGTGTAGGTAGATTGTAATATTGGCTTGTTATATATAGTTTTCTTTGCCATATTTCCTTGACTTTCATGTAAGCAGTGAATGAGTTTATTTGTCCATTGCACACCTGATTTTGATAAGAGTTTTGTATTTTTAGCTCTTAGGTTGGGATTAGCCATCACATATATATACGCAGAAATATGATCTAAACTAAACCTTTAACAACTCTTAAATTTGAACAAAATATAATTGTGTGAGATTTTATTTACTCAGACCAGTTTTTGTATACATTGTAGTAAACCACCAAATGTATTTGAATGCTTGATTATGGAGAAATAGGCTTCCAGTATCGTCTGGAAGTGTTATAATGATTATAACTCTTACTGAGATCATGAACCTAAAATTAGAGAATCTTAAGAATCCTAGGAGTTGGAAGGGAATGTAGAAATCATCTGGCCTGAGGTAAAGTCTCTCTTCAACATCTCTGGCACAAAATCATCTGTGATCTGCTTGAATATGTCCAAATAGAAGTGAACTCACTAATTCACAAGAAGGCTATTCCATTTTTGAAGAGTTCAAATTGTTAGAAATCTGTCTACCTCTAATTTTTGCCCTTTGGACTTACCCTCTAAAAATGATATAGCATAAATTTAAAGTATCTTTCATATGAGTGCCATCTCTTTTGTTCTTCCTATCAAGTTGTTTTCTAGCTTTAAACATCCTAGGTTTCTTCAAAATTCTTTATGTGACATGGTTCCTAAGACCTTCCTACCTGGTTGACTTGCTCTGAACTTACTGAAGCTTATCAGGGTTTCATGTAAAGCAATAGTTGTTAAATTTCAGTGCGCTAAAATAGACTCATATGGGGTGCTTGTTAAAAATGTAGATTCCAGGCCTTCCCTGGTGGTGCATTGGTTAAGAATCCGCCTGCTAATGCAGGGGACACAGGTTCGAGCCCTGGTCCGGGAAGATCCCACATGCTGCGGAGCAACAAGCCTGTGCACCACAACTACTGAGCCTGTGCTCTAGAGCCTGAAAGCTGCAACTACTGAGCCCGTGTGCCACAACTACTGAAGCCCGTGCACCTAGGGCCGGTGCTCCGCAACAAGAGAGGCCACCGCAATGAGAAGACCATGCACCCCAAGGAAGAGTAGCCCCCGCTTGCTGCAACTAGAGAAAGCCCGCACACAGCAACGAAGACCCAATGCAGCCAAAATAAATAAATTTATTTATTTTAAAAAAATGTAGATTCCTGGACCATATTCCCCAGAGATTCTGACTTAATAGATCTGAGATGGGGCTGTAGAAGCTCTGCTTTTAATTAGTACTGCCTGGTGATTCTGACGGGTGAGGTCTCTGGGCCTCCTTTTGAGAAATATTGTTTCAAAATGTAGTACTAAGAGATCTCTGAATTCCTTACCAAAAGGCCTCAGCTGGTGAGAAAGATGAATGTGTAAAAATGACCCTTAGAAGGCAGAACAGGGTGAAATGAACGTTGGGGACCACAGGCTGGACAAAACTTGGTGATCTTTAGCTAAATTGATGGTGCCAGTCTTGGGGGCAGTCTTCCCTGAAATGGGTGCTGGTTCTCTGGGCAGATATATGGGAGGGGAGGGGTGGGAGGAAAAAAATATATACTGCCAACAAGTAGCTAAAAAATAACTATCTGCTTGTAAGGTAAGATGAACTCTTGTAAATAACTTTTGGGTTGAAAAAAAGCAAAATTGAAGTTGAAGACAATACTGAGAACATTACATAGCAAAACCTATAGCATACAGAAAGTAGTATTAAAAAGAAAATACATAGCTTTAGAAATGCACTTAGAGGGCTTCCCTGGTGGCGCAGTGGTTAAGAATCCTCCTGCCAAGTCAGGGGACACAGGTTCGATCCCTGGTCCAGGAAGATCCCACATGCTGCGGAGCAACTAAGCCCGGGTGCCACAACTACTCAGCCTGCACTCTAGAGCCTGCGAGCCACAACTACTGAGCCTGCGTGCCACAGCTACTGAAGCCTGCGCACCTAGAGCTGGTATTCTCCAACAAGAGAAGCCCGCGCACCCTAACGAAGAGTGGGCCCTGCTCGCTGCAACTAGAGAAAAGCCTGCGTGCAGCAGCGAAGACCCAATGCAGCCAAAAATAAATAAATTAGAAAAAACACAAAAAAACCTCTATACTGTCCAGATTACACCCAGAGTATTGACTTTTTATAATTAGCAAATATTCATGTAATTTTTAAACTAAAAATAGGAAGATATATGATAAGGCCTGAAATCTGTGAAATAAGATGTGAAGTCTGTTAAAGTAGATACTTATCCAACTTTCAAGATTTTGTTGCTGTCATCTTGTCTCTCATTCTATTTGTTCCAGAACGCATTATGTTTTTATTGCCATTTTAGTGGGGTTTACACAAGGTAAACACTTGAATCCACTGTCTATAGTCTTTTTCTTCAGATTAAAAAACGAGCAATAAGATAAAAAAGATTTTATTTTAAAAGGGGGATGGTAGTATTTTGTGCTACTTGTTGAACATTTTGAGATCTATTCTACCAAGGACAGCTAGCATATGTTCTTAGAAATGGATCTTCAGTATCACTTTCATTAGATAAAATTCTGAGTTGACTGGACCATATCTGACCTAATTTTTGCTAGCTCTTATTTTCTCATATATGCTTGAAAATATGCATAACTAAAGAAAATACCTAATGTAAAAATTAACTGTTATATTTTGTGTCTATAGGATGAATACGAGCAGTGGAAAAGCAGTTTACCATTACTTTTTTTTTTTGCGGTACGCGGGCCTCTCACTGTTGTGGCCTCTCCCGTTGCGGAGCACAGGCTCCGGACACGCAGGCTCAGCGGCCATGGTTCACGGGCCCAGCCGCTCTGCGGCATGTGGGATCTTCCCGGACCGGGGCACGAACCCGTGTCCCCTGCATCGGCAGGCGGACTCTCAACCACTGCGCGACCAGGGAAGCTACCATTACTTTTTAAAGGCCTGGACCACACAGTATTTATGTTGCTTTAGTATAAATCTACCTGATGAATAATTCAATTCTAGGAATGAATTAAAGACATACATGAGCTCAAATGATTCAGTTTTATGTCTATTGTTAAATTCTTGTGGGGCAAATATTTGTTAAGTAAGATGAGTTATTTCAATCAATATGAAAATCACCCTAAAGCATATTTTAATTTCACAATATTTTTCTGGATTCATTCCCTTGTGGATTATTCCATTGAAATGATTTTTCTTATATTCACCATAGCTTTATTTATGATCATAAAAATTTCAGCAGTGGAAAAATGATTGATTACATAATGATGGCTGTCCTCCTTGGAATACTGAGCAGTCATAAAAGTTATGATGAAGAACACACTTACATGGTAAATTCTCACAAGAGAACAATGTGTGAGCAAGTGGCAGGCAAAGATATTTCATGCGGGAGGCAGTGTGATGTCATGAAAAGACACTGACTTTGAACCCAAAGCAACCAAGGTCTCAGTCTCAGCTTAACTCCCTCACAACTTGTGTGCTTGGCTCCCTGGACCTGTGTCCCCATCTATCCAATGGGATATTGTTAGCTACTCTGCAAGTTTATTGTGAAGATGAGAATTAAACCCCTACCTAGCACTGCCCTTGCCACACAGTGATAACATTATTTGAGCACCTACTACTATTGCAACCATAAAAAAGACTTAAACCTAAGGGAGATAGTAGAAACATACAAATGTGGTAACCCCAGTGCTAGGGATATAGTTGGCATGTTGCTTTTCTAGAAACTGGAACCCAGGCAGTTGACAGTTCTGTGTAAGAGGACATTAGATGTTCTAAATGTCACTGTATTTTGTAAGTGAGGGCACCCATGCCACAAACACCTGCACCCTGTGTTCCTCTCTCTGAGACTTTGGCCTCAGGGACTCAGGCTGCCTTTTTCTTCCCCAATGCAACACCATTGGGCTCAATCTCTTCCAAGCTTAGCTCTGGATTGGAAGACTGTATTTATCATTCCTCCCAGGCCTTTTTCATCTAAAAATTTTTTATTACAAACCACTTTGGGGAGTCACAAAGAGCAAACACTGGGAAATTACAAAGCACGTGAAGGTCTTGTAATAGTGGCATTGGGCTATGGCGCCTGCTTCTCTTTGGGATGGTAACTCAAGGGTGGAGCTTACTATAGTAAGCTGAATAATGCCCTCCTCCTGAAAGATTTTCTTATTAGCATTAGGATACTTGGAACTTGTGAATATGTCATGTTAGATGGCAAAGGGGCATTAAGGTTGCAGATGGAATTAAGGTTGCTAATCAGTAGACCCTAGTTAGCAAGAGTATCGCTGACAATAGTAGCTGGTGACTGCTATAGTAAGTAGTATAGTATATTGATGACTATAGGAGTTGCAAGGTTAAACTATTTTCAAAAAATTTTTAGACATGATGTACCTTTTTCCCCCTCTGTTGATATTACATTGATGGTGCAAAAGCAATTGTGGATAAAACTGTGAGTCCCTTAACACAAATTAAGCAATGGTACCAAACTATACTATTTGTAGTCATTATATTCTTCACTGCCAGGCAATTGCAGAAATAAAGAGGGGCGAGGGGAGAAGAGGAGAGAAGGAGCAAGGAAGGGAGGGTGGGAAAGAAAGAAAGGAAGAAAGGAAGGAAGGAAGGAAGAAGAAGGAAGGAAAGAAAGAAGAAAAAAGAAAGAGGAAAGAAGGAAGAGAGAAAGCAAGAGAAAGCAAGAAATGCCGGTTTCACTTAAGACTGCTGATGAAGCAGGAAATTTTATTTTATTAAACTTCGACCACTGAGTACATGTGTTTTTGATATGCTGGGTGATGAAATAGGTGAACATAAGCACTCCTGCTATATACCATGGTATGAAGGTTGTTTTTTGGAAAAGCATTTGTGCAATTGTTTGAATTGTGAGTTGAACTAACCAGCTTTTTGGTCATGGAACACCATTTTACTTGAAAGAATGTCTGACAGTCTATGGATATTGAGACATGGGTATATGGCAGGTATTTTCTCAAAAATGAGCAAAGTGAGCCCATCACTTCAAGGGAAACAACTGACCAAATTTGTTGCCAATGATAAAATCTGGGCTTTCAAACAAACACAGGAATTTTGGGAAAGTTGTATCTGCCATTGTAAACTTGACAGCTTCCCACACTTAAAGATTTTCTAATGAGATTATATTCATAAATGTAATATATTGATATTATACAATGAAGTGTGTTAACATTTGGAAGATCTGCATAATTCAGTGGCTCAGTATTTTTCAAATGACCAGTACAAAATAAGTGCAAGATACAGTAATGGGTTTTAATGTAACAGAGTGTGAAAAATTCATTGATATGGGCCTTCCCTGGTGGCACAGTGGTCGGGAGTCCACCTGCTGATGCAGGGGACACGGGTTCGTGCCCCGGTCCAGGAGGATCCCACATGCCACGGAGCGGCTGGGCCCGTGAGCCATGGCCACTGGGCCTGCGCATCTGGAGCCTGTGCTCTGCAACGGGAGAGGCCACAGCAGTGAGAGGCCCGCGTACTGCAAAAAATAAAAAAATAAAAAAAAATTCATTGATATGCTTTCAGATTTCATATTGCAACTAGCCTTTTAGAGACTACTACTTGTTGAGTTTTGGTGTAGTATCAAAGAAAAATATCCACAATTATTTGAAGAAACCCTTGAAATATTCCTCCTTTTTATAACTATACATCTGTGTGAGGCTGGATCTTCTTCAACTATTTTAACCTTTTAAAATAACATATCCCGGAGCTTCCCTGGTGGCGCAGTGGTTGAGAGTCCGCCTGCCGATGCAGGGGACACGGGTTCGTGCCCCAGTCCGGGAAGATCCCACATGCCACGGAGCGGCTAGGCCCGTGAGCCATGGCCGCTGAGCCTGCACGTCCGGAGCCTGTGCTCCGCAACGGGAGAGGCCACAGCAGTGAGAGGCCCGCGTACCGCAAAAACAAAACAAAACAAAACAAAACATATCCCAACAAATTGAATGGAAAAGAGATATGAGAGAGAACCCAGATGTCTTGTATTAAACCATATATTAAAGAGATTTGCAAAAATGTAAAACAATGCCATCCTCTTCTATTTTTTTATTTTGAAAAATATAGTTATTTTTCTTAAAACGTTGTCTATGTTAACATATAATGGGTTTATTTTAAAATGAATTAATAAGTAGTTTTGACCAGATGGACTGTTGAGGTATCACTATGGCAGCACTGTGTTCAGGAAACTCTTATTTGACTTAAAAATGGCCCCAAACTGCAAGAGTAGCGATGCTGGCAATTCAGATATGCCAAAGAGAAGCTGTAAAGTGCTTCCTTTAAATGAAAAGTGAAAGTTCTCAACTTAATAAGAAGAGAAAAAAAAATCGTATACTGAGGTTGCTAAAATCTATGATCACATGGAACAGAAATAACACAGAGAGTTGGCCTCATCCTCGAAGTTTCTGATGTTTTTTCCAGCATTTGCTAAATAGGCAAACATTTATAGAGCTCAAAACTTATTACAAGTTATTTTAAAGGTTTGGCGGATACAGAATTTCCACTTGTACTGGCAGTGTGACCTCCAGTTAACAAAGCATCTCAGCTCATGAATCTCTCCTGCCACTCATCCTGCAAGTTGGAGAAGAAGAGGCTGCCTACAGATGGTGTTTCAACTGTGTGGTTGACAGGGTCTTGGTGCTCCGGCCGGGTATCAGGCCTGAGCCTCTGAGGTGGGAAAGCCGAGTTCAGGACATTGCTCCACCAGAGACGTCCCGGCCCCAGGTAATATCAAACAGAGAAAGCTCTCCCAGAGGTCTCCATTTCAATGCTAAGACCCAGCTCCACTCAATGACCAGCAAGCTACAATGCTGGACACCCCATGCCAAACAACGCAAGACAGGAACACAAGCCCACCCTTTAGCAGAAAGGCTGCTTAAAATCATAACAAATTCACAGACACCCCAAAACACACCACCGGATGCGATCCTGCCCACCAGAAAGACAAGATCCAGCCTCATCCACCAGAACAGAGGCACCAGTCCCCTTCACCAGGAAGCCTACACAACCCACTGAACCAACCTTACCCGCTGGGGGCAGACACCAAAAACAACGGGGACTATGAACCTGTAACCTGTGAAAAGGAGACCCCAAACACAGGGAGTTAAGCAAAATGAGAAGACAGAGAAATACACAACAGATGAAGGAGCAAGGTAAAAACCCACCAGACTGGACTTCCCTGGTGGCGCAGTGGTTGAGAGTCCGCCTGCCGATGCAGGGGACACGGGTTCGCGCCCCGGTCCGGGAAGATCCCACATGCAGCGGAGCGGCTGGGCCCGTGAGCCATGACTGCTGAGCCTGCGCGTCCGGAGCCTGTGTTCCGCAACAGGAGAGGCCACAACAGTGAGAGGCCCATGTATCGCAAAAAAAAAAAGAGAGACATGTACCACAATGTTCACTGCAGCTCTATTTATAATAGTCAGGACATGGAAAAAATCTAAGTGTCCATCGACAGATGAATGGATAAAGAAGATGTGACACATATATACAATGGAATATTACTCAGCCATAAAAAGAAATGAAATTGAGTTATTTGTAGTGAGGTGGATGGACCTAGAGACTGTCATACAGAGTGAAGTAAGTTAGAAAGAGAAAAACAAATACCGTATGCTAACACATATATATGGAATCTAAAAAAAAAAAAAAGTTCTGATGAACCTAGGGGCAGGACAGGAATAAAGATGCAGACGTAGAGAATGGACTTGAGGACGTGGGAAGTGAGAAGGGTAAGCTGGGATGAAGTGAAAGAGTGGCGTGGACATATATACACTATCAAATGTAAAATTGATAGTTAGTGGAAAGCAGCTGCATAGCACAGGGAGATCAGCTCATTGATTTGTAACCACCTAGAGGGGTAGGATAGGGAGGGTGGGAGAGAGACGCCAGAGGGAGGGGTTATGGGGATAAACGTATATGTGTAGCTGATTCACTTTGTTATACAGCAGAAACTAACACACCATTGAAAAGCAGTTATACTCCAATAAAGATGTTAAAATAAATACATAAATAAATTAATTGATTTTAAAAAGTAAAAAAGTAAGTAGTTTTGAAATATCTCAGTTTTAATTTTTAATATGGTAAATATCAGTAGCTATAACCCACATAATAAAAAAACTCTTTGAAGTCCTCAATAATTTTTTAGCGTATAGTGTTCCTGAGACCAAAAAGATTGAGAGCACTGAAACAGAAGTTTAATATGACATTTTGTGTGTTGATCTTATGAAGAAAGCTGCTAAAATTATATGCAATGAAC
Source organism: Pseudorca crassidens (assembly GCF_039906515.1). Classification (NCBI taxonomy): domain Eukaryota; kingdom Metazoa; phylum Chordata; class Mammalia; order Artiodactyla; family Delphinidae; genus Pseudorca; species Pseudorca crassidens. The sequence goes on along the minus strand of NC_090297.1, from coordinate 107,610,098 downwards.
CTTGTTATTACTCTAAGTCATATTGACATTTTTTAAAGGCCCCTAAATAAATTTTAAAAATAAAATATGCGGGTTTGTACAAGTCAAAGCTTGCATATATATTTATATTTTTGGCCTAATCTAATGCCATAACAGCCCCCAAAAATTTATAGTAAAAAACTTAGGAACTTTTATAGAAGCATTGGAAAACAGATTTCTATATTATTCTGACAGAGTCCTATTATGCTAAAAGCCAGAGGGCTGAGCTGCTTCAAATGTTTGCAGAAATGATTTCTTTTTTTAAAGTAGCTCTGTCAGCTGGAGAACAGAAAAAGAACAAACTTGCTGAATGAGGATGGTTTGGAGTAGGCTAGAACTCCTGTCATAATTCTGTAATTGGCATTCCTGCTGCCGCTAGGAGAAACCTAATTGTGTGGGAGATCTATAAGGCTGTCATCTACATCTAACTCAGAGTGCTGATGTGAGTAATTTTTAAGTTCTAACGCAAGTATAGAACTGGTTATGACCTTAATGGAGAGCAATGACCATGTGAGATGTTGTGTTTCTTGTTATCCTGCAACAGACGGGTGCAGTTACCTAATCTGTGAACCGGTCATGTGGTCTCTTCATTATGTTCCACAGACTTATTATCATCAGCACCAAATTATATATGTGAAATCCTTTTGAGAAATTAAAAGCATTTAATGAAAGAGATTTATTTTTGATAACAATATTCTTAGAGACATTTTAGTATAGTGGTTTTGGAGTTAGACTAGCAAGGCTTGAATTCTGGCTTTGCCACCGATGATCATGTAACTTGAAACGAGTTTCTTTAACCCGTGTGACCCTCAGTTTTATCTGTTATAATACTTATCTCCTGGGCTACTGTGAGGATTACTGAAATTATATTACAGCCCCTTAACATAATAAAGTGTGCAGTAGATGATAGCTGCTGTTATTAACGATTACAATAATAATTACACTGATGGTAATTTCATACCTTAATGATAGAGGTTAGGAGGGACTGAAGATATTCCATATCTTACTCCTATTATTTACCACTGGCAAGTTCTTTGAGGCATAGAGACATCTGGGTAATGTTGATATCAGTTAAGGACATAGCTAAGATTCTTATTTTCTTCTGACCATTTCACTTAGTTGTCTGGACAGCAAGGAAAAGAATGGGGTTGGCCAGCTGGAGGAAAAAATATTTTGTCCTCAAAAGACCATATTTAAAAGATGCTTATTATTGTTTAGTAGACCTTTTCTGGGCAGTATCAATAGCTGTTCAAGGAAATGAGCCAGTGGAAAGGTAAAGCGATACAATATTTTGGTCAGGCAATTCAGCAATATGTATTAAAGATCTTTAACCCAGCATTTCTATTCTTTAGGAAACTTTTTTAAGGAAAAGAGACAAGGATGTATAAAAAGATATGTGTTTATAGATGTTCTTCACAGCATTATTTACAATAGTGAGTTGGAAACAAGTTAAAAGCTTAACGATAGAAACAGCCTATGTAAAGTATGGCCTAGTCATAGAATGAAAGAATATGTAACTACTAAAAATCACATTGGGTATAAAAAGCTTAGCCAGTAAACTAAATGTGTGAATCATCTGAGTATGAGACTCTAGCAAGTGGTGAGAACAATGATAAACTGGAGAGTTCGTGCACCACTCTAAGGCATTAAAATTCAAATTATAAAACAACACTTTTTGGCCAAGAAAGGGTGAAGTCTGAATTCTGCCCATAGGTTTACCAGCTTGAGACACCTACTGTTGAAGAATATTAAAATGTGGGAAAATATTCATGGCATACTTAAAAATTTTTTTACTTTATTGAAGTATGGTTGATTTACAATGTCATGTTAATTTCTGCTGTACAGCAAAGTGATTCAGTTATACATAAACATACATTCTTTTTCATATTCTTTTCTATCATGGTTTATCACAGGATACTGAATATAATTCCCTGTGCTATACAGTAGGACCTTGCTGTTTATCCCTTCTATATATAATAGTTTGCATTTGTTAATCCCAAATACCCCATCCATCCCTCCCAAACCCACCTCTCCCTTGGCAACCACAAGTCTCTTCTCTACATCTGTGAGTCTGTTTCTGTTACCTAGATAAGTTCATTTGTGCCATATTTTAGATTCCACATAAAGTGGTATCATATGGTATTTGTCTTTCTCTCTCTTTCTTTTTTGTTTTTGGCTGCACCATGCGGCTTGCAGGACCCTAGTTCCCTGACCAGGGACTGAACCCGCGCCCCCTGTAGTGGAAGCGCTGAGTCTTAACCACTGGACCTCCAGGGAAGTCCTGTCTTTCTCTTTCTGACTTACTTCACTTAGTATGATAATCTCTAGGTTCATCCATGTTGCTGCAAATGGCATTATTTCAATGCATGGTATATTTTTAAGTGACAAAAGCAAATAAGAAAAGTGGTATAGTAAAGGATGATTCCAATATTTTTTAAAAAACATGTTTTTATAGACCTACCCTTTTCCTGTCTGTTGGTTGGTCTTATCTATCTGGAAGAATATTTGCCAAAACAACAATAACAAACACTTACATAGAACTTACTATTTGCCTCGGATTGTTTTGAGCACCTTATACATGTTAACTCATTTAATCCTCAGGGCAAAAATAGATTCTATCACTACCCCTATTTTATAGATGATAAAGCTGAAGCACAGAGAGGTTAAGTAACCTGTTCAAGGTCACACAGCTAGAAAGTAGTAGAGGTGGGATTCAAGCTAAGGCAGTAGAGTCTGGGCTCTTAGCTACTATGCTATACTAACACAAAAAAGTTATAATTTCTTCTCTGAGGTTTTTTGTGTGGGTTTTATTTTCTTTACGTTTTTTGGTAGTTAAAATGTCTTCCATAAAAAATATGTATTTTACATTAGAGAAATGCAAATCCAAACTACTATGAGGTATCACCTCACACCAGTCAGAATGGCCATCATCAAAAAATCTGCAAACAATAAATGCTGGAGAAGGTGTGGAGAAAAGGAACCCTCTTGCACTGTTGGTGGGAATGTAAATTGACACAGCCACTATGGAGAAGAGTATGGAGGTTCCTTAAAAAACTAAAAATAGAACTACCATATGACCCAGCAATCCCACTACTGGGCATATACACTGAGAAAACCATAATTCAAAAAGAGTCATGTACCACAATGTTCATTGCAGCTCTATTTACAATAGCTGGGACACGGAAGCAACCTAAGTGTCCATCGACAGATGAATGGATAAAGAAGATGTGGCACATATATACAATGGAATATTACTCAGCCATAAAAAGAAATGAAATTGAGTTATTTGTAGTGAGGTGGATGGACCTAGAGACTGTCATACAGAGTGAAGTAAGTCAGGAAGAGAAAAACAAATACTGTATGCTAACACATATTTATGGAATCTAAAAAAAAATAAAATGATTCTGATGAATCTAGGGGCAGGACAGGAATAAAGACGTAGACGTAGAGAATGGACTTGAGGACACGGGGAGGGGGAAGGGTAAGCTGGGACGAAGTGAGAGAGTGGCGTGGACATATATACACTACCAAATGTAAAATAGATAGTGGGAAGCAGCCGTATAGCACAGGGAGATCAGCTCTGTGATTTGTGACCACCTAGAGGGGTGGGGTAGGGAGGGTGGGAGGGAGACGCAAGAGGGAAGAGATATGGGGATATATGTATATGTATAGCTGATTCACTTTGTTATACAGCAGAAACTAACACACCATTGTAAAGCAATTATACTCCAATAAAGATGTTAAAAAATATGTATCTTATAATCAGAAAAAGCACAATATTTTATTAAATGTGCACATTTATTGCCTAAGCGTGTGCTCCTTTTGGCTTCTCTAATTACTGTTCTCCATTAATGAAAATTAGTTTGTCTGATTTGCTGGCTGAAACCTTAGGCCCTGAGGAAATAAAAAGTAGGACAGGTAAATTTTATGGAGGTGAAAGGGAAAGCACATCAGTAACAGGTTCTCTGGGACAGCTGAAGAGCATTGAGCAGGAAAGAGCCAGACTAGGTTAATGAGGAATGCAATGCGGGTGGCTATTGCTGGAGAGCAGTTTTGTTTGGGCCTGCCCCCATACCTCATCTAAAATATGATGTTACAGTGCTCTTCCATATCACTTAACATTTTCATTGATGTATTTAACAAATAATCATTAGGTTCCTCCTTGCTAGGCACAATCGGGCACACAATGAAAAATTGTTTAAGGAGTCTATAACTTAGTAAGCGAGATTAGGGAGTACTAGAAAATGATCACTACAGTAAAAAGATACTATGTACCTTGAGAGGTCAAAGTGGGGAGAGATTTATTTATTTTTCCAGCTTTATTGGGATATAACTGATATATAACTGTATAAATTTAAGGAATACAAGGTGATGATTTGACACACTTATATGTTGCAAAATGTTTACCACAATAAGGCTAGCTAACACCTCCATCATCTCACTTAATTACCATTTGTGTGTGTGTGTGTGTGTGTGTGTGTGTATGGTGAGAACATTTAAGATCTACTGTCTTAGCAACTTTCAAGCATATAACACAGTATTGTTAACTATAGTCACCATGCTGTACATTAGATGTGCAGGGAGAGCTTCCTTTATCCAAATTTTTTTGAGCCCCTGCCAGCTGTTAAGCACTGTTCTTGGTACTGGGAGGACTGCAGATGACGAGACAAACACAGTTCCTGCTCTCACTGAGCTCATATTCCCACATCGAAGACAGAGAAATAATTATAACTTAGCCTAGTGTAAAGGCACAAAAAAAGAAAGAAAATGCTCCAGTTTACTTTATAATCTGGCAAAGCCAGGATATCAAAAACATACAAATTAGCACCAGAAAAGAATATTATACCCCATTTTCACTTATTAACACAGTGCAAAATCTTAAATATTAGAAAATAAAGTCAATAGTGTATTTTTAAAAAATAAATTTATTTATTTATTTTTGGCTGCATTGGGTCTTCGTTGCTGCGCGTGGGCTTTCTCTAGTTGCGGGGAGCAGGGAATACTCATCCTTGCGGTGCACAGTCTTCTCATTGCATGGCTTCTCTTGTTGCGGAGCATGGGTACTAGGTGCACGGGCTTCACTAGTTGTGGCTCATGGGCTCTAGAGTGTAGGCTCAGTAGTTGTGGGGCATGGGCTTAGTTGCTCTGCGGCATGCGGAACCTTCCTGGACCAGGGCTCGAACCTGTGTCCCCTGCATTGGCAGGTGGGTTCTTAAGCACTGCACCACTAGGGGAGCCCAAATAGTGTATTAAAAGAATAATCCGTCATGACCAAGTAGGATTTATTCCACGTTTATAGAATAGTTCAATATTAGAAAGTCTATAAATATAATTCACTAGATTAATGTACTAAAAGGGGAAAGATCATTTCAGTAGATGGATAAAAAAGATTTGATAAAATCCAACACCTATTCCTGAATAAATAATACAAATTCTTAGCAAAAAAGGAATAGGAAGAAAAATTCTTAACTTGATAAAGAGTTCTTAATGTATACACAGACATTATACTTAATAGTGCAACTTTAGAAGAATTTCCAGACAGGGGAATTCATCACTACTATTCAACATTCATTAGGAGGCAAACAAATATGAAAACATGAGAACAATAAAAGGCATACAGACTGTAAAAAGAAAATTGTTTTTATTTGAAGATGACATGATGATCTACATAGACAAGAAAATAAATGGGCAAACTATTTTTAAAAACACCATACACAAAAATAAACTCAAAATAGATTAAAGACCTAAATTTAAGGCCAGACACTATAAAACTCTTAGAGGAAAACATAGGAAGAACACTCTATGAATAAATTACAGCAAGATCCTTTTTGACCCATCTCCTAGAGAAATGGAAATAAAAACAAAAACAAACAAATGGGACCTAATAAAACTTAAAAGCTTTTGCACAGCAAAGGAAACCATAAATAGATGAAAAGACAGCTCTCAGAATGGGAGAAAATAGTTGCAAACGAAGCAACTGATAAAGGGTTAATCTCCAAAATATACAAGCAGCTCATGCAGCTCAATATCAAAAAAACAAACAACCTAATCCAAAAATGGGCAGAAGACCTAAATAGACATTTCTCCAAAGAAGACATACAGATGGCCAAGAAGCACATGAAAAGCTGCTCAACATCACTAATTATTAGAGAAATGCAAATCAAAACTACAATGAGCTATCACCTCACACCAGTTAGAATGGGCATCATCAGAAAATCTACAAACAACAAATGCTGGAGAGGGTGTGGAGAAAAGGGATCCCTCTTGCACTGTTGGTGGGAATGTAAATTGATACAGCCACTGTGGAGAACAGTATGGAGGTTCCTTAAAAAACTAAAAATAGAACTACCATACGACCCAGCAATCCCACTACTGGGCATATACCCTGAGTAAACCATAATTCAAAAAGACACATGTACCACAATGTTCACTGCAGCTCTATTTACAATAGCAAGGACGTGGAAGCAACCTAAGTGTCCATTGACAGATGAATGGATAAAGAAGATGTGGCACACATACAATGGAATATTATTCAGCCATAAAAAGAAATGAAATTCAGTTATTTGTAGCGAGGGGGATGGACCTAGAGTCTGTCCTACAGAGTGAAGTAAAGTCTGTCCTACAGAGTGAAGTAGGTCAGGAAGAGAAAAACAAATACTGTTTGTTAACACATATATATGGAATCTAAAAAAAATATAAAATGGTTCTGATGAACCTAGAGACAGGACAAGAATAAAGATGCAGCCGTAGAGAATGGACTTGAGGACACGGGGAGGGGGAAGGGTAAGCTGGGACGAAGTGAGAAAGTGGCAATGACATATATACACTACCGAATGTAAAATAGCTAGTGGGAAGCAGCCGCATAGCACAGGAAATCAGCTCAGTGCTTTGTGCCCACCTAGAGGGGTGGGATAGGGAGGGTGGGAGGGAGACGCAAGAGGGAGGAGATATGGGGATATATGTATATGTATAGCTGATTCACTTTGTTATAAAGCAGAAAGTAACACAACATTGTAAAGCAATTATACTACAATAAAGATGTTAAAAAAAAAAAGAGTACCCGCCACTTGCCGCAACTAGAGAAAGCCCGCACGCAGCAACAAAGACCCAATGCAGCCAAAGATAATAAATAAATAAAATTAAATTAAATTAAAATTCAGAGATGACAATGTGGTGCAGTAAAAAGAGCAAAGGCTTTGGAGAACCCACTGCATTTCCTGGCTATGTGGCCTAGGATGACTTACTTAAATCACTCTGATCTTCTGTTTCCTTATATGAAAAATGGGAAGCCAGAAGAATGCTAATACCAAATTGCTTGTCTTCAGGGACTGTGGAGCCTGAAAGAATGAACAACCTCTGCTGGAGGCAGCTGTAAATAAATGTGTTCCTAGATTTGCTTTGGGTTAAATTCTGAAACTTCTCCTGGAATCTTTAATAAGTTCTACTTATTAAAGTATCTTAATAAGTAGAACTAAGTATACTTATTAAAATACTGTCTAAGCTATCTAGTAGTACAAATCTAAAGCAATCTCAAGGGATAGGGTCAAACTTCAGTTACTTATCTGCTGGAAATAAGACTTTACCTGAGTCACTGTTGAAACATAGACCTCACACAACCTTATACTAGGCCAAATGATCTTGATAGGATTTACTCCAGTGGTTACTACAGTGTAAGCCGGGCTCTTTAGAGCTTGCTGCTACCTGCTTGGTTCCTTGTGCTTAGTTTCACGGTGTCTGTTGAATTAAGGACACAGTTGACAACTGTATCCTAGAGCCTTGCCAAACCTGTTTGATTTAAACAAATAACTCTTTTGAGTAGAATGGTTATGTACAGATCACCTAATGAAAACATGAATATCATTGAAGATTACCTACTATCTAATAACTTAATTTTTCTATCTGAAGGAATTCAACTTAAATTTCTGGTTTCATTATTTGGATATTGATATATTATTTTGGCTATTTCAGAAAGCTTTTTTTCTAGTATTTTCCCCTGTATTAAAAATGTCTGAGGACTTCCCTGGTGGCACAGTGGTTGGGAATCCGCCTGCCAATGCAGGGGACATGGGTTTGAGCCCTGGTCTGGGAATATCCCACCTGCCGAGGTGCACAACAACTGCTGAGCCTGAGCTCTGGAGCCTGTGAGCCACAACTACTGAGCCCGTGTGCCACACCTACTGAGGCCCGCATGCTTAGAGCCCATGTTGCGCAACAAGAAAAGCCACCACACTGAGAGGCCCGCGCACCGCAGCAAGGAGCGGCCCCCGCTCGCTGCAACTGGAGGGGGCCCGCGTGCAGCAATGAAGACCCAATGCAGCCAAAAAATAATAATAAATAAATAAAAATTTTAAATGTCTTCTGGTCTTGGCTAATTAATCATCTTAATAATTTGAACTCGTCAAATTAGTTGAGGAAGTTTCTTTTCTACTTGAAATCTCTCATGATAGAGTAGAATAGAATTTATATATTTCATAGGGAAGGGATAAGGTAAAGAACTATTTTTAATTTGGAATTTTAAGAAAATGCACTTTGTCTTAGCACTTACTCTTTTAGCACTGGAGGAGACTCGTAGAGTAGTCAATTAATTATTACAAAGAATCTTCTTTGATAAATAAAGTTGGAAATGTCCAGCTGATCACTCCTTCCTTTGTACCATTGCCCACCTTTTACTTATCTCTATACTATTGTAACTATTTATTTCCTCTGCCTCCCCTACAGAGGATAGGGATAAAGGCATAATCTTATATCCCTGGAACCAACCTAACAGGGTGCCTATCACATATAGAAGGCACTCAGTACAATACTATAGAACACAAAAGGGACTTCCCTGGTGGCGCAGTGGTTAAGAATCCGCCTGCCAACGCAGGGGGCATGGGTTCAAGCCCTGGTCTGGGAAGATCCCACATGCCGTGGAGCAACTAAGTCCGTGTGCCACAACTACCGAGCCTGCGCTCTAGAGCCCGCGAGCCACAACTACTGAGCCCGAGTGCCACAACTGCTGAAGCCCACGTGCCTAAAGCCCATGCTCCTCAACAAGAGAAGCCACCGCAATGAGAAGCCCATGCACCACAATGAAGACCCAAGACAGCCAAAAAAATAAATAAATTAAAAAAAAAAGAACACAATATATTTGATTTATATTATCTGAAGCCCGAAAGTTAAAGATTATTTAAGCAGGAGCTCATCACACCATTAATGGCATACACTGTATATGCATACAGTATAACTTTGTCTAGAAATTAAAAATTTTTAAATATTTAAAATTTAAATACAAATATACTTTTTTTTTTTTTTTTTTGCAGTACACGGGCCTCTCACTGTTGTGGCCTCTCCCATTGTGGAGCACAGGCTCCGGACGCGCAGGCTCAGCGGCCATGGCTCACGGCCCAGCCGCTCCGCGGCATGTGGGATCTTCCCGGACTGGGGCATGAACCTGTGTCCCCTGCATCAGCAGGTGGACTCTCAACCACTGCACCACCAGGGAAGCCCCCAAATATATTTTTTTTTTCAGACAAAGTTAGGTAAAATTTAATGTTTATCATAATTCACAACAGACTTCGTGTTTCCCTTAACTTGGGTGAACATTTCTTCACCTGAAACAGTTTAAATATTATCAAGAGTTGCTCTGGAGGTGGATTTATTCATAACAACTAACCACACCATGTATATTGTAGACAAGGTAGTCATTCTTGCTGAGATGGTCATGGTTCCCAGCACTGCTGACGTGGCCAGTAGCCTGACCTGCCTTTTTCCCAGTGCACAACTGAGTGTCTGCAGGAACACCGTGAGCTTCAGGGCTCCTTCCTTGTGGGTGGACATTGAGGAATCCCCAGGGCTAGCAAGCACTAAGAACAGACAGCTCCTGGAAGCTCCTCAGGACTCCAACATGCTGGGCAGGTGACCTGGTCACAGTGCACAGATTCACTCCTTCTAGAAGTGTTCATTTCTAACACTCTCTGTCACAGCCAGTGACATTGGAGCTCAGGGAGCACAGTTCCCACTGCACTGGGTGAGAGAACATGCATGGTTCTTGGAAGTAAACCTTCACAGTGAATGGCTTGCAGAGCATGATGGCGTCATGGTAAGAGGAAAGTCCAAATATACTTTTGATTACAAATTACAGAAAGCCAAATGGAATGAACTTAAGCAAGAAAGGGGATGTATTGGCTCGTATTGCCAAACTGAAGAAAGGGCAGGAGTCACGCTGTTCTCATAGCTGACTGGCTCCAAGAGCTTAGATATCATCCAGGGTCTCCTCATTTCTTTCTTTTCACTTTTCACCTCTGCTTCTTTCTCTGTGTTGGCTTTAATCTTTTAAGTTGCTGTCACCATATTTCAAGCATAGCCTTAAGTAGCCCTGAGCTATATACTTATGACCTCATAACCTAAGAAAAATCCTACTAGAAAATTCCAGGGAGGGTCTGTGATACGTTGAACTTGGGTTATGTGTCATCTTTCTGCTAATCACTGAGGTCAAGGTGGATGGCAATGTTACATTTGAAAGAACTTGGGTCAGCAGCTCATCTCTGTGGCCAGGGAAGTGGAATACTATTATTGGCAAGTCCCTCCAATATCACATGGTTGCAGTCGGAGAGAAAAAGTTCCCCGAAGAAGATAAGTACTGTTATAGTCAGGCAAAATAGTAAATATTCATTGCATGGCCTATATTGTTAGTTTTCTTTTACTATTCCTTCCGATCTTCTTCCTTAGTAAAAGAATTTCTCATTTTAACTTGGCAAACAGCTACCCAGAATAAATAATGTATTTACATTTATGAACTTTCTCTGCAGCTGGGTGTGGTCACGTGACCAAGTTCTGGCCAATGATGTAAGCAGAACTATTGTGTGCAGTGTCTAGGAAATGTTCTAAAAGAACATGTGCTTCTTCATTTTTTTCCTCCTCCCTTTGAGGAACACTGGAAAGCTCTCACTCAAGGCCACTGTTGCTCCAGAGCTCTCCAGATCCCCTTGCAGCCCTATAAGACTCTCCCCGCTCTGCTTCCCCTATACTGTTTTGTTCCAAGTATGAACATAAGCCCCTGACCACGTTGGCTTCTCCAATCATGTAATTCTTATGGAGGCTTCCATGTTCTTTTTTTTTTTTTTGGCTATGCTGTGCTGCATGCTGCAGGATCCCCTTTTCCCAATCAGGGATCGAACCAGTGTCCCCTGCAGTGGAAGCACGGAGTCGTAACCACTAGACTGCCAGGGAAGTCCCGGCTTCCATGTTCTTATATGACTCCTTGTAGCTGGCCATGCTCATTGGTCTAGGGCCAGACACAAGACTCAAACATAATATTTCACTATTCCCAACATTAGACATAATTCATTGGTCTGGTGATGGGCACCAGACCCACTTTGGTTCAATAAGAGCCCTTCTTCCAGATTTTTAAACTTGGCCAGAGAAAGCTGGTCTCAGATCTTCTCTGGTGGTGAGAGCACTGTGAGACGTGTGGCTCCTGGAGTTGTTACTCCCTCTTGTGTAAAAGAAGCCAGTCTGTGCTGGGAGAGAGTAAAGCTCAAACGTAGAAAGAACTTTACTCATGATAAAGGCTGCAGAGAATCCTGGAAACATTTGAGCCCTTGGTTTCAGTCACTCCTTCCTGAGGTCGCTCATATGTTGGACCTTCCGCAACTCAGCTCAGATCAGGTTGTGGTGTTTTATAAAACTTCACTGAAGACTTGGGGTTAAAAGAAGAATTGTTGAGAGGATTAAGTGAGAAAACCATCATCAGTCCTTTAGTTTTCTGTGCCTGGCATACAATACACTCTAAAATGATAGCTGCAATTATTTCTATTTATTGAGATATTTGTTCTCAAATCGCTATATTTATGTCTTTACAATTCTTGTCACATAATGTCATTCAGGCTAAACTCTTAAAACATCAAAAAAAATTTTTCTAGCTTTTGTGCAGAACATGGAAAGCAGCATACAGATCAATACCTTTAACCCTCTTTGGTGTTCTTCATCAAGCCGTCTGTTCCTAGGCTTTATCACCTTGTACTCAAATCCCTTATCCTCTTTATTGTTCTCCTCCTATTGAAGCTAATGTTCCCTCATAAGCCTGTGAGATCCTTTATTCCCCAGAGTGCAGAGGCAATAATCAGGGACAAGCTCCTGCCAGAAAAACTGTTACCTCAGACATTATTGTTTGCTGTGGTCTCATTCTTGACAACAAAAATGAAAATGGCTCTGTTTGAAGGGACTTATAATTTGTGATCTAAAATAGATCATAGGGGCTTAGAAAAGCTAAGCAGGAACTAGATTTGACTTGTAAAATGGAATATTTATTCCATTGCCTTATGCAGATAAATACTTGTGAAGTCTTTTTTATTAATATGCTAAGTAGTGGTGCTCCACTGAGAAATAATTGCCTTTCCTGTCCCTAGAACCCACCACTAACTGATGTGTCACAACTAGGAAGGAAATAGTTCTCGGCTAAAGTAGTTCAATTCTGTCATCACTCACTAACACGTGTAGAAGGAAGCAGGAAGTATGGATGTCACTAGGTCAGGCTACTATACCTTTCTGTATTTAATGTCAATAGCCCTTCCTGATTCTGCTTTCACACTATACACCGGGTAAGAGAAGTCTCCCTGTCTTTTCTAGTGCCTAGTCCCCCACAGCCAGGTATCATTTAATTGTATAAACCTCTTGCCACAATGATGGCAAACAATAAAATCTTATTGGATACTAATGTCCCTTAGCTGAGGCTCCTGCAGATAATGTTCTGGCCTTTTAGCAAAGAGACTCCTTGGGTTTTTTAGTAATAGGGCACTTTGAGGTGTTTCTTTTTTCTCTTACGTTCTTAAAAATACACCTACCATTGGACATAAGATGAATGAAATATTAGATGAAGTACTAGATAGCTGAATAAAACTGCAGGTAAATGGAGAGTGACTCCTGACCGACTTGCCCAGGGGACAGACTCCCATCCGTTTTTTGTGGTTTGCAGAGTCTGTTTTAGAGACATGGTGATAAGATGTCATTACATGGCCTGTGGAATCTGTCTATGCCAACAAGTCTACTTTCCAATGAACTCCCAGGTGATGTACTGTTGCTGGTCTGAGAACCACGTGAAGTACGCGCTCTGTTCACGTGAGCATGTGTGGACGTGGCTGTTTTACACAATTCCAGGTACCAAGGGCTGGAGTTGCTCCCTCAGCCAGATCAGCTGCTTCAGACTTAGGCATGAGGCTTTATAATATTGGTTACAGTTGAAGAGTGTTGAACTAACTCCGACTCATTACTACCTCCATTCTGAGTTCCAGAAGCTGGGGCAGGGAAGCAGGAAGAATAGTTTTTTTAAAAAGAGAGAGATATGCTAGATTTTTCTTCATTTTGGAATAAGAAACTGTTGTTTCTTAACGACTGTTGAAACTGTTGAAATGACTGGGTTAGATGTTGTATTTGGTGGCAAGAGAAAGTCTAGGGTAACCACTGTGTCTATAATGTTAGTGAATTTTAAATGTCCACGTTCGCACCTTTCTCTCCCTTTTGCCTCTCTTCAGGAAAGCTGCTCAGTTTGCTGGCCATATGCTTATTCTAATACATCTTATATATTCTTCATACATATTGTTGACTAATTAATAAATGGATTCCATCAACTGAAAGTATCCATTGAGCACTAGAGCCTGGATTCCATTGGGCTGCTGCTGTCGTGTCTTCTTCACTAAACCTGACCTGGGCTTAGCCCATGTTTGCTTATCCCATACCAGGGAGCTCTGGTGCTCAGTCTATTTCATTCTGTACTGGACCCTTTCACCTCATACCTGCCTTAGTCATGGTACTTGAGTTTCCTGAGTTCCTGCTCTCTGACTTCATCTTCTGTTTTTGGCTCTGAATTTGCCCCTCGGACTTGATGACAAGATTTTGCTTCTCCAGATTAATAATTAACCCCTGCCGGACCTCCCTAATATAGTTTTACACTCACCCTCTGGCTTCATTCACTCCCAGTGGCTGTGAGTAAATACCTTTCTCAAGTCCTCCTAGCCTCTGGGACCCTGCCCAAGGCTGGCCTGCTTTCCTCCTCACCCCCACTGGAAAAAAAAATCAGACATCAAAAGGCTTACAATACACTATTGAGCAAAACAGAGCATTTCCTACTAAAAGTATATGACCCAAAGGGGGAAATTCTGAGTCACTGAAAAAAGATTGTTAGATTTTTTTTTCTTTTGAGAGAAAGGAATACAAAAGAGTCGATTCATTTGCTATTGAATAAAAAGTCTTTTAATCTATGTACTTAAAAAATATGTGACTTTCCTTTTATTAGAAGGCTGATGGAAGTGGAAGGAGGGAGACTGAGGCCAAGCAGAGGAGAAAAGGTGGGAACAGCAGCCCCAGCAGAGACCAGAGCAGGACCAGATAAGGCAGACTAGGGCCAGGATCCAGGCCCTTGTTTGGAAGCTAAGAAATCAACAAGTGCCCATAATTATTTTGTTACACCAAACATGTGTGGGGAAAGTAAAATTTTTAGATACAGACAATTATTTGACAGGGGTCTGCTTCACCTTAGAGAAAAATTTCCAGGTAAATCAGTAGCTGTAAATAAAAATCTAGGTTTGTAGTCCAGTTTTAATCAATAGCAGGGAAGCATATTTTCTCTTAAATATATAGTTCTCTAGTCCCAAGCACTTTATTTTAAATAGGGTCACTCCTAACATTCGTAGGCATGGGGCAAGAGTACAAATAGAGGCCCATATACCATATGCCTAAATATTTAAAAGTTATGCATAGAGCTAAGAAGTTATTAGATAAAACATGTTTTATCTTCCTACCTTAACAAATGTATTTGCATAACAACTTGGAAGGCAGGGTTCAAATTTAGAATTATTGGTCTCCTGGGGTTGTGGCCTGGGGTGTTGCAGCGTGGGAGGAGCTGGCCCACTGGTGTTTGTGATCACCCTCAGAAATCTTGACCCGGAAAGAGGCCCACATAGGCCCTGGAAGTGGGCTCAGGAATTCCAGATTCCCAAGCACCTAGCATGTGCTCTAGAAGTGGGTGCCAGGCTCCAGATGTGTATGTCTCCTGATTCTACAGAATCCTAAGGCCATCAGAGGAAGGTAGGAATGGTACCTTTTCAAGTTCAGGGCTCAAAGCAGAGGCCCCTTGCATGAGCCCAGTGGGTGGTATAATTTGTCACCTGGGAACCACCCTTTATAATTCCTACTCTACTACAAAACCCCTGTCTTTTGCTTCTTTTCTTGTCTACTGTCTTCCCTCCAAATACACAGAGGTTACCAACTGTTCTGCTCAGATACTAGTTTCACTAAATAGGACACAAGGATGGTATCTTCCATTATTTCTCTCTTTGATTCCAATTCCCTCTACTAATTATCTGGGACCTTTCTTATTAGCAAAGTTAACCCAGGGGAGGAAAGAATGTGGGTGGCAATAAGTCTGGGGAAGAGACATGGCGTTTTGTTTTCACTGAGGAGAAGGCCTTAAGAATACTACTGTTCACTGGGTTTGTGGCAGATTCCACCCCTGGGTAGAGGAGCGGTGGCCCCTGTAACAGTCACACTGGGAGGGAGGGAACACTGCTTGCTGACCACAGCTGGAGGAACAGAAAACGCACAATGGAACAGGCCTCTGAGCAGACCATTTTGAATGAAAGGAAAATGAAAAATGTCAACACCATTATCAGATAGGTATTTATTTAGTACTCATGTTGTGGGCACTGAGCACACACTGGGCCCCCGGAATACTCACAGGGAACGGGAGTCAAAAGGGAATACACATCTCTCATCAAATCGTAACCCATGTTTCTGTGAAGGTTCCAGTGCTTTTGTACAGATACCAGTGAGATTCAAATGATACTGCCTTAAGCCCATTCTCCTGTATGGTAAGAGCCCTCAGTCTCTCCTGGAATTCTGGAGGTGGAGGTGTGCCTTATGCCTTTCCTTGTTACTAATTGGTTCAATGGATAGATTGGTTCACCATCTATAGTGGGCTGTTGCTGTTTTCCACCACATTGCCCCAAGATGTGAAATGACCACTTTCATTTTCCCCAGAAAATACTCCTCGCACAGGATATTTGTGTATGTGTTAAGCTTTGCTGAAGATTTGGAGGCGATGAAGAAGTCTTATATTGCCATATTGCTTGTTCCTTTCTCTTCGCTTAAAGATGCCTTGGGAATTCCCTGGTGGTCTAGTGGTTAGTACTCTGTGCTTTCACTGCTGAGGGCTTGGGTTCAATCCCTGGTCAGGGAACTAAGATCTCTCGCTAAGCCACACGGCACAGACAGAAAATAAATAAATAAATGAAAAAGACTCCTCATTTTCCTGATCTCCTTCCACGGGGCTCCCCTCTTATAATTTTATTCTCCTTTTTTTGTTAGAGCCAAGGACTCAGTAATGTGTCATGCCAATTTGTGGATCATCAGTTCTAGTTCCCATCCTGAGACTCAGAAGGACCAACTGAGCCTTGCAAAGGCCACCACTCCCTTCTTCCATTTCTGTGAGGGGAAGCAGGCAGTGTGAAGAAATTTTCATTTTCTATATGAATTACATCACTGCCTTTAAAAGGCAGCAGCTGTAGTCAATTTTGGTTTTAAATAACATTACATATTTTCTTTCTCAGTTTACGCAATGATCACAAAGTAAGCTACGAGCTCTTTGAATTCTTTTAGTCCCTCAGGGATGTATAGTGCCAACCACATTGACCAAAAAAAGTATTCTATAAGTATATGATAATATGATTATAATATAATAATATATATGTAATAGAATTATAATCTTTAATTTAATATTATAATATACCTATAATAATTATTATTATCATCATTATTATTATTGGCAGTAGCTACATTTTGCTTCAAGGACAATTGAAGGTTTTTGAACAGGGGAATGATGTGACCAGACCTTAGTTTTAGACAGGGCATGAAGGATAGTAGGAGAAGAGAGAGCTGAAAGGCAAGAGACCAGTGGTGGACTTATTTTACAGTAGCTTAGGTCAGAGGTCATGAGCTAGGATTATGGCAGTGGGAATTGGGTGAAAGGAACAGATTTAATGATTCGATGTAGAGGTATTGACAATAGATTCAGACATTAAAAGAAAACTAACCTGGGTTTAAGCAGGGACACTAGTGACAAACTGAGTCTGTGGTGTAACCTAACTGTAGATGTGTGTATGTCCAGTGCTAGGGGTATCCCACAGAATAGGCCAGAGCACTGGGCTGTGCTTCAGTGTTAAGAAGTAACCACCACGGGCTTCCCTGGTGGCGCAGTGGTTGAGAGTCCGCCTGCCGATGCAGGGGACGCGGGTTCGTGCCCCGGTCCAGGAAGATCCCACATGCCGCGGAGCGGCTGGGCCCGTGAGCCATGGCCGCTGAGCCTGCGCGTCTGGAGCCTGTGCTCCGCAACGGGAGAGGCCACAACAGTGAGAGGCCCGCGTACCGCAAAAAAAAAAAAAGAAGCAGTTTGCTGCATAAGGGCCTATAAATACTATTCATCTAGAGATGGAGGCGAGGAGGAAACTAAAGATCAAAAGGAAGTCATGTAGGAAGCAGGAAATCAATGACAGAATGTACAGTACGGGCAGTAAGAATTGGCCCTTTCAGCTTCTTTTAGGAATGGATGTCTGTAGTCAAAGGCCACATTGTCCTTTTATACTCTACATCACCTTCCTTTTGTGTGTGTGTGTTTGTGTGTGTTTCTTTTTTGTGGTTTTTTTTTTTTTTTTGCTGTACGCGGGCCTCTCACTGTGTGGCCTCTCCCGTTGCGGAGCACAGGCTCCAGACGCGCAGGCTCAGCGGCCATGGCTCACGGGCCCAGCCGCTCCGCGGCATGTGGGATCTTCCTGGACCGGGGCACGAACCCGCGCCCCCTGCATCGGCAGGCGGACCCCCAACCACTGCGCCACCAGGGAAGCCCCCTTTTTTAAAAAAATATTTATTTATTTATTTGGTTGTGCCGGGTCTTAGTTGCGGCTCAAAGGCTCCTTAGTTGTGGCATGCAAACTCTCAGCTGTGGCGTGCATCTAGTTATCTGACCAGGGATCGAAGCCAGGCCCCCTGCATTGGGAGTGAGGAGTCTTAACCACTGCGCCACCAGGGAAGTCCCACCTTCCTTTTTTTTTTCTGGATTAGGTGAAGGCTACGTGTCATAGAAGGATTTGGATTTCTAATGCCTGGTCCTGCTCATGAAATCTCCTTAAAGACTATGATTGTATTTTTGCATGCCTTACACATGGTGGGTGCCTAAAAATAGCAAAAGAATTCACTGAATGGTATTAATTCCCATTTTGTTGCTCCTGTAGAGGATCTAAATAAGGAGGCAAGTGTTCTGGCGCTATATTCAGTATCATTTCCTGGCAAGTAAGAGCAGAGCTGCCACTTGTGTGTGATCTCTGGCCCAGAGGAGGATAAAAAGGACACTGCTTGGGGGAGGCTAGACCACTCAAACACTGTTGCAGGGGCAGCATCCCTGAGTAGCACTTGTAACCTTCTTCGAGCAGGTCTCATTTTTCAGCCCCTCAGTTTTCCTTCCTTTCTTTTCCCATAGTCAATGCTTTCTCATAATCAATGTCCCTCAGGCCTTACACTTTTCTCTTGGGTGCCCCTAGAGTACTTTACTCATCCAAGCATCTCCCTAGTTCTTGGTCTTGTTCTCATTTCTTCTGACCTCAGGATTTCATCTCTTCTTCGACTAGGAAGGTTACCTAACGTGCTAGGGTAAGGGTAACCTAAGGTAACATTTTGACGCTTTTCAAATCCAGATTTTTTTTTTCCAGCAGAAAAAAACTATCATCCATTTACTTCTCTATGAGGAGCTGCTATGATCTGCAGGCTTGTCTACAGAACATAAGCAACACGGGAAAAACCCTAATGCTGATCAGTTCAGTAACCTGGAAAGAGGTAGTCAGAGGGTACCTATAGTCACTCAACTATACCACTTACAGCTGGATGGTAGCTCTCCAAGGCAGGAAAGAAGCACATATTTATAATTTAGAAAACATTCCTAGTGTTCAGTACCCATAGAGCTCAATATGGGCCATTTGTCTCATTAAAAAAGGAGAGTTTGGTGCAGTCTCACATCTCCTATCCCTTGAATGCTCTGTCAGTTTCCAGTAGCCTGAATTTGGCCTGCCTCCCAGGGCTGACCTAGTCAGGGGACAGAGTGACTTAGTCACTCCATTCCCCCGCCTCTCCTCATTGCCCCAGCCAATGTGTTGGCAGTCTAATTATTTGCTTTTCCTCCAAACCTAAGAGTGTCACCTGTGAGGTGGAGATGAAGCTGATCCACCTGGATGGCATTCCAATCAGGTAAGGTAGCACTTGCTCTCTTCAAAGCCTCAGGAACTGGCTTCTCTTCTTTACCTACCTGTTGCTAGGCCTCTGATGGCCTTAAACTCCCATTCTTACATCCTCAGGGGATTTGTCAGGACCAGAATAGGAACAAGCCCAAATCTTGCCAACAGCCTTGTAGTTAATGTCCTAACATAGCTCTCCTGGGGACCAGCACTTGCAATAATTGAGAGCTGATAGGTTCTATTTACAACAATGTACCTCCAGTGATCTTTACTACTTCTAGGGCCTGGAGGCAGGATTTTCTGCTTAGTAGTTCCCCTAGTGCCTAATCTTAAGAACCCTTTAGAAGATGTGGGAACGTAAATGGTATCACTGAACTCTTCTCTCTTGCTGTTTTATTATTCCTAGGTTCTTAAATTAATTGATTAAATAGTTGACTGATGAGCAAATGCTTGTGAAGACTAACAGTTCAAGACAATTTTTAGATTCCAATTGATTGGTAAAGCCATTTATAGTTTAGAATTTTATGGGAAGTCTTTAAAAGGACATGATACAGGTTGGGCCTTGAACTCTAGGGAGAAAACTTATAGACAGAAGAAAGGAAGGTGGGTAGTAGCATGGTAGAGCCCTCTAACTGGCTTGCTGGTGCTGATTGCATGTCTCTTCCCGACTCTGTGTTCAGTGATGTCATATTAGTGGCATGAAATTATCAGGAGTAGAAATATTTACACAATGGAAATTGGTAAAGGCTATAAATCAGGGCCTTTTCCACCTGGAGAGCTCGTTGTTAATATTTACCATTGATGGTAAAGAAAGCAGAAAACCATTGGAGAGATGGAAATTAGCAAGCCACATTCTGGAGTTAGTACTAGACTGGGGTCAGATTGTATAGGATCTTACAGGGGAGACTGAGGAATTTTGGCTTTATCCTATAGATATCGAGGAATTGTTGATGGCTTTATATTAGCTGAGATGCTTTTCCTTACAAGCAATAGAAAAACTAAGTTCAAAATTGTTTAAACAATAAGGAAGACGTATTCTTATATAATAAGAAATTCAAGGAGGACGGCTGAGGGTTGGCTAATTCAGCAGTTCACCCAAGACCCAGATTCTTTTCATTTTTTTTGCTCTGCCATCCTTAGTATGTCACCTTGTCCTCCAAACAGAACAGCAGTTCCAAATCCAGCAACACTCAGCAGCAAAAGAGAATCATTTCTTATTTCTCTTTGTCTCTTTGTAGGAGCAAGGAAGTCCATCAGATTTCCTCAAATCTCACACTGGAGAGAATTTTATCATAGTCCTAAACCAAGTACTGGCAAGGGGAATGGAACCCCGTGATTGGTTTAGATCCATCAGTGTTTCACCCATCTCCCTCCCACTCAGCCCCCACCCCTACACTGGAGTCAATCTCCCCTGAAGCCCATGGCCACATAGAGAAGGATGGCTGCTTAAACATGATCAGGATTCTATAAGCAAGGGCGGGGAAGGGGGATGGACAGTGGTTAAGCAAGCAACATGCTGCTACAGCTTTTGAAAAGGGAGAAAATATCAGTGAAGCATTTTAGGAAGCGTAATCTAGCAATGGTATGCGAGCAGATAGAAGGCCTGGAAATAGACCCAGTTATATTATTATGAGTCTAGATGTGACTCTATTATAAAATAGAGTCTGATATGTACTACCAAAGCAATGGTTCTCAACTGGCAATTCATTCACTCATTCACTCAATAGATATGTAATGAATGACTGCCATGGGTAAAGCACTATGCTAGGTACTATAGATAAAACGGTGAACATATCTGGTGGAGCTTTGCAATCTAACTGATGAATCAAATATCAATGAAATAATCTACAAGTAAATGTAAATTTATAACTTGGTTAAGTGTTATGAAGGAACCCAAGATGTTTGTTTTCTATTTTTTAAATTGAGGTAAAGTTCACATGGTGAAATGTGCAGATCTTAAGTACACAATTTGAGGTACATGTGTAACAGCTACCTCATCAAGATATAGAACATTTCCGTCACCTCAAAAATTTCCCTCATGCCCCCTTTCTATTCAATCTCCACTTCCCCCCAATATGCAACCATAGTTCTTTTTTTTTTCTTTAATAAAGTTATTTATTTATTTTTGGCTGCCTTGGGTCTTTGTTGCTGCGTGCGGGCTTTCTCTAGTTGCGGCGAGCAGGGGCTACTCTCCATTGCTGCGCGCGGGCTTCTCATTGCGGTGGCTTCTCTTGTTGCGGAGCACGGGCTCTAGGTGCACAGGCTTCAGTAGTTCTGGCACTCGGGCTCAGTAGCTGTGGCTCGTAGGCTCTAGAGCACAGACTCAGTAGTTGTGGCACATGGGCTTAGTTACTCTGCAGCATGTGGGATCTTCCCGGACCAGGGCTCGAACCCATGTTCCCCTGCATTGGCAGGTGGATTCTTAACCACAGTGCCACCAGGGAAGTCCCTGCAACCACAGTTCTGATTTCTATCATCATGGTTACTTTTGCCTGTTCTCGAATTTCATATAAATGGCTTCTTTTTCTCAACAAATGATTTTAAGACTTATCCATGTTGTTGTGTTTAAAGGGAGTCCATATTTTTAAAATTGTATTCCATTGTTTGATTAGTGTATTTTTTCTGTTGGTAGACATCTGAGATGTTTCCAGTTTGGGTCTATTATGAATAATGTTGCTATGAACATTTACGTAAAAGCTTTTTGTGGACATCTGTTTTCATTTCTATTGGGTAAATACCTACGAGTGGAATTGCTGGGTTACAGAGTAGGAAAGCGTTTCACTTTATAAGAACTGTGGATATTTTTAAAAAATATAGATTCATGGTCCTCAGTCCTAAGAATTCTGAGTTAGTCATCTGAGGTTCCTAGGCACATACGGTATGTAGTTTTTAAGACTCCACAGAACCACTGGTCTAAATTATAGTGGTGGTAGTGGAAAGGAAGTTATTTTGGTTTGATTTTCTTTTCTACCACAAAAGCATATAAATGCAAACAATTGCCGGGTGGCTTTTTTTGTTTGTTTTTTGTTTTCCTGGTTAGCTGCAAAATAGCTTTCTCTGAACATTTCCCCCTACTCTATCCATTAGCCCAGGTGTTGAAATAATCTCTCCTTTTAGTTTCTCTGCTGAAAGGCAAAGCTCTGTTTTTTTCTGCTCTTGCTTAAAGTGAAGTGAAAACTCAGGGAGCTCCTTGGAGTAGCCCTTAGAATTGCTAAAATGAGTAAACAGGCCTTTAGGGTGGATGAGAACTTTGTACTGAATGGCAGATAAGGCTGTGTGACCCTGTGTATACTGGTAGGGTTTTCTCTGCTGTTTTTACTTCCCTTACTGTTTTTCTACCTGTCAGCAAAAAATAATCACCTGTGTTCTGACTTCCCACAATGACACTGGACAGCTGCTTCTGAGCATTTAGCATAGTGACAGCCTGAATGGCTGCACATCACTACAAAAGAGGTCCCCTGCTTCTAGGCAGAGAAATTGACACATAGGAATAGGGAATCACTTAATGGATTAGGGGCTGGCTGAGCTGGGACCAGAACCCAGGTGGCCTGGCTCCCAGCCTGGCTGACCACACTGCTACGCATACAGCCTGGGCTGACCCAAAACAAGCAGCCCATTGAGCAACTGCACAAACAACAATGAGTGATGGATGGTCAGAGCAAGAAACAGGCACAAAGCAACTGCAACCCCATCACTTCCTGGCCCCTAAATTTCCAGGCAAGCCTATAAAGTGTGGTCACTTAAATGAGTTTGATCAGCAACTTGGCCCAGCTTTCAAATTTGGAAACTTTTTGTAGTCACTGCCAAAAGTAAAGGTCAGCCTTGTACTGAGAGGTGGAGAAGGCCTTTGAACGTCATACCTGGTCATAATAAGTCTGTGGTAGTGGAGTTAAGACTAGAAAGACGTAGTTAACAGATGGGCATAACCTGGTCCTGGGAGGGCCTTGGTGAAACAAGACAGCTTTAAATTTTTGAGGCTCCTCATCTGTGGACCTTTCTTCCTACCTCAGATCTAGCTGGCAAGGGTGGGTGTGATCCATGGAGTTCGGTGACCAAGTCTCATCCTACTCCTTCTCAAATTTGCCACTGAACAGTGTCCAAAATTTGTAGTCCCCACATGCTTGTCCCCCAAATGCCTCTGCCTGCCAACCTGTATTGCTGGTCCTGGATGTGCCTCATGCTAGGTACTCTGACCTACTTGGCCTTGGTATAGCCCTAGGCCCTAAATCTTCAACTCTAAATCCAGGATATTCCCAAGAGATATAGCTGTCTAGGAAGTTTCTTGTTTCAGATGTCAGTTTTCTAGTCTTGAGCTGGATAATTCTAAAGTGTCTATGCTCCCCTCTTTACCTTTAGAAACTGAAGACTTCAGAAAGTAGTGAGGGGACAGAAAAGTTGACTGTAATATTTGTTTTTAAATAGGCCTAATGGGCACAACATTTTGAAAACGCAAACCAGTTGCCACAATGTTAGGAATCTGAATTAAAATTTAGCATTTCTTGCGCTTCCCTGGTGGCGCAGTGGTTAAGAATCCGTCTGCCAATGCAGGGGACAAGGGTTTGAGCCCTGGTCCGGGAAGATCCCACATGCCACGGAGCAACTGAGTCCGAGCGCCACAGCTACCGAGCCGGAGCGCTAGAGCCCACAAGCCACAACTATTGAAGCGCGCGCGCCTAGAGCCTGTGCTCTGCAACAACAGAAGCCACCGCAATGAGAAGCCCTCGCACCTCAACGAAGAGTAGCCCCCGCTCGCCGCAACTAGAGAAAGCCCCCACGCAGCAATGAAGACCCAACACAGCCAAAAATAAATAAATAAAATAAATAAACTTAAAAAAACTTAGCATTTCTTTGGTCAGATTATAGCAGGGGCTGGCTGCACTTTGTGTTTGTCATAAAGAGGTATTTATTAAATGGCTCTTCTTACTTGAAACTGTCCACGTTCGTCTAATATTTATTCATTCAACAAATATGGAAGGTCTGCTATGTGCCAGGCAAGGCTTATGTTCCCATAGCCATAGGTCCTTGTAAATCACACAGCACATATGTGAGTTCTGCCTTATACAATACAGTTTTGTGTTTTACTAAAGTGTAAGACCCTTGATGCCTGGAATTATGTCTTATTCATTTTTGTGTCCCCAGGATCAATGAGCACAGTGCCTTGCACGTAGTAGGGACTCAATATTTGTGAATTGAACTATGCTACAGCATGGTTGTTGTACAAGGCTGTTAAAAGGTATTACCAAAAAAGCACTACATAACTTGTTTTGCTTCTGCTAACAGTCTAAGGCAGATATGTCAATAGGGTATTATCATTATGCAAGTAAATAAATATTGAGTATTTACAGAGAAAAGTATGCGGTTGGCCAAAAAGTTCGTTCGGGTTTTCCCCTAACATCTTACACTAT
Source organism: Pseudorca crassidens (assembly GCF_039906515.1). Taxonomy (NCBI): domain Eukaryota; kingdom Metazoa; phylum Chordata; class Mammalia; order Artiodactyla; family Delphinidae; genus Pseudorca; species Pseudorca crassidens. The sequence goes on along the minus strand of NC_090297.1, from coordinate 107,585,422 downwards.
GTTCACTGCAGGAGTGAAGGAGGGAGAGTGCTTAACTGGGTGGAGATTGGTCTGGAAGAAGTGTTAATTTTCCTCCGGTCAGTCCAGAATGATCGCGTAGAGTAACTAGAATTTCAGTCTTCTCAGTCTAAGTATTTTCATCCCTCTCACCTTTCTAGAACTACCCCGCCTCTTTCTGCTTCTTCCCAAAGGGCTGTGTCCAACTAACTACACCTCAAAGTCTCAAGAGTCCACCGAGTAGCCCTCCAGCTCCGGTTCAAGAACTCTCCAGAACAGGGGCTTTAGGTACACGGGCCAGGAAAACACGGGGTCACGCACGGGGCAAGCGCCAAACTGGCCGCAGCTAGGGGAGTGGCGCTAAGGGCGGGGCTGCTACGGGGTGGGGCGGGGCGGGGCTGGGCGGGAGGAGGCCCGGGGGCCGCTTGGGTGTCACCACCAACCCGCTCCGGCCGGAAACTGGCGCTTGTTTCCGGCCGGACGGCCGAAAACCACCGATCCTGAACCAGCAGCCGGAGTCGAGTGTGGAGCAGGCAAAAAGCCACTGGGGGAGGCCAGTCCAGATCAGTCCCGTCTGGCTCCAGCTCCTGATCCTGTGCGGAACAGCAGCCGCGGTCTCAGTCTCTGCCACCGCCTCCGCCTCCATCGTCGACGGGGGAGGGGCCGGCCGGACCCCGGGGTCACAGCAGAGGAATGAGGAGAGGCAGCCGGGCCCCGCGCTCCGCCCCGGCCTAGGGCCTTGCCCCGGGAGCCGCGAGGGTAACGGAGCCCCCGCCTTGTCACCCTCCCCCGTCTGCTCCCGCCCCTCCCGCCTCTTTAGACTCCCAAACTCTGACCCTCTGATCGCCACTGTTCCCCATCTCCTTTCTGATTATATTTCACCCTGAGCCATCTCCTCTCGGCACCCCCTCTCCGCCCTGACTGTTCCTTGCTTGGCCCCAACCTTTCCGCGGTTACTCCTCCCTTTCACCTGCGTCCCGCCTTCCCAGCCTCCCTTCCCCGTTCGTGGCCTCCCTTCGTCAACTGTGCTGGGCAGTTTGGACGGTCCTCCCTTGTCAGCTAGACTTTCGGGGAGAGATGGTGGAGTTTTAAGGTGGCTAGGAGTGCAGGGTACTACCCTCATTGTAGGATAAAGTTCATTTTAAAGTCTCAATATAAAAGTAAAATGAAAAGAAAACAAGCTGTTCTCCCCTATCGATAGCCAAACTGAGGTGCGTCCAGTAATGGAGGAAGGGAGCGAAAAAGAAGTGTGTGTGTGTGTGTGTGTGTGTGTGAGAGAGAGAGAGAGAGAGAGAGAGAGAGGTTGGTTCTAGGGCAGGCTTATGAACTTTAGAAAAAAGAAAAGTTGCCGTGAGCCGATGGAAACTTTAGAAGCTGATGATGAGTAAGCCGGGGGCTGCGTGATCTCACTCCTCTTCTCATAATTACTAGGTTAACGGTGTGGCTCCGGTCGGGATGGAACGGGATTTGTTTACTGGGCCGGCGTATTTTTAGCTTGTCGGCTCACAAGGACCAGCGCTCTGAGTCTCTCTCTCCGCCTCTCTCTTCCCCTCCGTCTTTCCTTCTCTCTCTTCCTCTTTTTTCCCACCCCTCCCCCCCACCCCCCCACGGTCTAGATAATCTCTCTGGAGCCCAGGTGGCTTCTCTGGGCACAATACAGATATAAAAATTAGGTTCAAAGAAATTTTCTGTAAGAGGTTCTCCCCAGCTTTTCAGGGAGTTTTCATGAATGCAAAGGCAAAAATTAGTTGACTTTTAGTACATATATGTATAAAATACTTTATAGAAAATCAGAAACAGGTAATGTTCAGTCTTTGGCTTCTCATACTGTATATTTAGATCTTAGAGGACGCTGGATCCCTTTGTCTTTCAACCTATTTCTAAAGTGGGAAAGGACAAAGTAGAAGAGGTAGTCGATAAGGCGGGTCCAAAAGGGTAGTTAGTCCTAAATCTTTTAAAAAACATTTTCTATACTGTATTACTTTAAAAAACAGAAACTTTCTTTCCTAATAAGTGAGATTGCATTCTTGATGGGATGGAGAAGACAGCAGGGGCTTATGCTGGGTGCCTAGGGAGAATCAGACTTGTAATTAAACATTTGCTGTGCATAATTTACAAATGAATACATTATGGGCAAACAATTATACTCTTTGTCCTCATTGTTTTTCCGAGCCTTTCTTTTAAAGGTTAGTAACCAACCTGCTGTGCTAGTCTATTGATATTTTGAAGGCTGGACAGAACTGTGAAATAAATGAAATTGATGTTGCTCATCTGGAAGCTGAATACCAGTCTGTTCTAATTTCCGCTAGCTACGCAGCATGCCTCAGAGCACCTCCCTGAGTTAGTGGCCAGTTACTATGTACTTAGAGATTACAAATGAATACACATATTAGCTCATGCTAGGAATAATTGAAATGATAAATACGCTGAAAAGATTTTCCAAAACTGAAATAGATTATTTTTCGATTTTTTCCATTTCGGATTATCAGCACCTTTCTACCGATAATCATCCATTAACATGAATAATTTAGAGTTGAACAGATATCCACTTTGGACAGTACGCATTCAAGCAGGAAGGAAAGATGGAAGGACGATAGTTTCCAAACTATTACTATTTTTGTTGTTGTTGTTGCCTGCTTTGACTTATCCCTTTCATTTAATGCCAAAGACTCCTTTGTGAAGAAAAAAAGTAAACCTTTGCCAAAGAAAGGGCTGTCTACTGACTTGTATAAGGCAAGCTGACCAGTAATGAATGTTAATTACTAGTTGGACTTTGTGTAGTTATGTTACCAACAACGTGGAAATTTTCCTGAAGCTTTATTTCGTTAATCTCTTTCTTTTGGGACCCCTATTGAAAATGACTTAATTTGAAGGGTAATATCTAATTTTTAAAAATCACACATGCTGTTCCAGAGTCTGTTGACTATCAATAGTTGTTTTAATTTATGAGTTAGTTCGTGCCAATATTAGTGATGATATCTGGCAAATTCAATTCATATCTGTATTTAGCAACTTCCCCTAGTTGAACTACATATATTATTCCAGGGGTTAGGGGTGGGGATTGAAGGAGTGAATAAACTCTAGGAATAAGTGTAGCAGCCCAATAGCCCATCACTGTTTTCAGTTCTCAGAAGGCTTTGTTTGGAATTTTGAGATTCAATATATATGTAACTAAGTGAATTATGATGGAGTAACTCAGTATTAAAAATAAGTTTTCAGACTGTTACGGGGGCACTAAGTGCCACTTGTTAAAGTTTTAGAGCTCCTGAATGTCTCAAGCATGCTAAGTATGCTGGCAGAGGACTTTATAAGGGAGCACACGTTCTCCTTACGCCAGATATTCATCCCATCAAGGGAAAAATCCTGAAACAATGCTTTGAAGTGTGACTTCAGCAGTATCTTTCCTATGCAAACTTAGGAGCTGTGGAATGGCAGCCTGGAATCTTTTCAACAGCCCCTGATAAGTCAGACAATTAAAATCTGTGTAACTAGAATGCAGATGCAGGACAGTTTTATCATGAATGCCTGAAATTAGTTGATTTTTTAATATGATAGAAGAAGGAAGTTGATTTTTTTTTTTAAGTAATAAATCCTTGCTGAATAATGACTGAACACTCCTGTGGATAAGGCAGTTTCCAAGTGTCAGTGACAGGCTTTGGGGAGATATAAAAGTTGTAAAAACAGGTGTTCTTGCCCTTGGGACAAGGGTGATGTTGGGGAAGGCAGTATGTAAATGAGAAAGCAGACTATTATAAGCTTTAACATTTAAGAAAAAACATATAAACAAAACCAAGTTTAATGTGCTACAAATGAAGTATGTAGAGATTAGGAAATTCGAAGTAACAAAGTATGAATGAAGTAAATTAGGGAAGATTTCTGAGTCAGTAAAATTTGAAGTGGACTTGGGAGGCTATGGATTACAGTCATAATGAGGCATGGGCTATGGAGTTAGACGATCTTGGTTCAACTTGTGGTTCTACTTTTTACTAATGTGACCTTGGGCAATTTACTTCTCCATCCTTATCTATATAATAGGTGTGAGCATTCCAATAAATAAAATAATTATTCTGTGTTAGGAGTAAAAGGAGATAAAAGGAGATTCTATACTTTCTGGGCAGAAAGTATAGAATGTACAGTGTGCAATGATGGTATGAATGACTAAGTTGTGTTTGTGGGGAGAATAAATGAGAATGACTGGAGAGAATGTGGGTTGGTCAAGTCATGGGTAGAGCAGGCGAGAGGGTGGAGGGGACTCAGAGGCCAGACTCTGTTGGGTGTTGATGAAAGGGTCAATAGAGTCATTGTAGGTCCTTGAACAAAGGATGGCTTTAATGAGAAGTATTGAGCCCTCTGATCCAAGAACTCAGGGACAAGGAGTCAGGCACCGGTAAATTGTGACTCTCCTACTTCTCTTCTGGACCATCCTGGCCTAAAGAGATCAGCCAGGAGACGTAAGATTCCTTGTAGAAATTTTTGTATTTACACACCTTACTCACTATGTTGAGCTCTGCTTGTGACTGTCTGATGTTGTACCAACCTGTGGGGAAGTCTCAAGGCTATGTCTGGATTCTCTTCAAGAGCTTATGGTAAGGGCAGTGTCATGTTTCCAGTGCATTGAACTTTCAGTTATCTCTGCTATTGTAGGGAGCACTAGTTTAGGTAATTCAGAACTTCAGAAAGAAATTTCTTGGTTTGAAAATGCATTATTTTAAAAACCAGACTTATTTTAGTGTTTTGGGGATCATACTGATGAAATGAATTGGCATTTCTAAGCCTGAATTACCTGATAGTGAGGAAAGTATACTGATGGTGAAGAAACGTCAGTCTTGGATTAAAGATTTTGCCTCAGAAATCCATAAAATGAAAAGTCCATATGAGGGTAATTAAGACTGGGCTATACTGAGTATGTTAATGAAGACCAATTTCTTTTCAAAATCTGTGTGTGTCCAATGTGGCCTCAGGCTGTCTGCCTTATTCCTAAGAGCTATTGGTAGAAGATGCCTGTGTTGCAGCCTGAATAAGTCTTTACACACAATATCTGGAAGAGTCCTACTGCGTGATACTGCATTGTTGAAGATTAAGCTGGCTTTTTTTTGAAGGACTTGGGCTTTGTAGAGGCTCTTCAGATATTAGCTCCTTTGAAAATCTATTAGATTTTTCCTCCTGGAGTAAACTTGTTTGAAAATGTGGCCAATTTAAGAAAAAAAAAAAAAAAAGAAAAAGGAATGAGGAGAAGTCCACACTTAAGAAGTAAACAAAAAAATCACACAGCTGTTCTTCCATCCTTGTTCTTTCAGTTGACTTGCTTTCCTTCATCCTTGCCTACCCCCAGCCTTCTCATAATCATTACCAAACTATGTGCTTGTGATGTCATGGGCACAGGATTATTATTTACCACTTAAGTCAGGAGATTGAAGTATCTCTGAGCTAAAATTCAGAGGTGGAAAAATCAGTCATCTTAATTTATACAGTTTAGTTCAGGATTATTTTTAACTGTGTTTTTTAGGATTATCTCTTATACCTTATACTATAAGAAATAGTTTTTGATAGGAGAGACTACTAAGCTGTTATTTTTAGTGATCCTGCTGTGAATTTAGTTCTACTAAGTGGTATGGAGGATTAGGAAAAATGACAGTTTTGTGCCCTTGAAGAATTTACAGCCTAGTTGGGAGTAAGGGGAATAGGAAGGAATGAATACCTATTGAGCCTCTTTATGCCAGAGAAAAATTTAAAATGTGAAAGTGTATTATCATTTGCATAATACAGACCTCATACCATAGGTGTTTTGGGAGTAGAGTACTCAGGTAGTTATGAGTGATGTCACAGAGGAATTGTGACTTACTCCAGATCTTAAAAAAAATTGTATTAGGTACAAGAAATGAAAATGAAGCAAATAACAAAAAAATCATTTAAATTTGGAGCTGAGAGGGATCAAGCAGAAGCCTGGGCACAGGAATGTACTTGGAATGTTCTTGGGGCAGTGATGAGACTGACCTGAGTCGCAGTGAATAGTAGTAAAACACAGGTGGTTAGGATGGTCTGGAGCTATGTTTATAGAGGGTCTTAAAAGTCAGGCTTATAAGTTTAGATCTTGAACAATGGAAAATAGCTAACCACTGAGAATTTTTTATTAGGATTGTAATATGATGATATTGGGAAATAGATTGGCTTGGAGGGAAGGGAGATTAGCAGCTGGGATGTGTGAGGTGATGAGGCCTGAGCTAGAGTTGTGGAGGGTGGGTTAAGGAGGGGAAAGAGTGACAAAGAGATTGTGAAGGAAAAAATTGAAATCAGTGCGGGCTGGATGTGGAAGATGATGGAGAGTGTTCAATCAAACATAATGATAGCATTTTAAGCCTGGGTTTCTGAGATACTGACTGGGGTAAAGAAGTTAGGGAGGTTTCCTCATTTCTTAAGGAAATATGATGAGTTCAGTTTGAGATGTTTTGGATTTAAAGTGGCAATGAAACATCCGAATGAAAGGTGTTCCAGTTGTTAGAGAAGAGCCTACAGCTGGTGGAGCGGTGAGGGTTAATAATGCTTGAAAGTGTTGTTTTGCAGTTCATCAGCATAGATGTGGTAGCTGTAGCCAAGAAGATGAATAAACTCTCTGAAGACTAGAGTTTAGGGAAAGAGCAGAAGGCCAAAGATAGTGGTACTGATAAATACTACTATTCTCCACTCTTCAGGCCATCTTAATTGAGTTTTTCTGTCTCCTTTCATGTTTTCTGTTCCTCTGCTCCCCACTCCATCAAATACCCATTGAATGTCTCTTGTAAGCACTGTCTTAGGCACTAAGGAAGCAGATGAGTCAGACAGGATCTCAATGTCCAAGGGGGTTATGGGTCTAGTGGGAGGAGAGAGATGTGTCAGTATATAGATGGAATGAAGTGTGATAGGTATTGTGTTAGAGGTATGTAGGGGGCAGAGTGGGGGCCTAAAGGTCAGTTCTGCCTTGGACATTCAGAGGTTGGAAAGTGCCTCCCAGAGGAGATGATATTTGAGCTGAGTCTTGAAAGATGAGTTAAGGATATACCCTACAGATGAGAGAGAGAAGTACACTCCAGGCTGAGAAAACAGCATGAACAAAAGCTTAAAGGAACGAAACAGTCAGGCTTCTTCAGGTAACTTTTAAGTAATTATTATGGCTGGAGGACAGGGTTGGAGGGCGGGGAAGAGGCTGGAGAAGTAGGTAAGGCCGATCATGGACAGCTTTATCTTGTGCTACACTAAATGATAAGCCATTTAAGGGTTTTTAAGCATTGGGTGATAAAGTAATTTTCATGTTCTAGAAAGATTATTTTGTTAGTGGTATATAGAGGGTGGATTGGAGAGGAACAAAGCAAAAGACTTTTAAAATAACTTTATTATGTTTAACAGTAATACGTTTGTTGTTGAGTGATCATGTTTGTGGAATCATGGAATCAGAGAACTAGAGGGACTGTTAGGCTTCTTAGTCTCCCTCATTGATTTTCAAACGGAATACCTGAGATTTACTTAGGATCACAGAAGTAGTGAAGTGATAGCTTGGTCTGGAATTCAGTCTTCAGTGGCTGTAATGAGGTAGGTGATTAATAAATGTTAGCTCACCTCTCTCATTCCCTCACAAGTCCCATTGCAGTGTTTGTTCCATTCTGCCACACTGCATTGAGCTAGAAGACAGAAGGACTTCTGTCGTTTCACTCCATTGTCCTTTTTACTAGTCCAAAGTGAACAGTGGTATTTTCCCAGGTCTGACTGAGGAAGATCTGTTCTGAGAGTACCATGGAGAATAGGGACTTTGACCTGGGGCAGTTGGATGCCCTGGAGTGGAGTGAATAGGATGTTAGGATTCTTCAGCGGTAGTGATTCAAATGTAGAAGAATGTCAGGGTATTTGTGTTATTGTGTGTGTAGATGTATTTATCTCTCCTGCTAAGTTGCCTTCAAGTTTTCTTTTAAACTTAATTTTAAATTGTACTAATGAAACTTTTTTAAAAGAAATAAGCTATGATAAATTGGGCACCGAAAAAAGTATATCTAAAAAACAAGATTTGTCATTATACTTGGATTCTAAATCTTTCTTCCCCATGTTTTTAATTTCATTGGATTTTTGTGAAGGTAAATAAATTATTTGGGTTTAAAGCGTGAAGTAAGAGTTTGGATTTTGCGTTTTAGTCTTTTTTGCTGGAGAAAAACAGAACAGGATAGAGGACATCTTAGAGGTCCTTAGATTCCCCTGGGGAAAGTTGGGACATGAGGGGATGTAGAAGGATGGATGCCTTCCACTGGTAAGTCTTCATCGAAACTTAACTGAATTATGATTTCTCTACTCCTTTCTCTGGGCTCTGTCAACATCTCCAGAGAAGGGCCTTGGATTGGATACTGTCCACTTTAGCAGAGCTGCCAATTCTTAATTCTTTCTCAAGTGGGCAAGGGTACATTTTGTTTTTGTTTATGAGTGTTTGGGGGAGGGGTGGGGAGAGAGGCGGCATGGAATAGCTACTCACAGTGAGTCTTTATCTGAATTCCTGTGTAACTGGAAGTTTCCTTGGCTTTGTTTTGCGGCAGATGACTTGGTTACAGGGCATTTAAGCTACGTGGGAAGGTGGTTCTCTCTGCCTTCAGTTATCTGACCTAGGATGGCAATAAAAACTTCCTTTCTGTCCATATATGTCAGCCTCCACCTCACTCTGTTCTAAGTGCCTTTTGTGCACACTAGGTGGGGGATCTGAAGGACGCTCTTCAGTCTAAAACTGAGCTTATCAACTGTTCCCTTAAAGTTTAGGGGAACCAACCTGCTCCTGATTATTTTTGTGTTAATGACCCCCCTATTCTTCCAGTTACCCGCCCCTTTCTTAATTTAAAAATTTTGAATACTAAGATATTTTAAATATTTAGAAAAGTTCAGGGGAAAAAACCCTAACACAATTTTGAGCCCACAACCCAAATTTAATGGATATTAACATTTTGTCATATTTGTTTTAGATCTCTCACTCTCTGTTAGGTATTAGATATAGCCAAAGTCCTACTCTGCATCCTTATCCCCTTCTTCTTTCTTGGGAAATGAATCCTGTTCTGAATTGTTATGTATCATTCCGTTTCATGTTTTATACTTTTTAAAAAAATGTGTAATACAGACACAAACAACATATAGTTTTATTTTGAAATCATAAATAGAGTCATACTGCATGTATATTTTTGCAACCTTTTCTCTCAACATTGTTTTTCACATTTGTGTCCATGTAGATCTAGTTCATTTAATCACCTTAATCTTGAAGACCTTTTTCCTCTACTGTCCTCCCCACTTGCCTCATGAAATAATCCTACCCATCAGAGTCCCAGTTTAAACCCTGTCTTCCATGAAAACTTTCCTGTTTTTTTTCTCCTGCAGGCTGCGATCTTTCCTACTTCTGAATCCGCCTATCATTTTATTGGTACTGATCTGGTGGTGGTTGTATATTCTTGTATTTTAGTTTATTTGTGCCCTTAGCATGGCTCTTCTACTATACTGTGAGCTCCTTGAAAGCAGATAAGTAGTTTATTTTATCTTTGTATCCCTCAGGGGCTTGCCACAGTAACATAAACATAGTAGGCATTTAGTCGCTATTAGTGACTAAATGGTTAACTAATGAATAAAAAAATAAAGACAGTCCTTTGAGTTGGTGAACTGTTTAATTATGAGTGATATAGTGGCCCTAATGAAAAATAAAGCTTATAAAGAAACATTCAGCACTGAAAATTATATAGAAATGCACATAAAAGTTGAGAGCAGTCAAGACTAACTTCCTGTAGGAGATGAGAGCAAACATTCCCTGAAAAATGAAATAGGAATTGATTGGTGATATCATCCCAATGAGGAAACTCCTGGGAATTGATCCTGATGGTATTTGAGGCAATGTGCTCCTGTGGCCAGACACATTTCACTAGCTATCAAATTCTGCTATTGTCATCAAGGTCTTGACACCTTCACTGGAGATTTATATTGGCATTGGGAAAAAGCAGCCTATCTGTTCACTTAATGAATACTGCTGAGAAACAGGAATTCTTAGGCCTCTAAAAAAGAAAGCCTAAATAATGTACACATTTGTACATATATATGTACTTATACTTTTAACAGCACCTTTTTTATTGATGCGACCAGATTGTATCTCAGCAAAATATTTTTAAGCTTTTAATTGTGGAATGTGTAGTACCAGTATAACATTGTTAGGCCTCACGGAAGCCCTTCCCTCCCCCCACCAGGAAGAAATTAAATGTTAAGTTTAACTATAATGAAATTGCAATTTTAGAGGTAAAGTAAGTAAAATATCACCAATGGTTATTGCTTAAACTTATGTTTATGTTGTTATGTTAAATGGTTATTATGTTTAATGGTTATTATGTTAAATGGTTATTGCTTAAGCTTATATTTAATGGTTATTGCTTAAACTTAAACTGTAGTTAAACTTAACATGTCACGTCTTGATTTCCTATGGGGGTTCTGAAGAACATTATTATGGACCTTTCTGAGGGCTAATTCCAAATCTATTTATAATTCTAAAATGCACTTCTGAACTTTAATTTACAACCGATTATCTTTTGTAGTTATCTTTAGCTCAAATTTTTGATAAAATGTTCTTATTTCTCAGCACACATTTAGTATATTTGGGAAGGTTGTAGGGGAATGTGTGAAGGTTATAGGCCAGAGTACCTGGAAGATAAGGCTGAGGTGAAAACTTACGCTGTCAGTAGCTACATATAATTGATTGAATTGGCTTTAATGAGCTTGCAGTTCCTTTGAGTAGATGACCACCCCACTATCCTTTCCTGCCACCCCCATGTCTCTTCTCTAGTCTTGATAAGAGAGATCTGGTGGTGGGAAGAGAAAATTGCTTGTGACCCTTGATTTTATTGATATTTGGAGACTTAACAGGGAAGAGGGTAAGAACCCTGGCTCCTGGCACCAGATTCTTACCCATGGTTCCCCAAACAGTTCTTAGGGTAAGAGCGAGGAGGAATGCGGAAATCAGGAGAAAGAGCAAAGAAACAGCGTAGAGAGCGAGAGTTAGCAGAGGAGCAGAAATGGGAAAAAGGGATATGTATAAAAATTTAAAGAGGTTCTGTTTCCTCTCATCGTTCAAAACCGCTTAGAATTCTTTATAAACCTTGTACCTAAACTATATCAAAGTTGTATCCAGGCCACATACCTACTTGGAAAACATCATATATAGACGTCAGCTTTGAAAGTATCAGCTTTGTGTTCTAAAATAATTCTTTGAAAAGTTAGGTCATTTTAAATGAGTTGGTCTGCTAGTGCCTTTTGAATCATTAATAACTGACTTCAAAGGAAAAGAAAAGAATTCCTCTGAGGCTTTAGAATGAGTAAGTCTTGATATTTACATGAAGATAGTCCCAAGTGAGGAATGAAGGCAAGACAATGGGAAAATATAATGCTACTAACAAAAATATTTTGGATAGCATGCTCTCATTTAAAAACTTTAAGGCTCTAATGAGTTCCTTTGTGAGTGTTTGCTTTCATCTTCTTTGAACTAGGAGCTCACCTGGCTGAGTGTTTGGACTCTTCATTTTCTGAAATTTTCCATCAGTACTAAGGACAAGATTATCTGATATGAAGAATACTTGGTCCCTGTTTACTGTCCAGGGATAGAGACTTAACACACTCCTCAGAATTCTGCAAATAGAATTTGAGGGTTAGACTTAAGATTGGCTGCATCCTAGTTTCTTTGGATGCCTAAAATAAATTCCTAGCTGTTTGACACAAGGTGACCTCTCATTTTAATATTAAGTTCCTTCTCTCTCACATCATCTTTGTAATTTTTGGTAATATACTAGTTCATTATGGAAAGTAAGATTGAAAAAAATCATCTACGCAGATTTCCCTTGATGTTTGCTGTCTGGCTGAGACTATAAATTCCTTTCTACTGAACACCTGCTGTGTACTGGAATTTGGACAAGATGCTCTGAGGAGATGCCAAGGAAGTGTTACCCAATAAATAAACTAAACAAGTAGTAGGAGACTTGGCCCCTTGGGAATATATATTCTGGGTTAAAATAGGACATAGTGTTATATATTTACACACACATATTTAGAAAAAAAGAAATACAGGCTATGTAGTATTATGTATAATCTCACGTAGCATTTTAGAATGGAAAGGAAATTTACATGTTGTCATCATTGTCTGGGTGAGGAACATGAGGCCCAGAATATTTCAATGACTTGTTCAAGGTACTTACCCTCAACAACAAACATTTTGTTAGATATCTGCCCTCTGAAAAGTTAGGCCTCAGGTATAGAAAGAGTTAAAGTTATCAAGAACTTAGTAAGTTATGAAGACTGAATGTTTGCATAAAAAGATAAATAGTAATACAAAGTCATGGGCATTACGTGTCAAGTGAGGGATACAGTTATATAGAGTTATACAGAAGTTTAGAGGGAGTGGGTAGGGAAAATTTTTACCCTTAGGATAATCTAGGCCTTAGAGAAGAGAGAAGACTGGGTAATTATAGAGGGGAAACATTCAAAGTATGAGAACTTTGAGCTGAGCCCATCTTGCTTGGGAGGCAGAACAAGTAGACATAGTGTTTCACCTAGGAGAGCAATGAGATTAATAAAGTTGGAGAGTTAGGTAAATTGGAGAGGGCCTTAAATCTGAGGCCAAGGAGTTTGGTTTATCCTTACAGTGAAAAATTCCTGAGCAGGGAATTGTATATATAAATTAGTATTTTAGGAAAATTGATTCAGCCGTGTGGTGTGAAATGGAGGAAGAGAGAGCAGTTAGAGGACTGTTACAAAAGAGTCTCTACAGGGGTGATGGGAATGGAGAAAGGGGAGAGACTCATGTGATTTGAAGAAAACTAAATAGAATTTGGTAACTGCTTTTATGAAAAAGGATAGATAAGAACAATGCTCATGTTTTTATTTATTCTGGGTTATAGCAGTAGGGGAGCTGGATTTGGTTGGTTTCTGATCTACTCTCCAAAGGGATACCCTGGTGGAAGCAAGCACTGAGTCTAGCCCAACACTCAGATAATACTGAATACAAAGAGTTTAAGTGGCTGGTGTGCATGCCTCGTAAGTAGTGGAACTTGGTGTAGAGCCCATTCTTTTGACTGTTGTTCAGTGCTCTTTCTATTATATCATACGGCTTACGAGGAGGTGGGTCAGGTGGTTAAAAACACAGAGCAAATGCCTGGAAGTGAAATGGGAAGTTGAAGACCACATTATGATGAGGTTTAACCACAAGCTGTTTCAGTTCTGCATAGATCTTCCTTATATTTAGACGCTAAATGTGTATACTTCTGTCAGGCTCGTAATGTAACAGTGATCTAGGTTTCTTAGAGCCATCTTCTTCTGAGTTTCACTTCTTCACAGTCAAGGAAAAAGATTCTTTCAGATTTTGGATTTAATTGCATATATTCTCTGACCCCCAATTTTCAAGATAAAATAGTCCTTCTCCCTGCATGTAGTTAGGTTGCTTTGGTTACAAACTATAGGTGAAGTAGCCTCAAAGGCCACATTAGTCTTTTTGGAGGAGGAGAGTTTTGGACCCAAATCTTTCAAGCTTATTTACCCTGTGAGCAGTTATGAACAGTTTCCTTACACAGATCTTATTACCTAAAAAGGGCAGTAAATACTGTGAATCAATAGGGTATTTTTGCTAATGGTGTGTTTTTAGAGAATTGAATGGCTTTCTGAAGAATCCTTTATGTTTTGTTTTTAAATATGTAGTCAGGTATATTTAAGATGTGACTCCTATTTTTTTTTTTTTTTTTTGCGGTACGCAGGCCTCTCACTGTTGTGGCCTGTCCTGTTGCGGAGCACAGGCTCCGGACGGACAGGCTCAGTGGCCATGGCTCACGGGCCCAGCCGCTCCGCAGCATGTGGGATCTTCCCGGACTGGGGCATGAACCTGTGTCTCCTGCATCGGCAGGCGGACTCTCAATCACTGCGCCACCAGGGAAGCCCGTGGCTCCTTCTTACTCCCTTTTTTTTCCTTTCCTTTCCTTTCCTTTTCTTTTCCTTTCTACCAGGCTTTTATCTATCTGGTAACAGATACCTGCAGATGCAAAATAGCATTTTCTGGATCAGCTAACACTATGTATCTACTATAAGGGTCTGGCACTGTTATGTAATTTCATCAGCCAAGATTAAATATTCCTGGATTTTATGTTAGCTCCCTTGTAGTCAACATATTCCAATGTTTGGCTTCTACAATTCTTATCCCATTTTAATCCTTGCCATGACTCTTCTTTTATAACTTGTGACCTGCCTGGGGAATAAAGGGAAGAAAACTTTGCTATTTAATAGTGAAGACCCTACCCTCAGCTATACCAAGTGTTTTATATAATCATCTCATTTAATACTGATAACAATTCCGTAAGTTAGGTAGATATTCTTATACCTGCTTGCAGGTAATTCATCCAAAGTATTTATTACTATGTTAATAAAATATTAATTCACCAGAATATTTAGGCGCTGTTTAAGGTGCTGAGGGATATCACAGTGAATATCAGATGAGGTTCCTGCTAAGGCACAGAGAAGTTAAATAACTTGCCCAAAGTCGCATAGCAAGAAAGTGGCAGAGGTAGGATTTAGGTATAGAACTGATGGATTCCAAAGGGAATGTCTGCAACAATTATTATCAATACAATATGCTACTGTTTACATGTACTACATGTTCTCTGTAATTGCACAAATCAAGCTATAAAAATAGGTGGGTTCCCCCAGTATTTCTTTTTAAAAAGGCTCTTGATGAATCTGAGAAATAAATCTGCCTTGGTGCTGGCAAGCACATCTGCACAGTAATGCTTTTCCTCTCTTCCCCTCCCCTCTACCCACTCTCTCTGAACCCACTCATACCTGGGCATGAACTGGACAGTGAGACCTGCTTTGGCATTTGGATGTGTTTGTGCTTTGAGCACTGGGAGAGTTTTGTTTGTTTCCTTGACTTCCTTGCCCGCTTGCAAGTTCTTTCTTGTAGCACAATGATGAGTAATGTGTTGTTAACCTCGTGATGTGGTCATGCCAGTTGGAATATTTTTTTCTTTTTCCCTTGGTTCTTTCTGATGAGTATGTGACTCTTGGGTCACACTTGCTTTCCACAGTTCATTCAAATAGAGAAGACTTTCTGTATTCAGAGGACTAGAAAATAGTCTCGAGGTTGAGAAGACTGTTAATATTCAATGTCTTCTGCCCAGCTGAAATCCAGTTTTGTTAGCATTTTAGGTTTATTCTTTAGCAAGTGTGATCCAAGAGAATACTTGTTAGATTATGGCCATTATCACCATGTGCCATATCTGGAATGAGTGGTATTCTGGAGTTAGGAGCTTAAAAACAGGCACAGGGAGTTTTTTCATGAGCATTACCTAGCAGAAAGCATTAAAAGATGGTTAAGTCTGTGAGAGTGATGAGCTAAATTCCAGTAGTTGAATTCTAGGGATTAATAAGGTGGGATCAAGGTTGTAAGTGTCAAAACTATTTAGTATTGGGGATCCAGTCAATTTAGTATTTGGATTCCAGGAATATCTGGGCATGGCTCATGAGGTTAATGAGATGATTTATGTGGGTGTGTCTAGCCTAGTGCTTGATACTTGATTTGGTGCACAGTAAACGTTAGTTAAATCTTAAAAAGATACTTGAATGCTGAGTATTATCACTTTGTCTTCCTAGGGCAGCTTCCTCATCATTAACTGTTCCTTCTTTAGAAGAGTATTTGTTGAGCCTTTACCTGTGGGTAAAGCATTTGGGAAAGGGGTTGGGGTAACAAAGATTTATAATATCAGATTCTTGCTGAGACTTAACATTTATAAATTGAATCAGTTAGGCCTGGCATATAAGGGGGTATTTGTGATTTTGCTTTGCTAGAGTCAACCCTTTGCTTTTTTGATAGAAATAACTTCTTGACCCGTTGGTAGAATTAAAAATGCTTGCTTTTCAATTCAGTTAAACTGGGTTTGATTTTTGATATTTGAGACAGTTGCCTATGATATTTCCTTTTATCCCCTCTCCATTTTTTTTAGTAAATAAGATAATATATTTGAAAGTGTTTTGTGAACCACAGAGCTAGTGGTTGCTATCACCACCACCATCATTACTAATAATAACATTAAAAATATTAATGGAATGGGATTCATTTTTACAGGGGTTGGTTTCCTAGATTAATTTCAAGGAGAAGAACTCAGAGGACAATGGGATATTTGCCAGATGACTTGTGTACTAATTGATACCTTTTGTAGTTTTTCTGGAAGGGAGAAGGAAAAGCAGATACCTGACACCCTGAAAACTTGGCCTGGTGCTATGTCTTCATGAAGGGTTACCTATACTATACCTGGTGCTCTGTGGTGGCAAGAAAATTTAACAGGATTTATCATCTGTTTGACCTTAGAGGCTTATAGTACATTTTACTGGAAGCATCTGTCTACATAGGAAACAACTCATCCCAGTTTATTGGTAAGATCAACCACATTCCTATATTATGGATCTTATAATAAATAACAAAATTATGTTGGTCCAGGATAGTATCTGCCTGGCCTCCCAGTGTAGGAAGATTGAGGAAACAGTGCCTTTGACCAAAATATTTGGTTAGGTGTTATCATTAAAAGCCTTTACAGTCAACTTCTGATGATTGGTGTTCTTAGAGAAGAACATGTGATTTTTATAATCCAAAAGAGCAACTTGTTCAGCAAATTTTGAAAAAACCTATTACTTTAAAAAATTTCCTTGCCATCCTTTTCTGTCTCTAGGCCTGGCACTCAGTAAATCTTTGTTGAATAAAGGAAGTTAGCTGATACTGATCTTACGGTTTTCTCTGGAACCAGCCCATTAGATGAACTTCTAGAAAGCAGGGATAATGCCTTATTAGTTGATGCATGATGTGTCCCCTCCGCTTAGCAGACTGCCTGGCACTGAGGGGGTCCTTAATAAGTGCTTATTGAATGATTGAGTCAGGAGGTTAAAGTTTTCATAAGGGGAGAGTTGTGTGACCTCGGTGCTGCTGTGCCGATGGTGGCCCTTCCTAAGAGGAAGAAGAAATGTAGCTTTTCTGCAAATAAACATGAATAAATGTGAATGCGAGGAAAGTGATTGCTTTGATGCTTCCAGGCATTTTACATTTTTGGACAAGGAGAAGTAATGTGTTAAAGGTTGGTGCTTTATCTCTTGGTTTTTATGTTTTATTCTGTTCAAAGTTTAGTTATTGCTGTGATTTCTTAACGTATGAGAAGTGTATTATAGCTTCAAACTATCAGTAGAAAAGAAAAAATCTCTCCCTATGTCATACATAATTTTATAATTTTATAAAACTTAAATTTTACAGAACTTCAGACCTTAGGGATATAAGGCTAAAAGAATACAGTATTTTCAAATCCAATTTATATTTTTAGTGGTGACGATCAGAACAAAAATGATGATTTGAGCATGTTTTCATGATTTTCTTTATAGATGATTTCCCTTCTCCAATATGGTTTGCTTAAGTGATTAAATTTCCCAGGTACACATTTTTTTCTTTGATATACATCTGTAGAAGTAAGAGATTTATCTGGGTGGCAGGAGGAAAAGACATTTTCATATATCAATCCGCAGTGCAGATTACATGGAGAATTGAAAGTTATCAATATATATGAAGTCAAGTGAAGATTTCTGGAATGGGAGTTAACAGATTTATGTTCTATACACAGTTTTCTCGCTAGTTAGCTGTGCGGCTTTGGGCAAGTCACTTAATCTCACTCACCTGGTTCTCAGTGTTCTTATCTGTAACTTGAGGGTATGGAATGAAATGATCTCTGATATCCTAGTTCTAAAGTCCATAATTCTAGAGTGCCAAACAAGGAAAATAGACTGACTTTCTGTACCTTACCACCAGCCTTGTTCCAAATAAGACCTGAATGTGAAATGTTAATTATGTAAATATATTAGAAGTGTATAACTAGGTAGACTAGACTTGTCAGATTGTATTATATGCTTGTAACTAATTTTATGTGCATAAATATGAGGCTTGCTTGCTTTTTTTAAAAAATAAATTTGTTTGTTTGTTTATTTATTTATTTTTGGCTGCATTGGGTCTTTGTTGCTGTGCGTAGGCTTTCTCTAGTTGTGCCGAGCGGGGGCTACTCTTCGTTGCCTTGCGCGGACTTATCGCTGCTGTGGCTTCTCTTGTTGTGGAGCATGAGCTCTAGTCACGTGGGCTTCAGTAGTTGTGGCGCATGGGCTTAGTTGCCCTGTGGCATGTAGGTTCTTCCTGGATCAGGGATCGAACCCGTGTCCCCTTCATTGGCAGATGGATTCTTAACCACTGTGCCACCAGAGGCTTGCTTGCTTTTAAAAGAGAAATTATTATCACAAAAGGTACAACCTATACAAATGAATGAGACCCAAATAATGCTCAGGATACCCTGGGTTGGAGTTTCTGCTTCTTAACTCTAACCTGGAAATAGAAATAGGTGTGTGTTGGCAGGATTGCTGGGGGATGGGGAGGGTGGTGGTGGCTAGAAGACAGTGTGGGTGAATGTGGATAGTAGTTATAAAAGCAAAGTATTAAAGAGTTCTTCAGCTTGTGGACTTTGCATGGCTAGACTGATTTCATTTTGCTATAAATCCCTGGAGAACTGATATGAACCCTGTATTCAAATTCAGAATATGTAGGTCCAAGCTCCTTGCTATCTGGGTATCACTCAAGCTTTGTAAGCTTCTCTCTGTGTATGTGTTTTCCATCAGAAAAGAGGGGATTAAAAATCTCAAAGGGTATATAATTTTTAAAATTGTTATTAAATGAGGCCATATTTGTGAAAGTGCTTTAAAAACAAAAAATTACAGCGAAAGAGAAGCTATTCTTAGTGAACAGACAGCTGTACAAATGTATTTGTTCATATAGACCTTTATTTTACATGTCTATGGGGTGAATGGTGACATTTGAAACCTGTAAATATTCACCAGCCTATTTTAGGTATAGATGAGCTCTTAGTTAACCACACACATGGACTACCATGAATAATTTAGAACCACAAATATTTGTTGGGCATCTACTATGTGCCAAGCAGTTTGTTAGGCCTGTTTAGAATTTTTAAAAGTATAAAAGAGAGGTGCCAAGCTCAAGGATCTTAATTCTACCTAGAATGTATCTTGTCCTCCAGCCTTACACATCCTAAAAACTAAGTTTGAGAAACTTCCCTAACCCATCAAGGTAAACTAGTTGCTCCTAATACCTCTTCCTACCCCACTGGGCACTAAAAGCATGTTTAGATTTCTCACACCAGACTGGAGTGCCTTGAAGGTAGGACTCTGGCTTCTCTTCTTCATTTGTATCCCCAGGCTGTGGTGGACCCGGCTTGGTAAATTTTGAATGAATGACTGTTAGTCAAATTGGCGAGGTAAATTTCCGGAAGGCCAACTAATATGATAAGGCAATATATGATAACAGCAAGTGCCACTGAATTTTTCACATATTGTACCTGTAGGAGTTCAAATGAGGATTAGATATAGCCAGGAAAGATGGAACAGTGGAACTTGCAGGTGGAGAATTTAAAAAAAAAAAAATAGTAATAAAAAGTGTCTTTCTTTGAACTGAATTATATCATTTTATAAAACGCAGATTTCATTTTCTAATTGAGGCTTTTATAAAAATTAGTAGTTGTATGCTGAAGGAAGTTAATTTATCAGAAGGAATTTACAAAGTGAATTAATTTCCTGTGGATAACTAATCTCAGATAGGATAGTAATTGGAATTTTTTTCCCTTCTGCTATTTCTTCCCTTGAATGGAAGTTCTGTAATTGACAGTGAAATGACCAGTAGTTAGGAATCAAGAAGGGGAGAGAAGGTTGTCAGCTACTGAATATTTGAGGGTTGATTCTAGAGAAATAGTGTGTTTTGCTATTAGACTAGCCTCTGTTGATTTGTAGTATTTATTTTTCTCTCATGTCGAAAGTTCAGGGCTTCCCTGGTGGCGCAGTGGTTGAGAGTCCGCCTGCCGATGCAGGGGACACGGGTTCGTGCCCCGGTCCGGGAAGTTCCCACATGCCGCGGAGCGGCTAGGCCCATGAGCATGGCACTGAGCCTGCGTGTCCGGAGCCTGTGCTCCGTAAGGGGAGAGGCCACAACAGTGAGAGGCCCGCATACTGCAAAAAAAAAAAAAAAGTTCAGTAATGAGAATATTTTTTTAAATAAATTTATGTATTTATATATTTTTTATTTTTGGCTGCATTGGGTCTTCATTGCTGTGCGGGCTTTCTCTAGTTGTGGCAAGCAGGGGCTACTCTTTGTTGTGGTGCACGGGCTTTACTTTGTGGTGGCTTCTCTTGTTGAGGAGCACGGGCTCTAGGTGCACAGGCTTCAGTAGTTGTGGCATGTGGGCTCAGTAGTTGTGGCTTGTGGGCTCTAGAGCACAGGCTCAGTAGTTATGGCACACCAGCTTAGTTGCTCTGCAGCATGTGGGATCTTCCTGGACCAGGCTTGAACCCATGTCCCCTGCACTGGCAGGAGGATTCTTAACCACTGTGCCACCAGGTAAGTCCTATTTTTAAGGGCTCAGTAGAACTTCTGTTTTTACAGGCTATTCTTTTTTTTTTTTTTTTTTTTGTGGTACGCGGGCCTCTCACTGCTGTGGCCTCTCTGGTTGCGGAGCACAGGCTCCGGACGCGCAGGTTCAGCGGCCATGGCTCATGGGGCCCAGCTGCTTCGCGGCATGTGGGATCTTCCTGGACCGGGGCAGGAACCCGTGTCCCCTGCATCAGCAGGCGGACTCTCAACCACTGCGCCACCAGGGAAGCCCTACAGGCTATTCTTTTAAAAGTTGAACTTACTGAGAATCAAACCTTGGGCTATCCTTGACCTTAGCTGAAAGGAAAAAGAAAAAATTCATTGTGTGTGGCAAATAGACATACTGGTCTGGATCTAAAAAAAAATAAACATTAACATGGTTTCTGTTTCTATTCAAGTTACTCTTGTGCCAATATTATAATAATAGACTTTCTCTGTGACTGTCTCTGCCCTTATTTTTCCAAAGGTCACTTCCATTGTACAAGCCTTCCAAATTATTAAATTTCCCAAATAACTGTAATCCAGGGAGCCTTTTATCAGTAGCACTGAAAAGACAAATACCAGTTCATAAGGAGTTCTCTGTGAACTTCTGTCTCATTTGTATATTAACATTTGGCTATTTATGGGATTTGTCTCTTAGAAATTTATTTTGCTGTTTGTAGCCCAATAAAAACTAGAAACTTTTGAAAAGAAATAGTTAAATCTTGTTCTGACTCATACACATACCAGTTGTAGTGATAAAGTCCAGGGGCCAATTCTTGAGTCCTTACTGGTGTGTATACACAATAACATTGTTTTGGGAGTGGTAAATTATATGATCGGGTTAAGTTTTTTTCTCTTGAGTTTGTTTTTGGGGGAGAAAATAGACATTCCCCAAGTATACACTGTAGTGGAGGTAGAAAACATCTCAGAATTGTGCAGGGTGAATAGGATTATTCCAATAATCCAAAAATAGACATTGTGCATGAGATTAGGTGAATATTATAGAGTCTTTGAATCTGGAATGAGGAGAGTAGTAAGGTGGGGAGATAGGGCTGGTAGATTAAGGCATTAGAATTTCGGTCAATATGTGTGAAATTGCTGTTCCTGGAGATTTGGGGATGAAGGAGCTATTTAGCTATGTCTGTACCTCTAGGAGAGGACAGACATTTTTCTTTTGCTCTTTTTTTTGAGGGACCATCCGGTAGAAGATGCAACTAAGGGAGTTCCCTTTACGACGTTTTCTTGAGGACTTGAGGAGTTGAAAGACACTGGAATGGGAGTGATAGAGCATGTACAATGTGTATGTGTTAAGACTGTGCCTTGGAAACAGTTGTAGGACTGGAGGGTTTGTTTGGAGAAGTAGGGGGAGCTTCTGAAGGAGAGATACAGAGGCTGTGTTGGGCACACAGTGGAGTGAGGTAGAGCGCGTGGGAGGGAATTAGGCAAGAAAGCAAATGACATTTTTTGAGGACTTACTGTGTGCTAGGCACTGCCCTAAAGGCTTTTCATATCTTAAGTTATTTAATCCTAACAAGAGGTCTGAAGTGTAGGTATTTCCCCCAATTTAACATGAAGGAACAGAGGCACAAAACAGTCATATTACTTACCCATGATTGCACCACCGTTAGTAGTAGATCAGGGATTTGAACCTAGATCTGTCTGAATCCAGAGCCTATTCTCTCTCTCCAGGTGGAGTTGAAAGGAGTTGAAGCAGTGAGGGTGGACTTTCACATGGTGGACTGCCTGTGTTTCCTCAGTCCTCCTCCCTGGACTAAGTGTGATTTAGTGCAAGTGTTTGGTCTTGGGAGTCAGATTGGCTGGACTCATAAAGATTCTGGTTCTACCACTTTTTAAAACTGTATAACCTTGGGTAGATTATCTAACCTTTGTGAGCTTTAACATCTCCATCTATAATATGGAGTTAACAATACAGACAAACCTCTAAGAGTTGTTTGGAAGTTTAAATGAAAACAGTGTCTAAAACTGTAACACATATTACTTCTTTTCCTTCTTTTCTTCCATTTAGACCCATCTTATTATCTCTGGGTTATAACATTTAGTGATATATAGGTCTCTTTAGTATGGAACTCGGTCAATTCTTTTTTTTCTAAGAAGGTTATATTCTGTTTCTTTCACTTGGAAGGATGTATGTTAACTAAAAACAATCTGCCAAGACAGTCTTTCATCTCTCCCGCCCACCTAGTCAAGAATTGTGTGAAAGTCTAAGGGTTTCTGTCCCTCCTCTTTCTCCCTGTCTGGATTCCTTGGGACTGACATCATAGACGTGGAGGAGTTGCTGACCTTTGAAAATTCTTGACAGTCTTGAATGTTGTGGTTTTCCAGTGAGTTTGGGGAGGAGTTGGAGAGTACTCAGACACAGCTGTAATGCATCACTGGGACCAGGAGAGTGGGTATAGTGTGAGAATGTGGACACTTTGGGGAATGTTGTAGATGGGAGAATGTAGGGTCAGTAGTTTCTCACGCATTTTAACATAGCTGTATTATCTACAGTCGGTATTTAATTTTAAGTCACTTTTCTCTGTTACTAAGTAGTTGGGCACTCAGATCATGCAGACTGGTTTTAATATTAGTCTGAGCTAAATGTTTAGGGAGAGAAATCTGTTGCAAATAAGATCATATTACAATCTTAAGCAAATGTATTTGAGATGAGCAGCGTTTACAACACTATAAACACTTTGAGATGACTTGCCTGTTTACAACACCGATTATCTGATTATCGACAATACTGTTTTGTGTGTGTGTGTGTGTAGTGGGATACTGTACAAGTAGAATTCAGTTCATCTGAACAAAAACTGAGTACCTCCCAGGTGCTTGGATGCTAGGAATACAGGATGAACAAGACAAGATTCCTGCCCTCAAATTGCTCATGGTTTAGTGGGGAGAGAGACATGTAAATAAACACAAATACTGTGCAGTGTGATAAAGAATATGATAGAGGTAGAGTACAAGATGTAACACCAAGGAGGAAGCAGGCACTTTAACTTGAGAAGCCAGGGAAGGTGTTGCAGATGAGGTAGTACTTAAGTTAGCCTTAAAGAAGAGATAAGAATTCACCTGCTAGGCCAGGAGTTGTTCCAGGCAGAGGGAACAACATTCACAAAGGAACTGAAATGTGAATCACGTAGTATATGCTTGGGGAACTACCAGTACAAGGAGGGGAATGATGGGAGGTAGATAAGGCTGGAGGGTTAGGTAGAGCTAGATCATGAAGGGCCTTGTTTGTCATGTATAGGAATTTGGATATTAAGCTTTAGTCACTGAGGATCCAATAAAGAATTCAGAGCAGTGGGATATAATACTATCATATTTGTATTTTAGATTGATCAGCCTCTACAAGCAACCATTGTGAAAAGTGGCTGGAGAGAGGAAGAGGGAGAAATTAGGAAGCTACTTACTGGGGTCCAGGTTATGAACATCTGAAGGTGTTGGATGGATTTGAGAATTTTTTAAGGTTAAAATTAGTAAACCATAGTAAAGGACTATTTGTGAGCGAGGATAAGGCACAAGAGAAATCCAGGGTGGTTCCCAGGCTTGTGACCTGAGTGATAGGAGGGATGGTGGTACCACTTGCTAGAATAGGCAATACCAGAAGAAGAATAGCTTGAAAGGGTGGGGGACAGAGATAGAGAATGGGCTCATTTTTTTAATGTGCTGAGCTTGAAGTGCCTGTGGGATTCCTGGGTGAGTTGAAAGAGTTGGGGACTGTGAATGCATTTTTTTAAATGAATGAATGAATGAATGAATTTTTGGCTGCGTTGAGTCTTCCTTGCTGCGCACGGCCTTTCTCTAGTTGCGTTGAGTGGGGGCTACTCTTCGTTGCGGTGTGTGGGCTTCTCATTGTGGTGGCTTCTCTTGTTGTGGAGCGTGGGCTCTAGGCGCACGGGCTTCAGTAGTTGCAGCACGCGGACTCAATAGTTGTGGCTTGTGGGCTCTAGAGTGTGGGCTCAGTATTTGTGGCTCATGGGCTTTAGAGTGCAGGCTCAGTAGTTGTGGCACATGGGCTTAGTTGCTCCACGGCATGTGGGATCTTCCTGGACCAGGGCTTGAGCACCACTGCACCACCAGGGAAGTCCCTACAAAGAGATACTTTGGATAAGCAGTAAGGAGGATGGTGATGATCTTATCTATAAGACAGTGGTGCCGTTGTCTTTCTATAGAAGCCCATTTTAATAGGTCGAGGACTGACCATAAGATGAGAAAGTAGCATCAGTGACTGTAGTCTAATTTAAGGAGTTTTGCAGGGAAGAAAATAGCAGCCAGCAGGTAGGGCAGAGGAGGAAGCCTGAAGGAACTCCTTTTGCTTCGTTTCATTATTTTTTCTGTGAAGTCAGAGGGAAGGTCATCTACCAGGAGTAAGGGAGGTAATAAGGTTTTGGTGGGAGGCTCAGGGAGAATGGCAAAGGTGTGGGGTAGTAGCTGAGAAGACTGGTTAGGTACCAAAGTCAAGCAAAAGACTGCAGTGTTTCACTGAAAGGAATGAGATGGAACGCCATATATCTGTAGTCACTTTACTCTGTAGTATTATGTGATCTTGTCTTGTACAGTAGCCCTATTTAGTAGCAGAGAAGTTGAATGTAGGGTCCATCCAGGTTGGGCCAATGAAATGGAAGGATAAGGATAGGTTTTTACAGGAAAATAAAGTCATCACTCATTGTGTTTATGTTCAGGTAGGTAAGAAGGAACAAAGTGGAATCTATCTGTTTTTCTCAGTCTTCTCCGCTCTCATCCTAGTCTAGCTCACCATCATCTCTTTTCCAGCAGTTTTCTAAACAAGTCTCCCTAAATCCACTTGTGTTCCCTACAAACTATTCCCACTGCCACCAGGATGATCTTTTAATGATTTAAATCTGATCATGTCCTATCCCTGCCTACAACCCTTCAAAGCCTTCTCATTACTTTTAGGATAAAATCTCAATCTTCATTAGGGTCCACTAGGGCCTTTTTTTTTTTTTTTTTTTTTTTTTCCGGTACGCGGGCCTCTCACTGTTGTGGCCTCTCCCACTGTGGAGCACAGGCTCCGGACGTGCAGGCTCAGCGGCCATGGCTCACGGACCCAGCCGCTCCGCGGCATGTGGGATCTTCCCGGACCGGGGCACGAACCTGCGTCCCGTGCATCGGCAGGCGGACTCTCAACCACTGCGCCACCAGGGAAGCCCTAGGCCCTTTCTTCATCCTCATTTTGCACCATTTTCACTTCTGTGTTCCTCCTTGCCACAGAACATTGATATGTGTTTCCTCTGCTAAGAGCATTCTTTCTTTCTTAGTTTGTCTCCAATGCCTACTCGTTCGTCAGTCCTTAGGTGTAATGTCACTTTCTTGGGAAAGCTTTTCCTGACTCCCTATAGGCTATAACACCCCTCCCCCCAATATTTTTCCCTATTATAATTGTGAAATTTTGTGGGTTTTTTCCTCCATACTGGAAGCTTTGTGAGGATAGAGATTATGTCTAGTTCATGGTTGTGTTCCTAGTCCTGACCGTAG
The DNA here is from genome assembly GCF_039906515.1 of Pseudorca crassidens. Lineage (NCBI taxonomy): Eukaryota > Metazoa > Chordata > Mammalia > Artiodactyla > Delphinidae > Pseudorca > Pseudorca crassidens. The sequence goes on along the minus strand of NC_090297.1, from coordinate 107,559,429 downwards.
TGCCTGACATAGAGTAGGCACTCCATGAATTTTTGTTGAATTAATGAATAAGGTGGTTAAGGAATTGGATGTCTTAGTCTGAGGTGAGGATGTCTTGAGGTGAGGTAGCAGGTTTAGTAGTAAGGGAAAGCTGGAGGGAGATGAGGTTGTAGACAGAGTAAGATGTTAGGAGTTGAAGATTTAGAGGTGGAATGGTTTCAGGGCATGGCAGGGTCCAGGACTGAGTTGTTGAAGTGGAGATGGAGGTCTTTGCATTTGATGAGGTTATGAAACTCTAAGGCAGAAATGTTGGATGGATTATGCAGGTGGGTGTTGAAATTGCTCAGGAAGGTGGTAGGCTTTGAACTGAGGAAAATATAAGGCAGGTGTCTAAGTCATTAATAAACACTGAGAGATAGGCACAGCCCTTTCCTATGGTGAAAGAATTGAATGGATAAGAATCAGTGCAGTTCTGGGAATCAGTAATGACTTAGTCCCTAGGGAAGCAGCATGGTACAGTAGAGAGAGCATGTGTTCAAAATATCTGGGTTCAGACTTTGGGCAACCCACCTGACTTTTCAAACCTTATACCTTTCTCTACTTGTAAACTGGGAATAATAAGCCTGCTCTAGGGGTTTTGTTGTTAATGAATAAGATAGTGTTTTTGAAAGTGCTTACTTAATATTAACTTGTTAGTTTTTATTCTTGATTGCTGTCATCACTTCAAGAGGGCATGAAAGTGTGGAAGTAGGGATGAGAGGCAAAGATAGCAGCAGAAGTGAATTTTGAACAAGGTACATGACTTCATTTATTCCACTAGTTGAGTTTGTACTGTAGGGTCAGCATAAACATTTATGAATGAATACAGGTAAAAGCAAGTATTGATATAAGGAAGAATTTTGTAAAAGAAAAAAAAAGGCACTGGCTGGCTTATGATAACATTGCAGTGTTGACCTACAACACATTTTTATGGAAAGAAATGCTTTATCTGTTCCTTTTCCATGAAAATTCCATCATTCCTGGGAGTAGATTTTATTGTTCTAGAGAAGAGATCAAGGACCATTATGTGAGAGAGAGAGGGGGCTGGTGATTTAGTTTAAAAAAGCATTTTCTAACAATTAGAGCTGTCCAACAATAAAATGGACATTGTGGCAAAGAAATGAGTCTCCATCAGAGCTTGTATTCATGTGGAGACTGGATGATTTATCTGTCAGAGATGCAATAGAAGGATTCTTGCATTGGGGCAGACATTGGTTTAAATAATTGCTAAAGTCCCACCAATTGGAAGGTTGGAGGATTTTGACTCCATTTTAGATTTGTCTAAACACCATTCAATCAACAAATATTTGAGTACCTCTTCTGTTTCATTTTGAAAGCCAGTGTTTTGTTTTCTTTTTTTTCCTTCCTGTGTGCTGAGTCAAGGACTATGAGTCTTAGTCATTGCCTTGGATATTCCCATTTGGAATTTAAGAAGCTCAAGCCAGGTGTTGGTGGTGATGTAACAAAAGCTGCAGTCCTCACCTGTTGGGTGGGCTTAGGGTGGAGTCCATGGCATGCACCTGGAGACATCAAATATAAGAATGGGCTGCCAAGAAGTTTGGTTTAGTGCTTCGAATTTTTGAGCAAGTCATTCTAGATAATGTTGGACCTTGAAATTATTTATTTATTTATTTTTCAGATGACTTACTCAGAATTAATTCTTTTTTTTTTTTGGAAATTATTTTTTAAAAATATTATTTTAAAACTTTTTTTTTTTTTTTTTTCCTGTATGCGGGCCTCTCACTGCTGTGGCCTCTCCCGCTGCGGAGCACAGGCTCCGGACGCTCCGGCTCAGTGGCCATGGCTCACGGGCCCAGCCGCTCCGTGGCATGTGGGATCCTCCCGGACCGGGGCACGAACCCACGTCCCCTGCATCAGCAGGCGGACTCTCAGCCACTGTGCCACCAGGGAAGCCCTAAAAATATTTTTTTAAAAGAATATCCTACTACTTTGGCATATGAGGTCTACGATGCCATGACATCGATGGTATTCATTGGCTTCTCTCACTCAAAAGCCTCTGGCTGGCTGGGAAATTGCCTATAAGCCTGTGGCTTAATCAACTCCTCTCTTCTGCTGAGTACCTTTTTGTTGATTGTTATTTGTGTACTTACTGTATATTTCCCACATCCTTTCAGTAAGTTATTAGAGTGGCTTTACCAAGTTCCTTTGCATGTTTTTTTAAGAGAGAAGGTTGAAATTCATTTTGCAGCTGTGCTCTTGGTTTTAGATTATTCATGTGTTTAAGTTATTTGGGCTGCTACCATGCCCTGTGACCTAAGACAGTGACTAAAATGGGCTTGAAGAAGGAATTCTTGTCTGTATTAGAGGAAAGGGAAACCACTCATTCATCTGTGAATTTTGAAGGAATTTAATTGTTAAGTATTTTATCTGAGGAACTAAGTTGTTTAAAAACAACAACATTTTGAATTTGAGACATCTCAGGCCAAAAGTTCTTTATGTAATGGTAGTCTTTTCTGACAGTTGTGATATTAAAATGGAAGTAAATTAGACATTGATAATATGCAGACCAAAAGAGAATGTAAGGATCATGGTTTCTGAGGCTGTAGTGAACTAAAGAAGTTCATTTTTTAAACCTGGGAAGAATCTTAGAAGTCATCGAATCCAAGTCTAGGATATACAAGAAGCAACTGACACCCTGTAAGTAATTTGACCGAAGTCACCCAGCTAATATATATAAGTGTAGGTAGAACTCTTCTGATACGAGGGTGGTGGAAGTGTCAGTATGTTGATGTCTCTTTAGAAAGGAGAGTTTGTAAAACTTTGAGAGATGGATTGGGACTGGGACAGACCATTAGAAATAGTGGGGTGATGTGAAAGATGAAGTACCCTTGAATTTCTCTTCTTTTTATGTTTTTTTTAAAATTTATTTTTGTTTTTATTTATTTATTTTGGGCTGTGTTGGGTCTTCATTGCTGGGTGCGGGCTCTGTCTAGTTGTGGTGAGCGGGGGCTACTCCTCGTTGTGGTGCGCGGGCTTCTCACGGCGGTGGCTTCTCTTATTGTGGAGCATGGGCTTTAGGCGCGCATGCTTCAGTAGTTGCAGCTTGCAGGCTCAGTAGTTGTGGCTCGCGGGCTCTAGAGTGAAGGCTCAGTAGTTGTGGTGCACGGGCTTAGTTGCTTGGTGGCATGTGGGAACTTCCCGGACCAGGGATTGAACCCGTGTCCCCTGCATTGGCAGGCGCATTCTTAACCACAGTGCCACCAGGGAAGTCCCACTCTCACATTTCTGATCTTCTGAATTAAGCCTCAAATTGATTGGTTTGGTGGTGGCTGATGTGGAGGTTCAGTTAGTCATTTAATCATTTATTCATCAGGCGTTTATTGACTGTCGACAGTAATGTAGATGCTGTGCTAGATGTTGCGGCACGAATAGGAATTAAACATGTCCCTCTGCTCCTGGACCTCTTGTACTCATGGAACAGTACAAGAAGGAATACTTTATATTTTGCCATCTCTCTCCAAAAAAAAAAAATTTTTACATGAAGTTATTAAGTTAATGGCCTACTGGTTTTATAACCCACAAATCACTGCTTTTCATTTGCCTTACTATTTCTAAGGAATTTAGATAATTAGGATCTGATCACACTACTAAAGAATCTGTGTCTTGGGGTCAGGGGAGGTGTGATGAAAAAGTACCTGAGAATCACCCTTAGAGTTTAGGTTGTTTAGAAGGAGATGCTTCTGAAGAGACAGTCATCTGAGCCACTCTGTTGCCTTTGAGAACTCTACTTTTGGCATTCCGCCAAAGCAGGGGACTGGTGGGTTTGGTGGGGCAGGTATGTGCCTGGTGACTTTACCAACAAGTCCTCTTTTACAGAGAACTGTAAACCTGTCTGAAGTGGCAGATTTTGGTGAGAAGTTGTTTTTCACTCGGTTATTGCTCCCTCCGCTGGGACTGCTAACTTCAGAGGAATGTGGATTGGTGCCAGGCCGACAGGTCAGGGACATAGTTTCTGCCAAAGTCAAGTCTGAAAGAAGCGATCTTTTTCAGGTGAACTTACTTGGTGGTCATTTGTCCTGAGTGGAGAAAGGCATGTTTCCTGGGTTCATGAAGTTAGTGGACAAAGATTGACGTTTGTTATGAACCTTTGGGATCTCCACTCTGCTTTGCATAATCGCAGATTGTTTTATTTTGAGTATTCTTATTTTTAAAAATTTTTTTGGCCGCGCTGCTCGGCTTGTGGGATCTTAGTTCCCCAACCAGGCATCGAACCCATGCCCCCTGCAGTGGAAGCACAGCGTCCTAACCATTGGACCGCCAGGGAAGTCCCTATTTTGATTAAGTTTAGATATCAGTTTGCTCCTCCCATTTCCTCAGCTAGCATCAGAGTACTAGTCAACTCTAAAGTTACTCAGTGTATAGTATTCATTCATTCAGTAAAATGTTTGCTGAGAGCCGTGTGCCAAGCACTGTGCCAAGGGATACATGCTGGGGATACATTAGTGGACAAAACACACAAGCTCTGTACTTTCAAGAAACTTTTACGTTGGAGGAGGAGGCTAGACAGCAACCAACTAAAATAATTTCAGGGTATATCAAGTGCCAAGAAGGAAATAAACAGGCGCTATGTAAGAGAATAATGCAGGGGGGGAATTCTTCAGGGTGGTAGTCTGCTGCTTCCTTCCATTAGTTTGGATAAGCAAACTGATGGCTAGAAATGTAATACTCTAGAAAGGTAGAGGAAGAGCATTATTTGGAGTGGTATTATGGTTTTGTGGTTAATGTAGTAGTTAAGAAATTAATATAGGTGAAGTGGGTGAACTGTATGTAATGGATGGTAACTAGACTTGTGATGGTGATCACTGTAGTGTTTATAGATGTTGAACTGTAATGCTAGACACCTGAAACTTATATAATAAAAGGAAAAAAAACTAATGTTAATGAGAAATTAGGAAACTAAATGTTACTCTTTATAATAAATTCTACTGAAATGAATGAGCTAGGATAGTTAGTTTCCCCATTTGGTTAGGAAGCTGCTGAAATTGGGCTATGATCATCCCGTTCCAGTGTAATTTGGGCCTTATGTGTTTATTTCCTCCTCAGGTGGAGGCCTGAATTTTGATCTATGTCCTCCCTACATCAGCTGCCTGAAAGTACTTAATGATCACATGACCCTGGACATGGATGCTGTCCTGTCAGATTTTGTCCGTTCCACAGGAGCAGAGCCAGGGTTGGCCCGAGATCTCTTGGAAGGTAAGGAGTCTTTGGGGGAGAATGAGAAGAGAGAAAATAAGATGTGATATTTATTGTTAGGATGATTTGGAACATTTAAGGTGAACAGAAAGACACTTTGTGTATGGTAGGCCTTACATTTAAGTTACTTCTAATAATCTACTTTGTGTATTACCCACCATAATTTTAAAATGCAAAATTCCCTTTTCACCTTGAATTTTTGGGTAGCTTTCTCCACTGTCAATTTAAGCTCAGGTAATGCAAGTGAAATTTGATATTAGTCCACTAATAATTAATCCACTAAAACCATAATTTTAGATCTGTAAGACTTCTTTTTTATGTATAAATGATTAGATTTTCATATTTGGGATCATTCATGTTTTTTGTCTTTCCTTCCCTAACTTGTATGGGTCATTCTATATAGAGTGGATTAATTTAATGTTTTCATTTAGCTGCTTTTGTTTACTTATATCTGTATGTATACGTAAGTGTGAATGTTCTAGATTTTAAGGTCCTTTAAGGCTTGGCCTCATGTCAGTAGGATTCTTTGTTTGGAGTCATAGTTAACAGATGCTTTTTGGTGAAAATATATAATGACGCAAATAGGTGAGCCTGTGGGGGAAGGAGCAAGTTCTTAGCACACATAGGTAATTTTCTAGGTTGTCAGCCCTTAGTAAGGTGTGGCAATATGACATTTACTTAGGCACCTGTGAGAATAAGGTTGGTTTGGAAACGGAAGATCAGGGTTTAAATTCTAGTTTGATAATTCAGTATGGCTTTGCCCTTAACTTGTATTTTCAGTTTCATCTCCTACTACCTTCTCCCACAGTTCCTGTGCTCCAGCCAGGCCTGACCTGTTTCCTTTCCCTGATCATATTAAGTTGTCTCCTAAGTCTGCAGTGTCCTTTCCTCCATTATTCTCTTGAAATTTTCCTCATCCTTCCGGATTCAGCTCAAATGCCTTCTCTTCCTCTTGTAACATGTGTTGAACACTTCTATGTGTTCAATATGTGTGAGGCACTTGAAATATATTACTTTATTCTCACAACCATTCTGCAAAATAGGTTTTATTATCCCAGTATTACAGCTTAAAAACTGAGGTCCAAGAAGTTAAGTAGGATTTGAACCTAGGCCATCTGGTTTCAGAGTCTGGCTTTTAACAAGTGTGTTACAAGTTAATGCTTGCATGTCGTCTCTCTTTCTCTCACACACACCCATGTGCACACACACTCATACTATGAAAGAAAAGTTGAGGGTGCTGTGGAAGTTTAAGAGAGAAACCTAATTTGGATATAGAGTTCAGAAAGGCTTTTTCTGAAGAAGTGACATGTGAACTGAACACAGAAGGATGCACAGGAGTAGCAAGACAAAGGGATGTAGCACAGAGTGTTTATGTAAAAAAAAGTAGCTTATACAAGGACCCTGAGGTGGGAGAGAGTTTGGCACTGCTAGTGAGCGAGGTAGGAAGAGTAGTACAAGAAAGAGTGGTAGGAAGCTGGTTAGATAAGCAGGAAGCAGAATATGGGGGGCCTTTGTAGGCCGTGGTAAGGGTTGTGCATTTCAGTGTATGTTCGGTGGGAAGCTGGTGAAGGATTTTAATCAGGGGAGAGAAATGATTGGGTTTGAGTTTCTGAACAGTGTACTGATAAAAGATACGGAACCGATTGGAAGGTGGCCAGAGATGAAGTGGTAAAATCAGTTAAGAATGTTGCCATAGTTCAGGTGAGAGGTGATGGTGACTTGGACTACAGTGGTAACAGCAGAGTGAGAAGTGGGTAGATTTAAGGTATAATTTAGAAAGGGAACCAAAGGATCTGATCCTCATTTTCTGTCTCTATCTTTCTGTCTCTTGCTTTTTCCTTTGAAAGTTAACCCTGGTTGTAGTGTAAAGAACAAATTATAGAGGGGAGGGGACTAAGAGTAGAGAGACTAGGGAGCCCCCTCCCAAAAGACCAGGTGAAAATATGAGGACCTGAATTGGGGTAGTGACAATAAAAATGGACAAGAAAGAATAGATTTGAGAAATGTCTCAAGGGTACAAACCACCTTGAGAACTGAGTAGATAGTGAGGGAAGAGAAGGAGTGGGGTCTGAGGAATGGTGAAGAGCTGAAATGACTGTAGTTTCTGGCCTGGAGGGGTTGTGATGCCATTACTGATTTAGGGACTATAGAAGAAGGAGAAGAAGCAGGCTTTAGGAGGGAAGATGATGGACGTTCAGTTTTAGACATGTTGACTGTTAGGAGGACCTGATTTTAAGGACTTTAGCAGACAGTTGGAGATAACTATCCAGTGCTCAAGACAAATCATTTATTCATTCATTGGTTCAGAACAAAAGTCCTCCATTCTTTAACAAATATTTATTGAGTACCTATTATGTACTAGGTTCTAGATGCTTGAACAAAACAAAACAAGCAAAAATCTCTGCCCTTACATTCTAGCCTGAGAGATAGTCAATAAACAATAAACATGATAACCAAGTAAGTTGTAAAGTACATAGTATAAGGTGTTAGGTGCTGTGGAAAATGGTAAGGGGAATAATGAGGTAGGTTGTGATTTTTAGTTGGGTAGTCAGGGTAGGCCTTTTTAAGAGTGTGACATTTGAGCAAATATCTGAAGGAGATGAGGAATTGTGTAGATATATTGGAGAAGGAGCCTTCTAGGCAGTGGGAATAGTTGGTGGAAAGGCTGTAGGTGGGAGCAGGCTTAGCACATTTCTGGGAACAGCAAAGAGGCCAGTATGACTGACGCAGAGTGTAGAGTGAGCAAAGGGAGTTGGAGCAAGTGGTGAATCTAATGGTTCAGAAATAAATTCATCTGGCATGGATGATTAATACAGCTTAACTGGAGAATTATAACAAGAAGCATAACAGCAATGGCAGTAAATACATATATAACACTTTCTGTGTGCCAAGCACTGTTTTAAGTGCTTTCAGTTAATTTAATCTTCTTAACAATCCTATGTGGTATCACTTCCACTTTCATAGCCAGGGAAGTTGAAGCACAGAGGAAAGGTTAGAAAAGTAAGCTAAGTCATAGAAAGCCTTGAACGTCAGACAAAGGAGGCTAAACTTTATCCTGTAGGTAGTGGTAAGCCACTAAAAATTTGATTATGGAACTGGAATGATCAGAATTGTGCTGTAGAAAGATTAATCTCATGGGATCCTTTAGAGTAGATTGGAGGTGGGACACTAGGTGATATAGGAATTGAATTAAGGTGGTGACAAATGGAATAGAACAGAAAGAAGTGTGAACAATTATGCAATATGTTATTTATTGACTAATTTAACTGGAGAAAGCAACTGAAAAATCTGCTGTGACAAATCTATCCTTCGGGTGTTTTCTTCAGCAGAGTAGTGATTCTTAAATTTGAGGGGAATTAACAATTCCCTTTGATAACCTGATGGCAGCTATCAGCTCTTTCTTTAGAACACACATACCTATAACTTTGTATACAGTTTCAGGTGGTTTAGGACACCCCAGAGCACATCTAGGCTCAGAACTCTCTGGATCTCAGAATTAGGAGACCTGGGCTTGAGTCCAGCTGAGGCCCTGGTGTGAACTACCCGTGACTTTGGGCAAGTAACTCTACTTCTTTAGGCTTCATTTCCTTTATCTGTAAAATGAGGTTACTAGGTCTCCAAGGGCCCTTTCAGTTCAGAGAAACAAATTCTGTATGCACACAGGGCTTTCTTAGGAAATAGACAATAAGTAAATAAAGAAGTTGTGGTATTCCAGATCGAAGTGTTATGAAGGAAATTAAAGTAGGGGAAGGAAAAGGAGAATGACTGAGGTACGCATGAGTATATGCTCGCTGGTTTTGATAAGATGCTTAGAATGATGGTTCTGTATCTTTCCTCAATTTTTCTATACTCTTAGCTCCCAATTCACTTTTTGCTTTGTGTCCTGACAGGAAAGAATTGGGATGTGAGCGCCGCCCTCAGTGATTTTGAACAGCTACGTCAGGTCCATGCTGGGAACCTGCCCCCACCCTTTAGTGAGGGGAGTGGTGGCTCCAGGACCCCTGAGAAAGGGTTTTCTGATAGAGAGTCTACTCGCCCTCCCCGACCCACCCTACAGCGGCAAGATGACATCGTTCAAGGTATTGGGGTGCTGAGGGCTGTTTCCATATGCGGAGTAGAAAGAAAGGGAGGCAGCTGCTGACCAGTCAGAGAATTTAGTGATCCTTTAGAGATGATTCCATTCCTCCCCCACCTCCCCAACCAAATGATCAGAGGTGACAGTCTGTCCAGATGCTGGAACCCCTCACTTTCTGCATCTTGAGTGCCATCCTGTATAAATGCCATCTTCAAAGAGATAGAGGAAGAAGAATAATGATCTAATTGTTGAGATAAGGTACACATAAAGATAGAATTCAAAGGATCACTATCATCTGCCCCTTTGGAGGATATTTTGTTAATATTTATTAGCATCTGTCAAAATTTTTAAATGCACGTATACTCTATCTCAGCAATTTTGTTTCTAGGAATTTATCATATATGTGTTGTGTGTGTCTGTGTCTGTGTGTGGTGTGTATCCTTTTAAATAAATACATACTTACCTAATTCATAAATAGACACAAAGACATGTAGTGTAAAGCTTAAAAGTTAAAGCTTGAAAACAACTTTTAATTATCCATTAATAGAGGAGTGGTTAAATAAATTGTAATCATCCATATTATGGAATACTTGGCAGCCATTAGAAAGAATTAAGTAGAACTTGATGTGCTATTTTGGAAAAATCTCTAAAATCTATTGAGAAAGGTAAGATGCAGAACAATATATATAGCATGTTCCTGTTTATGTTTTTAAAAATTGTTATAAAAGTTGTTTGTGCTTCTATGTGCATAAAAAATTCTAGGAATTCCCTGGTGGTCCAGTGGTTAGGACTGCGTGCTTCCACTGCAGGGAGGCACGGGTTCAATCGCTGGTTGGGGAATTAAGATCCCACATACCACGCCGCACGGCATGGCAAAAAAATTCTAGAAGGATACAAAACATCGCCTCTGGGGAAGGGATCAGGAATTTTGAATGAGAGGGACATTTCTTTGTAACACTTCAAACCTTTTGGTAGTATTTTGATTTTTTACCATGGGCATGTGGTACTTTTAAAATACCTTTAAAAAGAGTTTAAAAAATAACACTATAAAATAACTTTAGACTAACTACTTACTTTATGCATCATCCCTGGCAGATATTGGATTAAGACCTGATACCCAATATAATTTTTAGCTCTTTCTGATAGTCATTATATAACTCAAGCCATGCAAATGAATTTCAATACTATACTGAGCAAATTATTATCACACTGGAATATCTGCTGGAGAATTATAAGTGCCATGTATTCAAAACAAATGAAATAATTTGGGGCACTATCTATATTACCGCCTTCCTCTGTAGTATGTTAAGTAAGAATTGACTGTACCTATAAATTTCTGATAAATATGAGCATCAAGAATAGTTGTAGTAAATAATGTAAATAAATGTTATTGATGGTAGATAAGAAAGTTCCTGAATGTGTAAGATTTGTCATTAATTTTCTATAATGGAAATCCTTTTCTACATTCTCCAAGGCCCTGAAAATTATCAGAGAGATTATTTGACTCAGTGTAGCCAAATGAAACTCCATTTCCCTTATTCCCTCTTCCTCCCACCAAACAATGACTAAGTTGCCAAATGAAGGGTCCCTATTACGTTGGGAAATGGAAGTGGAAGAAGACAGTGTCGTGGAGAGAAGTTCAGGCAAAAGGGTAGAAAGAGGAACGTATATTTGGTGCTAATGCGAGTGCCTGTGAAAAGGCCACTTTCTATGTTTCTCCAACTGTGTTTGGCATGAGAAAGAGGGTCATGAAATTTGGTAGCCAGTTAGACTTACAGTTTTTCCCTGACTGGAAACCTTGTCAAGAGGTAACCATCACCTCATGAGTGGAAAGTTCTCTGAGTGGGTTGTGTTTGTTCTAAGGTGACTCCATTTCTCATTGCAGAAAAACGCCTGTCTAGGGGCATCTCCCACGCCAGCTCCAGCATTGTTTCCCTGGCCCGGTCCCATGTCTCCTCCAATGGTGGGGGTGGGGGGAGCAGTGAGCACCCCCTGGAAATGCCCATCTGTGCCTTCCAGCTTCCAGATCTCACTGTGTACAATGAAGACTTTCGCAGCTTCATAGAGAGAGACCTCATTGAGCAGTCCATGCTGGTTGCCTTGGAGCAGGCAGGTCAGTGAGCACTTTCTTTCCCATGCTCTTCCCTCTGCTCTCCACGTCTAGGCAGCCATGTGGAGGGGCTGGGCTTGACAAGCGGCTTCCAGTCTAAGCCTGCGATCTGATTGACTGCAGTTAAACTCGGCAGTCAGTCAGAGAGACATGTACTGAGCTAGGTGCTTCTTCAAGTTAAAGAAAGGACACAAATAAGACACTTTCCTCTGGAAATTTCCTGTTTGATTGAAGGGAAACCAGATACACATGTGAAAGGCCTACAAATCAATACCTAAAACTCAATACATGAAAAAAATACAAATGAATTATAATTGGCTCTGGAACACCTTGTGTGTTCCAATGCTGTAGATGGTTGGTTCCAAGAACCAGTGCTGTACATGATGCAAGTGGTGATTAAACTAAGTCACATTTATTTATACGAACCTTTCCCAAAAGATTTATTTACCTTTACAATTATGTTTGTCTTAAATTATATTTAAAATTTGTTGGTATGTTGGGGTGAGGCAGCTGGGATTTCTGGGAAAGCTAGTCAGTTATTAAAAACCTCCCATGGAAGAAGGACGGGGGCGGTGGGAGGTGGGGGCACAGAAAGGAAGGTCTTGTTTTTCATTTTGTGCCCTTCTATACTAATCATGTGCATCTATTTACAGTTTTTTAAGTAGTAAGCAGTTTATCTGACTGCTGTGATTATAGGCCAGTTTTTCTTTCAGTAGACTGTCCAGTAATTCAAAAAAACTTTTAAGCATTATTCATAAATTATTTTCCTTATATAAGTAATGGATCAGCAATTATAGGATCACTACAGAATTGAGAATCATTTTCTTGGGTATTTTAAGTACTTTGTCTTATTGCTCATGTCTTTAAAGTCATACCACATACATGGTGACATGCTTACTGTCATATATGCAGATGATACTTGCATGACACTTTGAATATACATGTTGGGTTGTTTTTCTTTTACTGATGATGGATTTGTGCTGACCTTTATTGCTACAGTGTCTGCTGGTCTCTTGACCAGAGTGAAGAAATCAGAGCCAGACCAAGTAGCCAACACAGATTTCGACCTATGACCTAGGCCTCATCATCTAACCCAGGGTTGTTCAATCTTAGCACTACTGACACCTAAGACCAGATGATTCTTTGTTGTGTGAGCTGCCTTGTGCATTATATTGTGTTTAGCAGCCTTCCTGGCCTCTACCCACTAGATGGCAGTAGCATCTCCCCACCACTTGTGACAACCAAACATATTTCCAGATGTTGCCAAATGTCCCTTTGGAGACGAAATTGTCCCTACTTAAGAAGTGATCTAACCAGTTGTGCTCACCAGATTCTGATGAAGCAGATACAAGTGAAGAAGATACACAGAGTAATAGAGTGATGGTTTGATTTTGGATAGGCTTCCTAGAGGAGGCAAATTAGGAGTCTGTTTTAGAAATAGGGAAGTAGGGAGAACTTCATGCATCATCTGCTGCTCTCCTTTTCGTCCTGTTTCTGTAGGGCGTTTGAACTGGTGGGTGAGTGTGGACCCCACCTGTCAGAGGCTCCTTCCTTTAGCAACTACTGGAGATGGAAACTGCCTCCTGCACGCAGCCTCTCTTGGTGAGTCTTGAAAATGGTCCTTCATTCCCTCATAGAAAGGAAGCAGTAGTTAAATCTCATGTGAAGGGCTTGATCCGACTATTCTTGATCTCAGACAGAAGTGATGGCTCAGAGCAAGGCTGTGTGTGTGTGTGTGTGTGTGTGTGTGTGTGTGTGTGTGTGTGTGTGTGTGTGTGTGTGTGTGTGTGTGTGTGTGTGCATGCTCACTGGTGCAGGAGGAGATGGAAGAGAGCCCTGCCCTAGTTTTTCAGTCTTGTTGAGAAATCGTATGGAGTACATAGGATTTAGCACAAGTCCCACTCGGAGAACTGGCCCCCAGAAGTAATGCGCAGCAGTAAGCAAGCAGTATACTGTATGTGTATGCATATAATTCCACTAAGTATTTATTCTTTTGGTATATAAAAAAGATACGTTTTCATCAGTCCCCTGTGAAACTTGTTTATTATTATTTTTTAATGTATGTCTAATCTAGAATAATGTATTTTTCTTTTTCTTTCTTTTTTCTCTTCCAGTTTTATTGATATAATTGACATACAGCACTGTATAAGTTTTATACAGCATAGTGATTTGACTTACATGCATTATGAGATGATTACAATAAGTTTAGTGGACATTCATCATCTCAAAATTAAAGAGATAGAAAAAATTCTTTTTTCCTTGTGATGAGAACTTTTAGGATTTACTCTCTTAACAACTTTCATATATAATGTACAGCAGTGTAATTATATTTATCATGCTGTACATTGTACCCCTAGTACTCAATAGTCTTGTAAATGGAACTTTGTACCTTTTAACTACCTTCATCCAATTCCCCCTGCCTTTGGTAACCACAAATCTGATCTCTTTTTCTGTGGGTTTGTTTTTGAAGTATAATTGACCTACAACACTGTTATACCCTGGCACACAACATGGCGATTCAATATTTCTATATATTTCAAAATGATCACCATGTTAAGTGTAGTTACCATCTGTCACCATACAAATATATTACATAATTATTGACTTGTTTTCTTTAAATTGTTATGCCTATTTATAATTCAATATATTATTTGCCTTAGCTTTTAAAAAAAGTCCCCATTTTCCAACCACCCCTCAAGCTTTGATGCTGATTACCATGTGCCAGACCCATCTTATCTGCTGCTACTCTGTATTTTACTTTATTTATTAAAAACAATTTGTTTTTAATTGGCCGCACCACGAGGCTTATGGGATTTTAGTTCCCTGACCAGGGATCGAACCCAGGCCCTTGGCAGTGAGAGTGAGGAGTCCTAACCACTAGATGGCCAGGGAATTCCCACTCTGTATTTTAATTTGTTAGACTTGGTATCACGAGTAAAGGCTTCTTGTCAGGAGTCTGTAGGATGTGGTATATCCCCCACTTTCAGGTTCTCAAAGTTTCTGAACCTCCAGAATAGGAACATCTTTTCTTTCTTGATTACCTTTCCCCCAAGTCACAGCAGGGGTTTCTTTGAACCTGGGCTTCAGCCTGATTTCCTTCATGCCAGGGTCTGTGTATCATAATTAATGAGTGGAGTTGAGTCGAGGTAGGGTGTCTTAACCATAATGTTTTCTTGCCATAGGGATGTGGGGTTTCCATGATCGAGACTTGATGCTACGGAAAGCTTTGTATGCACTAATGGAGAAGGGAGCGGAGAAGGAAGCATTAAAACGGCGCTGGAGGTGGCAGCAAACTCAGCAGAATAAAGAGGTGAGGGAGCTTGGGCAGGAGCACCTTGTTTCCCAAAGTTACCGAGGGGAAATGCTCAGTCCCTACCAGTAGGAAATGTCTCCTACTTAGGTGCTTAGGTCAGTGTCACTCCTCTTGTAATCCTGGAAATGGTTGAAAATTCAGATACCACCATAGGGTACATGCCTTCTGATAGAGTTATGAGAACTGGTGTGGGGAAGTGGAGACTTGTAGAGGAGGTATCTAACGTTGTGCATTTCTACCCGATAGGCACTCAATAAGCCTTTAGTGGCAGTCTTTTGCAAAATGAAATACGACAAGCTCATAGGATTTTTGTGTTGTTTTGTGTTTTTGCATATAATAAGGCTAGACCAATTTTTAAGGACTTATGTTTTCAACCATTATAGAAATGTAAATGCATAAAAATAGTTTTGGCCATATATACCGTGTTTTGTATGTTCAGTTTATCTGTTAAAAAATTGTAAAAGCATGAGTTTGAATGGTACTTCTATTAGAAGTTCAGCAGATGTTGAGTTGAGTTTAATTGGTACTTCTCAGGGATTTAGTAAATGTTAAGGCTACTTTCGTATAAGAAAGCAATACTGGGAAGTTCCCTGGGGGTCCAGTGGTTAGGACTCCGGCGGTTTCACTGCCATGGCCCGGGTTCAGTCCCCACCACCACGACGCAGCCAAAAAAAAAAGAAAAAAAAGAAAAAAGTAACACTGGACTGTTTGTACTTTCCATTCCTATAAACGGGCTGGGCAAAATATGGCCTGTAGGGCTTCCCTGGTGGCGCAGTGGTTGGAAGTCCGCCTGCCGATGCAGGGGACATGGGTTCGTGCCCCAGTCTGGGAAGATCCCACATGCCATGGAGCGGCTGGGCCTGTGAGCCATGGCCGCTGAGCCTGCGCGTCCGGAGCCTGTGCTCCGCAATGGGAGAGGCCACAACGGTGAGACGCCTGTGTACCGCAAAAAAAAAAAAAAAAAATATGGCCTGTGGGTCAAATCCCACCAAATGTTTTTGTTAAAAAAAATTTTTTATTGGAACACAGCCTCCCCAACTCAATTCATTTACATGTGTTTGTGCTACAGCAGCAGAATATAGAAGCTGCACGTTGCCCCACCGCAAAGCCTAAAATATTTCCTGTCTGGCCCTTTACAGAAAAAAGTTTGCCGATTCCCTTCCCTTTAATAATGACGTTATACAGTTAAATAAAGATAATGAGTCTTCCTATTTCCTTTTGCCCTGGTTCTCTGTCTTCTATGTTTATCTCCTGCTCTTCATGTATATCTTTTTTATTTTTGCCATGTATATAAAGCTGGGTGTTTCTGGCATTAATATGGGAATATCTTCAGAAACTTAATTTCCAGCTTCTTTTCCTTCTCTTTTTATTGCTCTATCATAACTGGCCATAATATAGAACTAACGGACTTGTTGTTTGTTTCAGTTATTAGAATTTTATGTTCTCAAGATTTAAAATATGGAAGTAGAATGTGTTATGTTTCTTTCTCAAAAATAAAGAACTCAACCTTAAAATTAGGATGATATTAAGATCAGAATCCGGTCTTTGATCAGCCAGTCTGCCCCGGAAGATTCCTGAGGGAAAGAAATGCACAGGGGCAAGGCCAAGTAAACAGCATTCTTTATTGACACCAAACCCCCTGGCAGTCTGGTGAGCTGAGCTGGACTATGTGGAGAGCTTTTTTTGTCTGAGCTAGAGCCAGCCTAGAGTTTGCCTTCCTCATTGTTGAATTCAGGCTATACCTGAACCTTAGATTTGACCACTTCAGAGACAGGAAAAGACCAAACCAGGTCATGCCAGCTAGTAAAGTAGACGTGATAGCCACAGTCAGAGGATAGGTAGGCCCAATTCCAGCTATATTAAGCTGTTATAGTTACTATTTTAAAGGTTAAGTTAGATTATGATGGTATTTAGCCAGGAGACCCAGAAATACCCAAGTTCTATTCCTGGTCAGCTATCTATTCCCTCTCAAAGTCCTCAAATGGAAATACATGCCTGGAGGATAGTAGATATTGAAGGACTGATCTTTTTACTCCTTTTGCTCAGCACATTGAAAGTTCCACATGGAAACAAGATAATTGTTTTAGCTCAGACCATTCATAGCATTATAGTGGGGTGGGGAAGGGGGTGACGGACTGCGGAGCTACTTTTAGCCAGTACCAAACACCAAACAAACTAAATTGGTTTTGATTTCCCAGGCCTCCTTGTTTTGTTGTTAAAAATGGTGGTAAAACACAGTAAGAACATTTTCAGCCTAGAAGGGTACACCACCTAGTGGCTGTGTGTATAAAAACAGCAAACAAAAATAGGTGAGAGCAAGACGGAGACAGATCCTCATGAATGTGTATCAGGGACCATTTATCAGAGTGACCAGAGCACCCCATATATAACCTGTGCATTGTTCTTTTGTATTTTCAGTTGAAAAAATCTGTGATAGAATTTTACACATTGAAAATAGCTTTGTCTATTTTTTTATTGTTAAAGTAAAATGTGGTCACAATAGCTCTTTAATTCCTGTTAAATTTGTTCTGATACTTCTCATGTTTCCAGTGTGATTCTTTCTACTATGTCAATGTGTGTTTAAAGTATAAACTCATTTTAACACTTATATAGGTCAAATATAATTAATAATATAGACTTTCTTCCAAATCATCATATACATCCTAAAGCCAATATGGTATTTTAAGATTGTTTGTACTACTCCTTCTACTCCTTTAATAAAAAGTTAATAGTTTTACTGAGCATGTATTTACTGATTACTGATCACATAGTAGGTACTAGGCATATTGCATAAAACATGGTCCTGGTTCTTAGGAGTAGTAGTAGGAGATGGACATGTAAATACATAATTGCAACAAAGTAACAGGTTATGACTTCTATGATAGAAGTCTACATAGCACTTGAGGAGGGAGAGCACAAAGGAAGGAGTGAGTGGTTGATGTACCAGGGAGATTTAGAAAGGGCTTCATAGAGGAGTGATACTTGAGTTCTTTCCTGACAGTTGAGAAATTATTCACCAGGTGGATATGGAGTGGGCTGCTCCAGGCAGAAGGCACAACCTAGACAAAAGCTCAGAAGTATAAAACAACACAGTGCATTCAAGGAACTATGACTAATTAAATGGTATTAGAGAAGTGGGTTGGGAGCCAGGAAGTGGAGTCTCTGCTATGCTTAAGGAGTTTGAACTGTATCTAAGAGGTAATGACAGGTCTTAATTTGTAGCAGGAAGCAAACATCATCATATTTTAATTTTAGAAAAATCTTTCTGGTAGCATTGTAGAAAACGGATCGTAAGAATGTATGACTGGAAGTAGTAAAACCAATTAAGGGTCCATTGCTGTAGTTCATGCTTAATAACTGTTGACTAAAGGGTTAGTAAATCCTTTCACCCATCCCAGGTATGGGATGGGTGAAAGGAGAGGAGTCGTAGATAACCCCCTGGTTTCTAGTTGGGTGTTTGGGTGATAGTGTTGTTTACAAAGGTAGGAAAACAGGAAGAGAGGGTTTTTGAAGAGGCAGAAGTTCAGTTTTGACTGCACAGAGTTTGAGGTAGTCATGGGCAGGTGGCAGTCTTCAGTAGGCAGCTGGATGTGAACATAGAAATTAAGAGGAAATCTGGGCTGGAGAAGAAGATTTTTGAATCCTGAGCATGTAGATAGCAGTAGATGAGATTATAGTAGTAGAAAAGATAACCTAGAAAGAACCAAGGCTAAAATCATTGACACAACATCAATATTTTTGAGGTAGACAGAGTTCAGAGAGGTAAGAGAAAGTAGTGTTGTGTGAGCTAAACGAAAAGAAAGTTTGAGGAGATCAAATGCCACATGAAGGCTAAGAAAGATGAGAACTGAAGAGTTTGCTGAATTTGGCAATTAGAAGGTAATTGTCTTTGCTAGAGTCAGTTAGGTGAAGTAGTTTGTGGGGGTGAGGGAGGGGGCATAGGCTGGAGGGCAGATACAGAAGCTAGACTGCAGTGGGTCAGAAAAGAATGGAAGAAGTGTGAGTGATCATAGACATTCTTTCATGGATCCTGACTATAAAAGGGAGAAGAGATTGGACTTTGTAGTAAAAATTGTTAGCCAAGTGGTAAGAGAATAGGGAGTGGAGTAACACGAGTGAGTTGGAATGGCTATTGCCTCTTGAACCTAGCCTCTAATTGCTTGATATTCCTTGCCTGTCTTTCACACAGTCGGGGCTGGTATACACAGAGGATGAGTGGCAGAAGGAATGGAATGAGCTGATCAAGCTTGCCTCAAGTGAACCCCGCATGCATCTAGGTACCAATGGAGCCAACTGTGGTGGGTAAGTATGTCTAACTGGAGGAGCCGGAAATAATCTTTGCTGAGTCCTCAGTGTCCAAAGAGCTCTGTGCTAAGAGGATGTTAGAAGGAGAGGAAGAGAAGCCATGGCAAGGGCACAGAAGGGTGTAACAGCATGGTACGTTCTAGGAAATACAGGTAGTTCAGTATTGCCAGAATATAGAGTATGTGGCGCAGAATGGTAGATGAGGCTAGGCCGTCCAGATTTTTGTGTGCCATGCTAAGGAATTAAAATTGTATTCTATCCAGACTTTGGGAAACTGCAGGATAAATGACCTGGTTTCCTCAATAAATAAAGACAAAGAAAACAAAAAGGGAGAAAGAACCTAAGTTTAAAGACACTTTAGAGACACATCAACCAGCTGGAATGTATGGACATATATAAGACAGTTGGGGAAATGTGAATAATGTTTACATTATTGTTAAGTTTTTAAAGTGTGGTATTGATGCTATTGTGGCCGTTTTTAAAGGAGTCCTTTATTTTTTAGAGATTGAAACTGAAATATTCATGGATGAAATTATGTGATGTCTAGGATTTGCTCCAGAATAATCTGGTGGGGTGGGGTGGGTGTGGGGGCCATCCCTAGGAAAATATATCAAGGTCTAGGTGAAACGAGATTGACCATCTGTTCATAATCGTTGAGGCTGGGTGATGGATACATGAGAGTTTAGTATAATATTCTTTCTAGTTTTGAATATGTTTAAAATTTTAAATTTTTCTATAGTTAGAAAGTTAAAAAACTATAACCTATCCAAACTTTATTGGGCGTAAGAATAATCTGGGAGGATTGTTTAAAATGCAGATTTTTGGACTTCCACCCTAAGGAAGTCCAGTTGAGTTGGACTGAGGTGAGGCCCAGAAATCTGCATTTGTAGCAAGCACCCAATGTTGAATAACATTGCTTTAGGGGGCAGGAAGCCACTAAATTGTGAGTTTGTGAGTGACGGGAGCAAATTCATGTATTTGAACACACTGACAGCAGAGTGGATGATGAAGCGGAGGGGAGTAGTAGTAATGGGTGTGAGCAAGAGTGGTGGGTTGCAGATAGGCCAGAGGAGACAGTTACAAGAGACACTTAAAAGATGGAATTGGTCAAGCCAGGTGATTAATTGAAGATGAAATATAAAGCACAGTAAATATTTCACAGATTTCTGATTAGGCTACTAAGCAGATGGGTGAGGCTGTTCTTCAAGTAAGTGAACATAGAAGGAGGGATTTTTGTTTCTTTCCTGTTGTGTTTTGTTTTGTCCTTTTTTGATAGGACATGGTGAGTGTGATGTGTGCGTTGTGGTGCGTAAAGTGATAAGCAGGATGAAGCTACACAGCTGTACACTGAGCTACTGGACAAAGAATTGGGGAAGGTTGTTGAACAAGATGGGTATTAAGAGAGGGATTACGTGCCGATTCCTAACACTACTTTAACTCTTGAACCTTCATATTTCTTTTCTTGTATTTCCCCATCTGTGAAACGGAAGTAGAAACAGCCATGGTAGCATAAAAAATAATCAGCTGTGTGTGTGACAGCCTTAAGACTGGAAAACAAGGAAGGGACATTGTTTTTTCCTCTTTGCAGAGCTGGTCTTCATGGGTTTCTTGTTTTGTTTTCTTCCCTCTCCCTGCCACTGCACCCCTTCCACTCTCTCGCCTCCTGCAACTCTAGGGTGGAGAGTTCAGAAGAGCCTGTGTATGAGAGCCTAGAAGAATTCCATGTTTTCGTCCTTGCCCACGTGCTTAGGAGGCCCATAGTTGTTGTGGCAGACACCATGCTGAGGGACTCTGGTGGGGAAGGTGAGTCAGTCAGTCCTCACTCTACCCTGAGCAGCCCTATTTGCAGAGCCTTGGGCTAAGCACTGGAAGGAGGGCAGGAAAGGGGTTATATAGACCCTTGGGAAAAAAACAAGGTATAAATTAGAACAAGGCAAAATTCTCAGGAGATTCAGAGTAAAGCAGCTGAGGTTAATTGATGTGGCTTCTTAGGAAAGAATTATTAAACATGGGTTGGAATGAGAGGGGGGCTCAATTGGCAGAGTGGGGTGGAGGGATTTCCCACTAGGCAAGAATATAGCCTTAATAATAATCTCCGTGGTTTCCTGCAGCATTTGCCCCTATTCCCTTTGGGGGAATCTATCTGCCCTTGGAGGTTCCAGCCAGCCAGTGTCACCGCTCCCCTCTGGTGCTCGCCTACGATCAGGCCCACTTTTCTGCACTTGTGTCCATGGAACAGAAGGAGAATGCCAAGGAACAAGGTGCGGAATGCAATGTCTGTGTCTCTGGTGTCTTTTGATCCGCTTTATTTTCACTTCGAAAAACTGAAATGAGAGAGAATGTAGGAGGAAAGAATTAAGCGACATGCAAGCTCAGACAGTGCATGTTGATACTGTTTTACTAAGCTATAAGATATACAGAGGTTTTAAAATTAAAAAAAGAAAAAAGGTTTGGAGAAAAACACAGCCTGTATTCCCTGCTCTGGAGTAAAGAGCTAATACAGTAAGGTCATAGTACCTTCCAAATGATGCTTTGCTATATTTGTCTTGATAATGACTTTGAATTCCCTGAATCTCCGTTAACTGGCAAGAACATCATAGGTGCTAGATGACTGGTGGGAAGTCATGGAGATTAGTGGCCTAAATTGTGTGCTGGGTTACAAGGGAAAACCTGCCTGTTAAGTTTTTAAATGCTAAGGTAATTCACATGTTACGAACTGAGAAGTGACTGCAGTTAGAGACCTTTGGTATGGTTCAGCCTCCTTTTCACTGAAGTCAGTCTGTGTTCAGTTGCCTTCCTCTCTCCTCAAAGAGACTCCTTGATCATGTTTCTTTCCTTCCCAGCTGTGATCCCACTTACAGATTCAGAGCATAAGCTGCTGCCCTTGCACTTTGCTGTGGACCCTGGAAGGGGCTGGGAGTGGGGCAAAGATGACAATGACAATGTCCGATTGGCCAGGTGAGGCAAGCCTAGCCTTTCTATCTGCTTTGTAGCTGCGATCTCTTCCACATATGATGTCCGATGTCCGTCTCCCGGGGACTTTTCCTCAGCTCAGAGGCAAAGACAGTCGCATCCTAGTTCCAGTGTCTTTGGGAAGATGGAGAGGAGGGAGACAGATTGGGCACCAGGACTCTTGCAGCTGCCTTTTCTCCCTGTGAAAGACAAGGGAATCCTGGGATCTCCTTACAGTATGAGGAGTGTTCTTGCAGAATCCCCAAAACAGTGATCAGAAAATCAAGATAATCAAATCACACTTCTTCTCCCAGCCCAAATGAGAAGGGTTTTAAATAGCTGACCAAAACAGTTTGGTCTGGGCTTTTGCCTTTCTGGAACTTAAGCAGCAAGAAAAATATGTTCTCCGCCCCCCTGCCACCTCCCAGAAGTTGGCTTCCTCCTGCCTCCAAACTTCCCATAAGAGCTTATGAATGTAAAAGCTCCTCCCTTACCTCTTAGCCAGTGCCGCCTTCTTCGGGCTCCTAAAACTGAACCCAACTGAGACAGTTTGATTTAAAAACCCAGCGTTTATGGCTTTTTAAATAGTTCTCACCTAATTATGAAAAGCTCCTTCTGAGTAATACTTACAGCAACAACAATAATAGTGGCTGCCGTTTAGAAGTATTTCCTAGTTTCCAGACACTGTGCTGGGCCCTTTTCAAATACTATTTTAATCTTCACAGCAACCTTGCAGGATAGATATTATTATCTATACCCATTATCAACCCCTCCCTGAGTTTCAGGGAGGTTGAAGTGACTTGCTCAAGGTCATAAAGCTTAGTAACTGGTGGAGCCCTAATTCAAACTCAACCCTGTCTGAGTTCCCAGCCATGTAGCCCTCTCCCACCCTACCTCCCAAATGGATCACACTGCTCTGCTTTTTAAAGGTCACAGTATTTTGAAATTCTTTTTTTCTCCTTTTCACAGTGTAATCCTGTCCCTAGAGGTCAAATTGCATCTGCTGCATGGCTACATGAATGTGAAGTGGATCCCAGTGTCCTCGGATGCACAGGTGAGGACTTCTCCCACCCCACCCTTGCATGTCCTCATTTTCATGTCAGGGAGAACAAGGAAATCTGGTGGTGGTTCCTTCTGAGTCTCTTCTGAGTAGTGGCTTATGATTCAAGGTTAGGAATACCTAGAAAATATCAGATAAATTCCAAACGACACTTTTTCTTGCCTTTCTACGTGTTAGTGCCCTTTGTTTTCTATATCTTCTCACCGGCCAGGCTCTTCTTTCTGATACTAAAACACATTCTTCAAGAAAAGTTTTCTGAACTTTTTGGTGAACTTGAGATTGTTATTACTTTGTTCCAAGCCCTCTGTACATAGACCTCTGTGTTGGGCACCAGAGGAGACAGAATAGCTTAAAGGGCTCCTGATACAGTAGGTTCTGAGGATGTCATTATTATCCATAGAACAGGAACACAGGAGCAAGGGCCAACTGATGGACTCCAGTGCTGAATGTCTAGAACTTGAGGGGATGCAGAATGGTTAAGGCTTGGGGTGGTTATTCAAGACTTCCTTGAGATTAATTTTGAGCAGAATTTGGCATAGAGAAATTTATAATAAAGGCCATTCTAGTATCTATAGAATATTCTCCCTCCTCACCCAGAGGCCATATATTTGTATAGTTGCTCATTGTTCTAGAAGAGCAAAATCCAGGCTTCATTTTGGTATCCCCTTATTACAGAAGGGCATCAAATTGCAGGGGGTGAGATAAAAGTTAGTTATTAGATACCTCTTTCCCTGGTTCATGGGAGAGCTGATGAGCTGGGGAAGGACAGTGCCCTCCTGGGTGACCCTTCCCCTGTCATGACAGCAACCCTTCTCTGGAACTAGGCAGTCACTCCAAGGAAGGAGTTCATAGGGGTGTTACCACCCCTCTTCCACATGGCTAATTCCTATAGCAACAGCTGCAGGGAGCCCCGTGAGCCAGATGGATGGGCTGGAGGTTCCTGGGGGCTTCCCTCAACCCAAACCAATGGGATAACTGTCAGTCACATTCTTTTTTTTTTTTTTTAATTAAAAAAAATTGTTTTTATTGAAGTATAGTTGATTTACAATGTGGTACCAATCTCTGCTGTACAGCAGAGTGACTCAGTTATCCACATATACAAATTCTTTTTTAATACTCTTTTCCATTATGGTTTATCACAGGATATTGAATATAGTTCTCTGTGCTATACAGTAGGACCTTGTTGTTTATCCATCCTATATCTGTCAACCACTTTCTTGTCTCTTCCAGGCTCCCCTGGCCCAGCCTGAGTCCCCGACAGCCTCAGCTGGAGATGAGCCCCGGTCCACTCCTGAGTCTGGGGAATCAGACAAGGAGTCAGTTGGCAGCAGTTCTGCCAGCAATGAGGGCAGCAAGCGGAAAGAGAAGTCAAAACGAGACCGGGAAAAGGACAAGAAAAGAGCAGATTCTGTGGCTAACAAACTGGGCAGCTTTGGCAAAACCTTGGGCAGCAAGCTCAAGAAGAACATGGGAGGCCTGATGCACAGCAAGGGTTCTAAGCCTGGAGGGATGGGAACAGGGTCGGGGGTAAGCAGTGGCACTGAGACACTGGAGAAGAAGAAGAAAAACTCACTGAAGAGTTGGAAGGGTGGCAAAGAGGAGGCAGCTGGGGATGGGCCTGTAACTGAGAAGCCCACATCTGAGTCTGTTGGTAATGGAGGGAGCAAGTATAGCCAGGAGGTGATGCAAAGCCTGAGCATTTTGAGGATTGCAATGCAAGGGGAGGGGAAGTTTATTTTTGTTGGAACCCTGAAGATGGGTCACCGTCACCAATATCAGGAGGAGATGATCCAACGCTACCTTTCTGATGCTGAGGAGAGATTCCTGGCAGAGCAGAAGCAGAAGGAGGCAGAGAGGAAGATCATGAATGGAGGGGTAGGGAGTGGGCCTCCTCCAGCCAAAAAGCCAGAGCCAGATGGCGGGGAGGAGCTGCTGACTGCCCCTCCAGCAGAGTCCAAGGCGGTGGCATTGTCTACTGGCTACCCTGGTGGCTTTACTATCCCTCGACCTTCTGGGGGTGGAGTCCACTGCCAGGAGCCCCGGAGGCAGATGGCAGGGGGGCCATGTGGGGGGGGCCTGCCACCATATGCCACCTTCCCCAGACAGTGCCCTCCTGGGCGACCCTACCCCCATCAGGACAGCATCCCTTCTCTGGAGCCAGGCAGTCACTCCAAGGATGGAGTTCACAGGGGTGCATTGTTACCACCCCACTTCCGCGTGGCTGATTCCTATAGCAACGGCTACAGAGAGCCCCCTGAGCCAGATGGATGGGCTGGAGGTCCCCGGGGGCTTCCCCCAACCCAGACCAAATGCAAACAACCGAACTGCAGCTTCTATGGACACCCTGAGACAAACAACTTCTGCTCCTGCTGTTACAGGGAAGAACTGAGGAGAAGGGAACGTGAACCGGGTGGGGAGCTGCTGGTGCACAGGTTCTGAATGGGGAAACCCTGGAGGGCAAGGGGGCTAAACAAAGAAAGTTAAGCTCAACTAATTGGCTCATGAGACCCAGCCTCCATGTTGATGGGGCAAATGCAGTAATGTTTGTGTGAACCTGGCCAGAAACTTTTAAGTGTGTATGCTCTGGAGAGCTGCCAGGCTGGCAAGAGCAGGTCAGGGCTGGATGGTGCCTCAAGGGCTCTACTGGTCCTTTGCCCATCTTGACTTAATGGTACTGAGGAGGTACAAGCGGGGAAAGATGGTAATTCTGTGTCATAATCCCTTGGGTCCATCCCAGGACCTAAGGGAAAGTGTAAGGGAAGATTTGATGTGAGGGGGTGGGGAGGTGGGCAGAAGTCTGGGGGAGGAACTGGCAAAGGAGGTTCTCAGTCAATAAAAGAAAAAAACAGACCAAAGTTCTTTTAGGTTGGAAAAAAGCACATGGTGGTGGAGTTGGGAGTGTGGAGGGAAACTGGGAAATTAGTCAAATTTTCTATTGAGTTGAATTAAGGTAGAAATTTAGTGTTGGATAAATTTTTCCTCTTGAAGGATCTGGAAAGACAAGGCAGTAACATGTGCTTATGGATGCTTATTAGGAAGGGGCTGGCTTAAATCAGTTTAGTGAGATGGGAAGGGGAGAAACTTAAAAGGGGAATCTTCTTCCTCTTGAGTTTGATTTCCTTCTAAACAGCTATCTGTCATCCCTTCTAGTTCGGGAGGAGATTGCCAATTGCCCCCTATCTTTTTCTCATCCTTTTTGAGGGCTGAGCTAAGAAGGTTGTGATTTTTTTTTTAAGACTTTAATTTTATTAAAAAACAACAACAACAACAAAAGTTCCCTCTGGGGAAGGCAAGAGAACGATGAGAAGAGCAGCTGTGTGTGTTGAATTTTCTCCAGGTGAATTGGTACAGAGGTGATCTTTTTTTAACTACTAGCAATAACCACATATTGGGGTTTGAGTGCGCCTTGGGAGGGGGGTGGGAGGAGGACAGACTTTTGGCCAGACTGTTTCAAACAAAACCAAAAACCTAAATAGAGCACTACCATCCTCTGCTGCTGTGTTTCTGTAGAAAGCAACTTATTTTTTGGAATTTTTTTTTTTTTTAAAGAAAAGAAACAAAAAGACCCCAGCAAGCAAAAACATTTTAAAAAATATTTTTTTTTCCTCCTATTTAAGTGATTCTTTCTCCTTCCTCTCTACTTTTGGAGAATGAACTTAACGTCCCGGCTTCTTTTGTTAAGCCATAGCTGACCTTAATCTGTGGTTAGTTTATTAAAATAATAAAAATACTTTGTAAGAAGAGATATTTTTGATAATAGGACTGATGTTGAAACTTGGGGTAGGGGCTAGGGGCAATTTATAAAAAGGTAGAGAAATATATTTTAGTGAACTATAACCACAGATCACAGATTACTCCCAATGAGCTGATCTGTTTTTGGGTTTCCCCCTTTCCCCCTGCCGCCCCCCCCCCCCCCGCCATCCTTTTCCCCAGAGGATGGGAGTGGGTCTGTGGACACAGTAGCGGGGAGCTCCTTTGCATTTTGCACAAAGCACAAGTCTGGCCAGCCTATGCTCTGGCCAGCACCATTTCTAAGAGCTTTAAACTGGAGGACCTATCCTGGGCCAATTTTCCCTTTTCTTTAAATTTTTTTTTTCTGGGGGGAAAAAAACTCAACTATGCAATTGTATACACTCCTGGGTGCATATGAGGAAGGGGAATAAGTGTACTTAAGTGTCCAGAGTGTTAATTGGGGCTATTTTTCTGTATTTGGATTTCTCTTTTGAGGTATGTACTCATAAACCATCCTGTGGAATGTAATCCCCACATTTGATCCAAGGCAGACATGGGCTGGGTGTGTGTGTTAGGGGGACTCGTGTTTGCCCTGTGTTGCTTCTGCCCAATCAGGAAAGTTGTCATCCCATCTCCCCCTTGGTAACAAAGCCAGCCAAGACTGTCCTATACATTGGAACTGCTCACAATTTAGAAAGTTTCCTTTCTCCTCAACAAACTTGAAAAGTCACTTATTTTCTAAATCTGATTGTTGATTTAATAATTTCCATGGCTGTTAATTCTTAGGCTTTTATTTGAAAACAAACCTGGTGTTAAGGAAGCAATGAGATGAGGTCAAAGGAGATAGGTTCCAAAGGAGGGTGGAGGGTATGTATATATTTCTGGGCAGGACTGGGACTAGTGTGAGACAAGCACGCCCCTCAGGTTCAAAACTTAAGGAGATACCAAAAACTTAGTAATCAAGATAAATACTGTTTTAATGCAGTATTTTTAAAAATTAATGCAAAAAATCCATGACAAGCAAAATATCAGAATCTTAAAAAAGACAGAATCCAACAGGACTGGGGTTAGAGTGAGGGTAGGAACACTGAATTGAGCAAGTACGGGTTGAATCCTGTCTTTATTTAAAATTTTGATACTTTAGTCATTGTGGATTTTTTTACATTAGTTTTGATTTTCAAAATATACTGTGTTAAAATAGTATCTTGGTTACTGGGTTTTGGGGCACCCCTTAAATTTTGTGCCCAAAGTGAGTGCCTTGCTCACCTTACCCTGTTTCCGGGGTTAGAACAGCACTGGTGAGACCACCACCTTATGAACTTCATCCCCTAACATGCACCCAAACAACAGGTGGCTCAAACCCACACCAAGGATTTGCATAGCTCACCTAGCTTTCCCATAGGCATCCATCTATATCATAGGATTTTGGCCTGGACCAATAGAAATGGAAACAGACCAGGGACTTCCCCAGAGAATAAAACCAGGAAAGTTGATTCTCCACTGGACTGCTGTGTTTGGATTTGACCTGTTATTAGATTCTAGTTAATACTTTTGTTTTTAAAAACTGAGGACAAATGAACAAAAACGGAAACCTTGTGTCATGTTTGCTTTTGTTCTGATTTATAAATGAATCAATCCCAATTGCTTTTGACTTCTTTTCAAATAAAAAAGGTGGAAATTCTGGTGGGTGGCCTAGGGGTGAATATGGTAAAATAGAGCTTTATTTAGACCCTCTAGCTTTTTCATTAAGAAATACATTTCTTTTTTTAATTTGGGAAGGTAACTATTTATTGACACATTAAAAAAAAAAAACACCCTCTCTATTCTAAAGATGAGGGACCCTGAGTCAATGGATGTTTTTCCACAGGGATGAGTAAAGTTTGTTTTGCTTCATCCTTTGAGAGGGCTGTGGAATGGGAGGGTGGTGAAAAAATAATGCCTGCAAAATGAAGACAGACTCTAGTTGGTTTATGGTATTTGGGGAGGATGAGGGGGTGGAAGAGGCAAGCTCATGCAATTACTGTGTTGGGGAAAAGGGAGGAGAAGAGTACATGATGTGCACTCAAAATGAGCCAAACTCCTTAGTTAAGGAGGGTGTGGGTGAAGGGGGGAGGCAGACCCCTCAACACTGGATGAGGGATGATAATCTCTCAGGCTTAAATAAGTGCACCTAGTTCCTTTAATCCAGGCACTGGGGTACCTACTGAGGTTTTTATTGGAGAGGGAAGATTTTTCAGGGCTCTTATTTTTCCCCTTTTGATTTAAGACAGTGCTACCCCTCCACCCTACGTTCTCCATCTCAGCCCTGATGGAGCAAGTATACTATAGGAGAGGCCTCCAAATTCCTCCCTTAATCTATGCTGGTTTTATTGAGAGTTATAAGATTTAACCAAATGTTTTCCCCTCACACTGGATTCTAAAACAAAAGTAAAAGATTATATTAAAAGTTTTTTTTTTTTTTTTTTTTTAAGATTCAGTCTCTTTATGGAGTGCGGATGGTGTTTAACTCAGTGCTGTACAGGGCCTGGAGGGAAGTTCCTTCCCTCTCCTGTTGGCTGTTTCTTCTCAAGTGAAACTAAAGCTCACAGACCAACACAACAGAAATTAGCAATGACTTTTTGTTGTATATTTGAGAATGATACTGAGCTGGAAAGAATGGAGCTGAATGAATTCTGAGAACCTAGCTTTTGCTATTCTTACTACTTTCGAAACAGCCACATGTCCAAGGTTCCAGTCACATTTTATCTTTCCCAATAAAGGAGGTTCAAAGATAATTGTCCCCAGTTACTCGGACACCTCTGGACTCTGTGTTCTCTTCTTTCTCTAAGGAGTCAGTGCCCCAGACACACAACCACAGGTGAGAAGACAGAATCAGAAGCCCCTTCTCGGCCTGGAATCACCTGCACCCCAGATTTTTCTAATTTCCTTTTCCCTCCAGGCCCTTCAACAACAGATTCAGTGACTCATGTAGGCAGTCTGTCTCTTTCACTTTGTAGATACCTGGTCTGCAAATTACAGGCTGTGTTGCCTCCTGAACTTAAGTTGACTAGCAAAATATGACATCCCCCATGGAGACTTTCTCCATGCCACCTCCCTTCACTGGCCACTTGGGTAAGGGGCAGTAGAAAAGAGAAAGGGAAGCTGGCTGACAGTGGCGCAGAGAGGAGTGGGGGTGGGGAGGACCTTGGCCTCTTTTCTGTGCTTATAACTGGATCTGTGACTCATCTTGTGAGTCACACAGCTCCACCTCCTTCCTCTAGCTGCCCCTCCCAGCAGCCTTCACTCCTGGCACAAACCTGCAACCAGACCAGGATTCTGAAAATGGAAAAATCTGATACAGCCCCTTGCCTCTTCACCCTTCCTTTCATCCACTAAACCTCTACTGGGTGTGTGTAGAATGGACAGAGGGGATCCTCCTGTTACTTAACCCTCAGCTGCTGCCCCCTTTGCATTCCTGGTGAGGTGCTGATCCAAGTCACCCATCTTTTTTCTGCCTGTGACCTTCCACCATTCCCCTGATGTTTTTTCTCTGTATTCCTCTGCTGCTCCTACACCTCAAGTATTAAAGAATAGAATGAGGCTCTTGAATGAAGGGTGGTGGGGAGAAGGAAAGTGGATAATGGATTTTTAAACTGTGGTACACAGCTCTTCCTATTGCCACAGACCTTGGGAAATATTTTCTTCCCCCCAAGAGATTGAGGCTGATGGAATGCAGGTGGGGGTGGCGGGGCTTGGTAGCTTTTAAGACTTCTAGAATCAGGCTTCTGGGCTACCTTCCTAGCAGGTGTATGCCTCTCTGTTCCAGACTGACTCCCTGCCTCAGAATATCTTCACTATTTCCACAGTTGCAGCCAAGACAGGGAACTTTTAAAGCTGAGGCCGGAAGGGTGTGTGTGCTGGTGGGGGGAAGAGACAGTTGTCACTAGAAAACTGGGGCCCCCACCTAAGAATTGCTGCCTCTGTACAAACTCAAAATCAATAAAACAGCAGCTCGTGAATTCATTACTTTGTATTTTATTTTCTGTCTTTTTCATACCTAAAGTTAGAGTTTTGCGTTCCTACCCCCAGTCACCGTTGCCTACAGTTCCTTTACTTCCCTCCTAGTGCCCTCCCCACCCATCTTTGCTTCTTGGGTTGCAAGGGGGAGGGTGGGGGGATGGGACTGTTGCACTTAACAGAGGTTTCCAACCCTCAGCCTTCAAAGTCCTTAACATGAATCATTAACTTGGAGATCTGATGTCTGGGCTGGAGGGAGGGCTCCTGTACCTGGAATGGGCCCTAGTTTCCAGCTGGGTGTGTGTGTGTGTGTGTGTGTGTGTGTGTGTGTGTGTGTGTGTGTGTGTCTGTGTCTGTGTGTGTGTGTGTGTTGGATTAAGTGGATCTTTTCCTTGAGCCTCCCACCCCCACCACCAGAACTTGCATGTAAACATACCTGTACCTGTGTCTGTATCCTGCAGATGTTTCAATTTCTCTCCCTACTTTTCCACTGGACCCTTCACATGAGATATGTTTCATGCTCTCTGGAGAAGGACACACAAAAACACTTTAACTCACCCCCCTCCCTAATTCCCTCCCCAGGCAAAAATACCCTGAGGGCCAATTTCCATTAATAAATTTCTTCTCAACCACTTCTGTTAGGTCTGTAAGGGGAGGCAGCAAGGAAGTCTGCACTACTTTAACATTCCCCCCACCCCCACCCCCTTTAAGAAGACAAAAAAACAAAAACAGCTTCCCAGGGAAGCCATCAGTGAGAGTCCAGGGAAGTGGCCCAATGATTCCAGTTTAATACTTGGCACTACTGCTCCCCTCAAACAGTCTCCAATGCTCATGAACAGGAAGACAATAGGATCTGGGTTTGGGGTAAAGCGGGGAATCTGGGTATTTTCTCACTCCCCCATTTTTTCCTCACCTTTCTTAGGCTCCTCCACTTCCTCTCCACTTTTCCAAAATTGTGTGTATTCTCCTTTAAGGGGCTGGGCATCTCTCCCGCCCTCTCCAGAGTCGACTGAAGTTTCCGAGGAGCCTTCTCTAGCTGGGCTGGACACACCTTTCAAAAGACCCCAAAGCGTGCTCCTTGCACCTTAAATGCTCCTTTCCCTTGAATCTTCCTCCTGCCCCTCTCCCTGACTTCCCTCCTCCCATCTACAAGATTCAGCCTCTCCCCAAGGGGCTTGAGCATCCTCGAGGTTTCCCACCCTTGACCGCTCCATCCCCGGATGGAGCCAGAGAAATGTGGTGGGGGGGCCGGGGCCAGAGTTTCAACGTCACCCCCCAGAAGGAGGAGCCAGAGATGGGGGTAAGGAGAGGAAACGGGCTTGCGCGAGGGGGGCATTGGCAAGAGGGTGTGAATGGGGATGGTGTGGAGAAAGAGGGAAGAAAAGGATCTAGAGGAGGAGGAGGGTGTGTCTCATATCAACCTCAGTTGATGGAGCTTGGTCTTTTTTGCAGTTTCAAGTTCATTGTCTCATTATCCATTAACCAGCTCCTCCCTTAACTATCTGCCAACCCCCCCCCCCCCCCCCGCCCCGGCCCCGTGCTGAGCTCCCCACAGCCACTGATCTCAGTTTATCCTGAGTGTCTGAGTGTAGGCCTCCAGAGGTGGTTGCTGAAGTAACCCCAGACCCCAGGATTGGAGAGGCCTAGGGATTAACCCTACACCCTTCGCAGCTCTCTGGACCAAAGTCTGTCCAGGGGAGTGGGATGCCAGAGCCCAGGAGTCATCAGCTTGGCAGCTGCCTGGCCTCTGGATGCCTCCCAGGTAATAATGCCCTTCCAATACTTCTGATCTCCAAAGACTCCTCCAAATTTCATGCTCCTCAGACCTTGTTTCAAACCTCACCAAAGGTACCTCTGTACTCCTCTCCTGGCTCAAAGTGCTTCTGCCTGAGGTTTGCTCTCTTCTCTGTCCAGGGCTGGCTGGGAGCTTGGACCTTGATGGTCTCTCTGTTTTCTTGACCCTGTTACTCCTCTTCTCATTTACTTATTCAATAAATATTTGGGTGCCTACTATGTCCCAGGCACTTTCTAGGCTCTAGAGTAAAAGAATATAAATTCTCTCCTCCTAAGCTTTCATTCTAGTGGGGTTAGGGGAGGATCTTAATCTTTCCTCTTTAGATCCTCCTGTCTGAGAGGAGTGGGTGTATACAAGTGTGGGCAGTACTGGGAACAGTCATAACCTGGCTTCCCTTCTTGCCCTGCAGGGGAGCAGATCCTAGCATGGGCCCCAGGGGTGAGGAAAGGGTTGGAACCTGAACTGCCTGGAACCCTGATCTGCAGCAACCTGAGGGTCACCTTCCAGCCCTGTGGATGGCAGCGGAGTGAGGTGAGAAGGTTAGGGCAGCGCAAAGGACAACTAGTGGGAAGTGGGTAGGGGAGTCTAGAAGATGTAGACAAACATTACAGGAAGTGAGAAAGTGAGAGTTATGCTTAAGGGCTGTCTTCTGAGAGTATCAGGGATTGTCCATAGGGACCATCTCTAGGGAGGTTAGGGCTGCCAAGGTAGGACAAAGAATGAGACTTCAGATGTCTTTAGCATCAGTTCATGTGCTTCCTCTAGGAGACTCCCCTGAGCAGTGAGTATGATTTTTCCCTGGCCAACATTGGGCGATTAGAGGCTGGTAAGTGTGGGAGCTTGGTGAAGGGGCTCACTGGGAGTATCGGAACCCCTCATCCTTCCTTTATTTTCAGAGGACAGCCTGAGTGGATGGAGTGGGATGGGCTGGAAGAGTTCCTCCTAGAGGGACCCTGATCCATGGCTGTACCGCTCTCTAGCTCTTTTTTTTTTTTTTAACATCTTTATTGGAGTATAATTGCTTTACAATGGTGTGTTAGTTTCTACTTTATAACAAAGTGAATCAGTTATACATATACATATGTTCCCATATCTCTTCCCTCTTGCCTCTCCCTCCCTCCCACACTCCCTATCCCACCCTCTAGGTGGTCACAAACCACTGAGCTGATCTCCCTGTGCTATGCGGCTGCTTCCCACTAGCTATCTATTTTATGTTTTGTAGTGTATATATGTCCATGCCACTCTCACTTTGTCACAGCTTACCCTTCCCCCTCCCCATATCCTCAAGTCCATTCTCTAGTAGGTCTGTGTCTTTATTCCCATCTTACCCCTAGGTTCCTTTTTTTTTTTTCTCTTAGATTCCATATATATATATGTGTTAGCATTCGGTATTTTTTTCTCTTTCTGACTTACTTCACTCCACTCTCTCTTGACTTCAGTGAATGGCCTGTCCCGAGTCCAGCTCCTCCGTCCAGGGTCCCTGCTTAAATTTATCCCTGAGGAGATTCTGATTCATGGCCAAGACTTCCGGCTACTCAGAGTTGGTTTTGAGGCTGGAGGACTAGAGCCACAGGCCTTTCAGGTAAGAGGCCTCCAGCCCAAGGACCCCTCTTCCCCTTAGAACCTTGGCATCCTTTCCCTGGAAATTCCCAATAGTCCCCTGTCTCCCAAGATCCCTCTCATCATTCTCTCTGCTTCTCTTCTCAAGGAGTGACTAAAATGATAGTATAATGAGAGTAAAGGCCTGAATTCTAGCCCAGCTCTGCCAATTATCAGGAGTGTAACTGCGGACAAGTTTCTTCCTTTGAAAAACAGGGAGGGTTGCATAAGATTATCCCCAAGATTCCTCCCAGAATTACCATTCTGTCATTCTCTGGTCCTAAATGTGTTCCCCTGACTCCAGTCCCCATGACCTGTGGAAGCTCCCTTCGTTAGGGATTGTCTTCGCTTTTCTTCTCTATTGGCAGCAAAGACAGTGGAGCAACACATGAGCCCTATTTCCTTCTTTTCACTTCAGTCTGAGACAAAGGATGGGATGTCCTTTCTTCTACAGGTGACCATGGCCATTGTCCAAGCCAGAGCTCAGAACAGTCAAGCCCAACAGTATGCAGGGATAACCCTGAGCAAGGCTGGTGAGTGTGGTGGCTTTAGGATAAGGAAAGGGTAGAGAGTCTGAAAAAGTAGAAGCTGGCTGAAGGCAAAAGAGCTGAGCTGGCTCTGGTTCCTCTTCCTCCTCCTCTGTGCCTCCCTCCTGCCCTAGGCCAGAGTTCTGGTTCCAGAAAACCACCTATTCCCCTCTTGGAGACATCAGAAGACTGGGAGATTGAGCGAAAAAAGCAGGGGGCCAGGGGCTGGAGGGTCAGCACTGTCAACGAGAGGTTCGACGTAGCCACCAGGTGATCCCCCAGTCCACCCAACCCCTGCTGCCCCCTCAATCTTCCCACACTTCTCTGATCCTCTAAAACTAGGACTTCCCACAAACTCCAGCCTCCTAGGACATCCGCAAAGCTATCCCCTTTAATTCCTAGATCTCTAAACTTGAGATCCCTTGGAATGATCCCCTCCTAAGCAGCTTCCTTGTAATAACAGGTTCGCATTATAATGAGGTCACTGAGCCAAGCTGTGACATAACTCTCAATTTCACAGCCTCCCCCGTTACTTCTGGGTCCCTAACCGAACTCTGGACAGTGAGGTCAGGAGAGCATTTGGCCACTTCCATCAGAGCCGTGGACCGGTCAGTGTGAGGGTGAGGGTAACGGTTGGGAATTAGAGGGTCATGGGAGGTTACGGGTCATTGTGGAGGGAGGGGATCCCTGTGAGGTCAGTGTGGGGGCAAGGGTAGGGTGGGGCTAGGAGTTTCTCCCTCAATGATCCTTCTCTCATCCACATGAAGCGCCTGTCCTGGCATCACCCTGGGGGTAGTGATCTTCTCCGCTGTGGTGGCTTCTATACAGCCAGTGACCCCAACAAGGATGATATCAGGTGAGGGGAGGTTTGATGAGAAGAATCAAGCGTTAGATATTCAGGGCAGACAGCTTCCCTTACTTTCTGACTCTCTCCCCTCCAGAGTAGTGGAGTCGATGCTCCAGGCTGGGCATTCAGACGTTGTCCTGGTAGACACTATGGATGAGCTCCCCAGTCTTGCAGACGTCCAACTTGCCCACCTGAGGCTGAGGGCCCTCTGCCTGCCTGGTGAGTAAACTATGACCCCTTACCCCATCTCTAGGTCTGCTGACCCTAACCTGGTTTACCCTTTTGCCTGCTGTGGATGAGTACCCCTTCAACCCACTGATCCTTAGTTTTCTACTCAACTCCCATCTCCCACAGACTCACTGATTTCCTGTCTTTTTGACCCCGAGATATTTTTTTTTAAACAGCTTCATTGAGATATAATTTATGTACCATAAAATTCACCCTTCACCCATCTTAAGTGTACAATTCAATGCATTTCATTGTATATACAATGTTGTACAACCATCGCCACAACTTAATTGTAGAAACCTCATAGCCATTTATAGTTACTTCTCATTCCTAACCCCAGACCCAACCACTACCCAACTTATTATTGACCCTTCTTAATTCTGGATCCTGAACTCCCAGTTCTCCTGATCTCTTTGCCCTTCTGACTCCTCTACTCTCTCTCAGATTCATCTGTGGCTGAGGATAAATGGCTCTCAGCTCTGGATGGAACACGATGGTTGGACTACGTCAGGTACTCCCTCTGACTCCTAAATGGTCTTCCATTAACTCTTCTCCTTGGTTCCCCAAGAAGACTGTTATTTGTTTCTCCTTAGAAGGAGAGGGGGAAGGAATTGGGAGTCTGTCTCTGTTGTATCCTCTGACCCATCATTCCCTTCCTCCAGGCTTGTTATTCTCCCCTTCTCTTCCTCACCCACTCCTCTAGGTCTTGTCTTCGAAAGGCTAGTGACATCTCAGTCTTAGTGACATCCAGGGTTCGCTCTGTAGTACTTCAAGGTGAGTTTCTTGGGCCAACCCACTCCATTCCT
Source organism: Pseudorca crassidens (assembly GCF_039906515.1). NCBI lineage: Eukaryota > Metazoa > Chordata > Mammalia > Artiodactyla > Delphinidae > Pseudorca > Pseudorca crassidens. Next base: position 107,522,852 of record NC_090297.1, on the reverse strand, counting down.
TGCCTTTTCTCTTTACTCACCTGACTGGATTCTGCTCAGGGAGGGAGACCTATAAAGCTTCCTTGTCCCCTCCCAGTGCTAGCATCCTCTCGTTTTGCTAGGAACTACCCATCAGCTCTAACTCATCCTTCAGTGCTACTTCTGCCTCCCCACTAAGCTTGTGGTCCCTAACAGAGGGGTTCTCAGCCCTCTGTTCCTGTCCTTCCATCAGAGGATGGGGATTGGGGTTGGGGTGGGAAGGAAAATGTGGAAGCTGGTTGGACATTTATGATTCTGCTTCCTACATGTGAAGCTGGGTATTTCTATGTCGGTGGAGTGTATGAAGTGAATCACTCAAAGTCTTTGTTTTCTCTTCACTTTTATGTGCCCTCTCAATCCTACCTACCCCAAACTTTCCCCCTCTGTGCTGCTCACTTCCTCTTGCCATATTTCTTTTTCTCACTCTCTTCTGCCCTAGTTTCTTGGCCTTCCTTCTTTGTCCCTTATCCCTCTTTATCACCCAGAGCGCGGTGATCGTGATTTCAATGGCCTCCTCTCTTCACTCGTCCAGCTGCTTTCAGCCCCTGAAGCCCGGACACTGCTTGGCTTCCAATCACTAGTGCAGCGAGAGTGGGTGGCAGCTGGACATCCTTTCCTGACCCGACTTGGGGGAACTGGGGCCAGTGAAGAGGTGAGAATGTTTGGGGAGGGTACTGGGAGAGTATTATTAAGAAGTACGGGGATGAGAAAATTAAATAGTAAAATCCATCGGAGGCGAATTAGGTCCAAAGGGTTCTGAGGTTGGGCTAAGCTTGAAGGGAGACCCAGATGAGTGAGGGACCACAACCCCCTACCTCAACTGAGATTTCCACTCCCTGACCTCCTTAGTGTCCTCTGTTCCTGTGCCCCTCATCCCCTGTTATTTTGTCATCCTCCCCATTTAGGTCCCCATAACCCCTTCCAACCTCTTAATTTCCCTCTTCTCAGGCCCCAGTGTTTCTCCTCTTCCTTGATTGCGTCTGGCAGCTCCTCCAGCAGTCTCCAGCTGAGTTTGAATTCTCTGAGTTCTTCCTTCTTGCTCTTCATGACAGCGTCAGGGTTCCTGACACCCTTACATTCTTGAGAGACACTCCCTGGGAGCGTGGAAAGCAGAGTGGACAGGTCAGTGAGTTCCATTTTTGACTTGTCTTTTTTTCCCCCCATTAAGAAGAACTCTCTGGGAGTTCCCTGGTGGGCTACTGGTTAGGATTTTGGGCTTTCACTCCCGTGGCCCAGGTTCAATCCCTGGCTGGGGAACTGAGATCCCGCAAGCTGTGCAGTGCGCCCCCCCAAAAAAACCCCAGAAAACCCCACTACTCTCTGAAGTTTAGTCTTGATTATGAAAAGTGAGGTCTGTGGATGGGAAAGGGGGAGGTTGATGCTCACTTTCAGGATGGGACTTTCACCCTATATCTGATTCTTAAGAGATGAGAATTTCATGATTTCTCTCTAGACTTGGGAGAAGGATTATATATTTTTGTTTGTTTAACCATCCTTTTCTTGTTTCCTCTAACCAGTTCAACACCTATACACAAGTCTATACTGCAGGGTACTCCCAGCCCCCAGCTGGGAACTCTGTTAACCCACAGCTATCTGTCTGGGACTGGGACTTACGCTACAGCAACGAACAGATACTACAGTTCCATAATCTTGGCTATGACCCAGAACACTGCCCAGATTCATGGCTCCCTAGACAGCAGGTGAGGTGTCTAAAGTTCCTAAATTCTTCTGACTCTCTCACAGGCTCATCCCACTAGGTGAGAAGTGAAAAGACAGTGTCTGAGGTCCTCACTCCTCTTCTGTTAGCTGGCATTTATAGTACCTGACTGTCCCCAGGAAGACAGAAATCCTAAAGTTAACATAAAGCATCTTTTTTGTCCTCCTCATCCTTATTAGTCTTCCTGTCTCACGCAAACATTTTTATGTTTCCCTAAAATCAACTTGAATCAGTCCTGAGGCCTAGTCTGAAGGCTAATAAGGAGAGCAGATAAAGAGTTCTAGGGCGGAGGCTGGTAGTTTGATCACACGTGCAGTGTTGAGTTAGTGGCAGCTGGACATTCCTTCCTGACCCAGTTTGGGGAAACTGGGGTCATCAGTTTTCTAGGTTGTCAGTTGATTTCCCTTTCCTCCTTAGCCAAGCTTCATGGTTCCTGGGCCCCCCAGTTCCGTGTGGCTCTTCTCTAGAGGGGCCCTGACCCCCTTGAATCAGCTCTGTCCTTGGCGGGACAGTCCCTCCCTGCTGGCAGTCTCTTCTCGTTGGCTCCCTCGACCTGCTATCTCCTCTGAAAGCCTGGCTGATCAGGAGTGGGGGCTCCCCTCACATTGGGGAGCTTGCCCTTTACCCCCAGGGCTGCTGCTGCCTGGATATCTGGGACCCCAAATCAGGCTCTGGAGACGCTGCTACCTGAGGGGAAGGCCTGAGGTCCAGGTGAGAAGGAAAAACAGGGACTGGGAGTGGGAGAAGGGGCCTGACTGCTGAACCAGAAGTTCTAGGAGAAACCAGATATTTCCAGGAGCTGGAAAGGGAAAGGGCTGGGGGTCTGGGAAATGAGGTACCATTCTTGTTGGTATCAAAGTGGATAGGTCTGGGAGTGTGGGGAAACTGCTTGCGACTAATATCAAGTGGAAACTAGGGCATAGTTGGAGGGGGAAAGAGAATTAAGGATGCCAGGAGCAGAGAGCTGCAGCTAAAATAATATTCCTCTCTGCCTCTCTTCACCCCCTCCCCAGATGGGACTCTCAGCTCCCACGATCTCTGGCCTTCAGGCTGAGCTAGCCCATCTTCAGGAGTTATTAAGGAAATGGACACCAAGAATATCTCCTGAGGATCACTCCAAGAAAAGAAATCCAAATACCATTATGTCCCAGTCCCGTTGAAATTGCTGGCTTTCTCATGGGCAGGGCAGAGGGTGGTCTGGGGTGAGGGAGAGTTTTGTCTAATCCTTCAATTTTCTTACTTGGTCTTGCTGCCTCAGCTTTCATACGCCAGCCCTTAAACAAGCTCACTGACTTGAGTTTCCATTGCAGATGGGTGGTGCTGACCTTATCCAACTCTTACTCTGCCCTGTTTGGTTTAAATAGTTTCTTGTGATTTGAAGAATTAAGAAACGAAAACAAACAAAAACAATCCAGAATATGATCGCATCCTTTTTTCAGGGCAATGCCATCCCTTTTGGATGGAAATTTTGGATACTGAGCTGGTAAATTGTGAGATCAGAGATACCATTTATCAGTGTCAACAAGATGGCCTACAGACCTCCTTCTCACCTCCTCTTGCTGTTCCTGTAATTCCGATTTCTACTTCTTCCTTTACAGTTTTCCATGGGTATGGGAGACACCCTGTCTCTTCCAATTGTATATTTTTGTCGTGACATTTCTATTTAAGGAGTTCATTAAAGCACAATATTTATACACGCTGCTGGCATTGTTTCTTGTGTCTGAATAAAGGAATCTAGGTAAGAGAGCGGTGGGGGGTGGGGTGGGCGAAGGCGGTGTGACCCAAGAGAGGAAGGTACCGACCATATTATATTGCTAAGGAAATAAGGGGATGGGTCAGGGGAGGCTCTGAAGAATTCACAGGCAATTTGGGTTCTCTCTTCCGTGCAGATGGGTCAAAAGACACCCAGACGTTGCTGGGCGTCAGGGTGCGCTCTGGACGTTGAGACAGAGGACTCTGGGCTTCTGTGTCAACCATCCTTCAGCTTTGCTATCACTCCACCTCTGAGCCTCACGTTCCCCTCACTCTCTATGCAATAACGCCTAGGCGAGCTCAGACCTTCCGCAATCCCCTGGCTGAGGAAAAACGAAATACCTCAAGCCCAGGCCGGGGCTGTGAGGCCGCATCTGTCCAAAGGCTGCGGGTCGGGGCGGACAGCTGCCTCCACGCCTTGCGTTGGGGGGTTCCTCAGCACACCCTTCTCTGGGAAACGAAAGAAGGCTACAAAATACATGAAAAGTGAAGTTTTGTTCTCTCAGCTTTTGAATTGACATTTTCGGGAGCAGTGTGACCCTTTAACGTCTAGCACTGCCTTAGGAGGGTCTGGGCGTTTCCGTTCGTCTGCCCCGCCCTGACAACTCCCAGACGCACTTCAAACGCCGTCACCTCCGCCGCTTCAAGTATCAGCGGCTCCTAAGATGGCCGCGGCCGCTTCCGGCTCCTCCCCTGCCTAGGGCCCGCCCACCGCCTCACGTCAGCTTTCGCCCCGGAAGTGGAAGTTGTGACTGAGGTCAGGGGGCGGGATCGTTGTCTGGAGACGGCGGGAGTTGTTTCGCCATGGCGGCCGGGCCGATCTCCGAGCGGAACCAGGGTGACTGGAGGGGACAAGCCCGGAATGAACTCAGGGAGTTTGGGGGGCCCCGATTAGGGCTAGCAGTGTTTCCTCCGGGGCGGGAGATTGGGCCGTTCCGAAGGGTGCCAGACCTACCCCGATGCCTGCTGGGGACGGGATGGACGGGTGCAGGCTGAGGCCTGTAGGTGTGATGCTATGTCCAATCCCCTGCTGCCTTCCCACTCAAAAAAAAAAAAAAAAGAGAAAAAGAAAAGTTACGAAGTGAATTTGCTCTAGAACTCTAAGTTAGACTTAAGAAGTTTATCTGTTTTCTGGAAAGGAGGAGGTGTAAGGGCTTAAGCTAACGTCTTTTTTTTTTTCTCTCTCTCTTTCCCTCTTTGCTCCTATACCCTGTCTCAACCCGCAAATCCCCCGCCTGGGTTCCATCTTCATGTTCCCGTTACCTCCCTATCTCCTCTCATCTCTGCCCTAACCTCCTAATCCTGTCCTCCAGATGCCACTGTGTATGTGGGGGGCCTCGATGAGAAGGTTAGCGAACCACTGCTGTGGGAGCTATTTCTCCAGGCAGGGCCAGTAGTCAACACCCACATGCCAAAGGATAGAGTCACTGGTCAGCACCAAGGTGAGTACATGGCAAGAATTGCAGTTATGTTTTGAGGGGACAGGCTGCTCCAGGAGGCCCCCAGCAGTATTCATAGCTGTCTTGGAATGAGCAAACTAAGGATTTTTTTCTCTTAAGCCTAACTCACAGTTTGTTTCTGGAACCATTCTCAGTTGAAGTGAGATTATTATTTCTTGTTCTTTGTGCTTCAGAAGGCAAATGAGTTATACCTCATTTGGAATCACTTGTTAACCTCTTCTTTCCACTCCCCCAGGCTATGGCTTTGTGGAATTCTTGAGTGAGGAAGATGCTGACTATGCCATTAAGATCATGAACATGATCAAACTCTATGGGAAACCAATACGGGTGAACAAGGCATCAGCTCACAACAAAAACCTGGATGTGGGGGCCAACATTTTCATTGGGAACCTGGACCCAGAGATCGATGAGAAGTTGCTTTATGATACTTTTAGCGCCTTTGGGGTCATCTTACAAACCCCCAAGATTATGCGGGACCCTGACACAGGCAACTCCAAAGGTTATGCCTTTATTAATTTTGCTTCATTTGATGCTTCGGATGCAGCGATTGAGGCCATGAATGGGCAGTACCTCTGTAACCGCCCAATCACCGTGTCCTATGCTTTCAAGAAGGACTCCAAAGGTGAACGCCATGGCTCAGCCGCTGAACGACTTCTGGCAGCACAGAACCCACTCTCCCAGGCTGACCGCCCTCATCAGCTGTTTGCAGATGCACCCCCTCCACCCTCTGCTCCGAATCCTGTGGTATCATCACTGGGGTCTGGGCTTCCTCCACCAGGTAAAGCTTTTGATAAAAAATATGTTTGGGGGCTTCCCTGGTGGTGCAGTGGTTGAGAGTCCGCCTGCCGATGCAGGGGACACGGGTTGGTGCCCTGGTCCGGGAAGATCCCACATGCCGCGGAGCGGCTAGGCCCGTGAGCCATGGCTGCTGAGCCTGTGTGTCCGGAGTCTGTGGCCTGTGCTCTGCAACGGGAGAGGCCACAACAGTGAGAGGCCTGTGTACCACAAAAAACAAAAACAAACAAACAAAAAAAACATGTTTGTCTTGGGTTGGGGGGCTGGCAGGTAAGGAGAAGGAAAAAGAACCTGGAAAGGGAAGAACATTGAGTCAGTAAGTGATAAGAAAGGGATTGAGGGGTGATTGTGGAGGGATGATTGTGGAGGGAAGAAAGTTGTTGAGTTTCTCCAGAAGGTGCTGTTTGAGTCATCTAGCATTGCTTCTGACTTTAGAGAGCTGGGAGGAGGAGGAAAGAGCTCATCCTTCTTGGAGAGGCCAGATTGGAACAGGCTCTCTAAAGGCACTCTCTTCTCACTGTCATTAACTCTTTTTACATTTTCTCTATAGGCATGCCTCCTCCTGGCTCCTTCCCACCACCAGTACCGCCTCCTGGAGCCCTTCCACCTGGGATACCCCCAGCCATGCCCCCACCACCTATGCCTCCTGGAGCTGGAGGACATGGCCCCCCATCAGCAGGAACCCCAGGGGCTGGACATCCTGGACATGGACACTCACATCCTCACCCATTCCCACCGGGTGGGATGCCCCATCCAGGTGGGTGTTCTTTGCTGGGAAGGAGAGGAATGTTGGTAGAGGAGCTCTATCACCACTTATGCTGCTGCTCTTTGTCCTTCAGCAATAATAAATAGTCCCAGAGTTCTCCTTTCTTTCAGACATTCTTTTGTAAAAGTAAATACAAGATACTTTACTCTGTTTACTTTAACAACTACCACCCTGTCTTCATTTCTTATTTCAGTTTTACCAAAGAGTATAACTATACTTGCTATTTTTTGTTTCCTTAACTTTTACTTCCATTCTCTCCTCTGAATTCCACCCAAAAGCAGTGACCTAATTGCCAGGTCTAGGGGACACTTCTGCTCCTTATCTGGTTTGACCTTTGCTATACTTGAAACTGGCCATGTCCTCCTGTTTGAAAATCTTGTCTCTTTTGATTTTTCTGGATTCTCCATCTATCTCTCTGAATCCTTAATCTCATCCACCTTAATGGGCTCCTTTTTCTCTGCTTGTACCTAGGTTTTTGTGTTTGGCTCTCTTTTCTGCATAGTTCCATTATTTGTACACTGATGCCTCCTAGATCTGTATCTCTGTTCCATGGTTATTAACATTCCATACCCTTAATCTTGGTGTTTAATGGACAGCTCCATTCTTCTGCCATTCCCCTTCAAACCTATTCTTTCTCTAGTTTTCTTTGTTTTCAGGTGCTTGATTCAGAAATCTAGGAGTTATGTTTGACTGTTCCCTGTCACCCCACTCTTAATACCAAGTCTTATTTATATCTGGCATCGACCTCCACTAGGCCAGTGCCCTAGTTCAGGCTGTCATATCCTCATTATTTCACACCTAATTTATTGTAGTAATATCCTGACACTTTGACTCTAATTATGTCTACCTTTCATCGACTTCCACAGAGTAATTTTTCTAAAATACAGATGTTCACACACCCTTGCTCAAAATTCTTGTGTTGCTCCCTTTTATCTACAGAGTGAAACCCAAACTCACTGCCGTAGCATTCTAGGCTTTTCACCATCTGGCTCCTTCCCCTTACTCCTATGACTGCACGCTGCTCCTGATGACTGAGTTACTGGATTTCCTTTCACATACTATGCTGTTGATCATCCACGTGCTTTGCACATGCTAATCTTTTCTGCCTGGAATATTCTGTTCCCATTCTGCTGTCCACCTGAAAAATTCCTTTTCATCCTTTAGAATTAGATCTTCGCTCAGACAGCATCTCTGTTACCTTCCCAAATCCTACTCCGTAGAATAATCACGCCATTTGTTATGTACTGTTGCAGCACTATTACAGTGCCTAAATCATGGAAGGAGCAAGTGAGCTGCAGGGGGCAGGGAGTTGATTGGGTAGTTCGTTGGTTTGTTCTCTTGGAATGGAGTCAAGGATAAGGGCACTTTTTACCAGCCTTATTTTCCATGCTCTTCTTCCTGATGTCACTTGCTTCTCCATTTTCTTCTCTTCCTGTCTCGTTTTCTTTGCCCTCTTGTCTAACTTCCTTTTGTCTCCTTTCTCTTTGTGTCTGTTTTGTTCTCATAGGGATGTCTCAGATGCAGCTGGCCCACCATGGCCCTCATGGCTTAGGACACCCCCATGCTGGGCCCCCTGGCTCTGGGGGGCAGCCACCACCCCGACCACCACCTGGAATGCCTCATCCTGGACCTCCTCCAATGGGCATGCCCCCCCGAGGGCCTCCGTTCGGCTCTCCCATGGGTGAGTAGGCTGTAGCCACCTCCCTCATCCTCACGTGGCATTCTTGCAGCTTCTTTTGTCACACCTCTTATCCACTGCACTTCCTTACTTTTCTTTCTTAGATTTCTTTTCACTGTCTCCCTGTCTGTCCTCTCTCTGCATTGTCCCAGTGTGAACTGTCTCCTGTTTCTTGTTTTTACTAAGTTTTCCTTTTCTTCCTGCAGGTCACCCAGGTCCTATGCCTCCGCATGGCATGCGTGGACCTCCTCCACTGATGCCCCCTCATGGATACACTGGCCCTCCACGACCTCCACCCTATGGCTACCAGCGGGGGCCCCTCCCTCCACCCAGACCCACTCCCCGGCCTCCAGTTCCCCCTCGAGGCCCACTTCGAGGCCCTCTCCCTCAGTGATTTCTCGTTGCCTTTCCTCTTGTTATAGCCTCCCAATATCTGTTCACTTCCTTGGACCAATCAGAGTTGCTGTAGCTCCCAGGGACTAAGGCGCTAATCCCTCTCAGGCCTCCTTTTGTAAGTGTAATTTTTTTCACAGGAGGTTTTATTTTTTTCTGTGTCAGTCCTAAGTGTTTTGCAAATGCACAGAGAAAATAAAACTAAACTCCTTGTTTATTCTTTGTGGTGTTTAACTTGGCAAAATAACTTCTTTTTCTCTAAGAAGAGACGTATATTGGGAGAAGAATGGTAAGGTAGGAGTGAGGGTGTTTATTCCATGTTTTAAGGGCTTACTCTGTAATGTGCTGTTGCAGTTGCTGGACTGCTGTGTACTACAGCAGCTGTTTCCTTACATCAAGCTTATACATAAGATGGAGACCCAGTATCCATGGCATCGGTTATTGTGAGTATTAAGTGAGAACAGAAGTAAAGTTCCTGGAGATATGATGGCAAAAATATAAAGTAACATACACAAAGCTATTCATTGCAGCACTATTTGTAATACCAGTAGATTGGAAACAACTCACGTATCCATCAGTAAGGGAATGGTGGAATAAACTGGTAAATCTATACAGTAGAGTACTGAGCAGCAGTAAAAAAGGAATGAGGGAGACTCTACATACTGTTTGGAGAGAGCTCCAGGATATGTTAAGTGAGGAAACTAACACGCAGAACACAATGTATAGTGTGTTTCCTTATCTAAGGGGTGACACGTAATATATACATTTGTCTATATTTTAAAAATGGAAGGATAAACCAAAAACTAATGGAAGTTGTTACCACTGGGGGAAGGGAAGGGATATGGAGGAAACTGGATTTCTCCGAGTGTACTATGTTAATGTGGTTTTCTTTGGAACCATATAAATGTCTTAAATGATTGCAAAACAATTGAAATGGGACAGTAGGAACTCAGTAAGCCGTCATTTTCTTTCATTCTTCATACCACCAGGTATCTTGGGTAAGGGATTTGTATCTTATTCCTATTTTTTCCTCATTCTCAGTCCTTCCAGACCTGATTTCCATCATATTTAAATCTGTGCTCAGACTTTCAGTAACTAGAGCAGTAACTAGACCGAATCCAATGGCCTATTCTGTTCTTTGCCACATTTAATCCTGTTATATCACCCCCTTCTCTGAAGCTCTTACGTAACCACGAACTAAACTCTAGGAAAGAAAAGGTGAGCCTAGCTCTCTCGTTCTCTTGCATCGTTCTCATTCATGTAACGTACATACAAGGGCTCCATGCTGGTGGCCGCTGAAGATGCAAAGATGAGCAAGGTGGTTCTGCTGTCTGATCATTACCGAGGGGGTAGACTGACACATAGGAAACAAAATATTTTGGGGAGCGTAAGGAAGGGTATCTAACCTGGCATGGAAGTCCTGGCATGAAAACTTCCTGGAAAAAAAGTGATACTTGAATATAATCTTAAAGGAAGGTTAGAAGCTTCTCAGACAAAGATGAAGGGAAGCTCATTCCAGGTGGATGGGATGTTTCTGAGCAGAAGCAGAGATTGACGAGTAACATGGTATGTAATTCGCTAAAGCTAATAACACTGTTCTGTGCTGGAGGTGGGATGAGGTCAGAGCCAGTTAGGGAGCTCCCAAAGATCAGTGCTTCTCAGCCCTTTTTCACATCAGGGCACAGAACCATTTCAAGCAACACATTGAGGTAAAGAGAGGAGGGTTCTTTAGGCTCGAGGCTATTGGCTTAAGAATTCTAGCGATCCCAGGCCCTGCCTAGCAGTCCAAAGTGCTGAGGGAATTAATAACTGAGCATCATTGTCAAGGCACACTGGTTGGGAAGTTGCTATCCATGATGGGAAGCCACAGTAGGGATTTAAGCAAGGGGATGACAAATTGGTGTTTTAGAACCATGGTTGCACTGTAGAAAGTAGATATGGGGGAGATGAAGACTGGGGGCAAGGTAACAAGTTATGCATCTGGCAACAATTCAGGTGAGAGATGAGGGCTAAATGAGGGCTGTGACAAGTAGGGAAGGAAAGGGAGAGATGCAGTGGGGAGATATTTAAAAGGCAAATTAGGACTTGGTATTAGATAGGATACAGTGAATGAAGGGGAGGGTGGCATCAAGGATGAGAGTATGCAGCAGGAAGAATTTAGGGGGGCAGGATAAAAACGATAGGTTCAGTTTTGGATATGCCAACTTTGAGGGGTGTTGTGAGATATGCAGGTTGGGTCGTCTAGTGGATGTCTGATTCCATATGTCAAAAGCTTGGGGGAAGGACTTCTCTGGTAGTCCAGTGGTTAAGACTCTCCGCTTCCACTGTAGGGGGCATGGGTTTGATACCTGGTTGGGGAACTAAGATCCCGCATGCGGCATGGTGCAGCCAAAAAAAAACTTGGAAGATTAGATGTGATATTTCACATCATGACTGGATGCCGGTCTTCTGAGTCATAATGGGACAAACTGACCTCGTAATTTCAGAGTTCTGCTGTATGTGGTCATAAGCTGAGGTCCCAGGAGCACTTGGAACCCGGCACAGCACTGAAGCAGCCCCAGGTGGTGGGAGGGTTTTTTCAGTCTCTGTGTCCTTTCTGTCTTCAGGTTACCTATCAAATGAATGGACTCTTCTGAGATCTCACTTCCCCGACCAGGGATTGAACCTGGGCCACGGCAGTGGAAGCCCAGAATCCTAACCACTAGGCCACCAGGGAACTCCCCCTATGCGGTATTTTCTGCTGTTATCTGATATCGTGTTGATGAATTCACACCATAGAATAAATTAGTGCCTTTGCTGAATTCCCTACTTCTCTCTTTGGAGCCACTTTTTTTCTCAGGCATTCATTCTCAGAATCTCTGAGCTTTTCTTCGTTCAGTGATTCTTGAGTGCCTCCACTACTCACTGAGTTTGACTCCCCTAAACTCTCCTTTATCTCTCCACCCTCTGGTTCTTTCAGACTCTAGTACTCAGCAATTCTCTGAACAGAGCTAGTATTGCTTGTACACTTAGGTACTTCAGTTTGCACATCTGTTTGTTTTTTAGTGTTTGCCCATCCTCTGACATTTTTTCCTAATTGCCCTCCCCCTATGCATGAAATTTTAATATCACCAATGTTCTGTGTCTCTGCATATGTACTATGGCCCTTTGGAAGGACATAAACATTGTAAAGCTAAGATTCCCATCCCTGAACCAATTTTTGACTTCTTGTGTGTGGGGGGTGGCGATACCACCCCCATTGAGAATGCATGCTCCAGACGATGGGTTCTCAGTGTTTTGTAGGTCATGGGACAGTCCTTTGAGAATATGACAAAAGCTGTGGACCCTACCCAAGAAAAAATACATACATGCATATATATCCAATATCCTGAAGCAAAAATTCCAGAAGTTTCATGGATCCTGGTCTAAGTATCCCTGCACTAAACTGAATCCCTTAAGAACCTTTAATGAATCTCATTCTGTTAATCTGTATCTCCCGAGAGTGTTGAAAGGTGCCTAACATATACAATAATTGTAAAAATAATGGCTAATATTTATTGAACTTTTACTATGTGCCAGGTACTGTACTAAGTGTTTTGTATGCATTATCTCAATTAATCCTCAAAACAACCCCTTAGGTAGATTTTGCTGTTATGCCAATTTTAAGATCAGGAAACTGATACTAATTTACTTGACCAAGGTCACATGCTAAGAAGTGGTAGATGAAGTAAGATCTGTCTGAACTCCAGAGCCAATTGCTTAGTCACATTATACTATTTTATATTTACTGAATAAGTCCTTGTTGAATGAATGAATTTTTTGCTTTGTGACTTATTGGCTTTATATATAAGCTATCCCCTCTCTTTAACTGGATTATAAGCTCTTCAAGGATAGGAATTTTGGTGCTTCACTTGTTAGCCTCTCTCACTGGAACTTCATGGTATCTTAGAGGGGCTGTCACTGACCTTGTTTTGTCCCTCTTTACACTCCCCATTCTGACAATCTCGTGTGCTTGGAGTGGCGTGCGTAAAAGCAGTGATAGGATATAGATGGGTGGCTGATGTTGAGGAGTAGCCATTTAAAAAAACTTTTTTTGGCATGCCACACAGCATGTGGGATCTTTAGTTCCCTGACCAGGGATCGAACCCGTGCTCCCTGCAGTGGAAGCACAGAGTCTTAACCACTGGACTGCCAGGGAAGTCCTGAGGAGTAGCCAGTTTGATAGGTAAGTGGTGAAAGAAGCTACACCACGAAGTAGTATAAGGTAGTGGTTAAAAACCCTGGAAAGCTCTGAAACCCAGAGCTATGAAGCCAGAGACCTATATACTGTATGAATCTACTTATATAAAACTCTAGAATAGACAAATCTAATCTACGGTGACAGAAAGGAGATTAGTGGTTGCCAAGGATGGGGAGATGGACCGCAGAAGGGCACAAGGGAACTTTTAGGGGCAATGTTCTTTATCTTGATCAAAAGGTTGCTTACATGGGTGTATACATTTGTTAAAACACATGGAACTATACACTTAAAATGGATGCATTTAAAATGAATAAGAGCTCTGCATCTATATTGCCTTGGTTCAAATCCTAGTTTTGCCACTTTTGAGTTGTGTGATTATATCAAGTTACTACTTAACTAATCAGTGCCTCAATTTCATCTGTAAATGGTGATCATCTCATAGGTTAATGAGGAGGTGGGGTGAGTTAATCAATGTAACTGGTCAGAAAAGTGCCCAAGTCAGGTAAATGCTCTAACAATGTTAACCATGATTACTGTACACTTATTGATCACCTTCTGCTCCATAATTTTATTTCCCACACCCAATTTAAGCCATTTGTGGAGGAGAGCTGTCTGGTGGGGGGAGGTAAGAGCAAGTCTAGACTAGTTCCCAGCAGTGGCAGCAGGACTCCCAGTGCCCAGGTCCTCAGATGTGGGCATGTTGGAGGCACAGCAGGGAGACCAGTGAAGGTAAAGCAGAGTTGAAGCCTGGGAGAGACCTAGGAAAGAGGGTTGGAGGGAGCAGGTAGGGGCCAGAACATGCACAGCTTTTTAGATCTTGGTTAGGAGTTTGGATTTAATTTTTAGTATAATGGGAAGCATTGGAGGATCTGAGGAAAGGAGAATGAAAAATCTCATTAAAGCTTTTTTTAAAAATTTGCAGTATAAAATACATTCAGAAAGACACACAGATCTTAAGTGTATTTTTACATCTGTATGCACCCTTTTAGCCACCATTTAGGTTTAAATGTAGCACATTCCCACCATGTAACCACTATTTTCTCTCACAGTAGATTAATTTGCTTTTTCTTGAACTTTACATAAATGAAATCATAAAGTGTGTACTCTTGGTCTGGTTTTTTTTTTTTTTTTTGCGGTACACGGGCCTCTCACTGTTGTGGCCTCTCCCGTTGCGGAGCACAGGCTCCGGATGCGCAGGCTCAGCGGCCATGGCTCACAGGCCCAGCTGCTCTGCGGCACGAGGGATCCTCCCGGACTGGGGCATGAACCCGCATCCCCTGCATCGGCAGGCAGACTCTCAACCACTGCGCCACCAGGGAAGCCCTGGCTTCTTTTGTTCAATATTTTGTGAGATCTTTTTATGCCGTTGTATATAATAGTTCTGTCTTTTAAGTTTGTTACATAGTATTTCCTATATGAATATACCACAGTTTGTTTATCCAGGTTTAACCATTCTTTGGCTGCCACAATTTGTTTATCCAGGTTTAACCATTCTTTGGCTGATAGACATTTGAAGTTTTTGACTATTATGGATAAAGCTGCTATAAAAATACTTGTCTTTTTATGGGACATACGCACTCATTTCTCTTGGGAGCATATTTGTTGGATCAGATTTGATTTATTTTTAAAGGATCACCCTGACTGCTGAGAATAATGGGTTTTAAGTAAGCAAGATTGGAAGTAGGGAAACCAGTTAGGAGGCTGTTGCAGTAGCTAAGGAAGGAGATGATGGTGGCTTAGACTAAGGCAGTGGTGGAGAAGTGGTAGATACAGAATAGATTTTGAAGGTAGGGCCAACCAGACTTGCTGATGTAGGGAAAAGAGAAAGAAAGGAAACAAGGATGACTGTAAGGTTTTTGGCCTGAACACCTTGGTAAAAAGATGAGGAACTCGTTCAGAAGTTTGTTTATGGTCTGTTAGGTTTGAGATGGTTTTTAGATACCCATGTGATGATGTTGAATTGACAGATGGTGATTCTGAGTTTGGTGGAAAGGTCTGGACTGGAGATAGAAATGTGGGAATTAATAGCATATAGGCAGCATTAAGGTCCTGGGTCTACCTGAAGTGATCAAGGAGAAGAGAGAGTAGGTGGACGCAGAGACAGGCCCGGGACTGAGCCCCTAAGGAACTCTAATGTTAATGGACCCAGAAAAGGGGCCTGTGAAGGAGTAGCTGGTGAGGTGCATGGGTCCTTGGTTCTAGGGGAAAATGATGGTCTTTCCTCAGAACTTGAAAAGTATATACAACTTTTCTCTCTAAGAGTACAAGATTTCTATTTTAGTAATGGGTAAGTAGAGAGTATGCAAAGTAACCTTAAAGAGAAGAGATGGCTCCCTGCCAGCAGGACTTGGCTATGACCTAATTGAAAATATTAACGTATTTCAATAAGGAATATGTCAACCTGAAGAGAGGTCAGCAGTGAATGCTAGCCAGTAAAGGGAGAGTCCATGAGGCCCACGTGGGCACAGCCTTTCCAAGAGCCATCCTGGAAAGAGTGCCTTAACTAGCAGAGTTAGAGTAGTCCAGGAGCATTGGCAAGGCTGCCCATAGCTTAAGAGATAGGGGTGGAGAACCGTAGCCAAAGAAGAGTTTTCTGAACCCATTGGCACGACTCCTTGCTGGGGATGGCCAGATGCCATTAAAGAAACAACTACTCCTGTTCAGTTATGTCATTGTGCATTTATATGTTGACATTATTATTCTGATTTGGTTTAAGGGAGAAAATGTGCTGGACATGCAGACATGAGTTTTCCTTCAGTCTGAGTGACAGTTAAATTTCTCACTGTAAATTATGCTTATGTATTATGGTTTTATATTTTAGTAAATTATAAAGTTTGTTGGCAAAAAACAGTATTTCCAAGATGTAGCTTTGGAGTATGCGAAACTCCAAAGGCCCACATCCTTGTCAGTGGTAAATTCAACACCACAAATGCCATCTGTCAGGTTGCTTGGGACACAGCCTGCCAGCCCTCTCCATGTAACATATCCCAGCATTTTGAAACCTCCATGTTTAGGAGAACAGAATCACATACTATTAAATATAAAAGGGATCCGATACAGCATCTAGTCCAAGACCCTCATTTTCCAGATGAGAAAACTGAGGTTCAGAGAGGCAGAGAACTGGACCAAGAGCCCATAGCTTATTGGAAGTGAGAACCCAAGTCAGAGCCCCTGGTAAGTGTTCTGTGTAGATAACCCAAGACCTTACCTAGAATAGGTAGACACATTCAGTATGAACATCCCCAAAGCACCCTGCTCCCGCACTCTGGAGCAAAGATTTCACCAAGTGGTATGACTTGGATCTCTAAGCCCAGGTTACTGGTACAGGGGCAAAGGAAAGATAAAGGAAAGAATTGAAACCAATTCACTCCTTCTTGCCCTGGAAGCAGAAGTGTGAAGTGTGTGTGTGTGTGTGTGTGTGTGTGTGTGTGTGTAGTAAGAAAGTGGGGAAGAGTACTGAGGGAGTTCTTTTTTGAGTCATTGGAGCAAATAAATGGAAAGGGAGATGCCCACTTGGTCAGGCCTGTTAAACCGCTTCAGCTTCTCCAAACTCTGCTGTCGCCAGCAGAATGGAGGACAGGGAGGTCTGCATTGGAAATAATCTGGACTGTTTCTGGAAGGAGATGGCAGGGATCCAGGAGTTTCTGCCTCTGGCAGTTCGGGATAGAAACCACACCTTGTTATTCCTGCTTCCTCTAAAACAGCCAGGTAAACTTTAAGTGTGAGCACTCCAGATTTAGGAGAGGGTTGTGCAAAGGAGTTTGGCTAGGAACCGTGAGGAAGGGGAAGGGAGGCGATCTGAAGGAAGAGAGAGCCCCTGAAATTCGTCGGTCCTGCCATTCTGGGATTGGGCCGCTGAAGAAGGGGCTTCCTCGTTCACCATCTCCTTTTTTGTCTTCCCACTTGCCTCCCTGATACCAGTTTTACTTTCCTTAGATCCTTTAGTCTTTAACTAGAAGGGGCTGTGTGTCATCTCCAGCTGTCCCTGTGACAGCCCCGCTAGCCCCGTCAACACTTCTCCGCGGAGCCCCGAGTCCCTCCCCATCCTCTTTTCTTCTTCCACCGCCCCCCCCCAACAATGGTCTCTCCCGATGCTCAGTGGCACTGGGGGGTGGAGGGGGAGGGCGGAGGCGGGGCCGGAGCCTGCTGGGGGGCAGGTCTGCGCTGCCGCTTCCCCTGGTACCCGGAGCAGTCGCCGCTGCCGCCAGCCCCACGGCCGGGACCCCCGCCCTCACCCGGACTCCCTTATCCGGGGGACCCAGCCCAGGTAAGACCCCTCTCTCAGTCTCTGGGCTCCACCCCGCCCCGGGCAGAAGCATCCTCGCCTTGCCTTGCAGCCATTTTATCCTCCGATGCTTTGCTTGTGGGAAGGGTGACCGTCCCTCTTTAAGGCTGAGGGAATTGGTGGTGGTTTGAATGGACGTTTATTGTGGTTGCTGTGCTGATCAGAGAAGGAGAGAAAAAAAACATTGTCTGTATGTGTGTATGTATGTATATATATATATATTTCATATATTTACGTATATGTAGGGAGGAGGGGTGTTTTTCTCTACCTTAACCAAGTCTCTACTACCCTCCTCAGATATTAACGGGCTGGGGGTTGTAAGGTGGAACAGGGTTCCTTCAAACTCCAATTCCCAACTCATCTTCCCCCGCCTCCTTGCCTCCCCCCAGGAGTGATAAATGACCTTGGCTGGGGCCAGAGAATGGATGCTGCCTCAGTCTGTGCGCCTGGACTCGAGTTGCGCGGGGGGGGGGGGGGGGGGGGGGGGGGTTGGAGGAAGGCAGGAGAAGGAGGGAGGGAAGGGAATGATGAACGGAAGCGCTGGGTAGGTAGAGGTGGTAGATGAATAGGCTGAGGGGCACGGATGGCGGGGGATGGAGGCAGTTGCTCCGGGGTTGGGGGGAAGGGGTGTTGAGTAGGCGCTCGTCCAGCAGCAGAATCAAGGGTGAGGGGAGGCGCTCAGAAAATCGGTTCAGTCAGTTCTAGGGGCTCGTCTCTTACACCAGAGCGGAACGGGATGGGGACGGTCACCGCAGATGATGGCAGGGGCAGTCTCTGCGCGTGTGCGCGTGGAGTTCTCCCCCTGCGCCCCTGCCTTCCCGTATTCCGTCTTGGGCATTCTCAGCTGACACCTTGATCTTCTTCCCTCAGATACTCCATCTTCCTAACCCTAGGGTAGCATGTAGGGAGGGGAGGTGCAGCCTTGGCTGTCCTGGGGTGGGGACCGAGGCTCAATAACCCAGCTGTAATGGGGAGGGGTGCTCCAGAGCCTCCCCCTCCATGGATGTTTTGATAAGTGACTGCTTCTTGATGACCTTGTCACCTGGGCTAGGGTGGGTTGGGAAATCCAGGTGGCTTCCAAAGTCAGGGGTTTTGATGGGGGGGAGGGGGCTTCTGGACCCTCCTCCACTTATCCAGGACTGATTCAGTTATCCTGAAAGGAAGCTTTTGCTCAGAGTCTCCCCGCCCCTCCATCCTCTGCAGAAAATCTCCTGGGCACATTTTCCGGTCAGGTGAAGTCAGCCAACCTTAAAGGGCCCTGTAACCCTGAATCTTGTCTCCTTTAACCCCCACCTCTCCGAGTCCTGTCTCCTCTCCCACAGGCTTAGCCACCCTGTGCTGCTTTGGGGGCTAAAAATAACACCACTTCCTCACCAGCTCAAAGAATTTGTCTTCCTTCTGTCCATCCTGACCTCCTGGGCTTGTTGGCCCTGGGGGAGCTGGCTGTTGAGCCATCATATCCTGCTGAGGCTCTGGGGGCCTTCTCTACCCTTCCCGTACCTCTCAGGGGTGGATAGTGTTAACAAACAAGGGGCATGGCTCCTGGTGGGTCCATCTGCCTCCTTCAGGGTTTGGAGGGAGATTCTAGTTGGGAAAGAAAGGAGAGGCAAGCAAATTGCATGCACGAAGGGGATTCCACTGTTCCCTTTCTTTCATGGGGGATGGTTTGGGTCCTGAACTGCAAAGAAAAGAAGGTGATGTAGGGGTCACTGGTTCTGGTCATCGTGGTCCAGTGCCCACATCTGACCTGAGGGGTAGGACTCTGCTTGCCAGTGCTTCTTTCTGAACTACATAGCATTACTTACCCTCTTTGCCAGGGCCATCGTGTGTGTGTGTGTGTGTGTGTGTGTGTGTGTGTGTGTGTGTGTGTGTGTGTGTGTGTGTGTGTGATATTTAATGAGGGCCGGAGCAGAAGGAGGCAGGAT
This sequence comes from Pseudorca crassidens, assembly GCF_039906515.1. Taxonomy (NCBI): domain Eukaryota; kingdom Metazoa; phylum Chordata; class Mammalia; order Artiodactyla; family Delphinidae; genus Pseudorca; species Pseudorca crassidens. The sequence continues at coordinate 107,503,844 of NC_090297.1, read as the reverse complement.
GTTTTTAGGGGAATGATCTCTGATCAGAATCTAGTCCTGCTTCCTCTGCTTCTATGAAGGAAGAGGGGGTTCTCCTATGCCTGCCTCTGGAGGGTGACTTTTATGGTGGGGAGGTCCAAGGCCCCCTTCCTTCTACATCAGCCTCCTACGCAATGCGGTATTTATGGACTCCCTTTTCCTTGACTCCTGGAGGAGGAGCAGAAAGGATTAAGGGGGATTAGGAAGGGAGGCCATAGGGGAATGAGGTGCAACTATAGACCTTAGACCCCCATATTGGAAATGTATGTGTTTGATCAGTCATTTCCACTCCCACCCCCACTAGTGAAAGGGGGGCCTATTTATGACATCCTGAAGGAAGGTGGCAATAGCCAGTCATCACCTCTTTCTTAGATTTTGATCTGCCTTTTTTTCCATGACCTTAGGTTCTGGATCTCCCTTTTTGTGAGTCTTCCATTGTTTGTCTGGAGGGAGACAGTGTGGGTCCAGCTGCTGGAATTCGTTTGCACACAGACAGAGGGGTCTTGGGACTCTGTTTTGGGAGGATACAGTAGCATCCAAGTATGACTCCCCTGCTTTGCCCTTGCTGCTTGCTGCTTCTTTCACATTTTTCAATCTAATAGGAAGGAAGGAAACTAATAGAATGTCTGTTGTGAGATTAAATTCTCACATCAACTTGGAGAAATAGAGATTGTTATCCCCAATTTAAATATAAGGACTCTGAGGCTTGGAGATGTTAAGTGACCTTCTCAAGATCAGTTAGTAAATGGCAGAGCTGGGATTTCAACTTATGTCGTGTAACTGTCATGTGCTTTGCACTGAACCAGCTTTCTCCTTGCCAGTATCCCTTTCTGTTGCTCACCCTAAAGAGCACCCACAGGGCTTTTGTTCTGGCATCTTGTGAAGGAGTAGAGGGCATCTCCGTACATTATTATCACTGTGAAGAGTAATAACTAATATTTATTCATCAATTTTTACGTGCCAGGTATTATGGTAAAGAGCTTACACACATTATGTCATTTAATCCTTACTTTTCCCTGCTTAAATAAGAGGTAACTAAGGTTTGGAGGTTCAGAGACATGCCCATGGTCACTTAGCTAGTAAGTGCTGAAGCAGGAAGTCAAACCCAAGTGTGTCTGACTCTGGAAGCTGAGCTTTCACCCACTGAGCTATGTTGGGAGAAGACCCCTCCCTGTGAGGCCTATAAACATGAAACCTGAGGGAAGGACTGTGGAAGCCCCACCTTCAGATGCCATCCGTGGGCTGAAGGCAACAGGTTGGAGGACTCAGTGCTCCTTCTCTACCTTCTCCCCAAGCTCCACCCCCAGTAAGAAACCCAGACCAGACTGGAGTAGGGAGTTCTGGTTTCTCTATTTCCTCTGGTGTTCTTGGCAGGTGCGTGGTAAAGCAAAAGGTCTGATCTTGATGTGGGGCAGGGGGTCGTGAGACGGGTTCTGGGTCGATGACTGTAACTTTGGAGCAAATCCCGTGGGTCTAGTCTCCAAGGTCAAAGTAAGGGGGCTTATACTGAATGGCCCATAGTAGGCCCAGGTAGTCATCTCTTTTTACCGAGTGGGACTTGAGGCAAGGAGACCATCTCTGTAACACATGGCCCAGGTGGGGCTCTGTGTCAGCAGGAGCTCTTTGTTGGCCTTCTTCAGTGTCTTACGCCTCACAACCTCCTTTTTCTCCCTCTTATTTTTTTCTAGATCTCCAGAAGCTCCTGGAAGAGAAGTAGCAGCCTTTTCTGAGTTATCCTGGCTCCCCAGCTTAGCCTCCGCAACCTGGCTCCCCCTCCCCTTCCTGTTCCCCCTCTCCCCTTCTCCCTTCCCAGTGCACCCAACTGAAGTGGGTGTGGGCCAAAGCTCCTCTCCCTCCTTTCCCCTCCTAAACACACACTGGCCAAGCCCTATATTCTCCTATTCTGTGCCCAGAGATACTCGAACACACTTCATCTAAGTAACAGGGGGACGGGGTCTTTCTGACTCCACAAGTCCTTGAGCAAAATCTGAATAAGGAGTGTAGGAAATCTGGTGAAGTATTCCCAAAGCCCCATCATGGAAGAGGGTTTCAGAGACCGGGCGGCTTTCATCCGTGGGGCCAAAGACATTGCCAAGGAAGTCAAGAAGCACGCAGCCAAGAAGGTGGTGAAGGGCTTGGACAGAGTCCAGGATGAATATTCCCGGAGATCCTACTCCCGCTTTGAGGAGGAGGACGATGATGATGACTTCCCTGCCACTGCCGACGGCTACTACCGCGGGGAAGGGGCCCAGGATGAGGAGGAAGGTGGCGCATCTAGTGATGCCACTGAGGGCCATGACGAGGATGATGAGATCTATGAGGGGGAATATCAGGGCATCCCCCGTGCAGAGTCTGGGGGCAAAGGCGAGCGGATGGCAGATGGGGCACCCCTGGCTGGAGTGAGGGGGGGCATGGGTGATGGGGAGGGCCCCCGTGGGGGCCGGGGAGAGGCACAGCGGCGGAAAGAACGGGAAGAACTGGCCCAGCAGTATGAAGCCATCCTACGGGAGTGTGGCCATGGCCGCTTCCAGTGGACACTGTATTTCGTGCTTGGTCTGGCGCTGATGGCTGATGGTGTCGAGGTCTTTGTGGTGGGCTTCGTGCTGCCCAGTGCTGAGAAAGACATGTGCCTGTCTGACTCCAACAAAGGCATGCTGGGTAAGATTCTCAACCAGCACTCTAGCCCCGTCCTGCCCCAAACTCTGGAAACACTCCTGTTCCTGAGAACTGCTCCTGTCCTCACCACTGGGCTCCCAAGGACCCTGCTCCCAAGATGTCCCCAGAGGGTTCAGGGTTCCTCTGCAAACTCTCCACCCCCACCCCCTCCTCTGGGGGTTGGGTCATGGTGAGGTTGCTTATGCAAGAGAGGCCTGAGGGAGGGCAGCTGGGCTGGGGCTTGGGCCAGTGGTTGGGTGGTGGTCTGCTTAGTTCTGCAGGAGGTGGCCATGGTGGGATGGGCCCCCATTTAATGTTTCTTCAGAGCCTTCCCTCTTGTTATCCTGATCCATTCCCCTTTGGGGGGGAACAAGAAGTCAGTATCCAAATTCCTTGGTTTACATGAGGAGAGTCAGTTTGGGGTGGTCGGGGGAGGGGAAGAATCCTCGGCCTTCAGCCAGAGAAGCTGGTCACACTTGCTCTTGGTTAGCCTTGGGAGTGTTCAGGGGCCAGCGATTGGTCTTTAATGGCCCTTCCTGATGGGGACCCAGAGGGAGGAAGTCCCCTAGATTCACTCAGAAGGGATCAGGTCTTGCTCTGTCGCCAAGTTGCCATGAGATCTTGGGCAGTTCCCTTCTCCCTGGGGCTTGGCTTGGGCCTGGGTAAAATGTAGAGTTTGGAGTAGATGACTTTTAAGATCAATTCCAACTCTGATTTTATGAAGGAAGTAAGAAACAGGAGAGTTTTAGGACCAGAAGTATTGGAGCTGGAAAGAGTAAAGGATGGATTTTGTGCATGGGATTTCCTGGGAAGATTGAAGCAATGGAGCTTCTTTCCCAGGAAACATAAGAGACACCTCTTGCTGCTTTGAGGGCATCACGGCAGAGAGAATAGAGGGGACCCTGGGAGGGTCTGAGAATCTAGGCAGATCCATTCCTCATTCCAGGCAAGCCAGAGATGGGGGTGTCATGTATGTGTGTGCGTGTACATGTGTGTGCGTGACAGCAAGAGAGTGAGAAGTAAGAGCGAGCAAGAAGGAATGAGGGAAAGAAAGAGGAGAATTCTAGGGATCTCCCATACCTGCATCCCTGCCTTTGAACCCCTGGCCTGCAGAGATGGCCTTCCATTTTTGCTCACATAATTCATCTTCTCTCACTTGCTCTCATCTCTGGGTAGACTTAGCTTCTAGAGGTCCTTCAGATCCTCCATCCATGCTCCTGCAGTTTCAGCTCATTTAAATATTTGGCAAGTGGAAGAATTGAAATGTGTCTGCTCATACCCCTTCTGCCCCTGTTTTCCTCCTTCCAGGCCTCATTGTCTACCTGGGCATGATGGTGGGAGCCTTCCTCTGGGGAGGGCTGGCTGATCGGCTGGGTCGAAGACAATGTCTGCTCATATCGCTCTCAGTCAACAGCGTCTTCGCCTTTTTCTCATCTTTCGTCCAGGGTTATGGCACTTTCCTTTTCTGCCGCCTCCTTTCTGGCGTCGGGTGAGTGTCCACTTCCTAAGCCCCTGGAGAGCAGGGCTGGGTCTTGGTCACTGTTGTATCTCTAGGGCCCAGCACAGTGCCAGGCACACCAGATGCACCTCAAATATGTGTGAGTTGAATGAATGAATTCCTTCCTCTTCCCACCATCTTCAGGCCAGCTTCTCCCTGTCCAGGACCTGTCTACTGCCTGTCCAGAATGCCATTCCATGTGTGGTTCACTCCTGAGTCTTCCACCCTATGCTTTAGTTCCATTCTGAGCCTGGCTCCATGAAGAGGCCTAGTGGGTCTCAGCTTCACCCCTGGGTACCTGTAGACCCTTGAGTTATCCCCTTCCCAGAGTCTAAATATTTCCTACATTCAGTAACAGACCTTGTCAATACCCCCACCTGCCAGAACTCTGAAGTCCTGACCCACCCAACTCCTACACTTCCTCAGCCACCTGCATGTACTCTCTGCATTGTCTCCAAGCTCTCTTCTGGCCTGCTCCCATATATGTGCCCTCAGTTGCCTCTTTGCTCTTTTTCCTTTGGGGATTTCCCTTCTTTTCTGTAATTATATTCCCTCCCTTCCAACTCTGTAGTCATCTTCAACATTCAATGTTTGTTCCTTCCCATTCCCCGAGACCTGCCTGCCTGTTTTCCAGATTCCCAAGGATGAGTGCTTGATGGCTGGTGGTGAGGGAGCTTATAGGGCACGTGTGAGAAAGAGTCTCTTTAAAAGGTCCGGAAGATGAAAGGGACTTGGGGATCCAGAGCAGTGGGGCAGGGAGGGGATCAAGAATATGGCCATTTTCCAATGCTGGATTCTTGCAATGCCCTCCAGGATTGGAGGGTCCATCCCCATCGTCTTCTCCTATTTTTCGGAGTTTCTGGCCCAGGAGAAACGTGGGGAGCATTTGAGCTGGCTCTGCATGTTTTGGATGATTGGTGGAGTGTACGCAGCTGCTATGGCTTGGGCCATCATCCCCCACTACGGTGAGCAGCCCCCAGAAGATGCACCCCAGACTCCCTCCTCTCCTGTGCTCCCTGTGGTAGGACCTTCCAGCCTCTGGCCTCTCTGCTGATGCTGTGACTCTGTCCCTGCCAGGGTGGAGCTTTCAGATGGGGTCCGCTTACCAGTTCCACAGCTGGAGGGTCTTTGTCCTCGTCTGCGCCTTTCCTTCTGTGTTTGCCATTGGGGCTCTGACCACACAGCCAGAGAGCCCCCGTTTCTTCCTGGAGGTGAATGCGGCGGGGGCTGGCCTGGGGGAAGGGCAGCAGGGGCTCCTGTATTCAAACACCCACTGTGGGTTTGGTTTGGTCCTATGTGGCTGCTTTCCTTCCTCACAGGGTCCAAGGTCTGGGGGACTTTATCTTGCTTCCTTTGTCTTAGAATGTGTTTCCAGAGGAGTTCTGTGGGTGGAGAAACCATGGGACCTGCTCAACCATGGGTGGCTTAAGGTTTTGCAGGCAGAGGTCCTGGCCCTGGCCCTGACTTTACAGTTCAAAAGAGGATCTACTGCCTACTCCTTCCCCCTCCAACTTTATCTTGATCCAGCAGGGTTAGGATGCTGCCCCTTCTCTGACTACATGCTTGCCCACCGTCATCATTTCCCTTGTTTTCAGTTTTCTCTTTCCATTGGACCAGGGGATTCCCTAAGACCTGGGTTAGGACCCTGGATTCCCCCACTCTTACCCAAGTCTGATGATATCTTGCTGTACTCCCGCTTGGGCTCTTTCAGAGTGGATGATGGATGTGCCCATAGGTCACATAGGGGCACATAGGGGTTGGGGGTAGGAGCCTTTTTGTGTCCTGTGATTCCATAAGCCAGGTTGAGGGAGGGGGTCTATAACCCTGGGTCAGGGAGGGGCTAACCTGGATGTGGGGATTGTGTCTGTGGCTCTAGAACGGGAAACATGATGAGGCCTGGATGGTACTGAAGCAGGTCCATGACACCAACATGCGAGCCAAGGGGCATCCTGAGCGAGTCTTCTCAGTAAGCCACAGTCCTCCCCCTCAGTCCTCCAAGCCCCCACCTGGCCCCTCTTTGGATACCTCCCGCAGTCCCCACCCACCTTCCTAGGCAGCTCTGGCCACACTCTCCCTCAGCGAGATCCCTCAGGGTATCATGTCCACCTCCTGCCTCCCATTTTGCTACTGCGGGAGAAACTGAGGTACCTGGAAGGGGTGGAAAGTACAGACTGTGTGACTGCTCGCTCCTTCTCTTGACCCTAGGTAACCCACATTAAGACAATTCATCAGGAGGATGAGTTGATTGAGATTCAGTCAGACACAGGGACCTGGTACCAGCGCTGGGGGGTCCGGGCCTTGAGCCTGGGAGGGCAGGTAATGGGGTATGGGATGGTGGAGAGAAAGAAGGAAGTGGGAGAGATGGAGAGGAAGGCAGAGCTTGAGCCTGGGTGTGGGGGTGATGCGTGAACTGAAGGGAGGTGGTAGGGCAGAAGAATGGGGATCTTTAGGTGCTAAAACTACTGGCTGGCAGCCACTGTCTGGCTTTGTCCTGTTCTACCTAGGTTTGGGGGAATTTCCTCTCCTGTTTTGGTCCAGAATATCGCCGCATCACTCTGATGATGATGGGTGTGTGGTTCACCATGTCGTTCAGGTGAGGAGGTGGGTGGGACGGGTGGTATGTGGGGGATGTGATGGTTTGTGGGTTGGGAGGGAGGTGGAGAAAATGGAAGTGAAGGGGATGAATAATGAGGAAGGTGCTTTTCAGAGCCCCTCTTATCCTCCACCCTATACTTCACTCATTAATCCAACAAACTTATATTACAGGCTGAACAGTATTAATTTCTGTTCTGTGCCAGGTACTCTGATGCGATGGAATAGATGTGGTCCCAGTCCTCATGGAGTTTACATTTTGGTCCAGGAGCTAGAGAAAACTAGCTGTAAAGCAGTGTGATGGGTGCCACGGTGGGGGAAGTGCTTCTGGAACACATGAGCAGGCTTTCCAGCCCAGATCTGGGGTGGGCTGGGGAGGGGATCTAAGTCCTAAAGGATGAATAGGAGTTAGATAGGCTGAGGGTGGGATGGGGAGACTGTTTTAAACAGAAGGAAGAGCAAATGCCTGGGAGGTAAGAAATAATATGGTGGGAGGGTTAGAAGAACCTGAAGTCCCCCAGAACCACAGCAATTGGTGAAAGATGAGATGTGGTAGGAGATGAGGCTGGGGAGGTGAGCAAGGTCCTAACATGAGCTGACTCCTCTATTTCGCCCTCCTTCTGGACTGCGTGGCCCTGATGCTGGAGCCCTGTCTGATTCCATTGCCCTTGACTCTTCAGCTACTATGGCCTGACTGTCTGGTTTCCCGACATGATCCGCCATCTCCAAGCAGTGGACTATGCAGCTCGCACCAAAGTGTTCCCTGGGGAACGTGTAGAGCATGTGACTTTTAACTTCACCCTGGAGAATCAGATCCACCGAGGGGGACAGTACTTCAATGACAAGTATGTGGGGACCTCTGCACTTCACTCCTTCCACCCCTTCTACCCTTTGCCTCCTTTGTGAGTCTGGGGATTTGGAGACAAGGTGTTTGGGGGCAAGGAGCCGTGGTTCTCCTCAGCGCTGCAGCTTCCTGTTACTTCACTAAGGAACTGAGTCTTGGAGGAGGGTTTAGGGATGAGGGGAAAGTGGCTCTCATCATCCTGGCCTTACAGGTTTATTGGGCTGCGTCTGAAGTCAGTGTCCTTTGAGGACTCCCTATTTGAGGAGTGTTATTTTGAGGATGTCACATCCAGCAACACTTTCTTCCGCAACTGCACGTTCATCAACACCGTGTTCTATAACACTGGTAAGGTGGGGTGGCTAGTGGCTGACAGACTAAAGGGTTGGGTGGATCTTGCGCCAGAGAAAAGGAGCCTTCTTCATTTCCTAACTCACTGTTCTCAAGCTGAGCTCTCTGGAGCCTTGGAGGTGGTATGGGGGCCTATTAGCTACTACCAATAATTACAAAAATCTAATGGAAATTGAACATTTTTCTGTGATAAATAGAACATCTGACAAAAACAGCAGGTTTCTTTGCCTTTGGCTAGAATTGAAACAGCTCAGTGTGGTGATATTAATGCATTTTTGAAGAGGGCAAAAATCATTCAAAACAGTGTCCTTGGGAAACAGAAAAACAATAAAAGGGATATTTGGTGGAGAAAAGGGAGTCAGTGCCTTAATCCATTTCTTTAATAGTGATTCTCAAACTGTATGCACATGAAAGGCTGGTTTTGTGAGCTAGACTGAGGTTTCCCACCTCTAAATGGAGTACTGGGTGAGTTTTTCCACCTTGCAGGAAAAAATAATAGATAGGATTTTTAATGATTTTTAATATTTTGCTCATTAATTTATCCTAAATTCATGGCACTGCTACTGCTTGTAGTCAGCTAGAGCAGACAAAAAGAATGAATGGGAAAGAAGCAGACACTGTTAATGAGAAAACTGGGAAACAGCCAGCCACACTGTTTCATTTGGTAGACTATGGTCATTTTGTGCTGTAAAGAGTTCTAGTTCATATGGTGATGTTATCTGATGCTTTGCCATGAGTGTCCTGAATGATTCTGAGAGCCATCCCAGCTAAACCCCTCAAAGGCAGAGCCCTGGGCATAAGCAGTAGCAGCCTCCCTCTCACATCTGCTCTGTCCGCCTGTCTTGGCCTTTGCCCCCAGACTTGTTTGAGTACAAGTTTGTGAACAGCCGTCTGGTGAACAGCACATTCCTGCACAACAAGGAGGGCTGCCCACTGGACGTGACAGGGACAGGTGAAGGCGCCTACATGGTGTATTTCGTCAGCTTCTTGGGGACGCTGGCTGTGCTTCCTGGGAACATTGTGTCTGCCCTGCTCATGGACAAGATTGGCAGGCTCCGGATGCTTGGTAAGGCGGGGAGGCTGGCTGGTGGTGTGTCGGAACTGTTTAGGGGGCTGGGGGAAGGGGAAGGCTGTCACTGGGCTTCTCAGCTTAGTCTGTGGAAAGCTTAGCCAGAAGCTAAGATAGAAGGTTCTGTCTCTCACGTCTTCTGCTTGGGGGTGGCTGCAGGACAGGGAGGGGTCTGGTGGGGAAGCTCTTCTGGGGGTAGGAGGTAGGCAGAATAGCAAGTTCAGGGCACAGGCTTTGAGGTCATCTGTTTTGAATCTCAGCTCCACCTTGGGCAAGTCACTTTACCTCTATGAGCCCAGCTGTCTCATCTGCAACATGGCGGTGATGATAGTACCTGTCTCATGAGGTTGCCTTATTAGCAATGCGTGTAAACCATCAAGTTGCTTGGCCCATAGCCTGCACTGAAGAAATGGTTGGTACTGAATTGTTAATAAGACAATTTTAAGGGAGGTTGGGGATGAGTGGAAAGCCTTTCTTTTGGGTACCTTGGCAAAAAGAGAGTCTCATCCTGGGCTGTGCTCAACGCTGGTCGACAGGACAGTGTGGGCTGTGGCCAGGCTCATGCTGCTTTCTCCTTCCCCGGCTCTAGCTGGCTCCAGCGTGATGTCCTGTGTCTCCTGCTTCTTCCTGTCTTTTGGGAACAGCGAGTCAGCCATGATTGCTCTGCTCTGCCTTTTTGGGGGGGTCAGCATTGCATCCTGGAACGCGCTGGACGTGTTGACTGTTGAACTCTACCCCTCGGACAAGAGGTAGTTGGAGTGTGGTAGGGGCAGGGCAGCAGGTTTAGTGCTCACAGGACAGGACAGAAAAGGGGTGAGGAAGGGGGCTGATTGGGAAAGGCATCTTTAGGGGTAAAAGGGTACATATTCCCCTTGAGTTTCTCCTCTACAAGTTGGTAGCTTTTATATTCACTCCTTGAAGTCTTAACTTAATTTTTTGGTGTCCTTTCCCCCTTGCCTCCCAATTTATCTGTATTCCCTGATGTGCATCCCTCACCTCTCTAATCTCTCCATCTTTCCTCTTCCTCTTGGACACTGCCTGCCGTCTCTCCTTCACTTTCCCACCTACCCACCCTTCCCCCACAAACCCTCCCATGCCTCTTCCCTTTGTCTCCCTCCTGGGCTGGGCCCCTGCATCCTGCGTGCTGCGCTGGGGGACTCCTGAGCAGGACCACAGCCTTCGGCTTCCTGAATGCTCTGTGTAAGCTGGCAGCTGTGCTGGGGATCAGCATCTTCACATCCTTTGTGGGAATCACCAAGGCCGCCCCCATCCTCTTTGCCTCAGCTGCTCTTGCCCTTGGTAGTTCTCTGGCCCTGAAGCTGCCCGAGACGCGGGGGCAGGTGCTGCAGTGAGAGTCTCTGGGGCTTTGGGGGTGGCAGGCACACTGTGAGACCAACAATTCCTTCTTCCCCTTCCCTGCCCTGCCATCCTGGCCACAAAGAGCCCTCATTCCCCGCTCCTGTTTGGTGTCTTAGCCGTGTATTCGTGTGTATGTGTGTGCACGTGCGTGACCCCGTGGGCAGGGACTACAGGGAAGGCTCCTCCATCCCAGGTTTGGGGTGCAGCCCTGTCCCCCACCTCCTCCCACCCGTGACTTTGCCCAAGAGAAGGCTTGGCCCCACACTTCTCCCCAGTGTTGGAGAGAGGCCCTTGCTCTTCCTGGCGCCTGGGACTCTAGAACAGGCTTCCTGCCTTCCCCCTCATTCCCTCTGCCTGGGCCCTGGTGAAAGCACAGGCGTGTGGCTATGCCGGCGGCAGGGGCCTAGTGTAGACCACGGACCAAAAGAACTTAGAGTCGTAAGCCCGTAAAGTGCCCTCTCACGCCTCCTGTTGGATGCTGGGGGAGTAGCAATAAACCTCAGCCCCCTAGCCTCCATTTCCTTCTCAATTTGGGCTACAAGTAAGAAGCCTGAATTTTATGAAATTAGCTTTCTGATTCTTATTTATTTATATATTAAGTTCTGAGGCAGCTCAGTAGGACTGTGTGTGTGAGTGCTTGTGTTCATTTATGTGTGTGTGTGTGCGTGCTGTGAGGTGGGGGTGTCGTTATGCTGTCCTCAGATACAAGCCAAGGGTAACTTCAGTGGACACACACACAACCCTGCCTCCCCCAGTACCTCCCCTAATCTTGTTTCTGTGCCGGGCCTGGGTGGGAGGAGCCCTAGGCCAGGCTGGGATAAGAATCCCACAGTCTAGGGAGAGCTGAGGGCACCTGACAAGGTCCATCTCCTCCCCTCCTCTCAAGAAGCACAGGCCTCCTCTGGAATGAGAGGCTCTACCCACTATAGCACAGACAGGCACAGCACAGAAGCCCTCCCACCTCCAACCTGTCCCCTCACAGGCAGGGGAGCAGTGGAGGGAAAGAAACCAGTCATATGGTCCAACCAGCAGATCAAAAGCACAAGGAGCTGGGGCGGGGCAGGAACTGGGGCCTTCCCAGCAACTCCTGTAAAGTGGGAAGAGGTTAGGCAGTAAGCCAGGGACTCCTAATGCAGGGACCAGAAGCCTCAGTCTCCTCATCTCACCCTTTCCACAGGACAGCCCCTGTAGGCTAAGCTGCCCCTGCCCCACCCTACTCTGTGTGGCTGCTTTCTTTGGTGCCCTCTTTCCCCCACCGTAGCTGTGATGTGTCGTAGTTTTTAGCTGTTTGTAAATGTTAAAAAAAAGTTAAAAGGAAAAAAGTGAAAACAACAATAAAAAAAGAAAATCCAAATTCACCCTCCTCATGCCGCGTCTGGTGCCCCCCATCCTATGGTCACTCCCATTTTGTAACAATGAACCAGGTGGTGACTGTTTAACTCTTTGATGTCTGTGCTCAAAGGACTGCCTTCTCCAGTGCCCAGTGTACGAGTGTGTGCCCTCTTCCCTCACCCTTCACTTGCTGGATGCAGCCCTCTCCCCTGCAACCCCCTGGAGGGACCCATCCATCTCCCTTACTTTCCTGGGGAACCCTAAACCCAACTCTGTTGATGTAAAAAATGAAAATATTGATGAAAAATAAAAAGGAAACAAATCCTTAAAATCTATGTCTGCTTCTTTGCCTCCACCTACGTCCAACTCTGAGACAGTCCTGGGAGGGGAAGACGTGAGATGGAAAAACAACTCCTCTCTCTCTAAACTGAAGGCCAGAGTAACATGATGCATCACATTTACTTCCTGAGTTGGCCTCTCTATCCTGACCTTTCCACTTCTACAGATGGAGCACCCCCTCAGTCTCCTAGTTTTGAAAACTTGGGGTAATGTCCTACAACTCAATAGCAAAAAAACTAATAACCTAATTAAAAAATGGGCTAAGGACTCGAATAGCCATTTTCCCAAATAAGACATAAAATGACCAATAGGTATATATAAAAAAATGCTCAATGTCACTAATCATCAGGGAAGTGCAAATCAAAACCATAATGAGATACCACCTCATACCTCTCAGGATAGCTATTATATAAAGTGTTGGCAAAGATGTGGAGAAACTGGAACCCCTGTACATTGTTGGTGGGAATTCAAAATGATACAGCCACTCTGGAAAATATGGAAGTTCCTCAAAAAATTAAAAATAGAACTACCATATGATCCAGCGATCTCACTTCTGGGTATTTATCCAAAAGAACTGAAATCAGGATCTTGGAGAGGTATTAGCACTCTCATGTTCATTGCAGAATATCACAATGGCTAAGGTGTGGAAACAACCTAAATGTCCATTGACAAATGAATGGATAAAGAAAATATAGTATGTACATAACAATGGAATACTTGCCAGCCTTAAAAAAGAAGGAAATTCTGCTATGATAAACCATGAGGACATTATGCTAAGTGAAATAAGCCAGTCACAGAAAGACAAATATGCATGATTCCACTTTATCTAAAATAGTCAAATAGAATCAGAGTGGTATGTTGGTTACTAGGGGCTGGGGGAGAAGGGAATGGGGAGTTGCCAATCAAGAGGCATAAAACTTCAGTTAAGCAAGATGATTAAGCTCTAGAGATCTGCTGTATGACATTGTACCTATAGTCAGTGATAATGTATTGATTGTACACTTAAAAAAAATTGTTAAGAGGACAGATCTCAAGAGTTTTTGCCATAATAAAATAATATTTACAAAAACATTTAAAAAATCTAAGAACTCCAAAAATGAATACAAATAAACAAAAACTTGGAGTAATATTTCTTGAGAATAGAACCAACTTTCCTCCAAATCCTTGTGTGTTTTTTAAAAATGTAGATTCCAGATTCCATTCCTGACTTGTGGAATCAGAATCTTTTTTTGGAAGAGAGTTGACCTAGAATCCACATTTTAAACAAGCTCCCGTGGGAATTTTTATCTGTGAGGAAATCTGAAAAGTACTGCCTGAGGTTTACCATTGACGCTCCTCTCACTCTAGTCCATTTCTGTTCTAATCAAGCCGTTTTCTGACTTTTTAAAAATGGTCACTCTCAAATCAACTCCTTCCTTTCCATTTCAACAGCTGACCTCTAGGTCAGGGTTCTGCCTGCACCATTGGTTAATCTCTGTGCCTCCTATTTCCTATGCCAACCCACTTACACATCACTGCCAGATCAATCTGCCCCAAAATGCTCTTTGGCATCCTTTCCTCAACACCCTTCAATGACTCCCTACTGCCCAACCAGATGCAGTCTAAACTCTTTAGCCAGAAACAGTTGATACATGTTAACCAAGCTTTCTCTTTACTGTCTAAGTTCCATCTCCATATTGAGATCATCAGAAAGCTGCTTATCTAGACATTACCTGAGCTTCCCTCAAAATTATGACATTTGGAAGGCTCATAAGAAAAAGGGCTATGTAAAGTTTTCTCCCCCTTCTATACTTACTTCCCAGATTATAATCTTTTCACTGCTTTAGTGGTTTTTTTTTTTTTAAGTTTTTTTTTCTCACGAACAAATGTAAATCCTTTTGGAAATGGACAGGTTGATAGAAAGCCAAACATTCCCCAAGTCTGAAGTTCAAATGTGTCTGTAACTGCTGTCTTGTCCAATAACTCTCTGCCCAGTCCAGCTTCTACGCCTTTGCTTGGGTTCTTCCCCCTGCCTGCAACAACTTTCCTTTCCTTTCTGGTTTAATGAAGCCCTTCCTGACTATGCTAGGCCTCAAGTATCTTTCTTCTCCCAAGAACATCTGTAGCACTGGTTCAACAGGCCTTTAACAACACAGCAATTCACCTCATATGTTAATTTCTCTTTTAATGTACAGGATTACTTGCAACTCATAAGGTCTGGTGGTTCCTTAAGTCACAATTTAACACGAAACAACTGGGCAGCTTTTCCTTAATAGTCCAGGGCAAGAGCAGTAGTGAGTGATTGTCTGCTTTCCTTAGGTTGACCTTGATGTGAAATGAATTGCTGTCTCCAGAGAACCTGTATATGCCGGTTGAATGGGGCCCAGGTCCTCAACTCTTACAAATACCAGACTGTATTGAAGGGAAGAAGGTCCCAGTAGTTTATTCTCACCCAACCCGTTTCGATCCCGGTCCTCCCTCTCTCTCAGGGTTCAGGGAGTTCCTCGAGTTTTCTTGCTCCCGCCCAGGCAGGGGGGGCTCGTGTCCAGTTGAGGGTTCTCCCTCCACTGGGCGGGGGTCCGCGCTTGTATGGCCAGGGCGTGGACCGGCCCAGCCAGTTCTTCTGACAGCGCCGCGTGGACCAGCCGATGCCGTTGCAGGGGGCTCAGTCCCTCGAAACGAGAGCTCACCACGGCCACGCGGAAATGGGTTTCACTGCCTGGTGGGACCGCGTGGCCGCCGCTCTCATTACGCAGCTCCAGGACCTCGGGGTTCAGCGCCTGCTCCAACTTTGTGCGAATGGCGGCCTCGACGGGACCGATGGCCCCCGATCTGGCGCCGCCCCGGGACACACAGACGCGGCCAGCCATGGAGAACAGGCTTCCGACCAGCTGCCCACTCAGCATCAGCTACGGCAGAGACAAGGACGGGAGCAGTGAGGGTCAGGGCCTCGCTCTTGGTGAGAGACCAGTCTCTCCAACCACCCCAGCCCCCGCCCCCTGGCCAACGTCCACACTGGGAGCCCGCCTAGACGCCACAGTGAGACGCGAGGCACCGCCTCTTTCCTCTGTGTGACGTGGGGGAATCTGGCCTCCAGCCGCGAGCCGCTGAAGGGAGGCGGTGGATTAGAGAGCCCGCGCGCGAGGCACGTTCCTTACTAAGGGGATTCGCTAAGAATGAGCTGGAGGTTGCAAGAGTAGGGTATGTGCAACTCCGGGCTTTTGGTTGAGCCAATGTCCCTGTGTCCCCTCTGAACCCCAGGCTGGGTCCCTTCTACCTTGCACTCAGTCTTCGCTACCGCAGCTCCCATTCAGGGCCGGACTCCTGAAGTTCCGGGCGAAACGTAGACTTCGCGTTCTGAGGCACGCTGGGAAATGGAGTCCTCGCTACGCGATAGACCGGGCCGCCACCACGTGGTGTCCTGAGGGTTCTCGGGAACTGTAGTCTCTACTTCCCCCGACTCGTGAGGTCGTGGGAGGCTCTGAACCTGAGGAACTGTAAAGAAAACGGGAACTTCTGTGCAATTGATATTGAGATTATTCGATTCATTTTATTGACAATACATCTTGTAGATTATCTAGCCCAACACCTTTATTTTACATACAAGAAAATGGAAGTCCATTTCATTTATTGAATACATAATTATTGTGTGCCAGACCAGTCCTGGAGGCTGGGGAGGTAAGACAGGCCCTGTCCTCAGGCAGTTTACAGAACACTGGAGAAGATGGACCAGTGAGTGGACAGTTGCAATACTGTGTGCTAAGGGCTGTGATGGGACTAAGAGCAGGATGATAAGGAGGCATGTCGTCCAGACTTGGGGGGAGAAGAGAAAACTTAAGGCAACAGTTTACAAGAGGCACAAAAATCCCTTTCTCAGCCCCTCCTAGTGTGGTAGCTGCACGCACAAAGGCCAGGAGGAGAGAGAACTTTGGGGGAGTGGTTCCTTTGGGTGTAGTTAGATATAGTTGGAGCCCACGGGGCAGAGATGATGGTGATGGGAAGCTGAGCGAATGTATAGGCCTGTGGGGAGAAGGCCTCGTTAGGCAGTTTTGTTTTTATCCTAGGAGCAGTAGGAAGCTAGGGAAGGTTTTCAGTGGGGATATAACAGGATGAGATTTTTCCAAGATGATATGTAACTCGTCAATTCAACCAGTATTTTATTTTGTATCCTAATATTTTATCGATTTCTCCATATATGTATTTCCCCAACTTTTAATTTTGAAAAATTTCAAATCTGCAGAAAAGTTGAACAGCGCAAAACAGCATCCTCTACCTTTCACTGTTTTTTACATTTATATATATTATATACTTATACATATATACTTTTATGTTTAAGTACTTTATGTATACTTATATACTTTAAAAATGTATTTCTATACTTTTTTTGAAAATAAGTTGCAGACAGCATGACATTTCACCCTTAGGTACTCCAGTATGTATCTCCTAAGAAGAAGGATATTCTCTTAAATAACTACAATACCCTATCACACTCAAAAAATTTAACATAATGTCAATTGCAAGGTTAGTACAATGAGCACCCCATTTATTCTTCACCTATATTTACTGACAACATTTTACCAGATTTGCTTTTTATCTCCCTTTTTTTTTTTTCCCGGTACGCGGGCCTCTCACTGTTGTGGTCTCTCCCGTTGCAGAGCACAGGCCCCAGACGCACAGGCTCAGCGGCCATGGCTCATGGGCCCAGCCGCTCCGCGGCACGTGGGATCTTCCCGGACCGGGGCACGACCCCATGTCATGTGAGTCCCCGGCAGGTGGACTCTCAACCACTGCGCCACCAGGGAAGCCCTAATCTCTCTTTGAATGTGTGTATATAATAAAAATATTGTTATCATTTTTGCTGAACCATTTGAGAGTTGCGAAAATCTTTACATTTCATTGCTATATACTTAAACGTGTATCTCCTAAGACAAGGATATTTTCCTACATAAGCGTAATACTATTACCACGCCTAAGACGTTTAATATTTGTTCAATACTGTTATTAATATATAGTTGACATTCAAATTTCCCCAGGTGTCTCATTACTGCCTTTATAATTTTTTATTTTTCGAAAGCCAATCAAGGATCATGCATTGAATTTAGCCATCTTTAAATTTTTATTTTGCAAAGATCCCTGGCTGCAGTATGGAGAACTGTAGAGGAGGTAAGAGTGCAAGCAGGGAGACCAGTTGGGAGGTTAGTGTAGCAGTCTAGGTGAGGGATGATGATGACTTGGACCACGCTGGTGGTCATGCAGGTGAAGATGGAAATAAATTGTGGCTGTAAGATATACATTGGGAGGGTAAAACCCACAGGATGTGGTAATGGGCTAGTTACGGGAGGGAAAGTATGAAGGATAACTATCAGGTTTGTGCATCTGGATGGATGGCATTTGTTCCCTAAGATACAGAATATTGGAAGAAGCACAGGTTTGGAAGGGTGGGGAAGGGAAAGACTAGGTGCCCAGTTCTGTTTTGTACTTGATCCTGAAGTGTCTTTATGATATCGAAGAACAGATGTCATGTTGGATGTATGGTTCTATGTGTGTGTATTTTATTTTTAACTTTTTCTTAAGTGCTTTCAGAGTTATAGAAATACAAAAACAGTACAAATAATTCTTGCATACCCCTCACCCTGATACCCAGATTATCCAAATATTGACATGTTATCATGTTTGCTTTGTTTCTTTTTATGTATCTAACTACACATATATAATTATTTTTCTGACTCATTTGAGAGTAAGTTTCAGACATAAGTCCATTTACCTCTAACTACCTGTGATGGTTAATTTTATGTGTCAACTTGACTGGGCCACAGGGTGCCCATATATTTGGTCAAACATTATTCTGGGTGTTTCTGTAAGGGTGTTTTTGATGAGATTAACATTAAAATTGGTAGACCGAGTAAAGCAGATTGCCCTCCCTATTGTGGCTGGGTCTCATCCAATCAGTTGAAGGCCTGAATAAAACAAAAAGGCTAACCCTCCTGGAAAAAGAGAGTTCTTTCCCGCCTGACTGCCTTTGAACTGGGACATTGGCTTCTTTCCTGCCTTCAGACTTGAACTGAAACACTGGCTCTTTCTGGGTCTCCAGCCTGTTAGTCTTTGACTGGAACTACAGCATTGCTTCTCTTGGATCTCAAGCCTTCAGACTTGGACTGGAATTACACCATCAGCTCTCCTGTGTTTCCAGCTTGCTGACTCACCCTGCAGATCTCGGGACTTGTCAGCATCCATTGTCATGTGAGCCAATTCCTTATAATAAATCTCTCTCTCTTTTTCTCTCTCTCTCTCTCTCTCTCTCGTTTGCTCTTGCCCTCTCCATATATATCCTATTGTTCTATTTCTCTGAAGAGCTCTGACTAATATATATTTGCTAATATGTATTTAGTAAAAAAAAAAAAAAAAAAAAAAAAAGACGTTTTCTCACATAACCAACAATGTAATTGTCAAATTCAGTACTATAATGTACAGATCTTATGCAAAATTTGCCAGTTGTCCCATAATGTCCTTTATATAAAATGAAAAAAAAAAAATTCTGGGCCAGTATCCAATCTAGGATCACATGCTGTATTCAGTTGTTATGTCTCTTTGGTCTCCATTAATCTGGAATAGTTCATTTGTCTTTTTGTCTTTCACGACTTTGACATTTTTGAGGAGTACAGACCGTTTATTTTGTTAAATATCCCTCAACTTGGGTTTGTCGAATGCTTCACTCTGATTCAGATTTAGGATATACATTTTTGGCAGGAAAACTGCAGAAGTGATATTGAATCCTTTCACTGAAGCATATAGGGGGCATATAATTCAATTTGTCTCATTGTTAATGATAATTCTGATTAATTGATTAAGGTGGTATCTCTCAGGTTTCTCAATTGTAAAATTTTCCTTTTTCCCTTTGTAGTTGTAGGAGATACTTTGAGTCGATGTACTATTCTGTTTTTCATTAAGCTTTTGTCTACTAGTTTTAGCATCTGAGAAGCGCATGTGAGGCAAGAGTCTCGCTGAAGACGAAATGAGATCGTTGCGGGGGGGGGGGAAGGCGGGGAAGTGGGTGAGGGGAGTGAAATGACCTGGGAAAAAGAATAAAGTGAGAAAAGAATCAGATTTTCTATTAGAAGATCACTGTGGCTAGTGTATGAGGAATATATTAAGGGAATGGGAAGAGCGGAAGCAGGGAGAAGAGGAGAAAAGCCTTTGGCAGAAGTCTGGTGCAAGATAATCTGAGTGAAGGCAGGAGACAGGCTAGAGAGAAGTAAATCAACTTGAGTGCTGTTAAAGAGATGGACTCTCTAAGAAGGACTTGTTTTAGGTGAGGGCCTTGTAATTTGCTAATCCAGTGACAGTGGTGGGGAATGGTGGGAGGCTGTGGTCAGAGAAGGCCTTGCTGTGGAGGGGACATTTAAACAGAGATTTGAATGACTAGAGGAAACCAATCATGTGGAAAGAGAGATCTGGCCAGAGGCAATGTATTCACTGCATGTGTTATGCCAGGCTCACTGTTGGCATACTTGGGTGTTCGGTAAAATGTACCGAATGGATAGTGAGCTAGTATGTGAATAGAGAGGGCCGACATTATTATTCCTGTTGCAAAAATAAATGAAAGCTTTGTAAGTTGCAAGCTCCCTAGGGCAAGTTTAGTGTCTTTGTTTCTAATAAAAACATAGTCATGACAATATGTACTACTTAGTGAAGCTTTGTCATGGACAGATTAAGAGTCTTAGAGGCTTTAAGCACTGAGACATTATGGTGGCCGCCTCGTGTAATTAAAGAAAACAAAACGAAAACTAATAAACACTAATGTGTAATGTGAGGAGTAAGATGCCCAACAAAGTATTCATCTTTTTCCTATGATGATTACTTCAGTATTTGTTCATTAAAAAATTAATTTGGGGGCTTCCTTGGTGGTGCAGTGGTTGAGAGTCCGCCTGCCGATGCAGGGGACACGGGTTCGTGCCTCGGTCCAGGAAGATCCCACATGCTGCGGAGCGGCTGGGCCCATGAGCCATGGCCGCTGAGCCTGCGCGTCTGTCCAGAGCCTGTGCTCCGCAACGGGAGAGGCCACAACAGTGAGAGGCCCACGTACTGCAAAAAAAAAAAAAAAAAAAATTGATTTGTCCCTACTGATGTATAATTTACACATAAGAAATGCACACTTTTTAAGCGCACAGCTTAATTTTACATGGGAATACACTATATCAAGATACAGAAAATTTCTAGCACCTCGGAAGGCTCCCAGGGAAGTCAATACCACCCTGCCACAGTTAATCATTATTCTAACCTCTAGCACCATAGATTAGTTTTGCCTGTTTTTGAACTTCTTATAAATAGAATCACATAGTATGAATACATTTGTGTTTGTCTTTTGCTCAACATTGTCTGTGAGATTCATCCGTGTGTGGGGCAGTGATTTGTTCATTTTCATTGTGTGGTATTGCAGTATATGAATATACTACATCCTTGTACGTGCTTTTCGTTGGATGTAAACATTGTTTTCTGTTTGGTGTATATCCAGGAGTGGTCATAGGATAAACTCAATGTTTATTTCTGAAATGGCAAATTTGTTCAAATTTTTGAGATCCCCTGCTTTGTTGGTGACAGGTACTATGCTAAATGTTTTACATTTATAAACTCTTTTAATTCTTGCAACAAGTCCATGAAGTAGCTACTGTTACTACTCTCGCTTTACCATTGAGGAAGCAGAGACCCTTAGAGGTTAGGTAAGTAATGTACCTATGGTCACAGATCTGGTAAACAAACCCAGAGAGTCAGGCTGCAGAATTTGAGCTCTTAACCATTAAGCTATTCTGCCTCCTAATCCAGCATTTGGGCATCTCAGGTTCCACCTCTGTACTAGGTTCTTTATATTTAATTCTCATTTATTCTAACAACTCTATTATGGTAGGGTATATGATTTTTATTTAATTGATGAGCTTCTGTTGTATTTTCTGTCACTCTGGCTACCACAGTCTACTGTTGATAGCTAGCTAGCATTTGGAGAGTGGTTTGTTGACTAAAGAGAAATATTTTAGAGAAGAAGATGCTAATTCTCTAAGAGTATAGTTTTATTTGTTTGTGCAAAAAACATTTAATTACCCTACTAAGAGCCAGGTAGAAGGAATAAAGGACTCCTGATTTAAAGGTGAAGAAGACATGGTCTGTCCCTTGAAGTGGTCACAGAAAGGAAGTGAGACCAAGGTCAAAACACAGGGCAGAGTGCTTAAATGCTATCAGCAGGATATGAACAAAGAGATGTGGGTACACTGAGGCTGTGTGTGTGACAGTAGGGAAGCTTCATGAAAGAGGAGGTGATATCTGGGTGGAAACTGGAAGGATGAGGAGGATTTTGCAGGTCCAGAGGAGGCTGAAAGCATTCTAGCCAAGGGCAACGTCATGTGCAATGGCAGGGAGCTGTGGAAAGGCCTTGCTCCTCTTATGAATGATGTGAAGCTCAGTACGGAGGGGGCTGGGGGTGGAGTTGAGGAAAGGTGGAAGAAAAGGGGAAGGGAGAGAAGTATGGTTGGAATGATAGAATGGACCCAGAATGCCCTAAATGTTTGATTAACTAGATTGCCTGGTTAGGAACTCCGCTGCTTTTGGTTAAAAATCCCAGAGGTGTTAAAGGAGATAAGATCCAGCCTGTTTGTGATGGTGTATGACTTTTACAAATGGCCTGCTCTGTTATATATTTTAATAGCTCTGGTAAGAATGCTGGGAAGGGAGGTCTGGGGAGCAATAGATAGTAACTGAGCCTGATAAAATTTGTAGGATATTGGCCTATCTGGACTTATCTAATAAGGTTTTATAGCTAGATGGAATTTAAAGTATTAAGTCTAATTCCATTCTTCTCTCATGCTCTCTCACTCTCACTCTCTAACTCTCCTGCTCTCCAGCTCTCCCTCTCTCTGTAACAGAGGCAGGAAGCGAGGTTGGGTAAGTTAAGTGACTTCATGAAACCCATAATCTAGTTAGTGAAGTAGTGTGCTTGGAGGGATGATGAGCAGTCTTTGAGTCAGGCAGACCTTGGTTCTAATCATGTCTTTGTAAGTGGCTGTGTGACCTTCAGCAAGTGCTTAAACGTCTCTGAGCCTTGGTTTCCTTATCTGTGAAACAATTACAGTCATCCTTCAGTATCCATGGGTTCTGAATCTGAGGATTCAATCAACCGTAGATGGAAAATATTCTAAAAAAAATCTGGAAAGTCCCCAAAAAGCAAACTTGAATTTGCCCTGCCCTAGCAACTATTTACATAGTTTTACATTGTACTTACAACTATTTACATAACATTTACATTGTATTAGGTATTAAAAGTAATCTAGAGATACTTCATCTGGGAGGATGTGCTTAGGTTATACACAAATACTACACCATTTTATATAAGGGACTTGAACATCCTTGGATTTTAGTATCCACTGGGGGTCCTGGTACCGAGGTACAACTGTATATCTACTTCATAGGTAGCCCCTAACATAGGGCTTATCTCTTAATAAGGGTTTAATATAATCTCTTTTCCCTTTACCCTTCCTAACAGCACAGGGTCACTGTGATAGAAGTAAAAAAGAAATCAGGAGGTCAGCTGGCCCCTCAAGCAGGGCCTCGAAGCGTACCAGAGTTGTCATGGGGTCCCTACTACTGTATTTTGTTCTGTGCTCTGTAGGGCTGAAAAATTGACACTATTAGAACTTCCAGAGCTGATTGGCTTCTTGGGGAGAGAGTTACACTAACAAAATACACAAGCAATTGATGAATAGGTCAGAATTCAAATTAATTAACTTCTAGTGATAGATACATCTTCCCATACTGGTTCTCCCCTTTTCAGTCTCATATTTTTATCCTAAAGTAGAATAATTGGAAAGTTGTTAATTGAGAGCAGAACCTGAGCTAAGAGGGTTGGATAGTCTTCAGAAACATTTCACCCAGACTATGAGAACAAGCTGATGCTTTCACCAGGGAACCTTCTATAACAGCCTAAACCTTTGTGTCTAGCAGACACATACTCTTAAGTGTTAGAGAAGCACAACACATTCCTACTGTAATTGCCCCATTTAGATGGTATGTGGACCATATCTTTCTATTAACACGTGCATCTTCTGAAATACTATAATCAGTTTGGCTAGAATTATCTTCAGTTGCATCCTACTATTGAGGAAACACTCCCATTACTTTTGACTGTACTTGGGTGTTTCACAAATCTATACCAGCATCTTACCAGGGGTAAGCTCTACAGATAGCTGATGTTAACTAATTTTAACTTACAGAGTTCACCAGATTTCCTCTATTTTCTAGAGGCATCTCATTACAGACCTCTTTGTACTAGTCTCAATTATCTGTATACCCACTGCCTGATAGGTAGCATGTACTCAATAAATGTCAGTGGAACAAAGGTGAGGATAAAAGAGGAACACTAGAAAAGAGCTCAGGGAAAAAAATTTAAGTCTATTCTTTTCTCTATAGCATTCTACCTCCTGTCTTTGATAGGGACATAGTGAAGGGACAAAGTAGGTAATTAAATAGTTAATCCCACTGGGGATTGTAAGTAAAGAAAAAGGTATGGGAGACCACTCTAAGTTAATGATCACTCAATCAGGCAGGCCTGCGTAGCAACAAAACTATGCAACAGAAGCATGAGACATGCCCCAAAACAATAAAACAATGGTGGCATGAGACCCACATCCTGCCCAGTGAGCTCAGTAAGCTGATTCCAAGGGCATGCTTCTCTCCACACACTAAAAACAAAAAAATATAAGGAAAGGGTGACATTATACTGAAACCTGAGATCATTTACCATTTTTAGAAAATGAGCGCCTTTTGGCTCATTTCCATTGCACCATGACAGTCCCGACTTGACCAAGTAGGGACAAGAGCCTCCCTCCCCCCCTCCCCGCCACGTGGAGGAGGAGCTAATGCTGGAAGTTTGACGTCTACTCAAGAATGAGGAAGAAGGTGGTCTTTTCCCCCTCCCCACTTTTCCTTTGATTATAAAACTGTAGCCCACTAAGTTCTAGGAGCACGGCACCCTCTCACCCAGCCACTTGGGAAGTCTCAAGTCTCACAAGTGTCCTATTCTAATAAGTCACTTATCTGTCACTTTGCCTCTCGCTGAATTCTTTCTGCGCTGAGACATAAAGAACTGAAGCTCCTCGGAGCCCCCAGACGCATTTCAGCGGTTTCAGCTTTATGGGATATTCAGGAAAGGGTGAAAATGGGGTGGGGATGTAGAACTCCCAGGGATGGGAAGCTGAGGAGAAAGAAATGGAACTTTCAGGACAAATTTCTATGGAAGGTAGGTGGAGGATTACACAAACGAGTCTCTAGGGGCTGTTGCTGAAGTCTAAGAGAGGCAAACAAGAGGATCATGGAGGAAAAGGCTGAAGTTAAATAAGTAACACTGGATATGCTGTTGAGATGCAGGGAACAGTGGATTCTGGCTTAGGTACCTGGAAGATTGTTGGTGCCATTCAGGTAAAGAGAGCAAAGGGCGGGGGGGGGGGGGTGTTTGGATGAGTTTGCTTTTGGATAGGTCGAGTTATTGGGACAAACAGGTTGAAGTATCCAGTCAGCAGTCACGTATATGGGTCTGAGCTTCTGAAACAAATTTAGGTGTTAGTTGAAAGCATGGAGTTGGGTAAGACTCTTCGGGGAGAGTGAAGAATGGAGGAGTGTGGGGGAGGGGCGAGTAGGGAGGCAGAGCCCAGCTGGACACCGGGATTTAAAGACGGGCAGAGGAATTTGGTGTTGCCAGAGTTGAGGGGTGGGGGTGGGGAGAAATAAAATTAAATAAATAAATAGGTAAAAAAAAGGGCAAAGGAACAGAAGCAGGATGAGGAAAGACGAAGGGCGACATTTTGAAAGCCAAGGGAAAGCCGCCTTCAGGTTCAAGGCGGTTTTGGACGCCGCCGGGAGGTAAAGAGGAGGATGACTAATTCTATGCTAGCCTCGGTCAAACTGGAGTCCGAGGAGCAGTGGCGGGTGGCATGGGGCTAAGCCACACTGCAGGCAACGAGTAAATTGAAAGGGGGAGGCCTTAGTAGTACTATATTCTTTAAGAAGTTTAGCTTTGACGAGCCACAAAGGGAGGGACTTGGAGGGTAATTTAGGGCTCAAGGGGGTAATCAGCTTCAGAATTCGGTACCCTTGAGCGGGAGTAACTCTACATCTGCCAGAGGCTCTCTGCAGTCCTTTTGGGTCCTTCTTGGGATTTCCCTTGGTGAAAAAAACCCTACCACTCTTAAGTTGGAAAAAAACTGCCACTCAATAAAAAACAAAACAGCGTGTTGTTTGAAAACCTTCGCTTTAAAAATCCTGGCATGCAAATAAGGGGCTTTAATGTGGTTCACAGCGATTGGTAGGTACTTACCAAGGCCGTCATTTCCTCGTAGTACAAGATGCAAACGAAGAGTCTGCTTTTCGCTTTCCTATTGGCTGTTCGATCGGACTCAGCTTTTAGCCAATCAAACCACTTCGCTTCACCCCTCCCGGTAGCTCTTATAAATTACATCAAATTGGTTATCTTTGCCACATTCTTCTCTTTGAAAAAGAAGCTGTAACTGCATTTTTAGCCGTAATGTCAGGACGCGGAAAGCAGGGAGGCAAAGCTCGGGCCAAGGCCAAGTCGCGCTCGTCCCGCGCAGGCCTTCAGTTCCCCGTGGGGCGAGTGCACCGCCTGCTGCGCAAAGGCAACTACGCCGAGCGAGTGGGGGCTGGCGCGCCGGTGTACCTGGCGGCTGTGCTGGAGTACCTGACAGCGGAAATCCTGGAGCTGGCCGGCAACGCGGCCCGAGACAATAAGAAGACGCGCATCATCCCTCGCCATTTGCAACTAGCCGTGAGAAATGATGAAGAGCTCAACAAGTTACTCGGGGGTGTCACAATTGCCCAGGGCGGCGTCTTGCCCAATATCCAGGCAGTCTTGTTGCCCAAGAAAACGGAGAGTCACAAGCCTGGCAAGAATAAGTAATTAGGAGGCTTGACACCAACCCC
Source organism: Pseudorca crassidens (assembly GCF_039906515.1). NCBI lineage: Eukaryota > Metazoa > Chordata > Mammalia > Artiodactyla > Delphinidae > Pseudorca > Pseudorca crassidens. Next base: position 107,477,834 of record NC_090297.1, on the reverse strand, counting down.
ACTCACCCCAAAGGCTCTTTTAAGAGCCACTAAAGTGTCAAATGAAGGGCTGATCACGAAACAGCGCATTAGCTCTTTTTTTGAAAACTTGGGTGGCTCTAAAAAGAGCCTTTGGTCTTTGGTTCACTTTGTCTGGATTTATTTGCTTTTGGCTTTGTGGCTTTCAGTTTTCTTTGGTAATAGAACGGCCTGGATGTTGGGCAAAACGCCACCCTGGGCGATGGTGACTTTGCCCAATAGCTTGTTCAGTTCCTCGTCGTTGCGGATGGCCAGCTGCAGGTGACGAGGGATGATGCGCGTCTTCTTGTTGTCTCGGGCCGCGTTGCCCGCCAGCTCCAGGATTTCGGCGGTCAGGTACTCGAGGACTGCCGCCATGTAGACAGGCGCGCCGGCCCCCACCCGCTCGGCGTAGTTGCCTTTGCGTAGCAGACGGTGCACTCGCCCCACCGGGAACTGCAGACCTGCGCGGGACGAGCGCGACTTGGCCTTGGCGCGGGCCTTGCCTCCTTGCTTTCCGCGGCCAGACATAACTGAAAATAATGCTACAAGGCCTAGAGCTCAGATTCTCGCAACAAACAGGATTCAAAGATCAGCAACTGGAAAGCTTTTATAAGCTTTCCTAGGGGTGGGGTCAGGAACGAATTTTTCATTGGTCCTAAATTGGCTCCAGAAATGGCCAATAAGGTCAAGAGTCGGTGTTGTTACGTAGCTATTACTGATAACGCAAGGTCTCTACATGGCCCAATGGAAACGTAAGACTTTTGGAGCCTTGATTTGCATACGGTGGTTATAAAAGGATCAGGCCCGCCCATTCTCATGCTACTTTTCCTTGCTAACGGGTGTTGTATTCTACAATGCCTGAACCGGCAAAATCCGCTCCCGCGCCCAAGAAGGGCTCGAAGAAAGCTGTCACCAAAGCTCAGAAAAAGGACGGCAAAAAGCGCAAGCGCAGTCGCAAGGAGAGCTATTCCATCTACGTGTACAAAGTGTTGAAACAGGTGCACCCGGATACCGGCATCTCGTCCAAAGCCATGGGCATCATGAACTCGTTCGTCAACGACATCTTCGAGCGCATCGCGGGCGAAGCGTCGCGCCTGGCGCATTACAACAAGCGCTCGACCATCACCTCCCGGGAGATCCAGACGGCCGTGCGCCTGCTGCTGCCCGGCGAGCTGGCGAAGCACGCCGTGTCCGAGGGCACCAAGGCGGTCACCAAGTACACCAGCTCCAAGTGAGTCCCTGCCGGGACGCGGCGCTCGCAGAAGTCGCCGGGCCGCTTGACTTTCCAAAGGCTCTTTTCAGAGCCACCCACCTTATCACCAGAGAAGAGCTTTGTTCACTTGTTTTCCCTCAGTCTCTTCTCACAAAGTAAGTTGCAGTAGTTGGATGAAAGTAATGGCAAATGGCACACGTAGCTTTTTAGGCCCTTATGACTTGAGGTTCTTGGCGCGTGACTGGTATTGCTTTTGAATCTAGGCCGAGTCTTAACCCCTCACTGTGCTGCTTCGTTTTCTTATGAGTCAGTCAGTTCTAAATTAGGATTCTGAGACTGCTCCTTCCCACCCTCTTGCTTGTAGACTGTTGTGTCCTGGTGGCTCTGTTAGGTACGTTTCATCGGTGTTCTAAAACGAAGTGAGTGATTTCGGCCATCCTCATTTAAGAAAGGACCCCAGGATGTAAGTAAGCCCGAGTCCTGCGAACACTGCATCACAGCCCTGAAGAATTCTCCCGAGAGTTTGGCGGCTGCTTGGGTGCCCAGTCACCAGTTACGCCCTGCGACGTGACCTCCTGTGGATACCAGTAGTTCGGGGTATTTAGGACGGAACCCGCGCTGCCTGGTCTCAGCCTTTCCCTGATTGGACGACATGAATATTCAAAATCTCGCGCCGCTCCAGAATTCATAGATTCTGGTTTCCACCGCTCACTTTGGTGCTTTGAAATCCCTGTTATTTTTTGGTTGGTGGATCATTTTTGCATTTAATTCTCTTATCTTGGAATGTTTCGGCCTCAAGTAACTGCAAGGCACTAGTCATTTTAGTCTGGGCTCAAACGTCACCTCTCAGAAACCTTCCCAAGTCATCCACTCAGGAGTTTGCGCCTCTTCTTCCTGCCTGTCCTGGGCCCTCACTCTATTTTATCTTCCTCCTAGCAGCGGTCTGAAATTGTCTTGTTCGTTTATATTCTTGTTTACGGTCTTTCTCCTCAAGCCCTTAACAGAAACTTTGCTGGTCTGGTTTTCCTCTATATCGTCAGTGCCAACCAGTACTGGGCACACAGTGGACACTTCAGTACTTATTGAATTAGTATTTGTTTAATTAATTTTTCTGTCCCACTCCTTTTTTAATCGCTTCCGTGGATGGATGGGTGCGGTTCATTTTCATTAGATGTATGTGAAGACGTGATGAAAATGGAAATGTTTTTGGAGCTCCTCCCCCAAGTCTGTCCGTGGTCACCTCAGGGCAACAGCTGGGAGGAGGACTTTGTTAAGATTTTTTTCTTTTTCTTTTTCTTTTGCTTTAAGGGGGAGGTGGCAGTTTTGTCCCTCCTTTATACTTCTCAGTTTGGCCTAATCTCTTGGATTTTCATTAAATTCAAAACATTGGTCACTGGAAATCCTTTTCCTTTCTCTGTTTATGACATCCTTCCATCCTGATCCTTTGTTCCTCACGGAGATGAGCTTTTAATTTATGTTCACCATCTCATTTGCTTTTCAGGAGACCCTATACGATAGACAAGATTAATATCCCTTTAAAAACGAGATTGAGAGAAGCGAAGTGATTGGTCCACTGGTCATGCAGCTAACCTTGTCCACCTTTGTATCCTCAGATGCGAGGACAATTGTATTTTAGTTTTACTTCGTGTAATTACAGAATGTTGAATCTTTCTGTCCAAGCCTTGATTTTTCTGATAAAGACACTGATGGTCTGATGAGTTATTCAACTCTGCTTTTGGATAAGGGATCCTGGAGTTAACTGCAGGGGTTTCATGAATCCAAATGGGCTCCAGACATTATCAGAGACTGAATAAATCTTATGTTTCTTACATGTGTGTTTTCAGATGTGTGTAGATGCTATTGTTATTAATAAAGTTACCAGTTAATTTAAAAGCTTGGCTGGATTATTGTATCTGCAATATAGTTTTTAACTAAATGAAATGAACAGATACAACCACTACTGGGTCTGTGGAAAAGCTGAGTGCCTCTGACTTGGAAGATGAATATTTATAAACCATCAGCCAAACTTACTTCTACTCCAGAAGTGCACGGGGGCTGAAATAGCCTGTTATGAGGACACTGTTAATGCTCAGTAATTGGAAAATACATGACCACAAAACCAAACAAAAATCACCACAAACAAGAAGCACTGTAAACAAGATAGAAGAAATAAAGTCCTTAAGAAAGTTTATAACACCTGCAGAGTACTCACTGTATGCCAGATGACGTTCTAGGTCCTTTACACATAATGACTCATTTAATCCTCACAAGAACCTTATGAAATAGTTACCATTATTATGTCCCATTTTACAGATGAGGAAACTGAGGCACAGAAAGGCGGCTTCTCAGAAACTCTCCAGAGAATAAACTCTTGGTTCAATGTTTAACGGACCTGAGAAAGTAAGATCCCTCTCCGAAAACCTGGATTTGGGGGGAAATATTTATGCTTTAAAATTAAAATATAAAGAAATACCGCCTGCTTTTTTTTTAGCATGCACCTTGGATATAAGTCTATGGTGGTGGCTGAAAGTCTTGGGTGGGGTGCTCTCATTCTCCATTCCAGAAACCATAGTTCAGCTCAGTTTTATTTGTCCCCATAGTTGTAGGGCTCACCAGCTGAAATACTTTTACTAACGTGAGAGAGCATTGGTTACTGACCGTGGGCTCCTCCACTGTTTACTAGGAAGTTACAGAGTGAGAAAGGGGAAGGAGGTGTTAGAGTTTGGTATTTTAACTCTGGAGGGGAGGTGATTAATGATGGTGAGGTTTATCCTCCTAAAGAACCTCTTTGATCTTTCTCCTTCTCAAACATCTGTATACATTTGCTTAAGTTGGAGTTAATAACAATACTTGTTATAATAACAATTGCTTCTACTTCTTGAGCACATAAATATTTACCTTGTCCTCTGCTAAGTGGTTGACAAGCATTGCCTCATTTAATCTTCACAGCCACCACTTAAGATGGATTTCATCCTTATTTTATAGGTAAAGGAGATTGAATTTCAGAAAAGTTAAATAACTTGTCCAGGATTGTTTAGGAAGTAAATGGTGGAACTACAACCCAATGCACACTTTTAAAAAGCTTGATATTCAAGGCCCTCCATAATCTGCCTCTTCCTTCTTCCACAGCTCTATCTCCTACTGCTATACAGGATTTCTGCTCTAGTTAACATGGTCTAGTCACCTTCCCCTAAACCCGTTTGCTCTTTCTCAGGGCTAGACTGGACTGCCCCTTCTTTCTGGCCTGACCAGAGCTTTCTTTCAAGCCAAGGCCATAATCTTCCACCTCAAATGACACCTCTCAACTAATTTCTCTACCACCCTCATCTCTTCTTTGAACAAACAAACAAAAACAAAACAAACTTTACTGAAGTATAATTGGCATACAATAAACTGTACATGTTTAAAGTATACTTTAAGTTTAGACATACATATATACCTATGAGAACATGAGTACAATAAAAATAATGGACATATCCATCCACCCCCCCCAAAAAAGGGTTTCCTAGTGCCCCTTTATAATTCTTCCCCCCAGCTCCCTTCACCAATGTCCTCCTTTGGCCCCATCCTTGCCCTCAAGCAACCACTGGTTTGCTTTATGTCATTATAGGTAGTTTGTATCATACAATGTATCATTTGTATCTGGCTTCTTTCACTCAGCAAAATTGTTTTGAGATTCGTATATAATTCGGTGCATGTATCAGTAGTTCATTCCTTTTTATTGCTGAGTAGTATACCATTGTATAGCCGCAACTGGTAATTCAGTTACTTGTTGATCGATAGTTGTGTTGTCCCCAGTCCTTCCTCCAGTTTTTTTTTCTTTTTTTTTGGCTGCGCCCACATGGCATGAGAGATTTTAGTTCCCCGACCAGGGATTGAACCCACACCCCCTGCAGTGGAAGCGTGGAGTCTTAACCACTGGACCGCCAGGGAAGTCCCCTTCCTCCACTTTTTAATGCACTCCAACTTTGTGTCGTGTTGGTTCCACAGACGAGCACAATAAACTTTCTGCCTTCAATTGGGAAGGAACTCAGATGGTGGATGAACCATATACACAGATACTTATTCAAGTGGGAGAAAGTATTAGGGTTTCACTTTTGTTCTCCGAGTCTCAGAACGTCTCTAATCCATTTTATGTCCTGTGGCCAGAGTAGTCGTCTAAAGCACAGACGGTGGCCTACCTCTCTGACTCAGTTTGGCCTTCAAAAGAAAAACATGAGAGTAAAAAATGTAAAACTATCAGCAGTTCTTATACCATATTTGGTCTCACAGCATGGTCTGGGGAACTCCGCTCCTTTAAAAGGGAGGCTAACATAGCTCACAATATGGCTAATCAGTGGTTGTGGCACAGGGAGGAAGCCTGAGGGGCAGCTCTGTTCAGTTTTCAGACACTGACCCTTAACTGGAAGACCGTCCCTGTGGTTCGGGAGACTAGGTTTAATCATTTATTTAATATGGGTGATTGAAAATCTGTATCTGCTAATTTAATAAATAATTATTAAGTATCTATTAATATTATTAAGTTCTGTAAGAAAGGATCTCTAGGACCACTCTGACTCCTGAGCATTGTTAGGTATGATATAATTAAGTCATTCTTTCATTCAGTGATTTATTGAGTATCTGTTAGATAGCAGGCAGTCTGGTTTAAGGTTAAACGGAACAGAATGGCTTCTGCCTTCCTGGACTTTTAGTGGCTAGAAGGGAAGATAGATATTATACAAGTGACTATAATAAAATGTGACATGTGTTAAGTTGGGAGAAGTACAGATACAGAGAGTGTAATGGAGGGAGGCCTAACTTAACACGGATGGGGCTAAGGAAGGCGTCTCTGAAGAAGGACTTGAAGGAGAGTGAAAGACAGCAAGCTCAGGGAGGTAGGAGGAACTGCAAGAAATTTAGTATGGGTAGTATTTAGAGGGTGAGGAGGTAGGCAGGTAGAGCCAGACCTTGAGGGATTGGCCCAGACATATGGAAACGGACTTTAAAGAACCCGATTAGCTTCTGGGCCAGCGTGCCTGTGGAAACATCTGTACCCGTTCAAGCAACCTCTACTGCGGATGACACCTTGACCCTCGAAAGAGTGTCCATTCATTTCAGTGGCTTCCCTTAATGTGGAAATGGCTTCATCAGGCCATCCAGGCCGATGCCAGCCACCATCATGCTCTGAGGGGACCATGAGGTTCTGAGGGGGACTGTGAGATTCATAATTGGCCAAATGCAAAGGTTTGCCAATACCCAGAGCTGGTTGGGCTAGAGAAATGAGGTATTCTCATACACTAGTAGTGAGAGAAGAATTTGGTGCAAACTTTTTAGTGGGTAATTTCACAATAACTATCAAAATTCTCTTTTCATATATGAATACAAAACAAAACCCCTTAGAAAATCACTTTAAGATATGTGTGCAGGGATTGTAAATAGCAGCTTTTAAAAAAAAGTATTTTTAATTTTTGATAATTGAGAAATTAAAACATATACACAAACAGATGCCAATGTACCCCTTATCCAACTTCAACAATTATCAACTCAAACCAGTTATCAACTCAAGGCCATCTATCCTGTGTCATTTTGAAGCAGATCCCAGGCACCATATTATTTAATCCATAAAAATTTCCTTATGTGTCTCTAAAAGATAAGGACCATAGTACCAAATCATGTCTAAAATAATTAACAATAATTCCTTAATTTATCAAATATCCAGTTAGTGCTCAAATTTTTAATTTTAATCTCCCTATCTAATCTAATCTATATGTTTTAAAAGTACTTTATCTGAATCTGAAGCCAAATAAATCTACACATAGTGGTTGGTTGATGCCTTTTAACTCTAATGTATGTTTCCCATCCATCTCTTTATTTCTTGTAATTTCTTTGTTGAAGAAACTGGGTTGTTTTCCCTGTAGAGTTTTCCCAATTCAGATTTTGCCAATTACTTCTTGGTGTAGTTTATCATGATCTTCTGTCTCTGTATTTCCTGTAAATTAGTAGTTGGATCAGAGGCTTGATTAGATTTAGGTTCACTTTTCCACTCCCTGGCCAGACTACTTCATAGCTAGTGCCATATATATATATACACACACACACATATATATATTTTCATATCAGGGGACATAATGGCTAATTGCTTCTCTTTTTGTGATAACAACACCTATCGATGCTTAATACTTAGATCCTTTAAATCACTAGGGGCTGCAAAATAATATTCTAGCACTTCTCCTTTATTAGCTGGAATTAAGAGAAAGCAGTATTATTTTTAATAATAAACACATAGAAACTACTTAGATATCTATTAGCAGGTGAAAAGAAAGTGGTAGGATCCGTTTTGGTATAAGTAAAAAAGGACATGTGTGTATGCATTGGTGTGTCTGCACTGGTAAGTAAAACATTTTTCTGGAATTTCATATATTAAAGCTAATAATAGTGGCTATTCATCAGGAGAGGAATTTGGTTAGTCCAGAAGGAGGCTTTTACTTTTTCCTTACATCTTTCAATATCATTTGAATTTTTGATCAATGTGCACTTAAAAACACTGTCAGCAGAAGTAAGTTATTTGGGCAGTGTGGGATTATTGGCCATAAAAAAAGCCCGAGTGATATGATAATATTTTTGGTGAAAATAGTGTATTTCAGATACCTATCCTAATGCCTGGCACAGCAGATCCTTAACTTGTTTTAGTTAATTGTGAAAAACAGTTTTTAAAATCTTCAATAATATAACCTAAACAACAACAACAAACTCCAAAAGTCCTTGGGATTTATGAGCTGACCTACAGTTCCGGGGCTGGGACTCCACTAGTCCCAATCCTGTGAAATAAACAATCACTTTAAATTGTGAACATCCACTTTAAAGAAGGTATTCTCTGAAGTGATTTTCCTGACTGGTCAACTTCACTGATAAGGCTTCGGCTACAGATTTGGTCCTCAGCCAGGCTAGGAGACTGGGTCACGGAGCGAAACAAAATCAGGTGGAGAAGACAATACGTAGAACGTGCCTGGGAGAGTTGGTGTGGGTTCCTGAGTAAGTCAGGAGCAGTATTTTGGGAGGATTATTCTGACCTTTAAATCTTTATTCTGACTGAGACTTGCAGGATAAATTGATGCTCCTGAATTTTACTCAAATTTTTTTTCTAAAATTTGCAAATCACAAACAATCTGAGGATGTCTTACTATATTTGCTGTATGCATTTAATAGAACCATTTCCCCTGTTCTTTTTATTCCTTTTTATGTTCATTATTTGCTCCCTTTCAGACAATCATTCTAATTTCGCTTCTTTGTGTTCCTGCAAAAAGTGTATTGCTTTCTATGCATTAAAAATAATTATCCTCGCATACTATATATTCAACCCATTCTCGAAATAGCAAAGCTACTGAGATGAACAGATTAGTGGTTTCCAGAGGGTGGGTGTGAGGTAGGAGGTGGTTGGGAGTAAATTGTGGAGTTCTTTTGAGGTGATTGAACAGGTCTGTATCTTGATTGTGGTGGTGGTTAGAAGAATTTATACATGGAATAAAATTGCACAGGATTACATGCACACACATATGAATGAAGTTTAAAGAAACTATGAAAAGTAATTCAGGTCTATAGACTAGTTAATGGTAATGTACCAATGTCATTATCCTGGTTTTGATATTGTACTACAACTCTAAATCATGTCACCATTGGGGGAAGCTGAGTGAAGGGTACATGGGATTCTACTATTTTTGCAACTTCCTGTGGATCTATTATTATTTCAAAACAAAAATTTTAAAAAGTTGCAGAACATACTTTACTACTAACTAAATAGATGCAAAGTTAAACTAGAATGGCATATGCTTTTTCTGTTCCTATTGCCTATATATTCTTCTTTGGTACCAGACAATGTTCTAAACACTTTACATGTATTAAATCATTTTATCCTCACAATAACCCTATAGGTAGGTAGTATTATTATTTCCATTCTACAGATGTAGACATGGAACCACAGAGAGGTTAAGTAATGTGCCCACAGTCACACAGTCATATCAGCAAGAATCATATCCTATCAGCCAAGTGACCAAGGCAAGATAGAAATTCAGTCTCCTTTTAGTCACTGTACTACATCACTAATGTCAAAGAAGCAAGATGTTGATGCAGCATTTATAGCAGTTAACAATGTTAGAAATAATCAACAATTTAGGAATGCTGAAATAAGTTATATCAACTCTAAGGGAAAAAAAATTAGTAGTTAGACTAAGTCTAACAAGCCCAGTTTATTGACTTGTTTTCAAGGAGGGAGAGCACACACCAAAAAAACTGTGAGGTGTCTCACCAACAAAAGAAAAACATACAATACAATAGTAAGTACAATACATACAATAGCTTACAATAGTAAGCTGTGGGGAAGGATAAACTATAGAGTTTTGATGGGCTTAAAGCAAAGCAGGGCTGTGTGAAAAGATGGACATCAGAACTAGGCTTTCAAGTGCATTCAGGGTCCTGTTTCCTTGGAAACTACAAAGTATTGATGAAGGTGGAATGTTGTGTTTAGAAATCGCTTGTTTGAAGTTTTGTACCTGGGTTGAAAACCAAGGTTGCTTCTCAGAGTGATTTAGGTCCTCTGGGCAGGAGGGGGATATTTCATTCTTACTGATACGATTTCACACAGCCAAAGTTCTGATAATCTACGATTTTTAAGAGAACAAAGTTTCTCAGTGAATAAGAAAGCAGCGGTCCCTCAAAGAAGGGGATTCTGACTCTTTATAGCTACAGCATGTCCTTGGGACTTGTGTTTCCTGCTAATTTTTGACTAATTCTTTGACGTTCATCTCAGCCTGATGAATGGCAGAACAGATTTTTTACTTTCTCGGTCCTAGCAAATGTCTACTTTCTCAGAATGCATGTAAGTGGTATTGTGTTTTATATTTTATTCTATTTTTTACTTTCCCCCTTTCTAACGTATATGTTAAAAATTGGCCTTTCCCTCTCAACTCCCACAAAAACCTGCATCTCTCTTTTGCTCTCCATGTTGTGATGTGAACATGCACTCTGTTGACTGAAAGTGCTGCATTGAACTCCAGGATGTGCAAACACCACATTTTACCCCCCACTCTCCTGCTGACGGACATCCATATTTGCTCCAATTCCCCATCATCACAAACACGCTGTTATAAATAAACATCATTGTGCATTTCCCTCATGGACCTATGTAAGAATATCTTTTGGATAAGAACCCTCAATACTAGGGTCCATTTATTCTTTATTGAATGAAGTAGTACCAGGCTCCCCTCCAGAATGGTAGGCTCAGACTTCCAACACCAAGGCATCAGGACTCCCATGAGACCACTTCCAGGTTAATGCTTGGGTCATCCAACTTTCTAAGTTTGGCCAGATTATCTGGTGTAGAGTGATATCTCATCTTTGCTTTCATTTTCATTTCTTTGATTATTAATGAGTTCAAGCATCTGTACATGAGTTTGATAGCTTCTGTGTTTGCTTTTCTGTATATTGCTTACTTATAGACTTTTCCCAACATTGTTCATGGAGTAAAACCTAGCCACTCCATAGTTTGGCATTTGAGGCCCCTAAAACTGGTCCCTGATGTCCCCAGTATGAAAAGCTCATTTCTCATTACTGCCCTTTGTCCAGGCTACCTGTGGTCCAACAACAATTCTTCTTTGTTTTCACTCTCCTTTCTGCCTGGGTTACACCACCTTCCTTAGCTCCCAATCTAAATGTATCTCAGATCCTAGATATTCCTGAGAACCCACCTCAAATATCACCTCCTACAGGAAGGGTTCCCTTGTTTGTTCAGCTGGAATTGACCTTTCCCTCTCAGCTCCCACAGAGCTCAACCTGCACTCTCTTTATCATCCACTACAATAGGCCTTCCACTTTTGCTATTCATGTGGGTATCACCTCCCCATAAAGACAGGCATCAGGTTATGTGTGCAAGAACAGAAAGATTCAGAAGGCATGTTCTGAGAAATATTGACTTTAAAGAATAAGTACAATGATTTTTACTTTATTCTTTGTAGTTTCCTCTAGCCAGTGTTTTTCTAACTATAGGTTGTAACTCATTAGTGGGTTATGAAATCGGTTTACTTGATAGAGAGCACGTTTTTCTCCCCTTTTTTAAGAAGAAGAGAAGAGAAAATATCAGAGTATATCACAAATAGTAAGTATCATTTTGTGAAACTTGTTGCAATTTATATTCTTTTGTGAATGTGACTAGGAGGCCATGTAAAATGTGTTTCTTTCTGGGGGTTGAGGTCAGGAGAGGTCTGTTCTACTGTACTGAAAGGGTCATAGAACATGCCATCCCAGAATATGCCACTTTGGCATATTGATCATTTTGAGCTGTAGGCACTCGAAAAACAGGAAATGCAGGGACAGACTTTCTTTGAACTCCCCTTATCTGCTTAAGGACAGATTCTCCAAAGGAACTCAATTGTCATAAATGCCCTCCCCGGAGAGTTTCACTGACCAGGGAACATTGACACTTCACAGGATGGGAGACCAGAAGTCGGGACCACACTCAGACAAACTTTGTCACAAACTATCATACCTCCCATCTATTCTTCTAGGGCCTATTCATTTCTCCTCAAAGTCATTTATTCTCCCCTAAGAGGCTTGGATCCCCTGTCCCCTTTCCCTATTAAGAAAGATATTTAAGTCTGAATTCTAAGCCACCTCAGTGTGTTACTCATTTTTATCTTGAGTATCTACCATGTATACATGAGGTATACATTGTTAGTAATCTTTTTTGCTTTTTTCTTGTTAATTTCTCTTTTTATTATGGGGGCCTCACCTAAAAATTCAAAAGGTCAGAGGGAAAATTAGTTTTCCTCCCCTACAGTACATGTATTGATGTTATTTGTATCTATTGTGTATATCACTTTTCCTTGAAACACTGACTCTAATACAAAAAAAAAAAAAGTAAAACACAAAACTTTTTTTCCCCCCTGGCTTTAATGGAAGCAAACTCATGAATAATATTTTCAAAACCTACTTATTTGCTTAGTTCTTTTTTTTTTTTTTTTTGAATTCTCCCAATTCATCACACCACCACTTCCTCCCCTTTGGTGTCCATAAGTTTGTTCTCTACATCTGTGTCTCTATTTCTGCCCTGCAAACCGGTTCATCTGTACCATTTTTGTAGGTTCCACATATATGTGTTAATATACGATATTTGTTTTTCTCTTTCTGACTTACTTCACTCTGTATGACAGTCTCCAGGTCCATCCACCTCACTACAAATAACTCAATTTCGTTCCTTTTTATGGCTAATATTCCATTGTATATATGTGCCACATCTTCTTTATCCATTCATCTGTTGATGGACACTTAGGTTGCTTCCATGTCCTGGCTATTGTAAATAGAGCTGCAATGAACATTGGGTGCATGTGTCTTTTTTTTTTTTTTTTTTTGCGGTACGCGGGCCTCTCGCTGTTGTGGCCTCTCCTGTTGCGGAGCACAGGCTCCGGACGCGCAGGCTCAGCGGCCATGGCTCACGGGCCCAGCAGCTCCACGGCATGTGGGATCTTTCCCGGACCGGAGCACGAACCCGTGTCCCCTGCATCGGCAGGCGGACTCTCAACCACTGCGCCACCAGGGAAGCCCCATGTGTCTTTTTGAATTATGGTTTTCTCAGGGTATATGCCCACTAGTGGGATTGCTGGGTCATATGGTAGTTCTATTTGCAGTTTTTTAAGGAACCTCCATACTGTTCTCCACAGTGGCTGTATCAATTTACATTCCCACCAACAGTGCAAGAGGGTTCCCTTTTCTCCACACCCTCTCCAGCATTTGTTGTTTGTAGATTTTCTGATGATGCCCATTCTAACTGGTGTGAGGTGATACCTCATTGTGATTTAGATTTGCATTTCTCTAATAATTAGCAGTGTTGAGCAGCTTTTCATGTGCTTCTTGGCCATCTGTATGTCTTCTTTGGAGAAATGTCTATTTAGGTCTTCTGCCCATTTTTGGATTGGGTTGTTTGTTCTTTTAATATTGAGCTGCATGAGCTGTTTATATATTTTGGAGATTAATCCTTTGTCCGTTGATTCATTTGCAAATATTTTCTCCCATTCTGAGGGTTGTCTTTTCGACTTGTTTGTAGTTTCCTTTGCTTTGCAAAAGCTCTTAAGTTTCATTAGGTCCCATTTGTTTATTTTTGTTTTTATTTTCATTACTCTAGGAGGTGGATCAAAAAAGATCTTGCTGTGATTTATGTCATAGAGTGTTCTTCCTATGTTTTCCTCTAAGAGTTTTATAGTGTCCAGTCTTACATTTAGGTCTCTAATCCATTTTGAGTTTATTTTTGTGCATGGTGTTAGAGAGTGTTCTAATTTCATTCTTTTACATGTAGCTGTCCAGTTTTCCCAGTACCACTTATTGAAGAGACTATCTTTTCTCCATTGTATATCCTTGCCTCCTTTGTCATAGATTAGTTGACCATAGGTGCGTGGGTTTATCTCTGGGCTTTCTATCCTGTTCCATTGATCTATATTTCTTTTTTTGTCTCAGTACTCTATTGTCTTGATTACTGTAGCTTTGTAGTATAATATGAAGTCAGGGAGTCTGATTCCTCCAGCTCTGTTTTTTTCCCTCAAGACTGCTTTGGCTATTCGGGGTCTATTGTGTCTCCATACAAATTTTAAGATTTTAAAACACAAAACTTAGGCTCAAATTCCATCCTGGCCACTTTTTAGCTGGGTGAACCACAGACCCAGGTGTCTCATCTTCACCAGAAATTTTCTTAACTGTAAGGCAGGGAAACAAACCTCTTCTTCCTTTCCTGAGTTCTTGTGGAATCAAATGAGAGGACATAAGTGAATAGCTTTTGTGATTCATAAGGCACTCAGGAACCCAAGTATTCTTAATGTCTGGGCCACAGTCTAGCAGAATCTCAAGATGCTAATCATCTAGAGATTAAATAATGTACCCATTGTTTCCTATGTATTAGTCTTTCTTTCCACAACATGATTGTAATGTTCCTAAAGGAAAGATTTAGGACTAATATCAATTAGTGTTTATCATAATGTTAATTAAATTGACTAATAATTATTAATTTATTGCCATGTTGAAACTCTGCTCTAAGTCTTTTGCATTACTTGTATTTATCTCATTTTATCCCTATGGTAATCCTATGAGGTGTCTACATTTATTGTCACTATTTTACAGATATTGAAACTGAGACATTGAACTCCTATTCTAGCTCCATATCTTTTCTCTTCCAGCTTTTCCCAGACAAATGAATCCGGGAACATTCTACTATTGCCCAGACAGTTCAGGCTGTCTCATGATTACCAGAGGCATCTAACCAAGGGCCAAAGACATTTCCCTGCACTGCCCCTGAAGCCTGGACTTCCCCATGTGGAGATACAGCCTCTCCTCTAGGCTCCACACTCATGGGCACAGACAGCATTAGTAAAAATGCAAAGCTATTGCTTTTAGTTTTAATACTCAGGTGCAAGTGACTGACAGATGGCCTTTTGGAGGTGGAGAGTTCATGGGCACCTAGACAGAGGGAAACCAGGGGAAGTCTGGGCCTGCTTCCAGAGGGCCCTAGGGGCTCAGGGCTCAGCATCCGTAGTGGTTTGAATAGTGTCCTCCCCCCAGATTCATGTCTACCCGGAAGCTCAGAATGTGATTTTGTTTGGAAATATGGTCTTTGCAGATGTAACTAAGGGTCTTGAGATGAAATCATCCTGGATTGAGGGTGGGATAAGTGAAAGGAGAGGGAGAGTTGGACACAGAGATTCAGGGAAGAAGGTCCTGTGAAGACAAAGGCAGAAATTGGAGTGATGCTGCCAGAAGCCAAGGAACGCCAGGAGACAGTGGAAGCTGAAAGAGGCAAGGAAGAATTCTCCCCTAGAAGCTCTGGAGAGAGCATGGCCCTGCTGATACTTTGATTTCAGACTACTGATCTCCAGAACTGTGAGAGAATAAATTTCTGTTGTTTTAAGCTAGCAAGTTTGTGGTAATTTGCTATAGTATAGCAGCCCTAAGGAAAAGAACACAGCATGCTTGCAGCAGTTTGGGTGTGAGATGTCCTGAAGAGTAAGAAGAGTTTGCCACTGCTGCAGACCACAACGGAGTCAATCTGGGTTCTTCCTGCCCTGGTATGGCCTCAGGGAGCCCTACAGACGTCCATGGCTGGGAGAGGTCAACCAGTGTCTAGAGGCCCTCAGTGCCACTTGTGAAGATGGAGATGCCCTGAGGAACTCTGGGTTGAGCAGGTCAAGGGGCTCATGAAGGGGCCAGTCTGATAGCTGTGGAGTACCAAGTCTCCCATTCTTGAGGCCATTTCTTCTCCTCTGCCATCTCCCTTCCCTCCCTCCCACCTTTCCTCCAAGTACACTGCACACTCTGCTTCTTATCACACTCAAATCTCCCTTCCCACAAATGAAAAGAAACTAGTGTCTTTCATGAATACAGGATGGTGTATTAGTTTCCCATTCCTGCGTTAACAAATTACCACAGATTTAGTGGCTTAAAACAACACAAATTTATTCTCTTGTAGTTCTGGAGGTCAGAAGCCAAAAATGACTCTTAAGGGGCTAAAATCAAGTGCCGGAAAGACTGATTCCTTCTGGAGGCTCTGTGGGGAGAATCCACTCGTCTCTTCTAGCTTCTAGAGGTTGCTGGCATTTCTTGGCTCCTGGCCTCATCACCCCATCCCTGCTTCTGTCATTACATCACCTTCTCCCCACTGAGCCTCGTGCCTCCCTCTAATAAGGTCTGTTGTGATTACATTTAGGGCCCACCCAGATAATCCAGGATAATCTCCCTGCCTCAGGGTCCTTAATTTAATCACATTGGCAAAGTCCCTTTTGCCATATAAGGTAACACATTCAGAGATTCCAGGGATTAGGATGCAGGCATGCTAATGGGGGGCTGTTATTCAGTCTACCACAAATATGAACCACTCCCTAAAGCACCCCCCTTCAAGCACTGACCCATTAAGCAGGTCACTAGTGGTGAACTCTGCCCTCAGCAAAGGTCACCAGAAGCAGGCTAATGGTTGGCTTTAGCCATCTGTGGGCAAGGGTTACAGCCCAGGGAAGCTACCTTCTGCCCTCTTCTGGAGCCAACCTGCAGGAAATTCCTTCCAGACCTGCTGTTGGCCTGCAAATTCCTGAGAGTTCCCTGAGAGCTGGGAGGGGCCTGGATACTGGGTCCTTTTGAGTTAGGATTCAGAAGCCAGGGTTTCTGGGTAAGCAGGAGGAAGAGAGTCCACTGAAGCAATGAGGCCCTCAACCCTGTGTTCAATCAGACACCTCCTGTCATGTCCCTTCCCAGCTTCCAGTACTTGCCCTTTACTTGGTGTTTTCTGCTTAATATGAACTTCGGAGTCCCAGCACTTTGGTCAGAATCCCTGGCCCTGGCACTCACTAGCTGTGAGAGCTTGGGCAAAATACTCAAAGCTTCCCAGTCTAAAATGAGGATGATAGAACATCTACTTGCCTTGCAGGTTGTCATGGTGATTAAAAGAGATACAAAATATAAAGCATAGTCAGAAGTGACTGAGCTTAATGCATAAGTGGTTGTTATTTCTGAACTTCAGTGTACAATATGTCCCTATGATGACCACAGTTGCCCCTTGGGACACTTTCTCCTGGTGGCCCTCTTCTCTTTCCAGCTCTCCTTCTGCCTCTTGGTGTTCTCTTCATCTACCAGCCCCATCACTGGTCCTGCTTGCCCAGGATGCCTGCCTCAGTCCTCTTCTCTTCTCCTTGACCCCTGGGTAGATCTCATCTCATTCCTTGCCTTCTGTTACCCTTATCTATCTGCTAAGGGCGTCCCCCAAAGTAGCTCCAGCTGAGCGCCTTTGCTGTTTAAATTAATATTCCTAACTCTTAGTGAATGTATCCTAGATGGATAACAGGAATCTCAACTTCAATGTTGGAAGGGACTTTATGCAGCTTCTTGGTTCCAAAAGCAATTTCTTCTCCCTAAATTCTCCACCTTAGTGAAAACTACCATTATCTCCTAGCTTCTCAAGCCAAGGAGAGGTTCCTTCCTCTCTTGCATTCTCCAAATACCTAAATCTTATCAAATTTACTTTCTACAATTCCCTCAAGTCCATCACTGTATCTCTGTCCACTCCTAGCCACTGCCTTAACTGAGGCCACCAACAGCTCTGATTAAAGGACACAAAGTCCAATAAACAATCCAGTTCCATGACCAACTTTTTCTGGAAACAGGCTGGACATGATGAAACTTTTAAAAAGAACATGAATTTCTTTTTGCTTGATTTTGTTTTTTGTAATCTGAAAGAGGAAAATTACTTAAGTACCTAAAATAATTAAATTTTGATATTGACATTAAAAAAATTGGGTACTACTTCACCCTAGGTTTTCAAACCAATGATGACATTCCAGAAGTTTCCTATTAGGCCTAGGAAGTTTGACCTTCACAGAACAGTGGCAGGAATATCATCTTTGTCCTATTACCCAAAAGGTGTCAAAGCTAAAATGCCTGTGGCAGTTTGGGAAGCCCTGAAGGCACTGGAGAACTCTTCACACCTCCCAGAACAGGCTCACAGTGAGAACCAGATTCTGTTGTCTTGGCCTTGTGGGGCAAATCCCCCAAACAGCTGCTGATTGGTGAGGCAGCAGTGTTTTGCCAAGGCCTGACTCTCCACTGGGTGACAGGGATTGGGTCAGACAGGCCCACTTCCTCAGAAAGTGAGTGTGTATACACCTGTTTCCACTGCCTGTTGTTTCTTGGCCCCATGTGAGGGCACGGGGCTGTCAGCTGAGTAGAGAACACTTCCATGGTTGAGGCCCAGAGCCCAGCTGTGTAGCAGCCCTGGAAGAGGGATCAATGATGCAGACAAGGCCCTGCCCTTAAGGGGCTCACCTTTGACAGGAAACCAGGAAAGACCAACCAAGGAGGGCCTCCCCTGTTCCACCAGCAAGAGACCAGTGCTCCTCCCTCTCTGCTTTCTTTCGTCATTATCCTTCCACACCCTGCAAGCATTGAGTTTGGTGAGTGAGCAATCTACTGCTGTGGTAGGAGGACAGACGTGGGTAGAAAAATGAGGGGGTGAAGGCAGGATATAGACATTCCTGCTAAGCTAGGAACCCCTGACCTGCCTTAGCCATGACAGATGCCCAGGCTGACCCCAAATTTCAGAGCCACAGGGAGATCTTAGATATCTGCTTTTAAATCTGATGCAGTATCCCTTCAGGGAGTATGATCCTGGGGAGGAAGAGCCCTAACATGGAAATCTATGTGCTCAGGGGTCTGCTGAGCCACTAATGGCTCAGACATGCTGGAAAGTCAATCACCGTCTGAGAACTTCAGGCTGCCTCTTTGAAAACAAACTTCAGTGGATGAGATGCTGGGTGTAAATGTGCCATCCCTGCACAGCCCTGAGTCACTGCTGCTTCTGCTTATATCTCACAGAGTACAGATCCTGAGGATCCCATCTTGCAGTGTTGGTCTGAGCAGGGAATGAAACCCTGGGTCTGTATTAGTTTTCTAGGGCAGCCATAACAAAATACCACAGACTAGGAGGCTTAAACAACTAATTTTATTTTCTCACAGTTCAATGTTAGAAGTCCAAGATCAAGATGTCGGCAGGTTGGATTTCTTCTGAGACCTGTCTCTTTGGCTTGCAGATGGCTGCCTTCTCATTGTGTCCTCACATGGATATCCTTCTGTGTTGTCTGTGTCCTGATTGCTTCTTCTTATAAGGACACGATTCATTTAGGGTCCATCTTAATGACCCCATTTTAAACTTAATTGCCTGTTTAGAGGTCCTATGCCCAAATACAGTTACATTCTGAGGTACAAGGAATTAGGGCTTCAACATATGAATTGTTGGGGGGCAAATTCAGCCCATAACAGGGTCTATTCTGAAAATCTGTGAGCCTGGGGCTGCAAACTGGGGACCCACTGTCAGGAGAAGCTGCAGTCCACATTGCTCTTTTTTTCCCCACACTCCTTGCAAAGGGCAAAAAAGTTTACAAAAGTATGTCTACTTCAGTTTCTATTCCCCTCAGTGAATTCTCTCCCATCTCTGGTAATGCTTTTATCTATCAACTGTGCTGAGACAACAAAAACACAAACTCTGGCCTCTTCCAGATGCAAACAAGCGATGATCAAGGTTAAAAAGAGATAACATCTGAGACCCACATAAGTAGCTCCTATCTGAGTCTTGTGTAGTGTGGGCTCTACAAGATACTGTCCCACTCCCTCAGTTGAACAGGTTCATTCCTAAAAGACAGTAAGAGACCTTGGACTTCTGCTCTCATCTGGTGCAGGAATTGCCCCTCTGAGACCACGTAAAATCTCTGCCCTTACAGATCCTGGGACCAGCAAATGGGTGCAAGGGAGAGGAGCAGGGTCTGTTCTGCCTTCTATTGGTTCACTGCCTCCCACAGCTTGAACTCTGAGCGCCTTGACCTGGATAACTTCTCATATAACTACACAGAACTCACGCCTATGCCTCTCGGGATGTCTTCCAGGAAGAATCAGTCTCCTGCTGTGGAGCCGAGAACAATACCGACAAGACCGAGTCCCCGGGGAGTGGCCTAGGTTATGGCGGCCCTTGAGCTCCCGGCCGTCTGTCCCTTTCCCCACAGCTACTCCTTTGGGCTCAGGCCGGTCAAACCCACCCGACTGCCTGAACTGAATGCCAAGCCGCAAACACCAGATCCTATTTCGTCCTCTGGTCTATTCCTGCACACAGCTACCGGTACTTGTCTGAGTGGGGTTGGCATTTGAAAGAAAAGGAGCAAGGCTGAGGAAAGTGAGAATGTCAAGGGCTTAAAATAACAGGAGAAATCTTTGAGGCCCGCGCAGGAGTTTTGAGAGAGGGTGGAGTAAGGGGATGAATGGCCTCCGCTAAATTCTTCGCTGAGGAGTGATGCCTGGAAATTACCGACAACCAACACACAGGCAGGTTGCAACAATCCCTCACTTTCCCCGGCAGAAACGGGGCGGGACCGACCGAGATGGCGATTTCCCGCCGGAGGCGGAGAGCCACGCGGGGCGGGGCCCTTTCCGGCGGGGGTGAGGAGGTCAGACCTGCGCGCGGCTCTCAGCTGCCTGAAGGCCAGCCCCCGCGCGCTCAAGCCCGCGAATCCTGAGCGTCCCCTAGTGACTCCGCCTGGCCTAACAGCCCGCACCTCCCACCCCCCACCCCCCACCCCCCCACTCCCCCACTCCCCCACTCCGCCACTCCCCCACCCGGGACAGATTACAGTTCTGGGCCAAGGTCGAGTACGAAGACGCCCTAGAAGAGCCCGACCCTACGGGAGGACCCGTGGCTGCCTCCAAGAAGCGAAACTGGGCGCCCTGGCCGCGCCCAAGAACGCAGCGGCAAGCTCGCCAGGCCAGAGAATCCGACTGACCAAACTCAAAGATCTTGACACCCCGGAAGGCGGCCAGCAAGCAGGGGACTAGGCCAGATACCTGGCCTTTCTTTAGCCTATCTGTTGGAGCCCAACGCTCTGCCCGCTCTAACAGCCTCTCCTCCCGGGGTATGCGAGGGTCCGCCGGGAGAGCACGGCCAAGTGGCACAGCTTCTTCCAAGTGCAGTTGTGGGTGGCTCTGAAAAGAGCCTTTGGATATGATGGAACCTCGAGCCGAGCGCACACTTCTTAAGCCCGCTCCCCACGGATGCGGCGGGCCAGCTGGATGTCTTTGGGCATGATAGTCACGCGCTTGGCGTGGATAGCGCACAGGTTCGTGTCTTCAAACAGCCCCACCAAGTAGGCCTCGCTCGCCTCCTGCAGCGCCATCACGGCCGAGCTCTGGAAGCGCAGGTCGGTCTTGAAGTCCTGCGCGATCTCGCGCACCAGCCGCTGGAAGGGCAGCTTGCGGATCAGCAGCTCGGTCGACTTCTGGTAGCGCCGGATCTCCCGCAGGGCCACGGTGCCCGGCCGGTAGCGGTGCGGCTTCTTGACGCCGCCGGTGGCCGGCGCGCTCTTGCGGGCCGCCTTGGTGGCCAGCTGCTTCCGCGGGGCCTTGCCACCGGTCGACTTACGGGCAGTCTGCTTTGTACGGGCCATAGCGAACCGAGACACGAGCTCACCGGCGCAGCGACGCGCAAGGAGAGGAACCGGGATCCAGCCCGCCGCAGCGGTCTTTATAGGCACAGTCTTTTCCCGATTGGGCGGATCAGTAATTGAAAGTCCCGCGCTGGCTGTCCATTGGCTGTGACGTCATCGGCCCTAGCGCCACTGATTGGCTTGGGCAGAATCCCCCCTACCCCCGCCCACCCGCCTCCCTTTCTACTTTCCAGTTTGCCAACAGTTTTCCCTGGCTTGTTTTTCCTTTCTTTCAGGGTGAGAGTTAGTTTTGAGCGCAACTGTGTCAGAATGTTCCTCCTCAGCCCTTCGCTCCCTTGGAACGCGCTACCCGCGAAACCCTCTTTCTACGCTTTCTAGCTCCCGAATTGAACCTCAACCTTCTGTTTGGCCCCGCCGCCCCCGGAACGCCTTGTTGCCTTCTCAGAGCCCCCTAGCTTAGTTGGCATGACGGATCGTTGGGGGGGTTTTTTGTTTTGTTTTGTTTCCGCCTTTCGGTGCTTTTCGGATCGGAAAGTTATGTGCGGCCCCCTCCGGGCGCAAGATTCCGCCTCCGAAACCCTAAGTAGGGACCTGTATCTCCTCCGCGAAGGCGCCTTTTTTTTCCCCCTTTGACACAGTCGACTCACTTAAGCCAAACCCCAGGTCCGCCACACTCCCGAAAACTGTCCGCTCCCCTAACCGACTGGGGTGAACGGGGCGTGTACGTGTGTGTGAGAGAGGTAACGTCCCCTTGGTACTAGACCTCAAGTGTTCAGCAGAGGCCTGGGGAACAACTATACTATAGAGTTGCTCACTAGGCGTCCGACTCCGAGTTAAGGCACCGCGGGTCGCCTGACAGAGCACTTAGAACTGAGTCGACCCTGGCGCCCAAGAGGCTTGCTACCTTCACCCGAGTTAACTAACCTCCCGGATTTACAACCCGTCGCCACCCACCGACCCACCGACCCACCGACCGAAGCATAACACCGGTAGGGCACTCAAAGATTCCAGAGAATGGGCGAATGGCACTCCCTCCCCCTCTGTACCCCTGGGCCGCACGTCTACTACTGAGAAAGCTGAAATTGAGCAAACTAGGTGTTGAAACAACTCTTCTTACTTGAGAACGTGGGTGGCTCTGAAAAGAGCCTTTGATTTCACAGGTGCCCCTTCAGGTAGGGGGCTTGGGAGGGCTATCCGGAGACCGGCCTCACTTGCCCTTCGCCTTGTGGTGGCTCTCCGTCTTCTTGGGGAGCAACACGGCCTGAATGTTCGGCAAAACGCCGCCCTGGGCGATGGTGACTTTGCCCAACAGCTTGTTCAGCTCCTCGTCATTACGAATGGCCAACTGCAGGTGACGAGGAATGATGCGCGTCTTCTTGTTGTCTCGGGCCGCGTTGCCCGCCAGCTCCAGGATTTCCGCGGTCAGGTACTCGAGGACTGCCGCCATGTACACCGGCGCGCCGGCTCCCACCCGCTCGGCGTAGTTGCCTTTGCGCAGCAGGCGGTGTACTCGCCCCACCGGGAACTGCAGACCTGCGCGGGACGACCGCGACTTGGCCTTGGCGCGAGTCTTGCCTCCTTGTTTGCCACGACCAGACATGACAGCCACTGGCACTACAAAATAACCCTGCTTGACGGCTAACAAATTCACTCTCAACAGCGCCGCTTCACCCTTTTATAGGCAGAACGGCGATAGTCTACGGAGCAATTTGATTGGCTAAAACACATCTTTGTCCTGCTGACCAATAGGATAGCTCAACCAGAATCCGCTCATTTACATAACCTCGTCCCCCTCGCAAGAGAGCCGCTGAAAACTCGCGAATCGCAGCGCGGCGTAATCCGAACCTTAATTTGCGTACAGCCTCTATAAGTACCGAGTCGCTTCCGGTAACCTCGGTGCCGCTGCTGTGTTTGCGTTCGTGGTGGTCTCTGCAGCTCGTGCTTGCCGTTATGCCTGAGCCGGCAAAATCCGCCCCGGCGTCCAAGAAGGGCTCGAAGAAAGCTGTCACCAAAGCCCAGAAGAAGGACGGCAGGAAGCGCAAGCGCAGCCGCAAGGAGAGCTATTCCATCTATGTGTACAAGGTGCTGAAGCAAGTGCACCCGGACACCGGCATCTCGTCCAAGGCCATGGGCATCATGAACTCGTTCGTCAACGACATCTTCGAGCGCATCGCGGGCGAAGCGTCGCGCCTGGCGCATTACAACAAGCGCTCGACCATCACCTCCCGGGAGATCCAGACGGCCGTGCGCCTGCTGCTGCCCGGCGAGCTGGCCAAGCACGCCGTGTCCGAGGGCACCAAGGCGGTCACCAAGTACACCAGCTCCAAGTGAGTTCCTGCCGGGATGCGGCGCGCGCACGAGTCGCCGGGCCGCTTGACTTTCCAAAGGCTCTTTTCAGAGCCACCCACCTTCTCAGTGGAAGAAGCTGTCATGTTGTTTTACACGGGTTTTTTGTAGTCCTTCTTTGCTTTTTGGTTTCCTCACCTAGTGAACGTTAATAGCATTCACAGTCGTTAAGTACGAACACAGCCATTACTTCCAGATAAGTGACGGAGTATTCTTACCTAGTTTGGGAGAAGCTGATGGGGTATAGATAGATGTGCTGCGTTTTGTCAGAACTTTTGAAACTGGCTGTTTCAATGATGTTTTTTATGAACTTAGGTATGCAAGGTGAAGTTGGAATATCAAAGGTGCGACCATCTGGTGTTCCCATCCCAAGTGGTAAAACAGTGGTTGTAATTAATTTTTTGTACTGTGTGCTCGGTGTTTATAAAAAAGGAATAACTCAACTTTCAATTGGTAGTAACAACTTCCTTGCATTTGTGTATCTTGCATTCACAAGCACCTGAGTACCCAGTTTATGTGTAGATTCCCCAATAGGGAAATTGGAGCTTGGTCTTGATACCTAGGAATTAACCATTCTTCTGGTAGGTTCTGTCTGCCTCATCTTAGATCAAATCACATAAAACTTGCCTAATACTCGGTGATAGTGTTCTCCCCAGAGAATTACCTCTTAGAAAAGCTTGCCCAATTTAAAAGACATGTCCATACAATGGAAATAAGATATGCATAATTTCCAAAGCAGGAAAATATTTGAAATGTTCGAGGAGCAAAAAGCCCCAATATAGCTGGGAATGCAGAGGAGACTGGCTTCAGAGGTTAGTGTCAGTGCTTTGGGAACCCTTGGATTGCTTTCTGTAGGGACATGAATAACAGGACCTCATTAACCTTAAAGTAGATCCCTCTGGTTGCTACGGTGAATCAAAGATCCTAGACTGTCCATAGTAGAAGCAAGGGAACCAATTAGGAGGGCTATTACAGTGTTGCAGGCTAGAGCAGTGACTCAATTAAAGTCTCTTTTCCAGACCAGCAGTATTAGAATTACCTGAGAATTTATTAAAGGTGGAATCTTCAGACCCTAATAATTTGTGTTAACGAGCCCTCTGGGTGATTCTGATGCATGCTAAAGTGTGAGAACCACTGGGTAGTCTAGACATGCCGGATTGGAGAACAGTAATAATAATGGAGATGGTGAGAAATGTTGCAATTAGGATTATATTTTGGAGGTAGTACTGTGGATAGGAGCAAAACCCCTAGGTTTTTAGCCTGAGCAACTGCGTAAACAGTGGTGCTGTTGATTAGGATTGAATACTGGGAGGAGGGATAGGTTGGGGCATTGAAGGGAGATCCAGAATTCTGATTTAAGATTGAGAACCTTCAATATATGGAGTTGACATTCAACATTCAACTCGATAAATGGAGTTGGCAGTGTGAGAGATGCATCTAGGGCTCAGCGAAGATAACATGAACCTGCTTTTTAAAAAAGTGCACAACCTAAAAATTGAGAAGTAGGTTTTATTCGGTGGACTTAGCTGAGGACTTAAGCCTGGGATACAGCCTCTCAGATCCAAGGGACTGTTCCAAAGAGGTAAGGGAGGAGCCAGGATATAGAGGAGTTTTTGATGAAAAAAATAACCAAACATGTAGTCGAACATCAAAAGATTACTGGTAATCACAAAAACAGACATCTCAAGTTAATGATTTTAGTGCTTTCCTAGGTATGGGAAGATACAAGAGTTTGGGCTTATTGAAACCATTTCTTTGATATGCACCTTAACTATGTAGGGCCATTATCTTGTTTTTCTCCATCCTGAATCTCCTCAGGGTGCACCGTCAGGGGCGGCTGCAGTGGCTGAGGGCTTTTTGGCCACAACATCTTTTGCTTACTGAAATGGCAGGAGACATTCTTTGTCCACACTGTAAACACAGCACTGGGGATGAAGGCTATCACCTTATTCTTCTAGACTTTATTTCTCCTTCTATGTTTCCTTAACGTATTCTTTGAGATTTGATTTCGTATGTGTTTATGTAGTATAACTTAGTAGTTGATAGCCCTATAATGTATGTTATTGACTATGTAGCATTTTTCTTATTCTGTTTTTCTAATTTTATGCTGATTTTCATTAAGGAGCTCACCTAATCCCTTATGTAGGTGGAGCTCAAACTTGACTGCCCATAGGTACCTGGAGAACTTTTAGAAATACTGATGTCTGGGTGCCATCCCCAGAAATTCTGATTTAAGTGATTTGGGACACAGTCATCACTTGGAATTTTAAAATAAGTTCCCCAGGTGACTCTAATGAGCAGTCAAGTTTGAGAACCATTGCCACATGTGTTTCCCAGAAAACAGATCTTATCTACAGTTCTTAGCGTTGGCATGATTGGTTTAAATGTAGTCCTAACCACTTCCCACACTGATTAGCTCAGGAATCTAGACCAATCTAATCAGCACAAACATTTCAGAAATTGAACTACTGGGAATGTAGATTGCTCTTATCTTTTGGTAAAGAATCTTTGCTTTCAGGAGGCTGCAGCAGAATGTAGTGTTATGTGGGTGTGAAGGCAAGAATGATTGTAGGCCACAGGAGGGCAACTGCTGAGAGGAAGAATTGGAAAGCTGAGCCACTCATGGAGTTCAGCCAGCCTCAGAGCCCTACTTGGATCTTGAAATATTTGAGAAATAATAATTTCCCAGAATAAAAGGAAAGATGATAGACCTTTTATCTTGGAAGATCTCAAAGAGGCCAAATAGGGTAGATAAGGAAAAATAGAGGTGCTCCAACTACACATTTGGACTAAATGTCCACGTTTTAAAATCAATATTTGACCAGGGCCAAAGATTAATATTGCCATTAAAATGAAGGACAGTCTAGGATTTTTAAAAATCTGAAATTTTATTTAAAAATTAAATAATTCTATTATTAAAAATTTTAGTTTGCATTAGTTTCTTAGGGCTGCCATAACAAATTCCCACAAACTGAGTGGCTTAAAACAACGGAAATTTATTCTGTCATCATTTCTGGAGGCTAGAAGTCTAAAGTCAATGTGTTGGCAGGCCCCTGTCCCTCTGAAGGCTCTTGGCCAGGATCCTTCCTTGTCTTTCAGCTTCTGGTAGCCCCAGGTATTATTTGGTTTACGACAAACCCTGACATTTGTCTCAGTTTTCTTCCTGTGCATTTCTACATTTTATTAGAAGGACACCTGTCATACTGGATTAGAGCCCACCCTAATGACCTTATTTTAACTTGATTACATCTACAAAGACCCTATTTTCAAATAAGGCCACATTCTAAGGCACTGGGGAGTTAGACTTCAACATATCTTTTGAGGGGACACAATTCAACTTATAACAGTAGTCAACAGCTGGGGTAGGCTGAATAGGGCTCCTAAATATGTCCACATCTAAACCCTAGAATCTGTGAACATTACCTTAAAGGTCAAAGGGGACTTTCCTGGTGTGATTTTGAGATAGGGAGATTATGCTGGATTATTTGGGTGGACCCAAATGTAATCACCAGTGTCCTCATGAGAGGCAAAAAAAAGCCAAGGGAGGAAAAAGGTGATGGAAGCAGAGAATTTGAAGATGGTAGGATGCTGGCTTTGAGAATGGAGGCAGGAACCATGAGCCAAGAAATGCTCCTCTAGAACCTGGAAAATGCATGGAAAAGGATTCTCCCCTAGAACCTTTGGAGAGAGCAGTTTTGAGACCTGCCTGGTGAAACTGATTTTTGTGCTTCTGATCTCCAGAACTTTAAGAGAATAAATTTGTTTTAAGCCACCAGTTTATAGTTATTTGTTACAACAGCCGTAGGAAATTAATGCCACACCTTTATAGCAGGGGTCCCCAACTCCCGGGCAGCGGACCAGTGGGGGTCCACGGCTTGTTGGGAACCGGGCCGCACAGCACGAGGTGAGCGGCGGGCGAGCGAGGGAAGCTTCAACTGCTGCTCCCCATTGCTCGCGTTACTGCCTGAAACCGCCCCCCACGCACGTCTGTGTAAAATTGTCTTCCACAAAACCGGTCCCTGGTGCCAAAAAGGTTGGGGACCGCTGCTTTAAAGGATATTTTTTCGACAATTGGAGAAATTTGAATATAGATTGCATATTGGTTAATATTACTGAATCAATATTAAATTTTTGGCGTGTAATAATGGTACTGTAGTTATATAGGAGAATGTCCTTATTTTTAAGAGAGACATGTAAATAAAGTATTTAGGGAAAAGAATGAAATTTTGCCATTTGCAGGAACATGGATGGACTTGGAGGGCATTATGCTAAGTGAAATAGATCAGAAAAAGATACTGTATAATATTTATATGTGGAATCTAAAAATTACAACAAACTAGTAAATATAACATAAAAGAAGCAGACTCACAGATACAGAGAACAAACTAGTGGTTACCAGTGGAGAGGAGCAATTTAGGGGTGGGGGAGTGGGAAGTACAAACTACTGGGTGTAAGATAGGCTCAAGGATGTATTGTACAACACGGCGAATATAGCCAACATTTTGTAATAACTGTAAATGGAAAGTAACCTTCAAAAATTATATAGGGCTTCCCTGGTGGCATAGTGGTTGAGAGTCCGCCTGCCGATGCAGGGGACACCGGTTCGTGCCCCGGTCCGGGAAGATCCCACATGCCGCGGAGCGGCTAGGCCCGTGAGCCATGGCCGCTGAGCCTGCGCGCCCGGAGCCTGTGCTCCGCAACGGGAGAGGCCACAACAGTGAGAGGCCCACGTACCGCAAAAAAAAAAAAAAAAAAAAAAAAAAAAATTATATAAAAATTAAAAAAAATGTTAAGTAAGGAAAAATGTCACTATGTTTACAACTGATTTTCAAATGGTTCAGAAAATGCAAATGCAGCAAATAGTAACAATTGGTAAAACTAGATGAAGATAATGCTGGTCATTGCAGTTTCTTTCAACTTTTCTAAAGGTTTAAATTTTACAAAACAAAAAATTGAGAAAATTTTAAAAACTTGTAATCAGATTTAAAAAACTAGTACAGAAAACTTTCATAGACGTTAATTATTCCATTTTATTTTTACAGTATAATGTTAACTGATAGAATTTCAACATATGAACATATAAGATTTTTTTACTACATTATATTTAAAAGTCTTATGTATGTTTGAGAGTGATCATCTATATATTAACTAGAACTCTTAATGATATCCTTTGTTCATATTTTGCTACACTTATTAGAGATAACAGTGATTTATGTGGTTGCAATAGCCAAGGGATGCCCAATTAACATTGATTTAGACATTTCATTATTCTGCCTTCTAAGGTTGGAGGTTGAAACTGAAGTTGGATAGGGGATTTTAGTGAAACACTGAGACCAAAGCTAGATATGGAAAAAACCATATCTAGACATGTTATAGCGATTCTAAAAGCGTCCAGAGAAAAAACGATAGATCACCTATAAACGAGCAAGAATCGGGGTTTTAGAATCTACCCCTTTGTCCTTTCTCTTCCTTGAACTCCAGTTCTCATATTTCATATTCCCAACTTGGGAATTTGGTATTTCCTATTTGATATTTCCACCTGGATAGCTACCAGTAGTCTCAAAATTTTGTCCAAGACATTACTCTAGGCTTTCCTCCTCCAAACCTACTTGCCTCTCGTATCAGTAAATTGCAGCTCTTTCCAAGTGCTCAGTCCAAGAACCTGCAGTTAATCCTTGATTCCTCTCTTTCTGTCATAACCTATTTACAATTCATCAGTTTCATTTAAAATATATCTTGACTACTTTTCATCATCTCCACGGCTACCACCCATCTCTCTCCTGAGCTATTACTGTAGCCCTTTTGATATTCTCCCTGCCTCTACTCTTGCTCATCTATAGTCTATTTTTCAACATAGCATCCTGGGTGAGCTTTAGCATAAGTCGAATAATGTCAGTACTCTTATCAAACTCTCCAAAGGCACTCTAACCTACTTAGAATTAAAGACAAAATCTTTGCAATGGCCTAGAGGCCCTTCAATGGCATACATAATGACTCTCAACTACCTTTCTGATCACATCTCCCTGCAGATCTTTCCTTTGCTCACTGTGCTTTAACCACAGTGGTCTTGCTTATTCCTTGAACTCCTCAAACTTGTGCCTGCCTCAGGGCCTTTGCACTTGCTGTTTTTGTTCTTAGAATACTCTTCTCCAAGATATCCTATGGCTCACTTTCTTCTTCAGGCCTCTGTTCAAATATTAACCGAAAGGAATAGCAAAGTGAGACACGACGTGTGTCTAGACTAAAAATTGTCTAGATGAAATGTGGATGAAAAATGTCACCTGCCATATCAGTAATCAAAGGATGTTGTGGCCATCAAGCCATCAGCCGCTGCAGCTACCCCAACTGTGCACCCTGAGGGGATTCGGGATGGAGAAAAACAGGATACTGCACCTAGACAGTTAAGGTGCATATCGAATGAATGATTTCAATCAGCCCACTCTTTCACCTTCCCATAGAGAAGTGCTAAATTCATTAACTTGAGATCGTTTTTTTAAATTTTCATTAATTAGAATTCTTTTGACGTTCAACTACCTGGTTTGGTTTTGCAAAACTGGTATATATTCTGGTTCCTCCCATACCGCCTTGGAATAGTCCCTCAGAGCTATCTGAAAGGCTGTCTCGGGCTTAGTCCTCAGCAAGTCACCGAATAAAATTTGATTCTTAACGCAGATTGTTTTTTTTTTAGTCGACGTATAGATTTTCTATACGTGCTGGGGCGTGGTCTCAAAGTATTGCGTTTTTTTTTTTAAACGGTGTTACATTTGGTTTTCAGAGCTCAAGAAAAATGAATTTACAATCTAATTGCTGCAGAGCAACCACTGTTTAACTTTTTACCCCATCCTCCTGAGTAGATTTACACTGATCATCACCCATCGCTAACCGTTTTACTGGAAAAGGCAAGTTACTTGCATGAGAATGAACAATTACTCTAGCTAGTTCTTGATCGATAGACAAAATCTGGTCCTATCTTGGGTTTTTCCCTTCATCCTAAGGAAAATGGCAAATTTACACTACGAAAAGAGTAAGTGGCACAGAAAAAAACCATAACAGAAAATGAAAATAAATTGGATAACAGCTTCTTCCACTGAGAAGGTGGGTGGCTCTGAAAAGAGCCTTTGGAAAGTCAAGCGGCCCGGCGACTCGTGCGCGCGCCGCATCCCGGCAGGAACTCACTTGGAGCTGGTGTACTTGGTGACCGCCTTGGTGCCCTCGGACACGGCGTGCTTGGCCAGCTCGCCGGGCAGCAGCAGGCGCACGGCCGTCTGGATCTCCCGGGAGGTGATGGTCGAGCGCTTGTTGTAATGCGCCAGGCGCGACGCTTCGCCCGCGATGCGCTCGAAGATGTCGTTGACGAACGAGTTCATGATGCCCATGGCCTTGGACGAGATGCCGGTGTCCGGGTGCACTTGCTTCAGCACCTTGTACACATAGATGGAATAGCTCTCCTTGCGGCTGCGCTTGCGCTTCCTGCCGTCCTTCTTCTGGGCTTTGGTGACAGCTTTCTTCGAGCCCTTCTTGGACGCCGGGGCGGATTTTGCCGGCTCAGGCATAACGGCAAGCA
Organism: Pseudorca crassidens; assembly: GCF_039906515.1. Classification (NCBI taxonomy): domain Eukaryota; kingdom Metazoa; phylum Chordata; class Mammalia; order Artiodactyla; family Delphinidae; genus Pseudorca; species Pseudorca crassidens. The sequence goes on along the minus strand of NC_090297.1, from coordinate 107,446,732 downwards.
CGAGCTGCAGAGACCACCACGAACGCAAACACAGCAGCGGCACCGAGGTTACCGGAAGCGACTCGGTACTTATAGAGGCTGTACGCAAATTAAGGTTCGGATTACGCCGCGCTGCGATTCGCGAGTTTTCAGCGGCTCTCTTGCGAGGGGGACGAGGTTATGTAAATGAGCGGATTCTGGTTGAGCTATCCTATTGGTCAGCAGGACAAAGATGTGTTTTAGCCAATCAAATTGCTCCGTAGACTATCGCCGTTCTGCCTATAAAAGGGTGAAGCGGCGCTGTTGAGAGTGAATTTGTTAGCCGTCAAGCAGGGTTATTTTGTAGTGCCAGTGGCTGTCATGTCTGGTCGTGGCAAACAAGGAGGCAAGACTCGCGCCAAGGCCAAGTCGCGGTCGTCCCGCGCAGGTCTGCAGTTCCCGGTGGGGCGAGTACACCGCCTGCTGCGCAAAGGCAACTACGCCGAGCGGGTGGGAGCCGGCGCGCCGGTGTACATGGCGGCAGTCCTCGAGTACCTGACCGCGGAAATCCTGGAGCTGGCGGGCAACGCGGCCCGAGACAACAAGAAGACGCGCATCATTCCTCGTCACCTGCAGTTGGCCATTCGTAATGACGAGGAGCTGAACAAGCTGTTGGGCAAAGTCACCATCGCCCAGGGCGGCGTTTTGCCGAACATTCAGGCCGTGTTGCTCCCCAAGAAGACGGAGAGCCACCACAAGGCGAAGGGCAAGTGAGGCCGGTCTCCGGATAGCCCTCCCAAGCCCCCTACCTGAAGGGGCACCTGTGAAATCAAAGGCTCTTTTCAGAGCCACCCACGTTCTCAAGTAAGAAGAGTTGTTTCAACACCTAGTTTGCTCAATTTCAGCTTTCTCAGTAGTAGACGTGCGGCCCAGGGGTACAGAGGGGGAGGGAGTGCCATTCGCCCATTCTCTGGAATCTTTGAGTGCCCTACCGGTGTTATGCTTCGGTCGGTGGGTCGGTGGGTCGGTGGGTGGCGACGGGTTGTAAATCCGGGAGGTTAGTTAACTCGGGTGAAGGTAGCAAGCCTCTTGGGCGCCAGGGTCGACTCAGTTCTAAGTGCTCTGTCAGGCGACCCGCGGTGCCTTAACTCGGAGTCGGACGCCTAGTGAGCAACTCTATAGTATAGTTGTTCCCCAGGCCTCTGCTGAACACTTGAGGTCTAGTACCAAGGGGACGTTACCTCTCTCACACACACGTACACGCCCCGTTCACCCCAGTCGGTTAGGGGAGCGGACAGTTTTCGGGAGTGTGGCGGACCTGGGGTTTGGCTTAAGTGAGTCGACTGTGTCAAAGGGGGAAAAAAAAGGCGCCTTCGCGGAGGAGATACAGGTCCCTACTTAGGGTTTCGGAGGCGGAATCTTGCGCCCGGAGGGGGCCGCACATAACTTTCCGATCCGAAAAGCACCGAAAGGCGGAAACAAAACAAAACAAAAAACCCCCCCAACGATCCGTCATGCCAACTAAGCTAGGGGGCTCTGAGAAGGCAACAAGGCGTTCCGGGGGCGGCGGGGCCAAACAGAAGGTTGAGGTTCAATTCGGGAGCTAGAAAGCGTAGAAAGAGGGTTTCGCGGGTAGCGCGTTCCAAGGGAGCGAAGGGCTGAGGAGGAACATTCTGACACAGTTGCGCTCAAAACTAACTCTCACCCTGAAAGAAAGGAAAAACAAGCCAGGGAAAACTGTTGGCAAACTGGAAAGTAGAAAGGGAGGCGGGTGGGCGGGGGTAGGGGGGATTCTGCCCAAGCCAATCAGTGGCGCTAGGGCCGATGACGTCACAGCCAATGGACAGCCAGCGCGGGACTTTCAATTACTGATCCGCCCAATCGGGAAAAGACTGTGCCTATAAAGACCGCTGCGGCGGGCTGGATCCCGGTTCCTCTCCTTGCGCGTCGCTGCGCCGGTGAGCTCGTGTCTCGGTTCGCTATGGCCCGTACAAAGCAGACTGCCCGTAAGTCGACCGGTGGCAAGGCCCCGCGGAAGCAGCTGGCCACCAAGGCGGCCCGCAAGAGCGCGCCGGCCACCGGCGGCGTCAAGAAGCCGCACCGCTACCGGCCGGGCACCGTGGCCCTGCGGGAGATCCGGCGCTACCAGAAGTCGACCGAGCTGCTGATCCGCAAGCTGCCCTTCCAGCGGCTGGTGCGCGAGATCGCGCAGGACTTCAAGACCGACCTGCGCTTCCAGAGCTCGGCCGTGATGGCGCTGCAGGAGGCGAGCGAGGCCTACTTGGTGGGGCTGTTTGAAGACACGAACCTGTGCGCTATCCACGCCAAGCGCGTGACTATCATGCCCAAAGACATCCAGCTGGCCCGCCGCATCCGTGGGGAGCGGGCTTAAGAAGTGTGCGCTCGGCTCGAGGTTCCATCATATCCAAAGGCTCTTTTCAGAGCCACCCACAACTGCACTTGGAAGAAGCTGTGCCACTTGGCCGTGCTCTCCCGGCGGACCCTCGCATACCCCGGGAGGAGAGGCTGTTAGAGCGGGCAGAGCGTTGGGCTCCAACAGATAGGCTAAAGAAAGGCCAGGTATCTGGCCTAGTCCCCTGCTTGCTGGCCGCCTTCCGGGGTGTCAAGATCTTTGAGTTTGGTCAGTCGGATTCTCTGGCCTGGCGAGCTTGCCGCTGCGTTCTTGGGCGCGGCCAGGGCGCCCAGTTTCGCTTCTTGGAGGCAGCCACGGGTCCTCCCGTAGGGTCGGGCTCTTCTAGGGCGTCTTCGTACTCGACCTTGGCCCAGAACTGTAATCTGTCCCGGGTGGGGGAGTGGCGGAGTGGGGGAGTGGGGGAGTGGGGGGGTGGGGGGTGGGGGGTGGGGGGTGGGGGGTGGGAGGTGCGGGCTGTTAGGCCAGGCGGAGTCACTAGGGGACGCTCAGGATTCGCGGGCTTGAGCGCGCGGGGGCTGGCCTTCAGGCAGCTGAGAGCCGCGCGCAGGTCTGACCTCCTCACCCCCGCCGGAAAGGGCCCCGCCCCGCGTGGCTCTCCGCCTCCGGCGGGAAATCGCCATCTCGGTCGGTCCCGCCCCGTTTCTGCCGGGGAAAGTGTGGTATTTCTGGGGTTCAAGTGTCGGTAATTTGGGGCCTCACTCCCACCCTCTGCTTCGAATCAAAACCCGGGGGTTGGGTGGAAGGGTGTTTGTACAGGTCCTAAGCCCACTTTCGTGAGCTGGGCGTTAAACATATTGCTCCTTTTCTGCCGAGTTCACAGTGAGACTCACTCTACTTCTCGAAGTAATCCCTAAAAGCTTCAACCTGTGTTTGGATTCTCTTCCCAGACTTGGTAGTGTCTCTACATGTTTTATTCAGACATGTGGGAAGTCGGTCCCCAGGTTTTGGATTACTCAGCGAAAGAACAGAAGTGGGGCTCTGAGTTCAAGTTTGGGGAAGAGATCAAACAGGCAGAACATGGTCCTCCTTTGGGGAGAGGAAGTTACTCTCATTAGGAAATAGTGAGAATGGAGGCCTTAGAGATGATTCTTGTACCATTTGGGAGGTGGAAGTGCAAGGCCTCTAGTGGGCAGTGGCGTGGGGCAAGGTCTTGTAGAGCCCATCTCCACAGAGCTCAGATACAAAGGCTGTACAGGTCTTAGGTGACACCTCTTAACCTTCTCAGTCACTTATCTGAACTTGGAAAAGGCCAAGACTTATGTTTTCTGCTTTGTCTCAGCACAGTGCCAGGTTAAAAGCATTCATTATAGAGATCAGTGAGAATTCACAGAAGGGAGAGGGAAAAGGAAGGATATTTACTTTTTGTTTGTTTGTTTTTTAAACTTTAGTTATGTCTTTTGAGATGTGTCAGAAAACGGGGGAGCAGTGTAGGGACTGCGGCCCCTCCTGCTACAGGTTGCAGTGTGTTTCTGCTCCAGGGTCACAGTAATTTCCAGAGCATGCCTCTGGGTCTCTGCCTAGACCCTTATCACCTGCTTAGGCCCCCAATGCAGGGTGGATCCAGGGCCTGGGTCTGTACTCTGAGTTAAGAAGTAGTGAATTCAAGGGATGTGTGGGGCACCAACTTTGCATCCGTCTTCTCATGCATCCTCATGGTAAGACTTTCAGGGACATACAGACATAGGGCTCTCTGAGGTACAGCTTGAGGTTCTCTGGTGAGTGAATTGTCTAGCATCTCAGGTTCAGGAGCAGCTGAGCAGACCCCGGAAAACTGCAATTTCGTGTCAAGTGTTAGTGCTCCACATCCTCTGCCTGCCTCTGAGATCACATTGCTTTATTTTACCAGTCTGGGCACCCTTAACATCCAGGAAGTCTTTCTGTATGAATCTCAAGGGAAGTTTAGTGGCATTTCTTTTTTTTTTTGCGGTACGCGGGCCTCTCACTGTAGTGGCCTCTCCCGTTGCAGAGCACAGGCTCCGGACGCGCAGCCTCAGTGGCCATGGCTCACGGGTCCAGCCACTCCGTGGCATGTGGGATTTTCCCAGACCGGGGCACGAAGCCGTGTCCCCTGCATCGGCAGGCGGACTCTCAACCACTGCGCCATCAGCCCTGGCATTTTTTATATCCAGTCAGGAATAGCATAAAATTTTGTGTTCCTGTCACTGTAGAGGCCTACCCTCACAGCAATCTTTCAAATCTATTTGTTTGGGAGACCAGCATAAAAGAAGTTCATCAATGCAAGAGAACAATATAAAATGTAAGTTTTATCATTTAATCATTTCTGTACTTAAATCATTCTCTACTCTCAGATTGAGAGTTAAAGGAAAATTAAGGGCAAGGTAAATAAATGCTTTTCCTTTAGTGATTAGGTTCTATGTGGTTAGATTGGTTTCAAGGAAAGTCTGCCCCAAACCTGGGATTTTTAGGAATAGAAAAACAGTATTTGTTCAGGTTTAATTCTGCCTTAGTGAGGGTAGTGGGGTACAGGTGCATGGGTGTGTGCAGAGAGAAACTACATGCCCTGTTGATTCTACCTTTGCTTCCTTGGAAGAGGACTTGGCCTTCGGGTTCACACCCTCTCCTGATCATCCTTCTCCTTCTCCAGGTCCTCATCTCAGCCTTCTCATGTTCTCTTTCTCTTCCAGGCCGCATCAATATTTCTGGTTGTTTCACCCATGCTGACCTTGGCTGTTTTTTTTTTTTCTTCTCTCCTTGAAACTAAAGTGAGATCACGGCTTCCCTACTTTCCATATCTCTGCTCTCTGTCAAGTGCTCCCAAATTGGTATCTTCTGAGACCCCTGTCCTGAGCTCTACACCAATATTTCTAACTGCCTGATGGCCAGGTCCTTCTGGATGGATAATAGGCACTTCAAACTCAGCTTCTTTCCAAAACTGCATCATCTTGCTTCCCAAAGCTATTTTTTCCCTCCTATATTCCCCATCTTAACTGAAAGGCACCTTCACTCCCTCTCCCCCATCTGTTCAGGTCAGCAGTTCCTTTTTTTTCTCATTCGTCCAAATGTCATGGGTCAGCAAGTATTATCAAATCCTCTACCTGACTTTCAAGTCTATTACCCTCTCTCCATCCATCTATGGTCCCTGTCTTAACTGACACCCTCACCAGCTCTGTTCTAGAGGATTAAATATTCAGACTTGACTCTGCTTTGCTACGAAGCATCCACTCTGTGTGAGAGCTGTCTTTTTTTAAAATGCATTTTTTTTGAGCCTGTCACTTTCATTCTTAAAAATTTTCTGCCTCCCTCTCTATTCCCTTCAGAATAAAGTTCACCTTCCTTTGCATGGCAGTCAGAGCAGTACAGGTTAATAACTGGTAGGGACTCTGGAGTTAGACAAACCTGAGTTTGAATCCTGGTCTCGCCCATATAACAGGTATCTGAGTTCAGCAAGTAAATCTCTGTAGGCCTCATTTTCCCATTTGTAAAATGGGGACAACAGTATCTTGCTAATAATGTTGTTGGAAATATTAAAAGTGACAGTTCCTATAAAGTAGCTAGCACAGTGTCTGGTCCAGAATAAGTATTCAATTACTTTTAGTTACTCTATTAATAGTTATTAAATTTAAAAATCCCAATAAAAATTATTTTAATACACATCTAGTTCCTGGTATTTCCCAGAGCCTCCCCAGGTTTCAGGTGCACTGCCAACTGAACAGAAGGTTCTAGCCCCTCAGAACAACTGCAATCCCCAAGCATACAATGTCTTCACACACTCCATTTCTTCTCTCCAGAATGTCCTCCCCTTTTTAGGTAACCCTGAGAATCCCTGCTCATCCTTTCTTCCCTTTCTCCTCTTTGCTTTTATCTCTTTAGGCCCTCCTCCTTGCTTCTCCCTCATCCTATCCTAACACCCCTTCCTATTCCCTACTCTTGGCATTAGGCTGGCATCATTCCTCAGGATGAGGACTGGTCCTTGTTCATTTCTGTGGCACCAGCACCCAAGCAGTGCCTGGAACACCATAGGTGGTCAAGAAATGCTTGATGAGGGACCAATTCTCCTGGTCTTCAACTCTTTGTTTTATATGAGGGAGCTGAGCAGAAGATGCTCCCAGTTCTTGGAGTACTTGAAGTTACAGATCAAGAGCTGGCCTGGACTGGATATCTGGGAAGAACTTCCAAAGTCCTTGGGGGGGTCCCAGAACATGGGAGCAGGAAACTGTCTGTGGGCAGGATGCCTGGAAAACCCAGGTATCCCTTGCCCATGAATGGCCCCAGTCCCAGACAGCCTGCTCCTGGTGACAGGAACTGAGAGAAGAGTTCACTGAGCTACATTCCCGCCAGTGCCCCCAGTCTGTTCCTGAATGCAGAGCATCTGGGGAGGAGTGTCTGTTTCTATACCCACAAAGATATCAGATTCAGCCCTACTGACAGGATTTTTGGGGATATGGTATGGGATTGGGATGTGGTCAGGAGCAGAGAGTGAAGTATGTATAAAGAGCAGAAAGAAGGGGAGGAAGGATAGTAGAGGAGAGAAAGGGGTTGGGAAACAGAAGTCTAGGGTCCTCACTGCAATGAACTGGGGCTGATACCTGAGACCCCTTACAGCATAGGGCCAGGGCTCCTGACCCTTAACCAGGAAAAGGCTGCAAAGAGAAAAGACTGCGATCTCCATTTCCTCATATGTAAAGCAGGATCCAATTGCACCCACTTCAGGATTGCTGTGAGGATGAAAAGAGATAATACAGCCCATACAAAGTGCTTGGAACAGAACCTTACATATGGTCATAAATCAATATTAGTAGCATCATTAATATCAGTGATGTAAATATTAGTGACATTAATGTGAATTGATGTAAGTCACAGTTATAATCATGTCATAGAAAAAAGAATGACAGGCACACACACATACAAATTGGTGAATAATTTTCAACACACAGCCAGCTTCTAGACTGTGCACCCCAGGAAGTAAGAATACCCAGATCCCTAGATGGCTTATGGCTCATCTTTCACTCTCATTCAATTTCACAGTATCCCAGGATGGGAAGAAGGGCGTTTAAAATTTCTGTTGAATAGCTGAAGAAACTAAAGCTGCTGAGGGAGAGACACCTGGGAACGTGGGTCATACAGCTGGAAGACAGCAGATGTGGAACTTGAGCCTGGGTCTTGTGTTTTCTTTTTGTATTAGATTCATTGTGTCAGAAGAAAAACACACACACAATAATTACACGTAGAGATACACTATCACTATATATGTATAGTAGCTCTGATTTCTGCTGACTCCAAACTATAGAAAGATATAATTTTATATTACTACCTGCTGCACATTCACACATATCTAAAAAATGGAAACAAGTTATACAAAAGGATATTTTTTTGGTTTGGGATGCACCTTGATATTTTCAACCCTATTCTGTTTCATTAATAAAAGATACTGGTTCCCATTCTCTAAATTGATTTTATCATCTGCTCATGGGTTACAATCTGCAACTGAAAAACACTGCAGTAGAGAAAATTACAAAGAATAAAGTAAACTCATCACTCAAATTACTGTTTTGTTCAACAAGAAGCCTGGCTGGGACTTCCCTTGTGGCCCGGTGGGTAAAACTCCGTGCTCCCAATGCAAGGGGTCTGGGTTAGATTCCTGGTTGGGGAAATAGATTCCCACATGCATGCTGCAACTAAGAGTCCCCATGCTGCAACTAAAAAGGTCCTGAATGCCACAACTAAGACTCGGTGCAGCCTAAATAAATAAATAAATAAATAAACAAGAAGCCTGGCAACTGTTCATAGCTGGAGGCATGTATATGAGTTTGCAGAAATGGGAACCAGGTCCTTAGGCTCTGTGAGAAGACATGCACTATAATGAAGGCGAGCCGTGGTAGGCAGTGGAGAAAGGTGCAGATGAATTATCTGGAAGGTCAGAGGGAAAGGTCAGTTTTAACCGAGGGATCCACGGAGCTCTTCTTGTAGGACAACTTGAGGTGGGGTTCAAGAGAAAGACAAGGAGAATTGTGAGTGGTGGCTGGTCCACAGGGTCCAAGGCCAGAAATGGGAAATGACTTTTCAGGGGTGGTATTTTGAGGCCGGCTTATTGGGGGTCTTGAATGCCAAACTGGGGAGGGGGTAAATTTTACTCTGTAAACAGTGTAGGGGGAGGGATTATAGAAGAGGAAACAACAAAATTAACATACATATGTAGAGATGCTCATAAATACTAGTAATCAGAGAAAGGCAAATTAAAGCAATAATGAGATAATCACTTTATACTCGATACTCTGGCCAGTCGTGGAAAGTTGAATAATGCTAAGGGTTGGCCAGGATGTAGGACTTAGGTGGTTGGTGCTCAGCTGGTGGGGTGTGACCTGGGGCAGCCATTCTGGAGAGCAGCCTGGTACTTCTTAGGCCAATTAAGGTTACACATCATGGGAACCAGCAGCTCTGTTTGTACGTATTCATCCAAAAGAAATTCTCACACAGGTCTATCAGAGACCATGACAAGAATGATGGAACATCAGAAACAATGTGGGCATTCATCACTGGAAGAGTTGATAGAGAAAATGTGGTAGACACACTCCATGGAGCGCTCTGCAGCAGTAAGAGACAGCGGATTATATGGAAACATAACAATAATGACAGATCTTAAAAACATAGTTCTGAGAGAAATAAGGAAATGAGATCTAATAGAATATTATTTATGGAAATTTTAAAAATTAATAGATTTTGCTATCACACATAGAAATTAAAAGATACTTTAAACATAGTAGAATGGTTTTCTGTGGGGGGTGATGGGGAAAAGATAGGGAAATGGGGACAAGAGAGTAAGAAAAGTGGGGAATGCCCAAACGGGGCAATGCCTTAAGCAGGTGGGTAACATAATCAGGGCTGTGTACACAGAGGGTTAATCCGTAGTGGGGGTGCAAAAGGAGTCAGAAGTGAGCAGCGGCCAAATCCCAGGCCTCAGGGGTGTAGCAGATGAGAGGTGCTGAGCGTGAGGAGAACAAGGCAAGCAGCCACAGCAATGGACTGGAGGGAAAGTTTTGATGTTATTGCAGGTAGAAGATCGCCTGAACCTGGATGGGGATAGAAGGAGGTGGTTATGGCAAAAAGTAATCAAAGGTGTCTTGAGACCTTCCTGCCTGAGCGACTGGGAGGATGAGGCCACCATCAAAGGAATAGGCAGGCTGGGATGGGTAGCTGCTGAAGCGTTCAGGCCACATTGGGTCAGAGCTGGCACCAGGCAGAAGCAAGTGGCCATGTCCTTCCGGCAGCTGGGATTGTGGATCGGGAGGCGGAGCTAGAGACCGGCTGGATTTTCCTATCTGCCCAGAGGAGCTAGAGGAACCAGTGGGAGTGCCTGGGAAGAGCTTATAGGGAGATCAAAGAAGGGGCCTCTCAGGAATCTACACCACTTAGGGATCTGGTGGGGAAGGGAAGATAGAGTAGAGTTTTGTCCTAAAAGCAAAGGAAAAATATCATGAGGACATTGGATCAGATGATTTCTTGGGTCTTTTCCAGAATCAACATTATATGGTTCTATTAAATAAATGTAGCAAATGTATTAAAGATCCTCAGATTATTTGGGGTTTTCAAATTTTAGGCAAATATTTTAGTAAGATTCAGGAGCATCGTAATGTATCAGAGAATGCCAAGTTATTTAAACTGCATGAACGTTAGTTTCTTGCTTTGAAAATGGGGATAACTACCTTTTGGGGTTGTTCTGAAGATTTGTAAACTATGCAAACAATATAAATGGTACATAGTAGGTATTCAATAAATGGGAACTATTACTCATTATTCTCTTGTTTAAAAGTGAATTCAGGGACTTCCCTGGTGGCACAGTGGTTTAAGAATCCACCTGCCAATGCAGGGGACATGGGTTCGAGCCCTGATCCGGGAAGATCCCACATGCAGCAGAGCAACTAAGCCCGTGCGCCACAGCTACTGAGCCTGTGCTCTAGAGCCCGTGAGCCACATCCACTGAACCCTCGCGCCACAACTACTGAAGACCATGCCCAGAGCCCATGCTCCACAAAGAGAGAAGCCACCGCAATGAGAAGCACGCCCACTGCAACGAAGAGTAGCCCCCGCTTGCCGCAACCAGAGGAAGCCCGCGCGCAGCAAGGAAGACCCAACGCAGACATAAATTAATTAATTAAAAGTAACTAAATTAAAAAAAATAAAAATTAATTCAAATCAAAGAGTGGTACCTAAATTCAACGCCAATGGCCACTTCATGGTTAGAGAAACCAGAGGTTACTGTGCCTCCTTCCATCTCCATCTATTTTTCTCCTTCAATCTTGCTGCCACTATTCTGGTCCAGGGCCCTATAAGGCTTGCAACAGCCTCCTAACTCATTTCAATTTCTAATTCTCTGTCCCCTTCAGTCCACCTTGCACACCTCAGCCAGACTAACCTTCCCAAAATATCACTCTCAACTTGCTCAAGAATCAACAGAGATCTCCAGGCTCTATTCTACTGTGTCTAATCTCCTCTGCCTGATTTCAAGGTTCTCCAAGATTCATCTCTTTAGGGTGTGGTGAGCCCAGCTGAGAAGCAGACCTATCATCAGGCCTCATTAACTAAAAAAAAAAAAAGACTGGTATGGAAAATCACCCAGAGGATTGCCTGCTGAAAAATAGACATATGTGTAGTGAATTCTTTTCCTTTTCAATTTATAAAATTGAATTCTTTTTAGTAAATTCTTTTCCTTTTCAATTCATAAAACTCTATTTTTTAAGATTTAACTAAGATTTATTGTCTGCCATGTGCCAGGCACTATGCTAGCCATTTTGAGATGGTTTATCCCCCTTCCTATATTTTGAAAACATTGAGTGTTTTTTATAATAAAGACTTTCAAAGGAAAAACAAAGTGGCTCATAATCCTACTCTCTAGATTACTTCTGTTGATACACACACACACACACACACACACTAAAAGTGATACTTTACTTGAGAGAGAATCCAACAGTATAGAAAGGAATAAAATGAAAAGTAAAATCCTCCTCTTCCCAGTCTCCTACTTTGTTTCCTCTTCATAATGGTAATAACTGTTAAGATTTCTAATATGTACTTCCAGAAAAATGTTCTATTTATTTACCAATACAGTTCTATTTATTTACCAATATTCTTTTAAGACAATTTACACAGAAGACACACTATCCTGCCCTTTGTTTTCTTTTTCCTTAAAAATATATTTTATATAAGTGAAATATATAAGTGAAAAAAGTATATATATATATATATATTTTTTAATACAAAAGTGAAAAAAGCAAGGGGCATGACCTTGAGATATATATATATGAAGTCCTTCTATCTCAACCCTTACAGATATAAAAGTGCCTCTGAATCAATCTGCTTTATTCTCTTTAAAGGATGCACAGCTTTCACATAATGGATATTTCTTAATTTATTTACTCAGACTCATATTAATTAATATTTAAGTATTTTCCAGATTTTTACCACTAAAAACACTGTTACAACTTATTATCCTTGTGCATATAATTGGGGTACATTTTCAGTATATCTGAAGGGTTTTTTTTGATAGGTATCGCTAAACTGTAAGCTTCCAATCTAAAAGTTTTGGTACAACTGACTCTGGACATTAGCAACTAAATTTGGTCAGTTTGTTATTTAGTTCTGAATCTCAAGGTCCCTCTTAGACAGGATGAGCAAAATGTTAAGTGTTTCCTGATCTTGCAAAGTTTCTTTCTTAAGGCCGTGGGCCCTCTCCGACCAATCAGAATCCCTGCTCAGGGCTAAAGTTTGTGAACTCACGATTGAATTTTCCTCAGTCAGGTTTTGATTTTGGATTTGTGTTTCTTTGATTGATTTTTCCCCCCTCTTCTCTTCCTCTGCTACTTGGATTTTGTGTTTAATGGTTGGGAAGTTATTGCATTCAGTCTTATTGCATTGTGAGGTGGTAGAAAGGAAATGAAGGGCTGGTGGCCACTCGTATGAGAAAATTGAACTTTGGCAAAATTAAGATTTGCCATGGTTCATATAGCCCAGACTATCTTCCTAACTATCTATGTATCATCTATCTATGTATCATCTATCTATCTATCTATCTATCTATCTATATCTTCTGATTGTCTGGGGTGGGGGGAATTGTACATTCTTATTTTAAGACAACCAAACAATTCAAAATGTTCAACGAATATAACAAAAACCAACATCCATAAATCACTCAAATTTTTGTGAACATTCTTCCTGATAATTCTCTATACATCCATACATATTTATATATACTAGTAATATTCTGTATTAAGGATAATTCTATCCTTTTGGCTCAAGTAGAGAAATAACATGTTCATCAATAGATAGAATATAAAGCTCAGAGTAAAAGGTTTCAAAGGAAGCAAATAAGAATGTTGTGAAAGATGACAGGAGCATCCAGTCTTCTAGAGCATAATGCTGCTATTCAGAGAAATAGGGAGCCTGGAAAGGAAAGGTAAGACTTCACACTGGTCCATTGTGAAGTCTGATTAGCCAGTGGGACACTTAAGTGCCTCTATGACCATGGTAATGGAAGTAGACATGCAGACCGGGCAAGAATCATTTGTATACATATATCCTAGTGGAAGTCTTGAATTCACCCAGAAAAGGAAAGACTTGGCAGCCAGGGCTGGCTTACAGAGATTATTTGTGACACTCAGGGGTAGAAATGGGAAGGAAATTATTTTATTAGCAAATCAGAGCATTGGGACTTCCCTGGCGGTCCAGTGGTTAAGACTCTGTGTTCCCAATGCAGGGGACACGGGTTCAATCCCTGGTAGGGGAATTGAGATCCCACATGCCCCGCAGCACGGCCAAATAAGATAAAATTAAAAAACAAACAAGCAAAACAAAAAAGCAAATCAGAGCATTAATTCGTCACTGTTACAGATAGTTAAGAACAACAACAAAAAAGCCATTTATTAACACAAAAATATGCATAATGCATATACTGTAATTTGGCAATATTCACAGGCTGGATATGGCTAACAGAGGATTCGGTCATATCCTATTATAATAGTATTTAGTGGAGTAGACGAAGTGGGAACAGGGATCACTATTAAAATCACTGTAAAGAAGATGTATAATTAATGGTTAAAGGACAAGATCTTGGAGAAATTTAGGAATAAATAAAAGAAACATATCCACTGATTACAAAATTCAATACTGACAAAAACACAAACCAGTAGAGAGCAAACGTATGGACAGCAAGGGGGGAAAGCGGCGGGGGTGGGATGGTGGTGTGATGAACTGGGAGATTGGGATTGACATGTATACACTAATATGTATAAAATGGATAACTAATAAGAACCTGCTGTATAAAAGAATAAATAAAATAATATTCAAAAAAAACCCCACAAACCAATAATATTTAGTAAAACAAGCTAACTACATTTTTAATTCATACTTCTTTTTTGCCCCAAATGCTTTTAGGAAATAAGCTATTTTAACTTTTTCCTCCTGTAATATTTTGTCCTACAAAATTTTATTAGGATCATTCACCTAATGTTTTTCTTTTCCATCAAAGAAAGCAAAATTTAACATTATGGTAAAAAATTAGGGTAATATATACTCAGATTCTAAATATTTTTGTTTGATTTAAAGAAAAACTGTTACCTAGATCAGTCATTCTCAAACTTTAATGTGTTTCAGAATCAACTGAAAGGTTTCTTAAAATACAAATTGCTAGGTCTCACCTCCCAGAGTTTCTCATGCAACAGGTCTGGAGTGAGTCCAAGATTTTGCATTTCTAACAAGTCCCAGGTGATCTGATGTTCCTAGACTAGAGACCACACTTTGAGAACCACTAGTTTAGATAATGAACATGTTTCCCCACCCCCTTCCTTTATTCTTTGGTTTCTTTTCAAACTTTTGATATCTCCTTCTCCAGAGTATCTCAGTGAGGATCAGATATATTCAATCTGCATTGCCTTTAAAGTTAAAAAAAAAAAAAATCACAGTGATATTTGAAATACAAATGCCATCAGTTGCAGTTGAGATTTTAATCTAAAGGGACGACGAAACATCTTGACCATTGAATCCTCTTATTTATTTCTCACTTGGACATCTTCACAAATGTTAGTCTTGCCTCTCACCCCCTGATCCTCCCCCTCCCCGTTACTGTATCTCTTAATAGGATACCAGGCATTTAGTTCCTTCTTTTTTTTTTTTTTTTTAATATTTATTTATTTGGCTGTGCCGGGTCTTAGTTGCAGCATGTGGGATCTAGTTCCCTGACCAGGGATCGAACCCAGACCCCCTGCCTTGGAGCTCCGAGTCTTAACCATTGGACCACCAGGGAAGTCTGTCAGTTCCTTCTTAACAGTCTGACACAAGCCCCACCTCCACAGCCAAGCTTGCTCATTTCCCATCAGCCAGTGACTTCTGTAGTGTTAAGACTACTAGAGTAATCATCGGCTACATTTCTCATACCGAATATGTGCCACCATGTACTTTTGGGCTGTGTATGTTAGTATGTATGCATGTATATGTATGTATTTATGTATTATTTTTATCCCCTATTCTGATAATAAGCTATTACAGGCAAGTCTCACATGCTTTGACTTTCTGGCATCTCCATTGCTAAGCACCATGTTTTAAACCTAGCTCACCAAGTGTTTGATGCTAATGAGAGCTGCCGAGTGTGGAGACCAATAATGCAATAGCTGGCTTATCTTTTGGGAGCTGACAGAATTTCTTCTGTAGAATTTTTTCTTGGCTACATACAAGACAAATTTAGCTGTAAAATCATAAGCCTAGATAGAACACTAAAAAAAATCTTTTACTTGCAAATGTAATAGCTGCAAAACTATAATTAGGTTTAAGGACCAGAGGCGTGGACCTACATTTCAATTCAAATCAAGGCGATTTAGAAATGATAGTATAGAGAATGGCTTCACATATATATATAAAGGAGAATTTACTTTTGCCTTGTCAAAAATTAAATTGTGCTTTCTGTATTGATGGTGGGTATGTTTCTGCCGGTCTCTTACTCTAGGCTACAACAGGCCCTAATGGAAAAGTCACATACCCGAACTGTTTCTTGAAGACTTGCTTTCACATTAAGGTTATATAGTTTGCTCAGATTTTATATAAGGTTCATACTTAGTTGCTTCTGCATTTGTCTCTTTGTAATGTTATCACTGAAAGACAAACCTCATAAACTAAATTCTCCCTTAAATGTAGCGTACGCGTGCACGCACAGGCACTACTCTCGGCAGATAATTGTGAGGGGCCTTTAACACCAAAAACACAGGAAACCAAAAATACTTTCCATACACTAGCCAGATAATTTCCAGATGTACTTAAGTATTGTATTAATGAGCTCATCTCTGGTCTAACAACCTATATTTGTTTCAGTTTTGAATGGTTGGTGACTGGATTTGGTTTTGCTAGTGCTTTTGCACCTTTCCAATTGAGCAGACTGTAATGACACAATAACCCAACGTGCACACAGCATTAAGCCACCCAGCCCACCTCCTCACTGTAGACCTGGTAAGTAAAACCCACACACACACCACTTTCCACAGTCTGGTCCAACGATTACAAATGATACACGCCCAAAAGCAAACTGAAAAATGCTTTAAATCTGGAGCACGTATAGCCTCTCAGGCTAGCAAAAATTGACGCAGGCAAGTGAAAGGCAGCTTTTGGTAAGTGACTCGGGTTTTCAGGGCTGTTAGCACTTTTGGGCATCGGTACCTCCTAGACTCCTGATCCCACTACTAACCAGCCCCCAAATTCAAAGTTACCTATACTTTAGGCAGGTGTCTAGCTCTTCTGATGACTGGGTGGTTGGCCCTAAAAAGGGCCTTTGAGATTGTCACGTAGCACAGAAGCTGCAGCTTAGCCTCCGAAGCCATACAGGGTGCGTCCCTGCCGTTTGAGCGCGTACACCACGTCCATGGCAGTGACCGTCTTGCGCTTGGCGTGCTCCGTGTAGGTGACCGCGTCCCTAATGACATTCTCCAGGAACACCTTCAACACACCTCGGGTCTCTTCGTAAATGAGGCCGGAGATGCGCTTGACCCCCCCGCGCCGAGCAAGACGCCGGATGGCGGGCTTGGTGATGCCTTGGATGTTATCTCTCAAAACCTTGCGGTGGCGCTTAGCGCCACCCTTGCCCAAGCCTTTGCCGCCCTTCCCTCTTCCAGACATAGCTGACAAGGTCTGAAAACACCTTTGAGACAAGCAAGGTCGGCTTTTTCCCCTGATATACAAGAGCAGCGGACCAGATTGAAAACCGAAAGCGCGCGGGCGGGAAGCTGTCTAAATGGGCCCAACCCCCTCGACATTTCGTCATTTCTTTTCTGCTGTTTCCCTATCCCTCCTTCATCCTCCACAGTTCCCTTCAACGGACTCTCACCGTTTATTTTTATTTATTTATTTAACTTATTTATTTTTGAAGTATAGTTGATTTACAATTTTATATCAGTTTCAAGTGTATCGACAGCGATTCAATATTTTTATAAATTAGACTCCGTTTAGGTATTATAAAATACCAGTTACATTCTCTGTGCGGTACGATATATTCTTCTAGCTTATTTATTTTATATACAGTAGTTTGTATCTCTTAATCCCCTAACTCTTATATTGCCCCTCCCCTCTCGGACTCCAATCTTTTAAAAGATCTATTTGCCAGAGTCCCCGGGAGAATTCGGATCCCAGCTTCCGGATCCCGTCGCTGTTTTCGCCTCTATCTCTCTCCCTGTGTGCCCCCAGAAGGCATTAAATTTAGGCTAGGAAGAAAGGAATAGTGGAGATGACCAGAGGAAGAGCAAATGGAATCCAGAAACGGAAAGGAGAACAAAGCACCAGCGCCGTGTACAACACCGACAGAAGGATCCCAGGCTTCGGAACCACGGTTACATAAAACTGCAGCAAAGGCGGTTGCCACAATTAGACTGACAGACCCAGTAGGCGATCTCAAGAGCAGCGGCACCTTGGATGTGCGTGGAGGCGGAAGCAGGGAGAGCGCCGTAATTCCCGAGTCTCGTCTCTGTTTTGTTGATATGAAGCATGGAATTTCACCTCATCTAGGAGAAATTAGATCCTAGGAAAATTGGTCTGTATACTGCAAGACTTCTAACATGGAGGTCAGTGAATCCAACTCACTGTCATGCAAAGCTCTGCTGAAAGAAGCAATATATATAGAAAGAAGACTGAAGAGCCTCTGTACCTCCGTTTCTACAGATCCTCTAAATCTGACCCTTGTTTTCAGCCAGAATTCAGTGCCCAAATCGAGGCCCTACATGGAGCTAGCAAAGTTTGCTGGATTGGGTTTCACAAGAGGACATCTGCTCCATATTGAGAGTCATTACCAGAAACTTCCTTATGAAATCGGGATTCTACTGATAACACGTTCATTATCAGGGCCTTCTGTAGAATACAGGAGGAGATATGGTTTCTGCGTCAGAAATAATTATGTTTTTTTCTGAGACATTATTATTTTTTTGATATTTAAAAAAAATAACAACGACAACAAAAAACAACTTATGTTCCTTCTTTCAGCTCTCCTTTAGCTCAACCTTCTATATGCTAATGAATCTTAAATCTATATCTTTATCCAAACTTCTAGGCTCCAGACACGTAGATTATCCTGGGGGTTCTTTAGTCATTTTAAACTCAAAATCTCCCAAAATCAAAATGTTTAAACTTAAAATCTCCAAGGTATGACTCTCATGGGGGCTGAGGGAATATATTCTCCTCCCCCCCACCCCATAAGAATGGGGTTCTCTCTCCGCTCTTTGGATGGTGCCACCTTGCATCACATGCCTAAATCAACACCCTGGAATTCACAATAGATGTTGAAGGGTAGTAGCATATGCCACCCCAAAACATGACTGTAGGAATCCAGGACATGCTACCTCAAAATACACTGCTTTGGTGTATTGATTATTTTGAGCTGTAATACTTTGAAAAACAGCAAATGCAAGGACAGACTTTCTTTGAACTCCCCTTATCTGCCTAAAGTCAGATCCTTGGAAAGGAACCCAATTGACAGAAATCCCGGCCCCACGTGGTTTCATCAACCAGGGAAGATTAACTCTTGTCACAGGAGAGGAGACTAGAAGTCAACACCAAACTCAAACTTTGTCACAAACTATCATACCTCCCATCTATTCTACGGGTCCGTTCATCTTTCCTAAACATCATTTACTCTCCCTAAGAGGCCTACCTGACCCCTCTTTCCTGTTAATCTGTCTTTGTTAATTTTCAGACCCAGCCAGGGACCCTAAGGGGGTCAAGGAAAAATTTTCCTCCCCTACACAACCCCTCACTGTACAGTACAGGCAGTAGTGTTAAGGACTGGTAGAAAAGAGGACGTGTTTATCAATGAGTAGGATGTTGGGGGAATGAGTTTAGTTCAGAATGGGGTAAGAAAAAAATCTCAAAATCATGGCTTCTCAATTTGGTCTGGGGCTGCAAGCTACTCAAAATGAAAGGGAAGCAGGCACATGGCCTGACTAACCCACAAACCAAAGATTCAGTCTCAAAATGGGATAATTGAAGCCCTGGCAGTGCTTGAAGTCAAAAACTAAACACAAACTGCCTTCCTGAAACATATATTTTAATTTAGTTCATTACTTTTGTATTAAAAAGAAACACATGCGCATACAAAACATTATATGCCTAATAATTCACTTACTAACATTTTCTCTTGCCTGTTTATTCCCTATGGTAAAATTTAAGCTTCTCATCCCTGTTTTCTTCCCCTCATCAGTACTAAATAGTGAAATTTCAGTGCTGTCTCAAAACTGCAGATTCTTATTATTTCTGATGAAAGAAACTTCAGAAGTATTAAAGGAGAAAAATAGTCCCTCTTCCTCACAGCTGCAGCAAAGCAGAGGTTTTTCTTTATTATAAACTTGCTTCTGATAAAGTGGTGTATTGAGAATGCTCACAGGAGTATCACTCTATTGTCCAATGTGGAGAATAGGTGAAGTTGAACTAATATGAATCAGAATTCTGTTATTAAAGACGACTTCTAAGGCAACCATATATGACATTGTTATATTCAGAGAAATGTTACCTATGACCCATAATGATATACTATTCTGATTATCTTATTTGATTTGTTGCCCTGGAGTTAATATTTAAATTGGCATCACTGTTCTTGAGTAGAAATTCTTATTCAATTTCTTTATTAAGCCAGAGGAAGACTCTTGGAATTTTCTTATTCTCTACATTATAAAGGTAATATAAGTCCCATTACTGTTAGATTCTATATAAATAGCTTGAGAATCTTTTTCTTGTTTAAATGAACACATCCATACAGCTTGGCCAAGAGTGCATACATTAAAGGAAAAAAAAAAAAAAGAACATTTCAAAGAAATGTGTCATTTGGTTGGGCAGCTTTGGACTGTCATCGACACCTGCCCTGGGGTAGTTTCCTCTTCTGATGGGAATAGTTCAGTTGAGTAATTCGATCGTATGTTGTGAAGAGTCTTCAGTGCTTTAAAATATACCCCAAGCCTGATGAAACTGGAAATCCATTATAATTTCATTCTTTTGCTTTAGAATATTACGCAGGCCTGGTTGCTTATCCAGGATGAGCCATAACTTCTCTGAGACTCAGTTTATTTATCTGTAAAATGAGGAAAATAACATCTATTTCACAGAGTTGGGATTAAATGAGATAGTGTATGTAGAGACTTTTACAATACTGAGTAGTGCTCTGTATATGTAAGACATTATTACAAAACCACCACAGGAGGGGGTAACAGTTGTTCACATCAGCTACACTTTTGTGCTGACAGTTTAGCTCTTCTCCCTAGAGCAGGAGATTGCTGCTGCCTAAGGAGACTTCTAATATGAATCAGAATTCTCTTATTAAAGGTGACTTCTAAGGCAGCCATACATCACAGATTGTTATAAAGATAAGTTTCTACCTTGTGTTTAACGTTCAGGAAATCCTTTCAAAATCACTTTTATTTTATTTTGACTTCAGGAAGATGGTCATTCATACTGACACCATAGAGGTAAGTTTTGAGCCTCTTGGGGCTGCTTTTGTTCTCAGGCTTGAGTTTTTATAAGATTTGGATGCAATAATTTTTTTTAATCAAATAAGCATACGAGTAAAAGTTTTTATGTCAGTTATTACAATTTAAAGCATTGGTAACCTTACATAACTGCTGTTTTATTACATGTAATTTTCCGAGAAATTCTTCAAAGCATATGAAATAAAAGGCAAAGGATCTTCTATTTCCTTACCGAGAATAGAAAAGATATGAAACTTTAAGCGTTAGAAAACACTTTATTGAAGAAAATATGCTAGCAACTCAGTAATCAACGAAAAATTTATTTGCTTTGACACTTTAAATTTAAATCTGACTGATAAGCAACTTTATTTAAAACTCTTCACCATTGTAAAGGAGAAATTAATATTTCTGGTCTTATCGTCCGTTACTTAAAGCGTTCCATCTATAGGACCAAATTAGCCATTGATGGATTGAGGAGGAGGAAACCGCATTCCAAGGGGAAAAGGCTGAAGGCTCTACTCTGTAAATTGGTACCAGTCAGCACACAGCTTTGGCGGAGATCCGAATCAGGTAAACGTTAAGTTTAGTTTTTGGTTCCTTCAACCACATATTTTGTTGAACCTCAGTCATAATGTAACTCTGACTTGCTTAGCTCGGTGTCAGAAGCTAAATAAATGTTAGCTATGGGAGAGGAGTTACAGTAACTAGTAAGTGGAAATGCAGGCTGAAACCTAGGGCATGCTTGCATTTCGAAAGAACCTGCTAATATATAAATCCCAAGCGTGTAAAAACACTTTATAAATTGCTCTTACAAACGTTACAGCAGTTTAAAGAAAAGGTCTGAAAAGAAAAATCTGTGATCGATAAGATTATAGAAAAGTACTGGAAGGGGGAGGTTATAAAAGATTAGCATAACAATCTTCTGCGCAATAAATAGGATTGATTTCTAGCCAATGAGATTACATTTTCGGAAATTCCTAGTTTTTCTGGCCCAATCAAGACGAGGCTATGTCTATAAATAAGACTGCCTACGGGCTGGTGAGTAAAACCAGTGAGCTATCATGGCGCGTACAAAGCAGACTGCCCGGAAGTCGACTGGTGGCAAGGCCCCACGGAAGCAGTTGGCCACCAAGGCGGCCCGCAAGAGCGCGCCGGCCACTGGCGGCGTCAAGAAGCCGCACCGCTACCGGCCGGGCACCGTGGCCCTGCGGGAGATCCGGCGCTACCAGAAGTCGACCGAGCTGCTGATCCGCAAGCTGCCTTTCCAGCGGCTGGTGCGCGAGATCGCGCAGGATTTCAAGACTGATCTGCGCTTCCAGAGCTCGGCTGTGATGGCGCTGCAGGAGGCGAGCGAGGCCTATCTGGTGGGGCTGTTTGAAGACACGAACTTATGCGCTATCCACGCCAAGCGCGTGACCATCATGCCCAAAGACATCCAGCTGGCCCGCCGCATCCGCGGGGAGCGGGCTTAAGGCACACGTTTTAAACTAGACGATTTAAAGGCTCTTTTCAGAGCCACCCACGTTTTCATAAAGAGCAGCTGTTTTCATAAAGAGCGCCCACGTTTTTATGAAGAGCAACAGGAACTCACCAGCTTTAAGCTTGGTGAGTTCCTAATGCACAAGTGTTAAGGGTAAAGTGGATCGGGGCGTCTCGCACGTGTTGGGTGGTGAGGTTATGGAATTAAGGCAGACAGACGCTAGAGGGACCACCAGAGGCAAGGTCTGGGTCGTGTCTGTCAAGTACTGCTTTTATCTCCTGGCTTGATTTCTTAGTCCAGAGCGCCAACCTTGCTAAACTTCGCAAGAGGATAGAATATGTTCTACCAGTCGTTTGTAACGCGTTCCAAAGTGCTAGTACAAAACGTTAGCACAAATCTGAATACTGAAATTAAGTGACACTCTAGAAGGCCGTCATTATGTGATAACTGTTGGGATGGCAATCTGGGTTTTCAGCCCGATTGTACAGTTACTAGAACTAGGCCGGATGTTAGATAAAATCCTCGGTCCCCAAGTAGTTACTCGGGATTTCAACTAAGAATGGGGGCAAGAGTCCCGAGATGTGTAAGAACCCATCTTCCTCGTTGCATAAGACAGGAGGCGCAAACCGCGAAAAAAAAAAAAAGAAAATGTGGGCTGAGGTATTGTTGCAAAAACCGTAATCAAACAAACTTCCACAAAGTAGTACAGAGGAGTAAAATGATGCAAAAATGAGAAAGTTAACTTGTCTTTATCTGGCACTTCAGATCTCCAAGTAAAAGTGAAAACCAATTAACATCAAAAGACCACAAACAGGTGAAACTACTTTTTACATAATTTAGTGGTTAGTGTGAAATGGAACATTTTGATTGGTTAACAAGACATTTGTTCTAAGGGCCACTGAGGGAGCGCAAGCAGAACCTTATTTACATGGACTCCGCCCCTCTATGACGACACTGTTGGATATTAACCAATAAAAACGTAATACTGTGCTAGTCTTCATTTGCATACAGGCTCTATAAGTAGCGCGTAACCAGCCTGCTTCGGTGTAGTCGGGATCACTTCTACTGGCGTGTGGGGATTCTCCTGTGTGAAGATGCCGGATCCAGCAAAATCTGCTCCTGCTCCTAAGAAAGGTTCCAAAAAGGCTGTCACGAAAGTGCAGAAGAAAGACGGTAAGAAGCGCAAGCGTAGCCGGAAGGAGAGCTATTCTGTTTATGTATATAAAGTGCTGAAGCAGGTTCATCCAGACACCGGCATTTCTTCGAAGGCCATGGGCATTATGAACTCCTTCGTGAACGACATCTTCGAGCGCATCGCGGGCGAAGCGTCGCGCCTGGCGCATTACAACAAGCGCTCGACTATCACGTCCCGGGAGATCCAGACGGCTGTGCGCCTGCTGCTGCCCGGCGAGCTAGCCAAGCACGCCGTGTCGGAAGGCACCAAGGCGGTCACCAAGTACACCAGTTCGAAGTAAGCGTGCAAGAGACGAACTAGAACATCTATTTTACCCCAAAGGCTCTTTTCAGAGCCACTTAAATTATCGGGGAAAGTGGCTGTAAACACTTGATAAAAGGTGGGTTTAGTTGTTGGTTGGGTAGGGTGGGCCCATGATCACGAGTGCTTTTGGACTTGGGGCTAGATTGGGACAGTGATTGAATGCTTGCCCTGTTAAAATCTAGGACCTCCCATGGTCCAGTGGCGCCACCTAGTGGTATGTGTCATGTCGCTGGTAACAAGTGATTGGTCCTTAAGGTGGTTCCTACCTAGTCTGAGTCTTCAATGGGAGCTTAGGTACGGAGGAGCGGGGAAGGGCTGTCTCTTATTAAACTATTAAACTAGTAAGTGAGTTGGGTTTTATTTTATTCTAGCGTACAGATAGCCCTATAGTTTCCCCAGTTGCCGCTGTTTCTTAATGTTTTAATCTGTTTTTAACATAAATCTCTAGGTGTCTGTCACAAACTTTCAACATCACCAGGTGCTTTAGTACGTTGGCCTACCTAGCCCCGTGACCCTCAACCAGATAGATTTCCCACCCCACCCCCTCCATCACACTCCCCATGGGATATTGGCAGTATCTGGAGACATTTTTGATTGTCATCACTTGGGGAGAGGGGCGCTACTGGCATCTAGTGGGTAGATGCCAGGGATGCTGCTAAACATCCTATAATGCCTAGGAGAGCCCCCACTACCAAGAATTATTTGGTGAATGATGTTGACCCTTGCGCCAAGGTTGAGAGACCCAGTGCCCAAAGACTTCCCTTCCTTCAGGATATTTTCCCTTCTGGGTTTAATCCTCATTTAGGTCAAACCTTTCCCCACTCCTACCCTGCTTTTGGTGAAAACTGAGCAGCACTTAACTTACACTGCTTGTTTACACTCCTCCACAGGAAAATTATCTTCTCCAGGGCAAGGACCTTGTCTTGGTTCTGTAACTCCTGGTTATAAGGCCCATCTCCAAGCTTGCTAAACATACTTCCAGGTGCCTCTCCTGAAGTTCCCTGATAAGGTCCCGTTGGAGGTGGGGGACTGGTGAGGTGGTTTTTAGTGTTCTCAGGTGTATATTTTTAGAATAGATTTTGGGGGCATGGTGTACAAAAGGGCAGTTAACGTGGGATGAATTTCTAAGGCCCTCTCAGTTCAAAACTTGCATAACTCAAGACCAATCCCGAAAAAGGCTGGATATTCTACCAAATAAAATATACCCTTGAGGCAAAAGGAAAAGTCTTAGCTTCCAATTCACTTGACAGTCGAGTTTTGAAATTAAGCCATTCCTGGTTAAACTTGGGGGAATTTAAAATGAATTTTTTAAATGCTTAAAATGAATTTTATTCATTTGTAATGTAGGAGTTCGAATTTACATCTAATTAAAAGTTGCATAAAGTGGGCTGTATGTGATTTCTTTCACTGGGAAATTAAGATTCTCAGTGAGTCATCTTTCCCTAGAGACTATCAGACAAGCGACCAGGGAAAGATGACTCAACTGAGAATCTAAAATTTCTAGTTGAAAGAAAAGAAATCATTATACAACACATTCTATGGTAGGAAAAATCACTCTATAAGTGAGAATTTACATGTGCCAGACCCTGTGCTAGGTGATGGGGATATACAGGTGCTCTCCTTCCCAAGTCCATGAAGTGCACCTGGAATTTTATTTGCGACCAATATATCAAGTATCCTCTGGGAAGTTTTTTTTTAAGTTTTAGTTTTACCCAATTTTCACTGTAACATCTTTCAACTTTTTAATCATCTGATTTTTGTAAAATGGAATTCTTCATCGTTCCCTTTAAATTCTGTGACTAGGTGTCATTATTTCTGTACTCCTCATCCAGGTTGTAACATTTTCTTTTCACTTTAATATGTCTCTTTAAACTTAAAATTTTCACATAGACTATTTTTTAGGGTTTTTCATTATATTGGAAAGCTCTGGCTGTCCCACCCTCTTGCCCGCAAAGCAATTTAAGTCACATTGTACTTGGCTCCCAGCATCTCAAACCTGCTGAAGCTTTCTTTGTTCACCATGATCCTAGCTTGAGAGAAATTTTATTTTCTTGTTCCCTGTGAGATTCATTTTCTTTTGCAGGGGGTATGACTATAGTAAAGCATGGGAATAAGCCTTTTCTCAGTCATCCCAAGTAAAATTTATCAGAAAATATTGTTGGCTTAACATGTCCCATATCCAACCATACTTGACACTTCACTGCTGTCTTCCCACTCCAAGCC
This sequence comes from Pseudorca crassidens, assembly GCF_039906515.1. NCBI lineage: Eukaryota > Metazoa > Chordata > Mammalia > Artiodactyla > Delphinidae > Pseudorca > Pseudorca crassidens. The sequence continues at coordinate 107,421,206 of NC_090297.1, read as the reverse complement.
ACCATCACACCTCCCAGGTATTTGCAATGACTTTCTGACTGGTCTCTTTGCTTCCGCCTCTACCCTCACTCTATCTTCCACAAACCAGCTAGAGTAAACTTTCTGAAACCTCTAAGTCAGATCATGTCACTCCCACACCATCCTGCCCAACTGAAAATCCCCATATGGCTTCAGAGAGAAGGTCCACACTGATACAATGGCCCACATCCACCTCCTCTCTTACCACTCTCCCTTTTGTTTGTTCTGTTTCATCACTCTTGTCTCCCTGCTCTACCTCGAATACACCAAGGCCCTCCTATCTCAGGGTCTTTGTGCTTGCCATTTCTTCTGGAAAAGCTTTTCCCCCAGATATTTATACGACTGGCTTCCTCATTTCTTAGGCTTCTGCTCAAAACTTCCATTACTCTTCAGTTCTTCCTTGACTTATGTAAGATAGCAAGCCCACCTCCCTCTCTCCCCCCATTTCTTGGTACTCCTTGTCCCCATACCTTGCTAAATTTTCTTCCGTGTATCATCCGAATACTAATGTATTTATTTACTTATTTGTTTATTACTGAATCAGAGACTGCTACTCATAAAAGCTGTTCTTCTTTCCTTACTTTAACCCTCTGCTTTATGGGTGCATGCCTTCTCAGTTAAAGGCTAATTTACCAGCTTTTCTTGCATCTGGGTTTGTTCATAAGACAAAGTTCTGAGCCAATGAGATATGAATGGAAGTGATACATATTATTTCTAGTTTGTGTCCTAAAAAGGAATAGATATGTACTGCCCTTGCCTTTTTACCCTCTCCTCTGGCTGGGTTACAGATACAATGGCAGGAACTATGGCAGCCACTCTGGGCCCAGAAACAGAAGCCATGTGATGAGAATAGCAGAACTGTTCTACTAACCCTGGACATGAGAGATGAATAAACTTGTATTTTGTTTAAGCCACTTCTTTTTTTTAATATTTGGCACAATAATTTAGACTGTTCTCCAACCAATACATTGTCTGACTCTCCTCCTACCTTCTTAGAGTAAGTCCTATGAAGGTAGGTACTTTGTTTTGTTCACTGCACTTTGCCCATCATCTCGAGCTGTATCTGGAATAGAGTGGGCACTCAGTAAATACTGATGGGATGAATAGATTGATGAGGGAAGGAGTGGTTGAGAGGGAGGGCAGTGGGATTGGATTTATGAGATGCAGAACTCTAAGAGTTGGCTTTAACAAAAAATGATTTTAAAAATCTTTTGCCCTCTGAATGGGGAACAGCACAATATGGAGTGAAGGTCTAGGTGAAGTTGCAGACACCATGGTCCACAAATCAGTTTAGAAGCTTCATAGTGTAAGTTGTTGGGTATTTAAGGATACTTACCTACACTAACTCAGAAGCAGTAAGAGAGTAAAGGAAAACTTTTGTTTCCTCTACTATTCTCAGTACTTCTGGCCACCAAGTATGTGGGTTTTCCACACCAAGCAATCCTGACATTAACTACGTGAAGTTAGTGCAGACCCCACAGGTTAAGGGCTCAGTCCAAAAAGATTGCCCCTCCACCCCCTATACCAACTTCAGATGCCAATCACAAGTAGTGGGTCCCTAGGTTACACACACCTCTGTCAGTCTTGGCTACAAATCAGGAGTTCCCACAACCCTCTCCTCAGACTCAATAATTTGCTATAACAGCTTACAGAACTCAGGGAAACACTTACATTTACCAGTCTATTATAAAGGATATAGTAAAGGATACAGATGACCAGCCAGATGAAGATGTACATAGGGCAAGTGTCCTGAGTGCAGGAGCTTCTGTCCCCGTGTAATTGGGGTGTCCATGTGGCTTCCTGGCATGTGGATATGTTCACTGACCCAGAAGCTTTCTGAATCTCATAGTTTAGGGGTTTTTATGGAGGCTTCATCAAGTAGGCATGATGGATTATTAACTCAACTTCCAGTCCCTCTCTCTTCCCTGGAGGATGGGGGGTGTGGGTTAACAGCTTCAATCTTCTAATCATAGCCTGGCCTTTCTGGTGACCAGCCCCTGTCCTGAAGCTCCCCAGGAGTCCACCAAGAGTCGTCTCATTAAAACAAAATATGCTCCTATTACCCTGGAAATTCCAAGGGATTTAGGAGCTCTATGTCAGGAATTGGGGTCAAAGACCAAATATTAGAACAAATGATGTCCTTAGCACCCTTATCACTCAGGGAATTACAAGAGTTTTAGGAGCTCTGTGTTAGAAACTGGGGGAAGAGATCAAACATACATTTATCATGTCACAGTCCAGCCCCTGGTCTCTGGCCATGGACCCCTTATAGCAAACCAATTATAAAAGTCAAAAGATACTGGCTGAAAGGCAGTGTACTGTAGTAGTGATGGGCATTAGCTTTGAGTCCCAGCTAACCCACCTAAGAGCTATATGACCTTGGGAAAGTTTCTTTACTCTTCTGAACCTCAATTTCCTCATCTGTAAAATGAGAAAAATAATGAAACCTACCCTCAAGACTTGTGAAGATTAAATGAGATAATGTACTTAATGCACTTAGTACAGCAGCTGGAACATGGCAAATATTCGATCAGTGTTTCTCCCATTATTGTGGCTGGGAAGGCACTTGCATGAGCACCCTTGTACCTCCAGAGCACATTTCCTTCCCAACAAGTTGTGCTTTAAGAGATCTCTAGTGATTTGAGAGTCAACTCCCTAAGCATCTTGCAGTAGAGCAGTAAGACCTTCTTTATCTTAAAAACATCCAAGAAGGCAATGCCACAATTTACTTGTTGGGCCTCTGACACTGTAGAATCTTTAAGTATCTGCTATGTGTCCCAAAAGGGAAAAAAATGAATTAAATAATAAAAGACCTTATTTCTAGTGTCTGTTACTAGTGCTCTGTAAAGATGAATATAATCTTTGGCAAATAACTTTAAAAATATATATCAGATGATGTTTGCAATACCTCCCATCAATGCTTTCAGAAAAAATTGAAATACTTTCATCTCAATACTTCTTTCTGATTTCTGAGTTGAAAGCTCTGAATTTTGAGGATTTAACACAAGAGCAAGCCAAATGAATAGAAATGATATAGGCATACTATCAGGTAGCACAGAGAAGGACACACCTTATAACCAAAAGGAGAATGTGGAGATATTTGGGAAATGTTTAATTAGAAATTCAAAAATGGGCTTGTGGAGTCAGGTTGATGACTTTTGAGTTCTTCATTACTGCTTGTTAATGTACTTCATGTTTTTCCTCTCAGTATTTTCAAGATGAAGCTCCTGTTCCTGTCACTATTCAGGGATGAAAGTTTCCCCAAGAATATAAGACTTTCTTATTCAAACTACAGTCCAAGGAGTGGTAAACAAGTAAGATGGCAGTCCCAAGACCTCAATATTTCTTTTCTTTGACCAAGAACTCATTACACAATAGATGAGATATTTCAGATGGTTCTGCTAAAAAGAAGCATAAGAATCTAGAGAGTATCACTCTCAACCAATCCAAGGAACTTTGCTTTAGATGGCCAAAACCAGAAACAGAGAGCAAAGTAAGAGAACTCATAGAGCTTGAGCAGTTCTTTAGCATTTTGCCTTGAAGGATCCAAACCTGGATGCTGACGTATTGTCCCAAGGATGGTAAAGAGGTAATGGCTTGGGACTGGCTGAGTATTTTGAGAGAGAGAGAGATTGACAGATCAAGATCTCAGTTGATCTTGGGACTGAGGCAGCACAAGGCACCCAGAAGAAGGAATCCTTGTGGCAAAAATGGAGGATGCAGATTTGTGAAATGAAATAAGGAACAATTTATCTCTGTTGTTTTACATGATCAAAGGCAATAATTTTAAATTATCAGAAGGTAGGGGAAAATCCATATCACTCTTTTGATATCAGTGTTTTTAACATTCAGGGGAACAGAAAATACCTAAAGATATCAGCTTTATTTTTTGTTGTTGTTGGCAATGATGTTTGAGCTTTGTGTAGGTCTTAGTTTCCAGTTAGTGGGATTATCATTTTGAAATGCATTGAAGGAAAACTCCTTAGGCCAAGAGGGAATGTGAAACAGAGTTCAGACACACCACAGATATAACCCTGGACAAAGGCTGTTCAGTATTCTTAATAAAATTCCCAATCCTAGGGATGGGCCTTAAACTACTTGAATTTCTCTCTGGAGTTGTATATTTCCTACAGTTTGGCATGTCTACTTACTCAAGACCCCTATTATAACATGTAGAATAAGCAGGAGAAAGGCATACTGATTAACTTGTATATGCATCAACCATAAGATTACTTCTAGCGAGGGAGCATATCCTTGTTTTCGTAGGCTTCTTCCTTCTCCTCCCTGCTGCAATATGAAAATCGAATAAGAATGATTTTGCTTATATGAGCTTCTTTGTAGGGAGCTTTTCCTGTGATGTCTTTTTAAGTATTTGAATTTTGATTTTCACAATTTTTTCACATTAATATCAAGGAACTGGGCAACAGAATTTATTATTATTTTTAAATTTTATTTATTTATTTTGGCTGTGCCAGGTCTTAGTTGTGGCATAGGGGATCTTGTTTTTTTTCAGTTGCCACATGCAGGCTTCTTAGTTGCAGTATGCGGACTTCTTAGTTGTGGCATGCATGGGGGATCTAGTTCCCCAGCCAGGGATCCAACCTGGGCCGCCTGCATTGGGAGAGTGGAGTCTTACCCACTGGACTACCAGGGAAGTCCCCAGAAATTATTCTTAAGTGAATTTTTTTTTCAGAAACAGCAAGTATGCATAGAGAACACAATTTTAGGATTAGCAGGAAAGTTAACCAAGGTAGAATTGGAATTTCAATTCTTAGCCTAGGGGTAAAAAAAGGAAGGAATCTTTTCATTTGTCTAAGGGAATTTCATTGTATTTATGATTGTGGGATGTGTTTAGGCAGGAAGGGGCATATAGATAATCTTTCTGGATTAGCATATGCAAATCATTTATAATGGGAAATAGCAAAGTCCCAACGATTATAAGAGTAAAACAAAACAACTCTGACTATTCTTCCTGACAGGAGAAAACAGTAATATATATGTACATGAATTACAAGCATGACTGAGTCTTCTAGATTGAGTTGGTGGATAACCATGTAGCAGGGCCCCACAACAGCACAGAGGTGTCAAAGTAAATACATAATCTGGCAGTGTAGAAGGATGGTGTGTTCTTAAAATCTTCTGAGTATGCCACTGTATTAGTAAAGAGCACAAGCTCATAAAACAGATCACCTGGTTTGTAACCCAGCCCTGCTCTTTATCAGTAGTGTGACTAGGGCAAGTTTTTGGACCTTCTATGCTTTCTCCTCATCTTTTTTTTTTTTTTGGTGGGGGGATGCTGTGCAGCATGGCTTGTGGGATCTTAGTTCCCCTGCCAGGGATTGAACCTGTGCCCTGGCAGTGAAAGCACTGAGTCCTAACCACTGGACCGCCAGGGAATTCCCTAGTTTCCTCATCTTTAAATTGAGAATAATATAATGCTTACTTTATAATGTTTTTTTTGAAAGGTGAATATAGTAAATACATATAAAAATTCTTAGACTGATGTTCGACACAACATTTCAATAACTGTTAGTTGCCGTTGATAGTAGGGAACTCCTGTTGAGTGCTATGTAAGTTTTTCATCTCTAATGTACAGTGAAATATCTACTAATTCAAGATAGTGTCCCAAACATATGTTGCATTCTTCCCATTTTGCACCCCAAATTCCTTAAATGATAGAAAACTGACAAAAAAGACAGCAAATGGGTTAAGAGTGAAGAGTGCAAAAACAGTAAACATCTTGGAAATTTAAAATTTGGTTATTGACACAAAAATTCAACAGTAGGACTGAGTCCAGAATAGAATCAATACAACTGGGAGAAAATAGGGGAGCTGAAAGATGAAGCCTAGAAATCCCCCCACAATGCTGTATAAAAAGATATAAAGGTAGAAAATATGAAAAAAAGTTAAATGACATGGATGATAGATTCAGATGTTCCAAAATTCACCCAGTAGGAGTTTAGAAGGAGAGAATAGAAATAATGTAAAAAATAAAATACAGGTCTACCAAATAAGGTTTGCTGATTGTACACTGCACAGCTTCAGGAGCACCATTTAAATTATAATCTTTGTGAATGGTATCCCCTGCAGTTGTGCAGTGCACAACCCAAGTGTCATACATGGTGGTCCTGAGGAAGTAAAGAAAAGGAGACTTTCACAGAATATATATCTTCAGACTGCAAGGTCCCATTAAATGCAGAGCATATAGATATGAACTAAAAGTATCTTTACCTAGAGACATGGCAATAAAATTTCAAAACACAAGAGTTAAGGAGACAATTCTAGAAACACCCAGAGAAAATTCTTACAAAGAAATAGAAATCAAATTATGTCAGACTTTTCATTTGGACAACACTGGATATAAGAAGACAATCGGTATTTTTTTAAATCTAGGGAAAATAATTTTGAAACTAAATTTCTATATCCAGCCAAACTATCATCTAAGTGTGGGTGACTTTTCAGACCCTCCCTGAAAGAATTTCTGGAGTTGTATTCCTGCAAGAATCAGAAAAGATTCTAAGGGGAAGATGTGCGATACCAGAAGGGGGCCATGTGCCCAGTAAAATATATTGCTAAGTCTAAATAAGTTTAGATTCTAGAAAAATTTCTTTAAGGCTTAGAATACTTGGTATTTATTCATCCACCTAATTTCAAAATTAAATAAATTTATTGAGAAATTAGAAATCAGGTGATAGGAGAGAGATGAAATAAATGAAGCAGAAAAGGTTCAAATAACAAAGAAATATAATACATATACCAAGTTACCTGTAATACAAATTTAAAAAGAAATGTGCTATAAATGATAGATACAAAGTACTGTGAGGTTAGAGATACAGGTGACATTGTTCATGATATCCTGGGTCATACAAGAAGCATTAATTTATTGTATCCATCATGTATTGAAATCTCCCTCTGTTTTGATTACTGATTCAAGTCTGGATTTTAAGATTTTTGTTTATGTAACTGTGATTACAGAGTTTTTTTACATGTATGGTTTCTGCTCCGCATTTTGTCTCCTATTTTGAAGAAACAAGAGCTCAAAACTGTTAGTGACTTCAAATATATATGTCCTTTGGTGTAGATCCTAAAAAATTGAAAAGAAAATCTGAACTTCAAATTCCAGATGATATTGACATGGCAAGAAATAAAATAAGCTAACTAATATTTATGTTATATTTAGGAGGAGGATATAGATATTATTCTAGAAGTTGTTAGAAAAGTGTAAGTTTAAATATATATGTATATACAAAATGTATATGTATAAAAGCTGACTATAAAGTACTAGAAGAGGGATATTTCATATTCAGAAAAGCAGAAATCCATTAAGCAGTGATCAAGAATTGTTTGCACTTGAAAGGCGATTGTAGGAAGAAAAATTCCACTTGAACTAATATGAAACCCATTTGCTAATTGTGGGAGGGGAAATAAAGCTTTTAAATTATACAATGTAAAAAAAATTGTTTGCACCTAACACAGGTACACACACATGCATAGACTCATACGCGTGTACATACAACAAAGATTTCTAATAAGTCAACAATCATAGTGGTGATTATGTTAACACAGACACATCTTGCTCAAGAATTAAAAGACCAAGTCGACTAAAACTTGTTTGAAGATATAGAGGATTTGAAGAACATAGTTAACAAAAGTAATCATAAGATTATACCTATACCATCTTGTATCCAAAATGGAAAAAGTACCTTATACTGAAATTCACATGCAATACTGATTCAAAACTGACTATGTGTGAGATGACAAATGAAAACTCAACAAGTGTTGAATAAGCTGAAACCATACAAGATATATTTACTAATCATAATGCAATGAAATAACTAAAAATACTCTCCTTGATCTATACTGTTAGGGAAAAGCACATGGTTAAAGAAGATATTGAAATAAAAATTATATAGTATTTAGAAATAAACAAAGTGAGCACTATATATTAAAACCTATATGAAGAAGTCAGAGGACCTCTTCATAGCTTTAAATGCATTTATGAGAAAATAAGAACTTTTAAAAATAATGAATTAAGCTTTATATTTAAAAGCTAATAAAGGAACAATAAAACCTGAGGAAAGTAGAAGGAATAAATTAGGATAGAAATCATTGGAATAGATCATACTTCCCCACTCTCCCCAAAACAGAATTAATCAATAAAACCAAAATCTGGTTCTTTGAAAGAAAATTTAAAAGTTAATCCTTTGGTAAATTTAATATTGAAAGAAAAATTACACAAATAACATCAGCAAAATTAGATATTGAAGTATTAAAATGGTATGTATATTTTGATACAGATATTTACAAATGTAGACAACTCATTTTTCAATACAAATGATCAAAGTTGCCTTAAGAAGAGTAGAATACCTGAATAAAAAATTAGCTATAGGAGGAACTGAAAAGATAGGCAAAGATCTACCCTTAAAAACAGCACCAGGCCCAGACAGTTTTACCAGACACTGGGGGAAGAGACAATACTTATTATATAAATTGATCATGATAATGGAAAAATATTAAAAGCCACCTACTAATATTATGGGGCAATGAGAGCAACAAATATTATTAAGATTAAGCGAAATAACCCCTGCAAGGCAAATGAAAGAGTATTTGGTACATAAAAATAATCCATAAAAGTTAGATATTATGAGCCAGAATATAGATTTCAAAGTAGAAAGAGAGGTAATTGGGATAAGAAACTGCAACACAAGGAGTTATTAAGTGTAAGGTTAAGATTTGAATTCTAGTTTATTGTGCCCAAAGCCTGTGAAATTTCAAGAAATTATTTCTTTAAAGTTAGAAAATATTATTTTCTAAAATAAATATGATACTTACAATCCCATTGTACATACCTATTTCTTTTCTTCAAGGCTTTTTTCCTGCCCGTGCAGAAGTTGTCCTCAAAGTTACAGCCAGACTCCAGATGATTGCTGTTTCACTGGAGATCATGCCATTGCTTCCTCAAAATTAAATTATCTTTTCAGAATACACCATATTTGGGGAATTTATTTCTCCAGGATGTGTAAACCAATTATTTCTAGCCTTTCTTAGAGGTTTTCTATCTCCATTTAACTCACATACCGTGTTTTGGCATCTTTCCCTTCCACACATGCTCCTTCTCCAGAATTTATTCTTTCGTATCCTAAGCCAAAGGGTTAAGGAATAATACGTGCTTAGTGTGACAAGAAGCTGAAAGGGGAAGACAGGAAGATGAACTTCTTACCCTTTTGGGGATTTGACCTCATATTTAGAAACAAACAAAGATATGAGGAATAAAGGGCAGCAAACAATTTTATTGGCTCCAATTTTACTGCCAGTGTGCATTAACAAAGAAGTCTATACCTAAAAGACCTTACGGGGCTCCAGATTTTCAGCTTACTAGCATTTTCTTTTTGACATCCTGCTTTCCATTGCTAACCTTAATATACATCTCTCTTAGGTAGGGTCTTTCATTTTTTATACTATTATCGCTGTGAGACCTTTTTCTGTTTTTTATTTGTACTTTCCACTTAGATTGTCTCTCTAGTCCCATGGCTCTGAATACCACATATATATGATGATTCTCAAAAGTTTATCTCTAGTTCAGGATCCTTCCTTGAGCTCCACACATGTATCCATTGCTTTCCCAACAGTTACACTTAAATGTCAAATAGGAATCTTAAGATGTTCAATACAAAACTTTTGCTTCTTGCTACTCCTGTCTCCCCTGCTCCACCAATTTGCTCCTGCTGTTTCCCAGCTCAATCTATGGAGTCAGTTTATTGCTCAGGCCCCAAATCTAGGATTTGTACCTGATTCCTCTCTTCCCCATATGCCCTACATGTAATCAATCAGCAAGCTTTTTTTTTTTACACTTCCTACAAAGTACATTCCAAATACCACCACTTAACACCTCTACTGCTACCACGTTAGTCCAAGCTACGGTTATCTCTCCCCTGAATTCCTAACTTTTTCTTGCTTCCACTGTTGTCCCCTTACTACCCCTGAGGGTCTGCCTCCAACTAACTCTGGTGGCAGTGAGGACTGCCAGACACCTTCCAGCCAGCTATGCCTCCAGTGTCTAATTCTTAGACTTGGAATTACAGGATAGGTCTGGCTATCTTTGGCTTCTTGGGGGAAAATTTCTAAATCCAGTAGGCACTGGTTTTGCTCCAGGCTGAGTTTGGGAGCCAGGAAAGACCCAGAATGGAACCAACTCTTCCTGTTTTCCCAAAACCAGTCGATCCACTTTGGTGATTCCTTCTCAGGCTAGGAAACTTCTGAGTGTTCTGAAATGGGCCTGGACTCTTGTAGAAGCTCCTGTGGTCCCCAAATGAGTTTAGGGCTCATCCTACAGAGCCTGGAAGGTGAGAAACGACCACTCTCCTCACACCCAGTTGCCTGTTCAGCTCCGTAACTGTCTACTCTGGAGAGTTGTGCTTAGGTCTGGAACAGACCCGGGGATTACAGGATGGGCCCAGGAGCTTCTCAGATGAAGCTCTAAACTTCTAAGATGAAGTCTCGATAGGTCCAACAGGCCCTGGGTGTTGTCCCTGCTGAGTCTGAGGGCGAAGGAAGGAAAACCCCACCTTCCTCCTCTCTCCCAGCCAGCTGCATCAATCCCCTCTGGGCCCTTGTTCTCAGTCCTGGAAACTTGTCTTCCGGGATAGGACAGGGCTTGGACCCTTGAGGGAGAAGCTCCATGGTTCCCAAATGCATTTCAGAGCAGCCCGTGAAGAGCCTGGGGGCTCCCTGCCCACAGGCCTGCAGGTTCTGCCGGCCCGGGGTCCCTTCCTGGCTCTTGATGGTGGTGGAACCAGCAAGGAATTCATCAGGGCTTGACTGGACAGCCGTCTCGTACTCTCCACCTGCTCCCTCCCTGCTGCTACCACCGCCTCCAGCCGCCTTTATTCTTGAGGTCTCGCCCAGACAGCCAGCGACCCTCCCCTTCCGGTGGCCCCCTTAACCAGGCCTCCGCGGAGGCCACCGCCAGCCGCAAACTCCCGCACGCCCCGCGCCTCCCGGCAGCACCTGCGCTAGGCGGCAGCCGAGGCTGCAACCGCAACAGGCGTCCGTGGGGTGGCGCCGCCGCCAGGTCCGTGAGCTGGATCGAGCCCTCCCTCCATCCCCCCTGACCTACGAATGGGTTTTTCAGCTGCGCGGTTCCGCTGCAGGTGCCCACCCAGCTCATTCGGGAGTCGGGTTCTCACACCTGCCGGCCCAAGCAAACAGTTACGTCGGATATGAAGGAGCAGCCCCCGAGTTGGGTGCTTTTTTGGGTACCGGGGCAAATCTGACACTCACAACCCCTTTCTCTCCTCTACCCGCCCGCCGCCTCTGCCGCCGACCTGACCAGAGCTAATTTCTTGCCCCTGCCGGCTCTGAGGAAGCAAGTATTTCTCACGGGGCTTTGGGGGGAGGTTGCAAAAAGCGTGCACCCGGCCAGTCTCCGCGCCCCTGGGCCCGCGCGCACTGGCGGTTGCAGATTCTGTGGAGAGCTAAGGTCGCAATGTGCACAGGAGACCACAGGGTGGCGCCAGTGGCCTTCCGTGGGATACGCACAACGCCGCCGCGACGGATCCGAGAGCTACCGCCGTGTCTGTCCATCCGGGAGCCCGGTTCTAGCCAGTAAGTGTGGAGGTAAAAAAGTGTATTAATGACCGTTGGTAAGTAGCTGATTTACAATAGAATCTACTAACACGTCCCAGTTAGGAAGAGAAATGACTGATGAGTGATAACAAGCAGATTTGCAACCAAGTAAAAATATAAATATGGATTTACGCTATCTAGTACCCCCTTTTTTTTTGGCAAAAGTTAATGAAACAATCCCTTCTAAATTGTTACAGAAAATGGAAAACACCAACTTACCTTCAATACATTCCTTTTACTTGAAGATATAGTGTTGATCTGTTAGAAGTAAAAGGGCTTTTCAGGTTTTTATGAAATCATGCAGACTGCAGCTGAGAAACAGACTGAGTCATGGATGAATGAGATCAACCTCTTTACTGAGGATGGTGATAATGCAGGAAGACTGCTCTTTGAAGTTAGTTGATATTTCCCAGCATGCTTTTTGCATATCACTCTTTGTGATGGCATTTATGCTGTTCTCACAATATTTCTAGCTTCTTGCCTTAGCTTACTTTAGGATTTTACATCCTCTTTGTGTTTGGGTGGAGCTGTGTAACCACTTCTGACCAGTGAGTTGGAAGTGGGAGTGTTGCGTGTCACTTCTGGGCTGGAGCATTTAATTTCTGGTTTGAGATGCTCCAGAACTCTTTTTCACTCTGGCACAACAACTGGCCTTCTTCCTCCCTCTCAGTTGACCCTAGTGTAATATAAACAACAAAACTTTGTTGGTGTAAGGTGCTGAGATTTTGGAGTTGTCTGAGCCTTAACATACCCTAGCCTATTCTTATACAGCCTAATTCATAGATGAATAGACCAGGTATAGAGCTGTGCATGTTTGTTATCCTAGATAAGGTGCGGTTGTTATCAGTATTTCTTACTTACAATTTCTTTGCCTTGCTCTCAGAAGACTTTCACCTCAGAGCCAAGCATTTTTTTTTTTTTTTTAAATAACAGAGCAAGAGGCAAGGTCTTTAAATAAAAATTGTCATGAAATTTTCCCTACCTCTCTACAGTATACTAGGACTCAGAACATCTCAACATGGGCTAACATATCCATTTCTAATACCTGACTTTGCCCCTAACACCCATAAGTATAAAATAGAGAAAGACACAAAAACTTACCTCTGGTTTATAGTTCCTTTGTCTCTTTGGTACACTCAGAGATTTTTTTTTATCCCCAGGGTAGTGTGTCATGATTTGGGATGGGTGAGAGATATGCCTTTCTTTTGTAAACTGGGAGAAGGGTGAGTGGGAAAGAGGAGGTGGAAAAGGTGAACCAGCTTCAAGCATTTACAACAGGCATGTTCTTAGGCTGCACAATGTAATGAAAGAGTGCTTATGGAAGTTGATGTTTGGGGGTTGATTCCCTTAAACTATCATTGCCAATGTACCTGTTAGAACATCTTTATATATCCCTGTGGGTTCATACACTCTTGGGGAACACCTATGCTGGTGAGTAAAGCAATCCATATGTGTGACAATAGGGAGTGGTGGTGACTATAGAATAAAATGCTGTATGGTGCTTGTTTCACCAGTGTTGAATAAAATCTTATTGACCCATTTCTTGATTCTACAAATAAAATTAGCAGGCTTGCATTTTGCTTCTAGTGTTAACTAGTGAAATTGCAAACCCTAACCTTAAAATGCAAGCCTTCATAATTCATAAAAGTACAATTAGAAACAAATGAAGATGTTCCCTCTCCCTTACAGACAGAGGGAGAGAGAACATTCTGCATCATAAACCAGCTCAAAAAATCTGATTTGATAAGGTTTTAAACCAAAAACATTCACAGGAATATCAAGCTTATTCTCCTGTGCACAGTGGAGCTGTGGTGCATATTTTCTAATGTTAACAACTTGTTTTGTTCTCTGTTAAAATAAATGTGTCCCTAGAAGTGTTATTTGAACAGTCTTATAAGACTCCAAAGACTTTATAAATTGTTGCAGTGGCATACAAAATGCTCAGGATGGACTTTCTGGAAGCAGAGGCTGAGATAGAGTTTAGGGTACAAGGTGATTATTAGGGATGAACCCTTGTGAAAGGAAGAATGAGGACATAGGATTGGGCAGAGGAAGAAATCAGACTGCAATGAAGGCCTGACAGCCTTGATCGACCTGCTGAGGAGCTCTGGAGCAAATACTACTCCTGATAAGTTATTTGAAAAAGGCAAGGTGCAATGGTGTGTATATTATGCTAACATTTGTGTACAAAGGGAGAGAGAGGGAAGGATGTCTCCCTTTATTTGCCTATAAAAGCATAAAAGTCTCTGAGATGACAGAAAACAACCAATAGTAATTATCTTTTGGAAAGGACATTAGAAGGTGCTATAGACTGAATATTTGTGTTTCCTCCCAAATTCATATGTTGGAATCTAGTTCCCAAAGTGATGGTATTAGGAGGTGGGGCCGTTGGTGAGTGTTGAGTCATGAAGGTGGAGCTCTCATGAGTGGTATTAGTGCCCTTATAGAAGAGACCCCAGACAGCACCCTCACCCTCTGCATGTGAGGACACAAAAAGACAGTCATCAATAGATCAGGAATTGAGCTCTTACCAGACACCAGATCTGTAGGCACCTTGATCTTGGACTTTCCAGCCTCCAGATCTGTGAGAAATAAATTTCTGTTGTGTCCAAGTGACCCAGCCTATGGTATTATTTTATAGCAGCCCAAACAGACTAAGAGAGAGGGCTAGGAGTCCAAGATGGAAGGAGATTTTTAACTGTATATGTTTTTTTTACATTTTGGATTTGACCATATATTCAAAAAGAAAAACAAAAACATTCTTAAAAATACATAATGGGATGTTAAATGTTCAATAACTGTTCTCAGCTATTCTGAAAAGAGCATTGTGTTAAAAACATGTAAGACCTTCAGGATGGCTGCACATAAATCACTTCATATAATCCCCATAATAACCTACCCCTGCCAGGGATATGAAGTCTATTTTATGGATGAGGAGACAGAAGGCATGGAGGCTTACTTTCTATGGCACAAAGCAATCATGCAGCAGAGCCAGTTTTCAACACAAGTCTGTCTGGCTCCAACCCACCCTCCACTTATTAATAATAATTATAGTTAACAGGAGTGGGGCACTTACTATGTGCCAGGCACTCTGCTAAGTATTTACTCATTTATAGCCACGATATTCCTAGGAGGCAGGTATTCCTTTTGAGTCCATTTTCCAGATGAGAGAACTGAGGTTTGGAAAGGTTGGTGACATGTCCAAGATCACATAGCTAATGAGCGGCAGAGAAAATATGACTCACTCCCCAAGCCTGCGTTCTTAACCCCTGTGATATGTAGCCAAACTGTCTCTCCGAATGTCCAGTCCCCCTCCCCCGTGCTCCCCTTGACACAGGCACACTGGTGGTTTTCAATTCCCATCCCAGACCAAGCCCCTCCCCACCTCCCAGCCTCTGCATGTGCTTTTCCCTCCACCCAGAAAGCTTCCTCTTGGTCCCTCCCTTATTTGCAACCCTAGTTCCTCTTCTTCCTCCAGGTCTGAGTTTCAATGTCCCCTCTTCAGTGTAGTCTTCCCTGACTCTCTACTTTGATTCTTCTCTCACTCAGATCCTTGTTTTTCCCATCAAGGCACTCATTACAACTTACCCAAAATTTTATGTTAGTTTCATTTTACTTGTATTTTATTTGCCTTTCCCGCTAGAATGAAAGGCCTATGAGGGCAGAAATTTGTCTGTCTTGGTCCCTGACATATCTCCAGTAGCCAGAAGATTCCAGGTATTAATAGGTGCTCTGTAAGTATTTGATAGATTATAATCATTAGAATTTGCAGCTCACCAATAGAAGAAAGCAGATGGTTTCCAACCCCAAGCTAAGAGCTCTCTTGTGTTTAAAAAAAAAAAAAAAAAAAAGGTTTCAGCTTCTGCTGCTCCAAGAGGTAAGTTAGCACAGCTAGCACAGCCTCGATGGAGTCCTCCCAGTGCCCTAGCAGGAAGTCTGCTCAAAGGTGTTCACCCACAAATCCCACACCAGGGACCTTGGGCCACAGAACAACCCTGCTTGGCCTCCTTAAAGCTTCTTCTCCACAGGGAGGGATCACACAGAGTCTGATCTGCTGCCCAGAAGCTGCTGCATACCAGGGCTGAGCTGGATGCCTCATGGTCATGAGCCAGTTCATTCTTTGCCATCACCCCAGACGATAGGCATCTATCCCTATTTTACCCATTAGGAGACTCAGGTTCACAGTGGTGAGATGGCTTTCCCAGAGCCACGCAGCTGGTAAGTGGGAGAGTCACTCACTCCCCCTTTAACATTCTTCAGTGGCTCCTTGTCACCTTCAGAAATGAACTCCAAATTCTTTAGCACGTAACAGAGCAGGACCCTATAGAACTTTCCTGGGACAGACCCTTCACCACCTTGTCCTCTGCCTGCCTCCTTTTTGTAGAAAAGCTGTAGTCTCCCAGGCCGCCCCTGAGTCACAAAAGCCTGACTCAAGAGTTAATGACTGAGAGGGTGTGAACATGTAGTGGCAAAAATAGCAGTTGGGCCAGGAGAACTGATAAGAATTTAAACAGTAAATCAGCCATATGGCACTCACAGCATCTTTAGTTCTTATCTGAAGTATATAGATAACAGTATCTGATGCACATTTCCTGAGTTGTTTTACAGATGCTAAAACCCCCACCAAATGGAAGAAGTTAACTACTTGATGACCATGAGCACTGTAGCCCCCAGAGCTACGGAGCCTGAGGATTGATAATGTTAACCTCTGTGACACCACCCTGTTACCTCACCATCAACCAATCAGAGAATTGTGCAAGAGCTGATCACATACCCTGAGACTCCCCTCCCTCCCGTTGCCTTTAAAACTGTCTCCCTGAAACCCACAGGGGAGTTCAGGTTTTTTGAGCATTAGCTGTCCCAGACTCTTTGTCTGGTGCCTTACAATAAATGGTGCACCTTCCTTCACCACAACCCAGTGTCAGTAGATTGGCTTTACTGCGTGCGGGTGAGCGGACTCATTTGGTTTGATAACAGTAAATGTTGTATTAATCTTCTTCTGACTTTTCAGAGGGTAAGCACAGCCTTATTGTAGTCAAAAGGGACATAGGGAGACTTTTCTTTTTACAACTATAATTTAAGATATTATATTAGAACTCAATAAAGACCCTGTTTAAGTCACAGCATTTCAGATTGGATCCTCTGGCCTTCTCACCTGACTCCATGAAGATGGCATAATATAGATACAATGCATGGTTTATGTCAAGGTTTTCTGTTGAACACTATTCTGGAAGGAGAAGAGCTATGTTTGTGCCCACTGCTGAGCCACAAAGGCTTGAATGGAATCTCTTAGGAGCAGCATAAGTAAGAGGATGACAACTACTAACTCAGGGAGGATTGAGATGGTTCTTAAGTTACAACCATATACTTTCCCTTTCCACTACTCACTTCTAGATCCAAGTCTTGGTTCTTTTGATTTTAGAGACATCACTGCCCCAAACATGGCCCAGTCTTCAGTTCTGTCTCTACAGTTTCAAGAACTATGAACTATAAGACCAAATGAAATTGATAAGATTAGACGTCTAGGAGTACAAGGACTTCCTGGGATCATATCACTATTCTCCCTGTTTTGGTTAGGAATATTGTTATCCTAGCTCAGATAGATGGCAGTTGGTTCAGTTCAGAAGACTCACATGGGGAAAGGCCATTTCCAGTGTCAGATCTGTGGCACCCCCCCTCTCTTCCCCAAGATAAGTGAGTTTAAGGGTGGTTTTTCCTTCACACATATTAAAAGAAAAAAATTATTTCCTCCGCTCACAACACTCCTGACACCAAATGTATGAGTTTTCCCCCCACATTAAGCAATTCTGATACTAATTACTCAAAGCACAGACCCCACCTGGTAAGGGCTCAGTCCCACAAGACTGCCCCCCGAGTTCCCACAACCTCCTCTTCAGGTTTGTAAAAATTATTGATAATATCAGGTTGGAAAGAATGAAAGAAAATGGATACTTTTACACACTGTCAATGTAAGTAAATTGGCAAAGTCTTTTTTTAAAAAAAAATATTATTAAGCTGTGTATAAGCAAATCTGAATTTTGCCCATTAGGTTAATCTATTATATTGAGCCATATGAAATTGCCAATATTTGAAAGATTTTGACTTAAAAATGAACTTAAAGGGCTTCCCTGGTGGCGCAGTGGTTGAGAATCTGCCTGCTAATGCAGGGGACATGGGTTCGAGCCCTGGTCTGGGAGGATCCCACATGCCGCAGAGCAACTAGGCCCGTGAGCCACAACTACTGAGCCTGCGCGTCTGGAGCCTGTGCTCCGCAAAAAGAGAGGCTGCGATAGTGAGAGGCCCACGCACCGCGATGAAGAGTGGCCCCCGCTTACCGCAACTAGAGAAAGCCCTCGCACAGAAACGAAGACCCAACACAGCAAAAATAAATTAATTAATTAATAAACTCCTACCCCAACATCTTCTAAAAAAAAAATGAACTTAAAGATAAATCAAAAGAAACTATCTACGTTGAAACACAAAAAGAAGAAAGAGTGAAATGTTTTCAAATTTTCAAGAGCATATGGGTCAGAAAAGAACTAAACCAGATCAAAATTTATTTTTCATCTTGGTAGCTCCATCTACTGGTTAGGTAAGGCAAGAATTTCCCTCCTACATAGCACATAAGGGGTGGATGGCATAATTTCAATTGCTCTATCAATTTCTCTATCTCCTAAGAGAACACTCTTGCTTTCCTGATTCCCAGTCCATATACTTCACTGTCATTTACGGGAGTATTTTATTGTGTCTGATGTCTCCAGAGACTACTTTTCACCTAAAAATTGAGAATGTGGTCCTAAGCCATTATTTCTAGATATCATTTTGAAGCAGGAAATGAGATGACCGTTCAAATAGGAAACACTAGTAATAACAACTTCCAGATACAACATTAGATAATGACTTATTGAATAGGCTTTATGATAGTCAGAATTGCCAGAAATTAGGTTTCTTGGGTCCTAAGATATCCTTAGGGTTGGAAACGATCCTAGGATTATCCCACTGTAGGGTCACAACCACCAAAAGGATCTCAAGGATAAAAACTGGTGAAGATTTCTCTATCGTTTCCTTGAAATCCTAAGTAAACCCTCTACTTTTGTACTCTAGAGTCCTTTGACAGCAGAGCTACTTTCCTTGGCCGACTCAGCTTCTGTTTATTTAAATCTTTATTTCTGTCACTTGAAGGCACTTGGAACCTGGCACCATTTGTTATTTCTACACGACCTGTCCTCTGGTAGGTAGCTAAAAACTTCAAGGACACTGGAAAATGCCAAATAGTGTGCTCTCAGTTGTGGTGAAACTAGGCTATGCCATCTTATTCAGACAAGTGAAGTTGAGGCTGATGGTTCTATGGTGGCATTCTTGATTCTCACTTGTGAAAACTTATCTCAATTTCTAGCCAACATATACATGTGCATCTGTCTACTATACTCTTTTAATTACATAATAAAAATAAACAGTTTAATTTTAAATGATGTGACTTGATTTTCTTATCCAAAGTAAAGGCTGAACATGTATAGATTGCCATCTGGGGGATCCAAAGGGAAAAAAAGTTAGATTTTGAGACTGAAGCCTTCGATTGCATGGCCCAGAATAGACTGGTAGCTGGAATGAGTTAAGAAAAAGAGGGGAAAGAAAATTCTGTAGTAATTTTCTGTAATAAAATCTGTATTTGTAGTGGTCTGACAGTTTTTACAATGGTTGAACTGTGATTTGTACTCCGTCTTGTGGTGTTAGCAACTTAGATTTAAGTCAGAGCCATAGCAGTAAAGCATGACCTTATTTTTTGAGGCATTTAGTATATTTTAAAAGTTGATGATACATTTCTGGTAATAGTGTCTAGAATATTTAAATTAACCTTCCTTCTGAAAACAAGTAAGTGTTGGATAAAATACAGAAAACGTATTCTTAAACGCATTAAGGTGATGATTAGATGATAAAGAATCACCAGGTCTAAAGTAAGGAAAAACTGGAAGCCAGAGACATACAAGAATAGAAGCCACACTTTTTGCTAAGGGCACTTCCTGATCCTGCAAATTTGGTGTGACAGCCTCCTGTGGCTAATAGAGCAGAAATAAAAGATCAGGCTCTGCATAAGTTGGGGTGTCTACCAGAAATGCATTCCTATCAAAAGCTAGGACCCCAAATGGCTATAATCTTAGGATGAAGGTGAACTAGAAATGAAACATCCCCGCTGTAATACAATTAGCTTAGAGCATCTTTCACACATTCTACTTGGTTTAAGCTTGTTCTAGGCTGGGAGTGTTCCCAGGTGCCTGGCAGGAAGGCCTTCATTGTAAGTCTCAAATTATTACAAAACTGTTTTTTCAGATACAACATGTAACACATATTCAAAGATAATGAAAACAAAGAAACTAGATCTATGCATGAGAACCAGCAGACACATCAGGCAACAGAAACTTCCCCTTGAAATAATAGAGATATTGGAGTTATCATAAAGACTGTAAACAATGATGTCTACATTGTTCATGAAACAAGTGAAAAATCTGAAACTACTATAACTCAGAAAGATACCTGCACCCCCATGTTCACTGCAGCATTATTTACAATAGCCAAGATATGGAAACAACATAAGTGCCCATCAACAAATTAATGAATAAAGAAAATTCAGTGCGCACACACACACACACACACACACACACACACACACACACACACACAGAGCAATATTACTCAGCCATAAAAAAGAATGAAATCTTGCCATTTGCAACAACATGGATAGACCTTGAGGACATTATGCTAAGTGAAATAAGTCAGACAGAGGAAGACACATACCATGTGATTTCACTTCTATGTAGAATCTTAATAGAAAAAAACCCGGAGCTTATAGTTACAGAGAACAGATTGGTGGTTGCCAGAGGTGGAGAGTGGAGGGTGGGCAAAATGGGTGAAGGGAGTCAAAAGGCACAGACTTCCAATTATAAAATAAGTCATGGGGATGTAACATATAGCATGGCAACTACAGTTAATTGTACTGTATTGCATATCTGAAAGTTGCTAAGAGAGTAAATCTTAAAACTTCTCATCATAAGAAAAAAATTATGTGATCAATGTTAATTAGACATTGTGGTGATCATTTTGCAACATATAAAAATATTGAGTCATTATGTTGTACACCTGAAACTAATATAATGTTGTATATCTCTTATACCTCAATAGAAAATTTTGTTTTAATTGAAAATTTGGAAGAATTTTGCCTATTGGGGAGTTTTCTTAGCTTCAATTAAACATTCAGAATCACAAGACTTTCATAGGCCACACATGGCACCAGTCTACTCAGAAAGATAAAAGATAAGAACTACAGCTTCCTGGCAGGGCAATCTCAGGCATTATTCTTCTGTGGAAGTAGTCTTTGCAGCAGTCTGCACTGCCACCCAGGAGATACTATCTTGGTTCTCTGCCCCTCACGTTCCATTCCAGAACAGATGAAGAGTGAGGTGTAAGGGAAAAAGATATAGTGGAGCCACCCTGGCTTTGAAACTCCAGGTCCCAGGAACCAATATCTCTTGCAAAAACTTCACAGTGTAAGCAGATAGGGTGGGGGTGGGGGGGTCCCTGGAGAAAGAAAACCAGGCATGGCTTTCTTGACATAATAGAAGCCATTTTTGGCCTAAGCCATTTTGTGATCTAAGCCTGGCCACACTGCTTGCCCTTGAACAGGTCTCAGTAATAATGATCTTAAGGGAACAAAAGAACAAACTGTTATCAAGCAAGAGAAGTAACAATAGCAAAGATAATAAATCATTTGTAAAGACTCCCAGTTCTGTTTCTATGGTAAAGACTAGCCTGAAGCATCTTCTTGAGCAGATTTGCAGAATTTAACACCCCCTACCACCCCCCCACCCCCCAAGCTCAACCACCAGTTCAACAGGAACCTAAGGGATGATGAGGTTGGCCTTTTCTGACCCTCCTGACTTCAATAAACTAAAGCTTGGATCCTGTTGGATTCCCGACCCCCTTTATGAATATGCATGTACCCTTAGCTTAAAACTTCCCCAATTTTGCTGTCTTGGGAGGGGAGACACTGCTTTGGGAAGGATCCCTGGTATTCTCCTTACTTGCTGCAAGCAACAAACCGTTCCTTCTCTCAGTCTTTAGCTCGGTTGTCTTTTGACTCAGCCCTCACCAAGAGATGAACCCAGTTTTCAGGTAACAATAACGTAGTTTCCAGTGTCCATGCAAGGTTTATGCAAGTTACAAGAGTCACTGCATTCAAGGAAGCTCAAAGTATACCTTCTCGCCAGATGCTTATTTTTCCAAGTCCAGGTGTCAATCAGGAGTCTTTTTTTATCATGCAATGTAGTTTAGTAATATAGTTGATATTTCACCCCAAGATTCCAGGAAAACAGACCTAGAAGGTTAATTAAAGGTCAAATTGTCATGCAGAAGGGGAAACATTTTGTTTTTTTATTAGTTTAACATTTTAACCACAAAATGGAAATTATAAAAAGTGACAAAACGGACTTAGAGAAGAGTCAAACAGAAATTCTAAAATGATAAACCCATCCAAATGAGAATAAGCTAAAGCTATTTATTCAGAACTTGCTATAGCAAAGGTGTCAGCCACCATCCTTTAGGTTTAGTAGAAACTCAAAGGCAAGCAGAAGACTGGGAAAGCTTTATGGAAAAAAGGGAAGGCTTCAGGTATGCTGTGATTGGAGGCTGCTGGCATGGGGAAGCTGTAGGCAGGCTAACAGCTTCCAGCATCCAGCTGTAGAAGCAGGATGTCCTATATGACTGGTTAAAGGTGCATTTTTGGCCTTCTCTGGTTGGTCCTAAGTTAGAAGCAGGGACAAAAATTAAAGTTATTAATCAAGTCCTGGCCATTTGGGACTGATTATTACAAGGGTTTTTGTTTGGCTTCCTGGATTGTTTGCTGAGAAGATGGTTGACTTTCTACAACTCTGACTTATAGATAGTAGGTTGACTTCCTGGGCTGGTTAGTGTAGATAATGGGTCGGTTTTCTAGGCTGGTTACTACAAATTGTGGGTCAGAGTTCTACTTTTATTTGTTATCTGGCTATTGTCCATTTGCATATTCAGTCTCTGATCTAGAACTTACTAAAATCATGCTTTTATCCCCATCACTCCCCTGCAACTGCTCTTGTCAAGGTCACCAATGACTAATTTTGCTAAATCCAGTGGTCAATTCTTACCTTCATTTATGTATCTATCAACATTTATCTAATCTATCAACAACAGTTGATCCTTCCCTCTTCCTGGAAACGTTTTCTTCACTTGGTAGAAAAAAAAGAAATTCTGAAACAAAATAACTAAAATTTAAAACTTAGTGGAAGAATTTAACAGGAGAGCAATCATAGCTGAAAAGAGAATTAGTAAAGTGGTAGATTGGGAAGAAGAAAAAATTAAAAATGTAGAACAAGAAGGAAAAAAGTAATATTAAACATAAGTGAAAAAATAGCAAATAGAGTGAGAAGGTCTACCTTATTTTTTAGTTAGTCTCAGAAGTAGAAGAGAGAGAAAACAGGGTAAATATTAGAAGAAGTAATGTTTGAGACAACATGAAACACACAAACCAACAGATTCTAGAAGGCCAACCAATTCCATACAAGGTAAATAAAGGGACATCAATACTAGAGCGATCACACTAAAATTGCAGAAAATCAAAAACAAAGACAAAAATTATACAAACACCCAGAGAAAAAAGAGAGGTTACATTAAAATCAGCAGCAATTAGACTACTGACTGACTTTTGAAAAGCAAAAATCAAATGCAAATATCTTCAATGTTCTGATAGTAACTGCTTCTAGACTCCTATACTTAATAAAAATAGTCTTCAGTAATTAAAGAAAAATAAAGACTGTTTCAGAGAAAAAAAGCTGAAACAGTTCTTCACCAGGGACCCATACAGAAGAAATCTCTAAACGATGCTTCTCAAGCAGAAGGAAAATGATTCCACATGGAAAGACAGACACAAAAAAAGAGAAAGATAACAGTAAATACATAGATAAATCTAAATTAACATTGGCCATATAAAAATACATAAAAAGTCTTATGGGGTTTAAAAATGTTTAGAACTATAACAAATGATAACAGCATATACATAGAGTGAGACTAAATGGAATAAAAGTATCCCAAGGTCTTTATACTGTTCAGTATGACAGTAAGGGTCATAATTATTACTATGCTTGATAAACTAAGGATTAAGATTGTAATTTTTAAACTAATCACAAAAAGGATAGAAACGAAGTGAAATACAATTAAAAATTTAGAAGGAAAAAATTGAAGCAAAGTATATATAAAACAATAAAAAACATAATATTGTAATAGTTTAAAAGATAACCAATTAAAAAGAAACCCAAGAGAGAAACAGAAACACAGAACAAAAAGGACAAATAGAAAAAGATAAAGCTGATAGATTTTAAATTAATTATATTAACAATTACATAAATATAAGGAGATCAAGTTATACAGTAAAAAATAAATATTGCTAGGCTGGATTTAAAAATTAACTATATGTTGTATTCGAGAGATACACCGAAACTATAAAGTGACAGAAAGGTTGAAAACAAAAGGAGAAAAAACAAGCTTTATTGAAAATATTAACCAAAAAGTAGCTACATTAATAGACTTTAAGGCAAAAAACATGACTTCAGAATATGTCTCTTGTGGAATACAACCATCCATTTCTAATTGCCTTTTATGCTAACCGGTTATTATGGGTAATGATATATAAATTAATCTCCATGAGTCATTTTGTTAGACAAAGAACTTTGATATTTTCTTCTTCACCCTCCAACTACAAAGGCATAATAAACTAATAAATCTTTAAAGATACCTTATCTTTAAAATTTGTGTATGTAATTACAGTCATCTTATAATTTAGGATGATTCCCATGCCACAGCAGGCCCTCAGAATTTCTTCCCTAGGCAAATCTTAGGTTATTAACTATCCAGGGTCAGGGGAGACTGTAGGGAAAAACCCAGGATGACACTGTCTCTGGCATGCAGATGGATGGATGGCAGTGCCAGTGCCAAACTCCTTGCCTGCTCTTGTCCAGCTTCCTGCTGCTCTTTCGTCTCTGCCTCCCATAGTAAATCAAATGCTCATTTATGTGGCTTCTCTGAGGCCAACTGCTTCACTTATCACTGGGCCAATAGCAGGAGGTATTTGGACCAGAATAGTCTTCCACCACCCCACCGAACTTCAAACATTATCCCTTCCTCCCTCTTAATTTTGTCTCTTCAGAACACCAAAACTGGTGAGGACAATTTCCCCATCCTTATTGTTTGGCTAACCCCTAAATTCCTGTGTTTCCTATGCATGTACCAAAGAAGCAGAGGTCTTACACTCTCTTGCACTCTCAGCCTTCTGGAGCTGGCAGATTTGGACAGAGTAAAGATAAGGTGGACATGTTCTCGGTTTCAGCAGGTGAACTGTCCACATTACCACTTGATGTAGTCTCATCTGTGAGGAGTGGCCATGTGGTCAGTCAGTTAGGGAGTTATGCTGTTAACTGAATGGTTGGCAGTTAAAGCTGATTGGCTTTTGACTGCCTTTAGCACTTTCTAGAGCTACCCTTCAGTTTCTCTCTCATTCTAAACAGCTTTTGTTCTGTATCTGCCATGCCCACCTAAGTCAGAAGTTCTGAATATTCCTCTGTTGACTGTAATTGTCTGATAGGCTGTTAGAAGAGGTAAATAATTAGAATTCAAAATGAACAATTGACTTCTCAGATACTAGGTTCCAAAAGTTAACTTAATGTATGATTTTGACCATTTGTGATATTGTGGTGACCTGTACAGTAACCTGTTGAGAGAAGTGTCTTTATTGGCCAAATTCCTCATCTTTCTGGTCCAGTGTAACATACAGAAGGTTCAAGAAAAGTTTATGGAATGGCAACCTAAAGGAGAGGGTGAGACTTCCTCTATGTTCCTCAAATCTCTTGGGGTACATTTACATGCATCATGACAAGAGAAAATCAGAATAATATAGGCATGACAAGGGAGGGAAATCTTCTGATCTTTTTCCAAAGCTAACTTCCAAAGACAGAAACACAGTAAAGTTATTCCTCATATTCTAGGACACTCATTTGTTAGTAGGTGATGTCATGGTGTCAGAGGTTATACACATGAGAGTAGCAAGGATTTTAGCTCCAAATGTTACATGTCCCAGCAACACACCGAAACTTACTTCCTGCCTTGGAAGATGCACCCCAGAGGAACAGTTGTGTAACTCATGCCAGGCACTAATCTTTCCATGATCATAGCCCTATCCCAGTTCCAAGGCTGTCACGTTACTGTTTAGAAACGGTCTTTAATAATTTTTGTTCCCAAAACACTGTCCATTTCCCTCCCTTACCTCAGCTGACTGTGTTGCCCCTGCCTGTTGGATGTTTGATGAGACTTGCCTTTGCAATAAAGACTTAATAGAGGTAGTAATGAAGCCACTATGGTGCAGAAAGAAGAAAAACAGTTGTACGTTTTGGCCTGCACTCAAACTTGGGTCACTCAGGTGGGAGATAAAATGCTTGCTATTGAAGCACCAGTATTCTTAGTTTAAGGTGTTCTTCACAGATCATAACACATCCAGTAATTCATGAGATTGATTCTCCCACAACCACCAGCAGGTCATACGACTTCATCTACCAGGATTCTTCAAAGAAATGGAGCCACCTGTCCACACCCTGGACTCAATGACTGCACAGATTCCAGCACATTAAGCAGCCCACTGTTTCTGGAGCTTGGTCTGGGATGGAAGAGAACTGCAGGTAGGACCCAGCTCCCTCTAAAGGATGAAAATTCTCCCCTGAGGAACCCAAAATTGTCCCTGTGTGAAGACCTCTGTGCTTCTAGGAAACCTCTGATCATTACTACTAAGAATTCCCATAAGACCAAGTTTCAGAATGTTTCTTCCAGAGAACTTCCTACAGGGGCCTTTTGGTGGCCTTTACCCCAGCTGCTAGGAAACTGACTTGGTGAAACTGAAAAGTCAAAAGGACAGGTGTACCAGCACAGTGACTCATTTTTATCCTTGCTTCCTAATTTCCAAGCCCTGTCAGAGACTTGTGCTTCTCCAATATGTAAATGTTTTAAAGCCAACATAAGTCCAGAAACCACTAACTCCAGACGCTGATCTATTGCAATTATTTTCCCAGCACCTCCCACAGTCTCCAGGGCTCTAATGACCAAGGGAGGGAGGACTACTGTTGCTTGGCTACTGTCTTGGTTGACGTGGATTTAGGTACAGGTATGTCCAGATTTATACCACGGAATAGTCAATCAGAATGCAGTGTGGCAAAGGGCCTGGAGTAGACTAGACTCGCTGTAGGGAGGCCAGTTTTTGATCTGCTTAGATTAATGGAGGTAAGAGGTGATAGAGGAAGGGTATAGTAATGAAGTGGAGGTGAATCTGTAGAGAATCCTATAAACTTAAGCACTATTTATTAATTATACTGGAAATAAACTTCTGTGCTGGGAGGATGAGAGAGTCTATCCAAAAAGGATAGTAAGATCTGGTATGGGCAACAGGCTTGATGGTGGTGAGGATAAATGTACTAGGTAGGGATGGCAAGAGGTCTGGGTATGGTTTTACTGACGGATTGAAACACGGGACAGTATACTACTCCTCTGGGGATGCAGTACCTGGGTCTGATCACAGAGTGTTGAGGCAGAGGGTGATGTGTGATGCTGACAGGGAACTCACTGGTATGTTGAGTTTTAGCATTTGTGACTCTAAGATGCATTTGAGGCATTGACCTGTGAATTAGGAGTTGTGAGTTGGAAGTATAGGTTTGTAGTTTAGAAAGGGATGTGGGAATACATGTAGATCTGGTTGACGTAGGTGGTAACTGAAAGCATGCTGGCCAGAGCTTGTGTGTGTCTGGTGTGCTGAGCAGAGGGCAGACAGAGCCAAAGCGCTTCAAGGTCAAGGTGATGGTTGTTTTCCTTGTTGAAAACAAGTTTATGACTCAGCCTGGAACTAGCCTGGCTTCTCAGCAGGAGAAGCATGATTGCAGGTTATAGCTCCTGTCTTTCAAAAAGTCCTAAGTTCCAAAATGTGGGGGAGCTCCCCAGGCTCCTTTCATCAGTTTAATTTCCCCAGGGAAGACTGAGGAAAGAGACCTCTATACTATTTGAACTTCACCAAAAGATCACCATGCTAATATTTTAACAATCAATATATCTTTAAAATAGTCTATGCCTCATACAGCTAATAAATCAAAGCCTATTAATTTAGGAAATTGAATCCTCCCCAAAAATTAAATACTGATTGCAAACAATATTAATCTTTTCATACTATATACCCGTTCAAATGTTTTATGCACCTTAAAAAGCAGACACATAGTATTATTATAATTATCGTAAGACTGATCATTACTCTTTCACGAAAAAAAAAGCCTCAAAGGACCAACTCCAAGAACCAAAATTGATCTCTTCACTATCTCTATCTTGATTCTGTCCCCTTTCCCCCTCTTTCTTCTAATTGTAATTCTGATTCTGATTCCTGTTTCTTTCCTGGATTAGAATTGTGCCTTACCTAACCTACAAGTTAGCTTACCTTCTCAGGCAACAGTTAGAGGTTGACAAGTGAAGATTTAGGAACAGAAACAAAGAACCTGGATGAATTTCTGATGTTCTTCTATCAGAATCTGTTGTGCAGTTACACAGAATCTTTTTCAGAGTTAAGAGTCTGATCAGATAAATCAGATATTTTGTTATTTATAGTTTTGTCTACGATAAGTCTCCTATTAAAAACCTTTTGTTCTGGTGTCCTTGTTAGCTATTAGCACCATAAAAAGCTTCTTTTGGAACTACTGCTGGGTCTTTCTGGACACTAATTACTCTGCCTGTGGTGTAACAAAGGGAAGCATTGGCGGTTCAGTGGTAGAATTTTTGTCCCCAACACAGGGAAGGATCCTGTGTACCTGATTATGTGTGTCAACAGGTGTTAGCCTGAAAATTATATTTTTTTAAAGGGAAAATGAACTGAGAATCTGGCAACTGTTTATAGGGTTTTGTTTTATAGCTCTTGACACATTAGGAAGCTCCTGCGAAAGACTGCCATTTAAAAGTAATGGGTGTTGTGGGAAGCAGCCGCTTAGAACAGGGAGATCAGCTCGGTGCTTTGTGGCCGCCTGGAGGGGTGGGATAGGGAGGGTGGGAGGGAGGGAGACAGAAAAGGGAAGAGATATGGGAACATATGTATATATATAACTGATTCATTTTGTTGTAAAGCAGAAACTAACACACCATTGTAAAGCAATTATACTCCAATAAAGATGTTAAAAAAATAAAATAAATAAAAGTAATGGGTGTTAATGTGTTAGAAAGACAACTTGGTGATTAATCTTGTTCCAAAATTTTTTCACCTAAGAATAGCTTAGAATTTAAGTTTTTTTAACCTATTTTCAAGCCAGCTACATTTCTCTTTTTAATAATAAATTTATTCATATTCAAAGGTTTCCTTATTCTGACATTATGTCTTTCTACATTTTGTTTATAAACTGATGGTGATTTTTTTTTTTTTAAGCCTTAAACTGGCATACTGTGTTGAAATCATCAGGGTTATTTTACTATTTGTTTGGGAACTTGTTTGAGAATCTCTGTATTTGTTGAATAAAAATTGTAATGTGTTACATACAAGAATTAGGCTTTAGAGAGAACAAACTAGGGGACTTGATTTATAAAAAAGAAATGATTAGATTACTTATATGTTGAGGCAAAATGAAAGGATTCATCAGGTATCGGGGAAAATTGAACCAGGATGATCAACTCCAAGACAATATCATAGTAAAACTCTTAGACTTTAAAGATAAAGAAAACAAACAAACAAAAATAAAGAAAACATCCTTAGGCTTGCCAGGCAAAACTGTGAAATAAGTTACAAAAGCAACAGAATTAGATGAGCACCAACATACAAAGCAAGGCAAGAGTGGAGCAGCGTTTTCAAGGAACTTATGTAAAGAAAGTGCAAATCAAAGATATCATGTCCAGTCAACCTCGTTTTCAAGGTTCATGGTACAGGGGAATAGCTCTGGTGTGGTACTCCGGTGACCTTATACTTCTCCACATAGGCCACATAGGCAAGGCTCAATTGGAGTCTGACCCAAGTCTTGGCTGAATGCCTCGGAACATGGAAAGATAGGCAGTCTTGTGAGGAGCTATCATAAGGCTCTTTCTCACTGATCTCTTATAGGAGCTTCCCTACCTTGGGACAGGCTACCAGCAGATAGTTTCTCACCTGCCTCCTTGCTTTTGTGAGACATAGAAATTTCCAACCTTGCCCCCACCCTCCTAGGGCTCAACTATAAGCTATAAAACTGCTCAGCTGTAACATGGAAACTGGCTCCTTCGTAACAGAGCAAGCCATCACTTGTGTCTTCTTGTCATCTGATCCCTCTAGTGTGGTGTGATTTTGTGGAATTATGGATGTCGGGAGCTGACAACATGCTACATTTACTTATGCTGTGTGTGTAAATAATGAACTACTTCAGTTCATTTGAGCTTGTTGTCTCCTTACTGACCAATTCTACAGAAGTGTGACTAGCAGCTGCCAGTATACCATTGTCTAGGGACTGCTAGACTGCCTGACTAATTTGGTGCCCAGTGTAGGGCCAGTGAGGTCACAGTACCTTCTTGAAGAAAAGACAGAAGGGTCTGTGTAAGCCAAGTTAGGAGATATGAGAAGGCTCCCTGGGAAGTTCTCCCCCAAGTGGTGGTTATGAGCAGGAGCGGGGAGGGAATAAGGATCCTCCAACTATCCCACGAGTTAGTGAACATTTAGAGGCTGGGCAATGACAAGGAAGGATCGAAAACAGTCACCTAAACAATATTTTAGTTGTTCTAAAAATTTGTTGAGACTGAGTAGACAGCCTCTTAAAACCGAAATGCAGAGCTGTGCTTACTGCTGTGGGGCTGCCACCCTCATGCTCTCCAAACCCTCTCTTCTCCTCCTCCTGACCTCAGATAATAAGAAGCCACCCACTGTTCCAACTGACCTCACAGACTGGTCACACCTCCTTGCATTTCCTGAACTTTCTGTCAAGGGGGTAAAATGGTCTCTTGGCTGCTGCTGTAACCCATCAAGTGCAAGTGTTAAACTCCTTGGTCTGTGTTCCAGCAAAAGAGAGCGTGAATTCAACTGACAGAGTTTGGGTACAACTTGCATCAAAGAGAAAAACCAAGTTAAAGTTATGAGTGAGGCCTCTGAGTCAATTCAACACATAGCTGTGAAAATTTGTAATTGAAATTAATGAGTTACATGCTTATACTTTGAATGCTCTTAAAGTGTTAGAGGAGGTTCTTCTGTTCAGGGTACTGTCATGTGTAAAAAAAAAGTGCTAATGGGATAAACTCCCCTGGGGTTTGCCACCAGTCAATGGGTCAGAGTTTAGCATGAGTGCCTGTACCCTCTAATGTCCAAAGTTTCACCGTGTAAATAATATCCTCTTGGTTGACAAGTCAAAAATTTTAATATCAACAGCTCTGACTGCAGTGTTATCAGACTGCTACTAGGAGGAGTGACGGATAAACCCCAATAACAAGCAAGTAGCTTGCTTGTCAAGTAAAGTTACTTGGAACTAGGTGGATCAGTTCTCCTGGCCATTCTCAATCCCTCTGGCAGCCAAAAGAGAAAAACAAAACAAAACAAAAAAAACCAAAACTGCTTTCTCTCACAAAGTAAAGAACTCTGTATTTCTGATATGGAAGCCACCACTGCATGCTAGACTTATAACTCCTGCCAAAGTTTGACCTGTTTGTTTTATAGTAAAAACTGTTGTTCACGGTCTTCTGGCCTCCATACTTTTTGATGAGAAATCTCCATTACAATTAAAATTTTAAAAATACAGAAATAACATTAAAGTAATAATCTCCATTGCCTACAAACTGGACTTTCTAAAATAAAGTGTTTAAAATATGGTGGGTGTAATTTTAACAAATGGTGGAATTAGAGCACTTAATTGGTGGTGTTTGGCCAGAGGACCAAAGAATTCCCAAATCTCAACCTGCCAATAACTTAGATTTGCTGGTTGGTGTGGGGGTCCCTGAGGGAGATATGTACACAAAGAAAAGTAGCAAAGTTGTTATTGGTTATTACCAATAACAAACTTCCATTGGTAGGGCTTGTGCCATAGTAGAAGGAACTCCAGTAAACTAGACCAGAACATAAGGCTCAGTTCGAGGTCTGAGAGGTTTTTCCTTCTGTCTAAGCACAAAACAACCTTTACCAAACTTCCCCAAATTAATCTGACGGTGCAAGTCCTATGAGAGGAGAGGGCCAGAAAGAAGGCAGATGGAATGGGGATGCATGGTTGGAACCTCCCCCTGACACCAGTTGGGTTAGAATTTTTGCTGCTCAGGTAGAAAGCGGCAGTAATAACCACACCCTTTGGTATGATGTTTTAATATACTCTTGACCTCAACAATTAGAAAGGGAAGCTCAATATCTGTCCTGGATTGTGAAGAATGAGAAGTGTTTACTCCCCCATTGGGTATTAAGGGTTGGGGAAGAGGAAGAGCAGAGAATGTCCCTTTTCTACATAAATGTTTCTCTTGACTTTCTGATGTTATTCTAAGTAATAATAAGAGAGAGATATTAGGTAAGTCCATCAAAAGGCCACTTTCTTCCCATTGTCACTCTTCCTGTGTTTAATGCTGGGTCAGGAAATGGGCAACAAAACTGGCTAAGGAATGTCATTTTAATATTATAGCATAGCCTTCTAAAGTATGTGAGAACATGGCATAAAATCAGTTAATTTCAGGGCTACACTACCTAAGAGGTTACCAACACCTTCCCATTATATTTCCCTTCTTGAATTATAAATAATTGCATTATCTGTCTATCTATCTATCCATATGTAAAATATATACAAAATAGTACGTATTACTACATATTTGAATATACTCATCAGGTAATGTTATACAGTGGGCAATACATGACAGCATAAGCCAGCTACATCAATGTGAATAATGTAAGATGTGAAATCTTATTATTAAATTTTATTGTTATTATCACCATTATAGTACAATTTTTTATTAAGTTTCCTTTAGATAAATAACAATATAGAAAAATGAATGATCCAATAAAGAAATTTCCCTCCACTAATGTCCTCATCAAAATAGATAAAGTGGCCATCAAAATGAAAATTAAATTATGAAAGCAACTCCTCTCTGGTTTTAAAAAGTCTCCTGTGGATATAAACTACTATATATAAAACAGATAAACAATAAGGTCCTACTGTATAGCACAGGGAACTATATTCAATATCCTATACTAAACCATAATGGAAAAGAACATGAAAAAGAATATGTATATATATGTATAACTGAATCACTTTGCTGTACAGAAACTAACACCACATTGTAAATCAACTACACTTCAACAACAACAACAAAAGTCTGCTGTGGTTCCAACCAGTCTTTGGTCTTCAGGAGCTGTTACTTTTATTTCTGGTGTTTATTTCTGCCAACACTTCCAAAAATGGATCTAGGGATCCTCCGATGTACCACGTTTGTGAAGTTCCTAAAGGTAAAGTATACCCGTGAACCTATCCAAGCTACAACTCCATATCCACAAAATTTAGAACCAGTGAGACCGCTGCAAGCAAAAAATCCAGGCTTACATTTTTTTTTTTTTGCGGTACGCGAGCCTCTCACTGTTGTGGCTTCTCCCGTTGCGGAGCACAGGCTCCGGCCGCGCAGGCTCAGCGGCCATGGCTCACAAGCCCAGCCGCTCTGCGGCGTGTGGGATCCTCCCTTCCCGGGCCGGGGCACGAACCCGTGTCCCCTGCACCGGCAGGCGGACTCGCAACCACTGCGCCACCAGGGACGCCCAGACTTACATTTTTTATTGCGACTTATCTTACCTGGAAGGGTGAACACCAAAACAGAAGAGAACAGAGAAAGAGTCTTAAATTCAAGTTTGCAGAAATACTAGGCAGTTCTTTTAGTTTGTCTCCTGCGGACTTAAAAGACTATGGGGAAATTGTGAAGAGATTGATGGTAAATAAAGTTCAAAATCATATCTAAAAGATTGATAATTTCTAGTGTTGGTTTTAAATGTGGGGAGAAAATTGCCTCGTACAATTTGGGGCATGTAATTGGATTTATAATTTGGTGGTGGCCGCATATGAGAGTTTTAAATTCATACTACATTTCACCTACCTGATCCACTTTCTGGAATGTATTCTCGGTAAACAGTCAACCCCATGTCTCCTCCAGTCGTGGATAAAA
Organism: Pseudorca crassidens; assembly: GCF_039906515.1. Classification (NCBI taxonomy): domain Eukaryota; kingdom Metazoa; phylum Chordata; class Mammalia; order Artiodactyla; family Delphinidae; genus Pseudorca; species Pseudorca crassidens. The sequence continues at coordinate 107,387,348 of NC_090297.1, read as the reverse complement.
CGAATGATAGCGGTTAGAAAATGTCAAACCTAGTAAGAAGCAAAGCCTCCTTCCCTGACCGGGAATCGAACCCAGGCCGCAGCGGTAAAAGCCCTACATCCTCACCACTAGACCACCGGAGAACCGCAAATCCACACCTCTTCTCCTTGCTTCTGACTACAGTGACCTTTTCCCTTTGCTCTGGAAGGCCTTGAGCCTTCCGGAAGGGTCACCCGTCGTTCCAGAAATCCTTTCCTAAGGTCGTTCCCTCCCTGCTTCGTCCAAAAAAGGAGCCCGCAGGTGACGCTCCGAGCGCGCGCGAGGCCAGCCGTGTCTGCAAGTCCCGAGCGAGTTGCCTCATCCTGGCAGCACCTCAGAACTGGCCTGGTGACGCGTCTTTGTGAGGTGGCTGCGTGTGGAGAGAAGGTCACCGGTGACCGGGGAGCGTGCTAGGGGCCCACTGGAGGCGGGAGGGAATGTGCGCGGGGAGAAAAGGGGCCGCGCACCGTGACCCGGCATCTCCATCGTCCAAATGTACTCAGGCGGATGTAGCAACGGAGACGGCTAGGATGGAAAACGCTTTCAAATCAGGCTCCAAGGCCCTGAACTGGATTCTGAATCTTTCCCATACAACCTGCTGCACCTGCAGTTTTCTTACCTTACTTGAGGGCAACTCCATCCTTCGTGTGCTCACGCCAAAAAACTTGATGCCGGTCTTTCACAATCCACAACCTAATCAGTTAAGAAATAGTTTTTCCTTTCTGATTAATTGCGCACTTTGATCCACACAGTCTTCTTCTTGGTCTGATTTTGGCCCTCGACTCTCCTGATAAAGGCGTGGAAATCGATTCAACTCGCGACGCTCGGTCCGCTAAGACTTCAGGGTTTGAGACCTTAAACCTCGGGAGCGTGGGGCCGGGTCGCGGTTGAGACTTTTCTTGGCTCCGCCGGTCCAAATCGGCCTCTTCCGGGCCTGTCCTCGGGGGCCGGGGGCAGGGCGGGGCCGCCTCAGCTGGGCCCCTCTCGCCGGGTCGGGAGCCCCACACCTCGCGTGGCGCCGGCAGAGAAGCTTCCGGCGGTGTTGATTCAATTTGCCAGCGGCCCGCGAGACGCAGGGGCGCGGTGCGCGCGGGCGCACACGGCGACTTTGTGGTTCTCGGGCACCCGCTGCCCTCCCAGCTCCTCTCGTTCTCCCTCGCGGGCAGTAACGTCCGGGCAGGAAGAGACCTGTAGGAGACGGGAAGCCTCTCCTTTAAGTCCTGTCCAGTCAGGATCCAAAAACGGTCTTGAAGAGACAGAGGGCGAGGTGAAAACAGATTAAGGGAAAAGAAGAAATCCCATGCGAATTCCTCATCTGAACGCACCCTGAAGATGAAGTCGGCGTCCGCAGCGACCCGGTCCTCCCGGCGTGGTGAAGGTGAGTCGAGTTTCCGTGAGCAGTTGGAGCCAAAGCAGACAACCGTGGCCAGGCGGCCAGCGAGTAAGCAGCCCCTTTGCCTCCCCAGATGGGCAGCACTGGAACTTGTAGCACTTGAACGTCTCTCCCTTGGCTTTTGATGGATTCCAAGGATGCAACAGATAGGTCAATTTTTTAAATGCACTTACTTGGGGTAAGAGTACTTTAAAATCTTTTAGCAAAGGAAACGGTTTATGGCTGGTATGAACTACGACTTTCAGGTGTGGGGGAAATACGAAAGCCAATACACTAGGGAAAGCAACTACTGTTAATGACACAGACCCAGGAACGGCACTTCAGCCAGGTAGGTTTGTCCCTTAGGTTGGGACCAGTAATCTAGGACGTTCACAATGAATATTTTAATTTTAATAGTTTTCAATGGAAATCCACATTCCAGAAGTCATATAACAAACACATGAGGCCAGCTTTATGCCAATTTTACAAAAACGAAAAGGAAAGATGATATATAAATGACAAGGCCTAATAAAATGCCTTTAAATATTGTTTTTTTCCACCAACATTTTTTCCGCCTTTGGATAGGTAGCATCTAACTCCTTTTTCTACGAAATCTGACAATCACTGCAAGATCCTAATATCAACTTTCTAGTTCCAACTTACTCTTCCCTAAGCCTTTCCTCAGCATCTCCCCATCATCTTTTCTATACAATAAAAGTAAATTCTACTTCAGCCTTTAATTTGCAACCCCACACTCAACCATCAGCCTAGTAAATTAGGGTAGGCCTTCCAGGGGACTGTCCCTACGAAGAATAGAAAATTGCAAATCAAACAATTGTATTCATGGGTGTAAGGAAAATGAAGTTTTTTTTTCAAAAAAATCTAGATTCATTGTTGAATGTTGCAGATATTTTGTCTCTCAATCAGCTCTGAAGGTAACTGGAGATTTTTCTCTGGAGGCTGCAATAGAGGATCTTTGGCTAACAGGTCAGCCATAATATGTGAAGGCACGTATCCTGCAATTAAATGAGAGGGATTAAGTGACAGCATATCTTGCTGTGCATGGTGGCTACTTTAGTATATACACATTTCAAAATTTATTGAGCTGTGTGAAAAAGTCAACCCTGGAAGACTTTAAGATTTACTATCAAGCTGTTTATTACTACAAACAAGATAGTATGGGAGTGGCAAAAGGATACATGTATAGATAAATGGAACTGAATTGAGACACCTGAAACAGACCCACCTTATATGGTCAAATTATTTTTTTAAAAAGACACTAGAGCTATTCAATGGGGAAAGGAATATCATTTCAATAAATAGTGCTGGAACAACTGGATATCTATGTAGTGAAAAAACCTACAATCCCTACCTCACAATATACACAAAAGCTAATCTGAGTTGGATCATAGATCAAACCATACAAACTAAAGCTATAGCATTTTATAAGAAAATACATGAGAATATCCTTGTGACCTGGTAGTAAGCAAAGATTTTCTAAATATGACACAAAAAGAAGTAAAAAATACAATGATACATTAGACTTTAACAACATTAAAAAGTCTTCTCATGAAAATATACCATTAGGTAAGTGAAAAGTCAAGTCACAGATTGGAAGAAAATAGTTACAAAAGATATCTGACAAAGACTATGTCTCCAGAATATATAATGAACTACTACAGTTCAGATTAAAAACGGAAACACCCATTTTTTAAAACAGGCAAAAGCTTAAACACACTTCAAAGAGGAAGATATATTAATGGCCAGTAAGCACATAAAAAGTGTTCAATATCATTAGCTGTCAGGGAAATAGATATTAAAACTACCTTGAGATACCACTCCACTCAGTAGCATGGCTAAAATTATAATGTCTGAAAACATCAAATCTTGGTGAAGATGTGGAAAAACCGGAATTCTCATACATTTTTAGTGGGACTGTAAAATGTTATAACCACTTTGGTTTGACAATTTCTTATACATTTAAACATAAATTTACATAAATATCCTTTTGTTCCCAGAAACACTTCACCTAGATATTCTTCTAAGAGAAATAAAAACACATGTCCATACAAAAAAAATTGTAGTGAGAATGTTCATAGCATTTTTATTCACAATAGCCAAAACTTGAAGCAACCCAAATGTCCATTATCAGGACACTGGTAAACAAATTGTGGTATATCCATGCAATGGAATACTACTCAGCAATAAAAAGTAATAAACTTTTGATGTACTCAACAATATGAATAAAACTCAGAGCCATTATGCAGAACACAACAGGTTCATATTCCATTATTCCATTTACAATAACTTCTTGAAGACGTAAAACTAAGGTGCAAAATATCAACATAGTGTTTTTCAAAAATAATGCAGAGAGGGCTTCCCTGGTGGCGCAGTGGTTGAGAGTCCGCCTGCCGATGCAGGGGACACGGGTTCGTGCCCCGGTCCGGGGAGATCCCACATGCCGTGGAGCGGCTGGGCCCATGAGCCATGGCCGCTGAGCCTGCGCATCCGGAACCTGTGCTCCGCAATGGGAGAGGCCACAACAGTGAGAGGCCCGCATACCGCAAAATAATAATAATAATAAATAAATAAATAAATAAAAATAATGCAGAGGATAATGACAATGAAAACGATGATTCTACTAAGTATAACATTATTGATTGAGTAGCTACTAAATTTAGGCACAGCTAACAATGGCAGAATGAAGTAGACTGCTCCTATTAGGCCCATTTTACAGAAGAAAGAATTGAAGCACATAAAGTTTAAGTTACTTGTCCAAGGCCACACAAGGGCTGAATCAGTTTTACAAACCAGAACCTGTGCTCCTGAGCACAGATTGACCAGGTCTTTCTTCTCAGTTTTAGGTTTTTCTGGTTTTCTCAGCTGTAGGGATACGAAGGGGAGAGAGAAGGAAAGAGAGGGCCAAAGAAAGAGTGAGAGGTGGAAGTACAAGGATCTGTAGTTATCAAAGAGCAGAGCAGGAAACTATTGTGAATGTGTTTACATCAAAGGTTGTAAAAATTTGGGGGAGTCTGGGTTGGTGGTCTGCAAGCAAGCTATGGATTCTATAGTGATTAAGTATTATGCTGAGGTCAGGCGATGAATCATATATGTAAAAGCTGAAAGTTAAAACATTAAAGCTTCTAGAAGAAAATGTAGGAAAATATATTCACAATCTGGGGATAAGAGAGATGTCTTAGAGTAAGATGCCTTAGCAATAAAAGAAAAAATAAAGAAACTAGATTTCATCAAAATTAAAAACTTTTGCTCATCCAAAATCACCATAAAGTAAAAAGGCAAGCCACAGACTAGGAGAAGATATTTGCAATATTCTTAACTGAAAATGACTCTAGTATTGAATGTATAGAGAACTCATAGAAATAATAACAAAAGCTAAGCCATATAAAAATGAGCAAAATACTGGAATAGACTTTCTTCACAAAAGAGAATTTCTAAATGGGCAAGAGACCTAAGAGATGTGCAGTATCATTACTTATTAGGGAAACACAAATTAAAACTACCATGAGATACCTTTATGCACCCATAAGAATAAGTAAAACTTCAAAGACAGAGAATGGCAAATGCTGACAAGAATGTGGAATAACTTATATCTTGCTGCTGTTGAGAAGGTAAAATCGCACAGTCATTCTGGAAAACTGTTCTGGCAGTTTCTAATAACGTACACCTACCCTGTGACTGAGCAATTCTACTACAAAGTATGTATTGAAGAAAAATGAATGCACATGTCTACAGAAAGGAATTATACAAGCATGTTCATAGCAGCTTTGTTCACAATAGCCAAAACTAGAAATAGCTCTATTATCCATCAACAGTGATATGGACACACACAGGAATAACCTTCATGAATAACACCAAAATAATACACTCAAAAACACAGATGCATCAAAAACATTATGTTGCATGAAAAAAAAAAAGCCAGACACACACAAAAAGTATATTTATTTATGTGAATTTCAAAACAGTCAACACTAATCTATGAAGATAGAAATCAGATAGTTTACATCTACTTAATTATATGTTCTTGTTGAAACATTTTGAGGCATTTACAGACATCATGATCATTGAACCTAAGTACTTCAACATGCAAATGACTTCATCTCTTTGATTATCATTTATGGACTCCAATATTCTGTTTTTTAATCCACTAGACTGCGGTCAGCAAACTCTTTTCTGAAAAGTACCAGATAGTAAATATTTTAGGCTTTGCAGGCCATATGGTCTCTGTTACAACTGCTCAACTCTGCCATTGTAACACAAAAGCAGCCATACATAATACATATGTGAATAGGCCTGGCTCTGTTCCAAAAAAAATTTTACAAAAACAGGGTGTGAGCCAGATTTGGCCAGTAGGCCATAGTTTACTGACCCCTGCACAAAAATCACAATTCCTTTTCATGCTCAAATTATCACAACTTATGCCACTGGGAATTCCTTAAAGCTGGCTATGTGTTTTTGAAAAGATCCTAATAGTTTGTTAATGAACATTGCTTTCTGGTCCAAGCTTTCCCATGCTCACCTTGTAATTCCCCTGCACCATTCCTGGAAGTAGTCATTTCTTTAAGAAGTCTGCTTCATTTTGTGGGTAATGGTATTAAAGACCAAAACCTGGACACTGTGGATACTCATTGAGCTTTCGGTGATGTTGCTTTTAAACCAATTCAGTTTACAGTGCTAAAATAGATTCTAACTGAATTTATTTCTTTTACATGTATCAAATACCCATTTAAAAATAACAGTGTGGGGCTTCCCTGGTGGTGCAGTGGTCGAGGCAGGGGACGCGGGTTCGTACTCTGATCCAGGAAGATCCCACGTGCCACGGCGCGGCTGGGCCCGTGAGCCATGGCCGCTGAGCCTGCGCGTCCGGAGCCTGTGCTCCGCAACGGGAGAGGCCACAACAGTGAGAGGCCCGTGTACCGCAAAAAATAATAATAATAATAATAACTGTGTGTGTGTATCTATTATAGATTTTTGGTTTGTGATTACCAGAGGTTTATATATAGTAATCTTTATATCTGTATCTATGTATGATTATTTTAAGTTGCTGATCTCTTAAGTTCAGACGCATTTTAACAACCCTGCATTTTTACTCCCCTCCTCCTATGATTACTGTTTTTGACATCATATTTTACATCTTTCTGTGTTTCCATTAACTACTTATTGTGGCTATAGATGATTTTACTACATTTGTCTTTTAACCTTCCTACTAGGCTTTATAAGTAGTTGATCTACTACCTTTATTGTATATTTGCCTTTACCAATGAGATTTTTCCTTTCATAATTTTTATATTTCTAGTTGTGGCCTTTTCTTTTCTGCTTAAAGAAGTTCCGTTAACATTTCTGGTAAAACTGGTTTCATAGTGCTGAACTCTTTTAACTTTTGCTTGTCTGTAAAACTTTTGCTCTCTCCTTCAAATCTGAATGAGAGCCTCGTGGGGTAGGGTATTTACGTTTTTCCCATTCATCACTTTAAATATATCATGCCACTCCCTTCTGGCATGCAGAGTTTCTGCTGAAAAGTCAGCCGATAGCCTTATGGGAGTTCCCTTATATGTAACTTGTTTTTCCCTTGCTGTTTTTAATATTCTCTCTTTATCTTTAATTTTTGCCATTTTAATAACGTGTTTTAGTGTGATCCTCTTTGGGTTGATCCTGTTTGGGACTCTGTTCTTCCTGGACCTGAATGTCTGTTTCCTCTCCCAGGTTAGGGAAGTCTTCAGCTATTATGTCTTCAAGTATGTTCTCTGTCCCTTTCTCTCTGTCTTCTCCTTCTGGGACCCGTATAATGCGAATGTTAGTATGCTTGATATTGTCTCAGAAGTCTCTTAAACTGTCCTCATTTTTTTAAATTTGTTTTTCCTTTTTCTCTTCAGCTTGAGTGTTTTCCACTGCTCTGTCTTTCAGTTTGCTATTCTATTCCCCTGTATCATCTAATCTGCTGTTGATTCCTTCTAGTGTATTTTTATTTCAGTTATCCTTCAGCTCTATTTGGTTCTTCTTTATATTTTCTAACTCTTTGTTAAACTTCTCACTGTGTTCATCAGTTCTTCTCCCGAGTTCCTTGAGCATCTTGACCACTCCCTGTCCTTTAATATTTTTGTTGTGAAAACATCCACAATGTTTTCCAACTTTGTTCTTAAACAACTACAGGTTCTCGCACATTTCTCTCTTTCAGGTCCTCTCTCTCCATTTCTCCCTCCCCATTCTTATACAGAATAAAAACAGTTCTCTTCTCTCAGGATCTGGCCTGGGTCTCTGCACAAGCCTCCTGGGAGGTCTTCTTGTCCTTGACCATGCCTCCCCTTCTTCTTTTCCTCCTCCTGAAGTTTCCCTTTTGGCCCTGACCCTTTCCCCATGCCCACTCACTGACCCACCACCCACTGAGACTGAATGCAATTGAGTTGAGTGCGTGGAGCACTCAACTCAATTGCATTAAGAAACAAGGTAATCCCTCTCACTCCTGTTGTGCCTGTGACTCTCTTTATAGTCTCAGCTGCTGTCACTAAAAACTATTGCTTGCATTTGCCATCCATTCCCTCCATTCCATGGCCTAGGTCTTACTGGGCTCCGTCAAGGGCCATTTCCAATGGCTTTTTGGCAGCCCAGGCAACTCTATCAAGACCCAAGTGAAAGAATAAATAAATCTGTTAGATTTTTTAAATCGGCACCAACATTAAGTATCCATTAATCATATTAAAGGAGATAAAATATTTTAAGGGCTTTGACAAAGTGGAAAGTAAATTGTAGATGCAAAAACAATCATCTGTTAAGTAGCAAAGTTGGGTGAGGGTGGGAGTTCAGAAAGTTAAAATTGACTTCTTGTTAAATGAAACCCCTACATGTTTCCCTACTTCAAGGGAAAGAAATCCAACATTGCATTGGGATATATTAATTATTATGGAATGAAAAGATTATGATTAATGAAAAATCATTATGCTAGATTTATTAGTCATACTTCAAACATATACTCCAGTTTTTGATCACTCTGCTCTTAAAAGAATATAAGGGGCTTCCCTGGTGGAGCAGTGGTTGGGAGTCCACCTGCCAATGCAGGGGACACGGGTTTGTGCCCCGGTCCGGGAAGATCCCACATGCCGCGGAGCGGCTGGGCCAGTGGGCAATGGTCGCTGAGCCTGTGCGTCTGGAGCCTGTGCTCCGCAACGGGGGAGGCCACAACAGTGAGAGGCCCGCGTACCGCAAAAAAAAAAAAAAAGAATATAAGGATATAAGGAGCAAAATCTGGAGAGTTCCCAAAGAGAAATGGTGAGAATCACTAGAAGCCTTAAAAAATTCATTTAGGGGGCTTCCCTGGTGGCGCAGTGGTTGAGAGTCTCCCTGCCGATGCAGGGGTCACGGGTTCGTGCCGCCGTCTGGGACGATGCCACATTCCGCGGAGCGCCTGGGCCCGTGAGCCATGGCCGCTGAGCCTGCGCGTCTGGAGCCTGTGCTCCGCAATGGGAGAAGCCACGATAGTGAGAGGCCCGCATACCAAAAAAAAAAAAAAAAAAAAAAATTCATTTAGGAAAAGCCACAACTGTTTTTATTGAAACTATCTTCAAGAAAATAAAAGGTGTTGAGAAAATATTATTTGTTCGATGTTTTCTATGCAACAGCAAGATTGAACAAGGAAAATATGCTTAGATTTTTCTTTAGAATTGATTGGTTGGTAGTATGAGCAAAAGAATACACAGATACTAAAACTGGCTGGTAAGAGAGGTGGTCTTTATTGATAGGGACATCCAGGGAGAAACAGGTAGCCTTGTGTTGAGTATGGCGGGCCATCAGAAAGCAGGGCTTCCTCAGGTTCTGTAGCTACTTCCACATTCCAATTCTAGGATTACAACTTGAGACCAGACACTCTGAGTCCTTCCATGGTGCTATTGTTGAGTCCCAGTTACTGAGATTTGAATTCTGACATCTCAAATTTTGTTTCTGCCTACATGACTGTCAAAACTTAGGGATGATAAAAAGGCTTTCTGATTTCTGAAGGGACACTCCCAGGGAACTTTATCTCAACTGTAAGAATCAAAAATACTATCCTTTAGCCCAGTTTAAAGCCCATTTATTTTCATTTGTTTACTTCATTGTTTGCTTGTTTTTAGTTCTAAAACTTCTCTGGACCGTCCTCTTCCTCTTCATAGCAAGCAGCGTCTCCCCCTACTTGCTGCATCTTTCCTTCAACCCAGTGGATCACCAGGGTCTTCATGGCTGATAAAGAACTGTTCAAGGGGGCACATTGTAGGCTTCATTGTTTACTTTCTTGTAGGTTCTGCTCTTGTGATTTTTATGCTCCTAGGGGACCCTTCATAGTAATCCAGCCTCTTTAAACCATTATTTTGTTTTGATTCCTCTAGGTAGCTTTGGAGGAATGTCTAGCCATTGTGGAGACCCAGATACATTTCTTTTCTATCTTTCCTTTTAAAGGAGGCAGTAAGAGTGTTCTTTGTGAGAAAATGCTCCAACTGAAGACTGTGATGCATCAACCCTTAGAGAAGAAGGGACCTGCTGAGCGGGGAGTGAATGAGCAGAAGACTCAGCCTGAGAAAGCAGGATTCTCCTCTGTGTCCCACAGTGGGTAAGAGACTCTTTGTTCAGAGACTTCTTCTGTCAGAATTAAGTCATTGCTATCGTAGCACCTTTCAGGGTCTGTATTCAGGCTTTGTACCTTAACTGTAGTGCTTTCTCTTAAGACCTTCCTGGAAATTCTTTAAAGAAAAGTCTATAGTATTTTTATTTTATTTTATTTTTTAAAAAAGGTCCACAACGTGGAACCAAGTTGTGTTTGATTTTTTTTAAGATTTTTTGATGTGGACCATCTTTTTTAAAAGTCTTTATTGAATTTGTTACAATATTGCTTCTGTTTTTTGTTTTGATTTTTTGGCCATGAGGCATGTGGGATCTTAGCTCCCTGACCAGGGATCAGACCTGTACCCCCTGCATTACAAAGCAAAGTCTTAACCACTGGACCACCAGGGAAGTCCCTGTGTTCTTATTATTAATTATTTTATATTATTCAGAGTAATTTGGTTTTATTCTAGCTAACAATGCATGTATTCACCAAATATATGATATCATGGGTACTTGAGATTTCATGGAACTCTTCCAGTCACTTGAGTAGTGTCTCTTTTCTTCATTGATGGGAGCACATACGAATCTCCTGTTACCTGAGATGTTTTGATGGTGAAAGCTGACCCACATCAGTGCCTGAGGAGGTAGACTTATATAGAGGCTCCTCCATCTCCACCCCGTTCTCTTGGAGGCTCATGACCCTGGTTTCTAGAATGGCAATTTGGATAAACTCAACATTTTAAATTTATTTTTTATTGAGGTAACATCGGTTTATAACATTATATAAATTTCATGTGTACAATCTTATATTTCTACTTCTGTATACACTACAGTGTGATCAGCTCAATTTTACAAATAAGCCTACAAAATTGCCAAATAATGGCCTGTTGGCTAGATTTGTCAGTCTGTCTTTAATGGCTGTTTGCCTATAACTTTTGGAAAGCATTCAATTAATATGGGGATAATCTATTATACAGTTACCTGTGAGCACCAGTTACTGAAATACTAAATCATCACTAACTTGCTTAGTGGTTGAAGTGCAGCTTTGGAGGTGGTTAGATTTTGCTTCATACTCCATTGGGTCACTGTCAATATGTACCACTTAAATTTCACTGACCCAGAGAATAATGTTAGAGCTAAAATAACCTGAGAGTTATTTTAGAACTGAGAACACTCAGGCCCAAAGATATGGTTGCTTGATCACGGTTGCACAGTAGCCTTCAGCAGAAATAATATCAGAATCCTGGGCCCTCAATTCACAAAGCCTACACTCACTTTGTCAAACGCATTGAAAAAATTTATATTCTTGTGATCATTCTTTTTAAAAAATAGACTTTATTTTTAGAGCAGTTTTAAGTTCAGAGCAAAATTCATGGAAAGTACAAAGAGTTCCCATATACCTATCCCTTGCCCCGCACGTGCATAGCCTCTTCCCCCAATGTCAACATCCTGCACCAGTGTCGTATATTTGTTGATATTTGTTGCAATTGATGAACATCATTATCACCCAAAGTCAGTAGTTTACATTAGGGTTCATTCTTGGTATTGTACATTCTATAGGTTTTGACAAAAGTATGATGACATGCATCTACCATTACAGTATCATATAGAATGACTATTCACTGCCCTAAAAATACTCTGCTCCACCTATTCATCCTTCCCTCCCTTTTAATCCCTGGCAACCACTGACCTTTTTACTGTCACCATAGTTTTGCCTTTTCTAGAATGTCATATAGTTTCAGTCATACACTATCTAGCTTTCTCAAACTGTCTTCTTTTACTTAGTAATATGCATTTAAGGTTCCTCCATATCTTTTAATAGCTTGATTGTTCATTTCTTTTAAGAACTGAAAAATATTTCATTTTCTGGATGTACCACAGTTTATCTGTTCGTCTACTGAAGAACATCTTGGTTGCTTCCAAGTTTTGGCAATTATGAATAAAGCTGCTATAAACATTGTGTGCAGATTTTTATGTGGACATAAGTTTTCAACTCATTTGGGTAAATAGTAAGGAGTGTGGTTGCTGGATCATATGGTAGGAATATGTTTAATTTTGTAAGAAACTGTCTTCAAAAGTAGCTATAGCATTTTGCATTCCCACCAGCAATGAGTGAGAGTATCTATTGCTCCACATCCTCACCAGCATTTAGTGTTGTGAGTGTTCTAGATGGCCGCCATTCTAACGATGTATAGTAGTATCTTATTGTTGTTTTAATTGGCAGTTCCATGGTGACATTGATATTGAGCATTTTTATATGCTTATGTGACCTCTGTATATCTTCTTTGGTGTCTGTTCAGGTCTTTTGCCCATTATTTAATTGAATTGTATGTTTTCTTATTGTTGAGTTTTGAGAGTTCTTTGTGTATTTTGGGTAACAGTCCTTTATCATATATGTCTTTTTCAAATATTTTCTCCATGTCTGTGATTTTTCTTCTTACTCTCTTGACCATGTCTTTTGCAAAGCAGAAATTTTAAATGTTAAAACTTGGTATTATATCTAAAGAGTCAATACCAGCAACAGAAACCAACACACCATTGTAAAGCCATTATACCCCAATAAAGATGTTAAAATAAATAAATAAAAAGTAAAAAAAAAAAAAAAAGCAGTCATTACCAAACTCAAGATCATCTAGATTTTCTGTTGCATTATCTTCTAGGAGTTTCATAGTTTTGTGTTTTACATTTAGGTCTATGATCTATTTTGAGTTAATTTTTGTGAAGGGTATAAGGTCTGTATCTAGGTTCATTTTCTTTCCATGTGGATGTCCGATTGTTCGGCACCATTTGTTGAAAAGACTGTCTTTTCTCAATTATATTGCCTTTACTCCTTTGTCATAGATCAGTCAACTATATTTTTGTGGGTCTGTTTCTGGGCTCTCCATTTTGTTCTGTTGATTTGTCTATTCTTTCACCACTACCACACTTTCTTGATTACTATAGGTATATAGTAAGTCTTAACATTGGTAGTGTCTGTCCTCTGACTTTGTTCTTCTCCTTCAATATTATGTTGACTCTTCTGGTTCTTTCGCCTCTCCATGTAAACCTTAGAATCAGTTTGCCAATATCTACAAAATAACTTGCTTGAGATTTTGACTGTGATTGCCTTGGGTCTTTAAATGAAGTTGGGAAGAACTGACATCTTGACAATATTGCATTTTCCTATCCATGAATATGAAATATCTCTTCAGTTATTTAGTTCTTCTTTGATTTCCTTCCTCAGAGTTTTGTAGTTTTCCTCACATGGGTCTTGTACACATTTTGTTAGACTTATACCTAAATATGTCATTTTGGGGGGTGCTAATGCAAATGGTATTGTTTCAATTTCAAATTCCACTTGTACGTTGCTGGTATATAGGAAAGAAGCTGACTTTTGTATATTAACCTTGTATTCTGCAACCTTACTGTAATCACTTATTAGTTCCAAGAGTTTTTTGGTTGATCCTTTGAGATTTTCTACATAGACAATAATGTCATTGCAAACAAAGACAGTTGTATTTCTTCATTTCCATTCTGTAAACCTTTTATTTCTTTTCCCTATCTTATTGCATTAGCTAGGAATTCCAATATGATGTTGCAAAGGAGTGGTGAGAGGGGATAACCTTACCTTGTTTCTGATCTGAGTGGAAAAGCTTCTGGTTTCTTACTACTAAGTGTAATGTTAGTTATATGTTTTTTGTAGATATTCTTTATCAAGTTGAGAAAGTTTCTTTTTATTCCTATTTTGCTGGGAGGTTTTTTTTTTTTAATGATGAATAGGTGTTGGATTTTGTCAGATGCTTTTTTTTTGCATCTATTGATAAGATCATGTGATTTTTCTTCATTAACCTATTGATGTGATGAATTACATCAGGTGATTTTCAAATGTTGGAGCCAGCTTTGCATGCCTGGAATAAATCTCACTTGGTGTGTTGTATAATTCTTTTCATACATTGTTGACTTCAATTTGCTAATATTTTGCTGAGAATTTTTGCACCTATGTTCATGAAAGATATTGGTTTGTAGTTTTTTTCTTATAATGCCTTTGTCTGGTTTTGATATTAGGGTAATGTTAGCTTCATAGAATGAGTTAGAAAGTAGCTCCTCTGCTTCTATCTTCTGGAAGAGACTATGGAGAATTGGTATAATTTTTTCCCTAAATATTTGGTAGAATTCACTAGTGAACCCATCTGGGCCTGGTGCTTTCTGTTTTAGAAGGTTATTAATTATTGAATCAATGTCTTCAATAGATATAGTTCTATTCAGATTGTCTATTTCTTCTCGTATGAGTTTTGGCAGATTGTGTTTTTCAAGAAATTGGCCCATTTCATCTAGGTTATCAAATTTGTGGGATTAGAGTTATTCATAGTATTCCTTTATTATCCTTTTAATGTTCATGGGATCTATAATGATGTCCTCTCTTTCATTTCTGTTACTAGTAATTTGTGTCTTCTCTCTTAGTTAGCCTGGCCAGACGCTTATTGATTTTATTGATGTTTTCAAAAAAACAGCTTTTATGCAAAAAAATTACCTAGATACATTTTAATTGTTATTGTGATAAGAGCTGTTTATTATTTGGAAACTGGCTGAGAGTAGATAATAGACCTATAGAATCCAGCATAATAAATGTGTTTCAGAAAAGAGCCTTGTTTTAAAAGTAGAATTAGCTTTATTTATATCTCAGTGACCCCTGAAAGTCAGAATAGGATGCATGGTACTGATAAAGATACTAGGTTGGGAGTTTGAAGCCAAAATTTTTAATGATGGCTCTTCCACCAACCAATTATGGGGGTTCAGATATATCCCCCCTCAGCTTTATTGAGATATTTTTGACATATGTCAAATATCTCTCTTATTCTTTGTGAATGTCTTCATCTGTAAAATAAGATGAAGTCCCTTCCTGAACTAGTATTTTATACCTCTTGATGTTAAAGTGTCTGTTATCTTAGTAAATGCAGCCAAGACTGGGCCTTGGCCCCTGATGTATATCTGTGTGTTGTGTGTGTGTTTCTTACAAGGAACACTACGCTAATATTATATCCTGAGATAGAGCTGAAAGAGCAGATAGGAGAAGAAGCATCTTCTTAGTTGGAAAAAGAGAATAACAAGAAGAAGGATGGAGATGATGGCGCTGGGATGGGAACGGGTAGCCAAAGTTGGTGTGAATGAGAAAGTTAGAGGGAACTGAGTGTAAAAAATCCAGAAATGACAACATTGAAACTATTGGATCACTAAAAATAGTAATTAGTAAGAGTTTATTGTGCACATAAAAACAGTCATGAACTGGGAACTCTTAAACGGACAGTTAGAATGAGGCTCAGAAGTATATTGTTATAAGATAGCTTATATAGTAAGAATGCAGAGGCTGTTTATTATTTACAATGATTTGTTATAACATTAGCGTTTTCCTAATGATAGAGGTTTGGTTAAAACTGGCCACCTCATGCCAGTTTGGGGGAACAGCTTAAGTTTTGTTTATGATTTTCAAAGGCACTTACGAGATGCAGCCCAATGTAATTTTTTCTTGTTTTGCAGATTAGGTTGAGTTTAGCTTCAGTAATTTTCTTAATACTATAACCAAAGATTTCATTGTCATTATCTATTTTAAAATCTGTGTCATTATATATAGGAGTTCAGTCTCCATCATCTGAGTCAAACCAAAGAGTGCGAATAAAGAGTGAGTCCAGAACATGTCCTAAATCAAGTCCAGTACCATTAAGGTTTTCTATGCATAGGGACAGATTGCCAGCAATGAAGTTTACAGTGATTACAGGCCATCCTTTGGCTTCTGAAGCTTCCTCTCAATGGCAGATTAATTGGCCATCAGTATTAGCTGAATGGCCAAAGGATGGATACTAAATCTTTCTGTAAGGCCATTTTTCCTGTCATCCAAGTATGTGTAAAACCTGGTTCTAATATTAATTGAGAGTCTCCCTGAGCATTTTAGTGGCTACACTTAAATAATAATAACATAACAATCATTCTGATTAGTAAAGGAGGGTATGCATTGAATGGCGGACCTCAGTGGGTAGAGAAAATCCCTAACAGAAAAAGGAAAATGAGTTTGAATGTTTTGTGTTTGTAAAATTGCAATATCACAATAATTGTTATAAAAATAAGTCCTGGAAGAGAATGGGGAATCCAGCAGAATCATGTTCTGTGATCTTGGGTGTAAGCTGTCTACCTGATGTTGTCATCTGCTTTGAGGGAAGATTTTTTTTTTCCTGGAAATCTTTCATTTTAAGTCAGCTGAAGGTTGACAAGTTCAAGAGTCTGGTGGTGGTGCGGGGAGGCGTCTCCTCAGTTGAGAGACATGGATCCAAGTTTCAATATCCTGTAATTTAACTGCTGTGTGGGAAATTTAAAAAAACCTGGTAGGCCCCTTTCCATCAAGGTTCAAGTGGAGTTTTTCATTGATATCTCTTCCGGAATACCTAGTCTCCAGGTTCCAGTGTAAGGGATACAAAGTCCTCATGAGACCAAGGATCTCTGAAAGTCTCCTTGACCTGTTGACTGTAAGCTTTTGAATATTGTATTAGTGCCCTACAGTATTGGGTCGTATTAGAATTTACAAGGGTAGGATGTGCATGGGGTTCTCTTATCAAAGGCATGGGTTGTCCAGTGGTGATTTCACAAGGGTGTTAATTTATGTTTCCCAAAAGGTGTTGACCTCATTGTCATGAGGGCTGAGGGTAGCACTTTAGGCCAAGTATTCCTGTGTTTTCAGTCAGTGTTGCCAATTTAAATTTTAGAATGCCATTGGTACATTCAACTTCCATAAAGACTGAGGCTGATAAGGACAATGATAATGCCATAATGTTTGAATAACCTTGGTTAGTTGTTTTAAAACCTGTCTAGTGAAGTGAGTCCCTCTAATATTTGAAATTTCATTTGGGATTCCCCACAATGGAAAATCATTTTCTAATAATTTCTTGACTACAATGTTGGCATCAGCTTTCCAACATGGGAAAGCTTCTATTCCTCTAGACACACCATTACAAGTACATATTGATAGCCCCTAAAGGAGACAATTGAAAAAGTTTAATTGTAAATATTCAAATAGTCCAGACAGTGGGGGAGCAGCCCTTGGAGTTACATTAATGGTTTTACCCATGTTATATGATTGACAGTTTAAACATTGATTATAAACGTGTCTTGCTAATTTAGAACAACCATATCACTAATATTTTTTCATAATTTGAGTCATTTTGTCAATTCCATTGTGGGTAGTCTCGTAAAGTGCTTGCAAGAGTGGTAGTTTGAGAGATTCAGGAAGCACCAGACAGCCATTTGGGCCCTCTGCAAATCCTCTCTTTTATGTTAAATATTCGTCCTTCTTCATGACACTTTTGTATCTTTCAGCATCAGATACAATTTTTTGCCTATTACCCAAATTGTCTTAAGTAATCTGATTTGGCTCTACCGTGGACGGTAGGTTGTGGAAATTCAGGAAAAATGGCTATGTGCCATTTTATGGAGTTCATTTAAATTACAACGTTTTGGTAGCTTAGTAATTTCTTGAGCAGTAGCCTTAGCATGAAAGTCAGCCATCACATTTCCCTGGTATTCAGGGTCTGATCAGTGGGTATGAGCCTCAGTTTTTATGACAGCAACTTGTGAGGGCAATAACAGTGCAGAGAGGAGGTCAGCAACCTGAGGTCCATTTTTATAGGTGTATCACTGGACTTAAAAATCTTCTCTGTTCCCAGAGCATACCAAAGCCATGGACCACTCTGAAGACATACCTGCTATCAGTGTAGATATTTGCAGTTTTTTCTTTTGCCAATTCACAGGCTCAAGTGGGGTAGACAGTTCTGTAGGTTGAGCTGAATTAAACTGAGGAAGGGACTCCTCTTTCTAACAGCTCGTGTTGAGTAGTTACAGTATATGCAGCTTGACGTTCCCCTTCAGAATTTGTGGCATAGGAGCCACCAACACAGAGTACTAAATCTGGGTTGGCTAATAGGGTTTTCTGTAAAACTCATCTAGGAGTTAGATTTGGGGAGCCAAATTCAGCACCGTTGAGTCGCTCTCTGTCAGATAAGTGTAGGAAGGTAACAGGGTTTAAAGAGCGGCAGCAAAGAATGCTCAGATTAGGAGGCAGAAGTAGAGTCTCATGTTAATCTACTAGCTAAGAAATGGTGTGCACGCTCAATGTTTAGCAAACTGCCTACAACATGAGGAACCTGTAAATTTAATTCACTTCCCTGAACAAGTTTCCAGGAGGATCCCACAAAGGAATTTAAAGGCTGCAGCTACTTCCTTTAAACAATTTGGGTATGCCCGGGCCACTGGACCTAATTGTAGGCTATGGGTCTATTTTTTTCCTCCAGATTTTTGCATAAGAACTTCCAAAGCCTGATTATGACATTCCTAAACAAATAGCATGAAAGGTTTAGGGTAGTTGGCAGGTTGGGGGCCGGGGGGCGGGTCCCAATGCAGGAGGATTTTGTAAAGCCCGTTAGTTTCAGTAAAGCCTTTCTCATATTTTGTTTCCCAAGGAAGAGGTTCTTGAGTGTTATTTGTAGTCAATTCCTACATAGAGTGGAGTAGCTAACAAGGAAAAGTTAGGGACCCTGGCTTGTCAGTATCCTGCAGGTCTGAGGAAACCTCTAAGTTCTTAGTCATAGGTTGGGTTACTTGGGGTGGTACTTATCTTTCTGGAGACAGAAAGTGTCCTTTTAGAGATAAATCATGACCTAGGTAATGTACCTTTCCTTGTGAAAACTGAAGTGTATCTCACGAGGCCTTATGGCCTTTATAAGCCAGTCGTAACAAATATTTTGAATTAACTCCTGAGTTCTCTCTAGATGAGGAACACAGAAGTAAGTCATCTGCATATTGAAGTAGAATTTCTGAGATTTTGCAGTGTGCTTAAATCCTTAATGCATCTGAAGCAGCAGCAATAATAGTATTTTTCTGTACTTATATTACATTTGAGAAAGGCTTTTATACGTAATAGCTCATAAATGTTTACTGAATGTATAATTTGCTAGATACCATGTTAGGCACCTGGAATCAATAAGATCTGGTCTCGGGCTTCCCTGGTGGCACAGTGGTTGAGAGTCTCCTGCCGATGCAGGGGACGAGGGTTCGTGCCCTGGTCCGGGAGGATCCCACATGTCGCGGAGAGGCTGGGCCCATGAGCCGTGGCCGGTGAGCCTGTGCGTCTAGAGCCTGCGCGTCCAGAGCCTGTGCTCCGGAACGGAAGAGACCACAGCAGCGAGAGGCCCGCGTACCGCCCAAAAATAAATAAATAAATAAGATCTGGTCTCTTCCATGGAGAAACTCAAACCGGTGGGGAAGGAAAGTATACGAATAGATAGCTTCAACAGAACACTCTAACTGTTCTAACCTCTGGGTGTTTTGGAAGCCCAGATGAAAAGAGTGTAGGACAAGGCCATCTCTTCCTAAGAAGCTGTCACCCATTGAGATGAATTTCTGAAGACAATCCCATTTCACAGACCTCCGCACAAGTGAGTGCAGGGTCCTTCTTAAGGAAAGGGTTTTCTGCGTCAATGGAGAATCCATAGGCTCCCTGAGAGGACACTTAGAACAGGAACACAGGGAGAGATGAGTGGAGGTTTGCAAGCACTTCTCTTTTCCATTATTGAAGAACTGTTTACTGAGAGCCCCCTCTGTGTTTGCCTGTGTGCGTAAGATGAATAAAAAACTCCCAGCACTGAAAGAATTCTTAGCCTAGTAACCAGTATAGCTGCTTAATGACATGAGAATTGTTGGACAGAAATGTGAATAAGGTGTAGGGTGGGTTAAAAGGTTCAAAGGGGGTTTTATGCTACTTGACCTGCCCTGATCCCCATTCAGGCTCCTTCCAACACCTGGATTGCCTGTTCCAGACCAGCGACCCTGGGCCTCAGGCAGATTTTCGCTTCTCAGAAAACAAACACCTGTGCTTCCTGCTGGCACAATACAGACAACACTGCCTAAGTCTCCAAGAGAAAATGGTGAAATCAGAAGCCGTTGGTTCTGCTCTGGCACATCTGTAGAAACACAGAGGATGTCAAGTTGGTCTTATAAGTTCGCCATTACCAAAGTAATGAATGATAATCTGTCTTCATTTTGATAAGTTAAATGCTTTATAGGCTTTGCTCTACTCATCCCAACATTTAAAATAAATTTCAATCCTGACCGTATTTCTAAAAAGGCAAAGAAGCTAAATGACTCTCACTTTGCAGATAAAGAAACTGAGGCACAAAGTAGTAAAGTGACTTCTCAAGTTTGCGGTGGGAGGACAGGGTGCATTGGGCTTGCTGATTCCTGCTCATACATCTAACCTCTTTGCCTCCCTCAGGAACAAGATAAACTAAAACCTTCTCTTCTACTCTTCTATATAACAAATAGTAGTTATATTGGCCAAGATATCATAGGATTCTAAATTAATTCAGAACATTTTTTGGAGATCATATTTTTCAGATCATTCTTTTGAACCCTATGGGCAAAACTGTAGCTGTTACACTGGAGAATACAGAAGCAATAGTATATAGTGATTAAATTAAGGGCTTGAGGATGTCTTGCCAATCAAGCCTTGGCTGTCTATGGAAAAGGCACAGATAGGTCCATTCTGGTGAAAGAAGAATCCCGCTGCCTAGACAAGCGGTCTCTTCTCTCACATAATGATTTTCCTTTCAACTTTTCAATTAACACCTAGCTTTGTTTACTGTATTGAAATGGATTATAAGCTGAAGAGAGGGACTGGGGGCAGATTTTACAGTAGAATTAGAGAAGAAAGCCATTTTCAGAAGTATAGGGCAAGGGGAAAGATGATCTTAGCAGGGGTCTTTCACACAGAGAAACACATCATTCTCTTTACACATCATTCTCTTTACCACATTCCGGTCACTAAACACGTGCTAGAGTTCAGCGTGGAGGCTCTTTCGGTGAAATCCTCAAAGCACCTTCTGCTGAAGCGCCATAATCTATCAGTCACCCCCTTCCACCCTTAACTGTTTCTTTCCCGCCTTAGGAAATATTCCTTGATCCAGGATCAGGCTCGAGAGTTGACCCACCTGCGGGAAAAGATGAGGATTGGGAGGGCTGTCTCTTCCCTTCTCATCCAGCATGTCAAGAACACAGTGAAGACCTTTGAAGAGCTCCTCAGCAGTAATAAGATTGACTGCTACATGGAGCAGCATTTCCGTGAGCAGCTGGCCAAGGGCAGCCAGCTGGCAGAGAGCCTTGCCAGCAAGTTCAACACAGGTAATCTGGCCCCAGGCCTCAGGAGGGCCTTTAGTCCCTCCCAAGGACCTACGCTCACACAGGCCCACACTCATCCACGAGTGACTTTTCAATCTGGGGTCCTGCTTTGTAATCACCATCTTGGGGCCAGAGTCAGGACTGGCTGGTTAGGAGCAACAGAGCGGCACATGGGGTTGAGGATGCCATGATGATTACTTGCTCCTCCATCTCTCATGGAATGTGGCTGCTATGGCAGGAGGGATCAGTGGGGGGACAGCATTTATCTGAAACTAATTGAAAGAGAGGTGTAGTAGGGACAGCTGGTTGTCATGAAAAGAGCCCTAAACTAGGAATCTAAAGACTCTTGCTCTAGCCTGTATGTGATCATTACTAGTTCTGGACATACTCATATTCTTTTTGATATCTGTTTCCTCACCTAAAAAATTAGGTCAAATAATACCAGCCCCTAAAGTTTGCATGATTGTTCTTAGGACAAATAAACAATATTAATCAGAGTACTTCAAAAGAATGATAAAAGGGCTTCCCTGGTGGCGCAGTGGTTGAGAGTCCGCCTGCCGATGCAGGGGACACGGGTTCGTGCCCCGGTCCGGGAGGATCCCACACGCTGCGGAGCGGCTGGGCCCGTGAGCCATGGCCGCTGAGCCTGCGCATCCGGAGCCTGTGCTCCGCAACGGGAGAGGCCACCACAGTGAGAGGCCCGCGTACTGCAAAAAAAAAAAAAAAAAAAGAATGATAAAAGAATCATGCTGATTTGGTAATGATTTAGGCGCTCTGTGTATTCGTACCTTTAGTGGAATATTTATTTCAGGAGCCTTTTACGTAGAATATTGCCTGGAGACCTGAGGGCGCATAGTAAGAGCAGGCTTGAGGCCACTGTGCAGGCTCCTGGTGGCAGATGCAGAGGTGGGACAGGGATTTCTGTCACCTCTACAGAGGCAGGAGTAGGTTCTGCATGAAAGCTGTGATGGGACACACAGACACGGGACTGGGAACCAGCCTTGTGGCAGGACTTGGAGACTCTGGCCGGAGTGGTCCAGAGGCCAGCTGGACAAGTATCCCATGACCTGTGGGAAAAGAGACATTTTCAGCTTTTTACTCTGATTCAGGGCAGAGCGAGTAGAGATGATGATCTTCACGGTGGGTTCAGGAAAGTCTGCCAGACAAGTTCTCTAAAGACTCCACCCAGTGTCTCCTGAGAAAATTCAGAGTATCCTGGACTTGAGAGTCAAGCAGCTATGTGTCTCTGATCCCAGAGGGAGAACCCAGTGTGTGTTTGTATTTGGTAAATGAGAGCTGTTTAAATTATGACTGATCCTTTTTTAAATTTGCTTTTCAGATGACTGTATAAGTAAGAAGAATCAAAGAGAACAGGTGCTGCGGGACCTCAGGTAAGTCCAAATTTTCAGGGGCTATGAAAGATATAATCTGGTAGAGGATCCAGAGCGAAGGCCAGAAGATCAAAGGAGCAGGAGCGCTCACCCTCCGTAAAAACCAAACAGCTGATTATACCATTACACCATTATGTATCCTGAGCGACAACGTGGTCTCATTTCCTATTTTTTTAATTTATTTTTCTTTTGGTTCCCAGTCTCGTATTAATTCACTAATTTAGTAATATAGAGCTGCTCTAGCCTAACTCTCCAGTCTTAGGAGTCTCCTGTACTCCCAGGAATCACCTCTGATTTCCCCTAGATCTTTAAAAACTGGAGTGAGATTATACCTGATATCTTCAAGTGTGACCCAGCGAGTGCTGGCAGGTGTTAAATGGCTACAAATTTTCTTTGAAAGAAAAAAGATTTATACTATAAATATGACATAGATAGATTTATACTGTGTATAACTATACTTAGGGAAGGAGGTCTAGAAACTACAAGACACCCAGAAGGCAACATTGCCTCAGGAAGCAGTTTTAAATACTATTCAGTGGATTATGTCACAGAGTATGTTGAAATCTTACGGGCCTGTGGGTGTCTTGTGAAGGAACCATTAAGTGTTGAAGAGCCTGACGGGTCTTCTCTCTTTCTCAGGATGTTTGTGGCCAAGGCACTGGACACTGTTGTTCTCTCCTGCCTCCCAACTCTCTACCCCCAAATGGAAATGGATTGTTTGGCTTCTTCCCTAAAGGAACAGTCTCCTTGACTCCTGGGGCCTCCCCTGTGAGCCCCCAGGTCAATACAGCTGTGGTGTTCGGGTGACTTTCACTTTTCCTTCTGTCTTTCTTACCCCCTAGTATCTTAAGGGAGTTGCAGAAGAAGGGTAAAATGACAGAAGTCCTAGAGACCAAGCAGGATGCCCGGCCCCAGACTAGGCCCCAGACCCACTCCAGCAGCCATGCCCAGTCCGCTGCCCATCGCTCCCCTAGCAGCACCTCTCCGCTGTTTGATGAGCAGGAAGTGCGCCCTGCAGTGGATGTGGCCAGTAAGTATGCAGAGAGCCTCCAGTTTCTGGGTGCTCGCTTATTTGTCTAGGCCAAGCGGAGGCATCTTGGCAGCCAGACCCTGCAGATCCACTGTGATGCACCTGGTTGAGCACAGGCCTGGGACTCAGTGCTGAGCACAGGCCCCAAGGGTGTCAGATAGCTTTTCTCCATTCCCAGTCCCCGACGTCGTCAGCCACCAGACCCCATCAGGCACATACATGGTATTGGACTTGAGGGGAGGGGTCGTGAATTGGGGACGGGAGGGGACAGATGCTCCTCATCACTGCAACACAGTCACGTCATGTTTCAGACTATGGATGCAAATATCATTAACATTGGGCCTCTGATCTTGGACTCTTTTGGGTAAACAGCCACAGTTCCTATTTTCTATTCACCACTAAATATTCTTTATCATTTGTGGATTTACAGATCCCACTCATCATTCTAATAATTCAGCTGTAATATCCTCTAAACCATCAGTAACTGGGACTGGCTGAATCCATCACCAGCATGCCCCTCTCCAGAATTCCCCAAGGAGGGCTCTTAGGCAGCCTTGCTAGGGATAGGAGGAGGAGAGTAAGTTTAAAATCAAACCTTCGTTTTCTCCTGCTAAGCCTTCTCTTTATTTTCCCTGCTGAGAAAAGCATTTGAATATTTAGGCAACTGTATGAGTCAGATTTTGGTGTGAACAACCAGGGACCAGGAAACCATCCTTAGTCCCTGGCTATATCTGGGTTTTTTTTTTTTGCTTTTTTTGTTGTTTTCTTGTTTTTACCTGAACTGACTGTTTTAGGCATGAATAAGCCATAATGGGTTTTGACCTGGTACTATTCCTGTTTCTTATTTTACCCTGAGAAGCAAGGCAGCATAATGTTTCCTCACAAGTATAGCAGCCAAGGGAAGACAGGAAGTACACCTTTATTGAGCACCTGTTATGCGTATATTATTGACCACTACACATATGTTGCTTCATTTAATCGGGACAGCAGTCCTCTTAAGTTGGTGCTGGTGTTCTGATTTTACAGCACAGCTAAGGACACTGAGGCTTGGTGAAGTAAAGGAACCTACTGAAGACAGCCCAGCTTGGGGTAACGTTCACTGTGAGCCTGCCTGACCCTAACGCTTAGACTGTCCACTGAACGGCAGCCTCAGCATTCAGGGACCAAGCAGGGAGGGAGTCACTCCGTCGCACACCTCTTTCTCTAGGCTTCTGGGGCGAGGGTTTTCCCACATTCCACTCTTTCTGCCCCTATGCCCCACACAAAGGCCTAGCCTCTGCAAAGGAGACAAGACCCTAGACACATTGCACTTGCACCCATGAATTTGTAAATGAATGGGGTGCCCTTGATGTGTGTGTGACATCATCCAAGGGCCTATGGGAGTTTTGAGTGCATCCTTGGACTCAGCTGCCCATAGGCACTTGGTTCCACCTCAGCGCTGCCCTGAGGGACAGCAGGAGAAAGGCAAATACACCTTCTCCTTACCTGAAATTCCTGCCACTACTTGTAAGAATGGCCACATTTAAAATGTGGCTGCTGGAGTGGCACTCTCAAAGTATTGGCCTTATTTTCTGTTATTCCTATCTTTTCAGAGGGAGACTGAAGCCCTTCTTTTTCCCATCTGAAGTCATTATTTTCTCAGAGGGGCAATGGCTTATCACTGCTCCTTCTTTGCTTTTGGGGTCAAAATGTCTAGGGTAGTTACCAAATGGTGTGTGGCAGCTTCACCGTGAGGCTGAATTCCTCTCACAGGAGGCTCTTCTCTGCTGCTTTCCACATGTCGTGTAGGGCACACTCCCTGTGTTGTGTGGCCAGGGGAGAGTGGGACAAGAAACGCTGATCACTGTTAACTGACAGACTTGAACCCTCCTACGCTCTCAGCTGAGAGTAAGTTGATTTTCTGGGGAGGGGATAAAGGGGCTTTGAAAGGGGTTGGGAATCACATTTTGATTGAGTTCCTACTTTAAGTGAGGCTCTGAACTGAAGGCTTTCCTCTTTATTTCACTGTGATGTTAATTACATCTGGTATTATGTAAACTGGGGAAGGATACTGACTTAAGTAGGCAGTTCCCTAGAGGAACTTGGCTTGGTTGAGGGAAATAGAACTTCACTCCTCCCTGCTTAGAGGAGAAACCCGACTACTCTGTGGACCTTGATAATAATCCTTGAAAGGGGCGACTCTTGAACTTTTCTCTGAATTATGGCCCTGCCACCTAGCCAGGTTTTTTTCTAAAGGGAGCCAGCAAAGGACATGATGATGTTCTCGTAGGATCATTGAGCTGTAAGATACCGTATATTGTTTGGTTCTACAATCCCCCATGCAGAAATACCCAGGTCATTCTTTGGACGGGAGCCAGACAATCAGCTATATTTAAGAATTATTTTTACAGTCTCATGAGCCATTCTGGGTGGGATGCAACTCACCACTTGCTTTCCTCAGACACTCCTTCAGCCTCAGAAGGCATCCAGAGTAAGCTGAGGCAGGAGGAGTGGAAGCCACCCGTCTAGGTTTTCTGCGCATCCGCCGGAAGTAGAGACAATTTTCCCTTCCTCACCCTCTTCCAACAGCCCCAGTACAGAACAACCCCAGGAAGGACTAGCTGCTCTGTTGCTGGCAAGAGCATAGACTGTTGGGTGAGTGGATCACCTGTTCACAGACCAGCAAATTGCTTCATCTCCTTAGTCTCATGACTTACACGATTGGCAATGAGTCCTGCTGTTGGAGGACACATTTCTGAAGTACCTCCCTGGGAACATTCCAGCATTTTGGGGATCATAGAGGGAGCTAGGAGAGGGGCCCCTGTACTTTTCCTGCATGTGCACTGTGACCCTCAGACACTACATCTAACAACTACTTCTTGATATCATAGGCCAGGAATGCCAGTAACCTTGGGGTGAAATTTATGGTCCTTGAGAAATGAGTTTTCAGCTGATACTCAGTACTAGGCTGGGGGTCACTGATATCCACCTTAGTCTTCATTCCACGAATTACTGCATTCGTTTTCTAAGGCTGCTGTAACAAAATATCACAAACTGGATGTTAAAAACAACAGCAGGGGCTTCCCTGGTGGCGCAGTGGTTGAGAGTCCGCCTGCGGATGCAGGGGACACGGGTTCGTGCCCTGGTCCGGGAGGATCCCACGTGCCACGGAGCGGCTGGGCCCGTGAGCCGTGGCTGCTGAGCCTGCGCGTCCGGAGCCTGTGCTCCGCAACGGGAGAGGCCCGCGTACCGCAAAAACAAACAAACAAAACAAAACAAAAATAAAAACAACAGCAATTTGTTCTCTCACAGTTCTGGAAGCTAGGAGTCTGAAATCAAGGCATCAACAGGCCATGCTCCCTTTTCCTTGCCTCTCCCTGACTTCTGGTGGTTGCGGGAAGCATCCTTTGCCTTGAAGATGCGTCAGTCCCATTTCTGCCTCCACTGTCATGTGGTCTTCTCCCCTGTGTATCAGTCATGTTGGATTCAGGGTCCACCCTAATCCAGTATCATCTCATCTTAAGTAATTATATCCATAAAGGTCACAGTCTGAGGTTCCAGGTAGACATGAATTTTTGGAGGATACTATTCAACCCAGTATAATTATTTTTAAAACACTTCATTTCTGACTTCTCTGTTTGTTTCTCACTCATATTCCTTTCTGGACAGATGAGAGCCCAGCCACTCCTGCTGATTCAGGTTCATTGCCCAGCAACCATTCAGAAGCCATGTCTGCTCAGCCCTTCTATCCTTTGAGTGGCACCACACAACTGAGTGGGACACCAGACCCTGGGCTTCACGGCAGCAGTGGCCCATGGGACGAGATGAGGCCTCAGAAGATGAATGCATCTGGGAACCTATCCTCCTTCTCCTCTTTATACCAGCCCAACTCCAAGCCCTCTGGTAAAACACAAAGGAGCAGTTGGTGAAATAGAGCCCATTGACAGGAATGATACATTCCTTTCCTGGCCAGATGGTTTTTTGTTCCTCTGTTAGACCCTGGCTCACAGAAAATGGGTGAGAAGATGAAAGGCAACATCCCGTGGGTCAGCCAGAGAATGAAGTCCCAGCTCAGTGTTGGTCCTTTCTATGTGCCTCTCCCATTTCCCCTACCTAGGGACTTACTCTGGGCAGGACAATAAAGGAAGGCACTCTGAGGCACTCTGTAGGGAGGTTGAGTTGCCTCACATTTGTGTGTTCCCTTCCATGGGGAAGGTAGGTCTTCCTTAGGTCAAGAGCTATTGCAGGATGGGAGACTATTTCTACACACACACACACACACACACACACACACACACACACTCTTTGTATACAACTATAAGCCAGTCCTGCCTCTCAAACTTTGCCATTGGGTTTGGAGCCAGGCATCTGGCACCCAGTGGCTAGGGGTTCAGCTGTGTAGAGGAATGCCTTGAAGCAGCTCAGTTTCTGGGATGCAGACAGTGTAACAATACAACATTTGAAATTCTCAGAGAAAAAGCTGGCCCTAAGCAAGATGTCCTGGTGGATGAAGCTAATTTTGGTCTTTCTACCCTTTCCTTTGTGCATCTTTTTCTCTCCTTGAAGGTGTTCCTTTCTCTCACTCCTCCTTCAGGTCCTGATACCTCCCCAGGCTCTTCCTTGTCACTTCTCACCAAAGGAAAACACTCAGTGTCACTCATTATTCACAGCCTGATCTAATTTCATCTCCACTTACCTTAGTCTTTCTGTCAGTGAGTGGATGTGATTGAGAGCCCAGGAGCTCTTTAAACGAAGTTGCCTGGTGTTTCCTGGGTGCCCAGGTGTGAGGAGGAAGTTGACGGAAGTATAGATATGGGCAGGGATCTTGCAGGGGGACCCTGGGCAGAACCCCCTACCTGCCCATGAGTGACAGCCTTCCCCATTTCCTACCTCTCCCATGTCTTGGTGGTACGCAACAGGGGCCGACCTGCTGGAAAAGAATCTTGTTGAGATCCAGAACCTGCGCCAGCGCCTGGAGGAATCCATATTCATCAATGACCGCCTGCGGGAGAGGCTGGAATATGTGCTCAGCAAAGCTCACCAAGGAAAAAGTAAGAAAAGTCACCAAAACCTCCTGGTTCTGTCCACATCTAAGAGTCTCAAGAGGGCATATAGGTTTGCAGTTATAAAACACATTGGTGTGCAGTACTCCACTCTTCCTCACAGTCAGCCCAGAGAGGGAAGCAGGACAGGCACTATTGTCCCTACTTTACAAATACTGACCCCAAGTGGCCTGCCCCAGGCAGGGCTAGTTTTCATCCTCAGGGCTGTCTGATGTGATGCCCATTCTTGTGACTCCCTATACTACCTGGTGCTGCCCCTGGGCTTGTGGCCTGACTGTCAAATGATAGAGCGAAGGCTTCCATGGTGCCCACTTCAGCAGAGGGAGGACCACATCCCACCTTCATGTTACTACCACATGCCTTGGATAGCACCTGCCACTCCCCCGCCCCATGCAAGTGGCCCGTATTTCCACACTTTCCACCCAGATGTTCTCGCTGGAAGACCAGTACTTCCCATTCCTTCTCCCTTGTCAGGATCAGAAAAAAGGTGACCAGAGCCCCTACAACATCACAGCAGCAGCCAATTAGGGGGAAAGACCCTGTTCTACAACTGCAGCCATTGACATGAGTGTGTGGCCCATCATGGACTCAGCCACATCATACTATTGTCCCAGTGCATGAGGCTCCCAGGTTTTCTGTTTGACTAGGGCTGAAACTTTGGTGAATGCAAGGAACTATATCTTTGAAAGAATCTGTTACCCAAATGTGTGACTTGACTGGGTTTTTGTTATTCCCTGAGAAAGCATCCACCTTTGGCTTCCATGGTTAGAACCCAGAGTCCATGCCTCAGCTCTACAACAAGAAAAGGGCCTTCAGGGAAGCCAGCTGGAGTTTTCAGGTCACTTCCATATTCCTCCTTTCCACAGCAATACTCTGCTGCAGAATCAAAGAGAAGAGGGTAGAGAGTACAAAAATTGCCCAGACCCACACAGCCCAATCTAGATAAGGCTGCTTCTTATGAGATCCCACCTACAAGTCCCTAGACTCACAAGCTCTAATTGTGAATAGCACTGAGAAATTCACATTTCATATATAAATCCCTTCTCCCATCTTTGCAGATAACCAGAGGGTCACTGGCTGTGAACTGAATACCAGCTTGGTGTCTATTTCTCTCCCTTTCCCATTTCCAGCTGAGTGTAAATGAGGAGGGGAAAGAATGTCAGTTTCTGTCTGGAGCAGTCAGTGAAGAGAGTACCCTAAGTCCCTCCAGACTTCATTGCAGCTCTGTCTCTCCCTCCCTAGGAACTGCACAGCCAGCTCCAGATATCTCCCTTGCAACCCCTCATTCATACACTGAGAGTCACTATTCTGCCTCTGGTAAGGACATCTTGTGACATGACAGCAGGAGGGTCTAGAGATATGTTCTCCAGATTTTCCAGCCCTATCCAACAGCATTCGTGGATGTAAACTTGGAGGCATCAGATGTTACCTTTAAATGAATGGATCAATTTAATAAATTATTATTTAAAACTTGTTTACACGTATTTATTGAGTGTCTATAAAAAGTAAAATTTGGGCAGGAAAGAATAAAACCCAGAATGGCCTGAAATTCATAGCAAAGGTTAAAGGAAAAAATACATTTTCTCTATTAGCTATCTCTATTTCAGAGAACTAGACCAGAAAGGCCGATGCTGGGAAAATGTTGGAGCTATTAAGAGTGGGGCCGTGGGACTCCTTGACCCCCATTACATGCTTGGAAAGAACAGAAAAACTATCACGTGAAAATATAGTAGCATAAAATCTGAACGTTTATAATGAAGACCATTTACCAGACCCGGGTGCACTCCCTTCAACAGAATGACAGAAGCTGCTTCTCAAAGTCATGAAGATCAGAGTTGCCTCAAGCCTGGAAAATAGCAGTTGTCCAATTTTCAGAAAGGTAGAAATAATATATTTCAATATATATAGAAGAGTAAATTTTATTTTGATCTTTTTCAAACTAAGAATGGATTGGTATTAATTAGATGACATGTAAGCACATAGAAAAGATGGGCACTGATAAGCAGAATGGGTTCACCAAGAGCAAGTTAAGCCATATTGATAACTTAGCAGGTCAGAAGAATGCCCAGAGAGCTGAGTCAAGGATAAAAGTTAGGCCCATGTGCTCTATATTGGTCATGGCATAACTCGGTTTTAAGAGAACTTCTAGTTGCCAACTAAGAGACATAGTTTTGCTAGTTTTCAGAGGATGACAGAGTATTTCATGAAAAAAGGTACATGAGAAGAAAAGATTCTGAATACAGGCTCATCAAATATTGGAACAGCTGCCATGTGGAAATGAAATTAGACTATGGAGTTAGAGGGCAGAGTGAACACCAGTGGGTGAAAGTGACGTGAAGGCCAAGGTGGACTTGATGATGAGAGCCATTTCTACCAACTAGAACTGTCCAATGACAGAAGTAGCGTGCCTCATAGTGGAGAGAGCTCTCTGTCCTTGGAAGTATTCAAGACCAGAGTACATGTTTCCTCATGGAGAATGTCTGAGAGTGAATCCTTGAAAGGAGAACTTGCTGAGATAGATGCCTAAGGCACAATCCAACTGTAAGGTTCTATGATTCTTTAATCGATATTCACGGCTTGGTCTTTTAAATAGTTCTATTGCATAGTTTTTATGTGCTTGTCTTTACTGGATGCTACCTTTCTCAGTAGGTTATCGCAAAGGCACTCACACCATCTCAATAGCTCTCTTCAACCCCTGTCAACCTCCCACAAATAAACCCAGCACATCTCCTGATGCCTCGGTACTAAGCTCAGTTTCCCTGAATTTAGGTGCCACTCTTATTTCTCTGAACCCAGATAAGTGCAGGTCACCCCAGGGGCCATTATATGGCCCTAGCTCACCTCAGATACCAATAGTGATGCTTCCTTCCACCTTTGCTTTAGATCTCAATATCAGTGTGGGTGTGACTGGGCTCACCTTCCAGCTGACTGCTTTGCAGTGATGAGAACCCAAATTCCCCTTCCTTTACCCCTTTCCAACCTGGGCTCACCAGAACACTCCAAGGAGATGGAATTCCTGAGGAGGCTCTGCTATCCTCTCAGTCCCAGCTTCAAGGGCTCAAATGGAAGGTAGAGCAAAAGAAGGTGGAGTGATAGTAGCTTTCATAGAACTGGAAGGAGAAGCAACAGGAGAACTTGTTTTTCCAGGATGAATGTCATTCCAGATAAAGACACCAAATGAAGTGGCCCTCATTTCATGAGCTGGAAGTGACTAGGGCAAGACAAGTGATGCCTGTATTTTTAGAATCCAGTATATGTATTTGATTGTGGGATACAATCCCAGTACTCACTGGAGGTGTTGTGTAATATAAAGGCTGTGCTTTATATTATTTTCCTAAAAGAATAACAAATTCCGACATCTTAGAAACATCTGGCCCAAAAGATTCAAATAAAGTGTCATGAGCCTTTACTGTATTAATTACAGCTGCTTGTCCCCACTATTTGCAGGAGGTTCTGGTTTGCCACTACTTTTTTGGTTTTTGCTTTAGACAAACAATGTAGGCTCTCAGGTATTTAAGCCAGTCCCAAATTCCTCATTTCTAACACCATAATAAAAAATCTACCTCATGTGGTTGCTGGAAGCATTAAGTGAGTGAGATAGTGAGATAATGCCAAGCAACATAAGAATCACTGAATTAATGGCAATGCATATTCATTATATTTAAGATCTATCTCTTCTGTTTTGGGGTACATTGAAATGTACAAAGTGCTTTCACGTGCATGATTATTCCATGTGGTGTGCGTCCATTGTTTTGCATTATCACATCCCTCTGGGCTCAATCTTCTTTGCTTTCTCAGGAGGGCACTCTTAGTCCTTCTCTTATTCTTTCAGTATTCTTTCTCAATCTAATCTCCCCTGTCTTCAAAAGAAATGTGGATACTGCCCTTAGCAACCCAATCTCCTTACGTATTTAGTTTTTGGGGGAGGTAGGGGTGGGGATGGGGGGGGACCTGCGCCACGCAGCTTGTGGGATCTTTGTTCCCCAACCAGGGGTTGAACCCAGGCCTTCAGCAGTGAAAGCACAGAGTCCTAACCACTGGACCACCAGGGAATTCCCAAGTTTCTTTTTTAAAAAAATATAGTGGGCTTCCCTGGTGGCGCAGTGGCCCTGGCCAGGCAAGATCCCACTTGTTGCGGAGCAACTAAGCCCGTGCGCCACAACTACTGAGCCTGAACTCTAGAGCCCGCGAGCCACAACTACTGAGCCCGCGTGCCACAGCTACTGAAGCCTGCACGCCTAGAGCCCGTGCTCCGCAGCAAGAGAAGCCACAACGAGAAGCCTGCACACCACAACGAAGAGTAGCCCCTGCTCACCTCAACTAGAGAAAGCCCGCGCACAGCAACGAAGACCCAACACAGCCAAAAAATATATATATATATATATATATATATATATATAGTAGTGTTTAGTTATGTCTTCCCTGTATCCATTCTTCCTGCTCTCCTTGCCTTCCACAATGTGAGCCAGCCCGCTGTCTCAGTCACTGTTGTACATGCTTACATTCCATGCAGGCTTGAGCAAGAAACAATGCCGTACTTACTAGAAAAAGAATAGTTTTAATCAAGATGCTGTCAACAAGATGACTTGTCTCTTGAGATCAGCCCAGGGCACAGAAGTAATCACATCTGTGGCTCTTGGGTCCACTTATTCCTTATTGCCACTTATAGCTCAAACTGAAGGTAAAACAAAAGGTGAGTGACAGTAGCTTTCACAGAACTGGGAGGAGAGGTGACCACTGTACTTATTTCTGTTCCCCATACTTGCCAATCACTAGTACTTTTGTGTAGTCTTACATCTATTCTGGGTTTGGCTGCTATGATGGCCATGATAATTTGCCTTATAGACCTTTGTAATACATAGATCTTAATTGCCTGAAGGACCCAGCTATGCTTTAAAATCTCTCTCTGAGGCCACATCTCCCATGGGCTGCTCCCTGCCAGTAGCTGAGTGCAGTGAGGATGCAAAGGCAGACTCATTCCTGGGAGACATTGGCTGACTTTGGCTCAGTGACTCCACAATAACTTTGATGAATTTAGACTTCATGGCAGGCAGTCTTGGACACTTTCTCTCCCTGTCTTCCTTATTCAGAGTCAGATTTGCTTCATGTTCTAAGGTGTCTCCCATCCTTCCTAAGTACCTTCCTATTTCCTTTCACATAGGTATTTTCCCTAATATAGTCCTTGTATATTTAATCCTGCTCAGCATTTGCTTTTTGGAGAATCTGGAATAACATAGTTGTCATGCTGCCAGCCCCTTCTATGGCTATGTGCTGTGGGCACTTTGAACTCTGTTCCAGACATGACTGTCTTGATATTGCTCCCCTTTCCTCACCCTGCCTCACAGCCACAGGGGAGTCTGTGCACTGTTATAATTAGTAGTTTATTTAAGCCCATAAACATAGAAGGTGCTGTGTTGATCACCTTTATTAGCTTATAGTCACCTGGCACATACCCATGAGCACAGGACATTCAAAGAGCAGAATAAACCATTAAATCAGAAAGAAATGAAGGTACTTCATACTGACAAATCATGGGAATGCTTAGAGGTTTGGCAGCCATGCAATTTCTCAGCCTTAAAAAAAAAAAGATGAAATCTTGCCATTTGCTACAACATGTATAGACTTGAGGGTATTATGCTAAGTGAAATAAGTCATTCGAAGAAAGACAAATACCCTATGATTTCACCACATGTGGAATTTTATTTTAATTTTAAAATAAATGAACAAGCGGAACCATACCAAAACAAACACATAGGTACAAAAACAGGGCAATGCTTACCAGAGGGGAAGAGTGGAGGGGGGAGGGAGAAGTGAGTAAAGGGAGTCAACTGTATGGCAAGAGATGGAAAGTCAGTCTTTGATGGTGAGCACACTGTAGTGTATACAGAAGTTGAAATATAATACTGTATGCATAAAAAATATTATAAACAAAAAGATGAGTAAAATGATATCCTGGCAGGGCACAGAGAGCCAGGCAAGAGCCAAGGGGCAGCTGCACTTCCCTGAAGGGTCCCTCCCAAGGTAGGCAGTTCTAGCACTCAGGCTGACCCAAGACCCCACTGCCCGCCAAGGCAACCAAGCAGAGTCTGCAGGGCAGCGGGTTCTGGGGGCAGATTACAGCCTAGTTGTGTTCCTAAAAGCTCAACGCCATTCTGGCCTGCACTGTCAGGGAGAGCCAAATAAATTTCCACCTGAAGCTTCTTATGGCCTGCAGAGAACAGGTCAAGAGGGGCCTCCTTGCCAGGACAAAATCTCCCCTTGGCCTTGGAGGACAGGTACCACAGAAACTGGTTTTGAGGGAGCCGAAGGAAGGGAGCGACAGCGGCTCCAACAGTGATCTTGAGTTGAGATGTCTGCAAGTTACTCTCAAATGGTGTAGCAAGTCATGTACATGGAGAGAGAGTCAGAAAGCAAATGTGAGGAAATGTTAAATGGTGCATTTAGGTGAAGAACATATGCTGTTACTATTCTTGCAAATTTTCGGAGGTTTCAAAGTAGGTTTTTTTGTTTGTTTTTTTAAGGAGTAATTGGTACTCAAGTCCCAAGTTCTCTTTAGATGGACACTGAAAGTGAGGCTGTAGGTATCTGAGATGATGGGAGGACTGGAGGCGAGGGAGTGCCCAGGCTGCTCATCACATCTCCCCTCTCCCCACGTGGGAGCTGCCTTGGACCCTGGGGACCGACCTCAATGGCCTCAGGATTCTGTGCAGAGACTTTACTGCATCTGGACGTTGGGGCACAGCACACTTCTGTGGAAGAAGTAAAGGCAGCTGCGTGTGACACTTCAAAAAACGAGCTTCTCTGACCGGGAATCAAACCCGGGCCACGGCGATGAAAGCGCTGAATCCTAGACACTAGACCACCAGGGAGCTGTGCACTCTGCGTTTGTAAGCAATGATAGGAATCCTGCGAGGGACTGCCAAGGCTGTTCATCACATCTCCCTTCTCCCAGCCTGGGAGATGCCTTGGACCCTGGGTCCAGACCTCACTGACTTAAGGATTCAATGCAGAGATCTACTGCATCTGCACCTTGGGGCACATAACACTTGTGAGGAGGAAGTGAAGATTACTGAGTGCTGAGATGCCACACACACACAAAAAAACTTCCCTCACTGGGATCGAACCAGGATAGCAGCGGTGAAAGCGCCGAATTCTAGCCAAGAGACCACCAAGCAGTTGTACGCAAGCCCTTTGTTAAGTGATGGTAGGAAGCCTATAATGAGTCTCTGCTGTCTCCCGCCCTCCTGTTCTGAGTGCCGCACCTCCCTCCAAGGAACTGTACCCGAAGAACGTTCCCTCCCTGCTTTCTCCAAAAGAGGAGCCCCACGCAAAAGGCCGAGCGCTCTGCGGGACAGTGGACGCGACCGCGAGGCCCGCCGGGGCCGCAAGTCCCGAGCGAGTTGCCCCGTCTGGGCCGCACCTCAGAACCGCCCTGGAGCCACCCCTTTGCCAGGCGACCGCGTGTGGAGAGCAGGCCGCCGGGGCAGGGGCTGTAGGGGAGGCGCGCGGGATGAGACGCCGGGATCCCCAACACCATAAAAGACTCCCGGCGGATGCAGGATCGGGGACGGCTGGACGGAAAACGCTTTCAAACAAGGCTGCGCGCCCAGACCTGGATTCCGGGTCTTCCCTTCACTACCTGCGGCGCCTGCCGTTCTCCCGCCTTAGATGACGCCAACTCCAGGTCCTAAGGCTCCGACCAAGAGTTGTCTCTGACGCAGCGTTTTCCTCAGACCCCACATGCAGTTAGTTAGGACTTCGTGTTTGCTTCTCAGTCCAGGTGGACTTTGGCCCACACAGTCCCTCCTTTCCAAGACTCTGGACTTGGGCAAACGATTCTCCTGATAAAGGCGGGGAAATCAGTGTAACGCTCGGCTCCCTCACCCTGAACCTCGGATGGGGGGGCGTTGGGCGACCCTTGCGCTTTTTCCTGGGCTGCGTCCATCTTCCGGGCCCGTCCTCGAGGCCAGGGCCGGGGCCGGGTGCCCTCAGCGTGCTCCTCTCGCCGGCTCTGGAGCCCCGCGCCTTCCCTTGCAGCTGCAGGGAGGCTCCAGGGGCCGCCTGATCGGGTTTGCGGGCC
Source organism: Pseudorca crassidens (assembly GCF_039906515.1). NCBI lineage: Eukaryota > Metazoa > Chordata > Mammalia > Artiodactyla > Delphinidae > Pseudorca > Pseudorca crassidens. The sequence goes on along the minus strand of NC_090297.1, from coordinate 107,350,636 downwards.
CCAGCAGCGCGGGTGTGTGTTTGTGGTCCCTCGGGGACCCGCTGTCCCTCCGCCCCTGTCGGGGAAAGGACGACCGCCCCCTCGTCCTGTCCACGTGGGACGGCAGCGCGCCGGACGCGACCGAAAGACGGCGAATCCGTTCCTCTGGCTGCGCGTGGGAGGTGAAAACTGGAACCTGGAGGGGAGGGAAAAGGGGGAAAATCTCATGAAATGTCCTGATCTAAAGCTATTTTCAAGTCCGCCTCTTTGGGGACTCAGCCCTCCAGCGCTGGCGAGGATGCTGCAGTCCGGTCGCACCCTCGACGGCACTTGGAATCGACGCGGAACAAGGCAGAGCCCCGCGGCTTGGGGGTCAGTGCGCATGCTGCCCGCGCCTTCCTCGGGGTCGCAGCACTTGAACCTCACGTGTGAAGGAAACGCGGTGACCGCCACAATAAGAAAGAAGAAAAACAACTGCTGGAGAAAATGGCACATGCTTCCCCACACTTGTAAAGCTTTACTTTTAAAGGAAACCAGACAGGGAGACACAGACACACTGACAGACAACATTACATTAAAGTCTTTCAGCAAAAAGAAAGTCGTCTGCCTACTGGCCGTGTGCTGTGAGGTGAACACGAAACCCCCTCCAGACACCGGCTTTCTGGGAAAACCGCCTTTACCTCTTTGTCTTCCTAGGTTAAAATTCGCTCTCAATGACCTGTTGAACTGGAAAATTATAAAAGGCAAATAAAAGACGTTTCAGACCTTGTAAAAGGTAAAACAAAACTGTTCCTCAAGAAGAATGTCAAGTACGATGAGGGAGGAATGAACAACGGTGAGATCGGCGTGGACCGCGCCTGCGTCCTCCGCGGCTGGGCCTGGTCTTCAAACGAAGTCAATACAGGCCTGGGTTGATGTTCGATGTTTTTCCAACAGCCAAATGACCTGAGACGTCAACCTTTGCTACGGTTCCTGCTAAACGTGAAAGTGTGATTAAAGTACTGGACTTCAACTACACAACTAGAATAAGCCACAGGGGCACCTGAGCAAGCCCCTTTGCAGGGAAGGACACCGGAGAAGCGCTGCTGCGACAGGGCTTTCGAGGAAGGAGCGCGCGGGTCAGGCGCGACAGAGCAGAGGGGAGGGAGGAGAGGAAGAGGAGGGAGGGGAGGGAGGGAGGGAGGGGAGGCAGCGAGGGGGAAGGGAAGGTAGGGTCCTATGGTTCCCAGGTGGAATCGAAGCATCGATCATTTCCGAGAGCCCAGAGCACTGACCGCCTGCGCCGTGAAAAGGGCCACCGAGGCGCGGGTCCGCAGCCGTGGAGGGGTCGTGTCCACGCTGCTGGGATGCGAGGTCACCTGGGGCTCAGGCTCACCTAACCCCCGGCTCCTGGGGCTTCCGGGAACTGGAGAGTCCGCGGGGGCGACCCCTGCACTCGGTGCATAGCTGTGTGTTGGATGCGGCATTGGGAAGTGAAGCTCTGGGGGCCCCAGGGACCTCGCTTCGGGGGAGGCGAGGAACCCTAAACTAGGGCCTCTCGGGAGCTTCAGTCTCCTTACCTGAGGGCTCGCCTGTGCTCCCAGGGTCCTTTGCTTTCGAAAATATTTGTGGCCAGTCGTTGCAAGAGATACAGTTCTTAGATGTGTCATCAGGGGCTTAAGAGGTATCTGTTTCCGTAGTGTAGTGGTTATCACATTCGCCTAACACGCGAAAGGTCCCTGGTTCGAAACCAGGCGGAAACACGTCGATTCTTTTCTGAAACTAACATTCACGTTTAAACACCAAAAAACGGGGCGAGTGGGATGGATTGAGGTAGCGCGTGCAGCTGTATTTTTATCCCCCCGAAATACAGGAGGAGTTCCCTTATTGCCTGAAAGCCTGCTCAGCACTAGCAACCATCCCTCCTTTGTCTGCTCTGTGTCACTTTGAAGACAAGGCCACACACAGACCAAGAAGGGCACAGGACAAAGCCAAGTTAAGGTTATCTTTACATTCGGAAATCCCCTCACCTTCTCATGTGGCGCCTAAATCTCCTCTACAGGCTGACACGTATTTTGTCTCTGGAAACAAGAAGTTTATCCCTGTGAAGCTCACTTGCTTACCCCACCTCAGCACGCTTGCGGAACACGTTGATTTGCGTGACAGAACAAGAGAGACCGACCCAACTCCGCACCGGGTGCTCGACCCAAAGACACGTAGACGAATTTCAGGCTCCAGAATTGCAGCTGGTAGGGGCACGTAAAGGAGTCCTTACACGTGCCTGTATCAGGAGAGCCCCTGTAGTGAGCTCAGAGATCAGGAAGTAGACGGAATCGCTCATCAGCCTCTGAGAGCCAAGTCAGCACCTGACACATAAGGAAACCGAGGTTCAGAAAGAGAGCATGACCTTGGCTTTGCCGCACACAGCGCTAAAGCTAGACCAGGATGGAACCCAGCCACATACCTTGCGGCCTGGCCTCAGAGCCCAAAGCGTCACCCAGAACAGGAGAGGTGAAAAGTGATGAGCAGCGGCGCAAGGGCTGGAAGCCCTGCAGAGCTGCCTTCAGCCGCGGGCCGCTGGGAATCGCCTCCTTTTCTGCTCTGCCATTCTCAAAAATCTAACCTTACTCTTACAGTTTTCAACTGGAGAAGCCAAATTATGGAGGTTTGTTATGTCTGGTTGCCTGGTAGCTACAATTTGGCGTTTTACTGCTGCGGCCCGAATTCGATTCCAGGTCAGCAAAGCTCTAAATTGTGCTAAATCTTCCTCTTCCCGAACAGAGGTAGTTTGCCAGAAGGGCGATGCAAGACCCTCCTCAGGGTTCCTATTGCCAGGCACCCTTCTTTTCTTCCTTTATTTCAGAAACCTAGTGTCTCACATATGGAGTTTTCATCCAAAGAGAACCTGGGACTTAACTTCGAAAAACTCATTAAGAAAACAAAAACATAAAACCTTTTAAATATACAAAAATTTGAAATACTAACATTGTCTATTCTGTACCTAATCTCACAGTTAACATTTTCCAAGCTTGCTTTCTCACTCTCTCTCCATATACATGAATTGCTACACCATTTGAGAGTAACTTACAGACATCTCAACTCAAGATCACTGGTTAGGTCACTGTTGCTCCTTTCCTTTGGCATCTCCTTCAAAACCAGCTTCTGCGGGACCTGTCCTCCAAGGACAGGAGGAAGCTTTGTCTTCGTGAGGAGGCCCCTCTTGCCACTTCAGAAACCTGGAATCTGTTCTCTTTAGGCTGTAGAGGAGCTTCAGGTGGTGTTTTATTCGGCTCTCCCGCAAGTGCAGGCCAGGCATGCCCTGTGCTTTTAGGAGTCCCCCCAGACCGTCTTCCCTCCAGACTCCTCCTGGTTCCCTTGGTGGCCAGTGAGGTCTTGGGTCAATCTGAGTGCTAGAACCACCTACCTTGGGAGTAACTGTCAGGGAGGTGCAGCTGCCCCCTTGGCGCTTACCTGGCTCTCTGTGCCCTGCAGGGAGCATAAAATGTTCTGACTGGATAGAAAGGTGAAGGATCTTTCCTGTGGTGGGAGGATGAGTGGAGCAGGTGGTAAATACATTAAAGGGAGAGGGAAAGTTCTCAAGAGCTTCCCAGAATTGTCTGCATGGGTGCTGTCAGGGGGGTGGCTGCCCTGTGATAATGGTACTTAGTCTTGTCTTGGCCTTGACCTGGGCCAGGGTCCAGTCTGAGTCCAAGCAGACAGAGGCATCCTGGTTTGCAGAACATATTCCATTGTGCCTCTCTCCAAAGTGGGGTAGTCACTGAGCTTCTAGTTCCAGGATCCCAGGGGATGGCATCCGTGGGTTGGGTTTTGTTCTTGAACTTTCTTTCTTGGTGACATGTAACTCGGGGCAGGGGGTTGGGGGAAGTTTAGCTCTGGATAAATTTGTGGTCTTCAGTGCTAGGTAAAAAAACAAAAGCAAAAACAAAAAAGAAAACAAAACACTTTTAAAGACTTTAAAGAATTCTAATAATTGACATATAATGGCATAGACAATGTTTTTGTCATGTCATACTTATAAAGATGACTCCTTTTATGCATCTCAACGGTTTAATAATTTCTAAGAGCTATTTTCTTCTAATAATGAAGAAAATATTGGTAGCAAAGAACTCCAGTTCTATTTTTGTAGAAGTCTCAGATTTATTTTCTCTTCAAAATCCTAATGACACTGAACTGCCTAATTTTGCTATATTATTTTTACTGGTCCAATAAGCAAACTTAAATTCCATAAATATTTAAGTTTATAAGATTTAAAATTATGTGTTGCAGTAAATTAAATATACCATATGATATCTTTTAAATGGAGATTAAGTCTTATAATTCTAGAAGTAACTGTGTTAATTATTCCACCTACCATTTTTCAGTCATTTGCCTCATATTTTTATAGAATATAAAGTGGCCATATGGTAACAGGTTAAGAGGAAATGTCAGTACTTTAAGGGATGTTTGTGAGCATGGCCAACACTGTCATTTTTAAGAAGTGTAAAACACATGCAATGTCTGCTCCAGGAATTAAGGAGCTGTCACTGGACACTTGCTGTTTTCCTGAAGTGTTTTTATTTTTTAAAAATTTGTGTAGGGGGTTGTTCTTTGCTACCTGCCTTCTAGATCATGAGTCACCCTTTTCCCCTTCTTTGTTAGGCTTTCCTTGTCTTCTTTTTCACTGCTAGTGCCCCGGGAGAGGGGTGGGAGGACACACCTTGAAAGGACACAGTGCCAAGCTGTTGTGCTCCTGCCACACTTTTTTTTTTTTTTTGGATGCCTCCAGATGTGGGCTCAGCAGGGCAGGGACCTTGGGTTTGCTCACTATGCAGTATCTCTCCCAGAGTAGGGCCTGGCATTTAGCAATCCCCTAATATGTGCTCAGTGATTGAAGGCATTCTAATGAGAGATCCTGGAAAGCAGAAGAGGAGGAGAGAAAAGTGGGTAAGATTGGGGGCAGTCTAGAGTATGAGGGACAGAGAGAGACAGACAGACAAAGACAAACAGAGAGAGAGAGAGAGAGAGAGAGAGAGAGATTGAGAGAGAGAGTGATTGTCCAAGAACCATATTTAGTGTGTAAAAGCCAAAGAGCTCAATTATGCTCATGAGAGTCAACAGAAGAACCAAGGGAAGGTGAGCCAATAACTTTGTGTCCAGGTCTGCACCTGATGCATTATCAGCAGTAGGATTCTGTTGGTTCTAATGATTTGTCTCAAATGGGGTAATTTGTTTTTTCAAAAATAGCCAAACACTGTCAAGGAATTACATAGCGACAGTTATCAGTATGCTAGTTCACCCTGGTATAGGATGCACACAGTCATTAGATTGTGTGCCTTCAACAAAGGCAAAAGTGCAATTCACATAGGAAAGGGAAGAGGAACAAATGTCTGAGACCAATGGTTTCCCCACCTCCAACCAATAAGCTACTTGGCAGGAAGCAATCTCAGGTCATTCTAATCAGTCTTCTCTGGACCCGATTATGTAGGTCACCACTGAAAACAATTACAATTGTTGGAAGACTTTCTAAACATCTTGGAGGTTTAGTTGCTGAACATATGCAGTAGGTGTCTCTGGGTAATGTCCGCATTGTCTTTCTGTTGTATTTCTTGCTTAGTTGAGCCCAGAGGGCACCACTTCCCTTCTTAGAATATCAGATAGATGTACAAAGCTTGTTGTACTGGCAGGAAAAAGGGTCTTTCATCAAGCTGGAATAATACATTGGAATATAAATAAGCACAGCTCCTATTGAAGCCAAACTAGGAACATATAAAAAGATGCCTTCAGCTTCTGGCAAATGTGGAGTGACAGAAATTATTGTATATTTACCCTCTTGCTTGAAATCTCACCCTCCCCTTCTCCCCTGCCCCCAAGAAAAGCAAAAGAGAAAAATACATGAAAGGCTAGTTTTCCAGACACTGGAAATCTGGCAACAAAGGAGACAAACAAACAAGGTGAGCCCTACCATTGGCCCAGCTTACTGCTTCCAGAGAGATTCAAAGCTGGGCATGAAGAGGAGGATCTGAGGCTAGGTCCTCGATAGAGGAGATAAAGCTGAGGGTCTGTGGAGAGCAAGGTAGCTGGAGTCCATAGGACAAAGATCCAGTGATGAGAGAGATGGAAGAGACAATCCAGACATATGAAAAAGATCTTCCTCAGGTAGTCAGCAGAGCTCTGATCAGGGTCTACTTGCAGAGGAACTGCATGAAGCCAAGGAAAGAAAATTCTGAAAAGATCATGGAACTGTGCCTGGTACTCACACAGGGCAGAAAATCTTAGTCCCACCAGCCATACTGGACTATGGTAGTCCATCATTCATTGGCCATTGGCAAGAGCCCTCAGGAAGTTTGCCTCACTAGTGGGAACACTCAGTCCTAGACTGATCTACCTAGAAATCATAAACGTAAGATCTAAAGACATTAAACTGATTACAAGTCACTTAACTGCTCCCCAGAATGAATCTCAAGTTTCACAGGAATGCCAAAATAGCCAGTTTCCCAAAAGGGAAACTCTGACAAGGTCTGGCATCCAATCAAAGAATACCAGCCATGCAAAGAGGCAGGAAAACATGTCCCATAGGGAGGAAATAATCAGTCAATCAAAAATGAACCAGAATTGATATAATTTAAAATTAGTAGAGAGGATATTAAAATAGTTATTATAACTGTGTTACATATGTCCAAACAGTTAAGTAGAGATGTAGAACATATACAAAAGTTGAGAATCAAACTTCAGAGAAGAAAAATATAATGTCTGGGATAATATATTCACCAGTTAGAATTAACAGCAGATGAGACATTGCAGAAAAAAAAAAAAAGACTGTGGAACACAAAGCCACAATTTTAAAATATCCAAAATGAAATTCACAGTCAAAAAAATTTTTTTAATGAGCATGCATAAGTGAAGGCTAGGGCAACTTTACTTATTTATTTATTTATTTTTTAGGGCAACTTTAAAAGACCTAATATAATTGGAGTCCCTGAAAACACTGGCGGGGGGGGGGGAATTTTATGGAAGAAAAAAAAATTTTTTTTTCTTTTTTCCGGTACGCGGGCCTCTTACTAATGTGGCCTCTCCCGTTGCGGAGCACAGACTCCAGACGCGCAGGCCCAGTGGCCATGGCTCACAGGCCCAGCCGTTCCGCGGCACGTGGGATTCTCCCGAACCGAGGCACGAACCCGTGTCCCCTGAATCGGCAGGCGGACTCTCAACCTCTGCGCCACCAGGCAAGCCCGGAAGAAAAGATTTTTGAAGAAACAATGACAGAAAACATTCCAATCATAATTAAAATTATAAACCCACTGATCCAAGGAACCTAATGAACCCTAACACAAGGAACGTGAAGAAAACCACACCTAACACGTTATAATTAAACTGCTCAAATCCATTGAAAAAGAAGGAATCTCAAAAGAAGGCAGGAGAATAAGACATGCTGCATACAGAAAAAAATAAAGATTATAGCATATTTCTCATCAGAAGCAGTGGATATAAGAAGATAGTGAAGCAACATCTTTAAAGGACTGAGGGGAAAAAAAAGTTTACGTAGAATTCTATGCTTCTTCCCCCCAAAGAGTCTTTGAAAAATAAGGGTGAAAAATTTACAGACATACAAACGTTGAAAGACTTCATCACCAGCAGACCCACACTACAAGAAATGTTAAAGAAGTCCTCCAGGAAAAAGGAAACTCACACCAGATGGAAATCTGGATGTACACAAATTGATGGACAACCAAAATGGCATCTGCAGGGAAAATATACAACATTTATTTTTATTATTGGTATTATTATTACTATTTAAATCTTATTAAAAACATGGGACAGTTTAACGAAAAGTAACAACGATGGATTGTGGGGTTTATAACATATGCAAAGTAAAATGTATGACAATAGCATAAAGGCCGGCAGGGGAGAAATGTGAAGAGGTGTGGCATCGCTGGCAGGCAGGCTGTGGTAAGTTACCGATGTACGCTGTAAAGCCTAAAGCAGTCGCTAAAACAGCAAAAGAAAGAGTTATAGCTAATAAGCCAACGAAGGTGAGAGAATGGAACCATATACAAAACCATGTAAATACTATGATAGAGCAGTTGCTCTTCCAGAACTCTACCCTATAGACATGTGCACACGAATGATTTTTTATTTGTTAAAAAAAAAAGCATAGGACCAAATTAATTTCAAAGTTATATGGAAAGGGTTCAATAAATACTAGTACAAACAAACAATGGAAGAAACTTCATTGCTAGAAGGAACCCAGAAGATAACGATGAGATGAGGAATCCTGGATTCCAAGTGACCTGTTTTCCTCCAGAGCTCTTCTGTGAGGATCAGTGATGATCTCGGCTTACGTCCTCCTGTTGTGCATAAGACTTGGGGGACAAAAGGGTAATGGAGGGCTTCTGCACTTTTAGAGCAATGTACAGGGTAGAAACAACCGCAAACCCTTTACACTCTAAAACGATAAGGTCCGTCCCTGGGTGGGCTCGAACCACCAACCTTTCGGTTAACAGCCGAACGCGCTTACCGATTGCGCCACAGAGACACCTGCAAGTCGCCCTTCCTCTCCCCTCCCCCACCTCATCTCCATAGAGAGCAAGTCCGCCTTTCGCAGGACTGAGGAGCTGGCTCCAAGCTTCGGACAACCGGAGACGTGGAGTCGACGCAGCGCGTTCGTTCCGTGGGAAAGCCGTGCGTCGGGCGATTCCGAAGGCAGAAGGGAGCAGAGCGTCTCCGCCGCGCCTTGCTCCACACCCGCCGCAGTTGCCAGCGCCCCGAAGACGCCAGGGGTCGCGACCCTACCGGCCTGAGCCGAGTGGGGCCCAAGGGAAGCTGAACGCCCCGTGGGCTTCGTGATGGCTCCCCGTTTGCTCCGTCTTCACCCGACCATCTGGGCTTGGCCGCGGGAGCGGGAAAGAGGGGTTGGGGAGGGTTGCTCAAAAGGGAAATATAAAGAGGCGGGAATGAAGCAGGGGAGGCAAGGGCAAAGCAAAGATAACTTCCTGGAGGGCTGTGCAGAGACAAGGGCTGGACACAGGGGAGATGAAAAATGCGTCAGAATTGGGAGGGGATAACGGAGGGAAGATGTGAAGGAAAATCAGGAGTGCCTGCAGTTATCCAACAACAAAGCAGAGCAGTAACTGGAACGGATTTATGTCAAAATGAGAAGAGCAAGAGTGCAGTTGACTGCCAGCACGGTGGCGCGCTGTGGTCGTATAGTGTTTAGTACTCTGCGTTGCGGCCGCAGCAACCTCGGCTCGAGTCCGAGTAATAGCAGTGTTTTCCCCATCTTTTGCGTTTTATCTACCAAAGCAACTCTTAGCTTGTCGCTGACTTGTCCAAACGGAGTAAGGTAAGGAGAACAGAGGTCAGCCCATCAGTGCACTACGCTATAGAGCTCTGGATGTGCTCCGGGTCTCACCATTTAAGAGAAAATATCTAAAGATCAGGTTCAAGCTCTAAATGAGTCTTATGTGTAACTTCCACGAAGGAAATGGTCTAGTCACACGGGGATTTTGTTTGGTTTTGGTTTTTGGTGCAAATATTTCAAACATCAGTCATGTTTTTTTACACAAAATAAAACAGATTTTAAAGAGTTTACAGTATACTGCAAACCGATCGTGGCCTACACTGGATTTTCTGACGTCCGCCCACCAATCCTAAAAGGAAATTATTAACGTGTGTTTACAGAACAAAATGCACAAATCATTAATGGGCAGCTATTTAACTATTGAAATGTGTGATCATCACCAGGATCGACAGAAGATTTTTATCATTCAAGCATGGCCCTTTGATACCCTCCAGGTAATGCCTGTACATCTCCTGCTACTTTAAATTACTCTGATGTCTACCCCTTCAGATTAGGCTTGTCCTTTCTTCAAGTTCATGTGAATGAATATATAATTTTTCTATCTAGCTATTAACAAGCAACATTATGTTTTTGATATATACGTATGTTATTGAGTTTCTCACACCTTAATTTTGGTGTTAATGATAAGCATTACACTAATGTAAAACCATGTCACAAATGATGGACATTTGGGTAATTTCAAACTACAGCTTTGGGGAAAGGCTCATATGAATGCCATTCTACTAGTTATTTGTGGATATGAGAATAAATGTCCACTGAAGGAAAGAGAGCAATGGACAGGAAATTGGCAAGGAGAGCAAGACCAATGGCCTTCTATCCTAGAGGTTTCAGTATGGGGGAGTGAAGGGGAGCAGTGAGGTAGGTCATAGAGAAGTGGAATATTTACTGCCACTGAAGAGCACTAAAAAGGTGACTAGACACTAGAATATGGCTGCCAGTCACAGGTGTGTCTAAACACTCATGGTCCCATAACCTTACATGCCACCAGCAAGAGCTGCAGAAAATTGCTTCTTCTCACTTCTACAATTTCTCTTGAGTGCATCTAATGGCATACATAATTTCTATGCAGAAGCCAAGCTGCAAGAGAATCTCAGACAAATCTAGACACAGACTTTACATTTTTCGCAAAATATAACTCAAAATAGTTCATAGACCTAAAAGGAACGTGTTAAACTATAAAACTTCCAGACGATAGCATAGGAGAAAATCTATGTGACCTTGGGCTTGACACTAAGTTTCTTGGGTATGAAACCAAAAGTGCCATTGATGAAAGAAAAAATTGATAAATTGGACTTCATTAAAATGAAAATCTTTGCTCTGCAAAAGACACAGTTAAGGGAACAAAAAGACAAGCCACAGACTGAGAGAAAATATTTGCAAAACAAGTATCTGATAAAGGACTTGTATCTAAAATACACAGAGAGCTCTTAAACCTCAATGATAAGAAAAAAGTTTTAGTCCAGTTTAAAAAGTTGCAAAAGATCTAAACAGACATCCCACCAAAGAAGGTATACAGATGGCAACGAAGCATATGAAAAAATGCTTAACATCCTATGTCATTAGGGAATTGCAAATGAAAACAACAATGGGATACCACTACACACCCATTAGAATGGTTAAATCCAAAAAACGAACAATACCAAATGCTACAGCAGATTGTGGAACAACAGAAATCATCACTCATTGCTTGTGGGAATGAAAAATGATACAGCCATTTAGGGAGAGAGTTTGGTAGTTTCTTACAAAAGCTACACATAGCCTTACAATATGATCTAATAATCGTGCTCCTCCTAGGTATTTACAGAGATCTGTTGAAAACATATGTCCACACATAAATTTGCACACGAAAGTTTAAAGCAGCTTCATTAATAATTGCCCCAAACTGGAGGCAAGATGCCCTTCAGTAGGTGAATGTATTGAATATGGAATAATACTAAGCAATAAAAAGAAATGGACTATAATCAAAAGAACCTTAAACACATATTACTAAGTGAAAAGCCAGTCTGAAAAGACTGCATACTGTATGATTCTAATTATATGACATTGAAGGCAAAACTATAGAGATAGTAAAAGAGAGTTAACCTTAACGCAAACCATGAACTTTAGTTAATAATAATGTATCAATATTGGTTTATTAATTGTAAGAAGTGTATCACATAAAGGCAAGATGTAAATAATAGAGGAAACTGTGTGCAAAGAAGGAGTGAATATGACAACTCTGCTATGTGCTCAATGTTTTTGTAATCCTCAAACAGTTCTAACGAATATTAATAATGCAAAAACAAAGATCTACTGACCAGAAGATTGGAGTGCTGAAGTGTAAAACCAAAAGGCAAGATAAAAATGATTTTCTCGTGGGTGCGCCGCTCCACTGCGGGCTCATCCTTGTTCTTAATTTTACCAAGACCAGCAAACTAGGGCCTACCTCCCCAGGAAGGTCAGAGGTCCCGCTCTCCAACTTCCTTCATCTCCACGCGAATTCCTCCCCACAAGCGTCCGCCTCCCTGGGCCCCTGACGACTCTCCCGTCACAGCTACAGTCCTTCGGTGACCTTCATTTCTTGATCCCCACTCCATAGTGCGATGTAGTCCAAGGATAGGATAGGAGAAAGGATAAGTAGTAACAAGGGTTTCAGTTTCAACTGTTCCAAACCGCAGAGATCCAGAAGACAGACACACTTGGGGCTTCAAAGACAGGCTCTCGCCAGGTGGCTTCTGCCCTGTAGCACTAGCGCATGCGCGATCACTTCGTGGCTTCAGAGGGCTGCAAAAGTACTCCTGTTGAGCTCAGCTCCTTATACTGGGAAGAGCCCCGCAGCTAAAGCTATGCTTTGGTTGGGAATCGAGGTCTCCCAAGTGGGAGGCGAGAATTCTACCACTGAATCACCAATGCCTTGGTCTGTACTGCTAGACTAGGCGTCACCAGGCAGGGTCTCGGGAAGGACTTTGAAAAGCCAGTTCTAAAAATAAGTTTATACAGTCGTCTTTATTAGGCAGAACAACCCGCTCCCCCCGCCCCCCCCCCACAAAAAACATACCCAGAGCAAAGCCTTGTGTAGGAGGCTTAGGTCAGGAAACACCACGAAGTTGCAGCATTCAAATCAAAATACTGGACTTCATTTCTTCACTGAGGATGCATTCTCTTTGCCCTCCCATTGCTTGGTGCCTCCCAAACCCTTTCCCCCCAATCTTGAGACAAGCACAAGTTCTTCCCCTAAACAGGCGTTCAGGACTCAGGGAAGGTCTGGGAGGCTGGAGGTTTGGGGATGTGCCTGAGTTACTCCAGATCTGAGTGACTATTAAACCTCTCTCCTCCTAAGGCTTTTTTTTTTTTAAAGCAATTTAATTTCCTCCTGCCCTGATTCAACTACAGTAACATAAATTATAACAAAATTTAATAGAGTGGACAGTTAAGTGAATTTAATCTATTCTCTTCAGAATAAATAAAATTAACCAGATAAGATGCTCTTCTGAGTCTCTGAAAGAGGCCAAGGATCAAATGGTCCTGAATTTAAGCTCTTGTGTTTGAGAGAGACCTACAAAAGGGTGAATAAGTGAAAATTTCCCTCCAAGATTTCTTCCCTTTAGCCCCACCCTCTTTGGCCACTTGAAGAGGGCATGCCAGAGAAAAATGATTACATTCGATTCTGGGTAGATGCTAGAATGTTACTCTTCTATCTAATGTAAAGCTCTTTTGCCCTTTGCCTTGTCTGATATTCTGATATCCAAATTATTCCTTTTTTATTCTTTTGTTTACAATTAGCTTGGCACAGGCCAAGCACTAACCCACGCACAATCACTCCAGGGCCCCAGAGCCTCTCTCCTCTCTTGGCATCTCTTTTAAGTCCCTAGAAAAGCCTAAGGATCAAAATGGGCAGCTTTCAAACTCTTATGTCTTACAAGACCTACACAAGAGTATAAGTGAAATTTTCACTCCAAGGTTTATTCCCTTCACCACATCACACCATATCCTTCCCCTCTCCTTTCCAGCTCTTGACTTATTTTCAACTCTGAAGATCCACTCAAGGTCTTTTTATTACCTTACATTCAAGCAAAACTTTATTCTTGATCATTGTATTCTCTACTCTTTTCAATTGCTCTCCTGGAGTTTTGCTACTTTGCAGACTAATCATTCTGCCTATCTAGCTAAATTTCTTTTCTCTTTTGTCTATCTGTGAGTGTGTGTGTGTGTGTGTGTGTGTGTGAGAGAGAGAGAGAGAGAGAGAGAGAGAGAGAGAGAGAAACTTTCCTTATTTGCTCCTCTCTCTCTTTTTCATTATTTAACAACCCTAGACTATAAACTATGCTAGGCACTGTTCTACCTCTTGAGAATATTTTATTTACGTATACAACCTTAGTTTTCTGGGAAATATGAATCTTTTTCATATGAAAATATGTCTTCAGAAGACAGAGTCAAGTAAAATGTGATTTTGTTAGAACAATTAATGCCAAAATAAAAGTTGACACATCACATATTCAATTCTGACAGTCAGGAAAGTCTTTCCAGAGGAAAAAGGCTTCTGAACTGAGACCTGAAGGATGCGAATGAATTTGAAGAACAAAGAGGGAGTTGTGAAAGGCCATCCCCTGTAGAGAGAAGCAAGTCCCTGAGAGTGAGAGGGTTCCTGACAGGTCAAGTACTTCACTGTTGTTGGATTTGAGAATTGGCAAGAGATATTCTGATGGGGGGGGGGGGGGAAGCAGAGTACATGTCATAGAGGTAATAAGACATTTTAGTGAAGGAATATGGGGATGCTAGGTGGCTTTAGGCAACAGGCATGTCCAGATTTAGGCTGCGGAAGTGTCGCTCAGGATACAGTGTGGCAAATGGATTAGTGTAGACTAGACTGGCTGTAGGGAGGCCGGCTTTTTATCTGGTTGTATTAACGGATGGAATGTATTAATGTATTAATGGGTGGAAGAGTGTAGGCATAGAGTGGCAGTAAGCCAGTGGTGCACCCAATAAAGTTAAGCACGATCTCTTGATTATACTGGACATAAACTTCTGTGCCAGGAGGATAAGAGAGTATATGCAAAGAGGGTAGCAAGGTCTGGTTTGGACAACAGGGTGGTTGGTGGTGAGGATAAACACACTAGGTGAGGGTAGGAACAGATTTGGGTATTGTCTTGGTGATTGATTGAAACACTTGAGAGACAGTGCACACTACTCTTTGGGAGACACTGTGCCTGGGTCTGATCATAGAGTGTTGAGGCAGAGGGTGGTGTGTGATGCTGACAGGGAACTCACTGGTGTGTTGAGTTTTCGCATTTGTGACTCTGAGACGCATAGGGGGCATGGATTTGTGATTCAGGAGTTGTGGGTTTAAAGTGCAGGTTTGTAGTTTAGAAAGGGGTGTGGGAATACATGTAGATCTGGTCGATGTAGTTGGTAAATGAAAGCATGATGGCCAGAGCTGGCGTGTGTCTTTGGTGTTGGGCAGAGGGCAGATAGAGCCAAAGCTCTTCAGGGTCAAGGGGGTGGTCGTTTTCCTTGTTGAGTTCAAGTTTCTGACTCAGCCTCCACCTAGCTTGGCTTCTCAGCAAGAGAAGCATGACTGCACGTCTGCAGCTCCTATCTTTCAGAAAGTCATAATGGTTCCTAAGTCCCATCATGTGGGGGGGCCCCCCCGCCAGGTTCCTTTCTTCAGTGTAATTTCCCCCAGGAAAAACTGGGAAAGAAATCTCTCTGTATTTCAATTTCATCAGAAGGCCAATATATTAATATTTCTTCTGCTTCTTTTTGTTATATTCACTAGTTTGTTGAGTAGTATTATATATATCTACTTTATCATCTGTTTATGAACAATTAGGCTGCTTCCATACCTTGGCAATTGTAAATAATGCTACTATGAACATGGGGTTGCATGTATCTTTTCAGATTAGTGTTTTTGTTTCTTTCAGATATATACCCAGGAGTAGAATTGTTCGGTCTAAAATTCTAATCCAGGGAAGAAATAAGAAACAGAAGCAGAATTAGACTGGAATTAGAAAAAAGCCAGAATTAAAATAGAGATAATGAAGAAACACATTGGTTAACGGAGTTAGTTCTTTGTAACTGTTTTTTTGTACAAGAATAATGAGTCAGTCTTGTAACCACTATAACAATAATATGTGTCTACGTTTTAAGGTGTTCAAAGTATTTGGATGGATATGTGACATACCATAATCATTAAAAGAGTAATTAATATTAGGTTTGCAATCAATGCTTGATTATATGGGAGAATCTAATCTCCTAAATTGGACTCGGTGTTGTGCTTAGTTTTAGCATTTGTGACTCTGAGGTGCGTATGACGCATAGGCTTTGGTGCTTTGCTTACATAAGGAGCGGACTTATTTTTAGAAAAGTATCAATGGGTGAAATTATCAGAGCTGTGATGTGAGCTGACAAAACTGATATTTTGATATTTTCCTTTGACTGTCCCCACTCCATGCTGTTGCCTGATTGAGAGTCTCTTTCGCAAGCCTTTGCTTCGGGTGCCTGTCAGTCTGTGAGCTCTGTCTTCCAAAGACGAAGGGGTAAGCCTATTTTGGAACTTTTTTGTCTCGCCGCCCCCGGTTCTTCGGTCGCTCTGGAGATGCTTTCTGGAGAGCTGTCAGAGACGTGGACAGGGAGAAGCATTGGTGGTTCAGTGGTAGAACATTCGCTTCCCACGCGGGAGAGCCAGCCTCGATTCCCAGCCAATGCACAGTGCTTTTCTCTTTTTTTCCCTCCCCGACTTTTCATGCTTCCTCCTTGTTTGCGTGGTGCACAGTCACGTCCGAAAATCCCGTGCTTCTGGCCACCAGGAGTAGGAAAATGAGAACTAAAATCCTCAAGGCAGTTCTGAGCAGTAGACTCTAAGGAGTCGAGCTAAACTGGGGCTTTGCAGAGCCCTGTGGCCCTCAGGTGTTTGGGCATACAGAGTAGCCTTTGGCTCGCAGCGCAGCAGCCACCTTACTTTCAGTTTTTCTCCTGGAAGATCCTAGGAACCCAAAGAGCCATCAGGTCACTGATTCGCTCTCTGGACCTTGGGCTGACGGCTGGGCCACGTCTCACCGGAGAGCGAGAATCAAGAGAGGAAGGTCCCAAAAGAAGAGCATCTGTGGGGCCCAGCAGACACCTCAGTGTCCAGGGAGGCGCTAGCAGCCCAAGGAACAGGAAGGCATGTAGGGAGGAATCCGCGTGGACAGGAGGGGGGATTCGAAAAGGAAGCCTTGCACAGAGGTGAGGAGCGGTCTCTCGAGTCTGTGCACCGGACACTGTGCTAAATTTAACGTCGTCAGCCGCCTCGGTCTCTGCGTGTCCCAGGGGCCCGTCGGTGTTGCAGGAAGGACCCCGTGTACCTGGCAATGTGTGTCAACAGATGTTGGCCTGAAAATTTATATATATATATATTTTTTTTTTAAGGGAAAATGAGCAACAGAATCTGGGATATGTTTATCCGGTTTTATTTTATAGCTCTTGGAGGTTCCTTCTAAAGGATTCCGACTTGAGGGTACTAGGGGTGTGGCTGCCTTGAGAGACTAGGAGTGATTAATTTTCCCCCAAATCTGTGGAGGATTCCCCTACCTAACAGTAGGGGAATCAAAGATCAGTGACATTTTGGGAGTTACCCACCCTTTCTGTTTTAAAGAAAAACATGATTTATTCATTTTCAAGAGTTTCCATATTCTGAGATTGTCTTTCCACATTTTTAGTATAAAACGATGGCAATTCCTCAATTCCTCCCACACTTTAACAGGTAATAACCTTCTACCTCATCCCCACTCCTATTTTCTTCTTCTCCTTCTTCTTCACCAATCTGAATGTTATCTCATGTGGGTTTCCCTTTTAATGTCCCTTATTGGTAATGAATTTGAGCACCAATACATGTTTGTTAGCTACTTGGATTTTCTCATATAAGGGGTTCCCCCCGCAAAGATCTTTTTGATTTCACTATAGGTCTGTCTGTCTGTTTCTTCTTGTTTTGTAAGAATTCATTAAATATCTTCAGTACCAGTTGATTATGCTGACTGCAGGTACATTCGCCCAAGTTGTGACCTGTCTTTTTACTCTTTATTCTGTATTTTGATGAACAGAGATGCTTGATGTATTCAAATTGATCAGTCTCTTCATTAAGAATTAGTCTTTTTGTCTTATTTTTAAAATCCTTGCTTACCTTTGAGATCGTAGAAGTACCTTGCTACATAATACCAATTAAGATCATTTTAAGTTTCATTTCATTTTAGGTACTTAATCCACACTGAAATGATTTTGGTTACAGTAGAGGTAGGTGTCATATTTCATTCCTCCCCGCCCCCCCCCCCGCCCCGTCCCCTCCCCAGTGCATGTGATTGAACTGCATGCTACAATTGTTGAATATTTATAACGTTTTTAATACCTTTTCTTCTTAAACCCTTAATTTAGCTCAGTTCCTCTGATTTTTAAATTTTATATATACCAGATAAACTCAGTTCTCCTAATAATTCTAGTAATTTATCTTTCATATATGTAAATAATTATAGTATTCATTTTTCATCTTTACTTTTTTTTTCAAGTGTATACATGTCGATCCCAAACTCCCAGTCTATCCCTCCCCCCCCCACACCCTTCCCCCCTGGTAACCGTAATTTCATTCTCTAAGTCTATGAGTCTGTTTCTGTTTTGTAAATAAGTTCATTTGTATCTTTTTTTTAAAGATTCTGCATATAAGCGATATCATATGATATTTGTCTTCCTGTCTGACTTACTTCATTTAGTATGATGATCTCCAGGTCCATCCATGTTGCTGCAAATGGCATTATTTCATTCTTTTTAATAGCTGAGTAATATTCAATTGTACATATGTACCACATCTTTATCCATTCATCTGTTGATGGACACAGGTTGCTTCCATATTTTGGCAATTGTAAATAATGCTGCAATGAACACTGGGGTGCATGTATCCTTTTGAACCATGTTTTTCTCCAGATATATGCCCAGGATGGAATTGCTAGATGATATGGTAGCTCTAATTTTAGATTTTTAAGGAACCTCCATAGTGATCTCCATAGTGGCTGTATCAATTTACATTCCCACCAACAGTGCAAGAGAGTTCCCTTTTCTCCACACCCTCTCCAGCATTTATTGTTTGTAGATTTTTTGATAATGGTCATTCTGCCTGGTGTGAGGTGATATCTCATTGTAGTTTTGATTTGCATTTCTCTAATAATTAGCGATGTTGAGCATCTTTTCATGTGCCTCTTGGCCATCTGTATGTCTTCTTTGGAGTAATGTCTATTTAGGTCTTCTGCCCATATTTTGATTGGGTTATTTGATTTTTGGTCATCTTCACATCTTATACTGTTTCTTTTTTTTTCTTGCCTTTCCTCATTGGCTAAGATCTCCATCGCAGTGGTGAAAAGATGTGGTCAGAGTGAGGCCTATCTGTCTGATTCCTGATGATTCCTGATTGGTAAGGGTTGGGGGAGGGGGGAAAGCCAGTATTTTATCATCAGCTATAATGTTCGCTGAAGGTTTTTTGTGTGTTTCTTTTGTTTTTGTTTTTGAAACTACCCGTTAGCAGATTAGGTCTGTTCTCTTCTATACTATTATGTTTAAGTTTTAAAAAATGGAAAATCGATGGTGAAATTTTTCAAACACCTGTTCTGTATTTTAGTGATTATTATTTTTCTCCCTTACATTTTAATGTGGTAAATTAGATTAATTTATTTTCTAACAAGAATCAACTGTTTTTCAGGATAAGATCAATTTTGTCACAATATATATTTTTAATACATTGCTTGATTATTTTTTTAATTACAGCTATATTCAGCAATAAGACAGACCTATAATTTCTGTTTTTTACATTGCCGTTTTTTGGTTCCAATATAAACTCATAAAATAAGTTGGAGAAAATATGCCATCTTTTAATACTTTTGGAATTTATTTGCTCGGGAATCATTTCTTCTACTGAACTTTTTTGGTTCTGGAGCTCTCTTTGCAGGAAGATTTTTAAATTCTGATTTTAAAAAATTTAATGCTTGTAGGACTAGCTCATTTTCCCCCAGAATCATTATTGGAATATGTTCAGTTCCTCTCAAATTTTTAATTTGTTGGCATATATGTGTTTATGAGATTCATTTATTGTTCCCATATGTCTACAGGTTCAGCAGCAATGACTTCCTTCTTCTCTCTTAACAGTTTTATCAGTATTAATAGTCTTTTCAGAGCCAACCATTTATACTTTTTCTTCTGTATATTTATTTCTAATTTGAAAATTCCTGGTTTTATATATAATTTCTGCTCCTATCTGTTTTTGTTGTTGTCATTATTCTTTTTGTAACTTTATGAGATGGAGATTTAGCTCTTCAGAAATCAGCCTTAAATTTCATAATTTACATTTAAAGCTGTGTATTGTCCTCTAAAGACTGGCTTAGCTGCACCTTCTGCATATAGGTAGTATTTTCAGTTTTGTTTGATATAGAATATTTTCTAATTTTCACATCTGCTTTGATACAAGGATTGGTAGAAGTGTTTCTAAAATTCCAAATACATGAGATTTTGTTCTTATATTTTATAACTGAATTCTAGATACTAGTTGATTCTCTTGAAATGTTATTTGTAGACATCTCTACAGCCCCAGAATGAATATATTTTCCTCTGAATATGTTCTCCTCTAATAGGCTCTTGTGGTTTGTTACCAGCTGGGAAACAACACATCAAATTGTTCTCTTATGGTTTCTCAGACTACCCAGGCTGTGGGTACTCAAGGCTAAATCTGCTAGAGGTCAAGTCTGTGGCCACGATTTCTCATGAACTTTTAAAACTTTCTTTTTCTTTATACTGTTTGTGGCACCAAGGCTGCCTTTTCCAAAGAGCTCTGGGATTTGAAGGGACAGGACTAGATCGGATGACCCTTACCCCTGAGGGCTTAAGACTTTGGGGTCCCAACTTAATGTAGTGAGGACCTCCTATATGACTTCTAAAGTTAGTCTGGGACTAAAACTTGACTTCCATGTTTCCTGTACTCAAGGCCCCCTGGAACAGAATATGAAAGAAGCTATCTTGGCACTCCAACCTCAGAGTGTAAGCAGCTTTGATGCCTCTGCTTTTATTTTTTGCACTGGCACCTGCAAATGTTAGTGACAAGCTTGGCATCTACCATGGATCTATCTTTTTTAAAGCTACTGATCAAGCTTTTTAAAAAAAATCTCTCAGTTGAAACTGAAATAGGTTGTATTCTCTTACTTTGAAAACTATGTTTATAATCACTGAATGTATAGTATTTTAGAATTCCTATACTTTTTGGAGTAACACACCAGAAAAAGGAAGCATGGTGAGAACATCCATCACCACTTGCCTACTGGCCTGCTGGAACCAGATTGTGTTCTGCACCTCCAACACATCCATGCTACATCCACTAGCTCTCCCTAAAAAGTGGTCTCTTGATGTCATATTGCCCACAATCCCTAGGTTTGAGTACAAACAAACAAAAGTACCTTTTGCCCTCAGTTTGACAATGCAAGGAAGAAAGATCCACAGTCTCTATACATGAGCTAAAAGACACTTGGGCAAGGGACTCTGGGATTCGTTACACATTTGACAGCCCTATGGGGGAGGGAGGACATGGGCACCATGTGGGAATGTCCTCTTGGGTCCACATGATCCTTGCCTAATGGAAGAAGGCACAGCTAGAAGAGTGCAAGAGTGAGGCCCATGGCAGATCTCTTCTTCCTTGGCTCCAAGCACAAATTGGGTAGACAAGCATATGAACAAGGAAAGCACTAACTTTCCCCAAGATACAGTGATATACTTGTGTTGTTGTTGCCAACCATTTTATTAGGATGTTGTTACCTAAGAACTGAAGAAAGGACACAAAACAGAAGAGAGTGAGAAAAAATTCTCCATTTTAGCTAATCCAGGGTATTGTGCCAATTACCTAGAGTCCTTGAACTGAGACAGTAACAAGTGAAGGCAATTGGCCCCAAGCATTTGATTGTTGGAAAATTTTTGTTAAAGGTATTTAACACTGACAGATTGGCTACAGGGTGGAAAAAAGGACAGTGTCTATCCTACAGAATTGCCAAGGATTTACAAGTAAGAACTTTCTACATTATTATTTTTTATATGAATTTATTTATTTTATTTATTTATTTTTGGCTGCGTTGGGTCTTCGTTGCTGAGTGCGGGCTCTAGGTGCGCGGGCTTCAGCAGTTGTGGCTCACAGGCGTTAGAGTGCAGGCTAAGTAGTTGTGGCATACGGGCTTAGTTGCTCCGCGGCATGTGGGATCTTCATGGACCAGGGCTCGAACCCGTGTCCCCTGAATTGGCAAGAGGATTCTTAACCACTGCGACACAGGGAAGCCCTACAGCATTATTTTTGATACTAAAATATCAGAAGCAATTTATTATTCAAAAATTATATGGTGTTTAAATGTGCATTAATATATTCAGACAATTAAAATGCAATTGTTAAAAAGGGAGTTAGACAATCCTGATGATTCAGATGATGTTACTGATAAAATAATGAGATCAAAATTTTTGAGCATTTGTGGCACTCTTACATACATTTCCTTATTTGAAGCTCAGAACAACCCAGGAAAATGTATAATCCATGGTAGAGGGTGAGAGGTTCCGAGGCACAAAAGGAAGATAAGTACTCAAGGAACACCAAGATAGAAAACGACAGGGGAAGGAGGAGAAGAGGAGGAAGAGGCGGAGGCGGAAACAGCTGGATAACCCTGGTCGAGAGAGGGCGCTCTTGCTCCACAAGCCTCTCTGCGACCACAGGTATCAGGACTGCCAGCTTCTTGGAAGAATCACCCTCTTTCACTCTTGTCTGAGACAAGACACTGAAGAACGCCTCGTCCTAAATGATTTCTCCTCTCAAGAACCGGCCGACAGAAGTGTCGCTCCGAAGTGGTCCATCGAGCAGGGTCCGGGCTTCTGCTGGATCATTTCCCGGGTGTCTCTTCTGGGTAAGAGTGGACCCTGCAGGATTTCCTGCTGTTCCCTGAGAGGAAGTGGGAGAGACGCCAACTTGGCCGGTTCCGTGGGCCGCGTGCGACCCAGGTCCCTCAAGTAAGAGGGACGATTCCAGGCTCCTGAGCCGGGCCCCTCAATGGGCTGTGCCAAAAGAACCAGCATAAGAACGGGTTGCCTCCTGTCGCCGCAGGTTCTCTCTCCTCCCGTTGTTAGAAAACGTTGATTCAGCTCTCTTCATAAGCACTGGAGAAGGGACTGGGTCATTACGCATGGGTTAGGGGGTGATAGGGTACAGCTTACTGTCCCCAAGAACGCAGCTGGGGTGGAACGGGAGGAAGGAGAAGGGAAAGCCGGGTGAGAGACCAAAAGAGTTGGCTAACCCGGGGCAGGGATACAGCGCTCTGGCCCCCGGAGCCTCCTTGCGAAGGCAGGCCTCTGGCCTCCATGTTCCTGGAAGGGGTGCCGATCTGGCCCCAAAGGGACTGTGGAGCTCGAGGCCTTTGGGTGACTTCTCCCACACTTCCCCACCACCCCCACCATGTGGCCTTTCTCTTGCAGATGCCTGCCGGCAAGCCTGCAGACTGGAGGCCTGAAGCAGGTAGCAGGGCCCATCCATACACTTCGGTCCCGGAATAGGAAAGCCAGGAAGATGTGTGTTGGAGCCCTGGGTGTGGGGAGCCTCTCGCCCTGGGCCTGAGCCAGTGGAGTGCAGTGAGGCACCACGGAAGAGAACTCCCCTGCCGTACACAGAGAGATAGCGGAGAGCGCAAATACATACCCCTACTAGCGCAAATTCCGAGGTCAAGTTTCCCACATTTGGGGAAATCTCTAAAGTCAGCACTACCTGAGTGCAATGGACAAGCGTCGCACTGGGAAAGCCACCATCGTGATCATGGCATCTTTCCTGCCAGGTAACTAGGGGCACATACCCCGCAGGCACAGTGCAGCCTCCCACCCCTCCAAGGTTCACTCAGGGTCGCCACCCTCCCTTCCACCCGCCCCACGCTGTTTTTCTAAACCGTTTTCCTCAAAGGAATTCAAGCGAAGACCTCCCCTCCCACATCTCCTCCCCAATCTCCCCCCAACACACACACACACACACACACACACACACACACACACACACACACACACACATACAGGAGAACTCACTGCACAGCTCACAACACCGACCACCTTTCAGCAGCGGCTCCAAACAGACCAACCCGCAGCCATTGCGCTGTCTCAACAGTTCTCTGCCCTTGCTTAACTGAGGAGTGCGTGGAGACGGCAAAGGCCTGGGAGGCCGGAAGGGGGCGCTGATGCCGTGCCAGTCATTGGTCTGCACATGTCGCCGCTCCAAACACCCCAGGTCTGGGTCTCTGTCTCGGAGAGACGCCTCGGGAGGATCCACCTGCACAGCGACTGACCACCCGACGCTGTTTCCTTTTCCTGGGAAGGCTAAGCCAAGGTCGTCCTGGATCACAAAGGAAGATAGCTTAACGGCCAGAAGTTATAAGAAAATATTCTTGACATTTTTATTCATTAGGGAAATGCTCATTAATACTATACGGAGATATCATTACACACCCTCCAGCATGGCTATATTTAAAAGAATTACTACACCAAATGCTGACAAGAATGCAGAGAAATTCCAACCATAGTTACTGGTTTGAAACCATTCTAGAGTATTTGTCAGTTTCTAATAAAGTTAATCTTGTTCCTACTCCATGACCCAGCAGTCGCAGTACTTCTATGAATGCACAAGTATACAAAAAGATTGGTATAGAATATTCATCAAAACACCAAGAATATTCACCAAATAACAACAAATAACACCAAAATTACTCCGACAATACCAAAATTAAGAAGTGATATACACGATAATATAGTTATGTTTAATGAACATAATGTTGTATTTAAAAAGCCAGATACAAAAAAAAAATACATTCATTCATTTGAATTTCAATAGCAGGCAATAGTAATTTCGGCAAGAGACCTCAAAATAGTAATCAACTAAGAGAGAGAAGGTAGGAATTGCCTGGAAAGAGGCTCAGCGGACATTTCTGGGATGATGGCAATATTCTATAACTTGATCTGGGTAATAGTTACATTTGCTAAAATTCAAAAAACTGTGCTTTAAAGATTTGTGCTTTTAACTCTATGTGAACTGTAGCTCAATGATTTACTGTTCCCATAAAAATTAGTGGATGATGGATGGAGACAAGCTGGTGTAGATGATGACAACTAGCTTGCATTTTATTGTAAACTCATTAAAACCTCGTTTTCGTTTAGAAAAAAACCCAACACTGATACTGGAATGATCTTTACCAGAAAAACGGTCATGACGGCACTGTTTAATTAGCGGAACGTACAGACAAGGCTCCTTGAGAGGCTGTATTTCACCCTTAGAGACATTTTCTGTTCAGAGGTGAGACAACGCCACCCGCAGGTTTGTGCACCGTGGGATTTACTCCTCTCCTGACCGCATCGCGCTGTGTGGCCGGCGGCATACTCTGCTCTCTGACCGCTTCTTAAGGGGCGTAGCTGGTGCTGGCATTAAAAGCAAACCGAGCAGAAACTAACACACCATTGTAAATCAATTATAATCCAATAAAGATGTTTAAAAAAAAAAAAAGCAAACCGAGAGACCAGTCACAGACACCATCCTACTATAGCTCAGATTTGAGCCGAGATTACTGCGGCCACCACATAGTATTAACCACCATACGGTCATGATGCGCCACAGGCAGGCTGGCAGTCACTGCACTTCCCGTAATTTTTTGAAGGTAAATATATCCACACTGCTTTTGCTGTTTTACTCTTGGACACCTACAGATGTTCGTGCTTTTCTCTCTTTCATGCTCTTCTCCGATTCTCCCTCTCCATTCTGCTACTTAATAAAAGCAATTTTTATTTCTCAGGATCTGGCCCGAGCCTCCTCACGGGCTTCCTGGGAGGTCTCGCTGTCTCATCCATGCCTCTGCTTGCTTTCGCTCCTTTTCACGTTTCCTTTTGACCTGATCTTTTTTCCGACGCAGCCATACCAAGCACACCTACTAAACCTGCGGGGCAGATGGTCGGGTGAAGGCGGAGCAAACGGGGAGCCGTCACGGAGCCCACCCGGCATTCAGCTTCCCTTGGGCCCCACTCGGCTCAGGCCTGGGGGCTCGTGGCCCCGGGCGTCTCCGGGGCGCTGGCATCTGCGGCGGGTGTGGAGCAAGACGCGGCGGGGACGCTCAGCTGCCCTTCTGCCTTCGGAATCGCCCGACGCACGGCTTTCCCACGGGTTTCTCCGGTTTTCCCGGGCTCTTTTGAGCAGGTACGACTGCACTGCTAAAGGCGGGTGCCTCGGCATAGAGTGGAAGGCGTGCTTGATCTCGCTGGGGATGAGGTGAGGGAGAAGAGAGAGAAAGTGACCTAAAGGTATCTCTGTGGTGCAACCGGTTAGCGCGTTAGGCTATTAACTCAAAGGTTGCTTGTTCAAGCCTATTCTGGGAGGCATCTTCCTGGCATCTATGACTCGGGGTCCTCCCTTTTCTATACACTTTCTCCCTCAAAGGCCGAGGCAGGCTCCTCTACTACTATGTTCCTGTATCCTGTATTTTTTGCACAACAGGAGGATCTAGCTAAACCCAGATCATCATCGATCCTCCGAGAGGAGCTCAGGAGGAAAACAGGTCACTGGGAATTGAGGAATCCTCAAGAGTAGACTCATCACTACCCTGTGAATTCCTGTAATCAGTGAAGTTTCTTCCATTGTCTGTATAGTATTTATTTACCCCTTTGCATATACTTTGAAATTAATTTGGTTCTATGCTTTTATTATTACATGTAATGCTGCTGTCATCATTCTTGTACACATGTCCATAGGGTAGAAAGCCAGAAGAGCAATTGCTCTATCATAGATTCTACCTAGTTTTGTATATGATTCCATTTTCTTGCCTTTGTTGACTTACTAGCTACAACTCTTGTTATTTCAGCAATTGCTTTAGGCTTTAGAGCAGACATCTGTAACTTACCACAGTCTGCCTTCAAGTGAAGTCATACCAGTTCACATTTCTCCCCTGCCTGCCTTTACACTTTTGTTGCCATGCATTTTACTTTGCATATGTTATAAACCCAAGGTTTATAACCATCCAAATAATAACAATCCAAGGTTATTACTTTTCTTTAAAATGTCCCATGTTTTCACCAGCCCTGGGACTGGCTGGACCCTGGCCCCGCCCACTAGCAGGCCAACACAAGTATCGGGACACCCGGAACCCCCACAGTCAGCTGTGTCGGGAACCAGCCCCACCCACCAGCAGTCTGACACCAGCTCTGGGACTCCTGGGCCTTGCAGCCAAACCCCAGGACCCAGCTCTGCCCACCAGTGGGCCAGCACTAGCAGTAGCCCTAGCACCTGGCTTCACCCACCAGTGAGCCAGCACTAGCCCCCGCCACCCCCCCCACGGGGGTCCACAGCCAGTTGCCTCTTGACCCGGCAGTGCCAAGTAGCGGCTGCAGATTCCAAACAAGGTAGGGCCTGACAACCAAAGAGACGGGGACCAACTAATCCTACCAGACCATGCACTGCGGTCAGCCAGGCACAACAGAAGGACCCATGCAGCCCACATACAGGGCACCCCTAGAGCATATAGATCTGGTGATGAGAGGGGTAGTGTGCTGCTAGTACCCACAGGAAGTCGCCTACAAATGGCCACTTCTCCAAGGCCAGGAAATGTAAACAACCTACCAGACACATAGAAATAAAAAAAGTACATTAGGCAAAATGAGGTGACAGAGGAATATGTTCCAAATGAAGAAACAAGATAAAACCCCAGAATAACTAAGTAAAGTGGAGATAGGCTGTCTACCCCAGTAAAAGTTAGGTTTTAGAGATGCAGAGAGCAGAAAAAAGGCGATTCCCAGAGCCCAGGTCTGAATGCAGCTCATCACGCTTCACCACTGCCCACCTGGGAGACGCTTTGGGCTCTGAGGCCAGGCCACAAGGTAACAGGCTGGGTTCCATCCTACTCTAGCTTTAGCGCTGTGTGCAACAGAGCCAAGTCATGCTCTCTTTCTGAACCTCTCTTTCCTTAGGAGTCAGGGGCAGGCTTAGTTCTCAGCGGGTGATGATGAGTGGATCTGTCTACTTTCTGATCTCTGATGTGGCTCTGGGGGCTCTCCTGATAAAGGCACGTTACCGGCTCCTTTTCCTCCCCGACCCGCTCAATTCGTGGAGCCTGAAATTCTTCATCTTCGTGTCTGGCTCGAGCCCCTGGTGCAGAGTTGAATTCGTCCTCTTTTCTTCTGTCACGCAAATCAAATTGTTTCGCAAGTGTGCTGGGGTGAGGGAAAGCCAAGGTTGCTTCACAGGGATGCATTTCTTGGTTTTCACAGACATAATACGTATCAGCGTGCAGAGGAGATTTAGGCACCAGATGAGAAAGTGAGGGGATTTCCAGATTTAAAGATAACCTGAAGTGGGCCTTCTCCTGTGCCCTCCTTGGAATGTCTGTGGGCTGGTCTCCAAAGTGACTCAGAGGAGAGAAAGGAGGGCTGGCTCCTAGTACTGAGTAGGCTTCAGGTGGTAACGGAACTCCTCCTGGGTTTGGGGAGAGAAAAACGCAGCTACAAATTCTGCCACAACCCATCCCACTCGCCCCCTTTCTGGTTTTTAAACGAGAATGTAAGTTTCAGGGACAATAAAAAGGGGGGGGAAGGGAACGCTTATTTGTTTCCGCCCGGTTTCGAACCGGGGACCCGGGGACCTTTCGCATGTTAGGCGAACGTAATAAACACTACACTACGGAAACCACGGGAGCACAGGTGCTTAAAAACAACATCCAAGGGCTTCCCTGGTGGCGCAGTGGTTGAGAGTCCGCCTGCCGATGCAGAAAAAGCGGGTTCGTGCCCCGGTCCGGGAAGATCCCACATGTCGCAGAGCGGCTGAGCCCGTGAGCCATAGCCGCTGAGCCTGCGCGTCCGGAGCCTGTGCTCCGCAACCGGAGAGGCCACAATAGTGAGAAGCCCGCGTACCGCAAAACAAAACAAACAAAAAAATCCAAGAAATGTATTATGTCTTGCCACAACTGGCCCACCAAAAAAAAAAACGATCCTGGGAGCACCTGCGATCTCTCAGGCAAGTACACTGCAGCTCCCGAGAGGTGTTAGCTTAGGGTTCCTCACCTCCCGCGAAGCAAGGTCCCTGGGGCTCCCACAGTCTAGATTCAGGCTCCCACATCCAAGGGTCTCCAGTTCCTCAGCCTAGCGCCGGAGATCAGGGATCCCCCCGCAGACTCCCCAGCTCCCTGAAGCCTCGGGAGCAGGGGGTTAGGTGCGTCTAGGCCTCAGGCGACCCAGCCTCACAGCAGCGTGGACACCGCCCCTCCAGGGCTGTAGACCCGCGCCTTGGTGGCCCTTTTCACGGAGCCGGCGGTCAGTGCGCTCGGCTCTTGGAAATGAGCGGTGCTTCGAATTCACCCAGGACCCATAGGAGTCGCCCTCGCCTCCATCCCTCCCTCCCTCCCTCCCTCCCTCTCCCCTCCCACTCCACTGCCTCCCTCCCCTCTGCTCTGGTGCGCCTGACCCGCGCGCTCCTTCTTCATAAGCACTTTCGCAGCAGCATTTCTCCGGTGTCCTTTCCTGCAAAGGGGCTTCCTCAGGTTCCTGGCGCTGTGGCTTATTCTAGTCGTCTAGTTGAAGTCCAGTACTTTAATCACACTTTCACGTTTAGCAGGAACCGTAGCAAAGGCTGACGTCTCAGGTCATTTGGCTGTTGGAAAAACATCGAACATCAGCGCAGGGGAGAGCCGAATAAAACACCGCCTGAAGCTCCTCTACAGCCTAAAGAGAACAGATTCCAGGTTTCTGAAGTGGCAAGAGGGGCCTCCTCACGAAGACAAAGCTTCCTCCTGTCCTTGGAGGACAGGTCCCGCAGAAGCTGGTTTTGAAGGAGATGCCAAAGGAAAGGAGCAACAGTAGCCTAACCAGTGATCTTGAGTTGAGATGTCTGTAAGTTACTCTCAAATGGTGTAGCAAATCATGTATATGGAGAGAGAGTGAGAAAGCAAGCTTGGAAAATGTTAACTGTGAGATTAGGTACAGAATAGACAATGTTAGTGTTTCAAAATTTTTGTATATTTAAAAGGTTTTATGTTTTTGTTTTCTTAATGAGTTTTTAAAAGTTAAGTCCCAGGTTCTCTTTGGATGAAAACTCCATATATGAGACACTAGGTTTCTGAAATAAAGGAAGAAAAGAGTGGAGTGGAGGGCAGAAGCCCTGGTGGTTCATCACATTTCCTCTCCCCCACATGGAGGGTGCCTGGCAATAGGAACCCTGAGGAGGGTCTTGCATCGCCCTTCTGGCAAACTACCTCTGTTCGGGAAGAGGAAGATTTAACGCAATTTAGAGCTTTGCTGACCTGGAATCGAATTCGGGCCGCAGCAGTAAAACGCCAAATTGTAGCTACCAGGCAACCAGACATAACAAACCTCCATAATTTGGCTTCTCCAGTTGAAAACTGTAAGAGTAAGGTTAGATTTTTGAGAATGGCAGAGCAGAAAAGGAGGCGATTTTCAGCGGCCCGCGGCTGAAGGCAGCTGTGAAAGGCTCCCAGCCCTTGCACCGC
Source organism: Pseudorca crassidens (assembly GCF_039906515.1). Lineage (NCBI taxonomy): Eukaryota > Metazoa > Chordata > Mammalia > Artiodactyla > Delphinidae > Pseudorca > Pseudorca crassidens. Next base: position 107,320,801 of record NC_090297.1, on the reverse strand, counting down.
TGCTCATCACTTTTCACCTCTCCAGTTCTGGGTGACGCTTTGGGCTCTGAGGCTAGGCCGCAAGGTAACTGGCTGGGTTCCATCCTGGTCTAGCTTTAGCGCTGTGTGCGGCAGAGCCAAGGTCATGCTCTCTTTCTGAACCTCGGTTTCCTTATGTGTCAGGTGCTGACTTGGCTCTCAGCAGCTGATGAGCGATTCCGTCTACTTCCTGATCTCTGAGCTCACTACAGGGGCTCTCCTGATAATGGCACGTGTAAGGACTCCTTTACGTGCCCCTACCAGCTGCAATTCTGGAGCCTGAAATTCGTCTACGTGTCTTTGGGTCGAGCACCCGGTGCGGAGTTGGGTCGGTCTCTCTTGTTCTGTCACGCAAATCAACGTGTTCCGCAAGCGTGCTGAGGTGGGGTAAGCAAGTGAGCTTCACAGGGATAAACTTCTTGTTTCCAGAGACAAAATACGTGTCAGCCTGTAGAGGAGATTTAGGCGCCACATGAGAAGGTGAGGGGATTTCCGAATGTAAAGATAACCTTAACTTGGCTTTGTCCTGTGCCCTTCTTGGTCTGTCTGTGGCCTTGTCTTCAAAGTGACACAGAGCAGACAAAGGAGGGATGATTGCTAGTGCTGAGTAGGCTTTCAGGCAATAAGGGAACTCCTCCTGTATTTCGGAAGGATAAAAATACAGCTGCACGCGCTACCTCAATCCATCCCACTCGCCCCGTTTTTTGGTGTTTAAACGTGAATGTTAGTTTCAGAAAAGAATCGACGTGTTTCCGCCTGGTTTCGAACCAGGGACCTTTCGCGTGTTAGGCGAACGTGATAACCACTACACTACGGAAACAGCTCTTCCTCTGGTTTTTAAGGACACTTTCAAGAACTGTATCTCTTGCCACGACTGGCCACAAATATTTTCGAAAGCAAAAGACCCTGGGAGCACAGGCGAGCCCTCAGGTAAGGAGACTGAAGCTCCCGAGAGGCCCTAGTTTAGGGATCTTCGCCTCCCCCGAAGCGAGGTCCCTGGGGCCCTCACAGCTTCACTTCCCAATCCCGCATCCAACACACAGCTATGCACCGAGTGCAGGGATCGCCCCCGCGGACTCTCCAGCTCCCGGAAGCCCCAGGAGCCGGGGGTTAGGTGAGCCTGAGCTCCAGGCGACCTCGCATCCCAGCAGCGTGGACACCACCCCTCCAAGGCTGCGGACCCGCGCCTCGGTGGCCCTTTTCACGGCGCAGGCGGTCAGTGCTCTGGGCTCTCGGAAATGATCGATGCTTCGAATCCACCCGGGAACCATAGGACCCGCCCTCCCCTCCCTCCCCTCTGCTCCTTCCTCGAAAGCCCTTTCGTAGCAGCCCTTCTCCGGCGTCTCCCGGCAAACGGGCTTCCTCAGGTTCCTGCCGCTGTGGCTTATTCTAGTCGTCTAGCTGAAGTCCAATACTTTAATCACACTTTCACGCTTAGCAGGAACCGTAGCAAAGGCTGACGTCTCAGGTCATTTGAATGTTGGAAAAACATCGAACGTCAACGCAGGCCGAGCCGCGCTTCCCGGCCTGTAATGACTTCGTTTGAAGACCAGGCCCAGCAGAAAGCCGCGGAGGACGCAGGCGCGGTCCACGCCGATCTCACGACTGTTCATTCCTCCCTCGTCGTACGTGACATTCTTCTTGAGCAACAGTTTTGTTTTACCTTTTACAATGTCTGAAACGTCTTTTATTTGCCTTTTATAATTTTCCAGTTCAACAGGTCATAGAGAGCGAATTTTAACCTAGGAAGACAAAGAGGTAAAGGCGGTTTTGCCAGAAAGCCAGTGTCTGGAGGGGGTTTCGTGTTCACCTCACAGCACACGGCCAGCAGGCAGACGACTTTCTTTTTGCTGAAAAACTTTAATGCAACGTTGTCTGTCTGTGTGTCTGTGTCTCCCTGTCTGGTTTCCTTTAAAAGTAAAGCTTTACAAGTGTGGGGAAGCACGTGTCATTTTCTCCAGTCTTTGTTTTCCTTATTTCTTATTGTGGCGGTCATCGCGTTTCCTTCACACGTGAGGTTCAAGTGCTGCGACCCCGAGGAAGGCGCGGGCAGCGTGCGCACTGACCCCCAAGCCGCGGGGCTCTGCCTTGTTGCGCGCCGACTCCAAGTGCCGTCGAGGGTGCGACCGGACTGCAGCATCCTCGCCAGCGCTGGAGGGCTGAGTCCCCAAAGAGGCGGACTTGAAAATAGCTTTAGATCAGGACATTTCATGAGATTTTCCCCCTTTTCCCTCCCCTCCAGGTTCCAGTTTTCACCTCCCACGCGCAGCCAGAGGAACGGATTCGCCGTCTTTCGGTCGCGTCCGGCGCGCTGCCGTCCCACGTGGACAGGACGAGGGGGCGGTCGTCCTTTCCCCGACAGGGGCGGAGGGACAGCGGGCCCCCGAGGGACCACAAACACACACCCGCGCCGCTGGGCCCCGCAAACCCGATCAGGCGGCCCCTGGAGCCTCCCTGCAGCCGCAAGGGAAGGCGCGGGGCTCCAGAGCCGGCGAGAGGAGCACGCTGAGGGCACCCGGCCCCGGCCCTGGCCTCGAGGACGGGCCCGGAAGATGGACGCAGCCCAGGAAAAAGCGCAAGGGTCGCCCAACGCCCCCATCCGAGGTTCAGGGTGAGGGAGCCGAGGGTTACACTGATTTCCCCGCCTTTATCAGGAGAGTCGTTTGCTCAAGTCCAGAGTCTCGGAAAGGAGGGACTGTGTGAGCCAAAGTCCACCTGGACCGAGAAGCAAACACGAAGTCCTAACTAACTGCATGTGGAGTCTGAGATAAACGCTGCGTGAGAGACAACTCTTGGTCGGAGCCTTAGGACCTGGAGTTGGCGTCATCTAAGGCGGGAGAACGGCAGGCGCCGCAGGTAGTGAGGGGAAGACCCGGAATCCAGGTCTGGGCGCGCAGCCTTGTTTGAAAGCGTTTTCCGTCCAGCCGTCCCCGATCCTGCATCCGCCGGGAGTCTTTTATGGTGTTGGGGATCCCGGGGTTTCATCCCGCGCGCCTCCCCTCCTGTCTCTACAGCCCCTGCCCCGGCGGCCTGCTCTCCACACGCGGTCGCCTGGCAAAGGGGTGGCTCCAGGGCAGTTCTGAGGTGCGGCCCAGACGGGGCAACTCACTGGGGACTTGCGGCCCCGGCGGGCCTCGCGGGCGCGTCCACTGTCCCGCAGAGCGCTCGGCCTTTCGCGTGGGGCTCCTCTTTTGGAGAAAGCAGGGAGGGAACGTTCTTCGGGTACAGTTCCTTGGAGGGAGGTGTGGCACTCAGAACAGGAGGGCCGGAGATAGTACACACTCATTATAGGCTTCCTACCATCACTTACAAGTCGTCTTGCGAGTAGCTCCCTGGTGGTCTAGTGGTTAGGATTCGGCGCTTTCACCGCCGCGGCCCGGGTTCGATTCCCGGTCAGGGAGATTTAGGTTTTGTTGTGTTGGTTTTTCTCCCTTCTTCTTTGTGGCATCTCAGCACCCAGCAGTCTTCACTTCCTCCTCACAAGTGTTATGTACCCCAAGGTGCAGATGCAGTAGATCTCTGCACTGAATCCTTAAGCCAGTGAGGTGGGCCCCAGGTCCAAGGCTTCTCCCAGGCTGGGAGAGGGGAGGTGTGATGAGCATCCTGGGCAGCCCCTCGCCTCCACGCCTTCCTTCATTTCAGATACTACAGTCTCACTTTCAGGGTCCATCTAAAGAGAACTCGCGACCTGAGTATGAATTACTCCTTTAAAAAAACAAAAAAACCCACAAAACTTTGACACCTACGAAAATTTGCAAGAATAGTAACAGCATATATTCTTCAGCAAAACGCACATTTTCCCACATTTGCTTTCTCAGTCTCTCTCCATGTACATAATTTGCTACACCATTTGAGAGTAACTTGCAGACATCTCAACTCAAGATCACTGGGCTGCTGTTGCTTCCTTCTTTGCCGTGTCCCTCAAAACCAGCTTTTGTGGCATCTGTCCTCTAAGGCCAGGGTAAGATTTTGTCCTGGCGAGGAGGTCCCTCTTGCCCTGTTCTCTGTGGGCTATAAGAAGCTTCAGGTGGAAATTTATTCCACTCTTCCTGATAGTGCAGGCCAGGCACACCTTGAGCTTGTAGGAGGAACATGTCTATGCTGGTATTCCCCCCAGGACCTGCTGCCCTGTGGACTCTGCTTTGTTGCTTTGGTGGGCTGTGGAGTCTTGAGTCCACTGCCCAGTGGAACCACCTACCTTGGGAGAGACCCTTCAGGGAAGTGCAGCTGCCCCCTTGCTTCTTGCCTGGCTCTCTCTCCTGCTAGGATTTTCGTTTGTTTGTTTATAACAATTTACTTTACTCACTTCCCCTCTCTCCTCCTCCTTCCCCTCTGGTAACCATTACTCTGTTCTCTGTACCTATGTGTTTCTTTTTGTATGGTTTGTTCATTCACTTAAATTTTTTTAATTCCACATATGGGTGAAATCACACGGTATTTGTCTTTATTTACCTGACTTATTTCACTTAGCATAATACCCTGAAGTCCATCCATGTTGTAGCAAATGGCAAGATTTCTTTTTTTTTAAAGGCTGAATAGTACTCCATTGTGTATGTATGCCACATTTTCTTTATACATTCACCTGTTGATGGACACTTGGGTTGTTTCCATATCTTGGCTATTGTAAATTATGCTTTGATGTATGTATGGGTGTATATATCTATTCCAATGACTGGTTTTGTATTTTCTGGATAAATACCTAGAAGTGGAATAGCTGGATCATATGGCAGAGTCTTATTCTTACTTTTTTGCAGAATTCCCATACCGTTTTCCATAGTGGCTTCACCATTTTACATTCCTACCAACATTGTAAAGGGTTCTGACTCAACAAAAAGGTGAAGAATCTTTCTGAGGTGGGAGGATGAGGGGAGCAGGTGGAAAATTATCAAAAGTAGGGGATAATTCTCAAGAGCTTTCCAGAATTGTCTGTATCACTGCTGTCAGGTAGGTGGCTGCCTTGTAATAGTGGTGCTTAGTCTGTTTTTTTAAAAATAAGATAACCTCATTAAATTTTAAAAAAATATTTTGGAAATGTATTTTTGAGAATCTGGAGATTAGTAAGACAAGTTTCTGGCAGTACACAGCATTGTTCTACTCTAAATCACCCTGAAACTGTTAAGTGACTTTCATATATTTAGATTATTTAACATTTAATTACTGAATCCATGCTTTAATAACACAGGTAACAATGGTGCTTGGTCTTAAATGGTCCTGGCTCCAGTCTGAGGCAACCTGATTTGTGGTTCATATTCAACTGTGCCTCTCCCCAACATAGGGTAGTAACCAAGCTTCTATATCCAGGATCCCAGAGGAATCCAAGGACACGCTTGATTTTTTTCCCTTGTCCTTCCATAGACACCCTTGAGAAAAAGGATACATGAAAGTCTTTCACAAAAGCAGTTTCTGCCTGCTTTCCATCTGAGATACTTTCCTGTAAGAAGAACCAACCAAGGGAACAAACTTTAGTTGTCTTAAGGAAGCTTCTCTGTCTTTTATGCTTTCCTTAATCCTGAGTAAAATATCTCACTTGATGACCTGTAGCTCAACATAAATAAACAAATACACACATATGAAAGTAAATTAAAGACAGGAAACTAGATGACACAGGTATTGGGAAGATAGAAACGCAATTGCTCCCTTAGAAAACATCATTATCTACATCAAAACAAAGAATCAAAGTTGAAAGAAGAGAAAGCAGAGTCAACATGGTAGTCTGTGTTTCCTGGTCCTTGGCTTGGCCCTGCACTAGGTCGTGGCCCAGTGATGTGAATAATTGACACTTGGCTTCATGGCTGGTCTTCTGTCCAATTCAAACATGTAATCAAGGGCTGACTTGGAACAGATTTTCACCATTTTAAAGCAGCCAAATGCCCTGAGACCTTCAGCCTTGGCTAGGGGACTGTTTAAAACATGAAGCCCTGGTTAAAGTATTAGACTTGAAATTTGATTAAATAGAACAAAGTGACAAGAGCCAGAGAGAGCTCCTATTTCTGAGAGAAAGGCAAGAAAGAGGCACTGGAATTTGAAAGAAATGACCTGGCAGAGCAATGTCATGAAAAGGAAGGAAAAGGTGGGGGAGGGGAGGAGTCCCACAGTTCCTGGCTTGCAAGGAGCTGTCTCATGCCTCTGATGTGTGCACGTCCCCTAGCTCCTGCAGCTTCCGGGAGCTCCAAGGTCCAAGAGGTGAAAACTTTCAGTTGGTGTTCTGTTCTCAAATCAGGAGTCCTGACTGAGATGTGGGATTCTGAATCCAGGTTGTGAAAATCCTGGGCCCTTTCTTCCAGGGAAAGGCAATACAGCCCCAAAGCAAGAGCCTATGGAGTGCTGAGCTCTCATGGAGATATTGCTCCTGGTGTAGAATGCAGTTGAATTTTGGACATCACATGCCCTAAATTTGGACACAGCAGGCAGCACTGAATTCAGAAAGGAGTGGGGACACTACAGTGGAGAGGTTGCCTCAGCGTGAAAAATGTTCACTCAAAAACTGGGTAGAATCACCTTTTTTTTTAAAAAAAGACAATGTACTCTTTTCAGAAAGGTCATGTTTGAAATACAAGAAATATAAGAGACATCTTGCATCCTTGGACCCCAAAGGAACTCTAGAGATAGATCTAAGCTCACTGAACTAAGCAAGAGCTGGAAACAAGTTTGGAGCACACCAAGCCTGCCTCCCAGGGATGCACAGTTACAAAGAACCAAATGCTGGCAACATAAGAAAACTACTTTGAGGGCAAATTTTACCTTTAATTTCCAGAGCTTAGATGAAAATATTTCTATTATGTCCACCAACACTCTACTAATTAGGGCTTTTTGTTATCAGATTTAAATGATAAGGGCAAAGAGGATGAGATAACTGCTGAAATGACAGCAAAACTCAACCATGTAGGGAATCTACCTGAAAAGATTCAAAAGGAAGCTTTGATTCCAGGTAGGTTTATGCCACCAAACCCACTTAGTTGGTAGCCCAAGGGACTGGTGACCCTGAAGTCTTTGTACCATACTCTAGAATGTGCTTACAAGAACCTAGGCTTGTGTCTCTTTCATTCTCTCCTCTTTCAAACTTCTCTAGCTTTGGGAGCCTGGGGAGGCTTCAGACATTGGAGACATGACTGAGGAGGTCATGTCATGGAACACATTTTGGGGCTCATGAGAACACCTGTTAGTTAAATGATTTCAAGGCTAGACTGACAGTCAACTGCCCTCCCATAACTTGTTCCTTACCTCCCTCAGAATGAAAGCTTCTGTAAATTCCATCTACAAACTGAGAAGTGGAAACATTACTTCTCTTTGGTGGGAGTGATATGTCTTATGGATTCAGAAGCCTCCTTCCAACCAGTTTTGACTGCCATTTCTCCTCAGCCCCATGGTGAATGCAAAGGCTTCCATTTTAGCTTAACACCCAGAGCTAACTTCACAGCTGCCAGCAGTGTCACTTCAAATTTCTCTTTGTAGGGAAAGCAAATATTCAAGTGTTAGTTTTCTAAGCTTTTTTTTCTACAAAATACCCTGGGATGGACAAATTGCTCTTCTTTGAGTTGATGTCTATCCAGGGAACAAGCCTGTAGTAATGTCAACAATATCATAATTCTCCATTTACCTCCTGTTCCTGAGAGAGAGGGCCAGGGGCTTGAAGAAGGACATGCTGCAGGAGGGCAGGAATAAATGAAAATCTAATGAGAGGAAGTAGAAGGATGGTGAGGCAAGTGAGACAGAACACTGAGGCCTCCAAGGTGCTTCAAGCCTTGCCTTGTTTTGTTGAAAACCTAGGTAGTACCAATGCCTGGTTTAATATTTGGGAGGAGGGAGTAAGATGTGTGTTTGAGTTTGTGGGCGTGGGCACAAGAAAGTGGCGTGGTAGCAGAAATCCAGGATGCTGAAGTTCCTGGTCATCTTTGTGTAGTGCCATTGTTCTATGTTTAGCATTGTTGTAGTGACACCCTTGGTTAGAATTGAGTGATAATAAACGGAGTGGTTCCATATTATCTGGAATTGGATCTTGGACCCGACTAGATGTGAAATTATTAATGACCCTGATGTCAGAGACCATTTTCAGTTCATGGTATGCAGTAGCAAAACATTTTCCCAAATCATCGTCTGCAGACACCTGTATTTAGATTCTCACAGAAAGTAAGGATTAGAGTGGTCAAATAGTTGCTGCCAGAGAACATTTTAGTGAAGATATGAGTGTGACAGGTTGGTTACTTCCATGTAAACTGGAGGAATTGGGGAAACAAAATGATGAGCTCAAGGTTCTAAGTTCCTAGCTCAAGATTTAGGTTAGGGACCTGAAAGATTCTATAACCATATTTAAAACAAAACAAAACAAAACAACCTTCAAACCTTGTCTAGTAGTATCACTGTAGGCCCGAGCTCTGCAAACTAAACCTAAATTGAATTTCCAACATCACAGAATCTCTTATGTTAAAGTCAGGGAATTTATTAAGAAGGACTGGTATCATTGGGATGGGGTCTTATGGATAGATTCTGATGAAGGTGGGGCTCTTGAAACCCTAAATTGCCCCAAGCCTCAGGTTACCTGAGAAGCAGCCCTTCCTCCCTTGTTTGAGGAGGTTACATGAAGGAGGTTACCTCCACTTACCTGAAGAAGCTCGAAGGTCTCCCTATAACATCTGAGTAGTTGCTTTACATGGGTCTGCTGATCCTCCTCAGGACCTACTGCTACCATGTATCAGATTTGCTTTGTATCAGACTCATTTTTTAGAAGCAATGACAGAAAATTTTCCAGCCACAATTAACATTATAAACCACTGATCCAAGGAGTCAAATGATCCTCAAGCACTATAAACATGAAGAAGACCACACCTAGTCACATAATAATTAAATTGCTCAAATCAGTTGGGAAAAAAATCTCAAAGGCAGCCAGAGGGATAACACATGCTACATACAGAAAATAAATATAATGTCAGATATCTCATCAGAAGCACTGCAGCAAGTGAAAAAGACAGTGGAGCAACATCTTTAAAGAACTGAGAGAAAAAAGTCAACATGGAATTCTATGGCGCCTATCCTCAAAAAAGTCTTTCAACAATAAAGGTGAATAACGATATTTACAGACATACAATTGCTGAAAGACTTCATCACCAGCAACCCAAACCACAAGAAAGGTTAAAGTAGTCCTCCAGGAAGAAAGAAACTCACATCAGAGGGAAATCTCCATATGCACAAAGGGATGAAGGACAACAGAAATGGTATCTGCGTGAAAAATATATAACCTTTTTCCCCTTCTTATTTAAATCTCTTTAAAAACATGGGACAGTTAAAAGAAAAGTAATAACCTTGGGTTGTGGGGTTTATAACATACTCAAAGTAAAATGCATGACAACGATAGCATAAAGGCAAGCAGGGGAGAAAAGTGAAGACATCACTTGAAGGCAGGCTGTGGTAAGTTACAGACGTCTGCTCTAAAGCCTAAAGCAGTTGCTGAAATAACAAAATAAAGAGTTATAGCTAATAAGCCAACAAAGGGGAGAGAATGGAACCGTTTACAAAAAACCGTGTATATCTCATAAAACAATTGTGCATCAGGCACTCTAACCATAGGCATGTGTACAAGAATGATGACTGCAGTATTGTTCGTAATAATAAAAGCATATAAGCAAATTAATTTCAAAGTTATATGTAAAGGGCTCAATAAATACTAGTACAAACAAGGGACGAAACTTCACTGTTAAAAGGAACCCAGAGGTAACGATGAGATGACAAAGTGACCTACCTGTTTCCTTCAGAGCTCTTCTGTGAGGATCAGTGATGATCTCGGCTTAGGTTCTCTTGTTATGGAGAAGACATAGGTGAAAAGGAGGGTAACAGAGGCCTAGCTTCAAGTTTATGTGAAAGGATGTGCAAGACAGAAATAACTGCAAACCTTTTAATTACATCCTAAAAAAGCCAGGAGGGGCGTCTCTGACTGGGCTCGAACCACCAACCTTTACGATTAATAACCGACCGCACTCACCGATTGCGCCACAGAGACACCTGAACCTTACCTTCCCTCTCCCTGCTTCCCCACCTCATCCCACAGAGAGCAAGCACGCCTTCCACTTTAGGCGGAGCCACCCGCCTTTCGCAGGACAGTTGTATTGATTCCAAAGCCACGGAAAACCAGAGAAACTCGTGGGAAAGCCGTGCGTTGGGCGATTCCGAAGGCAGAAAGGCAGCCAAGCGTCCCCGCCGCGCCTTGCTCCACACCCGCCGCAGATGCCAGCGCCCCGGAGTCGTCCGGGGCCGCGACACCCCGGGCTTGAGCCGAGTGGGACTCAAGGGAAGCTGAATGCCCCATGGGCTCATAACGGTTCTTTCGGTTCTTTGCTCCGCCTTCACCCGACAGTCTGAGCCACTGGCGCTGCCCTCCCTCAGCTCAGCCAAGGTAGGTGGGCCGGGAGCCGGAAGAAGGCGGTGGGGAGGGTTGGTCAAAAGAGGAAATGTAAGGAGGAGGGAATGAAGCAAGAGAGGCAAGGAGAAAGCAAAGATACTTCCCAGGAGACCTGATCTGAGGCACCGGCTGGACGCAGGGGAGATGAGAAATGCATCAGAATGCGAAGGGAATAACGGAGGGAAGACGAGAGGGAAACTCACGAATACTTGCAGTTTTCAACAACAGAACAGCTAAATAATTGGAAGCAATTTATATTAAAAGTAGTAGCGCAAAAACTAGCCTCGCCGCTGGCTCAGTAGCGCGCCGTGATCGTATAGTGGTTAGTACTCTGCGTTGTGGCCGCAGCAACCTCGGTTCGAATCCGAGTCACGGCAGTGTTCCCCTTTTTTTCTGCGTTGTATCTGTTACCAGAACAACTCTTTAGTCACCAAACGGAGTAAAGTCAGGAGAACAGGGGTCAACCCAACAGTGCACTAGGCTGAAGCGCTCTGCACTTAAACCACGTCTCACCATTTAAGAGAAAATACCTAAAGATCAGGTTCAAGCTCTAAATGAAACTCGTGTGTGGCTTCGACGACGGAAATGGTGTAGTCTTATAGGGATTTTTTTTGTTGTTGTTGAAATATTTCAAACAGCAGTGAGGCTTTTTTACACAAAAAGAAACAGATTTTATTATTTTTTAACATCTTTATTGGAGTATAATTGCTTTACAATGGTGTGTTAGTTTCTGCTGTGTAACAAAGTGAGTCAGCTATGCATACACATATAACCCCATATCTCCTCCCTCTTGCGTCTCCCTCCCACTCTCCCTATCCCACACCTTTAGGAGGACACAAAGCACCAAGCTGATCTCCCTGTGCTATGCGGATGCTTCCCTCTAGCTATCTACTTTACATTTGGTAGTGTATATATGTCCATGCCATTCTCTCACTTCGTCCCAACTTCCCCTTCCCCCTCCCCGTGTCCTCAAGTCCATTCTCTACGTCTATGTCTTTACTCCTGTCCTGCCCCTAGGTTCTTCAAAACCTTTTTTTTTTTTTTTTAGATTCCACATATATGTGTTAGCATACGGTATTGGTTTTTCTCTTTCTGACTTACCTCACTCTGTATGACAGTCTCTAGGTCTATTCACCTCAGTACAAATAACTCAATTTTGTTTCTTTTTATGGCTGAGTAATATTCCATTGTATATATGTGCCACATCTTCCTCATCCGTTCATCTGTTGAGGGACCCTTAGGTTGCTTCCATGTCCTGGCTATTGTAAATAGAGCTGCAATGAACATTGTGGTACATGACTCTTTTTGAATTATGGTTTTCTCAGAGTATATGCTCAGTAGTGGGATTGCTGGGTCCTATGGTAGTTCTATTTTTAGATTTTTAAGGAACCTCCATACTGTTCTCTATAGTGGCTGTACCAATTCACATTCCCACCAACAGTGCAAGAGGGTTCCCTTTTCTCCACACCCTCTCCAGCATTTATTATTTGTAGATTTTTTGATGATGGCAATTTGACCAGTATGAGGTGATACTTCATTGTAGTTTTGATTTGCATTTCTCTGATGATTAATGATGTTGAGCATTCTTTCATGTGTTTGCTGGCAATCTATATATCTTCTTTGGAGAAATGTCTATTTAGGTCTTCTGCCCATTTTTGGATTGGGTTGTTTGTTTTTCTGATATTGAGCTGTATGAGCGGCTTGTAAATTTTGGAGATTAATCCTTCTTCAGTTGCTTCATTTGCAAATATTTTTTCCCATGCTGAGGGTTGTCTTTTCGTCTTGTTTATGGTTTCCTTTGCTGTGCAAAAGCTTTTAAGTTTCATTAGTTCCCATTTGTTTATTTTTGTTTTTCTTTCCATTTGTCTAGGAGGTGGGTCAAAAATGATCTTGCTGTGATTTATGTCATGGAGTGTTCTGCCTATGTTTTCCTCTAAGAGTTTAAGAGTATCTGGCCTTAAATTTAGGTCTTTAATCCATTTAGAGTTTATTTTTGTGTATGGTGTTAGGGAGGGTTCTAATTTCATTCTTTTACATGTAGCTGTCCAGTTTTCCCACCACCACTTATTGAAGAGGCTGCTTTTTTTCCATTGTATATTCTTGCCTCCTTTATCAAAGATAAGGTGACCATATATGCATGGGTTATCTCTGGGCTTTCTATCCTGTTCCACTGCTCTATATTTCTGTTTTTGTGCCAGTATCATACTGTGTTGATTACTGTAGCTTTGTGGTATAGTCTGAAGTCAGGGAGCCTGATTCCTCCCACTCCGTTTTTCTTTCTCAACATTGCTTTGGCTATTCGGGGTCTTTTGTGTTTCTATACAAATTGTGAAGTTTTTTGTTCTAGTTCTGTAAAAGATGCCATTGGTAGTTTGATAGAGATTGCACTAAATCTGTAGATTGCTTTGGGTAATATAATCATTTTCACAATATTGATTTTTCCAATACAAGAACATGGTATACCTCTCCATCTGTTTCTATCGTCTTTAATTTCTTTCATCAGTGTCTTATAGTTTCCTGCATGCAGGTCTTTTGTCTCCTTAGGTGGGTTTATTCCTAGGTATTTTATTCTTTTTGTTGTGATGGTAAATGGGAGAGTTTCCCTAATTTCTCTTTCATATTTTTCATCATTAGTATATAGGAATGTAAGAGATTTCTGTGCATTAATTTTGTATCCTGCTACTTTACCAAATTCATTGATTAGCTCTAGTAGTTTTCTGGTGGCATCTTTAGGATTCCCTATGTATAGTATAATGTCACCTGCAAACAGTGACAGTTTTACTTCTTTTCTGATTTGGATTCCTTTTATTTCCTTTTCTTCTCTGATTGCTGTGGCTAAAACTTCCAAAACTATGTTGAATAATAGTGGTGAGAGTGGGCAGTCTTGTCTTGTTCCTGATCTTAGTGAAAATGGTTTCAGTTTTTCACCATTGAGAACGATGTTGGCTGTGGGTTTGTCATATATGGCCTTTATTATGTTGAGGTAAGTTCCCTCTATGCATACTTTCTGGAGGGTTTTTATCATAAATCGGTGTTGAATTTTGTTGAAACCTTTTTCTACATCTATTGAGATGGTTTTTCTCCTTCAATTTGTTAATATGGTTTATCACATTGATTGATTTGCATATATTGAAGAATCCTTGCATTCCTAGGATAAACCCCACTTGATCATTGTGTATGGTGTGTTGTTGGATTCTGTTTGCTAGTATTTTGTTGAGGATTTTTGCATCTATGTTCATCAGTGATATTGGCCTGTAGTTTTCTTTCTTTGTGACATCTTTGTCTGGTTTTGGTATCAGGGTGATGGTGGCCTCATAGAATGGGTTTGGGAGTATTCCTCCCTCTGCTATATTTTGGAAGAGTTTGAGAAGGATAGATGTTAGCTCTTCTCTAAATATTTGATAGAATTTGCCTGTGAAGCCATCTGGTCCTGGGCTTTTGTTTTTTAGAAGATTTTTAATCACAGTTTCAATTTCAGTGCTTGTGATTGGTCTGTTTATATTTTCTATTTCTTCCCGGTTCATTCTTTGAAGGTTGTGCTTTTCTAAGAATTTGTCCATTTCTTCCAGGTTGTTTATTTTATTGGCATAGAGTTGCTTGTAGTAATCTCTCATGATCCTTTGTATTTCTGCAGAGTCAGTTGTTACTTCTCCTTTTTCATTTCTAATTCTGTTGATTTGAGTCTTCTCCCTTTCTTTCTTGATGAATCTGGCTAATGGTTTATCAATTTTGTTTATCTTCTCAAAGAAGCAGCTTTTAGTTTTATTGTTCTTTGTTATTGTTTCCTTCATTTCTTTTTCATTTATTTCTGAACTGATCTTTATGATTTCTTTCCTTCTGCCAACTTTGGGGGGGGTTTGTTTGTTTTCTTTGTCTAATTTCTTTAGGTGTAAGTTTAGGTTGTTTATTTGAGAAGTTCCTTGTTTCTTGAAGTAGGATTGTATTGCTATAAATTTCCCTCTTAGAACTGCTTTTGCTGCATCCTATAGGTTTTGGGTCTTTGTGTTTTCATTGTCATTTGTTTCTAGGTATTTTTTATTTCCTCTTTGCTTTCTTCAGTTATCTTTGGTTATTTAGTAGTGTATTGTTTAGCCTCCACGTGTTTGTAATTTTTACAGATTATTTCCTGTAATTGATACCTAGTCTCATAGAATTGTAGTCAGAAAATACACTTGATAAGAGTTCAATTTTCTTAAATTTACCAAGGCTTGATTTGTGACCCAAGATATGGTCCATCCTGAGGAATGTTCCATGAGCACTTGAGAAGATAGTGTATTCTGTTGTTTTTGGATGGAATGTCCTATAAATATCAATTAAATACATCTTGTTTAATGCATCATTTAAAGCTTGTGTTTCCTTATTTATTTTCATTTTGGATGATCTGTCCATTGGTGAAAGTGGGGTGTTAAAGTTCTCTGCTATTATTGTGTTACTGTTGATTTCCTCTTTTATGGCTGTTAGCATTTGCCTTATATATTGAGGTGCTCCTATGCTGGGTGCATAAATATTTACAATTGTTATATCTTCTTCTTGGATTGATCCCTTGATCATTATGTAGTGTCCTTCTTTGTCTCTTGTAATAGTCCTTATGTTAAAGTGTATTTTTTCTTATATGAGAATTGCTAGTCCACCTTTCTTTTGATTTCCATTTGCATGGAATATCTTTTTCCATCCCATCACTTTCAGTCTGTATGTGTCCCTAGGTCTGAAGTAGGTCTCTTGTAGACAGCATATATATGTGTCTTGTCTTTGTATCCATTCAGCCAGTTGTCTTTTGGTTGGAACATTTAATCCATTTACATTTAAGGTAGTGATCGATATGTATGTTCCTATTACCATTTTCTTAATTGTTTTGGGTTGTTTTTGTAGGTCGTTTCCTTCTCTTGTGTTTCCTGCCTGGAGAAGTTCCTTTAACATTTGTTGTAAAGCTGGTTTGGTGGTGCTGAATTCTCTTAGCTTTTACTTGTCTGTAAAGGTTTTAATTTCTCCTTCAAATATGAATGAGATCCTCGCTGGGTAAAGTAATCTTGGTTACAGGTTTTTCCCTTTCATCACTTTAAATATGTCTTTCCACTCCCTTCTGGCTTGCCAAGTTTCTGCTGAGAGATCAGCTGTTAACCTTATGGGGATTCCCTTGTATGCTATTTGTTGTTTTCCCCTTGCTGCCTTTAATATTTTTTCTTTGTATTTAATTTTTTTTTTTTTTTTTGCAGTACGTGGGCCTCTCACCATTGTGGCCTCTCCTGTTGCAGAGCACAGGCTCTGGATGCGCAGGCTCAGCGGCCATGGCTCACGGGCCCAGCCACTCTGCGGCATGTGGGATCTTCCTGGACTGGGGCACGAACCCGTGTCCCCTGCATCGGCAGGCAGACTCTCAACCACTGCACCACCAGGGAAGCCCTGTATTTAATTTTTGATAGTTTGATAAATATGTGTCTTGGCGTGTTTCTCATTGGATTTATCCTGTATGGGACTCTCTCTGCTTCCTGGACTTGATTGACTATTTCCTTTCCCATATTAGGGAAGTTTTCAACTATAATCTCTTCAAATATTTTCTCAGTCCCTTTCTTTTTCTCTACTTCTTCTGGGACCCCTATAATTCGAATGTTGGTGTGTTTAATATTGTCCCAGAAGTCTCTGAGACTGTCCTCAATTCTTTTCATTCTTTTTTCTTTATTCTGCTCTGCAGTAGTTATTTCCACTATTTTACCTTCCAGGTCACTTATCTGTTCTTCTGCCTCAGTTATTCTGCTATTGATTCCTTCTAGAGAATTTTTAATTTCATTTATTGTGTTGTTCATCATTGTTTGTTTGCTCTTTAGTTCTTCTAGGTCCTTGTTAAACGTTTCTTATATTTTCTCCATTCTATTTCCAAGATTTTGGATCATCTTTACTGTCATTACTCTGAATTCTTTTTCAGGTAGACTGTGTATTTCCTCTTCATTTGTTTGGTCTGGTGGGTTTTTACCTTGCTCCTTCATCTGCTGTGTATTTCATTGTCTTCTCATTTTGCTTAAATTACCATGTTTGGGGTTTCCCTTTCACAGGCTGCGGGTTTGTAGTTCCCATTGTTTTTGGTGTCTGCCCCCAGTGGGTAAGGATGGTTCAGTGGGTTGTTTAGGCTTCCTGGTGGAGGGGGCTGGTGCCTGTGTTCTGGTGGATCAGGCTGGATCTTGTATTTCTGGTGGGCAGGATTGTGTCTGGTGGTGTGTTTTGGGGTATCTGTGAACTTATTATGATTTTAGGCAGCCTCTCTGCTAATGGGTGGTGTTGTGTTCCTGTCCTGCTAGTTGTATGGCATAGGGTGTCCAGCACTGTAGCTTGCTGGTCATAAGTGGAGCTGGGTCTTAGCATTAAGATGGAGATCTCTGGGAGAGCTTTCACCGTTTGATATTATGTGGGCAGGTCTCTGGTGGACCAATGTCCTGAACTCAGCTCTCCTACCTCAGAGGCTTGGGCCTGACACCCAGCCGGAGCACCAAGACCCTGTCAGCCACATGGCTCAGAAAAAAAGGAGGAAAAAAAGAAAGGAAAAAAGAAGATAAATAAAATATATAAAGTTATTAAAATAAAAACAAAAATTATTATTAAAAATAAAAAGTAATAAAAAAAAGAAAGAAAGAAGAGAGCAACCAAACCAAAAACCAAATCCAATCCACCAATGATAACAAGCGCTAAAAACTATACTGAAAAAAAAAGAAAAATATGGACAGACAGAACACTAAGACAAATGGTAAAAGCAAAGCTTAAGTCTTAGCTTCATTGGACACTGCACACAAAGCCTTGGGCTCCATAAAACTCTGACTGGCTCATGTACAAAATTCAACCTCGAATTATATCTTAGTTTCATTTGGAAGGGTCACTCCTGTCATGATCAAGGGTGGTATGAATGGCTCTCCTTTGGGGAGTGATCTGAATCTTCAGAATCTCCCTGCAACTCCAAATGGGATCTGGGCTCCAGACTTTATTTAAATAAACAGTTTACAATGTACTCCAATCCAGTCATCGTCTTCACTGGATTCTCTGACATCCGACCTCCAATTTTTACCCTAAAAGGAAATTATTAAAGTGTGTTCACAGAACAAAATACACATATCATTAATGGGCAGCTATTTGAATATTGAAATGTGTAATCATCACCAGGATCACGACATAGAAATTTTTTGTCATTCAAGCATGGCCCTCTGATACACCTTCCAGGTAATGCCCACCCATCCCCTGATACTTTAAACAATTCTGATGTCTTCCGTCTCAAATTAGGCTTGCTCTTTCTTCAAGTTCATGTTTCTGAATATACACGTTTCTATCTAGCTATTATCAAGCAACATTATTATGTTTAATATATATATATATTTGTGTTTCTCACACCTTAATTTTGGTGTTAATGATAAGCATTACACTAATGTAAAACTATTTCACGTATGATGAACATTGGGGTGGTTTCAAACTACAGCATTGGGAAAGGCTCATATGAATGCCTTTCTACTATAACTTGTGAATATGAGAATAAATATCCATTAAAGGTAAAGGAGCCATGGACCAAAAACTCGGCCAGGAAAGCAAAACCAGTGCCTTCTATCCTAGAGATGCTAGACTGGGGGAGTGGAGGGGCACAGTGAGGCAAGTCAGAGAAAAGTAGAATTTTTACTGCCATTGAAGGGCATATCCTCTTCAATCATTTCTCCACTGTCCAAGGTCCACTGAGGGAAGAACCGACAATGGGAGCGTCACTCCAAAGTGGTTCAGTGCACAGATTCTGGGCTCTACTGGAGCATTTTCTGGGCATCTCTTCTGGGTAAGAGTGGACGCCGCAGGATTTCCTGCTGTTCCCTAAGGAGCAGTGGGAGAGATGCCTACCTGGCCAGGTTCCTGGGCTATGCCACCCAATCCCTCAATGAGGAGCTTCAATTCCGGGCCCTTGTGTCTGCCAAGAGAACCAACAAGAAGGTGTTGCCTCCTACCACCACAAGTGCTCTCTCTTCCTCTTGTTAGAAAACGTTGATCCAACTCCTTTCCCTATCACTAGAGGTATGTTGGGACACTTCTGCTTATTGGGAGGGGTGACTTACACTCCCGAAGAACACAGCTGGAGTAGAGAAGGAGGCGGGAGAAGGGGAAGCCTTATGAGAGGCCATGGAGTTGGCTAGGCCTGGAAGGGAAAGCGCTGTTGGTGCCGGGAGCCTCCTTGAGAAGGCAGGCCTCTGGCCTCCATGTTCCCGGAAGCGGTACCTCCTTCTGACCTGCCCCAAAGGGACTGTGGAGCGCGAGGCTTCTGGGCAACGTCTCCCATGTTTTTTCACCACCCCTGTGGTGTGGCTTCTCTGTTGCTGGTGCCTGCCAGCCAGCGGGCCTCCCCAGCAAAGTGCCACACAGGGACACGGACACACAAACAGGACAGTCAGGAGGCTTGGCGCAAGAAGCAGGACCCATCCATACACTTTGGTCACGACATAGGAGGGCCAGGAAGATGCGGCTGCTCACCGGAATTCCGAGGCAGTTGAACACAGTGTGGCGCGCCTCTTGCCCTGGGTCGGCGTAGCACAGTGAGGCATCACGGAAGAGACGTCGTCTGCCATGAACCAAGGGATATCAGGAGAGAGCGGCAACTCAAACCTCCGCCCCCCCACCAGCACCAATTCCCTCCCACAGGTGGGGAAATCACAGCCATCAGCTTTTCAGGAGTGCAGTGGATAAGCCTTACACCCTGGGGAAAGCACCTTCAAGATCATGACAACTCTTTTGTCAGGTAACTAGGGGAACACACCCTGCAGGCACCAGTGCAGGCTCGCACCCCTCCAGTGTTCGCTCAGGATCACCACCCTCCCCTCCACCCGCCCTTTGCCGTTCTTCTAAACTGCTCTCCCCAAAGGAATTCAAGCGAAGACCCTCCAAACCTCTCCCATCCACCCCCACACCCTCTCATAAACCCACCCTCAGCCCGGCCCATCAGACTAACCACCTTTCAGCGGTGGCTCCAGAAGGAGGGACCCACAGCCTCAGCTCCGTCTCATCTACGTACTCTACCCGCTGCCTCTGCACACTTGGTCCACATCCTCTCCCCCTCCCTCTCCCTGGCTATCCTCTTGTCCTACAGTGGAAGCAACATTTGTCCCAATAGGTCTTCAGTGTGAGTGTCCAAGGGAAAAAGGAAAACACGCTCATTGTCTGGTAGAGACCACAGGGATTTTTTTTTTTTTTTTCGGTACGCGGGGCTCTCACTGCTGTGGCCTCTCCCGTTGCGGAGCACAGGCTCCGGACGCGCAGGCTCAGCGGCCACGGCTCACGGGCCCAGGCGCTCCGCAGCATGTGGGATCCTCCCGGACCAGGGCACGAACCCATATCCTTTGCATCGGTAGGCGGGCTCTCAACCACCGCGCCACCAGGGAAGCCCAGACCCCAGGGATTTGAATCAAGAGCAGTTGGAGAAGTTGCCTGGATCGCCATCCTTTTGGTATTCATTTTTACACCTACCTTCTGATTATGGCACCGATAACAGTTTTCCGTTTGTGGTAGTGAGATGAACTGAAAAGTCAAATTACTCAGGAAAATGAATATGACTCGAATGAAAGAGAATATGTAAACAATATATTCCATCCTCGCTCAACTGATGAGTGTGTGGAGATGGCAAAGGCCTGGGAGGCCGGGCACTCTCCGCTGATGCTGTGCCAGTCATTAGATCTGCACGTGTCGCCACTGGGAACACACTGAGCCTGGGTCTCTGTCTCCGAGAGCTGCCTTGGAAGGATCCACCTGCACCACAGCGACCGACCACCTGACCCTGTTTCCTTTCCCTGGAAAGGCTAAGCCAGGGTCGTCCTGGATCACAAAGGAAGATATCTTAACGGCCAGAAGTTATAAGAAAATATTCCTGACATTTTTATTTATTAGGGAAATGCACATTAGTACTATAAGGACATATCATTACACACCCTCCAGCATGGCTATATCTAAAAGAATTAGTACACCAAATGCTGACAAGAATGCACAGAAACTGCAACTGTAGTTGCTGGTTTGAAAACATTCTAGGGCACTGTTTGTCAGTTTCTAATAAAGTTAATCTTGTACCTACTCCACGACCCAGCAGTTGCAGTACTTCCATGAATGCATAAGTATACAAAAAGATTGGTATAGAATATTTATCAATGCACCAAGAATATTCATTGAAAACAATAACACCAGAATTACTCCAATAATACCAAAATTAAGAAGTGATATACACAATAATATGGTTATGTTTAATGAACATAATGTTGTATTTTAAAAGCCAGATACAAAAAAATACATTCATTCATTTGAATTTCAATAGCAGGCAATAGTAATTTCGGCAATAGACCTCACAATAGTAATTAACTAAATGCGATAGGGTAACAATTGCCTGGAAAGGGACTGAGTATATTTCTGGGATCATGGCAATTTTCTATAACTTGATCTGGGTGATGATTACGTTTGCTAAAATTCCACAACTTGTTAGTTTTTTTATACAAATTAGTGTATATATGTCAATCCCAATATTCAAGTTCATCCATTCCCCCCTCTAGGTTTTTCTCCCTTGGTGTCCATACATTTGTCTTCTACATCTGTGTCTCTATTTCTGCCTTGCATAAAGATATGTGCTTTTAACTCTACATGAACTATAGTTCAAAACTAGTGACTGGTGAACGAAGGCAAGCTGGTGTAGACAATGAACAACTAGTTCGCATTTTACTGTAAACTCATTAAAAACTCGTTCTCCTTTAGTGTAACAACCCTCACTGGTATTTGAATTATCTTTAACAGTAAAACGGCTATGACCACACTATTTTATTAGTGGAAGATACAGACAAGGATCCTTGAGAGGCGGTATTTCAACTTTGGGGATATGTCCTGCTCAACAGTGAGACAAGGAACCGTCCTAGGTTTCGCTTTGACCGGCGCCCGCGGGTTTGTGCACTGTGGGATTTACTGCTCTTCTCACCGCATCGCGCTCGGCGGCCAGCAGTAAACTGCTCTCTGAACGCTGCTAAAGGGCGCAGCTGGTGCTGGCATTAAAAGCAAACCGAAAGACAGGTCATAGACACGAACTTGCTGTAACTTTGATTTGAACCGAGGTTGATGCAGCCACAACACAGCACTAATCACTGTACAGTCACGATGCACCAGAGGCCAACAGGTAATTTCTTTGACATAAATATTTTCACATTATTTTTGCTGTTTAATTCTTAGACACACATGCTCGTGCTTTTCTCTCTTTCACGCCCTTCTCCTGTTCTCCCTCCCTATTCAGTTACTTAATAAAACCAATTTTAATCTCTCAAGATCCGGCCTGTGCCTCACAGGCTTCCTGGGAGGTCTGTCTCATCCATGCCTCTGCTTTCTTTCGCTCCTTTTCACATTTGCTCTTTGGACCTGATTTCCTTCCCGCTGCAGCCAAGCCGACCACATCTACTAAACCGCTGCCCAGCTGGGGAGATGGTCGAGTGAAGGCGGAGCAAACGGGGAGCTGTCACGGAACCCATTGGGCACGCAGCTTCCCTCCGGCCCCCCTCAGCTCAGGCCCGGGGGCGCCTCCGGGGCGCCGATATCTGCGGCGGGTGTGGAGCAAGGCGCGGCGGGGACGCTCGGCTGCCCTTGGGCCTTCGGGATAGCCCGACGCACGGCTCCCCCACCGGAAGGAGCACGCTGCGTCGACTCCTCCTCTCCCGTTGTCCGAGCCTTCGGAGCCGTCGTCGCTGTCCTGCGAAAGGCGGGTGGCTCCGCCTACCTTGGGACTGCTTACGTTCTACATAGATGAAAGAGGATGTTTCCCCCGCGTCTCTGTGGCGCAACCGGTTAGCGCGTTCGGCTGTTAACCGAAAGGTTGGTGGTTCGAGTCCACCCAGGGACGCCTTCGTGGCCTTTTCAATATGTAATTTAAGGGTTTGCAGTTATTTCTGCCTCGTACATCATTTCTACGTAAACTCAGAAGAAGGCCTCCTTTACTTTTCTTGTCACCCGTGTCTTGTCCACAGCAAGAGAACCTAAGCCAAGATCACTGCTGCTCTTCTGATCCTCACAGAAGACCCCCGAAGGACACAGGTCACCTGGAATCCAGGATTCCTGGAAAGAGGGTAGAGTCATCAGCTCATCGTTACCCTCTGGGTTCCTTTTAACAGTGAAGTTTTATCCATTGTTTGTACTAGTATTTATTGAACCCTTTACATATACCTTTGAAATTAATTTGTTTCTATGCTTTTATTATTACAAACAATTCTGCACTCATCATTCTTGTACACATGTGTATGGGTGGAGTGCCAGAAGGGCAACTGTTCTATAAGAGAGTTTACATGGTTTTACATATGGTTCCATTCTCTCACCTTACTTTGTCTTATTAGCTATAACTCTTTTGTTATTTCAGCGACTACTTTAAGCTTTATAGCATACATTTCTACCTTATCACAGCCTGCCTTCAAGTGATGTCATTCCTCTTCACATTTCTCACCTGCCTGCCTTTACGCTATTGCCCTTATGCATTTTACTTTGCATATATTATAAACTCCAAATCTAAGGTTTTTACTTTTCTTTAAACTGTCCCATGTTTTTGAAGATATTTAATTGATAAGAAATGATCTTATATATTTTCCATGCAGATATCATATCTTTTGTCCTTCATTCCTTTATGTACACCCAGAATTCTATCTGGTGTGAATTTCCTTCTTCCTGGAGGACTCCTTTAACATTTCTTATGGTGTGGATCTCCTGGTGATGAAGTCTTTCAGCATCTGTATGTCTATAAATGTCATTATCACTTTTATTTTTGAAAGATATTTTGTGAGGAAGACACATAGAATTCCATGCTGACTTCTTTTTCCCCTCTCAGTTCTTTAAAGAAGTTGCTCCACTGCCTTTATTTTTGTTTTTTGTATGTAGCATGTCTTATTGTTTTGGCTGCTTTAGTGATTTTTCCTTTTCCTATGGATTTGAGCAGTTTAATAGTAATGTGCTAGGTGTGGCTTTCTTCATATTCTTTGTGCTCAGGGTTCATTTGCCTCCTTGGATCGGTGGCTTTACAATTTTCATTATAATTGGAGTATTTTCTGTCTAGTTTCTTCAAAATTTTATTCTTCAAAAAACTTCTGCAGGTCATTTCAGGGACTTCAAATATTCCCACGATAGGCCTTTTAAAATTGTCCTAGCTAACACAATCATAGTAGGGGACTTTAACACCCCTTTCACCAATGGACAGATCATCCAAAATGAAAATAAATAAGGAAACACAAGCTTTAAATGATACATTAAACAAGATGGACTTAATTGATATTTATAGGACATTCCATCCAAAAACAACAGAATACACTTTCTTCTCAAGTGCTCATGGAACATTCTCCAGGATAGATCATATCTTGGGTCACAAATCAAGCCTTGGTAAATTTAAGAAAATTGAAATCATATCAAGTATCGTTCCTGACCACAATGCTATGAGACTAGATATCAAGTACAGGAAAAAAAATCTGTAAAAAAACACAAACACATGGATGCTAAACAATACACTACTAAATAACCAAGAGATCACTGAAGAAATAAAAGAGGAACTCAAAAAAATACCTAGAAACAAATGACTATGAAACCACGATGACCCAAAACCTATGGAATGCAGCAAAAGCAGTTCTAAGAGGGAAGTTTATAGCACTACAATCCTACCTCAAGAAACAAGAAATATCTCAAATAAACAACCTAACCTTACACTTAAAGCAATAAGAGAAAGAAGAAAAAAAAAAACCCCAAAGTTAGCAGAAGGAAAGAAATCATAAAGATCAGATCAGAAATAAATGAAAAAGAAATGAAGGAAACAATAGCAAAGATCAATAAAACTAAAAGCTGCTTCTTTGAGAAGATAAATAAAATTGATAAACCATTAGCCAGATTCATCAAGAAAAAAAGGGAGAAGACTCAAATCAATAAAATTAGAAATGAAAAAGCAGACGTAACAACTGACTCTGCAGAAATACAAAGGATCATGAGAGATTACTGCAAGCAACTATATGCCAATAAAATAGACAACCTGGAAGAAATGGACAAATTCTTAGAAAAGCACAACGTTCCGAGACTGAATCAGGAAGAAATATAAAATATAAACAGACCAATCACAAGCACTGAAAGCCAGGACCAGATGGCTTCACAGGTGAATTCTATCACACATTTAGAGAAGAGCTAACACCTATCCTTCGCAAACTCTTCCAAAATATAGCAGAGGCAGGAACACACCCAGACTCATTCTACGAGGCCACCATCACCCTGATACCAAAACCAGACAAAGAAAGAAAACTACAGGCCAATATCACTGATGAACACAGATGCAAAAATCCTCAAAAAAATACTAGCAAACAGAATCCAACAGCACAGTAAAAGGATCATACACCATGATCAAGTGGGGTTTATCCCAGGAATGCAAGGATTCTTCAATATACACAAATCAGTCAGTGCGATTAATCATATTAACAAATTGAAGGAGGAAAACCATATGATCATCTCAATAGATGCAGAAAAACTTTTTTTTTTTTTTTTTTGCAGTACACAGGCTTCTCACTGTTGTGGCCTCTCCCGTTGCAGAGCACAGGCTCCGGACGTGCAGGCCCAGCGGCCATGGCTCACGGGCCCAGCCGCTCCGCAGCATGTGGGATCTGCCCGGACCGGACGAACCCGTGTCCCCTGCGTCGGCAGGCGGACTCTCAACCTCTGCGCCACCAGGGAAGCCCAGAAAAACTTTCAACAAAATTCAACACCCAACAACAACCAACAAGAATCCAACAACACACCATACACAATGATCAAGTGGGGTTTATCCTAGGAATGCAAGGATTCTTCAATATATGCAAATCAATCAATGTGATAAACCATATTAACAAATTGAAGGAGAAAAACCATCTCAATAGATGTAGAAAAAGGTTTCAACAAAATTCAACACCGATTTATGATAAAAACCCTCCAGAAAGTATGCATAGAGGGAACTTACCTCAACATAATAAAGGCCATATATGACAAGCCCACAGCCAACATCGTTCTCAATGGTGAAAAACTGAAACCATTTTCACTAAGATCAGGAACAAGACAAGGTTGCCCACTCTCACCACTGTTATTCAACATAGTTTTGGAAGATTTAGCCACAACAATCAGAGAAGAAAAGGAAATAAAAGGAATCCAAATTGGAAAGGAAGAAGAAAAACTGTCACTGTAGATGACACGATACTATACATAGAGAATCCTAAAGATGCCACCAGAAAACTACTAGAGCTAATTAATGCATTTGGTAAAGTAGCAGGATACAAAATTAAGGCACAGAAATCTCTTGCATTCCTATACACTAATGATGAAAAATCTGAAAGAGAAATTAAGGAAACACTCCCGTTTACCATTGCAACAGAAAGAAAAAAATATCTAGGAATAAACCTACCTAAGGAGACAAAAGACCTGTGTGCAGAAAAGTATAAGACACTGATGAAAGAAATTAAAGATGATACAAATAGATGGAGAGAGGGCTTCCCTGGTGGCGCAGTGGTTGAGAGTCCGCCAGTCGAGGACACAGGTTCGTGACCCGGTCCGGGAGGATCCCACATGCCACAGAGCGGCTAGGCCCGTGAGCCATGGCCGCTGAGCCTGCGCGTCCGGAGCCTGTGCTCCACAACGGGAGAGGCCACAACAGTGAGAGGCCCACACCGCAAAAAAAAATAATAATAAAATAAAATACAGCATTGTTTCTCATCATCAAAAAAAAAAAATTAAAAAAAAATAGATGGAGAGATATACCATGTTCTTGTATTGGAAGAATCAACATTGTGAAAATGACTCTACTACCCAAAGCAATCTAAAGATTCAATGTAATCCGTATCAAACTACCACTGGCATTTTTCACAGAACTAGAACAAAAAAACTTCACAATTTGTATGGAAACACAAAAGACCCCGAATAGCCAAAACAATCTTGAGAATGAAAAACAGAGCTGGAGAAATCAGGCTCCCTGACTTCAGACTATACTACAAAGCTACAGTAATCAAGACAGTATGGTACTGGCACAAAAACAGAAATATAGATCAATGGACCAGGATAGAAAGCCCAGAGATAAACCCACACATATATGGTCACCTTATCTTTGATAAAGGAGGCAAGAATATACAGTGGAGAAAAGGCAGCCTCTTCAATAAGTGGTGCTGGGAAAGCTGGACAGGTACATGTAAACATGAAATTAGAACACTCCCTAACAGCATACACAAAAATAAACTCAAAATGAATTAAAGACCTAAATGTAATGCCAGACACTATCAAACTCTTAGAGGAAAACATAGGTAGAACACTCTATGACATCACTCACAGCAAGATCCACCTCCTAGAGAAGGTGGAAATAAAAACAGAAATAAACAAATGGGAACTAATGAAACTTAAAAGCTTTTGCACAGCAAAGGAAACCATAAACAAGACAAAAAGAAACCCTCAGCATGGGATAAAATATTTGCAAACGAAGCAACTGACAAAGGATTAATCTCCAAAATTTACAAGTAGCTCATGCAACTCAATATCAAAAAGACAAACAACCCATTCCAAAAATGGGCCAAAGACCTAAATAGACATTTCTCCAAAGAAGATATATAGATTGCCAAAAACACATGAAAGGATGCTCAACATCACTAACCATTAGAGAAATGCAAATCAAAACTACTATGAGGTGTCACCTCACACCAGTCAGAATGGCCATCATCAAAAAATCTACAAACAATAAATGCTGGAGAGGGTGTGGAGAAAAGGGAACCCTCTTGCACTGTTGGTGGGAATGTAAGTTGATACAGCCACTATGGAGAACAGTATGGAGGTTCCTTAAAAAACTAACAATAGAGTTACCATACAACCCAGCAATCCCACTACTGGGCATATACCCTGAGAAAACCATAATTCAAAAAGAGTCATGTACCACAATGTTCATTGCAGCTCTATTTACAATAGCCAGGACATGGAAGCAACCTAAGTGTCCATCAACAGATGAATGGATAAAGAAGATGTGGCACATATATACAATGGAATATTATTCAGCCAAAAAAAGAAACTAATTGAGTTATTTGTAGTGAGGTGGTTGGATCTAGAGTCTGTCATACAGTGAAGTAAGTCAGAAAAAGAAAAACAAATACTGTATACTAACACATATATATGGAATCTAAAAAAAAAAAAAGGTTTTGAAGAACCTAGAGGCAGGACAGGAATTAAAGACGCAGACGTAGAGAATGGACTTGAGGACACGGGGAGAGGGAAGGGTAAGCTGGGATGAAGTGAGAGAGTGGCATGGACACATATACCCTACCAAATGTAAAATAGATAGCTAGTGGGAAGCAGCCACATAGCACAGGGAGATCAGCTCGATTCTTTGTGTCCACCTAGGGGTGGGATAGGGAGGGTGGGACTGAGAAGCAAGACGGAGGGGATGTGGGGATATATGTTTATGTATAGCTGGTTCACTTTGTTATACAGCAGAAACTAACACACCATTGTAAAGCAATTATACTCCAATAAAGCTGTTTTAAACATTTTTTTAAAAGAAGTTATCGTTTTTCATCTTTAAAGTTTTATTTTGGCCATTTTTATATGTTCCACTTTTCTACAACTCTTTGGAATGTGTAACACAGTCATGATAAATGTTTTAAAGTCCTCTCTGTTGATTTTACCATCATGTCAGTTCTCGTTCAGTTTTGCTTCATTGACTATTGTTCTCCTTATTCATCATGTTTTCCTGCCTCTTTGCATGCCTCACATTCTTTGATTGGATACCAGACATGGCCAAAATTTACTTTCTTGTGTATTGGTTATTTTGGTATTCCTATAAATCTTCTTGAGTTTTGTTCTGGGGTAGAGTTAAGTGACTTGTAAACAGTTTGATCCCTTTGAATCTTGGTTTTATTATTTTTTAGGTAGGTCAGTCTAAGGCTGACTAATCCAACTAGTAAGTCACAACCTTCTTTGGTTGTTCTTCTCCATGGCTTTTATGAGTAGTTCAGTCTGGCTGTGGGGAGAGAGTACAATTGCCTGTACTGTGTGAACACCAGGCACTGTCCCATGATATTTTTCAAAGTTTCTTTTTTTGGTCTCAGACATATCTCCACAAGGATGCTTGTTTCAGAACTCCACTCACTACTTGAAGGAAACCCTTTCCAAATGCCTGGGTTCTCTCTGTTCATCTCTCTCATCACTAAATCTGTCCTATGAACTCTAGCTCCCTTGTTCCCCATGGATACTCAGCTTCATCGCCACAATCCAAGGAGTTGGCCTCAGATCCCCTCCTTGTGCTCAGCCTGGAGACTCTGAAAACAGTAAGCTGGGCCAATGGCAGGGCTCACCATATTTGTTTCTCATCTCTCAGGGATTTCTACCCTTTATTGCCTGATTTCCAGTGTCTTGAAAACTAATATTTTATGCCTTTTGTCTTTTTCTTTTTTTGGGGACAGGGGAGAAGGGTAGGGTCATGTTTCAGGCAGAAAAGTAAATCTCATTTCTGTTACTCCACCTTTACCAGAAGCTGAAGGCTGCTCTTCACGTGTTCCTAGTTTGACTTCAATAGGAGGTGGGCCACTTTATAGACAAATATATTTTTACAACTCAGTGAAAGATCCTTTTTCTTCATAGTCTTTCTAGTACAACAAGCTTTCTATAAATCTATCTGATACTCTTACAACAGGTGCTGGACTCCTGACTCAACTAAGCAGGGAATATGGCAGAAGGACAATGTGGACGTTACCCAGAGGTACCATATTGCATATGTTCAGCTGATAACTTACAAGATGTTTAGAAAGTCTTTCAGTAGTTGTTATGGGTTTTGGTGGTGACCTACTAAATTGGGTCCAGAAAAGATTGACCAAAATGACCCCAGGTTGCTTCCTGCCAAGTAGCTGATCGATTGGAGGGGAATAACCACTGGTCCCAGACATTTATTCATCTTCCCTTCCCTTTGTGAATTGCTGTTTGCCTTCTTGGACACTCACAATCTGTGGACTGGTCACCTTCCTACTCAGAGTTGGGTTAGTAATCCAATAGCTGTCTCTATATGATTCCTTGACAGTGTGTGTCTATTTCTGAAAAAAAAAATGTTCCATTTGAGACAGAACGTTGGAAGCAACAGAATCCTGCACCTGACAATGCTTCTGGTGCAGACCTGGATACCAAGAGTTGTTGGCTCACCCTCTCTTGGTTCTTCTGTTGAATCTCATGAGCACACATGAGCTCCTAGGCTTTTATACTCTAAATCCAGTTCTTGAACATTCTCTCTACTCTCTTTGTGGGTGTTTTTGTCTGTCTGTCTCACTCTGGCCCTCATACTCTAGACTGCCCCAATCCACCCACATTCTTTTCCTCCTCTTCAGCTTTCTAGGACCTTGTGTTAGAATTCCTTCAATCACTGAGCACTTATTAGGTGTTACTAAGTGTCAGGCCCTGGTCCAGGAGAGATGCTGCATCCTGAGCAAACTCAAGGTCTCTGCCTGTGGCGTCCCCTTCTGGAGGCATCAAAAAGTGTGGGAGCATAATTTGTTCAAGCCCTGTAGTTCCTGGCTCCTCTGACCACCTGGGCCTAAGGGCACCAGTGGTGTTCGACACAAAAGAAGCATAAAGAAGAATGGAAAAATGGATGAATCCAGATCTAGAAGGCAGGTAACCAAGAACCAAACAAAAAAAAATTTTTTTTTTAAATAAACAAGCCCTTCATGAAAACAGCTGGTCTTCAGTGACAGCTCCTTACTTCCTGGAGAAGATACTTCATGTGTTTTACATTTCTTCAAGTGACATGATGGCTGTTCTCACCAACATACTCTAAAGGTACTCCCACGTCCTCTTAACCTGTTAACCTATGGCCACTCTGTAATCTATAAAAATACACACCAGCATTATATAAAAACAGGGTTTTGTTATTTCCATCTTAATTAAAAATTCTCCAGGCAAATATTATACTTTAATTAATTTAATATCAGTCTAGGCGCTTAAAGATTATGATAGATCTTAAAAACACAAATTGAGCTGAATCATAATAGAGAAATGAATGTTGGAATCATATATTGAATGATACCTAAAAACATTTACCCCCCAATTGTAAGTGGAATAATTTTTACAATGATTTCTAGAATTATAAGAGTTAATTTCCATTTAAAAGTTATTAAATGGTATATTTAATTTACTGGAACACATAATTTTAAATTTTATAAACTTAAATATTTATTGGAATTAAAGTTCTCTTATTGGACAAGTAAAACCAGTAGAGGAAAATTAGGCAATTCAGTGTCATGAAGATTTAGAAGAGAACATAAATCCAAGGTGTGTATAAACTACTCTGCTACCAATATTTTCTACACTATTAGAAAATCTGAAAGACAGAGTAAAGTAGTTTTTAGACCAAATTTGTTAAACCAGTGTGATGCATAAAAGGAGTTATCTCTAGAAATATGACATGACATAAATATTTTCTATGCTATTATGTCAATTTTTAGAATTCTTTAAAGTCTTTAAAATTATTTGAGATTCATCTTTATTATCAACTTAATTTTTTTTCTTATACCTGGCATGGAGACCACTAATTTATCTAGACCAGTAATTTATCTACTTTTTAATTTCCCCTGATTTACATTTCAGCAAGAAAGAAAGTTCAGGGATCTGTGAAGGAGAATAGAGAGAAAAGGGTCAAAAATGTATTTGAAGAAATTATAGCTGAAAATTTCCCGAACCTGAAGAAGAAAGCAGATATCTAGTTATAGAAAGCACAGAGGGTCCCAAACAAGGTGAACCTAAACAGACCGACACCAAGACATATCATAATTAAAATGGCAAAAGTTAAAGACAAAGACAGAATTATAAAGGGAGCAAGAGAAAAACAATGAGTCATACACAAGGGAACCCCCATATCAGCTGATATTTCTGCAGAATATTTGCAGGCTAGAAGGGAATGGCATGATACATTTAAAAGTGCTGAAAGGGAAAATCTACAACCCAGGATACTCTACCTAGCAAGCTTACCATTTAGAATTGAAGTAGAGATAAGGAATTTTTCAGACAAGAAAGAAAGTTCAAGAAACCGCATGGACACCGTCCACTGGGATCCTAGAAATAGAAGCTCAGTGACTACCCATTTTGGAGAGAGGCACAATGGAATATGTTCTGCAAACCAGGATGCCTCTGTTTGCTTGGACTCAGACTGGACCCGGGACCAGATCAAGGCCAGGACAAGACAAGACTAAGTGCCATTGTTGTCACAGAGCAGCCACTACCACCCCCTCCCCCCCACCCCCACCAGCACTGATGCAGTCAATTCTGGGAAGCTCTTCCAAACTTTCCCCTCCCTTTAACGCATTTCCCATCTGCTCCCCTCATCCTCCTACTACAGGAAACATCCTTCAACTTTCTGTCTGGTCAGAACTCTTTTTGCTCCATACAGGGCACAGAGATCCAGGCAACAGCCAAGGGGCAGCTGCACTTCCCTGAAGGGCCTTTCCCAAGGTAGGCGGTTCCAGCGCTCAGGCTGACCCAAGACCCCACTGCCCGCCAAGGCAACCGGGAAGAGACCGGAGGGCAGCCGGTCCGGGGGGATTTCTGCTAGCACAGAACGTGCCTGGCCTGCAGTTGGGGGAGAGCCGAATAAAACACGACCTAAAGCTTCTCTACAGCCTGAAGAGAACAGATTCCAGGTTCCTGAAGGGGCAAGAGGGGCCTCCTCGCGAGGACAAAGCCTTTCCCTGGTTTTGAAGGATAGGTCCCGCAGAAGCTGGTTTTGAGGGAGATGCCAAAGGAAAGGAGCAACAGCAGCCCCACCAGTGATCTTGAGTTTTAATGTCTGCAAGTTACTCCAAAAGGTGTCACAGTTCATATATATGGAGAGAGAATGAGAAAGCAAACGTGGGAAAATGTTAACTCTGCGCGGTTAGGTACAGAATATACGATGTTAGTATTTCAATTTTTTGGTATGTTTCAAATGTTTTATGTTTTTGTTTTTTACTGTTTTGGGAACTCAAGTTCCAGGTTCTCTTTGGATGAAAAACTCTGAAAGCAAGACATTAAATTCCTGAGATGAAGAGAGAATGAAGGCGAGGGGCAGCTCAGCCCTGGCTGTTCATCACATCTCACCTCCTCCAGCCTGGGCGATGCCGAGAATCCTGAAGCAGGATCTCACTGGAGTTTAGGGACTCAGTGCAGAAGCACTTCTGCATCTGGACCTTGTGGCAAAACACAGCTGTGGGGTTGAAGAGGAAGACTCCTTTGATTGGAGACGCTGAGAAAAGAGCTTCCCTGACCGGGAATCGAACCCGGGCTGGAGCTGTGAAATTGCAGAATCCTAGCCACTAGACCATCAGGGAGCCACACTGGAGCCCGAATTTCGCCTCTCCAGGTGATAACTATGAAAGTAGAGGTTAGGTTTCAGAGATGTAGAATTGGGGGTTCCCAGGGCCCAAGGCTGAAGGCAGCTCTGCAAGTCTCCCAGCCTTTGCCCCACTGCTCATCACCTTTCACCTGTGCTGTGCTGGGCGACGCTTTGGGCACTGAGGTCAGGTCGCAAGGTAACTGGCTGGGTTCCATCCTGGTCTAGCTTTAGCGCTGTGTGCGGCAGAGCCAAAGTCATGCTCTCTTTCTGAGCCTCAGTTTCCTTATGAGTCAGGTGCTGACTTGGTTTTCCGCGGGTGATGAGCAATTCTGTCTGCTTCCTTATCTCTGACCTGGCTCCGGGGCCTCTCCTGATAATGGCATGTATACCGGCTCCTTTTTGTGCTGCGACAACTCAATTCGTGGAGTCTGAAGTTCTTTATCTACCCATCTTTGGCTCCAGCCCCCGGTGCAGAGTTGGGTTCGGTCTCTTTTGTTCTGTCACTCAAATCATATTGTTCCACAAGTGTGCTGAGCTGTGGGAAAGCCAAGTGTGCTTCACAGGGATGAACTCCTTGGTTTTCAGAGACGTGTCAGTGTGTAGAGGAGATTTAGGTGCCAGATGAGATGAGGGGATTTCTGGACATAAAGGTAACCTGAAGTTGGCTTTGTCCTGTGCTGTCCTTAGAGAAACTGTTTGTGGCTTGGTCTCCAAAGTGACTCAGACAAAGGAGGCCTTGTTCGTAGTCCTGAGTAGGCTTTCAGGTGGTAACGGAATTGAAATTGAAATGCATTGAAATGCATTGAAAATGCAGCTGCGTCTGCTGCCTCACCCCATACCCCTAGCCTCCTTTTTGTTTTTAAAATGTGAATGTAACTCGGAAAAATCAAACTGTTTCCGCCCGGTTTGGAATCGGGGACCTTTCGCGTATAAGGCGAACGTGATCATCACTACACTGCGGAAACAAGCCAGATGCGTGAGTTTAACGATACATCTGTGAAAACTGTAGGTCCTGCCACCACTGTTCTGGCCACCAACCTTTTAAACTGAAGAATAAACCTGGAAGCACCAGTGGTCCCTCAAGCAAGGAGACTGCGGCTCCAGACAGGCCCTGGTTAAGGTTCCTCGCCTTCCCGGAAGCGAGGACCATGGGACACTGCACCCCCCCACACAAGTTTGACTTTGGGATGCTGCATCCAACGTAGGGTCTCCAGTTCCACAGCTATGCCCCCGGGTGCAGGAGTCGCCTACGCTGACTCCTCAGCTCCCGGAAGCCGCAGGAGCCGCGGGCTAGGTGCCTCTGAGCCTCAAGCGCCGCCCAGCAGTGTGCACGCCTGATTCCCGGGCTGCGGACTCGAGCTTCGGTGGTTCTTTTCACGGAGCCAGCGGTCAGCGCTCTCGGCTCTTGGAAATGAACCGTGCTTGGAATTCAGGGAACCGTAGGAACGTCTCTCCCCGCCCTCTCCTCTGCTCAGATGCTCCGGATCTTCCCGCTCTTTCCTCTCAAGCCCTTTTGCCTCAGCGCGCTTCTCGGGTTATCCAAGGTGATCTCTCCGGTATCCTCCAGGCGAAAGGGATTCCTCCGGTTTCTATCTCTGTCGCTTAATTCTTTCAATTCAATTTAAGTTCAATATTTTAATCACGCATTTATGTTTTAGCCACTATGTAGCAAAGGCTATGCCTTAGGGCATTTGGCAGTTTTAAAACATGGAATGAACGTATAACATATCAAAACTTGTGCGAAACAGCTTAAATCAGTGCTGAAAGGGAAATTTAAGGCCCTAAAGGTTACATTAGAAAAGAGGTATATAGATGTTTGGATGGAAACAAAGCACTAGAATGAGTTTCCTCTTATAGGTATTAAAAATAGCACTTTTAGGAAACTGATTATTGTAAATGTTTAATTTTGTCTCATATATAGTTGGCATTGGAAGTTTAGCCCTTCCTTGAATGTATACTGCAGATTTTTAAAAAAGCAAGTTATATATTTATTATGTTTAGTGTGGTTTGAAATACCCCCTTTCATATGTTTTAAATAAAGTGAAATTTATGTGAAAAGAAGAGAAAAGAAAAGAGGTATCAAATCAATAACCTAAGGTCCCACATCAAGAAACACGAAAAAGTAAAAGAAATCAAGCAAACAGAAGGAAGAAAATAATACAAAGCAGAAATCAATGACATTAAAAACAAAAAAGCAATAGATAAAATCAATAAAATGAAAGCTGATTCTTTGAAGAGATCAATAAACTTGACAAAGGAAAAAGAGAGAAGACAAGTACCTAGTATCAGGAATGAATAGAGACTACAATCAGTACAGATTTTGCAGATATCAAAAGGATAATAAGGGAATATCATGGAAAACTCTACACAGATAAATTTGACCACGTAGATGAAATGGACAAATTCCTCATAAGTACAAATTACTACAACTCACTCAATATGAAACTGATCATTTGTATAGCTCTATAACTGTTCAGGAAAGTCAATTTGTAATTTAAATATTCCAAGGAAAGCAATCCCAGACCCAGATGGTTGTGCTGGAGAATTCTACCAAAGGATTAAAGAAGAATTAATATCAATTCTATACAATCTCTTCCAGAAAATAGAAGAGTAAAAAACACTTCTCAATTCATTCTATGAAGCCTGTATTACCCTGACACCAAAACCAGGGGGAAAAAAGTTCAAAAAGAAAACTATAGCTATCTTACATAAATATATTAATATCCTACAAATTTCCCTCATGAATATAGATGAAAAATCTTAACAAAATATTAACAAATAGAATTCAGCAATATGTACAAAGAATTACACACCATAACCAAGTGGGGTTTACACCAGAGATACAAGGTAAGCTCAATAGTCAAAGAAAAAAATAGTTTAAATGCTCATAGCTATTATCATACTCAATGGGGAAAAGATGAAATCTTCTTCTCTAAGATTAGGAAAAAGACAAGGATGTCCACTCTACTACTTTTACTCAACATAACATTGGAAGTCCTAGCCAGAGCAATTAGGTAAGGAAAAGAAAGAAAAGAAATCCAAATTGGAAAGGAAAACGTAATACTGTCATTATTTGTAGATGAACTGATATTTTATATAAAAAACCCTAAAGATTCCACAAAAAACTGTTAGAACTAATCAATGAATTCAGTAAAGTTGCAGGATATAATCACAATACAAATAATACAAAAATCTGCTGTTTCTATACACTAATAGCAAAAAATCACAAGGAGAAATTAAGAAAACAATCCCATTTACAACTGTATCAAATATAATAAAATACCTAGGAATAGATTTAACCAAAGAGATGAAAGACCTGTATACTGAAAACTATAAGACACTGATGAGAGAAACTGAAGAAGACACAAAATAAGTGAAAAGATACTCCATGCTCATGGGTTGGAAGAATTTACATTGTTAAAATATCCATACTACCCAAAGAAATCTACAGATTCAATGCAAACCCTATAAAAATTTCAGTGGCATGTTTTACAGAAATAGAACAAACAAACCTAAAATTTGTATGGAACCACAAAAGCTCCCAAATAGTCAAATCAATCTTGAGAAAGAAGAACAAAGCTGGAGGTATCATGCCCTCTGATTTCAAACTATATTACAAAGTTATAGTAATCAAACAGTATGTTATCAGCATAAAAACAGACACCTAAATCAATGAAACAGAATAGAGAGCCCAGAAATAAGCACACAATTAATTTATGACAAAGGAGCCCAGAATATACAACAGAGAAAGGACAGTCTCTTCAAAAATGGTGTTAGGGCTTCCCTGGTGGCACAGTGGTTGAGAGTCCGCCTGCCGATGCAGGGGACACGGGTTCGTGCCCCGGTCCGGGAAGATCCCACATGCCGCGGAGCGGCTGGGCCCGTGAGCCATGGCCGCTGAGCCTGCGCGTCCGGAGCCTGTGCTCCGCAACGGGAGAGGCCACAACAGTGAGAGGCCCGCGTACAGCAAAAAAAAAAAAAAAAAAAAAAAAAAAATGGTGTTAGGAAAACTAGAGAGCCACATGCAAAAGAATGAAACTGGACCACTATCTTACACCATACACAAAAATTAATTCAAAATGGATTAAAGACTTAAAAGTAAGACCCTAAACCATAAAACTCCTTAAAAAAAACACAGATGGTAAGCTCCTTGACATTGACCTTGGCAATGATTTTTTGAATTTGACACAAAAAGCAATGCGAACTCAAGCAAAAATAACAAGTGAAACTACATTAAACTAAAAAGCTTCTGCACAGCCAAGGAAACCATCAATAAAATGAAAAGTTAACTTACCAAATATTTGAAAATCATATATCTGTTGAGAGATTAACAGCCAAAATTCACAAAGAACTTACAGAACTCAATACCAAAAAATCCCCCAAAATTCCAGGTAATAATGGGCAGAGAATCTGAATGGACATTTTGCCAAAGAAGACATGTAGATGGCCAAGAGGTACATGAAAACGTGCTCAATATCACTAATTATCAGAGAAATGCAAATCAAAACCACAATGAGCTATCACTTCACACCTGTTAGAATGGCTTTTATCAAAAAGACAAGAAATAACAAGTGCTGGTGAGGATATGGAGAAAAAGAAATCCTTGTGTCCTGTTGGTGGGAATGTAAATTGGTGCAGCCACTATGGAAAACAGTATAGAGGTTCCTTAAAAACTAAAAATAGAACTACCAGATGATCCAACAATTCCACTCCTGGGTATATGTCCAGTAAAAATGAAAACATTACTTTGAAAAGATATGTGTACCCCCGTGTTCACAGCACCCCCACAGTAGCCAAGACGTGGAAGCAACCCAGGTACGCATCAACAGAGTGTTAGATTAAGAAGATGCAATGTGTATGTGTGTGTGTGTGTGTGTGTGTATATACACACAATGGAATATCACTCAGACTTTAAAAAGAATGAAACTGCCATTTGCAGCAATGTGGTTGGACCTAGAGAATATGATGCTTAGTGAAATAAGTCAGACAGAAAAACATGAACACTACATGATATCACTTATATGTGGAATCTAAAAAAACAAAACAAATGCATATGCAAAACAGAAACACACACAGATACAGAAAACAAACTTGTGGTTACCAAAGGAGAGTGGGAAGAAGGGATGGACAAATTAGGGGTATGGGATTAACAGATACAAACTACTATATAAAATATTTAAGCAACAAAGGTATACTGTATAGCACAGGAAATCATATCCATCATCTTGTAATAACCTATGATGGAGTATAATCTGCAAATATACTAAGTCACTATGCTGTACACCTGAAGCTAACACAACATTGTAAATCAACTATACTGCAATAAAAAAAAAAAAACCTAACAAACCACAAAAACAGAAGTATGGGCGATGGAGATAAGCCGGTGTAGACTAGGGCAAGGTGTTTGATTTTATTTTAAATGCACTAAGCTCATTTCTCCCTAGAAGCCCCACTAATATTTAAAATATCTCAACTAGAAAAAATGGCTATGATGGCACGATTCCTTAGTGGAAGCTACAGACTGCTTGAGAGCAGGCGTTTCACATTTGGGAGTAGCTTCTGAGCATGCTCAGACATGGGGCCCATCCAAGGTTCCCAGTGGCCTGGCTGTAGGTTTGTTCACTGTGGGTTTTCCTTCCCTTCTTCGGATCGCGTTGCGCTGGTAAGTCTTCAGTAAATCATGCTCTGTGGCTGCAAATAACGGTCGCAGTCAGTGCTGGGGTTAAAAGCAAACCCAAAGACTCAGTTCCTGTCAAGATAGATGGCAGACACTGTGGTTTGGATTGAAGGACTACAGGCACAATACAGACTTAACCTTGCTGGTGTGTTTCCTTTAAGATTTTCGACGAAAAGTATTCACACTATTTTGTTGCTTTGTTCTTCGACCACTTGCTTCCTGACAGGATGCAGCAGGAAGCACAAATACTACGTGCTGATCTTTCCAAAAATGTTTAGTTTGATCAGAATGTAGGACACTGAACAAGATAATTAGCCTGTCCTCTTCAGAAATTCAATGCCATCAGAAACAACATAAACAAAGACATCAGGAGAGAGTTCCAGGTAATAAGGACCAAAGTGTAATTTAGAAACTTTAATTAGAACAGGGGAAGATACCAGTACCACAACACACACACTTAATTCTTAATCTCTTGCTCATATATATGTATAATATAGATGCATATATTAAATGCATCTGTATCTACATACAGGCACATGCATATGACATTTTTAAAACAATTGTAAAATTTATACCTGGAGCATATATTAGATAATAGTATTGAATTAGTATTAATGTCCTATGATTTGGTAATTGAATTGTATCTTGGTTACATAGAATGATGCCTTTAACACCAGGAAATACATGCTGAAGTATTTAGAAGTGGGCATTTTGTCTGCATTTATTAAAGCAACATGAATGGGTGGGTGGGTGAGTGCAGACAGAGAAAAGGAGCAAATGAATGTTAATTGTTGTATTTAGATGAGCAGAATAGAGGTGCTCATTGTATGGGTCTTTCAAATTTTCTGTAGGTTTGAAATTTTTCAAAGTAAATAATTGTGGGGGAAAATGATTGTAAAACACAGGAGGCTGTGAAGAGCTGAGTCCTGGACTAAAAATTGGTTCTCAATGTCTCTCTCCCTTGCAGAAGGGTGTGACAGTGCTCAATGCCACCCACTCATACAAAAAAATGTAAGTCAGAAGTGTGCTGTACAAACCCACCTAAAGGATCCCTTCCTGCCACCCAGGATTTGTCCTCCTTACATGAATCAGCTTTCTAACCCAGAAGTCTGGTAAGTTGGAGGCTACTTTATATGTTTCAAAGCTTCTGAATGTGATGTCCTGATGTTATATTTGATAGCAAAAGACAGACAGAGGGTACAAGGAATTTATTTTTAGAAAAAAAAATCCTAATGAGAGTGGAGATATTTGAAAGCTACCAGTTCCATCTAGGTATGTTATTTCTCTCTCTGTGGGCCCTAAACAGAGACCTCTAGGATGGAACTTTTGCTAGAGTGTATCGGAAACACAACAGTGAACAGTAAGCTCTCAGGATCCTTCTCTGGCAGAGATTCTATCACTGCGTCCTTGGGTCCCCCGTTAGGTGGATATGTACGAGACCACGGCTCTGCTTACAGATGCCCAACTGTGGGGGCAGAACTTTTTGTCTGAGTATCTTGGTTCCCAGAGGGTGAGAGAGACACAATTAATATTTTCTTTGTAATAGCAGGTGTACAATAATATTTAATTTTGGAATGAAATGATGCACTCAGACCTGGTTTCTATCACTCTGGGGTATAAATGCAGTGGGCACTTTAAAGTTTGAGTTTCCTGCTTTAAGCTGAAGAAAGAAAGCTTTATAATTTTGATTTGCACAAAAAGATGATAGCCAACAGAATGTATATAAAATAGACTCTATTCTAGGATCTTTATAAACCCCCAACCTTCAAGGAAAAAGGACATGTGCTGAAGAGCTGACGAATGGTCTGCAGTGACACTATTCTGGCTTATTCTTCACCCAAATCCTTGCCATCTTCTTCCAGCTGCTGCTGACTCCAGTTATCCACAGGATGGGGGTGGGAAGGAAAAAGGATTAGGGCTTCTCAAGATTATCTGAGAATCTAGGTATTGGTGTCCCTTAGGCAGTTATCACATTTGCAGGCTGAAGGGCTGTGATTTCTGTAATCAAACTATCCATTTGGAGTAAAAGTCTGGAGTGGCTGTGAAATCTTGCTCTTCCTTTCAGATTTGGACTTTTGCTTGTTTTGTTGTTTTTCTCATCAATTGGGGAAATGTTTGTGACTACGCTTTGTTGAAATAAGACAGAACGTCTCATAGTTCCAGCATTAGTTGTTACCTGAAACAGAAAACGGAAACAAAAACTGAGAATTTTCTATCAGGTTCTGCTGATACTAAACTGAGGTTTGATTGAGAGCTAAGAGAGGAAAGAAGTCACGTGCCACCTGAATGCAGCTGAGTGGATAAGCTATGGTGGTAAGCCTACAGTCTGGAAAGAGAAAGTTGTGCTAGCAGGTTAGAGGGAAAGTCCTCTGAAAGATACTGTCTGCACTGTGGTGTGGAACTTAGGCCCCCACCAGCTCAAAATACTGATAGCCCTGCTCAAAGCTGCTGCACCTTTAAGCAGATTTTAGCTTTAAGCAGCTTTTAGCTAGATCCCTACCACCTCCTCCTCAGTATCAGTTTACTCTCCATTCTACTCTTGTGGAGAAAAATGAAGGCCTTTCACACCTCTCAGGAGAGATGTGCCTAGCTTCAAGCATGCACATTCAGAAACAGGAAAGAGAGGATATTTTGAATGGAAATCTGGCTCCTAAATCCATGTCCGATTCCTTTTAAATAGGAGGGTGGTGCCAAGGGAACAGCCCTGGAATGTGAAACCAGGAGGCTCTCAGACACCACCTGTGTGATGTGATTTATAATAAGAAATGTATATTTGGTCTTCATCTCTGTTTCTGGCATAGAGCTCCTAAAACCCTTGGAATTTCCTAAGTGATGGAGGGATAAAGGTTATTGTGTTATGTTAATGAGGTAACCTTTGGAAAGCAAGGAATGTGGGGGGCTTGTTGCCAGGAAGGTCCACCTTGTGATTAGAGGGTTGGAACTTCCAGTCCCAGCTCCTGACCTCCTGGGAGGGTTTTTAGTGCTGTGAGAGCTTCCGGGTTGGTGAACACATGGAGGTGCTGGGAGAGTGGCTTGCTCTGCGAGGGCGTGGAAGCTCCACACCCTTCCCCGCTGCCTTGCCCTATGCATCTCTTCCATTTGCTGTTCCTGAGTTATATCCTTTCATAATAAACCGGTAATCTATTGATAGTAAGTAAAATGTTTCTCTGAGTTCTGTGAGAAACAATTCTAGGAAATTAATCGAACCTGAGGAGGGGGTGGTGATATCCTCTGATTTCTAGCCAGTCAGTCAGAAGTACAGGTAACAACATGGGCTTTCAACTGCCCTCAGAAATGGACAGGGTATGGGGGTGTGAGGCAGTCCTGAAGGCCTGAATGCTTAACCCTTAACCTGTGGAAGGGGAAATCTCCCTTACCACGTTGGAATTGGTACCAGAACCTATATACCATTCAGGTACAGTTCCTTTGCCCATGAGGAAACAGTAGGTCAAGAGGTTAAGTAGTAACTAAAGCCACATGACCTGTAAATTGAGAAACCTGGGACTGGAATCCAGGCTTCAATAATAGGGTGAATTTTGTAACTAAGTGGTGGATTTCCCAGAGCTACTCATTCCTGGAGCCTGGAGTCTTGGGGACCTGTAGAGGGAGCACCTTTCTAGGTTGAAAAAACTATGAGAATTCTCGGTTGTGAAATAGTTTTGGTCTCCCCATCATCATCTTTTGTTTCGATACCCAGATGTGGCAAGAGAAAAGAGAGATCTGAGAGTGGTCTCACCCTGTGGGTTTTGACCACTTACCTCTGGAATATGACTCAGGTGAGCCAGAAGGCTCTGATTTTCTTTCCTGATGTCTGTTTTCATTGTACAGCTGGGCAGTGGACTCCAAGATCTGCCTGTAGAAGTGAGAAGTGCATCCTGTTCCAGGAAATAATCACAGTTTAGACAAGTTACACACATTTGCTTAAGAGGATGCTTTCTGCAGTTCCTTGTCCTGTGCTTCTGTCTTGGCTCAGAACAAAACCGGCACTCAAGGGTTGGGACTTCAGCGTGATGGGGCAGAAGCTTAACTTTCACATGGCCCTTAACAAATGCCAAAACATTCATACATATTATCACACCTAGCGGCTGCAATTAGAAAGAAACCTTTTCCCATTAAATAGCTGCTGCTTTGGTGTGGGAAGGGGCCAGGTCACTGTCCCAGCACAAGACTGTGGAATGATAGCCTCTGTGTGAATGCAGTCTAAGAGGAGGATGTGGGAACAAGAACCACCTTGGGGACCATGAAGAGTAACCACGACAAAAGGAAGGGGGTGAGGATGGCAGCCGTGGAGACCCTCACTCTGCTTGAAAAAGAGCTCAGAAACCTGAGTTCTGCTGAATGACGATCACACAAGAGGAGAGGAGCAGAAAGTATACAGCACAGGAGTCACAAGAATGGCTTTGGAGGTCAGACAGCTCTAGGATGGAGGCATAGCTCAGCCTTGGGGCAAATCTATCAGAGCCTACTTACTCACCTATCAAGTAAGAATAATGGTACCTGCCTAGCTGGGCCATTTATAAGAAGTAAGTGAAGTAAGGTATATCAAAGCTCTTGAAGTCTGTGAAGCCCTGCACA
Organism: Pseudorca crassidens; assembly: GCF_039906515.1. Lineage (NCBI taxonomy): Eukaryota > Metazoa > Chordata > Mammalia > Artiodactyla > Delphinidae > Pseudorca > Pseudorca crassidens. Next base: position 107,277,814 of record NC_090297.1, on the reverse strand, counting down.
GGAGACTGGTCCTTAGAGAGATACACATGGCCAGAAGGAGGCAAACTTGGGCCTCCCCTACCATTTCTTTGGTCAGGAATGCTGAGATGATGTTCCAGCTTTTCTGGAAGGCAGACATTGATGAAAAGGATTTCCTTCAGGTGCTGGCACAGGTTCTGGATCTCATCTACTGCAGCCATTCCCCCAGGACATGGAATGATGTAGAAGGTGGGAAATCCTTATCAGTAATGGGGTGGCTGGGGCCTCTCAGCAAGACCCCTGCCTTTCACCATTCTTCTGCCAATTCATCTTCTCATCAGGGAGCGCCAGGTAGCTTCCTTTAAGAGCCCTTAGGCTTTCAAACAAAGCGTGGCCCAGGGCCAAGCTCACTCCATACAGCCACCTCCTACACAAGGATCTGGGAAGTATAAGGGAGGTTGACACAAGGTGGGAAAACACTGAAGGCCTCTGAGTAGGTCTTGTCTAGCACTGGGAAAGGAGTGGCCCCCTCTTCAGTATGACTTTGTGGGTACTAGAAAGGTATTCCTCTCTCCTAAATACCTCTCCCATCTGATTTATGACTGAACATCTTTAAGAGATGGCAAAGACCTCCCTCTGCACCACAGGGTGAAATGGGAAGCAGGAGTGAAGATACCTTTGTAAGGGAGTGGACTGAGTAACAAAAGACACGTACTTATACCCATCTCTGGCAAAAAGACAAAACCTGATGTGGTTTATATTGCTATGAAAAACTCAGTTAACAGTGAGCAAATTAAGATAGTTTCATGCCTAGAAGAGAATATAAAACGTATTGTCCTCTAACAATCCAAACTTTTGTCCCCAAAGGAAAGTCATTCAAGTAGAGGAAAGGAGATGAAAGTTGAGGTCTTAGTGTGCACACACACACCAAGGAGTCTGTTAACCCAGGGGCTCTTACTCATGGAGGAGCTTCACTGGCTAGTTTGGGTTGGTTTTTTGGAAAGGGGCATGCTAGTGGCATTGCTGCTAGATTCAGCCATTTCTCTAGTAGATATGCTAGTTGTTGGTTTAGATTAGAATACTGCACTGAGACTAAACCCACAAACAAACAAAAATAACCCCACCAAATCTTGTGTTGCACAAAGAATGGGAACCCTGGCCATTTACCCAAGTGTTGCCAAGATCAGAGCCTTGGCCTTAGGGACACCACCGATATTCTAGTACTAAGATGGAACCTTATGGGGAGACGAGCCACCCGAGGGGAGATGGACACTGGTGCTTGAACTCAGGAACCATGATAAGTGGGCCCCAAATATGGGCAAGACTGCCAATATTCTTGGACAGCTAGAAAAGCCTAAGGGACACTGTTCCGGAACTATAAATAGCAAGAATAATTCAGAAAAGCTAAGATGCTTCATCTTAAAGAAGGAAGTTTATTAGACAGATTCCGTGCATGTGTTGAAAGGTGGCAGAGAGTTTGCCATGATCCCTTCACTCTCTGCACTCTGGTTTGCCTGGGGTTCCTCAGCTTGCATATGCCAGTGGGGGACAGAGGGACGGAGGTGAGGAGTGGACCAGGAACAATGCAAATGACCAGACTCACCAAGGAGTGAGTAAGTTTTTGTACTTAAACCTTGGACCCAGAACTGTGTTCAGCCTAATCACTTTTTCAAGGTTAGTTTTTAGGGACTGCCTGCAGAGATGATCTCAATCAGCGTAGACAGAGGTGGTGAGCATGTAAAAGCTACCGGAGCTTTATTATTTAGTCTTCTGGTTGTTGGGGGTTATTCTCTTTAATTGGGAGTACTCACTGGCTACATCCACAGCAGAGGTCGCCTCCTGCACATCACACACAAAGGCATTGCTGCTGGGAGGCTGGTGGGAGTCGTGGAGACTGGAATGAGTCAGATACCTTTCATCCAGTGAGTCCTCCAGGACTTCATTCACTTCTTCCTCCTGGAGCCCCCTGCTGAGCCTGGGTGGGGAATGGAGAGGAGGGAGGGTGGAGGGCAGGCGAGACAGGAGATTAAACTAAGGCAACCTGGAACCACAGCCTCCCAGCTGGTCCTGATCTGAAGCTCATGGAAGAGGCACCAGAAACCAAAGGGGCCATCCTCTCAGAGAGAGAAAGCATAACAATCCACTTCTGACTGGGGTTATAGTGTGCCTGGAGTTGGGGTAGGAGAGAGAGCAGCAAGTGTTCAGTGTACTGACTTCATAACGCGGATGAGGAAGTAGACTCAACGACTTCTCTAAAATACACTCTGACACATCGAACACACAGAGACCTGTAATATTGGCTTTAAAATGCTGTGGACAAATTTTATGTAATAGTATATGAAGGAGTCCATTGAATAATGGCTGCTGAGGCAATGTAACCTCCTAGGGCTCTTGCAGCTTTTAGACCTCTTTCTCTCTCTCTCTAAATGTTTGATATGATTGACTTTATTTTTCAAGATATTTCTGGCTATGAAACATCTGCCAACATATCTCAGGAAACTGTGCAGAAACCAGATAGGCATCTCACTTTAGCTTTTAACCATGCAGGTTTTTAGAAAATAGAAACCAGGGATCTCTGGCTGGTTTACCTTTAGGTCAGAATGACTTAGTTAACTTAGCTTGAGGAATTACTAAGAAATGGTAACTAATACAAGAACTGCAAAGAGAACAGAAAACATGGATTAATAGGACGTATCATTGTATGATGAACGAATGAAATAGGTACAATCAGCAGTTTCTGGTTTCTCCTGGATCTGGGACCTTTGGTCTCTGGGTCTCTTGCTTCTGGAATCCTCTCTAGATTTCACCATTCCATTATCAGCCCTTTCATCATTCAGAGTTACCTGGGTGCTAGTGGCTCCTGTCTGTCTTCATCCTTCCTATCATGATGATTTCCTGTGAACCAAAAATAGAGACGGCTAGTAGGAAATTGAGCAGGTCCCATTTCATGCCTTACAAATACAAGGGCCTATCTGACAGAGCCATAATACCCTACATGTTTGTTTTTTGTTGTTTGTTTTTGGGGGGGTTTACTTTATTTATTTTTTTAGAATTTTATTTTTTTTTTTATACCTACATGTTTGTTCATAACGCTCTGAAAGAATTATTCCAGGAGGGCTCAGGTCGTGTCTTTAGAGGAGTAGCCTGGCAGGCTTTCCTGAGCAACAATGAACACTGTTGCTGGTGTGGTGAATCGTCCCCATGATGCGTCCTGTTCCCCAGCACACAGGACACTTGCCCGGCTGTATTCTGTACTTCTTCAGCTGTAACCTTCATTTCCCCCACCAACTTGGTTGAGGCACCATGGTTGTGAGTCCCATTATTCCTCTCACACAGATCCTGCAGCAGCCACTGAGGAGTAAATACTTTAGGAGAAACCACCTGTTTCTAAGCAACTGACTGGACCAGGGGACCTCTGCATGCACAGAACCACAGGCCTGTGCTGTCTCCCTCTCTACCCCTGACCTCACTGGGCGGCCCTGAAGGAGCTGTGTACCCTCCAGGAAGTGTGAGGAATACACCTCATGTTCCTCAAAGTTCCCTGACGGTTGTTGCTGAGGTGTATCTTGCAATCATAATAAGAACCACAAGGGTTGGTCCAGCCATAACACTGGCTCCAAAACGGGAAATGTCTGTGGGGGCTTGCCTCGGGCCCAGGGGAGGACCCCCAGCTTTATCTAGCTGACAGCGTCACTATCCTTTGGCTGAGACTGGCACAAAACAGCAGGGCACCTGGCTAAAAAGTCACACTTAGAGTCGTGGAGGCACGGAGTCTTATGTGAAGCTAGGGCCTTGGGAGGAGCTAAGGGTCCTCAGACACCTGTAAGCCAACTTACCAGTGGTGAGTTTGCTGGCAAGTCTCTCTGCCAGCTGGCTTCCTTGGGCCAGTAGCTCACAGAATCTCTGTCTCTGGTAGTAGGTAACGTCAGTGCTCCTGAGGAGACTCTCAAAAGACTTGACTGTGTCCTTTGCATGCTGCATGAAAAAATAACAGACACCTTTCCCTTCCTGTAGCTTCTGTCGTAAGTGGGTCAGTTCTCGGGCCTGAGCCTGAATTAGGGGATCATATCTCCTAGAGTGGGAAAGAAAAGTAAAAGTGAAAGTCATGAATGATAAGTTATGGGAATTTCAGCAGAGATATCTCTTAGATTACTCGTAAGAAATTCCCCATGTTGAATTCTTGCACAGGTTGTGTCCCTTGCCTGTGACAGAGGGAATGAGTAAAATAACATTGGGTTTGTCTCTTTCTTTTTTATTAATTTTGCTTTAAAAAGAAGCCCTTTCAGTTCCTCACTTCAGTCCACATCCATTTCAAAGTCATATGCAACATCAAGCATTATGCAGAAAGTGTGTGTGGGCGGAAGTCAGGTACAGAAGTATTGGACAGGTACATCTGATACTAATTGAAAGGATGAAAAGAAAAATCAGTGAGAGGGTCAAGATGAAGAGCATTCCTTTGAATGACAAGAAGATAAGCCATAATTAGTAAGGAGGCACTTAAGAGTAACAATTAAAATTCTGAGTAACAATTGCATTACTCTATGCGGGATTTCACAGTTTTCTAATTATTGCACAAATATTTCTCATAGATTCCAATCTAGAATGTGAGCTCTGTGAGGCTGGAGACAGGGCCGTATTACCCAACTTAACAGTACACAGTAGCGTGTATACACCCAAGTAGGCAATCAGTTAATACTTAGAACCACGTAATCCTAATGCTAGACTAGACATTGTCATCTACCCCATCTGATGCCTGAATCTCCTCACCACTAAGTGATCTTCTACAGATTGTCTTTCAAACTCTATTCCTTAGAGTTCCTATAAAGTGTCAGAGGAGGTAAAGGCAGAGACCAGGGAGAAACAGGGCTCCAGACCTAGGCCTCCTTCAATCAAATATCTCTGCTTTAGTGGGTCTTACACAATTGAGCTTCTCAGATTTCATTTTAACCAAGGTTAAAAGACGTCTTAAATGCCACAATCTACCCTATGTTTGAAACTCTCTAAGGATGGGCAATGCTGGTCCTTGCAAATTAATAATTCATTTTGTAGGCAACAGCTGCTCAATTATCTATCTACTCAATGCCCCTCCCAGTTAACACTCCACATTGTCTGATACTTAGAAAAAAAATATCAAAGTTGGGGAGGAGAAACATTATTATCATGAAAGGTACTTCGGAAAACTGGAAATTAGGAGTGTCTTCTTGCCAGCCATGGCCAAGCCCCGGGCCTGTCAAGAGCAGAGGTCCTCGCAGTCCCCAGGCTGCCACCCCCCAGGGGCCTAGTCTTACAGAGGCCCAGCCCTGAGGCTGCATAACCTGGGGCAGCCACCATCAAGAAGCCCCTCTCAGGGGTCAGGACTCCTTTGCCAGCATGGATTCCTTAAGTCGGGACTACATAACTAATAAAAACCAAATCTAGGGCTTCCCTGGTGGCGCAGTGGTTGTGAGTCCGCCTGCCGATGCAGGGGACACGGGTTCATGACCCGGTCTGGGAGGATCCCACGAGCCGCAGAGCAGCTGGGCCCGTGAGCCATGGCCGCTGAGCCTGCGCGTCTGGAGCCTGTGCTCCGCAACGGGATAGCCCACAACAGTGAGAGGCCCGCATACCGCAAAAATTAATTAATTAATTAATTAATTTAAAAAATACCAAATCTAATATTAAAAAAAGATGACAATCACCACACTTATAAAAAGTAAGAACAAGTATAATAATTACAGCAAATATTTGTTGAGAGCTTCACATGTGTGACAGAGGGTTCTAACCACTGGTAATCATGCATTTAATCTTCATAACTCTCTGAGGTAGACACTGTTCGTATTTCCATTTTACAGATGAGGTAGCTGAGGTAACTGAGATGCTGGAAAGTTAAGTACATTTGCCCAAGGTCACACAGCTAGAAGCCACATTGCTAGTATTCCAACCCAGGCATGTGTCTCCATTTGATTCATACAGTATTTGAGGGAGAATCCAGAGGCCTAACTAGTCCACCATCCAGTTCCCACAGCCCCGCAGGCTGTCTTTGTCTAGTTCTGGGCCTGCCGTGTACATTTCTGCCCTTCTCCTTGCACAGATTTGCTCTTTATTCTATCAGCCTGGGCTTCCCCACTTCACACACTTTCCCACACAGCTTCCTCCTTACCCAAGCCTTGCAGCCGGTCTCATCTTCTCTGCCAGCTCCCCCTCCTCAAACAGCACTTCCTCCTCCAGCACAGATTCAATGAGGTCTTTGTACTCTTCACACTCTGGGGAAACAGAGACGCTGCCTCAGGGGAAAGCTGGACAGGCTGCTGGGTCACTCTCTTCAAGGGAGGAGGCAAGGTCCATCCCGGGGACTGATGTAACCTCGGTAGCAGGCTCTACGCAGGGATTTCCACATCTGATTCCTCAGCCTCCCCATGTTAGAGCTGAGGAAAGAGAAGCTCACAGGCAGGTACAATAACTTTCTCAAGATGATTCAACTGGAATGAAGCAAAGTCAGAATTCACATACCCTGAGTTCTGACTCCAAAGCTTTACCAAGCCTTGCAGCCTCTTAAGTAGAATATTAACCTGGGGCATGGAGTAGGAATTTCCCGTGTTTGGGGGAAGGCTCCAAGGACTGTAGGGCTGACAGTTGTCCCACACTGAGAGTTTCCGTAATCCCCCAATATTTCAAAGATTTAAAAAATTTTTTATTTATTCATTTATTTTTGGCTGTGTTGGGTCTTCGTCACTGTGTGCGGGGTTTCTCTAGTTGTAGTGAGCGGGGGCTACGCTTCATTGTGCGGGCTTCTCATTGCGGTGGCTTCTCTCATTGCGGAACATGGGCTCTAGGCCGGCGGGCTCAGTAGTTGTGACACACGGGCTTAGTTGCTCCGCAGCATGTGGGATCTTCCTGGACGAGCGCTCGAACCTGTTCTTAACCACTGCGCCACCAGGGAAGTCCCTCAAAGATTTTAAAGTTTATCTGGAGACAAACTCTGTAAAAATGTGTATGAAGGGGAAAAGTCTGAAAGACACATGCTCAAAAGCTAACGGTGCTGTGTGTTAGTCTGGAGGCAGAACTAATACACAGTGTTTGCCGAGGCCCTGTTCTAGTAGATTTTAGAGAATTATCATCCTGTAATCATCACCACTACCTGAGGAGGTAGACACTAGTCCTATTACCATTACAGATGTGGAAATTGAGGCAGAGAGAAGATAAACAACTTGGGTTTAAATCCAGGAAGTCTGGTGCCAGGGTACATGCTCTTAATCACTGCACTGTGTTACCTTTACACGAAGATGTTGGACAATATCTTTCTTCTTCTGCAGTTTCAAAAAAAGCTGTGTTATTATTATAATAACTGATACTAAAAAACCTAACATTCAAGGCTTCCCTGGTGGCGCAGTGGTTGAGAGTCCGCCTGCCGATGCAGGGGACACGGGTTCGTGCCCCGGTCCGGGAAGATCCCACATGCCGCGGAGCGGCTGGGCCCGTGAGCCATGGACGCTGAGCCTGCGCGTCCGGAGCAACGGGAGAGGCCACAACAGTGAGAGGCCCGCGTACCCAAAAAGCAACAACAACAACAACAAAACTAACATTCCCACACTCCAAAGCTTGCCTTTTCACTTCGTTGACAAGTAGGCTTTAATTTCTACTTTTCGGCCCATGTCAGTAAGTTGGATAGCAAATTTTATCCCCCATTGGTTTATTGAAGAATAATGGTAGAAATTTGAAAGCAAACTCAATTTCAGGGTCAGTAAGAATCCTCCCCTTATATCCCTGTCCCTCTCGTGCCCTCGCTCCCCTGTTCCTCAGTCACTACAGCTCCATCCTCCACTCTCTGTTACTGATGTTCTCATCTCCAGATATCTGTGGTTCACTTGGGAACAGAGAGCTTTAAACTCCTTTAAGGTAGGTGGGGTCTCCTATCACTTCTTTCTCCCTGAGTGCAGCTAGAACTGTGCTTTGCAAATGGGTGCTCATAAAAGTTTGAATTAAATCCTGACATGTTTAAGCCAACAAGGATCTGACACGTATTCCTGGCAGAGAAAAGAAAGTTTAGTGCCTGAACCGAGATCTCAGCCTCTATTCCTCCATACACTCCCACTGCAAACTTTACTCCTTTGTGCCTCAGTGTTTCCATCCTCTGCAAAATGAGGGTAAACTACCCACTTCCACCATTCTAGGAGTATAGTAAGGATGAGATTTATTTGATTTGATTGGATGAAGAAGAGAAAAGAAGGTCTGGAGGGTGTTTAGGTGCTTAGAGGGAAGATGGACAATCACGTATCACTTTGGTGACTGTGAACCCATAGGACTTACTGTATTTCTGCAGCTGTTTGGCCAGGGAGTAGGCAGTAGCTTGGGACATGAGGAATTTCTCTGTGAGGTCTTGAAAGTCCTGTTTGCTTTTTTCCAGCTGGGAGCGCAGATACTGGTTGGTTTCCAGGATGCTCATTTCACTTCTCTGACCAGAGAAAGTGGTGAGAGATACTGCCATGCTGAAGCTTATGGTGGAAGAAGTAGAGCCAAAACCTGGGGAGAAGAAACCCAAACAAATAATAAATTAAAAACAAGTGATGGATTCTGGTGATGGCCCCACTGCCTGGTAAATTACTAAAATCACTGAAGCATACAATTATATTGGGTGAGTTTTATAGTATGTAAATTATACCTCAATAAGGTTTCATTAAGTGAAAAAATGTATTTAAACAGGTGCAAAGAATGCAGATGTAATTCATTACTTAGTTCAGGCCAGACTTTGTCAGCATTCCACAACCGAGAATCCTTAACCACAAAAATAAGGCACAAGATGCCAAAGCTCAGAGGTCAGGCTCTGACAAGAGTGCCCGAGGGAGGACCCAGTGTGCAGGTAACCAAGCGGCGTCACAGTAACAGAAATGGAAGGTGGCGCTGTCATGGAACCTTGGGAGCCCCTGTCTTCTAGTTGCCTAGGCCACACTGAGACTCAAGGCCACCGGGTCTGTTCTGAAGGTCACCCCTGATGCGGACACCCGCTCAGCAGCTACTCTCAGTATCTTGTACTGAAACCACAGGTCTGTCTCTTTCAAAAATTTAATACTATTTTGTACTGTTTATTCTTGCAAGCATAGAAAACACCAAGGAATCGAGATTTTCCCAAATTCTTTCATTGTCTTAAGGACTGTCATGAAGACACTTTTCTTACAGAAAAATTGAAAACTTTTAGTTATATTAAGGGGGTAAATACACAGTCGAAATTATATTATTATTTTTAAAGGAATAAAAATGAAGTATTAGCCTAACTAGCAAGGAAAGGAACAAAAATGTGCAACTTCAAAGAAAGCAGAGAAAAGAAAATAATAAAGCAAAAAAATTTTAAATGATGAATCGAATGGTTGCAAAATGTTGTGAATATACTAAAAATCACTTAACTACATACTGTAAAATGGTGACTTTTTGGTATATGTAAATTATATCTGAAAGCTCTAATAAAAAGAAGGAGTCAGTAAAGAGAAAAGCAGTAGAATGAAATACACTTTAAAATCTGGTTCTTTTGAGAAAAAAATAATGAAATACAGTAAAATTGGCAACGTTCTGGAAAATTTAATCAAAGAAAAAGGAGAGAAAAAGAAACTTTAAAAAGGAAAAGGGATAAAATAAATATGAAAAAAATTTAAATTATAAATGAATACTACCTGTCAACCCTTACACAAATTTTAAAATTTCAAAAAAAGAAAAAGAAAAATTGAAAACTTTTAGATAGTCTTGGTGCTCTTCTTTGATTCTCTAGTTTTCTCCACACCATTTTAATATTGTGGGAAAAAATCCTGAGTATAATACTGTGCTCCGTGTGTGCATAATTAATTTATAAGGATTACCAGCCAGATTGTGTCTTATTTACCTTCTTGCTGGAGACCAGTGTTATGGTGGCTTCTTTTCACTCACTAGGGAAGCATGGTGGCTTCTCATTAAACTTGAAATCAGGTTTGACCTCCCTGCCTCCAGTCCCGCCCTCCTCTTCTCCTGTAGGTTGCTTTGTGTTTTAATCTGTATATAAGATGTCGTGCTTGTCACTTGTAAATGTCGTCCTAGCGCCACAGGGTTTCTTTCCAACTTGTCAAAGTCACTGAAATACTTTTATGTTTCTTTGAAAACATGCAGTGGCCACCTAATTTGGGATGACTTGGAAATGAATGCTGTTCCTTATGCCCAGAGCAGTTTTCATAGAACTCTGACTGATAGTTTGTGTTGACCCAAAGCTATTGACCTGTGGTTGTATTCTCAGCCAGAGCACAGTAAACATCAAGATCATGGGTCTATGGTTGTTGGTGGTGACCACAGCACTCCTGAGCAGTGGGATCTAGTGACATAGAAGCTGAGGTTTTAAAGAGGGGCACAGACAGGCAGGACAGAAAGTGATCTCCTGACCTCTGCTTACTTCCTAGGTATCAATTCGTCCCTGGTTTTGTGAGCCTGAGACTAGGGCAACTCCCCTGAAATATCTCTTCTCGTCAGCTGCCTAGCTTTTCCAGGCTGATGGCCTACACATGTGGGACCACGGCCACCTCCATAAGTTCTACTGAACATTCATGACAAAGTGAAGGAAGGAGGACAGACTACCCAACCCGCTCGCCACCCTGCTTCTAGCCTGTAGTGTTGGTGTGTGAGATGTCCCAAATTGTATATGACTTCAATCCCTGTAAATGTATTTTAGCTTATTTTATGTCTTAGTGTCTAGTCTCCTGGAGAATGTTCTCAGTGCACTTGAGAGAAATTCTATTCTGCTCTTGTTGGGTGAAGTGTCTATAGGTGTCTGTTAGGTCATATTATTTAAATCTTCTGTCTCCTTCTGCTCTTCTGCCTGGTTGTTCTATCCACTGCTGAAAGTGTGGTATTGAAGTCTCCAATAATTATTGTTGAATTGTCTGTTTCTCCCTTTGATTCCGTCAGTTTCTTCTTCATGTATTGTGGGATGCTGTTAGATGCACTGTGTTTAAATCTATTACATCATCCTGATGGATTAATCCTTTTATTGTTATAAAATATCCCTCTTTATCTCTGGTGACATTTTATTGTTGTAAAGTCTCCTATGTATTTTGTCTGGTGTTAGTATAGCCACTCCAGCTTCTTTATGGCCATTATTTGCAGAATTATATTACATTACATGGCAAAAGGCACTTTGCAGAGGTAATACAGTTGACCTTAAAATGGGGAGATTATCCAGGTGGACTGATCTAATCACAGGAACCCTTTAAATCTGGGTCAAGAGGTCAGAACTAGGGAGTTGGAGAGAGTCCAAGCTTGTGAGGGATTCAGTGAGGCTTTGCTGGCTTTGAAGGTTGGGGGAGCCACAGGCAAAGAAACAAATTCCTCAGTCCTACAGCTTCATAATTACTGCTACCTACATACATTCACTGACAACTTTAAAAATGCATTTAGAATGCGTGCTGTACAGATTCAGACGGATTCCCACTGCCTCTGACCACCCTTGTCTTCTTTCAGGTTACTGCATCTGTCGAAATTCGGGGACACAACTGCCAGGGCTTTGTTCAGCCTCTTCTCTTCTCTCACGTGTGTATGGCCCTCTGGAGCCAATGACACTGTTGAGGGCTGGGTGCTGAGCACAGGCTCCTGGTGTGCTTGGAAGCCACAGGCTCCTGATACATCTAGACTCTGAACACCACTCACCTGGAAAGCCCAGTACCCTCCTCTAGCTTCCTGTCAGCAATAAATAGATTAGTACATTCAAGCCTTGCCCTTCTGTGCACCCCTGAGGCCATGGCCTCTAACATCTCAGCCACTTTTGGATGGATATGTCCCACCCCAGGGCTACTCTCCTTCCTGGAGGTTCACTTCCTTCATCCCTACAGCACATTGAGAAGCTACTGGTGACCAGCCCAAGGGCCAGCTTGCAAATCAGGGTTAAACAGTGACCTGAGGATGCTTTGTCTAGATCAGCCAGAGGTGTAGGTGAATATGCCAAGGAGATTAGTTCCAAATGTTCTACACTACAGAAACACCCCAGAACCGACTTCCCATGGAATAGACAACCTGGAGCAGCGGTTGTTTCACCTCAGGCCAAGCACTAATCCCTCCAGGATCACAACCTGGCCCCCAAGGCTGCCAAGCTACTGTTTAGACAAACTCTTGAATATCTTTTATTCCAAAATCACGGCTGGGTTCTCCACAGTTTCTTCAGTTGACAGCATCATTGCTCCTGGCTGCTAGGTCTCTGCATGGAACAGACTTACCTGTGCAATAAACAGTCCAGCAGAGGTAGTAAAAAGGGTGACTCTTCTAATCTTGCATGCACAATGAAGATTCCCACACATGCTCTGCAGAGGCAGAAAATAAACTGTGGCAGAGTGAATGGCAAACACATACCTTGGCCAGGAGTCAACACTGGGTACTGCACATGAAACCGCAGATACTGCCATTGAACTACGGATGTTCTAAATTCAAGGTTGGGTGCAAGCTCATAACACTCCCAATAGTTCACGTTCTGCAACCACCATATCTGGACTTGGGGACACCACAGCTCCCAACTACACTGAGAGCCCCTGTGGTTTGGGAGCGTGGTGTGGAAAGAACCAACTGGACCAGAACTGCAACTAGGATCCTGTTCCTCCTCAAGGCTACAAGTTCCCACCTGGGGTCTGGAATCCAAAGCTGTGCCTGTACAAAGGTCAGGGTGCTCCAATGACACCTCTGAGACTTGACTACTAAGAATTCCCCAAGCCTAAGTTCCATAACGTTCCTCTAGCGAGTTTCCCTAGAGGGATCTTCAGGGGCCTCCATCCCAGCTGCCAGAGAACTGAGTTGAATGAATTCAGAAGTCAGAAGTTCAGGCACATCAGAGGACTGCTGTTGGTCAGTTACTCCTTTGATTAGTGTGGTCCAGATGCTTTCAGGACCTTGGCTGATAGCTGAAAAGCAAACATTCCAGTGGTGCAAACCTTTGGAATTTTGTCTTCCAAAAAAGGAGGCGGGGGACGGGAGGCTCCCAGAGTGAGACCCAGCATCTCCAGTATCATAAAGGACGACGGATGTGGGAACGGGGACGGCCTGGGTGGAAAGGCTTTCTAGGAAGGCCCCAGGGCTCTGAACGAAACTCCGGGTCTTTCCCCTAAAACCTGCGACAATTGCAGCTTTCCCGCCTTAGTTGATGACCCGTATGCTCAGGCCAAACACACATCTCTTTTACGCCGGTCTTTCTCTCACACCACACTTCCAATTTGTCAGAAAATCGTATTTTTTCTTTGATTAATTGAGCACTTTGATCCACACATATTTTTCTTGGTCTGATTTTGGTCCTCGACTCTCCTGAGAAAGGCGTGGAGATCGATTCAACTCGCGACGCTCGGTCAGCCCAGGGTTCAGGGTTTGAGACCTTTAACCTCGGGAGCGTGGGGCCGGGCCGCGCTTGAGACTTTTCTTGGCTCCGCCGGTCCAAATCGGCCTCTTCCGGGCCTGTCCTCGAGGGCCGGGGGCAGGGCCGGGCCGCCTCCGCGGGGCCCCTCTCGCCGGGTCGGGAGCCCCGCACCTCGCGTGGCATCGGAGGAGAAGCTTCGGGCGGCGTGGGTTCATTGGCCAGCGGCCCGCGAGACGCAGGGGCGCGGTGCGCGCGGGCGCACACGGCGACTTTGTGGTTCTCGGGCACCCGCTGCCCTTCCGGCTCCTCTCGTTCTCCTTCGCGGGCAGTAACCTCCGGGCAGGAAGACACAGGTAGTAGAAGGGCAGCCTCTCCTTTAAGTCCTGTCTACTCAGGACCCAAAAACGGTCTTGAAGAGACAGAGGGAGAGGTGGAAACAGATTAAGGGAAAAGAAGAAATCCTATGCGAATTCCTCATCTAAACGCACCCTGAAGATGAGGTCGTCGTCCGCAGGGACCGGGTCGTGCCGGCGCTGGTGAAGGTGAGTCGAGTTCCCCTGAGCAGTTGGCGCCAATGCAGACAACCTTGGCCAGGCGGCCAACGAATAAGCAGCCCCTCCGCCTCCCCAGATGGGCAGCACTTGATGGCAACCCAGATGGGTTGTTATGTGGACTTAATAAGTTCTTGCACAGTAAAGCCCCGAGGAACAGTGCTGGTCACACAGTGAAGCTCCGAGAAATCTGGTATTATTTCCACTTCTAACTGTACCACTGCTGACTTTCAACATTCCCCAGATAAATTAGTGTTTAATGGTTTAACTGATCTCTTCTGCCTCATATTAGTGACCTGAATCTGGAAAAGTGTTTGGTTTTGATGTTGATCTAAGTGGTGATCTAACTGCAATGGGGGACTGGATCCAACTTCATCAGTTTCTTGGACCTTGGACAGGCATGATGATTGTTCAGCTCACGGTAGACAATATTTTGCACATGCTTCCGGCAAGAAATTTCAATATACAGTCAGTTAAGTATTATAAGAAAAGTTCAAGTGTGTACCAGTGACCCAGTCTTTTTGGTTGCTTTTGTTTGTTTGTTTTGTTTGTAAGAAATAAAGGAGGGAAATATAATTTATCTGGAAGTTGTAGAAGATTTCCTCTCTCGGTTATAGTGCAGTGCTTGTAGCAAAGCAGCACTGACCCTGAAAACAACCAAATAAAGGCTGGCTTAAAGAAATTCTGTTTGAGGTCGTTGGAGAAATACCTATGCACCTAGGACCCCCAGGATCAGCGGGAGAGAGAGAGAGAGAGAGAGAGAGAGAGAAGCTTATTGGAATGAAACTGATTCTCTACCTTTTCCTCTTAGCGCATTTGCCAGTTCTCGGCAAGGCACAAGCGACTGGGAAGCTGGGGACAGAGCAGCTGCTGAGGGTCAGGGACAACAGCAACACTCTTAAGTAGTGTCAGAAATCTGGCAATCAAATAAAAGGAGGAGGAGGAGGGCAAGGAAGAAAGGAGGGGTGGAGGAGGGGAGGGGAGGGGGAAAGGGAGGAGGAGAAGATGGGGCAGGAAGAAGGGAAGGGAGATGAGAAGAAGAAGAAGAAAGAAAGTAATGTGGGCTGTCCACGTATTCAGACTTAAGGAGCCAATATCCTGGAGTGGCTTGATGAGTGTGTTGGATGCTTTCTTCAGGATTTCCCCTTAAGACATTTGCAAATTAAGCCATGCGCATGTATGACGCTATGAGGGCAAGCAGAGTGTGGCTGAAAGAGAGTGGAATTTCCACCAGTATCGTGGTACGAAGGAGATAAAAATGGAAGTTCAGAATTCCTCAAGGGGCAGGACCCAAGGAAACACCTCAGGGTCTCAGGTGGGAGCCCTAGCCGTCTAGAGCATGGCACTGTGAGAAAACTAGCCCTGGGCTGAGACTTCCCTGCAAATCAGCTCAGTCAAGGACTGGATTGAGGTGATCTTCCCCTCTGCTGCCTGCTGGGGGAGAGGGTGCACAATCTTCAGAGAAAGATAACATCATGACTCTATCATTTTTCACACAACAGGTTCATCCTTCAGTCACAATATTCTAGGATTATAAAGGAACAGAAGCAAGGAAAGGTGGAAGATGACTCAACAGATGATTGAGATATTGAAGTGAACAGGTAGGAACCTAAAGCGATATGTTTTAACTGTTCAGAAAATAGATGACAGGATCAGTCTTTTTCACCAACGGTAGAGAATCTTTTTTTTTTTTGCGGTACGCGGGTCTCTCACTGCTGTGGCCTCTCCCGTTGCGGAGCACAGGTTCCGGACGCGCAGGCTCAGCGGCCATGGCTCATGGGCTCTTCCCGGACCGGGGCATGAACCCGTATCGCCTACATCAGCAGGCGGACTCGCAACCACTGCACCACCAAGGAAGCCCGGTAGGGAATCTATTTTAAAGAACCAGTGGAAATTCCAGGAGCTGGGGAGTCAGCGGGGGCGACTCCTGCTCTCCGGTGCTTACTTGTGGAACTGGAGACACTGCGTTGGATGCGGGATCCCGAAGTTAAGCGAGGGCCTCTCAGGAGTTAAGTCTTTTCGCTTGAGGGGTCGCTGGTGCTTCCCGGTTTATTGTTCGCTTTAAAACGTTGGTGATCGTGATACTGGTGGCAGGATCTATGGTTTTCATGGATGCAGCTGATAGCTCTCAGCACCGTTTCCGTAGTGTAACGGTTATCACGTTCGCCTCACACGCGAAAGGTCCCCGGTTCAAAACCGGGCGGAAACAAATGTTCTTCCTTTCTGAAACTTGTACCTTCCCTTTCAAAAAAGCAAAACGGCCGAAAGGCAGGGGCTGAGGCAGCGGGCGCAGCTGCATTTTCCATCCCCAAGGGACAGGCCAGGAGTTCCGTTGCTGCCTGAGAGCCTGCTCAGCGCCAGGAGCCAGCCCTCCTTTCTCCGCTCTGAGTCACTGCGGAGTCGAGGCCACAGCCGGCTGACCCAAGTGCGCAAAGGACAAGGCTGACTTCGGCTCATTTTTACATCCGGAAATCCCCTCACCTCCGAAGCAGGCGCCTAAATCTCCTCTACACGCTGACACCTATCATGTCTGAAAACCAAGGAGTTCACTCCTGCGAAGCACCCTTGGCTTTCCCACACCTCAGCACACGCGCGGAGCACGTTGCGTGACAGGCCAAAAGAGCACGAACACGACGCCGCCCCGGGTGCTCGACCAAAAGACACGTAGATGAAGAATGTCACGCTCCACGAACTGAGCGGGTCGGGGAGGCAAAGGAGCCGGTAACGTGCAGTTATCAGGGGAGCCCCCAGAGCAGGGTCACAGATCACGAAGTAGACGGATCCGCTCATCACCCGCTGAGAGCCCAAATGGGCCCCTAATTTAAAAGGAAACTGAGGTTCAGAAAGAGAGCATGTCCTTGCGTCGGCCGCACGTAGAGCTAAAGTTAGACTAGGATGAAACCCAGCCAGTTACCTTGTGGCCTGACCTCAGAGTCCAGAGTCGCCCAGGTCGGGAGAGCTGAAGGGTGATGGGCAGCGGGGCAGCGACTTGGGCGCCGCGCACTACCGCGTTCAGCCTAAGGGGCGCTGGGAATCGCCTTCTTTTCTGCTCGGCCCTTCTCAGAAATTCAACCTTTACTGTCACAATTTTCAAGTGGAGAGGCCAAATTTGAGAATCTGTCTCCTGCGCGGCTCCCTGGTGGTCTAGTGCCTAGGATTCGGCGCTTTCACCGCCGCGGCCGGGTTCGATTCCCGCTCAGGGAAACCTCCTTTCGTGGAAGAAGAATCCGACTCTCTTTTCCTCCTTCATCTCAGAAACCTGATGGTTTCACAGTTTTCATTCAAAGACATCCTGCGATTTGAGTTCCAAAAACTCATTAAGACATTTGAAACATACAGAACACTTGAAATACAAACGTATATTCTGGACCTAACCGCGCAGAGTTAACATTTTCCCACATTTGCTTTCTCACTCTCTCTCCATATATACGAACTGCGACCCCTTTGGAGTAACCTGGAATCCGTTCTCTCCAGGCTTGTAGAGAAGCTTCAGGCGGTGTTTGATTCGGCTGTCCCCCAAGTGCAGGCCAGGCACATTCTGTGCTAGTAGGAATCGCCCCGGACCGGCTGCCCTCTGGTCTCCTCCCGGTTGCCTTGGCGGGCAGTGGGGTCTTGGGTCAGCCTGAGCGCTGGAA
The DNA here is from genome assembly GCF_039906515.1 of Pseudorca crassidens. Lineage (NCBI taxonomy): Eukaryota > Metazoa > Chordata > Mammalia > Artiodactyla > Delphinidae > Pseudorca > Pseudorca crassidens. The sequence goes on along the minus strand of NC_090297.1, from coordinate 107,260,352 downwards.
CCGCCTACCTGGGGAAAGGCCCTTCAGGGAAGTGCAGCTGCCCCTCGGCTGTTGCCCGGCTCCCTGGGCCCTGCAGGGGGCAGAAAGGTGAAGGATCTTCCGTGTGGTGGGAGGATGAAGGGAGCAGGTGGGAACTGCGTTAAAGGGAGGGGGAAAGTTCTCAAGAGCTTCCCAGAATTGTCTGCATGGGTAGACAATTTTGTATGCATCACAAGAGTTTAAGAACTTCTGTCTAAACACTACTTTATGTTGTCTTCCGGATTTTCTAATGATGTGGAAAGCATTGCTGGCACAGTATTCTAGTGTGTACACGTCTTGGATTTATTTTCTCTTCAAAATGCTCATGACACTGAACAGCCTAAATTTCCTCTTCTGGTTTTACTGATCCAATAAGCAAAGTTTAATTCCAATAGCTATTGAAGTTTGTAAAATTTAGGACTATGTGTTCCAGTAAAATACATTTGCCCTAGAATATCTTTTAAATAAAGATTATGTCGCAGAATTCTGTAAAATCATAGTGAATTAATTATGTCAGATACAATTTGGGGGTAAACCGTTTTAGGCGTCACCCAATATATGATTCTAAAATGCACTTCTCTATTAGGATTCGGTTCGAGTTGCCATTTTAAGATCTATTGTTCCCTTTAAGTTCTCTGGCTGATATTAAATTGAGTTAATTACTATATAATCTTTGCCTGGAGAATATCTAATTAAGACAGGAAAAACAAAACACTGTCCAACTCAGTATAATGCAGCCGCATATTTTTATAGACTGCAGAGTGGTCAAAGTTTCACAGGTTAGGAGGAGTTGTGGGCATCTTTAGGGGATGATGGTGAACGCAGCCATCATGTCCCCTGAGGAAGAGTAAAACCCATGGCATAAGTGCTCCAGGAAGTAAGGAGCTGTCACTGGAGACCTGCTGTGTTCCTGAGGTGTTTGTTTACTATTATTATTTTTAAAATTCCCGGTTCTTGGTCACCTGCCTGCTAGAAATGAAGTCATCCATTTTCCCATTCCTTCCTATGCTTCCCGTGTTTCACTCACTGCTCCTGCCCTTAGGCTCTGGCAGGTGGACGAGCCTGACTGTGTTCCCACTGGGCTGCCCCTTTTGGATGCCTCAGGTGCAGGTGCAGTGGCACAGGGACTTTGGGTTTGTTCACAATTCAACATCTCTCCTGGAAAGGGGCCTGGCACCTCATAAGCACCGAATTAAGTGCTTGGCGATTGAAGGCATTCTAATGCAAGGTCCTGACACGCTGAACAGCAGAAGACAGTGGGTAAGATTGGGGGCAGCCTAGAGTATGAGGGACAGAGAGAGACAGAGAGACACAGGCACACCAAGACAGAGAGTGAGTGAGAGCAAGGGGGGTGGGGAGAAAATGTCCTATCAGATTTAGCATGTAAAAGCTGAAGAGCTCGGTTTTCTGCTCATGAGATTCAAGAGAACAACCATGGGAAGGGAAGGGAAGGCAAAAACACTAAGAAGCCAGGTCTGCACAAGATGCATTACCAGGAGCAATATCCTGTGGTTCCAACAGTTTGTCTCAAATAGGATAATTTTTGTACAAATAGCCCAACACTGTCCAGGAATCATATAGAGACAGTCACGGTCATGTTCATGCATGCTGGTGATATAGCAGGGAGGCCAGTCATTAGATTGTGTGCATCCAACGAAAGCAAAAATACAATTCAGAAGATAAGGGAAGAGGAAGAAATGTCTGGGACCAGAGGCTTCTCCCCCCTCCAGTCCATAAGCTGCTTGGCAGGAAGATATCTGGGGTCATTCTCGCCAGTCTACTATGGACCCCAGTAAGTAGGTCACCACCGGAAACAATTACAGTTGTTGGAAGACCTTCTAAACATCTTGGTAGTTTAGGTGCTGAATGTATGCAATAGGGTATCTCTGGGCAGTGCCCACATCGTCCTTCTACTGTACCTCTGGTTTACGTGAGTCAGGAGGGCAGCACTCTGCTTGTGACGTGTCAGTTAGCGATGCAGAAACTTTGTTGTGATGGCAAGAGTATGAAGAAAAGGCTCTTACTCTGCGTTAGAAAAATACATTGGGATACAAATCAGCCCACCTCCTATTTAAGTCAAGCTAGGAACACATAAAGAATGCCTTCAGCTTCTGGCAAAGGCGGAGTGATAGAAATCAGATTTACCTCCTGCCTGAAATCTCACCGCCGCCCAAACCACTATCCCCAAGAAATGAAAAAGATAAAAGACATGAAATACCAGTTTTCCAGACACTGTAAACCAGGCAGCAAAGGACAGCAACCCCTGAGAGATGAGACACAAACAAGGTGAGGCCTGCCACTGGCCCAGCTTACTGCTTTCAGAGAGTTTCCAGGCTGGGTGGGCACCAGGAGGGGCATCTGAGGCCAACTCCTTGGATGGTGGAGATGAAGCTGAGTGTTGGTAGGACAGCAAGGAAGCGAGAGTTCACAGAACAAAGATCCAGTGATAAGAGAGATAGACAGAGAATCCAGGGTTATGAAAGTGTCTCCCTGGAGCACTCCGCAGAGTAATGATTGGGGTATGCTTCTGAAGAAACGGCCTGAGGCCAAGGAAAGAAACTATTAAAAAGATCATGGAAGAGTGCCTGGTGCTCACACAGGACAGGAATTGTACTTGCTTCCCCCAGCCAGACTGGACTTGGACTACTCATAATTCGTGGGTCATTGGGAAGGACATTCAGGAAACTCTTGTTTCAGTAGAGGGAATAATGAGCCCTAGAATGACTGACCCCCAAAATCATGAAAGCAAGATCCAAAGGGATCCAACTGTTTACAAGTCGCTTAACTGTACCCCAGAACAAAACTCAAGAAGATTTAGAGGAATACCATAATAGCCAGTGCCCAAGAAGGGAAACTCTGACAATGTCTGGCATCCAATCAAAGAATGCCAGGCATGCAAAGAGGCAGGAAAACTTGAGGTGTGAGGAGGAGACTAATCAATCAAAACTGAGCCACAACTGACCTGATGTTAAAATTAGCAGAGAGGACGTTAAGACAGTTATCATGACTGTGTCGCATATGTCCCAAGAGTTAAGTAGAAATGTAGAACACATACAAATGGCCAGAATCAAACTGTAGACATGGAAATGATAACATCTGATATTATGTAATTCACCAGATAGAATTAATAGCAGATTAGGCATTGCAGGGGGAATTTTAAAAAAAAGAATAAAAAAGGATCGGGGAACGTAAAGCCATGAACGACTGACGGCATCCTAAAATGAAACTACATACAAAAAATGTTTTTTAATGAACATAGCATCACTGACTGGTGAGGTATGTTTAAAAGGCCCAATATAGGAGTAAGTTGGAGTCCCTGGAAAGACCAGAAGAGAAGGAACAATTTTTGAAGAAACACTGACAGAAAAATTTCCAAAGAGCCAAATGAACACTATGAGTGCAAGAAACACGAAGCAAACCACACTTAGCCACATCGTAATTAAACTGAGCATGACTCCATTGAAATAGAACAATATCTTCAAAGCAGTCAGAGGGGAAAGACACAGTACATACATAAAACAAAAATAAAGACTATGTCAGATTTCTCATCAGGAGCAGTGAGAAGACAGTGGAGCAACATCTTTAAAGAGCATGGAATTCTATGCCTCCTCCCCAAGAAATGTCTTTCAAAAATGAAAGTGAATAATGACATCTACAGACATACAAATGCTGAAAGAATTCATCACCCGCTGACCCACACTATAAGGAATGTTAAAGGAGTCCACTGACACCAGATGGAAATCTGGAGGTACACAAAGGGGCGAAGGACAACAGAAAAGGTATCTGCCTGGGAAAACACGTAAGATTTTTCTTATTATTTAAGTCTCTTTAGAAACATGGGACCGATTTTTCTAAAGTAATAACGGTGGATTGTGGGTTTAGGACACATGCAAAGTAAGATGCATGATGACAATAGCACAATGGCCGGCAGGGAAGAAATGCGAAGAGGTGTGGCATCGCTTGAAGGCAGACTGTGGTAAGTTACAGAAGTCTGTTATAAAGCCTCAAGCAGTCGCTAAAATAAGAAAAGAAAGAGTGAGACCTAATAAGCCAGCAAAGGAGCGGAACTGGAAGCATATACGAACCATGTCAGCACTATGTGATCGAGCAACTGCTTCTCCAGGACTCTTCCCTCTAAGAAGACCTTGTACAAGGGGCCAAAGATACCGTACAAGAAGGATGACTGCAGCATTATTTGTAACCGTGAAATCGTAGAACCAACTTAATTTCAGAAGTATATGGAAAGGGTTAAATAAATACTAGTACGTGCAAATAGGGACGGAAGAAAGTCCATCGTGAAAAGGAATTCATAAACTAACGAAGACAGCCGTACTCTTTCGAGGATTTCCAGGGATCTCTTCCGATCGCACCTTATGTCCTCGTGTTGTGAACACGACACGGGGGACAGAAGGGTAGTAGTGGAGGAACCTTTTTCGACCTTTATGGGAGAGGATGTGCAGAGCAGAAAGAACCATGAAGCCTTTACTTTCTAAAAGAAGCGGAAGAACGGCGTCCCCGGGTGGGCTCGAACCACCAACCTTTCGGTTAACAGCCGAACGCGCTAACCGATTGCGCCACAGGGACACACGTGCAAAATTTCTCTCTCACCTCATAGAAATCAAACACCGCATCCGCGCCAGGCGGAGTCACTCGCCTTTCGCAGGACAGCGACGCCGGCTCCAAAGCCTAGGACAACCGCAGACGTGGAGTCGATTCAGCGCGTTCTTCCCGTGGAAAAGCCGAGCGTCGGGCGATTCCGAAGGCAGAAGGGCAGCCGAGTGTCCCCGCCGCAGATGCCAGCGCCCCGGAAACGTCCCCGGACCTGAGCCGAGGGGTCCCCGAGGGAAGATGAAGGCCAGGTTTGGCTCCGTGACGACTCCCCACTCGCTCCGCGCGCGCCGCCCGCCCTCCGTTCGGCCGCGGTCGTTGGGGCCGAGCCGGAACCAGGGGCTGCGGAGGGTTGGTCCAAAGGGGCAAACGCGAAGACGCGGGAAAGAAGCCGGCGAGGTGGGCACGAGGACAGCTTGACTTCCCAGGAGGCCTGTGCAGAGGCACGTGCCGGATTTGGGGAGATGAGAATTGGGTTTTGGTTTGGTTTGGTTTGATCATCATGTACCAGAATTGAGAGGAAGGGAGTGGAACACGGAGAGCGGGCATGAGAGAAGACTATGAATATCGACATTTGTCCAGGTACAGCGCAGTAATTGGAATGATTTTACGTCAACATCGTAAGAGCAAGAATTCTTGCCGCCGCGGGGACCGTGGCGCGCCGTGATCGTATAGTGGTTAGTACTCTGCGTTGTGGCCGCAGCAACCTCGGTTCGAATCCGAGTCATGGCAACCTCCTCTGTCTCACGCGGCACGGCGGCTCCCCTTTTACTTTGTCTTGAAATTTGCACCGGCCTGGAGGCCAGAGAGCACTGCTTTCCCCAGGCCACCTGGCGGCAGGAGGTCAGGAGAAGGGAAGGAAACCCCACCCAGGCCACTCACCCCGTTTCTGAGCAGAAGGAAACCCAGGCCAGTGGTTTCTCTTCGGTCCTGCTCCAAAATAGGGAAGCCCGACAAGGAGCCTCTTTTGCTGTAACTGGTGAAAAATGTTGTTTCTGTGTTACTCAAAATCTGCAGGATCTTAAAGACCAGATAAAAAATTTTATCAGATAGGCGACTCCCCCTTGCCTAGACCTGTTTTGCTGGTTTAATCTTGGCTCCTGGGAATCTCTGCTCCGAGGACTTTTTCAATCCTTGGCTATTGTTCCCTTTAGAGTCACCGAAGTAACCTCTCTAGTGCCTTTCTATACTCTCAAGGATTTTAAGTGCCTGTCGGCAGCCACTCAAAAGACAAATGGTATCCATCAGGATTGGACAACTGGAAGACCTTAACAGTCACCGCAGAAATGATGATAACGGTGACTACAGCACCCTCCGCCCTGACGACCCAGCTAGTGGACACCAGCGAATATGTGTGATTCTTCTGCCTGACTGCATCAATGCTGGTACCCGAGAGTACCGTTAGACTGAGAGCATGACCAAAAGCGGAGAATTAGTAAAAATCAGACACAAATGGAGATCACACTTGAAACTTCCCTAGGCAGACAAACCCGTTTAGTCATACAAGGAAGAGCTCATTTAGCTTATTTTGCAAAACAAGTGAAACTCACCTTGGGCCACTTCTTGTTTATGCCTCTGAAAATCATAAACAAAGCCTAAAACTGTTCACCAAAATTGATGGGAGGTAACCATTTTAACCAATTCCCTATCACGAGGAAAACTCTAATGTTATAACCTGTCACTGCGAAGGACAAAACAGCCACTGCCCCCTCATGAGATAAGTTGCTTTCTAACAGTGTAGCACCTCTGAGCCTCCTTCCATATTCCGTTGGAGTGCTCCCAGTTCCTGAACGGTAAAGCTTTTTGTGCACAGTAAACCTTCACTAATTACTGTTTCGGTGATCACGGTTGGTTTAACGTCTGCTATATCTGAACTTTGACGGTGCCTCGACATTTTCATCCACCAGATTGGACCAACAAGGGAACTCCACATCATGCTGCTGTTGTCCCATTGCCTGGACTTAGTGACTACCCAGTCAGTCACGCAGAACCATTAAAATCATTGCCATTGTCCTCTGTTTTATTTGTTAACAGTCACTGTCCAGACTCCTTTCACTTTACCTTTGCCTCTTCTAGAATGTCATGGAAATGGGATCATAGTGCACACACTGTTGCCTGCACACCTCTTCATCTTTGCACAACGTCTCTGACTTTATCGATTGTTGAGTACAGCAGATGTCATTCCTCGTTCATTGCTGAGTTGTATTCCATGGCAGTAACATAGCACAGTCTGTTTACCATTCACTCGATAATGAGCATTTGAGCTGTATCCAGTATTGGCTATTGTGAATAAAGCTGCTTTGAAGAGTCTTTCCACAAGAGATCTTGTGGACGTAGGTTTTCATTTCTCTCGGTGAAGAATAGCTGGTACCAGGGAGTAGTATATGCTCCACTTCATAAAAACCACCAAAGCCTTTTCCAAAGCAGTTGTACCATTTTATGTTACCACCAACAATATGACGGTTGTGCTTATTCCACATCTTTGCCAAGATTGTTGGTGTTTCCTCTCCTTATGATTTTAGCCGCGCTACTAAGAGTAGTGGTATCTCAACATGGTTTTAATGTCCGTTTCTGTGACAGCTAAAAATATTGAGGACTCCTGGTATGCGTTTTTGGCCATGTGCATATCTTCCTTTCTGAAGTATCTGTGCATATTTTTTAACCCATCTGAAAAAAAGTGGGGTTTTTGAACTTTGAAAAACTTGTTACTGGGCTGGAGGAGCTCATTATACATTATAATGACAGGCGGTGAGGATTGTCAGCTATGTGTTGTGAATATTTTCTCCCTGTCTCTAGCTTGCTTTTCCATTTTAGTGGCCTCCTTGGATGAGAAGATACGGCTAACATTGATGAACTCTAATTTATCATTTGTCTTTGTTTTATACATTCTTTGGGTCCTGGTTAGTACATCTTTGCCTACCACCAAATCATGAAGAATACTCAAAATGCCTTACACCTTTAACTTTTATGTCTTGGTCTATGATGCACTTCAGATTGACTTTTGTCTCTAGTGTGAGATAGAAATACAGCTGCCCCCCCCTCCCAATATGGAACCTATTTCCTTTCCCCACTGAACTGCTTTTCTTGAAAACTCATTCACTAATTGAGCTATGGGTCGGTTTCAAGTCTCTGAACCCAGTCCATTTTCCAGTTGTGTACCCTGATGCAACTTGCACACTGCTGGTCTATGTTGGGGGGGGCGGTCACAGTAACTCGTAACGTCAGGTAGTGCAAGTCTCCCCATTCCGTTCTTTTCCACACAGAGCGATACATTTTGCAACATGTAATAACTCAGGTTACCATCCCCCAGGTCAAGATATGCATGCCATCACATCATACTTCTCATTTCCTTGGGGGACACAGGCCCTCCCTCCCATGTACTGGCTGCCCCCTTGTGGCCAAAGAGCCTCTATTTTACTCTCTGGAGATAACAAACGCCCAGTTGCCTGCAGGGCAGCTGAACCAAGCCAGAAAGATCTACAAGACTCAAAACAGTCGGCATTTTTGGATGCAGGGCCGGGGGCGGGGGGTGGTGGTGAGGGGGCGGCGGGAAGTTAGCTCACTTTTCAGGCCTTTGGTCTTAGAGAAAGTTTCCTTTAGTCTTTCCTAACTGTGGAAAGTACAAAGCTTTGTGCTGCTTAACATTTCCTCTTCTTTCTAGGCAGAGAGAGTCCCACGGAGCATACCTAATTTGCGAAATTGTTCGCTGGGTGCGATGTTGAAAACTGGAGGCTGAGGGAGAGCTCTATCATGTTTTGTTTTGTGTGAATAAAAGAAAATGAGGAAGAAGCGGAGATACAGAGAGGGGAATAATAGGCTGGATCCTGAAAAGCGATCGTAGGGTCAGGCCCTGGATGTCAGATTTTGGAGAAAGAGAAGACATTGATGAGCATATCCAGGGAAGGACTTCGTTGGAAAGAGCAGACACTTAAGGCTATTTTATGACGTTTTCCATTCGTTTATATGTACTTCTCCTTTCCCATTGTTGTAGGTAAGGCACAGGTGAGCTTGATTCGTTCGTTGCTTTTTGGAATGCATGCTTAAACAAAAGTGACTTCCACACTTCAAATATTCATCTGTGAACCTCCTAGACTCCTCTTAGGCGCCACCACCTGTGCATTAAAAGCAAAATGGGTCCAACCTGGGGACTCTACCTGGGAAAGTGCAATTAATATTAAGGGGGTGGGTGAGAGAGAAATGAGACAGTCTCAACAGTGGTTGCTTCCCTTACTGCAGTGGTTTTCATATATGCTCCACACCCGATCGATCAATCCTTTCCTCAAGTCCTTTCCTCCTTTTCTCAAGCAGTTGAGAAAAAGAATTCAGTGAGTTGCATCCTGGAAATGCATGGATTTCGTGGCTAGGGAAGTTCAAGTATTCCCAAGTGGGAAGATTGGGGACTGCCTACTCACTGGTACCCGGGCCATCGTTGTCTGCTGTGTCCACTTGGACTGGACAAGGGGACTCCACTCGCCTTCGCCAGCCAGGGGTAGGACACGGTTCCAGAGGTGGTCAACTTCATGGTGACTCCAGATCCTGAGGCCTCATAGGATTTTTCTTCACTTTCCCTTTCATGTCTCTTCTGCCTGCCCAATAAGAGAGGATTCACTGCCTTTCTCTCTGTCAGGACCCTTTTGGGGATCCCTTGTGGACAGGACTGAAGTGGGCCTCTGGTTCCCCCTAGGTGTCCCTCCTGGCTTGGGTGTCTCCGGAGCTCAGGCTGGCCCAGTACGGAACCCCCGGCTGGTGGGACCGCGGGCAGCCCAGAAGGCTGCACTAGCGGTGGTGGAGGTGCGAGCCCCAGGTGGCAGGCGCCACAGTCAAACCCTATTCTTCCCTGTGCACCTCCTCCTCGGGGATGCACGGGGCAGCTGGAATAAAGCGGCCCCTAAAACTTCTCTGCCGACTGAATCCAAAGAGGCATGAAGTCCCAGAAGCAGGGAGAGGAACCTCACTGAGCAGACTCAGACTTCTTCCCGGCTGCCTCTCCTGGGCAGGCTCAAAAGAAGCTGATGTCGAGGATGGAGCCAAAGAAAAGGCTTCATGGCAGAAAACCCTGCGATCTCGAGAGACATGAAAGTCTCAAATCCTAACGTCTAGATGAGCAGGGGGCCAAGTTGAAATCCACCCCTGTGCCCTGAACAGGAGAGTCATCTGCATGAGTTCAGAGGCCAGGAACAGGAGCGACTGTGCCCATCTCTGGTTCTCAAACGGGGGCGATTTGGGCTCCCACCCTCACCCCTGGACCCCTCTGTGACACTGGGCCTTGTCTGGACACATTTTTTTATTGTTAAGACTGGGGGAAGGGGGACGGAGAGTTTCCACTTGGCCTCCAGTCAGTAGAAGCCAGGGGTGTCACTAAACATGCTTCGGTCCTCAGGCGGAGCCCTCCCCCACAAAAAATGATCCCGTCCAAAATACCAACACTGTGGAGGTTGAGAAACCCCGGTGTAGATCAATGTCCACACACTTGAGAGACGAGAAAACACGAATTCCTGACTACTGGGATGTGGGGTCTGAGGAAAACTGTGGCATCAGAGAGAACTCCAAGATCGCTGACCTGGGTATAGAGAACGATGGAGTTGGCATGGACTAAGGCGGGCAAACTGCAGGTGCAGCAGGTTGTAAGGGGGAAGATCTGTTATCAAAGGGCACTCGGGTCCTCTGGCCCATCGCACAGCAAAGCCAATCAACGGACACCAGGTAGTGGTAAGGAAAGTACAGCGTTTATTGCAGGGTGCCTGAGCAAGGAGAACGGGCAGCTAAAGCTCAAAAGACCCAAAATCCTGGATGGCTTTCAGGACAGTATATTTAAAGGCAGTGTGAGGGAGAGGGTCTCAGGGTGCATGATCAGCTTCCACACAGTTCTTTGGTTGGTTGATGGTGAGGTAACAAGGTGAAGTTTCGGGAATCAACATCATCAATCTTCTGGCTCTAACTGGTCTGGGGTCTATGTGCTTGTGGTCAGCAGTTTCCATCTGGTGGGGAATCTGGGTTCTGTAAAAACCACTTGGGAATGTGCATCAAACAGTGATATCTATGTTCTTCAGGGAGGAACTACAGGTCCCGTGGCTCTGCTATATGACTGATATATTGTGAAAATTCTTACCAGTTCTCCTGCCCGACTGCTGTTCTTTGTTTCTGCATGTTTTCATTCCTTTAATCATTAATTCTTGGGCCAGACTTTTTGCAACTCAGGGAAGGCTCAGGAGACTGAAGTTTTTCTTTACGGAGAGCTGGGGACACGATGGGATGGGTTAACCGACAAAGCCCATCCGGGGATTGCTCGGCTTTAGATCCGGAATCCAATTTAGCGCCTTGGAGCCTGGCTTAAAAGGGTTTTCCATCCAAGCCGTCTCCGTTGCTGCATCCGCCTGAGTCCTTTTGGACAATGGAGATGCCGGCTCTCGGTGCGTGGCCCCTTCTCACCCCGGGCACATTCCCTCCCGCCTCCTCCCGGCCACCGTGCCCCTCGCACGCTCCCCGGGCCTCGCTGACCTTCTCTCCACACGCGGCCACCTCACAAAGACGCGTCACAAGGCTAGTTCTCAAGGCTAGGTGCGGCCGGGATGAGGCAACTCGCTCGGGACTTGCGGACCCGGCAGGCCCCGCGGGCGTTCGGGCTCCTTTTTTGGAGGAAGCACGGAGGGAACGGCCTTAGGGAACGATTTCTGCAACGACGGATGACCCCTCCGGAAGGCTCAAGGCCTTCCAGAGCAAAGGGAAAAGGTCACTGTAGTCAGCAGCACGAGAAAAGCCATCCACCAGCAGCTCCCTGGTGGTCCTGTGGCTAGGATTCGGCGCTTTCACCGCCGCGACCGGCTCGGGTTCGACTCCCGGTCAGGGAAACCTTTTGGGCAGCTTTCCATCCCCTGAATTGTGTTGCGGCGTGTGCCCCACACCGAGGAAAACCAGAGTGGCCGATTCCCAGGGCACCTAGGTCGTTCTCATCTCCAGGGCAGCCCTACCCCACCCGCGCCCGCACAGCGCCACATCCCCTCATCTCCACCGCACAAGTGGCTTTCCAGGGCCTCCGAGCATCTTGCTCAGGTTTACACAGCCCTGCAGAGGTTCAACTCCCTGTGGGGTGCAAACCCACGCCCGTTGCCACCCGGGGCGCAGGTCATGTTGAGTTCTGAATAACCGAGAGAGGCCAAGCCGAGTCTTGGTGTTAGCATCAATAGATGCCCTGGATGAAATGCTTATTAGGCGCTCGGCAGAGGTGCCTGGAGGCGATATCCACGAGGGTTGAGAGGAAGGTGAGCGCTGGGTCGGATCCTGGTGGTTGTTCCACTTGTAGATTAGGCGGTGTAGGGAGTTAACATCATTTAACTGACGTAACAAAGGCAGCAGGTGAAGTATGCGCAGAATGGAAAATTGTAACACTGCTGCCGTAAGCAGAAGGTAGGAGTAAAAATCAACACCGCTACGTCAAAACGATGCTACCCACCACAATCAAGTCCCACCGTTTCTACAATGGCTGTTGCATTTATACCCTGCACACTCTCCCAGGCACTGGGTGCGTTTTGCCTTTTCCTTTCGACGCTCACTCCGAAGACCTGTTGGGATAAATGTTGCGTCCACTGTAAGGCAACAGGAGAGAGAGCGAGAGCGTGGCAGGTGCTGCGGACGGAGCCCCAGAGGCAGCAGGTGGCGTGTGTAGATGATGAGACAGCGCAATGGCTGCGGGTCGGTGGGTTGGGCGCCACTGCTGAAAGGCGGTCAGTCTTGTAGGCCGGGCAGTGGCATCTCCTGTGTGTTGGGTAGGCGGGAGTGGGCGATCGGTGGCTTTTCGGAGATCGGTTTGGAAGAACAGCGAGGGGAGGGGAGGGGAGGGGAGGGCAGGGTGTTGACCGTGCCTGCGGGGTGCATGCTCATAGTTACCGGGCACGGGAGAGACTGTGGTCACGAAGGTAGTTTTCCCAGGACGAGGCTCGTCTACTGCACTCGGGGCGTGCTGATGTAGGGATTTGTGCTGATGAGAGATTGCGTTCGTGCTCTCCCCTGATACCTCTCGGTTCATGACAGACGACGTCTCTTCCGTGGTGTCTCGCTGCACTCCGCTCCCCGGGCGCAGGGCGAGAGGCGCAGCCCCAGCCAGCGCTCCACAGCTTGGGAAATCGGGTCTGCACCCGCATCTTCCGGGCTTTCCTGTTAAGTGACCTAAGTGTATGGATGGGTCCTATTCTTGAGCCACGCCTCTTGTCTGTTTACAAGTGCGGGACGTGCCTTCTCCTCCAGCCTGCTGCCGACCACGCGCGTGTGTGTGCGCGCGCCGGGACCCGCCCACTGGGCCCTGCTCTGGTCTGGGCAGTTCCCGCAGGCTGGCCGGCAGGCAGGCATCTGCAGGAGAAAGGCCACGCGGCCGCGGTGTTGCGAAAGCGTGGGAACGTCGCCCGAAGGCCTCGCGCTCCACAGTCCCTTGGGGTCCAGATCGGAAGGAGGCACCCCTTCCAGGAACAAGGAGGCCCGAGGCTTGCCTTCGCAAGGAGGCTCCCGGAGCCGGCGCGCAGTATCCTTGCCTAGGCTAGCCAGCCCTTCTGGCCTTCCACCCGGCCTGGCCTTTCGCCTTCTCCTCTTCCGCCCCAGCCGTGTTCCTGCGGAGAGTGAGCGCTCCCTCCACCCGCCCCTCGGCGCCCCCCGCCCACCCCACCCCACCCCACCCCACCCCACCTCATCCCACCTCATCCCACCCCAGCCCTCAGAAATGATCTAGCTGCCTCTCCGGTGCTTACGGCGGGAGTTGGATCAGTGTTTTCCTGCAACGGGAGGAGAGAGAACCTGCGGCGGCAGGAGGCAACCCGTTCCCTTGCTGGTTCTCTGGGCTCAGCCCATCGAGGGGACTAGCTCAGGGGCCTGGGTCTCGCGCGGCCCGAGGAGCCGGCCAAGTTGGCGTCTCTCCCACTGCTCCTCAACGGGAACAGCAGGAATATCCTGTGGGGTCCACTCTTACCCAGAAGAGGCACCCGGGAAATCATCCAACACAAGGCCGGACGCTGCGTGATGGACCACTTGTGAGCAACGCTTCCGTCGGTCTGTCCTTCCCTCCTAGGGCTTTGGGGAGCGGAGAAATCATCTAGGACGACGCGCTCTTCAGCGTCCTGTCTGAGACAAAAGAGGGAAGGAGGGTGTCTTCCTAGAAGGCAGCAGCGCGAAGCCTGTGGTCGCAGAGAGGCTTGTGGAGCAAGCGCGCCCTCACTCGACCAGGGTTATCCAGCTGCTGCGGAAAACTCACCTGGCTGAGGCCTCCTCTTCCCCCTCCTCTCCACCTCCCCCTCCTCCTTCCCCTCCTCCTCCTCCCCTCTTCCCCTCCTCCCCTCCTCCCCTTTCTCCTCCCGTCCCCTCCCCCTCCTCCCCTTCCCCCTCCTTCTCTTTCGTCTTCCCCTCCTCCTCACCCCCTTCGTCTTCCCCCTTCTTTGTTTTCTACCTTACCTTGAGTGCCTACCTTTCCTTGTGTCAGGGGACCTCTCATCTCCACCACAGGTTAAACATTTCCTTGGGTAGTTCTGAGCTTCAAATAAGGAATTGTGTGTAACAGTGCCACGAATGTTCAGTAATGGTGACCTCTTATTTTTATCAGTAACATCATTTGAATCATCAGAATTGTCTCTTTTTTAACAAGTGCGTTTTCATTGTCGGAAAATATTAATATACATTTAAACCTTACATACTTGTTGAATAATAAATTGGTTCTGCCATTTTATTATGAAAAACAGTGTGTGGAGAATATTCTTACGATATATCATTGGCAATTCTGTAGGACACAGACTGTTCTTTTATCCACTCTGTAGCCAATCTGTTGATGTTAAATACCTTTTACAAAACTTTGCCAGCAATCAAACCCCCGGGGGGCGAATTGCCATAGCTCGTTACCATCTCAGTTCAAGGGCTCTGGACAACTGGCATAATACCCCAGATTAGCTGAAACAGAGATTTTTTCCACCCAGTGCTCTATTCTGATCTCTTTGTTTTCTTCTGTTCTTAGGTCACAGCCTCCCAATAAAATGGTTGGCAACACCACTGTTGCTTGGGGAATGTTAATGCTACCATTGTTCACATGCTGGTCTAGCCAATATTGTGGTTGGAGTCAGGGCAGAAGAGATCTGCCATGGGCCCCACTGTGGCCCTCTTCTGGCCGTGCCTTCTTCCATTAGGCAAAGATTATATGGAACCAAGGAGACGTTCCCAAAATGTGCAAAGAATCCCAGAATCCCTTGCCCAAGTGTCTTTTAGTTCATGTGTAAAATTTTTGGATCTTTCTTCTTGGCATTGTCAAACTGAGGGCAAAAGTCACTTGTGTGTGTGGTTTTTTTTTTCCTTTTGTACTCAGACCTAGAGCTTGTGGGCAGTGCAGTGTCAAGAGGCTGCTTTTAGGGAGAGCTAGTGGATATAGCATGGACGTGTTCGAGGTGCAGGACAAAACCTGGTTCCAGCAGGTCAGTAGGCAAGCAGTGGTGGAGGGCCTCACTATGCTTCATTTCTCTGGTGTGTCACTCCAAGAAGTCCAGGAATTCTAAATTCATCCTTGGTGATTATAAAGGTATAGTTTTCAAAGTAAGAGAATACAGTCTACTTCAATTTCAATGAAGAGGGCTTTTTGTTGTTGTTTGTTTGTTTGTTTTTGCGGTACGCGGGCCTCCCACGGCTGCGGCCTCTCCCGCTGCGGAGCACAGGCTCAGGACGCGCAGGCCCAGCGGCCACGGCCCACGGGGCCAGCCGCTCCGCGGCACGCGGGACCCTCCCGGACCGGGGCACGAACCCGCGTCCCCTGCATCGGCAGGCGGACCCCCCAACCACTGCGCCACCAGGGAAGCCCTGTTTCTCTGTTTTTTAAAGCTTCATCAGTAGCTTTAAAAAGCATAGACTCAAGGTAGATGGCAAGCGTGCCACTAACGCTTGCAGGTGCCAGTGCAAAAAAAAAGGAAAAGAAGCCTCAAAGTTGCTTACACTCTGAGGTGAATTGCCAAGAGAGCTTATTTCATCTTCTGTTTGGGCACAAGGAACACAGAAGCCAAGTTTTAATCCCAGGCTAACTTGAGAAGTCTTATAGGAGGTCCTCCCTACATTAAGGTGGGACCCCAAAGTCTTAAGCCCTCAGGGGTAAGGGTCATCCGATCTAGTCCTGCCCCTTCAAATCCCAGGGCTCTTTGGACCAGGCAGGCTTGGTGCCACAAACAGTGTAAAGAATAAGAAAGTTTTAAAGTTCATGAGAAATAGTAGCCACGGACTCAACCTCTAGCGGATTTAGCCTTGAGTACTCGTAGCCTGGGTAGTCTGGGAAACCATAAGACATCAACTTGGTGTGTTGTTTCCCAGCTGCTAACGAACCCCAGGAGTCTATCAGAGGAGACTATATTCAGAGGAAAATATATTCATCCTAGGGCTGTAGAGGTATCCACAAATAACATTTCAAGAGAAGCAATTAGCATCTAGAATTCAGTTTTAACACATAAGAACGAAATCTCATGCATCTGGAATTTTAACAACAATTCTATCAATCCTTGTGATGACATGAAATTTATATTAAAGCAGGTTGAGAAAATTTAAGCATAAAACTCTCTCTCTCTCTCTCTGTCCTCTTGGGCCTCCTCTCTCCCCACTTTCATGTGAAAAGTGCATCTGCATTATACTATAACCAGACCTCCTCAGAGATGTAAAGGCCCCATTGACTGCAGAGATTGTCCCCTCACCCCACCCCCGCCCCCGCCCTCATTTCTTCAGACACTAGCAATGTAACTTCTTAAAAGATTAGCATTCTTTCCCAACTTCGTAAGTGGTCAAGTGACTTCCTGCTTGCTTTGTACATGCTTACCTGGACTATGTATCTTTGGTGAACTTTATGTAAAATGTCAGTATGTCATTTGGATGTATGACCTTTTGTCTCAGTAATGTACATGACTGTGCCTTCCACTTCTAACAGGCAGAACAGTTCTCAGAGCTTCTGAGAGTCTCTCTGCCAGGTTATAATCCTCAGTTTGACTCCAATAAAATCCTCTTTTTTCTTCTTAACTTGATTGTTAATAGAATTTTTGTCGACACTTGTATCAAAGCAGACATGAAAATGAAAATTAGAAAATATTCTGAATCAAACAAAATGGAAAATACTGTGTATACACACAAGGTGCAGCTAAACCGGTCTTTAGAGGACAATACACAGATTTAAATGTAAATTATGAAAATCAGGACTGATCGCTAGTGAGCTAAATCTCCACTTCAAAAAGTTACAAAAAAGGATAACAACAACAACAGAAGCAGATAAGTGCAGAAATTATGTAGAAAACCAGGAATTTAAGAATTAGAAGTAAATTTACAGAAGCGAAAAAGTAAGTGGTTGCCTCTTTGAAAAGACTACTAAAACTGATAAAACTGTTAAGAGACAAGAAGGCTCCCCACACGTGTGCTTCTGAAGACATGTGCAAGAAGGTTCACTGAAGTACTGCATGTACTTATAAAAACATGTAAACTACCCAATGGTCCTCTGAGGGGAAAGGATACATAAACTCTGGTTTATACTTTCCGTGGACTGTTCTACAGCTATTAAGATGAATGAACTAGTTCTATCTATCAATATGGATAAAACTGAAAAACAAAGTTGAGTGAAAAAGATCAAGTGACAAAAGATGACATAGTATGATGGTGTTCATATAAATTCTTAAAACAAAAAAATAGATGGATATATTATATATGTCTTTAATCATTTATTGTCATGTACCAAAACATGTAAAGAGATGTCACACCAGCAACAGGAGGATGGTTATTTCTAGAAGGGAAATGGGAGAATGGGGTAAAGTGATTAAGGAGGTGAGGAGAAGTTCAGCAACATCTGCAATATTTTTAGTTCTTATGAAAATTCTTAAAAGAACATGGCAAAAGGATAACATCACTTAAAATTAGGTGAGGGATGCATATTTATTTTTTGTACTTTTCGTAGTTTTGAAATTTTAAAAATTTTTACAAATATTTTAAAGAAATAATAGCCCAGAGTGGGAGGCGAATGTGGGACTGACACAGGAGAGTGTTTTCTTAAATACTTCCAGTGCCTCTTCTTAGGCATTGTACGGCTCTTAAATGTCAGCAGAGGTCTCCAAAATCCTTGAGAGCTAAAAAAGTTATCTCAAACCCCAATTTCACGGTTTGTGGAAATTCTAAATAAAAAGAAATATACATAGATTTAAAAAAAAGAGAGGAAAGAAGGAAGCCATTACTACTGAACTCGAAGACATAAGGAAATGATAAATGAATATCATAAACACATATATGACAACTGATTAAAAATTTAGAGGAAATGAACATATTCCAATAGTGAGTTTAGGGAAATAAAATGGACTAGTCCTACAAGCATTACATTTTTTAAATCAGAATTTTTAAATCTTCCTTCAAAGAAAGCTCCAGGACCAAAAAAAAGTTCATTAGAAGAAATGACTCCAAAGCAAACAAATTCTAAAAGAATTAAAAGATGGCACATTTCTCCAACTTTTTTTTATGAGTTTATGTTGAAGCCAACAACCCCCCCACAAAGGCAATGTGAAAAATATAAATTACAGACCTGTCTTATTGCTGCAATGTTAAAAAAAATACTGAATCCAGCAATACATTTTTTAATTGTGAAAAATAGGTCTTATCCTGGGAAAACAGTTGATTATCATTAGAGAATAAATTAATCTAACTCACCACATTAACAACATAGAGGAGGGAAATCATAATCACTAAAACAGAAGAGGTATTTGAAAAAATTCACCATTGATTTAACTTTGAAAAAAAAACCCTTTAGCATAATAGGCTAGAAGAGAACAGCACTAATCTGCTAAGGGTAGCTTCCGAAACAAAAACAAACAAGAAACCTTCAGCAAACATTATAGTGGGTAATAAACCCCTGGCTCCCAGCCCCCCACCCCCGTTACCAATCAGGAACCCTCAGGAATCAGACAAATAGGCCTCACTCTGACCACATCTTTTCACCATTGTGATGGAGATCTTAGCCAGTGAGGAAAGGCAAGAAAAGAGAAAAGGTATAAGAAGTGAAAATGAAAAATGACTACTATAATTATTTACATGGATGAAAGGTGAATTACTAGAATTATTAAGAGAATTGAGTTTATTTGGTATATACAAATATTTTAAAATCAGATTAAATTGGAGGATTCAATTGGATTAAATTGAGGATTCAAGAAACAAAGGTATTAAAAACATTTTAAATGTTCAACAATTATACCACACAGTTCAATCACATGCACTGGGGAGGGGACAGGGGAATGAAAGGTGACTCCTACCTCCACAGTAACCAAAATCATTTCAATGTGAAATGAAACCTAAAATGATTTTAGTTGGTGTTATATAGCAGGGTATTTCCATGATCTCAGGGGTAAGCAAGGAGTTTAAAAATAAGATAAAAAGACCAATTCTTCAGTATGGAGTTTCCTTAAAAAACTAAAAATAGAATTGCCACATGACCCAGCAATCCCACTACTGGGCATAAACCCAGAGAAAACCATAATTCAAAAAGACACATGCACCCCAGTGTTCACTGCAGCTCTATCTACAATAGCCAGGTCATGGAAGCAACCTAAATGCCCATGGACAGATGAATGGATAAAGAATGGATATATACAATGGAATATTACTCAGCCATAAAAAGGAACGAAACTGGGTCATTTGTAGAGACGTGGGTGGATCTAGACACTGTCATACAGAGTGAAGTAAGTCAGAAAGAGAAAAACAAATATCGTATATTAACGCATATATGTGGAACCTAGAAAAATGGTACAGATGAACCGGTTTGCAGGGCAGAAATAAGAGACACGGCTGTAGAGAACAAACGTATGGACAGCAAGGGGGGAAAGCGGCAGGGGGTGGGGTGGTGGTGTGATGAATTGGGCGATTGGGATTGACATACATACACTAATGTGTATAATGGATAACTAATAAGAATATATCATAAAATGTAGGAAAAAAAGACCAGTTCTTAACGAAGACTGATCAATTGGACTACATCAAGCATCTCTGTTCATCAAACCACAGACTAAAGAGTAAAAAAGACACGTCACAACTTGAGCGAATGTCCTTGCAGTCAGCATAATCAACTGGTACTGAAGATATTTAATAAATTCTTACAAAACAAGAAAAAAAGACCTGTAGGAAAATCACCAAGGTCTTGGGGGTGGGGATGGGGGTGGGGGAGAACCTATAAGAGAAAATCCAAATGGTTAACAAATATGTAATGGTGCTCAAGTTCATAACGAATAAGGGATATTAGAAGTGAAATCCCAATGAGGGAACATTACAGATGGCGAAGGAGAAAGAGGAGGGGGAGGGAGAGAGAGGGGAAAGGGAAGGAGAAGGAGAGGGGAAGGGAAGAGGGGGATAAGGAGGGGAGGAAGTGGGCCAGGAGAAGGAGGATGAGTAGGAGGTGGAGGACACTTGCAGGTAGAAAGGTACCGACTGGCCAGCGAGGTGGTTGCTGCCGTATCGTACTCCCTCACAGCCCCAGGGCTCTGCAAAGTCCCCATTCAGACGCTCCTTAACGTCTTCCGCTCAGGACTGCCTTCGGGTGTTAATTCTCATCTTCGTACTCCTTGTGGCCAGAACTACGACGTCATTGGACTTGTGTGTGCAGCAGGCAAAAACCAAGGGTGAAAAGTCTGGGCCGGAAAAGAGATCGAGAGGAGACACTCTGCACTGGCCGGGAATCGAACCCGGGTCTCCCGCATGGGAGGCGAGAATTCTACCACTGAACCACCAATGCCCCTTTCCGTGCAAGCCTCTGACGGCTCTCCAGAAAGCATCTCCAGGGCGACCGAGGGACCCGCGGCGGCAAAACAAAGAGGTTCCAAAATGGGCCTACAGCGTTGTCTTTGAAAGACAGAGCTCACAGACCGACAGGCACTCGGAACAAAGCCTTGCGAAAAAGGCCTACAAGCAGGCAACAGCATGAAGTGGGAACATTCAAATGAAAATATCAAAATATCGGCTTCGTCAGCTCACACCACAACTCTGAAAAAGGCTCTTTCTAACCGTACAACAGACCCCTGCCGAAAAAACATCGGAAATTCATCCAGATCCCTTGTTTATGACCCTATACCTGCAACTCTCAACCTCAAACTCTTACCTTAGAGAGTCTGAGAAAATAATCCAACTTGCTAGGTTAGGCAAGTGAAATTCTCATCCAGGCAAGAAATAAGAAACAGAAGCAGAATTAGACTGGAATGAGAAGAAGGAAAGGGCCAGAATCAAAAGAGAGGTAACGAAGAAACACACCGTTGTTTTGTACAAGAATAGTGAGTCATTTTTGTAACCGTTATAACAATAGTATGCGTCTGCTTTTTAAGGTGTTCAAAGCATTTGGAAGGATATGTGATATATCATAATTATTAAAAGGTTAATTACTATTGTTTGCAACCAATGTTTGATTATATGGGAGAATCTAATCTCCCAAACGGGACTCTGTGTTGTGCTGAGTTTTAGCATTCGTGACTCTGAGATGCATGTGGGACGTAGGCTTTGGTGTTTTGGTTATATAAGGAGCAGACTAATTTTTAGAATAGTGTCGAGGTTAACATATTGGTCCTTTGATGAAATTGAAATACAGAGAGATTTCTTTCCCAATTTTTCCTGGGGGAAATTACACTGAAGAAAGGAACCTGGCGGGGGGGCCCCCCCACATGATGGGACTTAGGAACCATTATGACTTTCTGAAAGATAGGAGCTGCAGACGTGCAGTCATGCTTCTCTTGCTGAGAAGCCAAGCTAGGTGGAGGCTGAGTCAGAAACTTGAACTCAACAAGGAAAACGACCATCCCCTTGACCCTGAAGAGCTTTGGCTCTATCTGCCCTCTGCCCAACACCAAAGACACACGCCAGCTCTGGCCATCATGCTTTCATTTACCAACTACATCGGCCAGATCTACATGTATTCCCACACCCCTTTCTAAACTACAAACCTGCACTTTAAACCCACAACTCCTGAATCACAAATCCATGCCCCCTATGCGTCTCAGAGTCACAAATGCGAAAACTCAACACACCAGTGAGTTCCCTGTCAGCATCACACACCACCCTCTGCCTCGACAGGTTTGGGAGGCACCAAGCGATGGGGGGGGGAGCAAAGAGAATGACTGCATCGTCAGTGAGGAAATGAAGCCCGCAGTATTTTGATGTGAAAGCCACAGCTTGATGGTATTGCCTGACGTAAGCCTCCTATGCAAGCTTTTGCTCTGGGTATTTTCTTGTTTGTTCGTTTTTTAGTTTGTTCTGCATGTCTACCAAAGAGGCCTGTTGTTTTCAGAACTCTTTTCAAAGTCCTTCCCGAGCCTCTTCCAGAGGAATCCTAGTCGAGCTGCACAGGTGGAAACGTTGGTGGCTCAAGGGTAGAATTCTCACCTCTCATGCGGTAGAACCGGGTTTGATTCCAGGCCAATGCTTGCTTTTCTTCGGTTGCCTCTCCCCTTTTCCATGGGCAATATCCTTGGCATAGACAGGTCGTTCCTTGTCCTGAATTATACCAAGACCGGTAAACTCAGGCGTACCAAGGTTAGAGGCCCCACTCCGCAACTTCCTGCATCTCCGCACGATTTCCTCCCCAGAAACGTCCCCCTCCCTGGGCCCCTGAGGCCCCTCCCGTCACAGCTACAGTCCTTCAGTGACCTTCATTTCTTCATCCCCACTCCAAGTGCGATATAGCCCAAGAATAGGATAGGAGAAAGGATAATAGTAACAATGGTTTCAGTTTCAAGTATTCCAAACCGCAGAGATTCAGCAGACACACTTGGAGCTTCAAAAACATGCTCTCTTCACGGTATTGGATGGCTGCAAAAAAAAAAAAAAAAAAAAACAAATCCTGTTGAGGGCAACTTGTGTCGTTCTTAGTTTTCACTAGAGGGGACGGCGGTAAAGGGAGGCAAATGGCAAGTGTGCCCATTTAGTTAATTCCCAAGAAGACTTTAAGAAATTGCCCTCAACAGGATATGTTTTTGGTTTTGTTTCTTTGTTTGTTTGTATGTTTTGCAGCCCTCCGGCGGAGGTGAGAGGTCCTCTGGCACAAAGGAAGGTAGGCACTCAAGGAACCCCAGGATAGAAAACAAGACGGGGGAAGAGGAAGGGGGGGAGGAGGAGGGGAAGGCGAAGGAGGGGCGGGCAGAGGAGGCGGAAGATGGGGAGGAGGCGGAGGAGGGGGCCTCAGCCAGGTGAGTTTTCCGCAGCAGCTGGATAACCCTGGTCGAGAGAGGGCGCCCTTGATCCACAGGCCTCTGCGACCACAGGCTTCGGCGCTGCTGCCTTCTTGGAAGACACCCTCCTTCCCTCTTTTGTCTCAGACAGGACGCTGAAGAGCGCGTCGTCCTAGATGATTTCTCCGCTCCCCAAAGCCCTAGGAGGGAAGGACAGACCGACGGAAGCGTTGCTCACAAGTGGTCCATCGCGCAGCGTCCGGCCTTGTGTTGGATGATTTCCCGGGTGCCTCTTCTGGGTAAGAGTGGACCCCACAGGATATTCCTGCTGTTCCCGTTGAGGAGCAGTGGGAGAGACGCCAACTTGGCCGGCTCGTCGGGCCGCGCGAGACCCAGGCCCCTGAGCTAGTCCCCTCGATGGGCTGAGCCCAGAGAACCAGCAAGGGAACGGGTTGCCTCCTGCCGCCGCAGGTTCTCTCTCCTCCCGTTGCAGGAAAACACTGATCCAACTCCCGCCGTAAGCACCGGAGAGGCAGCTAGATCATTTCTGAGGGCTGGGGTGGGATGAGGTGGGGTGGGGTGGGGTGGGCGGGGGGCGCCGAGGGGCGGGTGGAGGGAGCGCTAACTCTCCGCAGGAACACGGCTGGGGCGGAAGAGGAGAAGGAGGAAGGCGAGGCCGGGTGGAAGGCCAGAAGGGCTGGCTAGCCCAGGCAAGGATACTGCGCGCCGGCTCCGGAAGCCTCCTTGCGAAGGCAAGCCTCGGGCCTCCTTGTTCCTGGAAGGGGTGCCTCTTTCCGATCTGGCCCCCAGGGGACTGTGGAGCGCGAGACCTTCGGGCAACGTACCCACGCTTTCGCAACCCCGCGGCCGCGTGGCCTTTCTCCTACAGATGCCTGTCGGCCAGCCTGCGGGAACTGCCCAGACCAGAGCGGGGCCCAGTGGGCGGGTCCCGGCGCGCGCACACACACGCGCGTGGCCGGAAGCGGGCTAGAGGAGAAGGCACGTCCAGCACCTGTGAACAGACAGGAGGCGTGGCTCAAGAATAGGACCCATCCATACACTTAGGTCACTTAACAGGAAAGCCCGGAAGACGCGGGTGCAGACCCGATTTCCCAAGCTGTGGAGCGCTGGCTGGGGCTGCGCCTCTCGCCCTGCGCCCGGGGAGCGGAGTGCAGCGAGACACCACGGAAGAGACGTCGTCTGTCATGAACCGAGAGGTATCAGGGGAGAGCACGAACGCAATCTCTCATTAGCACAAATCCCTACATCAGCACGCCCCAGTGCAGTAGACAAGCCTCGTCCTGGGAAAACTACCTTCGTGACCACAGTCTCTCCCGTGCCCGGTAACTATGAGCATGCACCCCGCAGGCACGGTCAACACCCTGCCCTCCCCTCCCCTCGCTGTTCTTCCAAACCGATCTCCGAAAAGCCACCGATCGCCCACTCCCGCCTACCCAACACACAGAAGATGCCACTGCCCGGCCTGCAAGACTGACCGCCTTTCAGCAGTGGCGCCCAACCCACCGACCCGCAGCCATTGCGCTGTCTCATCATCTACACACGCCACCTGCTGCCTCTGAGGCTCCGTCCGCAGCACCTGCCACGCTCTCGCTCTCTCTCCTGTTGCCTTACAGTGGACGCAACATTTATCCCAACAGGTCTTCGGAGTGAGCGTCGAAAGGAAAAAGCAAAACGCACCCAGTGCCTGGGAGAGTGTGCAGGGTATAAATGCAACAGCCATTGTAGAAACGGTGGGACTTGATTGTGGTGGGTAGCATCGTTTTGACGTAGCGGTGTTGATTTTTACTCCTACCTTCTGCTTACGGCAGCAGTGTTACAATTTTCCATTCTGCGCATACTTCACCTGCTGCCTTTGTTACGTCAGTTAAATGATGTTAACTCCCTACACCGCCTAATCTACAAGTGGAACAACCACCAGGATCCGACCCAGCGCTCACCTTCCTCTCAACCCTCGTGGATATCGCCTCCAGGCACCTCTGCCGAGCGCCTAATAAGCATTTCATCCAGGGCATCTATTGATGCTAACACCAAGACTCGGCTTGGCCTCTCTCGGTTATTCAGAACTCAACATGACCTGCGCCCCGGGTGGCAACGGGCGTGGGTTTGCACCCCACAGGGAGTTGAACCTCTGCAGGGCTGTGTAAACCTGAGCAAGATGCTCGGAGGCCCTGGAAAGCCACTTGTGCGGTGGAGATGAGGGGATGTGGCGCTGTGCGGGCGCGGGTGGGGTAGGGCTGCCCTGGAGATGAGAACGACCTAGGTGCCCTGGGAATCGGCCACTCTGGTTTTCCTCGGTGTGGGGCACACGCCGCAACACAATTCAGGGGATGGAAAGCTGCCCAAAAGGTTTCCCTGACCGGGAGTCGAACCCGAGCCGGTCGCGGCGGTGAAAGCGCCGAATCCTAGCCACAGGACCACCAGGGAGCTGCTGGTGGATGGCTTTTCTCGTGCTGCTGACTACAGTGACCTTTTCCCTTTGCTCTGGAAGGCCTTGAGCCTTCCGGAGGGGTCATCCGTCGTTGCAGAAATCGTTCCCTAAGGCCGTTCCCTCCGTGCTTCCTCCAAAAAAGGAGCCCGAACGCCCGCGGGGCCTGCCGGGTCCGCAAGTCCCGAGCGAGTTGCCTCATCCCGGCCGCACCTAGCCTTGAGAACTAGCCTTGTGACGCGTCTTTGTGAGGTGGCCGCGTGTGGAGAGAAGGTCAGCGAGGCCCGGGGAGCGTGCGAGGGGCACGGTGGCCGGGAGGAGGCGGGAGGGAATGTGCCCGGGGTGAGAAGGGGCCACGCACCGAGAGCCGGCATCTCCATTGTCCAAAAGGACTCAGGCGGATGCAGCAACGGAGACGGCTTGGATGGAAAACCCTTTTAAGCCAGGCTCCAAGGCGCTAAATTGGATTCCGGATCTAAAGCCGAGCAATCCCCGGATGGGCTTTGTCGGTTAACCCATCCCATCGTGTCCCCAGCTCTCCGTAAAGAAAAACTTCAGTCTCCTGAGCCTTCCCTGAGTTGCAAAAAGTCTGGCCCAAGAATTAATGATTAAAGGAATGAAAACATGCAGAAACAAAGAACAGCAGTCGGGCAGGAGAACTGGTAAGAATTTTCACAATATATCAGTCATATAGCAGAGCCACGGGACCTGTAGTTCCTCCCTGAAGAACATAGATATCACTGTTTGATGCACATTCCCAAGTGGTTTTTACAGAACCCAGATTCCCCACCAGATGGAAACTGCTGACCACAAGCACATAGACCCCAGACCAGTTAGAGCCAGAAGATTGATGATGTTGATTCCCGAAACTTCACCTTGTTACCTCACCATCAACCAACCAAAGAACTGTGTGGAAGCTGATCACGCACCCTGAGACCCTCTCCCTCACACTGCCTTTAAATACACTGTCCTGAAAGCCATCCAGGATATTGGGTCTTTTGAGCTTTAGCTGCCCGTTCTCCTTGCTCAGGCACCCTGCAATAAAAGCTGTACTTTCCTTACCACTACCTGGTGTCCGTTGATTGGCTTTGCTGTGCGATGGGCCAGAGGACCCGAGTGCCCTTTGATAACAGATCTTCCCCCTTACAACCTGCTGCACCTGCAGTTTGCCCGCCTTAGTCCATGCCAACTCCATCGTTCTCTATACCCAGGTCAGCGATCTTGGAGTTCTCTCTGATGCCACAGTTTTCCTCAGACCCCACATCCCAGTAGTCAGGAATTCGTGTTTTCTCGTCTCTCAAGTGTGTGGACATTGATCTACACCGGGGTTTCTCAACCTCCACAGTGTTGGTATTTTGGACGGGATCATTTTTTGTGGGGGAGGGCTCCGCCTGAGGACCGAAGCATGTTTAGTGACACCCCTGGCTTCTACTGACTGGATGCCAAGTGGAAACTCTCCGTCCCCCTTCCCCCAGTCTTAACAATAAAAAAATGTGTCCAGACAAGGCCCAGTGTCACAGAGGGGTCCAGGGGTGAGGGTGGGAGCCCAAATCGCCCCCGTTTGAGAACCAGAGATGGGCACAGTCGCTCCTGTTCCTGGCCTCTGAACTCATGCAGATGACTCTCCTGTTCAGGGCACAGGGGTGGATTTCAACTTGGCCCCCTGCTCATCTAGACGTTAGGATTTAAGACTTTCATGTCTCTCGAGATCGCAGGGTTTTCTGCCATGAAGCCTTTTCTTTGGCTCCATCCTCGACATCAGCTTCTTTTGAGCCTGCCCAGGAGAGGCAGCCGGGAAGAAGTCTGAGTCTGCTCAGTGAGGTTCCTCTCCCTGCTTCTGGGACTTCATGCCTCTTTGGATTCAGTCGGCAGAGAAGTTTTAGGGGCCGCTTTATTCCAGCTGCCCCGTGCATCCCCAAGGAGGAGGTGCATGGGGAAGAATAGGGTTTGACTGGCGCCTGCCACCTGGGGCTCACACCTCCACCACCGCTAGTGTAGCCTTCTGGGCTCCCTGCGGTCCCACCTGAGCTCCGGAGACACCCAAGCCAGGAGGGACACCTAGGGGGAACCAGAGGCCCACTTCAGTCCTGTCCACAAGGGATCCCCAAATGGGTCCTGACAGAGAGAAAGGCAGTGAATCCTCTCTTATTGGGCAGGCAGAAGAGACATGAGAGGGAAAGTGAAGAAAAATCCTATGAGGCCTCAGGATCTGGAGTCACCATGAAGTTGACCGCCTCTGGAACCGCGTCCTACCCCTGGCTGGCGAAGGTGAGTGGAGTCCCCTTGTCCAGTCCAGACCAAGTAGACACAGCAGACAACGATGGCCCGGGTACCAGTGAGTAGGCAGTCCCCAATCTTCCCACTTGGGAATACTTGAACTTCCCTAGCCATGAAATCCATGCATTTCCAGGATGCAACTCACTGAATTCTTTTTCTCAACTGCTTGAGAAAAGGAGGAAAGGACTTGAGGAAAGGATTGATCGATCGGGTGTGGAGCATATATGAAAACCACTGCAGTAAGGGAAGCAACCACTGTTGAGACTGTCTCATTTCTCTCTCACCCACCCCCTTAATATTAATTGCACTTTCCCAGGTAGAGTCCCCAGGTTGGACCCATTTTACTTTTAATGCACAGGTGGTGGCGC
Organism: Pseudorca crassidens; assembly: GCF_039906515.1. NCBI lineage: Eukaryota > Metazoa > Chordata > Mammalia > Artiodactyla > Delphinidae > Pseudorca > Pseudorca crassidens. The sequence continues at coordinate 107,232,474 of NC_090297.1, read as the reverse complement.
CTAAGAGGAGTCTAGGAGGTTCACAGATGAATATTTGAAGTGTGGAAGTCACTTTTGTTTAAGCATGCATTCCAAAAAGCAACGAAGAATCAAGCTCACCTGTGCCTTACCTACAACAATGGGAAAGGAGAAGTACATATAAACGAATGGAAAACGTCATAAAATAGCCTTAAGTGTCTGCTCTTTCCAACGAAGTCCTTCCCTGGATATGCTCATCAATGTCTTCTCTTTCTCCAAAATCTGACATCCAGGGCCTGACCCTACGATCGCTTTTCAGGATCCAGCCTATTATTCCCCTCTCTGTATCTCCGCTTCTTCCTCATTTTCTTTTATTCACACAAAACAAAACATGATAGAGCTCTCCCTCAGCCTCCAGTTTTCAACATCGCACCCAGCGAACAATTTCGCAAATTAGGTATGCTCCGTGGGACTCTCTCTGCCTAGAAAGAAGAGGAAATGTTAAGCAGCACAAAGCTTTGTACTTTCCACGGTTAGGAATGACTAAAGGAAACTTTCTCTAAGACCAAAGGCCTGAAAAGTGAGCTAACTTCCCGCCGCCCCCTCACCACCACCCCCCGCCCCCGGCCCTGCATCCAAAAATGCCGACTGTTTTGAGTCTTGTAGATCTTTCTGGCTTGGTTCAGCTGCCCTGCAGGCAACTGGGCGTTTGTTATCTCCAGAGAGTAAAATAGAGGCTCTTTGGCCACAAGGGGGCAGCCAGTACATGGGAGGGAGGGCCTGTGTCCCCCAAGGAAATGAGAAGTATGATGTGATGGCATGCATATCTTGACCTGGGGGATGGTAACCTGAGTTATTACATGTTGCAAAATGTATCGCTCTGTGTGGAAAAGAACGGAATGGGGAGACTTGCACTACCTGACGTTACGAGTTACTGTGACCGCCCCCCCCAACATAGACCAGCAGGGTGCAAGTTGCATCAGGGTACACAACTGGAAAATGGACTGGGTTCAGAGACTTGAAACCGACCCATAGCTCAATCAGTGAATGAGTTTTCAAGAAAAGCAGTTCAGTGGGGAAAGGAAATAGGTTCCATATTGGGGGGGGGCAGCTGTATTTCTATCTCACACTAGAGACAAAAGTCAATCTGAAGTGCATCATAGACCAAGACATAAAAGTTAAAGGTGTAAGGCATTTTGAGTATTCTTCATGATTTGGTGGTAGGCAAAGATGTACTAACCAGGACCCAAAGAATGTATAAAACAAAGACAAATGATAAATTAGAGTTCATCAATGTTAGCCGTATCTTCTCATCCAAGGAGGCCACTAAAATGGAAAAGCAAGCTAGAGACAGGGAGAAAATATTCACAACACATAGCTGACAACCCTCACCGCCTGTCATTATAATGCACATGGCCAAAAAAGCATACCAGGAGTCCTCAATATTTTTAGCTGTCACAGAAACGGACATTAAAACCATGTTGAGATACCACTACTCTTAGTAGTGCGGCTAAAATCATAAGGAGAGGAAACACCAACAATCTTGGCAAAGATGTGGAATAACCACAACCGTCATATTGTTGGTGGTAACATAAAATGGTACAACTGCTTTGGAAAAGGCTTTGGTGGTTTTTATGAAGTGGAGCATATACTACTCCCTGGTACCAGCTATTCTTCACCGAGAGAAATGAAAACCTACGTCCACAAGATCTCTTGTGGAAAGACTCTTCAAAGCAGCTTTATTCACAATAGCCAATACTGGATACAGCTCAAATGCTCATTATCGAGTGAATGGTAAACAGACTGTGCTATGTTACTGCCATGGAATACAACTCAGCAATGAACGAGGAATGACATCTGCTGTACTCAACAATCGATAAAGTCAGAGACGTTGTGCAAAGATGAAGAGGTGTGCAGGCAACAGTGTGTGCACTATGATCCCATTTCCATGACATTCTAGAAGAGGCAAAGGTAAAGTGAAAGGAGTCTGGACAGTGACTGTTAACAAATAAAACAGAGGACAATGGCAATGATTTTAATGGTTCTGCGTGACTGACTGGGTAGTCACTAAGTCCAGGCAATGGGACAACAGCAGCATGATGTGGAGTTCCCTTGTTGGTCCAATCTGGTGGATGAAAATGTCGAGGCACCGTCAAAGTTCAGATATAGCAGACGTTAAACCAACCGTGATCACCGAAACAGTAATTAGTGAAGGTTTACTGTGCACAAAAAGCTTTACCGTTCAGGAACTGGGAGCACTCCAACGGAATATGGAAGGAGGCTCAGAGGTGCTACACTGTTAGAAAGCAACTTATCTCATGAGGGGGCGGTGGCTGTTTTGTCCTTCGCAGTGACTGGTTATAACATTAGAGTTTTCCTCGTGATAGGGAATTGGTTAAAATGGTTACCTCCCATCAATTTTGGCGAACAGTTTTAGGCTTTGTTTATGATTTTCAGAGGCATAAACAAGAAGTGGCCCAAGGTAAGTTTCACTTGTTTTGCAAAATAAGCTAAATGAGCTCTTCCTTATATGACTAAACGGGTTTGTCTGCTCAGGGAAGTTTCAAGTGTGATCTCCATTTGTGTCTGATTTTTACCAACTCTCCGCTTTTGGTCATGCTCTCAGTCTAACGGTACTCTCGGGTACCAGCATTGATGCAGTCAGGCAGAAGAATCACACATATTCGCTGGTGTCCACTAGCTGGGTCGTCAGGGCGGAGGGTGCTGTAGTCACCGTTATCATCATTTCTGCGGTGACTGTTAAGGTCTTCCAGTTGTCCAGTCCTGTTGGATACCATTTGTCTTTTGAGTGGCTGCCGACAGGCACTTAAAATCCTTGAGAGTATAGAAAGGCACTAGAGAGGTTACTTCGGTGACTCTAAAGGGAACAATAGCCAAGGATTGAAAAAGTCCTCGGAGCAGAGATTCCCAGGAGCCAAGATTAAACCAGCAAAACAGGTCTAGGCAGGGGGAGTCGCCTATCTGATAAAATTTTTTATCTGGTCTTTAAGATCCTGCAGATTTTGAGTAACACAGAAACAACATTTTTCACCAGTTACAGCAAAAGAGGCTCCTTGCCGGGCTTCCCTATTTTGGAGCAGGACCGAAGAGAAACCACTGGCCTGGGTTTCCTTCTGCTCAGAAACGGGGTGAGTGGCCTGGGTGGGGTTTCCTTCCCTTCTCCTGACCTCCTGCCGCCAGGTGGCCTGGGGAAAGCAGTGCTCTCTGGCCCCCAGGCCGGTGCAAGTTTCAAGACAAAGTAAAACGGGAGCTGCCGTGCCACGTGAGACAGAGGAGGTTGCCATGACTCGGATTCGAACCGAGGTTGCTGCGGCCACAACGCAGAGTACTAACCACTATACGATCACGGCGCGCCACGGTCCCCGCGGCGGCAAGAATTCTTGCTCTTACGATGTTGACGTAAAATCATTCCAATTACTGCGCTGTGCCTGGACAAATGTCGGTATTCATAGTCTTCTCTCATGCCCGCTCTCCGTGTTCCACTCCCTTCCTCTCAATTCTGGTACATGATGATCAAACCAAACCAAACCAAACCCCAATTCTCATCTCCCCAAATCCGGCACGTGCCTCTGCAAAGGCCTCCTGGGAAGTCAAGCTGTCCTCGTGCCCACCTCGCCGGCTTCTTTCCCGCGTCTTCGCGTTTGCCCCTTTGGACCAACCCTCCGCAGGCCCTGGTTCCGGCTCGCGCCCCGGCGACCGCGGCCGAACGGAGGGCGGGCGGCGCGCGCGGAGCGAATGGGGAGTCGTCACGGAGCCAAACCTGGCCTTCATCTTCCCTCAGGGACCCCTCGGCTCAGGTCCGGGGGCGTTTCCGGGGCGCTGGCATCTGCGGCGGGGACACTCGGCTGCCCTTCTGCCTTCGGAATCGCCCGACGCTCGGCTTTTCCACGGGAAGAACGCGCTGCATCGACTCCACGTCTGCGGTTGTCCTAGGCTTTGGAGCCGGCGTCGCTGTCCTGCGAAAGGCGAGTGACTCCGCCTGGCGCGGATGCGGTGTTTGATCACTACAGGGGTGACAGCGAGGAGTTGCACGTGTGTCTCTGTGGCGCAACCGGTTAGCGCGTTCGGCTGTTAACCGAAAGGTTGGTGGTTCGAGCCCACCCAGGGACGCCTTTCTCTCGCCTCTTTTAGAAAGTAAAGTCTTCGTGGTTCTTTCTGCTCTGCACATCCTTTCCTGTAAAGGTCGAAAAAGGGTCCTCCACTACTACCCTCCTGTCCCCCGTGTCGTGTTCACAACACGAGGACATAAGGTGTGATCGGAAGAGATCCCTGGAAATCCTAGAAAGAGTACGGCTATCATCGTTAGTTTATGAATTCCTTTTCACGATGGACTTTCTTCCGTCCGTTGTTTGCACGTACTAGTATTTATTTAACCCTTTCCATATACTTTTGAAATTAAGTTGGTTCTACGATTTCACGGTTACAAATAATGCTGCAGTCATCCTTCTTGTACAGTATCTTTGGCCCCTTGTACAAGGTCTTCTTAGAGGGAAGAGTCCTGGAGAAGCAGTTGCTCGATCACATAGTGCTGACATGGTTCGTATATGCTTCCAGTTCCGCTCCTTTGCTGGCTTATTAGGTCTCACTCTTTCTTTTCTTATTTTAGCGACTGCTTGAGGCTTTATAACAGACTTCTGTAACTTACCACAGTCTGCCTTCAAGCGATGCCACACCTCTTCGCATTTCTTCCCTGCCGGCCATTGTGCTATTGTCATCATGCATCTTACTTTGCATGTGTCCTAAACCCCACAATCCACCGTTATTACTTTAGAAAAATCGGTCCCATGTTTCTAAAGAGACTTAAATAGTAAGAAAAATCTTACGTGTTTTCCCAGGAAGATACCTTTTCTGTTGTCCTTCGCCCCTTTGTGTACCTCCAGATTTCCATCTGGTGTCAGTGGACTCCTTTAACATTCCTTATAGTGTGGGTCAGCGGGTGACGAATTCTTTCAGCATTTGTATGTCTGTAGATGTCATTATTCACTTTCATTTTTGAAAGACATTTCTTGGGGAGGAGGCATAGAATTCCATGTTCTTTAAAGATGTTGCTCCACTGTCTTCTCACTGCTCCTGATGAGAAATCTGACATAGTCTTTATTTTTGTTTTATGTATATACTGTGTCTTTTCCCTCTGCTTTGAAGATATTGTTCTATTTCAATGGAGTCATGCGCAGTTTAATTATGATGTGGCTAAGTGTGTTTTGCTTCATGTTTCTTGCACTCATAGTGTTCATTTGGCTCTTTGGAAATTTTTCTGTCAATGTTTCTTTAAAAATTGTTCCTTCTCTTCTGGTCTTTTCAGGGACTCCAACTTACTCCTATATTGGGCCTTTTAAACATACCTCACCAGTCAGTGATGCTATGTTCATTAAAAAACTTTTTTTGTATGTAGTTTCATTTTAGGATACCGTCAGTCGTTCATGGCTTTACGTTCCCCGATCCTTTTTTTTTTCTTTTTTTTTAAATTCCCCCTTCAATGTCTAATCTGCTCTTAATTCTATCTGGTGAATTACATAATATCAGATGTTATCATTTCCATGTCTACAGTTTGATTCTGGCCATTTGTATGTGTTCTACATTTCTACTTAACTCTTGGGACATATGCGACACAGTCATGATAACTGTCTTAACGTCCTCTCTGCTAATTTTAACATCAGGTCAGTTGTGGCTCAGTTTTGATTGATTAGTCTCCTCCTCACACCTCAAGTTTTCCTGCCTCTTTGCATGCCTGGCATTCTTTGATTGGATGCCAGACATTGTCAGAGTTTCCCTGCTTGGGCACTGGCTATTGTGGTATTCCTCTAAATCTTCTTGAGTTTTGTTCTGGGGTACAGTTAAGCGACTTGTAAACAGTTGGATCCCTTTGGATCTTGTTTTCATGATTTTGGGGGTCGGTCATTCTAGGGCTCATTATTCCCTCTACTGAAACAAGAGTTTCCTGAATGTCCTTCCCAATGACCCACGAATTATGAGTAGTCCAAGTCCAGTCTGGCTGGGGGAAGCGAGTACAATTGCCTGTCCTGTGTGAGCACCAGGCACTCTTCCATGATCTTTTTAATAGTTTCTTTCCTTGGCCTCAGGCCGTTTCTTCAGAAGCATACCCCAATCATTACTCTGTGGAGTGCTCCAGGGAGACACTTTCATAACCCTGGATTCTCTGTCTATCTCTCTTATCACTGGATCTTTGTTCTGTGAACTCTCGCTTCCTTGCTGTCCTACCAACACTCAGCTTCATCTCCACCATCCAAGGAGTTGGCCTCAGATGCCCCTCCTGGTGCCCACCCAGCCTGGAAACTCTCTGAAAGCAGTAAGCTGGGCCAGTGGCAGGCCTCACCTTGTTTGTGTCTCATCTCTCAGGGGTTGCTGTCCTTTGCTGCCTGGTTTACAGTGTCTGGAAAACTGGTATTTCATGTCTTTTATCTTTTTCATTTCTTGGGGATGGTGGTTTGGGCGGCGGTGAGATTTCAGGCAGGAGGTAAATCTGATTTCTGTCACTCCGCCTTTGCCAGAAGCTGAAGGCATTCTTTATGTGTTCCTAGCTTGACTTAAATAGGAGGTGGGCCGATTTGTATCCCAATGTAGTTTTCTAACGCAGAGTAAGAGCCTTTTCTTCATACTCTTGCCATCACAACAAAGTTTCTGCATCGCTAACTGACACGTCACAAGCAGAGTGCTGCCCTCCTGACTCACGTAAACCAGAGGTACAGTAGAAGGACGATGTGGGCACTGCCCAGAGATACCCTATTGCATACGTTCAGCACCTAAACTACCAAGATGTTTAGAAGGTCTTCCAACAACTGTAATTGTTTCCGGTGGTGACCTACTTAATGGGGTCCAGAGTAGATTGGCGAGAATGACCCCAGATATCTTCCTGCCAAGCAGCTTATGGACTGGAGTGGGGAGAAGCCGCTGGTCCCAGACATTTCTTCCTCTTCCCTTATCTTCTGAATTGTATTTTTGCTTTCGTTGGATGCACACAATCTAATGACTGGCCTCCCTGCTATATCACCAGCGTGCATGAACATGACCGTGACTGTCTCTGTATGATTCCTGGACAGTGTTGGGCTATTTGTACAAAAATTATCCTATTTGAGACAAACTGTTGGAACCACAGGATCTTGCTCCTGGTAATGCATCTTGTGCAGACCTGGGTTCTTAGTGTTTTTGCCTTCCCTTCCCTTCCCATGGTTATTCTGTTGAAGCTCATGAGCAAAAATCCGAGCTGTTCAGCTTTTACATGCTAAATCTGATAGGACATTTTCTCCCCACCCCCCTTGCTCTCACTCACTCTCTGTCTTGGTGTGCCTGTGTCTCTCTGTCTCTCTCTGTCCCTCATACTCTAGGCTGCCCCCAATCTTACCCACTGTCTTCTGCTGTTCAGCGTGTCAGGACCTTGCATTAGAATGCCTTCAATTGCCAAGCACTTAATTCGGTGCTTATGAGGTGCCAGGCCCCTTTCCAGGAGAGATGTTGAATTGTGAACAAACCCAAAGTCCCTGTGCCACTGCACCTGCACCTGAGGCATCCAAAAGGGGCAGCCCAGTGGGAACACAGTCAGGCTCGTCCACCTGCCAGAGCCTAAGGGCAGGAGCAGTGAGTGAAACACGGGAAGCATAGGAAGGAATGGGAAAATGGATGACTTCATTTCTAGCAGGCAGGTGACCAAGAACCAGGAATTTAAAAAATAATAATAGTAAACAAACACCTCAGGAACACAGCAGGTCTCCAGTGACAGCTGCTTACTTCCTGGAGCACTTATGCCATGGGTTTTACTCTTCCTCAGGGGACATGATGGCTGCGTTCACCATCATCCCCTAAAGATGCCCACAACTCCTCCTAACCTGTGAAACTTTGACCACTCTGCAGTCTATAAAAATATGCGGCTGCATTATACCGAGTTGGACAGTGTTTTGTTTTTCCTGTCTTAATTAGATACTCTCCGAGCAAAGATTATACATTAATTAACTCAATTTAATATCAGCCAGAGAATTAAAGGGAACAATAGATCTTAAAATGGCAACTCGAACCGAATCCTAATAGAAAAATGCATGTTAGAATCATATATTGGGTGACGCCTAAAACAGTTTACTCCCAAATTGTAACTGACATAATTAAGTCGCTATGATTTTACAGAATTCTGCGACGTAATCTTTATTTAAAAGATATTCTAGGGCACATGTATTTTACTGGAACACATAGTCCTAAATTTTACGAACTTCAATCGCTATTGGAATTAAACTTTGCTTATTGGATCAGTAAAACCAGAAGAGGAAATTTAGGCCGTTCAGTGCCATAAGCATTTTGAAGAGAAAATATATCCAAGACGTGTACACACTAGAATACTGTGCCAGCAATGCTTTCCACATCATTAGAAAATCCGGAAGACAACATAAAGTAGTGTTTAGACAGAAGTTCTTAAACTCTTGTGATGCATACAAAATTGTCTACCCATGCAGACAATTCTGGGAAGCTCTTGAGAACTTTCCCCCTCCCTTTAACGCAGTTCCCACCTGCTCCTTTCATCCTCCCACCACACGGAAGATCCTTCACCTTTCTGCCCCCTGCAGGGCCCAGGGAGCCGGGCAACAGCCGAGGGGCAGCTGCACTTCCCTGAAGGGCCTTTCCCCAGGTAGGCGGTTCCAGCGCTCAGGCTGATCCAAGACCCCACTGCCCGCCAAGGCAACCGGGAGGAGACCAGAGGGCAGCCGGTCCGGAGGGATTCCTACTAGCACAGAACGTGCCTGGCCTGCACTTGGGGGACAGCCGAATCAAACACCGCCTGAAGCTTCTCTACAAGCCTGGAGAGAACGGATTCCAGGTTACTCCAAAGGCGTCGCAGTTCATATATATGGAGAGAGAGTGAGAAAGCAAACGTGGGAAAATGTTAACTCTGCGCGGTTAGGTCCAGAATATACGTTTGTATTTCAAGTGTTCTGTATGTTTCAAATGTCTTAATGAGTTTTTGGAACTCAAATCGCAGGTTGTCTTTGGATGAAAACTCTGTGAAACCATCAGGTTTCTGAGATGAAGGACGAAAAGAGAGTCGGATTCTTCTTCCACGAAAGGAGGTTTCCCTGAGCGGGAATCGAACCCGGCCGCGGCGGTGAAAGCGCCGAATCCTAGGCACTAGACCACCAGGGAGCCGCGCAGGAGACAGATTCTCAAATTTGGCCTCTCCACTTGAAAATTGTGACAGTAAAGGGTGAATTTCTGAGAAGGGCCGAGCAGAAAAGAAGGCGATTCCCAGCGCCCCTTAGGCTGAACGCGGTAGTGCGCGGCGCCCAAGTCGCTGCCCCGCTGCCCATCACCCTTCAGCTCTCCCGACCTGGGCGACTCTGGACTCTGAGGTCAGGCCACAAGGTAACTGGCTGGGTTTCATCCTAGTCTAACTTTAGCTCTACGTGCGGCCGACGCAAGGACATGCTCTCTTTCTGAACCTCAGTTTCCTTTTAAATTAGGGGCCCATTTGGGCTCTCAGCGGGTGATGAGCGGATCCGTCTACTTCGTGATCTGTGACCCTGCTCTGGGGGCTCCCCTGATAACTGCACGTTACCGGCTCCTTTGCCTCCCCGATCCGCTCAGTTCGTGGAGCGTGACATTCTTCATCTACGTGTCTTTGGGTCGAGCACCCGGGGCGGCGTCGTGTTCGTGCTCTTTTGGCCTGTCACGCAACGTGCTCCGCGCGTGTGCTGAGGTGTGGGAAAGCCAAGGGTGCTTCGCAGGAATGAACTCCTTGGTTTTCAGACATGATAGGTGTCAGCGTGTAGAGGAGATTTAGGCGCCTGCTTCGGAGGTGAGGGGATTTCCGGATGTAAAAATGAGCCGAAGTCAGCCTTGTCCTTTGCGCACTTGGGTCAGCCGGCTGTGGCCTCGACTCCGCAGTGACTCAGAGAGGAGAAAGGAGGGCTGGCTCCTGGCGCTGAGCAGGCTCTCAGGCAGCAACGGAACTCCTGGCCTGTACCTTGGGGATGGAAAATGCAGCTGCGCCCGCTGCCTCAGCCCCTGCCTTTCGGCCGTTTTGCTGTTTTGAAAGGGAAGGTAAACGTTTCAGAAAGGAAGAACATTTGTTTCCGCCTGGTTTCGAACCGGGGACCTTTCGCGTGTGAGGCGAACGTGATAACCGCTACACTACGGAAACGGTGCTGAGGGCTATTAGCTGCACCCATGAAAACCATAGGTCCTGCCACCAGTATCATGATCACCAACGTTTTAAAGCGAACAATAAACCGGGAAGCACCAGCGACCCCTCAAGCGAAAAGACTGAACTCCTGAGAGGCCCTCGCTTAACTTCGGGATCCCGCATCCAACACAGTGTCTCCAGTTCCACAACTAAGCACCTGAGGGCAGGAGTCGCCCCCGCTGACTCCCCAGCTCCTGGAATTTCCACTGGTTCTTTAAAATAGATTCTCTATCGTTGGTGAAAAAGACTGATCCTGTCATCTATTTTCTGAACAGTTAAAACATATCACTTTAGGTTCCTACCTGTTCACTTCAATATCTCAATCATCTGTTGAGTCAACTTCCACGTTTCCTGGCTTCTGTTCCTTTATACTCCTAGAATATTGTGACTGAAGGATGAACCTGTTGTGTGAAAAATGATAGAGTCATGATGTTATCTTTCTCTGAAGATTGTGCACCCTCTCCCCCAGCAGGCAGCAGAGGGGAAGATCACCTCAATCCAGTCCTTGACTGAGCTGATTTGCAGGGAAGTCTCAGCCCAGGGCTAGTTTTCTCACAGTGCCATGCTCTAGATGGCTAGGGCTCCCACCTGAGACCCTGAGGTGTTTCCTTGGGTCCTGCCCCTTGAGGAATTCTGAACTTCCATTTTTATCTCCTTCGTACCACGATACTGGTGGAAATTCCACTCTCTTTCAGCCACACTCAGCTTGCCCTCATAGCGTCATACATGCACATGGCTTAATTTGCAAATATCTTAAGGGGAAATCCTGAAGAAAGCATCCAACACACTCATCAAGCCACTCCAGGATATTGGCTCCTTAAGTCTGAATACGTGGACAGCCCACATTACTTTCTTTCTTCTTCTTCTTCTCATCTCCCTTCCCTTCGTCCTGCCCCATCTTCTCCTCCTCCCTTTCCCCTTCCCTCCCCTCCTCCACCCCTCCTTTCTTCCTGGCCCTCCTCCCACTCCTTTTTTTTTTTTTTACCAGATTTCTGACACTACTTAGAGTGTTGCTGTTGTCCCTGACCCTCAGCAGCTGCCCTGTCCCCAGCTTCCCTGTCACTTGTGCCTTGCCAAGAACTGGCAAATGCGCTAAGAGGAAAAGGTAGAGAATCAGTTTCATTCCAATAAGCTTCTTCTCTCTCTCTCTCTCTCTCTCTCTCTCTCTCTCTCTCTCTCTCTCTCTCTCTCTCTCTCTCTCTCTCTCTCTCGCTATTCCTGGGGGTCCTAGGTGCATAGGTATTTCTCCAACGACCTCAAACAGAATTTCTTTAAGCCAGCCTGCATTTGGTTGTTTTCAGGGTCACTGCTGCTTTGCTACAAGCACTGCACCATAACCGAGAGAGGAAATCTTCTACAACTTCCAGATAAATTGTATTTCCCTCCTTTGATTTCTTACAAACAAAACAAACAAACAAACAAAAGCAACCAAAAAGACTGGGTCACTGGTACATACTTGGACTTTTCTTATAATACTTAACCAACTGTATATTGAAAATTCTTGCTGGAAGCATGTGCAAAATATTGTCTACCATGAGCTAAACAGTCATCATGCCTGTCCAGGGTCCAAGAAACTGATGAAGTTGGATCCAGTCCCCCATTGCAGTTAGATCACCACTTAGATCAACATCAAAACCAACCACTTTTCCAGATGCAGGTCACTAATATGGGGCAGAAGAGATCAGGTAAACCATTAAACACTAATTTATCTGGGGAATGTTGAAAGTCAGCAGTGATACAGGTAGAAGTGGAAATAATACCAGATTTCTCGGAGCTTCACTGTGTGACCAGCACTGTTCCTCGGGGCTTTACTGTGCAAGAACTTATTAAGTCCACATAACAACCCTAAAAGATAATGTAGTATATCACCACCCCCTTGTTGCAGAGGAGAACACTGAGGCACTGAAAAGCTGAGCTAACCTTTTCAGGGTCTCACCCCCGTGACAGTGAGAGCCAGCACTCAGACCCAGGCACTTTGCCTCCAGAGCCCTTCCCCTTGGCCATCATGCTCACGGGTAACTGAGAAAACTTCAGTGAGATTTGCATCCCCTCCTTCTTGTTCAACCTCCAAGATTTCAAAGAGAAAAAGAAGATTGAAAGGAAGGCCTACAAAACACTCAGAACCAATTAATGCAATGAAGAAGAAGAGAGAGACTAAACAGAACCATTTAGTCTTCCCAAAGAAACAGACTCTATGCCTCTGGAGAGGATGCAATCACATCTCCAACCAGATGACTTTACGGGCCTTGATTTTCCTGATCTGAACTAGGGAGTTCCCAGAGGGGCTCCCAGAAAAAGGTGACAGTGCCTTCTGTGTTCAAGTTTAGAGGGAACAGCTAAGCATTCCTGCCTCCTTGACTTCAGGCAAGAGGAAGCGCTCCTCGAGGGAAAAGAGGTAGGGAGCACATCCCATAGAAATCAGACAAAAGCATGCTTTCCTAAGTTCATTAATGAACAGATCACTTTCATATTTAGCCATATCCATGTACCTTTGTCATTGATTACCTGACATTTTTCATGCTTTGATTCACATTTTTATTTGGAAAATTTATTTTTAAAATTAATTACCTCTCACTACCACAACTGAAATACCACTATGAATTGCCACAAGCAGGATGTAATTCTAAAATTAAATAAAAAGAAAACAGGTGTTATTATGGCTTATAGCAGAGTTAATAAGCAAAGCTCATGAGTTTGCACAAACATTCCTTGGAGGTCTGGGCAGGGGCGGCCTTTAGGGCAATCTAGAGCAGCACTGGGGCTGGAGTGACCGATGTGAGAAAACCCTGGTTGTGCCTGGTTTACCACTGCCCTATAGTAGCCCTTAGGGTATGGAATGCTTCTTCTTTTCCAGCCTGGGAACCATTAAGTTCCTCCTCTTAATCAGAGCTCAGAGACCACATAGAGATCAGTATAGACCCAGAAGCTACTGGTACTAGGGATGAACCAAATGGACTAGAATGAATATAATGTTGAGTGAGAAGTCAGGACCTTGAAATTTAAAAATCTTATGTGTACTGACTCGCTAGATGAATGACCTTGATCTGCATTATCTAATACAGTGGCCACTAGACACACGTGGCAACTGAGTGCTTGAAATGCCTGCCACTAGTGAGGAGATATTGAATATTTCTTTTTTTACTTCATAATATGTAATTAATTTAAATTTAAATACTCCCATGTGGCTATTGGCTACACTACAGGGCAGCACAGGTTAGAGAATAACCATTATACCATAATATCATCTGCTTTATTTCCCTGTAGCGATAAACAGATTTCATAAGATCTCACATCTAATAACAATTCTGAATGCCTTTTTCCCTCTGCTGAGATACAGTTGAATGTCAATTCAGCCGCGGGTACTCCAGGGTGGGGCCGGCTGTGCAGCTGACTTTGCTTCCTCATTAGATCCCGACACCTTCACCAAGGGAATAAGAGCCTCAGCCAGTCCTGCTCTCCCACAGAGGGGTCTCAGCTGCCTTGGCTAGTCACACAGCTCTACCCAGGTGGTAGAGCTTTCCTCCTTTCCTTCCACGTTTGATTATTATCGCTGCAGCACGGTGCAGGCGCCTATGCTGTATACTGCAGGGATTTCCTTGTTTTGGAAGGCAGCTGGGACGAGAGTAAGGCAGTCATGTCAGCAATTGCGGGACAGTGGTTGAATTTTTGTCCCATCCCCAGGACACTGCTTTTGATTCCCCAAAATGGAGATTTACTGAATTTTGCAAGGCTGATTTCTCTATTGCACAGACAAGACTGAAGAAATAGTATTATTCCTGAGCAGTCCATTGCAGAGATATTTTCCAATTTCTTTATCATTCTCCCGCTATTGGACATTTGGGTTGTTTCCAGTTTGGGCTCTTATGAATAAGCTTCTATGAACATTCTTATTATACGTGTCTTTGTGAGCACATTCCCCCCCCCAGCCCCCTCGCCCCACTTCCATTTCTGTTGGTTGAATACTTAAAGAAGTAGTTGATGGAACCTAAGAGGCAGGGTGGAGATTTAATTTTATAAGAAACTGCCTAAAGTTTCCAAAGTGGTTGTACCACTTTATAGTTACATCAACATGTATGAGAGCTCTGATTGTTGACACATATTCTCTCCTGGACCAAACTGTAGGTCAGGCTCCTCTGAACTCTCTTCTCAACTAGGTCTTGATTCTCAGACTTCAGGGTTTGTGTTTGCATTGTCCAATTTTAGCAAGAATCCTGCTAAGTCATTTTAAACAGACCCCTGCCATGATAGTCTCCTCCTCCTCCACCCCGGTACCCCAGCTGATGCTTGATCACTTTGGCCGGCATTCAGCAAGAATCCCTTAGCTTGGTTTAGCCATAATCTCCCCTTACTCCTGATGTTTCCTCTTAGTAATGTTCCATTCACTAACCCTCACCGTGCTGCTTGGCTATAAATTCCCACTTTGCTTTGTTGTATTCAGTGTAGAGCCTGATCTCTCTCGCTGTCTTACCACAAAACCGCATTGCAGTCGTCCCCCTCCGACATATAACGCATATTTCAGTGAGTTCCACAAACAATGCGTTGAAAGTAAAATGGGCCCAATCTGGGGGTAACACCTAGCCGGCTGAGGTGCCCCTGAGTGTGTGACATTCTCGGCAGTATATGGTTGTTTTGTCTAGTTTCCCCACACCCAAAAATCCTCACTTTAAAATCTCTGGGCAATCGTTTTCTTTGCTAAAACTTTTAAAGTGGTCTTACGCTAAGTGCATTAAAAAGAAACCTGTTGCATCCTTGGAATCCATCAAAAGCCAACGGAGAGACGTTCAAGTGCTACAAGTTCAAGTGCTGCCCATCTGGGGAAGCGGAGGGGCTGCTTATTCGCTGGCCGCCTGGCCACGGTTGTCTGCGTTGGCGACAACTGCTCAGGGGAACTCGACTCACCTTCACCAGCGCCGGCACGACTCGGTCCCTGCGGACGCTGACCTCATCTTCAGGGTGCGTTTAGATGAGGAATTCGCATAGGATTTCCTCTTTTCCCTTAATCTGTTTCCACCTCTCCCTCTGTCTCTTCAAGACCGTTTTTGGATCCTGAGTGGACAGGACTTAAAGGAGAGGCTGCCCTTCTACTACCTGTGTCTTCCTGTCCGGACGTTACTGCCCGCGAGGGAGAACGAGAGGAGCCGGAAGGGCAGCGGGTGCCCGAGAACCACAAAGTCGCCGTGTGCGCCCGCGCGCACACGCGCCCCTGCGTCTCGCGGGCCGCTGGCCAATGAACCCACGACGCCCGAAGCTTCTCCTCCGGCGCCACGCGAGGTGCGGGGCTCCCGACCCGGCGAGAGGGGCCCCGCGGAGGCGGCCCGGCCCTCGAGGACAGGCCCGGAAGAGGCCGATTTGGACCGGCGGAGCCAAGAAAAGTCTCAAGCGCGGCCCGGCCCCACACTCCCGAGGTTAAAGGTCTCAAACCCTGAACCCTGGGCTGACCGAGCGTCGCGAGTTGAATCGATCTCCACGCCTCTCTCAGGAGAGTCGAGGGCCAAAATCAGACCAAGAAAAATATGTGTGGATCAAAGTGCTCAATTAATCAAAGAAAAAATACGATTTTCTGACAAATTGGAAGTGTGGTGTGAAAGAAAGACCGGCGTAAAAGAGATGTGTGTTTGGCATGAGCATACGGATCACCAACTAAGGCGGGAAAGCTGCCATTGCCGCAGGTTTTAGGGGAAAGACCCGGAGTTTCGTTCAGAGCCCTGGGGCCTTCCTAGAAAGCCTTTCCACCCAGGCCGTCCCCGTTCCCACATCCGTCGTCCTTTATGATACTGGAGATGCTGGGTCTCACTCTGGGAGCCTCCCTTCCCCCGCCTCCTTTTTTGGAAGACAAAATTCCAAAGGTTTGCACCACTCGAATGTTTGCTTTTCAGCTATCAGCCAAGGTCCTGAAAGCATCTGGACCACACTAATCAAAGGAGTAACTGACCAACAGCAGTCCTCTGATGTGCCTGAACTTCTGACTTCTGAATTCATTCAACTCAGTTCTCTGGCAGCTGGGATGGAGGCCCCTGAAGATCCCTCTAGGGAAACTCGCTAGAGGAACGTTATGGAACTTAGGCTTGGGGAATTCTTAGTAGTCAAGTCTCAGAGGTGTCATTGGAGCACCCTGACCTTTGTACAGGCACAGCTTTGGATTCCAGACCCCAGGTGGGAACTTGTAGCCTTGAGGAGGAACAGGATCCTAGTTGCAGTTCTGGTCCAGTTGGTTCTTTCCACACCACGCTCCCAAACCACAGGGGCTCTCAGTGTAGTTGGGAGCTGTGGTGTCCCCAAGTCCAGATATGGTGGTTGCAGAACGTGAACTATTGGGAGTGTTATGAGCTTGCACCCAACCTTGAATTTAGAACATCCGTAGTTCAATGGCAGTATCTGCGGTTTCATGTGCAGTACCCAGTGTTGACTCCTGGCCAAGGTATGTGTTTGCCATTCACTCTGCCACAGTTTATCTTCTGCCTCTGCAGAGCATGTGTGGGAATCTTCATTGTGCATGCAAGATTAGAAGAGTCACCCTTTTTACTACCTCTGCTGGACTGTTTATTGCACAGGTAAGTCTGTTCCATGCAGAGACCTAGCAGCCAGGAGCAATGATGCTGTCAACTGAAGAAACTGTGGAGAACCCAGCCGTGATTTTGGAATAAAAGATATTCAAGAGTTTGTCTAAACAGTAGCTTGGCAGCCTTGGGGGCCAGGTTGTGATCCTGGAGGGATTAGTGCTTGGCCTGAGGTGAAACAACCGCTGCTCCAGGTTGTCTATTCCATGGGAAGTCGGTTCTGGGGTGTTTCTGTAGTGTAGAACATTTGGAACTAATCTCCTTGGCATATTCACCTA
This sequence comes from Pseudorca crassidens, assembly GCF_039906515.1. Lineage (NCBI taxonomy): Eukaryota > Metazoa > Chordata > Mammalia > Artiodactyla > Delphinidae > Pseudorca > Pseudorca crassidens. Next base: position 107,215,480 of record NC_090297.1, on the reverse strand, counting down.
CACCTCTGGCTGATCTAGACAAAGCATCCTCAGGTCACTGTTTAACCCTGATTTGCAAGCTGGCCCTTGGGCTGGTCACCAGTAGCTTCTCAATGTGCTGTAGGGATGAAGGAAGTGAACCTCCAGGAAGGAGAGTAGCCCTGGGGTGGGACATATCCATCCAAAAGTGGCTGAGATGTTAGAGGCCATGGCCTCAGGGGTGCACAGAAGGGCAAGGCTTGAATGTACTAATCTATTTATTGCTGACAGGAAGCTAGAGGAGGGTACTGGGCTTTCCAGGTGAGTGGTGTTCAGAGTCTAGATGTATCAGGAGCCTGTGGCTTCCAAGCACACCAGGAGCCTGTGCTCAGCACCCCGCCCTCAACAGTGTCATTGGCTCCAGAGAGCCATACACACGTGAGAGAAGAGAAGAGGCTGAACAAAGCCCTGGCAGTTGTGTCCCCGAATTTCGACAGATGCAGTAACCTGAAAGAAGACAAGGGTGGTCAGAGGCAGTGGGAATCCGTCTGAATCTGTACAGCACGCATTCTAAATGCATTTTTAAAGTTGTCAGTGAATGTATGTAGGTAGCAGTAATTATGAAGCTGTAGGACTGAGGAATTTGTTTCTTTGCCTGTGGCTCCCCCAACCTTCAAAGCCAGCAAAGCCTCACTGAATCCCTCACAAGCTTGGACTCTCTCCAACTCCCTAGTTCTGACCTCTTGACCCAGATTTAAAGGGTTCCTGTGATTAGATCAGTCCACCTGGATAATCTCCCCATTTTAAGGTCAACTGTATTACCTCTGCAAAGTGCCTTTTGCCATGTAATGTAATATAATTCTGCAAATAATAGCCATAAAGAAGCTGGAGTGGCTATACTAACACCAGACAAAATAGATAGGAGACTTTACAACAATAAAATGTCACCAGAGATAAAGAGGGATATTTTATAACAATAAAAGGATTAATCCATCAGGATGATGTAATAGATTTAAACACAGTGCATCTAACAGCATCCCACAATACATGAAGAAGAAACTGACGGAATCAAAGGGAGAAACAGACAATTCAACAATAATTATTGGAGACTTCAATACCACACTTTCAGCAGTGGATAGAACAACCAGGCAGAAGAGCAGAAGGAGACAGAAGATTTAAATAATATGACCTAACAGACACCTATAGACACTCCACCCAACAAGAGCAGAATAGAATTTCTCTCAAGTGCACTGAGAACATTCTCCAGGAGACTAGACACTAAGACATAAAATAAGCTAAAATACATTTAAAGGGATGGAAGTCATATACAATTTCGACATGTCACACACCAACACTACAGGCTAGAAGCAGGGTGGCGAGCGGGTTGGGTAGTCTGTCCTCTTTCCTTCACTTTGTCATGAATGTTCAGTAGAACTTATGGAGGTGGCCGTGGTCCCACATGTGTAGGCCATCAGCCTGGAAAAGCTAGGCAGCTGACGAGAAGAGAGAGATATTTCAGGGGAGTTGCCCTAGTCTCAGGCTCACAAAACCAGGGACGAATTGATACCTAGGAAGTAAGCAGAGGTCAGGAGATCACTTTCTGTCCTGCCTGTCTGTGCCCCTCTTTAAAACCTCAGCTTCTATGTCACTAGATCCCACTGCTCAGGAGTGCTGTGGTCACCACCAACAACCATAGACCCATGATCTTGATGTTTACTGTGCTCTGGCTGAGAATACAACCACAGGTCAATAGCTTTGGGTCAACACAAACTATCAGTCAGAGTTCTGTGAACAACTGCTCTGGGCATAAGGAACAGCATTCATTTCCAAGTCACCCCAAATTAGGTGGCCACTGCGTGTTTCAAAGAAACATAAAAAAAGTATTTCAGTGACTTTGACAAGTTGGAAAGAAACCCTGTGGCGCTAGGATGACATTTACAAGTGACAAGCACGACATCTTATATACAGATTAAAACACAAAGCAACCTACAGGAGAAGAAAAGCGTGGGACTGGAGGCAGGGAGGTCAAACCTGATTTCAAGTTTAATGAGAAGCCTCCATGCTTCCCTAGTGAGTGAAAAGAAGCCACCATAACATTGGTCTCCAGCAAGAAGGTAAATAAGACACAAGCTGGCTGGTAATCCTTATATATTAATTATGCACACACGGAGCACAGCATTATACTCAGGATTTTTTCCCCACAATATTAAATTGGTGTGGAGAAAACTAGAGAATCAAAGAAGAGCACCAACACTATCTAAAAGTTTTCAATTTTTCTTTTTCTTTTTTTGAAATTTTAAAATTTGTGTAAGGGTTGACAGGTAGTATTCATTTATAATTTAAGTTTTTTTCGTATTTATTTTATCCCTTTTCCTTTTTAAAGTTTCTTTTTCTCTCCTTTTTCTTTGATTAAATTTTCCAGAACGTTGCCAATTTTACTGTATTTCATTATTTTTTTCTCAAAAGAACCAGATTTTAAAGTGTATTTCATTCTACTGCTTTTCTCTTTACTGACTCCTTTTTATTAGAGCTTTCAGATATAATTTACATATACCAAAAAGTCACCATTTTACAGTATGTAGTTAAGTGATTTTTAGTATATTCACAACATTTTGCAACCATTCGATTCAGCATTTAAAAATTTTTTGCTTTATTATTTTCTTTTCTCTGCTTTCTTTGAAGTTGCACATTTTTGTTCCTTTCCTTGATAGTTAGGCTAATACTTCATTTTTATTCCTTTAAAAATAATAATATAATTTCGACTGTGTATTTACCCCCTTAATATAACTAAAAGTTTTCAATTTTTCTGTAAGAAAAGTGTCTTCATGACAGTCCTTAAGACAATGAAAGAATTTGGGAAAATCTCGATTCCTTGGTGTTTTCTATGCTTGCAAGAATAAACAGTACAAAATAGTATTAAATTTTTGAAAGAGACAGACCTGTGGTTTCAGTACAAGATACTGAGAGTAGCTGCTGAGGGCGTGTCCCCATCAGTGGTGACCTTCAGAACAGACCCGGTGGCCTTGAGTCTCAGTGTGGCCTAGGCAACTAGAAGACAGGGGCTCCCAAGGTTCCATGACAGCGCCACCTTCCATTTCTGTTACTGTGACGCCGCTTGGTTACCTGCACACTGGGTCCTCCCTCGGGCACTCTTGTCAGAGCCTGACCTCTGAGCTTTGGCATCTTGTGCCTTATTTTTGTGGTTAAGGATTCTCAGTTGTGGAATGCTGACAAAGTCTGGCCTGAACTAAGTAATGAATTACATTTGCATTCTTTGCACCTGTTTAAATACATTTTTTCACTTAATGAAATCTTATTGAGGTATAATTCACATACTATAAAACTCACCCAATATAATTGTATGCTTCAGTGATTTTAGTAATTTACCAGGCAGTGCGGCCATCACCAGAATCCATCACTTGTTTTTAATTTATTATTTGTTTGGGTTTCTTCTCCCCAGGTTTTGGCTCTACTTCTTCCACCATAAGCTTCAGCATGGCAGTATCTCTCACCACTTTCTCTGGTCAGAGAAGTGAAATGAGCATCCTGGAAACCAACCAGTACCTGCGCTCCCAGCTGGAAAAAAGCAAACAGGACTTTCAAGACCTCACAGAGAAATTCCTCATGTCCCAAGCTACTGCCTACTCCCTGGCCAAACAGCTGCAGAAATACAGTAAGTCCTATGTGTTCACAGTCACCAAAGTGATAAATGATTGTCCATCTTCCCTCTAAGCACCTAAACACCCTCCAGACTTTCTTTTCTCTTCATCATCCAATCAAATCAAATAAATCTCATCCTTACTATACTCCTAGAATGGTGGAAGTGGGTAGTTTACCCTCATTTTGCAGAGGATGGAAACACTGAGGCACAAAGGAGTAAAGTTTGCAGTGGGAGTGTATGGAGGAATAGAGGCTGAGATCTCGGTTCAGGCGCTAAACTTTCTTTTCTCTGCCAGGAATACATGTCAGATCCTTGTTGGCTTAAACATGTCAGGATTTAATTCAAACTTTTATGAGCACCCATTTGCAAAGCACAGTTCTAGCTGCACTCAGGGAGAAAGAAGTGATAGGAGACCCCACCTACCTTAAAGGAGTTTAAAGCTCTCTGTTCCCAAGTGAACCACAGATATCTGGAGATGAGAACATCAATAACAGAGAGTGGAGGGGTGGAGTTGTAGTGACTGAGGAACAGGGGAGCGAGGGCACGAGAGGGACAGGGATATAAGGGGAGGATTCTTACTGACCCTGAAATTGAGTTTGCTTTCAAATTTCTACCATTATTTTTCAATAAACCAATGGGGGATAAAATTTGCTATCCAACTTACTAACATGGGCTGAAAAGTAGAAATTAAAGCCTACTTGTCAACGATGTGAAAAGACAAGCTTTGAGGTTTGGGAATGTTAGGTTTTTTAGTATCAGTTATTATAATCATAACGCAGCTTTTTTTGAAACTGCAGAAGAAAGATATCATCCAACGTCTTCTTGTAAAGGTAACACAGTGCAGTGATTAAGAGCATGTACCCTGGCGCCAGACTTCCTGGATTTAAACCCAAGTTGTTTATCTTCTCTCTGCCTCAGTTTCCACATCTGTAATGGTAATAGGACTAGTGTCTACCTCCTCAGGTAGTGGTGATGATTACAGGATGATAATTCTCTAAAATCTACTAGAACAAGGCCTCGGCAAACACTGTGTATTAGTTCTGCCTCCAGACTAACACACAGCACCGTTAGCTTTTGAGCATGTGTCTTTCAGACTTTTTCCCTTCATACACATTTTTACAGAGTTTGTCTCCAGATAAACTTTAAAATCTTTGAGGGACTTCCCTGGTGGCACAGTGGTTAAGAACAGGTTCGAGCACTCGTCCAGGAAGATCCCACATGCTGCGGAGCAACTAAGCCCGTGTGTCACAACTACTGAGCCCGCCAGCCTAGAGCCCATGTTCCGCAATGAGAGAAGCCACCGCAATGAGAAACCCGTGCAATGAAGCGTAGCCCCCGCTCACTACAACTAGAGAAACCCCGCACACAGTGACGAAGACCCAACACAGCCAAAAATAAATGAATAAATAATTTTTTTTAAATCTTTGAAATATTGGGGGATTACGGAAACTCTCAGTGTGGGACAACTGTCAGCCCTACAGTCCTTGGAGCCTTCCCCCAAACACGGGAAATTCCTACTCCATGCCCCAGGTTAATATTCTACTTAAGAGGCTGCAAGGCTTGGTAAAGCTTTGGAGTCAGAACTCAGGGTATGTGAATTCTGACTTTGCTTCATTCCAGTTGAATCATCTTGAGAAAGTTATTATACCTGCCTGTGAGCTTCTCTTTCCTCAGCTCTAACATGGGGAGGCTGAGGAATCAGATGTGGAAATCCCTGCGTAGAGCCTGCTACCGAGGTTACATCAGTCCCCGGGATGGACCCTGCCTCCTCCCTTGAAGACAGTGACCCAGCAGCCTGTCCAGCTTTCCCCTGAGGCAGCGTCTCTGTTTCCCCAGAGTGTGAAGAGTACAAAGACCTCATTGAATCTGTGCTGGAGGAGGAAGTGCTGTTTGAGGAGGGGGAGCTGGCAGAGAAGATGAGACCGGCTGCAAGGCTTGGGTAAGGAGGAAGCTGTGTGGGAAAGTGTGTGAAGTGGGGAAGCCCAGGCTGATAGAATAAAGAGCAAATCTGTGCAAGGAGAAGGGCAGAAATGTACACGGCAGGCCCAGAACTAGACAAAGACAGCCTGCGGGGCTGTGGGAACTGGATGGTGGACTAGTTAGGCCTCTGGATTCTCCCTCAAATACTGTATGAATCAAATGGAGACACATGCCTGGGTTGGAATACTAGCAATGTGGCTTCTAGCTGTGTGACCTTGGGCAAATGTACTTAACTTTCCAGTGTCTGAGTTACCTCAGCTACCTCATCTGTAAAATGGGGCGGGGAGGTGGGGTGAGGAACCCTAAAGCTGAGCCTCTCGGGAGCCGCAGTTTCCTCCGCTGAGAGAGCACTGGTGGTTCCAGGTTCATTCTTTAGTTTACAAGGTTGGTGACTAGGATAGTAGTGGCAGGACCTGAGCTTTTCACGGACATAGGTTTGAACCCACACATAGGCGATTGTTTCCATAGTGTAGCGGTTATCACATTCGCCTCATACGCGGGTGGGAACATATTTCTTTTCCCTGACATTTATATTCCCATTCAACAAACTAAAAAGGGGGGCAGAAGGTGTGTGGCAGCGGGCGGACCTGCATTTTCCTTCGCCCAAGATACTTGGGAGGAGTTTCGTTACTACCTGAAAGCCTAATCTGCACTAGGAACCAGCCCTCCTTTCTCTGCTTAGTCATATTGTAGACCAAGCCACAGCCAGTTAATCCAAGGAGGACGCAGGACAAGACGGACTTCGGGGTACCTTTACATTCGGAAATCCCCTCACCTCCTCCTCTGGCGCCTAAATCTCCGCTACACGCTGACACGTATTATGTCTCTGAAAACCAAGTAGTAGTACATCCCTGTGAAGCACACTTGGCTTTCCCTCACCCCAGCACATGTGAGGAACAATTTGATTTGCGTGACAGAACAAAAGAGAACGAATTCAAGTCTGCACCGGGGGCTCGAGCCAAAGACCCAAAGATGAAGAATGTCAGACTCTGCGAACTGAGCTGGCCGAGGAGGAAACGGAGCCGGTAAACGTGCCATTATCAGGAGACCCTCCAGCGTCAGGTCAGAGATCAGCAAGTAGATGGACCCGCTCATCCCCCGCTGAGAACCAAGTCTGCCCCTGACTCATAAAGAATCTGAGGTTCAGAAAGAGAGCATGACCTCTCCCCAGACCTGGATTCCGGGTCTTCCCCTCACTACCTGCGGCGCCTGCCGTTCTCCCGCCTTAGATGACGCCAACTCCAGGTCCTAAGGCTCCGACCAAGAGTTGTCTCTCACGCAGCGTTTTCCTCAGACCCTACATGCAGTTAGTTAGGACCTCGTGTTTGCTTCTCAGTCCAGGTGGACTTTGGCCTTCACAGTCCCTCCTTTTCACGACTCTGGGCTTGGGCAAACGACTCTCATGATAAAGGCGGGGAAATCAGTGTAATGCTCGGCTCCCTCACCCTGAACTTCGGATGGGGGGTGGTGGTGGGCGACACTTGTGTTTTTTCCTGGGCTGCGTCCCTCTTCCGGGTCCGTCCTCGAGGCCAGGGCCGGGGCCGGGTGCCCTCAGCGTGCTCCTCTCGCCGGCTCTGGAGCCCCGCACCTTCCCTTGCGGCTGCAGGGAGGCTCCAGGGGCCACCTGATCGGGTTTGCGGGCCCCAGCAGCGCGGGTGTGTGTTTGTGGTCCCTCGGGGGCCCAATGTCCCTCCTCCCCTGTCGGGGAAAGGACGACCGCCCCCTCGTCCTGTCCACGTGGGACGGCAGCGCGCCGGACGCGACCGAAAGACCGAATCCGTTCCTCTGGCTGCGCGTGGGAGGTGAAAACTGGAACCTGGAGGGGAGGGAAAAGGGGGAAAACCTCATGAAATGTCCTGATCTAAAGCTATTTTCAAGTCCGCCTCTTTGGGGACTCAGCCCTCCAGCGCTGGCGAGGATGCTGCAGTCCGGTCGCACCCTCGACGGCACTTGGAGTCGACGCGCAATAAGGCAGAGCCCCGCGGCTTGGGGGTCAGTGCGCACGCTGCCCGCGCCTTCCTCGGGGTCGCAGCACTTGAACCTCACGTGTGAAGGAAACGCGGTGACCGCCACAACGAGAAAGAAGGAAAACAACGACTGGAGAAAATGACACGTGCTTCCCCACACTTGTAAAGCTTTACTTTGAAAGGAAACCAGACAGGGAGACACAGACACACAGACAGACAACGTTGCATTAAAGTCTTTCAGCAAAAAGAAAGTCGTCTGCCTGCTGGCCGTGTGCTGTGAGGTGAACACGAAACCCCCTCCAGACACCGGCTTTCTGGGAAAACCGCCTTTACCTCTTCGTCTTCCTAGGTTAAAATTCGCTCTCCATGACCTGTTGAACCGGAAAATTGCAAAAGGCAAATAAAAGACGTTCCAGACATTGTAAAAGGTAAAACAAAACTGTTGCTCAAGAAGAATGTCACGTACGCTGAGGGAGGAATGAACAGCCGTGAGATCGGCGTGGACCGCGCCTGCGTCCTCCGCGGCTTTCTGCTGGGCCTGGTCTTCAAACGAAGTCAATACAGGCCGGGAAGCGCAGCTCGGCCTGCGTTGACGTTCGATGTTTTTCCAACATTCAAATGACCTGAGACGTCAGCCTTTGCTACGGTTCCTGCTAAGCGTGAAAGTGTGATTAAAGTATTGGACTTCAGCTAGACGACTAGAATAAGCCACAGCGGCAGGAACCTGAGGAAGCCCGTTTGCCGGGAGACGCCGGAGAAGGGCTGCTACGAAAGGGCTTTCGAAGAAGGAGCAGAGGGGAGGGAGGGGAGGGCGGGTCCTATGGTTCCCGGGTGGATTCGAAGCATCGATCATTTCCGAGAGCCCAGAGCACTGACCGCCTGCGCCGTGAAAAGGGCCACCGAGGCGCGGGTCCGCAGCCTTGGAGTGGTGGTGTCCACGCTGCTGGGATGCGAGGTCGCCTGGGGCTCAGGCTCACCTAACCCCCGGCTCCTGGGGCTTCCGGGAGCTGGAGAGTCCGCGGGGGCGATCCCTGCACTCGGTGCATAGCTGTGTGTTGGATGCGGCATTGGGAAGTGAAGCTGTGGGGGCCCCAGGGACCTCGCTTCGGGGGAGGCGAAGATCCCTAAACGAGGGCCTCTCGGGAGCTTCAGTCTCCTTACCTGAGGGCTCGCCTGTGCTCCCAGGGTCTTTTGCTTTCGAAAATATTTGTGGCCAGTCGTGGCAAGAGATACAGTTCTTGAAAGTGTCCTTAAAAACCTGAGAAAGAGCTGTTTCCGTAGTGTAGTGGTTATCACGTTCGCCTAACACGCGAAAGGTCCCTGGTTCGAAACCAGGCGGAAACATATCCACTTTTTTTCTGAAACTAACATTCACGTTTAAACACCAAAAAACGGGGCGAGTGGGATGGATTGAGGTAGCGCGTGCAGCTGTATTTTTATCCTTCCGAAATACAGGAGGAGTTCCCTTATTGCCTGAAAGCCTGCTCAGCACTAGCAATCATCCCTCCTTTGTCTGCTCTGTGTCACTTTGAAGACAAGGCCACACACAGACCAAGAAGGGCACAGGACAAAGCCAAGTTAAGGTTATCTTTACATTCGGAAATCCCCTCACCTTCTCATGTGGCGCCTAAATCTCCTCTACAGGCTGACACGTATTTTGTCTCTGGAAACAAGAAGTTTATCCCTGTGAAGCTCACTTGCTTACCCCACCTCAGCACACTTGCGGAACACGTTGATTTGCGTGACAGAACAAGAGAGACCGACCCAACTCCGCACCAGGTGCTCGACCCAAAGACACGTAGACGAATTTCAGGCTCCAGAATTGCAGCTGGTAGGGCCACGTAAAGGAGTCCTTACACGTGCCATTATCAGGAGAGCCCCTGTAGTGAGCTCAGAGATCAGGAAGTAGACGGAATCGCTCATCAGCCTCTGAGAGCCAAGTCAGCACCTGACACATAAGGAAACCGAGGTTCAGAAAGAGAGCATGACCTTGGCTCTGCCGCACACAGCGCTAAAGCTAGACCAGGATGGAACCCGGCCAGTTACCTTGCGGCCTGGCCTCAGAGCCCAAAGCGTCACCCAGGAGAGGTGAAAGGTTATGAGCAGCGGCGCAAGGGCTGGGAGCCTTTCACAGCCGCCTTCAGCCGCGGGCCACTGGGAATCACCTCCTTTCCTGCTCTAGGCGTCTCAGGAATTTAATTTTTACTTTCAAAGTTTCCACCTGAAGACACTAAGTTGGACGTTTTGCGTGGCTCCCTGGTGGTCTAATAGTTAGGATTCTGTGCTTTCACCACCATGACCTGGGTTCAATTCCCGCTCAGGGAAGTGTCCTTTTGCTGGCATCCTGATTTTGTAGTTATGTATTCATTCCACTGTGTCACTTCCCAAAGTGGGGCTCTGATAGAGCCTCTATACTTTAAGGATTCCAGTGGATAGCATCCAAGGTGCTTTTTACTGAACTTTCTTTCTGAAATGTAACTCCGAAGAAAAACCAAAAAGTTTAGCTTTACTGTATCATAGAGATAAATTAGTATGTACCCAGTATGCTAGGTACAAGAAAAAAAATTCAAGTTGATAGTAAGGATAAATCTCGAATACTTTTAACACTCTAGAGAATTCTAATAATTAACATATGATTGTACAGAAAATGTTATATTTCTAGAGATGACTCCTTGTATGCATCACAACAGTTTAATAATTTCAGTCTAAAAACTACTTTATGTTGTTTTACAAATATTACAATAATATGGAACATATGGGTAGCATAGTACTCTAGTTTCACAAGTCCTGGATTTATTTATTTTCTTTCCTGGATTTATTTTCTCTTCAAAATTCTAATAACATTGAACTGCCTAAATTTTTATACTGGTTTTACTTGTTTAACAAGAAATTTTTAATCCAATAAATATTTAAGTTTATGAAATTTAAAATCATGTTTTCCAGTAAATTAAATATACCATATAATATATTTTAAATGGAGATTTACTATTATAAGTCTAGAAGTCAGAGTAACTTAATTATTCCACTTACAATTTGGGGTATCATTTACTGTATGATTGCAACATGCATTTCTCTATTATGTGTCAGCTCAACTTTTGATTTTAAGGTCTATTTTTATCTTTAAGTTCTTTGATATTAAATTAATTGATTTGTGGTCTTTGCCTGTATAATTGAGATAGAAATGAGAAACACTGTTCTACTATGACGCTGCCTCGTATTTTTATAGATTAGAGAATGGCCATATGTGAACAGGTTGAGAGGAGGCTCAGGTAACGTTTATGGGAGGTTGGTGACTGTGGCCATCAATGTAATTGCAAGAATTGTAGAACACATGGAATATCTGCTCCAGGAAGTAGGGAGCTGTCACTGAAAGCCTCCTGTTTTCCTAAAGTGCTTGTTTATTTAATAAAACAATGTTTCTGGTTCTAGGTTACCTACCTCTAGGCCTGAAGTCATCCATCTTACTGTTCTTCATTATGCTTCTCTTGTCTCTATCACTTCTAGAGCCCCTAGGCCAAGGTGGGCAGATAAGCCTGGGAAAAACTGCCAGGAACCAATTATGTTCCCGCTGCACTGCCTTTTTCGATGCTTCCAGATGTGGGCTCCACAGAGCAGAGACCTTGAGTTGGCTCATGATGCAGCATCTCTCTCCCCCTCCCCCTAGCAAGGCCTGGCATCTAGTAAGTGCCTAATAAGTGCTCACTGATTGAAGGCAATCTAGTGCAATGTCCTGAAAAGGAGAAGAAAGTAGGTATGTTGGTGGAGGCCTAGAGTATGAGGGACAGAGAAAGACAGACAAAGACACACACTAAGAGAGTAGAGAGAATGTCCAAGAACTAGATTTAGTGTGTAAAAGCCTCATGAGATTCAACAGAAGAACCCAGGGAATGTCGACCAGTAACTCTTGGCATCCAGGTCTGCACAAGATGGACTGTCAGGTGCAGAATCCTGTTTGTCACGGTGATTTGTCTCAAATTGGATAATTTTTGCAGAAACAGCCAAACACTGTCAAGGAATCATATAGAGATAGTCATTAGCATGCTAACACAGCCTTGAATAAGAGGGTGACCAATCATTAGATGTGTGCATCCAAGATGGCAAAAATATATTCATGAAGAAAAGGGAAGAAGAATAAATGTCTGAGACCAGTGTTTTTTCCCCCTCCTATCCATAAACTGTTTAGTATGAAGCAATTGGAAGTCATTCTGGTCAGTCTTCTCTGCACCTGAATAAGTAGGTCACCACCAAAAATAATTACAATTATTGGAAGACTTTCTAAACATCTTGCAAGTTTAGCTGCTGAACATGTGCAATAAGGTATCTCTGAGTAATGTCCACACTGGACTTTTGTTGTACCTCGGGCTTAGTTGAATCAGGAGGGCGCCACTCCCCTTGTCAGAGTATCATATAGATGTATACAAAGTTTGTTGTGATGGCAAGAATATGAAGAAAAAAGCTCTTTCATGGAGCTGGAAAAATAGGAATACAAATTGGCACACCTGCTACTGAAATCAAAGTAGGAACACATAAGGAGATGCCTTCAGCCTCTGACAAAGGTGGAATGACAAAAACCAGGTTTACCCTCCTGCCTGAAATTTCACCCTCCCCTTCTTGCCTGCCCCCAAAGGGGAAAAAGAGGCAAATACATAATGTCAGTTTTCTAGACACAGAAAATCAACAGAGGACAGCAACAGAGGACAGCAATCTCTGAGAGATGAGAAACAAGCTGGGTCCTGCCATTGGCCCACATTAATGCTTTCAGAGAGTTTCCAGGTTGGGCATGAGGAGGGCTATCTGAGACCAACTCCTTAGATTGTGGAGATGAAGCTGAGTGTTGGTGGAGGGCAAAGCATCTAGAGTTCACAGAACAAAGGTCCAGTGATGAGAGAGAGAGAGAGAGAATCCAAGAATATGAAAGTCTCCCTCAAGTACTAAGCAGAGTTCTGACAAGAGCATGCTTGTGAAGAAATGCCTGAGACCAAGAAAAGAAATTTTTGAAAAGATCATGGAACAGTGCTGGTGTTCACACAGGACAGGCAATTGTACTCACCACCAGCAGCCAGACTAGACTACTCATATAATTCATGAGCCTTTGGGAAGAACACTCAGCCCTAGAATAATCAGCCCTAGACTGACCTACCTAAAAAATCATAAAGCAAGATTCAAAGAGATCAGACCATTTACAAGTCACCTAACTGTACTCCAAAACAAAACTCAAGATAATTCATAGGAATACCAAAGTAGTTAGTATCCAGAAGGGAAATTTTGACAATGTCCAGCATCCAAGCAAAAAAATGCAGGGCATGCAAAGAGCCAGGAAAATACGATGCGAAAGGAAGAATGTAATCAATCAAAATTGCACCAGAACTGAAATGATGTAAAAATCAGCAGAGAGGAGTTCAAACAGTTATCATGACTATGTTACATATGTCCAAAGAGTTCATTAGAAGTGTGGAACATACAAAAATGGCAAAAAGCAAACTTTAGAGATGAAAACTATAACATGTGTGAATCAACAACAGATTAGACATTGCAGGAAAAAAGATTAGGGAACACAAAGCCTTGAACAACTGAAAATATCCAAAATGAAACTCCAGTTAAAATTTTTTTTTTTTTTTTTTTTTTTTACTGAACATAGCATAATTGAATCGTAGAGCAACTTTAAAAGGCCTAATATAGGAGTGTTTGGAGTCTCTGAAAATACCAGGAGAAATTTTTTGAAGAAACAATTTTGAAGAAACATGACAGAAAATATTCCAATCATAATGAAAATTATAAACCTGCCAGTCCAGGGTGCCAAATGAACCCTGAGCACAAGGAACATAAAGAAAACCATACCTAGTCACATTATAATTAAACTGCTCAAATCCATTGAAAAAGAAAATGAAATTCCCCAGTGCAGCCAGAGAGAAAAGACACAGTACATACAGAAAACAAAAAGATTATGTCACATTTCTCATCAAAAGCAGTGGAACTGAGAAGACAGTGAAGCAACATTTTTAAAGGACTGAAGGAAAAATAAAGTCAAGGTGGAATTCTGTGCCTCCCCCCCCAAAGAAAACTCTTTGAAAAATGAAGGTGAATGACAACATTTACAGACATACAAATGCTGAAAGACTTCATCACCAGCAAATCCATAATGCAAGAAATGTTAAAGGAGTCCTCCAAGAAGAGAGTTCACATCAGATGGAATTCTGGATGTACACAGAGGAATGAAGTCCTACTCTATAGCACAGGGACCTATATTCAATATCCTGAGATAAACCATAATGGAAAAGAATATGAAAAAGCATATATATATATATTTGTATATATACATATATATGTATATATATATAAACTGAATCACTTTACTGTACAGCAGAAATTAACACAACATTGTAAATCAACCACACTTCAATAAAAAAAAAGTAAATAAAAAAAGCAAAGGAATGAAAGGACAAGAGACATAGTATCTGCATGGGAAAATATATGATTTTTTATTATCAGTTAAATCTCTTTAAAAACATGGGAGAGTTTAAGGAAAAGTAATAACCTTGGATTTGTGGTTCATAACATATGCTAAGTAAAATGCATGACAACAAAAGCTTGAAGGCAGGCTGTGGCAAGTTACAGATATCTGCTCTAAAGCCTAAAGCAATCAATGAAATAACAAGAGAAAGAGTTATAACTAGTAAGCCAACAAAGGCGAGAAAATGGAATATATGCAAAGCCATGTATAAGCTATGATAGAATAATTGCTCTTCCAAGATTCTACCCTATAGCCATGTGTACAAGAATGATGACTATAGCATTACTTGTAATAGGAAAAGCATAGTACCAAATTAATTGCAAAAGTATATGGAAAGGGTTAAATAAAGACTAGTACAAACAGTGTAAGAAACTTCATTGGTAAAAGGAGTTTACAGGGTAAAGATGATGAGTCTACTCTTTCGTGAATTCCGGGATTCCCAGTGCTTTCCTCCAGAGATCCTCTCTGAGGCTCAGTGATTATCTGGACTTAGGTCCTCCTGTGTCAGGGGGCAGGAGCCTAGTAGTGGAGCATGGGAGAGGATGCGCAGACTAGAAACCTTGGTACATCCTTTACATTCTAAAAGGGTGAGACGCGTCCCTGGGTGGGCTTGAACCACCAACCTTTCGGTTAACAGCCGAACGCGCTAACCGATTGCGCCACAGAGACACGAGGAGTCCCTTCTCTTCAGGCTCACAGAGAGCAAGCATGCCTACCAAGCTAGGCGGAGCCTCTCGCCTTTCCCAGGACAGCGGCGCCGGCTCCAAGCCTCGGACAACAGGAGAGGTGGAGTCCACGCAGCGTGTTTGTCCCATGGGGAAGCCGTGCGTTGGGCGATTCCAAAGGCAGAAGGGCAGCCGAGCGTCCCCACTGCGCATTGCTCCACACCCGCAGATGCCAGCGCCCCGGAGACGGCCAGGGCCTGAGCCGAGTGGGGCCCAAGGGAAGCTGAACGCCCGGTGGGCTCTGTAACGGCTCCCGGCTTGCTCCGCCTTCACCCGACCATCTGCCCCGCAGGTTTAGTAGGTGTGCTCGGTATGGCAGCAGCGGGAAAGAGATCAGGTCCAAAGAGAAAAGGTGAAAAGCAGCGAAAGCAAGCAGAGGCATGGATGAGACAGCGAGACCTCCCAGGAAGCCTGTGAGGAGGTTCGGGCCAGATTCTGAGATGAGAGTTGTTTTTATTAAGTAGCAGAATGGGGAGGGAGAATCGGAGAAGAGCATGAAAGAGAGAAAAGCACGAACATCTGTAGGTGTCCAAGAATAAAACAGCAAAAGCAGTGTGAATATATTTATGTCAAGAAAGTCACCTGCAGGCCTGTGGTGCATTGTGATTGTCTAGTGGATAACACTGCATAGTGGCTGCAGCAACCTCAGTTCAAATCCAAGCTATAGCCAGGTAGTGTCTATGACCTGTCTTTCCATTTGCTTTTTTTTTTTAATTGACTATAGTCGATTTACACTGTTGTGTTCATTTCAGGTGTACAGCAAAGTGATTCAGTTATACATACATATCTATTTTTTTCATATTCTTTTTCTTTATAGGTTATTCCAAAATATGGAGTATAGGTCCCTGTGTTATACAGTAGGTCCTTGTTGGTTATCTATTTTATATATAGCACTGTGTATATCCCAAACTCCTATTTATCCCTCCCCCGCTTTCCCCTTTGGTAACCATAAGTTTGTTTTCTACCTCTGTGGGTCTACCTCTGTTTTTTATATAAGTTCATTTGTATCGTTTTTGTTTTGTTTTGTTTAGATTCCACATATAAGCGATATCATATGATGTTTGTCTTTGTCTGGCTTACTTCACTTAGTATGATAATCCCTAGGTCATCCATGCTGCTACAAATGGCAATATCTCCTTTTTTATGGCTGAATAATATTCCATCCATTTGCTTTTAATGCCAGCACCAGCTATGCCCCTTAGCAGTGGTTGGAGAGCAGAGTTTGGCACTGGCCGCAGAGCACGATGCAGTGAGGAGTAAATCCCACAGTGCACAAACCCGCGGGTGCCAGTCAAAGTGAAACCTAGGATGGTTCCTTGTCTCACTGTTGAGCAGAACATATCCCCAAAGTTGAAATACTGCCTCTCAAGGAACCTTGTCTATATCTTGCACTAACGAAATGACATGGTGATTGCCCTCTTTTCCGGTAAAGAATATTTGATATTTCAAATATCAGTGGGATTTTTTACACTAAAGGAGAATGAGTTTTTAATGAGTTTACAATAAAATGCAAACTAGTTGTCATGGTCTACACCAACCTGCCTTCATCCACCATGCACTGATTTTTATGGGAACAGTAAATCATTGAACTATATAGTTCACATAGTGTAAAAAGCACAAATCTTTAGGGCATAGGCACAGTTTATTGAAATTTGGCAAATGTAATCGCCACCCAGATCAAGTTATAGAAAATTGCCATCATCCTAAAAATGTCACTTGAGCCCCTTTCTAGGCAATTCCTACACTAGATCACTTAGTTAATTACTATTCTGAAGTTTATTGCAATAGATTACTATTGCCTGCTCTTGAAATTCAGATGAATGAATGTACATTTTTGGTAACTGACTTTTGTTTCATGCAACATTTTGTTCATTAAACATATTCATATTATATATATCACTTATTAATTTTGGTATTATTGGAGTAATTTTGGTGGGGGGGTGGTGTTAATTAGTGTTCTTGATGAATATTCTTGGTGTTTTGATGAATATTCATATCAATCTTTTTGTATACTTGTGCATTCATAGAAGTGTTGCAACTGCTGGGTCATGGAGTAGGTACAAGATGAACTTTATTAGAAAGTGCCAACAGTATTTTAGAATGATTTCAAACCAGCTATACTACAGATGCAATTGCTCCACACTTGTGTCAGCATTTGGAGCACGAATTCTTTTAAGTTACAGCCATGCTGGAGGGTGTGTAATGATACCTCCTTATAGTGTTAATGCTTATTTCCCTGATGAGTAAAAATGTCAATAATATTTTCTTATAACTTTTGGTCATTAAAATATCTACCTTTGTGATCCAGGAAGATCCCGGCTTAGCCTCAGTAAAAGGAAACAGGGTGGTGTGGTCGGTCGCTGCCATGCAGATGGATCCTCCAAAGCATCTCTCAGAGACAGAGACCCAGGCTCCAGGTGTTCCGAGTAGCAACAGGTTCAGATCCAATGACTGGCCCAGCATCAGCGGACATGCTGGGCCTCCCAGGCCTTTGCCATCTCCATGCACTCGTCAGTTGAGGGAGGGCGGAATATATTTTTTAAATATTCTCTTTCAATCCATTCATTCACATTCATTTCCCTGAGTAATTTGAGTTTCCAATTCATCTCACTACCACAAGGGAAAGCTGTTATCTGCGACATAAGCAGAAGGTAGGTGTAAAAATCAACACCAGAATATCAATAGGATGGTGATCTAGGTAAATGCCCCAACTTCTCCAGCTGCAGTTGTTTTGAATCCCCGTGGTCTCTACCAGGCAATGGGCACGTTTTCCCTTCTCCCTTGGACACTCACTCAGAAGACCTGTTAGGATAAATGTTATGTCCACTGCAAGGCAAGAGGAGGGGGAGCAGGGTGGACCAAGCCAGCAGAGGCAACAGTAGATGAGACAGCACAGTGGCTGCGGGTGTCTGTGATTCTGGAGCCGCTGCCCTAAGGCGGTCAGTCTGGTGGGCGGGCGCGTATGTTCTGCGTGTGTGGGGAGGGGCGGGGGGATTGGGAGATCTTCGCTAGAATTTCTTTGTGGAGAGTGGTTCGGTTCAGGTGGAGGGGAGGATGATGACCCTGAGTGAAAGATGGTGGCCTGTGGGGTATGTACTTAGAGTTACCTAGCAGGAGAAGTACCATGATCTTGAAGGTGCTTTCTCCAGGGCAAAGTCTTGTCCATTGCCTTCATGATGTGCTGACCTCTGTGATTCCCCTACTAGTGAGAAACTCGACTTCAGAATCTCTGCTTGATAATACCTAGATAGTAAAAAGTATATATTCGTTTATGTGAATTTGAAGAAAGAACAAGCTTAACCTGAGGGGTGGACATCAGAATAGTTTCAAGTAGCAGCAGGTGGATAGGCATTACCTGGAAAGTGTGTCCAAGGGCTTCATCCATGTATCAAAGTGTTTCATCCATACTTGGTTGGTAAAAATTTTCTATGTCGTAATCCTCATGATGATTTCACATCAAATAGCTATTCGTTAATGATTTGTGCGTTTCGTTCTGTTAATACACCTAAATAATTTCCTTTTTGGATAAAAATTAGCGGTCACATGTCTGAGAACCCAGTGTAGACCACTACCGGGTGTAAGAAAAGGGAAAGCAGACGCCAGGTGTAAAGGTAATGCCGTGACTCGGATTTGAACCGAGGTTGCTGCGGCCACAACGCAGAGTACTAACCACTATACGATCACGGCGCGCTATATTCCAAGTGACAACAACTACCCTTGATGTATGTCATATGACGTAAAAGGATTCCAGTCACTGCGGCGCTTTATTCTTGGAAATTGCAGGTATTCCTATTCTCTCTCTCATGCCCGAGCACCGGTTTCCCCTCTTTTCCTTTCAATTCTGATACAGGATGATAGAACAAAAGAAAACCAAAAACCAATTCTCATCTCCCTAAATCCGGCACGTGCTTTCTGGGAAGTCTCATTGTCCTCGTCCCCACCTCGCCGGCTTCTTTCCCGCCTCTTGCGTTTGCCCCTTTGGACCAACCCTCCCCACCCCCTGGTTCAGGCTCCCGCCCCACCGATCGCGGCCGAGCGGAGGGAGGGCAGCGCCCCCCGCGCAGAAGATCGGATGAAGGCGGAGCAAAGAACAGAAAGAACCATTACGAGCCCCTCGGGCACTCAGCTTCCCTTGGGCTCCACTCGGCTCAGGCCCGGGGGCGTCTCCGGGGCACTGGCATCTGCGGCGGGGACGTTCGGCTCCCCTTCTGCCTTCAGAATCGCCCGACGCACGGCTTTCCCACGGGACGAACGCGCTGCGGGGACTCCACCTCTCCTGTTGTCCGAGGCTTTGGAGCCGGCACTGCTGTCCTGGAAAGGCGAGAGGCTCCGCCCAGCGCAGAAGGAGTGATTGTTCATCCCGGGGTAAGCGGGGAAAATAATGTTCCTTTGTCTCTGTGGCGCAATGGGTTAGCGTGTCACGGTTAATCGAAAGGCTACTCCTTTTTAGGAAATACTCAAAGGCATTGTGGTTTTTTCCTACACCGAACATACTTTCCGGAAAAGGCTCCGCCACTAGGACTCTCCTGTATGTGTCTGGTGCATAAGAGGCCAAGAGCATCGAAGAAGAGATTGCCAGGACAAGTCACTGGGAGTCCAGAATTTCCTGAAAGAGTGCAACTAGTAACTGTATCTCTTCACATTTCTCTTCTGCCTGTCTTTATGGCTATTGTTGTCATGCATTTTACTTTGCATATGTTATAAACCCCACAATCCATCGTTATTTTAAAAAAATCTGTCCCACGTTTCTAAAGAGATTTAAACAAGAAAAAATCTTATATTTTTCCCATGCTGATACCATTTCTGTTTTCCTTCATCCCTTTGTGCACGTCCAGATTTCCGTCTGGTGTCCGTGTTGTTCTTCCTGGAGGACTCCTTTAACATTTCTTGGGATGTGGGTCTGCTGGTGATGAAGTGTTTCAGCATTTGTATGTCTGTAAATGTCATTATTCACCTTCATTTTGGAAAGACTTTGGGGGGGGGAGTCATAAAATTCCACCTTGCCTTTTTTGCCTTCAGTCCTTTAAAGAGGTTGTTCCACTGTCTTCTCACTTTCATTGCTTCTGATGAGAAATCTGACATTTATTTTTGTTTCTGTATGTACCCTATCTTTTTCCTCTGGTCCCTTTGGGGATTTTATTCTTTTTCAATGGATTTGAGCAATTTAATTATGATGTGACTAGATGTGGTTTTTTCATGTTTCTTGTGCTCATTCATTTTGTTCATTTGGCTCATTGGATCGGTGGGTTTATAATCTTTACTATGACTGGAATTTTCTGATATTGTTTCTTCAAAGATTGTTTCTTCTCCCTATGTATTTTCAGGGACATCAGTCACGCGTGTATCAAGTCTTTTAATGTTGCCCTACCACTCAATGACACTATGTTCATTAAAAACATTTTTTTTGACAGTGAGTTTCATTTTGGATCTTGTCAGTTGTTCATGGCTTTGTGTTCTCTAATCTTTTTTTTTTTCCTGCAATGTCTAATCTGCTGTTCAACCTGGTGAATTTATTGTCTTAGATGTTATAGTTTTCATCTCTAAAGTTTAATTTTGGCCATGTTCCATATTTCTAGTTAACTTTTTGGACATATGTAACAGTCATGATAACTGTTTGAAGTCCTCTCTGCTGATTTTTACATCATGTCAGTTGTGGTTCAGTTTTGATTGATTGATTAGTCTCCTCCTTATGCATCATATTTTCCTGCCTCTTTGCATGCCTGGCATTCTTTGATTGGATACCAGACATTGTCAAAGTTTCCCTTCTTGGGCACTGGCTATTTTGGTATTCCTATAAAACTTCTTGAGTTTTGTTCTGGGGTACAGTTAAGTGACTTGTAAACAGTTTGATCCCTTTGGATCTTGCTTTGATGATTTTTTAGGTAGGTCAGTCCAGGGCTGATTATTCCCACCACTGAAACAAGAGTTTCCTGGGTGTTCTTCCCAATAGCCCATGAATCATGTGTAGTCCAGTCTGGCTGGGGGGAGCAAGTACAATTGCCTGTCCTGAGTAAGCACCAGGCATTGTTCCATGATCTTTTTAAAAGTTTTTTTCCTTAGCCTCATGCAGTATCTTCATAAGTATACCCTGCTCATTACTCTGCTAAGTACTTGAGGGAGACGCTTTCATATCCCTGCTTTCTCTCTCTCCCTCTCTCTCTTATCACTGGATCTTTGTCCCGTGAACTCTAGCTGCCTTGCTCTCCACCAACACTCAGCTTCATCCCCACAGTCCAAGGAATAGACCTCAGATCCCCCTCCTGGGGCCCAGCCTGGAAACTCTCTGAAAGCAGTAAGCTGGGCCAGTGGCAGGACTCATCTTGTTTGTGTCTCATCTCTCAGGGGTTGCTGTCCTTTGCTGCCTGATTTCCAGTGTCTTGAAAACCAGTATTTCATGTCTTTTATCCTTTTTTTCCCTTTAGGGGTGGGGAAAAGGGGGAGAGTGAGATTTAGGCAGGAAGGTAAATCTGATTTCTGTCACTCCACCTTTGTCAGAAGCTGAAGGCATCTCTTTATGTTCTTATTTTTACTGCAATAGGTGGGCTAATTTATATTCCAGTGTATTTTTCCAACTCAGGGAAAGAGCCTTTTTCTTCATAGTCTTGCCATCACAACAAACTTTCTGTACATCTACCTGTTACTCTAACAAGGGGAGTGGTGCCCTACTGACTCAACTAAGTGGGAGGTACAACAGAAGGACAATGTGGGCATTACCCAGAGATACCATATTGCATATGTTCAGCAGCTATATTCTCAAGATGTTTGGAAAGTCTTCCAATAATTATAATTGTTTTCAGTGGTGACCTACTTAACTGAATCCAGAGAAGACCAGCCAGAATGCCTATGGATTGCTTCCTGTCAAGCAGCTTATCAGTTAGAGAGGAAAAAAACAAACAAACAAACAAAAAACGCTGGTCCCAGACATTTATTCCTCTTCCCTTCTCTTTATAAGTTTCATTTCTGCTTTGGTTGGATGCATACGATCTAATGACTGGTCTCCCTCCTATACCAGGGTGCATTTGCATGCCCATGACTGTCTTTATCTGATTTCTTGACAGTATGTGGCTATTTCTGCAAAAATGATCCCATTTGAGACAGATTGTTGCAACCTACAGAATTCTGCACCCAATAATGCCTCTTGTGCAAACCTGGATCCTTAAAGTTATTGGTTCAACTTCCATTGATTCCTCTGTTGAATCTCATGAGCAAACAAGAGCTCTTTGGTTTTCACATACTAAATCTAGGATGTTTCTAGGTTCTAGGATATTTCCCTGTCTCTCTCTTTGAGTGTTTGCCTATCTGTCTCTCTCTGTCCCTTATACTCTAGGCAGCTGTGGATCTTACCCACTTTCTTCTCCTCCTCTTCAGCTTTCCAGGACCTTGCATTAGGTTGCCTTCAATCAGCAAGCACTTATTAGGTGCTTACGGTACCAGACCCCTCTCCAGGAGAGATGCTGCATCAGGAGCAAACTCGAGGTCCCTGCCCCTACTGCATCCATATCTGGATGACTCCACATCTGGAGTCATCAAAAATAAGAATCACAGTGGGACCAAACCCCGTCATGTCTTTCCCAGGCTTATCCACCTTCCAGAGCCTAAGGGCACCAGCAGTGAGTGAAACAAGAGATGCATAGCACAGGGGAAAATGGGTGACTTCAGATCTAGAAGGCAAGTAACCAAGAATCAGGATTTTTAAAAAAATAAACAAGGACCTCAGGTAAACAACAGGTCCTTACTTCCTGGCTTAGATAGTCCATGTGTTTTACACTTCTTCAAGGGACATGATGGCTGCATTCACCAACATCTCCTAAAGGTTCCCACACATCTTAATCTTTTAACCTATGGCCACTCTATAATCTATAAGAATATGAGGCAGCATATTAAAACAGTGTTTTGTTATTTCTACCTTAATTAGAAATTCTCCAGGCAAAGATTACACATTAATTAACCCGATTTAGTATCAGTCAAAGAACTTAAAGATAATGATAGATCTTAAAATCGCAAACTGAGCTGAATTGTAACACAGAAATGCAAGTTGGAATCACATATTAGATGATACCTAAAAACATTTACCCCAAAATTGTAAGTGGAATAATTAAGTCACTATGATTTCTAGAATTATAAGAGTTAATCTTCATTTAAAAGATATTATATGAGGGGCTTCCCTGATGGTGCAGTGGTTGAGAGTCTGCCTGCCGATGCAGGGGACACGGGTTCGTGCCCCCGTCCAGGAAGATCCCACATGCCGTGGAGCAGCTAGGCCTATGAGCCATCACCCCTGAGCCTGTGCGTCCGGAGCGTGTGCTGCGCAACGGGAGAGGCCGCAACAGTGAGAGGACCGCGTACCAAAAAAAAAAAAAAGATATTATATGGTATATTTAATATACTGGAACATAATTTTTTTAAACTTTTATTGGAGTATAGTTGACTTACAATGTTGTGTTAGTTTCAGGTATACAGCAAAATGAATCAGTTATACATATACATATATCCACTCTTTATTAGATTCTTTCCCCATATATGTCATTACACAGTATTGAGTAGAGTGGAACACATAATTTTAAATTTTGAAAACATAAATATTTATTGGAATTAAAGTTTGCTTAAGGGATACTAAAACCAATACAGGAAATTTAGGGAGTTCACTTTCATTAGGATTTTGAATAGAAAATAAATGCAAGACTTATAAAAACTAGAATACTGTACCACCCATATTTTCCACATTGTTAGAAAATCTGGAAGACAACATAAAGTAGATTTTAGACCAAAATTATTAAACCACTGTGATGCATACAAGCAGTTCTCTCTGGAACTATGATAGGACATAAATATTTACTATGCAATTATACATCAATTATTAGAATTCTCTAGAGTGTTAAAAGTATTCGAGATTCATCCTAATTATCAACCTGAATTTGTTTTCTTGTACCTAGCATGGAGAGTACTAATTTATCTAAAGCGAAACCTTTTTTCTTTGCCTGACGTACATTTCAGCAAAACAGAAAGTTCAAGGAAAAAAAAAAACCCATGGTTGCTATCCACTGGGATCCTGGAAATAGAGGTTGGATCACTACCTCACTTTGGAGGGAGGCACAATGGAATATGTACAGTAAACCGAGATGCCTCTGAGCTTGGATTCAGACTGGACCTGGGACTGGGTCAAGGCCAGGACAAGACAGGATTCAGCACTATTATCATAGGGCAGACAACCAGCTGACAGCGGCCATGCAGGCAATTCTGGAAAGCTCTTGAGAATACTCCCCCTCCCTTTGACTCATTTCCCACCTGGTCTTCTCATCCTCCCACCACAGGGAAGGATTTTTCACCTTTGTGTTATGTCAGAAAACTTTACGCCTCCTGCAGGGCAACGAGAGCCAGGCAAGAGCCAGAGGGGCAGCTGCACTTCCCTGAAGGGCCTTTCCCCAGGTAGGCGGTTCCAGCGCTCAGGCTGACCCAACACCCCACTGCCCGCCAAGGCAACCGGGAGGAGTTCGGAGGGCAGCCGGTCCGGGGGGATTCCTACTAGCATAGGGCGTGCCTGGCCTGCACTTGGGGGAGAGCCGAATAAAACACGACCTAAAGCTTCTCTACAGCCTGAAGAGAACAGATTCCAGGTTCCTGAAAGGGCAAGGGGGCGTCCCTGCGAGGACAAAGGCTTCCCCTTGTCTTGGAGGACAAGTCCCGCAGAAGCTGGCTTTGAGAGACACGCCAAACGAAAGGAGCAATCTTGAGTGGAGATATCTGCAAGGAACTCTCATGTGGTGTCGCCATTCTTATATACGGAGAGAGAGTGAGAAACCCAACGTGGGAAAATGTTTACTGTGCACTTACGTATAGAATATAGGATGTTATTACTCTTGCAACTTTTTTGTATGTTTCAAAGGGTTTTGGTTTTGGTTTTTAATGAATTTTTGGAACTCGAGTCCCCGATGCTCTTGGGATGAAAACTCTGTAAATAAGTCTCCGGGTTTGTAACATGCAGGGAGAAAAGAGCCGAGGCGAGAGCTGGCCAGCCCAGGCTGTTCATTACATCTCACCTCCTCCAGCCTGCGCGATGTCAAGGATTCTGATCCAGGACTCACCGGCATTTGGGGACTCAGTGCAGAAGCTCTTCTGCATCTGAACCTTGAAATAAACACAGCTCTGGTCGGGGCAGGAAGAGGAAGACTCCTGCCAGTGGAGATGCTAAAGGGGAAAAAAAGGAAAAAAAGTCTTCCCTGACCGGGAATCGAACCCGGGCCGCAGCGGTGAAAGCGCTGAATCCTAGCCACTAGACCACCAGGGAACCATTGAGGAGTCTCGACTTCGCGTCTCCAAATGAAAATTGTAAAAGTAAAGATTACACTTCAGAGACCCGGATAGCTGGAACGGAGATTTCCCAGAAGCCCAGGGCTGAATGCAGCTGTGCAAGGCTCCCAGCCCTTGCCCGGCTGCTCATCACCCTTCACATCTGCAGTCTTGGGCGACGCTGTGGGCCCTGAGACAGGACACAAGGTCCGTCCTGGTCTAGCTTCAGCGCTGTGTGCTGCGAGCCAAGGTCAAGCTCTCTTTCTGAACCTCGCTTTACTCTTGAGTCAGGTGCCGACTGCGATGTCAGCAGGTGATGGGCGGATCCGTCCACTTCCTGATGTCTGCCCTGGCTCTGGGGGCTCTCCTGGTTAACGGCAACGGTACGGGCTCCTTCCCCTCCGCGACCAGCTCAGTTCGTGGAGCCTGACATTGTTCATTTCCGTGTCTTTGGCTCGAGTCCCCGGTGCACAGTTGGGTTCGGTCTCTTTTGTTTCGTCACGCAAATCAAACTGTTGCGTAAGTGTGGCGAGGTGGGGGAAAGCCAAGTGTGAAGGGATGAACTTGTGTGAAGCCAAGCCAGGAATGAACTCCTTGGTTTCCAGAGACATAACTCGCGTGAACATGTGCAAGAGATTCAGGCGCCTGCTTAGGAGGTGAGGGGATTTCCGGATGTAAAAATGAGCCGAAGTCAGCCTTGTCCTTTGCGCACTTGGGTCAGCTGGCTGTGGCCTGGACTCCGCAGTGACTCAGAGCGGAGAAAGGAGGGCTGGCTCCTAGCGCTGAGCAGGCTCTCAGGCAGCAACGGAACTCCTGGCCTGTACCTTGGGAATGGAAAATGCAGCTGCGCCCGCTGCCTCGGCCCCTGCCTTTTGGCCGTTTTGCTTTTTTGAAAGGGAAGGTAAAAGTTTCAGAAAGGAAGAACGTCTGTTTCCGCCCGGTTTCGAACCGGGGACCTTTCGCGTGTGAGGCGAACGTGATAACCACTACACTACGGAAACACGGCGGGTGCTACAGCTCAGTGACACATCCCTGAAATCCGTACGTCCTGCCACCACTATCCTAGTCGCCAACTTTTTAAACTGAAGAATGAACCTTGACGCCCCAAGACCTCTCAGGCAAGGAGTCTGCGGCTTCCGAGAGGCCCTGCTTTTAGGGTTCCGAGCCTGCCCCGAAGGGAGGACCCCCGAGCCTCCCACAGTCGGCCTTTGGGCTCCCGCACCGACCGCAGAGTCCTCGGATCCACAGCTATGCCCCCGAGTGCATGGGTCGCCCCCGCTGACTCCTCAGCTCCCAGAAGCCGCGGGAGCCGGGGGTTCGCGCAAGTGCCCTTTGGGCCTAAGGGGGAAAAGTAGAGAATTAGGTTCATTCCATTGAGCTTCTCTCTCTTTGGAGCTGATCCTGTGGGTCCTAGCTGCATTTCTCCAAAGCCTTCAAACAGAATTCCTTTAATCCACACTTGACTTTGTCGTTTTCAGGGTGAATGCCAGCTTGCTACAAACACCCCATCAAAACTGAAGGAGGAAATCTACAACTTCCAGGTAAATTCTATTTTCTTCCTTTCATTTCTTCAAACAACAACCAAAGAGACATGTCACTGGTACATACTTGCACTTTTCTTATAATACTAAAGGTATGTCTGACTATCTATGAAAAGCTCTTGCTATAGATACATGTGCAAGAGATTGTCTACCGTCAGCTAAACAATCGTCATGCCTGCCCAGGGTCCAAGAATCTGATGAGCTGGATGCAGTGCCCCACTGCCTTTAGATCACCAGTTAGATCACCATCCAAACCAACCAGTTTTCCAGATGCAGGTCACTAATATGAGGGAGAAGAGGTCAGCTAAACATTTAAACAATCGTAATTTGCTCTGGGGAATGTTGAAGGTCAGCAGTGGTACAGTTAGAAGGGGAAATAAAAGACTTCATAATAAGGATAATAGCAGCTTTCTCGAGCTTTACTGAGTGACCAGCACTGTTCCTCAGTGCTTTACTGTGGAATAACTTACTAAGTCCACATAACAACCCTGGAAGATAGTGTAGGACTTTACCACCCCTTATTGCAAATGAGAACACTGAGGCACTGAAAAGCTGAGCTAACCTTTTCAGGGTCTCACCCCCGTGACAGTGAGAGCCAGCACTCAGACCCAGGCACTTTGCCTCCAGAGCCCTTCCCCTTGGCCACCATGCTCACGGGTAACTGAGGAAACTTCACTGAGATTTGCATCCCTTCCTTGTTCAACCTCCAAGATTTCAAGAGGAAAGAAGTTTGAAAGGTAGGCCTACAAAACTCCCCAAACTAATTAATGAAATGAAGAAGAAGAAGAGGAGAAAGTGGAAACAGGACCTTTGGAGAAGCCACGACGTTAGACGCAGAGAGAATGACGATGAGCTTGTTAAACACATACTAACTGGAAACTATTTAAAGACTAAGAAGGACCTATCTTCCAACAATTGAAGGCCTAAACTTTCCCTTTCCGTTGCAGTCTCCACCCGAGAATACATTTCAAAGCTACCAGTATAGTATATACAGATGTGAATATGAAAATCATACTTCAACATTAGTAGTAAAGAAGATTATTTTTGAATTTTGTTTATTTTTTATACAGCACGTTCTTATTAGTAATGTTATACATATTAGTGTATATATGTCAATCCCAATCTCCCAATTCACCCCACCACCACGAACCCCTCTGCCACTTTCCCCGCATTGGTGTCCGTATGTTTGTTCTCTACAGCTGTGTCTCTCTTTCTGTGCTGCAAACCGGTTCATCTGAACCATTTTTCGAGGTTCCACATATATGCATTAATATACGATATTTGTTTTCCTCTTTCTGACTTACTTCAAGTAGTAAAGAGACTTTGAATGAGTTAGCTCACATGGTTCCTAATAAAAATGGGAAACAGTTATTAGGATGTTGTCATTAAAAAAAGACAGGATTTATAAAAGAGCCAGAAAAGAGAAGAGAGGAAACACACACACACACACACACACACACACACTCACACACACACACACAAAGACTGAGAAAGGGGAGTTTTCCCTTTCCTTGAGGAACAGAGAGCGGAAAGCCATCAAACACCTAGTGTGGACGGGTTAATCTCGTGACGTTCCGAACTAATCAGGTAAAGGGTTTTGGCTATGTGTGGAGGCTCCAAAAATTCTTCAGAGTTTAGTGGTGACGTGAATGTGGCGGCTGTTCTTTGTGGACGACCTGCCAGTGTCCTCCCTTTGGCACCTCTGAGTTACTTAAGCCTATTTGAATTACTTTCCTCATCAAAATTTCTCAATTTCATATACCCTCCCCCTTCCTTGACTCATATTGATTCTTAACAGAGCAAGATTTGATCATGAACACTTGCTTCTCTCTTTGCCGCAGTATGAACAGTGGAATGTCCGCTTAGGGTCATGGTTGTGAGCAACATATAAGTAAGTAGTCAGACATCCGATACTGAAGGGAGCCAGAAATCTGAGGACAACAAAAATATCCCAGTAACTACTTTGAACTTACTTTTCCTCCTAGCCCAGGACAAAGCAGAAGAAAAAGTATCAACATCACTTTAACAATAACCAAGTGGCATTAAACTTTTAAAAACTTAGGCATAATATTCATGAAGTACAAAGAGTGTACAGTTCCCAAAGGATTACCAGTGTACACCAACGTGAATAACTGATGAAGCAACCTGAATAACTAAGGTATGGAAAATTAGCAGACCACAATAGGCTTCCTCATGACTCTTCCCATGCAAGAGCTCAGAGTAATCACACACATACCCCTCCCAACCTCTCTGCCTGTTACTTTCACATAAATTGCATCACAGGGCATGCACTGGGTTTGTGGGCCTGGAGGATCATGGGTCTAACTTCTTTCACTCAACATTCTGTCTATGAAATTTAACCCTATTTTTCACGTAGTTCTTTGTCTCTGTGTGTAGTCCTTGTAAGTATATAACTCTCCATAGTTTTCTACTCTTGGACATTTCAGTTGTTTCCAGTTGAGGATATTCTGAAATGGTACGAACATTTTTTTTTTGTGACTTTTGGTGGACATACTCATTTTTCTACGGCACCCCATTCCAGCAGAATGATGCCAGTGTTAACTTCAAAAATAATACTTCTGGGGGCTTCCCTGGTTGTGCATTGGTTAAGAATCCGCCTGCCAAGGCAGGGGACACGGGTTCGAGCCCTGGTCCGGGAAGATCCCACGTGCTGTGTAACAACTAAGCCCGTGCAGCTCAGCTACTGAGCCTACACTTTAGAGCCCGTGAGCCACAACGACTGAGCCCTCATGCAACAACTACTGATGCCTGCACGACAAGAGCCCATGCTCCGCAACAAGAGAAGCCACCACGATGAAGAGTAGCCCCAACCACTGGAACTAGAGAAAGCCCTCGCCCAGCAATGGAGACCCATCGCAGCCAAAAACAAATAAGCAAATTAAATATAAAAAAATTATAAATATAAAAATATATAAAAGTTGTGGGGGGCTTGTTTTTTGTTTTTTTCCAGCAAAAAGTGTTTCTTCAGGAGTAGTGGAAGAATTGCAATTCAGGACAAGCAAGCTATAGAAAAAGCCATAGGCAAGTCCCACAAACAAAGGACAGGAAAGAACCTTACTTTACAGAGAAAGAGGAGGAGGTTGAGGGAGGTTGTTGTGAACCCAAGCCCATTGGAGAAAAGTGAAAGTTCAGGGTGATGACTGTTTCTCATTGCCAAGTTGCTGATTTCTTGCAGGAGATGCAACGTGCATGTTTTTCTGTTGGGACATGTAATCCATGATTCTTTCCTATTGATGCTGTTTCTTCTTGAATTTGTAATTTAAGCTGACACATGTTGGAACCTGAGAATGTTGGAATCATATATTCATATATATGGAATCACATATTAGATGACACCTAAAAATATTTACCAGAAATTGTAAGCGGAATAATTGATTCATCTGGTGTCTAGAATTACAAGTATTCATTCCTTTTTAAAGATATTAGTATATTTAATGTACTTGACTAGTATATTTAATATACTTCAGCACATAAATTTAAATGATTAAATGTTGAAATCTTACTGAATATGTTTTCTTATTTAACCGGTACAACCAGTATAAGAAATTTAGGAAGACCAACTTAACTCAGATGTTCAAGACAAAATAAAGCCAAGACTTACACACCAGAATGTTATATCACCATTATTTTCTATGTTATAAGATAATCCGAAAATATATATATAGTCGTTTTTAGACCAAAATTATTAAACCAATCTAAGTTTTCCAAGTAACCTCGATAAAAACACACCACAGGACATAAACATTTTAAATGTCATTATATATAAAATGTATAAATTATTTAAATTGCTTAAAAGTATTAAGGGTCGTCTTTGTAATCAATTTCACTTCATTTCTCACTGTTCTTCCCAGTAATCAAGACCATTAATTTAATCTACAGCTAAATCTGTTATAGTTCCTTGTCACCAATTCAACAACAAAATTTTTCCTCATATAAATACCACATTGACAGCATAAGTATTAATGCATTTTTCCCAGAAATTCTTAATTTTCTTATTTTATATTTACATAACTGATTATTACTTTTCTGAAATTAATTGGGAAATTAATTTTTTATTAATTTAAAGTTTTAGAGGCCAAATTTGTCTATTCTATCCCAAGGAATAGAAAGTATATTGTTTTGTTTCTGAGAAAATATATTTAAAGGGAAAAAATTTATCAAACTAGTGCGCATTATTTAAGGTGAAAGCAGAGGCAACAATATGTATTAACAGCAACTGACAGTGAGGGAAACAAAATGAAATAAGTCAGCCACATTAGGTCCTTGAAGGAAGCTCATTAATGAAAATCGGAGTACTTCTGTGATATGCTTTTGAGTCTCCAGGGTATGTATCTGTGCATGACGTCAGTGCTCCTCATCCATCTGTATTAAGGACTGAACTGGCTTACAGTTCTGGAAACTTTAACTCTTGACTTGTAGGGTTGTCACAAGTGCTCATGTTGCTGGCTTTTTTGCTTGTTTTTAATGATATAAATGTCTTTCCTCAGCTTTCTGTAGTCTGATTTAAGTAATCCCTAAAGGACATTTGTTTGAATTTTTTCAGTTATTTAGAAACTTGGGAATACCAATGAAAGAAAGCTGCCTATTCCATGCTAAAAATTCAATATTCTTCCTGTATTAATCCCCTTATTACTGTGGAGCTCCTTATGAGGGAACCATTGCATATTAAGATCATCCTTATTGTAGCTACTACACTTTTGCAGTTATTGACAAGGATTGCCTTGCCCCACGCGGTTTTTACCAAATAGAGGAAAGACAAGAGGTGGACAGCTTCTCACTGCTGCGGTGTCACATACCAGGAAATACCAGAATCCTCAGGAAAAGCGTCAGACAAGAAAGTCTCATGCTCCAGATTAGCTGTCATCTTCTACCTAACAGGGAATAGATCCCTGTAAACCACCCCCCAACAGGGATTATCCCCAGAAGTTCACTTCCTAAAATTAAAACCAGAATCCCGCACTGAGAGGAGAAATTAGTGATGCAAAATTGAGAGGGAGAGAGAGAGAGAGAGAAAAAATACCCTTGTCCAGTAACCACACAGTATGTAAAAGCCAAACTACTCAATTTCTGCACATGAGATTTAACAGAACAGAGGAAACATGAGCTAATAACTCTAAGGGCCCAGGTCTGAAGCAGGAACCTGTGGGGGGGCAGGATTCTGTTGGCTCCCACAATGTGTCTTACATGGGCTAACTTTTATAGTCACAGCCAAAAAACACAGAAACAAACAAACAAACAAAACACTGACAAGGAATAACATAGAAACAATTATTCCCATGCTAATTCCCCTTTTTATACGAGGAAGGACAGGCATTAGATTGTTTTCATCAAATTAAAAGTATAAGCAAAATTTGTAAATAAAAGAGAAAAGGGGAGAAGGAATAAATCTCTGGGTTCAGCGAGATTCTTCTCTTTGGATAAGTTGCTTGGCAGGACGTTATCAAAGAGGTCATTCTGGGTAGTCTTCTCTGGACCCTGTTGACTAGGTCAGCAGAGAGAACAATTACAGTTATTGGAGGATTTTAAAAATATTGAATGTTGAGCTTTCGAACGTATGCAATAGAATATCTCTGTGTAATGCCCACAATGTCCCTCTGTTGTCCTTCCCCTTAGTTATGTCGGGAGGGCACTGCTCCCTTTATTAGTTAGACTATCTTAGAGAGATGTATACAAAGATTGCTGTGTTGGCAAGTAAATGAAGAAAGGGACATTGAAAGACTGGAAAATAAAATAGAATATGATTTAGTCCCAATTCTGTGGAAGGAAAATTTGAAGGATTTACCAACATTAGAAACACTAAAGGTAGCACTTGCACTTCCAGGTCTCTACGCTATGGAAACACCTGCACGAGTGGTCAGAGGTGTGTGTACGATAATGATGGTTGCAGCATATTTGTCATCGTGAAACCATGAAACCAAGTAATACACAACCATGGAAGAAAGGCCTGTATCAAAAATAATGCAGAGGAGAATTATGATGATGAGTTCACTGCTAACATCATTCATAGAACAATTACTAACGTTCACAGATGAAAAGTTTAAGACACATAAAATATGACTTTCTTGTCCAAGTCTATAGACGTGGCCGAATAAAGACTATCCCACCAGACCGTGGATTCCTGGATCTCTTTCAGGAGGCCGTAAGTTAGGCAACTATAGAGTCCAATAGAGACGACAGACAATAGAGCTGGGAAGGGGAGTGTGGCCCAAGACTGGCAGCAGTCGTGAGGTGGACAGGACCCCGAACTGCATTAGGTAAATTTTGTGGGAGCAGCTGTACAGGTAATAATCAGCATGGAACACCGGGAATGGTAATCAACACGGAAAAGGCTGAATGAGTTCTAAAACCTCAACCACCATCCCTGGGTGGGCTCGAACCACAAACGTTCCGATTAACAGCCGAACGCGCTAACCCACTGCGCCACACAGACAGCAGCACGTGACTCTTCTGGACTCTCTGTGGAGTAGACACTTACTAATTCCCAGGATGTGCCGCCTTTCTCGCAGGAAAATTGTACCAGTTCCACAGCCTCAGAAAAACGGACGATTTAGAGCAGTTAATCACACTGGACCTGAGACTGGGTCAAGGTCAGGAAAAGACAACACTAAGCACTATTATCATAGGGCAGCCACCCATGCAGACAATTCGGACAAGCACTTGAGAATACTCCCCCTGCCTTTGACGCATTTCCCATCTGCTCCTCTCATCCTCCCACTCACTACAGGGAAGGATTCGTCACCTTTGTGTCCTATCAGAACACTTTACGCTCCCTGTAGGGCACAGAGATCCAGGCAACAGCCAAGGGGCAGCTGCACTTCCCTGAAGGGCCTTTCCCCAGGTAGGCGGTTCCAGCGCTCAGGCTGACCCAAGACCCCACTGCCCGCCAAGGCAACCGGGAGGAGTTCGGAGGGCAGCCGGTCCGGGGGGATTCCTACTAGCACAGAACGTGCCTGGCCTGCACTTCGGGGGGAGCCGAATAAAACACGACCTAAAGCTTCTCTACAGCCTGAAGAGAACAGATTCCAGGTTCCTGAAAGGGCAAGGGGGCGTCCCCGCGAGGACAAAGGCTTCCCCTGGTCTTGGAGGACAAGTCCTGCAGAAGCTGGCTTTGAGAGACACGCCAAACGAAAGGAGCAATCTTGAGTGGAGATGTCTGCAAGGAACTCTCATGTGGTGTCGCCATTCTTATATACGGAGAGAGAGTGAGAAACCCAACGTGCGAAAATGTTTACTGTGCACTTACGTATAGAATATATGATGTTATTACTCTTGCAACTTTTTTGTATGTTTCAAAGGGTTTTCCTTTTGGTTTTCAATGAACTCGTGTCCCCGATGCTCTTGGGATGAAAACTCTGTGAACAAGTCTTCGGGTTTGTAACATGCAGGGAGAAAAGAGCCGAGGCGAGAGCTGGCCAGCCCAGGCTGTTCATTACATCTCACCTCCTCCAGCCTGCGCGATGTCAAGGATTCTGATCCAGGACCCACCGGCATTTGGGGACTCAATGCAGAAGCTCTTCTGCATCTGAACCTTGAAATAAACACAGCTCTGGTCGGGGCAGGAAGAGGAAGACTCCTGCCAGTGGAGATGCTGAAGGGGAAAAAAAGGAAAAAAAAGGAAAAAGTCTTCCCTGACCGGGAATCGAACCCGGGCCGCAGCGGTGAAAGCGCTGAATCCTAGCCACTAGACCACCAGGGAACCATTGAGGAGCCGCGACTTAGCGTCTCCAGATGAAAGTTGTAAAAGTAACGATTACACTTCAGAGACCCGGAGAGCAGGAACGGAAATTTCCCAGAAGCCCAGGGCTGAATGCAGCTGTGCAAGGCTCCCAGCCCTTGCCCGGCTGCTCATCACCCTTCACATCTGCAGTCTTGGGCGACGCTGTGGGCTCTGACACAGGACACAAGGTCCGTCCTGGTCTAGCTTCAGTGCTCTGTGCTGCCGAGCCAAGGTCATGCTCTCTGAACCTCGGTTTTCTCTTGAGTCAGGTGCCGACTGCGATGTCAGCAGGTGATGGGCGGATCCGTCCACTTCCTGATGTCTGCCCTGGCTCTGGGGGCTCTCCTGGTTAACGGCAACGGTACGGGCTCCTTCCCCTCCGCGACCAGCTCAGTTCGTGGAGCCTGACATTGTTCATTTCCGTGTCTTTGGCTCGAGTCCCCGGTGCACAGTTGGGTTCGGTCTCTTTGGTTTCGTCACGCAAATCAAACTGTTGCGTTAAGTGTGGCGAGGTGGGGGAAAGCCAAGTGTGAAGGGATGAACTTGTGTGAAGCCAAGCCAGGGATGAACTCCTTGGTTTCCAGAGCCATAACTCGCGTGCACATGTGCAAGAGATTTCGGCGCCTGCTTAGGAGGTGAGGGGATTTCCGGATGTAAAAATGAGCCGAAGTCAGCCTTGTCCTTTGCGCACTTGGGTCAGCTGGCTGTGGCCTGGACTCCGCAGTGACTCAGAGCGGAGAAAGGAGGGCTGGCTCCTAGCGCTGAGCAGGCTCTCAGGCAGCAACGGAACTCCTGGCCTGTACCTTGGGGATGGAAAATGCAGTTGCGCCCGCTGCCTCAGCCCCTGCCTTTCGGCCGTTTTGCTTTTTTGAAAGGGAAGGTAAAAGTTTCAGAAAGGAAGAACGTTTGTTTCCGCCCGGTTTCGAACGGGGGACCTTTGACGTGTGAGGCGAACGTGATAACCACTACACTACGGAAACACGGCGGGTGCTACAGCTCAGTGACACATCCCTGAAATGCGTAGGTCGTGCCAGCACTGCCCTACTCGCCAAGTTGTTTAACTGAAGAATGAAACTTGAAGCCCCAAGAACTCTCAGGCAAGGAGACTGCGGCTTCCGAGAGGCCCTGCTTTTAGGGTTCCGAGCCTGCCCCGAAGGGAGGACCCCCCGAGTCTCCCACAGTCGGCCTTTGGGCTCCCGCACCGACCGCAGAGTCCTCGGATCCACAGCTATGCCCCCGAGTGCAGGAGTCGCCCCGCTGACTCCTCAGCTCCCAGAAGCCGCGGGAGCCGGGGGTTCGCGCAAGTGCCCTTTGGGCCTAAGGGGAAAAGGTAGAGAATTAGGTTCATTCCAGTGAACTTTTCTCTCTCTGGAGCTGATCCTGTGGGTCCTAGCTGCATTTCTCCAAAGCCTTCAAACAGAATTCCTTTAATCCACACTTGACTTAGTCGTTTTCAGGGTGAATGCCAGCTTGCTACAAACACTCCATCATAACTGAAGGAGGAAATCTACAACTTCCAGGTAAATTCTATTTTCTTCCTCTGATTTCTTCAAACAACAACAACCAAAAAGACAGGTCACTGGTGCATACTTGCCCTTTTCTTATAATACTTAAGGTATGTCTGACTATCTGTGAAAAGCTCTTGCTATAGAAACATGTGCAAGAGATTGTCTACCGTGAGCTAAACAATTGTCATGCCTGCCCAGGGTCCAAGAAGCTGATGAAGTTGGATCCAGTCCCCCACTGCCTTTAGATCACCAGTTAGATCACCATCCAAACCAACCAGTTTTCCAGATGCACGTCACTAATATGAGGGAGAAGAGGTCAGCTAAACAATCGTAATTTGTTCTGGGGAATGTTGAAGGTCAGCAGTGGTACAGTTAGAAGGGGAAATAAAAGACTTCATAATAAGGATAATAGCAGCTTTCTCGAGCCTTACTGAGTGACCAGCACTGTTCCTCAGTGCTTTACTGTGGAATAACTTATTAAGTCCACATAACAACCCTGGAAGATAGTGTAGGACTTTACCACCCCTTGTTACAGATGATAACACTGAGGCACTGAAAAGCTGAGCTAACCTTTTCAGGGTCTCACCCCCGTGACAGTGAGAGCCAGCACTCAGGCCCAGGCACTTTGCCTCCAGAGCCCTTCCCCTTGGCGACCATGCTCATGAGTAACTGAGAAAACTTCACTGAGATTTGCATCCCTTCCTTGTTCAACCTCCAAGATTTCAAAAGGAAAAGAAAATTGAAAGGTAGGCCTACAAAACTCCCCAAACTAATTAATGAAATGAAGAAGAAGAAGAGGAGAAAGAGGAAACAGGACCTTTGGAGAAGCAACGACGTTAGACGCAGAGAGAATGACGATGAGCTTGTTAAACACATACTAACTGGAAACTGTCTATTTAAAGACTAAGAAGGACCTATTTTTCAACAATTTAAGGCCTAAACTTCCCTTTTCCATGGCAGTCTCCACCCGAGAATACATTTCAAAGCTACCAATATAGTGTATAAAGATGTGAATATAAAAATCATACTTCAACAATAGTTGTAAAGAGATTATTTTTGAATTTTGTTTATTTTTTATACTGCAGGTTCTTATTAGTAATTTTATACATATTAGTGTATATATGTCAATCCCAATCTCCCAATTCACCCCAGCACCACGAACCCCTCTGCCACTTTCCCCGCGTTAGTGTCCATATGTTTGTTCTCTACAGGTGTGTCTCTCTTTCTGCCCTGCAAACCGGTTCATCTGTACCATTTTGCTAGGTTCCACATATATGCGTTAATGTATATTTCTTTCCCTCTTTCTGACTTACTTCAAGTAGTAAAGAGATTTTGAATGAGTTAGCTCACATGATTCCAAATAAAAATGGGAGACAGTTATTAGGATGTTGTCATTAAAAAAGACAGGATTTATAAAAGAGCCAGAAAAGAGAAGAGAGGAAACACACACACACACACACACACACATACACACAAACACACACACACACAAAGACTGAGAAAGGGGAGTTTTCCCTTTCCTTGAGGAACAGAGAGCGGAAAGCCATCAAACACCTAGTGTGGACGGGTTAATCTCGTGACGTTCCGAACTAATCAGGTAAAGGGTTTTGGCTATGTGTGGAGGCTCCAAAAATTCTTCAGAGTTTAGTGGTGACGTGAATGTGGCGGCTGTTCTTTGTGGACGACCTGCCAGTGTCCTCCCTTTGGCACCTCTGAGTTACTTAAGCCTATTTGAACTACTTTCCTCATCAAAATTTCTCAATTTCATATACCCTCCCCCTTCCTTGACTCATATTGATTCTTAACAGAGCAAGATTTGATCATGAACACTTGCTTCTCTCTTTGCCGCAGTATGAACAGTGGAATGTCAGCTTAGGGTCATGGTTGTGAGCAACATATAAGTAAATAGTCAGACATCCGATACTGAAGGGAAGCCAGAAATCTGAGGACAACAAAAATATCCCAGTAACTACTTTGAACTTACTTTTCCTCCTAACCCAGGACAAAGCAGAAGAAAAGTATCAACATCA
Source organism: Pseudorca crassidens (assembly GCF_039906515.1). Lineage (NCBI taxonomy): Eukaryota > Metazoa > Chordata > Mammalia > Artiodactyla > Delphinidae > Pseudorca > Pseudorca crassidens. The sequence goes on along the minus strand of NC_090297.1, from coordinate 107,177,574 downwards.
CTTTAACAATTACCAAGTGGCATTAAATTTTTTAAAAATGAGGCATAATATGAATAAAGTACAAAGAGTGTACAGTTCCCCAACCATTACCAGTGTACACCAACGTGAATAACTGATGAAGCAACCTGGATAACTAAGGTATGGAAAACGACCAGACCACAAAAGGCTTCCTCATGACTCTTCCCATGCAAGAGCTCAGAGTATCACGCACATACCCCTCCCAACCTCTCTGCCTGTTACTTTCACATAAATTGGTTCACAGGGCATGCACTGGGTTTGGGGGCCTGGAGGGGCATGGGTCTGACTTCTTTCACTCAACATTATGTCTATGAAATTTAACCCTATTTTTCACGTAGTTCTTTGTCTCTGTGTGTAGTCCTTGTAAGAATATAACTCTCCATAGATTTCTACTGTTGGACATTTCAGTTGTTTCCAGTTGAGGATATTCTGAAAAGGTATGAATATTTTTTTTTGACTTTTGGTGAACATACACATTTTTCTAGGGCACCCCATTCCAGCAGAATAATGCCAGTGTTGACTTTAAAAATAATACATTTAGGGGCTTCCCTGGTTGCACATTGGTTAAGAATCTGCCTGCCAATGCAGGGGACATTGTGTCAAGTCCTGGTCTGGGAAGATCCCACGTGTTGTGGAGCAACTAAGCCCGTGCACCCCAGCCACTGAGCCTACGCTCTAGAGCCCGTGAGCCACAACTATTGAGCTCTCATGCCACAACTACTGATGCCTGCGTGCCGAGATCCCATGCTCCGCCACAAAAGAAGCCACCACGATGAAGAGTAGGCCCCAATCACTGCAACTAGAGAAAGCCATAGCCGAGCAACGGAGACCCAACCCAGCCAAAAACAAAGAAGCAAAATAAATGTAAAAACTTTAGAAATATAAAAATATATAAAAGTTGGGATTTTTTTTTAGTTTTTTCCAGCAAAAAGGGTTTATTCAGGAATAGCGGAAGAATTGCAATTCAGGACAAGCAAACTATAGCAAAAGCCATAGGCAAGTCCCACAAACAGAAAACAGGAAGGAACCTTACTTAACAGAAAGAGGAGGAAGCTGAGGGAGGTTGTTTTGAAACCAAGCCCTTTGAAGGAAAGTGAAAGTTCAGGGTGGTGACGGTTTCTAATTTCCAAGTTGCTGGTTTCCTGCAGGAGATGCAAAGTACATGTTTTTCTGTTGGGGCCTGTAATCCATGATTCTTTCCTATTGATGCTTCTTCTGTCTGGGTCTGTAACTGACGATACTTCCTGTCTTTGAACTTGAGTGGTACCCCATGAGAGCTCCCACTTCTGGTCTCCCGACTTCATTTTAGTGACGTTTCCCTTTATTAGTTTTCAAACCTGTCACAAGGAATTTTGAATTTTCTAGTTTAATCTATTTTAATGTTTTAGGAGACTTACTATATCAAAATATTATCATTACAACCTGTGGCCCTAGCAACTTTCAAGTGTTCAGTAGCTACATGTGGCTTGTCCCTATCATATTGGAGAGCACAGGTCAAAGGTGTAGCACAGCTAAAAGTGCGATTTCTGGGCCACAGCATGTAACTGTGTATGGATGACCCTCAGCTGATGCTGCCAAATTTTCTTCCAACCTGTTGAACTTTTTAATACCCTTTCCAGAAATGAATAAGAATTTCCAGTGCTCTCCATCCTGTCAACATTTGGTTGTGTTTGCCCTTTTTTGTTAAAAGTAAGCTTTATTGAGGTGTAATTTACATAGTAAAATCTGCCAACATTAGATTATCCTACATTTTTTTCAATGATATCATTTCTGTGCAAAGCTGAATTTTGGTGCTTGCTGTGATAAAAAGCAAGGGCCATGCAAAAAATGAATGTGTAACGAGAAGCAAGGAGGCGATTGAGAAGGTTTCAGAGGCTGTGCAGTGCGCAGCATTAAGGTTATGATTCTGCCGTGTCAGAGCAGTGAAAACACAAGCCACGCTACTGAACTCTTGTCAAGGGAACACATAAGAATAGCCACAGCCACAGCCGCAAACCTACAAACTATAGAAATATATGTGAACCCAGAAAACAACAGCATTCCCCAGCGAAAGCGCTGTTGTCAGCCAACCTATCAGGAAATCATGGCAAATGGGAAGCACAAAGACAGAGAGAATTTGCAGGCAACCAAAGATGATTCGTTAATTAAATCAATTTAATGTTAGTCAAAGGATTAAAGTTAACTCTTGAACTTGTAATTTAAGCGGACACATGTTGGAACCTGAAAATGTTGGAATCATATATTCGTATATATGGAATCACATATTAGATGACACCTAAAAATATTTACCAGAAATTGTAAGCAGAATAATTGAGTCGTCTGTTTTCTAGAATTACAAGTATTCATTCCTCTTTAAAGATATTAGTATATTTAATGTACTTGACTAGTATATTTAATATACTTCAACACATAAATTTTAATGATTTTTTCAATGACATTGAAATCTTCCTGAATATGTTTCCTTATTTAACTGGTACAACCAGTATAAGAAATTTAAAAAGTCCAATTTAACTCAGATGTTCAAGCCAAAATAAAGTCAAGACGTACATACCAGAATATTATACCACCATTATTTTCTACATTATAAGATAATCTGAAAAAATATATATAGTCATTTATAGACCAAAATTATTAAACCAATCTAAGTTTTCTGAGTAACCTCGATAAAAACACACCACATGACATAAACATTTTACATGTCATTATATATAAAATGTATAAATTATTTAAATTGCTTAAAAGTATTAACGGTTGTCTTTGTAATCAATTTCATTTCATTTCTCACTGTTCTTCCCAGTAATCAAGACCATTAATTTAATCTACAGCTAAATCTGTTATAGTTCCTAGCCACCAATTCAACAACAAAATTTTTCCTCATATAAATACCACATTGAAAGCATAAGTAGTAATGCATTTTTCCCAGAAATTCTTAATTTTCTTATTTTATATTTACATAAGTGATTATTACTTTTCTGAAATTAATTGGGAAACTAATTTTTAATTAATTTAAAGTTTTAGAGGCCAAATTTGTCTATTCTATCCCAAGGAATAGAAAGTATATTGTTTTGTTTCTGAGAAAATATATTTAAAGGGAAAAAAATTCATCAAACTAGTGCGCATTATTTAAGGTGAAAGCAGAGGCAACGATATGCATTAACAGCAACTAACAGTGAGGGAAACAAAATGAAATAAGTCAGCCACATAGGTCCTTGAAGGAAGTTCATTAGTGAAAATCGGAGTACTTCTGTGATATGCTTTTGAGTTTCCAGGGTATGTATCTGTGCATGACGTCATTGCTCCTCATCCATCTGTATTAAGGACTGAACTGGCTTACAGTTCTGGAAACTTTAACTCTTGACTTGTAGGGTTGTCACAAGTGCTCATGTTGCTGGCTTTGTTGCTTGTTTTTAATGATGTAAATGTCTTTCCTCAGCTTTCTGTAGTCTGATTTAAGTAATCCCTAAAGGACATTTGTTTGACTTTTTTCAGTTATTTAGAATCTTGAGTATACCAATGAAAGAAATCTGCGTATTCCATGCTAAAAATTCAGTATTCTTCCTGTATTAATCCCCTTATTACTGTGGAGCTCCATATGAGGGAAACATTGCATATTAAGATCATCCTTATTGTAGCTACTACACTTTTGCAGTTATTGACAAGGATTGCCTTGGCCCACGCGGTTTTTACCAAATAGAGGAAAGACAAGAGGTGGACAGCTTCTCACTGCTGCGGTGTCACATACCAGGAAATACCAGAATCCTCAGGAAAAGCGTCAGACAAGAAAGTCTCATGGTCCAGATTAGCTGTCATCTTCTACCTAACAGCGAATGGATCCCTGTAAACCACCACCAAACAGGGATTATCCCCAGACGTTCACTTCCTAGAATTAAAACCAGAATCCCGCACTGAGAGGAGAAATTAGTGATGCACAAATGAGACGGAGAGAGAGAAAATCCTTGTCCAGTAACCACACAGTATGAAAAAGCCAAAATGCTCAATTTCTGCACATGAGATTTAACAGAACAGAGGAAACGTGAGCTAATAACTCTAAGGGTCCAGGTCTGAAGCAGGAACCTGTGGGGGGGCAGGATTCTGTTGGCTCCCACGATGTGTCTTAAATGGGCTAACTTTTATAGTCACAGCCAAAAAACACAGAAACAAAGAAACAAACAAAAAACTGACAAGGAATAACACAGAAACACTTATTCCCATGCTAATTCCCCTTTTTATACGAGGAAGGACAGGCATTAGATTGTTTTCATCAAATTAAAAGTATAAGCAAAATTTATAAATAAAAGAGAAAAGGGGAGAAGGAAAAAACCTCTGGGATCAGTGAGATTCTTCTCTTTGGATAAGTTGCTTGGCAGGACGTTATCAAAGAGGTCATTCTGGGTAGTCTTCTCTGGACCCTGTTGACTAGGTCAGCAGAGAAAACAATTACAGTTCTTGGAGGATTTTAAAAATATTGAATGTTGAGCTTTCGAGCGTATGCAATAGAATATCTCTGTGTAATGCCCAAAATGTCCCTCTGTTGTCCTTCCCCTTAGTTATGTCGGGAGGGCACTGCTCCCTTTATTAGTTAGACTATCTTAGAGAGATGTATACAAAGATTGCTGTGTTGGCAAGTAAATGAAGAAAGGGACATTGAAAGACTGGAAAATAAAATGGAATATGATTCAGTCCCACTTCTGTGGAAGGAAAATTTGAAGCATTTACCAACATTAGAAGCATAGAAACACTAAAGGTAGCACTTGCACTTCCAGGTCTCTAAGCTATGGAAACACCTGCACGGGTGCTCAGAGGTGTGTGTACAATAATGATGGTTGCAGCATATTCGTCATCGTGAAACCATGAAACCAAGTAATACACAACCATGGAAGAAAGGCCTTTATCAGAAACAATGCAGAGGAGAATTATGATGATGAGCTCACTTATAACATCATTCACAGAACAAGTACTAACGTTCAGAGATGAAAAATTTGAGGCACATAACATATAACTTTCTTGTCCAAGTCTATAGACTTGGCAGAATAAAGACTTTATCCCACCAGACCGTGGCTTCCTTGATCTCTTTCAGGAGGTCGTGAGTTAGGCGAGTATGGAGTCCAGTAGAGACGACAGACAATAGAGCTGGGAAGTCGGGGTGGCCCAAGACTGGCAGCAGTGGTGAGGTGGACAGGACCCCGAACACAGTTCGGTAAACTTTGTGGAAGCAGATGTACAGGTAATAATCAGCATGGAACACCTGGAATGGTATTCAGCACCGAAAACCCTGAATGGGTTCTGGGGAAAAAGAAAAAAGAAAAGAAAACTCTCCCACCGTCCCTGGGTGGGCTCGAACCACCAACCTTTCGGTTAACAGCCGAACGCGCTAACCGATTGCGCCACAGAGACAACAGCACATGCCTTTTCTGGACTCTCTTTGCAGTAGACACTTACTAATTCCCAGGATGTGCCGCCTGTCCCGCAGGAGAACGGTGCCCGTTCGAAAGCCTCGGAAAAACGGAAAGTTTAGAGCGATGAATGATGTTCTTTATCCTGTTTGAAACTGGTGCCTCAGGTGCCTTATCCGAAACTAAAAGGGCAGCAGAATGGCCTGACCCCGCCTTGCCCCTCACTCGCCTCAGATGCCAGCGCCCCCGGAGACACCCGGAGCCCGGGCCGGGACCCTCCGCGCCTGAACCGAATGGGGTCCAAGGATAGCTGAACTCCCGGTGGGCATCCATGACGGCTCTTCCGGTTTCCTCGCCGACACCCAATGAATGTGACTTTGCCCACCCTTCCGAGAGGCCTCCGGGGGCCCGTGTGGTGTTTTGGTTTCCGGTGTCCGTCACGCGATTTCCACAACGGCAGCAGTCGCCGTGATGGTCGCCCCTGCGTCCCCACGCCCAGAACAGGGTCTGGCACTCAGCAGGACGCTCCGGGTTTCCCGGCCATTCTGTGATCCCTCAACGTCCTTTCCACGGATTTCTTTTCTTCCTGTATCAGCCAGAGACCCCTTGTGGTCCTTGCACTCATAAACCTTGACTGACCTTGAAGTTCTCCTGGAGGAGCGCTTCGTGTTGTTTGTTGCCGCCCAGCTTCTTGATTTTCCAGAAGGAAGTTTCATCTTCTCCTCAGCCCGGTGCTGTGAACTTCCTCCTGGTAACAAGGGCCTCCTTCCTCCTTGAGTCAACTCTTGTCCAGTCCCTGGGACGTCTCCCAGCAACACTGGGCATCTTACTGACTCTGTTTTTTGGCCGACGGCTCTTTTCTTTTAATGCGAATTTTTCTGTTCTGTGTATTGGATAAGGGGAGGAATGGCTTTGGGAGAAAATGAAGAAGTAAAGGGGAAATGAAATAACGCAGATTATTATTTTGAGACATAGTGTGGACTTATACCTATTACACATGTGAATATTTAGTGTGGTGGTATTTTGTGTACATAAATACTGTATACACTGTCAGACAACTCGGATGCACGTGCTCTATGACCCAGCAATGAGTGCTCTTGGGTACCTGGGTATGTGTACACTTCTTTTAAGCCGTGCAACTTCTGGGTCATGATATATTAAGAAATTGGAATGAAACTGACTTGCCCACGCTGTGAGGAAAGAGTCTGTGACTGCCGAAGTGTCATAGCGCTGCCTTGTGGCCTCCACAGCATGTCGTTGATTTTGAGTCACCCCTGGTGAGTATGGCCTGGTTTGTCTCAGTGTTTGGTGTAAACGTTAATTTTTACTTGCGCGGTAAATCTAACAAATCTACAGTGGTAAGAAAAACTTAGCCCCCCTTCATCAGAAGTGTATGAAGAAGAAAAGGAGAGGTCTCCTGCCTCCCATGCCCATTCCACTGCGGACACACTTTATATATTACACGTAGGAGGTGGTGGCAGCTTTGGAGTGTCATCGGTGCTGTGTAGCCAAGGGACCCAGGAAGTCCCAAGTCCTGCCCTGACAATCGTCTGCCCTCTCTGGGCAATGGGAAAAGTGTGAAGGCGAAGAAAAGTAACACTATTATCTGCAGAAATTTTACCTCAGGATGGGACACTCTGGCAAACTGAGGCAGAATATGTGGTTTATGATGGAGACTTTCAGGGGCTCTTCCCTGGCCCGAAGCCCAAAGTGGATTTTACCTCGTTTTCTGAGGTGCAAGTGAACTGAGAGAAGTCAATCAAAGGAGAGGAGCAGAGAGAAAGCAAGACGGAGGACCACCCACGCGGGTCAACTGTATTCAAGTCTTGTCGGGACCGTAGAAGAAATGCCCTGGGATTATCGCTGGGACGCGTGGAGGCTAAATAAGTACTTCCCCATCTCTGGCGGCATAGAGCGAGCACGTTTCGAGCAGGTTCCATGGTGTAATGGTGAGCACTCTGGACTCTGAATCCAGCGATCCGAGTTCAAATCTCGGTGGGACCTTTCTGCTTAGTTAGAAGAAGGACTTTTTTACTCCTCAGATGGGACGTGCTTTCCCGCTCCCGCGTCCCGGAGAGGCGCGGTCCGCGCGGTCCACGCGGACGTGGAGGGCAGGTGAGGGGACGAGCCCGCGGCGTCCCCGCTGGACCCTGGCGACTCTGCCCGTCGCTGGCCACCGGAGGCCCCGGCCCCGCCGCCCAGGGGCGCAGCGACCGAGCCGGTGGCACCCCCTCGTCGGGTCACCCTGGGTCTCGGGGGCAAAAGGCAGAGGCTGCGCCCACTGACTCCTGCCCCGCGAGAGGGGTTCGCACCGCACGTCCTGTAACTAACTGCGCGCTGGTCCCTGTGAGTAAAGGGTCGCGGTGCGGGGCTGTGACGTCGCTGAGCAGCCAGGGTGACAGCGTCTTAGCTTTCGGGTCGAGGGTTCCAGACCTGGATGGGAAGTACTGTATTGTATTCAGGTGCCCTATTTATTATTCCGAATATCAATGGATCCTATCCCAGTTTATACCCACTTTATTCAGAACTGCTCGCTCCTAAGTCTCCGTTGGACACGAAAAGCCGCTGTTAGGCTAAGATTTGAACCTTCACTCCAGGAAACCTCGTCCTTTCTTTCCAAGCTCAGCCAGAAAGGGGAGCCCCGGCCGCGGATTCCGGCGTCTGAGGAGACCCCAAGTCCCTGACCCACGGCCGCCCGGCCCGGCTCCTCCGGGGCCAAAGGTGAGACGAGCCGGGGCCGCTCCGAGTCCGGGACCGGCCGGCGCCCCTTCGTCCTGCCGCGACTCTGCTCCACCGAGAAGACGCCCCAGGACGTGACCGGATGGAAACACTTTTGTCCTCTACTGCTCGGTAGAAACGTATGGATGAGGCTTGTGATGGACTTGAATAGCTAATTAAAACGTTCTCTTCCAGGTGCTAAGGAGCATCTCTCTGAGTTTGAGATTTTGGAACTTTCAGAGGTTACGAAGGACCGAACGACACAGCTGTCTTTGGAGGACTTGACGAGAAAGGTGTGAGGCCGGCGAAAAGATCCGAGGAAGGGCAAGAGCAGGAAAGAGGAGAGAATGACACAGAAGGGAGAAAGGGGCTGGAAGGGAGAGGAGCTGGGCGGGCACTGCAGCGGGGGCAGTCGCTGGGTTTGGGCGACCACAGCTCCTCACTCTGGAGCGCTCCCACCCTTTACCGACCTGCCCGAGAGCCCGGTTCCACCCCAAATCGCCAAGCTGCTTGCCTGGCATTTGTTCTTGCAAAGTTTCCTTCGCCGTTGGGTTTGGAGGGGTGAGGTGGGCTGTGTTGGTGTGCAAGCCAGTGGAAGTCCTGGCGGCTGCCTTGGAGACGACCGGCGGGTAGGGAAACACACAAACTCCACTCTTCCCTTTGCAGGCCGGTCTGCAGGGCCTGGGGTGGGAAACTGGAAAATCAGAGTCTCAATATTTATTTAGAGATAAGGAGATAAATAGCCAAACAGTAGGTCATGTGAGTTGAAAGTGGTTATCCCTGGAAAAAAAGAAATGTGGGATGGGATCAGGGGACTACTGTTTCCCATAACAAGTTTTGGGGCATATGTAACTTTGTACCACATGTATGATATTTTTAAAGTTCATTGCTTGTATTTTGAATATAAATTTTTATGTAGTCATATGTATCACTCTTTTAAAATTCTGGGTCTTGTGTCATGTGTAGAAATGTTTTCCACTGTAAAATCATGATTTTTATTTTTTTTACATTGGGGCATTCTTGAAGCAAGGAATTGGACCATTATTCCCCTTTTGATGAGCTGATCACATGAGCTAATATACTTGCAGATCCTCCCAGCCCAGGAGGTTACTGCTGGTCAGAGAGGATTGCTTTACTCTCTCTAGGAGGGTCCACAGCCACTCAAAAGTATCAGTAACTTAAATAAAATCCCACCGAGTCTTTATGCAGTGCTGTGCCCAAAACACAAGAGCTTACACTCAATGATTACATGTTAGTGCCGTGTGCCCAGGCATAGTCTACAAGTTTTACATGGGTTTACTCATTTGATCCTTTCAACAGGCCTATATCATATCATCGTCCTCACTTCCCACATGAGAAAACTGAGGCGTGGAAAGGTTAAGTAACTTGTCTCATCGCTCAGTCAGTGAGCGGGATTTGAAAGCAGGAATCTGAACGGAAGCCCGCCTGGCTCCACAAGATACGCTCCCAATCAAAGAGGAACAAAAATGGTAAAGATGCTTGACAAGAAATTTAAGTCTGTATATTTCTTTTGAAAAAAACACTAAGGAGGAGTCACGTAACGGGCATAAAACTGTCCTAAATATCCTCATGACCCACCTGCCTCCCAAACATCCTTCTTATCCCAACAGCTGCTCCCCGCACATCTCCAACTTAAACACAATTCCTGCCAGAACTAGGTTTTTCCTTCCCTTTATCTTTTCCTCTCACCTACGCCATACTTCTTCCATAGCTATTCTGTTCCTTCACTTCCAGGTCATTCATTTTCTTTAAATTTAAAAATGTTAAATATATATATATAAAGAAGTAAATAAGCAGCCATCCATAGTCCCACCTCCTGGAATTAACTGCTGGTAACATCTTTACGTATTTTTCTTCGATTCTATTTTTAAGTTACTCTAATTTTTGCAAAAATTATATATGCTTATTATGTAAAATTCAAATGATGCAGAAAATGCAAATATGTAAAATTTTGAAACATCTGAAATTCAAAAATAACCTCTGTTAAGGTAGTTAAATATTGATGGAGTCATTTTGGTATATCTATATCTATATTTGTTTTTATAAAATTGAGCTCTTATAGATTCTAGTTTTATTTTAAAGTATGCAATTTAATAGTGCATAAAGTTAATAGAAGAAAAAGATACAAAAATGAAGAAATTGCTGAAATTTCAATCAAATTGTTTACCACAAGAGAGAGACTTTTCTAAAAGAACCCTCTAAGGCTAATAATAATAATGATAATAATTAAGACATTAAAATTTGGAATGATTCTTCTTATTACTTTTTAAAATCAAATTTCTCGAGTTGTAATTTGAAAATAATACAATGCATCCATTTCAAGTTTGATGACTTTTGACAGATGAATGTACCCACGTAACCACTACCCTGTTCAAGAAGGAAGAACATTTCCAGTACTCCAAAATGTCCTCTGCCGTCGATCCCCCTACCACTTCCTGTCCCAGGAAATCAGTGATCTAGTTCCTGTCACTATGGATTAGTTTTGCCTGTTCTAGAAATTCACATAAAGGGAACCACAGACTATGTACTCTTTTCATCACTCAGCATGATGTTTTCGGGAGTAATGCATATTGGGGCCCTGTATCAGGAATCTGTTTCATTTCATCAAAGAGTAGTTAGTATTCCTTTGAATGAATATATCACAATTATATCCGTTCACCTCGTGCTGGACATTTGCATTGATGAACAAAGTTGCTATAAACAAGTCCCGTTTGTGGGCATATGTTTCATAAATTCCATATAAAATCTTTTCTTCTTTAATACGAATTTATTTTGTGAACGGATGTTACATCCGCAAATACAAAATGTATTCAAATGTTACAAAAACCTGAAGTACAGGCTTAGCTTTGATTGTTTCCTATCAGGACATACTTAATATAAGCCACACACTATGCTAGGTGTGTTATTAGATTATCTCATTTAATCTACACAAGTTCACGAAGTACGTAATATTATTTTCATATGACGCTTGCAAAATCGGCCTAGCAAATCGGAGTTGGCCCAAGCTCCAACAGAAGGCACCAGGACTGAAAAGGAGCCCTCCCCCGGAGCACCCCCCCCCCCCCCGCGAGGTTGGGCTCCTAACCCCAGAGGCAACCCAATGTCTTCGTAATAACCTCGCTATGTCTGATAGGCCTGGAAACCAATATCCAAGCAGTTCCTAGTCCCGGTATTTATTGTTCGGCTTCTTTTGGTCAGAAACTCCTCGATCCGGGATCCAGAGCATAATACTGTGGACAACCTTGAGACTAAGGAAATCTGTTAAAAACTCTAAAAACCCGTTCTCTCATCAGTAGGGCATTGAAAGTTAACTTTCGTCTTGGTTCAGCTATTTTATATTTGAGCAGGGAAAACGCCCGCTGCTGGGGAGAAGAGCACTTTTGTTTTTTACTTTCACTTCCAATGATCTACATACTCGACCTGGGTCCTGTGCTTTTCAGTTAGTTTTCTTTGGACCTAGTTTTCTTCAGACCTACCCTTAAGTATCACCCCTTCCCCCACCTCCATCTCCATCTCCACTCGCCCATCTTCACTCCCCCTCTCCCTGACAGCACCCCCACGGGTCGCAGAGGCTTCCGGAGCTGAGCGGATCTAGGAGTGCCGTCCCCGAGGTAGCCACGCGGGGGCGACAGTCTTTTCGTCCATGGTCCTACCTTGACTGTTTGGCCCAGCAGATTCTGTTTGCCAGGACTTCGTGGATCAGCAGTGACGGTGAAGCAAGGGAATACCACATCCTGGGAAAGGAGTTTGTGAAAAGCCCACAACTGCCAACGCTGGGCCTGGGGTTTTTTCCTAAACTGTAGTTCAATAGGGAAAAAACTAAAACTACTCCTTAGTAAATGAAAAAATGTTATGTACAACTCCTGCGGCTACTTAACGAAAACGGATGTGAAGGTAATTTCTTAACTTGCCAGGCCAGTGAAGCAGGTCTCGTGCAAACTGAAGACTGAAAGAGAACTGCTGTTTTTTGTCTATGCAAGTAAGTAGTGAGAAAAGGACTGAAAAGAAAGGCTAAAGGAAGGAAAAGGAACAGGACTGAGAAATACGAAGAGACTGCTTGAGACGGAAAAAAGGAATGAGTAGGCGGGTACCTACCGAAATCCCCAGCCATGATTGCAAACGATGCAGCTGATCACTTCAGAATATTAGTTCAGAATTACAAAAGCATGGAACCGGTCAGAAGCGCATCTATCTGCTCTTTGGCTTCTCACCACACAAACCGGTAAAAAACCGGTTACGCGGCACCCGATTATTTTCTTCGGGTTCGTTGGCGGAGTGAACGCTGACCTCCCAGTGGAGACCTAAGCTTTAACCACAGTTGCGTTTCACGTCGTTTACACACGAAAAGCGTTCCGCGTACCGCAAAGCACAACCGTGGTTTCGTACGACAACCCGAATTTTCGCCGCTCAGCGGTGAAAAACTCAGTACACCACATACAGGCGAGTCACGCAGGGCGTCGCCCTTTTCAGCGCAGTAACGGTGGGATCGTATTCCAGGGATAACCGCAACTCTCCCGAGACCAAATCGCGTCTTTAGTAACGCAGCTTCCGGCACTGTACAGAACGTACTGCTAACATCTAAACCCAAGCGCTGTCTGCAGCCGGGTCGCACTCACGCGATTCAGCACGTAACCGAACACCATAACTGGCCACACAGGCAAGTATGTCACAGCACCGCCCCGGCAACAACAGTTTATAAACCACGGAACTCGGTACACTCCGCCAGCAATATCCATAACTCTGTTTTTATACCTCAAATATCAGGGGAAAGCGCGAACGCAGTCCCCCACTATCACAAATTTTGCAGTCGAGTTTCCCACATTTGGGGAAATCGCAGGGGTCAGCAAATCCGAAGTGCAATGGATAAGCCTCACCCTGGGAAAACCACCTTCGTGATCATGGTATCTCCTCTGCCAGGTAAGTATGAGCTGAAGTCCCTTCGGCCCTGACACACCCTCAGACGCCTTATACCGTACACACACGGTCACTTTCCTCCCCGCAGCCCCGAGCCTTCCTGCCCCTTCCAGACAGCTGATCCATGCACTTGCAACCAACAGCCCTCGATTCGCTCCCATACCACGGGAGATCATGTGTCTTTCACCACCAGATCACGAACCAGCAGACCCTGCGCTGAGATATCTACATACGACACGCCCCATCCGTCAAGCCAACGGGAATTACCGCTCCCATCCAGCCCACGCCCCGCCCTACTCCGCGCCTCCCTCCTCCCACGCCGTCCAGCCAAGCCTACCAGAGGGCGGGCGCCCTCTGGGGGAAGTGACGTCGACCGCTCGCTCTTTTCCTCCCACCCGCCCCCACCCGCCCCCACCCGTTGGGGCCGTGCGCGCGTGGCTGGCTGCTTAATCTCTGTCCTGCCGAGCACCTGTCTGGCGGCCTGCTGAAGCCTGAGCACCTTTTGGGAACTGTAACGGCTTTCAATGCGCAGAATAGAGAACATTCAGGAGTCCAGGGGAAACCGGTTCCTTTCAAATCCAGTTGTCTTTGTGATGTACTATTGTGTGTACGTCTAGTAAAACGCATTAACCATTATGACTGGCGGTGAACTCTATTCCATTCTTGAAAGTTCAATTTCGTTCATCGGAAATTTCATTCCTTTTATTCCCCGTCTTCAGGTGTTGTTTTGACTCTGTCCTTGAACAGATTTGAACACCTATCTGCTACCCTCTGACTTCGGAGTCAAATACCTTCTTTAACACAGGTTCATTTGTTAATTATTTTAGGTCTAAGTAAAAAGAGAGTCTTTCATTTTGAAATGTCACTTTTCCATAAATTATTGTTTTTCATGTGTGCAGAGAGCATGGCCTAGGGGTCATTAACTTACTGAGCTCACTGGGCAGGATGTGGCTCTCATGCCAGGATTATTTTATTGTTTTGGGGCATATCTCATGCTCTGTTGCATATCTCATGGTTTTGTTGCTAAGCAGGCCTGCTTGGTTTTGTGGTTGAGCAAACCCGCTTTCTTGAGTGATCATTAACTTTCGGGGGTCTCCCATACTTTTTTCTTTACCAACAAACCCCTGGTGGGATTAACTATTTAATTACCTACTTTGTCCCTTTACTCTGTCCCTATCACTATCATATAAGTTAGTTTCAAGTTACCAAAATTTGGAGAGACTATTTAATAGCCTTTCTTTCTTTTTTAAAAAAATTTTATTTATTTTTGGCTGTGTTGGGTCTTTGTTGTTGTATGCGGGCTTTCTCTAGCTGTGGACAGCGGGGGGCTACTCTTCATTGCAGTGTGCGGACTTCTGATTATGGTGGCAAGGGCTCTCGGTTTGCGGGCTTCAGTAGTTGCAGCACTGGGCTCCGTAGTTGTGGCGCATGGGCTCTGTAATTGTGGTGCGCGGGCTCCAGAACGCGTGGGCTCTGTAATTTGTGGCACATGAGCTCTTTCACTGAGGCGCACGAGCTCGGTAGTTGTCGTGTGCAGGCTTAGTTGCCCCATGGCATGTGGGATCCCCTACCAGGCATGAAACCCACATCCCCTGCATTGGAAGGAGGATTCTTTACCACTGGACCACCAGAGAAGTCCCAGATCTGTATTTATTTTTGAAATCTTTTTTTTCACCTTAGGTCAAGGAATAATTGTATCATAGCAACCTACGATTGATTCTATCTGACCAGGTGTTTTAAAACTTTTTGAGATTTTTGACAGACTTCCCAAGTATCAAATTCTAACTAAAGTTCTTTTGACCTCCAGCTAACTTTGGGGTGCTTCAAAGGGCACCTGGAACATCCCAAAGAGAGATCCTAAACATACTGGGTTCATTTGATATGTTAAATTACATGGGAAACATTGTCCAAACTCGCTGTTGCCTGTGTCAGCTGGAATCATCAGGCTCTCCCCAATCTTATTGCAGCTGCCAAACAGATAGGAGAAAGGGTTTTGGGTTCTTTTGCTGTCTAGTCTCTCACCTTACTCTATGTCCAAAAAATCCCCTGTGGGAATACTCCCACCTCTAGGCCTTCGGGTCCTGACCCCTCCGTGACATTTTCCATTGCACCCAACTCCAATTCCTGTAGGAGTTCCTTTTTGCACCTCTAGGACCCTCTTCACTCCAGGCCTTGGCAGCCCATACCTTTACAGACTACCTATTGGGCTCGCCACTTCCAAGCAGCCCACATCCTAGGCTTTATAAATGCTCAATCTCAAGGAATACACCCCAACATAGGGAAACTTGTTATAGGACATAAGCTTTATAGACAACAGATCCTCCTCAAGGAGAGTCCTGGCAATGCACTGGCACTGGTTCAAACGTCCCCTATCGGGGACCCCTCACGCAAGGGACTGGGTCGACCTGAGAATTCTGGTTAGGAATTGATGGGAGAGTAGACGACGCTCAAAATCCCATTAGGTAAGAAGTGTATTCAGAGGACACTCCGACCCGCTTTCAACAGAAGCCTCCTGGTAAAATGTCTCTGGGACGCCAGACTTCATTTCTAGGAGTGCTCTCAGTTGCAGGTTACTCAGCATGGGAGGGTCCTCTTCTAAGCCAGAAGAAATACCTCTGGAATGTATCCTTAAAAACTGGAAAATTTTTTAAATAGATGGGCTGAAAAGGAAAATACTTAAACTCTACCGTAACACGGCCTGGACTTTATATAAGTTGGGGGGGTGGGGGTGGGGATGGAGTTAAATGGCCTGAAAATTGGTCTCTAAATTACAATACCATCTTGCAATTGGATCTTTACTGTCGCAAGATGGGAAAATGGACTGAGATTCCATATATCCAAGCCTTCATAGTCCTTTACCAAAAGCCTGCTCTATGTGACTCCTGTAATCAAAAGCCTGGGGAATCAGAAAGCACTCCTGACATTTTAGATGATCCCCTTCTAAGCTTCCCCAGCTCCCGGGGGTGGGGGTGGGGCGCGGGGAGCCAAGTTTCCCCTGCTTCTCCGGAGGCACCTACTTCTCCAGATCCTCTGACCAATCCCAAACTCCACCTTCCTATGTCCCTTTATATCCGCTGTTACCCCAGGAGGGAGAGACTAGTCACTTCGGAGTAACTCATAGTGGAACTTCCTATCACCCAGGATCGGGAAAAGGATGCCCTCTTAGGGAAGTGGCAAATGGCAAAGGGACAATCGGAGTACATGTGCCCTTTTCTTTAACCGATTTAGCCCAATGCAAACAGAGAACGGGCCGATTTTCTGAACACCCTAGTAAGTTTGTTGAAGGGTTTCAGGCCCTAACTGTGGCCTTCGATTTAACTTGGAAGGATGTCCAAACAGTCCTATCAACTTTCTGTGCCCGTGAGGAAAAACAGAATTGGGCAGCAGCACAGGGGCACACTGACCAGCTTGCCAGGGACCAGCCTGAACATTTTGTTATGGGTGGAGACACAGTCCCAAATCAGAAGCCTTGTTGGAGTTATAATTCCCGGGAGGGAACAGAAGCCAGGAAACACATGATACAGTGTGTATTAGAAGGGATGAGAAAGTGTATCAAAAAGCCAGATAAGGGCTTCCCTGGTGGCGCAGTTGTTGAGAGTCCGCCTGCCGATGCAGGGGACACGGGTTCGTGCCCCAGTCCGGGAAGATCCCACATGCCGCGGAGCGCCTGGGCCCGTGAGCCATGGCCGCTGAGCCTGCGCATCCGGAACCTGTGCTCCGCAACGGGAGAGGCCACAACAGTGAGAGGCCCGCGTACCACAAAATAAATAAATAAATAAATAATAATTAATAAAAATAATTTACAGAGAAAGGTAAAATTATGACTCGCGTAGTGATAACAAATGAACCTGTGTTAAAGAAGGTATTTGACTCCGAAGTCAGAGGGTAGCAGATAGGTGTTCAAATCTGTTCAAGGACAGAGTCAAAACAACACCTGAAGACGGGGAATAAAAGGAATGAAATTTCCGATGAACGAAATTGAACTTTCAAGAATGGAATAGAGTTCACCGCCAGTCATAATGGTTAATGCGTTTTACTAGACGTACACACAATAGTACATCACAAAGACAACTGGATTTGAAAGGAACCGGTTTCCCCTGGACTCCTGAATGTTCTCTATTCTGCGCATTGAAAGCCGTTACAGTTCCCAAAAGGTGCTCAGGCTTCAGCAGGCCGCCAGACAGGTGCTCGGCAGGACAGAGATTAAGCAGCCAGCCACGCGCGCACGGCCCCAACGGGTGGGGGCGGGTGGGGGCGGGTGGGAGGAAAAGAGCGAGCGGTCGACGTCACTTCCCCCAGAGGGCGCCCGCCCTCTGGTAGGCTTGGCTGGACGGCGTGGGAGGAGGGAGGCGCGGAGTAGGGCGGGGCGTGGGCTGGATGGGAGCGGTAATTCCCGTTGGCTTGACGGATGGGGCGTGTCGTATGTAGATATCTCAGCGCAGGGTCTGCTGGTTCGTGATCTGGTGGTGAAAGACACATGATCTCCCGTGGTATGGGAGCGAATCGAGGGCTGTTGGTTGCAAGTGCATGGATCAGCTGTCTGGAAGGGGCAGGAAGGCTCGGGGCTGCGGGGAGGAAAGTGACCGTGTGTGTACGGTATAAGGCGTCTGAGGGTGTGTCAGGGCCGAAGGGACTTCAGCTCATACTTACCTGGCAGAGGAGATACCATGATCACGAAGGTGGTTTTCCCAGGGTGAGGCTTATCCATTGCACTTCGGATTTGCTGACCCCTGCGATTTCCCCAAATGTGGGAAACTCGACTGCAAAATTTGTGATAGTGGGGGACTGCGTTCGCGCTTTCCCCTGATATTTGAGGTATAAAAACAGAGTTATGGATATTGCTGGCGGAGTGTACCGAGTTCCGTGGTTTATAAACTGTTGTTGCCGGGGCGGTGCTGTGACATACTTGCCTGTGTGGCCAGTTATGGTGTTCGGTTACGTGCTGAATCGCGTGAGTGCGACCCGGCTGCAGACAGCGCTTGGGTTTAGATGTTAGCAGTACGTTCTGTACAGTGCCGGAAGCTGCGTTACTAAAGACGCGATTTGGTCTCGGGAGAGTTGCGGTTATCCCTGGAATACGATCCCACCGTTACTGCGCTGAAAAGGGCGACGCCCTGCGTGACTCGCCTGTATGTGGTGTACTGAGTTTTTCACCGCTGAGCGGCGAAAATTCGGGTTGTCGTACGAAACCACGGTTGTGCTTTGCGGTACGCGGAACGCTTTTCGTGTGTAAACGACGTGAAACGCAACTGTGGTTAAAGCTTAGGTCTCCACTGGGAGGTCAGCGTTCACTCCGCCAACGAACCCGAAGAAAATAATCGGGTGCCGCGTAACCGGTTTTTTACCGGTTTGTGTGGTGAGAAGCCAAAGAGCAGATAGATGCGCTTCTGACCGGTTCCATGCTTTTGTAATTCTGAAGTGATCAGCTGCATCGTTTGCAATCATGGCTGGGGATTTCGGTAGGTACCCGCCTACTCATTCCTTTTTTCCGTCTCAAGCAGTCTCTTCGTATTTCTCAGTCCTGTTCCTTTTCCTTCCTTTAGCCTTTCTTTTCAGTCCTTTTCTCACTACTTACTTGCATAGACAAAAAACAGCAGTTCTCTTTCAGTCTTCAGTTTGCACGAGACCTGCTTCACTGGCCTGGCAAGTTAAGAAATTACCTTCACATCCGTTTTCGTTAAGTAGCCGCAGGAGTTGTACATAACATTTTTTCATTTACTAAGGAGTAGTTTTAGTTTTTTCCCTATTGAACTACAGTTTAGGAAAAAACCCCAGGCCCAGCGTTGGCAGTTGTGGGCTTTTCACAAACTCCTTTCCCAGGATGTGGTATTCCCTTGCTTCACCGTCACTGCTGATCCACGAAGTCCTGGCAAACAGAATCTGCTGGGCCAAACAGTCAAGGTAGGACCATGGACGAAAAGACTGTCGCCCCCGCGTGGCTACCTCGGGGACGGCACTCCTAGATCCGCTCAGCTCCGGAAGCCTCTGCGACCCGTGGGGGTGCTGTCAGGGAGAGGGGGAGTGAAGATGGGCGAGTGGAGATGGAGATGGAGGTGGGGGAAGGGGTGATACTTAAGGGTAGGTCTGAAGAAAACTAGGTCCAAAGAAAACTAACTGAAAAGCACAGGACCCAGGTCGAGTATGTAGATCATTGGAAGTGAAAGTAAAAAACAAAAGTGCTCTTCTCCCCAGCAGCGGGCGTTTTCCCTGCTCAAATATAAAATAGCTGAACCAAGACGAAAGTTAACTTTCAATGCCCTACTGATGAGAGAACGGGTTTTTAGAGTTTTTAACAGATTTCCTTAGTCTCAAGGTTGTCCACAGTATTATGCTCTGGATCCCGGATCGAGGAGTTTCTGACCAAAAGAAGCCGAACAATAAATACCGGGACTAGGAACTGCTTGGATATTGGTTTCCAGGCCTATCAGACATAGCGAGGTTATTACGAAGACATTGGGTTGCCTCTGGGGTTAGGAGCCCAACCTCGCGGGGGGGGGGGGGGGTGCTCCGGGGGAGGGCTCCTTTTCAGTCCTGGTGCCTTCTGTTGGAGCTTGGGCCAACTCCGATTTGCTAGGCCGATTTTGCAAGCGTCATATGAAAATAATATTACGTACTTCGTGAACTTGTGTAGATTAAATGAGATAATCTAATAACACACCTAGCATAGTGTGTGGCTTATATTAAGTATGTCCTGATAGGAAACAATCAAAGCTAAGCCTGTACTTCAGGTTTTTGTAACATTTGAATACATTTTGTATTTGCGGATGTAACATCCGTTCACAAAATAAATTCGTATTAAAGAAGAAAAGATTTTATATGGAATTTATGAAACATATGCCCACAAACGGGACTTGTTTATAGCAACTTTGTTCATCAATGCAAATGTCCAGCACGAGGTGAACGGATATAATTGTGATATATTCATTCAAAGGAATACTAACTACTCTTTGATGAAATGAAACAGATTCCTGATACAGGGCCCCAATATGCATTACTCCCGAAAACATCATGCTGAGTGATGAAAAGAGTACATAGTCTGTGGTTCCCTTTATGTGAATTTCTAGAACAGGCAAAACTAATCCATAGTGACAGGAACTAGATCACTGATTTCCTGGGACAGGAAGTGGTAGGGGGATCGACGGCAGAGGACATTTTGGAGTACTGGAAATGTTCTTCCTTCTTGAACAGGGTAGTGGTTACGTGGGTACATTCATCTGTCAAAAGTCATCAAACTTGAAATGGATGCATTGTATTATTTTCAAATTACAACTCGAGAAATTTGATTTTAAAAAGTAATAAGAAGAATCATTCCAAATTTTAATGTCTTAATTATTATCATTATTATTATTAGCCTTAGAGGGTTCTTTTAGAAAAGTCTCTCTCTTGTGGTAAACAATTTGATTGAAATTTCAGCAATTTCTTCATTTTTGTATCTTTTTCTTCTATTAACTTTATGCACTATTAAATTGCATACTTTAAAATAAAACTAGAATCTATAAGAGCTCAATTTTATAAAAACAAATATAGATATAGATATACCAAAATGACTCCATCAATATTTAACTACCTTAACAGAGGTTATTTTTGAATTTCAGATGTTTCAAAATTTTACATATTTGCATTTTCTGCATCATTTGAATTTTACATAATAAGCATATATAATTTTTGCAAAAATTAGAGTAACTTAAAAATAGAATCGAAGAAAAATACGTAAAGATGTTACCAGCAGTTAATTCCAGGAGGTGGGACTATGGATGGCTGCTTATTTACTTCTTTATATATATATATTTAACATTTTTAAATTTAAAGAAAATGAATGACCTGGAAGTGAAGGAACAGAATAGCTATGGAAGAAGTATGGCGTAGGTGAGAGGAAAAGATAAAGGGAAGGAAAAACCTAGTTCTGGCAGGAATTGTGTTTAAGTTGGAGATGTGCGGGGAGCAGCTGTTGGGATAAGAAGGATGTTTGGGAGGCAGGTGGGTCATGAGGATATTTAGGACAGTTTTATGCCCGTTACGTGACTCCTCCTTAGTGTTTTTTTCAAAAGAAATATACAGACTTAAATTTCTTGTCAAGCATCTTTACCATTTTTGTTCCTCTTTGATTGGGAGCGTATCTTGTGGAGCCAGGCGGGCTTCCGTTCAGATTCCTGCTTTCAAATCCCGCTCACTGACTGAGCGATGAGACAAGTTACTTAACCTTTCCACGCCTCAGTTTTCTCATGTGGGAAGTGAGGACGATGATATGATATAGGCCTGTTGAAAGGATCAAATGAGTAAACCCATGTAAAACTTGTAGACTATGCCTGGGCACACGGCACTAACATGTAATCATTGAGTGTAAGCTCTTGTGTTTTGGGCACAGCACTGCATAAAGACTCGGTGGGATTTTATTTAAGTTACTGATACTTTTGAGTGGCTGTGGACCCTCCTAGAGAGAGTAAAGCAATCCTCTCTGACCAGCAGTAACCTCCTGGGCTGGGAGGATCTGCAAGTATATTAGCTCATGTGATCAGCTCATCAAAAGGGGAATAATGGTCCAATTCCTTGCTTCAAGAATGCCCCAATGTAAAAAAAATAAAAATCATGATTTTACAGTGGAAAACATTTCTACACATGACACAAGACCCAGAATTTTAAAAGAGTGATACATATGACTACATAAAAATTTATATTCAAAATACAAGCAATGAACTTTAAAAATATCATACATGTGGTACAAAGTTACATATGCCCCAAAACTTGTTATGGGAAACAGTAGTCCCCTGATCCCATCCCACATTTCTTTTTTTCCAGGGATAACCACTTTCAACTCACATGACCTACTGTTTGGCTATTTATCTCCTTATCTCTAAATAAATATTGAGACTCTGATTTTCCAGTTTCCCACCCCAGGCCCTGCAGACCGGCCTGCAAAGGGAAGAGTGGAGTTTGTGTGTTTCCCTACCCGCCGGTCGTCTCCAAGGCAGCCGCCAGGACTTCCACTGGCTTGCACACCAACACAGCCCACCTCACCCCTCCAAACCCAACGGCGAAGGAAACTTTGCAAGAACAAATGCCAGGCAAGCAGCTTGGCGATTTGGGGTGGAACCGGGCTCTCGGGCAGGTCGGTAAAGGGTGGGAGCGCTCCAGAGTGAGGAGCTGTGGTCGCCCAAACCCAGCGACTGCCCCCGCTGCAGTGCCCGCCCAGCTCCTCTCCCTTCCAGCCCCTTTCTCCCTTCTGTGTCATTCTCTCCTCTTTCCTGCTCTTGCCCTTCCTCGGATCTTTTCGCCGGCCTCACACCTTTCTCGTCAAGTCCTCCAAAGACAGCTGTGTCGTTCGGTCCTTCGTAACCTCTGAAAGTTCCAAAATCTCAAACTCAGAGAGATGCTCCTTAGCACCTGGAAGAGAACGTTTTAATTAGCTATTCAAGTCCATCACAAGCCTCATCCATACGTTTCTACCGAGCAGTAGAGGACAAAAGTGTTTCCATCCGGTCACGTCCTGGGGCGTCTTCTCGGTGGAGCAGAGTCGCGGCAGGACGAAGGGGCGCCGGCCGGTCCCGGACTCGGAGCGGCCCCGGCTCGTCTCACCTTTGGCCCCGGAGGAGCCGGGCCGGGCGGCCGTGGGTCAGGGACTTGGGGTCTCCTCAGACGCCGGAATCCGCGGCCGGGGCTCCCCTTTCTGGCTGAGCTTGGAAAGAAAGGACGAGGTTTCCTGGAGTGAAGGTTCAAATCTTAGCCTAACAGCGGCTTTTCGTGTCCAACGGAGACTTAGGAGCGAGCAGTTCTGAATAAAATGGGTATAAACTGGGATAGGATCCATTGATATTCGGAATAATAAATAGGGCACCTGAATACAATACAGTACTTCCCATCCAGGTCTGGAACCCTCGACCCGAAAGCTAAGACGCTGTCACCCTGGCTGCTCAGCGACGTCACAGCCCCGCACCGCGACCCTTTACTCACAGGGACCAGCGCGCAGTTAGTTACAGGACGTGCGGTGCGAACCCCTCTCGCGGGGCAGGAGTCAGTGGGCGCAGCCTCTGCCTTTTGCCCCCGAGACCCAGGGTGACCCGACGAGGGGGTGCCACCGGCTCGGTCGCTGCGCCCCTGGGCGGCGGGGCCGGGGCCTCCGGTGGCCAGCGACGGGCAGAGTCGCCAGGGTCCAGCGGGGACGCCGCGGGCTCGTCCCCTCACCTGCCCTCCACGTCCGCGTGGACCGCGCGGACCGCGCCTCTCCGGGACGCGGGAGCGGGAAAGCACGTCCCATCTGAGGAGTAAAAAAGTCCTTCTTCTAACTAAGCAGAAAGGTCCCACCGAGATTTGAACTCGGATCGCTGGATTCAGAGTCCAGAGTGCTCACCATTACACCATGGAACCTGCTCGAAACGTGCTCGCTCTATGCCGCCAGAGATGGGGAAGTACTTATTTAGCCTCCACGCGTCCCAGCGATAATCCCAGGGCATTTCTTCTACGGTCCCGACAAGACTTGAATACAGTTGACCCGCGTGGGTGGTCCTCCGTCTTGCTTTCTCTCTGCTCCTCTCCTTTGATTGACTTCTCTCAGTTCACTTGCACCTCAGAAAACGAGGTAAAATCCACTTTGGGCTTCGGGCCAGGGAAGAGCCCCTGAAAGTCTCCATCATAAACCACATATTCTGCCTCAGTTTGCCAGAGTGTCCCATCCTGAGGTAAAATTTCTGCAGATAATAGTGTTACTTTTCTTCGCCTTCACACTTTTCCCATTGCCCAGAGAGGGCAGACGATTGTCAGGGCAGGACTTGGGACTTCCTGGGTCCCTTGGCTACACAGCACCGATGACACTCCAAAGCTGCCACCACCTCCTACGTGTAATATATAAAGTGTGTCCGCAGTGGAATGGGCATGGGAGGCAGGAGACCTCTCCTTTTCTTCTTCATACACTTCTGATGAAGGGGGGCTAAGTTTTTCTTACCACTGTAGATTTGTTAGATTTACCGCGCAAGTAAAAATTAACGTTTACACCAAACACTGAGACAAACCAGGCCATACTCACCAGGGGTGACTCAAAATCAACGACATGCTGTGGAGGCCACAAGGCAGCGCTATGACACTTCGGCAGTCACAGACTCTTTCCTCACAGCGTGGGCAAGTCAGTTTCATTCCAATTTCTTAATATATCATGACCCAGAAGTTGCACGGCTTAAAAGAAGTGTACACATACCCAGGTACCCAAGAGCACTCATTGCTGGGTCATAGAGCACGTGCATCCGAGTTGTCTGACAGTGTATACAGTATTTATGTACACAAAATACCACCACACTAAATATTCACATGTGTAATAGGTATAAGTCCACACTATGTCTCAAAATAATAATCTGCGTTATTTCATTTCCCCTTTACTTCTTCATTTTCTCCCAAAGCCATTCCTCCCCTTATCCAATACACAGAACAGAAAAATTCGCATTAAAAGAAAAGAGCCGTCGGCCAAAAAACAGAGTCAGTAAGATGCCCAGTGTTGCTGGGAGACGTCCCAGGGACTGGACAAGAGTTGACTCAAGGAGGAAGGAGGCCCTTGTTACCAGGAGGAAGTTCACAGCACCGGGCTGAGGAGAAGATGAAACTTCCTTCTGGAAAATCAAGAAGCTGGGCGGCAACAAACAACACGAAGCGCTCCTCCAGGAGAACTTCAAGGTCAGTCAAGGTTTATGAGTGCAAGGACCACAAGGGGTCTCTGGCTGATACAGGAAGAAAAGAAATCCGTGGAAAGGACGTTGAGGGATCACAGAATGGCCGGGAAACCCGGAGCGTCCTGCTGAGTGCCAGACCCTGTTCTGGGCGTGGGGACGCAGGGGCGACCATCACGGCGACTGCTGCCGTTGTGGAAATCGCGTGACGGACACCGGAAACCAAAACACCACACGGGCCCCCGGAGGCCTCTCGGAAGGGTGGGCAAAGTCACATTCATTGGGTGTCGGCGAGGAAACCGGAAGAGCCGTCATGGATGCCCACCGGGAGTTCAGCTATCCTTGGACCCCATTCGGTTCAGGCGCGGAGGGTCCCGGCCCGGGCTCCGGGTGTCTCCGGGGGCGCTGGCATCTGAGGCGAGTGAGGGGCAAGGCGGGGTCAGGCCATTCTGCTGCCCTTTTAGTTTCGGATAAGGCACCTGAGGCACCAGTTTCAAACAGGATAAAGAACATCATTCATCGCTCTAAACTTTCCGTTTTTCCGAGGCTTTCGAACGGGCACCGTTCTCCTGCGGGACAGGCGGCACATCCTGGGAATTAGTAAGTGTCTACTGCAAAGAGAGTCCAGAAAAGGCATGTGCTGTTGTCTCTGTGGCGCAATCGGTTAGCGCGTTCGGCTGTTAACCGAAAGGTTGGTGGTTCGAGCCCACCCAGGGACGGTGGGAGAGTTTTCTTTTCTTTTTTCTTTTTCCCCAGAACCCATTCAGGGTTTTCGGTGCTGAATACCATTCCAGGTGTTCCATGCTGATTATTACCTGTACATCTGCTTCCACAAAGTTTACCGAACTGTGTTCGGGGTCCTGTCCACCTCACCACTGCTGCCAGTCTTGGGCCACCCCGACTTCCCAGCTCTATTGTCTGTCGTCTCTACTGGACTCCATACTCGCCTAACTCACGACCTCCTGAAAGAGATCAAGGAAGCCACGGTCTGGTGGGATAAAGTCTTTATTCTGCCAAGTCTATAGACTTGGACAAGAAAGTTATATGTTATGTGCCTCAAATTTTTCATCTCTGAACGTTAGTACTTGTTCTGTGAATGATGTTATAAGTGAGCTCATCATCATAATTCTCCTCTGCATTGTTTCTGATAAAGGCCTTTCTTCCATGGTTGTGTATTACTTGGTTTCATGGTTTCACGATGACGAATATGCTGCAACCATCATTATTGTACACACACCTCTGAGCACCCGTGCAGGTGTTTCCATAGCTTAGAGACCTGGAAGTGCAAGTGCTACCTTTAGTGTTTCTATGCTTCTAATGTTGGTAAATGCTTCAAATTTTCCTTCCACAGAAGTGGGACTGAATCATATTCCATTTTATTTTCCAGTCTTTCAATGTCCCTTTCTTCATTTACTTGCCAACACAGCAATCTTTGTATACATCTCTCTATGATAGTCTAACTAATAAAGGGAGCAGTGCCCTCCCGACATAACTAAGGGGAAGGACAACAGAGGGACATTTTGGGCATTACACAGAGATATTCTATTGCATACGCTCGAAAGCTCAACATTCAATATTTTTAAAATCCTCCAAGAACTGTAATTGTTTTCTCTGCTGACCTAGTCAACAGGGTCCAGAGAAGACTACCCAGAATGACCTCTTTGATAACGTCCTGCCAAGCAACTTATCCAAAGAGAAGAATCTCACTGATCCCAGAGGTTTTTTCCTTCTCCCCTTTTCTCTTTTATTTATAAATTTTGCTTATACTTTTAATTTGATGAAAACAATCTAATGCCTGTCCTTCCTCGTATAAAAAGGGGAATTAGCATGGGAATAAGTGTTTCTGTGTTATTCCTTGTCAGTTTTTTGTTTGTTTCTTTGTTTCTGTGTTTTTTGGCTGTGACTATAAAAGTTAGCCCATTTAAGACACATCGTGGGAGCCAACAGAATCCTGCCCCCCCCCCACAGGTTCCTGCTTCAGACCTGGACCCTTAGAGTTATTAGCTCATGTTTGCTCTGTTCTGTTAAATCTCATGTGCAGAAATTGAGCATTTTGGCTTTTTCATACTGTGTGGTTACTGAACAAGGATTTTCTCTCTCTCTCTCTCCGTCTCATTTGTGCATCACTAATTTCTCTTCTCAGTGCGGGATTCTGGTTTTAATTCTAGGAAGTGAACTTCTGGGGATAATCCCTGTTGGGTGGTGGTTTACAGGGATCTATTCCCTGTTAGGTAGAAGATGACAGCTAATCTGGACCATGAGTCTTTCTTGTCTGATGCTTGTCCTGAGGATTCTGGTATTTCCTGGTATGTGACACCACAGCAGTGAGAAGCTGTCCACCTCTTGTCTTTCCTCTATTTGGTAAAAACCGCGTGGGCCAAGGCAATCCTTGTCAATAACTGCAAAAGTGTAGTAGCTACAATAAGGATGATCTTAATATGCAATGGTTCCCTCAAAAGGAGCTCCACAGTAATAAGGGGATTAATACAGGAAGAATACTGAACTTTTAGCATGGAATAGGCAGCTTTCTTTCATTGGTATACTCAGGTTTCTAAATAACTGAAAAAAGTCAAACAAATGTCCTTTAGGGATTACTTAAATCAGACTACAGAAAGCTGAGGAAAGACATTTATATCATTAAAAACAAGCAAAAAAGCCAGCAACATGAGCACTTGTGACAACCCTACAAGTCAAGAGTTAAAGTTTCCAGAACTGTAAGCCAGTTCAGTCCTTAATACAGATGGATGAGGAGCAATGACGTCATGCACAGATACATACCCTGGAGACTCAAAAGCATATCACAGAAGCACTCCGATTTTCACTAATGAGCTTCCTTCAAGGACCTAATGTGGCTTACTGATTTCATTTTGTTTCCCTCACTGTTAGTTGCTGTTAATGCATATCGTTGCCTCTGCTTTCACCTTAAATAATGCGCACTAGTTTGATGAATTTTTTCCCCTTTAAATATATTTTCTCAGAAACAAAACAATATACTTTCTATTCCTTAGGATAGAATAGACAAATTTGGCCTCTAAAAATTTAAATGAATTAAAAATTAATTTCCCAATTAATTTCAGAATAGTAATAATCAGTTACGTAAATATAAAATAAGAAAATTAAGAATTTCTGGGAAAAATGCATTACTACTTATGCTTTCAATGTGGTACGTATATGAGGAAAAATTTTGTTGTTGAATTGGTGACAAGGAACTATAACAGATTTAGCTGTAGATTAAATTAATGGTCTTGATTACTGGGAAGAACAGTGAGAAACGAAATGAAATTGATTACAAAGACGACCGTTAATTCTTTTAAGCAATGTAAATAATTTATACGTTTTATATATAATGACATTTAAAATGTTTATGTCATGTGGTGTGTTTTTATCGAGGTTACTCAGAAAACTTAGATTGGTTTAATAATTTTGGTCTATAAATGACTATATATATTTTTTCAGATTATCTTATAATGTAGAAAATAATGGTGGTATAATATTATGGTACGTAAGTCTAGGCTTTAATTTGTCTTGAACATCTGAGTTAAGTTGGACTTCTTAAATTTCGTATACTGGTTGTACCAGTTAAATAAGGAAACATATTCAGGAAGATTTCAATGTCATTGAAAAAATCATTAAAATTTATGTGTTGAAGTATATTAAATATACTAGTCAAGTACATTAAATATACTAATATCTTTAAAGAGGAATGAATACTTGTAATTCTAGAAACCAGACGACTCAATTATTCCGCTTACAATTTCTGGTAAACATTTTTAGGTGTCATCTAATATGTGATTCCATATATACGAATATATGATTCCAACATTCTCAGGTTGCAACATCTGTCAGCTTAAATTACAAATTCAAGATTTACAGTTAACTTTAATCCTTTGACTAACATTAAATTGATTTAATTAACGAATCATCTTTGGTTGCCTGCAAATTCTGTCTGTCTTTGTCCTTCCCGTTTGCCCTGATTTCCTGATAGGTTGGCTGACAACAGCGCTTTCGTTGGGGAATGCTGTTGTTTTCTGGGTTCACATATATTTCTATAGTTTGTAGGTTTGCGGCTGGGGCTGTGGCTATTCTTATGTGTCCGCTTGACAAGAGTTCAGTAGCGTGGCTTGTGTTTTCACTGCTCTGACACGGCAGAATCATAACCTTAATGCTGCGCACTGCACAGCCTCTGAAACCTTCTCAATCGCCTCCTTGCTTCTCGTTACACATTCATTTTCGCATGGCCCTTGCTTTTTATCACAGCAAGCACCAAAATTCAGCTTTGCAGAGAAATGATATCATTGAAAAGAATGTAGGATAATCTAATGTTGGCAGATTTTACTATGTAAATTACACCTCAATAAAGCTTACTTTTAACAAAAAAGGACAAACAAAACCAAATGTAGACAGGATGGAGAGCACTGGAAATTCTTATTCATTTCTGGAAAGGGTATTAAAAAGTTCAACAGGTTGGAAGAAAATTTGGCAGCATCAGCTGAGGGTCATCCATACACAGTTACATGCTGTGGCCCAGAAATCGCACTTTTAGCTGTGCAATACCTTTGACTTGTGCTCTCCAATATGATAGGGACAAGCCACATGTAGCTACTGAACACTTGAAAGTTGCTAGGGCCACAGGGTGTAAGGATACTAGTCTGATGTAGTAAGTCTCCTAAAGCGTTAAAATAGATTAAACTAGAAAAATCAAAATTCCTTGTGACAGGTTTGAAAACTAATAAAGGGAAACGTCACTAAAATGAAGTCGGGAGACCAGAAGTGGGAGCTCTCACGGGGTACCACTCAAGTCCAAAGACAGGAAGTATCGTCAATTACAGACCCAGACAGAAGAAGCATCAATAGGAAATAATCATGGATTACAGGCCCCAACAGAAAAACATGTACATTGCATCTCCTGCAGGAAATCAGCAACTTGGCAATGAGAAAGTCATCACCCTGAACTTTCACTTTTCTTCAAAGGGCTAGGTTTCAAAACAACCTCCCTCAGCTTCCTCCTCTTTCTGTTAAGTAAGGTTCCTTCCTGTCTTTTGTTTGTGGGACTTGCATATGGCTTTTGCTATAGCTTGCTTGTCCTGAATTGCAATTCTTCCGCTATTCCTGAATAAACCCTTTTTGCAGGAAAAAAACAAAAAAAATCCCAACTTTTCTATATTTTTATATTTATAAAGTTTTTACATTTATTTTGCTTCTTTGTTTTTGGCTGGGTTGGGTCTCCTTTGCTCGGCTATGGCTTTCTCTAGTTGCAGTGATTGGGGCCTACTCTTCATCGTGGTGGCCTCTTTTGTGGCGGAGCATGGGAACTCGGCACGCAGGCGTCAGTAGTTGTGGCATGACGGCTCAGTAGTTGTGGCTCACGGGCTCACAACTTCAAGGTTCACGGGAGGAAAAGTAAGTTCAAAGTACTTACTGGGATATTGTTGTTGTCCTCAGATTTTTGGCTTCCCTTCAGTATCGGATGTCTGACTACTTACTTATATGTTGCTCAAGCCATGACCCTAAGCTGACATTCCACTGTTCTTACTGTGGCAAAGAGAGAAGCAAGAGTTCATGATCAAATCTTGCTCTGTTAAGAATCAATATGAGTCAAGGAAGGGGGAGGGTATATGAAATTGAGAAATTCTGATGAGGAAAGTAGTTCAATTAGGCTTAAGTAACTCAGAGGTGCCAAAGGGAGGACACTGGCAGGTCGTCCACAAAGAACAGCCGCCACATTCACGTCACCACTAAACTCTGAAGAATTTTTGGAGCCTCCACACATAGCCAAAACCCTTTACCTGATTAGTTGGGAACATCACGAGATTAACCCGTCCAGACTAGGTGTTTGATGGCTTTCCGCTATCTGTTCCTCAAGGAAAGGGAAAACTCCCCTTTCTCAGGCTTTGTGTGTGTGTGTGTGTTTGTGTGTATGTGTGTGTGTGTGTGTGTGTGTTTCCTCTCTTCTCTTTTCTGGCTCTTTTATAAATCCTGTCTTTTTTAATGACAACATCCTAATAACTGTCTCCCATTTTTATTAGGAACCATGTGAGCTAACTCATTCAAAATCTCTTTACTACTTGAAGTAAGTCAGAAAGAGGGAAAGAAATATCGTACATTAACGCATATATGTGGAACCTAGCAAAATGGTTCAGATGAACCGGTTTGCAGGGCAGAAAGAGAGACACAATTATAGAGAACAAACATATGGACACCAACGTGGGGAAAGTGGCAGACGGGTTCGTGGTGGTGGGATGAATTGGGAGATTGGGATTGACATATATACACTAATATGTATAAAACTGCTAATAAGAACCTGCTGTATAAAAAATAAACAAAATTCAAAAATAATCTCTTTACCACTAATGTTGAAGTATGATTTTCATATTCACATCTGTATACACTATATTGGTAGCTTTGAAATGTATTCTTGGGTGGAGACTGCCACGGAAAGGGAAAGTTTAGGCCTTAAATTGTTGGAAGATAGGTCCTTCTTAGTCTTTAAATAGACAGTTTCCAGTTAGTATGTGTTTAACAAGCTCATCGTCATTCTCTCTGCGTCTAACGTCGTGGCTTCTCCAAAGGTCCTGTTTACTCTTTCTCATCTTCTTCTTCTTCATTTCGTTAATTAGTTTGGGGAGTTTTGTAGGCCTACCTTTCAATCTTCTTTTCCTTTTGAAATCTTGGAGGTTGAACAAGGAAGGGATGCAAATCTCAGTGAAGTTTTCTCAGTTACCCGTGAGCATGGTGGCCAAGGGGAAGGGCTCTGGAGGCAAAGTGCCTGGGTCTGAGTGCTGGCTCTCACTGTCACGGGGGTGAGGCACTGATAAGGTTAGCTCAGCTTTTCAGTGCCTCAGTGTTCTCATCTGCAACAAGGGGTGGTAAAGTCCTACACTGTCCTCCAGGGCTGTTATGTGGACTTAGTAAGTTATTCCACAGTAAAGCACTGAGGAACAGTGCTGGTCACTCAGTAAAGCTCGAGAAAGCTGCTATTATCCTTATTGTGAAGTCTTTTATTTCCCCTTCTAACTGTACCACTGCTGACCTTCAACATTCCCCAGAACAAATTACGATTGTTTAGCTGACCTCTTCTCCCTCATATAAGTGACCTGCATCTGGAAAACTGGTTGGTGTGGATGGTGATCTAACTGGTGATCTAAAGGCAGTGGGGGACTGGATCCAGCTTCATCAGCTTCTTGGACCCTGGGCAGGCATGACGATTGTTTAGCTCATGGTAGACAATCTCTTGCACATGTTTCTATAGCAAGAGCTTTTCATAGATAGTCAGACATACCTTAAGTATTATAAGAAAAGTGCAAGTATGTACCAGTGACATGTCTTTTTGGTTGTTGTTGTTTGAAGAAATCAGAAGAAGAAACTAGAATTTACCTGGAAGTTGTAGATTTCCTCCCTCAGTTATGATGGGGTGTTTGTAGCAAGCTAGCATTCACCCTGAAAACGACTAAGTCAAGTGTGGATTAAACGAATTCTGTTTGAAGCCTTTGGAGAAATGCAGCTGAGACCCACAGGATCAGCTCCAGAGAGAGAGAAGCTCACTGGAATGAACCTAATTCTCTCCCTTTTCCCCTTAGGCCCAAAGGGCACTTGCGCGAACCCCCGGCTCCCGCGACTTCTGGGAGCTGAGTCAGAGGGGGTGACCCCTGCACTCGGGGGCATAGCTGTGGATCCGAGGACTCTGCGGTCGGTGCGGGAGCCCAAAGGCCGACTGTGGGAGGCTCGGGGGTCCTCCCTTCGGGGCAGGCTCGGAACCCTAAAAGCAGGCCCTCTCGGAAGCCGCAGTCTCCTTGCCTGAGAGGTCTTGGGGCTTCAAGGTTCATCCTTCAGTTTAAAAAGTTGGCGAGTAGGGCAGTGCTGGCAGGAACTACGGATTTCAGGGGTGTGTCACTGAGCTGTAGCACACGCCGTGTTTCCGTAGTGTAGTGGTTATCACGTTCGCCTCACACGCGAAAGGTCCCCGGTTCGAAACCGGGCGGAAACAAACGTTCTTCCTTTCTGAAACTTTTACCTTCCCTTTCAAAAAAGCGAAACGGCCGAAAGGCAGGGGCTGAGGCAGCGGGCGC
Source organism: Pseudorca crassidens (assembly GCF_039906515.1). Classification (NCBI taxonomy): domain Eukaryota; kingdom Metazoa; phylum Chordata; class Mammalia; order Artiodactyla; family Delphinidae; genus Pseudorca; species Pseudorca crassidens. The sequence continues at coordinate 107,144,796 of NC_090297.1, read as the reverse complement.
AGCTGCATTTTCCATCCCCAAGGTACAGGCCAGGAGTTCTGTTGCTGCCTGAGAGCCTGCTCAGCGCTAGGAGCCAGCCCTCCTTTCTCCGCTCTGAGTCACTGCGGAGTCCAGGCCACAGCCAGCTGACCCAAGTGCGCAAAGGACAAGGCTGACTTCGGCTCATTTTTACATCCGGAAATCCCCTCACCTCCTAAGCAGGCGCCTAAATCTCTTGCACATGTTCACGGGAGTTATGTCTCTGGAAACCAAGGAGTTCATCCCCGGCTTGGCTTCACACAAGTTCATCCCTTCACACTTGGCTTTCCCCCACCTCGCCACACTTACGCAACAGTTTGATTTGCGTGACGGAACAAAAGAGACCGAACCCAACTGTGCACCGGGGACTCGAGCCAAAGACACGGAAATGAACAATGTCAGGCTCCACGAACTGAGCTGGTCGCGGAAGGGAAGGAGTCCATAGCGGTGCCGTTAACCAGGAGAGCCCCCAGAGCCAGGGCAGACATCAGGAAGTGGACGGATCCGCCCATCACCTATTGACATCCCAGTCGGCACCTGACTCAAGAGAAAACGGAGGTTCACAGAGCATGACCTTGGCTCGGCAGCACACAGCACTGAAGCTAGACCAGGACGGACCTTGTGTCCTGTGTCAGAGCCCACAGCGTCGCCCAAGACTGCAGATGTGAAGGGTGATGAGCAGCCGGGCAAGGGCTGGGAGCCTTGCACAGCTGCATTCAGCCCTGGGCTTCTGGGAGATCTCCGTTCCAGCTCTCCGGGTCTCTGAAGTGTAATCTTTACTTTTACAATTTTCATCTGGAGATGCGAAGTCGCGGCTCCTCAATGGTTCCCTGGTGGTCTAGTGGCTAGGATTCGGCGCTTTCACCGCTGCGGCCCGGGTTCGATTCCCGGTCAGGGAAGCCTTTTTTTCTTTCTTTTTTTTTTTTTCTTTTTTTTCCCCTTCAGCATCTCCACTGGCAGGAGCCTTCCTCTTCCTGCCCCGACCAGAGCTGTGTTTATTTCAAGGTTCAGATGCAGAAGAGCTTCTGCACTGAGTCCCCAAATGCCGGTGAGTCCTGGCCTCAGGGTCCTTGACATCGCGCAGGCTGGAGGAGGGGAGATGTAAAGAACAGCCTGGGCTGGCCAGCTCTCGCCTCCGCTCTTTTCTCCCTGCATGTTACAAACCCGAAGGCTTATTTACAGAGTTTTCATCCCAAGAGCATCGGGGACTCAAGTTCCAAAAATTCATGAAAAACCAAAACCAATACCCTTTGAAACATACAGAAAAGTTGCAAGAGTAATAACATCGTATATTCTATACCTAAGTGCACAGTAAACATTTTCCCACGTTGGGTTTCTCACTCTCTCTCCGTATATAAGAATGGCGACACCACATGAGAGTTCCTTGCAGACATCTCCACTCAAGATTGCTCCTTTCGTTTGGCGTGTCTCTCAAAGCCAGCTTCTGCAGGACTTGTCCTCCAAGACCAGGGGAAGCGTTTGTCCTCGCGGGGACGCCCCCTTGCCCTTTCAGGAACCTGAAATCCGTTCTCTTCAGGCTGTAGAGAAGCTTTAGGAGGAGTTTTATTCAGCTCCCCCCGAAGTGCAGGCCAGACACGTTCTGTGCTGGTAGGAATCCCCCTGGACCGGCTGCCCTCCGGTCTCCTCCCGGTTGCCTTGGCGGGCAGTGGGGTCTTGGGTCAGCCTGAGCGCTGGAACTGCCTACCTCGGGAAAGGCCGTTCAGGGAAGTGCAGCTGCCCCTTGGCTGTTGCCTGGATCTCTGTGCCCTGCAGGGAGCGTAAAGTGTTCTGACAGGACACAAAGGTGACGAATCCTTCCCTGTAGTGAGTGGGAGGATGAGAGGAGCAGATGGGAAATGCGTCAAAGGCAGGGGGAGTATTCTCAAGTGCTTGTCAGAATTGTCTGCATGGGTGGCTGCCCTGTGATACTAGTGCTTAGTGTTGTCTTTTCCTGACCTTGACCCAGTCTAGGTCCAGTGTGATTAAGTGCTCTAAACCGTCCGTTTTTCTGAGGCTGTGGAACTCGTACAATTTTCCTGTGAGAAAGGCAGCACATCCTGGGAATTCGTAAGTGTCTACTCCACAGAGAGTCCAGAAGAGTCACGTGCTGCTGTCTCTGTGGTGCAGTGGGTTAGTGCGATCGCCTGTTAATAGAAGGGTTGGTGGTTCGAGCCCACCCAGGGACGGTGGGAGAGGTTTTAGAACTCATTCAGCATTTTCCGTGTTGATTACCATTCCCGGTGTTCCATGCTGATTATTACCTGTACATTTGCTCCCACAAAATTTACCGAATGCAGTTCGGGGTCCTGTCCACCTCCCGACTGCTGCCAGTCTTGGGCCACACTCCCCTTCCCAGCTCTATTGTCTGTCGTCTCTATTGGACTCTATACTTGCCTAATTTACGGCCTCCTGAAAGAGATCCAGGAATCCACGGTCTGGTGGGATAGTCTTTATTCGGCAAGTCTATAGACTTGGACTGAAAGTCATATTTTATGTGTCTTAAACTTTTCATCTGTGAACGTTAGTAATTGTTCTATGAATGATGTTAGCAGTGAACTCATCATCATAATTCTCCTCTGCATTATTTTTGATAAAGGCCTTTCTTCCATGGTTGTGTATTACTTGCTTTCATGGTTTCACGATGACAAATATGCTGCAACCATCATTATCGTACACACACCTCTGACCACTCATGAAAGTGTTTCCATAGCATAAGGAACTGGAAGTGCAAGTGCTACCTTTAGTGTTTCTAATGTTGGTAAATCCTTCAAATTCTCCTTCCACAGAACTGGGACTAAATCATATTCCATTTTATTTTCCAGTCTTTCAATGTCCCTTTCTTCATTTACTTGCCAACACGGAAATCTTTCTATACATCTCTCTATGATAGTCTAACTAATAAAGGGAGCAGTGCCCTCCTGTCATAACTAAGGGGAAGGACAACAGAGGGACATTGTGGGCATTACACAGAGATATTCTATTGCATATGTTCGAAAGCTCAACATTGAATATTTTTAAAATCCTCCAATAATGTAATTGTTTTCTCTGCTGACCTAGTCAACAGGGTCCAGAGAAGACTGCCCAGAATGACCTCTTTGATAACGTCCTGCCAAGCAACTTATCCAAAGAGAAGAATCTCACTGATCCCAGAGGTTTTTTCCTTCTCCCGTTTTCTCTGTTATTTATAAATTTTGCTTATACTTTTAATTTGATGAAAACAATCTAATGCCTGTCCTTCCCCGTATAAAAAGGGGAATTAGCATGTGAATAAGTGTTTCTATGTTATTCCTTGTCAGTTGTTTGTTTTTTTCTTTGTTTCTGTGTTTTTTGGCTGTGACTATAAAAATTAGCCCTTCTAAGACACATCGTGGGAGCCAACAGAATCCTGCCCCCCCACAGGTTCCTGCTTCAGACCTGGACCCTTAGAGTTATTAGCTCATGTTTCCTCTGTTCTGTTAAATCTCATGTGCAGAAATTGAGTATTTTGGCTTTTACATACTGTGTGGTTACTGGACAAGGGTATTATCTTTCTCTCTCTCTTTCTCTCTCCCTCTCATTTTTGCATCACTAATTTCTCCAAAAGTGTAGTAGCTACAATAAGGATGATCTTAATATGCAATGGTTCCCTCAAATGGAGCTCCAGAGTAATGAGGGGGATTAATACAGAAAGAATATTGAATTTTTAGCATGGAATACACAGCTTTCTTTCATTGGTATACTCAAGATTCTAAATAACTGAAAAAATTCAAACAAATGTCATTTAGGGATTCCTTACATCAGACTACAGAAAGCAGAGGAAAGACACATCATTACAAACAAGCAACCAAGTCAGCAACATGAGCACTTGTGGCAACCCTACAAGTCAAGATTTAAACCTTCCAGAACTGTAAGCCAGTTCAGTCCTTAATACAGATGGATGAGGAGCAATGACGTCATGCACAGATACATACCCTGGAGACTCAAAAGCATATCACAGAAGCACTCCGATTTTCACTGATGAGCTTCCTTCAAGGACCTAATGTGGCTGACTTATTTCATTTTGTTTCCCTCACTGTCAGTTGCTGTTAATACATATCGTTGCCTCTGCTTTCACCTTAAATAATGAGCACTAGTTTGATAAATTTTTTTCCCTTTAAATATATTTTCTCAGAAACAAAACAATATATTTTATATTCCTTGGGATAGAATAGACAAATTGGGCCTCTAAAAGTTTAAATTAATTAAAAATTAATTTCCCAATTAATTTCAGAAAAGTAACAATCACTTAGGTAAATATAAAATAAGAAAATTAAGAATTTCTGGGAAAAATGCATTACTACTTATGCTTTCAATGTGGTATTTATATGAGGAAAATTTTTGTTGTTGAATTGGTGACAAGGAACTATAAGAGATTCAGCTGTAGATTAAATTAATGGTCTTGATTACTGGGAAGAACAGTGAGAAATGAAATGAAATTGATTACAAAGACAACCCTTAATACTTTTAAGCAATTTAAATAATTTATACATTTTATATATAATGACATTTAAAATGTTTATGTCACGTGGTGTGTTTTTATCGACATTACTCAGAACACTTAGATTGGTTTAATAATTTTGGTCTAAAAATAACTATATATATTTTTTCAGATTATCTTATAATGTAGAAAATAATGGTTGTATAATATTCTGGTATGTAAGTCTTGGCTTTATTTTGGCTTAAACATCTGAGTTATGTTGGACTTCTTAAATTTCTTATACTGGTTGTAGCAGCTAAATAAGGAAACATATTCAGGAAGATTTCAATGTCATTGAAAAAATCATTTAAATTTATGTGTTGAAGTATATTAAATATACTAGTGAAGTACATTAAATATACTAATATCTTTAAAGAGGAATGAATACTTGTAATTCTAGAAACCAGATGACTCAATTATTCCGCTTACAATTTCTGGTAAATATTTTTAGGTGTCATCTAATATGTGATTCCATAAATACGAATATATGATTCCAACATTCTCATGTTCCATCATGTGTCAGCTTAAATTACAAATTCAACATCTAGAGTTAAATTTAAATCTTTGACTAACATTAAATTGATTTAATTAACGAATCATCTTTGGTTGCCTGCAAATTCTCTCTGTCTTTGTGCTTCCCATTTGCCCTGATTTCCTGATAGGTTGGCTGACAACAGTGCTTTCGTTGCGGAATGCTGTTGTTTTCTGGGTTCACAGATTTCTGGGTTCACCTATTTTGTAGGTTTGTGGCTGGTGCTGTGGCTATTCTTATGTGTCCGCTTGACAAGAGTTCAGTAGCGTGGCTTCTGTTTTCACTGCTCTGACACGGCAGAATCATAACCTTAATGCTGCGCACTGCACAGCCTCTGAAACCTTCTCAATCGCCTCCTTGCTTCTCGTTACACATTCATTTTCGCATGGCCCTTGCTTTTTATCACAGCAAGCACCAAAATCCAGCTTTGCACAGAAATGATATCATTGAAAAGATTGTAGGATAATCTAATGTTGGCAGATTTTACTATGTAAATTACACCTCAATAAAGCTTACTTTTAACAAAAAAGGACAAACAAAACCAAATGTTGACAGGATGGAGAGCACTGGAAATTCTTATTCATTTCTGGAAAGTGTATAAAAAAGTTCTACAGGTTGGAAGAAAATTTGGCAGCATCAGCTGAGGGTCATCCATACACAGTTACATGCTGTGGCCCAGAAATCGCACTTTTAGCTGTGCTACACCTTTGACCTGTGCTCTCCAATATGATAGGGACAAGCCACATGTAGCTACTGAACACTTGAAAGTTGCTAGGGCCACAGGGTGTAAGGATACTAGTCTGATGTAGTAAGTCTCCTAAAGCGTTAAAATAGATTAAACTAGAAAAATCAAAATTCCTTGTGACAGGTTTGAAAACTAATAAAGGGAAACATCACTAAAATGAAGTCGGGAGACCAGAAGTGGGAGCTCTCATGGGGTACCACTCAAGTTCAAAGACAGGAAGTGTCGTCAATTACAGACCCAGACAGAAGAAGCATCAATAGGAAAGAATCATGGATTACAGGCCCCAACAGAAAAACATGTACCTTGCATCTCCTGCAGGAAACCAGCAACTTGGCAATGAGAAACCATCATCACCCTGAACTTTCACTTTTCTTCAAAGGGCTTGGTTTCAAAACAACCTCCCTCAGCTTCCTCCTCTTTCTGTTAAGTAAGGTTCCTTCCTGTCTTCTGTTTGTGGGACTTGCCTATGGCTTTTGCTATAGCTTGCTTGTCCTGAATTGCAATTCTTCCGCTATTCCTGAATAAACCTTTTTTGCTGGAAAAAAACAAAAAAAATCGCAACTTTTATATTTATAAAGTTTTTACATTTATTTTGCTTCTTTGTTTTTCGCTGCGGTGGGTCTCCGTTGCTCGGCTACCGCTTTCTCTAGTTGCAGTGATTGGGGCCTACTCTTCATCGTGGTGGCTTCTTTTGTGGCAGAGCATGGGATCTCAGCGCACAGGCGTCAGTAGTTGTGGCATGAGGGCTCAGTAGTTGTGGCTCACGGGCTCTAGAGCGTAGGCTCAGTGGCTGGGGTGCACGGGCTTAGTTGCTCCACAACACGTGGGATCTTCCCAGACCAGGGCTTGACGCCCTGTCCCCTGCCTTGGCAGGCGGATTCTTAACCAATGTGCAACCAGGGAAGCCCCCAAAAGTATTATTTTTAAAGTCAGCACTGGCATTATTCTGCTGGAATGGGGTGCCCTAGAAAAATGTGTATTTTAACCAAAAGTCAAAAAAAATGTTCATACCTTTTCAGAATATCCTCAACTGGAAACAAGTGAAATGTCCAACGGTAGAAATCTATGTAGAGTTATATTCTTACAAGGAATACACACAGAGACAAAGAAGTACGTGAAAAATAGGGTTAAATTTCATAGACATAATGTTGAGTGAAAGAAGTCAGACCCATGCCCCTCCAGGCCCCCAAACCCAGTGCACACCCTGTGATCCAATTTATGTGAAAGTAACAGGCAGAGAGGTTGGGAGGGGTATGTGCATGATTCCTCTGAGCTCTTGCATGGGAAGAGTCATGAGGAAGCCTTTTGTGGTCCGGTCATATTCCATACCTTAGTTATTCAGGTTGCTTCATCAGTTATTCACGTTGGTGTACACTGGTAATGCTTTGGGAACTGTACACGCTTTGTACTTTATGCATATTATGCATCAGTTTTTAAAAATTTAATGCCACTTGGTTATTGTTAAAGGGATGTTGATACTTTTTCTTCGGCTTTATCCTGGGCTAGGAGGAAAAGTAGGTTCAAAGTACTTACTGGGATATTTTTGGTGTCCTCAGATTTCTGGCTTCCCTTCAGTATCGGATGTCTGACTACTTACTTGTATGTTGCTCACAACCATGACCCTAAGCTGACATTTCACTGTTAATACTGCGGCAAAGAGAGAAGCAAGAGTTCATGATCAAATCTTGCTCTGTTAAGAATCAACATGAGTCAAGGAAGGGGGAGGGTATATGAAATTGAGAAATTCTGATGAGGAAAGTAGTTCAAATAGCCTTAAGTAACTCAGAGGTGCCAAAGGGAGGACACTGGCAGGTCGTCCACAAAGAACAGCCGCCACATTCACGTCACCACTAAACTCTGAAGAATTTTTGGAGCCTCCACACATAGCCAAAAGCGTTTACCTGATTAGTTCGGAACGTCACGAGATTAACCCGTCCAGACTAGGTGTTTGATGGCTTTCCGCTCTCTGTTCCTCAAGGAAAGGGAAAACTCCCCTTTCTCAGGCGTTGTGTGTGTGTGTGTGCGTGTGCGTGTGTGTGTGTGTGTGTGTGTGTGTGTTTCCTCTCTTCTCTTTTCTGGCTGTTTTATAAATCCTGTCTTTTTTAATGACAACATCCTAATAACTGTCTCCCATTTTTATTAGGAACCATGTGAGCTAACTCAATCAAAATCACTTTACTACTTGAAGTAAGTCAGAAAGAGGGAAAGAAATATCGTATATTAATGCATATATGTGGAACCTAGAAAAATGGTACAGATGAACCGGTTTGCAGAGCAGAAAGAGAGACACAGCTGTAGAGAACAAACATATGGACACCAACGCAGAGAAAGTGGCAGAGGGGTTCGTGGTGCTGGGGTGAATTGGGAGATTGGGATTGACATATATACATTAATATGTATAAAATTGCTAATAAGAACCTGCTGTATAAAAAATAAAGAAAATTCAAAAATAATCTCTTTACCACTAATGTTGAAGTATGATTCTCATGTTCACATCTGTATACACTCTATTGGTAGCTTTGAAATGTATTCTTGGGTGGAGACTGCCATGGAAAGGGAAAGTTTAGGCCTTACATTGTTGGAAGATAGGTCCTTCTTAGTCTTTAAATAGACAGTTTCCAGTTAGTATGTGTTTAACAAGCTCATCGTCATTCTCTCTGCGTCTAACGTCGTGGCTTCTCCAAAGGTCCTGTTTACTCTTTCTCCTCTTCTTCTTCTTCATTTCGTTAATTAGTTTGGGGAGTTTTGTAGGCCTACCTTTCAATCTTCTTTTCCTTTTGAAATCTTGGAGGTTGAACAAGGAAGGGATGCAAATCTCAGTGAAGTTTTCTCAGTTACCCATGAGCATGGTGGCCAAGGGGAAGGGCTCTGGAGGCAAAGTGCCTGGGTCTGAGTGCTGGCTCTCACTGTCACGGGGGTGAGGCACTGATAAGGTTAGCTCAGCTTTTCAGTGCCTCAGTGTTCTCATCTGCAACAAGGGGTGGTAAAGTCCTACACTGTCCTCAGGGCTGTTATGTGGACTTAGTAAGTTATTCCAGAGTAAAGCACTGAGGAACAGTGCTGGTCACTCAGTAAAGCTCGAGAAAGCTGCTATTATCCTTATTGTGAAGTCTTTTATTTCCCCTTCTAACTGTACCACTGCTGACCTTCAACATTCCCCAGAACAAATTACGATTGTTTAGCTGACCTCTTCTCCCTCATATAAGTGACCTGCATCTGGAAAACTGGTTGGTGTGGATGGTGATCTAACTGGTGATCTAAAGGCAGTGGGGGACTGGATCCAGCTTCATCAGCTTCTTGGACCCTGGGCAGGCATGACGAGTGTTTAGCTCATGGTAGACAATCTCTTGCACATGTTTCTATAGCAAGAGCTTTTCATAGATAGTCAGACATACCTTTAGTATTATAAGAAAAGTGCAAGTATGTACCAGTGACCTGTCTTTTTGGTTGTTGTTGTTTGAAGAAATCAGAGGAAGAAAATAGAATTTACCTGGAAGTTGTAGATTTCCTCCTTCAGTTAAGACGGGGTGTTTGTAGCAAGCTAGCATTCACCCTGAAAACAAGTAAGTGAAGTGTGGATTAAAGGAATTCTGTTTGAAGCCTTTGGAGAAATGCAGCTGGGACCCACAGGATCAGCTCCAGAGAGAGAGAAGCTCACTGGAATGAACCTAATTCTCTACTTTTCCCCCTTAGGCCCAAAGGGCACTTGCGCGAACCCCCGGCTCCCGCGGCTTCTGGGAGCTGAGGAGTCAGCGGGGCGACCCCTGCACTCGGGGGCATAGCTGTGGATCCGAGGACTCTGCGGTCGGTGCGGGAGCCCAAAGGCCGACTGTGGGAGGCTCGGGGGTCCTCCCTTCTGGGCAGGCTCGGAACCCTAAAAGCAGGACCTCTTGGAAGCCGCAGACTCCTTGCCTGAGAGGTCTTGGGGCTTCAAGGCCCATTCTTCAGTTTAAAAAGTTGGCGAGTAGGGCAGTGCTGGCAGGACATACGGATTTCAGGGATGTGTCACTAAACTGTAGCACCGGCACTGTTTCCGTAGTGTAGTGGTTATCACGTTCGCCTCACACGCGAAAGGTCCCCGGTTCGAAACCGGGCGGAAACAAACGTTCTTCCTTTCTGAAACTTTTACCTTCCCTTTCAAAAAACAAAACGGCCGAAAGGCAGGGGCTGAGGCAGCGGGCGCAGCTGCATTTTTCCATCCCCAAGGTACAGGCCAGGAGTTCCGTTGTTGCCTGAGAGCCTGCTCAGCGCTAGGAGCCAGCCCTCCTTTCTCCGCTCTGAGTCACTGCGGAGTCCAGGCCACAGCCAGCTGACCCAAGTGCGCAAAGGACAAGGCTGACTTCGGCTCATTTTTACATCCGGAAATCCCCTCACCTCCTAAGCAGGCGCCTAAGTCTCTTGCACATGTTCACGCGAGTTATGGCTCTGGAAACCAAGGAGTTCATCCCCGGCTTGGCTTCACACAAGTTCATCCCTTCACACTTGGCTTTCCCCCACCTCGCCACACTTACGCAACAGTTTGATTTGCGTGACGGAACAAAAGAGACCGAACCCAACTGTGCACCGGGGACTCGAGCCAAAGACACGGAAATGAACAATGTCAGGCTCCACGAACTGAGCTGGTCGCGGAGGGGAAGGAGCCCGTACCGGTGCCGTTAACCAGGAGAGCCCCCAGAGCCAGAGAAGACATCAGGAAGTGAACGGATCCGCCCATCACCTGCTGACATCGCAGTCGGCACCTGACTCAAGAGAAAACCGAGCTTCAGAAAGAGAGCATGACCTTGGCTCAGCAGCACAGAGCACTGAAGCTAGACCAGGACGGACCTTGTGTCCTGTGTCAGAGCCCACAGCGTCGCCCAAGACTGCAGATGTGAAGGGTGAGGAGCAGCCGGGCAAGGGCTGGGAGCCTTGCACAGCTGCATTCAGCCCTGGGCTTCTGGGAGATCTCCGTTCCAGCTCTCCGGGTCTCTGAAGTGTAATCTTTACTTTTACAGTTTTCATCTGGAGACTCGAAGTCGCGGCTCCTCAATGGTTCCCTGGTGGTCTAGTGGCTAGGATTCGGCGCTTTCACCGCTGCGGCCCGGGTTCGATTCCCGGTCAGGGAAGCCTTTTTTTCTTTCTTTTTTTTTTTTTCTTTTTTTTCCCCTTCAGCATCTCCACTGGCAGGAGCCTTCCTCTTCCTGCCCCGACCAGAGCTGTGTTTATTTCAAGGTTCAGATGCAGAAGAGCTTCTGCACTGAGTCCCCAAATGCCGGTGAGTCCTGGCCTCAGGGTCCTTGACATCGCGCAGGCTGGAGGAGGGGAGATGTAAAGAACAGCCTGGGCTGGCCAGCTCTCGCCTCCGCTCTTTTCTCCCTGCATGTTACAAACCCGAAGGCTTATTTACAGAGTTTTCATCCCAAGAGCATCGGGGACTCGAGTTCCAAAAATTCATGAAAAACCAAAACCAATACCCTTTGAAACATACAGAAAAGTTGCAAGAGTAATAACATCGTATATTCTATACCTAAGTGCACAGTAAACATTTTCCCACGTTGGGTTTCTCACTCTCTCTCCGTATATAAGAATGGCGACACCACATGAGAGTTCCTTGCAGACATCTCCACTCAAGATTGCTCCTTTCGTTTGGCGTGTCTCTCAAAGCTAGCTTCTGCGGGACTTGTCCTCCAAGACCAGGGGAAGCGTTTGTCCTCGCGGGGACGCCCCCTTGCCCTTTCAGGAACCTGAAATCCGTTCTCTTCAGGCTGTAGAGAAGCTTTAGGAGGAGTTTTATTCAGCTCCCCCCGAAGTGCAGGCCAGACACGTTCTGTGCTAGTAGGAATCCCCCCGGACCGGTTGCCCTCCGGTCTCCTCCCGGTTGCCTTGGCGGGCAGTGGGGTCTTGGGTCAGCCTGAGCGCTGGAACCGCCTACCTGGGGAAAGGCCCTTCAGGGAAGTGCAGCTGCCCCTTGGCTGTTGCCTGTATCTCTGTGCCCTGCAGGGAGTGTAAAGGGTTCTGACAGGACACAAAGGTGACGAATCCTTCCCTGTAATGAGTGGGAGGATGAGAGGAGCAGATGGGAAATGCATCAAAGGCAGGGGGAGTATTCTCAAGGGCTTGTCAGAATTGTCTGCATGGGTGGCTGCCCTATGATACTAGTGCTTAGTGTTGTCTTTTCCTGACTTTGACCCAGTCTCAGGTCCAGTGTGATTAAGTGCTCTAAACCGTCCGTTTTTCTGAGGCTGTGCAACTGGTACAATTTTCCTGCGAGAAAGACGCACATCCTAGGAATTAGTAAGTGTCTACTCCACAGAGAGTCCAGAAGAGTCACGTGCTGCTGTCTCTGTGGCGCAGTGGGTTAGCGCAATCAGCTGTTAATGGGAAGGTGTGTGGTTCGAGCCCACCCAGGGACGGTGGGAAAGGTGTTAGAACCCATTCAGGGTTTTCCGTGTTGATTACCATTCCCGGTGTTCCATGCTGATTATTACCTGTACATCTGCTCCCAGAAAGTTTACGGAACTGCGTTTGGGGTCCTGTCCACCTCACGACTGCTGCCAGTCTTGGGCCACACTCCCCTTCCCAGCTCTATTGTCTGTCGTCTCTATTGGACTCTATACTTGCCTAACCTACGGCCTCCTGAAAGAGATCCAGGAATCCACGGTCTGGTGGGATAGTCTTTATTCGGCCAAGTCTATATTCTTGGACAAGAAAGTCATATTTTATGTGTCCTAAACTTTTAATCTGTGAACATTAGTAATTGTTCTATGAATGATGTTAGCAGTGAACTCATCATCATAATTCTCCTCTGCATTATTTTTGATAAAGGCCTTTCTTCCATGGTTGTGTATTACTTGGTTTCATGGTTTCACGATGACGAATATGCTGCAACCATCATTATCGTACACACACCTCTGACACTCGTGCAAGTGTTTCTATAGCGTAGAGACCTGGAAGTGCAAGTGGTACCTTTAGTGTTTCTATGCTTCTAATGTTGGTAAATGCTTCAAATTTTCCTTCCACAGAAGTGAGACTGAATCATATTCCATCTTATTTTCCAGTCTTTCAATGTCCCTTTCTTCATTTATTTGCCAACACAGCAATCTTTGTATACATCTCTCTAAGATAGTCTAACTAATAAAGGGAGCAGTGCCCTCCCGACATAACTAAGGGGAAGGACAACAGAGGGACATTGTGGGCATTACACAGAGATGTTCTATTGCATATGTTCGAAAGCTAAACATTCAATATTTTTAAAATCCTCCAATAATTGTAATTGTTCGCTCTGCTGACCTAGTCAACAGGGTCCCGAGAAGACTACCCAGAATGACCTCTTTGATAACGTCCTGCCAAGCAACTTATCCAAAGAGAAGAATCTCGCTGATCCCAGAGGTTTTATCCTTCTCACCTTTTCTCTTTTATTTATAAATTTTGGTTATATTTAATTTGATGAAAACAATGTAATGCCTCTCCTTCCTCGTATAAAATGGGGAATTAGCATGGGAATAAGTGTTTCTATGTTATTCCTTGTCAGTTGTTTGTTTGTTTCTGTGTTTTTTGGCTGTGACTATAAAAATTAGCCCATCTAAGGCACATCGTGGGAGCCAACAGAATCCTGCCCCCCCCACAGGTTCCTGCTTCAGACCTGGACCCTTAGAGTTATTAGCTCATGTTTGCTCTGTTCTGTTAAATCTCATGTGCAGAAATTGAGCATTTTGGCTTTTTCATACTGTGTGTTTACTGGACAAGGATTTTCTCTCTCTCTCTCTCTCTCTCCCTCTCATATGTTCATCATTAATTTCTCCTCTCAGTGCGGGATTCTGGTTTTAATTTTAGGAAGTGAACTTCTGGAGATAATCCCTGTTGGGTGGTGGTTTACAGGGATCTATTCCCTGTTAGGTAGAAGATGACAGCTAATCTGGACCATGAGCCTTTCTTGTCTGACGTTTGTCCTGAGGATTCTGGTACTTCCTGGTATGTGACACCGCAGCAGTGAGAAGCTGTCCACCTCTTGTCTTTCCTCTATTTGGTAAAAACCGCGTGGGCCAAGGCAATCCTTGTCAATAACTGCAAAAGTGTAGTAGCTACAATAAGGATGATCTTTACATGCAATGTTTCCCTCATAAGGAGCTCCACAGTAATAAGGGGATTAATACAGGAAGAATATTGAATTTTTAGCATGGAATAGGCAGCTTTCTTTCATTGGTATTCCCAAGTTTCTAAATAACTGAAAAAATTCAAACAAATGTCCTTTAGAGATTGCTTACATCACACTACAGAAAGCACAGGAAAGACACATCATTACAAACAAGCAACAAAGTCAGCAACATGAGCACTTGTGGCAACCGTACAAGTCAAGATTTAAACCTTCCAGAACTGTAAGCCAGTTCAGTCCTTAATACAGATGGATAAGGAGCAATGATGTCATGCACAGATACATGCCCTGGAGACTCAAAAGCATATCACGGAAGTACTCCGATTTTCATTAATGAGCTTCCTTCAAGGACCTAATGTGGCTGACTTATTTCATTTTGTTTCCCTCACTGTCAGTTGCTGTTAATACATATCGTTGCCTCTGCTTTCACCTTACATAATGGCCACTAGTTTGATGAATTTTTTTCCCCTTTAAATATATTTTCTCAGAAACTAAACAATATACTTTCTATTCCTTGGGAGAGAATAGACAAATTGGGCCTCTAAAATTTTTAATTAATTAAAAATTAATTCCGCAATTAATTTCAGAACAGTAATAATCACTTATATAAATTTAAAATAAGAAAATTAAGAATTTCTGGGAAAAATGCATTACTACTTATGCTTTCAATGTGGTACTTATATAAGGAAAAATTTTGTTGTTGCATTGGTGACAAGGAACAATAACAGATTTAGCTGTAGATTAAATTAATGGTCTTGATTACTTGGAAGAACAGTGAGAAATGAAATGAAATTTTTTACAAAGATGACCCTTAATACTTTTAAGCAATTTAAATAATTTATACATTTTATATATAATGACATTTAAAATGTTTATGTCCTGTGGTATGTTTTTATCGAGGTTACCCAGAAAACTTAGATAGGTTTAATAATTTTGGTCTAAAAACGACTATATATATATTTTCGGATTATCTTATAACGTAGAACATAATGGTGATATAACATTCTGGTGTGTAAGTCTTGGCTTTATTTTGTCTTGAACATCTGAGTTAAGTTGTTCTTCCTAAATTTCTTATACTGGTTGTACCGGTTAAATAAGAAAACATATTCAGTAAGATTTCAACATCTAATCATTTAAATTTATGTGTTGAAGTATATTAAATATACTAGTCAAGTACATTAAATATACTAATGTCTTTAAAGAGGAATGAATACTTGTAATTCTAGACACCAGATGAATCAATTATTCCGCTTACAATTTCTGGTAAATATTTTTAGGTGTCATCTTATATGTGATTCCATATATATGAATATATGATTCCAACATTCTCATGTTCCAACATGTGTCAGCTTAAATTACAAAGAAGAAGAAGCATCAATAGGAAAGAATCATTGATTACAGGTCCCAAAAGAAAAACATGCACGTTGCATCTCCTGCAAGAAATCAGCAACTTGGCAATGAGAAACTGTCATCACCCTGAACTTTCACTTTTCTCCAATGGGCTTGGGTTCACAACAACCTCCCTCAGCTTCCTCCTCTTTCTCTGTAAAGTAAGCTTCTTTCCTGTCCTTTGTTTGTGGGACTTGCCTATGGCTTTTGCTATAGCTTTCTTGTCCTGAATTGCAATTCTTCCGCTCTTCCTGAATAAACCCTTTTGGCTGGAAAAAAACAAAAAACAAGCCCCCCACAACTTTTATATATTTTTATATTTATAAATTTTTTATATTTAATTTGCTTATTTGTTTTTGGCTGCGATGGGTCTCCATTGCTGGGCGAGGGCTTTCTCTAGGTGCAGTGGTTGGGGCTACTCCTCATCGTGGTGGCTTCTCTTGTTTCGGAGCATGGGCTCTTGGCGTGCAGGCGTCAGTAGTTGTTGCATGAGGGCTCAGTCGTTGTGGCTCACGGGCTCTACAGTGTAGGCTCAGTAGCTGGGGTGCACGGGCTTAGTTGTTACACAGCACGTGGGATCTTCCCGGACAAGGGCTCGACCCCGTGTCCCCTGCCTTGGCAGGTGGATTCTTAACCAATGTGCAACCAGGGAAGCCCCCAAAAGTATTATTTTTAAAGTTAACAGTGGCATTATTCTGCTGGAATGGGGTGCCTTAGAAAAATGTGTATGTCCACCAAAATCACAAAGAAATTTTTGTACCATTTCAGAATATCATCAACTGGAAACAACTGAAATGTCCAACAGTAGAAATCTATGGAGAGTTATATTCTTACAAGGACTACACACAGAGACAAAGAACTACGTGAAAAATAGGGTTAAATTTCATAGACATAATGTGGAGTGAAAGAAGTCAGACCCATGCCCCTCCAGGCCCCCAAACCCAGTGCACACCCTGTGATCCAATTTATGTGAAAGTAACAGGCAGAGAGGTTGGGAGGGGTATGTGTGTGATTCCTCTGAGCTCTTGCATGGGAAGAGTCATGAGGAAGCCTTTTGTGGTCTGGTCATTTTCCATACCTTAGTTATTCAGGTTGCTTCATCAGTTATTCACGTTGGTGTACACTGGTAATGCTTTGGGAACTGTACACGCTTTGTACTTTATGCATATTATGCATCAGTTTTTAAAGGTTTAATGCCACTTGGTTATTGTTAAAGTGATGTTGATACTTTTTCGTCAGCTTTGTCCTGGGCTAGGAGGAAAAGTAAGTTCAAAGTACTTACTGGGATATTTTTGCTGTCCTCAGATTTCTGGCTTCCCTTCAGTATCGGATGTCTGACTACTTACTTGTATGTTGCTCACAACCATGACCCTAAGCTGACATTCCACTGTTCATACTGCGGCAAAGAGAGAAGCAAGTGTTCATGATCAAATCTTGCTCTGTTAAGAATCAATATGAGTCAAGGAAGGGGGAGGGTATATGAAATTGAGAAATTCTGATGAGGATAGTAGTTCAATTAGGCTTAAGTAACTCAGAGGTGCCAAAGGGAGGACACTGGCAGGTCGTCCACAAAGAACAGCCGCCACATTCACGTCACCACTAAACTCTGAAGAATTTTTGGAGCCTCCACACATAGCCAAAAGCGTTTACCTTGTTAGTTCAGAACGTCACTAGATTAACCCGTCCAGACTAGGTGTTTGATGGCTTTCAGCTATCTGTTCCTCAAGGAAAGGGAAAACTCCCTTCTCATGTTTTGTGTGTGTGTTTGTGTGTGTGTGTGTGTGTGTGTGTGTGTGTGTGTGCGTGTGTGAGTGTACGTGCTTTCCCTCTCTTCTCTTCTCTGGCTCTTTTATAAATCCTGTCTTTTTTAATGACAACATCCTAATAAGTGTTTCCAATTTTTATTAGGATCCATGTGAGCTAACTCATTCAAAGTCTCTTTACTACTTGAAGTAAGTCAGAAAGAGGAAAACAAATATCGTATATTAATTCATATATGTGGATGCTAGAAAAATGGTTCAGATGAACCAGTTTGCAGGGCAGAGAGAGAGACACAGCTGTAGGGAACAAACTTATGGACACGGGGAAAGTGGCAGAGGGGCTCGTGGTGGTGGGGTGAATTGGGAGATTGGGATTGACATATATATACTAATATGTATAAAATTACTAATAAGAACCTTCAGTATAAAAAATAAACAAAATTCAAAAATAATCTCTTTACAACTATTGTTGAAGTATGATTTTTATATTCACATCTGTACACACTATATTGGTAGCTTTGAAATGTATACCTGGGTGGAGACTGCCATGGAAAGGGAAAGTTTAGGCCTTAAGTTGTTGTAAGATAGGTCCTTCTTAGTCTTTAAATAGACAGTTTCCAGTTAGTATGTGTTTAACAGGCTCATCGTCATTCTCTCTGCTTCTAACGTCGTGGCTTCTCCGAAGGTCCTGTTTACTCTTTCTCCTCTTCTTCTTCTTCATTTCATTAATTAGTTTGGGAGTTTTGTAGGCCTACCTTTCAATCTTCTTTTCCTTTTGAAATCTTGGAGGTTGAACAAGGAAGGGATGCAAATCTCAGTGAAGTTTCCTCAGATACCCGTGAGCATGGTGGCCAAGGGGAAGGGCTCTGGAGGCAAAGTGCCTGGGTCTGAGTGCTGGCTCTCACAGTCACGGGGGTGAGACCCTGAAAAGATTAGCTCAGCGTTTCAGTGCCTCAGTGTTCTCATCTGCAACAAGGGGTGGTAAAGTCCTACACTGTCCTCCAGGGTTGTTATGTGGACTTAGTAAGTTATTTTACAGTAAAGCTCTGGGGAACACTGCTGCTCACTCAGTAAAGCTCGAGAAAGCTGCTGTTATCCTTATATTGTGAAGTCTTTTATTTCCCCTTCTAACTGTACCACTGCTGACCTTCAACATTCCCCAGAAAAAACTACAGTTGTTTAAATGTTTAGCTGACCTCTTCTCCTTCATATTAGTGACCTGCACCTGGAAAACTGGTTGGTTTGGATGGTGATCTAACTGGTGATCTAAAGGCAGTGGGGCACTGAATCCAGCTTCATCAGATTCTTGGACCCTGGGCAGGCATGACGATTGTTTAGCTCATGGTAGACAATCTCTTGCACATGTATCTATAGCAAGAGCTTTTCATAGATAGACATATCTCAAGCATTAGAAGAAAAGTGCAAGTATGTACCAGTGACCTGTCTCTTTGGTTGTTGTTGTTTGAAGAAATCAGAGGAAGAAAATAGAATTTACCTGGAAGTTGCAGATTTCCTCCTTCAGTTATGACGGGGTGTTTCTAGAAAGGTAGCATTCACGTTGAAAACGACTAAGTCAAGTGTGGATTAAAGGAATTCTGTTTGAAGGCTTCGGCGAAATGCAGCTAGGACCCACAGGTTCAGCTCCAGAGAGAGAGAAGCTCACTGGAATGAACCTAATTCTCTACCTTTTCCCCTTAGGCCCAAAGGGCACTTGCGCGAACCCCCGGCTCCCGCGGCTTCTGGGAGCTGAGGAGTCAGCGGGGGCGACCCTGCACTCGGGGGCATAGCTGTGGATCCGAGGACTCTGCGGTCGGTGCGGGAGCCCAAAGGCCGACTGTGGGAGGCTCGGGGGTCCTCCCTTTGGGGCAGGCTCGGAACCCTAAAACCAGGGCCTCTAGGAAGCCGCAGTCTCCTTGCCTGAGAGGTCTTGGGGCTTCAAGGTTCATTCTTCAGTTTGAAAAGTTGGCGACTAGGATAGTGGTGGCAGGACCTACGGATTTCAGGGATGTGTCACTAGGCTGTAGCATCTGCCGTGTTTCCGTAGTGTAGCGGTTATCACGTTCGCCTCACACGCGAAAGGTCCCCGGTTCGAAACCGGGTGGAAACAAACGTTCTTCCTTTCTGAGACTTGTACCTTCCCTTTCAAAAAAGGAAAACAGCCGAAAGGCAGGGGCTGAGGCAGCGGGCGCAGCTGCATTTTCCATCCCCAAAGGACAGGCCAGGAGTTCCGTTGTTGCCTGAGAGCCTGCTCAGCGCCAGGAGCCAGCCCTCCTTTCTCCGCTCTGAGTCACTGCGGAGTCCAGGCCACAGCCAGCTGACCCAAGCGCGCAAAGGACAAGGCTGACTTCGGCTCATTTTTACATCCGGAAATCCCCTCACCTCCTAAGCAGGCGCCTAAATCTCTTGCAAATGTTCACGCGAGTTATGTCTCTGGAAACCAAGGAGTTCATCCCTGGCTTGGCTTCACACAAGTTCATCCCTTCACACTTGGCTTTCCCCCACCTCGGCACACTTACGCAACAGTTTGATTTGCGTGACGGAACAAAAGAGACCGAACCCAACTGTGCACCGGGGACTCGAGCCAAAGACACAGAAATAAACAATGTCAGGCTCCACGAACTGAGCTGGTCGCGGAGGGGAAGGAGCCCGTACCGTTGCCGTTAACCAGGAGAGCCCCCGGAGCCAGGGCAGACATCAGGAAGTGGACGGATCCGCCCATCACCTGTTGACATCCCAGTCGGCACCTGACTCAAGAGAAAACCGAGGTTCAGAGAGCATGACCTTGGCTCGGCAGCACAGAGCACTGAAGCTAGACCAGGACGGACCTTGTGTCCTGTGTCAGAGCCCACAGCGTCGCCCAAGACTGCAGATGTGAAGGGTGATGAGCAGCCAGGCAAGGGCTGGGAGCCTTGCACAGCTGCATTCAGCCCTGGGCTTCTGGGAAATTTCCGTTCCTGCTCTCCGGGTCTCTGAAGTGTAATCTTTACTTTTAAATTTTTCATTTGGAGACGCTAAGTCGAGGCACCTCAGGGGTTCCCTGGTGGTCTAGTGGCTAGGATTCGGCGCTTTCACCGCTGCGGCCCGGGTTCGATTCCCGGTCAGGGAAGCCTTTTTTCTTTTTCTTTTTCTTTTTTTTTTTTTTTGTTTCCTTTTTTTTCCCCTTCAGCATCTCCACTGGCAGGAGTCTTCCTCTTCCTGCCCCGACCAGAGCTGTGTTTTATTTCAAGGTTCAGATGCAGAAGAGCTTCTGCACTGAGTCCCCAAATGCCGGTGAGTCCCGGCCTCAGGGTCCTTGACATCGCGCAGGCTGGAAGAGATGGGATGTAATGAACAGCCTGGGCTGGTCAGCTCTCCCCTCGGCACTTTTCTCCCTGCATGTTACAAACCCGGAGACTTATTTACAGAGTTTTCATCCCAAGAGCATCGGGGACTCGAGTTCATTGAAAACCAAAACGAAAACCCTTTGAAACATACAAAAAAGTTGCAAGAGTAATAACATCCTATATTCTATACGTAAGTGCACAGTAAACATTTTCCCACGTTGGGTTTCTCACTCTCTCTCCGTATATAAGAATGGCGACACCACTTGAGAGTTCCTTGCAGACATCTCCACTCAAGATTGCTCCTTTCGTTTGGCGTGTCTCTCAAAGCCAGCTTCTGCGGGACTTGTCCTCCAAGACCAGGGGAAGCCTTTGTCCTCGTGGGGATGCCCCCTTGCCCTTTCAGGAACCTGAAATCCGTTCTCTTCAGGCTGTAGAGAAGCTTCAGGAGGAGTTTTATTCAGCTCCCCCCGAAGTGCAGGCCAGACACGTTCTGTGCTAGTAGGAATCCCCCCGGACCGGCTGCCCTCCGGACTCCTCCCGGTTGCCTTGGCGGGCAGTGGGGTCTTGGGTCAGCCTGAGCGCTGGAACCGCCTACCTCGGGAAAGGCCCTTCAGGGAAGTGCAGCTGCCCCTTGGCTGTTGCCTGCATCTCTGTGCCCTGCAGGGAGCGTAAAGGGTTCTGACAGGACACAAAGGTGACGAATCCTTCCCTCTAGTGAGTGGGAGGATGAGAGGAGCAGATGGGAAATGCGTCAAAGGCAGGGGGAGTATTCTCAAGGGCTTGTCAGAATTGTCTGCATGGGTGGATGCCCTGTGATAATAGTGCTTAGTGTTGTCTTTTCCTGACCTTGACCCAGTCTCAGGTCCAGTGTGATTAACTCTCCAAACCGTCCGAATTTCCGAGGCTTTGGAATGGGTACCATTTTCCTGTGAGAACGGCGGCACATCCTGGGAATTCGTAAGTGTCTACTCCATAGAGAGTCCTGAAGAGACACGTGCTGCTGTCTCTGTGGCGCAGTGGCTTAGCGCGTTCGGTTGTCAATCGTGAAGGTTGGTGGTTCAAGCCCACCCAAGGACGTTGGGAGAGGTTTTAGAACCCATTCAGCGTTTTCCATGTTGATTACCATTCCCGGTGTTCCATGCTGATTATTACCTGCACATCTGCTCCCACAAAGTTTACCGAATGCAGTTCGGGGTCCTATCCACCTCACGACTATTGCCAGTCTTGGGCCACACTCCCCTTCCCAGCTCTATTGTCTGTCGTCTCTATTGGACTCTATACTTGCCTAATTTATGGCCTCCTGAAAGAGATCCAGGAATCCATGGTCTGGTGGGATAGTCTTTATTCGGCCAATTCTATAGACTTGGACAAGAAAGTCATATTTTATGTGTCTTAAACTTTTCATCTGTGAATGTTAGTAATTGTTCTATGAATGATGTTAGCAGTGAACTCATCATCATAATTCTCCTCTGCATTATTTTTGATAAACGCCTTTCTTCCATGGTTGTGTATTACTTGGTTTCATGGTTTCACGATGACGAATATGCTGCAACCATCATTATTGTACACACACCTCTGACCACTCGTGCAGGTGTTTCCATAGCGTAGAGACCTGGAAGTGCAAGTGCTACCTTTAGTGTTTCTAATGTTGGTAAATCCTTCAAATTTTCCTTCCACAGAATTGGGACTAAATCATATTCTATTTTATTTTCCAGTCTTTCAATGTCCCTTTCTTCATTTACTTGCCAACACAGCAATCTTTGTATACATCTCTCTAAGATAGTCTAACTAATAAAGGGAGCAGTGCCCTCCCGACATAACTAAGGGGAAGGACAACAGAGGGACATTGTGGGCATTACACAGAGATGTTCTATTGCATATGTTCGAAAGCTCAACATTCAATATTTTTAAAATCCTCCAATAACTGTAATTGTTCTCTCTGCTGACCTAGTCAACAGGGTCCAGAGAAGACTGTCCAGAATGACCTCTTTGATAAAGTCCTGCCAAGCAACTTATCCAAAGAGAAGAATCTCACTGATCCCAGAGGTTTTTTCCTTCTCCCCTTTTCTCTTTTATTTATAAATTTTGCTTATACTTTTAATTTGATGAAAACAATCTAATGTGTGCCCTTCCTCATATAAAAAGTGGAATTAGCATGGGAATAAGTGTTTCTATGTTATTCCTTGTCAGTTTTTTGTTTGTTTCTTTGTTTTTTTGGCTGTGACTTTAAAAATTATTCCATCTAAGACACATCGTGGGAGCCAACAGAATCCTGCCCCCCCACAGGTTCCTGCTTCAGACCTGGACCCTTAGAGTTATTAGCACATGTTTGCTCTGTTCTGTTAAATCTCATGTGCAGAAATTGAGTATTTTGGCTTTTTCATACTGTGTGGTTACTGGACAAGGATTTTTTTTCTCTCTCTCTCTGCCTCTCATTTGTGCATCACTAATTTCTCCTCTCAGTGCGGGATTCTGGTTTTAATTCTAGGAAGTGAACTTCTGGGAGTAATCCCTGTTGGGGGGTGGTTTACAGGGATCTATTCCCTGTTAGGTAGAAGGTGACAGCTAATCTGGACCATGAGTCTTTCTTGTCTGATGCTTGTCCTGAGGATTCTGGTATTTCCTGGTATGTGACACCACAGCAGTGAGAAGCTGTCCACCTCTTGTCTTTCCTCTATTTGGTAAAAACCGCCTGGGCCAAGACAATCCTTGTCAATAACTGCAAAAGTGTAGGAGCTACAATAAGGATGATCTTAATATGCAATGGTTCCCTCATAAGTGTAAGGTGGGATCTTAACAAAGGGCAGCACGAAACAGAGGAAAGCTTCAAGTGAGCTTTATTAGGGAGTGCTCCCGGAAGAGGTTCACCGGTCTGAGAGAAAGGGGCCAGAGAAGTCTCACCCGGGCGAGGGTTGGGCAAGATTTTATAGGGGAAGAAGGGAAAGAGGTGTGGTGAAACTGGGAGGGGGCAGGGTATTCCTTATTTGGTGGTCTTTTTGGGTATCCTGGGGGACAGTTTGTCCTGCCCCTCGAAAGGCGGGAAGGCTGGGCTGGGTTCAAAGTCCCCAGATCAGTTCCTGGAACTGGGTGGTCCAGAATGTCTCCAGGGCAGTTTCTGGAACTGCGTGGTTTGGAGAATTTTGATCTGATGCAACCTGTGAATCTGATTGCGTTCCCCTGCCTCGGGCCAGTTGGCCTTACAATAAGGAACTGCACATTAATAAGGGGGATTAATACAGGAAGAATACTGAACTTTTAGCATGGAATAGGCAGCTTTCTTTCATTGGTATACTCAGGTTTCTAAATAACTGAAAAAATTCAAACAAATGTCCTTTAGGGATTCCTTACATCAGACTACAGAAAGCAGAGGAAAGACATTTATACCATTAGAAACAAGCAACAAAATCAGCAACATGAGCACTTGTCGCAACTCTACAAGTCAAGATTTAAACCTTCCAGAACTGTAAGCCATTTCAGTCCTTAATACAGATGGATGAGGAGCAATGACGTCATGCACAGATACATACCCTGGAAACTCAAAAGCATATCACAGAAGTACTCCGATTTTCATTAATGAGCTTCCTTCAAGGACCTAATGTGGCTGACTTATTTCATTTTGTTTCCCTCACTGTCAGTTGCTGTTAATACATATCATTGCTTCTGCTTTCATGTTAAATAATGTCCACTAGTGTGATGAAATTTTTTCCCCTTTAAATATATTTTCTCAGAAACAAAACAATATACTTTCTATTCCTTGGGAGAGAATAGATGAATTTGGCCTCTAAAAATTTAAATTAATTAAAAATTAATTCCACAATTAATTTCAGAAAAGTAATAACCAGTTACATAATTTTAAAATAAGAAAATTAAGAATTACAGGGGAAAATGTTTTACTACTTATGCTTTCAATGTGGTACTTACATAAGGAAAAATTATATTGTTGAATTGGTGACAAGGAACAATAACCGATTAAGCTGTAGATTAAATTAATGGTCTTGATTACTTGGAAGAACAGTGAGAAACGAAATGAAATTGATGATAAAGATGGCCCTTAATACTTTTAAGCAATTTAAATAATTTATACATTTTATATATAATCACATTTAAAATGTTTATGTCATGTGTTGTGTTTTTATCGAGGTTACTTGGAAAACTTAGATTGGTTTAATAATTTTGGTCTAAAAACTACTATATAAACATTTTCATATTGTCTTATAATGTAGAAAATAACGGTGGTATAGTATTCTGGTATGTAAGTCTTGGCTTTACTTTGGCTTGAACATCTGAGATAAGTTGGACTTCCTAAATTTCCTATACTGGTTGTACCGGTTAAATAAGCAACATATCCAATACGTTTTCAACGTCTAAACATTTAAATTTATGTGTTGAAGTATATTAAATATGCTAGTCAAGTACATTAAGTATACTAATTTTTTAAAGAGGAATGAATACTTGTAATTCTAGAAACCAGACGACTCAATTATTCCACTTACAATTTTTGGTAAATATATTTAGGTTTCATCTAATATATGATTCCATATACACCAATATGTGATTCCAACATTCTCATGTTCTAACATGTGTCAGCTTAAATTACAAATTCAAGATTTACAGTTAACTTTAATCCTTTGACTAACATTAAATTGATTTAATTAACGAATCATCTTTGGTTGCCTGCAAATTCTCTCTGTCTTTGTGCTTCCCATTTGCCATGATTTCCTGATAGGTTGGCTGACAACAGCGCTTTCGTTGGGGAATGCTGTTGTTTTCTGGGTTCACATATATTTCTATAGTTTGTAGGTTTGCGGCTGGGGCTGTGGCTATTCTTATGTGTCCGCTTGACAAGAGTTCAGTAGCGTGGCTTGTGTTTTCACTGCTCTGACACGGCAGAATCATAACCTTAATGCTGCGCACTGCACAGCCTCTGAAACCTTCTCAATCGCCTCCTTGCTTCTCGTTACACATTCATTTTCGCATGGCCCTTGCTTTTTATCACAGCAAGCACCAAAATTCAGCTTTGCAGAGAAATGATATCATTGAAAAGAATGTAGGATAATCTAATGTTGGCAGATTTTACTATGTAAATTACACCTCAATAAAGCTTACTTTTAACAAAAAAGGGCAAACACAACCAAATGTTGACAGGATGGAGAGCACTGGAAATTCTTATTCATTTCTGGAAAGGGTATTAAAAAGTTCAACAGGTTGGAAGAAAATTTGGCAGCATCAGCTGAGGGTCATCCATACACAGTTACATGCTGTGGCCCAGATATTGCACTTTTAGCTGTGCTACACCTTTGACCTGTGCTCTCCAATATGATAGGGACAAGCCACATGTAGCTACTGAACACTTGAAAGTTGCTAGGGCCACAGGGTGTAAGGATACTAGTCTGATGTAGTAAGTCTCCTAAAATATTAAAGTAGATTAAACTAGAAAATTCAAAATTCCTTGTGACAGTTTTGAAAACTAAAAAGGGAAACGTCGCTAAAATGAAGTCGGGAGACCAGAAGTGGGAGCTCCCATGGGGTACCACTCAAGTCCAAAGACAGGAAGTATCATCAATTACAGACCCAGACAGAAGAAGCATCAATAGGAAAGAATCATCCATTACAGGCCCCAACAGAAAAACATGTACGTTGCATCTCCTACAAGAAATCAGCAGTTTGGCAAAGAGAAACCGTCATCACCCTGAACTTTCACTTTTCTCCAATGGGCTTGGGTTCACAACAACCTCCCTCAGCTTCCTCCTCTTTCTCTGTAAAGTAAGTTTCCTTCCTGTCCTTTGTTTGTGGGAGTTGCCTATGGCTTTTGCTATAGCTTGCTTGTCCTGAATTGCAATTCTTCCACTATTCCTGAATAAACCCTTTTTGCTGGAAAAAAACAAAAAACAACCCCCGCAACTTTTATATATTTTTATATTTATAAATTTTTTACATTTAATTTGCTTATTTGTTTTTGGCTGCATTCGGTCTCCGTTGCTGGGCGAGTGCTTTCTCTAGTTGCAGTGATTGGGGCCTACTCTTGATCGTGATGGATTCTCTTGTTGTGGAGCATGGGCTCTCTGCACGCAAGCGTCAGTAGTTGTGGCATGAGGGCTCAGTCGTTCTGCCTCACGGGCTCTAGAGCATAGGATCAGTAGCTGGGGTGCATGGGCTTAGTTGCTCCACAACACGTGGGATCTTCCCGGACCAGGGCTCGCACCCGTGTCCCCTGCCTTGGCAGGCGGATTCTTAACCAATGCGCAACCAGGGAAGCCCCCAAAAGTATTAATTTTAAAGTCAACACTGGCATTATTCTGCTGGAATGGGGTGCCTTAGAAAAATGTGTATGTCCACCAAAAGTCACAAAGAAATTTTTGTACCATTTCAGATTATCCTCAACTGGAAACAACTGAAATGTCCAACAGTAGAAATCTATGGAGAGTTATATTCTTACAAGGACTACACACAGAGACAAAGAACTACGTGAAAAATAGGGTTAAATTTCATAGACATAATGTTGAGTGAAAGAAGTCAGACCCATGCCCCTCCAGGCCCCCAAACCCAGTGCATGCCCCGTGATCCAATTTATGTGAAAGTAACAGGCAGAGAGGTTGGGAGGGGTATGTGCATGATTCCTCTGAGCTCTTGCATGGGAAGAGTCATGAGGAAGCCTTTTGTGGTCTGGTCATTTTCCATACCTTAGTTATTCAGGTTGCTTCATCAGTTATTCACGTTGGTGTACACTGGTAATGCTTTGGGAACTGTACACTCTTTGTACTTCATGAATATTATGCCTAAGTTTTTAAAAGTTTAATGCCACTTGGTTATCGTTAAAGTGACGTTGATACTTTTTCTTCAGCTTTGTCCTGGGCTAGGAGGAAAAGTAAGTTCAAAGTAGTTACTGGGATATTTTTGCTGTCCTCAGATTTCTGGCTTCCCTTCAGTATCGGATGTCTGACTACTTACTTGTATGTTGCTCACAACCATGACCCTAAGCTGACATTTCACTGTTTATACTGCGGCAAAGAGAGAAGCAAGAGTTCATGATCAAATCTTGCTCTGTTAAGAATCAATATGAGTCAAGGAAGGGGGAGGGTATATGAAATTGAGAAATTCTGATGAGGATAGTAGTTCAATTAGGCTTAAGTAACTCAGAGGTGCCAAAGGGAGGACACTGGCAGGTCGTCCACAAAGAACAGCCGCCACATTCACGTCACCACTAAACTCTGAAGAATTGTTGGAGCCTCCACACATAGCCAAAAGCGTTTACCTGATTAGTTCGGAACGTCACTAGATTAACCCATCCAGACTAGGTGTTTGATGGCTTTCAGCTATCTGTTCCTCAAGGAAAGGGAAAACTCCCCTTTCTCAGACTTTGTGTGTGTGTTTGTGTGTATGTGCGTGTGTGTGTGTTTCCTCTCTTCTCTTTTCTGGCTCTTTTATAAATCCTGTCTTTTTTAATGACAACATCCTAATAACTGTCTCCCATTTTTATTAGGAACCATGTGAGCTAACTCATTCAAAATCTCTTTACTACTTGAAGTAAGTCAGAAAGAGGAAAACAAATATCATATATCAACGCATATATGTGGAACCTCAAAAATGGTTCATATGAACCGGTTTGCAGGGCAGAAAGAGAGACACAGCTGTAGAGAACAAACATATGGACACCAACGCGGGGAAAGTGGCAAAAGGGTTCGTGGTGGTGGGGTGAATTGGGAAATTGGGATTGACATATATACAATAATATGTATAAAATTACTAATAAGAACCTGCTGTATAAAAAAAATTCAAAAATAATCTCTTTACTACTAATGTTGAAGTATGATTTTCATATTCACATCTCTATACACTGTATTGGTAGCTTTGAAATGTATTCTTGGGTGGAGACTGCCATGGATAGGGAAATTTAGGCCTTTAATTGTTGGAAGATAGGTCCTTCTTAGTCTTTCAATAGTTTCCAGTTAGTATGTGTTTAACAAGCTCATCGTCATTCTCTCTGCGTCTAACGTCGTGGCTTCTCCAAAGGTCCTGTTTCCACTTTCTCCTCTTCTTCTTCTTCATTTCATTAATTAGTTTGGGGAGTTTTGTAGGCCTAACTTTCAAACTTCTTTTCCTTTTGAAATCTTGGAGGTTGAACAAGGAAGGGATGCAAATCTCAGTGAAGTTTCCTCAGTTACCTGTGAGCATGGTGCCAAGGGGAAGGGCTCTGGAGGCAAAGTGCCTGGGTCTGAGTGCTGGCTTTCACTGTCACGGGGGTGAGGCACTGAAAAGGTTAGCTCAGCTTTTCAGTGCCTCAGTGTTCTCATCTGCAACAAGGGGCGGTAAAGTCCTACACTATCTTCCAGGGCTGTTATGTGGACTTAGTAAGTTATTCCACAGTAAACCACTGAGGAACAGTGCTGGTCACTCACTAAAGCTCGAGAAAGCTGCTATTATCCTTATTATGAAGGTTTTTATTTCCTCTTCTAACTATACCAGTGCTGACCTTCAACATTCCCCAGAACAAATTACGATTGTTTAAATGTTTAGCTGACCTCTTCTCCCTCATATTAGTGACCTGCATCTGGAAAGCTGGTTGGTTTGGATGGTCATCTAACTGGTGATCTAAAGGCAGTGGGGCACTGCATCCAGCTTCATCAGATTCTTGGACCCTGGGCAGGCATGACGATTGTTTAGCTCATGGTAGACAATCTCTTGCACATGTATCTATAGCAAGAGCTTTTCATAGATAGACATATCTCAAGCATTAGAAGAAAAGTGCAAGTATGTACCAGTGACCTGTCTCTTTGGTTGTTGTTGTTTGAAGAAATCAGAGGAAGAAAATAGAATTTACCTGGAAGTTGCAGATTTCCTCCTTCAGTTATGACGGGGTGTTTCTAGAAAGGTAGCATTCACGTTGAAAACGACTAAGTCAAGTGTGGATTAAAGGAACTCTGTTTGAAGGCTTTGGAGAAATGCAGCTGGGATCCACAGGATCAGCTCCAGAGAGAAAGAAGCTCACTGGAATGAACCTAATTCTCTCCCTTTTCCCCTTAGGCCCAAAGGGCACTTGCGCGAACCCCCGGCTCCCGCGACTTCTGGGAGCTGAGAAGTCAGCGGGGGCGACCCCTGCACTCGGGGGCAGCTGTGGATCCGAGGACTCTGCGGTCGGTGCGGGAGCCCAAAGGCCGACTGTGGGAGGCTCCGGGGGTCCTCCCTTCGGGGCAGGCTCGGAACCCTAATAGCAGGGCCTCTAGGAAGCCGCAGTCTCCTTGCCTGAGAGGTCTTGGGGCTTCAAGGTTCATTCTTCAGTTTGAAAAGTTGGCGACTAGGATAGTGGTGGCAGGACCTACGGATTTCAGGGATGTGTCACTAGGCTGTAGCATCTGCCGTGTTTCCGTAGTGTAGTGGTTATCACGTTCGCCTCACACGCGAAAGGTCCCCGGTTCGAAACCGGGCGGAAACAAACGTTCTTCCTTTCTGAAACTTTTACCTTCCCTTTCAAAAACTTGAAAATTCAAAATTCCTTGTCACAGGTTTGAAAACTAATAAAGGGAAACGTCACTAAAATGAAGTCGGGAGACCAGAAGTGGGAGCTCTCATGGGGTACCACTCAAGTCCAAAGATAGGAAGTATCGTCAATTACAGACCCAAACAGAAGAAGCATCAATAGGAAAGAATCATGGATTACAGGCCCCAACAGAAAAACATGTACGTTGCATCTCCTGCAAGAAATCAGCAACTTGGCAATGAGAAACCGTCATCACCCTGAATTTTCGCTTTTCCTCAAAGGGCTTGGTTTCAAAACAACCTCCCTCAGCTTTCTCCTCTTTCTCTGTAAAGTAAGGTTCCTTCCTGTCCTTTGTGGGACTTACCTATGGCTTTTGCTATAGCTTGCTTATCCTGAATTGCAATTCTTCCACTATTCCTAAATAAACCCTTTTTGCTGGAAAAAAACAACAAAAAAATCCCCCGAAACTTTTATATATTTTTATATTTATAAAGTTTTTACATTTATTTTGCTTCTTTGTTTTTGGCTGCGTTGGGTCTCCGTTGCCCGGCTATGGCTTTCTCTAGTTGCAGTGATTGGGGCCTACTCTTCATCGTGGTGGCTTCTTTTGTGGCAGAGAATGGGATCTCGGCGTGCAGGCGTCAGTAGTTGTGGCATGAGGGCTCAGTAGTTGTGGCTCACGGGCTCTAGAGCGTAGGCTCAGTGGCTGGGGTGCACGGGCTTAGTTGCACCACAACACATGGGATCTTCCCAGACCAGGGATTGACCCCGTGTCCCCTGCCTTGGCAGGTGGATTCTTAACCAATGTGCAACCAGGGAAGCCCCCAAAAGTATTATTTTTAAAGTCAACACTGGCATTATTCTGCTGGAATGGGGTGCCTTAGAAAAATGTGTATGTCCACCAAAATCACAAAGAAATTTTTGTACCATTTCAGAATATCCTCAACTGGAAACAACTGAAATGTTCAACAGTAGAAATCTATGGAGAGTTATATTCTTACAAGGACTACACACAGAGACAAAGAACTACGTGAAAAATAGGGTTAAATTTCATAGACATAATGTTGAGTGAAAGAAGTCAGACCCATGCCCTTCCAGGCCCCCAACCCCAGAGCACACCCTGTGATCCAATTTATATGAATGTAACAGGCAGAGAGGTTGGGAGGGGTATGTGTGTGATTCCTCTGAGCTCTTGCATGGGAAGAGTCATGAGGAAGCCTTTTGTGGTCTGGTCATTTTCCATACCTTAGTTATTCAGTTTGCTTCATCAGTTATTCACGTTGGTGTACACTGGTAATGGTTTGGGAACTGTACACTCTTTGAACTTTATGCATATTATGCCTCATTTTTAAAAAATTTAATGCCACTTGGTTATTGTTAAAGGGATGTTGATACTTTTTCTTCGGCTTTATCCTGGGCTAGGAGGAAAAGTAGGTTCAAAGTACTTACTGGGATATTTTTGTTGTCCTCAGATTTTTGGCTTCCCTTCCGTATGGCTTTGTGTGTGTGTGTGTGTGTGTGTGTGTGTGTGTTTCCTCTCTTCTCTTTTCTGGCTCTTTTATAAATCCTGTCTTTTTTAATGACAACATCCTAATAACTGTCTCCCATTTTATTAGGAACCATGTGAGTTAACTCATTCAAAATCTCTTTACTAGTTGAAGTAAGTCAGAAAGAGGGAAAGAAATATCGTATATTAACGCATATATGTGGAACCTAGCAAAATGGTACAGATGAACCGGTTTGCAGGGCAGAAAGAGAGACACAGATGTAGAGAACAAACATATGGACACCATCGCGGGGAAAGTGGCAGAGGGGTTCGTGGTGCTGGGGTGAATTGGGAGATTGGGCTTGACATATATACACTAATATGTATAAAATTACTAACAAGAACCTGCTGTATAAAAAATAAACAAAATTCAAAAATAATCTCTTTACCACTAATGTTGAAGTATGATTTTCATGTTCACATCTGTATACACTCTATTGGTAGCTTTGAAATGTATTCTTGGGTGGAGACTGCCATGGAAAAGGAAAGTTTAGGCCTTAAGTTGTTGGAAGATAGGTCCTTCTTAGTCTTTAAATAGACAGTTTCCAGTTAGTATGTGTTTAACAAGCTCATCGTCATTCTCTCTGCGTCTAACGTCGTGGCTTCTCAAAACGTCCCGTTTCCTCTTTCTCCTCTTCCTCTTCTTCATTTCATTAATTAGTTTGGGGAGTTTTGTAGGCCTACCTTTCAAACTTCTTTCCTCTTGAAATCTTGGAGGTTGAACAAGGAAGGGATGCAAATCTCAGTGAAGTTTCCTCAGTTACCCGTGAGCATGGTCGCCAAGGGGAAGGGCTCTGGAGGCAAAGTGCCTGGGTCTGAGCGCAGGCTCTCACTGTCATGGGGGTGAGACCGAGAAAAGGTTAGCTCAGCTTTTCAGTGCCTCAGTGTTCTCATCTGCAACAAGGGGTGGTAAAGTCCTACACTATCTTCCAGGGCTGTTATGTGGACTTAATAAGTTATTCCAGAGTAAAGCACTGAGGAACAGTGCTGGTCACTCAGTAAAGCTCGAGAAAGCTGCTATTATCCTTATTGTGAAGTCTTTTATTTCCCCTTCTAACTGTACCAGAGCTGACCTTCAACATTCCCCAGAACAAATTACGATTGTTTAGCTGACCTCTTCTCCCTCATATAAGTGACCTGCATCTGGAAAACTGGTTGGTGTGGATGGTGATCTAACTGGTGATCTAAAGGCAGTGGGGGACTGGATCCAGCTTCATCAGCTTCTTGGACCCTGGGCAGGCATGACGATTGTTTAGCTCATGGTAGACAATCTCTTGCACATGTTTCTATAGCAAGAGCTTTTCATAGATAGTCAGACATACCTTAAGTATTATAAGAAAAGTGCAAGTATGTACCAGTGACATGTCTTTGGTTGTTGTTGTTTGAAGAAGTCAGAGGAAGAAAATAGAATTTACCTGGAAGTTGTAGATTTCCTCCTTCAGTTATGACGGGGTGTTTGTAGCAAGCTGGCATTCACCCTGAAAACGACTAAGTCAAGTGTGGATTAAAGGAATTCTGTTTGAAGCCTTTGGAGAAATGCAGCTGGGACCCACAGGATCAGCTCCAGAGAGAGAGAAGCTCACTGGAATGAACCTAATTCTCTCCCTTTTCCCCTTAGGCCCAAAGGGCACTTGCGCGAACCCCCGGCTCCCGCGGCTTCTGGGAGCTGAGGAGTCAGCGGGGGCGACCCTGCACTCGGGGGCATAGCTGTGGATCCGAGGACTCTGCGGTCGGTGCGGGAGCCCAAAGGCCGACTGTGGGAGGCTCGGGGGTCCTCCCTTCGGGGCAGGCTCGGAACCCTAAAAGCAGGGCCTCTCGGAAGCCGCAGACTCCTTGCCTGAGAGGTCTTGGGGCTTCAAGGTTCATTCTTCAGTTTAAAAAGTTGGCGAGTAGGGCAGTGCTGGCAGGAACTACGGATTTCAGGGGTGTGTCACTGAGCTGTAGCACACGCCGTGTTTCCGTAGTGTAGTGGTTATCACGTTCGCCTCACACGCGAAAGGTCCCCGGTTCGAAACCGGGCGGAAACAAACGTTCTTCCTTTCTGAAACTTTTACCTTCCCTTTCAAAAAATCGAAACGGCCGAAAGGCAGGGGCTGAGGCAGCGGGCGCAGCTGCATTTTCCATCCCCAAGGTACAGGCCAGGAGTTCTGTTGCTGCCTGAGAGCCTGCTCAGCGCTAGGAGCCAGCCCTCCTTTCTCCGCTCTGAGTCACTGCGGAGTCCAGGCCACAGCCAGCTGACCCAAGTGCGCAAAGGACAAGGCTGACTTCGGCTCATTTTTACATCCGGAAATCCCCTCACCTCCTAAGCAGGCGCCTAAATCTCTTGCACATGTTCACGCGAGTTATGTCTCTGGAAACCAAGGAGTTCATCCCTGGCTTGGCTTCACACAAGTTCATCCCTTCACACTTGGCTTTCCCCCACCTCGCCACACTTACGCAACAGTTTGATTTGCGTGACGGAACAAAAGAGACCGAACCCAACTGTGCACCGGGGACTCGAGCCAAAGACACGGAAATGAACAATGTCAGGCTCCACGAACTGAGCTGGTCGCGGAGGGGAAGGAGCCCGTACCGGTGCCGTTAACCAGGAGAGCCCCCAGAGCCAGAGCAGACATCAGGAAGTGAACGGATCCGCCCATCACCTATTGACACCCCAGTCGGCACCTGACTCAAGAGAAAACCGAGGTTCAGAAAGAGAGCATGACCTTGGCTCGGCAGCACAGAGCACTGAAGCTAGACCAGGACGGACCTTGTGTCCTGTCTCAGAGCCCACAGCGTCGCCCAAGACTGCAGATGTGAAGGGTGATGAGCAGCCGGGCAAGGGCTGGGAGCCTTGCACAGCTGCATTCAGCCCTGGGCTTCTGGGAGATCTCCGTTCCAGCTCTCCGGGTCTCTGAAGTGTAATCTTTACTTTTACAGTTTTCATCTGGAGACTCGAAGTCGCGGCTCCTCAATGGTTCCCTGGTGGTCTAGTGGCTAGGATTCGGCGCTTTCAGCGCTGCGGCCCGGGTTCGATTCCCGGTGAGGGAAGGGTTTTTTTTTTTTTTTCCTTTTTTCCCCCCTTCAGCATCTCCACTGGCAGGAGTCTTCCTCTTCCTGTCCCGACCAGAGCTGTGTTTATTTCAAGGTTCAGATGCAGAAGAGCTTCTGCACTGAGTCCCCAAATGCCGGTGAGTCCTGGATCAGAATCCTTGACATCGCGCAGGCTGGAGGAGGTGAGATGTAATGAACAGCCTGGGCTGGCCAGCTCTCGCCTCGGCTCTTTTCTCCCTGCATGTTACAAACCCGAAGACTTGTTTACAGAGTTTTCATCCCAAGAGCATCGGGGACACGAGTTCATTGAAAACCAAAAGGAAAACTCTTTGAAACATACAAAAAAGTTGCAAGAGTAATAACATCGTATATTCTATACGTAAGTGCACAGTAAACATTTTCCCACGTTGGGTTTCTCACTCTCTCTCCGTATATAAGAATGGCGACACCACATGAGAGTTCCTTGCAGGCATCTCCACTCAAGATTGCTCCTTTCGTTTGGCGTGTCTCTCAAAGCCAGCTTCTGCGGGACTTGTCCTCCAAGACCAGGGGAAGCCTTTGTCCTCGCGGGGACGCCCCCTTGCCCTTTCAGGAACCTGAAATCCGTTCTCTTCAGGCTGTAGAGAAGCTTCAGGAGGAGTTTTATTCAGCTCCCCACGAAGTGCAGGCCAGGCATGTTCTGTGCTAGTAGGAATCCTCCCGGACGGGCTGCCCTCCGGTCTCCTCCCGGTTGCCTTGGCGGGCAGTGGGGTCTTGGGTCAGCCTGAGCGCTGGAACCGCCTACCTGGGGAAAGGCCCTTCAGGGAAGTGCAGCTGCCCCTTGGCTGTTGCCTGGTTCTCTGTGCCCTACAGGGAGCGTAAAGGGTTCTGACAGGACACAAAGGTGACGAATCCTTCCCTGTAGTGAGTTGGAGGATGAGAGGAGCAGATGGGAAATGCGTCAAAGGGAGGGAGAGTATTCTCAAGTGCTTGTCAGAATTGTGTGCATGGGTGGCTGCCCTGTGATAATAGTGCTTAGTGTTGTCTTTTCCTGACCTTGACCCAGTCTCAGGTCCAGTGTGATTAACTGCTCTAAACCGTCCATTCTTCCGAGGCTTTGGAACTGGTATCATTTTCCTGCGAGAAAGGCGGCACATCCTGGGAATTCCTGAGTGTCTACTCCATAGAGAGTCCAGAGGAGTCACGTGCTGCTGTCTGTGGTGCAGTGGGTTAGCGCGTTCGGCTGTTAATCGGAAGGGTTGTGGTTCGAGCCCACCCAGGGACGGTGGGAGAGGTTTTAGAACCAATTCAAGGTTTTCCGCGTTGATTACCATTCCCGGTGTTCCATGCTGATTATTACCTGTACATCTGCTTCCACAAAGTTTACCGAACTGCGTTCGGGGTCCTGTCCACCTCACGACTGCTGCCAGTCTTGGGCCACACTCCCCTTCCCAGCTCTATTGTCTGTCGTCTCTATTGGACTCTATAGTTGCCTAACTTACGGCCTCCTGGAAGAGATCCAGGAATCCACGGTCTGGTGCGATAGTCTTTATTCGGCAAGTCTATATTCTTGGACAAGAAAGTCATATTTTATGTGTCTTAAACTTTTCATCTGTGAATGTTAGTAATTGTTCTATGAATGATGTTAGCAGTGAACTCATCATCATAATTCTCCTCTGCATTATTTTTGATAAAGGGCTTTCTTCCCTGGTTGTGTATTACTTGGTTTCATGGTTTCACGATGATGAATATGCTGCAACCATCATTATTGTACACACACCTCTGACCACTCGTGCAGGTGTTTCCATAGCTTAGAGAACTGGAAGTGCAAGTGCTACCTTTAGTGTTTCTATGCTTCTAATGTTGGTAAATCCTTCAAATTTTCCTTCCACAGAAGTGGGACTGAATCATGTTCTATTTTATTTTCCAGTCTTTCAATGTCCCTTTCTTCATTTAGTTGCCAACACAGCAAACTTTGTATACATCTCTCTAAGATACTCTAACTAATAAAGGGAGCAGTGCCCTCTCGACATAACTAAGGGGAAGGACAACAGAGGGACATTGTGGGCATTACACAGAGATATTCTATTGCATATGTTCAAAAGTTCAACATTCAATATTTTTTAAATCCTCCAATAAATGTAATTGTTTTCTCTGCTGACCTAGTCAACAGGGTCCAGAGAAGACTGCCCAGAATGACCTCTTTGTTAACGTCCTGCCAAGCAACTTATACAAAGAGAAGAATCTCACTGATCCCAGAGGTTTTTTCCTTCTCCCCTTTACTCTTTTATTTATAAATTTTGCTTATACTTTTAATTTGATGAAAACAATCTAATGCCTGTCCTTCCTCGTGTAAAATGGGGAATTAGCATGGGAATAAGTGTTTCTATGTTATTCCTTGTCAGTTTTTTGTTTGTTTGTTTCTGTGTTTTCTGGCTGTGACTATAAAAGTTAGCCCATCTAAGACACATCGTGGGAGCCAACAGAATCCTGCCCCCCCACAGGTTCCTGCTTCAGACTTGGACCCTTAGAGTTATTAGCACATGTTTCCTCTGTTCTGTTAAATCTCATGTGCAGAAATTGAGCATTTTGGCTTTTTCATACTGTGTGGTTACTGGACAAGGATTTTCTCTCTCTCTCTCTCCCTCTCATTTGTGCATCACTAATTTCTCCTCTCAGTGCGGGATTCTGATTTTAATTTTAGGAAGTGAACTTCGGGGATAATCCCTGTTGGGTGGTGGTTTACAGGGATCTATTCCCTGTTAGGTAGACGATGACAGCTAGTCTGGACCATGAGTCTTTTTTGTCTGATGCTTGTCCTGAGGATTCTGGTATTTCCTGGTATGTGACACCGCAACAATGAGAAGCTGTCCACCTCTTGTTTTTCCACTATTATGTAAAAACCACCTGGGCCAAGGCAATCCTTGTCAATAACTGCAAAAGTGTAGGAGCTACAATAAGGATGACCTTAATATGCATTTTTTCCCTCAAGTGGAGCTCCACAGTAATAAGGGGGATTAATACAGGAAGAATATTGAATTTTTAGCATGGAATAGGCAAGTTTCTTTCATTGGTATACCCAAGTTTCTTAAAAACTGAAAAACTTCAAACAAATGTCCTTTAGAAATTGCTTACATCAGACTACAGAAAGCAGAGGAAAGACATTTATATCATTAGAAACAAGCTGCAAAGTCAGCAACGAGCACTTGTGACAACCCTACAACTCAAGATTTAAACCTTCCAGAACTGTAAGCCAGTTCAGTCCTCGATAGAGATGGATGAGGAGCAATGACGTCATGCACAGATACATACCCTGGAGACTCAAAAGCATATCACAGAAGCACTCCGATTTTCACTAATGAGCTTCCTTCAAGAATCTAATGTGGCTGACTTATTTCATTTTGTTTCCCTCACTCTCAGTTGCTGTTAATACATATCGTTGCCTCTGCTTTCACCTTAAATAATGCCCACTAGTTTGATGACTTTTTTCCCCTTTAAATATATTTTCTCAGAAACTAAACAATATACTTTCTCTTCCTGGGAGAGAATAGATAAATCAGGCCTCTAAAATTTTAATTAATTAAAAATTAATTCCCCAATTAATTTCGGGAAAGTAATAACCACTTATATAAATTTAAAATAAGAAAATTAAGAATTTCTGGGAAAAATGCTTAACTACTTATGCTTTCAATGTGGTATTTATATAAGGAAAAATTTTGTTGTTGAACTGGTGACAAGTAACAATAACAGATTTAGCTGTAGATTAAATTAATGGTCTTGATTACTTGGAAGAACAGTGAGAAACGAAATGAAATTGATTACAAAGATGGCCCTTAATACTTTTAAGCAATTTAAATAATTTATACATTTAATATATAATGGCATTTAAAATGTTTGTATCACGTGGTGTGTTTTTATCGAGGTTAGTCAGAAAACTTAGATTGGTTTAATAATTTTTGTCTAAAAACGACTATATATATATTTTCAGGTTATCATATAATGTAGAAAATAATGGTGGTATAGTGTTCTGGTACGTAAGTCTTGCCTTTATTTTGTCTTGAACGTCTGAGTTAAGTTGGACTTCCTAAATTTCCTATACTGGTTGTACCGGTTAAATAAGCAAACATATCCAATAAGTTTTAAACGTCTAAACATTTAAATTTATGTGTTGAAGTATATTAAATATACTAGTCAAGTACATTAAATATACTAATATCTTTAAAGAGGAATGAATACTTGTAATTCTAGAAACCAGACGACTCAATTATTCCACTTACAATTTTTGGTAAATATTTTTAGGTGTCATCTAATATGTGATTCCATATATATGAATATATGATTCCAACATTCTCATGTTCCAACATGTGCCCGCTTAAACTACAAATTCAAGATCTAGAGTTAACTTTAATCCTTTGACTAACATTAAATTGATTTAATTAACGAATCATCTTTGGTTGCCTGCAAATTCTGTCTGTCTTTGTCCTTCCCGTTTGCCCTGATTTCCTGATAGGTTGGCTGACAACAGCGCTTTCGCTGGGGAATGCTGTTGTTTTCTGGGTTCACATATATTTCTATATTTTGTAGGTTTGTGGCTGCTGCTGTGGCTATTCTTATGTGTCCGCTTGACAAAAGTTCAGTAGCGTGGCTTGTGTTTTCACTGCTCTGACACGGCAGAATCATAACCTTAATGCTGCGCACTGCACAGCCTCTGAAACCTTCTCAATCGCCTCCTTGCTTCTCGTTACACATTCATTTTTGCATGGCCCTTGCTTTTTATCACAGCAAGCACCAAAATCCAGCTTTGCACAGAAATGATATCATTGAAAAGATTGTAGGATAATCTAATGTTGGCAGATTTTACTATGTAAATTACACCTCAATAAAGCTTACTTTTAACAAAAAAGGGCAAACACAACCAAATGTTGACAGGATGGAGAGCACTGGAAATTCTTATTCATTTCTGGAAAGGGTATTAAAAAGTTCAACAGGTTGGAAGAAAATTTGGCAGCATCAGCTGAGGGTCATCCATACACAGTTACATGCTGTGGCCCAGATATCGCACTTTTAGCTGTGCTACACCTTTGACCTGTGCTCTCCAATATGATAGGGACAAGCCACATGTAGCTACTGAACACTTGAAAGTTGCTAGGGCCACAGGGTGTAAGGATACTAGTCTGATGTAGTAAGTCTCCTAAAATATTAAAGTAGATTAAACTAGAAAATTCAAAATTCCTTGTGACGGGTTTGAAAACTAATAAAGGGAAACGTCACTAAAATGAAGTCGGGAGACCAGAAGTGGGAGCTCTCACGGGGTACCACTCAAGTTCAAAGACAGGAAGTATCATCAATTATAGACCCAAACAGAAGAAGCATCAATAGGAAAGAATCATGGATTACAGGCCCCAACAGAAAAACATGTACGTTGCATCTCCTGCAAGAAATCAGCAACTTGGCAATGAGAAACCGTCATCACCCTGAACTTTCACTTTTCTCTAATGGGCTTAGGTTCACAACAACCTCCCTCAGCTTCCTCCTCTTTCTCTGTAAGTAAGGTTCCTTCCTGTCCTTTGTTTGTGGGACTTGCCTATGGCTTTTGCTATAGCTTGCTTGTCCTGAATTGCAATTCTTCCGCTATTCCTGAATAAACTGTTTTTGCTGGAGAAAAAAGAAAAAAAACCCACTTTTATATATTTATAAATTTTTTACATTTATTTTGCTTATTTGTTTTGAGCTGCGTTGGGTCTCCGTTGCTGGGCAAGGGCTTTCTCTAGTTGCAGTGACTGGGGCCTACCTTTCATCGTGGTGGCTTCTCTTGTTGCTTCTCTTGTTGCTTCTCTTGTTGCTTCTCTTTTTGCCTGTCGGCACGCAGGAATCAGTAGCTGTGGAATGAGGGCTCAGTAGTTGTGTCTTACGGGCTCTAGAGTGTAGGCTCAGTAGCTGGGGTGCACGGGCTTAGTTGCACCACAACACGTGGGATCTTCCCGGACCAGGGCTCGACCCCGTGGCCCCTGCCTTGGCAGGCGGATTCTTAACCAATGCTCAACCAGGGAAGCCCCCAAAAGTATTATTTTTAAAGTCAACACTGGCATTATTCTGCTGGAATGGGGTGCCTTAGAAAAATGTGTATGTTCAACCAAAGTCACAAAAAAATGTTCGTACGATTTCAGAATATCCTCAACTGGAAACAACTGAAATGTCCAACAGTAGAAATCTACGGAGAGTTATATTCTTACAAGGACTACACACAGAGACAAAGAACTACGTGAAAAATAGGGTTAAATTTCATAGACATAATGTTGAGTGAAAGAAGTCAGACCCATGCCCCTCCAGGCCCCCAAACCCAGTGCACACCCTGTGAACCAATTTATGTGAAAGTAACAGGCAGAGAGGTTGGGAGGGGTATGTGCGTGATTCCTCTGAGCTCTTGCATGGGAAGAGTCATGAGGAACCTTTTGTGGTCTGGTCGTTTTCCATACCTTAGTTATTCAGGTTGCTTCATCAGTTATTCACGTTGCTGTACACTGGTAATGGTTTGGGAACTGTAAACTCTTTGTACTTTATGCATATTATGCCTCAGTTTTAAAAAATTTAATGCCACTTGGTTATTGTTAAAGTGATGTTGACACTTTTTCTTCTGCTTTGTCCTGGGCTAGGAGGAAAAGTAAGTTCAAAGTAGTTACTGGGATATTTTTGCTGTCCTCAGATT
The DNA here is from genome assembly GCF_039906515.1 of Pseudorca crassidens. Classification (NCBI taxonomy): domain Eukaryota; kingdom Metazoa; phylum Chordata; class Mammalia; order Artiodactyla; family Delphinidae; genus Pseudorca; species Pseudorca crassidens. The sequence goes on along the minus strand of NC_090297.1, from coordinate 107,103,664 downwards.
TCTGGCTTCCCTTCAGTATCGAATATATGAGTACTTACTTATATGTTGCTCACAACCATGACCCTAAGCTGACATTCCACCGTTCATACTGTGGCAAAGAGAGAAGCAAGAGTTCATGATCAAATCTTGCTCTGTTAAGAATCAATATGAGTCAAGGAAGGGGGAGGGTATATGAAATTGAGAAATTCTGATGAGGAAAGTAGTTCAATTAGGCTTAAGTAACTCAGAGGTGCCAAAGGGAGGACACTGGCAGGTCGTCCACAAAGAAAAGCCGCCACATTCATGTCACCACTAAACTCTGAAGAATTTTTGGAGCCTCCACACATAGCCAAAAGCGTTTACCTGATTAGTTAGTCATCTTCACCAAATTTACCTATCCGGACTAGCTGTTTGATTGTTTTCAGCTTATTTGTTTACCAAGTGTTCTTGGCCTTTCTTAATCAATAGAAATTGATAACAGGCCAGACAAGGAATTCAGGCAAGGCTTTACTGCCATCCCTGATGCAGGAAAACAAATAACAGGTTCCCTTGCTTGGAGGTGGGGGCCGGGGGCAGCGGCCAGCTGGTTCCTTATATGGGGCCAGGATAGGGGTGGGTTCCGGGGTTGGGCTGGGCTGTGGCTTAGGTTTGCCCATCCATTTGGTGGTGTTGTGTGCAGGGGGCATGTGCAGTTCCCTATTTTTGCTACCAGCTCTTCAGAGATGGCAGTTAGGTTTTTGGTCTTTTTGTATCTTGTTGTTCATAATTCTTACCAACGGAGCATGCACGCAGTTATTTTTAGTCTCATATAGTTTCTTTGTATTTTGTTGAAGAAGGAAACGTTTTGATCTCGAGGAGATAGCAGCCAGTGGTGGCTTGAATTGAGATCTTTGTTTCCTGCTCAGGAATTGAACGTGGCTGGCCTGGGTGAAAAGCAAGAATCCTAGCCACCAGTCCACAAGGGGCTAGGGCTAGAAGCAAAGTTGCCCTGGCTCTTGCCCGTATTGAAAAATGAATTTTTCAAGGAGGCAAAAACTGTAAAAACAGGCTCAAAGTTTATTATTAGAGCCACAGCACAAGTGGGAGGGCACACAGAGAAACAGTTTAAGACGGAAGCAAGGCAGAGATACACACCCGGAGATAAAGGGTGTGGCCATCCTCCCTAATGAGGAAGAGCGCACCAGAGAGGTGATTCAAATCACTTATATAGGGCATTTCTTCTGGGTCTTTGTTTACCTTTAGCCAATTATCTCGATTCTTTTTCACACCTAACCTGTCCTAGCGCCCTTCCCGACATGCGTGTGCATCTTTTTGCCAAGATAGATTCTGGCCCAGAGGCCTACGGGGAGGTTGACATCACCTATTATGGGGTGGCTCCCTCCCTCCCTTTTGACCCCAGAGGAACCTTTCTGAGCATGTATAGTTTGGGAGGTCTCCTTGACCTCAAGAATAAGAAATATGTGGTCTCTTGATATTCTATCCAAGTAGGACTCAGCTCCACCTTGCTGCTGCTATTAGCTTTACCTTGGAGTATCTGTCCACAGGGGACGGATTCCAACTGCTCAGCCTGGGGCCCATCTATCTTTGCCCCAGTTTGTCCAGGTGCAAACACTGCAGGAAAGGGTCCCAGGTCCCAGCCTGTCTCAGTAAGACAGAGGGTAGTAGATAGATGTTAAGATCTGTTCGAAGATAGAATCAAAACAACACCTGAAAATGGAAATAAAATGAATGAAATTTCCGATGAATGAAATTGAACTTTCAAGATGGAATAGAGTTCACCGCCAGTCATAATGGTTAATGCGTTTTACTAGACGTACACACAATAGTACATCACAAAGACAACTGGATTTGAAAGGAACCGGTTTCCCCTGGACTCCTAAATGTTCTCTATTCTGCGCATTGAAAGCCGTTACAGTTCAAAAAGGTGCTCAGGCTTCAGCAGGCCGCCAGACAGGTGCTCGGCAGGACAGAGGTTATGCAGCCAGCCACCCGCGCACGGCCCCAACGGGTGGGGGCGGGTGGGGGCGGGTGGGAGGAAAAGAGCGAGCGGTCGACGTCACTTCCCCCAGAGGGCGCCCGCCCTCTGGTAGGCTTGTCTGGACGGCGTGGGAGGAGGGAGGCGCGGAGTAGGGCGGGGCGTGGGCTGGAGGAGAGCGGTAATTCCCGTTGGCTTGACGGATGGGGCGTGTCGTATGTAGATATCTCAGCACAGGGTCTGCTGGTTCGTGATCTGGTGGTGAAAGACGACATGATCTCCCGTAGTGTGGAAGCGAATCGAGGGCTGTTGGTTGCAAGTGCATGGATCAGCTGTCTGGAAGGGGCAGGAAGGCTCGGGGCTGCGGGGAGGAAAGTGACCGTGTCTGTACAGTATAGGGCGCCTGAGGGTGTGTCAGGGCAGAAGATGGTAAACTCATACTTACCTGGCAGAGAAGTTACCATGATCACGAAGGTGGTTTCCTCAGGATAAGGCTTATCCATTGCACTTCGGATTTGCTGACTCTCTGCGATTTCCCCAAATGTGAGAAAGTCGACTGCAAAATTTATGGGGGTGAGGGGCTGCGTTCGCGCTTTCCCCTGCTTATTTTTATATATTAAAAACAGTGTTAGTTTTAGTGGCTTTGGCAGTAGTTGCCGTTGTAATTGCGATTTTTTATCACATAAGATCACCGAGGGTTAACTGTGTGTTTTCAGGTATGACAATTGAAGTACGTGTGTGGAGTATTACTGATTTTTCAGAAATACCTTTTCATTTTATTACTGCAGGAAGATTACTTGTTGTTAGGTAAAATTGAACGAGCCAGGTCAGTGATTGTCAAGGTAGAGGAGAGAGAGCTGCAGATCATTGAAATGCGATTAACAGCCGTGAGTGGAAAGATTCGGTTTTTCTACGAATCTGTGTTCTGTTTCTGGAAGGCAGTAAAGCGCACAGATGCCTGGTAATGCAACGTTTCGCGGCGTGGAAGTTGGAAAAGCGTTTTCGTTCTTGTATGTATGCCGAGTTATTTGTTTTTCTTTTCAGTTTCACTGTGCTTCCTTATTATACCTTAGAATTTAGAAAATTTCAGTTGTTTTACGTTTGTGTCTGGGAATTATTGTTCTTTATCACACAGACTTGTGTGAGATCAGATGCAAGAAAGTTTTTGCAGGATCCTGAGCAGATGCTTCAGGAAACTCAAGGAAGAAATGAAGTTCTCAAGAAAAGAAAAATTGGAGTTCTCGTCGGTCTGTTACTACTTCTAATGTCCAAAGTCTAAAAATTGGAGTGTTACTGCTGTTGGCCGAGAAGAGTGTTTTGTTACTGCTGTTTGCCAGAAGCTAAACACCTTGCTGGGTCAAGGATCCAGAGCAGTAGGAAGAAATGTGAGAGGAGCTCTAGGTTGTTGCAAGCCTGCCTGTTATCAGCTGACAAATTGCATGTGCAAGTAGTAAAAAGCGCTGGTGACTTCTCTAACCTTTTCAGGGTCCAAATGAATGTGGTAGCCACTTCCTTTTCCGTTTTCAAAGTCTCAGCTGATGTCGTCCTATGGTCGAAGTTAACCCAGAACTATGCAGAGAAGGGAGTTCTGGGAGATTTTTTTCTAGCCTAGTAATATTGACACGAATCTTCCACAATACATCTTCTGCACTTGACATCCATATATATGGAGACATCTATATTTATATATCTTTTCCTTTTCCTCCTTTGGTAGCCATTCTTAACTTTCAAACAAAGCCAATAACAAAATTATGCTTACCTCAAACAGTGAAAACATGCCAATCTTTCCACAGAAGAGGGTAAAGTTTGAATGTTTTTTGTTCTTCCAGCAGAGTCACATTCTTTTTACCTTAGATATGCTGTAATAAATACTGCAATTAAAAGTTAACTCCTAGCAACAGATTTTGTTAGCTGGTAGTGGGATGAAAGAGGAAAAGAGAAAAATATTGGTTGATACATATAAAACTATTAGTAATATAATAAGGAAATATTCATACCTGTTATGGACCTCCTTTCTGCAACTGTCAGTGATATCTATAACAACTGTCTTCTTAGCTACTATCAACAAATAAAATTCAGCCAGATAAATGTGAACATCTAGTTGTCTTTATTCAACGATTTAGGGACTGCTGTCATTATCAGGGGCGGAGTTGTTCTCTGCTGTTGACTGTTTGGGCACCACTAGTGATTGTAGCTAGATTAGCCATGATGAGCGGAACCCACGTTGCTGAACCACACATAAAATGCAACCCTGCTTTAAAGTCTGCTAAATCCAACACCTGAGACATCTTGGAGTTCGTTTCTTTTACCTGCTTTGTTTTCCTTTTTAAGAATATGTATTGAACGGGTCACATTTTTCTGTTTCTTTGCGTGTTTAGTATTTTTTATAGTTTACTGGACACTTTGAATGATGCAATGTAGAGACTCTGGATTCTGATATCTTCCTCCAAAGAGTATCAACATTTGTTCTACTACGCACTTTGATTGCTGGCCAGTGACCTTGAACTTGTGTAGGACTGGATTAATGGTTTCTCAGTAGATCTGAGGAAAGTCCAGGGTGTTTCCCAAAGCCCTCTTTGGTGTGACTCAATGTCCAAACCCTGCTCATCTTGTCAGGTCTTGGTTTTATCCTTTTTTAGGGAGGATCAAGAGTAGGCCTCACACTAGGTTGTGGTCTTTACTCCTAAAGCAGCCTTTCTGGAGTATCAACTGGATGCTCAGGGTGGTAAAGAGTCATTAACAAAGCCTGAATTCCAATGTTGCCAGCAGAGACTTCTAAGATCTCTGTTCTGTTTTCCATCCTGTAGCATCTGTTGTCCGGTAAGCCTTGGTAGTAGCTCTCCACACGTGAGCAGCCCAGCACTCAGCAAATGACTGGCAGGAGACCCAGTATGGATTTCTGAAAACTAGCCTGTAAACTGTCTTCTCCTTTCTGGTTCTCTGCAGATTCCAGTTGCTTCAGCTGTCCTCTGATATCTACCTTAGCTCGGTGTGAACACCATGCTCTCCTGGGATTCCAGCTTGCTATATACCACCATCAGGTCATTTCCGCAACCCTCTCTCAGGCAATCATAGTCTTGCACTGCCTCTGTCCAGTGTCTATAACAGGTGCTTCACATATTTTGTCCATTTTTATAGTTGTTTACAGCAAGAAGACTAAACTGGTGGCATTACTATACTATAGCTGTAGGTGGAAGTCCTGGATTCTTTTCAGTGACTTAAAATTAAGTTTTAATCGCACGCATTACTGATGTCTAAATAATTTGAACACTGTTTTCCACATTTAAAATGACCTGGTCCAAGGGTTTTGTTTTTACTTTATTAACAAGTACAACTAAACCAATCTAGGCTTGCTGGATTCACTTTCAGCATGGTGACCCCCCAGCACCACAAGGACATCTGCACTGAGGATCCTGTTCTTTGGCTATATTCCAATGCTTTGACTATATGCCACTCCAAAGTATGCCAATTTGGCATAAGAATTATTTTGAGCTAAAGGCATTTGGAAAACAGCAAGTACAATCATTCTTGTCACCAGAGACAGGAAGTCAAGGCCGAGAGAAATCCACACAGACTTTGTTTAAATAACTTGTATCTTCCTTTAGTCTTCCAATGTGTTTTACTTTTCCATAATCACTTCTCTTTGTTCAACCTAGTATATAAATACTTAGGCCTAGCCACTTCTTTGGGTTTTCATTTTCCTATTGGAGCTCCCATGTACATGTGAAAATCTGGATGCTTTCCTCCTCTTAATCTGTCTTATGTCAATCTAATTCTCAGGCCTAGCTGGAGACCCTAAGAGGGTTGAGGTGAAGTTTGCCTCCCCTACAGGCTGTCCTAGGACCACAAAAGAAAGGATTAGTAAAAGACTATCTGTAAGGGGCCAGAACTGGTCCTGGTAGAGGGGACTTGGTGTAGGCTTGGTAGACCTCATAGGAAATGCTAGAATTCCCAGAATCATATGGGTGGAAGGGTGAGAGGCTACCTTAAAAGACAATGGTTGCCTGGGGAAGCCCAGAGAGACCAGCTGTCATATAACTGGGGACCAGTGAATACATTTCTCCTTTGAATCCATCTCTTTCCTCCCCTTTCCTCTTCCTCCTCCCAGTTCTGCCGTTCTTCCCTCTGAGTCTTCCTTCCCATTTCTACCCTGCCTGTGTTTAGGCTGCACCCGGGGCCTGGGTCTTCGTTCCACCAATGTCTCTCTCCATGTGTTTGGGTTTTTAATCTTTCTTCTACCAAGAACTCCTCTGGTGATCTGCTGAAACCTGCACACCCTTCTCAGAATAATGAATTTTTTAATTAAAAAAGATATTTATCGAACATCTCCTATTTATATCCACTATTCTAGGTCCTGGGGTGAGAATAATGAATTTTAATATGTTGAATCAAATACAGTTTTCTTTGTGAGGCTTCCCCAGTCTGATAGAATGAGCAGGAAGGCTGAGCTTACACAATCAACCTCCCATGCCTCGACCCAAGATGACCCTAGAGTTGAGGTGGTGAAAAATAAGAGATCTTGGGTTCCGCCGGTCTCAGAGGAATTAAAACTACTGGACATCACTATTCTATACTAACCAAACTGAGACAAAGTAGTGGTTCCTGGGACGGAGTTCCAAGGAGAAGGACCACGCGCCCTCTCGTGGCCACTGCGGGGAGCAGTACAGCCCTGCAACTGCGGATACTAATCCAAAAAAAAACCAAATAAAACGCACTGGAAGCTGGGCTATGCTCAGGCCTTTGAAATTAGAAGTCGTGCACGCTACAAACTGAGCTAGCAGGAAGACGAAAAGCCGTGAGCTTCTCTTCTCCCTACCAGCTTGGTATCAGTTGCCCAAATGGAAAATGTCTGCGCCAAGACTGAAGGCAACCACGGCGAGTTGCTGATGAGGAAATAGGTTTGTAGAGAGTTTAATGGATTTCCTCCGGCCCAGGGCTCATCGGCAGTAAGTCACGGACCGGGCCTACGATCGTCCTACTTCCGACTTCAAGGAGGAACCGGGGTAGTGGGTAGAAACTGCTGCGCAGAGGTGGAGTCGGGTTGAGGGAGCGACTCCGCCCTCCTCTGGGACTTTTACAACGGCCTCTCCCTGTGCTCATTTCCGCTCAGATGGAACCCCAGACTTCAATGGAAAGGACGTCCAGGATAAAAGGGTCTTTTCCAATTCATCCCAAGAGGTCCCACCGAGGTTTACCGGATCCACCTCCTTAGTCCACTGGAATTTTCTAACTTTCCACAACAATCGTGAATGCTTTTCTCCAAGGTCTTCAGTCACAAGGGAGAATTCAGGCAGCGCCAAGTGCACTTTCGGTGCTTCAGCCCTGCTCATCCTCCACCTCTTCTGTGGGGCTGTTGGGGAAATAAGAAATCGAGACTCAAAGGAGCACGTATGTTGACCAACTGAGTATTAGCTAAGTTTATTATTGAGAAAAAAAAACCTCAGAGTGCATGCTTGCAGGTAGCCCGCACATGACTACAAAGCTATTGTGGACTTCCAGCTCTATTTATGTGGGATTAAAGCTACAGTTGTCATCATCCTACCTTTAGTAAACAGTCAGCATTACTCAGTCTGCTCCAGGAATGAGATTAAGCTTACTCAGACGTTCTGTTCTTCAGAATTTTTATCAGTATCTCTCTACGGTTGCTTCTGACAGTGCATCTACCCGACAGTACAAGTGGTTGGATAACATTCTTCAGCATTCCTCCGCAAGGCACAGGGCGCAGGGGAAGGGGGAGAGGAGGCGCGCAGCCGACTCCCGGCCTCGGAGGGCTGGGGCGGAGTCGGAGTCCTGTCTCACCCTCCAGCGGTGAGCAGGGGATTGTGCGCCCCCTACGGCGCGGGGCCGGGGGCGCCTCGCCACCTGCTCCGAGGTCTGGACTCCGGTGACATCTCACGGCGTTGCGGTCTTTAACCAAGCATTTCAAAGAGGAACCTCAGTCATTCGGATTCGAGAGCATCCAACAGTACACAATCATGGTCAGCGCGGTGGCCGACAAAGAGGAGGCAGGGGGAGGGTAATCAAAGTTATTTAACGAAAATAGGCATTTTCCGTTTTCTTTTCGCCTTTTCCTTCAGTGGCCAGAGCACTAGCTCGCTCTCTCCCCGTCCGTCACTGGGTTGCCTCCACTCCCACTCGCTTTCTTCTCCTCTTCTTCAGCTTTCCCTATTCAACCCCTCAGGACGGACGACCCCAGACCGAGGCTGAGTCGCAGTCCAGGGTGGGGAACTCAGCTCGGTCCCGGGGCGCACGTGTCCAAAGTCAAGACTTTTGCCTTGTTCTCAGTCAGCTGCGGGAATAAAAGCGCCTCCGGCTTTGAGAAACCTTTCCAGCCTTCCGTTTCCGGAGTTACTCGTAGGCCTAAAAGCTTACAGCACACACTGGAATTCTTGGTTGCCTAGGACCCTGCGGCAGAATGCATCCTTCACCGGGCATTTATTGAGTGCCTACTAGGTGCGAGGCCCTGCCCTGGAGGGCGGGCTGCATCGCGAGCAGTTCTGAGGTCTTGCCGGTCGGAGTCCACATCTAGAGAGAGGCGCAGAACGTGGGCAGCGCAGTGGGGGCACAGCTGGTTCGTGTCCTTCGCACGCGCGCCCACAGGGGACTCACGGCGAGCGAAGCTAAGAAGGGTAACGTGGCCTTCAGCCCGGGAGGCTGCGGTCGTCACCTGGAGCCGGGCGGCTGTTGAGGCGGGGAGCAGGTGGGAAGGCCATTGATCTGGCGTTCGGCAGTCAGAGTCCCCTAGCTGACTCCCAAACGTTCTATCGATGTCCAAACGTGCCCGATGACACCAACTCTTGGCTTCAATGTCTCCCGCGCGCACCCTCGGCTTCCGGAATATGAGAATCTAAGGATGTCCCCAGCCAGAGGTTGAAAAGCAATTTCTTGAATCAGGAAACGAGTTATGGGGAATGTGCTCTCATGTCTCTGTAGCGCAATCGGTTAGCGCGTTCGGCTGTTAACCGAAAGGTTGGTGGTTCAAGCCCACCCAGGGACGTCACCTTTTGCTTCATCGAAGTCCTTGCTAGCTACTTGCAACTTTAGGTTATCTATTCACTTTACAGCCTCTCACAGTTCTGGAGGCTGTAAAGTCCAAGATCAAGGTGCCGACAGAATTCAGTTCTTGTTGAGGGCCTCCTCCCCAGCTTGCAGAAGACCTTGTCACAGCATCCTCACATGGCAGAGAAAGGAAACTCTGGTGTCTCTTCTGTTTTTATAAGTACTAATCCCAGCATGGGGGCTTCATCTTCATGAACTCATTTAAACCTAATTACCTCCCAAAGGCTCCACCTCCTAATACCATTACATTGGGGAGTTAGGGCTTCAACATAGGAATTTGGGACGGACAACAACATTCAGTGCAGAATAGGTGGTAACACAGAGAGACATTCCTCAAGTGTCTAAAATGCCTTTATGGTGACCGGATTGCACAGACTTAACAGTCACATGAAGGTGGGAGAGAACTTGTCCAGCAGTTCTTTTCTTTCTTCCTGGAGGCACTGTGTGTGTGTGTGTGTGTGTGTGTGTGTGTGTGTGTGTGTGTGTGTGAATAGAAAAATCAAGGGATTATAGAAAGGTACATACATTGAGAAAATTCTCACCTCCACTACTCAAGCTCCCAGTTCCCAAAGGCCAAATAATACCAACCTGGTGGTTTTTAATAAACAATTTTATTTTTAATAAAATAAAATAATTTTATTTTCAATAAAGTCAACCGGCATGACTTTATTATTTTTATAACAAAGTAGTCACCTACTTTATAAGTATATATTAAAAACCTCAGACAAACCCAGCTGTAACTCAGACTTGACTATAGGAGGCTGAAGCCACAAGGCAGGCCATTAACCACACTCACAGCCTTTCCTCTGGGAGCTTGGGCAAGTAGCAATCTCTGTGAACTTAAAGCATCATGATCCAGAGGTTCCGAAGGATTTTCTTTTGCTTCTTTCTTCCATTGTCTGCTTGTCTGATCTGAGCTAGAAATTCACAGATATTAATCCAACAAACAAAAACGAAAAGAAAGAAACTAAAACCCCTGCATTTTGAAATTTCATTCACATTACCAGCATTTTTGTGGAAAAGAGACTCTAGCTATGGTATGAAAAACATATACCAGTTATAGAACTTTGCTTTAATGAAGTTGGAAAGCTCTGACAAGAAAATAAGGTTCTGACAAACAATGATTGGAAGAAAATTTAACCTAGGGTTTAAAATGATCAGAGGGAAAAAAGATGGAATCAAATACATACATACATATCTCCAGTCCAGATATCATACAGGTCTAAAGACAACAAACAGATGTCAAATAAATGAAAGAATTCAGGAAATACAAAACCTTTTTTGAAAAACCTAGTTGACACTAAAGCTCACCTCATAATGAGATGCTTTCACAATTAAAATCTCAGGAATAGAACTATGCAACACAAAGCATGAACCCTAATGGAAACTATGCACTTTAGTTAATAATAATGAATCAATATTGGTTCATCAATTGTAACAAATGTACCACACCAATGCAAGATGTTAATAACAGGGGAAGCAGTGTGGGTGGAGGAGAGGGAGTATATGGGATTTTTTTTTTAATCACAAGAATGAAAATTGCTGAGTATTTTGCGTTTGTCCCTCCAGATACATTCTCAACATTTTCCACCCTATTATATGCCCCAGAAAGTTAATCTTTTTGAACTGTGCAAAAGGGCTCCTCTACCCACCGACTTCTTGCTGGCTACAGCCAATGGGATTCACTGACTGGGAATGGGAGTGTAGGAGGAATATGAGGTCAGGGTAATTATTTCCTGCAGGTTGGCAGTAGCTGTGTTCTCCGCCACCCCCCAAGACCACAGTTATTGTTTAGTGGCACTCTACTACAGTTACAGCCTTACCTACAACTATCACTTTCCCAGGTTCCAGGAACAGCTCTCTCCCCTTGCCCAATCAGGTCTAGTAATTGCTCTCCACTGTTGCTAGGCCTGGGATGTTGCACCATCTGTTTAGTGGCTACATCCTCCTCTTAGAGCCCAGGGTTCCTGAGTTGGGAGGTCCCAGGAAACCCTCTCAATCCTCAGCAGGTCTGGGTTTCAGAGAGCCTCGGGGAATGTGCCACAAAGTTATCTGGGAGCTCATTGCATCTCTGTTCAGCTCATAAGCAGAATAATTACACCTTTCTTCCTTCAAAAAATACCCCAAAAAATTTTCAAAAAATTTTTAGTCTTGTAGGGAAAATCCTTTCTAAGCATGACAAAACTCAAAATCCCTAAGGAAAAAGTTTAATACATTTAGCTACATAAAAAGTTTAAGAATTTGTTTAACAAAAAATCAATCAAGCAAGCACTCAACATCTGGCTAAGCCAAGGCCTGAGTGATTCAGCTTGTAAAGCTATAACAAGTCACTTTTAGATTCAGAAAGTTTATTACTTACATAGACAGCAAAAGGAAGAGTAGTTGAAGGTATAGACTTCCTGGGCCTTCAACCCACACATCCAAAGGGATGACACTGAAACAAAAGGGGTCAGTGACTACAATGCAAGTTGTGGGGATACCTGTTATTGAGAAGCCAATTCTAGACTGCAGCTAAGTAGTTTTGCAGTCTGCAGCTGTCCCCAAGGAAGGGATAAGGAGGTGAGCAGAATGCCTTATATGTGATTAGAACCTGAAGGGCAATGAGAAACTGTCCCAGGGTAGACAGGGAGGGGAATGGAAGCTGTCTCCTGGCACTCTTCACAACCCTCCCATCCTCTCTTGCTTTGGGACAATCACAAGGTGCTCTGCCTTGTGGTAAGATTCAGAATAGTTTTAGTTCAAGCCTTGGCTGGTGTGGCCTGTGCAAATACATACAAGGTCACCTGGGTGCCACAGCTGAGCCATTCCCCTACAAAATTCAAAAGACAACAGTTTGGTAAAATACCTGAAAAACTACAACATAGAAAAAGCCTTTTTTATTTAGTATTTATTTTTATCAAGCTTATATATGCACATAGTTTAGAGAGTCAAACTCATAAACTCGGTAATGAAAACCAACAGGCCCCTGAAACTCTCCCCATTTCCTACTCCCTAGAAGTAATTTCTTTAAATTCTTTTAATCAGTGATTTGTTATTCACCTCTGTCTCTGTAGACAAATATTGTTAATTCTTGGGCTTTCCTGGTGGCGCAGTGGTTGCGAGTCCGCCTGCCAATGCAGGGGACACGGGTTCGTGCCCCAGTCCGGGAAGATCCCACATGCCGCCGAGTGGCTGGGCCCGTGAGCCATGGCCCCTGAACCTGCACGTCCAGAGCCTGTGGTCCACAATGGGAGAGGCCACAACAGTGAGAGGCCCACATACCGGAAAAAAAAAATATATTGTTAAATCTTGATTTTCTAGTTTTAGGCACTTTATCTCTCTTTTCCGTACTCCCCCTACACTTACCACTTCACACACACTTTTCCCACTCCTCCATCTTCCCAATTGTGATGGCTAATTTTATGTGTCAACCTGGCTAGGCCATGGTACCCAGATATTTGGTCAAACATCAGTCTAGATGTTTCTGGGAAGGTATTTTTTAGATGAGATTAGCATTTAAATCAGTGGACTCCGAGTAAAGCAGATTACCCTCCATAATGTGAGTAGGCCTCATCCAATCCATTGAAGGCCTTAAGAGAAAAAGACTGAGGTCCCCAGAGGAAGGGAGAGTTCTGCCTCCAGACTCTGCTTTCAGATTAGAGTTACAATATCTGTTCTTCCCTGGCTATCCAGCCTCTTGGCCTACCCTGAAGATTTTAGATTTACCAACCTCCACAACAACATGAGTCCATTCCTTAAACTAAATCTCTATATACATACATGTGTATCTTCTATTGGTTCTGTTTTTCTGGGGAACCCTAATACATCAATATACTTATATCTTAATTTTGATGAGATCAATGCTTATTATTTTTAATATATATACTATTAACAGAGAAGCCACATAATTTAACATGATCACTTTTTTAATATAATCTTCCCTTGGCAGTAACAATTATGTTACTTTTCCATTTGCTTAGTTTTCCATGTATTTATTACTGAATTATAACCAATTTCTGTAAATCTCCCCTCAAGAGCTTCCTTATTCTTTTTTACAGCTAGCTGAACTATATTTCATTGTATGGTTGTACTGTCATTTATTTAGTCACCCCCAAAACTGATGGACATTTAGAGAGTTTACAATCTTTTGCGTAATAAAAAGTGCTCCGTGAATAACTTTGTATACACTTAATTTCACATAAGTATAGGAATATTGTAGGATAAACTTCTAAATGTGGATTACTGAAGTTAAAAAAAAGTTTAAATTTTTGATAGGTATTGTTCAAAACACCCTGTAGAACTTAAACCAATTTACCCTCTCTTTAACAATATTTATTAACTCTCCAACATATTAAACTTTAAAAAATTTACCATATTATAGTTGAAAATATTATCTCAACTTAGTTTTAAATTGCACTACTTTCATTAATAGTAATGTTGAATGTTAAGTATCTTTTCATATGGGCAATAGCCTTTTATATTTTCTATTCTTTATATGTTTGCTACTTTTTATTGGGTTATTGGTTTACTTCTTATTGGCTTATAGTTCTGTAAATATTAGGGAAATTAGCCTTTTGTACATGATGTATGTTCTAAGAATGTAGATGTCTAGCATGGTATGGTAAATTTGGTGCCTCCACAGGAAGGGAAGAGAACCAGAAGAGAAGTTTATTATACTCATAGGTCCCAGAGGGGGTCACCGCGGGCGTGCGCAGGGCCACACAGGAGTCCAACTGGCAGTGTGTTCAAGTGAACAGCTGGGGAGCAGTGAGAGCCAGGACCTGTGGGCCAAAGCCTTCACTGGAGTCCTGAGTGGGGTCTAAGGAAAGCAAACCGAGTTGGGGAAAGAGAGGAAGGAAAGAGGAGGAGGAAGGGGGGCGGGGCCGGGAGAAGAGGATGGAGGAGGGGAAAGTTAGAGTCCAGGGGTTGGGTTGCTTATCAGGGTGTTTCAGCTGTTTTTGAGTGTGCATTCACAATTAGGGCTGTGAGAAGGATGTTGATATGCCAAAGCATTAACTCAAAATGGAGGATTTTTAACACAATGTGAGTTGCAAATACTTCCCCAAATTGTCATTTGTCTTTGGACTTTGCTTATGCAGATTCCACTTGGTTTATATAGTCAAACTCATCAATATTTTCTCTCAGGACTTCTGAGTTTGTGTCATAGTTAGAACAGGCTTTTCCACACACACACACACCCCAAGATAATAAAATAATTGTTTCATGCTTCTACAAGAACTTTTATGTTCCTTTTCATTATTATTTAAATCTTTGATCAATTTGGAATTTACCCTTATGTAAAGGGTATGATATTCATTGACCATTATTTTTTCCCATTATTTTGTCACAGCCCTTCTGTTGACAGCTACCTAGTTATTAAAAAATTGGTCATTAGAATTATTGATTTGAGTCCCTCTTTCTAACGTATTACATTTCTTCATGTATTTTGGTCCATTTCTGGACTCTGTGCTGTCCCATTAATTGTTGTTTACCCATACACGATATTTTACTGCTTTAACCATTATAATTTATGGCATTTTAATATTTCATAGGGTTAATCCTTCTTATTGTTCTTTTAAAAACAAGAATTTCCTGAGTATTACTGCTTATTTTCCATTTAAACTTTAAAATTATATTGTCCAGTTTGAATAAAAAAGAAAAATATTTTTGATATTTTAATGAAAACTATGTTAAATTCAGACACCAAGTTAAAGAGAGGTGTTATCTTTATGACGTTGAGTCTCCTACCCAAGAACATGGTACATCTTGGTTGATAGGAAAGGAAGTTGCCCTAATGCAGTGGTTCCTGAACTCGAGCATTTATCCGAATCACCTGGAGAGCTTAAGTCTCAGATTGTTGGGCCCACCTCCAGAGTTTCTGAATCTGTAGGTCTGAGGTAGGGCTTGAGAATTTGCGTTTCTCAAAAGTTTCCAGATGATGCTGGTGATGTTTGTCCCGGCACAACACCTTGAGAATAATCGGCTAGTGTTTTGATGATTTTGGAGATGGTTGGCGGGATATATAAAGGAGATTAAAGCACATTTAAAAACTTAAAAAAAAAAGTATGACTGGTAAACGATCCTTAGGGAGATGTGGGAAAGACCTGTATGAGGAGTTAAAAGCGAATGTCCGCGTTGTGGTGGAGAAGCCTGATGACTGGGGACAAACTCTGCTTCCACTCACTTTGAAAACCCACTTTACTCACACCACTCATCCCAACGCTGAATGAGAGATTTAGCAGGAACAAATATCAGACAAACAACTTCAGGCCTTCGGGGTAGAGCAGAGTTCTCCGGTCGATCAATAGCTAACTCGAAACGCTTGGGCGCAGCGCTCCAGAGAGTCCGCTTACATCCATCTGACGAGACCGCTGCAATCTCTCCACTTGCCAGCTCCGGGCCGTCGTCCTTGCTCCTCCCTCCCCTTCCTATCGTACTTCCCCCATTCTTTGCTCTTCCGCGTCCCTCCTCCTCAGCTCCATTTCCAGCGGCCTCTCCTCTTTTTCGTTTCGAGATCTTCCTAAACTAGTTGTATTTTACAGCCCTTTGAGGCTGATGAACGTTTCAAAACCTAAAAAGCGAAGGCACGCTCCTTAGCACCTAATGGAGAACATTTTAACTACTTAAGAAGGCCCTTCAACACTTCATCCAAAATTTCCCGCAGACGAGAAGAGAACGAAAGTGTTTCCTTTTGGTCATGTCCTAAGATGTCTTCTCAGTGGAGCAGAGTCGAGGCAGGACGAAGGGGGAGCCCCGCGGGGAGGAGGAGGAGCCTTCTCGGAGGAGCCTGGGTTCGGGCGGCTGTAGATCTGTGACCCCTGATCTCAACCTGAGATGCTGGAGTCGGTAGCTCGGATTCCTCTTCTTTGCTAGATTTGGGGCGAGTAGAGGCGGTTTCTGGAACAATTTACCGAAGTTTAAAACAACAGTGACCACAATGGCTATTTAGAAGCTGCTGGTTCAGTTGGTAGCTAACAAGAGAAGATTCAATTAAACAGAGGTAGGCGGGGAAAAACAAGTACCGCCCAACGTGGGGCTCGAACCCACGACCCTGAGATTAAGAGTCTCATGCTCTACCGACTGAGCTAGCCGGGCGCTGCTTTGCGAGCCTTCTCACAGGAATATAATTTCTTTTGAGGGACAGCTTGCACGGTCAAAGATACACACAGCTTAGTTTGAAAGAGTTCTCTGGCTCCAGGATTTTAAACGCAGCACTAGCTTTTGTCACCGAGAAACTCCAGGCTTCTAGAGTGATGGGACTGCACGGGGCTAGAAGAGCTTGCAAAGGGCGCGGGAATCACTAGTCCTGAAACCTCGACATTTCTTCAAATTCCTTTTAGACAGGTCTTGAGACCTTTTGGACAGCAAATTCTTTTGGAGAACCCGGTTTCTAGGACCCGGAATCCAGAAGAGGAAGCGCGAGGGAATGGGGATGAGAGGCGCAAACTGCCGCGAGAAGTAGGGGGGGCGCGGGGACTTGTGCTCCCGGGACCTTAGTGCTGCAGCCTCGTTCTTCCTTCTTCTCAGTCCGAAACCGTTTCCCCCGCTAAACCGTGACCACCAGGGGATGGGGTGGGGGTGAGGCTGAAAGACGCGTCAGTCGGAAGTTAGGTCCAATTGACTATTCATTTGGGGGCACGATTTTGTTTTTAAATACTAAAATTTTGTGGGACCTGAAGGTCCCACTGAGATTTAAAGTCGGATGGGATTTAGAGTCTCAGGCGTGGGCGCTCGCGGGAGATTTCACTGCACTCTCCAAAACGTTCATTTCTCCAACCTCTGGAAGAGGCGCTGAGTTCCGGAGTCACCAGCGAAGGGCTCTATCCTCTGCTCAGGTGAAGGTAGGCCTTGCTTGCTGCTCCGAGGCGCTCCACACCGCCCTGAAGCAGCTTTGCCAGGGCTGGTTAGATTCGCTTAGGTGGGAGAGCCGCAAATGGAGCTGAGTGGAGACAGTTATTTATCTAATTCGTAGACTGCACTTCTGCGATGCAGCCTTGAGCAAAGACGGATTACAAGCTTTTTTTAACCTTTAAAGGGTTCCAAAAAGGGAGGCCACCAAGGTGAACTACAATCATTTGCCGTGGCTCGGATTCGAACCGAGGTTGCTGCGGCCACAACGCAGAGTACTAACCACTATACGATCACGGCGCGCCACCTCCAAGGCGGCGCACTGCGCTTGGATTTAATGTCTTTACAAACAGGATTGTCTAAGTGGTGCTGCAGCTTTCTTTGCTTACTTCGCGTGATTCGCCTAGGTTAAAATCCCAAACGTTTCCACCCATAACCTCGAAGCCCTGACGCCCGAATCTGGGTCTCAGAATCCCGCCGTGCCCGCGCCATCATCACCCCCTCCGCTGGACGGCGGCGCACCCAGTCCCGACGAGGTCTGAGAGCGTCGCCTGCAGCTCGGGGACCGCGTCCCCAGTCGCCCTCCTCAAGCCACTTCTCTCTTTCCCCTCCAAATAATCAAGCCGCCCCCACTAGGCAACCCGAGGATTTTCCTATTTACATCTCCACCTTGTACCCTGCGAATGTTGGAACCGGCAGAGAAGCGAAGCTGGTGAGCTGCTAAACGGCGTGAGGTCCCCCTTTATTATTTTTCTTGCTTCCCTCACTGCTCCTTGGCGCGCTCTCTCAGGAACTTCGGAGTCTTGGGCTGACTTCCTTATTCTGACTCTTTAGTAAATCTAAGTCGCTTCCGAGTATTCAGGAAAACATATCCGATCAGCCTCCATTTCTGACATTCCCTAAAGACCCCCAAAAGGAGAATTATCGTGAACTGGTGCGAAGCAAGAGACCAAACGCAGCAAATGGGCTTGCCTTGGTAGCTGCATGAAGTCTGGAGGTTCGCTCGCGGTAGAGTCTCCCAGAAGGTTCAGAGTTTGAGGACAGATGGGTGGTCAAAGGTTTTTCTTTATCCCCCTATTTTGCTCTACTCGAGCTTCCGGAGAAAAGAAGATATCAGTAGTGCGTTGGCCGGGAATCGAACCCGGGTCAACTGCTTGGAAGGCAGCTATGCTCACCACTATACCACCAACGCACACGAGAAAACTTTTTGTTTGTATCCTTATTACTAGTTCGTCATGGTTTGCTCCGACCAAAGTCTTTCATATTTAGGGATTCGTGCTAAGAGAACTATTCAACACAAAGCCAAAGGACGAAGAGGAAAAAAGACCTCTAGGATTTTACCTATGATTATATTGATAATGTTGTGGTAGTTTTTCTAGTCGTTTCAGAGGTTTAGGGAAGGAAAATCATCAATTCTAGTTTATTGTCTTTTGAAGGGAGCCTCTGAAATCAAGTGGACGAGTTAAGGCCTTAATGCGAGTGTTATCTCTGTACACATATCGTTACGCATTTGAGAGTACTTCCTCAGCACGAATGCATAAAGGTAAAGTTGCCATTGAAAAAATAACCCACATTTTAAAGCTTTGAATACATATTGCCAAATTGCTGTGTGGAGCAATATCACCAATTTTCACTTTTCAATGAGTATTACCAAATTACCTCAGGCAACTAGATATCATCATTCTTTTTATCTTTACAAAAGTGCAACATAGAAATTTGGAGTCTCATTTTAACTTGCATTTATTGTATTACTATTGAGGTTGATCATTTTTCATAAACTTACTAATTATTTGTATTAGTTTGGGACTTACTAAATCATAAGCTTTGTCGATTTTTGCTATTGGGTAATTTATGTTATATGTATATTACCTACATATTAGTTTGGCATTTGTCTTATATTATTATTTATAGGATTTTCAGATGGGCAGTTTTCTGTTTTTATGTAGTCTAACCTATCAGTTTTATCCTTTATGATTTCTGTGTTTGCTTTTACCTTGAAAAAGTCTTCTCCAGCCCAATAAGATAATTATCCACCGATTTTTTTTATTGTTTCAATTCTTACATTTAATTATTTAACCCATCTAATATATGATATGAAGTGGTAATTCCACTTCTATGAATTTATCCTAAAGCAATCCCTAAGGATATACAAAGATGTATTCACACAGATGTTCATCAAAGTGTTATTTGTAAAACCAAAATTTTAGGGGGGAAAAACCTAAAAGTCCAGAAATACGATTGATGAAATCCATTTTGATGAAAACCCACATTTTTTTTTTTTTATATTGTACATTGCTGGTGGGAGTATAAATTGGCAGGACCTCTAAGGAGGGCATATTGGCACTACCCATCCACAAATGCACATGTCTTTTGAACCAACATTTTAATTCTTGGACATTTATTCTACACACGTACAAAATAACATACGTAGAAGATTATTTTTATGGCCGCAAAGGATTAGAATAACCGAAGTGTCATCAATAGGAAGCTGGTTTGATTAATTATGGAATATCAATATAATGGAATACTATGTGCCATAGAAAAGAATGAGGAAGCTCTTCATGTGTAATCTGCAACTATTTCTAAAATTAAGTGAAAAAGGCAAAGTTCAGAAAAGTGTGTATAGATTGCTATCATTTGTGCGAGGGAGGGGAACGTACTTAAATATATACGTATGTATGCATGTACTTGTATTTACAATCTATTTATATTTTATATTTACAACATACTTATATTACAATATAGTTATGAAACTTACTACTGGCTGCCTTATTAGAAGAAAACTAGATGGCCGAGGTGAAAAGTAGGTTTATCAGTTATGCCTTTTTGGATATTTGAATCCTAAACCATGTAAATATATTACCTTTACAAAAATTAAATAATTAAATTGAAAGAAAATATCATGTTGCTGAAGTGTATTTATTTCTACTGGAAAGTGTTAGAAATATATTAACTTTAAAAATAGCTGGTAAAAACGTAAAATAGGTAGCTAGTGGGAAGCAGCCGCATAGCACAAGGAGATCAGCTCGGTGCTTTGTGACCACCTAGAGGGGTGGGATAGGGAGGGTGGGAGGGAGGGAGACGCAAGAGGGAAGAGATATGGGGACATATGTATATGTATAACTGATTCACTTTGTTATAAAGCAGAAACTAACACACCATTGTAAGGCAATTATACTCTAATAAAGATGTTTTAAAAAAAGCTGATAATTAAATAGTATGTACAGCATTATTCCATTTTCTGTTTCAAAAACTGGATAATAGTTACCGGTGGTTGGTAGAATGGTAAACGATTTTTTCTTTATGTTTTCCTGCATTTCCTGTATTTCAGCTAAGGTCACCCATGTGGCAACTGAGTAGAAGAAACAAAATTAATCATTAAAAGTGTTATATAGGAACTGTCATTAAAAGTATTTTGTAGGAAGAAAAACGAACACAAAGTATTGTGTAGGTAGAAAAAAACACTCTTTCCCTGACCGGGAATCGAACCCGGGCCGCGGCGGTGAGAGCGCCGAATCCTAACCACTAGACCACCAGGGAATGTGGAAAAGTTTTGCGACAGAGAATGTATGAGGCTAATGCAACGTGTGTCTCCACCCTTTTTGTGACACATATTGTTTCAACCACCTAGATTTTGAGATTCTTGACTACTGGGCCTTCCCCACGTCAAAGCTACCTTTTCCTCGTATTTCTTTTTTGGAGTAGAAAACCCTTGAGAGAACTCCTCTGCATGGCTCCCAGAGCTGAGGGAGGATCGTGTACACACGATCGCAGTTCCCAAGACCAGAGACAAATGTCTGGAGAAAAGATAGAAGGACAAATAGGAAACTCTCAGCTTCCTGTAGTTGCAGTGATTTCCTGAATTGGGATCAGCAGAAAAGTAGAGGTCTCCAACTGGGCTTTGCCAAATTGACTAGGAACTTTTCCTTAAGGAATATAAAGGTTGTCGTGTAAGCAACTCTAGGAGATCCTGGTCCTATAGCAGCTTTTTTTTTTTTTTTTTTTTTTTTTCCATCTCGTGTGAATTTAAGCCAAACTCTGTTGGCCAAAACGAGTATTACAGACAAGTGAAAGTGACTCAGCCTACGGGTGCTTGGTGGTCAGCAGGATCTGAGCACAACTCGCTGGTGGGAAACTAAGAGAAAGAGTTTTGGAGCTTCAAAATTTTCAAATATGAAGAAGGAAGAGAGGGAGTGAGGAGAAAGAAAAGAAAACTGGGGTGCATACCTAGACTAAAGGAACCTTGAAAGCCATACCCATCTATGTCTGCAAATTAGCTTTATATGAGACAGAAAAGAAAGCAAATATGGCAAAATGTTAACAATGAATCTAGGTGAAGGGTAATTGAATGCTCAATACTTTATTCTTTTAACTTCTCTGTAGGTTTGAAATTTTTCAAAATAAAAATTTGAGAAAACCAAAAATGAAACAAACAATCAAAAGCCTCCCCTCAGACCTTTTTTTGGTCAGATGACTGCAGTGTGATTAATTCTTTGCACATGAGTTCAAATATAAATTTTAAAAAGCCACCCCCATGCACTAACATCAGAAAACACCTTTGACAATAAGTGAAAACGAGAATTAAAAAATTGAATCATATATGTGTACATATCAGCAGGGCCTGATAGAAAAAATGAGTGATAGGATATGGGGTGTTTCTGGGGGTTTTGTTGTGCTTTCAAAGTATCAATGTTGTTTAAAGAAAGTATTAATTCTCCAGTCATCCAATCTCCACCTTCCTAGGGAGAAGAGTAACTAAATGCTAGACATTTATTTTCACAAAACCCAAGTAATCCTGGTGTCATATGTCACCAAGGAGCCTAACAAAGCCCATTCCTTTTACTCCAGCTCTATTCCCACTGGGCAGCTACCTGTACTCAAAGGCTGATAAAGAGTATCTAACCCTAAGAACAAAATCTTGGGATTGTACCCAGGGTGGGTGCAAGGTAATAGATTTTATTTCCCTGTGTCACAAAGGAAATCAGCCTTCTTATGTTTTGGTGAACAGTCCATTTTCATCAGCTATTCTGCCACCTGCCGGTAATTTTCGGTATCATGAGAAACTAGGAAGTATCAATAGTATTAACAACAACAAAACCTGCTCTCTCTAGCCAAAGGACCAGGGAAGAGGTAGCCTAGCAAAACAGAAAACTTTTAGATAATAACTGCTCTACTTCCAGCCAAATGCCACAGAAAGAATTGTGGCTTACCTCTACCCATACCTAGTAAAGTCTAGGTATATGGGGTACCTAGACTTCCTCTCAGCAGGCCAGTAAAGAAGTGGTCCTCCTCTTCACTGCTGGATTGGTATCAGAGGAAACATGGTAGAGAATCGTACTTTCACGAACACCTGGTGATAGCAAGGTTACTCCTATTTCCCAGTATCAGTGGAGGCCATATGGGGAGGTGGAACTCCTACCCCTGCCCATCAGTAATGAGGAGCCCCTCTTCTCAGGTGTTAATGGAGACTAAATGGGGAACCTGGATTCCGACACCTACCTGGCTGTAACAAGGTACCTTACCCCCACTTCCTCTACTTGATTAGTATCAGAAGAAGCCAACTGAAACAGAAGGTTTAAATATGATCCAGAGTCCCAAATGTCCAGGCTTTAATAAAAAAGCACTCATCATATCAAGAATGAGAAAGACCTTGAACTGAATGAAAACAGACAATACCTAGATGATCAACGCGGTAGAATTATCTGACAAAGATTTTAAAACAGTCATCATAAAAATGTTTCAACAAGCAACTATGAAGATACTTGAAACAAACAAAAAAATAGAAAGTTCCAGCAAAGAAAAGTTTCAGCAAAGAAATAGAAGAATTGAATGGAAATTTTATAACTAAAAAATACAATAACAACAAAACCCCTCAATGGATGGGCTCAACAGCAGAGTGGAGGGGACAGAGGAAAGAATCAGTGACTTGAAAGATAAAACAATGGAAATTACTCAATCTGAACAACAGAGAAAATAGAATGAAAAAAAAAAAAGAACAGAGTCACACGGACTTGTGGGATTATAACAAAAGATCTAACATTTGTGTCATCAGATTCCCAGAGGGAGAAGAGAAAAAGAACAGGACTGAAAAACGTACTAAAAGAAATAATGAGTAAAACTCCCCAAATTTAGCAGATGATAAACCTACAGATTCAAGAAGCTGAGCAAACCCCAAAGAAGATAAACCCAAACAAATTCATGCCAAGACACATCATAGTCAAATTGCAGAAAACTAAAAACAAAGAAAAAAATCTTGAAATCCGTGAAAAATGACACCTTACATACCATGGATAAACAATTTGAATGACAGCACATTTCTCATCAGAGACCATGGAGGCCAGAGAAGTGGCACAAATTTTTCAAGCACTGAAAGAAGACTGTCAACCCAGATTCCTATATCCAGCAAAAATATCCTTTAAGAATGAAGGGGCTACCACTCAACAACAAAAAAGACAAACAACTCAATTAAAAAGTGAGCAAGAGATTTGAATAGAATTTCTCCAAAGAAGATATCTAAATGGTCAGCAAGCACATGGAAAGATGCTCAATGCCATTAGTCATTAGGGAAATGCAAATCAATATCACAGTAAGATACTACTTCACACTTTCCAGAACGGCTGTAATTTTTAAAAATGGAAAATAACAAGTGTGGTGAGGATGAGGTGAAATTGAAACCCTAATACACTGGTGGCAGGAATGTAAAATGTTGCAGCTGCTGTGGAACACAGTTTGGAGGCTCCTCAATATGTTAAACATAGAATACAGTCCAGTAATTTCACTCTAGGTAGATCACAAAGAACTAAAAGCAGGTACTCATACAAATACTTGTACGTGCATACTCATAGCAGCATGATATTCATAATAGCCCAAAGTTGTAAACAACCCAAATGTCCATGGATGAATGAATGGATAAACAAACTGTGGTATATACATACAATGGCATATTATTTGGACATAACAAAGAAGTACTGACGTGCTACACGTTGGATGAACCTCGAAAACATTATGCTAAATGAAATAAGCCAGACACAAAAGGTAACATATCGTATGATTCCGTTTATATGAAATGTACAGAATGGCCAATCCACAGAGACAGAAAGCAGATCAGTCATTGCCAGAGGTTGGGGACTGATTTCACAGTTGGAACAGGGCTTCCTTTTGGGGTGATGAAAACATTCTGGAACTAGATAGTGGGATGGTTGCACAACGTTTCAAAGGTACTAAATGCCACTGAATTGTACACTTTAAAATGGTTAAAATTGTGAACTTTATGTTTTATGTATTTTACCACAATTTAAAACTTAGTAAAGGGGAAATCCTAGCAAGATTTTTTTGTAGATATAGACAAAATTATTCTAAAACTTGCATGGAAAGGCAAAACAACTAGAATAGTTAAAACACGTTTTGAAAAAGAATTAAGTGGGAGGAATCAGTTTATCCATTTTCAAGATTTATTAAAAGGCTACAGTAGTAAAGATGGTATGGTACTGGCAGAAAAATAAATATACAGATCAATGAAACAGAATAGAGAGCCCAGCAGTTGACCCATACAAGTATGCCAACTCATGTTGTTTTTTACAAAGGTGAAAACAATTCCGTGGAGGAAAAAATCGCTTTTTCAATATATATTGCTGAAGAAATTGGACATCCATAAGCAAACAAATAAACAAAACCCCCAACCTAAGTCTCATAACTCCAAAGTGGATCAAGAGCTTAAATGTGAAGTATAAAACATTTAGAAAAAACATAGGAGAAACTCTTCATGGTCTAAGGCTAGACAAAGTTTTGACACCAAAAGCAACCCGTAAAAGGAAAAATCAATAAAGTAGACTTCATCAAAATTAAATGTTTGCTCTGCAAAAGACCCTATTATGAGAATGAAAAACAAGATGCTAGCTGGGAGAAAATATGTGTAAACCACATACCCAACAAAGGACTATTGTCTAGAATATATAAGAACTCTCTAACTCAACAGTATAAAAAACAGTCCAGTGAGGAAACGGTCAAAAGTCAAGAAGGAACATTTCCCCAAGAGGATATACAGACAGCAATAAGCACATGAAAAGATGTTCAGCATCATTAGCCACTGGAGAAATACAAATTAAAACCACAATTAGATATCACTACATACCTATCAGAATGGCTAAAATTAGAAATAATGACAACCTCAAATGCTGGTGAGAATAATGCAGGGAAACGATCACTCATACATTGCTTGTGGGAATGTAGAATGGTACAAGCACTCTGGAAAACAGTTTATTTTTTAAAAAAAGTTTATTAAAAAAACCCCTAAATATGCAATTTTCATAGGAACCAGAATTTGCACTCCTGGGCATTTATCCCAGAGAAATAAAAACTAATGTTCACATAAAAACCTATGCACAAAGCAGTGTAAAGCAATTATACTCCAATAAAGATGTTACCAAAAAAACCTATGCACAAATGTTTATAGCAAATTTATTAATGAAAGCCCAAAACTGGAAACAAGGCAGATGTCCTTCAGCAGGTGAATGGTTAAAGAAACTGTGGTACATCTATAGCATGGAATACTACTCAGCAATAAAAAGGAACAAACTACTGATATACTCACAACTTGGATGAATCCGCAGAAAATTATGCTGAGTAAAAAAAGTTCATCCCCAAACGTTACATACTGTAACCTGTTTATATAACATTCTTAAAATAACAAAATTTTAGAAATGGAGAATGGATTAGTTGTTGCTAGATGTTAATGTGGAGATGGAGATTGGAGGGAAGTGAGTGTGGCTACGTGGGGGATCCTTGTGATGGAAATGTCCTGTATCTTGCTAAAGCAAGGGTAGTCCATACAGTGAAAAGACTTCTGCTAAACCAGTTTAGGTCATGGTAGTGTGAGACCACCTAGGATTAAGAATATCTAGTAGTATTCCTCAACCAGAGTGGTACCACCTCCTGGGAGGCCTTTGGAAATATGTAGGGGCATTAAAAATTTACATTGACTGGGGATGCAGATGGCATTTGACAGGGGACGGGAGACAAGAATGCTAAATGTACTGCACTGGGCAGGACAGCTCCACACACACACAAAATTGTCCCTCCCATAATGTCAATAAGGCCCCACTGAGAAACACTGAAGGCAGCTTTACACTCAAGGTCCCTAAGACACACCTCAATATGTTTTGAACCCTAATCTCTCTTTTTTCATTACTTTCACTGACTACTCTACCTTTTCTCAGTTACTCACATTCACCTTCACATTCAAAAGGATAATCCTTTTTTCAGATGTTAGAAGATCTGCGGCTTCCATAGAGTCCAGGAGCCTCTGGTGGTTGGCTCCATAAAAAATAAATAATGTCTTTTTAATAGTGTGCTAGTGGTCAGGACTTTGCACACACCACAAAAGAAACATGAAACATAAAAACATTTTATGGCAACATGACAGAATTTTCTACCCAAATAGTTAATAGAGAGTTCCCCCTCTATAAGACCTCAAGATAGAAATTAATATGAACCCAAATAAACAAAACAACATCTATGAGGGCATATACTGTAGGGGATATTCTTCAGCAACTTGGGTATTTTTTAGAACTACTTGATGACCATAATAGAATTGCTTCAAAGAGAATGCAAAATACTCTTGGAGCAGGAAGAGCAGAATCTGTTTGCCTATGATTCTATTATTGCTTTGAGCTATGTGTTGACTGACTTACTCAAGTTTGATTTAGCAAGTGTCTACCTTGCTCTTACTGCTATCCACAATAAAGGCTCCCTGCGTAGGTGGTGACTAGGAATCTGTGCTATCACAGTAAAGAGGAGTCATGTCTTATCTATTCTAGCCTTCTAGTAAGAGGCATATATATCCCCGAGAAATTGTGGCTGAAATGTCAAGTGCTCGTACTTGAGCATTCTTCTGAGGACAGGGCCCATATCTCTCATTAGGTTTTCAAAAGGAGTTTGTAACCCAAAAAGTTCAGAACCATTAATTTATAAACTCTCAGTCCCAAGTAATCTCACACGGCCAACCTCCTAATCAGTTCAACAAGAGGAAACTTATCTTTTACTGCGTTGGCAGTCTTAGATTTTAGAAACAATTTATTTTTGGAACTCTCACCTTCATACAGGGAAATGTAAGCACCGCTTTCTTCACCTTTGCAGGAATTGATAAAAACATCAAATGTGTGGGTAAAGGTGGCACAAAGAATACGTCTTTATATAATAGCTCCAAATGAGTAAAATGGCAAAATTCCAAGCTATGAAAAAATGAATGCTTTTTTATTTAATTTAAATTTAAACTCACACTTCCAAAAATATTTGATTTACTTTTACGTTTTGGGAACGTTTTTCCCAAAAGAGATTTGAAGTGAGGTGTTTAAAGTAAACACCTCACTTGTAACCAAATACAGCAAACAGCTAACATAAAAATAGAAGATTCAAAAGCTTTAGAAAAGACAAACTATAGAGCAAAAACCTGAGCTAATATAAATACTGTAATTGAGCACTATATTTACCTCTGGATTTATGAACAGTAAAAAAGAAAAAGAAAATGAGTTATATAATTCCCATCGCTTCTTAAAAGGAAACACATCAAGCTGCCAAAAGAGGCAAACTTTTGTTTTGTTTTGTTTTGGCTGCGTTGGGTCTTCGTTGCTGCACGCGGGCTTTCTCTAGTTGCTGCGAGTGGGGGCTACTCTTCGTTGCGCTGTGTGGGCTTCTCATTGCGGTGGCTTCTTTTGTTGTGGAGCATCGGATCTAGGGCCGCGGGCTTCAGTTGTTGCAGCACGCGGGCTCAGTAGTTGTGGCACACCGGCCCAGCTGCTCCGTGGCACGTGGGACCCTCTCGCACCAGGGATCAAACTCATGTCCCCTCGCACTGACAGGCAGATTCTCAACCACCGCGCCTCCAGGGAAGTCCCGCAAACTTTTACTACAAGGTGAATTTATCAAGTAGGCCCTTATACCCATAACAACTGAACACCATAACCATCACTGGCTTTATCTGAAATGAATTTGAAAAAGTATCTTGTGGGCTTCACTGGTGGCGCAGTGGTTGGGAGTCGGCCTGCCGATACGGGGGGCGCGGGTTCGTGCCCCAGTCCAGGAGAATCCAGCATCCGGCATGTGGCGGGGCGGCTGGGCCTGCGTGTCCGGAGCCTATGCGGCGGGAGAGACCACAGCAGTGAGAGGCCCATATACCGCAAAAAAAAAAAAAAAACACAAAAAAAGTATCTTGTTTCCTTGTTTGTTTTTTTGTTTTGTTTTTTCATTTGACACAAAATAAAGAGGCTATCAAATGATTATCTTTTTTTTTTTAGCATACTGCTATAAGTTAAGGGTTGTAACATAGTTTAAATGAGTCAAAACACAAATTTTGTTGAACTCCTTAGGTATATAAAAGCTGGATGCCAGCCTGTCTCTATTCTTATTATTTACTAATGATAGGCCCATTCTCCGAGCCAGCATTCTAATTTGAAGATCTAGGGATTGTTCTTTCTGTTCTGCCAATACTGTCTCTCACATCCCTGTCTAAATCTGTATCTTTTCTGTTTTCCTTTTCATCCTTTAAACTCAGCCACCTTTGAACCTATAAAAGACATTATAATGCAAAGAGTATTGGCACCTGAGTCAGATAAATCTGGGCTTGAATTAGGTAAACCTTGGGCAAGATGGTCCTTTGAACTTCAGCTTCCATATCTGTAAAATGGGAATAAAATCTACCTTTCAGGGTTGTTGTAAGGATTAGAAATATTATCATGCAGATCACTCAGCATAGCATATGGCACCAGCAGATATTCAGCAATGCTATTATTTAAACTACTTTTATTATTATGGTTACCCTTGTCCAGGTTGGTCTGCTTTACTGTGTCACATGACAATTCTCCCTACCCATTTCTAAGACTACTCCCCTATTGTAAACCCAACATAATACTCTCTGCTGTGTTTCTCCTATCATTTAACCTTGTCTATACTTTCAAAGGTAGCACTACCCTCAGCCACAGCTGGGATGTTTTTTATCCTAGCACAAAGAGGACACAAATTAGTAGCTGTTATCCAGTTCATTCCACTACTTTTCCTGTTGCAGCTTCTTTACAGCTTCCTAACACTGAATGAACATGTAGTAACTTACAACTACAATATAAATGAATCCAAAGGGGTAAAGGAGAAAGGTCTGTAAATGGGATGGGAAAGATCTAAAGGACCTGAACCATGCTCCAAATCATCCTGGGGCGACAATGAGTTAGTGACCATCTTCTAGGAGAGAAGGGAAACTTTTCCTATCAAAAGCCATGGATTTAGAGAAAATAGACTAGTTTAAAGCTTTATAAGGAACAGAATCATGAGAGAAATGATCTACCTTTAAAAATAGACATTGTCAAAAGTAGTAAAAATTAGTCTCAAGAACAATATCTGAGCATCAGCAAGTCCTATAGTTTTACCTGCAAAATATATCCTAAGACTGACCACTTCTCATTGTTTCCTTGGCCACAATCATAGTTCTGAATGGCTGACCCTGCTTCCACTCTTCCCCCACTTCCAAAATCATTTTCTACAGATCAGTGAGAATTACCTGATTTCAAAATTTGGCGTATGATATTATTATGGTGTTTTGATTTATACTTTTTTTCTCCTCTTTCTTATCTTCTTTTGAATTAATCAAGTTTTAGTCTTATTTTGTTATTTTAATTCCCCTTTTTCTCCTCTTGGTTCAGAAATAACACACTATTTTTTCCTATTATTTTGGTACCTACCCTTACAATACATACTTAAATATTCATTAATTAAAATAATTAATTAAAGCATAAATCCAATAAATCTTGACAAACAATATGACAGCTTTAATTACAATTCCTCTCCTGCTTTATGTGTTACTATTGTGTTTTTTTTACTGCCAGAAGCAGTTGTTTTTTGTTTTTGTTTTCTTTTTGATGTAATTTTATTTTATTTATTTTTTTTAACATCTTTATTGGGGTATAATTGCTTTACAATGGTGTGTCAGTTTCTGCTCCATAACAAAGTGAATCAGCTATACACATACACATGTTCCCATATCTCCTCCCTCTTACATCTCCCTCCCTCCCACCCTCCCTATCCCACCCCTCCAGGCGGTCACAAAGCACCGAGCCGATATCCCTGTGCCATGCGGCTGCTTCCCACCAGCTATCTACCTTACGTTTGCTAGTGTATATATGTCCATGCCTCTCTCCCGCCCTGTCACAGCTCACCCTTCCCCCTTCCCATATCCTCAAGTCCGTTCTCCAGTAGGTCTGTGTCTTTATTCCTGTCTTACCCCTAGGCTCTTCATGACATTTTTTTTTTCTTAAATTCCGTATATATGTGTTAGCATAACGGTATTTGTCTTTTTCTTTCTGACTTACTTCACTCTGTATGACAGACTCTAGGTCTATCCACCTCATTACAAATAGCTCAATTTCGGTTTTTTTTATGGCTGAGTAATTTTCCATTGTATATATGTGCCACATCTTCTTTATCCATTCATCCGATGATGGGCACTTAGGTTGTTTCCATCTCCGGGCTATTGTAAATAGAGCTGCAATGAACATTTTGGTACAAGACTCTTCTTGAATTTTGGTTTTCTCAGGGTATATGCCCAGTAGTGGGATTGCTGGGTCATATGGTAGTTCTATTTGTAGTTTTTTAAGGAACCTCCATACTGTTCTCCATAGTGGCTGAACCAATTCACATTCCCACCAGCAGTGCAAGAGTGTTCCCTTTTCTCCACACCCTCTCCAGCATTTATTGTTTCTAGATTTTTTGATGATGGCCATTCTGACTGGTGTGAGATGATATCTCATTGTAGTTTTGATTTGCATTTCTCTAATGATTAATGATGTTGAGCATTCTTTCATGTGTTTGTTGGCAGTCTGTATATCTTCTTTGGAGAAATGTCTATTTAGGTCTTCTGCCCATTTTTGGATTGGGTTGTTTGTTTTTTTGTTATTGAGCTGCATGAGCTGCTTGTAAATTTTGGAGATTAATCCTTTGTCAGTTGCTTCATTTGCCAATATTTTCTCCCATTCTGAGGGTTGTCTTTTGGTCTTGTTTATGGTTTCCTTTGCTGTGCAAAAGCTTTGAAGTTTCATTAGTTCCCATTTGTTTATTTTTGTTTTTATTTCCATTTCTCTAGGAGGTGGGTCAGAAAGGATCTTGCTGTGATTTATGTCATAGAGTGTTCTGCCTATGTTTTCCTCTAAGAGTTTGATAGTTTCTGGCCTTACATTTAGGTCTTTAATCCATTTTGAGCTTATTTTTGTGTATGGTGTTAGGGAGTGATCTAATCTCATACTTTTACATGTACCTGTCCAGTTTTCCCAGCACCACTTATTGAAGAGGCTGTCCTTTCTCCACTGTACATTCCTGCCACCTTTATCAAAGATAAGGTGTCCATATGTGCGTGGGTTTATCTCTGGGCTTTCTATCCTGTTCCATTGATCTATATTTCTGTTTTTGTGCCAGTACCATACTGTCTTGATTACTGTAGCTTTGTAGTATAGTCTGAAGTCAGGGAGCCTGATTCCTCCAGCTCCGTTTTTCGTTCTCAAGATTGCTTTGGCTATTCGGGGTCTTTTGTGTTTCCATACAAATTGTGAAATTTTTTGTTCTAGTTCTGTGAAAAATGCCAGTGGTAGTTTGATAGGGATTGCATTGAATCTATAGATTGCTTTGGGTAGTAGAGTCATTTTCACAATGTTGATTCTTCCAATCCACGAACATGGTATATCTCTCCATCTATTTGTATCATCTTTAATTTCTTTCATCAGTGTCTTATAATTTTCTGCATACAGGTCTTTTGTCTCCTTAGGTAGGTTTATTCCTAGATATTTTATTCTTTTTGTTGCAGGTAAATGGGAGTGTTTTCTTGATTTCACTTTCAGATTTTTCATCATTAGTATATAGGAATGCCAGGGATTTCTGTGCATTAATTTTGTATCCTGCTACTTTACCACATTCATTGATTAGCTCTAGTAGTTTTCTGGTAGCATCTTTAGGATTCTCTATGTATAGTATCATGTCATCTGCAAACAGTGACAGCTTTACTTCTTCTTTTCCGATTTGGATTCCTTTTATTTCCTTTTCTTCTCTGATTGCTGTGGCTAAAACTTCCAAAACTATGTTGAATAAGAGTGGTGAGAGTGGGCAACCTTGTCTTGTTCCTGATCTTAGTGGAAATGCTTTCAGTTTTTCACCATTGAGGATGATGTTGGCTGTGGGCTTGTCATATATGGCCTTTATTATGTTGAGGAAAGTTCCCTCTATGCCTACTTTCAGAAGCAGTTGTTTTTTAAATGCAGTAATTATTATTTAGATTTAGCCACACATTTCTTGGTTTACCAGTTCTTCTCCCATCTAATCCATCTTCTTTGCTCAAATCATCCTTTCTGTAGTAAATCTTTTTAACAGTTTTTTTTTTTAATAGTTCTTTTGACAAGGATATATTAGTGGTAAATTCCTTCAGGTTTCAATTTGTTTGAAATGTTTTACTTATTTTTGATTCTGGAATAATATTTTAGCTGAGTATAGAAGTCAAGGTTGGCAATTATTATCTCTCAGCTTATCGGACCCACATTGCAACTTTGTTTGGAATAAAACAGAGACAAGACCACTCTGCAATTACAAAAATGTGCAAACATCCCCTCTTAACATGCATATTTGCTACTTTTTGTTGTTGTTTTAACCAATTTTAGCTCCAATCCCTCTTTAATCCTTCCATCTCCTAGATAAAAATTTATATACCCAACCATTGAAATACCCCTGCTTCTTGACAATATTCAGTGCAGAATTGGCCCTTATTATTCTAAACTCTAGTTGAGAATCATCCAACAGCAGCCCAGTATCTACAAGAGGCTCCTCCTAACTTCCCCTTACTGAACTGATCCCATAGTCCCACTGCAGCATTCTCTTCCTTGCTGCAGCAAGAAACCCAATTTTTTTTTTTTTTTTGCATTACGCGGGCCTCTCACTGTTGTGGCCTCTCCCGTTGCGGAGCACAGGCTCCGGACGCGAAAGCTCAGCGGCCATGGCTCACGGGCCTAGCCTCTCAGCGTCATGTGGGATCTTTCCGGACCGGGGCACGAACCCATATCCCCTGCATCGGTAGGGGGACTCTCAACCACTGCGCCACCAAGGAAGCCCAAGAAACCCAATTTTTTTGACTTCAGGTTTGCTCCCAGTGGTCTTTGGTCAATGGGCTTTGACAAGGATGTTGGTAAAAATTCTCCAATAATCTCACAGGGCCCACAGATGACTTCTGACTTTAAAATTTTATTATGGAAAATTTCAAACATTTACAAAAAGAAAGAGACTAGTATAACAAATCCCTGTGTATCCATCGCCCAGTTTTAACAATGATCACTTCATGTTTCAATCTTATTTTACCCCCACCCACTTCTCCCCCATCTTGGATTATTTGGAAGCAAACCCCAGCTATCATATCTTTTCACCTGCAACTATTTCAAGATGTATCGCTAAAAGATAAGCACTTTTAAAAAAATGTATCACATCAACAACTTTAATAATAATTCCTTATAAATCATTAAGTATCCAGTAAGTGTTCATCAACATTCAAGTTTCTCCAAATATCTCATAATATTTTTTCTTGAATTAGAATACAATAAAGTCCATACTCTGCAACTGCTTGATGTCTCTTAATTCTCTTTTAGGCTATAGGTTTCCCCTCCATCTTCGTCTTTTTTTTTTTTTCCCCCAATTTATTTGTTGAAGAGCCCAGGTCATTTGTTCTGAAGAGTATGCCCATAGTCTGGATTTGCACCTCTGAGGTATCATTTTATGTCTCCTGTATTCCTTCTAAATAAGTAGTAAGCTAACTACCGGTTGATCAGATTCAGACCGAAGGGGTTGTTTTTTTTTTTGCAGGACTACTTCATAGGTGGAATTGTGTACTCCACCTATGATCAGAAGGACATGCTTGTCTCTCCTTTTGTGATGGATAACAGCTATCATTGATCATTGACTAGATACATTAATTCATTAGGAGTTACAAAATGCTGATATTATAAAATGCCATTCCTTCTTCACTCATTTGCTAGAAAACTTCTATAAAGAGAAAATTTCCCCTCATCTTGTGTTCCCACAGAAAAAATAGGATAAATGCTTACTGCTTTCCAGTTTCAACATAATGAATTAGTTGTTCCCCTAGCATTCTCCAACAATGACCAATGAGTTTGTATGTTTAAGAATCACTGTAAACTCATAGATTTAAACAAACCTGATATGTTTAGATCCACTGCATATAGTATCCATTTTGACACTCAAATTGTCCCATCTTTGGCCAGTGGGTACTGTTCTAGTTGCTTCTGAGTCCTTTTGATAGAATTCTAACCGTTTTTGAAAACTTCCTTGCTTATCTTGGACAATTCCTGCCCCATACCTGAAATTAGCCATTTCTCCAAGGAGTTCCTTTTAGTGTGAAATGGTATTGAGATAGCTCAGATTGGACACCAGGGGTGTTCATTGCTACTGGGTTATTGTTTCTAGGCCTTTTCAGGATAAAGTTAGAATATGTTTCAGGATAAAATACACCATGAGCTCTGTATAACTATGAGTATATACCATGTATAAGAGTATAACTATGAGTTATACTTCCAATTTAAATTCAGAATATAGAATTTTTACTTAACTTCATCCATCATAAATCTGTATCTCTTTATTCTACATCAAAAATCCTGGTTCACAAAGACACTAACATTATTACTCATTTGTTTTATCCCACAATACTTTCAAAATAACAATACCAACACTACCACCAACAATATGACTACCTAAAATGTTTTTGCACTTCTTTTTGTCCTTAGAGCATATCCCACTTGGGATGTCATAGTCAAATTATTGTGTTTTAAAATCATTTGGATAGTTTGGTTGTGGTCACTTTACATTTTTATAATAAAAGTCCTTGTGATACGGCTTCATGTGGTGGAGAGAAAATTTTTCAGATCTATATGTATAAAAAAGAGAAGAGTACTCTGTGGACTTCTAAATTCTGAATTAAATGTAGAGTAACTTAAGATGCTTTAATGACAGTATTTGGAATCAGTCCTTCTGTTAATTTCACTTGGCAAGTACTAAGAGATGATGATCCCTGGTGCCTATGGCTGCAAAAAATACGACATGGCTAAATTCCTTGGTTGCAATATCTTAAAAGGTCACTAGATTATGCTACTTCACAAAAGTATCTTTCTGAATCTCTTTTTCTCTCAGTTTATCTCTCCAAGTTCTTCTTCCCTGTGGATTACTAACCTTCAAAAAATTCTGTCCCCATTCCTTCTTCTTCTCTTTGCCTTTGCTAGCTTCCTCCCCAGAAACTCAGGAGCTTATATGTTTGTGTGTATACTTGGGAAGAGGAATTGCTACATAAACTAGGGAGTGAGAATGGAGGAGGTAGGGGGATAGACAGCTGCAAGGATCTGAGCTGGTAGACTGAAACAAACCCTCATCCTAAACAACTCAGAGCTCAGATTTCTTCTTTAGACAGCTGGCTTTTCTAGTCTCGAAATCTCTACAAAAATGGGGGAGGGGCTGTGAACTACCTCTGCTATGCACCTTATTTAAAGTCAGCTACCTCCTAGATATGTTCTGTAGAAACTAAACGCAATATTCAGTACAGCAGGGATGAGGGTGGTGAATGAAATGCATACAGTTGTCCACTCTAATTTTTAAAGGCCAGGAGCTCATTACTGACAATGCTGAAGGGCTGCCTGCAGTAGGCAGTGACTAGAATCATATAAGCTCGAACTGGATATCTGACTTGCTTGTCATATTTCTGTCCTCCCACCCGCACTTGGCACCCTATACTCCATATTGTTTCTAATCCTACCCTCCCCACTCCCCCCACTCCAACACCCTACCCCCACCAATGCTCCTGGAATCTTGGACTTCGCTATTTTTAAAACAGTCAACTCAGTAGCCACCTCCCTCCCCTGCTCAGCTGTCCAGTACTCCAGCCAGCCATATACTCCCCCTTCCCCCCACACCAGATCTTCTCTGGTTCCCTGACCTCAGTGAGATTGCAGCCGGTCTGGGGACCTAGGGGAGACATGGAGAAAGAGACGGGGGATCCCCTGGCTGGAGCTGACTGACAGTAGACAGTCATGGCTGGAGAATTGGATATCAGACTAATGTTTGACCTCTGGAAACAGTAAGTCAAAATGAAACTGCAATTCCTCTAATAAGCTTTTGGAGTTAGAATTGAAGTTAGAATTTCATAAAATTACAAAATCTACTTGGATGTCTCTGGTCCAAAAGCTAGGATCTCTCCCATACCAAGGTGCCCCAATCTCCATTTCTCCTTCTGTCTTATTTCTTTCTGGCCTCTGGCCATTAGAAATTTAAACCTCCGTCTCTCCTCTGAGAGTCAGCTCTCTTCTTATCTTGTTACCTCAAGACTTCTGATGAAGTCTCCTTTAATATGTGTCCCACATTTCCTATTCTGTGGTTTTCTCACCAAGGCCAAATTTAGCCTGAGATGATTAGCCACTGATACTCTTCTACTCTGCTCCTACACAGCAGTGCCCAAGGCTGGGGGTTACTCCTCATTGTAAATGATTTCTCCCCACAACTCTAGTCCCATCATCCTGTTCTTCCTCCTGCATGACTCTCCCTCAATCGTATCCTTATCCCAGGAGAGGGTAGTTTGGCAAAAGGGAGTTAGCCCCTCCCCAAGCTCTGTTCTCATCAAAAGATTGAGAACTTCTAAACTTGCAAGGTAAGGTTAATGGAAAGAGTGGTTCTTCAGTGAGGTTTGGAAAAATACAAGAAGAAATGTTGACTTACAAACAAATATTTATTTGCATGCTTGGCTTGCATCCCATTATCCCCTGAGAGAGAGGGATTATAATTTTTGCTCTCTAGAGTAGATGAAAGAGACTGGTTCCCTTTTCATTTGAATACTGACGTTCCAGAGAACAGGGATGGTTATACCACCCTTACCCCTTCTCGCTGAAAATTCTGACACAAAGGAGGAAAATAAATGAATGACCTCTGGAGGGTGTCCCCTCCTGATAGGGAAGGGCAAATAAGAGGTATGTTTCTGAAGCATTTTCAGATCCTAATTCTGTTGGGGAGCCCACTAGTATGATTGAGATCTGATCTATCCACATGATTCCTCCTTTTTTGACATTTCTGCTGTTTGGTAGCTCAGAATGGGGCAATACAGTGGACTCTGCCCCCCTGAGTTCACTCAACCTTTCTTCCACCCCCACCTAGGGGTATTGCATAAGGGACCTGAAAGTGGCCACAAGAGCAGGGCACAGAGGCTTAACAGCCTCGCTTTTAGTTCAGGGAGCCCCATTCTCCCCAAACTCCAGTCTGCTCATCTTTTTCCTGATCTCCCGAGATCCTCTTCACACGATTCTGAACAATCTTCAACTCTTCTCTTTCCCCATGCCCAGCCAAATCTCTTTTTTCAGTCCCTTACAGGACGTCCGGTCAAAATTCACTAGGTAGGAGGGTCACCAGCTGGAAAGAACCGGAACCTGGGGGGACCTGGCTGGATAGGTATGGGGGATCCAGGCCAGTCCCCTAGTCCCTGGTGCCCCCATGGCAGTCCCCCAACTCTAAGCATTCTCACTCTCCTGCTGCTCCTCTGTGGACATGGTAAGGAAGGGTTAGATAAGGGTTTGGGGAATCTAGGGGGTAGGCTGCTATGTAAGGGTGGGCATGTGAGCTTGGGTGAGTGAGAAGAGATGGGTGCTGAGGAATTCCAGTCACTCGCCCCACTCTCAGATAGGTATATTTTATTCTCCATTCAACTTGGGGAAGGGCACTGGGAAAGCCCTTGATCCACAGGGAGAATAGATCTAGCAGGGCTTACACATGTTTAGCAAGATTGAAAGAGGACGAGACTAGAAAGCTGGGGGGCTGGGGGCTCGCGGCTGCGCACTGGGGACTGTGGAAGGCTCTCAGTTGGGTTTTAGGACCGGCTGGAATCCCCTGATGAGGTTTGGGAGAGTTATGGTTGAGCGGGGATCTGGGGACCATCTCACAATCCTCTCTCCCTTCCGTCCTCAGCTCATTCTCAGTGCAAGATCCTCCGCTGCAATGCTGAGTATGTATCTTCCACTCTGAGCCTTAGAGGTGGGGGTTCACCAGGAGCCCTTCGAGGAGGAGGCCGGGGTGGAGGGGTGGGCTCCAGCGGCCTCTGCCGAGCCCTCCGCTCCTACGCGCTCTGCACT
Organism: Pseudorca crassidens; assembly: GCF_039906515.1. NCBI lineage: Eukaryota > Metazoa > Chordata > Mammalia > Artiodactyla > Delphinidae > Pseudorca > Pseudorca crassidens. The sequence goes on along the minus strand of NC_090297.1, from coordinate 107,065,642 downwards.
CGGCGCACGGCCCGCACCTGCCGCGGGGACCTCGCCTTCCATTCTGCTGTGCACGGCATCGAAGACCTGATGATCCAGCACAACTGCTCCCGCCAGGGCCCCACGGCCCCTCCCCCACCCCGGGGCCCAGCCCTTCCAGGCGCAGGCCCGGTGCGCTCCTCTGGTCCCCCAGCCCCGGACCCCTGTGACTATGAAGGCCGGTTTTTCCGGCTGAACGGTCAGCCCCCAGGCTTCTTGCATTGCGCCTCCTTCGGGGACCCTCACGTGCGCAGCTTCCATCACCACTTTCACACGTGCCGTGTCCAAGGAGCTTGGCCCTTGCTGGATAATGACTTCCTTTTTGTCCAGGCCACCAGCTCCCCCGTGGCATCGGGGGCCAACGCCACCACCACCCGGAAGGTCAGGGACACAATTGCTCCTCCAGATCCTCCCAGGGTCACCTCAGGGTACCACTCCCATGCCGTTCCCACTATTTCTCAGCAATGCTCCCTATTCCCTTTCCTCCTCAACCGCTCTCACATCTTGAATCACTCCCTCCTACCAAACACTCGCTCCTGTAAATCACTTTCCCTCAGTGGGAATTTCATGCCAATGCAGAAAACACTGAAGAGAAATTTGGAAAGAGGAAAGTTGAGGAGCCCTGGGTTGAGGAGTTACAGAAAGGAAACTTTTCCTTCTCCTGTGGGAGTTTCCGAGGTTGAGACCAAATAAGAAAGAGAGGGGTTGAGCAGGGATAAAGCAATATTGGAACATAAAGAAGGGATCAAGGAGTGAGAACCATGATAAGCCTTTCATCTCTGCTGGGATCAGATCCCTGACTATGTAATGAGGCCTGACTGGTGGAAGCGGGTAGGATGCACTGAGCCCAAAATAAACTGTTTTCCCTCTTGCCCTCACAGCTCACCATTATATTTAAGAACATGCAGGAATGCATTGATCAGAAGGTCTACCAGGCTGAGGTGGACAATCTTCCCGCAGCCTTTGAAGATGGTTCTATCAATGGAGGTGACCGACCTGGGGGCTCAAGTTTATCCATTCGAACTGCTAACCCTGGGAGCCATGTGGAGATCCGAGCTGCCTACATTGGCACAACTATAATCATTCGGCAGACAGCTGGGCAGCTCTCCTTCTCCATCAAAGTAGCAGAGGATGTGGCCAGGGCCTTCTCAGCTGAGCAGGACTTGCAGCTCTGCGTTGGGGGATGCCCTCCAAGTCAGCGACTCTCACGCTCAGAGCGCAGTCGTCGGGGAGCTATAACCATTGATACTGCCAGACAGCTGTGCAAGGAAGGGCTGCCAGTTGAAGACGCTTACTTCCATTCCTGTGTCTTTGATGTTTTAATCTCTGGTGACCCCAACTTTACTGTGGCAGCGCAGGCAGCTCTGGAGGACGCCCGAGCCTTCCTGCCGGACTTGGAAAAACTGCACCTCTTCCCCTCGGATGCTGGGGTTCCTCTTTCCTCAGCAACCCTCCTAGCCCCACTCCTCTCTGGGGTCTTTGTTCTGTGGCTTTGCATTCAATAACTAGGCCAGCAATCTCATGACTGGTTTAGAAGTGATTTGTGGATAGAGATTGGCAAGGAAGAACGTAAAGAATCACTGAAGGAAATAGTGGGGACTAAGAGACACGTGAAACAATGACATTTATCCAGAGTGAGAGAGGCTGCAGTCCAGGGTTGAAATGATCACAGAGGGAAGATTCTGTGCAAGGTTTCTGCATTCCAGACCTCAGTAGGGGCTCTTCACTAATTTTCCCAGTCTTGTTTATAGTAAGCAAATTGTTCCAGTCCATCTACTCCTGAGATCACCCCTACAAGCTTAGAGGTTATGGGGTCCTGACCATCAGTAGAAAACTTAAGCGTTCAGACTTTTAATAGAGAAGAACTGAAAGAGAAAGAGGTGATCATTACCCATCAGAAACTCAAAATCTAATGATATTTTCTCTTGGAAGGTGGAAAGAGGAGGAAATGATAAGGAGAAGAGTCTATTCGATAAGAATATGTGGGTAAGATGTGTTCTGCTTTCTTGGTTCAGAGATGAAGTGGGGGTTGTCTGGATTTTTGGTGAAGGGAATCTCTGTCTTTGGAGAATAGCACAGATAGGAAAGAAGCTATCATCCCCACCCCTAACTAATCCGTTATTAAAGTTATGAATTCTTCACATTTATTGCCTATGTTGAATCTCTTTACAGACGCTTAAGATGGCATAAAGACAATGTGTTCACTCCACTGAAAGAGGGCTCAGAAGTATCAGATATTGTTTCTGCCCTCAGGAAGTTTACAGGCTATTAGGGAGACAAAACTGATTCACGTGAAGGAGTGATGAGAGTGTAATTATTCACTAAATTCTATGGTACTATGAATCCAAATGGGAAGATGGTTGATGAGAACTCAAGATATAATAAGAGGTAGTAGAGGAGATGGGATTTGAAGTGATCTTTGAAGATCGGGTAGGATTTGAATTAAGAACCTTCTGGGCAATGGACACCCTCTGGATTTATACATAGATTCATGATTCAGTGAGGAAATCAGCAAAACTCAAATGAAGTAGACAAGAAGTAATGGGATAGAAGGGTAGATGGACAGAGGAGAGATATGAAGTGCCTTGAAAGTGGGGCCAAAGAGTTTAAATTCAATTAACAGCTAACATTTATTGAGAGCTTAAAACTTGCCAGGTAATGTTCTAAACACTTTTCTGGTTTTTTTTCAGCCATGCGGCATGGCTTAGTTCCCCAACCAGGGATTGGACCTGGGCCCGTGGCAGTGAAAGCGCCAAGTCTTAACCACTGGACCACCAGTGGTTCCCTAAACACTTTAAAATTATTAATTCATTTAATCCTCACAACTCTCTAAGGAAGGTAATATTCTTATCTCTATTTTTATACAAGGAAACTGAGGTACAGGAAGATTAAGCAACTTGCCCACAGTAATACAGCTAATAAATGGTAGAACTAGAGACTGAACCCAGGCAATTTGGCTCCAGAGACCTAACGAACTCTAAACCACAAAACTATGCTGTCAAGGAAACAGCCATTAAAGATTTTGGTTGTGGAACTTGGCAGGGAAGGGGAGCTGCAGGCAGTGGCTGCCACCACAAAAACTATTCTCTTCTTCTACCATATGAAACCCAAAAGGGAGAGCTGGAAAAGGGTGGGAAAGGCCCCAAATTGAAGGAATCTAGTTTGTAGAAGAAAAGACTGAAAATAGAAGCTGTTCTAGTTCAGGATGTTCGAAAGTAACAGTTCTGTTCTGAACAAAACTATGAAGGAGAGAACATTAACATTCAGTGTTGTCCCCCTGCTTCTGGTCTCAGTCTCCCCTTTAGGCACTCCATTATCTAGGGCCTGCCCTCCCTAACATAATTGTGTATTCACCCTGTCTCCTCCCTCTTCTCTCAGTCTCACCCACCTGACCAAACTCCCCCAGGATACACATACACACCAGCCATTGCTTACCAGACAGGGGGTCCTATCTGGGCTGCCATTTCAAAATTCTTTTGCAATTCTTCATCCTCTATTCCGGTCTCTCCACCTTCTCTAAGGACCATAGCCACTCTGCCATTCCCACAAAGCACAGTCTCTATAATTTTTTTCTATTTTGTTTTGGCCACGCCACGAGGCATGTGGGGTCTTAGTTCCCTGACCAGGGATGGCACCCACGCCCCCAGCAGTGGAAGCAGGAGTCTTAACCACTGGACCGCCAGGGAAGTCCCTATATGACCTTTAGCTAATCTAGAAAACAATCTGTTTTAATGGAAGAAAATTGGAGGAAACACATCCATTGCTGTCTTCACTTACAGATAACTTAGGCATTTTAACTCAAAACATCTTTTTTAGAAACTGCTCCTTATATTGGTTCTCTTAACTCAAAAGAGTACGTAACTTTGTCCCTCAGGTGTGGGAATTTCAAGTAAGTTAAGAAGAATTGCATAGCGAATTGGTGAGTGAGATTCTCTTATGGCACCTGTCATGCAACACTGCTTCCTTTGCCCAAACTTAGGTTAACCCTATTACCAATGGAGTATTTAAAAATGGGTAGCTCAAAATAAGCACATGAAAAGATGCTCAACATCATTACTCATTATGGAAATGCAAATCAAATTTTAAAAAAACAATAAGAAAACACTACACACCCATCAGAATGGCTAAAATTTAAAAGATTGACCATATCAAGTGTTGACAAATTGTGAAGCTCTCACATGCTACTGGTGGGAATGTAAAATAGTACAACTACTTTGTAAAATGGTTTGGCAGTTTTTTTTAAAGCATATACTTACCTTACAATCTAAACATTCCACTTCTAAGTATTGAAAGAAGAGAAATGATAACATGTGTCTGCACAATGACTTGCATACAATATCACTCAGCAATAAAATGAAATAAACTACTGATACACACAACAATATGAATTTCAAAATAAGAATGGAAGTGAAAGAAGCCAAACAACCACAAAAAAGACTACATACTGTATACTTCCATTTATATAAAATTATAGAAAGTGTAAACTAATATATAGTGACAGGAAAAAGATCAATGGTTGCCTGGCGATGGTCGGGGGAGGGAGGGAGGGATGGTTTACAAAGACACATGAAGAAATTTTTTGGAGTAACATGTTCATTATCTTGATTGTGGCAGTGATTTCATTTCAAAAGCCATGAAAATATACACTTCAAATATGTGCAGTTCATCAAACATCCAGTATACCCATTAAATATGTAATTTAAAAAAATAGGTAGCCTGCATTTCCCTCTTCCTTTGGTGGATCAGTCAAAGGCTTAGAATGACCACAGTATAAAAAGGAAGATTAGAACAGAATTTCCTTCTTCTAGGAAAACACAGAAAAGAGGAGGATGATGGGCAAAGAGGAGGATGATGGGGAAAGGAAAGAGAATATTTAAATATTGTACACTCTCTCTTCTACTCCTATCACAAGGACCATATTCCTTCCTCCAGATTGTCTTTCTCCAGGTCAGAGATCACAGAAAGGACATTTTCTGGTTTAAAAACATCAACCCTGTGCCTCAGTTTTGTCTTTCCACTTCATTTCACAGTCAGCAGATAGTACTGATGACTAAAAAGAATTACCCAGTGGGGATGGAGCAAACCTTCAGGAAAAAGAAAATTAATTTCTTAGATTATCTGATCTGTTGACCATTTGAGAGAAAATATTAATAAGTATTTGACAGAATTGGCATTTCAGACATAAACTGAGGATAGGTGCATAATAAACTAAATAAATTGCTTAAATAATTATAACTTCATAACAAACAAAGGGTTGTTCAGGACACAAAACAATCAAAATACACTACTTAGCTCCACAATTGATGCTATTTACACAGTGATGATAATGTAAACAATGACTACTGATTTGGCCCAAACCGTTATATAACTCTATAAGGAGGATGAGGTAGGAGGAACAGGAAGGTAGGGATACAATGCGATGTAAGATGCTTAAAATTTCAAATACTATAACAAAAAAAGAGCGGATATGTCTAATATTTCTAAATTAAGAAACAAAAGAAGAAACATATAATTTAGAAATATGAAGTAAATACCAGATGAAAAAGCTGAAATAATTGAAAGAGACTATCTCAGTGGAGTGAACTGAGGACTGCTGGGTTTTTGCATAAGCATCAAATATTATGTGATTTTTAACTACATTATGTTACATTATTTTGATTTTAAAAAGAGAGGGCATTTCCACCTTGGCCAGTCCTGAGCATTTCCCCTTAGCTTCTTATACTTGTGGATACCTCAACCATTTCTCAGGTCTACCCAACCCCCTTCTTACCCACTTCACTCCACCTTGTATACTTCATGGCAAGTTCCTTCCCACATTTCTTCTCAAGGAAACAGATAATTTCCATGGTCCAGTAATTACACGTTCTCAAAATCAGTGCCAAGGAACTGCACCAGCACTAAGGAAAGGAAGGAAGATAGAACATTAGAAAATAATAGGCCTTCCTCAATTTTTCTGCCTACTCCCACACCAAATTATTCATCATCCTCCTAATAGTTAATAAGAAGAAATAAGTTACATATGTTTTCTGAGGTAAAATTTGTGTGTGAATGGAGGGTGGGCTTTGAGAAAGTGAAAGAGAAATCAGGAAAGATAACTGGATTCTGCCTCCACTGCAGGGCTATTATGGAATCATTCTTTGCTACTGGTTCAATATTTTTAATATCAAAGGTTTTGTGTAATTGGTCTTTGACACAGCATTTCTACTTCTACCTATGAGGAACTAGTTAAGCTGGATTTTTTAAAAATATTAATCAGTCTCTTCATCCTGCCCTCCAACCCTGCCTCACCCCAGTGAAGAATCGAAAGGTCCTTTGCTGAAACTGTAGCACCTGGAACAGAAAATGTTCTGCCACGGTTTAATTTTCTCTTTATGGAGATCACTGTCCTGCATGTACCGCGACCAAGCCTGGGGAGAATACCATCAGTGCTGGAGAAGAAGCCAAAACCAGAAGGATGAGCAATGGGATGGGCTACATATGCTACATATTAGCTGATCAGGCTAAAATAATCCTCTACGGAGTGACTTTTACCCTTATCTAGAATTTTTGAAGCACCGAAACTATGCCAGGCCATAAGACAACATGGTTCCTATCTTTGGGAAACTCAGTTTAGTGGGAAGGAACAGACAAATAAACAGATAAATGATCAATATTCATAATATATATAAGTATGTCCAATATGCTGTTAGGAATACAAAGAAAGTGAAAATTAAATCTGCTTGTAGAAATCAGAGAAATCGTTACAAAGGAGATGACTTTTTTTTTTTAAAGGATAAGAGATGCTCTAGTGGAAAGATTTTTGAGCCATAAATTAGATGAATTTTGTCCTAATTGCATGAAGTTAAAGTCACTTGAGCTCTCTACATTGCAATATTCCTTTCTACAAAATATCTGCCTGCCTATCTAGTGACAATCTAATGCTTGTGCAATTGCTTTATAATGCACATGTATATTTAGCTCTATGTACATTTGTAAAATGCTATTAACATAGAAAGTACTCTTAAATGGATAAAAAACAGAAAACTGTTTTCATATGTAATTTCTTCCTCTCAGTCACGAACATCATATTCCCTCCTCTGCTCCTTTCTCAGGATCAAAGAATCATCTGCGTCACTCAGGGGAGTGGTCTGGGTCAAGTTTCAGGTCTCAGAAAAGCTTCTGTATGGACTAAGGATCTCAATAGTACTTTAATTTATCCACTGGGTGGCAGGGCTGAGCCAACTGGATTACTGAATTGTGTAAGAAAGAATTTCTCAGAAAAGGGGAAGTTGGTTTAAGCACAAAATGTCCCATCTCTCTCATGTTTATAAACATCAACACAGTCCAAATTTCCCTCATAGAGAAATAAACCATCACCCCTCACCACTTCACCACCCTCACCACCCTTGCTCTATACATAATTGGGCCACAGGCCTTGAGGAGGGACTGGTTATGTTCAAGTATAGCAGAAGGAACTGAGATTGAGGTTTCTTATTGTTGATAAGAAACTATACTAGGTTCTGAATTAGTAACATATTCTACTCCAGAGACATATCCCAGTCTACCAATGCAGTTTATACTTAATAACATATTTTCTCTATGAAATGTACTCTGCTAGATGCTATGAAGAATAAAAAAATTAAAAAGACACAGATCCTGCTCTCTAGGAATTCATTACCTAGGAGAGAAAAGAAACTTTACATGTAAGTTCCATATGAGAAATATAAACAATGTGGAATGGAGTATTCAAAGAGAATGAAATCCTATCTGGTTACAAGGTGAGAGATGAGGGGATTTGGGAATCAGGAAAGGTTTCATACAGGAAAAGTCATTTGGCTGTCTACTGAAGAGTGGGTAGGATTTCAAAAAGTAGAGATGGGGAGGAAAGTCAGGCATTCCAGGCAGAGAGAAAAGCATAAACAAATGCGGAGAACGATATATTAGAGGAATACTGAGTACTCAGGTTTGGCTGATATGTAGGGTACATTTCTGAGGAAGTAGAGAGAAATGAGACTGGAAAGTTTTGTTTAGGTCAATTTGTGAAGGCTTTAAATACCAGGTTGAAGCATTTGAATTTGATTCAGTAAGTGGTGGGTTTTGGAGCATCACAGGAACAGATAGGAACTCAATTGTGTTAGATTAAACTAGTCATGGTCTATAGATTATAGCAGAAAGATCAGCTAAAAGCTATTAAAATAATCTAGGCAAAAGTAACAAGGACATGAACCAGAGTGAATGCAGTGGAGTAAGAAATAAGAAATTCTAGAAACACTGGAAAGATGGCCTCTTCAGAATTGGGCAGTTGATTGAACGTGGGGAATGTCAGAGAGGAAGGAATTGAAGACAATTTCAGGACTTTATGCCTTGATAACCAGGGGAATAGATAATGGTCCCATTAAAAGAAACAAGGGTAAGAACTGAGGTTGAGCACGAGGGAAGATTATGAGCTCCATACTAGACAAGCTGAATTTGAGATGCCAACTGGAAATCTCAAAACGGGCTAGAGGTTTCCTTGAGTGATGTACAGATGGGCAAACTGAACAGCAAAGCTTGAAGACAGAAAAGGAGAGGGCCAAGGAGAAAAGCTTTCGGGGAGGTGGGTGGGGGTAGAGAAAAAAGGAATTGCTAACAAGGGAGAAAAAGGATAAAATCCAAAAGTCAAGATGAACGTTTAAATTTTAAAAGATGACAGTTTTCAAATTATATAGGAGTCAAGGGAAATAAGGCCTAAGAAACTACTCTGGTTTCCTCTGGAAAACTTTAAGAAAAGCATTTCAGTGTTAGCAGAAGCGAGACTACAAAGGGACAAGTTTAGCCAACAGAGAAAGCTGGTATAAGTTACTCTCTTAAGAAATTTGACAGTAAAGGAAAGAAAATATATGGGTGATAGCATGAGAGGGGGAAACAATTTTTTTTATATAATAAGGCAACTTTAAGAAATATGTCTGCAGTAGTTCTGAACAAATTAATTTACCTCCTCTCCCCATCTTTCCCTGAAGTTGGACAACTTCTACATCTCCATTCCTTCCTCAACATAGTAGAAAAATAGACTCCAATAAACACGAAATGTGGCTTCCAAATGAGGATTTTTTTTTAATTGAGGTATAATTGCCATACAACATTATGTTAGTTTCAAGTGTACAACATAATGATTGGATATTTGAATATGTTGCAAAATGATCACTACAATTAGTCTAGTTAACATCTGTCACCATATATAGTTACAGAATTTTTTTTCTCGTGATGAGAACTTTTAAGATGTACCCTCTTAGCAACTTGCACATATGCAATACAGCATTATTAACTACGGTTGCCATGCTGTACATTACATCCCCATGACTTATTTATGACTAGAAGTTTATACCTTTTGACTCCCTTCACCCATTTCACCCACCCCCCAACCCCCGGCAACCACCAATCTGTTCAGATGAAGTATTTTTTGATAATTAAAGCTAAACTGAAAAACAAGAACCCTTACAAAGCAAACTAGAGATAACACTCTAGATTAAGTATTAAGAATCCTGGGTTTGGAGAGTGGCTCCACCAGTTACTAGCTGTATGTCCTAGGGCAAGTCACTTAACTAAAATAAGGGAATAGTCTTTTTAAAAAAAGACTGCTAGAGTCCCCTTTAACTCTAACATTTTATGAGTCTTGCTTGAATCCTTTACAGTGAAGATCAAACAGGATACCATGTGTTAAAGCACTGAGAGGCAGGACAACACATTAGAAAGGGTGCCTATAGACAGATGTGGGTTCAACATCTTGCTCTATTTACAAAATCTGTGACTGCAGGCAAATTACTTAACCCTCTGAGCCTGACTTCATCAACCCTGAGTCACAGGGTTATTGTGAGAATTAAATGAAATAATCTACCCTTAAATCCTTTCTGGAACAAGATGACAGATGAACCTATAAATAAAATACTATTGAGCTAATTATGTAAAGGAACTGGTCCATTATAGGTGCTCAATAAATAGCCAAAAAGTCACTTTGAACTCTAAGTTCTCAGTTATCTATGACTTGGAGGCATACGCAAAGTTGGTCAGCCTCAAATGCCACACTCCCTTTATGTGCCTCTAAAATAATATTCCCTAGAGGAGAATGGAAAAGATAAGAGTAAAAGGGAATTTTACAGAGTGGAGATGACAGTAGCAATTAAAAGGAAAAAAGAAGGGGTTATTAGGAAACTTGAGTCTTTAGAGTCCTAAATGTTTATCACACCAGAGGTTAAAGAAAAGAGAAATGCAACCAGCTCCTTGTCTCTGATTGGCAGTTGAGCACTGAGGGCACTTCTCTTCATGAACGATTTGGCTTTACTCAACCATCTCCTGTAAAGCAAACAACAATCACCACTTGGTTTCCTATTGGCGCTGGGATTGAAGAGGGTGGGGAAGGAGCAGGTAAAGATGATCTAATTTGCAAAACTGGACTTAGCCCTCCTTTGCTGTTCCTTACTGGACCTGCCCCTTTTCTCTCTTGCACCCCACAAATGTTTGTACTCTGTTTTCAGGACAGCAGTTTACAAGATTTTTTCTTCTTTGGCACAGGAACTGAGAAAGAAGAATCAGAAGGCACATTTTCCTCAGAGTACCAGGTTATAAGGTGAAAGGTTGTAAACAACTCTGCCAGGGGGGACTCCATTTCAGAACATGCTTTGGCTACAGGCCTGGTAGGCAGCAGCTGCTGCCAAAGTGAAATAGGTTTTTGGCATTTAAGGGAACCCAGTCGTAGCACAGCGCAAACAAGTGGTCTGTACCAAGTTTTGAAAGGGAAAGAAGAAACTGGAGCCCAAGAGAGGAACTTAGAGCAAAAGGGAATGGTATTATGGGGTTTTTTTAAAGTCAGAAGTTCACAGATGTGCCCAAATAAATATCAGCATTCCCTTTTCTCTAAGATGTCCCAAATCAACACCACCCTGGTCTATTACACTCACCTCTCCTCTCAGTCCCTCAAAATTTATGTAGTTACACATCACACACTGTTTAACAATATTGATTCATGTATTTCTTTGTAAACATTTTGATATTTCGTATTTATGTACTTTCATATCTATCAAGCTAAAAATTCTCTCAGAAGCTACAATTCAAAATTTTAAAATTACTTTAATGAGAGTCCCACCTTCCCTGCTCCAGATAACTCAATCAATACTGTTGACTGACTGAAAATAACTCAGGCCTTATTGCTTAACTTTCTTGAACAGGGCGCTGCCTCAAACCCACACACCCTAAGGATCAACATGTTCCCCTTTTTGTTCCTGGGGGTTGGTGCTGTGCGTGTGTGTGTGTTTTCCAGTAGTCTTGATGCCTGATTTTTGAGCTTGCTTGATGGTGGGGTTGAGCTGTAACTTGTTAGCCTTAGAGTGTCAACCCAGTTAGGGTGTGTGAGGAAGGAAAAAGGATATTTCACAGCAATGAATAGCCATCTTTTTGCTGAGAGGGTAGGATTTCTGGATATTCTAATGCTTCTTATTTACTTCCCCATCTCAATCTTGGGAACATTGTCTTTCTCTTTCCAGCACAAGAAATGAAGTCATCTCCTGATTCCCCAACAAATGGGAGGGAATCAGGAATCAAAGCCAAGGGAGAAGAATCCCTGTATCTCTGCACACAAGTTTTTCTTATTGCATTTATGAAAAATTTCTCAGGAGTCGGTTCCTAAGGCATCTCATGGCCAGCTAAGGAAAAGCCCATCTGACAGAGAGACAAATGACAACACAGGATGAAGAGTCAAGGCTTCTTTTAGCATGAATATATAGTGTGCTAGTGATCCTTCTGTTTTCTCTTCCCTTTCTCAACAATTTCTAAACAGCTTAGGGAAAAAAACAAAACACAACAAAATACGAAAAACTTTTCAAAGACAGGGGAATGCTTCTTTCAAACAGGAATACGGCCATCTTTCCTCGGACACTTTGGTTACAAACAAGAGAACTTTCTTGCTTTTAACTAATTTGAAGTCTGTGAGGAACACAGGCAGCAGATTTAGGGATGTACCTTTGATTTCGTAAGTTGGAGAGCAGACGAAGACAAGAAAGAGTTAAAGTAACAGCGGGGGGTAGTGAAAAGAGTGAAGCACCCTTGTTTTTTTTTCCTTTCCTGGAGAAGCGGGGAGTGAGAGATAATTAGAGCCTAAAAACACACTTTACTGAACAGGTAATGAGGTAACTGGCGGAACATAAAGTGTTCCCCAACTTTGCAGTTAGGGACTGAAGAGGTGAGGGGATAAGCAAGAGGATGTGGACACGCCCGCACTGTTTCCGGTCCCAAGAACAGAGTGGAGGGCGCATGGGCTGAAACACACAGCCCCGCGCCCGGGGGCTAGAAAGGGAGTGAGAAGGCGGATCAATCCCACATACTCGCTTTCCTGTGAGCGCTGAAGAGAGGTTAAAATTCTGTGACAAGCTCTTTTCCTTCCCACACATCAGGTTTTTTAGGGGGTGGGGTGAGGTGTTGTTTGTTGGTTTTTAAGAGGTGCGGGGCAACAGAAGGACAAAGGGGATGTTCCTGAACAGTAACAGCGGCACTCCCTGTCCTCCGCCCCGATCCTAAATTATTCTGGAACTCTGGGATTGTTTTTCACACGACTTGCGATTTGTGAGTCGGAAATAAACAGTTGCCTCTAAATTAACTGCATTGGCTGAGGCTAGGCACGAAATTCCCTCATAAGCACATTTTCCTTTTACCTCAAAACATCGCTGGCACCCCAAAAGTATCCTTCGAAGGACTCTGGCCTCGGATAAATTTTACGGGAAGCGAAGCATTCCTTCCTTTGGGCCCAAGGGAAGCCGCCCCACAGCCCCTCCACCCCACAGCCCCTCCGCCCCCTCCTCCTGGCCCTGCAGCGATGCACAACAACTATTTTCCCCGCCAGGAGCACACTGTGTCCACGCGCCGCTGCGACCTCACTGATTGGTCGGGCTCCTGGTAAACAAGGAACGGGCAGCCAATGGGAGGGCTGTGCACGAGGGCAGCACGAGCCTCCAGGCCAGCGCTCGCGTGGCCCTGCCTGCCGGGCTACTATATAGAGCAGTTTCCGGCTGTTAGTTGTAACTCTCCTTTCGTCTTTTCAGGCGGTGTACTTTTAGCTTTTCCGCGGAGATCCGGGGCTCTCTTCCAGCTGTTGGAGGAAAGAAAGAAAAGAAAGGGTTTATTTTTCTCTTGAAATCCCTTGGCCTAAGCCGCAGCTTACAATTTCTGTGGACATCTTATCGAAAATTTAGTAGCGGATTGAAGAGTGAAATAATTTTAACTTATTGCTAAGGGTCCTTTGATTCGGGGTTCTGTTTTTCCTCCCTCGTTTTTAACTCCTAAGCCAACCCAGCCCAATTATGGTGATGTTCAAGAAGATCAAGTCTTTCGAGGTGGTCTTTAACGACCCCGAAAAGGTGTACGGCAGTGGGGAGAAGGTGGCTGGCCGGGTGATAGTGGAGGTGTGTGAAGTCACTGGAGTCAAAGCTGTCAGGATCCTGGCTTGCGGAATGGCCAAGGTCCTGTGGATGCAGGGATCCCAACAGTGCAAACAGACATTGAACTACCTGCGCTACGAAGACACGCTTCTCCTGGACGACCAGCCAACAGGTGAGTGACCCAGCTGATTGCTGGAAGGTGAAAGCTGATTCGAGAAGAGAATTGATACGAATAAATGGAGCCTACAGTGTAGATTCTAAGTTGCTCAGGTTGTGTGGTTTGCATTTTGTGTGGCTTCCTTATCTTTTTTAGTTTTAATTTGCAAACTCCTCCCACCCCCCCAACCCAAAAAAGGGTGATGTGTGCAATTTCTTACGGTGCTGGGTGCTGTGTTCTGTAGGTGATCCTGAGGGACGTTGCCTTAGCTATTGAAAGATTTTCTGTGTGCATAACTTGTTTATTCTGTTTGCTTCCTGTTTGAGATGATAGTAGCTTAACTGTCCTGGTTGAGCCTTTGAGCACTGCAGGGCCTTGCAACTTTTTGGCCCAACGAAATGCATCAGAATCTCTCGTTTAAGAACATAAGGGATGAAAATGGGGGTTCTACAATACTCTTGTATGCTGCCCAAGAATTCCATATTGCACAGATGCATTTTAAGTGTCACAAGAAACCTAATGGCTACTCGCTTTTCTCTGCCTTCAGGTGAGAATGAGATGGTGATCATGAGACCTGGAAACAAATATGAATACAAGTTTGGCTTTGAACTTCCTCAGGGGTATGTATCAGCTAAATGCATCTGTGGACTTATCTTCCCCTCCTTTGATCACTTACTCTTCTTGGAGAGCATTTTTAAATTAATTGTTTCTTTTTTCTTGATAAAGGCCTCTGGGAACATCTTTCAAAGGAAAATATGGGTGTGTAGACTACTGGGTGAAGGCTTTTCTTGATCGCCCCAGCCACCCAACTCAGGAGACAAAGAAAAACTTTGAAGTGATGGATCTAGTGGATGTCAATACCCCTGATTTACTGGTGAGGTTCATTTTAAGATTCTATTCTTCTGGGTTTCAGGGATAAGAAGTCAAGTGTCTAGGGCATTAGAGTGAAGCCCCTCAGGGAATCAAGTCCTAAGTCATCAGGGTGGGAGGGAAAGCTGCCTATTCTAAATTAGCGGTGGAAAGGAAAGAGAAGCAGAGAAAGGATCTCTAGGAATTCTCAAAACGTTTTTTTCCTCCATTCTACATAGGCACCTGTGTCTGCTAAAAAGGAGAAGAAAGTTTCCTGCATGTTTATTCCTGATGGGCGGGTGTCCGTCTCTGCCCAAATAGACAGAAGAGGATTCTGTGAAGGTAAGGATCTAGTGCTTAAAATGGGAGACTATTAAAACAGGAACTGTGGGTTTGGGGGTGAGGGCAGGAGACAGGGACAGATGAAAAGTCATCAACTGTATTAAGCATTAGTTTTCATCTTTCTCATTGCTAGGTGATGAGATTAACATCCATGCTGACTTTGAGAATACGAGTTCCCGCATTGTGGTCCCCAAAGCTGCCATTGTTGCCCGCCACACTTACCTTGCCAATGGCCAAACCAAGATGCTGACGCAGAAGTTGTCATCGGTCAGAGGCAATCATATTATCTCAGGAACTTGCGCATCATGGCGTGGCAAGAGCCTTCGGGTGCAGAAGATCAGGCCTTCTATCCTGGGCTGCAACATCCTTCGAGTTGAATACTCCTTACTGGTGAGTGAGTGGGGCTGGAGAGAGAAATTGTTCATCTGTCAGAACAATAGTGGTGTTTTCTCCAGGTCTCCAGTCTAACAAACCACCGTCTCCTTTTCTAGATCTATGTTAGCGTCCCTGGCTCCAAGAAAGTCATTCTTGACCTGCCCCTGGTAATTGGCAGCAGGTCAGGCCTCAGTAGCCGGACATCCAGCATGGCCAGCCGAACCAGTTCTGAGATGAGTTGGGTAGATCTAAACATCCCCGATACCCCAGAAGGTGAGCTAGACCTAGTATCTGTTCTTCCTCTCTGGTCTGCTTGGGTTTGTAAAATTGGTGATGGTCAAGCATTCCTTGGCCAGGCTTCTTATCCCCATACTTTCTCTCTCTAGCTCCTCCTTGCTATATGGATATCATTCCTGAAGATCACCGATTGGAGAGCCCCACTACTCCTCTGCTAGATGACACAGATGGTTCTCAAGACAGCCCTATTTTTATGTATGCTCCTGAGTTCAAGTTTATGCCACCACCTACTTACACTGAGGTGAGAATTGTCATTTTACCACTACATTTGCCCTAAGCCTACTATAGGAAGTTGACTTGGAGGGATTGCTAAACTGGGTTGTTCTTTTAGTTCTCACCCAAACTAAAATGTTTTCTTTCTTCCTCCCAGGTGGATCCCTGCATCCTCAACAACAATGTGCAGTGAGCATGTGGAAGAAAAGAAGCAGCTGTACCTACTTGTTTCTTTTCATCTCTCCTCCTGGACTCGTACTTTTTTAGAGACTCAGCAGTCTCTACAGTGGGGTACCGGTCCACCCCAGCCTCTGACTCTCCAGTGTAGGAGGTGATCAGCATGCAGTCTCCTGGGCTTTAATGGGTGCACACTCGTCCTCAGCCAGTGAGATGTGATACAGGGTATTTTGCTGGATGGGTTTAAAAACATACTAGAAAAATTCAGGCCAATCCCATTTTCTTAAATCTCTTTGAAAATTGAGGCATTTTCAGTAGTTTTGAATAAGGGGTAGAAATGGTCTCCTGGCATGGTCTTCCCAGTGTTTTATGGAGGGGATTATAGATTGGTATAACAATAGACCTTGAACCTCTGCCATGTAGAGGAGAGCCAATTTAGCAAACCAGGAAAATGAAAAGGAAAAAAATCACGGCCAAAACTTTGGGAAAAGGATGTTCTTAAAATCGTTTGTACACTTATAGAAAAAAAAAAATCCCTCCAGAGCTGATTTGGTTTGGACTTCGGAGTGAGCTTCCCATGTGGATTAAAGGGAAGAAGCTCAAAGGTTGTCTTTGTTCAGAAAGTACTTTAATCAGGTATAAAGCGGTAGTAACTGTACCCCACCAAAGGTCTTAAAAGCCATTTTTAGAGCCTATTGCACTGTGTTCTCCTGTTGGCAAACATTTTCACGTGGGAGAATGTGTTTTTCTTTTCATGTGACTCCTTGGAATTGATTCTGAGGTGATGTTCTTAGCACTTTAGTTTGTGTCAAATTTGGGATTTTTTTCCTTTCTCAAATGTAGGCTAAAACTGGTCTACTATGTCTCTAGGGGTAAGCACAATGACAAAAAAAAAAGTGTTACTGCTTTTGAGACTTTGTCCCAGTGTACAGAATTCTGCAATTCTGACACTCTAATTATATGAGAAGGGTTGCTGCTATCAGCCTTGCCCACTGTGACTTCTCCAAACCCAAGGAGGAACTCTAAATCAAAATGCCCCAACACTGTGATCAGAGCATACAGATGTTGCCATGAGAAACTAGAGGGCAGGTCTTCACAAAAGCTGTGCGGGCTCCCTTCCTGCCCAGTGTTAGGAGACAGGGATGTTGACAGCCCCTCTCTCACTGCAGCCTCTAGCACTTGCTCAGTCTCCCTCAGCCTTAGCACTTTGTTCACTGTCCTGTGTCAGAGCACTGAGCTCTATCTTCCCTTTCCTGAGAAGGTATGTGGGCTGAAGGTGGTTTCATTCTTTTGTTGTTTTTTAATTGTATATCTTTTTGTATGACAAAAACTATATTTTGTACTTAACCAGATATATTTTTTCACCCCAGGTGGGGGTATTCTTTGTAAAAAATAAATAAATAAAGTTTTTTTAATGGCAAAAAAGTTTGTTTTCTTGTCTCTGAGATGGTGTTGAAGACGTTATTAGAAAGAAAATGTGCCCAAAGGAGCTTTCCCCCTACTTCACAATTCACATTGTTGGAAACCTTGTAGAGAAACCATTTCCTATTGACCATAATGAATATAGTCAATGCGGGTTGGTGGGGTGAAGAGGGAAGGAATTTGAGCTACATTGTCTTTTGTCGAATTCACTAAAGAACTGTAGTGGGATCTTCTGGTGGTCCAAGCTAGTTTTCTACATCTATAGTTAATCATTACTAAATTCCTTCAACTTTGGAGTGCATGAAGCTTTGATTTTTGTTTTGTTTAATGAGCTCTTGAAATACAGGGAAATGAAGTTTGTGAGGGGATTTGGAAGGAAAAGGTTATGGGTCTTTTTCATAATTTGGTTTCATCATAGTTTCTTCCCAGTATAAGCCTGGTTTATATGCAGGAAGACATAATACAGGACATAAGGATTTAGTTATGACCATCAAGTTTTTTGTTTTTGTTTTTTTTCTTTTTTGGTACGCGGGCCTCCCACTGTTGTGGCCTCTCCCGTTGCGGAGCACAGGCTCTGGACGCGCAGGCTCAGCGGCCATGGCTCACGGGCCCAGCCACTCCGCGGCATGTGGGATCTTCCCGGACCGGGGCACGAACCCATGTCCCCTGCACCGGCAGGCGGACTCTCAACCACTGCGCCACCAGGGAAGCCCCCGACCATCAAGTTATTTGAATGCAGCTACCGTTTTTTTTTATCTCTGCAGCTCCCATTACAGTTCATATCCAAGTACACGATCATAACGTAGTAAATGTTTGCTGAATATTCAAACCAACCCTCATTCCTTATGATATGCTTCAGCAGTTTCTGTTACTTCCTTGTAGAGTAATAACAGATTGATGGTGCAATTCCACCTCTAATTGAAATGATTTTTATTATTCCGAAAGGAGTGACTAGGAGTGACTAGTGATGAGAAACCCTGAGATGGCAGAGGTTAGAGTACGTTCTGATTTCTGGTTCATTTAAATCTGCAGACAAATCTAGTCCTAGCCCTAGCCCTTATTTGGGGGTTGGCTTTTCTATGGACCTCCACATAGTAACTCCAGACCTCAGGCTCCTGGAAGTTCATAAAATCAATGTAAATTGAACAGAAAGTAGGATTGAAAAGATTCTTTTCCACTTCAATCTTTGTCTGCATCTATCTTTCATTCTCAGCAGCTCTTTTGCTCTCTACTGGCCGTTGTCGTTTTTTTTTTTTACCAAGGTGTCAGTCTCTAGCTCTGCTGCCATGGTGACTGTGACCTTTACTCTCACCTCTGCCTCCTTTTCTTACCTGTTCAAGAATTTAGTGCCTCCGCCCTTTTTCAACTCTGTGACCAGAAAACTAAGTCAAAGTTGATGGAAAAGTTTTTCTGGAGCTTGTTTTGCAGGGATTGGAGGGATAGACCAAGGACAAGAGCAGGCCAGAGGGCAGGACAAAGAGATGGAGAGACCATGGAGCACAAAAGCCTCGTTGTTTGTGTATACAGCCTGGCTACTGGTACGTGATATGAGAAGGGGATGGAGAGGGTAGATAACTTACACCCAAGGTCTGATAGAGATTTGATCCTTGAAGGGCCAGAACATATGCACCTCCTCCTGATACCCTAATACCTCAAATCCAGCACTGGCCAACAGAACTTTCTGTAATGATGGAAACGTTCTATATTTGCCCTAATACGGTAGCCACTATCCACATGTGACTAGTGAGCTCTAAAATGTGGCTACTCTTCCTGATGAACTGAATTTTTATTTCTGTTTATTTTAAATTTAGTTAGCTCCCTGTGACTAGTGACTATCATATTGAACAGCACAGCAAAATCTGAGGGAGGAAGGAAGGAAGCAGCTATAGCTGTTCATCCAGAGGAAACGCATCCCTCCCTTAGAGCACAAAAGTCTCCACTGGACTTCCTTTTGCCTTCGATACACAACTTCTACCCTACCCCAGGACATCTGCACATAGGCTTGCTTAAGTACTCTTCCTTAGGTCCCAGCCCAGCTGTTTCTCCACTTAAGTGGGTGGATACCTTGGGTCTTCCTTTCCTTTGCTCTTCTCATATGACTTTTAATTTTTAAAGAGCTATAACCTACATGTACAGCCATTTGAGGAGATCCAGTTCTTAGTATCATTTATTCATTAGGCCCAATCTGGTATAGGAAGATCTGAGAGAAGACAGAAAGAAAACTAAAGAGAGAAAAGAGCTAGAGAAAGTAAAATTAACAAGGAAACAACAGATACTTCCACAACCAGGATCCTTGGCTACCTTGATAACTCTGAACAGACTGGAAAAACAAGGATATAACTTGGGTTGAGGCATCGGGAGGGAAAAGTATGGAGAGAAGATCTGACCAAACACCTGGTCAACAAAAAACAATCACCTAAGAGCTGAAGGTTATGAAGTGGGGTAAAAGAGTTACTTTTGCCCAGTTCTTTCAGTAGTATACAGACCCCTTCCTAGTATTTTTTCCTCGGACTATCCCTAGGTGATGGAATGCATAAGACGGATAAGGAGAATGTTTTACTGACCCTCTGATGGCCCCTGTCCCAAGCATCCTGACCTCAATAGTTCTGGAGTGGAAAGAAAGAAACTTTTGCCCCATTCTCTGTTCTGACTCTACGTTCACTTCCATTTCCAAAGCTGAAAAACTCCCTCTCAGAGATGACTGCAGAACCAGGGCTGCAGCTCCTGGCCCAATAGGTGAGTCTATAGCCTAGAAGAAGTTCAGGGATCAGTCTCCCTATACCATTAAGGAGAAATAGTATAGTGTGGTAATTAAGCAGAACACCAACTGGAGCTAAACTATCTAAATTCAAATCCTACTTCCACCACTTAACTAGCTGTATGACCTTGCAACTTGTTTAATGTTCTCTGTGCTACAGTTTATCTGTAAAATGGGAAAGAGTAATAGTAACAACCTTAGAAGTGAGGATTTTAAAAATATATGTGGGGAAGGGAGGCACCATGGCGGTGGCGGGAGCACATGTGGCGGCTTCGGGGCCCGCGTGGCGGCTGGCGGGGCTGCGGGAAGAAGACGCTCCCCGCCCGCGCCCCAACCTGTGAAAAGGGGTCATGCACCCTCCTCCGGTCACCGTGCCTTCATTTCCGGCCGCCCCACGCGGTCTATCCCCACCTTCTCAGTGATGATTGAGGCTGGATTTTCATCACTTTCAGTTATTTCCAGAATGCAGCCACTTTTCCCAGTTCTTGGGGAGAACACTGAACCCCACTTCTGGATGTTCCCAGCCACAGACTGTGATCCACATCCAGTGAGGAAACTCCACTCTTTGTGCAACTACTGAGTGGCTACTGACTGGCTTCTGACCAACAGAATACAGCAAGTCATGGGAGGCACTGGAAAGAATGATGCTGACCGAACCAGAATATCCATGATGCTTTAGAGGTCAGTGACCTTTGAAGACGTGTTTGTAGAACTCACCCACAAAGAGTGGGACCTGCTGGACACATTGCAGAGAAATATGTACATAGATGTGATGCTGGAGGACATCCATTGTCTCATCTTCTGGCAAAAATCGTGACCATTAAAAGCAAGAAATAATATCCAGGCAAGTTATTTTCCTGGTGGTCCAATGTAGCTGTAAGAAAATAGTAAAGTTCTTTAAGTGTGAACCCTGGTCATCCACATGTGAAACCTGGGAATGAGGAAAAATGAAAGACATTCTCACACAAAAGCTAAGGAGATCAGTACTATAATACCTACCCTTCAAGAAATGCTAAAGGGAGTACTGGAGGATGCCAGTAACTTGAGGCCATATGAAAATATAAATTTCTCTGATAATGTGTTCCAGGACTGACGCCCTCCTCAACCCCAGCACCTATAACACGGATTTGATTGAACTAACCTGGTGATGCACCTGCTTCCCAACTAGGATGTGACATCTGATTTCTCACTGTCTTCAGCTCCTCTGTTCATGGCTTGCCTCAGCATATTGGAGGCACTTATGTGGTTCCTCAGTGAGTTGGGTGCCTTCCAAGGCCAACCACTTGGTGACAAAAACATAACTTCTTTACTTCTTTTGTGAATACGTGGCCTCACAAAGGCTGAAATATTTAGTGAAAATGTACTAAGGACGTAATTTCTTTTTCACTCCCTGACCTACACTCTCAGTCACTGAGGCATGTGGTAAAACAACAGGGAATCAGAGTCATGGTCATGACTTGGCTGGGTCAAGTTCTAGGCCATGTGGGAAGACTCCTCTCTCCTCTGAGAAGAGACTTCTGCTTCAACCAACAGGGAGACGCTGCTCTTATGGTCTGAACTGAAACCGCATAAATTCATATGTTGAAGTCCAGACCCTAGTACTTCAGAATGTGACTGTATTTGGAAATAGGGCCTTAAGAGAGGTGATGAAGTTAAAATGAGGTCATATGGCTGGGCCCTAATCCAATGTGCTGATGCCCCTATAAGAAGAGAAGATTAGGACACAGACATGCACACTCAGCTCGTAGAGGAAAGTCCATGTGAGGACACAGCAAGAATGTGGACAGGGGCTTCCCTGGTGGTGCAGTGGTTAAGAATCTGTCTGCCAATGCAGGGGACACGGGTTCAAGCCCTGGTCTGGGAACATCCCACATGCCGCGGAGCAACTAAGCCCGTGCGCCACAACTACTGCGCTCTAGAGCCCGTGAGCCACAACTACCGAAGCCCACGCACCTAGAGCCCTTCCTCCGCAATAAGAGAAGCCACTGCAATGAGAAGCCTGCGTGCAGCAACGGAGACCCAACACAGCCTAAAATAAAATAAATTTTTTTAATTAAATGAAAAAACAAAAGAATGTGGCCATCTGCAAGCAAGGGAGGGAGGCCTTAGAAGAAACTAAACCTGTGGACACCTTGATCTTGGACTCAAAGCCTCCAGAACTGTGAGAAAATTAATTAAGCCTCCCAGTCTGTGGCATTTTGTTCTGGCAACCCTAGCAAACTAATACAGCTTTATTTCTCCTAAAAAAAGTGTATATATATATATATATATATATATATATATATATATATATATGAAGAGTTAGAACAATGGCGAAGTTATTTTGCTTGTTATCTAAAATAAAAGAGGAGGCATATTCACCACCACTGCCTTGATTAGCTCACTCCCAGGCATGTCCTCAAATTTGTTCCTCCTCTCTGACCTATCATAAGTAACACCACTCTCTCTTTGCTTCTCTTGATTCCCTTCCTGTGTTGGGGGAGCAAAACAGTCTGAGAAGAGGTCACTGTACAGAGGCTGACTCAACCTGTAGTTAATTTTGTGGTGGGAGAGGTGGCCCACTATTGGGACTCCCACCCCCAGGCCAGGACAGGCCCTCTGCACACCCCCATGCTATAGCTCTGGGACCACTAGAGTTTTCTCTCTCATACTCCCAGCGTGCTTCACAGGCCTCTGGAGTAACTCTATCACCTTCTGGGAATTAATTAATTGAGCTTTCTTAACTTTTCAGTATACAACTCCAGGGGAAAGCTTCCCACCATTTGGAGTGATAAACTGAGAAACAGAGAGTGCTGTTTGTGACACTACAAAGAACTCTCAGACTCCTTATTTGAAGGTATTGCATCTCATTTAATTTATTTCCCTGAGGTGGGCTAGACCGAGTAGCACAAAAGCCAGTGGAGGCCCCACTGATGAGGCCCAATTTAGCCTATTTAGGCTATTCCTGTCTTGTCCTGACCTCTCCCTTGGTGTGACCCTGCTGTACTTTCTATGGAGCCTGTAACAAAAAGGATGGACAGACTGAAGACTGGGATTTTTCTGACTACCAACTGATTGGTCATCTCCAGGCCATGGAGTGATGGAAGAAGGAAGAGGAAAGGCAGAACATGGGGACAGAATTGTGACACCCATGGGCCTTGAGTCCTGGAATGTCAAGCAAGGTCCATTCTCATTCCCTGTTGGGTGATGGAGCTGCTGACCACCTCTCCAAGTCAATCAGATGGTCGGTAAACAGGTTCTTGGAAATGTCTGGCTGGGTACCCAGCTAAGGTATTTTTAACCTCATGGACAGATGGACAGGGGAAGGATTTCAGTTGCTGGGAGGGGAGGCGGGGTTCAGGAGCGTGAGAACTGTGTTTCCCTTATATGGTTCTGTGGCTAAACACCCCTCCCTCTCCAGTTTACCTGTCTAAATTCTGACTTCCTCCTTCATCTATCCAGGCTCACAGCTTCCTTCCTTCATCTCCTGTTCTCCCATTTCTTTCTATGCGTGGGCTTTCATGCTTGTCTCATCTTCCAACTCTGAGGAATCTTTGGTTTCTGTTCCAGACCCCAAGATGTTTTTAGCTCCATATCCCTGAAGATCAGGGAAAAGGTGGTTGGGCAGGGACCAATGGCTCCTTCTCTCCCGCTGGAGAAAGGTGTCACCTGCCATTGGTACCCAAAGGGCTTCTCTTCAGTTCTACCTCCCCAAGCTGTCCTGCCGGAGAGCTCCATTCTCCCCTGTAACCTCATGAAGCTCACTGCCCCCAGCTCTTGGGAACAGAATTTGAGACCTTGGAAGCCCAGATTTGGACCACATACACCTTTGGGAAGTGGAAGAAATGTTGATAGAGGTCAGAGGCAGCAAACCGAGGGCCCATAGGTGGAATCAGCTTGCAGGCATTTAGAAACTTGTATAGCTTCTTCCTAAATATTTGAATTGGTTGTAAACATTAAAAAACCAGATCTCGGGCTTCCCTGGTGGCGCAGTGGTTGAGAGTCCGCCTACCGATGCAGGGGACACGGGTTCGTGCCCCGGTCCGGGAAGATCCCACATGCCGCGGAGCGGCTGGGCCCGTGAGCCATGGCCGCTGAGCCTGCGCGTCCGGAGCCTGTGCTCCGCAACGGGAGAGGCCACAACAGTGAGAGGCCCACATACCGCAAAAAAAAAAAAAAAAACAGATCTCACTAAAATCTATTGTTCTGGCTTCCCTTAAAAAGCAACCACATTTGGTAACACTGAGCCCACATTCCTTCATGGCATCAACCTGCTAGAGCTAAAAGGGTCAGGCAGACTTATATCTGCCAGTTCTCACAACTCCCTATTGCATTACACTCACCTGCTTCACTCCTTTATACCCTTGGCTCTTGTCTGGTGTTAAGGTTTTTGCCTTAGGTTGTCATCTCTGCTCTAAGTAGAGCTTCTTCTCAAATATTTCCTCTGAAGGACCCCTAAGATTAGGCAAACTGAATTTTCCCCCGGGCTTCTGGAACAGTCCAAAGTAGCCTGTCACAAGCCAGAAATGTCTTTGAAGTACCCGTTTTATGTTTAAAAAGTGCAAATTTTGATTCACACTGCATAATATATTTGTGTAATTTTAGTATAAGAATAATTTATCTTCCCCCAGCAACTCTTAAAAGTAAAATTGACATTCTGGAAGGTGTGTAGTCTGCGGCTCCAAATATTCCTCACCACATCACCCATTGATAACCTAATTTAAGTAGCATAATGCTAAAGACATGAGGCAAAGAGAGACATGGAAAGAAAGATGTGGTTAGAGAGTCAGAAAAGGAAAGGAATCTGAAAGACAATAAGAGAGTCTGAGTGACAAGCTCTCTTTCTGGCTCTCAGCCACCCCTCCTGACCTGGCCCAGTCCAGCTCCTGAGAAGTTTATAAACATCCCTGATAGCTCTGGACAGGTGTTAGAATGGTGGCTCGGGATGGAAAGCAAGTCTCAAAACAGGAGCCAAGTAAGGGAGAGGTGAGGGGCCAAGAGCATCCAAGTATGGTCAGACAAGAAAGACTGTCCAAGGGCCAAGAGAGAGGCTTGGAGACAGGAAGCAGAGGGCTGAGAAAAGGACCGGTCAGCATTTGGCCTTCCTTTCACTGACCCCATCTTTGTTTCACATCCTCTTACCATCCCTGCCCACGAAAAATGAGGTAAAAGAGTTACCTTGACCTCCTTAGTTGAGGGAATTTCCCCTCTAGAATAGCTATTTCTCTGGCCATAGCAGAGCATAAGGAGGATGAGTACCAGGGCTTCTTTCCCTGTCCACATGGGATTTCATCTATTCTCTCCAAGATAGGAAATATCCCAGATCTGTGTCCATGACTCAGGTTAGTTTGTCCCCCCAATCCTTTTGGGTAAGGCAAAGACAGGTCTAACCTCCTTCCTATTCTAGCACTATTAAGGCTGCCCTGAGTGTAACAGAGAACATAAGACGCAAGATTTGGATATTTCTCCTTGTCTATTTTATACCAAGGGAAATGGAATTAGAGAATGGAGAAGATTCAAGGAGAGGCGGGGGTCCAAGTCTTGGGAACCTCAGCCCACAGCTGAGAATTCCAGGAGGAGGAGAGGTTTGAGAATGAAGAACAGTCCCAGAGTCAGAGGTCACCGGGGCATAGCCCCTCTCTGCATTGGTCAGGACTGGGTCTGAGGAATCCCTGGCTTCCTTCCCCCCAAATTTTGGGTGCCCAGGGTGATCGCACTTAGCCTCTCAGGTCCTGCAATTAGGGTTGGATCACTGTCTTTCCACTGACTCCCATTAGAGTTGCAGGGGGAACCTCCCTTCCCTCCGGAGTACAATGGCAAATTAAGTCCTGTTGGGAATAAGGCAAATAACTTTCTGAGGCGATACTAGGAAACTAGAACTTGTTATTTCCCACTTTCTGGTCCCAAATGACCTTGGGGAAAAAGTGAGTCTCAGTAGGGGAAAGGTCAGTGGAGAAAGGGTCACCACTGGTCTGGCCAGACTAGCTAACTGAACTATTCCTGTCTAGCTCATTTCTCTTCTCTGTCCTCTGGCCAGACATGCTACATGAGGGGAGATAGGGAGGACCTGCCCCACAGGCCCCTTCCTTAGTCAGAAATTCCTTGGTGGCCTGCTTGATTTGAGTCCTGGCTTGCTGATCGTGACCTTGAACTCTGCTGCAGGGGTGTCTCCTTCCTTGCTAGTTAATGGACTTGCTGATCCTTCTGCTACTCGGGCTGAAGCAGGTTCCTGGAAAGGACTGGCTAGTTGCCTGAGGTATGTTTAGCCTGCCCAACTGAGAATAAGGTGGGGAAATCCAGCAGACGGAATGAATTCAGCAAAAGCTGGACACATCCTGACCTTTGTTCTCAGAACCATCTGGATTCTTGCAGGTGGATCAACGTCAGCTTGAAGGATTTCCTAGTGGACATCTAACTCAAATTCTCTTTCATACATGAGGAATTTGACGCTTGGAGACTACATGACTTTCCCAAGGGTACAAAGCTATGGAGTGGTGAAACTAGGACCATAAACCAGTGCTTTGCCCAGTTGAGATGGCAGCTTTTCCCTTTGGCTTAGTTCTTAAACTAGCCTAGGCCTACAAGCCACCCTTCGTTCCTTTCACAGTTCAAACAGCAATAAAAATGAATTGAGGAAAATACATGTCTTTACCTCACCAACCATGGGTGTCCTGTCCACCCAATACTTGACCCTCCAATTTTCTTTGGTCTCTACTCCCAATCTTCTAAACTGCATGCTATAACCAGGTCTCTCATTCAGCCCTCCCTCAAATCACTTGAGTCCCTGAGCTTAAATTTGCAGACCCCAATCTCAAGCTTCCTGCCCGAGGTGGGAGGGGACCAGTAGGCTAGGGATGGAACATGGGGTATGGAAGGATAGGATTCTTGACTGAGAACCTACCCTGCCTGGGGCCAGAGCAGCCTAGGCGGTGGGCACGGGAGCAATCTATTCAACATAAGCAGGCACGCAGTACAGGGCTGAGCAAGAACCACGTGGGGCCTCTCTAAATGTTTACAAGTAGTGCTTGGACCTCTACCCTTTCAGGTGGTCCTCCGGAGGACTAGCAGCCCTGACTCTATTTACTGAGTCTTAGGCTCCTGCCTCAGCCTGCCCAATAGAACCTATGGAAAGTAGGGGAAAGGTCAATGGAAACAGTCTAGCTCATTCCTGGAACTGTTCCGGAATCTGGGGAAGCTGCTGGGTCCCCTGTCTCTGGCTTTGTTCAGCAAGGTCACCTGCCAGGAAGGGCAGGAGGCCAGATAGGAAAGAGTCCAAGAATGGTCTGGTCTCTCTGACACTTTGTCTTTGAGGAAGTACAACTGATCCCAAGAGGCCACTCTAACCTTTATCCTTCCCCTGTTTCATGGGAAAAGGATGTGTGTGTATAGAGGTGGGGGCAGGGGTGTGTTCAGTTCTCCTCTACTGTCTCTTGTCTAGAATCTTCTTTGTTCCCACTCTTTTGAGTACACATGCTGGCATTAGGTGGGATTTAGGAGGTCAACTGTGCCCCCAACATAGACACAAACATAGTTAACCAGATTAGGTCTGGTATGTGTGTATATGCAGAGGAGAAAGGTAAAGGAGATTTTCCAGGGTCTTTTATTTTTGTTTTCTGCTCATTTCTCCCTAGCTACAATCACAGGCTACAGTGTGACTATGGGAAACCCCAGTGACAGGTCCCCTGGCCCCTCCCCCTACTCCACTCACACAATACCTCAGAGAACTAGAAAAGGGAACACATCAATCATCCAAATTGCTCAATAACTCTGGAATGTTCTATTTCTATTCCTGTTTCCTTCTCTGTTCTCTTGGCTCCTACCTTAACATCTACTACCACACCCAAACCAGGCTTTTAAGGTGCTTTCCCTCAATGGAGTCACAGCCCCTATTCATTCTTTACAATTGGGTCAGAAATATCTAACATTAGACTGCCAGTCTCTATCACTTGATGCCATAGGGAATTCAGTCTGCCTACCTGAATATGGCTGGGGAATTTCTTGAAGATTCTCCTACATCCCATCTTCATGGCTTTCAAATGTTTAGTAAGGTTGCTATGACAGCATCCCAGCTATCTGTTCCTGCCTCCTTATCCAGTCCCTATTCTGGACATGCAGCTTGCCCGTGACTGTTGCATGTCAAGTGGCTGGAACCAATCAGTACATCTAGGGCTTCCTCGGAAGCCAATCAGAGCCCAGGGAAGTGACCTCACCCAAGGGAGAACTGTGTGGGTGAGAATGCACATCTCAGAGCTGAGTGTCCCTAAGTCACCCCCTTCCTCTGCACCCTCCTTACTTCCTGTAAAGCAACACTGCCTGCCCCCTCCCCCTCCCCACAAGAAGGGAGTGAGAGAAAGGCTAACTAAATTCCACAAAGGAAGAACTAAATTCCACAGAAGGGAAACTGCAACTCAGCCACACGGCAGCTTCCGGAAGTGGAGAATAGGATATTTAGGGGGCTCCTGCTTCACAGACACACCTTTCAAAGTGGGGTCTCCAGGGCCTGGAAGAGGGCGAGCGTGCTGAAGAAGAATCGGCACTTCCTCCCTACTCCCTCCCCACACCTGGCTTTCTTGACTCTCCCCACAAAAATAGTTGTAATCATTCCTTGTAAACAAGGACAAGATCAAGGTCAAGCATGGGAAAGTGAGGGCCTGTGTCCCTGTGAACACATGTGAACACACGTGAATCATGTCGTCCCCACTGCCTGAGGACCAGAAGCCCAGAAGCCAGCTGGTCTTCAGGGCGTGGGCTGTATACAACTCTCTCTGCGCAACCCTGCAGATGAGCTCCTGAATGTGCCTTGGCAGAGCTAGATGGGGATTAGGTGTCCCACCATGGGGGTAGGAGGGAAGGGGCAAAGGACAGGAAGGCTGTAACCCCAGCGTGTCACACTGGACTCTTAACAGGTGAGGAGAGAAGAATGGCTTACTAGGCATCCCCTTCATTCCTCCAGCCCTCTCCCACTAGGCTTCACCCTGGACAGAGAGACAGATAAAAACATTTTATTTAAAAATATAAAACTGGCCTTATTCCTCCTAACTGCTTGCACCCCCAATTATCTCCACAAAGAACTATAAATGGGTAGGGGCATGTGCACAGCTGTCTCAGCTCTAATGATTCCAGTCCTTCTTTCGACCCTCCTTTCTCACTTTCATACAATTAAGACATTGGTCCTTTGTCCTTTCCCCAAGATATCAGAGGTGATACAATACCACAGGAGAGAGGGAGGGGAAGGGTAGAAAAGAGAGCTATCTGTGGTCACTCTCTATTCCTATCTCCAGGGACCAAACAGGTTATCTGGATTCTGAGCAAATGATTTGCTTGTCCACAAAACCTAATAATAGGGGACAGCTACTCTCTGTGTCCTAAATCAAGAAAGAGATGAACGTCCAGGGTATTGTTTAGAGTCCTTCTTCAGTATATAGCCTCATCCATATTGTCATCACTGTCACCCCCAAAGTCCTCTCCATTGTCAAAATATGACATGATGTAATCAGTTTCCTGAAATAGAAAGAAAGAAAGGAAGGAAGAAAGGTATGTCGGCATGCTTTCAGCATTCTCCTTCATCCCTGTGTACCAGTCCCCTTCCCTCCCAATCGCAGCATTCCAGGCCTATAGTTCACTCGGCATTCAAGCTGTAGTTCACTCTTGAGAAGAGCCTAGGGACAGGTAAAGTGGAGGGCTCTATCCTTTGGAGGCACTATCTCCTTTGGCCCTCCAGCCTTCAGAAGTTGAGATCCCCAGAGCTTATGAGTGGAAGAAAGGGGGCCTGAGAATGAAAGGAGGTCCCCTTCACCTCTTCATGCTCTTCTTCATCATACTCCTCTTCTTCTTCCTCTTCCTTCTCTTCTTCTTCTTCTTTCTCCTCATCTTCCTCTGAAGTCACTTCTTCTTCCTTCTTCTCCAGGGTCTTATGTGAGGATGAATAGGAAGAGAAACTCAGCTCACAGAAGGGAAAAATTGAGGCACACATGGGCCAAGGAGGAGGAATGAATCTGGGGCCCAGGTGGTCTCTATGCGCATTTCTTCCTTACCTCTAGTTTCTGTATTGTCTCCTCCTTATCTTCTGTGGTCTTAGGGGGCCTCTTGGGGAGTAGAATGGTGGTCCCTGGTGAGAGGATCAAAAGGTGAACCATCAGAGCAAACTTCCTAGATGGCTTTCTACCCCACCCTCTTGCATAGACCATGTCACTCTGCTGCCCTCATGTGGCCACCGTGGCACCCAGCAACAATACTGGGTAGACTGGGTAGGTAGGAATTGGGAGGGCAGGCAAGACCACCAGCAGCCTTGGCCCTACAGCTGATGAAGGAAACCTCTCCTTTCCCTCCTTTTTCCAGATACACTCACGCTCCTTCTGTAGCTTCCGTACTCGGATCTTTAGCTCCCGGGGTAGACGTCGCCAATCTAGGAATAGCGGGAATGAAAAAGTCAGCAAGACTCTGCCCTGGGGTGTCCTATGAATGATGACTCTTTGAAAGGACAGGTAAGGATCAGGGTTAAGGGTGAGGAAGGAAGGGGCTGGGTCAAAGCTGCTTGGAACAAAACTGTGGCTTGGATGCCTCCAGAGGAGTGGGGGCCATTTAATAGGTTTTTAGGTAGAGTCTGGAGCACATCTAAGGCTCCTGAATAGGGTGAAGGTGGAGACAGAGGAGGGTGGATAGGGTGGTGGCTTGTGGCTTGAGGCATCTCAAGCATTTGAAAGAAGGGAGGTCAATGAAAGGGTCCATCACCTACCAGGGTTCCAATCTATGGCGTTGTCAATCGGCCCTGACATCTGATATTTGTCTGAGTAACGCTCCACATCTGAGGGATCAGAGGTCAAGGGTCAAAGTTTTATCCTTTCAGAGCCCTAGAACAGGGTTCTTCCTGAGGTCCAGCCCTCTCAAAACTCAGATATTGCCTTCTTCCTCACCCCAGACCCAGAGCCCAGGGGGTGAGCTTCCATGAGGACCTTCAACACTCTTCTAACCCGTCCTTTTGCCACCTCAAATTACAATGTTTTTGTTATCTCCCTTAATGCAAAGGCATGGCTATATTGACTGGTAGTGTGGTACAGTGGAAAGTATACTAGAGCAAGAAACGAGGGTTTCAGTGTTCCCTTTACTCCTCGTTAATGGGACTAACTTAGGCAATTGTTTCATCTCTCTGAACTTTAGCTTCTAGGGCTTAGGAGGAAAGCACTGGTTGTCAATACATTGAAATACTGTACTTCCACACCAGTTGGTAAATATCCACTGTCCCAGACCTCCTAAGTACATCCTGTACTCCAGTCCCTCCTGGCTCCCTGACCTCTCATGATCCACAAACCAAAGGGGTAATATTTTAATTACAGGGCTTCTCAGAGACCCCTTCTCAAGTTCTTCTGATTGGTTGGTACCTGCAATATCCAGATTGTTAAAAAATTTTAATACATCTCCTCATTTCTATCTGTAAAATGGGCATCTTAATACTTAACCTCCTACTGTCCAAGACTACTGTGAGATTCAAAACAAACCATGGATACCATAATGCATTCCAAATGCAGGGGTAATTACTGTGATCTCCCCAGTTAGGCAGTGAGCTTTCTGTGCCTCTTCTGGCCTCTCTGGGCCCCAGCGGTGCTAAGTATAGGGCACTACTCATGGAAGGCACTCAGAACATGATACTAGCATTCCAACTGACCTCTCTTGGGGACAGCAGGCCGGATGAAGTAGGGGAGCTGCCTCATGGCCCCTCGAAGCTCCTGCTTCAGTGCCAGGACATATTCCCCTTCCTCTCCTGAGGGCAGAGGCACTGGGCGGAACTCCAAGGGCTAAGGAGGCAGAGGCAATGGTCAATTCAGGGAGAACATGCTGGAGTACAAATCTGGGAGGGCCTCTCCTCTCCCCACAATTCAATCCAATGCTCCCACTGAGCAGAGGACCAAGGCAAATGGGTGAAGCAACACAGCATTTTGAAAGCTGAGGAGCTGAGAATGTAAAAAGTGAGGGTAGATACTTCCTTGTCTGGAAAACATCCCATATAAGGTGGGAGTATACAGACAGGGAGGGGCAAGATGAGGATGATTTTATGATGGCTCAGGAGGAATCCAGGATCATACACAGTCAGCCAGGGGCATATGGGAGTCTTGGGAAAGGAGAGCAGACACTCACAGGGAAGAGTGGAGAAGGCTGCAGGGTGGGTGGGGGCAAAGCATCCCCCTTCCCAATGCCCACAGCCTCCATGCTGAAGGTCAACTGGCCACGGCCACGACCCCGGCCCCCACCCCGGCTGGCCATGATGGAGGGGGCCTGGGGATTCAGACATCCAATAGGAAAAACCTGATAAAGACAAAAACACAGAGAAAAAGTACAGTAGAACAGACAGGAAGCCAGGGAGGTACAAGACACTCAATCTTTTCTCCCAGAGACCTGAAAAGCCAGTTTAATTCAACAAATTTTGAGAAGGCATAGTGCCAAGCAAGGTATTTCTAAAAATATAAAATATGGAGGAGACACGGTTCCAACAGGACAGATAATTGCAATATGGTGTGACTGTAGCACAATGAGGAAAGTGACTAGACCCTTGGATAAAACTTTCCTATGCCCCTAAGTTAATTTGATGTTTATCACCATCTGCATATCTACATATGATCTTTGAATTCTTTCTCTCCCTCACTTTCCAAACCCAACCAGGCCTAAACTCAATCTAATGCAATGCATTTCAACAAAACATTTATTAAGCATCTACCATGAAAAAGGTAGCGTGCCAGACACTGGGAGGGAACAGGAATGAGTCATCAGTCTCACTGTCCTTTGATTGGGGGTGGGGATGTATGTGATAAGAGCCATTACAATCAAGTTGATCTTTTTAAACACCACCTGGAAACACAGAATCTTAGAATGGAAGGACCCATGGAGTCTTCTAGCCCAAACACCCTCCCAGTACAGTACTATCCTCTGTAAGTTGTTGGTCATTCAGCTTCTGGTGGCATTTTCCTAAAGAGAGGGTGTCCATTTTCCTCTCCAAGGCAGCCCATTCCACTGTGATGAACTGAAAGTTCCTCCTGCTGCCGTAACTGAACTTTGCCTCTTGTCATTATTTTTGAGAAGCCAGTCAGATAGCATGGGGGATAAAGAAAGTCATCAAATGAAAATGAAACTTGAAGGAAATGAAATCCCAGTAGCAGGGAAGATACCTAGCACCCAGATCTTGGCTCCTAATACCACTTTCCAATAAAAGGAACCAGGGCTTCTTGGAGAAATGGCTGATTCTAGGACTGGGGCAGGAAATATACAAGATGAGACTGAAGCATCTTGTAGTGCCAGAAAGTAAGAAAGTGCTCAAAAACACAACACACACATTGATGGGGCTGTGTCAAGGGCATAAGAGTCGACTGAAAGAGCTCCCAATGGCCAAAGCCTGAACAATTTGAGCAATAAAGTAGTATTGGATTATAACACCAAAGTATAAAATAAATATCCAAGAGACCATACTGATATAAATAAACGTTTGAACAAATTAATACGTGGTAGAGAAAAAACAAATTTCTCATGCAGAATTCCAAATAAATTATGTAGATTCCACCCTAAAAAGGGAGAGTGTAATTCCCCACTCCTTAAGTATGGCCTGTGTATAGGGAATTTTGTCCAAAACAATTTTGGAAAGGTGGGGGGAGTAACTTTACAGTGTAGAAACTGGACAAGCATTACTTCAGTCAGATGACCAAGGTTTCAACATGAACAAAATTAAATCATATTGTTAGTATGTACCCTTAATATGATGTGATATCCTCTTCCCCAAAACTGATAACCCCAGTCTAATCAGGAGAAAAAAGCCAACAAATTCCAACAGAGGAGCATCCTATAATATATCTGACCAGTACTCTTCAAAACTGTCAAGGTCATCAAAAACAAGGAAAGGTCACACTTCCATTGTAAAAGAGAGAGAGCTGTCCTAGCGGTGACCTTCATAAAAACAAAGAAAACCATTCCTTTTGTTTTCTCATTATAGAAGTAGTATATATTTATTCTAGAAAATTTGGAAAAACATAAAGGTATATATAAAAATACCTATTATTTCATGACCATGATGTAGTAATAATCATTATTAGTATTTGCATATGGATCCTCTCAATTTCAGTTATGTATGTATACATACATATACATATATGTTTGTGCATGTAGGTATATGTATGTATAGACATATTCCATACATAACAGGGCCATGATAACTAAATATAATGTGGTATCCTAGATGGGATCCTGGAACAGAAAAAGAGCATTAGGTAAAACTAAGGAACTCCAAATCAAGTATGGACCTTGAATAATTACAATGTATCAATATTTGTTCATTAATTGTAACAAGTATACCATATTAATATATGACATTAATAATAGGGGAAACTGGTGCCAGGGCATATGCAAACTTTCTGTACTATCTGCTCAGTTTTTCTGTAAATCTAAAACTGTTTTAAGAAATAAATTTTCTTAATAAAAAAAAGCAAGAAACTTGAGTAGCAATTCAAAATTCACAGTTTCTCAGACATTCCTTGTCTTTCATTACCCTGACAGTTTTAAGGAGTACTGGTTAGGTGTATTATAGGATGTTCCTCTGTTTGAATTTTTCTGATGTTTTTCTCTTGATTAGACTGGGGTTGTGTGTTTCAGGGAGGAAGATCACAGAGATGAAGAGCCATTTTCATCACATCATATTAAGGGAACATACTAACAATATGTTAGCTATGGAGCAACAAGAGACAATATAGTATAGAATTATGATCTCTTAAATTAGTGATTCATAATATAATTCCTCCCACAGAAAGCTAAGAGGACTGGGATGGTGAGGGGAGGCTTTAGGAATCACAAGGTCTCAAGTTTGGAACAGACCTTAGATATCATGTATTCATTCATTCATTCTTTCAACAAATATTTATTGAGCATCTACTATATGCCAGACATAATGCTAGATAATGGAGATCATATTGAATCCTCTACTTTAGACCTGCATCCCTCCTTTGATAAACCATATTTAGTAAATTGTTATCCACCTTCAATTTAAACTTTTTAGTAAGAGAACTCCCTCTCTCACTTTGCAGGTCATTCCATTTTGGGATATTTGTTCTTCAATCAATATTCAACAAATAAAACAAGAAATACATGGCTCAACAAAATGCACTCCACTAAAGATTAGTTAGGGGGAAAAAAGATTTTAAAATATGTACAAGGTAATCTGTTTTGTCAAACACATACACCCACCCAGATATATGAATTAAAAAGTTGTTCTTGAAGGATATACAACAAAAATTAACATTGGTTAATTGGAGGTGATGGGTTTTGGGGGTTTTTTGATGATGTGTATTTTATGG
Source organism: Pseudorca crassidens (assembly GCF_039906515.1). NCBI lineage: Eukaryota > Metazoa > Chordata > Mammalia > Artiodactyla > Delphinidae > Pseudorca > Pseudorca crassidens. The sequence continues at coordinate 107,030,347 of NC_090297.1, read as the reverse complement.
GTTTTTTTTTTCCTGTACTGAATAGGGGCTGCTTTTGTAATAAGAAAAAATATTCATTAAAAAATTAAAAATATAGTAAAACAGCATAGTAGATGAGATTAATAATATGCAGCAGGAAGGAGAGGTGGGAAAATGTGTGCCTGAGGAATTTGGAAAGTTTCAAGTCCAAGTGCCAAGAAAAATGTCAGGAAAAGATGGCTGTTAGTTAATAGATTAAACTGTGATCTGACTTAAAGAACACATTAGAGGAGAGAGGATGTCTTATGGACACTAGAGAAGTAGTAAGAATTTGCCACCATGTCTTCAAGCCCTTTCAAGGGAAAAGACACTCTAACTAGACAGCTTAGATGTCTTTCCACCTGATAGATACAATTCTAGCAGTGGACACAGGAGCTGTTTTGACTGCAAAGCAATGAGGAGTTAAGAAAAGGCCATGAACTTTCAGGTTAGACAAATCTAACTCCATTTCCACATACTAACCAAGTGACCCTCAAGGATGTGGGGTAAAAAGAAGACAAAACTTCAGTTAATTAAGGCACTAAACTGGTTGGGAAACTGTAAACTATCTGTACCCCACTCAGCTCAGGAATCTACAATGAGTCTCTTCTATTTAAGATTGTGATTGAGTCTAAATTCTTGAAGATGTTTAAGGTTTCCCATCACCTGGTCCCAGACTGCTCCTCCATAAACATCAACCCTCCCTAGTGTTTACCCCTGTACTCTCCTTCCCCTGCAAACAACAACATCTCATGTACATTATACTCATTCCCAATTAAGCATAACTGTGTGATGTGGTAGAAGTTACTATGAAGCAGGTTTCAACAGAACGTACAGCAAAACAATTACATCAAATTTAAGAAAGGCAGTATATGTAGTGGTTAAGAACATGGATTTGAATCCCAGTTCAGTCATTTTCTAGCTATACAACCTTCAGCAATTTATTTAATAACTGTAAACCCATTTCCTTATCTGTAAAATGGGAATAATAATAATTTAAAAACCATCTAAATTCATTCAATGAATACTTACTGAGTTCTTATTAAGTGCCAGGCACTGTTCTAAGTGCTAGGGATGTATCAGTGAGCAAAATGGACAAAAAACTCCTGCACCCATGGAGTTTAAATGGAGCTTACATTCTAGTGGTGTTCTCAGTATACAAATGTTTCAAGCCATGAGACTGGGTGAGATTCCTAAAGGAGTGGATGTGAAGAGAGAAAAGAAGAGATCCAGGGACTGAGGCCTGGAGCACTCTAATGTTTACAGTTTGCTATAATTGTAATAAATAAGACAAGGAGTTAACACTCATATTAGAACTCATGGAAATCCAAACGAAAAAAAATCACCCCAGTAGAATAAATGTGCAAAGAACATGAATAGAATAAATGTGCAAATAGGCAATTAAGGAAAGAATAGCCAATAAAACCATTCTTTACCTATCAAATTGACAAAGATTTAAAAAATAATCAGGCTGCCATGGGTTTTTTTGAGATGGACACTCTCATACCTTACTGGAAGGACTATAAACACAGTCTTTTGGGGGAGCAATTTGACCCCTTGAATCTACAGCCTTTTAAAAGTTTATATCCTCAACCCAGTAATCCCACTTTAAACACTTATCCTAAAGAAATCATCAGATATATAGTCAGAGATATAAGTAAAAGCATGTTTATCAAAGAGCTATCCATGGTAGCACAAATTCTGAAATAACCTAAATGGTCCAACAAAAAAATGAATGGTTAAAAAAAAAATCAAACATCCATCTTAGACCATTATGTAGACATAATAATTATTTCAAATAATATTTAAAGGCAGAAAATGTTCACAATATAATGTAAAGTGGGGGAAGCATGATATAAAGTTGTATTTGTTGTATGGCCCTATGTGTGTAATACATACACAAACACACGGATGTATACATATGTATACAAGCAGAAAATAACTTGAAAGGGTACATATTAAAATAATAACACTATATCACGGTCATGAAATAATAGATATTTTATACCTTTATGTATTTCCAAGTTTTCTAGGATAAATGTATATTACTTCTATAATCAGAAAACAAAAGGGATGATTTTCTTTATCTTTAAGAATGTTACCACTAGGACAGCTCTTCCTCTTTTACAGTGGAAATGTGGATTGCATTTTGTTGAGCCACGTATTTGTTTTATTTGTTAGATACTGATTGAAGAACAAAGTGAGATAGGAAGTTCTTTTACTAAGAAGTCTAAACTGAAGCTGGATAACCATTTACTAAATATGGTTTATCAAAGGAAGAATGCATATCTAAAGTAGAGGATTCACTATGATCCCCATTGTCTAGCATTATGTCTGGCATATAGTAGATGCTCAATAAATATTTGCTTAAAAATGAATGAATGAATGAATACATGATTTCTAAGGTCGGTTCCAAACTTAAGACTTTGTGATTCCTAAAGCCTCCCCTCACCATCCCAGTCCTCTTGGCTTTCTCCCTTCTCTGGACTGTGGGAGCAATTATATTATGAAACACTAATTTAAGAGGTCATAATTATATACTGTATTGTATTTTGTTTTATCTTTTATTAATTTTTCCCTAATTACATCAGGAGTTTAAATTCTTCCTCCCCAATTAATTCCATCCAATTAACCTTTATTGGGCACTGTGTATTAAATATTAGAACCTGCCCTACAAAACCTTATATTCTAAAAAGAATAGAAACATTAAAGAGGGATTGAGCACTAAGTGCTCCAACAGAGGTATGCCTACAATGCTATCCTCAGACTGGGGAACAATTAATTCTGCAAAAAAAGGTGAACCAGGAAAGCTACAGGTAAAGGTAACATTTCATCAGAGTCTTGATAGATAACAGGAGTTTGTCAGGCTCTTAACAGTAATAGATTTAGGGGAAGCTGACCCCATAGCAAAGAGTCAGAGGTACCAGAGTGAGTCTTTCACTTTCTCCTTTAATATAACTCCCCTTTGCGCGAAAGAAAACTACGGTTCTCTGGCATAAAATCAACAGAGCAATGGGAGCCCAGAGGAAAAGGGTAGGGAACTAGAAGCGGGCTGATCCAACAGGCTGCTAGAAAGCGTTGTCTATCTAGCAGCTTGGCCTTGGTGAACTAGTTCGGAAGGTGTGGAACGGAACCAGGTCAGAGCCACCAAGTCGGGGCCTTACCTGCTGCCCCTCCCCCACGCGGAAAACACGCCGCAGCCAACTTGAAATTTGCTGGTCTTCCTCAAGCTGTTGGCGTTCTAGGTCCGCCTCCCAGAGCTCCCCATTGGTGAGTTCTCCCGGCCAATCTTGGAGAAGCCGAGGAGGGAGGTCCGCCCACTTGAAGCTGAGGAGTGGAGGGAGGGAGAGAGTTCGCCGGAACTCAGGCTAGAGAAGCCGGGTGAGGAGAGAGATGGAGTTGCAGAATCAACCAAGGGTCAGTCATTTCACACCTCATCTCAGATGGAGGATCCCCTTGGCTAGCGACAGTTCACAGAGGGAACCTGACTCTCACATCTCACCGAGGGACTCTGTTGAGGGAGCTTACACAGAGAAATAAACCTCTGTGAAACCTGCTTCTTAGGCGTCGTTCTTTTTGTGACTCTGTCTTCACACTGGGCCTCTCCTTCTTTACTCCAACCTTCCCTTCAATCCTGCACTGCCTCCCTCCAGCACCACCAATGAATATTTCTTTTCTAGAAAAATATTTTCCTGTGGATTGCTGCCATGTCTGTGAGAAGATGGAAAGAGGGTTTGGGAAAGGAAGGATTAGGAATCAGATAACCAGAGTTGAGGAGACAGGGAAGGAATCCAGTGTTTCCTGCATTTCCCACTGCCTTCCAGTTCCTCCTAGCCCTTGGTAAAAGGGGGCACGGGAGGAGGAGTCCCACTTCGCAAAAAAAAAAAACAGAGGGAAAGAGTTCAGAGTAGAGATAGAATCTAGGAGTTAGTTAAGAACAATAACCCAGACGTCAGGGAAAATGGCCCTGGGAGTGAAGCCTCTGGACTGGGAAGGCTGTAGGTGGAGTGGCAAGCACAAAGTCTTTGGAATAGGACAGAAACAGAGCTGTGAGGCTTTGGAGAACTTACTTTACTTTACTAAGTCTCAGTTTCTTCATCTATAACAAGAAAATAATTCCTACTTTATAGTGTTGTTGTGAGGATTGGAGATAATGTATGTAAAGTACTTGGCACATGGTTGGTTTCCAATAAATGGCAGCTAGTAAAAATGGGTGGCTTCCCTGCAAATATTTCTCTCTCCCCCTTCTCCAGGAACATTGTATCTTGTGTCTGGTGGCCTCCAGCCTCTGAATTACCTCAGGTGAGTTTTCCAAATCCTTAGGATTTTTTCCTCACTCCCCCTCCCACTCCCCCTGATGCCTTCCAGCTGGACACAAACTCATTCCTAAAATATGCAGATGGAAGCTATGGTAACCATGGAGACAGGGCAGATGGTGAGGAGAGGCAGAGACAGACAGTGAGAGAAACCGACTGCTACAGACAGGGAGAAGAAGACTTTAAGGAGCGATTCAAACAGAGACCTTTAAGTGAGATGGAAAAATAATGATTCTAAGCAAGACTGAGAGTAAAGAGATGCAATGAGAGAGGATGTGTTACAAGGTTCACTCTTCTCTGCCCCTTTTCTATCTCTCTCCTTCCCACCCCTCCAAGAATATGGAGAGGAGACAACTGGGAATGCCCCTTGCTGTATCTAAAAATGATCCCAGATAGCCAACCTCTTCATACTTATCTAAGAGGTCTGTACAAGGGAGCTGAGGTCCAAGTTTATTTGTGGTACATGTTCCGTTTGGGGGGAGGTGGAATGAAGATGTATCGCTGTGTGACTCCAGCTCCCCCTGACATTTAAACTACGAGAAGGCAGCCACAACTCTTGCCTCGCTCTGCACAGTAAGGACCCCGGCTGTGGATCGCCATCGCCTCTCTCCACCCCTCTGCACAGTGTGCCATGTGCTGTGTGTGGCAGGTCAGATCTGGCGCACAGGCGCGCATCAACACACCAAGCTCGGAGAATGGGGATCTGCTGAAGCTCAACGAAGAACTAGGATGGTCCCAGTCTGGGTCGCGGAGGAGTCTCCTAAGGAACACTTAGGTTTGTTGTGACTGAGGGGAGGTCGGCTAAGCAAGGGAAGTCAGGATTGGAGCCTCTAGCTTTTGAGGGTTTATGTGTGCATGAGTGGGGTAACGGTTTGGTGCCCGACGCCCCCACCCTCAGAGACTAGGCTATAAATAGAGAAGCAGAGCTCCGCCCTCCCCCCCCAGCTTCTCTCCTCCCGAGCCGGCGCTGTGCCCGGGGCGCACCGGGAGGAGGGACCAGGATTCTGTGCCCGGTCGCAGATACTGACACCCAGGGAATCCGGGTGCCCACCCCCACGCCATGTGGGCCCCCAGGAACCCGGCTCCGCCACCCCAGCTGCCCCGTGGCCCTGGCCTCAGTCCTGGCCCGGAGGAGATTCTGCGGACTTACAGGTATCTATTTGGGTGCACAGCCTGGGAAGGGGAAAGAGCAAGGAGTGATGGGGAATGTAGCAGGGGCAAAAGAAACCCGCAATTCTCCCCCTACCCGTTTTAGGTCCCAAACGCAAGCTGCCTCCCTCCCCCCATTCAGTTTGTGGGGCTGTGGCAACCTAAAAGAGGTTAGGAATGGGACTGTGTGTGAATGTATGGGTGCATGTGTGTCGGGGGGTGGCGTTCAGCATCCTAGGAAGGGGGATTCCAAGTACGGATAAGAAAAGGGGGATGCTGGAAAGGTCTGATAAGCCGTGGGGTGAGGGTGGCGGTGCGGTATCCCTGCGCGTGCACGTACGCATTTGCACTGGCGCTCGTCCTTCAGTGCGGGTGCACCCTTCCCACCTCCTCAGGCATGCGCTGGGGGGATGGGGGCGGCTCAAGGCAGGAGTTAGAAGAAGGACTGTGTGCAGTGCCTGGGAGATCTCCCCCGCCCCACGCCGATCCTTCCACCAGTGCCTCAGTTTCCCTGCCTGAATCAATAAATAAGATCTTTCTCTTTTTTGCAGGGATTGGCTTCGCCACTGAGCCTTCGGGCCTCTGCCAGCCACCACCCCCACTCCCCTAGCCATCCTCGGCAGGTCCCAGTCCCGGCTCCATCGGTGCTTTCGCCCCAGCGGCAGCTATGCTGCACACCGAGGGCCACGCTCTTCTTCGGGCCGTGGGTCAGGGTAAGCTACGCTTGGCCCGTTTGCTTCTGGAGGGGGGCGCCTACGTGAATGAGGGTGATGCCCAAGGGGAGACTGCGCTAATGGCGGCCTGTCGGGCCCGCTACGACGACCCCCAGAACAAGGCGCGCATGGTACGCTACCTTCTGGAGCAAGGCGCGGACCCCAACATCGCAGATCGCCTAGGGCGCACGGCGCTTATGCACGCCTGCGCTGGCGGCGGGGGCGCAGCGGTGGCCTCCCTGCTCCTTGCCCATGGCGCAGACCCTTCAGTCCGAGATCACGCTGGCGCCTCGGCGCTTGTCCACGCCCTGGACCGCGGGGATCGCGAGACCCTTGCCACGCTGCTGGACGCCTGTAAGGCCAAGGGCACGGAGGTCATCATCATCACCACCGACACCTCGCCCTCGGGCACCAAGAAGACCCGGCAGTATCTCAATTCCCCACCGTCCCCGGGGGTGGAGGACCCCGCTCCCGCTCCTCTTAGCCCGGGGGTCTGCACGTCGCCGTCGGAAATCCAACTGCAGACTGCAGGAGTAGGAGGACAGGGATTGTTATCCCCTCGCACCCAGGAAGAAGAGGAGAAGCGGGACGTATTTGAATTCCCTCTTCCTAAGCCCCCCGATGACCCCTCCCCTTCTGAGCCACTCCCCAAACCACCCCGTCATCCTCCAAAACCACTCAAAAGGCTCAACTCCGAGCCTTGGGGCCTAGTGGCCCCTCCTCAACCGGTTCCTCCTGCCGAAGTGAGGCCGGGGATTGAGCGCCTGACCACCGAATTCAACGGCCTGACCCTGACAGGTCGACCGCGTCTTTCCAGACGTCATAGCACTGAAGGCCCAGAGGACCCGCCCCCGTGGGCGGAGAAAGTGACGGGTGGGGGTCCTCTCTCGCGCCGAAACACAGCGCCAGAAGCTCAGGAGCCTGGCCCCCCTTCAGGGCTGAGGCAGAAACTGAGCCGCATGGAGCCGGTGGAGCTCGATATCCCCGGAAATCTTTGCCCCGACTCGCCGGAGTGCAGCCGCCCGTCCCTGGAGCGCCGCAGATACAGCGCCTCCCCGCTGACCCTCCCTCCAGCCGGCTCTGTTCCCTCCCCGCGCCAGTCCCAGGAGAGTCTGCCTGGGGCTGTGTCTCCGTTGAGCGGGCGGAGGCGGAGTCCAGGGTTGCTGGAGCGGAGGGGCTCGGGGACGTTGCTTCTGGACCACATCGCGCAAACACGGCCTGGTTTCCTGCCCCCGCTCAATGTCAGCCCCCACCCTCCCATCCCTGACATTCGTCCCCAACCCGGAGGTCGGGCGCCTTCGCTGCCCGCCCCTCCCCAGGCGGGGGCGCCAGGCTCTCCCAGGACCAAGCGCAAGTTGGTGAGGCGCCACTCCATGCAGACTGAGCAGATCCGCCTGCTAGGGGGCTTCCAGAGTCTAGGCGGGCCAGGGGAGCCTGGGCGCTGAGAGGAGTGAGAGGAACCAAGGAGGGTGGGGATCAAGACCTTGGGAAGGGTGGAAGAACCAGCTCACACACACACCTCGGACATAGGGGTCTGTTGCATGTGCTCATGGGCTCGGCGCACGCACACATGGGTAAACATGTGTCTACAAGCACAGTACTTGCACTTGCAGGGAAGGGTAAGTACTCTTATTTATTGGTCATATAGACACATGCACTCATGCCCTGGCCACTTCACATGCATATGGGAATTACTCACACACCGGACCATTTGTGCTAGGGCCCCAAAAGGGTCCCAAGCTCACTTGCATTTGTTCAGAAGCGTTAGGGAGCCCCTACTTATGAGTAGTATCCAATCTCTTTGACCTCCTGCAATAGTAACCCCTTGCTTTCCATGTATGCCCTGCAACACAGCCCACTCATGATTTTGGACACTCTACCCTCTTCGTGAATATCCCACCCCCATTCTGCAGGTCTTGCTTCTCTCTCCAGGCTTGGCTCCTTGTTCACACCCTGCTTCCAGCCCTAACCACTTTTCAGGATATCTTCTTCACTCTCCTTGGGAATTTGCTGCAGCAATCCCCAGCCTCAGTTCTGCTGCTGCCCTTCCTGCTCTCAGCTTTACTTCTCAGCTTCCTGTTTTTTCTTCCCATCCTGTTCCCCCAACCAATACAACAGGTTGTCTCATTTTTCCAGGAGGTGGGTCATGGGCTCTAAGCTGCTGTTCTGTCTGTCTGAGCTTATGAACACCCCCACAGGTAGAAGTGGGTAGTAACCCTAAATCACTCCTCTCTCCACTCGACATATCAAATAAATGTGTTCAGAAGTCTCTGTTTGGTCACTTCTGCTGGGGGTGGAGGGTGTGGGGAATGAGGAATAGGGAGGGAGGGTGATGCTAACTATAGCTATAACCATCTAGGGGATACTTCGAGGTTCCAGCCACCTTCTTTCCAGGAGACCAACTGTGGTTGTAGAAGAAAAGGCAAGTGTCCCATGTCCTGAAGGTTTTATGCCATCTGATAGGTTTTCATTTCCCTCAGTCTCCCCTATGTCCATCCTCAAATTCTTTAACTTAAGATTCCTACAAAGAATCCCTCCCTCCACCATCAGCAGATATATCCCAATAGATTAACTGTCCCTCTTTCAAGCTTCCTATGTCTTGACCACTCACAGTTTTTCCTTGGGGGCCTAACTTTTATCTCACCAGGTGCATTTCATTTTCTTCTACTTCTTGCTTCTGTTTTCTGTTTCCGCATCCTTGAGTTCTGAGCCACAGTAGGGTGGAGAGAGAGAGTGAGAGAGGAATCGTATAATCTCGCCTAGGTAAAAATGGTATGATAGTCAACTGACAAACAGGGTGTGTGTGTGTGTGTGTGTGTGCGCGCGCGCGCGCGCGCGCGTGTGCATGTAAGAGTAATTGGAGGAACCCAGCCTGACAGGTACCTGTGAACGAAGGTACCTGTCTTAATCTGTCCCCCTGGACCTTTCAGCTTGCTGGTTTTCTTCCTATAATCTAACTCTCCCTTGCTCTAATGAGAGGTATGGGAGCAACCCATTCTACTCTTCCTTACTCCCTCCCTCAACCTAGAGTAGGTGAAATCAGAAAATGCCCCAACGATGTGGTATAACGAAAAGATTAAAATATTGGGGATCAGAAGATCTATGTCTGAACCCTCCTTTGCCATCTTCTGGCTATTTAATTTTGGACAATTTATCTAGCCTCTCTGTCAGTTTCTTTATCCGTAAAATAATAAAGTCTAGTTAGTGATTGTGACTATTAATGACAGTGCACTAAAGTACATTGTATAGTGTCTGACAAACAGTAAGTATATACTCATTAAATGCCAGTATCTTTCCTTGCTTTAGCTCCACCACCAATTGCATGTGATCTTGGACAAGTCACGTCACTTCTCTGAGCCAGTTTCCTCATCTACATCTGTAAAATGAAGTGGTCGGACAAAGGCTCTCTAAGAATCCTCTCACTCTGTCTACAGTTCTCCCCAGCCATGCATCCAGGCTTTTTTTTTTTTTTTTTTTGCCTCTAGCCTCGGCCCTGGGGTCTGGCCTGCTTTCTAGTACTCCCCGCAGGACTCCCAAAGACGCGCCCAAGCTAAGCCTCTCCAGTACAGAGGATGTCGCTTTTTCTCTTTGTAATTGGTTGCTCAGAACCTCCGCCCTCCTCAGTAATTTGCCTATGGCGGAGCGGCAGCCGGCCAGCTCCCGCCCCCTCTCTGGTGATTGGCATAGGACCTGGCTCACCCCCGCCCCCGCTTGACTGACGGCTGGGCTCCGGCACCTCCTTCAGTCCCTGGGCGCTCGCTGGCGGGGGAGGCTGGGACCGTTAGCTCGCCAGGCTGGCAGGCTCTGGACCGCTACTCCACTGGCGGCCGGGATGGAGACGTTGCGAGCGCAGCGGCTGCAGCCTGGAGTGGGCACCAGCGGGAGGGGCACTCTGCGAGCGCTTCGGCCCGGAGTGACTGGGGCCGCTGCAGCCACCGCCACACCCCAGGCGGGCCCCCCTCCGGCCCCGCCGCCCCCCGCACCGCCCCCGCCGCCTCTGCTCCTGTCTGGGGCCGCCGGGCTGCCGCTGCCCCCCGGCGCCGCCGGCAGCCCCGCAGTGCTGCGGGAGGCCGTGGAGGCCGTGGTGAGGAGCTTCGCCAAACACACGCAGGGCTATGGCCGAGGTGAGTCTGCGGGGTCTGGCCTCCTGTGGGACACCCTCTCTGTAAGGGAGCTTTGCTCCCACAGTCCTTTGGATCGCTTTTCCTGGCGCAGAGCCTTCACATGCATTTCCTTTTGGGGAGTTTCCTTCTGGGCTACACACACACACACACACACACACACACACTCGCACACGCACAGACGCACACATTCATACACACGTTTAAGCCTCCCACCCCTCCCCTTTATTGAGTTACTACTATGTTCTCCAGGGACCCCTTTTTACAGGTATAACCCTCTTTTCTATCCAACCTTTTCTCCTTTAGAAATGGAATCCCTCCTGTAGCTTAATGCCTTAACATCTCTCTGCCTTTAGTCCCCGTTGTGTGGGATCCTATCCTTTATCTCAGATCCAAGACATTTCTCATCCATATCCTCTCAATCTTTCTTCTGTGATCTCAGCAATTCCTGGGCTCCCTGCTAATTTACTCCATCTCCTTAACCTTGACTTTTAAATTCTTTTCTTACTTATGTCACTCTGAGATTTCCAGTGCAACTTCAGATTTGCTGGGGAATTAGGCAGTGCTTTCACAAGTTCGCTATAATTGTGCCTTTAAATCTGGACCCATACCATTGAGCCCACACCAGCTTCCTGTGACTTAATACCTCTTTGGTGTCTTTTTAAGTATGGAGCCTCACGACTCCAGCCTCTCTGTCTGGCTGGCTCTGTTTTCCTGGCCCTTGCCCAGGAACTGAGGATAAATCCCAGGCCTTGGCTCTCTCAATGTTAAATTCAGTGGAAATGAGCCAGGCAGAAACCCTATTTCCATTAGAAATCTTCATCTTAAAGATGTCTAATTTCCAGGGTTTCTGAAAAGGGGGATGTGAGAATTTTCTTTGTTGTTTTTGTTTAACCAGTGCAGAATTTCCTGAGTTTGAGTTCCAGATTTATAGTGTAACAAGAAATATATAGTGAGCGGTGTGGGATACAGCATTCAGGTCTGGAATTTCTGAGACATCACTTCTCTCTGCTTGGCTAGGTCCTGCCTGACCTGGAAGTGACTATCTTTAATTTTCTAGTTTAACATTAATACAGAGAAAGGTTGTGGGGCTTTCTCTGTAGATAGTAATGACTTTTTTTTTTTTTCCTCCCTGAGAAAGTGCAGTGAAAAGAGCACACACACAGACTTTGGAGTAAGACTAGTCTGGATTAAATCCCAGATTAAATCTCTGTCACTTGCCAGCTGTGTCTCTGTGGAAGCAACTTAACCTCGCTGAGCTTCAGTTTCCTCAAGAATTATGATGTGGACTAAATGAGATATTGCACCTGACACATAATGGGTACTTTAAAAAATGACAAATATTCTCTCAAATTTATTGGTTCATATTTCTTTGGGAAGAACACATCATTTTCTCTCATTGTTAAATCCTAACAGTGTAAAACCAATGGTGCCTATGAAAACAGATTTTTAGATCCATTTTGCTTTATATGCGCAATGATACATTTCCCATCAGTTTCCCTTTGTTCTTCAGCATTTTGAACTCCTACCACGGGGGGCAGTCACTCTGCTAGGTGCTGGGAATGCAAATGCACATGATCCTGAAATTCATCATGAGGGAATATAATTGTTTTTCTAGTTTAATTCCTAGACTTAATAGAGCAATGTAATGGAATTGCCATTAGCTATTGTCCTGTTGCTTCAGGTCTCTTTTAAGTCGGGACCAAGGGAAGGTCTTTGCCTCTGGGCATAGGAGTAGCCAGGAGTGGGCGCCCTAAATCTGAAGCCACCTTCTTAGAAACTTATAGGTGTTTATTAAAATTGTAGAGGAGTGGCAGTTTTCTTCTCTGGGTTACCTGGAGAGACTCTTGTCTAAACTGAGCATCCTGTAAAACCTTTTTCATTTCCTTAGAAAGGATGAGGGAACAAGGGGATTGTACTGACCAAGAGCAATCAGTCAGGATTCAGACTCTCCTGCAATTCTCCCCTCCAACCTCCCTACCTCCCACCACAGTCCTTCTCATTATTCTTGAGTTTCTCATTTCCAGTCTGGGTGTCCAGCCAGTACTTTGGGAAAGTTTGGCAGATAGTTTAGCTTCAGGCAAGCGGAATCTCTGCTGATTTGGCTCAGAAGTCCTTCACCACATGGAATCACTTATTCTGCTTCAATTAATAGGTAAAGCTGCCATTGGCATATGTCCACATACCTTTGTGACTGATGGCATGGTATTTGGGGGCTGGCTCTATTCCTCTGAATATAATTTACTTTAGTCATTGCCTAGACCAGTCCTCAATCCAGCAATGCTTTACTGCATCATCTTCAATTCAGATCTTTCATCATCTTCTTCCTGACTGCTCTAAATTTACCTTTGCCAGGCACAGTCTTTAGACCTGACTCATGTAGGATCTCAGCATTTATTTTTTTTAATTCTTCTGCCATTTCACTTGTTTGTCCTATATCTCTCCCCGCAGTCCCTGCCCAAGATACACACCTAGCTCAGTATGCTACAGGATCTTAATCAGTCTATAGGATTTGGAATCAGAGAACCTGGCCCTGTCAAATAATGGCTGTGTGATCTTGGATAAATTACTTTATCTCTCTAGGCCTCATCTGTTCCATTCATTCATTTAACGAATATTTATTAATCACCAGTGGTGAACAAGACAGATACTCAGTCCCTATCTTCATGGAGCTCACAGTCCACTTTATAGAGCCTCTGTGAGGATTAATGGTGCAATAAAACAGGATAGTACAACAGAAAGAGGGTTGGTTTTGGAGGCAAACAAACCTTGGTTCTAAATCCTGGTTCTGCCACTGTGGCTTGTTCCTTAGCTTGTTCACCATTTGTGCAATAGCTATTATAATACCTATCTTAATAGTTCTGCATGGATTAAATGAGATAATGAATGTAAAGCACACAGCACATAGTACTCAATGAGTGGCTGCTATTATTACGCATGTGGATATGCTTTGATAACTGTGCATTTGATAGGTATTGTTAGCATTACCGTTTCCTTTGCCCCTTTTTCCGCGTGGCATATAGACCCCTTCTTCTAACGGCTGACAGCTGGTAGTCTCTAAGCTGGCACGATTGCCTGAATGACCAAGTCACTTTCCTTGCTCTGTAACTTCTGTGTTGCCCTCTTCAAACCTATCTATTTTAAAATTATTGCTGTCCCTTTATATCACAATATGGTTACATGATTGGAAATTCTGCCCAGCTACTCCACTAGACTGAACAAATGAATCTTGTGTGGTATTTTCTGTTTACAGTTTTTCCTTTCCCTCAGAATCACAGACAGCTTCTTTGTTGTGAGTATGTAGTTAAAATGATTGATCTGAATGTTTCTAATTTTTGGAATGTTGGATTAGACCCTGTATTATTTTCCTGTGGCTGCTGTAACAAATTATCACGAAGTTGGCTTAAAACAACAGAAATTTATTCTCTCACAGTTCTGGAGTCCAGAAGTTCAAAATCAGTATCACCGGGCCAAAGTCAAGGTGTCACAGCAGGTCTGTGCTCCCTCCAGAGGCTCTAGGGGAGAATCTGCTTCCTTGCTTCTTCCAGCTTCTGGGGGCTGCCAGCATTCCTTGGCTTGTGACTGCATCATTCCAATTTCTGCCTCCATGTTCATGCTGCCTTCTCCTCTTCTGTGTTTCATCAAGTCTCCTTCCCTAAGGACACCTGTGATTACATTTAGGGCCCACCAAAAATCCATGATAATTTCCCCATCTCAGATCCCTAACTTAATCACGTCTGCAAAATCATTGCCACATAAGGTAACATTTACAGGTTCCAAGGATTAGGACATGGACATCTTGGCAGGGGGCATTATTCAGCTTACCATAGTCCTCTCCCAAAGTCACATCACTTTTCAATCCTTCCCTTCCATCCCTTCCAGAGACTATGCACTGTGGGCTATTCAGGGATACCTTCTACAAATTGAAACAGGAAATGTCAGATGAAGTATTGTTAACCAGCTTCCCTATCTTCATAATAATGTGAATTAAGCCAGGCCAGACTATTCTCATCATCCTGTATGTTCAGAGAGAACCTTCTCACTCACCTCTCAATTCCATTATCTGTTTATTATCTATTTATCCATGCTGCCCCACTACAAGATTGTATTTATTTTTATAAAATTTTTATTATAGTTTCATGTGGTGTTTTTTTTAATTTTTAAAAAAATGTTTATTTATTTAGCTGTGCTGGGTCTTAGTTGCAGCAAGTGGGATCTTCATTGCAGCATGCAGGCTTTTAGTTGCAGCATGCAGGATCTACTTCCCTGACCAGGGATCAAACCCAGGCCCCCTGCCTTGGGAGCATGGAGTCTTAACCACTAGACCACGAGGGAAGTCCCCATGTGTTGTTTTAATGTTTTTACTCTGGTGGGTATACAATCTGTCTGTCTTGCCTCTTAGACATTCCTCTAATATTTTATCTCCTAAGGAAAAAACAAAAGTATTATCTTTTTTGTTGTTGTTCAACATTATGGTACAAGCACTTAAATATTCCTCACTATCTTGGTCTTTCGTGTCCCTTTCAGCCCAGCATCCATCAGTGACTTCCAAAAATTAATTGTAGCTGTCAGATATGTATGTCTCAGTAATTGCTACCCTCCTACCTCACTGTCCCTTTAACCATCCTTACGTAAACCATTATATCCATGATTCCTCACTGAAAATCTGATCAAAACTATGAGCACCCTCCCTACACCCCCACACACACAAATACTCATACGCACACACACACACAGACACACACACATGCTTAATTTTACTTAGAGTGTTAGGGGACTTGTGAACCCCCACAAAGTTCAGCCATGGACTGGACCTTGGGCCCTGGGTTAAGATTCCCAAATTGGAAAAAACATGGGCATCAGAATTTCTACTTTCATGCCCCACTTCTGCCACAGCTATGTGACCTCAACCAAGTCATTTCTTAGCCTGACTTGGACTAGATAATCTCTAAAGTCCCTTTCAGCTCTAGAAGTGAATGAGTCTTATGAGCATTTTCAAACGTAGATCACAATTCATTGCTTTTTTCCTGATCACTTTGCCCAGTTTCTCATTTCATGCTCACATTTCTGAAATAAGACTCCCTGTTTCATTTGGCTTTGAGTAATCATTAAAAAATAGTCCTGTACTCTGTGCCAAAAGGGATTTAACTGGACATGGAATGGACATATGCTTTTTAATAGGACCTTCCCCATTATAGCAGTCTCCTCCCCTTCCTCTTTATTTCAATATTCTCCCTGTTGTTTGCATGTCAGGAGAGCTGTCACCCAGCACATTGTGCTAAATTGTCTCAAAGAGGGAACTGGGCCTGAAAAGAGCTCAATGAAAAGAACAAGAGTGGCTAAGCTTTCTGGGCAGCAGTGACCTCTGAAGAGCCTCTGCTAAAACCAAGGGTGGGAAAAAGAGAGTTTTCTTTTCATGCTGTCTTTTAATGGAAGAATGAATATTTTAAAAAGTCAGTTAAATGTAGAGTATTAGTAAAGAGCTTATGCTGCTTTTCAAACCCTGGCTGGTACATGGAGTGCTTGCTTCAGTTGCAGAGCAGGTAAGATAAGTTATTATTGCCCACTAGCTTTTGAACACCTTCCTGGCAGGGAATGTATGTTATTCATCTTTGCATCTCTAACGCCTAGAATAGAGCTATGCACCTATTAAGTGCTCAAATTTTTGTTTAATGTGTGTGTGGCAGCCATGAAAACGTGTTTAATATCTCCAGCTGCCGGGAGCATAATTGACTGACAGCCTTAAACTGCTGTTCCCTCTGAGTTCATCACCACATTTGCACTGAGGCCACACATCCTGCAGGCTGCTCCCAGTCAATGACTGAGCACAGCAGGGGTCCTAACTCAGGCACATCCTAGTGAGATGTGGGATTCCTTTGGCTTGAGGACTTCCTACTGGCCTGGCCAAGCCTTTCTTGGAACGGTGCTGCAGTCTGAGACTCACATATCCAAACTTCCTGCCTTCCCTTTCTCCTTCCACAGGTGTCAGACCTAGAACATGGTCTGAAGGCTCTCCCTTCTCCTGCTTCCTCCCCAGTAAATCTCTTGCCTGTCTGTCGCATCTTGGTGTCTTCTCCTTGTCAGATCTTAACTAATGTAATACAATAGAATTAATGAGTCCTTGTTGTAACTAAGAGTAGAGAGTGGTCATGTTGGATGATATTGGAGAATGCGTGTGATGAATTTTTATTACGAGGCTTTAGTTAAAGCCATTTGAAATGTTTGGAACCTTAGAGTCAAAAGAGATCCTTTCTAGGCCTTCCCTGGTGGCGCAGTGGTTGAGAATCTGCCTGCCAATGCAGGGGACACGGGTTTGAGCCCTGGTCTGGGAAGATCCCCCATGCCACGGAGCAACTAGGCCCGTGAGCCACAATTACTGAGCCTGCGCGTCTGGAGCCTGTGCTCCGTGACAAGAGAGGCTGCCATAGTGAGAGACCCGCACGTGTAGAGTGGCCGGCCCCTGCTTGCTGCAACTGGAGAAAGCCCTCGCACAGGAACGAGGACCCAACACAGCCATAAATAAATAAATAAAATTAAAAAAAAAAGATCCTTTCCAAAAACAAACTGATTTTATCCCTCCTTCCATTTAAAACTCTTCAAGAGATTTCCATTGCTCCTAGGATAAAGCCACTATTCTAACACGACCCACCAGGTCTGACCTGATCTGGTCCCTGCTTTTTTGTGTGTGTGTGTGTGCAACCTCACCTTGCATTTATACTACCCCTCACTCTCTCTTTTCTGGCCACACTAGTCCCTTTATTCACCATATTTCCTGCTGCTGCAGAGCCATCGTACATGCTATTCCTTCTGCTCAGAGCACTATTCTCTCACCTTTTTGCCTAGGGAATTCATACTTATATCTGAGCTTAAATATTACCTTGTCAGGGTAGCTTTCTTTGACCTTCTTAATTAGTCAGATGCTCCTACATTTACCACCATTTACCACTCCTTTATAGCATTTATCACTGTTGCAATTTTTCATTTGTAAAAATTGTATGGTGTATGTGTATGGTTTTGCTCACTATTGTAACAGCCTAGCACCCAGCACACAGTCTAGCACAGAGTAGGTACTCAATACATATTTGTGGAATAATTGAATCCAAGTATTGAGGGATGAAGGGAACTGTTCTGGAATTTCTGGAATACAGTGTCAAGTCTGGAGTTTGATTTTACCCTATATACAACTAATAACATAGCCGGTTACTGTTTCATGGATGCTGGCAGAAGTCAAGAGACTTCTGGGTCAGAGACAGAGGACTTTATTACTCATAGAACAGCAAGTAGCATGAGCATCCTGTTTGCTTGCATTGGTTTCCCCTGTCTCCCAAGTCTGATGTGGAGGGCTCAGGTGGATGCTTACAGGCCATGGGTTGCATTACAGGAGAGGAACACTGAGCTTGGGGAACCTGCCATTTTATAGCAAACAGTAAGCAAGCTTGTTCTTTGTCCCAGAGGGAGATATTACTTCATCCCTCAAGGTTTCTTGCTGCAAATTAAATCCTGAGAAAGGGCCCAAGTAAGGAGCAGTCAGGGCCTTGAAATCTTGGCATACCTAGCAAGATGGAAAGTAGTGCAGGAGACCTGTGGAGGAGTGTTTCCCAATATACAGTCCTTCCAAAGATCATTTATGCCTAGGGAAAGCCTCAGAATTCATTCCCTTCCTCCCTTCCCTCCTTCCTTCCTTCCTTTCTTTCTTTTTTTCTTTCTTTCTTTCTTTCTTTCTTTCTTTCTTTCTTTCTTTCTTTCTTTCTTTCTTTCTTTCTTTCTCTCTCTCTTCTCTCTCTTTCTCTCTCTCTGTCTCTCTCTGTCTCTCTGTCTCTCTCTCTCATATATATATAGTATACACATAGTATTCCAGAATGGAAAAGGAATCTATTCATGGGTTTGCTCACCAGAAGCACAGCCTTGAAAATGGCTAATAGGGCCATATTTCCTTGAGTGACAGTATTATATAATTGACTCTGGAACATTGACTCTGGAACCAAGACTGCCTGGGTTTGAGTTCTTGCTCTTCTGCTTTCTAGCTGTTATATCCTTGGGCAAGTTATTTAACCTCCCTATGTCTCATTTCCCTCATCTGTAAAATGGGGAAAATAAAAGTACCTGCCTCATAAGATTGTTGTGATCAAATAGGTAAAACGCTTGGAGAAAATGTGACATACAGTAAGTGTTCAGTAAATGTTAGCACTTATGATCATGGTGGTTATTACTCTTCTAGGCCAGCTGACCAATTGTGGAATAATCTACTTCATCAGTCAGTGATAATGGTATGCTGACCTTGGAAACTCTGGCCTCCAATATTTATGCTATTCTCCTTTGGTGTCTAGGACTAATCAAATGTGAACTAGGGAAGTAGCGGAGGAGGGCAGGCATACTCTGGTCTTCCTATGCAAATGGACTTAATCACAGCATAGGCTTATTAATTAAAATGCTTTTAAATGGTAATAGGTAGGGAGCTAAGGGGGCTAGATTCTTAATGTAAGTACAGGTTACAGATACTGCATTGAGGCAGAGCACTGCTTGGAAGCGTTCTTACTGCTGAACTTAACTACTTCTCTTTTTGCAGTGAATGTGGTGGAGGCACTTCAGGAATTCTGGCAGATGAAACAGTCCCGTGGGGCTGACTTGAAGAATGGGGCTCTCGTGGTTTATGAGATGGTTCCCTCCAACAGCCCTCCCTATGTCTGCTATGTCACCCTGCCTGGGGGAAGTTGCTTTGGGAGTTTCCAGGTAAGAGTTCTGAGGCAGCAGTAGCAAAGATAAACGCTTAGGTGCTACTAATGTCTTTATCACTTTGGCCATTAAATCTCTATCCAAAGTCACATATTTGAGGACTTGGACCAATTCTGGGCAAATCATTCTGATAAGCATCTGAGGCTCATTTGAGCAGAAAAAACCTCAGTAGCATGCTTTTCTTTTAACCATACTCAAATTCAAAGTGGGTTTGAGTTTTTGAAGGCTGAAAGAAAAGCAGACTACTAGCATCTAACTCACGTCCTAATCTGGCTTTCCAACTTCCTGCTATCTCTTTTTCAGGATGTAGAATAATACTCATTGCCCCCGGTACTTTTTCTTATCACTATCACTAAGGAAAGCAATGTTTGAGGACTCTAAGAGATCAAAGGAGAGGGACTATATATGGTGGAAATAGTACTCATCTAAGCATTAGGAGATCCAAATTCTTGTTCCCCTGACTGCTAACAGGGCAAGTCGAGTAATTAATCTGGGCCTCAGTTTCCCCATCTATAATATGAAGGAGATAGATTAGATTATTTCTAACCAGTATTTCTGGTACTAGCATTCTACAGTTATATGAAAGTCCTGTAGTATATGATGATGAAAAGCGCTGATGCTATTACAGGGTAACGAGAAATTTGACTAGTGTGAATATTATCATCAAAGATGGATTTTTCACATTGCAGATAGGAAGGTAGCCTCCTGAAATGTCCACTTAGAGCCTGAGTAGGAATTTAGAGAAGAGACTAGACACTTTTGTTCTGTTTTCTGTATGGTTTGTATAACCCTTAGACAAAGTTATACCCTCTGCTCTGTGCTTCCATAGTGCCTTGGACTTCCCCTATCATATCATTTATCAAAACATATCATAATTGACTGTTTCTCTCTCCTAGTGGACTATGCTCCACGGAGGCAGAGGTAGTGTCTGTCTTCTTTCTTGTTCAGTTTTAAATCTCTACCATCAAACTCAGTGCCCAGCAGAGAACAGACACTTAATAAATCTGTTGCATGAAGGAGTGCCATTGTAGCTCAGTTCCTGCCTCAAACGGAAACAGACCTAAGGAAGCTTCATTTCAAATCAGGTGACTAAATTTTTCTCTCAGAACCCCAGCCATTTCGGAGAAATAAACATATGCCCAAGATGACTAATGTTTATCTTTTGCTACTAGAAAATAAGACCTTTCCTTCCTTTTCCCACCTCACCATACTGTTGATTAAAGATTTAATAATTTTATGGGGATGCCCCAAACTGGACCATCAGAGTAATTTGATTTCTGTTATTTCCTGAAAGAGTAGAATTATCTATCTTGGCCCCTTTTAGCTTATATCTTTTATATCCACTTTGGCAGGTGAAATTTCTCCTGGTGGTTTTCTTCATAGATGACTTTTCAGAAAGAGCACTATATAGTAGAAAGAGTAGCAGGCTAATAAATAGTGAGAGAAGTGGAAACAGAGAAACTGAATAAGCAAGAAGACAGGATTAATGCACAAAACTCCATATGTTGTTTCAGAGAGACCTGTCAGCTAAAGGAAACTGGGAATTACTGATATTAAGGATGGTTAAGTAGCAAACATAACCTGGTCTACTTTTTAAAACTATAACATCACTTTCTTCCTTTTCTCTCATCCTAATCACAAGTGACAGAGGGCACAGAGGCCTTTGAGGCAGCCAGTGAAGATGAATTATAAAGGTGGCTAGGGATCTGAAGTTGAGTGATTTAAGACTTTTGAAAATCAGGCTTGTTCTATGATACTACATATGTTGGAAACAATGTAAAAACATGAATTAATTTAAAAATTTTTCTTGTTTTCCTCGGGTCAGCTTTCCTTTCCCTAGCCACCTCTCTTCTCTTTGCTTCTACTGGGAGCGGGTGGGGGAAGACTATAAAATCCTTCCTCAGACCTTAGACTCTGTTCAGGGATAGCTCCGTAGCCCACTACATTATTGGGGAAACTGCCTGCACATAGCTAAAAGAAAAGTCCAAGAATCCCAAATGGGTGCTTCTGATAGAGACTAGAGGGCTCCTCTGCAGAAGCAGCTTAGACATAGCTTTGTTCTAATCTTAGGTTATCTAGAGGGATGAAAAAATTCTTGCCTGTCTGCAGAATAAGAGAACAAGATACAGATTTCTAATAGACTGGCCAGAATCTGGCTTTTGGGTAATTAATTCTCTTGACAGTTTAAACAGGGGTATTTTTCATATCCAGTGATTATATGCTGACCTCAGCAGTCTTCTTCATCCTGCATTCAATTTGGTATGAGCTACAGCTGTCTCCAGTTCCTTAATGACTTCAGGATGTTGAATCAAATTTATGTTTCCAAATGCCCCAACCATTTTACAATAAAAACTTTGGAGGGTGTGTTGAACAAACTGATTTCGCCAAAGAGTATCCAAGTGTCTTCTATCCCAAGTGTTTCCCTCCCACTTTTCCTTCCTCTCTCAGATACACATGCGCACATATTTTCTCTGTCTCCCTGCCTAGTTTTGCCCCACAAAAGCTGAAGCCCGGCGGAGTGCTGCAAAGATTGCGCTAATGAACTCTGTGTTTAATGAACATCCTTCCCGAAGAATCACTGATGAGTTCATTGAGAAGAGTGTCTCTGAGGCCCTGGCATCTTTCAATGTAAGTTACTTGGAGTTGGAAGGGAGGAGAGTGGGGGATGGGAGAATTGGCTGATTGGGAAATCTTGTATATTCCCGGGAAACAGAGCATGAATTCTTGGTTTTCTTTCCTGTCTGCATTTCTGTTCTTTCTGTTTATTTTCTGTCAGTCTTTTGTATTATATGCTCCACATGTCTCAGTCTCTAATTCTATGTGTGTTTTTGTTTTTGTTATTTTGTCTCTTTGGTATCTAGAAACCTTTACTTCAAGATTTATGGAAGTTTAGAGGTATTACAAAATAAAAATTGAGCTTGAATTTCACTTTTCCCAATTTTGGTTTAAGACCTTAGTCCCTTCTTCCTTCACTGTTCTTTTTTTTATGATTGTTTTTATTGTCACTTTGTTTCCTGCCTCCATTACTTCATCATATTAATGAAGAACACTTTATAATACAAGGTCTTGTCTTTTTACCTGTCTAGGAATGGGGAGTGTAATTTATTTACTCCCTTTAAAAAGAACATCTGTTCTTTAAATGATAATGATAATGATGATAACCATAGCTAATCCTAACTGAGTATTTATTTTGTGCCAGGGACTCTTTGAGGGGATTTATATGTATTTTATCTCATTTGATCTTCACAACAATCCTATGAGGTATGAGTACTATTATTACCCCTATTTTACAGATGAGAAAACTAAAAACACAGAAGTGAAGTTTTGCCTAAAATAATATAGCTTGTAAATGGTAGAGCCAAGACTAGAACCCAAGTCAACTTACAGACTTTTCTAGCTTAGAGGTACATCTTAGAAATTAGCACTGCCTTCTTCCTCCCTCTGCACAAGATCATTGATAGGGAGATAAAGTCAGATCAATTTTCTGTTTATGTTTTCTTTGCATTTATGATGTAATTACATATACTAACTCCTTCAGTTATCTGTTTTGTAGATTAGTATTGAACACTCTGAATCATAATCCCTCTGTAGCCTAGGACCCGTCTGTTTTTCTCCTATTACTTTTTGCCCCAGTCAGCAGTATCTGCAAGGAATAAAAACATTTTTATATTAATCAAATCAGTTAAAATTAAGAAAGCACATTTTTCACTCTTAAGTCACCTAGTGTATTATAAAATGAAACATTAGATTGGATTATAGAAAGCAGTGGTTATGAGCATGGGCTCTGAATTCATCGTTTTGAAATTATGGTTCTACTTGTTATGTGACTTTGAACAAGATATTTAATCTGTCTTGGTTTCCTCATCTGTAGAATAGGATAACAATTATACCTATCACATAGGATTATTGGATAAAAGAGAATATGTTCCAGCACTTAGTACATGTTATCTGTTTAGGTGCCTTTAGATGCAAGTAATAGAAAATCTCACTTCAAGTTGACTTAATAAATAGAGGAAGGAAATGTATTATCTAACATGATAAGAAGTCTAGAAGTAGGGCAGATTTCAGGGCTAGATAATTCGATGGATCAAGAATGTCATCATCTAGGATGGCAGCCCCAACCTGGACTTCAAGCCTGAAGACCAGTCCCATTTTGACATAAAGGACGAGTTCTGATGTCCCATCTGTAGGAGCACACCCTTGGGAGGGTCTGGCAGGAAGACACTCAGGTGCAAAATCTCCTGCAAAATTGGCTGCCTGGGCCTCTGGTCACTGGATCTGAATAAAGCAGACATTTAACCTGGGGGGAAAAAAAAGAATGTCATCATCTACTGGCCCAAATTCTTTCCATTTCTCAACTCAGCCATCCTCTAGATATTGGCTTTGCCCTTGGGCTGACTCCCCTCAGGGTACAAGACAGCTACAGAGTTCCTGTTGTTAAATACTGACAAAACTAAACTCAGAGACAGAAAGAGACCATCTTTTCTCGTGTCTCTTTAGTAGTAAGGAATCTTTTCCCAGAAGCTCTCCAGCAGAACTCCCCTCTACCACCCAATGCCCAGAATTCCCACCTTAAAACCAGTCACAGGCAAAAGGGATTAGGATTTACCCACTGGAGTTAGGATAAAATCACTCTTCTCTGAGGCAATTGGGAGATGTATAGGCACTAGAATAAGATTAAGGTTCTTTAGTAAGGAAGAAGGAAATAGATATTGGATAGGTCACCAGCAGTGTCTGCTACAAAGTGTTTAAGAAATGTAAACTATTATTCTTCTCATGCCAGTATTCTTTTTTGATTAACCCCCCAAATTGAGAACTTAATGGATTTCTCATTAATATCCCAATGGAATTCCCATACTCCAGAATAACAATTTTCATTTGGTCTTAGCCATGGGCAAAGAGTGATGTCCACATTCTTTGCTTTTAGCTTTTGTCCTTCAAAAGTCCTGAATCTGATACTATATTATGTCTTTTGACAAATCACCTAGCCTCTGTGGGTCTGAGTTTCCTCATTTGTAAAATAAGTAGGTTAAATTAAAATTAACTCTAATTCCTTTCCAATTATATTCTAATGTTCCTACCACTAATCAAGTATTCTGTGATTAAATGTTTATTGAATAGATGGAGCTCATATATCACCTTGTTAGGTGTAGAAGTGTCATATGTGGTGGAACTTGCCAATGGTGGGTCATTCCACACTGGTGTACTCCAAATAGGTTACAGATGTGCCATGATATTGATCCCCTCAACTCTCAGGGGAATTGAACAAGGCCTAGGGCGGATGGACTCCTCTGCCCCACAGCCTCTGCTGGCAGCTGCTCTGCCAGCAGCCTTCTCTGTATATCCCAGTTGGCTGTACAGATAGGGTCATTATTTTCTTTGGGCCATATCATGGAAAAGTTTGGAGGTACTGAATAAGGTATCGCATTGAACTATTAAAGATAAAAATGAAAACTATTGCTTGCTTTAAAGCCCTAAATCCTCATGGTGAAAATTACCACCATTTTCCTTCCTGCCTCTAGATTTTCACTTCTAAATACAAATTTTGTGATCTTTGCTTCACCAGAAAGATTAACTACATGTGGCATGATTGTTTCTCATGAGCCACAAAACAAGTGGTTGATTTTGAGTAGTTCTGACTTCTTGTTAATTCTAGCACAGTGAAAGCAAATAATAATAATAAACTAGCACTTATGGTATACTTACTAAGTGCCTGGCATTATTTTAGGTGTGATACATGTACAGTACAACCTCATGATAAAGCATCCCACAATAAACTGAATTTGGATATAACTTGATTGGCTTCTGACCCCTATCCAGTCCCCTTGCTCAAAGAGAGCAGAATAAAGTTCTTATCTTGGGAGGTGGGGGTGTGTGTGGAACTGGCTAGAAAGAGCAGGAAACCTCTCAGGAAGCAGGAGGAGAAAGTTGGATCCCTGTGTTCCCAGTAGTCTCCTGGCCTTATTCTTCTAGATCAGGTTGACAAAAGGGTCACTAGTAAACCAGGAGATGCCCTTATTTTGGGAGTCCCTGCAAGACCTAGGATCTGGAATTATCTCCAGTAACATGAAACCACCACCAAATAGCACAAACCAGAGCCAGTACCTGAATGGATTTGGATTGTGTAACTGGACACAGGTCCAGTACAATAATGCACCCAAATTGTATGATTGGAATTGTTAGACTGCATTTATCTCTTTTTAAGTTTAAATTTAAAAACTCTTTAATTCTTAAAACAATCCTGTAAGGTAGATCTATGATTGTTCTCATTTTACAGTTAAGGTAGCTGAGGAACAGAGAGGTTAAATAACTTCACCAAGGCCGCAAGACTAGTAGGAGCTCTAGTCCACGCTCTTAACTTCTATACTGTATTGTTTTTTTGTACACACTAGGCTTGCAGGTAGGACAGTGTATCTTAGTTCTACCCCTGCGGGGTCATGTCGCCAGTAGAAGACACATGAAGCAAATGTCCAGGAGGCCAAACTGCTACCCAGAATTTGCCATGCTTATGACTTTTATTGTTGCCCTTTAAAATGCATTTGTCAATTGTCCTCTAGGCTAGTCCAATCCTGTATGCTGAACTCACTCTGTTATTTTAGCTAAATCAGGACTCTTCTCTATGTTTCAGTGTTCCCCCTTTTGTAAAATAGGGAAAACCAGGTTGACTTTTCTCTGTCACCTAAGTTAAAATGTGTGGTGACTTTGGAGGCCTCTAGGACTGTGCTGACCAGCAGAATAGCCACTAGCCACATATAGCTATTGAGCATTTGAGATGTGGCTAGTATGAATTGAGATGTGCTGTAAGATGAAAGAGATACCAGATTTTGAAAACTTAGTACAAGAAAAAGATGTTTCATTAATAATTTTTATAATGATTATAGTTGAAACAATATTTTGAGTTTATTAGGTTAAATAAAATATGCTATTAAAATTAATATTTATTGTATATTTTTTACTGTAATGTGGCAACTACATTAAACATGTGGCTTACATTATATCCCTCTTGGACAGTGCTCTTTGAGGTGATAATCCTGATTGAAAATCTATTTGTCTTTTCCTTTTCTCTGTTACCAGGGCAACAGGGAAGAAGCTGACAACCCAAATACAGGGATTGGTGCCTTCCGATTCATGTTGGAATCCAACAAGGGCAAGTCAATGTTGGAGTTCCAGGTACTATACTATTCTATCTACTTCCCTGGCTCTAATAACGTGGGTCAGCCTGTATACACACACACACACACACATACACACGTGCGCGCACCTCCTACTAACACTCAATTGGAAAGGAAGGCAGAAAAGGTTATTAGGATATTTTTCAAAATATAAATATCTTCCTTCCCCCAAAGACGTATCAGAGTTGGTATAAGAGATGCTGCCACAACTACATTTTGTGAAAGTTTCCCCATTTAATTCTGATGCAACCCCCCGATATATATGCCACTGTCCTGGCACTTCATATTTTCTTCCTCCAGGAGCTAATGACAGTTTTTCAACTGCTGCACTGGAATGGCAGCCTTAAGGCCATGAGAGAAAGACAGTGCTCTCGGCAGGTAAGAGTTCCTATGGGTGAGGGGAGTCTGGCAGAAGGACTATTTTTTTTTTAATATTTATTTATTTATTTTGGTTGCACCGGGTCTTAGTTGCGGCACATGGGCTCCTTAGTTGTGGCATGTGAACTCCTAGTTGTGGCATGCGAACTCTTAGTTGCAGCATGCACTTGGGATCTAGTTCCCTGACCAGGGATCGAACCCGGGCCCCCTGCATTGAGAGCACACAGTCTTAACCACTGTGCCACCAGGGAAGTCCCAGAAGGACTATTTGGAGGTGGATGTTGTGTTAGAATAAGCAAGTCTACCAGGTTGTGAATCTTGAAAGCCTTACTTAAAGACTTCATTCCCATAATCTTTCCTTTTAAAATCTTAACTGTGATTCTTTTACCTGCCTTGCTTCTCCCACCAGGAAATTCCCCATAAGAATCTCCTCAAAGGACTCCAGTGCTGACTTCAGTTACGACTCAAAGGCTGAGAGTTCCTAGTCCCAGTTGGGTCAATGTGGTATGAACCTTTACTTTGTCCGTGACTTTGACATTCCTCTCCCCCTCCAGGAAGTGTTGGCTCATTATTCACACCGGGCCCTAGACGATGATATTCGCCACCAAATGGCATTGGACTGGGTGAGCCGGGAGCAGAGTGTGCCAGGAGCGCTGTCTAGAGAGCTGGCCTCTACTGAGAGGGAGCTGGATGAAGCCCGGCTGGCAGGCAAGGAGCTGCGCTTCCACAAGGAGAAGAAAGATATTCTCATGCTGGCTGCTGGGCAGTTGGGCAACATGCATTCTTCCAGTTGCTAGGCATCTACCCACATACTCCCCATCCTCTCCAGGCCCGTTTTTTATATGTCCTTTCTAAGACTTAGTGTGATTTCTGTACATACTTTCTCAGTTTTATACTTTAAAATACATATATATATATATATGTATAAATTCTACACCTGGATTCCTATTTGCTGAGAGATCCCTCTTCTTACTTGTAGTTTTTGGATGTAGTTGCTTTTAAAACATCTCCACACCACTTTACAAGAAGAGCAGGCTGTCTTTGGAGCTTTGTTAGCTCTTACACTCCAGTAACTCTGTGTAGTCATTTCAATAGCACAGAGTGATTGACTAATTGTTCATGTCTCCTTCTTTTAAAATAACAGGGAGCTTGAATAAGGACTGTGTGCCTCACCCTCACCCTCATTCCTGCTTTCTCTTGGACCCAACAGGACATGAAAATGAAGACTTCGGCTTTGGTTTCTCTTGAGCTGGGGCTACTTGGTACCAAGTTGTTCCTCCAGTAACTAGATATTTCCTAACCTACACCCCCCGCCTCCACACCACTACCTTACTCCTCCTCTGCCTGCAAATGGTACTTCATTTTGGAGGCTTCCTTACTTTATTATTTGGAAGGAAGTGGAGATCTGGTTTCTTATTTTTAAAATAATTGCTGAGAAACTGCCCAGAAACAAGAGAGGGAGTATAAACACAAGCTGTAGGGGTTTATCACCTACGTTGCTTCTGGGGCATGCATACCATACCATACCATTGTCCAGATTTCCAGTATACTCTACTGAAGGGGTCAGGGCTGAAGTTGCTTACCTTTCAGTATTCTTTTTTTACTCCTCCTCCCCTGCTCACCTAGCTTAGTTAAGCCCTGGCTATAGATCTTCCTGCCTGCAAAGATTGGTAGAAGATAGAGCATATTTCCCTCCTTTTTCTCCTCCCATCGTTTTTCTCTTTGGAAGCATTATCTGTCCAATTTGGTGAGGGCTATGTTCCTCCTACTCCCACGAAGTGGCTGCTGTTTACGACCTTAGATGTATATACCTTAGATTCACATTTGTTTTCCCTCTTTTCTTTCCTCTTCCTCCACATTGATTATTAGAGCATGAGTTGATCAGAAAAATTAGATGAGACTTTGGCATTATGGCACTTCCTAATTGGAACCATGAGAGACTGCAGGAGGGGAAAGAGAATCAATGATCAGCTACCTGTGTTTTTAATACTATTCTCTTCCCCCACCTCTTTCCTGGGTAAAATAGGAGAGAAATGATCTGGAGTACAGCTAAAGCATTTCCCTTTGGGAGAATTTTTTGTAGGTCTCTCTAAGATATATTTTCTCCTTGTTTCTGTAATCACCTTTATACTATATTATAGCTCAGTGCACTTCCTAAACTGAGTTTGGGAAATTAATGTTCCTGCAATTACATTTTCCATTTAACAATTATACACTTTGCTTTTAGAAATGCGTTAGGAAACAGGCTACAGTTTGCTCTTTTGGATCAGATAGGGGAAAGGTGAAAGTCAGCTTTCTTGCTTTTGAAATCATCTTAGTGACCAGTACATATGGGATCAGAAGCAAGGAATCTAGCAACAATTGCATTAGTGCTTGAAAGGGATTTCCTTGAATTCTCCAAGCTCCATCTCTGTATTCCATGAAGCACATGTAGGGTTGGAGCAGAGGCTCCTACATTAAACAATAGGTGTGTCTATTCAATTTTTATTGATATTTATAATCCAGATATCATAAACCCTCATTTCTCCTTTGCTCTTTTCTCTGGGAAGTGTTAAGGGGTGTTGAGTTATGGGAAGAACTTGTCTTTGCACCTCCTGGATTATTTTTCTCAAATACCAACCAGTAAGATCCCAAAGAACTTGAGAAAAATTGTTCCCTGATCTGTCTACTTTTGGTGTTAAAGTTTTACTTACCTTTTAGTACTTTCTATGTATTTTATATGTATAATTTTATACAATTAAAAATAGATTTTTGTCTAGTGAGCCAGATTGATTCTTTCTTGAGACCTATGTGTCAGAGGAGCTCTAAAATGACCCTTTCTTTTACATATATATGAAAAAAGAACTTTTCTTAGTATTTTTTTGGTGGTAGAAATAAGGTTGTACTGCTGGGGGAAGGCATCTGCCTCTGCTTCTCCAGACATTTGAGGAGCCTGAGTTTTGTTCTTGGCCCTTTCTCCTGAAGCTCTACCCATTCCGCTGGCAGTCGCACCCACTATCATACAATGCTCAAAACTATTCCTCTCACCCCAAACTGTTATTTTTCATTTGCGGTACGCGGGCCTCTCACTGTCGTGGCCTCTCCCGTTGCGGAGCACAGGCTCCGGACGTGCAGGCTCAGCGGCCATGGCTCACAGGCCCAGCCGCTCCGCAGCACGTGGGATCTTCCTGGACCGGGGCACGAACCCGTGTCGCCTGCATTGGCAGGTGGACTCTCAACCACTGCGCCACCAGGGAAGCCCCCCAAACTGTTGAGCTTTTACATCTATATTTCCACATATTGGACATTACCACCTGAATGACACAAGCTCTTTGAACTTACATATCTAAAATAAACCATTTCTCCATACGTGCTCCTCTGACTCCCCAGATCTGCTATAGAAATTATTATCTGCCCAGCTACCTAAGCTAGAACCTCAGATCCATCCTCAATGCCTCCCTATTATCACCTAATCAGTCACTCACTGTTGAGTTTACTTTCGGTACAAACTTCCCAATCTGTTTTGTCCATATCTACTGTCTTAGTTCAGTCCTTTATCACCTCGGGGCTGGACCACTGCAGTAGCTTCCTAATTAGTCTCTAACTTCGTTCTTAACATCCTCCACACTACTATCAGATTTCTTTCTAAAATACTTATGACTGTACCACTCCCTTGCTTAAACCATCACTTAGCTATCTGTACCTTCAGCGGCACTTCCCAAATTTTATATGTGAACCCTTGGTATTATCTGAGAAGATTTTAGGTGGTACATGGCCAAACATTTTTCATTTTTACTAGTTATGCTTTTAGCTGAATTTGTAATAGAAAAATATGTTTTCCATTTATGACAGTGATATTTAAATTTAGTGTAAGTTTGTTTAAAACGCCAGTCTATTTAAGGAAAAAACACAAATTGAAAATAGTATGGGGGCTATTTGCAAATGTTAAAAATTATGAATACTAAAATATTGAATTAGAAAAATTTCTTGCCTATAGGATAAGTTCCAAATCCTTAGCATGACATACAGTTTGGCCCTAAACTATATTTCCAGCTTTATTTCCTGATTACACAGCATCAGGCATACGGAATTTCTTGCCATTCTGATATTCATTCAATAATATTTACCAAGTGTCTACTATGAACCAGGCACTGGTCTAAACTTTGAGGATATAGTTGTACATAAGAATCTCTGCCATAAGGATTACATTCTAAGGGGAAAAACAGACGATAAACAAGTTAGAAAGTAAACAAGGTAATTAAGGATTTGGATTTAAGTTCTGTGAAGGAAATAAGAATGAAAGATAGAGTAGAGAAGACCCCTCTGGGTGACAGTAGTATCTCAGGGAGACCTACAGGACGGGGTTGAACTAGCCATGTGAAAAGCTGGAGCAAGAACATCAGGGACAGAGAGTTACAAAAAGTCCAGAGATGGGAAAGAGTAGAACATAGTTGAGGGAAAGTATAGGGAGAGCTTAATGGGTGAAAGGGAAGAATGGTGGTGGAAGAGTTTGGAGACATAGGCAGAGCAGGCTGTGTGAGTCTGAACTTTATTCTAAGTGCAAAAATAAGTCAAGTAAGGGTTTTTAGTAGAGATGTGACCAACTGATTTTTTAAAAGATCACACTACATATTGCAGAGAATGGATTAGTGTATCTTAGTCTCAATACAACTCCTTTGCCTGGAAAAGTACCCAGACTTAAAGGCCAAGTTTAAATGGAAGCCCTCCCTTAAATGCACTCTTACTTCCCATCCTATTAGAAACTTTCTTTTTATTGCCTTAGTGCGTTGTGATGGCAACGATCACTTTCATAATGTTATTATAAAGTGATTGTTGATAATGCAAGTATTTCCCCTTGTCTTGCTAGCACCTCTTCTAATATTAGACACACATATAGGCATTCATAACTGTTTGATTTAAAAATTAATAAATGAGTGAATATGCAGTCCACTATTGTTTGTGTAAGGCCTACGTCGGATTCCAGAATGTGGGGGCAATATTTTCCTTGCCTCAACTCCTGGGTTTTTAAACGTGAAATATCTGTACTATCCTCAAAGAAGCTAAAGCCCCTATTTTGTTTAAATCCATGATATTTTAATTCCCAGAGGCGGTAGGCAGAGTTTGAGAGATTTTTAGTTTTATTTTTTTGGCCGCGCCAGGCAGCTTGCAGGATATTAGTTCCCTGACCAGGGATTGAACCCCGCCTGCAGTGAAAGCGGGAGTCCTAACCACTGGACCACCAGGGAATTACCAGAGAGATTATTTTTTAAAAAAAGAGAAGTTGATATCTGTCTCATCAATCAACACGGACACCCAGGTCTGCTGATTTTCTGAGAGAGAAAGGCCATGCTGCAGTACGTTCCAGAAGCAGCTTTTTGAGGCAGCATTGCTGACCGAACAATTTTTTTTTTTAATGCTTCCATCACAGATCCGACTGCTCCTCGGGAACAGTATAGGCCTGAAAGTTTTTAGAGAAAAAACTTTCTTCAACTTCCATTTCCTGGTATGCAATGAAAAGAGACGAAAAGCAACCCTCTAATAAAATTAGGCTGGGCTCCACTGTCAGTACTGTTTCTCGTTGTCTGCTCTAGGTAAGAGTAAGTCACTAACTCCGCCCACACCCACAGCGTGTCCCACACGGGGTTGCCCCCTTCTGCTCGCGACCCGCTCAAGATGGCTACAGGAGCCCTTCCGGCATCTCCCCCAAGTAGGCCCGCCTCCACTGCGTATTATTACCGCGCCGAGGGCAGGACTTAGAGTTAGTTTTTAATTGGTCAACTTGACTGGAGACCTTTCCCATCCGCGACAGTTTCCCGAGGAGCCAAGTGCTTGAGCGCCACGGACGAGAGTTAGAGCTTAGGCAAGATGGCGGACGTACTGGATCTTCATGAGGCCGGGGGCGAGGATTTCGCCATGGATGAGGATGGGGACGGTGAGGACAGTGGAGGCGGCTGCGGGAAGCGGGGAAGGTGCGAGAGAAGGACGTATTAGGAAAATATAATCTTTCCCCCCAGCAGGGAGGATGGGAGCCGGGGAGGTGGGTTTCGGTTGGTTGGAGACTCCGCCCCCGATGGGAGGAATGGGGGCGGGCCGGGAAGGGACTGAACCTGGAGGTGGTGGGGTCTGGTTTCTGATAATGTCTTGGAAGGAGACTATTGTTGTAAATAACTGTTATCTTTCTCACTTATTCTTTCACTTCTGGGGCTGCAGAGAGCATCCACAAACTGAAAGAAAAAGCGAAGAAACGGAAGGGCCGTGGCTTTGGCTCCGGTGAGTGTTTGTGGGTGGAATGGGGTCTAGAATGGCGAGAGCGACGAGCTTTGGAGTCCCCATAAAGACACATGGTGAACAGTGGGAGGAGGGGGATTTCCGGTGATCTCCTGTGTCTTTCTAATAGAAGAGGGGTCTCGAGCGCGAATGCGTGAGGATTATGACAGCGTGGAGCAGGATGGCGATGAACCCGGACCACAGCGCTGTAAGTAAATGGAACCTGTCTGTCTGTAGAGAATTAGGGGCCAATGAAATAAAACCCAGTAGGAATGGGGTCAGAGGTAGCTTAACCAATCTCTGTGGAGTCTGCACACTCTACTTCTGTGATCTTGCTTGAAGTTTTTCTTTCATGTGCTCAGACAACCTCCCTCCTTTCCCGAACAGCTGTTGAAGGATGGATTCTCTTTGTTACTGGAGTCCATGAGGAAGCCACGGAAGAAGACATCCATGATAAATTTGCAGAGTATGGAGAAATAAAAAACATCCACCTCAACCTGGACAGACGTACAGGATATCTAAAGGTATTCTGAGTGATACTCCATTGCTTCTCTTCACCCATAAACCTTAGACAGCATTGGTAGTTCTCCCATGTTTGCTGTGGTTGGCCAAGAGTAAAGTTGAAATAAAATGACTTTGGGAATTGATTTTGTTAGACATAGCAAAGAGACAGGCAGAAACAGACAGACAAGTTGTATATATAGTAGGGATATGTAATGTACATTTGTTGTTTAGAGTTTATGGATTTTTCTGTTTGAGTAGAAAAAAGCTTGGTGGAATAGGAGAGTTTTGATAATCTGTCTTTTCACTTGTTCCAGGGGTATACTCTAGTTGAGTATGAAACATACAAGGAGGCCCAAGCTGCTATGGAAGGACTCAATGGCCAGGATTTGATGGGACAGCCGATCAGCGTAGACTGGTGTTTTGTTCGGGGTCCACCCAAGGGCAAGAGGAGGTAAAGTGGAGAGGGGAAACACTATCTTAGTGGAGGAAATATGAGCAAAACAGAATAAGGACATGGCATTATGTCCCTCTGATGGACCCTGCCCCTTTTCCTTCTCCCTAGAGGTGGCCGCAGACGCAGCAGGAGTCCAGACCGGAGGCGTCGCTGACCCATCCTCTGTTGTCCAGGTGTCCTCTCCAGAGATTCCGTTTGACTATGCAGCCTTGGAGAAATAGGGCTGGGGTGTAACTCACTGCATCTATACTTAATCTCTTACCCTACCTGCTTAGTGTTTCTTTTGAGTTATGAATAAATGTCCAATTTTTGTTTTCTAAAATTACTTTCCTGTTCTAACATTGCAAGCTCTGAAGCACTATTTACAGTAAGACACTCTGGGTCACTGTGAAGATACTTCTTCCAGGGACTGAATTCTGTGTGAGTTTCTACATTAAATATAGTCTCAAGTCTCACCTAGGGTCAAAGTAGAAACACTGCTCAGTATTTCTTTCTTTCTTTTGGAAGCTAAGGGAGCCAGGAGTACAAGTGAGATGTTCTCATGATACTAGAGAATAATTATTCTGTTCTTAAATATGCTCTCCTGAGCAAATGGATGTCATAGGAATGTCTCTTTTGTTTCTCCTGCCTTTCTTGCTGCCACCTTTGTTTGTACTTTCATCTGTCTAAGGGTCTGAATCTCCTGTTGGGGCGTTCTCCCAGAACCTCCTTCCCTGGAGGAGTCTATACTAAGTTCTTGGTGCCCTCTTCGGCAGCCAAGGGTGAAGGCCCCATAGAGGAGAGGATCCAGAGGAGCACTGAGGAGGCCAAAGAGGAAAAGGATGTGGCTGAGGCTGGGAGGCATTTCAGTTAGCATGGTGGGATAGAACCAGTACCAAAGACCCAGCAGGTTATAAGATGTCTAGCAGAGGACGAAGGTCTGCAAGACAAGCAGGGCCAGTCGCAGACCCTGAAGATGAACATGGGGGCGATTGTCTAAGGAGCGGCAGAGGGCAAATTCACCGGCAGGGGCTGGGAACTTAGAAAATACACTCAAATTCAGAACCACTCAGCTTCTGAGTTGATGGATGGGCAGAAATAGTGAGATGGAGCTCTCCCCTTATAAGGAAGAGAATGGTACAAGCCCTCTTCCCCTTCCCAACCTGGGACTATACGCTCCCCTCCCACCAGAGATTATGACAGACGTGCTGCAAAAAAGGTTTCGATTGAGGTGCTGTTGTGTTACATGAAGCTACAAAGTCTATTTGAAGTCTTGTTGGTGTCCAAGAGCAAAGGAATACTGATCACCCTTCTCCTTAATTCTTGCCCAGCTAACTCCACTTCATAGAATGATGGCTAGTGGCTGGTTAGAATTGAAGGCATTCAATAAAGTTATGTGCAGCATCAGCTGCTAGAGATATGGTTAGCAACTCACTTTTGGTTTGATAGATAGCTATCAAATTTATGAGGCTAGAGGCAATAGTTTTAGGGTATGGGTTAGGGCCTGGGGGTTGGGGTCTCACCATGGTTCCCCTTCCTTGTCTGGGGACTGGACACACTGAGGACAGTGCGGCTATAGCAGACGGTCATGGCAGTCAGTGGCAGCAGGAAGAGGCAGCAGAAGGTGAAGAGGTGGTCTCTTGCCATCAAGCCTTGAAGCTGCTTTTGGTGACACTGAGTGAAGGGGACTGGACCAGCTCAGCGGACGGTGTGGAACAGGAACAGCTGGAGTGGAGTCAAGGACTATTAGAACTGGTCTCCCTTTCCCCTCCCATGCCAACCTACCCACCAGTTCAACAGTATCTCTTCCCAATTCTTTTTTTTTTTTTTTTTTTCGGTACGCGGGCCTCTCACTGCTGTGGCCTCTCCTGTTGCGGAGCACAGGCTCCGGACGCACAGGCCCAGCGGCCATGGCTCACGGGCCCAGCTGCTCTGCGGCATGTGGGATCCTCCCGGACCGGGGCACGAACCTGTGTCCCCTGCATCGGCAGGTGGACTCTCAACCACTGCGCCACCAGGGAAGCCCTTTTTTTTTTTTTTTTTTTTTTTTTTTTAATGAGATTGTTGAGAAAACTTGGGAGCTAATACAGTGCATAATTCCAATTTGTTCTTAATTTCCTGCAGTGCTGAGTATGGTGCCATATTTAAAAGGTTAGGAATGTATCTTGAAAATCCCTGTCTTCCTCTTAGGCTGTTTGTTAAATCTGGGACTTAAAGAACCCTGTCTTCTCAAGTACTGTTCTAACATTGCATTTTATCAAAGGATATCTCTACCACCTCACCAACATTTTTTTTTTTTCCTCACCAACATTTTAAGCTGAACTTATTCCTGATGTGTCTGTGATTCGGTGGAAAAAAGAAATCTTGTGTAAAATGGGTGCTGCTAAAATTTCAGGCCATTTTGCAGTCACTGTGTAAAGTGACCTGTAGTAATAGTCATGTGTACAACTATAATGGTGAAACAACGTTAAATAATAAAATGTAACATTTTCCAAATGTTGTTGGCTGCCCCTTCTCCTTTTTGGTAAACTGCTGGGTTTTTGGTTTGAATCAGTAATGAGTATTTTTCAGTTGAGAGCTTCAGGGTTAGTACCTGAGTTTCAGGTAAGGTAGATTGAGTCACTACTAGTTTGATAAAAGGCAAGCTTAGTAGGTATCAAATTTCTAGATACAAGGAAGGCATTTGGAAAGTGATTTCAGCAGGCATGAGGGACTTTCAGGAAAGGTGAATAGTATGAGCCACAGACATACAATTTTATGAACTGCTTGGAGTTATGATCAGGCTATTCTGAGCTAGTTGGGAAGTGGTCTTTCCTCTTCCCCTATCTTGAGTCCATATGTTTCTGGCCGTTTTCTTGGGGGGTGGGGGTGCGATTTTGCACCATGCCTAGAAATACTTGACAGGTTGTGAGAAGAGGTTTAAAAATAGGCAGGACTTCCCTGGTGTCGTAGAAGACTCCACGCTCCCAGTGCAGGGGGCAGGGTTCGATCCCTGGTCAGGCAACTAGATCCCACATGCATGCCACAATTAAGAGTTCGAATGCCACAACTAAGGGGCCCGCCTGCCGCTACTAAGACCTGGCACAACCAAATTAATTTAAAAAATAGGCAAGTCTCCTGGACTTACGTTTTGGTCCATAGCCCTACCTCTGACTCTCCTTTCCCTATTTTATGTGCAATTTACCTACTGTGGAAGTCTTTACCTCTGATACTTGAAAACTTGAGTCTACAAAAATAATTTCTAACTACACCAATATTCCCTTTACCATACTAACAATTTTTTATTGACACTAATATTTTAAATGCAACATACGGGCAATGCAGAATTTATACAAGAGGTCGCTAATTTAGAGCCCAAAATAACACCTTTTGCACCTGAATCACGTTACCGTCAGTTTGCTATTGAAGCAAATAGACATTGCATTGTTGTCGTTGGATTGTCAGGCTCTAAGAAAGGATGAAATGCATCTCCTATTCCATAATCTTGTGGCCTATATGTTTCAAGTGATTTATCCAAAGTCATCCAGCTAGTTAGTGGTAGAGCCTAGACTCAGGAAAAACAGAGCAAAGTAATACAAACGAACAACAAAAGCAATCCTAATTCTAATTCCCAGTCCACATCTAAAATTTGCTTCATATAAACCCAACTAATTCCTTTTGCACTGAGGAAACATGCTGCTTTTTAAAACTTTGGG
Source organism: Pseudorca crassidens (assembly GCF_039906515.1). Taxonomy (NCBI): domain Eukaryota; kingdom Metazoa; phylum Chordata; class Mammalia; order Artiodactyla; family Delphinidae; genus Pseudorca; species Pseudorca crassidens. The sequence goes on along the minus strand of NC_090297.1, from coordinate 106,992,890 downwards.
TAGCAGAGGTCCTGTTTGCAACATATTGTTGGAAGCAATATTTTTTGTTTGTCTTAGAACTGCAGTCAGACTAACTGTTGTTAGTTATATTTCTAATATTTGAGGATTTAAGGATCAAATCTTAAATCTGACTCTGTAATGCATTATTCCAGAGACTGAAATTTTAGCCCTCTCCCTGACAATCCTAACCCTAGACTCAGAGATGCTGCTTTCAGATGGTGGTAGTGGTTTTGGTTTTTTTGAAGAAATTGCTTCATATTTAGCTTTTTTTTTTCTAGATTTCTAGTTCATTTTCAATATTGAGATTTGATTACTTGGTACTCAAGTTCAGATGCTCCCTTTTGTTCCAGTTTTGACACCCACAATAAAGCTAGAGTAAAAAATACAAATCTGATTATGTCATTCTCCACCTTTTACTTTAGTGTCTCTCCACTGCCCTCAGGATAAAGTACAAGCTTAATATTTGTGATCTGGTTCTTCCTTCCCCTCCAGGCTCATTACTCACCATTTTCTAGTCCTCAACTTTAGCTGCAGCTTCTTTGAGATCATCCACCTTCCACCTTCTCCAGCATTCCTCCTGCTGTAATTTGTCTTAACACCTATCTTTCAAGAATCAAATTGTAACATCTCTGGGAAGTCAGGAATCTTTCCCTGACTGTCCAAGAGTGGGTCTTGGACAGTTCTTTAGCTCCTTATGCTTACCTTTAGCATAATGCTTAACTGCACACTGTATTGTAATTGCGTACTAATTTGACTCTGCACTAGTCTATAAATTTCTTGAAGGCAGGACTTTGTTGCTCTATCCTTGATAGAGCATTTGAACGCACCTGGGGGATGCACAATAGTTTCTGAATTGATGAATGAATGTACCACAAAGTTTTACCCAAAGCCCCTGATTTCACTGTCTTCTTAATGTCTTCCCGTATATGTTTCCACCATGCCCTAGGGTTTTTCTGCAATAATCTGAAGAAGGTGGAACTCGGAGGAGGCAAAGAGGTGGAAGCCAAGTGTAGTAAAAACAAAGGCTCTTAACAGAAGTACAAATTAACATGCAATGATCTTAACTTGCAAGAGAGATAGCAGAGGCCCCACGCTGAGGATTAACGGTGACCACGGCCAAGCACACCCCTTGAATCCGAAGGCTTCTGTTGTGTACCCAAATTCTTGTCCAGTCTAGCCCTGAGTTCCGACAAGTCACTCACCTTCCAGGCAAGCGGGAAAACGAGTACCCAGGCTGCTCCCAGAAGTTTCCTTCCAGTTGAGCGGGGTTCAAGCGGGTGGAGTACGGCTGCCTGGCGGTCGAGCCCAATGACCACAGGCAGGAAAGCTGCGGCATACATGGCCATTAGTTCAGGAACATGAGTGTCCGACATGCGATGTCCCCGGCCAGCCATTGAACAGTGATATTCCTGGTGGCATAACTATATCTATGGTCATAACCACAAAAATGACCAGTAAGTCGGCAGCTGCTAAATGGGCAAAGAGTCGTCTTACCGGAGAGGGGCGGAGCTGGCTGGGTTGCGGCCGTGTCACTGACAACAGCACGGCCACGTTCCTCCAGCCGAAGAAACAAACAGCGCAACACTCACTCCCACTCGGACCTTGGCGGCAGCTGAGAAGGTGAGCAGCTCTGCGCCCTCCACCTCTACTCCTGATCCCGCTGCTGACCCCCAAGGGGTGCCGTTGCCTGCCGACATGGTGACCTGGAAGGGAAAGGGGTAGGGGGATGAAGTGTGGGTTTGAAGAGGTTAGCTGCGTCCACTGTTTCTTCTCTCTCCTTTTAAGGATATGAGTTGGGTATTTTGCGAATTTCGTCCACTAAAGCCTCTGTCTCTGGAGACTCTCCGTCTGTATTCTGGAGGTCACCTGTCCAACTGTCAGGGTCCTGCAGGGAACAGGGATCTGGTGCTGGCTTCTACTTCCATAGACTTCTTTAGCCCCTAGAGCCCTGGATTCGGTCGGAGCGTGCGAGTGAGTGTGTGTGTGTTGGGGGTGTTCTGCTGGAAACACCCCAGGGTTGGGGGCAACCCTATCCTAGCGGCCCTGGCGGGAGCACTGCGGCGCAGTCTCGCTACGCCCGGACTCCTGCAAGCCCCGCCCTTGGTCCAGAATATTTAAAGAAGAATGTGCCTCTGGAGGTGTGCTTAGGAAACAGAGATCATCTGATTAGAGGACAAGGCGACGGAGACACGCACAAAAAACACGCAGGTATAGGCCCAGAGACAAGGGCTTCTCGTTCTGAAGTTCCTCTTCAGGGGCCGGCTCCACTCCCTTTATTTTCTGATGATGTTTGTCCCTCGCGCGGAACCGTTGGGTCGTCCAGGAGGCGTGACTAGGGGCGGGAAGTGGGGCGGGAGCGAAGTTGTGGAGTCGGGGCTGCCGCTGTCATGGACGCCTGGGTCCGCTTCAGCGCTCAGAGCCAGGCCCGGGAGCGGCTGTGTAGGTGCGGCCCGAATAGGAATGGGGGGAGGGCGGGCAGAGAAAGACCTTCTTGAGGCGAGGTCAGTTCACACTACGGGGGTCATAAAGGTTCAGATCGGGCTACGGGGGCCCGGACGGACCGAGAGGGGCTGATTTGAGCCGGCCGTGAGGCCATGGTTCGTTTCTGCTCGCGGGAAAGATGGGGAAACTGAGGCACGAGTGGGCCGGCGGGGAGGCCGCTCAGGGTTACGTGTTCACATAAGACCAGCACTTTCCTCACTGGGCGATGGTGGAATGAGGAGCGTTCGCCCGGTGGCAGATAGCGGCCTGGACTCTTCCCAGAGCGGAGGAGGCACTCCGAAGTTCCCGTGTCCCCTCACCCTACTGTCACCCGCTAGCTCCTCTGCCTCCGCCTTGCCTTCTAGTCTCGATTCATCTCAAGGGCCTGGAAAATCTCTTAGTTCACCTATTTTGAAGAATAACCTGTCCTCCAACCCTCCCCCACTCCCTCACATATCACATACATGCTCACACTGATGTGCTTGTGATGGACCCCCTGCCGCCTTCATTGTCCTCTTCAGGCCTTACATTATCAGATCTCTTATTTCCTCAATTCGAAGTAGTGCTTCCCAACCCCTTCTAGGCTCCTTTTTATTCTTACGCCTGTCTCTTCCCCTGGCCTGGAGGAGAAACAGTGAGATATGGCCATGAAGAGGAGGAAAGGGAATGGTCTCAAACAGGGGAAGGGGGAGTCCATACTTGCCTTTTGAAGTACATTTTTGAGGGGGAGAGGAGGGAGGTCTCCACCTTACCTTACCTCTCTCTCCTCTCTCTCCTCCAGGGCCGCCCAGTATGCTTGCTCCCTTCTTGGCCATGCACTGCAGAAACATGGGGCCAGTTCTGAGTTACAGAAACAGATTCGACAACTGGAGGGTCATCTGAGCCTAGGGAGAAAGCGTAAGTAATTGTGCCTTTCCTTTTATTACGTCAACACTTCCTCCATCCCCAGCTATTCTTCCTTAGTCCCTCCTTCTTGTTTTTGACCTTCTCTGCCGATACTCCCTCATTTGCCTCTACCCATATCCTCTGCAAGCCTCCCGATTGAGGTGAGAGAGCAGGTGTAAGAGTAATGAAGGATTGGAAAGAATGAGGCAAATTTGAGAAAACTAAACTGGGACACAAATTAATAAAAATTGGACGTAAAAAAAATTGAACCATTTCTACTCTTTTTTTAAAAAATTGTTCATTATTGTTTCTATTACTTGCTCGACTTTCACTCTCTTGCTTTCTCTCTTTTTCTGTGTCTTGCTCTCTGTTTGCCTCTCTACTTTCAAATCCTTCCTTTTCTTTGCTAATCCCCACAAGTTCTACGCCTCGGTAACTCAGCAGATGCCCTTGAGTCAGCCAAACGAGCTGTGCACCTATCAGATGTTGTCCTGAGATTCTGCATCACTGTTAGTCACCTCAATAGAGCCTTGTACTTCGCCTGTGACAATGTCCTGTGGGCTGGAAAGTCTGGACTTGCTCCCCGTGTGGATCAGGAGAAGTGGGCCCAGCGTTCATTCAGGTTTGATATCCTTTTATCCTACAAGACCTATCATATTCTCCATACTGCATAGCTTGCCTTCATGAGAGAATGATCTTTTAGGGCCTTCCCATAATATACACATCCTAATCACTTGGCTTGTAACCTTCATTTAGATCTTAAACCATCAGAGAATAATGAATGGGGGCAGATGGAAGACAGATGCTCTTTCATGATGAATGACTAAGATTGGACAAGACTAGATATTCATTACATTGCTTTAATTCCGCTTTTGTCTATACCACAGGTTTATGCCCCTCACTGCTTACTCGTTCATTCATTCATTCTAAAAATACTTAGTAGTTGCTTACTATGAGCCAGGGAATAAAGCAAAGAGCCAAAGAGCTATGGTTCCTGCTCTCATGAAGCTTCTAGTCTAGTAGGGGAGTCAGATATTAAAACAAATAATCACCAAACCAAATATTTGTGGGAAGTACAGGGTGTTATGAGATACATAACAGGGGGAGCTAATTTAGATTGAAAGGTCAGAGAAGAACTCTTAGAGAAAATTAAATTTTATTTCAGACCTGATGTCTGAGTAGAAGTTATACAAAGCAAACAGTAGCAGAGAAGACCATTCCAAACAGAAAATAGCTCATTCTAAGGCCTTGAACCAAGAAAAACTTCATGGAATTAGAGCAGTAGAAAGAAAGCCAATGTGGTGGACGGTATTGAGTAAGGGCATAAGTTCAAACTGGACAGGTAGACATGGGCCAGATCATTCATGCAAGGACTTCTAGGTAATGGTAGGATTTTTTTCATTTAGTTTTGTTTAAATTTTATCCTAAGTACAATGGGTTCTAAGTAGGGGTGTGACATGATTCAAATTGCATTTAAAGAAGATCCCTCTTGCTGTAGTGCGGAAAATGGATTGCAGTAATGCTAAAGAGAAGATGTCCTAATATGGCCAAGAAATGATGTTGGCTTGGACTAAGGAGCAGGCTGTAATGAAGGTGGAAAGGAATATGATTTGGGAATAAAATGATCTCTATATACATATTATTTGTTTCCCTATGATTTGTTTTGTTATTTTATATTATATTAGCATCTTTCCGTCTCCACTTATGTCTCTCTTTTCTTTTCATCTTTCTCAGTGATTACAGTTATAACAAGACTTATGGTGTATGAAGGGTGGGGGCAGAGGCATGGCTGGAGTGGTATGGAAAAGCAACTCCCTAGAAGAGTTTATATGCCATGTTTATACTTTTATTCAGTAAATATTTATTCGGCTCTTACTATGTGCTAGGCACTGGTCTAGACAAAGGGATACAGTGATAAAGACAAACAACATCCCTGCTCCTATGGAGCTTACATTGTCATGGGAGGGGACAAAGAAACAATAAATAAGAAAAACATCAGAGCGTGGTAAGTGCTGTGCAGGAAATTAAAATAGGGTCATGTGATAGACAGTAAATGGTTTGCTACTTTAGAATCGAGGGTCAGAGAAGTCTTCTCTGAAGAGGTGACATGTAAGCTCTGACCTAAAGTGCAAGGAAGAGCCAGCCATTTGAAGATTTTGGAGAGAGATTATTCCAAGTTGAGGGACGAGGTAGTGTAAAGGTCCTAAAGCAGGAACAAGCTTAATGGGATCAAAATATAGAAAGAAACCAGTGTGGCTGGAGCATAGTGATTGAAGGAAAGAATGGTACAAGATGGAATTAGAGAGGCAGGGTCAGATGTTGAGTTCTGTAAGCCTTTCTAAGGTATTTTATTCTAAATGTGATAGGAAGGAAACCATGGAGAGTTTTAAGAAAGGGTATAATGTGATTTACGTTTATGCCAGCTACTATATGAAACTAGATTCTTGGGGGTGGGGGACAAGAGTGGCAGTGGAGAAACCAGTTAAAAGACTAAAGTAGTAGTTCAAGCAAGATATGATGGTAGCTTAGACTGTGGTGGTGGAGTACAATAGATAGATGTGGATTCAGAATATATATTAGAGGTAGGACAGTTATATTGAATACAGACCACTGTTGTCAGAATGGATTAAAAATCAAAAAACGTAGACTGTTCTTAAGGAATTTATAATCTAACACATTTGGCAAGCTTGGCGTCGTTTTTTTGTTTGTTTTCTTTTAACAAAAGTATTGGATTTAAATGGTCTATGTGTTTGAGTCTTTGAAACAACTGAAGGTGTTTTTTTCATAAATTTATTTATTTTATTATTTTATTTTATTTATTTACTGTTTCTGGCTGCGTTGGGTCTTCATTGCTGTGCACGGGATTTTCTCTGGTTGGGGCGAGTGGGGGCTACTCTTCATTGCGGTTCGCGGGCTTCTCATTGCTGTGGCTTCTCTTGTTGCAGAACATGGGCTCTAGGCGCGCGGGCTTCAGTAGTTGTGGCATGTGGGCTCAGTAGTTGTGGCTCGAGGGCTCTAGAGCACAGGCTCAGTAGTTGTGGCACACGGGCTTAGTTACTCCGCGCATGTGGGATCTTCCCGGATCAGGGATCGAACCTGTGTCCCCTGCACTGGCAGGCGGATTCTCAACCACTGCATCACCAGGGAAGTCCTGAAGGTGTTCTTTTAAAAAATTTTGCATAATTGTAGTTCAAATTGAATGTGTGTATGCTAATGGGTTGCCAAGTGGAAAAGTGAAATATGAGGTTGATCTTGGAATATTTTGTGATGCTCATTATTGTAAGCCAGAATCTTAAGGTACACATAAACTCATTAGTTACAGAAAGGTGGAAGGACATTTCTAATAGTGGGTAATAACATTCACTTCTGGTATTCTAATATGTAATCCTTTTGTACTATGGGGGAAAGAAGTTTAAATATTCTGTTGGATATGCTAAGTGGGTATATGTATCTGTACTGACCTTTCTCCCCTGTGTATCCCAGGTACTATCTGTTTTCCCTCATCATGAACTTGAGTCGTGATGCTTATGAGATTCGCCTACTGATGGAACAAGAGTCTTCAGCTTGTAGTCGACGACTGAAGGGTTCTGGAGGAGGAGTCCCAGGAGGAATTGAAACTGGGGGACCTGGGGGTCCAGGGGCTCCAGGAGGAGGTCTGCCTCAGGTGGCTCTGAAGCTTCGGCTCCGAGTCTTGCTCCTGGCTCGGGTCCTTCGAGGTCATCCCCCTCTCCTGCTGGATGTGGTCAGAAATGCCTGTGATCTCTTCATTCCACTGGACAAACTAGGCCTGTGGCGCTGTGGTCCTGGAATTGTGGGACTTTGTGGCCTCGTGTCCTCCATCCTGTCTATTCTCACCCTAATCTGCCCTTGGCTCCAACTCAAGCCCTGATATTCTGGTACAGGATAAGGAGGGGATCTGAATTGGTGAGATGGAATTTTAGATTGTCCCCATGTACCGGCCTCATTCTAACTCCACTCCTTGGTTAAAGCTAAAATCCAGAGATTTGGGAGTAAGAGGGAGGAGCTTTGGGGAAGATGAGGTGAAGAGAGGTGACTTGTGAAGTCACTTGGATGAGTCACTTGTTCAGATCTGCTAGAACTTTTGTTCTTTTCCTCCTTCATTGCATTGTCTGTGTCTCTCTTGACTCTTTTTACTGTCTCTTAAGTCTATTTAAGGTTCTGTCTCTGTATCTCTTTTGTACCTTCTCAGTCCCTGTCATAGGAATTTAATCAGCAGGATTACTTTTTGGTATGGGAGGTAGAAGGTATGGTCTATAAGTTTCTAACTGCCTTCTTCTTTTTCCTCACAAAGGTGACTTGTGGCTGTTATTTTCCCCTTCAGACTCCAGATTTAATTTTGAAGGCTTGATGTCCCAGTGGACTCTTCCCACATGCACCAGAAGTAGTTTCATGCTTCCTTTTCCTCTCTCATGTCTACCTCACCAAGCTTTCTCATGATTTGCCCTTACCTTTCCCTCCACTCACACCTGCAGGTTTCTGCTTACACTTTGATTTCAGGGCCTTGTTCTAGCCTTTCCATACCCCTTCTTTGCCTATCCAGAATGATGCTATGTTTAGCATCTTGTTGTAAATACTGTATAGTGATTCTGTGTAAATAGCTGAGGCCCAAGCCCATGATGGATAGCAAAGCCTTCCAGGTTAGCAAATTAAAGATCAATTTGCTCATTGATGTTTGGTCTGGTCCCATGTGTTCTGGTCATCTGAGGCCCCTGTTTCTGTCACTGTGGTTTGGGTTTTCCATAGGATTAGCCACTGGCATCATTATCCACAGACTTTTATTGAGCATCTACAGTATGTAGGGCATAATACTAAGTGGTAGAGATACAGAAAGCTAAGAGGCTCCATGTTCCCAACTTCAGAAGTTTATAGCTTAGTTGAGGAGATGGGAGTCTAATGTTAAAGTAATAATACTGGTTCCACAAAGCTACCCCATACCAGTTCATGGTTTATAGTTCCTCCAAAAACTATAATGCCATAAGGCAGCATAGGCTAAGAGTCACAAACAGAACTAAGTGGAATGGAGATGGTAAGTCTTGGTTTGTGGGTGGGCTGTGTCTTCACATGTTGGGACTCTGAGTAGGTGGGGAAATGATATCACTGTTATCAGCTCTTTCATTTTCCATATTCCAGGTTGAGATAAATAAGGTTAGGAGGTAAAAAGAATCTGTCTCCCACTCCTACCTTCTATTCCAAACCTGAGGAAAGCATTATTGCTAGGCAACAACAAAGGGTAGAAAAAAGAGGAAGAGAAAGAAAGGACAGAAAGTCAAGAATTGTGTTCTCTTTGGATACTGAGATGATGCCTCCAGGGGGCAGCACCAAGGCAGAGAAATACACTAAAATCGCTCATTCCTCCTTTCCTTGGTCTGGGGCTCCCCACACTTCCCCACCATTACTCCTCCCATTCCTTCCAACTTTATTTTTAGCTGCCAGTGGGAGGGGGCAGGATAGGAGGGGAAGTACAGAAAACAGAGAAGGAGAGGGACAGAGGCACAGAGGACTTCTCACGCAGACAGAGAACATCCAGACATGGAGTTCCCCCTCATCCCCCACCTGTTCTTGCCCCTGATGTTCCTGACAGGTGAGGGAGGTTAACTTCTTGGTTTCTGGTGGGAACGAAAGATATATGGATTGTTTAGCATTGGGATCTTTATGGTTAAAATTCTTTGGGAGTTAGGTTAAGAGGTTAACTGATTCTATGTTTCGTGTGTGTGTGTGTGTGTGTGTGTATGTGTGTGTGTGTGTGTGTGTGTGGTGTGTGCGTACACATGCGCATGGGTTTGCATTCTTTTGCCCACACATATGACTGCCTGGCAAGGGCTGAAGCTGTCCAGTGCCTTGTGTAATATTTGTGTCCAATTAAATAAAACTTTGTCCTAAGCCCTGGAAGAGTGAGGCGACCAAAAAGAAACATGATGTGAACTTCCACATGGCTAGTCTGATTACTATTATCCCCCTCCCTACTTCTCCCTGCCCTTGGTGGTCTCTGGGTTCCTGAGACATAACTGACTAACTGTGTGGTCAGAACTCTGGGTTTATCTAACCAATGTGCTACAGTTCCTGGTCATACAGCCTTGACAGTTTCCTGGATGCAAAAAGGCTCACATACAAAACACTTTTCTGAAAATGAGCTTGGTTTGAGACAGAGCTATAGCCATTGGTGAAAGTGGTGGTGGGGTGGCCTGAGTGGGGGTTACTTGAAGGAGCAAGTCACAGGGAAAGAACCATGGGAGGGACAAGAGGCCTGGAATTTTTCCTCATCAGTGCCCTGTAATCTTCGTTTCCTAAAATACCAGCTCTGATTTTAAACAGATTGGGGTTGGGAGGGAAGAGTCAGCAAGAACATGATTGAGGGGGTCTTTAGAGTGGGCTGAGAGTTAAGGAAGAAATGCAAGTAGGCAGGGGGCAGTTGGGAGGGGGGATGAATTACAAAGGAAGTGGATCGTGAGAAACTTTGGGAGTGATGGCACCCTTGGAAAGGATGTATGGCAAACCATGGATGTAGGCGAGTGGCTCCACCCAGTTAATTACCACTGAGGTTTCCAGGGCTGGAATCAGCCAGAGACCTAGACATTGGAGAAAGAGAGTGAGAGTGTAACAATGATACTGGGAGTCAAGAAGAGACAGGAAGAGAAGAAGAGACCCAGACATGCAGTGTTCACTAACCTCCTCTTGTTTTCCCTATGGTCCTGGGTTTGCGGAGAATTTGTAAGGAATAGTTGTTCTGGGGCTGCAGAAAGGCCTTCTCCCTCTTTTGACCCTCACAGCTTGGAGAGGAGGATGTGTAGGAGGAATGATGTAGAAAAGGGGAACTTGACCCTTCCAGACATGTCTGTAAATGAAATTTGGGGGATAGGAATGGAAATACATCTGTGCAACAGCATGGCAGAGGGCCACAGTTTAGACATCTGGACCCAAACACAGGAAGAAAATCATCCTTGCTTGGAGTATATGACATTCACAGAGTCCAGGGCAGCTTATGAGTAAAAAGAAGGGAGATAGGCTGAGATCAAAAAGTTCCCTCCACGGTTTCTCTCTGGTTGTACCTCTGGGCATTCATTAGGTTCTCTGGCTGATTCCTGCTAACCTTATGATCCTGGCCCCCCAGGTCTCTGCTCCCCCTTTAACCTGGACGTGCATCACCCACGCCTATTTCCAGGGCCACCGGAGGCTGAATTTGGATACAGTGTCTTACAACATGTTGGGGGTGGACGCCGATGGTGAGGAGGAAACCAGGGGGCCGTGGGATTGGGACTGTGATAGAGCTGTTAAGGGGGAGGCAAGGTAGATGGAAATATAAACTAATCTGGTTCTTTGGAAATGGCTGGGGCTCTAGACTTGCCGTCACCATGCCCTTTCCCTCTGGCCTATCTCAAGTGTCATATTTACGCTATGCTTGTATTCATTTCCTCCTCCCAGGATGTTGGTGGGTGCGCCCTGGGATGGGCCTTCAGGCGACCGAAGGGGGGATGTTTATCGCTGCCCTGTAGGGGGCTCCCACAATGCCCCATGTGCCAAGGGCCACTTGGGTAAGAAGACTCCTCACTCTTCCACTCCTAACCCCTAACCTTGATACACTAGTAGCTTTGACCCCTTACACCTCACTTTTTTTTTGTTTTTAAGTTTTTTGGAGCATAGTTGATTTACAATGTTGTGTTAGTTTCAGGTGTACAGCAAAGTGATTCAGTTATACATATACATATATTCATTCTTTTTCAGATTCTTTTCCCATATAGGTTATTACAGAATACTGAGTAGAGTTCCCTGTGCTATACAGTAGGTCCTTGTTGATTATCTATTTTATATATAGTAGTGTGTGTATGTTAATCCCAAGCTCCTAATTTATCCCTCCCACCTCCATGTTTCCCCTTTGGTAGCCATAAGTTTGTTTTCAAAATCTGTGAGTCTGTTTCTGTTTTGTAAATAAGTTCATAGATAACATTAAAAAAAATTAGACTCCACATATGAGTGATATCACACCTTACTTCTTTACCTCCATATCCCACGTACTCCTCTTCCTGACTTGATCCGGACCTCTTCTCATCCTCTTCCAAAATCATCCTGAACTCAGTCACCCCATCTGTGACCCCATGATCTCATGCTCTTCCACTCCACTCCAACCAGGTGACTATCCACTGGGAAATTCATCTCGTCCTGCTGTGAATATGCACCTGGGGATGTCTCTACTGGAGACAGTTGGTGATGGGGGATTCATGGTAAGCTAAGGAAAGGGTGGTGGCGGGGTCTCTGACGGTTTGTGGTAGAGAAAAGGGTGGTATGATAAGGGAAACTGGTCTGTGTGGAGGGGTCAAGGAGTTAAAAACCCTAGAAAGCAAGGAGGGGGGTCTTGGGGAGTGGTCTCAATGCCTCTTTTGACAAAGAGCATGTTCTGAGGATGCCCTCCCAAGCCTGGGAGTAACTGTTTCCTCTACCCATCCCCAGGCTTGTGCCCCTCTCTGGTCTCGTGCTTGTGGCTCATCTGTCTTCAGTTCTGGGATATGTGCCCGTGTAGATGCTTCGTTCCGGCCCCAGGGAAGCCTGGCACCCACTGTACAACGTGAGCCAGGAGAAGGGGCTGAGGACTCAGTCCCTAGAATGGGGTGCAGGGTGGGAAAAAGATGGGGCCACAGGGTATGATGCTTGACAGGGGAACTGCATGGCTTATCCTCACTGCTACCTAACATGTCACAAAAGCTCCATGTTTCCTAACAGATGAGAATTCAGACTCTTTACCAGGTCGTCAAGACTCCATGAACTGATTTAATCAACTTCAAAAACTCAGCTCTCACTATATCCCTTCATACCCTGCACCTTGGCTATAGCCTTCACCTCACCATTCTCCTATGTGTCATCTATTTTTATACCTCCATCTCTTTTTGTTTAAAGTGTTCTCCACCCAAATGCCTTCCTGTTTTGTCTCCTCTCCTCAAACATCTCCAGTCTTCAGTATCTTCTCAGTCGCTGCCTCCTTTGATTCTCCACCATCAGGACTGACCCTCCTTTTTTCTCTCACATCATAGAGTGGTGCTATGTTTCTACTAGCGCTTGATTCCTTCTTCTTTGTTTTTTTAGTCAATTGTATATATGCCCATCTTCTCTTTTATACATTTTTATATTTACCCAGGACCTGGCACACTATCTTCCTTATATGTAAAAGTGCCTAATAAATGTTTGAATTAAATGTGCCCTCCTGTGACCTCTTCCCTTGTTGTCCCCATGCCCAATGTCCTTTACCCCTCTGTTCCCCATCACTATACCCCTCCTCCTAGGCTGTCCCACATACATGGATGTCGTCATTGTGTTGGACGGCTCCAACAGCATCTACCCCTGGTCTGAAGTTCAGACCTTCCTGCGAAGACTAGTAGGGAGATTATTTATTGACCCGGAGCAGATACAGGTAAGAGAAGGCGACATGGATGGGCTTGGAGGGGGAGAGACAGGGAGAGAGGAGATAAATGTAGGTAGCATCTTCAGTAGTATCCAGGTGCTCGTCTCCCCTCCCTCGCATACCTTCTCCACCCCCACACTCCATTAGAGTGCACACTTTATTCTCAGGTGGGACTGGTACAGTATGGGGAGAGCTCTGTACATGAGTGGTCCCTGAGAGATTTCCGAACCAAAGAAGAAGTGGTGAGAGCAGCAAGGAACCTGAGCCGGCGGGAGGGACGAGAAACAAAGACTGCTCAAGCAATAATGATGGCCTGGTGAGGCACTGGGAAGGGGGGTGTGGGAAGCCAGAAGGGTTAGGGGAGGCTTTGGAGTGCAGTGTGTACGTGTACATCCCAAGATGTCTTGCCAGCTTATTTTTTTTTGCACACTAATGTAGGTGGGGGAAGGCTAAATTGGCTGTCATCGCACTCATTGCATTTCTACAAATTGTCTGTGTCTCTCCATGTTTCTGCTTTATTTATCTCTGCAGACAGAATTCTCTCTGTCTATATACCTCCACTCCCACTTTGCTCTTGGCCCTCGGGTTTTCCACCACTCATGTCCTAGCCCATTTTCCAAACGTGACAAAACTCATCTCTGGGAAGACTCCTCTGACCTGACCATTCTCCTTTATTCTACGTTCCCTTAATATTTGTCCTCCTAAATACAATATTTGCTGAATGAATCTATGAGTGAATGGATTTTATACTTACTTGCATTGATGATATGCTGCTCTATATGTTCTATGACATTCAGACATTTGAGCTCTTACTGTATGCCAGTCTCTACGCTAGACAGTTGGGGAGATGGGCTAAAAGGCAAGAGGCCTGGCCTCAGTGAACTGCCGACAGTGTTAAGTACTGTGTGTATGTGTATCTATCTGCACACATCTAATCACACCTCACTCCTTTCTCTCTCTTCTCAGCACAGAAGGATTCAGTCAGTCCCATGGGGGCCGACCAGAGGCTGCCAGGCTACTGGTGGTTGTCACTGATGGAGAGTCACATGATGGAGAGGAACTTCCTGCAGCACTAAAGGCCTGCGAAGCTGGCAGAGTGACACGCTATGGGATTGCGGTGAGAACAGCTCTGGATCTGGAAGGATAGAAGGGATTGGGGAGGGTGACACTGAGGACTGGGAACTTAAGAAAACAGACGTTGACCCCTTCCCAGACATCAGCCGTATTCCCTTTCTTCTCTTTAGTTGGCTGTGTCCTGTACAGCTCTACCGTCTCACAGCACACAGCTAGCAGACCCCACCTTTATCTCCTGACCCCAGGTCCTTGGTCACTACCTCCGGCGGCAGCGAGACCCCAGCGCTTTCCTGCGGGAAATCAGAGCTATTGCCAGTGATCCAGACGAGAGATTCTTCTTCAATGTCACAGATGAAGCAGCACTGACTGACATTGTGGATGCATTAGGGGACCGGATTTTTGGCCTTGAGGGTAATGATTACCCTGGAGAAACAGAGGACAGGGTAGGGGGAGTTCTGGGGTATAGGTGGGCTTCTGGAATAAGTTCAGAAGGTCAAAGGGGAAACTGTCTTCCCTTATATTGCGTCATGATGTTTTCTCACACTCAAGGGTCCCACGGAGAAAATGAAAGCTCCTTTGGGCTGGAAATGTCTCAGATTGGTTTCTCTACTCATCGGCTAAAGGTTGGACAGACTCTGACCCCTCTCAACATCTGACTCCTTCCAGCCTCTAACTCAGACAGCTTCAACCCCAGGGTCTTCCGGATTCCTCCTTTAACCAATGTCCATGCTGACCTTCCCATACCCCACCAACTGACCCCAGCATGCCCTCAGTGACCCTCTCACTCCTGGAGAGCTTTTTCTTCTTATTCCCCACTGTCTTTTCAGCGACCCCATCTGGTTCTGCCCTACAGGATGGGATTCTCTTCGGGATGGTAGGGGCTTATGACTGGGGGGGCTCAGTGTTATGGCTTGAAGAAGGTCGCCGCCTCTTCCCGCCACGGACGGCCCTGGAAGATGAGTTCCCCCCTGCATTGCAGAACCATGCAGCCTACCTGGGTGAGTAGCAGAGAGCTGCAAAGGATTAGATGGTGGAGGGGGAAAAAAAAAATGCTTCCTCAGTGGGGGGTGGGATGGAGGGTATAAGGTACTCACTCTTAACTCATGCAGTTTCTCACTGATCTCCTGCTACCTTCCTTTGGGACCCCCTTCTGTGCCTTTAGGGAAACCTCCTACTCTGACCCCATCTTCTTTCCCTTTCACCTCCGATTCCTTGTCCACTTCTAGGTTACTCAGTTTCCTCCATGCTTTTGCGGGGTGGACGCCGCCTCTTTCTCTCAGGAGCTCCTCGGTTTAGACATCGAGGAAAGGTCATCGCCTTCCAGCTTAAGAAAGATGGGGCTGTGAGGGTCGCCCAGAGCCTCCAGGGGGAGCAGGTAGGGCATCCAAGGGAGGGTGAGACCCTTGGCTCCTGAGGGAGCTTCAGGCTGTGGGGGAAGAGAGTGAAGGGACAAGAGAGGGGCCCTAAAAGTCTGTGTTGAATTCTGGTTGGCAGAGTCTGTCAGGGATGTGAGGACCAGATTGGCAGGTGCTCCCCACTTGTCCATAATCTTGCCTTCCCTTTCCTCTGGGGTCACCACTACCCACCGCTCTCCAGATTGGCTCGTACTTTGGCAGTGAGCTCTGCCCATTGGATACGGATGGGGATGGAACAACTGACGTCTTGCTTGTGGCTGCCCCCATGTTCCTGGGGCCCCAGAACAAGGAGACAGGACGTGTTTATGTGTATCTGGTGGGCCAGGTGAGACTTGCTGGGATACCCTAGAACTTGTCTGTGGGGGGCAAAGGGAGTGAGGGAAGGCACACACATTTGAGGGCTGGCTGAGAGGGTGGGACTGTCAAATCAGCATCTTCTGCCTTCTCCTCACCTCCACCAGCAGTCCTTGCTGACACTCCAGGGAACACTTCAGCCAGAACCCCCACAGGATGCTCGATTTGGCTTTGCCATGGCTGCCCTTCCTGATCTGAACCAAGATGGTTTCGCTGATGTGGCTATGGGAGCGCCCCTGGAGGATGGGCACCGTGGAGCACTGTACCTCTATCACGGGACCCAGAGTGGAGTCAAGCCCTGTCCTGCCCAGGTCAGGAATGCCCCGACGAGGCAGGGGCATGGTGGGAGGAAGGGGAAAGGAGGTGCACCCTTTGGTTATCATTGCTCCCCTGGGCTTGAGACCCAAACTGAACAAGTGCCTTTTTTATCAGTAGTCAAAAAGGTGAGGCGGTGGGGTAGGAAACATGTTGCTCTACTAGAGACTCCTGAACACAGGCAAGTTCCTCTCATTCCTCCTCATGCCTGAGGGGAGAATTAGAAAAAGCCAGGTGGGAGGCCTGGGCAACCAGTTGTGTGAGTCTCTGCTCAGTGTCTCCTCTCTCCCTCTCAGCGGATTGCTGCTGTCTCCATGCCACAGGCCCTCAGCTACTTTGGCCGAAGTGTGGATGGCCGGTTAGATCTGGATGGAGATGACCTGGTAGATGTTGCTGTGGGTGCCCAAGGGGCAGCCATCCTGCTCAGGTGAGTGGTCCCAGCTCAGGTAGCAGTAGACAGCATGGCATAGCAGTTAAAAGCAAGGGCTTTGGAATCACAAAGTTATATTTGGCTTTCTTGATCAACTTACTCTGTGCCTCTGTTTCCTAGTTTATAAAGCGGGAATAATAATCGTACCTGCCTTAGAGGTTTGTTGTGAGGATTAAACGCTATAATCTGTGAAAAGATCTAAACACAGTGCCTAGCACACGGCAAGTGCTGATTAAATGTTAGCTATTGGGACTTGCCTGGTGGTGCAGTGGTTAAGAATCCGCCTGCCAATGCAGGGGACAAGGGTTCGATCCCTGGTACAGGCGGATCCCACATGCCGCGGAGCAACTAAGCCCATGCACCACAACTACTGAGCCCGCGTACCACAACTACTGAAACCCACACACCTAGAACCCATGCTCCGCAATGGGAGAGGCCACCGCAATGAGAAGCCCATGCACCAAGGCCAAGAGTAGTCCCTGCTCGCCGCAGCTAGAGAGAAAGGCCACACGCAGCAGTGAAGACCCAGGCAGCCAAAAATAAAAATAAATTAATTTTTTAAAAAATGTTAACTATTATCTTACTTCTGTCAGAAGGTTCAGGGGAGGCGGACACATGTGTCCCCTAGCTCCTTATTCTTTCCTTTGACCTCAGGGAGGCAAACACTGGGGACTGCCTTTCTCAAAGGGCTTTCTTCCCTCTGCTAGACTTTCTTTCCCACCCTGTTCCCAGCTCCCGGCCCATTGTCCACCTGGCCCCTTCACTGGATGTGACCCCGCCAGCCATCAGTGTGGTTCAGAGGGACTGCAAGCGACGCAGCCAGGAGGCAGCCTGCCTATCCGCAGCCCTTTGCTTCCAAGTGACCTCCCGCACTCCCGGTCGCTGGGATCGCCAATTCTGTGAGTGACTAGAGTGCATGCTAGGCAGCTCTCAACCCCTTGCCTGCCATGATCTTGGGACCCCTCTCCACCTGCACTCTTGCCTGCCCCATTCAGATGTGCGGTTCACAGCATCGCTGGATGAGTGGACAGCTGGAGCCCGTGCAGCGTTTGACGGCTCTGGCCAGAGGCTGTCCCCTCGGCGGCTCCGGCTCAGTGTGGGGACTATCACTTGTGAGCCGCTGCACTTCCATGTGCTGGTGAGGAGGGGGCAGGAACTGCTTTGCATCAGGGCCTGGGAGTGAGAAGAAGGCTGGATCAGAGGGAGGACTTTCTGCTGGATCGGCAAGAAAGCCAGAGTCAGCAAAGTGAGAAAGATCAGACTGTGGAGTCAGGCTGATCTGGGTTTGAATCCTGCTCTGCCGTTTACCACCTGTGAATTCTGGCAACTCATATAACCTGCAAACCTTAGTTTCCTTGCCTGAAAAGGGGGGATAATAATAACAACTACAAAATAGGAGTTAGCTGTCTTAGAATTAAATGTAATAGTATTGATAAAACCTTAGGACAGTGCCCGGCACACAGAAAGTGCTCCGTAAATATCGCCATAATTATCACATTCTGCTAGGATTCCTGGGTCGTATCCCTAATCCTGGCTCCCCATGATCCTTGACTCTGGTTTCTCTTAGGATACATCAGATTACCTCCGGCCAGTGGCCTTGACTGTGACCTTTGCTTTGGACAACACCACAAAACCAGGGCCTGTGCTGGATGAGGGCTCACCTACCTCCATACGAAAGCTGGTCAGAAGTGCCAAGCCCTGCCCTGCCCTGGGTGCCAACACTGCCCTTCTCAGTGAATTCAAGAGAAAGGGGAGGGAGGAGACATGAGATCACAGTGAAATCTAACTTGGGCACCCACTCTTTTCACTTTTCCCTCAATCCCATTCCTTTCTCCCACGCCTTCCTCTCAGCCCTCAGCCCCTTCTCTCTCCTCTAGGTCCCCTTCTCGAAGGACTGTGGCCCTGACAATGAATGTGTCACAGATCTGGTACTTCGAGCTAATATGAACATCAGAGGCTCCAGGTGGGATGGACATGAACTGGCCAAATGGGGGTGACCCGAGACAGATCAGAAGGGACTTGAAGGGAGATGGAGGGTTGTTTCTTGCCCAGGAAGACAGAAGCGAGGCTTCTGGCGCTCCTTCAACTCTGGTCTCTCTTTTATCCACGACTCCTAGGAAGGACCCATTCGTGGTTCGAGGTGGTCGCAGGAAAGTGCTGGTGTCAGCAACTCTGAAGAACAGGAAGGAAAATGCCTACAACACTAGCCTGAGTCTCAGCTTCTCCAGAAACCTTCACCTATCCAGTTTTACTCCTCAGGTGCCCTTGGGGGAGGGAATTTGGGAGGAGGACAATTGGGGTATTGTCTGTGAGGGGCCCTAGGGAAAGGCTTGCAGTGTTTAGAGGCTGCAGGCAGGAGGGCAGTTGCAGCCCCACCTTAGCCTCCACCCCGCTTCCTCTGCTCTCAGGGGGACGGCCCAGTGAAGGTGGAGTGTGCAGCCCCTTCCCCTCATGCCCGCCTCTGCAGCGTGGGGCATCCTGTCTTCCAGGCTGGAGCCAAGGTGAGTTGGGGCCCAGGATGAGAAAGGGCCTCTGAGAGATCAGGGGCTGGAATCTGCAGGGCCTGGGAGTTTAGGAAAGGAGGCACACAAGGGCTCCTGTTCCTCTGTATTGTCCCATGAGGAGAAATCTACCATGTCCCTCTCTCCCAGGTGACCTTTCTGCTAGAGTTTGAGTTTAGCTGCTCCTTCCTCCTGAGCCAGGTCCTTGTGAGGCTGACTGCCACCAGGTGAGAACAATGGGCATTTCCTCCCAGGCCTCTCCTGTTGGGTCTTGGTGGTGGTGGTGTGCGGGTGGGAGCAGGGGTGGAAACAGCGTGACTCCTTTACTCTAGAGAGGGGTGTCTGAGACAGGGCTGGGATGCGAGCCTCTCCCCCTGACCCTACAGCAATAGCCTGGAGAGAAATGGCACGCTTCATGATAACACAGCCCAGACCTCAGCCTACATCCAGTATGAGGCTCACCTCCTATTCTCTAGGTATGGCTCAGCTCCCCACTGAGACCCCATTCTGACCCCAGACTCATACTCTTTATGTTTCCCCCCTCTCCCTCCATGTGCTTCAGTGTTCCCAAACACCAAACCCTTAGGGCTGCTCTTTTTGCCCTCAGTCCCACTCATGCTGAAGCTTCTCTTAAGCATCTTTCTTTCTTAGGTGTAGTACTTATGCATCCTAGTTGTAGGGCTTTGCTGGGCCCTGGGGGTTGGAGCTGGTGTGATGGGATATGGGGTGTGGCCATAAAGTTTGTACCAAGTCTATGTCATGTCTCATTTCTGTCTTCTCTATGTACCCCTATCTCTTTATCCATGTGCTGGCCCTACCTTCCCTGAATCCATGTCTGTGTGCTGATCATGTGCCCCTGTGTCTGTGTCATGGCTGTGACCATGTGCTTCCTGACTTGGTGTCCACGCAGTGAGTCCACTCTGCACCGCTATGAGGTTCACCCATATGGGACCCTCCCAGTGGGCCCCGGCCCTGAATTCAAAACCACTCTTAGGGTGAGAAGCTGGAGGGACCTTGGCATAAGCAGAGGGAGGGGGAGGAGTTCCTGGGCAAAGTATGGGAGGAGTCTCTCTTAGATTTCAGTGGTATTGAGGGTAAAGGGGAACGGATGAGGAAGAGTCTTTCTCTGCCTCTCACCTCTTCCCATTTCCAATCCTCCTCTTAGGTTCAGAACCTTGGCTGCTATGTGGTCAGTGGCCTCATCGTCTCAGCCCTCCTTCCAGCCGTGGCCCATGGGGGCCATTACTTCCTGTCACTGTCTCAAGTCATCACTAACAATGTGAGTCTGGGCTAGGGGCGTGTGGAACCCTGCCCTCTTGATTTGGTGGACTCACCCAGCTCCCAGCGTCCTGGGTCACTGCTCTTAGGGCTCCTCCCTCCCTGGGGGCGCCTTTCTTTCACATACCTCGCTTCGTTGAGAAGAAAGAAAGGGATCACCCAGGGAAGAACTACAAGAGTGTGGGTGGTGTGCTCCTGCTCAGCCTGGAGTGGCCGGCCTCTCACCATCAAGAGGGTCCCTCAAGTTGGATCTTCCTCTAGGCAAGCTGCACAGTGCAGAACCTGACTGAGCCCCCAGAGCCCCCTGTGCATCCAGAGGAGCTCCAGCACACAAGCTGGCTGGTATGAGTCACAAGAGGGCGAAGGAGGTGTACGGAGTGGGAATGCAGGGGGGAGCAGTAGAGTTTGGAGCCTTGGGCTGGAGAGTAGAGTGGGGAGTGAGGGATATTTCCACCCCAGCGTCCTGATGTGTCTCTCTCTTCTGGTAGAATGGGAACAATTCCCGGTGTCAGGTCATGAGGTGCCACCTTGGGCGACTGGCAAAGGGGACTGAGGTCTCTGTTGGACTACTGAGGCTGGTTCACAATGAATTTTTCCGAAGGGTAAACTTTTCCTTTTCCACTGCTTTCCCCTGCTGCTCCTATCTGGGACTTTAGCATAGCCTTTTCCAGTAGACAGACTCGTGTTCAAGTTCGAGCTTTGCCTCCTACTCACAAAGTTATTTAATTTTTCTAAGTTTCTTTCTCGTCATCTCTAAAATGGGGAAGAAAAGACCTACTTCATAGGGTTGTTGTAAAGACTAAGTGAATAATGAGATGAACTCACTAGAAGCTAGTTACTATTCTTGTATTTTCCTCCATTTTATCATATCTTATTGTTATATCAATAATCAACCGACATTATGCGGGCCTCTCACTGTCGTGTCCTCTCCCGTTGCGGAGCACAGGCTCCGGACGCACAGGCTCCGGACGCGCAGGCTCAGCGGCCATGGCTCACGGGCCCAGCCGCTCCGCGGCATGTGGGATCTTCCCGGACTGGGGCACGAACCCGTGTCCCCTGCATCGGCAGGTGGACTCTCAACCACTGCGCCACCAGGGAAGCCCCAACCAACATTTATAGGATACCTAAATTCAATCAACCCATCAAATGCCTGCTATATAAAAAGCCCTCTATTAGGTAGACACTGAGGAGAATATCCCCAACATTTAGCACCATGCCTAACTCATTGTAGTGATTTAATACATTTTTATTAAATGAATGAGTAAATAGTTGATATTACATGCAGGGTAAGCATGGAGGGTAGTGGGAAGTGATATTGTATAGTGAAAGAGATCTAGATTATCAAAGATCTTTAAAGCCAGGAAGATGAAATAGAACCTAATATGATAGGCAGTCAGGAGTCATGTGAGTTCCTGAGCAGGGAAATGACCTCTTAATTATAACAGCTGTTTAGTACTAGGGATTTATATTGTGCTTTCCCGTGTTCTGTATACTTTGAATTACACAAGATCCCTGGGATGTAGGCATCTTTCAGGGAAGTTAAGTCTGACAGGCCATCATTCCCTAAGTCTGGTTCTCTCTTTATCTCTCTTTGGTATCCTTTTTTCATTCATTTATTTATTCTTTTAACAAAGATTTATTGAGAAACTAGGGACACATAAATTACTAACACACAACCCTTGACCTCAAGGATCTTATAGTTCAGAGGTGAAAGACAGAGAAGTAAACAGAATATTATAACCTGATCCAGGGTGATGGGGGTTAGGAGGGAACACTTTCCTACTTCCCAGAGGGGATGACATCTAAAGGAAGGGTAGGCGTTAGCCAAAGAAAGAGGAGTTGAATGCATTTCAGGTAGAGCAAACAGAGTATATGAAGGGCCATAGGCTTTCCATCTGTTACCCTTCTTTTCTTTCCCCATCAGTCTCCAACCTTTTCCTCTGGTTTTGAACATCCTGGAAGTTGTGCCCCTCAGCCTCATCTTTGCCATTAGGGTTCTGAGAGCCTTATCACCTGATGATGGCTCACTTTATTTTTTTTTTGAATTTTTTTGAATTTTATTTATTTTTTTATACAGCAGATTCTTATTAGTTATCCTTTTTATACATATATTAATCAATCCCAATCTCCCAGTTCAGATGATGGCTCACTTTAAATGTCTTTCCATTCACAGGCCAAATTCAAGTCTCTGACAGTGGTCAGCACCTTCGAGCTGGGAACTGAGGAGGGCAGTGTCCTACAGCTGACTGAAGCCTCCCGTTGGAGTGAGGTGGGGCTGGAGACTGAGTCTGAGAACTGTGGAACTAGTAAGGGTGGCAGTGGCCTAAGGGCACCTGTGAGATTTTTCAGAACAGAGGTGTCTTCATTAGGCAGCAGTCAGGGAGTCAGAAGTGATAAATCAGAATGGTGGGGTCCCACTGCCTCCATTCCTACCTCAGTCTCTTTCCTTTTAGTCTTCTATTTTGCGGCTGGCTTTGCTACAATGTTGGGTGAGGCTAGCTGGGCAAAACGGTGCAAACAAAAAACAACTCTCCTTCCTATGCAGAGCCTCCTGGAGGTAATTCAGTCCCGCCCTGTCCTCATCTCCCTGTGGATCCTCATTGGCAGTGTCCTGGGAGGGCTGCTTCTGCTTGCTCTCCTTGTCTTCTGCCTTTGGAAGGTAAGCACTGCTGTCGTGGGGAGTATGGGGCATGGTGCTCATGAATTAAGGAATCCTTGATTATAGCCGGGAGAACCGGATTTGTGCTGGGCAGCTAAGCAGGCTGTGGGTGTCATGCCCAGATCTCCTTCACTGTCCTCCTCACTGTCCTCCACAAATGTTGGTTGAACTAAACTAAGCCAAATAAAAATAAATTTGAATCTCAGTTTTGGAAGCAGAACAAAATTGAAGACTTCAGATACATCTAAGGGCTGTTGGCTGGGTCCCCAGGCAGGGCATTTGGTGAAGACTCTTATCTCTTTCCCTACAGCTTGGCTTCTTTGCCCGTAAGAAAATCCCTGAGGAAGAAAAAAGAGAAGAGAAATTGGAGCAATGAATGTAGAATAAAGCCCTAGAAAGTCCTCCCTGGCAGCTTCTCCAAAAGACTTGCATAACAGCAGAGGTTTGGGGGCTCAGATGGGACAGGAAGAAGCCTCTGGACTATCTCCCCAGACCTGCAGCCTGACTTGACCTTTGAGTCATGAGGATGCTGCTGGCAAGGGATGAGGCCTTACCTCAGACGAGAAGGGCTGGCACTAAACACTCCCACCCTGTGCTTCCCTCCTTACCATCCTGGTTACAGAGCCAACACTGGGACCTTAGTGTAGGGTCCTTTTTTCCCCATCCCCAGGAATTAAGAATTTTTTGCCTAGGTCCCTGACTTCTTTCAGTTTCCCTCTACATCCTCCCTCACAATTTGGAAAGGACGAGGGTTATCTTCCTCCATTTCCCACCTCTCACCTTCCTGCCTTCTCCCCACTCCACAGGAGAGAGCTGACGTTGGCTTGAACGAAGTAAAGTCAACATCTGCTGCTTTCCTGTGGAGTCTGGTGATTCAGAGGGCCGGATGGGGAGAGTCAACAGGAAAAAAGGAGGGAGGAGAAAAAGCCACAAGAGACATTCTGTACAATTCCAAGGAACAGAGAAGCCTTTAGACAGGCAACTGCCATCCCCCTGAAACCTGAGACTTTCGTGGTGCACTCGCCCGCCCTCAGGTGCTGGTGAAACGGAGCTGCCCCAGGCCTTCTGGGCAAGGGTTTCCCAACTCTCCAGCCTTCCCTGGGAGCAAAGCCAGAGCTGGGTGCCCGATTCTCTGGAGCCAGGGGCCCCCACGTGGCTAGAGCTGGAATAACAGAGAAGACTGGATACCCTAGGCAGTCTTCTCCTCTCTCAGGCCTCACACACTCATGAGCCCTCCTTGGAGCCTCCTTATAGAAACTAGAGAGAAGGGAGTTGATGGTGGAACCCTTTCACCTTACTAGACTTGGGAAGCAGCAGCCCCATGGGGTCTGAATTAAGGAAGAAGCTGAAGTAGGTTGCAAAAGGTCTCTGGGAAGCAAGCCCTTACTTACTTGGCACTGTTTATATAGCACAAATATCTCCTAGGAAATGTTTCTGGGGCATCTCCAGTCATACCTTGTAGGGCTTCTCTGGTACAATCAGTTGGACAGCCCTTGCTTGATGTTTACTGGAAATTCTCAAGTTAGTTTCTATCTCTGGACCACCCCACCACCTGACTCCCATTTTTTGGTCATGGCCAGTAAAGAGAAGTGGATTCTCATTGACAACTGGGTAACATACAGTTCTCTGTAATCAAGACTTTGGACACCAAAGTTAGTTACTGGTCTCCAGAGGGCAGCTCTGACAGCCATTTGAAGAATCAGCACCCATTCAGAGCTGAGAAGAGAGGGGACCCGATTGGGCAGTTGACTAGCCGCCACAGACTCTGTCCTCCAGGGCTGTTCTTGAGATCTGGTCACAGTGTTTATTTTGGCATGTCTCTGGCCTTTTGCAGACAGCATTGTCTCTGTTTCCTAGCAGGGTAGACAGTATATCAGATGGTCAGAACAAATAAAGTTCAGTGTCAAATGACTTCTGGCTCTCTTTGAGTTCCCTGGGATATAGACTGCTCACAAACGGTGAGAGGTGGAGTCTCGGTTTACCTTGAGACCTTATACAATTGAGTCCCTGGAAGGCAAGGTTATGAAGTATTGAAATGTTTTCTGTGACTCTCCCACTGGAGATGTACTCTAGCCTCCTGCAATCCTCACCTACTTAAATGAGCGCAGAGTGTAAAATGTGTAGGTTCGGTAAACACATAGGCCTATACTGAAATCCCAGGCCTGCCATTTATGAGCTAAGTGGCTTTGGGCAAGTCATAACTACCCTGAGGCTCAGATAAAAAGCTGTGTAGAGCAGTGGTTAAGAATGAAGACAGACTTGGGTTTAAATCTAAGCTCTACCACTTAAATCCTGCTTGACCTTGAACAGATTTAACTTCTCAATGTCTTGACTTTCTTGACTTTAAACTTATTAGGGTTGTGAGGACTAAATGAGATGATTCAAGTAAAGTGAACATATAGTAAGTACTTAATAAATGGTAACTATTGTTATAGTTACCTGGCCTATTAGGCTGGGACAACCATTCTGTGCCAAGCTGGTGAGTTATTTTGTGGCAGGAGGATCCATGGTGGCCCTTAGTACAATTCATATAGGCTATAGTTTGATCAACATTTATGCAGCACACTTGTTTCTGGGGCAAGGACTGAGGCCATGGTTATGTTGACAGATTTCCCCTCTTTATCCCCAGTCAGCCTGCAAAGGGAGATGGGTATCCTTGAGGACTGGTTCATCTAATTCTCTCTCCACATGATTAAAAAAGCACTCTTAATATTTTTCTCCACCTAAAGATCCCTCTCTTCTCTCTTCCTCAGCGCCAGAATGGGACTTTCTCTAACCCCAACCTGTTCTTCAAAAAGCCTGTTACCTCTTTCTTCCTTTGAAGCAGAGCCAGTTTGAGAAGCAACTGTAGAAACACCAGGCTCTCCTCAGACACACAGGTGTTGCTTTCTTCTCATCGTTGCTCCTTTGTTCCTTTATTCATTCTTTTGTTCATTCACTCATCAGACATTAAGCACCTAATATGTGCTAGGCAATTTGAATAATATAAAATGCAACTCCTACCATCAAAGAGCCCAGTCTAGTAGGGGAAACAAACATGTAAACATATAATGGAAAATACAGAGAGCTGGTCGCTAGACGACATATCAGTATTAGAAATGTGTCGCACACAAGAGGCACACTTTTTTAGGTGAGGTTGGAGGGACTTTAAAAGTTTACAGAAAAAAAAAAAGTCTTGAGGGGCCACCAAGTGTGAGAGGAGGCATTCCAGGGAGGATTAATCACCAGTTGGGAAGGGAACTGTAGTAGATTGGAGCAGCCTGAGCATTAGACTGTTTGTGAAAGTAGTGAGAGATGAGACTTGAACAGGCAGAGTGCAGCTCCTGATGAGCCTAGTAAACTACGTTAAGAACTCTGACCTTTATCCTGTAGGCTTTCACATGCATTTGAGTGTGCTCTCTCTGGCTGAAGGGAGGAGAAAAGAGAGACGGGTAGACTAACTGTTCAAGCACGAATTTCTGAGAATCTGAATTTAAAGGGCAGTGGAAATAATGAAGACGGTTTTGTGCGTATTTTTGTGGAAGGGAATGCTTAGAATAAAAAAAATCGCTCCTCTCCCTGTGCCCTTTACTAACGTAGAGGTGCGCTGGGATATTAGGCCTGGTCCCCTTTCTCCACGTTGCGGTGGGTCGTGCATCATCCACGCTCAGTCCTTTGCTCGGCACTACAATCTCCTCCCGTTTCCAAACTGCTCTCTTCAAATCCTTCTTTGTGCCCGGGTTTTTGGCCGCGGAATGGGGGGACGAAGCAGAGGTAACTAAGTCGGCAAATATCTCTGGATATAATCAAATCTTCGTCACCAGTGGTTAAATGCGACAGTTTCTAAGAGGCGTGCACACCGGGAGACTCCTGCGGCTGCGCTCCGGGGGACGGGGCTGAGGCGGGGCTTGGGGTGGAGCCGCAGCCTGGAACTGCGGGGAGGGGCGGGGCGGGGCGGGACAGGGGGAGGAGTTTTAGCCGGATCCCGGGTCTGGGGACCTGAGGTCCCTTTTACGATTGAGCAGGTTGGAGCTGGGGGCGGGTTCGGTTTGGGAGGGTGAGGTTTTGAGACCAAGCCCAGGCGGAGACTGCAGGATTTTTGTCTCCGCAACGGCCGAGTGAGGCTGGGCCAGGGGCGGAGTGTTAAGACCAGCCCTCGGATTCTTGCCTCTGATTGAACGGGGTGGCCCCCCCTGGGGCGGGTCCCGGTTTGCTTTTGACAGCTCTCTTACACAGCTGCAGACGAGTCCGGTGGGTTCAGGAACCTGTGACCCCGCTCTCCGCGCGTCCCCGTCCCCCCGTGGCCCCGGCCCCGGCCATGAAGCGCATCTTCTCCTGCTCCAGCTCACAGGTGGCGGTATGTGCTACAATGTCTGGGAGGATGGGCATGGGGCTGGGGTCCAAGCCCTGTGGTGACAGAAGTCCTGAGTCCCATCTCCACGCACCGTCGCCTTTTCTCTTTATCGGTCTTTCTAGCTCTTTCGCTCCCGCAGTGCAGCCCTCCCGCCCTGCCTTCCTCAAGACCCTGTCTCCCACAAGGTCCTTTCCCTTGGCCCTTTCTTGTCCTCCAAGCATCTACACCCCCAACTAATGATATGTTTCCGGCAGCCCCTGCCGCCTCCCAAAGGCTATGTTCTCTACTTCTTCTCTGTTTCCCAGTACTGAACTACCTTCAAGTATCTGTCCTATCCCCAGCCCCTGCTCAGCCCCAAGCCCCTTTCTGTCTGCCAAGTACTGCCCCACGCCCCATTTACCAGGCCTGCCTTGTCCTCACAAGCCTGCCCTCCTATATGGCCTAATCCTTGCTCTCAGTCCAGCAAGTACTTCCAGCCCCG
Organism: Pseudorca crassidens; assembly: GCF_039906515.1. Lineage (NCBI taxonomy): Eukaryota > Metazoa > Chordata > Mammalia > Artiodactyla > Delphinidae > Pseudorca > Pseudorca crassidens. Next base: position 106,965,275 of record NC_090297.1, on the reverse strand, counting down.
TGCTTTCCCCTAGCACTTCCTCATAGAGTCTTCTCTGTCCTTGCCCCCATCTCACCCCATGCCACTTCCACTTCCATTCTCTCATCAGCACCACTGGCTCTCAGACATCACTCCAAACCTCTTTCCAGTCGGTGCTCTGACAGCAGCAGCCTTCTCCTGTTCTCCCCTTCAAGCTCTGCTCCTCTCTGTCCAGTGGCTGTTCAACTCCCCGACCTCCTTCTGCCTGCTCTCTGCGGGTTAATCTTGCAGTCCGGCCTGGCCGGCCCAACAGGCATTGCCAGAGGAGGACAGTTGCCTGGCTGCTCCCCAAGGAATGGGTAAATTGCCTGCAGAATCCACTCTGGCCAGTTCACTGCAGTGCCTGGTCATCATACTGGTTTTTGGGCCACTCAAGGCCTTCTGCCTGCTTCTCCCCATAATCTTCCTTCATTCTAGACCCTCACCCAGTTGTTTAGGGCCTATACTCTCTGCTTCCTTTGACTGAGCCGGGGAACGGTAATGGTGAGAGGCGAAGAGGATAAAATGGATTCACTCTGAGAGTTCCCAGTAGAAGTCACTGTCCTCCCCATGTTCTCCCAGAACAAAACACAGGGAGGAAGACTACGGAAGGGAGTGGCTAAGGGAGGGTATAGCTTCTTCTTCTCTGAAGATCTCTTACAGAGAGACCCCCTATCTAGGGATGAAATTTTGTGTGGAGACTGGGATGACAGTTCATTTTGAAGTGAAGTAGCCAACTACCTGTAGTAATATTGCTTAGCCTAACTTGCCTTTGTGGTGTCATTCATTGAGCAAACGTGAGAAATGCTCAGCTCACCCTGCATGGGCAGGCCACAGAAGCCTGGAAGTGACCTACGAGGCAAGAGTAGGAACTCTGTTGAGGCCTGTTCTCATCCCACTTAATGTTTGCTTCCCCACTTAGTTTCCACACATTAATCAACCAATCAAAAGGCATTTACTGAATGACTACTAAAGGTACCAGAAACTGAGGCTATCCAGAATGTCTTAACTCAGGATGATTTTCTTATTCACATGGACTCTTTCTTAGTTACTGAAAGTCCTCCACATTGCCCTGCCCTTTCAGGTTTGTGGAGTCTGCCTGCTCCTTAGGAATGGGGAAACTATCTCATTCATCCTGATTCTCCAGTTGTTGGTCAATACCTACTTTCCAGGATGCTGGGATGAACAATGGGCTGAATGTTGGAATTCTAAAGCATTCCTCTGTCCTTCCTCATCCCAGCTCTACAGAGGTTTGGCCATGAAGAATTTCTACCCATTCTAAACTCTTCTGAGTACAAGATTATAGGTAGTAAATTAGGTGAATTTAGAACTACTTAGCTGGAAAGAAATGTGTTTCCTCAGTCAGGGTATGGATCCAACGAGATTGAAAATAGACCAGTTTAAGCTGTAAATTGTTTCCTCTTGAAACTTCCCCACACTTCTCATGATAAATTTCTCCACTCCCTGGGTGGCTAACCGCTCTGAACCAGTTTGTCAGAGAAATAGTGTGACAGCCTTCCTGACCACTCCCAAAGCCTGGCTTCCCAGTCATGGCAGAAGATTGCCCCTTTCCATCCCGCTCCCACCCCTGGATCCAGATTGCACCCTCAGATTGAGATAAGGACTGAAGGATCTGTGATCATTTAAAAATTAATCTAAGTCATCCAGAATACATATAGGAAGTTTAAGAAACAAAAAAACAAAAGCCAGCTCCTATAATCTCATTTTGATCTAGTCAAGTAGAGGATACCTTTGAGGGTGTCTTACATAGGCAGCTTACTCTGCGTATGTAGGAAGTAAGTCAGAAAATAGCTTTAAACAGTAGGCACTGGATCAGCTTAGAGGAATGTCAGTTGCATTTTAAAAATTGAGAGACAGCTCCTGGTTCCTCCAGGACAGCATTTCCATTTCCATTCACCTGTCCTACAGAGGTACCCACTCTCTCTGCTGTTTCTCTCTCTACTGTTGGTGTGTTCCACCTTGATAGGACGGTCATAGACACATGGCCAGAGATAAGCAGAGGCTGCAATTACTTCTACAAAGCCACCCCCCCCACCCCCAATCCTACGGGAGATACAAAGCTTATCCTTGTTTTGAGTCTGCTGATTAATTTGGTGATTGCTCCCTTGAGGCTGTGATGAACAATAGACTGGATCTTGAAATTCGGAAGCATCCCTCTGCTCTTTTTTTTTTTTTTTTTTTGTACTTGCCATGTGGCCATGCGGGATCTTAGTTCCCCTACAAGGGATCGAACCCGTGCCCCCTGCATTGGGAGTGTAGAGTTTTAACCACTGGACTGCCAGGGAAGTTCCCCTCTGTTCTTCTTCACCCTAGCTCTGCAGAGGTTTGGCTGTGAAGAATTTCTACCTATACTAAATTCTTCTTGGTATAACAAAATTATAGGAAGTAAATTGGGTGGATTTAGAACTATCTAGCTGGAAAGAGAATTATCTACCTTGCTAAGAAGCACCTTTACTATCTATACAGCTTGACTGTCATACATTACCCGATATGATCAAGATCCCTTCCTCCCACTCCCCTGGATGGAGAATTCTGAGCCCAGGAACACCCAAAATGTGCCAAGCAAGGCTAGGAAGGCTGGGGATTAGGGCTAACATTTATTGTGTACCTTAACTACGTGACAGACAGTTCTAGGTGCTTTATATAGTGTTATTTTATTAGCAAACTGAGGTTCAAAAAAGTTTTACATGCCTCAATTCACAAGGATAGAAAGTGTTAGAATCAGGATTTTAAATAGAGAACTTCAGATTGAGGTCAGCTGATGGTGGCGTCCTGTGGTGGAGGTGTAGTTCTAGCTGTCTGCTTTTTCTGAGGGTGATATGGCCCCCCATGGGGCATTGGATAACGTGTTATTACATCTCAGTCTGTTGGTATGTGGAGCAGTCATTTTGCTTATTATGTCCTTTGAGAATTAACCTGTTTGGAGACTCTTCTCCTTGTACAGAGTAGTGTCTGAAGGTGGGTGGTTTTACCCTGGAGGCGGTCTTAGACTGTTTATTTGAAAATAAGTAAACCTTCCATAGCTCCGTAGTAAATGGCCTGGTGGTGAGAACTAGAATAGGGCATCTGATGGCCTGGGTTCTAATCTCAATTTTACCACTATTTTGTGGTGTGACCCTGGACAGTTATCTAACCTCAGTGTGCTTCAGTTTCTTTTCTGTCAACTAGATAAAATAATATCAGCCCTAACTACTTTCTAGGGGTGTTGAGAGGGTAATTGAAATAGCACTTAAAAGGGCTACGAGGAATTACCTCACGAGTATTACCTCAGAATCCATCTACCTTAGATAATTGTATGGTTTAGGCATTTAAAGTCTTTCCTGTTCTTGATTAATAATTTGCCCTGGCTATGTATCTGAAAATGAGTTGGCTTCCATAGACCCCTTTTTTCCCCACCTTCTCCTATAGCCTCTTCTTGTTGCAATTACACCTCATAAAATGCAATGTGCCGCCACCAGTCCCCCACTGCTTCCTGTTTTTTTATAAGGATGCCATACACTTGTATAGCTTTTTACAGTTTACAGAGAGATTTTATATACGTTAGCTCATTTAATACAGCATGATGAGGTAGTTATTATTTTCCTCATTTTATAGATGAGGAAACAGATTAGAGGTGTTCAATGACTTACTCTAGGTAGCTGAAGTATGTGAATTACTGAAGTAGCTGAACAAGGCCGTGAACTTAGGCCTGCTGACAAATATTCACCTAGGGCCCTTTTCACCATTCCACAGATTTTTGCATCCTTTCTTCCTTTCCTTTCCTTTCCTCTCTGGACCAAACCAGGCTTTTCCGTGCTTTCAGCACTGGGTGTTTTTACACAGCTCTTTCATGTTCTGTGATACTTCAATTATTGTAATTACCCCACCACCTGAAAAAGTCAAGCTGGCATGGTAGAACAATGCGTGCCCAGGTATGGCTGTTGTCTGGGACAGCTGCTCCCTGCCAGGAGAATGAGGACGGAGGGAAGGGTGGAGGAGGGGAGCTGCCTCCTCAAGCCGAGCTAGAAACCTGTCTTTGCCTTTCGGTTGTTGTTGCCATGGAAGGGGAAGAAGGACTAGCCTGAGGGCATAGGCATGAGAAGGGAAAACGAAAACTCTGTACTTCTGCTCCTAGTTTTGGGCTCCAAAGCCAATGGGTAGAGATGCTATGGATAGGTATTTGGACTCCTAGCTATGACCCAAAGCCAGGTGCCTTGATTTCTCAAATATCTGAGAACAAAGAAACAGAGGAGCACGGGGCTTGGGGCATTGAGAGGCAAGGTGAACTCAGTCCAGAGTGGTCAGTTTGGTTCAGTTTGCTCCAGCAAGACTTAAAGAGCAAAAGGGAAAGGAATCATGGCTACGATTGCTAGGAGGTTGTGCACCTAACAACAATAATCATAATGCTGATAAAAAGACACTTGAGGGCCGCGGAGCGGCTGGGCCCGTGAGCCATGGCCGCTGAGTCTGCGCGTCTGGAGCCTGTGCTCCGCAACGGGAGAGGCCACAACAGTGAGAGGCCTGCGTACCGGGAAAAAAAAAAAAAAAGACATTTGAATTACTATGCATTCAGTCCTCAAAAATGATTTTTAATTCAGTAGTCCAAGCACCTTTTGGTCCAGGGCTGGCAAAAACGGGCAGTAGTCCCCAGTGGCATATGAGTTGGTGACTATTTAACTGGCCCACCTAGAAGGACTAAATGATCTAGACTGAGCGACTTGTGGAACACTGAAAGGATCTCAGGGATGTCCCTTTTCCCTTGTTTGGCATCCTAAACACGTTCTTCTTTTCTTTCTCCACTCTACCCCCGCCTCTTATATTCACGCAATCTGTGGCTCTGGACCAGGTGGAGAGATGGAACCGCCGTGATCAGAAGCTTCTGGAGGCAGTGCAGCGGGGGGACATGGGATGTGTGGCTGCCCTGGCCTCCAGGAAATCTGCCCAACCCACCAAGCTAGACTCGAACGGCCAGTCCCCGTAAGTAAGCCTTCTTGATCCTCACCCTTGGTATGTGGCTCTCTTTAAAAACCCAAACCCCAGTATGATGTAAGACCAGGAAATGCCTACAACGTCAGAGCCCTTTTTTGTCTTCATTAGCAAGTATATCAATAAATCTTTGCTACATATCAAGTGCTGCACAAAGTGGGGGAAGAAGATATTGTCCCTGAGGTCCACACACCTCATGACCCACATCAACAAAATTGACCAAAAAAGGACATAAAGCCCATGAAACAAATGGAAAACTGAAACATACACTAAATAGAGTATTTCTTCATTGTACAAATAGGAGGGTGTGTATGCTTGAGAAATTAGGAGTGCAGTGGTGGCCATGAGAGTCATGTGGCTAGAAGGAGTGATTAGAACAAGAGGGATATTAGCCCTTGTCTCTTCCCAAGTCAGCCTGCAAATGTCCAGCCCTCTGCTCTGGCCCACTCTGTAACACTTCCAGTCTGCTAAGTGTCCTGTGCTGAGTTACAGGTAATTATGTGTTCCCTGGACGCCCCTGCAGTACTCTGAGATTGCTTGAGACCTGTAGCTCTTATTCCTACCTTTGCTCCCAGCCTCCTCTGAAGTTTTAACAGTAGGCCATTTATATAGGCTTCTCTTTCTCAGAAAGTCAGGCTACGGGAGCTTCCCTCTCTGCTTTTGGGATTGGCTTCGGGGTGACGGAGCTTAGTAGGCAGTGCTTATTAAGGTTCTCCCATTCCTCATCCCCTGGTCCCTTCATCCTTCTGCCTCTCGGCGTTGATTCTGGCAGGTTTCATCTGGCAGCCTCCAAAGGCCTGACAGAATGTCTGACTGTACTACTTGCAAATGGGGCTGACATCAACAGCAAGAATGAGGATGGTGAGTTAGACTAAAGCACTGGGTCATGCTGCTTGCTTTTCCCTTTACAGCAGCAGTCGGGGGGTGGGCGGCCAGTGCTGGGCCCTGCTGGGGGTTCCAACTGTAGCCCTCCTGCTTCTCTCCTCATAAGTTCTGGCCAGTCTCCTTCCAGGGGTTCCGCTCCCTGCAAGCTGGGCCTACCTCACCCCCATTCCCACCTCCACCGCAGGTACCAGGCACTTGGGGAACAGGAATTTCTGGCCCCATGTGGCTGAGAGCCTCTCTCTCTAATCTCCCTCTGATTATATGTGAGTCTCTTGCCTTCCCTCCCTGTGAGTCATCGGTATGCATGGGGCCACCCACGCTCCCTCTCCCCTTCTTTCGCTTCCCAGGGAGCACCGCCCTGCACTCGGCCACTATTTCCTGCCAGCCACAATGTGTCAAGGTCCTGCTGCAGGTAAGAGCAACCTCTGATACTACTCCTGTGAAAGGAAGAAGAGGACCCGGAGATGCCTTACTCTGTCTTGTACTCACAAGCAATATTTGGTCAAATGTACCCCTCTCATTCCCAATAAGAGAGCTAGTAATCACTTATTCATTAGTTCGCCAACATTTGTTTAACACCTGCTATGTGCAGACACCCTGCTTAATGCTGCCCTTGAGGGCATGTCGTAAAGCAGCGTTGCCAGGGACTGACTGCCAGTCAGTTAATATGCATGTATTGAGCTCAGCCACTGGCAGAGGCACTGCAGAGACTAACTGCTGTGATGATGGGCTGGTGGAAGGATGGCAGAGGTGTTCGCATTAAACCCAAGGCCTGCTGTCTGTTTTGAGGAGTTTGTGGTGTAGGAGTACAAAGAGAAATATACATGTGAAATGACATATGGACAGTTCAGAAATAAGTCTCCCAAAGTTCAAAGGCACAGTTCAACAGGCCACTGTGCAAATGGATGTTCTGCTTTGTTCTTCCTGGCCCTTTCCAAGTTTCCCAGTTATGATCCTAAAATACCAGACATAGACTCAGGTGTCATTTTCCCCAACATGTTTATTTACCTATAATATGATTTTTCTTAGGCGCTAGGTTTATGAACCAGGGCTGAAATTCAAGGCTGCCTATCACCTGCAAGGAATAAATTGGACTTGCCTAGTAGGTAGCCAAAGTCATGGCCCTCCTGCCCCTCCCCACAGTACTGTGAAAGCTGGTGACCCAACAGGGGGTTATGGGATGAGAATGTTAACACCACGCTCCATGCTGCTTCCCTTTGTGGCTGTTTGCAGCATGGTGCCAATGAAGATGCTGTAGATGTGGAAAATCGTACTCCATTACACTGGGCAGGTGTGTGCCAGGGGACTGGTGGGAAACAGGGCTGCAGGGACCAGAGGATGGGGAGGGAGGGGGGGATAACATTTGGCGGGAAGAGCAGGCCAGAGCTGACTGCTGAAATGGTCGGAGGGAATGCTGCGTCATGGTCTGACTAGGTGTCCTTCCTGCTTCCCCTTAACCCGATCATCCCGCAACCCTCCGTAGCCTTCTCTGGCTGTGCCTCAAGTGTGCTCCTCCTGTGTGATCACGAAGCCTTCCTGGATGTCCTGGATAATGTGAGTGTCAGCTGGGCAGCTGGGCAGGGCCCTACATGGGGAGACTGCTGCTTTCTCTGAACTTAATTAGCCAAGTTCCATGACCAGGGGTTGTGTAGCACCACCTCCTCTTCCTTCTCCCCATGCCCTTCCTCCTCTTCCACACAGAGAGGTTAAGGCTTATCTTCTGGAGAGCTTCTAACCCTCTGAGAAGGAGTATTTAGCCCCAGGATTGGGGCTTTTTCCTGGAGAGGTGCGGGAACAGGAGAGTTGGTTGCATTGTGTCAAAGCCCTGGTTCCCCCGGTTCCTCGTGAACCCCCTTCCCACAATCTGTGCAGGATGGACGTACACCCCTGATGATTGCATCGCTGGGTGGTCATGCAGCTATCTGCTCACAGCTACTGCAGAGAGGCGCCCGGGTTAATGTCACTGACAAGAATGACAAGTGAGCCTTCCCCGTCTTCCTACCCCAAATCCCGACCCTGACCAATATAGAAAGGAGCCACTGGGCAAAGTGTGTGTGTGTCTGTGTGTGTGTGTGTGTGTGTGTGTGTGTGTGTGTGTGTGTGTGTGTGTATTGGGGAAGAAGGCAGGTTGGTCTCTGTTTTCTTGGGAACCTCTCTTCTTCGCAGTGGTGGTTCAGAAGAGCACTGCTTGTTGCTTCACTGTTTTCCTCTTGGTGAGTTGAGAACGTTTTCCTTATACTTTCCTATGCTGTTGCTGACACTGCCATCTTCCTAGCATAGGTGACTCTGGAAGTAGAATCAATACCTCTGGATCCACTAGTTTAATTTACTGGTTTTCGAACTATCTTCTAAGCAATGGAATACTTTTTCCCCAGTAAAGAATTTATGCAGAACCTCAATATATAAAGCAGATGGAAGTGGAGCCCTTCCAATTGGCCCCCTGCTTTCTGATGCTACAGCTCCAAGGAATGACATTTGAAAAGTTCTGGTCTGGCCTCATGCTTTGTCACTGGCTGGTGTTGGTCTGTGGTTCTCCTGACCACACTGAGTGAGAGCTGACCTTGTGAGTGGATTTTTTGAAACCAGGACTCCTGGGTTCCATGAGAAAAGCTTATGCTCAGATTTGTCCCAACCCATAGATCGGCTCTGATCCTGGCCTGTGAAAAAGGCAGCACTGAGGTGGCTGAACTGCTCCTGAGCTATGGAGCAGATGCAGGGGCGGTGGACAGCACAGGGCATGATGCTTTGCATTATGCTGTACGCACACAAGACAAGATGCTGTGGAGGCTGCTGCGGCAGACCCTGAACCGGCAGGGACGGGGAGGTAAAGCCAATACCCTTTTGTAACTTCAAGATGCTCCTCGATAGCCTTAGAATCAGAGAAGCGTCTTAGAATCCCATTTGTTTCCATGGCAATAATAATTGTCACTTTAGTTGAGAGTTTACTTATTTACTGCTGCTGCTATGAGATGACTCCAAATTCCCAAAAGCACAGTCACAAAATTCTTCAAAGCAGCCTTGTCTCTCACTGAAGGCAACTCTGGCTAGTACTATTGCTAGCATTTACGAGTTGCAATTGTACATCTATTTATGTGATTTGGTGGTCAATCTCTCTCTCTCCCCTACTAGACTGTAACCCCCTCAGATGACAGGCCATCTCTGTTTTGCTCACCATTGAGGTCCTGGTGCCTATAACAGTGCCTGGCACAGTGTCCAATAAATAAGTGAGTGAATGAAATGAATGAGCTGGCATATCTCTGAGATAGGCAATGAAGGTTGCTGGACAGCTAGGGATCCATCAGATAGGGGTGGCTTTCCCTATTCGACATGTGTGGTAAAGGATTAACACTGAGGGGCCACTCCTTTCAGAGAAAGTCTGAAGGCAGAGTGTGGGCTAGAAGCACGTGGGCCCTGTCTCCTCTCTCATTTTCCCCATGTCTTTTCATACAGGTCAGGAGTTAGTTCAACACCCAGATCTTGCATCCCAGGTAAGACCCTAAGTGCCTTCTCCTTTCGCTTCTGACCCACCCCAGGCTTTCCTGCTGGGATATCTCCCAGGCAGTGATCACCGGGGCATCGAGACAATCTAAGAGAAGAAAGGCCCTCTTGGGCTAGCTGCCTGGGTTTACTTCACTGCTCCTTTTTCTCCATAGGCCTCCCCATCTGAGCCTCAGGTGGGTTCTCCACCTAAGAGCCCATGGAGAGCAGAGCCTGAGGAGGAGCAGGAGGAAGAAGAGGATGAAGATCCCTGTTCAGAGGAGTGGAAGTGGAAGTACGAAGAGGAGCAGAGGAAAGTTTCCCAGTTGGAGCAGGAGCTGCTGCGAAATACGAAAGAGCGTAAGGCTCAATCTGCAGCTTATCTGGGCCTGGAGAGCCAGATTCAAGAACAGGTTCGGGAGCTGGGGCTCCTCCTATCACAAGAGCCCGGAACTCCGGGAGACCTGCGCTCTAGTCTCCGGCCTGGAGGAGATGGCATGGAGCAGGGTTGTACCCTCGACCTGCTGGCTAAGTGCGTACAAGAGCTAAAGAAGCAGCAACAGTCAGCAGCCGCAGCTGCAGCAAAGCCAGTATTAGCTTCCAAGAAGGCTGAGGATTCAGCTGGAGGGGTGATCCAGTATGACGCCCATGGAAGGTCCCAACCAGAACAGGAGCCACCCCACAGCCCAAGGTCTGAGACCATTGGGAGATCCACAGGACAGCAACCGACCGCCAATGGTGGGCAGGCCCTCAGCCCTGATCACACTGACCAACTGCATGCTGGCCAGAAGCCGAGGCCCCAGGCCCCAGGGGCTGAACCAACAGGCACAGTGGCTGAACCACTGCACACAGCAGCCATGAACCAGCTCCTGCTACAGCTGAGGGAGGAACTGGCTGCGGTGTGGCGAGAAAAGGATGCAGCCCGGGGGGCTTTATCAAGACCAGACCTGGAGGGAGCTGTGGGGACGTCCCGGGCTGAGGCTGCAGCAGCAGCCTGGGAGAAGATGGAGGCCAGGTTGGAGCAGGTGCTGGTGAGGCTGGATCGGGCAAAAGCAGGATTACAGATGAAACCTGAGGCCCCTGCCCAGGAGCCCAGAGAGGGATCCCCAAAGGCAGGCCCAGGGGCCATCACCAAAGAGGGTGAAGGGAAGGAGGAAGGGACTCCTGGGGCCTGGGGAGAGCCTCTAGGGATGCCTGGAGGGGAACAGATGCCAGGAGGCCGCCTGGCGGAGGGACAGCTGGAGAAGGAGGTGTCAGCACTGAGGCTGAGCGACAGTAACTTGCTGCAGGAGTTGGGGGAGCTGGGCCAGGAGCGGCAGTGGTTGCAGGGGGAGCTGCCGTCCCTGAGCCAGCGGCTACAACGGGAGTGCATGCCCAAGCCAGAGGCGCAGGTCCAGCTACAGCGGGAGTGCGTGCCCAAGCCAGAGGTGCAGGTCCAGCTACAGCAGTTGCAGTGGAGCATGGGGCTGCTGACAGATGAACTGGCCCTGGAGAAGGAGGCCACCGAGAAGTTGCGGAAGCGCCTGGCCTCCCAGAGCAGAGGCCTCCGGGGACTGTGGGACTGCCTGCCCCCAGACTTGGTGGGCAGGGGGAGCGCACGGTGCCCAGCGGCCGATCGCCTGGAGGAGCTGCAGGCCTGCGTCAGCGCCCTGGTGGCCAGGCACCGCGAGGCCCAGCAGGTGCTGGCTCGGCTAGAAGAGGAAAACCAGCAGCTGCGGGGCTTCCCTGCCCGATGTGGGGAACCGGGCGCCTCCTCAGAGGCCTCAGCGTCCCCCCAAGTTGAAGCTCTGGAGCAAGACCTGGGGAAGCTGGAGGAAGAGCTGCGGGCGGTTCAGGCCACGATGAGCGGGAAGAGCCAGGAGATCAGGAAGCTGAAGCAGCTGCTCTACCAAGCCACGGAGGAAGTGGCTGAGCTGAGGGCCCGGGAGGCGGCCGGTCTGCAGCAGCACGAGCAAACTCGGGGCTCACTGGTGGCCCAGGCCCGGGCTTGGGGCCGGGAGTTAAAGGCCCTGCTGGAAAAGTATAATACGGCCTGCAGGGAGATGGGACGGCTGCGGGAGGCGGTGGCCGAGGAGCGGCACAGGAGCGGGGACCTGGCCGCGCGTGCGGCGGGGCAGGAGCGCCAGGCCAGCGAGCTGCGCGGGCGGTCTGAGCAGTTGGAGAAAACGGCGGAGCTGCTGAAAGAGAAGGTGGAGCATCTCATCGGGGCTGGCCGGGACAAGGAGGCCAAGGTGAGCAGACCGGGTAGCCGAAGGGAGCATCAGGGCAGGTTTGTGTGTTTAGGATTGGCTGACCGGAATCTATCTTTGGTTCGTCCGATTAATACCCCAAACAGAACACCAGTCATTTGCAAGGACTGCAATATGTTCTCCTGGGTCTGAGGGGGTCTGGGATTGAGATTGGAGGTGAGGTAAGTTATAAATACAAGAGAGAAGGGGGTTTAGGTATTAGAATTTGGGACGCAGGGTTCAGAAGCAGTGTGGTCAGGGCTACCACCATTGGGGTACTATGGTTTAGTCGGCATTTTGACTTAGGTAATGTATTAACCTGCGAAGACAGCGGATGCTGTGGTGAGTCGCTGTGGTTTTGCTAGGGTTCTGAGGAGGTGCCTGGGCTAGGGGTTGCTGACGGGTTAAGAGAAGTAGACTAGACTGTAGTTCCTTTCTCCCCTCCCACTTCAGTCAGAGTGGGCTCTACAAAAGATTTCCATTGGCAAAGAGGGTGCCAATGCAGAGAAAAACAAAAGTTTGAAAACCATTGTGTTAGATACCCGAGTTTCCTAATGATTGCTCCAAAGGTGAATGAATATAAGTCTACAGGCTTCCAACAGACATGTTTTACAAATTCAAAAACATCAATTTACAAATGAATTTAGTAATTGTAGAACTACCTGTGCAGTGAGTGAATTCAGACTTATCAAAGTTTGTGTACATGATCAAATTTGGAAGGATTAAAAAATATAGGGAATATATATTTTACAGACTATAAAGGACATAAAAATAGAAGGAATGTTATACAGAATAGGAATCAGTGTGGGGTGGGGCTAATTAAAGAAAGGAATTTTCTGTTGGTGTTGAAGGGGAAGATAAAAGTAGACAAATGAGCAAAAAAAATAGTGTAGTGGGCTCCGAACTGAGGTTGTCTGCATTTGAATTTCAATTTCAAAACGAACTGATTGGGAATTCCCTGGCGGTCCAGTGGTTAGGACTCCTGGCTTCCACTGCAGGTGGCCTGGGTTTGATCCCTGGTCGGGGAACTAAGATCCCACAAGCTGCACGGTGTGGCCAAAAAAAAAAAAAAACAAAAAAACCAAAACTGATTGATCTTGGGTGAGTTATCTAAGCCTCAGTTTTCTCATCTATAAAATGCGGATAATAACAGAGTTGTTGTGAGGATTACATTAAATAAGACATTATATTTAAAATAGGACAATTTTTGGTAAATGGCTGGTACTCAGTAGAAGTTAGCTAGTTTTATTATTCCTACTACCACTATTCCTATTACTGCTGGTTATCATTAACTGCATTTGTACCTCAGTCTCACAAACCACAGAAACTCATCTCCATTTCCCTCAGTGGTCAGTAGGTCAAAGTAGGTCAGGATCCAGTACAGAGTTAAGAGTGTGTCCCATGAATTCAAAGAGATCTTGGTTCAAATTATGATTTCATCACTTATTAGCTGTATGATTTTGACAAATTACTTAACTCAGCCACCTTATCTACAAAATGTGAATAATAATACTTCCCTCAGAGAAGGATTGTTCTTCTCAGAACAGAAGAAGAGCTGTTTTGAGTATTAAGTGGGACAATGTGTGTAAAAGTATCTGGCAGATATTAACTACCCAATAAAAGGAAACTCACCTTGACTTTGGGTGGTGTTGGGGTGGGAAATGACTGGGGCCTCATTGGTTCCTTTTCTTTCCTTTGACCTCAGATCAAGGAATTGTTGAAGAAGCTGGAGCAGCTTTCAGAGGAGATTCTAGTAGTTCGGGGAGAAAATGCTCATCTTGCCCGACAGCTGCAGGTATGTCTGGCTCTCGGAGGAATGGACACTGCTAGAGAAGAGGGTGCACAGTGGAAGTGATGTACCTGTGGGAGAGATTCTGGGGATTCCAGAGGCCTGGCTAGGCAGTGGTCTAGGCTGAGCCAGTGATGGGCCAAGGGAGCCTACCTGGCACAGCTGAGCACTTCACTTCATTGTTCCTCATGCTTGGGGGATGAGGGTGAGTGTGAGAGGCTGGGCACATGACTTCCCATTGATGCTCACTCCCAGGATTCCCAGAAGAACCACGAAGAGATCATCTCCACCTATAGAAATCATCTGCTGAATGCCGCTCAGGTGAGCCTGGGGACAGGTAGAGGCAGAGAGCTGGCCAGGGGGCATTGCATTTGGCATCCCTTCTCTTACCTGCACAGACTCGTCTCTCAGGAAGCTGGACTTTAGATGTCCCAGTACCAGGTTTCTGGATATCATTAGGCAGACTGAGAGAAGTTATGCATGAATGTGAGGGGGAGAGGTGTTTGCCCCTCCTTTTCAATTCCCTGATTGACTGTAAGGCTTTTTCCTGTCCCCTACGCCACTTCTCAGCGTCCTCCTGAGCCAGCTTATCCCTTGCCAAGGAAGAAGAGGTGGGTGGCTCGTTCCTTTATTAGGAACAATAATAACCACAAAGAATCGAACACTTATTGTGTACCCGGTGCTTTGCTCCATAGTCACAGTTGTAACCTTCACAGCAGTTCTAAAAAGATTATCTTCCTTGTGAAGATTAGGAAACAGCTATTGAGAAGTCAGTAGTATAAGTGAGGGCACGTAGTTAGTAAGTAGCATCCTACTCTACCATAGAAACTCTCCCTTTCCTGTCTCTCTCATTTCCTTTTCTTCATCTCCTTTTGTTTCTTTCATGCTGCCTACAGGGCTACATGGAACAGGATGTGTACAGTATCCTACTGCGAATCCTCAGCATCCAGGAGGAGTGAGGCATCCTGTGCCCTGAAGAATATGGGATCTCTCTGTTGTGAGTTGTGGTCTGAGGGTGATGAGGGAAGGAACTTGGGAGAAAGGAGGCTTAAGGATAGAAACTGGAGTCTCCTTTTGCCCCATGTGGTAGCTGACACTAGGGAGTCCTGTGGGGCATAGAGCGTTTGAGGTGAGGTCAATTGAGAAGATATGATATGGGGAATCACTGGGTGGAGTCAGGAATCAGTGAGCAGGTAGACTGAAGGGGTCTGACTTATGAGATGGAGACAGAAAAGAGGAGTTGAATGACTCTCCTAAGGTCTGGGGTAGAGAGATGCCAGTGAAAGATGAGTGATGGTGGGATAGTGGTGCACAGTTGTTTCCTAGTGTGGGACTCTACAGATTCCAGAATCTCTCCTTCACTCCCACACCATTCATTCAAAGTGTAGTCATCCTCCATCCTTCTCCCTGCCCCTATGCAGGCAGCCACCTTCTCCAGTCCAGATAGATGAGGATCATCTTTAGCATCTTGGCATGGGTGGGAGGAGACAGAGGGTATAGAAGTGTGTGCATTTCATCCTTGAATTTCTTCTTTCAGGGAATAGAGCATCCCTGGTTGCCAGAGCCTCCAACAGGCTGTGGCGGGTGGTGGGTTGGCCACTACGGGTGTGTGGGTGGGGCTTCACCTGACGTTATGGACCCCAGACCTGAGAACCTGAACCTTGGACTCAGCGTGGATGAGATCAGAGGAGGTGTGGATGGAAGCCAGCTCTGTGGAGAATAAAGCAGGAGGCAGGATGATATTGGGTGTCGTTTTTTCTGCCTAAAGGGGCATGGGGGAAGGAATCTTTTTCATTCCTTTTTGATCACAAATGGCCCCATAAGTTAGCTGCTTTCACACTTTGATTATGATCCATAGTAACAAATACATTTTACATCCTGTGTGTACATACCTGAAATAATATTTACCCTTACTATTTCTATTCTGTTCTATATTCCATCAAAAAATATTGGTTACAATACATCCACTAATGGGTCAAGACCCAGTTTGAAAAACAGCATTCTCACAGTTTGAAAAACAGCCCTCTGTAAAAATGGAGATTGACATTCTTCCTTTCTCTTTCTCAAATCTGCTTCTTACTGACTGACACACCTCTAATCTTTTTTCTCTACCTTGGGACTCCTCAGTCCACTATCTTTTTTAAGAAGGATAGATGGAGAGACCTAGATTTTCTTCAAGATGTACAATCTAAAATATTCTATCGGGCTTCCCTGGTGGCGTAGTGGTTGAGAGTCCGCCTGCCGATGCAGGGGACGTGGATTCGTGCTCCGGTCCGGGAAGATCCCACATGCCACGGAGCGGCTGGGCCCCTTGAGCCATGGCCGGTGAGCCTGCGCGTCCGGAGCCTGTGCTCCGCAACGGGAGAGGCCGCAACAGTGAGAGGCCCGCGTACCGCAAAAAAAAAAAAAAAAAAAAAAAATTCTATCGTGTTAAACCATGTGTCTAGATTTGAGGTGCATGGTCTTATGTAGTCAGTGTTCTTTGCCCCAGGTGCAAAGAGGGATGAAAAGTCTGATTCCTGGAAGAGGGAAGAAAGGATACTCAGCTTTGGCTTCTTGCCCCCAGTTCTGTTCTCAGACTGAAAAAGTGTATCTCTCTGGTCCACTTCCCCTGGGTCTCCTCCCCTTCCTGCCTCTTCACCAGCCAGATTGCTAGGTGAGAGTGAGGCAACTGAGTTCTTCCAAAATCTGGAATTGCTGTTTGGTGGCCGCCGCACTGATCCCTCCCAGTTCCTTCTCGCAGCCCCCCACCCCCCCGCTGGGTTATGCTGGGTCAGGCAGCAGCGGTTTGGCAGTGGAGACTGACTGGGCTGAGAGAATAGTGGGGAGGGGCCGTTGTGGAAGACAGGGGGCCACTGGAGGGCTGCAGAGCCTCGCTCCAGGGTCTGGCCAGGAAAAGAGCAGCTATGTAGATTAGGTCCTAAAGAAGATGAGGGTCAGCTTCGGGGTTTATGTGGATGGGCACAAGACTGCTTTAAGGTTGGGAGAATGAAGAGAGGAGGAATTGATGGGGAAAAAGAAGGGTGCAGCTGCCAGAAGAGCATCAAAATGTCCAAGTCATTTCTATTAAGGGGAACAGAACCTCTCTTTTCCTTTCTACCCTTAGAGTTACCAAAGAATAGAAAAGGACTGTTACATTCCTTATTATATATGCAGTGTGGGGTGGGAAGAATGAAGAAACTGCTGAGAGAAGGGTCCAGAGAGGGGGAGATCATTTTGCTAAGTTCAAGTATGAGTCAGGAAACAGCTCTGGTAATGGAAGCCAGGCCCTTGGCTTCCTCTGGAGCTCCTGGAAGCTGATCCCAGGATGGCTGAGCTGTGGGAATGGTCAGTGATGTTAATGATAACACAGAAGTGGAACCTTCTCCAGCCCCTGGTCTTCCTAAACAATCTCCCTCTATACAACCCCATAAACTGTTACCCCAACACCCCCAAGCCCTGAAATTTTCCTTGATTTCATAAATAAATCTTTCTTTCTCAAAGTAACTCTAGTCTTAATGTTCCCCTCTTTCCTCCTGGGCTGTCTCTTCAAGTCGGACTTCAGTAGGGACTTACTACTCCTGCTTCACTTCCCCTTCGTGCTCCAGGCTTCAGATGTGAGTGCATGCGTGAGAGGAGGTGAAGCTCGGTGAGCCATGATGCAGTTCAGACCATGTTTTTGAATGCCCTCGATCTGAAACTTGGTTCTGATTTGCAGGTTCCCTCCTTTGTCTGGTAACATTACTTTATTAAACTGATATTTAAAAGGCCTACTAAGTGCCAGGCACTGGGGATAGAGAGAGCTTGCAGGCAGGATCAGACTCAGGCACCCTGGTTGCTAGTTTTATGTTATCCTGTAGGGATGCTAGAACTTATAACTGCAATTAACTCTTTTTTTTTTTTCCTTGTGAATTTGTTTTTATTGGGATATAGGGGATGGGTTGCGAAATATCTCCATGGGTTATGCCCCATCAGAGAAATGTCCATTCTAATCTCCCTGGAATAGCTTTTGGAACTTTTTCTTGGAGCTTCTGCTCTTGCTATCAGCAGCCTCTTTAGGTCCACTGCTGAGCGGCTCCTCCTTGGAAGAGAATTTCCTCTTTTTCTTGGGGACTCAAATTAACTATTAAAGGAGATCCCTCCTTTATGAAGTCACTAGGAATCAAGGTGAGGTTGATTTTTTTTTCTTTACATTTTTACAGCTTTATTTGGGTATAACTGACATACAATAAGCTGCATGTACAGGGTACAGTTCGATAAATTTTGACATATGTATACACCCATAAAACCATCACACCATCAAGATGATGAACATATCCATCACTCCCACAGAGTTCCCCCATCTCTCTCTCTTTTTTTAATCTTCCCTCTTCTCCTTCCCCTGAAAATTCTAGAAGATACAAGCTAGTCCATAGTAACTTTTGATATCGAGGACTTAACAGAACAAAAAATGAGCTCAGGGGGCTTCCCTGGTGGCACAGTGGTTGAGAGTCCACCTCCCGATGCAGGGGACGCGGGTTCATGCCCTGGTCCGGGAAGATCCCACCTGCCGTGGAGCGGCTGGGTCCGTGAGCCATGGCCGCTGAGCCTGTGCGTCCGGAGCCTGTGCTCCTCAACGGGAGAGGCCACAACAGTGAGAGGCCCGCGTACAGCAAAAAAAAAAAAAAAAAAAAAAAAAAGAGCCCAGGGCCTGATGAAGATTCAAGTGTTGGAGGGAGCAGTTGGGATTTAGAACCAAATACCGGAGCTTGAGGTTCCACCATTGCTGGCAGCAGAGCAGCAAGGAAAGAACCTGAGTGTCAGGAGAGGGCAGACATCCTCCCTAGGGACAAAATCCACAAAGTAGTTGGGTATGGTCCAGTTCAACAGGTACCTGGGGATGTTGGTATGCTGGCACCTTCAGTCTTACAGCTGTGGGGTCTCATGGGAAGGATTATACTGAAGGTTTAAGCTAAATGAGAGGATTACTCATATAATTTATTAAAGCACTCTTTTTGTATGCCAATTATTGGTTTAACCATCTTGCTGCTGCTAGACTGAGAACTCCTGCAAGGATTTTATGTCCTCACCACCTAACAATCTTTGAACAGCATTCAAATATTTATTGAACAAATGACATTATCACTTAGGTCCCAGCCGACTAAGTATAAAATGCTATGAATTTTTCCAGTACCTAGTTTGGGTAAACTGCTCTCACGTTGGTACTTTCAAGGGACCTGCCTGCGAGTGATTAGCTTAGTTGAGAATGGGGCCTCTGGAAGGTCTACAGCTTTGGAGGAAGGAGAGCAGGCAGTTCAGAGTGGCAGAAGGGTGCCCTTTTGGGGTGAGAAAACCTCCCCTCTGTTCACTTTCAGCTACTTCAAAGCTGTGGGGTCTCTGGTGACAGTGTATTTGAGGTAGGGGGTAGGGGACCACAGGCAAAGTTAGGGTTTAGGTACACTTTGGATTTTAGCAGCCCATGTTTTCTTACCCTTAGGGAGAGAGACTCTAAGTAGGAACCTCTTTATGCGATCAGATTCCAGTTCCACACCATCTTATTTGCACCATTCTTCCACCTCAAGCGCATACGCGACTTTGCAAGGGTCACAGCGGTAGTGAGAATGGGAGATAAAAGAACTTCTCTCCTGATCCACTCACTAGAGGAGTTAATCCCTCCCGGCCAGGCTCTGAGTCCCTGCCCCTCCCGTCTCAGGCTCCGCCCCCTCCCCACTTCTCCCGCGGTCCTGGCGGGCTTACCCAGGAGGGGGGCGGCCCCAGCCCCAGCGCTGGGCCGGGCGGAGCTCCCGCCCAGGCGGAGCTGCGGCTGCAGCGTCCAGCTGCCGGACCGACCTCCAGCCGGGCAGACTGCGGGAGCGGCGCCGGGCCCCCTCCCCCCACGTCTCCAGCCCACCCTCTGAGCCTCCCGAGCCCCCTCCCGCTCCCTGCAACTGTGCTGGTAAGTCCCACTCTCCGCACCAAACTTTTTTGCTGCCGAGTTTGAGTCCTACCGCCGGACCACGAGATACAATGTAATTGGGGGGGAGGGGGTGAATTGAGAATAGAATGAACTCTTCACGACACCATAGCCTCTCTAAAATGGATCAGATCTCCCCCATTTCCCGAATTAGTAGAACTCTTGAATTTAGATGGTTAAACTTGTAGATAAGGAGCTGAGGGTATTTCCTCCAACTTCGCTACCCCCTCCCCCATTTCTCTGAGATTTAGCCCTTCCCGATACTTTCTCTCCATATTCCAAGTATCTTTGGCTCCCTAAAAGCTCATCCCTTCTCAACCCCGGCGTGGCAAAGCCCCCTCCTCCAGGTGCTTCGGGTCCACGTCCTTTCCCATGCCCCCTGGGACCCCGCGATCCTTCGGGCGGTACACTCCCTCCGGGTCTACCGGTCTGGCACACCGGCTAAAGACGTGCAGGGGCTGGGTTCGGCTGTGGAGGGAGGGGCTGAGGCTGGGTCCAAAACCCGGCGGGCGGGGCCGGGAAGGGGAGGTGTAGGGGGCCGGACTGGGCGGAGCAGGCGGCATTTGCGGCCGGCGCCGGGGTGGAGAGTTGTGCGCCGGTCCCTGGGCCTGAGCTCGGGCTCGGGCTCGGGCGCCTGCGATGTCTCAAGATGGCGGAGCTGGGCGAATTAAAGGTACCGGCCCCCTCCCCCATCCCCATCGGGACTGAGCCCGGCTGTACGCCGAGTCCGGGAAGCGACCGAGACTGGGTGCTGAGGGCTCGGGTGGGGGCCGGAGACGTGGCGGGGACTGGCTGCCGGGGATGGTGAGAAGTGCCTGTGGGCGACGAAGGGGCTGCGGCGGGGCTCCGGGGGCGGGGCCGCGGGGCAGATATAGGGGTGGGGCCGAGGGGAATTGCCGCAGTTGGGGGCCGAGGCGCAGGGGGCGGGGACGCGGGGTAGAAGTCGGATTTGGTAGTAGGGGCAGATGTAGGAGTTGGGCCAGGAGGAAAAGCTGCTGTAGAGGCAAAGGGGGCGAGTCGATCAAGGGCCAGAGATGCGACAGTAGGGGGCAGATGTTGGATGTGACTGGGGGGCAGATTACGGGTAGGCTCCTCGGGGGAAAGGCGCTGAGAGGATAGAGGCTTTGGGGCTGCTATTGGGATCTGAGCCTTGGGAAGTACCAGTAGGCGGCTGAGATCTAGGGGGCGGGGCTGTGCGGGGCTAGATCGAGGGGTGGGGCAGAAGCATCCTGGAGGCTGAGAAGAAGGTCCTGCCTTAGTGAGTCGGTATCTTTGGGCAGAGGAGTGAAACTATGGGATAGAAAGGGAGAAGTTCTTGACAAAGCTAGTGGAGAAATAAAGGCAGGACGGAGGAAATTAGGATGGGGAGAGAGGTAGAGGAGCAAGTTTTTAATCATATTCCTCAAAAGGGGCCCAAAGCCATAATGTCTCCTGTGAGGGGAAGAATTGTGAAGGGCTAGGAAGGCCTGCCCGTGGCAGGGTCTCCTAGAGATTCATAGAAGTGAGTCCTTTAAAGAGAGAGCTTACCACTACCAGAGACTTGAGGATAACCATATCCGAGGACATCTCACAGAACCTTTAAAAACCATGGGGTTCATCCCCCTGTCTCCTGGCTTTATTCTGCCTTTTGAAATGGAGCCATTTTCTTGGGAGGGCCTGAGGTCTAGTTACTGGGTCTAGCTGCCTAGGAGAGCATGCAATTCTGCACCCTGGCTCAGGGGCTGCTCACCTTCTCCTCACCCTCCCAGGGCCTCTGTTTAGAGCTTCCCTCTTCCCTCTTCCACCCCTGTGGGGGAGGGGGAGGATCACTTATTTTCTCTGGGTAGGAGAGAAGCAGGATATTAGTTCCTGGCAGATGGAGTAAATGGGTAAACAGGAAGGATACCTGGATTTCACAATTCGCTGTTAACCTCTCACCCCAAGTTTTGGTCCTGTTTCTCTCCCACAGAAATAGGACTGAGGGGAGGTGGTTATGTAAATGACACTGAGAAAGGATTTGGGGGAGTTATGAGCATTGAACCCTGACCTGAAAACCCTGGCCACAAAAGCTTCAGAGGGTTGGGGAAAATAGCTGAGGTAGATCGAGGTGTTGGGAGGGGTGGGCCGTGGGGCACAATCCTCCAGCCACCTGGCCCCTTTCTTCTCTATGGGGCTGTCTGGCCTGAATCCTCTTCTCCCCCCTCCTTCTCCCTGTCTCCTATCCTCTTCCCAGGAGCTGGGATGGATCTGAGTGTCTGAGAAAGAGCAGGAGAGGAGATAAGCAGCTTACAGGAGGGTCCAGGCTCACCGCAGGGATGGAGGGAAAAGGCTGTAGTGGACTGAGAGGTGTGCTTTGGGGTGGCATGCTGTCTGCACCCTGCCCTCACCTGTTAAACTGCCAGGCACAGGGAGATAGGGCTGCTCAAGCCTGGGGGGCAGTGGTGAGGTGATCTGAGGGTTGCTAAAATGCGACCTAGATGTCCGTTTGGCCAGCTTCGCTGTCTGGCAGTAATCCACTGGCTGCAAAGCACCTTTCTGATTAGTGCTGGAGGGAAAGTGCATTGCCCACCTACTAGCTCAGCCCCAGTGTCTTTGGCAGGACAGCCCTGTGCAAGGTAGGATTCTCACGCTTCTCTGGTCTCCACAGCACATGGTGATGAGTTTCCGGGTGTCTGAGCTCCAGGTGCTCCTCGGCTTCGCTGGCCGGAACAAGAGTGGACGGAAGCACGAGCTCCTGGCCAAGGCCCTGCACCTCCTCAAGTCCAGCTGTGCCCCCAGCGTCCAGATGAAGATCAAAGAGCTTTACCGCCGACGCTTTCCCCGGAAGACCCTGGGGCCCTCCGATCTTTCTCTGCTCTCTCTGCCCCCTGGCACCCCTCCTGTAGGCTCTCCTGGTCCTCTAGCTCCCATCCCCCCAGCCCTCTTGGCCCCTGGCACCCTGCTGGGCCCCAAGCGTGAAGTGGACATGCACCCCCCTCTGCCCCAGCCTGTGCACCCTGATGTCACCATGAAACCATTGCCCTTCTATGAAATCTACGGGGAGCTCATCCGGCCCACCACCCTTGGTATGGCTCTTTGTGATCCCTGGGTCTTCCTGGACTCCATGCCTCTTTCCCAAGCCTTTCTTAGGCTTTAGTCCTGTGGGATCAGCACCCTGGAATAGGGGCAACTTCTGTGGCTGCCTGTGCATGGGCTTGGGAATAACTGCCCCTTTGTGTCCTCAGCATCCACTTCTAGCCAGCGGTTTGAGGAAGCGCACTTCACCTTTGCCCTCACTCCCCAGCAAGTGCAGCAGATTCTCACATCCAGGTACATCTCTTTCAGTCGTCCTGCCTCATCCTTGGGTGGTTACCCTTAGACTCTGCTCTCTGACTTTCTTCTCTTCTGCCCTGCCCTCCTTCCTCTCCATCCTCCTGCACCTGCTTTGTCCCTCATTCTCTTGTATGTCCCTTCTCTATTCTCTGGACATCTAACTTTCTGTGTCTCTTTTCACCCCTGCCCTTCAGGGGCCACATACTGACATCTCTCCTCCCTCCCTCTTCCAGAGAGGTTCTGCCAGGAGCGAAATGTGATTATACCATACAGGTGCAGCTAAGGTGAGTTGATTCTCCCTCCCCTCAGGGCTCCCACTGAGGGTGGGAATGAAGTAAGGGTATGACGGTTACTATTAGGAGGTTACTATTAGGACATGCTCTGCCATGTCCACCCCAGCCCTAGGATTCTTGTTTGGAAGCTGAAGGCTACAGATATCCATGACTGATTTTCTGAGGTTGCCTGCCTCTCTCTGCAAGAACTGCCTCCCACCCTTTCATCTTCTCTCATCTCTTACCAGGTTCTGTCTCTGTGAGACCAGCTGCCCCCAAGAGGATTACTTCCCCCCCAACCTCTTTGTCAAGGTCAATGGGAAACTGTGCCCCCTGCCGGTAAATGCTCTTCCCTTCTTCTGGCAGTAACCCCTTCCCTGTTTTAGTTCCTAAATGTTACATCTTTTATGAAAGAGACATGCCTGACATAGTAGGTGCTCACTTTACTGACTGAATCAATATAATCTAGAGAGTACCAAGATAGGGCTGAACAAGGGTTCTCTCAGAACCCAGAGGGGGGATATTAGTTCAACTCAAAGGTTCAGGAAAGATTCTCAGAAGTGATGACCCTAGAGCTGAGGGTTGGAAGAAGTGGGGTATCCCTACTCTTCCTCTTCAAGAACTCAGTGAGCAGGTTTCTATTTATCTGGTCAGTGAGTAAGTTATCCTTTTTCCCCAGGAATGAACCCTGCTGCCAACCCTAGAGAGTGCCCCAGTTTTTTGTCACTGAATGGGCCCCCGTCTCACTCATCTCAGTGAGTGACCTAAGACAAGGTGTCTTAACCAGGCCCTCCCTCCCTCCCTCCCCCAGGGTTACCTTCCCCCTACCAAGAATGGGGCTGAGCCCAAGAGGCCCAGCCGCCCCATCAACATCACACCCCTGGCTCGACTCTCGGCCACTGTTCCCAACACCATCGTGGTCAACTGGTCGTCTGAGTTTGGACGGGTGAGCGTGGCTGAGGCTGGGGGCCTGGAGAAGCCTGCAGGGAGTGAGAGGGAATCATCCAGTGCATTGGGCTGGGGAAACATCTTTCTCTTCGTGGGTCTCTCTGCATTAACTTGCTGTCTCTGGCCCTCATGTGACAAGGTGGGGGGCTGCTGGTGGTGGTGGTGGTAGTGGTGTACGAAGCAGAGGCTGATTGTCTCCCCCCGCACCTCCAAGTAGAATTACTCCTTGTCTGTGTACCTGGTGAGGCAGCTGACCGCAGGAACCCTTCTACAAAAACTCAGAGCAAAGGGCATCCGGAACCCAGACCATTCCCGGGCACTGAGTGAGTAACATCCCGTCCCTCTTCTCTCTGACCAGTATCCAATTCTTCCTGGCCCTCGAGCCTTTACAGTTAAAACTCATACCCCTCTTAGGACAACTTACTTCACCTCTCACATGAACCCCAACCCGTGCCGTACCCCTGTTACCAATCTTTGTGGTTGAAAAGTGGGGCCACTTCAGGCATTGACACCTTTGCATTCCCAATTATACATCTGCTTTGCACCTCGCAGACCTTAACTCCAGCCCTGTTGGAATTTGGGTTCTCCAGACTAGAAAGTGTCTTTAAGTATCATCAACACTAACCCTCTTGTGCTGCTTCAATTCCCTCTAGGTCATCTCTGCCACAGTGTCACCCAGCTGTATTTAAGCATCTTCAGGGATGGGGAAATCTCTCCCCGCCACCTAGCCTTCGTAATGCAGATCCCAGACCACCCCCATGTGACATCCCATTGGCCCCCAAAGGCGCTCTACCCAGCCGCCTCTCAGCCAGAGCCATCTGCTTCTGGCCTCACCACCTCCCGGGCTTCTCTCCAGCCTTGCTGACCCCATGGCTCTGGCCCCACTCTTGTTTCAGTCAAGGAGAAGCTGACCGCTGACCCGGACAGTGAGGTGGCCACTACAAGTCTCCGGGTGTCACTCATGTGCCCGGTGGGTACAAGGGAGAAGAGAAGGGGGAGGAGTGGTGGGTTAAACCTCTAGACTCAGATGAGGGTTCCTAGGGCTATTAGAGTGAGGCTCTCTGGGACGTGGGGACTCTGACCAGAGAACTCGTCTCTCCTCAGCTAGGGAAGATGCGCTTGACTGTCCCTTGTCGGGCCCTCACCTGCGCCCACCTGCAGAGCTTCGATGCTGCCCTTTATCTACAGATGAATGAGAAGAAGCCAACGTGGACATGTCCTGTGTGTGATAAGAAGGCTCCCTATGAATCTCTTATCATTGATGGGTAGGGCTGTTCTGCATTCAGCTTCCTTTTACCTAGGACATCCACTAGGACTGGCCCCTGCCCCCATATATAAATATGTATCTGTAACTTACTTTCCCTCCCAACTTTTAACATACCTGTCTCTTTTATATAAATATTACCTATCTATTTATCTATCTCTCCCTCCAACATTGAGGACTTCACTACACACCGTACTAAGTACTTTGCATGCCTTATCTCATTGAGTCCTATGAGATGCCAGTAACCCTGTGAGATAGGTACGGTCATTACAGGTGAGGAAGCTGAGACCTAGTATCTTGCTCAAAGTTACAGTGTTAGTAAGTGGCAGAGCCAGTGTATCAAACTGTTACATCAAACAATTACCTGACCTCTTACTGAACATAGCAATAAAGTTCTTTTGATCTAGCGACTCCTAACCTGCTTCCAGAGCCTACATTATGGTTCTTGTTCCCAGTGCCTCTTTTTTTTTTTTTTTTTTTTTTTGCGGTACGCGGGCCTCTCACTGCTGTGGCCTCTCCTGTTGCGGAGCACAGGCTCTGGAAGCGCAGGCTCAGCGGCCACGGCTTACGGGCCCAGCCACTCCGCGGCATGTGGGATCTTCCCAGACCGGGGCACGAACCCACCCGTGTCCCCTGCATCGGCAGGCGGACTCTCAACCACTGCGCCACCAGGGAAGCCCCCAGTGCCTCTTTTTGAGGTAGCTTATAGAGTTCTGTTATTTCTGCTCCTTCTGTTTTGTTCCTAGTACTACATGGAACACGTGCTTAGAATGTATTTATTTTAAAACTCAGCATTTAAAATTTTCAAAGCTCTTTTATGCACCTTACTTTATTTGATGCCAACAACTCAGAGAGGTCAGGAGGGTGGATAACATCCCTAATTTACAGGTGAGGAAACTGAGGTTCAGGAAGGTGAGTCCCAGAACTCCCTGGCTACTGTTGCAGCCATCTCCCAGCCACATGAATTCCTATCTCTCCCCTCCCCTAGTTTATTCATGGAGATTCTTAATTCCTGCTCGGATTGTGATGAGATCCAGTTCATGGAAGATGGATCCTGGTGCCCAATGAAACCCAAGAAGGAGGCATCTGAGGTTTGCCCCCCGCCAGGGTATGGGCTGGATGGTGAGTGACCCCCTGTCCCCCAGTTGAGCTAAGTCTTGTATGGCCTCTTCTCTGAGACACAGTCTTCTTACCAACCACAGGCCTCCAGTATAGCCCAGTCCAAGAGGGCAATCCATCAGAGAATAAGAAGAAGGTTGAAGTTATTGACTTGACAATAGAAAGCTCATCAGACGAGGAGGACCTGCCCCCGACGAAGAAGCACTGTCCTGTCACTTCAGCTGCTATCCCAGCTCTACCTGGAAGCAAAGGGTATGAAGAAATAGGCTGAATCTATAGCAGAAGGGAGAGGAAGAAGTCAGGAACGCTTTCTGATCACTGGGCAAACTCGGGGGCAGAGAGGGGACTTGAGAGGCTGAGCTGGGTGAGGACACCTGTGATTCCTTCTGTCTCCTCACAGAGTCCTGACATCTGGTCACCAGCCATCTTCGGTGCTACGGAGCCCTGCTATGGGCACGCTGGGCGGGGATTTCCTGTCCAGTCTCCCACTACATGAGTACCCACCTGCCTTCCCACTGGGGGCTGATATACAAGGTATGACACTGATCACAAGGTGGGGCCGTGCACTGCCATATCCTCCCCCAAACCAGCTCACAACCCTTGCTCCTTTTCAGCGCTTTTTGGCTGTTTTGCAAAGGGCCACAATCCAAGGAACTTCTTTGATATTGTGTGTGTGTGTGTGTGTGTGCGTGCGTGTGGGTGTGTGTGTGTGGTGAAGGGGTCAGATAGGAGGTTGATTTTAATTTTTCTTCTCCTACCAGGTTTAGATTTATTTTCTTTCCTTCAGACTGAGAGTCAGGTAAGTGGTCCCTTCTCCATCTCAGATTGCTGAAGCCTCCTTTCTAGGTACTGATGGGCCCCCTTACTCTCTCATTTTCCCCGGGGACCTTAATGTGCTTCTCCATGAAGGAAGGAAACTGCGGTACAGGCAGTTTATTTCCCTCCTAGGCCCCACTGGGATTTCTTCGGATTCTCACCCATGTCTTCCTCTGTCCTCTGTTACTTACTGTTCTGTCTCCAGAGTTTTTAGTGTAGTTCTGTGCCTGTCTGCTCACCCCTCCCCACCCCCCCCAAACCCATGTGCACTTGAGCACCATGACTGCCCCAGCCGGACATTCCACACATTTCAGACGCCCACAGGGCCGAGAATCTAGCAAGCTGGTGGGGCTGTCTCCAGGCAGGGAAGAGGGGTGGGGTGTGGGGAAGTAGGGGAAGGAGTCAGAGGGAGGCTCTCCTGCTTCTCAGAGAATACTTTGGGATCCTGAGGGGTTTATTTATCCCATATGATATTTCTGAGATGAGTGACTGGGAGGCGGTTTGTAAAGTCAGGATAAAATCTTAAACCATGCTCTTGATTCCTCCCAGCACTATGGTCCGTCCGTCATCACCTCGCTAGACGAACAGGATGCCCTGGGCCACTTCTTCCAGTACCGAGGAACCCCTTCCCACTTCCTGGGCCCGCTAGGCCCCACGTTGGGGAGCTCTCACCGCAGCACCACTCCGGCACCCCCTCCTGGCCGTGTCAGTAGCATTGTGGCCCCTGGGGGAAACTTAAGGGAGGGGCATGGAGGACCCCTGCCCTCAGGTCCCTCTTTGACTGGCTGTCGGTCAGACATCATTTCCCTGGACTGAGTCCCCTGGATCATGGAGCCTTCACCGCCTCGCAACACTGAGCAAGTATGCTGTGGAGTCTGGAACCCTGGCCCCTCTGACCCATCAGAAGGGCTTTGGTCAAGGCCAGAAAGATCTTCATGGACACCTGTTTTTGGCCTTATCTCTGCCTGACAAGGCTAGCACCCAAAGGGTTAATATTTAACCTCTTTTAAAGGACATTTGGGGTCTGTTTTTGGAAATGTTCTTTGATGTCCAGCCCATTCCTTTGGGTCTGTTAACCTAGGCAGTGGGAGGCAAATGGGATGGGATGTGAGTTGGGGAAAGGGCTGAATCCTCAGCCTTGACTGTCTAAAGCCTCGTGGGGAAGGGGCCCTTCTCGTGTCCCCCAGATGCCCTCTCTTCCCATTCCCCAAAGCCGGCTGTGTTCCTTCCCCATATCCATTGTCTCTTCACGTCCATTCCGTTCTCTTTGGCCAAACAGACAGCTGGAGTAACTGAGATAGGCAGACACATGGACAGAGAACTCTATTTTGGGTTGCATATTTTTTGTGTGTAAACAAGAAAAACCAAAATACTCCAAAGATGACTTTCCCTGCCTCCTGCTTCCCAGTGTGACTGAGGAGGAGATAAGGCCTTAGCCCTGATCCCCAGGGGTTTGGGAGAAGGGCCTGGCCAATCGCCTGGGTCTCTCTATTTATATATTTAAGTAAGTTCACAATGATGCTTATGCTGACCAGCCTGGAGCCTGAGCTTCTAAAGGCCCATGGCCCTGTGGTTAGGTCTGGCTCATTCTGCACCTTTCCTGGGAGGTGGGAGCACCCTTGTGCTCTCTCCAGTCTCCCTTTTCAGGCTCCTCTAGGGCCTAGGATCTATGTTGTAATTTTACTTTCTATTCCCACAGTTGTAGCAAAGTTCTTACCCATAATAAAGGTTGTGGATGTTCTGTGAGTGTCACGGAGGTGGGCTGGGGAGGGGATTAAGCACTTTGCTTTCCAGATCCCTGGTTTGTGGGGGGTGGGATGGGCCACGTTCTGTTCTTCCCTTGCAGGCCCTGGGTCCGAGTGAGCTCCACTTCCACATGGTAGGGGTGTCACACTGAGGATTTCCAAGGGCAGTTCTTTCTTCCTTTCTTTCCCCCACACCCATAAAAACACTAGACCATTCAGCCCAACACTGTGGAGTCCTTAAGTCCTTCCTCATCCTTACCTGCCCAGATGCTGTAGCCAGAGCCTGAGGGCAAACTTGGTCCCAGTGCTGACCCTCTCTTTGCTATCTGCCGTGGCTGGGGTCGTCCGCAGCAGTGTGGACGTGGGCAAGACCAGAGGTCGAGCTCCTCCATTCTCTTCTAGTTCCACCGCACTGCAGAACGACAGCTCCTGTCTGGGCTGTGCCTTGTGGCTTAGCCCACTTCCGTATCCATAAGGTCATCTGATCCTCCCAACCACCACAGGAGAGGGGTGGGTGGGTGTTAACCTCATTTTACAGAAAGAAGAGTTAAATGACTTGCCCCCATGAGAGAGTGGGACTGAAACCCAGGTCTTCAGTGCTAGCCAGTTGGACAGGAACCCTTGGAGTATCATGGGCAATATCTTTGATCTCATGTGCTCTCTTCATTATCAGTTGACCCACTCCCTCCCTAAATCTCCCCCACAGCACAAAATTTCCTCTGAACTTCTCAGTGTGTATGTGTTGGTGTGTTGGAGGGTTAGGGAGAAGCTCCTACTTACAGGACAGAAGGCGGTAGGTCCTGGGGAAGATGTCTGGGTGTCTCTGTCCCATCCTCTGTGGCAGCCACCGCAGCTGCTACATCTGGTCCCAGCCACATAAGGGCGCTCACCTCTCTTGGGTTTGGTTGGATCCGGGCCTGGAGCCAGACATGTTGATCCCTTAGTCATGGCCTCTCTCAGAAGACCTGTTCTGGATCACAGCCCACCCACAGGTGGAGTGGAGAGACTTGGGGCAGGGACAAGGGGAGAGGCTACTGGATTTCTTGGTTATCTCTGACCTTCCCTCTCCCCCTCCTTAGTCATAGTCGGAACCAGTCTGTTTGGTTGTCCTAAGCCGCATTTTCTTCCTCTACTGCCAGCCCTACCTGTAGCTGCTGCTGTGACTCCTGGGAAATGACAAGTAGATAGAGAATGATGTGATGGTATTTGGGGAGACCCCAGCTCAGCCTAGGAGGGTAGGCAGACTAAGAGAGAAGAAAACAAAAATGAGAACTTCCTGTCCCTTTTTGGGGCTTTGTAAATGCAGCTGAGGAAGTGGAGAGTAGAAGTGGTGGAGAAGGGACATGGGTAAGGGTCGTGGGCTTGGGAACTCCAGACCACCCACACTCCATCGGGTCCCATGTGGTCAAGGCAAGTGTGGCTGTTCTCTGGGCTTTGGTGGGTTAGAAGCTGTTAAGGGCTCCCAGGTCCCTGTCTCACCTCCCATAACCCCAGAGGGACCCCAGAGAACTGGCCCTGGGGCAGCTGTAGTCCACTCTCCTCCCAAAGCTCTCGAAGTCCTCCGTCCAGCAGCTGGGAGTGAGGGGGCAAGAGGTCAGAGAGGCCACCGCCTGACTCCTCCAAGTCCTGTGTTTGCCCTTCCCTCAGCCCACACCCAAGGTGGTCCCTCCTTCAGGGCGGGGTGCAGGTTGGGTCAGTGGATTGGCTACCTCTTCATCAGGCTCCACGTGCCCACCTGCAACAACAGTGGGACCAGCAGGTGAATGGTGGTGTTCCTGGTCAGGGACACTCACTCACTGTTTACACCGCCCCCTCCTCCAGTGGGCACAGATGCAGTTGTAGCCCCTTGTGATTATGGGACCTGTTGATACCACATTTCTGGGCCTACTTCTCTGTCATTCTGAGACTGGGAATAGCACTGTTGGGTAAAGGGCAGATTTCTTTCCTGGACTTAGGGCCTTGCCCTCAGACCGCTCACCTGGGGGTACCCAGAGGTTGGGGGAAACGTTGAGAGTTTGTGTCCTTCGGGTCAGCAAGACAGTCTGATCGCTGGACTGCAGAACGACCGCCACAGCCAGATCCACACCTCGATTCGTGGGCAGCTCGGCCCCAGGAGCCCTGGGTTGCTGATCCAGGGCCGAAAAAGGGCAGAAAGGGGGTCGCTGGGGGGAGGGAGCCGCTGGGGTTAATATCTCAGAAGCGAGGCGTGGCTTTCAAAAACTGGGCGACACCCCGATGGGGAAAGAGGCCACGGCAGGCGACTGGCCCCCAGGCCTCTCGCCTCCAGCCCCCACCCGATCCCAGTCCCTACCTTCGGCCCTTCACCCCCCGCCCCCGCCCCGTGCGCCCCCGTCTCCGGACCTGGAGCGGAAGCCTGGCGGAGGCGCCTGGGAACGGCCTGTCCGAGAGGACGAGTTCTCCCCGCTTGAGGCCGCAGTACGTGGGCCACGGCCCGAGCCCCGGCCCGGCGCCCAGGAGGCCACACACGCTCTGCGCGAAGCTCACCGACTCCGGCCGTCCGGACAGGAGAAGCACCCTCGCCGCCGCCATAACGCGGCTCTGGGGTCTCTGCGGCCCACTCCGCGCCCTCTAGTGGCCCAGCGGGCTTCCCCTCGGAGCCTTCCGCCGGGTGGGAAAGAAGCCCGGCTTCCGGGACTTCCCCCGGGAAATTTAGGCAAGACACTTGGGGATGAACCAGGGGTGTGATAGGTAAATGACAAAGGGGAACAACTCTAAATCCTCAGCTCCTCTTTTCCTCCCATCTTCTGTTTAGGAAAATGATCCCCAGACGGAATGATTTCTGGATTCACGTGTCATCTCCCACCAGCCATGGGCGGAACGATAAGCACCCCTCCATGGCACTCTGCACACCTATCTGGTATAGCAGGTAACACCTCCAATTAGTGAATTACATCTGTCTCTTAGCCAGACACCCAAGAAACATTTTTGACACCTTCCCTTTTTTTTTTTTCTCGTTTAATTTATTTATGGTTGTGTGGGGTCTTAGTTGCAGCATGTGGGATCTTTTGTTGCCGCCTGTGGGCTTCTCTATAGTTGTGGCATGCAGGCTCCAGAGCGCCAGGGGCCTAGTTGCCCCAGCATGTGGGATCTTAGTTCCCCAACCAGGGATGGAGCCGGGAGTCCCCTGCATCGGAAGGCGGATTCTTAACAACTGAACACCAGGGAAGTCCCACCTTCCCTTTCTTTTCACTCAAATGGCAACCAAGTGCAGCAGATTCTACTTCCTTAAACTTTCTCAAATCCATGTCTTAATCTCCAGCCACCATTGCCCAGTTCAAGCCTTCCTCATATTCTGCCTGAGATACTATTACGAGTCTTTAAATAGTCCTGCCTCCACCAATTCATTCTCTACAGTGCGGCCAGAGTGATCTTTCTAATACAGATCTGCTCACTTTGCTTCCCACTGCTCTCAGGATAAGATAAGCTACTTAACACAGCATCCTTGCTACACACCCACCAGTCCTTGCCCCTGCCTGTCAATTCTGGCAGGACATATGCCCTGTTTTTCAGTCACATGTTATTCCCTGTTCCCCCAAGAAACAGGCTCTGCTTCCCTCTGGGATCCTTTTTCCCTTCCACCTGGCAAATCCCCATCTTTCAAAATACGGATTGTGTCACCTTCTCTATGCTCCCTTTCCTGCCTGACCCTTTTCCCCTTTGCCTCTGTATGATACTTTCCCACTATAGCCCCCCCCCCCCCAACACTTCCTTGTACTTATCTGTCTCCCTCCACTAGGCTGTATGCTCAAGGCTATTCATCTTTGCATCCCCAAGGCCTGGGGACATACCGGGCACATAACTGGTGCTCAGTAAATGATGGTAAGTGCCTTGAAGGCAGAGATGGTATTGTATTTATCTTTGTATATTATACCTAGTATAGTGGCTGGCAATTAATTGGCATTCAAATGTTTAATGAATTAGAACTAACACTGGTAAGAGGAAACTGAAGAGATTATAAAACAACACCTGCTTTAAATGAAACTGAAGCTGCTGGGACAAATTATGTCAACTAGATTAGTCATCTGGCCATGGTACTAGGAGAGAGAAGTTAGAATTGCCAGTTTTTAGGAACCATGGTGAAGAGGAAGGCAGTGATTTATTGAGTGCTTATCACATGCCAGGCATTGTGCTAAGTGTTTCACATAGATAATTTCAGACGTGTTAGAAGCCCGGAGCTGGCAAATGTAACTTTTATCCATAGATTCTAGTGTGACTGCTTGGGCCAATCCACCTGCTAGCCCTGAAAATAGCTTTTATCCCCCCTCTGTGGTAGTCTTTCACATTCCCTACATTGTGTGTGTTTGTGTGTGTGTGTGTGTGTGTGTGTTTAAGATTACAGTTTAACAAAGTAAAGAACAGGTGTAGCCTTTTGAAAATGGAACGAACAGCTTTGGGAGAAGTTTTTCTCACTGTCAGGGATGTTCAAACACAGCCGTAGCTGACTTCTTGGTGGGAAATGATGCATGTGATAGATGATTAATCTAGTTGATTTAAGGTTCTTTCCCCTGCCAAGATTTGATGAGGGTAGAATATAGTGATGATTCTAAAACAGGATCAGCAAACTTAAAAAAATATGTCAAACTCTTTCTGGTGTATTCTGGGTGGTAGGGATAGAGAGAGGGTTTCAGTACAAGAATCTGGAACTTATCCTACTGCAAAGAATGCATCTAGGCACCTCCTTTATTCTTCCTTCCAATCCCCTCAGATCTTCTGAGGAAGACTCTTCTTCTGGGTCATTGTCTCTTCACGGTGCTCTCGATGTATGACTCCAGCAGGAAGATGGTTTCATCCACCTGGATCTCACAGGCATCCAACCTGAGTGAAAAAGTGAAAGCATTTGCCCACACTGAACATTCATTAGCATATTTAAGATTAGAGGCTGGAGTGTGTGTGGTCATGGAGAATTGCTGGGTTACTCCTGAAAGTACTGGGCGGAAAGCAAGAGAACCAACAGATCATTCCTCCCACTTACTGAGCATCTCTTATGTGCCAGGTACTGTGGAAATTGCTGAGGATTCAAAAGATAAGGCCTCTGTCCCAGGAGAAGTTACATTCTAACTTGCAATGAGGAGGAAGACAGCACATGTTAAAGGCACAGGTGTAAAAGGACCTAGTGTGTTTTAAAATAGAAGCGGAGAGTGGCTAAGGCTTAAAGTGATTAAGAATAGAAGGGAACACTTCATCAACCTGATAAAAGCCATCTAGGAAAAACCCACACCTAGCATCATACTTCGTGGTGAAAGACAAAGCTTTCCTCCTGTGATCAGGAACAAGACAAGATGTCTGCTTTTACTTCCATTCAACATTTTACTGGAAGTTGTAGTCTGGAACTTAGACAAGAAAAACAAATAAAAGGCGTCCAGATTGAAAAGGAAGAAGTAAAGCTATTTCTAATTCACAGATGACATGATCTTATATACAGAAAAAGCTCAAAGGATCCATAAAAAAACCTACCACAGCTAATAAATGAATTTAGCAAAATTATAGGATATAAAATCAAAACACAAAAATCAATTCTATTTCATACACTGGCAATGAACAATTCAAAAATGAAATTTAAGAAAACACTAAAACAATTGTTTAGGAATAAATCTAACAAAAAGGTACAAGACGAATACCAAAAACGACAAAACTCATTGAAAGAGACAAAGGAAGATCTAAGTAAATGGAAAGACCTTCCATGTTCATGAGTTGGAAGATTTAGTATCATTAAGAAAGCAATACTCCACAGAGTGATCTACAGATTCAAAGCAAAATCCCTATGAAGGTCAACGGTGAGCAGTGAAAGGAAATGAGGATGAAGAGATAGGCTGTTATGAGACTGTGAAAGGCCTTATATGTTATGCCAACGAGTCTGGTCTTTATACTGTAAACGAGGAGTCAATATAGCATTTAAAGCAGAAGAGTGATATTGTCAATCACTTTAAAGATACTAACTGTGAAAGCATTATAAGAAATGGTTTGAAGCAGGAGGTGATTTGCAAAGGTCTGGCAAAGAGGTGAGGAGGGCCTGCATGGGAAGCAAGATGAAAGGCCAGATTTGGGACACACTGAAGTAAAATCAGCAGCTTTGGTGAATGAGAGAGTGTGTGTGTGTGGCGGGGGGAGCGGCTGGTGAGCGAGGAGAAGCTGAACATGTCTTCAGAGTTTTTAGCTTAGGGAAATAGGTGGATTAAATTCTGTTAATTGAGGTGGGGAAGAAGAGAGTGAGTTTCGGTTTCCTCACCTTAAGTTGGAGGGGTAGCAGGATATCAAGATGGATTTGTCTGCAAGGTATTTTGAAACATACGTTTGAAGTTTATGATGCTTACTTGTTGACATTACGTTTCAGGGTCTCTAGCTGCTGGCGTTCAGGGGCTGTGATCATCTCCTCTATTTCTTGTAGCTGTGCCTCCTCTGCACCTGTAGCCTGCATAGATGCAATGATGGCTTCTACCCTCTGAGACTTTTCCAGTAGACGCCTGTCAGACAAAGGCAACTCTGAGGCATGTCCTCTAGCCTTGGAGATTCTTTTATCCCATAGCCCTGGGGCATAGCTCCCCCTTTTACCATGTTCCTGGTCAAAGTGGATAATGTCACTCTCTAAGGAAGGACATTTTCTACAAGCTTAATTAGAAATGTGACTTCACTCCTGAAACTCTTGCTGCCTCTCATTTGTACTTAAAGTTTGGTGCCAGTTTATACGTTGCTCATAAATTTAATCTGCAAAATTATTTCACTGGGGACATACAAGAAAAGTGTATACTAATGCATCTTTATGCCAACCTAAGCCAATAA
The DNA here is from genome assembly GCF_039906515.1 of Pseudorca crassidens. Taxonomy (NCBI): domain Eukaryota; kingdom Metazoa; phylum Chordata; class Mammalia; order Artiodactyla; family Delphinidae; genus Pseudorca; species Pseudorca crassidens. The sequence goes on along the minus strand of NC_090297.1, from coordinate 106,929,728 downwards.
TTCAGTGCAACCAGACTGGTTATTGTCTCTGTTGGTTTCCACTTCTATAGGAAATTTCCCCATAAGCCTTTTGGCCTTGTAAAATGTAATTACTCAACTGAAAATGTTACTCACTTGTTTTCTTTGGTTTCAAATTGCCTCCTTTCTATCAAGTTGGCTACACTCTGAGGGGAGAGAAGACAAGAAATGCACACAGTTCTGTTTACGCAGCTCAGGCAAAATGGCTAAAGGAGGCATGAGGGTGAGACATCTCTGTGGATGGACTGGGGAGGAGTTACCTTGTAGCATCTGTGCAGCAACATTCGGGCAGCTGACAGGATGTTCACAGTATATAAATAGAAGGTCCTGGATGGCGCATGGTCTGGTGTTTTGGGAATTTCCTATTTGTCCATAGAAAGAAAAATAAGACTTTATACTTTTCTTCAGAAATGGCAAAGTAAACACCTGTCCCGTCTGGAGCTACTCAGCCCTCTCTTTCACTTATACTTTCACTCTTCCCCAGTCATACAGCATCTGTGTTTATGGTACAATCAGCCACATGGAGGGTTGGGCTGCCCTGTTTTTTCCATTTGACTGTCAACATCCTGAGTGGAGAAGAAAGAGAAGGCACTTAACATTTACTAAGCAACTCTTATGTGCCAGGTAGATTGTATCTGATCTTATAACAAGCCATATTGTCTCTGTTACCACCATCCATCACCATTTTGTAGACAGGAAAAAAGATGGTAGGTAATTTGCTCAGTGTAACTGGGTAAGAGGCAGAGCTGTGATTCTGACTCCAAAATCCATTCTATCTGTTTCCTCGTAGGGTATACTACATGGCTCTGCATGTAGTGATGACCCGATAGAGTTAATCTACAATAAACTTAAGGCTCGAGGAAAGGACAAATCACACGGACTAGGAGTTAAAGAAAAAAGGGAGGGTGATTCTGGGGTAATTTCTTGGCTATGCCTCTTTTTTACTAGGCCGGTTAAAGCTCCACAGTTATCTTTCAAGTGCTTGCTATGTCTTTGTTAATCTTTTTTTTTTTCTGTCTCAGAGCTAGATACAGTTTGTTTGGGGTTCAGAATGTTTGCTTCAGGAGTTCCTCTCATCCTAGGTCAGCTCTGTTGGTTGGTGATTACTGTTACCTGGAGTGATATGAAATTTTCTGAGAGCATTTTATAAAGCATATCCTTTGCCTCCTTTGCTGGAATCATTGCAAAGTCTTCTACCTGTTTCTGCTCCAGGTGTTTCTTTTGTAAAACTAAACGGAATATTCTGGCACAGCGAGACCCAAATCTGTAAAGGAATAAAGAAAGCAAATGGCATGCTGACGTAGATTAGCTTTAGCTCTTAGTCACAGACGGTGCTTGTTCAGTTTCCATGTGTGGAGACAGGACCAGAGAGGAACAGCAATCAGAGAATTCCTTCATAACTCCACAGACTGATGACAATACTGCTAATCATAAGAGTCACCAACTGCTGACTCACCTGAATGCCTCAGTTCCTGCATTTGTAATTAAAGGCTTTAGGAAGGATGGTTCATTGGCCTCACTGGGAATGAAGCAGCAGGGTATTTAGGGTAAAGAGCTGTAGTAGGTGGGACCCACAGCAGTCCAGTGGAAAATGGGGCAGGATGTGCCAAGGTATGTCTATATTGGTTACTGACATAATGACCAAGTCACTTGTTCAAATGGGGTGTGGAAAGGAAGTATCTGACCCCCAACCCAATCAGGGTGACCCCCTTACCTCTCTTGTATGACCGACTCCAGAGTGGCTGTGGCTAGAGATCCTAGAGCCTTATGTAGGTCTTTATGTAGAGGGTTAAGGTTACTCCGTAGTGTTTTGGCCTGGTCATTGTGATCTTAGTTTTATCCCTGAGTCTTTAATTTAAAACTTAAATACTATTTTGTTTTTCACACTAGTCTCACTTATGGTATGTAAGTATTTCGAAACCTTAATTAACTAAGGTGCTTAAGTCAGAGTTTTGCTTAACTAAAGTTTGGTTCGTTAAAAGTCCCTTTCACTTCTTTATCATCAATGTTTTAGTTCAATTTTCTAACTTACTTAGTATACTAAATATCATCAAATCTTTTCTAAGTCACCATTCTGTTTCATGGTTCACGCTGCCTGACTGTAAGGAAATAACCACCCATAAGGATACTGATGACATACATTCCTCCACCACTGTCGCCAGACTTTCCAACAAACTCAAGCTATTAAAAAAAAGGAAAAAAAAAAAAAAAGAGAGCTTGTGTTATTTGAATGGAAAATCCAGTGATCCTGTTTCCAAAAGAGCAAATCTGGCCAAGAGTCTGCAGCAGGAAGCCCTCCTATCAGATGATGGTAGAGAAATTGTCTGAGCTGGCTAGGTAGAGAATGAGGCTACAGAAGACTGATAGCAGGCAAAAATTAATAGTAAATACAGCAGAAAAAAGAAAGAAAAGACTTACTGGATCATCTGCCAGCAGAGTGAGATACTGATCAAGAACTTGCTTAGAGATGTTATAGCCAACAGGTAGGGATCTGAAGATCTGTGGAGCAAAAGATACAGTGAAAATGGGTCTAGGAACTTGTAACTGCTGACATTGCTGAAATAAAGGTGTTCTAATTTTAGATATCACAAGTATAACAATGTCCAAAAGCACAGCAGCATTGTTGGTAAGAGTAAAAAACTAGAAACAATTCGCACGTCCAGTAATAAGGAATTCATTAAAATAAAGTACATCATGGCCATTAAGTGGAATATGATACGGCCATTATAAAGAATGAGGCAGATCTAAAAATACTGACATGAAAAGAAAGTTTACATATACTGTCATATGAAAGAAGCTAGTTTATAACAGTACGTAGAGTATAACCCCATATTTTTTTGTTGTTAAAAAATACAGGGCTTCCCTGGTGGCGCAGTGGTTGAGAATCTGCCTGCCAATGCAGGGGACACGGGTTTGAGCCCTGGTCTGGGAAGATCCCACGTGCTGCGGAACAACTGGGCCTGTGAGCCACAACTACTGAGCCTGCGTGTCTGGAGCCTGTACTCCGCAACAAGAGAGGCCGAGATAGTGAGAGGCCCGCGCACCGCGATGAAGAGTGGCCCCCGCTTGCCACAACTGGAGAAAGCCCTCGCACAGAAACGAAGACCCAACACAGCCATAAATAAATAAATAAATAAATAAATAAATATCTACATTTATGTGAGACTATACATATAAAAAAGTCTGGGGGCTTCCCTGGTGGCGCAGTGATTGAGAGTCCGCCTGCCGATGCAGGGGACACGGGTTCGTGCCCCGGTCTGGGAAGATCCCACATGCCGCGGAGGGGCTGGGCCCGTGAGCCATGGCCGCTGAGCCTGCGCGTCCGGAGCCTGTGCTCCGCAATGGGAGAGGCCACAACAGTTAGAGGCCCGTGTACCGCAAAAAAAAAAAAAAAAACAAAAAAAAACAAAACAAAAAGTCTGAATAAAGATATGTACCAAACTACTGACAAGGATCTCTGGGGCTGGGATTATGCAAAACTATATATTTATTTAAACTGGGGTATGTTACATACAAGAAGCACAGATTTTAAGGGTACAGTTTGATGAGTATTGACAATTGTATATACCCACATAACTACCATCTGCAAGATATAGAACATGCCTGGCATGTCTGAAAGTTTGGGGAACTACAAGTTTAAAAAAATTATACATTTCTATGCTGTTTGAATACAGGTCATGTAATTACTTTTGTCATCAGAAAAAAACTTGTATTTAAATTTTGTTATATAGTAAGTTAAAAAAATTTTAAATAATATAACTATATTTAATGTGGATAAATATTAGTATAATTACAAATAAAACATTTGAAATATTAAAGTTTCAATAAACAAAACAATGAACAAAGCATTTAAAACAAATTTAAAATATACAAAATATATTGAAAAAAACAAATATAAGGGGCCATATAATGTCCTGAGTACTAAGGCTCAGATTCCAAACAGTGGATTCTTGGAACAATTAAGAATAACTTATACTATATACACACACACACACACACACACACACACTAAAATACTACTCAGCCATGGATGGACCTTGAGATTATCATACTAAATGAAGTCAGAAAGACAAATAACATACAGTATCACTTCTATGTGGAATCTAAAATATGACACAAATGAACTTATCTACAAAGTAGAAACAGACTCATAGACATAGAGAACACACTTGTGGTTGCCAAGGGGGAGGTGGGTGGGGGAAGAATGGATTGGAATTTTGGGATTAGCAGATGTAAACTATTATATATAGAATGGATAAACAACAAGGTCCTACTGTATAGCACATGGAACTATATTCAATATCCTGTGATAAACCATAATGGAAAAGAATATGGAAAAGAATGTATATATGTATAACTGAATTACTTTGCTATACAGCAGAAATTAACACAACATTGTAAATCAACTATACTTCAATAAAATAAATTAAAAATAAAAAAAAGAATTACTTATACTTTGACTAAGGTAATGGTTTAGGTTTTTAAAGGTTGAATTCCCAAGAGACCAAATATTTCAGTACCTACCACCTGAGAATAATCCCCGTCCCTCCTCAAATAGCAAAAACCCTTCCTTTCAAGGTTCAGACCTCAACCTAATCGCAGGCTCTATGTATAATAATTATTATATCCAAGAGCCTGTCAGAAAACTAGTACAAGAACATGAAGCTCACCTCGTTGGAAGACAATGGCTGGGTGAAGGGGGCACTAGAGGAAGTGGTAATCTCACTCATCCGGAGCATGGTCCGCACGATCTCGCTGCTTGTCTGGGTTTGAAAAGTGAACTGGAAATCAGAATTCACTCTGCTGTGCTGGCTCTGGCTATATGCCAATGGCCACATCTGCAAATAAGTGAATATTCCTGATAGCCACTGTCCCACCCACTTAGATATCACCTGGTCCATCCTGTTGGCAACTGCACTGACAATGCCTTGGTCACGGAAGTGCTGGTGGAATCTGTCAAGGTTGGCCTGCCAATAAATCCCATCATCTGGAATGGGCTGAGGAGGAGAAAAAGATTAGAAACATTTAGATACAAGGAAGCATTTTCTAGTGAGAAGCTTGGATTTAACTGTTCACCGTTTCTTTTCCTATATAGTAGCAACTAAATTGGTTGGAGGAAAAAACCATTCAACCATGTGGATTTAGTGCCTCCACAATGACAAATTCACAACCCCCAACTTCAAACAGATTCTCTTTGCTTACCTCGAATCTTTGTCTAGTTTAACTCTTTACCAGTATTCTCAAAATCTCCCATTTGCCCCTCCCTTCTCTCTCAGCAGATGACCTTGCTTCTTATTTCAGAGAGCAAATAGAAGCCATTAGGCCAGAACTCATTCAGCGTGGTGCACACATCCCCACCACATTTCTTTATTTAAAAAAAATTTGAGCTTCTCAAAGAGTTGGTCATCCCAGCTGTATCCCCATCCACAGATTTACTCAACCCATTTCCACCGTTACACTGAAATGCCAAAGTTCCTGAGGAACCTGTCGCTAAGTTCAAAGAATACTGTCCAGTTCCAATCTTATTTGATCTTTCTAAAGCATATGACATGGTTGGACATTTTCTCCTTAACTCTATGTGGCCCCTTAGACTTTATGACACCATTCTTTCTTGGTGCTCCTTCTAACCACTCTGGCTACCCTTCCTCAGTCCCCACAGATTCCTTTTCCAGATCCCATCTATAAATACTGGTGTTCCCCAGGGTTCTGTCCACAGCCCTCTTTTCTTTTCACTCTACATATTCTACTTAGGTGATTTAATCTGCTCTCAAGGTTTCAAATGTTCCAAGTCTATTTTAATTCTAGAACTCTCTATTAAGTTCCAGGTGCATAGACTCAACTGCCTACTTCCACCTGTGACTTAAAACTTTTAAGTTTTCAGCTAACTACACTACAACCAACCCAGTTTTTTAAGCTAGAAACTTGAATATCATCCCTAACCCCTTGCTCTCCCTCATCTACTATCCAATTACCCAGTTCTATCTATTCTTTTTTTTTAAATTTATTTTATTTATTTATTTTTGGCTGTGTGGGGTCTTCATTGCTGCAAGTGGGCTTTCTCTAGTTGCGGCGAGTGGGGGCTACTCTTTGTTCAGTGCGTGGGCTTCTCATTGCGGTGGCTTCTCTCGTTGCAGAGCACGGGCTCTAAGCGCGTGGGCTTCAGTAGTTGTGGCTCGCAGGCTCTAGAGTGCAGGCTCAGTAGTTGTGGTGCATGAGCTTATTTGCTCCGTGGCATGTGGGATCTTCCAGGACCAGGGCTTGAACCCATGTCCCCTGCATTGGCAGGTGGATTCTTAACCACTGCGCCACCAGGGAAGCCCCCCATCTATTCTTTATATTAATCAGAAGTCTACTTTTCTTTATCCTGACTGTCATTACCTTATTTCAGGCTCTAATCTTGACTCACCTGGTTACTACAGTAGCCTCCTAACTGGTTTTCATTTTTCTTTTTCATATAGTGGACACTATAAAAAAGGGCAACTGGGTTTTCTGCATTTAATCTTGTTCCTTTTGCATCGTTCTCCCCATTTCTCATAGAGCAGTGCTTCTTTTTACCTCTTGGGCTCACAGTTCCCCTGAAGAAAGCTATGGAGTGCTCTATAGAAAAATGCACATAGTACAGGTGGACTCTCTGAAACGCATCCATGGAGTTGTACAAGTTATAAACCACTGTACTATAGTAATATTTCTAAAATGTAAATCTAGCCAATTCATTCACCTGCCTAAAATTCATCAATGGCTCCCCATTGTCTTCAGGTTGAAGTCCAAACTTCTTAGTCAATCAAGAAATATTTATTGATGTCTTGCAAGTATTCCAGGTGCCAGGGACAAGATACTCTCCTTGAAGAGTTTATAGACTATTAGGAGTACAGAGACAAACACTTGTACAAATAATAAGTAATTTCAGCTACTTATAAATGCTGTGAAGATGAAATGTGAAAATGTGGTAGAGACTGGAGTAGAGGGTGGGCAATGGTGCTTGAGCTCTAAGAAAGTAGCATTTGAACTGAGATCGGAATGATGAAAAAGAGGCAACTACATGAACATCTGAGGGAAAAGTATTTGAAGCAGAAGAAATCCTAAGGGCAAAAGCCTGAAGACTAGAAAGAGTATGATACATTTGAAGGATGGAAAAAATGATAGAAGCTGGAACATAGTGAATGACAGAGTAGGAAGAGCTGAGGTTGGAGAGCCTTGTCTCCAGCAGATCATGTAAAGACCCAGCTCGGGCTTCCTTGGTGGTGCAGTGGTTGAGAATCTGCCTGCCAATGCAGGGGACACGGGTTCGAGCCCTGGTCTGGGAAAATCCCACATGCCACGGAGCAACTAAGCCCGTGCACCACTGCTACTGAGCCTGCGTGTCTGGAGCCGGTGCTCCGCAACAAGAGAAGGCCGCGACAGTGAGAGGCCCGCGCACCGCAATGAAGAGTGGCCCCCGCTCACCGCAACTAGAGAAAGCCCTCGCACAGAAACGAAGATCCAACACGGCCAAAAATAAATAAATAAATTCATTAAAAAAAAAAAAAAAAAGACCCAGCTCATGTAAGGCTTCATAATCCATAGTAAAGAACTGGATTTCGGGCTTCCCTGGTGGCGCAGTGGTTGAGAGTCCGCCTGCCAATGCAGGGGACACGGGTTCGTGCCCCAGTCCGGGAAGATCCCACATGCCACGGAGCGGCTGGGCCCGTGAGCCATGGCCGCTGAGCCTGCGCGTCCGGAGCCTGTGCTCCGCAACGGAAGGGGCCACAGCAGTGAGAGGCCCGCGTACCGCAAAAAAAAGAACTGGATTTCTTCTAAGAGTAATGGGAAGCTATTAAAGGAGTCAAAAATCAGTGATGTGTTGGGAATTTTTAAAAAGAACAATTTAGAAAGTTATTTTGGCTCTTAAGTAGGTATGAATGCAGGCAGGGAGACCACTTAGAGTGTTGGCAAAGTCTTGACTACAGTGATAACGGTTTGGACTAGGGTGATGGCAGTGGAAACGATAAGAAATAGTTGGATTTCAATTATTTTTAGAAATTGGGTTGACAGGTTTTACTGTGAGATCAGATGGCTCCTAGGACTTTGGCCTAAGCAAATGGTGTCCTGGGTGGTTGGCCTTGGTGGTGTCCCTAACTAAGATGAGGAAAGCTTAGGAGGGAGTAGATATCTGGGAGCAGGAAATCAATTACTCTGTTTCAGCCATACTACTTTTGAGATGCTTATCAGATGTTTTTACAGGGATGCTGAGAAGGCATTTGAATATAAGAGCTCAGGCCTATATGTATCTTTCTAAACTCATTTATCACCACTCATCCCCATGGGTCTCTATGGTCCAGTCATACTGACCAATTTAAACTTTTCTAGGCGCTTTTTCTGCCTAATCTATTACCTCTGTCCAATGACTGAAGTAAGTTAAGCCTCAGAAGGGACACAGCAACAGAGTTCACTCTTTGTTAGTCCATCCCTGGCCAATATTTAATGAAGTTCGTAATCCTACTACTTCTCGATCCAAGAACGTTTAAGCTCTTTTGGGGCTTGTCATCTTAGTGCTCTTTCTGGCTTGCCTCAGGGTGAGGACTCCTAACCAAGAAGCCTCATTACCTCTTTGTTATCTGTGGTATGTTTTGGTCTCTTGGCCTTGGGCTCCCCAGTTGCATCTTCGTCAGATGATCTCCTCCTTTTACCTTTCCCTGCCAAACAAAACAGTTACACAGTTAGGCTACACCTCATATGATAACAGGAAATGACCGAAGGTGAAAGCAGGTGTCTCTATCCCAAAGACATCTGTAGCTACCTCTAGGTTAGAGATGTTGAGGAGACTCAGGAACTACAAGAAATTCAAGTTAATGATGAAGTCATCTGAAACTCAACAAGTTCAAAAAGAAATTCATAGTCTTTCTCCCTCAAACTGCTCCTGCTCCAATGCTTCCTTTCACAGTGAACGGTACCATCATCCTCCCACATACTCAAGCCAGACACACAGATGTCATTCTTGATTTCTGTCTTCCTCACCCTTCCTATGTCTAATTTTTCACTGGTTTGTGAAAAATTGCCCCATCCTTTCTACAGACAGAAACATATTTAAAAAATGCAAATCAGATCATGTTACTTCCTTTAAAATCCTTTAGTAGTTTTCCTTTGCTCTTAGGATAAAGAACAGGTGCTTTACGAGGTCTTGCATGATCTAGCCCCTAACCTTAACTTATGGCTCTCTTTCCTTTCCTCACTGTACTTTAACTATACTGATCTTCTTTTACTTTCTCAAATTCCTATTTTTTTCCTCACTACATACTATTCCTTTTGCCAAAAATGCTTATCTTCTGTACCCCTTCATACCTTACTTCACTGGTTGGCTCCTACTTCTGCTTCAAATCTTAGTTCAAATGCCACTTTCTCCAAGAAGCATGTGCCCAAGTCCCCGGGTAAATCTGGTCCCCTGTTATATATTTTCATAACATCCCATATTTTACCTTCATAGTACTTATCGCAGTTTGTTAGTTATATATCCATCAGGCTATTTGATTATTGTAAGCCTCCTATACTAGACTTAAGCCCCATACGGGCAGGGACCATAATGGTTTTTTCATCTCTTTATACCACAGTATCTGGCATAGAGTAAATCCTTGGGAACTGCTTAATTGATTGAGTCATTCATTTAACAATCATTAAGGAAGAATCTACAATTAGGTCAAATCACAGATATAGGGGCCAAAATTCCTTACCTATCAAGCTCAGTTTAGGAACCAGGTACATGTCCTTTTCACTGATGACAAGAGTGGGGGCAGGTGGCGGTGGCCCAGGGTCTGAATTCTCAGTGGCAGGCACCAAGGGGCAACGCTGCACGAAGTGTGTGTCTGCTAGTCGCACAAATGTGTTTGAGACCTCAGCATAGTCCATGGTCTTGCCATCTGTATGACAGGAGGAAAGAGGCAAGTGAGATGGCCTCAGATAGCTAAGGGTCCTCTCCTGCAGCCAGCCAATCTATGCTTTTGCTAACAGTTGTGGATACAGTACTGACCCTCCATAGTCTCTGTGAGCCGATCTGCTACTTTCTTCACGACAGCTGACATTGCCATCTTGCCATTCAACAGGAGCTCCTCAACAATCAGCTCACCAGTGTCACTGTACAGCGTTTTGGCAGTATAGATGTACCGGGGATACCTAAGCATTCGCAACACCCGGCTGCACTGGGCTTCATACTCTACCACACCACGTTTGTGCACCTGATATATCACCAGGTTATGCTGGATGAGGACACAAAGGGCTTTTTTTACCTAGAGAAAACACAGAAGAAAGAGAAGAAAAATCTGAAGATGCAGCTCATTCCTGCTGGCAATTTTTGTCCAACAGTTTCCTAAACATCAGGAGATGGCTAGAATCTCTGTGTGTCTTCCCTCTCTCCATTGGAATAGCTAATAAGAAGCGAATGTCAATGAAAGAAATCAGGAAGAGTCCTTGCTATGATGCTCATATTTCCTCTGATCTTTATCTTTCAAAGTACAATTTACTTCCCCTCTGTTATTCTTTTTTTTTAATTAATTACTTAATTAATTAATTTTTGGCTGCATTGGGTCTTCCTGCTGCACGTGGGCATTCTCTAGTTGCGGTGAGTGGGGGCTACTCTTCGTTGTGGTGTGTGGGCTTCTCATTGTGGTGGCTTCTTTAGTTGCGGGGTGCGGGCTTTAGGCTCATGGGCTTCGGTGGTTGCGGCACGCGGGCTCGGCAGTTGTGGCTCGCGGGGACTAGAGCACAGGCTCAGTAGTTGTGGCGCACAGGCTTCGTTGCTCCGCGGCATGTGGGATCTTCCCGGACCAGGGCTCGAACCCATGTCCCCAGCATTAGCAGGCAGATTCTTAACCACTGCACCACCAGGGAAGTCCCATTCCCTCTATTATTCTTTTTTTTTTCCCTCTATTATTCTTATTCCTTAAACACAGTACTGAAATTAATAGACTCATGAATAAATGAAGTATGGCATACGGCAGAGGAGGAGCAAGATTTGCCTCAGAAGCCACGATGAGCCACTTTGAGAAGCAGAACCCTGGGCACTATGTCTCATCATCTTTCCCCTCCCAAATAACACTATTCTGATCCTAGCACAGACTTTGCTTTCTTTTCCATTTTGTGGGGTGGGGAGTAACAATATTCAAAGGTAGGTTAAAGAAATTAATGAAATGGAAGCAAATTACTGTGATCCAAACATACCTGATCCAACGATGTTCCTGTGTCATGGGCAATAACTCTTAGTGGCTGGCTGCCAGTTCTGATTAGGTGGACTCCAATTTTTTCTACGATCTCTCCAAAATGCTCTTGCAGCAACAAAGAACACAGTTTAATTTCTGCTTGAGTCATTGTGCTGAGGAGTCTCAGAGCTAGGAAAAAAAGAAAAAGATGGTATGATGGGAAGTTTTTCTTTTATGTTGGGAGTAGAGCTGCTGAGTGTAAATTCATGTACTTTCTGGAGAGCAATTTGACAGCAGATATATCAAAAGCCTTAAAATCTTGCATATCTTTGACCTAATACTTTTGTTTTGGATATTCTGTTCCAAGGGAATAATAAAAACATGTCACTTTAGAATACTGATATTCTGGAAACAACCTCATAAGTGATTATTTCAATAAATTATGGTATACTCATATAATGGAATACTATGCCAACATTCACAATAAAGTATAATATGTATTAGTGTAGAAAATTGTTCATTACAAAGCAAAATGTAGAGGAAAGTTCAATTACTGTGGAAATAGCCTCACACGTATGCATGAAAAAAAAGACTGGAAGACTAAATATCAAGTTTATCTTTATGGGATCATGTGTGATTCTAGTTTACTTTAAAGATCGGATGTAGATGGTTTTGCGATCTGTCACAGACCTCAGATTCTATACTTCATTGTTTGGAAGAATTAAGACCACTATTCACAGACTATTGGGACTGAACAGGCAATGACAACTTTGCAAAATAAGAGGTAAATGAGAGCTTCTCAACAAGGTGTTTCAAATAGGGGATGAAGTATGTTGTTGGCAGGGCAGTATTTAATTCTGAAATTTCTATTCCTTGACAAAGTATACACAAAGAGAAACAGACATAGTCCACTGTATAATCACTTCCTTATTATCACAAGTGCTATCAAACACTGGTTTGTTCACTTATTTCTCCCAATTCCTCAGAAGCCAAGACTCTGCCTTTCAGTCTCACTATCCCCATCCACAGGTCTTTGGGGAAGCATCCCCAGACCCTCTGCCATCCCCGGAAAGTATTTCCAAGGAGTCCGGCTCCTGGCTCTTCACTTCTTTACCGCAGGTTCCTGTCCCGGACTGGGTCCCTGGGTCCAGAGACAGGGCCACCTCGTTCAGACCGCATTTTCCACTAACCTCTGGGTCAATGCCACGTAACGCCGCCGACTTCCCCACTGCGGCTTCGTATAGCTCCCGCTAGCCGCCCGGGCAGAGGGGGAGCCCAAGGTCCTTTCGCGCAGGAGCACGGTCACCGAGGAGGACCGGCAAAGTGGCAAAACATGTGCCGCTCTACCCCAGCGTTTCGGTGGTTTCCGGGGACGCTCTTTCTTTCTTCTCGCTGGGAGATTGGAGGACCGGCGAGGGGCTGTTTGAGGAGCCGGCGGGCGGGCCGCGGCTGGCGGACTCTCCTTCCTGCACCTCTTTGGTGCTGGGAGGCGGGCCTCGGGGTCGCTGTCTGCGCCGCCGCCTCTGTGGGCCGGGCGAACTCACGTGACCCGCGCTGGCTCTGGAGCGGCTGGCAGCGCTAAGGAAGCGGCGGCGGCGGCGGCAGAGGCGGCGACAGCAGCTGGGAGGTAGCGACCTGGAGAGCGACCGGCCGGCTGCCCTCTCGGACGGCCGCGGCGAAAGAGAAAAATGGCGGAGGCCTCGGCGGCCGGGGCCGGCGCGGGCGCCGCGGTTGCCGCGCACCGGTTTTTCTGCCACTTTTGCAAGGGCGAGGTCAGCCCCAAACTACCGGTAAGAGCTCTGTGTCCTCTGCGCTCGGGCATCGGCCTGGATTCCTCGCCCCGATATCCCGGAACAGGTCTTAAGCTTCCCGCCCATCCCCGACTCCCCTGACATCGGTCTCCCAAGTACTTGCTGCGTCCCGGTCGCTGGCCCCAAACCTCGGGCGTCCCGGTCCTGGCTCCGTAACTCCCGCTCGCATGCTCCACCTGCCCCTCACTCTCTCTCCCCTCTTGACCGGCCCTCCCCCTCCATTTTTTTTTTTTTTTTTGGTCTTCTTTAGCAAGTTCTCTTCTGACATCCCCTCAGTTTTCTTGCACTCTTCTTCACCTTGTCTCCTTCCCACGATGACCTCTCTTTTTCCCCCACTCGATACTCTTTCCGCTGTTGCTTCTCACCTTTCTCTATTTCCTTTTCCACTTTTCACCAGATCCTCCCCTCCCCCATCCTCATTGAAGCAAAATAGCGGATTGCTGAGGATTGTCCTTATTCGGTTGTCTCTAGGGAAGAAAGGAGGAAGAAAGCACGGAAAGAAAGAGAGGGTTGGAAGGTAACTGGGATGGAGAGGGGGATTTTGCTATTCAGGGGTTTCCAGCGTTCTTGTGAAAGTGAAAACAGCAGTGTACTAATGACTTGCAGACTGCCTGCGCTCCCTATCACTGTTGAAGGAAATGGCTTTAGGAAGAAGGCAGAACATACTGTTTCAACTTGCTTATTTTAGTTGTCATGCTGCCAGTGTCTTTAGCACCACCTGCCTTACCCACCCGTCCTCCCCCGTTCTATCTCTTCACTTAATAGAAAAGATCTAGGACAGAATGCTGGGGACCGCATCATCTGATGTAAAATTGGTTTTCACCACTATCTGCCAGACTGTGTTAGCCCCTAGAGAGGTAGTGCTATGGCTGTGACAAAAAGTGCTGCTGCAGCATGCTAGCCAGCTACAGCACGCCAGTCGCACAGGCTGCTTGGGGTTGGGTTATAGCTACCACAGGGAGACCCACCAGGGTGAGTGTTAATCCTACCTTTGGCCACATCTTTAGAACTAGTTATGTTTGTTCTTTTCCTTAGAAGTATCTGTGTTCAGCCTTAATACAGGGTGCCTGTCTAACAACTTCCCTCAGTGTTTATAGTGCCTCATACAATCTGTAAGAAAGCCTACTAAAGTGTGTCTGTATGTCTTATTTCTTGGAAACACAAACGGAGTCCAGTGAAAAGTGCCCAAAGTTATTTTAGTCTTTTTCACCTAAAGGTTGTGCGTTTTCAGGCTTTTACAGCATTTTCTTTTCTTCTCTTTTTGCCCGACCGCCAACTTCATAGTTGCAGTGTCATCTACATGCTGTTTTAGTTTTGCTTGCTGATTCGGCTGTGTTTGTGTCTGTGTGCTTTTTGCCATACTTCAGTGCTGAGAAGAGCAGGTGCCTTGTTTTTTTGTCAGCGGACATCAGAGCCTCCAGAATGCTCCCTTACTACTGAGAAGGAGTCTGGAATTCAGCCAGTATGTGTGTGACCAGTGACATGTTGAATGTGATGTCCTATTGAACAGTGTGGCCTCAGCTCTTCTGATCTTTAAGTTGCTGTTCACTGTTTGCCTTTAGGAGTGAGGAAACAGTCTAACTTTCCGCAACTTTTTATATCTTTTCTTCTTACCATCTCAAGTCCTCACTTCAAAGTGCTCTTGAAAAGGGATCATTTGAAAGACTTTTTAGGTGTTTTTCTAAGCCTTAGTTTGATACATGGAGGGGAAGTTGTTGATCTTTTTAGACTGATTTATTATCTGTCATGCCTGATTTGTAAATTGAGGCCTAACACTATTAAGTGCAACTGAATACTTCCTGCAGACATACCAGGTTCTCTCAGCTGAATGTCCTGGAGGTGATACTGAGGAGTATGTGGTTTCTGCCCTTAAGCACCTCACAGTTTTGTTGGAAAAAGTAACAGCTAAGGTGAATGAGGATGGATAATAATGTGGTTTAGAATTCAGAGAGGGGGAGACATGGTAGCATTGGTGATGTGAGGTCAGGGAAGACAGATGAGATGGGATTTAAATTGAGTTTTGAAGGATAGGTAGAGTTCAGACTGAGGAGACAGCATAGACTGAGGTAGAAAAGGAAGAGTGAGTTGAGGAAGAAGGGAGAAACATTTAGTAAATCAGTGTTGCTATGCATTTTTAGGAAAGGTGCAGTGAGGTTAGAAATATAGTTTTGATTTGTGGATGAGCCAGTGAGTTTCATGTTTCATGGCCATTTCTGTATCCTTAACCCTAGACTGTCATCTTGAAAATGTTGAGTGTAAGAATGACCAGGTTAGTAAGTGGCTGATTCAGTACAAATCAATCTCTGCTACTGAAAAACCAATTCAGCACTGGTTAGTCAGTAATATTATCATATATATTGGACAACATTGAAGTTTTTTAAAAATAATTTTTTATATAAACTTGGGATTCTCTCACTGTAAGTACTCAGCATTCATTAGGCATGCATTGTTTCTTGAACTGGATCAGTGTTGTGGTAAACCTGAATGTCTTTCTGCAGATAGCCAGAATAAAGTTTTTCTTTGTCTGGGGTTAATTTACATCTCAAGAGGGTACTTTGGTGGTAGTTGGATCACAAGATCCATTACCCAGGAGTGTTGCTCTCTCTGAACACCAGAGGCTGGTATTGAGTTTTACATCAGCCTTTAGTGAGCTATTGCTAGGGAGGTTTCTTCACCCAGTCAGTGGGAGGAACTGCTTCAGAGCCATCTCATCTCTTGCCAATTTATTCACCACATAAAGTCATAATTTTGTTCATTGGGACTAGGTTGCAAGGTTTTACAATTCTTTATTTCTTTTCCCTTCCCCAATCTTTAGGTTATAGCACTTCATGATACATTTGGAAGTATACAGGCAATAGCAATAGCTTGCTCAATGTTCATCCCTGAAACTACCCTTAGGTTTTTATTGTTTTTCTTGTCAGTCCTGCTACTCTGAAAGATTCACAGGCCCAGCTAACTTCAATGGCTGTTTTAAAAGTTTTTTTTTTGGTTATAACTTCTGAGAGAGATTGGAGTGTGTCTAATGCTATGTAGGTTAAGCCACATTTGGTTGAATTAATTTAATTTGATGAAATAACCTCCTTACTCCTAATCCTGATCTATCCATCTCAGCTTTGTGTGTTTTTGATTTGGATCCTCCCAGATAAGAAGACAAAAGTTTCTTTTAGAAATAAGATATTAAGAAATGAGGGGGAAATCATGAAGGGAATTTTAGAATGAAAATACATTCAGTGATATTGTTATCATTAGGTTTCTAAAAAGCCTTTATTCTAGAAGTGAGTAATGATTTAGGAATTTATTTTTTAATTAACAGTGTTTTCCTATTTACAGTGGAAATGGTTTTAGTAAAATTTAGTGAATGTTAAACTTGGATTTTAAAATAAGAGATTTTGATTATATATATGGTCTGAAGCCCTAGTCTTTCAAGTTTATATATATAACTGGGTAAAATGCCATTGTATATTTTTTGGTCATCAGATGACAAAGGAAATACTTAAGTAACTTAAAGTTATTTTGAAAATACAGCAGAAGCTTCTACCTCACCTGACTATCCCATTGAGAGACAATGAAGCCAAGACTGATGGAGTTAACTATGTGACACTTAGGGATGACTGGGTAGTGCCACAGAGGGCTGTGTCATGGAATGTAAAGGTGTCATTCCATCTCCATACTACCTTCCCCCACTTTTAAATCAAGGTCAGGGAATATTACCTTATGAGATTAAATCCTGTAGCGTCATTAAGCAGGTGAGATAAATCATATGCAGAGTAAACTACTTTTGGTATTGATGAAACTAGGGTGATTCTTAAGTGTTTTATGGAGATCAGAGTATCCAAAGCCAGAGAAGAGACCAGTGTAATTAAGGACTGCAAGTGTATTGCTCACCTCTGAGGCTTTGTCTGAAGGAAGTAGCTGGCTTCTCTCCCTCTCACGTCTCCTTATTATATCACCTTTGATCTAATGAAATGTCATCCTTATCAATAAGTAATATTGGTTTGGTTCTTTACCAAGTGCTATACAAGTCATTGTCATTGTGCTGTGCTTGTAATGACTCTAATACAGGAAAACTTTCTAACCACCCCATAAGAGTAGGTAAAAAGTAGACTCCCTAAAGACTTTGTGATTCTTAAAACTCTAAGCTCACTGACCTTGCTTTTTAAAGTTGCATGATTCTTAGAAAGATCCTAGAACGGTGTCTAAGTAATGTTAGTAGTTTTGTTGAGCTGAGGAAACAAATTAGTGATTTGAGCTGGGTTTTAGAGGTTTTAATAATTAGATTTCTTTTTTTAAAATAAATTTATTGTATTTATTTATTTTTGGCTGCGTTGGGTCTTCATTGCTGCGCGCGGGCTTTCTCTAGTTGCGGTGAGCGAGGGCTACTCTTCGTTGCGGTGCATGGGCTTCTCATTGCGGTGGCTTCTCTTGTTGCAGAGCACAGGCTCTAGGGCACATGGGCTTCAGTAGTTGTGGCGCATGGGGTTAGTTTCTCCGTGGCCTGTGGGATCTTCCTGGACCAGGGCTTGAACTCATGTCCCCTGCATTGGCAGGCAGATTCTTAACCACTGCGCCACCAGGGAAGTCCCAATAATTAGATTTCTTAAATTCTGCTACTGGTGACTTCAGTTAAAAAGTGTGCTTGATTATCTAGCATCTTTCTGGTGCTATATAGCAATTGCTTATTAAAAGTCTCTTGAATGATAGTCTCTTGACCCCGTAGTTATATTTAAAAAGTAGTGGTGTTAGTGGTATGAGATCTTTATCTAAAAGGCTTCAGTGGAAGAAAATGCAGGTACTACCATGTGAAGTTTGAACATATAGTGTCAGTAAGTATGTTCCCTGCAAAGATCTAGAAATAAGAAATAGGTATTCTTACGGGTAGAATGCTAGTTCTGGTCTTGAAATTCTACTGATAAATAGACATGTATATCTTGGGTAAATCTGTGGGATTTTTTTCAGTATGAGGAAGAACAAGAATCTTTAAACTCACTGCAGATGAAATTCCTTATATTTTTTGGGGAAGTACGAGCTGATTGCTAACACTTTGTGTTTCTTTATGTTTACGTGGCTTTTTATGATCTTTGCTTACGTCCAGGGAGAGGGTGCTAAGGTCTTTCAGACAGCCATCTTATTAGAAGAGGAAAAAAAAAAGTGGATTGTTTCTTATTCTCTGTAGTCAAATTAGAAGGGGTCTGAGAATAAGAAGCCTTTGGATACTGACTTATTTTTATGTCTCCACAGCTTAATATTGATAAATAAAGGAGATAATGTAGAGTAGTGGCTCTCAACGGGGGGCAGTTTTGCGTTTTAGGAGGAAATTCGGCAACATCTGTAGACATTTTCTACAACTGGGTTGTTGTCACTAATGGGGGAAGGGGAGGGTTGTTTCTGACATCTATTGGATAGAGGCCAAGGATGCTGCTAAACATGCTTCAATGGACAGGACAGCCCCCCACAACGAAGAATTATCGGGCCCAAAATGTCTAGAGCGCTGAGGTTCAGGAGCCCTGGGTATAGAAGGATAAAGGGATAGTCATTGGCTTCTCGTGTCAGTCGTGCTTAAGGTTTTGTCCTGGGTTAGTTTTGATTTCGAATTTTGGGATCCTGTTGAGAATTTTCAGGAAGATAATTGAGACCATATAATTTTAGCCAAAGCCCTGATGGTTGGGATTGTTTAGAACAGGAGTTAAGTGGCTGCTATTCCATTATAGCAGTATCTCTTGGGGTCACTTTCTTTCCTTGTGGTTACTGAGACCAGAGGAATTGGATCACTCCTCTCAAGTTACACACTGTGGGGCAACTTCTAAAAGAAAAGTATCCAAATTTTTTGTCAGTTGGGAATTGAGGTGGTAACAGCACATGTAACTTAGTACGACATCTGGAAATTCCAGTTTGAAAACAAAGCAAAAAGCAGACAAGTCTAACTTAGTTTTTCTATAGCTCATCTTAGCATTAATCAAGTTTTACTTTCTGTGTTTCTTGCTCTTGAAAGTTTTCCTGAGCTTAGGAGATGTTGTGCTTAGACGTTGTTTCTTCAAACTCTTGGTCGAGTGGGTGAATTAAAGTTATCAATTCTTGTTCTAATACTAATTCTTCAAAGGGCTGGAGTTAAGTCATCTGACCCTCTCAGTTTATCTTAGTATATCCCACTGTAAAATACTACTGAGGTGGGGCTTCCCTGGTGGTGCGGTGGTTGAGAGTCCGCCTGCCGGTGCAGGGGACATGGGTTCGTGCCCCGGTCCGGGAGGATCCCGCAGGCCGCGGAGCGGCTGGGCCCGTGAGCCATGGCCGCTGAGCCTGCGCGTCCGGAGCTTGTGCTCCGCAGCGGGAGAGGCCACGACAGTGAGAGGCCCAAGTACCGCTAAAAAAAAAAAAAAAAAAAAATACTACTGAGGTGTGCCTATTGAAAGCTTGAGTGGGTATTCGGAGAAATGGAGCTATGTAATCTTTGATTGAAAGGTTGTGTAGGAATGAGCAGTCCTTATTTGTAGAGAAATAAGGCCTTTACATAGGAGAAACATTTTAGGTAGTTCTTATAGTTTCACATGAAGAAGTTTAGGTTAGATTCTGAAGGATTTTTTTTTTTAATCTTTTAAGTTCATTTGTTAGCAGTTCAAGGTTCCTTAGAAGTCTCCAGATGCATATATAACAAATAGAAGTGGTGATTTTAAACTAGGCACACTTTTCTTGTATGTTAAATAGATTGCCCAGCTTCTTTTCCCAAAATAGGCCAGTTAGTTTTGTTTTCCTTGAAGAGCTGTTAAATTAGATAATCTCTCTCCTTGATGATTTCAACAGTGTCACAAGGAAGTTCTTAGTAGGCAATGTATCCTATATTCACCTCTTTGCCACTCACTTTCATGTTGTGCAGATTTGAATAGACTTAAACCTAGAGGACCGTCTTCCAATAAAGGTTTTATTGTGTTTACTTTTCAGCATGCTTAGAATTTACATTCTCAGAAGAAAGAAAAAATCCCATAGTTATGTGTCCTTTCTTTTCTTTTTCTGGATTGACTAAAACCTATAGGTATTCTACAGTGATGTTGATCTTCTAGCCCGATAGTTCTCATACTTGTCAGACCCAGTGCCCTCTTTTTATAATAAACATTTTGAAACACTACCTTTAATGAAATGAAATTCTTAGGTAATACAATTTCCTTACATATACATTTAAAAAATTCTCTAGATGTAAGGTAAAGGATAAATAAAAAGAAAGTAACTCATGACAAAATAATATGCATTTCAATGTGTAAATACTCAGAGAAGTCCATTATAGGAAGATATATATAATGTAGTAGATATTGGCACCAAACACAAGCATAACAGCTACCCAAGGAGATTAGCTATAAGGGTAATTATACCTTAAATAGCATGAGTGGTAAGCCACCAGAATGGTGAACAATTCTTGATAAAGGTACAAATAAAGTATAATTTTCTCTTGTTTTATTCAGTAGTTGTTTTTCTGGACATACAGTGCATGGTGTTTATATATAGAAAGAGTTGGTGTTTATATATATAATGGAGTTAGATTCTAGGCTTTGGTAATTATAAAGATATTTTTTATCTACTTAACTATCCATAGGAAGTTTAAGAATAGAGACATTTCTTTGTGCTGGAGTTTCTTATGCTTATGGATTCTGCCCATTAAATTAAGTAGCATTTCTTAATTGCTGTGACAACACTTCAGTAGATGTCCAAAATGTCCCACAGATGATTGTATTATCCTCACTGAGAATGACTGCTAGTCACAGGAAAACATTTTCCTGTTTTATCACTCTTCTTTTCTCTTGCTTATTATTCACTACTTTAGTGTAGTACTTTTAACATATTGCAAGATTCAGTCTTTGTCATTTAGACTTGATTTACTTTTCCTTTAGACAATTTCTCCTATATGCCTTTAAATTTCTCATTTCCTCACCACTCTTGTCATCATTTTTGACTAACTTGTTGAATGGAACTTAGCTGCTTCTAGTGAATCTTCTGTAATTTAAGTGGTAGTCAGAGGTACTTTATTCTCAAATGAACTTATGAAGCTGTTAATTCCCTGATTTTATTTTATAGTACCAGTTATTAGGTTCTGATCTGTAATACAGTCACTGCTGAATGGTTAGAGGCATTCGTATTCCTAGTTAAGACAAGTTAGGTGGAGAAATGGAAATTTTGTACCTTAAGCCTGTTGGTTTGAAAAAAAAAATTACTGTTATTTTGATAGTTGACGTAGTGTGAAAACAAATTTATAATGGTACATTTACTTTTTGTTTAATAACATGTAAAAGGCAAATTCAGCAAATTAGCTTTCACTGCTCTCCTTAATTTGCATGTTTTAGATTAAAAAGTGTTTGGAAGTAATATGAACAAGTGAGAATAAGGAAAGTATTTAATTCCCTAAATTTTTCAACTTTGTTTTCCTGATCACTAAAATTATTGGTTTATTATTCTGTGCCAAGTGTAGGTGCTGATTCAGTTAGGGAGTCCTGTTTTAATAATATACTAGCATTCTGGTTCTTTGGGTTTTTAAAAATTTATTTATTTATTTTTATTTATTTTTATTTTTTGGCTGTGTTGGGTCTTCGTTTCTGTGCGAGGGCTTTCTCTAGTTGTGGCAAGCGGGGGCCACTCTTCATCATGGTGCGCGGGCCTCTCACTATGGCGGCCTCTCTTGTTGCTGAGCACAGGCTCCAGGCACGCAGGCTCAGTTGTTGTGGCTCATGGGCCTAGTTGCTCCGCGGCATGTGGGATCTTTCCAGACCAGGGCTCGAACCCATGTCCCCTGCATTGGCAGGCAGATTCTCAACCACTGCGCCACCAGGGAAGCCCCTGGTTCTTTGTTTTTGAAATGCAAAATTTTATTTGAGCCAAATTGAGGATTATAATCCTGGAACATACTCTCAGAAAGCTGTGAGAACTGTTCCCTACTAGCATTCTGTTTTAACATACAATCAGTATTAGATGAGCAGATTCAGAGTTCCCAAGGTTTTTAATAAGGTCAGTAGTGTAACATACGTCTTTCTCATCTTGCAGCACTAGTGTTGTAAAAGGGTTCCAGAAGTATGTCTGTTTCTAATCCTGAGTGTGAATTATTTCTCTGAACTCGAATCTTTAGTGATTGTTTCCCTGGCTGTTAATCAGGAAGAAAACCAGTTTACAAAGACAAACAAAAAAAAAACACCATTAGGCCACAGTTTTTTAGTGTTGTACAAAGATACCTATATAGTTTAAATATTGTTTGGAGAGCTGTGATTCAGTTCCAGGCCAATAGAACTGCCTTTATTTATGGTCTCACTCCCTAAGAATAGTAACATTAACAACCATCATCATTTTTTTCCTTCATTCCAGGCCGTGATTGAACATTGACATTATCAGGGACTCCAAATAGGAATGTATAATCAACCAACCTTCTTTAGTTCATTGTGTAACAAGGCAGAAAATCAGGTCACGAGACAAAGCGTTACTTGATATAAGCTTGATCAGATGGACAAGAAGCCAAATTTTCTAAGAAAAAAAAAAGACTAAACTATAAGAATTATCAGAGAAAAAGTTAACACAACATAGCCAGAAAAGATTTAGTTACAGTGTTCTTTGCTTGCTTACACTAAAGGCAGCAAAAAGGAGAACAACTCAGGGGCATAGATATAAAATGGTAAATGATACTAAAAGGTTGCCCTTAGTTCTGTTGTGTACCATCATAGTTTGGAGGAAAATTTTGTCTTATGTTCAGTTTAGGCTGATAGAATCTTCTTACATAAGCTGACAGCATTCATTCAGCAAATATATTCTAAGCTCAAATTCCAAGCATTGTGCAGAAAGAAAAGCATGCTTGGTGGGGAAAGAAAAATAACCTGGGATTAAAAGTCACTGAAATCATGTACATAGTTTATGTTGTAATAATAAAATCACACTTAGGGAAGTAAAGGCACATAAAACAAACTTCTGTGAATATCCTAATCTTAAGTACTTATCCTCAAAAGAAGAATTGAATGAGTGAGACTTCTTGTTTTCCTGAAGGAGAGTTAGGGGAGACAAGTAAATGAGGACAGCATTTGTGTTCTAGTTTTACAGATGGAGAAACAGGTCTTCCCAAAGACCATGAACTGGTGGAACTGGGAATAGAACTCAGAAATTCTGTTACTGACCTGGGTCCTTGGACTCTTTAATCAATAGAAATTGATAAGAGGCCAGACGAGAAATTCAGGCAAGGCTTTATTGGGACTCCAGCATGAGGGAGTGAAAATAAGAAAACAGGTGCCCTTGCTCGCTTTCTGAGGTGGGGCCTAGCTGGTTCCTTAAATGAGGTGAGTGTAGGGGCGGGTTGGTCTGCCCACAGGTGGTGCCCTGTGTAGAGATCATGTGCTTTTTGTACCCAGCACCTCCAAAGAGTCAGTTGGTTTGTGGCCTTTTTGTATCTTACTGTTGATAATTGCCCCAACTGTGCCTCTGTGCAGTTATTTTTAGTTCCTTAGTTTGTCCAGGTGCAAGCACTCCAGTAAGGGGTTCCAGGTCACAGGTCCCAGCCTATCTCAGTTCTGTTATCTTTGTTTTGGGGCTTACTTGATGCTTTTGAAAAGAGAGGAAGTGCAACCTGGCTTGTAAAGGGATAATCATAGGGGATTATGGAAAAAGTCTCTAGAAAAAAGTAGTGTCTTTGATGTTAGAGATGTGAGTTGGCATGAAATTCATGGTGTGGTGGGTTCTAGCCTAGGTAGGAACTGTGATGTATTTCAAACAGTTTGTGTTCCTAATCCTTCTAGTTAGGAGTTTCTGAACAGTTTTGCCTTGTGATACTCAAAGAGAATATGAACAATAGAACATGACTGACTTAATATTGTGATCTTAGATTTTGACTCTGTCAAATGACACAGGAAATAGGCTTCTCTTTTAGATAAAATTAAAAAAATAGACTTTGATCGTGACTGTATAGAAAAGCAAAGCTATGGAATTAGGAAATAAATAGTAAGCCTTTGTATTTCATATTCTGAATAATCATTGGATATAAATTTGTATAAAGTTCAAGGGTATGTAAATTTCACAGCATGGGACTTCATATAAATAAGTCCTGGCTTATAGGTCATTGTTCTACCAAGACCTCACATTTTGTTATAATTGATCCCTTGAAATATAAGAAGGAAAAGAAAATAATGCATTAAAACCACCCTTTCCCTTTCTCTCTTGTATTCCAAGTGCTTTGTGTCCTCCAGTACTGTTCTTCTAAGTCGGTAAGCATCAGGGCTAAGCTGTACTTAGGGAGTTGTCCCTGATTCAGACTATTAATGGTGAAAGATATTTCTTCCTGTGGGTATTTTTAGGTGAAATAGACAGTGGAACATCTGAAGTAGTTCATTCAAGTGTACCTGCTACTGAGTGTCCTCACTTAGGTTGTATATAGTAAACATTCAGACCCTAGAGGAAAGCAGCTTAGTTTAGTGGAAACAACTGGGTTCCTGTTTCCAGTGATTCTGGGTAAGTAACTTAGGGTTGTTATACTTCTCTTTTACAGATAGGATGATAGAAACGACCTAATGAAATTTTTTGATAAGACTTAGTGACTGTGGGGACTACATACATTGGCAGTATTTGGGGGGAGGGGTTGGTGTGAAGATTTGATATATTCATATTTAAGTAGAGGAGAGATATCCATAGTGCCAGACATATAATGGGCCCTTAATTCACTCTTATCCTTGGTTTTTCCCTCCCCCCCAACCTATATTATGCTTAAAATTTAAAACTCTGTTACCTCAACAGATGAATGGATAAAGAAGATGTGGCACATATATACAATGGAATATCACTCAGCCATAAAAAGAAACGAAATTGAGTTATTTGTAGTGAGGTGGATGGACCTAGAGACTGTCATACAGAGTGAAGTAAGTCAGAAAGAGAAAAACAATACCATATGCTAACACATATATATGGAATCTAAAAAAAAAAAAGGTTCTGAAGAACCTAGGGGCAGGACAGGAATAAAGATGCAGACGTAGAGAATGGACTTGAGGACACGGGGAGGGGGAAGGGTAAGCTGGGACGAAGTGAGAGAGTGGCATGGACATATATATACTACCAAATGTAGAATAGCTAGTGGGAAGCAGCCGCATAGCACAGGGAGATCAGCTGGGTGCTTTGTGTCCACCTAGAGGGGTGGGAGGGAGGAGATATGGGGATATATGTATATGTATAGCTGATTCACTTTGTTATACAGCAGAAACTAACAACCATTGTAAAGCAATTATAGTCCAATAAAGATATTAAAAAAAACAAACAGAACTCTGTTATATGAATATATGAGGATGATCATAAGGCCAAGGCCTGGGTGTGGGAGGAGTGTAGAGTCAGAGAGAGACTGTTTGGTTCTGGTTTGATCTTCTTACAAATTCTCCTTAATTCATGGATGTTCACCCAAATTGAAGTTAATAGTACCTCTGAAGAAAAATTAGGAAAAATTGAAATGCCAAGTTAGCCATCTTTAGAAGTGATCCAAGAGATAAATACTTAAAATCCAATCTTAAAATCCAGTCCAGTCTGGTT
The DNA here is from genome assembly GCF_039906515.1 of Pseudorca crassidens. Lineage (NCBI taxonomy): Eukaryota > Metazoa > Chordata > Mammalia > Artiodactyla > Delphinidae > Pseudorca > Pseudorca crassidens. The sequence continues at coordinate 106,904,218 of NC_090297.1, read as the reverse complement.
GTAATCTCAGTGAAGGGCAGGACTAAATTGTGATTGTAAGTAAGAAAATACAGCCAAGTAATTGTATTATATTCTAACAGGAGAAAGAATTTGTCTATTAGAAGAGGGTGTGGGAATTGTGGGTCAGCAGTGAAAGAATAGAAAAGGAGTCAGAGGCAAACATATGCTGTGTTCTTCTTGCCCAGAGGGAGAGGAAACCCAGATCATTGATTTTTGAGGATGTGGTTTATGTTCATAGTGGGAATGGATATATTAGGCTATCCTAGCATGATGACACAAGCTATATATCCAGTTGCCTACTGCTCTGATTCTCTGCTTATTTAGCAGGTGATTATAATCTGGAATAACTATAATAGCTATATTTATTAAATGTCTACTATCTAATGTGGCAGTCACTGAGTTAAGTATTTTGCAAACATCTTAAACTTTACAGTAATACAGCATCGAAGCAAGCGTCTCCATTTTACAGATGAGGAAATTGAGTCTCAGAAATGTAATGTGACTCTCCCAAGACTTCATATCTAATAGAGACCTGAGATTAGAATTCAGGTCTCTGATTCCAAAAATCTTTCCTCTATGCGTATGCCTCTTTCCTCTATTTAGGTGGATTTATTTATTGAGGAAGACTGTGCTGAATTGTAAAAGTAAATGGGCCACTTGATAACTCTTTTTCATTGAAATTAAGTGGGCATTCTGAGATGGCCTCTGAATTTGGTTTTATGCGACTCTTCCTCTAAGAGACAGATCTTCTCTAGGTGCTAAATTGTATTTCTGAGCTTGTAAGATTGAAGGTTTCAGACCCTGGATGGTATGTTCGTCAGGGTACTGCTCCCCTGTAAGGGAAGGAGGGGGCTGAAAGACTGCTGAACTTCCCAAGTCCTCGTTTGGCCTTGACATAAACGTTTCCATTCAATCCTCAGCAAATTATAGTTCCTGTTCCCTTCTCTAAAAGAATAGTTATTTTCAATCAGTGAAGTGTAATGAAAAGAATATGGAGTTTTGAATTCAAGAAAGACCAAGATTCAAAGCTCTTCTTCATCCTTTGGGCAATTTTCTGGTTTTCTGTTACTGCCTAAAAAATCACCCCAAAATTTAGTGGCTTAAAACAGTATTATCTTTCATGTTCCTCTGGATTTACAGAGTTCAGCTGGTCAGTTCTCACTTGAGATCTTTCATGCATTTGTAGTCATACAGAACCTGGAGAGGGAGCCATCTGAAGGCTCTGTTGGGATGGACCTTCAAGATAGTTTTTCCCTTTTACAATCCAATCCTTCTCTGATGTCTTAGTGCTCCTTTACGCCAACAGAGTAGCCCAGACTTTTGTGGCTGCTCAGGGCTTTAAGAGTCAGGAAGCAGAAACTGTTAGGCAGTTAAGAGCATTGTCTGGAATTGACTCAGTATTCTACAGGTAAAGAAGTCACAGGGCCCTCCCGATTCAAAGAGGGTGGAGTGGAGGGTTACATTGCAGAACAGCATGCGGGTTGGGAGATTTTGTTGGTGCCATCTTTGGAAAATCAAATCTGCCACAGACAACTTATTTCTTTCTTTCTTACAACTTCATGTTCTTATTTGTGTAGTAGAAATAACAGTGTTTTCCTCACAGAGTGGTTAACAGGAATAGCACAATGTCAAGCACGTAGGTGTTTCATAAATCTAAGTACTCTTTCCCCTTAATTCTCTAACATAATAGATTATTTCTAATCTACTTTTACTTTACACAGTTTTTTTTTTTTTTGTGGTACGCGGGCCTCTCACTGTTGTGGCCTCTCCCGTTGTGGAGCACAGGCTCCGGACGCGCAGGCTCAGCAGCCATGGCTCACGGGCCCAGCCGCTCTGTGGCACGTGGGATCTTCCTGGACTGGGGCACGAACGCGTGTCCCCTGCAACGGCAGGCGGACTCTCAACCACTGCGCCACCAGGGAAGCCCCTTTACACAGTTTAGTACATAGTTTGGTTAACACTTTCTTGACCTGTGTTTCTCAGGCTGATGTAACTTAAAACAAAAGAAACCTTTTTCATGGAAAATTTCTAACATATTAAAAGTAGAGAGAGGGACTTCCCTGATGGCACAGTGGTTAAGAATCTGCCTGCCAGTGCAGGGGACACGGGGTCAAGCCCTGGTCCAGGAAGTTCCCACATGCCACGGAGCAACGAAGCTCATGTGCCACAACTACTGAGCCTGCGCTCTAGAGCCCGCGAGCCACAACTACTGAGCCCTCATGCCACAACTACTGAAGCCCATGCACCTAGAGCCCAGGCTCCGCAAAAAGAGAAGCCACCACAATGAGAAGCCTGCGCATCACAATGAAGAGTAGCCCCCGCTCCCCGAAACTAGAGAAAGCCCGTGCACAACAATGAAGACCCAATGCAGCCAAAAATAAATAAATTTATTTTTTTAAAAAAGTAGAATAGTATAAGAAGCCCACATGTACCCAGGTTCAGTAATTATCAACTCATGGCCAGTATTCTTCATTCACCTCCACCCTTACATAACATCCCATCTCCAGATTAGTTTGAAGCAGTTGCTGGAAATCGGGGGGAAATTAGTGTGATTTCAGAAGAAAATGGCGGTAGTAAATACAGTGCTATCAGGCCTTTAGAAAGAAAATCTAGAAACTGGAACTATGGTATCTTCAGAATGTTATTTTTGGGTTTTTAGGCTTCCAAGAGAATGGTTTTCTCAGACCAGACCTTTGTTCTGAGATCAGACTACTGAAGTATGTAGGAGACAAATATGCATTTTTTACTTTGATAATTAGAGAATGACAGGCTTGTGAATCCTGAAAAGTTCTCCTTATTTCCTGTAATGTTGATTTTAAGAGGAATAGTTCATGGCTGAGAGGTTGGTTTGTTCTATAATAAGCTACTTTTATCAAGAATAATTCACAGGGGCTTCCCTGGTGGCGCAGTGTTTGGGAGTCCGCCTGCTGATGCAGGGGATACGGGATCGTGCCCGGGTCTGGGAAGATCCCATATGCCGCGGAGCGGCTGGGCCCATGAGCCATGGCCGCTGAGCCTGCGCGTCCAGAGCCTGTGCTCCGCAATGGGAGGGGCCACAGCAGTGAGAGGCCTGCATACCGCAAAAAAAAAAAAAAAAAAAAAAAAGAATAATTCACAGAGCATTTGGAAGGAATTTTGGTTCTCTTCCCTGTAATCAAAATAGAATTACCTAGAAAGGTTTGATTGTGCTAGTAAATGGAAGGAGTACCTAGTGGCAGGAAGAAACCACTAGGTACTCCTGTAATTATAGTACTTCTGTAATTTGGTTTATGCCTCTGAAGTGTCCTGCTCTGTGAAGGAGCTATCTATGATGGCTGACAGCCTGACTCCTAGAACCATGACTGGGATCATGAAGAGAGGATTTGTACATTTCTCTACTCTAAATCAGTGTGATTCTTGCTTCAAGTCTTTTTTGTCTTCCCAATTGTAATATCTGTCTTTTGAAATTATTTTCTCTCTACCACGGCTCTAAACATTATTGGAAGTTTAGTATCAATGTAGACTACCCTTTAAGTCTAAAGACCTTCATACCTACTCCACTTTAGCCAACTACCCCCATAGCTGTATCTTGGACTTTGTGATCATCCAGAACATTGCTACTTCTGAAATCTTAGGCTTCACTCTCCCATGAGCAGGCCACAACTTCTTAAACTTCCAGCTCTTTTCTTTACTTCCACTCCAACCGTCCTCTAATTGTATTAGATCCTGGTACTTTGACTCCTAGTTGTGAGGTGTGTGGCAAGTAATTTCATGTTTGTTTATTCAATAAATATTTATTGAACACCTTTCTGTCCTAGGGATATAATGGTAAACAAAACTGATCTGGACCCTGCCTTTATGAAACTTAAAACTTATTGAATGGTGACAGACATTAAAAAAGCATTAAACAAATATCTAATTACAAATTGTGATAAGTGCTATAAAGGAATGTAGTGGAATAATTGAGGACATGGAAAGGAGACGTGACCCATGAGCCCCCCCCGCCCCCCCCAGCAAACTGGGAGCTGGCGAATAAGCCAGAACTGCAAACAGTCCTGAATGCTTTGAGCCTCCCCCCGCCCCCCGGCAAACCGGGGGCCTGCGAATAAGCATTGAGTGCTTTGGGCACTGATCCATGAGATGTCCTCAGTATAATCAGAATGGTGGGAACACAAGGAAATGTCCTTGTGCTACTTCAGTGTAATCAAAATAATGGTGGGAACCTTGTGCTGCTTTTGCGCTCAAGGATGAAGCACGGCATGTTTTCAAGAAAGCCCATTATTGCTTGTATAATCAATAGAAGCATATGTTGCTGCTTTGGCACTTCTGGAATGTTAAGAAAATAAGTCTTAAAATGTAAACATAGATAATGCTTTAATAAAAGCTACCACAGCAGGACAGACGGCGCTGTTTTGCCTGAGCGAGCGGCAGCCCTCTACTGCTGTGCTTCGGCACAATTCATCTCGTGTGATGAGCTTACTTTCGGCCCTGTCATAAGATAAACTACAACAAAGGAATGAACAGGGTGCTATAGGAGAAAATAATAAGAGGAAACCACTTTAGATTGGATGATGAAAGAGGGACTTTCTGACATAACCTTAAAATGGAGACCTAAAGAACTAGAAGTCCCTTGCCATGCAAAAAGTTAGGGGAAGTGTTTCAGTCGTAGGAGCAGAATGTATGAAAGCTTGAGGTAGGAATGAGCTTGATGTGTTAGAAGAACTGAAAGGAGGTCCTTGTAGCTGGAATTCACTGAGGAAGGGTAGCCTGAAATGAGGTTGGCAAGTTAAACAGAGACCAGCTGAATTAGGGCCTTGTAAGGCATGTTTAAGAGTTTGATTTTTTTTTTTTTTTTTTTGCGGTACGCGGGCCTCTCACTGTTGTGGCCTCTCCCGTTGCAGAGCACAGGCTCCGGACGCGCAGGCTTAGCGGCCATGGCTCACGGACGGGCCCAGCCGCTCCGCGGCATGTGGGATTTTCCCGGATGGGGGCTCGAACCCGTGTCCCCTGCATCGGCAGGCAGGCTCTCAACCACTGCGCCACCAGGGAAGCCCTAAGAGTTTGATTTTATTCTAAGTGTTTTTGGAAATAGTTGAAAGGTTTTAAGATGGGAAATGATATATGGTCCATTTTATGTTTTAAAAAGATCATTCTGACTTCTTCATGCAGAACAGATGGGAAAAGGCTAGAAGAGAAGCAGGACAACACTTAAGAGGGAAGTTATTCATTGTCTAGAGCCAGTGTTGGCTTGGGTTAAGATAGTAAGGCAGTGGGGCAAGGAGTAGGTTTGAGAAATGTGTTCATGGTAGGAGTGCCAGGATTTGATGGTTGTCTGTGGAAGGTGAGAGGGAGGTGTTAGGAACGACTCCCAGTTTTCTGGTATGAACAAACTGATAATGCCGCCTCTTGAGAGAGAGAGAGAGAGAGAGAGAGAGAGAGAGAGAGAGAGAGAGTGTGTGTGTGTGTGTGTGTGTGTGTGTGTGTGTAAGAGAGAGAAAGAGCATGAGAGAAAATACGTATGAGGATAAATGAATCTGGAATTCAGAAGAGTGGCCTGGGTTAGAGAGAGACATTTGGGAGTTGTTCCACATATGGGATATTTATTTTTTTATTTTTAATTTTTTTCATACAGGGTATTTTAAAGCAATGGGAATGAGTGAGAGAGGAAGAGAAAAGAAAGAGGAGGGCCTGGTACTGGGATGGTGACAAATCACATTTTGTAATTGATATTTTTTTCTTTTTAACTTTAGAATAGATTTAGGGTTAGCCTTCTAAAGTCAATCTCACTTCCTTTCAGATAAACTTTCTTAGTGGGAGAGAAAGGAATGTAGTTACTGCTGCCTGGGAGGGTGGTGGATGAAGGAGTAGAGGGAGGGGCTCAGGGATTCATATCGTCTCCAGATTATTTCATTTCTGGAGTAGTTCACAGTATGCCCATTATGAGTGTTTCTCGTCTTTCATGTGTATAGAGGAGAGAAAAGGTTGAGAGATTTCTAATCCACAGGGTAAAGTTCATGGTAATGTGAAGTTTTCCACAGTCTGGTTCCAGCCTGCCTATTCATACTCATCATACCATTCCCCTCCAGCCTCCATGCATGCTGTATTCTGTTGTTACAGTTTTTAACCCATAATTTCCTTTTTTATTGAGCAAACAGAGTACTGTTTTAAGTCTCTGTTTCAGATAAAGCCTTCCCTGATTCCATCAGGCAGACTTCGATATTTGTTTATATTCCCAGTGTGCACTGATTAAAGAAAGTCTTTTATTAAATTTTACTGTTTCTTGCATTGACTGTCTCCTCACCAAACTAATCTCCTTGACAGAAGGGATTGGTCTTTTTTCTTTATATCTCTTTTAAGAAAGCATTTGAATATTTGAGTTACCATTCTGACTGTCTTTGTTTGAGTAGGCAAATACAGCTTACATTTCCTTCTGATAAGACAAACTTTCAGGTTTAGAAAATATAGAGAGCAAGAAAATAGTTGAAAATGTCTTTCCCAGATCTATTTTAATAGGTAGTTAAAATATACTTTTTTAAAACTATGGTAAGGCAGTCTCTAAATTATATTCTTTCTTATCAGCCCCAAAGCTTGATATTTAAAAGAAATATTTACTTATTTAAAAGAAAGGTTCATGGTAGTTAAGGAAATAGAAGCTGATCTAATGGGATTGTTCTGGTTATTTAAATGATCATTTCTATAGAATACCTGAGAACATTGTTTTATTTGGAACCACTGATAATCAAAAAGCAGATCAGAAATATTGTAAAACTTCACTGTAAATTCCTAGTCTACAAATTGATTTATTCTGTGATTCAGTTTATGTCTCCTGTATGTACATAGTAAAAAAAATACAGCAATTTCTGTGCCCATGAATATTATAATCTTCTACTGCTCTGATATATGTAGTGGAACTTTTTCAGTAGATTTGAATAGAAAATTAGATAATGAATTCATTCCAGTTTAAAAAAAATAAAAAACTTTGACATTCTTCTTTTAGTTCTCAGTGGGAACTGCTTGTGAAGCCATTCTGTAGACATCTCATGGAATTCTTTATTTGCCAGAGTATAACAGAAAAAACTGTCCTGGGCGTCAGCAAGTGCATACTACATTTCACAGCATCAGCTTGTGTACTGCATATTATTCTGAAACTATATGCTTAGTTTTCTGATGCACTTTTATTTGTCTTCCTTTCTTTTATAGGAATATATTTGTCCCAGATGTGAATCAGGGTTTATTGAAGAAATGACAGATGATTCCAGGTATTGTACAAGCTCATGAATAAATCAGGCATTCTGTTATCAAAATTATTTTTCTCAGCATCAACTGAATGAATAGAAGGGAATTTGTTTTATAACATACTCTATTGAGAGAGAGAGAAGAAAAGTGGCAGAGCGAAGGGGAAGAAAAATGGGAAAATTTGGAAAATGATGTGATAGTGGGTGTGATGAGACTACTGTGGCATTCCTTGGAAACCTCTGTATCCATATCATAGTAAATCTGGTAAGTTTTCATATATTTTCTAAGAGTTTGGGGATCTCTTGGATTATTGGTTGGTTTTTAGTGACCACTCTGTGGCCTGAAGGTAAATTTCTGTTATACCTCTTTGGTGGGCTGGTGAGTGACTTCTGACAAAGATATCTAGTAAGATAAACAGGCTGTTCTAGCCAGGGAAACTGAGTTGTTATTCTTGCGGAAGCCTTGGGTCCCTTGTCCTTATTAGGATTATTGCGGTCAAACTTATGCCATCTTGCCACTGTAATATCAGTTTGCTGGTAATGCTTGATATTGGCTCTTGTTGCTTTTACTAATGGTATAAAACCTATAAAAAGGGGACATTATTTCTGAAAGTGACAGTGTTAAGTATTCCTTCTTGGTCAATATGGTTAAAACTATGAAAGCTTAACAAAAAGTAGAATAGTGTTGATAGGAGGGCCTTTTTGGGGTAAATGTAATAACACATTTGTTCTTTTTTGGCTATCTGGTTAAACATTGGTTGGACAACTGAAGAAATACTGACTGGGTAAAAAGAATCTGTAATCTGAAGCTTCTTTTAATCTTGGGATGACTTTGGGGCAGTAAAAAATAATGGCAGTAAATAATTCCTTTACTGTTGCTGTTGGCAGAATATAAAGTTGAAGGTCCCTTCCACAACCAGGAAAAACTACACATTTTACAGTATGTACAATTAGTTTAACTTTATTAATGATCAGTGATTATATATGTGTAAATGAACTGGAGCTTCTAAGGCAATATATGGCATGGGATCTAGTTTGGTACAAACACTTAAGTGTTGATATAATAATCTTGGTTTTAAATAACACAATACCAGTTCTAAATCTATAAAGATTAGCTTGATAGCAAAATTAGCAATTTTGTGTGGATGGCATGCTAACTTGGGATATCTTTTTATTTGTGCTATTATAATTGCATCTAATACTTATTTCAAGCAGGTATGCTCTGCATGCATTGAATGAAGAGCATATTGGTTGTTGGGGGGCGATTTTTTCAAAGTTTTTAAATACTAATCCTGCTTTCTTTAGCCCTGTATACAAAGTATGGTTATAAATGAGGTTTGTGAGTAACTGCAGGATGAATCTTTTCTAGCGGGGAACTATGAATTCTATGGCTCCTGCTCTCATTTGACTTAATTCTTTTCTTTGTGCCTTTGTAAGTCAAAGGTTGTCCTGTACAGGTGCTATTGGTACCAGATACTCAAATGCAAAGATTATGGCTTTTGAAATATCAGTGTTTTAAATAGTTGAAGAAATCTTTGTCTTAGAATCAGTCTTAGAGGTAGCATGGTATTCCCTTCTATAAAGTTCATAAACATTTGCTTATTTGAATACTTAGCAATTACAGTAGTAAGTAGTGGATGGTAAAAATTAATGAGAGCAAGTCCTTATGTAAATACTGGATAATGGGTTCCATTTGCTATTAGACATTTCAGCTAGAGGGGCATCTTGTAAGTTTTCTTAAGCTTTGTAACATTTCTCAGAATGTTGTGGTTGTTATTATGCCTTCTCTATGATTAGCCTTATCATTCTTAAAATGCAAAGGAATTTTAAGGAAAGGGAATGCTGAGGGAGTTTCAGGGGGAGAAGAAGCCCAAAAGATAGAGTTGATAGCTTTAATTACCAAAGATGTTTGAATTCTTGAAACTATATGGTAAAGTCAGGAAAGAGCCCTGGAAGCCTATCTAGGCTTGAGTAATAAAATGGATACAGAGTGGTAGTTCAATTATTTATTTAGCATAGATGTACTGGTACTTTTGGGCTTGTTCTACATTTGAAGTGTTTTTTACAAAAGATGTTTTAACTTCTGAAGCAAATACAGTTGTTAAGTGGTTTCTAATTAGAGAATAAGGCCTGAGAATGATGACGTAGAGAATGGCATTAGCTTCGTTTTTTCAGTTTTGGTTCCAGACTAACTGGAGTGTGTTTGTTTCTTCAATGAGCTGAGTGCAGTGCCTGGATTGGTATTGTAATTCTGAAAATGAAAGTTATTTATAATAGTTTGTGGACTTTATTTCATTGAGGTGAGTGTGTGCATGCTTGTGTGCTAGTGTGTGTACTTTGGTGCACATGTGTGTGTCTCTTGAAGTAAAAGTGATATCCAGCAGTTCTTGTGATACTTTCCATCCCGTTTCCGCCAAAGTGTGTTAGCCAGTTTCCTCTCTTCTTTGCAGATTTCGTGGGGACAGTGGGATCAAATATTTTTCCCCAGTCTTTGGGAATAGGTTTATACATGTGATATTAATTCAACAACTTTTACTTTCCAGTCATCAATATAGGATATGGTAAAGCAGGGTTTTCACAAGTGGTGAGTGCTCTGTATAATGGCTGATACATAATAAACACATATATTTGTGGTATTAATAAAATACAGCCTTTACCCTCTGAATTTATGTTTATGAAAGGAGGGGAACAAGTAGAAATGGATGAGGAAAATTCTAGATATTTTATTTTTTATTTTTTTTGCGGTATGTGGGCCTCTCACTGCTGTGGCCTCTCCCATTGTGGAGCACAGGCTCCGGTCACGCAGGCTCAGCGGCCACGGTTCACGGGCCCAGTTGCTCCGCGGCCTGTGGGATCTTCCCGGACCGGGGCACGAATCCGTGTCCCCTGCATCAGCAGGCGGACTCTCAACCACTGTGCCACCAGGGAAGCCCTAGATATTTATAATAAAAGGTTGAATTTAGAATCAAAGTCGGTGCAGAGGGGTGTGGAGGAGTCTTGTTTGGTTGGTGAGTTTAGAAAAGACTTAATGGAGGATGGGCCCTGAAGGGTGAGTAGGATAATCGTAGAATAGGATAAGCTATCAGAAGAAGAAAAAATATTTATTGAGCCCTTTTGTAAGGTGCTAAATATAGTACCAGACCCCTTGCATTACTACATTTAATCATTCCCAATAGTTTCAAATGTTGTTTTCATCTGGTGGTTAAATGGTTTTTTAATGAAATATTATTTTGAGAATCTTGTTTTATTTCTTAGCTTCTGAGAATAGATGTTTTTCTTCCTTTGCTCAGATTTGAGCTGCATTGCTGGCTGTGGATCCTTCTTCCTTCTCTGTGATAGTCTCTCTCCCCAATTTTTTTTAAAATTTATTTATCTTATTGATTTTTGGCTGGTTGGGTCTTCGTTGCTGTGTGCGGGCTTTCTGTAGTTGCAGCGAGCGGCGGCTACTCTTCGTTGTGGTGTGCGGGCTTCTCATTGCAGTGTCTTCTCTTGTTGCGGAGCATAGGCTCTAGGCGCGCAGGCTTCAGTAGTTGTGGCTCGCGGGCTCTAGAGTGCCGGCTCAGTAGTTGTGGCGCACGGGCTTAGTTGCTCTGCAGCATGTGGGATCTTCCTGGACCAGGGCTCGAACCTGTGTCCCCTGCATTGGCAGGCAGATTTTTAACCACTGCACCACCAGGGAAGCCCTCTCCCCAATTTTTCATTTGGCTTACCCTTGATTTTGTAGTTTGTTATAATATTTTTCATAGATTAATCCACATGCCAGTTCTTCATAATTTCCTTTGAGGGTGTCATGTTGGGATGAGTTATTTTTCCTTATTGGGATTTGCTCTCATTGTACCATTCTATATTTAGCTTCCAGGAGGGAAGCTTGTTCCTGGGAATAGAATCACTACTCATTGCTTTTTCTCTTCAGTTTTTTAGGTGGTGGCAGCAGCACATCAACACATTTTGCAGAGGTAAGTTTCCGTTGGCTGTATGGATTCTTTAGATAGTGGGTGGGTGTTAAAACCATGACAGATTTTCACTTCCCAGTGCAGCAAAACATCAGAATGTATAAGAAAAATATGGGCAAGAGTAGTCTTAGAAAGATTTGTGTTCAATAGTTGGGGCTTTGGCATGTTACTTTTAGTAAACCTTTGATTAGGAGAGAGCTGTGCTATATTTGAAACCTGGTGATGTTTTCAGTTCTGGTTTCTGCTTCTATATTGTGTATATGGTGTGAGAATAAAAAGCTTGTATTGTTTTTTAAATAACAGTGTTGCAGACTCTTAATGGTCTGACAGTCAAGTAAAGAACAGGCCAGGATGAGTTGTAATTGAAGTCACAATGAGGCACAGTCTATGATTTTACACAGAGGTACTGGTTTCTAGAGATTACCTTTAATGATTGTGGTAGTTTGTAATTGGAATTTCAGGGCTAGATTAAGGATAAGATATTTGCTTGCCTTCCAGGTCTCAAGATGGGACCTACAATTAATTTCCAGTTCTTTATATAATGCAGCATCCGTATTTTTTGGGAAAAATAATCTTAACTAGGATTTGAAAATAAGACATTAATCTGTATCCTTGAATACCATTTTAAATTAAACGCAGTAATTTTCTTTTTCATTTAATCCATTGACTTAAAATCTGGTGGTTTTGGACCATTTTAACCATTTTTAAGTGTACAATTTAAGTGTACAATTTTAAGTGGCATTAAGTACTCTTTGTTTATTAGCATTTAGAGACTGTTACCTCACAAGGGACAGACCAGCTCTGCCTACAAAAAACACTGGTTTGCTTTTGCTCCTATTGCCGCACAGCTTGGTTAGCTCTAGAAAGCTAACAGATGCTAAAAGAAAAAAAACCCCTTAAATCCCATAATCAGAATTTCTTTGTGTTTCAGGATCACATTAGCCTTTTTTGGAGATAGTTCAAGTACCTGAAGAACTAGCAAAACTTTTTGGTAGTTATTTGTGTATAAATTAAAACTGTATTTGCTGTGTATTTGAAAACTGGTATTCAATAAGAAACCTATAAAACCCTAAGCTTCTCTCCTTTATCCTCTGAAAATCATCTTAAGACCTGTAGCTCCCAGGTTTTTAAAAAAATTTTTTTGGACTTGCTGCTCAGCTTGCTGGATCTTAGTTCCTCAACCAGGGATTGAACCTGGGCCCTGGCAGTGAAAGCGCCAAGTCCTAACCACTGGACCGCCAGGGAATTCCCAGCTCCCCAGATTTCTCCGTTGTTAGATTTATAGTCAAGAAACTTAATGAAATGTTTGGGTAACAGTCCTGTTTTATTAAGGTATTTTCTTTTACTTATGGTCTGTGGTACTTTTTTTTTTTTTTTTTTGCCATATGCAGGCCTCTCCCTGTTGTGGCCTCTCCCGTTGCGGAGCACAGGCTTTGGACGCGCAGGCTCAGCGGCCATGGCTCACAGGCCCAGCCGCTCCGCGGCATGTGGGATCTTCCCAGACTGGGGCACGAACCCGAGTCCCCTGCATCGGCAGGCGGACTCTCAACCACCGCGCCACCAGGGAAGCCCCTGTGGTACTTCTTAATATCCAGCATTCAGCTTTTTGCTTAACTCTGAACTGCCTTGGTACATGGGTTGATTAGTGTGATTCAAGACAGATTATGTCTTTGAACTCCCACTTTCTCATTTTGGTGGATGGAAAAATATTACTTAAAATTGATTCTGCTAACCAGGCCTGGAAGCCTTTCCGGTTTTAGTAATTTTTTTCCTTGTGTATGCTATTCCTGATTACACAGATTTTCACTTACTGGTTATGCATATGCATCAGAAGAGACTTCATCTGATTTTCCTTAAGTGTTAGTTCTCTTTTAGGAGATGGAAATACATTGGTCTGTCAGTTTTATAGATATGACTCACCAGGAGGAGATGCATTCAGAAGAAAAATAAATATATATAGTCAGTTTCCTAACTTCAGTAATGCTAAATCTGACACTGACTGCATAAGTTATCCTTCAGGTGTTGAAGTAATTTTGCTTAGTCATAGCCTGTGACTTCATGTTCTTAAGGGTTTGTAGCAAGGGCATGATTATGCCCAGTTTTCCCTTGTCATCATGCCTGAATATTTCAGTTTTCTCCTTTTTAAACGATATTTTGCACTTAAAAAATAGAAAAAAAAAGTATTTTCTTTTAATACTGTAGAAGTTGTCAGGGATTTAAAAAAATCATCTAAGAAGTATATGTTTAGTGCACTTCCAGCACTCTGCTAGAAGTAGGAGCAAGAAGCAAATGTTATGGTTGCCTTGCCAGCAAGGAACTTATAATTTATTTGGGGAACAAGTGCAAACATATGAAACAGATATGAAAACAAGTGTGTACAGAGAGTATAATAAACTTATTATGGGGATGTAACAAGTACAGTAGAAGGGAGAGATTAGGTGGGCTGCAGTCTTTGGGAAGACTAAAATCTTTAGGAAAGAGGTCAAATGACATAGTGATATGCACGGATCCAGACTGCCTGAGTTTAAACCCTGGGTCTACTGCTTACTGACTAGGTAACCTGGGCAGAATTACTTAGAATTTCTCTGTGCCTCTATGTTCTCCTTTATAAGTTGGGGAAAATAATAATACCTACCTCAGAGGGTTGTCATGAGGATTAGGTGAGTTGATACATGCCAGGTGTGTGGGCCAGTGTGCCTGCCATATAGTGAGCGCTTAATAAATTTTAGCCATTATTAAGACTTCATGGAGAAGGTAAAACTCCTTCATGGAGAAGGTAAAACAAGGCTTCAAGTACTAGAGCCTTAAAGGGTATGTGGAATTTAGATAAGCAAAGAGGTGAGAAATGCTATCTCAAGATAGTATTCATAGGCCATAAGGTCTTATACCCATGTCCCTGGAGGAAAAACTTAGAAAGAAAATTATGTGTGGAGAGGGCTTCCCTGGTGGCACAGTGGTTAAGAATCCGCCTGCCAATGCAGGGGACATGGGTTCGAGCCCTGGTCCAGGAAGATCCCACATGCCACAGAGCAACTAAGCCCGTGCGCTACAACTACCGAGCCTGCGCTCTAGAGCCCGTGAGCCACAACTACTGAGTCCGTGTGCCACAACTACTGAAGCCCGCGCGCCTATAGCCCGTGGTCTGTAACAAGAGAAGCCACCGCAATAAGAAGCCCACGCACCGCAACGAAGAGTAGCTCCCACTCACCGCAACTAGAAAAAGTCCATGTGCAGCAATGAAGACCCAGTGCAGCCAAAAATCAGTCAATCAATCAATCAGTCAGTCAATAAAAAGAAAATTATGTGTGGAAACGAAAGCTATTTTTCTTTTCTATATTTCAGTTGGTAATTTCAGCAAAGGCTTATGCTCAATTTTGCTCTGTTTTTCTTCAGCCAGAGTTGCTTGTACAATGAAGAGGTTATTTTCTTAATTAGCATTTACTAATAGCTGAATTCTTAAAATACTAGATATATCAGAAGAGGCTTAGTCCAAGCAAAATTTCTCATATAATTGGTATTGATTTTTTTTTCTGAATTGGGTCTGGGGTGGGGGAGATAAGGAGGGTGTATGAGGATGGAGGAGTGTTGCCAGTTAAATGGGAACTATGAGTGATGTGTGAGGGTCAGTGGAGAGTGAATTTAGAAATGTTGCTAGCAGTTTGTATAGAGAGAGGACATAGCTATACTGAGGTTCCTGTTGATAACCTGGGGAATGGAGCCCATGGCTATCTGAGGGGTTTCATTGACTACTTGAAAGCTTCTGACCATGACCTGGTGCCAGTGAGACATCTGATCGGAAGGTCTCAACTTACCTCAGTTTTATCACTTCAGTGCAAGAGCGGCTGTAGCTGCTGCCTCAGATTAGCAGAAAATAAGATAGATGGCTTTCTAGAAAAAGAACTCCCAGGTGTGCAAGAAGGCAGGGTACTCTGAGCAGTCTGATTTATATTTATTTAAATAAAGTTTGTTTTGCTACATATGCAACATTACAATGGGCAATAGAAAAGGTATTAAAAAGCATCTGGAGTCCCGCTCTACTAAGCCCCCTTTCTCCATACATTTCCTTTCAGGTTTTGTCTTGAGGCATAGATACTGAAAAATATTGTAACAACATTAAGAAGATTTTTTAAAAATGAAAAATCTTCCATATTCTCATTACCTTATTTTTACTTTATTTGTTTATTTTTAATACTTTCCATTTCTCACATTCATGCTTCATAACTTTTCAGATATAATCATAGGATATACTGTATTGTATTTCTGATTTTTAAAATTTACTTAGGATTATGTCATAAATCTTTTTTCTTGTCTCTTCATAGTTATAAGAATTATATATTTTATGACTTCGTATTATTTCATGCCTGTGCTATATTAAACTGTTATCCTGTGTTAAAACCTGTCTGGTTATATGTGATGGTTGATAATTGATCATACCTCTTCCCTCCATTTGAGCGTCCAGAACATACTGAGAAATAAAACATAGACGCCAGGCAGATGGAAATAAAGATTTAGTTTTTATTCAGCCAAATGGAGAGCACAGTTGATCTGTGGCCAAATGAACATCCTAAGTCTGCACAGGATGACCCACTTGAGAATTAGAGGCTGCTGAGCAGGCACAAATACTCAGAACCACTTCTTTTGCATTTATGCAGCCTCCTTATAAATGAACTCCATCCATTGGAGAAATGCGAATTAGCAGAACTTTTGCTAATTAGCAAAAACTTTTGCCACTCACCAATCAGATGCATCACTCCTCTGGTAGGGAAGAGTAATGACGAATGAATGAAGAGGTCAGAGGTGAACATGAAAGCTCTGATTCCTCCCTCCTCCCCTTTGGGTTTAGTAATTTAAGTCTATAGTTAGCAGGGGATTGGGACTAGTACCTCTGGTAGTTAGGGGAGGAGATCAGTAGGCTTTGAGGGCAGTTTTACTTCCACCTTCATGAAGGCTCTCTCCATTACCAGCTCATGCTCTTTTGTGTGTGTTCCTGGGACCTGTGGAGAAAGCTCTGAAATAATCAAGAACAACATAAAGTTAAATTAAATTGAACTACAATAAATAAAAGTGTTGATATTCTACTGTTTTTGACCTACAAAGATGGTAATTTTAAATGATTAAACCTAGTGAAAAGAAGTTAAAGATTTCAAACCTTTAACTTTCCTTTACCAAGTAAATCATCCTTTACCTGTTTGCTGTTCTCCCAGTCTCAGCCAGAGGGCTTGTACTCAAATGCCAGGTAGAGTTTGGGTTCTTTGAGCAGCTGCAGCCTGGATGGGATCTTAAAGGTTGAATTAACTCAACCAAATCTTTCATCTGTCTCACTTTTTAGTATGAAGGGTTAAAATAGCTCATTTCACAGTGCTGCCTACTTCACATCCAGTCCATTTGGAAATATCAAGTAAAACTCCTGAGCTCTTCAACAGTTGTTCAAAGAATAACTATGTTTATGTCATTCGTGACTAAGTTCACACCAGTAATACTGTTGCTAAGCAAAGACCATAACATCAACTCAGTGGTAGCTGAAGGAAGAAGAGTGAAACAGAAAACAGTCTTGGTGTCAGCCTTGCCAGTTTTTTGTTCAGTGACTGCCAGTTGACCAGAGTCCATAGCCTCTAAATTTAAACTCATTTGGGAAAAGGTGCCTTTCAAGAGATTGTTTATGGCAGAGTGTTTACATTTTGGGGGGTGGGTGGGCATTGGACATCGTATTTTTTTCTTTGTGAATGACATTTGAATACTCTATTTTTATAAAATTTAGGAATTTGCCATAGTCACCCATAGCCTTTTATAAAAAAATTTATTTATTTAATTTATTTTTGGCTGCGTTGGGTCTTCGTTGCTGTGCGTGGGCTTTCTCTAGTGGCTGCGAGCGGAGGCTACTCTTGGTGGCAGTGCGCGGGCTTCTCATTGCTGTGGCTTCTCTTGTTGCGGAGCATGGGCTCTAGGTGTGTGCGGGCTTCAGTAGTTGTGGCACGTGGACTCAGTAGTTGTGGCTCGCGGGCTCTAGTGCGTAGGCTCAGTAGTTGTGGCACAGGGGCTTAGTTGCTTTGCAGCCTGAGGGATCTTCCTGGACCAGGTCTTGAACCCGGGTCCCCTGCATTGGCAGGCGGATTCTCAACCACCATGCCACCAGGGAAACCCCTCACCCATAGTCTTGAGATTTGTTCTGAGAGTCCTTTCTTTCCCAGCCAGCATATTATAAACCTCTTAATTTCCTTTTATTTTTGAGCCTTATATTCCAGGCATCCGTGAGCTGATTTGAGGATGAGCACTGTTTTTATTTTTCTTTCAATATCCACTGCTCCTGGTAGTCATTCTAGTGCTTCTTATTCTTTTTAAAAAACTATTCTAATTTTCCTTAATTTATTGAACAAATAAATTTATTTTCTAGAGACCCAACGTAGCCAAAAATAAAATGAATAAATAAATAAATTTATTTAAAAAAAAAACTTGTATCCAGGCTATGTAGAGACCTTTTAAAATGGAATAATGAGAAAACAACCCAGTTTCAGAAAATGGCAAAAGATTTGAACAATCTACTTCACCAAAGAAGATATACAGATGGCAAAAAAAAAAAATGCTCAACATCATTAGTCATTAGCGAATTGCAAATTAAAACCACAATGAGGGGATTCTTTGGTGGTCCAGTGGTTAGGACTCTGCTTCCACTGCAGAGGGCATGGGTTCAGTCCCTGGTTGGGGAACTAATATCCCACATGCCGCGTGGCATGGCCAAAAAATAAAAACCACCAAAATGAAATACCACTATACCACTTACAGCATCGTTAAAATTTAAGACTGACAATATTAACTTTTGGTGAGGCTATGGAGCAACTGAAATTGAATGTAAAAATGGTACAACCACTTTAGAAAACAGGCTAGCTGTTTTTTAAAAAAGATAAAAATACATCAGCCATATGATTCAGCCATTCCACTCCTCTAAGATATGTACATAATTGTTCATAGCAACTATTTGTAATAATAAAAAATTAGAAACAACCCAAATGCCTGTCAACAGGTGGATGGATAAACAGATAAATAAAATTTAAATTATTTCAGACGTAATTTGTTTTTTTTTCCATTTACTCTTTGTTTAGTGATTCCTTGGCCAAACCCAACAAACACTCCCCCCACCAAGACCCTTTTAGTAAAAAGTGTGTACAATAGAATGGTCTTATCAGGCATTCTTACACTGCTTTGTCACAGCTTTGCCACAGCTTTCTGATGAACCTTCTGTAAGTTAAGTATTTTATAGACATGTGTCTTCACTTTGTGGTGATGCTGCCTTTTTTTTTACAAGTGTATAAATACATCCATTTTGTTTAATCTTTATTCTATGGTGGAAATGTGGATGTCATTGTTACAAAACACAAGGTTGTAGTGTTGATCTAGATGGTTGACTATGCTTAGGACAGAAGTTCATGATCACCTTTGGCTCAAGTTTTTATTTTTAGTATGGGAAACTGGTCAGAGGCATGTGGATCTGAGCTCAGTGTTAAGGTCCAGACATTGGCTTGTTTCTTTTTTTGTTTTTAAATTAATTAATTTATTTTTGGCAGCGTTGGGTCTTCATTGCTGCGTTGCGGGCTTTATCTAGTTGCGGTGAGCGGCAGCTACTCTTTGTTGCAGTGCGCGGGCTTCTCATTGCAGTGGCTTCTCTTGTTGCGCAGCACGGGCTTTAGGCACACGGGCTTCAGTAGTTGCAGCACGCAGGCTCA
This sequence comes from Pseudorca crassidens, assembly GCF_039906515.1. Taxonomy (NCBI): domain Eukaryota; kingdom Metazoa; phylum Chordata; class Mammalia; order Artiodactyla; family Delphinidae; genus Pseudorca; species Pseudorca crassidens. The sequence continues at coordinate 106,885,333 of NC_090297.1, read as the reverse complement.
GTAGTTGTGGCTCGCGGGCTCTAGAGTGCAGGCTCAGTAGTTGTGGCTCCTGGGCTTAGTTGCTCCGTGGCATGTGGGATCTTCCCAGAGCAGGGCTCGAACCTGTGTCCCCTGCGTTTGCAGGCGGATTCTTAACCACTGCGCCACCAGGGAAGTCCTGGCTTGTTTCTATATGAAGGAAATAGTTTCTTGGTATATAAATTTTTCCCCCTGTGCATATACTTGAAAGACTTCTCTTTTCTCCTCCATGAAATTGGAGAAGCATACATTTCTTTAATTCGGAACTGCTGAATTTTGAAGTGTTAAAAGTTAATCCTCTCTTTTTTCAGTATTTCTTCTTCCTGTTTCCTCTTTCTCCTTTTCTTAAAACCAGTAACATGTGCTTTATTTCTGGTTTTTACTAGTTCTGGGACCATTTGGACCCCACGATGTTTTTCCAAGATTTTAGACCCTTTCTAAGTAGCAGTCTACTGGACCAAGATAATAGAGCCAATGAGAGGGGTCACCAAACTCACACTGACTTCTGGGGACCAAGTCGGCCGCCACGGCTGTCAGTGACTCAAAGATACAGATCTCGAGGAAGTACTCGTCCTGATAGATCCCCTGCTTTTGAAAGGTGAGTGCAAAGTTGTTATTTAAGTTCTTTTAAAGGGTAGTTTCAATGAAGGACATATTGACATAATCTAATCTTTATAAGGTTTTCATACTTATTACCTTTGTAGACAAGATGGGGATATATATACAGAATGAAAATGAAGCTAAATTGAGTGTCTATACTCAACTAGTATAATTTACTGATGATAAACTGACGGATGATAAAACTAATGATATAGGTCTCTGGTTAATATTTTTATTAATATTTCAGATTAATATATCAGTGATATGTTTGTCAAAACTTCAGAAGATACTGAAAGGGATAGCAGATATATTGGATGACATTAGGATTCAAAAAGACCTCAATAGATTAGGGCAATGCACTTAATATGAAATTTAATAATGATATAGTCTTCTGCAAAACATTCATGCAACAAATATTTATTGAGTGTCTTTTATGCTGGGACACTTGTACTGGATACTGGGGATATAATGGTAAGCAAAACAGATGGTGCTACTTGATCTCATGGATCCCTTTTAGTAGGAATAATAAACACTGATTTTTCTAAGTGTTTGCTGTATGCATAGGATTGTGCTTCATGCTTTTTCTCTTATCTCATTTAATCCATATAAAATGGTAGGTATTGTTGCTATTCTCATTTTATATAAGAATAAACTAAGACTCAGAGAAGTAAGGTAACTTGGATCAATGGTGAATCTAGGACTTGAACCCAGGGATATATGCATCTTGTGCTGCACTGAGATAGCAGCTGCTAGCCACATGCGGTTATATCAATTTAAATTAATTAAAAGTTCAAAAGACTCAAAATTCCTCAGTCACACTCACCACTTTTCAAGTGCTCAGTAGCCACAGATATCGAGTAGACACCATATTTCACAGCACAGGTTATAAACATTTCCATCATCTCAGAAAGTCCTATTGGACACTGCTGTTCTAGAGTCTACACTCCCCTCCCCTCTACACACCTAGATTTTACTATTAATATTTTACTATACTTACGTTGTCACATATCTATCCATTGATTTGTCCATTAGTTCGTCTTATATTTTGTAAATTTCAAAGTTAGTTGCAGACAGTCTTTCTTAGGACAATTATAGGCTATGGGAAGTCTGATTTAATGGGATTGTCTAGGACAAAAGCCAATGATATCTTAGACTTTTAATAACTTATGGTGCTCAGAGGTAAATCCATCATTTCCTGTGCCAGTTAAACTGTATCTGTATTACTTTCCCTTTACTACCTGGCTTGGACCCTGTTGTTGAACTCCTCAACTACAGTTCATCTAAACTTTTACATCCTGTGCTTTTTCTCCCACCCGCTAAACTGCCAGTCAGTGCTGTGGTCCACTTTTCCATGCTCCTTTACTTGGCGATGGATAAGTACTGCTGGAGGAAAATCATATAAATGTGCCCACTGGTGCCCCTGCAGCTGGTAAAGGGCATTTAATCTCCATTAAACTGTCAGTGCTTTTAATTTGCATTTCCCTCTGCAAATATTTTGAACGATCACTACATTTCAGTCTCTGAATTTCCTATCTAGTAGATGATTCTCAGCAGCTTATTTGTATTCTTCATTATAAAAATTAGGACTTTAGGCATGAACTCCCCAAATCCCTGTGCCCAATTTCTTTGACATCAGTATTTATTTTTCCTTCCAGTCTCCTGAGATGAGGTATCCTTTCTTTTTTTCAAAGCAACTCCATCAGCCCATGTACCTATTTCTTTTGGGATTTTGTTTCATTCATTTTCTTCTCCCTGTTCTCTTTTCCCCCTTTACTGCTCCCTGCCCCGTCCCCTTATACCCCTCCCTCCTCCTTTAGCTCTGTGGTTTTCAATTTTGGCTATACATTAGTGTCACTGAGGATATTTTTTAGAATACAGATACCTGGGCCATACCCCCAGGGATTCTGATTTAATTATTCTGGGTGAGGTCCAAGCATTTGTAATTTTTAAAAGCTCCTTCGGTTATTCTGATTGTAGCCAGCGTTGAGAACCACTGCTTTAGTTACTGCCTAATCTTATTTCCTTCCCCTTTGAATAAGATTTCTTAAGGGGAGCCTATGTTTATTTTATGTACTTTCTAATCTCTTATTATGCTTCTGCTCCTATAGTCTGGCCCTTTTTTCACTAAAATCCCTGGTGACCTTCTATTCTGGTTACATCCCCAGTGGATACTTTAAAATTTTTATCGCATGGGTCCAATTCACTGAATTCAACATTTTTGGTCTTTTTCTTCCCTCTAGAAATTCTCTACTTCTGTGACTTCCATGATAGTATATTTTCTTGACTTACCTATTTTCTGACTTCTCCTTCTTGTGGATAGTATTTCTGTATATTTGTTTTCCTAAGGTGTTTCCTTCATTTTGGTTTTCTTCTTACCCTTCAACAAGGTTTCTTAACTTTGGGACTGTTGACATTTTGGCTGGATAATTTTGTTCTGTAGGGCTCTCCTGTATGTTGTAGGATGTTTAGGAGCATCCCTGGCCTCTACCTACTACATGCAGTAACCAACCCCCCCTCCCCCAAAGTTATGACAACCAAAAATGTCTCCAGATATTGCCAGATGTTCCCCTGGGGGAGCAAAATTGTCTCTGGTTGAGAATACTGCTCTGTAAGCGTTTTCTGGCCATTATTAGGTTCTCTCACAGTTCTAATAATTACCTGTATACAAACACTCCCAAATCTATATTTCTTTTTGACTTTTCTCCCTAATTTAAGATTTGAATGTATAACCTCTTGTTAGACATTTCTATTTGGATGTTCCATAGGTACTACAAACTCACAAAAATGGAAACCAAACTCTTTTCTTCCAGACCTGATCCTTTTTCTTTATTTCTGATTTTGATTGGAAGTACCACTCTCTACCTAGGCATTAATCTAGAATCTTTTCTTTGTCTCATCCAGCTCATATACACATCCAATCAAACATTAAGTCTTTCTGATTTTTTTTCCTATTTCTCAACTCCCATTTTGTCCAGCCATTTTCCCCCTGGTTCATATCTACATCTTTTCTTGTTTGCCTGCACTATTGCATTAGTCTCCCTCAAAGCTTTATCATTCTTAAATTTACTCCCATATTACCCTTGCAGGATTATGTGCCTCAGTGTTCAGATCCGTATCACTTCCTGCCTTAAAATCCGTTGTCATGGGGTCTATAACTTCATATACAAGGCCCTCTTTATGGAGGTTTTGAACCCTCCCGACTTCTGTAGCCTTGTTTCTGGTCACTTCTTGCTTTTTTTTAATTCTACCAATATGAAACTTGTAGTTTTCTACATATGCCATACTGTTTCATGCTTCTATATGTTTTCTTAATCTGTTTTCTCTGGCAGAAGTACCTCTACTGCTTTTTTAACCCAATTAATCAGTCCTTCACTGAATTTAGGAAGCCTCCCATGACCCCCAGGACTGTATCAAACGCTCTTCTTTTGTGCTTCCCCAAAGCACCTTATGCATTCTTCTATTCATACTTCTAACTACACAAATTGAAGTTATTTTAATACTAGGTAGCATTCATGAAGAATACATACTGTGCCAGGCTTGACATTCATTAGCCCATTTAATGTTCCCAGTAACCCTATGAGGTAGGTATTATTGAGGAAGATTGAGATTCTGCCTTAGTAGAGCCTCTGTTAGTTATCTATTATTGCATAACAAGTTACTCTAAAACTTGGTGACTTAAAACAGTAATAATCATGTATTCTCTCTCACCGTTTCTTTGGGTCAGTAGTTTGGATAGGGTATGGGGAAATAGTTTGTCTTTGCTGTATGATGTCTGGGACCACAGCTAGAAGACTTAAAGCTGAAGACTTGACTGGAATTTGCAGGCTTATTTGCTTACATGTCTGGTGGTTAATGCTTGCTCGTGGCTGGGGGTCTAGTTCGTGCTGCCAGCTGGAAAACCCACACATGACCTTCCTTAGTTTGAAGAGTCAAGACAAGTTTTTTGTTTTTTGGGGTTTTTGCAAGATGTCCATTAATTTGGATTTGTCTGGTTGTTTCTTCATTCAGATTAAATATCTGAGCAAGAATACAAAATAAATGATGTATCCTTCTCGGTGTATCACAACAGAGGGTGCACATGATGTCAGCTTGACCCATCATGGGTGATGTTAAGTTTGACCATTTGGTTAAGGCAGTGCCTGCCAAATTTTTCTTATAAAGGTGCCCTTTCTCTTTTGTAATTAATATATAGTCTGAGGTGATACTTGGAGATTGAGTAAATATCTGGTTCTCTAATAGCTTTTTACCTAATGATATTAGACTCCATTGATGATTCTTGCCTGAATTATTACTATAATGGCTATACAATAATGATTTTCTATTTCTTTGATTCTTTCTACAGCTATTAGACAATCTGTTGTTAAAAAAAAAGTTTTTCTCTCTCCCTGCCCTACCTTATCTGTCTACTTATTTTAGCCCAGACTCATGCATTTTGTTTTGATCATTATTCATTTTGATGATCAGATAATCTTAGTTTGGCCAGAGAAATTGGATCTAAGCATTTTAGGTAGCAGCCCTTGTTCACAGCCCTTAAATTAATAAGAGAGTTGGGACATCTAAGTAAAGTGATCATCCCGTGTTTCTCTGATTATTAGCTGATAATTTCTTGCCAGTTGGACAAATGGAGCTTCTGCTGCGTTTCCTTTAATGGAAATAAAATCTTTCAAGAAGATTTTTTTTTTTAGTTGTCAAATAAGAACAGGGAGATTTACCCTAATTTGTCAGTTGTACCGTTTGAATGCTTAAAAACAATATGAATGCGGTTAGGCAGCCATATGTCCTGTCTGCAATCTACTAGAGACGTAGGTGACTAGCATTTACCAAATGCCTAGGATTTTTTAGGCACTAGGCTGTATACACTCTTCTCACAGAGCCGTTGAGCTGGGCCACGTACAGTTAAAGAAGACAGGGGTCAAATTTTAAAACGTTTTGCTCAAAAATTCCTTGCCAGACTAATAAAATATCAATGTGAAGATATTAGCTTGAATCAGTTCTCCTTGGTTGCTTTGCCTTTTTATACCATGGGAAATTGTGGTCTGTTCTGCTACTACATTGTCTCTTTAACTGATAGTAAGAGTGGGAGAAAGACATGAGCTTCCTTTTCTCACATGTCCTTTACTGATAATCATATTACCTTAGTAACATGCAAGCAACAAATAACCTGATTTAATGATGGCTCAAACAAGCTTTTTTTTTTCTTACACATAACAAGTCTGTAGGTAGGTCACAGCAAATTAGTTCAGTGTGTCAACCGTGTTAGGGTTGGATCTCTGTGATTCTCTTGGTCTTTCCCTCATGCTTACTGCCTTAGGACTTGAGGCAGGAAGAAAGGGGAAAGGGATAGCACCAGTTTATTTGTCCCATATTTTGAAGGAAAGGAAAATCTTTTTCACTGCTCCACTTCCACCTCTTCACTTCCTGCCTGGAAAATTCTATCCCCTGGGCACTTTGTCACATGCTCCCCACACTCAGCTGTAAAGAAAGCTAGGAGAGCATGGATTTAGCTTTTCTGTCCTTTGTAGTAGGAGGTGGCAAGGGAGAAGGCTGTTGAGAATGGATTGGGGTCAGCCTGTCAGTGTCTGCTAATTAGCTATTTTATTAGCTACTTCAGCTAATAGAATAAGTGGCATGTTATTTCATTATTTTATATTAAACGATGTTATAGCAATCTTCTGAAGATTTTAATCCTATTGCTTGTAAAATATATTAACCATGGGCACCCCTCCCTGACCCCTTTTTTGTGGATGTCATGAACTCAGTGATTTTGGCTCTAAATCAGTGTTTTCTGCGTTTTAGTCATTTAAGTACTGTATTGATGAATTTTTTCCTCTCTGTCATCATCATTATTATTATTTAATGTTTTCTTTAAATGGACCTACGTTTTTTTTTTTACCTGTGTTACCAAACTCAGGTTCAGCTGCTTGCCTTTCAAAAGCCAGTACTTGAGAGACCACTGTTGGTAGGAAGGGAAAGGTTGCTTTATTTAGGAGGCTGGCAACCTGGGGAGAAGGCAGACTTGTGTTCAAAGGTCAACTCCCCTGCTTCCGATCAGGGGGCAGGAGCTTTGAAAGGGGAGTTTCAGGGGTGTATAGGTTGAGGGAGGGGCCTATGTGCAGAACAGCACAGTCAGCTCCAACAGTCATCTTGAAGTTGGTCATGTGGTGATCTGATCAGCATCATCTTGATTGTTTTAAGTACAGTTAATCTTCAGTTCCAGGGTTGGTTTATTCCCATTTCCTTGAGGCCAGTTCTCAGAATTGTTAAGATGGAGCAGCTTATGTCATGGCTACAGTCTGGTCATCATGTAGTTAACTTCTTCCACCTGGTATGGGTTTCAGTATCTGCAAAACAGCTCAAAAGCTATGGCTCAGAATATTATCTGTAGCCCTTGAAGAGGAACTAAAGGTCCTTGAGTTTGTTTAACGACTAAACTATTGTTTGGTTTTGTTTGACTGCTTTCCTTTGCTTCTGTATTTTCCCATTTCTCTGATTAATTTTATTCTAAAGTTTTTCTAGAGACAAGAGACAGGCAGAGGACATGGTGGGGTCTGTCCCAGGAAGGCCCCATAGGGTCCTTCTGTTACACTTATTTAGATGTGCTGTGAAAAGAAACTTCACAGTATTATCTGTGTAAACATTATTGACTGTATAGTCATTAGCTGTTTGTTTGGTTTTTTTTTTTCCACTTAAGTAGAGACTACTTCCTGCTGTAGGATCAGAAAATGCCAGATATTACATTTTCATTCTAAGTACACACTTAGGAAGAAAATAGCCAACCATTAGAGATGTGTAAAAATGAATTTTGCTGTGTTTATATGGAAAATAAAAAATCCAATTTACGTACCCGTTTATACCTGTTGTAGTTTTTTCTCACTGCTCCACGGGGGTAGGGACAATATCTAATTAGATATCTTTATTATCTAATTTTCTTCACATAGCAGGATATTTTGTCGAACTTTCCATGTCGTTACTTATAGACCTGCCAGATCTGTCGCATTTAAACACATGAATAGAATTCCATCTTATGAATGTATGGTAATTAATTTAGACAATTCCCTAATGAACATTGGAGAGCTTTTAGATTTTCTTTTTTCATCATTATAAACTATAGTGCATTGAACACTTCTCCTTATTTATATATTTTTGTATGTCTATGAGAATCTATCTTTCCGTATTTTTAATTCTTTTTTTCTCTGTACTTCATTTTGGGTATTTTCTATTGACCCACCTTCAGTATCATTAGTCTTATCTTCTGCTGTTTTTGATCTACTGTTAAACCTATCAAAGGAATTCCTTATTTCAGATATGATGATTTTCATTTCTAAAATTTCAATTTGATTGCTGTATGGATTCAGATTCTTTGGTGATATTCTCCATCTTTATTTGAACATACTAGTCATAGTTAATTTAAAGCCCTTTTTTGGTAACTTCAGTATCTGGATCACCTCTGTGTCTATTTTTTTTTTAACATCTTTATTGGAGTATAATTGCTTTACAATAGTGTGTTAGTTTCTGCTTTATAACAAAGTGAATCAGTTATACATATACATATATCCCCATATCTCCTCCCTTTTGCGTCTCCCTCCCACCCTCCCTACCCCACCCCTCTAGGTGGTCACAAAGCACCCAGCTGATCTCCCTGTGCTATGCGGCTGCTTCCCACTAGCTATCTATTTTACATTTGGTAGTGTGTATATGTCCATGCCACTCTCTTCGTCCCAGCTTACCCTTCCCACTCCCCGTGTCCTCAAGTCCATTCTCTACATCTGCATCTTTATTCCTGTCCTGCCCCTAGGTTCTTCAGAACCTTTTTTTTTTTTTAGATTCCATATATATGTGTTAGCATACTGTATTTGTTTTTCTGTTTCTGACTCACTTCACTCTGTATGACAGACTCTAGGTCCATCCACCTCACTACAAATAACTCAATTTTGTTTCATTTTATGGCTGAGTAATATTCCATTGTATATATGTGCCGCATCTTCTTCATCCATTCATCTGTCGATAGACACTTAGGTTGCTTCCATGTCCTGGCTATTGTAAATAGAGCTGCAATGAACATTGTGGTACATGACTCTTTGAATTATGGTTTTCTCAGGGTATATGCCCACTAGTGGGATTGCTGGGTCATATGGTAGTTCTATTTTTATTTTTTTAAGGAACCTCCATACTGTTCTCCATAGTGGCTGTATCAATTTACATTCCCACTAACAGTGCAAGAGGGTTCCCTTTTCTCCAGATCCTCTCCAGCATTTATTGTTTGTAGATGTTTTGGTGATGGCCATTCTGAGTGGTGTGAGGTGATACTTCATTGTAGTTTTGATTTGCAACGAAGAGTAGCCACCGCTCGCCACTCGCTGCAACTAGAGAAAGCCCGCGCACAGCAACGAAGACCCAATGCAGCCATAAATAAATAAATTAATTAATTAATTCAGTATATATTAAAACCAAGTTGGAAATACTTTGTGTAGAATGGAGTTGAGTTTAGGCTCAGTTAATTATAGACAGATGTTCCCCAAGTGAACGTCCAGGCAGGATGTTTAAAAATTATGCATGCTGGAGGACAGTTCCTTTTTGGTCCTGGCTTTCCTCCCATTTCTTTGCAGGGTGACTAGCACTGCTCTTTCCTTGCTACTAAATACGAATGGTACTACCCTATTTACTGTAACTAGCAAAACCATCTCCTTGGATTCCTAAGTTGCTGTGTAGGGACAATATTAAGAACCACGGATGTAAATTAGATGTTCTTAGATGGATCTAGGTGGTCAATCAGTATGTTATCTTCATCTGTCTCTCTCTTTGTTGGCATCATTATTAGATAGCTCTCCTGTGTAAAATGAAAGGTAGCTGATGGTAGTTCCAAGTTTATAAGAACATTAGAGCATTCATCCCAGAGGATATGTGCGTCTATCAACTCCCAGGGAGGATCTCTGGCTTGGCTTGTGTTTTGTGCCCACACGTCTGGTGGTGAGTGTATTATTCTTGTGTATTTTTTGAGTTAAGGGTCTGTCCCCTCTCATTTATTGAATAATCCACCTGATTCGAAATGTTACCTTTGTTATATATAGAGTTTCATATTCATCTCTATCTGGATTCTCTGTTATGGTCTGATCTTTATTTGTGTACTCCTGTGCCTATGTCTTACTGATTTACTTTCTATAATTTTATAGTATGATTTGATAGCTAGTAGTGAAAGTCCACTTCGTTATTGGTCCTTTGCAAAAATTTTTGGATGCTTTTCTTACATTTACTCTTTCAGATGAATTTTAAATGCAATTTGTCAATCTCTGACCTCTCTCCCATCCCATTGGGATTTTGATTGGAAGTTCATATTAATTTGGGGACAGTTGGTACTTTTTATGATATTGAAACTTCTCATCTAGGCCCATGGCTCATATCTCAATTTGTTTGGTTCTTTTTTTATGTTATTCAGTAAAGTTTTATGATTTCACTTAATTTTAAACTGATTATTAGATAGATTGTTACCCAGCCCCGTGCTACTTAATTGAATTCTCTTATTAGCTCTAATAGTTTTTCATTTTGTTCTCTAAGGTTTCTAGATTAGCAGGTGTATCAGTTGATTGATACAAATATTGCTTGTATTTTTCCCCTATGTTTATGCCTCATTATTTTTTCTTATCTGTTGCATTAACTATATTATCAAAACAAAGTTCTCTAAGTGTAGCCATCTTTATCTTCTTCCTGACTTAAATGAGAGTGAATTAGTGTTTCTTTATTAAGCATATTCACTTTTGGTTCCTAATATGGTTCCTATCACATTAAGAAAGGTTTATTTTATTCCTAATTTATTATGAGCTTTTAATTGAGGATGACTAGTGATTTTATCAAATGACCTTTGCAGTCCTATGAAAATGACCCTTATAGTTTTTCTTCTTTAAACAATTAATGCATTATATTAACTAATTGATTTTATCACGTTGAACCAACAGTTTGAATTCAACAGGCTTCGAATAAAAACTAGTCAAGGAGTGTTAATCTTTTAATACACTATTGGAGTTGATTTCTTCCTAATCTTTTTTAGGATTTTTGCATTGATTCATAAGGGAGCTGGTAATTTTCTTGTGTTATCTTTATCAAGTTTGGGTATCAGGGTTGTATTAGTTTGATAAAATGAACTGGGAAATCTTGCTTTGTTCTTAGGCTTGGGAATAGTTTAAATAAGGAATTATCTATTCCTTAAAGGTTTGGTAAAAGTTACCTGTAATTTCATCTGGACCTAGAATCTTTTGGGGGACCAGATCTGTTACAACCTTTTCAGTTACTTCTAGGGTTAATGGTCTAGGGTGGAATTTCATTTGTTTTTGTATTCCCAGCTTCTAGGTAGTGTCTGTTTTATAGTGGACATTGTATATACTTGTGTTGAATGAATGATTAATTGTAATTATGTTGCTAAGAGGTATGTATGGAACATATGAATCAGTAGTTATAATAGCTAAGAGTTTGTGCCAGGTACTAGTCTAAGTGCTTTTCAGGTATTTATTTAATCTTCACTATATAACTCTCTGGAGAAGTTACTGTGAATATCTCCGTTCTACAGTAGAAACTGAGGCACAGAGAGGTTAGGTAAATTGCCTAAGGGTATGAAGCCAGTTAAATATTGGAGCCAGGATATGGCAAAAATGATGATATTTGTATTTGGTGGGATTATGAATGTTTCAAAATAATTGAAAAATTTTAACAGTATCTTATAGTCTTCCCAATTAAAAAAAAAAAGAATTAAGCATTTTCCTAACTTTCTCAGAAATTTTTCTTCCAAGAGACACATACTAGTGTGTCAGTGAGTAGAACTTGGGAAGTTTTAAATTCAGTTTATTTTCTCTTTTCTTTCACGTAAGTGTAAATGGAACACAACACATCTTTGGGGCACATTACTACTCTGCCTGATTAGCAGGTCTACTCAGATTGTTCTGCATGATTGTTATTACTTTGCAGTAGTTGTCATTATAATGTCACCCAGTGTTTTGAAAACACTTTACAATTTTGTATTTTATAGGGTTTTTTTATTGATTAAATCCTGGCTTGGCTTCTTCCTGATAACAGTTTGTCCTGTTGATTTGAGAAGTAGTATAACTTTATCCTGCTCGTCGGGTTCTCAGCTAGTGGTTTCCATGGGCTACATCTCAGCCTTCTGATCATTCCACCCATTTTACTGTAGACAGAGTACTTTGTCATTTAAGAAATCAGATGTCAGAGATTAGCCTTTGTTATTAATTGTTAATTATTATTGTTTTTGTTATTAGTTATTATTATTAATTATTAATTGTTATTATTAATGTGCCCCTCACACAAATTTAAGGAGCTCTCCTGAAATGAGATGTATTTTCTTTGGCTTTTTCATTGACATGAGTGAAGCCTTTTTTGCTCATATAAAGAAGGGTAAGTCTTCAATTGTTCATCCATTCTGCAAATATTTATTGAGTGTGCCTAAAGTCCTCTAATCTGCAGCTTTCAAATGATAGTTTATCTGGGTGTAATCAGGTCATCTTATCTAACCTTAAATAATTATCTGACCTGTGCCAGAAGAGTAATTTATTAATTTACAACTCGGGGAATTCTACTTCAGTGACTGGAAAACTCATTGCTGCTTATTAGCTTAATAATGTCTTTGAATTTCCTAGATATCAAGAAATCAAAAGCAATCAGATGGTTGCTTGGTGTGTATAGAGTCAGCAAAGGAAATTGCATAGTCTTTTGGAGAAATTTCATTTGGATTGTGATAAGCCTAAGGAATTATTCATATTTCATCTTTTTTAAAAAAATTAATTTTGGGCTTCCCTGGTGGCGCAGTGGTTGAGAGTCCGCCTGCCGATGCAGGGGACACGGGTTCGTGCCCTGGTCTGGGAAGATCCCACATGCCGCGGAGCGGCTGGGCCCGTGAGCCATGGCCGCTGAGCCTGCGCGTCCGGAGCCTGTGCTCCGCAACGGGAGAAGGCCACAACAGTGAGAGGCCCACATACCGCAAAAAAAAAAAAAAAAAAAAAAAAATTACTTTTATCTTTGATTGCATTGGGTCTTCATTGCTGTGCGCAGGCTTTCTTTAGTTGTGGCGAGCAGGGGCTACTCTTCGTCGTGGTACGCAGGCTTCTCATTGTGGTGGCTTGTCTTGTTGCAGAGCATGGGCTCTAGGTGCGCGGGCTTCAATAGTTGTGGCACGTGGGCTCAATGGTTGTGGCTCATGGGCTCTAGAGCTCAAGCTCAGTAGTTGTGGCACATGGGCTTAGTTACTCCACGGCATGTGGCATCTTCCTGGACCAGGGCTCGAACTCGTGTCCCCTGCATTGGCAGGTGGATTCTTAACCACTGCACCACCAGGGAAGTCCTCATATTTCATCTTAATGATTTTTTTTTTAGGATGGAAAAGTATTTATGTTTTTCATTTGTTCCTTTGCTTTGTATTAGATCAACACTAATACATTCATATTTTCCTGGCTTCATAGAGATTACCACCCTTTAGTTTGCACTTATTACATTAAAACCTATCTTTTGTTTCAGTATGGTACTCTTTTTTTTGTTTGTTTGTTTTTGGCGGTATGCGGGCCTCTCACTGTTGTGGCCTCTCTCTTTGTGGAGTACAGGCTCCGGACACGCAGGCTCAGCGGCCATGGCTCACGGGCCTAGCCGCTCCGCGGCATGTGGGATCCTCCTGGACTGGGGCACGAACCTGTGTCCCCTGCATCGCCAGGCAGACTCTCAACTACTGCGCCACCAGGGAAGCCCATCAGTGTGGTACTCTTAACATTTAAGGTTTCCTTCCTTAAGAATATGTTTTCCTGAAGTTAACCCTAGGTTCTGGGACTTAACATTTTCTGACCACTGATCACAACTCAGATTTTGAGAAATGACTTCTTTTCGGTTGTTAACTTTTTTTGTTGCTCTTTAAAAGTAATAGGTTTGTTTTGTTTTTTGTCATGGATTAAAAAAACATTACCCAGAAATAGCCACAGTTATTATACCTTGATATATAATTATGTAGACCTTTTCCCATATATATATGAGATATCTACATCTATATAATTGAAATGGAATCATACTATATCTATTTTATAATCTCCTTTTTTTATCTTAACAGATTATATATGTCTTTCAAGGTCCAATCTGATTGGACCCCATCTTGGGGTCTCTTAAGTCATTCAGTAAACATTTGTGTATTACTATGCCAGGTGCTATTCAGGATGTTGGGCATACAGTAGTGAACAAAACAGTAAAAAAAGATTGCCCTTGTGGAATTTACATAGTAATGGGGGATGACAGACAAGCAAAATAAATTAAATCGATAGAACATTAAGCAGTAGTAAATGCTTTGGGGGAAAAAAGGCAAGGAAGGGAGTTAGGGAGTGTGGGAGAAGTGATGTTACAAAAAGTATAGTCAGCAAAGGCCTTGTTGAGAAGGTTTTTGAATAGACATAAAGGAAGTGAGGGAATGAGCCAAGAATGTGCCAACAGGAGAGTCTAGTGTGGAGCAGAGTAAGAGAGGGGAATAGTAGGAGATGAGGTCACAGAGCAGTTGTTGGGGCTGGGGCTGGGAAGCTGAGTATGAGATCATGTAGAGACTGGTAGCCTGTTATACAGGCTTTTATTCTGAGTGCAGTGGAAATCCAGTAGGAAGTTTAGGGTGGAAGAATGACATGGTCTAACTTATGTCTTAAAATGATCATTCTAACTGCTATGTTGATAATAGAATGGCCAGGGCTATGTGTGTGTACAAGAGGCACAGGGGCAAAGACAGAAGCAGAGAAACTATTTAAGAGGCTGTTGCATTAATCTAAGTTAGAGATACTAGCGGCTTGGATGAGGGTTAGTGCAAAAAAATGGTTGGATTCTAGATAAAGTTTGATAATGGGCATGATAGGATTTGCTGGCAGATTGGATATGAGGTATAACAGAAAGAAGAGTTAAGGATGACAAAAAGGTTTTTGGTCTGAACAACTCGAAAAGTGGAGCCACCATCAGCTGAAATGTGGGATACTAGGGGGAACAGGTTTGGGGGAGAAGATCTAAGAGTTCAGTTTTGGACATAACAGGGTTGAGGTGCTTACTACACATACAAGTGGTGATGTTGAGTAGGCAGAGGTCTTGGCTAGAGATAAAATCTGGAAGTTGTTGCCTCTTTATGATACTTAAAATTATAAACCTGGATGAAATTGCCAAAAGAGTCAAGATAGAAAATAGAAGAGCTCAGAGAATTGAGCTCTGGGCCCTCATTGATTAGAAGTTTGGAAGATAGGAGGAATAAGTAGAGGAGTCTGAGAAGGGAGCTAGGAGGAAAACCTAGAGAGATTACAGCTTTGGAGACTACGTGAATACTCTTATCTGGTCTTAGCATACCCCTCCAGACCCTGTGGATTGATTTTTCTCTTCTGTGGGTTGCTAAAATTAGATACATACACCTCTTCCCCTACCCCTTTTAGCTACCTAGTACTTTAACAAGAAAAAGTTTTTGTTTAAAAAAAAATTCAGTGTAAATACTGTATGTATCAAGTGAAGATAATCTCCTAACAACAGCTCATACACTTACTGGGGTCACCCTGAGCGGTCTCTCTCTGTCACTGCTGAGGTGGAACCAACATCTCATTTCCAGAGGGTAAGCAGCCGATAAAGGGGAAAGCAGCTGATCCATTGAGATGTCCCTGGCAATTCCAAGTATTTGTATAGGGTCAGCTTTAGAGCTTCAAGGAACTAGGCTCTCTCTCAAACTTGATTATTACCATTTACTTATTGGTTAGTTCAAGCATGTGATAAACTGTTCTTCTAATTAGTCATCCCTCAGTATCCATCGGGAGCATTGGTTTCAGGACCCCCCACCCCCACCCCCGCGGATACCAAAATCTGAGGATTCTTACCCCGATATAAAATGGTGTAGTGTTTGCAAACAACCTATGTACATCCTCCTGTATACTTTAAATCATCTTTAGAATACTTGTAACACTTAATACAATGCTATGTAAATAGTTATAAATACAATGTAAATGCTATATAAATAGTTGATGGTGCACGGCAAATTTAAGTTCTGCTTTTTGGAACTTTCTGGAGTTTTTTTCCCCCCCAATATTTTCAGTCTTTGGTTGGTTAAGTTCGTAGATGCAGAACCCGTGGATACAGAGGGCTGATGTACAGCATACCCCATTTTATTGCACTTCACTTTATCGCACCTAGCAGATAGTGCATTTTTTACAAATTGAAGGTTTGTGACAACCCTGCGTCTAGAAAGTCTGTCGGTGCCATTTTTCCAACTGCATTTGCTCACTTCATGTCTCTGTGTCACATTTTCATAATTCTTGTAATATTTTAAACTTTTTCATTATTGTATTTGTTATGGTGAGCTGTGATCAGTGATCTTTGATGTTACTACTACAACTTGCTGAAGGTTCAGATGATGGTTAGCATTTTTAGCAATAAAGTATTTTTAAATTAAGGTTATGTACAATGTTTTAGACATAATGCTATTGCACACTTAGTAGACTACAGTATAGTGTAAACATAACTTTTATATGCACTGGGAAACCAAAAAATTTGTTTATTGCAGTGGTCTGGAACCAAACCTGTGATATCTCTGAGGTATATCTGTACTAGCAAGCAGGGAGGGTATATTAGTTACTTACTGCTGTGTAAACAGGTTATCCCAGAATTTAACAGCTTATAACAACAGACATTTATCATCTCACAGTTTCTGAGGGTCAGGAATTTTGGAGCAGCTTAGCTAGGTGTTTTTGGTAACGGTTTTCATGAGGTTATAATCAAAATGTCTGCTGTGGCTGCAATCCTCTGAACCCTGAACTGGGGCTGGAAGATCCACTTCCAAGATGGGTCAACTAACATTGCTGTTGGCAGGACGCCTCAGTTCCTCACTGTGTGGACTTCTCCATAGGACTTCTTTGGTGTCTTCATGACTTGGCAGCTGGCTTCCCCTAGAGTAAGTGATCCAAGAGAGAGAAAGGAAGAAGGGAAAAACCGTAAAGCCTTTTTATATCCTGATCTTGGAAGCCAAACACTGTCCTTCCAGCCACACTTTATCTGTAAGAAGTGAGTCACTAAGTCCAGTCCACATTCAAGGGGAGGAGAATTAAGCTCTGCCTCTTAAAGGGGAGGAGTATTAAAGAATTTGTGGACATATTTGAAAACTACCACAGTTTAACCTTTGGCCAGAAATCACTTATATTTCTCCCATGTGCAAAATACATTCACCTCCTCCCAAGACCCACCAAAAGTCTTGTCCCTGTACAGCATCAACTTGAAATCCAGGTGGTTGTCATTTACTTAAGTCCAAGTGTGGATGAGGCTCTTTGCGTGTAGTTCCTCAGACATAATTCCTTTTGATGTGGAGATCTATAAACCAAAGAGGCAAGTTTTCTACCCCTCATATATACCCAACATATAGTGATGGGACAGGCGTATAATAAAGAGGTATAGAGATTTCTGTTTAAAAAGGGAGAAGATGAAAGGCACAAAGAAGTCACTGATGCGTAGCTATTTTAATGTTTGTCTGGATAAGTGTTGGACGTTCCTTGATTAGGACTTAGTTCTACTTCTACCCAGGAATGCTTCTCTGTAGCTCTTGTTTCCTCCTTCCTGGCTCTTGATTCCACCCTATGAGTCATTCTTTTCCATAAAAAGTAGTCCAGATTTGCAGCTTCATAGTTTTCTTAGCCTGCTTCTTGCCAGTAGAATTTTGAGGGCCCAAAGGGTCTCTTTTCATTTTGTACTGCCTCTGTACCTTTCAGTTTAAGCTGGCAGTGTTTCTTTTTACTATTATTGAGATTCATGCCATTAACAAAACTTACGTCCACAAATCTTTTTTATATAATCTCTTTTTTACCTTGGGCTTCTGCTGGGATTGCTGAAGGACAATACTTGTAGTGGGATAGAATTATATCCCCCCCACCCCCAAAGAAATGTTCAAGTCCTAACTTCCAGTACCTGTGAATGTGACCTTATTTGGAAATAAAATCTTTTATACATGTAATCAAAATAAGATGAGATCATATTGGGTTAGAGTGGCCCCTAATCCAATGGTGTTTTTATAAGAAGAGAGAAATTTGGATACAGAAGACACAGAGAAGAAAGTCGTTTGACGACCGAGGCAGAGATTGGAATAATGTGTCGCCAAGCTAAGAAACAGCAAGGATTGCTGGAAACCACCAGAAGCTGGGAGAGAGGCATGGAATAGATTCTCTCTTAGAGACTCCAAAAGAAACTAACCCTAACAGCATCTCAGTTTCAGATTTCTGACTTCCAAAACTGTGAGAGAATAAATTCCTGTTGTTTTAAGCTACCCAGTTTGTGGGAATTTGTTACGGCAGCCCTAGGAAACTAATACAACACATTTAAGCTTCTTAGAAGCTCAGTTGTTTAATTGAATAGCTCTCTAGGCACTATGTGAACTTTCTGAGGTCTTTTCTTTTTTTTTTTATTTATTTATTTTTGGCTGCATTGGGTCTTCGTTGCTGCGCACGGGCTTTCTCTAGTTGCGGCAAGTGGGGGCTACTCTTCGTTGCCGTGCGCAGGCTTCTCAGTGCAGTGGCTTCTCTTGTTGCGGAGCACAGGCTCTAGGCACACGGGCTTCAGTAGTCGTGGCGTGTGGGCTCAGTAGTTGTGGCTTGCGGTCTCTAGAGCACAGGCTCAGTGGTTGTGGCGCACGGGCTTAGTTGCTCCGCGGCATGTGGATCTTCCCGGACCAGGGATCGAACCCGTGTTCCCTGCATTGGCAGGCGGATTCTCAACCACTGCGCCACCAGGGAAGCCCCTCTTTCTGAGGTCTTAACAAAGAATTTTTATAGCCACACTCTTGGCTTCCTCTTTAACCATTTTCTTGGCAATGCCCATGATTTGATCTTTGCTCAGAAACCATTTCTTTCTTTTTTTTTAAAGCCATTTCTTAATTTTAGTGTCATTTGCCATCTGGAGAGGCCAGGAATTTTCAGAATTATCTAGTCTTAACTCCTTTTTAACTATTCTTCCTTTAATTTATTCCTCTTCTCTTGCATTTTAATGCAGCAAGAAGAAGTCAAAAGGAACCTTCAACACTCTGGAAATCTTGTTAGCTACATTATCACCCCATTCATGAGCCACAACTTCTACTTTCCATGTTATGTCAGGCAACAGCTTTTGTCACTACATAACAAGGATCCCTTTCCCTCCCATTTCCAAAAAGATTTTTCTCACTTTCCCTTAAGTACTCACCTATAACTTCCTCAAAAGCCATCATGCTTCTACAATTTCTTAAAGGCTCTTCAAACTTTTACTCACTCTGTCCTCAAAGTCCTTCCAACTCTGCCCTCTGCTGTGTTCCAAAGCTACTCCCACATTTTAGGTTTTTGTTACAGCAGTACTCACTTCTAGGTATCAAAATCTGTATTAGTTATCTATTGCTGTATAACAAATTACCCCAGAACTTAGAGGCTTAAACAACAGATATTTATTATCTCATAGGTTCAGTGGGCCAGGAATTTGGGAGCAGCTTAGCTGGGTGGCTCTGGCCCAGGGTCTCATGAGCTTACAGTCAAGACATTGGCCATTGCTGTAGTTATCTGAAGAATCAACTGGGAGTTACTCAACGTCTGGCAGGTTTGTTCTGGCTCTTGTCAGGAGGCCTCAGTTCTTTACCATGTGGGCCTTTGCACAGGACTGCTTGATATGGCACTGTCCCAGAGAAAGTAATCCAAGAGAGGCTGCAAGGAGGAAGCCACAGTGCCTTTTATGAACTAGCCTTGGAAGTCACAGTTATCCCACCATATTCTATTGTTAATAAGTAAGTCACAGTATGGTACTGGCATAAAAACAGACACCTAAATCAATGGACTAGAATAGAGGGTCCAGAAATAAACCTTTGCATATATGGTCAATTAATTTATGACAAAGGAGCCAAGATTATACAGTGGAGAAAGGACAGTCTCTTTAATAAACGGTGTTGGAAAAACTGGACAGCCACAGGCAAAAGAATGAAACTGGACCACTGTCTTACACTATACACAAAAATTAACTCAAAATGGATTAAAGACTTGAACATAAGACCTGAAACCATAAAATCCCTATAAGAAAACAGGCAGTAAACTCTAAGACATCAGTCTTGGTCATGATTTTTTTGGATGACTCCAAAAGCAGAGGCAACAAAAGTAAAAATGAACAAGTGGGACTACATCAAACCATAAAAAGTTTCTGCATGGCAAAGGAAATCAAAATGAAAAGGAAACCTACTGAATGGGAGGAGATATTTGCAAATGCTGTATCCAACAAGCGGTTAATATCCAAAATATACAAAGAACTCATGCAACTCAACAGCAACAAAAACAAACAACCCAATTTAAAAATGTGCAGAGGACTTGAATAGACATTTTTCCAAAGAAGACATTACAGTTGGCCAACAGGCACATGAATAAATGCTCAACATCACTAATCATCAGAGAAATATAAATCAAAACCACAATGAGATATCACCTCATACCTGTTAGAATGGCTATTATCAAAAAGCAAGAAATAACAAGTGTTGATAAGGATGTGGAGAAAAGGAAATGAAACCCTTGTTCACTGTTGGTAGGAATGTAAATTGGTGTAGCCACTATGGAAAACAATATGGAGGTTCCCCAAAAAATTAAAAATAGAACTACCTTGTGATCCAGCAATTCCACTTCTGGATATTCATCTGAAGAAACCAAAAACACAAATTTGAAAAGATATATGCATCCCCCTGTTCATTGCAGCATTGTTTACCATAGCCAAGACATGGAAACAACCTAAGGGTCCACTGATGGATGAATGGGTGAAGAAATTGTGGTACATATATACAGTGGAATGTTATTCAGCCGTGAAAAAGAATGAAATCTTGCCATTTGCAACAACGTGGATGGACCTTGAGGGCATTATGCTAAGTGAAATAGATGAGACAAAGAGAAAGACAAATACTGTATGATCTTATATGTGGAATCTAAAAAAAAGAATTCGGTACCCGAGTTCACAGATATAGAGAATAGATTGGTGAATTGCCAGAGGCAGGGGTTGGGGGGTGGGTGAAATGGATGAAAGGGGTCAAAAGGGACAAATTTTCAGTTATAAAATAAATAATGGGGATATAATGTATAGCACGGTGACTCTATCATCAGGGAAGTGCAAATCAAACCCACAATGAGATACTATAGTTCATTACAGTATTATCATTTTAATACTGTATTGCATATTTGAAAGTTGCTAAGAGAGTAGATCTTAAAAGTTCTCATCACAAGAAAGTAAAATTTTATAACTATGTGTGGTAATGAATGCTAATTAGTCTTATTGTGGTGATCCTTTGCATTATATACAAACATCAAATCATTGTGTTGTACACCTGAAAAAAAATCATATAATGTTATATGTCAGTTATACCTCAGGAAAAAAAAAGTAAGTCATTAAGTCCAACCTACACCCAGAGGAGGAGTATAAAATAACTTGTGAATATATTTTAAAACAAACACATAGTATAGTTAGCTATTGTTGAACTTTTACAAAAGGGCCCTTTAAATAGTATCTTGCACAATGTGCATAACACATAAAAATGGAACTACCCTTGTTGTAGGGAGGTGGGTCCAGAATCTCCCTGGCTTAGCATCCCTTTCAGCCTCTCATTTTGCTGCCAAGTATCCAAGAATCATAGTTTGAAAACTAACCATACAATCAGATTCCTTTCCAGCTTAATGCATAAAAATCTATTAATACATAAAGTAGCAGAGCTCAGGAAGACAGCCATAATAGCAGAGTAGCACTCTACCATGTAGTGGACTGATTTCTGGTGCTCTCTATTGTATAATAGTCAGTGAAAAGCCATTGTGTTTTGGGGAAGGAGTTGGTGATTAGTCAGCCATGGATATCTATAGAGTACTTTCATTAGTCTGTTCTCTTATCTAATTTTTTCCCTTCAACAGAGTACTACAACAAATCATTGCAGGATTCATTCCTGGATCCCCATTTTCTTGGTAAGTAATTAATTGCCTTCTGTCTTACTCTCCTGCAGTAGCATCATTTTAGGTATGGTAGTATCTGTGCCATAGTGAGAAAGAAAGAGCTGTATAGGTGAGTATATAGGTGTAATTGGCAGGCTGTTAAAGACTGCCATTGTCTGCTGAGCCCAAACTTAATCAGAACTTATTCATTATAATTCAGGCTCATGAGGGCTATCCTGGTCCCACAGGATGTCTGGGTACTGGGTGTGTCTGATTCCATTCATATTCAGGTGTGAGGGTTGTGTTGAGGTGGGGAATGAGATGGTCCCTACCAGGCTTGATATCTGATTTGTGTGTTTCTCCTGTAGACATATGGGAAGATTTTATTCCTTAAGAATTTCTGAAATTGAAAAGATAGTGCTTAACTTCCTTTTTTTTAAGTAAGAAGGTTTTTCAGAAGAAATAAGAGTATCAGAGTGACATGTACGGTACGGGTTAAAGATGGAATTTCCTCTTGTCTGGACAGTTATTTGCCATTTCTGACTCTGCCCCAGAAGGCTTCTTTGCTCAAAGGGACCTCAGTCCTTCCACACAGTTACCCTATTTTCCAGCCTCTAGTTTCTTTAAACGTGTTCCAGCCAGAGTCTGGATATCTGTCATCCAGGCTAGTACACCAACAGCTCCAGAAAGAGGTGCTGCCAAGTCCCTTTTGTGATTCCTCTAAGTTGTGATTCAGAGACACTGCTGTGGCTGCTTCTCTATGTGAAAGCTCCTCATTGTCCAGGACCAAAGGCCGAGTCTTAGAATGAGGGAAGTCTGCTGTTGACTTTCGCTGATCACGAAGGGAAAACTCTCCTTAAAAAGCAGCTCCATCTATGTTTAAGTTAAATGGGCACAGAGAAGACAAACTTTTCTTAACCAACAGGCAATGAGTCACTCTTTTTGCTCTGGTTTGTCATGTGGTATTTTAGGTAGCTTCACATTTTATGTTGTATACAGTTAAGCAAAAATTCCTAGAGAATGAGAGACTGCCTCTGGATAATCTGTTTGACCTTGAAATTATTGAGAAATTCTTTGCCACTTGATTCTAGAGAACTGGTGACTTTCCAGCTCTGAGAGAGAACAGGATTCCTCTGCCAGTCTTTCTGTGGTGTAAGGCGGAGCCTGGTCACTCCATCTAATGCTCTGTGTCTCATCTCATGTATAGGAGCGGGATGCTGCACTCCAACCCTGGGGACTATGCCTGGGGTCAGACAGGGCTTGATGCCATTGTAACTCAGGTGAGGAGCTGCCTTTTGAGGGTGTCTGTTCAGTGTGTCTCATGGTTCCACAGGCTTCCTGCTTTCCTTCTGCTACTTTCTGAAACGGCAGTCACTCTGCTTTCCCTAATAGTTTGAGCTTGTGGGTTTCCATTTTACTAAAGGGATAGATGGTTTATGGGTTTAGCTCAGCATCTATGTACTTTCTTGGTCCTAGGGACTTTCTAGAAGATAGCTTCAACTCCAAAGGAAGAAAAGACTTCTGTAACAAACAATATTTTATATTTTTGGCCTCTTGTTCAGTCCTATGAGGATCCTATTAACAAGTACTTCACAAAAAAGAAGGGTCTCCTCATATGTTGAAGCAGGGGTTTCTGCTAGATGGAACAAAGTAGGGGAAGGAAGCAGAGAAAAAGGTATTCCCATGCTATGTATAATTGCTTCCACTTGTTTATGTTTATTTTAATTTAATTGGTTTTTCATTTCCCTTGTGGATTGCTGAGAATAGAAAGCATGTTGTTTATATCTAAGTCTTCTTGTAGGCAGTAATTTACCTATTTCTTGGCTTACTTTGTGCTATTTTCCATACTCAGACCCTTTTCTTCCTTTCAGCAAAATGAAGTTTTTGAACTGGTTAATTATTACGTTTTGTTACGCTGTAGTTTTATTCGTGACATCACAGCCCTTTTGCTGTCTCCGAAGTTGCTTTATGCCCAGAGGTGGGCCCTGCAATGATGGATCTGTCTGTGGGCTTATACTAAGGTCACTCTGAAATTGTAAAGCAATCATGAGTGTTCTGGCAGCAGGAAAGGGAAAACCCAAGCCTCTCATAGCCTTGCAGAAGTAAGAGCAACTAACATTTTTAATATCTGCACTGTTCTCAGCTGGAACAGCTCCCTCCCTAGGGATAGTTAGATGTCTACCACTTCTTCTTTTTCTTTTTTCTTTTTTTGTAGCTTTTAGGACAACTGGAAAACACAGGGCCTCCCCCAGCTGATAAGGAAAAGATCTCATCTCTTCCAACAGTGACAGTAACTCAGGAACAAGTTGGTAGGTTCATTTTCATACGTATTTTGTCATCTTGTTATCTCTGTTCAGAATCTGAGCCATTTCCTGTACTAAAGATCTTCAAGTGAAGCTGTAGCACTCCTAAAATTTATACCTGGGTGCCAGGTATGGAAGGTACCTACCCCTTCATTAGGGTTAGTCAACAGGTAATTCCTGAGCAATTACCATGTTGGTTTTCTAGATGCCAGGCAGGAAATAAAGAGGTACAAAGGTATAGAAGACTTGATTTCTTGAAGAACTTACCAGGGGAAGCAAAACTTACCAAATGATTAGACAATAGTATAAAAAGTGGTTGAGCAGATGATACTGACTTTGGGAGAAAAGGAAGAGAAAAAATGGGAGGCTAGGCATTTGTTTCACATCTACCCTGTACTCAGGTACATTAGACATAGACATTATTTTATTTATAAGCACTAAAAGAACTTAGTGATAAGGGACATTATTTTGGACTGGAGTTTCTTTCCCCATAAATTCCAGTTTAGAGTCAGAAGATTTCAAAGACAGGATGGGCCATATTAGAGAGATTATTCTATATATGGAAAAGTATGAACCAGTGAAGAATGTCAGCATGGACATGGTGTCTGGATCAGGTATAAGGAGTGTAACCTCATTAGACCTGAAATAGAATCTGATTTGGGGAGTAGTGAGAGGTATGACTGGATAGGAAGGGTGGGGCCTTGTTGTAGAGGACCCTGAAACTGGCAGAGTAGTTAGGGCTGGATAGTTTAGGTAGTAGGTAAGTTTTGTAGGTCCACAGATGGAGGAATGAGGGAATTTAAGTGGTCTTTAGGGAAGATTAGTTTGGAGGGTAGTGTCTAAAATAGATGGGAAGGGTGGCGCAGCGGTTAAGAATCCACCTGCCAGTGCAGGGGACCACAGGTTCGAGCCCTGGTCTGGGAAGATCCCACATGCTGCGGAACAACTAAGCCCGTGTGCCACAACTACTGAGCCTGCACTCTAGAGCCCGTGAGCCACAACTACTTAGCCTGCACTCTAGAGCCTGTGAGCCACAACTACTGAGCCCGCGTGCTGCAACTACTGAAGCCTGTGCCTAGAGCCCGTGCTCTGCAACAGTAGAAGACACCGCAGTGACAAGCCCACGAACTGCAGCAAAGAGTAGCCCCCACTCAATGCAACTAGAGAAGCCCACGTGCAGCAACGAAGACCCAACACAGCCAAAAGTAGATAAATAAATAAATTTAAAAAGCAATCATTAAAAAAAAAAAGATTGAAAGAGGGAGGAAGCAGAAACAGAGATTTAAGGGGCTGTTGCAGCATCCTGATGGGGTTCAGGTGACGGTGGCAATGCTAACAGAAAGGAAGGGGTAGACTCAGATCGAAGAAAGCCTTTTATCACTGATTGCATAATGGGATAAAGGAGGGGAAAGGGTGAAAGATGATTCTAAGATTTTGCAACTCTATAACCACAGAGGTGGTGCTGACATCAGGGATGGGGGAATTGTGAGCCGGCTCTGGTTTGGGTAAGGAGGTGATGTGATGTTTTTAATTTTGAATTTGTTGATTTTGAGGTACCAGCTGAGAATCCAAGTGAAGATGAGCTGGGAATTGCTCTGAAGCTGATATTAGGGAAAATTAGCTGGTAGCAAAATATAGGATATATCTGGAAGGCCTGGAGTCAGGGATGCTACATGGGAGGCTGTTACAGTAGAGTAGGCATGAGAAGTAGAAGCTAAAATTAGGGCTCAGGTGATGGGAATGGAGAGGAAGGAGTGAATCTGTTAAGTGGTATTTTACTCCAAATGCCTTGAGTACTGTGGAGCATGTAACATACATAGCCCAGCTACTGAAGAGATAGACTAGCTGGTATTACTAGCCAAACTTGGGAAACTTGGAATTTACTGCCTGGTATCCCCTGTTCAGTTTGTAGCCATTTTCTCTGAAAAGAGGGCTTCCTGTCTCTGGACTTAGAGCCTGAGCTACCCTTGGGCCTTGCAGTTCTGTAGCACTATCTCCTGGTACAGCTTTTAATGAACAGCTTGTAAAAGAGGCTTTAGGGTAACCATGATGAAATAGGATGTGTAATTTAGAAAGTAGTAGGGTAAAAGTGGCTTGAGACACTGAATGGGAGCAGCCAAGATTGCCGAGATGAGTTCTTTGGTTGTGGTGGACAGATTGCCAGTGTTTCCTAAGTAGAAACTGCCAGAAGGCTTTCACACACTTGGGAAGATGTTTTTCCTGTTTCACTTAAAAGATAATCTAAGCCCCAGTTCTTCCAACTCTTTACATTGAAAAGTAGGCCTTATATAGTTCCTGTCTGGGCCTTATTGGAACAGGCCCGTTAATCAGTCCTCCTTCTCATAACCCTGTCTACTACCACCTCTATCCCCAGTTTGAAATAAAATTCATGCTTCCTATCTGCCTTCACCTTGGGTGCACTTTGTCTTTACTTTGTGTATTCCTTTGGCTGTTAAAGACATTGGGCTAGTTTTTTTCTTCCTTCTTTTTGCTTGTTTATTTTAAAAGGCGTTTCCTCCTCCAACAGATAAGGGTTTAGAGTGTCCAGTATGCAAAGAGGATTACACAGTTGAAGAGGAAGTCCGGCAGTTACCCTGCAACCACTTCTTTCACAGCAGTTGTATTGTGCCGTGGTTAGAACTGGTAAGTACAGACAGCTCTCACCTGTGATGGGGCAACTGTGCCAGTCATATCTTCTTGGGGGGATGGTTCACAGTAAGGATGTAGTTAACAGTTAATTGGTACATATATACAATGGAATATTACTCAGCAATAAAAAGGAACGAAATTGGGTCATTTGTACAGACGGCATAGAGTCTGTCACACAGAGTGAAGTAAGTCAGAAAGAGAAAAACAAATATCGTGTATTAACGCATATATGTGGAATCTGAAAAAATTGGTATAGACGATCTTATTTACAAAGCAAAAATAGCGGCACAGACGCAGAGAACAAACGTAAGGATACCAAGGGGGAAAGGGAGGGGTGGGATGAATTGGTAGATTGGGATTGACATGTATACACTATTGATACTATGTATAAAATAGATAACTAATGAGAGCCTACTGTATAGCACAGGGAACTCTCTTCGGTGCTCTGCGGTGACCTAAACGTGAAGGAAATCCAAAAAAGGAGATATATGTATACGTGTAGCTGATTCACTTTGCTGTACGGTAGAAACTAACATAACATTGTAAAGCAACTATACTCCAATAAAAAATTTTTAAAAAACAAACAAAAAAACCAAACAGTTAATAGAGAGCCAGGCAGATCAGATTTTAGTCCCTGGCTAACTCCTAGTAGCACCATTCCTGTGTTTTAGATTATTAATCTGTTTGGAACTTCTCTGACCAGAGGTTAGCAGACTACAGCCTGCAGGTCCCTGTGTCCTGCCACCTATTTTTGTAAATGCAGTTTTATTGGAACACAGCCTTGCCCATTTGTTTACAAATTGTCTATGGCTACTTTTGTGCTACATCAGCAGAGTTGAGTAGTTGCAACATAGGTGGTGTGGCCTGCAATGACTAAAATATTTACTACCTTTTCCTTTACAGGAAAAGTTTGCTGACCCCTGCTCTAGACCATCTCAGGTCATTGTTTCTAGTTAGTTCTGCTTGGTGATATGTGTTAGCTATTGTTAAGTTGCTGCCTAGAATTCTCTGTCAGTTCTGTTGAAATTCTGTTTGGGCGATGTCCTGGTGTTACACATGGAGCCCAGCGTGCACTATGTGAGAATTCATGCCCTTTTGGTTTTTCTACCTGCTAACTCTCAGGGTTTCTTAAGTGTTTAGTTCTTCCAGCTTTCGGGTCAGGCTGTTCATGTAGACTGATATCTTTCTGTTTCAGCACGACGCATGTCCTGTATGTAGGAAGAGCTTAAATGGTGAGGACTCTACTCAGCAAACCCAGACCTCTGGGTCCTCTGCAAGCAACAGATTTAGCAGTGACAGCCAGCTACATGACCGATGGACTTTCTGAAACTAAAGACCGCCTCTGAGCCAGGGCTATGGTAGACCTCTTATCACAGCTGTTAATTGTATCAAAACAAAAAAGTCGTAGGTGAATTTAGGAATCACCTAAGAAACCCCAACCCATAACATTAATTCATTGAGTGTTTTTCTTCTCTAAATTTAAAGTTAGTATCTACAGATGGAATTGTATCTACAACCAAATGCCTCTCATTCTTGAATTCAGAGCGATAATTTTGTAAGTGCGAAACTTAATTATGTGGGTTTCCCCTGCCAGAATAGAATCAGTTCCTTAAAGTCTAGCTAGGGTCCTGCTATCTGTCATGTTACCTTGTGATGGATGTTTCCACCTCTTTTTCCAGCCTCCACCCTATCATAAGTGTACTTTACACTAAATACAGTGGAACCAGAGCCCTAAAGTCCTGCTGATATAAAGTCCTTCTGTTTTAGTTGTACAAAAGCATCTACTTTTGGCCACATTAGCCATGAAGTGAGATCAGATTAATTCAAGAATCTGAGACACTAATGATTCTTGTTTTTTCTTAAATTTTCAGAGAGCAAATCAAAGAAAAATTACAGTGGGAAGGAGAAAGTGGCTTATCATTGTATTCTTTGGTTTTCTCATTTTTATTTTTAAAGACTACTTCACAAGATGCAGCTTCTGCAGAAACCAACCTGACATGTCTTAGGAGTCTTATGTTGGGAGGAATCTGATTCTGGTTCCTTTTTGGGAATGAGTTGGGCAGCATACAGGCACAGAAGGACAGATGTTTGAAATCTTTGGTTCCGAGGTTTTTTAGTGATCCTCAACTCATTGTTTATCCTGGGGACCTTAAAATAATTTCCCTCACAGAAATAGAATTACTTCATTACTGCTTCTACAGCTAAGTCATTGTTTTTTGTAATTCACTGGTCTTCAGGAATTGAGATTTTATGTTGTCCCATTTTAATTTTTTAAGCCCATTTATCATCTCTGAAACCTTTCTGTTTGCTTGGTTCTGTCTGTACTTGGAGTCATACTGATTATTGTGATCATGCCCAAACAACTTGGCCTAGGAGATGTAGGCCTTCTTTTTTCAGCCTAACAGTGTCCCATGCACATGCACATGCTCTTTGGCGCATTTAAGTGTTTAAAGTTGAATAAATGAAGAAGATTAAGAATGTTGTTGGAACTTCAAAGTCTCAAAAATAAATGATGGGGACATGTAACCACTGTTGGTGCACCAAAAAGGGTGACAGAGGGGCAACAGTGGTATGGTCATATCAGCCCTTCATAGTTTGGAATGATCAGAACAAGAAGGCTGCTCTTTGGTGAGTCTCTCTTGGCTAGGAGTCTTTCCTCGGTTTTTGTTGACTTGTTGTACACTGGTTTTGGGGGTGAGGGATGGGGTTAGAGATATCTTTGTAATTTAGTAGAGGACAGAGGAGTAGGAGAGGGAAGAGAGAAAGTGGGAGAGTTTAATTTAATAGCCTACCTCTAAAAATTGTGACCATAAGTTATGATTCAGGTTGGGCCCAGAGAGAATAAAAGATGTTTTTTCATATTTGTGTTATCCTATGTAGAGATTGTTTCTTTGGAGAATGTGAACTATTTACTATGGCTATTGAAATGTAGCCCAGAAATACACACTGGTTTTGAATGGTGAGGGGTGATGAGGCTGAGGGGACGTGGGAGGTATATTGTGAATATTTAATGGCCATTACTTAGATGGAGAATGGCTAGGCTGAAGTTGGAGCACATTGTAGTTTTCAAGTGGAACAATATCAACTGTCTCAGAAAAATGATGCCAGCCTGGAAGTTTTTGTCTGCTTGTTAGTGTCTGGAGATGCCAGAACAGGCAGGTGTATTTTTACTTAACACTAGAGAACTAGAAAGAATCTGAGTAGCTTTTACAAAAGGATGCAAACAAAGTGCTGGACAGGGATTTAACTTTTCAATATACGGAAGAGCAAATCGCATCAGTCTTAAGTTATCTGAAATTTTCTTCACTTTTTTTGTGCTTTTAGATAAGAGTGCATAAATCTGTTTGCTGTTTCTGAGACCCCTCCTACTTAATGAATCTGTAGTGTTTCTTCCTAGAATAGGAGGCATCTCAGACTTCCAGGTTAATTTAGGTAGTGTATTAGTCAGGGTTCTCCAGAGAAACAGAACCAGTAAGGTAGGGGGTGTGTGTGTGTGTGTGTGTGTGTGTGTGTGTGTGTGTGTGTGTGTGTGTGTGTGTGTGTGTGTGTGTGTGTGTGTGTGTGTGTGTGTGTGTGTGTGTGTGCATTTATTATAAGGAATTGGCTCACATGATTATGGAGCCAAACACAGTTTGATATAGTTCCCAAGGCAGAGGACTACATAAGCCAGACTTCTCAGGTGTTCATTCGTTTACAGCTGGAAGGCTTACAGACTCAGAAAACTGGAGCCTTACTAGGAGTCAAGGGAGAGATGATTCAGCTTTCCCTCATTATCAAAGAGAATAGAAAAAAGTTGCCATTTCAAATCTTGGGCCCTTAGACTTGAGGCCTTTAGATTTGTACTAAATGGCCTACCCTTTGAGTTCCATGCATAGATAAACAGATTGTTTTCCCATTCATGAATGTCTTTTTTTCTTATTCTTCCTTTCGTTCATTGTAATTTGAAATAAAAGAGGAAGTAAAACTATGTTAGCACAAAATTAGGAGGGACTTGCTAGAGGTTGGTAGACCTGAAAGTTGAGAGGTTATGTAGGGCAATTCCTTGCTGGCCTCCAAGTGATTATTGCTTCTTGGGTAGTTTCCAGATGGGTTATTCTGGCTGGACAGAACTGGGCAGTTGGGTGGGCAGGGCAGAGTGGTGAACATTTAACCGATATCTCCAACAGAGAGAAGGAATAATCCTTGTATTAAAAATTAATTTTCCTGCAAATTTCCTATTGCCAGTTCTCTGAAGAGTTGGGAAACCTGAAGTTTCCAGATAGCTTCCTTAGTTGTCAATATTTGCTGCATAACAGTTGACCAAGTGCTTGTTAAATGTTTTCCTTGAGCAGTACTCTTCTGGTCCAATAGTTAGTTCTCAAGTTGGAAGGAGGATTTGGGGGCAAGAATTTGTTTCTTCCCCCCGCAACAAGTCTCAGTTGGATTAAATAGTTATTAGGAGAAAAATTCCTTGTTTATGTCTTTGTATTGCACATTTGTATATATGCGTGTGTGTGTGTGTGTGTGTGTGTGTGTGTGTGTATATATGTATATTCATAGACATATGCATATATGCACATTTCACTCTAGAGGAAGAAGGGATATGGTGGGCACCGAAGTAGATAAAGTGAGCAGGGGTACAGCAGAGGACTGGAGCTTTAGTCTGATTCTCTCATTGCATGTGCCTCAGGCCCATGTGTTTCTGTAGTTCTCTGTTATAGGGCACTGTTAGCTTGGGCAGGCACCCCGTTATGTGGTGTGGCAAATGGATTCACTGGAGCTAAAAGTCTGGTCATTTCTGAAGGTTGAGGATAAATGGCTTTGAGGAAAGGGTGTTGGTCATCTCTTGTTTCTGTATTATAATTAATTGAACTAAGACACAGTTATCTATTGCTTTCAAAAAATTTTCTTGATAAGTTATTGATGACAACTTGACTTCTCACATGAACTTCTGCATGCTTCAGTTTCGTTCTTCCTGGTGTCCAAGTCCTATTTCCTCAAGGAATACAGATATATCAGACTTAACAAAAACTAATCAGGAGGGGATCATAGTTTGTCTGTTTTAAACAACAACAAAACAACCCCTGGGGTTTTGGGAGGTGAAGGGTACCTCAGAGTTGGTTCTTAGAGCTCATCTAGGCAGGCCACTGACATCTGTGAAGGAAAACAGATTTTTAGGAGGAGAAGGAACAGGGCTGGTGAATAAATATTTGGATGTTAGGGAATATCCCTCTTTTGTCTCTGTGGTAGAGAGGTGGGAAGATAAAGGTGCTGTTTACAAGAATAAACCAGTGGAGATTTGGGAGTTTGCGGGGGGACTAGCAGGAGAGAGTACTCCTACTGAGAGTTTCCAAAATGAATCTAACATAAGTTCTGATGTAGGGAGTTCGGGGAAAGATTTGGTGGGGTAAACATATCACAGGTGTTTATCCTACAGTGGGAAATTACAGCTTGCAGTAATGTCAGCATCTCAGCACTCAGGCTGGGAACCCCAGGTCTGCGCCATGGGTTTAAAATGGAATGTGTAGAATACAATGAGTACAACTGGAGATCTTTTCCAGGATCGAGACAGGATCAAAATGTCTTAGCTAATGGACATTAAGAGGTTTTGATCTCTCATACCTGCCAGATAAGTGGAATTACAGGCACTCAACTCTCTAATTTTATACATATAAACTTTGTGTTTTGCCAGATTATACTTAGATGGTGTCCACAGAAGTGGAGTCTATATGTTGCCTTTCCTCTTTCACCTGAAACACTTATATCTGTAAATCATGAGATGTAGGCTTGTCGTTCTTTACCTTTTCTAATAAGATATACCATTTTTAAGGTCCCCAAATTATTAGACTCGCTCCCAACAAGATTATAGTTGTGTTTTTAGTATCTTTTGATGGAAAAAACACATAGCAAAAAGCTGCTATGATTTTAGTAATGCTTTTAAATCAGTTTGTCTTTATTAGTCACACCAGAATCTATATCCAGTTGAAGTACAGTATATACATATTTGTAAGATATATTATTTATTCAGACTGAAGATAATGCTTACATAGACCTCTTAAAATAACTACATGGCCTCACAGAGGTTCAAATTCCTTGGGTTGTGAATCACTCATATAGATTGAGGTTAAGATGTGTGTCCAGAAGTCTACCTATTCATGCATGGAAATTTATAGACTTATTTGAAAGGAGTGGTATCAATACACTTTGAAAGCTGAGATATAAGTATTTCAAATTTTTGTTTAACCATCTTGAGATAAGCAGAATAAATAAAATAAATTCTTTAGAAGTGGGACCCTTGACTTGCTGTTGCTTTGTTTATTCTGCTTAGTTCAAGTCAGAGCTAGTAGTCTAATGCTCTTGAATGTCTTGATAAACTTGGCCAGCAATCATGTGTCCTTTCTGCAGATTTTTTATGTAGACTATAATTAGCATAATAGCACAATGGATAAAACCTTTTCTGTAGTTAGACATGGCTTCTGTGTGAGACTTCCAGTGATTGTATAATATTGAGTGGTTTCAGAAGAGTCTTTGAATAGTGAAAAGTAAAAGACATCTCTACTCATGTGAGCTTAAAATTTAGTTAGAAAAACAAAACTAACACATAAAACAGGTAAAGATTAAAGTGAGTGTAGTACAGTGGAGAAAGCTTTGGAGACTTCTGAGTCAGAATTCAAGTGGTTCTGGGTTTAAAATCCAGAATCTCATTTGATTCTCAGAGCAGTCCTGTGGAAACAGAAGATAGAGTAGGAAATACCGCATTTTACAGATAAGTAGCATCTCAAAACTTCATTTGCCCAAGGACATGTAGCTGGTACGTTGCAGGGTCAGAATTTAAATCCAGATCTTCTGACTCCATGCCTAGCTTTCTACCTCCATAAGACACAAAATCCAAAATCCTTAGTTTGAGGTTCAAGACCATCACTAATAAGGGTCTTACCCATCTCTTTCAGCCTTCTGTCTCTCTGGTCCCACAAACCTTAGCTCCCCCATTTGGCAGGTCCTGGCCAAGGATCGCAGGTAAGGTGTCTGTTTCCCTTTGATGGCTTGCCATTTAGCCCCAGTTAAATTGTCTGTGTTTCTACCTCTTTATTCATGTAGTTCCTCCTAGCAGGAATATCCTGCCCCCACCTCTCTGCTTAACTAAGACAAGAGGTTATCTGTCCAAAGAGACAAGAGGATTTATGAATTTAGAGAGAAAAGAAAAGGCTGCAGATAATTGCTTTGACATTTACTTAAAAAAAAAGAGAGAAATGACCAGAGAGATTGACAAGTACTTAGTTGAAGCTAGACAGTTAAGATCTGTGGAGCACCTGGTCTGCACAAATCTTCCTCTTCCTCCAGCACTGTTATATGGATGCCGTTCAACACCAGGGTCTCTTCGTTTCCTCATTTTCTGCCAAGTCAGTTACTGGGTCTGGTGCCCTTCCTCTCCTATCCTACCTGTCTTTGCTTGTTTCCTCTCTCTTCCCTTAACAGTGTCAAATAAAAATTTCTTCCAAAAACATTGGTGTTCTCATTTTATTTGACTCACTTGTTTATTTTACTTTGTTGGAGGGGAGGGAGGAAAAGTTCTTCTTGGGTACAAAAACACACTTATCCAATATTTGAGTGAGAACTGTATACCAGCTGCTTTTGTGAGAGCTGCTTTTTTATTTACTGGTGACTGAGGTAGGAAGAAAGTTAGGTTTGCTCTGGCAGTGAGGAGGGGAGGTCAGGGAACACATTCATTTGCCCATCTTGTGTTCTCCAGATTCCTGGCATATTTAGCATCTCTTCCCCTGTGCCCTGTTATTTCCTTCTCTATGCATATTGTAATGTGAAAGATGCCAAGCTAAAGAGAGTCAGATTTATCTTGCTGTAACTTTTTTAAGACTTTTTTTTTTGATGTGGACCGTTTTTAAAGTCTTTATTGAATTTGTTACAATATTGCTTCTGTTTTATGTTTTGGTGTTTTGGCCACGAGGCATGTGAGATCTTAGCTCCCTGACCAAGGATCAAACCCACACCCCCTACATTGGAAGGCGAAGTCTTAACTATTGGACCACCAGGGAAGTCCCTCTATAACTTTTTTTTTTAAGTTTCTTCTGGCACAAGGCTTACAAAGCTGTAGAAAGAAAAAGCAAAGTTTGTTTTATGCTACAAACTTAGAATAGTAACAAAATACCTGATGTAATTCATCCTGGGATGTGTGTTTGATAGGCCCTTATGACTAGAGGGAATGGAAAAGGAAAGAAGGGGAGGTATTGTATGTGTTGTGTCTACTGCTTAAAGTTGCAGTTGTGATCTTGTGAAACCTACCTGATCCTGATGCAAGTGGGAAAGAAGCCAACCTTTGATCTCTTCTTGCTGGAAGGTAAGACAATCGAAGAAATAGATGCCACTCAACAAGTTCAAGGTTGGTTTTCCATGTATAGCACTGAGTGGCTAGCACAGTGATAGGACAGGGATACTCATTGAAATTAGTTTCATGAGCTGAGGGAGGCATAGAGATCCAGGAAAGTTCCCTCATTTTATCACATGTAAGCATGATAACTTGACCTACATGATTTCTCTGGTCCTGAGAAAATGTGTGTACTTTGGTACTGCTGAACACTACCACTTCCATAATTCTGCTGAGTCTTGAGGTGGGAAGAGTGAGAAAAGGAATGACCTATCAGAAGTTCATTCTCCTCACCTGACTAGAAAAGGGAAAAGAGCTTAGAGATTTTTTTCCTCTCGCATAACTTGGGAGTCAATAGTAGGTTGTATGGCTAGACCCAATCTCCTTTTCTCTTTAGAGTTTTTAATATGTATGAAGAAATAAAATTGATTTTGCCAATGAAATAGCCTAACCATTGAGAAGATTCAGATTCAATAAAGAATTATGTCTGAAGGGTCAGACTGCTTGATGTTCACCAGTTTCTCCCTGAAAACTGGAGTAGGCTTACACTTGTCAGGGGCTTGCCAAGGATCACAGATGTGGTCTTTGTTTTTCTTTGATAGTTTGCAGTTAAGGGGCTGGAATAAGGGAGTGTTAGGTGGTCCTGTTTCTGGAAATGGGAGGAAGCAATCTCAGAATGGGGAGAGTGGTGATGGAGTCGAGAGAGAAAGTGCTTAGCATGTAGTAGATAATCACTGAGAGCATGGATTTTGGAGTGACAAGGTCCTGTATTAATTCCCATGCACTGGGGCAACATTTAACCTCCTTATACCCATTTGCTGGTGAGTAATTGGGGAATATTTACCTGGAAGCATTGCATGAGGTTAGAGTCACCATATGGAAAGCCTAACCTGTCATACAAATTCTTTAAACAAATCTATTAAGAGCCTGCTATGTGCCTGGTACTGTTTTTGGTTGGGGTAAACAAGACAAAGGTTCTGCACGTATAGAGCTCACATTCTGGTGGCACAGTGGTAGTTATTGAATTGAGGAAGGCCTAAATAAGGCTTGGAATTAAGAATGCCAAGGAGAGGCAAAAACCTGCATCAGTTACTGATTATGCAAACGTGTCATTGCAAGTTCCAATATCTTTTTTATCTAATAGGGAAAACTAATTGACATTGATAAACGATGCTCAGAGGACTCAACTACAAGGGTTTTATATACTCAATCTGGCCATCAACCTTTGCTGAAGAGCTGCATTGTTTAAAACCCACCTCCAGACCAAGTCTGTTTCTTGCCTTGCTCAGCACATTATAGCCAAACATCTGTTGCCTCAACTTGTAGCCCTCTGTTCA
This sequence comes from Pseudorca crassidens, assembly GCF_039906515.1. NCBI lineage: Eukaryota > Metazoa > Chordata > Mammalia > Artiodactyla > Delphinidae > Pseudorca > Pseudorca crassidens. Next base: position 106,849,140 of record NC_090297.1, on the reverse strand, counting down.
TCCAGTAAGTAGAGGTATTTGTATTTGCTTGCCTCTCCCACAGGCTTTCTTTCCTCATGGGTGTGACCTCCTACCCAATGGAAAGTCTGATTCATCTATCATCCCCTAGTTAGTATGAAGTCTCTAGTCCCTTTGGACCGATTTTGCCCTTATACTGGTGTGATGTTTTCATGTGGACAGCCAGGGCCTAAGGAGCATTTCCCTGTCCCACTCTGGGCTTCCTTTCCACCCTTCTGGAGAGTAATCAAGATGTTACAGGTATAGCACCCTCATTTCTTGGGGTGCTAAAAGCTCTTCTGAACATACCTCGAAGGGCCACTAGGCTGGTGACCAGCATCATCCAGACCTTTTCTTGCAGGAAGCCTGAACTGAGAGCACCTTTACTGTGGCCAAACTTGGGGTGTCCTGTTTCAATCTCATTACTGTGTAGTTCACTCTCTGGTTCAGAAGAGAATCAATGGATCAGGAGAGAGTTTTGGAAATTACTAATACCTCTTTTTGCATAATCTCAGGACATCTTTTTTATGATCCCCAAGGATACCTCTCAGTATAATCCATTGCCCACATAAGTATTTTTTAACATTTGTGGGTGGTGATGATGACGTACATAAGTGGCAATAAATAAATATAGAATCTATGTGTGTCACAGTGGGGATGCAAATAGGCCTACCTTGAAGGAACTCAAGTCTTGCCAGAGAGACAGCTAAAATAGCTTAGTTACCTTGGAGTTGGGTGTCTCCAAGTCTCATTTAAAAACCATCTTCTGGAGTGGGTCAAGCAGTTTAGTCTAAGTTAAAATCGTGGGTTTTGGGCTTCCCTGGTGGCGCAGTGGTTAAGAATCCGCCTGCCAATGCAGGGGACATGGGTTCGAGCCCTGGTCCGGGAAGATCCCACATGCCGCGGAACAACTAAGCCCGTGCGCCACGTGCCACAACTACTGAAGCCCGCGTGCCTGTGCTCCGCAACAAGAGAAGCCACTGCAATGAGAAGCCTGCGCACTGCAACGAAGAGTAGCCCCGCTCGCGGCCACTAGAGAAAGCCTGTGTGCAGCAATAAAGACCCAACACTCAGCCATAAAAAGAAATGAAATTGAGCTATTTGTAATGAGGTGGATAGACCTAGAGTCTGTCATACAGAGTGAAGTAAGTCAGAAAGAGAAAGACAAATACCGTATGCTAACACATATATATGGAATTTAAGAAAAAAAAATGTCATGAAGAACCTAGGGGTAAGACAGGAATAAAGACACAGACCTACTGGAGAATGGACTTGAGGATATGGGGAGGGGGAAGGATGAGCTGTGACAAAGCGAGAGAGAGGCATGGACATATATACACTACCAAACGTAAGGTAGATAGCTAGTGGGAAGCAGCCGCATAGCACAGGGATATCAGCTCGGTGCTTTGTGACCACCTGGAGGGGTGGGATAGGGAGGGAGGGAGGGAGGAAGATGCAAGAGGGAAGAGATATGGGAACATATGTATATGTATAGCTGATTCACTTTGTTATAAAGCAGAAACTAACACACCATTGTAAAGCAATTATACCCCAATAAAGATGTTAAAAAAAAAGACCCAACAGAGCCAAAAATAAATAAATTAATTAAAAATATATAAAATCTTGGGTTTTGTAATAGATATGGATTTTTGTCCATTATTTACTAGCTGAGTGAACTTACACAAATTACTTTGAGCCTGATTGTCACAGGACAAGAATAGTACCTAACTCAAAAGGCCATGAAGATTAAATGAAATAATGTATCACTTAGCACAATGCCTGGCACGCAGTAAACACTCAGTAAATGGTAGACATTGCTTATTGATATTATCTGTTACCTGTTTGGCCTTATTAGTTTCATTTTTGGAAAGGAACCTTATTTCCACATTTGGTGAGTATCCATATTTACTGACTCTAATACTTAAATATGGTGAGAGGATGATAAAGGCTTTCTATCTTAGAACCATCACAAGTAGAAATACTTAAGGTGTATTAGGAGAACATCAATACTGGATTATAAGGGGCAGTAGCTTCGTCATACTCCCATTCTATTCTTCAAGACTTAGCACCGTGCCTGGGATACGCAATCAATAAGTTTAGATGAATGAAAGAGGAGTTTCCATTAGTGAGATCAACTGGGACAGAGTATTCACGTAAGTAGTAGAATGAAATTTTATAGAGATAGAGCGCCTCCAGTGCCAGGCTAAACTAATCACTGTCTCACAGACAGTGAAAAGCCATTAAAACTCTGGGGTGGTATGTACAAATCAGCATTTTAGAAAGATGTCTGGTGGCAGTATGGATTAGAGGCAGAGACAGTATCTAGTTGATGGACCACTTACTAGGCCATAGCTCAGTGCCAGGCTCTGAGGTAGGTGTGGGATGTATAAAGATGAGTAAAACATGGGCAGATTTGAGATCTGGGGCTTACCACTTAGGAGACGGTTGGAATATTTTAAGTGTGAGATGATGAAGACCTGGAAAACACCTTTGGAAAGAAAGGAATGAATGTGGGAAAGAACTAGTAGTACTTAGTAACTGACTGGATGGGGGAAGAGAAAAAAGGAGGAACCAAGGTTTTGACTGAATCATGGACAGAAATATGGTCTCAGGAGGATAGGTTTGATTTTGAGTGATTTGCTTTTTTTTAAGACTTTATTTTTTATTTATTTTTTGACCTGGGCCCACATTGGTGAAAGCACTGAGTCCTAACCACTGGACCACCAGGGCGTTGCCAAGACTTTATTATTTTGTATTTTTAAATTTGTGGGGGGGGGGGCGCTGCGCCACGCGGCATACAGAATCTTAGTTCCCCAACTAGGGTCAGACCCGTGCCCCTTGCATTGGAAGCAGGGAGTCTTAACCACTGGACCACCAGGGAAGTCCCAGGAGGTGCAGATTTAAATCATGAGGGTAGATTAGAAATTGGGAGAGGTAGTAGAGAGAAAAGATTGAAGGAGTGGGGAATGAGTCTTGAGGAATGAATTTTCATGTTTGAGAGGTGGAGGAGGAAACAGACAGAGAAGGAGAGAAAAGAACAGCCAGAAAAGTAGAAAAACCAGGGTGGGACAGAGTCACAGAGCCAATAAAGATGAGAGTTTGATAAGGAAGAGAATGGAAGTGCTGAACGCTAAGCTAGTTAGGTCAGATGGGAAGACACCAGGAAGCAAGGAAGAAAATAGAAATCAACCTAGACTGAAGTAGAAAATTTGGATTAACTGCTAACCGTAGGTGATGATGAAAACATTTGTTAAAAGGCTCTGGGACAGGTTTTTATTTGGGGGTGGGTGGGTGTAATTTACATCTATTTTTCTTAAAGTCAAAAAGATAGTATTTGAAAGTTCATAAAAGGTAATAGCAGTGTCTTTTTATTCTCAGAGACAACCACTATCAACTCTTTGAGGTGTTTTACCATATTCCTACATAAAATGCTAATATTACCACTCTTGATGATAGTTTAGACATTGTCTATTGATTTTCTGTTATAGAAGATGAGGATATGGTTCTCTTAAACCCCTACCCTTCTTTGCATCTTTCAAAAAAATCATTATATTATAAATTTTAGTTTTTACATAATTTGGATTCTGTAAATGTTACTTATTACAGAGCCAAGTTGTGTGCTATGATTATGTTTCCTTTTGTAAAATTTAGTGTTTTCCCTGGAGATGATGATCACCTTAATTTTTTTTAAACAGGCAGAGTTTTCCATATCCATATCTTTAATCCCTCGTCAGATCTGTCATGGGCCATCAGAGAAATGGTCAATTCCATTTTCACCCCCTAGAGATGTTTCAGAGTCCTGTATCTTTTGCTTTCTTCAGGACTAACTGCCCTTTTTGGCCCTTTTTAATTCTAGAATTCTTTTATCCCCTCCCCCTGTTAGATTTCTTGTTTCCTGGATCCCATTTTATCCACTCTACCAATTCACTTTCTTGCTTTACTGAAGCACATCCTCTGGTAGCTCCTTAAGAAAGGTCATATGAAAGGCAATTTTTTTTTTTTTTTTGAGTCACTGTGTGACTGACAGTGTCTTCATTCTTTCCTCATGTTTGATTGGTAGTTTGATTGGGTATAGAATTCTAAGTAGAACATAATTTTCAGTTTTGAAGACTTGCTCCATTGTCTAGGAGTATGAAGAAGTCATATATATATAAAGCTGAGGCTGCAGTGGCCATATTTAGGCTGTGCCAAAGTAGTAACAGAGCAGGGGAGCATGCACAAAATGAGGAAATATGCAGAGATGGGAGGACTTGCTGCCCCAGAGAGGACACAGTGACTGTTTTGGGTTCTTTTGGCTTTCTGGTTTCTGATTCCAGAAACCAGAACTCATGAGGGCTAGCTATACTTCGTTATTATTTTCCCCCCTTTAATCTATGGCAATTTGAGTGGGTTTCTGTTTCTTATGACTAAATGCTCTTTAAGACAACTATCCATTTTATCCATCTTTCTTTCCCAGCCTGAAGGCTCAGTGCCTATATTTAGAAATATAGCCACATCTCTGAGAGACTGAATTGGGAATCAGGAGGCCTAAATTCCAGACCTTTCTGCTTTTACTGGCACTGCTCAGTGAGTGGCTTTGGATAAGTTGCTTTTCCTGCTGTGATTCAATCTCAGTGTCAATAAAAATGGGATGGCTACCTCAGAAGGATTTTTTAAATTAAAGACAAAATGAGATACCTTTGTATCCATGCTTTGAGGAAAGGCAGCATTTGCCAATGGGAGTGATGGAAAAGGATTTGAGTAATGGGAAAGACTCTTCTCCAAGGAAACTGCCTATCCAGGACCTGAAATAACTACTTCTGTCTTTAGCTGTTGACCCTGCTTACTGTCCCACCTGGTGGCACTGGGGATATCGGGAGACCACCTGTGACTCAAACAGAGAAATAATGGCCCTGAAGGCGGATATCCAGCTTCTGGCTTCTGGCACACCACTGGTAGGTCTCACTGTCCAATGCCATGGCTTGGTTTATGGTGAACACCAACTGAGATGATATTTCACTGATACCATCTTTCCCAGGATCCTATTTAAGTCTCAGTTGCTCCAAGCTAGTCTCAGGGGAACAGTCTCAAGACTTGTCCTTGCACAAAAACACCATACCCACCTCAGCCTCTTCTTTTTTAAGCTACACAGTTGCTTCCGCTCCTGGGAAGTTGAACTGAGGATGTGCATTCATCCTGGAATAGGAAGAGAAGTGTTAGCCATGGAAGCCGGGTGTATACATGGTAATCTAAATTCACTCACATATAAATGTTGAGGCAGAGATAAGGGCTGCTCCATAGACATTAAATACCACCCTCTTAGAAGAGTAGCCTACAGGCTATACCCGTATCTGAGGGAGATCTGCAATCCCAGTTCTTCATTAATTCAGAATTGGTTTATATTTTATTTCTACTCTTCAACTGGAATTTCTTTTGTATACATCTCATCTTTGGTATAGCCCTAGCGACAGGTATTATTGTTCCCATTTTACAGTTAAACTGAGGCACAGAGTGGTTAAGTGGGTTGCTAAAGTTGACAAATATTGTAGTATCTAGATGTCAAACCTGGATTTCATACGTTTATAGTGTGTAAGAGCCTGAGGGCCAGATTACCAGGCTTTTTTGCCACATATAGCAGAGGCAGAATGTCTGGTGGGGAGGGCAATAGTATTAGTTCTAACAAAAAAGAAAAAGAAACTATATTTTTCACCCTTTCATTAGTGTCAAGAAGAATGGATCCTTTTCTTCCCCACCAGAAAAATATCATGGGATCCATCCCTCATGAGTTCAGGATTTTCCCTGGTGGCTGTCTCTGCTCTGGGGATCTCGGGATGGGCTGTCCTCACGACCAAGCTTGTTCTCCACAATTGCCAGCAGAATGGCCAGGGCAAAGCAGACTCTGCCAGGTGCTGCATGTTGTCAAGAGCCCCAGGAACTCGAAGCAGATGTTGGCTCTGCTGATGTTCTTGGCCTCACTTTTCTGAAAGCACAAGGGGAACTCCTAGACAAGGCCTTACAGGGATCCAAGACCATCCCCCTGCTTCAGGCAGTAGCCTCGGTTGGCTAGAGTCTGATGGAGATGGAGGAGGGCTTGGACATGAGAGTCAGCTGGCTGGGAAGTAACACAGTTAATTAAATGAGGTGTACTGGAGAGAAGATAGGGGAAAAGAGAGAAGAGGCATAGGGAGACACTAAAGGCTATATTTTCAGATTTTTTTCCCCTAGATTAAGTTGGTTTGCTGGGTCAAAGGATATGAACATTAAAATTTTTTTCTACTATGTTATTGGATTGCTCTCCAAAAAGATGGTTGAGATTCAGATGTTCAGCAAGAATAGTTAATGTACATTTCTTCATGGACTTGCCAATACTGGTTGTTATCTTTTACATTTTTGCCAATCTGATGGATGAAAAATTAGACCTCACTGTTGCTTTGCCTTTGAAACTATGACTAGTGAGGGTGAGGATCTCTTCATACATTTATTGGTCATTAGTATTTCCTCTTCTATGAATTGCCTGTTCATATTCTTTGCATGTTTAAAAAAAATCAACTTCTAGGAACTTTCTCTATATTAGAGATATTAACCTGTTGCCACTTTTTCTTTTTTTTTAACAAGTAGTTTCTTTCACTTCGTTGTCTCTTGACTTTATTTTTTTCCGTAAGGAAAATTTACATTTGTATGTAGTTAAATACAATATACTTCTCTTTCCTAAGTCATTTGTGTTTCCTTTATTGTTTAAGTAAGTTACCCTCAGGCTGAGGTTATAATTTTCTTCCAATATTTTTATTATTTTACCTTTATATTTATATCTTCTAATTTTAGCTAGGAAAAATTATTTTCATGTCAAAAAACCCAAACTGAACAAAAATCAAAACCAAGAAAATACCTGAATTTTCATCAAAAGGGAAATGGTTGAATAAATTTTGATTAATTTACACAATAGAATGTTATATATTAAAAAGAATGAGTTCTATAAATATGAGCCTAAAGGCAGATGTCCATAATATACCATCATGTCAAAAACAGGCAAATTGCAGAGCTATGTATATAAAATAAATATTTTTATTTAAAAAAATCCTCTGTGTAGACGTTAAAAATATATTTAAGCACTTTTGTAGTTTGTAACCAAACTACAATGCGATAGGATTTTTGGATAGGTAATTACATCCACAGGGTTTAAAATTCAAAGAGTAGAGAGGGGTATATAGTTAAAAGTTTTCTTCCTACACCGACTCCCCAGTGATCTATTATTGACCAATGTTGCTTTGTTGTTGTGGACCCTTCTACAGATATTCTGTGCATATATAAGCAATTCCCTATTTTTCCTTTTTTAAAAAACAATAATAACAACAACGAATGATGTTCTACATTTTTCTTTTTTCACTTACCAGTATGTCATGGAGACCATTCCATATCAGTACATAAAGCGCTTTCCCTCTTTAAAAATTGCTGCATAGTATTTATAATTATGTGAATTTATTGACATAGATTTCCATCAGTGAGCATTTTGATTATTTCCAATCTTTTCTTTTCCAAACCCTACCCTGGACATACATCATTTTGCAAATGATGAATCTCTAGAAATGGCATTGCTGGTCAAAGGGTATATGCATTTGCAATTTTGAGAAATGTTGCCATATTTTCCTCCATAGAGGTTGCACCAGCATACCTTTCCACCAGCAACATATGAAATGCTTCCTCATACCCATGCCAACAACATGATGCTAATTTGAGAAGTGAAAAATGGCCTTAATGTAGTTTTAATTTATATTTATCTATCATGACCGAGGTTAAGCACATTTTTACATGTTCAAGAGACATTTGTTTTTCCCTTTCCATAAAGTTGCCCATTTCCTATTGGGTTGATGTCTTTGGTGGTGTTTTCAGATTGATTTGTAGGTGCTCTTTATATACTCAAAAAATTAGTCCTTTGTGATAGGAGGTAGAAATATTTTTCAAGTTTGCCATTCATCTTTCCCTATGGTAGTTTTGTTTTGCAGGAATCTTTTTGTTTTCATATAATTATGTGACATGTATACAGACCATCTCCACCCCAAGACTGAAAAAATTCTCCCATGGTTTCTTCCAGTATTCGTATTTTTTCATGTTTTACGTTACATTTTTTGGTCTTCATGAAATTTATTTTGGTGTAAGGTGTGAGGTACAGAACCAACTTAATTTTTCAAGTTGTCTACCAGTCATTCCAGTACCTTTAGTTGAGTGAAACTTCTTTTCACCGTTGACTTGAAATGCTTTGTCATATATCCAATACATCTGTGTGTATGCATGCCTATTTCTGTACATTCATTCTGTTTATATATGTGCCTGACAAATTTTAGATTTATATTTTAATTCCTAGAAAATAGTAATTTATATATTTGTTAATATTTTTAAATGTCTAATCATTTTTATAGATTTAGAATATTTTAATATTTAGTCCCCCTCTTTTTAAGAATTTTTCTATTAACTTAATTTTCTATCTAATTTTTATAATCTGCTTATCTGGTCTCTCCTTTCCCACCATCTACCAACAAGAAGACCTACTGGTATTTTTAAAATTGGGTTATGTTCTATTTATATTTTAACTTAGAACTGAAATTTTTGTGACATTGAATTTTTTGATCCAAGAACATGATATTCCTTACCGTTTTTAAAGTCTTGTGTTTTGATACGTGTATAGCTCGGCCATGTTTAGAAGTTTTTTCATAAAGGTCTCGTCCATTTCTTAAGCTTATTTCTGAGTATTTAATATTTTATGTCACTGCTGAAAATATTATCGCTTTCGCATTGCATCTTTTTTTCTCCCGTTGCGGAGCAACAGGCTCCGGACGCACAGGCTCAGCGTCCATGGCTCACGGGCCTAGCCGCTCTGCGGCATGTGGGATCTTCCCGGAAGGGGGCACGAACCCGTATCCCCTGCATCGGCAGGCGGACTCTCAACCACTGCGCAACCAGGGAAGCCCCCATTGCATCTTTTATGTTTGTGTGTATCTTTATATCATTTTAATTTATATCATTCATTATATCTTTTAACTCTTCATTGTTTTTCACACCTGAAAGATAACTGATGATTAAATATTAATTTCATACCCAGTTACCTTCTCTTACTCAATTCTGTAATTGTTTTAAATAATTTTTCAGTTGTTTCTCTTGGATTTTCTAGTCATGCAATCATATTATTTGTAAATAATGATAATTACTTCCTTTTCTATTTTTATATCTCTGATTTCTTTCTCCTGTATAATTGTATTGGTTAATATCTCCAGAAAATATTAAATAATAGTGGTGATAATGAGTCCTGTCTTTTTTCTTAGTTTAATGGGAGATTCTTCATTTGTTTCCTTATTAAGCATTGTGCTAGCTTTGGGGATGAGATATATTTTATTATGTTAAGGAATATATATTTACTTCTATTTTATTGAGTTTTTAAGATATCTAGAATAAATACTGAATGCTTTATTAATTGGTTTTTAAACATCAACAAAAATGACCCTATGATTTTTCTTTATTCACATATTAGTATGGTGGTCAATGCTAATAGATTTCCTAAAATTGATGCATCCTTACAATCCTAAAAAACAAAACAAAAACAAAACTAACATTTGGTCTTGGTATATTAGTCTTTTAATATGCTGCTGGCTTCTGTTTCATAATATTTTTAAAAATTTATTGGAGTATAGTTGATTTACAATGTTGTGTTACTTTCTGCTGTACAGCAAAGTGAATCAGTTATACATATACATATATCCACTCTTTTTTAGATTATTTTCCTATATAGGTCATTACAGAATACTGAGTAGAGTTCCCTGTGCTATACAGTAGGTCCTTATTAGTTACCTATTTTATATAGTAGTGGGTGTATATGTCAACCCCAATCTCCTAATTTATCCCTCCTTGCCTTTTTTGCCCCTGGTAACCACAAGTTTGTTTTCTACATCTATGACTATTTCTGTTTTGTAAATAAGTTCATTTGTACCATTTTTTTTAGATTCCACATATAAGGGATATCATATGATGTTTGTCTTTCTCTCTGTGACTCACTTCCCTCAGTATGACAATCTGTAGGTCCATCCATGTTGCTGCATATGGCATTACTTCGTTCTTCTTTAATGGCTGAGTAATATTCCATTGTATATATGTACCACATCTTCTTTATCCACTCCTGTGTTGATGGACATTTAGGTTGCTTCCATGTCTTGGCTATTGTAAATAGTACTGCAGTGAACATTGGGATGCATGTATCTTTTTGAATTATGGTTTTCTCTGGATATATGCCTTGGAGTGGCATTATTGAATCATATGGTAGTTCTATATTTAGTTTTTTTTTAACATCTTTATTGGAGTATAATTGCTTTACAATTGTGTGTTAGTTTCTGCTTTATAACAAAGTGAATCAGTTATACGTACACATATGTTCCCATATCTCTTCCCTCTTGCGTCTCCCTCCCTCCCACCCTCCCTATCCTACCCATCTAGGTGGTCACAAATCACCTAGCTGATCTCCCTGTGCTATGTGGCTGCTTCCCACTAGCTATCTATTTTACGTTTGGTAGTGTATATATGTCCATGCCACTCTCTCACTTTGTCACAGCTTACCCTTCCCCCTCCTCATATCCTCAAGTCCATTCTCTAGTAGGTCTGTGTCTTTATTCCTGTCTTACCCCTAGGTTCTTCATGACATTTTTTTTTCTTAGATTCCATATATATGTGTTAGCATACGGTGTTTGTTTTTCTCTTTCTGACTTACTTCACTCTGTATGACAGACTTTAGGTCTATCCACCTCACTACAAATAACTCAATTTCGTTTCTTTTTATGGCTGAGTAATATTCTATTGTATATATGTGCCACATCTTCTTTATCCATTCATCTGTTGATGGACACTTAGGTTGCTTCCATGTCCTGGCTATTGTAAATAGAGCTGCAATGAACATTTTGGTACATGACTCTTTTTTTTTTTTTTTTTGGCAGTACACGGGCCTCTCACTGTTGTGGCCTCTCCCGTTGTGGAGCACAGGCTCCGGACGCACAGGCTCAGCGGCCATGGCCCACGGGCCCAGCCACTCTGCAGCATGTGGGATCTTCCTGGACCGGGGCACAAACCCGTATCCCCTGCATTGGCAGGTGGACTCTCAACCACTGCGCCACCAGGGAAGCCCGGTACATGACTATTTTTGAATTATGGTTTTCTCAAGATATATGCCCAGTAGTGGGATTGCTGGGTCATATGGTAGTTCTATTTGTAGTTTTTTAAGGAACCTCCATACTGTTCTCCATAGTGGTTGTTATCAATTTACATTCCCACCAACAGTGCAAGAGTGTTTCCTTTTCTCCACACCCTCTCCAGCACTTGCTGTTTCTAGATTTTTTGATGATGGCCATTCTGACTGGTGTGAGGTGATACCTCATTGTGGTTTTGATTTGCATTTCTCTAATGATTAATGATGTTGAGCATTCTTTCATGTGCTTATTGGCTATCTTCTTTGGAGAAATGTCTATTTAGGTCTTCTGCCCATTTTTGGATTGGGTTGTTTGTTTTTTTGTTATTGAGCTGCATGAGCTGCTTATAAATTTTGGAGATTAATCCTTTGTCAGTTGCTTCATTTGCAAATATTTTCTCCCATTCTGAGGGTTGTCTTTTGATCTTGTTTATGGTTTCCTTTGCTATGTAAAAGCTTTTAAGTTTCATTAGGTCCCATTTGTTTATTTTTGTTTCCATTTCTCTAGGAGGTGGGTCAAAAAGGATCTTGCTGTGATTTATGTCATACAGTGTTCTGCCTATGTTTTCCTCTAAGAGTTTTATAGTGTCTGGCCTTACATTTAGGTCTTTAATCCATTTTGAGTTTATTTTTGTATATGGTGTTAGGGAGGGTTCTAATTTCATACTTTTACATGTACCTGTCCAGTTTTCCCAGCACCACTTATTGAAGAGGCTGTCTTTTCTCCACTGTATATTCTTGCCTCCTTTATCAAAGATAAGGTGACCATATGTGCATGGGTTTATCTCTGGGCTTTCTATCCTGTTCCATTGATCTATCTTTCTGTTTTTGTGCCAGTACCATACTGTCTTGATTACTGTAGCCTTGTAGTATAGTCTGAAGTCAGGGAGCCTGATTCCTCCAGCTCCATTTTTCGTTCTCAAGATTGCTTTGGCTATTCGGGGTCTTTTGTGTTTCCATACAAATTGTGAAAATTTTTGTTCTAGTTCTGTGAAAAATGCCAGTGGTAGTTTGATAGGGATTGCATTGAATCTATAGATTGCTTTGGGTAGTAGAGTCATTTTCACAATGTTGATTCCTCCAATCCAATAACATGGTATATCTCTCTGTCTATTTGTATCATCTTTAATTTCTTTCATCAGTGTCTTATAATTTTCTGCATACAGGTCTTTTGTCTCCTTAGGTAGGTTTATTCCTAGATATTTTATTCCTTTTGTTGCAGTGGTAAATGGGAGTGTTTTCTTAATTTATATTTAGTTTTTTAAGGAACCTCCATACTGTTCTGCATAATGGTTGTACCAATTTACATTCCCACCAACAGTGTAGGAGGATTCCCTTTTCTCCCCACCCTCTCCAGCATTTATTGTTTTTAGATTTTTTGTTGATGGCCATTCTGTTGATGGTGTGAGGTGATACCACATTGTAGTTTTGATTTGCATTTCTGTAATGATTAGTGAGGTTGAACATCTTTTCATCTGTTTTTTGTCCGTCTGTTTGTCTTCTTTGGAGAAATGTCTATTTAGATCTTCTGCCCATTTTTGATTGGGTTGTTTGTTTTTTTGATATTGAGCTGCATGAGCTGTTTTGTTTGTATATTTTGGAGATTAATCCCTTGTTGGTTGCTTCATTTGCAAATATTTTCTCCCATTTTGTGGGTTGTATTTTCACTTTGTTTATGATTTCCTTTGCTGTGCAAAAGCTTTTAAGTTTAATTAGGTCATATTTGTTTGTTTTTATTTTTTTTTTCATTGCTCTAGGAGGTGGATCAAAAAAGATATTGCTGCAATTTATGTCAGAGAGTGTTCTGCCTGTGTTTCTCTCTAAGAGTTTTATAGTTTCCGGCCTTATGTTTAGTTCTTTAATCCATTTTAAGTTTATTTTTTTGTATGGTGTTAGTGTTCTGATTTCATTCTTTTACATGTAGCTGTCCAGTTTTCCCAGCACTACTTATTGAAGAGACTGTCTTTTCTCCACTGTATATTCTTGCCTCCTTTGTCATAGATTAGTTGACTGTAAGTGTGTGGGTTTATCTCTGGACTTTCTATCCTGTTCCATTGATCTATATTTTTGTTTTTATGCCAGTGCCATACTGTTTTGATGACTGTAGCTTTGTAGTATAATCTGAAGTCAGGGAGTCTGATTCCTCCAGCTCTGTTTTTCTTTTCCAAGATTGCTTTGGCTATTTGGGATCGTTTGTATGGAAACACAAAAGACCCTGAATAGCCAAAACAATCTTGTTTCATAGTATTTTATTTAAGACTTTTGCTTCAATATTCTTCAGTAAGATTGATTTTTAAAATTTTTTGGTGTTACTTTCATTGGGTTTTGGAATAAATGTTATGCTCACTTCACAAAAAAATTTGGAAACTTCTTTTTTAAGCTCAGGAACAATTTCAATAGCATTGGAATAATCTGTGTTTTAAAGGTTTAGTAGAATTCTCTAGTGACACTAACTGGGCAAATGTTTAGGGGGAAAGTTAGGCCATAATAATTTTTCTCTATTTCTTGTTTGGTAATTATTCTATTTAGTATTTTTTCTTTACTGGAAACAGTTTTTGTGCATTGAAATTGTTTTTTAGAAAAGTATCTGCTTTGTCTATGATTTATATTCATAGAATTGAGAAAAGGGGTTTTTATGGTTCTTTAAATTTCCTCTGCATTCATAGTTCTTTTTTTATTTTTTTATTTTGTGTATTTGTGTTTTCTTTCCCTTTTTTCCTTGATTATATTAGTTAATTATCTATTTTATTGCTTGTTTTTCCTGAATAAACTGCTCAGCTTACTTAATAGTTCTATCATTTTCTATTTTCTTGTTGATTTCCACATTTAACTTGATTCTTTCCTTCTACTTTCCTTAGCTTTATTTATTACAAAATTGATTATGTACTAGCCAATAAAGCAAATATCAAAGAATCTTTGTCAAAAAGATCACATTCTCTGCCATAATGCAATTAACATAGATGTAAAAAATTTTTTTAAATCCTATTTTTCACAAATTGCATCTTCTTTGCCTATCATTCTTTCTTTGTCAGTAAGATGGTATGGGGAGAAATACATAGGTAGAGGATGCTTTTGTTTATGTTCTAAATTTGTGGTTGTGCCATGGGCTCACTGGTGTTAATTATATTGTTATGCTTTAGATTTTTAGATATATGTTACATATTTTGTACATATAAAATAATGTATTAAAAATATATGATAAAATCATATATATACATACCTATGTACATACACACCATGACACCATGCATATAAAATTGAGAACACTGATCTGAGAAGGTTTACCACCCACCCACCATTTATGAAGAAAATTACTCAAGTAGATACTACACAGCCATAAAGGAAGAAAAAACATAGTGTTACTGTAAGATATAAGAAACCCCAGCCACTGAATATGATCTGAAGAATGGAAGACATCTGGAAAGAAATGAAAAGGAAGTCCATTTGACCTTGACATTTGTAACATTCTCTTTTGAGGCAAAGATTTAATTAATGTCATAAGATTATATTTCTTTTTCTTTGGATCCAATCAAACTGCTTGATTTAATTGAATATTTACATAATTGTAATGTTGTTAGTACTCCTTATAGAATAAACCTACAGGCATAACATGGATCAGTTAACTGGTATTACAGAACAAATATAAATGTTACAAACCTTGACAATGTAAAAAGTTTTAAAGTAACTTACAAAAATTAAGTGGGTTAGAGTTAAAGGAGAGTAAGAAAGAAGTCTAACTGGTATTTCCTCAATTTTCAGAGGGGAGTAAAAAAACATGTAAAATTAGTAAAGCAATAAAGATGTAAGTATTTTTAAATTTATGAAGATGACCACTAGAAGGACTAAAACATTTAATATCATTAACAAATATTGGAAAGCAGGAGGTGATGTCAGGGTGTTAAATTCCTCATGGAGGAGGGCCAATAGATACTCTTTGAAGTAACAGAAAATAAAGGTATATAATTAAAAGTATAACCTTAACCATCAAAGGGGTTAAATGAAAAAATGTTAAAGTAGTGAACGTTTTTTTGGGGGGGTGTACTGTGGGTAGGGAGAGAGGTAAGTGTAAGGAAACTTTTTTTCTCACTGTATGTTATTTTGTTTGATTTATTTTACCTTAGGGACATATTACTTTTAATTAAATTTTTTTTCAAGAAAAATAGAGTGTATTGCAAGGACATAACCTACAAAAAGTAATTTTTAGAAATGAAATGGAGGACGAGGAAAAAGCAACTATAATTGTAGGGGCCTATGATATGTCAGGTACTTTATATGCTTTGAATCATTTAATTTTCATAGATATTGTTATCTGCTCTTTTCAGGGAAGGATGCTTGCATTCCTTTCCTCCAGGGTATTTCCTAAACATTCCTAAATCCAGAAAACCAAGAGGAACTCTGATTCCAACTCTTTTTTTAAAGCAAATACTCAATAATTTTATTATAATGAACTAACTTTGAGGCCAGATCCTGAAAACTGGCTTTGTTTGCAGTAAGATATTTGGGAAGTTTATAAACTTTTTGCTATTTGCTACATTAAAATAAACTCTTATACACATTTCTCCAAAGAAGATATACAGATTGCCAGGAAACACATGAAAGAATGCTCAACATCTCTAATCATTAGAGAAATGCAAATCAAAACTACAATGAGGTATCACCTCACACCAGTCAGAATGGCCATCATCAAAAAATCAACAAACAATAAATGCTGGAGAGGGTGTGAAGAAAAGGGAACCCTCTTGCACTGTTGGTGGGAATGTAAATTGATACAGCCACTATGGAGAACAGTATGGAGGTTCCTTAAAAAACTACAAATAGAACTACCATATGACCCAGCAATCCCACTAGTGGGCATATACCCTGAGAAAACCATAATTCAAAAAGAGTCATGTACCACAATGTTCATTGCAGCTCTATTTACAATAGCCAGGACATGGAAGCAACCTAAGTGTCCATCAACAGATGAATGGATAAAGATGTGGCACATGTATACAATGGAATATTACTAAGCCATAAAAAAACGAAATTGAGTTATTTGTAGTGAGGTGGATGGACCTAGAGTCTGTCATACAGAGTGAAGTAAGTCAGAAAGAGAAAAACAAATACCGTATGCTAACATATATATATGGAATCTAAAAAAAAACCAAAAATGGTTCTGAAGAACCTAGGGGCAGGACAGGAATAAAGATGCAGACGTAGAGAATGGACTTGAGGACACAGGGAGGGGGAAGGGTAAGCTGGGACGAAGTGAGGGAGTGGCATGGACTAATATATACTACCAAATGTAAAATAGATAGCTAGTGGGAAGCAGCCGCATAGCACAGGGAGATCAGCTCGGTGCTTTGTGACCACCTAGAGGGGTGGGATAGGGAGGGTGGGAGGGAGACGCAAGAGCGAGGAGATATGGGGATATATGTATATGTATAGCTGATTCACTTTGTTATAAAGCAGAAACTAACACACCATTGTAAAGCAATTATACTCCAATAGTTTAAAAATAAATAAATAAACTCTTTAGTACAATAAATATTTTCAGAATTAAAATGATTCCGAAGGTATTTCAGTTACACACTTCAGAAGGTTGCTCACCAGATATCTGATGAGTGTTGCTGACATTGAATATAGTCTTACATAAATAAATACAGAATATTTGACTCTGTATTTGGACAAATAGTATCTGGACAATAGTTCAAAAGAATCTGGCTTTTTCTTTTGTTTTCATCTTTTTTTTTTACATATATGTATATATCTATTTTCAGATTCTTTTCCCTTATAGGTTATTACAAAATATTGAGTATAGTTCCCTGTGCTATACAGTAGGTCCTTGTTGGTTATCAGTTTTATATAGTGTGTTCATCCCTCCCCCACTTTCCCCTTTGGTAATCATAAGTTTGTTTTCTATGTCTGTGGGTCTATTTCTGTTTTGTAAATAATTTCATTTGTATCATTATTTTTTTTTAGATCTCACATATAAGTGATATCATATGATGTTTTTCTTTCTGTCTTTAACAAGATTTCTGTTAGGACCTATAAGATAAAAACTATAAAGTACTATTAAGGAACACGAAAGAAAATCTAAATGGAGATAATTGTTAATTTTCTTTATATTTACCTATAAATTTGTCACAATCCTAATAAAAAATCCCAGCAGCAACAGCAGCTCAGTGATCTGGCCCCCAGTGCTGCTGCCTTAGCCTCGACCTCTTGTTCCCTCTCCTATGTTTTTACACCGTCGTGCTTCACCATGTCTCCAACAGAATGTCCTGCTGACTTTTGATACAAAACATTGAAAGTTTAGTGATATGCTTTTGTGTCTCACTACAAGCATTATCTGATTTGAAAAGAAAGAGAAAGGATTGCAATTATTCCTTCAGCCAAGGGGTGTGGTTAAAAGCATAGACTCTGGAGCCAGACAGCTTGTGTCCAAGCCCTGGTCCCAAAACTTGGTGACAAGCAAATTTCTTAGGCTCCTGGGACAGGCACTATGCTCAGCCCTTAATAAATGAATGTCTTTGACAAACACTGAGCAACTATGACGTGTCAGGCGACACAGGGCACAGAGAGATAACTAAAACAGGGACAGACTATTTTAGTGGTTAAATGCAGCCTCTAAAATCAGAAAGACAGGTTTGTAATCTGGCTTTGACAATTATTAGCTGTATAATGTTCGGCAAGTGTTTTAACCTCTTTGAAAATCTGCTTATTGATCTATAAAATGGTGATGATAATATTCTCTTCCCAGGGTTGTTGTGTAGGTTACATGAAGCAACCTATGTAAACTACTTAGTGTAGTGCCTGGCATAGAGTCAGGGCTCAGTAAGTGTTAGCCATGATTATTTTTATGGTTCCTCATATTTGAGACAATTTACAGTGTCTCAAGCACATCCACACACATGACTGTGTTTTAGTTCTTATATAAAACACTGAGCTATTATGGTTATTTAAAAATCTGTCATTTGAACTAAGCATATGGAGACTTAGGCATTGTGACCAGCTTAAAATCACAGCTTCTAAGTGTGGGAGCAAGGATTCTAACCCCCAAGTTATGGGGTCTTTCTCTTGGAATTTCCTTTGCCTCTTTTCTCACACCCATCCAGCCATTCAGGAACAGCTGCAACACAAGGAGGACTCTGATAACGATAATAAGGTCATAAAGTATATCAAGGAATAGGGAAGGAGAAATTCTAAATGAGGGATCTGGAAAGGCTGCAAGATGGCAGGGGAGTTAGGCCTTGACAGATGTCTGCTGACTTTGGGGAGCTGGTGCCTTACAGGTACAGCGGTGAGTGTGCTGGGGAGATTTGGCTTCCAGTCCTGGCTCTGTACTAGCTAGCTGTGAGATATTGAGAAGGTCATATGCCTTTTCCCGGCGTGGTTCCTTAGGGACTGGTGCAGCGGGATGGGAGGGGGCAGGGTAGGGACTGCTTCCAAGAAAAGAGTGGCAGACAGGCTGGCCGGCTCGCAGGCGCTGATGCAAAAGTGGCCGGGCTTCGCGGTGCCTAGGGCCGAGCTGAAGCAGAGTGTGTAAGTCTGTCGTGGGCCGTTGTGGAGGGCTGTGGGTAGGTGGGGTCCATGGGACAAGGATGCTCCTGGAATAGGTGACCTTTGTGCTCCGGACCGGGAGCACACTGGTGTGGTGCACAGGGCCCTGCTGGTTCTGCACTCTGACCGCTAGAGGGCGCTGCCTTCCAGTTGAAGCCTTCCTGAGACCAACCTTTGGCCCCCTGAATGCCGGGGCGCAGGGGACATGCGGTCTAGCCAGGGAAAACCTAAACTAGTAGCGGAGGTCTGGGGGTTGCAAGATCGGGTCTGGTGGCTCCTGGGGTCACAGCCTGTACTAGGGCGGCAGCTGGTCCTCACTAGCAGGAAGAGGTGGTGGGGAGGGAAGTCTGGGGACTTTTGGGTCCACCAGGTGCCGGAGGCAGTCTCCTCTGCCTCATAAAATGTGGCCAGTCCCGGAGCGGGCAAGGATGAGGGTGCAGACTAGGTTGGCACCAGGCTGGCACCCTCACCTTTCAGCCTTTTCCCGGGGATTCCTGAACTCCGTTGGCTGCCCAGGGCCTGTGGACTCTCAGTATTGAGAGCTCGCAGCCGCAGCCGACAGGACACGCCCTCCTTTCCCCGACCTTTTAAAGCGGGAGGCACCTGGGTTCAGATCCAAGCTTCGTGTGATTTCGCGCACGTTCGTAAAATTGCTCAGCCACACATTCCTCTTGTGTTTAAAGCTGCCTCGTGGGAATGTTGTGACGATTAAATGACACATGAAGCTGTGCCCAAGGTTTTCTGGTGGGGGCAAGATTGTAAAGGAGAGGCTCCATTCTCTCCTCTACCAAAGCCCAGACCGAGCCTGTTAGAGGAGCTGGAACACTAGCAATCCGCTCCACAAATACCTCTGTTTGCAGATCTCCCACAAAAGTGAAAAAGATGCCTCAGGCCCGGAGATGGGATCTCAGTAATCACCGTAACACCAAATTCCTTAGAGTAGAGCCAGATTTGTATGTAAGCCCAAGTTAGGGTCAGGAGGCCCTTGGAGCGCTTGTCTGCTTTCTCAGGGCTCCGGCTCTGACCCCTCTCAACACACTGGAGGAGGGCTTCTCAACCTTAACATAAATGTGCTGTGGACACTTCTGTTGTCTCGTGAAGCCTGTGGAGCCTGTTCTCAGAATAACATTAAAAAATTCATAAAATAAAATATATAAGATAACAAAAGAAACAAATTATTTCAAAATGGTTGTCCAAACATTAGAAGAATGTGTGATAGAGTAGTATACATGCTTTTTTAGATGTGGCATCAACCTAATAAACTATTGTAATTTCATAATAGTGATGAGCATATAGGACATTTTGAGAAATCTGTAACAACCGTAAGGAGATTTGAAAGTAACTAATTTCTATTGATGGCAAGTTCTAATGTGGTTTGTTGCCTACATCATAGTTGAAGCAAATGCTTTCAACTAGAGACTGGTGAAAATAAAGATGTAATGTTGGGCTTCCCTGGTGGCGCAGTGGTGGCGCAGGCATCCGCCTGCCAATGCAGGGGACACGGGTTCGTGCCCCGGTCCGGGAAGACCCCACATGCCGCGGAGCGGCTGGGCCCATGAGCCATGGCCGCTGAGCCTGCGCGTCCAGAGCCTGTGCTCTGCAACGGGAGAGGCCACAACAGTGAGAGGCCCGCGTACCGAAAAAAAAGTTAAAAAAATATGTAATGTTTCCCCCTGATTCACGATCCCATGGACCCTCAGTTAAGAGCTCCTGCAGGACAGGGTCCTCATTTTGCATGTAGGGAAACTGAGGCAACCAGGTCTCCTGATTCCTAGGTGAAGGTTCTTCCCACTAAAGTGTATAACTCTGGAACTTGGGGAAAACTATCTCCAAACCATTATCTTCACCCTGGAATTCCCAGGTTTACTCTGCCGGAAACATGCCAGTGACCCAAAGTCTCCCTCCCATCACCCCCAGAGCATACATCTGGGATGTGAACTTCCCTCAAGGTGCCTCACACGGTGAGCACCAAGCTCCATGGAGCCCAGTGGCTTTTCCCAGGCCAGGCTTTGAGGGATCCAGAGGAGAGTTTATTCGAACCTTGGTAATTTTCCTCTGGTAACTATCTCCTTTTCATTGATAAGAACAACCATTTGTCATTCATCCCCCATGAAGACTGAAAGTAGCCTGGAGGATTTAAAACAGCACAAGGAATTTAGGCTTTGTCAGGTGCAGTTACTTCAAGGAGTTCACCTGGATTTCCCTCCCATGAACACACAGTGTGGTTCTTTCCCATTTGAGGATATTGTCAGAACAGGCTGTATCCCTGAAAGCCTCCTGGAGAAGAGCGAGCATGCCAGCCCCGTGGGCATGAGGAACACTTCTTTTCCCAGGCTCCCGAGGGCAAAGAACATTTCAAGAAACGGGGTTTTTCAGGGACCTCACTGGAAGCCTGTCCTTGTCTGAGCAGTCCTGTCAACTGTCCCATCCCTGCTCCCAGACCCCAGGTCCCCAGTGGGGCTCTTTACGTCAGGACAGAAATTCTTCTTTCCTGCTCTCAGGCTGGGGGCTCTGGTGAAAGCACTTTGAATGAGCTCTCAGCCCTTGACTTGTTCATTTTTGTTGAAACGCCATCCCCCACTTATGTCATTGCAGGTGCCTTCATTACTGGTAGTTATGGTCTTTGAAAGCCAGAGAATGGGTTCTTTTTTAGCAGTCAGGGGTCTTCCTGCTGTTCTCCTCCTCCACCCTCACTGTGAAAGTTTTTCTCCTCTCTCTCCTCCGCGTCCTCCTTTGCCACTTTATCCTTTTTTTTTTTTGGTTGCATGTTAGAAATAGACTAATGTGCTGAAAGGGCTGAGAAAAACCACTCTTTGAAATTATTTTCTTCACCTTGGGGGAGAAAGCTTTTTCACTTGATAGTTCATAATAAGGATAAGACCGATAATAGAATAACTAGAAGATATAAGGACAGGATGTGCCCTCAAGTATAAAGAAAGGTGCCTAGTCTTTTCTTGAGAGAAGACTTTGCTTAGAAGTAGGACAGAGAACAGAGCTGCTGCAGGATGAAGGGGAAGATGGTCTAGGAGCGATGCAGGGAGGCTGGGGGAGCAGGGGAGATGAGGGGTGAGGGCGGCCAAAATGGTCCTGTACGTACGGGTGAAGGGATGGATGACTGACCTTATTTCTTCACTTGTGACCCCCTCACCCATTTCTGTTCTGTTCTGTTCCTCCTTGGTTGTTGATGGCTGGGGAGATTGCAACGATTATTCCTAAATTCTAGGGTTGTGCACTTTGGTGGAAAGAGCATTGGTCTGAGAATGAGAAGCTTTGGGTTCTAACCTCTGCAAGAGTGGGCCAGGCTCTGTGCCAGAGGGGACCCAGCACAACAGGAAGTCTCCTGGTTCTGCAGCAAACACCTGTCACGATTGCCAACCAGTGCTGTGCTACCCAGGAGGCCAAGTGGGGTTGGGGGAAATTTTTCATGACTAATCTAGAGTCCCTTTCACCCTTGTGTGGACAGGGAATTCCTGTTTTGTAGTTCTCTGTGCCTCCCTGCTCCAAAATTGTAATACGACTTCTGGGGTTTGAGGTCCTTTCACGTGGCCCCATTGAAGCCATCATCCTAAGTGTTGTCAGGTGAGACAGACATCAGGAACACCTCGTTACTCCACCAAAGTATTCAGGTTTCACAGTAGAATGAGTCAATTCCAGGAGCCTGGGGTACAGAAAACCTTGTTGGGGGGGGTCTTTCATCCCATTTCCCTGTCTCTCACCAGCATCCTGGTCACAGGGCCAGTCCACCACAGCCCACAGGACACCTGGCCCTGCAGACATAAGCTGTTAAACTGGGCCTGGTATCTGGTGACCCAGTATCCTTCTTTGCTGTCCTTACACTAGTGGTCTAATTTATGACCTCTCTGTTCTCTAAAAAGGAGTTTTGTCCATGCTTGTCTCTGTGGGATACTTGGAAGGTTGGCTGAGAGGGCATTCAGTATTTCACATCATCCAGGGATTATGCAACGAAGATTGTTACGAACATGAAGAGGAGTTGAAGATAACAGGGCTGTAGCTGCGTGAAGGTGGGGCACCTTCATCCCGGCAGCGCACACATGCATTCACAGTGGTTATTGCAAAAACCTCAAAGTTCTGCAAAGACCTCAGGACTTGAAACTGAATCACAGAGGGCTCCCTTCTCACCCGTCAGGCAGCATCGGTTCATCTTGTAAATAGTTGCATACATCATTTTCCTAAAATGTTGCCTCTGATCCCTCCTCATAGAGCATCATCGTATGGTAGGTGCTGGGGGGCTCACATGACTAAGCGCCAGGAGAACGCCGCTCTGCTGAGAGGCTCCACCCCTGTGAGACGAGGCTGACCGCTCTAGGTGCTGCGAGTTGCCCAGAAGTGAGACAAAACCCAGGAAGGAGAGAGGAAAGGAAGGCTGCCCCGTGCACCAGATACTGTCGGCAACTTTCACGGACAGTGACATTTGAATTGAGCTTTCAGAGAAGGGAGGATTTCAAAAGGTAAGTGTTTTTCAGATAGAGGAACAACAGGAACGAACAAGGAGTGGGGACATTCGGGACTTGTTTGGAAACCCGTGGAGCGACAGGTGGCTAGAATGTAGGCTGCTTCCTGGTCAGGGGTGGGGGGCTGGAGGGGCAGCCCCTTGCCCACAGCCTTCCAAATATTTATTTTGTCAGCCTTGGGATGTCTAAGTTACCTGAGTGTAATCACACAATTTAGCAGCTGATATATTGTTTCCAAGATATTACTAGAATGCGCTCAATGTTAAAAGAAAATCTGGTTAGATGTTAAATCATATTTGTATCTCGCTTCTACAGAACTGTGAGGTCTTAGAGACAGAAGGAACTAACACCGTCAGCTAGCCCAGTCGCTTGCCGGGTGCAGAAACTTCTATGCCGGTGGTTTTCAAACTTGAGCGTGTATCAGAATTACCTGGACGGCTTGTTAAAATACAGGTGTCTGGGCCCAGTCACAGAGTTTCTGATTCAGTAGGGCTGCGGTGGGGTCCAGGGATTTGTACTCCTAGCAAGTTCCCAGATGCTGTTGCTGCCGCTGTAATTCTCCTTGCAAACTGTCTTACGTAACACCTCTTGCCTGCCCTGCTTTCATCTCTCTAGTGGTGTGTAGCTCATGACCACCCAAAGCACCCGCCCACTGTTCTTTGTTGCCTCCAGTTGTTTAAAAAGTCTTTCTCATGTTACCTTCAGATCTGCTTCACTTTCACTTCCAGCCACTGCGTCTCGTTCTGCCAAGGGCTCCACACAGAACATGTCTCTGGATGGTGGTTAAGTCTCAGGCCTGGGCTCATCTGCTGACTCTACCACTAGGTATGTGACCTTGGACAAGACTCTCAACCTCTTCGAATTTTCCTCATCTGTAGAGTGGGAATAATAATAGCACTGATGTTTAGATTAAATGACAAAATGTGTGGTAAATAATTAGCCTGGTGCTTGGCACATAGTAAGTACTCAATAAATGTTGGCTATTGGCATCACCTGGTTTTCCTTTTCTACATGGGGTCTCATCACATCTGTGAAGAAACCTAATCATTCTAGCTAACATTTCTCCCTTCTGAGCTAAATATCCTGTTCCTTCAACTATTCCTTATGGCATAGTGTCAATATTTCCTTCATCCTTGCTACTCTGCTCCGGAGTCTAGTTTGTAAAGTTCCCTTGTCAAGTGTGTGTGGGTCTCAGACCTGCCACCGGCCTCAGCATAGTCAGAGCTTAATATATTCACTGCAGCCAAAGATCACTTTAGCTTTTGTGACTAATTTCCACATTTCACTCCACCAGGTCAGACTTTTAGGCAATGAAGATGTCTGAGACCACACCTGCATGTAGAGGAAATTTTGTTATTCTGGCGTATTTCCCCTTGAAGCTCACCTGGCTGCATCTACACGTGGCTCTTACTGTGTGTGAGTGTGTGGGGTGTTGGGTGGGGAGAGCACCTCTGAACCTTGGTCTGATCTGGGGCTTACACTTGCCTTGTGACGGGCGTGACAGTCGGCAACCTGGGTGACAGGCCATGTGAGGAAGCATGTCAGAGGCTGACAGAGAAAAGGGATCTACTCCCCTTCTCTGCCTTGCCCTCAGCCTTTCCTGGCTCCACGGGCCTGGTGGGAGACCCAGAGTCTCCCTGGGAAAGTGCGAACTGACCCCTCTGGCACAGCCAATAGTTTTCTGGAAGGAAACCAAACCTCAGGGCCAGAGGGCACTTAGAGCAAAGCCGTGTAGGCATTTCAATCCCGCCGCTGTCTCCACTGGCCTCTTGCCCAGAGCCCTTGGTAATATCATATGAGGAGGGAGTCAGGGCTGTTTTATTGCGAGGACGGGGTGGCAGCTTCGGGGGTGTGGGTATCAGGGCGACAGGGTAGGCCCTGAGAACAACACCTCTCAGTTTCAATTCTAACTTCCAGCCTGTAGTGAATGGCTCACTGGGAATATTGACCTCAAGTTCTGTCTTTTAAATAGAAGGCAGAGAAAATCTGTCTGCCCAACTCACTGGGATGAGGGAGAGTCTGTTTTGTCTCTTCCTGGTCACCGAGGACAGCAGTTCCTTTGCAGCCAGCCCTCCCTCCTGCAGAACTGCTGGCTCGGCAGCCCAAACACTGCCACCTGCTCCACACGCAGATCTGTATGGGGATAACCTGAGCTTCTCCAGGACACAGCAGCTTGATGGCAGAAATGGCTGCAGTTGAAGCTCTGTCTGTCTTCTGGGCTGGGATGTCCCCTCACCGCCACCGCAAAGCCACACTGTGCTGTATGAGCAAATAGGAAGATGGTTCCTCTCGGCATCTCCCTGCCTGTTGGAGGCCAATGTCGTGTAGCACGTGGCTCTAGAGCTGCAGATCCCCGTCCTCCTCTGATTATCGCCCCTTGAGAGCTGCCCCACAAGCTGCAGGCTTGTGAGTCCCAGGGCTGAGCTCCTCGCTAAGCCTCCTGCCAAGCTTTGTCTCTGGCCAAGGGAATTGAGGAAAGTAGCCTCACACATCTTGTGACATCTGCACTTCGTCAGCCTTCCCACAGCCGCTAAGAATCCCAGGACTTCCTGATGCCCAAGTCTTTGAATCAGGGACTTCACATTTTGTCCTCTGGAATATTTCCAGTCTGATGTAGGGGAAAGGAAAAGATAGTGTTTAGAAGAGGATCCACTGCTGAGGGTAGGATTTCAGCAGTCCCATGGCTGGCTGAGGCAGATCAGATGGGATCATCCTTAATCTGACTTGGGCTTTTGAGAAGAAGATGTACTGTCTTCAGTGGATAATGAGTATTGTGGGGTTTTTTTTTTTTGTTTTTTCTGGCATGTTAGAATTCTAAGCAATGGGGAAAAACAGGGTGCACATGAATTCCTTTGTTCTCCAAACTAGAGTGTCAGGAAGTCCTGGGACCATCCTGAAGGAGGCAATACTTTGAGGCAGGGGTGTCTTTTATTTTTTAAATTTATTTAAATTTATTTTTTTTAAGGGGTGTCTTTTAAATCATGCCACAGACTTGGGCCCACTAGGCTGTTCCTTGTCTTGATTCTCTCTCACTGGCCTTTCACCCATGGATAGGATGGTCCCCAGTCTCTCTGTGAGGACTGGAGTCAGGCTGAGGCTTTGGCCTTGAGATCCCTGGCACTTTCCTTGCTGTTTTCCTATCCCTAAGCTTGTCCCTTTGGGCTCCCTGAGAAACTGGCTCTTTCAGACAGGGTCCGAACTTCCCAAGGACCATTGATCCTCCATTTCTGTGTCTTTCAGAAAGAGGCAAGTAGAGACCTTAATCCATACTCCGAGAGTGCCCAAACTTTGGTACATTCAGGAACCCAGGACATGGCCTGTTCTCGCTCTGCACGTCAGTTTTTTCCCCCCAGTGGAAAAATACTGTGTATTCTGACCCCTCAGCTGGGAAAAGGAAGAGGGAGGGAATGACTACTAAAGTGTCCTTTGCAGCCAGCTTGCAAGTATTAATAAGTCACAGCTCTCCAGGGGTCCTCAGGCCTGCCCTGACCTGCTACCTGGTTGCTGAAAAAAACTAGAAAGTTTAGATCAGCAGTCATATGGGGCCACAATGTGTGAACCAGCCGAGGACCACGGCTTTGCCCTTCCTCCTGCCCATTGCCTCTCACTGCTGTAAAACATTTATCTCAGTTCTGCATTTGGACCCTGGCCTAATAAATCCCTCCAAAGGTATGCAGACTACACAGACTGCTTCTTCAGGTGTTGGATAAGGCCAGAGTAACACAGGGAATAAAAGGGGAGATTGTCATAAACATTGACTCAGGTCAGGGACAGAAAACCACTGGAGCTTAAAATGTCAGGCTCTGAGTAAGTTAATGAGCTGCTAAAAAGACAAGGATAATCAGATCTGAAGTTGGAGTAAAAATTTGAACATATCAGGGAATATCTCAAGTGTGAAGGGTGGAGGCTAGAATCTTGTACTAAACCAGGCAGACTGGTAGTAGAAAGGGCATAGCCTTGGAATTTTTTTTTTAATTGAACTACAGTTGATTTACAATATTATATTAGTTTCTGGTATACAACATAGTGATTCAATATGTTTATAGATTATATGCCATTTAAAGTTATTATGTGGGGCTTCCTTGGTGGCCCAGTGGTTAAGACTCTGCGCTTCCACTGCAGGGGGCACTGGTTAGATCCCTGGTCAGGGAACTAAGATCCCACGTGCTGCGCCATGCCGCCAAAAGAAAAAAGAAAAACAAATAAAGTTATTACAAAATAATGGCTATCTTGCCCTGTGCTGTATAATATATTCTTTTTTTAAAAAAATAAATTTACTTTTATTTATTTTTGGCTGAGTTGGGTCTTCGTTGCTGCACACCGGCTTTCTCTAGTTGCGGCGAGTGGGGGCTACTCTTCGTTGCGGTAGCTTCTCTTGTTGTGGAGCATGGGCCCTAGGTGCGCGGGCTTCAGTAGTTGTGGCTTGCAGGCTCAGTAGTTGTGGCTCGCGGGCTTAGTTGCTCTGTGGCATGTGGGATCTTCCCGGAGCAGCGCTTGAACCCATGTCCCCTGCATTGGCAGGCAGATTCTTAACCACTGCGCCACCAGGGAAGTCCCTGTACAATATATTCTTGTCACTTATTTATTTTATACATAGTAGTTTGTAACTCTTAAGCCCATACCCCTATCTTGCCCCACTCCCCTTTCCTCTCCCCACTAGTAACCACTAGTTTGTTCTGTATATCTGTGAGTCTGTTTCTGTTTTATTATATTCATTTATTTGTTTTATTTTTTAGATTCCACATATAAGTTATAACATACAGAATTTGTCTTTCTCTGACTTATTTCACGAAGCATAATGGTCTCTAGGTCCATCCACATTGTTGCAAATGTCAGAATTTCATTCTTTTTTATGGCTAAATAATATTCTATTATCTATACTACATCTTCTCTTTTCCTGCATCTGTTGATGGATACTTAGGTTGCTTCCATATCTTGGCTATGTTAATAATGCTGCTATGAACATTGGGGTGCATATATCCTTCAGATTAATGTTTTCATTCTCTTCAAATGTATGCCTAGCAGTGGAATTGCTGTATCATAGGGTAGTTCTATTTTTAGTTTTTTGAGGAACCGCCTACTGTTCTCCATAGTGGCTGTACCAATTTACATTCCCACCAACTGTGTAGAGAGCTCCCTTTTCCCCACACCCTCTTCAGCATTTATTATCTGTAGACTTTTTGATGATGGCCATTCTGACCAGTATGAGGTGGCACCTCATTGTAGTTTTTTTTTTTTTTTTGTGGTAGGTGGGCGTCTCACTGTTGTGGCCTCTCCCGTTGCGGGGCACAGGCTCCGGACGCGCAGGCTCAGCGGCCATGGCTCATGGGCCCAGCCGCTCCGCGGCATGTGGGATCTTCCCGGTCCAGGGCACGAACCTGTGTCCCCCGCCTCGGCAGGCGGACTCTCAAGCACTGCGCCACCAGGGAAGCCCTCATTGTAGTTTTGATTTGCATTTCTCTAGTAATTAGCGATGTTGAGCATCTTTTCATGTGCTTTTTGGCTATCTGTATGTCTTCTTTGGAGAAATGTCTATTTAAATCTTCTGCCCATGTTTTGATTGGGTTGTTCTTTTTTTTTTTTTTTTGATATTGAGCTGTATAAGCTGATGGTATATTTTGGAAATTGAGCTCTTGTCAGTTGCATCATTTGTAAATATTTTCTCCCAGTCTGTAGGTTGTCTTTTCATTTTGTTTATGGTTTCCTTTGCTGTGCAAAAGCTTATAAGTTTGAGTAGGTCCCATTTGTTTATTTTTGCTTTTATTTCTTTTGCTTTGGGAGGCTGACCTAAGAATACATTGCTATGATTTATATCTGAGAATATTTTGCCTATGTTCTCTTCTAGGAATTTTATGGTGTCATGTCTTATATTTAAGTCTTTAAGCCATTTTGAGTTTATTTTTGTGTATGGTGTGAGACTGTGTTCTAACTTCATTGAATTGCGTGCAGCTGTCCTGCTTTCCCAACACCATTTGCTGAAGAGACTGTCTTTTCTCCACTGTATAGTCTTGCCTCCTTTGTTGAAGATTAATTGACCATAGGTGTGTGGGTTATTTCTGGGCTCTCTGGTCTGTTCCATTGATTCGTATGTTTGTTTTTGTGTCAATGCTGTTTTGATTACTGTAGCTTTGTAGTATTGTCTAAAGCTGGAGTTTTGAGAGGAAAAGTAACTGCTAAGCGATAGAATCATTTCTGGAAACATGGCAGACTAGATAATCTGAAAACCCTTTCTCTACAAAGTTCGTAGAAATACTGGGTAAAATATACCAAACTTTTTTTCAAATAGGTAGTTGAACGTGGATGAAAGGAAATAAATCTCTAAGTTCCAGAAGTGAAGAGAAAGCTGAAAACCAGTAACCAAGCAATCTGTTTTGCAGGGTCACTTTGGGACAAGAGAAAAGACCTAGAAACTGAGACCCTGCATGACACCAGAGCCTCAGAAGGCTATACTCTCAGTGAAGGGGTGGGATAAAAAGCAGTCCTGTTGACAAAAGGAGATTCATTTTTCACTCACTCATTCAATTCATTTTTGGAAAGCTTGCTATAAGCTAGGCTTATGTTCCAGGCACTGGGTATACAGTGACAAAACAAGTACAAATCCCTACCCCTGGGGAATTTATATTCTGGTGGGGAAGAGACAGAAAATAATTAATAAACATATAAATATGATAAAAGGAGATATGTTTATGGAAAAAACAGGACAGGGTAAAGCAGATCAGGAATAACAAGGAAACCATCTGTCTTGGCCTGGACTCTGGAGAGAAAAAAGAATCCTCTCTTGCAAATTCCCAACCACAGATCTGCCTTTAGGAGGTGCTAGCGCTTTAACTGACATTAATTATTTTCATGATCTGGGAACACTAAGGCAAATAAGTAACATAAATTGACCCCAGGTTTTTGGTGCCTTTCCTCATCATTCTAGGAGTATGGAGAGGTGCTGCTTGACAAAAACAACAGAAAACCCTCCGCCCAAGCTGTCAAGGTTTCCAGAGATAAAGCCCAGACAAACTTGAGCTCACAATAAAAAATATAAAACTATTAATGGCAGATTTAAGATCTTAAATCTGCCATTAATGGCATCAGCATCTGATGCCAAACCCCATGCTCGTAACTCTTATCTGCATGTCCTCTACCTACACACCAGGGCAGGACTCAACGATGCCATCATGGGCAGGACCCACAGCATTTAGGTTCACAGAACCTTAGAGTTGGAAGCAATCCAAGAAATCTCCTACTCCAGTCTCCTAACAATGCAAGACGTCTTTCTGTAACATGACACAGGTCAGCATCAGCCTCTGCTTGAGTACCTTTTGGGAAGTAGAGCACATTCCTTCCCTGGATAGTGGGAGGGCTTATTGTAGAGGCAAAACAGTACGACCTAAGGAGACAGACAGGCCCTTTAAGGAGCCAGGAGATCTCAGACAGGGTAATTAACCAGATGAATTTAAGCCTTCTTATCTGTTAAATGGGGATATTGTCTCATAAGATCATGCTGAGTGTTAACAGAATAATAGATATAAAGGCTTACCAGACACACAATAGACAATGTTATTTTCCCTTCTGCATTAACCAGATCAGAGCCACTGATCTGGTAAATCTCATTCAGTTCCACATAACGGTGGGAAAGAGTTTTGTCACTAAAAAACAAACAAACAATTGCTCATTTCTATTTAACTTTGAACCAGCACTGTCTCTATATGTCAAGGCCTCTTCTATTCCCAGTTTGAAGGCTTGTGGTTATTTATCCCACCTGGACTGGGGTAAACGGTGAGTTTGAGAAGTCTCTTGATTGGGGACTGAGTGTAAGCTCCACTGTGAAGGCTGCCTTTTTATTTTTTTGACCCCGTGGCATGTGGGATCTTAGTTTCCCGACCAGGGATTGAACCTGTGCCCCCTGCATTGCAAGCACAGAGTCTTAAACACTGGACCACCAGGGAAGTCCTGCCTTTTCTTTTGATCATCCAACTTTTTTCATTTTAGAAGTTTCAAGAATAAATTCTACTGATTTCGCCTCCTTAATTTAAAAATTAAGGCATTATTTAAATGCAATACAATTCATCCATTTTAGGTGTATAGTTTGGTGAAATTTGGTAATCGTAGACAATTGCATAGGCACCCCACACTCAAGATATAGGACAATTCCCTCACTTTCAAGTTTTCCCTTTAGACCTTTGATTTTAGAAGGGACATTGACAAGTTGGCTGGGACCCAGGGCAAGAAGTCTTGAAGTCATGACATAGGCAAACCACCTGAAGGAATGAGGGGCCTCCACTGCTACCCAGAGAAAAGAAGGCTTATGGGGGATACATCAGCCTTCAAATAGTTGAAGGGCTGCTATGTAGAATAAAGAGTAGACTTAGTGTAGCTCAGAGGGAGCCATCAGGACTCAGGGACAGAAATGAGAGATATTTTGATTCAATATAAAAGAGTTTCTAAAAATAATATTATAACAACTATTTACAGATGATGAAGGTAAGTGAGACAGAGTTAAAAATGAATTCTTCAGCAGAAACTGACACAGCAGTATAAAGCAACTATACTCCAATTTAAAAAAACAAAGAATTCCTGTAGATCAAACACTTGGGAAGTGATGGAGTCAAAATTTGAACCCAGGTGTTCACATCTTTTTAAAATATTTGTTTATTTATTTTTGGATGCATTGGGTCTTTGTTGCTGTGTGCAGGTTTTCTCTAGTTGTGGCGAGCGGGGGCTACTCTTCATTGTGGTGTGCGGGCTTCTCATTGCGGTGACTTCTCTTGTTGTGGAGCATGGGCTCTAGGTGTGCGGGCTTCAGTAGTTGTGGCACGTGGGCTCAGTAGTTGTGACTTGCGGGCTCTAGAGCGTAGGCTCAGTAGTTGTGGCGCACGGGCTTAGTTGCTCCGCGGCATGTGGGATCTTCCCGGACCAGGGTTCAGACCCGTGTCCCCTGCATTGGCAGGCGGATTCTTAACCACTGTGCCACCAGGGAAGTCCCCAGGTGTTCAGATCTTAAATCCAAACTTTTCCCCTTCTACCCTCCACTTTGGAAGATATACAGGAGGCCCAGGGAATATAGAGTGAAGGTAGAGGTAATCTGGTATGAGTTAGCTGCTCAGATGTTTGTCATTGACCACCATTTACCCCCTGGCTCCGGCCACGCCTTCACCCCAGGGCAGCCAAGACCCAGCAAAGACAAGAGGCCCTTGGAGCATGGGTGGAGGAGGGCAAGGCTACCCTGCCCTCAGCCTGTGGTTCGCTCTGCTTCGCTGCTTGGAGCAATCTCTTGCCCTGATTTCCAGTGTGGGCTGAGGATCGAGGTCAGTGAGAAGCCCAGCCCTAGGTTTGCCTGTGTGGGTGCTGCTGACGGGGGTCAGCTGCTCGTGTCTGGGACTGAGCACAGGTGCCAGCCTGCTGCCCAGGCACTGGCCCAGGAGTTGCGGCAAGTACCTCCACCTGCCCAGCGGGGCTTGCCTGAGAGGTTCTGAGCGTGGACGGGGAAGGCAACTGTTGGAGAATAGAGACAGAGCACCCTCAGGTGAGAGAGAGAGAAAGAAAGAGGAAAGAGCGTCTGAGAAGAGGAAGGGAGCTGGGAAATAAGAGCAGGAAGGGGCTTTACTGGCTCAACTTCTAGGGAGCATGCAAGTAAGAACTAACAGGCAGGCGGAGGAGGAGGAAGGATGGGTGCGCGAGGGGCTTTGCTCCACTTACTGGGACTCCTTGACCTGCTGGCCTCCTGTGGGGTGGGGGTGACCCAGGTACTGCTCCCCAGGAAGACCTCAGGGCTCGAGGATGGTCAGGTGATGGTCCTCAGCCCTGCCCTCGCCATGGGGGATGGTGGAGGCTCCTGAGGCTTTGGGTGCTGTTTGGGTGTGATTGAGGCATCTGCCAGGGGAGAGAGCCGA
The DNA here is from genome assembly GCF_039906515.1 of Pseudorca crassidens. Lineage (NCBI taxonomy): Eukaryota > Metazoa > Chordata > Mammalia > Artiodactyla > Delphinidae > Pseudorca > Pseudorca crassidens. The sequence goes on along the minus strand of NC_090297.1, from coordinate 106,816,051 downwards.
GGAAGGCCCCTCCTCCCTAGCTGGCCTCCCCCTCTCCCCTCCTTTTCTCTGGGAGGGAGGGAGCGGGGTGGGGTGGGGACAGCAGGGCGCCCGGCATCACTAGGCAGGTGGGCCGGAGCGTTGGGTCCGGTTTGCTGAGGGTTTTCCAGCTTTGCCCAGCTCAGGGCCCAGCCAGTTGGCAGGAAGCAGGACAGAGGTCACTTGAACTCAGACCACACGTCCCTGTTAAATACATCAGCTTTTAAATCAACCTTTGCTCAAAGTCCAGTGAGTTCCAAGACTAGAGCTCACCAGCAGAGAGAGAATTCCCTGGTGAACCCAGTGGCTCCTCTTCTTCCAGGACCCAGGTAAGAAATGAGTCTGCTTCCCCGTGACGGAGGGCACTGACCACCTGGGCCCAAACCCCCTTCTTTCTCCTTTTCCTTTTCTACACAGTAGCTGGCTGTCCAGGGCAGAAGAGAGGTTGGTGGGGAAGGAGCCAGGTGGTGTTGGGGTTGAGGTGGAGGGATTCTCCACACTCTGAGGTTCTCTCTGCTTGAGACGCCCCGACCCTGGCAGGCTGGGGTCTGCTTCACAAAGGAATTGGTAAACTGATCCTGAGAAAAAGCTTTCCCAGGGTTGCATGGGGGTTCGATGTGCAGCCAAAGGGAGTGAGATAACAGACTTCACAGGTCGCGGGGAGATTCTCTCTCACAGGACCTTCCCACTGTACAAGGGCTTTGGGTAGTAAAGATTTTCTTCTGGAAGCAGCCCTTAAAGGATACAACCTAACAACTTTCTCACTGGATAATAAAAACATGCGTCTCTCCTCTTTTTTATCACATTATAGCGCTGAGAATTGTGGAGAAACCAGTGGATTTCTAGGCTGGCTGAATTTTAAAACATAGATCCCCAGGCTCTGCCTCTTGGAGTGTCTAGTTCTTTGGGTCTTGTGAGGTCCTGAAAAATCTTTTTTCTTTTTTTTCCCCCAACATCTCCCCCACTCCCTCCCCAGATGATTCTTGTGGGCAGGTAGGTTTGGGAACCACTAGTAGCTTATTTCCTAAGCAGAAGTGGTCAAGGGATTTAAATGTGACTGTCTTCTCAGGGCTTCCCAGCTAAGGAGACTCCTGATCTGGGCTGGCTCTGCAGGAACACGTTCCTCTTTAATGATAGTCCCTGCAATGTTGCACCCACGAGCTCTCAGTCCCCTTTCCAAAAGTCACAGGGGCTCTTTGTCTCAGGCCACGGTTGTCTAGTCACCTGGAATCACATGTTCTTTCCTGCAGCAAATAACTCAGGGACTTTGAGTTTGTGTGTTATGACAAAGTGAATTGTTTTTATCTTTGACTCTTTTGTTTGTTCTTTGTATCGTAAACCATGAAGTGGCTAGTAATGATGTCCTGTGTTCATAGACCACTGGCTAGACAGCCGTTTCTCATCCTGGGGAAAGAACATGGGACTGGAATACAAATAACTTGGGTTTTGATTCAGTTGTTTGTGACGGGCCATTAGACAAGTCGCTTCACCAACCAGAGCCTCAATTTTATTGTCTATCAAAGACTCTCATCTTTTCCCCAAGGCTGTATTGAAAATAAAATTATAAATATGTGTTCATGCATAACCACAAGTGTGCTTACATTTCTTTTCTTTAAAATTTATTTATTTAATTTATTTATTTTTGACTGTGTTGGGTCTTTTTGCCGCGCGCGGGCTTTCTCTAGTTGCGGCGACTGGGGGCTACTCTTCGTTGAGGTGCATGGTAGCTTTTGTTGTGGAGCACGGGCTCTAGGTGCGCAGGCTTCAGTAGTTGTGGCACGTGGGCTCAGTAATTGTGGCTTGTGGGCTCTAGAGTGCAGGCTCAGTAGTTGTGGCGCACGGGCTTAGTTGCTCCGCGGCATGTGGGATCTTCCCAGACCAGGGATCAAACCCGTGTTCCCTGAATTGGCAGGCGGATTCTTAACCACTGCACCACCAGGGAGACCCCTGTGCTTACATCTCAAATGTGTCTTTCCAAGGGCTCTGTGGAACAGTGGGGCAGCCTTGCCGTCAGCTGGGGGATCTTGTCTTTTAATCTCATCGAGCCTCTATTTACTCATTTACCAATAAAGAGTTGAGACTAGATGATCACGAATGTCCTTTTCAGCCCACCAAGCACAATAGATCCTGGAGCTTTGAAGGTTGCTCCTGCTTGTCATTTGGGTAGGATGTAAAATGTTACCCCCCCAGGAATGGCTTTTAAATTTAGCTTCCTCCCTCCACCTCACCACTGCATCTCATCATTTGTAGCCTTTATCATCAGAAGTCATCTTCTGCACTTTTTGTCACCTTTGGCAGACGCTAAACTTCAAGAGAGCAGGGGTCTTGTCCTTTGTGTTACCTGCTGTAATACCAGTTCTTAGAACAATACCTGGCGTAGAGTAGATGCTTAGCTATTATGATAAATGGAAGTTAGTGTGGCAGGGAGGGAGCTACAGGCATAGAGTCATGATGTTTGGATAAAATGCTCTTATTAAAGACGAGGCTGAAGAACTCTGATAGTCTCTCAGGCACCTAAGGTCCCGGATCTGATCAGGTGGGAATGGGTGTCTCCGGTCACACCTTGGTTAAATGATTTTCACATTTGTTGCATAGGAGTTCGATGAGAGTAGCAAGGTAGAGCTAGATGTATTTTCCTCGAGATCTCAGCAACTCCTTTCCTTGGCCCATCATGATAATCTCTTTGCCTGGTGGGTATCATGGCTAAATGATTAAAAATCAGAAACCTGAATTCCAGAGCAGATGTATTCTTCCTCTCTTATTTCCTCATCGGTCAAATGGGCGTAATAGAACCTAGTTCTTAATGAGGATGAGATTGGAGAAGCTCATAGTGTCTTGTGCACCTTAAGTGCTACTATCCTGATGATCTTCAGACAGCTTTATGACAGGCATGACCCCAGGGAAGGAAGGAACCCAGGCAGTGGGAAGGAGTTTTGATAAATATGAAAGAGAGCCCCTCATCAACTCAATGGCAGCTGTGGTCTGAGATGGCCAAGCCTCACAGGACATAAACACCGAAGCTCCTCTGTAGTCTATAGAACTGAGTCTACAGTGCATCCCAGTCTAACCTGACCTGCTTCTGACTTTCAACATATGCCTATTCTCTGGGCTTTGGGAACCAGTCACCATCCCTGAACATCCCTGTGCTACTCCTTTTGCCTGGGATGCCTTCCCCCGCCAAGTCTAACTACTTGGGTTCCCTAACACAGCCCTCAAGGTTGGGAGGCTGGGCGGAGGAACCCGAACTCAACTGGGTTTGAATCCAGGTTCTGTTGCTTATTCAAATAGCTATGGGAAACCAACTTATATTTTCAGGGACTTTTTTTCTTGTAAAATGGACCATTAAGATTAAATGAGAACTCATAAAAGGTAACCTAGGCTGGCGCTTGGAGCCTAGCAGGAGCTCAGTAAGTGTGTATGACAATAACAAACATTTTCTTTTCCGTATTCCAGCACCCGTGTTTGGTAGTTGTGTCTATAACTTCCTCCACTTCACTCTGGGCTCTGTGAGGGCAGAGCAGTGACTAATCTGGGTTGGGCCTCGGTAGGAGGTACTCAATGTAAGTTGTTGATTATATAAATGGTACTTGAAATTTAGAGGCTGGAGTGATTCCTTCAGACTGTGGTGGTTGGGGCAGGATTTGTATTTATATGACCTAAAATTTGAACTGAGCCTTGAATAGGTCTTGAATTCATTCACTTGGAAAAAATGTGACCTACTATAAATAAATAATCGGAGGGTGGGGGCAAGTATTTCAGGCAGAGCCTGTGGTGTGAGCGAAGGGCAGGCTGGGTGTGGGTGACCGCACGTGGGCCAGTTTGGTATCGCTGGGGAGCAGAGGGGGATGGAGTCGGGCTGGATTATGTTGAACCTCAAAGCCTGAGAAAGGAGTCTGGACGTTATGTTCTTAAATGTTTTTTTTTTTTTTTTTTTTTTTTGCGGTATGCGGGCCTCTTACTGTTGTGGCCTCTCCCGTTGCGGAGCACACCTCTGGACGCGCAGGCTCAGCGGCCATGGCTCACGGGCCCAGCCGCTGCGCGGCATGTGGGACCTTCCCGGACCGGGGCACGAACCCGTGTCCCCTACATCGGCAGGCGGACTCTCAACCACTGCGCCACTAGGGAAGCCCTTAAATGTTGTTTTTAGAGACTAACATGGTGAGAGTAAGATCAGGAAATTTGTCTTGGGGCAGTGGCTGGGAGAACCTAGAGGCTGGATACATAGGAAAAGAGCGAGGTTGCAGAAATGCAAGTTCAAAGGGTCTTGTAAAACAAGACGCCAGTTTTGGGAGATACTCTTGTTCCAGCCAACCCTCGGCTATTTTCAGGTACCAGTTCTATCAGCAGCACAAGGATATCCTTTCTCCGAGGGCACCTCTGTGTCCACACGATATCGACTTTATCTCTTTCCTAACTTGCAGAACTCTTAGATAAGCAAGTAGAGTGGGGAAGGTCTTGAACTCCAACCAAGAGTCCTACCATGTAGGACAAGGTATCATTCATGATGCGTGGGTAGGGGGAAGCGACATTTAGTACCAGCAGGCCAAATGAACTTCAAGATAAGCAGATTCCATTCCTTATCATAGATGAGAAATAAGAATTACTCACTGGTCCTATGATCACCCTTCTCCATTGGAACACATTTCATTAATTTCCCACACTTGGAATCTATGGCTACCTAAGACCAAACAGTAACCATCACAGTGGGAAAGTATAATTAGCATAAACATATTTTGGAGCCCTACTTATTTTTCTATTTTTGACACTAATCATTTAAAATTAATAAACTTGAGTGTTTGAATTTCCACACCTCTTGCTTTTCTTCTTTTTAAAAATTATTTATTTATTTATTTATTGGCTGCATCAGGTCTTAGTTGCAGCATGCGAGATCTTTGTTTGCAGCGTGTGGGCTCTTTGCTTCGTTGTGGTACAGGCGTGAGCTTCTCTCTAGGAGTGGCACGTGGGCTTAGTTGCCCTGTAGCACGTGGGATCTTAATTCCCGGACCAGGGATCGAACCGGGGTCCCCTGCATTGCAAGAAGGATTCTTAACCACTGGACCACCAGGGAAGTCCCCCATACCTCTTGCTTTTCAAAGGAGGAATCCAGGTGGCTTAAATATAATCTGCAGCAAAGATATTAGATCTGCTCTAGGTAAAATATTTTTGAAGAAGGATGAAATTGAATTGCATTTATCTTCTCCTAACTCAAGACATCTGTCAACACCAGCTGAGCTATACTAGGATTTCTTTTATGCTGTTGGAAGAAACAGTATGTCCCGAGGCTCTGAGGCAGGCTCTGATAGAAGGCAGATATTCCTGACCCAGGGCTGGAACCCCTTGATCAGGGCTGGAACCCCTTGATCAGGGCTGATGGTTGTAGGGAATTCACCATCTACAGTTGCTGACTTAACATCACCAGTCTCCACCAGTTGTATTTTTCCAACAAAAGTCTAGTGATTTCTTTGTCTTACTTATGACATGGATGCATGTAAATGCTGAAGAGGCAGCATTTCTCACAAGGGCACGATGTGCAGACATGCCTGGTCAAGCTTCCTCCTTGCTGAAGTTCAAAGTGTTTTATAAACCAGCATGGAGTTTAGTGCAAAGTGAGTCACATTCAAGTTGAATGTTACCCGAGAGTTCCTGCCCTCTCTTCCCCTCTCTTCATGCCTCAATGAAACAGAAATAATTTACTCTATGGTTACATCCTAGGTTATACAAATATCCTTCCCCAGTTGCAGTCACTAGGATTAAACATTATTCCCCACTGTCTTGCTAAGTCTTCACTGTTTAGTTTTTCATGGCTCAGGTGTGGGTTACATAAGTGCCTTGTGAGGAGAGGCTATGTTTTCTTTGTGGTCTGATAATGACTGCACCATTGATTCCTAACTATTAGATAAGATGGTGGTGGGTCCAGAGTACTCGTGACTAACAGTTGTAGGGTTACTGTATTTATAGAATGATCCGCTACATCCTGGATTTGGGGAAACAAAGAAGACAATATTGGGGCATTTTCTTTCTTGACGGTAGTCATTGCACCTGACTGTCACTGATGACAGTGCCCTTCTGATTTTCCCTCTCTAAGAAGAATGCTGTTTATCCCACATCCTTTCTCTAATCTTTTGGAAATCCAGTGATGTTGTCTGGTGAGTGAACCTGTTCACTCATCACTCCCTGGTGACCATGAGCCACCCATACGTCCGTATATCAGGTGATGCTTCCCTCACTCCATCTTCTCCACGTTTTTCTGTCCCTTGGGTCCCTTGGCTGGTGTATCTTGTACTCACATCTATTAGAGCTCATCTGCTCCAGGTGTTGGGACTCTCTGGTCAGCTTAGTTCTATAAAAGCTCCCTGGAATCTTATACCTCCTCGATATATGGCATTTGGTTCTATTTTTGTAATTCCCTAGCTTTCAGACTTACATGATACTTCTGGGTTTAGGGAAATCTGAGTTTGTTATTTGAGCTTGATTTCACGGAGAACAAAATCTCAGCCCTGACTTTTCAGCAGCTAAAACTAACGTTGCAGAGGTGGTCCAGAGTGAGGAGATAGAGAATCCCTGACCTGACAATCAAGATTCCTGCCCATCCTTAGTGCATCACTCAATCTCTTGACTGCTTCAAAAGGAAAATCAGGAAGATTGCTCAAACGTCCTCACAGGAAATGGGATTCCCATTGACTCAAGACTCTCACCAGAGAGCAGGGAAGATGGGGCACCTGGAGTGGGCTTCTCTGCTCCAGATGCTATGCTTAGATTGCTTTACATGATCCATCTTCAGTAATCTTTGCTGTGTCCATATGCACTTCCTGTTTTAGGAGTATTTCTATCTCCAGCTCAGAATTAAGGAAGTCACGCATGTTCTCACAGCTGGCAAGTGGTGACACCGGAATCCAAAAGTGGGTTTGGCTTTAAAACTCTTGTTCTTTCTAATGTATTTACCCAAACTAGAATGCTGAGGGAAGATGGAAATAAAAATACAAACTCCCTTCACATCAGCTGCATACCTATATGGCCACTTTAGACTTTTTGTTACCTGGAAACTACTCTGTTCTAGACATCATCTTAGAAGACTTTTCCTGTGTCAACCCCTTAATTTGCAAAGCTGCTCCCTCAGCCCCTTCTTCTTCCCTCTCCCCATTCATCCTGCCCAGCCAGTCCCTGCAGCACTTCATCTTTCCCAGGGGACACTTGTGGCTTCTCTTCCTCGAAATTCACACTGGCCCCACTGTCTCACATTCTAATGAGTTCTGGGCTCACTGTGAACACAGAAACCCTCACCTCCTAGCCTTCTGTTTGTAAACATGTCATGCTCCAACTTGGGGTAAAAGTTACCACTTTCTCCTTCTATTCTTGTTAAATATTATAGTGAGAAAAAGCCATGAGAAACCATGCTGATTGTTCTGCTATAAATGCGTGAGATCTGTTTATCTCTCTAATGAAGACATATATTTAGCCTACGTTGTTTCTTAGAAATTTTTATTCAACGTGTTACTCATTATAGTGAAACAATGCTTCGGCTTTGGGTAGCCTTTTTGCCAGGGTTATAACCTGCCCGTCCAGGGATTCAAGTCTGTTACTTTATGTGACGTTTCTTAAAACTTGGAAATAGCTGCCAGATTTTAAAAATGGGGACATTTTGCCTAAATCTAGACTTCCAGGTTCTCTTGAGAGATTGGAAGGTCTGGCACACCGGGCTCTTATTTCCTCATAGCAGCTGTCTTTTGGTGGTAAGTACAGCTAACCCACCATCCTCTCCTGGCCACCTTCATGGATTTATCAGTTTGAGCTCAGTGGAGATTTTGGTCCACATTCTTGAAGTTCCTGATTTTTCTTGGTAACTAGACCTTGTCTTCCTCTTCATCTCATTTTTTCCACTTCTCTCCTGCCTCGGTAGAGGTGTTCCATCTCATCGAGACCAAACCCATTTGCTGTGCTCTCTGTATCATCCCTTGATATACAAACATTAAAAATAAAACCATCCACCAACCCTGCTTTCCCCTTAAGCTGCTATCCCAACGCTCTCATTTATCTGTTTCAAGATGTAACTTTATTCATGGCCTCTGTTATTTACTAGTATTCACTTGCTTCTTAGTCCCTTATCTGTCCTGAACTTGCATTTCCTAAACTTAACGGCATTTTCTGTTTTCATTCTCTTTACCTCTTAGCATCATTTTGCATTGTTAACTATCCTGTCTTGAAATTCTTCTTTTAGCTTGGACTGTAAAATCTTGGCCTTCTGATCATTCCTTCTCAGCTTCGTCTTCTTGTCGCCTAGATGTCGGTATCGTGCAAGGCTTTATCCTCGGCTCTCTTCCTTTCATGTTCTCACTCCCTTGTGTCACCGAGCCCTGCCATGAGGACTCTAGTCCATCGTCTCCTGAGCTCCAGGCCCACACTTCTGTCTACCTGCAGGATGTTCTGCCAAATCCTCTGATGTAAAACGAACTCAAACTGACTTTGCCATCTCATTCCTCATAACTACACCATCTTTTTTTTTTTTTTTTTTTTTTTTTATTAGCGGTACGCGGGCCTCTCACTGTTGTGGCCTCTTCCGTTGCGGAGCACAGGCTCCGGTCGCACAGACTCAGCGGCCATGGCTCACGGGCTTAGCCGCTCCGCGGCATGTGGGATCTTCCCGGACTGGGGCACGAACCCATGTCCCCTGCATCGGCAGGCGGACTCTCAACCACTGCACCACCAGGGAAGCCCACCATCATTTTTTTTTAATTTAATTTTTAATATTTTAAATTTATTTTAATGTTTATTTATTTATTTATTTATTCATTCATTCATTTTATCTGCACTGGGTCGTTGTTGTGGCCTGCGGGATCTTTTAGTTGCAGCATGTGGATTTCTTAGTTGTGGCATGCATGTGAGATCTAGTTCCCTGACCAGGGATCGAACCCAGGCCCCCTGCATTAGGAGCATGGAGTCTTACCCACTGGTCCACCAGGGAAGTCCCAGCACCATCTTTTATCTTTTTATTTATTTATTTATTTATTTATTTATTTATTTATGGCTGTGTTGGGTCTTCGTTGTTGCGCGCGGGCTTTCTCTAGTTGCATCGAGCAGGGACTACTCTTCGTTGTGGTGCGCGGGCTTCTCATTGCGGCGGCTTCTCTTGTAGTGGAGCATGGGCTCTAGGCGCGCAGCCTTCAGTAGTTATGGCACATGGGCTCAGCAGTTGTGTCTCGTGGGCTCTAGAGCACAGGCCCAATAGTTGTGGCTCATGGGCTTAGCTGCTTCGCGGCATGTGGGATCTTCCAGGACCAGGGATTGAACCCGTGTGCCCAGCGTTGGCAGGTGGATTCTTAACCACTGCGCCACCAGGGAAGTCTCCAGCATCATCTTTTAATGGTACAATTTTTATGCCAGTCACCAAGGCATGAATTTGTGGGGTTTTGTGTTTTGGGTTTTTTTTTTACCTCTTCCTTTCTAACACCCAGCCCAAGTGGGCAGCATTACTTGGAAGATGTATTAAGTCTTGATCTGCTGTAACAGAATACCACATGACAGAATAACAGAAGCCCATGTGGCTTAAACAGAAATTTATTTCTTCACAGTTCTAGAGGCTAGAAGTCCAAGATCAAGGTGCCAGCATTGTTGGTTTCTCCTGAGGCCTCTCTCCTTGGTTTGCAGATGGTGGCCTTCTTACTGTGTCTTCACATGGCCTCTTCTCTGTGTACATGCACTTCTGTGTCTTCTTATAAAGATGCCAGGCCCCACCTTTGTGACCTTATTTAGCCTTAACTATCTCTTTATAAGGCTCTATCTCCAAACAGTCATAAGGCTTCAACATAGAAATTTTGGGAGTGACAAAACTGATTCCATACAGAAGGGGAGTCTAGGAAAGGTATCAAGGGCGGTTAGTAGAAAAAACTGAGCAAGGGTAATAAATCCAGGGAAAGTATACCACTTATGGGGAAACAGACAGAATGAAAAGATGGCCACGGAATTAGGGTATCCTGGCAACTCAGAGCTCAGAGGAGCCAAAAGCACAGCTACGTTCACACTGAGTGGTGACCTTAGAAGACTGAATTGTGCATGTACCACTCTGTGCAACAAGGCCTCTTGAACCCACAGCAAAACTGTGCGTGAGTGAGGTAAGCAGTAATTAGGGAGAGGAATAGGGACCTCTTGTATTTCCTGGACACTAGCCACGGTCAGTGTAAATAAATATTTTGGACATCTGTGTTGTACCTGTCCTGTATGAGGCCATCTCTGCATGGAGAAATCTGAGAGGACAGGATTGAAGAGTTAATACCACATGTCACTCAGTCCTCTCTGTAGTTCCTCCACCTCTGTCACCTCCATTCTATTCTCACAGCTGCCGGCTGGGGCAGGCCTTTGTTGCATGTGAGTAGGACCATTACAAGAGCCTCTTTCTTGACTTACCTCCAGTATGTCTTTGCTTCAGGCCAACCCTCTTGGAGCCCAACTCTGATCCTGTCCTTCCTCTGCTTATAACCTTTGTGTGGTCCCTGACCACCAAACTAAGGCCAGATCCCTTGGGCTGGTATTCGAGGCCTTTACAATCTAACTTGTTATCCATAACAAAAGGACATCTTGGCTGTCCCCCTGTTGGCTCTCCTTCAGTCACGTTGAGTTTTAGCTCTTCTTTGACCATACCCAGGAACTTCCCCACTTCCATGGCTGAGATCCACACTATTCTTTGTGGCTAGAATGTTCTCTTCCTACTTCTGTACCTGTTGAAATCCTACCTATCTGTTGTCAATGTCTAAATCAAATCCCACCTAATTAGTGAAGCTTTCCTTAATTTGTCCCATGTTGTAGGTCTCATGGCATTTATACTCTGCTCATAGTGGTAGCTCTTTTTGTCCTAAAACGTTTCCTTCACCCCCATTTAACTATAAAGTCCTTGAGGATGGAGCTGTTGTTTCACTTTATTCCATCAACCACTTAACAGTGTTTTGCGTATAAGTGTGAGGCAAATATCTGTGGCATGGACAAATGAAATTGCATTTGGGGTGATATGTCTTCTTGATGTTCAGTAGAATTTTGAGGGGCCTGTGTGCATGATCCCAAACAATCTGTACCCACTTCCATATGCTAATTGGAGAATCTAATTGATTGGCCTCAGACAGGAGTGGAGCTTGGGTTTCCACCCATAGCGTGATGCAGGAGGAGAAATGGCCTCAGCTCTTTGGGTGGTTAGGTTTGCTGGCCCTCAGACTTAATTCCTTGGACAAAGAGACCACGGGAGCTGTTAAAGGTTGTTTTCAGCTGCTGGATTCTGTTTCCTGGCTCAGAGCTAGAACGTGGGGAGGGAGGCAGGGTCACAGCCTTTAGGTTGCCACAAACTTCCATGCTGTTGGCCGGGCAGGACTGTGGGCAGGGCTGGATCCTGAGGGCCTCTCCTAACCAGGCTGCCACCTTGGTTTCTCAAGTTGAGTAAAGGTGAGCTCAAGGTAGCTGTTCGTTTCACCCAACCTTGACATTCTTCTCTGACCCATGAGGGTGTTATCCCAAGACTGAGGGGAGAGAAGGGAAGCTGGGAGCAGCAAAGGGTGGTTTTGATCACTAGTTTCTTAAACTCGTGGGGATTCTAAAAATGCTTATGTTCAGGTTTCAAGCCTGGATTGAGTCAGTAGATCTGAGGTGGGGTTTAAGCATCTGTTTTTATAAATCTCTGCAGGTGATTCTGTGGGCCCGCTGGGATTGAGATTAAATTTATAAGGTGATTGTGAGGATTAAATGAGATAATGTAGCATGCCTGACATATGGTGAGTTTTTAAACGGTAACGTGATTTATTATTACTGGCATCACTTGATGGTCTATAGATTTACACTGTCAACTAAGTAGATCTGTTCCCTCAGATGAAACCAGCTGCTGACTTTGGGTAGACAGCTCCCAGGGCTGAGGAGATGATCCTCTAATTCTTTCTGACTTCGCTTTTCCAGGAGTTGTCTTTTCCTTCCTCAGAAGAATTTGCTCTTCCCTGGCTTGTGTGTTAGCTGATCTATAGCAATTTCAGGATTCTTTTACAAAATAATACCTGGAAGCTTACAGGAGTTAGACAAATAACTCTGCTTTAGAGCAGGAAATAATTCGGAGAACGCTGTGTTCCATTTTGTATTGGGAGATGCTTTGTGTTCTTGTCAGGTTCCCACTGACCTTGAGACTCTCAAATATTTCTCAGGAGATCATGGATTTTTGATGAGCTAAGTGGCTTTAAGATCCCTTCACTCCTAGCCCTCCCCTGCACTGGAGGGGTACGGGGTGGGGGCTAAAAAGCATTCACGCCCATGGTATTTTTTAATGGGACCTTTCCATTTACAGCACCTATCGTGGAACAGGTGACTCTCTGACGTGCCGGGTGACAAGGCAGGCAAGCTTCACTACAAGTCCCACTGATGTGGGAATCAACTGAAATGGAGTCTCACTCTTTCTCCAACTAGCCCTGCTGAGGAAGGTCCTGTAGGTTCCAGCCCCAAACACACAAACTGAAGGGAAAATGAGGCTTCCTCTCAGCCTGGGCCAATTAAGTTGAACGCTTCTGGCTGTTTGAGTCTCACTTTTGTGGTTGTGTTCCTCTCAGGAACAGCTCCTGCCCGGACTCCTGGCTCTGTGCAGCACCGCTGGGGAGGGTGGGTGTTGACTCGGATCATGTGTGGGTCCATGTCGATGGCTGCCTGGAGCCGGGAGACCTTGGCTACCTTGGCCTTGGGAGAGTCCCCTGGGTCCCACCAGCTATTTTTCTCCTGTGGAAAATAGCCCAGTGGCTTCAGTTCTTTCTTTGGTCACATTCACAGGTCCTACCTACCCTCCTCTGTTGTCATTAGCTAGAGTTCCTAACTTCTAAAATGTACCTACTTTTTCTTCTCGACCTTGGATATATTATTGCCTTTCCTGGTAGCAATAATCGAATCCTTTTAGAAGAAGGTGGGGTCTAAAGGTATGATTAATAATAAAGTTTGATTAAAAAAATCTCTTTGCCTCTCACCACTGAGTCTTTCCTGCCCACCAGCACTTTGTTCTTCTTCCCACAGACAAGCAACTTTGTTGCCAAAAATTGACTTTTTCCCCCAGAGCTCAGAAATGGTTAGAGCTTTCTTCCATTTCCAGTATTTTATTTTGGCTGTTTGAACTGTGGACTAAGGCCTGCTGAGGGTTTGATGGACTCCAGCCTCAATCAGATGATCGCTGATATGATATTACGGAAATCCATAGGCCTTCACTAATTGCATATCTCTCCACCATAGGGTTCTGATCTCTGGATTCTCAAGAAGCAGAAGATGGGGGTGGGGGCTGAAGAAATAGCAAACAGTATCCTTTTTTTTTTTTTTTAAACTATTACCTTACTTATTTTTAATTTTTAAAAATTGAGGTATATTTGATTTATACTATTATGTTAGTTTCAGTATACAACAGTGATTCAAGATTTTTATAGACTGTACTCCATTTAAAGTTATTATAAAATAATGGCTATATTCCCTGTGCTGTACAATATATCCTTGTAGCTTATTTATTTTATACATAGTAGTTTGTACCTCTTAACCCCCTACCCCTATCTTGCCCCTCCCTCCTTCCCTCTCACCACTGGTAACTACTAGTTTGTATCTGTGAGTCTGTTTTAAACAAACAAACAATTCATTTGTTTGTTTTACTTTTTAGATTCCACATATAAGTGATAATATACAGTATTTGTCTTTCTCTGTCTGACTTATTTCACTAAGCACAGTACCCTCCAAGTCCATCCATGTTGTTGCAAATGGCTAAATTTCATTCTTTTTTATGGCTGAGTAGTGTTCCATTGTGTGTGTGTGTGTGTGTGTGTGTGTGTGTGTGTGTATCACGTCTTCTTTATCCATTCATCTGTTGATGGACACTTGTGTTGCTTCCATATCTTGGCTATTGTAAATAATGCTGCTATGAACATTGGGGTGTGTATCTTTTCAAATTAGTGTTTTCATTTTCTTTGGATATATACCTAGGAGTGGAATTGCTGGATCATATGGTAGTTCTATTTTTAATTTTTTGAGGAACCTCCATACTGTTTTCCTTAGTGGCTGCACCCACTTACATTCCCGCTAACAAGTGTACGAGGGTTCCCTTTTCTTCACATCCTCATCAACATTTGTTAATTGTGGTCTTTTTGATGATAGCCATTCTGACAGGTGTGAGGTGAATGATATCTCACTGTGGTTTTGATTTGCAAGAAAAGGAGGAAGAAACAGGAAACAGTATCCTTAAATACAGAGATCCTTCCTAGTTAGGCCCTGTGTTCCAGAGTTCCAGGCATCCTTATCATGGAGCAGTGACAGAGTCTTGCTAAAGTGACTGATGCCAGCCCTGATTTAGGGGCCAGTGTAAACCAGGCTGTGGACTAGACAAACCCAGGACTGGAGCTGGACCAGAGCCCAGCCCTCGTGATTCCTAGTTGAACTGTCTCTCTACAAGATGGCACAGGAAACAAACAGTTTCAGGGCCCTATGTAAGGCCAAGCTTTGGGGGTTTTGATCAGCTTTCTCTATCGGTACAGTTGAAGGTGTTAAATATTTCATCAGTTTGGTGTGGGGGGCAGCATTAATCCTTTAGTGGTTGAATTGTGGCAAGAGCAGACAGGGTGGAAGGATGTAATCTGGGCCTGGGGACAGCAGCTGTTTCCCACCCAGAGTGGTAGCATTTCTATCAGTATTTTTATCGGTGTGAACTGGCTCTAATTCTCTGTGCTTCAACCATAGATGTGAAAAGAAACTCTGACCTCGAACACCTGAGGCTTCAAAGACATAAGTGCAGATCTGAGTGATTACTGTCTGGCTGTTTGAAACTGTAAAGAAAGAAAGACACACACAAACAACTTGAGATTTTGCCCAGAAACAGGGATTTGTGTTTCCTTGTATATCAGACTTTCAGGTCTCTATTGAGATACAGGAAAACTTTGTCTCTTCTCTCCCCAAACACCGGACCGCCCTACGAGCAAGGAGGATTCATCTTCCATCCTTGAGAAAAAGAGTAAGATCCTGTGGTTGCCATTGCAGAGTGTGAGAGGGCTGAATTGTAGGGGTGGGTACCTTAGAAACGAGCATTCATATGCTGATCAGAAACATATTCATCTCTTGATGAAAACATAGCATCTAATGGCCCTTATTTTGAATTTTTTTTTTTTGCGGTACGCGGGCCTCTCACTGTTGTGGCCTCTCCCATTGCAGAGCACAGGCTCCGGACGTGCAGGCTCAGCGGCCATGGCTCACGGGCCCCGCTGCTCTGCGGCATGTGGGATCTTCCCGGACCGGGGCATGAACCCGCATCCCCTGCATCAGCAGGCAGACTCTCAACCACTGCACCACCAGGGAAGCCCAATTTTGAATAGTTTTAAGGACATGTTTCAAATTTTGTAGGATTTGGATGAGGTTTCTCTATAATTATTGATACTTCCAAATTTCAGAGGGCTTTTATTTTTTTTCCCTTCAAGGCTTTTCAGGCCTATGAAATTGAGAGCTGATAGGGATCTAGGGGTAAGTTTGGACATAGATGTGGATTCCAGTTGGAAAATGGAATGCTTGCAGGCTGGATGATCAGTAGAAAGAAAAGTCATGGGTCAGAGTCAGAGGGGCCACACACAGGTTCCTGCATGTGAGGAAGCCCCACTCTGGCGCTGCCCTCTCCGCCCCTAACTCCCTACTTTCCCCCTTTCCTCCCAAAGCAGCATCTTCCTGGTGGTTGGTCATGATAAGACAGAGCTGCAATGCTCTCCCAGATGCGGACGGTGATCGTGGTGACTGTGGTTTCACTTTTCTCTGCCCTTGATCCTCATTGGGGTGGGCTTGGGCCTCAGGCCCTCATAAGAGATCACTTGAAATATTGTCTATTTATTTTTTTATTAAAATTTTTTTTTATTGGAGTATAGTTGATTTACACTGTTGTGTTAGTTTTGGGTATACAACAAAAGTGAATCCGTTTTACATATACATATATCCCCTCTTTTTGTTTGATTCTTTTCCCATATAGGCCACTACAGAGTACTGAGTAGAGCTCCCTGTGCTCTACAGTAGGTTCTTGTCAGTTATCTATTTTATATAGACTAGTGTGGAAACATTGTCCATTCTTGTTTCCTTGGCTTCTTAGTCATTCATGCCCCTGGTGGCTCGGCTGCCAGACCCTGCAATAGCCCAGGGATCGGGCCGTGGGAGGCTTTCTGCTCCATTTGTACTGTATGTTTCTGTGGGCACAGAGTCAGAGGTGGCCACCTCCAATCACCATGGCGTGGCTTCTCGGGAGCCTGGAGCACTTTGCTGTCTCTCCTTCGCCCTCCACCCCCATACCCTGTGCGGTCATCTGCTCCTGTCCCTCCAGGAGAAACGGATGGTTTATTCTGAGTTACTGGAGGGAGCTGTGATGAGGGGAACGTGAGGGCTTGCCATGCAGGCAGATTAACCAGCAGAGTCTAGCCTACTGCTCTCGGGGCTCTGCTCTGCACCAGCAGTTCTTGGCCTCTATTCTCAAGTGCTTAAGCCAGGAGGTGTTGGGGACCCCTGGCAGGAATCTTTTTTTTTTTTTAAATTTTATTGAAGTATAGTTGATTTACAATGTTGTGTTAATTTCTACTGTACAGCAAAGTGATTCAGTTATACATATTTTTCATATTATTTTCCATTATGTTTTATCACAGGATATTGAATATAGTTCCCTGTGCCTAGCAGGAATCTGACCCTTAATGACTGGGTGCCTGTTGGTTTTCACACTTTTCCTTTCCTCCTCCTGTGGCCCAGAGCCTTGCTCTTGCAATGGGGTGAAAGGAGGGGCAGGATGGGTGGAAACGGAAGCGCTTCAGGAGGGAGAGATCTGACATGGCAGCAGGAATCCTCTCTCTGTCGGGCATCCCCACTCTGTTCTGACTAGAACTTCAGCGTCCTAGAAACCACTTTTCTATCTGTTTCCAATGTACCAGGTCAGCTCTCAGGCCTGGCTTCTCTGATTTTTAATTGTTTGAAGTCTTCCTTATCTTGTCTCACCTCACCACTCTTACTAATTCTTCAGCTCTTGGAAAAGTCATTTCTCCAGGAAGCCATCCTTAATTCTTCCCACCCCATTCCCTACTACCAAGACACTCTGTTATATTCTCCCTTATCACGCTATTCTTCCCTAGTAGATCATTCATCACGTGTTTCTGTAGAAACATGTTCTCCCTGATATGAGAGGCAAAGTATAGGTCTGTCTTGTCCACAGATTTATCTTCAATGCCCAGAACTTGGCAAGCTCTTCAAATATTTAAATGAAAGTAGACTTGGATTTTCTTAAAATTTTTAGGTAATATATTTGGAACTAATTTCTTTTGGTCAGGGGACAAAGGGGAATTTTGTTTTGCAGCTATTGAAACGGAAGCATCTCTGTCCAGTACCTAGCCGAATACATGGGTCTGAAATTCACGTGAAAGGTCATCTTTGGGGAGAAATAGATTTAGAAGTCACTAGCAAGTCCTGGAAGGTGGCTTCCTATACCTCGAATGTTGCTACCTGAACAGTCTGGACTTGGTGTGACGGAAGAATAGAGGTATAGGAGATGGAGGACAGATTTCTCACCCCAGTTAGATTTTCTGTCTTGTGGATTTACCCATTTGTTTTTCATCACAGAAATGGCCTCCACCTTCAACCCCCGCGAATGCAAGCTGTCTAAACAGGAAGGGCAAAGCTATGGCTTCTCCCTGCGAATTGAGAAGGACACTGATGGCCACCTGGTCCGGGTGGTTGAGAAGGGTAGCCCAGCAGAGAAGGCAGGTCTCCAGGATGGAGACAGAGTTCTTAGGATCAATGGTGTCTTTGTGGACAAGAAAGAGCATACACAGGTAAATGGGACATTTGGGGTTCTTCTGCTTCTAGGATCTCTTCAGCTCCCACATCTCTGCTGATTCTAGTTTTGGGGGTCAGTGGAGCCTTCCTGGCTGCCACTGGCAAGGCAGGACACCTTTACAGCTATATTCTGCCGGCTAATCAAGTCTCCCATGATTGACCAAGAACTGTAAAAATTATTCCTAGGTTTGAATAGTGTCAGGTCTAATGTGCATTGCATATTTGCTACATGAAAGGAACTATACCAGGCAATTTCATATTCATTATTTTGTTAAATCCCCACCACAACTCATGAGGTTCATATGACTATTTCATAGATGAGGAAGTGGGGGCTCAGTCACCTTAGCTTGCTAATGTGTGCATGTAGTGAACATGGGGGAGGGTCTGACCTTACCCCAATTCTGTCTGCCTCTAAGTGGGTGCTCTTGTCACTGTCCTATGCTGTCTCCATAGACCCAGGAGGACCTGTTGTGCTCTAGGGCAGCATTCGTCCCCGCAAAGAACCAGTCCTAGTAAAAGTCCCCTGGGCTAGGGCTTCCCTGGTGGCGCAGTGGTTGAGCGTCCGCCTGCCGATGCAGGGGACACGGGTTCGTGCCCTGGTCCGGGAAGGTCCCACAAGCCGCCGAGCAGCTGGGCCCGTGAGCCATGGCCGCTGGGCCTGCGCGTCCGGAGCCTGTGCTCTGCAATGGGAGAGGCCACAACAGTGAGAGGCCCGCTACAGCAAAAAAACACAAACAAACAAAAAAGACAAAAGTCCCCTGGGCTAGGGTTGGGCTATTACAGTCGTGCTAGAGGCCCAGCCTAATCTGTATCTGGATCTCGGGAGGGGCCTGGGCAGAGACGGCTGGGGCACAATCGGCTAACTATTCGGGTGTCGGGGTCAGCTAGTAGAATGTCCAGGGCCAGATAATGAGCCAGATGGTGAGCCCTCCCCCGGCCCCCACCCCGGTGGTTGATAGAGGGTTATTGTTAAAGTTAACCTTTTTCTTTCTTCCTCCTAGGTTGTGGATCTGGTCAGAAAAAGTGGCAATTCAGTGATTTTACTGGTCCTGGATGGGGATTCTTATGAGAAAGCTATGAAAAAACAAGTAGATTTGAAAGAGTTGGGTCAAAGTCAGGAGTCGAGTTTGAATGATAAGAAGCTGCCCTCTGTAATGAATGGAGGAGCACAGACTTGGACACAGCCACGGCTCTGCTACCTGGTGAAGGAGGGGAGTAGCTATGGCTTCTCTCTGAAAACTGTCCAAGGTGAGCTTCAGGGTGGGGCAGGGACAAACAGCTTTCCAGAAGAAAGATACTGTTCCCTGTTAATGACTCCTTTGACTAATTTTCAGTTGCTATGGAGATCCAACAGCAGCCTCTCTCTCCCTTTTCCTCCCTGGCCTTTCCCTTGCTTTGCACAGTTGTGCAAAGACACAGCAGCACTGTGTGGGGGACACTGGGCACTCCGGTCCCCCAGTGTTTGTCAGTCTGAGCCTTTGAGGCCAGAGGATTAGAGGGTTGATGCTTCTTCGTGGGTAAAGACGGAGGGGAGAATGGAGAAAAAGAGGCAAGAGAAGGGAGGTTCTCCACGATAGCCACTCTTGAATTAGAATGATATCTCTTTTCATCTCTCAGAATGCCCAGGTAGTCACTTATTCAAAAAATTCTTGAGTACCTATTTATGTATTAGCCGCTCTTACAGTTGCTGAGGACACTGCAAAAATCCCCACCCTCCTGTGGCATTTAAATAGTACCCTCAGCTGTGGCCACGCTCTGACGTGACTTCCTGACCTCTAGCTGAGAGGTACAGTGATTTGAGAAATCCCAACCATCAGAAAACACTAGAAGTTCTGTTTCTAGAATTTCAGAGCTGCAGGCTGACCCACGCTCAGTTGACCATGGTTTTCTAATGATTCCACTGGCATTGAGGTTGGAACCATAGCTGTGTTAGCCTTTTGGTTCCACCTCTAAGGTTGCTCCTTCCCTGTTCTTTCTGGTATTAGAGAGGTACGGATAGTGGGTCATAACTTGGTAAGTGCTAAACAGCAGACCAATAGTAAACATAAAATAGTTTCCAAGGCTTATTTAACCTGTAGCAAGAGAAATAAACTAGCTATAAGAGGTATTTCTCAAGTTTGTCAGTTATTAAAACACAGTGATGTAAGTGGTCAAGGGAAGCTTGGCATTTCTCAGAGGTTGGTTATCAGTAAAATGGTAAAAAAAAAAAAAAAAAAGAAAGAAAAAGAAATTGTAATTCAGACTCTACTCATCTGGCCTTTGTGTAATGTCCATGGTGAATGGTTTAGGTTAGCGTTATGAAGAAAATTTTTTCTTCATGACAAATACATAGCAAGGTAACAGGAGAAATGTTAAGTATTTAAGGAAGCAGAGTTTAAATTACTGTTATTCTTTGCAAACTGTTTATGTAGTCATTATGAAGCTATCCTTTGCCTAGGCTGATATGTTAATATCTTGAAAGAACTGACAGCATTTCTTTAAGAAGCACCTAAATCATACCACCTACTAATACACAATGACTGTGTGGAGGCTTTCCTCTCCTCCTGTGCCTCTGCCCTCTTTAGCCTGCATCAGAGAGATTTATTCACCCCACTGGATGTGGTGGTTGGTGATAGCATTAATTAAACAGGACAGAATGGAGCAGACGACTTCTAATTCTACAAATGCAAAGAAGGGGAGTATGACACAGGGATGCAGTGTGGGCATGGTTTGGTACTTTCTGGCTCAAGAAGCCAGTGCCACCTGAGATTGCTTCTTTGCATTCAGTTGGGCTCAGAAATCCTATTCAAATCAACAAAAGCCAACTGAGTAATGGCTCTGTCAAGCTTTGCGCTATGAGCTCTAATTGTCATTCTAAATCAGAAGCCAAAGTCTATTGGAGTTAGCCCTAAAATTTGAAGTTCTAATATTGTATTATTGGGAGAAAACCCTTTGCTGTTGGACTTTCCGTGTAATGGAGTTGTGACACTTGTTCACCTGTTACCCTCTTTCAGGTAAAAAGGGAGTGTGCATGATTGATATAAAACCTCAAGGTGTGGCTATGAAAGCCGGAGTCCTGGCTGAGGATCACTTGATTGAAGTGAATGGAGAGAATGTAGAGGAGGCCACCCATGAGGAGGTGGTTGAAAAGGTATATCCCAAAGGAGTACTTTTCTTACCGTATCTTTTACTCTGCTCTCATTGGAAGTGACAGGAAGACAGGAATGGTAGTTTATGATGGGAGGACTATAATAATGGGAAGCTAACCCTTTGTATTAAGAGCAAACAGACTCACTAGTGGTATAAAGTGTTAATATAGGGTTTTGGAATAAGGCCTTTGCTAGTTTCACGTTGTCTTGAATAAGGCCTTTGCTAGTTTCATGTTGTCTTGAAGAAAAGTGTTCTAAAGAACCATTAACTTTATCTTTTGGATCTTATTTGTAATTGATTGGAATTAATTCCAATTTAGAGGGGGTTGGAATCCCCCTCTAAATTTATAATAAAGTGAATGTTGAGCCCATGTTACTAAAATGTTTTAATACAAGCTGGAAGATAACCAGTGTGGTGATGAATATTGAGCTACACGTGGGGAGTATTTGAAGACCTGTTATATCCCAAATCTTATGTCTAGCATGGTTCCATGACACATGGAAAACACTCAGAGGATTTTTTAAAATAAATTTATTTACTTATAAAATTTAAAAATAAATTTATTTTTTTATTTTTGGCTGCGTTGAGTCTTCGTTGCTGCGCATGGGCTTTCCCTAGTTGCGCCGACTGGGGGCTACTCTTCGTTGTGGTGTGCGGTGGCTTCTCTTGTTGCGGAGCACTGGCTCTAGGCACGCAGGCTTCAGTAGTTGTGGCTTGGGGGCTCTACAGCACAGGCTCAGTAGTTGTGGCACACGGGCTTAGTTGCTCCGCAGCATGTGGTATCTTCCCGGACCAGGGCTCGAACCCGTGTCCCCTGCAATGGCAGGCAGATGCCTAACCACTGCACCACCAGGGAAGTCTGGCAGAAGTTTTCCTTTGGGGTCATATAGAACCTTGAAAATTGACCAACTTTATCTTCTCTTGGTAGAAGGATCTTTCAAAGTAGACCTTTACTTTCTTTTTCAAACTCCTTTCCTAGTCTTCACCTATATACCTTTCTGGGTACACAGCTTTCACTTGGGTTCAGTTAGCATCTGTGTGGGTGAGGTCATACTTAAGAAGGCGAAAAACAACAACTGTACGAGGGAAGATACATAATACCAGTGAGGTGGTAGAAAACAGTATTACAGCTTAAACTCAGGCCTCACATCTCATATTTCCTATTGAATCTATAGACTGTGTGCCTTGATACAGAAACTTTCCTATTTCCCAGCATCATTCTTGGAGATTGATGTTGGCCCTCACCTGTGTATGTTGTTGCAGGTGAAGAAGTCCGGAAGCCGCGTCATGTTTCTGCTGGTGGACAAGGAAACTGACAAGCACCATAGTGAGCAGAAGATAAAATTCAAGAGAGAAACAGCCAGTTTGAAACTGCTACCCCACCATCCCCGGGTTGTGGAGATGAAGAAGGGAAGCAATGGCTATGGTTTCTATCTGAGGGCAGGCCCAGAACAGAAAGGTAAGGCACTAGAAGAGCAGAAAACCTGGTAGTGTAACCATCCAATTCCTCATCCCAGTCTGACTCCAGAGTTCCTTTAGGCCCCCAACCCCCCACCAGATTCATGAAGGAAGTAGTAAGAAACTAGGAAGCGTAGCTGGGTCAGTTTAACTCCGTGCATATGGGGGCCTGATGATGGGCATCCCTAGGTTTCCACAGCAGAATTATAAGGCAGAATTTTGGATCTGGGCAGTAGTATGCTGGTAAATTGGCTCTCTGGAAAAAAAAAGCCCTAATTTGTAGCATGTGTTGTTTTTTGTGGTGTAAATACTCCCACCATGTCTGATTTCAAGCCACCAACATGCTGTCACCGAATGCAAAGTTGAGAAGTGTTTTCATGAGCTGGTGTGAGGCAGCTCCAACACACCCCTAGGTCTGAGGCAGAGGGTGGGTTGGGATCTGGGACTTGAAGAGAACCAGGAGTCTTTCTGGTTCTTATAATTCAATAAGGAAAGAACTAAGGTCCTCCTACAGAAGCTGAACACATTAAAAAAATGTAGGTTCAGGCCATGTGAACTGTTATTCACCCAGAAGTTGCTATTTTCTTTTAATCATATATTTATATTAATTTATGAAACATTAATTTGGTTCATATAATGTAAAAATGTATTCTCAGGGCCCTTGAGAATATCAAGTGAATCAGACAAGAATTCTTCAGTCAAGAAGCCTCTTGTTTAGTAGAGGAGATAAGACATGTGTGTCCATAACTGAAGGTAGATGGTGAGAAGCACCTTAATACAGGGCAGATAAAATACTGTGGAGATTCAATGTTGGAGCAAGTTTTTCTCACTAAAAATGTACTGGGAGGCCTCTTAGTAAAGGCAGCACTTGAGCTCAGGCTTCGTAGTATGAATACAATTTGGGCAAGCTGATGGAGTGGGGACAGGAAGGCCAGTCCATGAAGACAGGATTGTGTGAATAAAGCAGGAAAACACAGGCACAGTTTTACTGGCATCTAACGTGTAGCACAGAAAACCAAGTTAGAAAGCTTGGTCGGCGAGAAATGATGGACCTTTAGTGCGTGTTGAGGAGTTTGGACTTGTTTCTATAGTCAGTGGGGAGTTAAATGTTTTTTGAAAAGTGTGAGAGAGAAGAAAAATTAAGCCTACAGTGTCTCGGGAGCTTTACACATCTCAATTACTCCTAATAATTCTGCAAGAATTGCTGAAATTGAGGACCTGAAGAAGATAGATAGGATAATTTCTATAAGGTCAAACAGTTAGTTGTGGTACAGCTAGGATCAAATTCAGGTCTGTTTAGTTCCAAAGCCCATGTTCATGCTGTTGCCCTGGGGAGTGACTCGGTCAGACATTGCATCAGGATGAATAGGAGGCAGGTCTGCATTGGAGAAGGGGAGCATTAAGGACAGGGAGAGCAACTGGTAAGGTGGTGTGGCAGTTTAGGTAGAAGTTCAGGTAGAGGATCTAGGACTCGAGAAGAGGAGATGTATAAAAATATTAAGGTAGCACTGAAGGACTTGGCTGATTAGACAGGGGGAGTGGATGCTGAGGAAGAATCAGTTGCGAAGTGTCAGTGCCTGGGGAGATGGTGCTCCCACTAACAGGTGACCAAGATGAGGGAGACGGGCCAAGATGATATTTGGTTTGAATACATTACATTGGAGGAATCTATGAGATATCCAGTTGGAGATGCCAAGCAGCTAGCTGGAAAAGTGAAACTGGAGCTTGTTAAAATTGAACGAAGGACAAAAAAAAAGTGTGAGAGATCTGGAGGCATCCGGTGAAGATAGCTTAAGTCACGAGAATAAGGCTAAAGACACATCCTTGTGGCGTCCACACACAAACGCGTTCACAACTGAATTTGCCCAACTGCTACGAAAATGCCAGCATGCTGAGCATGCTATTTTGTTAAGATTGAATCCCAAACACTTTTAGAGTGTTTTAGTAACAACATTCTTTAAAACCCTTTCATTATTAATGGCTGGGTTTGTTCTTGGAATGAGTTCTGACCAAAGAATGAGGCTGGATAGGATGTGTATAGACATCCTAGGGTGCCAGTGGGAAGGACAGGAGTTGTACTCAGCATGCCTTTTATATCTATTTTATAAGGGCCTTAGGTTCCAGCAGAAATCCCTCAGTTTGTTTTTTAGTGGTCTTTCTGATAATTTTATTAATTTTTTTGGTGGGGGTGAGTAGGTCAAATCGTTAAGGACATAGATTCCGGAAGTCCGGCAGAGAAGGCTGGCTTGAAGAACAATGACCTGGTGGTTGCTGTCAACGGCGAGTCTGTGGAGTCCCTCGATCATGACAGTGTGGTGGAAATGATTAAAAAGGGTGGAGACCAGACTTCACTGTTGGTGGTGGACAAAGAGACGGAAAACATATATAAACTGGTAAGTAATACAAGGCCACATATTCATGAATTAAGGTTGGGTCCATTCAGTCATGCCCTCAAACTTTGGCTAAGTTACCACTTTGATCTTCATACTGGAAGGGGCATAAAATCATCATAAAGGCTGCATTGAAGCTCAAATTGGTAGAGATAAGAGAATGCCAAGTGATTGGTACATGAGTTTTAAGTCCTTAGATTCAAGATTTTGAAAGAATTTGCAAATATAACTGCAGAATCTCTCTTGGTGACCTGGGAAAAACCTATGAACAATAGCCTGGAAATAAGCAGATGTAGCCCTAACTTTCCCAAATAGGGAATAATTGGATTTTAAACTATAGACCAATACATTCTATCAATCCCGTGTAAAAGCCTAGAAAGGATTATTAAACAGTTTATAAGCCCTTAGCAAGGGAGTAGAAACACAGATTCACCAAGACCAACTGGTGTCAAACTAACCTTATTTCCTCTAATCACAACAGCTATTATCTGCACATTTTAAGGTTTTTATAACAGTTTTGTCACAAGAACTGAGGTTCACTCTAGCTTAGCAGACATTTGGGGGCCTCCTAAGGCACCATCTGCCTTGCTGGGTGTTGGTCACAAAAACGAACAAAGATGAACTTGTTCTATGTGATATGCAATAATAGAAGCATCCAAAGGTGTATAAGTGATATAGAGGGAGGAATATTATGAGAGGTGGTGGTAGTACTAGCCTCCTTTTTGTTTATTTATTTATTTATTTTTGCGGTACATGGGCAGGCCTCTTACTGTTGTGGCCTCTCCCGTTGCGGAGCACAGGCTACGGACACGCAGGCTCAGCGGCCGTGGCTCACGGGCCCAGCCGCTCCGAGGCATGTGGGATCTTCCCGGACCGGGGCACGAACCCGTGTCCCCTGAATCAGCAGGCGGACTCTCAACCACTGTGCCACCAGGGAAGCCCCCTAGCCTCCTTTTTAGATGAAAAAAATGGAACTTAGACTAAGTGATGATTGGCGAAAGTCACACAGCTTAGCAGACTGAAGCTGGTGTGTGAATGCAGGTTTTATTATGCCATAAGCCCTCCCAGCACAACATTTTGATTAGATACTTCAAGACACTTGTCTTGATGACACTCTGCCCCTATCCAAAAAATGCAACTTAAGGTTACATTGACACTTAGCTTCTGGAGATGGTAGTATTACTGTACTGAGTTGGTCAGACTATACCTGAAATTACCAGTAATGTAATCTTGGGTAAGTTACCCTCCCTGTGCCTGTTTCTTTCGTTGTAAAATGGGCATAGCTACAGTGAAGGGTGGCTATGAGTGTTAAATGAGTTAATATTTGGAGCATTCAGAATAATGCCTGGCACATATAAATGTTTGTTAAATCAACATTGTGTCCAGTTCTGAGAACCTCACTTTAAGGCCAGTGTCAAGAAAGGTAAACAGGGCAGAGGTTTCGTAAGACACTACGTGAATATTTCGCTTGAATAAGCATAGACTTTGGGGAAGAAAGAACATCTTCAAGAATTTGAAAAGTTAAATGGTAACTATGTAAGGTGATGGATGTGTTAATTTAACTTGATTGTGGTAATCATTTCACAATGTATATGTCTAGCAACTCATCATGTGTACACCTTGAATATATACAATCTGTCAATTATACTTCATTAAAGCTGGGAAAATGTATGAAGCAAAAATTGACAAAATTGAAAAGAGAAATACAGTTCTACAATAATAGTTGGAGACTTCAATATCCCACTCTCAATACTGGATAGAACAACCAGACAGAAGTAAGGAACTAGAGGACTTGAACAACACAAACCAGCTAGATCTAACAGACATACGCTCTATCCAACAACAGAATACACATTCTTCTCAAGTGCACAAGGGATATTCTCCAGAATAGACAACATGTTAGGCCACAAATTAAGTCACAATAGCCAAAAGATGTAATCAACCCGTGTCCACTGACAGATGAATGGATTTAAAAAATGTTATATCTATCTATCTATCTATATCTATCTATCTATCTAATCTATCTAATGAATTTGGAAGGCTATTATGTGCAGGAAGTAGACTTATTTTTGAGGTGTTCTATGGGGCACAGCTTGACCAAATAGAGAAGGCACAGGGAGCTAGCTTTTGGCTTAAGGACAACTGAAGCTGCCAGGAACAAGCTCTGCAGAGCAGGGAGCTCCCAGTTGGTGGAAAAAATCAAGCAGAAGTCAGGTCACTGCTGTAGCTGTTGTAAAGGGAATTCTGGCATCAAGTCCTTGTCAATGCCTCCTAAACTTATGACAGCATGACTGAACTATAATTTTAATGTTTTGGTTAATATGAGAGAAATTGGACCTAAAAAGATGCTTGTTGCCATCTTCTTCCTCCGTCTTCACTACCGCCTCCACCCCAAAGTAAGTTCCATAGATGGGTAGGTGGGAGGTGGTTGGATATCTTTGATATATATCAGTGAATAAAACAAACACCTAAAACAGTTCCTGGAACATACTAGACACCCAAATATTTGAGTGAAGAATGAGTAAAAACTCATTAAGTGTTTAATGTTACTGTCCTCTGCCTCAAGATTAGCTGCTACTGTCAGATACAGTTGATTTGCTTGTTTGGGTAGTGACATCAGTGGTATTTTTGCATGTGATGAGTCACTTTGACAATTTTCCACATTCTATTTTATTTTTTAAATTTATCTTTGGCTGCATTGGGTCTTTGTTGCTGTGCACGGGCTTTCTATAGCTGCGGCGAGCAGGGGCTACTCTTCATTGTGGTGCGCAGGCTTCTCATTGCGGTGGCTTCTCTTGTTGCAGAGCACGGGCTCTAAGCACATGGGCTTCAGTAGTTGTGGCTTGCGGGCTCTAGAAGGCAGGCTCTGTAGTTGCGGCGCATGGGCTTAGTTGTTCCACGGCATGTGGGATCTTCCCGGACCAGGGATTGAACCTATGTCCCCTGCATTGGCAGGCGGATTCTTTTTTTTTTTTTTTTACACATCTTTATTGGAGTATAATTGCTTTACAATGGTGTGTTAGTTTCTGCTTTATAACAAAGTGAATCAGTTATACATATACATATGTTCCCATATCTCTTCCCTCTTGCGTCTCCCTCCCTCCCACCCTCCCTATCCCACCCCTCTAGGTGGTCACAAAGCACGGAGCTGATCTCCCTGTGCTATGCAGCTGCTTCCCACTAGCTGTCTATTTTACGTTTGGTAGTGTATATATGTCCATGTCACTCTCTCACTTTGTTACAGCTTACCCTTCCCCCTCCCCATATCCTCAAGTCCATTCTCTAGTAGGTCTGTGTCTTTATTCCTGTCTTGCCCCTAGGTTCTTCATGACATTTGTTTTCTTAAATTCCATATATGTGTTAGCATACGGTATTTGTCTTTCTCTTTCTGACTTACTTCACTCTGTATGACAGACTCTAGGTCCATCCACCTCATTACAAATAGCTCAATTTCGTTTCTTTTTCTGGCTGAGTAATATTCCATTGTATATATGTGCCACATCTTCTTTATCCATTCATCCGATGATGGACACTTAGGTTGTTTCCATGTCCTGGCTATTGTAAATAGAGCTGCAATGAACATTTTGGTACATGACTCTTTTTGAATTATGGTTTTCTCAGGGTATATGCCCAGTAGTGGGATTGCTGGGTCATATGGTAGTTCTATTTGGCAGGCGGATTCTTAACCACTGTGCCACCAGGGTAGTCCCAATTTTCCACATTTTTTTTAAATTATAAATTTATTTACTTATTTTTATTTTTGGTTGCATTGGGTCTTCATTGCTGCACGTGGGCTTTCTCTAGTTGTGGCCAGCAGGGATACTCTTTGCTGTCGGGCATGGGCTTCTCATTGCGGTGGCTTCTCTTGTCGCAGAGCATGGGCTCTAGGCACGTGGGCTTCAGTAGTCGTGGCACAAGGGCTCAGTAGTTGTGGCGCACGGGCTTAGTTGCTCCGCAGCATGTGGGATCTTCCTGGACCAGAGCTTGAACCCGTGTCCCCTGCATTGGCAGGCAGATTCTTAACCACTGTGCCACCAGGGAAGCCTCCAATTGTCCACATTTTAAAGAGAAAGAAATGTGGGAAGATTTGCAAGTATATCATTGAAAGGTCTGAAGTTAGCTGAATTAGGTAACTAGCAGGTTCTGTGCTGGTGCTTCTCTTGATAAGAAAGGAAGATGTGGTCTTGGGGTTAGTAAGACAGATGATACCAGGACGCCAAATCCAGTTTTATCCAGGTTGCTGAACAGTATGATTTGGGGCAGAGCACATGTACTCACCTTCAATTGCTTGATTTTCTACTCATTGCCTAACAAATGTCCTGGATGCTGTGGGCAATAATTTAACTAAACTACTGATCCAAGATCTTACTATACCCAAATATACCCTTTTAATTCTCTCAACTAAAACCCACACTCAGCTAAACTCTTCATTCTGTAACACAAACCAGTCATATGTTTCCTGTTCTATGCCTCTTTTATATTTGAGACCATCACTGTCTTCTTCACATGGATGGTCTGGGAGTTGAGATGGATTAGAAGTATTTAAAGATAGTGAGGAGTCTGGCTTAACAGAAGTGTCAGCTAATGGTTACAATAATAAATAGTAAAATAAATTGAGTACAGCAGATACAGGAGGGAGGGGGAGGGGGAGAAGCAAGTAGCAAATGGTTGGAATTGGCTTTTGTTACCATATGTGATCACATGATTGCCAACCTCCCCTACCCGCTCCCTCAATTAATTACTGCGTGTAATTCAAATAGTGGTAAAAATGAAGTCTCATGTTTCACTTTCTCTAATGTGTTTAAGGAGCTCTGAAGAGTTCTGAAGACCATCTTATTGAAGGGGAAGGGCCAGGTGAACCTGCTCCGCATGAGGTACTGGGCAAGTCACCCAAGGTCTATAATCTCCTAACAGGGAGATTGCCTATGGTTTGTTCAGTGACTCGCTCACTATCATGGAATCAGAATAAACTGGCAGTTCTGTTAGACTTATTTTTGGATCCTTGTACAACATTCTATACTGCTTTTATTTTATATATATTTACATTTGTTTACACGTTTACACTCATTACTCTATAACCAAGCTCAATCTTCCTTTATACCTTTTCTGTTTGGGGTAGTAGAGAAATTTTACAGCCCACAGCCAGATGTATCTGGAAGAGGAGTGGAACATGGAGGATACCTTATAAATTAAACCAGCACATTTAATAAAGTGTAACTTCCCATACTTACAATTAATGGGGTTTTTTTTTTCCCCCTTTATTTTCAAAAGGCTGGCTTTTCTCCATTACTCTACTATCAAAATCAAGAACTGCCTAATGGGTCTGTCAAGGAGGCTCCAGTTCCTACTCCTGCCCCTCTGGAGGTCTCAAGCCCAGATACTACAGAGGAAGTAGCAGGTCATAAGCCTAAACTCTGCAGGCTGGTCAAGGGTG
Organism: Pseudorca crassidens; assembly: GCF_039906515.1. Lineage (NCBI taxonomy): Eukaryota > Metazoa > Chordata > Mammalia > Artiodactyla > Delphinidae > Pseudorca > Pseudorca crassidens. The sequence goes on along the minus strand of NC_090297.1, from coordinate 106,785,808 downwards.
AAGATGGCTATGGCTTTCACTTAAATGCGATTCGGGGTCAGCCAGGCTCATTCGTCAAAGAGGTATGGTGATCTGGTTCCGGCAGCCCAACAAACAGTCACAATTAGGAGAGTCCCAGTTTCTCCCACTCACTGATGGCTCAGTAAAAAGGTTACATGGAAGGCTTACACTGAGGGTCTCACGTGGGTTCAAATAAATGCTGTTATGGTCTTGTACCCTTTAAGATAGGCACTAGTACATCCTAAGCTCACATCTTTCATTTCTTAAACATCTGTTCCACCTAATTGTCTCTATAGATACTTTCAAATCAAATACTGTAAACAGAGTGAGTTGACATGACTGTGGTGACCGTCACTAATGATTCTGGGAGTGATACTTGTTTGCTTCTGTGCATTTGGCATAATGCCCCTACCCTGCAGGGACTGACAGTGAGGAGGCTATCTCTACAGCTCTCAAGTTGGGAACAAAGAAGGCAGACCTATGCAATCTAATGCCTTCAACCCAGAAGACATGTGATATTCAACCACTGTGACACTACTCATCTGAGTACAGAAGTTGTAGCTTGCATAAGGAGAAAAGCAATAGAGCACCATTCTCAACTTCTCTACCTCAAGGAGAAATAATAACATGATTAAGAATAAATTCTCAATGTCCTCATCACTTCTCTGAAGAATAGCTAGTCTAACATTCTGTTATCTGTGTTTGGAAGTGATAACTCAGAACCTCTGCCCACAGGTACAGAAGGGTGGCCCTGCTGACCTGGCTGGGCTAGAGGATGAGGATGTCATCATTGAAGTGAATGGAGTGAACGTACTGGATGAGCCCTATGAGAAGGTGGTGGACAGAATCCAGAGCAGTGGCAAGAATGTCATATTCTTAGTCTGTGGAAAGAAGGCCTATGATTATTTCCAGGCTAAGAAAATCCCTATCGTTTCCTCCATGGCTAATCCACTGGATGACACCCCTGATCCTGAAGAAGGAACGCCAGAGGAAGCAGAGCAAGACTCGCACACGGCAAAAGAACGAGTGAGTGGTGATGCATTTCTTTTACTGATCTAACTAACCAGAGTCTGGTAAAGTCCTTAATAAGTGCACCATGTGTCTATGTTTACCACAGATTTCCTAAAATACTAGAAAATGACAGTGTAACGAGAACTAGCAAATTTATTTATCGTGGCAGAGAGGAGATGGTATAAGAACAGCGAACATCTTATTTTTCATAGCATGGAGTTGACGGTAACTTATCAAAATTATAATGGGAACCACCAGAAGAAACTGAATCAGACTATTTATGTACAAATTCTGGATCTACCATTTATCAGCCTTGGGTAAATGGATTTATTCTCCGTGCCTCAGTTTCCCCACCTATAAAACAAGGATAATTTGTCAGATTGTTATCAGGATTATATTAATTAAGACTGTTAAAGTGCTTTGAGCAGTGCCTGCTTCATGGTAAGCATGAAAATGAATGGTGGTGGTTAGTGACAGTATTGTTTTTAAAATAATTGGCAGATATTCAAGTTTTATTACTGGGGAAGAGTAAGCATTATTCCGTATGTATTTGGATTAGATAAATTCCTTGGTAAGTCTCAATTTCTTTTCACAGGTGAACTTGAGGTCCAAAAGTAAACTGACCTAAGTTCATAAAGAAAATGTATGGCAAAGCCAAGACTCTAAAAGTTTTATATTCTTTCTGTTACATTATTTCTATTGATTGGTAATATAAAAAACAAATACTCATTTTTTTGGGGTTTTTTTTTTGTGTGTGCGTGGTACGTGGCCACTTGCAGAGCACAGGCTCCCAGACGCGCAGGCTCAGCGGCCATGGCTCACGGGCCCAGCCGCTCTGCGGCATGTGGGATCTTCCCAGACCGGGGCACGAACCCATGTCCCCTGCATCGGCAGGCGGACTCTCAACCACTGCACCACCAGGGAAGCCCAACAAATACTCATTTTTAATGAATACATGCTGTCTTAGTCTGTTTGGGCTGCTAAACAAAATAGCATATACAGGTTGGCTTATAAACAACAGACATTTATTTCTCACAGTTCTCGAGGCTGGGAAGTCCAAGATCACGGCACTGACAGATTCAGTGTCTGGTGAAGGACTTCTTCCAGGTTGCAGACTGCTGACTTTGGCCACGCCTTCACATGGAAGAAGGGGCTGCGGAGTTCCGGGAGGCCTCTTTTATGAGGGCACTAATCTCAAGCATGAGAGATCTGCCCTCATGACCTAATCACCTCCCAAAGGCCCTACCTCCTAATAACATCACCCTGGGGAACAGGATTTCAACTCACCCATTTTAGGGAGATACAGACTTGCAGACCATAGCATACATGATAGCCATTGACCTTGTATTCTAGGTGTCTTTAAAAAATTCTATAATAACTCTATAGGAAGTCATTATAGTACTATGCTAACTTTATAGAAAAGAAATTATATATATATGGACATTAAGAAATATGTTAGTGTCAAACAGCAAACTGGAAACAAAGCCAAGCATAGAATTCAGGTCACCTGGCTTCTAGTGAGTGACTCTACTCCCTGATTTAAGTCATGCAACTCTAGAATAGATCATCCATCTCCTGATGTTCACACTCTTACCACTTATAGATCCTTTGTTTTCTTTTGAACAGGCCCACAGTACAGCCTCTCATTCTTCTTCCAATTCTGAAGATACAGAGATGTGATGAGAACAAGCAATAGCTTTGGCTGATAGCTGTTTCTGGGTATTTAATAGGAATCCTTTCCTAAGGAATGAGCTACCACCGGTTTACTGTCTCTGTTAGAGAAGAACTCCTCTGGAAACCAGTTTGTCAATGTGTGATTGTCTTCTGTTGTCATCTGTTTTAGGGGTGGCTACTGCAGATAGCTTATTTATGGTCAACTTAGGAAAAGTCAAGGCAGAAGCCAGATGCTTTTCATTTGATTTCTTTCAAGCTTCAACTTAACTACATTTCTCTGTATGCTGTTATCTCTTCTGTAGGTTCCTAGAGCACCAAAGATGATTTATAAATTTGTATGTGTGAGAACTGCTAATTAAAGTACCTGAGCAGATAAGCCTATAAAAATTATCCTTTGTAAGAATGTTGTTGTTGCTAAAATAAATGCCATTAAAAATGCCTTTTGAGTATGCTTAAATTTTGCCTGTTAGCTGATGTAACCTTAATAGTGCTTTTGTTTTTGGTAAACTTTTTATGCTTTAACCTTCATGTTGCCTCTAGAAACCCAAAACACAATAAAACTCAGAATAAGATCTTAGTAATAAAAAGAGACTTCCTGGTAATAAAATTCAGGATTTTCTTAAATTGCATATCTGAGTGCTCTACAAATTTTCCAACAGCTTCCTTTTACAGATGAAGAAATTGAGTCGTAGGATAGGAAAGTGACTTATTCCAGTTAACAGTTATTCATTGTTTTACCCCACAGCACGAGGGGCAGATGAAAAGAAAAAATGAGATAGCATCACTGACTTGAATTTAGAGTAATTCACTTTTAAATAATAAGTTGAAAGGAAATCAAGAAAAATGACATACTTTGAAGTCTCTCTTGGTAGACTCTAGTTCAGTTGCAGACCACTCCTTCCCCAGGACAGATAACCTCTTGGTTATTTTAAGGGGACAGGGGCTGGGGAGGAAGGGTGGGATGCCAATTCATATTAGATCACACAAGCATAACTTTTTAACCAAGCTATCCTTGATAAAATGATGCTAAGTCCAAAGTGTTAACAATCTCTGATTTTAATGATAGTCAACCTCAAGGGAACGTTATAACCTTCTCCATGTGATCCTTGACTTGAACAGAATCTCATGTGTTTGGCCCAGCTACCTTAGATCTCTCTCAGCCCAGAATTCCAGTGTATTCTCTCCCCTTAGTTTCTTGGCTCTGTCCAGTCCCACCACCCAGCATACTGCACCAGCCTCAAACCCAAACAGGGTGCTCTTGGCTGAGTACTAGCTTGAGTTACTTCTCTCTCTCATTTCTGTGATCATGAGTAGCTGATGCTACTCATGATTACAGTATCATCTGAGGAGGCAGGTGTAAGCTGGAGGTAGAATAGGCTACCACAACATTTTTTTGTTTAAAAAATGTTAGGCCCCGGTCCCCTCCATTTTTTCCCTCTTATATCCAAATTCTGACACCACTGGCCTGTAGCAGTCTATAATAGGCATGAGTTCAAGGTGTCATATGCTTCTCTGGTGCCTGTTTGTGGGCCAGATAGAGGAAGAGTATGCTGGAGAGAGCACTGACCAGGAAGATGACATCAAACCAACGGTGATAGAAGTTGAACTGTAGCTCTCCAAGGACCTCGGTGACTATGGTGCGGTACTCCAGAGGCATGCTCATTCGGATCAGCAGCACAGAGGAGACGAAGTACATGCCCTGCAAGTCAGATTAATCAAGAAGTCCCTCTGAATGTAGTGACAGACAAGTCCCAGGACACTGTTAAAATATTTAAAAGTATAGAGCATATTTCTGGCATTTTACAGCTGTGCACATAAAGCTAGTTCATTAAACTTACCATTATCTGTGCTAATAGCAGGACAATGACATTGGAGGACTTACTGCTGGATATGGCATAAAAGAACTGTCAAGAAAGGGAGGAGAGATGAATTTATATAGTACTGCTAGATTCCTGTGTCAAAAACATTAAGTAGTACAGTTAACATTTAATTGAAAATGTCTCTTCCATGCCACAATCCTGTATAGAACCATTCATATGATTAAGGCTATAAATAAGATATTTAAATAGACTGCCCCAAAAGGATCCAGTTATACTTTTCCCATATGGGTAAGTTGGTGGTTTCAGGTATTATAACATGAAAGGATTCCACCTTATCAGAAACTATGTGATACATATGATTTTAACATCATTATAAGTCATAAAAACAAATTACTCCAGGCCACTCCAAGCCCTTGAAATTGTTACTAGGCTCCTGAGCTCTTCCTAAAATTGTGCTAGATGCTTGGTGATCCCTTCTTCCCTCCCAGCCTCTTCTCTCCTTTCATTCAAACAATTCTTGGATTTTGAAATCCTTACCTCTTCTGACAGAGAGGATTTACCTTCCAGCTCCATGAAGCCTTCCTATGCTGATCAGAAAACAGCTGAACATTCTGCTTCTCCTACTTCCATATCCTCCTTACAAGCAACTCTCACAGTTATTCTTCTACCCTCAAATACTATCTCATTTATTCATTCCAAATACCTGCTCAGCACCTACCATGTGCCACGTTCTGTTCTAGATGCTGGTGGCATATCAGTGAATGAAACAGACTGTGACCTCATTCTATGACCTTTGGTAACTAACTGTACTTATCTGATTGGTGTATGATGTAAATACATCATCATCAACTCATATATTAGTTTAATTTTTTCTTTTACTCTGTTGTATGTCTTTTAAATATTTGCGACTGTTGTTTAAGATCTCAGAAGGCAGAAATGTTAATTAGGTAAAATCATCTCACAGTGCCACATGTAATTAAATTAGTACTTTAAAACTCTGTGATACAACCTACCTTGGTAAGAGTGATCAGCAGTCCTCTGATAGACGTGACAATGATTATTCCAACCAGAATGAAGGAAATGTGTTGGGACCAGAACTTCACCTGTCAACACAATAGGAAGGAAAAATATTTGTTAAATCTCTGTTCAGAGAGATGGGAAAGCTAAGAAGATGCATTCTTATCACTTACGTAGCTGTGAGAGGGAACTTCATTAGCAAGTAAGTGGCAGCGAAAATATGTACAGGAAGACTGCAGTGGATATCTTAACTAGCAGACTTAAAACTTAAGGCCAGAAGAAAGCAAGTGCAATGAAGTGATGAAAATAACTCTAATAACCAGAAGAAACACAAAGCTAATAACACAGCTTCAAGTGAAAAGCATGAATTAAAAGGAAACTAAATAGCAGCCTGATAATTTTAATACCTGAATGACAGTTCTCTGATCACCCAAAACTATAAGAAACTTTTCTTCTTATAATAAAAGAATATGTAGACATTCTCAGCTATAGTCTAGGAAATAGCTGACCTTCATCTGAATCACATGATGATACTTTCTTCTCCTCTTGGATTGCTTCAGAGTGAGAGGCAGCTGTGATACCCTGTGCTTGATTCAGGGCTGAAAAGCATCTGAGGGGGAGCTGCGTTGCTAACATCTAAGAGATGTTATTCAGAATTATGAAATGTGAAGTACGTATATAGATGAGTTATAGATGGAATACATATACACACACAGCAGCTAGCCTCAAAGCACTGATAAGGGCATTTCTAAAAACTCACCCCAGTAAAAAAGTGTAAAAGAGGAAAACACATGTGAATAAAGAGTGAAGCATACTTTACCGTATAATTTATACACTACTTGAAGGAAAGATGCCATGCTCCTTCACATGAAAAAGATACACTATTGATCTATCATCAAAAAAATGTGTGCTTTGAGCTGTTTCTCAAGGACTGGCGCTCAGTTTGCTCTGGTGTATTTTCATTTTATCCAGCTATGAGGGGCATGTCCAGCTGGGATGGCTGGCTGGGGGTAGCATGCAGTCTGTGGCCAGGATCATAGCACAGCTAAATGGCACTCATAGGGACTAAGAACATGACATTGGTCTTATTATCAAAGTGCTAATCAGCTAGAATCACTGGCTATATATATACCTGGAAAATATACTATTCTACAAATAAAGACATTAAACTTAAATTGGGACAAGAATGTGTTTAATAACAGTAGTATTATAAAACACGTAGAAAGATGATTAAAAAAACCTTTGTGCACAGGTGACAGTTAACACTTTTAGCTCAAAACCCACATGAATTAATTGATACAGTTAATTTTTTATAGCAGAAATCATTTCAGTTCTAACACGAAAACACTAATTAGTATTTAATTTTCTACCAGAGGAATCAAAGGTGAGTTATGTTTGAAGATGTCATCAAGTATCACAGAAAGGAGTATTTGAATATTTGTTACGGAGAAGCTGGTGAGTGGTAGCTGCTAGAGAAGAAGAGGAGGAACTACAGAGATAATCACTATCCATGACAATAATAATTGCCAGTTGTTACTTATGGTTTTATGCCCTTTATGAATTTGCCATAGGAATACACCAAAATATAGAGGAGAGTGAGAATAATGAAAGCAGAAGCAAGTACCTAGAATAAGGAGTTAGAATCTAAAGAATTGTTATTTAGAGCAGATAAAATAGAAAGAAACATAAGAAATAAGGATTTTGATACAACTCTTACATCAAATTGGATGCCCAGATAATTCACAGTGATCTCAATGCCTCTTGTGACTGGATCAGTTTTCCCAACTCGGTCAAAAACGATATTAATGGTTGCCTGCAGAGACACAGACCTTTACATTAGAGTATCTCAATAATCACCATTTAAAAAAATGATTCAAAATAATGAATTAATCACCAAATGTACCTTACAGGTAGATATTCCTAAAAATGCAATTCTACTCTCAATCTAAATCATATATAAGAAATCTATTTTGGCTATTCACACATAGGCAAACAAAAGTCCCTATCTACACTATCTTTCTTTTCTGTAGAGTCTAAAGGGGAATAAGGCTATGACATATACAAATTAATTTAATAGGATCCAGCAAGGAAACATTTTGGTAGACGAACTCAGGGTAAGAGAATCAAGGAATTCCAGGGTAATTCCCTGTGGTTATTTTCTGACAGCTCTAACAGCAATCACTAAAACAACAAAAATAGAGTTATAGCTGACAAGCCAACAAAGAAGATCAAATGGAATTACAAAAAATACCCAATTAATCCAAAAGAAGGAAGAAAAAAAGGAAAAAGGGGAAAAAAGAACACATGAGATGAATAAAAACATACAGCAACATGGTTGTTTTAAACTCAACCATATCAATAATCACATTAAATATAAATGGTCTAAACCAGGGGTTGGCAGACTCTGCCACTGTCATAAAACTGTAGCTACAGACAATATGTAGATAAATGGGCTTGGCTGTGTTCCAATAAAACTTTTAAAATAAAAGCACGTGGTGGCTGGATTTGGCCTGTGGGCTATAGATGGCTGACTCCTGGTCCAAATATGACAATTAAATGGCAGAGAGCACCAGATTAGATAAAAAAGCAAGTTGCTTACAAGAAACCCACTTTAAATATAAAGATACAAATAGGTTAAAAGTAAAAGTATGGAAAAAGATATATTATGCTAACGCTAATCAAAAGAAAGCTGGAATGTCTATATTAATATGAGACAAAGTAGATTTCATAGCAAAAAATAAAAGGGTCATTTCATAAGAATAAAAGAATCATTTCAACAAGGGGCACATAATGACCCTACATGACCTACATGAAGCAAAAAAGTGATAGAATTTAAAAAAAGGCAAATCCACAACAATAGGTGGAAATTTCAACACCCCTCTCTCAGTAATTAAGTAATCAGAAAATCAGTAAGAGTACAGAAAACTTTAACAATACTATCAACCAACTTGACCTAATTGACACTTGCAAGCCATTCCACCCAACAGGAGTAGAATACACATTCTATTCAAGTGTACATAGAACATTAACCATGGTTAGCCATATTCTGGGTCAGAAAACAAGTCTCAATAAATTTAAAAAGATTCAAAGTATATTCGCAGATCACATGAAATTAAATTAGAAAGCAGTTACAGAAAGATATTCAGATGATCCCCAAATATTTTATAACATACTTCTAACCCACAAGTCAAAGAAATCAAAAAGGAAATCAGAAAGTATTTTGAACTGAATGAAAATAAAAATAAACATCAAAAAAGTTGCATTTTGTGAGACGCAACTAAAATAGTGCTTAGCAAGAAATTTATAGCATTAAGACACCTATATTAAAAAAAAGGTTTCAAACCAATGATCTTAGCTTCCACTTTAAGAAATTAGAAAAAGAAGACCCCCCAAAAGCAGAAGAGAAATAATAGTAAAAACCAGAAAAACAACAGAGAAAAATCAATTAACCCAGATGCTGGTTCTTTCAAAAGTTCAATAAGATTGATAAACTTCTATCGAGACTGATCAGAAAAAAAGAGAAAAGACACACATTATCAATATCAAGAATTAGAGCGATATCAATTCACATCCACTAAAATTATTATAATTAAAAAGATAGATAATAAGTGTTGGAGAGGATGTGGAGAAATTGCAACCATCACACATTGCTGGCAGGAATGTAAAGTGGTACAGATGCTTTAGAAAACAGCCTGCTAGTTTGGCAGTTTATTAGAAGGTTAAACATATAGTTAGTGTATAACCCAGCAATTCTACCCCTACAGGTATCTACCTAAGAGAAATGAAACATCTGTCCACATAAAAACTTATACATGAATGCTCACAATAGCATTATTTACAGTGGACAAAAAGTGGAAACAACTCAAATGTCCATCAACTGATAAGTGGATAATTTAAATTAATGTGGTATATCCATATAAGGAAATAAATATTACTCAGTCATAAAAAGGAATGAAGTACTGATAGAGGCTACCACATAGATGAACATTGAAAACATTTTGTGAAGAAGCCAATCACAAAAGATCACATTGTATGATTCCATTTACATGAAATGTCCAGAATAGGGAAATTTATAGAGACAGAAAGTATCAATAGATTAGTGGCTGCCTGAGGCTGGGGGAGAAATAGGGAATGACTGCTAGTGAGTATGGGATTTCTTTTTGGGGTGATAAAAATTGATTGTGTTGATGGTTACACACTTTGTGAATATTAAAAACCATTGAATTGTACACTAAATGGGTGAATTGTATTGCATGTGAATTATATCTCAATAAAGCTGTTAAATAAAAAGAGAATGAGAGGTGACATCATTACAGACTTTATAAATATTAAAAGGATAATAAGAGAATACTATGAACAATCTTATGCCAATAAATTTGACAACTTTAATAAAAATGGATAAATTCTTTGTAAGACACAAGTACAAAAGTTCACTCAAGAAGAAATAGATAACCCTAAATAAACTTTATAAATATTAAAGAAATTATATTTGTAGTTAAAAAACTCTCTGCAAAGAAAACTCCAGGTCTAGATGGCTGATGAAATCCACCAAACATTTAAGAAAGAAATAACAATTCCACGCAAACTCTTCTGCTAATTAGAAGAGAAAGAAATACTTCTCAACTTATTCTCTAAGGTTAGACACCTACACCAAAGACATTAACAAGAAAACTACATTCTGGTATTCCTCATAAACATAGATGCACAAATTCTTAACAAAATTTTAGTAAATTAAATCTAACAAAATATAAAAAGGATAATACATCATGGCCAAGTAAAATTTACTGCAGGAATGCAAGGTCAGTTTAATATTCAAAAAGTAATGTAACACTATATTAGCAGACTAAAAAAGAAAAACCATATGATCATCTCAATAGATGCAGAAAAGCACCTGACAAAATCAAACATGCTTTCATGATTAAAAACACTCAAGAAACTATGAATAAAAGAAAATTCCTCAGCCTGATAAAGGGCACCTAGGAAAAACCAACAGCTAACATCATACTTAATGGTGTAAGACTGGATGCTTTCCCCCTAAGATCAGGATGACTGCTCTATTTCACTCTGTAACTGGAGGCTTTGGTCAGTGCAGTAAGGCTGGGGGAGGAGGATCAGAAGAAAGGTAGGATGGAATTGTTTATGTAGAAAAATCCTACGAAATTTATAAAAAGCTTCTAGAAATAATAAGGGAGTTTAGCGAGGTTGCAGAATATAAGATCAATATACAAGAATCAATTGTATATCTATATACTAGTAACACTTGGAAATTAAAATTATAAAAACATTTTCATTTATAATAGCATCAAAAAATTAAATACTTAAGAGATAAGTCTGATGAAAGTTTTGTACACTAAAAACTATAAGGGCTTCCCTGGTGGTGCAGTGGTTGAGAATCCGCCTGCCAACTCAGGGGACACGGGTTCAAGTCCTGGCCCGGGAAGATCCCACATGCCGCGGAGCAGCCGGGCCCGTTCGCCACAACTACAGACCCTGCGCTCTAGAGCCCACGAGCCACAACTACTGAAGCCCGCGGGCCTGGATCCCATGCTCTGCAACAGGGGAGGCCACTGCAGTGAGAGGCCTGCGCACTGCAACAAGGAGTGGCCCCTGCTTGCCCCAACTAGAGAAAACCCGTGTGCAGCAACGAAGACACAATGCAGCCAAAAATAAATAAATAAAATAAAATAAAAAAAGAGTAATAAAAACTATAAAACACTGTTGAGAGAAACTAAAGAAGATCTAAATAAATGAAGAGTTGTACCATGCTCATGAATTGGAAAACTCATTGATCAAGACAGTGTGGTATGGGCAGAAGTAAATATATAAGATACATATAAATCTCAATAGAAAAAAAGAGAGTACAGAAACAGACCCACACACATATGGTCAATTAGTTTTTGACAAAATTGCAAAATCACCTCAATGGAGAAAGGATACTCTTTTCAACAAATGGTGCTAGAACAATTGGCTATCTATATGAAAAAAATGAACTTGGATTCATACTCCAATATCATATTAGAAAATTAACTCAAGATGGATCATAGACCTAAATGTAAAACCTAAAACTATAAAATTTCTAGAAGAAAACATAAGAAAAAAATCTTCGTGACAAATCTTTAGACAAATATTTCTTTTTTTTTTTTTTTTTTTTGCGGTATGCGGGCCTCTCACTGTTGCGGCCTCTCCTGTTGCGGAGCACAGGCTCCAGACGCGCAGGCTCAGCGGCCATGGCTCACGGGCCCAGCCGCTCCGCGGCATGTGGGATCTTCCCGGACCGGACACAAACCCGTGTCCCCTGCATCGGCAGGCAGACTCTCAACCACTGCACCACCGGGGAAGCCCTAGACAAAGATTTCTTAGATACAACACCAAAAGCATAATCCATAGTAGGAAAAAAAAGATAAATAGGACTTCATCAAAGTGAAGAATTTCTGGTTTTCGAAAGATACTGCTAAGAGAATGAAAAGCCAAGCCACTGACTGGGAGAAAATATCTGAAAATCACATATTTGATAAAAGGCTTCCAGACTATATTGAAAAACTCTCAAACCCAATAAAAAGAAAACAACCTAATTAAAAAATTGGCAAAAAAATTTGAATAGATACATTGCCAGAGAGGATATACAGGTGGCAAAAAGGCACATAAAAAGTTGTTCAACCTCATTAGACATTAGGAAAATGCAAATTAAAATGATTCAATACCACCTCATACTTATTAAAACATCTAATGTTGGTGAGGATGTGGAATAACTGAAACCCTCAAACACTGCAGGTGGGAATATAAAATGGTGCAACCTCCTTGGAAAAGTTTGGCTGTTTCTTCAAAAGTCAAACATACATCTGCCATATGATCCAGCCATTCTACACTTAAATGCTTTCTCCCAAGAGAAAAGAGAGCATATGTCCAAATACAGACTTGTACATAAATGTTCACAGCAGCTTTATTGTAACATCCCCAAATTGAAAACAAACAAATATCGATCAGCAGGCGAACAGATAAACAAATTGTGGCACATCCATACAATGGAACACTACTCATCAATAAAAAGGAATAGAGGGCTTCCCTGGTGGCGCAGTGGTTGAGAGTCCGCCTGCCGATGCAGGGGACACGGGTTCGTGCCCCAGTCCGGGAAGATCCCACATGCCACGGAGCGGCTGGGCCCATGAGCCATGGCCGCTAAGCCTGTGCATCTGGAGCCTGTGCTCCGCAACGGCAGAGGCCCCAACAGTGAGAGGCCCGCGTACCGCAAAAAAAAAAAAAAAAAAAAAAAAAAAAGTAATAGAGAGGCATTACAAAGGGGCCTGAGGAAACTTTTGGAAGTGATGATGGATGTGTTCTCTATCCTGATTGTGGTGATGACTGTTGCACAGGTATATATATATATATATATATATATATATATATATATATATATATATATATATAAAAATTTACCAAATTGTATACTTTAAATATGTACAGTTTGTTGAATGTCAATTACATCTCAATAAAGCTGTTAAAAATGTTATGCTCTCCTAAAGGCTGCATCTCAGGAAAAGCCTTTAGTAGCTTAGTTAATTGAATACACTATCTTCATTTATCCTCTCCCACTGAATGAATCAAGATTTAAAAATGTCATCTGAATGGGTATTAGCATCAATTTATTATAACATTAGATCTGTTAAATCCAGAATCCTCCATTCATCTACACTGATCAAAATTAACTAACAAGCTGACAAAGCTCCTCTTTGTGCAAGCACAGCCCCAGTGGGAAAGTCACCGAACTAGAACGTCAAATCAGCCTTTTCTATAATCACACTGAAATCCATTAATACCTGCAGATGAATCACAAGTAAAGACAAATAATGCAGTACATAAAATGCACATAAAGAATAGAGCGTTAAGGGAGAGCCACAAAAGAATAAGAGCTGTAAGCACAGAAGATGAATTTATCTGTAGAAATATGTTTTAGAATTTACTTTTTTGGGTATATACAGATTATTAAAAAGGACAGGTGGTTTCTATTCTGAGCTGAAGGTAGGAATTGCGTTATATACAATCACGTACTCATGCGTAATATGGAAAGCAGGGTGTAAAATAAGAAACTTCAATATTCACTCTTCATATATTTCATAATCTAAGAACTTATTCATGATTTCTGACAGAAGAAAAATGCAACCTCCCTCTTCTAGGTGACCCAAAAAGGAGAGGATGAAAAAATGAGGCTCAAAGATGTGAAAGATCACATTTTCTATTGACTCAACTGGATTTGGAGTTTAGTTCAATGCCTCAACCGAACTCAGTTTTCTCTCTCTGCCATTACCAGGGAAAATCACCTAAATCGTGACAATTAAAAATAAAATACTTACCATGAAAATTTTCCAAACACAGTAAATAGAGAAAAAGTAACCCAGAAAATTAAAATATTTCCCCTTGAAAGTTTTGGAGTATTCTATTCTCTCCTGAGGGAAAACAAACACAAAACATGGTTAGTCTCAGCAAAATTACATTTATATTCCACAAAATTCCTGCCTCTATGAATCACTGTTCAGGCTAAGAATTAAAACCACACATGATAATAATATTAAAATAACAGTAATAGTAATAGTGGGAAAAATTTATTGAATGATTACTTTAAGCCAGAAATTAGGATAAACACCTTACATGCATTATCTACTTTAATCTTCATAACAACTCTTATGAGATCTGTTCTCTTTAATTTTACAGATGAGAAAACAGAGGCTTAGAGAGGTTAAATAACTTGCTTAAGGTTGCAGAGCTAGTGAGTAAGGGAAGTTAGGCTCAGGTCTATCTGTCTTCAAAGCCTATGTTCACCTCTATCCTACATGGCTATTCCTGTGAAGTAATCCTCAAAAAGGAGTAAAATAGTTTGAACAACCTTAACTAATAGATTTTGCATATTTAAATTACATTGCATTTTAGGTGTACAAAGGAAAGTTACTTCTTGTAGTTAGGTCCCTTCTTGATCTGGATCCTTTAAAATAGGGCTAGACCATGGCAGATGGGTGTCTTACTGCTCTTACACTATTATTAACTTGCAAGAGAACAAAAAACAGAGGAGTTACCATAGGAGCTACCCTCTTGATCCTGGATCATCAGTAGGAAGTGGTGTGTGCCACCTTCCTAGATGACTAAAAGCCTCTTCTGACTATCCCACTAATTTCTATTTTTGAGAGTGTTCCATTAAGGGTTTTGCTACTGGTAGGAGCAATGTCACAAAGAGTGCAGCCATCAGTGCTTCGTGGCTGATATTGAAGTTATGAGGTGCCTCTTACATGGCTTGGCCATAGAGGATGCTAAAAAGCTATTTAGTCTTGTTCTCTCTTCTATCATATTAGTAAAAACCACACTTCAGGTTCCTTGCTCTGTACCTTGGTAGCATATAGATCAGCCGTTTCCAGAAAAAGCTGTCTGCTTAGTTCTTCCAAAGCATCCACTTCCTGTTGAATAAGAGTAAGATCTGGCACAAAATGGGCATCAAGGTTTAAATCACATAGAAGTTTCAAGGAACAGCAATAAAGAAAGCATATGCTTTTGGTTTCTTCTACAGTGGGTCCTAGGAACTGCCCATAGTTTCAATTTCCTGCTTATAGCCAGCAGTACTACTTTAGAACAATTTTTCCAACCTCAGACACAGGTGTATAAAAGCTTTTCCATCAAGAGCGTCACCACCAAACACCTACCACTCAGTTTCTCACTAGCTCAAGTGGCTCAGAGAGATGGTTCTGTTTATTTTTGCTTTATCTAGTTAGATTAAGTCAAATGTAATCTTTGGAATCTCAAAAGGTTACATAGTAAGAAAAACACCTATAATATAGCAAAGTTTTCTCCTGAAATATCTGAATAAATACAAAGTTACATAGTAAGAAAAACACCTATAATATAGCAAAGTTTTCTCCTGAAATATCTGAATAAATACAATGTTAGGGAAGGGAACTAATGTTTACTGAGTTCTAATACAGGCTGGGATTTATAGACATTACCTTCTTTAGTTCTTTACGATATTATCTTCTATTATTTACAACAATCCCATGAGATAGGTGTTATTATCCATTTTGCAGATAAGGAAAGTAAAGCTCAGAGAGTCAAATAACTTGCTCAAAGTCACACAGCTGATAGGCATGGAAGCAAAGTCAGATCTGCCTTACTCCAAGGCCTGCTCTTTCCATTACGCTATGCCACTTTCGAAGAACTCAGTGAGGTCGTGTGATTATCCTCTCCATTTAGGAAAGGACTCAGAGATCTTAAATAATCCCGATACTTCTTTGACTTGACTTAGTGTTGCTAAGATAGCTTAAACCTAAACTTTGGCTTTTATGAATTTTTAAGTAATAAAAATAGTAAAGACAGCCCTTTCTAAAACAGAAGCATTGGCTTTAATCCAAATCCTCCCTCCTCTCTGTGAGTTTTCCACTATTACCCAAATCAGCAAATGCCCTTCAGCTCCTTCCTCAGTACTGGCTGCTGTTGGCATGGTCCGGGCCACTGAATAATGTGGTTTAATGAGTTACACGTTTGGCTCTTCCATGATTAGGCAGTAAGCTCCTTGAGGAGAGAGGCTATCCTCTGCTCATCATTTTATCCCTTAGCACTCTGCTGGAAATAGGAGATGAGAAATGAATTTAAAGTCATCTTTTTTTTCTCTCTCCTGTGGTCATCCTGCTTTTTTTTCTTTTTCTTTTTCCAATTCTTACCTGCATTTCACACCAGAAAGATATATCATAATTTATAGCAAGAATAGGTTACATTCTTTTTCTCCAATTGAGGCACAGGGGAATCTGTTCTTCCTCAGGCCAGAGAATGAAGCAGGAATATGCTATTTTACCTCTAGTCCCCCACCCCAAATTCCAGCTTAATAACCTGGTAGCCACAAAGACATCTGGTTACTCAATTTGGGAATCAGTTTAACACTGCAACCAGCTGGGCCAAGACAAGTCCATTATCCCAATCTCCTTGATTCTTTAAACCAAAAAGTCACTGGAGATACAGAGCTGCTTAAAATTTGTTTGTTTCTAAAACTGACTGCTTTAGAAATGGGCCCTTACAATCTCATATACAAACCATCCATCTGGGGGAGGCATTGTTTTGTGGTGGTGTTTCAGAGGTGGGAAATACAATAGTGTAGTGGAAAGAACTGAGGAGACCACAGTTCTGGTCTTATCTTTGCCACAAGCCACTGTGTGACAACTTCTCTGGGTCTATTTTCTCATCTGTAAAATGGAAAGACTGACATGTTAGGACCCCTTCAGTTCAAAGACAATGGTTTTATTATTTTATGATCTTCTATGGCTGTTGGGAAGATGACTGTACACATTGTATTTCCTAAGCCCAGCCCTGGCCAGCTGAACTCTGTTGCAGTCAGGTATCTTAGAAGAGAATATCCAAATACTATTTTTTCTTCTGCCCTTGGTCCAGAGTTGAGAAAAAGAATCAAGCAGAGGGATAAAGGATACTTTCACTTCCTGGTGCTGAAGTGGTAACACTCTTTATCATTCCCCAGAATCCTGATGGTTTGTTATGCACCTCCCCCTTCTGGAACATAGTCCTCCGTGTCATTGCCATCCTGAAATAAAATATAAAACCTCAGCAAGGAAGCATGGACCCTTGTACTCCATTCTCATCTGCTTTCCAGTCTCATAACTGCTCCTTTCATTTGCTGAGCTGTTCAGGGAAGGATTCAAATTCTGGAGTCCCACTTTTCCACCGCTTACAACTGAGGGAAAAGCATACACTCCCAGAAGGAATGTGGAATAGGTGAAGGAGCACAGAATTGGAGTAGGCAATAAATTTGAGGACTGCCTCTACAACTTGGAAACTGTGAGACCTTAGAGTTTTCATTTCCTCATCTCTGGATGATTGTGAAGATCAATGAAATAATATATTTAATTATTACCATTATCATTTAAAAACAAAATAAAACAATAGCTAACATGCCTAGCTAAAGGATCAGGTACAGGGCAGGAACTCAATAAATGTTTTTTTCTTTCCTTTTTAAAAGCAGACAAAAGAAAAACAAACAAACAAACAAAAACCTCGGAAAATCACATAAACCTGGCCTCTTCTAAAACACCATTCTCCCTTTAATGACAGTCTCCCCCTACTACCGAATAAATCAATGGAAAACTTGTCCTTCCTCTTGTCCTGTCAGTCTGTGGAAGGACCTACCGCCTCAGTGGTGGCTGCTGGCATGTTCCAGCCCACCACATAGAATAGGGTCCTTGTGAGGAAAAATAGAGCATTTGTGCATAAATGGCTTCTTGAAGAGTACAATAGGCCAAGGCCTACAGGCTTAAAGTAAACCAGAATGAGTCTAATAAAAAGAGTTGTAGAACTAAAGAAAACTTTAACTCAAGGTTAACCTCAAAAGGATGACAAGAGATAGAAGTGGTAAGGATAAAGAAGCAGCATTGGTATTCATGGTTAGGACCAATACAAATGGAACCAATGGTACCAAATACCAAATGGTATTTTTGTGGGCTAAATTCTTTAAGCCATTGGCTAAAATGATATTAACAATAAAGAATATTAAGTGTGTTAGCCACACTGACTTAATTGTTTCCTCCTTAAAATGACCTTTACCGCGATACTGAGTAAATGGAATATAGCTCCCAAGTTGTATTAGCTCCTTCTGCGTTTTCCTTTAATTACGCATGTGCACCGTAACTCAGCATTATTGGAAGATGTAGAACAGCCAAGAAGAGGCTCAGACCTAGGGAGATTTTGACTTGGCGAGACTCATAAGTCTTAGTTTTCCTATTTTCATAGTTGGGAAAGCTGGAGCAAAAGGGAAGAGGTTCTATCCCACTCATTTACATCAACCTACCATGCTGAATTAAAGGAAGGCAGAGGGAGATAGGGCGCACAGAAGCGCATTTCTGTTGTCCTTAGTTTCAATGTCTATAATACAATAAACATAATGACTGGCTGTGGAGTGGAACCTCTTGAACATGTAAAGATGACAGACACTGCATTGTGGCCCCACAACAGGCAAAGAGGTAATCACTAGAAGAAGTATGTACTTGGTAGCAGTTTGCACGTAAAGAAGCTGAAAAATGTCTACTATGGTTTAAATACTCCATTCTACCGTTTTCTGGTATCCATCGCTTCTGGTTGGAAGTCAGCAATTACTTTTTTAATTAAACATTTTCTTTTGAGATAACTGTAAATCCACATGGGGTTATAAAAAAAATACAGAGATACCATGTACCCTTTACCCACCTTTCCCCAATGGAAATCTTGTGGGTACAATATCACAACCAGGATACTGACACTTATAGAGTCAAAATACAGAACATTTCCATTACTACAAGGATTCCTCATGTTGCCCTTGTATAGCCCACTTCCCTCCTCCCACCCCCAGGTCTTCTTTAACCCCTGGCAACCACGAATCTGTTTCCACTTCCATTTTGTCATTAAAAAAATGTTATATAAATAGAATCATACCGTATGCACCCTTTGTGAATTGGCTTTTTTACTCAGCATAATTTTCTGGAGATTCATACAGGTTGTTGCATCTATCAGTAGTTCATAACTTCTTATCACTCAGCAGTATTCTGTGGTATGGATAAACCACACTTTAACTATTTATCCATTAAAGGATATCTGGATTATTTCCATTTCTGGCTAATATGAATAAAACTGCTATAAACATTAAGGCACAAATTTTTGTGTGAAGATAAGTCTTCATTCCTCTGGAAAAAGTACCCAGGAGTGCAACTGCTATGTTGTGTAATAGTTGCATGTTTAGTTTTTTTAAGAAACTGCTAAACTGTGTTCCAGAGTTACTATACTATTCCACATTCTAACCAGCAATGTATGAGTGATCCAGTTTCTCTGCATCCTTACTAGCATTTGTTGTTGTCACTAATTTTTATTTTAGTCATTCTAATAGGTATGTAGTAATAGCTCATAGTTTTAATTGCATTTCTCTAACGGCTAATGATGTTAAAAAGCCTTTTCATGTGCTTAATTGCCATTTATACAACGTGTACAGTGAG
The DNA here is from genome assembly GCF_039906515.1 of Pseudorca crassidens. Classification (NCBI taxonomy): domain Eukaryota; kingdom Metazoa; phylum Chordata; class Mammalia; order Artiodactyla; family Delphinidae; genus Pseudorca; species Pseudorca crassidens. Next base: position 106,766,289 of record NC_090297.1, on the reverse strand, counting down.
TGTCTGTGCAGGTCTTTTGCCCAACTTCTAACTGGACTGTTTTTTTTTTTTTCTCTAACTTGTGAAAGTTAGTTCTTTCTCAGATATGTGGTTTGCAAATACTCTCTCCCAGTCTGTAATTTTTCTTTTCATCCTCTTAGCAGGGTTTTTCACAGAGTGAAATTTTTTCATTTTGATGAAGTCCAATTTATCAATTTTTCCTTTTATAAATTGTGCTTTTGGTGCCAAGTCTAAGAACTCTTGTGTAGCCCTAGATTTCAAATATTTCTCCTATTTTCTACCAAGTTTTATAGTTTTACATTTTGAATTAATTTTTGTATAAGGTGTGAGACTTACACTGAGATTCATTTTAAAAAAATCTATGGATGTCCAATTGTTCAAGCACCATTTGTTGAAAAGGCTATCTTTCCTCCACTGAATTGATTTTGCAAATTTGTAAACAAATTAGTTGGGCATTTTTCTGTTGGTCTGAGTCCTCTATTCTGCTCCATTGGTCTATGTGTCTATACCTCTGCCAATATAATCCTTGATTATAGCTGTATAATAAGTTTTGAAATCAGATAGACTGATACTGTTCATTTTACTTTTTCAAAATTGTTTTAGCTATTTTGAAAAAGTGTCTAGTACTTTTGTGTCTCCATATAAACTTTAGAATAATTTTGTGTGTATCTACAAAAAATCTTGCTGGGATTTTGAAATGCCTTACATTAAACGTGTACATCAATGTGGGAAGAATTAACATCTTTACTACGTTGAGTCTTCCAATCTATTAAACATGGTATGTTTCTCTATTTAGACCTTTGATTTCTTTCATCGGCACTTCATAGTTTTCAGCATATAAGTCCTGTACGTGTTGTGTTAGATTTATACCTAAGTATTTCTTTTTTTTTGAGTGACTGTAATTTGTACTGTATTTTTAATTTCTAGTAATATAAAAATACAATTAATTTTTGTATGTTTACTTTGTATTCTACAACCTTGTTCAGCAACCATTACTTTTTTTGTTGTTCCCCTATATTTATCATTTTTCTCTTGATGCTTTCAAGATTTTTTCTTTATCTTTTAGCAATTTGACTATATAAACCTAGGTGTAGTTTTGTGGTTCCCCTACTTAAGCCTCTTAGATCTGTAAATTAATGTTTTCCACCAAATTTGGAAGGCTTTTGGCCATTATTTTTTCAACTACTTTTTTGGCCCCTTTCTCCTTCTTCTAGGACTCCAACTACAAGTATTTAGACTGCTTGATATTGCTTCATCCTGAGATTTTGTTCAGTTTTCTTCCATCTTTGATTTCTCTATTCTTCAGACTGAATAATTTCTATTGATCTGCCTTCAAGTTCACTGATTCTTTCTTCTGCCATCTCAATTCTGCTAAGTCTACATAGTAAACTTTTCATTTCAGTTACTGTAGTTTTCAGGTTTGAATTTTCTTTTGTTTCTTTTTTAAAATATAGTTTCTATTTCTCTTTTGAGACTCCTTTTCTGTTCACTAATTAATATTATGCTTCCTTCATTTCTTTGAATGTATTTATAATAGCTGTTTTCAAGTCTGTTTGCTAAATCTGTTATCTCGGCCCCCCTGGAGTTGTGTCTATTAGTTGCTTTTTATCTTGAATATGGGTTGCACAGTTCTGTTTCTTTGTATGTCTAGTAAGTTCTGATTGAAAACTTGACATTGTAGATATTATGTTTTAGTGGCTTTGGAATCTGTTTTATTTTTCTGAGGACTGCTCTTTTTTTGTTCTAGTAAGCAGTTAATTTACCTGGACTCGAAATGTGAAACTGTCATACTTACTGTGTGCAGTAACTAACGTTTCTGCTCAGCTTTTCAACTCTTAGCAGCTCTTTCTTTAGCCTGACTCTCTGGTGGTTTCCTCTGAGCCTGAGCAGGTTAGTGGTCAACAAAGAATTTGGGCAGATTTTATAATCAGATTTTAGGCCTTGCTTACCCTCTCTGTGGTCCCTTTGTTTCTAGGGATTCCTCCTAAATTTCTAATTGCTTTGCCAGTCCTGAGTTGTACCTTCTGACACCTCAAGCCAAGTAAGAATTTCACTTTCTGTCATCCAACTTGTCTAACTTACATACCTGTCACTTTCTGTCATCCAACAATGTCTAACTTACATACTGTTCAGACAATGCACTCAGTCAAAGACACAACAAACTTGCAAATCTCATTAAGAGGCAATGCTGTCTTTCAAGGGTAGACCCCTTTCTAGTTTCCGCCTACTTCTCAGCTCTCTGGTATTTCCTCTACACATGCATAGTTTAGTGATGAGGCAGGGATTTGGGCAGAGTTTATATGTAGATTGTAGATCTCAGTCCTTCTGAATCTCTCTTGCTTTCAAAATTTTCCCTTTAAATTTTCCAGTTACTCTGCTGATTTGAACTCTATCAATCTGTATACTTGAGTGGGCAGTGGTTGAAGAGCACTCCGAGGCAAGAAAACCACAAACATGCAGTTACCTGACACTCTTCAAATTTCTACCTGTCTCTGTTCATTTTCCATTGCCTTTGAATATTTGTTTTTAACAATTTTTCCTGTTTCTAATTCAAGGGTAGGGATAAGGTTTTTCCTCATAGTAATAGCTTGCATTAACTTTTACATACTCTATGTACTCTAGGTTTTTTGTTTTTGTATGTCATAAGCTGTGTGAAAAAGTATAAATTCAGAATTTGTGGGTTGAAAGGGATCCTAGAGACCCTTTAGTTAACCCCACCATTTTACAAATGAGAAAACTGAGATAGTTTAGTATTTGCTCAAGATGACTTAACAAGTTTCTTGTAAAGTGATTGTCTAGTTCAAGTTCTTTTCCTTATACCATGGTGTGTAGTTGCATAACTGTATTTTTTATCTTCTACAAAACTACAATTTCAAAACTAATATTGTTTGTGAAAAAAGACTGTACTTCAGTTATATCATAGATCTCAAAACAAAAGCTTTAAAATCTAAGTCAACAGAAAAATAAAACAAAATAACAGGTCACTTAATTCTCTCAAACTGAAAAAAGCTGAAAGGCTTTGATCACTAACTCAGCATATTTATACTACCTGAACTAGGTTTTTGATGAATATTTTCCAAATACTATAAACCTTATCCTCTATTCAGTGTTCCAAGTGAGAAGACAGTATGCCTCTTTCCTGCCCCCATTTTCAACCATTAACTTTTCTGTACATAACAGATACTATTTTTCGTGTATGTCATCTCACTAGGGCCCTCTGCTGTTAAATTGAAAGATGTTTTCTGGTCACTACTCTTCTGCAGCTATGAGTGTTTCTGGAAACATTTTTTCAATATTTTGGTAAATAGCAAGGACATTGTATGAACCTCAAAGGTCGCAGTGTTGTCATGTTAGCTGTCTATCTGCCCTGTTAGCTCCACTGGGTAAAGAACTGTGATAATTAGGTTAAGTTGGGAGGCTGATTCTTCTGAGAGCCACTCAAATTAGTAAGACCTACGGCAGGACCACAAACCATCCCAGACCCTGACTTAACAAGGTCTATAGGGGTACATGTATAGATCAGAGCCAATTCCTCAGCATGACTAGTGATGAAATGGCTTAAAAGTGCACATCCACAATGACATGGGTCATGACTTTGTATTCATCTCTCTATATAAATAAAATAAATATAGTACAAGGGAGAATGATCATGGGAATCAAAATAGTATGTTCCTATACAAGTATCTTTTAATATTGAACAATGTTGCTCTTGTTGTTATATTCTAAACATCTACATTCATATTCATTCATGTAAAATAAACTGTAGAGCATGAATGTGAACAAAACATATATAAGTAAACAAATGTATACACATGTGTATCTACTTCCACTCCCTTAGTAAAGATGTATACAAATGGAGATAAATAATTAGTTGGTGAATCTGGACCTCTTTATCATTCTAATGTCTATTGTTATCTCTTATATTAAGTCTTCTTTGACTTGATTATGTATCTTACTACAGTAAAGTGTTGAAAGAAGAAACATGAAATGGAAAAACTCATGCAATTTAAAACTTCTATGACATCATTTTTATATGAGTACTAATAACTCTAATAAAAACAGTAGACCAATAAGCTTCATGAAGGTAGGAACTGATTACCTCGTTCATCATTCTATCTCTATGTAGTATTCAGCATTTAGTACAGTGCCTCGCATAAAGTAGGCTTTCTATATAATTATTAAGTGAATGACTATATGAATGAATAAATAAAGGTAAAGTATTAAAACCAAATGATTCTCCTGCTGAGATTATTAATAAGTTAGATAGTTTTCCTTGGCTATGTATAGTTCACTGTTCTAAGAACTCTACATGTTAGTCAACTCATTATTATTATTTCCATTTTACAGATAAGGAAACCAAGACATAAAGAAATAAAGCAACTAGCTCAAAGTCACACTGTGAGTTGTAGGCCAAAGATTCAGATTCAGATAGTATGAATCTAGAGCCTATGCTTCTACCCGCTGTGATACAGATTTCTAGAAATGTCACCTCAAAAACATACACTTTAAAAGTAGTTTTTAAATAATAAAAACAACAACAATAGCCGGAAGACTTGAAGGATTTTTTAAAGTAGTTGGAGAAAGGGAAGTTGAAATAAGGCATGAAAAAGTTTGTAAAAATGCAGCACAATAGACTTTTAAAACATCCAGTGTAGAATACCCTCAAATATAAAAGTTATTCTAAAATTTATCTCAAGAGAATTTATCTAAAGTTAGGAACTAAGGTTGAATTTGAAAATTTTCTTTCACATAAGATTAGACACTAAGTCTTTGATGGTTCCCTAACTTAAAAATGAAATGAGATGAAATTCCCTGTTAGCACCAATTCATGTCAAATTTCCTTGTTGAGAAATTCTAACAGCATTAATGTGCTGATATCTTACCTTTTCTTTTTGCTTATGATCATATCCATGGTTTGGAGTAGTCGCCGTTCCAGGGCTACAATATCTGTGTCAGTCACATTCCTATAATAAGCACAAGCTGTTAGCAAAGTTTTGGGTTCCATCCCTGGGCATAATACAAGGCAGCTGGAGAAACACATAAACCTCAATTGTTACCCTATAATTCAAGGAACTGTATTTTTTCTGAGGAATATTAAAATAACTATAATAAGCAAAAATGTTTTTGTTGTCATTTTTTAATAGCTAATTCTTCTGGGGCCTCAGGGAAGTGGAAGGTAACTAGCTCTCTTATAGACTTGCTTAACTTTGATCCAGTGACATTTAGGATATACGTGTATACACAGTTTTAACTTGGCATTGTCATCTACTGTTCTACTTTTGGGAGGAACTGATTTGCTGAAGTTGAGACTAGCTCACATTGCTGTCCACTAAAAATGTGTCTTTAAAAAGTGGGGGTGAAAAGGGGGTGGAGAAGGTCAGATTGAAATTGCCATTTTAAAAATAAATAAATGTAGGACAAATAACAAGGGCAAGCAATATAAGTGATAAGATTTATTTGAAAGATTCCTAGGTCAATGCCCATGAGGACAGAGAAGAGTAAAAAGGCAGTGTCATAGATCTAATATTTAAGTATTAATGATGGTGGCACGATATGACATATGTATTCAATAAGTAATGGGAAAAAAGAAGAGACAAAACTCTTGTTACCTGAGGAAGTAGGACAGGTAAGTGTATGGGCAGTTGACAGCACCAAATCCAGAAAGAAGAGCCATGAGAGTCACCCCAATCACACCTACCCGGCTGATGAGTTGTTCTATGGACAAGATCCCTAAAAATATCAAAGCACATTAATGCCAGGTGATACAGGTAAAACGGCTTTCACCTGCACAGCAGAAGGAACCATCACTGAAAACAGCAACCATTACTCTTAGCTAACTTACATAAGCTAAATTTTAATTATTAATATGTAGATTTTTCTCTAATAAATATGTCTATTGATTTTCTTCTTATCTCAAATGCTTCCAGAATCATTCTATTCTTGGGTAATGGTAATAGTAAAATAATAATAATAACAACAGTTATAAGTAACACTTATTGTCTATTTATTCAAGGTAGTGTGAACTCTAACAAAGTAAGGTAGTACTTTTAGTAAAAGGTTTGGCAAAAAAATTAGGAAAGCAAATCTGCTGGAAAAGTATAAATAGCAGATACTACTTCTTACTATAGTTAACTTCAATCTATACATTTTCCCCTAATGTCATAAGCTCTTTACCTACCTTTGTCTTATTCATTTTTGCCATCAATACACACATAATGCATCTAATAAATGGGCTGAATTTATAGAATGAGTAATTCAAATGTAAGTACGTGAGTTTTTGATACTCAGTTGTATTCTAATTATCAACTGTTTCCTATTATTTGAGAAGGCTGAAAATCAACTTGGTAGTTAAAATAAATGCTATTGTTGATGTATTGGGGATACATGAGAGAAAGCAATGCTAAGAATAACTCAGGAAGTTTAGTGTCACAGGAAAAAACTAGTTTAGGTTTGTTTTCACTTCCTATTTCTAGGATAGAATCACTTCAGCCAACCACTCCTAAGGCCTAATGCCAGAGCTGCCGTTCAGGAATTCTACTAGCTTTGAAGCTGAACTTCCAATATTTGAGTCCTCTTGTGCCTGTATTTCCACTACACCATTTTAGAGGTCATTATGACTGCTGGTCTCTAATCTTTTGCCTCCTCCAAGCTTCCATTTCCTTCTTTGCTGAGCTTGGACTCCAAGCTTGTTTGCTTTAACTTCTCTCTCCAGGACTTTCAGTCCTCTACTCTTCTCCTGAAGCACTGATCCTGCAAACTCCCAACTCTGGATCAGTCTAACACTCTGCCTTCCCTGTGCCCATGACTGAGCTGCCCCAAACTGCTAGAATGCATACTGACACTGATGCCATTACAGGTGTATGGTCTCCAGTCTTAACAGAAATCACACACTACTAAGGAATCCTTTTCTCGCCCTTGGTCAGCCATTTCTCCCCCTACCCCTCAGCAGATACTCTTTAACTCATTTTTCCAATCTGTTCTTTTTAGCTAATGTGCTTATTATATAAGAAAGAAGTTATTAGACATAAACTACCTTCATTCTACTATAAATATTTACATCTGTAATCATCCTTCCAACTTGCCCCCCTCAGAACAAGATGGTGTCCGAAGCTAAGACTTCTCTACCTGTGCTTTTGATCTAATTTCCCTTCCACCTCCTCCAAAATCTTGTTCCATTTCCTGTCCTCTTATCTCTCGTATCTTCAATCTTTCCTCCTTTGCTGGTTATTTCCTTTCAGTTTCAAGTCTCTTTCCTAAGAAAAAGTCTGTCCTTGGCCTTGAGTTTACATCTAGTTACCAATCCTCTCTATCTACCCCTTAATAGCCAAGCTTCTTTCACCTCCATTTATTCTTCAATTGGCTGCAATTCAGCTTTTAACCCATTCTTCTTCACCAATGAAAAGTATTTTCATTAATAATTGTAATGACAATAGAATAGGTAACACTCACCAAGCACCTGTTATATAACAGGTACTGTTTTAAGTATTCTACTTACAATTAATTTAATCCTCATAACAACCCTATGAGGTGGATATTATTGAATATCACATTTTACAGATGAGGAAATGGAGGCACAGAGAGGTCAAGTAACTTAGTCAAGGCCACACAGCTAACAAGGGGCAGAGTCAGGATTAAAACCCAAACAGTCTAGCTCTAGAGCTTGGACTCTTAGCCATTATTATAATATGGTCACAAATTTTCTTCTGGTTGCAAAATTCAACAACATTTTCCAATCCTTGTTTTATTTAATCATTTATGACACTGAATCATTCCTATTTAAAATTATTTTCCTTTCTTGGCTTTCATACCACAATTTCCCTTGGTTTTCCCATTTCCTTCTCTACTTGCTTTTTCTTGGTTTTTTTTTTTTTTTGCTCTGCATGGGCCAGAATTCCTTCTTTCATTTCTGTCTATATATTTTCCTTGGGTGATCTTGCCTGTTTCCCCAGTCTCACCTAATGGCATTTAGCTGACGTCTAACTTTTCAGATTCCTGAAATTATCTCCAAGAGGACAGATAAATCCATACCTTTTTCCTAAGTTCCTGACTTGTGTATCCAATTACCTACTGAATATCACTTAGATGCACACAGGCAAATCAAATTCAACATATTCGAAACTAAAATTATCTTCCTTCTTCTGTATTACTTATCTCAGCAAATGACATCACCAGCTATCTAGTCACCCAAATAAAAAATCTATACCACTAGTCTCCATTCTGTCTCTTACTCACTCTTGAATACACCAGTCTTTTTTTACCTTAGGGCTTTACATGATGTTTCCTGTGCCTTCCTGCTGGGTCTACCTTTGATCTTGTCCTTTAAATCTCAGTTTGAATACCACCTCCTCAGAAAGGTTGACGCTAAGGCCTTGCATTAAATTTGATATCCTTATCTGCATTATTCTCTATCATAGCAACCTGTTTGCTCCGTGATGATAATAATCACAATTGGCAACTATGTGTTTATATATTTACTATATATTTACTATGTGTATATATATTTGATATTTATAACTCAAAATTGATTTTTTTCAAATTAGAAAATTATAAACAACACTTTCCCTCTCCCCACCACATATACACTCACCATGTTTTGGGCTGAGAATGGGAAATGGATCTCCTAGTTTCCAGAAGAAATACATAAAGGTCAACCATAAGAGACAGGAAAAAAGCAGTCGCTGTTTATGCACTAAGAAAGAGGAGACAAGGTGAAATAGATATATGATAAAGAGCTTTCTCTACATAAGTTTATGGGATCATTCTAATTAATATTTGGTTGGCTTGCTCACTTGGCAAATGAATGATGGAACAATATAAGTTTTAGAAATTGTTTTCTAAACCTCTTACCATCATAAGAGAAATTTGGCTGAAATTAAGATGTGGGTTGAGTTAGGGGAGACATTTCTTTTTTTTTAAGAATGCAAGAATTCTTGGGTTTCCCTGGTGGCGCAGTGGTTAAGAATCTGCCTGCCAATGCAGGAGACACGGGCTTGAGCCCTGGTCCAGGAAGATCCCACATGCTGTGAAGCAACTAAGCCTGTGTGCCACAACTACTGAGCCTGTGCTCTAGAGCCCATGAGCCACAACTACTGAGCCCTTGCGCTGCAGCTACTGAAGCCCGCACGCCCTAGAGTCTGTGCTCTGCAACAAGGGAAGCCACCGCACTGAGAAGCCCCTGCACCACAACAAAGAGTAGCCCTCTCTCCCCGCAACTAGAGAAAGCCTGCGTGCAGCAATGAGGACCCAATGCAGCCAAAAATAAATAAATAAATAAATTAAAGAAAAAGAATGCAAGAAGTCTTTTAAAATGACAGTTAAAGGGGGGAAAAAGGTCATTTTCTGATAAAGTACTAATAACAATTCCCAGTACAAATCAGAAAGTACAAATAGTACCCTGCATTGGAAAAATGAAAGGAAAGATATTATAGTAGAAACAAATAAAGCTGTGGCAGGACAAATAACCTAATCATTCATTCAGTATTTATTTTGTACCAATCTTTTTTTTTTTTTTTTTTTTTGTGGTACGTGGGCCTCTCACTGTTGTGGCCTCTCCCATCGTGGAGCACAGGCTCCAGACGCGCAGGCTCAGCGGCCATGGCTCATGGGCCTAGCCGCTCTGCGGCATGTGGGATCTTCCCAGACCAGGGCACGAACCCGTGTCCCCTGCATCGGCAGGCGAACTCTCAATCACTGTGCCACGAGGGAAGCCCCTTGTACCAATCTTTTAAAGATGCTGTGTATGAGGTGCCCTCAAACAACAGTAGCTACTGAAAGTAATATAGAAATGAAACTCTCTACACCCTCAATCCCTAAGAATACTCATCTTATGTGCTGACACGAGGGTAAAATACTCACATAGTCGGATGTTGCTCACAATAAAATAGCCAATGTAAAAAGGCACCATGAAAACCAGGATCAACAGAATTACACACAGGTTCATTTTCCAGTGAAAATAACGGGAGCTGAAACAAATGTCAAAGAATATCACTAAGAGGGGAAGAGGGCAGCTACTTTCACTCTCTTTAGTCTTCCAAAGGATCTCTTGCTCTTTGAACTCAATACTGAATATATCCCATCTAATTAGTCAACTAGGTTGTTACTATCTGCTCATTTATAGAGATTAAAAATTACAAAGTTCTGAAAGGTATATATGGCCATCTTAACCTCCTAAGAATTTTACTTATTAAATTGAGACTGTTAATGCTCTAGTCATATTCATAGACAATGTATAATAACATTTACCAATATATATTATTGGTAGAATGACTTGTTTCACTTACCACTGGGAGTCCTATTTCAATATGAGTTAAAAGAAAATAAATGTTAATATGTGTTATAAAGACACATAAATACTTCTTCTGTACTCTCAGTATAAACATCTGATTTGCATGACCACTTTTACTACTGCTTATAAAATATATTTTACTTATTGATTAAAATATTTTAGGACTTCTTTTTATAACAATTTATTGAGACATAATTCACATGTTTAAAGTGTACAGTATAATGGTTTTTAGTATAGTCACATCATTGTGCAACCATCACTACAATCAATTTTAGAACATTTTTCTCACTCCATGATGAAACCCAGTACCCATTAGCAATCACTCCCCTTTCCTTTCAACCTCCCCAGCCCTAGGAAACCACCAATATACTCTCTGTCTCTATGGACTTACATATTCTGGACATCTCATATATGTGGAATCATGTAATATGTGATCTTTTGTGACTGACTTCTTTAACTTAGCAAAATGTTTTCAAGGTTCAACAATGTGTAGCATCTATTGATACTTCATTCCTTTTTATGGCTGAATAATATTCATACTATTATATGAATATACCACATCTTGTTTATCCATTCATTAGTTGGTGAACATTTGGGTTGTTCTACTTTTTAGCTATTATAAATAGCAATGCTATAAATATTCATATAGGAGTTTTTTGTGTAGACATGTTTTAATTTCTCTTTAGGTATCTACCAGGGAGTGGAATTGCTGGGTCATATAATAACTATATTTAATTTTTTGAAGACTGCCATTATTTTGCAAAGTGGCTGTATCATTTACCTTTTACCCATAGCAAATGAGGGTTCCAATTTCTCCACAGCCTTGTCAACACTTGTTATTGTCTTTTTGGTTATAGCCATCCTAGTGGGTGTCAAGTGGTATTACATTGTGGTTTTGATTTGCATTTCCCTGATGGCTAAAGATGTTGAGCATCTTTTCATGTGTTTATTGTCCATTTGCATATCTTATTTGGAGAAATGCCTATTCAGATCCTTTGTCCATTTTTTAATTGTGATATTTGTCTTTTTATTATTGAGTTGTAAGAGTTCTTTATATATTCTAGATTGAAGTCCCATAGCAGATTCATGATTTACAAAAATTTTCTCCAATTTGTGGGATATCTGTTCACTTTCTCGATGGTGTCAAGTTTATTGATTTTAAACTTACTTAAAACTAGGCCTTGTTTCAAAAAAGGTTAAGTGGTTAAGTGGTTTATGAGTACATATAAAATACAGGATGATGAAATAAACTATAAGGAAATAAGAAAGGAAGGAAAAACAGTGGCAAAATATAGGTAGAATATCAGGGCAGGCCTGATGGTTATTATGAAAATGCTCACCATAAAGTTCTAGAAACTTGCTACAGGTGGGTCATAAATTTAGCTTTACGTTTTCTAATAGTCAATGTAAAATAGAAAAATTGATCAGTTAGATAAATCATAGTGTATGTAAGAAAAACAAATTACATAAAGTAAGCATAATTACTACTGATTTATTATTACTGAATTATTACCACGATCATATTGAAATTTCTCCAAAGATTTCATAAAGAAGAAAATATGAGGGCAATTAACAATGTTCTTCACAACATCCTTTCAAGAGAAACACTGATGAGTTTCAGAGGGCTATTTCTTCTGCTTACTCCTTAGTGTAGATGGCAGGAATCATAAAATAAAGAGCTATTCAGTAAAGGCTACCCTACAGAGAGCCAATACCATTTGGTTTAGATAAACTGACAGCTTTTGCTCATCTGGATTACCCACTTTTGAGCATATGGAGAAACAAACAATATGCACATCCTCCAGGCAATCATACTTAGTATTTCAGCTAAGTTTCTGAAAGATATTGGGAGGCAGTGGGTTTGAAATGACACGTGTAATCCATATTGCCAATTAAAAGCAAACCATATATTTTAACTGTCATTTGAGCTGAGGGTAAAATGACATTCTCTTGAGAAAATTAAGGATACCAACAAGATTACATATTTGAATAGGAGGCTATACCACTTCTGTTTAGAGAGGAGCCAAAAGAATACTCTTGGTCAGGTCCAAGATTTTCCTTTGAAAAGTATTCTGAATAGTCAATGCACAGGTAATAATATATGATCACGGTCCATAATTCTGTTACATAGTAGGACCAAATGTTAGTATGAAAAAATAGGTATAACTGAAGACATGTCTCAGCCTACCCAATCCCCCAAAAAAGCACCTAAAGAAGAACGAGATTTTAGCAATGCTACTTCCATACTCTTTAAGATAAGCTATTTGAGGAATATAAATCCAAGTAACTGAGTGAGGTGTCTTACTATATGGGATTGTTAATTATAAATGAGTCAAAAGTTGGGGGACATCAGCTACCAAAAACAATAATTTTGGTTTTAGACTATCTGAGTCATAGTCCTTTCTACACTTCTTAGATCGCTACTTATGGCCAGCCAGGCACCTGTTTTTATAAATGAAGTTTTACTGGAACACAGTCACACCCATTTGACTACATATTGCCTGTGGCTGCTTTGGCTCTACAACAGCAGAGCTGAGTAGTTGCAATAGAAACGGTGTGGCCCACAAAGTCTAAAATATTTACTATCTGGCTCTTTACAGGAAAGGTTGCTGACCTCTGCTTAGATATCAGTAAAACTTCCAGGTTGTGATAATAAATTTTATTTTCTAGTTTTATCGAGAAATAACTAACATAGACCACTGTATAAGCTTAAGGTGTCTAGAATGATGGTTTGACTTACACATGCTGCGAAATTATTACAAAAGGTTTAGTTAACATCATTCTCTCGTATAGATACAAAAAAAAAATCTCCTTGTGTTGAGATCTCTTAGGATTTACTCTCTTAAATTTCCTATATATCACACAGCAGTGTTCTAGAACTTATTTACCTTATAACTGGAAATTTGTACCTTTTGACCACCTTCCTCCAATTCCCCCTCCTCAAACACCCCGCCTCTCGCAACTACCAATCTGATCTCTTTTTCTATGAGTTTGGTGTTCTTATTTTTGTTTTTAGGTTCCACATATAAGTGAAATCATACGGTATTTGTCTTTCTCTGTCTGACTTATTTCACTTAGCATAATGCCTTCAAGGTCCATCTGTGTTATCACAAATGGTAGGATTTCTTCATTTTTTGTGATTGAATAATATTCCATTGTATATACATTCCACACTTTATCCATTCAACCTTTGATGGACACTTAGGTTTTTTCCCTATCTTGGCTATTGTAAATAATGTTGTTATGAACATGGGGTGCAGATACTCTTTCGAGTCAGTGTTTTAATTTCCTTTGGATATATTTCCAGAAGTGGAATTGCTGGATCATATGGTAGTTCTATTTTCAGTTTTTTGAGGAGCCTCCACACTGTTTTCCATGGTGGCTATATCAATTTACAATCCCATCAGCAGTGCACAAGGGTTCCCTTTTCTCCACATCCACACCACTATTTGTTATCTTTTGTCTTTTTTTAATTTTTTGAAAAATTTATTTATTTATTTATTTTGGCTGTGTTGGGTCTTTGCTGCTGCGTGTGGGCTTTCTCTAGTTGTGGTGAGAGGGGGCTACTCTTCATTGCAGTGCGTGGACTTCTCATTGCAGTGGCTTCTCTTGTTGCGGAGCATGGGCTCTAGGCACACAGGCTTCAGTAGTTGTGGCGTGCAGGCTCATTAGTTGTGGCTCACAGGCTCTAGAGCGCAGGCTCAGTAGTTGTGGTGCACTGGCTTAGTTGCTCCATGGCATGTGGGATCTTCCTAGACCAGGGCTCAAACCCGTGTCCCCTGTATTGGCAGGCGGATTCTTAACCACTGTACCACCAGGGAAGCCCTCTTTTGTCTTTTTGATGTAGCCACTCTAACGGATCTGAGGTGTGGTTTTACTGTTTTCATTGTGATTTTAATTTGCATCTCCCTAATGACTGGTAACGTTGAGCATTTTCTCATGTACCTGTTGGCCTGTAAATCTTCTTTGGAAAAATGTCTATTCAGGTCCTTTGCCCATTTTTAAATTGGATTATTTGGTTTTCTTGCTATTGAGTTATATGAGTCGTTTATATGCTTTGGATATTAACCCCATATCAGACACATTTTTTCAGGTATGGGATCCCAGTAAATCTTGCACCATAAAGAAAGTAACATAGGTCTCTTTAAGAGGATAGCGAATTAGTACTCTTACTCACCTGCTATTCAATACTCCTAAGATTTCAAAGATGATGAGCTCAAACATGGTGCAAGAAAATGCAAAAGTCACAGAGAAGATCACCTGTACCACATACTGACGCACCTGTTAAAAGTCAAATAGAGACTAAAAGTCATTGCCTTACGTGAAATATTGAGTTGATAACCTTCTGGTTACAAGTCAGAAAACTTATGTTAAGGAAATTCTCAAGTTATTAGAAACAGGGCCATGACAGTAACTAGTCTGGAGCTAAAGGAATAGATGAAAGTAGGTAGTACTTCTAATTCATGGGTCACTATTATCATCCTCCTCCTGTGGATGAAAAATTTAAAGCACAAGAAGATGAAGTGACAGGGTCAGAAGTAGCATTTAGAATTCCTGATGCACACTGACAAAAAAAATTACAGATTTATATATACAGGTTAGTGCTAAAAGGGTTACTTCAACATTCTGCAGACCTTGAACCAGTTTTAGAACCTTCCCTAGGAGGCCTTAAAGTATTGAGCAGAACAGAATCTCTGGAATTCTGGGCTATTTCAGACAATAACTCAAACTCCCTGGGGAAGTTTAATGGAGAACATACTAGAAATGACCCCAGATAGTCCATAACCATTGAGCTTATTACTAAATGAGAAAGATTAATTAGGAAATGTCCAGTGTAGGCTGTTGTCTTTCTGAATTCAAGGCTTAAGATACGAATCGAACCAACCTTAGAATTTGGTATTAACTTAGGATGTACGATTGGTAATTAACACTGAAGGCCAGATACCAAATGAATGAGCACATTTATGAGACATTATAAGTTAAATTCTCTCCCAAAGAATAACTGTCTGCTATTGGTATATATACTGATATGACTAAGGCGTGATATTTCTTGATCCTGGCTCCTGGGCTATACACGATTTGCCTAAAAAAAAAAAAATCAACTAAGCTTGATTATATTCTCCAATTTAAGAATTATATAGTGGCAAAAACTTCCCATCTTGGGAGTAAACGTGATTTTTCTTTTTTTTTCTTGACCATCACAGGTCATGGAAGTTCAAGCATAACTCATTTTGTTTTTAATTGAAGTATAGCTGATTTACAATGTTTCATGTGTACAGCTGATTCAGATATATATATATATATATTTATATATATATATACGTTTTCAGATTCCTTTCCATTATAGGTTATTACAAGATACTGACTACAGTTCCCTGTGCTCTACAGTAGGTCCTTGTTGTTTATCTACTTTATATATAGTAGTGTGTATGTCTGTTAAAACCAAACTCCCAGTTTACCCCCCCCAATCCCCCACTTTCCCCTTTGGTAACTGTGAGTTTGTTTTCTACGTCTGTGAGTCTACTTCTGTTTTGTAAATAAGTTCACTTGTATCATTTTCTTTAGATTTCACATATAAGTGATATCATATGATATTTGTCTTTCTCGAACATGATTTTTCTTTAATGGAGGTATTTTTCTTGTCTCATTTAAAACAATCTAAATTCATATAATATTAGCATAATCAAAATGATCTCTTCTCACCTCGTAGTCCTTAAACAGTTGTCGCATGAAAAAAAGCCACCCAAATCCAAAGAAAAATATCTGGGGGAGAAAGAAGATAGAAGGTCAATATACATAATCTTTTGAGAAATGTCTTCTACAGACTATTTTACGATAAAAGGTCGCCTAACTAAATAGCTTATTTCAGAGATTAAAGACGACATCCACCCATATAAGATCTACTTATTAAAGTCCTCAACACTGGGACTAGATGTTAAAAGGCTCTTCAATTTTTGAAATTATCCTTGTTTAAGTTAGACAAAAAATTAAAGTATATATTTTTCCTGTAATCTTATGATAGTCATTTTATGAGCCAGAGAAATTAGCAAATAAAAAAGGAGTCACTGAAACTTGCTTCTTACAGATGATTCTTGCTTACAAGTATTTAGAAAAACAAAACAACTTCAAGGAAAAGGAGTTATTTTTAAGATTTTTTTTAAAAAAGGAAAGTAGTGGGGCTTCCCTGGTGGCACAATGGTTGAGAGTCCGCCTGCCGATGCAGGGGACGCGGGTTCGTGCCCCGGTCCGGGAAGATCCCACATGCCGCGGAGCGGCTAGACCCGTGAGCTATGGCCGCTGAGCCTGCGCGTCCGGAGCCTGTGCTCTGCAAACAACAGTGAGAGGCCCACGTACCGCAAAAAAAAAAAGGAAAGTAGTAGACAGAGTGATATTTTCTATATGTTTTCCTTCATGGACCTTTCTCTGATTCTCCACCGTCTTGCCTAATCCACTAAAGTGGTTTCCATCTCAGTATAAAGCCAAAAGATTGCAGGATCTCACGTTGTCAGTTTTGGTTCAAGCTGGCATCAGAGACAGTAGCCACATGACAGCTCTGTTCAGCTTTCTAAAGCTCATTTGTTTTCCACTGGTAAATAGAACTTTCTCTACATACACACACTCTGACACAACTCCTCTTTTCTTCTTATATTGGCTAGGAACTTTATTGAAGAATAACATTTTTTAAAAAAATTATAGTTGCTTTACAATGGTGTGTTAGTTTCTGGTGTACAGCAAAATGGTTCAGTTACACATATATATACATATTCTTTTTCATATTCTTTTCCATTATGGCTTATTACAGAATATTGAATATGGTTCCTTGTGCTATCCAGTAGGACCTTGTTTATTTTATATATATAGTAGTTTGTATCTGTTAATCCCAAACTCCTAATTTATCCCTCCCCCACCCCTTTTCCCCTTTGGTAACCATAAATTTGTTTTCTATGTCTGTGAGTCTGTTTCTGTTTCATAAAAAAGTTCATTTGCATCATATTTTAGATTCCACATATAAGTGATATCATATGGTATTTGTCTTTCTCTTTCTGACTTACTTCACTTAGTATGATAATCTCTAGGCCCATCCACTTTGCTGCAAATGGCATTATTTCAGTAAAAAAAATCTTTTATGCCTTCCCACTGACTTTAGGAGCAAGTGTGAACTTTTGAGCATGGTTTAGCAGACTCCTCCTCCTCTTGTTGTGTCCCTCCTACCCACCAAATTCATATTTTCAGCCACATGGAACTGCTTTTGCTTCTTTAGATACAACATTCTTTCATACCAAGACCTTGGCAGATGTTATCCTCTGATGGGAACTTCTCTCCAGTCCCCTCCCTACTTATCCTACAGATAGCAACTTAATTATTACTACCTCTTGAAGGCCTTCTCTGGTCTCCCAAATACAGGTAACTTGCTCTTTTTATATAATCCTATTCTACCCTGTATTTCCCTTACAAAAGCACTCACCACACAGTTTTTTAATGTCTAATTTAAATACACGCTTTTTTTTTTTTTTTTTTTTGCGGTACGCGGGCCTCTCACTGCCGCGGCCTCTCCCGCTGCGGAGCACAGGCTCCGGACGCGCAGGCTCAGCGGTCATGGCTCATGGGCCCAGCTGCTCCGCGACATGTGGGATCCTCCTGCACCGGGGCACGAACCCGTGTTCCCTGCATCGGCAGGCGGACTCCCAACCACTGCACCACCAGGAAAGTCCAAATACATGCTTTTTAAAAAGGCATTAGACTGTAAGTTCTGTGAGGATAAGGATCATGTTTGTCTTGTTAATCTTTGTATCTTCAGCACCCAGCACAATGCCTGGCACATAGCAGGCTCTCCATAAATGTTTGCTGAATGGATAAATGGTCCACAGTGAAAGATGTTTTGTTCTTCAGGAACATTCAATCTCAATTTTTTGGTAATAACTTCTATGTGCTGTGCTAGGTGCTGGGGACAAAAAGATGAGTAAGATAGTTACTACCTCAAGGAGGTATAGTATAGTGGCAAAGACACTAAATAATCATAATGTGAGACATGCACATGATATTGTAAAAGAATATGAAAGAGGGAAACTAAACCAATCTGGCAGGGGGTTAGGACACATTTTTCTGGGGATGATAATACCTTAGATGAAGGAGGATTTAATTTAGGGTTAAAACCTGATATCATGTGCAAATTTGGGAGTTATATGCTATATGCATTTCTCTAGAGAGAGGTTCCAAGGTATTCACCACACACTCAAAGGTTTCCACCATCCCTAAAATATTAAACAAACAAACACTCTTAAAAGATGAAAAAGAATTAGGCAGGTAAAAGACAGGTAGTGGGGGTAGAAGGACAGGGCTTTCTTTTCAGACAGCAAAGAGCATGAGTAAAGGCACAAAGGTAAGAAATATTGGGTTGGCCCAGAAGTTCGTGCGGGTTTTTCCATAAGATGTTATGTTACGGAAAGACCTGAACGAACTTTTGGGCCAACCCGATAGTACGGTATATACTGGTAACTACACACGGTTTGGTGCTGCTGGAAGATAAAATTCAAAGAAAGAAGTGGTTAAAAATAAGGCTAAGAGAGGAGGAACAGAAAACTAATGACTGAAAGCCCTGGAGGCCACTGTAAAGAGCTTGGATCATAGGCTGTAGGTGATGAGGAGTTATTTAAATACAGAAAAGACATGGCTGGGTTTATTTTGTATAGAGCATTATGGTAGCTATTTGAGGGAAACAACACTATAGAAAAAGAATCATGATAGGAGGTTGTTGCAGCAGTCCCGATGAAAGATGATAAAGGCCTGAATTAAGACATCGGTGGTTAGAGAGGAGGCAACAGATCTGAGTACTTAGAAGGTAAAATCAGCAGGGAGGAATCAAAGGTGACTAGTTTGGGATACAGGATGAAGAGTGAGGCCACCCACTTTACACAAAGACTACTGCAAGAAAACAAAGGTTTGGGAATGAGGGTGGGAGATAGGACTATGATGGATTCACTTTTAGATGTGCTAAGTGCTTGAGGGCAATCCAAATTGACATAAAAGACAGATTAGGAAGGCAGGGCTGAGATGCACCTAAGAGCTGAAACCACCAAAGAATATGAGATCACCCAGGAATAGTATGTAGAGTGAAGAAGGCAATATGCCAGGAAGAAAACAGTAGAGGGAAGGAATGGGAAGAAGAGACCAGGAAGGAGACAGAGGAGGAATGGTCAGAGAAATAATAGGCACCAGGACACCGTTGTATCCTGAAACCAAGGAAATAGAGTTTAAAGGAGTGTTAAATGAAGCAGAGACGGGCAATAGAACCAGGACTGAAAATGCTCAAAGGACTTGGTAACTTGTAGGTCAACGCTGACCTTTGGAAAACAGTTTGAGTAGTGAGGTGGAGGCAGCAACCAGACTCTAGTGGGCTGGGGATGCCCGTGGTGGGGAGGGGGGCGGGTAAGGCAGTAGAGACAATAAGCACAAATCACCCAAGGGACAGTCAAGAATGAGACAGAGAGAAAACATTAGAGAGTAGCCCAAGGAAGCATGTGGGGTAAAGAGAAACATTTACAGGCCAAGGGGAAGAAAGCAGTAAAGAGATAAACAAATATGAGAAGGAACTGATAGAACACTGGAGGTGAGTTGATGATGTTATTAATTTATTATTATTAGCAACAGCTACCTTTTACTGACCATGTGGTATATTCCAGGAACTCTAAGTGCTTAGCCTTGCAATCTCATTAATCATGAAAAACAGATAAGGTAGGTTTGATTGTCTTCATTATAGAGAAGGCTGAGGCTTAACAGAAGTTGACCCACTTATAGTAAGTTTCGGAATCAGGATTCAAGCTGAAGTCTGGGTGGCTGACTCCAAAGCTTGTGCTTTTAACCACTTCCCAATAAGCTGCTCCATGATCAAAGGCACAGGTGGAAAACATTGCCTTAAACAGGAGTAAGGGGCACCTTATTTTCTCACATGGGAGGAAAGGAATTGGGAATGGTTGCGGATATAAATAACTGCTTAGATTAAGATATAGGAAATAGAAGGAGCTCATACCTCTTGGCCTCAGTTTTGTTGATAAAGTAGGAGGCAAGGTGGTCTGCTAAGGGTAGGAGAGGTGAAAATGGAAAAGGGAGCTTTGAAAAGAGTGATAAAGACTCAGAGAAATTATGAGGGGAAGGGAACAAGCAGCTGATTAAAGTCAAGAAAAAAAATGATTCAGTGAGCTAACGGTGTCCATAAACTTATGGCATTGGCAATCTGCACAGTTGTATGATTTTCTACAGAAGACTTTAGGCCCGAGTTAGTAGTAGACAAACTATAGCAGTGATCCGAGCGTGGACTTTTATATGTAGGTAAAGAAACAAGAGGGTATGAGAAAGTAGCTTGGATCCATGAATCCAGACCGAGTAGAAAAGGAAGAGGGTGAATAGATTAGAAGAAAATACCCCTAGACTACCTGGGAGATCCTTTGGCTATTATAAATCATTACCAGGGGCTTCCCTGGTGGCGCAGTGGTTGAGAATCTGCCTGCTAATGCAGGGGACACAGGTTCGAGCCCTAGGTCTGGGAGGATCTCACATGCCGCGGAGCAACTAGGCCCGTGAGCCACAACTACTGAGCCTGCGCATCTGGAGCCTGTGCTCCGCAACAAGAGAGGCCGTGATAGTGAGAGGCCCACGCATCGCGATGAAGAGTAGCCCCCGCTTGCCACAACTAGAGAAAGCCCTCGCACAGAAACGAAGACCCAACACAGCAAAAATAAATAAATTTAATAAACTCCTACCCCCAACATCTTAAAAAAAGAAAAACATTACCAGTGGAGACATTTAAATTTATAGTTTAGAGGCCATATTTAAATGACTTCTGAAGTCATGACTGCAGATGGAGAAGTTAGAAATTTAGGGAGTAGTGTATATGGTGGAGATGGATGAAAAAAGAATAAAATATTTCACTAAGAGCACTCTGAAATGGGATTTAGACAAGGAAAAGAAAACAAGTGAAATTGATAAGTCTATATGAGGGGGTGGGAAACGGAAGAAAAAGAGAAAGAGATACATACCTTTATATTTCATTGTGGGCTCCTTTCACATTGAAGAAACACTTAAAAAGAGTTTTATACAACTAATATAAAAAAAATAGAGAATTCAAGAAGTCCAAGATTAATATGAATTCTGGCAAGATTACAGAGGATCTAAAAAGCATGCAAAAGGTAAAAGTGATTTCAAACATTTTTGCAAATAAAATAGAAAGTGCACAGCTCTTATTCAAAAAGAATATTTTTGAAATTGTGCAGAGTCTTGACCTTGGGACTTAAGAGTGTACTTTGGAACTGATAAGTCTTACGACTGTAGAGAAGGCTGAAGACAGAGGTTAGATAACAGTTGCTTTTACAAAAAATAACTCTTACATTGAAAATTAGCTACAGATTTGAAAAAAATAGATGGCCATTGGCAGGACAGTTATTAAAGAACTGACAATAAAAGATCCCTTTCTTGGATCATTTATTTACACTTTTATTTATTTAACAAATATTTATTAGTGTCTAATACGTGCCAGGCCCTAGGGGTAGAATGGCAAACAAGAGAGCATGGGCACTGCCTTAAGGAATTTATAATCTACGGAGGAGATAGACAAGTAATTATGAAACAATGTGATAGTGCTGTTATAAGTGAAGTGGGCAAAGGGTACTAGGAAAACATGTATAGGGACATCTAGTCCAGTCTGGAAGAGGTTTTTTGGATATCCATGTTGAGATCTGAAGGCTGAATAGGAGTTAGCCAGGAGAAAGAAGTGGAGGGATATGGGGAAAAGGTCCAGAAAGAGAACAGACTGGTGGAAACCTGGAGGCATGGTAGCATGGCCAGGTTAAGGAACGAAAAGAAGTTTAGTAAGGCTAGTGTGTTATAAATTGAAGTGAGAAATGGTGAGGGCCAAGGCTGAAGTGAAGAGGTAAGAGCTGGGTCTCATCATAAGAGACCCCATAAGCCACATTAAGGATGTGAACTTTATCCTGTGACAATCTCTACACCAGGATGTTGCCTGAGGCAGACCAGCTTCAATATGTGACCTCTGATTTCAGATTTCGTTTCAAATAAATCTTTCAGTTCATACAAAACAGGAAAAATGAGGGGAAGGTGTTTCTAAGGTACTCACACCTCTCCAGAAAGGTGCTTTTTATTAAATATTTACTAGAACTACTATGTGCCAGAAACTGATCTAGATGCTGGGGAATACAGCAGAAACAAGACCGAGAGTATCCTGGACCTCATGGAGTTTACATCTAATGAACACAAACAAACAAGTGATAGATATGAAGAAGAAACTAAAACTGGGACATGAGACAGAAGGTGGTTGGAATGGAGGCTACCTTGACTGGGGGTAGGGCGTCAGGTAAAGCCTCCCCGAAGTGACATTTTTACTGATACCTAAATGATGATGAAGTAGCCACATAAATATATGGACAGAGAACAATTCCACACAAAGGATTCTTCGGGTCTTAATTCCTCACTTGTAAAGAGTAGGCTTGAGAATTAAATTTAATATTGCATGTGAATGCATGTGTGAAAGTTAAAGTATTATATGGCATACAAGATCAGAAAGCCACTTTCTTGGTTCAACTTGTCAATCAATTATATCCATGTTAAAAATGTTTATAACCATCTTAGTGTTATAATGTAATGCCAATTTCCTCACTGACATTCTTATTTTTATTCTGAGTGAAAAAAATGCTACTTAAATATTGTCATTTTTCTTGAGTTGGTACTAGGGCTAAAAATAACCCTGAGTTGTCATAAAGGGCAACAGGAAGCCTTGGAAAAGTTAGAAAAGCAAGAGAATTACATGTCCAGATTTTTGTACATTGATGTATTTGAATATTATGCAGCCAATAAAAACTATAGTTATGAAAACTTATAAAGAATGGTAATTTTAAAAACAAAAAATTTATCGTATCAGGATGTTCCTTGTTTCATGCTCTCTAAAATGTTTTAATAAAAGGATTTCAAGAAACAAGGACAATGCTCCACTCCGAAGACAGAAGCATTAGGATAAAGCAATACAAAAACAGAAAAAAAAACCCCCTAAGATTTAGTTTACTTTAAACCCCCAGAAGGAACTGTTTCTGTCATGTGCCACTTGAAAAAAAGGAACAATTAAGAAAGAATACTTTAAACTACTGGAAAAATGGGGGTGGGGTGGAGGGGAGATCAGTAATTAGGTAGTCTGAGCTTCTACAAATTTTATCAGTTGGCCAACAAATATTTATTGAGTGCTTGCACTTGGAGGGAGGATAGAGCTATGAAGAATTTATCTCAAAAAATAAATTCATAAACAAATACATAAATATCAGTGCTATGATAAATGCTGTGAAGAAAATAAAACAGAGTAACTCAATGAACTGACATGGCAAAAGCAAAAGGCTCACTAGATGAAGTTTCTATAGAGCAGGGACAAGTCTGTCTTATTTTAGGTTTGTATCCTCAGAACTTTATATAATGCTCGATAAAAGTTTGCTGACTGTACGAATGAATGAAGGTGGCCAATCGGGAAGGAAAGAGGGTTAGAAAAAGATCCGAAAGCGTGGGCAGCAAATAGAGGATGAAGGATGGAGGTGTTACTGTACAAACGAAACCTGATACTTATTAGATCTCTCAAGTGACAGCGGCAAATTTCTCCGCATCCGGATTCAGGATTTGACAGCTAAACCAGCAAAGCCCTCACGTGTCCCCAGGAGCCAGCAGGGATTGGCGAGTCACTCCCTCCGCGCCCGCACCACACTCTTCCCTAATCCATGAATCAGCGGCGCAGTCCAGAGCTTCGGCGCGCTTTGGGGGCAGCTTCCTTCTCACGGCACCCGCTCTGAGAGCTAAGGCCACCTGACCTCTCCCAAAAGTGAACGGAAAACCTGGGGGTGGGGTGGGGTGAGGAGGTATGGAGGCTGGGCGGGGAGCGCGGACCGCCGCAGGACGCCTCCTGACAGCTAGGTGGCAGGGAACCGGATGCAGCAAATCCCACACCCTCCCCGAGCTCTGGGCACGGGTGAGGCAGGCACTGGCCGCGGGCGAGAAGACCGAGACTCCGGGCCAGCCCGCATCGCTGAGGCCCGGAGGAGACGACTCGGGAAAGGGAGGCTGAGGAGTCCTGGGGCGGAACGCGGTGGCTCACCTGGGAGGTAATCATGATGCTGGAGTCGATCAGGAAACTCATGGCGAAGTATAAGGAGGGCTCGTACCTCCACTTCCCACTCCCCAAGGCCACGGCACGCTCTGACCACGGGCCCCCTCACACTGGCAGCTGTCGCCCGCGGGCCACTGCCAGGACCTCCGCTCGCCAGCCCGACGCCATCAAGCTGCGCCCCAGCCAGCCAATCAGCAGCTACGTCCAGCGTTTCCCGCCTCGGGCTAGGAGTGGGCGGGTGCTGAGGAGCTGAGGGCCAGGGGAGGGGCCAGGGAGGGGCCGCTCTGGGGGCGGGCCTTAATTAGAGGTGGCCTGGCTAAAAGGGGCGGGATACAACAATGTGGTCTGAAAATTCAAAGGCAGATGTATTGCAAGGTAGTATTTCCATTTCTGAGGCTAAAGGAGGTGGGGCCTGAGCTAACATTTTAAGTGGTAATTTTATTTTATAATGGTCATAGCTAATAAGATGAAGTTAATAATAATGATTATTATTATATTGAGTTAGACCATTAAAAAAAATGAGTTAGACCATAAATCAGGCATTGTGTTCTAGATGTTACAACTTATACTTGGCTCCACAAACAACTGCATAAAGAGGGAAGAGTGGAAAGGCAGGTTTTAGCAAATATAGCTAACCCAGTAAATTTCTGATGTGATAACAACAATAAAAGCACACCATCTTTAACAAGGGAGTGATCCATCTCATTGTACTTGATGCCCATCAGACCACACCTGGAGTATTGCATTCTTTTACCACGGTTTTAACAGGCAAGTAGATGTATTGGAGAATGCTCAGAGGTGAGCCACCAGATGAGGACAGATGAAAGGAATCGAAGAAAGAAGACTCAGGAACATTGACAGCTGTCTTCATTTGAAAGAATGGATAGACTTGATATGGCGCCAAGAGATATTTGTAGGGCAAAGGACTGGAAGTTAAATGAAGATAGATTTCATTCAAAACAAGGAATAATTCTTTAAGAGTCTGAAGATGAGTTATTTTAGGAAATAATCTCCCCCACCCCCTCCACCCATGTTGGAATTGCTCACATGTAGACTGAATCACTACTTTATCCATTCAATACTCATTGTGTGAAGGCTTAATGCACTGCTGTAGGGCTTATCCTTTCCCACCAGGACTCTACCTATTCCTTGTAGTCCCTGTAGTCTTGTCCTGAAGCCGGCTCCAGCTGAGGGCAATCACCCAGTGTGGGATTCAAGGCTGCAGTCAATACTGGAAGCACAGCCTTGAGTGGACCTGCATCTTCGACCAGAGTGCTTAGATTACTGCAATCTGAGTAACTGAGACTCAGATTTATTACACACAAGGGAATGTGTCTTTCTTTCTTAGACTTGAACTCCACTCATACTAAGCAGCCCAAACTACCTATCAGATGTCCAATCCCCAATCCCGAAGGCGAGGGAGCAGTGGAGGCAGCCCTACTAAGGGAGAGTCTTCAACCAGAGAACTTTGTGTCCCTGGCTACATCTATCAGGGAAGCAGTAGCATCTGTGTAGGCATATGATGAGTTAAGACTGTCATCTATCAAGACTGTGGGATAGTGCAGAATGCTGGGTTAGCCTATCAAGGCAAACAGTTTACCTTGGTGGCTTACTGGAGTGCATGGTGGGGATCAGGGTCTCAATGAATCTGGCAGCAGAAAAAGGTATGCAATCTCATTGGCCCCAGGGCCGTGTAAAACCCTGAAAGACACCATTCAGGATTCTCCCTATCGTTAACAACTGTGTCCAGGTCAAGGACAGGCATGGGTGACCCAAAGAACCACTGCCCCCTGCTTTTGATGGAATGTCTCCAGAAAACCTTCACACTAGATTAACGTCCAATTGACTGTCCTTTCAAAGCAGGTCTCTTTCCTGGTGGTGGTGGACTCCGTCACCAAGATGGCTTGTCCTCTTACCCTTACCTCAGTACTGTTCTCCCAATTCACTCTAGCTGCTACAGTCCTGTTCAACAGTGAGATCTGCTTCTGCCTCCATGGACTGTCAAGCCACCTGGGCTCTAACTGAGCCCCCTGTTTGTATCCATTTTCCAAGGATGCTTTCCAAAATAGTTCATGTTCATAGTTGCTGGCCATTGTTTACCATTCATCTAGAGATTGACAGCCAGCCAGCCACATAGATCTACTCTCAAAGAGTCTGCTGACAGCATGACCAATCTGTGTCCCTTGGACCAGTGTTTGTTCACATCAATTTTTTGCACTCTTTTTCATAGAAGCTACAGCACCTATCTTCTCACACCGTCCAGCACTATCCACATCCTGACAGCTAACTATATTCCCCTCTTCCTCCAAATTCATACAAAAGACTGAGCCTAGGAGCTGACACAAACACTAGATCCTTGGGAAACATCCTAGCACCTCTTCTCCTGCCCATGCCAGTGGCTGGATGACTTCTGTTAGGAATTTTCATTTTAAACTTTTTGTTGTGATATAGTAGTAGATTCACATGCAGTTGTATTAAACGTACAAATGGATTTTTGAGATACATGACATCACCAATTCCATGGCATCCTACTCCAGTTGTCTCCCTCCATGTATAGCCATCCTACCATGTAGCTTTCCTTGCTATGTCAGGTTCACTGAGACCTTGAACCCCACTCTATACCCCAGTAATCCACCAAGGTAGGCTGGCCAGGAAACCCCAAATATTCAGAGAGGAGACACTTCCTTCCCAGTGGTCCCACGGACAGCATCTATACTTGGTACCTAAAAAGTGTATAGGTGCAGTTTTCTCAAAGTGTGGTGCTGTAGCTGCTTGGGAAGCTTGTTTAAAATGTAGATTCATAGGCCCTAAGGCAGACCTGTGGACTCAGGATTTCTGAGGGTGGCTCCCAGGAATCTGCATTTTTAACAGCTTCCATACACACTGACAGACTGGGGGACTGGTTGTGAGACTCTGCTTCCCACCTCAAAGCCCTTCTTCAGTGGGGAAAGGTCAGCTCTGATTTGCCTGGAGAAAGGGGACCGAGGGCCAGAGTGTTTTTTGTGTGTGTGTGTTTTTAAATTGATTTATCTTATTTTTGGCTGTGTTGGGTCTTCTTTGCTGCACGCGGGCTTTCTCTAGTTGTGGTGAGTGGGGGCTACTCTTCGTTGCGGTTCGTGGGCTTCTCATTGCGGTGGCTTCTCTTGTTGTGGAGCACGGACTCTAGGCACGTGGACTTTAGTAGTTGTGGCACACGGGCTCAGTAGCTGTGGCTCACAGGCTCAGTAGTTGTGGTTCGCGGACTCTAGAGCGCAGGCTCAGTAGCTGTGGCGCACGGGCTTAGTTGCTCCGGGCATGTGGGATCTTCCCGGACCAGGGATTGAATCCGTGTCCCCTGCATTGGCAGGCAGATTCTTAACCACTGAGCCACCAGGGAAGCCCCTACTCATTATTATTATAATGAATTTACATTCACAGTTTTCCTTCATTATTACTCTGTTTAAACATATATTTAAAATTTCTGGTTGCCAATTATTGCTGTTGGATTGAAAAGACTGATGATTGTATATCTGCCAAATTTGGAAAGACTCAGAGGCATTATTTAAAATATATAACATTAAATCTTTTCCCATTTATTAAAGCTAATTTGGGGATTCCTTATTAATATAATTATAATGCAGAGTTAATTTGATCCATGTAATTTGTGAATAAAAGGGAAGAATATACAGAGAGGAAATTTAAAATTGAATATATAAATTGGAATTCACAAAAAAAAGTATAAGATGTGCATGCTTTTCCCATAAGAACTGTTGTGAACTTCTCCACACTTAAATTTGGGTTTCCTGTCCTCTGGGCCTGCACAGAGCAGAAAGCTTTCCTTATCTCCCCACCACTTCCTGCTCCAGGACTAACTTCTTCTCTGGATGACTAACAACAAGAACATTCCCTCATTTTAGAGAAGGCCCCCCCTTTCTCACTGGATTGTGATTTACCATCAGGACTTTGGAAAGACAAGTACCAAGGAGCTTAATCCTGGCATATTTCCAAAGTCTGAGATATTCAGTCTTATTCTTGGTTACTCTGTTATATGCCCACACTTATGCAGGTATAATTTTTCAGTTTTCCCACAATGGATACAATGAGCATGATATTTTGTTATATACTTTTTCCACTTAGAAATATATCATGAACATATTTTCTCATGCCAAAGATTTTACATTTTTCATTGATTCAATAACGTTCCAATCATCTGATTACGCCATGATTTATTTAACCAGTATGCTTTTTTGTTTTTGTTTTTGTTTGTTTTCTGTAATAAGATAATAATGTGGTGAAGAATTTGGCCCACAAGAAACACTTACCCAAGCCCTCAAGTTTCCCTGGGCAAAGGGCAGTCACCATGTCTGTGACTCAGCAGATTTGGGGCCACACACATTAGCTCCTCCAAGGTTGGCTCCTGTGGCAGCCTGAGGCGGACCTGCAAACTTCTGAAGATTAGTAGGTGGCTAATGACTAGTAAGATGTCAGGCTTCCCTCCAAGCAGGTGTTTCCCAGAAAAAACTCAGAGGTTTTCCTTGAACGCTTATTTGGAGGGGATGGGAGGGGACACATTGCAGCTGTTTATTTTCATCTGACCACTCTCTTCAAAGAATGCCTTCACAATTAAACCTTATCATTCTCTTAAATAATCTAGAGCAGATGGTGGATTAAGGGTTGCAAGACCATTTGGGGGGGGCACCTTTTTTTTTTTTAATAGCAGTTCTGGAATGTTTTTGCTTTGTTTCACTCTTCAGAACGTATAGGCACTGAGCATTCATCGTCCTTGGTTCTGCAGCCTTGGCTGAAACTCTAAGACATAGGAAATATTCCATTTAACATTCTGTTACATATCCACTAAGTCGGACTTGTAAATTATATTCAGGTCCTCTATATTTTTGTGTTCTATTTATTTGTCAAGAACGGAAGGAGGCATGTTAAAGTCTCTAACTACTACTATTTTTCTGTCTATATCTCCTTGTATTTCTGAGGACTTCTTACAGATGTCGTATTTTACAGTGCAAAATGATCCGTACTATGTCTTTGTTCCATGTTATATTTTATATCGATACAAATAAATATTTGGTTTGGTTTAATGATTCTGCCTTCTTGTTTTGTGTGTCTGTTGTTAATTTTTCTTTTTTCTGTTCTCTCTTTTTTTCTGTATGGACTATGTGTTCCTTAATTTTTTCCCCTGGTACTTTGGAAGGCATACATTTTGTTTTAAAATAACACACGCAAGCCTATATTTTTCTAACTGCTAAAATAGAGAATAAAATAATATCTTTGTAAGTAAAAAATATCAGGGCACTCTACTTCCTCATATTTCTCCTTCTCCTTTACTCCTTCCACCTCACACAGTTCCCAAGTTTATGTTGGTATAAGCTGGGATTTTAAGCCTTACCGTTAAAAAATTACTATGTGTTAAGAATTATTTATGACATTTGTATTCTGTTTTGTAACTATTCTTACTACAGTTACATTTAATTTATTTTATGTTTAATGTCTTCAGTATTCATCACCAGCCTCTTTCATACTTGGCCTTCTTAAATTCTTTTTAAAAATTCTTTCTCTTTTGGCTTGAGTGAATCGTGAGATAAATTTTTCTTTAAAGAAGGGTTTGCAGGAATTTTGAGTTTTGGCATAATTGAGAATGCCTTTCAATTGCCTTTACTCAGGAATGCCATTTGGCTTATTGTGGGGTTCCTGGCTTAAACTTTTCATCCTCAATATTTTACAGATGTTCTTTTCTGAAATTTAATATGTTATGGAGAAGAATGAAGCCAGCCTGATATTTTCTTCCTTTTTAGCTAACTTAATAAATATCCTGTTAATCAAAGTTGGCTCCAGAGGGACTAACTCCACATTGGGAGGGATGAGATGGCTACAGTTGAGAGCCAAGAGTTTTGCTTTCTTGTCCTCACCCTAGCTTCTCTTTTCCTTTAGAGCTATCACTGATCCCCATGGCCAACAGTGGTCTCTGAGAGAGAGGGGAGATTTCTCCTTCTTATCCCTCTAGACCAAGTGCACAAACCCTTCTCTTAAATCTCTGTATCCCAGTTGAGTCTAAGGTGTATCATTTAATAATAACACTATACTAAATGACAGTAATTAATCACATAGAAATAATATTTATGATAATGATAATAGCTAATACTTAGCAAGTGCTTACTATGAGCCAGGTAATGTTCTATGATCTTGACAAGGACTAAATCACTAACTCCCTAATTTAGTCCCTGACTTGCTTCTATATGGCACACGCCATTGTTCCTTTATCTGTTAGAAGTATATTGAGCACGTTGGAACTCTTCGGAGTCCAGGCTTAAGAGAATGAGGGTCAGGCAGAGAAAGGAATTCCCTCTTCTTCGTATTTAAGGCTCACCTTCCAAGTCCTCTTTTCTCAACCAAGATCTTTCCCTTTCCAGGATTATACATTGAAATATATATTTTCTTCACAGGAAGCCTCAGCTCCTATTGACAAGTTGTGATCCTACTCTATGTTCACAACTGGGCAAGAATGTGAAAACTTAACTGTTCATTAGCAGTACACAAACCACAGCAGAAGTTGTTTCTTATATTTCTAAAATTGTAGAATTATCTCTTTATACTTTCAGATCACAATTTATCTAGTTTTTTTTTCTGGGTACATGGTGAATTCCTTCCAATTTGTGGTTTCAGGTCTTTTATCAGCTCAAGGAAGTTTCCTCCCATTATGTCTTTGATGATTGTGGTTCTCTTGTCCTGACTCTCCTTCAGGAGAACCAATATCTATGTATTGGATTTCTATTGCCTTCTCTCCATATTGTTTATCTCCTCTCCAATAACTTTCATCTCTTTGTTCTTCCCCTTGGCATTATGGGAGAATTTCTGATGTTGACACTTTACAAAACTGATTTGGCTTTATGTGCTGTTAATTCTGCTCTTTATTCTTCTTAAATTCTACCATGACATAGTTTGCTAACTCTGCCAGCTCCTTTTCCAATCAGTTTGTTATCTTATTATCTTGTGTTTCATCTCTTGTTTTATGGAGCCCAGGTTTTCTTTACATCTTTTTGAGAGCATAAAATAGATTTCAAGATTATTTTTGTTTTCTTAAGTAAATATCTTTTGAAATTACTATATTCTTTTATTCTTGGTGACTGCTCTTTTCTTCTCATGTCTCCTATAGCTTTCATAGATTCTAGGCTGTTAGCTGTCTCTTTGTTGTTGTTTTCTTTGTCTGTTACTCATCTGTAAAGATGAGAGTCTCATCTGTCCCGGTCTATGTATAGGACCTAACTAGACACAGTAATTAGGTCAACAGGATTTTTTACAAGTCAAGAAGGGTCTTTGACTACTGGATAAGTATATAAAAAATATTTAAAGGGAGGACAAATAGTCTGTAATTCATGAAAGATAGAATTGTCCTGGAAATTATTGCTTCATTCTGATACAATCATGAAAAAAGAAATTGGAGAAAGTTGAGGTTCTGGTCTGAGAGACATTAGAGATGTCCCTATTTGTTGTAATGTCATAAGAATGTCCCTTGTCATAATGTCTGCCTTAAAAATGTAATTGGGGGCTTTGTTGTTGTTGTTGTTACATTATATTCTGCTGGTTTAGCTCACTTGTGTTTATTTGATCTCATCCATTTTCTGCTGGTTTTATTAGCCTAACTCAATTCCAGAGGTGCCTTGTTCTTTCTTCCATCTACAGATCTAGCCAGTGAGGAGATGACAACTGTAGCAAGTGAGAAAGATAGAAAAATGCATTTGGAAAACTTAGATGAATTAGAAAATCTGAACAGTTTTCAGGAAAGCTGAACGTTAGAGAAGAACAGAAGCTGGAGGGGGAAAAAAAGAACTCAAAACTCTGTCCTGGCCAAAAACATTATCCTTGGCTGAGGACTTCCCTGATGGTGGCAATTGTACTGTGGTCTGGGATTTGCATTATAGTTATCATTTATGATTCTGATCCTGCCTATTTCCAAGAAGCATTTGGAGACGATTACAATACATATCATATGTACAAGGAAATCATTAAAACAGAGAAAAAGGAGCCAAAATTGGCATCTTTATCTCAAATCTTGCTCCTCTCTCGTTTATTCTCTGTACAGTAATTGGAGCAGTCTGAGGGAAAGTGACTAATAAAATGCAGTGAAACTGATGGTATGTGACTTCCAAGCTTAGGTCATAAAAGGCATTGAAGCATTTGCCTTGATCTCCTGATTCAGTCGCTCTGGGGGAAACCAGACACCAGGTCATGAGGACACTCAAGCAGACCCATGGAGAGGCCCAAGTAGAGAGACACCAACATGCCAGCACCAACCTTCCGGTCAAGTAACCACGTGAGTGTGTGGATCCTACCACCTCAGTCAAGCCTCGGATGACTGCAGGCCCTGTCAAAATCTGACTGCAACCTCATGAGAGACCCCAAGCTGCTCCAGAATTCCTAACCCTCAGAAACTACGAGAGATAATACACGCTTATTGTTGTTTCAAGCCATTAAGTTTTGGAGTGATATGTTACCAAGCAATAGACAACTAATACACAAATCATCACAGGTGACATTTGTACTAAATATTTGCATGGTATAGCCTGAGGCTCTATCCTTGTAACCTTTGATTTTCATTTCTTCACCACTCACTGTTCAACTGTTAAACCAAAGCCACATAGTTTATGTTATAGCCACACCTAGCCTCAATTTCTGTCAACAGATGAGATAATGCTAGATCCTGTAACAGAGAAATCTTGAGAGCTCAGAAGATTAATACAATAAAAGTTTAGTTTTTGTTTCATGTAAAGTCCAAAAGTGCAATTAGTGGGAATCGGTAGGGGTGTCGGTGGGAGGGGGGGCTGGTCCTCTAGTCTACAGTCATTCAAAGGCTCTGACTGCCATTGTCAACATATGGCTTCCAAGGCTTCTCTGGGAGATGACATCCAGCAACTCATGTGAAAATTTCCCTGCCTTCCTTTATTTATGATAAAGCAAGCCTGCCTGCCTTCAGCCTGGAACTCTTGGGACCTTCATGGAACCTCTTCCTCAGATATATTGCTATGTAGTATCAGCCTGCTATGGTGCTGGGGAGTGCTTAGCCAATTATCTCCTTCCTGCTCTGGGAGATGTCTGAGTAGTGTTCATTCATTCACCAAACATTGCTATGTTCTAGGCACTGTGCTTAGTACCGAATATTCAGAGATATATAGTATGAAATCTCTTTTTGAAATCACTTTTTTTTTTTTGCGGTACGCGGGCCTCTCACTGTTGTGGTCTCTCCCGTTGCGGAGCACAGGCTACGGACGTGCAGGCTCAGCGGCCATGGCTCACGGGCCCAGCCGCTCCGCGGCATGTGGGATCTTCCCGGACCGGGGCACGAACCCATGTCCCTTGCATCGGCAGGCAGACTCTCAACCACTGCGCCACCAAGGAAGCCCTGAAATCACTTTTGATAAGTGCTATGATAGAAGTGTACACAAATACTGAGAGATCACAAAGGAGGGAGCAACTCACTTTGTATAGGGAAGTTTGTGAAATTTCATAAAGAAGACAACTGAGCTGAATCTTGAAGGATGAGAAAGAGCTGATTACAGAAAAAAGGCAGGACAGGGCAGAGTCCTGAAATGCCATGGAATTTCTTCATCACTAAGTGCCAGGCTTGTCCATATTTGGGGACCAGCCATTTTTTAAGGCTGGGACACATGCATATGTGGATGGATGTGGGAGACGAGGCTAGAAAGGTGGTGTACCTACCAGTCAGAGGCTTGTAATTAATAGAGACAATTTTGGCAACATTAAATTAAAAAAAAAAAAAGGAACTCTGGGCTGGCTTAGAGAACTGAAGGAAGGCCGATGAACCATGATCTGAAGAAAGAGGAACTAAGCATCTCCCAGAAATCTAGGTAAGCAGGAACTAACTGTGAGTCTCTTTAAGGGCTTCTGTCAAGACAAATGAATCTCAACCAAGTTTCGGTCCCTCGGTTACTCCACTCAAGATTCACATTCCAGGGAGTGAGTGTATGGTTGGCCCATTTGAGTTAAAAATAAAAAACAAAAAATAAAAACAAACAAGAAGACCTGACTCTTGACCACGGGAAGTCAGGGTAAACATTACTAAGAGTCCCACCAAGACTATATCCAAATGAGGAAGAGTATTTCCCAATAGAAGATGTTATTATAGAAGAAGGGAGAATAGATTCTGGGCAATTAAAAATAGACCTCCTCTCTAGGTGGGTTGCAATCAGTTATAAAGGCTTTGTAAGTCATGTTAAGGAATTTAGAATTTCGGGGTAAGCAATTGAGTCATTGAAGGATTTTAAGCAGAGAAGTGACATGATAAATCTCAGGCAGAATCTAATCTCAGGCTAATTTTATTTTATCTATTTTTATCTGTAATGAATAACTTTAACTCTTTCTACAGTTCTCAGTGACATGGAAGAGAACAAATCCTATTATTTTGTCCCTTCCCAAAGCACCAAAGAAGTATACTTCAATTTTTCCTGAGATTTGTGTAGAGAAAGAGAGGGGACAAACTGACCAAACCTCAATTGATAAGGAGAGTTTCATGTTCTTTCTAAATCAGATTCTCCTCCATTCCACCCAGCTGTGTGCTGGAGCTGGCTCGTACTGGCTCGTAAGAGCCATTTGCTAAATTTCTTGGAATTTTGTGAGGCAGTTTTAAGTGTACAGTCATTATTAACAATTAAACTACGTAAACTTAAAAATGAAACAAAGGTAATGCACAGAGTTCAATCACTTCTTAATTATTTTACTATTATCTGTGCTCTTGAGGTTATTTATGTCTATTGTATGGTGGAAATATTTATAATTTTATGCTACTGTACATCTCTTCTCATCTCTGTGTCTAGTGACATTATGTTGGTGGGTTGAAATTGGTGATGGTGGGAGAATTTATAGCAAGGAAATTGGCAAACACTACAAACCAGGGCCTCTTTACCCTGGAAAGATCTGGTTGTTACACGTTTACCAGCATATCACTGCCCCTCCCGGTCCCCCAGTGCTCTTGTCCCTCAACCCCTTAATTTCAAAGGAAGAACACCAGAAACTGCTCTTCACAGGGTAGCATGGCTGACAGGTCAAAAGAAAAAACAAAGATGGTGAAAAGTCAAGTTAGTTTTATTGTTTTGTAACAGTCTAACATGTAACTATTAGCTCTGACATAAAGATGTGGAAGGTTGGAGAATTCAGGACACAATCCCAATAATGCCTTTGCCAGAGATTTTCCCCAAGAAGTTTGTTGTGAACATATTTCTTAGCTGAGTCTTTACTAATCCTGTTTCATAGATGGAAAATCTGCAGAAAAAGGCAGTGACGCCATCTACTTTTCCCTCCAGGAGACTTTATGAATTCTTCCATAACATACTTTGTCTGCCTGGGAGAACTTCCAGAATGCGTGGGGCTGGAGGCTACAGTATATCCCATCGCTACCTCGTTGGCTGCAGTGGAGAACCACTCTCTCCTGGCTTTGGGAGCAGCAATGTCTAGGGCAGTGGAGATGACTTGTCTTTCATAAAAATCTTTCCTCTTATTTAACTACTGAACCTAGAATTTTATTTCCTTTTTCTCCTTCCTCCCCAAATTACATATTTAGTTGTAATATGATAAGTACAAGAAGAAAAACTCTCCGTGCCTATTTCACTATCACTTTTAGGTACACACCTACTTCGCTTTACAGATTGTATTTATGTTTTTGTGTTTTTTTTTGCGGTACGCGGGCCTCTCACTGTTGTGGCCTCTCCCGTTGCGGAGCACAGGCTCCGGACGCGCAGGCGCAGCGGCCATGGCTCACGGGCCCAGCCGCTCCGCGGCACGTGGGATCTTCCCGGACTGGGGCACGAACCCGTGTCCCCTGCATCGGCAGGCGTACTCTCAACCACTGCGCCACCAGGGAAGCCCCTGTATTTATGTTTAAGAGTAGTTTCCAACCAACCAGGCAAACGTTTTTCATCTACACTTTGCTACCTTGGGTTGTGTGATCATTTGTGCACAATATGCGTAGAGGGGTAACTCAGGGTTAGAGGAAGGAGACAGGAGGAGGTGTGGGGGGATGGGGGGTGCTGTGTAGTTAGTATGCTCATTCTTACCTGGGCATGCCCCAGTGACCCTCCTCAGGAACTCAGGAAGAGCAGCTGTTTACACCTGTCTCGCCCCAGGCCTTCCCCATGTCTTGGACTAAAGAGCTGCTGTATGTAGCCCTTTCAGCCTCCATGAACTCCCTTCTGCCCTGAATCAGAGACTGTCTCAGGGACTGGTGCATCTCTATACACGAGCCCTAGTAAGCTGAGTCCCTGCAGCACCACTTTCAGCAATGAATTTCTTGCATGATTAAAGATGTTCTTTTTTGGCACTATAATTCTCAGGAATTTAAAACGACATAAGAATTGACCTCCCCCCACCACTTCCATTTTCTCCCTTCACTTTACTCACTGGCTCACCTTTAATCAGTCTCTTAGTTAACAATCTGTGCAGTTTATGAAAGTGGTGGCTGTTATTGCTTCAGTATACATTTTACAAAAAGGACTTAACAACAGATTTGGATAACACCTTCTTCCCTTTCATTTCCAAATGAGTGAGTTAAAAAAAAAAATCACTTATTTCTTCTAGCATGCTCCTAGTGTTTCTTTTTTCTTTCTTTTTTTTTTTTTTTTGGCAGTATGCGGGCCTCTCACTGTTGTGGCCTCTCCCGTTGTGGAGCACAGGCTCAGCGGCCATGGTTCACGGGCCCAGCCGCTCCGCGGCATGAGGGATCTTCCCGGACCGGGGCACGAACCCGTGTCCCCTGCATCGGCAGGCGGACTCTCAACCACTGCGCCACCAGGGAAGCCCCTCCTAGTGTTTCTTGCATATCAATTCACTTGATCTATCTTGTGGAGGAGGGGCAGAAATTATTACCCACAATTAACCTAAGGAGAATTGTCATATCAAGCAGGTAAATGACATCTTGGGGTTCCCAGAGTCAGAGAGGTGAGTCCACACTTCTGATTTGAACGTCAGTGTTCTTTGTGGGAAAATCTGATCCCCAGGTTGCACTGATCTTCAGGAATATTTGTCCAATTCTGCGTTGCATGCTTCCTCCGGGTGCCAAGTAACAAAGTCATGATGAAAAGCAGATAGGCCTTTCTATGATGCCCCAAATATGAGGCCTAGGGATTACAGAGCCAAGTTTGAAACTTTCTAACTGAACGTGAGTAACTCTACCCCTCCTGGTGATAGATCTCCCCTGATGGAGGTGTTATAACTGCTATTAGGCAATTAGCCCTCTTATTCTGGAGAGAGCTGTGCTTTTGATGTCATGCTGTCCAGTGCTTTTTTTAAATTGGTAGATCCACATACTGTAAAGGTTTAATCTAACAGGGGAAGGACCAGGATTAGGATTTAAAGCTTGGATTTCATGGAGCCCAGGGGCGATTACCATCTTGAGTCAGTCATAATTATTTGCCTCAGAAGAGATACTGAGGGATCCAGCTGTACAGAGTGAGGTCCTCCACAGACACACCACTGCCTGTGAATGGAACCTGGCAGCAGTTGTCTGGCAGCTTAAGGTGAGGCATGAGGCGACATTTTCCATGGGTAGAAAGTAATTGCCCATCTGTCCCCAGTCATTTTTCAAGGTCAAATAGGTTCCTACCAAACATATGGTGTCAAGATTCTGTTTTGAGCCTTCTCTGAGAAAATGGGTCTCCTGAGTGTCTATTCCACATTGAAAAACTCTCACCAGATAACTGCAAGGCAGGTTGGGAGAGTCAGATAGAAGCTACCCACCTGCCCTTCTTCCCAGTCTCCCTGCTGCTGGAGGAATCTCTCAGACACCACTCAACAGGCTCTAGACTTGGCGGCTAACTTATTAATCCTTCTGATACCCCTGGAGGTACGTTGGTGGTAAACGCCACCTCTAGTTTGTGGACAGAAAACTGAGGTACAGAGAGGTTAAGAGATGACACAGCTACCAAATGGCAGAAATAGAAAAAAAAGTCCTGGTCCTTTGATGCCTGTGTCTGTTTCTTCCAAAATAAGCTTCCTCGTTTGTTGGGAAGACTGAGAGGGAAAATGGCAACTTCCCTGCTGGTGGGGTAGGTACAGACACTGAAGCAGGCTGCTGCTTCATTCAAGGAAATACACTCACACACTTAGGCCCCAGCAAGACAAGGAGACAAGCAGCCTTCACCTACACCTCTACACCTGGTTCCAAAGAGCACCAGCAGTTTTCACTTGGAATAAGACACAGTTTTTTTCTTTTCTTTTTTGGATTAAGTCCTAGTTGATATAGACACTTTATTCTGGTAATGATCAAGCTATTTTCAGCCTCTGAGTTTACAACTTCTTAAAATGGGTCTTCAGTAGCAAAACTGTAGGAGCAATAGTGCAGCCATTAGGGAGAGTGCAATGATGTCTGGTTCTCAGGCCTGGGATTTTGTTACTTCTGTCATCATACTGAAGAAAATCTGTCTGGAATAGTGTTGATTACAAGGGGAAGGAAGATTCAAGCAGTAGCCAGAAAGTCACCTGTCTACAAGACAAATATACCTCTTCTATTCAACTGTCCATTGCCTGATACATTCCTTCATTGAAAGGATTGGATTAACCTAGGTAAAATACATTTTAGTTTGGATTAACCTAGGTAAAATACATTTTAGTTAGGCTTTCTCTTTTA
The DNA here is from genome assembly GCF_039906515.1 of Pseudorca crassidens. Taxonomy (NCBI): domain Eukaryota; kingdom Metazoa; phylum Chordata; class Mammalia; order Artiodactyla; family Delphinidae; genus Pseudorca; species Pseudorca crassidens. The sequence continues at coordinate 106,727,232 of NC_090297.1, read as the reverse complement.
AAATGTAAAATTTCCCTGGATTAATTACAAAAAAAAAATCATACCTTAGAATGAATTTCATTTTTAGACCATTTTGCTTTAGAATGGAGCACCAAGGAATGGGAATACTGTCACAGGGGAGGAATAGTTTCGGAGGAGGCTTTGCTCTAGAAAAGCATATCTAAAATGAATATCTTAAAAGGAAGGTGGTAAACAGGGCAGCACAAGGGATTTGCATTCTTTGGGATGGTGCTGGCTGGGGGTAAGATAGAATGAAGGCAGTTTTTTCTGGGTACCCTGGTGATCTCCTGTCCAGATCCCAATTGTGGTTTCTATCCCTCCTATCTTAGCCTTGGCACTGCAGCCCATGAAGCATAGCTTTGTTCTAGATGGACCAGCTTGGATATCAATTTCTCCCTCTGCTCTGGGAACTGATTGGCTCTAGGTAAAATTGCTCCCTGTGTGAAATATGTACTTATACCTGAGGATTTTCCCTGACTGGACTCTGTTTGAAGAGAGTTGGTTGGGGGGATAAAGGGTAGGAGACCTTCAAGATCCCTGTTGTTCCCTTGTTAAGCCTTTATGTCCCTTCCGGGGATGAAGTCTGGCCTGGGGCTAGACTTTGAGACCCTCGCTGTTTGTGTTCCCAATTTGTACGAGGCTCTCTCTAGTGCCGCTCTGATGGTCCTTTTTGTACATGTCTTTTGCCTGAGCAAGGCCTGAGGGTTAATCTCCTCAAGACAGGCCAGTAGGCAGGTATCGTCTGGCTCAGAGCTGGGCTTGCTCCCAGCCCCTGATGAAAGGAGGTGTAGATTTCAGGCTGAGCACAGATGTTGGAAGAGGACAGGAAAGAAAAGGACCTCCTTTGCTTCAGGGAAGAAAACTGCGACCAGGGTTCAGAGCCTTTTCAGTTCTGAGAGAGGCTATGGGGTTTGTTCTCCTTTTCTGAGAGCACCCAGTGCAGAATTCCCACCAATACAAGGGATGTAATTATATCAGAACCCAGGGGCTACAGTGACCCAAAAGAAAGGCCAGTGAGAACTCTGGACATCTCCTAGACTGATGATTTAAACCAAACACTCCAAAATGGTGAAATGAGGTTTGGAAGACACAGGAACAAGTTGAGACCCTAAATAATATGACCAATTCCATAGGAAAGCTGGGCTCATGAGTAAAAGCTGAACTTGCAGATTGGTGCCCCACAGGTTAAATTTGGCTTGCACACATTTTCTTTGGCCCGCATGGCATATTTAAAATTTAGTTGGCAACATTAAAAATGTGGGAGGGCTTCCCTGGTGGCGCAGTGGTTGAGAGTCCGCCTGCCGATGCAGGGGACACGGGTTCGTGCCTTGGTCCGGGAAGATCCCACGTGCCGTGGAGCGGCTGGGCCTGTGAGCCATGGCCGCTGAGCCTGCACGTCCGGAGCTTGTGCTCCGCGACGGGAGAGGCCACAACAGTGAGAGGCCCGCGTACCGCAAAAAAAAAAAAAAAAAAAAAAAAAAGTGGGAAACTTCACTTAAACGTTTGGATTTCTGGCTTCTCTTGAAAAATCAGATGGCCAGGTAACACTGTCTGGTAACTGCTGCCTGGAAATGAGCAGCCGTTGCCCTCTGCTTCCCAAATTCCACAGCCGTAGCTCTCCCATGGCATTCGAACAGGCGCACTTCACCAGTTTCAACAACCGGCCCTTACGTTTGGGATCCCTGATATATGTCACACGGTGTCTGCTAGGGAAGTGCTGGGGTGAAAAAGTTCAGCGGAGTTTGTGAGCTTGAGACAAGACTGGTGAAAAGCTATGAGACAATCACAATTCTGATTGGAAGGATTTCTATGGGGACATGGGGATGAAAGCAGAATTCCCTGTGGCATAGAGGGGCAGGGCAGTCATGAGACTGGGAACTTTGACGGGACAATGGGTTCATCTGGATAGCCTTTATATACGGGAAAGGCAGTTTCCTAGTTGTACGTCATGCACGGTTCTACCGCAGTGCCTGTCCAACTAGGGTGGGTGTGAGGGGAGGGACAGAAGACTCAAAGCATGTTGGCAACTTTAGGTTTCATCTTGCCATAGGTTAGCTCGGGTGTTTTCTTTTCTTTTTTCCTTTGGCACTGCTTCATACCGTTAGATCGTCTGACCTGGCCCGGCTGCTGGCTTTGCTCAGCCTGCTCAGGGGTCTGGTGTCATCCCCAGGCAGCTCCGGACACAGGGAAGGCGCCTTCTCAGGCGGCAGCCCCTGCTTTGATACCTTCTCAGGCGTCAGCTCTTGTTTCTCAACCTCCTTCCCCACTTCCGGGGTCTCCATTTTCTCCCCGTCCAGCACGGCCAGGGTCTCCTGGCCTTCCGTGCTCACTCTCTCTGCCTCCTGCCTGTTCTCTCCCACCTCTGGTTCTGCTTCCACCTCCGGTTCTGCTCCCGCCTCCGCAGGCTGCCCCTCCCCCTCCCCTTCCCCCTCCCCCTCCCGGGCTCCCACCTGAGCGTAGGAAGGCAGTGTCTCTTGGTAGGCCCTGGACAAGTCCCCTAGGGGCCCGGTGCCCATCTTCTCCTCGAATTGACTGAAAGGCTTGGCAGAAAGTGGGCTGGCCTCCACCATCCCAACCTCAGTAAAAGGGAAATAATGGGACACGATTTTCTCTTCTTCGAGGAGCTGGTAGCCCTTGGCCTTCTGGATGGAGGAGACAGCAATGGAGTGGAGGGACTTCTCAGGAATCTCCCCCAGGGGCTGCTCCACTGGCTTCTTGAAGGCCGATCGGATTCTCTTAAGGCCCAGATAACTCACCTCCAGAATATTGAGGAGGAGGGACACAGAGGCCATGGCCAGCATGAACAGGATGAAGATGGTTTTCTCGGTGGGCCGTGACACAAAGCAGTCCACCACGTTGGGGCAGGGCCACCTGCTGCAGCGATAGAGAGGCAGGATCCGGAAACCGTACAGGAAGTAGTGGCCCACGATGAAGCCCACTTCAAAGAGGGTCTTGAAGATGATGTGGCAGACGTAGGTCCTCAGCACGGTCCCCTCCAGCCGGAACTTGGTGCCTTTGCTGCTGCTGCTGCCCTTCTTGATGCTGCCCTGGTCCGCTGGGACGGGCGACCTCTCGCCGCCGCCGTTGCCAGGCGACTGCTGGCACAGCTCCTCGGCCGCGCGCTCCTTGCGCTTCTCCTCCATGCGGATGTGGTGCACCGCGTGTCCCACGTACACCAGCGACGGCGTGGAGACGAAGATGATCTGCAGGACCCAGAGGCGGATGTGGGAGATGGGGAAGGCCTCGTCGTAGCAGACATTCTCGCAGCCTGGCTGCTGGGTGTTGCACACGAAGTCGGACTGCTCATCCCCCCACACGAGCTCCGCGGCCGTGCCAAGGATGAGGATCCGGAAGATGAAAAGCACCGTGAGCCACACGCGGCCGATGACCGTGGAGTGCTCATTCACCTCCTCCAGGATGTTCCCCAGGAAACTCCAGTCGCCCATGTCTCACCCACCTGGAGGAAGGAGAAGGCAAAGCTGAGCCGCTACAATGCAATCTCGACTCAGCCTCTCTTTGCTAACTCTCAGGGTACCTCTCCTTCCTGAGTGACTGGCAAGGTCAACGGCGTAAACAGCATGTACTGAGTGCTTCCTCTGTGCAGACTAGTATTAGGGAACGAAAGAAGCATAAAAGAATCTGCTTCCACTGGTTTCCTCATCTGTAAAATGGGTTCACTTCACAAGCTGCCTGAAAGGATAAATGAGGCAGTATCTGTATAAGCCTTGAACTCCACCCCAAAATAAGGGTTCATTGTTGATCATAAATAGAAACCCATGGTTACATGGATTTAAATCAGAACCGTAAGCTGAACTGAGGTTCATGAGTCATAATGCTGAAGAAATATTCTAATCCATTTGTGTCTGGGCCCCCAACAAAATTTTGCTATGTATGAAATTGCCCGTAGTCACCTTACTTTTGACTGCGTTAGGGTATATAATGATTGGATGTTGGAAGTGGAAGGAAACATTTTTTTGAATATCTACTTTATGACGGACCTTTGACATTACATTTTTTCATTCAGTTTGATCCTGCTAGACCGTAATCTTCATGAGGGTATAGACCACACCTGTTTTATTTACTGCTATATACTCAATGCCTGTCACAGAGCCCAGAACATAATGAGAGCTTGATAAGTGTTTAACTGATTTGATTCCACCACCTGAGAAAACTGAGGCTCAGAGAGGTTAAATAATTTTTCTAAGATCAGACAGCTAAATAGTAGTGGTTCTGTCTGTCTGATCCCAAAGGCTGGGTTCTTTCTGTTGCCCCATTGAGATACATTGCCTGTGATTGGAGCTATACAATTTTGTGACCCCTGTACTCTCTCTTTTTTTTTTTTTTAAGGGCAACGTATTAGTTTTTTCCTGCTGTGGTAAGATTACCATAAACCTAGTGGCTTAAAACAATACAAGATGATTTTCTTACAGTTCTGTGGGTTATGTGAGCAACATGTACCTTACTGAGCTAAAATCAAGGTCTCAACAGGACCGTGTTCCTTGTTGGGGGTTCCAGAGGAGATTCAGTTTCTTTGTCTTTTTCAGCTTCTCGTGGCTGCCCACATTCCTTGGCTTGTGGCCCTCTTTCTCCATCGTCAAAGTCAGCAATGTTGCAACTCTCCCACCTTTCTTTCTTTGTGACTCCTGTACTCTTAATTTACGTTTTCTCTTCTCTACGTTGAAATCTGGAAACCTTTCTTAATAGCTTTACAAATTGAGAGCAGTATATATATATTATTATTATTATTACTCTTTTAAACCCAAAGAATGGGAAGAGTGCTTTCGGAAGAAATCATGTTACAGGGTGAGGAAAGTCCTCTAAGACAGTTTTAGTGTCCCACAGAATGAAAAGGGTTTAGGGTCTATAACTGTGGCTATTTTAATAGAGCTAAGATTTGGTCTGTAGGAAAAAAAAAATACCATTAAACATGCTAGTATATAATGCCCCTAGCAACAGCAATGACTAGTGAACATGGGATTGAACTGACAGGGGTGATGTGTGCAAACTGGGTCATTTGTCCAGTGCGAACCTGTGGGGCAAGCTGGTAATCTCTGAAAGACTCTGATCAAAACCTCCACCTCAGCTGATGTTCCCCATGTTGAACTTCTCTAGCGCTGTGACGTTTACTCATCACTCCCCTCGGACCAGGGCATGAGCCCATGCTAGAGATGCTGGTCCAGGCTTCTCCAGCTGTGCCCCACCTTATAGGATCAGAAGTCCGTGGGGCCAGAGGAATACACCCACGACATTTAACGACAGGGATATTTGCTAAACGCTTGAATGAGTGATGAGAAGTGGTATCTTAAATTAGGTGGGATTTTCATCTTTAGGAGAGGATAATCTTCCTTCCAACCTGCGGTTTGGAGCCTGGCCAGACAGAACTTGGTGACCGATACTGATTGCAGGTGTGAACAATGCCCAGGCTATGCTCTCAGCTGTTTCTTGGTGAAGAGCAGAGAGTGTTGCTCCCCTTGAACCAGAAACTTCTAGTTAGGCAAGGCATCCAACAGCAGCTTCTTTCCTCCTGGGAAGGTGAGAGCAGCTGTGGCATCCCTAGTCGTGACCCTGACATTGGGAAGAGTTCCATTTAGGGATGGGGAGTTGAGAGTGGGAGAGGGTCCTCTACTCAAAACCAGGCATTCAGAATCCCAGTCACATGTATGTAGTTACACTTCTGCCTTTAACACTCCTCAAACTGCAGCTAAATCTAGTATTTGCCCTATTAAAGAGTGGCAGCCATTCCCATTGCCTTCTGGAAAAAGGTGGAAAACACTACAATCAGGTAAACAGCCCAAGCATCAATCCTATTGGTGGAAGAACCAGGAAAATCCAAGGTTTTTTAACCAAAAAGGTCAATCTAAAATTCATGTCAAAACAATAATTTGTGTAATTTACTCCTATGAGATCAAGTCTGGCTTTAACGAACTCTAAATCTAGTGGTGTTGATGCCTTATCCGCATTGATGTATCAACTCATTTTACAATATTACTTGTACCATATTAGTCCCTTTGGGATTTTGTGTGTATTTCACTCATGTACCCACATGAATGTGTGTGGCGAGCACAAGCTCTCAGGACTGTATGTCTACCAGTCTTGTTTCCCCTTTTTAGGATCAAAAGCTCTTGGTGGGCAGGGACCATTTTGTCTTTATCCTCCGTGAACCATCATGACACAGAACAAAGACCTTACAGACTGGGAGCTCCATAGATACCAGTGGATAGGACTAATGGTAATCATTTGAAACATGAAATTCTCAATTCCTGAGTGCATGTAATACCAGTATTATGTACAGCCTAGGGAACTCCAGGCCTCTTCGCTGCAGCTAGCAGTGGGAGACTGACAACTTGCAAAGAAATGGTAAATTCCAAAAAAGAATAGTAAATTGATCCAAAACTAGCTATTTTGAGGTATTGTTTTGTATAAAATTAAAGCTATAAACTGGGGCCAATAACTCTTGACCCGTGAGTGTCACGACACATGTTCATGACACATGAAGACCCTCCTGACCAACCCGTTCATAATTTCCAAACTAAAGCCAGACAGAGCTGTGTCCTTCCATACCCACCCTGCAATGCTAGGAGTGCTTGAGTGGTTTTCTTTCTTACTTTTTTTTTTTAATGTCTAGTTACAAAATTTCTTATAATATAATGGAAGAAGAGAAACTATAACTTAGGACAAAATCTTTCCAATGTCATGCTATTGAAACAGGCCAACTATGGCGTTAAGGAGAAAAGCTTTAGAGGTGCTAAAGAAAAGTGCCTTGGGTTCTCCACTTTTAAAAATGAAAATTATAATTAAAGGAAGTCAGATCAGAGTAAATCTGGGCAAACTGTTCCACTAAAGCAGGGCAAAATCTAAACCAAAGGATTTCTCGTCATCAAAGAGGCAATTCTCTGTTTTATTTTCTTGTGAAAATCTATTGCAGGTGGAAAATAAGCTGCCAGAATTCAAGCCTCCACCCCCAGGGTGTCCACCAGAACCCCACTAGAGGATTATGGTTTTAAGTAATGATTGAAATAACACCTTATGTTTGGGTAGCCCTTATCTATTTATAAATGATACATTTTAGCAAATCTTGTTTCAGTCCTCATAACAACCTGTGAACTATGCCAGTGGCCCTCAGACTTGGATTTCAGAGACTAGTACAATAACAACCACAAAATATGGTAACCAACATAGGGCTACTGACTCCTTAGTTTGCCAAACAAGGACCTAAAACTTATTTAATTGCTAACTATGACTGCAGTCTATTTTCACCATCATTTCATAAAAGGAGAATTTTAATACCATAAACCTAGGCAGGACATAATTTCAGAATAAAAGACAGGCCTTTAAATCAAACACATTTAACTTGGTGAAAAATTTACTACACTGTTTACTACGTTATTGTCACATTTTTGTCACAGGCTGCCTAAAAATTCATCTCGGACCGGAACTGACAGGTCTACAGATGGATGTTTGAGAACCGGGGAGCTAGGTGTTATCAGCCCGGGTTACCAGAATGGGAGACGGAGTGGGAGGTTAAGTAAGTCTCCCAAGAGGGGGCTCAGCCGTTGAGGGCAGAGCCGGGATGTGAGCCCTGGTCTTCAGCTTCAAGCCCAGGGTGATTTCCAGGATAGCATTGCCTTCTCCTGCCTTTTAAGAGGCAGAACAACACATGCACATTCGTGTCAACAAGTTCCACAAAAAGGATTAGAGGCCCCTTACCACTCTGGTGGGTAAGGGAGTGTGAATGCACCTCCGTGTTTCTAGAGCAGCCCCTTTAACCTCCAGCTCTTGTAGGGACCACGGAACCTGCTCCCAGGAAGAGTTTAATGGTCCTTAGCAAACCCATCCCTGTGTTCTAGTAAACGCTCCAACATCAAGAATGCTGAGCGTGAAGCCTCTCCCACACCCACAGCACTCAACAATTATTACTATTACTCCTATCGCAGCGTTTAGGTGAAAAATTACAGAAATCTTTCATAAACCTCAAATACTTGGTTTGGGTCCTCAGGATAACCGGGGACATGTTAATTCATTCTGAAGAATGAAAGGCCTTAAACAGTCAAGTTGTAGTTAGAATTTGGACATCTCTGCCACCACCCCACCCCTGTGACCCCAATTCCGACATTTCTTTCCCTTCCAAACCTCTGCCAACTCTTAGGGCGATTCCAAGAAGGTTTTCGGAATTGGACTCTAAGTCCAGACATCCCAGTCCAAGACCAAACTTTAGTGGCAAACCTTTTTCCTTGTGGAGAATTCCAGATATAGCCCTTAGATTAGGCTGGGAAAGGAGGGGGGCGTGGGAAGCCTGCAAACTAATATCACCCACGGAAAACTTGCCAATAGGAGTAGGGTCCCCCGGAGAAATAGGTACTCTCTTCTTCTCTTGGCGCTCAGCAGTAAAATGGCGAGCTTGGCCTCGAAATTTCCTTTGGTGCCTAAAAGCCCACCTCCCACTTCTCTACCCCGCCCCTACTGTGCTGCACGACTAAGCAGATATGACTGGATTGGCCCTGATGGGTAGGTTTTACTGTCCAGCAATATTTTAAGCTCCCAGCCAGACAGCTTTTATGAAGGGAGGGATGTTGGAAAACAATAGGAGAGAGAGAATGGGAGAGCTGCGTTGGGCACTGATGGGAGGAGGGGTGGGGAAAAGCTGATGTGGGAAAGCGTAGCTGGGGCTTCTGCAGTCTCCAAAAGTTTCTTTTAGCAGCAGACTGGCCTTCTACAACAGGAAATCTTTGGCTTCTCTCCAGAGGGCATGAGACCTGGGGGTGGTTTCCTAGTGCCTTTTTATCAGCTTAGAGAATCTTAGGGATGTAGGGACAGTCAGAGGTCACCGAGTCAGCCTGGGCCAAAGTCACCCCAGCAAGAGGTCAGTTGGCCCCTTTAAAGGATGACATTTCATCTTCCATTGGTGGTTTGTCCTTGTGTCTCGTAACTTTCAGCAGGGCAGTCTCCCTCTTTGAAAAGGAGTCTTAATACTCCAAAGAATTCTGGCACCATTTGTCAAGGCAATGACATTTCCCACTTCGTTTCACCCATAATTACAAAGACTTTTGAGAAGCTGAAGAATCAAGGGGATTATGCAACGTCAGTAACAGTTTTAGACTTTAGTGCCTCCATCTGTGAAATGGGGGTATGATGATTTTGCTTACCAAGAGGCTCTTGGATGAAACACCAGTATGGCTTAATGAGGAACGATGCTTGGGAAGCTAGTGTGGAGGGGGCATGAATGCATGTTCTCTGCCTCTCTGAGCCTGCTCCCTTTCCACTGTCTGGGACTGTCTATTGCACTGGTATAGCAAATGGTTGTTTTGACCACATTTTCCAAGACAAAAATTGGGGCATTTTATTCCACAAGCTTACTTGTGGAAACAATGGAGCAAAAATGGTTGAAACTGGTATCGTTTTAGGAAATCTGCAACATATGATACTAAATCGAAGGCAACTTTGAGAATAAGCCAGGGGAAAAAGGGTGCTTGCTTCAGCCACACCTCTTATTTCCTGTCCTTTCTGGTGTCGTGGGCATATTGCATTTTGACGGGGGCAGTTTGAACGAGGATGGTACCAATGTTGTGTGTCTTAACTTCCATTTTTATTAAAACGTTCATTAGCCCACAGCCTTATTTACTTTAGAATTCTGATTTCTTTCCAACTTCTAGGTTTGAGGGCCTGCACTGATTGAGACAATGCCGTCTAGGGAATTCCTCAGTTAAAAACAGACGGTCAAGATTGTTCCCAATATCAATAAGGCGAGAAGTCAGAGATGAGAGGGAAAGAAATCCAGTCATCCTTTCTTTTGAGAACATTCAGTAAATATTGATTCCTGAAGCTTGTGCTTTCCCTGAGACATTCCACAACCTTCCAAATGAACTTTACTCATCCAGGGCATCCCAGACCAATTTGGCTACTGTGGTGGGGGTGGCCCCATCTCTTGACATCATTGCGTGAGAGATGATAGTAGAGCACGTACTTGCATCTGGAAAAACAGGGAATGTCCACATGGCTCTGAACCAATTAGTTTCACAGGTTTGGATGAATCCAGCTTTCTAATTGAGCCCTTCCTTTGCTTTTTTATTCTGTTGACACTGAAGACATTCTACTAATAGTGCCCAATTGATTGAATTATTTTTGTTGTCAGCTGCAAAGTCGTTGGAAATATAAACACTTAATTCCACACCTCCTGAGGAATGTTTTGAAAGAGATGGGGAGAGAGACTCATCTTAGCTGTTGCTGAGAGTTGGGTTGTCTATTCCTACCAGGAATCAGAGTCAGCTTCTCAGGTCTTTCAGTGGGATGTCTTCTCATGATGGCCCTATTATTTTATTGGATGTAAATAAATCGTTAAAACATGAGACATAACCACATTCAAATTCTAATTTTATATTCGGCAATTACTTAGATTATTAACATTTTGGATAATATAATGGTGGCATTCTTTTACCAGGGTGCATTTTCGAAATAGCGAAGCAGTTACGTGTTTGCAAAGATTATGGGATTTGCAGTCAGGAGACCCGACTCTGGGTGTGGATCTTTTGTTTCCTATTTGTGGGCAATTTGCTCAGCTTCTCTGAGTCTCAGTTTTCTCATCTGTGCAATAGAGATGCTAATAACTGCCTTTCTGTTTTGTAAGAAGGGCTTTTTATGATGATGGTGGCTACGGATATAACCCACACAATGCTGTGAGTCCTTGTTCACTTGTTGGTTATGTTTGCTGTGATCTCCTCTTGCTCTGAGTACAGCTGTGTCCTGCACCCCGGGGTCATGGGTTGGTCTGTTTCTAAGTGAACCTTGACCACAGGGAGTGTCAGAACTGGCAAAGACCAGAAGAGATCACTGGCTCCAACCCCTTCATTTTACAGATGAGGAAAACCAGGCTCAGGGTGGAAATGACGCTCTAATGTTGTGGTATGCCTCCGAGCCCAGGCACTTTCCATGGCTCCGGTGCCTCCATGTCGGGGGCACAGACTTATATAAGCAGCAGGGTTCTTTAGGGAGAACCAGGTGAGCCCTGGCACGAGTAGAAGGGCAGGCAGATACATGGGGCCTGAGGGGACTGTCCTCAGTCAATCTCAGTGACTGGAATTAGGGGACTCAGAATCTCTCTCCTAGCTGCTGAGGTGTGGAAGGGGAATGGGGTTCTGAGAAACCCAGGACCAGGGGCTGTGGGTGAATTGGGTCCCTTCCCTGAGTGTCTCAGGCCTGGCTCTGACTTAGTGGGCGATGTTCAGAGATTCATTCAACAAGTATTTGTTAAGCTCCCACCTTTTGAGGTGTTTGGGACACATTGGTGAATAAAACAAAGAGCCCTGCCACAGCAGATCTTATATTTTGTGGGGGAGGCAGATAATATTCATTAAATACAATAACCCAGTGAATCATATAGTAGGTGAGAAGGTGATAAGTGCTACCAAATATGAAAAAATATGATGGGATGTGTGGGGGGATTGGGAGAGCCAGTGGAGGGGAGGTGATCCTGACACAGACCTCATAGAGAAGGTAAGGTTTGAGCAGATGTTGAAGAAGGTGAGGGATGGAGGCATGAGGGTGTTTGGGGAAGGCGCTCAGCAGCAGAAGCAGGCCCGAGGGGCTGAAACAGAGTGGGCGAGGACAGAAATTCTTGGGAAATGTAATTTTTGTCTCTTGTTTGTCCACGTATGGTTTGTTCACCCACATGTCTTTAAGACTCCAACACCACCGAGAAACGAGATGCCACCCAGCGTCCAACATGCAACTTTGCCCTTCCTTTCCACTACATACTTTAAAAACGTTTTTTTTTAATTTTAATTTTTTTTAAATTGAAGTATAGCTGGTTTACAATGTTGTGTTAGTTTCAGGTGTACAGCAAAGGGATTCAGTTATACATACATATATATACATTTTTTTCAGATTCTTTCCCCTTACAGGTTATTTTTTCTCTTTTCTAAAAAATTTTATTTTATATTGGAGTCTAGTTGATTTACAATGTTGTGTTAGTTTCAGGTGTACAGCAAAGGGATTCAGTTATACATACATATATATATATTTTTTTCAGATTCTTTTCCCTTATAGGTTATGTTTTCTCTTTTAAAAATATTTATTTTATATTGGAGTCTAGCTGGTTTACAATGTTGTGTTAGTTTCAGGTGTACAGCAAAGGGATTCAGTTATACGTATACATATATCCACTACACCCTTTTTGCTCAGCTGTCACGGTACCTGGCACTGTGCTGGGAACACAAAGATGGGTAAGGCACGGGCCCTGACAGGATGCCTACCACATATACGTCTGCTCAAGGAGAGGGGGACTGTGGGGATCTGGTCTCCCAGCCCCCAAACCCCAGATCTGGCCTTAGGGTGAGGCCTCCATCTTGTAGGAAACTGAACAGCGATGCTGTGATGCCAGGCTTTGGAATGAGACAGTCTCAGCATCGCCACTAGCCCGCTGCCTGATCTCGCGCCGGTGACTTTCCATGTCTCCGCCCCAGTTGTTTCTTCTGAAAAATGGGAACCAGTGTCCACCGCAAAGAGTTGTAGTGATTAAATAAAGCAACGCGTGAAAAACTGAGTTCAATATTTGGCATTTGGAAAGCACTTGATAAATAGTAACTGCTATTCCCACTATTAGGAAGAAGGTTCGGATCAAGGTTTCCTTGCTTCACCAGCACAGGGATCGATACTTCCTTTTTCTTGTTTGCGCTGCCTGGGAAGGTGAGCCATGGCCCTCTCTGTCCATCCTCCCTGGCCAGCTTGGTTGTGAGACAGATTCTTCTTCATCACAGCCATTTGGCCGAGGTTCAAGGGCTCCCGTGCCCTGAGGGGCAAGGGGTGGGGTGGAGGGCGGATCGTGGGGCACTTTCACTGGGGAGAGGATTTCCCGCACAGACGAGTTGTCAGGACAAGGCCCGGCTCTCTATTGAATGGAGCAGCTCATGCATGAGAGCAGATTGTGCCAGTTCTATAGAGCACGACCCCTCGGCCCAGGCTTCTCCTGCTAACAAAGTTATCTTTCTCAATCTGCTTAGGCAGAAGGGGGACACACTTCCCATCCTTGTGCTGAGCACACGGAACAGGCAGGACCCAGGCCAGGGCTGGGACTGGCTCTGGCTCTCAGCATGGCCCCTCCACTCCTCCCCTCTCCCGGCTCAGAGTCTTGGGTTCTCCTCAGCAGCCCCATCACCTTGGCGAGAGGAGCACAGGCCGCAGAAGGTGGCCATCGGCTGGCTAGGGGCGAGACAAGGGAGTGTCCTGGCATTCTAGGTGCCTGTGGAAGGGTGCAGAGACAGCATCCAAGAAGAGGGGTAGGGGAAGAGGCTGCTGCAGCCTAAAATTCACTGGGGTGGGAGCAGTTATCGATGCTCCAGGTCGGTGGGTTCTCCAAACCAGCAGCATCAGTATTGCCTGGGAACTTGTTAGGAAAGCGAACTCTCAAGCCCTACCCTGGACTTCCTGAATCAGAAACTCTGGGGTTGGACACCAACAAACTGTTTTAACAAGTCCCGCAGGTGATTCCGATACTGCTCGAGGTAACCCCAGCTACTAGAATCGATCATCCTGGCCCTGGTGCCCAGAACTTTGGTACGACAGCCCTCTCCCACACCCACCGCAGCTCCTGACACGTTGCCGCCAAGACAAGGCCCTAGAAATATTTCTTTGGGTCTATCCAGAAAGCAAACAACTCTTGTTGAGTTCCCTGCTGTCTCTCAGCTGCCCTGTTAGCCCATCCGACATCTGTAATATCATAAATCAGAAGGGGAGAAAAAAAAATATTGTACTTTTATCTCCATTTTATCAAGCTCTAGTGAGGCTAAGTAATTTGCTCATGGTCACAGAAAGAAAGGGGCAGGGGCAGGACTGGAACCAGATCTGCTTGACTCCAGAGCCTGTGTTTGCTCTGGCTGCTCATCTTGTCTCCTTTAATTAGGAGATTCAAGTCTACAGTGCTGACCCTTCAGAGCATTTGGGATCTCCGGTCTTTGTGCTAACCAGTTAACATCTGGGTATTTAAAAATGTCTTTTCGTTTGTTTGTTTGTTCTGAGATACCAGCATCATTGCAAAGATTTTCTAAATAGATGAATTCACTAGGCACATATCCATATTAAAAAAAATTACAAAGGTATGGCTTGTGTACTTGCACGTCGGAAAAAAAGAAATCAAACAAGATAGGAGCCTATAGGATAAAAAGTAAAGATCTCTTTTTACCCCCTTCTTCCTATCCCAAGATCACTGTAACCATGCTTAACAGTTTGGTGTGTGTTCTTCCAGACCCTTTTTGCTTTTTTCACTTGATATATCTTGATATCTTTGAAGTACACATAGAGATCAAAGGCATCCTTTTAATGTCTGCAAGAGTATTCCGTAATAAGGACATCCTATAAATTTGTTCAGTCTGTTCTCTATTGAAGGACATTTAGGTTGCTTCTTTTTTTTTTTTTGGCTATTACAAATTTTAAAAATAAACATCCATATGTACATATTTTTGAGCACGTGTAGGAATATGTTTGCAGGATGTCTTCCTAGAGGTAGCATTTTTGGTTCAAAAGGTAGGTAAAATGGAAAAGTTGGCGGGTACTCCCAATTACTCTCCATACAGACTGCACCAGACTATGCTCTCAATATAGCTTGTGATAGGGCACTTCATGATATATTCTTACCATCACTCGCTATTGTCTATCTTTACATTTATTTGGCAATCGGTTGAGCAGAAAATATTTTTTTATTTTAATTTGCATTTTTCTGATTACTGGACAGAAGGAGTGACGTATTACATGTTTACTAGCCACTTGCATTTCTTTTCCTCTGAACTGCCTACTCATATCCTTTGTCCATTTTTGATGGGTTATTTGCCTTTTCCCTGTTGATTCATAAGCTCTTTTTATAGACTATGGTTATTATTTCTCTGTCATGTATGTTGTAACATTTTTTCAAACTATCCCTTGTAACTTCGTTTTTAGTGTGTTTTGCTATAACAGAGGATTTATATTTTTATCTAATCAAATCTGTCATGAAAAAATTTATGGTTTCCTGACTTTGTGCCTGGCTTGGAAAGGCCTCTACCTGTCATTCAAATTCAGGAAACCAGTTAGAAAAAAAAATCTGCCAGAGTAGATTCTGTTTCAGTTCAGCGTTTAAGCCCGTATCCTTGAAAAAACTGAATTGTCAGAGCAATGTGAGTACTGCTGATTCTCCTCCTAGTTTTTAACCTCTTTTTTTTTCCTCCTGACCCTTTTTCTTTATAATAAAGGAATTATACAATTTTTATTCGTCAACTTTGTGTAATTGGCCACAGATTTCATCATCATCTCCATTTTCAGGGGCCTGTTCTGATTTGCGAATCAGAAAACCAAACCTGGGAATCATCTGTGTCCTTTTGCTTCCTGTAGGTGTTTTTGCTTCGCCTCTTTATGATTCTGGATGCCTGATTTTTACTTATATTCAGATATCATGTGTGGGTGGAGAAAGAGAGAGCAAGAGTGTTATTATTTTCTGTTTTACAGGCATATTTTCTACTCTTTTATGAGGAGGAAATTTTCTCTTTTACAGGCATATTTTCTACTCTTTTATGAGGAGGAACTTTTCTCTTTTTCTTTTTCCCTTTGCCCCCTTTTTTTTTTTTTTTTTGGTGGCAAATAAAATAGCTATAGTCTGGGCCAGTTACCGTGAATTCCTAAAACGCCTGACTCTTACCACTTGATTTCTTTTTTGACTTAAGTGAGGGGTTTGTATCTGACCAGATTCATCAGGAAGAATATGGTTCTGGCAGCAGAAAAACTTCATTGTCTAGGGCTTAGTCTAGTTGCTCTCTCAATCACTAAGGACTTCAGTTTCTCCATCTTTGGAGTAGGGATAATGCCAATCTCATGTAAATCATCTAACATGGCTCCTAGTCCAAAGAAGACTCAAAACAAGTGGTATTTCCCATCAAGCCCTCAGTTTCCTGACCTGTAACATGGATGAACATTGAGACACACCTTGCTGAGTTGTTTTGAGTGTTAAACAGGAGAATAGAGAATTTAACAAATAAATGGGACACAAAGGTTCTTCCGAAGCAATCTTGGTTCCTTTTAGAGTCATGCTGCACTTGTACCACTAGATGGCGTCATCAACACGGCCAGCTGGCTAAGATGGTTCTGCCTGAAGTCCGAGCGAAAGGGGATCCCTACTTCATTTTCTTCCCTCTGAATGCAATCAGTGTGGCAACAATTATCACGGTTTAGCTTTCATGTTTGCTGTAAATCATTTATTACTGTCAGACCTTTTCTTAGGCAATAGACTTGCCCTGAGGAATGGTTGGAAGTGGGACCCAGAAGCCAGAGAGGTCTTTCTGAAACACAAACTTGACCTGCCTATACTAAGAACCCTTCTGTAGCTTGCTATTACACACAGAGGTATTGTTCAACATTTTTACTTCAAATTAAACCTTACTCTGGAAATGAGTATGTAAAATAAGTCACTCAGGTGGAGGGAGACGGGCCCCAGATCCTGCCTCTCAGGAGCTCCAGGAAACAAGGCTCATTAACCACTGCAGGATGAAGCTTGTGCCTTTTAACAAGGCGTATAGGGCCCTCTGCCGTGTGGAGCCTGCCTATTACTCCAGCCCATCTCTTGCCACTCATAGCTTTGCCCTTGACCCTCAGCATCCATGATCTACTGAGTTCCCTGTACATGTCACCTGATTTTTGCCTCCATTCCTCTGCCCATGCAGTCCCCTCTACTTCAACCTCCCTTCCCCAACTGACTCATCTGTTAAGGCTCAGTTTGGGCTTTACCTTCTTGAGGAATTCTTCTCTGACCTTATCTAGTTTGTTTTCCAATAGCTCATTTATGTTTCTCTCTCCCCCACTAGTCTATGAGGTTTCTGAGTGCAGGAGATGTGTCTTCCCTGTGTCTATTGTAGGGAGGCTGGGCAAATGAAAGAACTCAATTTGTTTTCAGTAAACAAATAAATGAATGATTGTTGAGTAGAGGGAGAGCAGTTCAGGTGGATGAGATGGCAGGAGACGAAGACGTAGAAGTGGGAAAGGAAAAGGATGCTTCAGGGAGTGGATGGCTTGAATCTGGGAGTAAGGGGAGCACTTCCCAGGCTCCAGGCTGAGCCTCCCCCGGGAGACCAGGGTGAGCTCTCTCCTCTCAAAGCCCCAGTGGTAGCCCTCATGAGGAGTCACCGGGGGTGGCAGATTGTAACTCCTTCAGCCATACGGAAGCTGTAAGAGAAGCTGCAGCAGTGGCCTCTTCTAAGAATCATCTTAAGGAGCCTTGGATTGAGGGTCTAGAGCCATATAGGTTGCACCTAAAAGCAAGGACCCTGCCAGGGATGACCCCTGCCAGAATTCTCTTTTCCCTTCCTCTTCTGAGGTAGAAAGATAGCTGAGGATGTCCACTGAGGGTACCTGAGAAGGATAGGAAAAAGTCCCTCCAGGTTAGTGAAGGCGACCTTTCTGTGATGGGCTGATATAGGGGAAGCAGCCAGTATAGTTCCGGGGGAAAATCCTGCAGGGAAAAAGGGGCAGAGAAGCAGGCAGGTGATTCTGGTTACTTGTGGTTTCAGGTATGGGCATCAGTCCTGAGCTAGCGCTGTGGGTGGGACCCAAAAGAGCTGACCACAAAGCTGTCACCCTTCGGTCTCTAGCCTTATAGGGCATGAAGCTTTCAAAGCACTGGGAGATTTGTTTTCCCCCTAAAAACAGCAATGGAATTGCCGTACTCCCTTGGTTCCAGGTCGGCCTTTTGAGGTATTATGTCACCTTCCCGTTGCCTTGTCCTGAGCCTTTCCCATGCGGACGGCACCACAGTGTCCTGTCGTCTGGTCCCTGAACGTGGAGTCTTTACTTGTTGACGCCTGTGAGGTTATAAATTCCTGCAAAAGCTTAGTTTGAGGGTCTCTGGCCAACTCGTTCCCTACCCCACCCTCCAAGGTAACGCGGGGAAAGAGGCTGCCCATTTCCTGAAAACTGGCTACCTCAGGGCTCTGTACTTCCTCAGATACTGTGGCTTCTGAGGGATTTCCCTCAACTTTTGTGCTTCTGACATGACTCGCCAAGGCCAGTCTCCCAGGTACCTGGCCCTTTTACTCTAGGCTGTCCACCAAACTAAGTCAGAGCCAGGTTATACTCTCACAGGCATGAAGGGACTCTGGACACATAACAGGGAGGGTGTGGGAGCCCCAGAGGAGGGACCTCTAACACCCCTCGCATTCCTGCAGTCAGAGGGCTTCAGATGTGCCCCTGGGACCCACTGAGGCGTGTTTGTTGCTCCCCCAAACTGTGTAGGGGGACATCCTGGTAACAAGCCCTGTTTTACCTTATGTGTGAGAGCTGGCAAAGGATAGAGAAGAGTGTTGAGAAAGCAGAGATGGAACTGTAAATCCTCCAAAAGGAGGAATTCCGCTGGTGGGTAAGTGCAGCTCATGGCCGGTTTTGCTCACATTAACCCAGGGCTCCAGGGAGGCAAATGCCTTCCTCTCTCAATTTCAAACAAGAACCTCCCTGAAGGGCTGAGGGGGCTCTTGGCCTGAAACTGGGAGGGAAGCCACTTGGAATTTATTTTTTGTTGAATTTTTTCTTCCTTTTCCTTCTGAGAGGGTCCCCAGGCATCCAACACAACAATGCCTCTGCAGGCAGCCTGACACGGCTGTCATCAAATGTAACTGAAATCCGTATCTATGGAAACAGGCTGACTCCTTCTGCCTCCCTCACTCCCCGCTTCTGCGTTGGCCAGGATGGGTCTAGACTCTGATGTAAGGGCTGCTCCAGCCGGCGCCCTGACCATCCTCTGGGGTCCACCCACCTCTTACCTTCTCCTATCAGATACAGACGAGGTGCTGGGAGGAGGGTGACCTCAGTGTGGCAGCAAAGCCTCAGACAGTGCCAGAGAGACGGTGCAGAAGGAAGAGTGCTTGTGTGCAGGGATTCCAGGGAAGGCAAGCAGGGCAGCTCCGTGGAGACAGAGCAGACCTGGGTACTCAGAGCTCGACTCCTATCCTGGCTTCTGAGCTCTGGGCCCAGACATTTACGCGGTCAACAAAATGTATTCCCTGCCTCCTTCCACTCCCTCCCAGGCTTGGCTAGCATTCTCTGGGCCTTTCTTTCCTTTGCCTAAAAAGGTAATTCATTATTCCTTAGGGGTCATATGTGATGGTGTTTGGCTTGAGAGGTTTATCTATTTATTTGGATTTGAGACAAATGAAAAACAGTCTGCTTCAACTTGGCCGAATGGACCGAAATGGAAACAAAGACAGCAGAACTCTGTTTTCCTCCCCAGTCCTGATCTGCTGACTTACTAACCCACAAGTTTTCTTGCAGAGGCAGCATACCTAAGAATATGATACAAATGAATTTATTTACAAAACAGAAATAGATTCACAGACATAGAAAACAAACTTATGGTCACCAAAGGGGAAATGGGGGAGGGGGAGATAACTTAGGAGTTTGGGATTAAAATATACACAGTGCTATATATAAAATAGATAACCAACAAGGACCTACTGTATAGCAAAGGGAACTATATTCAATATCTTGTAACAATCTATAATGGAAGAGAATGTAAAAGAAGAATATATATATTTATGTATGTATAACTGAATCACTTTGCTGTACATCCGAAACTAACACAACAGTGTAAATCAACTATATTTTAATAAAAATTTTTAAAAAACCAGACACTGCAAACAGTTTTAGTTTGTGCGGGGAAGTTGGCTGGGAGGCGGGGGGTGGGCAGGGTGATGATATTTGGAGACCTCGCCATTCAGGCAAAACATGTCATTTAACAGTCAGAGGTTCTAAGGAAATTATTTCGATTCCATCTGCGTGCCTCTGCCTGGGGAAGTCCAGGAAAGCTTCTAGAACTCCACAGGTATTGGCCTTGCGTCACTAGGGGGCGATGCTGTCTCTCTTTTGCTCCAGGCACAGTTTTTAGGACAACTTCAGACAGTGGGCCAAGAGAGAAGCCAATTCCAGGTCTGTGAGGAAGTTGAGTGAGCCTTATTTATCACACCAGAATAGATGGGCATGGTCTCAGTGGGACAGGCTGAGATGATAGGAAATGCAAAGGGGCAAGACCTGGGCCTTCTCTGGGGTACTGTGTATTGTGTGACCACATTTCCTGGGCTAGTCTTCTGGTGCCCTCCCTGGTGGAGCTGGATGCCCCAGAGGACATCCTCCACCCACCCCCTGCCCTCCTTTTCTTCCTACTCACTAGCCCCTTTCATCACTGAAATATTCGTCCTGTCTCCCACAGTCCCCCAAACCCCAAATTACCAAACCTCAGAGTTTCTCTGCTACATCTCCCTTCCCTCTCCCAGGCTTGCCCCTGTTTCCTCTGGTCCTGCACAATTCTGCTATATCCCTGATTATACCACGGGCAATATTCGATCATAAAATGGCAAAAGTTGGGCTTTCTTGGTGGCGCAGTGGTTGAGAGTCCGCCTGCCGATGCAGGGGACACGGGTTCATGCCCCGGTCCGGGAAGATCCCACGTGCCGCAGAGCGGCTGGGCCCGTGAGCCATGGCCACTGAGCCTGTGCGTCCGGAGCCTGTGCTCCACGACGGGAAAGACCACAACAGTGAGAGGCCCACGTACCGCAAAAAAAAAAAAAAAAAAAAATGGCAAAAGTAGATTGTATAGAGTGTTGGTTCATGTGATGGCAAAGCAAAGGATAAACTTGAGCAGATGGCAGACCCCGATCTCGGAGATTAGAGGCACAGGAGATAGAAACATTCTGGGGCCATTCTGGTTAGAGTAACAGAGAGTCCATTCTAAGAGTCAAGGCTGAGACTGTGTGAATTTAACTCATCCACCTGAACGCTACAGGAAGCCTCTGTTGCTGGGGGCAGAGTTGGTGGATCTGCTGGGGCTGTGGAATGTGGTCGGAGAGGACTTTCTCTGCTGTGAGCTACCTACCATTAGCCTTGTCCTCCAAAAGCCTGCTGGCTGATTACAAGCGATAGCTTGCATCAACAGAGACTCCAGGCACCTACTTGGGAGTTCATTCTCCCCTTGGCCTGTCTGCACACCCCTTAGAGTAGAGACTCCAGAGGAATTTCTCTCCTCACCAGATCCAGCAAGCACATTTGCACCACCTTCTGCAGGATGAGGGAGTCTTGCATGGAAGACCCCGTAGTTAGAGTTCATCATTGGCTT
Source organism: Pseudorca crassidens (assembly GCF_039906515.1). NCBI lineage: Eukaryota > Metazoa > Chordata > Mammalia > Artiodactyla > Delphinidae > Pseudorca > Pseudorca crassidens. Next base: position 106,706,126 of record NC_090297.1, on the reverse strand, counting down.
TCTCAACATGGTCTAGTATTTTCTTTGTTCTCAGATGCTAAAACCAGACAGCCTGGCTCTGAGCCTCCCACTCACTAGCTATGTGATATTTGGCAGATTAACTCTTTGAAGTCTCAGTTTTATCATCTGTAGATGGGGATGATTGTTATGGGGATTTAATGAGATAATCTCTGTAAAGTACTTGGCCGGATGGCTGGCACAGAAATGGTCGTTATCATTATCTGGAAATGCAGTAGAGTGTGGTGGCTAAGCCAGCTGGCTCAAATCTGGACTCTACCACTTACTAGCTGTGTGATATCAAGCAAACCATTTAATCTCTCTGTGCCTCAGTTTCCTGGTGTATAGAATGCAGTTTAATAATAGCACCTACGTCATAGAGTACTTGTTAGGATTGAAGAGCTAATGCACGTAAAGCACTGAAAACAGTTCCTGGCACATAGTAAGTACCCAAAGGAGGCTATAGCCCTCATTGCCTGTGGAGCAGTGGGTTAGATTATCCAAAAGTGATCTGCATCTGGCTCTGGAATGCTATGATGTGTGTTTTAGGAGAAGTATTTCAACTTACTTTGCACTAAGATGAATCTGTGCTTGTTGCTTATACAGCTAGTAAATGCTGGAGCCAGGGACTCAGTACACAGTTGAGGGAAGCTTGTTAGAGATACAAGATGTGACACAGAGGGTTCAGAAAATGGATCATTTTGAGGTGCTTGCATGGCACCTTTTCACCAGTGGTCCTGGATAGTTTATGTTTTACTATATATCCACGTGGAGAGACAGATTTTATTGTCATACCAGTTTTGCAGGTGGACAGATAGGTGAAAGAGACAGATTATGTGCCCTGCTCCAAACTTGCAAAGGCAGGATCTGTACTCCACCCACACACCAATTGCATTTAAAAATAAAAATTAATCAAAGCCGCTTTTGGCATTGCCTGACAAGACAGGTCATCTACAGTGTGTATGACATGTCATTCAGCCCTGTTGGCAGCCTCAGGCACAGCTGCAGTGCACCTGGGGTAACGCCAGGAACGAAGCACGTCTCAGGGCTTCTATCACACATCCCTGATTATTTATTTATTTTCAGAGTCTCCAATAAGAAAATGTTAAGAAAAAAAGAAAAAATAAAAGAAAGAAAGAAAACCTATGGGTAGGAATCAGGAAAGCCCAATCTAGAGCAATCTAAGAATTTCTTAAAATTTAAAAAAAAATGTAATGAATTTTAGGATGCTTTCTAGGTCCTGGACCACTTTGATAAGAAAATCTCTAAATTATATTGTTATCTTCTAGGAGGAAGATATTGAAGAATAGAAAGATCAGAGTGGGGGTGATGTGCCGTCAGTCGTTCTAAAAAAGTGAGCAGAATTAATCTGCAGAAACAACCTATTAGAGTCGACAACTGTTTAAGTAAAACTGATGAAGTGGAATTGGGAAGAAAATACTCTGCTCACTTCTTAAATGAGATGATGATTCATTAGCAGAAAGAGTTAAGGGGGTCTATAGTCCTTTTCTGATGATCTGTGGAGCAGTAGCCTGGATTATCCAAAAAGATACTTACTTTTGGCTTTGGGAAATGTCATGACATTTGTTTTGGCAGTAGACTAATTTTCCAGCTAAACTTGTTAGCTTGATTAAAAATATTTTATTGAAGATTGGTGGGCAGGGCTTCCCTGGTGGCGCAGTGGTTGAGAGTCCACCTGCCGATGCAGGGCACACGGGTTCGTGCCCCGGCCTGGGAAGATCCCACATGCTGCGGAGTGGCTGGGCCCGTGAGCCATGGCCGCTGAGCCTGCGCGTCCGGAGCCTGTGCTCCGCAACGGGAGGGGCCACAGCAGTGAGAGGCCCGCGTACCGCAAAAAAAAAAAAAAAAAAAAAAAAACCCACTTTGTGCCAGGCACTGGGTTAGGAGTGGAAATACAATGTTACACAAGTTAGACATGGTCCCTGTCCTCCTAGAGATAGACATGGACCAAATAATATGTATAAGTAATGGGTTAATTAATATTTTCTCAATGAAGAAGACATAGGGAGAGTTAAACATACATACAGTGAAAAACTGGCCTTCCCAGAAGGTTAGAAGTATGAAAGCCCTTTGAAAACTGTGAAGTGCTAACTGAAAGATGGAGCAATCCCCTGCTCTGTCTTTGTCTAGACTCATGGTTAGTTTCTGAATGGACACAAGGTTGCTCCTGCATAAAGTCTGGGCCACTGTTTCTGCTGGAACTTTCTCTCTTGAAGGAGGCCAACTTCCTTCTCCAAACTCTACATGGTGAATGTGAAAGGCCCCAGGGTTGGGTGGGATTAGGTTAAGAAATTGTTCTGTCCATTACTGGAGCAGAAAGATCGGTTCAGCTGTATGAACTCATCACCCAGCTTGGCTGGAAATCTGACATACAAGAAGAAAGCACAACAACTTCTCCATCAAAATTATAAGTTGGAAGTTCTGCTACTGTCCATCACTCATGCTATCAGGGACTGACGCAATGTAGTTCTCATTCACCAATAATATTCTAAGAGTTAGACATAGTGGATGTGCATGTCAATGTTATTGTGAGAATGAAAACAGTACACGCCTAAAATTCAAGAGTCTTTTTTTCCTAATAGTTAGCACTTACTAAATATACATTAAGTGGCTTGCACGTTTACATTTAGCATTTCGTTTAATCATGGAAGCCCTATAAAGTAGCTCTTTTATTCCCATTGTACAGATGGGGGAATGGAGGTTAAATACATTGATTCACTTGTCCAAGGTCGCAGTGCTAAGAAGTGACAGAATCAGGATTTATACTCAGTTCCCCCTGAACTTTAAAGCCTGTGTTTTTTCCACCACGTGGTACTTGTCCTTTGGAGAATGTAGAGATAGAGATAACAGCTGGAGTTCAAGACCCTGGTAACATTATTTGCTTTCCCTTGATAAAGAGACAAGCAGGCGAGGGGAGGAAAGAGTCTACAACTGAGCTTTAAACTGGGGATTAGTGGAAGCAGATCCTACATCATTTTAAGTTCAGCATGTTTTATTGGGTGGGCCCTGGAATGAAAGGCTAGGAAATAAGATGTCTGCTCTGAGATGGGGGTGGAAGATCCTGTACTCTCACATGCCCATTAAAGTGAGAGATAAAATATAATCAGTCAGGAGAGGGCTTGGATAAAAGAAACCGAGACACATAACTGGCAAATATAAAAGAGCATAAAAGGGACCAAGAGGCAGAGGATCACAGAAAAAAGGGACACATAGCTCATCGCCAAGCTCGAGTTATTTCTGTTTAGAGAGACACCAAAGTCCTCCCCTTCCCCTTGTCCCTTAGCCTTGGGAATGTGAAACTCTGGGGGTCATTCATGCCAACTCCATCTCCTTTATGGCTCCTTGTATAATTAGATCCAACCTTTTAAGGAAGAGGGCCCTGGCAGATATGTCTCATGGTTTATGCATAACCCAGTATCTTTCATGTTTCCTGCTGTAAATTTTTGCTTATAAACTGCATTTTTGAAACTCTGTTGTAGCCATTCCTGGGGGTGGGGAATTCCTTTGTAAACAGACCAGTCAGCTGCTATTTGGCTGACTGCTAGAGTAGATTGGAAGAAGAGGCTGTAGAAGAACTGTGCAGGGAGAGCAAAGTAAGAACCTTGAGAAGGTTAGTGTCTGGGGATTTCTCTTCTCCAATCTTCCTTCATTTTGTTCTGTCCATAAGAAATCAACCTTGGGGGACTTCCCTGGTGGTGCAGTGGTTAAGAATCCTCATGCCAATGCAGGGGACACAGGTTCGAGGCCTGGTCCAGGAAGATCCCATATGCCGCGGAGCAACTAAGCCTGTGCACCACAACTACTGAGCCTGCGCTCTAGAGCTGGCACGCCACAACTACTGAGCCTGCATGTCACAACTACTGAAGCCCACGCGCCTAGAATCCGTGCTCTGCAACAAGGGAAGCCACTGCAGTGAGAAACCCGCGCACCGCAACAAAGAGTAACCCCTGCTCGCCCCAACTAGAGAAAGCCTGCACACAGCAACAAAGACCCAACACAGCCAAAATAAATAAATAAATAAATTTACAAAAAAAAAAAAAAAGAAATCGACCTTGGACTGCCTTCTCCTCTGAGTCCTCTCCATGTGCCTTATAAAATGTTAAACTTCCAACCGTATGATTTTGCCTGTTGCCATTTCTTCTATTCTTAGAAATGAAAAAGCTTTTGCCCCAAAGGGATCTTTTTTCTCCCTCATGTTAGTTTTAAGTTTAATAATTTTTATAACCTCTTTAAACTGGCCTTTTTTCCACTAGCATAGTCAAATAGAGTTCATGATTATACCTGCTTAGGAGTTAATTAGCTTAGCTTAAGAATGGACTTAATGTGGCTCTAACTTAAGAACCACTGAAATAATAACCATAATAATGATAACACTGAATATAGTCAATGAAAGAAAATTGTACTGCAATAGGGGATAGTGGCTGATTCATTTGTAGTATTTGTTTCAACACACCCAGCTGTTGGTCTGACAAAGATCTAAAACCCATCATTCTTGACAATCTGTTCAAAGTCTGAAAGTGTTTACAATGAAGATGATCACCCTTGTCTCTTGAAAAACTTGAAAAAACAATTAGTTATCCCCTTGTTTTGTTGGGATAATCCCATCCTAGCCATACCTCTATTATGGAGTTTATTAAATTGCATTATAATTATTGGTTAACTTAGCTAGCACCTCCAATAAAATGCAAGTTCCTTGAGGGCATATTAATTAAAATTCATGTCAGTAAAATTTCACTGATTCTTAAATAGTGTCCAAAAATTCCTTGAGGGCATATTAATTAAAATTCATATCAATAAAATTTCACCGATCCTTTAAGTAGTGTCCAAAAATTCACTAACAAATAAAAGAGGGGTCAAATTAATTAGGTTAATGAAATAATTGGGGCTAGCCAGTGCAGTCAGCCAGCAGGGAGTTCCCATCCAAATTTATCACCACCTGGCTGAGTTTTGGCAACTCCTGGTGGCAGTTATCTTTTCTAGCTTAAATATTGATGGGGATGCTTCCGGGTCCTATTGTTGAAATTTCTAGGGCAAGAGCAATAATTCTAGCAATGTCCTGGTTAGTAGTGCCCATTTGTTGGCCCAATTCAGGTAGATACATCCAGAAGATACTGGGGATGCTGGAATTCATTCTCTACTTCTCTGCTTCCAAAGGCAAATTTATCTATTATTTCCCCAATTTTTCCCCATCCTGCCTTCACTTTCATTCCACATTCCTTCTCTTTTCCCCAAATTAAAAACAAAAAAAGTTAGACTACCATATTTGAGAATGGGGGCTGGATGGAGGATAGGAGCCAACGTTCAATTGTCTTAATCTAGTTCATTGTCACTGCAGGAATTTTACTGTACTAGGTGCTCAAAAATTGTCAAGCAAATGAATAAATGTAGTTTGTCTCACTTAACATCGCCAAGCACTAACTTGAACTTCTTTGAAACTTAGACAAAAAAAAGTATAGATAACCAATAGAAGAAATCAACGTTTGGCCCCATTAAATCTTGGGTATCTAGAATACAGACTAGCCAATAAGGTACAATGACATACCAGCAAGTCTAGATTTAAAAACCTGAAAGAGCTACGTTGCATATACACCAGATTAGCCTAAATTCTATAGTCAAAACTGTGACTAATTCTAGCCTAAAGGGAGGCTTGCATTTGGGTGGAGCTGAAGGTGGCTGTGGTTGTGAATCTGGATTGGATAATTGGTGCCAAAATAGAGCAAAGTGTACTAAAGCTTCCAACATGGTTGATGGCAGGAGCAGAAAATAAATGGCAAAGAAAGAGAAAGTAGACATTTAATTTTTGAATATATATTATTAGATCCTGGGACCACAGCATTCATCAAATTATGTTGGCAAAGACTATGTACAACCATTTGTACATAGCGTGTTGGGAAAAGCATGTTCAGATGTATTGGAACAGTGTCATCATAACAGATCAACAAATCCTGGCCAAAGATGAACTAGTTTAACAAATGATGATGAGACTTAGTATTAATGGTTAGCAGGTAAATTGTCTGTGGTATAAGAAGAAAAGCAAGAACAAATGTGATGGCTGAGACATGTGGAAGTGTTTCCAATGATCACCTGGGTGACTACAGTGGTTTTGGCTTCACTAGGTAAGCAGCTTTGGGAACTGGGGTTTCTTTACATGATACTATCAATTTATACAATATTCCTTTAGAATCATCCACATGTTTATCACTTCTGTTGCCTCTTTTCCTTTTTGCATCTCCAATCTACCATCTGGGATAATTTTATTTCTCCCTAAAATACTAACTTTAGTTTTTCTCTCAGTGCTAGCCTACTTTTGATGAATTCTCTGTTTTTGTTTGAAATGGAAGAATTTAAAATTCATTTTTGGTGATGGATTTTTTTTTTTTTTGATGGGTTATAGAATTCTAGACTAGCAGTTATTTTCCTTCAGCACCTTAAATATGTCATTGCCTTACGGTTTCTATAGTTTCTGGTGGGAAGTCATCTGTCAGTTTTATTTTGCCTCTTTGTAGGTAATGTGATTCCAACTGCCCCTTCCCTTGCCCCCTGCCACAGATTCCTTTAGTTTTTTCTTGATCTCTGTTTTCAGCAGTTTTGCTACAATGTGCCTAGTTGCAGGTTTTTGTTTTTTCTTGGTTTCATTTTGTTTTTGTATTTATGTTGCTCGGATTCATAGAGATTCTCAATATGGGGTTTGATGCCTTTAATGAGTTTTGGAAAATTCTCAGCTATTATCTCTTTGAATATTGCTTCTTCCCCATTCACTCTCTCACTTCCTTAAGGACTTAAATATCATGTCCATTGGACCTTGCACCATGTCCATATGTCTCATGCTCTTTTTCATATTTCTCTCTCTCTCTCTCTCTCTCTCTCTGTGTCTGGAAATTTTCTATTGATTTTTTTCTAGTCTGTGAATCTACTTTTCAACTGTGTCTAATGTGCTGTCAAATCTGTCCATTGAATTCTTAATTTGAGTTATTGTATTTCTTTCAGTTTTAGAATTTCCATTTGATTCTTTTAAAAATAGACTCCAGTTCTCTGGAGAAAGCTTTCCATCTTATCTATTTTTTGAATATATTATTCATAGTTATTTTAATTTGAGAATGTCAAGATCTGATTCTCTCATGGGTCTGGGTCTGGATCTCTCATGGGTCTCTCATTTTCTGGGTCTTTTCCCTCTTGTTTTTCACATATCTGGTCTTGTCTCCTGATGCACCCATATCTTTTGTTTAAATGCTAGGCATTGTGTATAAAATTAGGATAATTTGAGGTTCTTACTGACATTATTTTACTTCAGAGAATACATACATTTGCTTCTAGCAAAAGTCTAGAGGGAAATTATCGCAATCCAATTGATGATTGAGTTCATTGAGAACTGAGATTTATCCTTTTTGAGATTTATCATTTTTTGTCTATTTCTAGTTCACATTGACTCCTAAAATGTAGCCTTTCAGAGGTCCCAAGTGAAAGCCTAGGGTGTTATCCGAGCTTCTCCTCCTTGGTGGACTCTGACCCCAGTTTTTGTTTCCCCAGTGTTTAAGGCTGCCATGGCTCTGCTCAGTCTCCCAGCCTCACAGACAGCACTTTTGAATCAACAAACGTGTCTAGGAGAAGAGTGAAGCTGAACGTCGTACTCATCTCTCCCTTTTCAAATTCTTTGTCCTCAAGTGTTTGATCCCTTGGTAGATCTCTGAACCTTCAAATTGATGTTTTTCTTTCAAATATTTTATCCAAATTTTCTATCTGGAAGGAGAATTGATCTGTACAGTTCCAATCACAGCTGGAAATCTCAATTATGTCAATTTCAAATATGAATTTTCCAGATGCCTCTGATGTGGTCAGTTTGTATTGAGCTCAGCAGTAAACCTGGCTTATAATGCTCATATTGCATTAAGAATAAACAACAACAACCCAACAACAATAACAACTTACTTTAGGTTAGGTGCCCAGGGTAGCATGAGGATGGTTTTTCATGATCCAGTAATCAGTATGATCCCCCACACCTGGTCCAAGGTAATACTGCAAGGAAAGAGAAATTCACCTCCCTTTCTGTACCTTCTTCTCAGAAAATCTACAATCTCTCCATCAGGGTAGAATCCCTGCTTGATTTATCCTTGTCACCACAGCACTTACAGTATCTTGCACAAGGCTTGTGCACGTGTTCGATGACTTACCCCTCCATTACTTTCTGTTACGTAGTAGCTGGAGCAAGATCTCATTATCCAGTGCAACAATAGCAGTCTGGTGGTTTGCAGACTTGTATTCTTGTCACTGTGTGACACAGGGAAAATAATTTCCTCTCTCTGGGACCCAGTTTCCTTATCCACAAAATGAGAGGTTTGGACTAGATGCTTTTAAAGAGACAGCTTAAATTGTAAATATTTATAAATATAACCATCCTAGCCATATTTCAATCTTTAAAGTAATTTTTAAAAATGAATTTCTAAGTGATAGGATATGTGCCGGATGATTTTGAAATAAGAATTCCTTCCCCTAGGAAGTTGTTCCCATTATCACTACCTCTACTACTTCTACCTGGAAGGAAGAACACTTACTGGGAGCTTGCTGTGTGTCAGACACTGTGCTAGTGATTCTCAGCCTTCATTCTCCACTAGAAACTACTGTGGAAATTTATACACTGTCCAGACCACATCCCCAGAGAATTTTTTAAATGACCTAAGTGGGGCCAGGGATTAGTACTTTTTGAAAGCTCCCACATTCTAATTCTAATGTATAATCAGGATTTAGAACCACTGTGCTTGGCACAATGATGCTTACTGCATCCTTACAACAACCTGATGAGGTAAGTGTTACCAACTCTATCTTATAAGTAAGGAAACTGAGCTCCATTAAAGAAAAGAGTCTGGCTCATGGCTACACAGCCACTAAGTCTGATCTTTTGATTGTAAGTCCAGAGCACTTTCCTCACTCAGCAAACACTGATCGAATATTTTGCAAGTTCAAGATGCTAAATTAGGTACTTGGAGGGATGCAAAGATGATAGGGATATGGTGTCTGCTCTCCAGGTGAAAGAACCCTGGGCCAAATGCCTATTAGTTAATTAGTTAAGTGTTTTTATACACATTGTCTCTTTTAGTTCTAAGAATTACTCTCTAATGGGGAATATCATCAACTCGAATTTAATACGAGGAAGCAGAGAGTCAGAGAAATTCAACAATTCAGTAACTTGCCTAACTCCAAATAGAAGTAATAAGTGATAGAGCCTGGATTTGAATCCAGATCTATCTGTCTCCAAAAGCTGCTTCACCAGGACTTGTACTTTAGTAAAGTAGGTGGGAAACATACACTAATGACTATATTATGAACTGGAATACAATTAAGTGTAATAACAGAGCACAACCTGGGTTAGGGAAGGTTTCTTGAGGGATGTAGCAGTGTTTTGGTAACTGACTTCTGAGGGATTTCCAGCTCTGCCTTCTCCTGTAGAATGTAACTACCAGGATATTTTGAAGAGTATGATAAATGTAATCGTGTCAATAGTTTCCTATAGAATTGGTAAGAAGGACAACCCTTTAATATCCAATTAGCAAGTGGAAAAACATCTTCTCCAGCAAACCACAGGGTGATCCTGGCATCAGAAAGCAAGTCAGTGTCACCCTGGTCAGGGGATTAATCTATACTGCCTCACAACCCTGGAAGGAGGCTGGACCCAGCCCGAATGAAGACTTTAATTGGCAGTAGTATCTATCTCCTCAACAGGAGCACTGCAGCTCAGTCATTTGAGACATGTTGCTTGGCTCTGAAGGCTCAGGGTTCTGCTATTCTCTTCTCTAACCTGGTAGTTAGGACGCTCCATGTTCTGGGCCAAGATGTGTCTTCACTGAGTGAGAGAGCATGCCATGGATGTCCCCTGGCCAGCAGAACCTAGAGAATTACAAACCCAGTCACTACATATACTTTGTGTATGATCATACTATAGTACAGTGGTTAAGAGAAGAGGCCTTAGAAACAGATCTGGGCTTGAATCCTGATCTTGCTGCTTACTAGCAAATTACATTTACTCTCTGGGCTTCAGTTTTCTCATTTTAAAGTGTTAATAACAATACCTAGCCATAAGGTTGTTGAAAGGAATGAATAATATAATGTATTTAAGATACCTAGGTCTGTATATACATAGCACATAGTAGATATTCAGTAAATATCAATGATAATAAAGTATACTTTTCTAAGTCTGGCTTTTAGTTCTGGGAAAGCATTTCATCATGCTCAGTTTCCATTTTAAAAGGAGGGAGAAAGAGATCTGTCCATCTTGTAAACCTAGCTTGATTGAGATAATTGGTTCACAAGAATAGAGAAGATTTCAAGTGACTATATAGTTCATTCCTCTGTCTACAAGCATTGCCTGATTACATTTTAAAATGTCGCAGATAGATGAGAATCTATCCTATTTTAAAAGATTTACAGGAAAGGGATACAAATTACAAAACTGCTGTGTTGAACAACTGAGCAAACCCTTTCTTAGAGCTATTCTAAATCCTTAGTGCTAAAGCCTAGATTTATTTCTTCTCATCACTTTGCTAGATGAGTAAATTCCAGACAGAAACCATGTCTATTTTACTCACTGTGTTATTCCTAGCACTTAGCACATAATAAGCATTTGGTATTTGTTAAATAAATGAATGGATGAAAGAGAACCCCAAAATTTTGAAATTGAATTATAGAATACTAGAGTTTGTTGAAAACATGGATGTTGACTAGCCCATCCCTAGGCCAAAGACAGAGCCATCTTCTCCAGATTCTTTGTAAGGACTCTTGCTGCTCGTATTTCGATACTTCAGTGACGGTTAACTCACTTCTTTGAGATAGCCTATTTCATTATTAAACAACTCTGATTATAAAAATTTTACTTAGGTAGAGCTAAAAAATTGATTTAATTATTGTTAGGTATCTGTGCATTTTCTCTTCATGAGTCCTTTCTGACTCCTTATCTTTCAGTATAATAATACTTTAACCTTTTCTCGTGGCTTTTTTTTTTCTTGCCTCCTTGTTCTGGGTATCTAATCCCAATATTCTCCAAGGTCTTCAATGCCTTCTTAGCTGGGAAGCTGGGAAATAGGCTAAAGTATAAGAAGAAATGTTTCCAGAGATTTAATCTACAATCTGAACATGCTGGTCCAATTTCAGTGTTCATCAATTCAATTCCTGTTCAGGAAATTACATCCAACTGATGAAAATCCAAAATAAACAGAAAATCTTAAAGCATCCAGATGCATGGAGTGGACAAATTAGATATAGGAGAACAAAGAAAAAATTAGAGTTGACTTCTCATAAGAAACAATGGAGGCTAGAAGAAAATGGAATGACATATGTAATAGGTGGGGAAAAAAACCCCTGTCAACCAGAATTCAATATTCTGTGATAATATCCCTAAAATCTGAGGTGGAATAAAGCCTTTTTAGATAAATAAAAGCTGAGAGAATTTGTTGCCTGCAGACCTGTATTACCAGAAATGCTGAAGGATACTTATTAGGCTAAAGGAAAATTATACCAGATGAAGATTCAGATCTACAGGAATGAATAAGGAACATAAATACGTAGGTAAATGTAGAATACTATCTTATTTTTTTCTCTTAATTTCTTTAAGAAAAAAGTGACCACTTAAGACAAAATGAAAAAATATATTGTGGGGTATATAATATAAGTAGAAGTATAGTATATGACAATAATAGCACAGAGAATAAGGGAGCAAATGGAAACAGAATGTTGTAAGATTCTTATATTTCATGTGGAATAGTACAATATTAATTCTAAGTAGACTATGATAAGTTAAGGGCACTTATGATTATATCTAGAGCAACTACTAAGAGGAAAAAAACCCCAAAGGGATAAAGCTTAAAAGCCAATAGATGAAATAAATTAGAATACCCAAAATGTTCAATTAATCAAAAAAACTAAAAGGCTGGGAAGGAGCAATAGAGAGGGAAAAAATCCAGATGGGACAAATAGAAAAGAAATAGCAAGTGGTAGACATAAACCCAATGATCTTGATAATTACATTAAATGAATATGGACTAAATACTTTATTTAAAAGATAGAGAGATTTTTTCAGATGAGAAAAAAACCCAAGGCTCAATTATATATATCTAGAGGAGACACAGTTTAAATACAAAGAACACACATATAGATTCACAGTCAAAGGATGGAAAAAAAGATACACAATTAAACAGTAGTATAAGCAACTTAATGTGGTTATATTAATATCAGTAGACTCAAGTCAAGGAGTATTTCCAGAGATTAAGAGGGATGTTTCACAAATGATGAAAGGGTCAATTCATCAGGAAAACATAACAATCCTAAATATAAATGCATCTAATAACAGAAGCAAAACGTGGCAGAACTAAAAGGACAAATGGAAAAATATCCAATTATAGTGGGAGATTTTAATAATATTCTCTAAGTAATTTATAGAACAAGTAAATAAAAAAATCAATAAGGATAAAAAGCTTAGAATAACACAATCAACAACTTGCCTTAATTGACATTTATAGAACACTCCACCCTATTACAGCAGAATAAACATTCTTTTCAAGAGCCCAGGGAACATTGACCAAGTTGGACCATAAGCTAAGCCATAAAATAGATCTCAGTACTTTGAAAAGATTATTATCTTACAGAATATATTCTCTGACTATAATAAAATCAAATTAGAAATCAGTAACAAAAATGTAACAAGAAAAATTTTCAAATATTTGAAAATTAAACAACACATTTATAAATAATCCATGTCTCAAAGAAGAAATCACAGGAGATACTGGAAAATAGTTTTCACTGAATGAAACAAAATGTTGGCATATATCTAAAGAAATGTTTGAAGAGAAAGTAAAAGCTTTAAATACTTTGAAGAAATGTTTAAAATTGATGGTGTACATTTCCACCTTAAGAAGCTAGAAAAAGAAGAACAAATTAAACACAAAGAAAATAGAAGGCAGGAAATAATAAAGAGCTGAAGTCAATTAAATAGAAAAAAAGGCGAATAATGGAGAAAGTAATAAAGCTAAAAGCTGGTTCTTTGATAAGATTAATAAAATTCACAAATCCTTAATAAGGCTGATCAATGAAGAAAACTCCAAAATTAGGAAAGAAAGAACATAATTACAGATGCTACAGATATTAAAAGGACAATAAGAACAATTTTATAAATAATTTATGCCAATAAATATGACAATTTAGATTAAAATAGATAAACTCATTGAAAAACACAACAAATGGACCCAGGAAAAACAAAAAAAATTGGAAAAAAAGAAAAAAGTTCTAATTATAAGCCTTTTCATGAAGAAAACGTCATGTCCTTATGGTTTGATGGTGAATTTTATCAATCATCTAAGCAGGAAAAATACTATTCCTACATAAACTCTTTCTGAAAACAGAGGAGGAGAGAACGCTTCCCAAATTATTTTATGAAGTCGGCATTTCACTGATTCCAAAATCAGAAAAAAAGACTTCACGAGAAAGGAAAACTGAAGACTGTTATCTTTCAAGAACATAGATTAAAAAAAAAAATCCTCAACAAAGTACTGGCATACTAAATCCAACAATGTATGAAAGGATAATTTTTAAAAAAAATTTTAAGGTTAATTTATTAAGACCAAGTGGAGTTTATCACCAAAAATACAAGGATAGTTTAATGTTTGAAAATCAATCAGTATAATTCACCACATTTAGAGAATAGAGAAGAAAAGTGATATGATCAACTCAATAAATACAGAAAAAAATGGGAAAAAATCCAACACTCATTCACGATTAAAATGCTCACCAGAGAAGGAACAGAACCTCTTCAATCTGATAATAGGCATCAATGAAAAATTCTACAGCTAACATCATATTTAATAGTAAAATATTGAATGCTTTTCTCCTCAGATCAGAAAAATGCTCCCTCTACTTCTACTCACTATTATATTGAAGACCCTAGCCAGTACAATATGACAAGCAAAAGAAATAAAAAGCATATAGTTTGAAAAAGAAGAAAAGAAGCTATCTTTATTCTCCAATGGCATTATTGTTGTGTATTCTAAGGAATCTAAAAAAAACCCCCAAAACCACAAAACCCTACTGGAACTAAGAAGTGTACTTAGAAAGTCATAGAATACAAAGTCAATATGAAAAGATCCGTTATGTGTGTATATACTAGTGGCAAAATATTGGACAATAAAATTTTAAAATATTGTTACAATAGTGTCAAAAACATCAGTTACTTAGGAATAAATTTAATAAAAGTGCAAAATATCTACCCTGAGAAGTACAAAACATCATTGAAAGAAATTAAAGAAGACCTAAACAAATAGAGAATGATATCATGTCCATGGACTAGAAGAATCAGTATTGCTAAGGTGCCCATTCTCTGCAAATTGATCTATAGATTTAATATAATCCTAATCCAAATTCTAGTGGGTTTAAAAAAAAAGTAAATTGACATGTTGATTCTAAAATTTACATAAAAATCCAAAGACTTGAATAGTCAAGATAATATGAACAGAAAACATCCAAATTTGGGAGTTCCCATTATCGGATTAAATAAATATTTTAAAACTATAGTATTTAACACAGTGTGGCATTGATATAAACATAGAAAAATAGATCAATGAAAGAGAATATAGAGTCCAGAAAGAGACCCATACACATATGGTCAATAGATTTTTGACAAATTATCAAGTCAATTCAGTAGAGGAAAGGAAAATTTGGGGACTTCCCTGGTGGTGCAGTGGTTAAGAATCCGCCTGCCAATGCAGGGGACATGGGTTTGAGCCCTGGTCCAGGAAGATCCCATATGCCACGGAACAACTAAGCCCGAGTGCCACAATTACTGAAGCCCCTGCACCTAGAGCCCATGCTCCCAACAAGAGAAGCCACCGCAGTGAGAAGCCCGCACACTGCAACGAAGAGTAGCCCCCACTTGCCATAACTAGAAAAAGCCCACATGCAGCAACAAAGACCCAACGCAGTCATAAATAAATAAAAAGGAAAATCTTTTCCCAAATGGTGCTGGAAAAGCTGGGTAAATGTATGAAAAAAAAAGAACATTTACTCTTCCCTCACATTACATGCAAAATTAATCTGAGATGGATCATAGACCTAAACATAAAAGCTAAAACCATAAAAATCCCAGAAGAAAACATGGGAGAATATTTTTGTGACCTTGGAGTAGAAAATATTTCTTAGAGAGGTCACAAAAAGTGTTAACCAAATAGAAACAAAATGTCGATAAATCAGATTTATCAAAATTCAAAACTTCTCATCAAAAGGCACCATTAAAATGAAAAGGCCAGCTACAATCTAGGGAAAAAAAATTGAAAAATATATCTGACAAAGAATTTCTTTCCAATATATGTAAAGAATTCCTACAAATCAATCATAAAAAGATAATCTAACAAATAGAATGGGCAAAAGACTTGACACTTCAGAAACGAAGATGTATAAATGGCTAATATGCACATGAAAATGTGTTCAACATCATTAGTCATTAGGAAAATGCAAGTTAAAACTGCAATGAAATATCACTACATACCCACCCGGATGGCTAAAATTATAAAGACTGACAACACCACATGTTGACAAGGATGTGGAGCAACTGGAACCCACATACATTGGTGGGGGGAGTGTTAAGTGGTACAACCAATTTGCAACAGTGTTTGGAAGTTTCTTAAGAAATTAAACATACACCTACTCTATAAGCCAGCAATTTAACACTTAGGTATTAACCCAAGAGAGGTAAAATCATGTCAGCAAAAAGACTTTTGCAAGAATGTTCATATCAGCTATATTCATGAAAGCCAAAACCCATAAACAACCCAAGTGTCCATCAACAGGAGAATGATTAAACAAATGGTGGTATTTCCATACAGTGGAATTTTATTCAGCAATAAAAGGAACAAACTACAGATATACAAAACATAAATGAATTTCAAAAGCATTATCCTAAGTTAAAGAAGCCAGGCACAAAGGACTATGATTTTATGATTCTGCTTATATGAAAAACTAGAACAGGCAAAATTATAGTGAAGGAAATCAGATCCATGATTGCCAGGGGACAGGGAATGGGGCAGGGGGAGGAGGTTGACTGTAAAGAGGCTGGGGGAATTTTCTGGAGTGATAGAATTGTTCTGTATCTTGATTGTAGTGGCGAATATATGACAGTATACCCTTGTAGAAACTCAGCGAATTGTATGCTTTGGTGGGTGAACTTTATTGTGTGTAAATTATATCTCACTAAAGATGATTTAAAAACACAATCTTGTGAGGATAGGCACTATTATCCCTATTTTACAGATGGGAAAACTGAGATCAGAGAAGTGATATTAACTTGATTAAGTTCATACAGCAAGTAAGTGGCAAAGCCAGAGTTTAAACTTCCATATGTCTTTTATGCCAAAGGCCAAGATCTTTCTGTTACATAAAGAAATTAAAAATGATTTGTGTGTGTGTGTTGGGGGGGGTTTATACATGCAGGCATCTTCTATTTCTTTAACTAGCATGGAAGCTCTTCAAAGGCAGGGGCTTTCATATATTCCTCTTTTCTGGGTCTAGTTTGCATAATGCTCTGTAACAGAGTTAGAAAGTCTGTAGACATGAGCTTGCCCATCACTCCTGTGTGCAGTGACTTTGAATAGATCACAGGTGTGTCTCAGGTATTGATACCCTTTTCCTACGGGCATCTGGGGTCCCTGGGCTAGTTGCCCTGGCTGAGATCAGCTCCGTGTGTTTAACCCTGGGTGCTATACAAATATTTTTTTCTATTCCATGAAAAAGATAAAGAAACACCGACTTAGGAAGTGCTGCTGGGATTTAAAAGTGAGAAAGGATAACTCTGGCTGAGATGCTCTGAGTCAAGGACCCATGGGGAAAAACTTGCTAATCAGAGAGGAAGGGAAGGGAGTAGGTAGAAGGGGAGGAGAAGGTTGGACTGGAGCAAGACTGGGCTTGACACATGTTTCAGGACAGTGAGCAGAGCCACTGGGTTGGAGCTGGGCTTATGGAGATGTATTTAAGTGAGAGAGATGGATGCTTTTCTGGTGAGGGTCTGTCATCAGGTCTAAGGAGCTGGAATGTGCTTTGCAGTACAGAGCTCCCTGTTCAGATTTCACACAGGATTTAACGTGTGAGGCTGGGGGTAGGGAAGGAAAAGTGTGCGTTTTTAAGAATAACATGCTGTTCCTGTACTTTGTGGCTGAGGGTCCTGCTGGATGCTGGGAAGGGCCAGCCTCTCAACCTGGAGCTTCTGGTGTAGTCCAGCTTTCCTTTCACACAGCATTTGTTCCCAGCCCCTGGCTGCCTCCCCAAGGGAGGACATCCGTGGGGACAGTTCCTGTTTCCCTGCCTTTGCAGCCCTTGCCTTCCTGAATGTGATACGATTGTTTCTCTGGGCACGGTGAAAAGATGCCAGTGGAGAACGGAAGTATCTCATGCCTCAGCAATTTTTTTAAGGCAAAATAGAAAAGGCTATTGAACTTGGGAACCCTGGCCCTGGAGTCCTCTCTTCCTGGTGTGGGAGCGGGGACATTGTACGGAGTCTATCTATCAGCCCTGTGGGCCAGATACCCAACATGGGAACGATTTGACTCCCATCCATCAGCTAAACGGTGACAATAGTACTACATTCTTTCTTGCTCTCAAACTGCTATATTTATGCTTTTCCCCTTGGGAATCTTGGGACATGGAAATGGAGGACTTTATCCTCTGACCCCTCCCCCTCCTCTCTTTCCACATCCTCATCCTCTTTAAATATTCTTTCATTCACTCATTTATTCACTTGTTCAACTAATATTTCTTGAGCATCTATTACGTGTGAGATACTGTGCTAAATACTGAAAAAAAAGCATTGCTTAAGAGAGACCCCCATTCTTGACCTCATGCACTTATAGTCCAATGGAAAAGATCCTCCACTGTGTGAAGGTATAGTTATCCCAGGCATGGAAAGACAGAAAATACAGAAAAAGAGATATGACAACATAAAGGAGTATATCTCAAAGCTCTTTGAAGGCCAGGTTTTTGTCTAATTGATCTTTAACTCTCTTATAATACATACACGCATTGCACATATTAGGTACACTATGATTGTTTGCTGAATTAGTAATGACAAAGTGGGTGAGAAATCACATAATATAAAAAGAACATAGGCTCTGGGGTTCCACAGACCTGATTTGGATGTTCAACTCTACCACTGCTGTGACCTTGAAGAAGTTGCATAACCTCTCTGGGTCTCAATTTCCTCATTCGAAAAATGAGGATGATAATACTATTGCTAATATAATATACTATTACACAGTAATAATAATATTACTATGGGAATTTGGTAAGAATCAATGAGTATGTAAAGTATGTAAGTATGGAAACTACCTGGCACGTAATGATCGGTAAATAGCTTACATAATTCTTTGGTGTCATCAACAGTGAATAATAAAGGTGAAATGAACAGTAGAGAAAAAACGTTAAACGTTATAGAAATATGGAGAAAGCCCTCTGTGGTTACAGAGGGCTGAGGCTCACATAGAGATGGAGAGGCACTGAGCTGTGCCTGGAAGTTCACCCCCAGGTGGATAAATGGAGAGGAATAACGAGGTAGTGCAAAGGGCATAAGCAGCAGTGAGGTGCTGGACATGATCATGGCAAGCCTCTGGGACATGGCAGAGGAGGGGGTGGACTAGCTTGGAGGGCTCCTTCAGGACTTGGCTCCAAACCAGTGGAGTCTTAAAGGTGGAGCTGGCATGTGCT
Organism: Pseudorca crassidens; assembly: GCF_039906515.1. Taxonomy (NCBI): domain Eukaryota; kingdom Metazoa; phylum Chordata; class Mammalia; order Artiodactyla; family Delphinidae; genus Pseudorca; species Pseudorca crassidens. Next base: position 106,687,388 of record NC_090297.1, on the reverse strand, counting down.
AAGAGGTGTTTGGAATAATCAACCTGGAGCAGCATCTAGGGTACCTAGAGAGGAAGGTGGGGAGAAGTTAGGAGATTATACAATAATCCAAGTGGCATGGGGGCCTAGATTCAGGGGACAACAGAATAAAAAGGAAAGTGTGGATGTGACAGAACTTGTGGTAGAACAATGAGCAGGACCAGCTTTAGAGAAGCTTGTCTAGGGTCACAGAGTCAGGAGGTAAAAAAAAACTCCTCCTCCCAAAGAAATGGAGTTCACCAGGATCCTTCAGAGGTCTTTTCCAAAATCTCTGCCGTATTGAGTCTTGTTCTGATACTTTTTTTTTTAAATTTAATCTCTTCAGACTATGTTTTTCTACCTCTAAGTATGCCTTGTAATTTTTTTAAAAGGTTATATCATATAGACTATATTTTCTGTTCAAAATGCAGTTAAACTAGAAATCAATAACGAATTACAATATATATTTGGAAATTATGAAACATAATTCTAAGTAACTCATAAGTCAAAGAAGAAGAAATAATGGAAATTAGAAAATATTTACATCTTAATGATAATGAAAAATACTGCCTATCCAAATTTGTGGGATTTAGTTAAAACAATATGCAGAGGGAAATTTATAGCATTTAAATGCTTATGTCAGGGTAGAAGGGCTGGTGACTAATGAATATATTATAATAGTTTCTACTGTTGCAAGATGAATTACACCAAAAGCTAACGGTGTAGAACAACAATAAATATCTATCCTCATAATTTTTGCGGCTCAGGATTTCAAAAGCATGGCTACGTGGTTCTGGCTTGAGGTGTCTTGTGAGGTTGCAGTCACATCATCTGATGCCTTGTAATTTTTTGTTGAAAGCCATATGTGATAAATCTGAGGAAAAGGAACCAAGGTAGATTGGTCTTTGGTGTGAGGCTTTATGTTTATCTAGTGAGGAGTTAGGCTGTGTTGACTATTTGCTGTAGCTTCAGTGTCAGAGGATAAAATGTTCTCTAGTGTCCTTGTTTTTGTCTCCCCTGTTGTCTCTGGGTTTCCTTAGAGATTCTTCCCAAATAAGGTCATGGAAGTTTCGAGGGGGCAGGAATTGAGCATTTTCCTTCCCCAGGTCAGTTAGGCTCTGGTAAAATAGCTTTCCTTGAGGGAAGGCCTTATTAAGGAGAACAGAGAGCTCTGGGCATATCTGAAAATGGTTACTTTCTCCACCCTCCACCCCCTTGCTGGAAGAATGACGAGATTTTTCTCTAATTTTCCCAGTGAGAATCCAGTGAAACTCAGGAAAGTGTGGGGGACTCCTTAAGACTGCCATCCCTTCAGGTTTTAACTCTCGAGCTATTCCTCACTACACCTCCAGCAGTTCATCAATTGTAATTTAAGTATTGGCTCCATCTATGGACTTCTGCTCCTAGTAAGTGGTGATTCTCTGTATCTGCCTAGTAGCCTCTCCAGTTTTCAGGGCAGAAGTTTGCTCTATGACCTCATTCTCTGATGGATCTGAGAAGAGTGATTGATTTTCAGTTTGTGCACATTTTTTTCTTGTTGTGAGGAGGGGAGTGATGACTTCCAAACTCTTTACACATTGGACGAGAAACTGGAAGTCCCAGGGGTCTTTCCCATTTGAAATAAACTTACTTTTGACTGGCTGGTCAGAAAGCCAGAGAAAAACAGTTACCGAAGTTTCTAGAGGCAAAGGGGAGGAATCGTTTTTTTTAATAATGATTATTCATCATTCACTTATTCAAAAACATTTCTTGAAGGCCTCAGAGTGCATTGCATTGTGCTGGGAGTAATAAAAAACAGTAAGATGTGGTTCCTGATCTAAAACTCATGATATCCTCCCAATTTCATTCTCCCCACCTAAAGTTGTCTTCCACATCTGAAACTTGTTTTTCCTCTCCATTTCAACCAGTGTAGCATAGGAACTAGCACATTATTGGAATCAGAGGGATCTCAGCCCAAATACTGGCTCTGCTACTCATCAGCTATGTATCTTGTTTACATTTCTTAGCCTCTCTCAGGATAATAGTCCATATCAATGGATTTTCATAAGGATTACTTTATAACCACATGGCATGGAGGAGGTAGTTAGTAAATAGTAGCTATTTTAATTATTTTCTCTGATAGTACCAGAATGCTATCACATAAAACACACACAACATAAAATTCACCATCTCAACAATTTTTAAGTGTATTGTTCAGTATTGTTAAGTATATTCACATTGTTGTGCAACCAATCTTGAGAACTTTTTCATCCTGTGAAACTGAAACGCTATAGCCATTAAACAATTCTTCATTTTCCCCTGCCCTCAGCCCCTGAAACCATTGTTATGCTTTCTGTATTTATGAGATAGCCTCTTTTCTGAAAAAACATGAATATGAGTATTCATCTTGAATGGGCCTCTGGAATGAGACCTGAAGACATTACATCATTCCCTGGGCTGGCCTTTGGTATATTCATGCAAGAAAACTACACTTTTCCCAGCTGAATCATGGGCTGAGCACTGGGTTCTCCCAGCAAAATGCCAGGCTCCCTGGAATCATCAGGAATAAGCCAGTGATCCCCCACATTGTGATCTCCATGATTTCAAGATGAAAAGGGTGGGGACACGATCCCTGAGCAGCTCACCTTCTCATGCTGTGTGTTAAGATCGTTGCTGGGTCGCTTGAGCTCTGATCTGCAACCCTTGTCCCCATTAGGAGCAGATTCTGACCTTCATGTAGGTGACTCCAAACTTCTGGCTTCAACTTTAGTCTTTTTTTAAAAACATTAATTTATTTATTTGGCTGTGTCAGGTCTTACTTGCAGCTCATGGGATCTTCATTGCAGCGTGCAGGCTTCTCTCTAGTTGCAGCATGCAGGCTCTAGAGCGCGTGGGCTCAGTAGTTGTGATGTGCGGCTTAGTTGCCCCGTGGCATGTGGGATCTTAGTTCCCCAACCAGGGATGGAACCTGCATCTCCTGCATTGGGAGGCAGGTTCTTAACCACTAGACCACCAGGGAAGTCAGTCTTGAGTATCAAACTCTTTAAATATTTCACTGGCACTTTAAACTTAACAGGTCCAAAGCTGAACCCGTTATCTTTCCCTCAAAATTTTCTGTGCTTTTCTGTCTGTGCTCTTAATCTCTATAAATGATATTTCCATATTTCCAGCTTCCTATTCCTTATTCTTTGGAATCTTCTTTTAATTCCCTCCCTCTTCTTCATCCCTACATGCCATCAACAGCCAAGATCAGGCAAGTCTACTTCACATCTTCCCTGTCTTCCCTCTCCTCTCAATGGCACTATTCAAGTCTTCTTTGCTTCTCACCAGGGAATCATGTGTTCATCAAGAGTTTTGTATAATTTCTTAACTTGGGAGTCTTCATTTTCCAGCTCCTCTTGTGTATCACTGCGAGATCAGTGTTTGAAAACCTGTTTCTGTTCACAGCATTACTTACAATCTTTAATATTTCACAGTTGCCTATCAGATATTGGCAAGATATATCAGTCATAGGTCAGACATATCAGTCTGCTATTGAATGTCCTCCGAATCTTGCCTCTAATCCTTTCTATGTATATTAACTATCTGCGACTGCATAACAAATTATTCCAAACTTAGTTGCTTAGAACAGTGCATATTTACTATCTAACAGTTCTTATGGGCCTGGAATCTGGGTATGGCCTAGATGGGTTCTCCAGCTCAGGGTATCTCAGAGACTGCCATCAAGGCGTCAGCTGGGGTGACATTTATCTCCAGGTTTGACTGGGGAGGATCTGCTTCCAAGCTCACCTGGTGGTGGTTGGCAGGACTCAGTTCCTTGTGGGCTTTTGAACTGAGAGCCTCAGTTCCTCATTGGCTGTAGGCCAGAGGCTGCCCTCAGTTCCTTGTAAATTGGGCTGTTCCATAGGGCAGCTCATAACATGGAAGCTGGTTTCATCAAGTTGAATGAGAGAGAGAGGAGAGAGAGAGATGATGAACAAGTTGGAAATCAGCCCAGTCTTTTATAGTCTATTGCATGGTGGGGGCGGGGAGGGATTACACAGGGAGGGAGTGGATATCAGGAGGCCATCACTGGGAACCATTTCAGAAGCTGCCTATTCTACCAGCCTTCTTGACTGCTCCTCCACTGTTGATGCCCTGGGTTCTGGCCCAAATCTTGTGCTGGCTGAGACTTGAATACCTCCCACTCTTTCACACCTCTATGCCTTTACTTAGGCCATTCCTTCCACCTAAATGCCCTCTTTACCTCCATAGCTATCTATTAATCCTTATGAGCACAATTCAAATGCCACTACTCCTGCAGAGCCTTTTCTGACCAGATCTAGAGTAGATCTTCCACTTTGGAGTCCACTTTAGGAGCGCCCAGGGACACATCTCTTTATTGGCTATTATCACGTTCTGCTCTGTGGGAGACTGGTTTGTTTAAGTGTACTCCTCAACCCTCAGTAAGCTGAGTTCTTTGAGGGTAGAATTATGTCTTAGTCAACTTGTAAATCTCTTCTGGCCCTAGCACAGTTCCTGAAACACAGTAAATAGTCAAACATTTGTTGAATTGCGTACAATTCTGAGGCCTGAGAGCCCAGGTTCTATGCTGTTAAGAGCAGTGGCAGGAGAAAGAAACCCCATGCTTCTCAGAAAAGCAAGTCCTGCTGCGATTCCAGGGATTAGTCAGGGACTGTTCTAGTCCCCCACAGCCCATGGTTCCTGCAGATGGATCTGCTGGGGACTAGAAGTCACTGATATCTGATCCTGTATAGGAACTCATGAAGAATAGAGTCAGGTTCCATTTAAAGAAACTCTCCTCATGACCTCAGCAAAGCCAGTGAACCTAAATACAGGACTTTACATTTATCTTGATTATATTTCATCTTGTTATATTGGGGAGGTCATTTTGGATCCTGACTCTTGTCAATCTTTGTGTTTTCTATTCTCAGCTTCATTTGTGCTATACGTTGATAAACATATCCTTGTGTTTCCATCCAATTTATTGTTAAAAATATTGAATGGGACAGGGCTGAGGCCAGTGGGCCGAGGCAGACAGCAGTGGGTCTATAATGTCTGGGTACAGCCCTCTCCTACAGCAGCTGGTAGGGCTTGGCAGGGACACCTCTGGTAGGCACAGTGACACACTTGGCCCCCTCCACCCAGAGTGGTCAGAGCAAATGAAAACAACCACTTTCAAGTGTTGTATAAGACTCTGCAACAATAAAAACTCACATGTCTGCATTTTCTAATTGCTTTCACATTGATTATCTTGTTTGGGCTTCACAAAAACCTCATGAAAGAGGGTGTAAAAGTATTGCTAAACTGAGTTTCAGAGAATTTTGATGAAATTAAGGCTGTCAGAAGTGACTTCCTGAGGCTCATGTAGCATTAAGCAGGAGAGCTGGGTCTCAAATCCTCTTCTGACTCCCAAACCTGTGATTTTTTTTTTTTACTTGTCTAATAATAATAGCCATTTTCATTGAAAGTTAAAACTTCTTTTTTCTCTCTTATTGTCGCTCACCTCACGTGTAAGGACTGGCTAGTTGTGTCTCCCCACTAGACTCTATACCGCATGAGGGCAGGGACCATGCTGTCCTGTTTACAGCTGCGTCCTTTGTGCCTGGATGGTGGTCAGCACAGTGTATGTGCTCAATGAATATGTGTTAACAAATAAATGATTAAACACAAACCATTATCTATAATGTAATTGTTAATAATACCAATCTTTATTTTATTTAGAAAGGCTAGGGTTTAAAATTGCTCCCTTCCACTAAGCACTGAATAAATACAGCAATAGGGCTATACCCTGTTCTCTTAATAAAGAACTCAAGACACTTTCTAAATACACTCTGTTTATCCTCACGTGCACCTTGACAATAGGTGTGGGGTAGAGGTGTTATCATCATATCATCCACAAGAATAGAGAGATCCTTTATCTCACCCGAAGACTGCACAGACATTTTCAGAGCAGCTGTTAATAGATTTTATGTTTCTTTATCTTCAGTCCATTGCTGAGGCCGCTAAAGCCTACTAAAGCTATCAGGCACCAGAGCCTTAGGCAGCTTTTCAATTCTACAATTCTCCCAAGTTCATTCACGGAAATGGCTGCAGGATTGTGCAAAAACAGCTGGTTACCTCCCAGCAGAATTAGCTGTAACCAGTTTAGTCACTTGCTGAGAGAAAGCAGGAAATCTCATGCAAAAGTCAGCAACATTCCTCATCATATAATAGCAAGTAAATCTATTTCTGAGGAGACCCAGGTGCCTGGCTGGTTGAGGAAAATTCAAGGGCAGACAGAGATCTGTAATCTAAAGAATGGGAGAGATTTTAGAGCCAGAACTGGGTCTTTGATTTGGTGACTCTGGTATAGATGGGCCAAATATTTTGAGAATGGTGAGAATGATTTGTCAGTGAAATTACAGCAGAAATGTGGACAGATGGAAAACCTTGAGCCCCACTCAGGCAGCGGCTGCTGTGCTGACAATAGCAGCTCCTTTCCCCAAACTGAGATGGGCAGCAAACTATTGCTCTCCATTCCCACAGGTCGATGATGGCTTGCAAGGCAGAGATGGAGGACAGTTGCCCAGGGGGAGTCAGACCATAGCCTATTTTTCAATTATATATATACGTATATGTTTTGTTTTGATCTTGGTTTATAATTCCTAAAAGGGTTTGTTTTTGATTTTTAATTAATTAATTTGTTTATTTTGGGCTGTGTTGGGTCTTCGTTTCTGTGCGAGGGCTTTCTCTAGTTGCGGCAAGCGGGGGCCACTCTTCATCACGGTGCGCAGGCCTCTCACTATCATGGCCTCTCCTATTGCGGAGCACAGGCTCCAGACGCACAGGCTCAGTAGTTGTGGCTCATGGGCCCAGTTGCTCCGCGGCATGTGGGATCTTCCCAGACCAGGGCTCGAACCTGTGTCCCCTGCATTAGCAGGCAGATTCTCAACCACTGCACCACCAGGGAAGCCCCCCTAAAAGGGTTTTTTAAAAAATTTTTATTGAACTATACTGATTTGCAGTGTTGTGTTAATTTCTGCTGTACAGCAAAGTGACTCAGTTATACACACATTCTTTTTCATATTCTTTTCCATTATGGTTTATCACAGGATATTGAATATAGTTCCCTGTGCTATACAGCAGGACCTTGCTGTTTATCCATCCTACATATACTAGTTTGCATCTGCTAATCCCAAACTCCCAATCCTTCCCTCCCCCCATCCCTCAGTAGCATTATGTATTTTTCAATTAAATTTTTTGGAAAGAATTATGAAGTTCCAGAAAAGCTACAAGTACGGTAGAAGTAACTATTTTTTCTTAACCGTTTGAGAATTGGTTACCAACCTGATTCCCTATTACTCTGAAAACTTTGGTGTGTATTTCCTACAAATAAAGACATTCTTCTATATACCAACAATACAATGAACAAAATCAGAAAATTAACCTCAAAGCATAACTGTCATCATACCCCATTTAAAATTTGTCAAGTGTTGCAGCAATATTCTTTATAGCAAAAGTATCCAGTTCAAAATCATGTGTTGCATGTGTCAAATCTCTTTAGTTAACTTCAATTTGGAAGGATTCTGTGATCTTCCTTGACTGTCATATCCTTGACACTTTTGAAGGATTATAGGTCAGTTATTTTATAGAGTGTCTCTTCATTTAGGCTGTTTCCTCAGATTAGATTCAGGTTATGCATCTTTGGAAGGAATAACACAGAAGTGATTCTATGTTCTTCTTAGTGTATCATACCAGGTGATACAAAATTTCACTTTTTCTGGTTACTGATGATGTTAACTTTGGTTGCTTTATTAAGATGATGTTCCCCAGGCTCTCTAGTCTTAAGTTACTTATTTCCTCTTTGTAACTAATAAATATTTTGTGTAAAAAAAAGTAAAACGATGTAACTATCCTATTCCTCAACAACTTCCAATTTATTCATTTACTATTTTACTTCTGTAAGGATTCACTGTTTCTCTCCTAATTTATTCAATGAATTATAATTTTTACTATCATTATTTTGACATTCAAATTGTCCTCAATTTGACCACCGGAAGCCTCTTTAAGCTGGCATTCGTGTGGTTTTTACATATCTTTATCATTCTTTGAGTACTCTGTTGTCTCTGGCCAAAAAAAAAATGTTATAGGCTCATCTTATATTCCCTGCCCCAGTCTTCAACTCAGACATTTCTCTAAAGAGCCCTAGTTCCTTTAAGTGGAGAATGATACTTAGAAGCCAGGATCTGGGCAATAGGTGTGCTTATTACTATGGGATGTTGCTGCTCCCAAGACCCCTCAATGGAAAGAGCTAAGGAATATGTGTGTATATATATATGCACACACTCAATTCTGTATTTATATGTATAACTATATATATATTGCAAATTATACCTCTACTTCCAATCCAACATCACGGAGTTTATTCTAATTTTCTTCTTTTCTATATTTGTAACTTTGTTTTGTGATGATGAGAAACCTGGCTCCCACTGTCTATAACATATATATATATTTTTTTATTTTTAATAAATTTACTTATTTATTTTTGGCTGCATTGGGTCTTCGTTGCTGCACGCTGGCTTTCTCTAGTTGTGGTGCACAGGTTTCTCATTGCAGTGGCTTCTCTTGTTGCGGAGCATGGGCTCTAGGTGTGTGGGCTGCAGTAGTTGTGGCATGTGGGCTCAGTAGTTGTGGCTCGTGGGCTCTAGAGTGCAGGCTCAGTAGTTGTGGCACATGGGCTTAGTTGCTCTGAGGCATGTGGGATTTTCCCAGACCAGGGCTGGAACCCATGTCCCCTTTATTGGCAGGCGGATTCTTAACCACTGTGCCGCCAGGGAAGCCCCTATAACATATTTAATTACTTGATCAATACCGCTGTGTGAAGCCAATCTCCCGTCTCCATGGCCATCCCCTCACCTGCAACGATGCTCTCCTCACTCTACTCTAGCTCTTCACACAGGCTAGGAAGATGGTCCTGAGCCTGGAAGGAGACTCATAAAACTACTCAACTGCAAATGTGTGCTACCTTGGGTGAAAAAGGAAGTATGACTCAGAGTCCAGAGAGTGAAAGGCTATAGAGGATTTATTCCCATGCCTTGAAACCTAATCAAGGAAGTCTAACATTTGCCTAGCTTAATGTCAGAACTGTCATGGACCAGGGACTTAATTTTTACCTTCTATTTTCCTCATATTTGAACCAGAATGTCTATAGATATCATCCTATGATGGTTCCACTATTGCATGTTGGGAGTTGATAATTGGTCTCTTTAGTTTCACAGGTCCTTAAATGGAGAGTAATTGTGTCCAGGAGTGGTACTTAATAGGTTACACCCAGGATCCTCATCAGCACCTGATTTAAATGATTAGATATTGGACTTTGAGATGATGAGATTTAGATTTGGATGATGAGATTTTGTTGATGATGTGATGGGATAAGGATCATGGGATGGTGTATTAATCAGCCAGGGCTGCCATAACAAAGTACCACAGACTGGGTGGCTTAAAAAATGGAAATTAATTTTCTCACAATTCTGGAGGCTAGAAGTCTAAGATCACAGTTCAGCAGGGTTAGTTTCTTCTGAGGACCTCTTCTCTTGGCTTGTAGAAGGCTGTTTTCTCTGTCTTTACATGGTCTTCCCCTGTATACCTCTGTGCCCAGATTTCCTCTTCTAATAAAGGCACCAGTCATATTGCATTGGGACCTACCCTAATGATCTCATTTTAACTCAGTTACTTCTTTAAAGACCTTATCTTCTAATACAGTCATAATTCTGAGGTACTGGGTGTTAGGACTTCAACATATGAATATTGGACGGGTACAGTTCAGCCCATAGCAGATGGGCTATTTTGTATGTTGGAGGGACATGAATCACTGGGGACTCAAGGGGTTGACTGTGGTAGGCAGAATTCTAGGATGGTTCCCAAGATTCCTGCCCTGCCTCCCTGGGGTGTATACCCTGTATAATCCTTTCCCCTTGAGCATGAGTGGGACCTATGAATATGATTGGATAGTCACTCCTGTGATTACCTTGTGTTGTATAAGATTCCACTCTAACTGACTAGAGAGAATGAGATTTTCCTTCCATCCTTGAAGAAATAAGTGGCTAGGTTGTGAGAGAGCCACATGTCAGGGAACTGCGAGGACCTCTAGGAGCTGAGATTAGCTCCCACTGACACCCAGCAAGAAAGCAGGGACCTCAGTCCTACAGCCACAGGAATTGAGCTCTGCCAACAGCTGTATGAGCTTGGAAGAAAAGGCAGAGCTCCATAACAAAATGCAGCCCAGCTGACACTTCAACCACAGCCTTGTAAGACCCTGAGTAGAGGACCCCACTAAGCCATACCTGAATCCCTGGCCCACAGGAACTGGGTGATAATAAATGTATGTTGTTTTAAGCTAAGTTTCTGGTAATTTGTTACATGGCAGTAGAAAACATTACACCATCCATAGTTTCTAGCCCTTGTCTGCTATTAGCTGTCATTCTCTGCACTTGCTACACTCTCAAGATCTAACCAACTTTGGACTTCCTACCAACAAACAAGCATACAAACAGTTTTTGCAATTAGTATTGGGATTCATTAAGCTCATTTTTGCTTCTTGGGAATCTCTAGGGTTGGGTTTCATGGAAGGAGCCAACAGCTGGTACCAGTTTGTTATCCTGTCTCCATAGTACCCAGATATGCATTTGAAGAAGATTGCCCTTGATTCTATGTGGTGAGTGAATTGGCAAGACCAGCTGCAGAGAGCAATTAGGAGGCTGCTGTAGAAAGCCAGGTGAAAGAGGATAGTGACTTGGTGATGGCAAGGAATATGGGGAGAAGGGGTTGGATTTGAGGAAAGGCAGTAGAAGTCACACTCAACCTCAGTTCCCAGAGATAACCAGTGTTAATATTAATATCAACCATGTTAATATTTTGGTGTATTTTCTTTCTGTCTTCCTTTTCTAAATATCAATATGTATATATGTAATACCCTATTTTTACAATGATGGGATGACGTTGTGCTTATAATTTTGTATATTGACAATTACCCTTATCTTGTTGTGATCCATTATCTGAAGCATTAGATATTGTTTTAAAATATTATATTTAATAAGTGATTGTCTTTTTCATGGTCCCTGGGGCCACACTAAAACATATTAATGGAAAATACCTAGAAGAATTTAGGAGGGGGAGAATGGAGTGAATGATGCTGAGAGCTAGGGGGAATATACACCCATAGATGCCACTGATTATCTTACTGTGAGAGAGGGTAAGAGTGGATGCCATCTGTATTGACCGTAAAGCTGGGAGTTGTGGTTTGGGGAGCAGCCCGTGACAACGGTACATCCCACCCACTGCATCAATCATAGCTCACTGTCCCCAGCTGCCAGATGCTGGTTATAACCTACAACATCCCATACCAGTCAATGTTTGTCACATTGTAACTACTCACTGGGTGCTTAATGTGATCTGGAGTGGATAAGGGTAAATTTTCAAATGGCCTTTTAGAAGGGAAGTTGGATATTAGGAGAGCAACTAGCTGTTAAATTAAAAAAAAATCCATTAAACGACAAATCAACTATCCCTCGAGAACCCATATGTTCTACTCAGGTCCCACCAACTTCCCTGCAATCTTCTTCTCAGAACTTGCTTTCTGCTTTCCAAGAGTCCTTACATAGGTAACACAACACACACACACACACACACACACACACACACACACACACACACACACACGACCTTCTGCCTCTCCCCTGACCCTCTCCCACCAGTACGTAGGAGTGCAGGGCAAGCAGAGCAAGTGGTCAAGTTAGTGAAGACTTATCTTTGGTCTCCTCTAACAATTCTCCCTTCCTACTTTTCATTCTCCCAACCTATCTCCACTCTTCGCCTTCCCTTACCAGGGACAAAGCAGGGTCTCTTTCCCACACACACTTGGAAAGTTGTCAAATAATTTAAGCCAAGGTGTTTGCTGATAACAAAGGTGCTGTGGCTGATAAGGAAAGTGTTAGCTGATAGGCTTAACATCCCAGAAATATTTGCATTTTCATAGGGGCCTTCTGAAGGGAGAAGCTGTCTGGGGCCTCAAAGAAAGAAAACACGTTGGGATGGCTGTGGGGCCCTGAGATTTGGGGGCACAGTTCCCTGGCCTAGTCTCAGACCATGCTAGTCTTTGTTGAAGTGTTCCCCACCCACCTGCAGCATCCCTTTCAAATAAATGTCTAACTGCTCCTAGATGGATAGGCAGAGCAGCTAGCTGGACTCCTGCCCTGCCCTCCAGTTCTGCTTTCCTCCTGGTCTCTCTGGGAGGTTGGGGAGTGCTTGTTTCACCCAAAATTGGGAGATGTGATATTAAAAGATTATTTCCTTTGTTGGCTGCATAGGTATATGGGAAACAAGTTTCTATAAAGACTGAGATTTGAAATGAGCTACTTAAACAAGCTGGACTATCAAACTCCACTTCTTATCGCGCTGTTGAATATAAATCTCCAAACGGGCAAACAATCACATACAACTTAGTATCATAAAATAACAATTGATCTTGTACTTCTTCTGTGTTTTGTTGGTATAGGTTCTAAATAATCTTTCATGGGAAGAACTTAATTTTATTCTGAGATTCTCTCCTATTCTTCTTTTTTAAAATTATGCTACTATTTTTTTAAAAATAAAGTTATTTATTTATTTACTTTTGGCTGCGTTGGGTCTTCATTGCTGCCCGTGGGCTTTCTCTAGTTGCGTTGAGCAGGGGCTGCTCTTTGTTGCAGTGTGCGGGCTTCTCACTGTGGTGGCTTCTCTTGTTGTGGAGCACAGGCTCTAGGTGCACAGGCTTCAGTAGTTGTGGCACGCAGGCTCAGTAGTTGTGGCTCACGGGCTCTAGAACACAGGCTCAGTAGTTGCGGTGCTCCGCGGCATGTCAGATCTTCCTGGACCAGGGCTTGAACCTGTGTCCCCTGATTGGCAGGCGTATTCTTAACCACTGCACCACCGGGGAAGTCCTCTCCTATTCTTTAAAACATCCTTCTTTCCTGTGTTTGCTATTTTTCCTATGTTTGGTACTATTATTTCCAACCCTTTTTCTTGTGTTTTATATTATTATTATTTCTATGTTTAGAAGTATTATCTATGTATGGTATTACTATTTCCCATGTTTTTATACTAACATATCTTTTAAACATCTTTTTGGTATTAAAACATCCTTGGTATTAAACATGATACGTGATAATGACACGAGGCAGAGGCTTGGCTTTTTTCACTGCTGTGCCCCCAGCCCCTAAGACAGTGCCTGGAACATAGTAGACACCAGTGAATATTAATTGAATAAATGCCTATATGAATGATATATCTTAGAAATTATTTTCTTATCTGTCACAAGGTTGGCAACTTTATATCACTTCCTAAATTTTTAAAAAGTTATTGATTCATAAAATCCATGGATTTAGAGCACAGCATTGGGAGTCAGACTAACCTGGTTCCACTTTGACTTGATCTTGTGCAAGTTGTTCAATCTCTACAGGCCTCAGTTTCCTCATCTGTGAAAAGGGAGTAATGCCAATAGTTACTTCACAGGGTCATTTGAGGGTGGCAGGAGACGGCATGCAGGTGCTGGGGGGTGGGGTGGGGCCTCCGGTCGGGATTTTCAGATTCCATCCCGGGATGGGACTGGGTGCTCCTCACCCCGGGCAGTGAGGTGTGACTTTGCATCCCTGTTTATGCTTGGGTAGCCCTTTGGAGGCAGCTTATCCCCCAGCTCTAGTAGCTCTGCTCCTTACATCTGAAGACCTTAGTGGTATCTTGATGGTAGAATTACCGGACACTAGGCTTTCCTTAGCGGTAGATAACGAGAGTAAACTGAGCATGCTCTTCAGTGAATTATGATTTTCTTTCTTAAAAGTTTAAAATTTACTTTAATTTTTCAATAATTCCTATTTTTATTACTCAAAAAACTAAAAACTTAATATTAGCAATTTTATTACCTAATTATTGTTTTTTAAACTCAAAATAACTAGGAAGTATTATTACTGTTTTATGGTTATGGAGACAGAACTCAGAGAGATTAAAGAGCTTGTTCAAGGTCTCTAGTTAGTAGGTCAAAGAGTTAAGGTTGGACCCTAGGTCTGCTTGACTTCCACAACTGTGCTGTAACTACATGTGCTGCTGCATGGTAGAGAGAAAACATCTATTGTTTATTTTAGTGGAAATTTTGGAGATAGGACTCTCTTTATTACCTCCCTTGGTGAGATGAAAGTAAAATAATCCATTCAGCCTTTTAACTAAATCCCTTTCCACTCTCAGCGCTAAAGAACAAGCCTTGCTTCATTGCAGCTCTATGTACCATAGCCCGGAGATGGAAACAACCTAAGTGCCCATCATCGGATGAATGGATAAAGAAGATGTGGCACATATATACAATGGACTATTACTCAGCCATAAAAAGAAACGAAATTGAGCTATTTGTAATGAGGTGGATAGACCTAGAGTCTGTCATACAGAGTGAAGTAAGTCAGAAAGAAAAAGACAAATACCGTATGCTAACACATATATATGGAATTTAAGAAAAAAAAATGTCATGAAGAACCTAGGGGTAAGGCAGGCATAAAGACGCAGACCTCCTAGAGAACGGACTTGAGGTTATGGGGAGGGGGAAGGGTGAGCTGTGACAGGGCGCGAGAGAGTCATGGACATATACACACTAACAAATGTAGTAAGGTAGATAGCTAGTGGGAAGCAGCCGCATGGCACAGGGATATTGGCTCGGTGCTTTGTGACGGCCTGGAGGGGTGGGGTGGGGAGGGTGGGAGGGAGGGAGACTCGGGAGGGAGGAGATGTGGGAACATATGTATATGTATGGCTGGTTCGCTTTGTTATAAAGCAGAAACTAACACACCATTGTAAAGCAATTATACCCCAATAAAGATGTTAAAAAAAAAAAAAAAAGAACAAGGCTTGCCACTTACTAGATGTGTGACTTTGAATAAATTACATACCCTCTCTGAACTTCAGCTTTCCCCCCTGTGAAGTAGGAATAGTAACTCCTGCTTCTCTCTCTAGGTTGTTGTATGTGAAGATACCTTGTAAAGTGCTATATACACCTGAGGTCTTTTTGCTGTTGGTGGGTCCCCATGATTTCCTAGCTGACTTCCTCTCTTTCACGGAACTGTTTTATTGATTAGAGTCCCTTGTAAGGCTATTCCTTATATATATATATATTTTTTTTTTCCCTTATATATTTTTAATTAACTGGTTTCTACTTTACCCCTAATTGTCCGCTTTCTTCAACTTTCCCTTTCTTTTCCCCCCTTGGACTGTCTTTCCATTACACTCTGCTGATTAGTCAGGGAGCAGAAGTTTTTCAAGTGCCTGGTATTTTGGTCTGTTTCATACTCCCCCACTATTCCCCCACTAGTTCCCAATCTGCCGCTGCGCTTGGCTTTCAGTTAGTTGTGCGTAAGTAGTCTCCAGAGGCTTCCGATGCATTACTGCATTTTAAATTCTGCCTTCCAGTATTTTCCTTTTTTTTTTTTTTTGCGATATGCGGGCCTCTCACTGTTGTGGCCTCTCCCGTTGCGGAACACAGGCACCGGACGCGCAGGCTCAGCGGCCATGGCTCACGTGCCCAGCCGCTCCGCGGCACGTGGGATCTTCCCGGACCGGGGCACGAACCCGTGTCCCCTGCATCGGCAGGCAGACTCTCAACCACTGTGCCACCTATTTTCCTTCTTAATACTCCCTGTTTTGCTACAATTCCTTTTTCCAGGCGAGACAGCTGATTGCACTGCATAAACGGTGGGGAACAGTGGCTCCTGACCTTGGACGGTGGCGTGGCTAAAATAGGTGATGTTGATACAGAAATGTCTCAACGTTAGGTGGGATTCAGTCCTGCTTCTAAATGGGTTTCAGCGGTCTGAGTCTGCATTTAGGATCGAAAACGTAGAGACATGCTCCCTTCAAAATGATCCTTATTGTAAGTGTTAAAGAAATTCTCGAGTCACCACCCTCCTTTCATCAGAGAGCGACTGCGCCGGCTGCCAGGCTCTGTGTGTGTGTCAGGAAGGAGGCACAGTCCCTGACCAGCAGGGCGACTGGGGGCCATACCCACAGACAGCAGAGACACGAGCCACAGCTAAGCGGAGGCATTCATCCCCGCTGGGGCTTCTTCCCACGCCCCAAAAGGGGTCAGTGTCAACCTGAACTCTCCCAGCCTGTACAAACCCCAGGCTTCTGGAGACCTCACCAAAATAAAAATGAATTCCTCCTTTTCCTCCTCAAACAAATGAAAGTCAATCTCATCACAGTACTTCCAGGGGTTCATATGTAACCTCCAGTATCTACTCGGAGCAATCCTGTCTAAGGACGACCTCCCGAGTGGAGCCTGGTCTCAGAGCCCCGATCACAGCTGTGAGTTCGCCCCAGAGAGAGGCCTGGCCCGTGTGGGCCTTATGTGTGTCGGCCTCACGCTCCTGCACCCTGTCCCCACAGTGCCCCAGGGAGTCAGGCTGGATGAGGAAAGCAGGTGTTCCCTGGATGGGGAAGGGAGGAAGACTTTTCCCATTTGATTTCTCCTAAGCTCTGGCCCAAGCGCCGCCCTTACTGCATTATCTCCCTGGACTTAGCTGGAAGCCTCTCTCCAGAGGCTGTGTGGCATGAGGAACACGTCTTCTATTTCCTGATGGGCCCAGGCCACTGTGTTAGTTTGCCAGGGCTGCCATAACAAAGTGTCGCAAACTGCGTGGCTTAAACAACAAAAGTTTATTCTCACAGTTTTGGAGGTTAGAAGTCCGAGATCGAGATATTGGCAGAGTCGGTTCCTTCTGAGGGCATGAGGGAGAATCTGCTCCATGCCTCTCTCCCAGCTCTGACAGTATTTGGTGATCCTTGGCTTCTAGACCTATGACCCCAATCTCCGCCTTCATCTTCACGTGGCGTTCTCTCTGTGTCCAAATTTCCCCTCTTTATAAGGACACAGTCACATTGGATTAGGGCCCATCCTGCTGACCTCATCTTAACTTGATCATCTACAAAGATTCTACTTCCGAATAAGGTCACATTCACAGGTACCAGAGGTTACGACTTCAACATCTTTTGGGGGAGATACAATTCAACACATAACAGCCACCCATCTCAGGTTACTCAGCTTCTCCTCAAAATTCCTTGGTATTTCCACACTCTTGCCCCTCTCTGTTCCTGGCCCAGGCTAACTCCTTCCCTGGGCCTCCTAATTCCGTCCTTTTTAACTTCCTCCTGAATCCTCCTATGTCAGTTAGCCTGTCTTGGGCCCCTCTTTAGGATCTCCCAGACTTATACATTTGTTAGGCTTTATGTCTGCTTCCCTTGGCCCTGCCATTGCTGTTTTATGTTCTCTTGTTTGTTTTTTCTCCTTCACTACCTTTTGTGTCCACTTCCCCATAACTCACTCCCCGCCCCCGCCTCCACCCCCCAAACTTGTTCTGTTGAAACAACACTTGTAGACACAGCAGAGCCTGGTGGCCAAGACTTCAGGCTTTGGAGTCAGACTTCTTGGGTCCAAGTCCTTGTTCACTCGATCTCTTTAACCTGCAGTTTGGTTCCTCTGTAAATGTGGATAATGACAGCGTCTACCATAAGGGGTATTGAGAGGATTAAATGAGATAATGCATGTATTACCTTAACACAGCTCCCGGTACACAGTGAAGACTCAGCTATGTGCTAGCATTTCAATTTTTGGTGATTTCAACTACTCCTATTGCTATGAAGATGATAATTATGTCTGTATATTCAGTTGCAATTTATTTACTTTCTATATTTTAACTACCGGCTAGACAGTTTACTTAGATACATTACTAACATTTCAATACATCCCCAAACTAAGCCCTCTCCTTGCATACTGTCTCCTACCATACACAGTCCTGAACTTCTATCTGATTTTTCTATTTCTGTTAATGACACCGTTACACTTTTATCAGTTCTGAACACAAAGACTTGGAGTCACTACTCCCTTTTCTGTACTAAATGTATCCAATCAATAGCTATGTTCTGTAAGTTTTATCAATGAAATGTTAAAAATTTTTGTATCTATATCTATCCCCTCCTTCCATTTCATTGCCCCAAGCCTAGTTCAGGCTATTGCTCCCCCTAGACTATTCCAGTAGCCTTCTAACTGGACTCCTAGTCTCCAGTCCCTTCCCATCAGGATTTCTTACACACACTGCTTCCAGACTACTCCTTTTAAAATGCAACTTGATCGTAAATCTCTCCTTCAGGAAAACATTCAATGGCTCCCTACTGTCTGCCAAATAAAGCCCAAACTCCGGCATTCAAATGCCTTTATTATATGACTTTTCTTCCTTCTAGCCTCATCTCCCTGAAGCCCCCTAAGAGCTGACTACACAAAACAAATTGCAATTGTTTCAAACATGCCCAGTGCTTTCCCACTTGTGGATCTTAGTTTAAGATATTTCTTTTTAATTGGAGTACTTTATCCCACACCTTATCTTTCAATGGTTTTCTTAAATATACTTTCCTTTGGTAGGCTTCCCTGAGCCACTTTTACAGGTGAGTTTTCTCCTTTTGCTGGCCCTCAATATCTTATTTAACATCTACCCCTCCTGTGGCCCTTAACACAATCTGTCCTGTATTTCCCAGTAGGTGAGAGGACAGAGACACTCCTGTCTCATTTTCATATCTCCTGTACCTTCTAAATCAGCGCCTCATACCCATAAATGCACAGAATTGTTAGGACTCCTGAGCTGACTTGAAGAGTACTCAACTTTCCACATCAGGTTTCTTTTTCAAAAGGACTTCAATGGGCTAAGAGTGACAGAGCAAATGTGAATGAATACTGCAATGAAGTGTAAAGGCAGATCGTTACCCTACCCATCACCTTCCAGTGGTATAAATGAGTAGAGTCTGGGGCTGGGCTGGGAATGAGAACAGGGAGAATCAGGCATTGGCTGGGGAAAGGCTGGCCCACTGGGCTGGGTCATGGCCCCTCAGGCTTCCTCTTTGTCATCTCAGTGCCTTCCTCACTAACTCAGGACCCTCAGACAAGCAGCAACTTCTCTTTGTCCTGTTGGCCTGAGTTAATCAAGAACAGAGAGGCTTTCAAAGCCATGGCTTTATTCACAGAGACCTGTGGAATGCAAAGTACTTTCTTCTTCCATTTTCAGAACAAACAGCTGAGGGTCAGGAATTCTGCTCCCCACCCCCCAAGCCCCGCTAGCCATCCCTTTCCTCCCCCTGGTGTCTCACCTCCAGATCCCTCTACCCAACAAGTGCACTATCATATGACTGTGGGCACCCCCAGTTGAGGTGCAATTTAATCTTCAACCTGTTTCGCCAAGGAGATGACTTTTCTGGAGCACATTTTTGGGAGACCATAAATGTTTTAGGTCTGATCGTCCAGCATTCCTTTTCCTGCCCATGACCAGCCACTCTATTAATGCATGTCCTTGCTTCCATCAGCAGTCTCTTTGTAAACTTGTTTTGTTATCTCCAGCTGCACTAGTAACCCTTCCCTTTCTATCACGATTCCTCAAGCCTAGTTTACCCCAAATCACTTATGTGTTTAGAGACCACTGCACTGGGCATGGGATGGCTCACTAGGGCATGCCCAGGTGCACAGTCATCCTTGGTCTGTCATGGAAACAATCCCAACACACCGTGCACTTCAAATACTCTCAAATCAACCAAGTCTTTTTAACCATTTGTGAAGTTGAATTCTGCTTCTGGTGAAGTTGAATTCTGCTTCTGGGGCAAACATTTTCAGAAACTAAGAGGACACTTTGTAAAGTATTTAAGCTCACCAGAAACATTTGTAAATAAATCTAAGGTATTCTTTATATCCTTGTCACTACTATTATCACTCAGATGAATCTGGTTTTAGTACATTATGACAGAAAGGCGGTATTCCTCAAGGGCACTAGAACTAACCCGGTTCGATCCAAAGTTCTTGTAAATGTAGCAAATGTCAAGAGATTTTTGCTTTCTGAGCTGACCTCAGTAATATGATGTCAGTAACTCCCGGGGCCCCTGGGGACAGCCAGCTGGTGCAATAGCCATCTTTTGAAAGGGGTTGGTCAACTACAACCATACCCAACAATATGGATGAATTTCACGGAAAAAATATTGAGAAAAAGAGGCCAGCCCTAAAAGATAAAATACTATATGATTCCATGTTTTAAAGTTCAAAAGCAGGGAAAACAAAACTGTTGTGCTAGGTGTCAGAAGTCATTACCTTGGGGAGGTAGTGACTGACACAAGATGTGGCAGGTGCCATGGATGTTGGTAATATTTCTCGAACAGGTATGTTCACTTTGTGAAATTCCATAGCGCTCTACATTTGTAATTTGTGTATTTTTCTGCATATGTGTTATATTCAAAATACAAAAGTAAAAAAAAGTGGGGGGAGGGGGTGGTGGTTTGTTAAGGTTCTGGCTGCTATGCTGGGGATCAGGGTGAGGTGAGAGCATCATGTTACTACAGCACTAAATTAGCTACTTTAATGACTCTTGAAGGTGGCAACTTCCTTACAATTCCCACACATGGCCATAGAAGGGCAAGTAAGAGCATATGGTAAAAACTTAAGGAATTCTAGGAATTGTACTGGGC
This sequence comes from Pseudorca crassidens, assembly GCF_039906515.1. Classification (NCBI taxonomy): domain Eukaryota; kingdom Metazoa; phylum Chordata; class Mammalia; order Artiodactyla; family Delphinidae; genus Pseudorca; species Pseudorca crassidens. Next base: position 106,666,865 of record NC_090297.1, on the reverse strand, counting down.
ATTCCTCGTGTTCTTGGATACTCTGCTTTTGAATCCCAAAATAAGGAGGCAGGCTGAGAAAGACAATTCTCCCACTAGGAAAGCCGAAGAGAGGAAAGCAGTCTTCTTCCTGCTCTCTGGACTGGGGCACGGCTATGTGGCCCAGGCTTGGCCAATGGAGGCTTTGGGCCTGACCGTTGAATCTTTGGGGCAGCTGAGAATGTTTAAGGCAGCAGAGGCAGAGATTCAGGTACCTAGGGATTCAGTGTTGAGTTTCCAGTAGAAGCAAGAGTCTCTCAGCAGTGGAGCTTACCACAGCTTTCTAGATAACCTGTTTCTGTTGCTTGATCTAAATGAGTTCTCGGGTACCTAGCCTTTCTTGGGTTCTGTCTGACTTTCAAGCCTCCTCATCAGTTGAAGATAATACCTAACATCCTTTCTAAATACCTTTTCTGATTAAGGCAACCAGAGTAACTTTCTGTTATTTGCATTCAAGGACCTTGACTAGCACAAAAGCCCCCCCAGTAAAAGAGATGTCCAATTCTGCTTGCATTTCTTTACCCCAACTTTACATGGCTTCTAATTCACTAACCAGAGATTATTTGGGGTTAACTATGCTCCTGTTTCAAAAATACCCACATTTTTGCAGGGCAATTAATTATTCATACTTCATTTCAAATCTAGTTGCTTTATCCCTTATACCTATATAAGATCAGTACTTTAAGAAAATAGGATGGAGGAGGGAGGGGGAGTTCATTTTGGAACCTGGGGCATTGCAGGGAGGACAGGAATGTGATAAGATTTCGAGGTGGGGAGGCTTGGGAAGTCAGAGGGTCTCATGAGGTCACAGGATTCGTATGGGGTGAGGAAAAGAGGACACCGTTGAAATAGGAAAGGGCTCAGAGCTATGTATCAGGGAACCCGAGATAAATTCTACAATTTAACTTTAGGCTGGGCTTTTGCACTTAAGTAGTTTTTGTTTGTGTTAGCATAAGTAATTGGGAGCTCTGGCCTGTTAGAGTTCTGGGAGTGATTCTAAGTGATTTATCATGTTATTGCAACTCCCAGTTTATGTACAGACACCATCAGGAGAAGCTGTGTGGGTTCAGGATCCACCCTGCCAGACTTTGATCTTTGTGAAACAACAGGAGCTCACTCAGAACAAGTTATGCCAGGCTAAGCTCATTTCCTTTGTTGACGGGGTTACCAGGCTGGTGAGTTTCAGCAGGCTATAGACCTGGGAGCCCAGTACAGTTAAGTGGATTTGTAATTGGTTGAACAATCACACACAAAGACTGATGATTAACGAATCTGTGTCAACTTTAAGGGACGTCTCTAGTCATTTGCTGCAGGGTCTCCGTCAACGTTTTTATTAATGACTTGGATGGTTTCAGAGAACATACTGATCAAATTTGCTGAGAGGGTAAGCGGCTATGTTGGATGATAAGATCAGGATTTAGAAAGCTCTCAGCAGACTAAAGGATGTCCCAGATATAACAAGATGGGATTTAATAGGGATAAATGGGAAGTCTTACACTTAGTCCTAAAAAGCCAGTCCTAAAAAGCGTGTATGTGGACAGGCTGGAGATGACTTAGCATAATAGGAACACAGCTGAGGGAGACTTACCCTGAAGCGGGGGGCACCATGTGCCCTAGTGGGTGACGCTGCTCAGGCCACACCTGGAGAGTACGGCTTGTTCATGGTGCTGCCTTGGAGAGCAACCGGGACAAAGTGAAACACGTTCCGAGGTGGGGGTTAGAAGCCATTTTGTAGATGTCTCCTGAAGGATCTGTAGCTTGGAGACGAGAGGGCTTGGACTCAGGCCACCTGTTTTTAATTATTTGTAGGCTGGTAAAGTGGAAGGTGAATTAGGTACGTATTGGTGGTCTCAAAGGGTAAAACGCACAACTGTGGGTGGGAGTTGCAGCTTCCACCTAAACTATAAAACTTAGGAAAACCTTCCCACAATTAAGGAAGCAGGAAGGCCTAGTGGTAAGACCACAGGCTTAGGAGTTAGACCTTGGCTCGAGTATCTCAAATACGTCACTTATTAGCTGTGCCTTTGGGCAAGTTTGTTTTACTTTTAAATTTTCATGAGAATTAACTGAGATACTATGGCACCTACATGTGGTGTGCTACACATAGGAACTCAATAAATGAGAGATCTTTTTCTTTTTTTTTTTTGCGGTACGCGGGCCTCTCACTGTTGTGGCCTCTCCCGTTGCAGAGCACAGGCTCTGGACACGCAGGCTCAGTGGCCATGGCTCACGGGCCCAGCCGCTCCGCGGCATGTGGGATCTTCCCGGACCTGGGCACGAACCCGTGTCCCCTGCATCGGCAGGCGGACTCTCAACCACTGTGCCACCTGGGAAGCCTGAGAGATCTTTTTAAGATGGCAGTTATAGTTGCTTAAAAGTCGAATGAGTGGCCTCAGGTGGAAGTGAGTTTGAGCACAACTGGAATGATGGAGAGGGGATTTTATGTATCTTATGTGGTGGTAGTGCAGAGGTTAGTTAGTAGGGCCCCTTTAATTCTGAGATGTGATATCTTTTGTATAAAGTGACGTGGGTGTCCCAGCAGATGAGGGAGAAAGTGGTATGCCTCATAGCTGTAATTTCTTTCATTTCTTTCCAGAACTGCTAGGTTTGTGATTTACAATGCCCAAGAAGTTGTTTTCTTCCCCTCAAACTGTGTACACGTAAAACTTGACCTAAGGGTTAGATATAAAGTGTAATTCATAATCTTAATAATAGCTTCTCTTTATGGAGGCTAGATTTTAGGATAGTCAGTGTGTAAATCATCTTCCACATACCTTTATGATAACATTTTAGTCTAATGACATAAGAATATTGTATAATAAATATTATATAACATTTTAATATAATCCCATGAGAATATTCTACAATAAATGTCACAGGAACATTGGGAAGGAAGCAATTAATTCTAACTGGAGGATTAGAAAAGGCTTCTTGGAGAAAGTGGCATTTGAGCTGGGTCTTAAAGAATGAGTAAAACTTTAATTGATGGGTGTCATGGGGCAAAGGCCTTCCAGGCTGGGAAATGGCTTAAACAAAAGCACAGAAGTAATTAGTGGAGATAACAAGCCATCTTCCCAGGGCAGACTCTGCCTTTTTTCTTATGGATGCCATCATCCTTGCCATCACTGACGGTAGTATGTTAATATGAAAATATAGGAAAGGTTTTGTAGTCAGTGACGTTATCATTGCCCCCATACTGACTTTTTTTTTTTTATTAAAATAGATGGAATGCCTATAATACATATGCAGAGCCCTGAGGTCTGAGGCAGATGACCTAGGGCAACGCAGGGAAGGAGATTCAGACAGTGAGATCTGCACAGCAGGAAAGGAAATGTCTGATCTCACGCTGAAGTGGGTCTTCTCCGCCTGCCTGGGAGAGGCTTTTGTGACTTTAAGAAGGCCATTTCTGGTGAGATTAAGTCCACCACCTGGAAGGGGCTCTGTGGATGGGAATCCATCAACACTCAGGCTTGGAGGCCCTTCACTGTTTTTTCATACATTGCTTTATCCACTGGACAAGGCCTGGAAGATGAAAGTGACTAGGGGCCAATGTCAGGTCACAGGGAAGCAAGACCCAAGGCCAGGGTGGTTTTCCTATAAATGGAAGGAAAAAGACACCCTCTCTGCCCACCCTGATCTGTTTGCTCCCAGCAAACTAGACCTTCTGGGAGACACTATACCTAGCTCTAGACCAGCCTTAGGATGGGACCACAGCTGGTCTATCAGTGAGCAAGGGACATGGTTAGTGATGACTCCAGAATTTCCATATTGGTGGCACTTAGGGACAGAAATTAGGTTGGAGGGGATGTTAGGATGCATGTCTTAAAGCTATTTTTGCATAGAAAGCACTGTTTTTACTTAGATTGTATAGTATAAATCAATAATGATGTGTCAATGTAGGTTCATCAATTATAACATTGTAACAAATTTTACATAAGATTAAGAAAATGACCATTGTCCACATCAATGGGAGAGGTGTCCATGGAAGTGAAAAGGATTGGGCTTTAAGTCACCCCTTAGCTGATGGGCCATGTAGAACCTGGGGCAGAGCACTGATTCCTGGGATTATTCCTGGGCTTGAGCCCCAGCCTAAAATGGGATTCAGGGGTAGGACTCCAGTGTCTTTGGTAGAGAAAATGTTTAGTCCTCTCTGGAGAACTGGGAAACTAGAAAGGAGCTCAGTCAGAAGCCCAGTTGAAGAGGAGCTGTAACTTAGGGAATAATTCAGGAGCCCAGGAGTCAGCCCCACTACACCTTATCTAAGAGTATTGGTCCCATTCCATCACCCAGCATTTGTTTATTATTATTATTATTTTAATTGGCTGCACTGTGCGGCTTGTGGGATCTTAGTTCCCTGACCAGGGATTGAACCCAGGCCCTCAGCAGTGAAAGTGTGGCGTCCTAACCACTGGACTGCCAGGGAATTTCCCCATCACTCAGCATTTATTGAGCATACACTTTTTGTATTAGATGTGGGGAACTGAATAGGGTGCCACAGATGGACATATTAAGATCCTGACCTCAAAGTACTGCAGGTTCAGGGAGAGAGTGATCAAAACTAAGTATATGATTGAGGTGGAAGTCAAGAACAGGGGAGGTGAGCATAAGAAGGTGGGATTGCTTAGATCAAGAGTAATAACAGACACCTTTTATCAGGCACTTACCATGTTTCACGTCCAGTACTAAACCCTTTGTTCATATTATCTCACTCACTCTCACAATAACCCCAAGAGGTAGGTATTCATTGTACCCATTTTACTGAAAGGCTACGTGAATTTTTCAAGGTCACACAGCTAGACTCCAAAGCCTGTGCTTGTCACCATCACACTAACAGCCTTGCAGTGGGTCTGAGAAATTGGGGAGGGCTAAGACTGGAGGGAGGTGCCACTAATTAAGGGGCTGGAGAAGAGTAGGCAGAGGCAGGAGCTGACCTACCCCTTCAGACTAACAGATGCTAACTGATGTATATTTATCCAACATAATTTATCTCCCCAAGGATTCGTCCTGATAAGAAGAAGTAAGATCTTGGGCACTGTAGCCACGATGGAAGTGGGAGAGGAGGCAGCAGTATGGTGAGAAGATATAGGGGAAAAAAGAGTTTCAGACACATTTTGCTAAACTCATAATTTTTGTCAAGGGATGGCCCTGGCTATAGATAAGACTTGTCCAGCAATTGGGGTGAATTTGAGAATTGAGCCAGCCGAGAGGGACATCACTGTGCTTCTCAGTCCAGTCAAGCTGGAGCCATTCCATCTGAGGAAGAGAAAGCAGCTGTAGAATTCTCTGCGGACTTGGGGATTAGCTCCATGAAGAACGGTGCTGGCCAAAGAGAAATAACTAGTACAGGTCACCCAGCCGGGACTTTGACGTCAAATTCATTAGTTAAGTAATTAATTAGGACTTTCATTCAATCTTTGAGTTCAATTTTTTATTGGAAGGCACAGTCCTTGCCCTCAAGCAGTTTTTCTCTGAGATGGTAGGGAGGGTGGGGGACAGGAGGATGGGAGTAACCAGTCTTTTTACCTCAGCTAAAAGTTGTAAGAAGTGAGACACAAATGAGCCATAGCATTAAACCACTAAAAGCAACAAAATAATACAGTGATTTGACTTATTTCTCAACCTTCCATCTGTTTATATTTTATTTTTGGAGGATTTTTCCCTTCCTTCCCATCACTTAAACACTGACCTCTTTCCAGGCATCTCAGCTCAGTCACACTCACAGCGTGTGCCACCAGATCCATGGTTCTGAGGAAATGGCAGCACACAGCCAGAGGCCAAAATGTCCCAGGCTTCTGGGCAAAGAGAGGTCAACCTACAGCTGGCGACAGGGACATAGCATTGTTGGCAACCAACTCCAGCCATCCTCTGTGATCAGCAACTGAAAAGGTGTGTCTGTGATGACTGTGCTGTCTCATACAGTCCTGATGTCAAATAATCCAGGATTTTTTTTTTTTTGCTGAATTTGCTTTCTTTTGATGTAATTTCATTCTTCAAAAAGATAATTCTTTACGTATATAATAGAATGTACCTCAATTATTTTGCTTTTAAGAGACTTTTCACATAAATAAGTTAACATATCTGAAGTAGGAAAAAAACCCAATCGTCCATATGGGGAAGCCCTGCATTTTAATCTTTGGTTTTGGAAAATACGGTCATGGGACAGTGAGGAAATCAAGAATGAGATTTAGGAGTTTGGGCATGGTAGCTCCCCAGAGTGAGTTCTGGCTTACAGTCTGTTGAGAGAAATTGGAAAGGGAGCTAATATCCATGGCCACCTCCCTTGTGCATGGCTGTGGCCAAGTGCTTCACACACCACCTCATTTAATCTTCCTCTGAGGTGGGCACTATTAACCCCATTTGTAGATAAAGACCCTGAGGTCCACCATTAGTGCCCCTTGAAAAGACTGAACAGTGGATTCCTTAAGTTCAAATTTTCTTTTTCCAAGGTGCACCTATAAAGAAACTACATTTTTCCCAGCAGAAGAAAAAAACAAAAGCAAGGGAAAGTTTAGTTTGCTTAGAAGGCATGAGACGTCCTTCCCTGCTCTGCTGGTGTCACAGCCCCTACTCTTCCTCCAGTAAATCTACAGGTGATATGTCATTTGGCTCGATGACAGCTTTGGAGATGATCTTATATTTGCACCTTCTTCACACCAGAAGGGGAGCTTTGAATCTCCCCCAGGACTCCGATATCTTGCATGTGAATTATTTGAGATAACTCCCTGGACGTAGCATGATAAATCTGTCCTGGAACCTTCTGCTTTGACTCAAGAGAAACTAAATAAAAGCTTTCAGAGTGCCATTGTGTATTATCCACACTGTTTCAAAGGGATCCCAGGTGGAGGATACAATATATTGTTTTAATTACAAGGGGATAATAGCCTAAAGTAAAGGAGTTTTACCAAGAAGAACTGACTCTCACAAAAGGAGCAATAAAAGCTAGTGTGATTGTTATTATTGGTTTTATTCAGGGACAGACCTCAGTAAGATTGGGACAGTGGCCAACTTGTACTTGAACGCCATTCTTCCCTGCCCCATACATTCCATTCTTCTCTGGGCATCGTTTCTTTCCTCCTCTTTCCTAATTCTCAAGCCCCAGAGGAGCCCAGTTCTTTCTATTAAGAGGAAAACCTGGGTTAAATGCATTTATACAAAAGTAATAGGGATGTAATGTGTTACTTCTCCCAGCGGTATTTACATTTTAAAACTTTGGCCCAGGGAGGGCAATACTTAATTCAAAGGAGCAAGTCTCCAGTGGTGGAATTGCAGGCCTTATGGAAGCGAGAATTTCAAAAGATCTTTTGAGAGGAGGATACCAAGGGGATCAGAGGACGGACAATAGTATCTTCTTATTTTTCATGCAATAGGATAATGGCCTAACATAAGGCATTTGAGTAGGATGAAATTAGTTTCCTCATTTCCCCATACCAAATTTATGAAGGTGTTTGTTGGCCTTGCCTCTGCATAGGTATAGCCCTGGTTTCACTGACTGCTTTCTAAATCCAAATGACTCATTTGAGAAGTGGCATAGCTCAGCTCAAGTCAATTCAACTGGTGAGGATATAAATTCACCATCGAGTGGTGACACAAAGGAGTAAAATGTGGTCCTTACCTTCAGTGAGATTATAATTCCCCTGGGAGAGGGTGATGATTCTCCTCAATCTGAGATAGTGCATTATTGAGGGCTGTTAGCTTTAAAACATGAAACTCAAAAACAGTCTTCCATCTTTTCCCTCTGCTCCCTTGCAGCAAGATTGCCATTTCTAACACACTATATAGAAGATTTGAGCCTCTACTTGGTGTTACCAATTTGCTTTGGGACACAAAGGCATTTACTAAGAAGTTTATAGTGTCCCTTTCTCTGCAACAAATCAGCTTGATGCCATCAACAGTTCTTCCATTTCTATGGTGTGATATTGTGGTTCATAATAAGAAATATATATTTGGTCTTCTCCATTTTTGGCACAGATCTCCTAAAACCCTTGGGATTTTCTAAGAGATAAGAATGATAAAGGGATCTTTTGTTATTAATAACAAGCTCCTTTCAACAACACCTGAGTTTATGTTAATAAAACCCCCGTCCATAACTGTCTTAACCTCCCATTCACTCTCTCTCTGTCCCATTGATTTGGGTTCCAGCCCTTTAGCCTCATCTTTCTTTCTGGACCATTGTGGATTGGACACTTTAGTTGGACTATCTCTGGGTCTCAGGCCCTCTTTTACCCCTCAGTGCTGATTCCTCTTCCCCGTTTTCTCAGTAATCCCGCTGCAGTTGCCTCTGGTCCTTTGACCAGTTCAAGCTCTAGGAGACCAGTGCAGGTCAGAACCCTAGGCCTGTGTTTACTTACGAGGGAAAGTTAGGCACCATGACCTTGCTTAGCAAGAGTGGCAGCAGTAGCCACTGTTCTTGGAGGTTATTTAGATCAACTGACAGGGACTGAGTGATTGGGTAAGCCCCTGGAGAGTCCTGAGATCCTAAAATAAATTTTGTACCATGCAGTTTCTCCATGAGGTATTGTGGAAGTCAGGAAATCCTCCCACATCACCCTGGAGGGATAGAGTGAGGAATATATAGGTATTAAGTGTAGAGGATGTATTAAGCTTTGTACAAAGGTAGTACTGATGGTCAAAACTAAAAAGAACTACGCATCTGAGGCATCTACCTGAGTCAATCGAGGTCATCCAGCTCATGAAAACGTGTTTTTTGCCATACAGATGGGATGTCTGCCATCATTTTAGAGCCGAGTTTCTCAAAATATGATTCCTAGACCACCTGTATCAGAATCATCTAGGGAGCTAGATAAAATGTAGACTCCTAGGATGGGGCCAAGTTAGGATGCTCTCAGCTGCAAATAAGAGAAAAACTCAACCCAGAGGGACTCTAGGAAGTCGTTAATTCAGAGGTTCAATAACCTCTTCAAAGACATCCTTTCTGTCATTCTTCCCTTGTGTCAGCTTTGTCCTCAGGTTTGTTCCCGTCATGCTTGGAAAATGGCTGCCACATCTCCCAAAGGCAGCCACAGTGATGTCCAGCAGAGGAAAAGACCCCTTTAATGAGCGATGAACACTTTTCCAGGAGTCTCCCCGCTAGGGCTGGCTTTACGGGCATGAAACCTGTGCAGTCACATAGGGCCCTGTGCTCAGAAGGGCCTTCCTTGTACTTGGTTTAATGCTTGCTTAAGACTCTCACTGTCTTGAAATTCCTGGTAATTTTATCTTTGAACTTGTGTTTTGTAAGTGAAGTCTGATGGGACAATGGAGCGTGTACATGAGCAGAACAGTTATGTGTCTCTGCCCTTCTTTGCTACTCTATTCGCATGTAGCATTCGCCGTGTCCCGTGAGCACAGAATGTGTGGACGTTCAGCAAGACTCAAAGCTTGTACAAAGTAAGCATGTTATGGAAGCTGTTGGCTTCAATGGAGTGTTCATAGAATGTGTGTACATCAAGAAGTAAAATAAAACAGTTGAGTTTTGTACAGACTTTTCACTGTTCTGGTAAGAACAAAGTATGTCTATGAGCTATATAATACAAACTGTGTGATTTCAGCGATTCTGCAAACAAGTTAAATGTTCTTATATTTGTATTTAAAATTGCTGTTACACAATATAAAGGTAAACACATGATAATAAAGAAATACCATGACAAGATTAGAGAGAGATTACAGAAGAAAGGAAAAATACAAAATCTCCTTCCATTTTCCTCAAAAGTCAACAAAGGCCTTGTAAGATTTGTGGGGTGTGTCAAGGAAAGGGACTGAGTTTCACTTCTGGGTTAGAAGAGGGACCACTTGCACAGGAAGGTGAGAGCTGATGAAGTGAACTAATTCCAGAACCAGAGACCACAAAAATGTAAGTGTTCTGAGAAAGTGCAGACATCTTGGGGAGGGCACTGAACTTTCCACAGGATGTGGACTGGAGATTCAAACCAATCTTATCTGGATCTCAAGTGGCAGAGTGCCTGCAGCTGACATTTGGGTTATGTTTGATTTTTATTTTATTTATGACATCAAATTCATTTCCTTGGCCTTCCATAATCTTGCCTCACCCTATGAAGCCAGCCTCAACACAGAATCCCTCTGCTCCAGCTAAGGTAATGCTGGAGTCATCTTAAGAACAGGCTTCGCTAACTTGGGGCACCCAGCCTTGTCTCCATTTTCCCCGGTTCTCTAATGCTCTTCCTTCCCTAGTATGCAAACTCTATGTCCCTCTGTGCTTTGCCTAAGCCTCCTCGTAAAGGTTTGACTGCTTCCTGTCTACACACTCTCTCTGTTTCTGGCTGCTTTTTGCTCCTATGAATCGTAGCCATGAGGTCTCTCTCTCTCTCCTTTTATCTTCCAATAGACTGATTTTTAGCGCTGTTTTAGGTTCACAGCAAAATTGAGTGGAAGATACAGAGATTTCCCATATACTTCCTGCTCCCACACATGTATAACCTCCCCCATTATCAACATCCCACACCAGAGTGGCACATCTGCTACAACTGATGAACCTATATTGACACATCATAATCGCCCAAAGTCCATAGTTTACTTTAGGGTTCACTCTTGGTGTTGTATACTCTTGGTGTTGGACAAATGAACAATGACATGTATTCATCATTATTATATCATACAGAGTATTTTCACTGCTCTAAAAATTCTGTGTTCCACCTGTTCATCTTTGTCGCCCTCGACCAACCACTGATCCTTTTATTGTCTCCATAGTTTTACCTCTTCCAGAATGTCATATTGTTGGAATCATATGGTATGCATACCTTACAGATTGGCTTCTTTCACTTAGTAATATACATTTAAATTTCCTCAATGTCTTTCCATAGCTTAATAGCTCGTTTCTCTTTAAGTGCTAAATAATATTCCATTGTCTGGGTGTATCACAGTTTATTTATCCATTCGCCTACTGAAGGACATCTTGGTTGTTGGGTCTACTGTTAATCAACATACTGTTTTGCATATGTCTCCAATTACTGTTCAGATTTGCTTGGCTTTCAACACTGCCATGCTGTGGGCTCATTGAAGCCAGAGCCCTTCTTGTTCCTTGGATGCCCCACAGTGCTTAGCAAGGTGCTTCAGCCTGACTTACACCTTTACCTTTGGGGCAGTCCATGCACCAGACCCTCTGCTTGTTCTGCTGCCTTGAGCCTCGCAGTTTTGTTCCTACACTCAGCGAGGACCCTCCTCTTCTGGAACTGTTGAAGCCCCTGCTCAGCTCACTTTCAAATCAAATTTCTCTGCAGATGCACTGATACCCCTGAACCGAGGAGGTGGGTATTCCCCGGCAGAGTCCACAGCCCTCAGTTCATGAGCGCCCAGTTTGCCCTTAATGAGTTGGTAGGATCAACCCCAGCTTTGGAAGACCCTCTGCCACAGTCTGTAATAGGTACTGCTCTTTGACGGGCAGACTTTGTCATAAGCACAGTACTTCAAAGGGTGGTCACTGGGGAGAGGTGCTGGTTCTGGGTGATCCCTCCCCTTGCAGCCTCCTGCAGCCTTGCAAATTCAATGAAGGTAAAGAATTAGCACGAGAGACATCTGAGTCCCCTCACTAGTCTCTGGGCCAGGTGGGCAGCTTCCTGTAGAGTGACATCCGAGATTGGGTTGGGGGTTCTCTAGTGGGGGCTGAATACTCCATGCCTTGTTGTACTGTGAGCTCTGTGGACACTCAGGACAGTATCACGGTGGTGTTCAGTAAATGCTTATTGAATGGATAATTGAAGCGTGATGACCTCCTGTTTCCATAGTTCTTTTTTGGTGGCTACTGACAAGGGAAAGGCTCTGGGGAGAGGGACGATGGGGAGGAGGGAGGGACGAACACAGATTCTCACCACCAGTGACACTTCTGGGTGGTGAAGCAGCCAGGTGTCAGTCTTGTAAAAGGCAGACACTGGCCGGGGTGTCCCCTGGGCTCCCTCTGCAACCAGAAGTGAACCTTCTCAGTGAGGGTCAAGGGCAAATGCAGCCTTTTCACGGCCTTTGCCCGTGGACAGCATTCTTGGGGCTGAGCGGAGGAGAGACTGTGGGGCAGGAAGAGGGAGGGAGGTCCTGAGGAGATAACACCGGCTGTGGCATTTTATCAGGGATGCTGCTCACAAAAGAGGAGGTGATGAGGAAGCGTTAAAAGTCAATAAGGTGCTACTGATGTGCTCTGGGCCAACCTCTTCCTGCCGGTCATGGTCACACAGAGTGGACAGTGGCCCTGTTCAGCCCTCTCCCCAGGGCCAACCTCCCCACCTCCCAACTCAGTGCCCTCTCTGGGCCAGGACACAAAGCTCTGCAGGCCCGTAGGGTGCAGGGATCCTCTCCACGCTGCTGCCCTGATCCTGGGAAGCAGAAGAGGCAACTGCTGTGTCTCCATGGCAACCTGGAGGGCCTGTCTCTCCTTGTGTGGGAGTGTGGGCCACCTTGAGCTGGGTGACCTTGGGCAAGTTATCGAGTTATTTTAATTCTATTTAAGTGTCCTCATCGGTTAAATGGGGCTTGACAATACAATATAGTTTCTGTGAAGATTAAAATGAGGTTAACTTATATAAAGTCCATAGCACATAATTAATTAATTAATTCAACAAATATTTAATGACTAGCTGTTACGTATCACTCTCTATTCTAAGTGCTGGGGATACAGGAGTGAACAAACCCTGCTCTCATAGAGCTTATATTCTAAAAGGGGGAGTGAGATAATAATTAATAACAAAAATAAGTAAATATATAAAACATCAGATTGTGAGAAGTGCTTTGGAGAAAAGTAAATCAGGGTAAGGGCCACAGAGGATGATTGGGGAGGAGGTTGTTATTTTATACAGACTGATCAGGGAAGGTGTTATGGACTAAATGTTTGTGTCTCCCCAAAATTCATATGGTGAAGCCCTAATCCTCAATGTGATGGTATTTGGAGATGGACTCTTTGGTAGGCAATTTGGTCATGAGGCAGGGACCTGATGGGATTAGTGCCTTTATAAGGTGAGATGCCAGAGAGCTTGCTTTCTCCTTCTCTTTCATGTGTGGACACAGCAAGAAGGTAGGCTTTGTAAGTCAGGGAGAGAGCTCTCACCAGAAGCCTGGCTGGCTGGCACTCTGATCTTGGACTCCAGCCTCCAGAATGCTGAGAAAATACATTTCTGGGGCTTCAGCCACCCCATCTGTCTGACATTTTGTTATGGCAGCCTGACTAGACTAACACAGAAGGCCTCTCTGACAAGAAGACATTTGAGCAGAGACTTGAAGAAGTAAGAGAGCAGGTCATGCAGATGTTTGGGCAGAATATTCTCGGAAAATGGAAGGGTAAAAGCAAAGGCCCTGAGGTGCCAACATGTTTAGTGGATTCAAAGACTATCAAGGTGGGGCTTCCCTGGTGGCGCAGTGGTTGAGGGTCCGCCTGCCGATGCAGGGGACACGGGTTCGTGCTCTGGTCCAGAAGGATCCCACATGTCGTGGAGCGGCTGGGCGTGTGAGCACCGCCGCTGAGCCTGTGCGTCCGGAGCCTGTGCTCCACAACGGGAGAGGCCACAACAGTGAGAGGCCTGCGTACTGCAAAAAAAAAAAAAAAAAAAAAAAGACTATCAAGGTGGCCAGATTGCCTGGTGAGGAGTGAGAGGAAGTGAAATAAGAGATGAGGGAGCAAGAGATCTTAATAAATAAGAGATTATCATGAACCCCTTTAAATAATCAATTTTTTTTCACCTGCTCTTTTCCTGAGCTTTGCATTTGGAACAACAGAACAGGCTTGTGGGGAGAGGGATGGACTGGGGGTGGGTGGGAATAGGAATAGGGTTTGACAGAGCCCTGCCTTTCCTTCTGTCTCCATCCTTCTCTAAGTCCACCTGGACCTCTCAGTTACCTGTGAGTCTATTTACTGACTCAAGAGCAGTGGCCAACAGAAGGCCATGTGTGAAAGACTGCTTTACTTGTTGACAAATATCTCCCCTGCGTTTGCCTCGCTGCTCTGTAGGTGACAACCCATCCATTGGCTTCGGGCTGGGCCATGGGACTTACCTCTGGCAAGTGGAGCACGGGCAGATGCATCAGAGCTGAAGGTTTAAGTGTGCTGGGGTGGTTTGGCTCTGTCCCCTTTGGAGCCTCTTCTCCTCCGGGAGTGGCTGCCCCTTCATCATGGGTCACTGAATGAGAAGACAGGCGGGAAACCAGTGGAGTCCCACCAGAGCCACAGCCAATCCACAGCCCTCAAGAAAGAATTGTCTGTGCTTGTAAACCACTGAGATTTGGGTTTTGGGGTTGTCACTGCAGCAAAAATCTGACCAATAGAATCAGATTCTGAGCTAGGCACTTTCAAATGTTACTTCATTTAATCCTCACACCAGCACTTGCCTGGACATTCTCGTCCCAATTTTGTAGATGAGGAAGCAGAGGCCCAGCAAAGTCAAGCAACTTACCATGATTGTACAACCCACAAGAGGCAACGTTCACACATAGGTCTGGCCGACTTCCCATTCCATGTGCCACTTCTGCTCTTTCACACACGATCCAGTGGAAGATTAATAGACAAATCTGTCCCCATGACAACCCCCAATCCCCTCCGAGTAAGGTTGGACCTCTTTCCCCCGCAAGCCCAATGGACCCCTTTCCTCTCTTTGGGCCCTCCCTCCCCTAACCCCCACCCCTTCCACCTCCACTGCTGAAAGAGTTCTTTGCCTCTCACTTTCTTCCAAATGGCTATTCAAAACTACCTTTTGGGGGGAAATCTTTACCAAATGACAAAAGAGAAAGTTTGGTCTCTCTTGCATTTATTATTTCCAAAAATATGTGAAAAACCTCTTGGCAGTTTCCTCCCCATTCTTGATCCCCAAATGCACTAATTTTTTTCTTTATACCATAAATGTGTAAATGACCTACTAGGTACCAGCCACTGTACCGGGACTGGGGAGTGAGAGGTGAGTGAGATACTTTGTTGGAAGACTTTAAAACCTAGCGGGAGCCAGCAAGTAAACAGATCGTGTTATTAAAAGTGCTGTAAAATAAGTAAGAAGAGGGTTATGGTTGCACAGAGGAGGGGTCAGTGCTCAGCTGGAGAGCGACGAATAAGAAGGTTCTCTGGGGAAGATGGTACTGAGGTGAGTCTTGAAGGAAAAGTGGGAGCCAGCCAGATGAAGAGGCAGGGAAGGGGACAGCATGAGAAAAGGCTGCCAGGGATTCTTGGAGAACCTCCAGAAGTTGGGTTTAGCTGAGGTATAAATTGCAAGTGAGGTCTGCAGTGGTGGGGGGAAGGTCTAGAGGGACAGAGCAGATGTGACACCTGAGAGCCTGGTACATATAACTCAATGGGTTAAAATGCCAAATGAAGGTAAGAGAGTCAGCCCACACCCTGGGGTGTAGCATTGCTTGAGTCAGAACAGCACTGCTGTGCAGGCCTTAAGGACAGTTTTCGTTTTCTTGAGCAGAATTTTTATTTATTAAAAAATTTTTATTTTATATTTGCAGGATAGCTGGTTTACAATGTGTTAGTTTCAGGTGTACAGCAAAGTGATTTAATTATACATACACACGTATCTATTCTTTTTCAGATTCTTTTCAAATGTTACTTCATTACAGAGTATTGAGTAGAGTTATTGTAGGTTATTACATATAGGTTATTACAGAGTATAGGTTGTTACAGAGTATTGGTAGAGTTATTACATAGTATTGAGTAGAGGTTATTACAGAGTATTGAGTAGAGTTCCCTGTGCTATACAGCAGGTCCTTGTTTATCTCTTTTTTATATAGTAGTGTGTATATGTTAATCCCAACCTCCTAACTTATCCCTTCCCAACCTTTCCCGTCTGGTAACCATAAATTTGTTTTCTAAGTCTGTGAGTCTGTTTCCGTTTAGTAAATAAGTCCTTTTGGGTCATTCTTTTAGATTCCACATGTAAGTGGTATCGTATGATATTTGTCTTTCTCTGTCTGACTTACTTCACTCAGTATGATCATCTCTAGGTTCGGTTTTTTTTCGAAGCTTCCAGTCCCCTCGCACCCTTTCCCCCGTTGCATCCTGTGTGTTCCTCCCCTGACCCCATAGCTTATCAAAACCTTTTCTGATAGCCTTCCTTCACCCTAGAGTGCAAGGGTGAAGCACCCCTGTTTCCAGGCACGTCTACATTCTCACAAGGGGTCAACGGCACCCACAGCAACAAACATCTGCCGACGCTCCATGAACCAGGCTCCGTACTAAGCGCCACATGGGCACACGTTACATCATTTGATCCTTAAGATTACCCTGCAAGGAAGGCACTATAATTATCCCTGCTTTAGAAATGATAAGCTTTAGGGAAGACCCTAGGAAAAAAGCAGCCAACAGGTGGGAGAATTTGGGGGGGAGACTCAGAGGGTGAGCAGGATTCAGGGGATGGGGAGCAACTTCCAGCTCCCACATCTCATCACACAGACTGACTATTGACATGTATTCCTGAGCTCATCGTCCTTTTTTTTTTTTTTTTAAATATTTATTTATTTATTTGGTTGCATTGGGTCTTAGTTGCGGCATGCGGGATCTTCGTTGTGGCGTGTGGGATCTTTCGTTGCAGAGCCCCAGCCCCTAACTTGACCTACTCAGATTCCTCCTTCTGGTTCTCTGGGTTCCCTTGGTTCCAGCGCTCACTGGATCTGGCTCAACTCATGCAAAGCCAGCTTCTTACCCTCAGAGGCAGGCAGACTGGATGCTGAGCAGGGATGCTGATACAGTTGGGTGCTCAATAAAGCATACTGATGAAGGAAATATGGTAGCTGACATTACTGAGAACACCTCTGACCAAGTCTCATGGGTTATGTCAGTTAATCAACAAAATCCCCATGTTGCTAAATCCCACGGTTAGTTCTCAGTCCTCATCTTACTTAAAATGACCTATAGGCTACACTGACTTTCTGTATTTGCTCTCCAAGACACCACACTCTCTGCAGTGGTGCTCTAGTTCTCTCAGTGTAAAAGCCAAAGTGCTCACAGCGGCCTATGACACCATCTGGTCCCGTTACCTTTCCCACCTTATCTTCTACCTTTCTCCTACTCAGCTCCAATCACACTGCCTTACTAATGAAGGGAATCAGAATATGCCACCCAAAAATATGCTACTTTGGTGTATGGATTATTCTGAGCAGAAGACAATTGAGAAACAGCAGATGTAGGCTGAGCTCTCTGTCCTCTCCCTGTTGACCTAAAAGCAGGGTATAAATTTTCCCTTGGGAAGGCGTCCCCTGATCCTCTTCCCATATCAGGAAAAGGAGACAACTCTTACTGGAGATGGCACGGACTTGAATCTGCATAAGTAAACGTTACCGAAAGAACTCTTATCTTCCATTAGCTTCTCTCCATGTGTTTACCTTCCCACAATTTACTTCCCCAAGAAGCTCTAAAGTTTTCCTTTGTCTTGTCACTTCTCCACAAATTTATTGTTTTTTTTAAAAATGGTATATAAGATGTTAGTCCTAACTACTTCTTTGGGTTTTCACTTCTTTTTCTGTGAGACCCCTGTGTACATGCAAACAAAATTAAAATGTTAACATCAAATAAAATTTGTTTGCCTTTCCTCCTGTTAATTTGTTTTTTGTCAGTTTAATTTGCAGGTCACCAGGTATAGAACATAAGAGGATAGAGGAAAGTTTTTCCTCCTCTACACTCACTATTCCTCAAGCATGCTAGGTGCACACCCCCACCTTAGGGCTCTCGTACCAGCTGATCTCTCTGCTATCATATATAGGTTTGACCCACTCCCTTTACCCTCAATTCTTTGCTCAAATGTCACCTTGTCTACCTAAGAGGCCTACCTTAACCACCATGTTAAAGACTGTGACCCACCCCAGGCACTCTCAATCTGGCTTTCCCTGCTCTATTTCCCCCCTTAGCACTTGTCGTCTACTAACATATTGAAATAGTTTCCTTGTTTATGACTTTTTGCCCCTACCTCTCATTAGAATGTCAATTTCAACCAAGAATGCTGTACCTAGAAAGATAGCTAATAGTTATGTAGTACTGTGTTCCAGGCCCTCTTCCAAGCCCTTTACATATGTTAAGTAATTTAATCTTATATCAGCTCTATGAGGTAGGTACTCTTATCTCTATTTTATGGCTGAGAAAACCAAGGTATGGAGAGGCTAAATGACTTACCTAAGGTCACATAACTAGTAAGTGGTGAATCATGGACCCAGATATTATGACTCCAGAGTTCATGCTTTTAACCCCAAAATATACTGCCTTTTGTTGCATAGCACACAGTAGGTGCTCAATAAAGGTAAATAGTGTTATTGTTACCTTACAGATGCGGGCACTGAGGGACAAAGCTCGTGATTTAATAAGTAACTTGCTCACACGGGGAGTGGCTGAGCTGGGCTCTGAACCCAAAGTGCTGCTTCTATTTCCAGCTCTTAACATCATGGATGGGGGATGAATATAAACTGCTGATAAACATCACTTTTCGTAGTTTCTCACTGCATGAGAAACTATGCAAAATTTCCCCTTAACGCCCATGTCCAGGAGTTCTCATTCAATGCCACAAAGGAGGTAGGAAAGAGCATCAGTCTCCAACATACTGATACGCAAACTCATCTCATACAGGTCAATTAAACACAACTCAGGAGCAGAGCTTCTGTTTCCCAGAAGGATTCCAATTTCCCAGTAACCTACAGAAATGCAGAGGAAATGAAGAATTACTTCCACTAACCTTACTCTTTTGTCTAAAGAAAAATGCTGAAGTTGAGACCTGCGTCATAGTATGACACTAGATCTGGGTGGAGACTGGCTGTGCACGGTCATTGCTGTTCCTGATTCTGGCCTGATTAGTGGCTCAAAGTCATTTTTGTCAGTTTTCCAAGTGTGTGTTGGTTGTGTGTATTCCAAGTAGTCCTGGTGCTTGCCCAGCCAGCTCTCCATCTCAGGGAGACATTCCCACTCTGAGAAAGTCATTTATTTACATGTCTGCATTCCTGACTTTGCCCGCCATCAAATCCGTTAAGAAGCACTGAAGGCAGATGCCAGGGATATCAGGAAATGGGACCCTGGAAGAGTTTGTGTTGTTTCTGAATGCTGACCACACAGGGAGCTTAGAGAGAGAGGGCAGAAGGTAAAACCTCTCCTGGCTAGAGCAGCATCTGACTGCTAGGTCTTTTGCAGAACTGTCCTGTTAAAGGAAGAGTCTTAAAAACCCCTCGAAATTTCTTCTTCTTTATCCCCAGCTCAGTCTGTGTCTTCAGCTCTCCCCGGCAATGAGTCATCTCCCCTGGGCTCCATGATAGCCCTCCTCACCTTGGATTGCCACCATCTGTTCCCTGTGTCTCCCCAATTAAACTGTGAGATCCTTGGTGGGCCTTATTCATCTTTGTATCCACAGAGCTCAGTACACAGTCACACAATATTGGGTATGAAATGATAACAGAAATAAAACCCCATGTGGTCTCAGTCAAAGGGAAATGGTGAGCACACGGCATTTATTTATTTTTTTTTAATTAATTTTTTTGGAGTATAGTTGATTTACAATGTCATATTACTTTCTGGTATACGGCAAAGTGAACCAGTTATACATATACATATATCCACTCTTTTTTAGATTCTTTTCCCATATAGGCCATTATAGAGTATTGAGTAGAGTTCCCTGTGCTATACGGTAGGTCCTTATTAGTTATCTATTTTATATATAGTGGTGTGTCTATGTCAATCCCAATCTCCCAATTTATCCCTCCCCCACTTTCCCCCTTGGTAATCACATGGCATTTATGTTCAAGTTATAGGACCCATTTTCAGCTCTGACCAACCTGTCAGTTACACTTTTTGCAAGAAGTTTACAAGCCCTCTCTCCTCTGCCACATGACAGATAGGACCACACAGAACATGGGGGGCGAAAAGAAGGCAGGCAGCTGAGGGACTCTAAGATGATGAAGGGATGCTGGTGGATGAGGTACCACATGTATTGGAAAAGATCAAAACCTTCGTAACAATGAGACGCTAGGGCCGCTGCTGCCGCCACCGGGAGGCCTGTGTGCGAACACAGGTCACTAGCCACACGCCCTTCCGGGGAGCCTGTGCAGCCCGCCACTGCCAGGGTCCCGGGATCCAGGGACAACTCCCCCGGGAGAACGCACAGGCACGCCTCAGGCTGCAACTTCTCGCCGGCCTCTGCCGCCGCAGGCCCGCCCCACACTCCGTGCCCCTCCCTACCCCCGGGCCTGAGTGACCCAGAGCCTCCGAATCAGCGGCTCCTTTAACCCCGTCCTGTCTGAGCAAAGAACAGACGCCCTCCGGCGACCTACACGCACAGGCGGGGCCAAATCCAAAGCTGAGCCCCTGGGAGCTGTGAGAACAAAGAAGAGAAAGGGAAATCTCTCCCAGCAGCCTCAGAAGCAGCGGATTAAAGCTCCACAATCAACTTGATATACCCTGCATCTGTGGAATACCTGAATAGACAACGAATCATCCCAAATTAAGGAGCCCTGTGGATGAAAGGCTCTTGGTGCTGCAGCCAGGAGTCAGTGCTGTGCCTCTGAGGTGGGAGAGCCAACTTCAGGACACTGATCCACAAGAGACCTCCCAGCTGCACATAATATCAAACAGCAAAAATTTCCGAGAGATCTCCATCTCAACGCCAGCACCCAGCTTCACTCAACGACCAGCAAGCTACAGTGCTGGACATCCTATGCCAAACAACTAGCAAGACAGGAACACAACCCCACCCATTAGCAGAGAGGCGGCCCAAAATCATAATAAGTCTACAGACACCCCAAAACACACCACCAGACGTGGACCTGCCCACCAGAAAGACAAGATCTAGCCTCATCCACCAGAACACAGGCACTAGTACCCTCCACCAGGAAGCCTACACAACCCACTGAACCAACCTTAGCCACTGGGGACAGACACAAAAAACAACAGGAACTACGAACCTTCAGCCTGCAAAAAAGGAGACCCCAAACACAGTAAGATAAGCAAAATGAGAAGACAGAAAAACACACCGCAGATGAAGGAGCAAGATAAAAACCCATCAGACCTAACAAATGAAGAGGAAATAGGCAGTCTACCTGAAAAAGAATTCAAAATAATGATAGTAAGGTTGATCCGAAATCTTGGAGCTAGAATGGACAATAGAATGGACAAAATGCAAGAATCAGTTAACAAGGACCTAGAAGAACTAAAGATGAAACAAGCAACGATGAACAACACAATAAATGAAATTAAAAGTACTCTAGATGGGATCAATAGCAGAATAACTGAGGCAGAAGAACGGATAAGTGACCTGGAAGATAAAATAGTGGAAATAACTACTGCAGAGCAGAATAAAGAAAAAAGAATGAAAAGAACTGAGGACAGTCTCAGAGACCTCTGGGACAACATTAAACGTACCAACATTCGAATTATAGGGGTTCCAGAAGAAGAAGAGAAAAAGAAAGGGACTGAGAAAATATTTGAAGAGATTATAGTTGAAAACTTCCCTAATATGGGAAAGGAAATAGTTAATCAAGTCCAGGAAGCACAGAGAGTCCCATACAGGATAAATCCAAGGAGAAATACGCCAAGACACATATTAATCAAACTGTCAAAAATTAAATACAAAGAAAACATATTAAAAGCAGCAAGGGAAAAACAACAAATAACACACAAGGGAATCCCCATAAGGTTAACAGCTGATCTTTCAGCAGAAACTCTGCAAGCCAGAAGGGAGTGGCAGGACATATTGAAAGTGTTGAAGGAGAAAAACCTGCAACCAAGATTACTCTACCCAGCAAGGATCTCATTCAGATTTGATGGAGAAATTAAAACCTTTAGAGACAAGCAAAAGCTGAGAGAGTTCAGCACCACCAAACCAGCTCTACAACAACTGCTAAAGGAACTTCTCTAGGCAAGAAACACAAAAGAAGGAAAAGACCAACAATAACAAACCCAAAACAATTAAGAAAATGGGAATGGGAACACACATATCGATAATTACCTTAAATGTAAATGGACTAAATGCTCCCACCAAAAGACACAGATTGGCTGAATGGATACAAAAACAAGACCCATATATTTGCTGTCTACAAGAGACCCGTATGCTAACACATATATATGGAATTTAAGAAAAAAAAAATGTCATGAAAAACCTAGGGGTGAAACAGGAATAAAGACACAGACTTACTAGAGAATGGACTTGAGGCTATGGGGAGGGGGAAGGGTAAACGGTGACAAAGCAATAAAGAGGCATGGACATGTATACACTACCAAACGTAAGGTAGATAGCTAGTGGGAAGCAGCCGCATAGCACAGGGAGATCAGCTCGGTGCTGTGTGACCGCCTGGAGGGGTGGGATAGGGAGGGTGGGAGGGAGGGTGACGCAAGCGGGGGGGGGGAAAAAAAAAAAAAAGATTTAATTAATCTTGAATTTTCAATAGTCATTTAATATGCAGGAGGATTCACTTACTAATAAACAAAACTTAATTTGATCAATACAAAAAAAAAAAAAAAAAAAACCTTCGTAACAGTGAGGATACATTCTCCGTATTCAGGGTGTGCTCAGACCAAACTTCTGGTGATGACGCTGAGATTTTCCTGAAAGCAGTGATGAGATTTTCCTGAAAGCAGGGAAGTGACCTGTCCCCCAGGTAGGGCTGAGACAAGGATAGTGGGGAACATGGGAAAGGAAGGATCAGAAGAATCAGGGTAAGGGAAGGAGAAAAATCTGGATCCACCAAAACTGGGACACTCCTTTGAGTACTGTTGGCTAAGAGCTCTCATCAGTTCCTCACTGAGGAGGGGCTGCTTGTCACCAGCAGGGTCCTGCTGTGAGGCGATTGCACCTGTATATAATTATGTCTGCCATTTACCAAACAGTAAACCATACACAGTTCCCATCCCCTCGCAAGGATGAAATTCATCCTTTTAATGTTTTCATCACTCTCCAGGTGTTGGATCTGAACCCTGTGGATCTGACCACTATTTTGGTCCTGATCCTGCAGTTCAGTCTGGGTAGGACTTGGCTCTTAACAAAGCTTATTCTTGTACGTGTGTGCTCTGGCTAAGCCTGGAACATAGTAGGTACCCCATGGTTGTTCAATGGATGAATGAGTTTGGCTCAGGTACCTGATGCTATTACTGGTACAGCCTCTCCACAGTGCCCACTCAGGACCATCTCTCCAAGGCTTGTGCCCCCTACGCTGAACCCACCTGTCTCTAGTGTGTTTTTTTTAAATCCTAAACAAATGGCTAAGCATTAAGGAATCAGGGTACACCTCACAGTACAGCTCTCTGCTTTGTCACTTCACTGAAGAGAGAAAAACAAAACCCACTCAAAGGAGTATCTGAATGGCTGAAATTTATTCCGTCCAATCATTTCCTCAAGTTCAAGTTAAACAGTGACAGATTCTGTTTTGGTTTCCCTTCTTTCAATTCCCCAGATAGGAAAGCATCTGCCTTGATGAAAATGAGTTATCACTGGAATTGTGTGTAGTGGAGAGAGAGAAATAGGGCCTGCTTGGCGAATACTGACTATGAATTTCTGGTGTGAACCAACCAGAGCAGCTCTTCAGTTGGAGGCACCACTGGTGAGGACAGGTGCACAGCCAGCTGACTCTACCCTTCGGACTCAGGCAGCTCTGCATTTGAGTCCTGGCTCTAATGCTTTCTACCTGTGGGAACTTGGGTGTGCTCCTCAGTGTTTCTGAGCGTCACTTTCCTCACCTATAAAATGGGGAATTATAATGCCTATGCGACAAATTGCTCTTGTGAAGTCATATTATTATGGGAAGGAATCTCATCAATAAATTCACCCAAAGGTACTGATAATGGACTTCAACTTAATGCACTAGATCCTTCCAAAGACATTTTAATAGGGCCCAGTACATTACTCCAGGGAATGAAGCTCTGATGGGGGCACAGGACACTCAAGGTCTTGGGAAAATCACACTACGCGAGTTAGAAAAACAAACGCTTCCTAAATCAACAGAGCTAAGAGAGTGGGCCTCCGAAACAGGGAGGGTAGGATGTGCCAGGCACTGTTCTTAGGACTGGAGATCCCGTGGTCAATTGAGACAATCAAACCCTTACCCTCATAGAGCTTACATTCTAGTTGGGACAGACAGGTAATAAGCATATAAATAAATTAAATATATGGTGTGTCAGGGGCTTCCCTGGTGGGGCAGTGGTTAAGAATCGGTCTGCCAATGCAGGGGACATGGGTTCGAGCCCTGATCTGGGAAGATCCCACATGCTGTGGAGCCACTAAGCCCGCGAGCCACAACTACTGAGCCTGCGTGCCACTACTACTGAAGCCCGTGCGCCTACGGCCCGTGCTC
Organism: Pseudorca crassidens; assembly: GCF_039906515.1. NCBI lineage: Eukaryota > Metazoa > Chordata > Mammalia > Artiodactyla > Delphinidae > Pseudorca > Pseudorca crassidens. The sequence goes on along the minus strand of NC_090297.1, from coordinate 106,642,616 downwards.
CACAACAAGAGAAGCCACCACAGTGAGAAGCCCATGCACCGCAATGAAAAGTAGCCCCTGCTCACCACTACTAGGGAGAAGCCCGCGTGTAGCAATGAAGACCCAACGCAGCCAAAAATAAATGAATTAAACAAATAAATTAAAAAATATATATATATGGTGTGTCAAAAGATGTATAAAGCAAGGGAAGTTTTGGGTGGTGGGGTGTCGCTGGGATTTATAATTTTAAACAAGGTGGTGAAGTATACCATTCTGAGAAGGTGACATTTGAGCAAAAATGGAAGGGATGAGGATGTCTCTAAAAGGTAGTGGGCAGTCTGGGTGGGGGTGGAGCTGGGTAGACAAAGGGTAGAAAAGGTTGTTACCAGGTCCCAGCTTCAGTCCTACTGTCAGTGTCTGGTGACGTTGGAGAGAGCCAAGGGCAGTCTTCGTGCTCATTTTGTTTTTGTATAGGACAGGTTGGCAGGGATCCTCTCTGCTCCTTCCCGTCACTGCCCCATTGGATCTCTGCCTCTGCTGCCTCTCCAGCAGCTTCACTTTAACAAAGCAGATGGGTGAGCCCTTCTCCGGTCAGATTGCTATGTGTGGTTGTGCAGGTTGAGTACTGTAAGGATGACACATTGAAGGAGGTTCCATTTATACTTTACACATTCTCGATTTGTATACAGTATTACAATTTTCTGGCAGGTGGCAGTAAAGTGTGTGTTCTAAAGAAAGCAGTATATTACAGTCCGTTTCTGACAATTGGAATAAAGCATCTCGAGGGCTTCCCTGGTGGCGCAGTGGTTGAGAGTCCGCCTGCCGATGCAGGGGACATAGGTTTGTGCCCCGGTCCGGGAAGATCCCACATGCCGTGGAGCGGCTGGGCCCGTGAGCCATGGCCGCTGAGCCTGCGCGTCCGGAGCCTGTGCTCCGCAACGGGAGAGGCCACAACAGTGAGAGGCCCGCGTACCGCAAAAAAAAAAAGAAAAAAAGAAAAAAAAAGAAAAGCATCTCGAAGAAGGGGAACGTTTTCCCAATTCACATTTAAGACACCTTGGAGCCAAGGGGCAGCCCTGAAGTTCCAGATTTTCAAAAGGTCCCACCAGTGGTTTGTTGGGGATAGAATGATTGGTTAAGTCAAGTCCTTCCTCTGCTGAAAATTCTACTGTGGTTCCCATCGCATAATGAAGAAAATTCCCCAGCGAGGCATATAGCAGTGGAACTTCTAGAATTTCTATGCTGAAGAGGCTCTAGGTAGCAATTTGATTGGAAGGATGGAGAAGCCAAGGAAACACAGGGTGAAGGGGCACTATCGGGACAAGCATATAGTGTTCATTTAGTTTGGGGAGCAGCACAGCACACTGTCCCTTGACCCCAATTCCTTCTCAACTTGGTCTCTGCTACTTTCTCTTGCCTCATCTCTCATTAGCCCTCCACCGAATCTGTGGCCCAGTGGCACTGGCGACTAGAGGTGGCAGATCATTTGCACGCAAGGCGCAAGATATTCACTCCCCTTCCTGCCCCACTGTGGTTGCCCTTAATCATTGCTTCCTCTGCAGAGCCTTCCCTGATGCCCAAATCTCGCTCCATGCACACTTGGTCACTCTATTCTTGTGCTCACAGACATTTTATAATAGTCCCTTTTAAGTATTGTTTTCTCTCTCTGTAATAAAGTGACAGGTTCATCTGTCTATATACCCCACTAGACTTGGAGCCTGGACTGTGTCTTATCAACCTTGGTAAACCCTCCCTGACCCTGTAGTAGCTCAATAAATGTGCCAACAAGCACTGTTTCTCAAGTACAATTCCTAAGCATCTTCTGATGATAATAAAGAAAACGATCTTTTAAAATCATACATCTCAAAACTGTGGCACATGTCACAAGCAGCTTCTAAATCCTTTAAGTCCTAAAAGGCTGTTTTTTCCATCTGTCATGTCTGCGTTGAGCCTGATAATTTCTCAGGAACTGAGATATAAATATACGTCAAATGAGTACACATGCAGAGAAGAATAACACCTGCGATTATGGGGTCATGGATCAAATAGCCCAGGCTACAGTCTTCATACCTGATGGTATATGTTCAGCCCCCTTTGGGATTGGAGAGAAATCCCATACCCCAATATGGCAAGAATGGGTTACCGAGAGCCCTGGGTCTGTACCACTGGGCAGCCCCCTGGGTCTCATTGTAGCCGTCTCTGTAGGCCTTGATCACTGGGGAAACGTACAGAGTATGTGGCCTTTGTAACCCCAACACATAAGTCTCTTCGGAAAGTTGCCATTCTCAGGCGTCAAGTTCGTCGATGGGCCAAGTCCCAGGGTGACTCTGGGGCAGAAATATCCCAATTTAAAAATATTCTCCAAGTGGCTTATAAAATGTGTACAAGTTCATTTACTCTCCAGCCCCATGTGCTGTGGCAGCTGGCCTGTCTGTGTTTATTTGTTCCTCTGACTCGTGATTATGCAGAGGGATGGCGTTTGTCTCAGTCTCCTCCATGAGAGGCAGGGAGCCCCTTAGAGCAGAGGTCAGCCACCTCACATGAGTGGTGGGCCCGGCTGTGGACTCTTGTACTTCAGGGGCGGAGGTCAGGAGAGTGTTGATCTTCCTGAGGAGGCTGGGGACAGGTTAGGCAGCAGTGGACAGGACCGGGTATCATCTAGGTGGCAGTGTGGCCACCAAGAGAGGACAGTGTGTTTGTGTTTTTTCCACTGGCCGTGGAAGCCAGCCCTGGTGCCACCTTAATTCTACTTCCTGTAGGTGGCCAGTCCTGCCTTTGCTGTGTCCTCGGAGACACAGTGGAGGGAGTCAATAGTCTAATAAGGCAGCGTGTCAGAGGATAGTTGGCAAACATGCATATGACTTAAACAATAGAACCCACAGAGTTGAGAACAGAAGGCTGTCTCTACATTCCCTTTGGCTGGCAAGCTGACCTGGGGATAGCTCAGCTAGTGGGCCAGGGCTGGAGAGGGAATTCCTCACCTAAGGTTTTGGGGAATGCCATCCAAAGAAGACGTTCAAATAGGCTGCAAAAAGCAGGGCGACTGGGAAGATCAAATAAGGCCTGGCCTCCGTTCCCCAGTCCATGACCTCAGCAGCCCATAGGCCCCGACTGACCTGAAGGGGTCCTGGACCCAGCTGTGACTACGGCCACCTCAAGTGCCCCTGGAGGGATAAAGGGGCCATATTTTAAAGCTTGCCTACGTTACTTCAGTTGCAATTGATTCTCTACTTCATGCCTCTTCTCTCGTGTTTGATGTGATCCTCGAACTGAACTTCCTGACCTTGGCTTTCAGCTCTCAATGCCGGGGCCGTAGACGTCCCACCTTGGGTTGCTCTGATTTGCTCCTCACCTCTATGTGGCTCATTACTGTTTGTAAAGCCTTTCACATTCCTGACCTCATTTGATCAACACATCAACCCTGAGACGTAGGTAGAATTACTAGCCTCATTTCATGGATGAGAAAAGTGAGGCTTGGAGAAGAGAGGTGACATGTATGAGGTCACTCAGCTGCTAAGCAGTGGAGCCAGAACCCAGACTTTCTATTTCTGTTTTGACATGTCAGTTATGTCTGTACATCACCGATAGCCACACTTTTTTTAGTGTCGTATGTTTGAGCATGCCCTCCAGTGTATGTATGCTTAATAATCTATAAAGTGTGTGAGGGTGTTAATATAGTAAGTACCTTATACAACACGTAAAAACATATTCAAAAGGGGTTAAAAAAGGAAATAAATAATATTAAAAAAAAAAAAAAAACCCACAGGGGCCAGCATTCGTTGGCAGGAGCTGGGAACTTGGGGATTAATTTTATTATTTGGATTACTGTTGCATATGTTTGAGATCTTCCATAATAACACTTTAGAGAAAACAAAGAAAGAACAAAGAAACAAGAGAGGACCAACAAACAGCCATGGAAGCTTTGGCCGGGAATCTCAGACGCAGGCCACGTAAACAGAGAGGGCCTAGGAATTGCCCCCGGCACCACCTGGCTTCTGTGTGGCACTCTCGCCGGGCACGTGGGGTGACAAAGGCAAGGGCTCAGTTAATTCTGCTTCTGTGACTTCAGCAACATCACTGGAGTTTGTCTCAGCTCCTCCCTTTGCGAGAGGCTCTGCGGTGTGGTGGTCAAGAGGCTGGACTCCAGTGTTGGACTGCTGGGTCGCTCTGTCCCTCACCAGTTATTTAATCCTGGGAAGTTACCTAACTTCTGGGTGGTTCGGTTTCCTACTCTGCAAAGAGGAGATGGTAACAGTGGCTACTTCACTGGGGTGTTGTGAGGATCAGATGACATATGTATCATTTACATAAATTAACATATAAAGTAGTAAGGCAGGGTTTAAAACATAGTGAGTGCTACATGCACGTGCTATTGTTATGAGTTATTGTTCTCTCTGCCCTTAATCTTCCTAGACATAACGGGATCTGAATTCTCAGGGACTCTGCTTTCCCTGTTTCCATCCCTGACTCAGTCTCTGAAAACGTCTGAATTAAGAAGATGCCAGCCCTTTCTGGGTAAGTGCAATTTGGAAAAAGGGAAAACGACTCTGCCATACATTACACATCATAGGAAACAAAATCTGGTGGAAAGAGGTAAGGTGGAGATTCAGGAAAGCAGATTGTAATATAAGTTTGGCCCCACAGGACACGCTGTCCACTTCAGTGGGTCCCAGTTTCATCATCTCTGAAGGGAGTGATTTGGAGCAGGTGGTCCCAGAGGTTCCCTTCAGAGCTGACTTTTTTTTTTTTTTAATATTTATTTATTTATTTAATTTTTGGCTGTGTTGGGTCTTCGTTTCTGTGCGAGAGCTTTCTGTAGTTGCGGCAAGCGGGGGCCACTCTTCCTCGCGGTGCGCGGGCCTCTCACTATCGCAGCCTCTCTTGTTGCGGAGCACAGGCTCCAGATGCGCAGGCTCAGTAGTTGTGGCTCACGGGCCTAGTTGCTCTGCGGCATGTGGGATCTTCCCAGACCAGGGCTCGAACCCGTGTCCCCTGCATTGGCAGGCAGATTCTCAACCACTGCGCCACCAGGGGAGCCCCAGAGCTTATGTTTTTTGACTGTGTTCTGGTTTACGTTCAGATGTGATCACTTAAGATTTTGAATTTCAAACACTCTCTTAGGTTTAGAGCCCGATCATAAGCTCTCCCGACCTATGGTTCTGACATAGGCCATGTTCCCATGTGCCCACACACCAGGTTACCCTTCAACACAACAAATCATGAATTATGTATTAAACTTTTGAAAGAGCAAATGTATCATATTTTTTATTATATGTACATGATGATTGATTGATAATGTAGGAATTCATAGCAGAATTCCAAATAAAAATACACACGTCATATAAGCTGATCTCTATTTAGGCAGTTATACATAGCTAGCTATATAAATCTCTATCTACTTATAGATATTTTATGATACATATATCTAGTTATATACAGGTTAGATAAATCTGAGATACATATCAGATACCAACCTATTTCCAAGATCCTTGTGTCACTAGGAATATCTAGAAGACTGCACTGAAGAAAAAAATGGTATTCATAGTTTAAAAAATTTCATGAAAAGTCACAAAGTGTCTATATATCTACATAAATATAGATGTTGATATGTAGATTATATAGATATAATCACTGTTAACGATGATTATTTCAGGGTGGTGGCATTTCAGGTGATTTTCTACATTCTTCCTTATGGTTTATGTATTGCGGAATTTTTTTTTACACTGAGTATCTATTATTTAAATAATCAGAAGAAAAGGCCCTTTTTGTGATGAAAAGTAGAGTATCTAAAGGACACTGATTAGATACTGGTATAAAAGATAAAATTATTAAAGGAAAAAATTAACAAAATGTCTGATGTAATGACTAAACAAAGAATACCAAAATCTCCTGAGGTAAGAAACCTCTAACACATGTTTTTTTTGTTTGTTTATTTGTTTTTAATAAGAAACTTTATTTATTTACTTAGGCCACACTGCATGGCACGTGGGATCTTAGTTCCCTGACCAGGGATTGAACCCGAGAGCCCTGCAGTGGAAGCACAGAGTCTTAACCACTGGACCGCCAGGGAAGTCCCTCTAACACATGTTGTTAAATGCAGTGTTTCAGATCTTTTTGTTTACGGTAGAGTTCTAGGGCTTCTTGGATCCCTCAGAGGACTGACTACAACTAGGAAATGCTAGAAAATGTTCGAAGCTGGAACAATTTAGCCTTTTGAGGACGATCAAGAACTTTGACAGTTGGGTAAAACATTTCTTAGTGTAGACTGCTAATTTTCTTTAGTTTCATGAAAGTATTCAATTCAGTCATTTGTACTGGGTGTTTCAACGTGTTAATACTGGGGCACCCTTACACTGGTCCCCCATCTCAATCTGCCTTCCCTCCACAACACACACACACACACACACACACACACACACACACACAGAGAGAGAGAACTCAATGCTCCTTTGGAAGACAGCCCCTCCCCAAATGCAATCCCGCCCCTGCATTGACCCAGGCTGCCATCTGGGCAGCAGTTCTCACAGCCAGGCTATTGGGAGAGCAGTGAGGGCTAAGCAATAGCAGAGGAAACTGGAGCAGCTCTGAGCTGATAGCCTTCCAGACGTTGCATCTGGGGCAGGTGAGGGACCTGGGCACACTTCCTCCACAGTAGAGCTTGTGTCCTTTGCTCCGGAGCAGATTCTTTTGGGGAACAGAGTTTCGCTGAACAGAGTCTCAGTTCTCTCTGCTCTGGGGGTGGGGGCAGGGGATGATGAGGGCTCACATCTCAGGAGCTGGTGCCGCAGGACTGCTTTGGAGCTGCTCATCTGTCCCTTGTGGCCTTGGGAGGACCCCCCCCCAGAAGCCAATCAGGCAATATCCCATTTGGTGGGAGAAGAATTTTCCTTAGCCTCATGCATTCCTCTTACCTGAACCCACTCTCTTTAAAAGAAAAATTCTACACAAAATACTCATTTAGTGCTTAATATAATAGTAGCAGTGAATATTTACTATGCACTCATAAAGTGCCAGGGGCCAAGGTAAATGCTTACATGTGGGGGCTCATTTAACCTTTACAATAGCTCTATGAGGTAGGAACTGTTATCACCCCCATTTTACAAATGAGAAAACTGAGAAATAGAAGTTGCTTTCTCTAAGTCACACAATGAGTAAGTGGCTCAGTAGAACTCAAACCCGGGTCTATGTTTGCCCTGACCCATGCTCTTAACTGCTGATCTGTGTGTAGCCACATACTCTGTTCAAAACCGTAAACAAGACAGGCATTGTCCTTGTCTTCATGGAGCCCATAATCTAACAGGAAGAAAGGACCAAAAAAAAAAGAAGAGTTGATTATGTGTGTGAAACAGGAATGAGAGAAGAGAATGCAAGGTTTATAGCACTCACAGCAAAGAGAGCTGACCCAGGCTGGCCAGATGGTTCACCTATATGTGTGAAGGTGAGGCAGAAATGCATGTAAATTCAATATGGAAATTAGGGACTCTCCTGCAGATCCTTTGCTTCATCTTGTCCAACCATCTTGGAATTCCATCTGGCAAGGAGAGTGGGGGATTCTTTTCTCTCCAAAACATTTCTTTTGGCAAATATTTGAAGATTCTAAACTTGATCAGTGATCTACTGGGACTTTGTGTGAGAGGAAACAGTCCTCTCGTAATCATAGCACAAGCACAGCCTTTCATCAGTTTCATCCCAAAGCCTCTTTCCTTTCCAAGGCTCAGTGTGGAAGTTTGCAGACCAGAGACATTAGAAAGGGCTAATCTTGAGTGTTGGCCTCCTGGAATAGAAATTTAATTTCAAAAAAGTACATGATTATTCATATTTCTGCCTGTCCATGAAAATCAAATGTATTTTTATTCTAAGTACTCTGATAAAGAAATGATTTTTTTCCCCCTAATCTTTTCCTTGCAAAGATAGCAGAAAATAGGGTCAAAATATGCTACATCTGATGGAGCTTCTTCAAGGCAGGAAAATGGATTGGAACTTTATGAAGCGTTTATTAAGGGAATGGTGAAAGTCAAAGGTTTCTCCTGAAGCTTATAATTGCCAAGTCAACAAGTCTGGAAAATTTCAACCAAGTTCTGTGCTGCCTGGTAAACATGCTTTCACCATTTTGATTCATTTTAACACTCGTTTATTGAGCCCTTACTACAGAATGCAGTGGGAGAAAGGAAATTTAACTTGGAGTCCGAAAACCTAGGTTCTGAACCCATTTGTTAACGGCTTGGCCTTGATTAAATTCTTTAAACTCTCTGTTCTTCAATATCTTCATCTGTTGAATAAAGATCAAGCTTACCCGACAAGGTCATTTAAAGGATCAATACAGTTATCTCAAGGGACCCAATAAATGACATCCCCATTTTCTGCCCAAGTTGGTTAAAATGGAAGAAAGAGACAGAGGGACAAGGAGTAAGGAGGACAACATGTCTTTCTTACTGATGAGACGATGTTCGATCCTTAGCTTAGGGCGTATAGCTACAGTGGACTTTTCTTCCCAGTCACCCAGCAATGCTGGACACAGCTGTGCCCCTGTCCAACGGTGAGCATGGAGGAGCAGGCTCAATGCTTGCTTCCCGCCCTCAGGCAAGGCAGCTTCCCAAGTGGAAGGCGGGGAGGGGCTGAGCTACCCACGTCCACAGAGTTGCATCGTAATGTGTGTGGGTAACAGGCACTTTGGCCTTCGGGGCCCTTTCCCCCATAAAAAAATGTTAAAAATTATATATGCATTGGCATAAAGATGAATATATTAATATTATATTTTAAAACACTTGCTTTGACTTAACCTAAACATTTATTTTTTTATTTTAAAAGAAATTAAAACATTTTTTAGGTTTAGGGTGGGCCCCTAAAAGTATTGTGGACACTAGCCACTGTGCTGAATGGATAAGTCAGCCCTGCATGCCCAGTCCTTGTTCCCAAATTTCCCAACTAGATCATCCCCTCCTGCCGTCTCGAGGAGGATTGAGCGAGGCCAAACACTAGGTGTTGTTCCAGATAGAGACGTGAATTCAGGGAACAGAAGGCTCCCAGACCCCCATGAAAGTAAAGTGCTAAAGAGAAATGTGTGATGTAGCCTGGACTGTGAATAACACCAAGGTGAATAAGACGTTCTCTCTGCCTTCAAGAACTAATTACAACACAAGGCAAAGGGAAATAAGTGTGGACACAAGTCATGTGCTGAGGGAATTTCCAGAAACAAATGCTTGAGGTAGCGATATTTGAGCTTGGCCTTGAAGGATAAAAGACTTTTTCTAGACAAGGTATGGGATGGGGAGAGGTCATTCCAGGCTGTGAGACTGGCTAAAGATCCAGATTCACTAGAACACAGGGATGTTCTGGGAATTGAATTCAAAAAGCATCCACTCACCTTCCTCTTCCGGCTTCCGTGGACTGTCTGTTTGTCGTATCATTATTTTATAACAATGGATGGGAGGGAGGAAAGTTATCATTTATTCAGTACCTACCGTGTTCCCAGTGCTTTATGGGCATCACCTCATTTAATCTTCACCCCAGTGGTTTGAGGTGGATATCGTTATCCCCACTTTTTTCAGACAAGGAAGTTTGAGACCCTGAAGGTATAAATGACTTTACCCAGGGCCCCAGAGCCGAGCTGGCATCCGCGGAAGCCAGAACCCAGGGCTCTTGATACCCAGCCCAGGGCTCTGTTCCCCACTCCTTGGAAACTTCAAAGGGGTGTTCCGAGACTATACAAAGAAGGGTTTTTACAGTAATATTCTAGGTAGAATGTTGTCTCAGAGCTTTATTTCCAGTGTTCCACCATGCATGCTCTCAGACTCCTGGGATGTTTCTCCTCTCCTCACACTGATCGCCTGTCTGTTGACCTTGGCCTCCCATGCAGGATCCAGACCTCTGCTGTTCTAGGACCTCTGCTTATGATTCCCCAGGAGGGGCTCGTTCTAGGCACCCGACCACAGGTGTTCCTGCATGCCGGTCCCAAGACCACCGTGGGCTCGTGGGAGCTAACGTCTAGTGGTCAAGTAGCTAATATTCAGGTACTGTGCTTAACACATTCTTACTCGCTTAATCCTTTCAACATTCCTCTGACATAGGCATTATTAAAATTTTATAGATAAGGACTCTGGGACTCGGAGACACCATGTAACTTTTCCAAGGTGAACTGGAGGCAGGGTTTAATCCCTGCAGCCTGACTCCAAACGTCCACCCTGAACCACAATGGGGTCCAGCCTCTTGTAACACTCAGAGCTTCACATCGAGCCTTTAATATTTGGGAGAAGTTGACCTCCCTGCTTTTCTCCAATTAATTTCAGTTTCTCAAAGTGCTTCAGTATTTGGGATCTTTTCTTTGTTGTCTTTCAAGTTATCTTTCATAGGCATGCCTTTTATTCTCTTAGAATTTTGTCGTTTGAACAATTTCTTGTTCAGAAATTATTCCCTTATATCTGTATTTCATCCATTCCTTTTGTTCTGGTCCTTTTGTTATTTTCTTTTTTCTTTTTTGCTCCTTGCTTTTTTCATCTTCTCCTTGCAATGGCCAGGGGGTAAGGATGGAAACTTGAATGTGGAATTCTTGGGCACAAAGGCACCTCAGAAGTCCTCCCTTTTCCCTCCAGCAGGACCAAGCCATGAGGAAGCATCTGTGGACTTTACCTCTTAGCATCCGTCACCCTTCTTCATCAACACCAAAATTCTGCTTTGGGGGACCTGACCTTTCCCTGTTGATAGTCAAGGAAATGTATCCTGGGGGCGTCACATTGCCTCTGCTTGAATCCCAGCTCTGCCACTAGACCATCTGTGCAAACTTGGACTGCTAGTTCAAACTCTGTGGCTCAGTTTCTTAATTACAATAGTACCTGCCTCATAGGGTTACTGTGAGAAAAAAAATATGTGTAAATATAGTGCTTAGAACAGGGCCTGGTAGAAAATAAACGCACCATAAACATGAGTGGTTTGTATCATTGATCTTTTCGAAGGCTTGGCTGAGAGAATGTTCTTTCCCTGGAATTTGAATCTTGAGCAGAATGACAAAAAGACAGAAAGCCATTAAAGCTGATTTACTTGGATAATTGTGCCCTGAAGAAGTGGTTAATCGGTTCCTGCTCCCTGGATCCTAGGGCCGTCCTAGTTCCCGTCCTTCTTGAATCTGGATCTGCAGAAGTTTCTTTTCTTCTGCATCCCACTCCCAACACTCTGCCAACAAATGTGCCCCCCTCCTCATTTTGCTCTTCCTCTTCAAAGATCTTTCTTCTCCTTCTCCTACTTTCTCTCCTCCTCCCTAGTTTAAAGTAGTAAACGTTGGTATCAGTAAACGTTGGTTTCTGATACTTTTTGCCAAGGAAATTTACTGTGCCAGCATCCCTTGAAAATGGTCCCTTAGCCTTGGCTTAAATACTTCCATAAAACAGCTCTCTCTCTTTTTTTAAATTTCTTATGTTCTCTCCTTTTATTTTTTATACATCTTTATTCGAGTATAACCGCTTTACAATGTTGTGTTAGTTTCTGCTGTACGACAAAGTGAATCAGCTATATGTGTACATATATCCCCATATCCCCTCCCTCTTGCATCTCCCTCCCCGCCTCCCTATCCCACCCCTCTAGGTCATCACAAAGCACTGAGCTTATCTTCCTGTGCTATGTGGCTGCTTCCCACTAGCTATCTATTTTACATTTGGTAGTGTATATATGTCAATGCTACTCTCACTGCATCCCAGCCTCCCCTTCCCTCACTGTGTCCTCAAGCCCGTTCTCTACATCTGCGTCTTTATTCCTGCCCTGCCACTAGGTTCATCAGTACCATTTTTCTAGATTCCATATATATGCGTTGTCTCTCTCTTTTTTTAAATTGGTAAACTCTAGAAGTACTTCCTCATAGTAGGCAGAAAGCCCTTATAGGACCCTGGAGGCAGAATGTTTGGGTTGGGAGCCTGGCACAGTCATTTACTTGCTATGTGGCTTGGACAAGCTATTTAACCTCTATGCCTTGGTTTCCTCATCCGTAAAATAGAGGTTAATAATAGTAACCACTTCACAGTATTGCTGTGATGATTAGCTGTCAGAATACTTGGGAAGCACTTAGATGCCTGGGAAGAATAAGTTGTTAGACCCCTTCCTCCTCCTCATTCCCACCTCAGGTCCTAGCTCCAGCCTTTTGAGCTGCCCAGAATGAGCCAAGTCTTCCTCTTCATGCCAACCTTTCAAACACCAAGATGCTCTGTTCCTGTCCCTCTTTCGTGCAGGCTCAGCCCTGCTTCCTCCTGACCTCACTGTGGACCTCCTCCCAGACAGGGCAAGCCCCTCTTTGTGGGCTATGCTGATCAAACTGGAGAGATCCAAACCCTAGTCTTCAACTTGCCTGCCTCATTACTTTATCAAAAATAAAACACAAACAGACATCTTATAAGGCTTTGTGTTAAAATTTACCCACACCCCCCCTACCCTTGGAGAGGGTCTGTGCCAACAACTTCTGGATTCCAGCGTCTTTGAGCACGAATTCAGGAGAAGGATGATGCATGAAGGCGCAGAGGCACAACAGCCGTGGGAAAACCTTCTTCCTTCCCTGCCTGGCTCCACCCTGGCTTGTGCAGAAGCAGATATACTTCTTGCATGTTGCCTGCTCTGCTCTAGAATCATGGGCACGGCTCTGTGCTAAGCTGTTTCTGGTTGCTGACATGCCACTGACAAGCCTGAATGGTTTCCTCTCATAGGAAGAGCTTTCCCCACGACGTGGAGAGCAAGACTGATTGACAATAACATCAGTTGCGTGGTACTTTGTAGTTTGGAACACATTAGTTCAGTACAGTATTGTGATGGATTTGTCAGAGCCAGAACAGCCTTTTCACAAAAGGAAGACCCTTTTTTCCGTGGGGGCATTGAGGTTTGGAGAGGTTAAAGGACTTGCCCAAGTCACACAGCCACCTAGTGACAGAGGTTGCATTTGAGTTGAGTTTAGAGTTCTTTGTGACATGCCTTGTTCCGAAGGCTTTGGGGCTGCTGTTGGATTCATATTCCTGTGATTGCATCACTTTGCCCTTGAGGCTGCAGGACCTCCAGTAGCCTCTTTCTCCATGGTCAGCAGAGACACCAAAAAGCAGGTGGCCTAAGAGCCTTGGGACCTACAGATTTTTGAATGTAGAGACACAGCTTGTGATCTTAAAGACTCATTATGCTTGGTAGGTCTGCAGGTGTGTCCGGGAAAGAAGAAGAATAGACCGGTGGATTGGAAATCATGTCCTGGGGAAAGTCAAGTTCCATTGTCTGTTCATTATTCCACTTAAGAAGGGAGGCTTCTGACTGAGAGGCTTGTTCTTTGAGATCTTTACAGAGATTTTAGGGAAAATAAGTTCTTTGTTGGCTTCTACTCGGGTTTTCTTGGATTCAGGGCTCCCAGGATGAAAGAGGAGCCCAGGATTCTATGGTGGAAAGGTGCTGGGGTATCCTGCCCAGCTCTGTCTTTGACCAACTATACATCCCTCACCTTCCAGCCCTGGACTGGCAGTAGAACGGAAGTTACCCAGCCCTGAGCTCTACCTGTAATTGCTGGGTGGGGAGGAAGGGGAGACCAGAAGCGAGGAACAGGTGGGCAAAGCAGAAGTGATTTCGCATTGGGTGTGATCCAGGATAAGGCAACTGGGAAATCGTCCTCTGGATCTCCGAAAATTGGAGAAGAGTCCTGACTCACCCCTTTCCTCAGCTCCCTGCTGCCTGCGGAACAAATTAACGTGGTTTGCAAAGCTCTTAACAATCTGGTCCCACACTTTGGCTTCTTTGCAAGCCAAGCTCTCACATACCTTTCAGTCCATCTGTGTAGAATTATTTTCTGGTCTTCAAAAATGCCAATTTCCTTTCTCGCCTCAGGTCTTTGCTCATGCTGTCTCATGCTGCCTGGAATGGACTGCCCCCCATTCCTCTGCCTGGAGAACTTCTGCTCACTCTTTAAGACAACACAAATGTCACCTCCTCTGGGGAGTTTCCCTGGCACTTTTATTACTTGTTACTTTCTCGGTTCCCACAGCATTCTGATCTTAGCTCTATTTGTAGCCTTTCTCATATTTATTTTGTGTATAATTTATTCTGTCATGTAATTTATTTTGTGGTTGAGTGAACAGACATTGAAACCAGACCGCCTGGATTCAAACCCTAGCTCCACCACTAATCAGTTGGGTGACCTTGAGCAAGGTCTCTGTTCTTGCTTTCCTCCTATGTAAACTGGGGATATAACACCACAGAGGTATTATGAAGATTAAATGAGCTCATGTGTATTAAGGACTTAGGTCACCGTCTGGCACTATAAGTGTCAGTTGTTATTATTATTATCATTATCTGTTTGAAGTCACCTGTCAGGGTCCCCTCCTATTCAGGTCTACCTGTGCTTCAACCTTCATGATTTGGCCTCTTGCAGGCCCATAGTCAATAAGCCAGACCTGGAAGTGAGTGGGACTCTCTCTGCACCCTTGCGTGTAGGTGAATAGTTGCCGACATGCATGGTTCCTGATTTCCATTCTATGTTCCTCTGAGATCAGAGCTCCAACTTGATCCCTTCTATGTTCCTTGCCAGTTCCTGCATTGCCCAGCCCCCTCAATCCAGCTAGACCTGTTGGATGTCAAAATGTCCTTGTAGACTTGGCAATCTAAACCAAGATAGCATTTTTCTTCCAAATAGTTCTCCATGCCTGTGTAACTCCCATCTGGTAACACCACTCAGAGGGGTCTAGGAGCACCTGGAACTTTATTACACCCTTAAGTTTTGGTCTCTTTTAATGTATATGCTATGTTTGAGTCCCTTGAATATCTAGTTCTCAGCACAGTACCAAACTCTGTGCATTTTTTTAAATAGATGGATGGATGATGGAAAGAATGAATAAATAAATGGATCAGTTATAAGTGAGCCGTCCATCAGCATTAACGCACCCTATACATTCCCACCGTATAATGGTGTATGAGGTTGACTGCACCTGGATTTTCCGTTACTGACGGCTGAAAGCATCCTAATTAAAACACACCTCTGAGCGTTTGCTCATTTCTATTCTCCTTATCTGGAATAACCTTGAGTTTTCAACACAGTGCCATCATCTGGAAGGTTCTAAGAACATATTTTGTGCTCCCAGACTGCTGGATGGGTAAGGGAGGGGAACAGCTCCAAGAGCAGAACAGTCAGACATCCAAGACAAACTTCAACTTCTTCCAAGCTCTGGTTTAGTAGGGAGAGAACCAGTCACTTAGAATCATAGAGATGTTGAATTTTAGAACTGGAAGGAACAGTCAATTTAATTTAACCCAATTCCTTCCTTTTACCAAGATGGAAAGTGAGGGCCAAAGAGTATGAGTGACTTCTCAAGGTCACTCTACTCTCTAAGTGTCAGTTAGGACCTGAGCTCAGGTCTCCTGAGTCTGTGATTAGCACATTTCTCCCCAGCCTCTCACTGTCCCATCAGCCTCTGTCTTCCACACATGTCCTCACTGCCACAGGCACAGCTGGTACCTCAACCTGAGGGATGCGTGGGAGCTCATGGAAACCTGGGCAGGACTGGAAGCAGGAGACACTGGTGGTAACTGTTCTGGGGGTAGTGGGCTTAATGGCGGTGGCAAGGGCTTTGACAAAATTTGGTTTAGCTGTTCAGGATTTAAACACCTACTTCTGTTTACCCACAGAAGTAATCTCCCAAGATTTTTGAAGGGTTTTCTCAGGATCTGTCAAGGTCACCCTTATCTCTCCCAGTGTTTCGCCACTCACCCAGCACACTTCCTTTTGTGTGTTATGTTGTGGTGGGGAAGGGGTTGTTGAATAGGGGAGGCCAGTATTTTTTGTTTTGTTTTGAATTGTTTTGTTCAGAAATTCTGCTTTTTCCCACGAGCTGTCTGCAAGGCTTTGAAACGAGGGCTGAGAATCACACGGAGTAATTTATTTGGGGCAGAGAAAGGAATGTGTCAGCAGCACCAAATTACCTTGTCTTAGAAATTAAAAGTGCATTACTTACCTTCAACACGGTGATATTTATATTTACAAGAAAGTTGAAATGCCCAATAATAGGACATTACATGAACTTTGTTAAATCTACAGAGTAAGAAATTATGGAACCCAAGGACTTAACAATAGTTGGAGGGGACATATCTGCTGGAATCAGCCTAGAGGGTCCCACTGGTCTTCGGGAATCCTAGTGCAGTGCTAACATCCTTGTAGAGAGAAGCCACAAACATATTATATTGCCTTTGGGTGCCGTTTCCTCTCACTACACTCCTGATAATCATTAAAAAGGTGAAGATGAAAAAAAAAAAAGGTGAAGATGATGTGTATCTCTTGACATAGAAAATGTTCCTGACATATTGTTAAGTAAAAAAAAAAAAAGCAGATTACAAAGCAGTGTTCATAATACAATTCTAATTTTGTAAAAATATTATAAGAAAAAATATATTTAAAAATATATAAAATATATATTAAATATATATTAAAAATATATAAAAAATAGATATCAATATTTTAACAGTGGTTACAGGTGATTTTAACTCCTGTTTATACTTTTTCTGTATCACTAAATTTTTACAATAATCTGCTATTACTTTTCATAATTAGGAAATACTATAAACGTTTGAAAAAAAATAAAGCTTTCTGTTTGTGGGTGGGCTTAGGGATTGGTTTATGAAAGGAATATTACTGAGGGGGGTCAGTCCTTGCGTTAAGAAACTTAGGTGGGGCTTCCCTGGTGGCTCAGTGGTTGAGAATCTGCCTGCCAATGCAGGGCACACGGGTTCGAGCCCTGGTCTGGGAGGATCCCACATGCTGCGGAACAACTGGGCCCGTGAGCCACAACTACTGAGCCTGCGCGTCTGGAGCCCGTGCTCCTCAACAAGAGAAGCCGCGATAGTGAAAGGCCCGTGCACCGCGTTGAAGAGTGACCCCCGCTTGCCACAACTAGAGAAAGCCCTCGCACAGAAACGAAGACCCAACACAGCCAAAAATAAATAAATAAATTAATTAATTAAAAAAAAGAAACTTAGGTGATCAATGAATGTTATTCCTTTCCTATGAAGAGAGGGAGGCAGGGGAAGGGTATCCTTGGCATAGTGTGGGGTAGAGATTCTTGAATCTGAAATTCTGGAGAGGGAGATGTACTCCTGGAGTCCCCAGTCAGAGCTTGGCATCATTATTTCCCACCCAGAGACCATCTTAATTAGTTTTCTCATCTCGATAGTTAAACATTAGTCCTTAAATAAATGTTTAGGGCCTAGCCTGGGAAGCTAACTACCCTTTAAGACATTATTTCTATGGGAAAATATGTTCCAAATTCCACACCATCAATTCACATTGGAGGTTTTAGGATGCAACCATTTTCAGTTTGGAGCCATACTCACCCCTTTCCCCTTAATTCACTAATTATTTCAAAAATCCCTATCAGTTTGTAAAAGATTGCAAACTTGTGAACAAATCCTTTGGCTTACGCTTCATTTGTTAGTCCAGCACACAGTCAAAGGGTTTTCAAGACCGAAAGCGATCTTAGAGATTGGCACCAGTAACTAATTTTTGAATGAATATTACTTCTCATTGGTTGAGCTGCCCAGGGATCAAGCAGTTATGCTAGTGATTTATGTCTTCCTCAGAATTCCTCCTATCCTTACTATAATAGTTAATTTTATGTGCCAACTTGACTGGGCTAAGGATGCCCAGGTAACTGGTAAAATGTTATTTCTGGGTATGTCTACGAGGGTGTTTCCAGAAGAGTTTAGCAGTTGATTCAGTAAACTGAGTAAAGAGATCTGCCTTCACCAATCTGTGCCGGCATTACCCAATCTGTTGAGGGCCTGAATAAAACAAAGAGGCAGAGGAAGTTGGAATTCTCTTTATTCTTGAGCTGGGACATCCATCTTCTCCTGCCTTTGGACATTTGGTCTTGGGCCTTCGGTTTTGGGGACTTATACTAGTACCTCCCCACCTACCCCCACCCCGGTTCTTAGGCCTTTGGCCTTAATCTGGGAGTCATACCATCAGCTCCGTTGATTCTCAGGCCTCTGGACTCAGACTGAGTTATGCCACTGGCCTTCCTGGCTGTCCAGCTTGCAGATGGTACATTGCAGCATATCTCAGCCTCCATAATTTCGTGAGCCAATTCTCACAATAAATCTTCTCTTACATGTCCATTTATCTCTATATATCCTATTGGTTCTGTTTCTCTGGAGAACCTTGACTAATACACTCCCCTTTCCCCAATTGTTGAGAGAGGCTTTAAAGAAAAAATTCTTTGTTTTAGGCAGGTGCGTTTATTTTCCCAATACATTTACAAATTCACTGAGGTCAGAGCTGGGTCTTGTAATCCTGCAGCTCCTCTAGCATTTGGGACAATTTCATGACCATCTAGAAGGTGCTTAATAAACACTTGGAAATGTTATGAGGCAGTGGAAAGAGTGCTGGATTAGGTGTGATGAAAGGTGGGCTCTGGTTTTGGATAGCTGTGTGAGTTTAGAAAAGTTATAAAAAGGAAGGAGTGGACAAGCTGATCTCATAGGGTTTTTCCAGACCTGACAGATGAAGATTGAACAGAGAAACTCACTTCATGTCAACGGGACAGATTTCATCCTGTTTGCTAAGAGGCTTCTAGGTCAGGGGAGAGGTAGAACATGTTGGCCTCTGTTAGATTTGTCAACCGTTTCAATTACTTTGGAGGTTGGTGGCAAATAACCTTTCCTGACTTTCTAGATCTAGAGCAATGATCTTTGACCTTTTCTGGGGCAAGAGTGTTTTGTGAATCAAATCAAGAATATGGTCCCTCTTCCCCTAAAGCTTTGTGTATGAATATAGGGGTTTCTAGGCTCCATGAAGCCCACCATAAATCTTCTAGAGGTCCATGCATGTAATAGTAAATTTAAATCCTCTGGCTAAACTCCAAATCATCAAGTACATGATTTGGCCAAAGATGTTTAAAAACAGCTCAAGATCCAAAGTTTTGCATCTCCTCTCAGAAACCTTCAGGATCTAGAGTCATCTTCTAGCTCTTGGAGACAAGTTGTTCCAAGATCTACAGAGGTCAGGAAATCATGTCTTTTCCCTAGTTTTTTTTTTTTTTTTTTTTGCGGTACGCGGGCCTCTCACTGTTGTGGCCTCTCCCGTTGCGGAGCACAGGCTCCGGACGCGCAGGCTCAGCGGCCATGGTTCACGGGCCCAGCCGCTCCGCGACATGTGGGATCGTCCCAGACCGGGGCACGAACCCGTGTCCCCTGCATCGGCAGGCGGACTCTCAACCACTGCGCCACCAGGGAAGCCCTCCCTAGTTTTAAATAAGTTAAGCTCCAGTGACTTTCAGCTAAACACCCTAGCAGAGGTCAGAGGGTCTATTATCAATCAATTGGCTTGTTCAGTCCCAAGGGAAGTCCCAGGTTTCCTCTATTCTTTGAGAGATCTGGCTTCTGCTGCTGAACTTGGACAAGCTGCTTCCCCACTGGGGGCCTCAGGATCCTCATCTGGTCCAGTCGCTCTTTAAGTTCTCTTCAAGCTCCAGTGTCCTGTTATCTGTGAGTCCTTGATACCTGTGAGACACCCCTCTAAAGGAGTCATGATTCTGGATCCTAACTTTGGTCCACTCCTGCTACTGAGGAGATTCCTGCCCAGAGAAGAATTTCTAGAGCACCCTGCCTGAGAAGCATTTGGCTTCCCAGAGGCCTGCAGCGGGAGGGCAGGAACAGGGCTTTCTTTTGGTTTTCTGCTCTGGGAAGAAACTTACTAAGAGCCATCTCAGAGAGCAGATGTCCACTGGCACGTTTATATCCAAATGAAACCCTCACCCAAAGGACCAGAAAAAGCAGGCCAGCATCAGGGATTTAGCTATACCCTGAAGAAATAAAAATCTCTTCTCCACTCTCAGGCATTCTCCCACTTCCATGACTCACCTCCTGTCATTCCAGAAAGTCATGCACAGGAATTAATTTATAGGTCCTGTCCAGAGGTCTTTAAGTAAACAGTGGTACCAGTCCTTTTGGCTACCCAGAGGAGCTTGATTTCAGGCCCCAGGGAGGAAGCTAATGACTTGTAGTTACTTTGCTATTGTTTTCCGAAAACAATTTGACTTCCTTTCTGATAGCTTCAGAATTCCTTCTTTACAAATTAAAGCTCCGGAGCCCGGGAAGGGCTGAGCTCACCAGCTCAGCTGCACAATGCTCCTTGCTCAGCAGCAAGATCTCCGTTCTGTGAAAAGTTCCAGAGGCTCCTGAGAGGATGGTGGGCAGGTATCTCTGGGGATGCAAGACCTGTATGAGAGTGGAAAGGACCTCTGTGTCTCTGCCTCTCTCCTGAGATCTCACCTCCAACCCAGAGCTTGCAATAGTAACAAAGCTGTATGGTGTCCAAAGAACAAATTTGTGAAGATAGTGTTATTATGACCATTTTACAGACAAGGATGTTGCAGCTCAGTAGTTTGCCCAGGATCACACAACAAGTAAGGGACAGGGTTGAGATTCCATCTCCAGCCTTCTGACTCCAAATTACGACCTCAAAGAGGCTGTGCAGTTGCAAAGAGCGGCCAGCTGTCCAGAGCTGGCAGACTTCAGTATATCATCTGAGAACTGAGCCTTCATGTTAGACCAGAATCAACATTTGAAATCCACTGGATTTGGGATTTAAGTGATAGATGCCTGTCCATTCTCCAAAGCTGGGGCTGGGTTGGGTCTGGTGTTGAGGGAGCTATTTCCGAACCTTCCTTCTGCCAGAGAAGCTTGATGGAGGTTCTCAGCAGAGTGGCCAGTCCTTTCTTGCCATAAACTATGATCCTCACTGGCTTTCTCTGGCGGTCTGGACCCATTACTTTTTTTTTTTTTGCGGTACGCGGGCCTCTCACTGCTGTGGCCTCTCCCGTTGCAGAGCACGGGCTCCGGACGCGCAGGCTCAGCGGCCATGGCTTACAGGCCCAGCCGCTCCGCGGCATGTGAGATCTTCCCGGACCGGGGCACGAACCCGTGTCCCCTGCATCAGCAGGCGGACTCTCAACCACTGCACCACCAGGGAAGCCCTTGACTCTTTCTTATTAGGGTGCTTGTGGGGATTTTATTTTTTTATTTTTATTTGTTAAAAAATTTTTATTTATTTATTTTTGGCTGTGTTTGGTCTTCGTTGCTGCACACGGGTGTTCTCTAGTTGCGGCGAGCGGGGGCTACTCTTTGTTGCGGTGCATGGGCTTCTCATTGCAGTGGCTTCTCTTGCTGCGGAACACGGGATCTAGATGTGCGGGCTCCAGTAGTTGTGGCACACGGGCTCAGTAGTTGTGGCTATTAGGCTCTAGAATGCAGGCTCAGTAGTTGTGGCGCATGGGCTTAGTTGCTCCATGGCATGTGGGATCCTCCCGGATCAGGGCTTGAACCTGTATCCCATGCATTGGCAGGCGGATTCTTAACCACTGCACCAACAGGGAAGTCCTGGGACTTTTATTTTTGAAGGGAAGTAGACTTTCTCACTTTTTGCCACTGTTGATTACCACTATGCCCCCAACCCCACGACTACCACCACTTAGAAGGAAGGCTGGTAACCTTCTAACCTCTTGTACCTCTTTGGTGCATATTGCTCACTTTTGCATTCATTACACTGCATTCAGCTTATTGGTGCACTGGGCTGTCTCCCAGCCTTGCGGAATATCAGGGCAGAACTTGCATCTCATTTATCTTTGTATGCTCTGTCCTCACATATAGTAGGTCCTCAGTATACCTTCACTGAATTAATGATTAGTGAATGAATGACTCTACAGAGCAGGTTCTGTTCCTGAGACTCTGGGAGGATGCTGTGAGGGAAGTACGGGTCTGCCTGGAAAAGCAGTCGTCACGTGCTTTCAGGGACAAAGGGAAGGTTATATGTGAATGGCACTTTTGGATGTGCGCAGTGCACAACCTGCATGGCCATATCTGGTGGCCTTGCTTAAAGGTGGCCATAATAGTTATAGCTATGATAATAGTGATAACACCATGTTCCACTGTTAATCTTTTATCTCTTTACCAAGTAGTCTCCCACCTATAATTTAATTTTCATCTTCAGAACAGACACGTGACTCATAGTATGCTGTATGTTTGTGTGTATCTATCTATATCTATTTATCTATCGATCTGTCTACCTCTCTCTATGTATTCTACATGTGTGAGAGAGAATATTTATTTATTTAGCACTCACTATATGTCAAACATGATATACATCTCATTCGATCTTCGTAACCAATCTATAAGTTTGATAGTTACTAGCATTATCCTTACTTTAAAAATGAGCCAGATGTGGCTGTCAAGGAGAAAAGAAAATTGTCCTCTATCCTTTAGGTTCAGTAATTTGGGGGCATGTGAATTAAACTCACGAAAGAGACTAAGAGCAGAAAAAGAGATTTTTTTCATATGCATAGGGGAGCTAACAAAAGTAGTTAGCTCACTAAATGGTTAAAGTTAGGGGCTTATGTATTTAATTTAGGGAAGAGAGGGGTGGAGTAAAGAC
The DNA here is from genome assembly GCF_039906515.1 of Pseudorca crassidens. NCBI lineage: Eukaryota > Metazoa > Chordata > Mammalia > Artiodactyla > Delphinidae > Pseudorca > Pseudorca crassidens. Next base: position 106,620,220 of record NC_090297.1, on the reverse strand, counting down.
TTCTACAGGAGGAATAAATAGGTTTCTTTAGAAAAGACAAATAGGTTTTTAGGAGACCAAATGGGAGATAAGAAAGTTTGTGATAGGGACTTTCCTGGCGGCGCAGTGGTTAAGACTCTGCGCTCCCAATGCAGGGGGCCCGGGTTCCATCCCTCAGGGAACTAGATCCCACAAGCCGCAACTAAGAGTTCACATATCACAACTAAGGAGCCCACCAGCTGCAACTAAGACCCAGCGCAACCAAATAAATATTTTTAAAAAACAAGAAGAGGTTTAAAAAAGAAAAAGAAACTTTGTGATAATGTTTGTTTATGCATGTAGAGTGGTCTTTCCATCTTCTTCATGGCCATGAAACTCCCCTGGAGAGGGTATTTATAGTAGCCTCATTTCCCAGAAGTTTCTGTTTCTAGTCAGATAAGGGAAGCTCCAAGAAGGCTTCTTTCTGCCTCTGATGAATCTCAAATATCTTCAACTTAAAATAATCATTATACCAACTCTGAGGTTCCAAATGCGTCCCCACATGGCAAAAGAGGTCCCACCTCTTTTGAATGGAGTCGAGATCTGAACCCAAGCACTCTAACCACAAGCTTTTTTGCCCCAAGTTCTGTCTGTTCTACCTTGAGTATTTAGCTGACTGAATGTGAGACTAACCTTTGGGGAAAACAAAACAAAACAAAACAAAACAGGGAAGAGTCTTAATCTTCTAAATGCCTCTAATCCTCTTTAATAACTTGACCCCAGGAGCCAGAGCCGAATCTAGACACTCATTTGGGAGGAGATGTAAAACTTTTGCTCTTGAATTAGGTTTCGAATGTTACTGGCTAAATTATCAAGACAGGCATGGGGTATTGTAGCTCTATTTTACATGCAAGGAAATACCTCTACTTTGGAGCGATTTGTCTCAGGGCATTGTGTTAATGGCATATCTGACGGAACGTTTCTTGAGCTTGTATTTTAAGAGACTGGCCAATAGATCACCTAGCACCATATCTTGGACTTGACTGAAAACACCTTTCAAAATGAAGGTGAAGCAAACCCTTTTTAGTCCTCGTGAGGCGGGTAGGTGGGGGTAGACCAAGGATGCATCATTTGTTAGAAGAGAAAGGGGTGTGCTCCGAGTATACACTGTACACTCTCATCACTGCTTATAATTCAACCCAAATATCATAAGACTCCCAGTCTTCTTGCTTTCAAGGACTTCCATTCAGATCTAGAGGACAAATGCCGTTCTAAGATTTCCCAGAGGAAGGTCCCAATTTTTGTCCTAGGATGCAATTCTTGGACCTGGGACTCACAGAGCCCCAGTGAGGCTGCATCCAGCTGTTGCCTTCATGTCCTGACTTCAGGGGGAGAGAATCAGGCTTGGCTGATACTGGATTCCCCCTCCTCCTTCTCCTCTTCTCATTTCCATGGAGGCTGCAGGCCCAAGCCCACCACAGAGTTCAATTTGTGAACCCAAAAGATCCCATCTGCTTTAAGCCCAAGAAGAGGTATGGGTATGACTCAGACCTTTTCTTTGGGGCTAAAACTAGAGATGTGTGGAGAGTAGATTCATAGGTCAGAGTACCAGGGGCAAGGAAGTCTGTGTTTCTTTTGCTTTCTACTTCTTGGAACAGGGTGTTCTTTCCCATTTTAGCCACTATCCGGAAAGTAAAAGTCTTAAAGGGGACAGCTTATGCCTGTGGTGTCTGAATCTCCACTGGCAGAAAAGTGTGACCTCAGCCCACAAACCAGGCCTCCAATTACCCATTTATGCCCTCCAATGAGGCAGGGGCGGGGGGACTCATCGCTCTCGCACGTAGATGCTGGCAGAACTTATTTGCATGCGTTATCCTGTAGGCACTAAGGGAAGTGGCTCTTTAAACATCTGGACCTCAGCGACTTGGGAAGGAAACTCATAGTCAGAGATTCATTGGATAGAGGAGACATTGAAAGGTTTGTTCATTCGCCCTCTTGTCTATAAGGAGACGCAACAAAGATGCACTTTTCAAAATGCCATCTTCAAAAGACTCGTAGAAAAGGTGACTGTGTCTCTTCCCGGAAATCTCAGATGATGCTGGACCACCTTCATAGTCATGTCAAAGACAATCTCTCCTGCTAGGGCTGGAGCCCATCCTTCTTGTGCCGTCTGCAGGCCTGTTTGCTCCCAGCTGGAGGGCCCCGTGCTCCCCTCTGTGACCAGATAAACGGGTTTCATGAGAATTTCCTCTACAGCCATGGGGAGAAAGTGCCTGGCCTTTAGCATCAGGCAGACATTTTCTCCACCTATTAACTGAATAATCTTGGGCAAGTTGCTAAACTTCTCTGAGTCTGAATTTTCTTTTCTGTAGAATGGAAATAATAACGTAGTGTTGTGAGGTGAGAATGCCTGGTACATAGAAGGCCTTCAGTAAATGTGCCTTTCCCTTTCCCCTTCATTACAGCACAGCAAAGACATTGCTCTATATGAAGCTGTTTTCCAAATGATTTTTCCTTACATAATTTAACAGTTTATTACATCATTATGCATTGAGGACAAATACATATAGATACTGCCATTTATACTAATTGTTTTGTCTGAATAGCTCTTTTCTGCAACTAGAATGTCAGCTTCTTGTGGACAAGGGATGGTCTTACCTCCCACTTAGCGTAGGCTGGGCCCATGGGAGTGGCCAATGAATTCTTATCCAGGAGACCCTGATGGATGGTTCAGGTGAGCTTTAGAAGGTCATCTTTCTGTCTTTTCCTCTCCAAGTACAATAATGTGAAGTGTGCCTAGAACAAAGCCTAGCATAGGGTGAATGTAGAATGAAGACCATTTTGCCATCCCACTTCTACAGCTTTCCTTACAGGTATTCTTTGACCAGATTTTGGCTTCCTCTCTAAATCCTCTGAGTTCTCCATATTTTTTGAGTGGAACACAGACCTTGGCACCCCTAAGACCCTTTCTTAAGCTGAACGTGAGAATGACGGGGAGGACATGACAGAACCTCCGTGCCCAGCCCTGGCTCTTTGCCTACACCTTCTTTTCCGGGGCACTGGGCATCCGCTCACGGCATCCTTCTTAATATGTGGTGATAGCCGGATTCAGCCCCTTTAGACAATCACCTTGGATCTATAGCCCAAATGACAAAAGTTTCCTAACTTTTGTCAGAGGCCTTATGGTGAGGAATAAACCAGTTCTGAAGACCTTGCCAAAGTGGCTTAGCTTTGGGCCATCAAATACACTCTGTCCTAGATGCCATCTTGAGCAGAGTACCTGGCTGGAGGGCTGCTCGACTTCGTCGAGCTGGGATGATCTGAGTTCAAGAACTCAGTCTTCTCTCAGCACTTACTTGGACCTCCTGGATCACCTCTAGCAACCCATCCAGTTTCTTCACTGTCTTATTCTCTACCTGCCAAGCAGAGTGGGAGCATTTATTTTCTGTGCCCTGCACTTGCTCCAGGATCTTGGCAATTCTTCCCTTCTGGGCACTCAGAGGAAAATGGCATCCTCTCTTCACCTTCAGCCACGTCCTCAGCTGGACCCTCCTTTGACAGCTGATGATCTAGGAGTTAATACTCCACTAAAACTTGCCCACTCTCAGATTATCTTTCAAATGAGACTTATGGGTTCTTTAACTGGCCATCTCCTGGCTGAAGATAATAAGGTATTCCCAGGAACCCACAGCCTTTTCGAGTGACTGAGATGTAAGGACAAAGCCATAGTGTGGAGAAAATCTCTGCTTTGGAGAGGAAACTGGATATCACCAGGGCTCCCTATGTTTCACAGGTTGAATTCCATCCCAGGAGTTTGCACCAGCCATGGGAAGTACAGGCAGGAGGAGGCAGGCATTGCATTGTATTGCATTGCATTGTATTGCATTGCATTGTATTGCATTGTATTGTACTGCATTGCATTGCATTGCATTGTATTGTATTGTTTTGTATTGTATTGTATTGTATTGTATTTTGCAGTCACATCCACAACACTTACCATGTACCAGACAGGTGCCTTACACATCTGCATTAGTCCTCATGATGACCTAGGAGGTAGTTATTATTATCCCTAATTTACAGTCGAGGGAACTAAGAGGCATAGAGTTTATGCTAACTTGCCCACTGTTACATAGCTGGTAAGTGGTAGAGACAGGATTCAAACCCAGACAGTCTGGCCCCAGCACCTGCTCTGAAGCTACATAGGAAAAGAGGTGGGGAAACTCTGGCTAAGGAATCAAGAATCTTGAGTTTGTTTTCAGCAGGGCTGCTGTCTCGCTAGACACAGGAAATTTGGCCCCATGTTCTTTCCCCTCTTGCTGATCCTAAGCTTATTCACCCATGAAAAATATCACCCACTAAAGAAACAAAGTTTTGCAAACTGTTGGAATATTTGTGAATATATGTGAATGTGATGATGTGGAGCAAAGGAATGGATCTGGGTTCTGGTCCTGCCTCTGCCATGTACTATGTGTGACATTGACGAATGGCCTTGAGTCTTCGGGCCTCAGTTTTCCTGGCTGCCCCAGATGATCTCTGGGGTTTTCTTCTAGCTCTCACAATCTGTGGGCTCTTGGTCATTGGTTTGTCTGATTTCAGTCCACTCGTAGTCACCTCTGTCGTTGACTTTTATCACGGTCCAACTGGGTCCATGGCTAAGCATGTAAGTTGAGGAGTTGAGGAAAGTAGTTGAGAATGAGGGGAGCTTGAGGGTACAGATGCCTCACGGTTTCCAAATTTGCCCACCTGTGACATGTGATTTAATAAGAGACAGCCTTACTTCCGTCAGCTCAGTTCCAGCTGGGAGGCCTGTATGCTTTTGTGGAAAGAGCGAAGAGGTGACTTTTGGCATTGGCTAAAACTTCTAATCCGGACTCTCCCATTTACTAACTGGGTTACCATGATCATGATTTCTCTGAACCTCAGTTTCCTCAAATGTGAAATGTAGAACTGTCTACCTTGAGAACTGGACATCGGAATGATGAAGTGAAATAAAAATATTATATCTAGATCTATATCCATATCCCTCTCACCCCTAGCCCAGTGCCTGCCACATAGAAAGCACTCTCTTTTCATTAGAGGAGAAGGAGAAAGGAGTCCTGGCCAGAGGAGATGCCCTCTCCCTGCCCCTTTGAGCTTTCAGGTTACCTCTGATGTCTGTTCTGGGTGTGGGTGCTTGTGACTTGTGAATCTCAGCTCACTCGTGTGGGCATAGTAGAGGTTTCCCAAAAGACCCGCTCTGGGAATGAGCACTCTTTTTTTCTGATGACAGGAAAAGGATGGGGAAAAGGGATCTCCAGGGTAGTGCCAGCTTTCCCGCTGACGCCCCAGGAAAGTGGCCCGGCAGAGGTTGAGCAGGCAAAGACTAGAGAGGCAGCGCACCACCAGCCGGAGGGAGAGGGGGCCAGCGCGAGGACTGTGGTGACGGTGACAGGGGCAGGGCGGGGGGGGGGGGGGGGAGGAGGACTCAGTCTCCTTCTGGGGAGAACGCGGCGAGGAGAGGCTGCAAGGAGGTAGACGGGAGAAAACTCATTAAATGAGCAAAGATTCTAGGAGCACGAGAGAGAGGGGAGGGAGGGATCTCGAGGGGGAAGGGGGAGGAGAGAGAAAGAGTAGGAAGAAGTGGGCGGAGGGAGGGTGACAGATAGCGATTAAAAAGAGGGTGGGAGAGGAACGACCGACAGGCTGGAGAGCAAGGAAGAGTGGGCAGCGGGGGAGAGGCGGTCAGAGAACCAAGAAGCCGACTGGAATTCCAGACAGGAGGAAAAGAGGAAGGTAAGGGGAAACTTGAATTTTAAGAGATAAAACTACCAGTTGATGGGAGAGAGGCAGAGAGAGAGCCTTGAATCTCCAGCTTTGTTGCTGGATCACAGCAAAACTCTGTCTCTGCACCTGTGGGTTTCCTCCCTGCCCCTCTCAGCAGTCCCTGTGATGGTGAGCTTTGGGTATATTAAAGAGAACAGCTTATGAAGCAGCCGATAAATCACTTACTCAATTTAGAAGGAGCTGTAGAAATGCAAGCGGAGGGCCTTTGCCGTCCATCTACCTCTCACAGATGCGCCGTGCTCCAGGGGCATCTTACAAGCAGGACACCAGGTCATTTCCAGGCACTTTTGTGAAGATTGGCATTGGCCCTTTAAAAACCCAAGCCATCGCTGTTTTACCATGCTTCCTCTAGGCCTGGAATTCTTTTTGAAATGCTTTCCACAGCATCTAGGAAAGTGTTTTGATTTTTCCCCCCTAGGGCATGTTGGATGGTTTAAAAATATTCCCTGCTTAGTTTCCTATGGAGTATCATGTCGCCGCTGTCCATTGTGAGCAATCTGGTCACTTGCTGTTGGAGGAAAGAGGCTGGTGAGATCCGGAGCGGAAGCCGGGGAGAGGTGCCCACCGCAAGGTCTCCTTTCCTCCTGGGCGCAGGGCAGGAAGGTTCCTGACAGCCCCTTGATCTCCCTTCCGAGCATGTGGTAAAGGAGCCTGGACTCAGGGCCCAAGAGACCTGGGCTCTGGTGCACTGAGGGGCTGTGTGACCTTGGGCCAGACAGTTCCCCCTTCTGGGCCTCAGTTTCCTCATCTGTAAAATGAAACGTTTGAAGTAGCAGGATCCCTCTGGTTCCCTTCAGCAGTAACACTGTCCAAGGCTGAGATTCCTTAGCTCAAATGCACCTCAGAACCACTACAAAAGGGGAGGCTGACACAGGAGTTTACATCCTTACTGTGCCTTTGTTCACTTTTTCCTTCGTCCCCCCTCTCTCAGTATCCTGTCATAATGGAAGAGTTCTTGGTTCTGACCCGTCAGCATCTCACTGGGCTGTCTCCTGAGCACAGCTCTGGCACAGCGGGCCCGACTGGCCTAAGAGAAGGAAGGGCAGTGTGGGGAGCGCTGGGCAGGGGGTCAGGAGGCCGGGGTGGAAGCCAGTGACACTGAACACAGAAGAGACCAAGGCCACCCCCATCTGCCTGGGGTGGTGGCTTCACGGCTGGGGACACAAGCTGGTCTTTAGAAGCATCCTAGCTTAACTTTCACATCATCAGGCCAAGTGGTCGCCATCTCTTTCACCCACTAACCCTGGAGTCACAGCCCAGCCCAGACCCTGTTCTTGTGGGACAGCTCTCTCCACCCTGTGGCCAGGTTCCCCGCGGTGGCATTGCTGTCCGGAGCCTTCTCCCCTCGCTGATCCTCCAAGCCTTTTCCTCACTCAGCAGCTGTAGAGCAGCTCCAGTGACCACTGGGCATATGGCAGGCAGTACCGGGACGTGTGTTTCCTGGCTTCTAAACCGGCACCCTCAGGGCATCCCCTCCCCGAGACGCGTGAAGTTCAGAGAGCCACGGCAGTAACACAACTGTGTTGCCCAGCTTGGCCGCTGGCTTGGAACCCCAGAGATGTTCTTGCTGGGCTGTTGAGACTGGTTATTGTTCTTGTCTCCTAACTGCCTCACTCCTGTCCCCCTGCCAGGTACTGGTCTAAAGTCCTAGGCCATTAGAACCGGAAGAGGTCTCCTAGATTGCCAGTCAACATCTTCTTTGACAAATAAGGAAAACAAGGCCTAGAAAAGGCAAGTGATTTGTTGAAGACGACACAGTGAGTCAGGGCCATTTGAGTTGGGAGAACATCCCGCTCTGTTCACGCATACCTAGGGCTCTTCTGCCTTCCGTCCTTGGCTGTGTTTTCTGAGCCTCCATTTCTCCCCAAACCTCCCTGCTTCCTGCATGGAAGCATCTCTGTAATCCTGCTTCCTGGCAGTGACACCACCTGCCCACCTGCTCCTGCTCATCTCCGCCGGCTGGTGGGGGGCACATGCCGTGGAGGGTCCTGGGCTCTCGCAGCCAGCCGGGCTACCGCAGGGCAACCTGGCCTCTTGGGTCCTGACTGATCCCCGCTCTGGGCCCAGCCAGTTAACACAGGGCAGGGAGCCTGTCTGTGTGGATCGATCAGGACAGGAACTAGAAGACCTGCAGTCCTTAGGGCCAGGGAGACCCAAGGCCCAGGCTCTGCCTTCCGTCCCAGGAAAGAACTCCCCCACCGGGGAGTCCAGCAACTCTCTGTATGAACTGGCTCCACTCTGGGCTCCAGGATTGAACTGACTGAAGGGGAGAGATGCCCACTTTCCCGGGAAAGCTTCAGTTCTCCTAGGAAGGAAGGTGACTTCCTTTCTACAGTCAGAAGCTGCTGGCTCCTGGCAAATGACCGCTTTATGCCACTTCGTGAATCAATTGTTTCTGACATTTTAGCAACTCATGGGGAAGAAAAATTCAGCCTTCAATAATCCACTCACCTTCATAAGGAAAGGGAGTCAGGAGGTCTCAGAATCAGAGGTACTGAAATAACACAGAGGCATCTTAGAGTTTATCTGATTCAGGGGTAAGGCAGAAGGAAGGGCCTAGGCATTTGGAATCACATTTGGGTTAAAATTTCAGCTGTGTAAACCTTGGGAAAATTATTTAATGTCTCCGATCCTCAGTTTCTTCATCTGTCAAAGAGGTTAATAATAAATAATTTCCTTGTAAGGTTTTATGAAGATTAAATAAAATAATGTATTTTAAATGGCTACCCCATAGTAAATGCTCAATGAACAACAGAACAATAGAGTGGAATCCAGGTCACCTGGTGCTCAGTCCAAGTCTCTTTGAATTGAGACTCATTTGATGCAAAGGCCTTTCCACAGTGAAGGCTTACCATGACATGAAATTCTGAGAAGGTACTGCTTGGTTTTTATGACCACAGGTTTTTTTTCTGGGTCGACTTTTGCTGACCTCTAAGTTGGGAGTCAGAATATCTAGATTCGCCTCTTGGCTTTGCCACTTTGCCACTAATTTGCCACACCATCGCAACTGGGCGAGTCGCAAATGTTCCCCAGATGTTCTAACTTAGAGCTGGAAAGGCCTTAGCAACCATCCAGCTCAAACACTTAGTTTTACCCATGAGTGAACTCAGGCTCAGGGAGGGGGAATGTCTTGACTAGAGTCACAAAGAAATAGCTGGAACCAGAAAGAGCCTCTCTTCTGAGGCTCTTTTGTCCATAGAGGACTTAGAGAATCTTAATCCAACCTGGCATCTTCATGATTCAGGAGAGGACAGGCGTATTTAGGGGTCAGGATGCCTCTTCTCCTCAGATCACAGAGTAGACAACCTCCTATTTCTCTTTCAAGTAGAACTGAGCCAGCTTCAAGCCTACACACAATGTGGACATGCCTTTGGATTGGTGATCAGATTCCAAAGTGCTGCAGCTCCTCAGAAGGAGGGAATTATATGAAGCACATATTTTATAATATGGACTCATGTGGAGTCCATCTCTAGGCCCCAAAGCTCGAGTTAAAGAAAAGTTCAGGGGCAGGCTCGACCAATTACGAGAACACAAGGGACCTGATTGGAGTGGGATTCTACGCCTCCCTTCCTCTCCACCCCACCTCTCTTCTTTCCACCTAGTGAAATAACTGATTTAGAGTTAAATTAATATCCTTCCCGTTGCCCATGTTTTTCCCACCTCTGATAGTCACCCTCCCCCACTTGGTGGCACACAGGGCGTCCTTGCTGTGTCCCTCTAACCGGCCTGCTGCATGTCAAATGCTGCATCAAGCTGACTAGTTGGGTCATGTTTGAGAGTTTTTACTGGAAATGGCAGAAAAGAAAACAAGGAACTAACATTATTGAGTGTCTACTATGTGCCAATTACTGTTCTAGATGTTTCCACTTACTCACACATTGTTCAATCCCCATGAGTAAACATTCCCCTTTTTTCAGATGTAGAGGAAACTGAGAGGTTATGTTACTTGCCTGAGGTCACACAACTAGAGGGTGATGGAAGCAAGGTTCGATTCCCACTCTTCCTGGGAACCACGAGTCCCACCACCTAACTCTTTCTGTTCCCGTTGCTCTTGTTACGATCTGACATCAGGGGAACACCAGAGCCTGCTGTCCGGCCAGCCAAGAGCCCGGCAGTCGACACGGCCGCAGCCAAGAACACTTACTGGCTAAAAAAGGAAATAACTTTCTATATGTGAATTCTGGCCAAAGGGTGGCAGATGCTGCAGAGTCTGGGAATCCTGACCACTCTGGGCTGAAGGCCTCCACGTGATCATCAATTCTAGGAACAGCATATGCAAGGGACGGCCAATCCACAAACCAGAGGCTGAAAGGAAAAACCCTGGGCCTCTTACGGGAAAAGATCTGCTCGGGGGGTTAAGACACTGGAGCTCTGGTCACAGGTTTGTCACCAGCTGTCAGTCCTATCAGTCCTAGGGCCTCTTTGCTTTTCTTTCCCTTTAAGAGACACAGGGTGAGCTGTGACAAAGCGAGAGAGAGGCATGGACATATATACACTACCAAACGTAAGGTAGATAGCTAGTGGGAAGCAGCCGCATAGCACAGGGAGATCAGCTCGTGCTTTGTGACCGCCTGGAGGGGTGGGATAGGGAGGGTGGGAGGGAGGGAGACGCAAGAGGGAAGAGATATGGGAACATATGTATAGCTGATTCACTTTGTTATAAAGCAGAAACTAACACACCATTGTAAAGCAATTATACCCCAATAAAGATGTTAAAAAAAAAAGAGAGACACAGAGAGAAAGGCAGGAGCCAGGCAGACCAGGTTCAAGGCCCTGATGCAGCATTTGCTACTTGTGTGACTCTGTACAAGTTACTTAAATTCTGAGTCTCAGTTTTCTTGGCTGTAAAATGGAATAATACTGCTTTCCTAGCAGGGCTGAAGTAATGGTTAGAAAGTAATGTTAATGTCATGTAAGAGTTAGTATAGTTAGTATAGTTATATAATACTATATATAATAACTATATATAGTTATATAATATATATATAACTATAAAGTATAGTTATAAAATGCTTCACACATGGAAAGCACTCAACTTAGTGATATCTGTTATCATGATTACTTAACTTCCCCGGACCTTTGTCTTCATCTTGTATAGAAATAAAGGGTTGAGTTCGCTTGATCCCTAGATCCTTTTTAGCTCTACTGTACTATGAATCAATGACAAGATGTTGGAAATAATAAAGCATTTCGTAAATATAATTTTCATTAATAACTGCATAGGTATTAATCAACCCCTTCCGGTAATTAATAAAGACCTCCTGATAGTTCATTGTCATTGACTATCTCCATTTGCCAGCCCCTCCCATCCATTCCTTGTACATATGTCTTCTCCTAACTTTTTAAGAAGAAAATTACTTATCCTCGCATAATTCTCTTTCTCTACTTTGCCTGCTCCCTTCTACCTCCTTGGCTTTGAAAAAACTGTCGGCCGGCAGGATCTCTGAGTGGACCACTCTGTCCTTACCATAATCAAATAATTAAATTTAAAGAGGAGTTAATTATCTGCCCTTGGCTGGAGTAGCAGGAAGACTAAAGTGATAGTTAATCTCCTCCATCTGTCTCTTTTTCCCTCTCTCTCATCTCTAGCTCCCTCTCCCCTCTCTAGTGGTCAAGGTTCAGGGGTGCAGGCCCCCTCTGGACTTCTCATTCTGAGAAAGTTGCCCACACTGCCCAACTCGGTAGCTGTAGGTATATCATACATCTATCTGGTTGAAGTAGCTACCCCAAACCTAAATCAGGAAAAGAATGAGAATTCTAAATGTAAGAGTTACCCTGAACCCTGCACAAATCAACTCTGTGTTCTAATAGTTATCTCACAAATAGCCCTGTGGCAGTTATCTTGTGTCACAGAGGCCAGCCTTCGATGAGTAAGGCTCTTCAAAGAAAGGAACTTAAGGTGAGTTAGACAGAATCTAATACAGTTCTTAAGGCAGGGGCATCACTGTCAGAAGAGACAACAGCTGGCTTTGGTGACAACTTCACCGCTTACTAGCAAGTCATCCTCAAGTGATTTTGCTCAAAACACCCTCTCTGAGCCTTGTAAGAAGGGGACGGGGCCAGTCCCTAGTTCCTCCAATTACTGTGAGAATCAAATGAGAATACATATATATCAAGAAACTTGCAGAGTGTCTGGCACATAGAAGGGTCTCAATGAGTGTTAGGTTTTCTTATAATTATTGTTATTATCACCTAGATTCAAATTCTCTTTTTGTGTAACTCTGGGTAAACTAGCAAATGAAGCTGAGAATCTCGAAGGATAATAAAGATTGATGAGGTAGCTGAGGACCAAGACCACTCTCTCATGTAATCCTCCCTACATATCCATCTTAGGGAGAAACTACTGGGGTGAGGGAAGATTAGAAAAATGTACATTAGTGAATAAGCTCCAAAAGAGTTCCAAGATGATGGTTATAGTTGGCACTTCACTTTATAAAGCCACCTTTGATGTCTGGTGTAGCATTGGGGCGCACAAGCACTTTCTGAACCGAGCTGCACTGCCATGATACCATGTCTAAGGCATCCTTTGAGTGAGGCCCTTTGGGTCTTTTTACAACAGAATTCTCTTCATTGGGAAGCAAGTCAACCCTGCCCTTGCCGCATTCCACTGTATGGTGAGAGGAATTAGAGCACGAGCCCAGGAGATTGTTACTATTACTGTGAATAACAATCTTTATTGAGAACCAGAGGTCTGTTAGATACTATCCAGTACATGTGTCATTGTCCAGAATTAGACTCAGCCTCTGCAGCGTGGTCTTAAAATCTAATGTTGACAAACTTGGGTGAGTTTCCCAGTGATGTGGGGGAGGCAGAGAAAGAATAGTCCATGGTGACCAAGTCTCTGCTCTAGACATGTTCAGTCCTGCTGAGCCAAGTGGAGGACTCTCTCATGGGCAGAAGGACGGCTCAGTGGCTTTTCTCTCCCTGGTGTCCCAGTCACCATAGTCATTGTGCAGATGTCCCTAGGGCCAGCTTCCCAGGGAGGTGCCTCTAGTGGCATTAGGTGTTTTGAGTGACCTGAATGCTGTCATTCATCCACTGTTGTTTCTAAAAAGTACACGAGGGCTTCGCTGGTGGCGCAGTGGTTGAGAGTCCGCCTGCCGATGCAGGGGACACGGGTTCGTGCCCTGGTCCAGGAAGATCCCCCCCAAAATGTACATGAATCGACCTGTCAGGTACAGGGCAAGATATTAAGCAATAAGGGGGAAGAGAGGGTAAGGTGATTCGGGGGAGGATCCAGTGATGAACAGTTACGGGGCTTGTCTTCAAAGACTCAGGGTTGAGTTGGAGAGATAATACACAGCAGAGCAAATAATTCTCCTTAGGTGTGTGAAATCCCAATGGTTTTACCATTTAACCCAAGGCCCAGCTGCTGACTTGGGGGGCCACAGAAATTGTTGTCAAATCGTAAGGGCTGTTATATTTGGTTTCAGAGGACAGAACTAGAATCAACAGAAGGAAGAGAATTTTCAAGGCATCCCCATGGTAGATTCTTGCTCACTTGCAACATGTCTTCTTGAGCAGGAGAGTCGGGGGTGCAGTTTCAGCTGTGTGCTGGGTGTCGCACCTGTCACCTGCAGCCTGCCTAGCTTATGCTGCAGCCACTACTAAAGGACTGCAACGAGCGGGGTGACTACCGAGTGCAGTGCCTTATGTCCGCACCCCATTTGGGGGCTTTGTCAGAGGTAATTCAATCTTACTGCCAGACCAAACATTTTTTTTCAATTATTAAGAAAGCATTTATTATGCACCTAATGAGAAAGCCTAATGCAATAAGAATACAAAGCAGAAGACAGGCTTTTGACTTTGAGAATTCTACTACCCATCTAAGGGAAAAAGCCGTTAAATCCTTGAGGGCAGGAGTCATGCCTGATCTGTTTATTAATCTAACAGATATCACTGCGTGCCTAGTATTTGCCAGGCCTGGGACCTGTGAGGTATTATTTCAGTACCCAGAACGGTAGTAGACACATAGTAGGGACTCAGAAAAAATACTTGCGGGTTGGCTGTTAGACAAGAAGCTTTTGGAGAACAAGTGTAAGGCAGCATATAACCCAGTGTGGGAACGTATCCTGCCTGCTGCATGGTAATTTAGCATCTTCAGAGTTCGAGAGTCATCCAAGAGGGACGAGAGCAATTTGCAAAGACGTCTCCATTTCCACCTAGATCTGTGGGGTCAGTAGAAGAGGTGCTGGCTCTGAGTTCATGTTAATTTGGGTTGCTCTAAATTGGTTGTCTTTAACAACAGTGGCTGCCTAGGGCAGCAACAGTGCCCACATGGAGGAGCACCAGACTGGGAACGTAGACCCTGAATTTTATTTCTAGCCATATAATACATGAAGTAAAGGAACAAAATGATTCATGCTCACTATGCACAAATACCTTCCTCTGGCCCTTTCCCTCTTCTCCAGGTGTAATGTTACTATTACCAAAGACGTTCCCTAATGACTTCTCCAAAATTTTTGCTTTGTCCCAGGACATGACACAGTAAAAGAGGATGTGGAAGGTCTTGGAGTAAAGAACGTTCAGAGTTGGGATGTTCTTGTCCAGGTTCTAGGGAACATCTCTCTTTGCCTTGGGGACTTCAGAACTTGCATCAGTTGCAAAGGGCTGTAGAATTCAATTACCCAGGGCTCTATGGAGGGTCCAGGCCCCACCCTGAACCAGAGTCAACCCGCCTTACATTCCCATAGCCCCCTGTGTCTCCCTAATGTCAACACACATCGTGCTTTATTGCAATTATGTGTTTGTTCTCTCTCCTTAATTAAGGGAAATAAAGGCAGTTAAGCTCAGTAAAGGCAGGGACTCCTTGCTTGTCTTTTTAACTGTTGCATCTTCAGTGCCATCATCACTGCATGATACCTGGTAACTGGTAACCACTCAACAAACTTATTAAATGAATGAACGAAAGGGAAGGACATCGTAGGCAGAGGCAACATGGGGAGCCTAGATAAAGAGGTGAGAAACTGTGGGCCGTGAATACACGTGTGGGGAGTTGTGTAGCTTAAGTACTGAGTATGTGAGGGGAACAGCAGAAATAGAATGGATGAGGCTGTGCCGTGGAGGGTCTCAAGTGCAAGTTAAATCGTTTGGACTTTATAAGCAGTAGGAAGCCAGTGAAGGTCACAGATAAAGCAGTGGGGTATACTACCATTTTTATTTGACAGAATTTATTCATGGCATGGGCGGCTGCCTTTGCCCGTCCTAACACACGTCCTGCCAAGAAATGGATAATAATCTACAAAACGTTTTATGTGCTGTACACCCAGAAAACTCAATGAGTGTCTAATCTACAAGTTTCTTTGGCTGAGTTTGTCAGGGGTCCAAAGGGACCCAGAGGTGTTGGGAAACTGACTTCAGCCGGGGACCTTTCATATTATAAGCTGAGCAGCTGGTACATGATAGCAATGTTAAGTTTCTCTGACCTTGTTTGAGTCATCCAGGATGTCGCAAACGAGAGGTTTTTCACCCTATATACTGCTGCCAGGGCCCACGGGGTCTGCCCTAGCCCACACCTCCCCAGCTGGTTAGTTTCTCTTGTTCTCTCCCAATGAGGCATCCTAAGACTGTCTTTCTGATATTCTGCGATGTTCCTTTCTTGTACCTGTGTTTTACTTCTTCCAGGTGGGACTCCTTGGACTACAAGTGAGGCAGTCAGCAGGCAAACCTCTTGGCAGACTAGACCAAAGCATCACATTCTTTGCCTTGAACTATTTATATATTTCCTTGGGGACTTGCAAGGAATGAGTGACAGAGTCAGAAGATCAAGGGGAAAATCTTCAGAAGTTGAGGAGAGTTTGGAAAACTTGCCCCAAATCCTGGAAGAATATAACATTTGTTTCTCTCTTTCTTTCTTTTTGATTGCCATTTCTCTTTCCTTCTGGCTTTCTCCCCTTCTTCTCTTCCATCTGTTTCTCTCTTCTTGGTAATGCACATCTCTCTACCTTCCACTTTCTCCTATTCTTGTCCTGCCCCACCACTTTCCTTGCTAGTCATGGCTGCCTTTTATTCAGTTCTTATATTCTGAGCACTGTGCTAAGTGCTTTTTACCTATCGCCTCATAATACTCTATGAGCTAAATGATAGTATATCCATTTCACAGGTGAGGAGGTTGAGACACAGATCCAGTAACTTCCCCAAGCTCAGCAGATATTCACAGGGATTTGAACTCCATTTAGCTAACCCCCAAATTAACTTCCCTTAATGGTTACAGGATCTCTTTTCTCCCATTTCCAACTCCCCCTTGTCTTTTCCCTCTTTTTGCTCCTCCTCTCTCCCCTTCTCTCCCTCCCTTCTCTCTGACACTCGCCACATCCTGGCCTTCACATGCGTGCTGATGACCCTGAAGGTGCTGAACACTGCACACGTGCCCAGAAGGGATCACAGACCATTCAGACTCTTATCTAATCAGTCATTTTCCTTTTGGACTAACGCGCCACAATTTTCCACTTTTGGAGGCGATGGAGGGGGCCCTTCATCATGTGAGGAAAAGGGCAAATGTCTGATCACAAACCAGAGGAAAGGGCTCAAGACTTGGAAGGGTCTTTGATATGGAAGGGAACAGAGATAAGGCCCTTTCCGCTTACTCATGGACTCTCTCATTCCCCGGGACGCTGTGTACTCTCAGGGTTGGGGAGTGGAGGGCTGGGAGAAGACAGAGCCGGGAGGCTGGTCTCTGTCAAGGTATCAACTCAGAAGCCAAAGCCTGGACCGTGAAATATGGAACCTCGCCCTGTCCCTCCTCATATGCATAAGGATAGGAACTGGGATAGGATAGGAATCAGGGGCACACTGGCAGCAAAGATGTGAAGGTTAAAGTTTGAACTTGACAACCTCTAAGGTCCCATCGTTATCAGAGGTTTTAAGATTCCAAGAAGAGAATATTTACCTTCAATTCCCACCCCCCCCCCCCTGCTTTTTTTTTGGTCATTCTGTTGATTAGGACTGGTTGATTAAAGGCTTAAGCCATAAGGACATTTATTGTTCATCAAGTAAGAATTCTGGAGGTAGAAGATTCAAGAGTTGATTCAGACGTCTCAGGGCACTGGTTGGCATTTCTGAGATTCTCTGGGAAGCTTCAGGCATCTTGACTCACACAAACTGTCCACAGGCAGGAAGTCGTGGGGGTGAAGAGGACTTCAAGTGAGGCTCTATTTACTGGGGATGGTAAAACATTTTCTAGAGCAATCCTTCCACATCAGACTCTCCCCACACCTCACAGACCAGAACTAACTGCAGTGGAGGCTGAGAAAGTGATAGCTGGCCTTCTCACCCTGCTTATGGGACACAGCAAGGAACAGGGGATTGGTTTGCCACCGGGTAGAAAACACCAGTGCCTGCCACCCCCTCCTTCATTCACTCAACTAAGATTCACTAAGTACCCACTCTGGGCCGGGTGATGATGGTACGGAGGACAAGAGAATTCCTGTTCTCAAGGAGCTCCTACTGGAAGAACACAGACAGGCAGAGGATCACAAAACAAGATGGCAAGTGCTGGGAGAGGACTGAGTGTCCCCAGGGCCACCACAGAGCTGAAGATGCTCAGCTTGAGGAAGCAGGGAGGGCTGGGAAAGCAATGACTGGGTTAAGTTTTGAAGGGTAAATGGGATGCAGCTAGGGGTGAGGGAGCATGTAGGAGGTGGCTGAGCGGAGAGCATTTGGGAACCTTCCAGGACTTGGCATGCTGGACACGACAGAGGCAACTGAAGGGGATAGGCAGGAAACGAGGCTGAAGAAGCATGCCAGGACCTGATGAGGGAAGGTTCTGTGTGGGACTTAAAGGTTTGGGGCGTTTATTCTGGATGTGTGGGTGAGCAGGTCTGTGTGTGGGAACCTTCTGTATGCAGAAAGACAAGCCGAGCTGTACAGCTGGAATGGCTGCACTGCAGTGACGTGTAGATCAGCACTGCCAGCTGCTAACCAGCTGGGGGAACCTGTGAAACCTTTGAATGTTTTTGTTTCCCACCTCCCGATAGAGTTGGCCCATGCTGGATGGCTCTGATGGTTAGTGAAATAGAAATAGAAACAGAAAATGCTTCCTAAGGGACCAAATTTGCCTCTCCCACCCTCACCTTTTTCTCTTCCACCTAGTTCTGGCCTCTGGAGTCAGAAATATATATATATATATTTTCCACCTGACAGCAGCTCAAACACATGGAACACATGAATTATGATTTTCAGCATATCACATACCTCATCTCATTTACCCCTCCAAGTCCTCTGGTGTAGCTCTTCCCATTTTACAGACAAGGAAACAGACTCAGTGAGGTAAATGTCCAGAGTCACATTTGCAGGCTCCTGTCCTGTGCTCTTTCCACTACTCCAGTGTTTCTCGGGTGAGGTCCTTGCACTGCCTGCATCAGAATAATCTAGGCTTCCTGCTGCAAATCCAGATTCCTGGGGGCCATCCCAGACCTCCTGGAGTAGAATCTCTGGAGATAACAGCACAGAATCCACATTATAACACACATCTCAGGTGATTTCTAGATCCATTAAAACGTGGGAATCATACTCTAATCTTGCTATCATGACTACTTTGTCTTCTCTTTCATTTTTGCTGCAGGTGGGGGAGGAGGAAGAGAGCTTTTTAGGTGAATCTGACTTCTAAGCTGCACTCTCTTAAGGAACGCATTGGTATGGGTCAGTGGAATCACAGAGCATGATTGGACCTTCCAGATGTTTGCAGAAAGCATCCCTCTGTTTTTCTCTCTGTCCCATTTGCAGGAGTCTTGGTGTCTGTCTTCTGCTGAGCCAAGATGGGTGACTGGAGCTTCCTGGGAGAGTTCCTGGAGGAAGCACACAAGCATTCCACGGTGATCGGTAAGGTCTGGCTCACCGTCCTCTTCATATTCCGCATGCTGGTGCTGGGCACGGCTGCCGAGTCCTCTTGGGGGGACGAGCAGGCTGATTTCCAGTGTGATACGATTCAGCCTGGTTGCGAGAACGTCTGCTATGACCAAGCCTTCCCCATCTCGCACATTCGCTATTGGGTGCTGCAGGTCATCTTCGTCTCCACACCCTCTCTAGTGTACTTGGGCCACGCCGTGCACACGGTGCGCATGCAGGAGAAGCGGAAGCTACGGGAGGGCGAGAGGGCCAAAGAGGTTCGGGGCGCTGCCTCTTACGAGTACCCAGTGGCCGAGAAGACAGAGCTGTCCTGCTGGGAAGAAGCGAATGGAAAGATTCCGCTCCGGGGCAGTCTGCTCAACACTTACGTCTGCAGCATCCTGATCCGCACCACCGTGGAGGTGGCCTTCATCGTGGGCCAGTACCTCCTCTATGGCATCTTCCTGGACACCCTGCACGTCTGCCGCAGGAGTCCCTGTCCCCATCCTGTCAACTGTTATGTGTCCCGGCCCACGGAGAAGAATGTCTTCATTGTCTTTATGCTGGCTGTGGCCGGACTGTCCCTTTTCCTCAGCCTTGTTGAACTCTACCACCTGGGCTGGAAAAAGATCAGACAGCGATTTGTCAAGTCACAGCAGGGCATGGATGAGTGCCAGCTTCCTGGTCCCTCTGCCCGCATAGTCAAGAGCTGCACACCACCCCCTGACTTCAATCAGTGCCTGGAGAATGGCCCTGGGGGGAAATTCTTCAATCCATTCAGTAACAAGATGGCCTCGCAGCAGAACACAGATAACCTGGCCACTGAGCAAGTGCGAGGCCAGGAGCAGATTCCTGGGGAGGGTTTCATTCATATCCGTTATGCCCAGAAGCCTGAGGTACCCAATGAAGGCTCCCCAGGTCACCGCCTCCCCCATGGCTACCAGGGTGACAAGCGCCGTCTCAGCAAGGCCAGCAGCAAGGCCAGGTCAGATGACCTATCAGTGTGACCCACCGGTGTGGCGGAACCAGGACCAGGTGGGAACAAAGGAGGCTCAGAGAGGGAAGGTGTGTCCCTTCTGACCCCATCTCTCTCATTCTCATCACTGCTCTACTCAGTTTTGGCCCTGGATCTCAATGGCATTGCTCATTTTTTCCAGAAGCTATGACCAGGTCTTTGTGGGTGCAGTAAGAGACATGGCTACCTACCCAGGCTCCTTCACCCTCCACTCAGAATCCTCAGTGAAGCCTTTCATATTACTCAGTGAATGGGATAGAGGAGGGGACGGGGACCATGGCAAATCTGACCTGGGAGGGACAGCCAGGGGGATAGGATGACTCTCTACATACCAGCCGCACACCAGATGGATTCTCTAAGCCCCTCTGGCGTCGTTGACCCGATCACCCTTCCTCCTGCAAGGAAGAGCCCAAAGTTCCCGGCCAGCAATGAGCATGAATCAAGGAACTTGCATTATATGTGCTCTTGAATCTGTTGTCTCCTTGGACCATACCTTGGGGTGGTGGTCAGGTCGCCATGGGATGCCCTTGGCTGCCCCTCCCTCTACCCAGTCTTACTTAAAAAGAGGCCCTTAGAACTCGACCAGCAGCCTCAACTTTACAAGTGCCTTGGTATGTACCTCTGGCAAATGTCTCACCTTGATGATGTTGCAGCCTTTCCTTCTGCCAGGGTGTACAACGAGGCCGGGGAGGGGGGTGAAAAGCTCTCCTAGGGAGTCACTGTGCACACTGACTCCACTGGCATTCCTGCCACCACGTATCAACCTGCAGCTCTTTTACAGTTCAACCTGATGGCAGAAACCATCCCTTCCAGTCCTCCCTTGGCTGTCCATCCAGTGCTCCCCTAAAAACCTTATTGACCAGAATGCCCAAGAGGCCATCATCCTCTCTCACATTCTGACCCGATCACCAGCCATGGAGGCCAGTGGAATTTCCCCAGGTCTTATTAAAACAAAGAGGGCATTGTGCTTCTCAGATTCCCCTTGGGAAAAAAAAAATAATTCTGCTGTGAAGATAAAAATGAAAAAGGAGAGAAAATACTGGAAAACTATTTTTCCCTCCTGTTTGCTTCCCTTGCTGACTGCCAGCTTAGAGTGCCAAGAGGAGGTGTGATGACAACTATGGAGGCCTCCATATCTCTCTTTCCCTGGAGGATTTAGCAGGGGCACGAAAGCAGAAAGGGAATCTCCAGCTCTCTTGGCAGGGCCCTTGTTTAAGAGCACAGAGATGCCTGTGTCTCCCCAGTGCTCCTAAAGAGACTGCCAAAAAAGCAGTGGGGACTACAGAAAAGCCCTGCCTTCCCAGGGACTGGCCAGGTTTCTCTCTTCAGTCCATCTGTAATAGGTGGTTGCCATTTTGGATGAAGGTAGAGGATGCTCAGAAGTGGCTGCCGGAACTTATAGGGAGACAGTTACTTTTTAAGATGCATGTGTGTGTTTGTGTGTGTATGTATATGCTGGGGGAAAGGGAGGGAAGTCCTGAAGTAAGGAAAGCATGCCTTAGAGACACTTGTGTCTTCCTGCCCTTTCCTCCAGATGCCTGGCAGAGGGGCTGAGTCTCACTGTTTTCAGTGTCATTAACCTAAAGAGATAAGCATGAGAGGTCGGGACAGAGGAGGCTGAAGCCTCAGAAGGAGGCTTCAGCCTCTGCCCCACCTGCCCATCTCTGGGCCCCTCTGCTGATACTTGGTTGTTATTGGTGGGTGGGGAGAAGGATGAGGGTAGAGGGGTGGAGGAAACTGACTGGGATGCCATTTAGGGAAGAATGACTGGTCATCCCAGGTTCCTGGAGGGGACACCTTTTAATCTATTCTCTGGCACTGGCATTAAGACTCTCTCTCCAAAACAAAGCAAAAAAGACTCTCTTTCCTTCCATCTCTGAAGTGTGTTTGTTTTGTGAAATGAGTGTTCTTGGATTAGAAATTCTGTGAGATCAGTCCTGATGATGGGGCTTTCAGGAAGGAAAAAGGAAATAATATGTGTCTTTTGTCCTAATAAAGTCTGGCCCTACATTTATCTCTCCTTTGTGTCCCTTTCATGCTGTGACTACAAGAGAAGGATGGCAGACTTGGTGGGGGAGGGGAGCACTTGGAGTCAGTCACCAGTCGATCAGTATTGCGAAGAGCTTTGGAATCACACATGCCAGCGTGAAAATCCCAGCTGCTGATTTGCAGCTGGACTCCAGCAAGCTCCTTAATCTCTGAAGCTTGGTTTTCTCATCTGTAAACTGAACCTAGTAATATCTACCTCATAGGTTGTTAAATGAGATACTATTTATAAAGAGTACAGCAGAGTGCCTGGGAAATAATAGTCTGTCATTAAATGGTTATTATTGTTGTTATCTTCATTATTTTTGTTGCTATGTTGAATACATAGTATTTGAAAACCTGGGATGCTGAGGGATGGTTACAGAACTTGCCTTTATGGAGCTCACAGTCTCCCTAAGATGATCAACTAAACCACATAGAGGAAACAATTAGAATAGAATGAAATAGGAATTCATTGATTATCAATTCTAGGAACTATAAGGCTCCAGGAAGTGATACATAGGAAAATACTACATAGAAGAGGACAGACCTGACCTGAGCCTTAAAGAGTGGCTAAGGTTTTAGAGAAGTGAGACCTCAAGGATGACACTGTGAAATAGGTCTAGGTATCCCCGTTTTACAGACATGGAAGCTGAGTTCCAGGAAGTTTCTCTGACAGTGGGCAGCTTCTCACTGGCTTCTTTGGGTGAAATCTCATCTCTCTGGAAGAGCAAAAATGATTCTTGCTCCAAACAAAGGGTCCAGGGACCACTCAGTCCTTCACCAGCAAATGGGTGCCATTTCCTAGAGGAAGAAACAAAGGCTGGGAAGAAAACAAATGGAAGTATTATCTGAACTACCAAGTGGTCTTGTCTATCAGGGCAGGAAAGCTCTTACGGGGACTTCCCTGGTGGTCCAGTGATTAAGAATCCATTTTGCAATGCAGGGGACTCCAGTTTGATCTCTGGTCAGGGAACTAAGATCCCACTTGCTGCGGGGCAACTAAGCCCACGTGCCGCAACTACCGAGCCCGCGTGCCACAAGTAGAGAGAAGCCCACACACCGCAATGAAGACCCAATGCAGCCAATAAATAAAAACATATTTTTTAAAAAAAGAAAGCTCATGTAAACAGGGCTAGCAAAGAGGTCATAGAACACATCTTGTGACACCAGTGTTGAGATTCAAGGGTGTTCCTAACATCTGGCGTCTATCCGAGGGTAAGGTGCTCAGCCCAAATGTGCCTGAGCAGTCTAACTGGAAAAAGTACCTGGGATCCATTTTTCTTCCTAGAAAAGAAGTAGAGAATCTCTTGGTTTTATAAACATAGCTATTAACATTTGACAGTTTGTGTAACACCGCGACTGCAAAAGCCAAGGGACTTATTTTATAGTGAGTAAGATTTCAACCTCATGTATCTACTCTCATTTTATTTCCTTTCCCTCTCTAAATGTTCACCACTAAAGAGGTAAGCTGAGTACTAATCTAATGAACACACTTTGGGTTGTAGGCTCCTACAGGCCCCTTTCCTTAATTTCCTTCCTCCAGTGCCAGATAAGACCAGAATTTCTACCACTAGTGTTTCATTCCTATGGCTGAAGTATTTAAGTGGTTAATGCTAATAACACTACTATGAAGAATCATACTATGAATGAGTTTTCAGATTTCTTCTTAATAGCGGATTTTGATAGCAGAGGGAAAAACAAAAGAACAAGGGCACCAGGTACTTGGCAGGTGTCTTGAAGGATTGCTTTCATGAAGTAGAAATGAAGAAAACAGCAAGACTAAAGAGGGGAGCCAAAGATAAGCTGCCCACTTCCCAGTGCCCGGTAGATCCTGGAAGCGCCTGCATTTAAGTCCATGATTTGGCCCTTACTGTCCATGTATTGGACAAACAAATTTACAAATGACAGCTACGTAAATAGAACACGATCGACAGTTTATCGCCATTGGTCACCTGATGGTCAGCAGAGATGGGTATGGTCTATAGTTTTTTCTTGTCATTTCAATTGGAAAAGAGAAAAACTTGCATTCAACAAATATTTATTGAGCACCTACTTTGAAGTGGCACTCTGTTGGGCTTTAGGAATACAATTTTATAGAACAGGTACTGTTCCCTCCTTTTGGAGCTTATAGCCTAGTGGGGAAGACTCCCTCACACAAGTAAATGAACAAAATAATTACAAATTGTGATAAGCGCCTAGAAAGAAACAGACTGGGGGGTGGGGTAGCTAATAAAGTTGGAGGGAGAGACCTTCTTCAGATAGGATGGGCGGAAAGACCTTTCTGAGGAGGTAATTTGAGGCTGAAATCTGACAGCTGAGAAGAAGCCAGCTACTGATGAGTAGGAGAAGAACCCAGGTAGGGGAACCCAAGTTCCTTCCAGGAAACTGCAGAATCCAGCTGTCCCTGACCTCAATCTGGTCCAACATTTTTGAAAGACATAATTCAAGCAGCACCTAGATAGCACCTAAAACAACACTGTTGGGCACCAACTGTTGCAAAACACACCAAGCCTCAAGGGACAGAGAAGTCTTTTTGCTCAGAGAAGCAAAAGGAACATACAAAAGGTCTTAATTAAAACAACTAAATATCATATGTTAACATTCTAGAAAGCCCTATATGATGTTGCAACTATTATTTCCATCAGTATCAATTCCTGTAACATACTTGGGGCCTTCTAAACTAGGCCTGTTTCCTAGAGTCCAGGCTGGTAGGCAGAAGACTGTGTCCAAAGGGGCTCGGAAGGAGCCAGCAAGGCATGGTCCAGAGGAGCCTTGGCATCAGAGGAGTCAAAACAGCAAAACATCGAGTGCACAGAGAGGGGGAAGTGAGGAGGGAGGGGGAGCACATCCGCAGGGAAGCCAGGCTACGGCAGCCGTGCAAGACGCTGGTCGGGCAGGCCCCGCTGGGGACATCTTTCCGCTGGATCTGGATTTGGAGCTAAACCTCCAGACTCAGAGGAGGCAGTTGACATGGGCAAAGCAGGGCTTCATCCTAGGGGCTGGATTACTAGGCGGACCACCAGGACAGAGTCTTGGACAGAGTACAAGGTGGGCGCCCATTATCAGCCTCAGTAAGGTGCTGATAACGTCATTGCCAGTAATATACATGATTTAATAGATGCCTTCAAAACCTTAAACCACAGGAAGGACCAATCGTGAGACTTCCAGGCACCTCAGCAAGCATGGTGGTGGGCAGGGAGATGATTTTTGGCCTGGAACCTAATATTGCTCTGAAATCACCCCAAGCTGGTATCTACTTCCTTCACCTACACATAAGGCCAGCACAGCCCTGGGGAAGTCATGGCTTGGACACAAGGTTTAAGTCCCCTCTGTCCCTTCAACCTTTTCCATTACCCCCATTCAAGACCCTTGTGTGAAAGGGCACCCGTACTTGCTAACAAGGGCTTCCTCAGAGAGCAACTGAGAGCTATGTGAGAACCCATTCAGGAGAGCGCATCGCCCTGGGCACTGCAGCCTGGCCACTGCTAAATCCCCTTAGGTGACAGCTGCTGTTCCAACAGGGGACGTTCAGGGCAGGGTGGAATTGCTTTATGCCTTCCTGGGACTCTTCTTCAAATGAGCGGGAATATAAATTGGAGGGGTTTAAGCTTACAAATGTTTGAGGTAAAATTCTGCATTCGAAAACCAATGTAAAAAAATGTTTGGGGCGTGACTTGCTAGGGAAAAGTCCATTTTAAAAACCCTCATATTTTGATAATAATTATGAAGCACGCTTGTAGTTGTTAAGTGCTAACTCTTTTCTAGGTTCTGTGCTGAGATTTCGTGAATTACCATTTCATCCTTACAATAATCCTACAAGGCCAGCTGACCCCACTTTACAGATAAGGAAAAAGAGTCAGTAACCTGCACAGCTAGTAGGCGGTAGAGCTGGGTTCCAAACACTCATCTCTCAGTCTACAACGTGCTTCACTTAAGTGCTTATCATATATTCTTAAGTAAAAAGGCGAGATACAAAATTGTATGTACACCATGATTACAATGAGTAAAGTAGGTATTTATAAGAACAAAGACCTGAAAGGAACAAACAAAAATGAAAGCAGTTTTGCCAGTATGGTGGATCTGTGGGGGTGCTTTAATTCTCCTTATTTTCTAAACTATTTTAATATTATCATGCTATTTTTGTAATTAAAAAATTTTAATTATATTTATATTCAACCTTTGGTCTAAATTTGGTGCTCCCCTGGGGCGGCTGCCAGGAGCTGCCTCTCTTCGTTTCCGCAGTTCTCATGCCTGGGAACATTTTTCTTTCTTTGGGCTCTGGCTGCCACCCTTAAATGGAATAAGATTAAGCAGGAGGCACCCACCCCAGGGTCTGGGCTACCGACCGTGTGACAGTGGATGGTCTGCCTCCGGAAATAGCTGAGCATCAGAGGGAGGGTGGAAGGCACCGTGCGCACCCATGAGCTCCTGCACACCCTCAGTGTGGTGGGTGTGGACAGTGTCCGCTCCACGTCAGGTCAGGGCCATGGACCATGCACTGTTTGGGTGGTTTAGAAGGATATCAGCAGGAGAGAAGCCTGCCCTCAGATGCTCAGACCTAGTAGGAGAGGAGAATGATGCCAAAGCCCAGGGGACAAGCTCAGTATGGTAAGCACGAGAAAAGCAGCAGTGTGGTTCTCAGAGCAGGGAGGGGACCTCGGGAGAGGGAAAGCTCGGGGAAAGCTTCACAGAGTAGGTGCTGCTTGAACTGCGCTGTGAGAAATGAATAAGGTTTTATTGGACTGGCCAAAAATTTCGTTCGGGTTTTTCTGTAACAGCGTATGGAAAAACCCGAACGAACATTTTGGCCAGCCCAATATTACATAGAGAAAGAAGACTTTCTAGTGAGAAGAAATAGCGTGGTACGTTCCAGGAGCTGGGAGGAGCTGAGAGGGGAACACTGGGGGAGGTGAGGGCAAGAGGTGGGAGGATTCTTGAAAGTGTGCCTTTCACCTTGTAGGTGGTAAGGAGCTATTGAGTTTCTTCGGGCATCTGGGGAGTGGGGTGATCAGTTCCTGAGGTCGCCTAAGGCAGCAAGACGCTGTGGAGGGAAGACCCTGGAGGCTGATTATCCGTGAGCCTCCCTTTAATCTGGGGGTGAAGTGAGGGGATACAGACAGAGCCTCAACCGGGACTTGGTGACTGGTGAGGAATGGGGTGAGGATGGTGGTAGGAGAAGGAAGCCAGAGATAACTAAGAGGTTTCAGGTCTCTGTGAACATTTATTCATTTATTAAACAAAATTCACTCCAGGAGAGGGTAATGGGTATATTAGACCACTTTTATGTATCACTTCAGATCCTCTCAGTCTTACCTGCCTCTTATTCCAGCTGCCCGTGGGTGTGGATCAGCTGCACACAGGAGCATCTGACCTCCCTCCAGGGTGCACCTATTGACACAGTAGTAGAGATCTGCTCAGCACCTATGCCGGCACATGGACACCCAGAAGTAGGGGATAATCAGTGCAACACAGGGCAAACCTCTGAACAGGGGGAAACAGAAGCCCTTCCTCTACCCCTGCTACCACTACCCTGGTGGTTCCAAGGCCTGGTTATTAGGGCTTCTCCAGGGTGTAGCCCTTTGGATTGAGCACCCCACTTAGCAGTGCCCGGTTCAATAACACATCTTCCTATGGGCTCCGCCTCCTTCCCTGCCTCTCTCTCCTTGCTCCCAAACTGTACACCATGATGAAGTGTAAACACAACAGTTCTGCCTCAGGCTCTGCTCCCTGGGGAATCCAGACTGAACCAATGATTCCATTTTGAAATCTAGTGGTTTTCACTCTACTCAGAATTGTAGAACATTCAGACCAAGCCTGGAGCATCAAGGTTGGTAGCGATACTTCACTCCTAGAACAAGTATCGGTATGTAGGTCACAAATCCTGACATTTGATAGAATTCTGAAGTCCAGCATTTATAGGGATTCTCATAGTTTCTTGTGTGTTAGTCTTGTCCACCTGGATAGATCTTCACCTCCAAGACTCTGTACCTCACAGCATTTAGGACAATGTTGGGCAGGCAGAAGATGCTAGAAAACATCTGCCAAGTTGAACTGCACTTGTTCTCTTTTATTTCCCTGAATTCCACATAGTCTTCAGCCGCCTCACTTAATCTACAAACTAGTTTCCAAAAGGGCATGTCCTTCTCTTTGTACTGCTAGCGCATGGTGAAATGGCACCGATGGAAACTTCCACTGCGTCAAAGTGTGACGTGACTGCGCTCCAACAGACACTGTGTGATTATACAGTGGTTTATCCAAAGAGCTCCCCTCCCCGTGGATCTGGAGCTTCTGCCTGGGAAATATCCAAGCTGGTTGCGGCTATCCTGCCCCTGCGTCCCTCTTTCCAGGACATCCCCCCTCCCGCCCACCACTGACACACCATGACAGCGCCTCAGTTTTGTTCGAATTTTCAGTGGGAAAGGAAGTTAAAAGTGTAGAAAGAAATTATTCTCCCCTCATCAGTTAACCAAGGACTTCATTGCCACTAACTTGTCTCTCTTCTTCCCCATCCCTTAAATGGTCTCAAGATTTGGGGAAAATAAATAATTACTACACACATACACATACACACACGTGCGTGCATGCACGCGCACACACACACAACGGGGCCTCTATCTTAACATTTATAGCAGCCTTTAACCCAAAGGGCTTTCTGGGAGAGGCAGGCAGCCAAAGCGATGCTGGCCTTTCTCTGGGCCTCCTGTGTCAGGCTCAGGCAGGAGACCATGAGCATGGAGGTGTTGAGTTTGGACCGTCAGGGCACTTCAGCTGGTAGAGAGTGAAAGGCGCCCTCTGATAGCTGGGGCTGGGGGCTGTCAGGGCGTGGAGAGAGCTGCTCAGGTGGCAGCTAAGCTTTCAAAGGAAAACACCTCTGGCTTTTCAAACGCACACTCTTTCTGCTTCCTTTTCCTGGCACCCACTTAGACCCTGCCATTCCAAGTCCCCTGCTCACTCCTTCCAACACCTTCTGTCCACCCTGCTGACTTTCCCTTCCCACCCAGCAGAGCACTGGGTCATGGGCAGATGGATTCATGTGCATATGACTCGTCTTCCCGACTAAACCCCAGGATGTCAGAGTACATCTGACATTTTTTTTCTGTTGCTCACTGTCCCTAGCGTAAGAATCATAGGATTTTTAAATAGGGAGAGGCCTCTAGCAATCAAACTTAACTCTTATTTTCCAGGAAACTGAACCCTGGAGAATCAAGGGTTCTAGAAGCTCAGTGCTGAGCTGCCATTCAGCCCAACCTCCTGATTGCTGCTGTGACCTTCTCTCCACTGCCTGCCAGCGGTCGTCCAGCCTCTCCTGGGCACTTCCATTGGCAAAGTCTGCGAATGGTTAGGTTTAATTGGCCTGGCTTCCCAGACCCAGGGTCAGAGCCCAGATTTCTACTTACATAACCTCTTTGAGCTCTATGAAATAGTATAATAGTATTTAACTCATAGGATTGCTGTGAAGAATAAATTAAGCAAATAATACCTAGTATCAAATGATTACTTAATAAATGTAAGTTATCATTACGCCATTTTCTAAGACGGCCCAGCCTGTCTTCAGATGGATCTGTTAGAAACTTAGTTTTCTTTTAGTTAAAGTCTTTTTCATGTAGTTTCCATCTTGTGTGAGTTGCCCAAAGTCACCCAGTGAGTTAGTGGCAGAACTGGGACCAGAACCCAGATCCCTTCACAGGCCAGGCTCTCTCTGAAGCACCTGCTGCATAAATGAAAAAGAAAACAATCTGCCATAATAAAACACTGTTATCATTATTCCCTTTTTTTTTTTTTCGCAGTACGCGGGCCTCTTACTGCTGTGGGCTCTCCCATTGCAGAGCACAGGCTCCGGACGCGCAGGCTCAGTGGCCATGGCTCACAGGCCCAGCCGCTCTGCGGCATGTGGGATCCTCCCGGACTGGGGCACGATCCCATGTCCCCTGCATTAGCAGGCGGACTCTCAACAACTGAGCCACCAGGGAAGCCCCATTATTCCCATTTTAAAAGGTGAGATAACAGAGTGATTTTTGACTAGCCTCAGAGCTAGTTAGGGACAGAACCGGTAACCATCGTCTCCTCTCTAGTCCGGTGCTCTGTCCCACTACACATGCAGCTTTAATGGGGCTCTCTCTCCCCCTACCATCTTAGCAGATCAGACAGGATGGCATTTGTAGATGTAGATAGATAGCAGCCTGCCCTGAGATCACACCCATCTCCCTGCACACCCTTTCTCAGGCTGGTGAGTTGCTTAAAGAACAGGAATAGTTCTGGCCAGCAAGTATGTTGGAGAGACAAGATTAGTCCTTCAGTTCTACAGGTGGTCTTGCATCAAAACCATAAATAATATTCTGCTTACAGCTCTATTTAAGGGTGGGCCCTAAAGGACTGTAGGAGAGAAATCCTTCCACTGTGCAGAGCTTTGACTGGTTCCTTTCATGGTGCACCTTGTCTAGAAGGGGAAATGACCTGACATCTGGATCAAAGCCAATTCTAATGACTGATGATTTGGAAAAATAGGGAATTTGAAGGGATAAGACCAAAGGATGTATGACAAAGAGTTCTGGGAAAGAGGTATATGAATGGACCAGTCATAATGAGCCCAGGATGTGAAAATAGGTTTGTTCCATGAGAATGTTCTCCCAAAGGTGTCCGTAGTGCAGGAGTCTCTCAAACAGTGTACAAGATATCCTGCCCTATGAACGTTAGTCAGCCTCTTTCCCAGTCACCTCAGTATTTGCTCAGTGAGGTTATGAACCTCAGCATGGTGGCAGGGTTAAGCTTATAGAAAGTCTACAACATGCAATAGGCTTCATCTAGGCTGACCTGGCCACAATCACTGCTGAGTATCCAACTTCCCAGAAGCACTGACTAACCTTGAACCCTCAATATGGTACCACGACCTAGAGGTGCCTGTCTACCACTTGCCTGGAAGGCTGACTACATTAAATCCTTTTATCATGAAGGGGGCAGAAATTTGCTTCTCATTGGAATAGATATTTATGCTTTTTCCATCTCTGCCCACCATGCTTCTGTCAGGAATATCACTTGTAGGCTTAATGAATGCTTGATTCAGTGTTGTGGAATTTTACATGAAGTTGTTTCTAGCATTATGGTGATGCTAGTTTCTGTAACGAAAAAAAATAGTGGTTTAACACAAATAAATATCTCTTTCTTGATCATGTAATTGTCCAATGTACATGTTTCTTCTTGGTGGGTTGCAGAATTCCTTCATGTAGTGTTTAGGAGCTAGCTTGTGGCTCCACTCTTCCCTAGAAACTCAGAGTTCTTAACGTTCACGTGGCAGACAGGAGAAGAAAATATGGATTTCCGCCGTCAGCTCTTAAAAGTCTCAGCCTGGAAATGACATCATTACTACTCATATTCCATTGGTGATAGCTAGGTACATGGATACAAGGGATGCTGGGAAATGTAGTCTACCCCAGTGTCAATTCCATACTATATGAATACTGGGTGGACAGCTAGCCATCTAGGTCTAATGTTATCAGTCTGAAGGCAGGTAGACTGGTCATCAAATATCAGCTCATATCTTTCTTCCCATAGTTACACACTTAGTGCGTGTACACACACACACACACACACACACACACACGCACACACACTCAAAATCCCATCTAGTCACCTTATCCAGCTCAAAGTCCAGGATGTCTGGGTGAGGTACAGTTCTCTCTTGCAAGTCTGGATATACCTCCTTGTGGTTCAGAACTCAAAGACAAGTATCTTCCCTCCACTAACCACCACTCAAAATACAATGTGGAGGCAGAAACAGGACAAATGCAACAAAATTCCCTTTCAGAAAACAGAGGAATAGGAGCCACATGGTAATCACTTGTTCATACCAATGATGAAATCTTGCTGGGTAGACACAGTAAGGACTGTCTGCTCCAGTGTGTAGGTGAAATTCCTTGCTTAGACCTTAATTCTGATCTCTGGAGGAATTTCCTTGTCCATTGTTCTTCCTGGTACCTGACTTCACCTTTGGAGGGTTTGTCCATGTCCATTTTCCTCCGTGGTCTCATCAGCAGTGAGTATTGCTGGGCTGGCCATCCTTGGGACTACACAGCACTCACAGCTTGCTTTCAGCTAGTACAAATTTGGGAGCCTAAGACCTATTTTATATTACAAGGTGGTTTTTGGTTTTTGTTATATTTTTGCTTTTGTGTTTAGGTGGTCAGGATCATGATTTCTCTGACAATGCAATTCTCTTAAAAACAGTAGTCTTGTAATCTATTTGCTTCCAGTCAATTTTATGTGCCAGTAGCCGTACCCAGAAGCCTCTCCTAGACATAGGTCTCAATGCTGCCTTATTTCTTTGTTTCTTCATCCTCTTGCTTCTCTCAACTCATTGGCGGCTACCCTGAGGTACTCTGAAGCAATAAACTTGAGTACAGAGGTAATAACTTGATCTTTTGAATAGACTACGTCACTCTATGTAACTGAAATCTGAATGAAACCTTGTTTCACAAATATATTTCCATCTTAACTCCCATTGTTTGAGGCCCAGCTGGATTTTCCCATCCCTGCACAACATCCCATATCTCTTTATTATCCTTATCACCTTTAATTTCCACTTCATTAACAGATCACTAAACCAAAATCATCTCAGTGTCTGCTTGTGAGAAACTTGACCTAAGATCCTGGTGTATGTCTGTCTCCCTTTTAAGATGTAAGTTTCACATCTTTCATGGCAAAGACTTAGTCTGTCATGCTCATTACTGTATCTCAGTGCCTAGACCAATATCTAGCATGTTATTTGAGGTGCTGAATAATATCTATTGATTGAAAGAATGGAATAGGCACAACTAAACATTTATTTAGTAAATGAATGAAACAAATTTAGTGTTCTCCTTGAGACATGTTCTGATACACGTATTTTCTTTCATTTCATTACATTCAGTGATGGTTTACCACCCAGTAATGTTTTGGCAACCCTTGTAAACGGCGCTTCGGAAACCTGCCTGGTTGGCCCATGCCCAGCCCTCGTTGAGTGAATGAACATGGTGTGGGCCTAGGTCTAGGAAGAGCAGAGGACACACAATGGGGGGAAATGAGGTCAAGCAGGGCTTGCCTACTAGGTTCAGTCCAGTTGGGGCAGCTCCACCATTGGCAATCAGTATGGAGAGAGAGCTTTGCAAGTTGCCACCACCCCTCAGTACAAGGAGCCTCACTTCCTTTTGGCCAAGCAAGGAAAAGACAGGTTTCCTTGCAGAGATGTGGGAGAGAAGGGAATATGGCAGTTCTAGATGTTCCCCTCTGATAAGATTAAACTCTGGGGCCTGATGTCTGGTGCCTCTTTAGAACTTTGCAGAGGGTGGAGCAGGGCTGGGTGCAGTTAAAATTGACTAAAAATAAACGCTGAAACAGACATTGTCAGGAACAGGTGCTTCGGGGAAGTAGAGTTTGACTCCTGAAAACAAGTACCTCATAGGGCTTTGTGCGGGGAGGCGGGGCACCTGGCGGCGGCAGTGAAGTTTGCTTTCCTGCCCAAGACTTTCATCCCACCCTCCACCTCTAACACCACCACATACCAGGGCCCCGCCACGGCTCTCCCCCCATTGCTTCACCACCTCCTGCCCAATATAGATTCCCGAAGCCATCACCTTCTGACACAAGGATTATAGAGTTTCTCAAAATAAGTTGTACTGAACAACTGCTGTCCCCAGAAACAGACTGAGTGGAAATTCCAAGGCCCTTGGACAGGGTCTCCCACTCCCTCATGCTTAAGCCCCTGCCCCCGTGCCCCTGTAGGCGCCTGACCAAGAAGCAAATGGAAAGAGCAGGTCTTTCCAACCCTGTACTTCCTTTTTACATCAAAAAGAGGTTGGTCAGGTCTAGGTCAATGCATTGAAAGCCCTTTGGTAGTGTGAAACTCTTTAAATACAATGTCCTGTAAGCTCATGTATAGAACTGGCCGAACTGAGCAGCCCTGATTGAATTGTGATGCAGAGAGAGATGTGTGGCTGGGCCTCACCCACTTTGCTCCATCTCAGTCTCTCCCTCCTGTGGGCCTGGAGGAGCTATAAGGATCCCTTCCATCGTAGCTCAGGGAGGGAGAGTGTGAGGACCAGACTGCCCCAGCAGGAAGGAAAACACCGAACAGAGCCAGGAACTGGAACTAAATTATACACAGGCCAGTCTTCCTACCTTGTGTCAGGATTGTACCAAGGAAGCTGGGCTGAACTGAGCCTTCAAGCCTCTGTGTGTGTGTGTGTGTGTGTGTGTGTGTGTGTATGCGTGTGTGTGTGTGTGCGTGTGTGTATATGTGTGTGTGTGTGTGCATGTGCGTGTGTGTGTGTGTATGGTGGGGGGTGCAGATGGGGCGTCAGGTGGCCTCGGCTGAGGGGAGAGAGGCCTTCAGGGCCAGGAGCCCAGGCAGAGCCAGAGACCATGTGCGCATTGTCCCAGTCCAAAGAGAACTACAGTGTTCACAGTGTCAGCACTTGCAGACAACAGTGAGGAGGCAGTCGTGAAGGAACCAGTTAATGGACAACTCTGAAGGTCAGTAAGGGAAGCCTGGATTTGATCCAATAGGCAATAGGCACCACTGTAACTTTCTGAGCAGAGGAACATCTCATGAAAGGGCGCCCAGAAGAACAGTGGCTGTGCTCAAGTAAAATCAGCTCTGAAGAGGCACATGCCTGGACTGGAACAAGCACTTCATGGGGTCTCTTCTTCCCTTCTACCATTTTTGCTTGTCTAAGTTTAGACGCCCAAATGTGCTGCCTAGGCTTTTGCTCAGAGGCCCAGCTTCCATCACCCAATATGAGTCCATCCTCCATCCTGATGCTGTGGTGATTCTCCTGAAGCACAGACGTGGCATGACATGTGCTCCCTCCTTCAGCTCCTTCAGTGGATCCTCACTGATTAAATTCCAACTCCTAAGCCTGCTCTCACCTCCTCCACAGTTACGCTACAGCCTCCCTTTCCAGTTTTCTCCTGGGCACATCTACCCACACCTGCCCGTCGACGCCCCCCACTCCGGCTCTCCCCACCTTTCCAGCTGATTCATGCTGCACCCTCCACCTACTCTCCTTCCCTTCTGCGGCCTCCCTTACCGTCTCTCAAGCCTGCTGTTGAAGATCTGTTCTTCTTTAAGGCCCAGTTCTAATCTCATGTCCCTTGAAAATCCTTTTAAGATCCTCTAGTCTGAAATAGTCTCTCAAGACACTGCATTTGTATCACCACTGTATCTAGTCTAGCACTTATCTCTCTGCCTAGTACCAGAGTTATTTATAAATGTCTGTTTCTCCTATTATACTGTGCACTCTTAGCATGCAAAAACAGAGTTGAAATAGGTACTTGAATGTCCTGTATTAGCTAGCAGAGTCTATAAACTTTTGGGGGGAACAGTTCTATAGATATTTGAAAACTAAGCACAGCCATTCTGAGCCCAGGACACTCTGAACTTTCAAGCCCCGAACGCTTCCTACCCCTTGTTCTATGGTAGGTGAGGTCAGCACTAGATAAGAAATGCTGCTGAGAAGGCCAAGCATCTCCCGCACCCCTCCCAGCCCAGTGCTGTGTCCAACAGTGGATCCAGGCTGGCGATTTGGAGAAAGGCGCGACATCAGTATCCAAACACCAGGATGTGATCCACCGCACAGCTTGAGTCCCTTGGTTCCCACCCTGGATCTATAGCCTGAGGCTGACATGCTGCTTAGTGTATGAAGACTTTGGAGGGTGGGGGGGACACAAGCACTTGGCAACGAGGAGAATGGTTATTTAAGAGAAACAGCAGAGGTCATTTATCTAGCATGCCTATACGCCGGGCTCTGGACCAGAGACTATGGAAGACATAACCCTGAGAGATTAAGAATGATGGTTAAGTACAAGTCAGGACAGTCTGCAGCCTACAGATAGGTTGTGTTCCTGAACCACATGTGTTGAAACTTAGCGTGTTTGCTTCAAATAAACTATGAACAGGAGAGTGAGGCTTCGGGTTATCCCACAAGAGCCAGTTGAACTCATAACGCAGCTAACTATAGCACCTGAACACTACAGAACTCAAGCAGCCTTTAAAATCTGATTACAACAGAAGAAGTCATTTTGCTTTCCAATATGGGATGCTCTCTCCACCAAGCACAGCCCTAGCCTAGGCTTGGAGGTCCTCTCCTCTGCACAGGACCACTTGCTGTGGCAGAAATTCTGAGTGCCTTGGACCCTCAGCAAGTATAAATGGAAGGGAGGGAGAGTCTCTGAGCTTCTAGTGTTTAAGTGGGTGCCTAAGTGTCTCTAGCAGCAAGGAGGAGAGGGGAATTCAAACGCTTCCGTCTGAGGTGGGAGTCCTTGGCTGGAATGGCCATCTGTATGGAATGGACATTCGCTGACCGTGACTTGTAAGCCGAGAAGAGCCTACATACTTAATTAGATGAACTGAAGAATAACAGAACTGAAAAGGTATTTAAGATCAGCTAATCCACTGAGGATTTTATAGCGGAGGAAACGGACACTAAGGAAGTTAGATGACTTGCCTGTGGTTACACAAAATGAACGGCACAACCAGGCTGTGAACCCAGACCTTCCACAGGTGAGCAAATCATTTCACCTGAGTTCAGTTTCATCATCTGCTGGGTGGGAATGATGATCCTTCCCCACTCCCAGGGCTGTTGGGAGGTGTGCATGAGGACATCCTTAAGAAATCTTTGTAAACTGTAAAATGCCATGCAGGTGGAAGCTACTTTTATTTCCTCTACTCCCAACTGCCTCTCATTCCTCTCTTCAAACTTAGTGGTGCAATGAAGTGATACAGGAGCCAGGATGTGTGGAGGCAGGATACCCAGAGGCAGCCCCAAATCCTCCTGGTCTACCAGCCTAAGAAGCTGTGTGGCCTGTTAACCTTTGTCCCCTGTTTTTCCTTTCTTTTACCCCCAAAGCTGACATTTCTCTTTGGACAGGCAGTAAAAAATATATGCTCACTCTTCTGACCCAAGCAAGAGGAGCCCAATTTCCAGGAGAAGGTTTCCAAGCTTCAAATAAGATGCGTGCTTGCAAGAGACAACACTAGAAACACCCCCAGGTGCCTATAAGAATGGCACTGGGAGCCCCTTGGTGTCTCCCAGTAGGAGGCAAGAGAAAGCAGGGAGTCCTCAGCAGAAGGCCCTTGGGAAACAAGCCGCTTTCCCCCAGGTACCCCCTTTGCCCTTTTGAACATGCTGGTTTAGGGTCTGCCTATGTTCCATCCCCTTCCACTTGCAGATATTCTTGCAGTTAAGTTAAACACTATTTTGTAACTGCTTTTTTCAATTGCTCTATGCCACCTTCAGAAGTGTTTCATCCACTACCACTGTCCAGTTATGGGGTTCCGATAGCTGGTGGGAGCCCATACATCTGGGTGCATGTGGCTTGTAAGGAAATCCTTGCTGAGTTCTGATTGGTTGATTTTCCTTGTGATCCAGTTGATCCCAACATCTCTCTGAAGGCAGGTAATGTAATTTCTTGGTGAAGTCACATGGCAAGTGTGTTTATCTCTTGTAAAGTATAGAACAGCTGTAAGTAAAAATCATAGTGGGAGCTAACATTTATGGTGCAGTGAATGTGCCGGGTCCTGTGATGCGCTTGTTACTTGGAAGAACTCATTTAATCTCACAATAACCCTCCGGGGTGGGTTAGCTATTATTACTCGCATTTTACGAAGGAGGAAACTGAGGCTTAAATAACTCGCCCAGGGTCCCACAGCCAGTAGGTAGAGGAAGTGGGATCTGGTAATGTTCATCTAGGTCAATGGACTTGGGCTGTGAAATTCCCGGAAAGTGACTTAAAAATAAAGGTATATTTAAACTATTGATACTTTGTTTATGAAAAGTGCTCTTGTGTGCATAAAATGGAAAAATGGTCACCCTTCACTGTTCTGAGCTCAGGTCAGGACCTACTTTACTCTGGTCTGACATGAGTCCTGCAGTCTGGGGAGGACCTTGCATGTAGCAGGCTGTGGATGGTCACCAAGTTCTGATGACAGTAAGGTCACCTCTGTACGCCAGTCTGAAGTGCCCCCAGAGGTCTGAGCTGGATCCTTCTCTGAGGTCACGTGATTCTGAACAACAAGAAATTATAGGAGAGTTCCAAGGAGCGCCCTCCTGCCCCAGGCACCCGTGCCGTTATACTTGTGAGTGCCCATCCAGTCTCTGGGCAGGAGCTGTGTGTGCTCCTGCAGGTACCGTGTCTGAGCCACACCGGCCATCGCAGCACGTGTGACAAAGCGGATACTAACCCTCCTCGCTCCCTCCTTCCCCTCTCCCGTGGCCTCCACCATCTCCCTTGCCTCTTTCAGGCGGCCACCCTGGGGGATCTGTTGCTGGCATGCTCACTGAGTAGGGAACAGTCAGGAGAGGGAAGTGAACGGGACTGTGGCAGTGTCCTTGTCACCACAGCACAGCTGAACCTGGGCCTTATCCAGCCACACTCTTAGCTCCAGCTGCCACGGCAACCACACCCTCGGCTCTGTTTCCAAAAGTCAAAGTGGTTGTCCCCAGTGACCCCTCGGGGACTGATAGAGCTGAAAACTCAGAGCGAAAGTGACTCAACAGAAAATAGACTGAGTCAGAGCTTAAAAACTATGCCTTTCTCAGTCCCCCACCCCAATTCTTTTTTTTTTTTTAATAATTTTTTTTATTTATTTATTTTTGGCTGCGTTGGGTCTTCGTTGCTGCGCGCGGGCTTTCTCTAGTTGCGGCGAGCAGGGGCTACTCTTTGTTGCGGTGCGCGGGCTTCTCATTGCGGTGGCTTCTCTTGTTGCAGAGCATGGCTCTAGGCACGCGGGCTTCAGTAGTTGTGGCACACGGACTCAGTAGTTGTGGCTCACGGGCTCTAGAGCACAGGCTCAGTAGTTATGGCGCACGGGCTTAGTGGCTTCTCAGCATGTGGGATCTTCCCGGTCCAGGGCTCGAACCCATGTCCCCTGCACTGGCAGGCGGATTCTTAACCACTGTGCCACCAGGGAAGCCCCCGCACCCCAATTCTGCTTCTATCTCTGTCCCTTATCCAGTAGGTGTGCAAGCTGTCTGTTCTATGCAGTGGAAGGATACCACATGTATGAAGTGAAAATGTTACGATGGTCCTTTAGGACTTCTCTGGAAAGAATCCCAGTAAACATGTTGCAGACACACATAGGCCTACGTCACACAGATCATGGGGTGATCTCATGGCCTCTGCCAAGATTTGAGGCTCTGTTAAATATTAATCCACAAAAGCGCATTTCCTCTCCTTCAACAGGGAATAGCATGAAGAAAACTCCAAATATCTAAAGAGATCTGGAAAGGAGGATACTGCCAAATTACCGAACAAAAACCTTTCACTTCAAGGTGAAACTGTATCCCCCTCTCGACCCTGACCAGCCCCACTCCAGCTCTCTTACAGGTGGTCATGGAATCTGTAGGTAGGGCTGAGAGTGTCTGATGCAACCTCATCTCTAACCTCGGACGTGATCCTCCAGGCCGAAAAGGGGCAAAAGGCAGTGAGCCCACAGTTCTGTCTTCCTGTGATCTGGAGAATTCCTCACTCTTCAGGAGATGCTGAGACCACTGCACTTCACAGACAAGTCTCCATGACGAGAACAAGGCAGGTACCAGGGAGCCACTCAGCCCACGTTTTCTCCTGGTGAACACCTTCTGCATCGCGGCTTGGCCCATTTCCTGATTTGTCAGTAAAACAAGGTCAAAGTAACCAGCTCAGCCTGCATTGCCATTCTGACCAGTCCTCCAACCTAGATCTAATAAATGTACGAAATGTGAATGGAAAGGATAGATGTTAAAAACACAGGAGCAGGGACTCATGGGGCAGAGGAGAAGACTAGAGAGGGGATGAAAGGGGAAACAGAGAAAAGTGTAAAAGGTCCTTGAATAAACCAGTAGTGCTGAGGAGCCACGCACTGGGGAGTGTGACCAACTCAGTTCACTGTACCTGAGATCCCATGGAAAATAAATGGATGAGTGAATAAGGAAAATGTGTCTCAGAATTAAATTCTGAGAGAGTGCTGTGGATTGAGACCGAAAGAAGGCATCACTCATTCACAAAATAGACAGCCCACTGGTTATTTAAAAACTCACCCGTATTGGGTCTGATTTGATATATTTGAAAACGTAAAAAAAAATTCCCCTTGCAATTATAATATACTGAAAAAAAGTCCAAGTTATTGCAGAAAATTCTACAACTTTTCTTCGGTCAAACGCATAGAGATATAGTAAAAATGCCAAGAAAGGAAGAAATAACCATGTGTGTGCCTGGTACACAGCAAGTGCTTAATAAATATTATTGCATAGTGTACTAATTCAGTAATGCATATCTCGTCTACTGTATATACTATATACATACACTCTTGTGCATGCTTTATGTATATTTACTTGTATTTTTTTTAACTGATAAAATTTCCTTTATTTTCTTCATTTATATAACTCATGCAATCTTCTCTCTTTGGGGCTTTTCTTGCTTTAGTTTTTAAACTGGCATTTGCTTTCACAAAATAACCTCAAGGAACTTCCTTATTTCCCAAGCCTCTCTTCTCAGTGTATCTCAGTTCTGTTTTCTCCCTTTCCTCCTCACACATAGTCACACAACAAACACACAGCACAATCTAATTGCCTTTATTTAACTTCCTATAGACAGCTCAACATATACCTCTTTATCAGAATTTAACAGTTATCCATAAAACATTAATAATGTTTTATTTATTTACTCATATATTTTATTACAAACACAATTAATCTTGTACTTAACAAGATTAATTAAGTCCCCAATGGGGACTTCCCTGGTGGCACAGTGGTTAAGAGTCTGCCTGCCAATGCAGGGGACACGGGCTCGGGCCCTGGTCTGGGAGGATCCCACATGCCACGGAGCAACTAAGCCCGTGGACCACAATTACTGAGCCTGTGCTCTAGAGCCCACAGGCCACAACTACTGAGACCGCGTGCCACAACTACTGAAGCCCACGTGCCTACAGCCCATGCTCCACAACAAGAGAAGCCACCGCAAATGAGAAGCCCCTGCACCGCAACGACACTTGCCGCAACTAGAGAAAAGTCCACGCGCAGCAACAAAGAGCCAACGCAGCCAAATAAATAAATTTATTTATTTAAAAAAACAAAAAAAAAACAAGCCCAGTGATAAAAGTCTTAAGAGAGCAACATACGGTTATTAATACATTAATACATATGTTTATGATGGCATAAATTGTTTCTATAAAACGACTATTCCTTGACAGATTTGAAATATGTTCAATTTTTTAAAATACTTGTATGTACTGTATTACACAAAATGGGTGATTTATAGGAATTCTAACATTATTTTCAAGAACACAAGGTAAAAAATGCTTCTAAATAGAACTTCTTACCTGTTAACCTGTCAATATCTAAACTATGGTTTTCATGGTTACTGAATGTCTACCTATTCATTGGCTTGGCTAGTCACCTGAGAGCCACACCCCACTGAGTCCTGGGGGAAATATACTTAAATATTTCAAGTAAAGCAATGCCTTATCACAGTACTTGATTCTCCTCAATATGGCCTAGCGTGCTGGTCTCATCTTCAATTTTTCACCTTTGTCCTCCCTTGAGGTCCAGCCACCACTGACTATGAATGTTCACAGCCTGGAATGCCCTGAGTAATTTGGCTGACACTTACTTCAGGGTCCAGCCTCAATGCCACTTCCTCAGTAAGGCGGCCTCAGTAACCACGACAGAATTAATCACTCTCTTCTCTGTGTTGCCTGGTGCTCCCGTGGCACTTTTCACCCACGGATGTGAAAGTCACATATTTTTCCCTATGTGACTTCTCCTTTGGCTTCAGAATTCCTTGAAGACCAGGATCAGGACTTATTTGTCATTATATTCCCCCCCAGGGCTTGGCATATGGTAGATAGGCAGTAAATATTTGTTGAATAGACTGATTAAGGCATTTCTGGCCTGCATTCAACATCTCTTTTTATACCTCTGCTAACTACGATGCCCAGCAGGTACGGTCCAAGCCGACCCCAGCCTCAAGAAGCAGAAGCTGAATGTCCTAACTCCTTTGTTGGGTCGGCTCCCCTGGCAACAGTGAGCACCCTCTAGCTCCCCCAGTCTTCTTTTTCAGTTTCTCTTTTCTGCTCATCTCTCTTCTGTGTTTCCCCAGAAGTGAGAATAGGAACAAAATCTCTAATACACACTGTATAAAAAGGTTTACGTTCTAAAAAATATTTCTGTAGAAATGCAATTAAGCTACATCTTATATACCTCTGTAGCTCACCCCGCAATGCCTAGCACAGTTCTTGGATCAAAAAATATTTCATCAGCTGATACGTGGTTTTATTAATGATTTAAAATACCAGGGAACTTCAGATATTTACGATAGTAAAAATGATTCATTATTAGGATATCATTTTTGCGGGGCACCTAAGTGAGGTTAGGAGATTAAGTGCCTGAAAACTCTGTGCCTGCTCTATTACTGCCCCCATAAGCTACTGGGAGACTTGGCATATGCTACTGTAGTTAGCAAAACTTGTTTCATAAACTCAGTAAAGATGGACTTCAGTTCAACCCATGAGAAAGTAACACCAATTTTGAATGACAGCATCAAAATGGCTGGAGGTTGACTGTACTGTGCACAGAACCACAGACAGCCCCTACAAGCCTCTTCTGGCTGGATCTCCAGCCTCTGGGCATTTCAACTCAGCAACCACACAGGGATGTCACAGGTTTAGAACATTTGTGG
The DNA here is from genome assembly GCF_039906515.1 of Pseudorca crassidens. Classification (NCBI taxonomy): domain Eukaryota; kingdom Metazoa; phylum Chordata; class Mammalia; order Artiodactyla; family Delphinidae; genus Pseudorca; species Pseudorca crassidens. The sequence goes on along the minus strand of NC_090297.1, from coordinate 106,577,886 downwards.
AATAGAAGGGACTTTAGAGATCATCTAGTCAACTTTTTCCAGCCCAGAGAACTTAGACTCTCAGGAATACACTAAAGGGACAATGGGAGAGCCAGAGCTATTTTCAATACTTCAAAAAGTCCAGTGGAATTCATGCACTTACCAAGAATCCATGACAAAAGCTCTCTCTTTTTTAAAAACTAATTAATTAATTAATTTTTGGCTGCGTTGGGTCTTCGTTGCTGCGTGCAGGCTTTCTCTAGTTGCGGCGAGCGGGGGCTACTCTTCGTTGCGGTGCACGGGCTTCTCATTGCGGTAGCTTCTCTCGTGGAGCATGGGCTCTAGGCACGCGGGCTACAAGGGCTGTGGCTCACCGGCTCTAGAGCGCAAAGTGGCGCACGGGCTTAGTTGCTCCCCGGCATGTGGGATCTTCCTGGACCAGGGCTCGAAACCCGTGTCCCCTGCATTGGCAGGCGGATTCTTAACCACTGCACCACCAGGGAAGCCCGACAAAAGCTCTCTTTAAAAGTCTGATTTATGTTTGCTTTTCATTAAGCTTCGTCAGTTCTGTGTTATCAATCTCTCTCTGGCTGTTTAAAGTCTCTGATTAATTACATATGGAGAAATAATTCTTTAAAACTCAGGGGTTAGGGGAGGGGGAGATCAAATCTTTCAAAACATGAAGTCCGTGCAGAGAGAAACAATAAAAGAGGTCCGTAGCGGTGAGAAGTTTGCAAACTACTGACCTCATCCAACACTCTCACTTTCTGACCCAGGGAAGGGAACCGAGCTTGAGAGTTTTGCCTGGGTCACACAGCAGGCTGGTGGCACAGTCGGGGTGAACCAGACCTCTCTTTCCTGGACCAGTGCTTTCAGGGTTCCTACACTGTAGCATTCTCAGTTCCTTGCCCCGAATCTGTCTTTGCTTCCTGATTTCCTAATATCACTGGATGGCGCAGGGAGAAAGGAGCACGCTGCACCCAGAGGGAAGGAGACCAAGAAGAGCCCCAAGAGAAGAAAAAGCTGGAGACTAGCGACCCCCACTGCTCAGAGTGTGATGAGAAGTGCAAGTGTTCTGGGCAAAGGACCTCAGGACAGGAGCTCAGGAGGATGGTGAGGAAGACAGACGGAGGTGGCTGAAGGAAAGTACACTGGACAGGAATCAAAGATAAAGATGGCTGTTTTCTGGAGGCCAGGCCTTCCTTATGAAAGGGGCATCAAGGATGCGAGACACTTACTCCACTCGCTCGTTATGGCAAATCATTGGCCCTGTGGGGTGGGATGAGTAAGGACGTGGTTTAGTAGAGACCCAGGAAAGACAAAGGGAAACAAAGGCAAAAATGCAGAATCGCCACTGATTGTGTAGGGGACACACTTGCCTATTGAGATTTCCCTGGTCTCCTCTCCCATTGTACCTATTACCTGTCTCCATAGCTCAATTAGTAATAACAAACACTTAGATACAGTCTATCCTAGGCAACTCACTCTAGCCTCACAATGACCCTAGAAGTAGGTATTATTATTATCCCCATTTTATTGATGAAGAAATGGAAACAGAGTGAGGTTAAGAAATTTGCCCAAGTCTCACAACTAGTAAGTGGCGGAACTGGGATTTAGATCCGAGCGGTCTAGCCCGAAGTCTGCACTCTTAACCACTTGCTATATAATTAACGCCCCCTGTTGAAATGTTCCTTGGCCCTCTCAGTCTCTGACTGTGAATTCCTGAAGGTCAGGAACTTGGTTTTACTCATTATTGTATCCACTCTACTTAGTCAAGTGCCTGACATATGGTATATTCTTAACAAATGTTTGTTAAACTGAACTGAAATCCCCCTCTTTGTCCTCAAATCCTCCATATTTCTAAGATTCCAGTAGGTCCCCTAGCTGACATAGATTTTATTCGACCATCTCCACCCTAATCCCTACTCACCCAACAGGCTTCTTCTCATGAGCAGTGCCCCCACTTAGACTACTCTTATTTCTCCTCCCCTCACACCCCTAAATACTACAGGGCCTCCCATTTGACAAGGTTCTACACTCAGCAATCAGAAATATAATTTGTGCTAATATTAACAGCTTATAACTTGTTGCCTCTCCTAGTGGGATTTCCTAACCCAAATGGAAAAACACAAATTCATTAATTCAGACAATTCAACAATTCTTTACAGTCTGATTCATGGAAGGTTAGGGCAAGGCAGGATTTTAAAGATCATCATGTTCAGTCTCCTCTTCCTATAAAGGAAGAATCTGAGTCCTGGAGGGAGAAGTGACTGGTTCTCCATCATGCTGCCAGTTAGAAGCAGAGCCAACTCTCTTTACTGATGGATAGGAAATGGTCCTTCCCTTCAAGGACTTTGTGATGGAAAGATTGCTGCAGGTACTAGTAGGGGTGGTGTTGGGAGTAGAAAGACCTTGTCAAATCATTCCATGTAGGTGGCCACCTACTTGGTTGTCCCCTGCTTTGGGCACCTAGTGGTGGTTCCTAGCATTCTGGTCTGGAGTTGGGGAGCCTGCAAAAGTAAGGAAGCTGTGATAACAGCTAGAAGCCAAATATTGCAAGGACCTCACTTAATGTGTGCTTATAGTTTCGGTACAAGTAGCACCAACTTTCTGCAAACTCATTTTAAGATCTTTGAATTGACAGATCAAGAAGCAGGCATTTATTTGTTTCAAGTCTTCGGTTTTGGGGAACACTTCAGTTGAGTAGGTTTTTATTTTAGCTAGTCCTCTCTGTTGGCTCCCTGTAAAATCCTGTTTTTCTTCATGGCTCCATTCCCGTCTTTTCACTTATACACTTTTCCTGACTGCTCTCATCCATTCTCATGGCTTCAGCTTCTGACTTGGCCCTCAAATCCTTATCAACTGGCAGTTTTCTCCCCTGAGCCCCAATCGCTATATTGAATGCTTTCTGGACATCTTCACCTGGGTGACCCACAGTCTATTAGACTCCATAACTTTTAGGAAGGCTTCATCAGTCCTTTTCTCCAAGGCCTACCCTATACCTACTACTCCAGATTGATCAATATCCTGTGATGTACTCTCATAGCACTCTGTGCCTACAGTTTATTACTATTGACAACAGTTGTGATGGTCAATTTTATGTTTCAACTTGACTGTGCTATGATGTGCCCAGATATTTGGTCAAACATTCTGGGTGTTTCTGTGAGGGTGTTTTTGGATGAGATTAACATTTAAATCGGTAGACTGAGTATAGCAGATTGCCCTCTATAATATATGTGGGCCGCATCCAATCAGGTGAAGTTCTGAATAGACAAAAAGCTGCCCCTCTCCCAAGTAGGGGAGAATTCTCCTGCCTGATGGCCTTTAAACTGGGACATCACTTTTCCTGGTTCTACAGCAGCCTGCTGGCTTTGGGACTTGAATGGGGACATCAACGTTGCAGATTTTGGACTTGCCAGCCTCCGTGGTCACCTGAGCCAATTCCTTACGATAAATTTCATATAGTCTATTGATTCTGTTTCTCTGGAAAACCCTGGCTAATACAATAGTGAGAGCTATTTATTGCCTTGTTTTACTATGTGCTATAAGCACAAACACATCCTAACTGCACTTAACATTCTCTACAACCATACGTGGCAGGTATTATCTCTATCTTATAGATGAGGAATCAGGTTCAGCATGGGATAGTAAGTGTCCAATGTACTCTCATTCCAAAGTCCAGCACTAGGCTGCACTGAAGGACTCTTCAATTTTCTGGTTACCTGTGTGTCCCTTTCACTGAACTGGAGGTTTCCTTTCCTCTCTCTGCATCACTCAAATTCATTAAATCCTAGAAAAGAATACTTTACCTTGTCATCCAAGTTGCTTATGACAGATATTCCAGTCATCTGAGGAAGAGAAGTTAGGGAAAGTGGTAGAGAGCACTAGAGGCCCTAAATTTTGGGTATGCTGTAACGTGTTCCCACAGAACTCTAAATATAAAGTGAAGGAAACGTCCCATGACCAACATTCTCAGCACAATGCTTCATGCCTACTAATGTCTTCCTTGCCAAGGTTTTCAAGTCTGTCCATTAATTAACTTTAAAGTTTTAACCCTGAGAACTCTAGTTTTATGATGAAAGTCAGTGGAAAATAGAAGGAGCTTCACTCATTTATCTACTTATCCATTCATATCTATTGAGTCACTACCATTTGTAAGTATTGGGCTAGGCATTGAGGGTGACAAATATTTCTACATTATTGATACAGGTAGATCTCTTTTAATGAGAGTATATGTTCCTATATGTTACCAGGCATACTTTATTTTCAGAAATAGAAATGAAATGAGATGTGCTATACAAACATAAGATATGTTTTTTTAGGAAATTTGAAGACATCGAAGGTTTTTGAGCAGTATCTGAAGGCTGGCAGCATTCTGCAGAATGAATTAGAGAAAAGAGAGAGATTGACGGCAGGGACATAAATTAAGAAGTAATTGCCATAAGTTGGAGAATGTTGTAATTAGGCAACAAGTTAATAATGTTCTGGCCTCAGGTACTGAAAGCAGAAATGAAAAGGAAGTGGGGTGGGTGAAAAAGTATTGCAAAGGAAGATTTGGCAAGATATGGTGACTAGCAGATGTTAAGGGAAGGAAGACAAAGTGACTCTAGGAGTTTGAGTATGGGTGACTAGAAGAATGGAATTTTGGAAGGAGGGAATGGTTTGGCGGCAAAAGCCCTGTTTCAGATACACTGAGTATGTGGGAATGTGGTCTCTGGGAGGGGCTGCCCAGTGGGAGATTGGTGAGGTGAAATGTAGGATTACCCAAACCATGTCTTCCTCTTCCATTCAATTACCCCTTTAGTTGATTCACAAGAATATTATACGATCATTTAAAATGATGTACTTGGAAATATATTTATTTATTAACATGACATGAAGTTTGCACATTAAGTGGAAAAAACTAAATAGAAAAGTCTGGAACGGCTTACCCCAAATGTTAACAGTGGTTGCCTTTGGGTGGTAGGATTACGGTAATTTTTCCCCCTTCTTTATGAATGGCATTTTTAAACGTTTGGCATAAATATGCTATTTTGCCCTCATCTGAGACCAGTCCCAGATCAGGGACTGAATGAGCTCTGCTCTTCCCTTTAGTCTGTGTGGCTCACATCCTCCTGGGCTGGTGTCTGAGAGCTTCCCACAACTCTCCCCTTGAAGGACGTTCCCACCCTGCTCACGGGGCAGCCAACAAAACTGCAGTGGCCACAGCTCAGCCAGCTGCGGCATCAGTCCCCTCCCTGATGGCAAAGCTCCCCACGTGCAATGTGTGGCTGGGACATCGTTGGGGCTGTCATCCTAGGAGGCGGCCTTTTCTTTGAAGAAGTCAGGCTAAGAAGCCACGTGAGAAGAAGTGATGAGGGGACCCTGTCAGAACACAGGAAGCTCAGAGCCTGTTTCTCCTGAATGAGCAACAAGACCTATCAGTGGCCTCAGGTGGCCCTGCCCAAACTCTCTTCTCTCTCCCCATTACCCCAAGAACTCTCTGAGTGTGGAAGACTTTCCCCAGGCCTTCCTGATGCAACAGAATGAGTGCAGGATTGGCACCAAAGCACGAGAATTTGCATTCTTGCTCCCCCACCTCCTAATCGAATGTGTGCCAGGCACCGTCACTCTATGTGTATTAACTCATTGAATCCTCACACCACCCCTAAGAATCTGGTGACTATGATGTTACTGTTTCTCCTAGCCCCAGAGAACTGTTGACTTCTCCCCTCACCCTGACCTTCTCTCTGGCTGCTACCCTACAATGCTCTTCCATCTCAGCTAAGCTCCTGCCCAAACTGTCTCTAGCTTCTCGCTCAAGGTTGCTTCTCATCCCACTGCAATCCTCTTCCCTCCAACTCCCCCAGTAATCTTCAGGCTGCCAACTCCTATGTATATTTTTCCTCACTTTACATCATCTCTCTGTGCATTTGATTAAGTTGACCAGTATCTCTTATTTGGCTTCCAAGATATTCTCTGTTTCCCCCCACTCCCTCGTCCTATATTATTAACCTTGTTGAGACTCCACGTCTCTAGGAAACCATCTCGGATTCCTGCCTACCTTCTGTCGAGCCAATGACACCCTCTTCTGTGTTACGTCTGGACCTTGCACATGTCCTCTTTGTTATACTTATCACATTACATTATAATTTGTTGACCTGTGTCCCCTATTAGGCAGAGTGCTCCTTACGGGCAGAAATCATACTCCATTTCTCTCTTCTACGTATTTAATACATAATAGGTCCTCAGTAAATTGCTTATTAAATAAATAACTGAGTAAATTGATGAGAACGGCCAGGCACACAAATAGCTCATTTAATAAATTTGCTAAGGAAAGCCAAAAGGTGGTTGCAAATAGGAACAAATGGTAGAGAAATGTGGTTTTGCGTGTGTGTTCATTTTATTTGGGGGGTGGCTAAGACCCGAGAAAAAGTGGTCCCAGGAGAGAGAAGAGGTTTTTAGGATAGGGGAGAGCTAATCATGTTTGCAGACTGAGGGGGAAAGCCCGTGGTGAAGGAAGAAGCAAGGAACGGGTATGGGGAGAAGGCTGAACAAGAGCTTGTAAAGAAAATCAGGATGGGCCCCAAAGCACAGGTGGAAGGATTAGCCATGGACAGAGGAGAAGCCAGGGCTGTCTCCTCACCAGCTCGACCCTGCCCTTCTCAGTGGCCGCCGGCCCCTCTACCAGCCCCCTCAGCTGGGGCTCCCACCTCCTCAGGCACCAGCTTGTCTGCTACCACCTCAGCTGCCTGCACCGCCAAGACCCAGCAGGGAGGGAACAGGTGGTGCTTCTCTGCTCAGTAATTCCTGAGCTCTAGTGGCACGGTAGCCATCAGATGCTAATAATTCCTCTCTTCGACCACAGAACAAGGCCTTGGTTCTCTTACGGCCACCCGAACCCCAGAATGCCTTCCTTTGACTTCCTCTTACTTATTATCATTCTCTCCTTAGCTCTTAGCCCTGACAGAATCAGAAAACATTGTGGGTGACACCCTATTACTATTATATATACTGGGCATGAAACGGTCAAAGAAAACTCTTAGTGTGTGTGTGTGTGTGTGTGTGTGTGTGTGTGTGTGAGAGAGAGAGAGAGAGAGAGAGAGAGAGGGAAAAAGAGAGAGAGAGATGGTGGTGTTGTTGGGAGGGTGGGTTCCAATGGTGAAGAATTTGTTTTTAGCTCAGATCTCAATCAGGAAGTTATTCACTCCAGCAAAGGCACTAAATAGATTGGGTCAGAAAACAAAGATGGGTCACTGAATGCTCAGAGAAGTGTAAAAAGCCGTCTGGATCTGCAGCCTCTTACAATTTAAGAGTGAGAAGCAGCTCCAGAATAATAATCAGGGTAGGCAGACAGGATTTTACAGAACTTTATATCCAATCATTCATTTGACAAATATCTGAGTGCTTACTATATGCCTGGCACTGTGCTAGACACTTAGAGGTAGAACTCTCAACAAAACAGATCAAAATCACCACCCTCGAGGAACTTCTAGTGTGGGGAGACCAAAAATAAACGTCTGAAATAGGTAAATGATACGGTGTGTTTGAAGATGATGAGTACTATGGAAATCCATAGACTCCAGCATGGCCCCTAGTGATCCCACCTCCTGGAAACACAACTTGTGTCTCCTCCCACACTAAATAGGTCTGGCCTGTGAGACTGATTGGATACTACAGAAATGATGGCATGTGACTTCCAAGGCTAGGTTATAAAAGACATTGCAGCTTCGGCCTGGCTGTCTCTTAGATTGCTTGTTCTGGGGTAGCGGTTGCCATGTCATGAGGCATACACTCAAGCAGACCGGGGAGAGGTCCACGTGGGAGGAAACTGAGGCTTCCTGCCAACAGCCATGTGAATAAACCATATTAGAAATGAAGCTTCCAGCCCCAGTCAAGTCTTCAGACGACTGCACTCTGGGGCGACATGTGACTTACAACCTCATAAGAGATCCTAGCCAGAACCACCTAGAACTCCCTAATTCCTGACCCACAGAAACTGTGAGAGATAAGACATTTCTATTGTTGTTTGAAGCTATTAAGTTTGGGGGTTACACAGTTACTGTGTAACTATTACTGTTATACAGTAATAGTTAATACTATTATTAACTATTAGTAATTGTTATATAATAGTAATAGTTATTACTATTATAATAGTTACTGGGTAACTACTACTGTTACACAGTAATAGTTGACTAATAAAAAAAAAGTCAGGAGTGACAGCAGATGGGATGGGGGTGCAGTTTTAAATAGGATGGTCAGGGTATACCTCGCTTCAAAGGAGACACTTGAGCAGAGATTTGAAAAGCAGTCTGGGAAATAGGCAGGCAGATATCTGGGGAAGAGCGTCATGGGCAGAGGAAACAGCCAGTCCAAAGCCCTGAGGAGAAAAAATTCTTGGAGGATTTGAGGCACAGTAAGGACTGTGTGGCTAGAGGGGGAGAGAAGTTGGTGATAAGGTTGGAGAGGTAATGGGGGAGGGGCAGTGGCTGATCATGAGAAATGAAAAATGACTATTGGATTTAGCTCCATAGAAGCCACTGTTGACCTTGATAAAAGTAGTTTCAGTGAACTAATGGAGATGAACGCCTGCCTGGAGTGGGTTTCCAAGATAATGGGAGAAAGGAATTGGAGGCAGCAACTCTTTCAAGGAGTTTCAAGGGGAAAAGAGAAATGCGGGGCTTCCCTGGTGGCGCAGTGGTTGAGAGTCCGCCTGCCGATGCGGGGGACACAGGTTCGTGCCCCGGTCCGGGAGGATCCCACATACCGTGGAGCGGCTGGGCCCGTGAGCCATGGCCGCTGAGCCTGCGCGTCCAGAGCCTGTGCTCCGCAACGGGAGAGGCCACAACAGTGAGAGGCCTGCGTACTGCAAAAAAAAAAAGAAAAAAAAAAAAAAAAAAAAGAAAAGAGAAATGCAATGTAGCTGCAGAAGAAAGTGGGTCAAGAAAAGATTTATTTTTTAGATGGGAGAAATAACAGCATGTGGGCATGCTGGTGAGAATGAGCCAGTGACAGTGGATGGTGGGGAGAAGTACTGGAGTGACGTGCTTGAGTAGGTGAAAGGGGACGGGATTGAAGGCATACGTGGAGGAGCTGGACTTACAGAGAAGACGGAGGGTTCGTCTTAGGAAACGTCGGAAGGCAGAATATGAAACAGGTACTGGAGGAGGGCAGATGGCATGGTGGGAGGCTGTACAGTTCTCGTCTGATTATTTCTCTTTGCTCATTGGAGGAAGTCAAAGATTATAGTAGCAATACAATGATAAAAACTGTGTATAAAATGAACCAGCATATAACAAAGATAGAATAAAGGCCCCAGCAGAAGAAAAACACATCTCAGTACAGCCTGTTGTTTAGAAACAAAGGCATGGAACATAGAAGAGAATCTACAGAACTGGGATAACAGAATTACGACTTCAACAAGAACACAGGGGAATCTCTCAGCCAGACCTAAGGAATTTTACCAGTTCCTTAGACAGTCTCCTTAAAACCTTCACAGTTTACACATGCACTTACATGTGAGTTAGCTATATGGTAAGACGTATCAAGTTTAATTGCAGAATGCGAGTTATATCATTCTTAATTTTCACATCTTCATCAAGACCTAAGGTTAAAAGATTGTTTTTTAGGTCTTGCTATAGAAAGATATCTGGATTGGATGGATCTTACCTGATTTTGAAGTCAACACGTGGGTGTCCAAAGTTCTTGTCCTGAGGTTTTACCAGGAAGGTACACTCTACTCTATATCATCATATAATGTTATGCTCAAAATCATCCCTCCAACTCACCCAAACAGCATCCTTGGATTGAACTGGTACCCTTGTCTGTCCCTTTCCTCCAGGTAAAATGTTTTAGTTTGGGACCTTCAAACGTATCCTTCTTACTGCCTGCAATTATTAAAATGAGGACCAATCATTAGCTCTGACTGGTCCTGGTCCCCTCTCCCTTTAGGTTCATTAAGCCCGCATTCAAACAGAACCCATGGCCAGATGCCCTAAGTGCTCTGACATGCTTTGATATGTTTGAGCTCCCTAAACAGGCAAGCAGCTCAGCTCTTCCGTCCTGGACACTCCCACACCCTTTTGTTCCATAAACTGAGGGCAGGATAATTCTTTTTTATTAAGACCCATCTAGGATAAGTTAAATAGCCTGCTGACTTCCCCCGAAATACCATGAGTTATTTTCAAGTCTCCTTAGGTAGCACTGAGGGAGGTTGGTGGAGAAAGAGGCAGGGGGAGTGTTTGACTCATGTTTGAGAATTGTTCTACAATAAAGAGATTTTTTTAGAAATAATTAGATTCCTTCTGTATGTGACTTTCATTCAAACACAAAGCTTCTCTTTAAGTAAAAAAAAAAAAAAAATCCTATTATGCTTACAACTGTGCATTACCAAAAGCCTCAAATTAAATTGCAGGAGAATTGAGAAAATAGGGCTATTAAAATATTTGAGTTATTTACTGAAGTTGAGTAAGGAGGAAAAAAGACTGTTCCAGCTTCCTCCTACCTTCTATCCCCCTCTCTCCCCACAACTCTCTTCCTCTGTCTGTCTCTCACATTTTGACAGGGGAAATACTTCGGAGAATGATATGAGGGGACCTAGGGAACATGATCCTGCCATGGCTCTAACTGGCTGCCATACGGACCCTCAGATGGAGTGTAGAGTTTGTCCTCTATCCTGCTCTACTCCTTTTCATATCCTTCCAATTGGAATCATCCATTCCACAGGCACTGAGTTCTTACTATGTCTAAAGCACTATGGAAAGACATAGTCTCCTTAGAAGGAAAAACTACACATGAAATAAGTAAAGCACTAGATTTTTAAAGTCTATACTTTTAAAGACACCATATTACGTTACGAGCGGAAGACAGAGGAGAACTAAGAGTTTTCCTTTGCCTCCTATTTTCCAGGCACAGACCTACAGGATTTATAATCTCTCATTTACTCTTCACATTAAAACCATGACATAGATACAGCTCACTTTTACAGTTAGTGGGAAAAAGCCTTGGGAATGATGAAGAACTCACCCAAGTCTGCACAGATGGTAAGAAAAAAGACGTCACTTTCAATGACAATAGATGAATATGCAAGAACTTTAAGGATCGACAGGAAGGAGAGAGGAGAGCAACCTAGGTTGAGCTGAGGAATTCCTGGAGCCAGCTGTAAGCAGTGGAAGGATTCTGTCAGGGAACAAAGTCAAAAGTCCATTATTTACCCCATAATGGATCCTACCCACAGTGCGGCATCCATTATGGGCTAAAGTCCTGCCCTTGCTGAAAAACACAGAACCGCTAGATCCAGGACTTGTGAGGGAGAAGAGTCTCAAACTCACCACCATCCAACATCTATTAAAATCAAGACCAGCAGATCTTACTGAACTGGTCCCCTGGAGAACTGCTTTTACTGAACTGAGCTTTGGTATGGTCACCCCAAACGAATTCCATCCCAGTGTAGACCATTAGAATTGTCGAGGAACTCCCCTGTCACATTATATAAGATCTTTATGAGCTTGAGAAAAATTTTCTTTCTGGTTTTAGGAATAAGTTGAATATAAATATATATTCCTGATATCTATAACCTATCAAGAATGGGTTGTGGGCTTCCCTGGTGGTGCAGTGGTTGAGAGTCCACCTGCCGATGCAGGGGACGCAGGTTTGTGCCCTGGTCCGGGAGGATCCCACATGCCGCGGAGCGGCTGGGCCCGTGAGCCATGGCCGCTGGGCCTGCGCGTCCGGAGCCTGTGCTCCGCAACGGGAGAGGCCACAACAGTGAGAGGCCCACGTACAGCAAAAAAAAAAAAGAATGGTTTGTTATGGCTTGTTTTTACCTCATGACCCCTGTGAGCTGGGCAGTTAGTTAGCTCCTCTCTTTCTGATTGATCTCCAGAAAGCCTGGACCAACTGACAGCCTACCAGTAGCCAAGAGTTGGGACTCTTAGGGGTCTATATATATATTTGTATCCCCCTTATTCCTCATCCTTATTTTTCCTTTCTTTTATTAATCTGCTTTTAATTTAATTTAATATTTTACATAAATTTAGTATCTTATCTTGATCAACTGTATCTCTATGAGCATCTTAAATCCTTTTTCAGAACAGGGGAGAGAAGGAGGAAAGAAGGAAGAAAGGTGGAAGTAAGGAAAGAGAGACTACTAAAAGTCCCAGGATACCATGAAAGTCTAAAAGTCAGAAAGGGCAGCCAGCTCTTAACAATCACAGGGTAATGAATAGTACAGAGACAAACAAAAGTCAAGAGTAGAAACGGAATCAGATTTCTATTTCAGCATCAGAGCTGGTCCATCGCAGGAGCCATGAAGCAAGATGCTCTGTTAGGAGGAGCACTGTGAGGCAAGGGCTCTGTGACCCCACCTAGATTTCCCAGTGCAGCAAGCTGGGGTGGGGGGTGGGGAATAGAAGAGATGAAATGTCATTTCTTCATTGCTGGTCATTAATAATGATTTGAAAATGCCAGATCGTTCGTATTATCCTTAGATTAAACTTCTGCAAGTTTCAGTGATTTTGTTAGACCTATGGCATGGAAGTCTATATTTATATTTCCATAACCTGGAAATGCTCAAATTCTCTGGCTTTTTAACACCCCGATAACAATCGCCCAAGCCCCTGTCCTCTATGGCTGCAGGAAGTCTAGCCTCTTATCAGGCTCACCTTCTCAAGTATTGAGAAGTGGTCACTGAGAAAAGCTTATTTGTCCCATAAATCTTCTCTGTCACATGTCATCTCAGCCAGAGCTCTTGCCCCAGAACATCAAGGTGCCAAGACCCTGCTTTCGCCTCTTGTCATCTCAGAACTTGATCTTCCAGGAATAGCGGCTCACTCCACACACTGTGTCTTAAGTGTGGGCACAAACATGTTCTTTAACTCCCTAAACATGGTTCACACTGGACAAGGGACGTGCAACAGAGAGAGTACCTGATACATGCCATGACCTCTCCATGCTCCGAACCTCAGCCCCACCTCCACCAGACCCAGAGCTCTTCCCCTCTTCCGTCCAGAGCCCACCTCATTTCTCTGCCTCTCCAGATGGGAACATCCACTGTCTCCTGCCCTCTTACAGGGTACATTGTGGTTCTTCCTTGGTGACAAAAATGGCCTGTTTGGTATTAAATAAAAGCACGCAGCACACCAACCACCCAGTCCAGTTTGTTCCTGGTGTGTAGCAGGAAATCAGGCTTGTGTGGCCCAGCTGCTGTCCCCTGGTCCCCCGGTCTCAGAGTGTAAATGCTTGAGCAAAAACCCCATCCATGCCTTGCATGCATTCACGTTGTTCACAATAGCACAGCTCAAATGCAAGTGTAGAAGAAAATGTTCTAATACTGCAGGTAATAGATCACACTCAAGATAATCCAAACAGCATACTTAACATGTCTGAAGCAGGCTTCCCCAGGGACAATGAATGGATACTTGTCTTACAGCTACCTGACCAAATCGATCACTAAAAGGACCCTCTCAGGACAAGAGCTGGTATTCTCATTCTCCAGCTTCCCCACCCAAGAGGCAGAAGCTGATGCCAGTCCCCAGCTGGCTGTTGTCCAGCTCCATCAGGGTTAAAACCCATTCTCTACCAGGCAACATATTACCCCTTTATGACTCCTTCATTGTGTCTATTTCTGATTCTGGTTCTAACATTCTTTAAGGGGCAAAAGATCTCACATACCAAACTAGGATATCTAAAAATGTCCAAACCTACCGGTAAACTAAATCTTTAGTGTCACAAGCAATGCAGTGGTGCTTGTGATATGTTGTTACTTATGCTTTTTTTAAATGTGAACTTGATCATTTTAATTTAAGGCTGTGTCTCTCTATATAGTCAGTTGAATATGACAATAAGTAATTGTTTTCTAAACTTCATAATTTTTAGTTACTGAGTAATGGATCAGTCTCTGAGTGAGTCATTCCAGTTAACCTAATGACTAGAATAACTGTATGAGTTTCGTTGACTTGAGTCAGGCTTCTAAAGCTTGGACGCCCCTGGGGTACTGATAAGATAGGCCCCCTGAAACTGAAGACCACCCCCAAATTCATAATGAGCTTCCCAAGTGCAGCCACAGTTTGAGGACCTTCCTGAGCCATCACTCGCCTGACACCTCTTTAACGATAGCAGCACTCAGGTGCCAGTTAAGGTCACTTTTCACTGAATAACAAGGACCTTTCATCAAATGTGGTCTGACTAGATAGAACACCCACAGAACATCCTAAGATTTATTTTCAGCTCTTGACCACTTGCTTCTGTTTGTGTTGGCTCATTTATCGAGTTGCTATGTGCCAATCTCTGTGATAAGCTATTATGTATGTTATCTATAATCTTTAAGAAAATCCTGTGAAATGAACATCATTTTCCTATTTTACAGATGATAACATGCAATTCATAAAGTTTAAATGCCTTGCCTAAGGACATATAGAAGTCAGTGGCAAAACCGGGATACAAATGCAAATCTTCCTAGATCCAAAGCTTTCACTTTTTCTTATTTCTGTTCTGGGTATTTCCTGCTGGCTTATCAGAGAATAAGTATTAGTGGCCACCTGTGTAAGTCAGTGTGCGATAATGAGAGATACCACACAGTAATTTGAACAGGTGAAGTTTAATATAAAGAATTATTAACTACATCAGGAGATTGGAATAATGAGAAATTGTCTAGTAAAAAAGTAAAGCAGAACTCTTATATCTCAATGATAAGACAAACTACTTATTTCTTTTTAATGGGCAAAGAGTTTGAATAGATATTTCACCACAGAAGATATATGAATGGCTGGTAAGCACATGAAAAGATGGGAATGTAAGATGGTGCGGCTACCTTGGAAAACAGGGTGGCAGCATTTCTTAAAAAGTGAAACAAAAAACGTGTAACCCAGTGATTCCATTCCTAGGTATTTACACAAGAGAAATGAAAATGTATGTCCACACAAAGACGTGAACGTGAATGTTCAGAGCAACGTGATTCATAATAGCCAAAGCCTTGAAACAAATCAAATGTCCATCAACTGGTGAAAGACTAAATAAATGGGATCCACCCATACAGTAGACTATTATCCAGCCATAAAATGCAATGAAGTACTGAAACAAGTTCAATGTGGATGAACTTTGAAAACATTCTGCAGAGTGAAGGAGGCAAGAGACAAAAGATCACATATTGCATGATTCCATTTATATGAAAAGTTCAGAATAGACAAATCTGTAGAGAAAAAGAAAGTAGATGATTAGTGGTTGGCTGGGGTGGAGAATGGGAATTGACTAAAAGTGGGTATGAGGGATTTTTATGGGGTGATGGAAATGTTGATAAAGTTGGATTGTGATGATGGTAGTACAGCTCTGTAAATATGCTAAAAATTACTGAATTTTACACCTTAAATGAGTAATTTTTTTAAAGTAAAGAGAACTTTAAAGAATACAGGAAAAGTAGATATGAGGAGCAGCCACTACCACAAGGGCTCAGAGCACCCCCAGAGGAGCACGTCCCACACCAGCCACTCCACACCCTCAGCACTCCTCCCATCACCTGCCTTGCCTCCAACTTCAAAGAAATTTGAAGCAATCAGACATGAATTCCAACTTCCCACCTTTTTACTTGCAACCTCCTTCTCCTGTTTTCTCCAGACCCAGAGGGTGAAGGGTCCCTTTTCCCAGTCTAAGCTGGTCACGTGCTCCTTATTCCATCCTGCGCTGTCCTCCCAGGCTCTGCTCCACACTTAATCCACCACCACCACCCCCCACCACCCCTCAAAGTCAGCCTCTCCTTCCCCACTGCCCTCTGCCCATATCAAAATGCACACACCTCCTCCATCCCAAGAAAAAGAAAACGCCCTCTCCAATTCTGCCACTCCTTCCGCTACTTCTTTGTCTTCTTTCCTTCTTAACTTCTCAAAAGAATGGTTGGCAATCACGCATTTCCATTCTTCTCCCACTTATGTGTCAATTCACAGAAATAAGGCTTCTGCCGCTTACCCTTCAACTATTGCACTCTGAAAACAAAAAATGACCTCTTCCCAACTGCCCAATCAAATAGATTCTTTTTTCAGACCTCATTTGATTTGCCCTCTCTGACCGCTTCCTTTGAGAACCTCTCTTCTCCCAGAGTTTCTCCTGGTATTTGCCACTGTGCCGACTCCCCTTCTGCCTGGTGTTCCCTAGTATTCTGACTTTGGCCCCATTCTCTTCTCAGACCACATCCCTCTCCAGGGCCATCTCTTCACTTTCATGGCTTCATCAACCACCTCAGGGCTGGTGGCTTTGCAAACTCTGTCTCTCATCAACCACCTCAGGGCTGGTGGCTTTGCAAACTCTGTCTCCAGTCCTCACCACTGAGCCTGGGAGTCAGAGAACCAACTGCCTTCTACATCTCTCCATCTGGGTGGTCTCCCAAAACCCGCTTCTCCTCCAGGGCTCCCTCTACCCATGAATGTCACCACTAGCTACCTAGTTTCTCAACCAGAAACCTTGGGACAATCCTAGTCTTCTTTTGCTCCCTCACTCCCCATAATCAAATCAGTAAAGTGTATTGTTTTTATAATACAATTCAAAAATCTCTCTTTAAAACTGACCCCTCCTTTCCATCCTCAGTGCCACTGCCTGGGAAAAAAGCAGTATCACTTGTAGTGTGTGTGTTGTTTTTTTTTTAAACCCAGACATGGAATTATCACTGGTGCAGAATTGATCACCTCTGAGGCTGGAGCCCCTTCGGTAATGCTGATGGGGAGCCTGGTTTGGACCCTCTGCACTGGGTCAGGGTTTGTCATAGAACAAGAATCACAAACCCAGTCTAGAAGATCCAGGCAGGTCACCCTCACTGGGGTGGGGTAAAGCTGGGGAGGCATGCAGACAGCGGAGAGGTAGGGACTGAGCTGAACTGGAGAACACGTGCCCTGTCTGAAGGCAGCGATGTTCCTTTGCTCCAGTCAATTACAATGTGGAAATGCAGGCCTAGAGTTGCCAATTTTCCCCTCAAAGCTAGAAATTCAGATTTTTATCTAAAAATCTCCCTTTTACAATGTTGGAAATGAATTCAAAAGATTTTTTTTAAAGCATCATGTAGTCAAACAAAGTATATCTACAGGCCTGAGAGGACTTGTCTATGACTTCCACCATAGAAGGTTTTCTATCTGGGGAGGGACGTGGGAGAAGCAGTGTTTTGGGAAGACGTTTCGGTAGCAGTGTGCATGGTCTCCACCGCAAGGAAAAGGTGAAGGCGGGGAAACTAGCTGCGAGCCCAGGTATGGAGAGCAGTTGACCCGGACTAGGGGATGGCAGTGGAGCGCGAGCATGCCACGGATATCTCCCACGCCACAGACCAACCGAACAAGACCCAACCAGAGACGAGGACTTCGTGGCATCGTTTTCCAAAGGAACCCGGTGCAGTCTGAGTGCCCGCCTCCATTTCGAAGTCCACTCACCTACTGACATTTGCCTGCATTTCCTCAGCCCCACCCCCATCCTTCTGAGGTGCCCGAGGGACGACCTTGGCGCTGTCCACGTGGCACTGACCAGGAAGCGTGCCCGCTGGTCCCAGAAGTACCATCATCTCACTCCGTTACCTTATGCAAATGGCAGGCTCGCAGAGCCTGCTTCTCCATCTGGACACCCGAAGGAAGCCTTCTGGACAGCCTAACCTTCTTCTCAGAGACAGTGAACGGAGCAGTGAGGAAACGTCCGCAAAGCCTCCACACCCACCTGTTTGCCGAGGGAAGGAAAGTTGCTATCTAAATTATTAAGGAGCCGGACCTGAGCCGAAGGGAGTCATGGAAACTTCATTATTATGCGTGCTGTGTGGCTGTCTTTTGAATATTCTGCTTGCTTGGTTTCTAATTTCCTTTTCCTACGGAAGTCTTTTCTCGCTCATAAATCTTTGCATCTCAATGTTCTGTTCTTTCTTCCTTTGTGTTCTAAACTGGGAGTTCTCACAACCCCTCCAGGGTTAATCTACTCCTCCCAACATTGGTGGCTCTGAGCGGCACTGGGGGCGATTAAGAAGAGTCCTGGAGGGAAGGGAATGGAGGGGGCGTTGAGGAGAGTGAGGTGGGCAGGGAACCCTCCCATCGCACCCTCTGCCTCTCCCAGCTGGCCAAGGAAACACTCTCCAACCGTTCTCCAGAACAAACAAACCAAGTACCACAAGCGTGTTGTGAATCTGACAGCAGGCTGATCACAGAAGCGGGACTTACTACCCGCCCCGCCCCCGCCCCCGCCGAATGGCACGTCGCCCAGAGTCAGCAGCAAGTGCCCTCTAGTGGGAATCAGCGGCACACTACCTGAGAGGCAAATTCTC
Source organism: Pseudorca crassidens (assembly GCF_039906515.1). Lineage (NCBI taxonomy): Eukaryota > Metazoa > Chordata > Mammalia > Artiodactyla > Delphinidae > Pseudorca > Pseudorca crassidens. The sequence goes on along the minus strand of NC_090297.1, from coordinate 106,559,654 downwards.
ACGTCCTCTCTGAAACGGGGACTCAGAAAGCCTTGGCATATGACGCTGATAAATATTTACAAATGGAATGGAATATTTATAAATAGAATATTTCCTGCCATGTCAATAAACAAAGGGTGTCACAGTCACCAATGATTGCCGCCCTCCAACGTGAGCTGGTGAGCCCTGAGGAAACTCAGGGCTGAAAAGAATACCTGCCATCTAGCAGCCATCAGACTGCAGCCACTCCCTACGGTGAGCACGGAGGAAACTCAGGATGTGAAAATACAGGCCCCAGATAATCTAAGGTGCACATCAAAGGAATGATTTCAGTGAGCCCAGATTCTTGCCTCTTCCCCTACACAGAAAAGCACTAAATTCCTTAACTTGAGATAGCTGGTTTTCTTTATATAACAATAATCTTTTGACGGTCCCAATTACCTGCTCTTTGTTGCAAAACTCCTATATATCCTGGCTCTGCTCGGAGCAGTTTCTCAGAGCAATCTGAAACGCTGTCTCTCAGAGCTATCTGAAACGCTGTCTCCCGGGCTGCAGTCCTCATTTTGCCCCAAATAAAACTTAACTCGCAACACTCACGTTGTGTGTATATTTTTTAAAGTCAACAATACAACAAACAAACAAACCCCCCAAAACTGGTGTCTTCATCACTAAAAGCCAGAGAGAAAGGCGTCCTTTGGTATCAAGAGGAATCTCACGTATGAGCAAATGTGTGCCACTCTAATTAGGTCACATTCTCTGGCAGAAGCAGTACGCACGGGAGGGACCAGTGGTGACCCCTGGGTGGGGTGCCAGTGTGGGGTCACTCCACTGGCTCACTCTGGGAATCTGCTCCCCCTTTCCCCTTGCCTTTGAAATGTTTTGAAGCAGACACAGCTGTTTAAACTGGCATCCCTGTTCATCTTTGTGTGCCCAGTGCCTAAGAGTTAAATGCCTGAACGGACTTTAAATTGCTGTAAGCTTGTTAATTGCAAAATAACGAAAATTTTCAGGGAGATCGTGGTTGCGGCTGCATTTCTACCACTCTGCTTTCTTATACAGACATCCCACTCCCCAGAGCTTTGGCCAGATAATCAAAAGAGGGTTGGTGTTAGGCTTAATTTTTTATGTCCTGAGGGTCAACATGGTGTAATGGGAAAATCTTGGGTTTTGGAGTTGGATGCAACTAGATTTCAATAGGAGTTCCTCCACTTACTAGTTGTGGGACCTGTAGAAGTTTTGAAAACTTTCTGCACATCAGTTTCTTCACCTTTAAAATGAAAACATTAGTACCTATTTCAGAATCTATATAGTTCATTTAGCACAATGCAAACTAAACCACGCATAGACCCATATTTAATGACATGGAAATTGTCGTGGTCGGAATGCGGGTTGGAAAAGAATTTCCAGACACAAGGCAGAATGTAAAGAAGACAGAATTTATTAGAGGGAAGGGTCACTGCCAGAATAGCAGGCCAACTTCCTAGTAGTCTGGGAGACTAGTTCCAGTTTGGGCTCAGCTTCCTAGTTGAGCCCGAACATGTGGTACTGATCAGTTTTTATAGCCAGAAAACAAAGGAATGGCCCGAGGTGAAAATTTTGTTTACTGATTGGTCGAGGCACAGATACCTTCCTTCTACAGGGTGGGAGTGGGACAGCCCAGATCCCTTTCCTTATTTGGGACAGGTCCTGTAGCCCAGGTGGGCTCAGGAATTTCATAACCATGCAACCTGGTGGGGAGGGCGATTAAGAGTCCGGCAGTGGTTGTAATGCTTACACTTTTTCAGGCAGGGTTGTCCTTTGTCCTTGGAGCACCACAGAAATTTTATGACTTGTTAAGTAAAAAAAAGAAAGTTATTTGGGAGATTGGGACTGACATATATACACTAATATGTATAAAACAGATAAGAACCTGCTGTATAGCACAGGGAACTCTACCCCACTTCGTTGTACAGTAGAAACCAACACAATGTTGTAAAACAACTATACCCCAATTAAAAAAAAAACGTTATGGAAAGTGTTACAGAATGTCACCATTTTGTAAAATGAAATAACATTTTATTTTGTGCAGTTGTCCCAAGTATTCTGCTGTGTTTGGGTCCACTGCTACCATATATATGTAGCATCATGATAGAAACAGGGGGACCCACCTAGCCCACGGGTCCCCTTCCACTGCTGCAGTCTCTGCCCAGCTGGTTCTTTTTTTTAAGCCTAATTTACTTATTTTTTATTTTATTTTTATTATTATTATTTTTTTGGCCGTGCCGCGTAACATGAAGGATTTTAGTTCCCCAACCAGAGATGGAACCCATGCCCCCTTCAGTGGAAGCGCAGAATCTTAACCACTAGACCTCCAGGGAAGTCGTTTCCCCCACCCCCGCCCGCCCCGCTGGTTCTTTTTAAGGCCCCTCCCTTTGTGATTTATCTCTAATGATTCCACCGGGAGGAATCTCTGCACTGTTACCATCACTACCTCCTCACCTCCTTCCCCACAAAAGCATCCTCTGAAGATTGGCATTCCATGCCTGAGAGCAAAGAATACTGGTGAGCTGATGAGAAGAGCTGCTTTACACTTTTAGGTTTTATACGCATTTTGGGCTAATGAGAATTAATGTAATCTAAATTCACAAATTCATCTAAATTTGTGACAGAGACACTACACTGTCACAAATTACTATTTAACCAGTAATTATCTTGTCTATAAAATCATAGAGAAAATGCACTGAAATGGGAATGCCACTGCCATGTTGTACTCTGTTAATGATAGTGAAAGCTGGTTCAACCCTCTGAAAAACTATCCAACAAGAGCCTTCAATATGGAGTACCCTTTAACCCAGTAATTCTGCGAATCTATCCTAAGAAAATAATTTAGAACACATAAAACCTTTATGCACAAAATGTTTATTATAGCATTACTTATGCTAGTGAAAAACTAGAAAAAACTGGAAACAACAATAATCGTTTAAGAGGTAAGTAAATTATGATACACTCAAAGGTTGGAATAGTTACTTAAGATTGTTATCACCAGTCTCCAAAGGTGGTGGCCAATATGCATGATTTTTGTTTCTTTCTACATAAATATTTACCTATTCTACAAGAAGTGAGAATAGTTTTGAATTTGGAAAAAATAATCTTTATTATCTAAAAAAGATAGAGTTCAGATTAAATCATCTCTAAGGTTGGGTTCTTTGGAAGCAGATGTTGAGATGGAGTTTGGTATAAGATGTTTTAGGGGTATCAGCACTGTAAAGAAAGGGAGAGGAAGAAGGATTAAGCAGAGGAAGACATTAAACTGTAGTAAAGACCTGAGAAAATCTTAGCCACCTCAGTAGGAAGTTAAGAGCAAGCAATGCCCACAAGAGTTTCCCACATTGGGTCAAAATGGCCTGACCTTTATTCTCTCAACCCTCTCAATCACCAAATGCAGGCTGCATGCAGAAGGGCATGACCTCTCTGTTGATCACACTCCCTGCAGGTGGGCAGTAAGTCTTCCTGGAAGAGAGATCTAGGTGGTGTATTTCCATTTATACTACATCCCTCCTAGGTCCAAGTTACTATGCTCCATTTTTATATGCTTATTTATTGAACAAACATATTAATAACAATAATGCAATCTTACATAGCACTTTTATAATGCTTTCACATATGGCATGCTTCCCTAATTTACATTTCTGAACCAAGAAGACTCTGAGGGATGTTTTTTAAAGGCACCCCCTCACAGCTTTTTCATGACAGTTGCTTTCACCTTACTTCAATAAGACCATTTCATCTGTTAGTGCTTCCTCTTCTCAACATATCTCTCTCCCCCTACCAGGAACCCTTTTCCTTTTCCCTGTTGGAGAGCTATTGCTCTAGTACTGGCAAAAGTCCTTTCACTCATTGTGACATCCTACCCCAACCTCTTCTTCAGGTACCTTCCTCTCTTTTACCTACAAACTGACTGCCACCGGCTAAAGTTAGAAAATGACCAATACATTATGCATACATGTTCTAATGACTAATGATAAAGCACTGTTCTTCCAAATACACTCACATTTCAAACACGATCACCAGATATCACACCAAAAGCACAGGCAACAAAAGAAAAAAATTAGACTTCAAAATTTATAACTTTTGTGTATCAAAGGACACTATCAACAAAGTGAAAACAATAACCCACAGAATGGGAGGAAATATTTGCAAAGCATATACCTGATAGGCGACTGATATCCAAAATATATAAAGAACTCCTACAAGTCAACAACAAAAAACAAACAGCTCAATTCAAAAATGAGCTTTTTGCTTTTGGTTTTGGTTTTGTTAGTTTAGTTTTTATTGTTTGTTTTCCTTTTTAGGTTCATTTATTTGTTTGGTTGCTCTCTTCTTTTTTGTTTTCTATTTTTTGTGTATGTGTGTTTCTTTGTGTGTTTTTGTCTGTTTGGCTTTGCTTTTACCATGCGTCTTGGGGGTTTGTTTGTTCATTTTCTTTCTTTCTTTCTTTTTTCTTTTCTTCCATGCTGTGTGGCTTGCAAGGTCTTGGTGCTCTGGCCACGGGTCAGGCCTCAGCCTCTGAGGTGGGAGAGCTGAGTCCAGGATGTTGGACTGCCAGAGAACTCCTAGTCCCAGGGAATATTAATCAGCAAGAGCTCTCCCAGAGGTCTCCATCTCAACACCAAGATCTGGCTCCACCCAATGGCCAGCAGGCTCCAGTGCTGGATGCCTCATGCCAAACAACTACAAGACAGGAACACAACCCCACCCATTAGCAGACAGCCTGCCTAAAGTCATACTAAGCTCACAGACACCCCAAAACACACCACCCACCAGAACTCAGGCACCAGTGCCCCCTACCAGGAAGCCTACACAAGCCACTGGAACAACCACACCCACGGGGGTCAGTCACCAGAGACCCTGCAGCCTGCAGAAAGGAAACCTCAAACACAGTAAGTTAAACAAAATGAGAAGACAGAGAAATATGCTACAGATGAAGGAGCAAGGTAAACACCCACAAGAGCAAACAAATGAAGAGGAAATAGGCAATCTACCTAAAAAAGAATTCAGAGTGATGATAGTAAAGATGATCCAAAATCTCAGAAACAAGCAGCCGCCTAGCACAGGGAGATCATCTCGGTGCTTTGTGACCACCTAGAGGGGTGGGGTAGGGAGGGTGGGAGGGAGACGCAAGAGCGAGGAGATATGGGGACATATGTATATGTATAGCTGAGTCACTTTGTTATACAGCAGAAACTAACACACCATTGTAAAGCAATTATACTCCAATAAAGATGTTAAAACAAACAAACACACACAAAAAATCTTGGAAACAGAATGGAGAAAATACGAGAAACATTTAACAAGGATCTAGAAGAACTAAAGAACAAACAAGCAGTGATGAACAACACAATAACTGAAATTAAAAATACTCTAGAAGGAATCAATAGCAGAATAACTGAGGCAGAAGAATGGATAAGTGACCTGGAAGATAGAATGGTGGAAATAACTGCCACAGAGCAGAATAAAGAAAAAAGAAAGAAAAGAATTGAGGACAGTCTCAGAGACCTGTGGGACAACATTAAACACACCAACATTCAAATTATAGGGGTCCCAGAAAAAGAAGAGAAGGAGAAAGGGTCTGAGAAAATATTTGAAGAGATTATAGTTGAAAACTTCCCTCACATGGGAAAGGAAATAGTCAATCAAGTCCAAGAAATGCAGAGTGTCCCATACAGGGTAAACCCAAGGCGGAACACACCGAGACACATATTATTCAAACTATCAAAAATTAAATACAAAGAAAAAGCAGCAAGGGAAAATCAACAAATAACTTACAAGGGAATCTCCATAAGGTTATCAGCTGATTTTTCAGCAGAAACCCTGCAGGCCAGAAGGGAATGGCAGGATATATTTAAAATAATGAAAGGGAAAAAGCTACAACCAAGATTACTCTACCCAGCAAGCATCTCATTCAGATTCAACGGAGAAATCAAAAACTTTACAGACAAGCAAAAGCTAAGAGAATTCAGCACCACCAAACCAGCTCTACAACAAATGCTAAAGGAACTTCTCTTAGTGGGAAACACAAGAGAAGGAAAAGACCTACAAAAACAAACCCAACACAATTAAGAAAATGGTAATAGGAACATATATATCTATAATTACTTAAATGTGAATGGATTAAATGCTCCAACCAAAAGACACAGACTGGCTGAATGGATACAAAAACAAGACCCATATATATGTTGTTTACAAGAGACCCACTTCAGACCTAAGGACACATACAGACAAAGTGAGGGGATGGAAAAAGATATTCCATGCAAATGGAAATCAAAGGAAAGCTGGAGTAGCAATATTCATATTAGATAAAATAGACTTCAAAATAAAGACTGTTACAAGTGACAAGGAAGGACACTACATAATGATCAAGGGATCAATCCAAGAAGAAGATATATATATATGCACCCAACATAGGAGTACCTCAATACATAAGCCAAATACTAACAGCCATAAAAGGGGAAATCGACAGTAACACAATAGTGGCGGACTTTAACACCTCACTAACACCAATGGACAGATCATCCAGACAGGAAATTAATAAGGAAACACAAGCTTTAAATGACACAATAGACCAGATAGATTTAACTGATATTTATAGGACATTCCATCTGAAGCAGCAGAATACTTTCTTCCCAAGTGCACGCGGAACATTCTCCAGGATAGATCACACATTGGATCACAAATCAAGCCTTGGTAAATTTAAGAAAATTGAAATCATATCAAGCATCTTTCTCAACCACACTGTTATGAGATTAGAAATCAATTATAGGAAAAAAGCTGTTAAAAAAAAACACACATGGAGGCTAAACAATATGCTACTGAATAACCAAGAGATCACTGAAGAAATCAAAGAGAAAATCAAAAAATACCTAGAGACCAAAGACAACGAAAACACGATGATCCAAAACCTATGGGACACAGCAAAAGCAGTTCTAAGAAGGAAGTTTATAGCAGTTCAATCTCACTCAAGAAACAAGAAAAATCTCAAATAAACAATCTAACCTTCCACCTAAAAGAACCAGAGAAAGAAAAACAAACAAACAGAAAAAAACCCCAAAGTTAGTGGAAGGAAAGAAATCATAAAGATCAGAGCAGAAATAAATGAAATAGAAACAAAGAAAACAATAGCAAAGATCAATAAAACTAAAGGCTGGTTCTTTGAGAAGAGAAACAAAATTGATAAAACTTTAGCCAGACTCATCAAGAAGAAGAGGGAGAGGACTCAAATCAATAAAATTAGAAATGAAAAAGGAGACGTTACAATGGACACTGCAGAAATGCAAAGATCATAAGAGACTACTACAAGCAACTCTATGCCAATAAAATGGACAACCTGGAAGAAATGGACAAATTCTTAGAAAGGTATAACCTTCCAAGACTGAACCAGGAAGAAATAGAAAATATGAACAGACCAATCACAAGTAATGAAATTGAAACTGTGATTAAAAATCTTCCAACAAACAAAAGTCCAGGACCAGATGGCTTCACAGGTGAATTCTATCAAACATTTAGAGAATAGCTAACACCCATCCTTCTCAAACTCTTCCAAAAAATTGCAGAGGAAGGAACACTCCCAAACTCATTTTATGAGGCCACCATCACCCTGATACCAAAACCAGACAAAGATACTACAAAAAAAAGAAAATTACAGACCAATATCACTGATGAATATAGATGCAAAAATGCTCAACAAAATACTAGCAAACAGAATCCAACAGCACATTAAAAGGATCATACACCATGATCAAGTGGGATTTATCCCAGGGATGAAAGGATTCTTCAATATACGCAAATCAATCAATGTGATACACCATATTAACAAACTGAAGAATAAAAACCATATGATCATCTCAATAGATGCAGCAAAAGCTTTTGACAAAATTCAGCACCCATTTATGATAAAAACTCTCCAGAAAGTGGGCATAGAGGGAACCTACCTCAACATAATAAAGGCCATATACGACAAGCCCACAGCAAACATCATTCTCACTGGTGAAAAACTGAAAGCATTTCCTCTAAGATCAGGAACAAGACAAGGATGTCCACTCTCACCACTATTATTCAACATAGTTTTGGAAGTCTTAGCCACGGCAATTAGAGAAGAAAAAGAAATAAAAGGAATACAAATTGGAAAAGAAGAAGTAAAACTGTCACTGTTTGCAGATGACATGATACTATACATAGAGAATCCTAAAAATGCCACCAGAAGACTACTAGAGCTAATCAATGAATTTGGTAAAGTTGCAGGATACAAAATTAATGCACAGAAATCTCTTCCATTCCTATACACTAATGATGAAAAATCTGAAAGAGAAATTAAGGAAACATTCCCACTTACCATTGCAACAAAAAGAATAAAATACCTAGGAATAAACCTGCCTAGGGAGACAAAAGACCTGTATGCAGAAAACTATAAGACACTGATGAAAGAAATTAAAGATGATACCAACAGATGGAGAGATATACCATGTTCTTGGATTGGAAGAATCAATATTGTGAAAATGACTGTACTACCCAAAGCAATCTACAGATTCAATGCAATCCCTATCAAATTACCTATGTCACTTTTTACAGAACTAGAACAAAATATCTTAAAATGTGTATGGAGACACAAAAGACCCCGAATAGGTCTTCCCTGGTGGCACAGTGGTTGAGAGTCCGCCTGCTGATGCAGGGGACACGGGTTCATGCCCCAGTCCAGGAAGTTCCCACATGCTGCGGAGCGTCTGGGCCCGTGAGCCATGGCCGCTGAGCTTGCGCATCTGTGCTCCGCAACGGGAGAGGCCACAACAGTGAGAGGCCCACATACCGCAAAAAAAAAAAAAAAAAAAAAAAAAGACCCCGAATAGACAAATCAGTCTTGAGGGAAAAAAACAAAGCTGGAGGAATCAGACTCCCTGACTTCAGACTATACTACAAAGCTATAGTAATTAAGACAATATGGTACTGGCACAAAAACAGCAAGATAGACCAATGGAACAAGATAGAAAGTCCAGAGATAAACCCACACACCTACGGTCAACTAATCTATGACAAAGGAGGCAAGGATATACAATGGAGAAAGGACAGTCTCTTCAATAAGTGGTGCTGGGAAAACTGGACAGCTACATGTAAAAGAATGCAATTAGAACACTCCCTAACACCATACAGAAAAATAAACTCAAAATGGATTCGAGACCTAAATGTAAGACCAGACACTATAAAACTCTTAGAGGAAAACATAGCAAGAACACTCTTTGACATAAATCAGAGCAAGATCTTTTTTGATAAACTTCCTAGAGTAATGGAAATAAAAACAAAAATAAACAAATGGAACCTAATGAAACTTAAAAGCTTTTGCACAGCAAAGGAAACCATAAACAAGACCAAAAGACAACCCTCAGAATGGGACAAAATATTTGCAAACAAATCAACGGACAAAGGATTAATCTCCAAAATATATAAACAGCTCATGCAGTTCAATATTAAAGAAACAAAAACCCAATCCAAAAATGGGCAGAAGACCTAAATAGACATTTCTCCAAAGAGGACATACAGATGGCCAAGATGCACATGAAAAGCTGCTCAACATCACTAATTATTAGAGAAATGCAAATCAAAACTACAATGAGGTATCACCTCACACCAGTTAGAATGGCCATCATCAGAAAATCTACAAACAACAAATGCTGGAGAGGGTGTGGAGAAAAGAGAACGCTCCTGCACTGTTGGTGGGAATGTAAATTGATACAGCCACTATGGAGAACAGTATGGAGGTTCCTTAAAAAACTAAAAATAGAATTACCATATGATCCAGCAATCCCACTACTGGGCATATACCCAGAGAAAACCATAATTCAAAAAGACACATGCACCCCAATGTTCATTGCAGCACTATTTACAATAGCCAGGTCATGGAAGCAACCTAAATGCCCATCAACAGACGAATGGATAAAGAAGATGTGGCACATATATACAATGGAATATTACTCAGCCATAAAAAGGAACGAAATTGGGTCATCTGTTGAGACGTGGATGGATCTAGAGACTGTCATACAGAGTGAAATAAGCCAGAAAGAGAAAAACAAATATTGTATATTAACGCATGTATGTGGAACCTAGAAAAATGGTACAGATGAACCGGTTTGCAGGGCAGAAGTTGAGACACAGATGTAGAGAACAAACGTATGGACACCAAGGTGGGGAAAGCCGCGGGGATGTGGGGATGGTGGTGTGATGAGTTGGGCGATAGGGATTGACATGTATACACTGATGTGTATAAAACTGATGATTAATAAGAACCTGCTGTATAAAAAAAATAAAATTAAAAAAAGAAAAAACAAATATATATTAACACATATATGTGGAATCTAGAAAAATGGTATAGATGAACTTGTTTGCAAGGCTGAAATAGAGACACAGACGTAGAGAACAAATGTATCGATACCAAAGGAGGGAAAAGTGGGATGAATTTGCAGATTGGGATTGACGTATATACGCTAATATATATAAAATAGATAGCTAATGAGAACGTGCTGTATAGCACAGGGAACTCTAGTTAGTGCTCTGCGGTGACCTAAATGTGAAGGAAATCCAAAAAAGAGGGGATATATGTATACATACAGCTGATTCACTTTGCTGTACAGCAGAAACTAACACAACATTGTAAAACAACTGTACCTGAATAAAAGTTAAAAAAAAAACAAAACAAAAGAAAAAAACAAAATGAGCCTTTTGACTTAAATACAAATTTCTCCAAAGAAGATATACAAATGGCCAACAGCATATGATAATCACCATCATTGGGGAAATGCAAACCCAAACCACAGTGAGATTCCTCTTCACCTCATTAGGATGGCTATTATAAAAAAACAAAAAGAAAACAGAAAATAAGTGTTGACAAGGATTTGGAGGAATTGCTACTCTTCTGCATTCCTGGTGGGAATGTAAAATTGTGCAGCTGCGATGGGAAATATTATGGTGATTTCTCAAAATATTAAATACATAATTACCATATGATTTAGCAATTCACTTCTGGATGTCCCCCCAAAAGAACTGAAAGAAGGGATTCACATAGATATTTGCACACCCATGTTCATAGCAGTACTGTTCACAATAGCCCCCAAAATGGAAATAACACAAATGTCTATCAATGGATGAAGTGGTATATACATACAGTGGAATATTATTCACCCTTAAAAAGGAAGGAAATTCTGATATGTGCTACAACATGGATTAACCTTGAAGACATCATGCTAGGAGAAATAAGCCAGACGCTGAAGACCACATATTGTATGACTCCATTTATATGAAACGTCTAGAAATGGCAAATCCATAAAGACAGAAAGTAGATAAGTGGTTGCCAGGGGCTGGCGGAGGGGGAATGGAGAAAGACTGCTCAGGAGTATGAGGTTTCTTTTTTTTTTTTTTTTGCGGTACGCAGGCCTCCCACTGCCGCGGCCTCTCCCGTTGTGGAGCACAGGCTCTGGACGCGCAGGCCCAGCGGCCATGGCTCACGGGCCCAGCCGCCCCGTGGCATGCGGGATCCTCCCAAACCGGGGCACGAACCCACGTCCCCTGCATCGGCAGGCGGACCCTCAACCACTGCGCCACCAGGGAAGCCCATGAGGTTTCTTTTGAGGGTGATGAATGTTTTGGAATTACAAGGTGGTGATGGTTGCACAACCTTGTGAACATACTAGAAATCACTGAATTGTATACTTTAAAAGCATGAACTTCATGATAAGTAAATTATAGCTCAGTTTTTTAAAAAATTCAAGTAGTTCCAACTTCATGAAGACTTCCCTGAGCATCCTGGTTAGTTAACCACTCCCTCCTATGCACAACCTTTAGATCACACCTTTATTGTAGACTTATGTAACTTTTTGTAATATACCATCTCTTCTGCTGATTATGAGTGCTTCTAGACAGGACTTTGTCTTGTCTGTGCCTGTATCCTCAACTGGCCACAGTGCTTAAAACTCAGGACGGTAGATAGAGGTTGAATTGGAAAGATTGTCTACTTTCCAAGACTTTACCATACACAGCAATATTGAGCGATTCATTTCTTGGCTATAACAAATATTATTTACATACTGTGTGTAAGACTTTAGTGATATAAAAACAAAGATGCATAGTGTCTACCTTAGAGGAACTTAACAAATTTTTGGTGGAAATAATTGTACTTAAGTAAGTACAATACAAGGCAGAAAATAAGTACCATGTGAATGGCATAATGATCCACACCTAAGAGTTTGGCAAAGTAGAAAATTACTACCTTGGGGCTGATCAGTAAGATTTTGTGGAGGTAGAGGCATGAAAGTGATCTTTAGGAATGTAGCAAGATGTTAAAATAAAAGCTTCAGTTGAGGCACATCCCAGAGCTATGTGTTGGACCAAAACATAGATGGTAAAAAGGGGAGAAGGGAGAGGCAGGTAACTCTCAAATGGTCACCAACATTTATGGCATAAAGGGATGCGATAGGAAGCTTTTTGAAATGGATTTCTTTGGAAAGAACTACTGTGTATGAAGAATTCTACCCTCCTCACTAAGGGTGAATGAGGAGGAGAAGGGATATCCGCTCCTTATCTCAAACCAAAGGACAGGACTTTGAGGGAACCATCTGCGGAGCTTAATGTGTGTCTCCTACAGTTTGAGGGACACAGGTCTGCTGACTGGATCACACTGGAGAAATCAAAATGTCGAGGGCTGAGGTGTGGGGAGGTAGCTACACTCCTAGAGTCTGTCTGGGTGAATGGTGTTTCCTATGGACCAAATGAGATCCCTGAGGGAAAGGGAATTGACATGGTTATGCTTAGCCCCTGGTCGAAATGGCCTCCTGCAGGGGTGAAAGCTAGAAATGAACTGCTGCTGGACGTGTAGATTCTGCAGAAGTGGGGAAAGGGAAGGTCTCTGAGGAACCCATGAAAAGTCCCTCAAGAGGGAAACTGGCTTCAAACATCTGCAAGGTCCAGAGAGCACCAGCTAGATCACTTCCACAGCATCGATCAACCAAGAATTCTATGAATCCACGAATTCCCCTCCCCAGGCTCCAGACCCTGAAAGGGCCAAAAACAAGTTTGTAAGATGGGAGAAGAGAAGAAGGAGCATGAGAGGAGGAAAGAGAGAAGCCAAGAGCCCCTCTCCCCCCGATCTTCAAATTTCAGACTTCTAGCCTGCAGCCAGCTGAAGCTGGAGGAGAGGACACACTTCAACTGTAAGTTGAAGTTACAACAATTCTCATCTCGGACTCCCATTTAAATGCCTGGTTGACATTTTGTGCCCTAAAAAGTGACAGCACTGTTATTACCTCTGAGGGACAACCTTTGTCTTTTCTAAATGTAAGAGAGAAATAGCCCCTTGGTGCAGACTTAAAAAGATAGTGCGAGACAAAAATGAATTTGCTTTAAGATTCCATTCTACCAGTTGTGCTCGTCCCATGTAACCTTTATAGGTAAAAATTGAAGAAGGAGCCTCCAGCAAAGGAATAGAGGTGACTGGATCCAAGCTCTACTTGGAAAAGGAAACACAGATAAACATACCCATCCCCGGGATGGGGATGCAGGAGGACGGCTGGGACTGTAGACAAGGGGCTGACAGGAAGGGCCTCCAGCACCAAGCTAAACAGTCATTTAAATACTGGATAAAATTTCAGGAGGTTTTGGTACTTATTTCACATATTAAGTACCCGAGATCAGGAAAACTAAGTATTTATTACATTTCAAATATAAAAATTCATAAGCATAAATGCAAATATACTGAAATATATTAACCATATCACTTTAATATAAAAATAAAATATTGCTTGAAGGAAATTCTACATAAAATAGTTTAATTAGGGTTTAAAATGAAGTAAAATTACAATTGTTTTTAAAGTGATATTAGCCTATCAACGATATCATCAAGCTGTGAAAAACTTTCCAGTTGCTAAAAAATTCTGAATGTATGCTGGTTAAGGGAATGATAAGGAGATAGTTATAAGACGTTCTTAAATATCAGTATTTTCTCTAGTCCCTTATCTTCAAACAACCCTATCTCTTGGTTAATAAATTTGAGGAGATTTTTTTGGGGGGGTCAATATTTTCTTTCTTTGCAGGGACAATATTTGTTTGTAACAAGCTGTTTTTGTCTGTTTGCTTCAAAGAAAGTATTTCTCACTTGTCTTCATCTTCCTGTCTCATCTTACATAAATGGAGATTCTAATGTGGACACCATATTAATACCAATAGTGTTCTGTTCCTATTCCATTTGTTGGAAATCTTTGTGATAGATAAGAACTATTCTTGCATTAGAAGCTTTGCTTTGGTGGTTGTTATTTTCTTCTTTTGCTTAAGGATTATGGAAGTATAGAAGATGGCTTTCTAAACAAGCGCACTTATATCTGATTCAAGATTTTAATGAAGCATGTCTCTGTGTATCAAGACATAAATGATTCAGACTTTTTAAACTCCAAAATAACCGTATCACACCAATAGAAATGCCAGTATTCCAGGACTTTAAAACAGCATGGAAGACCAGAGTGGTGGACCATCAAACACTGATATTGTAAATCATTCTTCCATGGGCAATGTGGAGCCAATAGAGACATTTAAACAAGGAAATGATAAAGATGTATAGACACAGATGTGACCGGTAAGAGTTGTATAGAGTATTAAGCCCACCTTCTTCTGCCAAAAGGTCAGCAACTTCAGCTTGAGTCACTGACATCACATAGGAAGGTGATTAATGAGGGGAAAAAAGCTGGGAGAGAGGCATGCAAACATCTGTTGTTTCCCCCTCATCATCCAGTCACACTTTTCTGGTAAAAACAATTCCGAGTCTCCTTTGAAGAACTACCTGTACCCTTTTTGCTCATGTGGGTGGGTTTGACTTCCTCTTCAACTCCAGAGATGGTTGGAAATGATTTCTTATAACTTAAAAAACACGTCTCATCTTGCAAATGACCGAGGCCCAGGACTTGTTTATATGGGGGGAAATCTTTGTTTCTAGATATACTGAGTGGTAAAGAGATAGAACTGCTATAGCCATTATGTGACCCAGGGAGGAGCTAGGAGTCACCAGATAAAGTTTCACGGAAAACGCAAAAGAGTGAGAGATGGAGCTGAAGGCTTCAAAAGAACCAGAAACCATTATTATCTGAGCTTCTACCCAGCTAAGCCTTCTGAAGTTTTCAATTACATGGGCTAATTAATTCTTTTTCTTTTTTCATATTAAGCCAGCTTGAGTCAGTTTTCTGCCATTTGCAACAAAGTTCTAAATGATATTCAGGAAAAAAAAAAAAAGCCATCAATCAGGACTGAGGTGATGGTAGGAAGAAAGACTTACGGGTGAGAAGTCATGAAGGAAAAACAGTTTCAATCTCCCATGCTACCATGTTGCATGGTATCATCCATGCAAAATGTCACACAAATTACTACCCCTTCCCCAATGAGTTGAGCAGTGTAATATCTGTGGCTCATAGTGTAGGCTCAGATGTCAGACAGACATGGGTCCACATTCAGACTACCTAGACTCTGCCCTTAAGATCTGTGCATCCTTGGACAAGTTACTTAACTTCTGTTCTCTAACCTCAGTTTCTTTCTCTATGAAATGGTGATAGGACCTTCCACTTAAGTTACTAGGAGGATTAAATGACACACTGCATGAGAAAGATTTAGCATAACGCTAGGTATAATGTTATTGATAGTTTCTCTTTTCCAAGCTTGCTGGAGATTATCACTTATAATGTTATTGATAGTCTCTCTTTTCCAAGCTTGCTGGAGATTATCACCAGGGAAAAATTTTGTTGGAAGTGAAACTACCAATGTTACCTGCCTCCATGTTTATCTTCCCTCCTTTCCCATCTTAATGGAAAGAGGTGACCCTTAATGAAAGAGGATTTCAGGCTCTCTCTGCCTAAGGCTGATCTTAGTTGGAGAGGTGACACATCTCCTGTCCAAGACTGATCCTTCCTCCTTTCTTCTTTATCACAACTCCCATTTCCTTAGCGATTTTGTCCCATCAATGATACCTTTTTGTGTTAATTGTCCCCCCCCCCCGCCCTCGCAGCTGGCAATTTTCTCCCATTTTGTAAAAAACTCTCCCAGAATAAAATAATCCCCTCCTATCAGTAGTTCTCGAAGTGTGATCTGAAGAACTCCTATATCAGAATCACCTGGGGACCAGTTAAGCCTCTGGTTACCTCGCCATCACCCTCTCTCCCATGTATGCTGTGGCTATTTCACTTTCCCATGTTCCTCAAATCTTCAAGAAGTACCAAACCTAACCCCCCACCCCACTGATTCTGCAGAAAAAAAGAAACTATCCCCCCGCAAACCCCTCTAATTCCCACACTATAAATGTAACTCCACTTATGCCTGTTCTTTCTTCTTTCCCACCTGTCAACATTGACAATATGTACCTTCTCCTTCTGAGGCTAATGACTTTTACATTTATTTCTTATCTTTTCCTACCCTCTTAAGCACTTCACTCGATTATCCTGTCTCTTGTATTTTCAGCCTCTCCCTATCTATAGCCTTCTATCAACATTTAAACATACATAGAAACTTATCCCATCTTCAAAAGGCAGTTCTTCCTTAACTTCCTGAATCAAACACGTCCCGATACTGTATTTGTTCACCTCCTCTTCTCAGCTAAACTTCTTGAAGATGTCTACACTTACTTCCCACTCACTACCCACTTCTATTTAATTTTCACCCCACTATTTCATTGGAACCGCTCTCACTTTAGTGACCAAAGAATATTTTGTCAAATCCAGGAGACACTTGGTCCGTCCATCACTTGATTTCTCAGTTCCATTTGACACTGCTGTCCATTCCCTTCTTCTTCGAACCTTTCTTCTCTTGGCTTCCTTGATACCTAAGTCTTTTCTATCTCTGCCACTCCTTATCATTCTCCTTCTCAGGCCTCTCTTTCTCTGCCCTTCCCTTAAATGGTGGTGTCCCTACATTACTGAGCAAGGGCTCGCTGCCTGATGTGCATAGAAGCCAGTACTATGGCACTGATTTTTGAGAAAAGAAAGAGCTTTATCACAAGGTCGACTGACAAAGAGACAGGAGGCAAGGTTTTCAAACCTGTCTCCTCAAGCCGGAGTCTGGGGTGAAATTTAAGGGGTTAGTGGAATTTGAAACCTGGATGGTGATTGGTTTGTTTTGAATTAGTCCATATGAACTACTCAAGCTGCTGGAAGTCAGCTTTTCCTTATTGAAGGACTTCTCACTTTGTAAAGGGCTCTGGTGGCAAGATTTCTATTCTTTGAGTTCTGTAGACTGAAGATTCTTGGTTCCAAGGTCATCCTGGAGACACAGGTTCCTGTCTTGCACAGGCACAGTGCTATCTCTGTAAAATAACTCCAGCTTTGATTAATCAACAACCTGTTTTAAGGAAGTTAAACCAGTTTAAGCCGGTGCTATTTCAGTTTGATTAATCAACAACCTATTTAAAGAGACAAAAACAGTTGAAGCTGGTCGATGTTTTACGTACTATTTAAATTCCCCCCTTTTTCTTTGTACATTCCTCAGTCTTTTTTTTTTGGTACGCGGGCCTCTCACTGTCGTGGCCTCTCCCGTAGCGGAGCACAGGCTCCGGACGCACAGGCTCAGCGGCCATGGCTCACGGGCCCAGCCGCTCTGCGGCATGTGGGATCTTCCTGGACCGGGGCACGAACCTGTGTCCCCTGCATCGGCAGGCGGACTCTCAACCACTGCGCCACCAGGGAAGCCCCATTCCTCAGTCCTGAGGCAAATAGGGCAATGACCATTCTAGCTGTTCCTGCTGATTGGGGGTGTGAATTTTTATAACAGGAAGGAAATTGTTTTGCATTTAATTATAAATATTTGCAAATTCTAGCTTGAACTCTTGTCTTGAGCAATCATCATGTGAGTGGGGGAGGCCTTTTTAAATATACATGATAGACAGTAAGTACAAAATCTGATGAGTGAAAGGATTAACCCTGAGATACACAGAACTATGACTCCTAACTTTAACAGTCCTTCAAAAACAGACCTTACTCCTTTGGGAATCCATGTTATAGTATCTAATTCTTCTACAATTTGAGCTACTCATGCTACATGATCATTTTCAAAACTGCAATAATACTTTGTCTTAAGGAAGGGTTTCCCACATAACATTTCATAAGGCCTCATTTGGAGCTTCCCTCCAGGGGCTACTTTCACCCTAAGCAGGGCAACTGGTAAGACCTTATCCCAAGTTAAGTTGGTTTCTTGACATATTTTGGTGATTGTCTCTTTTAAGGTAGGATTCCTCTTTTCAGTCTTTCCCGTAGACTGAGATCTCCATGAAGCATGTAACTTTCACTATATTCCGAGGGTCTGAGACACCCCTTGAGTTATCTTGGCTATGAAATCTCCTCCACTGCCACTTTGAATAGAAAGAGGCAACCCAAAAGGAGGGATGATTTCTCTTAGTAGGCCTCTGTTACCTCAGAAGCTTTCTCTGTTCAGCACAGAAATGCTTCGACCCATCCTGTGAAGGTGTCCACAAATACGAGCAGATGTCTATTATTTCCCATGGTTCTTGGCGTAACAGTAAAGTCTACTTACCAATCATCTCCTGCTTTTGTCCCTCAGGTTTGCACCCCTTTCATTATCGGGCGTGGCCTGGTTTTAGGATTGTTTCTGATGCAGATCAGGCAATTTTTTATTACTTTTTGGATGGTCCTTTGAATTTGCGAACCAACAATAAACGTTTGTAGCCAATGATAGGTTGCATTCCTCCCATAATGGGCTCCTTGATGTAGATGAGTAATAATTCTTTCCATTAAATGCTCAGGTGTAAGCACTAGTCCCTATTCATTATAAATCCAGCCTTATTTGGTTGTTTGGTACCGAATACCATCTAAGTCTTCCGAGAGTCATCGTGAAATCCCCATTAGTCTGCTCTCTCTAGATCCATTTCCATTTCTGACTGCCTGTTTTAGAGCCCGGTCAGCCAAATTATTTCATTTAGCTATATAACTATCAGTCTTTTGGTGGCCTGGGCAATGTGCTATGGCTACTTCTTTCAGCATTATAACAGAGTCTAATATGGCCAGTATCTCCTCTCCGTGTTTCTTTTCTTCCTGATATTAGTAGACCTCTCTTTCCATATGGCCCCATGGGCATGCACTACAGAGAAGGCATACTTAGAATCAGTATAAATGGTAACCTGGGGGACTTCCCTTATGTTCCAGTGGTTAAGACTCTGTGCTTCCACTGCAGGGGGCATGGGTTCAATCCCTGGTCAGGGAACTAAGATCCCACATGCAACATGGTGTGGCCAAAAAAAAAAAAAAAAAAAAAAAGCAAAAACACTATTAAAAATAAATAAATAAATGGTTACCTTTTCCTTAGCTCCAAGGTGCAGGGCTCTCATGAGGGCTATGAGCTCTGCCTTTTGGGCAGATGTACCTGGAGGAGGGCTTCTGCTTCTAGGACTTCCTGATGAGTTACTATTGCATACCCAGCCTTTCGAAGTCCCCCGTCCGTGAAGTTGCTCCCATCCATAAACATTTCCACGTCTGGCTTTTCTAAAGGCTGAACAGTCAGATCAGGTCTGCTAGAATAGACTTCTTCAATTTTTTTATGGTATGGAATATCTTATGGCATTCCGGAGTGCAGCCTAATGGTTCATTGTCATTTCCTCTAAGTGCCTCATATAGGAGTTTGGCCATGTGTCCAAAGTTAGGAATCCAAATATGACAAAACCCAGCCATTCCTAAGAATCCTTGCAATTGCCTTCCGGTGGTGGGTACAACCACCCTAGCTAATGCTTCCCTTCGATCCGGCAGTCAGTTTCTTTGTCCTTTTGATAACTCAAATCCTAGATATTTTACAGTTGGTTAAGAAATTTGCACTTTTCCCTTGGACTTTATATCCCTGGTCTGCCAAAAATTTTAAGTGAGGATTGTATTTTGGTCTGAAGCTTCCTTAGTTTTACTAGCATCCACATATTGAAGGAACATTCCCTCATTTAATTGGAGGTCCCTTAAATCCTTGGCTAAGGTGGGAGCGTTCTTAAATCCTTGCGGGAGTGCCATCCAACAATATTGTTGTCTTCTATTAGTCTCTGGATCATCCCATGCAGAGGCAAACAGTTCCTGGGACTCGGGACTTAGGGATATGCAATAATAGGCATCTTTTACATCCAGAATTGTAAACCAGCAAAGGTCTCCAGATAAAGCTGCCTAAGGATTTGGCACACTGAATGTATCCTCTACAATTTGGTTAATGGCTCCCAAATCCTGCACAAAATGATAATCTTTTGTCCCGGGTTTTCATACCGGCAGGATTGAAGTGTTATATGGGGAATGACAAGGTCAGATTAATTGGGATTTAAGACAGGTGGTTAGCAGAGGCTTTATACCTCCTTTCGCATACCTCTTTAAAGGGCACTGCTTTAAATTTAGAGCCTTGGTGTCTCGACAGAGTTCTGCTACTATTGGGTCAGCCCAAATGTATGCTCTTACCTTTTGTAGAATTTCTTCAGGGACTTCTGGTTGAGGCTCGTCTCCCAGTTGTAATAGTGCAGCTTGGAGGGTGCAGGCTTACTTTTTCTGCTGAGAAAGTCATTTAATTTTGTTAGTAGACCTTGCCTCAACAAGGGAGTAGGGCATTCAGGCACATATGGAAAGCTGTGCTTTAAATATGCTTTTTTCCAATTATACAGATCAGAGATAGAAAAGGAGGAGGGCACATATACAGATCCCCTGGGTTGACCTTGGTCATTTAGACCTGTGGGAACTTGTCTCCATGGATATTGCCCTGCCTGAAGCAGAGTACCCCCTGGGTCAAACTGAGTACCCTCGCGGGTATGGGGAGGGGAGACCCTGTTGATTATCTGGTAAGGAAGGGTACAGGGCTGGGGCCAGACCTGGGGCTCTAGGAGGATTGCTGATGGAAGCCTTGGCACCACTCGGAGGGATTTCCCCCTTCATAAGGCGGGGGAATGGCGGGAGGCACCAAAGGAGGAGACAAATGTAGTTAAGTTGAGATCATCACTGGCTCTGACTCAGGGAAAACAGGTTTTTTCTGAGGGCCTTCCTCTGAACCATAACTTTACATATCTTCTGCAAATTCTTATTCTGATATAGAGACTCAGGTTTCGCTGCTGAGAACTGTTCAGCAGTTTTAACTGCTGAACAAAATAACTTAGAAAAAGCAGTCGAGGTCAAACGTCGTGAGCCCACTACCTGTGCTTGCCTACTCCTGAAGAAAGTTGATAACCACAGTGCAAGGCAGAGCTGATGGTAGGACAGCCAAGGGTTCTCCATCTGGGAGTTCCTTCTCTGAAGAAAAACAAGCCCTTCATGAAGTCTGAGTTTTGTAGCTGGCTGACCAGATTTCCTTCACTATATTGCTCAAAATAGTATGTGACACACACACACACACACACACATACACACACACTTAAAAGCAGTTCAATGCTAGCTCCTTGATAGCTTGGCTCATACAAAAGAGGGTTAAAATTCTCAATGAAGACAAACTAAAATGTGTCTAATTGTAAAAGACTCCTCCCTTGTAAGAAACGGATAAAGCTGATTTTGTGCCATTTCTCCTCTCTTTTGCAAACCAAGTCTAATTGTAAAATAGTCCTACAATTAGAAGACCCATTCTTGGGCCCTTTTCCCCTGACC
Source organism: Pseudorca crassidens (assembly GCF_039906515.1). Classification (NCBI taxonomy): domain Eukaryota; kingdom Metazoa; phylum Chordata; class Mammalia; order Artiodactyla; family Delphinidae; genus Pseudorca; species Pseudorca crassidens. The sequence goes on along the minus strand of NC_090297.1, from coordinate 106,538,034 downwards.
CCAGTTGATACTGGGCCAGGCAGTGGTACAAAAGAAAATCATTTTCTTCTTTTTCATAACTCCAGTATACCATATACAGTAGGAAGTCAAATAGAACACCAAGAACATAATACATTAAAAATTACAGAATAAAAGCACATCACTAAAAGAACCATATTGTTATCAGAAAGGACAGGTACAAACAGAACAAAGCACAAACTTACTGATAGAGATCTATACCCAGATGACTCTAGTTATTATCTGCATTAGAAACATTATCTCCATCTTCAAAATACTTCAATCTTCTCAGGCCATTCTCTAGATGTATTTAAGAGCTATTTTCTCAAAAATGTTCTTGTCAAGTTTTGCTTGTGTTTTGGAAGATTTTTTGCTTTATTTTACAGTTGGCTAAATGTAGGCCAAGTTTGACTACTGTATTTATTTAAACTGCAAGTAATTATATATTGTAAAGTCACTGTTTGTCCTGTTACTACCTTAACAATCTCAACCTTCCTAAAATATCTATTTGTCTAATAATGTTGCCCCACCTGTTTTGTTTCTCTTTAATCTGTCTTTCGTCAAATCACTCTAAAGACACAAAGCTTTGCTTTTTAATCCATGCTGACCTCCCATTTGGAAATTGATGATTTCTCCTAGCTCCCATTTCACTGATTTTACTCCTTATATTTCCTAATTACTTTTACTGTGCTTACTCTATTCCTTAGACTGATTGATATTATCATGTTTTTTTTTCTTTTTTCCCCCTTCCTGTTAAATTAGCAGGGGTACTGTTAACATTCCCCATTTTGGAAGTGTTTTCTCCTCAGGATAACCAGAGCAAAATGACAGGAAGCAGATTCAGCAAAGCTTTGCTGCAGTCATCCAATAGTTAACCCTATTGGCCAATTCCTCACAAATAAAACAGTCACCGACAAACACAGACAAGCAGAGAAATCCAAAGACCGCAGGCTCTAACCCAGGGTTTGGGACTCTAATCCTTTGAGTACGTCAGCAGCTGTAACCTTTTATATGGGCTCCCTTAGGGTGGGGCTTGAACCCACAAACCTGACTTGCCTCTGGAAATGTTGCCACCAGAGCCCTTTGCAAAGTGAGAAGTCCTTCAATAAGAAAAACCTGGCTTCCAGCAGCATGAGTAGCTCATATGGACTAATTCAAGGCTAACCAATCACCATCCAGGTTTGAAATTTCTCTAACCCCTTAAACTTTGCCCCGACGATAGATCAAGGAGACAGGTTTGAGAGCCTTGCCTCCCGCCTCCTTATCAGTCGACCTCAAGATAAAGCTCTTTTCTCAAAAGCCAGTGCCATAGTATTGGCCTCTATGCGTGTGGCACAGCGAGCCCTTGCTCTGTAACACTCAAGAGTCCTGTCCTAGCCCCCTGTTTCTCTCCTACTCGACTCACTCACCCTGGGAGTCTTAACCGCTCCTAATGTTTCAATTAATAACTATGCGTGGAGGAGTTTCACCTATATATTCCTACTCCAGATTTATCCTGAGTTCCAGATCCATAAAATCTAGAGGGCATTTGTATTTAAATGCCTCACAGGTAACCTTATAATGTACATATTCAAAATCAACTTGCTAATTTCTGCTCAACCTCCTTCCGGTAAAAGGCATCCTCTGCAAGTTGCCCGACCCAGGAACTAAGAAGTCATCCTTGACGCCTTCCTCCCTCTCGCTCTCTATTGTTAACTCTGCCTCCTAAAGGTTTCACACCTGGAAGCCTGCAACAGCCTGACCTTTCTCCAGTTTTGCCCCCTTCCAATCCAGGGTGATATCCTAGAGGAAAAGATCACAGTTACACTAGCTATTAGGTTCTAAATATTTGCTGTGGTTAAGGTTAAAATTAAGCTCCAAGCTTCCTATCAGCCGAGGCAAAAATGAAGGAAAAGTAATCTTCATACGTTTTAATGTTTGTTCTAATGCTAACACTAAAACAAATTTCTCAAGGGAGCAATAAGTGATGTAATGAACAATGTCCTCAACAACATTCCTACGATATATTCTATAATTTCATTCCGCAAGTATTTACGGAGTACTTATGACTCAGGCACTGTGTTCACTACTGGAGATAAAACGGTGAATGTGGTTGTTTCTTATCTCATAATTCAAACCGAGTTTTGGCATAATATTAAAGCCAACCCTCTGAGGACAATTTGGTGGGAAGAGGGCTTATTTCCCAAGCCAAACCTGCCTGATGGTAAAGCCAAGGTCACAATATCAGTTGCTCAGTCCCCCACGGCCTACCACCCCCCACCCTTGCCACTCTGCAGCCCTAGAGCATGATTTCAGGATTTCTACCCTTTCTTTTAAATTGCAATTTACTAACACTACCAGCACCACCATACATGACACACCAAATATTTACAGGGCTTCCCAAGTGTTGTCTCCCATGTGCTGACAAACAGTGCCACATGGAATCTGTCATTTTCCAACCTCACTTGCTTCTGGCTTCCTGCAGAGATCTGTTGCTAAGACAGTCACAGCACTGCTCCTCAACTACACACGGGCACCCCGGCAGCACATGCTCATCCAGGTCAAAGGTGCTGCTCGTGATGCCTGACAAGTCTGTGCTGAGGCTGCCAGGGTAAGGGTGTGGACTAGGGTGGCCTGTCCATTATGCAGAAGGGAATGGCATCCAGAGGCCAACATTACATTGCCTTGAAGCTGCTCTGATGTGCTAGCACAACCAGGACTGCTGAAGCTGCTCAAACACCAGGGCCCTTCTGCACTAAAGTTACACCATGTTTTCACTCAACTGCTGAGAACAGCTTTCCCCACTGAGGTTACATTTCATTACACAGGTTCCGAAGCTGAGTTGTCTGGTGCTCCTGATACCTTACTTCAGCTAGAAAAACAGCTTTCAGTTTTTAATAGCATCAGGACACACAGTAAGACTCTGAGAAGTAAGTCCATGGGCTAGGCCAGGGGGAAAACTGTGACAATGTGCAGTGTTCCAAACTGACCCTTCCCGACAGTAGGACATTCAGAATTTTCTAGGTTAGTGAACTAGTTTAGACTCAGGTCAGGAGCCATACTCCATAAGTATGTTGCCCTCACATCTTGCCCAGTTTGATTCAATGACAGAATCTAGAATGATAAAAGAATTGGTTGGATGGTGTTAAAAAGAAAACCACAGGCCCAAAGTGGCATCACTAGTGCTAAAGCCCATGATACCAAACCTAGATTTATTATCTAGGTTTAGTACCCATGTTTAATTGCAGTTTCTGCCTCCCCCAGAAATGTAATGTTAAGGGACCAGTATGGTATTTTCTGGTTAAGCACCAGTAAGGTAACCTGTCACGTGGTCCCTCTCCATCAACCCCCATTCCCACCCCCAGAAGAGGCAATCTGCATGATAAAACCCTTGCGGGGGGCGGGGGCCCTTCCCAAAAAGGGAACCCATGTTTTCTTTTTTTAATACCTTCTTGCCCCACCCTCCTGCCTATTAAAAGCCTTCCCTTTTGTACAACCACTCCCAGCATTCTTCTAGTTGCTAGATGGGATGCTGCCCAATTCATGAATAGTTGAATAAAGTCAATTAAATCTTCAAATTGACTGAATTTGTTTTTTTTTTAATGTAACATATTCAGACTCTCCTCACAACTTGACCTTTGCCTTGAGATAGGCACAGATGGTTTCATTGTGCCCTGTTGCAAAGATCTGGAATAGTGGTTTGGGCCGCTGTATATTCATGAGAAACCAGACCAGCAGGTGGTTGAGGCTTAGCTAAGGTGCTTAGTCACTGGGACATCTGCACGCAGAGCCTGGATTTTTCCACAGGAAATATTCTGGATGTAAATAAACACATCAATGAGCTTGAAGTTCTATACGTTTGCAACGATTTAAGCCTCTAAACATAGAAGGGAGACAGCAAATGAAGATTAAATATAAAGCGCCTAGTGCCGCCCTTCGCAAACGGTACTTGGCTCTTAACTCAGGAACCCCAACTTCCAGGACTTCAAGGAAGTCTTCTATACTCAGTAGACTCAAAATAAATCGGCTCCACTACCCAATTCTATCTCCCCCTGCCTTCATGTCGCCTACCCAATCAGCTTGGCAAACTCGCGGACTCACTCCTACACACGCTGACCGCCAGCTCCTGGAGACTTCCAACCTGCGCCTGAGGGGCTAGGCCCACTGCCGGGGGCGGGGTAATACCTCCCGGGGAGGGCCAGCGGCGCGCAGCATTGTGGGAGTTGTAGTTCTCGCAACTCAGAGCCTCCGGATAGGAGTCACCGCGGGACTCGTTTTCCCGTGCTCCTCTGCGCGGGTCCGCTTGGGGCAGGTCCCCGGGTGGGTGAGAAAGTGGGTGGGAGCTTGCTTATAAAAAAGTGGAGTCGAGTGATCTGTGTTAATGGAGTCACTGTCGCCCAGGAACTCTGGGCAGGTTCCTGTCCCGTCAAGAGTGCTGGAGGCCGAACTTGGAATCCAAGTTTAAGGTTCCCTAGAGGACGAAGGATAAGGAGCTGAGCTCCCCGCTCCCCCTCCCAGTCTGCGGCGGGAGAGGCCACCCCCGACCCTGGTTAAAACTCCCGGGGAGTCATCGCTGCTCCCACCTCTGCTTCTTCCCCCACGCTCCCACTCGGGGTCCCCTTCACAGCTGGGAGTCGCAGCGGTCGCAGCTTGGGCGGGTGGATGTGCTCGCCCACCGGTTCCCGGGAACTTGGGGGCGGCTGCTGAGCCCCGTCGATCGCGGAGGACTTGTATTCGCTTTCTGCACCCTCACCCCGGAGAGGAGCCGAGGGGTTTCCCCCATGATCTCCCGGATCTTCAGGGTGCGCATGTGGGCCCCTGTCGGCGTCCTGACCTCGCTGGCGTACTGCCTCCACGAGCGGCGGGGGGCTGACGACCAGAATTCCGTCGACCGAAGCCTGCTGGAGCTGAAAATGGTGCAAGTCGTGTTTCGACACGGGGCGCGGAGCCCTCTCAAGGCGCTTCCGCGGGAGGAGCAGGTGAGAGTTCGGCGGGGCTGGTGGGGCGAGGACTGTGTGGCCAACCAGTGGCGGGCCGGGCTCTTCGCCCCAACACACACCACCTTTGGAATTTTACGCTCACGGAGCGCGGGTTCGGGCTGGGTCCAGACAAAGGGAAAACAAGTTTGAGCAAAGGTGCTGGCCTGGTGCCCGCCCCTGACCCCCCCAAGATCCCTCGGACTCTCGGATTGTAGGACAGACCGGAAACTTCCAGTTACGCCCCCCGATGGCTGTGACGAAGCACAGCTAGAAGTAGTAGTGTGCTTCCCATGGTGCTATAAATCTCCTAGGATCTTGTTAAAATGCAGATTATGATTCCGCCGACGTGGGGTAGGGCCTGAGATTCTGCATTTCTAATAAATATTTGTGGGAACTTGAGTACAAGGGTGTAGTGCATTTATGTGTGACCATTTTGGCGGTTGTCAAAGAGTTGCAGGGACCTTTGTGCCAGGAACCACCCTAACTGGGATCGCAGTGGATAACAGGTTAATACCTTTGGGAACAGAATTTACTGCAGCTTTCTCTCAGGGTTTGCTGGATACCATTTGAGATCCTGAAGATTTTTTTGGTAATAAGTGCTGTATCTTGGAGCTCTCCCTTTTTATTTTGGGTTCCTAAACCTATTGTGGAAGGAATCTGAGGTAGGAAAAATAATTTTTAATTGTTCAGTCTTGTGGCTTATGTCTTAAAATCTACCTGGTTTTGGTCAGGATAATTATGATTAAAGTACAAGTAGTCAGTTTTGAAAATGATTACCCTTTCTGGATTTGATTCTTGGGGAGAGCCAGTAAAGATCTCTGGCCTTTCATAGCAGGCAGGCCTGTGATTGAAGAACTGTCTTCCTAGAGAAGATAAATAGGAAACCTGAAATCCCCAGGCACCCAGGTGTCAAACTTAACCTGTGAGGTGCTTTTGCATTGTTGGTTCTCCAGGTTGATGTTGGAGCAGGTTCAACAGGATGTCCCAATCTGATACTAGACATACTCATGGTGATAGCTGCTTTTAAGAAACCCTCAAGGTTGTACAACTCACATTGTACAACTGAAAACCCAGTTTTTAAAGCTGGCCACACATGAAATCAAACCTCTAAAGCACTTCCCACACAAATGAATAAATTTTGTCAGGCATTTAATTCTATTATCAGATTTCTAGTTAGCCTTTCTATATGGCTATACCACATTCTATCTGGTGCCTGAATTCCATTCCTTTCCTTCTCTTTCTTTCTTTCCTTTTTTTGTATACTTTGACCTTTTTTTCAGTCTCTTACTTTGCCTTTTTATATTAGGTCACTAAATTTTCCTTATAGTTTTGTACATAGCCCATCTCTTGTGTACTCTCCTTTCTTCGCCATTTATTCTCGGTACAGAAAGGCTGTATGGAAAATAACATACAAGAATAGAAGGCAAAGTTATCAGTGATGGCAGTGAATAAAAGTCTGAATGTCTAGGCCTGGACCTCCTACAGACAGTATATGTGCTCCCTAAAGGACCCAGAAAAAGATTTAGATTCTTTTAGATTCTCCTGAGCCAGTGGATGTGCGATGGGTATCTTCTGCCTTTATGCTGGAAGCGGCAGTTGTAGCTCAGGTAGACTGCCAGCTTCATTCAATTTCTGTCTTTGTAGCCACAAAATATAGAGAATCTGAGTCCTCGGTGTTATTTTGCAATTAGATAAGGCGCATTACCTCTTTTGCCTGCTCACATTCTCTAGACTTTAGGCAGATGCACTGAACGTCTTTGGTTATCTTGTATGAAGTCTTGTGCATAAAAGCGAGGGGTAGAACCAGCTCTTGTTCAACTTAGGCTATGAGCAAGTATCATCAGCCTCCTGTAACTTGTTTCTGGATATTCTCTCTCAGGTTTTTTTTTTTTTTGCAAGCTCCAATTTAATAGAGGTTGTTATTGGGATTTTCTAATCTTTGTGGTTCTGCTATTAATTATAGTCAGAAAGGACTTTGACAACAATTCTAAAACTAAAATTGCCTTTGGTAGATATTTCCAGACTTCTGACTAGTTTATAGATAAACTTATGTGACAAGTCAATCCGTTCAGTTATCTCACAAATCCTCAGAAAATATCATTGTTTAAAACTAGTTGTTTTATTGAGTTGTTTTCTTATGGCTTGAATGGCTGATGAATTAACCTATCTTCCTAAAAGTTGTATCTGTGCTCTGGAAATAAAACTCTGGAACTTGATTGTCCATTTCTTCTGGTTGTTAGATTAGATCCAGGTACGCTTTCAAAAGATAAATTTGGCCCTACTTTTGGATTTCCCTCAGCGCCTCTCTATATGATGGCAAAATAGCCCCCAACCCAGGAAGATTCCTCAGTTTTTATAAAATAAAGTCCGACCCATTCCAGCTCCACCGTTCATGAAGACATTTGGGTCCATATTTATTTGATAGTGTAGATGAGCTAGGAAGGATAATGTCGGTATCAGTGTTGACTAATACTTATTCAAAACTCAACTAAGAGCAACCGTTTTCAGGAAGCATTACACAAAGTATGTCCCAGTCAATCCATCCATTCCTGTGCAGTGGTGGTTCTTAACCTTGGTGGGACCTCGGACTCAACTGGGGAGCTTTAGAAAATACTGATGCCTAGGTCTGTCTCCCAGAGATTCTGATTTCATTGACCCAGAGCATCCAGATATGGTAAAAGGTCCTCTGGTGAAGCCTTAGAGTCATCTGGACTGGGTAGCATTTAAAAAACGGAGGCCCCATCCCCAGGAGATCTGGATGTCATTAGCCCAGGAGGGGGCTCAGGCATCAGTAACTTTAAAACAACTTCCCAGTGATACTACTGTGCAGTGTGCAAGGTTTCAAATCATTAGTTTATTCTAAAATCTACACCTGCAAGTTCTTGTTTACTTTTACGTAGATTGTTTTTCTTTTACCTGAATGTAGCATATCGATCCCAGTGTAGTACCGTCTTCATGGAAATGTGCTTTGGTGAGATGCTATCATTCTGTGTCGAGGGAACAATGAGAAGCAATCCCACAAAACTCATTGCTGCGACTACTGAAAAGATGTTCATTATATCCTCTTTATGAGGACCCTTGGGAGGAATTTGTCTGTTAGCATGAGAAATGGTGTGCTTCTCCTGAACAGTTGCCTTGCTTTTATCTTTAAGCTTGTCTAGCTGATCAAGTTTCTCCTTGTACATAAAAGCCAGAAAGCTTAGTGCTGACTCTTTTGGCCCACCTACAGTAAGTATATGGATCTTCATAGCATGTATTTTTTTGAGAAACTTTATTACTCTATCCGTATTTTTGGTCCCTATATACTCATTTGCTTTTGTCTTTCTTGTCTACCTTGAATTGCTTATCTTACTATATTTTAGGTATTGCTACCACTTACTTTATGTTAATTCTTGAAAATGGATAAATAAATAAAATTATAAAGTTAGTCTTTGCCACTAACTCCGAAGCTGAGAAGCAGGCACGAGAATGAGAGTGTGTATGTGGGATGGACACCGTGTATGGAGCTCATGTATCCTCCATCCTTGAAAATTTGAAAATGTGTACTCTAGGCTTGACATCACCTAGACCTCAGGAGTCATCTCCTAGGAAAGCCAGAGATCCTCTCTTGGTGAATGCACCTAACAGGAGGAGGTTTCGTAGTGTGGCCGAATGGGCCCTGTGGACCTGGTATCAGGACCTGTGCTTAGACACTGGGCTTACAAGGATGGATAATTCAATCTCAGCTGTAAAAGAGAGAAGAGTTTACAATGGGATGAAGGAGAGAGACAAAACAGATTCCAATTATAGGAATATGCGGGGAGTGCTGGGAACTCAGAGGAGGTGTCTGAAACATAAATCGTACAAACCTGAACTCAGTTTGTCAGCTGTTCTTCTGTCTTGGCCTTAGTTTTAGTCAAGGAGTTCCTCCATTACCCTTTACCACCTTAGACACCCAGACTCAAAATCAAAGTCATTTTCTCTTTATTCTTTCTTGTTTACCTACCAGTATAGCCTCCAAATAAAGCTTTTATCTACTCACTTGCCAGGTTTGACTCACAAGTCTTGAATCCACCCCTTCTATTCCTGCTGCCTTAGATGAGGCCTTAGGCTCTCACCAGCTCTATGGCAGACGTCTTGAAATTGGCTTTTCTGCGTTGAGTCTTTCCATTTCAATTGTGATCTATACTGATGGCTTTCAAACTATTCTATGGAGCCTGCTGGCGAAGGGGATGCTGAGTGGCTAGGGTTCTGAGTTCCCACTCCCACTTAAACTAGAGGAACTCCAGTTTTTGCCTTTAAATATACAAATCTAACTCAACCTGATACTTGCTAATTTAAAAGTTTGAAAACCACTCCCACGTTCAGGCAAACCAAGCCACTTCTTTCCTCTATATATTCTTCCCCATCTCTGCTTTGCTCAAGCTTCCTACCTATTCTTAGAATTCTGAATACCACCCTCTCTTCTTACCTACCTCTTACTCTCACGTCCTGGTCTCTGCTTGTCTAACTCCTATTCATTTCAAATACCATTCCTTCATGAAACTTTTCCTGAATCCTCAGCCAGAAGAGAAGGTCTGTCTTGCCTTTGAACTACAATGGCCTTCCTCCGGTTTCTTGTAGCACATAGTTTCTATTTTAGTTCTGCTATCATTTACATACATAGCTTGCTGTCTCTACTAACCGGAAAATCCAAAAAAGGCAGGGTCATGTTATCTCAATCTTGGTATCTTCCACAGGATCTAGCAAATCGTTGAAGCTATTTTTTCCCCACCTTGGCCGCGCAGCTTGTGGGATCTTAGTTCCCCAACCGGGGATGGAACCTGTGCCCCCTGCAATGGAAGTGCAGAGCCCTAACCACTGGACTGCCAGGGAATTCCCTGTTGGAGCTGTTAATTATGCCTACTGTGTGCCAGGCCCTTTGTTGGACATCCAAAATGCAGAGGTCCATAGATGACACAGGCTCTGCTCTCAGGAGCTAAGTCTACTGAGCAGGACAGACTAGTAAAGGGACTTGTCTAATACAGTTTGGTAAAGGCTACCGAAAAGATCCACTGAGGCTGCTGTGAGAGCACAGGGCCAAGGTCACAGCTTCTGGGAACATTTAAGCTGTTTTGTGGAATGAACAGAAGTCTTTCCAGACGAAAGGGAAGAGAAAATTCCAGGTAGAAGGAACATGAGGTTGAAAGGCCAGGAGGTGTGGGGATGGTGTTCTAGGAAACAGAGTTGTGCGGCTAGAGAAGAAGTGTGTAGGGCAGGGAAGAATTGGTGAAGAGAGAGAGGCAGGGGCCATCATGCAGCCATGAGCCCTTGAAGGGTTTTATGAAGGGAAGTTATAGTATTAGAACTTTGAAAGGAGGAGCAGTGATTAAAAGATTGTAGGAAGAAGGTCTCGGCTCTGAACACCCAGTCTTCTGATATCAGTTGCTGTAGCACCAGCAGGGGAAGAAGCTCAGGTGTTTGGAGACCGGGTGCAGGTGAGGCTGAGACAATGTCTTTTGGAAGAATGGACCTGGGACTCCCAGTAGCCGTCTCCTGGGATATTTCTGGGAGGCACCAAGATAAATACAATGCTGTGTGACATCGTAGGTTTTCAAAGGTTAGTCTTAAAACAAAATGAAGCAGTAAGAAATTGAGTTATATATTGTAAGTGCTGTAGGAATTCAGATAAGAAGACAACTACTGAAAGCTGGCGCAGTCACAGCTGGGGAGGTAAGGCTTGAGCTGTCATTGAACCTTGGAGAGAAGCTGGATGGACAGAGACGGACAGGAGTCCCTCCGAGCAAGGGAAGCAAAGCTGAAAGAAGATGTAGAGGAAGCAGTGGGTATGGTCTGGCCTGGGTAGGGGAAGAGAGAGGCGTAGTGGCAGTATAGCTGGGGACAGAGGCTGGGCCAAAAGTCCTGAAAGGCAGACGCTTCTCTCTTGGAACATTGGGAAAAAGCTATTGATATGATGAGAGTGGCCCAGCAAGATGAATCGGGTGGTTATGTATATATGGTTTGGGGGGTGGGAGGGAGAGAGCCTGTCACAGGACTTTGCCTGAGGTAATAAGGTTTTATACTCTAATAATAAGATAAAAGAAGGACCAGTGGGAGTAACATTTTTTCTAGCCAGTGATCCACGGGGTTTGGGGTGGGGATGGGGGAGCAGCGGGGCGAGTCAGAGGTTTGAGTCTTGGCACCTGGGAGGATTGGGGTAGCCTTGAGAATCATAGTCAGTTGGGAAGAGGGGCTGGTATATGAGATTAGAAGAAAAGACTTTTGTTTTTAAAATTGAAGGCATCACATCGGACTCAGTGCGTGTAAGAATTTTATGGGCAGTTGGCAGTTGGAGCTGTGAGGCCTATGACTACTTGTTATGTTTCGAAAATCAGTACAGTTGGGGCAGGAGCCAGACTGCAAGGAAAAAAAGAAGATGGTGAAGAAGTGAAGGTTTCTTAGAGGGCAGCTACTTACTTGAGAATTTGGATGAAAGGAAGGGAAATACGTAGTAGTTACCAGAGTCCTTAAGGAGGGGCCATAAAAGCCTGCAGGTTGATTTCTTAAAAATTCTTAAGTATACGGTCACTGAGATTATATCATATTCATTCACTTATTCCGTCATTAGTTCATTCATTCATTCGCCACGGCACGCTGGCTGCTTCTCCCCTTTACTTCAGTCTGGGCTTAGTGCCAGAGCAACACCTTAACAGTGAGTACTAGTGTAGCAATAACAGGACTTGGGCTGAGGACGCTTGGAATAATAAATCGCAGTCTTTTCTTCCCTTAATTGGAGCTGGAGTGAAAGTTTCTTTCCTTCCTTCCCATAGGAAGGTTGCTTGTCTAGTGTCAGTGTGATTCTAGCTTTGTGCTGCTGGATATTAATGCTCTAAGTTTCAAGAAGCTTTTAAACAATGTGTTGTTTTTTGTGGTCACAACAGGTAGAGTGGAAACCCCAGCTACTAGAGGTCCCACCCCAAACTCGGTTTGATTACACAGTCACCAATCTAGCTGGTGGCCCGAAGCCACATTCTCCTTTCGACTCTCAGTACCACGAGACCACGCTGAAGGTGAGCGATGCTTCCCTGCTCTGGGAAGCCCCCTGCAGAGCTGTGATGGTTTGCTCTGGCCTGAGGTTAGCAGGCCACCAGATGTTTTCATTCTCCTCTCCTTCCTCCCCCACCTCAGGGGGGCATGTTTGCTGGACAGCTGACCAAGGTGGGCATGCAGCAGATGTTTGCCCTGGGAGAGAGGCTGAGGAAGAACTACGTGGAGGACATCCCCTTTCTTTCTCCAACCTTCAACCCACTGGAGGTCTTGTGAGTCACTTGAAAAAGGGATGTTGCACCCAGTGTAAGGTCCTGAGCATGAGAAAATCTGCCCTGATGCCCCAGGTGGTTCCCACTCTCATCCAAGGTAGTCTGGGGGGCTGCGAGGGCGATCTGGCTGTGACATCTGTCATCCCATTGATCGCCAGGGTTTGATTCTGCTGATCTGGCTGGCTAGGCGGGTGTCCCCTTCCTCTCGCACCTCTCCATGTGTGTCCCTCCCGAAGCTGCACGCTCGGTCGAAGAGGACGACCTTCCCCGATAGAGGAGGACCATTCTCCGGTCAAGGGTATACGAGAAGCTGCTCTCCCCTGTTAGAACCTCCAAGGTAGTCTGGGAGGAGTTACCCTAGTACAGTAGGATTCAGTGAACAAGTGGTCACCGGAGGTCACATTCATTGGCCTTCAGGTCCCTTGGGCAGCCATCCCACAGAGAGATAAAGGATACTTCCCTGCCCTATAGCTCCCCTTATGTAGTCTTGAAAGCCTCCCAGCTGCTCTGTGGAATAAGGTGGAGTGTACATATGAATCTTCCTTTTATGAGTTAATCTACCTTTTTGGTTTTTTCCCCAGCATTCGTTCCACTAACATATATCGGAATCTGGAGTCTACCCGGTGTTTGCTGGCTGGGCTTTTCCAATGTCAGAAAGAAGGTTTGAGTTTGGGCTCTACGAGTCAGCCCCTGTCCCTGAGGAGCCTCTTCTTCTCACTTCCAAAGCCCTGCTCCCTCTTTCTTGGTATCTGTCCCCTTGGTCTCTCTCCTCCTGCTCAGGTAGCTTCCATGGTGTACCTACTCCTCTGGCAGGCCCCTCCCCATCTGGCCTGCTGCTGCCCTTGTCAGCCTGACCTGCACACCTGCAGCAATGCGTCAGCTGCTCTGATGCGCCTCTGGCTCCTGACTTCTCCTCTCAAGCGTCTACACAAGCTGCATGAGGCAGCCCCAGCCAGGTCTCGTGAACAGTCCTGGGGCCTTTTTGTTTAGTAGAGACGCTGCTGAAAAGAAAGGAGGGCAGGAGGGACCCTTTGCTGGGTCCTGGGTCTGCTGCTACTGCCCTGGTCTTGGTGGTAATCCACAGCGTGCCCCAGATGGTATTAACAGTACTCCGTACCGCCTTTCCTAGTTAAGAAAGTCTGTCGAGTTTGGGTTTTGACCTGTTCAGCCAGTGAATGAGCACAGCTAGTGATTCTCAACCTTTTCACCACCAAGAACTACATTTAGTATTTTCCTTTATGGATCTCATGTGTTGAGGCCCTTTGACTATCAAATGAAGCCATATCTTGTCATTTGTAATTGATTGAAATTTACATTGAACTGCTGGTCTGAGTTTCAGATCATCATGACCTCACCAATATTAAAATACTAAAACGATGCCATAAGGCAGAGGTTCTTGTTATTTTCTTTAGCTTCTGTAGCAGTATCTCAAATAGAGATAAAACTTCCATCAGGCTTTTAAAAAATTCGTAAAAATACAGAACCTCCAGGCCAAAGGAGGCTGGCCTTGCCCCCAGCTGGCTTGGGTACTGCTGCTAGTTCTGGCCGAAGTTGGCGGAACACAAACAGCAAGCCTAAGTAACATAAAGCAAATAGGATGGGCTGCTCCTTACCTCTTGGGAGCCCCTGAGTTTAGGAATAATCCATAGTGCCTGGCCTTCTGAAAGCTGTTCACTTGCTCAGCTTCTAAAAGGCAAATGTCCTCTCCTCAGAACCACCTAAAGTGTAACTGAGGTAGGAAAGGGGTTTCTTGGTGCAGGGAAGGAAGTGGTATCATCACCAGCCTCTGGTGTGGCTGCCTGGGTAGCCGCTCCCTGCACTGGACCCAGACATCCTCACAGTCCAGTTTGACTCCTGTCACAGCTACTTCCATGCCTTGGCCAGTATCAAGGGATTTGAATAGACCTAAGAACCCCACAAGGTGCTACCATTGGTGGAAGTGGTGCAACTTTGGGATATTGTTTCAAGAGTAAAATCCTAGAGAAGGCCCAGAGGGTTTTGAGTAAACTACAGAGAATCAGGCTGGTGGGGGGAAGCTGGAAGGTGTTGGTCTGCACCGTTTGGTCTTTCATTCATTCAATGCGTATCTGAGTGCCAACTCAAATGTGCCTTATTTACGATAAACTGTAGGTCCATTATCCAGACACTAATGTCAGGTACCAGGTAGGAATTATCATGTGTTAATTAGAGGTTTAAATCATAGTTACTATTATTCTCACATTTAAAGGACTTACTATACATAAATATTGTTCTAAGAGCTTTGCGGATATTAACTTGTTTAATTCTTGTGATAACCCTGTGAGGCAGGTAACATTATCCCCATTTTACAGATAAGAGAACTAAGGCACAGAGAGGCTAAATGACTCTCTGAGGAACACAAAGCTGGTAAATGGAGGAGCTGGGATTTAAACGCTGGCAGTCTGGCTTCGCAATCCATACCCTTCCCTCTTGTGCTCTCCTGCTTCTCAGAAAACATGTATATCTGGAGAGGGCCTCTGATCATTTGGTCTATTCTTTTTTACAACGTTTCCTGCGGAACCCCAGGATTCTTCAGAGGGGTCAGAAACTACAGAAAAGGAGGGGGTTGGGGCATGCAGGTAGACTATACTTTGGACCCCTACCTTGAAGCCATCAGCACCTTTTCTTTTATTACCTTATCTAATAGTGGGAGAAAGAAGCTTCCACTGCTTTAGAAACAATTGAAAATTGCTGATACTAGTCTCATCCCTTCGATTTACACGTGAGCCCCAGAGAAGGGAAGTGACTTCCCAGGGCCATCCTACTGGTTAGTTATAGATTCAGGCCTAAACTCATGACTTTCAGTCTGATTTGCTTTTTCTGTCCAGACCAACATAGTGTGTCTGAATACTGGTATTCTACTCAAGTCACCATAGGCTACTGTTAAATACTGAGGTTTGGGCTATCAATAATTTGTTCGGAAATAATAGCTCTTTGGGGTTTAGATTCACCTAATCACTCCGTGGATTGACCTCAGTGAATTCCATAAAGCTTCTCTGCCATCAGAGAAGGTGAGGCTTGAGCTGGGTAGAACAGGGCGCTACCACAGGCCATTGCCATCTCTGGCACAGAGCAAAGCATGGGAAGGTGCTAGAGCACTTTTCTTGGGCGTTGTTGGACGGGACAAGGGTACTCGTGAGCTCTGAACAGGAGCAAGGTGCTGTGAGGTCTGTAAGAAACACTGTAGTCTAGTCTTTGGTTCCTGGTAGTTCATCTGGAAGCCTGGGTTTTCTTTTGGGCGAGGCCATGGGGTCTGAGAGAATTTGTGACCCTGTGGCCACCCTTCTCAGATTGTCATGTCAGTCACCATACTGGCCTATAGGATCGGACTTTGGGAAGCAAGAATGTCACCTAGTTCTGATAAAGTGAGGGAGGACGCATTCTTTATTAGAATCCCCAGGTACTGGTGGTACCTCGAGGCGACGTTTTTTGGACTGGGTCATGGACGTGCCAGTCTGATCGGCACCTGTACCTGCTCTCGGCTATAGGTGGCCCAGCAGGAGAGGTTGTGCTGGACAAAACAAGGCTGCTACTGCTTTCTCCATTGCTCAGACCGCAGCAGAGCTCCTGTTGGCAAGGCCAGGGCATGTTGAAGGCATTCACTGTCCTTAAGGGGATGATCTGCCTCTGGGAGCAGCTCCGTCTGTGTAGACAGAGAGAAGAAGAAGGGGGTGGAGCTGCTGGGAAGAACAAGCTGAAGCCTCTTCCCACCTGTGCTTCCCACATTCCTTCCAGGACCCATCATCATCCACACTGATGAAGCAAGCTCTGAAGTCTTGTACCCCAACTACCAAAACTGCCAGAGGCTCCGGGAAAGAACCAGGTAACTGCCCCTGATTCTTGCTCACCAGGGGTGAACCGGCAGCTTTTTACCACCTTAGCTGGCAGGCGCTCCCTGAAGTGAGGGCCTGCCCAGGCTGGCCGTGCTGGTGGATAAGGAATGAAAGAGATCGCATTAAGCTCAGGTCTGCCATCAACTGTCCAGGAAGTGAGGCAGCTCTTACTCACAGTGACAGGCTAACAGTGAAGGTACAGGATGCCTGGGGAGAGCCACACGCTGGGCTGGAAAGATGGTGTATACAGCCATGCGTGGGGCTTTGCCGTTTGCCAAGCATTATCCTCTCTTCAATCGTTCAATGCTCTCAGACGGGGCAGATGAAGAACCTTACAGAAAAGATGATTAAATAAAGATGAGTAAGTCAGTCATCAAACTGCAAATCCAGATGGACGAGCAGAAGAAGACACAGCTTCCCCTTTTCTTACCAGCGCTCTGCCGTGTAGGATAGACTGGTTTGGGCTGATGGCACTTGGCCGTTTTCAGGTATTTCTGGTCTGCACTGAAACTATGTAGTATGTGTTCCCCCAGAAGAAGGAGAATGCTGTTTTCAAGCAGACCTGGCCATGCTTGCATTGTTTTTGATAATGCTAGAGTGGGATTTGGAAAATCCAGGTTATTATTCTAGTCCTGGTACATACTAACTTCCTTTTACAAGTCATTTGACCTCATAGAGTCTTAGTTTATTCATCTATACCATGGCAATAATACTAGCTAACCCCAGTGAGTCGTCGTTGAAGGTTAAATGAGATCCCAAATGAAGAATGAGATACACTTTGTCAACTGTTAATCACTATACAGTATGATGAAATATAAAGAGTAACTTTTTATTTTTTGGCAGAGGCCGGAGGCAGGCTGCTTCTTTGCAGCCAGGGATCTCAGAGGATTTGAAGAAGGTGAAGGAAGGGATGGGCATTGCCAGTAGCGATGGAGTGGACTTCCTCATCCTCCTGGACAACATGGCTGCTGAGCAGGTGGGCTGGCTGTCCTCCTCGGGCCCTGGGGCTGGGGGACCCTGGGGGAGGCTTGGTGGGCTGCCTCCTGAGTTAGAACTGGGTGGAGAGCTCCTGGCTTGGAGGCAGCTGTGATAGGACTTGCAGACAGAATGGACGTGGGAACTGAGGGATAGGGAACAATCAAGGAGGACCCCTTACTGGGTTGGGAGCCCAGACATTTAACTCTCAACCAGAGTTTCTTAAAGCACATTCACCAGAATGCTCATGATGTGAGTGTGTATTACGTGGGCAGGCAGGGGTGGGGTGGGTGATGGTAGGGAGAGATTATTGTCTAAAAATTTTGGAATCCCTCTTTAATGTATCACTTTTTGGAGAGTCTGTACACACGTCAGCATATTAAAGAATCTGAGAAGCCTGTAGTAAAGAAAGTTGGTTCATCCTTAAGTCTGTTTTTCTCAAACTTGTTTAGCCATAGAATCTTTTTTATCTAATAAATACTGAAGACCGCACAATAGGAAATGCTGTCCTAGATTCAAAAGTCGGAAACCCGGGCTTTCCTGGTGGCGCAGTGGTTGAGAGTCCGCCTGCCGATGCAGGGGACACGGGTTCGTGCCCCGGTCCAGGAAGATCCCACATGCCGCGGAGCGGCTGGGCCCGTGAGCCATGGCCGCTGAGCCTGCGCGTCCGGAGCCTGTACTCTGCAACGGGAGAGGCCGCAGCAGTGAGAGGCCCGTGTACCGCAAAAAAAAAAAAAGTCGGACACCCAAAGGCAGTATAGCCTGGATCTTCCTTCCTTCTCTTGTGAAGTTGATGGTGTGCCCTGAAGGCAGAAATGCACCTTGTGCTTATGTGTAAAATAGGTTTAAGTTTAATAAGCAGGAGTTTGCATATATAACATATTTATATGGCATACTTTTTAGAAATCATCTTGGGGAAAATGAAGGCCAAGTAGAAATTTATGAATTCCTTACCTTGTATTCTATTCAATTTTTTGTTTTTTTTTTAGCTTAAGAAAATACAAATTTTTTTTACTTTGGGGTAGATGAGGAGTATCAGAAAAAGGAAAAACAATTTTTTTTCCTGGGCCTTTAGATCTCAAGGAATAGCTTCCGACAGGCCTTGGGGACATAGATTTTTGAGCTGTTAAGGCTCTCCCCAGGAGAAGACAGGCCCCTAGGGCTCCATGGAAGCTGATTGGCTGCCAGGCTCAGTGGATGAGAAGCATTTCTTTCAAAAACTGTACCTTGGACCTTTCAGGTGCATAGCCTCCCGAGCTGCCCCACGCTGAAGAGGTTTGCATGGATGATTGAGCAGAGAGCAGTGGACACAGCCTTGTACATCCTGCAAAGGGAAGACAGGTAAGGAGCCTCTTCAGCTGCTGGCATAAAGTCACACTTGGTCATACCTCCCAGTGTTTGGGGAAGGGGGCTCATCAGGCCTGCTCACACTTGTTAGCTGGCATCTCTGTGTGCAGAGGCCGAGATCACCCCATTCTCCTGGACTTCTGAATGGACTCGGCCCTAGGTCCTTTCATTTCCAGAGCTGCGACTAGTGACCTAGTGCTTCCATTCACTGTTACACAGACCCGGGAGCCACCACTCGACTGGATTTCTCTTAATCACTGACTTTTTCCTTTGCTTTAAGTTTCAAAAGATTGGGGTGGTGGGGATGCTGAAGGAAGAATCATTATTGCTATTTTATTCATCACATTACAATTTACAAGCACCTTCCTGTTCTCGCTGTGAGGTGGGTGTCATTATCCCTGACAAGTCCAAGTCCTCGCTTTAGAGATGGAGAAACTGGACCTGAGAGATGTGGGCTACCTTGCCCAGGCTCAGCTAGCAAGTGGCAGAGGCGGGACTTGAACCCAGATCTTCTGACCGCCAGTCCTGTGTTTTCTCTGTTTTACTGGTACTTAGGGCTCTGTTTTTAGAAGACATATTTCCTGACTGCCAGAATGGGGAATGCCTCTCTTACCAAATTTCAAAAAATACCTTTCTGTGATTGGTTCAAAGCATTCAGCTTGTCCTCAGAATAGGTGACTTGGTAGAGAGGGGAGATGGGAAGTAGAGGAACAGTCCTGGGGAAGATGAGTGGGAGGAAAAAGCAGCTAACATTTCAAGAATTTGCTTGGTCTTGCATAAGCATAGGAGCCTCTGCCTGCTTTTCTCCCACGCAGAGTCAGTGTGTCCACTTTGCACTTGCCTCGGGCATCTGGAAGGCTCCAGTCGCGCCACTCAGCTTGCTGCCACTCCCAGTGACTTGTCTCCTTCCCTCATCTTTTCCTGAAGTGGCCCCACTGGACCTAAATTGTCACTCACTGCCTTCCCCTCCACCAACACATACACACATATTTAGTAAATATAGCTTTGCGGCCCGTGTATTGTCCGTTGCATCCGCTCATCTCAGCCCGTGTAGCGTGAAAGCAGCCATAGATCATATGCAAACAAATGGGCACGACTGTGTTCCAATAAAACTCTCTTTACAAAAACAGGCAGGTGGGTTGGATTTGGCCCATGGCCATAGTTTGCTTTCTCCTGGTAAAGCGTTTCACACAAGACCTGATCCATTCTCCTTTCCGTTAGCCCTGGTTTCATAAAACTGATGTTTCTTCAAGGACAAATGGTTACAACTTCACAGTGCCATCCAACTTGGCTTGGCCTGCACACATTCTTCTGGAAAGCGTATCTGCATACTCCTCAGCTATTGCTTCAACTTTCCTTGATTTATAAAGGTGGCCATTTACCCAGTCACCATGAGTAAAGATTGGTCTAAGCCAATCATGGCAACCCCGTTTCCTTTTGTCAGTGATTGGGTTCTGGGAATTCTGGGAGAGGTTTTTTTTTTCCTCTTTGATAAAAAGTGTGAGGCACCCAAACCAAGCCTTTTTGCTACTTACTAGCCCCCATCTTTCAGCTTTATTTGCTACTGTGAGAAGATATGCTTTGAGTAGAGGTACCACCTTGTGATCATGAGGTTGACAGTCCTGAGAATGAAAGTGGTGGACCCACAGCGCCAAGCCTGGGAGCACTAGTGTTGAACTTCTTGTTAAATAAACAAGAAAAGTCCTTATGGTCTAAATTCCAAAGAAGCGTAGGAAGTGTAGTTTAGGCAGTTCCTTTGGATGACTTTTCTAAGGGCCTTCTGGAATTCCTGGAATTCATTACACCGTGTCCTTCCCAGTTTTGTTCTTTTAACCGTGAAGGCCTGGTTCTCCATGACTTATCCTGTCTCAGCTGTGTTCTTACCAGGTCTATATCCTGCTGCTGTTATTGTTGGCAGTCTTTGCGCACAGAGAGCCCTCAGACTTGTGGCAGCGCTGTTTTTCTCCTTACCGCCTGTCACTGTCCCTCATGCATCCCTTGTCTTTTCTCAGCTCTGTCTCATTGGGCTCATGAGGTGCAAGGGGGCAGAACTAGCCTGCATCCCTTGTGTGCCAGGTGCCTGCTAGGTACTTAAATATTGTTTACTCGCCATAGGGAAAGCCTTCAGATGGCAGTGGGCCAATTCCTCCACATTCTGGAAAGCAACCTGCTGAAAGTCGTGGACCCTGCCACCCCGCCCGGCAAGACCAGGTACCTGGCCCAGCAGCTCAGCTAGGTGTGGCTGGGGGCAGTGGGGGTGGAGGTGGGGACGGGGTGGCGTCTGGCTGCAGGGAGAGAACCCAGGTTCTGGGAGGGCAAGAACGAGGCTGTCAGTGACTGAAAGTAGATGTTTAAGAGGCCACGTGTCCCAGAGACATTCACAACATTTCTACCTTTCTTCCTGCCACACCTGTCCTACCATGTTCGGAAATTTTATTTCAGTAAAAAAGAACCCTAAATTTATTTTTCCCTTTTTTTTTTTTAACTAATTGAACATGTGTCCAATGGAGTAGCTAATTAGGACATCACACTGATTTGGTATTATAATAGCCCCAAACACTGATAATTGCTTAATAGATTGTTTGAACACCTTCATTGAGTATACAGGAAGGTAGGATTTCTACTGGGCATTTAAAAATGTTGGAAGTGGCTTGTGAACATCCACTGCCACTTTTGGAGTGCCTGGAACCCCAGGTTAGGGACCATGGATTTGGAATGTTGTGTGTCCTGGGCACTTGCTAAGCAAAGTGTGGTCTGCAGATAAACAGCTTCACTGTCACCTGGGGTTGTTAGAGTTTCTGGCCCCAGCCTGACCCACTGAATCAGAATCTGCATTTTAACAAGACACCCAGGTGGTTTGTAAGCGCCCTAATATTGGAGAAGGACTGTTGTAGACTGCCTTCTTGAGGGAAAGAATTGTACGTAGTTAGAAATGCGCGATGAGTGTGGGAAAGGTAGGGGACAGTGAGTTGAAATAGGAACTTTCAGGAACTTAGGGCCTAGATTTATAATAGCAAATCATGTGAATGACCTTCCCTGTCCTTCACAGACCTGCAATGACAATATATTTCTTACTGACCTTTGCCACCTTGCCCCGCCTCAGCCTTGTGTCTGTAGAGTACTGTAGGGTCCAATGCTAGCCTTCTAGGTTGAGGGTCAACAAATAAAATCCTCAGTGTTTCCCAAGAGACAGATACAGGGTTCAGGTAGATATAGATTAAAAGGCAACTTTATTACTGATTAAAGCCCATTTAGAGAATGTATTGAGGGCCAAACAGGCATATTAATGAAATGGACTTAATTCCCCCAAACTGCAAGCTTCCCCAACAAGGAGAGCTTGCTCTGCTAAACTCATCACACAGCCGAGAGCAGGAAGAACATTTGCTGTAGGCAGGCGGGTCCCGAAGAGAAGAGAGAGGTAGAGCTGTGCCACACATGCCCAGTTTCTTCTTCAAAACTCACCGGGGGAGGAGTAGGTGGTTGGTCGGGCCCGAGGAGGCCAGGAGAGCTACTCCAGTGGGGATCCCTCCTCATGAAAACAAGGGGCATGCGGATGAGGGTCCTCCCCACGATCTACTTCAAAGGAGTTTTTTAGTAGGCTCAGCTGATTCGTAGATGTCACCGGTGTCCTCGCTCACGAAGGCAGCAGTGTCCTGGCCTCCAGAGTCCTAAGGTAAAGAATTAATTGTGAAGAACTGTTTTCTTCTTGCAGAAAGCTGTACCTCTATGCAGCTCATGACGTGACCCTCATGCCTCTCTTAATGGCCCTGGGGATTTTTGACCACAAATGGCCCCCGTTTGCTGTGGACCTGACCATGGAACTCTACCAGCACCGGGAGTCTAAGGAGTGGTTTGTGCAGCTCTATTACCGCGGGGAGGTAAGAGCTCTGGGGTGGGGTTGGGAGGTGGCTGGGCGACCCCACCCGCCCGGTTTAGCACCAAGTCTCCCTCCTCGGGCCCAGGGAGTCTCCACTGGCACCTGAGCTCTCTGAATTCTCTCAAGGCTGTGGCCCAGGGTTAAGGCAGAACTGGGCATATAGTGGCAGGCTGGGACTTGGGCCTTATCCCTTATCTTCTAAGAATAGGACCACCCTTCTCTTCTCCTGAGTGTCTCTGCCAGGATGTAACACCCTGACTGTGAGGCCTGCTTTGAACATTAATGATGGTGTCTCTGGGAGGCGATGTTTACGGTCAGCACTCTTGGTACCTTGGCTGCTTCAGCAGGTTGCTGTCCAGGGCAGGGGCGAGAGCACTCCCCACGGCTTAGACCTTTAGCCTTCCCAGCTCACGAGTAAACATGAGTGTGTTTTCCCAGTCAGTTCAACCAACCGTTCTTGAGGGACTTTCACAAGCAGGGCATAGTGCTCTTAATCTGAAAGTTGACCAGTTATTGGGACCTTCCTGGCTGTTATATGTGTGTATACGCACACCATTGGGTCAAAGCCTTTCAGAACCCCGGGCACAGCTGAAAACAGCCAGACAGGGTCCTCAGTGCCCCTGCTGAGTTCTGTCTCTTCCGCAGGAGCAGGTGCCGAAAGGTTGCCCTGACCGGCTGTGTCCGCTGGACAAGTTCTTGAACACCATGTCGATTTATACCTTGAGCCCAGAAAAATACCACACACTCTGCTCTGAAGCCCAAGTGATGGGACTTGGAAATAGAGAGTGAGTGATTTGTACAAGTAGGATGTGTTGATTTTTTGAATAAAATGCCTTTATACAATGCCTCCAGCTGTTGTGTTTGGGAAAGGCAGGAACAAGGGTTAAGGTACTTTAACATGAGGGAAGGATATTTCCCTCCTGTAGGTGTATTAGGGTCTCTTCTTGAAAGGAAAAGACATGTAATGTTGAGACCAGAATGATATATCCTATTTTGTGGCTTGATTTCCATGGCCAGAAGCAGCTGCCTGTGACATAGGCTGGGGACATCATGACCCTGTAGAATTGAGTGTGGGTTTGGACTTCAGTTCTTTTTTCTTATCTTCATTTCACAAACATATATTGAGCACCTACTAAGCAGTGATCATTATAAAGGTGAAAGGTTACTGCCCTCAAGTTGTTTCAGTCCAGTAGGAGAGGCAGATAAGTAAATCAGTGATGACAATACAGTATATTTCATTCTGTGATAAGGTACATCAGGGTCTACTTGGGTACAGAGAAGACAGCCCCAGCCCCAGTTGGCAGGGGCTGGGGGGAGCAGTTAAACGCTTCTTGGGAAGTTCTGTCCTGATCTGAATAGAGAAAAAGGGAGTAGGAGTTAACCAGGTAAGCAAGAAGGAAGTGGTGTTATGTAAAAGGCAGGCTTGAAGGTCAGGGCACGTTGCTGGGCAATGAGGTGCAGCCCTGCTGTGGGGACCTGGCAGGAAGGGCACTGGCTTCTGGTGGCTGGAGCTCCAGGAGCGTGGATGAGGGCTCGCTTGGCGGGTCGGGACCACTCTCAGCATAAGTCCTCCACCTTGACCTGGCTCCCCAAGGTTACCTGGTGATCCCCCTCTTTCCTTATCAATTTTCTCATTCTTCCCCAGAATCTATTTCAAACTTTCTCTGATCTCAAGCCACCAACCCCTTTACTTCTCAGAGAAAATAGCAAGCACAAAAACCCCTCTGCTTCCTGTCTTTATGTTGTTGACTCCCAGATCTACTTCTCTAGTTCAAGTTTTCTCTTCCGAGCTTCAGACACTTACGTCCACTTGGATGTCCCACAGACACAAAATTTTCCCTCTCTCCTCCTAGATCTGCTCTTCCTACAGCCTTCCCTATTTGAATGGAAGACGCCTCCACCATCCACTCAGTTACTAAACCAGAAATCTATCCTTGTCTCCTTCCTCTCACACTTTTCTATGTCTAATCAGTTAAGTTCTATCAGTCCTACCTGTTTATTTCTTGAATATACTCTTATCTTTTTTCCTCGATCTTCAATATCCCCTCACCCTACTAATTGCTCTATTTCTTATTTCACTAAGAAAGTAAAAGCAATCGGAAGAGAACTTCCATATCCATCACGCCACCCCCAACCTGCTAACCCAGCTGCATTGGTGCCTATAAGGCCCTCCTTCCTGTTACTAAGAATGAACCATCCCTACTCCTATCCAAGGCCAACCCTCCAGCTTTGCAGTAATTCCTACAATTATTTCTTTCCCTACTGTTAATTTTCTCTTCCTACCAGTTATTCCCATTAGCTTACACATATGCTCTAAAATCTGTCTTAAAAAGTTTTCCCATATCTTTGAACTACTATGCTCTTTTCTTCTTCCCTTTGTAGCAAAACTGCTCAAAAGAGTTGTTCATACTTGCCGTCTCTGATGCTTCCCTTCCCCTTCTCTCTTGAACCAACTGTGATTTGGCATTCACCCCTCCCACTCCACGGAAACAGCTTTGGCAACATCATCAGTGACCTCTGGGTGCTAAATCCGTGGCCAGTTTTCAGTCTTCGTACTCAGCTTCTCATTGGCACTCTTGGAATATTTTCTTCATTTGGCTTCCTTGACAAATACTCTCTCGGTTTTCCTCATTTCTCAAATTCTCAGTTTTTGCTGAATCTACCTTTTAAAAATCTCTAAGCGTTGGAGTATCTCGAGGCTTAGTCCTTGGACCTTTTCTCCTACACTTACCCCCCTAGGTGATCTCAAGCAGTTCCACAATTTAAAATATTATTTACATAATGTCTCCTAAATTCATACCTTCAACCTGGACCTCTCCCCTGAATTCTGGTTCCATTTCCAGCTGTCTACTCAACATCTCTGCATGGATATTTAAGCTATTTAATATGTACTGAACTTCCCATTGTCCATGCTAAACTCTCAGTTCTCATGCCTCTTCGACTTCTCCCACACACTTCCCCATTGAGGTAAGTGGCATCACCATTAACCCAGCCGGTTGGGCCAAGAACTTTGGAGTTACCCTTAACTCCTCTCTTTTTCTCCTGTACTACATCTAATCCGTCAGTAAATCCTACTGCACCTCTCTTCAAACTTTATCCAGAATTGACCACTTCTCGAGACGTCCATTGCTACTATTTTCATCCCAGCATCACCTCTCACTTGGATTATTGCAAAGTCTCCTGTTTCTGCCCTTTCCCTCTCTGCTAATTTATCCTCAACACAGGTGTTGCTTTTAAAATATGAGTCAGATCATGTCACTCTTCTGCTCAAAATTCTCCCCGGGCTTCCCATCTCAAAGCGAGAGCCAGTCATAATGGTCGTCAAGGCTTTTATGTGACTTCTCTCCTACCTGTCTCTTCTTACTTTACGCCGGCTGCACTAGCCGCCTTACCGTTCTCGTCTGCCAAGGACCCCCAAGTCGTGTCCTCACCTCAAGCGCTTTGCACAAGCTCTTCCCCTCTCTGCAGTGCTCTCCTAGACATGGGCATGGCTAGCGCCCTTTCTTCATTCAGATCTCAGCTCACTGTCATCTCAGGGAGGCCCTTCCCTGTTGTCCTACATAAGATATTTCAGATCCACCCCTCACTCTACCTCCAGCCTAGTTACACTCTATCACCTTGTGTTATGGGTGGAATTACGTCCCTTCAAAATTCACATTTTGGAGTCCTAGCCCCCAGTACCTCAAATGTGACTATATTTGGAATAGAGCCTTTAAAGAGGTAGTTAAGGTAAAAAGAGGTCATATGGGCTTCCCTGGTGGCGCAGTGGTTAAGAATCTGCCTACCAATGCAGGGGACGTGGGTTCGAGCCCTGGTCCAGGAAGATCCCACGTGCCGTGAAGCAGCTTAGCCCATGTACCACAACTACTGAGCCTGCACTCTAGAGCCTGTGCAGCACAACTACTGAGACCACGCATCACAACTACTGAAGCCCGTGCACCTAGAGCCCGTGCTCCGCAACAAGAGAAGCCACCGCAATGAGAAGCCCGTGTACCGCCACGAAGAGTAGCCCCCACTCACTGCAACTAGTGAAAGCCCACGCACAGCAGCAAAGACCCAACGCAGCCAAAAATAAATAAATAAAGTAATTAATTAATTAATTTTTAAAAACCATATTTCTCAACTTAAAAAGAAAAAAAGAGGTCATATGGGTGGGCCCTAATCCAATATGACTGGGTAAAGAAGAGAACATTAGGACTCTGACACAGAAGGAAGACCATGTGAAGACACAGGGAGAAGATGGGCATCTGTAAGCCAAGGAGAGAGGCCTTAGCAGAAACCAACCCTGCTGACACCGTGATCTTGGACTTCCAGCCTCCAGAACTGTGAGGAAATATTTCTGTTGTTTAAGCTACCTGATCTGTAATATTCTGTTACAGTAGCCCAAGCAAATCCAGGATCCACCTTGTCCTGTCTGTTTTCCCCTGTGGTATTTCTCAGTGCTTGATATTACACATCTGTGTATTTATTTATCTCCCTCATGAGAAGGTAAACTCCATGAAGGCAGACTTTACCTTGTTCACCGATGTGTCCCCAGCACTGAGAATAATGCCTGGCATGCACTAGTGCTCACACATTTGTTGAGTGAGCGAGCACCTCTGACACTGCTCTCCTGGGCCCATAATCATCCTCCCAGGTTACTCAGTGCCTTCCTAACAGGTCACTCCCTTTTTTGTGCTCCGTTACCCTTTGAGACGTGGCCCCTGCTTATATCTCCAGCCTCGTCCCTCACGCCCCCTCATGCATCGCCCCCCGGCCAGACTGAACTCTTTCAAGAAAAGTTAGTCCCGCTCCTCTGGCTCTTGTGACACACTGTTTCCTACCCTGGCCCCCAACACACCCTCCCTTTGCCCATGTATCCCTCTCATCTTTTTTTTTTTTTTTTTAATTAAGCAATTTTTTTTTGAGGAGAGAGAGAGACATTTATTTTAAGAAGTTGGCTCACACAATCCTGGAGACCAGCAAGTCTTTAGGAAGTAGGCTCAGGTAAGAGATGGTGTTGCCATCTTGAGTCTGATGGTCTGTCTTGAGAATTCCTTCTTCTTTTTCTTTTTTTGGCCGTGCCTTGTGGCATGTGGGATCTTAGTTCCCTGATCAGGGATCAAACCCTTACCCCCTGCATTGGAAGTGTGGAGTCTTAACCACAGGACCACCAGGGAAGTCCCTATCCCTCTCATCTTGATGCCTCCCGTGTTTCTGTTTGTCCCTCAGTAGGGGGCTGCCTGTCTTGTCCATTATTGTGTTCCTAGAGCCAAGTACAAGACGTGGCACAAAGTGGACTTCAGCCAAGATTTACTGAATGGATTCTGACCTCTCCGTCTCCTTGTTTCCGCTTTGCACAAAGGGGCTTCTATGTACTCTTCCCCACTCACCACCAGGGGGAAGCATGGAGTAAAGAAAACACGCGGCTTCTACTGGGTTCAAATTCTGAAGCTAGTATTTGTGACCCTTGGACAGGTGTCTCTGAGCCTGTTTTTCCTCTCATGTAAAACAGAGATAATTATACCTACTAATTAGGGTTGTTGTGAGAATTGAGTAAATATAAGGGCGTTCAAACTTTCCTTTTTGCCCTTTGGCTATTTCTTCCCCACTAGATTCTTAGCTGTAACAGGTTTCCTCAACTAGTAGGAAACTGGGATTGTTCTTTCCAGCCACCCTCTCCGTAGGCAGTGTCTGCCCTTACGGAGAAGAGTGAGCCTGTGTGTGCGGGAGAACTCTGGCCCCTCGCCCACCAGTTGTGCAGCTGTGGGCAAGTCATTTAACTTCTCTGAGCTTATGCTTTCCCAACTATAAAACAGTGACGTTGCTATTTGCCTCCCTGACGATTTGTTCTGAGGATGGATGTGCAAAGCACTTCATAAACTCCTAACCAGCCCTTGCCCTTGACTCCTTTCTCTTAATGCTTTTGAAAATGAGTGTTGTTAAGGTTAAAATAATTTCCAGAGGGGATCTCATCCTTGGATGGCAAAGTAAAGGGCCTCCCAGGATAGAGGAGAGCGGTCACTCCTCTTCCCCCACATAACTGGGCTTGCTCGGGTAGGCTGATTTCATGGGGAACTCACCTGCCAAACCCTCCTGAGGGCCTCATGGCTTATCTTACTCAAGAGCTCTTGGTCTGGTATGCAGTGGGATGAAATAGCTGTTAGTAGACAGGGCCAGGCATTGCTATGTGCCGGCACCCCTTTAATAGTTGCATGTAGACAGTTTAAAAGAACAGCAAGGACATCAAAACTCTGAAAGTTCCACCTGGAGAGAGGGAGGAAGAAAGAGTTCCCACCCCACCCCACCCCCAGACCTCAGAGCACTGGGTCTTGGCATGGTGACCTGTTTGTATTTATTATAAGAAACTTGGGTCTTTGTAAGTGATACCTGGCCCCCCTTTTCCTTAGCTGGACTCCTCTAGGGCACTGCCCGTGTACCTGCGAAGGAGGCTGGGAGGGGCTAAGAGCAACTACTTTGTTTACTATATGCCAGGGACGTATCATTCTTCAGCTTTGGGGCCAAGAGCTGTGGTTTGCTGTGTACCCTGGGTCTGCTAGGGCAAGTGTGAGTCCCTTTGGCTGGCTGGAGAATTGTCTGGGGAGAGGCTTTGTGCTCTGTTCAGACCCTGCCTTCTAGTGGCCAAGGGGACCAGCCATGCAGTCCTGACCCTCTCAGTCCACCCCGCCAGCCTCTAGGAACCTGGTCCCTGTCCAAGGGTGAGTGGAGAGAGGGGAGAAACACTTTCCCCAATAAAAAGCTGGTCTTCCCTGAGCTCCTTTCTCTCCACCTGGCTTTTGAAATGTACACTTCCCTGAAGGTGGGAGGTGGTGGAAGAGGGCTGGTGGCATGGAATCTCCATTTCTGAAGCAAAAATCCAAACTAATGTGTAAGGACTTGAGAGAGAACTGGTCTTGGAGTCACGAGCTGTGAGTTCAAGTCCTACCTCTGTATGTACTTTCTGTGTGACTTTGGACATTCTGTTAACTTTCCATTAACAAGCCTGCGTAGCCTCATTTGTATGGTGGGACTCAAATATAGCGCCTCCCTCACAGAACTATCCCAGGGGTCACATATGTAAAGCACTTCATAATGTAAAAAGTGTTATAAAAACGTGAGGCATTGCTCAAATTATTGCCAGAAAAGCCTCTTTGTGGCTCCTTCTGAGTGTTCCTCAGGCAGCCGTGGCAGTGGGCGCCCCATCCTAGATGGCCTGCCACGGGGGGTTAAGATCCTGGTGACTGTTTTAGAGGCACTTAAGCCACTTGTGGGATGGTAAGAGAGCACCCACCTTGGAGTAAAGAACCAGGGACTTGAATTCCAGCTTTACCACTTTCCTGGGCTCTGTGACCATGTGCCACTCACTTAACATGGCCAAGTCTCTCTTCATCTGTATATTGAGGATGATGATACTCTCTGCACGTTGGAGAGGGAAAGGGGTGGAGAGTGTAAAGCAAAATCAGTATATAAAAGGGTCTGGGACATGGTAGCTTCTTAAGTACAAACTTTGAATCTGCATCTTCATGTACTTGGGGCTTAAAGAAACTACAATTCAGCAGCTTGTTACATGCCCTGAAGTTTTGAGTTGCTCCTTGTGGTGTAGGGATGTTTAGAGAGTGCAAGCATGTGCTTTGAAATCAAAAGTAGGGCCTAGGTAAACCAGTAAAGGAAGTGTGCTGCGGGGTAGGTCTGTTTATATTGGTTGGAAAGCAGGGCATTTTTCCCTGAGGCAGGTTTTCCATGGAGGAAAATCTGGATTCAAGAGAGATTAAAAGTCTCAAAGGTAAAGGAAAGATGTAAGAAAATGGCCTGTACTGAATCACTGCAAAGGACAGTATTCATCAGAGAATTAATTTGGAAGGAAATAGAGTGTGAAATAGCAGCAAGGCTTTCAACTCTGGCCTTAGAAACCCAGTCGGTGCTTCAGAGGCCCGCCAAGGCCCAGCCTGGGAGCTACCCCAGAAAAGCAGCCGGGGGATGCCCAGAGACCACAAATTGCTGAGCTCGGGAGGAACTGATTGAGTGTGTAATTAAGGGGAGGGTTGTATAACACTTGGGTAAGTAGAACTTGATGGGGTCAAACCAGCAGGGCTTCTGGGAGATGAGAGAGCAGTCCCTGGAGCTGCTAGTAATGGAAGCCAGATGCATCATGTTAGACACAGCTTACCTGGGCCTGTGGGGAGAAGGATGGAAGAGATCAGGAAGGAGAAAGGTTGAAAGAGTGATTGCTCCCTAGATCAAAGTGACCCCAGATGCTTAACACCCTCGTGGTTCAGTTCTAGGTGTAAGGTGGCATTCTGGAGCAATGGGCAAAATCCCCGGAAACTGAAGATCGGAGAGGCTGTGACTTGGCCAAGATCCCATAGCACGATGCAGATGTAATGGATGCTGAATCTTGACTGTGGGTCCAGAGTGTGTCTTGGTATACACCAGTGATGGTGACAGCTAGGAGGGAACTGTCAGAATGTAAAGGGGGCATCTTTGATCATGTGTGGGGATTAGGAATGGAAATCATTCACGTTATATTTGTGGAAAAAATGGTCATGTGGAGGCTGAACACTGAAGCAATTAGGCATGTTTAGGAACGCTTGAATTCCTATAGCTGTAT
Organism: Pseudorca crassidens; assembly: GCF_039906515.1. Lineage (NCBI taxonomy): Eukaryota > Metazoa > Chordata > Mammalia > Artiodactyla > Delphinidae > Pseudorca > Pseudorca crassidens. The sequence continues at coordinate 106,507,165 of NC_090297.1, read as the reverse complement.
CCCTAGCATTCCCCTAGTACAAGAGGCTGTGTGATCTCGAGCACGTGTCTTAACTCCTCTGTGCCTCAGAACACTTAATCTATAAAATGGGAATAATGATAGTACTGTATTTACTTCATAAGATTTTGTGAAGAATAAACATGTAAAGTGTTTAGAAAAATACCTGGCCCATAGGAAATGCTCGATAAATGTTAGCTATTAGTATTAGTAGTATTAGCATTATCCTGTCTCCCTCTATAATCAGCAGGAACCTTGTCTGGTTTGTTCACTGCTGTGTGTTCCTCCAGCACATAGATCATGACCTGGCACGTGCAGCCTCAACACATATTAATTGAGTGAATTTTCTGAATTAATAAAGTAACTAAATCAGTGGTCAATCATTCTTCAGGGAGATGTTTCATGTTGTACGGTAGGCCTCTGCCCTTTTGGACATGTTTTTCAACGGTTTGCGTAAAAATATAACTGAATAAACATAGAGCGCAGGCTAGTCACATTTACTAAGTGCATAAAACTGGGAGGAACAGGTTATTGAATGAATGAATGAGAGTGAATAAATGATAAGTATGTTAGATATGTCCAGATATGTCCATGTTGATATCTTTCTTTTGTTCCTGGGCCAAATATTACAAGATGTAACTTACTGGGGATAAATACAGAGTTCTTGATCTCACAATCAGTTGCCCACAACAGTATACGGGTTGTAGTGAGCAGTTTGTTCAGTGTGAATCAATAATATGATGTGTTCCTCAAAATTCTAAGTGTGCTATGTCTGCACTGGTCCCTGAAATGAAGGAGGTGATGGCCCTGTTTTGTCCTGCGCAGCCCGGAGCACACCCAGAGGGCTGTGCTCAGATCTGAGAGCCAGACTTGGTAGCAGAGACAGACAAACATGTCAACTGGAAAAGGACCATCAAGGGGGAGGAATGGAGGCGCTGAGGGAACATGGAAGATTTTTTTATGTGGATCCCAGGGACCACACTCAGACCAGTATGTAAGCTATAGGGACATGTAGACTTTAGATCAATATAAGGATAGTCGATGAAGTAATCAGAGCTGCCATGCATGAACTGGGCTGTCACTGGAGGATTTTGAGCTTATGCTGGCATTTTGCCAGACGATGGAAAAGGGTCGCACACCAGCCAGGCGGTGGAATAAATGGCCTTAAAGTCTCTCCCCACCCTGAGAATCTGTGCTCCTATGATTCCACAGCATCCTTCATTCCCTGTGAACAGTCTGAGTCAGAGGCAGGCCTCGTTTTGTTTTTCATGTGGTCAAGGATGGGGTTTGGTCCTCTAATTTGATGATTCTGAACTTTAAAGAAGAGGGGAGTGCTTGAGAATCTGGTGACCTCAGTATAACCCTGTTAAAAGTGTTGCTACCAACACCTTGGGCCGGTTGGGCTTTGAGACTCCAGGGAATAGTGGCTCTTGAAATAGTACCTTCTTGCTACTGCTCCCACCATCCCGTCTCAGAATTTACACTCTGGTGCTTCTTTCTCTAAGGCTTTTCTGTGCTGCCTTTCAGTGCCCAGGAGAGCAGCAAGAGGGCTCCCTGGGTCTCTCTTCTGAAAGAAGAAACACAATTTCCAGCTCCAGCTAGAACCTTCCTACTGCCCAGACGGCACACATCTTGTGAACTTTTGAATTTACTCACTAGCGCAGCCATTTCAGATCTTCTCTTTCTGCATTGTGAGCCCCGGGATGAATCTCAAAAATGCTTTGATAACTCAGCTTGTACAAGGCATATGCATGTATGTTACCTGATATCAGTCTCATAAAAACTCTGTGACATCCAAATGTAAAGCTGCTGGTTCCGAGGGAACAAAGCTCTGAGGGATCAAAGTCAGTGGTCCAGGGAGAGGCAGAGGCAGGACTCAGAGTCCCACCTTGGACCTTGAGGTCAGCTTGGTTTTCTCCCCATATCCCCATACCTGTCCTCTGGGATGTGGCTTTCCTTTTGCTTTGCCTCCTTCACCACATGTGGTACCTTCTTCTTTTCACTTTCCAGTATCTTCCTTTCTCCAAAGCTTACATCCACCTGTGCTCTGGTTCCTTTTCTGCTTCTTGTGATCTTCCTGCCAAGGATGGTAGGAGGACTCTTGCATCCTCAATCCCTCCCACTCAATTGGTTCCTTCCTTTCTGTCTTAAAATAGTAATATTTCCATTATCTTAAACTTTATTTCTCCTTTCCTTCTAGCTATCATCTTATTTCTCTTGCCTAGTACTGCCAAACCTACTGAGTGTATTATAACTCACTATCTGTCTCCTTGTCTCTTTCACACTCAAACCCTTCTCCCTGATACTTACCCTTGCAATCTGGCTTCCTTTTTTTTTTTTCTGCTTTATCAAAACTGTACTCTGGAAGACCAAAGCATCATTTAATCAATTTTGAGGCCCATCCTTAGTGCCCTCTCATTCTTCAATTCCTCTGTACCATTTGGCCCTGTGGACCATCTCCTATTTCTTGAAAACCACTTTCCCCCCGTCTCAGGACGTATACAACTCTATACATTTGTAGCTATTCCACCGACTGATTCTTTTTTATCTGGACAACCATTTCCTCATCAGTTACACGAGAGAGGTGGGCTAGATCATTTCTAAGCTTTCTTCCTATTCTATGAATTTCAGTTTCTTTGGTTGAAACTTCTCCCCGCTTCTGACTGTGCCAATCCTTCATGACTTAGTTCTTGGCCTTCCATGTGACTCTCTTTTCTCCCACTTCCATGGACAGATAATCTATACTCATCTCCATGTGGAAAAATTCACATCTCCATAACCAATCCAAACCTTTCATCCCCCTGCCTTTACTTCCAGCTGTGCACACACAGATGCCACGTCATCACTCACTTCATACTCAGCACTTCCTCAACCCCCAACAAGCACTTCTCCCCAACTCCCCCAATTTTTATCCGTGACACCCGAGGCTTGGGTAAGGTGGGGTGAGGAGGGGAAGCTAACTGCTTTTAAACTATATTCTGAGAATATAATGAAAAAGTAAAATATAGGCCCAAGTATCTGGGGGAAAAGATTTAATAAAAGAGAGAGACAAAATGAAATCACTTAACTCCAAATCTCTTTGCTATAAAGGGAACCAATCTTCAAGCCGAAAATGGCCAAACAAACATGGTTAGGAGGGATCAAAACCTTAAAGAGGTGAGCACGTAACACCAGGTTGCTTTTAATGACTTCAGATCTTCATATCCAGTGAATAATACCCTGAGGTAGATAAAGAAGTTATAAATGTTACTTCAGAGAATTATCTATGAGAAATTAAGATATTTTCAGATTTTGAGTCTCAGAGAGCCAAAAATACAGAGGCAAATGTGGTCCTAGTTTTTTAAAACCCGTGAAATGTTAGATTCCAGAATCTGAAGACCAAGAGCTCCTTGGCCCCCGGTAGAGCCTAGAGTGGACTCTGAAACTAATAAAAGTCTGTGAGCACTTAGAGAAGAAAGCAATAATTACCATTCGGAGTCAGTAGTTAGCTAAAGTATTTTTTTTGTTTGGGTTAATAGACCAATAAGTCAAAGATTCCCAAGAAATTGATAAAATCTTTTTGGTTAGTTTATGTTTCTCAGTCTTACATGTTGGCAGTTTCCTTTTCTTTCATGTCATACCTGTGCTTGTAATCACCTGTTCAGTGTCTGGCTTCTTCAATCAATAGGCTATGAGCTTGGTGAGGGCAGGGTGGGACCATTCCTGACCACTTCACTGCTGTATCCATAATTCTTAGCTTTGTAGGTACTGATTAAAAGAATAGATAAAAGGATTAATTGCTTAATGGGTAGGTGGAAAATGTGAACTTGATGATAATAGATTTATAAGTGATTGCAAAAGTATACTTAAAATATTAATGAATTACTGAATTAATGCCAATCTAAAGATTAGCTCTAACTATAAAACTCTTGGAAGAAAACAGGAGGAAAGCTTCATGACATTGGATTTGGCAATGATTTCTTGGATATGACACCAAAAGCACATGAAAGAAAAAAAGTGGATAAGTTGGACATCATCAAAATTTTTAAAGTTTGTGCTTCAAAGGACACTATCAACAGTGAAAAGGTAGCCCATGGAATGGGAGATACAAATCATGTATCTGATAAGGAATTGATACCCAGAATATATAAAGAACTCCTACAACTCAACAGACACAAACAACCCAAGTCAAAAAAGGGCAAAGGTGGGCTTCCCCGGTGGTGCAGTGGTTGAGAGTCCGCCTGCCGACGCAGGGGACACGGGTTCGTGCCCTGGTCCGGGAGGATCCCACATGCCGCGGAGCGGCTGGTGAGCCATGGCCGCTGAGCCTGTGCGTCCGGAGCCTGTGCTCCGCAATGGGAGAGGCCACAACAGTGAGAGGCCCGTGTACCGCAAAAAAAAAAAAAGGGCAAAGGTCACCATATGTGTGTGTGTTTATCTCTTAGCTTTCTATCCTGTTCCATTGATCTATATTTTTGTTTTTGTGTCAGTACCATACTCTCTTGATTACTGTAGCTTTGTAGTATAGTCTGAAATCAGGGAGCCTGATTCCTCCAGCTCCATTTTTCTTTCTCAAGATTGCTTTGGCTATTCAGGGTCTTTTGTGTTTCCATACAAATTGTGAAATTTTTTGTTCTAGTTCTGTGAAAAATGCCATTGGTAATTTGATAGGGATTGCATTGAATCTGTAGATTGTTTTGGGTAGTATAGTCATTTTCACAATGTTGATTCTTCCAATCCGAGAACGTGGTATATCTCTCCATCTGTTTGTATCATCTTTAATTTCTTTCATCAGTGTCTTACAGTTTTCTGTATATAGGTCTTTTGCCTCCTTAGGTAGGTTATTCCTAGGTATTTTATTCTTTTTGTTGCAATGGTAAATCGGAGTGTTTCCTTAATTTCTCTTTCAGATTTTTCATCATTAATGTATAGGAATGCAAGAGATTTCTGTGCATTAATTTTGTATCCTGCTACTTTACCAAATTCATTGATTAGCTCTAGGGTCATGTACCACAATGTCCATTGCAGCTCTGTTTACAATAGCCAGGATATGGAAGCATCCTAAGTGTCCATCGACAGATGAATGGATAAAGAAGATGTGGCACATATATACAATGGAATATTACTCAGCCAGAAAAAGAAATGCAATTGAGTTATTTGTAGTGAGGTGGATGGACCTAGAGACTGTCATACAGAGTGAAATAAGTCAGAAAGAGAAAAATAAATACCGTATGCCAGCACATATATATGGAATCTAAAAAAAAAAAAAAAAAAAGGTTCTGAAGAACCTAGCGGCAGGACAGGAATAAAGACGCAGACATAGAGAATGGACTTGAGGACACAGGGAGGGAGAAGGGTAAGCTGGGATGAAGTGAGAGAGTGGCATGGACTTATATATACTACCAAATGTAGAATAGCTAGCTAGTGGGAAGCAGCCGCTTAGCACAGGGAGATCAGCTTGGAGCTTTGTGACCACCTAGAGGGGTGGGATAGGAAGGGTGGTAGGGAGACGCAAGAGGGAGGAGATATGGGGATATATGTATATATATAGCTGATTTACTTTGTTATAAAGCAGAATCTAACACACCATTGTAAAGCAATTATACTCCAATAAAGATGTTAAAAGAAAAAAAAAGGGCAAAGGACTTGAATAGACATTTCTCTAAAGAAGATATACAGATGGCCCATAAGCACGTGAAACAATGTTCAGCATTACTAGTCATCAGGACAATGTAAACCCAAACCACTTCACACCCATTAGGACGGCTATTATTAAACAAACAAACAGAAAATAACAAGTGTTGGCAAGGATGCAGAGAAATTGGAAGCCTTGTACATTCCTGGTGGGAATGCAAAATGGTATAGCCACTGTGGAAAACTGGCAATTCCTCAAAAAAAGCAAGCTTAGAATTACCATATGATCCAGCAATTCTACTTCTGTAAGTTAATGAAGTTGACTTACATTAAAGATTAAATAAAGGGCTTCCCTGGTGGCGCAGTGGTTGAGAGTCCGCCTGCCGATGCAGGAAACACGGGTTCGTGCCCCGGTCCGGGAAGATCCCACATGCCGTGGAGCGGCTGGGCCCGTGAGCCATGGCCGCTGAGCCTGCGTGTCCAGAGCCTGTGCTCTGCAACGGGAGAAGCCACAACAGTGAGAGGCCCGCGTACCGCAAAAAAAAAAAAAAAAAAGGATTACTTAAAAAAAGTTAAAGCAGAGACTCAAATAGATATTTGTATACCCACGTTTATAGCAGCATTATTCACAATAGCCAAAAGATGGAAGTAACCCAAGTGTCCATTTCCAGAGGAATGGATTAAAAAAAATGGATATATACACACAATGGATTTACTCAGTGCTAAAAAGGAGGGAAATTCTCATACATGCTATAACATGGATGAACCTTGAAGAAATTATGCTAAGTGAAATAAGCCAGTCACAAAAGGACAAATACTATATGATAATTCCATTTATTCAAGGTACCTCGAGCAGTCAGATTCATAGAGACAGAGAGTAGAATGGTGGGTGCCAGGGGCTGGAGGGAGGAGGAAACAGGGAGTTATTGTTAATGGGCACAGAGTTTCAGATTTGCAAGATGAAGAGTCCTGGAGAGGGATGGTGGTGGTGGTTGAACTACGATGATATACTTACTACCACGGAATTGTACACTTAAAAATGGTTAAAATGGGGGCTTCCCTGGTGGCAGTGGTTGAGAATCTGCCTGCTAATGCAGGGGACACGGGTTCGAGCCCTGGTCTGGGAGGATCCCACATGCCGCGGAGCAACTAGGCCCGTGAGCCACAACTACTGAGCCTGCGCGTCTGGAGCCTGTGCACCGCAGCAAGAGAGGCCACGACAGTGAGAGGCCCGCGCACCGCGATGAAGGGTGGCCCCCGCTTGCCGCAACTAGAGAAAGCCCTCGCACAGAAACGAAGATGCAACACAGCAAAAATAAATAAATTAATTAATAAACTCCTACCCACAACATCTTTAAAAAATAAAAATGGTTAAAATGGTAAATTTTATGTTAGTTCTTTTTTAGCACAATAAAAAGAAATAGGTGAAAAAAAAAAGAGTAACTCTAATTGTGAACTTCAGGACTTTATTCTGGGCCCTTTCATCACTTGGAGAGAACCAAAACAAACAATGTTAGAACAATTTTCTAAGGACTTTAAGATTCTGGAATAATGGATTAAAATTAATATTGAAATTAAGGAGGAATAACTGTAAAATTCTGAATGCAGAATATAAATAAGCAAAATTTATATAGGATTAGGGCAATGACTTATTTTACATGAAAAAGATCTTGGCGTTTTCATTTCCTAAAATTCCAAAGTAACCCCACAGCAGAAATATATATATATATATATATATATATATATATATATATATATATTTTTTTTTTTTTGCGGTACGCGGGCCTCTCACTGTTGTGGCCTCTCCCGTTGTGGAGCACAGGCTCCGGCCGCGCAGACTCAGCGGCCACGGCTCACGGGCCCAGCCGCTCCACGGCATGTGGGATCTTCCCGGACCGGGGCACGAACCCGCGTCCCCTGCATCGGCAGGCGGACTCTCAACCACAGCGCCACCAGGGAAGCCCCGAAATATATATTTTTTAAAGATAACTTTCCCCTATTCGTAGAACCGTGTTCAGGTAAAAGGAAGTAACAGTCTCACTGTGCTCAGTGCTGATCAGACAAGACTGGGGCACCGCTCTCTTCAGTTCTCAGTATTGTACTTTCAAGGAGTTTATAAGCTGTAATAAAGCAGGATAAAACTGTGAGAACTGTTAGGGAACTCAAAACCAGATCTCACGGTTTTTGGTTGATGAATAAGGGGATTTAGCCTGGGGAAAAGAAAATTAAGAGGGACGGAATAATTGTTTTCAACTATCTGAAAGGCTGGCCTGTGAAATAAGGACTGTCTTTATTCTGTATTTACTCTTAAGAGCAGAATTGGGATAGACAGAAAGCTAAAAGAAGGCTGATTCTTCGTGTGGCAGAATTTTCTAAATATTAGAACTGATGACATTCAGTAGAATGGCCTCCCCGGTACTGGGTGGCCACCTGTCAGGAACGCTGTAGGGCAGTAGGTGGGTCCTTTCCGACACCATGATTCTAGCTTCCTTTCATTTTCTCAGTCTTGGCATTGTTTGACTCCTCCTTCTTTCCCCCAGTATCTAATGACATTTTCAGGGCTCTTCCTTCACAGCCCTCTTGGCTTTACCCTTTACTCTTCACCACCATTGCCAGCAGCCTGACTTCCTCATCCCTGGATGACTTGTGCGTGCTGCCAGTCAGCTCTTCCAGCTTTAGGGCTGCTTGCTTCAATCCATTCTGCATGCTCCTGCCAGACTCATTTTATAAAATATTTACCATGTAATTCCCCTGATCAAGACCAAAGAGTGGTTTCCCAGTGCCTCCCACGTCAAAATGAAATTTCTTTTCTTGCCTTTTGGGGCCATTCTTCTTTCCCTGTCTTTTCCACCTCACATTCTATTACTCAAATGATCTATTTTGGTTAAGCTGTTCGCTTCAATGTCAACTAGCCTGATTGTCTTCACCGGTTCATTCCCACGCCATTCCCTCATGTGTGCTGTCCTTCTGTGTATCCCCCCCCCCCCGCTTTATTATAGAGACCACCTCATGTACCACAACCATACAAAATCTTTCCTGGCCACCCAAACTCACGCTGATCCTTCCTTTCTTTCATCCACCGAATAAATATTTACTGATTGCTGTTAGAATGCAGGTACTATGCTAGATGCTCGTGAACAAGTGATGAGCAAGAAAAATTCGGTTCCTGACTTCATGGAGTGGGTGAGATAGAATAAACAATTGCTGTAGAGGACACAAATAGGATGTTGTGCTACAAAATGATGATGTGCATATGTGTGTGTGTGCGTGCGCGCGCTGAGGATGGGTGGATGTTTTGATGGGGTAATCAGAAAAGGCCTTTCTGAGGAGGTAACAATTAAGCTGAGACCTGAAGGATGTGAAGGTGTCAGTTCTATTTTACAGCCATTGCTAGTATATATCTCTTCAATTAGATGTAGGCTCCTTGTAGGCAGCTGTTATACTTTCCTTTTACTCTGCTGTGCCCAGCACAGTGCAGGATCTAAGATAAATGCCCAATGTTTCTTATAAGGCCCTTGCTGAAACCATGGATTCTGTTATATAATGCTAAAGACCATTTCTTTCCTGGGCCAAGTGACGCCTAGTTCATACTTTGTATGGATGTGATCCTTGTATTTCCTTATTGGTATTATTACACTTTTAAATAATAATGATTATATTTTAAAGGCCTTGCAGACACTAAGTATAATAGGAATGAAGAGGATTGTAGGAATTCTCTAGCTTCATTGACAAGGAAAAGACAAACTAATCTTTATGACAGTATATTGACATTTCAAAACTAGCATTTAATTATTTACATACTGTAGTATATTAAAAGTACATATACATTTGTATAAATAAATCTGTGTGTGTGTATAAAATTTTTTAATAGCTCAACTACTGACAGCTGTAACAGAGAACTTCACCAAAGCCTTGGAAGAACTTTTGCAGTTTGGAGAACAAAATAAATCACAGTAATCCATGATTCCCTGTAACCAAATACACTTTGAATGAAGGCAATGGTGATGACTCAGTGTCTAGCAAGGTGCTGGGCCCGGCTGGACTGCATTTGATGCTGGGAACTGAGCCGCCAGAGGCCAGAGCTCCAGAGATTTTAAAGCCCAGCCGAAAGCACATGCTTAGATCAGACTGATTCATGGGGAAGGGCGAGAGTTTCCAGGAAAAGAAACTCTCGGCGGAGCTGTGGGGTTTCTATGTGGGAAGCGGGGAAAATGAAAGCTCCTGAAAGCTTGGCAAAGACTGAGAAATAAATACAGGCTCCCAGGAGTCTTCAACGGAAGAAACTTAGGCTGTGACCAAAAAAAAAAAAAAAAAAAAAATTTTTTTGAAAAGTTAAATCCACCCTCAACACTAATTAACTGGACACTGAATACCACTGAGATTTCTAAGTCCTTTTTGCCTTTGACCCTAGCTCCAGCCACAGGAGAAAGAAAGAGGGAGTCTAGCACAGAGCTGTGGGCAGGTTGTACAGTATGAAGAACCAAACTTCCTGGAGTCACACATCAAACCAGTCCAGTCCTGTCCCCCTCTCCCCACCATGGGGAAGACCTGCACTTTCCTAAGGCTGGGCTTTTTTTTTTTTTTTTTAACCTGTTCTTTGGAACCCTGGGGTCCCTCATAATTGCTTCAGGCTCTGAGGGGGGATTTTGCAAGGGAAGCCTGAGTTCTTGTATGTTTGGTGAAATAACTGAATTTTTCCATGCTTTAAATACGTGTGAGGGACTCATTTCTGAACCTTCTCTTTATCTTCTTTCTGTGATCATATACTCACCTTCTTCCTCTGGCAGTATTTGTTGCCAAGCACAACTAAGCACTGAGCCAGAAAGTTAACAGTTGAAGTGTGGTTACCTATAGGCAGAAAACAGATCGGGTCTGTTACAGTAACCCAGATAAGGAGCCATGTGAGGGGGAGAGAGAGAGAGAGAGAGAGGCTTTTTTAATTTACACAATCCTCATAGCATACCTTTTTAATCTAGTTTATGATTTAACTCCCTCCAGTATAAAATATTGGGCCACAAACTGGCTTCTGGGCTCTATAAACTGTTTGCTTTAAATGTGTCATTAAAATTTTACCACCAAATTAAGATTCCTTGACTTTTCTTAAATATAAGTGTTTGTGATTTTGAAAAACATGACTGGTCTGGGTTAGAGAAAAGAAAGTGACAGTAGGCTCAACTTATTTAAGCAGCAGAAGAAATATGATGCAATTTGATGTTTTTTAAAGCAAAAGAGATGAGTCTGTGAGTTTAAAGATTTCGTAGAATAAGCAAGTTTTTGCATGTGATCTTCCTGTGGTTCTCTCACCCCTCCCCCAGCCTATCCTCCACACCCCAGGGCAGTAATCTTTCTGCAGAGCCAATCTCATCACCAGATTCCCGTGCTTAAAACTTGGAAGTTCAAACTCCTCAGCGGGCCACCCCAGGTTCTCCTGTGGCCTGTTCTCTTTCTGAGCTAATTTCTTCTCTCCACCCCCTTTGAAGAGCCCAGCTGGCTGCAACAAGCAGGCCTTTGCTGCCCCCACTTCCTGTTTAAAAGCCTACCACCACCCTCCACCAGGAAGTACTCCCTCCTTCAAGAGTAAACTCAAAACCACCTTTCGTGGAGTCTTCACCGTACCTTCTTCTCTGGCCTGTGGCACTCTGTCCGCACCTTCACTATGGCAATGCACGGAATGGTCAATTCACACACGCACTTCCCGGTCCCAGCCTTAGCACAGTTCTTGACACACACTAGGCACTCTCTAAATGGTTGCTGGTTGCTGAATAAATGAGTCTTTGGGTTAAATACAGCTTTCCTCTCCTCTCAGCACTTTAAAAGTAGTCAGAAAAGGAAAAGGAAGTGACTAAAGTGTAGACAGTTTAAACGGAACACAGTACCCACCCTGTCTAGGGTACTCCCGGCCACTGGGAAGGAGAAAGCAAGAATAAAGATAGAGACCAGGATCCCAGCTCTGCTTGGAGCTGCTGGAATTTCTCACAACAGCCAGGACCGGCTACTTCATCTGTGGGGCTCAGTACAAAATGGACATGTGGAGCCCCTGGTCAAAGATTATTAAGAATTTCAACATGTGGCAGCAGAGCATTAAACCAAGCCGGGCCTTGTGCAGCTGCACAGGTCGCATGGCCAGGAAGCTGCCCTGATGACAGAAGTTGCATCACGATCACAATATCAAGAAGTACAGGAGAGCAGGGAAGCTGGGAGAAATTTTGGATCAATTTTTTGGATCATAGCTTTAAAATATGTAAAATTGTTTTAAAACTTATTTTCTCTTGCCCCAACCCCTCATAAGGCCCCTTCAGTTATGTTTGCTTGTTTTCATTTATAAGTGCAGATCCTTTAAAAAAGTAATTTTATTTCACATTGTTTTAGGGAAAATACCACATACGCTTCATTAGTCCTTAAGAAATAATGCTATGATCCACACCTCATGACTTACCCCAGAAATGAAGTTACACATCATTACTGTATCTCCTTCATTTAATCCCAAAATTTTGGCAGGGGCAGGAGTGGGAGAGACTGCCTTGGCTTTCACGGGATTATGTTAACGTGAAACATCTTTATCACCCCTTCGCTGTTTTAAAAAATCTTGCATCATTAGTTCTCCATGCAAAAGCATCCAACCTCTCAAATGTGATTTTACTTCATAGCAAGAGTGGCAAATTAGAAATTGTTACATTTAAACCCCAAATGAACTTGGTTTATCAGATGTCATCATGATGAAATGTATAAGCTGATAATGTAAATGAATGAAGATTTATTGAAGGGGTCTTTTCAAAACCCAGCTCCTTTGAAACGGGTAAGTTGGTCTGCACTGCTGCAAGTTCTCCAGCAGGGGGCAGCGCGGAGTGCCACATCCCCAGCCTCTCCCAGCAAGGGTCCACAAGACTCCTGTCTGCCTTTGGCTCCCTCCTTGGGACAGACGCAAAGGGACCACACAGCATTAGTGACCACAGCACTACGAGATGCAGCAGGAAGTGGGGATGCCCACGAAGCCGGACCAGTGGACAAACGCCAGGTCCCAGCCTTCCTTTCAGGGCTCTCATCTCACGCTCCCCATGCCTAGCTGTTTCCCTGTTCTCTTCTATTACTTCAGAGCCAGAGAACCTAGGAACAGGGCTAAATTCATGAAACAAAATGCTCGTTGTACTCTTCTAATTTCTCCACAAGGTAAAATTTTCACCGCCCAGGACCCTCTGTAAAGATCTGATTGTGTCAGAATTCTTAAACCAGTGAGCCCAGTTTTCTCAACTGCAAATGAGATGATTACGACCTACTTCCTAGGGCCCCTCAAGAATTTGCAAGGGAACGCAAGTAGAGTGGACGTGACTGGTAGAGGAGGTGCTCAAATTAAATCTCACTTTTGTGGTCTGGGGCTCTTGTGTTACTGAGAAGATAGTGCTGCTGAAGGTGGAAGAGAAAATGACTCTCAGAACACTCTCGGGGAGAGAGAGAAACATTCACAGGTAAAACTCAGACTGTGGAACACCAGCAGAGCCCCATCTGTACAAGCCTGTCTGCAGACGACTCTGCACCTGCTGCTCCTCGCTTAGATTCTCTCACCTGAGAACAAACACGCACACAGACGCCCACTTGCTTAGCTAAAGACGCCTACAACTCAAATACACACACCAGAACAAACCTAACTGTACAGAAACACAAACAGCTGGTCCCTTAGAGGCGTACCTTGCGGGACACACGCTGACGTGCCGAAGGTGTGTGCGTGGAAGTGAACTGTGTAGACTGAGCAGGGCCTGCAGAGGGGACGCGGACAGGCAGCGGTGGGGAAGCAGAACGGACGACAGAGACCCACGATTGCGGGTGCAGTAAGAATACTTCACCTTGACAAGCTCCAGGGACATTTCATGGCTTTTCAAATAACTAAAAATATACCTTTGGCCTCTTAATTACTTCACACCATTACATTGGCTCTCACAAAAATTCCCAGTAAAGACCATGAATTGCCTCTAGAGGTGGGGCATGGGGACCAGGGCTGCTCTTCTGCCTATAACTAGGATTTCCTGATTGGGACAGAAACAGCACAGGATCAGTCTACACGGGTAGTTACTCCTCAACAGCAAGCAATACGCTTCATCTGCAAAAGCACTTTTATGTACTTCCCCTAACCTTCACCCAGATCAACTCCGATACAAAGCTACTATGCTTCTGGGTCACATGGCAACTAATAAGCCCAATACTGAACAAACAGGAATCCAAATGGACAAAAAAGGCAATTCAATTTTGTAAGAAACAATATATTTTATTTTTCTGACACCACAGCTCTGGTGAGTGGTTTTGTACCAAATTTAATGGAGGTTACACAGAACGTTTGACGCATGGGACGGGGAGGAAAGGGAAGGAAACACAAAATTAAAAACAAAAACAAAATCTTAGATAGCTTTTAGCATCTGTTCCACTCCCACATTAATAAAATTCACTTGGGAATTCCTAATAAAAGGAGAACAGAAAACAAGGTGGGCAGGGAAGGGTAGGCTGGGGAAGAAAAGACGAAGGGCAAAGAAGACCATTGAGCATCCCAAAGACAGACCTTTCCCTCCCAGAGCCGGGACAACGCTCGGCATGGAAGGCGAGGCTTCGTTAGATTTATTTCCCCAAAATAACACCGTGTATTGCAGCTGCCAAAGGGAAAAAGAGAGGAGGGAAGCAGGGGGTCACCAGTGGGGGACACAACAGGAGGAAACTCACTTAACCAAGAAGATAGGGAAGGAGAGAGGAGGGAAAACAAGAGAAAAATGTGAAGGGGGTCTTCAGATTGGGAGAGACAGTGCGGAAGAGCACTTGAACTGAAAAACAAATGTCCTAAGCATCATTATTTTTAAAAAGAAAAATCTCCCCCCTCCCCCCACCCCTCGCTGAACTTAGTTCCTCTTTTTGTGCTTTTCATTAATACTCTGCTCTGAGGTCGTAGTTTGGTTTTTCTATACACTGGAGTTGAAAGAAAATAGTCCAAAGGTCTGAAGATGGATTCTCCACCTAAAGTAAACAGCCCAGCATTCCTGTTCTCTTGTCCCAAAGACTAAAGTCTCTGCTAAAATCCCTTTTACAATATAGTACAGTACACACAAAAAAAATAAAGCCCAAAGCAAAAACAAAACCAGAAAAGAATCCTGGGAGAAGCCAGTCCAAAGGACGTAAACATACAGAGAATGGTGCAACACATGGCCCATGGCAATTCTCAAAGCACGGCTACAGATCCCCAAGTAGGTGCTATCATGGGATACCCAAGTCCACAAAAATAATTCTTAAAAAATAAATCTTAAAAAAACACACCTGTTGATTAAATGAATAATTTGTTTTCAGATAAATCCATACATTCTCGAGTTCCCCCCTCCCCCAAAGCAGCCCTTGGGTCTCTGTTCTCCTATTGCATGACCAACAGTACTCCTGGAACTCCCTCAAAGCAGCTCTCAGGACCTGGAATCTCATCTTGACAAGGATCGGCACATCCAATCTTAGCAGCTTAAAACATCATGTTTCCTGGGTTGCCAGGTCCTTGGCTAAATCCACCCATGCCCACGTCAGCGGCCATGCTCCGGGGCCTCATCTGTGGGGGGATCATGATGTTCTGTTGGGGTCCCATCATGCCCTGCATGGACATCATCATGCCTGGAGAGCCCACAGGCCCAGGGTGGGTGTAGAGCCCGGCAGGCCCTCGATCCTTGCCAGGAATCATGCCCACGGCAGCAGCTGGATTGCTCATCAGGGTGGGCTGGCCGGGCATTGTAGATTGTGCTGGTGACATCATCCGATGGTGAGGTCCCATCATGCCTTGCTGGAGAAAGGCTGGTGGTCTCATTGGGTTGTGGCCTGGCATGGATGGAGCTGTACCAAGAGGGATGTCCGGAGTTCCCACCGGCCCTGGACCTCCCATGCCAGGTAATGCTAGTCCCATTCTGGGGGCTTGTTCGCCCATCATCCCCTGCATGTGCGAAAACCCAGGTCCAGGACCCTGGGGCTGTTTACGGCCTGGGACTTCCCCTCGAGGGAAATATTGCAGTGTCTGGCTAGGCTTCTCAGATGGAATAATGCGAGACAGATCAAACTCAGGTATTCCGGTGGCTCCAGGTCGGATGACCTCCTGTAGATCTGGGTCTGTAAACACTGAAGGCATGCTGTTCCCCAGGACAGCGAAGGAGTCAGGACCCCCTGGGCCTCCAGGCTTGCAAAGTGCTGCATCTGCTGAACTTTGGGGCAGGTTGCTGGGGCGGCCGAGGGGCCCTTCTCCTGGGAAACCCATCCCTCCTGGGAAGTTGCCCTGCCCCCCACTGGGGCCATTGTGAGGAAATGGAACCTGCTGTGGAGGAGACTGAACTGGAGGGAAGCCCTGGGGGAAACCCATCCGTCCTTGAGGTACCATCGGAGGCTCCTGGGACCCATGCCCCATGATAGGATTGTGTGACATCAAGCCAGGCCCCATCGGGACCCCATGAGGAGGTATGGTGGGTCCCATGGCATTCGGAGAGGGCATCTGATTGGAGTGAGAAAGTGGCTGGGTCATTCCCATTGGGCTGAGGGTTGGCATTGGAACCACGGGGTTTGGACCTGAAATTCGAGGATTCTGTGTATTAATGCCCAGTCCTAGAAAAATAAAGATATCAAAGGAATCAACTTAACCGAAAGCAACTCAGGAAAACTATCATAAATCAAATTAACAAAAAAACTATTGTGCATCGAGTGTGCATGGTACTGTGCTGGGGAAACATACAATGCACAATCTCTGCCCTCAATAAGGTTATAATACATTTTGGGGCACACAAACCAACAGCTCTACAAGACAATATATCATTGAGTCTTAAACTGTAGGACATAAAGGTATATAGAAGACAGCTAGGAAGAAAGTCTCCTGTGTGAAAAGTTACAAGTGAATATGCAAATGAGTACAGTCTTCTTCATTGGAGACATTTAATATAGAAGAAAACAATTTGCCTGGATGACTTAGTATCGTCCTTTTTGGAGACTAATCAGTCCTATGAGTCTAAGAATCAGCAATAACAACAAGGAAACCAAACAGGCCTTTTTCAATTGATACTGGACATCACTATTTTATATTACCTTACAGAGAGAGCATTTCGAACTCTACGTTACGTGAAATGGTAAAGAAAAGCCAACTTTTAATGGAAAAGGAAAACACACAGGTTCTACTATGGTCTCTGGGACATGTAAATATTTGGTCTCTCCATGGAGTTAACCACTGAGAATGGTAAGGATGGTGCTTGTGCCACACACAGAGCATGCCCTAACCTGCCTGATGATAAAGAGCATCCCTAACAATCAGAATGGAACTGGAACCAGACACCCATGGCTCAAAAGTCATGGTCTCTTTACTGACCACCTTCACCATCCCAGATCATGTCCTATTAGTGAGATTTGGGGAGACAGGAGGTGTAGGGGTGAAGGAGAACAGAATGAGTAGGGAAGGGAGGAATTTTATTCTCTCTCTAGTCCTAAAGAAAGTGATTCTCTAGGAAATAGGGGCTTTCCATTGTCTGAAATCCTGTGGCTGCTTGTGGTTTGAGGCTGCCCTTCCAGGAAAATATCTGAGGACTAAAGACATTCTGATCAGCATGTTGAAAAGATACCGCTCTCAATTTTGTGCCAGGAGGACCTCCCCAACCTCTACCAAAAAAAAAAAAAAAAAAAAAAAAAAAGCATCTAGGTACACAGAAGCATCAAAATTTCCATAAGAAAGTGACAAGAACTATAAAGAAGCCTGCTTTCTTATCAACAAACACTGAATTAAGCTAATAAAAAATACTGTGATCATTCTCTTCCTCTAGGCAAGACACTTTAGTTTTACTGAAACTAACTCAGATAGTATACTTTTCCAACTTGGTGAACGTCCAGCCATCAAGAAAAGACTTCAAGAAGTTTTTCTTTTGTCCAGAGCTAGCTCCATATCCTATCTTCCTGATTTCTTACCTGGCATATTATTCATTGATGGCAAGTTGGGAGAACGAGCTGGAGGGGAGTCGTCATCTGAGCTGGCCACGGTCTTGATGGCATCGTGGTATAACGGGGTAGAACTGGGCATTGCAAACTTGGACATTCGAGACATCATAATAGACAGTGGGTTCTGGGAAAGGGTCGGCTCTGGAGGCATGGTGTAAGGTGTACTAGAGGGAAGACTTCCCGGGATACTCACAGAGGCAGACTGGCTGGCTGTAGGAGGTGGGGGGCCACCTAGGAGAAGAAAGCAAAATAAAAAAAGGGCAGGGAATTAGATTTCTCTTGAAAGCTACTGGGCCTATCGTTATGAACGAGCAGGGCCAGGAATGAGACAGATGAACAGGACAGTGTTATTAGGCCCAGGACATGAATCATCAGTCTCTAGTCAAGCTCCGTGTGTGTGCAGAGGGAGACTGCAGTGTGAGATGGAGGTGACAGCTCAGCAGATGGGAAGACAAACGCACCAAGAATGCATAAGAAATATTAGTTCAAACTTGGGAAAACCATGGGTTACAGGCAACTCTTATGGATCTCTTTCCCTTGCCAATCACAATTTAGAATTTGACTCAGGCATTAGTATGCTAGGAAGCCAGATTAGCAATCCCACCCCAGGTACTAACCGAATCGCCCTACACACGCTCTTGATTGATTTTCTGCCACCAAGGTGTCTGAACTGAAAAGGTCTGAGGGGGCAACTCCACTGTACTGCTTTTGTGAACTGCTACCTAACGGAGAGACACACTTGAGCTTGGGAGGATAAATCTATCTTATTCTGATTCTAGTCTTCCTCAAGTGGAGACAGCACAGACCTAGTATTTATACCTCAGTGCTCATCTTCCACTGACCTCCTCTGGTCCCGTTCACAAAACCACCATCATCAGTGAGAGCTTCTCCTAGGAAGAAAATACTAATAAATTGTAGCTGATCTCTGAGAACAGCAGTTTACCAAGGAGAATGTTTCGGTAACAGTTTCTATGGTCAACACATATTTACGAGAACCACTCAAGTCTCTCAGCAGCCTCTCCTCTTTGCTTGGGATGATACTCAGACTCTCTTGACATGATGAAGGGCAGCCCTCTGAAGTGGGTGGATCTAGTATTTAAAGGCACATTTACCCACTGTTGAGACATTCTATTCCACCACCGTGAGTTCACTGTGCAAATGTAAATCATTCAGTGAAATGACACACATTTCCCATTTTCCTCCCAGTCCTATCTGAGAAACATATTCTGCACTAAGAGCATAACCCCATGGAAGTACTGATTACGCACTCTGCCACAAATACGTCCATCTTGGCAAAAGCCACCTCCTTTGGTTGCATAATCAGGTTAAGACACCAGTTTTCTTAAAGGATGTAAATCAGGCTTTTGCAATCTCTGGCTTTAAGGTGCAACTGTGAGGATGAAAGCATACTGACCTGACTCTACACTTCCCAGCATGGCTGGGGAGGCCATGGTGAGGGGTGCTTTATGGTTTGGAGGGATCCCGGGGCTCTGAAGGGGAGGTTTTGGAGAGGAGGTCCATCCCGGTGACGGGGCGGGAAGTGATGGAGACTTGAGGTGAACAGGCGAAGCAGCAGCAGACCCCAAGACAGGGGGGGACTTAATGGAAGCAGCAGCAGCTGGGCCCGCCAGCATGCCTGCCAGCTGCGATGGAGTCTGGGGGGACTTGAGGTTCCCCGAGGGCGAGCCCAGCATTGGCGACTGGACTTGGCGCATCGTGGGAGATTTCAGAGGGTTAATGCCTGGGGAATGCACCTGGCTGCCTGCCACAGAGAGATCCACGGGTTTCCGCCCCAGGCCGCGCTGAACGGAAGGAGCGGTGTTGAGGCTAGTGGGGTTACTAGAAGGGTTGAGAGGTAGTGGTGGCATATGACTGAGCCGGCTGTTAGTCCTTTGGTCGGGCCCAATTGGTTCTCTGAGATTCCGCAAGCCACTGTTGCTGCCTGGACCCTGAGACATGGGGAGGAACGGCCTGGGGCCCATGCCATACTCTTGCTGAGGGTGCTCGCCAAAGGGCAGGGGCACCATCTTCTGCTGAGCAGGCAGCATGTCTGCACCGCCGGCGCGGAGTTTCATCATCTCCTCGGGCCCCACCCCAGCCTCTCTCATCTTCTGAGGTATCATCTGAGAGTTGGATCCCATGTTGACATTTAGACTGACATCTCCCTTCATCCCACTAGGAACCATCCCAAACTCGAGTTCCCGACCGGGGCCCATCTGTGGGGGCATTCCTTTTGGAAAGTCACCCCTAGAAGGGCTCAGCGGGCCCTCTACTGGTATTCGAGGGAAGATGGGATTACTCCCCGGCTCCATGTGTCGCTGGGAGCCAGGGATCAGCCTGTTCATCTCCATGCCGGGCCTGATGCCTTCCATGCTCATCCCCGGGGGCAGACCCAGCTGTTTCTCTGCCAGCTGCTGTTGAAACATCTCTTCAGACAATCCTTGGGGGTTTGGGAAACGTTCCCCTCGGCCAGGACCACTGAACACGCCCTGGCCAGGCGGGAAGTTTCGACCGTCTGGGATTTTTGGCACATCGTCTGGCCAGCTGACTCCAGAAAGACCTGGTCTAGATGCTGGGTTGGGGACATTAGGCCCCTCCATTTCAGAGTTCATCATTCCTGCAAATCCAGGGAGGCGCATCTGGCTACCTGGCATGTTGGGGTGGGGAGCCATGGCCCTCGGGGGCAGAGAATGGGGCATGTTGATACCGTCAGCAAAGGGCTCTGCACCCCCAGGCCCCCAGGCCTCACTGGGGGTCATCTGGTACGGAGGGGGAGGCCCTCGGACCACTCCCCGCGGCCCGTGCTGATGGACCATCATGTCCTGGAGGGAGCACTGCTGCACGACCACTTGCTCCTGCTTTCTCCTCTTCTCCTCATAGAACTCCTGCTGCAGTTTCAGCCACGCTATCTGCTCAGGGGTCATGTGATCCAGGTGGTCGGGTCCAATGGGCCCAGACTGGGAGTTCATGGAAGGTGGAACCATTTCATCCGGAGAAAAGGGCACATCTCTGTGTCCCTGAGGGCCAAATGGAGCCCCCACGTCTGTCCGGGGCCCAGGTCCCTTACCTAGGCTTTGGGATTGAGCCATCATGGCCTGTATTGGCCCTTCTGGTTTTTTCTGAGGTCCATCTAACACCCCAGTATTCTGCTGGGGTCCCCCACTCTGTCCTCCCGGGAATTCTTTCTCATCAGGGAAAAGCATGCGCTGGATATCTCTGAGCGTTTGTAAGGAGCGCTCCCGGTGCTCCAGCTGCTCCTGAGACAGTCCGTCGGGGTTCTCTCCCAGCGGGGGGGGCTCTCCACTGGACACCGGTGGAGGTGGGGGGCCTTTGGGATCTGCTGAAGAGCTACTGCTCCCCTGGGAAACGGGAGTCACTGCTCGGTTGTTGGGCGTCGAGTTTGGCCCGGTACCGTCTGGCGGCAGTGGAGTGGAGCTGGCAGGGCTGCCTACAGAAGGAATCAGTTTGTTTTCTACCCCAGGACTATCCCGGTCCAGGGGACGCGGGGGGGCGGCAGGCTTGGGTGCTGGTGCCAGAATGGGTGGAGTTGGCTGCAGTCTGGTGTTCTGGGAGGAAGTCTGGTCCTGGTTGGCTGGAGTGGGGGGCTGTTGTGGGAGAGGTTTCGGATCATTCCGAAGGGCAGATATCTGTGTGTTCTGAAGATAAACGAGATTTTAAAAATCATTGGTGAACTGAACAGAAGGGCAATGAAAAGAGCAAGATATGTTATAAAGGACTTGTCCCAGCCACATAAATCTACACTGACACTTGCTGTAGAAACTGCTCATGTACAACCCCACTCTGGACATGCAGACATTTTGATTTCTTTCTCACACTTTGCTGTCAAACGGCATCCTCTTTCCCTTGCTGAATAACTTTAAAGCATGCCAAGGGAAAGCCACGCTGCCAAAGTGAATACATTTGAGTATCTATTTCGAGGAACAGGTTTGATATCACATGTCTACTATGTGTTTCTGATTCAGGGAGAGATTAGTTTCTTGGTATGTGGGAGGCTGTACCTAACACCTTTTTCTTTCCCCGAAAGTATAACTGGATATGTAGACTTCTCATTGTCAATCAAAAAGTCTAATGTTTTCAACTGAAAGAGAAAGTCGTTGTCACCTCCAGCTCTGTACTCTGCCCGTCAGAGGCGGGAGGTACGGCCGCTCCACTTCAGTGTTTCCCCTGGCACGGTGACTAGTGAGGTACTCCTATCCTTGAGTTTCCAGGGGCCTGACATCTTCGATTTCTGTTTTCAGTTTGTGATCACTGATTCCGTACGAGAATTTGTACATTAACTGTAGTAAGACCATCTGTAGGCAGGAAGGGTCTGCAGAGAAATCTGAGGCTATCTAGCTTGTGCTGTCCCTTGATCTGTTCTTTCCAATAGACAGCATGCAGCCCTTTCTACAGGCTGGATGATCGCCTTATTATTATTTATTAAGTACCGATGCTATACTAAGTCCTGGGTAAAGGCACGCTCACCTACAATAGGTGACACGGACACTGTCAGTGTCTGGAAGAGGGACTTGTAATGTTCTGGGTCTACACCTCGGCACTGCTGGAGGTACTGGTACTAGAGAAGGGCGGTAATGAAGAACAGACAGGCCCAGTCTAGCGACTCCATCAAGGGATCTCTCACCAGCCTCCAGTGAGCCGCGTGATCCCTTTTTGATGTTCACTTGCTCCTACCTGTTCGCTTAATCCAGCCTGTATTTCCAAACCCCTAACACTCTTACTTACATCCCCACCTACTCTCTGGAACGTTTATCAAGGCACAGATTTGTACAGGAATCATCATACATATCCCTGAACACGAACAGTTCACGTTCCGTGGGTATGTATGCAAATGTTCCACTTGCTGGTATTCTCCATGCATCTGTGTCTGCAGACCGAGACTGGTGGGGGTAAGACTGGCTGAACTTGGATGACTCTGGATGTTGCAGTGTCCTCTGTCTCTCTGACTCCTTAACTGGAGTGTGGAGGTCACCTTAATTTCCTCTCCAGTGCTAGTTTAAGTTTGGTTCTGTTGTTAAGGGTGGTCACTGATTTCCTACAAGGTGACCGTGACAGAAGAAACAGTTTAGTACCACCCTTTATATTTTAGATTTGGAGCAATGGTGATTGGACTATTCCCAATTCACGCCTTATAAACTCCTTTTCTGATTTCATTTTAGTACCAGAGAAGGTGGAAGTGAAAACTGTCTTAATGACTTAAGATCTGTCATTAAGTCAATAAAATGTCGGTTTGAGTTGCAATGTACCCCGTGCATTCCGAAATGATATAAATTATAAATAAACAAATATTTTTAAAGTATAAATTTAAAAATATATACATTTAAAATATTATACGTATCCATCGTCTACCCTTGAGTAGCAGAGATGCAGAGTGACATGAAATTCTTTTCCTAGGCCTAGGAAAGCCTAAGCCTGCTATGTCACAGGGGGGACTTCTATGTTCATATACAACAAGGACGAAATGTCATCCATTCTGTATTGAATTGTCACTTCAGTCGTTTATTGTCATTTAACTTTTCCCATGTTTAAGTCTCATCCAAGTTTTAGATTTTATGCTTCCTGAACTCAGGGACTGTACCTTGAACCTCTAGTGTCCCCACAGCATTTGGTGCAATGCCTTGACAATGTAAGACACAAGAAATATCTTTTGGTTCAATTTGGAACACTACATGTATTAAAACAACCATTATATGCATTTTCTAATGTAATTTATAGTAGGTGCTTAAGTTCCAGAGAGGAAACAGACTAACATTTACTATAATTTTGGAAATATCAAGCAATTAAAAGCATTCAATGGTTCTCTCACTTTGAAATAAATAAGAATCATTTTGAAAGTCACTGAGACCTTAATTATGGTATCATCAGCATGTACTCCAGTACTGCAGTTTTTGTTGCTGCTTTTTCTCTGTTCTTCAAGTAACTCAAGAGTGTTTGCTATTTTTTAAAATCCTGCTCTTTACAGAGGGTCTGAATTCAGAATTTCCCAGAGATGGCTACATGACAGAAATCCTAAGATATCTAAATATCTCCTTTTTTATGTTGTACCTCTTCTCTCCTAGTAATTCATCAATATATCAGCGTGTTAGTAGAAAAGGCCAATGCAGTGTGATATGCCTAAAACCACACAATTAGGTTAAATGCTCAGAATGTAGTTTATACCATCAAGATTATCTCCCATTGAACCTTCATACACTGTTGGTGGGAATGTAAATTGGTGTAGCCAATATGGAAAACAGTGTGGAGATTCCACAAAAAATTAAAAATATAACTAACATACAATCCAGCAATTTCAGTCCTGGGTATTTATCCAAAGAAAACAAAAACACCGATTAGAAAAGACATGTACCCTTATGTTCACTGCAGCATTATTTACAATAGCCAAGATATGGACACAACCTAAGTGCCCATCAATAGATGAACAGATAAAGAAGATGTAGTACATATATACAATGGAATATTACTTGGCCATAAAAAGAATGAAATCTTGCCATTTTCAAAAACATGGATGGACCTAGAAGGTTTAGGCTAAGTGAAATAAGTCAGACAGAGGAAGACAAATACTGTATCATTTCACCTACATGTGGAACCTAAAAAACAAAGCAAATGAACAAACCTAACTAAACGGAAACAGAGTCATAGATACAGAGAACAAACAGGTAGCTGAAAGAGGAGAGAGGGGTTGGGGAGAGGAGAGAAATAGGTGAGGAAAATTAAAAGGTACAATCTTTCAGTTACAAAATAAATAAGTCACGGGTATGAAATGCACAGTGTGGGGAATACAGTCAATGACTATGTAATATCTTTGTATGGTGATAGACAGTAACTAGACTTATCATGGTGATCATTTTGAAATGTACAGAAATATCAAATCACTACGTGTATACCACAAACTAACATAGTGTTGTAGGTCAATGACCACACAAAAACAAACTCATAGAAAAAGAAATCCGATTTGTGGTTACCAGGGAGGGAGAATTGGAGGAGGGTAGTCAAAAGGCACAAACTTCCAGTTATAGAATAAATAAGTACTAAGAATGTAATGTACAACATGATAAATATAATGAATGCTGCCATATGTTCTATATAAAAGCTGTTAAGAAAGTACATCCTAAAAGTTCTCACCACAAGGAAAATATATATTTTTTTCTATGTCTTTAATTTTGTATCTATATGAGATGATGGTAATCATTTCGTCACGTATGTAAGTTAAAGTATACAGTATACAGCACAGTAGGCTGTACACTTTTAACTTATACGGTGCTGTCGGTCAGTTGTATCTCAATAAAACCGGGAGAAGAAAAAAAGACTATCTCCCTATCAGTGAAATTCACCATCTCCCACCTTTACAGTCACTGCAGAACCTTTAAACCATTATTCCGTTTCCAAAATGACATACCAGAGGGGCTGTGCTTCTCTCTGCCTTGCTGTTAGAGATGTTCTGGATGTGGAAAGAGACAATAGTTTCAACCTGGCCCTTCAATACAGCTTCTGCAGCTCTGCAAAGACAGAAGAGATGCACACACTAGGACTTGTTCCTATTTCACTAACTGTAAATTTAAAGCACTTTAACCGATTAAACAGGTATAAGAGAGGAAGGAAAAGTATAAAGAACCACCAGCAATGTTGAATGAGAAGAAATCAAGAGAAAAAGGTTTTCATTATTTGTCTATCATTTATCATCAAACTTCTGAAATTAAAAGATAGCCATTAGCAAATCTCAAAAAGAGGTACTAAAAACCCCCAGGATTTTCTCCTTCAAAGCCATCCACTCTAGTAGGTGTTTTATAGAGCATCCTAGCTCAAAATCCCAACCCAAGAAGGGTAAAATGAATTCTCACACCTAATAATAATTAAAGGCTGCCAAGATTCATTCTATATCTTAATTTTTAAAACCTTAAATGAAAAAAACTAGGGTATATTCACATTTTAAATAAATAAATAAATATCCATTGACCCATCCATCCACTAGAGACGTATGTACCAAAATGTTCACAGTAGTTATCTCTGTAAATTCCTGAGATTTTTTTAGTTGTTTACATTTTCTAATTATTCCAAAATGGACATTACTTGTGTCATTTTAAAAAGAATACTAAGTTGCAGAAAAGTGTATATTGTGCAATCAATCCCTTTTGTGCTTAAAAAAGTATATATATGTATATTTGTACAAGCACAAAAAATTTCTGGAAGGAAAGCCAAGGAAGTAGCATCAATGGTTGCCTCTGGGGAGTAGGGGTGGGGAGGTTTTATATTTTATTTTACCTCTTTCTGTAGCGTTAACTTTAAGTAATAATACAAGTGGGCAAAAAAAGGATCAATCTTCAAAGGGAGTAAGAACTTAGATGCCCAAACACACAAGCCACGCCAACAGCAAGACATAGCCATCAACTTACTTATTGGCCATCTCAGTAGAAAACACATACACCACTTTGGCGGGAGTCTTCTGAGCAGGTGTGGGCTCTGGGGCAGTAGTCTGGCCATGGGAGGGGGTGGAAGACCTGGGGACTGTAGCATTTGACGGGGTCATCGAGTGTGGCGTGTGCTGGGAATCCTGGGACTTTATGTGGTCAGCAGAATTACATTCTAAAAGAATGAAAAGAGTCATGTCATAGAAAGAATAAAACTCTTTTTTCTGCCAGCATTTACAGCATCATAATGCAAACACCTTGAGAATTTCAAGGAGGAAGTACCTTGCTAAGAGGAAACCTATTCTATTCATAAAAACACTTCTCCCTAAATGACTAATTACAAAGCACTCCTCCCCCACCTCCTTACTTCTCTACTATGCATTCTTCAGATATTAGCATAAATGTCCCTCCTTCCTGGAAACCCCTTTTGGATCCTCCTGGACTGGCTGCCCCTGCTAGTTGAACCCATAGCCCCCGAACTCCCCTTATTTCAGCATTTATCAAATTTACTGTAATTGTTTAATGATCTGCTGTCTAGGTGCATTCAAACCCTTGAGGATAGCAACTGTTTCTGTTTTGCTGACCATGGCACCCCCAGCCCCCAGCATAGTGCTGGTGCTTGTAACAGGCCTCCTACAAACACCTAAAGAAGAAAGGAAAGACAGGGGAACGATCACCCAGGTTCTCATTTCAAATTTGGGTCGGGAAGTAACACTTCCACTGCTTGAATACTAGTTTCATGTTCTGGCCTATAGTTACGATTTTTTACTTTATACTAGGAGGAAAAAGCCTAAAACCACAGCCATTGGTCCTATACTCTTTCTGGCTCACTCCATTTTGGTGCCTACTGTATCTCTACTACATGTAGCCACTCGTTCCTGCCACACTGAAACTGACTGTGACAAACCTGGACTAGTGCCAGGGCTGCCTCTTGTGCCTACAACTCTGGCCAAATGGCAGCCAGAGTGCACAAAACCCAAGTCTTGAAGGATGGATTTGATGGAGAGGAGGAGTGTCAGAAAGACCGCTCCAGGGTGGACCCTGGCATAGACAAGCTGGAGCTACCGGCTTGACACTTAAGTACCAAGAGTATGGAGGCCAGAAACATCCACAAGAACGTGGCTAGGGCCGTGGAACATCCTAAAACGCTTGCATCCTCAAGAGCAAGAAGTCAACAAGGTGGTTCCAAACTATTCTTAGTTAGCAGGAAAACGACCAGAAATAGTTCCATCTTAAACTGCGAGAACTCCTGAATCTGACGCGCCTACTCTCCCCACTTGGCTGCTATTAGGCTCTCTGGCATCCACCAATGTCAGAGGCCTTTCCTCAGGAATACCTACTTCCCTCTGAGTCTCAAATATCTTATAGACATACCTTTCATGTCAGAGTCATCGTTTGGAGTCCCAGGATCTCTCTGATCAAAGGAGTCGGCGGAAATACTTCGCTCCCTTTTCCCCTTGCCCTTGGCACCATTTCCAGCCCCATTCTTCAGCCCCATGCTCCCACCTGGGCCAGGGAGTGCTTTAGGGGTATGGCCCCCACTCTTGGAGTCACAGGGGGATGGCTGGGATTGGCTGGCTGAGCCCCCCTGTTTACCCTGATTGGAGAATTTGGAATCCAGCTGGGGGTTTCCAGATGGGGACATCACTGTAGGGGGACGGACCATCACCTCCTGCTTTGACTTAGGGCTACTAAAAGAGACAAATAACAAAGGGAGATCAGACACCGGATGCAACTGGGCAGCACAAATTAGGGAGGACTGATTTTTATCATGGGTCAAGGAGACCTGGACCACTAAGTAACCACCCCACCTTTCACCGCAGCCACTTGGCTTGCTCCCTCCTCCCCTGCTCTCATCTCAGAGCTCTCAACAGAGAGGAGGATCAAGCAGAGTGGCCTGCCAGGCCTTGGGAACCCTAGAGTCACATGGGGACCCATCTCTAGGGCTTCTGTCAATAAAGGACAACGGTTTCTATGTACATAGAGAAATGACTCTCACACTAAGACTAGCTCAGAGTAAACAAACAGACATCGTTAAGATCAAAATACCACCCGCCCCTCAGCTGATGACAAGGAACAGCTGTAACAGGAGACTAGCCTCCCTGCTGGAAAATACGAGCAGGTCCAGGAGAGCGCGAGGAAACCTGCCCATGACTGGCAGGTTAGGGAAACGCTCCAGGACATACTCCCTGAACAAGCAGGATCACACCAGAGCAGACACACTAACCACTGCCGCCAGGGGAGAAGGAAACAATTCTTTTAGGGCGTCAGCTTAACTTCCATGGAACAGAGGAAAAAGCCTCACGGTGGGAGTCCAGGGGCTGGTGTTTCAGTTCTAGGACCTTAGGCCTCCTCACCATTCCAGGTCTCGGTTTCCTCATTTGCCAAGTTTAGCTCACTGTACTGGCTGGTCTTTAAGGTCTTTTTCTTTATGTTTTGGTGAGGAGAGGGGTGGTAAATAGGAGCGGCCAGGTAATAATGGACAAATAATAACAGAGGAAAACTCTAACCTAAACTCTGATTCACTATTCTATCACTATTTAATTATCTTTTTTTCTTTCCCCATTCGCTTCTAATTCAACATGTTGTTCCACCAGTGAGCATTCATGGTCCACTATGACATCCCAAAGGGGCAGCTGGGCCAGGCCCTAGCCCTCACCTCTGTGTGTTTCCTGACGGAGAGTTCCTCACTTTAGGGTTACTGGAATGCATTGATTGAAATCCTGAGCTTGCAGCCACAAACAGGGACGGGCTCACCGAGTTCCTCTCGGGCTGCAGCAGAAACAGCTGCTGAGGACAGCGGCAGTGGCCCACTGCTTGTTGGGTGAGTCCCTTAGCGCTGGCCACCTGCACGCCTTTTTCCTCTTTGTTTTTCTCCGCTGTGGAAGTGGGTCCTGTCCCCTTGCGGCTCCAGCATTCTCTGGGTGTGTGCCTCCTGCTGCCAAAGGAAAATCTCGCATCTCCAGGGCACACTGGGAGCAAAAAGAGCAAAAACAGAGACATCAAACACCCTTACAGCAGGACCAAGGCTAAAGCACCGCCAACTTGATGGCGCAGAGCTAGATGGTTCCTCAGCTTCCATCAGGGTTAAAGGAAAGGGAGATGTTCATATTCCGGCCAAAAGGCCCTGGTGCTAATGCAGCTGAAGGGTGACTAAGACTTTCTGCCAAGCATACAAGCCTCCCACCCAAGCTTCGTGTACCAGGCGTTTGTAAGCAGATGAGAAAGACATTTTTATCTTTAGCCGTATATCCTCCCTTACATTTCTCTACGTCCAAATACAAAACCCTCAAAAACCTGGGTTTTTCTTTCTTCAAAACAATGCTTTGAAACCACTGAGTACTCCAAATCCATAGCAACTATCTGGTGTATCACCTCTGATGGCTCTGAAATGTAACCAACCCAACCCAATTTCAAACCATGAAACAAATTACTCTCTGTTTATATTCTCAGGGCCTCAGGGTGGGGAGACATTAAAGGAGGTACTTCTGAAATCAACTATTGAGCCAATACAATCAGTTCTGTCCCCTGATTTCTATCATCTTTCTACTAAATTATGCTGAGTACGTGTCCTGTGTTCTCACTGCTTAATGACAGGAGCTGTAGGCATGGGTAAGCATGGGAATGATCCATAATGCGGAAGGTAAAAGAACATCTTTGAAGGCTAAGATATTTTTTGAGCCAATTTGCAAGGCTAATTTGAAGCATAAAGGTCAAGAAAATATTCCCAAACCTAGCCAGAGAACAAATGAGAAAGCCCTTTATTTAGGGAAGGCTAAACAGGGAAAACCAAGATATACTTGCAGTCACTGGTCCTTCCGGGCAGTTCCAATGTGGTTTTTTGGTAACCACTGTCCCCCCGCACCTCCCGCTCTACCTTCTGGTATCTTATCCATGGGGTATAGGATTGAATGAGGATATCAGATGCAGGATTAGTGGCTAAAGAATCAAAGGGAGTTAGAAGTAGCTTAGGTGTTACATACACTTTGAGAGGCTCAAGAACTGGACTAAAATTGGGAGGGTCCATTATATTCTAGGACTTGGCACTGAATATGATCATTGTCAAGTGTTAGATGTCTATTTCTTCATTTAGAAATTTGCAACAGTCCCAGCGATTTTACCTGAGACCATGAGAGGAATTTATGGAAGTTCTGAGTGCATACAATCACGTTTTTTTCTTTTAAATGAAGAAGTCAGGAAAAAGAAATAGAATACAATGTTACGGAATGTTTCTATGCTGACCTTGGGAGAAAGCATCCTAAAAATATTTTGGTCTTGATTATATTTAAGGTTGTATGTTTATCCCCCACCACCTTTAGCTTTTTTTGTTTTTCCAGTTTAGACTATAAAACTGATTGTGGCTGTCAAGTTCAACATAATATATGATCATACACCATATTGTAACCTCCCACTAAACATCGGGAATCACTGGTAAAACAGAAGTGGTAAATGAATCTTGCATGGACAAAGCCATCAGAAAACATTCACCTCAGGAAAAAAAGAAGTTATCACCTATACAGTCCCCTTCTGTAACTTCTTCTGGTACTTTCTGTCTGCATCACACATTCTAGCACTCAATCATACGTCGAATTGAATAGTCCCATGTGTATTTTTTTTTTTTTTTTTGCGGTACGCGGGCCTCTCACTGCTGCGGCCCCTCCCGCCGCGGAGCACAGGCTCCGGACACGCAGGCCCAGCGGCCATGGCCCACGGGCCCAGCCGCTCTGCGGCACGCGGGACCCTCCTGGACCGGGACACGAACCCGCGTCCCCCGCATCAGCAGGTGGACTCCCAACCACTGTGCCACCAGGGAAGCCCCCACGTGTATTTTTTATCTCCCTATGTAGACTATGCTCTTTGAAGACAAGAACCTTGTTTTAAAGTTCTTTGGTTTTTCTATAATACTCAGCGTGACGTACTAAGAATGTGGTTGGACTCTTGGTGATGTACCCAGTTCCTCTCAGAGCAGAAACACCTGGCACTTGTGTTGCACTCTCCTTCCAAAGAAACTCTAAACATATTACAAATATCAAATCACCTCAATCTGCCAGGCATTTCTGATGAGCTGGTAGCAAAGATTATTTCTAATAATAATAATCAACGGCATTTTACATGAATGAACGGAGCACACAGGTGTGAACAGGCTTCTCCCAGGTTTCGCATCAGTGCTCTCTGACCTGCTCTTTCCTCTAAGCCGTCTCCTTACCATTACTTTACGGGTGGAGAGACAGCACAGAAGGCTGAAACAAGCTTGTGGGCTCACCTAGTGATGGGAATAAAATCCAGGTGCTTTAACCCCTAATCCAAGGGAGTTGTTGAAGTAAGTCACCCTAGCTTTAGCCTGACACCAGAAACAACCGAGCAAGAAATCTGCCAAGTATCTTATCATACACCACCAAAGAATAAAATGAGGCTCTTTCAGCTCCTACATTTTCAGGTTAGTGCTCAAATGTTTACCTTTAAGGACTAGAAAAGATCTTCCACAGAATGGTTAATTGTAGCCAGAGTGAGATATTTCCCCAGTATAACTAAATCTCCTAACTCTAAGATCTGCTTATATAATTTTTCTCTCTTTTCTTCTTAAATAATACTTATAATTTTTGCTATGTGTACATACTAACTCATTCACAACAACCACAGAAGGCAGGTCCTACTACTATCCCTATTTTAGAGATGAGGAAACTGAGGCTCTGAAACAGTAAGTAATTTGCCCAAGTAAGTTGGGTCGCACCCCAGTAAGTGGTGGAGCTGGCATTCAGCCAGACACTGGCCATGCTCTTCATCACTGCAGTGCCTGGCTAAGCATGGACTTGGTGGACAAGGTGAGCCAGTACACAGAAAATGCTTAGCAGCACAACATAAACATTCAGGTTAACCATGACTACTGCCATTCTCTAGCAAGCTCACCTATCCTGCCTAATGGCATTTCTTACCTTCGCCGTCTCCAACCATCATCCCCCTCTCCTAGTGCATGGCCTTGCCCAGGACTTAACAGGGATAAGAGAAGTCACCAGGCAGGATTCCTCACCACCAAATCTGCAAATCTCTTTTTATCAGTACCTATCCCATCTTTCTTCCCTATTAATGAAACCGAAAAAAAAGCCCACTTCTCCCCAAAGGTCAGTCCTACCACAGGTGATCTAGGTCCCATCCCTTCCAGCTTACTGAGCACCCTCACTCTCTCCGGTGGCCACGTCTCTACGTCCTGCATCTCCTGGATATTTCCAATCAGCTTTCAGACATGTTGTAGTATCTTCCAGATTAAAAAACACAAAAAAATTAAAGCAGAACAAAACCAGCTCTGGCATTCTATTCCCCTTTGGAGCCAAGATTCTCTACCAGAGTTGATAAGACACAGTCTTCAGTTCCTTACTTGCCATTCACCCTTTAACCATTTTCAACCAACTTCTACCCACAGATCACAAAAACCATGACTTTTGTTAAGGTCACCACTGACCGCTTTTCTAACCTCATCTTACTCCATCTCGTAGACTCTGCCAGTTGATCACTTCCTTCTTGAAACTCCCCTCTCTTGGTTCCCATAATACCACACCTCCCCAGTCTTCCTCCTTCCTCTCAAGTCACTCTTCATCTGCTTCCTTTGCTGGCCCCTTCTCTATCCAATCTCTACAATTTTGAGTTCCTCACGACTCTACCCTGGGGCGTCTTCTCTTCTTATTCTATAAGCTCTTTACATGCCAACAACTCCCAAATTTCCATCTCCGGCTCAGCTTCTGCTCTGCTGACCTGTATACACAACTGCCAACTTGACATCTAACTAGATGTCTGAAACCTAACAAAGACAAAGATGAATTCTTCTTCTGTATATAGCCTCCCTCCCAAAAGTATTTTCCCTTCAGTTTTCTATGTTTTAGTAAATGGCACCTTCATCCACCCAGCTGCTCATGACAGAAATTTGGAGTCATTCTTGACACCTCTCTCCCTCACCCCTAACCTTCCATATCAAGTTGAATATTTTTGCTGAGTGAAGAAAATCTCAGCTTCAGTGTTTCTTCTTCAGAGAGAAAGGATACTGTATAGCCACTAATCTAGACGAAATTCTCCATTACACTCTTTTCATAGCATCCTGTGTTTTTCCTTCACAACATTTCCCATGTTGTATGATTATGTGATCATTTGCGTAACATTCATCTCTCATGCTAGACTCCATGAAGGCAGGGATCAAGACTGATTTGTCCATCCTTGTATTGCTAGCACTTACTATAGTGTCTGACACGTGCTATTTGCTCAAAAAATATCTGTTGAATAAAAGTTGAAGCTTTCCCCCAAGATCATCTTTCTAAGCCACGCATGCTCTCTAGTGCTATCATCCATCAGGCTACTCACCAAAACCCCAAGGGTCACGATACAGCAGTGCTCATCCTGGAGGGGAGGAGCTTGCGGAGTCCAGGAACCCCTGTCTCAAAGGTGACCCTCACCTGGATGAGGATAAAATAAAGAAGAAGTTTCTAAGTGATTAAAAAAAAAATCAATAGTATCATTGTTACTATCTTAAGAGAAGAACAGGTTTCCTATTTATTCTAGAGTATTAGTTGAAGAGGAAGTTATCACCTCCCATGTAAACAGAACCACCTTCCAATTATTACAGGGTATATTATCCAATCTATATATATCTCAAGGGCCTTGTGACTCTCCCTCCTTCCCAACTGCATATTTTCTTTTCAGAAACTGGAAAAATATTAATAGCAAATAAAATCAATTTTTCTACTTTTCTGAACATTTAGTAGGAAAAAAACCCCTCACATTTTTGCTTCTTCCCATTCCTAATTAGTACAGAGAATTGAGAGCTGACTGTAAAGGTGAAAGATTCAAAATTCCAGATACACTTTTGAATTCACAAAGTGCACACCATTCACAGTTCCTCCCTACTCTCAACTGTAACTCTACATGGCAAGCATGCAGCAAGGAAATTTATTTTCACATACTTTTGTGGGAACATATGACTGAACAACAGGACCAGATGATTTCCTTTGCTTGAGAGCCTACTGTGTGTGAAATGCTATACTGACTTGAGCTAGATAATTCAATAAAACACTAAGTAACTCACCAGGCAGAACAATTTCCAACATTAGTCCTTGTAAACTAGAATTATAACACCAAGCCTCCCCCTTTGCCCAGAATTTATAGTTTTGAAATGGCAAGGAAGAACCAAGTTCCAGATTGTCCTAAGGCCAAATTATTTAGGAATCTTTAAAAGGAAACTCTATAAGGTTACCACAAAGTTGTAAATAAATTCACAAATTAGTCTAACTTAGGTCAAAATCACCTCTATAATTCCGATTTCAACTCTTCCAATGATCCTTTTCCACTCTCCTGCTCTAAGAAGTCAAGTTTATTACAACTATGTCATGTTTAACAAATTTCGTTTCTATGCTATGACCACTACACCATAAAAGGCATAGTATCAAACTTAGAATGTGGAACTAAAAGGCCTCAGGATTCCATTCCTAGCTCATTCTTAACTTCTGGCATGCCAACTACTCAAAGGCTTCCTCTCAGAAAAAGCACACAATAGGAAGAACCAATCTTTCCCAAACATGTGGAGAAAAGAAAACTATACTATGGACTTACATAGAAAACTTTGGTCCAAACAAAATGCTAATATATGTTTTCATATTCAAAGAGTAAAAACTCACCTACTGTCCTTCAAGCTAACGAACTTTAAGCAAGCAAATAAATTTATATCAAGCTCAAGAGTTTCGACAGAATTTAACCATTCAAAAACGAACGTCATCTGTCATCATTTAGAGTAATGGCTACCCAAAGTAAAATGTCAGCACAAATATCCCTTCTTTGTGAAATTTTCCTTGATTCCAAACTATCCCCAGGAATGTCCTCCATGGCCCCATAGCATTACATTCATGACACTGTTAGAACACTTTAAAAATTGTTTCCCTGTTACATATAGTCAGGGAACCCCCTGAGGAAAGGGTCATCATCTCAGGGCCCAAAAGAAACTCAATAAATGCTGGTTGATTTGTGTATTATAATGAGCTTGAGGCTTGTGTATTGCTACTCTTGCCTCACATTCATACAAATCAATGATGACACAATAAATACTTGTTTAACTTCTTACCATCTGCCTTTCCTAGGAAATAATTTATTGCAGAAGTCCCTGTTCATAGAAAAGTACAAGGTAATTGCACTTACAGTTATGACTTGCATTTAACTTGATGACCTCTGCCTTGGGAACTGCTACAGTAATGAACAAATATAGTTTTAACTTACAAGAGACCCTACAGAAGCAGAAACAAAATCCAA
Source organism: Pseudorca crassidens (assembly GCF_039906515.1). Classification (NCBI taxonomy): domain Eukaryota; kingdom Metazoa; phylum Chordata; class Mammalia; order Artiodactyla; family Delphinidae; genus Pseudorca; species Pseudorca crassidens. The sequence continues at coordinate 106,471,883 of NC_090297.1, read as the reverse complement.
AATGCACAGACTGAATCACAGAAGTTACGTGCTCATCATCGGGCTCTTTACCTTTCAAGATGTCCAATTTGCTCTCTCTTCTAACATTGGGACACAGAGGAACTTTCCAAGAGTGATCTCTGCCTCCCAAACAGAAAGGAATTTTTAGGTCAAAGTGGAGTAACACCAGCTAGTCCCACATTCAGTCCTACAGGAATGAGAAAAATGGAAAAGTTCACAGCCCATCACACCATCGGCAAAGAAAACCACCCATTCCCCAATGCTCTGTGACCAAAACAATATTTGGAAGAAGGAATAGTAAGAAAATAATTAGGTCAAAAATGGGGAAGGAAGGCAAAACCACTAAAACTCAAAATGCAAGAAGCTGGAGCACTATAGCCTACTTCTATCCTATTGAAGACTGGGAAGTTTAGAAAAGCAAAATCCATCAGGCACAAAAGCCTCATTCTAATCACTGTTTTTAACTTTCTCCCCAACCAAGAACAGTTATCACAGGTTGTAAAATAGACTTTTATTTCATATCTTCTCTATGCCCTTGTTCTTAGCATGGTGAAGATGCTGAAAAAAAACTACAAAGCTTAAAAGGCAAGTGGCCATTAGATAATTCAACTTTCAAAAATCAGCTGGTCTACAGCAGGACCTCTTAACCTGGGATCCACGACCTCTTAAGGGGTCTCTGGAGAGACTTGGGAGGGGTGGCACCTGTGAACCTGGCTGGCGAAAATTTTGATCTTCACAGTCATTAACCTCCAAGTAAAAGTTAGCACCACCTTTAACTGTGAATGTAGGTAACAACCCACAGTAGTATTAGCAATCCCCTGACTATGTCACCAAGAGGAACCACAAAACACTTCACATCACATTACAGTTGTTGCAGATCTCTCAACATAATATTTACACTCATCACTACTTCAAAATTATAGTATCATTAGGCCTGAAGCTACATTTTGTTATTTAATGTGTTGTAAACATACAAACTACTGTATTACAATTGTTTAACAGTTTGATAACTGTTTCCGTGTCATTTGTAATTCTATATATTTTAAGTCATACATTTAAAAAACATGATTCTCAGAAGGGGTCCTATGCTTCATTAAATTGCCAAAGGAAAACATGGGAGGTAGAAGATTAAGAACTTCTGATCTAGAGCACATAAAGTTTCTATAGACCCTAACATAGTCACCAAGGCAGACAGACAAGTAAGTCATTCCATTAGCAGTACTTCATAGTTGAAGAAAATTAAGCCACCAGGAAGCCAAGTAACATGTCCAAGGTCACACAAATTTAGAGTCAGCATCAGCCTAGGTTAACACTCACAGCATGTACAGTCCCACTCTCTCATGGGGACCTTTGCTTACATTTCTACAATTGTCATCACTATCCTGTTTTACCACTAAATGGGGAAGAGGTATCACCTTTCAAAACTAATATAAAACCAAAACCTGGACAACAGAACAAGGTAGATGTATAAGGTACTCCTTTTTGTTCCCTGATCAAGCATGCTGCTGTAATTGTTACAGAAGCTGAATTTGGTCTGTTCCAGAGATAGCAGTTTTTTACAAGTGAGAAAAAAGTTGGGCTACGTAAACTTTCATTCCCAGAAGTGTCCAAGGCACCGTGCAGATAAGCATTAACTTGTTAAGTGCTACAATGCATTGTGAGTGGTTAGGGCAGTGGTATCCCCACTTCATAAATGGGAAAACTGGAGAATAAATATGAGAGATTTGTTTAAAGTCACACATAAGTCAATGGTAAAGCCAGCTTCCTGATTCCAAGTTCAAGGCTCTAACTACTATACCAGATCACCATGATCAAATATTAAGTTGATTATAATGCTTGTGAAACCTCTGTACTTTTTTCCCCTACAAGCCAGAGAGCATTTTCTTTTTTTTTTTTCTCTTCGGTACGCGGGCCTCTCACTGTTGTGGCCTCTCCCGTTGTGGAGCACAGGCTAGGGACACGCAGGTTCAGCGGCCGTGGCTCACAGGCCCAGCTGCTCCGCCGCATGTGGGATCTTCCCGGACCGGGGCATGAACCCGTGTCCCCTGCATCGGCAGGCGGACTCTCAACCACTGCGCCACCAGGGAAGCCCAGAGAGCATTTTCTTTTGATCCATGGGAACAGACACACTTTTGAAGGCTATGGGAAAAATATCCCATAGAATAAATTCCAAAGTACGTAAGTGCTTTTTCACTTACACTAGTCATCTAAGAATCCAGGTCAGGAATCCTTAGCTCAGGAGCCAAGTTACTACATAAAACCTGCCTTATAAGAAGAGAACAGTATGGAAATTGTTCCTTCATCTTTTAGTCAATGACCTTCTTATCGATCTACCGTTATGTTTAGGAACTATTATCATCTTACATTCAACACTGTTATTACAAAATAATATTCTAATGGTTCAATACCATTAGATCCTAGATTCTAAAACTATGAAAGGTCATCCCTATCTCAACTCTGCATTAAATTTTCTCTTATCGAAACCACTAATTAATGGAATTCTCATTCCCCAAAGCATCCTTATGCCATCTAACTGCTTTTATTAACCCATTTCTGTGTTTTACAGATTGGGTCTTTTTCAATAGTTAGTAAGGAGGTCTTTCTTAAATTTGTACTTAGGACCATAACATTGTTCACACTAAATCCTTGTTAAACCTTCCCATATCATTAGTATCCAGTCAAAAACCAAAATCAACAGAACAACCATGTTGTACAATCTCCATGAAGAGTGAAAAGTTCTTGTCCACACAGGAGTCTTATCTACCAATATTCATTTGCACCTCCTACCCCTTACTCTCAACTACTTATCCTTCCTACCTGCTAATTCTGATTCATCACTTTGTGCTCAGTGTACAAGAGTCCAGATCTCTGACCTAAGAATAAACACTTAATTCTTGAATATATCAAATGCTAACAAATACTCCATCACACACCATTGATCAAAATGTAACTCTTTACACAGCCACTCAATCATTTTCCCACTAAAGTCATTGCCAGGGATCTGTCCATGTCTGCCCTAACCACAGTCTAACTCTGCACCAATTCTACCCCACCTTAGTCTCTCGCTACCAACACATAGTTATGTCCATTTCTCTACTTTGTTTAGTAACTTTAATAGTCCCCAACTGTCTGCAATCTAGGCTCTAAGTCACTCCTCTCTATCACAGGGCAGGGCTCTGGAGGACAGATTTCAGGCCTCCTCTTTCAAGGCTTGGGAGCCTTCACCTAAGGCCCCCAGCAACACTGTTATAGGCCTCTGGCCCTTCCCTCTGAACATAATAACCAACCCTGCTGTTTTTTCCTTGGGATATCTCCATTTCACCAGGCTCGCCCAACACTAACCAGTGACATCTTAATAGTCTTTGCAACTTTCAAAGGTTAATGGCTACAGCTCCACTTTGGAAACCACTGGTGTGTCCACGACCCCCACAATGACTCAGTGACCTAGACATCCCCACCTCACCTGCTGGAGCCCTTTACTACATGAACATTCTTCTTCGCTTTCACTTCTCCCCAACCCTCCAACAAGTCACTGGCCTGCAAAGTCCCCTGTACTTCACTATCCATCTCCGGGGTCTAACAGACCCCACCAGACTCAACTCGAATTCCCTCATTTAGCTCTCCATCTCGCCCCTCGAATGCCCCTTCACCCCAGGACCCTGGGACCGTCCCATCTCATCGTTTAGTCTCTCCAAGCACCGCCTGGGACATATCCTCTAAAAAATAAACCGAGAGATGCCTCCGTCTCTCCCCACCACTCAGTGAGCGGTGGGCAGAGGACGCCCCCCCATCTCCCCCTACAGGTTTCTCTAGACTCAACTCTAAATCTACGACCTCGACCCCCACCGCTTCTCTCCCCTCACCCCACCCCCCCAGCCCTTGGCGGCTTTCGCTACCCCTGCCCTCAAACCCGCTCAAAACACGCGGACGCGGACCCGGCCCCCCCACCCCCGGCTTCGGTCCTTCCCCTCCCCCTCCCCCTGAGGTGCCACTTACCCCCGAGGCAGGAGTGGGGGAGGGGAGAGGAGGAACAGAGTAGGGGAGGGGGCTTCGGTCCGGGGCGGCTCTCAGCCCCGGGGGGCCGGGGCCCGGGCCAGCTGCAGCGGCGGCGCAGCGTCTCCCCCCGGCGGCGGCAGCGGCGGCGGCGGCGCCGTCCCACTCCCGCAAGCACACATAGGCTCCATTGTCCGCCGGCGCCTCCCCCTTTCCGGCACCCCCTCCTGGTACCGCCCCTTCCCCCTCCCCTCGGCCCTCCCCCAGCCGCACCGCGCCACGAAAGGTACCGCCGGCCCCGCCTCTGACGCGAGCGAAGGAGTGCCCCCTCCCCCCGGCCCCGACGTACCGCCCGGCGGGGGAAGGGGGAACGCCCCTCCCCGCCTCAGTAAGGGCCCCGCCGCCGGGAAGGGCCCGCCCCCCTCCAAGGGAATGTCACTTGTCCCCCTTCCGGAACGCGCGTAATGGTACCAACCGGCCGCTTCCTCCTCCCCCTCCCCTGCCTTCCCGAAGAGGCACCGCCCCCTTCGCCCCGCCCACCAAGTAGCCTCGCCTCCTCGACCCCGCCCCTCCCTCCAATATTTTACTATGGGGCCGCCCACCGCCGGCACCACCTCCTGCTTTGCATGGACACGCCCACCAGGTCCCCGCCCCAGTTCGTCACCCGGCCAGAGGTGACGCCTATTCCCCACCTTAAAGCGGCAGAGCCCCCTTTCTCAACTAAAAGAACCTCCCAAAAGGCCGGTGGGGTGGGAGGGGCGGCCAGGGAGGGTCGCTTCTTTCCCGCACCTTCCTCCCCACGCACACACTCACCCGGACCTCCCCACCGCCTCTCGCAGCATTGAGAAGCAACCCAGTGGAAAAGGCGCGGAGGGGGGAAGGGCAGCGTGGAATTTGGCCATCTTTGACAGAAATACATTGGGAGCTGCCAAAGGAAGGGGTCTTTCCCTCACACTTCCCTGCTGTCCTGGTCCCGGCCTAGTCCTCAATCTTCAAGGCGACCCCCCGCGCACCTCCCGGATGCGGTTCCACCCTGCCCCATCCCCTCTCCCGTCCCTTGTCTTCACCCCTCAATCTCTGCACTGCCTTTGCTGTTGCCGGCTTTCTCCCCTCCCAAGGGTGCAGGCCCCTCTTGGGGTTGAACTCTCTTCCAGCTTCTCCAAAGCACATTCTCGCCAGGTCCTGCAGATGCGTTGGCTGGTGCAAGGTTTCCCCTTCCTTATGGGGCCCGGCCCAGCCCCGCTCACGCATCGCTACCTAGTGCCCATTGAGGATCTCTACCTAGATCCTCGAATCGCTTCACAACCGCTTTTTTAATCGCAGCATCACTTCCCTGATTTTTGGAAGGCCTGTGCTTTGGAGAGCTCAAAGCCCGGGCATCCCGGCACTGTCCCCTGTGAAGTGAGAGGGTAACCCATTAGACTGCACTTTTTCTTAGAAGGAAAAATGATGGCATCATGGTGAGCGCATGTTGCTGAATAAAGCTCAGATTCCCACTACTCCTGTTTTATCTTTGTGGCCCTTGTTGCTGCCCTGCCCAACTGTTATTACAGACCTGTCTGCTCCACAGCCCTCCCCAGAACACAGTGTTACATCTCTGTGTTTGTAGAGTCTTGATCTAAGATGTTTCTGCAACTATATGCACTGGCCCGGCAGCTTTTCTGAATCAGTTAAGCGAAGACTGCTTATGTTATAATGTACTGTGTATTCTCCCCGAAGATAGATGGAGGCAACATGGCCAAGAGAAGTAGATAAATTTTCTTCTGCTTTTGCTTCTATCACCATGGTTTTAACGAGGTACTTATCTCTATGTCACTTTCCCTGTCTAGAAAATAGGAAACCTTCCTTAGGGCAATCTTTTAACGAATGGTGCTGGTTGTAAAGGATGGTACAGGAGAGCCCAAAATGATAAAGCTTTAGAAACCATTTAAAACTGTAAGCTGGTCATGTAAGTTTCTATACCATGGCTCCCCAGCTTAGATTCTATGAAAAACTGTTTTTTTCATAGCAAGATGTTTTCTCTTTGTCTTCTGTTATAACTGAGCATATAAATAAAGAAAAAAGACAAAAGCAGGTATAAACAATATAAATTTAGGATCGATTGAAGGATTCCAAATAGGAAATAATTAAAATGCTTTCTTGTCAAATTTTGGTGATAGAATATTTGATGAAACATAGTAGGCACCTCTGTAAAAGAAGGCAGGAGGAAAAAGTCAGGTATGGACATATGAAAAGACAACTAAATCCAGAAATACACAAGAAGCATTTGGGATTGCTAAGGTAGATGGAAAGAAGGGATTCACAGACTTATCTGTAAGAGAAAACCACTACTAAAATAAACCAGATCACCTCTGCTCAGAGAGCTCAAAAAACAAGTTTATTATAATAATGACACACATGCAAAAAAGTCTTAACCATTTTACTAGGCCTTACACCCTCACTTAACTTTGACACTTTATATGTGTCAAAGTTCGGAATTATTTATTGAACCAGAAGAAAAAAGCAAATGAATATTAAATGTGCAACACTAGGCTAAAAGAGCAATAATACTGAGGATTTAAGCAAGCTGAAAGTCATGTTAATTTAGCTGCCTTGCACAAGGGATAGAAATGCACTTTAAAATATTATTTATTGTAATGAAATAGTTTATCTATTTTTACTAGAATTTTTTCCTCTGAATTTTCTAACTTCCATGCATGTCCATCTCACTTGAGAAAGAATTCTATTTTGCTGTACAGGGATCTAGTACACTGTATATACATAAATACTAATGGATAATGATGAAATCATTGTTAAAAGCATCCTCTAAATAAAAGCTTCAAACTATTTCTGTCACTCTAGAAATTCTAAGGTAAATCATTTTTTAAAATCCAAATGGTAGTATTGTTAAAAATAAAAGCTTTCAACACTAAAGAGATCTGGGTTTGAGTTTTTACTTTCTGAAATTTGCTTCTCATAATGCTGATATGCACTCACTGTGATACAAACATGGGTTGTATGTCTGGCTTCTTAGTTCTTCAAGTAATCACAGCATCTGTTATTTAAGTGTGCCGCCAGTCTTTTCTACCTGTGAACTCCACCTTCGAAACACTTTTGTTCTCTCAGCTCTTGATAAACATATACCTAAATTTTAGGGTTGGAAAGAAACACCTCCTACTTTACAGATGAGAATTCTAAGACATAGAAGTTTAATGACTTGCCAAAATTATGCCCATTTTTAGGGACTAGAATTTAAGTCCAACACTCTACAGCACTGTTCTAACCTCCAAGGATTATTCATTCCTAACAATATTTACTATTGTAGGAGAGAACATGAAATTCTACCTTAGGAATGATGAGATCAAGACTCAGAAGGGTTGAACCCACTCAGGCAGCTGCTGCTAGGTTTATAAGAGGCCCTAATAAATCCTTGCCTTGGTCAAAGCCCTTAGTTTGTCCACGATTTCCTGCTGCTTATACTGTTTCTTACCAATTCGTCTATCTCATTGTCTAAAGCAAAAGTGGCAAATTTCAACCCCAAAGGAATACTACCAAGATAGTCATTTATGACTGAAAATGAGGGGTTAGAATGGAATGGCATCTTGACTTTCACAGTGCTGTAATAAAATAGTCAGGAAGGGATTTCTTCTTTAGGTTGCCCATGGAGGAGAAAAAAATCTCCCTATCCTAGCTTTCACTAGTCCATTTAAGCCAATGGGGAGTCCCAGAGCTTCATCCCCGCCAGGAAAATTGAGGGCTAAGTGTCTCTTTTGTAAGGAAAAAATCAAAATTCCCACCTCCTGCCTTCCTGCAGCTCCACCTGGGGCCATTGGCACTCTGATGTGAGCTTGGGTCTTGTTCTGTGTCCCCACATATCTGCTTTCCACAACCTGGGAATTAGAGGCACCCTATCTGTAAAAGCTCTGACAGATCTGTGATGTGACACTCAGATCCCTTTAGACAGTACCACCAATGTTTCTCCTTCACATTCACACTCAAACCTTCATGGTTGTGCCTCCTACCCTCATTGCCTGCCTTCTAAAAGTCAAGCTTTGTGACATTCAGCCCGCAGATTCCTGAGCCCTAATTGATTGATATATTAAATGCTGATCCCCTTCCCCAGCTTTCCAATTTAGCCATAGTCCATCATGGCTTAACAACCTATGTGTTGCATCTGCTCTAACCATTTCTCCCCAGATTTCTTGGTCTTCAGTCCAGTTCTTCACATCTGTCCTTACAGTCTCATGTCCCCTTTCCTCTTCAGTTTCCACTAATTAACTATTTCATTTCTTATTATTAACCTCTTTCCCAAGAATAATTCTGGGAGAGTATTTCTACTACTTCATTTCATTTTACTCTGCTAGACATTTCTCTAGGAATTTTGCCCCTCAGATACACTTATGTTATTTTTCCTGGGTTCTGCCTTCACTGCTGAACTCTTCCCACTTCCCACAATCTCTTCCCAGCCTCTCTGTGATTGGTACCCAACTACTGCAGCTTTGACCTCACCTCCATGGTTTGCATCCAGGTTGCTCTTATTAGCCACGTTGCCTTTTGGAATCCTTGACCACCCATCATCCCAGCAATGGAAATTCCTAAGGCTGAGATGTACCTACATTTGTTTCCACTCCTGGGCTGGCAGACATTACTAGAAAAAAACCATGAAAACAAGAAAATGGATCTCAATCAAATTTCAAGTGATGAAATTTCAATTGAACTTTATTAGTTTTTACTTGGCAATCCTTTTATGCATCCTCATTGCCTCCTATGTCATTTCCCACAGCAATTATTCCAAATTTTATCCACTACTTCTCCTACATTGCAGGACCAACCTTGTCATCTCATCTCACCTCAGAAGGGTTTTGCTCAGTTCTCTCTCTTCCATTTACTTTCTCTTTACTTTAGTATCTTCAGTAAAATCTTTCGTACACAAATACTCTTTTTTTCCCCTTTCTTTTCATTCCCAACTTATCCAAAGGGTAACCTACGTTCTCTGCTACCACAATTCCTTTTCTTCCTCTGTAATTAACCCAACCACTTACCAAAATTCTTTCTCCAGTATGGCCAAACCTAATCACCAAATCCATCCAATGAATATCCTTTCCTTACTCTCTTACAGTTTGAATTCCAAGATACGATGATATTCTGGTTTTTTCTCCCTCCCCACCCCCCAACTTCATTGAGATATAATTAACATATAACATTGTATAAGTTTAAGATGTACATATAATGATTTGATATATGTATACGTCGTGAAATGATTACCACACTGTTTAGTTAACATCCATTATCTCACATAGTTACAATTTTTGTGTGTGTGATGAGCACTTTTAAGATCTACTCTCCTAGCAACTTTCAAATATGCAATACAGTATTGTTGGCTATAGTCACCATGCTGTACATTACATCCCCAGAACCTATTTATCTTATAACTGGAAGTTTCTACCTTTTGAATACCTTCACACATTTCCCCCAACCCTCTACCCTCTGCCTCTGGTAACCACCAATCTGTTCTCTGTTTTTGTGAGTCTGGGTTTTTTAGATTTCACATATAAGTGAGATCACACAGTATTTGCCTTTCTCTGACTTATTTCACTTAGGATAATGCCCTCAAGTTTCATCCAAGTTATGGCAAATGGCAACATTTCCTTCTTTTCTATGGTTGAACAATATTTCATTGTGTGTGTATATATATATATATATATATAGTGTATATATATAGTATATATATATAGTATATATATATATAGTATATATATATGCGCCACATTTTCTTTATTCATTCATCTCTTGATGGGCACTTAGGTTGTTTCTATGTCTTGGCTGTTGTAAATAATGCTGCAGTGAACATGGGGGGCGCAGATATCTCTTCAAGATCGTAATTTCACTTCCTTCGAATAGATAATTAGAGGTCTGTCTTCTTTTTCTAATTTTTAAATTTATTTATTTAATTTATTTTTGGCTGCGCTGGGTCTTCGTTACTGTGCGCAGTCTTTCTCTAGTTGCAGCGAGCGGGGGCTACTCTTCGTTACGGTGCGCGGGCTTCTCATTGTGGTGGCTTCTCTAATTGCGGAGCCTGGGCTCTAGGTGCGTGGGCTTCAGTAGTTGTGGCATGTGGACTCAGTAGTTGTGGCCCACGGGCTCTAGAGCGCAGGATCAATAGTTGTGGCGCACAGGCTTAGCCGCTCTGAGGCATGTGGGATCCTCCCGGACCAGGGCTCGAACCCGTGTCCCCTGCATTTGCAGGCGGATTCTTAACCGCTGCGCCACCAGGGAAGCCAGAGGCCTGTCTTCTTTCTTGATTTTAATACTTCCTTGACCTGAACATTCCCTGAATGTTCCTTAAACTCCTTGGTTCTTTGATCTTTTCTGTCTCCACTTCTCCCTAGGATGTCTCTCTCTCTCACTCTCCTAACTTCAGCCATCACCTCTTTGCAGGTGATCAACACATCTTCAAGTCCAGCTCAGCGCTCTCTTGAGCTTAAATCCTGCGTTTCTATCCACTCAGCTTGCCCACCTAGAAGTCAGTTTAACACATCAAAAAACAAACTCACCATCTTTCAAAATTGTCTCATTTCTGAATTCACTGCCTCTCACTTAAGCTCAAAACTTTGGAGTAATCCTGACTCAAAGTTTCCAGCTGTCTATGTATTTTTCTCAATCACCAATGTCCACAAATTCCCACTTAAATCAATTTCTTGTTTTCTGTTCCCAAGTTGAGACTGACTGTTGTAATAATTTCCAAGTAGACATTCCTGCCTCCAGCTTTTCCCCCATCAGTCAATTCTCCATGCTCTTTCCAGATAGAGCTCCCTAAAAGACCTGTGTGTGTGTGTGTGTGTATATAATCATCATATATAATGATATATGATATCATATATGATATCATTACATATGTGATATAATTATCATAATATATATATAATATGTATATTATCATTTGTGTAGTACCTATTCGTCTCTAATTACCCTAGCCCTACTGGTTCTTCTGGGCCCAGCTAGGGCCCCTCTACGCTAACATCTCAACAATGTCGTATAGCAGGAACAATATTGGCTTTAGAGTCACCTGGACCTGGGTTTGAATATTGGACTGCATTTTACTGGCCAAATAACTTCAAACTTCAATAGGAAAAAACGTTATTTTCTTTATCATTAATTTCAGTCGTAGATGTCTATATCACCAATTTTAGAACATAGCCTAGACACGCAAACTTTTAATGTCATCTACCTTCAATTGTAGTTGCCAATCCTCCCCTATATCCTGAGAGCAGAATCTGACACCTCTTTGTGTTTTGCAGTCATTTAGTCATTGCTATATTTATTGAGCATCTACTAGGTTCAGGGCATCTTGAGGGGGTCAAAAAATGAATCAGATATCCAATTTTGTCCTCAAAGTATAATTAGACTTATATGGAAGATTCATTCATTGGGAAAAAAAAAAGTTCAGTAAATGCTTAATTTGTGCCAGGTATTGTGCAAAGTACTGAAGATTCAAATAAGAGGACATGTTCCCTGATGTTAGGATCTGGGATCTATCTAGTTAGGAATACTAACAAGTAAACATTTATAATCAAGTATAGTAAATGCTGTGATATGGATAAATACCAGGCATTTGGGGCACACAGAGGAGGCGTATCTAATCCAGACAGCAGAGTCAGGAAATGCAATAAGACCTGAGTGGAATCTTAAAGAATGCGTAGGAGTCAGCCAGGCAAAGGACTCAGCAATGTGCAAAGGCTCAGCTGTGTGACAATGTATATAAATAACCACAATACAAGATAGAAAGTAATATAATAAATAAGTGGCAGAGCAGAGGCAAAAAGTGGCTGTCAGAGGAGATCCATTATTGGGAGTTCCAAGAGGGGAGCAGAAACTGCTTTGTGGAAGTGGAGGCATTTGAAGCAACCTGAAGGGTTCAGGGGTCAGGTTCAGACATGCCGTGGAGCCAGATGCCTCTTTGCCTTCTCAGCATTCTATGCAGTGCCCTGTACACAGTGGCACAGTGCCTTGTTTGCTGGGATGATGGTTATGATTATGATGATGATGGTGATACCTAGGTTTTTCTCATGAAGTTGCCTCTTCCCTCTTCCCAGAATGTTTACAAGGGGAGACTCATGATTCAAAAAAGCCATTTCTGGGTGGAGGGGCTCTCAATCAGACTGCCTAGCTTTGAATCCCAGCTCTGCCATTAGAGGGCTGTGCGACTCTAGAAAAATTACTTAACTTCTCTAGGGTCGAGTTTTTTCTTCCATAAAATGGAGTAATGATAGTATTTCCTCACAGGGTAGTATGTGGAACAAATGAATGACTAATGTAGATGTCTAGGAATAGTGCCTGGCATACAGTAAGTGCCCAATAAATGTCGGTTATTATTATTACATTTGTTCATCTCTGGATTATCCACAATGGGATTGGCCTTCGGAGAGATTTTTGGAGCACCAAAAAGGCCATCTCCTCAATACTTCACTTATTCTGACATCAAATCTCACTCACTGGTATCTCTTCAACTCTCCGAATACACTCCTTTAAATTCTATCATTAGAAATTCATACCTTTGGGGGACTTCCCTGATGGCACAGTGGTTAAGAATCTGCCTGCCAATGCAGGGGACAGGGGTTTGATCCCTAGTCCAGGAAGATCCCACATGCTGCGGAGCAACTAAGCCTGTGCACCACAGCTACTGAGCCCGTGAGCCACAACTACTGAGCCCACGTGCCAAAACTACTGAAGCTCGCATGCCTAGAGCCCATGCTCTGCAAAGAAAGAAAGAAAGAAAGAAAGAAAGAAAGAAAGAAAGAAATTCATACCTTTGGATTTAAGATGTCACTTCCCCAATCCCTTGGGAAGGAACATAATAGGGCGTTCGCCCTGTTTTATTTTAATAATTTATCTGGCCAGACCTCTATCTTTCTTAACTGCCACATGTACTGAGGAAATATTATGGAGAAGAAAGAAAAGGCTAATTCTGAAGCTTGGAGAACCTTCCCCAGAAACTTAAGCTAGAAGGAGATACTCAGAGGGCTTTCTGAGGGCAGTAGGTCCTCTGGGATTGGAGAAAGAGGTGAGATAGGAGAGAGATGACAAGAAGTAATGAGGACAACAAAAACAAGGTCATTTGTGTCAGTAAAGACAGGCTTTACTAACTTAACAAACAGTGCTGACCTTGACTTTGGAACTCTTCATCCACCACTCCTTTCTCCACTCTGTGCTGTGTTTTGGAATAAATCATTCTTTTCAGGATACATCTTGATTCTTATTAATGAAGGAGACTATACAGGTGACCAAGTATCCCTGGTTTTAAAATTTCATAATGACTTTTACATGTTGGCTTTCTTCATGATCAAAAATTAATAAATACCTACTATCTGTCTTAGTGCCAAATTAAGTAGAGTGAGAATTTCATTAGAGGCTGAAGAAATAGTCCCTCTCAGGGACCTTACAGTCCAATTGAGGGAGCAAAAAGATTTCAGGGCTTCCCTGGTGGCTCAGTGGTTGCGAGTGCACCTGCCGATGCAGGGGACACGGGTTCGTGCCCTGGTCCGGGAAGATCCCACATGCCGCGGAGCGGCTGGGCCCGTGAGCCATGGCCGCTGAGCCTGCGCATCCGGAGCCTGTGCTCCGCAACGGGAGAGGCCGCAACAGTGAGAGGCCCGCGTACCGCAAAAAAAAAAAAAAAAATTTTAATAACAATTAATTCCTAAATTGTATTACAGACATGACACAAACCCTAGACTTGAAGGAAAAAAAAAAAAAAAAAGCAGTGAGGAAAGTCTGGAGTAGCAAGCAATAATTTGAAGGGTCAGAAGTTGAACTGGGCCTTGAAGAATAGGATTTGGGCAGTTCCAGGAGGGGACAATGACCCCAGAGGAAGAGAGACAAGGAGCAAGCCAAGGACTGAAAAGAGAATAGCATATGTGTGGACCAAAAATTACAACAGTAAAGGTCATTTCCAACAACCATAATGACAGCTGTCCATTATTGAGTATTTAGTATGTGCCTGTAACAAGCACTATTCTGAGCACTATGTTTATATTGTCTCACTTAATACCCATAATAACGTCATGAGCCTGTGCTCCGCAACGGGAGAGGCCCGTGTACCGCAAAAAAAAAAAAAAAAAAAAAAAAAGCCACATAAAATAAGCTATAAGGATAGATTCTACAACATGTGGAATGTAGCCAATACTTTATTATAATTATAAATGGAGTATATATAACCTTTAATAATTGTGAATCACTATATTGTACACCTGTAACGTATATAATATTATACAGTAACTATACTTCAATTAAAAAAAGAGTAACAAAAACCCTAGTATTATAAAAGTAACATGCTTACTTTTTCTTCATGATTTATTCTGTTGGTAACTTTCAACCAAAGATTGTTCATTCTAAATAAAATAATATTGTAAAAAGAAAAGTACCGTGCTTAAAAATTTACAGCCTCAAAAAACAAAACAAAAACAAAAAAAAATTTACAGCTTTTCTATGAATAATTTTTATAATGTCATTTACTGGTAGACATTTAACAAAGATACGTGTATTTGAAAATACTAGCAAATATTGCAATAGATGCCTATATTTATCAAAACAGAACCAAAAACTTGTGTATATATGCATTTATATAGCTAAAACAACATTCTAAATCTCCGCTAATATGAAAAAGTCATAGTTTACTGAACACGGCTCGTGGAACCAGGACCTTCCTTTCAGTATCATCCTGCATGTGATTTATAATTACACCCATTTTACAGGTGAGAAAACCAAAATGAAGAGGTTAAATGGCTTGCCCAAGCCTCACAATAGTTAAACAGCTCAGTCCAGACTTGAATGGAGGCTGGCGGCAACGCCTGTGCCCTTGCTGCTATCCTACACAGCCTCTCTCTTTGAGCAAGGGAAAAACTGTGTAATAATAATACCACTGCAACATACATGGTATTTTTCAAAGCATTTTCACATTCATAGCAACAGCTGGTCCTTATGATAACCATGTGACAGGTTTGGAAGATACCTCCAGCATAGTGAATAATAATAGTAGTCATAATAATCATTAGAATAATAATATTAGCCAGCACTGATTGAGTGTTCCCCATACACCTGGCACTATGCTAAGACCTTTACATGGATTGTATGGTTGGTTCATAACAACTCTGTAAGATAGGCTCTATTATTATCCTTACTTGCACATGAGGAAACTGGGACTCTCCTAACTGGTGTTAAGAGAGGTTACGTAACTTAATGAAGGAGGCTGGGCTCAGATAAGTTACAGAACTAATTCAAGGTCATGTGATAACGAGGGTGATTCCTGGACTAGAGCACAGATCCCCAGATTCCACATCCACACATG
The DNA here is from genome assembly GCF_039906515.1 of Pseudorca crassidens. NCBI lineage: Eukaryota > Metazoa > Chordata > Mammalia > Artiodactyla > Delphinidae > Pseudorca > Pseudorca crassidens. The sequence continues at coordinate 106,456,567 of NC_090297.1, read as the reverse complement.
CTCTTTTCATGTTACTATTCTAATAATGAATCTGCAACTACAGGAAGGACAATTTGAAGGGAGAGCTTCAACCAGCAAGAAGAGCAGCTGGAAGATTAGTGTGTAGAGATGATGCAGAGCCAGGTAGCATAGTGTGAGGGGGAATGAAGAGGTGGCAAGGCCAGGGGCTATCTGAGGAAGGTTATAGCAGCTCACTTCTGCAGCATGTAAATATAAGAGGAAGAAAAAATAGCTTAAGTTTGTCTTCTAGCCATAAAATTGGTGAAAAGAGGGGCATTGTGGCCAGAAATGAGAGTGGTTCAAAAATGGTACCGGTCCACAGTAAGATAACACTTCACACCAACATAGGATGGATTTTAAAAAAGACAGACAATGTCAAGTGTTGTGACAATGGAGAGATGCTGTAACTCTCATACATTGCTGTGGGAAGGGAAAATGGTGCAGCCGCCTTTGTAAACAGTTTAGTAGTTTCTTAAAAAGTTAAACATAATTTACCATATGACCCAGCAATTCCACTCCTATATGTCCACAAAGAATTGTATGCGAATGCTCTACAACGGCATTATTCTCAATAGCCAAACTATGGAAACAATCCAAATATCCATCAACTGATGAATGGATAAATAAAATGTGGTACATCCATACGATGGAATACGTTCAACAATAAAAAATAATCAAGTACTGGTACGTACTATAACATGGATGCCCCTCAAAATCCCTATGCTAAGTGAAAGAAGCCAGATACAAAAGACTATATATTGTATAAGTTTATTGACATGAAATGTCCAGAAAAAGCAAATCTATGAAGACAGAAAGCACATTTAGTGGGACTGGGAATAAGGATCAACTGCCAATGAGTATGAGGAACCTTTTTGGGGTGACGTATATGTTATAAAACTGGATTTTGGTGATGGCTGCACAACACTGTAAATTTACCAAAAAATCATTGAGCCATACACTTAAAATGGGTGAAATTACGGTATGCAAATTGTATCTCAATAAAGATGTTCTTTAGAAACGTGAAGCTGGTTTGTGAAGGCAGAGAGTTTTAGAATCACAAGTGACCATTTAACACTAAAGTGGAGATGTCCCACCAGGTAAGAGGGTAGGCTAGAGGTGCAGAGGTGAAAGCCAAAGGAATAAAAATGGATAAGATCACGAAAGAAAAAAAAAAAAGCACACAAGACAAAAGGAAGAAAGGAAGATGCCAATGGCACACGTTTGGTGTCACTACCATTTAGGGGCAAGGATGATGGTTTACCTGGGCTAATGTGGTATTTACCCTGGTAGTGACGCATCTATAGCTAATATTCAGATTTACTTGTATTCTCTAAGCATACACCCACTGAGAGCAAGGGTACGTGCCCCACAGCATGGCAAACAGTAGGGTAAATCTACTTGGGGGAAAATTGCCTCTAAGTGACTAAGATACACAAGGATAACTGGGAATGGACTGAATATGTTCCCTGTATTTTGATGTTAAAAAGAGAACTGCACAAAAAAAAAAAAAAAAAAAAAGAGAGAACTGCACAAACACTTTTACCCAAATTAGAAGTAACATCAGCATTAGGGAGTGCAGTTTTCAAGAGCAATGATATTTCACTTAGTTACTAACAACCAAGAAGGATCGATATTATGCTGGACCACCCCTGGAATCAGACTCTTTGGCCCCAATATTGACTTCTGAATTTAGGAGCCAGCAGAGACTCAGGTAACCTCTACAACTGCTTTCTCACCTCAGAATTAGTGGACCCTTCCTCCTCCTGCCCCCACCCCATCCCTACCCAAAGCTTAGAACTTTGGGGAGGAGACCCTCCCAGGCTAGGGACTAAAGATGTCTTCCCTCCCCCAAGGCCTGACAATCCTTTTTGTTTCTCCTTCTGTCACATTTCTGGTATAAATGAAGCAAAATTAGACTACAGACCTTGGCTGTGAAAATAAAGGATTAAAAAAAAAAAAGATTCAAAAAATCAGGGAGCTCGGGCTTCCCTGGTGGCGCAGTGGTTGAGAGTCCACCTGCCGATGCAGGGGACGCGGGTTCGTGCCCCGGTCCGGGGAGATCCCGCGTGCCGCGGAGCGGTTGGGCCCGTGAGCCATGGCCGCTGAGCCTGTGCGTCCGGAGCCTGTGCGCCGAAGCGGGAGGGACCGCAACAGTGAGAGGCCCGCGTACCGCAATCAGGGAGCTCAAGATAGGAATGGAAGCCCAAAGTTGGAACAACACTGGCTTCAGGACCACCTACCACCCACATCATATGGGGGTGGGGGTGGTCAGCTCAGCAGGGGTTCTCAATCCCGGGTGCAAGGTGGACACCAAGGTAGAATTTAGATGAAAGGAAAATAAACCTTTATTTTCACTAGCTTCTAACTGAAATTTATAATTTCCTTCAATTCTGAATGTAGGCAAGAGATCAAGGTAGAGCAATTCATGACTTTTTACCAATAGAATCACAGATATTTTCACATCATCTTACAGCTGTGGCAGATATCCTAAATATCACTTACACTCATCACTATGACAAAATTACAGTAGTTATTAGATCTGCCAGTAGATCTTTTTTATTAATGCTCTAATAAAGAAACACATGTAATACTATATCACAAATTTGATGCCTTTAAAATTTTGATATTTCATTATAACTATTTTTGTTCACAATTTATTTTGTTTTATGTGTTTAAAATCATTATTCTGTCCATAGGCTTCACCAGACTGCCCAAGGGGTTCCATGTCACAAAAAAGGTGAAGGACTCCCTGGCTGGAAAAACTCCCCAGTCCTCATCCAGCACCACCAAAAATGAGCCTCCCTGCTGCGCCTGCAGTCCCACCATTAGTGAACATTTCCTTTGGGTTTTTAAGATTCCCATTAAATTGCAAATGCCCCCAGATGAGAAGAACTTCTCCAAGTGTTATTAGTTAACCCCTTAAATGGGGCTGTTTAGCAGCTAGCTGAGCACAACACCCTACAATTCAATTAAGCAAACATTTATTGAGCTCCTGCAAGCTGTAAGGAACCAGGCTTGGGGATGGCAAGCGAAACTCTGCAAGGTTTCTCCCCTCAAGGGTGCCAGCAATCTAGTAGGAGGCATAAAACAAGTACAGAAAAGACAGGGGAAAGAGAAATGCTAAGGGGAAAGTGCAAAGAGCAAAGATCGTTCTGGGGGAGGGATGGTTCAGGAGGAAAGAGACTCCCTCATGCTTGCATTCCAGAAGGAGTGACTGAGTGTTCACTCGGTGCCCGGTCCACAGAATACAACCTTAGTCAAGGTCACTGCCTAGGGTTAAGTTAAACAGGTAAAACACGAAGTAAGCTACTGGCATTGAGTTCTCTATGGGGTATAAAAGGCCGGGGAAGCACAGAGGAGGGAGTAACTCAGTGCCGGTGGGGGCGGGGAAAGCCTAGAAAGACTGTTGGTTGCGATGAATGTGGCATGGAGGAAGTGACACATGAGCTGAGTCTAGTAGGATAAGTTTTAAAAAAAAAGGGAGAGGAGAGAGAGAGAGAGAGAGATGGGGGAAGGGAGGAGGAGGGGGAGGGGCACCGCATTCCTGGCAGAGGTATGTGTAAAAGGGCCTGTTCTGAGAATGCATTTTCAGTAGGAGTTTAGGGATAGTGGAGGAACCCGGCAGGAGACGGGGGGTGGGGGTGGGGGACGTGGAATTGTATAGCCGGGCTGTACTGTGTGAACGGACCTTACATTTAATGCTGAGGAGTTTGCATCCTCTCCCTCTGGAACAATCAGAAAGGCTTCTTGAAGGAGGAGACATTTGAGCTGGGCCTGAAAGCCTGAGAAAAATTTCAACAGGTGGAGATGGGGCAGGGAGGGGAGTGTTTCAGGAGAAACGAACAGCACAGCCAGGCACAGGGCCGATAGCATATGGCTTGGTAAGAACGGTGCTGGAGCCGCGCGTGATCCAGAGCGCGCGGCACGCGGCGCACCTGACGGGGGTTGGGGGATGGGGGGATGAGTGTTAACAATTCAGGTTCCCGGCCGCCACGCAGACCCGCCTAGTCGGGACCTCTGCCGGCAAGCGCGTGGTTACCCATATCTTGACGCGCAGTTGTTTAATAGGAGAGATAGGCTAAATAGGAGAGAAGGCTAAAAGGATGGTAGGCTTTGAATGCACGGTAAGAATCTGCATTTAAATCGGAAGGCAGTGGGGAGCTCCGGAGAATGGACCCAGAGGGAGAGTGGTATTTATCAAAGCCGTACTTACGAAGATTTAGAGACACGAGAGATGAGGTTGGAGAGTGCGGGGACCGAGGTAAGGGCTGTTACAGACGTCCAGGTAGGGAGTATAATGAAGTATGGCAGTGGCAGGGGGAAGAGGAGGGAAGGGACAAACGGAAAGACGTTCAGATGACAGACTCTACATGGCTCACTGGGCAACTGAAGTGGATGGAGGGGCTGAGTCACAGAGGACTCCAGGGATTTGAGTTGGGCAGTGAGGAAAACAGTAAGGCCTTTAAAAGCAAAGGAGGGGAGGAAGACGCCTTTACTATAAAGCAGGTGAGGAAGCAAGGTGTTGAGGTGTAAAGTGGCGGCGCAGAGTCAGAGGCCAAGAATAGTGATACTTCTTTTAAGGGAGCAGCCGCTGGTTAGTGGTGTACAAAACGGGGCACAGGTCACACACCAAGACTGGGATGGGGCAGAGGAAGGCTGCAAGGGCTGCCTTTATCACCATTTTGTTGAGGGTCCCCTAACAAGGTGAAGGGCAATCTGAGCTGTAAACCCAGGCAAGCCCCTTCTCTTCTCAGGAGCTCCCGTTTCCTCCTCGTTGGAAAAGCAGATGATAATAAAACTTATCACCCACTCATCTCATGGGAGTGCTGTGAGAGCAACCAATATACATACATAAATAAGTCCAAGGCACTTGGCAAGAACAAAGTGTGCTGGAAACGCTAAACAATAATAAATTCAGCCACTTCCTCGTCATGATAGTAAACAAGGTGTCTTTCTAAAAAGCAGATATGGTTAACCAGATACTAAATTTGAGGCTGTCTCTAACAACAGGTAATTAAATCTAAACTCTTGGTTTTCAAGAATTCCTTCATCAGAGAGTCTCAGAGTGACCCTAATATCTCTATCAAACTGAGGCCTGGACCAAACAGCAATTAATAAACATGAAAATTACTTTATCATCCCCCTCTGCCATTCTTAGTATCAATATGTGACTAATATTAGCATCCAAACTACAGACAGTCCCCACCAGCCCCCTACACTGTACTCTTTGTCACACCCCTGAGGTCCCTCTCTTGGCAGAAGGGTGCTGTATAAAATATTCAGATCCTAGGTAGGATATGCGCAACCTACACGGGAAAGAAGGCTGTCAGACAGAAAAGAATAGTACTCCTAAAATGACAAAGATAGGACATCCATTTTAAAGGAACACATCTCTAATTATATGTTCCATGCATAGCAAATCTCTTAATAAATCCCACCACAATCTCTGCTCCCCTAAAGAGCAGACCTGATAGGTAATAACTCCCCTCCTCTGTGGTAAAATCCAATTTTCACACCTGGTAAATGAAATAACTCCACTGTGAACCAAGGTCGGGTTGGGGTGAGCCGTTAACAGAAGGTTAGGGGCTGTGCATCATGTAACAGCTCTTCTGGGAGCCCCTTCCAGAGATTTGCTCCTTTTATGCCAGTTGATACTACTCGGCCAGAAAACCTCCAACCTCCTAGGTTACAAATGCTATTTGTCACCTGGAGTGGTTATAAATGAGTACTACGGTTCTGGGGTCACATAGGTGCGAGGCCTGGCTTTGGCCTTTATCTCTTGTTTGGTAGGAAGGTTCCTTACCATTTGTGTACTTTTAGGAGATAAGCTTATACCACATTCCTGACAAATTGACCACGAGAAGGGGAGATGCTGCTGAAATTTACAATGGTAAAGGAGTAAAACACTGGAGGAACAAAAAAATATAAAGCCAAAAATCCAGCCAGGATGTGTGTACTGTACAGACTTAATCAGGAACAACAAAAGTGGACATCCACAAGGAATATACACACACACACACACACACACACACACACACTCACACACACACTTAAAGATAACTAGAATGTGGGCCAGAAACACATCTCAGGATACATAAGAATTTAGTAAAGGGGATATCACAGATAAGTAGAAAAAGGAAGGCTTGCTCAAGAAATAATGTTGAAATAATTGTCCTACTGTTTGGGGAAAAAAATTCAGATCCTTATCTCACATCATATAATACAAAATTCCAGAGGGATTAAAGAGATAAATATAAAAATGAATTAGTTTTTTTAAAAAAAAGTAGAAGAAACATAGATGAATATTTATCTGACCTTGGGGACAGGGAAAGATATTCTTAGAATAAAATCAAGGGAAAAAAATAAATAATTCAGTAGATTTGACTACATAAAAATGTAAAATTCTGTATTTAAAAAAAATCACAAAACTAAAAGTCCAACAACCTAATGAAAACAAAATATTTCCAACAAGTAAGATTTCAACAGATGTGACTGAAAAGAAGTTAATATTCTTAGTATATAAAGAACTCACACAAAACAATATGAAAAATGTAAATACCTGAGTTGAAATTTAACACTTCACATACACAGAAAATTAACAGAAAAAATATCACTTGAACTTACGAAAAATTCATTCTAGCTAGTACTCAAAAAAGTAATATAGGGCTTCCCTGGTGGCGCAGCGGTTGAGAATCTGCCTGCTAATGCAGGGGACACGGGTTCGAGCCCTGGTCTGGGAGGATCCCACATGCCGCAGAGCAACTATGCCCGTGAGCCACAACTACTGAGCCTGCGCTTCTGGAGCCTGTGCTCCGCAACAAGAAAGGCCGCGATAGTGAGAGGCCCACGCACCGTGATGAAGAGTGGCCCCCGCTTGCCGCAACTAGAGAAAGCCCTCGCACAGAAACGAAGACCCAACACAGCAAAAATAAATTAATTAATTAATAAACTCCTACCCCCAACATCTTCTTAAAAAAAAAAGTAATATAATAAATAAATCATATTTTCTATGCAGGCCTGGCACAGGATAAACACGTGGTAAATATTTGTTGACTTGTTCAAATTAACAAAAAATAAGAAAATCCCAATGTTCAGAGTGTGGTCAAATGAGTGCTCTCACATGCAACCTGTAGGATTACATATGAAAGCAGGGGTCAGCAAACTGTTTCTGTAAAGAGCAGACAGTAAATATTTAGGGGTTTGCAAGCCGTACAATCTCTGTTGCGACTATTGGGCTCTGCCATCGTAGGATGAAAACAGCCAGAGACAGTATGTAAATGAATGAACATGACTGTGTTCCAAAAATATGCTATTTATGGAAACTGAAATGAGAATTCCAAATAATTTTAATGTCATGAAATATTATGCTTCTTTGGATTTTCCCCCAATCATTTAAACATGTAAAAACCATTCTTATCTCATGGACTGTACAAAAACAGACCATGGGCCAGATTTGGCTTATATGTCATAGTTTGCCCTGTCCTAGAGCAACACTTCTGGAAATCAGTTTGGCACTATCTATCAAGAGCCTTTAAAGAGGCCATACACAGGCTTGCCAGTATTAAAATAATCTGGTACAAATAATTTTTAAAATGAAAAGTGGAAAGTTTGTACTCTTTTCCCTAATTGCCCCGTAATTCCCTTTCTAGGAATTATTTATAAGGAAAAAGGAAATGAGGAAACTCAGACAGAAATTTATGCAAAGAAGTATCTAAACATCCAGCAGACTGGGAATGGTTAAATAAACCTTGGTACGTTCACAATGAAATATGCAGCCATAAATCTTTTGCAAAAAGTATTTTATGACATTTGAAAAATGCTCGTGATAAGGTTATGTGAAAGAGGCTGGATATAAAATGTTTACATTGTCCTATCCTAATTTTGCAAAACATATGTACACACAATTTATATAGATAGAAATATACACATATATGTACATAGAGAAAAGACTGAAGGAAATGCAATAAAATGTGAATGGTGCCCTGGATGCTGGGTTCATGAGAGATTAAATTTTTCTTTATTCTTTTGTTCTAGTAATTCTCTACAATAAATAGTTATTACCCTTGTACTTAGGAAGACACTAATATTGTATTTAAAATAAAATAAACTGGGAAAAAAATCCAGAATCTGAAGTTTACACAGAATAGTCAGAGAAGAAAAAAAAAAAGAGAAAAGCCTTTCCAATGCAACCTAGATGTAAAATCTTGACAAAATCTGCAATGAAAAACAGACCCAGGCAACTGAAATTCGCCTGGGTCTAAAACTCAAGCAAAATCACCACAGGAGGAAAAAAAATGTTCTGATCGAAAGCAGCTGAGACCTGGAATCTATGACTGACCCTACACTGAACATATCCCCCAAAAGAAGCACAGATTAAAGGACCTGTCCTTGTGCACAGTGTGGATGGGGGCACTCAGATGCTTCTTTTTCCTCCCCTTCCAACAACCGCCCTGCCCCCCGCCACCCCCCCCCATTGCCAACAATAAACCAAAAAACAACCCCTGTCTCAAGCTTTAGAAAGACAGAATTCTATAAGGAAAGCTTGCTTCTTTCGTTTTGTTTTTAAAGAGGTATGGCTTTTGCTCTTCCAAGTGTTAACTAGCCATTTACACTTGGATGCATCTTTTGCTGGAAAGAGAGTGGGGAGTTAGGGCAGGAAATGGAGGGTTCCCAAGCAAACTTCGTCTCTTTCAGTTTGGTCCAGAACCTGACCTACACACAAGTAGTGTATGGCTATCTTTTGGGGAGGTTACTGTTTGCTACTTGATATTCTACCCCTTTATGTTGGTTGCTTCATTTAGTTCTAACAAGAAGCCAGTAAGGAGGACTTTACCCAACATTATCTACGCAATTGTCATACCAGTGAAGACCTACCAGATAAGGCCTAGAGGAATCAAATAATTTGTCCAGGGTCATCTAGGTAATAAGGGGCAGAACCTGGTTTCGAATCTTCTAAGTTTGTGGCATTGGTGGCTGAAATGTTTCTAAAGCCAGATTTTAAGGAAAGGCAGGGTAAAGCTCAAGTGTTACCATCAAACACACCTGAGTTCAAGGTTCAAGATCATAGTATGAGTTGATTTTTCTTAGCCTCAGTTTTCTCACCTATAAAAATGGGGATAATAAAACCTACTTCTCAAAACTTTTGGAAGTTCAGAAACAATAGAAGGAAAATACCCAGCACATTGTAAGTGCTCAATGAATGGTTGCTATTAGGAGAACACAACTACTACCAATTTCCTTTGCTAAGTCAAAGCTTAATCAGAAGGTTTCTTCTAGGAAAACAAAGGAGAGTTAAAGTAAAGTAGGGAAATTGCTAAGGTAACCTGGGAAAAGGCTTTTCCTTCCCCTCATTTCCCAGAGAGCTTTAATTCTTTTCTATTTAAGATAAGGGAAGCATGTTTGGGAGAAGTTTGGAAATGGGAGAACGTTATGGCAGGTTCATGCCTTAAAAAGCAAGTCTAAACTCTTTAAGACCACAAACTACGGTGCATGGTGCTTTTCTAGAAGGGTAGAAGCAATAAACATATTCCTGTAGGAAGACTCAGTCTCACAGAGCCCATGAGATGAGCCAAAGGAGAATCTTCTACCCACAAAGAGGAAGGTGGTAACGTCCTTCACTTCCTTTGTGGTTTTAACCTAAACCACAACTCCTCCCTGTTAGTTATGTCTTTTCTTTACATACATTCAGATGTGTGTTAGCTTTCTGCCACCTAATATGTCATTCCCTTCCCTGCCATATGGAAAAACAGCATATGCTTCTCTCCCTCCAAAGAAAGCTTCTTCAGCACACAGAAATGGTTTTGAGCTGCTCTCACAACCCATCTATTCTATCCAGAGCCGGTCTGTTCCCAGAGACCTCTGGAAGACTCCAGAGTTCTTCCAAAGCCCGGGCCTGTGGCTTGGAGGCAGAGAGGGTGAATACATGTACTGTACATCACTCAGGCAAAAGAGGAAAAGCCTTGCTCTGAAATGAATGAGGACATCAGGGCTTTCAGTTGGGGACAAATCGAGGAAATAGAACGTCTTGTTTTGTTTTTGCTTTTTTTTTTTTTTAAGGAGGAAAGAATGAATGAAAGGGGAAATAAGCACAATGTTCAAGCCAAGTAAAGGAAAATCAAAAAATACCCCAGAAGTGGTAGGGTCAGGAAGGTGGGCGGACGGCTGTCTCCTAACTGCTGCTGTAGCTCCTGAGTTAATATTTGCCAGACTGAGCATTCCTGTGAGTGCCGGTGGGATAATGGGCCCCGCTCAGCATCACGTGAGTTCTCCATCTCAGCCGAGGGACGGGATTTCAACCATATCACACACAGCTCTCATTACTTGTAAGGAAATGATCTTACTGAGGAAAGCAGCACAAACCATAAACATATTTACTTAAAAAGGCAAAGCTGTTAGGTGTACCCCTTAACTTCATGACTAATACCGTGTGCTGGTCTTAGCTGCCGATGTCCTGAGTCCAGAATAGCAATTCCCAGAGCGGATCTGAGAGCCCTTTCAGGTCACGGGCTGTGATATGAGAGGGGCACACTCGGGTTTAACTTTCTTGCCAGAAGGCGTAGAATAAGTCATTTTCTAGGGAAGAATTTATTAAGCACCATCAATGTCAGGCAGTATATCTATTCCATAGTGTAGGAAAAGGAAATTCTTTGCCTTTGAGAAGTCTGTAATTTTGTTAGGGAACCAGTATGCCAAATATCAGAGTTCTAAGCCTAGAATCATTTGATCCATTCTCAACTTTTCCCTCCCTCCATCTTTTAGATTAAACAACAATAACATTGAAACCTAGGGAGGCTGATTGACTGTCCTTGGTCACTCAACCAGTAAATTAGCAGAGATAGAACCAATGTTTCCTAACTCCAAGTCTGGGTACCATTCCCTTATGGTTCACTTTTGATACTTCAAAAGGAACAGCTAGAACAAATAACTACACAAGTTAATATGATACAAACCATGTGTACAGAAGTACTGTGGAAGACAAATTAAAGAAATGCAAAGTCTGAGTTGAGTTAGTCCAGAAAGGTTTCTTTGGAGGAAGTTCTGAAGGATGTGTTTGGTGGGAATTGTCAGAAATTCAGTTTAATTCAACAACAATTTTCTGAGTGCCTAATGTGTACCAAGCACTTGGCATATAGAGGAAGAAGCCCAAAAAGATGAATATCACACAGTGTGTGCCCGAAAAGACAGCAGTACTAACTAAATTTATTAATGGCAAAAGGGGAATGACTGAGGTAAGTTACATAGACAGTTATAAGACAGCAGGAGGAAAAAGCAGATTCTTGGAAATATTGTGATGGCAAAGAAAAGCTGGCCAGGAACCATGAGGAAATATACAGTGAGAGGGAGAATTCAGATTGTATTAAGGTTTTACAGAGAGGCAAATTTTTCTAAATTTAAGCTGGGTAAAACGGAAACAATTAATTAGCTTAGATTTCAAAAATTTTGGAGTTCGTCCTTATAGACATAATGTCTTGATTCATCACATGATCGTAGCCAGATTCATTCAGAGATTGATATCATGGAGACATTTTTTTAAAAACCCACAATGAGACAATAGGTAGAAAACTTTGGAAGCACCGCTCCAAAGCTCATACTAGTAAAATGCTAAAGACAAGAGGACTTAGAGATCATTTGGTCCAATGTCTCATTACAGATGGAAAGATTAAGGTCCAGAGAAACAAAGCAAAAACTTACCTTTTCTCTAAGGAAAGCGAGAAAGGGTTGGGCCCAAAACTAGAGCCACTTTGTTCTAACTCTAGTGCTAATATTTTCTAAGCCAAAAATTGGGACACAAAATACAAGAGCATTTATAGGCCTAATGGAACAGACTATTTAAGATAAAAACAAAAGGTTACTGTGGTCCTTGATGATGCTTCCAGAACATTCCACTGCATTGGTCCTCTTGTTTGCCAGAGGCACGTTTCAGAAGGGAATCACACTCTACTCAGAGTCATGAGAGACTTCCACAGTCATAAGAGAAGCGTCAGAGTCTGTCTCCACCCAAGGTGAGCCCTGGATGAAAAGAAATGCTAGAGGGGCTACAGGCAAGTCCTTCATAAACAGAATGAGATGATAAATAACATAAGAGTATCAGTTCCCAGGGCATCAGATTTTCTGCAAAGCCTAACATGCGCAGGGCTCAATAAATTCTAAATATAAACTAAAGTAAACTGATGATGACCTTGGCCAGGGCACTCCTTTGGCATCATAAGATACTCATACAGCAGCAATTTTAACCCTGTTTATCTGTTACTTGTATAAATGCAAATCCAATTATTTGAATATCAGGGTTAGATATTTCTCATTATTCAAAAGCCAAAACAAAAAAAAATTCCCCAGTATTAGTGTAATAACTGCCAGAAGATTTGTGGGTTATTCTTGCACTAAAATAAGTCATCCAAGATATGCATCAAGCCCTGTCCACGCAAAATAATATATAATGATGATGTCCTTTATATAGACATTTCTCTTTCGATGGTAACAGATTTGCATGAATTCATACTCATTTTCTCACCTAACTCCTCTAGAGACAGAGACCAGCAGTAAGTTAAGTTGCTAACGTTAAGTGACTGGAACCCATGGCATCTGCCTCATTATGCTGATATGGAATAAACAGCCGTATAGAAACATCATCCTAAGAGTTAGAACAGAACACCCAGGCCGATGCAGGACTCACACTTGACGATGTCATTATTGTCCTAAGTCACGCAGCATTTCTCATTCATTAGGACCATATTTCAAATTTCAATAACCGTGATGTTTAGTAATAGTTTCTAAGAATATAGACTTACAGAGCTTTGTGCTTTTGGTTTCTATATATTGAATTCCTCCCTCTCACTTCCTGTTTTTGCCTTGACTAGGAAGTGAGCTAATTCACTTTTATGACTCAGTGTGTACTATGGTGTTTTATCAAGAAATAATACCTTTTAAGGACTTCCCTGGTGGTGCAGTAGTTAAGAATCTGCCTGCCAATGCAGGGGACATGGGTTCGAGCCCTGGTCCGGGAAGATCCCACATGCCGTGGAGCAACTAAGCCCGTGCGCTACAACTACTGAGCCGGCGCTCTAGAGCCCGTGAGCGACAACTACTGAGCCCATGTGCCACAACTACTGAAGCCCGCGTGCCTAGAGCCCGTGCTATGCAACAAGAGAAACCACTGCAATGAGAAGCCCGCGCACCGCAATGAAGAGTAGCCCCCACTCGCCGCAACTAGAGAAACGCCTGCACTCAGCAACAAAGGCCCAACGCAGCCAAAAATAAATAAGTGAATAAATTAAAAAAAAAAAGAAATAATACCTTTTAAAATGTATATATTTGCATATTCATCAACTATCTCCAGAAAAACATGGAAAACTGGTTATCTCTGAAGTGGCTGGGGGATGGGACAAGGTGGAAGGGGGCCTTTTCATTTTTATCTTTTTGTGAATTTTATACTTTGGATAAGTATCATCTATTCATTTAAAAAATATGTTTAAAATTTTTTAATGAATAAACAAATATTCTTGTCGAGCTTCTTAATCCCAAAATATGTTGCAGCTGTAACCAAGATTAACTAGCAGTTGATTTCCAAAGTTTTAAAGGCATTGGCTCCATTCTGATCTAGCTTGCCTCTTATTCCTCCACAATGTTTCTTGTGCCACATTTCCTTTTAAACATCCAGCAAAGTTAACTTGAAGAAAAACATCCCAAGAATTGTGTGTCACTATTCAAAACAACTGGACATTCTCGGAGTGTGCCAAAACTCTAGTCAGGAATCAATGAAATACAGATTCTGAGAGTGCTAGTTACATTTTTAAAACTTTGCAGAATCCAGTGGTATATAAACGCACATAAATTTTATCTGGTTTACTCCAATTCTCTTGGGCTTATTAGATTCAATTACCAATTATTTGACTATGGGCAAAAATCTCTAAATTGTAAGATAAGGTTGAAGCATTGAATAGATAAATATGGTGAATGGTTAAGGGACTGCAAAATTGTAATACAGCACTTTAAAATGAGAGGAAAGAAAATCCCCTATCCCTCCCCTCCAGTGTTGTACTTGTACCACCTAGAGACTTAACCTTGGAATTTTAAAAAATAAAAAAAGGAAGCATGATGCAATGGAAAACACACAGACTACAGGACCACACAGAGCTACATCTGAGTCACCCAAGTTATTAGTTGGGTGTCTTTGACAATTCATTTAGCTCTTATTTGTTAAATACCTGCTACAGTGAAGGCACTTCGCTGGGTGCTGGGCACTGGGCATAGAGCAGAGAACAAAGGAGAAATGAGTTTATCATTTGGTGGGGAAGATGGACAATTAAATTATAATAAAGTTTGTGAGGGAACGTGACAAGGAGCTAACCTAGTCTAGGGGTCAGAGTTGGCCTTTTGGAGGAGTGATGTTCAAGGTAAGACCTGAAGGATGACCTGGAGTTATCAGGTGAAGCAACTCCCTCATTTTCAGGTCCTTGTCTGTAAAACAGGGATTATGACTGCTATCTCAGAGGTTTTCTCTGAAGATTTAATGCGTTTTGATATCTAAAGCGTTTGGTGCAGCAACTGGCACATAGTAAATGCTCAATAAACGACAGCTATTATTATTTGTTCATTTTGTACAGCCTTCTCCAGTTTATATATGAGGCTGTGCTCAAAAGTGTAAAACTTACAAAATGAACCTTCAGCCGAATACTTACGTTCTCCTGCACGTGCTACACAGGAGGGGAAGGGATAAGCAGGCCAAGTACACATCCTCTCAGCAGGAACGCCCTCAGGCTCAGGGCAGCACACTCACCGTGACCATGGAGGCAGGGCCCCAAATCTTCTTTGTCACAGGGCTAACGTGTTATATGAGTCAGATCTGAAGTCCTGGCCCCCTAAAAGGCTGCTGGGTCTCCCTGTTTAATCAGACATGAAACAAATGGCGTGCCGCGGCAGAGGCGTACAAACACGCTTTAATTACAATATTGTAACACCAATTAGAGATCTGTCTAATGGAGGACTCGGCACTTCCTGCTCGGATATTACTCCCATGTTGGGATAATTACTGCTAATTAAGCTTGGAACTAATTAGGCTAAATGATCTCATTTATACCAACAAAGATGACTTCTAGGAGTTCATAAGAAAAACCAGGGTGATTTTATCATTCCTGGACTATTTGGCATTTCACACTGGAAATGAAACACCATCCCCTGCCACCAAGGTGTGCAGATAGTTTACTCCTCTGGAATTCTGGTCCCAGATGGCAGCAGGTTCTTCATTTGTCTATGCAGATTCTCCTACACAGTGAAACAAATACTGTAAAAACGCTGTCCTCTCAGAGCATGCTGTGTCCTTCCACAGAGGACAGCCTTCTCCCCATGAAGGGGCAGCCACTGAGATCAGTGACAGTAGTAAAGGGGGACTACTCACAGCCTTGTTCAGAGTCCCTTTTGCTTTCCACGTACATTTCATGTACAATCAACAGTCTTACCGCAGTCTTCAGAGCATACAGTATGACATGGGTTTGGGTAAATTATTTATTCTACCTAAGTCTCAGTTTGACAGCTCTAGTGTAGGGCTAATGATAATGCCATGCAGCATTTCTGTGAGGATTAATAAGGTAACACATACGGAATGCAGGATGGTACTTGGCACGTGGTAGCCCTCAATAAGCAACAGAACTTTCTTTTTCTTTAAGGCACCATAATACTCACTTCTGATCTAAGTCCTCATGTTACCTGTCTTGCTACTCTTTTCTGGCATGGTGCAGTGGTGATGGAAAAAGCACATGACAGGGAGTTAGGAAACCTAGTTATTTTCAGGTTTATCTCTAACTAGCTGTGTGACTTGAGCAAGTCACTTCTCCTTCCTGGAAAATAACGACACTTTGCTGCATGTACTGAGCCAGGGCCAGGATTGACTATTTCACGTGAATTTTTTGACTTAACCTTTATAGCAGCACTCCTCATTTTAGAGATGAGGAATCTGAGACCTAAATAAGTAATTTTCAAAAACAAAAACAATCTGTCACTGTTGTTATATGACAAGGTCAGGAATTGAACCTGTGTCTCACTCCAGAGCCTGCCCCTCTTAATCACTGTTATACTGAATTGCCTTTTTTTTCTTTCCCATTTGTAACTGAAGCAACTAGAAAAGGCTTCTCTGAGAATCTGTGGTTCTGTCCTATGGGGTGAACCTCTCAACCGTATTCTTAGCCAGCAATACTAATCAATTATGAAGTCTTTATTGTGTGTCTAATATATGCGGCATTCTAGGGAAAATAAGATGCTCCTTCCCCAACACAAACACCTGACGAACTTCATTATTAGACTACCTGCCTTAGAGTTCCTGTGCTTTGACAAATGTCTGCCCCTATCAGAATTACATATCTTAACTCTTTTCACAACTATGAAACTAACTTCCATCTTGTGGAAAATCCTCACTTATGCTATCTTCTTTGGGCTCTACCACTGGGGCTTTTGTTTTTTTCCCTCAGAAAAAAATTCATGTAAAACCATGGACTCTGGTTCTCTTTTATCCTCAGAGTCTAATTAGAGACTGCATAAATATTGAGTACTTATACACAGACAGAAATTCTTTGCTGGATTGTTCTACTGGGGAAAACAAAACCCATAAATAAAGCCCAAACCTCTGTTCTTAAATAATAGAGAGAATTGAAACCTTCAAACCATGTACCTTTTCTTCTAGAGAAGTGTTAAGGCAATCAAAATGCAAAGGCTGGCTGGTCACCTATGGTCAGTTCAGATCAAGAATTTCCTGCAGCCTATCTTGGAAGTGATTTCTGTTGTTGCCAGAAGCGCCTAGAATGGAAATACATCGGCCACCTGACTCTTAGGGGCCTTTGCAGCAAAAGCCTGCCTCCAGTCTTTACCCCACTAGAACGTAAACTCCAGGAGGACAGAATTGTTTTGTATCGTGTTTCATCTCCAGTACCCAGAACAGAGCCTAGCATATAGTAGATGTTCAATAAATGTATGTGGAGCACTGGGTTCCAGTGCAGGACTTTGGGGCAAAACCAAAGAAGCTTCTACACCTTTTCAGACATGTGGAGCTCTGGGAAGGTGCATCTTTTCTCCCCTTTGGTGCACGATTCTGGCATCTCCTCAGGAGGTAACCTTAAATAGCCTGGGCTGTTCTTTGACTCCTATGTCTGCAGGGCTGCCCACGGCCACATCCTGTGGTGAAGGCAGTCCCTGGGTCTGATTCCCTCACTCCAGGGTCTCTCTGTGGAGGAAAATGACATGGGATGAGGGAAGAGGATGCTTTCTCACCTGTTGAGGAAGAATCCAAGGACCTCAACATCACCCTGCGGAGGGGCTGGTGGGTAGACCCTGCCTGAATGCCCAGAACACTGAGCATTTCCCAACCCAGGAGCTTGGCTTTGACGGAAAAGTGGGTCTCTGTCTGCAGCTAACTCTTTGGAGATTGAAAAACACTTAACTACCCTTGCCTCTGTCTGAAATAGACTACCCAGGGGCAATGTCAAGTTGGTTCCTCACTTGCAAGGTGAGAGCCTTAGTTATGGCTGGTCAGAAAGCACAAAGAGAAGGAAGAAACAATGGAGTTGGGAGCAGAAAACTCAAGTCTCAGACTGGGTAGCTTAACTTTCTTCCTGTGTAAAATGGGGGTAATAAAAGCAATCCTCCCCACCTCAGAGTTATAAGGACCAAAAGGGGTAATGAATGCTACCACTGACCGCACACTGCAAATGTCACATAACAGTGAGTTATTACCTCTTGCCCACTAATTAATTGTCTCTAATTGTAATGGTACCTGCTTGGGAATGTCTGTGACCCACTGTGTCCGCAGGGACGCCTGGGTGGGCCCCATGGTGTATGGCTGGTGGATGGGAGATGCGCAGGCAGGTTCCCTGAGACCAAGTGTGAGTCTGTCTTTGCCAGAGATTGGTTTGGCTGCTCATCTGGCAGGATGTTTCCAGAGATTTACACCCAAGCAGCAGATGACACACACAAGGCCTTCTTGGCCTCCATCTCTTACTTTGCTGGAGATGGATCTATATGGCTGAAGACCTATGGGAGCTAAGGAGTCCTTCCTTATTTTCTACCGGTCACAAGGATTGGTTCCTTACCATTCCTAAGAGCATGGGCAACCCTAGCAAGTGAAGGACTTAGAGAAAGGCCCTTGGTCACAGGGAACCCCAGTGTGACAAATTAGAAGAGCACAATTTTAAGGAATCCTGAAAGGGAGCAAAAATTAGCACAGGCTTTAAGACATAATAGGTGATTAATTTGAGGATGAAAAATGAATATATTAATGAATAAATAAATATTTGGGTAAAGCGAAGAAACCTTTTATAAGAGGAATCATCATGCCATTCTCCTGATTCTCATTTTGTCTTTTGTGTGAATACAGTTTCAATGTATCATTTTTGTTTAATACAGCTGAGATAACTCAGCTTCCAGTGCTATCTAGGGCATGCCAGACAGAGAGCCAGGGCCTCTGTGGCTAGGGTGGTGAGGGAAATATTCTGAATCCCCAAATCACAGCATAGCAGGTCTAAGGGAGAATTTGGGTAAGTCAGCCAACCCCTTCATGTGACAGATAAGAAAACTGTGGGGCTTCCCTGGTGGTGCAGTGGTTAAGAATCTGCCTGTCAATGCAGGGGACAGGGGTTTGAGCCCTGGTCTGGGAAGATCCCACATGCCACGGTGCAACTAAGCCCGTGAGCCACAACTACTGAGCCCGCGCTCTAGAGCCCGTGAGCCACAGCTACTGAGCCCACATGCCACAACTACTGAAGCCCGCGTGCCTGGAGCCCGTACTTTGCAACAAGAGAAGCCACCACAATGAGAAGCCCGGGCACCGCAACGAAGAGTAGCCCCTGCTTGCCGCAACTAGAGAAAGTCCGTGCACAGCAACAAAGCCCCAATGCAGCCAAAAATAAATAAATAAAATAAATTTATAAAAAAAAAAAAAAGAAAGAAAACTGTGGATCAGAAAGGTTACGTGATGTACCCAGGTCCATAGAACTATGCCCCTCTGAAGACAGCATGTTGGGATATTTGCCTGAGAAAACGTACCAGCTTTCCTCATCTGAGGCAAAAGAAAAACAAAAGTGTTTTACATTTGTTGCTACAGAAGGGAAAAAAAAAAATCAATGAAGTTGCCAAAAAACAAGGCCTCCCATTTAAAGGCGTCAGAGAGACGGCCCAGTGAATATGGGCCTCCGAGCAACCCAAGACTGGTTCCTACAAATGACAGAGGTACCGGGAAGTCGCCTGAGGTAGAGGTGTCATTGAGACCGTGTCTTATCTATTCTTTCACCCCATTTAGCCAGGAAAAGCCCCAAATGGGGCTGGTATCTTTAGGACTATGTACGTCCATCCATTCCCCTGTAACGACTATGACTGTCCCTGAAAATATGATCCACTCTTGCTTCAAGTATCTGTTAAAAGAATATGATCACACATCTGGAGGGCTGAAGGGCTAGAATCTCCCTAGTAAGAACCTCACCATGAGGCCTAACTTTAAAATGGGTCTTCCTAAAAAGTCCTTGAAGTTAGTCTTCCCTGGTAGAAAGAAAGTGGTCCTTCTTTGAGGCTGGGGGTCTGATTGACATTTCTCTGCATTCAAGCTTTTGCTCTTTATTCATTTATCCACCTGGCACTTATTGGGTTTCTATTCTGAGCCACAAAATAGGGTAACTTTGGGAAGACAGAATCCCTGAAATGAAGGGATCATTACTCTCCGGTAATTACCCATACCTCTATACCCCTGAAGACTAGATTATCTATCCTTCTTCTTATCTGAGAAATGTTTTCCTCTGTTGGAGGGGTGAAGAGGGGCAAATTTTAACTGGTTGGTTTAATGCATCCAATCATCTTCAGGCAAAGGTCACGTGTCACGCAATTGGAGCTAAAGTGAAGAGGGAGGTTGGCAGGCAGATCAGAGACCAGAAAGGGCAGACCACAGGCAGAGGAAGGGTTCCATAAGCTTCTGGACAGTAAAGCAAATGTCAAATATGAAAAGTCTTGCCATTCATTCATTCAACAAACACGTGTTGAGCATCTACCGGGTGCCTGATACTACACTAGGGGCAGAGTTATAAGATTAAATACGTGGACAACCTTATTCTCAAGGATCCCAGGATTTAGAGGAAGAAACACGAACATACACAACATTATGATGAAATGAAATAAGTTCTAGAAGAAATATGTACACAGTGCTAGATGGAGAAAGAAAATGCTGAATTTGGATATATTTTTAAGGTACAGTCAGTAGATTCTCATGACTAAAAGTAAAAGGTGAGGGAGACAAAGAATTCAGTGAGCCCAAGAGTTCTAGTTTAGGGGACCAGATGAAAGGCGGGATTATTTAAGTAGGAAAGGGAATACAGGAAGAGATTCTGGCTTTTTAGATGAAAGTGCATGCATTTTGTTTTGCTCGTGGTGTCCATGGGTGGTTGTAAATGTGTCTGGAATTCAGGAGAGAAATCAGAAAATAATGTTGTATTTGGGGAGGGGGGTGCAAAGGGATAAGATGAGGAAAAGAGGCAAACGTAGAGCATAAATATATAAGAATTTGAAAACATGATCCCTGCCCCTAAGAAGATAATGCAAAGTTCCCATCTACCCCATTGCTTTCATGTAGGTCACAAATGGCTTCAAACTGTCAACTGCAGAAGGCACTTTCCACCCTATCTCCTGCCTGACTTTGCAAGATTCACACTATTGACTCCTCAAGGCCTCTTGCAGTTGTCTCCCTGTAGCTTCTGTGATGCCACCTTTCTAATTCTCTCACTTCCCATTTTTTCCCAGCTTTCTTCTACTTTTTTTTTTTTTTTTTCTTTGCAGTACGCGGGCCTCTCACTGTTGTGGCCTCTCCCGTTGCGGAGCACAGGCTCCAGACGCGCAGGCTCAGTGGCCATGGCTCACGGGCCCAGCCGCTCCGCGGTATGTGGGATCTTCCCGGACTGGGGCACGAACCCACGTCCCCTGCATCGGCAGGCAGACTCTCAACCACTGCGCCACCAGGGAAGCCCTCTTCTACTTTTCATGAAGTATCAGGGATCCCCAGACTTCCATCTCAAGACTTCTCTTTTCATTCAACATGCTACTCCTGGGTGATATCCCATAGCTTCAATTGCCACTTACAAACGGATGGTTCTCAAACCAATATCTCTATCCCAGACATCCTCTGAACACAATAGGTGACATATAGAAAGTATATAATCAACGTTTGTCTGTTGAAACTAACTGAGCTTTAGCCGGACTTTTCCCAGCCACAGGCTGCATTAGGACATCAGGATGTCCCATAGTCTTCAGATTCAGCATAAACAGAAGTAATCTTCTCCTGTGGCTGATCTTCCTTTTTTAACCCCTATTCTTTTCTTTAAATTCAGAAAATGGCACCTTTAATACCCAGGTACCTAAACTGGAGTCCAGAGTCATCCCAGGATCTACTGTCTCACTACCATGTTGTCTTTCAGATTCTACCTCCAAAATGTTTTAAATACACCCCTTCCTCCTCACTCTCACTGCCAATGACCTTCACCCCTTCCCCCCCAGTTTCACTGTGAGAGTCGGCTATTTAATATCTCTGGCTCTAGTCTTGCCCTGGTCCAAAGTGCTGTCAGAATGATCTTAAAGGATAAATTTCAAAGTCCTTGTGGTGGGACAGATCCTTTCTCTCCTGGCCCCTTGCTCATTTCCGTCTACTCTCCCCAAAAAGAATCCTTTTTAAGAAAATATTTACTAAGAAGGCTTGGTTCTCGAGTGGCTTTATGACCTCACACATTCTGTTCCCCCTTAGTGGATGCCCTTCCTCCACTTGCCTCCCTTCCCCATTTGTTTACCCAGAAGGCTCCTCTAGACCTGTAAAGCTCACTGTAAGAGTTTTCTTCTTCCCCTGCTTCCCCCGGCTGCCTGGTGGTCACCTTCCCTTCTCCAGGATTCTGTTTATCATTTTTTGCCACTTTATATTGGACTGTTTATTCATCACTACACAGTACGCTCCCTTAAGGGAAGACGATTTATCCATGATTCCTAGGGATCCCTAGCACCTGGAACAGTGGTAGGTACTCAGGGAATGACTGAATAAATGAATGAATGAACCAGAATGATGGGAAACGGGACACACGTATAAAAAAGCTGTGGGAAAAATGTAAGCATGTATACAATGATACACATAAAGAAATGCACCTTCTCTTGGACAACTTCTGCTCTGGGCCTATATAGAAGGTAGCCTTTCTTCAAAGATGTCCTCAAGTCTAATTATTTCACTTACTATGTCTTTTAGAAAGACTGTGGGAAAGAGGGAAGCAAGTAAAAGAAGTCTGCTAAAAGTCCTCTTGAATTTGCCCTCCCATTTCATCTGATCCCTTTCTATATTTGAAAAAAAAGAAAAAAAAGGGCTTCCCTCGTGGCGCAGTGGTTGAGGGTCCGCCTGCCGATGCAGGGGACATGGGTTCGTGCCCCGGTCTGGGAAGATCCCACATGCCGCGGAGCGGCTAGGCCCATGAGCCATGGCCGCTGAGCCTGCACGTCCAGAGCCTGTGCTCTGCAACAGGAGAGGCCACAACAGTGAGAGGTCCGCATACCACAAAAAAAAAAAAAAAGAGTAAAAGATTCCCACTCAGATAGGTGTATAGAAATCACAAACTATTAATTTTTGTTCTGTTTGGAACCAAGTAAAATGACAAAGAGACTGGCTTGTTTTTGCCTTTTTTCCCCAACAAGCTTTCTGGTTCAACATTGCCCAGGTATGAAATTTAATAAGAGAAGGGTTTTAAGCATTCAGTGAGAGGCTGGACCAAATGTGATTCCTTGCAACTCTGAAATTTTGTGATTTCATGAAGTCCAGCATTCTAGGTTGAATGGTCAACAGGGTATTTGTTAGGAAGAATTTGTTCTGTTAGGTTATAAAGCCTCTAAAGGCTGTGGAACTCACCTTTTATGAGATAATTTGGCCACATTTTTGCCCTAAAGCACTTAAAACAGAGCCCTATTGGGAGAAGTAACGTGACTCGAACTTTCTTGGGATGAGTGGGTCCCTTGGAAGTCTGAAAAGATAAGGCATTAGCTACAGAGGTCAGTGGGATCATTAGCATATCAAAAGCTTGATACACAAGGCCTTCCAAAAGAAAGGAGACAGTAGGCTTTATCAAGGAGAGTGAATGGGGTTTACCAGTGTTCGTGTGCGCAAGTGAGTAACAGAGCAGTATGCGTGCAATTTGAAAGTGCGAGATTATTAGAGCTGAAATGAAACATAAAATTTGAAATAGATAGCCAGCAGTTGAGCAGAAAGGCAGTCAGACCTGCTGGGTCACTAGCAATGCCACCCTCAAAGTAAATAAGGGGATCTCTGCATTAGGAGGAGGAAGAGATTGATTCTTGAGATTGGGGTGGGGGTGGAGGTCGTAGGACAAGAACGGATTTAGGTTTCATTATGCAGGAACACTACTTGCTTTCACTTTTTTTTTTTTGATAAATTTATTTTATTTATTTATTTATTTTTGGCTGCACTGCGTCTTCGTTGCTGCACACGGGCTCTCTCTAGTTGCCACAAGTGGGGGCTACTCTTGTTGCGGAGCAAGGACTCTAGGCAAGCGGGCTTCAGTAGTTGCGGCACGTGGGCTCAGCAGTTGTGGCTCGTGGGCTCTAAAGCACAGGCACAGTAGTTGTGGTGCACAGGCTTAGTTGATCCGCGGCATGTGGGATCTTCCCGGACCGGGACACGAACCCTGAGGAGATAACATCTAAGCTGAGACCTGACTGACAAGAAGGGCCAGTTATGTGAGGGCAGAGTGTTCTGGGCATAGGGTACAGCAAATGCAAAGGCCCTGAGGCAGGAATAAAGTTGGCGCATTTCAGGGACTGAAAGAAGGCCAGTGAGGCTAAAGCTGAAGTACTGGAGAGGGTGCCAAGAGATGAGGTTAGAGCGAACCGGGGCCAGATCATGTAGAGCTTACACTAGGCCATGGTAAGGAGTTAGCATTTCATTCTAAATGCAGTGGAAGGCCATTTGGAGATGATTAAGCAGGGAAGCAATGGGATCTGATTTGCCTTTTAAAAAGATTATTCCTAATCCTGCCATCCCCTCTCCCAAACACATAAATGTAAGTACATAAGTGCATGCATCCAGTTTCTCTTAAGAGCATCATCATTTTGCCAGTTATCTGTCATGCGTGAGTCTCTCCCCACCCCCATTTAATCTATTGCCAAATCCTATCAAGTCGGCCTCTTGTGTTTCTGAAGTTCAACCCCACCGGCGCATTCCCAGTGCCGTCATCCTAATTCAAGTCCTCACCACTTCTCACCATTACTCTAGTAGCTCTCTAACTGGTCTTCCAGACTCTTGACTGACGCTTCCACCCCACATACTACTGCCAGATAAATCTTCCAAAAGTAAAGGACTGCTTATGTCACTTTTCTTGCTCAAGAACTTTCAATGGCTCCCCACTGCCCTAGAAACTCGATTATAATTCTCTAGCCCAGTGTCTAAGATCCTTCGCCATGTATCCTAAGCTACTGTTCTCTCCATACGTGCCTACATTCATCCTATGCTTTGGCTAAACTGGTCTATTTACTTTTCTCAGCACATGGCTTGCTTTTATTTATGCTGTTTCCTGGGTCTGAACGGATGCTTCCTCCAATTACATCTGTGAGATGCCTTAGACTGTTCAATCCCTGGAGTCAAATGATACCATCTTCGCGATGCTTCCTCTGCTCTTTCTGACTAGATGTGAACCTCCCACAGGGTTTTGCCTGACTCTTTTTAAAGCATTTATTAAATTGTTCTTTGTATTATAGTTATCTGTGTCCATGTCTTACTCTGTACTAAATTATTAGCTCCTGGAGGATGTTGACTGAATCCTATTCATTTTTTATGCTTGTTAGTCCCTAGCAGAGAACATAGTGTACAGGAGGTACTTGATAAATATTTATTGAATGAATGAATGAACAAATAGACAATTAAACCTAAAATTCATCTTTAGGTGGCATCGTTCAGTAAGATGATTTTAGAAAATTATGAATAATCATTAGAGGGAATAAGAAGGGCCTAGCCCTTTAATCTTCACCATGGCATTTAAGGGCTCCCGGGAAACACAAATAAGCATGGAAATAGGTTTCCATTGTTTTACATGGAATGGATGTGAGAAAAAGTCACTTGGGAGTTGCCTGAAAATCATGTACTGGGTTAACAGTGCCCTAGGACACAGATTCTGTGTCTGTGGCTCCCACTACCCACAGCCCTTCAATCCCCAAGGTCGGTTTATGGGAAATAATGTAGAACCATTGCCCTTAGCAATTAATTTTGAGTTGAGTAGTTCCTTTTTAGAAAAAAAGATAAAAGTTTCAGCTAATTCCCTAATTCTTCACTCTACTATATTAGCATTCCAGAAAGACTGAATTAGCGTGTTGGGGTTTACCTCAATCAGCTGTGTCGGTGAGTTCATTTATCTTCAGCGACGTTGCTCTGGAAGAAAAGTACTGAATGAACTTCCTCACCGAGCAAAGGTTTCTCTTTACGTAGAAAATGGGCACAACGCTTGCTTGGGAAGCAACAAGGCAACCTTTCCTCATTCACTATCTTTTGCTTCATGCACAGACCTTCACTCTCTTTATGAAGGAGGATAATCAGATGTCCCCATTGTTATTTAACTTATACATATTGCCAGTGCATGGTTTAGTTGCAAACCACCTGTTATTAATTATGTCTGAGACTCATGATGCTCCCATGAACTCATGGTGCCTTGTTTTTATCACTATTTAATGGTTAAAAAGACTCCTCCTGGAAGGTTAAGGAATCCACCAAAGATCTGTCCCTCAGCGAGAGAGCAACGTGGCAGTCAACACTTCCTCAGCGTATGGCTCACCTCACGCTGGAGTGGCGCCCCCTTATGAATCCCATCCGTGCCCACACACCTTCTTCCCTACCAACAAGCTGGATACCAGTCATGATTTGAGCAGTAGGGTTGGTTGCCTGGATCTTCTGTGCATCACTTCTGTTGTTTTCTTTTCCTTTCTTTTTTAACGTAACAACTGTAATTTATTTTGAAATACGAAGTCCTCATATCATGTGCTGAGGACTGGAAATTGACTTTATTACCAAGAATTTAGGTAGCTAGCTTTTACCAGCTTCTTAAAATCTCGGTTTTCTCTGGGCCTAGCTCCTGGCCTTCAGGACCAACTACTGTTCAATTGCCCAGAGGGTCCAGGAAAGAATCTTTTCTTTCAGACGCTGTTTTTGTGTCTAAGAGAGATCAACAGGAAGGAAACGGTGCGAGTCCCACCTATCCTTAGAGAGGAATGAGGTATGCACTCGCTTGGCTGGCTGTGGTTTGATGGGGGAAGGAGGAAGAGAGTGCACTTCTTTTATGACGTTTGGCTCCTTGAGGTCGGAAGTATATTCCTGTAGTTCAGGAATATGAAGTAAAAATGCCATTTCTGGATTTCAGCAAAGTCATTTGCAAGGGGTACATCCATGGGTGGAAGGAGAAGGGACGTGAAAACATGGATGCAAATCCTGGTTCTGCTAACAAACAATCCTGGGCAAGCTCTTTCACCTGTCTCAGGCTCAGTTTGCCTAACTGTAAAACGGGAAGAGTAATATCTGGTTCATGGACGTTTTGCCCAGGTTAAATGGGATGGCATGTGTAAGGCCCCTGATAGTCTTATAAACAAGATAGAGAAATATAGGGTATGACAGAAGAATTTGGTGGATTGGTACCGAACAACTAAAAGATTTCCTACGACCTCCCAACCAGCTCTGTCTTTGGCTCTGTCTGGCTCGATTTGTATAGCAATACTTTTGTTAATGCTCGGAGAAACCTTTTTTAAAAAATCTCATTTGTGGATGTTACAGAATTGGGAGAGATGAGTGTCAAATGCAAAAACAAAAAACAAACCCCAACAAAACAAAAGCCCAAAGTAAAAAATCCTTAGAAAGTCAATTCTAACAAAATAAAGTTTAAAGTCCAGGTTGCCTACATAGCAGTAGGTGTTAAAAAAAAAAAAAAAAAAGAGAAGGAGAGTAAAGAAGAAGGGTCTGTGGAAGGAGAAGTTTATACTTCCGTGATGAGGTGCTGGAAACATCAAATGTACTCAGAGGTGGTACCAAGAGAAGTATTGTACCTAAAGCAGGGGAGGTGATAGTTCTCTATTCCATACGAAACAAAATGATCAATTCTGAATGCCTCTCTTTAAAAGGGATACAGACATCAGAATAGCGGCCAGAGAGATTTCTATATCATGTCCTACAAGGAACTCAGATTGTTCAACTTAGAGAAAACAAGTCTTGGAAGGGCCCTCATACTTGTTTGCAAATACGGGAAGGGCCACGTGGTGCTAAGACAGTGTGAGGCTAACTTTAGATGTCTCCACACATAGAACCAGGACCAGTGAGTAGATGAAAGCAAAGCTCACAAAAGGCGCACTGAGCTGCCCAAGTGGCCCTGCCCTGCTGGTGCTTCTCAGAGGCCACAGGGCTCCTTGGGGGAATGTCATCTTCGGGGTTCAAGCACCAGACAGAGACTGAACCAGAGGAACTCAGATTGTCCTTCTCCTCTGAGAAATCCATGGCTCTCTTTGACTCCAGGGTCTCTCAGTTTTCCCCTGAGAAAAGGTTTTGAGGAGACAAGTCCAAAAGTAACTGTTTTTACTAGAATACATTGTTTTTATTATTTATTTTCTAAAATCTCTGAGTCCTGGGCAAGCACTGATTTCCATCAGCGGCATAGTACTGTGGAAAGGGCACTGGATTTGGAGACAGACTAATTTGGGTTAAACTCCAGCTCTAACACTTATCTGCTTCTTCACTTCAGGCAAATTACTTGACCTCTCTGAGCCTCACTTTCTTCATCCGGCAATATTAATACTTAATTTAAGGGTTGTTGGGAGGATTGAATGAGATACCACATCTCACTGATTCTAAGATGCATATTTTTCACGTTCAATAGTTCTGAAATCAAGATGTATTTTAACATTGATGGTACGCCATGGTTTAATTGGGAGAAGTTTTTTTTTTTCTTTCACAGTGTCACAAAAAGTAATGTGGATCTTACAAAAATCAATTGCAACTTATATTCAAAGGAATATGCTCACATATATTAAACACTTAGCATAATAACTGGCATACGAGTGCCCAATACAGTGTTAATTCCATTCTTCCTTTTCTAGACAACTGCTTCAAAACCTCTTGAGGAGCAGGGAGGGCCTCAAGAATTAATTATTGGAATTGGCCTACAGATTCTCAATACAGAAAATTAATGAGAAGGTTCACACCAGATCCTACGGAGGGTTATTTCTACTCTACACACACACACACACACACACACACACACACACACACACACACACACACACACAATACACATTGGGACTTCCCTGGTGGCACAGTGGGGTTAAGAATCCGCCTGCCAATGCAGGGAACACGGGTTTGAGCCCTGGTCCGGGAAGATCCCACATGCCACAGAGCAACTAAGCCCGTGCACCACAACTACTGAGCCTGTGCTCTAGAGCCCACAAGCCACGACTACTGAGCCCATGTGCCACAACTACTGAAGCCCAGGCGCCTAGAGCCCATGCTCCGCAACAAGAGAAGCCACTGAAATGAGAAGCCCACGCACCGAAATGAAGAGTAGCCCCTGCTCGCCTCAACTAAAGAAAGCCCACGCGCAGCAACAAAGACTCAACACAGCCAAAAATAAATTAATTAATTAAAAATTAATTTAAAAAAATTAATGAGAAGGTTTACACCAGATCCTATGGAGGGTTATTTCTACACACATACACATATACTATATATGTACATATACACTCTTTCTCATCCCATTTCCTTGTCATATAAACTTTCTGTACTTTTCCAACTGTGCTTGTTCAGTTTATTTTGTTTCACACATTCTTTGAGCGTAAGGCTAAATGTTTTTGCCCACTTTATCTTAGGAAAGAGGATATCCCTGCCATCACCAACACTCTACCCGCTTCTGCAAAACCTACCATCAAGTTTAATATCTTTCAGCTCTGACTTCTTTCCTCTTCTGGTGCTCAATTCAAGATGCTTTACTTTGTCACAAGAAGCATATAATAAACTCAATGCTGCAAGGATACATCAGTCAGGGAAATTTTTTCTTGACCCCGCTGGTCCAGAACATAATCATCAGAGATGTTTTTGTAGTCAAATACTGTGGTTATAAATGTGGATTTTTCCTCATACAAGAATATTATCTGGGCTTCCCTGGTGGCGCAGTGGTTGAGAGTCCGCCTGCCGATGCAGGGGACACGGGTTTGTGCCCCGGTCTGGGAAGATCCCACATGCCGCGGAGCGGCTGGGCCCGTGAGCCATGGCCGCTGAGCCTGCGCGTCCGGAGCCTGTGCTCCGCAACGGGAGAGGCCACGACAGTGAGAGGCCCGCGTACCGCAAAAAAAAAAAAAAAAAAAAAGAATATTATCTAATCCTTTATAAGATGTTATCAAGTGTATTGTCTCACTATTATTTTGTGTTAGTGAGTTACCTGGGTTAATTACATATTACACAAAATTCACTTCTTTATAGCTGCCTTCCATTTTACTACTTCATGGTGATATATCATCTCATCTTACAGCAATATTAGGAATTCATTTGCCAGCTCTTTCTCTCTAATCCAACTTCTGCACAGTGGATTGGTGCTCAGGACCCTCACCAGAAGATGTGCAGCGGCAAAGCTGAGTTTTGTTTTTGTTGGTATAGTCAGTTAGCTAGTTTATCAACGTTTATTGAGGGCCCACCACACACCCACCACTGTGCTAGGTTCTGGAACTAACCAGAAAGATAAAAGCTAGACCTTCAAGGTATTCATCTTCTAGGCCAGACATGGAACAGAAGCCATACTGAGCCAGGGCTCTCTTAAGTGGCTGACACTTAACTGACTAATCTGTGGTCTCCATTCCCTCTGCAAATGTAAAGACAAGGGCTGCGACATGCTGAGTGATCACAGCCAGTAGTGGCTACTCTAGCAGGCCTGCACCCTGCTACTCCCACCTGTGGAGTTGTCTGCTCACCAGAAGCCAATCTGTTTGTTCCCAAAGTTGTTTATGTTAGTTCTTCCTATTATCGTAATAACACAATTTAATTAAAGTTACTTAAAGTAATGAAATATGAGTGCAAAAGAGATAAGTTGTTTCTGTAAGATCCAAGTTGAATGTTTGGGAAAGGCACATAAAGGTGAATTACTGAAAATGTACTGGCAACTTAGGCGTGGGAGAGCCAATTGTAAAACATCATTAAATCTAGGGCTTCCCTGGTGGCGCAGTGGTTAAGAATCTGCCTGCCAATGCAGGAGACACGGGTTCGAGCCCTGGTCTGGGAAGATCCCATATGCCGCGGAGCAACTAAGCCCGTGCGCCACAACTACTGAGCCTGCGTTCTAGAGCCTTCGAGCCACAGCTACTGAAGCCCGCGAGCCTAAAGCCCATGCTCCGCGACAAGAGAAGCCACCGCAATAAGAGAAGTCACCGCAATGAGAAGCCCGTGCACCGCAACAAAGAGTGGCCCCCCGATCTCCGCAACGAGAGGAAGTCTGTGTACAGCAACGAAGACCCAACGCAGCCAAAAATAAATAAATAAATTTATTTTTTTAAAAAAATCATTAAATCTGGAAAAATCGGATTGCCTCACAAAATGTCTTTAAGATCTCACTCCACTTTAAAGAAACGGAGACAAAATGATTGTGAACGCCTCCGAGGTGTGGCTTATACGAGAAGTAGGATGCAAAGCACTAATGGGAGGCCCTAAACTCAAAAGACAGGCCTTGGCCCTACATCAAAAACTTGAGGGTTGTTTTAAGTTGAAATAAAGGCTTAAGGAATGATTCCATCATTTTCTATGATTCTTGCTTTAACTAACTTGTTCAGCTAAGTCACCAACTATTAACTGAATAGGGTATATGGGTTTCTACTGTTGTTAACATAATAGCCTGTTAAGAGCTGTAATACAGGGTGTGCAGGTAGACAAGATGACTTCTTCCAAGGGAGGAGAGGGCTTAGGATGGGCTCTATGACGGAGGTGAGTACTGAACTGTGTGCCCGAGGATAGAGTAGGAGTTCCTAGGGGAATAAGGAAAAGCCAGTCACTTTCCAGGGAAGGTACTGTCACATGAGTCTGTTTTTAGACTTTTAAAATCAACCCAGAGGCAAGTTAGCATAGGTTTGATTCTTTATTCTGCCATTACTATCTGTCTCTAAGCAAGCTGTCTGTGCTTCAGCGTCTGCATCTGGAAGGTGAGGATAATTGCAGTATGCACCTCAAAGGGCTATTGAGAAAATTACCGGAGATGACCTTTAAATAATCATGCATTAATAAAAACAGATGCAAAATTATCTTAAGGCTTTCTGGGAGCAAGGGAATAGGCATGCTGCAGATGCTTCTGGAGATGATGGAAATGTTGCATACCTCTTCTAAAATCTCCTGCCACTAGCACAAGCAGTAGAAGATTCAAGAGAAGGGAAGGTGTGGTGTAAGCCCCCAGGTGCTGGGAGGGATGTCTGCTCTTGAGATGGGCAAGACAAGTAGGAAAGCAGGTGCACTTGACAACCAGCTCTCAAATTCATACATTACCTCTCACCAACCACTTCCACTAGCTTATTTAGTTCTTTCAACAAACCCGTAATTTTACAGATCCTTCATTTTACAGATGAGAGAACTAACTGGGTCTCATAGAAGTTAAGCATATCACTCAAGGTTGCACAGATGATAAACAGAAATGATAAAATAGAACCCTGCTCACCTTATTCCAAATTCTCTGTGCTTCCCAACACCCCAGACTGTCTTTCTCATGAGCCATTTAGTTGACAAACCATGGGCTGCTATGTCTTGTATTTATTCATCTGTTAAAACTTTTCATAGGACAGGATGCTGCAACTAATAGCTAAAATGAGGGTTGGAGATTATCAAGGATTTCAATTGTCCTGCCTATCTCTGACCTCCATTACCAGGGATAATCAGAAGCTAGCTCTAGCAATTTTCTGAAACTTTCATTAATTTTAAATAAATTTATACAATGTCATTTTCCCCCCTTTATCCAAATTAAAATGTCCTTGTCTTTTCAGTTTCTCATTACAGGCAAATCCCTTGTATGTCTTGCAGACAGTCTGTTGTTTTTCTCTGGATCCTTTGTATTTCTGCTTTGTTTTCTTTGAAATGAAAGGACCCAATGCCGAATTCTGATTTTAAGGTGAAATCATAACATCAATGTATATCATTAAAGTGTTTTATTGTAATTACAGAAATAGTCAATGCCAAATTATGTGCACTATATTATTTTCTGCATTATTCTTTATCCCATTCTCAAAGTTAATACAGCCTATTATATCTCATTCATTCTTCTGACTACGGCTGCACAGCAAGCAGATGTCTCCATTGAGCAATCCACAATGAATCCGAGATCTTTTTCCTGAGCACTTACAAGTAGAGTAATTCAGAGCCCATCAGTGAGTGTGAGCTGTTTCAATTGTTCCTTCCAGTGTACATTAGCGTGTACTTGTCTACATAAAATTTCAAGGAATCACAGATATTGGAGATGGAAAAGACCAGTTTGTTTACCAAGCCTGAAGGAAATAATCCTATCAGTTCATGATATTTTAATGATGCTTATTAATAATAATTACAATAACTGTTTATATTACATGGTTTCTTTCATTCTAAAATCAGTAAGATGATACTTTTTTTTAAAGCAACATTTCTTTTCTAAAAGGGAACTGGGGCTCGGACATCAATGTTAACCATACCCTACGCCAATCCAACGAAGCCAAGAATTCGACTCAGTTCAGTTCAATAAACACCTCTGAGCACCAACCACTTGTAAGGCAGGGACCATATTGGGTATTTTGAGGGACACATCGGTGAATAGAACCTAAGGCCCTGTCCTCTTGTTTATTATCTGTTAAGGGATTTGTGATAGTGAACACATATGTATAGCTATTATGATCATTCCAAGAAAAATACAAGTAACATGGACACCATGGAGCTGGAGAGATTTCTCAGGCTCCAGGAATTGAGAAAGACTTTGTGAGGAAGGTGACATTTGAGCCAGGCCTTGAAAAAAAGATGAGCATATAGTCCATTGACAGAGCTTGGGAAAAGGGGACTTGAGCAAAGAACCAAAATAAATCAAAACAATAGATCTTAGCTGGGTTTCTACCTCACAGCGTAAAGACAAGTATGGACATTCTCAGTGCAAGTGGATAAGGTACGTATGCAGAAGATGTCTACTTGGCCTCTATAAACAGGATTAAGATGTGGAAACTCCATTTAATTAACAACCTGAAATAACAATCAGAACACACAGACTACCAATCATGAATATACTTGTGGAGACAAGACAGAATGTTTTAAATTAGGATGTCTCAAAAAAATTTCAGAAATCCTGGTATTGTATGTAAGGAAAATTGGGAAGTCCCAATTGCAGAGAAAAATCTCCAATCAAAGTGTAGATGGATAAATGACCTATCTGCCGGTACCTTAGTACTACTTAATACCACTCAATACAGCTGAGAACTGATACTGGTGTACCATTTGGCCATTGGAGGGATTTGCAGGCCCTTGCTGGTTTGCTGGACAACTATAGATCCCCAACTGAGGATGCACAGAATAGAGGATTCCATTTTATGATTCCTTCAATAAAAATATAGATAAGTATAGATGAGAAAAATGCCAATGTGCCTCTATGATTTTTTCCTTTAATTTTTAAAAATTTTAAAACATTTTTAAATTGAAGTTTAGTTGATTTACAATGTTGTGTTTCTGCTGTACAGCAAAGTGACTCAGTTATACATATATATATTGATACATTCTTTTTCATATTCTTTTCTATTATGGTTTATCACAAATACTGAATATAGTTCCCTGTGCTATACAATAGGACCTTGTTGTTTATTCTCTATGATTAATCAGAGTAAATATTTCTCCACTTTTAGTCAAAGAGCCTAATCTTTGAAAACTCTATCATCTGGCAATATATTACCACAGTAGTTAGCTACTTTATACCACCCTTTATAAAACCCTTGACGTGAAGAAAAAGGAAGCTATAGAAGCCTTCTAGTACTTTGATATTCGTCCCCTCAAAACCATTGCAAATGCCAACTCCATCATGAAGCCTTCCCAAGTTCCTTCCACCACCATTCCCTTCACCACCAAATTAATGTTCTCTCTCTTGATTCCACAGTCCTTCGATCCATTGCTATATGCTTTATCATTTGTTGTGTGAGCATCTATCTCCCTCCACCAGAATGAAAGCACCTTAAAGAGAGAGATTCGGCCTTACGCATTTTGCATTTCCACAGTGTCAAGCCTATTTTTCACTGCCTGACCCACAATAGACATTCAACACATGTTTGTTAAATCATTTCACCAGGTCTGAGAGACCTTATTTTGACATATTTTAATTACTAAAAAAATTTTCCTTTTGAACCCTTTCCAAAATTTGCCCTTGCTGTCTAATCACGGCACTCAGATTCAGAGGCAGCATAAGTGTGTGTATGGCTACCGCTATTCTTCATCAATCAGCATGTTTGTCTGGTAGTGAACTGCAGAATCATTGCCCTAAATCAGACCTGAATCTTGACTTAGTCACACTCACATTCATCAACTCTGTGATTTTGGAAAACTTTAGAGTCAGACTGACCTAAGTTCAGATAGACTTACACACAAGCTCTGGTTGTCACTTACTAGTTGTACGACTTTGGGCAAGTTAAACTCTCTAGACCTTAGTTTCCTCTACTATGAGATGAAGACATGAATAGCACCTATCTTGGTTTAAATATGACAACACGTGTAAAGCTCAGTGCTTTACACATAGCAAGTACTCCATTAAGTATTGTTATTGTATCCTCATTCATAAAGTAGACATAACACCTGAAACTTATATAATACTGTACATGTACCTCAATAAAAAATAGAAACAATAATACAAGACCTGCAGGACTGCTATAAGGAATAAATGATATGACAAGCAAAATTTTGCCCAGCACATTGTTTAGTCAATGTTTCCTTCCTTCCTATGTGCTAGAATAATTGCTACAATTGACTGAGCACCTATTACATTCTAGGTAATGTGTACCAGTCACTTTAAATATATTATGCCATCTAATTTAATTCATATAATAAGCTATTGAAATAATAATCATTAGCCCTATTTTACAGATGAGTAAATTGAGTTTCAGAGAGAATAAATAACCAGCCCAAGGTCCCATCACTAGTTGATGACAGATTATTCCAGAAGAAGCTAAAGATAAGAGGAATCAAGTACAGAACAGAGAAGTAGAGGAAGAAAATACAGGAAGAGAATATAGGCAGAAACTCCTTAACCTTAGTATTCCTATTTGTCCTCTAGCCCCCAATTCCAGGATGATACTTGCTTTTTTTTTTTCCATGGCTTGCAGCATGTGGGATGCGGGATCTTGGTTCTTGGACCAGGGATGGAAACTGTGCCCCCTGCAGTGGAAGCACGGAGTCCTAACCACTGGACTTCCAGGGAAGTCCTGATGCTTGCTTTTTAAACTAGCCTCTGGGATCTATACCAATATAGTCTCCCTTTCACTATTCACCTACTTTCGTTTTCAATAAATATATGAAATGATGTCACTCATTAAGAAGTAACTCTAATACACTTCCCTCTCTCAATTTCTTTCCTGGTTATAAATTTGCTAGTTGTTCCCACGGTCTCATCTCAGTTATAATAATCATCATCCATGAAACATTTTAATTTTTAATAGTCTGGTTATCCTTAATTTCTTAGACTTCCATAATGGGCTCATAATAGACATGTCAAGTACATTTGTTGCCAGCTACATGGAAGGGAAGATGGCCCTTCAAAAGGCAATCCAGTTTTGTACCAAACGACAATCCCCCGTTCCCACCCACCTCCCTTTGCTATAACACCCTAGACTAGAGGTGTAGTTCTGACCCTTGGGCAACTCCAATCACAGGCTGGTTAAAGTCCTGTAAGGAAGGGCAATGGAAAGATGAGTTGGATTCTTTCTTGGGAATCTGAATTAGGGAATTCTGAGAGAATGAAGCAATTAACAGGGAATACTACAAATGGAAGAATATAAGGACAGAAGCTATGAGGAGGAAGCCAGGAAGGAAGTAGGGTAGAGATGGTAGGGTTTTGGACATGGGGGGGGATCTTGGCAAGTCAAAGAAGCAACAATTCCATGTAAGCAAAAGCTATGAGATTGAGAGCAGTTACTCAGAATAAAGCTAGAAGACCAAACCAGCAGGTAGCAAAAGGAGCCCAAGTAAAGCAGACACACAGTGAGAGGACGGGATGGATAGAAGACAGAAAGTTACCCCTAGAGCTGCTTCAGTAGCTGAAAGGTTTCTAATTCTGATTCCAGGTTCCATCTGTGAGCATGCTCACAATGAACGCCCCTTTTCTTGAGGAAATTTCAGTGAGTCAGTTCTTTGCAACCAGAATGCCTTTTCTAGAGGGTTCAACACTTAAAACCTTTTTTAGAAGATGAAAGTTAAGTTGTACTGTTCCCCTTCTTTGTTTCAGATGGGTCACAATTGCGGATTCCTGGAAGTCAGTCACTCACCTTACTATCCTGATTGTCCCGACTTCCCCAAATATCTCTATATTTTCCCTGTTCTGAGATAGAAGAAAGTTCTCTTCAGCTACTACCTAAATATCAAAACAAATTTCACCAACTCATTTATCACCTGATTCTTTGAAATAAATAATAAACTCTTAGGTAAGGGAAGCACAAATCCAAGAATGGGTAACATGACAAATAAGCTGTAGGGGAGAAAAACTGGACATAAGAAAAAGGGGATTCAAGGGTATAAAAATACTTCGTTATGAATGTGTAACTTATTCTTTGCAAGGGGGGAGAAGAATGAATACCCTAATATAAGAAGTTTCCGTAGATTGTATAATTTAAGATTTTTACCTGTCATTCTTTCTGTATTTAGTTAAATTTATTAAGAAGCTATATTTCAATATAAACTGTTTATTCATTCAACAACATTTATTGATCACCTGCTCTGTTTCACCCGATGTTAGGCATTAGGGGTACAAAAGCCAAAGACAGCCCCAATCCTCGATGGGGCTACAGACCAGAGTGGGAGCCAGACGATTCCAGTGCAGCGTGATAAGGGCCACATAAGTGAATGCCCAGCCCAGGAACAGTGGAGCAGAGGTAGGGTGGTTTGGGTCTAAGGAGCTTTCCAGAAGAAATGCCCAGGATCAGTTTTAAAGGAGTAGCGGGAGTTGGCTTGGAAAAGACAAGGCAGAAGAATGTTGCAGGCAGAGGTGCCTGGGCACCGGCACAAGAGCTAAAATCCTGCATTCTTTAGAGTATGGTTGCCTTAAGCAGCCCAGTATATCATGGATTTCTGTACAATAAATCACCACTCCTCAGAGCAAGTGTGCCCTTGACCTGCATTCAAAAAGTCCCTTGTCCACAGACCCTCAGTGAAATTTTCCTCCTCAAACATATACTAACTACACAAGCCCCAAGGGTTATAGAGAGTCCAATATATCTAGTATTAGGCAAGATAAAGCTACCTCAAGATTCACAAGTTTCTCTTCTGAACAAATGATGGCTTGGCTTCTTTCAACCACCATTACTGTTAATTTTGAGTTTGTGAATTTATTTTTCAAGAAAAAGAGTGATTCTGGTTTTCATGGAAATCATTTCAGTTCTCCAGAGCTTTAGATTAGAGGCATGCTGAATCTTTAAGTGAATAGCATAAAAATGCTTTTGATAATTATTTATATCACTAAAAATTAGATTGACAGCAATAATATGTACAGTATTATTTTCCATCATAGTTTATCATTTATCAATAACCAAACATTACACATATTTCTAGAGAGTATATTCTTAGATTCTAAAAAGCGTGCCGGTATACTATTTCACAAACCTATTCCTGTTTCCCATCTTTAAAGTCAATAATGTCTTTCTCTTCTGTATCTCCTTCCAAGGATTGTTATGTAAGGTTAAGCAAGATATCCAATGTCAGAAATTTTAGGCAATCAAGAATAAAAGAACAATATAAGTGAAAAAATTATTATATGTGGTTTTCAAAATTCCCTTCCCTAGTTAGAAAGTAATTATATATTATATACTATTTTTTTCCAGACAGAAATAAGACCAATTCAAAGAGACTCAGTGATTTACTAATTGTCAAAGCAGCCTTGAACTGGTCCCCCTTGCTATAAGGAAGATGATATTTCTAAAACATGGCAGAAGAACTTACTCTGGGGTTTTAAAAATTGCATTAAAAGCTACCATGTAAAATTTTTAAATTATATCTTTTCAAAGCTTTAGCCAATTTCAAATGAATAGTGCTTGGAATTACGCATAGAAAACATGCTTAATAAAAATGTCATTCACTCTCAACCCTCTTTGTCCCACTCTTGGCCACATTTCAGAAGCGATTTATTACTCACATCCTAAAGGCATCATATATATATATATATATATAGATGCACACATACATTTATTTATTTATTTATCATCATATCAGCAAGTCTTCAGCAATATCCTTCAGGAGTTGCATATCATAAAGATTATCAACAGTCCTGTCATCCCCAAAAGCATAACATTAAACATACAGCATGTATCATAAACACTATAATTGCTTAAACTGGTCCCTTGCATCCTCAAAACAGCATGTAAGCATAATGCAAAAAGGAACAGCACAATTTCTGTGAAAAAGCTGTGAGAATGGTGAAGCTAAGAGATGTACCCAGTGCCCGTCCATTTTAAATTCATACTTATTATACAGGAAGACATGCATTCAAAATCGTCGATTCTTTTGAAAATGGTTCTTAAGTCTCCTTGCACATGTGCCTACATGCTGACTGGCAAATTCTCTTAACATCCATAAGTTAAAATCCCACTTTTTCCTATTGTGCTTTTCACTTCAAAATGTCAACATAGTTTGGGTGTAGAGGAATTAATCCCATATATCCACAAAAGTCACACTTCCCCTTTGGTAACCATAGTTCTTGAACTGGGCCTTGTGTAAGGTGACCAAAAGACCAGATTCATGGAAGATCCTATGCATAGAATCAGAGAAATACTCAATAATGCAGCTGGAAGGAAACAGAGAGGATTTAGTCCAACTCGTTCATTCTAAAAGAGGTCCGGAGAAGAAGAACGGGGAGTCAGTCCTAGGTCATAGATTGGCAAATCCCAAACCAGAAACTGGTCCAATGTACTTTGTAAAAAAACATGTAAT
Source organism: Pseudorca crassidens (assembly GCF_039906515.1). Taxonomy (NCBI): domain Eukaryota; kingdom Metazoa; phylum Chordata; class Mammalia; order Artiodactyla; family Delphinidae; genus Pseudorca; species Pseudorca crassidens. The sequence goes on along the minus strand of NC_090297.1, from coordinate 106,417,395 downwards.
TATTCAATAAGAAATGGGGATCCCTCTCTTCTGATCAACATTCTAAATCTTAGTCTTTAAAAAGGGGGCCAAAACTAAAGCAATTATTTTAATGCCATGTCAACACAGTACTTTTGACCCGAATATCATGGTGATTTGGTGATGACCTCACCCCTTTGCTTCTCAACTCTTGAAGAGATTTAACCTAAATGGGGAGATTTAAGCAGTTGGCCATCTTGCCCCTATGTTCTTGTGAGTCCTTGGATGAGACACATAACCTTACTCAAATATAACAGAAGGATAGCAATATAATTAACTAAACAATATTATTTAATTACAAGAAAGGACTAAGCAGATATCATTTTAAAGTGGATTACCATGTCAAGACTTAAAGGAAATGTAGAAAATTTCCATTTTACATCTTATATGTATGTCTCTTTGGGAGTGGGTGGGGCCACAAAATTTCCTTCAGTAAAACTACATGCAAAAGCAATGCTTGTAACCAAGGAGTTTTGGTACTGTCTTCCATGTTGTACTGGTTTTAACTTCAGTAGGACTAGAGGCTCTAGCACTTTTATTTATACAAGTATCCACACACTGTACCTTTTAAAATATCATCACAGTCTTCATTCTTATTCCCCCAGAGTTAAGGATGACTGGGATCACTGCTGCCTGGCTCCCCAGTTCTGTTCAATCTTTTCCCCAACCAGATTCTTGTTTTCTTCACTTCTTAACTCCCCACTCAGATTACCCCTCTCTTTGGATTACTCTTCCAAGGCAACTGGAGCACCTCCCCTAAAGGCAGCTCCCCAGTGAGTAACAAGGGGGCTTGGGGGGAGTGTCTCGGAAGTGATCAAATACATGCAGATGAAGTCATACAGCTCACAGGAGAAGGCAGTGGCCACAGGTGCCAAATGCAGGCGACTACCCAAGCGCCGCATAGGGCGGTTGCGACAATGTGGGTCAGCAACCTCACTGAGTAACAATGTTGGGTGCGTAGAAATGACTCTTTTTCACATGACTTGACCACACAACCTGTGTGGAGTCTCAAAGTATAGGCGCCAGACCTATGATTTATGTGGGGGTGGGGGGCATATCTGTCCTCCTTTTAAACTATGAAATTAATCTAAAAAACGATGGATTGACAACATTGAAGACAACACCTCTGAGTACTGAGAAAGACGCGATGTAGAAAATAGTGATACAAGCGTTAACACAAATCTGCCTGCAAGGAAATAACTGGCATTTCAATCAAATATTCTCTCCAAACAAGAACGTAAGTGGGGTGTCGGGGTGCTCCTACCTTTGACCTCATAAAACCAGTAGGATTTTAATAACCCAACCAAAAGGCGACCCATGGAAGAGATTTTAAAAATGTTCTCCCTTTATAGATACGTGTCCTTGTTGGTAGGGATGGGCAAAGCCATTTCATTACACTACTATCTTTGCAATTCCAAGATGACAGTGATAACGGAAGAGTGGCCTGCAGCTAAGTGCTTAGTATCAACTGGAAGAACTATGGAACAAGTACAGTGAGACAAGAGCCTCACTAACCACATGTCCCCCGCCCATGCGCATCTGGTTTAACAGTGCACAGAGGCTATAGCTAACGTGAATCACCCAGATAATGACAGTTATATAGGCTGGCTCACAATGAGCGTGAACTTGTTTAATAGTACAAGTGTAAAAGGGTTAGCAGACATTATTTGTGTCTCTGTTGTATTGTGCAGAGGAGGGTGGCGGGAAAGAGAGAGAGGGAATTTTCTGCTGTCTTTGGAAACACTGGACTCCGTGTGAGTAGGAATGCCACCAGCGGAATGCAAGTTGGCCAGGGCAAGAAGTGCTCGACCACAAAGGCAAAAAGACAGTTAGCTTATGCCTAGTTACAAACTTCAGGTCAATGACTTATACAACTTTATGCCCTGCATTATCGTATCTGCATGCTGTTCAATGTATATTATCAATCTTTTAATTACTAATTTGTTTATGCAGTTAACGTTGATTCTACCACCAAGACTGCAAGCTCCCTGAGAGCAAGGGTGCATCTGCCTTGTTCTTTCCTACATCCTCAGTGCTCAGCAAGGTGCCTGATACATAGTAAGTGCTCCTAAAATACTAGTTGAATAAACAAGTGAATGCACGAATGAATTCATGCAAATTCATGTTGTGACACATGTTTGCCACGTTTGTGCCTTGAGCAGGGCTGAGCGTGCTGTTATAACAGAGCACAGCAAAAAGAACTCCAAAAGGCGCCTCTCTTTGGCTGGCCCAATGCTGGGGTAGGCAAAGTCAACTGCGGAGGCCAGGTAAGGGTGGCTGGCATAACGACTGACACGCAGGGCACTCTGAACCCCAGGGTGTGATCCAGATGCAACCACAGCTGCATTGAGCCCCCTCAGATCGTTGCTGGGCTTTAGTGTCCTCATTTAAAACTTGAGGAATAACCTTTCTTTTCCCTTGCAGTTCTGAAATTCTAACCATTTAGGAAGATATCTGGACCCTGAAATCTTGCCAGAGACAAACCATGGTAAGACCTTCTGTTTACAAAGTAGAAAACAATTAATTTCTAAACTATGAAGTTCCGTTCTAGTTCAACGAAACATATTGGGGGGTAGGGGTGGCTTCTTGCCAGATCCCAGCCAGTTGATACCTTCCCTTCATCCTTTCCCACACCCAGAAGTCAGGTTCTCTAGGCCTCAATGGGAAGAGCATAAATACTCTCAACCAGGGCTGGTGCTTTGCTTCAATCTCTAGCTATCACAGGCAGTCAGTCTGATAAACATTTGCAGTTAGAATGGAAGGAAGCACAGCCTCCCAGACTTTTACCGATTTTTTTTTTTTTTTTTTTGGACAAGTGGCAGAGTCACAGAAAACCTAGAATTAGGTAAGAAAGCAAAATTCCTTCAGAGAATTCAAAGACAGCTACAACTGAGAGCCTTGAAACAATCACTGTTATAAGAACAGAGGAAGGGAAACCCACCGTTCAAGAAAATAAGCAGACCTCTTTTTTTCTCAAAAAAATTTTTTATCTGACTATGAGGCACCGATTTTAGTCCTTTACTCGCATCTCTCAAGATGTCACTTTAAAAAGCTAAGGTTTTATCCACAAAACCACCAGCGAGTAAATAGCCTTCTCATTCTTACCCTCACACACACAGTAAGATATTTACTCTCTGATAAACAGCAATTGTAAATAAACCTTGTTTAATCTCTAAAAGCCAAAATAAAAATCTTTAACCTCCAAGGTAGAGTTTATAGATGTGCCTGCACGCCCTGCCAGCGCCAGAAAACACAAGGTCTTGAATAAACTCCTATAACGGGAGGCGTATTTTCTGTCTCAAGCATCTTACATTGACCTTCTTTTTTAAAAAAATATGTACCAAGGAGGAGGAAAGGGGAAAACCCAACCCCTCCCACCCCATTCTCTGTACAAATCGGCCAATAAATCTAACGAAAAGACACAAGAGAAAAGGACAGAAGCCAACAGGTGGAAAAAGGCTTTTTGTTTCCTTAGAAATGCTCAGACACTTGATCTGTGTTCCCCGGTCTATTTGTCTCAGGGTGTCTTAATGATGGTTTTATTATCGTGATGATGATGATCAAGAACAATGATAACACTTCTACTTTGTGATTCACAGCATTTCTAGCTCGAAGCTTTCTCCACGCGTTTGAGACAGAATGGTATGTGTTCCGTTTTACCAAATCCCAGGGAGGCATGCAGCATCCCCGGTCGGCTCTCTGGATTTTACAGCCGGGGAAACTGAGGCACGGGGCAGCCCACAACTGCTTCACGGTCCCTACCACCAGAGAAATCCCTGAGACGGGAAAAGTTTCTGGATCGTCTGGCGGCAGAGTTCTCTCGCCCTCCCTCCTAGCCTGCCATGCCGCTCTTCCTCGGAGCGTCTGGGCTCGGGTGGTAAGGATTGGGGTACCTCCCCTTCACGACGGGCCACGCCAGGGCAGGGTGTGGGAAGTCCACACACGCACACGCACACAGGCACACTCGCACACACAAAGCTCTGTGCAGTCTCTGCAGGCACTCGGCAGAGCGTCAGACGGCCCTTGCTCAGCCTGAGAAGGCACAGCTCAAGCTTGCAAGGAGGCCTCCTTGGGCTCCGGGCTGGGGCTGCTCCGAACGAGGGCTCTGCCCTTCTCTCGCTCTCTTTCAGGCTGCTCTCTCTCTCTTTTATTCCCCCCTCACACCCTCCACCCTCACACCCTCCTCCCATCCCTCTCCATCCACCCCTTCTCCCCCAACAACCCAGAGGCACAGATCGTGTTACTGGGGTTCCCTAGAAAGAGGGGCCATCCCCAGCTCTGAGCGCCTGCAAAGACTTCCAGGGGCAAGGCTAGAGCTCCAATTGCAGGACCCCAGCGCTCGTCCTGAGCAGCGCAGAAATGAGACCCCGACTTCCAGGCACGGGCGAACCAGCCTGCCACAGAAGAAGGAATTGTTAGGGCTCTTACCTTTTTTATGAGGAGAAATTCTGGAGAATCATTTCTGAAACTGAGGGGGGAAAGTGAATGAAGACAAAAAAGACCCTTTTCCTGCAATCCCTGGCCTCCTGGTATCAAGACACTAGGACAACATCAAAGCAACTTAGGGGGAACACTTTAGGGGCCTATTGTCTGCTCCGGTCTGATCTGTTTTTCTTCTGACTCCCCCTCTTGCTGCGGTGACACTTGGTACGGCCCAGGCATTCATGCCAAGTAGCTTTCACACATGGAAGCTTGTCTCAAGCAATTGCTGACAAGCCACAAACAAGACATTCTCCCTCCCTTCTCCGCGCCCCCCTCCTCCCCCCTCCACCTTTTCCTCCCCCCCCCCCCCCACCGTCTCCCCTCCTCCTTTCTTCTGAATGCAAACTAAAACTCTCCAGTGACAGGCAGGCTCGCAGGCTTGGCCTAGCTGCGCACGCAGACACACACACACACACACACACACACACACACACACACACACTCTCTCTCTCTCTCTCTCTCTCTCTCTCTCTCTCTCTCTCTCTCTCTCTCTCTCTCTCTCTCACGCAAGCAGCTCAGCTAGTTGCTGCTGCACTGGTGGAGTTAAGAGACAGGAAAAAGCCGAGGCTGAGTTGGGGGCAGGGAGAGAAAACGAGAGGGAGAGGGAGAGCGGGAGAGCAGCCTCCTGTGTCCTGGTAAAATGGCAGAAGAGAGGTGAGCCCTCTGCAAAAACAGCAGTGGCCACTCACGTGTGCACACAGACACACACTGGGAGGCAGTCTGAGCTCCAGGAAGAGTGAAATCAATGACTCCACAAAGGAAAAAGCCTTGTCCCGTCAGCTGCAGCTTGGGGGAGTGGGGAGATAAGAGAGTGGGTGGACCCAGGGCTGGGGTTTCTGTTGAATGTTTAGGTGGTTTTCTTCTTCACAGTAGAAAAAAAAATGTGTTCCCTAAGGATCTAGTCTTTCTTCACTGCATAATGGAGTCTAGAACTGAGCTACTAGTTAAAATAAAACCAGGAAATGTGGTAAATGTGTGAGTAAACTTAACTGTGGGTTCAACTTGTACCCAAGATATTTTTAAGTGGAATTAAAAATAATTTTTTTTTTTTTAGCAGAAACCCTAGAGAGCGGTAGCAAGGAGAGTAGTAACAAGTAGTATAAACTCTGGGAGCTGTGAAGTGTGATGCTAAAGTTACTGATTGCCAAGCTGCTGGAATTTATGGAGGGTGGGCACTGAGAGTTGGAGGGGGGAAGGGTGAGTCTCTGTGAGCTGTTTTCGAGGAATGAGGGGGGAATGAGGTAGGATAATGAACATGGCAAGAAGCAAGCAGGAATTTGATTGGTGTGGAGGGAGGAGGAAGGTGGGGGTGTAAAGGAGGGAAGAGAAAGAGAGGAGGAGAAAAACCACCGCATTAAAAACGAAGAAGAAAAATGGAAGCCCAGAGATTGAAACATGCGGAGTAAATGAGATGGCAAAAGAAGGCATAAAACGTGAGCAAAAAGGAGCACAAAGGATGCGCAAATTTGCAGATGGCATGAAGTCAGGAGGGCCAGTCGAGATCAAGAAGAAGGACGGGATGATTACGTGACATTCATATTTTTAGCCAGTTGTGGAGTTATAAACCTGACAAGGTCTTCTTTGCCTGGGCCGGGACGGTTACCCTTCTACAAGCAAGACCTGAATGGAAGCTCAGCTCCTAACTGGAGCTACCAGATCTGTGTTTTGCAGGAAGGTTATTTATATCCTAGTCCTCTGACTCTTCCTCTACAAAATGCAAATTATGTGAACACACAACACTCATTCCTTCGTTGGGGTACAATAAAGAATAAATTATGACTTTTTACATTTAACGCTAGCTAAGTGGCTCGTCACTACCTAAAAGTCACCGCATCAGACACATCCTTGTTCCTGCTACCTTTTCCCCTTAGTTTGCTTCTCCATTATGGCTGATCCCTAGAACTGTCTGTTCCGACCCATATTCATGATAATAATGGTGATGATAATGAAAATAGTTCCTTTTGATTGAGTATTTACTTGATTCTCAGCATTTTCCAAGCATTTTTTACCATGAAGTCATTTCTATTAAGATCACCTCTATCTACAGATGATAAAAAATGAGGCACAGAGAGGTTAAATAACTTGCCTGAGGTCCCACAGCAAGGTAAAGATGGAGCTGAAATCAGCCTCAGGTCTGTGTGATTCTAACGCTCCAGCATTTACCCACCATTTTATGTCCTCTGACCTGAGTAGCACAGGTTCTCCAGGGCACCCCAAGTCCACTCAGCCATGTAAGTGCACGGTTTCTTTCTGCACCCCATGGCTAGGTTTGGATCCTCTCACGTTGAGCCAGGGGACCTTCTGACCTCTCCTTAATGGGCTACTGATTCACCGTCCACTTCCAAGTGGTGGTGACTCACTATATACAATGAGGCCTCCTAGTCAAGAATTGCATAAAGGGTCAACTTGACCTTTAATGACTGTATGATTTACAGATTGCCAGGCAATGGAGAAAGGCAGCTAAGACCAGAAAGGCTTTCCTTCCTTAAAAAAATTTACAAAGCAAACTAAGAACACCCACAAGGTGTTGATGGTAATGATGATGATGACCAGAGCTAACATGTATTAAGCACGTATCTATATTAAACAACCCCATAAAGTATAAACTATTATTGCTCCCATTTTCCAGAAGAAGAAGCTGAGGCACAGAGGTTCAGTAACATGCTACGTTCACTCAGTCAGGAAGTGCTAGCTGAGCTATGGTCCCAGGCAGCCTGCCTCCCCAGAGACTGTGCTCTCCCCCACTCTACTGTACTGCTGAGGGAGTGAAAAGAGTAGTTCCAATTATTAGAGTGAAAATCTAAGTGCTCAGTGAGAGAAAGAGGAGAGAGGCAATAATAATCTTCATATTTTCACATGTTCTCCATGAGTAGCTAATGAAGAAGAAAGCATGTACCAGGGCCCCCAAACAGCCCCAGTTTTCTAATTCCTCCACAGTCCCACCTGGCAGAGGACAGAGAATCTCCAGCCTCTGGGTCAGACATGTTGGTAGGAAGAGCAGGTCAGACTGTCTTGCCCCCAGCAGTGATGGCTTCTACCTGCCACCTCTAAAGAGAGAAAAGAGAATCCAAGTGGATAAGTGAACAAGGTCAATCATGAGTGTTTCTAAGTTTATTCTGCAAGACTTCTGAATGTTAAGCATGGAGTGTAGAAGAAATTACCCTAGATTCTTGGGCAGAAGACCTCGTGCCAATTCTACCACTCACCAAGCCCTTGTCCCTGAGCTTTGTTTCCTCAATTATAAAATGAGCTAATGACATTAGCTCTAGAACTCTCTCCAGCGCTGAAATGCCATCATTCTAATAATTGTCCAGTTGATGAGGAAAAGATTAGCAGCCAAGGTAGCTGATGAGATGTGTGTTTGTGTGCATGTGTGCATATGTGTACTGGAGAGGTTGGTGGCATAAAAGGATAGGACAAGAAAGACCCCTGTTGGGCTGGTCTCCCCACATAATGGCGCATCCCTTCCAAAATACCTTCTACATAGTAGCTATTTTCACTTTGTTTTGTTTCATTGCTAGAATTTCCACCAACTACAAATGTACATGCAAAACTAATAATCTTTTTAATTGAAGTATAGTTGATTTACAGTGTTGTTCCGATCTCTGCTGTACAGCAGAGTGACTCGATTTTATCCAGATATACGTTCTTCTTTTAATATTCTTTTCCATTATGGTTTATCCCAGGAGATTGGATATAGTTCCCTGTGCTATACTTTAAGACCTTGTTGTTTATCCATTCTAAATGTAATAGTTTGCATCTACCCACCCCAAATTCCCAGTTCATTCCTCTCCCTCCACCCCTCCCCCTTGGCAACCGCAAGTCTGATCTCTATGTCTGTGAGTCTAAAATTAATAATCTTTTTAAAAAGCAAAACTCTAGAGGGAATAAGGAAAATCAGCCTCTTATACTTCAGTGTGAATTATTTCATTAGTCTGCTTTCCTCCAAACACCTAGTTCGTATCCAACAGTCATTTAGATTGGAGGGTGAAGTGGAAAGACCAGGGGAGGAGCAGGTAGGTAGTTTTAGAATTTAGAGGACTCCTTGGTGTAAGGAAGGCCTGATCTGGAGGTTGCTCAGAGCAAGAGAAGATAAAGGGGCACTAAAAGATGGCATAAACTATGAGAAAGAGAGGAAATACTAAAAGCAAATAGTCTGTTTCAAAATTACTTCTGGGGCAAGCCTGGAGTTAAAGCAGGGAGAAGGCCTTTGCTTTATCTCCCTCCACACCCCTTTCCGCCCCTTTCCCCCCCTTTCCCTGCAGCTGGCACATACGTATGATAGGTTTCTCTGGGGTCATTGTGGGGCTTAAGTTCCATCTAAAAGACGGTTTTTATGAAGGAAAAATGCTCAGCTTTCCAAACACCCAACTTACAAATTCACCCTAAAAAACCCAGCCCATTCATAATTTGATATCTATCTATATGTATATGATTCATAATAGATATCTACAGGATATCTATCAATACATTTAACTGTGGGGAGAAAAATGTGGGAGTCAGGAAAAAGAGGCTTTTCTCTCCACATTTCTCAAAGGTGAATTGTCTGACATAAAGGAGAGAATCAAGCAGAAAATCAAGAAACAAGTTTCAAGATTTCCTAAGATAAGGCAGCAGTTTAGAGGCAGGAAGGTTTAGAACTCAATCTAGAAAGAGCCACCTCTTCTAATCATAATTTTAATAAATTATATAAAAATATACCCCCCCCCCCATGATTAGAAGGCAGTGACGTTTCTGTGCTCTGGAATTAAAAGAGCCGAGTTCCCATATCAGTGTGCTTATAAGCTAAATGACCTTGGCCAAGTCTTTTAACCTTTCTGAGCCGCAGTTTTATGATACTTCACATGATATCATGAAGTAATGATCTACTATGTCAATGAGCTTTATAAAGAGTAAAGTGCTACACAAATTTTAGCTGGTAATATGTAATAACATGTAATAAGAATAAGAGCACTAACTACGTGCCAGGCATGCTCTTTTCCTGCATTATCGCATTTAATCCTCAGAACTCACTTTATGAGTAGAGTACTACTACAGGGACACAATATAGTGTGGTGTTTACATACTTGGTCTCTAGAGCCAGACATGGCATTGAGTTACAGACTCTGCTACTCTGTGATTTTGGACAAATTACTCAACCTTTTTCAGTTTCAATTTCTTCATTTGTAAATGAGGATATTAATAGTACCTTCCTCATAGGATTATTTTGAGGATGAAATGAGATAATGAGTGCATGTGACATAATTAGCACAGTGCCCAGCACATAACAAGTAATCAACAAATGTGAGATGTTATATTAGTTCTCATTTTACAGACTTGCTGAGATTAAGTGCTTTGCCCAAGGTCACACAGCTCATAAATATAAGGGTCCCAAAACGTGGTTCTGTTTGATCCAAAGCTCCTGCTCTTTAGTGTTTTTTATGTTGTCTATCTCACCATCGACGTTTTTGAACCACAGATAATTGAAAGGACATACTAATTGCATCATCATTTGTTTTACCTTTATGAGCTTCCCACTTGAACTATTAGTCTGCAAACATAAGCAGTCAGGGAATATATTTTCCATACAGAGCATCTTAGAGAAATAATGTTATCATTTAAAAATACTACTTGAAAAGATCCCTCAAAGTAATCCAGAGTGGAGTTCAAGCATCTCAGAAAAGTACTGTGACAAACTCATGTTTTAGAAATTTAAAATTATTAGTTTAAATTTTTCTTTCTTTCTTTCTTTTTTTTTTTTTTTTTGCTATGCCGCCCAGCTTGCTGGATCTTAGTTCCCTGACCAGAGATTTAACCTGGGCCCTTGGCAGTGAATGTGCGCAGTCCTAACCATTGGACTGCCAGGGAATTCCCTCATCTTCTTTTCTTAGCTAAGCTTCAGGTCAGTAAAGAGCATTTAGTGACCAAAAGCTACAGTATAGAAGAAAGAAGAATAAGGTATCCAGGTAATCCACAAACTGTAATATGCCTCCCCCCAAACTTTAAGAGATGGGTAGAAAATTGAGAACTACAATTTTTACAGGCCAAAAAAAAAAAAAAAAAGTTTAAAGGAACACAACTAAGTTGAAATCACGTATTAACAAGAGATACACATTATTGAACTCTGAAGAGAGATAGCAGGTAAAAATAGACCATCATTGTAGTGGGAAATAGAAATTCCCCTCTCCTTCAGAATAAATGAATATAGCTTCTTCATTCTTCTTAAACAATAAATCAGAAGAATGGACTCACATGTGGGTACACTGAGAGGATAACCATTCTGAAAGTGACCAACAGATGAAATGCCCCAAGGTCTTAACAACATTTATTTTTTGTCCTTCTAAATGAATTAGAAACTTTAATTGTCAGAATCAAGAGAGTAATACAACCAGATTTTATACTTGAGACTATAAAAAGGATGTTGCACACCAAAAAGTACAATGTAATTTACATGCTATTTGCTATAGTTACCAAAGGTTGTATATAAGCATTTGTGAAAACACTACCTTTCAGAATAACTATGAATCACAGAAGAAATTATCTATGCCATTCTCAGAGGACTCTGGCTGTGGTAGGGCAGACATGAGAACTGGCCTGTGAATCAGATCAGGATGTTAACACCATTTTTTTAAAGTACAGTTATTTTATTTTATTTTATTTTTCTCCAGGCAACTTTCTGAAAAAGCTTTAATTGTTGCCAAAGACCTATGGGTGCTTTTAAAGGAGTCTGATTAGGTGATCAAGGATAGTCAGAGATCTGCTTGAGTTCATATGTATTTCATTTTATTTATAATTGTTATTTAAGTGGGGTAACTAACGATAAATTGAGTTCTGTGCAGTTCATGAGATGTGGCACATATGTATGTGCACACCCACACACAGTCCTCTTGGGAGAAAGTTCAGCCTTGAACTACATTAAGTACCCCAACATTGAAAGTCTTACATTGTCTATTATGAACAAAGTATATATGTAATAATACAACTGGCATTTTAGTGGGACGGAAAATCCATTTTGTCTTGTCTCCTCTCCCTTCTGATCAGGATGTAGAAGGGAGCTTAGAAGAGCCTGAGAAAGGCCTCAAGAATCAATGTCAGCCAAGGCAAGGAAGGCACAAACTAGAACATGGTGCATTTGCCTTGGGCTGTGTCTGTAACGCCTCTTCCCTGAGATCAGCTTCTGCGTGAAGCTTGCAGCTCATCAGAGCAGAAAGAGGCAGCAGAGCTACGGGTGGGAGCAACTGGTTTTGGTAAACAATGAGCGAACTTCTCCCCCAAGGGAGCAGATCAGAGGAGAAATAATAAACGGTGGAGAGAAGCTCTCCAGCAGTTACAAGTCAGCCAGGAAAGGGCCGCCTCTCCTGATTGACCTTGGTGGCTGCAGCAGCTGAGCTTCCCTGGCCTTGGTAAAAGGGCAGAGGGATTCAGGTATGATCTGGGGCACTCAGCTGCTCCCAGGCCTGCTTAGAAGCCAGCATAGGCAGCAGCTACCTAGGCCACTAGCCATAGCTAAGTAATTCTCTGCTCAAACTGGCCTTGAGTTCACTTTGGGCTGACTCTGAGAGGGATACATATAAAAGGATTTCTTACTAGCCTGGCTCCAGAGCTCAAGTTGTTCCGCCCTGCAGAGCTGGAAGGAGATAATTGCTCTGAAACTATTATAGTTGCATTCATAGTACATCTGGACCTGAGGTTGTTTGACCTCTGAAAACCTGGAATGGAAATAATGCAATTACCTGAGCTAAAGACAATTTAATTAAAAAAAAACACAGAAGCCAGGAAAAGAAAATTTATCTTTTACGCCACAAGTCTTTTGCCTAGCAATGGAATGTGTACCTTTCATAAAGATGAAAGATGCTTAAAGACTGAATAGAAGGTGATGTTTTCAATTCAATTCAATAGCAGTTGCTATGACCTGTTGTGTGCAAAACACTGTACTGGAACTGGGGACACCAAAATGAGTGAGGCTCTGTCCCTGTTCTAAAGGAGCACGCTGTCTAGACAATGGAAAAGAGAGACACACACAAGTAACCACAAGCCATCATGTGACAAATGAAGCCAGCAAGTATCACAGGCATTTTGAGGCGTCTGCCCAACACATTCCCTCTGTTCTTGGCGAGTAGCTCCTGGACTACCCACTCAGATAAGCTTCAGCACTTATCTTTATACTATGCAACCAGTGCCCCCAGCCAAAAGATCCTCTCTCCCAGAAATTCAAAATTAGGACTCTCAGAAGTGAGTTGATCTGTGAGCTCTTGAACTGAGAGGACTGCTGAGAAAAGAAAAGTAATGCAATCAGCCTAGTCAGAACGGTAGAGATCGGAGTCCATGTGGCCTGAGAGAGAAAGAAGATCCCTGGTTGTCAGCTTTGGAAACCATGGCTTTAGCTCTGGTGGTGGCTTCCTGAATTTAGGTTCCTTAAGATGTTCCTGATTCTAAATCGCTCCCCTCCCTCCCTCCTCCTAGACTAGAGCTAATGAGTTCCTTTTTCTTGTACCCAATAGAGTGAGAGTGAAGCTCAGTAATTCGGTTCAATCCTTCTCAGTTGGCGAGCACTGTACGAGTTCCAGATGCACACCAAATAAATTGAACTCACAAGACTTTGAGGCCTAGTAGGGATTCTGGTAGTGGGGAAAAGTACACTATGTAGTACTATAAAAGAAGGGCTAAAAGAATCTGAGAGGGGAACAGCATTCATTTCTTCAAGGGAATTTTGGGAAGCCTTCACAGAGGATGCGCATGTGATCTGAACCTTGAGTAGGATTTTAGTGGATTTGGTGGAATAATGCATTTCAAGCAGAGGAAAGGGTGCTTCCTACTGAGAAAGCAGGAAGGTTATATTAAGATATTACTTCTACGCTTCACTGCCTCTCTAATTTTCAACCAGGCTCCAGAATGGCAAGCTAGTTTGCTCCCTATGACCTGTGGACCAAATCCAGCCTGTTGCATTTTTGTACAGTACAGCCTGCAATCTAAGGATGATTTTTACATTTTTAAACTAATGGTTGGAAAAAAATCAAATGAAGAACAATGGTCACGACATGTGAAAATCATATGAAATTCAAATTTTGTTCTCCGTTAATAAAGTTTTATTGGAACACAGCCACCCTTATTCCTCCACACGTGGTGTACAGTTGCTTTCACACTGAAATCACGGAGTTAAGTAGTTGCGAGAGAAATCATATGGTCTGCAAAGCCTAAACTATTTCTATCTGGCCCTTTGCAGAAAAAGGCTGTGGACCCATGTCCTATACTTCAGCCTCCAGAGGTTTCCTTTGAACATCTGGGATGTGAAGTTGTAGCCTCCAGAGAGGGTACATCAAATATCCATTTATAGACAAAACGGTGTATCAGTATGTACTTTGTAGGGTTGTTTTGAGAATCGTCCATAATACCTGTCAAGTGAATAAAGAGATGTGAAATAGTTTACATATTTTGGATCCCATATTATATACAGACACAGATATAGAGATATCGGTATAGATAGGAAAAAAACTGAAAAAAATATGCAAAGAGCTATCGATATTGATTACTTCTGAGATGTGAATTATGGAGAACTCTATTTATAACACAGCAATGTTAATAATATCAATAATAATCACCTTTAGTGACTGCTTACTGTGTGCCAAGCACCGTGCTCAGTGCTTTATGTATATAATATCTTATTTAAATTTCCCAGGAGCCCTGTTATGAGAAGTATTATTGCCCTCATTTAACAAATGAGGAAACTGAGGCACAGAAGAGTTAAGTAACATGTCCAAGATCACCCAGTTAGTATTAGTAGAGCCATAACATAAACACAGGCAGTCTGAATCCAGTGCTTTCCCTCTTTCCAGCACACCACACTCGCACTTCTTTTGCTATGTATTTCTTGTTAGATATTTCTAACACCGACCATCTATTACTTTTTTAATTAGGAAAAACACATACTTTATAAATAAATATGTAAATACATAGCATGGTGCCCAGGCACATGGTGATTGTTGACGACGATGATGATGATAAAGAGGAAGATGATGATGACAACTTACATGTATTGACCTCTTCCTATGATCCAGGTTCTGGTACAATGTACCAGGCACTTTGTATGCTAGTTTAATTGAGGAGGTATTGGATAACTTGTTATTCCTGTCACCGTCAGGTGTTTCTCAGAGCTCCAGAGATGGGCTGGGGCTGTGTGGGTCTGGGATGGAGCGTGACATCACAAGTCTCCATTCCAAGGGCTAGGGAGAAGCTGTTCTTAATACTCCCCCCACTTCCTTGCCATTGTAAGTGGCCTGGGAATGAACAGGTATATACAGGTGGACCAAATGGCTGCTGGGGTCCAGTGAAGAAGGGTTCTAGTCTGATTCCAGCATCTACTTTCCAGCTCTGTGATCTCGTTCTAGGCCTTACATTGTCACAGTTGGGCATATTTGTCCTGTTTCTCCAATTCCCCCTTGTGTAGCAGGGCGGTAGGTGTTCGAGGCCGCTGGGGAAGGCCCTGCTGCCCTACTGGCAGGCCTCCCATAGCCTGAGAATCTCTCATGAAAGATTCATTCCTTTGGGTTAAAGCTTTGCCAAGGAGAGGTGACACATTAAGCCACTGACACCGTAGCGATTTAATTTCATGGAATCATAAGATGTTAGAGCTAGGAGCCTCGTAGAGTCTAAAGCCTCATTGTTCCTACCTCTAAACCCATTCTTTTCTTTTTCCCTCTACAATGGGAGAGGTGTCCCTGCTCCTGTCTGAACTAATCCTTCTCCTTGTACTCTGAATCCCACACCCCCTCCTTCTCAAAGACCTCCCTTTATCCATTATACCTTCCCTTTCCATACCACCAGCCCTCCCCCTCTGCTGGCTTCTTTCCATCAGTATTTAAATAAGCTCAGGACTCCCTCATTTTAAAAAATAAAATAAAATAAAAAGCCTCCTGGGGCTTATACCCCTCTTAACTACTACTGCCCTACCTCACTTCTTTCCTTCTCAGCCAAACTTCTTACGAGAATTGCCTATAAACTCTAAGGGGCAGACCACAGAACTCCAGGTTTTTAGGGCAGGCATATGTTTTGGGGGACCTGGTTCATCCTGGAGGAGGAAGAGTAAGTGGCACAGAAATAGGCTGAGGAAAGGAGGAGAGGAAAGTGGGAGGTCCCTGTGGACAAACTGCCTATTCCATACTTTTACCTAAAATCAATACTAACCCTTCACAGCAACAAACAAATTATACTGGTTTCGGTAACTTTTCTGAGTATGCCACCTAGGTACAATGGGGGATACCTTCTAGTAATACTTACCACATCACTGCCTTTGAATTGTTCACAGTTTCATCTGGGAGGCAGGATATACGCACTCAATGAAGATATCAATACCAGAAGTGCGTGATTAAGGTTAAATGAATGATATAAATTCGTGGTCCTCAGACCACAGCATCAGCATCACTTTGGAATTTGTTAGCAAGGTAAATTCTCAGGCTCCACTCCAGGCCTACTGAGTCAGAGACTGGGGATCCCAGCAATCTGTGTTTTAAAATGCTCTCCAGGGCTTCCCTGGTGGCGCAGTGGTTGAGAGTCCGCCTGCCCATGCAGGGGACACGGGTTCGTGCCCCGGTCCGGGAAGATCCCACATGCCGCGGAGCGGCTGGGCCCGTGAGCCATGGCCGCTGAGCCCGCGCGTCGGGAGCCTGTGCTCCGCAACGGGAGAGGCCACAACAGTGAGAGGCCACAACAGTGAGAGGCCAGCGTACTGCAAAAAAAAAAAAAAAAAAAAGTTCTCCAGTAAACCAGTAGACAATTTCAGATCATTTCCAAACTTAATTGTACTTCTCTGCTGGTGGAAGAGCAGGAAGGATCTGAATTGAATTGGGAACTTGATTGTTAACAATACTCATAAACTAGTGTGTGACACGGGTACACGATGACGGGTGTGGGAACAGGAGCTGCCACTCTGCAATAGCCCAAATTTTGTCCAGTAATAAGTTGGACCTGAGTTTAAGCCAAATGGAACCAACAGGTTAGAGATTAATTAATTAATTAATAATTAATAAAATGCCCTCCAGGAGATCCTGATGCAGAGTCTAGAGACCCAGTGGTGTAGGCAACAGGGACCCCTGGGGCTGGAGGATCAGGTCAGACTCATGGGGCATTGGGTACTTAAATCTGATTCAATGAGATAGAGCGAAGGGTAGAGGGTGACCCAGGAAGGATGAACCGGGTCAGTGAAAGTATAGGGGTTGGAATACATAAACTACATAAAGGCTGGCGGGAGAGGGTATGGTGGATGAGGAAGGTGGGGAACCAGGAGCTGCAGCCGGGCCGAAGGGGAGGTCCCTGCAGAGGATGAGGGCGGGGCCAGGGAGCCTTAAACGCAGCTCTCCTGTGGGGAAATAGAAACCTCTTCTGGCCCTCTCTATAGACAGGGCGCCACCTCCTACATCCCATTTCTTTCTCCCCTTTACCTTCACAGGCATTCTCTCCCAGCCTCTCATCTCCAGAAGCGAGGCTCGCCCCCCTCCTTTGATCTTCGCTGCTCTGATCCAGAATGGTCTCTTTCCCTGCCTCCCCATCAGTACTTCCTCCTTCCTCCTCCGAATCCGCCCCCTCGCTCCTGCTACAGATGAGAAATTATAAACCACTCCTTTGAAAAAATGTTCCTAAAGAGGCTCCATGATTTGAACAAGTTCCTATTGAAAGCGTCAGGGGAGCTACACCTGCCTCTTAGATTCTGACAGTGCGTACCAGGGATTCATTCAGCATGAATCAGAGGATGGTCGTCGGAGCCGGCTTTTCACTGAGCCTCACGGTTAAGTTCCACAGGGTCCCGCGGAAGGCTGACGGTGTGGTTGGAAGCAGCTCTCTGTGGGAAGTCCCTCCCGAAGCCCCGAGGAATGCTGTAAGGCCGTGTGTCCTTGTTTCCCAGCGGGACCTGCTCTCGAGACAGACCCTCCAAACGCACGTTTAGGCTCTGATGTTTAGAGCACCTTATTCCCGGAGAGGCAACTTGACGTTATGCGATGTGCAGTGGGTGGTGAATGCGCAAGGGATTCCTTCTGTCTTAGAAGCTTTCATCAGAAGGCCAAGGTTTTGTTTGCTTGTTTGTTTTTGGCTTCCAGCCTTGTGGGATCTTAGTTCCCCCACCAGGGATTGAACCTGGGCCCTCGGCAGTGAAAGCGCAGAGTCCTGACCACTGGACAGACAGGGAATTCCCAGAAGACTGAGGTTTTAAGTTTGAGCTCTTCTGTCTGCTAGCCAGGTGATTTGGTCTAATGCAATTATCTTCTCTTGGTTGCCTTATCTGTAAAATGGGGATAATGAATACCATCTGACAGAGTCACTGTGCAGATCAAATGAGAGGTAAGAGTGCATTGTAAATGACACCAGCCCGTATGACACCCCAGTGCTGTGGTGGCCTCTGAATCGGTCCCCTGTTCTTCCATCTTCTCCACACTCCTTTAGAGCTTGTCCACTGTAGTGAACTGGTTTTCCCAAAATGTGATTTTTATTATGTGGCAGGATAATATTCCAAGATATTATCTCTCCTACTCCATTTCATCTACCAATATTTCTTTTCATCCTCTACCTTTCAGTCACTAAGTGGTATAAGGAACAAGAAAAACAGAGACAAGCTGGGACTCCTCCAGCCTTTCACCACCTCCAAACCCGGAGACACATCACAGCCTTGACAAGGAGCATGTGGCTGGGCGCCTCGTGGAGCTGGCCTGCACACCTCAGGAATGGAGATGTCTCAGGGGCCCCAGCATGGAAAGTAACAACAGTCAAGGATCAGCTGCTGTCCCCAGGGCTTGCTAAGCCTCACAGAACTTGGTCTCCACCCTGCGCATGGCAGTGCTGGCCCATCCTTGCTGAGGTGTTATTTTCACCGCAGGGTGGAACGGGGGGCTGGAAATAAAGTTCTGTTTTGGTTCTTGGATATTTTAGTTTGATGCTTGACATTTCAAAAGCTGTTGCTGACCATGTTGTTTCCCTCATCAAAGGGCCTCAGTGACTTCTTACTGTCTTCACACTCAGGTCCATATGTCATCCTGTCATCTAGGCTCTCTACTGTCTAATCAGCCCTTTACACATCCTAGCCAGTCCATCAGATTTCCTCCAGCTCAGACCTGGCTCCTGAGCTCCTGCTGAGCCTAGCCCACTACCCACTAGGGTCTCCACCCCAATGTCCTCAATGCATCATCTCACACACTCTTCTTTTACTTCTTCTGGTTCCTGTCACTGCTGATGGCCCCACAAGAAATACAGCTATAGGAGCCGAGCTCTGGGAGTCACGCTAGTTCTCTCTCGTCTTTAATCTATGTATGCATCAAATTAATCACAACACCCAGTAGGACCTATTTCCTAAATGGTTTTGGACTCTGTTTCTTTCTCTTCATTCCCACTCCCACCGCTTTAGCTCTGGCCTCATTCTCTTTTATTCTGACTATGGCTCTGGCTCCTCCCCCCTCCCCCCTCCCCTCCCCAGCCCTCCCACACCGCAGACAGAGAGATAGCGGAGCAGACAGAGAGGTAGCAGGGCCTAGGGGTTAAGAGTTTGGTCTTGGAAACCAAAAATCTTCTTACTGCTCCTACTGCTTGAGTGACCTTAAGCAAGTTTGTATCTCTCTCTGGAGTTGATAAAGGTCATCGTGAGGTTGAGGTTTATAAACCGCAGTTGGCCCTAAATAATGTGAGACATTGTTCTCATTATCTTTCCAAAATGCAAATGTGGTATGTCATCTCCTCTGAAATCTTTCACTGATTGCCTCATCCCCTGAATAAAGCCCAAATTCCATAGAATGTCCTCTAAATGCCTCAAGATCTGATCTCTACCCGTCTAACTACCTTGTTTCCCATCAGTCATTATCCACCCTCCACCCTGGCCTCCAATGTCCTTCCTAAAGAGCCTTTACGTGCTGTCCCTCGTGGCTGCAGGGCCTTGGCTCCCCTGTGAGCCACTGAGCCCCCACCTCATTCCCCAGGAGGATGACACCGTTCTGTACCTACTTTACACAGGCCTCTATGGTTACACTCATCACACTCTGGTATACTTTTGTTCTTCATGTGTGTGCCTCCCCCATTAGACCAGAACCTGCTTGAGGGAAGGAATAATGTCCTATTCATCTTTCAGACCCATAACGGATATTTCCAAAAAATTTTGTTCCGTGCATTGATGAATCAACAAAATAAAAGCCGTGTTCATCCCTGCTAACGTGAGTTTCCTCCTAGCGACTTCCTGCTTGGCACGCCACCCCGTGCCCCCATCTGTTTAGATGATACCAAGCCTTCAAATCAAATCAAGTCTCACCATCCTCAGAAAGCCACATGAGACTATTCAACTAGACCCCTTGGTTAACACCAAGCAGGCCTCTTGGGCATGACCCTGTTCTGCCCTGTATTGGAGCCATTCTCATACAGATCACCACCAATTCTTTATTAAAGTATCGGTTCTTTGAGGGCAGCATTTAGCTTCCTGAGCTCCTTATCCTTTATGGCCTTCAGCACAAGGGGTGTTCAGTGTCCATGAAATAATGAGTCAGTAAATGAATGCATGCAAGGAGGAACAAATGAATTAATGTCTCCCCTGTCTTAACTTATTGTAGCAGTTGCCTGTTTTGACACATCTGGGGATATATTCATACATGATCTCATGTATTCTCTCTGCAAGAGATTGTAAGCCCAAGACTCATACTGCTTTACACCGCTTTTCTGTTTCCCGTAACCCTGATCACTGTGCTGAAAAAAAAATGGTACAAATTTCATAAATACTTCTGGAGGAAATGAATCAGCCCCTCTGACTAGTAATGGAAGTAACGGAATGTACAGAAGGAGAAATTGGTCTGGTGTATTACAACACGTTCTACCCAGTGTCCTGCTTCTTCACGTCACTGTTTTTCTCCTGTTCCACTCTTGTTCAAGTCTGTTTCTCTAGCCTGTGGCTAAACATTACAACCAGCTTGGTTCCTACTACTCTCAGCCTATTCAATACCGATAGCAGTTTTCCTGGGGATCCTTCCTCAGTTAATGCCTGCCATTGCCTGCTCCTATTCAAAGTCAACCCTGAAGATGAACCTGTGGGCTTATCATCAGCCTGCAGGCCTGGTGAGATCAGAATGATTTTCTTATAACAAAAACAGCAGCAACAACAATAATAATAGCTACCATTTAGTGAGAGCTTGCGATATGACAGGTGATGAGCTAACTGCTTAAAATATTTTTATATTTAAAAATATTTAATAACAATATCTGATTCTATTTCATCATAAGAGAGTTGCATCGTTTAGGAGTATATAGAATAAAACATCAAATGCTAAACAACAAGGTCTTTCTGTATAGCACAGGGAACTATATTCAATATCTTGTAATAAACTATAATGGAAAAGAATCTAATAAAGAATATATATATTTATATGTATAACTGAATCACTTTGCTGTACACCAGAAACTAATACAACATTGTAAATCAACTATACTTCAATTAAAAAAATTTTTTTTAATTAAATAAAAGATCAAATGCTGAGCATTTTTTCTGGATTTTATCAAGTAATTCTCCTAACAATCATAATAGCTAACTGATAAATAGCCAGGCACTGTTTTGTACATTTCACATATATTAACTTATTTTAAGCCACACCATAATCTGTGGAGGTAGATGTCCTATTATTATCCTCACTTTACAGATGAAGAAACTGGTACAGAGAGGCATAGAGAGATTTACTAGCCTGCTGAAGTTACAGTGGTGGAAGTGGCTGAGTTTGAATTCAGGTTAAGGGAGTCTGGCTCTACTGTCCATGTTCTTCATTACTGTGTTTATTGCCTATGGAGTAGTGCTAATATTATTCTCATTTTATAGGTTTATTTATTCATTCAGCAAATAGGTATTCCTAGGTGTCCTAACAGGCTCTAGGAATATTACAGTGAATGAAGTCACGTCCCTGTCTTCATGGGGCTTCCATTCTAGATGAGAAAACTGAGGCTGGGAAGTACTTGCCGAGCGAGTACTGATGTTCAGGCTGAATACAACAGTGCTGGGACCCTCGGGTCTGACTCTAAGGCCAATGATCTTAACCTTAGACGACACTGCTTTTCTGAACAGAGTCCATATCGAAGGGCCCGGAGGACCTTGTAAGGATTACTGGAGGTGGCAATGGGTGGTGACTCTGAACTGTACCGACAGCGATCTCTTTCACCTTTCCTTTCCCACTGTCCTCTCTCCTTATCACTTTCCTGCACCTTCAAGTGCACAAAGGTAGAATTTACCTCTGACGGAGGCATTCAGGGCCAGAGAGATTGCTGAGGAAAAGAAGCTCAGAACCACTACTGACTCTGGGCATTGCTTTTCTCACCTTTAAACTATCTTTTCTCTTTTAATATGACCAGAAACACTATTTAGTAATCTTCCTCTCTTCAGTCTTCCTGATAATCTTCCCACTCCCACCTCCCCAGCAAATTCAAGACCTTCATGGCCCTTACAAGGAAGAAGTTCCATCCGACCTCAATCTCTCATACACTGTCCCATTCCTCTGGTCTAAGTCAGCCTGCCTGAGTCACCAGGACAGTTGGTGTCCCTGCGCATCTTTCCTTTTCACTACGTTGAATCACTCCTGCTCCTCTAGGCATTCAGCCTAGATCTGTTTCTCAAACTCACATCCCTGTGACATCTGCTCTAAGTTCCTATTATCATGCTTCACTCGTGAGGCACCAAACTCAACATGGTCTGCATTCAGGAAGAATCGGGCCTATTGCCAAGAGCAGAGGAAGCCAGTCTGACGGCCCTTCTGAGCACACTTTCTGGTGAGGATGCTATAGGGCTGAGTGGTCTGGGGAGCCTGGCTGTCTGTAGCCCGAGCAAGTGCTTATCTGAGGATGGGCTGAAGGTCCTGGAGTGATCTCAGCCTTCCTTCCTGAGTGCTGAGATCTGGAGACTTGGAGAGGGAAGGAGGGATGTACAGGAGTCCCACAAAGTGTATTGCAGGCAGGCTGAAGTTCAGCTTTACTCCTCCCTGCAATCCTGGGCCTGGGAATACAAGAACCCCTTTCAGCTTTCACAGACATCTGGGGAGAGGGGAGGGAACAGGGCTTGGCTGCTTTGCCCTCAGTAAAGTGTCCTGTATGCCATAGATGTGGTGTTCCCCATGACTCAGGAAGCTCTCTGAAGGTCCCTGGTGACTCTAAGTCAAGTCCCCGTAGGACTAACGCAAAAGAGGGAGTTGGTCAGAGCCCTGATAGGTGTGGTAGCGAGAATCCACACTCCCTCCCTGTGTCATATTGTGTGACTTACTCCTGTCTCTGAAACAGCTACTTTTCAGGGATATACAGAAAACGCACCAAGTTCACTCTTAGTCTTAATCCAGATTCCCTCCAAGGCCGGGGCTTGTGTACTGAAGATTAATTAGGGGAAGTTATGCTAAGGAATAGGATAGGGAGGTCTGTGAAGATCGAAACAGGGAAGAAAGAGAAGCCAATCCATGATGACTTTTGTTATCTGATCATCACTGTGGGCAACCAGAGCTCAGTCCTACATAGGACCCTCTGAAGAGCCCTTGTACAGTGCCTCTAAGAGTTGGCAACCTGCAGGGTGGAAGAAGGAAGTATTAGTCCACAAGCTTCTGCTCCCTGTTGATCAAGTGTTGTTCTTTTGGTGTTAACATCCACACACTTCCAGGTTTGCCTGTGTATCAGAATGGCTGAGCAGTTTCCTGCGGGCAGCGAGCGCAGAGAAGCCGGGAAGAGAAAGCCAGTGCTGGTCAGGGCACCTGAAGCTACAATGCTGCCAGATTTCTCTGGCCTGCAGCTGGTTGCCACAGCAATGGCTGAAATAGTAAGGTGGGCCCAGAAATGTAGGTGCGGCACTGAATTCAGAGGAGGAATTCTCTTTCCACTCCCTCTGCCTTCAGATTCAGATCCCCCAAATCCTTCAAAGTTGTCCTCTCCCATGAAGATTTTCCAAAGGAATCTTATCATAGCCAACTTTTCTCCTTAATCTCCCGGAGCACAGTCACTTAATTAGTCCTTTTTTTTGTTTTTTTGCTTGATTTATGTTATATACTATAAAGTTTTCACTCCTTGGATTATAACTTGAAGGCAGAGACAATTCATCCCACTCCTAGGGCCTTTAGAGTAGTAGATGTAAAACAGGCCTGTCAATCAGTGTTCATTGAATTGAATGGTATAAACATTATTAGCAATAAGAGCTCTGCAGTTTTCAAGCATCTGTTTGGAAGCGTTTGCTTTTTGTTGGCATCATAGACTAAGCTGTAGGGATGGAGGAGGTGAATGTGGGTGAAGGTTTTGTTTAGGGCTCTAGATTATAAACTTAGCCACTGGAACCAGGACACTTTCCTACTCCTCAAAGTCTTTAAGTTATCTCTAGCAGAAAATGTACCCTGTGACCTCCTCTTTGAAGACATGACATGTGCTGGACTGAATGTCCCAGCCGGTCATTTCTTCCTGTGCCCTTGCTATCACTTCAGCATGGCTGCCTCCCTCTCTCCTTCGTAAAGCCTTTTGGGGCTAGATCTACTCAAGTCACTGAATATTGACCCAGAGCCTTCTATAGGTAACTCCATGGATTCTCTGTCCCTTCTCCTGGGAAAAAAATAAAAATAACAAGATTTTCTTCCCCATGCTTCCTAGAATAGTGAAGGATTTGCTCTGCTCTACTCAAAATCTTTTGCCCATTCCTTGCTGTTGGCCAAGGCACTAGTGGGCAAAATAGCAGATTAGGGGAGTGGCCTGTATCACTGGAACTAAGATTGCTACTGTCTTAAGACAAAGGTAACTGGTCTTTTTGAGAATTGAACCAATGACCTTGACCTCATTGGCACAATGCTTTAGTTGACACAGGCTAGCCCATCATGCACTCCTTGTTATCTACACTAAAGAAGGGGAGCCCTGGACATGAATAATAGAAGTCATAGGTAATTCAACTCAACAAACAGCTAATGAGGCCGTATGGCATGCCAGGCCTTGTGTTATACAGGAAGGTGCTGTGAAAAGACCATCATATTTGGTATCAGAATTCCTGGGTTTGAATGGTGGCTCTGCCACTTAATATCTACGTGCCCTTAGGTGACTCATTTGATCTCCAAATGTCTTAGTTTTCTCGTGGGTAAAATGGGGACAATAATTTTTTGTTCACTGGGATTTTTGTGAGGTATTATATGTGAAAGTGTTTTTAAACAGTTGAGTCTGAAGTATTATTAGTTTTTATGTAAAGATGAACAAGACCCAGTCTCTATCTTTTTTTTTTTAAATGATTTAATTTATTTATTATTTTTGGCTGTGTTGGGTCTTTGTTGCTGTGCACGGGCTTTCTCTAGTTGTGGCGAGCAGGGGCTACTCTTCCTGCGGAGCACGGGCTCTAGGTGTGCAGGCTTCAGTAGTTGTGGCGTGCGGGCTTCAGTAGTTGTGGCTCACGGGCTCATTAGTTGTGGCTCATGGTCTCAGTAGCTGTGGCTCACAGGCTCTAGAGCGAAGGCTCAGTAGTTGTGGCGCACGGACCCAGTTGCTCCGTGGCATGTGGGATCTTCCCGGACCAGGGCACGAACCCGTGTCCCCTGCATGGCAGGCGGATTCTCAACCACTGCGCCACCTGGGAAGCCCCAGTCTCTATCTTTAAGGCTCTTAAATTTTTGGCTGAGCCTGATGGGGCTAAATTTCTCCCAGAGAGAAAAATGTCCTTGAGGAATAAAGTCAGGGCCCCAGCCCACTCGAGCAGAAGACAAACCTTCTTGTGGGAATAATTCTTCTTCCCTCCATGGGGGTCTCTCTAGCTTCCTAGCCAGGGAGGGGGCTGCCCATGTTAGGCCATCTGAATGGGCAGCAGCTAACCACTAGGTGAGGGGCCCCAAACCTCAATAATGTGTATACAACTTATGCAGAATTGACAGATATATTTGGGTAGACCCCCAAGTAGGATATATGCAGATACTTTGGAGCAAACTGTTCTAGACAAATGGTTTAAAAATCAAATTTGCTGATATGACTGAAACCTTCTCCCCACAAATTCTACTTGATTTGAGAAGATATGTACATTCTGACTGGGGACCAGTCAGACCTTTTACAACTAATTAAGTTGTAGAAATATGCAGTCATGAACATGTTTGGCTAATATTGTAACAAAACTTATTAAGTGAGAAACTAGAGTTATCCAAATTCGGGAACCCTGTAAAATAATTAGAGTTCAGAGAAGTTTGACAAAAAAAATGGAGACCTTTAAAAAAATCAAGACTGGGAAGATTAGGGGATTTAATTCATTAGAAAAATCATGAAGCCAGGAATAAATGAAAAAATGGAGAGATGAATGAAAAAGTCACATCATTTACTGCTTTGACATTTATTGAGTGTGATGGGGCAGGATATGTTCTAGCTGCTGGGGTGGGTAGCAGATCCTCGTCACCTGGAGGGTGTAACCATCTGCCAGCCACTGAGGACCCACAGCTGCACCCTTTACTGGAGACTGTAGGTGGAAAGAACTCCCCGCAGTGATACCTGGGAGGTTATGCCCCCTCATTCCCACCCCCACCTACACATACTCAGGGGGCAGCCTGCAGATGATGAGATGACTAATGTTTGGGGGGGGAGTAGTGAAAACTCACCCCCTTGCCTCAAGGTGGGACAACTCTGTGTTGTTATTCAAGACCCAGAGCCCCCTCCCCCCTCCCTCCATTAGACTTAAGCTAGACTTCAGCTGAGCCCACAGCTGATCTCCCCTTGCCCTATTCTGTTTCCCTCATTCCACGGTCTCACCTGAAAGTACTCCCTCAATAAATCACTTGCATAAGAATCTTCATCTCGGGCTGTGCTTCTAAGGAACCCAACTGAAGGCGAAGAGCAACACTGAACAGATCGGCAGCAGTCTCCACGCTCTGGGAGCTTGTTTCGCTAGAGGATACCGACAAAGGTACTTCCAGCGTAGAGTAACGGTGATATTGTCAGAAAACACACAGTGCTCTGGGAATACGGGTGCCCACAGAGGGCTTCTTAGAGTTGAACATTTCTAAGCTGAGAACTGGAGTGCGACTCCGAGCTGGCTGGGTAAAGAGGTGGGGAAAAGAATTTGCCAGGGAGAAGAAAAAGGCGGCATGGAGGTACAAATGGGAGACACCGCAAGGTTCAGCCTCACGATTGCAAAGGATTCAGCACGACTGAAGCCGAGGCAAGAAAAGAGACCCAAGAGGTTAAGGGGGTCCAGATTATGAAACGCCTAGTGAGCTACTAACAAGTCTGTAGTACTGTACCCAGGCAAAGGAAAAACAATGAGGTGTTTTAAGCAGAGGATACACCATGATAAGACTTCCATTTGTAAAAAAAATCCTGGGCTGTAGAATGGAGAAAGAACTTAAAAGGGCCAGGCTAATTGTAGGGACACAACACCAGTCAATATTGCAGTTTTAACGTAATGGTTAAGGGCTAGAGCATTAGCATTAGAGAGGTAGGGGTTTAAATTCCAGTACCAAAACTTCCCAGCTTGGGCAAGTTACTTATTCTCCCTGAGCTTCAATCTCCTTAACTGTAAAATGGGACTATTACCAGTACTAAACTTTCAGAATGGGCATGAACATTGAGGAATCTAATGTATGAAGAGGATTTTATTTTATTTTATAACGCTTGGCACCATGAAAACACCATCTAAACTATCTCTTATTATCCATGTGGTCTGACCTAAGGCAGAAGCAGTGGGAATGGAGAGAAGTAGATGGAGTTAAAAATTGTGGGAGGAGGAGGAATTGAAGGGACAAGTGACTGGATGTGGAAATCAAGTAAAGAAAGGTGTTGAGGATTTCTGGTTTGGGCAGCAGACTGCAGCACCCCTCCTAGAGATGAGACTTTTCAGGAGCAGGTGAGGATTCTGAATGGAAGCCATGGCTAGTTCTGGGCGTGTTGATTTTGGAGAGTCTGTGAGATACCCAAAGTGGAAATGTCTGGCGAGTAGTTGTCTAGTTCAGGAGAGAACTCTGAACAGGAGATGCAGTGGTGGGTGGAGTGTGTACTGAGGACAGAAGAGAGGGTCAGGCACTGTGCTGGACCCAAGAACAAAGGTGAGGAGACATGACTTGCAGCTCAGGGAACTCACAGTCTGGTGGGGGAAGCAGATAATTAAACGTTATTACAATACAATGGATATATTTTTGAACTGAAGCTATGGGGTGGATCCCAGGGGATGAAGGAACTGAGGATGGGAGATGACTCCAAAGGTCAGAACTAAAACTGGAGACAGTCAAGGGGTTGGAGGTGGGGCAAGGAAGGAAAGGGTGGGACAGCTTGGAAAGTATTTTTTAATACACTTAACTCAGAGACGAAATCATTGACTGTAACATCGTCACAACATCAGAAAGAGTTTTAGTGCCCTTGAGTTCCGTGCCTCTCAGAGTTCCAGGCCTCCTCAGGGTTCTGAGGGGCCCCCGTAAATAGAGGCCACCACAGTGTGGAGAGCTGAAACCAAGCAGACACCCCCTATTGAACAGAGTGTCTGTCATTGTTTTGGAAATTGGGACATCGTGTGCAAGCTTTCTTTGGAAAAAGCTGTTGTATCAAACAAACAAACAAAGCAAAAAGCTATTGACTTAATAAGTCAATGTACAGATAAGGAATCCGAGGCCAGAGAGATGAATTTGCTTAAGATCATACAGCTAATTAGGGGTCAAGCTGGGCTTAGAATCTAGGTTTGCGATTCTCAAGCTAGTGTTCTTTCTTGCTGTATCTGAAATCTTGTACTTCTAATGTGCCCCGTCCACATCAAACTGCACCTTCAGATTTTTCTGAACTGTAGTAAAAGAGGTGTGTACTTTAAATCACAGGAATAACGCATGGGAGGAATGTTCTTGTGGAGTAGCAATCAAAATCATTTATGGCACGTGGTCGTTCACAGTGAAAGACATTTCACAGCTGAAACCCCTTTCGATTCCTATCAGGGCAGCAGCAGAAACTTAACCCAGGTGGAAGGCCCTCAGCCTTGCTTAGGACCCAGACATTCCTTCCTGTCAAGGGATCCCATTTCATTAGAAATGACCTAAATTTGAACAAATACCACAGCCTGATGGTGGTATGAAGGGTCTACTATGACCTCTGTTTAAAACATCATTCTCAAGGAAAGGTAGAATCATGACTTAACAGATTTAGAATGAACACTCATTAGAGATTTTATTTAATTCAATCAGTGAGGGAACTAGGTAGATGTTACAACTGGTTCAAAAAGGAATCTGAAAGGGAACAGACCCATCTCTAGATCAGGCATATTGACATGAATGTGTAAAAAGAAGCAAAACTAGCTTCTTCCTCAGGGGGGTCTGGGAGTCATTTGAACCTCTACCAGAAGCGATGGAAATTTGCACGTCTATAGACAAGAATTATATTTGCAATGCTATCAGTTATCTATAATGTACAGAGTTGTATAACGTACAGCTCCCATTGAATCAAAATCAGATAATACAAAATGGTGTGCTATAGGGCTTCCCTGGTGGCGCAGTGGTTGAGAGTCCGCCTGCCGATGCAGGGGACACGGGTTCGTGCCCCGGTCCGGGAGGATCCCACATGCCGCGGAGCGGCTAGGCCCGTGAGCCAAGGCCGCTGAGCCTGCGCGTCCCGAGCCTGTGCTCCGCAACGGGAGAGGCCACGACAGTGAGAGGCCCGTGTACCGCAAAAAAAAAAAAAAAAAAAAAAAAAAAAAATGGTGTGCTATAGACAACACATAGTTTTCCAGTGATGCGAAAATTTTCTCCTACACCTATGAGGAAAGCAGAGACACATTTCACAAACAAACATGGGGAAATCCCAGGTTCCTTTCCCTGTTGCATATATATGTATACATATATATATATATATATACACATACAGATATATACACACACGTGCACGTGTGTTTACATATAAATAAAAGTTTCACAGAACGTTTAAGTACTTAGCCTTACTACATGCAATGCATCCTGATATTTTCTACTCTCATGTTAATGCTGGTACCTACACAAGTTAATTTCATGACTCATCAATACGTTGCTACCCAGTCATGAATCAAAGATTCACAGTTTGAAAACAGGGGACTAGATCAGTGCTCCTCAAACTACCTGTTGTGAAGAACCCATTTTGAATTTTTTTCTTTTTACAATTTCCAGTCCTTCATATACAGTTGACCCTTGAACAATGTCCAGGTTAAAGGTATCAACTCAGCGCAGTTGAAATCCAGGTATAACTTTATAGCCGGCCCACCCTACCTGTGGTTCTGCATCTGAGGATTCAACCAACCAAATCGTGTAGTACTGTCATCGTACTTACTGAAAAAAATCAGCATATAAGTGGATCCATGCAGTTCAAACTCCTGTTGCTCAAAGGTCAATTGTACTGATAATTTCGTAAAACACAATAAAAATAAATTACTAGAAAAATGAACTGGAAACTCCCCACAGATTTACAAAACGCAAGCTCAGATTTTTATTATGAGATTCAACAGACATAAAATTGGATGTTGGGGCAAGGTCAAATTGCTATTAAAGTTTTCAAATGCTTACTCAGTTTCTATTCCTATTTCCCACACACTGGAATGGTGGTGGATTCCACGGGTCCTTGGACCACACTTTGAGTAGCACTGACGAGGTGATTCCTAACCAGCTCTGACAGTCTTGGGATTTTTTGTTTTCCAGGAACCAGCACTCCTTAGCATACCTCAGTCAGTGGGAGATTATTGAGGCATACCTGTGGCAATAAGAAGAGAGACACATCATAGGAGCATCTGGCAACAGTGAGTGAAATGCCATATGGGCACTGGGCGGACTAACCCCAGAGGTGGTCCTTCATCTCTGTACTGTTCACCACAAGCATGACCAGGCTGTTCTCTCCAGCTGCTCTTCTGTGTTCATTCTGTGTTCATCTGATGCATCTCATGGTACTGATTGATTTTAGGGGGAGTTTCCCAGTTCAAATTCCTGAAAGAACTTTACTGCCCTATTTAATCATCACTCCTGTTGCTGCAGAACTTCGTGTACTACTGGGGTTACTTGACAAAATTCAGATTGCCTGACTTTATATCAGGAGTCAACTATGCATTCGATCAGAGGGCAGAGAGAAGGCTCTCGTGGTAGAGAACATGGCCATCCTCATTAAGGCACAGCCAGGGCCTCTTCCTTCATCACAGCCAGGAATGGAAGGATGAAGCCAGTTGTCCTTTGAAGAAAAAATTGACCCATCCAAAATACATTCTGTCATTCTCCATTCCAAACTCTGAATAATACTGAGATATTACTCCCACCAGAGACTTAAGAAGGGCAAAGCTGTCACAGCAGCAGCTCTAAAATAACTGCACATACAGGCCCTTCTGACTCCACCACTATCCTACCCTAGAACTAGATAATAAAAAGATTTTGGAGAATTTACCTATACTTGTGGGGTATTTCCACATCTCTCTGAAATCAGGAAACCCTTTGCCTTTGTGAAGTATACTTCTTAAGATCTCTGCAAGTCTTCAAGCTCTCAGTTAAAACAATAGTTTATACTATCCCCCATAAAATGCAGTAAAGCATCATTTCAGAAGAATGATGACAAACTCAGTGAAACATATAGAACAACCAAGTTGTACTGAGATGTAGACAGTGGGCAGTGAACAATTTTCTCTCAAAAGCTGAGAATCATTGCCCAGCATAAGTCATTCTGGTATCTGAGTAAATTACACGTTAATCCATGTCCTCCACTTTAAGGGCTGCTCATGAATAGTCATCACTGGTTATGTCAAATCCTTGAATGCTGAAGTTCTTGTACCTCAAACCCATATCCTTGCATTTGCTTCATTTCATACCAAATGAACAGGCGTATTACTGGATGTTTAGATTCTTTGGCTGTCGGTATTTCTCATATATAAGACGTAACGTGTATAAAGTGCTTAATGCTATATCTGCCACATAGCAAACACTCAATATACGTTAACTCTGGCATACATATATATTAAACCTATACTATCTAGATTGCTTGAGTTATTTCTTGTGCATGTGGTCGTATTGCTGCCTGCTTAGGTTACAGCTATCTTCACTATTCAATATGATTCTGCTCTCACATTCACAGAGCTGTTGTTTTTCTGTGGTGGTCTCTTCCACCAGTTTTCAAGCTCATCTTAGAAGGTCTTTTACAGTCTGGTTAACTCCCTGCACTTATTAGTTCCAAGAATGCTCTGTGCACAGTGGGTACCCAGCAAAGGCTGCTGGCGGGCTGACTGAGTGATTTGCTGTCACCTCCCCTCCAGCCCATTATAAGCTTTCATCACTGCAAATATAAGAACCTCCTTATCTACATCTCCTGCCATCCAAAACAGTCTTCCTAGATCTCCCTGCCTCATTGACTCACCATCTCATTTCACCCTGTCTTCCTTTTCCTGGACCTTCTAACTTCGTTTTTCTCCCCAGACTATCATTTTAAGTCAACGAGCACATTATTGTGGAAAATGTTTCCCATTTGCTCCTGTGTCTTAATTTGGCTGTACCCATTTCTATGGAGCCTAGCTGTGTAAATGAGACAATGGCTCCAAGAGCCACTTGTAAAAAATGAAAAGCTCCATGCAGACTGTCAGGGAAATTAAACACATACTTTAGACCATAAGCTGAATCTATGAGAGGGAAAGCTTCCTTAGCTCTTCTGTGAAGCTGTATTTGGGTGAATGTTTTCAAAGGAATGTTCTGAATATGGAGGGGGGTGGGGTGGGATGAAGCCTTGGCCATCTGGATGAGAAAGATTCAGATGCTGAAACAGATCTCTGGAGTTAATGAATTTCACAGTCCTTTGCCCTTACTTTGCTTTCAGTCTCAGTCTAGGAACAGACACCTGGTTTGAGCTCGTTAAGTGGCAGGAATAAGTAAGGAAGTGACACAGAGTTGAGGCAAACTTCTCTGCAAACCACTCTCCTTCTGAAACTAGGCAGGGAGCTCTAGGAGTGAAGGTAACTCAGGCAGCCTCCTGGCTCTGTGCTGAGCGTGGCACCAAGGTTCACGCACATTTACGCACACCTGCAGCTTTTTATTTTTAAAATCAAGTCTGGGCTAATTACAGAATTTCATTGTATTTTCATACATATAATAATCTAGTTTACTCTGTAAATGATTCATCTGCAATTCAATTGAACAGCCAAGGAGAACAAAATGTTAAAATAAACATGTGTTTAAATAAAATACAATATGTATAATTAGACATAACAAGTCCCCATATCTTAGTGTTTGATGTGCACAATAATACAAAACAGGTCATTTGAGGCTATGCCAAATATCAGGGATTAGATGACCTTTAAGTTCCTGCCAAGCTAGAGAGTCTATGATTTTGTGATCTGAATGAAAAATGAAAAATTCAGTGCGTCATCCAAATGTTTACAATAATCCAGCTGTTTTTGACGTCAGGTAGACAAAACACCCAGACGACTGACAGAGGCATTTCATTTTCATCCAGATGTTTTTGCATTGTGTTGATTTAGCCTGACACATAGCAAAGTTAAGTGACTTTCTCAAGACCTGTGACAAAATCTTCTGCATATACTGGCAGTAAAATTGTTTAGAGGTTTGCCGTTTTAGTATCTGTAGCACCAATGTTTTGCTACTGCCCTACTGATAGCTTCTGCATCCGTGAGATGAAAACAGTCACTTCAGTTCTCTTCATTCTCCAGGTCTTTGCTCTCCTCATTCTGCCTACCCCTCCCCAACTAAGGTCTGTGTTAATCTGGTCTCTGACCCATGACAAAGTGGGATCCTCCATCACAGGGCTGTGCATCGTGGCCTTTGTCTTCGAAGCTGCTTCCATTCACGGTGATCATTGTGTCTCTAGGACATCATTATCTGGGCCAAGGGCTGCCAGAACAAAATTTCTAGCCATCTTAAGTGTTGATTGCAGAACAGGCAATCACAGCCACCATTCATCCTCCCATTATCATGGTCAATTATACAACTCATCTAGATTTGGCTGTGATTCACAGGACTGGCTGAGGTGACTGATGCTGACCAAAAGTCCTATCCACACTCCATAAATCTAAATGCTGTCCTTGAGTTGCAGCTGCAGCTTCTGTATGCAAAGCCCTATGCTGTTTGCAAATCAGCCCCTTTGACTCAGCTTCTTCCGGTTGCCTTGACTCCCAGTGAATCTCCCAGTGCCTGATTGCTGCCCATTCCAGGCCCATCTGGTACCTCTCATGCCCAGATGTCTCAAGCTTGACCATTCGGTTTGAAATTGTGCTGCTCTGGCGTCTTCCCCTGCAACATTTCCTGGCTTCTTTTCTTCCAGCACCCTGCACCCTCACTTCTTTTACCATTGCCTCCTTCCAGCCCTCTGCACAGACGCTGCTGTTGCTACTCAAGTCCCTCCTGAGTGTGGATAGTGTGGCCTTGGCTGTCCAGAGAGCTGGTAATAGACCAAACTCCTATGTGACCTTGAGCAAGTCACAACACCTCCCTGGGTCTCACTGTCCTTATCTTAACATGAGAGCATTGGACTAAATCAGGTCTGAGGCCCGCTTCAGTTCTAAAATTATATTATCTCTTTAATACTGTTAGACTGGCTGCCTTCCAAGTTGTCACTGCTTATCATTCTATCTAGTTGTTATGCAGGGATTTTGGGGGGCGGGGGTGAAAAAATGAGGCTCTGGGGCGAATATCTTGAAAAATTGTAAAATGCATCTGCTCCCCTTCTCATCTTCACGAGCCCCCTCCTTTTCTTCTCTGTTGAATTTAAAACTCAGAGACTTAAACATACACATTATGACAGTTCTGTCACTTCCCCAAATTACAGGGTAAAAAACAGAAAAAGGTGCAGGTAAGCTTAGCACTCTGAGTGTTATACAAGCCATGCTGCTTCTGGGCCCAGGATGGGGTTCGGGGGTGGACAGAGGCTCTGCGCAGGGAAGCCAGAGGGAAGTGGAGGAAGAGAGACGTAAAGGGACTGAGGGAAGGTGCCTGCATTCATGTGAATATAGGAGAGGAGTGTTCACCTGGAGCACCCAACTGGTACTGTGTGTAGAGTTTAGATTTGTTAATTTCAAATGAATATAGCATTTAAAAAAAAGACGTTTAGCATATGTACAGTGTTTGGATGCTTCCAGTGTTTAGACTGCCAGAGAAACAATCATCTGTGGTAGCAAAAGCTTGTCCATTCCTGATATGGATGGTCCAGGGAGATCATGTTAACTGCTTTCTCCTCACACATTTCTACAGGTAAAGTCAGGTTAATCAATATCCAGGGTAGTTTTCAAGATGTCACAAAGGGTGTTAACCTGAGGAGGGGGTGTTGACGTGGAAAAGAAGGCACTTGCTTCTATAACCTCTTCTTATGTGAATGAAACAATAGGGTTTTGGCTATTCTGATTGTTTTTATAATTTGAAACTGCCAACTGATACAGTGATTGACTTTCCCACAACATACACCTGGTGGTGATTAAAAAAAAAATCACTTGACATTATCTCTGATTTTTGGCCTCTAAGCTCAGGAATGGTTCTGAATAAGCAACTCTGCTTCCAGATTAAATCATAAGAGATCAAATGTACGTCCTGTGTTGGGTAGCACTAGATGAGAATGGGACACCCCCCTCTGTTTGGAGCTAGCCAGAGACATTATCCTGCTTTGGTGAGATGGGCTGTTGTCAAGGGAACAGTGTATGACCAGGGAGGATGGATTTACTATGCTGTTCACCCAACAACTCTTCTACCCTCACATATACTCCTTGTTTCTCTTTCTCCCTTTTCTCATATCATTTCCGATCTCTCTCCCCTGTAATCCATGGATTGAGAGTTTGCTTTAAAACTCTTTCAAGCATTCTGTTCCTCTCCACATCAACTTCTCCAATGGCCAGGATGACCTCAGGTTATAATATCCCCTTTCTAACAGTTTCTAGAGTAAGTGAAAGCAAGAGGGATTTAGAGTGGTTAGGAACAGAGATACTTATCCTTAGTGCAAAGGCAATCACTAAGACTCCCAAGGGTGGGGAGAATCAGCCTAAAGAACTGAATTGGATTAGACTAGCATGGAGCTGTAGGTATGCAGGGGTGAGTGTAAGGTTTTGACGCAGCTGCTGATTGAACCAAGCTGGGGATGGAACTGACAGAGATGATATGGAAGACAACCTGAGCAGCTCCTGGATCAGAAAGGAACCCCCAAGTGAGAAAGCACAGGACAAGTCTCAGCTGATGGGACTCTGATACATCATGACCTCTCAACTGTTGAGGAGATGGTGGGCCCAGAAAGAGGATGAGGAATCTGGAAAAGTAGGGGAGATCAACCATGCATAATTTTTTTATTCTTGTGGGGGTTTGTTCTACAATTTCACAGCTTACAAAGTATAATCACAAATACTGTCTCATGCAATTTCCACAATTACCCAATATAACTGAGAAGTAGTTATAATTAACTCTATTTTGCGGTTCATTCATTCATTCGGTATACTTGGAGAGACTTTTATCCACAAGGCGCTGTACTAGATATTCAAGATACTACAACAGACAAGACTACATCTACAGTTGAAAAGTAATTGCAGTGAGTGAAGTGTGATAGATTATGTTTGGGGAGAATAAGAGTGCCAGCAGGAAGATTTAATCTGGTCTAGGGAAGTATTCTCAAAAGAAGTGACATTTAAGATGAGAACTGAATGGTAGGTAAGTAAGGTTGAGCTAAATGAGGGGCAAGGGATGGAAAATATTGCAGTTAGAAGTACAATGGAAAACAAACAAACAAACCCAGAGACAGGAAAGACAGAGAAAGCAAGCGAGCTGGTTCATTCTAGGAACTGCAAAAGTGTGATCACAGCAAGGTGAAGAATGTCAGGGGATGGAAGAAACAGAGCTGGAAAGAGAGGCAGGAACCAAGTCTTGAAGGGTCTTGGAAGCCGTGTTAAGGAGGATAAATGAGAAGTGAAAAAGAGGACCCTGAGTTTTCTGGTTTGGACAATTGGTGGATAGTTGTGTGATTTTACTGAGATAGGAAGTCTGGGAGAAAGACCAGGTCTTGAGGGAAAGATGACACGTCATGTTTGAGACATCATATGTCACTGTGCCTTGGGCAGTTGGAGAAAAAGGTCTGGAGCCCAGGAGAGTACCATGGGCTGAAGATAGCAGTATAGTAGTATTTCTCCATAGATGGTTATTAAAGACAAAGAAGTGGGTGAGATTATCCAGGGAGAGTTGACAGAAAGAGGAGAAACAGGCCCAGGATAGAGTTCCCTGGAACTCTCAAAGTAAAGAGATGGGTAGAGGAAGAGAGCCTATAAAGGAGTGTGAGAAGCATATTGTTTTGGTTGAGAGAATATGCTTTGGAATCAGACAACTCTGGCCATATGTCTCTGGGCAAGTTACGTTACCTCTCTGAGCCCTGATCTCTTCCTTTTTAATTGGGTAATAATAGTACCACCCTTATGGAACAGCATCTAGGAAGTTTAGCATAATCTTGGCACACAGTAAACATCAATTAATGCTAGCAATTATTTTAATAAGAAAAATAAGGATGATAACAATAAGAGGAAACAGCAGCTATAGAAGTCAGAAGGTGATATCATAAAAGCTGAGGGAAGAGTGTTTAGGAAAAACTGGTCAATAGGGACAAATGTGATGAGAGGTCAAAACTAAAAGGCTGAAAAAGGTCTACTGTATTTAGCTGTAGGTAGGACATTGATGACCTTTGCAATATGTTTCAGTGGCATGGTATGAGAGGGGAAAGACCTGGAGACAGTGACTGGGGGAAAAACGGATGCTCAGAAGGGTCTGGTGGCTTAGTGGAGATCATGCAGCCAGCAAACTCCATTGTCATATAGTGACCAAAGCTTAGATCATGAGACTCCAAATTTGGTTTGCTTTCCACCTGTATTACTCAAAGAAGGTGATTTAGTAAGTAAACATGACTCCATGACTTGTGCTGAGTTAACTGAGGAAGGGAAGGAATGAAAAAATAAGAAAGGATGGGAGAGGGGGTGATGGGAGTATCCAGCAAGGGACAGAATGTGTCAAGAGGGGTAGTTAGGCAGACCCATTCCCAGGAAGGGGTTATGAAATCAACAAATATTTATTGAATGCCTATCCTGTGTTAAACATGTGAGGACTGTTGATGAAAAAGACAAGACATGACTCCCGCTTCCAGGAACAAGACAAAAACTTGTGAAAGATATAAGGGCTAAACCAGTGGTTAAAGGCAACAAGAGAAGAACCATCCCCAAGCAATATGTGATTTATTGTCAAATGAACTGTAGCATTCCATGAATGAACAAACTTCTTCAGACCTTTCCAAGGAAGGCTCACCCAGTGAAGGCAGACTTCCAAATTGCCAGTTTCCCCTAGATGAACTGGCCGCCTGTCAGCAGGGGGCAGGTACTGAGGTTTCTGGGAGTCGTGTGATAAGAATGGGGCTGCGGAGAGGAGTGCAGGGAAACAAGTCTTTGTGGGGTTAGGGCCCAGAACTACTGGTCCATAATTAGGTTGTAGATGAGAGTGCTGTTCTCCACCTGGCTTGGGGGGGTGGGGGGTGGGGGGATAGCAGAGGGAAACTAAGAGACAGAAAGACACAGAAAAACAGACACAGAGATATAGAGAAGAATATATCAAAAAAAAAAAAAAAAAAGGAACGAAGAAGAATACCCAGCACATAGTCGGTACTCATTGGATAAATGAACAGAAAATCCAAGGAGACACAATCCACAGCATATGGGAAAGGCTGAGCCACATACTGGGAAAACTTCGAAGTCAGACTCAAACCTAACTCTTTATCTGTATACATTTAGACAGGTTTATTTAATTTTCTGGGCTTCCTTTTCTTGCCAGAAAGCCGGGGCCAGCAATGCCTTCTTCGCCAGCCTGTTGTGAGGCCTGAATGAGATAATACGTACATAATATCCAACACACAGTCTGATCCAAAGTCAATGCTCCATAAATTGTCAGTTGCCAATGACAGTTCAAGGTGATTACAGATGGTCACCTTTCGCTGAAGAAGTTCGAGATGCTTTATAAATATTAGAATAGGAAGCCTCCTAAGACCCTGGAAAAGTGGATAACGAATGTTATCATTCCTCCTTTATGCATGGAGAACCTTGGCTCTGAGAATCAGAGTTTTGCCAGAGGAATAAGCAATTCTGTGGGAGGATGGGGAAAGGAGGAGGAGGAAGAAAAGCCCTCAACAAAGATTCTTGAAGCCCGCCTTCCTTCCCTACTGCCCTCCAGCCAGCCGTCCAGCCAGCCAGCAGGTGGTGGGGTCGGATTACACTCTCTAACCCCGCCCTACCACTAGCCGTGACTGGAGCTGGCTGGCTGGGGAGTTTGCAAGGATGCAGTGTAACCCTGGGCATTTATTTCTCCAAAAATCAGGCAGCATTAAGAGAATGAGCTCTGATCAGACCCAGCATCGGCTCCCTTGGAGAGCAGTCTGCAAATCAGGTTCTCTTTGGCAAGCTCTTCCCATCTCCTCCACGACAGCTTGATAATAGTCTGTCCTGGTGGAATTTTTCTCCCCCAGGACATTCCTGCAACTGAGTTTCAAAACACAGGAGAGCCGAGCGCAGAAACTAAAACAGCCTTCCGTTCTCATTAGCGCGCTGTGTTTCCCTGTTGTTCCGATTTGCCCCTGTGGTCCCTATGTGTGAATATGATCACTTGTTAGAGTGGTCTATTTATATGGTCCTTCTCTTTAATTTAGCCCCATTACTCAGCACCCTAGAAATCAAGAGAAGTCAGTGCATCGCGCTAATGATTTCTAAGGCCCTGGTTGCTAGGTGCGCCTGCGGAGAGCCGGAGCCGAGAAGGCTCTCAGCGTCTGAACCAGCGCCACGCCGCCTCCGCGAGCCCATCCTCAGACGCACACTCCAGGGAGGCACATCGTCGTCATGGCTGACTTGAGCGTGTGTGTCAGAAATAGGCTCCTGGAGAATGCCCAAGAATTGAGGTTGAATGGGACCTGCACGCACACGTGCACAATTGTGGCGCTTTGGAAAGGCCTGGCAGGGAGGAGAGGCCTAGAATAGCAATGAAGTGTGAGACCTTCAGGGGGGTTTGGCAAACAGTAGGTGCTCAGCAAGTAGTGGTCAAATGTGAAAAAACAGAACCAAAGCAACCAGGAGAATGGGTCAGATGCTAGATTCTTAGGCCTGAGACTTGGAATGAATCATCTTCTAGTCCCCCCTGGGCCTTGGTTAAGCCCCCACTTGAGCAGGTGGACGTAGCTCTCTACAATTGAAACCTCCAAAAAGTAGGAAACAGGAACCCCCTCCTCCTCCCTTAGAACTCGGTACCTCATCCCTTATCATGAAATTCTTCCCTCTCTGCAGCAAGCTCATTTCCTCTGAATCCGTCCTCAGACGAGATGGAATGGTACGTTTGTTGGCATGTTTTAAGGACCCTCCTTATGCACGTATATGTGTAATGACTCATGCTGTGACTTCGTCTTCTCCCTGACAGCTAGTCTCAGTTCCTTTTGGGTTTGTCAGGGATTGTACTAACTGGCTACTTACATCACAACTCAAGGAATAATCAGGCTGGATATGATGAAAAAACTAGAATGCTACTTGTCTGTCTTGTTCACACCAATTTAGGATTAATAACAATGGCTAAATTCATAGAGCACTTGACCATGTGCCAGGGCTACATGTGTATTATCTCATTTTAACTTTCAGCAACTTTATGAGGAAGGTACTAATATTATCCCCAAATTATAGACAAGAAAAACCAGGCACAGAGAGGTTGGGGGAGCTGCCCAAAGTCACACTTCGAAGTGGCAGAGCTTGGATTTGAACTTGAAGTAGTCGAATGTCGGAGCTGGTGTTCCTGACAACCCTACCGTGAAGCCTCTCTATCGATGTCTGTATATCACACTTCCTCCCCAGCACTGCCACTGGCCATTCGTGAACCTGCTTTTGTTCAATACTTTCTTTTCTGCTCGATCTTTTTCCATCTCTGAGTGAGCATTTTATCTTTCCTCTACAAATTATTTCTGTATCCACTTATTTGTTCAACAAATATTGCTTGATTACCTCCTGGGTGCAGGTTCTATGGTATTAATTGTTGGGAGTTGCAGCGGCATCTTCCTGGTGGCCTTGGTCTACTTTCCTCCTTTTCTCATCTCTTGCCTTTCCTTACTTTACTCCATAGGAAACAAAGTTAAGAAGGATTTTCAGGGTGTGACTTTGAAAGGCTCTCAGAAATTATCTACCAACCCATTCACTTGACCCATGAAGACCCAAGTCTACAGAGCTAGTATGTGGCTGAGTCTTGTTCTAATTAAAGCTTATTCTTCTCCCTCTTCTCCTTGCTTTAACCTTAGTACCAGGTGCATCATAGATAATAAGTATTACTTGGACATCTGTATGATTCTGTGACTCAATTTTTTTGTCTGTAAAATGGGAATAGTATTGCTACTTACCTCTTACAGTTCTAGTGAGAACTAAATGAGTTAATACATGTAAAGAGCTTAGATTAGTACCTGAATTAATAAATATTTGTTTATTATTATTATTTTTAATTCCACTTCAGCATATTTCATTATTTATTTATTAAGCCAGTATTTCTAGATATTTGTCATATTAAGATGTTTTTGTCCTGAACATGGACTTAAAAAATGAACTTCAGTTGATCTTACGATGCTATCAGTGAATTAATAGAAGATATTGTATATAATTTAAAAAGCACTATGAAGGCTTCTCATTCCACCCAGAGACTTTGGCAAGGTCAGATCATGTATTTTCCTTGGCCTCCAGATACCCTGAACATTGGATCCTTACTGGTTCCCACTCCCACTCCTACTACACTGTGGGACGCTCGAGGACATAGCCTAGTCCTGTTTGTCTTTTAATTGTCAGCTCCAAGCACTCAGTAGCTGGCACCCAGGAGGTATTCAGCACAGATTTGTGGTCAAATGAAAGAATGTAGTATCTGCAGACTTGTGTTCTTCCCTCCCCACCCTTCTACTATCATTCCCCACCTTCTTTTTAATACATATGTATTTTTTCTGGCTTGACGTTTAACTCTTTTTCTAATTACCACAGAGTTTAAAACAAAAATATAAACGTCCAATGCAGCCAGATAGGTGGCTTACACAGAGACCACAAAAAGGAACATGTAAGCAAAAATCAATCAGAAGTCTCCAGTGCTATAGAAGGGAGAACGTGATCCAAGTCCAGATAATGCCAGCTTTTTAGATAGCTCTAAGCCTAGAGAGACAGGACAGAGCGGGTGGTTGAGAGCGGTCACCTTTGTAGTTGGACGCACCTGGCTTGAATGAGTGCCCTGACCTAGATCTCTAAGCTTCTGCTTTACCACCAATAGAATGAGGTGATAACTGGTACCCCTCTCCTAGGGCTCTTGCAAAGACTGAGATCATTTCTGTCCAGTGCCTGGCACATTTAGAGGCCTTGATAAGTATTAGCTGTAGAGGGGAAGCTGGCCCTCCACAGTCCCCACCCCCATCCCAGGCAGGTAAAATGGTTCCTTGAGAATATCCCATGCCCTTTATTCTAAATCTGTGGTCACAAAGCGTTTGGTCTCTTGAGGGAAACTGACAACTAATTCTGGAGATTGGTGAGGGATCTCTTCTTTTCTATGTGAATGTGTTTGCATTCTGGTTTATCAATCATTTCTAAAAGGCATTTCTTACTTGAGGCTTGCAGATCTTGGACCGGTGGTGACTTTTCCTCTCCCCTCCCTCCATACAAGATGCAGCCACATGGAGAGAACCTGTCAGAAAGAGCCAAGCATCTCTCACCGTGTAAAGAGCGATAGCAGTCATTTTCATCACGACCATCACCATCATAATAGGTTAATAAGATGCAAGTACTTAAGGACAAATGTGAGCCATACATATAAGAATAATAATTTAAAGAAAATAAGATCATTCATTTTAACTCTACTCTCCACTCTCCTGAGCTTTGCTGAAATTATACAACCAAACAAGCAGCAGGCAGACACCCGGTTGAATATGGTTACCAGAAAAAAAATCCCTGCCTTTGCCTTGTGATTGGCTGAGTGTCTCCTGAGGGCCGAGAGCTTTTTAAGCAGCTGGTGCAAATGGATGCCTTTCTGAAATTAACCAGTTGATGAATGTCACAGGCATTAGGCTCCATTCCAGGGTTGGGCCAGGCTGTGCTCAAACTGCATGTTTTCCTCACAGCCTCCAGGGTCTATGACTAACAAGGAGATGAATGGTCCAACGTGGGTGGAATGGGATGAGGGTCGGGGGGCAGTTGGAAGGGAACTGCAAGATGCTCAGCCCTTGGAGGCAGGTGCTTCTCTCCCTTGTGCATCATTGGATCTGTGTGCAATGCCTGCCATGACCACAATTTCTGGATATTTCTTCATATAAGGTCTCAGTCCAGGAGGTTTATGTATGTGGTATGAAGGCCCCGTCTTTTGAGTAGACAGATTAACCCTGGCTCAGGTACTTATTAACTGTGTGAACTTGTGCAGATATTACCCATTCTGAATTTGAGTTTCCTTCCCTGTTTATGGAGGAAATAAGACCTGCTTCCCATGGGCATTAAATGATATATATAAAAGCATGCTTCATAGCACCTGGAACATACTGGCTGTTCAGTAAATGGTAGGTTGTTGATGATGATGATGATTATGACTGTTATTGAAGAAGCTGAGAAGGTCAGCTAAATCCAGATATCACAGACCAAAAGTGCTATTGTCAGAGACTTTCTTTTTTGGATTCTTCTCCTGGTGGGTCCTCTTTTAAAAACTGGATTCAAGTTTTGCATATACTGAGGTGTTACTAATGCATCTTAGTCACATATCTCAGCATATCCAAGGTCTTTCTTCTTGACCTTAAAGAGGTGAGAGGTTATAAGACTAGCTTTGCTTACATCATGATTTTGCCAAAGGTTGGACCCGTGCCCGAGGGCTACCAAAGTGAGTCTGATAACCGTGAGTTCCTCTAATTAGCCTTTGGAATGGGATCTACACGTGCATGTGCTTTATAGTCCTGGTGGTCCTGTCCTGACTGAGCACTGGGGTGGACCAGGAGGCTGGGCTGGTCCTAACTCTACCACCCTCTACTTGGCTTTGGCTAAGTCTCTCTTTGGACCTCAGTCTCCTCATTTGCAAAATGAGAGGGTTGCATTTTATTGGTGACAGACACCAGGAGTGAGAAAGAAGAGTGGTTAAAAGAGCAGACAGGGCTTCCCTGGTGGCACAGTGGTTGAGAGTCCGCCTGCCGATGCAGGGGACACGGGTTCGTGCCCCGGTCCGGGAAGATCCCACGTGCCGTGCAGCGACTGGGCCTGTGAGCCATGGCCACTGAGCCTGTGCGTCTGGAGCCTATGCTCTGCAACGGGAGAGGCCACAGCAGTGAGAGGCCCGTGTACCGCAAAAAAAAAAAAAAAAAAAAAGAGCAGACAGAGTTGAGTCCAGGCCAAAGTTGCTGAAGGGAGAAGCACAGGGCTAGTAAACCTGGTTAAAAGAGTAATTCCTGCTTCCCAAAGGACCAGTACTTGGGAAACTAGACTCAATATCTCTGAGCCCACCTTGGGAATGTCATAGCCCACTGCCGGGTAGGCAAAACTGTATGTGTATCCTAAAGAGGCAAAGGTTTTATGAGGCTAAACGGCTACCCGGAGGGGGAATTAGATTTCAAAGCCTCTGCGTTTGGCTCACTGTTTAGCCACATGCTGCACCTGTCTCCTGCTTTCTTTCTATTAACACAGGCTGCCCCTCAAACACCTATTGACCATCAGTTAATGGCCAGCAAATCAGCCAACCTGCTGGTACTAACTACTCTTCACAGCCCAAGAATTTGTGCAATAAGTTGTATTCTTCTTAGCGGTTGTTAGCATACGTATCCCAAGGCCAGTTGTTGAGCCTGGCAAGATGATCTTTTAAGTATCTACTTACTTTTCTGGCCACAAGGCTCTGTTGCCTAGAAAAGTCCTTAATGAAAACAGTTACATAAACAAACAGTTGATCAACATAGGCACAGTTTTAGGAACTGCTGGACATCAGCTGGTTGGTGGACATTCATTATGACAAGAAGGTTCATCTAGGAGCCACACCCCCCGCAACCGCCGTTGTTTCTCTCACCTCTTGACCCCAGCCATGGTGCAGTTATCATGTGCCCTGAGCCTTTTCTCAAGTCCCAGTCCTCTGTGTGTTGCTCAGTGATGTGGGAGCAGGAGACCTGGAATGAGAAAAGCCGGTTCCTACGCCTGCTCTGCTGCTTTCCTTCTGTGTGACAGTGGGCAGCCAGAAACTCCCTCTGAGCCTCAGCTATCTCATCTGTAAAATGGGCAAGAACAATACTCTCCTAAGCTG
This sequence comes from Pseudorca crassidens, assembly GCF_039906515.1. Lineage (NCBI taxonomy): Eukaryota > Metazoa > Chordata > Mammalia > Artiodactyla > Delphinidae > Pseudorca > Pseudorca crassidens. The sequence continues at coordinate 106,372,723 of NC_090297.1, read as the reverse complement.
GTCATGGAGGTCAGTAGGTGTTACCTGCTGGAAAAAACATTGCAAACTGTAGGGCTCTGTGAAACTGTGAGCTCTGTGAGGCCTGACTGGTGATCTGTATTTCGCTGTATGTATAATATCTAATACAGTGGTTCTCAACCACATAAGAATCATCCAGAGACCCTTTAAAGAATACCAAGGCCTGGGCTCCACTCCCAGCTATTCTTATTTAATTGGTTTTGGGTGGAGCCCTGGCACTGGTATTTTTAGAAGTTCCCAGGTGATTCTGATGTGCAGCCAGGGTTGAGGACTACATTTGGCTCATAGCTGGAGGCTCAGTTCTGTTGGATGAATGAATGATTCTAATTATGACTTCCTCTCCCTGCCCCTTTGGAGGAGTGTGCTTTGTACCGGATGGAAGTTTGCTTCCTGTGTCGGGTTACACTCAGGTGCCTGGCTATTTCTAGAACTGCTTTGTGAGAGCATCTGGATGTTCATGTTCAGAAGATGCTCACGATGACTAACATGCTGGTGGGCTGCACCTCTGAAGGCTACAGTGGGGGCAGCCTTGCAGCTGCTTCACTTGGCCACTGGGCTAGCATCTTTGAGTGGCGGTTGGCCAGGCCGGGGGTGGGTAGAAGGGAACTGGGATTCCCTGGCCTCTGATCTACTCCCGCCAATTAGGTCAGGCCAGCCTTTGGCTATTTTAAATGCTTTAGGAAGTTCCTAGAGTCTTTCCCATTGTTTACCTTGTGGAGACACTTCCCTCAGGGTTTTTTAATAGAACAACTCAACATGAAATTAATTTCCTGGGCGAGTTGGTAGTGAGGCACGCTGGTGTTCCAACTTTCGAATTTTCACTTCAGCTTTTGACCTTACTTCCTTCCAGGAAGTATTCTTTTATAGAATTCAATTAACCTAGGGGTGTGTGTGTGTGTGCGCGCGCGCGTGTGCTGTCTTCGTCTTTATCTCTCTTTTATACACCAAACACACCATGATTCGGTACATCAGATTTACTACAGATAGATATGTCAGGGATTCCTTCTTTCTTTTCCCACCTCCCTGCCAGTCACTCTCTCCAGAACTCCTTTCTGAACCCCTGGACTTCTAGTAGGTCTTCTTTTTATGGCACTCCCACACTTTCACGTTTTTACCTTATAAGCACCTTAAAGAAAAGGGGGGCATAGTGAAAGCACAGGCAGAGCTGAGCTTAAACTCCAGCACTGCCACTTGTTTGCTAGAACTTGGAGGAGTTACTTAACTTCTCTGAGCTTCCGTTTCTGAAATCAAGCCAATGATGCCTGACTCTCAGGTCTCAGGACTACTGTGGGAATAAATGAGATAAGATAACGTGACAAAGGCAAAGCCTGGAGCAGAATGGTGGTTATTGCTGAGGGCAGGATTTGTGTGTGTGTGTGTGTGTGTGTGTGTGTGTGTGTGCGCGCTCCCACAATGCTCAGCACACTCCTTTGCCCCTTAAAGGTATTCAACAAACATCCACTAATTGGGGGTGGATGAAGAGACCTGGGGATCCAACTCTTAGGACAGTGGCAAGGAAGCCACTTTCTTTCCCCTGCCTCCTTGTTAAATCAAAGATATATACACCTCCTACGGTTTTGTTTGTTTGTTTTTAAGTGATGTTCAGTGCCCTTTGTACACTTCAACATGCAGCAGTGTATTGTAACCAGATGGGATCATTTGAGCTCATTACTGAAAGCTGCTTCATGAGGCTGAGCTAGTTCAGAGAGGGACCAGGGCCTCAGCAGAAAGGGGAAGGCCTGACCAGTGTTGACTAAATGCCAGGACTCTCAACTGTGCTAACTTACTGACAAAACACGATCCATGGCATGGCAGAAGCGCTATCACCCACAAAACAGACAAGGACACTGAGGTTCAGACAAGTTAGGAAATTTGACCAACTACACAAAACAAGACACAGCAGGACTGGGGATTCTTGGCTCTGAAATCCATGTACTTGCCATTATATCACACTGAATTTTGAATCAGAGGACCTGCGATGGAACTGTGATTCTGCCACTCACCAGCTGGGCGGCCTTGGGAGCGCCACTTAATCTTTCTGAGGCTCCAGTTTCCTCCGCCTAAAGGGAGGTTGGACCACTAGGTGTTGGCCGTCTGTGCCTGTCATTGTTAGTCTCTGCAGCCCTCTAGTGGTGCTTTGCAGGTCACGGAGTGGTGCCTTACCTTTCCAGTGCCATAGTGACAAAGGGCAGATGCAGACTCCCAGGACTCCTGGGAGCCAGGCATGCTTTTGACCTTCACTGATGACCAAGATAAGTGGGGCTCAGAGGAGCCTTAGAGATAGAGATGAACAGACTGGTTCCCAGAAGACATTATTATTTTTAAAACCTCTGGTCGTATTTGCTCTAGGCTGTACCTAAAACTCTCACTCTTGAAGGATAAAGAGTGAAAACCACAAATATGGATGGAAATGTTAATTTTAGAATTATTTGTGGAATATATACGCTCCTGACCTTGTCTGCATCCCACCAACTGTAGTATCATCAGGCCACCTTGGCTGCTGGAGGGATTGTTGAGGAGACACTGTGTTGGGGGCCAACACAGGTAGGTTCAAGCTCTGGCTCTGCTATGTATGTACCAGCTATGTGACATCACTGGTCCATTCACCTTTCTGCAGGCCAAACTCTTCATTGATAAAATGAGGGCAGAGCCCTTGCAAAGTCTGACATGTTATGCCTGTGCCTGGAGTTTCTTCTTTAGAATGGCAGATTTTTAACATTCCACCCGATCATTTACTTTGCTATTCTTGCTGATAGAAAAATGCTTTTCTGGGATAGAGGGTGTTAGGTAAAGATATTACCTGAAGCTATGAAGCCGAGTAAGATGAACAAACATGGCCTTATGTAGCGTCTACGTGTTGATGACTCTTATATCTCCAGCTGAGCTTCTTCTCCGAGATCCAGACTTAGAATCTAAATGTCTATTCCATTTGGAACTCTAATAGATATTTCAAGCCTATCATGGCCAAATAGAGCTATTGATTTCCCACTCCCAAATATATTCCCCCACCCCGGCCTTCCTCACCTCAGCAAATGGTATCACCATCTACCTAGTTGCTCTGGGAGCCCTATTTGATTCCTTTCTTTCACTCATATTCCCACATCTAGTTCTTCAATGAACTCTTCATCTCTACCTACAAAATATATCTCAAAGCTGACACTTCTTCCATCGTCACTGTCTGCGACAACACATCACCCTCTCAACGCCTAGATGACAGCAATGGCCTCTTGACTGGTCTTTGACTTCCACTCTTTCCCCTCTAATCCATCCTCAACAGTGAACATGCAAAATAGAAGAACAGATTGTGTCACCCCCTTGCTTAAATTCTGCCAGGGGTTTTGCCTTTGCATATACAATCAAATCCAAATGCCTTACCATGGTCTACCAGGCACTGGCGGGTCCAACCCTGCCACTCTTGCCAGCTTCCTTTTCCTCCAATTGTCCCTCACTCACTTCATGTTGCTCTGGCCACCCTGGCCTTCCCTCTTCCCTAAGATACCAAAGTCTTCCTCTTCTCAGGGCTTATTCTGTTCTTTCTGCCTCCAGTGCTCTTCCCCTAGATCTTGGCATGGCTGCCTCTTTCTCGTTACCAATATCACCTCCTCTTGTAATTGTGACCCCCTCTGAGGGGCCATCCCTGGATACCCTAGTGTAGTAGCGCCTTAGTCACATCCCCGTATTTTGTGTACTTTCTAGCCCTTATTCATGCATGATATTATTTATTTGTTTAGGAGTTATCAGGCCTCTCCACGCTAGAATATAACCTCCTTTAGGGCAGTGAATGTATTTCTCTTGTTCACCAATGATTCCCCAGAGCCGTGAATTGAACCTGTCACGTGATTTTGTTATCCAGAAGAAAGTGTTTTTCCGATCATGGCGCCTTGGCTCCATTCTCTAGTCTTAGCTGAACACAGTGCTCAAAAAAACCTGTAGATATGATTTATTTCTGGCTCTCATAGTAGCATTGGGTGGGGCATAAAGAAACAAAGCATGAATAAATGCTGCTTTGGGCTAGCAGAGGTGGAGGCAATGCAGGAGAGTATATATGTACGTTTGGTGAGTGTATATATATGTGTGCCTGCATGTATGTTGGGGGACAGGATTTCATTTTATAGTTGAGCATAGTAGATGACTTTCAGTTGCATTATCTACTATTCTGAGCCTAACTTAGTGTAAATAAAGCACCAGGTGGCAGCAGGGGAGTATTACTACATTTTCTTAGCACTCAAGGCAGTTTTCCAGCAGACGAGAGGCTGTACAAAATGGACAATTAGACACAGTCCCTGCACAAAGAGCTTGCAATCTATAGATGGATCAGTTGTCATTATATAAAGGTCTGTATCTTCATTACCAAAAACATATATGCTGAATGTCCTTCTCTGCAAGATCCTAGGCAAAGACTGCAGAGTCTTAGCAGACCAAGGGGGGGCCTTGCTTTGTGGAGATTTTTATTAGAAAATAAAAAATAAAGGAAATACAAATGGCTGCATGAGCCCTGAACAAGTTAAGGAGTGATCATGTATTGCAATTATTTGTCTACTTGTTTTACAGTTTATTGTTTGTTTCGTCCTCTAGACTGAAAGTCTCTTGAATGCAGGGTCCAGTCTTTTTCATCTTTGAACCCTGAAACACTTAGCAGAGAGCCTATCACATAAACGAGACTTAATGAATGTTTGTTGAAAGAATGAAAAAAAAAGTTTTAAAAAATGAGACAGGAAAACAATAAATATTACTACGTAGGAAGAAATTAGCAGCATGCCTTGTATAAAATATTTGAGTTGCATGCTCTTAATCACAGTTTATGGTCATGTTCATCTTTCTTCCTTTTCTCCTCTTCAAGAAAAGTCAAGAATACTTCCATGCCCCACTTCAGTAGAATATTAGCCATTGGGAGCTCTTTAGATCAGGAAATCTAGTTGAATGAATGAGCTTATTATTCAGAGAAAACCCTTAAGACATATTCCCGTTTAGCTGATTAGCATTGCCCACCATTTTTATAGCTAAAGAGCATCACTGTGGACCTGGAGATCATGTTCTGCATTTTATAATCTTCAGCGTGTTAGTATCTATATTATCACCCAAGCAATGAAAGGCAAAGGCCATGTCTTACAGCTCAGTGCTTGAGCCTCTCTTGAGATGAGGTTCCCTTTTTTTCCATGCCAGCCCACCACCTCCCAGCCCCACAGCAGAGGGGGCCGAGAGCAGTTTCTCCCTCCCTGGATGGAGGGGTGGTGAGGTGGGAAGGAGAGGACTGATAGGCCTCAGAAAGAGGAAAGGCAGAAAAGAAGAGCGCCCCAGGCCAGAACCAGCTATGGCACAGGGGAAGGGAGGAGGAGAGCTCTGTGGAGAAGGGGCTCGGGGTGTCTTGAGGCAGGTTCATGCAGGGATGGTTTTCCCTAGGTTAGACTGCCTGAGCCTGCAAAGGCAGGTGAGATTTCAGATCAGATTAGGGTTGTGCTGGAGTTCCTTCCTAAACATAGCTTAAATTCTAAGGAGAAATCATTCTTATGTATCTCCTCCGTCCCCAAATCCAGTATCAGCCACCAGTCCAGGGGTTCTGAATGTAAATTTCCTTTAACAGAGGGAAAGTCTTTCCTTCCACAGTGATAGGTTAAAAGGTTTAAAACTGCAAATGGAGGCAGCACATTGGTGTGAATGAATGTCAAAATACACCTGAAAGTCAGCTCCTTTCCCATTTTGTTTGAGGGGAGGGGAGAAAACCACAGAATAGTAGGGGCTGGAGACTTCAGCCAAGCTCTTTCTTTTTCATCCTTGTGCAGAGAAGGGAAACTGCTGGACCAGCTTTCTCTGCAAAGATCAATTATAGGCATTTTAACAGCTTCTAATCTCTGTTTTCCCATGATCTGTTCCACGTTTATGATAACCTCTAAAAACTAATATAAACCTATTCTGAATTGTAGAGGATTATCTTAAAAACTGAATGTGACCATCTAGTTTTGGTACCTGAGTTTGTGTCTGTTTCTGATCATACTGCTGCCAAGTGAAGGACAAATAACATCCCCAACTCATCTGTAGATGAAAGTTTTGTACTAGTTCCAGAAAGTGAAAGTGCTGGGAGAATTTTCATCACTATTGTGTGACAGAGAATAGAAATGTCAAACTTGAAAGAATCTGTGCATATCAGAGAGTACAGCATTTGTATGGTATTAATATTTTAAGTGTTTTACTTGTATTCTTTGTTCATACCAACTTGCTGCAGTTTGATGGCAAAAAATAAATCAATATGCAATAAGTAATTTTTTGCTTAAAAGAATTTTTTTAAATTATAGTATTTTATTTTGGGAGGGGTACAGCCTTAAATTGATTGACCCATACAAAACCAAATCTGTGGTTAAATGAGCTCCTTGTTTAAAAAGAAAATTATCAGCACTGATATGACCGTGATTTAAGTGCATGTCCATTGTGCACAAAATCAAAAGAACCAAGCTAATAAGATGTTACATTTCTATCAATGAACTCTGCATTGGTGATTTTGCTTAAACAAAACAGTATTGCATGTCACATTAACTTAATGAGGTCAATTTGAATTTTATTGGTTTTGCTTATATTTAATTTGTAAGTTGATTTGGTTTTATGGTTGCTTATATAAGAGCTCTACGTATAAAGAGTGGAGTTTACATCTAGTTTTATGATTGTACATATTTACAGTCAATCCCCTTTACATGTTTCACTCCCTTCCCTGCCCTTTCCCTCTGGTAACCACTACTCTGTTCTCTGTATCTACATGTTTGTTTTCTGTTTGGTTTGGTTTTTCTGTTTATTATTTTTGTTTGTTTTCTATATTCCATATATGAGTGAAATCATATGGTATTTGTCTTTCTCCATCTTAATCAGCTGATTTTTAATGCTTTCAGTTTCTCTCCTCCTATTCTCTCATAAGCTCACTCCAATCATGCTTCCACCCCAACTATTCTACCAAACCTGCTCTTTTCAAGATCACCAGTGACTTTCACGTGGCTAGATTCAATGGGCCCATCTCAGTCTTCATCTCCCTTGACCTATCTGCGGCATTTGACATTGTTGATCATTTCTTCCTTCTGGAAACACTTTCCACCCTTGGCTTCATGGTCACTTTTAGCTTTCTTCCTACCCCACTGGCTGCTCCTTCTCAATTACACTGGCTTGTTCCTCCTTTTCCTCCAGACCTCTTAATTTGACGTTCTCCAAGGTCCAGGTTTTGAACTACTTCTCTTCTAATTCCCCTGGAGATGTCGCCTAGGCTTTTTTTTAAAAAAAATTGAGGTATAATTTACATATAAGACTACCTAGTCTTACAGTTTTAAAATTTCACCTAAATGCTGTTGACTCCAAATTTGTCTATAGCCCAGACCTTTCTTTTGAGCTTCAAGCTTTTATACCCAAATGGCTACTTAACATCTCCACTTGTTATCTAGTAGGCATCTCAAATGTAACAAAACTAAGCTTCAGGTCTTATGTAGTAAATGCTATGGCTCCACTGCCCATATTCCCCTTCAGGAATGAGGCCTGCAGAAAGGTCCCTGTATAAGAATTGTTCTCCACTGAAAGGAGCTGTCTTGCCTAAGGTAACATCCTCACTGGTAGCAGCTCTCATCCAATGCCAGAGAGGCCTGGTCCCCTGGCCTCAACTTGAGACAATGCTAATGAGTCATCCCAGCTCCACATGGGATCAACTGCAGCCTCTGTCAAAGCTGGATCACAGCTCAGCTTCTCTGTCTGCCCACTTCTACTTTTCTCATTCTTTTTACAGGGGGTGTTCCAGAGAACAGTCTCTGAGAACGGTAATCTCTGTCTCAGATCTGTTTCCTGGGAAACATGCCTCAGATAGCAGATATTGAGAATGGTCCTAGGGAACAAACTCTCAAAAAAGGATTTTGGAACTGGATCACCAGCCTGTTGGCTGGGAATGAAAGCCTCATCACTGGCAGTGGGTGGGGTACTTATAGCCCTTGGTATTCTGTAGTGTTTTTAAAATGATGTAGTGGTTTATTATCATCAATTGTTCTATTAATGATTGAGAGGGGTGTTGATATCTTTACTATAATAGTGGATTTATCTGTTTATCCATTCAATTCTATCATTTTTTCATGTTCTGCTATTAAGTGCATATACATGTGGGCTTGATATAGCTTTTTGAGAATTAACCCTTCTATCATTATAAATATCTCTCTTTAATCCTGGTTGTATATTTTATTCTGAATAAAAATTTTGTTTCTTTGTATATTTTGTTTCACTTCAGCTAGTTTAACAATATGAGTCAGTAAACCTTACTTTTGGTCTCAGCCATATTTGCAATGTTTCTTTTCTCCTTCCTTATTCAGGACCCCATTTAGTTATACCTTCTCTGAGGCTTCTGAAGACAGAATTTATTACCTCTGGCAAGCGTACTGAGCATGGAATCCCCTGAGCAAAGATTGCATGTGTTCTAATTTTATTGAGCATAATTGCATGTATTTGTTTTAATTATGGATTGGCTGCTCTTTGGACATACGTCAGTTGTCCAAAAGAGGTGGAAGGGGGTGGGATCATGTGATATAACATGACTGTCCAGGGACACTCCTTGATTAGGGCCTATGGAGTTGCCACTCCCTTAATGAAAAGTAGAGAACTTATATACCACTGATGACCAAATATAAGGTAAGCCTAAAATACAAGATGATCTTCCTTATATTTATAAGATTTATTCTTGCTTTTGCATATATCTCTGATTCATGTCTTGTTTAATGTTGTCTTGTATGACTAAACCAAAATATACCCATTTTCTGTAGATATCCATATGGAACCCTATTGCTTTTTTTTTTTTTTAACATCTTTATTGGAGTATAATTGCTTTACAATGGAGTGTTAGTTTCTGCTTTATAACAAAGTGAATCAGTTATATATATACATATGTTCCCATATCTCTTCCCTCTTGCATCTCCCTCCCTCCCACCCTCCCTATCCCACCGCTCTTGGTGGTCACAAAGCACCGAGATGATCTCCCTGTGCTATGCGGCTGCTTCCCATTAGCTATCTATTTTACGTTTGGTAGTGTATATATGTCCATGCCACTCTCTCGCTTTGTCACAGCTTACCCTTCCCCCACCTCATATCCTCAAGTCCATGCTCTAGTAGGTCTGTGTCTTTATTCCTATCTTACCCCTAGGTTCTTGATGACCTTTTTTTTTTTTCTTAGATTCCATATATATGTGTTAGCATACGGTATTTGTTTTCCTCTTTCTGACTTACTTCACTCTGTATGACAGACTCTAGGTCCATTCACCTCACTACAAATAACTCAATTTCATTTCTTGTTATGGCTCAGTAATATTCCATTGTATATATGTGCCACATTTTCTTCATCCATTCATCTGTTGATGGACACTTAGGTTGCTTCCATGTCCTGGCTATTGTAAATAGAGCTGCAGTGAACATTTTGGTACATGACTCTTTTTGAATTATGGTTTGCTCAGGGTATATGCCCAGTAGTGGTATTGCTGTGTTGTATGGTAGCTCTATTTGTAGTTTTTCAAGGAACCTCCATACTGTTCTCCATAGTGGCTGTATCAATTTACATTCCCACCAAGAGTGCAAGAGTGTTCCCCTTTCTCCACACCCTCTCCAGCATTTATTGTTTCTAGATATTTTGATGATGGCCATTCTGACCGGTGTGAGATGATATCTCATTGTAGTTTTGATTTGCATTTCTCTAATGATTGAGCATTCTTTCATGTGTTTGTTGGCAATCTGTATATCTTCTTTGGAGAAATGTCTATTTAGGTCTTCTGCCCATTTTTGGATTGGGTTGTTTGTTTTTTGAATTGAGCTGCATGAGCTGCTTGTAAATTTTGGAGATTAATCCTATGACAGTTATTTCATTTGCAAATATTATCTCCCATTCTGAGGGTTGTCTTTTGGTCTTGTTTATGGTTTCCTTTGCTGTGCAAAGGCTTTTAAGTTTCATTAGGTCCCATTTGTTTATTTTTGTTTTTCTTTCCATTTCTCTAGGAGGTGGGTCAAAAAGGATCTTGCTGTGATTTATGTCATAGACTGTTCTGCCTATGTTTTCCTCTAAGAGTTTAATAGTTTCTGGCCTTACAATTAGGTCTTTAATCCATTTTGAGTTTATTTTTGTGTATGGTGTTAGGGAGTGTTCTTTTTTCATACTTTTACATGTAGCTGTCCAGTTTTCCCAACACCAATTATTGAAGAGGCTGTCTTTTCTCCACTGTATATCTTGCCTCCTTTATCAAAGGTAAGGTGACCATATGTGCGTGGGTTTATCTCTGGGCTTACTATCCTGTTCCATTGATCTATCTTTCTGTTTTTGTGCCAGTACCATACTGTCTTGATTACTGAAGCTTTGTAGTATAGTCTGAAGTCAGGGAGCATGATTCCTCCAGCTCCATTTTTCGTTCTCAAGATTGCTTTGGCTATTCGGGGTCTTTTGTGTTTCCATACAAATTGTGAAATTTTTTGTTCTAGTTCTGTGAAAAAATGCCAGTGGTAATTTGATAGGGATTGCATTGAATCTGTAGATTGCTTTGGGTAGTAGAGTCATTTTCACAATGTTGATTCTTCCAATCCAAGAACATGGTATAACTCTCCATCTATTTGTATCATCTTTAATTTCCTTCATCAGTGTCTTATAATGTTCTGCATACAGTTCTTTTGTCTCCTTAGGTAGGTTTATTCCTAGATATTTTATTCTTTTTGTTGCAATGGTAAATGGGAGTGTTTTCTTGCTTTCATTTTCAGATTTTTCATCATTAGTGTATAGGAATACCAGAGATTTCTGTGCATTAATTTTGTATCCTGCTACCTTACCAAATTCATTGATTAGCTCTAGTAGTTTTCGGATAGCATCTTAAGGATTCTCTCTATATAGGATCATGTCATCTGCAAACACTGACAGCTTTGCTTCTTCTTTTCCGATTTGGATTCCTTTTATTTCTTTTTCTTCTCTGATTGCTGTGGCTAAAACTTCCAAAACCATGTTGAATAAGAGTGGTGAGAGTGGGCAACCTTGTCTTGTTCCTCATCTTAGTGGAAATGGTTTCAGTGTTTTCACCATTGAGGATGATGTTGGCTGTGGGTTTGTCATATATAGCCTTTATTATATTGAGGAATATTCCCTCTATGCCTACTTTCTGCAGGATTTTTATCATAAATGGGTGTTCAATTTTGTCAAAAGCTTTCTCTGCATCTATTGAGATGATCATATGGTTTTTCTCCTTCAATTTGTTAATATGGTGTATCACGTTGATTGATTTGTGTATATTGAAGAATCCTTGAATTCCTGGAGTAAACCCCACTGGATCATGGTGTATGATCCTTTTAATGTGCTGTTAGATTCTGTTTGCTAGTATTTTGTTGAAGATCTTTGCATCTATGTTCATCAGTGATATTGGCCTGTAGTTTTCTTTGTTTGTGACATGTTTGTCTAGTTTTGGTATCAGGGTGATGGTGGCCTCGTAGAATGAGTTTGGGAGTGTACCTCCCTCTGCTATATTTTGGAAGAGTTTGAGAAGGAAAGGTGTTAGCTCTTCTCTAAATGTTTGATAGAATTCGCCTGTGAAGCCATCTGGTCCTGGGCTTTTGTTTGTTGGAAGATTTTTTTTTTCTTTTGCAGTACACAGGCCTCTCACCATTGTGGCCTCTCCCGCTGTGGAGCACAGGCTCCAGACGCGCAGGCCCAGCAGCCATGGCCCACTTCTCATGGGCCCAGCCACTCCGCAACACGTGGGGTCTTCCCAGACCAGGGCACGAACCCATGTCCCCTGCATCAGCAGGCAGACTCTCAACCACTGCGCCACCAGGGAAGCCCTGTTCGAAGATTTTTAATCACAGTTTCAATTTCAGTGCTTGTGATTGGTCTGTTCATATTTTCTATTTCTTCCTGATTCAGTCTTGGCAGGTTGTACATTTCTAAGAATTTGTCCATTTCTTCCAGGTTGTCCATTTTATTGGCATGGAGTTTCTTGCAGTAACCTCTAATGATCCTTTGTATTTCTGCAGTGTCAGTTGTTACTTCTCCTTTTTCATTTCTAATTCTGTTGATTTGAGTCCTCTCCCTTTTTTTCTTGATGAATTTGACTAATAATTTATCAATTTTGTTTAACTTCACAAATAACCAGCTTTTACTTTTATTGATCTTTGCTATTGTTTCCTTCATTTCTTTTTCATTTATTTCTGATCTGATCTTTATGATTTCTTTCCTTCTGCTAACTTTGGGGGATTTTTGTTCTTTCTCTAATTGCTTTAGGTGCAAGGTTAGGTTGTTTATTCGAGATGTTTCCTGTTTCTTGAGGTAGGATTGTATTGCTATAAACTTCCCTCTTAGAACTACTTTTGCTGCATCCCATAGGTTTTGGGTCATTGTGTCTCCATTGTCATTTGTTTCTAGGTATTTTTTGATTTCCTTTTGATTTCTTCAGTGATCACTTCGTTATTAAGTAGTGTATTGTTTAGCCTCCATGTGTTTGTATTTTTTACATATCTTTTCCTGTAATTGTTATCTAGTCTCATAGCGTTTTGGTCAGAAAAGATACGTGATACAATTTCAATTTTCTTAAATTTACCAAGGCTTGATTTGTGACCCAAGATATGATCTATGCTGGAGAATGTTCCATGAGCACTTGAGAAAAATGTGTATTCTGTTGTTTTTGGATGGAATGTCCTATAAATATCAATTAAGTCCATCTTGTTTAATGTATCATTTAAAGCTTGTGTTTCCTTATTTATTTTCATTTTGGGTTATCTGTCCACTGGTGAAAGTGGGGTTTTAAATTCCGCTACTCTGATTGTGTTACTGTCGAATTCCCCTTTTATGTCTGTTAGTATTTGCCTTATGTACTAAGGTGCTCTTATGTTGGGTGCATAAATATTTACAATTGTTACATCTTCTTTTTGGATCGAGCCCTTGATCATTATGTAATGTCCTTCTTTGTCTCTTGTAATAGTCTTTATTTTAAAGTCTATTTTGTCTGATATGAGAATTGCTGCTCCAGCTTTCTTTTGGTTTCCGTTTGCATGGAATATCTTTTTCCATCCCCTCACTTTCAGTCTGTATGTGTCTCTAGGTCTGAAGTGGGTCTCTTGTAGACAGCATATATATGGGTCTTGTTTCTGTATCCATTCAGCCAGTCTGTGTTTTGGTGGGAGCATTTAATCCATTTACATTTAAGGTAATTATCAATATGTATGTTCCTATTTCCATTTTCTTAATTGTTTTGGGTTTGTTATTGTTGGTCTTTTCCTTCTCTTGTGTTTCTTCCCTAGAGAAGTTCCTTTAGCATTTGTTGTAAAGTTGGTTTGGTGGTGCTGAACTCTCTCAGCTTGTCTGTAAAGGTTTTAATTTCTCCATCAAATCTGAATGAGATCCTAGCTGGGTAGAGTAATCTTGGTTGTAGGTTTTTCTCCTTCATCACTTTAAATATGTCCTGCCAGTCCCTTCTGGCTTGCAGAGTTTCTGCTGAAAGATAAGCTGTTAACCTTATGGGGATTCCCATGTGTGTTATTTGTTGTTTTTCCCTTGTTGCTTTTAATATGTTTTCTTTGTATTTAATTTTTGATACTTTGATTAATATGTGTCTTGGCATGTTTCTCCTTGGATTTATCCTGTATGGGACACTCTGTGCTTCCTGGACTTGGTTAACTATTTCATTTCCCATATTAGGGAAGTTTCAACTATAATCTCTTCAAATATTTTCTCAGTCCCTTTCTTTTTCTCTTCTTCTTCTGGGACCCCTATAATTCGAATGTTGGTGTGTTTAATGTTGTCCCAGAGGTTTCTGAGACTGTCCTCAGTTCTTTTCATTCTTTTTTCTTTATTCTGCTCTGCAGTAGTTATTTCCACTATTTTATCTTCCAGGTCACTTACCTGTTATTCTGCTATTGATCCCATCTAGAGAATTTTTCATTTCATTTATTGTGTTATTCATCATTGCTTGTTTCCTCTTTAGTTCTTCTAGGTCCTTGTTAAATGTTTCTTGCATTTTCTCTATTCTATTTCCAAGATTTTGGATCATCTTTACTATCATTATTCTGAATTCTTTTTCAGGTAGACTGCCTATTTCCTCTTCATTTGTTAGGTCTGGTTGGTTTTTACCTTGCTCCTTCCTCTGCTGTGTGTTTTTCTGTCTTTTCATTTTGCTTATCTTACTGTGTTTGGGGTCTCCTTTTCACAGGCTGCAGGTTCATAGTTCCTGTTGTTTTTGTTGTCTGTCCCCAGTGGCTAAGTTTGGTTCAGTGGGTTGTGTAGGTTTCCTGGTGGAAGGGACTAGTGCCTGTGTTCTGGTGGATGAGGCTGGATCTTGTGTTTCTGGTGGGCAGGTCCACATCTGGTGGTGTGTTTTGGTGTGTCTGTGGCCTTATTATGATTTTAGGCAGCCTCCCTGTTAATGGATGGGGCTGTGTTCCTGTCTTGCTAGTTGTTTGGGATAGGGTGTGCAGCACTGTAGCTTGCTGGTCATTGAGTGAAGCTGGGTGTTGGTGTTGAGATGGAGATCTCTGGGAGATTTTCGCCGTTTGATATTACGTTGAGCTGGGAGGTCTCTTGTGGACCATTGTCCTGAAGTTGGCTCTCCCATCTCAATGGCACAGCCCTGACACCTGGTTGGAGCACCAAGAGACTGTCCTCCACACGGCTGCCAGTGTTGGAGGGTCTCCTCCAGAGGCAGAGGGTGGCTGTGGCTCACTGTGAGGACAAGGACACTGCAGCAGAAGTTCTGGGAAGTACACCTTGGCATGAGCCCTCCCAGAGTCCACCATTAGCCCCAACAAAGACCTGGGTAGGCTCCAGTGTTGGGTTGCCTCAGGCCAAACAACCAACAGGGCCTTATTGCTTTTTAAAATGATATTTAAAATGCTTATTTATGCCGTCATAAAACAGATAAAATTGTGAGGTCATACTTCTAAGAAAATTACTAAATCCATAAACTTCTCTCTCTCTCTCTTCCCCTCCCTCCCTCCCTCTCACCATTTCGTCTCAACTTTATTGGGGTATTATATATATTTATTGTATATAAATATATATGAATTAATATTCTATTTATAAATATTTATAACTTTATATTAATATACAATATATTTATAAATAAATATACTATATAATAATTATATAACATTATATATGTGTAATTTACTTATCTATTATTGGTAATATATTATTAATATAATATATTATTAGATAATATAATATATTATTATATATTATATTATTATATTATATATTAGGGTAAAATATACATTACATATAGGGATAAAATATATACCCATTTATAATATAATTTATATACATTATATTATATATTGGGATATAACATTATATAAGGATATAATATATAATGTATATTTATTATATGTAATAAAATGCACCCATTTTAAGCATGCAGTTTAATGAGTTTAGCAATGTCAAATATGGTTACCTTCAGTAACGACAAACAAGATCAAAATAAAGAACATTACCATAACCCAAAATTTCCCTCCTTCCTTTTTCTAGTCAGTTTCCTCCATCCTCAGTCCCGGGTGACCACTTTCTTATTTCTATTACCATAGATTGGCTTTGCCTGTTCTAGAATTTCACATAAATGAAATCATACAGAAGGTACTCTTTTATGTGTGAGCTTACTTTGCTCAGCACAAAGATGCAAATACAGTGCAATTGGAAGGGGATAATCTTTTCAACAAATAGTGCTGGACCAATTGTATATCCATATGAAGAAAAATAAACCTCAATTCTCACCTCACAGCATACTCAAGACAATTTAAATTTAATCATAGAGCTAAGCATAGTAAAGCTATAAAACTTCTAGAGGAAGACACAGATAATCTTTGCAACTCAGATGAAGGCAAAGTTTCCTAGTTAGGGCATTATAAGGACAAATAAAATTACAAATCATAAAATTGGACTTCATCAAAATTCAAAACCTCTAAAATGTCTGCTTTTCATAAGAAACTGTTATAAAATGAAAAGGAAAGCCACAGACTGGGGGAAAATATTCACAATATGTATATCTGACAAAGATTTGTGTATAGAATACACAACGAATTCTTTTAACTCAACAAGACAAAAATTTTAATAAAAATGGGTGAGAGACTTGAACAGACCCTTCACGAAAGAAGGTACATGATGGCCAGCAAAAACATGAAAATATGCTGTATATCTTGAGCCGCTAGAAAACCAAAAATTGAAACCATAATGATATCAGTTTATATCCAACTGAATGGGTAAAATTTAAAAGACTAAAAAAAAGATTGACAATACATGTATGAACAAAAATGTGGAGCGAATGTTCCAATATTGCTGGTGGTGAGTGCAACTACTCTGGAAAACACTTTGATGATTTCTTATAAAGATAAGCATATACTTAGCATCTACCCAGATATTTAATTCCATTTTATCTCTACTGTTTTCTTATTAGCTACGCTTTTTTTTTTTTTTAGTGGTTGCTCTAAGGTTTACAACACACATCCTTTATTTATCATAATCTACCTCAAGATACCACTTTGCAATTAATGTCTGAATCTTACAATAGTTAGAATTGTAAGAGGAATTTCTATAGTCCCCTCCCATCCTTTGTGCTATAGTCACCAAAGATTTTACTTCTGTATGCTATAGACCCCACAGTACATTGTTATTGGTTTTGTTTTAAATAGTCAATTATCTTTGGAAGAAATAAAAAGATGAGAAAAAAGTTCTTGTATATTTATGCACATATATACCATTTTCAGTGTTTTCATTACATATGTAAATCCAAATTTTTACCTTGTGTCTTTTATTTTTTTGATTCCATATATAAGTGAGATCACACAGTCTTTGTCTTTCTCTGTCTGACATATTTCACTTAACATAAATCCCTGAAGGCCCATCTATATTGCTGCAAATGGCATGATTTTCTCACATTTTTATGGCTGAATAATAGTCCATCATATATACTATGTACTACAAGTTTTTTACCCATTCATCTGTCAGTGGACACTTAGGTTTGTTTCTATATCTTCAGTGGACACTTAGGTTTGTTTCTATGCCTTGGCTATTGTAAATACTGCTTAATATGGGGGTGTAGATGTTTTTCTAGTTAAT
The DNA here is from genome assembly GCF_039906515.1 of Pseudorca crassidens. NCBI lineage: Eukaryota > Metazoa > Chordata > Mammalia > Artiodactyla > Delphinidae > Pseudorca > Pseudorca crassidens. Next base: position 106,355,640 of record NC_090297.1, on the reverse strand, counting down.
GTTTTAGTTTCCTTTTGATATATTCCCTAGAAGTGAAATTGCTAAATCTATTTTTAATTTTTTGAGGGTCCTCCATACAGTTTTCCATAGTGGCTGTACCAGTTTACAATCTCACCAACAGCGCACAAGGGTTCCCTTTTCTCCACATCCTCACCATTTGTTATCTTGTCTTTTTGGTGACGGCCATTCAGACAGGCAGGAGATGATATCTCATTGTGGTTTTGATTTGCATTTCCCTAATGACTAGTGAGGTTGAGCGTATTTTCATGTACTCATTGGCCATTCATATATCATCTTTGGAAAAATGTCTGTTCAGGTTGTTTGCCCATTTTTAATTAGATTATGTGTGTGTGTGTGTTTGTGTGTGTGTTTTGCTACTGATTCATTAAGTTCCTTATATATTTTGGATATTAACCATTTATCGGATATGGTTTGCAAATATTTTTTCCTATTCCATAGTCTTTTCACTTTGTTGATTATTTCTTTTATTGTATGTAGTCTTACTTGTTTATTTTTGATTTGATTGCTTGTGTTTTAGGTGTCATAACCAAAAAGTCATTGCCAAGACCTATGTCAAGGAGATTTTTTCCTATGTTTTCTTCTAAGAGTTTCATGGGTTCAGCTCTTACATTTAAGTCTTTAATCCATTTTGAGTTAATTTTTTGAGAGTGATATAAAATAGGAGTCTAATTTCATTCTTTAATATGTGAATATCCAATTTCCCAGCACCATTTATTGAAGACACTGTCTTTTCTCTATTGAGTATTCTCAGCTCCTTGTCAAATATTAGTTGACCATATATGCTTGCGTTTATTTCTCTATGTGTTTGGGTTTATTTCTGGGCTCTTGATTCTCTTCCATTGATCTATTTGTTTTTATGTCAGTACCATACTCTTTTGATTACTATAGCTTCATAGTATATCTTGAAATCAGGAAGTGTGATGCCTCTTTCTTTGTTCTTTCTCAGGATTGCTTTGGGTATTCAGAGTCTTTTGTCATTCCATATAAATTTCAGGATTATTTTTACTTCTCTAAAGAAATGCCATTGGAATCTTGATAGGGATGCATTGTACCTAAAAATGGGTTTTGGTAGTATTAACATTTTAACAATATTCCTCTAATTCATGAACAGGGGATAACTTTCCATTTATTCATGTCTTCAGTTTCTTTCATCAATGTCTTGTAGTTTTCAGAATAGAGATCTTTTAACTCTTTGGTTAAGTTTATTCCTAACGATTTTGTGTTTTTATGCTGTTGTAAATGGGATTGTTTTTTAAATTTAGTTTTCAGATAATTTATTGTTACTATATAAATTATAGAAACACCACTGATTTTTGTATGTTAATTTTGTATCCAGAAACTTTACTGAATTTGTTGATTAGATCTAGCAGGCTTTGTGTATGTGTGTGTGGAGTCTTTAGGATTTTCTAAATATAAAATCATGTCAACTGCAAATAAAAACAATTTTACTTCTTCCTTTCCAATTCTGATACCTTTTATTTCTCTTTCTTGCCTGATTGCTCTAGTAAATATTTCCAGTATTATGTTGATTAGGAGCTGTGAGCGTGGGCACCCTTGTTTTCTTCTTGATCTTAGAGGAAAAGCTTTCAAACTTTCACCACTGAGTATGATGTTAGGTGTGGACTTATATGAACTTTATTTTGTTGAGATACATTCCATCTATACCTAATTTATTGAAAGTTTTTATCAGGAACAAATGTTGAATTTTGTCAAATGCTTTTTCTACATCTATTGCGATGATAATATAATTTTTTCTTTAATTCTGTTAATATGATGTCTCACATTGATTGATTTGCATATGTTGAACCATCCTTGCATCCTAGGCATGAATCCCATTTAATGTGCTGCTGAATTCAGTTTGTTAGTATTTTATAGAGAGTTTTTGCATTTGTATTTGTCAGGGATATTGATCTGTAGTTTTCTTTTCTGTGGGTGTCCTTTTCTGGCTTTGGTATCAAGGTAATGCTGACCTTATAGAATGAGTTTAAGAGTATTCCCTCCTCCTCAATTTTTTTGGAAGAGTTTGAGAAGAATTGGTGTTAATTCTTCTTTAAATGTTTGGTAAAATATACCAGTAAAGCAATCTGGTCCTGGACTTTTCTTCATTGGAAGATTTGTTCATTACTGATTCAATATCCTTATTAGTATTGATAGTTGGTCTATTCAGGCTTTCTAGTTCTTTCAGATTCAGTCTTGGTAGTTTGTACATTTCTAAGAATATTTCATTTTTCTATGTTATCCACATGTTAGTGTATAGTTGTTCCTAGTAGCTTCTTACAATCCTTTGTATTTCTGTGGTATCAGTTGTAATGTCTCCTTTTTCATTTATAATTGTGTTGATTTGGATCCTCTCTGTTTTTTTTTTTTTGACCTGTCAGTTTATAAATGATGTTTTAACAATAAATACAAAAGCAGGTTTTTTCCAAAAAGAAACAAAAATATTTTGAAAACAAATGTTTGGAAATAATCATTTAATTTTATTTTTGAAATAGATATAAATATATCTCCACACACTTAGAAAACTTGGGAATAGATTTTTAAATTTTCTTTTAAAGTTATCCACTTTTTATTTATATTTTTGAGTTCTTGATTTCTTTTTTTTATTTAAACAGAAAGTCACAAAAATTATAATCATCCTCATCAGTTCACTCAGTCCAATGTAATTAATTTTTTTTCGTCTTGATCTTTTGTTAGCACTTTTATGAATTCATCAGTTTTCCATTAGAGTTCTGAAAATGCTTATTCATTCACTTCAGCAGTACAGTCAGTTACTAGAAATGTGTACTTGTCAGAGTCTTTTCCATGAATTCCTTGAAGATGAAACCCTTTTATAGGAACATTTTTGCAAAAGCATCAGAGTACACCCAGAACTGTCTGTAAATGACAAAAGACTTGAAAATGACCACGGTTAAAGATTTGATGAAAGTTTATAATAATGCAATTGACAAGGAAATTTAGTTATTTCTGAGATATACATTTTAAAGTAATAACTAGAATTATGACTTATAACATTATACAGAACATATAAGATTTTTATGAATTTCATATAATGTCTGAAAAATTTATATTAACATATTTCCATACAAATAACCCAAAGAAAGTTTAGTATTAGTTTTGGTTTTTTTTAATTATTTAATTTAATTTAATTTATTTTTTTATACAGGATCTTATTAGTCATCAATTTTATACACATCAGTGTATACATGTCAATCCCAATCACCCAATTCAGCACACCACCATCCCCACCCCATCGCGGTTTTCCCCGCTTGGTGTCCATATGTTTGTTCTCTACATCTGTGTCTCAATTTCTGCCCTGGAAACTGGTTCATCTGTACTATTTTTCTAGGTTGCACATATATGCATTAATATACGATATTTGTTTTTCCCTTTCTGACTTACTTCACGCTGTATGACAGTCTCTAGATCCATCCATGTCTCAACAAATGACTCAGTTTCGTTCCTTTATATGGCTGAGTAAAATTCCATTGTATATATGTACCACATCTTCTTTAGCCATTTGTCTGTTGATGGGCATTTAGGTTGCTTCCATGACCTGGCTATTGTAAATAGTGCTGCAATGAACATTGGGGTGCATGTGTCTTTTTGAATTATGGTTTTCTCTGGGTATGTGCCCAGTAGTGGGATTGCTGGATCATATGGTAATTCTATTTTTAGTTTTTTAAGGAACCTCCATACTGTTCTCCATAGTGGCTGTATCACTTTACATTCCCACCAATAGTGCAAGAGGGTTCCCTTTTCTCCACACCCTCTCCAGCATTTGTTGTTTGTAGATTTTCTGATGATGCCCATTCTAACTGGTATGAGGTGATACCTTATTGTAGTTTTGATTTGCATTTCTCTAATAATTAATGATGTTGAGCAGCTTTTCATGTGCTTCTTGGCCATCTGTATGCTTCTTTGGAGAAATATATATTTAGGTCTTCTGCCATTTTTGGATTGGGTTGTTTGTTTCTTTAATATTGAGCTGCACGAGCTGTTTATATATTTTGGAGATTAATTCTTTGTCTGTTGCTTCATTTGCAAATATTTTCTCCCATTCTGAGGGATGTCTTTTTGTCTTGCTTATGGTTTCCTTTGCTGTGCAAAAGCTTTGAAGTTTCATTAGGTCCCATTTGTTTATTTTTGTTTTTATTTCCATTACTCTAGGAGGTGGATCAAAAAAGATCTTGCTGTGATTTATGTCAAAGAGTGTTCTTCCTGTGTTTTCCTCTAAGAGTTTTATAGTGTTCAGTATTACATTTAGGTCTTGAATCCATTTTGAGTTTATTTTTGGATATGGTGTTAGGAAGTGTTCTAATTTCATACTTTTACATGTAGCTGCCCAGTTTTCCCAGCACCACTTATTGAAGAGATTTTCTTTTCTCCATTGTATATCCTTGCCTCATTTGTCAGAGATTAGTTGACTATAGGTGCATGGGTTTATCTCTGGGCTTTCTATCTTGTTCCATTGATCTATGTTTCTGTTTTTGTGCCAGTACCATACTGTCTTGATTACTGTAGCTTTGTAGTATAGTCTGAAGTCAGGGAGTCTGATTCCTCTAGCTCCGTTTTTTTCCCTCAGGACCGCTTTGGCTATTCAGGGTCTTTTGTGTCTCCATGCAAATTTTAAGATTTTTTGTTCTAGTTCTGTAAAAAGTGACATTGGTAATTTAATAGGGATTGCATTGAATCTGTAGATTGCTTTGGGTAGTAGAGTCATTTTCACAATATTGATTCTTCTGATCCAATAACATGGTATATCTCTCCATCTGTTGGTATCATCTTTAATTTTTTTCATCAGTGTTATAATTTTCTGCATACGGGTCTTTTGTCACCCTAGGTAGGTTTATTCCTAGGTATTTTATTAATTTTGTTGCAATGGTAAATGGGAGTGTTTCCTTAGTTTCTCTTTCAGAGTTTTCCTCATTAGTGTATAGGAATGCAAGAGATTTCTGTGCATTAATTTCGTATCCTGCAACTTTACCAAATTCATTGATTAACTCTAGTAGTTTTCTAGTGGCATTGTTAGGATTCTCTATGTATAGTATCATGTCATCTGCAAACAGTGTCAGTTTTACTTCTTCTTTTCCAATTCGTAATCCTTTTATTTCTTTTTCTTCTCTGATTGCCATGGCTAGGACTTCCAAAACTATGTTGAATAATTGTGGTGAGAATGGACATCCTTGTCTTGTTCCTGATCTTAGAGGAAATGCTTTCATTTTTTTACCATTGAGAATGAAATTTGCTGTGGGTTTGTCATATATGGCCTTTATTATGTTGAGGTAGTTTCCCTCTATGCCCACTTTCTGGAGAGTTTTTACCATAAATGGGTGTTGAATTTTGTCAAAAGATTTTTCTGCCTCTATTGAGATGATCATATGGTTTTTATTCTTCAATTTGTTAATATGGTATATCACATTGATTGATTTGTGTATATTGAAGAATCCTTTCATCCCTGGGATAAATCCCACTTGATCATGGTGTATCATCCTTTTAATGTGTTGTTGGATTCTGTTTGCTAGTATTTTGTTGACGATTTTTGCGTCTATGTTCATCAGTGATATTGGTCTGTAATTTTCTTTTTTTGTGATATGTTTGTTTCATTTTGGTATCAGGGTGATGGTGGCCCTCGTAAAACAAGTTTGGGAGTGTTCCTCCCTCCACAATTTTTTGGAAGCGTTTGAGAAGGATAGGTATTAGCTCTTCTCTAAATGTTTGATAGGATTCACCTGTGAAGCCATCTGGTCCTGGACTTTTGTTTGTTGGAAGCCTTTATTTATTTTTTTTTTTGCGGTACGCGTGCCTCTCACTGTTGTGGCCTCTCCCGTTGTGGAGCACAGGCTCTGGATGTGCAGGTTTAGCGGCCATGGCTCACAGGCCCAGCCACTCCATGGCATGTGGGATCTTCAATGACAGGGGCACGAACCCGTGTTCCCTGGGCAGGCAGACTCTCAACCACTGCACCACCAGGGAAGCCCTGTTGGAAGATTTTAAATCACAGTTTCAATTTCCCTACTTGTGATTGGTCTGTTCATATTTTCTATTTCTTCTTGGTTCAGTCTTGGAAGGTTATACCTTTCTAAGAATTTGTCCATTTCTTCCAGGTTGTCCATTTTATTGGCACAGAGTTGCTAGTAATAGTCTCTTAGGATGCTTTCTATTTCTGTGGTGTCTGTTGTAACTTCTCCATTTTCATTTTTAATTTTATTGATTTGAGTCCTCTCCCTCTTTTTCTTGATGAGTCTGGCTAAAGGTTTATCAATTTTGTTTAACTTCTCAAAGACCCAGTTTTTAATTTTATTGATCTTTGCTATTGTTTCTTTGTTTCTATTTCATTTATTTATGCTCTGATCTTTATGATTTCTTTCCTTCTGCTAACTTTGGATTTTGTTTGTTCTTCTTTCTCTAGTTCCTTTAGGTGTACAGTTAGATTGTTTATTTGAGATTTTTCTTGTTTCTTGAGGTATGCTTGTATAGCTATAAAATTCCCTCTTAGAACTGCTTTTGCTGCATCCCATAGGTTTTGGATCATCATGTTTTCTTTGTCATTTGTCTCTAGGTATTTTTTGATTTCCTCTTTGATTTCTTCAGTGATCTCTTGGTTATTTAGTAATGTATTGTTTAGCCTCCATGTGTTTTTGTTTTTTACGGTATTTTCCCTGTAATTCATTTCTAATCTCATAGCATTGTGATCAGAAAAGATGCTTGATATGATTTCAATTTTTTTAAATTTACTGAGGTTTCATTTGTGACCCAAGATGTGATCTATCCTGGAGAATGTTCCATGTGCACTTGAGAAGAAAATGTAATCTTCTATTTTTGGATGGAATGTCCTATAAATAGCAACTAAATCTATCTGGTCTATTGTTTCATTTAAAGCTTGTGTTTCCTTATTTATTTTCATTTTGGATGATCTGTCCATTGGTGTAAGTGAGGTGTTAAAGTCCCCCACTATTACTGTGTTACTGTTGATTTCCTCTTTTAGAGCTGTTAGCAATTGCCTTATGTATCGTGGTGTTCCTATGTTGGGTGTATATATATTTATAATTGTTATATCATCTTCTTGGATTGATCCCTTGATATTATGTAGTGTCCTTCCTTGTCTCTTGTAACATTCTTTATTTTAAAGTCTATTTTATCTGATATGAGTATAGCTACTCCAGCTTTCTTTTGATTTCCATTTGCATGGAATATCTTTTTCCATCCCCTAACTTTCAGTCTGAATGTGTCCCTAGGTCTGAAGTGGGTCTCTTGTAGACAGCATATATATGGGTCTTGTTTTTGTATCCATTCAGAAAGCCTGTGTCTTTTGGTTGGAGCATTTAACCCATTCACGTTTAAACTAATTATTAATATGTATGTTCCTATGACCATTTTCTTAATTGTTTTGGCTCTGTTTTTGTAGGTCCTTTTCTTCTCTTGTGTTTCCCACTTAGAGAATTTCCTTTAGCATTTGTTGTAGAGCTGCTTTGGTGGTGCTGAAGTCTCTTAACTTTTGCTTGTCTGTAAAGCTTTTGATTTCTCCATTGAATCTGAATGAGATCCTTGCCAGGTAGAGTAATCTTGGTTGTAAGTTCTTCCCTTTCATCACTATAAGTATATCATGCCACTCCCTTCTGGCTTGTAGAGTTTCTGCTGAGAAATCAGCTCTTAAGCTTGTGGGAGTTCCCTTGTATGTTATTTGTCATTTTTCCCTTGCTGCTTTCAATAATTTTTCTTTGTCTTTAACTTTTGCCAATTTGATTACTATGTGTCTTGGCATGTTTCTCCTGTAGGGCACTTGCTGTGCTTCCTGGACTTGGGTGGCTATTTCCTTTCCCATGTTAGGGAAGTTTTCGACTATAATCTCTTGAAATATTTTATCGGTTCCTTTCTCTCTCTCTTCTCCTTCTGGGACCCCTATAATGCGAATGTTGTTGTGTTTAATGTTGTCCCAGAAGTCTCTTCGGCTGTCTTCATTTCTTTTCACTCTTTTTCTTTATTCTGTTCCACAGCAGTGAATTCCACCATTCTGTCTTCCAGGTCACTTATCCGTTCTTCTGCCTTAATTATGCTGCTATTGATTCCTTCTAGTGTAGTTTTCATTTCGGTTATTGTATTGTTCATCTCTGTTTGTTTGTTGTTTATTTCTTCTAGGTCTTTGTTAAAACTTTCTTGCATCTTCTCGATCTTTGCCTCCATTCTTTTCCGAGGTCCTTGATCATCTTCACTATCATTATTCTGAATTCTTTTTCTGGAAGGTTGCCTATCTCCACTTCATTTAGTTGTTTTTCTGGGGTTTTATCTTGTTCCTTCATCTGGTACATAGCCCTCTGCCTTTTCATCTTGTTTATCTTTCTGTGAATGTGGTTTTTGTTCCACAGGCTGCAGGACTGTAGTTCTTCTTGCTCCTGCTGTCTGTCCTCTGGTGGATGAGGCTATCTAAGAGGCTTGTGTAAGTTTCCTGATGGGAGTGACTGGTGGTGGGTAGAGCTGACTGTTGCTCTGGTGGGCAGTGCTCAGTAAAAGTTTAATATGCTTCACTGCTGATGGGTGGGGCTGTGTTCCCTCCCTGTTGGTTGTTGAGCCTGAGACAACCCAACACTGGAGCCTACCTGAGCTCTTTCATGGGGCTAATGACAGAGTCTGGGAGGGCTCATGCCAAGGAGTACCTCCCTGAACTTATCTGCCAGTGTCCTTGTCCCCTCAGTGAGCCACAGCCACCCCCTGTCTTTGCAGGAGACCCTCCAACACTAGCATGTAGGTCTGGTTCAGTCTCCCCAGGGGTCACTGCTCCTTCCCCTGGGTCCAGATGCACACACTACTTTGTGTGTGCTCTCCAGGAGTGGGGTCTCTGTTTCCCCCATTCCTGTCGAAGTCCTGCAATCAAATCCCACTAGCCTTCAAAATCTGATTCTCTAGGAATTCCTCCTCCCATTGCCAGACCCCCAGGTTGGGAAGCCTGACGTGGGGCTCAGAACCTTCACTCTAGTGGGTGGACTTCTGTGGTCTAAGTGTTCTCCAGTCTGTGAGTCACCCACCCAGCAGTTATGGGATCTGATTTTACTGTGATTGTGTCCTTCCTTCCATGTCACTTGGCTTCTCCTTTGTCTCTGGATGTGAGGTCAGTTTTTTGGTGAGTTCCAGTGTCTTCCTGTTGATGATTGTCCAGCAGCTAGTTGTGATTCTGGTGTTCTAGCAAGAGGGAGTGATAGCACGTCCTTCTACTCTGCCATCTTATTTCCTCTCTTTCCTTCTTTCTTTCTTTCTTTCTTTCTTTCTTTCTTTCTTTCTTTCTTTCTCTCTCTCTCTCTCTTTCTTTCTTTCTTTCTTTCTCTCCCTCTCTTTCTTTCATCTCTTTTATTTCATCTCTGATCTTTATTTCCTTCCTTCTGCTCTCTTTGCGCTTTCTTTCTTCTACTTTCCTAATTCCTTTTAGGTGATTTCTAACATTCTTTAGATGCTAGGTTAGGTTGTTTATTTGAGATTTTTCTTGTTTCTTGAGGTAGGCCTGTATCACTATAAACTTCCCTCTTAGGACTGTTTTTGCTGCATTCTATAGATTTTGGAGTGTCGTGTTTCCACTCTCATTTCTCTCAAATTTTTTTGATTTTCTCTTTGATTTCTTCATTGACCCACCAGTTTTTTTGTATCACGTTTAGTCTCCATATATTTGTGATTTTCCCATTTTTCTTCCTGTACTGATTTCCATTCTGTTTGGAAAAAATGATGGGTATACTTTATATCCTCTTAAATTTTTAAGACTTGGAGAACATTACATGAGCACTTGGAAAGAATGTTATTCTTCTATTTTTGGATAGAATGTCCTGTAGATATCTATTAAGTCCAACAGTCTACTGTGTCATTTAATAGATACTATGCCTTATTGATTTTCTGTCTGTATGATCTGTCCATTGATGTAAGTGGGGTGTTAAAAGTACCTATTATTATTGTATTATTGTCAAATTCTCCCTTTAAGTTTGTTAATATTTGCTTTATATATTTAGTGCACCTGTTTGGGGTGCATATATGTTAATGAGTGTAATTTCCTCTTCTTGCATTGATCCCTTTATCATTATACAATGCACTTCTTTGTCTTTTGTTACTTTGCTTTTTATTATTTATTTATTTCTATTTCAGAAAATTTAATTTTTAGAAATTTAGAGTTTTTAAATTTTTTATTTTACGTTGGAGTGTAGTTGATTAACAATGTTGTGTTAGTTGAGACTTTGTTTTAAAGTCTGTTTTGGCTAATACGAATATTACTACACTTTCTCATCATTTCCATTTGCATGAAATATCTTTTTCCATCCCCTCACCTTTGGTCTGTGTGTGTCTTTACCTCTGAAGTGAGTCTCCTGTAAGCAATATATAGATGGGTCTTATTTTGTTTTTTAATCCAATCAGCCATTCTATGTCTTTTGATTGGAGCATTTAGTCCATTGACATTTAAAGTAGTTATTGATAGGTATGTACTCATTGCTATTTTACTACTTGTTTTCCAATTCTTTTTATACTTTTCTCTGTTCTTTTTGTTTCTTTCCTTGTAGTTTGATAATTTTCTTTAGTAGTATGCTGTGTTCCTTTCTCTCTAGTTTTTGTGTGTCTATTGTAGGTTTTTGATTTGTGGTTATGATGGGGTTCATATATGTTGACCTATAACTATATCTAGTTGTTTTAAACAGGTAGTCCTTTAAGTTCAAATGCATTCTAGAAGATCTACATTTTTACTCCCCTCCCCACATTTGTTTTTTTTTCTTTTTTGGTTTCTTTTTCTGGCTGTGTCAGGTCTTAGCTGCAGCACATGGAATCTTCATTGTAGCATACGGGATCTTTTGTTGTGGCACATGGGCTTCTCTCTAGTTGTGGTGTGTGGGTTTTCTCTTTCTAGTTGTGGTGCATGGGCTCCAGAGAGCATGGGCTCTGTAGTTTGTGGCACAGGGGCTCTCTAGTTGAGTCATGCATGCTCACTAGTTGTGGTGCATGGGCTCAATAGTTGTGGCATGCAGGCTTAGTTGCCCTGCAGCATGTGGGATCTTAGTTCCCTGACCAGGGATCAAACCTGCGTCCCCTGCATTGGAAGGTGGATTCTTTACCACTGGACCACCTGGGCAGTCCCCACATTTGTGTGTTTGATGTTATATTTTAGACTTCATGTTTAACCCTTAACTGATTATTGTAGTAATAGTTGATTTTATGATTTTTTGCCTTTAAACTTCATAGTAGCTTATTTAAGTGGTTGATCCTCAGCCTTTACTGTAACCTTAACTAGTGGGATTTTTCTTTCCTATAGATTCTTACTTCTTTGTATAGCTTTTTTTTCTCTCTTAGGTAAGACCTTTTAAATTTTCTTTTATGGTAGATTTAGTATCAATAAACTTTTTTAGTTTTTGCTTGTCTGAGAAGTTCTTTATCTCTCCTTCTATTCTAAATGATAATCTTGCTAGGTAGAGTGTCCTAGATTACAGGGTTTTCCCTTTCAACACTTTGAATACATGACATCACTCCCTTCTGGCCTTCAAAGTTTTTGTCTAAAAATCAGCTGATAGCCTTATGGATGTTTCCTTTTATACAACTCTTTGTTTTTCTCTTACTGCCTTTAGAACCCTTTCTTTAACTTTTGCCATTTTATTTAAGATGTTTTGGTGTGGATCTGTTTTGGTTCATCTTGTTTGGAACTCTCTGTGCTTCCTGCACGTGGATATTTTCCTCCTTCAGGTTTGTGAATTTTCCAGCCAAAATTTCATCAAATACATTTTCAACCCGTTTCTCTTTCTCTTCTCCTTCTGGGATGTTTATAATGCTCACATTGGCTTGCTTCTTGTTGTTCTATAGGTCCCTTAAACTGTTTTCATTTTTTTAAATTTGTTTTTCTTTTTGCTGTTCTGGTTGAACAATTTCCATTATTCTATCTTTCAGATCAGGTATGCATTCTTCTGTATCACTTAGTCTTCTATTAATTCCTTCTAGTGTGTTTTTCATTTCAATTATTATATTCTTTAGTTCTGACTCGTTCTTTTTTATATTTTCTAGTTCCTTAAAATTCTCACTGTTTTCATCTATTCTTTTCTGTAATTCAGTTAGCATTTTTATTACTAGTGTTTTGAATTCTTTATCTGGTCAATGATTTATTTCTGTTTCATTAGTTGCTTTTCATGAGTTTTCTCTTGCTCTTTCAATTGAACCAAATTCCTCTGTCTTCTTATTTTATGTAACTTTCTCTTTCTCTATGAAATTAGTTGAAACAGTTACCTATTGTGGTCTTAAAATAGTGTCTTTATGTGGGAACATCACTACACAGTCTACATGAGCCCAGTGGCTTTGGTGGGAGAGCTGGATTTGATGTGAACAGGAGTCACGTCTTTCCTCAGGGTGTGCTGGCAGCTATCACCTTTCTAGGAGGTGGGGCTGGAGATGGAGGGGCTAGAAATGGAGCCAGATGTGAGCCAGCACTTCCTCTATGTGCAGTGACCATAACCACCCTATTGCACGTGGGGATGGGTTCCAAGTTGCTGGAGTAGAAGTCCTGAGGGTCGAGTTGAAGCCACAGGGTAGTCAGGGCCCATGTGGGCTCCCAGCATGGGTTGCAGTATGGGCTGTGGCAGTCTATCTGAAGATAGAGATTGGAGCTGCTTCTGATGTGCTGCCTAAGTGTTAGTAATGGCTGCTGCTGCCCTGCTCAGGCACCACTTTGGGTCAGAGCCACCTCTGTTTCTCAAAACCAGTCTCCCAAGTGGGGCTGAAATGTGTGCTCAGCTTAGGCTGGGGCACACACCAGAGCAGTAATGGGAAACCAGCTAGTCGCCTATACAATTTTCAATCCTCTCTCTGCCCTGCTTCAGGACCAAGCAAGCATGTGCATGCTCCTCACAAGCAGAGTCCAGGCTTCCCTGGACTCCCAGCCCTCCTGTTAGTACCACTGGCCCTCCAAGCATCCAGGACCACTCATCTTCCCTGTGTCAACCCCAGGGGTGAGGTGCCCAGTATGTGGCTCACACTACTCCTCAGGGAAGAACTCCACCTGTGCATTCTCCCTTTTCCTCTGAGTCTCCTCCCAGAAGCACAGGTCTCAACCTCATCACTTCCTTTCCCTTTCTACCCAATTCTGTTTGAATTTTCCTTACTGCCTTTGTTGTACAGTGGAAAAACAGTATTTGTGGAAAGAGAGGAGAGAAAGGAGTTCTTGGGAAGATAAATTTTAGGAACTGGTGTATATATCGGAACTGAGGATCTGGATATAGGTTTTCTAAAACTATGTATATTACAAATACTTTGGAAATTTTTTCAGGTGGCTGCATACCTCAGTTTGAAGACCAGTGAGCTAGACACTAATATTGCCAGGGAACACACACTCTCCAACCAGCTTCCACAGGGCACATTTGACCTCCTTTTTTCTCAAACAAGGGATTTAACATGTAGATAATGGGGTTTAACATGGGATTTATAACACAGAAGAGCACAGAGACCAGGATATCCATATCCAGGGAGTAGCCTACTCTGGGTCTGTCGTAGTTGAAGTTGGCCATTCCATAAAAGACCACCACCATAGTGAGGTGGGGTGCACAGGTAGAGAAGGCCTTGCTCCTGCCCTGAGCAGAGGAAATCCGAAGGATGGCAGAGATGATAAGTATGTAGGACACTGCAGTAAACAGGTAGGGGTTCAGGCCAATGGTTGCACTGGCCACATGGAGCACAGACTCACCGACAGAGGTGTCTGAGCAGGAGAGCTTCAGGAGCAATGGGATATCATAGAGAAAGTGGCTGATCTTGTTAGGCCCACACAGAATGAGTGTAGCTGCCAGCACTGTGTATGTCACAGAATTCACCAGCCCACATAGCCAGGACCCAGTTGCCAAACAAACACAGACCTTCACATTCATGAGGACTGGATATTGAAGAGGGTGGCAGATGGCTACATAGCAGTCAGGAGTCATAGTTGCCAATAAAACACCCTCAGTGCCGGCACATGTCACAAGGAAGAAAATCTAGGAATAGCAGCCCTCACAGGAGATGGTCTTCTTCTCCTGGAAGAAGTTCACCAACATGACTGGAATAGTGGTAGATGTGTAGCAGGTGTCCAAGAAACTCAGGTTGCTGAGGAAATAATACATTGGGGTGTGGAGGGCAGGACTGACTCTTGTGGCCATTATTATGAGTGTGTTCCTGAAAAGAGTTGTCAGGTAAATGACAAGGAAGACCAGGAAGAACAAGCCCTGTAGGTTGGGATGGTTGGAAAATCCCAAGAAGATGAATTCGGTGACATCTGTTTGACTGTTCATTTCAAGGGGCGTCACAGCTACAAAACAATGAGAAAAAAGAAGCCATAATGAGAACGTACAAGGAGCACCCCAAATGGGCTTGTAAACTTATAGGGCCATGTAAAATAATGTTGGATATAGACAGTTTGGACTGTGGAAGGAGGTGTGCAGAAGTGTCTTCAGAGAGACCAGAACTTCTCACTCAGCAGATCTAACCAGCTCAGGCCCAGGGACCACCCACAAATTTGCATGGCTACTAGTGTGTGAAAATAAACGCAGACTTGGTTAAAACTAGCAACAAGCCACCAACCCCTTCATTAGTACGAACTCATTTCTCACTACCTTGGTAATATCTACCTCTTATCATTGCCCTTTTTGGTAAGCATATTAACTTTTCTAAGAAATAAGATTTAATTGCAAAAAATAAGGAAAATTAGAAAAATATAAAGAATTTAATCACCTGCAGAATCAGAATCAGTGCTACTTTTCAGTGTACTCCATTGTAGGTTTTTTTCAGTTATGTAAATCTTGAGCTCTGCTTATAGTTTTAAAATATTAGGAGTACAATTTCCCAAATTGGAAAGAAAGAGGTAATACTATCTATTCACAGAAGACATGATCTTATATAGAGAAAATACCAAAGAAGCCACAGAAAGCTACTAGAGCTCATAAACAAATTCAGCAAAATTAAACACACAATAATCATTTGCGTTTCTGTACACTAACAATGAAAAATCCAAACAGGAAGTTAAAAAAATCAATTCCATTTACAATGACATCTAGAAAAATTAAGTATTTATAATGTCTTGCTAAAGAGCTGAAAGACTTTTTACACTGAAAACCACAAAGCATTGCTGAAAGAAATTAAAGGAGACATAAATAAATGGCAAGACATCCCATGTTCATGGTTAAAAAGACTTAACATTGTTAAGATGTCAATATATCCAAAATGATCTACACATTTTGATCAATATCAAAATTCTATAGATCTTTCCCACAGAAATGGAAAAGCCAGTCCTCAAATTCATATGAAATTGTAAAGGACCCTGAATAGTCAATATAATCTTGGCAAAGAACAATAAAGTTGGAGGACTCACACTTCCTGACTTCGAAACTTACTGCAAAGCAACAATATTGTACTAGCATAAGAGAGACATATAGACCAATGGAATAGAATAAACAGCCCAGAAATAAATTCTCACATACATGTTGATTTTCAACAAGGGTACCAAGACTATTCAATGGGAGGAAAAAAAGTCTTTTCAATAAGTGATTCTGGGAAAACTGGATATCCACAAGCAAAAAAAAGAAGTGGTCCCTTACCTTATATAATACACAAAATTAACACAAAATGTATTAAAGACCAAAACTTAAGAGCTAAAACTATAATACTTTTATAAGAAAATATTGAGGAGAAATCTTGATTTCATTATATTTGGCAACAATTTCATAGATATGATACCAAAATTACAGGAAAACAAAAGAAAAATAAATTTTACATCATGAAAATTAAAGTATCATCAAAGGGCACTAACAAGAAGTAAAAGATAATCTATAGAATATGAGAAAATATTTGCAAGTCATATATCTGATAAGGAATTAATATCCAGCATATATAAAGAACTCCTACAACTCAACAACAAAAAATAAATTCAGCAAAGTGGCAAAATACAAAATCAATATACGAAAATATGTTGCATTTCTATGCACTGAACAAACTCTCAGAAAGAGAAATAAAACAATTCTATTTACAATTGTACTAAAAAGAATTAAATACCTAGAAATAAATTTGAAGAGGTGACAGACAGGTACACTGTAAACTATAAGATATTGATGAAAGAAATTGAAAAAGACACAAACAAATGAAAAGATATTCTGTATTTATGAATTGGAAGAATTAATATTGTTAAAATTTGATATTGCCCAAAGCAATCTATAGTTTCAGTGCAATCCCTATCAAAATTCCTATTGGCATTTTTCACCGAAATTGTACAAATAATTATAAAATTCGTATGAAACTACAAAAGACACCAAATAGCCAAAGAAATCTTGAGAAAGAAGAACAAAGCTGGAGGCATCATGCTCCCTGATTTTAAACCATATTACATAGTTAATATAGTAATCAAAACAGTGTAGTATTGGCATTAAAAGAGACACATAGGGGACTTCCCTGGTGGTCCAGTGGTTAAGAATCTGCCTCCCAATGCAGGGGACGTGGGTTTGATCCCTGGTTGGGGAAATAAGATCCCACATGCTGTGGAGCAACTAAGTCCACATGCCGCAACTCCTGAGGCCGTGCACTCTGGAGCCCACGAGACACAACTAGAGAGAAGCCCACACACTGCAATGAAGAGTCTGTGAACCGCAACAGAAGATTTTGCATGTCGCAAAAAAGATCCTGCATGCTGCAAATAAGACCCAATGCAGCCAACTAAATTAATAAATAATAAATAAATATTTTTTAAAAAGAGAGAAACATGTAGATCAATGGAACAGAATAGAGAGCCCAGAAATAACCCACACATATGTGGTCAATTAATTTATGAGAAAGGAGCCAAGCATATACACTGAGGAAAGC
Source organism: Pseudorca crassidens (assembly GCF_039906515.1). Taxonomy (NCBI): domain Eukaryota; kingdom Metazoa; phylum Chordata; class Mammalia; order Artiodactyla; family Delphinidae; genus Pseudorca; species Pseudorca crassidens. The sequence continues at coordinate 106,338,804 of NC_090297.1, read as the reverse complement.
AAAATCTCTTCAATAAATGCTGTTGGGAAAATTGGACAGCCACAGGCAAAAGAATGAAACTGGACTACTGTCTTATACCATACACAAAAGTTAACTCAAAATGGATTAAAGACTTGAATATAAGACCTGAAACCATAAAACTTCTAGAAGAAAACAGGCAGTAAGCTCCTTGACATCAGTCTTGGTGATACCTTTTACTATTATAAATACTGGAATGAACATTTTTATACATAAGCATATGTGAGCATTTCTGGTTACCTCTTCAGAATAAATTTGGTCTCCATGTTTTTAAATATACTGCAGATGGAAAAATTCTAAGTAATCAAACATACTTAAGTATGTTAACTTATTAAAGTAAACTTTATGACACCAAGATTTACTCTCAAGCGTTGTATGTTTTCTGAAAAAATAATTGATACAGTTATTAGCTTTCTTTTAAATTATCCATGCTGACAGGTTCACAATAACTGTGAATAGGGATTTCTGCACCTTTTTCAATCTTGGAGGTGAGATGATATAGTGGAAAGAGTGGGCTCTTGAATCAGATAGATGTAAAATCAAATCCTACTTCTACTGCTTGCTAGATGTAAATGGTGGATAAGTGAGCAGACTTCTCTGTTCCTCAGTTTGCTTATTGTATTCTGATATTAATACTGCCTATATCAGAGTTTTTGGGAGAAGTAACATAAGATAATATAAGTAATGTGCCTGCTATATAATAGGTGTTCAATCAACTGTGGCTATCAATGTTTTTTTTTAATCCATACAAAAATATTTTAAGGTAAAATATTTTCTTTGGCTCTACCTTCCAAATTGAATAAATATTATTCTCACTACTGTCACCACAGAGACCCCAGTCCAAGCTATCATTTTCTCTTGCCTAGACTCCTATTTTCTTTCCACTCCCCTGTTCTCATTTAGTCAATCTCCACACAGCAGCAAACAGAGTGAGTTTTTACAGCATAAACAAAATTACACCACTCTTAAACTCAAAACCTTTTGATAGTTTCCCATCTCACTTAGAATAAAATCTAAAGATCTCACCTCGGCATACAAAGCCCATGGGATCTGACCTCTGACTACATTTCTAATATTACTTCCCACCATTATTCCCCGTTGCTCACTCAGCTTGAGCTACACAGGGCTGCTTTCCATTTAAGTTCACCAAACACATGCCCATTGTAAGGGCTTGTACTTGATATTTCTTTAGCTAGAAACTTTCCCCCAGATATTTGCATGGTCTGTTTCCTATTTTCATTGAAGTTTTTCCTGGACTCTTACTTCCTTAAGGATACTTCCTCTGAAAATTCTATCTAAAATCGCAGCTACATCATTTTATCCTCTTCTCCTGCTTTACTTCTTTTGTAGCATTATGCTACACCTGGCATGAAATTATTTATCTATTTGAATGTGTTTGTAGTATAAGTTCAGTGAGGCCTGGAGCTCAGTTTTGCTCCCTCTCTATCACTCATAACTAAGACAGTGTCTGGCATACAGTATGTGCTCAGTAATTATGTGTGGAATGAAAAAATGAATCTATATTTTTAGATAATTCTGGATTTTAATATATTTCCTTTGAGAAAATCTAGTCTAATTCTTTTTCATTTTGCCTAATTATGTTTAATTATTCTTCCTTATATCTTTCTCCTGACCTGTGGATATCAGCCTATCATGCTTATCAGCCCATTTTATTCTCTAGAGTAGAAAGTTTTACACATTGGAAATTTTAACATCTTCTTCCATATCGACTTTTTACATAATAAATAATTCTCATTAAGAATAAAGATAAAACCTAGCTTATTTTTATTTCTCCCATGTAAGTTATCAATTAAAGCAAAATATTATCCTGTTAGAACCCCAACAGATATATATATATAACTTGATTGTAATATATATATTACTTGACTGGCTTTTATGTGTGCCCCTAAATTCATGATTCATGTTTCTAAACTACTAAAGGAACACAAGTATTTATTGAATTATTTAATCAGAGACTTTGCTCTGCAACCTGAAGGGCAGCCTTCATAAACTATCCAATCAATATTAAACTGGGAACCTTATCCTAGGATGCTATCCTATTGAAAGCGGTGATCTTTTTAAACCCTAAAATATATCCAATCACTCCCTATCTTTTTTTTTTTTTTTTTTTTTTTTTTTACTCCCTATCTTAAAAATCTTTCAGGGGCCTCCATTCTCTATAAAATGAAGTTCAGATTATTTCACATGGCTTCAGGAAGAAGATTCAGGTTTCTGAAGTCCTGAAACTTTTTTTTTTTTTTTTGGTGTGAGGGAGCTTTTTAAAATATTTGAAAATATCTTACTTTTGTAAATCTGCGTAGCATGATTATGTGAATAGCTTTCTAGGGCACCACCCAAGGTTTTAGAAAATGTCTCTGCAAATTAGGGCCCTGAAGTTTAAGTTTCAGTTGCTTATGTAAACTCTCCTTTCATGGCCAATATACTACATTGATTAAGTTGTGAACTCTGGAGTTAAATTTCTTGGGATCAAGACTCATCATTGTACTTCTTTAGTTATGAGAACCTGGGTAAGTTACTTCTTCTCTCTTTGCTTAATATTTCCATGTCTAAAATGAAAATTGAAAGAAAAGAGACCATATTTAAGATGGAATCATAAAAATTTACTCAGTCCAAAAGGACAAATAAATGGGCAAATATATTTTTTAAAGAATTTAAAAAGACTACTAACTGTTCAAAAAAATAATAGCATGTATTGGAGAGCTTATAACATAGATAGAAATTAAATACATAATAATAACAACACAAAGGGTGGGAGGGTGAAAAAAATGGAAAAATGTTTTGTAGTATTCTTGCATTGTACCTTAAGTAGTAAAACATAAAGACAGATCATATTAAGTAAACAATGTGTAGTACAATAGAGTGAGCACTAAAAAATAATACAAAGAAGTATATCCAAAAACCAATAGAAGAGATAAAATGGAATTATAATAAAAATTAAAACTCATCCAAAAGAAAGCACAAAAGATCAGATGGGACAAATGGAAAACATTTGTTCCATTTCCAAAAAATGATAAAATACTAGACTTAATGTAAGTAGAATAAACACTCCAAAAAAAGACAGAGCTTCAGACTGGATTTTAAAATGAACCAAGTATATCCCCTTTTTAATAAACTCATTTTACATATTAGATTTTGAATATGTTCAAAATAAAAGGATAGGCACAAATATACTATGTAAAACCAAACATAAAAAAAGTTGATGTGAAAAAAAAAAGTTGATGTGTAGGCTTTAAGATAGAGAGATTACCAAAAGTAAAGAGGAATATTTTGTAATAATAAAAGGATCAGTTCATCAAAAAGACATAATAATCACAAATATGTAAAAGCATCTATTAAATTAACTGAAAAATACATAAAGAAAATATTGACAAAAGAAGAGTTGGACAAGTTCACAATCATAGTTGGAAACTTTAATACTCCTTTCTCATTGAAAATTATGAAATTAAAAATTCAGTAAGGATACAGAATATTTAATTATTAAAATATATTTTGGATTTTTGTCACAAATATATTTTGTGACAACACAATTACCTTGACATAATTAATACTACATTATATCCAATAATTTCAGAATAAACATTCCAGTTGAATGCATACGGAATATTCACTAAAGTAGACCATACCCTGGGCTACAAAACAAGTTTCATATGGAGTATTTTTCCTGACCATGATGGAATTAAATTATAAATTAATAACAAAAAGATATCTGAAAAATCCCCCAATATTTAGAAATTTAGCAAACATTTCTATGAAACTTATGGGTCAGAGGAGTCATAAGGAAAATAGAAAATATCTTAAATGTAATGATAATGAAAACACCGCTAATAAATATTTGTGGGGTGGGGACTTCCCTGGTGGTGCAGTGGTTAAGAATCTGCCTCCAAATGCAGGGGACATGGGTTCAAACCCTGGTCCAGGAAGATCCCATATGTCGCAGAGTACCTAAGCCCAAGTGCCACAACTTACTGAACCTGTGCTCTAGAGCCCATGAGCCACAACTACTGAGCCCACATGCTGCAACTACTGAAGCCTGTGTGCCTAGAGCCCTTGCACTGCAACGAAGAGTAGCCCCCACTCACAGCAACCAGAGAATGCCCATATGCAACAAAGACCCAACCCAGCCAAAAATTAAAAAAAAAAAAGTGGGGGTGGGTGTATCTAAAACAAGGTTTAGAGAGAAATTTATAGCTTTTAATGCCTATATAAGAAAATGAATGTTTAAAATAAATAATCTAGGCTTTTAACCCTATTGGGTAGAAGTATTTCTAACTTACTGGTTAGAAACAGAAGATAAAATTAAACCCAAATAAAAAAATTTTAAGTGATACAGACCTGAAATTAATAAAATAAGAAAACAGACAAACAGGAAATCAACAAAGGCAAAATTTTGTTCTTTGAAAAGTTTAATAAAACTGATATACCCTTAGCAAGACTGATCAAAGAAATAAAAGAAAAAACACAAATTACCAAAATCAGGAATGAAAAAGGTGGACACCACTACAGATCCTACAAACATTAAAAAGATAATAAAATACAAGGAACAACTTTATTCTGTTAACTTTGACAACTTACATAAAATGGACAAATTCCTTGAAAAACACAACTTCTGAAAATGTAAGAAGTAATTGACATAAGGAGAAACAGAATATATGAATGGTGTGAATCTATTAAAAGAAATTAATCTGCAATTAAAAACCTTGCCAAAAAGAAACTCCAGGCCCAGATCGTTTCATGGTGAATTCTATCAAACATTTTAAGAAGAAATAATATAGTATTACAAAAACTCCTCATAGAATAAAAACAGAGGGAATACTTCCCAACTTGTTTTATGACAACAGCATAATCTTGATGCCAAAATGTGATAAGGTTTTTTTATAAGAAAAGAAAATTACAACCTGATATCCCTCATGAACATAGACACAAAAATGCTTAAAGAAATACTATCAAATCCAATCCAATGATACTTGAAAAGGATAATACACCATAGTTTATTATGGTTTATAACAGGAATGTAAGGTTGTTTTACCATTTAAAAATTAATCATTGCCATCCTTATATTAATATAATAAAGGAGAAAAACTGTGAACAACTCAATACATGCAGAAAAAGCACTTGACAAAATTCAATACCCATTTATAATAAAAAATAAACATCCAACAAACTGGGAATAAATGGGAATTTCATCAATCTGGTAAAATATATTTAGAAAAACCCTACAGTTTGTATTATACTTAATGGTGACACATTCTGTGTAACATATAAAAAACAGGGATGTCCACTCTCACAGTTTCTATTTAGAATTGTACTATAAGTTCTAACTAATGCAACAAGACAAGAAAAGTAAAAGGCATAAATGTTTAAAGGAAAGATGTCAACCTACATTTATTCACAGATGTCATGATTGTGTATGTAGAAAATCAAGAGGAATTAATGAAGTAATATTTAAGAAAATCTCAGGAAGCAAAGCCAATATGCAAAGATTAATTGTATTTCTATAATCAACAAACTCTGGAAATGTAATTTAAAACAATACTATTTACAATAGCTTTATCAACAAGTGTGTAGAAATAAACTTAACAAACAATTTGTAAGTTCTCTCCATTGTAAAGCACAAAATATTGCCTAGAGAAACTAGAGACAAAAATCATCCTACAGATTCAACACAGTCTAAATAAAAATTTCAGTAGTCCTTTTTGAGGAAATTACAAACTGATTCTAAAGTTTATATGGAAATTTAAAGGACCTAGAATAGCCAAGATAATATTGAAGAATAAAAATAAAGTTGGAGAACTTATTTCAAGAGTTAAATAACTTTAAATAATTAAGATAGTGTGGCACTATTGTAAGGAAAGACAAATAGATCAGTGGGACAAAACAGAGCTCAGAGATGGACACATAACATATCCTGGCAAATGATTTTCAATGAAGTTACCAAAGCCATTCAATATGTTAAAGAAATATTTTTAAATAAAGGGAGCTGGAGCAACTGAATAAATGTATGAAAAATAAAGAATCTTGACTCCCAACTTACCTAAAGAACAAAACTGATAATCCTACTTCATCAAAATTAAGAACTTTTGCTGTTCAAAAAACACTATTAAAGAATAAAGAGCAGTGTAGAGACTGTGAAAATATTTGTATTTATCTCACAAAAGAGTCATATCCAAAATATATTTTAAATGCCTATAAATCAATAATAAAAACACAAAGGACAGGCTGGGCTCGTGAGCCATGGCCACTGAGTCTGCATGTCTGGAGCCTGTGCTCCACAACGGGAGAGGCCGCAACAGTGAGAGGCCCACATACCACAAACAACAACAACAAAAACACAAAAGACAAATGAGCAACACAATTGAAAACTGGGAGACATGAACAGACACTTCACAAAAGACTATATCTAAATGGCCAATAACTTAAGAAAAGATACATCAACATGCAAATTAAAACAATGTGAAATAGGAGGGATTAGGACATCCTTGCCTGTTCTTCACCTTGGGGGGAAAGCATGCAGCATTTTACCATTAAATATGATGTTAATATAGGGTTTTTTTAAATGTGCCCTTACCAGTTAAGGAAGTTCCATCTAATTCTTACCTTATTAAGACTCTTATTATGAATGGACATTAAATTTTGTTGAATGTTTTTTCTAAATACATCTATTGAGATATATTTTTTAATAATCCTACTTCTGGGATTCCAATTATGTTTATGTTTGGTACTGTAAAATAGCTCTCAGATTCTCTGGATTTTGGTGGGGGGTTTGGTTTTCTACTTTTATTTCTCTTTGTGTTTTGGTTTGGGTAATTTCTTTAATATATTTTCAAGTTCGTGGATTCTTTTCTTCAGCTGATGAGCCCATAAGGTAATTCTTTATCTCTGTCACTATGTTTATTTCTAGCATTTCTACTTGATCTTTTCTTATTGTTTCCATCTCTCATGCAATTAGCTCTGATTTTGCTTGTTGTTTACCTTTTTCACTGAATGCCTTAATCTATTAATCATTTTTATTTTAAATTCCTTGTCTGATAGTTTTAACATCTCTGTCATATCTGAGTCTTGTTCTGATGTTTGTTTTGTCTCTTCAGAATGTTGAGTTTCTTTTTTTTTTTTTTTTTACCTTTTTGTATACCTCATAACTTTTTGTTGAAACTGAACAGTTAGGACAGTAGAGACTGAGGTAAATTTGGGGAGGATGAGGTTTGGGGATGAGCATGTCTTCCCTTCTTCTAGACCTTTAGTATGGGAGTTTGGGTTAATCTAGAGAGGAGTTGGCCTGAGTTTGGAGTTTGTTGTTGCTATGGTTACCTTCAGTGCACTACAGGCTTCAAATTTCTCTACTGATTTCTTGTGCTTAGGGTTAGGCAAGTTTGCCAGAGTTTTATTTTTCTCAAGTTTTACTCTCCCTGCCTGCTTTGTGTCTACCTTTCATACTACTACCCCCAGAGATAATCTGTTTCTTGATGCCACTGTAACAATTGTATCCCACTGTTAATTTTACTCATTGTTTGTTAGTGGGCTGGTGGGGAACTGGGGGGTGGGGTGGCAGGTGGGGGAGTAGGTAGATATCCTCTGATGTTCTGGTAAGGCTTAGTCTTAAGTACTACGAACCTGGGTCTTGGGGGTGTGGCCTTCACGAGTGATTCTGCCCCTTTCCCAGCTCTAGTGCTGGTCCTAGCACATAGCCTCTCCCTGAGTGGTAGAATTTTTGTCCCTGTCCCTTCCCAGCTGCAATGTTTTTCTACAAAGTCCTAAGGGGATACTTTTTGTTGCTTTTGCCCTGCAGATTACAGCTTTACTTCTGTAGGAAAAAATATGGTAAATGGGCCTGGAAGAAGTTTTTGCAGTCGCTGCTGTTCCCCCCACTTTCCTCCCCCAGGCAGCCCCATATAGGGAAGCTTTTGCAATACTTGTTGGTCTTTGCTATGAGCATCTGATGGAGTTCTTGGAGGAAAGCAAGAGGGTGAAAACCTTCTTGCCTATGGTACCCAAGGATTTCGCACACTCATGCCGGCCCACACTTAGTGTTTAGTAATTCATTAAATTCACAGAGAAGTTGAGTCTTATCAGCTTACATGGCATCCGATGGCTTCTGTCCCAGGTAAAAAAAAAAAAAGCTTGGTTCCTATTTCTCCCTGCAAGAGTCTATGCCTCCCCAGTTCTCTGTTTTGTTGTTTGCCCTGCAAATTCAATTCCCTAATGGATTCAAGAAAAGTCATTAATTTGCATTATGTCCAACTTTACTGTTGTTGTTGCAATGCTAGAAGCAACACTCTTTCCAGCTCTCTAAACCTCTGAGCTGAAGTTGGAAATCTATACAACCACTTTTGAAAACTATTTGGAAAGTTTCTTTCTTTTTTTTTTTTTTTAACATCTTTATTGGGGTATAATTGCTTTACAGTGTTGTGTTAGTTTCTGATAAGTGAATCAGTTATACATATACATATGTTCCCATATCCCTTCCGTCTTGCGTCTCCCTCCCTCCCACCCTCCCTATCCCACCCCTCCAGGCGGTCACAAAGCACCGAGCTGATATCCCTGTGCCATGCGGCTGCTTCCCAATAGCTATCTACCTTACGTTTGGTAGTGTATATATGTCCATGCCTCTCCCTCGCTTTGTCACAGCTCACCCTTCCCCCTCCCCATATCCTTAAGTCTGTTCCCCAGTAGGTCTGTGTCTTTATTCCTGTCTTACCCATAGGTTCTTCATGACATTTTTTTTTCTTCTTAGATTCCATATATATGTGTTAGCATACGGTAATTGTCTTTTTCTTTCTGACTTACTTCACTCTCTATGACCGACTCTAGGTCTATTCACCTCATTACAAATAGCTCAATTTCGTTTCTTTTTACAGCTGAGTAATATTCCATTGTATATATGTGCCACATCTTCTTTATCCATTCATCCAATGATGGGCACTTAGGTTTTCTCCATCTCCAGGCTATTGTAAATAGAGCTGCAATGAACATTTTTGTACATGACTCTTTTTGAATTTTGGTTTTCTCAGGGTATATGCCCAGTAGTGGGATTGCTGGGTCATATGGTAGTTCTATTTGTAGTTTTTTAAGGAACCTCCATACTGTTCTCCATAGAGGCTGAACCAATTCACATTTCCACCAGTAGTGCAAGAGTGTTCCCTTTTCTCCACACCCTCTCCAGCATTTATTGTTTCTAGATTTTTTGAGGATGGCCATTCTGACTGCTGTGAGATGATATCTCATTGTAGTTTTGATTTGCATTTCTCTAATGATTAATGATGTTGAGCATTCTTTCACGTGTTTGTTGGCAGTCTGTACATCTTCTTTGGAGAAATGTCTATTTAAGTCTTCTGCCCATTTTTGGATTGGGTTGTTTGTTTTTTTGTTATTGAGCTGCATGAGCTGCTTGTAAATTTTGGAGATTAATCCTTTGTCAGTTGCTTCATTTGCAAATATTTTCTCCCATTCTGAGGGTTGTCTTTTGGTCTTGTTTATGGTTTCCTTTGCTGTGCAAAACTTTGAAGTTTCATTAGGTCCCATTTGTTTATTTTTGTTTTTATTTCCATTTCTCTAGGAGGTGGGTCAGAAAGGATCTTGCTGTGATTTATGTCATAGAGTGTTCTGCCTATGTTTTCCTCTAAGACTTTGATAGTTTCTGGCCTTACATTTAGGTCTTTAATCCATTTTGAGCTTATTTTTGTGTATGGTGTTAGAGAGTGATCTAATCTCATACTTTTACATGTATCTGTCCAGTTTTCCCAGCACCACTTATTGAAGAGGCTGTCCTTTCTCCACTGTACATTCCTGCCACCTTTATCAAAGATAAGGTGTCCATATGTGCGTGGGTTTATCTCTGGGCTTTCTATCCTGTTCCATTGATCTATCTTTCTGTTTTTGTGCCAGTACCATACTGTCTTGATTACTGTAGCTTTGTAGTATAGTCTGAAGTCAGGGAGCCTGATTTCTCCAGCTCCGTTTTTCGTTCTCAAGATTGCTTTGGCTATTCGGGGTCTTTTGTGTTTCCATACAAATTGTTAAATTTTTTGTTCTAGTTCTGTGAAAAATGCCAGTGGTAGTTTGATAGGGATTATATTGAATCTGTACATTGCTTTGGGTAGTAGAGTCATTTTCACAATGTTGATTCTTCCAATCCAAGAACATGGTATCTCTCTCCATCTATTTGTATCATCTTTAATTTCTTTCATCAGTGTCTTATAATTTTCTGCATACAGGTCTTTTGTCTCCTTAGGTAGGTTTATTCCTAGATATTTTATTCTTTTTGTTGCAATGGTAAATGCGAGTGTTTTCTTGATTTCAATTTCAGATTCTTCATCATTAGTATATAGGAATGCCAGAGATTTCTGTGCATTAATTTTGTATCCTGCTACTGTACCAAATTCATTGATTAGGTCTAGTAGTTTTCTGGTAGCATCTTTAGGATTCTCTATGTATAGTATCATGTCATCTGCAAACAGTGACAGCTTTACTTCTTCTTTTTTGATTTGGATTCCTTTTATTTCCTTTTCTTCTCTGATCGCTGTGGCTAAAACTTCCAAAACTATGTTGGATAACAGTGGTGAGAGTGGGCAACCTTGTCTTGTTCCTGATCTTAGTGGAAATGCTTTCAATTTTTCACCATTGAGGATGATGTTGGTTGTGGGCTTGTCATATACGGCCTTTATTATGTTGAGGAAAGTTCCCTCTATGCCTACTTTCTGCAAGGTTTTTATCATAAATGGGTGTTGAATTTTGTCAAAAGCTTTCTCTGCATCTATTGAGATGATCATATGGTTTCCTCCTTCAATTTGTTAATATGGTTTATCACATTGATAGATTTGCGTATATTGAAGAATCCTTGCATTCCTGGAATAAACCCCACTTGATCATGTTGTATGATCCTTTTAATGTGCTCTTGGATTCTGTTTGCTAGTATTTTGGTGAGGATTTTTGCATCTATGTTCGTCAGTGATATTGGCCTGTAGTTTTCTTTCTTTGTGACATCCTTGTCTGGTTTTGGTATCAAGGTGATGGTGGCCTCGTAGAAGGAATTTGGGAGTGTTCCTCCCTCTGCTATATTTTGGAAGAGTTTGAGAAAGATAGATGTTAGCTCTTCTGTAAATGTTTGATAGAATTCGCCTGTGAAGCCATCTGGTCCTGGGCTTTTGTTTGTTGGAAGATTTTTAATCACAGTTTCAATTTCAGTGCTTGTGATTGGTCTGTTCATATTTTCTATTTCTTCCTGATTCAGTCTTGGCAGGTTGTGCATTTCTAAGAATTTGTCCATTTCTTCCAGGTTGTCCATTTTATTGGCATAGAGTTGCTTGTAGTAATCTCTCATGATCTTTTTTATTTCTGCAGTGTCAGTTGTTACTTCTCCTTTTTCATTTCTAATTCTATTGATTTGAGTCTTCTCCCTTTTTTTCTTGATGAGTCTGGCTAGTGGTTTATCTATTTTGTTTATCTTCTCAAAGAACCAGCTTTTAGTTTTATTGATCTTTGCTATCGTTTCCTTCATTTCTTTTTCATTTATTTCTGATCTGATTTTTATGATTTCTTTCCTTCTGCTAGCTTTGGGGTTTTTTTGTTCTTCTTTCTCTAATTGCTTGAGGTGCAAGTTTAGGTTGTTTATTCGAGATGTTTCCTGCTTCTTAAGGTGGGCTTGTATTGCTATAAACTTCCCCCTTAGAACTGCTTTTGCTGCATCCCATAGGTTTTGGGTCATTGTGTCTCCATTGTCATTTGTTTCTAGGTATTTTTTAATTTCCTCTTTGATTTCTTCAATGATCACTTCATTATTAAGTCATGTATTGTTTAGCCTCCATGTGTTTGTATTTTTTACAGATCTTTTCCTGTAATTGATATCTAGTCTCATGGCGTTGTTGTCAGAAAAGATACTTGATACAATTTCAATTTTCTTAAATTTACCAAGGCTTGATTTGTGACCCAAGATATGATCTATCCTGGATGGAAAGTTTCTAATGAAGTGAAACATACAGTTACTCTGGGACCCAGAAACGCCATTCCTAGGCACATACCTAAGGAAAGTAGGTGCATATGTAAACAAAATGACTTGTATAATAACAATCAAAACCAATTTGTTCATAATAGTATAAACTAGGAATAAACACTATGCCTATCAACAGGAGAATGGATACACAAGTGTGGCATAGTCATACAATGGAATACTACACGGTTATTTAGAATACCAATATATGTAAAAACACTGATGAATCTAAGACAAATTTTTTAACAAATAAAGGAAGAAAGACTTAAAATAATTTGTACTGTGGTAGCCATTCAAAATAAGTTCAAAGTTACCTCTGGATAACACTGATGGGAAAGGAGTATGAAGGAATTTTCTGAGGTGATGGAAATAGTCTATATCTTAATTTGAGTAGTGGTTCATGGGTGCATATATCTGTAAAAACTCATCAACCTATAAACTTAAGTTTTGTGCTTTTTACTGTATGTGAAATATAATTCACATTTTAAAAATAAAGTAAGAAAAAGATAAAAACAGGAGATATTTTTCATGCAATTTTCATTTCAATATTGGTCAGAGCCAAGTGCAACCAATCACTAAGACCTCTTAAATATTTTCTTCCATTTTGTCATCTTTTTACTTCCCCTCTACTACAGTTACAGTTCAGAAACTTATCACCTCTTATCTGGACCATTGTAACTGCCTTTAGATTGGTTCCCTGCCTACAGTCTTGCCTCTTCAGGCATATACAAGCATAATGATTAATTCACTCTCCTCAGTGATTAATTAGGAGTGAACCTGGTTGTTAGTCCCATGGGCCTTGGACTACAGATGAAAAGTAATGCTCACAATGTGTGTGTATGTGTGTGTGTGTGTGTGTGTATGTATGTATGTGTGTTTTACTGGGGGAGGTGCCATGTGTGAGAACACTGTCCCATAAGTAGGTTGGCAGCCCAGGCAATATTGATGGCAGAAATGTCAAGTAAAACAGACAACATGGGTCTGTCCAGCCAAGGGCAAACAAGCTCATGGGACTTGTGTTGTCCTCATGTTTACAGGAGAAAGGATCCAGAGGTCTCTGGGACACTAGTGAACTTCCCTGAGAGCTGTACTCCTGCCAGAGGAAGGAAGACTGCAGGATTCTGAGCTTTGCTGGCAGGCCCTTCACCTACAGCTGCATCCCCAATCCCTGGAGATTCCTGTTAGTTGCAGAGACCTGGTAAGTCAGCCCTGGCTGGTTGCTACCAAACTCCATCATTAATTCTAAGAAGCTCGTAATTTTCAGTTATAGCACAACCTTATTAGCTACCCCAGAGGAGGTTTTAGGGAAGCAGCTGCTTTGGGGAATAGGACTGGCATGTGGAGGCCATGTCAGAACTGCCCTCTGAGCAAGCTCGTTGGAAAAAAACAAAAACTTGGTAGTCCTCCAACAGGGGTCTCAGAAAATATCCTCTCTTTCCTCATGGGCAGCAGGGAGTCCAGGTGTCTAGGCTGCCTGGAAGCCAGACTTTGGTGTGAGAATGGACAGGAATGTTGCAGGGTATCAACAGTGGCCCAGAGACCACATACTAGGCGAGGGCAGACTGGAAGTAGGGGACATATGGAAGGTAATAGCCTGTGTTTTAGAATATTATCAGCTTTAAGAAACTGATAAAACTCTGTAGATCCAGAAAATGCATGTGTACCCATGCACAGAATCTTCCATGTAATCCCAGTGGGGTCATATAATTGTGAAACTCATTCTTCATAGTCCACGTGACTTCATGTAAAACACCTTTGCTTGTCTAAGAGAGTAGTATGAAAACCAAAACCATATCAAAATGAAACTCTCTGTAATTGAAGATGTAGAGTTTTGGAGGAGAAAATCCATGAAGCAATCAATCACAGAGAAGGAGACATACTTGGAGCACTTTGAAGTTGATGGGTGGTGAGGATCTGAATCAGTTTGGGCAGGCTGGGATAATTAATTAAAACAGGAAATAAATGAGGTATAGTAGGTATGGGGAGATGAGACAGTGGAGTAGATCTGAATGATGTTGAGTGTTAGGTATCTGTGGGATATCCATGTGGAAATGCCCAATAGACAGTTGAAAATAAAGGATTTAACTTCAGGAGACAGGCTAAACCTGTATGGAAATGGACTGGGAGTCATTGTCTTGAAGGTAGCTTTTTAATCCATAGCTGAACATGAAATCAACCAGAGAATAGATAAAGTAAGAAGAGAAGTAGGCTAAGGTAGGACTCCTGTGATCCCCAAAAGTTCACAGGGAAGTTGGTGGAAGATGTATCCAAGAAAGTTTACTGATACTCACCATTCTCTCCATGTTAGCTGTAGGCATACCTTCACAGTAAAGTAATGTTAGAGTTGGGTTGACAATCTGCATGTTCTTTTAGAAAATCCTTATGTAATATGTGTGTACTATTATTTGTTTTCTCTATCAACTGCATAGATGGATTTCAGTTCATTAAAAATCAGTAATGTGCATTTTCTCTTAACTCATGATATTGAAAAGGTAGATAAACAATTTCTTTTGTAGGTAGATATTTAGGTTTATTCTTAGAAAGAAATGAAATCTTTCATGGAAGGTGGTCCCACAAAGAGAAAATGATGCTTCATCTGTGTATAGCTAAATTATAAAAGTGAATTTTAAAATGTTTAGTGATTTTTAAAAATATGGTTTCTGAAGTTGTACATCCTGCTTATTTTAAGTGTTTTACAATATGATTTGAAGTCCATCCCTGAGGACAAAATGGGGCAAAATATATAAAGGCAGTAGAATCAGAACTGACTGGTTAGTCTAATTTTTTTGTGAGCTAAGAGTATGGGGTGAAGAGTGATATTTATTTCATTTTCCATAATCCCAATGCTCACACTGTATAGGGTAACAATGGTGAATCATCATCATCAACATCAAAATCCATCATAAACAAACACCACTTACACACTAGAGTTTATGTGATACCCTGAACCCTTGCCTCTTGGAATTTGCATGCTATTGCACACAAATAGACAATCGCAATCTCAAACCCTCTGCTTTACGGTAATGAACTTTCTCTCCACTATTTAGTGGGGATAGATTTTATAGTATAAATAAATTGAGGATGAGGTTTCTAATGCTGGTTCTGTATACAAAAATGTCTAGCTTGAAAGAAATTTTGTTGAATTTAGTGTAAAACAGTATGTTTTTCCTTAAAGATTAATATAAGTTCAGAATAACTCATCCAATCAAAAAATAAAACAAAACTCAATGAAGTACTTTGAAAAGAAACAACACTTTTACATACCTGATTTTAACCAAGATTTTCCAAACAAACAAGTGAATAGAGATACCCATTAGATAATAATAGCTAACACCCATGAAGTGTTTTATTGACTAGTAGGGTTTATTTTCTTAGGGGTTTATTTTCTTCAAGGAAACAAAATGGGCATAATATAAACCGGGGTAATTGCTGTGATTGTGAAAACCTTTATAGCACACAAGGAAAATATCTATTCATATTTAATTCCAGTAATACAAAGCAATGATTTAAAATTTAAATATCATTTTCATGGCCTAGTAAATTGTCTACCTACTTAAAACACACACACACACACACACACACACACACAATGATTGGTAAGAGCACTCAGGATAATTTTTCTAAAAGAAAGTCCAGAAAATCTGAGGTGTCTGTATCAAAGTTAATTTATTGCTGTGGAATATAAGGTATTTTTGCTTTGCCCCATATTTCTATTTGTACCCTTCCCTATCATATAGGCATGTAGGACCAGATGAAATATTCAGAAGTCATCAAATAGGCAAGTGCTTCTCAAACTTTGTGTGCATGTAAATCACATGTATTTCCATCAGGTGAGGTGGATGAAGTTCCCTTTCATCTCAACTTATGGTAATGATGGAAACATGACCTTGTTCTTACCTGTTCAGCTTTGAAACCCTTCCTACCAAATTTGTGATTATCAGTCAAAGCCACCTCAAAGTGAACACAGTTTTCTTCTCCTTTTGTACATACTGTAAATACCATCACTATGCCTCCCATTTAATCTTTAAACATGTTCTATGTGCCAGGCGCTCTTTATGAACTACTCCATGAATTCTCAAAGCAATTTGAAATTATAAGTACTGTTATTAGCTCTGTTTGCAGTGAGAAAACAGAAGCTCAAACCTTTAAAATGGTATCCTGGTGATCTGAATTCAGAGCCTCACTTTTGACCCCTGAGTAATACTCCTTCCCCTACTAAAGGATCAGTGATGTGGTCCTGGCTCACAACTCTATTTGCCTGCTTTACTTCAAGTATTTCTTGGTAGTCCACTCAGCCTCATTGTCAAACACATGTTGAATTGAAATCTTCTCACCCTGTGCTTAATTACCCTGATATGTATTCTTTCTTTGTCTTTTTAAGCCTCGCAACTTCTTGTTTCACTAACTTAATTTAGACTAGGTAAACAAGCATTTTATCATCTAGAGAGAGTAATGAGATCCCATCACGGGAGATGTTGAAGGAGAGGCTAGATTGCTACATCTCCTGCAAAGAAGATTGATTCAAGTCTTAAATGAAGATCATTTGAGTTATTTCCACAGTTCCTTTCAGCTGTCAGACTCCATTGTTCTACCAATGTCATTATACATCTGAAAACATGACATTACTAAGACCTTGAAAATTTCATATTCCTATGAGTGGGTCAGACTTAATATTTTAATGTATTCTTTAGTTTTTACCTACCTTTTACCTGGAAAATCCCTATTTAGCATTTATGAACATCCTTTGGGATGGTAGCATTCCACATCACTGAAAACCTCCTTAGCTTAATGTTATGTCAGAGACAGATAGATAAATAGATAGATCCCATATTTTATTTAATGTTTACCTTTTACATTTTAGAAAATTTCTTTTGAAATACTTATAGAATCACAGGAAGTTACAAAGACATGTACAGAGAGGTCTCCTCATTATATTTTTATTTTATTATTTTTTAATATATTTATTATTTATTTATTTTATTATTATTATTTTTGGCTGTGTTGGGTCTTCGTTGCTGTGCCTGGGCTTTCTCTAGTTGCAGCGAGTGGGGGCTACTCTTCGTTGCAGTGCTCCAGCTTCTCATTGCGGTGGCTTCTCTTGTTGTGGAGCATGGGCTCTAGGCACGCGGGGTTCAGTAGTTGTGGCATGCAGCCTCAGTAGTTGTGGCACACAGCCTTAGTTGCTGCGTGGCATGTGGGATCTTCCCTGACCAGGGCTTGAACCTGTGTCCCCTGCATTGGCAGGTGGATTCCTAACCACTGCACCACCAGGGAAGCCCATCATTATATTTTTAAATTAAAAATTTTATTGGATTTTAAATTTCAAAAAAAGCACATTCTAAAAATTTCCCTGAGTCAAAGACATATCAAATGAAAATGGAATATCTTCACCTTTGCACCACCATTTGCCCAGCAACACTGTTAAACAGTTTTGTGTGTGTTTTTCAAGTCCTTTGTTAATATGCATATATGATTGACCATATAAAAGAAGCCAGAGTACAAATAATCCCAGCTTCCTTTCCATCCCTGCATAGTTTTGCCCAAGGTCCTATGATTGTCAAAAACAATAGCCCCAAATATAATAGTGGCTACTACTTATGGAGTACTTTTGATGTACCAGGCACTGGGTACGATGCTTTATACACACAATCTCAAGTATTTATCACAACTTTATGTATTTTATTGGGGTTTGCAAGGGAGGAACTGCTGCTTAAGGTTGCACAGCCCCTATTATCATAGATTGGAATTTAATCCCATCTATCTGACTTTGAAGGCTATAATCAAAAGTTCATTGTACTGCTAGAACTTTCCATGGAATAAGAAATAAAAAAGAAAACCAAATAGGGAAAATATCTACACCTTTTAAATTTCCTGACAATTCAATAAAATCAGCATTTAAAAAAACCCATAAAAACAAAAAAAAGTTACTGGTAATATCGGTCAAACCAATTTCTTGAATTTATACTATACTCACAGAAAGAGTTGAGTGATTGACTCTTGCTTTTCTACCATTATCCCTATCCCTAGGCAGCCCCAGCATGAGAGCAGGAAGTGTTTATCAGGCAAGGATTTCTCAACATACATCTCTGCCTCAAATGTGATATAGATGGTGATTTCCTAACCAGTGTATTTAGCCTTAGATTTGAGAAAAGAGTGGCTCTATAGGGACCCAACAGGAAACTGCACCTGTCCGCCAGCCTATCCCATGGACAGCAGAGAGCCATTTTTAAAATTTGAGTTCCTTCCCATGAATGTGATTGTTAGAGTGGAGAAGGGCTGGCCTCCACTGATGACCTCTCCAGGAGAGGGAATCTCAGGTCCTTGACCCCAACATCATGGAGGCTCATACTCTCAGTGGCATCTGATCCCACTGCCTACTGAAGCTGAATGCAGAACCAAGCCTTGGGGTGCAGAGACCACTTACAAAAAACCCAGGCTGAAGTCAGTGGAAAAGGGAAAATACAAACTCCAGCACTGTAGTCAGGCCCAGAGAGAAAGAAGAGATTGAGAAAAAACATCTTAGCTGAATCAGGAGGACATTCCTGTCCAGCGGTTCTGGTGCAAACAGCTTTCTGACCAGAGAAGAATAACATATGGGGTTTTAAATGTGGCACCATGGCCCCTTTGCCTATGGTGGTCTTACTGTTCTCCTTTCCAATAAGAGCAGTGGTTCCAATGGAGACCACGTGGTGGCTACGGCTCAGTTCCCAACCAGAGAGCAGCAACTCTGCTTCATTCTTTCCCAATCAATAAATCATCTCAAAGGCAAATGAGTGAGAATGAAATTATATAGGAATAACCCTGAATCAATGAGATTTCTAAAAAGAAACTGTAGGAGAAGCAAATGACTCACAAGCTACAAGGCTTTATTACAGTTAGTAAATTGCTTGTAACACATCTCCCAAACACCAGTGTGTTGCAACATAAAGATGAGAACCCCCTAGTTAGTGAACAAAGGGAGTTTCCAAATATGTTTTATGCAAATTTAATTACATTTTATTTAAACAAGTGTGCCCTTAATATCATACTATAATGTAGCCTAAGAGATAATGCTTTCTTTCTGTCTTGCTTATCAAAATTACAGTAGGAGTAATACTATGCATTATATATTATTTACCATGAAAAATTTCCTCCTCATATTATCTTACTTAAGGTATTCAGGCCTCCCTCAAGGTTTCAAATAGATAATCATTAAGGTCATTTCAACTCTGGTTTTATTATTACTATTATAGGCATTGATACACATACAAATGATATTAAACCTATGTATTACATAAATACCATGAAAATATGTTTAATATTTTATAATATGCTCTTAAGAAGTAAGTATATCCTGACACTTGGCAGTGTTTTTCTCAACTGTGATGGTAACTAAACTACTTACCACTGACTCTTGCCAAAAGCCTTGGATTTCTGGCTTTGGTGGCAGGGCTTGGTGCTCTCACTCTAGTTCCTGGACTGGAAAGGTCACTCTTTGTAAAACAGGCTGTTGACTGCCACACATCATGAGAGGGACCTTCCATTCTAGGAGCTGCCTTGAGCATGCTCATTTCCTAATGTAAGAGTTGAAAATCCTTCTTTGATATTTCTAGGAGCTCATTTTTCTAGAATGGACATTATAAGTGCCTATGGACTGACCTTTTGGGAGTACCCATGTAATCTCTCTCTAAGTAGCTATTTCGGGACTCCTCAGACTGCAAACACAACTCAAGGGCAAAAGCCTGAATAGAAACTGTAGAAATGAAGAGCAGTTGATTCTCTTGCGATTCATTAAAGTCGTGGCAATCATTTTCTCCCAACATGCAATGAATAGATCAGCTTCTCATCTCTTTAGAGACATTTGTGGGTGAATTTCAGTGCTAGATTTTTTATTAGGATGTGGGTGGCTAAAGCCTGACAGACTGCCTTCTCCTCCTTTTCATTAGGAAAAGAAAGGAGATGCATGGATGTAGGCTCATTTAACTGGGATTCTACAAAGCACCAGTGAATTTTCTCCACTTGTTCTGGTAGCCATGGCCTTGGATCTTGGAACTAGACTCCTCATGTTGCATGTTCAACCGGACATGTATCTGGAGCTACAGTACTAACAGCATATCTGCTGTCTTGGCACCAAGTCATTCCTAATTAGGTCTGCTCACCTAGACGTGGTGTTTCCTTTCTTCCTCACCAGAAACCTATGTCTTCATGTCCCCTGATTTCTGGTTCTGCCATTTCTCATGACCTGGTGATGACACTGTTGATGTGGGTTTTAAAGGAAAAATTGCAGAGCCATCAAACAGCTCTGTAGGTCATAGAAGGGGAGAAGGCTATACATTTGAAAATCTTGCAGTATTTTACCCCACCAAAATTAGAATATAAACATTAGACAGGGTGAACAGTTAAGTCTCTAAAGTTTAAAAAATCCCATTAGCAACATGGGTTTTTCCATATGTTAAGGAGAAGTACAGAAATGGTGCTTATGAAAGACCTTAGAATCATTAGCCATTAGTGAAATACACACACAAAAAAAATCAATGAGATACCAGTCTACCCACTAGGATGGCTATCACCAAAAAAACAAATAACAAGTGTTGGTGAGGGTGTGGAGAAATTGGAACCCTCAAACACTGTTCATAGTAATGTAAAATTATGCAACTGTTTTGGAAAACTGCCTGACAGTTCTTCAAAAGTTTATGCATAGAGTTACTATATAACTCTATGCTATATAACCCAGCAGTTATATAGATACATACTCAAGAGAAATAAAAATATAAATCTGAAAAAACTTGTACACAATGTTAATAGCAGCATTATTCATAATGGTCAAAAAGTGGATATAATCCAAATGTCTATCGACTGATAATTGGATAAATAAAATGTGATATATCCACACAGTGGAATATTATTTGGCATAAAAAGGCATGAAGTACTGATACATGCTACAACATGAATGAAGCTTGAAAACATGATGCTAAAGGAAAGAAACTAGACACAAAAGCCCACATATTGTATATTTCCATTTATGTTAAATCCCAGAATAGGCAAATCCATAGAGATAGAAAGTAGATTAATACTTGCCTAGGGTTGGAGGTTTTGGGGGAAAATTATGAGTGACTTCTTATGGATATGGTACTTGTTTTGGAGTTGTGAAAATCAGTTCACTGGAAAGAACACAATGAACATGAGATTACAATGTGTCGAATGCTCAGCACAGTTGTAATTGTTTGCCCTGGTAGAATGGAACACAACAGTTGTAAAGAGATGCTATATTGAGAGAGCAATGTCAGCCAGAATGTCCATTTTTTTCTACACACAAGAAATTCTCCATAATTAAGTTCATCACTACTAGACCTGCCTTACGAGAAATGCTAAAGGGAGTTCTTTAAGTTGAAATGAGAGGATGCTAACTAACAACATGAAAACATATGAAAGTATAAAACTCATAGTCAAATTCAAAATGCTCTCATACTGTAATAGTGGTACAAAAATTGCTTTTAACTATCATAAAAGTAAAAAGATGAAGTATTCATTATACCTATAGCTACAATCATTTGTTAATGGATATATAATATATAAAATATTTGAATTGTTATGTCAATAACATAAAAAGTGGAATTATGAGAAGTTAAAGTGTAAAGTTGTTGTATGCAGTCAAAGTGAAGTGTTATCAGTTAAAGTTAAGTTGTTATCAGCTTAAAATAGACTGTTATAACTATAAAATGTTTTATGTAAGCCTCATGGTAACCACAAATAAAAAACTTGAAGTATACACATAAAAGATAAGGAGAAAGGAATCAAAGCATACCTCTACCCAAAAAAGCATCAAATCACAAAGAAAGACAATAAGAGAGAAAGAAAGAAACTACAAAACATAAAGAAAAATTTTCAAAATGGAAATAGCAAATTCTCACTTATCAATAATTTCTTTAAATATAAATGGATTAAATTTTCTAATAAAAAAACACAGAGTGGTTAAATGGATTTTTTTTAAAAAAGCTAGAACAATATACTGTCTACAAGAGACTCATTTTAGTTTTCAGGACACATGTAGGCTGAGTGTGAAGGCATGAGAAAAGATATTCCATGCAAGTGGCAATGAAAAGAGAGCAGGAATGGCTATACTTATATTAGACAAAATAGACTTTAAGTCAAAAACTGTCATGAAAGACAAAGAAGACAATTGTATAATGCTAAAGGGGTCAATTCATCAAAATGATATAACTGTTATATATATATATCCCCAACGTCAGAGCACTTAAAGATATAAAGCAAATTTTAACAAAACTGAAAGGAGAATTAGTAATACAGTAATAGTAGGGAATTTCAATATGTCACTTTCAGCGATAGATAGATCATCCAAACAGAAAATCAATAAGAAAACAGCAGGGCTTCCCTGGTGGCACTAGTGGTTGAGAGTCCGCCTGCGATGCAGGGGAGTCGGGTTCATGCCCCTGTCCAGGAAGATCTCACATGCCGCGGAGCGGCTGGGCCCGTGAGCCATGGCCGCTGAGTCTGCGCGTCCAGAGCCTGTGCTCCATAGGCCACAACAGTGAGAGGCCTGCGTACCACAAAAAAAAAAAAGAGAGAAAAAAAGGAAAACAGCAAACTTGAACAACACTATAGACCAAATTGACCTAACAGACATATACATAATGTTCCGTCCAACAGCAGTAGAATATACATTCTTCTTAAGTGCACACAGACCATTCTTCAGGATAGATCATAAAATAGGTCACAAACCAAATCTTAGCAAATTTAAGAAGATTGAAATCATCAAATATCTTTTCCAACCATAATGTTTAGAAATCAGTAACAGGAGAAAATTTTGAAAATTCAAAAATAGGTGGAAATTAACACACTCTCGAGTAAACAGTGGGTCAAAGAAGATAATCAAAAGAGAAATAAAAATGTCTTGAGATCAAAAAAATGAAAATACAGCATACCAAAACTTATGGGATGCTGCAAAAGCAGTTCTAAGAGGGAAATTTATAGTGATAAATGCCTACATTAGGAGAAAAATAAAGATCTCAAAAAATAATGTAACTTTGCACAAGAAGAGACTTGAAAAACAACAAACTAAACCTAATGTTAGCAGAAGGAAGAAAATAAAAAAGATCAGAGCAGAAATAAATGAACTAAAGATTAGATAAAAATAGAAAAGATCAATGAAACTAGGAGTTGGGGTTTTGAAAAGACAGATAAAATTGACAAATCTTTTGCTAGACTAACAAGAAAAAAAGGAGAGAAGACAAACAAAATAAATGAAAGAGGAAACATTGTAATGGTTACCACAGAAATACAACGAATTATAAGATAATATTGTAGACATTTATACCCCAACAAATTGGACAACATAGGAAAAAAATGGATAAATTCATAGAGCATACAATCTGTTAAGACCAAATCAGAAATAGAAAATCTGAGGAGACCAATAACAAGTAAGGAGATTGAATCAGTAATCAAAAACCTCCCAACAAGGAAAAGGTCAGGATGGCTTCACTGGTGAATTCTGCCAAGCAATTAAAGAAGAATTAATACTAATTCTTCTCAACTCTTCCAAAAAAAATGAAGAGGAGGGAGTACTTCCAAATTCCCAGCATTACACTGATACCAGAGCTAAACAAGTACACTACAAGAAAATTACAAGACAATAACCCTCTGAACATAGATACAAAATCCCTAAAAAAAACCCCAACATCTAGCAAACCAACAGCACACTAAAAAGGATCATACACCATGAGCAAGTGGGATTCATCCCTCGGGTGCAATGCTGGTTCAATATATGCAAATCATTAAATGTGATATACCACATTATAGAATGAAGATTAAAAATTATATGTTCATCTCAATGGGTACAGGAAAAGCATTTAACAAAGTTCAGCACACTTTCATGATAAAAAAGCCTTAACAAATTAGGTATGGAAGGAATGTACCTCAACATAATAAAGGCCATATATTGACAAGCCCACAGCTAACATCATACTCAGCAGTGAAAAGCTGAACCCTTTTCTTCTAAGATCAGTAACAAGGCAATGATACCAACTCTCATCACTTCTATTCACTTTAATACTGGAAGTCCTAGACAGATCAGTTAGGCAAGAAAAAGGAATAAAAGACATCCAAATTGGAAAGGAGGAAGTAAAATTGTCTCTGTTTGCAGATGACATAATATTATATACACAAAACCCTAAAGACTCCACCAAAAAAACTGTTAGAACTAATAAACAATTTAATAAAGATGTAGTATACAAAATCAGCTTACAAAAATTAGTTTCATTTCTATGAGCTAATAGCAAACTATATGAAAAAAGAAATTAAGAAAACAATTCTGTTTACAATAGCATCAAAAGATACCTAGGATAAATTTTACCAAAGAGGTGAAAGATCTGTACACTAAAAACTATAAAACAGTGATGAAAGGAATTGAAGACACAAATAAATGGACAGATATTTATGTTCATGAATTAGGAAAACTAATATTGTAAGATGTCCATACTATGCAAAGTGATCTACAGATTCATTGCAATCCCTACCAAAATTCCATTGGCATTTTTCAAAGAAATAGAACAAATAATCATAGAATTTGTATGGAATCACAAAAGGCCCCAAATAGCCAAAGCAATCTTGAGCAAAAAGGACAAACCTGGGGGCATCACACTACCAGATCTCAAAATAGACTACAAATTTATAGTAACCAAAATAGCATGATCATAAATGAAATAAAACAAATGGACCAATGGAACAGAATAGAGAGCCCAGAAATAAATCCATGCATTTATGGTCACTTGATCTTTGGCTAAGGTACCAAAACACAAAATGGGGAAAGGACAGTATCTTCAATAAATGGTATTGGGAAAACATTATCCTCATGCAGAAGAATGTAACTGGACACTTATCTCACTCTGTATATAAAAATCAACTAAAAATGATTAAAAACTTAAATGTCAAATCTGAAACTAAACCTACTAGAGGAAAACATAGGGCAAAAGCTTCTTGACATTGGTCTGGGCAATGATTTTTAGATATGACCCCAGAAGCACAAGCAACAAAAGCAAAATAGACAGATGGGATTGCATTAAGCTAAATGCACCTTCTGCACAGCAAAGGAAACAATCTGGACAGTGGAGAGAAATTTATGGAATAAGAGAAAATATTTTCAAACCATACATATGATTAAGAATCTCATATCCAAAATATATAAGGAACTCATAGAACACAATACTGAGGAAAAAAACCTGATTAAAAAATAGGCAAAGGACCTGAATAGACATTTCTCAAAAGAAGACATACAAATGGCCAACAGGTATATGAAAAAATGTTAAACATTACTATTCATCAGAGAAATGCACATCAGAATGAAAGTGAGATACCACCTCATGTCTGTTAGAATGGTTATTGTCAGGAAGACAAAAGATAACAATTGTTGGCAGGAATGTGGAGAAAAGGGAACACTTGTGCACTGTTGGTAGAAATGTAAATTGATATAGCCATCATGGAAAACAGTATGGAGGTTCCTCAAAAAATTAAAAATAGAACTACTATAAAACCCAGTAATCCCACTGCTGGGTCTATATCCCAAGGAAATGAAAAGAGTCAAGAAGAGATATTCCATGTTCATTGAAACATTCACAATAGCCAAATATGGAATCAACTTAAGTGTTCATGAGCAGATGAATAGATGAAGAAAATTTGATATATATGTACAATGGATATAGTCAGCCTTAAAAAAGGAAGAAAATTGTGTCATTTGTGACAACACAGATGAACCTGGGGGACATTATGCTATGAATAAGCCAGGCACAGAAAGACAAATACTGCATGATCTCACATATATGTGGAATCTAAAAAAGTTAAACTCATAGATGCAGAGAGTAGAATGATGGTTACCAGGAGCTGGGGAAAGTGTGGTGGGGAAAACAGGGAGATGTTTGTCAAAGAGTGCAAAGTTGTAGTTATATAGTTTGGATGAATAAGTTTGGAGATCTAATGTATTTCATCATGATTATAGATAATAATACTGTAATGAATACTGGAAGTATGCTAAGAGAGTAGATTTCAGGCGCTCTTATCACAAAAATTTGGTAACTGTGAGGAGATGATATGTTTTTTAAATTTATTTTATTGAAGTATAGTTGATTTACAGTGATGTGTTAATTTTTTCTGTACAGCAAAGTGGTTCAGTTATACATACATGTACATTCTTTTTCATATTCTTTTCCATTACGGTTAATCACAGGATATTGAATATGGTTCCCTCTGCTCTACAGTAAGACCTTGTTGTTTATCCATTTTATATATAATTTGCATCTGCTAATCCCAGACTTCCAATCCATCCCTCCCCTCCCTTCATTCCCCTAGGCAACCACAAGTCTGTTCTGTGAATCTGTTTGTTTCATAGATAAGTTCATTTGTGTCATATTTTAGGTTCCACATATAAGTGATATCATATGGTATCCCTTCTTTGTCTTTCTGACTTACTTCACTTAGTATAATAATCTCTAGATTCATCCACGTTGCTGCAAATGGCATTATTTCATTCTTTTTTATGGCTGAGTAGTATTCCATTGTATATATATGTTCCCCATCTGCTTTATTCATTCATCTGTTGATGGAAATTTAGGTTGTTTTCATGTCTTGGCTATTTTGAATAGTGCTTCTGTGAACATAGGGGTGCAGGTATCTTTTCTTAGTTAAGGAAATTTTTTAAAAAATCTTTATTGGAGTATAATTGCTTTACAATTGTGTGTTAGTTTCTGCTTTATAACAAAGTGAATCAGTTATACATATACATATGTTCCCATAACTCTTCGCTCTTGCATCTCTCCCCCTCCCAACCTCCCAATCCCACTCCTCTAGGTGGTCAAAAAGCACCGAGCTGATCTCCCTGTGCTATGAGGCTGATTCCCACTAGCTATCTATTTTATGTTTGGTAGTGTATATATGTCCATGCCACTCTCTCACTTTGTCACAGCTTACGCGTCCCCCTCCCCATAACCTCAAGTCCATTCTCTAGTAGGTCTGAGTGTTTATTCCCGTCTTACCCCTAGGTTCTTCATGACATTTTTTCCCTTAGATTCCATATATATGTGTTAGCATATGGTATCTGCCTTTCTCTTTCTGACTTACTTCACTCTGTATGACAGACTCTAGGTCCATCCATCTCACTACAAAGAGCTCAATTTCGTTTCTTTTGATGGCTGAGTAATATTCCATTGTATATATGTGCCACATCTTCTTTATCCATTCATCCAATGTTGGACACTTAGGTTGATTCCATCTCCTGGCTATTGTAAATAGAGCTGCAAAGAACATTTTGGTACATGACTCCTTTTGAATTCTGGTTTTCTCAGGGTATATGCCCAGTAGTGGGATTACTGGGTCATATGGTAGTTCTATTTGTAGTTTTTTTAAGGAACCTCCATACTGTTCTCCATAATAGCTGTACCAATTCACATTTCCACCAGTAGTGCAAGAGTGTTCCCTTTTCTCCACACCCTCTCCAGCATTTATTGTTTCTAGATTTTTTGATGATGGCCATTCTGACTGGTGTGAGATGATATCTCACTGTAGCTTTGATTTTCATTTCTCTAATGATTAATCATGTTGAGCATTCTTTCATGTGTTTGTTGGCAGTCTGTATATCTTCTTTGGAGAAATGTCTATTTAGGTCTTCTGCCCATTTTTGGACTGGGTTGTTTGTTTTTTGTTATTGAGCTGCATGAGCTGCTTGTAAATTTTGGAGATTAATCCTCTGTCGGTTGCTTCATTTGCAAATATTTTCTCCCATTCTGAGGGTTGTCTTTTGGTCTTGTTTATGGTTTCCTTTGCTGTGCAAAACTTTGAAGTTTCATTAGGTCCCATTTGTTTATTTTTGTTTTTCTTTCCATTTCTCTAGGAGATGAATCAAAAAGGATCTTGCTGTGATTTATGTCATAGAGTGTTCTGCCTATGTTTTCCTCTAAGAGTTTGATAGTGTCTGGCCTTACATGTGGGTCTTTAATCCATTTTGAGCTTATTTTTGTGTATGGTGTTAGGGAGTGTTCTAATCTCACTTTTACATATACCTGTCCAGTTTTCTCAGCATCACTTATTGAAGAGGCTGTCCTTTCTCCACTGTACATTCCTGCCTCCTTTATCAAAGATAAGTTGACCATATGTGCGTGGGTTTATCTCTGGGCTTTCTATCCTGTTCCATTGATCTGGTTTTCTGGTTTTGTGCCAGTACAATACTGTCTTGATTACTGTAGCTTTGTAGTATAGTCTGAAGTCAGGGAGCCTGATTTCTCCAGCTCCGTTTTTCGTTCTCAAGATTGCTTTGGATATTGGGTGTCATTTGTGGTTCCGTACAAATTGTTAAATTTTTTGTTCTAGTTCTGTGAAAAATGGCAGTGGTAGTTTGATAGGGATTCCATTGAATCTGTAGATTGCTTTCGGTACTAGAGTCATTTTCGCCATGTTGATTCTTCCAATCCAAGAACATGGTATATCTCTCCATCTATTTGTATCATCTTTAATTTCTTTCATCAGCGTCTTATAATTTTCTGCATACAGGTCTTTTGTCTCCTTAGGTACGTTTATTCCTAGATATATTATTTTTGTTGCAATGGTATAGGAGTGTGTTTTCTTAATTTCACTTTCAGGTTTTTCATTATTAGTGTATAGGAATGCCAGAGATTTCTGTACATTAATTTTGTATCCTGCTACTTTACCAAATTCATTGATTAGCTCTAGTAGTTTTCTGGTAGCATCTTTAGGATTCTCTATGTATAGTGTCATCTTATCTGCAAACAGTGACAGCTTTACTTCTTCTTTTCCAATTTGAATTCCTTTTATTTCCTTTTCTTCTCTGATTGCTGTGGCGAAAACTTCCAAAACTATGTTGAATAAGAGTGGTGAGAGTGGGCAACCTTGTCTTGTTCCTGATCTTATTGGAAATGGTTTCAGTTTTTCAAAATTGAGGACAATGGTGGCTGTGGGTTTGTCATATATGGCCTTTATTATGTTGAGGAAAGTTCCCTCTATGCCTACTTTCTGCAGGGTGTTTATCATAAATGGGTGTTGAATTTTGTTTAAAGCTTTCTCTGCATCTATTGAGATGATCATATGGTTTTTCTCCTTCAGTTTGTTAATATGGTGTATCATGTTGATCGATTTGCATATATTGAAGACTCCTTGCATTCCTGGAATAAACCCCACTGGATCATGGTGTATGATCCTTTTAGTGTGCTGTCGGATTCTGTTTGCTAGTATTTTGTTGAGGATCTTTGCATCTATGTTCATCAGTGATATTGGCCTCTAGTTTTCTTTCTTTGTGACATCCTTCTCTGGTTTTGGTATCACGGTGATGGTGGACTCGTAGAATGAGTTTGGGAGTGTACCTCCCTCTGCTATATTTTGGAAGAGTTTGAGAAGAATAGGTGTTAGCTCTTCTCTAAATGTTTGATAGAATTCGCCTGTGAAGCCATCTGGTCCTGGGCTTTTGTTTGTTGGAAGATTTTTAATCACAGTTTCAATTTCAGTGCTTGTGATTGGTCTGTTCATATTTTCTACTTATTCCTGATTCAGTCTTGGCAGGTTGTGCATTTCTCAGAATTTGTCCATTTCTTCCAGGTTGTCCATTTTATTGGCATAGAGTTGCTTGCAGTAATCTCCCATGATCTTTTGTATTTCTGCAGTGTCAGTTGTTACTTCTTTTTCATTTCTAATTCTATTGATTTGAGTCTTCTCCCTTTTTTTCTTGATGAGTCTGGCTAATGGTTTTTCAATTTTGTTTATCTTCTCAAAGAACCAGCTTTTAGTTTTATTGATCTTTGCTATCGTTTCCTTCATTTCTTTTTCATTTATTTCTGATCTGATTTTTATGATTTCTTTCCTTCTGCTAACTTTGGGTTTTTTTGTTCTTCTTTCTCTAATTGCTTTAGGTGCAAGTTTAGGTTGTTTATTTGAGATGTTTCCTGTTTCTTAAGGTAGGCTTGTATTGTTATAAACTTCCCTCTTAGAACTGCTTTTGCTGCATCCCATAGGTTTTGGATCATCATGTCTCCATTGTCATTTCTTTCTAGGTATTTTTTGATTTCCTCTTTGATTTCTTCAGTGATCATTTCATTATTAAGTAGTGTATTGTTTAGCCTCCATGTGTTTGTATTTTTTACATATCTTTTCCTGTAATTGATATCTAGTCTCATAGCATTGTGGTCGGAAAAGATACTTGTTACAATTTCAATTTTCTTAAATTTACCAAGGCTTGATTTGTGACCCAAGATATGATCTATCCTGGAGAATGTTCCATGAGCACTTGAGAAAATTGTATATTCTGTTGTTTTTGGATGGAATGTCCTATAAATATCAATTAAGTCCATCCTGTTTAATGTATCATTTAAAGCTTGTGTTTCCTTATTTATTTTCATTTTGGATGATCTGTCCATTGGTGAAAGTCGGGTGTTAAAGCCCCCTACTATGAATGTGTTACTGTCAATTTCCCCTTTTATGGCTGTTAGCATTTGCCTTATGTATTGAGGTGCTCCTATGTTGGGTGTATAAATATTTACAATTGTTATATCTTCTTCTTGGATCAATCCCTTGATCATTATGTAGTGTCCTTCTCTGTCTCCTCTAATAGTCTTTATTTTAAAGTCTATTTTGTCTGATATGAGAATTGCTACTCCAGCTTTCTTTTGGTTTCCATTTGCATGGAATATCTTTTTCCATCCCCTCACTTTCAGTCTGTATGTGTCCCTTGGTCTGAAGTGCATCTCTTGTAGACAGCATACATGTGGGTCTTGTTTTTGTATCAATTCAGCCAGTCTCTGTCTTTGGTAGGAGCATTTAAGCCATTTACATTTAAGGTAATTATCAATATGTATGTTCCTATTCCCATTTTCTTAATTGTTTTGGGTTTGTTATTGTAGGTCTTTTCCTTCTCTTGTGTTTCTTGCCTAGAGTAGTTCCTTTATCATTTGTTGTAAAGCTGGTTTTGTGATGCTGAACTCGCTCAGCTTTTGCTTGTGTGTAATGGTTTTAGTTTCTCCATCAAATCTGAATGAGATCCTAGCTGGGTAGAGTAATCTTTGTTGTAGGTTTTTCTCCTTCATCACTTTAAATATGTCCTGCCAGTCCCTTCTGGCTTGCAGAGTTTCTGCTGAAAGATCAGCTGTTAACCTTATGGGGATTCCCTTGTGTGTTATTTGTTGTTTTTCCCTTGCTTCTTTTAATATGTTTTCTTTGTATTTATTTATTTGGCAATTTGGTTAATATGTGTCTTGGCATGTTTCTCCTTGGACTTATCCTGTATGGGACTCTCTGTGCTTCCTGGACTTGGTTAACTATTTCCTTTCCCATATTAGGGAAATTTTCAACTATAATCTCTTCAAATACTTTCTTAGTCCCTTTCTTTTTCTCTTCTTCTTCTCGGACCCCTATAATTCGAATGTTGGTGCGTTTAATGTTGTCCCAGAGGTCTCTGAGACTGTCCTCAGTTATTTTCATTCTTTTTTCTTTATTCTGCTCTGCAGTAGTTATTTCCACTACTTTATCTTCCAGGTCACTTATCCATTCTTCTGCCTCAATTATTCTGCTATTGATCCCTTCTAGAGTATTTTTAATTTCATTTATTGTGTTGTTCATCGATGGTTGTTTCCTCTTTAGCTCTTCTAGGTCCTTGTTAAATGTTTCTTGCATTTTCTCTATCCTATGTCCAAGATTTTGGATCATCTTTACTATCATTATTCTGAATTCTTTTTTCAGGTAGACTACCTATTTCCTCTTCATTTGCTAGGTCTGGTGGGTTTTTATCTTGCTCCTTCATCTTCTCTGTGTTTTTCTGTCTTCTCATTTTGCTTATCTTACTGTGTTTGTGGTCTCCTTTTTGCAGGCTGCAGGTTCGTAGTTCCCATTTTTTTTGGTGTCTGTCCCCAGTGGCTAAGGTTGGTTCAGTGAATTGTGTAGGCTTCCTGGTGGAGGGGACTAGGGCCTGTGTTCTGGTGGATGAGGCTGGATCTTGTCTTTCTGGTGGGCAGGTCCACGTCTGGTGGTGTGTTTTGGGGTGTCTGTGGCCTTATTATGATTTTAGGCAGCCTCTGTGCTAATGGGTGGGGTTGTGTTCCTGTCTTGCTAGTTGTTTGGCATAGGGTGTCCAGTACTGTAACTTGCTTGTCATTGTGTGAAGCTGGGTGTTGGTGTTGAGATGGAGATCTCGGGGAGATTTTCACCCTTTGATATTACGTTGAGCTGGGAGGTCTCTTGTGGACCAGTGTCCTGAAGTTGGCTCTCCCACCTCAGAGGCACAGCACTGATCTTGGCTGCAGCAGCAAGAGCCTTTCGTCCCCACGGCTCAGAATAAAAGGGAGAAAATGTAGAAAGACAGAAAGAGGATAACATAAAGTGAGATAAAGTTATTAAAATAAAATATAATTATTAAGAGAAAAATTTTTTAAAAAGTAAAAACACAAGAACGGACAGACAGAGCCCTAGGACAAATGGTGAAAGCAAAGTTATACAGACAAAATCTCACACAGAAGCATACACATACACACTCAGAAAAAGAGGAAAAGGGGAAAAAATCATAAATCTTGCTCTCAAAGTCCACCTCCTCAATTCAGGATGATTCATTGTCTCTTCAGGTATTCCACCGATGCAGGGTACATCAAGTTGATTGTGGAGATTTAATGCGCTGCTCCTGAGGCTGCTGGGAGAAATTTCCCTTTCTCTTCTTTGTTCGCACAGCTCCCGGGGGCTCAGCTTTGGATTTTGCCCTGCCTCTGCGTGTAGGACGCCCGAGGGCGTCTGTTCTTCGCTCAGACAGGACGGGGTTAAAGGAGTCGCTGATTCGGGGGCTCTGGCTCACTCAGGTCGTGGGGAGGGAAGGGCATGGAGTGCGTGGCGAGCCTGCGGCGGCAGAGGCTGGTATGACGTTACACCAGCCTGAGGCGCGCCGTGCGTTCTCTCTGGGAAGTTATCCCTGGATCCCGGGACGCTGGCAGTGGCGGGCTGCACAGGCTCCCGGGAGGGGAGGTGTGGAGAGTGACCTGTGCTCGCACACAGGCTTCTTGGTGGCGGCAGCAGCAGCAGCCTTAGCGTCTCATGCCCGTCTCTGGAGCTCCTTTAAGCAACGCTCTTAATCCCCTCTCCTCGCGCACCAGGAAACAAAGAGAGAAGAAAAAGTCTCTTGCCTCTTCGGCAGGTCCAGACTTTTCCCCAGATGCCCTCCCGGCTAGCCGTGGTGCACTAACCCGCTGCAGGCTGTGTTCACACCACCAACCCCAGTCCTCTCTCTGCGCTCCGACCAAAGCCCGAGCCTCAGCTCCCAGCCCCCGCACGCCCCAGTTGGTGAGCAGCCAAGCCTCTTGGGCTGGTGAGTGCCGGTCGACACCAATCCTCTGTGCGGGAATCTCTCTGCTTTGCCCTCCGCACCCCTGTTGCTGTGTTCTCCGCCGCGGCTCCGAACGTTCCCCCTCCGCCACCCGCAGTCTCCGTGCGCGAAGGGGCTTCCTAGTGTGTGGAAACCTTTCCTCCTTCACAGCTCCCTCCCACTGGTGCAGGTCCCGTCCGTATTCTTTTTGTCTCTGTTTATTCTTTTTTCTTTTGCCCTACCCAGGTACGTGGGGAGTTTTTTGCCTTTTGTGAGGTCTGAGGTCTTCTGCCAGCATTCAGTGGGTGTTCTGTAGGAGTTGTTCCATGTGTAGATGTATTTCTGATGTATCAGTGGGGGGGGGGGGGAGGTGATCTCCGCGTCTTACTCTTCCGCCGTCTTCCCCCTCTCTCCAGGGCTGCTCTTTTAACAGGAAGCTCGACTTCGGTACACCTGGCACAAGGTGGCCGTCCCTGGTTTCACATCAACATGATCTCTGGGGCAAACCTCCTTGTTTTTCCATTTTGTCTTTAAGTTACTTGTTGAAACAACCAGCCCGCCATCCCCACGACTGTCGCGGCTTTGGCTGCCGCGGCCCCTCCAGAGCCGGCAGCCTCAGTGAGGCCTCCCTCGCCTCGGGCTCCGGGGCAGTTCCGTGATGGCGGAGGGAAGAGACCACGAGCCGGGAGTTCCAGCTCTGCGGAAACATGGGCTCCATTCTCAACCAGATGGTCTTGATTGATATTGATAAAGCATTCCATCCAAAAGCAGCAGAATACACATTCTTCTCAAGTGCACATGGAGCAGTCTCCAGGATTGATCACATGCTGGGCCAGAAAGCAAGCCTTGGTAAATTTAAGAAAATTGAAATCATATCAAGCATCTTTTCTGTCCGCAATGCTATGAAATTATAAATAAACTACAAGAAAAAAAAAGTGGAGGCTAAACAATATGCTACTAAACAACCAATGGATCACTGAAGAAATTGAAGAGGAAATTTAAAAAATACCTAGAGGCAAATGAAAATGAAAGCATGATGATCCAAAACCTATGGGACACAGCAAAAACAGTTGTAAGTTTATAGCAATATAATCTTACCTCAGGAACAAGAAAAATCACAAATAAACAGCCCAACCTTACACCTAAAGCAACTAGAGAAAGAAGGACAAAAAAAACCCAAAGTTAGTAGAAGGAAAGAAATCATAAAGATAGGAGCAGAAATAAATGAAATAGAGATGAAGAAAACAATAGAACAGATCAATGAAACTAAAAGGTGGTCCTTTGAAAAGATAAAATAATTGCTAAACCTTTAGACAAACTCATCAAGAAAAAAAGGGAGAGGGCTCAAATCAATAAAATTAGAAATGAAAAAGAAGTTATAACAGATGCCACAGAAATACAAAGGATCATAAGAGACTACTACAAGCAATGATATGCCAATAATATGGACAACCTGGTAGAAATGGACAAATTCTTAGAAAGGTACAATCTCCCAAGACTGAACCAGGAAGAAATAGAAAATATGAACAGACAAATCACAAGTACTAAAGTGAAACTGTGATTAAAGAACTCCCAACAAACAAATGTCTGGGATGGCACCAGGCGAATTCTCTTAAACATTTAGAGAAGAGTTAACACCTATCCTTCTGAAACTATTCCAAAAAGCTGCAGAGGAAAGAATAGTCCCAAACTCATTCTATGAGGCCACCATCACCCTGATACTAAAACCAGACAAAGATACCACAAAAAAAGAAAATTACAGGCCAATATCCCTGATGAACATAGATGCAAAAATGCTCAAAAAAAATTACTAGCAAACAAAATCCAACAATATATTAAAAGGATCATACACCACGATCAAGTGGGATTTATCCCAGGGATGCAAGGATTTTTCAATATCCACAAATCAATCAGTGTGATACACTACATTAACAAATTGAAGAATAAAACAATATGATCATCTCAATAGACGCAAAAAAGGTTTTAACAAAATTCAACACCCATTTATGAAAAAAAACTCTCCGTAAATTTGGCATAGAGATAACATACCTCAACATTATAAAGGACATGTATGAAAAGCCTACAGCTAACATCATACTCTATGATGAAAAGCTGAAAGCATTTCCTCTAAGAACAGGAACAAGACAAGGATGTCCACTCTCACCACTTTTACCCAACATAGTTTTGGAAGTCCTAGCCACGGCAATCAGAGAAGAAAAAGAAATGAAAGGAATCCAAATTGGTAAAGAAGTAAATCTGTCACTGTTTGCAGATGACACGATACTAGACATAGAAAATCCTAAAGATGCTACTAGAAAACTACTAGAGCTCATCAATGAATTCAGTTAAGTTGCAGCTACAAAATTAATGCACAGAAATCTGTTGCATTTCTATACACTAACAAGGAAAGATCAGAAAGAGAAATTAAGGAAACAATCTCATTTACCATCACATCAAAAAGAATAAATTACCTACGAACAAACCTACTGAAGGAGGCAAAAGAGCTGTACTCCAAAAACTGTAAGATGCTGATGAAAGAAATCGAAGATGACACAAACAGATGGAGAGATATATCATGTTCTTGGATTTGAAGAATCAATATTGTGAAAATGACTCTACTACCCAAAGCAATCTACAGATTCAGTGCAATTCCTATCAAACTACTAATGGTATTTTTCACAGAACTAGAACAAAAAATCTTAAAATTTGTATGGAGATGCAAAAGACTCCAAATAGCCAAGTCAATCTTGAGAAAGAAAACTGAAGCTGGAGGAATCAGGCTCCCTGACTTCATGCTATACTACAAAATTACAGTCATCAAATAGTATGGTACTGGCACAAAAACAGAAATATAAATCAATGGAACAGGATAGAAAGCCCAGAAATAAACCCACACACCTATGGTCAATTAATGTATGACAAAGGAGGCAAGACTATACAATGGAGGAAAGACAGTCTCTTCAATAAATGGTGCTGGGAAAAGTGGACAGCTATTTACTAGTAAAAAAATGAAATTAGAGCATTCTTTAATACCATACACAAAAATTAAACTCAAAATGGATTAAAGACCTAAATTTAAGACCAGACAGTATAAAACTCTTAGAGGAAAACATAGGCAGAACACTCTTTGACATAAATTGCAGCAATATCTTTCTCAAACCATCCCTAGAGTAATGGAAATAAAAAACAGAAATAAACAAATGGGACCTGATTAAACTCAAAAGCTTTTACACAGCAAAGGAAACCATAAACAAAATAAAAAGACAACCCACAGAATGGGAGAAAATATTTGCCAACGATGCAACCGACAAGGGATTAGTCTCCAAAATTTACAAACAGCTCATGTGGCTTAATATAATCAAAACAAACAACCCAATCAAAAAATGAGCAGAAGACCTAAATAGACATTTCTCCAAAGAAGACATAGAGCTGGCCAAGAGACACATGAAAAGTTGTTCAGCATTGCTAATTATTAGAGAAATGCAAATCAAAACTACAATGAGATATCACCTCACACCATTCAAAATGGCTATCATCAAAAAATCCACAAATAATAAATGCTGAAGAGGGTGTGGAGAGAAGGGAACCCTCCTACACTGTCAGTGGGGATGTAAATTCATACTGCCACTATGGAGAACAGTATGGAGGTTCTTTTAAACTAAAAATGGAGCTACCATATGACCCAGCAATCCCACTACTGTGCATATATCTGGAGAAAACCATGGTCCAAAAGGATAAATGCACACCAGTGTTCATTGCAGCACTGTTTACAATAGCCAAGACATGGAAGCAACCTAAATGTCCATTGACAGAGATATGGATAAAGAAGATGTGGTACATATATACAATGGAATATTGCTCAGCCATTAAAAAGAATGAAATAATGTCATTTGTGGCAACATGGATGGACCTAGAGATTGTCATACTGAGTGAAGTAAATCAGACAGAGAGAGAGAAATACCAGATGACATCACTTATATGTGGAATCTAAAACGAAATGACACAAATGAACTTATTTACAAAACAAGCAGACTCACAGACTTAGAGAAGCAACTTATTGTTATCAGGGGTAAGGGTGGGGGGAGGGATAGATTGGGAGCTTGGGATTGACATGTACATGCCACTATATTTTAAATAGATAATCAACAAGGACCTACTATATAGCACAGGGAACTCTGCTCAATATTCTATAATAACCTAAATGGGAAAAGAATTTGAAAAAGAATATATACAGGTATATGTATAATTGAATCACTTTGCTGCATACCTGAAATGAACACAACTTTGTTAATCAACTATACTCCAATATAAAATAAAAAAATTTTTAATTGTGTTGGAGCAATTAGATATCCACAGGCAAACAGCAAAAAACAAACTCTATACTGAACCTTGGCCTAAATCACACCTTATATAAAAATTAACTCAAAATGGATCATACATTTACATTTAAACCACCAAACTGAAGTTTTAGATTAAAAATAAGAGAAAAATCTTTGGGACCTATGATTAGTGAAGATTCTCCAGACATGATATCAAAAGTCTGATCCATAAAAGGAAAAAAATGATTAATTTCCCATCAGATCTAAAAACTTTGAGAATGATTAAAGGTGAAAATACAAGTTATGGATTTGGAGAAAACATGTCCAAACAAGATATCTGACAAAGGACTCAGAACTTATATATATATATATATATATATATATATATATATACACACACACACATATATATACACACACACATATATATATACTTTTTGTTGTTGTTGTTTTTAATAGAGATTTTAAAAATAAATTTATTTTTGGCTGCTTTGGGTCTTTGTTGTTGCACATGGGCTTTCTCTAGTTGAGGTGAGCAGGCTTCTCACTGCAGTGGCTTCTCTTGTTGTGGAGCGCAGGCTTTAGGCTTGGGCTTCAGTAGTTGCGGCATGCAGGCTCAGTAGTTGTGGTGCACAGGCTCTAGAGCACAGGCTCAGTAGTTGTGGCACACGGGCTTAGTTGCTCCATGACATGTGGGATCCTCCCGGACCAGGGATCAAACCCTTGTCCCTGGCGTTGTCAGGCAGATTCTTAACCACTGCACTACCAGGGAAACCCAGAATATATTTTTAAGAGCCTCGAACTTAACAGTAAAAAAAAAAAATTCTAATTAGAAAATGGCAAAATACATGAAGAGACATTTCACAAAAGAGGTTATACAGATAGAGATCATGTTCAATATCACCAGCTACTAGGGAAGAACAAATAAAGACCATGATGAGATATCACAGCATACCTGTTAGAATAGCTCACATAAAAAATAGTGATAGTACCAAAGACTAGCAAGAATGTTGAGAAAATAGATCTCTCTCACATTGCTGGTAGAAATATAAAATGACACAACCACTCTGGAAAGTAGTTTAAAAGTTTCTTTAAAAACTAAACATGCATTTACTATACAAGCCAGAAATTGCTCTCCTGAGGCATTTAGCCCAGGGAAATGAATACTAATATCCACATTAAAGCCTGTATATGATTATTCAAGCCAGTTTTATTTGTAGTAGCCAAAAACTGGGAACAACTAAAATGTACTGTAATTGATGAGTGGTTAAACAAGCTGTGGTATATACATACCATAGAATACTTCTCAGCAACAAAAGAAATGAATTATTGATATGTATAGCAACTTGGATTGATCTTTTTTTTTTTTTAAGAAGTTGAATATTTTATTATTAAACTGTTTCTTATTTTCCTGCAAGGCTGTTGCTTCACTGTATAAAAATAGCACCAGCAAACACAGTATATTGCAAAATTAAGATAGTAATGTTCTTCACTGGACACTATACAACTAACAAACTTTTCTCCACTGTCATTTATTTCCAATGGCAAGTTCATTGAGTATTTTGACCCAAATCCAGGGATGGCTGTAAGCAAGTTACAATATTATGTAAGGTTAAGATAACAATGTTATCCTTGAATTACATAATTTTTATAAGTAGTTTTACCACAGATAATTTCAGGAATTGTGAGTATTATAACTGGAGACTAGCCTAAAAATCACAGGCTGTTGTGAAAAAGATGCATAGTGTTTATGTGAAATCATTAGGAAGTTAAGGGGTATTTTCTTCAGGCAACATTGTTGAAAGTAGTTTCTTTTGCTAAAAGTTGCTTTTTAAAAATCTATCCACCACTAATTTAAGACAACTATACTAGATTAAGTTGTTTCAAACTAGTTTATTTAGGGGTTCCATTTTCACTCCTCAATAGATTTTATGTATTTCTCATATGCTTCTTCACTCATTAGTTCATCTAGTTCTGAAGGGTTACTGAGTGTCATCTTGATCAGCCAACCATCTTCATAACAAGATTTGTTGACAAGTCCTGGATTTTCTGCTAGAGCTTCATTAATTTCAGTTACTTCTCCTGATAGAGGAGAATAGAGTTCACTAGCAGCTTTCACACTTTCCAAAGCACCAAATTCCTCTTGTTTGTTCAATTTTGTCCCAACTTCAGGCAGACTACAGTAAACAACATCTCCCAAAGCTTCCTGTGCAAAATTGCTGATTCCCACTATTCCAACACCGTTTTCTGTTGTTACCCATTCATGTTTGTCTGTGAATTTACGACCCGACAGCAGAACGGGACCGGTGCGCAGCGCCCGGATGGCACCCGCCCGCAGTCCCCAGGGCCGCGGCGGGCAGGGCGCGTTGGGCGCAGAGATGGCGCGCAGGCTGCAGACCGCGGCCCGCACGCTCCGCGCCAGTCGCAGCGCCATGTTCGCAGGGGTGCAGAGGGTCTCCGCGCAGCATCTAGAGCACCCCCGGCTGGAAGGCTGGATTGATCTTAATGGTACTATTCTGAGTCAAAAAGCCCAATCTCAAAAGCTTTATATAACATTCTCAGAAGGACATTTATATAACATTCTCAGAAGGACAAAATTATAGAGATGGAGAACAGATTAGTGGTTGCCAGGAGTTAGGAATGTTTGGGAAGAAGAGCAGGTCTATTAAAGAGTAGCATGAGGGAGGTATTTGTGGTGATGGAATAGTTCTGTATCTTAACTGTAGTGATAGTTACACAAATCACATGTGATAACACAGAACTCTACACACACATTATAATGTATAATGTCAGTTTCCTGGTTTTGATATTGTACTATAATTATGTAAGAGTAACCAATTAGGGAAACTTGTTGAAGCGTACATAGAACCTCTCTGTACTATCATTATGACTTTTTAAAATATGTAATTATTTCAAATAAGTTTAAAAAATTGTAATGAAGAAGAAATTAAGATATCCCCAGATAAACAAAGTGGAGATAATTAATCACAAGAAGTCCTATCCTACAAGATGTACTAAAGGGAGTTCTTCAGGCTTAAAAGAAAGGACACTAGAGAGTAATTCAAATCCACATGAAGAAATAAAGAGCACCAGTAAAGATAATTAATATGTAAATACAAAAGACATTATAAAATATTAAAAGATTTTTTTCTTCTCAACTGATTTAAAAGACTTCTGTGTAAAATAGTAATTACAAATCTGCATTAATGGGCTTACAGTGGAAAGTAAGAGAGTTTGGAGCACAGTTACTATATACTATGGGAATTAAGTTAGTATTAATCTGTGCTAGTTTGATTTAAATTAAGATGCATATTGCAATCCTCATAGTAAACACTGAGGAAATAACTTGAAAATATATAGTGAGGAGGCCAGGTATATGGAATTGTCTGTACCTTCCACTCAGTTTTGCTGTAAAACTATAATGTCTCCAAAAGTAAAGTCTAAGTTTTAGAAAAGCAAATTACCAAAACAAAATGAAAGAAAAATAAAAGAATTTAAATAATACACTTGATAATATCGACTCAACACAAAAGGTGGCAGTAATTAAAGAACAACAAATGCATATAACAAATTGCACAATGGCAGATGTAAATCCTACCATTTCAATTAC
Organism: Pseudorca crassidens; assembly: GCF_039906515.1. Classification (NCBI taxonomy): domain Eukaryota; kingdom Metazoa; phylum Chordata; class Mammalia; order Artiodactyla; family Delphinidae; genus Pseudorca; species Pseudorca crassidens. Next base: position 106,297,531 of record NC_090297.1, on the reverse strand, counting down.
TGCATTAAATGTAAGTGGATTAAACACTCCAAATATAAGGCAGGAGTTGTCAGATTGAATTAAAAACAGGATCCAATTTTATATACCCAATTATATATAAAGTGTGTTTTCTACAGGAGACACAATTTAGGTTCAAAAACACAAATAGATTAAAGTAAAAGAATGGAAAAATATGTCCAATCACTAACTAAAACACCATGCAAACAGTAACTAAAAGAACTGAAATGACTATAATCAAGAAAACAGACTTTAAGACCAAAAACAAGCTTATTTAAGACAAAAAAACTTACTGGAGACAAAGAAGGACATTTTATATGAAAAAAATTTCAATTCAGAGGGAAGCTATAATAATTATAAATATGTAAACATATATATGTTTGTGTATATATATATATATGTATGTATATATATATATATATATGTACATAACAACAGAGCCCAAAAATATATGAAACAAAAACTGACAGAATCAGGGGGACCTTCAAGATGGTGGAGGAGTAAGATGTAGAGATCACCTTCCTCCCCACAAATACATCAGAAATACATCTACATGTGGAACAACTCCTACAGAACACCTACTGAATGCTGGCAGAAGACCTCAGACTTTCCAAAAGGAAAGAAAATCCCCACGTACCTGGGTAGGGCAAAAGAAAAAACAGAGACAAAAGAATAGGGATGGGACCTGCACCTCTGGGAGGGAGCTGTGAAGGAGGAAAAGTTTCCATACACTAGGAAGCCCCTCCACTGGCAGAGATGGGGTGTAGGCAGGGGGGAAAGCTTTGGAGCCATGGAGGAGAGTGCAGCAACAGGACTGCAGAAGGCAAAGCAGAGAGATTCACGCACAGAGGATCAGTGCCAACCAGCACTCACTGGCCTGAGACACTTGTCTGCTCACCTGCTGGGACATGTGGAGGCTGGGAGCTGAGGCTCGGGCTTCAGAGGTCACACCCCAGGGAGAAGACTGGGGTTGGATGCAGGAAGACAGCCTGAAGGGGGCTAGTGCACCACAACTAGCCAGGAGGAAGTCAGGGAAAATGTCTGGACCTGCCGAAGAAGCAAGAGACCATTGTATTGGGGTGCACAAGGAGAGGGGATTCCTTTCCCATGTGCCCACAGAAGGCAGAGCACTGCCTAAGCGAGCTCCAGAGACGGGTATGAGCTGCGGCTAACAGCTCAAACCCCAGAGACGGACATGAAACGTTAATGCTGCTACCGTTGCCACCAATAATCCTGTGTGCAAGCACAGATCACTATCCACAACCCCCCAAAGGAGCCTGTGCAGCACGCCACTGCCAGGGTCCTGACATCCAGGACAACTTCGCCAGGAGAACTCACGGTGTGCCTCAGGCTGTTGCAACATCACTCTGGCCTCTGTCTTCACAGGCTCGCCCCGCATTCCAATTATGACTACCAAAACCCTTCCTCTTCTCAGCCTGAGAGAGCAAGAGAGCCCTAATCAGCCTCTGCTTTAACTCCCTCCTGTCTGGGTGGGAAACAGACACCTGAAGGTGATCTACACGCAGAGGTGGGGCCAAAACCAAAGCTGAACCCCAGGAGCTGTGCAAATAAAGAAGAGAAAGGGAAATTTCCCTCTGCAGCCTCAGGAGCTACAGATTAAATCCCCACAATCAACTTGATGAACCCTGCATCTGTGGAATACCTGAATAGACAATGAATGTTCCCAAAATTGAGGTGGTGGCCTTTGGGGGCAACAGTAGGCTTGGGGTTTGTGGTCTGCAACTGATTTTTATTTTTATCTTATTTTAGTTTTTAGTGCTTGTTGTCACTGGTGGATTTCTTTATTGGTTTGGTTGCTCCCTTTCTTTTTAATTTTTTAATTATTAAAAAATTTAATATTTTTATTTGATTAATTTTTGATTTAATTTTTTAATTTTTCTAAATTTTAAATTTTTTTTAAATTAAAAAATTTTTTTTCTTCCTTTTTTTTCTTCCTTTTCTTCTGAGCCGTGTAGCTGACAGGGTCTTTGTGCTCCAGCCAGGTGTCGGGCCTGAGCCTCTTGAGGTGGGAGAGCTGAGTCCAGGATACTAGACCAACAGAGACCTCCTGGCCCCATGTAATATCAGTCAGTGAGAGCTCTCCCAGAGATCTCTGTCTCAACACTAAGACCCAGCTCCACCCAATGGCCAGCAAGCTCGAGCACTGGATGCCCCATGAAAAACAACTTGCAAGACAGGAACACAACCCCATGCAGCTCAATAACAAAAAAACAAACAACCCAATCCAAAAATGGGCAGAAGACCTAGATAGACATTTCTCCAAAGAAGACATACAGATGGCCAAGAAGCACATGAAAAGCTGCTCAACATCACTAATTATTAGAGAAATGCAAATCAAAACTACAATGAGGTGTCACCTCACACCAGTTAGAATGGGTATCATCAGAAAGTCTACAAACAACAGATGCTGGAGAGGGTGTGGAGAAAAGGGAACCCTCTTGCACTATTGGTGGGAATGTAAATTGTTACAGCCACTATGGAGAACAGTATGGAAGTTCCTTTAAAAACTAAAAATAGAACTATCATACGACCCAGCAATCCCACTACTGGGCATACACCCTGAGAGAACCATAATTCAAGAAGAGTCATGTAGCACAATGTTCACTGCAGCTCTATTTACAATAACCAGGACATGGAAGCAACCTAAGTGTCCATCGACAGATGAATGGATAAAGAAGATGTATATACAATGGAATATATACAATGGAATATTACCCAGCTATAAAAAGAAATGAAATTGAATTATTTGCAGTGAGGTGAATGGACCTAGAGTCTGTCATACAGAGAAGTAAGTCAGAAAGAGAAAAACAAATACAGCATACTAACACATATATATGGAATCTAAAAAAAAAATGGTTCTGAAGAACCTAGGGGCAGGACAGGAATAAAGATGCAGACGTAGAGAATGGACTTGAGGACACGGGGAGGCAGAAGGGTAAGCTGGGACGAAGTAAGAGAGTGGCATGGAAATATATACACTACCAAATGTAAAATAGATAGCTAGTGGGAAGCAGCCACATAGAACAGGGAGATCAGCTCAGTGCTTTGTGACCACCTAGAGAGGTGGGTTAGGGAGGGTGGGAGGGAGACACAAGAGGGAGGAGATATGGGGATATATGTATATGCATAGTTGATTCACTTTGTTATAAAGCAGAAACTAACACACCATTGTAGAGCAATTATACTCCAATAAAGATGTTAAAAAAAGATGTTAAAAATAATAACAACAGAATAAAATATTTGGATATCTTCCACTAATATTTGGAAATTAAGCAACACATTTCTAAATAATTCATGGATCAAAGAAGAAATTACAAAAGAAATTAGAAAGTATTTTAAACTAAGTAAGTATGAAAACACAACATATCAAAATTTGTGAGATGCAGCTAAAACAATACTTAGAGGAGAATTTATGGCTTTAAATGCCTATATTAGAAAAGAAATATATGTCAAATTAAATCAAAAGCATGATAAGGGAATATTATAAAAACTTTATTCCAACAAATTAGACAGATGAAGTAGCCCAGTTCTTAGAAAAACACAAACATTTGTTTCTATGTTTAGGAATAAATTTAATAGAAGTGCAAGTCTTGTGGACTGAAAGTTACAAACATTGCAGAAAGATTTTTTCCAACATCTTAATAAATGGAGAAACATTCAATATTCTTGCACAGTAAGGCTCACTGTTGTTAAGATGGCTCTTCTTTCCAAATTGATCTATAGATTTAATGCAATTCCAGCAGGTTTTTGCAGAAACTACAAGCACATACTAAAAGTTATATGAAAATGCAGAAGACTCAGAATAGCCAAAACTACTTTGAAAAGAACAAAGTTGAGGACTTGTTCATGTATAGGATGACTCAATATTGTTTAGATATTAATTATCCCCACAAATTGCTCTATAGATTCTACACAATCTCAGTCAAAATATTAGGTAAGAAAAAGACTTTGACAATTCTAAAATTTATATGGAAATTCAAAAAACCTAAAATAGTGGAAACAATTTATGTGTACTATGTAAAACATTATCTTGTAATGAATGGGTCATAGCTCTAATTATAAGATTGAAAATTATTAAAATTCTAAAGAAAGCACAGGAGAAATCTTAATGACATTGGTTAGGTAAAGATTTCATAGATATGACATAAAAAACATGAGCGATAAAAGAAAATATTCATATATTTGCCTTCATCAAAATTTTTAAAGTTTTGCTTTTCAAAAAGACACTGTAAAGGAAATGAAAAGCAAAGCCACAGACTGGGAGACAATATTTGCAAACGTATATCCAAAAAAGGACTTGTATCTAGAATACAAAAGTCTTTATAATTCAACAATGAGACAACAACCCAATCAAAAATGGGCAAACATTTGAACATTTCATCAAAGAGGATGTATGATGGCAAACAAGCACATGAAATATACTCAACATCATTAATAATTAGGGAAATGCAAATTAAAACCAAAATGAGACACTAATACTCTTCCTCTAGAATGGCTAAAATTTAAAAGACTGAGCAAGCCAAGTTTTGGCAAGGATGGAACTGTCATACACTGCTAATAGGAATGTAAAATAACAGCCACTTTAGAAAACTGTTTGGCAGCTTCTTAAAAAGTTAAGCATACATCTGCCATAATACCCAGTAAACCACTTGCAGATATTTACCCAAGCAAAAGAAAAGTATATGTCTCCTCAAAGACTAGTACATGAATTATCTATAGCATCTTCATTTGTAAAAGCCCCAAACTGAAAACAACTTAAATACAACTTAAATGTTTATCAACAGGTAAATGGTTAAATAAATTGTGGTATATCCCCACAATAGAATATTAATATGGAAAAGAAAAAATAAAGAGAAAGAAAAGAACAAAAATTACAAACTATTGATATATACAACAACATGGATGAATCTCAAAATAATTACACTGATTGTTAGAAGCCAGATTTTTTTAAAGAAAAGAGTACTGTATGATTACATTTCTAAAAATTCTTAAAAAGATGAAAACTAAAGCATAATTTTAAAAATCAGATCAGTGATTGCCTAGGGATTTGGGGGAGTGATAGAGGCACAGGGAATCTTTTCGGCATGATGAAAATATTCATTCTCTTGGTGTAGTGATGGTTTCATTTGTTTATATGTGTATCAAACTTCATCAAATTTTACAATTTAAATGTGCACAGTTTATTGTATATCAGTTTTACATCAGTAAAGCTATTAAACAAATCAAGATCTTTCCTTGTATTTTAAAGTTATCTCAAAAATGCTGGTGTAAAGATAATGACAATAAGTGGTCATCCAGAAAATAACCAGTATCCTAGACACCTGAGCTCTGTGCCAGTTGTGGCTTATCATTCATAGGGTAAAACATATGAATTAGGAAAAAAATCTTGCCATGAATGCCTTGGCGTCCATGGACAAGGAAAGACCTAACATAGAAGAACCACTAGAGGAAGTACGTAATTTACTCCGACTAACACAAGCTTTCATGTAAATGTGGGGCCCAGGCACTGGATCCACAGCTTGGGCCAGACAAACAACACACAGGACTGGCTGAACAAGGAAGCAGAGAATGTCCTTATCCACATTGTATGATTTGAAATGTGCCAGGTCCCCCAAATACCTCCCTCACCAAAGGGCCCAAAAGGCCTAGATGCTCCTGATGGGTCAGAAACCCAAGTTTAAAGCTCCTCTATGGAAAGCCACTGTTAAGATACACTTGTGTTGCCTGGGAACTTTGATCTCTTTAGCTTTTTCCTGTGATCTTTATTTCATCCAGGTAGCCTGATGTTACCTTATGAGTTCAAAAAAGCAATCAGTAATTATCATAAGTATTCTGTGGGAAATTGGCAGAAAAACTAGCAACAAATTTCTAGCCTAGATGTTTTATAGAATGTTAAGAATGAAAATCAGGGAATCTCTAGTCCACTTTTGTACTTTGTTGTATTAGTGTGTTAGGAGTCTAGAGAAGTGCACCTATAATGTTCATTCATGAAAACCCCCATGGGAACTCAAGGTATTGCAAATTGCCATATTTCCTTCCATTCTAAAGCAAGACGGTTAGTGTACTCAGTTGTCTAACACTTTAACAAAAGTAGCCTATTGGGGCAAGAGCAATGTGGTTTCTGCAAAACAAAACCATGTCTTACTAATATATTATTTTCCAAGTAAGGAATGAGGCAAACAGATAAGAGAAAACCATAATTCAGCTAACAGAAATTTATTAATCATCCAGTATATCCTTGACAATTAGAAAAATGAAAACTATTCTGGTTCTAAAAATGCCTTTGAAAAGTTTAAATGTCAAAGATTATTAAAAATTGAACTGCCTTGGAGCTATTTTCACTTTGACATTGGCAAGGAATAAGTAAAGGAATGATTCTCAGAGTGGAGAAGTTTTGATTGAGGATTTGTTGAGGACCTGCCCTTGAGCTGATCTAATTTAACATCTTTAGATTTATTCTACAGCACAATAGATGGTGCACAACTTGGTCTCTAAGCACAAGAATGGTATGAAACTCTATTAGGAAGCTTAGAATCAGTCAAGGTATTGAGATAGACTCCAGAAACATTTCACATATTCTTGCCAGTGTGTAGATGATTCAGTAGAATATTACTCTTACGAAGGGGTAATTAATATTTGGTATAGTACAAGAAAAGTTTCTAGAAGCAATTGGAGATTATTCTCTAAAGACTCATTCCATGTACTGCTTTGATATTTAAAAGAAGTAAACAAAATATTGATCATCAACACAAAGGGAACAAGAAACAAAATACTACAGTAGTCTCAGAGACAATAGCCCCTGGAATAGTGTTTGAAGTTCTGAGTGCTGACCCTCAATAATCAAAAAATGGAATAAGTGAAAGTAAAGAAAAATAGGCAGGGGGATGAATAGAGAAATTAAGAAGTTTGGAACGACTAAGGAAGAAATGGGACATGACTAAAAGCTGTCAAATAATGAAGGGCATAGATAAGGTATACATAGACTCACTTAACATTTATGGCTTACAGAAATCCTGTAAGGAAGACAGACTAAGCATTAACTCCAGTTTACAAATAAGGAAACTAGGGTTTAGAAAAGTTAAATGAACAGGGTCATACAACAATCAAGTAACATATCTTCTATAGCATTTTTTATTCTACTACTCAACCTCTGTGACTTAGTGCAACACATAATAAACTCATTGCCCCAACAGAGTAATAATTAAAGGAAGTATAGGTAGACAAAATGAAAAAGGATTAGAAAACTGATTTTAAAAATTGAACCTTAAATCCTTCCTTATAATAACCAGGATATACTAACTGAATAAGGTAGAACAAAAGGGAGGTCTGAGGACCTGAGTTGAGTACCAAGAAATAAATAACATCAAGATAAAAAAGGGTCAAAGAAAGAAAATTTTACATAAAGCTGATTATCTGTATGCAAAAGGTGTAGCAGACCCTTTAGGAAACTACACACCGATTGTAACAGCACTTAAAATCACTCTGGATTTTCTCTTTTCAAAAATTTTCAGACTACAATCTTTTCTTTGAAATATTGGAAAAATATGATTCTTTTTAAATGGATGATCTTTGGAAATATCTCAAAGTTATTCAAAACCAGTTGTTTTTAGAATAAATCCAGCGAATCACGTGAGCAATAAAGTTGGGTAATGCCATCTGGGCCTATATGGTTCTGAGACTTGTGTTCTTTGTGGTTAGAAAATTGGCTTGAAAGGAAATAGGGCCAAAACCAGGCTTCTCTTTAAGACTTTCTGATTGGGATTGTGGTCCCACTCCTCCACATCATCTCCCTCCCACAGTGACCCAATTGCTGGGTGGATTTTCTGGGAGAAAGTGGGTGTTTCATGATTCCCTTCATTGGAGTGAATAATTGAAAGTGGAGAGTAATATGTTAGTGCTTCTTTGAAGGATGTAATTAGATAATATCATGCAAGAAGGAAACTGTCATAAAGCTAATAAAATGCAAATGAGAAGGAACTGCAGCACTGCTCATCTGCATCATCTCATTTCCAGATTTTAAGATGAAACAATAGAGATGAACCAAGAAGTTACATATATTCATCAGAATTGCTGGAGAGTCCTGATCTCTGGCCATCAATCAAAGGGGAGCATTCACTGCTGAAAGTCTGTCTTCACTGTACTTGGATGTGAAATAGAGAGGAAGAGGGATAAAAAGCGGTATGCTGAATGAATTGCAGGTAATTTTGTTATTGCATTAATAGTTTTCAAACTTTTCTAAACTCATGAGCTCTCTGGCAACATTTGACCCATCCATACATGAATGTTCTTGCTCACAAAGATGTCAAGAAAATACTTCTATCGCCCCTTCTGAAGTCATCTTAATTCTAGGAGCTGAATATATCTCAGTCATTAATAACTGTATTAGTCATAATTTATTCAAATGCTCTTGAAATGCATTTATATTTCCTTGGGCTAATTAATTTATTTTTTGTGTTTCAAAATTTGCCGTCTTCCTGCCCCAGGACATTGAGGTTAGTGAGTAAGCAAGTCTCTGCTCACCTATTCATATTACTTATGATCATGTAGATTTAATTACTTCTAAGTAATTAGATTTTGCATTTATAGACTGAAAGTCTAAATCTAACCTTGAACAAAAGATGCCCTTTTTACTTCCAGTATCTCCAATTATTTTGGATTCTTCTTCTCTGGACCTTTTCAAGTTATGGCAAACTTGTTTTTTTGAAGCAGCGGGAACTACATAAATCCTTTCAAGTGCAGATATACCAGGACAAAGCTTTGTTTCCAGTGTACTTTTTAATGGTTTTCTTCATTTTCTAGGGCTTTTTGACTGATGCAGGATATTGGGTCCATATTCTAGTGTCAATCTGTAGTGATTCTGAGTCCTTTTCTTGAGTAAAATCTGATAGGGGAGAGTCTTTCATTTTGAGTATTTTAGATTAGCTATTCCCAAACTCGTTACTTTTCCCTCATACTCATTATTCTAGCATCTCATAAGGATCTTCCCACTGACACAGACTCATAAGATTATTCTATAGTCTCTCTCTCGCCTCTGGGGTGTCTCTCTACGGTCTGAAGAGATTTGTACATCTTCATCATCATCATTTATAAATCTATTTAACAATCTCTGCCCTAGTATGGATTCTTGAACAATCCTACTCTTCTTCTTCTAGTTATGTGCCTACTTTTACTCTTTATTTTCTAATGGTGAAAGACACCAGTTTCAGGAAAGCAAGGGTGGTGCGTATGGGTAGTTGCTAATAATCTCTAAAATCTAATATACAAAATCTATGGCTTGAGAAACTCTAAAAGGGTAACAGAAGAGCTCTAATGGAATGTGACAATTGACTGCACTGTTTCTAGGTGGAAAGCCCAAGTAGAAATAAAAATAAATCCACTGGATTTTATTTCATTTATTCATCTATCTGTTCACTTGAAGAATTCAGGAACTATGTTGCCATGGTTAAATAGGTTATTTTTATTTTAGTTTTGAATCATCTAATTTTCCCCAGCTTGCCCAGTGTGGAGGGGAGATTCACCAATTAGTTCACATTGGAGTCCTTCTTATAAGTGAGAGTCACACCTATAATTTTCTGACCTCATGGTCCAGGAATAGGCCATTATCTTTCATTTTCATTCTTGGGAGTCCTATGGAACTTTCAGATGCATGGTTGGATGTCATTCAGTCCTAGAGAGCTATCTTCATCTGTTTTACTAGTTTGTGGATAAGATTAAGTTGAATGTACTTAGAACATCTTGGATATGTATTTCTCCATATAGCTTAACCCACTCTTTTCAACATTACTTATCCTTTTACCCTCTAAAAAAGAGACCTTTTTATATTTCTGTGGGTTTTAGAGGCGAAAAGGAGTGGTTTTTGTTTGTCCACTTTCAGAACTTATTGATGTCATTTATTGACCACCTACACTTCTGGGCACAGAAATAATCACATTCCCTCCTGAGAAGGAAGTGTGATGATAGAATTAATATCAGTGGGAAAAGAGGCTCACACAGAATTGAGAACAGTGGTCAACAGAGGTGACAGTGACTTGCGAGCGAGGCAATCTAGAGAGACAGTGTAGGAAATTGTCACATTCCATTAGAGCCCTTCTGTTACTCTCTTAGAGCTTCTCAAGCCATAGGTCTTAATCATATCATATTTTAGAGATTATTAATAACTACTCATACCCAACAACCTTCTCTCCTTAAACCAGAAATGTCCTGTTTCCGACTTTATATTTTAGTCAACTTCTGTGATATTGAAGAAACTAGCAAATTCAATGGACTTTCTTGAACACCAAGCTTGTTTCAGTCCTTTAATTAGTGTAATATTTTCTGAAGCTGACGTTGGGAATAACTACATGTAAACTCGATGAATCAGGACACAGAAGTGCCCTTTTTGAGTGCTCATCACACTTATCTCAGCTTCTAGAATTCTGTAATTAATCTTAGAATTAGAATTCTGTAATTAATTTGAAAAAGTAATTGACATTGCACTTATAAGCACCATAGATTAATTGGAAAAATTACTCCTACTTGTAAGTAATGAAAATAGTAATAGCTAATATTTATGGTGTCCCCACCATGTACCAGGCTTTATTCTGAGTACCTTATATCATTATATCACTTAATCCTAACAACAATATGAGGAATATACTATTATTATCCCCTATATATAGATGAGGAAGCTGAGGATCAAAAAAATTTTTTAACTTCTTAAAATCACACAACTAGTGAGAGATTGGAGCAGCTATTCAAACTCAGCTGTACCAGTCTTCTAGACAAAGGTCTTGGTTCAATTGTATCAAGCTGAAAAAAAAGAAAAACTGGTTAGGCGCAGAAGAGAGTATGATTGGATGAGAAAATCTGAATTAAGTTATGAAAAATGTCAAAAGCTGGTGACTTTAGAAGAAAGCAATCATTTCTTGTCTGATTTTTCCTAGGGTTTCCAAAGGCATCAATAGATCTAGAGCTGTCTTGAGCTGCCTCTTCTAAGAAATGTTCTGTATTTAAGTTTCTGATCAACATGGTATATTTACAACATTGTGTAATCAGCAAAGGTATAAAGTATGAGTTGTTCTAATCATGTAAACAAACAGTGCTGGCTGTTTTGACCCAGAGTTACAGAAAATATTATCTTTTAGAGCCCTGATAACACATATACAAATTACCTGAGTGATTTTCCTCAATGAAATAGAGGCTATTATATGACACTTAATTATATATATTTCCTTTTATTTATTTCTCCATCCTGTGTTTTATGTGGGGGTTTCACCCCCATTATACTTCTTCCCTAGAGGAAACCTGGGATGGCAGTAATATTCATTCTAAAGATTTTGGTCAAAGTAGTTAAACAGGAAGGAATTTTTTTATGAAAACAGACATGTGAAAAGAGTCATTAAAAGTAATTAATTTGACAGTAAATTATATGGAAGCAAGTCTCTCAAAATTCACTGGCCTTGAGTTTGTTAAAATTTTGTTAACCCAACTTTTGGTGTAAACAATTTAATGAGGAAAAATATATTATAGTCATATAAAACAACTAGTTGATGGAATTCTTGCTTTTAAGCTCATTATTGTAAGCCATAGAAACAGGGTTGTTTGTTTTGCTTTTTGGTCCAAAATATAAGATTTGTTGCTCATTTTTGTCCCTGAGTGTAGGTTACCCAAACTGATTTTGCTCTATATCAATGCTTAACTGTAGAGTTACTGCAAAAGAGACTTGGCCATACCTCATAGAGAAAGTGTGTGTGTGTGTGTGTGTGTGTGTCTAGGAGCTCATCTCAAGAACTGGACCCAGGAAGCAAGCCATGACTCACAGAGGATGGGGATGTTGTCTGTGGAGATCATGTGTTTATGTGGAAAATCCTCAAACTTAGGAGTCAAAGAGCACTGGGTTTGAATGTCAGCTTCTCTCTCTTATAACTGTATCATTCATACAAAAATCAGAAGGAACATTGTCCCTAATCACCCCATGGCTGATGATTGAAAATTGCCCTTAAAAAGATATCTAGAGGCTCCAAGGAACCAGAAACCAATAGAGAAACCATTCCACTCTTAAAACATTGTTTTTCCTTAGCTTCTCTAATAAAGAGATACCTCAAGTTGTTTACCCCCCCTTTTATATCGAGTCAGGATATAAAATATCATATATCCTACTGATGCCTTACAGCTAGGATACTTTCATCACTTTTCTTGGGATAAAAAAGAAATAGAAAGAACATGGAATCAGTGTTATGGACTGAATATTCATATATTAAAATTCATATGTTGAAGCCCTAATCCCCAGTTTTATGGTATTTGGAGGTGGGGCCTTTGAGAGATAATCAGGTTTCAATGAGGTCATGGGGATGGGATATGGGATTAGTATCCTTATAAGAAGAGAAGGAGAGACCAGAGCTCTCTTTCTCTCTTCCATGTGGGGATATGGAGAGAAGACAAAAATCTGCAAGTCAGGAAGAGAGTTCTCACCAGGAACCAAATCTGCCAGTGCCTTGATCTTGGACTTCCCAGTTTCCAGAACTATGAGAAATAGCCATCTGTTGTTTAAGTCACCCAGTCTATAAAATTTTGTTACAGTAGTCCAAGCTGACTAAGACACTTAGTTACATATTATTTCTCCAGAGATTAACTTCCCAACAATCTCATATATCCATAACACAATTGAGAAACAGAAAGTATTTTTTATAAAAAGAAAAGACATGAAAATTCTGTACTACTAACCACTCCTCGCTGCCAAAAAAAAAAAAAGATACTAAAAGCTAAAAAGAAATGTAGAGCTCTGCTGGTTGCAAGTGTGTCAACAGATACAGGCAACAGCTGACAGCATGAGAACAAAGTAAGAGCCAAAAACACTTTTGAGACAGAGACAACTATTTTATGGTTTTTAAAAATTGAAATATAATTGACACATAACATTGTATAAGTTTAAGGTATACAGCATGTTGATTTCATACATTTATGTATTTCACTATGATTACTACCACTACTATCAAGAGATAGAGCTAACACCTTTATCAAGTTACATAATTATCATTTCTTTTTTGTGGTGAGAACAATTAAAATCTAGTCTCTTAGCAACTCTGAAGTTTATAAATACAGCATTGTTGACTATAATCACTATGCTGTACATTAGCTCTCTATGACTTATTTATCTGCCAATTCCCAGTTTATACACTTAAATAACATATACCCAATTCTTCCACCACCATCCCCTGGTTTCTGGTAACCATCATTCTACTCTCTGTTTTTACTATTTCAGCTTTTTAAGATTCCACATATAAGTGATATCACACAGTATTTGTCTTACTCTGTCTGACTTATCTCACTTAGCATAATTCTCTCAAGGTCTATCCATGTTATTGAAAATGGCAGGATTTCCTTCTTTCTCACAGCTGAATAATATCACATGGTATGTATATACTATATCTTCCTTATCCGTTTGTGTGTTGATGGACACTACTTAGGTTGTTTCTATATCTTGGCATTATGAATAATGCTGCAATAAACATAGGAGTGCAGATAACTCTTTGAACTCCTGTTTTCATTTCCTTTGGCTATATAGCCAGAAGTGGTATTGCTGGATCATATGGCAGTTCTATTTTTAATTTTTTTAGAAACCTCCATGCTGTTTTCCATAGTGGTTGAACCAAATTACATCCCCACCAACAGTTACAGGGTTCCCTTATCCCCACATCCTCACCAATAATTGTTATCTCTTATCTTCTTGATGACAGTTATTCTAACAGGTGTGAGATAATATCTCATTGTGGTTTTGATTTGCATTTTCTTGATGACTAGTGATGTTGCACATTTTTTCAGGTATCTGTTGGTCATTTGGATATCTCCTTTGGAAAAATGTCTACTTAGTTTCTCTGCCCAATTTTTTATGGAACTATTTGCTTTTTTTGTTATAGAGGTATATGAACTCTTTATATATCTTGTATATTAACCCTTTATTCAATATATGGTTTGCAAATATTTTTCCTTATTCCATAGGTCTCCTTTTCATTTTTGTCATTCTTTCTTTGCTGTACAGAGACTTTTTAGTTTGATGTAGGCCAACTTGTGGATTTTGCTTTCATTGCTTGTGATTTTGGTGTCATGTCCAAAAAATTATTTCCCAGTCTAATGTCAAAAAGTTTTTTCCCTATATTTTCTTCTAGGTGTTTTATGGTGCTGGGTCTATGTTCAAGTCTTTAATCCATTTTGAGTTAATTTTTACAAGTTGTATAAGACAGGGATCCAATTTCATTCTTCCGCATGTGGTTATCCAGTTATTACAGCACCATTTGTTGAAGGGATTGTCCTGTCCCCATTGAGTGTTCTTGACATCCTTGTCAAATATTAGTTAACCATATATGTGGGGGCTTATTTATGGGTTCTCTATTCTGTTTAATTGGTCTATATGTCTATCTTTATGCCAGTACCATGCTGTTTTAATTACTATAGCTTTGTAGTATAGTTTGAAATCAGGAACTGTGTTGCCTCCAGCTTTGTTCTTTTTCCTCAGGATTGCTTTGACTATTTGGGGTCTTCTGTTGTTACATACAAAGTTTAGGATTGTTTTTTATATTTCTGTGAAAAACACCATTGAAATTTTGACAGAGATTGAATTGGATCTATAAATGACTATGTGTAGTATGGATTTTTTTTTTTTTTTTTTTTTTTTTTTTTTTGCGGTATGCAGGCCTCTCACTGTTGTGGCCTCTCCTGTTGCAGAGCACAGGCTCCGGACGTGCAGGCTCAGCAGCCATGGCCCACAGGCCCAGCTGCTCCATGGCATGTGGGATCTTCCTGGGCCAGGGCATGAACCCATGTCCCCTGCATCAGCAGGCAGACTCTCAACCACTGCACCACCAGGGAAGCCCAGTATGGATATTTTAACATTATTAATTCTTCTGACCCAAAAACATATAATATTTTTCCATTTGTTTGTGAGAGAGACTATTTTATGAATCAGAACAATCTGGGCCACTCAGCAAAGAGAAAAACTTCCTTACACACCTCAGTGTGATTATGGACATCACTGTATTATAACAGAGGATATAATTTTTTAAAGATAATCCTTAGCTACCAATAAATTATGTTTTACCTAATTTGCTTAAGAAAGCAGTGAAATGTCTAACTATTTTTAGAAGATCATCCAACTCATAATTCGAAAAAATACATGCACCCCAATGTTCATTGAAGCACTATTTACAATAGCAGGACATGGAAGCAACCTAAATGTCCATTGACAGATGAATGGATAAAGAAGATATGGTACATTTATACAATGGAATATTACCAACCATAAATGAGAATAAAATGATGCTATTTGTAGCAACATAGATGGACCTAGAGATTATCATATTAAGTGAAGTAAGTCAGACAGAGAGAGATAAATATCATATGATATCATTTATATGCAGAATCTAAAAAGAAATGATACAAATGAACTTATTTACAAAACAGAAACAAACTCACAGACTTAGAGAAGGAACTTCTGGATACTGGGGGGGAAGGGTGGAGGGGTAGACTGGGAGTTTGGGATTGACGTGTGTATACTACTATATTTAAAATAGATAATCAACAAGGACCTACTATATAGCACAGGGAACTCTACTCAATACTCTGTAATAACCTATATAGGAAAATAATCTGAAAAAGAATAGATATATGTATATGTGTAACTGAATCATTTTGCCATACACCTGAACATAGCATTGTAATCAACTATACTCCAATATAAAATAAAAATTAAATTTAAAAAAGATCATTCATGAAAACAGTTAAAAATTTAAAATATTTTGACACTTGAATATATAATTTCTCAGTATATTGAAAATTAATTTATGTTGACAACTCATTCTGGGATAATAGAGGCACCCCTCTCCTTGATAAGCTCTACCAGTGAATCTCACATTTTTAGTGTGAGCTCTTTTTCCTATTACAAATATGAATGTGGCTAGTAATTTTAGGCAAACCATCCTGAATACTATCTAGCTGAGAGCTACGTTTCTTTGTATCAGTTCTAACCACCTGAATTAATAATTCAGTTGGTCTTTCTTGTGATCTTACCAGATTTCATCATCATTTGTTTATCTGTGGCACATAGAGTGGCTGGGGTGAGTTCATTGACATCCCCCTGGTAATATGGTCTATGTGGGATTAGAAATAAGAGATACAACCACATAGCATCAGAGCTGGAAGGGGCTAGAGATATCTAATCCAAGAGTTTTAATTTGGAGATGGAGAAATTGATGTCCACCAACTTCCTCAAGGTACATGATTGGTTAATCTGTTGCCAGAACCAGTCTCTGTCTCCAGATTCCCAGTCCAGCCCAACACTCACCCCATGATGCTTCCCATCAAATGTGAGATAATGATGATGCACCTGTAGCAGCTTTGAGATGTCTATAAAAGTACCCCCGATCCCCTGAGTCTATTGAAAAATCACTATTTACACTTCTAACAAAAGCTACAAATAATAAGAATGCAGGGCCTCTCTGGTGGCGCAGTGGTTGAGAATCTGCCTGCTAATGCAGAGTACATGGGTTCGGGCCCTGGTCTGGGAAGATCCCACATGCCGCGGAGCACCTGGGCCCGTGAGCCACAACTGCTGAGCCTGTGCGTCTGGAGCCTATGTTCCGCAACAAGAGAGGCCGCGATAGTGAGAGGCCTGCGCACCGCGATTAGGAGTGGCCCCCGCTTGCCACAACTAGAGAAAGCCCTCACACAGAAACGAAGACCCAACACAGCCCAAAATAAATAAATAAATAAATAAGTTTTAAAATAAATAAATACTCCTGTTCTCTGTTTAAAAAAAAAAAAAAAGAATGCAAAATGATCTTCTTTCATTAATTACTCTAAAAATGCTTAAATAAGTTCCTAGTACTGACAAACCACATTTTACTTAATGGGAAGTCAGTAAGAGAGATAGAAAGCATTGCAATTCATGCTAATCATTAATTAGTAGCTTGTTTCTCAAACCATGTTCCCAGGCCCAAGGTTCCAAGACAGTGAGAATGGACAAGGGCTCCCACCTAGGGAGCAGCTCTTCAGTTATCTGTGCTTTACTTTAGAGTTCTGCATGAGGTTTCTTTAATAAAAGAAACTATTGCTAGAAATAGTCTCTGAAAACCACAACAGTGCTGGACCCAACTCCTCAGCTGGAATTCTCTTGCCCCCAAAGCTTCAATCACAACTTGGTATTCCTTCAGTTTTGCTTGTGGTCTCTCCCAGTCTGACCTTCTTCTCCTGTGCTCCTTCTCTGCCTTGGGTGGGGAGGCAGGCACCTCTGAGAATTTTCCTACCTCATTTAGAACAAAGTGCCTTGTTTAGGAGAGGCTTTAGGTAGGGGTTTCTTGCTAGGTATATGTACAAGTTCCCTTTCACCTGGTTCTAGTATTCCAAGTAGTGTTCTAGGAATCAGTAGTTTGTACAATTTGACAAAAGCCACAAATAGCATTGCCAATCTAGCTACTCCAAAAGTTGCCTTTGTAGTATCTACCAAAGACTTTGCATTTATCAAATAGTCAGTACTCTCTGAAGATTTATACAGATGCTATTTTAAAATACTTTTTATTGTGGTAAGATATAATAACATAAAGTTTACCATTTTAACAATTTTAATTGTACAGTTCAGTGGCATTACGTTCATTCACAATGTTGTACAGCTATCTCCACTATCCATTTCCAAAATATTTTTGTCATCCCTAACAGAAACTCTGTAACCATTAGACAAAACTCCACATTCTTCTCTTCCCCCAGTCCCTGATAACCTTTATCTTACTTTCTATTCTAGGTAAATTCATATAAGTGAAGTCATACACTATTTTCCTTCTGTGTCTGGCTAATTTCACTTAGTGTATTATCAAGGCTTACCCATGTTTTAGCGTGTTTCTTTTAGCATATTTCTTTTTATGGCTGAATAACATTTTATTGTATGAATATACTACATTTTGTTTATCCACGTGTCTGTTGATGGATACTTGGGTTGTTTCCACATTTTGGCTACTGTGAATAATGTTGCTATGAACCTTAATGTACAACTACCTGTTTGAGTCCCTGCTTTCAATTCTTTTGAGTATATACCCAGAAGTGGAATTGACTGATCATATGGTAATTCTATGTTTAACTATTTGAGGAACCACCAAATTGTTTTTTGTTTGTTTGTTTTCATCTTTATTGGAGTATAATTGCTTTACAATGGTGTGTTAGTTTCTGCTTTATAACAAAGTGAATCAGTTATACATATACATATGTTGCCATATCCCTTCCCTCTTGCATCTCCCTCCCTCCCACCCTCCCTATCCCACCCCTCTAGGTGGTCACAAAGAACCGAGCTGATCTCCCTGTGCTATGCGGCTGCTTCCCACTAGCTATCTATTTTATGTTTGGTAGTGTATATATGTCCATGCCACTCTCTCACTTTGTCACAGCTTACACTTCCCCCTCCCCATAACCTCAAGTCCATTCTCTAGTAGGTCTGAGTCTTTATTCCTGTCTTACCCATAGGTTCTTCATGACATATTTCCCCTTAAATTCCATATATATGTGTTAGCATAGGATATTTGTCTCTCACTCTCTGACTTACTTCACTCTCTATGATAGACTCTAGGTCCATCCACCTCATTACAAAGAGCTCAATTTCGTTTCTTTTTATGGCTGAGTAATATTCCATTGTATATATGTGCCACATTGTCTTTATCCATTCATCTGATGATGGACACTTAGGTTGTTTCCATCTCCTGGCTATTGTAAATAGAGCTGCAATGAACATTTTGGTACATGACTCTTTTTGAATTATGGTTTGCTCAGGGTATATGCCCAGTACTGGGATTGCTGGGTCATACGGTAATTCTATTTGTAGTTTTTTAAGGAACCTCCATACTGTTCTCCATAGTGGCTGTACCAATTCACATTCCCACCAGCAGTGCAAGAGTGTTCCCTTTTCTCCACACCCTCTCCAGCATTTATTGTTTCTAGATTTTTTGATGATGGCCATTCTGACTGGTGTGAGATGATATCTCATTGTAGTTTTGATTTGCATTTCTCTAATGATTAATGATGTTGAGCATTCTTTCATGTGTTTGTTGGCAGTCTGTATATCTTCTTTGGAGAAATGTCTATATAGGTCTTCTGCCCATTTCTGGATTGGGTTGTTTGTTTTTTGTCATTGAGCTGCATGAGCTGCTTGTAAATTTTGGAGATTAATCCATTTTCAGTTGCTTCATTTGCAAATATTTTCTCCCATTCTGAGGGTGGTCTTTTGGTCTTGTTTATGGTTTCCTTTGCTGTGCAAAAGCTTTGAAGTTTCATTAGGTCCCATATGTTTATTTTTGTTTTTATTTCCATTTCTCTAGGAGATGGGTCAAAAGGGATGTTGCTGTGATTTATGTCATAGAGTGTTCTGCCTAGATTTTCCTCTAAGAGTTTGATAGTTTCTGGCCTTACATTTAGGTCTTTAATCCATTTTGAGCTTATTTTTGTGTATGGTATTAGGGAGTGATCTAAGCTCATACTTTTACATGTACCTGTCCAGTTTTCCCAGCACCACTTATTGAAGAAGCTGTCCTTTCTCCACTGTACATTCCTGCCACCTTTATCAAAGATCAGGTGACCATATGTGCGTGGGTTTATCTCTGGGCTTTCTATCCTGTTCCATTGATCTATCTTTCTGTTTTTGTGCCAGTACCATACTGTCTTGATTACTGTAGCTTTGTAGTATAGTCTGAAGTCAGGGAGCCTGATTCGTCCAGCTCCGTTTTTCGTTCTCAAGATTGCTTTGGCTATTAGGGGTCTTTTTTGTTTCCATACAAATTGTTAAATTTTTTGTTCTATTTCTGTGTAAAATGCCAGTGGTAGTTTGATAGGGATTGCATTGAATGTGTAGATTGCTTTGGGTAGTAGAGTCATTTTCACAGTGTTGATTCTTCCAATCCAAGAACATGGTATGTCTCTCCATCTATTTGTATCATCTTTAATTTCCTTCATCAGTGTCTCATACTTTTCTGCATACAGGTCTTTTGTCTCCTTAGGTACGTTTATTCCTAGATATTTTATTCTTTTTGTTGCAATGGTAAATGAGAGTGTTTTCTTGATTTCACTTTCAGATATTTCATCATTAGTGTATAGGAATGCCAGAGATTTCTGTGCATTAATTTTTTATCCTGCTACTTTACCAAATTCATTGATTAGCTCTAGCAGTTTTCTGGTAGCATCTTTAGGATTCTCTATGTATAGTATCATGTCATCCGCAAACAGTGACAGCTTTACTTCTTTTCCTATTTGAATTCCTTTTATATCCTTTTCTTCTCTGATTGCTGTGGCTAAAACTTCCAAAACTATGTTGAATAAGAGTGGTGAGAGTGGGCAACCTTGTCTTGTTCCTCATCTTAGTGGAAATGATTTCAGTTTTTCACCATTGAGGATGATGTTGGCTGTAGGTTTGTCATATATGGCCTTTATTATGTTGAGGAAAGTTCCCTCTATGCCTACTTTCTGCAGGGTGTTTATCATAAATGCGTGTTAAATTTTGTCGAAAGCTTTCTCTGCATCTTTTGAGATGATCATATGGTTTTTCTCCTTCAATTTGCTAATATGGTGTATCACGTTGATTGATTTGCTTATATTGAAGACTCCTTGCATTCCTGGAATAAACCCCACTGGATCATGGTGTATGATCTTTTTAATGTGCTGTTGGGTTCTGTTTGCTAGTATTTTGTTGAGGATTTTTGCATCTATGTTCATCAGTGATATTGACCTGTAGTTTTCTTTCTTTGTGACATCCTTCTCTGGTTTTGATATCAGGGTGATGGTGGCCTCGTAGAATGAGTTTGGGAGTGTTCCTCCCTCTGCTATATTTTGGAAGAGTTTGAGAAGGATAGGTGATAGCTCTTTCCTAAATGTTTGAAAGAATTCGCCTGTGAAGCCATCTGGTCCTGGGCTTTTGTTTGTTGGAAGATTTTTAATCACAGTTTCAATTTCAGTGCTTCTGATTGGTCTGTTCATATTTTCTATTTCTACCTGATTCAGTCTTGGCAGGTTGTGCATTTCTAAGAATTTGTCCATTTCTTCCAGGTTGTCAATTTTATTGGCATAGAGTTGCTTGTAGTAATCTCTCATGATCTTTTTTATTTCTGCAGTGTCAGTTGTTACTTCTCCTTTTTCATTTCTAATTCTATTGATTTGAGTCTTCTCCCTTTTTTTCTTGATGAGTCTGGCTAATGGTTTATCAATTTTATATATCTTCTCAAAGAACCAGCTTTTCGTTTTTTGATCTTTGCTATCGTTTCCTTCATTTCTTTTCATTTATTTCTGATCTGATCTTTATGATTTCTTTCCTTCTGCTCTCTTGGGTTTTTTGTTTTGTTTTGTTTTTCTTTCTCTAATTGCTTTAGGTGCACAGTTAGGTTATTTATTCGAGATGTTTCCTGTTTCTTAAGGTAGGATTGTATTGCTATAATCTTCCCTCTTAGAACTGCTTTTGCTGCATCCCATAGGTTTTGGGCCGTTGTGTCTCCATTGTCATTTGTTTCTAGGAAGTTTTTTATTTCCTCTTTGATTTCTTCAGTGATCACTTCATTATTAAGTAGTGTATTGTTTAGCCTCCATGTGTTTGTATTTTTTACATATCTTTTCCTGTAATTGATATCTAGTCTCATAGCATTGTGGTCGGAAAAGATACTTGACAGAATTTCAGTTTTCTTAAATTTACCAAGGCTTGATTTGTGATCCAAGGTATGATCTATCCTGGAGAATGTTCCATGAGCACTTGAGAAAAGTGTTTATTCTGTTGTTTTTGGATGGAATGTCCTTTAAATATCAATTAAGTCCATCTTGTTTAATGTATCATTTAAAGCTTGTGTTTCCTTATTTATTTTCATTTTGGATGATCTGTCCATTGGTGAAAGTGGGGTGTTAAAGTCCCCTACTATGAATGTGTTACTGTCGATTTCCCCTTTTATGGCTGTTAGCATTTGCCTTATGTATTGAGGTGCTCCTATGTTGGGTGCATAAATATTTACAATTGTTATATCTTCTTCTTGGATCGATCCCTTGATCATTATGTAGTGTCCTTCTTTGTCTCTTCTAATAGTCTTTATTTTAAAGTCTATTTTGTCTGATATGAGAATTGCTACTCCAGCTTTCTTTTGGTTTCCATTTGCATGGAATATCTTTTTCCATCCCCTTACTTTCAGTCTGTATGTGTCTCTAGTTCTGAAGTGGGTCTCTTGTAGACAGCATATATATGTGTTTTGTTTTTGTGTCCATTCAGCCAATCTGTGTCTTTTGGTGGGAGCATTTAGTTTATTTACATTTAAGGTAATTATCGATATGTGTGTTCCTATTCCCATTTTCTTAATTGTTTTGCATTCGTTATTGTAGGTCGTTTCCTTCTCTTGTGTTTCTTGCCTAGACAAGTTCCTTTAGCAGTTGTTGTAAAGCTGGTTTTGTGGTGCTGAACTCTCTCAGCTTTTGCTTGTCTGTAAAGGTTTTAATTTATCCATCAAATCTGAATGAGATCCTTGCTGGGTAGAGTAATCTTGGTTGCAGGTTTTTCTCCTTCATCACTTTAAATATGTCCTGCCTGTCCCTTCTGGCTTGCCGAGTTTCTGCTGAAAGATCAGCTGTTAACCTTATGGGGATTCCCTTGTGTGTTATTTGTTGTTTTTCCCTTGCTGCTTTTAATATGTTTTCTTTGTATTTAATTTTTGACAGTTTGATTAATATTTGTCTTGGCATGTTCTCCTTGGATTTATCCTGTATGGGACTCTTTCTTCCTCCTGGACTGGGTTAACTATTTCCTTTCCCATATTAGGGAAGTTTTCAACTATAATCTCTTCAAATATTTTCTCAGTCCCTTTCTTTTTCTCTTCTTCTTCTGGAACCCCTATAATTTAAATGTTGGTGTGTTTAATATTGTCCCAGAGGTCTCTGAGACTGTCCTCAGTTATTTTCATTCTTTTTTCTTTATTCTGCTCTGCAGTAGTTATTTCCACTACTTTATCTTCCAGGTCTCTTATCTGTTCCTCTGCCTCAGTTATTCTGCTATTGATCCCTTCTAGAGTATTTTTAATTTCATTTAATGTGTTGTTCAATGTTGCTTGTTTCCTCTTTAGTTCTTGTAGTTTCTTGTTAAATGTTTCTTGCATTTTCTCTATTCTATGTCCAAGATTTTGGATCATCTTTACTATCATTATTCTGAATTCTTTTTTAAGGTAGACTGCCTATTTCCTCTTCATTTGTTAGGTCTGGTGGGTTTTTATCTTGCTCCTTCATCTTTGTGTTTTTCTGTCTTCTCATTTTGCTTATCTTACTGTGTTTGTGGTCTCCTTTTTGCAGGCTGCAGGTTCGTAGTTCCTGTTGTTTTTGGTGTCTGTCCCCAGTGGCTAAGGTTGGTTCAGTGGGTTGTGTAGGCTTCCTGGTGGAGAGGACTAGTGCCTATGTTCTGGTGGATGAGGCCAGATCTTGTCTTTTTGGTGGGCAGGTCCATGTCTGGTGGTGTGTTTTGGGGTGTCTGTGGCCTTATTATGATTTTAGGCAGCCTCTGTGCTAATGCGTGGGGTTGTGTTCCTGTCTTGCTAGTTGTTTGGCATAGGGTGTCCAGCACTTAGCTTGCTGGTCATTGAGTGAAGCTGGGTGTTGGTGTTGAGATGGAGATCTCTGGGAGATTTTCGCCATTTGATATTATGTGGAGCTGCGAGGTCTCTTGTGGACCAGTGTCCTGAAGTTGGCTCTCCCACCTCAGAGACATAGCACTGACTCCTCGCTGCAGCACCAAGAGGTTTTCATCCACACGGCTCAGAATAAAAGGGAGAAAAAGTAAGTAGAAAGAAAGAGGATAAAAGAGAATAAAATAAAGTAAGGTAAAATAAAGTTATTAAAATAAAAATATAATTATTAAGAAAAAACCATTTTTTTAAGCAATAAAAAATAAACAGACGGACAGAACCCTAGGACAAATGATGAAAGCAAAGCTATACAGACAAAATCTCACACAGAAGCATACACATACACTCTCAAAAAAAGAGGAAAGGGGAAAAAATAATAAATCTTGCTCTCAAAGTCCACCTCCTCAATTTGGGATGATCTGTTGTCTACTCATGTATTCCACAGATGCAGGGTACATCAAGTTGATTGTGGAGATTTAATCTGCTGCTTCTGAGGCTGCTGGGAGGTATTTCCCTTTCTCTTCTTTGTTCACACAGCTCGCGGGGTTCAGCTTTGGATTTTGCCCTGCCTCTGCGTGTAGGACGCCTGAGGGCGTCTGTTCTTCGCTCAGACAGGACGGGGTTAAAGGAGCCGCTGATTTGGGGGCTCTGGCTCACTCAGGCCATGGGGAGGGAGGGGCATGGAGTGTGGGGCGAGCCTGCGGCGGTAGAGGCCAGTGTGACGTTGCACCAGCCTGAGGCGCCGACGTGCGTTCTCTCCGGGAAGTTATCCCTGGATCCCGGGACGCTGGCAGTGGCGGGCTGCACAGGCTCCCGCAAGGGGAGGTGTGGAGAGTGACCTGTGCTCTCACACAGGCTTCTTGGTGGCGGCAGCAGCAGCCTTAGCATCTCATGCCCGACTCTGGGGTCCACGCTGTTAGCCGCAGCTCGCGCCCGTCTCTGGAGCTCCTTTAAGCAGCTCTCTTAATCCCCTCTCCTCGCGCACCAGGAAACAAAGAGGGAAGAAAAAGTCTCTTGCCTCTTCGGCAGGTCCAGACATTTTCTCGGACTCCCTCCCGGCTAGCCGTGTTGCACTAATCCCTTCAGGCTCTGTTTGCCGCCAGTCCTCTTCCTGAGCTCCGACCGAAGCCCCAGCCTCAGCTCCCAGCCCCGCCCGCCCCGGCAGGTGAGCAGACAAGCCTCTCGTGCTGGTGAGTGCTGGTCGCTCGTCGGCACCGATGCTCTGTGTGGAAATCTCTCTGCTTTGTCCCACCAAACTGTTACTCATTGTGGAAACACCATTTTACATCCCCACCAGCAATGCACAAGGCTTCAAATTTCTCCACATCCTTGCCAAAACTTGCAATTTTCTGGGTTTTTTAAAAATATAATAGCCATCCTAATGGTTATGAAGTAGTATCTCATTATGATTTTGATTTGAATTTCCCTAATGACTAATGATGTTGAATGTCTTTTCATGCACTTATTGGTCATTTATATATCTTCTTTGAAGAAATGTCTGTTGAAATATTTTGTCCATTTTTGAATTAGGTTGTTTTCTTGGTGTTGAGTTGTAGGAGTTCTTTATATATTCTGGATATTAATCCATTACCAGATATATGATTTGCAAATATTTTCACTCATTCTGTGGGTAGTAATTTCAC
Source organism: Pseudorca crassidens (assembly GCF_039906515.1). Classification (NCBI taxonomy): domain Eukaryota; kingdom Metazoa; phylum Chordata; class Mammalia; order Artiodactyla; family Delphinidae; genus Pseudorca; species Pseudorca crassidens. Next base: position 106,272,231 of record NC_090297.1, on the reverse strand, counting down.
TTTGTTGATAGTGCCCTTTGATGCACAAAAGTTTTTAATCTTGATGAGTTTCAATTTATCCTTTTTTCTTTTGTTGCTTGTATTTTGGTGTCATATCTAAGAATTCATTGGCAAACTGAACATCATGAAGATATTCCCCTATGTTTTCTCCTAAGAGTTTTAGTTCTTATATTAGATCTTTTATCCATTTTGAGTTAATTTTTGTACATGGTACAAGATAAGGGTTCATCTTTATTCTTTTGCATGAGGATATCCAGTTTTCCCAAAACAATTTATTGAAAAGGCCATCCTTTCCCCAATGAATAATCTTGGCACCCTTATTAAAAATATTTGATTATACAAGTGAGAATTTATTTCTGGGCTCTCAATTCTATTCCATTTGTCTACATGTCTGTCCTTATTCTAGGACAAAATTATCTTGATTACTGTAGCTTTGTAGTAATTTCTGAAACAAGGAAGTATGAGTCCTCTAACTTTGTGCTTATCTTTCAAAATCGTTTTGACTATTTCGGACCCTTTGCAATTGCATGTAAATTTTACAATGGGTTTTTATATTTCTGCATAAAACACCATTGGGACTTTGATAGGGCTTGCTTCAATTCTGCAGATCATTTTGGATAGTATATCCTTCTTTCTGCAAGCTTCAGGTTTACTTTGCTTTTCTCTTCTAGTTTTTTAAGATGTAAAGTAGGTTATCAATTTTATATTTTATTTATTTTTAAATGTATGAACTTACAGATATAATATTTCCCTTTCAGTATTACTTTTGCTGCATTCCATAAATTTTGATGTGTTTATTTTCATTTTCACTCATCTCAAGGTATTTTCTAATTTCCCTTGTGATTTCTTTTTTGACAAATTGGTTGCATAAGAGTGTGCTATTTAATTTCCATATATTTTTGGTTTTCATAGAGATTATATTTTAAATGAAACAACACGGTATCATTAAAGACATTTAAGGACCAAATAAACTAAGAAGATTGGAGAGGAGAAATCAAAGTTAAGCTAAATTATTTTCTACTTATCTGTTTATTTGGATATTTTTAAAAGAAAGTAAACAGAACTCGTTGCTAGAACACAAAAGAGAGATTGAGGTTTCTAAGAGTGGAAGGAGAAATCAGTTCTGTGAGTAGTAGAGGAAACTTTAGAGAGATATAGCAAATGAAATCAGTGCCTGAAAGTTCCTGGCCAGGTACCTGGAATGAGGTGATGTAGCTAGCAGTTGCTTCTGTGGCCCTTTTCAAATTCTTGCTTCTGCTAAGAAGCTTCTGTGTGAAGTGAATCACATAAGCCAGGAGAGTTCCAAAATATAAACACATTATTCTGTTTTGACCAAGCTTATACTCAAAAGATACGGATAGGTCTTGTTCTCAGACAGGATTCTTTTGAGTCTTTGTCCTCCCTCATTTTCACTCTGTAAAACAGTGAAGAAAAAACCATTCCAGCTAGGTATTTCCACAAGGGACTGCTATGCACTTATCCTGATGATTCTCAGCATTACATCATCCTTCTATATCTCATTTCTATCTTGTCCTTCAGTTTCCTCCACTGGGCTACCCTGGTGAAGTTTTCTTCAGAGGCATAAAAGTAGGTGAGAGGCTGAAGGCAGAGGCATACCTTGCTCATTTGATATCCAGAGTGTAAGACATTTTTAAGCTCAGAAAGATTAACAGCTGACTTTTCATGAGAAACAATGGAGGCCAGAAGGCGGTGGTAAAAAGTAAAATACAGCCACAAAAGTTTCTAAGTCTGATTTTACATACCTCCCTTTTTCCTCCCTGAAGTCCTCATTCTTACTCTGACCAGTGAGAATGAGAACGGTTCGCCCTGGAGGCATGCAATAAGGGGCTGTATTAACTATAGAGAATTTACAACAGTAATAAAACCAATGGATATAGATCTGCTTTTCATTCATCATATTCCAGGGATTCTAAACAAGGTCAGTGATAATATACTCCTATCTGGAAAAAATTCTTGTGGGTCTAATAATCTAAACAACTACTGTGGTTACTATTGAGTTTTAATAAATGTCAGTTAATGTTTTATTATATATTCTCTAATAAATATTGTATGACAGTTCAAAGAAATCCAGTTACGGTGTGTCTCCACACAACTAGGGCACCAGTGGGGGACCATGGACACCTAAGGGGATGGGAGGAACCCCCAGTGACCAGGTAGGACATGGGGCATGGGGGGAGTGAAGGGGGAGGAGAAGTGGAGGCAGGAAGGGACTGGCACCCCTGAGGGTCGGCTGGGGGAGGGGAAGGGATCCCACGCCCGAAGGGGGAAATTGGGGGACCATTGGGAGGACAGAGGATCAAAAGGGAGCATGGCCAGGTTTCCCCTGCCCACTTGGGGCCTTGGGCCTGATCCTCTGCTCATCAAAGCCCCCTCCAGCCTCGCAGGTCCTGAGGGAGTGGGAGGGAAGGGGAGCAAATGTAAAGGCCGGACTTCCAAGACCAGCACCCCTGAGGGGTGGCTGGGGTAGAGGAGGAGCTCCTACACCCAGCACAACCCACCCACCATTAGGGGTCCAGTGGGGATGTGGGAGACCCTGGGAGAGACGGTGATGGGGGGCACAGAGGAACGGAAGATAATGCGGCCAGCACTTTTCCTGTCCACTTTGGCACCAGGGAGCCTCTTGGGCTCCCGGGCCTAATCCTCTGCCCTCAGAACCTCCTTCCTGCCATGCAGAGCTATGCAGAGCCCAAGGCCCACCCCTACACCCCAACCCAGGGCCCTACGTCTACACTCAGAAACCCCCTCTGAGACACTCTATGACATAAATCATAACAAAATCCTTTTTGACCCACCTCCCAGAGAAATGGAAATAAAATAAACAAATGGGACCTAATGAAACTTAAAAGCTTTTGCACAGCAAAGGGAACCATAAACAAAACCAAAAGACAACCCTCAGAATGGGAGAAAATATTTGCAAATGAAGCAACTGACAAAGGATTAATCTCCAAAATTTATAAGCAGCTCATGCAGCTCAATAACAAAAAAACAAACAACCCAATCCAAAAATGGGCAGAAGACCTAAATAGACATTTCTCCAAAGAAGATATACAGACTGCCAATAAACACATGAAAGAATGCTCAACATCATTAATCATTAGAGAAATGCAAATCAAAACTACAATGAGATATCATCTCACACCAGTCAGAATGGCCATCATCAAAAAATCTAGAAACAATAAATGCTGGAGAGGGTGTGGAGAAAAGGAACACTCTTGCACTGCTGGTGGGAATGTGAGTTGGTACAGCCACTATGGAGAATAGTATGGAGGTTCCTTAAAAAACTACAAATAGAACTACCATATGACCCAGCAATCCCACTACTGGGCATATACCCTGAGCAAACCATAATTCAAAAAGAGTCATGGGGCTTCCCTGGTGGCGCAGTGGTTGAGAGTCTGCCTGCCAATGCAGGGAACATGGGTTCATGCCCCGGTCTGGGAAGATCCCACATGCCGCGGAGCAGCTGGGCCCGTGAGCCATGGCCACTGATCCTGCGCATCCGGAGCCTGTGCTCTGCAATGGGAGAGGCCACAACAGTGAGAGGCCTGCGTACCACAAAAAAAAAAAAAAAAAAGAGTCATGTACCAAAATGTTCATTGTAGCTCTATTTACAATAGTCAGGAGATGGGAACAACATAAGTGTCCATCATCAGATGAATGGATAAAGACGATGTGGCACATATATACAATGGAATATTACTCAGCCATAAAAAGAAACGAAATTGAGCTATTTGTAATGAGGTGGATGGACCTAGAGTCTGTCATACAGAGTGAAGTAAGTCAGAAAGAGAAAGACAAATACGATATCCTAACACATATATATGGAATCTAAGAAAAAAAGTGTCATGAAGAACCTGGGGGTAAGACAAGAATAAAGACACAGACCTACTAGAGAATGGACTTGAGGTTATGGGGAGGGGGAAGGGTAAGCTGTGACAAAGCGAGAGAGTGGCATGGACATATATACACTACCAAACGTAAAATAGATAACTAGTGGGAAGCAACCGCATAGCACAGGGAGATCAGTTTGGTGCTTTGTGATCCCCTAGAGGGGTGGGATAGGGAGGGTGGGAGGGAGGGAGACGCAAGAGGGAAGAGATATGGGAACATATGTATATGTATAACTGATTCACTTTGTTATAAAGCAGAAACTAACACACCATTGTAAAGCAATTATACTCCAATAAAGATGTAAAAAAAATAAGCTACAAAAAACTTGAAAAAAAAAAGAAACCCCCTCTGAGACCCCCTCCAACGTGCTGGGCCTAAACCCCACCCACACACCCTTACCAGGGCATTACCTCTAAAATCTGGTACTCTGCAATCCAGAGGCCCTCCTTTCCATGTGCTGCCTCTCCCCTTCTGTGCAGGTCCTAAGCAGAGGCCCCTCCCCACGTTCAAACGTCCCCCCAAACCCACCTAGGTCCCACCCCACCCTAAAGCCCACCCCTGCCTAAGTTTCACCCCCACCTAAACTTTGCCTCCATAGTCAAGGCTTTTCCTTTTTTTGTTTTCTTTTTTCCTCTTTTAGATTGGAGTTCTGTTTTACCTTGTTGAATCATTCTTGTTGATTCTTTTATATTTTTATTTTTCCTAATAAAACTTCTATTTTTCTAATTTTAGTTTATCCTTTACTTTGTTATTGTTCTCTCCTTTTGGCTTTTTCCCCGCCCCCTCTTTTTTTTCTTTTTTCTGTTGTTGTTTTATTTTATCGTGGTACAGTTGTTTCCATTATAGTTTTATTTTTCCTAATATATTTTTTTATCTTTCTAATTTTATTTTGTTTTTTATTCTTTGATATTGTACTGCTTCTTTCTTTCTTTTTTTCTTTCTTTTTTTCTTTCTTTCTTTCCCATGCCATGAAGCTTGCAGGATATTGGATCCCAGGCAGGAGGTCCAGCCCAAGATCCTGTGGTGGGAGCTCTGAGTCCAAACCATGGGACTAACAGAGAACCTCAGATCCTAGGGAATATTAATCAAAGTGAGGCCCCCTGGAGGTCCTAATCTCAGCACCAAGACCCAGCTCTATCCATGTACCTACAAACTCCAGTGCTGGAAGCCTCAGGTCAAAAAACCAGTAAGACAGGAATACAGCCCCACCCATTTAAAAAAATGAAATGACAAAAAAAAATATGTTACAGATGAAGGAGCAAGGTAAAAACCTACAAGACCAAATAGAAGAAGACAAAATAGGCAAACTACCTGAAAAAGAATTCAGAGTAATGGTAATAAAGATGATCCAAAATCTTGGGAAAAGAATGGAGAAAATACAAGAAACATTTAACAGGGATCTAGAAGAACTAAGGGGCAAACAGTGTTGAACAACACAATAAATGAAATTAAAAATACTCTAGAAGGAATCAATATCAGAAAAATTGAGGCAGAAGAACAGATAAGTGAGCTGGAAGACAAAATGGTAGAAATAACTGCCAGGGACCAGAATAAAGAAAAAAGAATGAAAAGAATTGAGGACAGTCTCAGAGACCTCTGAGACAACATTAGATTGCACCAACATTCGAATTATAGGGGTTCCAGAAGAAGAAGAGAAAAAGAAAAGGTCTGAGAAAATATTTGAAGAGATTATAGTTGAAAATTTCCCTAACATGGGAAGGAAAGAGTCAGTCAAATTCAGGAAGTGCAGAGAGTACCATACAGGATAAACCCAAAGAGAAACATGCTGAGACACATAATCAAACTATCAAAAATTAAATACAAAGAAAAAGTATTAAAAGCAGCAAGGGAAAATCAACAAATAACATACAAGTGAATCCCCATAAGGTTAACAGCTGACTTTCAACAGAAACTCTGCAAGCCACAAGGGAGTGGCAGGACATATTTAAAGGGATGAAAGGGAAAAATCTACAACCAAGATTACCTAGCAAGGATCTCATTCAGGTTTGATGGAGAAACTAAAACCTTACAGACAAGCAAAACTTAAGAGAACTCAGCACCACAAAACCAGCTTTACAACAAATGCTAAAGGAACTTCTCTAGGCAGGAAACACAAGAGAAGGAAAAGACCTACAATAACAAACCCAAAACAATTAAGAAAATGGTAATAGGAACATACATATCGATAATTACCTTAAATGTAAACGGATTAAATCCTCCAACCAAAAGACATAGACTGGCTGAATGGATACAAAAACAAGATCCACATATATAGTGTCAACAAGAGACCCACATCAAACCTAGGGACACATACAAACTGAAAGTGAGGGGATGGAAAAAGATATTCCACGCAAATGGAAACCAAACGAAAGCTGGAGTAGCAATTCTCGTATCAGACAAAATAGACTTTAAAATAAAGACTATTACAAGAGACAAAGAAGGACATTACATAATGATCAAGGGATCAATCCAATAAGAAGATATAACAATTGTAAGTATTTATGCACCCAACATAGGAGCACCTCAATACATAAGGCAAATACTAACAGCCATAAAAGGGGAAATCGACAGTAACACATTCACAGTAGGGGGCTTTAACACCCCACTTTCACCAATGGACAGATCATCCAAAATGAAGATAAATAAGAAAACACAAGCTTTAATTACATACTAAACAAGATGGAATTAATTGATATTTATTGGACATTCCTCCAAAAACAACAGAATACACATTTTCCTCAAGTGCTCATGGATCATTCTCCAGGATAGATCATGTCTTCGGTCACAAATCAATCCTTGGTAAATTTAAGAAAATTGAAATCGCATCAAATATCTTTTCTTACCACAACGCTATGAGACTAGATATCAGTTACAGGAAAAAATCTGTGAAAAATACAAACACAAGGAGGCTAAACAATACGGTGCTAAATAATCAAGAGATCACTGAAGAAATCAAAGACAAAATAAAAAAATACATAGAAACAAATGACAATGAAAACACAATGACCTGAAACCTATGGGATGCAGCAAAAGTAGTTCTAAGAGGGAAGTTTATAGCAATACAATCCTACCTCAAGAAACAGGAAACATCTCGAATAAACAACCCAACCTTACACCTAAAACAATTAGAGAGAAAAGAACAAAAAGCTCCAAAGTTAGCAGAAGGAAAGAAATCATAAAGATCAGATCAGAAATAAATGAAAAAGAAATGAAGGAAACAATAGCAAAGATCAATAAAACTAAAAGCTTGTTCTTGAGAAGATAAACAAAATTAATAAACCATTAGCCAGACTCATCAAGAAAAAAAGGGAGAAGACTCAAATCAACAGAATTAGAAATGAAAAAGGAGAAGTAACAACTGACACTGCAGAAATACAAAGGATCATGAGAGATTACTACAAGCAACTCTGTGCCAATAAAATGGACAACCTGGAAGAAATGCACAAATTCTTACAAAAGCACAACCTTCTGAGTCTAAACCAGGAAGAAGTATAAAATATAAACAGACTAATCACAAGCACTGACATTGAAACTGTGATTTAAAATCTTCCAGAAAACAAAAGCATAGGACCAGATGGCTTCAGAGGCGAATTCTATCAAACATTTACAGAAGAGCTAACACTTATCCTTCTCAAACTCTTTCAAAATATAGCACAGGGAGGAACACTCCGAAACTCATTCTATGAGTCCACCATCACCCTGATAGCAAAACCAGACAAAGATGTCACAAACAAAGAAAACTAGAGACCAATATCACTGATGAAAATAGATGCAAAAATCCTCAACAAAATACTAACAAACAGAGTCCAACAGCACATTAAAAGGATCATACGCCATGATCAAGTGGGGTTTATCCCAGGAATGCAAGGATTCTTCAATATACGCAAATCAATCAACATGATACATCATATTAACAAATTGAAGAATAAAAACCATATGATCATCTCAATAGATGCTGAAAAATCTTTCAACAATATTCAACACCCATTTATGATAAAAACTCTCCAGACAGTAGGCATAGAGGAAACCTACCTCAACATAATAAAGGCCATATATGACAAATCGACAGCCAACATCATTCTCAGTGGTTAAAAACTGAAACTATTTCCTGTAAGATCAGGAACAAGACAAGGTTGCCCACTCTCACAACTGTTATTCTGCATAGTATTGAAGTTTAAGCCACAGCAATCAGAGAAGTAAAAGAAATAAAAGGAATCCAAATCAGAAAAGAAGCAAAGATGTCACTGTTTGCAGACGACATGATTCTATACATAGAAATCCTAAAGATGCTACCAGAAAACTACTACAGCTAATCAATGAATTTGGTAGAGTAACAGGATACAAAATTAGTGCACAGAAATCTCTTTCTTTCCTATACACTAATGATGAAAATTCTGAAAGAGAAATTAAGGAAACACTCCCATTAACCATTGCAACAAACAGAATAAAATACCTAGGAATAAACCTATCTAAGGACACAAAAGACCTGTATGCAGAAAACTATAAGACACTGATGAAAGAAATCTAAGATGATACAAACAGATGGAGAGATATACCATGTTCTTGGATTGGAAGAATCAACATTGTGAAAATGACTCTACTACCCAAAGCAATCTACAGATTCAGTTCAATCCCTGTCAAACTATGAATGCATTTTTCACAGAACTAGAACAAAAAATTGCACAATTTGTATGGAAACACAAAAGACCCTGAATAGCCAAAGCAATATTAAGAAAGCAAAATGGAGCTGGAGGAATCAGTCTCCCTAACTTCAGACTATACTACAAAGCTAAGTAATGAAGACAGTGTCATACTGGCACATAAAAAGAAATATAGATCAATGGAACAGGATAGAAAGCCCAGAGATAAACCCATGCACATATGGTCAGGTTATCTTTGATAAAGGAGGCAAGAGTATACAATGGAGAAAAGACAGACTCTTCAATAGTGGAAAACTGGACAGCTGTATGTAAAAGAATGAAATTAGGACACTCCCTAACACCATACACAAAAATAAACTCAAAATGGATTAAAGACCTAAATGTAAGGCCATACACTATAAAACTCTTAGAGGAAAACATAGGCGGAACACTCTATGACATAAATCACAGCAAGATCCTTTTTTGACCCACCTCCTAGCGAAATGGAAATAAAAACAAAAATAAACAAATAAGACCTAATGAAACTTAAAAGCTTTTGCACAGCAAAGAAAACCAGAAACAAGACAAAAAGACAACCCTCAAAATGGGAGAAAATATTTGCAAATGAAGCAACTGACAAAGGGTTAATCTCCAAAATATACAGGCAGTTCATGCTGCTCAATATCAAAAAAAAAAAAAAAAACAACAACAAATGACCCAATCCAAAAATGAGCAGAAGACCTAAATAGACATTTCTCCAACGAAGATATACAGATTGCCAACAAACACATGAAAGGATACTCAACATTGCTAATAATTAGAGAAATGCAAATCAAAACTACAATGAGGTATCACCTCACACCAGTCAGAATGGCCGTCATCAGAAAATCTACAAACAGTAAATGCTGGAGAAGGTGTGGAGAAAAGGGAACCCTCTTGCACTGTTGGTGGGAATGTAAATTGATACAGCCACTATGGAGAACAATATGGAGTTTCCTTAAAAAAAAACCCTGAAAATATGGTTACCATATGGTCCATTAGTCCCACTCCTGGGCATATATCTGGAAAAGAAATAACTCTAATTTGCAAGGATACATGCACCCAATGTTCATAGCAGCAGTATTCGCAATAGCCAAGACATGGAAGCACCCTAAGGGTCTGTCAACAGATGAACAGATAAAGAAGATGTGGTGTATATATATATACAATGGAATATTACTCAGCCATAAAAAGAGAATTAAATATTGCCATTTGCAGTAACATGGATGGACCCAGAGATTATCATACTGAGTGAAGTAAGTCAGACAGAGAAAGAGAAATATGTGATATCATTTACATGTGGAATCTAAAAAATAATGCAAATGAATTTACTTACAAAACAGAAACAGACTCACAAACTTAGAAAATAAACTTACATTTGCCAAAGGGGAAGGGGGCAGGGGAAGGAGTATTGTGTTAAGAGATACAAACCACTATACATTAAATAGATAAACAACAAGGATTTACTGTATAGCACAGGGAACTATAGTCAATATCTTGTAGTAACCTATAATGGAAAAAATCTGAAAAAATATGTATCATTGAATCATTTTGCTGTACACCTGTAACTAATACAATATTGTAAATCAACTATACTTCAATTTAGAAATATAAATGAAATGAAAAGACACTAAACAATGATATGAAAACATATAAAAATATACAACACACTTGTAAAGGTAAATATATAATCAAATTCAGAACTCTAATATTGTAGTATGATTGTGTATTAACAATTTATACTATAAAGGTTAAAGGACAAGAGTATTAAAAATAACTATAGCTACTATAATTTAACAAACACACAACATAAAGTAATTTATGACACTATAAATATAAAAGAGGGGAGTAAAATAATAGTTTTAGAACACAAGTAAATTTGTTATCAATGTAAAATAGATCGTTATATCTATAAGATGTTTTATGTAAGCTTAATGGTAACCAGAAAGCAAAAATTTAAAGTATATTCACAAAAGATAAAGAGAAGGAAATCAGAGCATATCACTATGAAAAATCACCAATTCTCAAAGGAAGGCAGCAAGAGAAGGATGAAGGAGCAAGGTAAATATAAAACAGCCAGAAAGCAGTTACTAATATGGCATTAGTAACTCCTTATATATTAAGAATTACTCTAAATATAAATGGTTGAATTATCCAATCAAAAGGCACAGAGTGGCTGGATGGCTAAAACAACAACAACAAAACTCAACCATACTGCTGCCTCCAAGAGACTCACTTCAGTTTTAAAGACACACATAGACTCCAAGTGAAGGGATAGAGAAAGATATTCCATGCAAGTGGACACAAAAAGAAAGCTGGGTTAGCTATATTTATGTCAGTCAAAATAAATTTTAAGTCAAAAATTGTAACAAGAGGCAAAGAAGTTCATTATATTAAGATAAAAGCATCAACTCATCAAGAGGATATAACAGTTGTAAATGTATATGCACTCAACATCAGAGCACCTAAATACTTAAGCAAATATTAACAGATATGAAGGGAGAAAGAGACAATACATTAGTAGTAAGGGATTCAGTACCCAACTTTCAACAATGGATGGATCATCTAGACAGAAAATCAACCAGGAAATGTTGGACTTGACCCATACTTTAGACCAAATGAACCTAAAAGATATACTTAGAACATTCCACCCAACAGCAGCAGAATACATATTCTTCTCAAGTGAACATAAGGAAGATTGAAATCATACCAAGTATCTTCTCCAACAACGATGGTCTGAAGCTAGAAATCAACAGCAAGAAGAATGGTGGAAAATTTACAAATGTGTGGAAATTAAACAACACACTATTGAATAATCAATGGATCAAAGAAGAAATCAAAGGGGAAATATAAAAAATCTCAAAAAAAAAAAAAAGAAAATGGAAACACAACATACCAAAACCTGTGGGACACTGTGAAAGCAGTTCTGAGAGGGAAGTTTATAGTGATAAATGCATAGATTAAGAGAAGAAGAAAGATCTCAAACAATCTAATGTTACACCTCAAAAAATTATAAAGAGGTGAACAAACTAAGGACAAAGTTAGAAGAAGGAAGGAAATAACAAATATCAGGGCTGAAATAAATTAGAGACCAGAAAAACAATAGAAATGATCAATAAAACTAAGAGCTGCATTTTGAAAAGATGAACAAAATTGACAAACCTTTAGCTAGACTGAGTAAAAAAGAGGTATGACTCAAGTAAATAAAATCAGAAATGAAAGACATCACAACTTATATCACAGAAATACATAAGATCATAAGAGACTACTATGAACAACTATATGCCAAAAAAAAAAAAAAAAAGGATAACCTAAGGGAAATGGAAAAATTCATAGAAACATACAACTTACTGAGGTTGAATCATGAAGAAATAGAGAATATGAACAGACAAATAATGAGTAAGGAGATTGAATCAGTAATGCAAAATATCCCAAAGAAATGCACAGGACCAGATGGTTTTACTGGTGAATTCTATATACGAAACATTTAAAGAATTAACACCAATCCTTCTCAAACTGTTCTGAAAAATTGTGGAGGAGAAGACACTCCCAAACTCATTCTTTGAGACCAGCATTATCCTGATACCAATGCCCAATAAGGACACTACAAGAAAAGAAAACTACAGACCAGTATCCCTGATGAATATATATGCAAAAATTCTCAACAAAATACAGATGGTTCCCAACTTACAATGCTTTGACTTACAATTTTTTTGACTTTGTAATGGTGTGAATGTGATATGAATTCAGTAGAAACCATACTTTGAATTTTGAACTTTTCCCAGGCTAGTGATATGTGTTACAATATTCTCTCATGATGCTGGTCAGTGGCAACAAGCCATTTTTGTTTTTATTTCTTTTGCCTTAGGAGGCAGATCCAAAAAAATATTGCTACAGTTTATGTTAAAGAGGGTTTTGCTTATGTTTTCTTCTAGAAGTTTTATGGCTTCAGGTCTTACATTTAGGTCTTTAATCCCTTTTGAGTTTATTTTTGTATATGGTATGAGAAAATGGTTTACATGTAGCTGTCCAGTTCCAGCACCATTTGTTAAAGAGACTGTCTTTTCTTCATTGCATTGCCTTTGCTCCTTTATTGAAGATCAATTGACTATATTTATATGGATCTATTTTATGGGCTCTCTATTCTGTTCCATTGATCTATTTGTCTATTCATTCACCAATACCACATTGTCTTAATTACTGTAGCTTAATAGTGAGTCATGAAGTCAGGTAATGTCAGTCTTCCAATTTTGCTTTTCTCTTTCAATATTGTGTTGGTTATTCTGGATCTTTTGCCTCTCCATATAATCTTTAGAATTAGTTTGTCACTATCCACAAAATGACATGAGTTGGGATTGGATTGAATTTATAGGTCAAGTTGGGAAGAGCTAACCTATTGACAATACTGAGTCTTCCTATTACTGAACATGGAATATCCATTTATTTAGAACTTTGATTTTGTTTATCAGTGTTTTGTAATTTTCCTTATACAGATCTTGTATGTATCCTGTTAGATTTATACCTAAGTATTTCATTTTGGGGGTTGCTAATGTAAATGATATTGTGTTTTAAATTTCAAATTGCACTTGTTAATTGCTGGTATATAGGAAAGCAGTTGACATTTGGATCCTGCAACCTTGCTATAATCACTTATTAGTTCCAGGAGTTTTTTTGTCAATTCTTTTGAATTTTCAATACAGGCATACCTCAGACATATTGCAGGTTCAGTTCCAGACCGGCCCAATAAAGAGGATATCTCAATACAGTGAGGTACACAAATTTTTTGGTTTCCCAGTGCATATAAATTATGTTTATACTATAAGGTACTCTATTAAGTGTGCAATAGCATTATGTCTAAAAAACCCAATGTACATACCTTAATTTTTAAATTTTTATTGCTAAAAAACACTAAACATCATCTGAGCTTGCAGAAATACATATTAATAATGTCAAAGATTACCAATCACAGATCACCATAGCAAGTATAATAATAATAAAAATATTTGAAATAATGTAAGAATTATCAAAATGTTACAGACACACAACGTGAGCAAGTGCTGTTGGAAAAATGGCACTTGCTCAGTGCTTGCTCAGTGCAGGGTTGCCATAAAACTTCCATTTGTAAAAAACACAATATCTGCGAAGTACAATAAAATAAGGTATGCCTGTATGGATGATCATGTCATCTGCAAAGACCATTTTAGTTCTTTCTTCCCATCTGTGTACATTTTATTTCTTTTTCTTGTCTTGTTGCATTAGCTAGTACTTCCAGTATGATGATGAAAAGGTGTGATGAGAAAGGACATACTTGCCTCATTCTTGATCTTAGTGGAAAAGCTTCAAGCTTCTCACCATTAAGTATGATGTTTGCTGTAGTTTTTCTGTTTTTTGTTTTGTTTTGTTGTTGTTGTTTGTATATGTTCTCTAACAAGTGAGGGAAGTTCTCCTCTAGTTTCTAGTTTACTGAGAGTGTTTTGTTAAATCCTGAATGGGTGTTGAATTTTGTCAAATGCTTTTTCTGCATCCATTGATATGATCATGTAATTTTTCTTTTTTAGTCTGTTGATGTGATGGATTAAGTAAATTGATTTTCAAATGTTGATTCAGTCTTGCATACCTTGGACAAATCCCATTTGGTCATGCTATGCGATTCTTTTTATACATTATTGGATTTGATTTGCTAATATTTTATTGAGGATTCTTGCATCTATGTTCACTATGTTCATGAGAGATATTAGTCTGAGGTCTTCCTTTCTTATAATGTCTTTGGTTTTGGTATTAGGGTAATGTTGGCCTCATAGAATGAACTAGGAAGAAAACCCTTTGCTTCTGTCCTCTGAAAGAGATTGTTAAGAATTTGTATAATCTTTTCATTAAATGTTTGGTAGAAACCACCAGTGAACCCATCTGGGCCTGTTGTCTGTTTTGGAAAATTATTAATTATTGATTAGAATTTTTAATCAATATAGATTTATTCAGATTCTTTATTCCTTCCTGTGTGAGTTTTGACAGCTTCTGTCTTTCAAGGAATTGATCTGTTTCATCAAAGTTATCAAATATGTGGGCAAAGAATTGTTCAGAGTATTCCTTTATTGTCCTTATAATGTCCATAAACTCTATAGTGATCTGCCCTCTTTCACTTCTGATATTAGTAATTTATGTCCCCCCTTTCTTTTTCTTAGTTATCTTGGCTAGAGGCTTATTTATTTTACTGATCTTTTCAAAAAACCAGCTTTTGGTTTTGTTGATTTTGTTTACTGATTTCCTGCTGTCAATTTCATTGATTTCTGCTCTAATTCATATTACTTCTTTTCTTCTGCCCACTTTGGATTTAATTTTCTCTTCTTTTTCAAGTTTTGTAAGGTGTAAACTTGGATTATTGATTTTAGATTTTTATTCGTTTATAATATATGCACTCAATGCTGTAAATTTCCCTCAAAGCACTATTTTCACTGCAATCCACAAATTTTAATAAGTTGGTTTTCATTTTCATATAATTCAAAGTATTTTAAAATTTCTCTTGAGATTTCTTCTTGGACCCATGTGTTATTTAAAGGTATTTTGTTTAATTTCCACATATTTTCTGATTTTCCAGTTATAGATTTCTAGTTAATTCCATTGTGGTCTTAAAGCAGACATTTAAATATTTTTAAAATTGTAAGGTGTTTATGGCCCAGAATGTGGTCTATCTTGGTGAATGTTTTCACCAAGAATGTTCATCTGCTATTATTAGATGATACACACGCTCTCTCTCCTGGACCCCAACTACCTTTCCCAGACAACTTTAACAACTTCTATAGTCTTCTGGAAATATTTTAAGCACTTATAAGTACCTTTCTCTCTATATCTTGCGTTATCAATGTTGAGGAACTTGCTTTATCTTCGCTATCAATGCTCTTGAAGTCAAGATTTGCAAGTGATTCAACACTGTATCCCTCAGTAATTATCCCAGAGCTTTATGCCTCGTAGAGTATTTGTAAAAGGAATGAGTCATCTCTTCTGCTTCTAACTCAAACTGAAACTCTTATCAAGTTTGTAAGGAACTTAGCATCTCTGTCAGAGGCTCATCCCAGCAGAGATGACACCTTGGTACAAGAGACCATCACCAGTGACTGAGTGAACATATTACTTCCCATTAAACATTGGCTAAAAGATGACATATTTTCCTAATTCCTTCTTCACTCCTTCTTTGCAAACCAACCTCCAAAGAAATTTAGGCATAATTTCTTTGAAAAAATCTATCTGATGCAAACTATGTAGATCTCTGCCCACCTGATATTTTTTGTATGAGGCTCATCTTAACCTTAATGTGTTTAATGTCACAGACAATCCCCAGATAAGGACTAAAGAGTAGTAAGTCTCATTATGTTAGTTTTACCATAAAACTGTTATTGAGGAGGAGATGGAAATAATAGGATATTTTATGTGAGCTCTGGGCTTCTTCAGCTCTCTCATGGCTCCTAATGAGAGCATAATCACAAAATTATTATAGGGAATTTTTTTCTTCAACCAATAAAACTGACATATTTTTCTGAGTCTGAACTAGAAAACAATTTTTGTACGTCCCTGCTGTCATTTACCTGCACGTGGTGCAAGCACTTGTTTTGGGTTCTTAATGAAGGCATGGAGCTTCTAATTATTTAGGGATGTGATTAAATGAGTTTCCCAGTGACTTGGTGTCACAGGAGAAATCTTTTAATTTGCACACTCCTACCACTGATATATCTTGCAAACAGTGACTATTTAACAATCCCCATTGCCACTCATTTGCCACTGCTCCTCCAATTTATTGACTTTGAAAGTTTTAATAGTGCCCAATGAAACTTTTAATTGCCACTGATTATCGTTTAGGCTTCCTGAGGCAGGGTGTTAGGGGATTATAGCCAGGCTATGCAAAAATTTGACTGCAGAGGTCTTAGATGAAGATCATATGAAGAACAAATAGTTCCCTCATCTCAGTCTCCCCACTACGTTATTTGTCATGAAGGGCTCAATAACTATTTTTGAAGATCTGCCTTATTTATTTTTGGTTTTTATTTATTCTCATCTCAGAGGCCTGTTAGAAATCCATAAACTAGAACAGAAAAGCACAGAATATAATAACTTCAACCAAAATTATGACACTATCTTTATAGTTTAAAAACATTAACTTCTACTTCTTTGTGCCCCAGTCTCATTTGTCCTGATTTATCTCTCATCTATTTCAGAGCCAGGCCTTCAATGGTTTCAGCAGTTTATATCAGAATAGGAAAGTCACTGCATCCCCCTTATCAAAATCTTATGTAATCTATATCTGATTTGGAATAACTGTGGGTAAGAGACGAATAATTAGATGGATTTTAGGAAAATCATAGTCACTGTAAATGGAGCAGGAAATAAATGGGGGAAAGGGTGGTGTTTTCCTTACACTGATGAAGCTCCAGATTCAGCAAATTTCTTAGCATCAAGGAAAGAAGACTGAAGAAACTAGAAAGATGAGCATGTCAAAACTAAATTTAGGCAGGATCTGTGGATACAAGGAAGTGGTAAAAAGAGTTAAGTTCTTACTTGTTTATAGAAAGCTTGACTGAGTATAGGTTTGACCACCGCACTGATCATTTTGGGGATTCTCTCAATGTTTTATGGTGATATAGTTTTTATCATGTTTTTCTGAATAATTAATTAGTTTTGCTCTGCATTCATTCTCCTTTGTCCTTTAAAAGAGCTGGAAGTGATTTAATTAAAACATTTTGGGGAAGTCCAGCATGTTCTTCTGAAACTATGAATCAAAAAATTCATCTACAATTTTTTCATTTGTCTTTTTGTTGCTTCATTAGTTAGTTTCGATGAACGTTTAGGGAATCACTGGTTGTGCATTTGCTGAACATGGAAATCATCTGCTTAATGGTAGCACTTAAGGGTACTATTTAGAACAAATCTTTTTCAGTATTTCAGACCTTGGCCTATCAACTTTTTGCAATTAATAGTAGTGGCCTTTACAAATCAGTTTTCCTCTAGCCTGTCATATACCATATGTACTTTTTTCTTTTAAGGCCAAAACCGATCCAGTTTCACCGGGGTAGGTCAATTTTTCTGGGCTGGAGGGCCCCTGTTGTTTCTCCTTTCTCATCTCCACTTTTCCATTTGCCTTTCTTCTACTTTACAAGAACGGACATACTTCTCACCCATCCCAAATCCATAATGAGTTCATTGTCTCAGGGTACCAAACAAAGGGACAATTTACAATATTGACTTAGGCAAACCCTCCTAATTCAAGGCACCTTAGTGTGACTATCTGTCTTTCACAGTTTCTGTTAAGGGAGAAGTTTCACATTAGAAATGATCTCGGAAGGACAGCAGTAAGCAGTCCTGAAGAGAGACCTTAATTCCCTGCCCAGAAATTGAATCTGGGTAGCCTAGATAAAACCAGGAATCCAAGCCACCAGACCCCCAGGGGCTAGAGGCTAGAAGTTATTTTTCCCTGGCTCTTGCCTCCCGTGAAAAATGCATTTCTCACGGAGGCAAAAACTGTAAAAACAGGTGCAAAGTTTATTACTAGAGACACAGCATAACATGTGGGAGAGCACACAGAGAAACAGTTTGTTTATTTAAGACAGAAGCAAGACAGAGATACACAGCCAGAGATACAGGGTATGGGCGTCTTCTCTAATGAGGAGGAGTGCAGTAAGTCAGAAACCAGACAGAGATGCGCACGGGGAGAGGAGTGCAGGCATCCTGAATGAGGAGCGTAGTAAAGAGGTGATTTAAACCACTTATATAGGACAGTCCTTCCGGGTCTTTGTTTACACTTGGCCAATTATCTTGTTTCTTTTTTCACACCTGCCTGGTCCTAGAACCCTCCCCAAGATGCGTGCGCAACTTTTTGCTAAGATGGAGCCCACCGTAGAGGCCTGTGCGTACATGTCCACACACATTATGGGGTGGTGCCCTCTCCCTTTTTGACCCCCAAGGAGCCTTCCTGCGCATGTGCAGAAAGGGAAGTTTTCCTTGATTTCAGGAGTGGGCACCTTATCTCTTTACTTTAGCAGAGCTCAGCTTCTGCCACTAGCTTTGTCCTTGGAGTGTCTGGGTGAGAACAAAGCTTCAATTTTACTCCACTTGACAAACACCAGCTGTCTGGCCCAGGGGCCCATCTATCTCCGACCTCAGAAACAGTGTCATTTTGACCGATGTTAGGTGTTACAAATTCAGATCTGTACCTGTCATGATCATCTCTAGCTGAAACAAAATTATTTTAACTAAAATTTTAAGTAATTCTAATGAGAATGCTCTAGTGTACCACTGAGTCAGGAGAGGGGATTTTATTTTGTTTGTTTGTTTGTTTTGTTTTCTTATACCCCTTTATTTCTTACATGAAGGATATCATACCAAAAGCATTCTTTTGTACATTTCCCCCCCCTTATATATATCTTGGAAGTTATTCGTGTCAGTTTATAGAGCTTGTCCTCATTCTTTTCTTTTTTTCCCCAGAATGAAGCGTTTATTTTTTTTTCTTTTCTTTTTAATTTTTTTATACATCTTTACTGGAGTATAATTGCTTTACAATGTTGTGTTAGTTTCTGCTGTACAACAAAGTGAATCAGCTATATGTGTACATATATCCCCATATCCCCTCCCTCTTGAGCCTCCCTCCCACCCTCCCTATCCCACCCCTCTAGGTGGTCACAAAGCACAGAGCTGGTCTCCCTGTGCTATGCAGCTGCTTCCCACTAGCTATCCATTTTACATTTGGTAGTGTATATGTGTCAGTGCTACTCACTTCGTCCCAGCTTACCCTTCCCCACCTCGCCCCCCCAACCCCATGTCCTCAAGTCCATTATCAACGGGAGAGGTGATTTTAAATCTTGGCTTGATCCCTCATTAGCAACGTGATTAAGGGGTAATATAACGTCTATATTATAGATTGCTGCTGAAGTGATGACAATTTTTCTTCAATATGATCTCACCTCTTCCATTCCCTGACCAAGAATACATCTTTCCTGAGGGCTGGTCCTGTGAGCGTAAAACAAGGAGAGCATCATAAGGAATAGTGAAGGCAGCAAAGCCTTGTTTCAATCTTGGAAAGTCTGTATATTTTGTATTTATGTATTAACTATCTTATAAAAAGTCAGCAGGTGGACGGCTCTGATAGGAATGCATAACAATATGTTTACCTGAATAAAAAAATGAATACACAGTTTTTTTTCTGATTGGCTGATTGATTTGATGAGAATTGGTTTTGTCACTTATATTATGTAGTAGATATTTACCATATATTGAATGAGGTGGGTATCAAATAGCAACTCCAAGGCTTTGACAAAAACACATGATAAAATAAAAACATTTTATTTAAAAAATTTGCAAAGACGTATTAAGATGAACAGTAATTTGATTTCTGAATTCTTTCCGAGTTTATGGAGTAAAACATATCTCCAAGTGGGAGAAGAAAAGGCATAATTAATAGTAATTTGACACGTCTTCGTAAAGCCTTTTTGGGATCCTTCCCAGAATATGAGAAAGTGAATGACTATAATGAATGGGTAATTAATCATTTTGTAAGTTAAGTGATTTCCAATTCTTTGCTTTCAACTAAAGTTAGGTATTAGCTAATATACTTTGATATACTTGATTAAACAATGCTCTGAGATTTTGGCCTATAGCCCAGAAGATATTAAAAGAATTGAGTGACAGTGGTACAGCAAAACTCTTTCCATATGCAGCCACTTATTTACTTGAGCTTAATTGCTTAGCACTAAAAGTTATTTTAAAAAAGTAGAAGTAGAATTGACAGTAAATCCTATTTCTACCAATAAGCAATGTTGGACATATGAATTAACTGTTTTAAAAAGTACCATTTCCAATGAAATTTTACTCCTTTATGTTTAATAACATTTCAATTTGAAGTGATGTCGTGTTATTTTGACCAAGTGTGTACTACTATTATTTACAATAATAATTCAATCCAGAAGTATATTTTTAATACTTAGAGCTTTATGGTCATGAGAAATTTTAAAATTTAATTTGTATACTTAAGAGCATAAACTATAATACATTTAGATAAAATTCTTGTAAAATGCAAGTTCAATAAGAAAATTAAATAATGTAAATTTCCAACTCTTAAAGAAGACCATGTTTATGCATTTTCAAAAATGGGTGATGGTCAAAAACAGAAATATAGATCAATGGAACAGGATAGACAGCCCAGAGATAAACCCACGCACATATGGTCACCTTATCTCTGATAAAGGAGGCGAGAATATATAATGGAGAAAAGACAACCTCTTCAGTAGAGGTGCTGGGAAAACTGGACAGCTACATGTAAAAGAATGAAATTAGAACACTCCCTAACATCATACACAAAAGTAAGCTCAAATGGATTAAAGACCTAAATGTAAGGCCAGACACTATAAAACTCTTAGAGGAAAATATAGGCAGAAAACTCTATCACATAAATCACAGCAAGATCCTTTTTGACCCACCTCTTAGAGAAAGGGAAATAAAAACAAAAATAAACAAATGGGACCTAATGAAACTTAAAAGCTTTTGCACAGCAAAGGAAACCAGAAACAAGATGAAAAGACAACCCTCAGAATGGGAGAAAATATTTGCAAATGAAGCAGCTGACAAAGGATTAATCTCCAAAATTTACAAGCAGCTCATGCAGCTCAATATTAAAAAAACAGACAACCCAATCCAAAAATGGACAGAAGACCTAAATAGACATTTCTCCAAAGAAGATATACAGATTGCCAACAAACACATGAAAGGATGCTCAACATCACTAATCATCAGAGAAATGCAAATCAAAACTACAATGAGGTATCACCTCACACCAGTCAGAATGGCCGTCATCAAAAAATCTAGAAACAATAAATGCTGGAGAGGGTGTGGAGAAAAGGGAATCCTCTTGCACTGTTGGTGGGAATGTAATTGATACAACCACTATGGAGAACAGTATGGAGGTTCCTTAAAAAGCTAAAACAAATTACCATACGACCCAATCCCACTACTGGGCATATACCCTGAGAAAACCGTAATTCAAGAAGAGTCATGTACCACAATGGTCATTGCAGCTCTATTTACAATAGCCAGGACATGTAAGCAACCTAAGCGTCCATCGACATATGAATGGACAAAGAAGATGTGGCACATATATACAATGGGATATTACCCAGCCATAAAAAGAGCAAAATTGAGTTATTTGTAGTGAGGTGGATGGACCTAGAGACTGTCATACAGAGTGAAGTAAGTTAGAAAGAGAAAAACAAATACTGTATGCTATCACATGTATATGGAATCTTAAAAAAAGGGTTCTGAAGAACCTAGGAACAGCACAGGAATAAAGATGCAGACATAGAGAATGGACTTGAGGACATGGGAAGGGGAAGGGTGGGCTGGGATGAAGTGAGAGATTGGCATGGACATATATACACTACCAAATGTAAAATAGATAGCTAGTGGGAAGCAGCCACATAGCAGAGGGAGATCAGCTCAGTGCTTTGTGACCACCTAGAGGGGTGGGATAGGGAGGGTGGGAGGGAGAGGAGACACAAGAAGGAGGAGATATGGGGTTATATGTATATGTATAGCTGATTCACTTTGTTATACAGCAGAAACTAACACACCATTTTAAAGTAATTATACTCCAATATGGATGTTTAAAAAAAAAAGGGTGCTGGTAGCAATCAAATTGTTATTTATATTCCACAGGTGTGATGTACCCATTTTAATTAAACATGCTAATATGTATGATACACTGAAAATTATATCTTTTGCGTCTTTTAAAAGTTATGATGAAAACCTTTTGGTATTACTTAATAATGTGGATGGTAAGATATCGGTTTTCAAAATTAATCAAGGGGTTATATGAGAAAAAATATTTCTCGCCCCTTTCCTGAATGTGTGTGCATCTGCTATGATCATCTTTTTTTTTAAGGAATGTTCTATTTTATTTTATTTTATTTTTTGACTGAATAGTCAGCTTTATTTTATTTTGTCAGCTTCATTGAGATATAATTGACATATAACATTGTATAAGTTTAAAGTGTACAATGTGATTTGATACACTATATATTGCAATATGATTATCACTGTAGCGTTTGCTGTAACTTCCATGACATCACATAATTACCAATTCTTTTTGTGGTGCAAACATTTAAGATCTAGTTTCTTAGCAATTTTCAAGTATACAATATAGTTCTGTTAACTGTAGTCACAATTCTTTGCACTAGATCCCCACAACTTATTCATCTGCTAATGGAAAGTTTATAACTTTGACCAATATCTCCAAGTTCCCCCACTCCCCAGATCCTGATAATCACCATTCTACTCTCTGTTTTTACCAGTTTGGCATTTTTAGATTCCATATATGTAAGAACATATGGTATATATCTTTCTTTGTCCGACTTATTTCATTTAGTATAATGTCCTCAAGGTCTATCCATGTTGTCATAAACGGGAAGATTTCCTTCTCTTTCATGGCCAAATAATATTATATATATTTTGCACATTTTCTTTATCCATTCATCTATCAGTGGACACTTAGGTTGCTTCTATGTCTTGGCTATTATAAATAATGCTGCAATAAATATGAGGCTGCATATATCTTTTTGAGTTACTCTTTTTATTTCCTTTGAATAATTACCAAGAAGTGGATTGCTGAACTATATGGTAGTTCTATTTTTAATTTTTTGAAGAAACTTCATACTATTTTACATAGTAGCTGCCCTAATTTACATTTCCACCAGCAGTGCCTAAATGCTCCCCTTTCTCCACATCCTCACCAGCACTTATTATCTCTAATTTTTTTGTCTCATCTTCTGTCCTGTTTGCTATTCTAACAGGTGTGAGGTAATATCTCATTGTGGTTTTGGTTTGCATTTCCCCAATGATTAATGATGTTGAGCACCATTCTGTGTACCTGTTGGTCATTGATTTGTCTTCTTTGGAAAAAATATCTATTCAGATCCTCTGCTCATTTTTTAATTGGAATGTTTGTTATTTTTCTACTGAGTTCTGTGAGTTCTTTCTATATTTTGGATATTAACCCCTTATCAGATATATGGTCTGCAAATATTTTTTCCCATTCCATACATTTTCTTTTCATTTTGTTGATTATTTCTTTTGCTGCACAGAAACCTTTTTGTTCAGTGTAGTCCCACTTATTTATATTTGCTTTGTCGCTTGTCCTTAAGGTGTCATTACCGAAAAATCATTGCCAAGACCAATGTCAAGGAGATTTTCCCCCTATGTTTTCTTCTATGAGTTTTACAGTTTCAGGTCTTGTGTTCAACTCTTTAGTCCATTTTGAGTTCATCATTGTCAGTGCTGTAAGCTAGGTGTCCAATTTTATTTTCTGCATGTGGTTATCCCAGCACCATTTATTGAAGAGACTGTCCTTTCCCCATTGAGTATTCTTGGCTCCCTTGTCAAATATTAGTTGACCATATATGTATGGGTTTATTTCTGGGCTCTCTATTCTGTTCCATTGATCTATGTATCTGTTATTATGCCAATATCATACTGTTTCAATTACTATACTTTGCAGTACATTTTGAAATCAGCAAGTGTGATGCCTTCAGTTTTGTTCTTCTTTCTCAGGATTACTTTGACTACTCAGGGTCTTTTTTGATTTCATGTAAATTTTAGGATCATTTGCTATATTTCTGCGAAAAATTGCCATTGAAATTTTGATAGAGCTTGCATTGAATTTATAAATGGCTTTGGGTAGTATGAACATTTTAGCAATAGTAATTCTTCCGATCCATGAACACAGGATATCTTTCCATTTGTTTGTCTCTTCTTTAATTTCTTTCATCAAAGCCTTTTAGTTTTCAGTATACATATCTTTCACCACCTCGGTTAAATTTATTCTGGATTATTTCATTGTTTTGATACCATTTGTGAATCAGATATTTTCCCCTAACTATTCTGTTCTTAATGTACAGAAATGCAATTAATTCCTCTATGTTGATTTTATATCCTGCAACTTTACTAAATTTGTTGATTAGTTCTAACAGTTTTTTGGTTGAGTCTTTAGGATTTTCCATATATTAGATATCATTTTCCAATAAAGGCAATGGAATCTAAAAAATAATACAAACAAATGTATAGGCAAAACAAAAACTCACAGGTATAGAAAACAAACTAGCGGTTATCATAGGTAATAGGGAAGGGGGAGGGGCAAATTAGGGGTATGAGATTAACAGATACAAACTACCATGTATAAAATAGATAAGCAACAGGAATATATTGCACAGCACATGGAATTATAGCCATTATCTTCTTATAACTTTCAATGGAGTATGTTCTATAAAAATACTGAATCATTATGCTATACACCTCCTCCTGAAACTAATATAATATTGTAAATCAACTATACTTCTATTAAAAATAAATAAATAAACAAATGGTGCTGAACAACTGGACATCAAAATGTAAAGAAATTAATCTAGATACAAACCTTATACACCCTTCACAAAAATTAACTGAAAATGGATCAAAGATCTAAATTAAAAATGTAAAACTATAGGGACTTTCCCCATGGTCCAGTGGTAAAGAATTCACCTTCCAATGCAGGGGACGTGGGTTCGATCCCTGGTTGGGGAACTAAGATCCCACATGCTGAGGGGCAACTAAACCCGTGCGCCACAACTACAGAGCCCAGACACCCTGGAGCCCATGTGCCACAACTAGAGAAAAGCCCGCACGCCGCAACGAAGACCTGACGGGAACTATAAAATAGCTGAGCAGGGATAGAGTAAGGGTCTTATCCCAAGTATATAGCCCAGTTCTAATAACTTTGGGCAGGTTACTCACTTTTTAAGCCTCAGGTTCCTCATCTGTGTAATAGAGATAATAATAGTATATAATCCTCAGGTTTACTAGGGGATTAAATGAGGTAATGCATGGAAATTTGGACATAGAGTACTCAGTAAACATTAGCTATTGTTGTTAATATTACTATTTCTCCTTACCTAAGTATCCCTCCTACATAAATGTAAGGTGAAAGAGACCAAGTTACTAGTTAGAATATCAAGGGATAAATATAAATTGCTAGAAAAAGAATGAATCTCTACCAGTAGCTTTTGACTGTTCTCTGATGATGAAAGAAAAGGTTTTCTTTCTGGAATTCACCTCCTCTGGTATCATTTGGCTCAGTTTAGTAACCCACAAGGCAGGTACAGGTGACTGTGGGGCATGTCCTCCACTAACTCTTCCTGTGGTACACATAGGAGGTAAGGACTCCAAGGGATATGACCAGAGGTGTTGGCGGGGGGGGAGCTCTGGTTCTGATCCACAACATTCAGGCTCTGCTGACAGGGGAGGAGGCTTCTTTGGCCACTAGGTGAAGCTGAGAGCTTTGTCCTTTTATCTAAGGGTCAGTAAGGTGAATGAAAGAAACCTGGAAGATAGAAGGGGCTTCTTACCTACTTACCAGTTTTGGCATACCTCTCCACTTCACTCACTCCTTGGCGGGGAGTGGATGTTTAAAGGTTATTGTTAATTTTGTGGTTCTGGGGTGGGTTTTGTCTTGATTTTTTGCAGAGATCTTATGCTTGACCTGCTCTTGAATCCCCCTTTTCAATTGAGAGTTGCAAAGGAGTATGATGGGGACTTCCCTGTTGGCACAGTGGTTAAGACTCCACACTCTC
This sequence comes from Pseudorca crassidens, assembly GCF_039906515.1. Taxonomy (NCBI): domain Eukaryota; kingdom Metazoa; phylum Chordata; class Mammalia; order Artiodactyla; family Delphinidae; genus Pseudorca; species Pseudorca crassidens. Next base: position 106,246,007 of record NC_090297.1, on the reverse strand, counting down.
AACGCAGGGGGCCTGGGTTCAATCCTTGGTCAGGGAACTAGGGCCCACATGCATGCCGCAACTAAGAGTTCACATGCCACAACTAAGGAGCTGGCGAGCCACAACTAAGACCTGGCACAACCGAAAAAAAAAAAAAGGAGTATGATGATTTTTTCACATTTAAGTGACGGGAGCAATATGAAAATGACCCAATGCTAAATCCTTATGGTAACAGTCTTTTTTCTCACTTCGTAGGCTTGGGTTAGCTAGTATAACATGGAGGATAAGAGAGAAAAGTGTGTTTCAACTACACACTGCTACAGAAAAGCAAATGCCCTGCCAGTGATGCTGATTCATTGCCAAGTTGCACAATTCTGAAAAAGTCAATTGAGTTATCCTGAGTGCAATCTTTAACCAGCCCCCCTTCCTGTTCCTACATACATATTCATCACTTTTATCAGAAGATAATCCATTCTGGAAAGGCAGCTGCTTTCTAAATAAATTGCTGTTCCTTAGCAGCTAAATCCAACAGGCTGTTTTTCTCACTTCAGTGAATTTGTTCTGACAACAGTGCATGCCAGTCATTTGCTCTTTTCTTTTCATAATTTGGTTTTATTATTAATCTATTCATTATGTTTATTGGCTCTGTCCATTATTTGAGAACCTTAGTGCATATTTACAAGTGCAATAAAAAGAGACAGCCTCAGCCATTATAGCTTAGAGTCTAATAGGCAATGACATAAAATGATCCCTCTCTCTTCTACCTCTGACTGAAACTATGTGGGACTATTGGGTTGACTGACCAAACTGACTAGCTAAAGCAGTATGATCCAGATAATACAACCAGGTAGGTGGTTTCCTTGATTTTTCCCTCAACCAATTCAAATTCAAGGGCTGTTAATTGTTCTTTTTAAAAATTATTGACATAAAATTCACATGCCATAAAATTCACTCCTAAGTGTACAATTCAGTGGTTTTTACTATATTCACAAAGTTGTGTAGCCATAACCACCGTCTAATTCCAGAACATTTTCATCCACCCCCAAAAGAATTCCTTACCCAACAGCAGCCACTCTCCTCCCCAACCAGCTCCTGGAAACTGTAAATTTACTTTCTATGTCTATGGATTCACTTATTCTGGACATTTTATATAATGGAATAATATGTGGACTTTTGTGTGTGTCTTCTTTCAATAGGCATACTATTTTCAAGGTTCACCCATGTTGTAGCATATATTAGTACTTCAATCCTTTTTTATTGTTATTACTTTATTTTTTTAGAGCCGTTTTAGGTTCACAGCAAAATTGAGAGGAAGGATAGAGATTTCCCATATACCCCCTGCCCCCACACATTCATGGCCTCCTCCATTATCAACATCCCTCACCAGAGTGGTCAATCTGTTAAAATGGAAGAACCTACGGGGACACATCATAATCACCCAGAGCCCATAGTTTACATTAGAATTCACTCTCGGTGTTGTACATTCTATGGGTTTGGACAAATGTATAGTGACATGTATGCATCATTATAGTATCATACAGAGTATATGCACTGACCCTCAACTCCTGGCAACCATAGATCTTTTTACCATTTTCATAGTTTTGCGTTTTCCAGATGTCATACAGTTGGAATCATACAGTTTGTAGCCTTTTCAGATTGGCTTCTTTCACTTAGCAATATGCATTTAAGTTCCTCCATGTCTTTTCATGACTTGATAGCTCATTTATTTTTAGCACTAAATAATATTCCATTGTCTAGATGTACCACTGCTTATCCATTCACCTACTGAAGGACATCTTGGTTGCTTCTAACTTTTGTCAATTATGAATAAAGCTGCTATAAATATCCATATATGGGTTTTTGTGTGGTGATAAGTTTTCAGCTCCTTTGGGTAGATACCAAGAAGCATGAATGCTGGATAACATGGTAAGAGTATGTTTTGATTTGTAAGAAATTGCCAAACTGTCTTCCAAAGTGGCTGTACCGTTTTACATTCCTACCAGCAATGTATGAGTTTCCATTGCTCCACAATCCTCACTAGCACTTGGTGTTGTCAGTGTTTGGGATTTTGGCCATTCTAATAGGTGTGTAGTGTATCTCGTTGTTTTTATTCGCATTTTTCTGGTGACATATGTTGTGGAGCATCTTTTCACATTTACCATCAGTATCTATTCTTTGGTGAAGTGTCTGTTAAAGTCTTTGGCCCACTTTTTTTTTTTAATGTGTATGACCTTAATAAATTGAAGATTAATTTTACTGGTTTTTTTTTTACTTTTTTTTTTACATCTTTATTGGAGTATAATTGCTTTACAATGGTGTGTTAGTTTCTGCTTTATAACAAAGTGAATCAGTTATACATATACATATGTTCCCATATCTCTTCCCTCTTGCGTCTCCCTCCCTCCCACCCTCCCTATCCCACCCCTCTAGGGAGTCACAAAGCACAGAGCTGATCTCCCTCTGCTATGCGACTGCTTCCCACTAGCTATCTATTTTACGTTTGGTAGTGTATATATGTCCATGCCTCTCTCTCGCTTTGTCACAGCTTACCCTTCCCCCTCCCCATAACCTCAAGTCCATTCTCTGGTAGGTCTGTGTCTTTATTCCTGTCTTACCCCTAGGTTCTTCATGACATTTTTTTTTTCTTAAATTCCATATATATGTGTTAGCATACAGTATTTGTCTTTCTCTTTCTGACTTACTTCACTCTGTATGACAGACTCTAGGTCCATCCACCTCATTACAAATAGCTCAATTTCGTTTCTTTTTATGGCTGAGTAATATTCCATTGTATATATGTGCCACATCTTCTTTATCCATTCATCCAATGATGGACACTTAGGTTGTTTCCATCTCCAGGCTATTGTAAATAGAGCTGCAATGAACATTTTGGTACATGACTCTTTTTGAATTATGGTTTTCTCAGAGTATATGCCCAGTAGTGGGATTGCTGGGTCATATGGTAGTTGTATTTGTAGTTTCTTAAGGAACCTACATGCTGTTCTCCATAGTGGCTGTACCAATTCACATTCCCACCAACAGTGCAAGAGTGTTCCCTTTTCTCCACGCCCTCTCCAGCATTTATTGTTTCTAGATTTTTTGATGATGGCCATTTTGACTGGTGTGAGATGATATCTCATTGTAGTTTTGACTTGCATTTCTCTAATGATTAATGATGCTGAGCATTCTTTCATGTGTTTGTTGGCAGTCTGTATATCTTCGTTGGAGAAATGTCTATTTAGGTCTTTTGTCTGGCCCACTTTTAAATTGGGTTGTTTGTCTTCTTATTGTTGAGTTTTAAAGTTATTTGTATATTTTGGATAAGCCGTTTATCAGCTGTGTCTTTTGCAAATATTTTCTCCCAGTTTATGGTTATCTCCTCATTCTCTTGACATTGTCTTTCACAGAGTAGAAGCTATTAATTTTAATGAAGTCCAACATCAATTAATTCTTTCAAGAATTGTGCCTTTGATGTTGTATTTAAACTCATTGCCATATCCAAGGTAGTCTAGTGTTTCTCCTATGTTATATTCAAGGAGTTCTATAGTTTTACATTTTTATTTATTTATTTATTGGCTGCATCAGGTCTTCTCCAAGGGAAGAACATTGAATGTAGGAAAGCAGGAAGAAGGAGGCTCTTCACATGGCCACTCTTCTCCCATTAGTGATCCTGGTTGCAGAGGAGGATAAATCAGATCTTCCCAAGGGTAAAGCCAGGATTCATTGACTCAATGGCTCAACTAGACATTTTGCTGGCAGCCTTTGGTATTTCTGCATTTTTAGAGTTGGGGGAAAAATGACCTTAGAAACCAAAAGAAATGCCGCAAAAGAACTTCTTCATGGAGGATTGTGGTAAGATAAAATTACTGAGACTATTTGTTGTAAAGTATTGCTAAATTTTCAATTTGTGTGTGTTTTCTTAAAACTTGTCTTATATGAAAAGGCACCTGGTTCCTTTAACTGGAAGCCCTTTGTTTCTGCAACAACTTTGTAGAGCAACTGCTGTGAGAAATCATTTTATGCAAAATTAAGGGCTTCCTAGTGAGGAAAAACTGTTTCAAAGAGGAATTGCTCCTATTATTGTTCTGAGGAGAATAAAATATTATTCCCTTATCATGAAAAAGATAGTCACAGAGGTTCATGCTACAGATACAACCAACATGACTAATTGTTCTCTTTCCACTTATGCTGCTTATAAGAGAAGAACTAAAAGAAGCAGGATAAGATGAGCCAGAGGGGGGCTTCCCTGGTGGTGCAGTGGTTGAGAATCTGCCTGCCAATGCAGGGGATATGGGTTCGAGCCCCAGTCTGGGAAGATCCCACATGCCGCGGAGCAACTGGGCCCATGAGCCACAACTACTGAGCCTGAGCATCTGGAGCCTGTGCTCCGCAACAAGAGAGGCCGTGATAGTGAGAGGCCTGTGCACCGCGATGAAGAGTGGCCCCTGCTTGCCACAACTAGACAAAGCCCTCACACAGAAACGAAGACCCAACACGGCGAAAAATAAATAAATTTATTTTAAAAAATAGAGTTCAACTATGGGGTTTATTTAAAAAAAAAAAAAAAAAAAAAAAAAGATGAGCCAGAGGGGAGGGCAGCGGAGTTCTATATTCAGTCCTAATAGTCAAGCAAGGTAAAGAAATCACTCATGGCTGTGACTGAGGGAAGTTGTGGTAAATTTTTGATACAAAGATCACATTAAATCCCTGCTTTATCCTAATAAGATATTCCAAGAATGAAAGCAATATAAGAACTCAGGTGAGTTAGAAGGAAACCTTTACCAAAGCCTGAGAATATGAATCAGGATTAGACTGAGCAGTGATATACAATGTGAGAAAGAGTTCTGATTTTTACCTAAGTGTTTATTCAATTTTTTAAATTTTATTTTTTATTGAAGTATAGTTGATTTACAATGTGGTGCCAATTTCTGCTGTACAGCAAAGTGACTCAATTATCCACATATAGACATTTTTTTCTAAGTGTTTATTTGAATCTTGTACTTTTCATATACTTATAATATTTTAAATGGTTGTGTTTAATGTTGGCTATTTAAATAATAAACTTTGCTTTCTAAAAAAATGAAGAATAATATAACAGAAATCTTTTATATTTTTATTTTTATTTATTTATTTTTTTGCGGTACGCGGGCCTCTCACTGTTGGGGCCTCTCCCATTGCGGAGCACAGGCTCCGGACGCGCAGGCTCAGCGGCCATGGCTCACGGGCCCAGCCGCTCCACGGCATGTGGGATCTTCCCCGACCGGGGCACGAACCCGTGTCCCCTGCATCGGCAGGCGGACTCTTAACCACTGCGCCACCAGGGAAGCCCTATAACAGAAATCTTAACCAAGCATTCTCTTTCTGTTACCTGTACTCAGGGTTACCTGGCTATCTGGACCATGAGATAGATAATTATGAAGTCATTCGGAAAGCAATGGGCTACGTTGCCTTCTCTCTGAAAAGGACCAATCTTGATTAATAACACTCTCTAGATAATATTAGATGTTTGTCTCTTATTCTCATCTTACTTGTCCCTTATTTTCCCCTTATTATCTTATTCCATATTTCCCAGCAGTCCCAGGTAGAAATCTAGTCTAAAGCTTCCTGCCTTGACTAAATTCAATTTCTTATCTAATGTACACAGAAGAAAAGCCACCAGTGTTTGTCCTGGGGTGAGTAGTGAGAAATGAGGAGAGAAGGAAAAAGGATTTTCAAGGCTAGGAGACAAATTTAAAAGACCAGAGACATGCTTTCTGTGTTCCCTTGCACGAGCTATGAAGATCCACACAGGAGGAAGAGAAGGGGAGGCAAAGAGGGGGCTCATCCATCGGGATGGCACAGATAAGCACAGCTATGTTATTTCCTGTCATACTGCCTGGTTGTTTGCTGGGTCTGTCCCATACATTCAGGTCAGGAAGATTTTCACCCAGGGAATGTCCCAAGTACTACAATTAAAGCATTGCAAAATGTCTTGTTCTTCTGTAGTTGCAAAACTCCTTCATAGGGCTTCCCTGGTGGCGCAGTGGTTGAGAGTCTTGCCTACCGATGCAGGGGACACAGATTTGTGCCCCGGTCCGGGAAGATCCCACATGCCGCAGAGCGGCTGGGCCCTTGAGTCATGGCCGCTGAGCCTGCACATCCGGAGCCTGTGCTCCGCAACGGGAGAGGCCACAACAGTGAGAGGCCCGCATACCGCAAAAAACAAACAAACAAACAAAAAAAACTCCTTCATATATTTTTTGGCAGCTATCTAAGGCCTCTTTATCTCTCAGGATCCCAAATGTGTCATCATATTATGGAAACCTGCAGGTCAATATTCTTAGCTCAGAAGAAGACTGTTCATTTATTCAACAAATGTATATGGAATTCCTGCCATGAGAGATCTAGCAACTGGGAGTACAAACAAGGCAAAATCGCCTCTCTCTATTGTGTGTCCTGGGAAAGAGTAAACAAGAACTACAAAGCCCCTGGTTTTGTGGGGCTTAAAGTCTGTAGGAAAGACTGATGATTAACCCAATAGTATTAGAAGGTGGATAAACATGAAGATAGGGGAAGCACACTATAATGGGAGAACAGAGCAAGGGGGATTGACCCTCAGGAAAGGGTATCAGGGAAAACTTCCAAAGCTAGGGACATTTTAGTAAGACCTAAAGTGTGAGTAGAAGTTAGTCTGGTGAAGAAGAAGGTAAAAAGATTATCAGACAGTGGGAACAGCACACGGAAAAGCCCAAAGATGAAAGAACCCCAGTATGGCTAGAGAATGGAGTGTCTGTGTGTGTGTGTGTGTGTGTGTGTGTGTGTGTGTGTGTGTGTACACATGAGATGGGGAGAGGTAGGGTAACGGGAGGCATCTCAGACATAAGATGCCTACCCAGTAGCCGATCTGCCACTTCTTTCTAGATAAACCCCAGTGGACATTCCTTAATCATAGGGAAGAAGGCCTCTACCTCAGCGTGCAGAATAAATCATGATTGGCCTAGTTTCATTTCTCTCTTGACCAGTGATTGGCCTACTAGCAGGCACATATGAAAAGAGGAGCCTCCCCTTGAGAGGGCCACAGGGAACGGTTAGCCTCTGGGAAGAACTGGACTTCAATTAAAGCCTGAAGAAGTAGGAATAAACAGTTAAAGATGGAGGAGAGTTTATCAATCATAGGAAAGATTTTATGGAAACTGTGTGGCAGAGCAACAGTGGGAAATTGAATCAAAAGCACAGAACACAGAGATGTGAGTGGAGGAGTAGATAACAGGAAGAGATTGCATACTAGGTGGTGAGAAAAGATAAATGGTTACATGGCAAAATGGGCTTAGCTAATTAGGATCCTTTTAGTTGAAAGGAATAGAAAGTCCCTTGAATTGGTATGTTTTACTTTTTTAAAATTTATTTTATTTATTTTTGGCTGCGTTGGGTCTTTGTTGCTGCGTGCGGACTTTCTCTAGTTGTGGCGAGCGGGGGCTACTCTTCGTTGCAGTGCGCGGGCTTCTCATTGTGGTGGCTTCTCTTGTTGCAGAGCATGGGCTCTAGGCACGTGGGCTTCAGCAGTTGTGGCATGCAGGCTCAGTAGTTGTGGGATACAGGCTTAGTTGCTCCACGGCATGTGGGATCTTCCCAGACCAGGGCTCAAACCTGTGTCACCTGCATTGGCAGGCAGATTCTTAATCACTGCGCCACTAGGGAAGCCCAAATTGGTATTTTTCTAAAAAAGGAAGTGCAGGGGGATTTGGCATAAGGATACAGAAGTCTTTCATGGAACCAACGGTAAGAATACAGCTGGACCTGAGGAAGAAGCTGGAAGCAAGAACTATTATGTCTTTGCTTCTCTTTGCCCATTTTCTTTCTTCTTATCTCTATATACAATTAATTAATTTTCTCTGCTTTGTCCAAAGAGTGGATGCAGATCTCAAATTTACACATTCTGTTTCCAACCAAATGAGCTAGCAAATTGTAACCAAATTCAGACCCAGTTCCAAAATCCCAGAAGGGAAGATCTGATTGTCACAGCCTGGGTAGGTGTCCATCCCTATTCCTATTGGCCAGGAGAGCAGAGTCACATGGGATAAACATGACAGTTAGCCCTGAACTCCAGTGGGTCAGGAGCGCTGCCCCAAATTGTGATTCAGGAAGTTGACTCTAATGCACTCAAGACAATTTATCCTTACAAGTGCTTTTCTGGCTATATGGGATTGGCAATAGTGGGGGGCTCTCTGGCCTCTCAGGGATTAGCTAACTCCTGGGTAAATTACCTCTCTGAGGCATATCAGAGGTCTGAGGGCTGTGAAGACCCCAGTTTCTCTGTATCGTGTCCCCTGTGGTCCAAAATGAATGAGACTTCCAAACTACACAGCTTCCAAGAAAGGGGGTGACTTGAGGCCTACAGATGTGTGTGAAGGTACATGTGATGACGTTCCCTCCCTTTCCTCCATTCAGTGGCTGCCCTTTGCCATCCAGGTACCCACTATACTGCAGGGGTTCTAAGTTTTTTGTGGACACCAGAATTAACTGGAGAGCTTGTTAAAATTCAGATTCCCAGGTCCAATCCTAGCAATTCCAATTCAGTGATTTGGGGCAATATCTAGGAATCCTCATTTTTTTTTAATTTTTAATTTTATATTGGAGGAGAGTTGATTTACAATGTTGTGTTAGTTTCAGGTGTACAGCAAAGTGATTTAGTTATTCGTGTATCTATTCTTTTTCAGATTCTTTTCCCATATAGGTTATCACAAAGTATTGAGTGTAGTTCCCTGTGCTATACAGTAGGTCCTTGTTGATTATCTATTTTATATATAGTAGTGTGTATATACAGGAATCTTCATTTTAAACAAGTACCTCAGGTGATTCTGGTGCATGAATTCCTTGAATCACACTTTGAGAAATTTGGTACTACCAGCTTGATGGCAACTTTCAAGGCCCTAATAATGCAACCAGCTAAAAGTCACTCCTTAAAGCTATATTTAGCTCATTTTATATGTTTACATACATCAAACTATTTCCTTTGTTGACTCAAATTTGCATTAAACACAAAAATGTCTTTTTTGGCATCATGTTTTATTTCTATTTCCCAATTTCACTCCCAGCATTGAACTTGCTACTTCTTTTTTTATAAATTTATTTATTTATTTTATTTTTGGCTGCATTGGGTCCCCGCCTCTGCGTGCGGGCCCTCCCCAGTTGTGGCAAGCGGGGGCTTCTTTTCATTTTGGTGTGCGGGATTCTCATTGCGTGGCTTCTCTTGTTGCGGAGCTCAGGCTCTAGGTGCGCGGGCTTCAGTAGTTGTGGCACACGGACTCAGTAGTTGTGGCTCGCGGGCTCTAGAGTGCAGGCTCAGTAGCTGTGGCACACAGGCTTAGTTGCTCTGCGGCATATGGGATCTTCCCGGACCAGAGCTTGAACCCGTGTCCCCTGTATTGGCAGACGGATTCTTAACCACTGCGCCACCAGGGAAGCCCCTGAAATTGCTACTTCTTAATAATTCTTGATGAATGCTTCTGACTCTATCTACTCAGCAAACTCTTTTCCTTTAGTAAATACTTTATTGCTGGTGACAGTCTGATGATCTTACTGTTTGTATCACTTGGCTAACATAGTTGTAGAGGTGGGAAAAGGAATGTTTTACATTTTAACCTGTTACTTCTACTCCTTTTAGGTCAAAGGCTGGGTGTAAAAACATGCAACAAACAAAAATGTTAGGTTAAGTATGAAACTGAGAACCAGGAGTTCCAAATTACCAGTTTATCCTAAAATATAATAAAATCCCAGGATGCCAGAACTGGTAGAGAACTTAGAGTTTATCCGGTTCAATCCATCATTAGGTTGGCTGCAATAACATGAACTATTTATTAAGGAACTACTATGTATGGGGTATTCTAAGTGCTTCGTATGCATTATTTCATCTAATCATCACAATAACACTTGAGTAAGGGATCATTATTCCTAATGGAGCCAGGGTTTTAAAAGCATCTCAATAGGCTTGATCAGTGAGGACAGCTTATAGGTATTAATATAAAGCCATTTACTTGGTCTCCAAACCTGGCTGCACAAGATTGGGGTGGGTAAGATTGGACTCCACAGAATTTTGTATGAAATGACATGTGTATTTTCACTACTGTAAGTTAAATGGGAGGCAATAGAACCACTGCCAGAAAACCTAAGTACATGAACGGAAGCTTTGTCCACTCTATTCTCTGCTCATTGTTCTGTGGAGTTGATTCCAGGCCCCACAGTTTATGAGAAATTTTGACCAACCAGACCCCCAAAGGAGAGATACAGGGTCTTGAAAGACATTTCCTCTGAAGAACATACAAAGGAATGGAGGATATTTAAACCCAACAACATGAAAGCTGCTTTGAATACTTGAAGAACCATGATATGCATTAGGGAAAGGACTACTTGGGGCTCTGAGAACAGCAAGAGGCACAATGAGTGGGTCTCACAGGGAGAAAAATTTCAACACAAGGTAAGGAAGCACTTTCCAACGATGAGGACTGTCCATCAACAGCATGGACCCCTGTGTCAGGCAGCAGGCTCCTCATCCCTGGAAGCATCCATGAAAACGAAGAATACCACTTGCCCTGGAAGTTTGGGAGGAGATTCATCCCAGGATATGGGATTGTGTCCTATGACCTCTCAGATCCTTCCCAACTTTGAGAATTTATTATTCTGATACAACAAACAGGTAATAGAAAGCTACTATACAAGAGACACTGAATCAGTGCTTTGAAGCACAAAAATAAGGCATGATTCTTACATTCAAATTACCTGCCAACTAAAGGATAAAAAGACAGGTTAAAAAATAAATGTGATAATGCATAGTTCAAACTCCCCCTTTTACAACTGAGGTTAAAGTCAACATCTTTGCAGCTTCATTTATTGATGAAAGAATTGAGATTGAGGGATAGGGTGAGTATTGGATCAGGTGTTGCACATAGTAGAATGGAGATTCTATTTGGGGGTGACAATACTGTATTAAAGTGGTATTCAGGGGTTTTAGGGATGCCCTATGACCCCTCCATTTAAACGATTCTGATCGTTATAGACAAAAGACGAAGTAAACCAGAGAAAGTAAAGCCATACTGTGCAATATCTGTAGATTAGTCTCTAAATTGCAGTGGCCTAGGCTGTACCCCTGGGAGAAATTCTTTCTCTAAGTTAGGTTGGCTTGAATGGCGTGGAAACAAAGCAGGCTGTTAGGCTCTCTCTTTGTACCTTCCACAAACCCAAATCCCCGTCCCAGATCCTGCAACTATAATAGGCAACAAGGAAAAGACAAATATCCTTGCAGTTCCCATGTGGACTTGGCCTCTGCTACCTGTCGTGGGTCTTCCTAAACACTAGATCCTGCCATCATGTGGGAGAAGAGGAAGAAAGATGGCCAAGGCTGCCCTTGGAAGGAAGCAAAAGGAGAGGAGGAAACACCACATTCATGCACACTGAGGCTGTTCTCTTTAAGAACTTCACCTGCTGGTAACTGGCCAATCCAAACCTGGACTCCTCCTTAGGGGAGAGACTTCCTCTATATCCCGAATCATCCTGTGAGAGGGCAGGGGGCAGGGAAGTGTGGGGTGAAAGAGAGGCCAAGAGGAGCTATGACTTTCTTCTCCTAGAGGTCAAATTGCTGTTTTATAGCATGACGTTAATGACACCTGTTTCTAAATTACCTAATAGGACTGTTTGGTGTGTTCATCACATCTTTTTCAGGGCTATGAGCTCTTTGAAGAAATGTTAACTGTGCTATGACTTCAGACTGAACATTAGTTGGAATCTCAGAAAATAGTTTTTTGAAATACCTACATAAGAATTGACTGTGCATAAACTATGTAATAGACACTCTGTCAGCACCAACTAATAAATTATAAAATTTATTCTCATAATAACCCTGTGATTTAGGGATGATTACTAAAATAATAAAATGTTTTGCTTTCCATCACATGTAACTTTCACACAAACATACTTCTGTTTATTCTGTGGCAAACTGTTCAAAAAACTTCTGAGTGTAGTTCTTAGTAATATGATGTGTGTTTATGTTTCACAGGATTTTTTGATCTTGTATCTTCGTTGCCAGTACCCAGCCCTGGGTAATTCCTCATGTCTGTTCTCTCTGCTGCCACCCCCAGGCTACTGAGAATTTCTGTGAGTAACCACAAAGCCATACTCCCAGGGTCCACTCTGATATATGCAAACTCTCCTGGGCTGGACTCTTACTGCTATTCAGGCAATCACTTTACTTATCGCTGTTGATTCCCAGATACATCCCTTTTAGTATCTATTCTATATTTTTCCATACTCCCTAAACCTTCCCCCATTGATCCCACTCCTTCTCCAAGACCACTTCATTCTTAGCAGATGGCCATTCTACTATAATATGGCTCCCCCATTCTTTCAAATGGATGCTCCCCTGATTTCACTCCATAGAGACTTGATCACCATAGCAACCACTGCTGGCTTTGGTTCATTTCCTCAGAAGCCCCAACCGGCAGAGATGGCTGAATCAGGGAATTTTTGCAAGGAAATACTGGGAGCCCTTGGTACTGGGGGTTGAAATCTCAAAGGCAGCTCTAAATTTATCTAACCAGAAAGAAACAGATCCATAACCACAAAGGAAAAGCAAAAGGGGGTCTAGAAACAGCCATCTCTTGTCTTGCCAGCTTCTTGAGGGAAATCATAGGTTCTATGAAAAAATAGAAGTAGAGGTGGAATTTGAGATCCTAATATCAAAAGAATTATGCCTTGTTTCATTCGTTGTTTTGAATACATTAAAAGTGTGAACTTTAAAGACAGAAAATGAATATATGACATTGTTTATCCCTTAACTATAATTTCAAAACAGACTTATGGAGTTAAGGGGTGGAGTGATAGTTTAAGCCTATTTAGCAAACATTTGTTGCTGTTCTCTTTATGCCAGACACTGACTTAGGTGATGGAAAAGAAAGAATACAATATAGAACCTGTCCTAATGGGAGATACATACACACTAGGGGGAAACAAAAAAGTTTCCAATTAGACTTAAGTCAGCTCTTACAGAGGCATTTCTATCACAAAGCACAAGTATTTGTAAGCCTACATGGAATATCCATGAATTTGGGGAATGTTGTCCAATAAAGAAGGCACTCAGCCTTCATAGCACATCCAAGTTACCAAGGCAGTTCATTCCCTTTTGAATTAGTTCACCATGAGGCAGTAGCTCCCCTATAATGGACTCATCATTCACAGTTCCTGGGTTTTTGCATTTTCTCTTTCCTTCATCACGCTTATCCTTACTTCTACAGCAGCCGAAAAAGAAGCTCTCTTGGCCAAAATTTGAGGACAACAAGTTTAGGCTACACAACAAAAAAACTATAATAAGATGTGGTCACACTGTACCCATATAAGGACAAAGTACAGCGGCAACACAAGAAAGGTGGTAATTTATGTTGTCCTGGGGACTTGGGAGAGGAAGAGCTGGCAATAGCTTCATAAAAGAGAAAATATTGGAGCTGTACTTTGTCCTCCTCCTTTATTCCTAGGTGATATTTTAAATCATATTCCCCTTTTGGGGAAATTAAAAATTAAAAATGTTGGAAGAGAAGGGGAAATAAAACTAATTCCTTTATAATTCTTCCCAGCCTCAGTCTAGACTTGCCAGAGAGTCTTTGCTAGGTTATGGACTTAGGTGTTGTTATTAAGGATTGTGTAGGATAGAGCCTTATTCCCTCTATACCCCAGAAGGCAATAAACAGTTACTGATTCACTCTCCATATCCCTTAAGCTTGCATTACTTAATTTCTTTCTTCCCATTAAATTAGAAAAAATCTCTTATTTTTTTCCTCAAAGCGTTTTGGAAAGATGAAGGAAACCATCAAGTCTTAAGAGTATTGGAAACATTGGGGACACACATGGCGTTCAGATACTCTAGGTGTTGTCTAATGATATTTTTAAATGTCTTTCATTATTTTGTCATGTCCTTGAAATCCCATAAAAGCATAACAGAAATGAGCTTGGGAATTTTACTAAACTAAAATTTGTTAAGGAGGAGGGAAAGAAATGATGGTTTCCTTGATTTTCATTACTGTTCATGCCAAATTCCAGGAAAAAGTAAACTATCAGTCAAGACTCACAGTTCAATGATTCTATATAGGAAGCCAGGGCTAGAAGTTCAAAATTTAACAGGGTTGATGAAAGTAGAAAAGAATCAGCCATCAAAATCTCATTTCCCATGGGCAGCACTTTCTGTTCTACCCCCAAAATGTTTCTAGGGCTTCACCTATTATACTTAGAATCATCAACTTTGCTGAAAGCACTTTGAAGGTATTAATTATCTTACTTCCTTTCCTAATTAGTTATGGGGCACATCTCTAGAGAACTGAAAGGGGATGGGTATCAGGAACGTTTCCTTGATGACAGGAAACCAAGTGACAAAAGAGAGGTGATTTGTCCCAAGATATCTAAAGGCAAATTGGAAATGACAGCTAGACTGAAGTCTGGTTCAGCCTGAATAAAGAAAAATTCTACCTCATTCACTGACACCAAAATATTCGCCTTCACCTACAAAATGATTTTCTTTCTGGCATGATTTTTTTTTCCTTCGTTCAGCCTCAGAGATAATACTAATGATTACCAGTGATGGTAGTGAAAGCCAAGCCTAATCACCATAATTGACAATTAAGTTGGGTAACAACACAGAGACAGGTGATTTCACACAGGGCTAATGAAAATGGGCTATTAAAACCCACACACGTTTGGCAGCAATTATGAGCTCCTGGAACCATTTGCTTTGAAATGTGCACATTTCACAGGCGGCTGCCTGCCAGTGAGACAACTCTGAGCAGGACCAAGAAAGGAAGAGGAAAAGAAAGAGTCGCCAGAGATTGCTGGAGGTGCCGTTTCCCTTTAGTGGTTTGCTGGATCTTTATTATTACGTGCCTGATATTTTAAAGCCAAAGAAAAATGCTTAATTCACAGTTCTAGGGAATGATGACCCATTTTCCTACAAAACCACAATGGGACTGGCAAGGGACAAGGGATTGGGTGCGAACAAATCCATGGGGGCAGAGTAGAAGGGATCTGTGGAATTAAGGGCAGGCCATGTGGGAGAAAGTTGGGTTTCCTGTCTAGAGTGTGCCAGAGGCCCTTATTTTAACAATTTTCACAAAAAGTAAAGTAGAAGTAATTCCTGCTTCCCAAGGATGACAGAGAATAGTTAAATAAGTTCAGTTCCTTAAAGGCACTTGGATTCAGGAGGTGAAGTTACTTGACTGGTTCACTACTATTACTCCTTTATACTCAGTCTGCCACCATTCTGCTAAGAGCCCCTGTCCATTAAGCTTGCACTATTTGGATCTACCGGTTATGAGGGAAGTTAATTAGCTTGTTTTAATAACAGGAAACCAGACTTTGTCAACTCAGTGTCACTGGCACAGGATGGAAGTGTACACTTAACAAGGGTGAAGATGGGTCATCAGACCCATTTTCATCTTGAATATTTTGACTTAAGGTAGAGCGGTGTGTTGAAAGTGGAGGGACATAGGGTTGACTGAGGAAGTTCGAAAGGGTAAAGAGAAGAAAAACTTGGCACAAGTCACAATTAAACTTTGGGATGAACAGAAGCTACAGGAAGGTTTAAGGCAAGGTGCCACCATTATTGCTGCCTTAATCAAAGAAAGAAATTACAGACTCATTGGTCAACTACTGGTAGCATAAAGAACATGGAAAAAATTACCTACTGTGTTCTTAGAAACATTTACCTAAGTATCTCTTTTGTGCTTCTCTGCGAATTGCATATGGCAGAATGTTTAAGTCGTCCTTTATGTCTTTTATAATTTGGAGGATGTGATGCTTAGGTGAACTTGAAAACTTTTTATGCATGTCAAATATAAATTGCCTAAACCGGAAAAGAACAGATAAGTGGAAAATAATAGCCTTCACATAAAGAATCTTTTCACAAAGGCATGAAAGGTAAAATAGAAATAATGATGAGTCAGCTAATTCTTCAAGGAATGAGAATTTAGAAAATGTCAACTATTATCTCTATGTTAATTAGTAAATCACAGTATAATGAAACTAATAAATAAGATTAATGAGTATTGTTTATTTAAAAAAAAAAAAAAACAGGAAACCAGATGACAAAAAGCAGTAACTAGTTGTCTTAATGCAGTCTGGGAATAACATCTAAATATATTCAAATATGGCAATTGAATCTTGTTTTTTATCCACTCTGACAATCTCTTTTTCTTAAATTTTTTAAATTAATTTATTTATTTATTTATTTATTTTTGGCTCTGTTGGGTCTTTGTTGCTGTGTGCGGGCTGTCTCTACTTGTGGCGAGAGGGAGCTACTCTTTGTTGCAGTGTGAGGGCTTCCCTTGTTGCGGAGCACGGGCTCTAGGCATGCGGGCTTCAGTAGCTGTGGCACGTGGGCTCAGCAGTTGTGGCTCGCAGGCTCCAGAGTGCAGGCTCAGTAGTTGTGGAGCATGGGCTTAGTTGCTCCACGGCATGTGGGATCTTCCCGGACCAGGGCTTGAACTCGTGTCCCCTGCATTGGCAGGCAGATTCTTAACCACTGTGCCACCAGGGAGGTCCCGACAATCTCTCTTTTAATTGATGCATTTAGAGCACTCATATTTAAAATGATTATTGATATCACTGGATTAATATCTACTATATTTGTAATTGTTTCTTATTTATTGAAGTAGATCTTTTTTGTCTTTCCCTCTTTTTCTGTCTTCTTTGGTTTTAATTGAGCATTTTACATGATTCTATTTTATCTCTTCTGTTAGTATACCAATTACACTTTGTCAATTTTTTTAGTGGTTGCTCTATAGTTTGCAATACACATTTACAATTAATTTGCCAACTTTGTCATGTTTACTGCAGGTATCTTATAACAGAGTATTCTCAATTCCTCCCTCCCATCTCTTATTACATTTTTCTCTTGTGTTTTACTTTATTTTTTATTTACTAAATTAATATATGTTGCTTTTTGTTTAGCCCTTTACATTTCTCTCTGGCTGACATGCACAAAAGAAGAGAAACTGGCAGGGCCCAAGGCTCACAGAGTTAGCAAAGGCAGGTGAGAAATTTCTAGAAGTAAAATGGTATATGGTTCTGATCTAGAATAACCTTTACATTAATAGGATTTAAAACTTTTTGTTTGTGAACCACTTAAATAGGCAAAATATGTGACATCTCATCCATCCATTTTCTGAATGAAGAACTTGGTGATAACAGATTTGAAAGGAATAAAATATACATGCTGCTGTGAACATTTTCCGAGTAGTGGCCTCTTCCTTAAATATTAACTATATCTTGCAGCTCTTTCAACTGTAATCTGTTGTTGTTACTCTGAAGCCCTATTGCTATGGTGGTAAGGCATGGGGAGAAAAAGCATAATAATCTTGTGATTAATCGCAGTGTTTTATTGGGCTGGTGTTTCTAGGCTGTGACCTCCACAAGTATTTTTTCAGCTTACCCTCAGGTGACACAGGTAGGCAAAAGGTGGCTGAAGTTGGGGGAATGTCCTTTCCTCTAGGTGGGATAAAGCTCTGATAAAGTCTTTGTCCTTGGTGAGTAGACTTTTGTTATGGAGAATGCTTGGGGCATATTCCAGAAAGGTTACTTTTCCCCTCCCCCTGCCAGCACCTGAGGATATTTTTTTCTTGGCTCTTCATCACAAAGACCTGATGGGGTTTCTAGAGGGAACACCCATGGAAATGTGGAGGCACCGCTAAGACTTTAACCCCCAGGAGTTTCTCGTTCTCACACTAGATCACGCTCAGCCTCCATCAATTCATAAAAATTACCAGTTAGTTGTTCCTACCAGTTGCTGGCTGCAGAAGCTTGTGCTCCAGGTAAGCAGATCTCAGCTGTGATTCTCTATTTTTGCCTGTCTCTCCGGATTTCAGTGTGACAGTTTGCCCTACAACCTCAATTCTTTCATGGGTCTAAGATAAGTCACTGATTACACTGATTTGTTTAGCTTCTACTTTATTGTAAGAAGGGGAGTGACACTTAGCTCTGAATCTTTTTTCAGAGCCGAACCTGCAAGTGCAATGTAATTTAAAAACTGATACTTGATTCAGTTATTGGAAAATTTTAAGTATGTTTGGAACAATTTGGGTATGGGAATCTATTTTTCAACAGTACAGTTCATTAAATTTAAAAACAGATAATGTGTTTCCAATGGAGATATGCCATTCAAATTGAGATGTGCTGAGAATGTACACACCAGATTTCAAGGTCTTGGTATAAAAAAAGAATGTAAAATATTTCACTCATAATTATTCGTTGATTACATGTTGAAATGATAATATTTTTGAATATGAGTCAAATAAAATATATCATTAAAATTCATTTATCTGGTTCTTTTTAGGTTTTTAATGTGTCTACTAGAAAATAGCAATTTATATATGTGGTTCACATACTTCCATTTGCCAGCACTGCTCTATAGTTTAAAAAACTCATCTGTTACTCATTACAGTCTACCTTTAAATAATATTATAACACTGCACATATAATTTGGAAACCCTTAGAGTAATATATTTCTGTTTTTATCTCTTGTCCTTTGTATTACTTGCTGTCATACATTTTACTTTTACATGTTATGGACCACACACTAAATTGCTTTGCTCTTAGTCAATTATCTATTAAAGACATTAAAAATGAAAGGAGGAAGTCTTTTTTGTATACCCACGTATGTCTATTATTTCGATAATTCTTCATTTCTTTGTGTAGACACATGTTTACAAGTAACATCATTTTCTTTTTGTCTTGAGAACTTTAACATTTTTTGTAGTGCAGATCTGCTGCTGAATTCTCTCAGCTTTTGTTTATCTGGGAAAGAAAGCTTTTATTTACCCTTCATTTCTGAAGAATAACTTCACTGGATAGAAAATTCTAGGTAGAAAGTTTGTTTTTTTTTTCCTTCCAGCACTTAAAGTTACCATTCCATTGTTGTGGACTTCATAGTTTCTGATGAGAAGTCTTTAAACCTTCTTATCTTTTACCTATGTATGTACAATGTATTTTTCTAGTTGTTCCTATATATGTATGGTGTCTTTTTCTAGTTGATCAGTTTTCTAGTTTTCAATAATTTGATTGTTGTATGCCTTATGGTAGTTTGGTGTGTGTGTATTTTGCTTAAGAGTTCATTAAGAGTCTTCATTCTGTGTGTTTATACTTTTCCAAAAAGTTAGAAAATGTTGAGCATTTATTTTTTCAAATATTTTTCTGCCTGTCTCTCTCTTATCTCTTTTTGAGACAACAATTTTGGATATACTGTATTACTTAACATTGTCCCACAAGTAACTTAAACTCTTTTCTAACTCTTTTTTTCCTCTTTGATTTTGGATAAATTTTTTTTCAATGTCTTCAAGTTTAATGAAAATTTCTTCTGCAGTCTCTAATCTGCTATTAATCATATCTAGTAATATATATTTCTATTTCTGATATTTTGTCATCTCTAGGAGTTCCATTTATACTTATATCTTCCATTTCTCTCCTTCTATGTTCATTTCTTTTCATTTTTGAACATATAAGCATAATTATATGTTCTAATATTTTTGCCTAACTCCATCATCTATTTTATTTCTGAGTTTGTTTCTGTTATCTGATTTTTCTCCTGGTTATGAGTCATATTTTCCTGTCCTATGTATAATACTTTTTATTAGATGCTGAACATTGTGAATTATCCATTGTTGGTCACTGAATTTTGTTTTTAAAGATTGTTGAACTTTGTTCTCCCTAGAAGCTAAGTTACTTGTGCTCAGTTTGATTCTTTTAAGGCTTGTTTTAAAATTCATTCAGGGCTCTCCCACCTCAGAGGCACAGCACTGACTCCTGGCTGCAGCACCAAGAGCCTTTCATCCATACGGCTCAGAATAAAAGGGAGGAAAAAGTAGAAAGAAAGTACTAGTAGAAGAAGAAAGGAAGGAAGGAAGGAAGGAAGGAAGGAAGGAAGGAAGGAAGGAAGAAAGAAAGAAAGAAAGAAAGAAAGAAAGAAAGAAAGAAAGAAAGAAAGAAAGGAGAGAGGGAGGGAGGAAGGAAGAAAGGAGGGAAGGAAGGAAAAAAGAAAGAAAGAAGATAAAGTAAAATAAAATAAAGTAAGATAAAATATAATAAAGTTATTAAAATAAAAAATAACTATTAAGAAAAGAAAGTAAGACAAATCAAAAAAAACGGACGGATAGAACCCTAGGACAAATGGTGGAAGCGAAGCTATACAGACAAAATCTCACACAGAAGCATACACATACGCACTCACAAAAAGAGGAAAGGGGGAAAAATCATAAATCTTGCTCTCAAAGTCCACCTCCTCAATTTGGGATGATTCGTTGTCTATTCATGTATTCCACAGATGCAGGGTACATCAAGTTGATTGTGGAGCTTTAATCCACTGCTTCTGAGGCTGCTGGAAGAGCATTTCCCTTTCTCTTCTTTGTTCTTACAGCTCCCGGGGCTCAGCTTTGGATTTGGCCCCGCCTCTGCATGTAGGTCACCGGAGGGCGTCTGTTCTTCGCTCAGACAGGAAGGAGTTAAAGGAGCAGCTGCTTCGGGGACGCTGGCTCACTCAGGCCATGGGGAGGGAGGGGTACAGAGTGCGGGGTGAGCCTGCAGAGGCAGAGGCCGGCATGACATTGCACCAGCCTGAGGTGCACCGTGCATTCTCCCGAGGAAGTTGTCCCTGGATCCCTGGACCCTGGCAGTGGTGGGCTGCACAGGCTCCCCAGAAGGGGGTGTGTGGATAGTGACCTGTGCTCGCACACAGGCTTCTTGGTGTCAGCAGCAGCAGCCTTAGCGTCTCATGCCCGTCTCTGGGGTCTGCGCTTTTAGCCGTGGCTCGTGCCCATCTCTGGAGCTCCTTTAAGCAGCGTTCTTAATCCCCTCTCCTCGTGCACCAGGAAACAAAGAGGGAAGAAAAAGTCTCTTGCCTCTTCGGCAGGTCCAGACTTTCCCCCGGACTTCCTCCCGGCTAGCCATGGTGCACTAACCTCCTGCAGGCTGTGTTCACTCTGCCAACCCCAGTCCTCTTCCTGCGCTCCGACTGAAGCCCGAGCCTCAGCTCCCAGACCCGCCCGCCCTCGCGGGTGAGCCGACAAGCCTCTTGGGCTGATGAGTGCCGGTCTGCACCGATCCTCTGTGCAGGAATCTCTTTTCCTGCACAGAGGTGGTTTGCCCTCTGCACCCCTGTTGCTGCGCTCTCCTCCGTGGCTCCAAAGCTCCCCCCTCCGCCTTCCGCAGTCTCCACCCATGAAGGGGCTTCCTAGTGTGTGGAAACCTTTCCTCCTTCACAGTTCCCTCCCACTGGTGCCGGTCCCATCCCTATCCTTTTGTCTCTGTTTATTCTTTTTTCTTTTGCCCTACCCAGGTACGTGGGGACTTTCTTGCCTTTTGGGAGGTCTGAGGTCTTCTGCCAGCGTTCAGTAGGTGTTCTGTAGGAGTTGTTTCATGTGTAGATGTATTTCTGGTGTATCTGTGGGGAGGAAGGTTATCTCCGCGTCTTACTCTTCTGCCATCTTCCCCTCGTCTCTCCCGCCATCTTCCCCTCGTCTCTCTGTTTTGTATTTTAGATTCCACATGTAAGTGAAATCATACAGTATTTGTTTTTCTCATCTACATCTGATTCATTTGTTATTTTTTCCTGTGTATTGTGTGAGGTATGTTACAATTTTATCTTCCTCCAAATGGTTATCTGGTTGTCCCAATACTATTTATTATAAATTCCATCATTTCCAGTAAGTTGAGATTCCACTGTAATCATACTAATTTTCATTACATTTTTAGGACTTCGTTTTGGACTTTCAATTCTATTCTGTCTGTCAATTAATATAACAGTAGGACACATTTATTCATAGATACTTTATCCTATACTTTTAAATCTGCTTTTCTTATTTAGGCTTTCTTCACTAAATACTAAATACTGTGAAATTTAGTACAAAACTCTTGGGAAACAATGTGGTATTTTTATTTGGATTGCATTAAATATATAAATAAGGGGAAACTAAGGTCATTGTAATATTGACTTATTCAAGTATCTTATTCAATGTGTTTACATTGGTTCAAATATGCTTTTGTATCTTTTAGGGGTATTTTAAAGTTTTCCTTGTATAGGTTTTGCTCATTTCATGTTGATTTTATTCTTAAGTATTTTATTTTTATTGTCACAATTTTATTTTTTATTAAAGTATAGTTGGTTTACAATATTGTGTTAGTTTCAGGTGTAAAGTGACTCAGCTATATATTTTTCAGATTATTTTCCATTATAGGTTATTACAAGATATTGGATATAGTTCCCTGTGCTGTACAGTAAATCCTTGTCACTTATCTACCTTATGTATAGTAGTTTTTATGTTAATCCCATACTCCTAATTTATCTCTCCCCTCTCTCCCTTTCCCTTTTGGTAACCATAAGTCTGTTTTCTATGTCTGTAAGTCTGTTTCTGTTTTCTATATGGATTCATTTGTATTATTTTTTACATTCCACATGTAAGTGATATCATATTTGTCTTTCTGTGTCTGACTTACTTAATTTAGTATGATATTCTCTATGTCCATCCATGTTGTAGCAAATGGTAATATTTCATTTTTTTTATGGCTGAGTAATATTACATTGTGTGATATATACATTACATCTTCTTAAACCAATCATCTGTTGACGGGCACTTGGGTTTTTTCCCCATGTATTGACTATTGTAAATAGTGCTGCTATGAACACTGGGTGAGTATATCTTTTAAAATTAGAGTTTTCATCTTTTCTGGATCTATGCCCAGGAGTGGGATCACTGGATCATATGGTAACTCTATTATTAGTTTTGTAAGGAACCTCCATACTGTTTTCCATAGTGGCTGTACCAATTTACATTCCCACCAGCAGTGTAGTGGGGTTCTGTTTTCTCCACACCCTCTCCAGCATTTATTATTTGTAGACTTTCTGATGATAGCCATTCTGAGTGGTGTGAGGAGATACCTCACTGTGGTTTTGATTTGCATTTCTCTAATAATTAGTGATGTTGAGCATTTTTCATGTGCCTGTTGGCCATCCATATGGCTTCTTTGGAGAAATATCTATTTAGGTCTTCTGCTCATTTTTTGATTCAGTCATTTATTTTTTGATACTGAGTTGTATGAGCTGTTTGTATATTTTGGAAATTAAGCCCTTGTTGGTCACATCGTTTGCAAATATTTTCTCCCAGTCCATAGCCTGTCTTTTCATTTTGTTTATGGTTTCCTTTGCTGCGTCAAAGCTTTTAAGTTTGATTAGGTCCCATTTATTTCTGTTTACTTTTATTTCTATTGCTTTGGTAGACTGACCTAAGAAAACTTTGGTGCAATTTATGTCCTAGAATGCTTTGCCTATGTTCTCTTCTGGGGGTGTTATGGTATCATGTCTATATATAAGTCTTTAAGCCATTTTGAGTTTATTTTTCTGTATGGTGTGAGGGTGTTCTAACTTCATTGATTTACATGTGGCTGTCCAGCTTTCCCAACACCACTTGCTAAAGAGATTGTCATTTCCCCATTGTATATTCTTGCCTCCTTTGTCAAAGATTACTTGACTGTAGGTGTGTGGATTTATTTCTGGCCTCTCTATTCTATCCCATTGATCTATATGTCAGTTTTTGTGCCAAAACCACACTGTTTTGATAACTGTATCTTTGTAGTATTGTCTGAAGCCTGGAAGGTTATGCCTCCAGCTTTGTTTTTTTTTTCTTCACAATTGCTTTGGCAATTCTGGGTCTTTTATCATTCCATATAAATTTTAGGATTATTTGTTCTAGCTCTGTGAAAAATGTCATCGGTATTTTGATAAGGATCACATTAAATCTGTAGACTGCTTTGGGTAGTATGGCCATTTTAATGATATTAATTCTTCCAATCTAAGAGCATGGGATATCTTTCCATTTCTTTGAGTGATATTCACTTTCCTTTATCAATGTTTTATACTTTCCAGTGTACAGGTATTTTTGTTAGAATTTTAAATGTGTTCTTCTTCCTTGATGATTTCTAATCATATATCATTTGTATCTATGAAGACTATTGAATTTGTATGTTAAAATTTTATATATTGCTACTTTACTGAGGTTTTTACTTTTTAATTGCCTGAGTTTATAATTATTTTGTTAAACTCTCATATCACCTTTTAACATAGATAGTCTAACATCACCTTTCCAATTCTTATGTCTCTAACTGTTTTCTCTTTCTAGTTACATTGGTTAAAACCTCCAGGACAATGTTAAATAGTAGAGGAGATAATAGGTATCTTTCTTGGTTCTTGACCTTAGTAGAAATGGCTTTAGTGTTTTCCAATTTAGTAAAATATTGGCTGTAGGAGTAAGGTGTATATATTTTATCATGTTTAGGCTGTATCCATCAATTCCTAATTTAGGTATTTTAAAAAATAAAAATGAGGACTTCCCTGGTGGTCTAGTGGTGGAACGTCTGCCTTCCAGTGCAGGGGATGCAGGTTCGATCCCTAGTTGGGGAACTAAGATCCCACATGCTGCGAGGCAACTGAGTCCGTGCGCCACAACTAGAGAGAGAAAAAACCTGCACACCACAGCTAGAGAGAAGCCTGTGAGCCACAGCTGAAACCCAATGAAGCCAAAAATAATAATAAATAAATACTTTTTAAAAATTAAAAAAAATAAAAATGATTAGTGAAGTTTGTTAAAGACTTTTGTAGAATCTATGGTGATAATCTTATGCTTTTTTCCCCTTTTGATATGTTAATACAGAGAAAATTACCTCAATTTATACCATATATATGTAATTTGGTATAGTGAATCTTATTTCATGTGACTTAAGTTTCTCTTTTCTTTTTTTTTAAGTTTGGCTTAAATGAAGCATAATTGACATATAAAACTATGATATATATTTAGATAGGTATAGCAAGAGAAACAATTTAAAACTGTAGTGTAAGTACAAAACAGTTAATGACAGTTATATTTGTCTTATACCTTTTATCACTGTGAGGTAATTTTCTTTGATGCTTTCTCTTGAATTCTATTTTGTTTAAAATTAACATTTTCTAATCCTAATCCTTGCTGTTAGTATTTCTTTGGCACGTATTTTCCATATATTATTATTTTATTATAATAAGGGAAGTAGTTTGCCATTTAATACAGTGTTGTTCAGCACCTGTGCAATTCTTGCTGGGTGACAACCCAAATGTTAGTTGACTTATTTCCAAGTATGTGCAAACCATATTATGATTCTGGGATCAAATTTATGAGCTAGCTAGATGTTTCATTTTCATCATACCTACTATCTCAATTGTTAAAATGAAATGGCTGTTTTCTCATTGTTTGTATTAGTTAATTTTTTTAAATTAATTTAATTAATTTATTTATTTTCGTTGTGTTGGGTCTTCATTGTTGCGTGCAGGCTTTCTCTAGTTGCAGCGAGCGGGGTCTACTCTTCATTGTGGTGCACAGGCTTCTCATTGTGGTGGCTTCTCTTGTTGTGGAGCACGGGCTCTAGGCACTTGGGCTTCAGTAGTTGTGGTGCACGGGCTCAGTAGTTGTGGCTTGCGGGGCTCTAGAGTGCAGGCTCAGTAGTTGTGTCACACAGGCTTAGTTGCTCCACGGCATGTGGGATCTTCCCAGAACAGGGATCAAACCCGTGTCCAGTGACAGGTGGATTTTTAACCACTGTGCCACCAGGGAAGTCCTGTATTAGTTAATTTTTGATGTATAACAAATAACCACAAACTCTAAGTGGTCTACAGCAATAAGCATTTATTTCACTCATGGATCTGCAAGTCCTCTGCTTTAGCTGAGGGAGCCCTGCTTCTGACTAAGTTCTGCATGTCAGCCGGGTATAGCTTTGCTTCACATGTGTTCCACTAAGGTATAGGCTAACAGGATTACAGCTACTCATTGGAAGATCACATGGTGATAGCACAGGGAAAGAGGGCAACTAGAAAGAATTGAGGTCTCAAGACTGAGGCTCAGAATGGCAGACTGTCACCTCTACCCACATTCCATTTATCGAAGCAGGTAATATAGCCAACCCAAAGTCCAGGGGTGAGGATGTGGATACTGTGAAGGGTAAGTATTGACACCAGTAATTTAACCTACTACATTTACCATCTACTTTTGGTTCTATTTTTTTTGTCAGGGATTTTTTACTTTGTTACATTTACGTATCTCTATATAGGACTATAAAAATATATCGTATATTCTATTTAACTCCCCATCACCCATCTATTGAGACAGCTAATATATTTAATCTTATTCCAGGTGAATAACGTTTATCCTTTTTTTTTCTTTTAAATTTTGGCTTTATTGAGGTATAATTGATATATAAAACTGTAAGATATTTTAAGTGTATATTGTGGTGATTTGATATATGCATACATTATGAAAGGATTTCCTCCAACTAGTTAATTAACACAACCAATACCTCACATATTTATCTTTTTTTTCCTTTTGGTGAGAACATTTAAGTTCTACTCTCTTAGCAAATTTTGATTATATAATAGTGTTATCAACCACAGTCACCATGTTTACATTAGATCTTCAGACCTTATTCATCTTGCAGCTGAAAGTTTGTACCCATTTACCAACCTCTCCCTATTTCTCCCAGCCTCCATCCCTGGAATCCATTTTTCTACTCTCTGAATTTGAGGGTTTTTTTCTTTTAATATTCCACATATAAGTAATACATGCAGTATTAGTTTTTCTCTGTCAGGCTTATTTCACTTACCATAATGCCCTCACAGTCCATCCATGTTGTTGCAAATGTCAAGATTCCCTATTTTCCTCTTTGATATTTTGTACTTAAAAATATAATCAGAAATGGATCACTAGGCCATATGGTAATTTTATTTTTAATTTTTTGAGGAACCTCCATATTGTTTTCCACAGTAGCTGTACCAGTTTACATTCCCACCAACAGTGCACAAGGATTCCCTGTTCTCCACACTCTCCAACACTTGTTATCTCTTGTCTTCTTGATGGTAGCCATTCTAACAGATGTAGGTGATATCTCACTGTGGTTTTGATTTGTGTTTCCCTGATGATTAGTGATGTTGATCACTTTTGCATCAACCACTTAGCCATTTGTATGTATTCTTTGGAAAACTGTCTATTCAGTTTCACTGCCTACTTTTTAATTGTATTGTTTGTGTGTTTTTGTATTGAGTTGTATGAATTTTAAAAATATTTTTTGGATATTAACCCCTCATCAGATATATGATTTGCAAAAACTTTCCCCTACTCTCTAGGTTCCTTGATCATTTTGTTGATGATTTCCTGTACAGAAGCTTTTTAGTTTGATGTAGTCCCATTTATTTACTTTTGCTTTTGTTGCCTTTGTTTTTGGTGCCAACAGTCTCTATTCTGTTCCATCGTCCTATGCATCTGTTTTCATGTCAATATCATACTCTTTTGATTACTATAGATTTGTAATATGGTTTGAAATCAGGAAGTGTGATGCTTCAAGCTTTGTTCTTCTTAAGATTGCTTTAGTTATTCACTTATTTTGTTATTTGTGGTTCCATGCAAATTTAAGGATTATTTTTCTATTTCTGTGAAAAAATGTCATTGGAATTTTCACACAGATTGCATCAAAACTGTAAATTGCTTTGGGCTATATAATCATTGTAATAATGTTAAATTTTCCAACCCATGAGAACAGAATATCTTCCCATTTATTTGTGTCTTCTTCAATTTCTTTCATCAATGTCTTATAGTTTTCAGTGTAAAGGTCTTTCACCTCCTTGGTTAAATTTATTCCCAGGTATTTTACTCCTTTTGATGCAATTGTAAATGGATGTGTTTTCTTTATTTCTCTTTCTGAGCGTTTATCAGTGTATAGGAATGCAATAGATTTTTGTATATTGATTTTGTATCCTGCAACTTTACTGAATTTGTTTATTAGTTCTGTGTTTTGGTGGAGTCTTTAGGGTTTTCTGTATATAAGATCATGTCATCTGCAAATAGAGACAGTTTTACTTTTTCTTTTCCAATTTGGATGGCTTTTATTTCTTTTTCTTGCTTACACACTCTGGCAAGGGCTTCCAATACTATGTTGAATAAAAGTGGCAAATTGGGCATCCTTGTCCAGCTCCTTATCTTAATGGAAAAGCTTTCAGCTTTTAAACATTGAGATTGATGTTAGCTGTGGGCTTATCATGTGTGGCTTTTTTTTTTAACTTTTTATTTTATATTGAAGTATAGTTGATTAACAGTGTTGTGTTAGTTTCAGGTATACAGCAAAGTGATTCAGTTATACATATACATGTATATATTCTTTTTCAAACTCTTTTCCCATTTAGGTTGTTACATAATATTGAGCAGAGTTCCTTATGCTATACAGTAGGTCCATTTAAAATATAGCAGTGTGTACATGTCAATCCCAAACTCTCTAACTATCCCTTTCCCCCACCCTTCCCCCCGGTAACCATAAGTTCCTTCTCTAAGTCTGTGAGTCTGTTTCTGTTTTGTAAATAAGTTCATTTGTATCATTTCTTTTTAGATTCCACATATAAGCAATATCATACGATATTTCTTTCTCTGTCTGGCTTACTTCACTCAGTATGACAGTCTCTCGGTCCATCCATGTTGCTGCAAATGGCATTATTTCATTCTATTCAATGGCTGAGTAATATTCCATTGTATATATGTACCACATCTTCTTTATCCATTCCTCTGTCGATGGACATTTAGGTTGCTTCCATCTCTTGGCTATTATAAACAGTGCTGCAATGAACATTGGTGTGCATGTATCCTTTCAGACCATGTTTTTCTCCAGATATATGCCCAGGAGCAGGATTGCAGGATCATATCATAGTTCTATTTTTAGTTTTTTAAGGAGCCTCCATACTGTTCTCTATAGTGGCTTTACCAATTTACATTCTTACCAGTGTAGGAGGGTTCTCAGCATTTACTGTTTGTGGATTTTTTGATGATAGCCATTTTGACTGGTGTGAAGTGATATCTCACTGTAGTTTTGATTTGCATTTCTCTAATAGTTAGAGAAATAATTATTAAATAATTATTGGAGAAATGCAAATCAAAACTACGAGATATGTGACTTTTTATGCTGAGGTATGTTCCCCCATACCCACTTTGTTGAGAGTTTTTTATTTTTAAGTCTTTATTGAATTTGTTACAGTATTGCTTCTGTTTTATGTTTTGTTTTTTTGGCCCTGAGGCATGTGGGATCTTAGCTCCCCAACCAGGGATCGAACCTGCACCCTCTGCATTGGAAGATGAAGTCTTAACAACTGGACCATCAGGGAAGTCCCTGAGAGTTTTTATCATGAATAGATTTGAATGGTGGCAAATGTTTTTTTCTGCATTTGTTGAGATGATCATACAGTTTTTACCCTTCATTTTGTTAATATGGTGTATCGCACTGATTCATTTTGTTAATATGGTGTATTGCACTGATTCAACATCTACCATTCAATTGTTCTTGCATTCCCTGGAATAAATCTCACTTCATCATTGTGTAAGATGCTTTTAATGTATTTTTGAATTTGTTTTGCTAATATTTTATTGAGGATTTTTGCATCTATGTTAATCAGGGATATTGACCTGTAATTTTCTTTCCTTGTGGTGTCCTTGTCTGGTTTTTGTATCAAGATAGTACTGGCCTCATAAAATGAGTTTGAAAGTGTTCCCTCGTCTTCTATTTTTGGAAGAGTTTGAGAATGATTGATGTTAATTCTTCTTTATATGTTTGGTAGAATTTGTCAGTGAAGCTATCAGGTCCTGGACTTTTCTCTGTTAGGAGGTTTTTAATTACTGTTTAATCTTCCTACTAACAATTGGTCTGTTCAGA
This sequence comes from Pseudorca crassidens, assembly GCF_039906515.1. Classification (NCBI taxonomy): domain Eukaryota; kingdom Metazoa; phylum Chordata; class Mammalia; order Artiodactyla; family Delphinidae; genus Pseudorca; species Pseudorca crassidens. Next base: position 106,216,271 of record NC_090297.1, on the reverse strand, counting down.
TTTTCTGTTTCCTCATGATTCAGTCTTGGTAGGTTATACACTTCTAGGAATTTACCATTTTTTCTAAGTTGTCCAATTTTTTGACATATATTTTTCATAGTATTCTCTTATCCTTTGTATTTATGTGATTATCAGTTGTAATATATCCTCTTTCTTTGTAATTTCACTTGAGTTCTATTTCTTGGTGTATTTAACTAAAGGTTTGTTTCTTTGGTTTGGGGTTTTTGTGGTTTTTTTTTTTTTTAAAGCTCTTAGTTTCATTCATCTTTTTAATTTTCTTTTTAGTCTCTATTTTATCTATTTCCACTCTAGTCTTTAGTTCCTTCTTTCCACTAATGTGTTTAATTAGAAGATTACCCCTAAGGCCACAGCTGTGAAGATAAGCTAATTGGCTCCTTTCACAGGAAGGCTGTGGGTTCATCTTACTGGCAGCTGGTTAAGAACTCTTTCTCCATTTGTTACAGTTCTATGGGACCCCTGAATTTAAGACCCACTGCCACAAGACCCAGGTCTTGTGAGAAGTGTCCCCTTTGCCTGATAAATCAGCCCCAGTCAGGGCCTTCTGGGGGCGTGGGTAGCCCTGGGAAAGTTTCTCTTCCTGCTTCCTGTGTAACCACATTCATACACAGTTGACTCAAACATGAGTTTCAACTATGTGGGTCCACTTACTTATATGTAGATTTTTTAAATAGTAAATACAACAGTGCTACATGATCCGAGATCTGTTGAATCTATGGATGTGGAACTGCAGATACAGAGGAACTACAAGTGTATGGAGGGCTAACTATAAGTTCTACACGGGTTTTTGACTGCACAGAGGGTGGGTGCCCCTAACCCCCACGTTGTTCAAAGGCCAATTGTATTTTATTCCTTTTTCCCCAGTAGTGTATTGTATTTTCCTTTCAGGAGGGCTGGACTCTGCAAGTTCTCTCTCGTGGGTGAGTACCTGGCCACTTCAGCACTCACCTAATTCTTGCCCAACAGTAGCAAGAGGCATCCAGGAAGTCTCACTGGCTCTGCTGGTTCCACAGTTTGTATGGAGGTATGTCTGTCTGCTACTGGCTGAACTGGTGGGCAGGATTCCCCTTGGATCCCTTGGGGAAAGGTACAAGATCTGGAAACCCTCATAGAGGCGACCTTGTTCATTATGGATGTACAATTTGTTGATTAACGAGGGGGATTAAAAAGGAGGAATATCTTATGCTGCCACATGCTGATGTCCCTTTCCAACTTATAATCTAAATAAATAGAGAGTTTCTCTTTACTAACTGGTGTGGAAGTTTTTCAGTGTTAACCAGTAGTGCTCTTGTACATTGAATATTAGCTGAGAATTAGCACCTTTGCGCCCACCTGTTATATGCCAGAAATGTCAGATAAACTGATAGAATGTGTAGAAAAATTTCGTGTCTTTGGAAAGATTTACTAAAGATGAGTCACCAAAAAATTGATGTCAAATTACATTTGGACAAGATAATTGTAAAAGGTTGAGGAAAAAATCATTTTAAAATATGTAGGACAATGCACTCAGCTGGCAGATAAGTCTTAAGTTCTTTTACTTGCTAAGTTATGAGAATAGATTTTTAATACTAATCTGTTAACTACAAAGTCAGTTTAACCAAGTTAGTTCATAAACGTTGCTAGATTTGATTTGTTTTTATGTTATTTAGAATTTTTGTACTTATGTTCATAAGAATAGCCTATCATTTTCCTTGCTTTTATTGGCTTTGCTTTATTAAGATTATACTGGCCACATGAAATGAATCAGGGATACCACCTCTTTATCTATCTTCTATACAAAAGGGAGTATATACAAAAAGGGAATGACCTTCTGGGTTATTTAGTAGAACTTTTCTGTAAAGTATTTTGGGCCTGGTGTTGCAATATTCATTTGCCTGAAAATATCTATTTTGCTTTAATTCTTAAATGATATTTTAACCAAGTAAATAATTCTAGGTTATTTCCTTTCAGCAATTTGAAGATATTAATCTACTATTTTTTTAACATCTTTATTGGGGTATAATTGCTTTACAATGGTGTGTTAGTTTCTACTTTATAACAAAGTGAATCAGCTATACATATACATATGTTCCCGTATCTCTTCCCTCTTGTGTCTCCCTCCCTCCCACCCTCCCTATCCCACCCCTCCAGGCGGTCACAAAGCACCGAGCTGATCTCCCTGTGCTATGCGGCTGCTTCTCACTAGCTATCTACCTTATGTTTGGTAGTGTATATATGTCCATGCCACTCTCTCGCTTTGTCACAGCTCACCCTTCCCCCTCCCCATATCCTCAAGTCCGTTCTCTAGTAGGTCTGTGTCTTTATTCCTATCTTACCCCTAGGTTCTTCATGACATTTTTGTTTTTTTAAATTCCAAATATATGTGTTAGCATATGGTATTTGTCTTTCTCTTTCTGACTTACTTCACTCTGTATGACAGACTCTAGGTCTATCCACCTCATTACAAATAGCTCAATTTCGTTTTTTTTTTATGGCTGAGTAATATTCCATTGTATATATGTGCCACATCTTCTTTATCCATTCATCTGTTGATGGACATTTAGGTTGTTTCCATGTCTTGGTTATTGTGAATAGTGCTCCTATGAACATAGTGGTGCATGTGTCTTTTTAAATTATAGTTTTGTCTGGGTATATGCCCAGGAGTTGGATTGCTGGATCATATGGTAATTTCTATTTTTAGTTTTCTGAGGAACCTCCATACTGTTTTCCATAGTGGCTGCACCAATTTTCATTCCCACCAAAAGTGTAGGAGGGTTCCCTTTTCTCCACACCCTCTCCAGCATTTGTTATTTGTAGACTTTTTAATAATGGTCATTCTGACCAGTGTGAGGTGGTACCTCATTTTAGTTTTGATTTGTATTTCTCTAATTAGTGATGTTGAGCATCTTTTCATGTGCCTATTGGCCATCTGTATTTCTTCTTTGGAGAAATGTCTTTTTAGGTCTTCTGCCCATTTTTCGATTGGGTTTTTTGTTTTTATTGTTGTTGAGTTGTATAAACTGTATATTTTGGAGATTAAGCCCTTGTTGGTTGCATCATTTGCGAATATTTTCTCCCATTCTGTAGTTTGACTTTTGTTTTGATTGTGGTTTCCTTTGCTGTGCAAAGGCTTGTAAGTTTGATTAGGTCCCATTTGCTTATTTTTATTTATTTAGTTATTTATTTATTTTGCGGTACACGGGCCTCTCACTGTTGTGGCCTCTTCTGTTGCGGAGCACAGGCTCCGGATGCGCAGGCTCAGCGGCCATGGCTCACGGGCCTAGCTGCTCCACGGCATGTGGGACCTTCCCAGACCGGGGCACGAACCCATGTCCCTTGCATCGGCAGGCGGACTCCCAACCATTGCGCCACCAGGGAAGCCCCCATTTGTTTATATTTGTTTTTATTTCTATTGCCTTGGGAGACTGAGCTAAGAAAATATTGATACAATTTATGTCAGAGAATGTTTTGCCTATGTTCTTCTAGGAGTTTTATGATGTCTTGTCTTATATTTATGTCTTTAAGTCATTTTGAGTTTATTTTTGTGTATGGTGAGAGGGAGTGTTCTAATTTCATTGATTTACATGTGGCTGTCCAACTTTCCCAACACTACTTGCTGAAGAGACTGTCTTTTTGCCATTGTATATTCTTGCCTCCTTTGTCAAAGATTAATTGTCCATAGGTGTGTGGGTTTATTTCTGGGGTCTCTATTCTGTTCCATTGATCCATGTCTGTTTCTGTGCCCAAACCATACTGTTTTGATTACTGTCAGTTTGTAGTATAGTTTGAAGTCTTGGAGGGTTATGCCTCCTGCTTTGTTCTTTTTCTTCAGGATTGTTTTCACAATTCAGTGTCTTTTATGGTGAGGAACTCCAACATTTAATGGCTGGGTGTTTGGGGCTGAATTGTGTCTTCCAAAATTCATGTGTTGAAGCCTTAATCCCCAGTACCTCTGAATGTGACTGTATTTGTAGACAGTGCCTTTAGAGAGGCATTAAGTTAAAGTCAGGCCATTAGGATGGGGCCTAATTCAATCTGACTGGTGTCCTTGTAAGAGGAAATTTGGAAATACAGATACCAGGGCATGCACGCACAGAGGAAACAACTTGTGAGGATACAACAAGAGGGTGGCCATCTGCAAGCCAAGGGGAGGGGTCTCAGAAAAAGCCAACCCTTCTGACATCTTGATTTTGGACTTCAAGCTTCCTGAACTGTGAGAAAATACATTTATTGTTGTCACCCAGTCTGTGGTATTTTGTAATGGCAGCCTTAACAAACTAATACACTAGGTAAAAAGAAGACCATGGGAGAAAACTGTGCAAAGATGATAAAAGATAAGTTCCTGGATTATTGTGTCACAGAAGAGTATCTTGTCGCAGAAGCCAAGGCAATAGTGTTTCAAAAAGAGGGAAGCAGTGGACAGTGTTGAACTCTACTCAGAGGTCAAGATGAGAACTGAAAAATGTTCTTTGGATTTAGCAACTTGGAGGTCATTGGTATTCTTAACACAGACTCTCTTGGTGGAGTGAAAGTGCAGAAAGTCAGAATGGTGTGGGTTAGTGTCAGTGGGAGATGAAGAAACAAAAGCAGTGTAGATGGGACAACTCTTTGGAGGTTGGGCTGTGACGGGGAAGGGAATGAGGATTTAGGGAGTTCTTTAAAAAGAATTTTTTTTTATTATGTAAAAAAATTTTTGGCTGCGTCAGGTCTAAGTTGTGGCACATGGGATCTTTTGTTGTGGTGTGCGGGCTTCTCTCTAGCTGTGGTGCGCGGGCTCCAGAGCACGTGGGATCAGTTGTTGTGGCCTGTGAGCTTAGTTGCCCTGTGGCATGTGGGGTCTTAGTTCCCCGACCAGGGATTGAACCACCGTGCCCTGCAAAACGGATTATTAACCACTGGACCACTAGGGAAGTCCCTAGGGAGTTCTTTTTAATGAGAGTGACTTGACCTTGTTTATAAGTCAATGGAAAGATTCTAATTTAAAAAACAAACTGAATATATAAGAGAAAGTAATTGGCAGAATAACATTCTTGAGAAGGCTGGAGGGGACAGAGTTCACAGCAGACATGGGGGAAGGGGGCAGTTGACCTTTTTGTTAACATAAGGGAAGAAAAGGATAGAAGGATTGTTGTTCATTTTCTGGCTGGTGAAGGTCCTAGGTTTTTAAGCAATCTTTGCTTCCTAAAATGAAATCTCAGTTCAACTTTGCCTTATAACTAGTGTCATTTCCTCTCATGTTCTGGCATTTAGTTGGTTGTCTTATTTTCAGTGTGGTTGTGAGTCTTCACCTTAATGCCACTGGTATTTGAGTGGGAAGTTGGGAGAAGCTTCAAAGGCTAGTTGCTAGTCAAGACACCATAAAAATGACAAGTTTGTATATTCTCAAGTTTTACATTTAAGTACTTATGCCATCTGGCATTTATGATATATGCAGGAAGTCTAATACTTTTCCCAACTTGCTAGCCGGTTATCCACATACCATTTTAAATTCAATATCTGAGTACCTATTAATTGATTTGTGTGATAGGGAAAATAAATGAGAAATCACCTTTCTCAAAGGCCTTAGTATTTATGCAGTAATTAAATAAATATACCAATGAGTATGATATGTCAACAAATTAAGTGCCATAAACCCGATTATCATTTGTAGTTCAACCACAGAGAGGTTAGATTTTTCTGGATTCCTAAAGAATCAGATTTGATAGGGGACAATAGCAGGTTGGAGATAACGGGAGGGGATTTAGAGGGTGCAGGGTGTCCAGGGAGGGACCAGAATGAGCAAAGCCTCAAGCAAGAAACTGTAGGATGTCTCTGGGAAATTAGGTTAAATTATGGTGGAAGACAAGTAATGCTCGAGTGAGTTTATTCTTCACTTAGTAGACAGCAAAAGAAAACACATTAGCCTAGAGATGGTTCGGGGCTCTAAAATGGGTGATTCAAGCTATACTTGAAGAGGATTAATTAACTTAGAATGTAGTTTAGATTGATGGGACAAAAAATTAAACAACAGGCATGTTACAAAGTGAAGGAAAGTTTATTAAAAGTCAAGAAAATATGTAAGATTGTACATAATGAAAATTTCAAGTTTAAGTTAAGTTCCTCACTGTCTCAATAAGCAGGGCTTTTTAAAATTGATGTTTATGGTACAAACTTCTCCACAAAAGCTCATCCGTGAACAAAATCTTATATTGTCCTCTTGGCCCTACCTTGGCCTCCTCAGAGGGGAGGGCCAGATGGCATCAAAGATGCTGTGGAAGAAAGGGGACAGAACCCTTGGGATAAACAAAGTAGGTAGCTTCTCTCATTCTTCCTTCTCAGACAGTGACACCCTTTGATGGGAAGAGTGAAGGGGTTATGAGATAGGAAAGACATACGGAGATGAAGCAGAGCAGCATTTTTGACTGATGAGCTAGGAGAGGTCAGAAAGGAAAGCAGGGGGCTGCCACTAACAGGTGACCTCATGTTTAAGGGAGAAAGTGCTACATGAGTTTTCTGATCTCTTTCCGTGTTGTTTTGCCCAGTTTACCAGGGGGCAGACAGTCATGGCCCAGGGCCTTCATCCAGAGAAAAGGCCCATACGGCTGGAGCAAGTGGGACAGAATTGGGTGAAAAGAAGCCCCTTTTTTTTCAAAAAAAATACCTGTGCCCCTAAAAATGTCAGTTATGCTCCCTTTGGGGGTGAGTTCCCCGCTCTGATGCCCCTCTCAGATGTTCAGAAACATCTACAGCTAGCCCTATGCACTCTGATATCCAAAGGAAGTACAGCTTTTCAGGAGGGTAGACAGCTTGTGGACAATCAAGTTTTCCTTGCACCTGCTTATACCTCACCTGTTTGGACTCTGGCTGCCTTTGAAGGGCCGGCAGCTTACTTATGCACTGGCTTAGATTTCTCTACATTCTCCCTTTTTGGAGTTCCAGTTCTGCTTCTAAGACTTAAGATGCCAGACAAGAGGTTAAAGTTATTATAATCACCCATGTGTCAAGCGCTGGTGGTTAAGAGTAATAGATAGGAAGCAATAAAAATGAAAGTAAAAAAGAAATTTTAGGAAAAACAAATTAAGGAATCGTGAATTTAGGGTATAATAGGTCTTCAAAACAGATGCTAAATTGTCGAAGGGTGAAGGAGCCCAGAGGGAGTCAAACAGAACAGTACAACCCAGGTGCTAACAGCACTACTCTCCTTAGAAGGTCATGGTCCCAGCTCTGAGACTTACGGCCTCAAAGCAGCAGAAATCAGGCTGGCTGAGGACAGTCAGCCAAGACGGAGACTTCATGTACCAAGTGTGAAAAGCCATAGCTTACACGGGTGTCTCCTCCTAAGACTCCTTCTCCTGTGGTTCTCTGCCCCCTGCCCTCCCCAGTCTGACATTCCCTGTCAGCTTTGTGCCATTTCCACAATTCCCTTATTTCTTGCAGCTGAACTGATTCGGTGGGAGGGGGAGTGATCTTCTGGTTTCTCTGAAGTCACATTTGACAGGCCTCTGGGCCAACGTGTGTTCTTCTAGCTCTGAATGCTGAGCAGGATGGAGAGAAGGGCAGGAGGGGCTCCACACGTCTGGATCAGGAATCTCATTTCTCAGCCTTTCCCCTCGGAGACCTATCTTTCCAAAGCACGAACTGGCTGAAGGTGCTTCCTTCCCCTAGAGCCACCCTGTTCTCCTATTACCTTTCCTTTCTCCTTAATCCACTCACCTTTCTCACTATAAAGAAATCAGTCTGATGGAGGGGATGAAAACTAGACTGAGGGGAAAGAAAGCAAAGAAACCATTAGAGATAGAAAATGTATTTATTATTATGCAAATAGCTGTGCAAACTGGGGCCCTGGCAAGCTGCCAAAGGATTTTCCCAAATATCTTGTGCATCCCTGTATTACAAGCACCACATCAGTACCACATCCAAGAGAACAAAATTCGAATTCAGACAACAGAGTACCTCAGAGGCCCAGCAGATCCTGATTCCTTTTTGAAATATTCTATTACAGTAGCTTTGAGCAAACATCTTAGCTGGTTGCTGAAGGCTGGATCTGATGCTGAGCCGATTGTTAAGGCACCGGCTGTCCTGAGGAGGAAGATGAGGCCTGTGGATGAAGGATGGCAGCCTTGCTTCTAGGAAAGTAGTAGCTGATAAGGATGGTCAAGGAATATATATTTCATCACTTTAAAAAACTTTAAAACTTTTTAAAATCAACTTTACTAAAACTACTAGTTCTTTAGTAAGTATTAAAATAACCACTCCAGAAGTAGCATGCCTTAGTTTCTTTTTACCGTATCATAAATCTTTCCAATATTGTTAGTACTTATTACTGTAGAATTATTACCTGAAATACTAAAACTCTTTTGGTACTGCTTGAATTGTGCAAGTGTATAAAACATTAACTTCTCTGCTAGGTTTTTACATTGGTTTAAATAAACCGCCACTGAGTGAATTCATTTCAGTAAGTATCTAAGTAAAAAGATGAAGTTTCTGTATAATTATAGCACTTGGGGGCCAATTCAGCTTCTTCTAGTAATTCTGGGCTCAGTACAGTTCAAACAATGCTAACTTATACAGCAAGCAGGTCATTAGAAGAAAATACTAGTCCAGCAAATCTACATTATATCCTTATGGTCAAAATGAATTTCACACTGCTCCTTAAGAATACATTGAATGGGTTCAGAAATAAAACAGTTCACTTGTTTGTTTGCTGGTGTGTTTATTTTAGTGAACAGAGTGAAGTTCTTAGAATCAGGCCTTGGTCTATGGGCCTGAAGGATCTCTAGAGAATTGATGTGAAAAAGATTCAGTATGTTAGCAAATGGCAATTCTTCAATTAATTCCCCTCTTCGTATATCTTTTAATTTAGCTGTTGGCACCCAGAAACGCTTGGGTATATTTTACCTCCTTGGATATATACAAGTTAGAAAATGCTCCTTAGTTTTTTCTCATTGAAGAGGGGTAGACTGAAAAACATGGCAGAAGAAGACTTGGCCTTGGATTAAATAATGACACCAGAAAAATGCAAGACATTTTCCCCTTCTGAGCTGGAAGTGCACACCATCAGGATAACAAAAGGATACATGTAAGTTGGGATGCCTCTTGAGGCCAAGTGTTTCCGAATAAGTCGCTCAGTACCATACCAGTTAAAACCTTCTGTGGCATGTCCAATGCGTGGAAGATGGACACTTGCTGTTAAAAAAAAAAAAAGAATCATGATGTCTTCATTCATCAAATTGATTAATGTGTATAAAATATACATAGGAGATAATAACATGTTCTGAGTCACTTTGTGGTTTCCAATGAACAAAATGTATATAATCTTGGTTTGTCCCACTCAAAGCATATGATTATAATGTCAAAAATATTCTGGGGAGGGGTTGTAATAGGGGAAAATTAAATTAATTCTATTGAACACAAGGACCTACAGGCTCTGGAAATAAGTAGGTACTATGGAAATAAAATACGATCAATGATCAAGATGTAATTAAAATAAGCAAAGATTCTTTAACAAGTCAAGGGGACTTCCCTGGTGGCGCAGTGGTTAAGAATCCGCCTGCCAGTGCAGGGGACGTGGGTTTGATACCTGGTTTGGGAAGATCCCACATGGTGCAGAGCAACTAAGCCTGTGAGCCACAACTACTGAGGCTGCGTTCTAGAGCCCTCGAGCCACAACTACTGAGCCCCAGCGCCTAGAGCCTGTGCTCCGCAACAAGAGAAGCCGCTGCAATGAGAAGCCCGTGCACCGCAACGAAGGCATAGCCCCCACTCGTTGCAACTAGAGAAAGCCCGTGCACAGCAATGAAGACCCAATGCAGCCAAAAATAATAAAATAAATTTATTTTAAAAAAGTCAATCAGTTCAAGAAACTGTGAGACACACTGGGCTTAGAAACAAAATTGAAGTCGGGTTTTTGGCAGAGAACTGTCTGCTAATGCGGACTGGGACTCTCCAAGAGGCGTTTCACAACTGCATTATGACCAGTTTACTTCATCTCTGGTCCTTTACTTCCTCATCTGTAAAATGATACAAATACCCAAGTGGATACAGGCGGTCCACAGAGATAATGGATACAAAAGTGATGTAGAAAGGAAAAGGGCTTTGCAAATACAAGATGGGGAGGTTGTTACTTCTGTGATCTCTCATACTGGGGCTTACCTTTACCATGTATGCTGAATGGGGTCTTGACATTTCTTACCTCCCTTTAAAAATCACATCATATGCTTGGGAGCAGAAATTCATCTATCCCTGGGCACAAGTGGAAGAGCTTACCTTTCTTTTTCTTTGCTGCTAAAAATATCTTCTTCAGGCCCTCGTCTAGGGCTGCCATCTTAATGCCAGACAGGACATTGGCACGATCACGGTGCTGGGCCACAATCAAGGCCAACTAGGAGGAATGATCATTAGCTGGGTGGGAGCAGGAGTAGTTTCAAGGGGAGGTGATGGGAGTCAAAGTTCAGCTCTGATAAACTGATGTGGTTGTTTACTTACCAAATCTTGCCCTTTGTTTCTTGACTCTTTATCATCAATAGGAAATAAAAGGACACCTCCCAAACTCAAATCTGAGGTAAAACAAAAGGGAGCAACAGAAAGAACACAAAGTTCACTACAGAATGAGATCCCTGAGGAAGGACTACTCTGAATCCTCCTTATGTCTTGCCTTTTCCAAATCCACTCAGGTATGGGTAAGAGTGGCACCCTGTCTTGTTCCTGATATTAGAGGAAAAGCTTTCAATTCTTGTGGAATATAATGTTAGCTGTGGGTTTGCTGTATACGGCCTTTTATATTATACTGAAGTATGTTCCTTCTATACCCAATCTGCAGAGGGTATGTTATCGAAAGGATGTTGTATTTTGTCAAATGATTTCTCTGCATATACTGAGATGATCACTTTTATCTTTCATTCTATTAATGTGGTGTATAACATTTATTGATTTGTGTATGTGAACCATCCCTACATCCCAGGGAAAATTCCTGCTAGGTCATGGTATGTAATCCTTTTAATGAGTTCCTGAATTAGGTTTGCTAATATTTCATTGAGAATTTTTGCATCAATGTTTACCAGAGATATTGGTCTATAGTGTTGTTTTCTTGTAGTGTCCTTATCTGGCTTTGATATTGGTAATACTGGCCTCACAGAATGAGTTTGGAAGTGTTCCCTCCTCTTCAATTTTCTGGAAGAGTTTGAGAAGGACTGATGTTAATTCTCCTTTGAATGTTTGGTAGAATTTGCCAGTGAAGCCATCTGGTCCTGGAGTTTCCTGTGTTGGGAGGTTTTTAATTACTGAGTCAATCTCTTTACTCATCGATTTGTTCAGACTTTCTAGTTCTTACTGGCTCAGTCTTGGTAGGTTGTATTCTATGAACTTATCCATTTCTTCTAGGTTATCTAATTTGTTGGTGTACAATTATTCATAGTAGTTTCTTATGATTCTATGTATTTCTGTAGGGTCAGTTATAATATCTTTTCTGGTTTTATTTGAGTATTTCCTCTTTTTCTTAGTCTTGCTAAAGGTTTATCAATTTTGTTTATCTTTTTGAAAAACTAGCTCTTAGTTTCATTGACCTTTTGTTTTTCTGGTCTCTATTTCATTTATTTCTGCTCTGAATTTTACATCCTTTATTCTGCTAACTTTGGGCTTAATTTACTCCTCTTTTCTAATTCCTTGAGGGGTAAAGTTAGGTTGACTATTTGTGATCTTTCTAATTTCTTAATAGTTGCATTTATTACTATAAGCTTCCCTCTCAGAACTGTTTTTGCAGCACCCCATAGGTTTTGGTATGTTGCGTTTCTATTTTCATTTTTTTGAAATATTCTTTGATTTTCCTGTTGGTTTTTTCTTTGACCCATTGGTTGTTCAGGAGTGTGTTGTTTAGTTTGCACACACTTGCAGATTTTCCAGCTTTCCTCGTTTTATTTCTAGTTTCATACTATTGTGAACAGAAAAGATACTTGGTATGATTTCAATTGTCTTATTTTGCTAAGACTTGTTTTTTGCTCTATCATATGATGTCTCCTTGAAAATGTTCCATGTGCACTTAAGAAGAATGTGTATTCTGCTGCTGTTGGATGGAATGTTCTATAGATGCCTGTTGGGTCCACTGGGTCAAATGTTTGGTTCAAGCCCATCATTTCCTTGTTGATTTTGTCTGGATGATTTACGTTATCACTGACAGTGGAGTACTGAAGTCCCCTATTATTATTGTATTGTTGTCTATTTCTCCCTTCATAGCTATTAATATTTGCTTAATGTATTTAGGTACACAGATGTTATGTGCATATATGTTTACAACTGTTATATCTTCTTGATGAATTGATCCCTGTATCATTATATAATGACCCCTTTGTTTCTTATTACATTTTTGGCTTAGAGTCTATTTCGTGTGATATAAATATAGCTATTTCCACTTTCTTTTAGTTTCCACTTGCATGGAATATGTTTTTCCATCTCTTCACTTTGAGTCTACATGTGCCTTTAAGGCCCAAGTGGGTCTCTTATAGGCAGTATATAGTTGGGTCTTGTTATTTATTTATTTTTTTGCGGTATGCGGGCCTCTCACTGTTGTGGACTCTCCTGCTGCGGAGCACAGGCTCCGGACGCACAGGCTCAGCGGCCATGGCTCACGGGCCTAGCCGCTCTGCAGCATATGGGATCTTCCCGGAGCAGGGCACGAACCCGTGTCCCCTGCATTGACAGGCAGACTCTCAACCACTGCGCCACCAGGGAAGCCCCGGGTCTTGTTATTTTTATCCATCTAGCCACTCTGTGCCTTTTGATTGATGAATTCAATCCATTTACGTTTTATTTATTTATTTATTTATTTATTTTTGGCTGTGCTGGGTCTTCATTGCTGCACGTGGGCTTTCTCTAGTTGTGGCTAGTGGGGGCTACTCTTCACTGTGGTGCACGGGCTTCTCATTGTGGTGGCTTCTCTCGTGAAGCAAGGCTCTAGGCACGCGGGCTCAGTAGTTGTGGCACAGGGGCTTAGTTGCTCCATAGCATGTGGGATCTTCCCGGACCAGGGCTCAAACCCGTGTCCCCTGAACTGGCAGGCAGATTCTTAACCACTGCACCACCAGGGAAGTCCCCAATCCATTTACATTTAGAGTAATTATATGTAAGGACTTACTAATGTCATCTTGTGCTTTCCAGTGGTTTTGTATTTCCATTGTTTCTCTTTCCCTCTGTTTTCTGCCTACCTTCGTAAACTGGTAATTTTTTGTGGTGGTATACTCTGGTTCCCCTTTCTCTGTCTTTTGTGGATCTGCTCTAGGTTTTTGCTTTGTGGTTACTATGGTGCTTACATGAAACATAGACAGAACAGTGTTCAATTGCCTATAAAAGCTCCACCCTTTTACTCCTCCCTTTTATATTATACATGTAACAATTTACCTCTTTTTATGTTTTTATATAATTCACTAGCAATTTATAGTAGCTATAGTTATTTTTACTACTCTTTTCCTTTAACCTTTAAATTATAGTTGAGTGGTTAGCACACCATCCTAACAGTTAGTTTTCTAAATCTGACTCTATATATTTTACCTTTATCAGTGTGTTGTGTACTTTCATATGTGTTCATGTCACTGATTAGTGTCTTTTCATTTTGGCTTGAAAAACTCCTTTCAGCATTTCTTGCAAGGCAGGTCTAGTGGTGGTGAATTCCCTCAGCTTTTGTTTGCCTAGGAAAGCCTTTACTTCTCCTTCATACCCAATAGATAACTTTGCTGGTAAAGTATTCTTGGCTGGAAATTTTGATATTTCAACACTTTGAATATGTTATTCCACTCTCACCACCTGTAGAGTTTCTGCTAGGAAATCTGCTGATAGCCTAATAGGGGTTCCTTTGTAGGTTACATTCTTGTTTTCCCTGGCTGCTTTTAAGATTCTTTATCATTGATTTTTGACAGTTTCATTATAATATGTCTTGGAGAAGGTCTTTTTGCATTGAGATTATAGGGTGATCTATTAGCTTCATGGACATGTGTGTCCAAGACTTTCCCCAGGTTTGGAAAGTTCTCAGCTATTATTTCTTAAACTCTTTGTCCCCTTCTCCTTCTAGAAGCCCAATTATTCTGATATTTGTGTTTTCTTGTTTCAATCTCATAACTCACATAAGCTTGCTTCGCTCTTTTAAAATTTCTGTTCTTTCATCTCTTCTGTGTTATTTCAAAATTCCTATCTCCCGAAGTCACTTATTCTTTCTTCCATATGGTCTCCCCTGCTATAGCTGCTCTCTATTGCATTCTTCATCTCATCCACTGACTTCCTCAGCTCTACGATTTGTTTTGTTTTTTAAAATTTCAATCTCTTTGAAAAGAAGTCATTATGTTAACATATTTTATTCCTGATTTTACTGAGTTGCCTGAGTCTTCTTGTAAAATTCATTGAGTTTCTTTATAACTGCTATTCTGAATTCTTTGTCAGTCAGATCATAATATTCTGTGCCTTTGAGCACGGTTGCTAGAGAACTGTCATTTTCTTTTTGTGATGCCATATTTCCTTGATTTTTCATATTCCTGGTACATGCTGGTGCTTTTGAATCTGAAGTAGCGGATACGTCCTAAACTCTGTGCTCATTACTGTCAGCAGATGGGGTATTATGTTCTATGGTTTTGATATTATCTCAGTTTTTCCTATGTGTTTGTGCTCCACTCTTCTTGCTCTGCCTTGTGGCCAAATTTTTAAGCGTTTGTGTCTTCTCTGATTCTTACAATTCACCAGGTTGGCTGCACACCTTTTTTCCCCAGAAGGTGGAAACCAAGTTTGTGGTTTCTTCCCTGCCCATCAACAGGACCTGTTTTGAGTGGGCTCCTGGTCTAGCAGAGCTCGCTCTCATGGACACACTGCGGAGCAAGCACAGGGAGCCAGCAGCAGAGTTGCAGGGAGGTGTGGGCTTAACACTTGGTGCATTGGGAGTGCCCACACACCTGGTAGGGAGATCCCCAGGGTGGTACCCCCAGGGGTCCTTGAGTGAACTTCCTACTGAGCACATGTCTTTGACACCATTTGAAATTCTTACCTGTCTCTTTCCCAATATCCTTCCTTCCCACAGTCGTGGAGCTCCCACCTTAGTACTCCAGATGCTGGCAGAGAGAAACAGGTTTTTCCAGCTGTGTTCCACCCGGCGAGGGTAGCTGGGTGCCTCTGCCAGAAAAATCAGCCCCTCGAAGTGTTTCCTTGGGGGGAGGGTTGACGCTGGGAAAGTCTCTTACCACCTCGGCTGCAAGCAAACTCATATTTTTCTTTTTCTCCAACGGTGTGCCAGAGTCTCCCTTCAGGAAGGCTGGACTTCTGCAAGTTCTGTGCGTGAGTACCTGCCCAGGGCAGCACTCACCTGATTTTTGCCCTACAGCAGTGAGAGGGGTCTAGGCAGTTTTGCTGGCTCCACTGGTTCCTTGCCTATACGGAGGTGTGTCTGTCTGTCTCTTACCAGTTGCAGTGGTGGGTGAGTCTTCTCTTGGGTCTCCCAAAAGACCCACCAAAGCACCTTTGTTCATGTTTAGATGTCTAAACCATCGGTTAAAAAGGGAGATTAAAGAAGGAATGTCTTATGCAACCATGTCACCCCCTTCACGCCTGAATTTTTATGATCTAATTCAGTGCCTCTCAAACGCTGCCTACAAAGTACTCCTGTAGGCATTGGAGAGTGAATGCAAAACCCAGAGGCATCCAGGCTAGGAGGCGGTGGGGCACTATGAACATAAAATTCCTTCAGAAGAGTCTTACGTTTGTCTTAAACTATTCAAATATTGTATTCTACCATACTTACATATTTGTATTTGAATATTTTCCTACCTCACCCAAATCAAATCAAATTCTCTAGAGAAACGAGCTAATTTAATTCTATGGCTTTGCATACTCCAATTTTTTTTTTTTTTTTTTTGGCCTACTCCAGTTTGAACCTTTTGTCCTCTCAATCCGTCCTGCATACCCCAATTGTTCAGGTCATTCTAAAATATTTGCTCTGCTATGCCATTCTTCTACTCAAATCTCCCGTATCTAGCCACTAGCCATTGGATAAGGTACTGCCTAGAATGGCATCTCCCTGGACAAGTCATGTACGGTCTTCTATATTGTGGCCCAAATCTCTCTTCTTTAAAATCTAACTCTCCTCTATTCCTCAGCATAAACCCTCTATTCCAGCCTGTCTGACCTACACAACATTCCCCAAAAACATGCACTGTGTAGCTGCAGGGATCATTCAATATCCCATACTGGGAACGGTGGAGTTACAGGGATACCAAAAAGAATGAGACATGGTATGGACTCTCCTGCCCTTTCTCTCCACCTATTTATGTTCAACCCAACCTACCCTTCCAGGCCTAAGAGAACTTTCGCCACTTTCCATGAAGCCCTCCCGATAACTCAAGCCCACTGTTCATCTACCCTGCTCTACCTTATTTCAGGCCTTCTGCAGAAAACAGTGCACACCCCCATCTCTGTTTCCTTACTGACCACTTACGCCTTAACTCTGTGCAACCAGGTTTTACTTTTCACACTCTCTCCAAGTGCTCCAAGGTCATGTGACTGCCCTTGGGGCAAATCCAATGGCCTTTTCCCAATGCTCATCCTCACTTCAGTGTCTGACACTACAGACCACTTCTTGACATCTCTCTTCCCTTGTACCTCAAAACACTCCATTCTCAAGGTTCTCTTATTTTTCTGACAATTCCTTCTTTCTCCCCTCTTGCCTCTGCTCCTAAATGGAGGTGTTTTCCATGCTCTATTCTCTGCCCTCCCATTCCTCACTCAGATGGGAACTTCTCAGCCGGCATCTCTAACTCCGACCTCCTCCTGAATTCTCTCCTTTTCCAGCTGCCCAATCAATATCTAGATCTAGGTTCATTATTTCACACATATTAAGCCCTGTAATATGTAATCTGTTTTAGTTGAAAGAGGATTCACTCTAAGTCCTTACATCCCCTTCTACCCTGGAGAAGTGAGCAGAAGAATTAGGAAAAAAACAATCTCTAAGAAATGTGAAGAGCCCTCCTCCACTGGACAAGATCCTTTATTTCCTATGGAACTTGAGAGGCTAATCACAATAATCACTTTACTCCTCTTGCCACTTTGTGATCTCCACACATAACAGGAGGTGCCCTGGCCCCTCCCTATGCCAAGGGGGAATAGTGTTCAGCTTCCAAGTTTCCCTGCCCCGCACCGCTCTACTTCTGCCTCCAGGGAGTGTTACTTCATAATACAACCTCCTTCCCTTCAGCAGCCAGGTCTTGTTAGCACTTCAGTGGTATGTTTCAGTTCTCTCCCACAGGACTCTGACACTTTCAGGAGATATTCCCTCAAGAAGATGGAGGCAATTGGGTAAACAATGAAATGATCTTCAAGCCAACACTTTAACATGCTTGCAGGGATTGACATTTATCAAAGTACTTGCACACTCATTCATTATCCTCATTATAGTCCCATGCGGTGGGTGGAATAAGTATTATTCACAAATTACAAATGAGAAAACAGACACAGGGAGGGGAAGGGATTGCCTCAAAGTCGCATATCAACCAGCTGACTGATGACAGAATGCGGCTCCAACTGGCTCATCCCGCTCCTCATCTAGTGCTTTTTAACGCACCTAATACTTGTCCTAAGCGTCCTCTCCCCTCTTCTCCCATCCCTACCCCTTCTCTCTGCTTTGCTTCTTACCTTTCATTTTCCCAGCCAGCTCATATATTTTTCTTGGCTCAGCAGATCTTTTTTCCAGAGCTGTGAATAAACCACCTCTGCCCCAGCGGCCAGAGTCATCTGATAGAAGAAAGAGAAAATTTTCTTCTATAGGAGGCAAAATCCAGTCCACCATTTAAAAAAACAAAGGTACACCAAAGAGACCTGTAGAAGAATGATTTTACAAAGAGCAGAAGAAACTAATCTCCTGCACATATTATACACTGGACTTCTCAAATATGTTTAGGTTTTCTGGAATATACTTGGCCATCATAACAGAAAAGCATCAAAAAAATTAGTGTTCTGAAAGAGCAGAATCTCTGCGGTACTTCTGTAATTCCTGGGAGATGGCTGAGGAAAGATGCAGAGCAGATGTAATACAACAGCACACAACTCCCATTTTACAGGTAAGAAAATGGAAAGGTTAAATGACTTATTCAAGCTGGTACTAACACAGCTAGTTAGTACCTGGTATTTACAGTCATTCATTCATTCAATCATACTATAAATATTTGTTAGTATTACATATCAAGAACTGTTTTAGGCACTAGGGTTACAACAGTGGACAAAAAGAAATCCCTACTCCCATGAAGCTATTTTCTAGTTCAATGAAACAAATAAGCAAATACATAGGCAATACGTCAGGTGGTGATGTATCATCAAGTAAAATAAGGTAAGGAAGTGGCTAGAGAAGAATAGAGGGGTGAGGATGGGGTCTGGGCAATCAAGAGAGACCTCTCTGAGATGCAGACATTTGAACAATGCTTGATGTGGCGAAGTGGGGAAAGAGGGCTCCAGACAAAGGAAGTAAAAAGTACAAAGGTCATGAGGGAAGAACATGCTTGGAGTTTGGAAAGGATTCGTTTGTCTTACAGATGTTACCTCCTTGTACTCTCTTAAAAACCTTGTGCAGAGAACACGGCAGATCTTATACCATTATACAGATAAGGAAGTTGGGGCCCAGAGAGGCTGGGCTGCTCAACCGGGTAAACAAGAGGGACAAGAGTCAAATCCCAGTCTCCTGGTTCTAAAATTCACTCTTTTTGACCACCCAAGACTACACTGGGCCCATTAATAACCCCTAAATCAGGGTTCTGCCTCATCTTCCCCAGACCGTGGTACCATAAAGACTCAGGCCCCACCATTTCTCCTACCTACGCAGTGCACGATGACAGCATCCTCCGCCCCAGCCTGTGGGTGGGTGACATCACCGCTTACATACTTGATGGAGGTCGAGTCCGGGTCCTCATAATCCAGTTGGGCAGAGCGTTCATCTTCCCAGTCCTCCAGGTCCTCTGATTCGCTCTCGTCGGAAGGCAGGCAGAAGGACTGGTAATCGTTGGACTCCCACCAGGCCATCCTTCAACAGGCCAGAGAGGAAAGGAAATTAACTGGGCTTATCACAGTTTCTCTTGGAGCACATCTTGTACTGCTATTCACAAACAGTAAGTGCCAAGTGGAGATGCAATTAGAAACTCACCCTGTTTTCTGCCTATTTGTAAATAAACAAGAAGCCTTACTGATTAGCCTAACTGCCTCCTGACTACACTTCAAAAATGAGCAGCCACCGGATGTCACTGTTTTTAAGAACATGTGACTAAAAGGGAATGTTCAAGTAAACTACTCTCCTTAGGCAGCTGAAATAAAACCCTAAAATTTTCTAGCTTCAACTGAATGCATCTTCTCTGCCTTAGGCACTCAGGACTGTTCTCTTAAGTAGACTAACTGTTAAGGTTAAAGTTTAATCTTTAAAAATGTATTCTAGTACCAGCAGGAACTACCAGCTTTACAGACATTTTCTGCAATTGTAAAGTGATGTTCAACTGTGGACTCACTATGCAACAGTGATTCCTTCACCAACTGGGACCCTCAGCTTTATTAATAATACAATCGAGTAACAGATACATACTTTTTCTTATGTTCTGCTTCTTCCTTTCTCCTCTTCTCCTCCTCTAATAGTTTCTTTCTCTTGGCTGCTGCTTCTTGTCTTTTCTTCCTCCTGTCCTCCAGCTCTTCTGGGCTCAGAATCCGCTTCCTTTTGGTAGACCCCTCCACAAGGCCTGGGATGAGAACCTGTAGGAAGAACAAGCGCCATAACCAGGAAAGTTGGGGGCTACCTGTTCCTTCACGAGTTTCTTTCATCCCTAAAACACACTCTGAACAGAAGCAACGTGCTTAATATTTCACAAGACAGTGCATCTCCACGTCACCTTGGGTGGTGGGAAGTGGTAGCAAGACACTTCAATTAAGACATCTTGTAGGCATGGTAACCAGGATACTGTGCTCTAAACTCAGCCAAAGCACTGCCATGGTTAGTACAGCAATACATCATTTTGATTAACTTCATTAGGAATAAGGTACTTCAGAAAATAACTTTTTAAAAAAATGGAAGGCATACCCTGCAGGATGCTATTTTAGGTTTAACCATGTTTAATGGAAATCTTCCTCAATGTATTATATCATTCTGCCTTAAACAGAATATGTCAACATCATGATTATCTTAATGACCACTAGCATTTAATGAGCCCAGATTAAGTGCCAAATACTGTGGACATTACATACAACACTTAAGACTGCCTCCTCTCTTAATGACACAGGGTCATGATTGTCAGCAGCAGGGTATGGTATTTTGGTGTAACACAGTGATCCCTTCAGGGGTGGCTTAGACAGACAAGGCTGCTATCACCTGCATTAAACGGTAAAATATACGCTCCTTGTTATCATTTTTATGCCAACTTCTTACATAGTTTTTATACTAGGGTACAGTCAATGATACTTGTATTTCAACAAACACTTACACACTTATTTCTTAACCAATCTCTCCCAGCATCATTTTTTGTTCTCTTAGGATGAACGTTTGAAAGAATTTATCCTTACACAAATTAATAGTTCTTACACTGCCTTTCTTTCGGAGTAACCGGCCCTCTGGACTAGTCTTCTCCAAAAGGGTTTTCTGAAGATTCACCAGTTGCTCAAATGATTTTCTGTCTTCTTTACTAGGCTCCTTAGAATAATCTTTACCTTCAAATAAGTACATGTGGTTTTCTAAAAACATAAAACACAAAAAGAAAAATGTTAGGTGCTAAAGAAAAATACATTGATTCTAGTCAAAGCATAACCAGGGCGAACAAAAGAGCAGCCTGTATTCTAAATGGGCTAAGACTAGCTTGTGATGAAGGTACTGGATTTCTGGTCTCACTAATGCTGATGGGTTTGGGATCCACATGGGGATCTCGTGTATTTACTTTTCAAAGGAGACAGCATGGCTTTTGGTCCATCTCTAGATGGTCTGTGAGTCTCTGCTGGATGCCTCCACCCTGCTGAGTTCCGGAACACTCATCACTTGTTCATTCCACACAACTCCCCAGCATAAATCTCACTGACATTAAGATTATCTAATAAAGGTAACCAAGAGCATATTTTTAAATTCCAAACACGCCTTTAACACTCAACTTTTTGCCCCCTTTGCTGTAATATTAAAAGGAACAAGTAGAAAATCTAGGAGGGAATAAAGAAGCACAAAAACAATCCCTTAGATTTACAATATTCTTTGTAGATCTCATGAAGCATCTTCATGAGCCTCACCACAGTTCTGATATAACTAACCCCACTTAAGAAAGGGAAAACTGAGGCTCAGACAGTGATCAGGAGACTCCCCAGTTCTCATTGCTAATAAGTGAAGAAGGCAGGATTTCCTGACTCTAAGGCCAATGTGCTCTTTTCAGTACATTACTGTTCTCTATAGAAGGATGGAAAGGTAACAGGCCAGCAAATAACAATTACAGTAACAACAATAATGGTGACAGTGTAAACTTGAACAGCATTTTATGCTATGTGTTTTGCAACTGTGTAAAAGAGTAAAGCAGGGACTAATAGCACTGTTTTACAGATGAGGACAGAAAGGCTCAAAGAGGTTGGGTGATGTGCCAAGATCATGAATCACATGATAAAGAGAAGTCATAACAAGCCAAGACTAGCAACCAGAGAGAGGTGAGACAATGATTCTAAAGTGAAACATATTTAATAGCACATGTTACCAAAAATGTATCTTCACAGCATTATAAAATCAGCTGTAGGTATGCTTTTCCCAGAGAGTTCGAAAGCAAAACATTTTCATTCTCAAGAGATCAACTGCTTCACACTTGTACCCAAATCCAACCAGCTGTAATTCTAATTGGCATTTGCTAATTAAATCAGCAGGGGGGCTTTCAATGAGGTGCTCTAGCAACAAGTGGAAAAAAAAATAAAGAGTCGAGAAGTGTAAAATATCAACAAATGTATCTTCATGCAATTCTCAACTTACGAACGTGATTTAAAAAAAAACAGCCCGGCATTCAAGATAAAGCCACCCTGTTTTCTATTTAATATTGATAGGGGATGCTATAATTACTAGTCTTTCATATTTATTTGTATTCTTTTAACCATGCTATCTGTCTTCAGTCTGCAGCCCAGAGAAGTTTAGAGACCACAGGCTTAGACACTTATCTATAGCCTGCCAATGGAATCACCTACCACAGAGTGAACTCTATACTCATTGATCAAAGACAAAATTCAAAATTTTAATACAACTGGGAAATCTTTTCTGGCAGCTGGACTGCCTGAAAAAAAAAAATTCTCAGTCCAACTGCCAAAAAAATTATAATTATCTTTCTGGAAAACAGTTAAATTTTATTTTGTTCTATTAAACGTTAGGAAAATAGGCTGAAATTAATGTAGATGAGTGCAGAAATGGGTGCAAGCTTCAGTACTTAATGTAATCAAAATGCAACTTAAAAACAGGACCACATACATCTATTTCTTCTCCCACCTAAAATAACTACATGGCAGTAAAGGGATTTTAAAAAGATATATGAGACGACAGTGGATGAAAAGGTCAATAACTCTTTAGAAAATAGAAGTGGCTGGAGGGATGATAACAGAGTGAAAAGAACAATGGAAGCAAAACACAGGTGCCTAGTCAGGAGATGATTATAAGAACACAGACCCTTTCAATCCCGCAAAAGCTTAGAACTTACCATGGACAAGGAACTGAGGGGTGGGGGAACTGAGAGAAAATCTGCACACCAAATACAGGAGTGCCCTGAACGCCTTTACTCACGTTGTCTCCTCAATCTGAGCAAACAGGTTATTCCGACCCTTACCCACCTCATCCAAGAAGGATATTAAAGGATTCGTCTCTGGAGAAACGGAGTTGCCCAGAGAAAAGACTTCCAATACAGACATTTGGGAAGGTCCCCTTCAGTGTGAAAGACAGCTCACCTACCAGTGATGCTGGAATAAGCCCCAGGAGCCCAGATACCTGCTCAGGCCGGAGCTGCCCATCAGCTTTGGCATTTCGCCAGCACACGTGACCAGCCAGCCAGAGCACACCAGGTATTTCAGGAAAACTACCAACAAGGACAAGACAAATTTTTAAAAAAGAAGGAGAAGCAATTGGAGAAAAGAGAGGCAACACAGCGAGTAGAGGAATACTTTGTTAAAAGATACAATAAATATTCTCCCTGGAATACTTTTTAAAAGCTATAATAAATGTCTTCAGAGAGGATGTTATATCCCTGGAATGAGAACAAGATACATTTAAAACAACAAGCAGAGAATAAGAAAGAGTTCTTGAAGAATAAAAATGGGATGCTAATATTAAAAAATTTAAAAGCTAAACTACGAGGAAAGTCAACGAGCACTGTCTTGTAGAATCATGCCAGCTGCTGACGTTCCAATCTCCCCAAACATCCTATAAAAACCATACAGAACAACAATGATACCAAAACCACCCTGAACCCACGCCTACTACAAAACTAGGAGGCAGAGAGTACTACAAACTTCAATTTGCAGGTAGGTAGAGAAATGAACATCTCAAACCAGCTGAGTTGGCTCCCAAGCCCACGCTGGAGTAGAGTCAGGCAGACACCGCACAGAAAAGAGGCAGCGGGGTTCTAGCAACGTCAGACACAGATCAAATTTATCCCACACGAGAAGGACACACCCCAAATGGGAAAATAATGAAGAAAGGTCTGAGACTGGCAGATCAGAGCAGCGGCTACTAAGGAATTGAAAGGAAGGAACTAGAAAGTAGTTGCAGCTTACAATTTGGGAAGGCACTGCTTCTGGGGGAAAGAGACAACTTAGAAGGGGAAGATGTGCTTTGACAGTTTGGTGGCAAAGGGAAAGAAGGAAGCAAGTGATGGAAATTCAGGGTCGTACAGAAACAAAAGACAATCACAAAACCGGAAGTCATGCCAGCCCACTCTCCACCCAATAAGAGGAAGCAGCGTCGGGTAAAGAAACTGCCCTTCTCTGTATGAATGGAATAAGGTACTCTTGAATTAAGAAGCCTAGTAAGACTATCAGACCTCTCACCCCAGTCTGCACTGAATATCTGTTGCCACTGGTATGGGAAAATAAAGTCATTTCAAAATAACCCTAAGACAACAGGGAACAACCTTACAAAGCTACTATGTGAAAAAAAAAATTTCAAATAAGAAATTAAAATACTATAGAAATAGAAATGGACAGAAGACAAATGTTGACCCAAATCAGAAAGCAAAAGACAAGATCATCTCATGATCATATATATTGCTTCACTAAAAAAATTAAAATTAACGGTACCTCACTTCACAGAGCGGTGAAATGAAAACACAGGTATAAGGCACATAAGTTCACACTTAATGCTCAACTGGTGTTAACTATAATTTAAAAAATAACTCATTCTACTATTCAGAAAAGGGATCACTATGTGCAGTATCATACTAAGGACAGAAGGATTTACTAATAAACAAAGGAGAAGATGCTTGCAATCAAGGGAGGAAAAAACACAAATTAAAATCCTTGAGATTGATACTACCATAAGCATTAGCATCATCAATTTGGTTCAAAGTTCAGATACAAGGGAACAGCCAGACAATTTCCAATCAGCCTAGGAAGAGTTCTTGAACCATGTTAAGTCTTAAACAGTGTGCCTAGGATGAGACTTGGGCTGGACAGGAAAAGGACGTCCTAGGAGCAGTATCCAGGACTTTCCCTGGGGACCCATCTCACTCATGTTCTAGCCTGGGGTGGCCGCACCACTGGCTCTGCTCTCACCCCCCCACTTACTTCCTTCCTCTTGTTCTCTGCTTCTTTCTTCTGCTGTCGGCAGGGCACCAGAGATCCACTGGCCATCTTTTGTTTCTCCCAGGATAGACTCCAGGTCTATTTCATCCATGGTGCTCCCCTCAGAGGACAGCAGTTTATCCAAACCGAATTTGAGTATCTCACTCAACTTGAATGAAGAAAACAAAAAGTCCAGTTGGCCCTCATGAAAACAAACATTGGATATCAGTGATTTGCAAAGTGGCTTAACGACACCAGGCACACTCCTCCTCTGATGCTCAGCCTTCTTTCTCTCCCCATGACAATGGGGCTGTTTTGTAGTTGGATGATGGGTAAGCAGAGAGTGATAAATGATAGTCAGAGATGCTGACTTTAACAATTCTCAATAAACAAAAAAATCTGAGCCTCCAATTTTTCTTTTTTTGAATAACAGCCATTTCCTGCATTATCTTAGCACTTCTCATGGAGTCTTTTTCACAGGCAATCCCAGCAGCCACATGAGAAGTCACAGACCCCGTTAGCTACTCTCCCATCCCTTCCACTGCCAAACTTCTTGGAACGAGAGGGCGACATGGGGTACTTCTTAAGTGACTTCTTTCCTTTGGCAATTTTGTTCCTGCCGCAGTGCTCTATGGAAAACGCCTTCACAAAGACCAGTAACAACTCCCAACCACTAGACCTGAAAGCCCTTTCTCAATTCTAATGCTGCTGGACATTCCTCTAGCATTGCACTACCCTGCTTCTCTTTCCTTCTCTCTAATGTACCCTCAGCCTATCCCTAGGGCTGCAGGAACCACCTAAAACGTTCAGATCATCTTTCCTGGCTTTAGCTTCCTACTTCCAACTCTGTACTTCCCTAAGTGATCACTCTGAGACCCCGAACCAAGCCGCATTCACATCTTGGCTCATTTGCATCTTGCCTCTTTAGACTGGGTCAGTTATCTCCAGATGGTGTATTTTGTGAGTAACTTGGAAATCTTAATGTATTCTGTATCAGCTTGAAAAAAATTTAGGCAGCTCACCTAAGCATCAAACAAACCTGGATACACTGATCTTTAACCTGGACATATATAACAAGGCGACTGGCACCAAAAACAGAAGAAAGCCAACTATTTATGAAAACGACTGGTCCGTCCTGGGACACTCCCTTCAGTCTACCTTACATTTATGCTTTCACTTGTGAGGTGTCTCAGTCACCAAGGGACTACCTGTGTTTTTAGAGGAGCAATATATTACAGTAATTAACGGCATGTGCTTGGAAGTTAGAGAGTACTTGGATTGGCGTCCTAATAAATGAGTGTCCTAGGGCAAATTATTCAAAATAGGAATAAAGAGAGTGCCTACCGCATTCTCGTTATTCATATTCACGGAAACAATCGGAGAGAAGCACTTCATATGATACTTAGCACACAGTAAGCGTTCAATAAATGTTCACTACATCTGCATCTGCCTCTCTCTGTTTCTATTACGTTCCTCCTGCAGGATAACAAACCTTCCTTCCTTGAGGACTTCAGGATCCTATACTTTTTAAATTTACTAAACAACAGTTACATCTTTTACTATTGGATTCTTTTTATTTTACAAACAAACTCTGCTTTCTTCTGAGACAAGGGCATTGGGTTGTTACCTTTGCTTTTGGCAACCAAAGAGATAACTTGCAGAGTCTTGGCAGGGAAGAGAGAAATCAGACATTAGAGCCAGAACGTAACCTTCTGATAACCACCTTCCAAGCTGGGCAAGATTCCGACAGAGCCCCTCTCAAATAGCCAGGGGTCTATGTTCCCACTAGTATTTGGCCCACAGCACAGAGGCATGTCTACTCAATCACATGGACATGCCCAGCAGCCCGCATCACAAGGACACCCCGACTGAATCCCAAGCCCCTCCTGCACTGGGAGAGAGTTCCAACTTCTCACTGACAACCCCTCCTCCTCCCACACCCAGAATGTGGGCACTCCAAGGCTCCGCCATCTATTCCCACCACCAGACCCATGCTGAACTTGTCACTCTCAAGGTTCTATGGGAGAACTCGTGCATGAAGAACTATATTTAAGAGTCTCTGCAGTCTGTCCCTACCTCTCTCTCAAGCTTTCATCTTACATTTGTAACTGCCTTTTGGATAATGTGAAAAAAATACGTACAGTCGGCCCTGCCACCAGCATGGATAAGCGTGCACACATCAATTGGGAACCAAAGGAAGAACAGAGAAAGAAAAAAAACACACTTTGCACCTTGAGATAAACAAAAATCAAACAAGTAAATGCATAAAACCCAGGGATACTTTCTAGTTCTAGACCTAAAATAAAAGAAACCTTGAGCCTTTCCTGTAAGTTACCAACTCACTAACAAAACCAATGTGAGCCCTGTCTTTTGCAAAGCTGATGTAAAGATATGCACTGGTCTTTGTGGATATGATAGCCATGTGAGAAAATGTTTTCTTTAACCAGACTAACTGTAAACTGGGTAATTCTGCTTATAATAGTGTTTAACTTTTTTTTTCCTCTAAATACTTGTTGTCTTGATATTTTCTGTTTGATAAACTAGTTCCTTTAAAGCCTACTCTCTTACAAACTTTTGCAAATGAAATTTTTGTCTCTGAGTTTTCCTCTAATAATAGTTTTGTTTATATTTTATTTTTTACTGCAAACTCTGTTGATTAAAGCGTAGATTACCTTCCCTTCCTAAAACTCTGCCTACCTTCTATCTTCCTAATTTCTATCCTCATCATCCAGGCTTAAGACCTTACAGACATCTTTGAATTTTCCATCTCCCTAGCTTCCCACCTCTAAGCAGCCGACTCCTGTCATTTCTTCTTTTGTAACGTTGCTCACTCCAGACCCTCCCACTGCTACGGCCCGTCAAAGGTCTATTACTCACTTCACACCTGGATCTTTCCAGTCTCCTAGGAGTTGGTCTCTCCGCTTCCAGCCCCTCATCCCTGGGTCAAAATGGGAGAACCTGGGATATATCGTAATATGGGTTCCAGTTTTAACCCAAGGGCTGCTACAGAATATCGCTAAGCCCTCTTCCAGAAGACAGCTTTTTCTAAAGTCTTCCAAGCCAGCACTTGCTTCCTATCCTGCGTCCCCTTCTTTAAGCAATTAACTCTAGTTCTTTCGTCTATTTTTGCTATGGCATAATTTTGAATTCCTGATCTTGTCCACCTTCCTCTGAATATGAAGAAGGTGATGTAGAGTGCTAATCAAAGGGTCTGGGGTTAAGATGGAGGTATGAGATTAATCATTATTTATTATGCTGAGCTGTTCATCTAATTCTCAAGGCCCCGAGGTAACTTGTGGTATCCTCACTTTTAGAAAAACAAAGGTTAAGAGATCTGCTCAAAGCCACTCAGCCAATAAGTGGCAAGGCTTGGATTTGAATCCAAGCAGAGGGATCCAAAGCCCATCCTCGTTCTGTATTTTTCCGCCTTTATATATCAGATTCATTTTAGCTCCCACAGCAGCTTGCACGCAGTAGATACGATGGCCGGTAGGAATTTGGCCAGAGAACAAATGTGTGGTTGGGGAGAGTAGGTGGTTAATTCATTTACTTTCTCATCCACAGGAGCACCGACTAAAACCAGGACACATTCTAAAGTGAAGAATATGTTTTACCTGGAGGTCAGCATGCGCAGCAGGTTTCTGGGCTCCCAGAGTAAAATGGCCCCCTTCTATGATGGTGTTGGTGAGCTGCAGCTTGGAGGCTGCTTTCCTACAGACTATTTCTTCCACAGTGTCTCGGCCAATCAGCCGAATGACTTTAACGGACCTGTACAGAAGTCAAAGGAAAGCAATGCGCTAACATAGAAGGGTCTGCAAAGAAGGGCACAAGCATGCACAGTCAATACACCTAAAAGAAAACAAACCCAAAATGCCATGTTCAGGGTACAACTAAAGGGAAGTGGTTGTATCTGAACCCGAGCATTTGTTAGACAGATCCGGCCTCTAATTCTCACTGAACCTTTCCAAAAAAGTCAAGGGAGGGATGATGAGATGGCCATAACTGGGGTTCCTTATCTGTGGTGGAGGAAAACTTTTGGGAGATCTAAATCATCCTCAGGCCAAAGGGTAAGACTTATCTTTTTAGCTTAGCTCCATAAAGCCATAACTTCATTTTTTAACTGAATTAGACCTTAACTCAGGAAGGATGAGATAAATAACTTCTAAAGCTTCCTTCTAGTCCTTTCACAATTTGACTTTGCTCTTTTTTTTTTTTTTTTTTTTTTTTGCGGTACGCGGGCCTCTCACTGTTGTGGCCTCTCCCGTTGCGGAGCACAGGCTCCGGACGCGCAGGCTCAGCGGCCACGGCTCACGGGCCCAGCCGCTCCGCGGCATGTGGGATCTTCCCGAACCGGGGCACGAACCCATGTCCCCTGCATCGGCAGGCGGACTCTCAACCACTGCGCCACCAGGGAAGCCCGACTTTGCTCTTTTTAACAGAGCAAGTATGGAATGATAACATGCCCATCCCAGTACTACTCGTGAGTGAGCAACAGAGCTGGGCTAAAACGTAGCGGTCTCTCGCCCTCCAGTCTAGGCCTGTCACCGGCCCACACTCTTCACCTTCCTCCCCAACCCAGAACTGCTCAGGAGCCAAGGAAGTGGAACCGTGCTATGCTTAAATCTCTCACTTGTTCTGGCCAATTCGGTGAGCCCTGGCAGCTGCTTGCAAGTCATTCTGCGGATTGAAATCACTGTCAACAAAAATAACGGTATCTGCTGCCGTTAAGTTCATGCCAACTCCACCTGAAAACAATGCAAAAAAGAATGTTATCAGCAGCACGTGGGCTAGGGACCAGACAATAAAGACGCAAGGCTACAGTGGCCAGATTGATAAATTGAGAGCAGCCAAAACAATTGGCTTCATCCTTCAAACTGACACCCCCATCCCCAACTCCAGACAGAGCCTTGTAGTGGTTAAAAGTCCTACCTGGGCTCCTATCACCTGACTTGGGAAAGTTTAACGACTGAAAGTAACAGAATGAGGGCAGCAGGGGTAAGGAGCAAAAGTGGGTACTTAAGTTCATGCCCTGAAGCCATCTTAAATCTCTTCTGTTTAAAAATCTTCATTGCAATTTGTTTAGAATCGTCTATAGAAAAGGCCACATGCTCTTTCAGAACCAGTTTTAAGTATGAGTGAGGTCTGCTGTGGGCAACATTAAGAGAAGAGCTCTTAACATCCATTGCAAGGTACAACTAAGCAGTAAGACCCCTGATACAAGTTAATGAGAAGAGGGGATGTCATTTATTACACTCCCGAGAGGAGCGGGGAAGCTACCTCCCTCTGACTGGAGAAAACTTCAGTTAAGTCTCTTCTGTATGTGTTTCCACATTAATCAAAGACAAGGTAACAAAACCAACCAAAGGACAAGAACACTCCCTGGGACAACTTTCCGGTCTTTCTTCAGCGCTGTAAGAAAAGGGCTGGGGAGGCTCCTTGGACTACAGGAATTAATTAAGAGAACCATGAAGGCAAATTACAGCCTTCTCTTTGATTAATGTGGAAACAAGTACAAAACTGACTCCCTCTTTGCAGGGTCGTTACAGCTCGTTGCTGAAACAAGCAAGCCTGAAACGGCTTGTTCCAAGAGCCAAAATTAAGGACTAACTTTTGAGACAGGCTACTGTCTCTATGCTGGATCTCAAGACAAGCCAGGCAGGAATATTCTAATTAAACACTTCATGTAAAATTAAAGTTGGAATAAAGAGATAATAAAGACTGATTACTGCGAGATGCTAAATTATACTTAGTAATAATGATGGCTACCCGGGTGCTGTGCTTTACTCCTTGCCAGGCACTGTTTTAATAAGCACTTTACATATATTAACTCCTTTAATCCTCGCAACAATCCTATGAGCAGTTACTGTTATTATGCTCATTTTATAGATGTTGAAATGGAAGCACAGAGAGGTTAAGGGATTTACTGGAAGTTGCACAGCTGGAAAGAGAAAGTACCAGATTCAGTGCCACATGGTCTGGCTCCAGAGCCTATGATTTTTACCCACTATTCCATAATACCTCCCAGGCACTTCTTTCATTAAAGTGTGCTCCCTAAAAATTTTCTTCTTCTTCTTGCGTTAATGTTGCCTAAGTTCAACTCTTCTTCATGAAGGGGCGATATTTTATAAATAAGTTGTAGCCAGACTTCTTTGGGACATATTCATGAGCTATCACTGCCACCTGGTGGCGATATGACTCAATCAGAAATATTTGAAAGTTGGAGGGAAACTGCTGAATAAATGATAATGATGCAAATCTACAGCTAAAAAGCAAGAGCAAACAGGACAGTGTTTGGAAAAGACTCATGTCCAGAACTGCTTTGGCTTCTAAAAGATCACTGTGTTTCAACTAATTCTGAGAACTCCAAGGAGATTAGCTGAAAAGCAGAGATCTCTTTCTTCCTAATTTTAGACGTTTCAAACAATGCTGCTCTCTGAATATGAAGATGATGAAATCAGTAAAGCATAAATAGGGCTGTTTTCCCAACAGTGATGATGTTTGCCCTGATCCTTTCGGTCTCTCCTAAGTCTACCCCTGAGACAACTAATGACAGGAACAAATGGCTGAGATTCAGGGTGCAGTCGATGATCTTGGAAGTGAGTGGGGTCAAATGAATCTGACCAGATCTTCACAATACAGAGGTGAGACGTACACAGGCAGAACAATCTCCTTGTGGTCAAGGAGTATATCTAACACTTCTTTTTTATACCCTATAGTACTAGGCGCTTAATAAATGCTTACTAAGTAAGCCTGAACTCTCTTCTCATAAAGATATTGATCTCCCTTTATTTATAGAGGACACATATCCCTTCAGAGCTCCTGCATCTATTCCATCAAGATTTAGGTCTACAAAAAATAAAATAATGAAACTTAAGATTCTATGAGTTTAAAACTAACTTAAGGTCTGGCTTGTTCCATGACATGAGAATAATTTCATCTCTAAGAGCTGATGTCGTATTATTTAAAGAAATGAAAACATTCTGTAACTGGTAAAACACTATAAATGTCATGTATAATATTTTTAACAAGTTTATACAGGCAATGTTATAAATAATTCTAACAAGCTGGCAATTTCACTATCACATTTTTTTTTTTTTTTTTTTTTTTTTGCGGGACGCGGACCTCTCACTGTTGTGGCCTCTCCCGTTACGGAGCCCAGGCTCCGGACGCGCAGGCTCAGCGGCCATGGCTCACGGGCCCAGCCACTCCGCGGCATGTGGGATCTTCCCAGACCGGGGCACGAACCCATGTCCCCTGTATCGGCAGGCGGACTCTCAACCACTGCGCCACCAGGAAAGCCCTCACATTTTTTAATACTAGATTTTTATTAAGCTTTTACAACACTATTCAAGAGCTACTTGTAGGAAGGACAACTAGTAGACAGGTTGCTATCTCATTTCATGGCTGGGAAGGTAAGCTGTCTCTATCAAATGTGACTAAAATTTTGCAGAAAATCATAGAAATCTTTCAGGATGATCCCAGGTCAATAGTCAAAGCAGATTAGAATTACTTTCCAATGACCCCAGGTTTTAGCCTACTTCCTTGATGAGATGAAAGCTTAGATCAGTTGGATAGAAAAGAACACCATGCTAGAAGTCCAGCACCTAGATAAACTGATGTCATCTGCCTCAGTTTCCCCTTTTTTACACTCCTCAGTAATAACCTCACCTTTCAGAGAATTAAGGAAAAACATACTAATGGTTAGGATGTAAAGGTACCATGTCACCCCTTATTTGTCTGCTTTGGTCAGTGTCTATGCGGCCTACCTGCCCTGGTACTCAGGAGAAAAATAAAGATGGGCTGCTGTCCAAAGTTCTTGATGGCCAGGTGTCTCTCTTCTCCTCTCACGGAGCCATCCACACGCTCATAGCTGTAGCCTTCACACAGAGGGGGAAAACAGAAAAACATTAACCATTTCCAAGTATTCTCTGTGGAATTAAACACTGTCAGCTCAAAACCAAATGCTAATTTGTCCCTTCTCATATACAGGCATGCCCCTACTGTAAGCAATCTTCCTTTGGTTCTGAATAATGTTCTTACACTGCTTTCCTCTGTAACAGCCCCACACCCCAGGTAACTCTTCAGGGGCCTATCTGGACTGTTAAAAGTCTAAAAGTCTTGAGCAATGTAGTGGTCAAGGGATGTCACCTCTATAATCCATGTAGTCTTGGAGAATATCCAACATCTGGGTCATCTGGGAGAAAAGTAAAACTCGATGGCCCCTGGCAAGAAAAAGAAAAGGAAAACTGCCAACTGTGATAGTATTTAAGGTGGGTTTCGCTCAGGTGACACTTACCAAAGAATGCAAGTTTATAAAGAAATGAAATACTGAAGCAGAAATATAAATGTCATAATCATTTACAGAGATTTCTTCAGTAATGCAAAATGCTTTATGTAAGGATATAACTGCACATGTAGCTGTATCCTTAGAGCAGTTCTCAAACTAGAGTGGGGATATTCCCAGGAGCATGTGTCAATGCACCAGAGGGTGTAGGAAGACTGGATAACCAAGACACCTCTTTCTAGGATGTCAAATACTAAATGGAAAGAAATATACACTTTTAACAGCAAAATAAAAAAGATCTGTGAAGAGAAAAATGCAAAATTCAAAGGTACAAAAAACAAAACGAAAATTGATAACCCTAAAGAGCTTGTGGTTGGCAATCTATAGCTCTTCTCTACTTGGGGGTGAAAGTTACTATCCTTTCAATGTAGAGCGTTATTGGTTAAAAATTCTGAGAAACATCACTTTAGAGAAGCAAGGGGCAGGTGGCATCTCATATCCCATGTGATGCATGAGAAAATTTACGTAGGGAGAGGAGAGAGGAAAGGAGGAGGTTAAAATGGATTAAGTCAAGAACAAATTCAAGGAAATTCCCTGGCGGTCCAGTGGTTAGGACTCTGTGCTTTCACTGCTGGTTGAGGAACTAAGATCCCATAAGCTGCGCAGCGCGACCAAAACAAACAAACAAAAAACAAAGTCAAGCTTAGAGCCCCATGCTATCAGCCATTATTTGACCATCATAGAGAGTGAAGTAAGTCAAAACGAGAAAAACAAGTATCGTATATTAACAAATATATGTGGAATCTAGAAAAATGGTATCTTATTGGCAAAGCAGAAATAGAGACACAGACGTAGAGAACAAACATATGGACACCAAAGGGGGAAAGGGAGGGGTGGGATGAATTGGAAGATTGGGATTGACATACATACACTATTGATACTATGTATAAAGTAGATAACTAATGAAAAAGAGAAAAAGTTTGTGTAAACAAAGAAGCACAGCACTGTCAAAACAACATTCTCATCAGGAAAACTAACTTAATCTGATTTTGCAATGGGTGTAGATGAACAATTATGAACGACTCCTTCAAGGCTCTAGTCCCAGATTGGTAGAAATCGCACTGAACTTAAAATTGAGGACCTCAGTTCTAATCCCATCTCTGTCATCTGCTAGCTGTGGTGGCCTCAGACAAGCCACACAACTTCTCTGGGCCTGTTTCATCACCTGTGAAAGGAAAAGGTTGGAGAGAAGATATTTACAGGTCCTTCTCCAACACTAAGACACTTAGAGTAGATACATCATAGCCAATAAAATATAGTAAGATGTGCAGTTATTTGACTTGCACATTCCTAATGCTGGACAGTTTTGCCAAATCTGAGGTTTTAGGTTGGTTCAGTCCTACTTGGGTCAGTTGTCCCTAAGGGATAACTTTGAAATCCTTGGGAAACTAGGATTTTTCTAGACTCCTCTGTCCCTCTGGGGATCAGAAAGATCAGATACAGGCTGGACACCAGGCCACTGAACACTTAGCAGAACCTGTAGAGGCTCCAGAAGGGACTCGGTCATCCGATGCCCGACTCATGTCTCAGGGAAAGTCCCCAAGTTCTCCCTGGGTTCAAACCAAGCCCCACAGTTAACAGAAGTACATATTTACTAAGCACTTATTATGTGCCAATTCAATGCAAGGTACCAGCAGGAAATGAAACAAGAAATGCTTGATGTTATCTCTGTCCCTGTGGAACTAAACAATACAGCTGGAGTGAGATGGTTAATATACAGCAATTAACCAGACAGCAGATTAAGGCAGCACATTGCCAAGCACTGGATTAGGATCCTAAGTGCTGTATGAAATCAGGAAAGGAAAGGATGATTATGGAGGGGATGGTGTGGGATGGGATGGAATGGAATGGGGGGGGGGTGGTTGTAGTTGCAGAGAAGATGGAACCTGAATCAGGGTCTTGAAAAAAGGAGAATTGGGATTAGTCTCAAGAAACCAGTGAGTTGTTCCTTATTCTGGTTTTAACAGTCACCAGCTCAGAGCAGAAAATATGAAACTACCACCTACTTGGAATACAGGAATGCCAGCAGCTTATCCAGAAGGTGAAGTTTCCCACTGGCCTCGATCAGGTGACCTCCAATTTCAAAAGGCTCTGGTTCCACACCTGGAAAAGAAAGAACCCACTCCCCGTAAATGTGTCCCCAGTCAGGGCAGACTGAACAGAAAAGCCGATAGCCGAGGCTACAGAGAGGCCAAGCTCCTTCTAACTGATAAAGGGCCCAAGTCTCATATCTCTTTGAGGCATTTCATAATTATTTTTTACATGATGATCTCAGCACTGCCTAACACCAATCACAGAGCCTGGCACACCCAATATGCCTAAGAAATGTTTACCCAAGGAAGAAACCCACTCTTTAGGAAGCTGATGCTAAAGACCAGAGAGACCCAAAATCGACATCTTCAGGCTCTCACTCTAGAAAACAAATCAAGAAATAGGCTTAGATGTATAAATGAG
Organism: Pseudorca crassidens; assembly: GCF_039906515.1. Classification (NCBI taxonomy): domain Eukaryota; kingdom Metazoa; phylum Chordata; class Mammalia; order Artiodactyla; family Delphinidae; genus Pseudorca; species Pseudorca crassidens. The sequence continues at coordinate 106,180,738 of NC_090297.1, read as the reverse complement.
TCATTCTCAAGGTGGGGATAGTAGAATAACCTAGAGGGCTTCCTTCAAAATCTACATGTTCCCAATGCACCATCTCTTAAAAAAAAAAAAAAGCTCTGATATGCACCTAATTAAGATTCTGTGACATTTTAAAACAATTCATACTGCTACTTGGCAAAGACTTCCTTAAGATGACTTGGCAAACCCTCCACACTGATCCTATCAATAACAGAGCCCTCAGAGCCACAAAAAGTCTGGAATGGTCCCAAAGGCTACCAATCAGAGTGAATTTAAAAAAAAAAATTTTTTTTGAATGAACATGAAAACACTACATACCAAAATGTATAGAATGCAACTAAAGTAGCACTTAAGAGGGAAATTCACAGACATCCATAAGATGAAAGGGGAGCAGCAAAGGAGGCTGAGAAGGAGCAGATGTAAGGCAGGTGGAAAAGCGAGAGAAAGTAGTGTCCCAGAAGCCAAAGGATAAAGGTGTCTCAAGACGCAATCAATTACGTCAAGGTTTTGAGAGGTTAATTAAAATGTGAACTGACAACTATTGGTTGAGCCACTCGGAGACCACTGGTGAACTAGGAATGGTAGTGATAAAAGGCTCAACAAGTGGGTTCAAGACCAAGGCGCCTCCAATCATAAAGAAATGATCAGATAATGATTCACTTTGTTATAGAGCAGAAACTAACACAACACTGTAAAGCAATTATACTCCGATAAAGATGTTAAAAAAAGAAAGAAATGATCAGATAAATTTAGATTATGAGACATCCCACAAAACAACCTGCCCTGATTCTTCAAAAGTATAAGTGAATTAAATTTTTAAAAAATGACAAAAAGGGCTTTCCTGGTGGCACAGTGGTTGAGAGTCCGCCTGCCGATGCAGGGGACACGGGTTCGTGCCCCGGTCCGGGAAGATCCCACATGCCGCGGAGCGGTTGGGCCTGTGAGCCATGGCCGCTGAGCCCGCACGTCCGAAGCCTGTGCTCCGCAATGGGAGAGGCCACAACAGTGAGAGGCCCGTGTACCGAAAAAAAAAAAAAAAAAAAAGACAAATGCAATGCATGATCTATGACTAGATCTTGAATTTAAAAAAAAGACAGACACGAGACAGATTCACAGGAGAGAAGTATACACATTATTTCCCATAAGTTTTTACATGACACAGGGAGCTCTCCTAAGGAAATGAAGAAAAGACCCAGAAAAGTGGCAAAATTTAAACACTTTTCTATTGTGCTGAACAAAGAGAGGCAATTGTGAAAAAGGAACCACACTATGTGGGAAAGGCTAAGGAGAATGAGAATTGTGTTTAACAAGGCCTATTTGTACAGGATTCTCTCATTCTCCAATTTCTGCCCTTGAGTATAACCATGTCACTCTCCTCCCAGCAAAGGGAGGAAGTCTTCATGGTGGGAGGGGATGGGGGATGGATGTGTTATCCTTTCTGCACCTGCTGTTTTGGGGGCTGGATTGTTTGTTTCGTTTTTGCTGTTGTTTCTTTTTTAAGTGTCTGTAGCTCAAAACAATAAAAAAATGTAAATCAGATAATGTCACTCCTCTGATTAAAATTCTCCTGTGTTTTCCCATTGTATCTAAAATAAAAATAAAATTACTTTAAAAAAAGAAAAGAAAAAAGAAAACAAAGTCATAAGGGATGTTTAGGAGACAACTGAAGAAATCTGAATATGAACAATACATTAGATAACATCAACATAAAAAATTAACAGGAGAAAATGGGGGAAAATAGACAGTAAGTATAGGCAAATCTTTTGAAGAATTTTGCTGTGAAGTTGGCCACAGAAATGACAACAAAAAGTAATGTGGGAAAAAAGGGCACTGCCTCACCATCAAATAAATATGGGTGATCCACACACTTTCGAAGCTGGGACAAGACATTCTGAAGTTTAACTTTCTTTGCCATCTCATTTTCAAACGCGTCTGAAATTTAAAAAAGAGAGAGAGAGATGGACTACTGGACAACAACAGAAAAAACCCTGTAAGTTTCCATACATAACCTTACTCATTTCAATAATATATCTTTCAAACCTATTATTAACTTCCCAAATTTCACTGAATCACATTAAGAATTAATAGCACATCGATATAACGTTTTCTTAACCATCACCTTGTTTCAAGAAAGAAGCCTAACTATAAAACAAACTCAGGGGGTACTTTGTTACTCTTTTGCAGAATTCTAAATTTCCTTCTTCAACTGCTATTCTGGAGCCAAGGGACAAAACAGTGCAAATTGAGAGATCTGTCTATCCCGATCTCTCCCTTCCCAGTCCCGATTCCTTCCAGATAGTATTGGGCTGGCCAAAAAGTTCATTCGGGTAACGTCTTTCAGAAAGACCCAAACGAACTTTTTGGCCAACCCAATATGATTTAACTGAAACGTTTTGCAATGTGTTAAATATTGCAAATATTGTGTCAGGATAGGAAAATGAAAGGCATGACTGGGACACCTAGAAGAGTTTGCTTAACTAAAGGCAATAAGGAAAACCAGGAGCAGGGGGATGGGGAGGAAATTTCACAAATGCACCAACCAATAAAGTCTGAGTTATATTAAAGATACTCTGCAGCTGACCCGAATATTATTCAGAATACAAAATTCCATCCCATAGTCTTGCTATACAAAGTGAGTGTGATTATAAAATATTTCCTTGCATGCAAATCACATCCTCATTTAGTTTCTAAATGGACAAGTGCCCTCTGATTACCTAGGTCTTTCATCAAAATGGCCTTGTAGTATTTTTTCTGCAGTGCTGACATGCCATGGTATATCACTACTTCCGTCTTCTTGGGAAGCTCTGTGGCTACCTCAGCTTTCACTCGCCTCAGCAGAAATGGCTGCAAGAGTTTGTATAGTTCACTTGCTGTATGAGGGAAACACACACACACACAAGAAGTGTGGGACAAAAGCAAGACCAAGGCAATGAATTACTAGAGAACATACAACAGTTTTTTTTTTGGTTTTTTTGGGTTTTTTTTTTCGGTATGCGGGCCTCTCACTGTTGTGGCCTCTCCCGTTGCGGAGCACAGGCTCCGGACGTGCAGGCTCAGCAGCCATGGCTCACGGGCCCAGCCACTCCGTGGCATGTGGGATCTTCCCGGACCGGGGCATGAACCCACATCCCCTGCATCGGCAGGCGGACTCTCAACCACTGCGCCACCAGGGAAGCCCACAACAATTTATTTTTGTTTCTCATTTTCATGCCAATTCTGGGTTCCAGGCCAGCACAGTAATTTTTCATAGTATTTCTTCCTTCATTGGGTTCTTCTTTCCAGCTCCTTCTGATTCTTACTAATAATCTCATTTGCACAGAGCTAGTCTGTTTCCAGGATACTTTTGCATTTGATCAGTATAACAGCTCAGAAATATAGGGCAATAGGTAATATTGTCTCTATTTGTATAACTAAGTTAAGTGAAGCTCAGAGGAATTAAACCCCTTATCCAAAGTCACACAGCTGGCTCTAATGTTGCTAGCACTCAAACTTAGTTCTTTGACTTCAACGCCCTTGTTCCTTCCCCAGCTGTCGTGAACTTCGAAAACTAGCCTAAATTGGAATTCCACTGCATGTAGGATTGCCAGATATGGCAAATAAAAATACAAGTGCCCAGTTAAATTTGAATTTGATAAACAAATAATTTTTTTAATATCAATATGTCCTGTGTAATATGTGACTGGGTGTCATATATTTTATCTAGCAACCCTAAATATGGGAACAATCAGAGCAGGCTCCCCAGGTAAATTTCAGCCTGTGGTGTGGCGATCTCTGCTGTGAGGAGCCTTTCCAACTCACACTCACCTAGTAGCTACATACCCACTAGTTGGCATGCCTACCACTTGCTTTGAATAATCATCCTGGGATAATATCACAGAGGTAGACAGACAATCCTATGAGGCAGGGGGCAAAGGTGCAAGAGGAAGACTACAAATGGTGATTGTACAAACAAGGAAGGCTTCCCCCTGTACTTCCACCACCATCCACCCCAGACTTTTGGTTTTGGTGCAGTGTTAAAAGAAACACCAGTGCTGTGGAAAGCTGAATGACAGTTTCAGACTATAGCACCCGCGTACTTTTCTGCCTCAGGGAGTAGCGTGAGAAGTTAACAATGTCCTTATAGAAATTACATGCTGGAAAAAAAAGGTCTGCAAATCAGCAGATATTATTTCTTCTGAAAATGACCCAAATAAGCACGACTATAGAATCATGTAACAAACGAGTAAGAGAGTCATGAATAGCAGGAGTTGGGAACAGCAGGGGGGCTCTGACATCACCTTACCTTTGTGCGGCTCTGTATCTCCCCGGAAGGTGTCCTTTGGTTATCGATTCTCTTTCTTTTCTGTCTATAACCCTTATGCACTAGGGAAGTCTCTGGGCCACACCTCTTGGGCATGATTTGTAAGAAGGGAACTTACCTGACTCAGACTCTTTCTCAATATCCTGGTAACGCTGAATGAAATCTTCCACCTGCTCCTTGGAAAAGCGATCAGGCTCCACAAAACTGAGGAGAGAGTAGAGCTCTCGAAGGCTGTTCTGGATGGGAGTTCCGGTCAACAGGAGACTGAAGACGACTGAAAACTCAAATATATAAATAAAGAAAGTGAAAAATCCATAACCCTGGAAAGCAAGACTGAGTTACCTATCACAGCCTTTACAAAGAGAGGCATGATTTAATGAAATGACTAAAGGGACATGAAATCAGAAGGCTCAGGTTCAAAATGTATATAACTGTTTGATGTAGGAAATAATACCTCTTCAGTTTCGACTATAAGAAAGGGTAATAATCCTGTGAAGGAGATACCATTATAAGGTAAGTAAAATCACATTTTGAATGCTAAAGTACTGCATGAGTATTGAATATGGGTACTGTTATTCAATCTATGTGGGAATTCAAGCACACAGCATATACCCAAGCAGTTTGAGAAGCCCAAAGCAACAGCAGCAGGACCCACCACTATAAGCAAGAAGCAAGAAGATCTCTTTTAAAAGATGTCCTTTTGTAAAACTTTACAGGTGCAGCCAATGCAAGGCATCAAGACTTCTGGACATTTCTGGACCATACGGAGTCCAAAATGGAAACAAACTCTTTAAATTTTGAGCAAAAGACGGGAACACCAAGAATAACAGACTAATGAAGTAAAAGGTTAGGAAAAACAATAACAACAGATATTAGGTAAAGCAAAGGATAACCTCTGAACTAACATTAACAAGAACTTAGACCACTTGAGTTAAATAATACAGCACAAAGAGAAAGCCATATCCTATGTGTATATGTTAAACATCAAAATACATTACGTATGAGTGTATGTATCTATATAGATACACATATACACTGCACTTTGATATTTAAAGTAATGTATTTTTATTTTTTGAATAATATAGATGCATATTTATGTTTGGGTATACACAGCACTGCAAAGGATGTGGCAGCATATACACCAAATGTAACATATGCAGTGGGGTAGGATTTTTGGTAGCTTTCACTTTTCTTCTTGTGTTTCTATATTTTGATTTGGGAGGGGGTCATAAGAAGATATTGCTTTTGGGAATTCCCCAGCGGTCCAGTGGTTAGGACTCCGTGCTTTCACTGCCAAGGGTGCAGGTTCAATCCCTGGTCAGGGAACTAAGATCCCACAAGCCACACAGTGCGGCCAAAAATTTTAAAAATTAAATTAAATTTAAAAAAGGAGACAATGCTTTTCAAATAAGAAAAGGTGATAAATGAAACGACACAATCAATTAAAATGGATTTCAAAATCTTTTTTGGGGGGGCACTCTCCCTTTTGTCGTTTCTTTTTAAATTGTCTAATCAATGTCCATTCATGCCTGCTCTGCTTGTAGGACAGTGTTTTCACAGTAGTTCAACAATAAAGGTTTCCAATAACCAAATCACATTTTTAAAATATGTGCTCACCAAGCAAAGAACTAAAGTGACTAAAATAATGAGGTCAACAAAGATAATCAAGGTTGTCAGTCACTAAAATCAACTTACACTATCACATGAGTTAACATTTTTATTCAAAGCAGTGTCCATTTTGGCATCAAAACTTATACTCGGAAAAAAAAAAAAAGAAGTCCAGAGATGGGGCTTCCCTGGTGGCACAGTGGTTAAGAATCTGCCTGCCAATGCAGGGGACATGGGTTCAAGCCCTGGTCCAGGAAGATCCCACATGCCTCAGAGCAACTAAGCCCGCGTGCCACAACTACTGAAGCCCACACACCTAGAGCCCTTGCTCCACAACAAGAGAAGCCACTGCAATGAGTAAGCCCGTGCAATGCAACAAAGAGTAACCCCCCCTTCGCAGCAACTAGAGAAAGCCCGCGCACAGCAACGAAGACCCAACACAGCCAAATACAAATAAATAAATAAATTTATATTAAAAAAAAAAAGTCCGGAGACAATTTGTTTGTGTACAATATTTTGTAAACATTTTTGTATAAAATATTTTGCAAATATTTTCTACATTATTAAATATTCTTCTGCATAATTTTTCATGGCAGCCTTACTTTGTAAGTGTACTGTATATGTATAGCATAAATTGTATAACCAATTCCTTATATTCACATTTAGGTTGCTTCCAACTTTTACAAACAAGCTCAAAACACCATTAGGAAGGAGGAAAAGGCAGTACCCTTCTCCCCACCAATCAATAAATATGAGTAATCAGATATAGAGAGCAGACTTGTGGTTGCCAAGGGGAAGGGGGTGGGGGAGGGATAGATTGGGAGTTTGGGATTAGCAGATACAAACTATTACACATAGAATCGATAAACAACAAGTTCCTACTGCATAAAACACGGAACTCTATTCAATATCCTGTAATAAACCATAACAGAAGAGAAAAAAAATTAAAATTATTAAAATGAGTGTTTTTTTCTGACCAACTAGTGGTCTGCAATTCAAACCTCACCTAAAAAGGAATACTTAGATGATGCAGAACAATTTCCTCACTTAGCCCCTCTGAGCCTTAGTTTCCTTATGAGTAAGAAGAAAAGGCTCTGGAGCCGGCAACAGACTTTAGCTTCCCCCACTCCAAGCTCAGGGTCCTTTTACTACACCTGCTTCTCTTCTCCCATTGTAAATCAGTAAACTGGCATGGTAGTTTATGAAGCAGTCTCTTATAAGGTTAGGTGCCAGGATATGACAACCTCTTGGGAAAGAGATACTGTTATGAGTCCCTAAAAAGAACGTAAAGGACACTACAGAGGGGCCCCCACTAATGGACAGCAATCTTTGAGACTGTGCTAATAATAGACAGTGGCCATATCTGCATTAACACTAAACACTGCAACTTTTAGCCAATAAATATAGAATTAAAATCTAAGACTTTCTCCAGAAGACCTCTAAATTTATTAATTGATCTATTTTAGGATAGGGACCAAAATTCAGTGACGGTCCCAGACATTCACACGTGGGGGTCTCATGAACGAACAAGCCTTTACTAGGTCAACAAGGAGAAGGGCACTTCGTACTCACAAGCTGTTCCACTGGCTCCTCAGAAAAGAGGGCATATCTAGGGCTACAACGACATTTCTCATCTATTTTGCCGGAATGGTGCCAGAGATTAAGAGAATGAAATAAGATCAAGGGTGTCATACTCAAAAGTATGACAAAGACAGGAGAGATTGAAGGGACTATTTAATGGTGTGAAATCAGTCTCTTCACGACTCCGTGAACTGTCAAATTTTTTAAACAGGTAAATGGGGGAGGGGTACAATATGTCAGATGTGTTTGTTACTGCAGACAGAAAAACTACATTAAGATTATTTTTAAAGAAATTGCCTCTTTGAAGAAGATCAAAAAGACAGTTGAGAGCTTCCCTGGTGGCGCAGTGGTTGAGAGTCCGCCTGCTGATGCAGGGGACATGGGTTCATGCCCCGGTCTGGAAAGATCCCACATGCTGCAGAGCGGCTGGGCCCGTGAGCCATGGCCGCTGAGCCTGCGCGTCCGGAGCCTGTGCTCCGCAACGGGAGAGGCCACAACAGGGAGAGGCCCGCATAACCGCAAAAAAAAAAAAAAAAAAAAAAAAAAAGACAAGTTGAAACATTTCCAAAAATACAATGTATTTTCCTGGGGTAGAGTCTTACTCATTTGATAACCAGATTTTAGTAAACATCACCTCCTGTGTAAAAGACAAGAGGAAGAAGTTAAGCCATATTAAGTACTACTTCTGTCACCATAAATGTTCACTGAGCCCTGCAGAAATCTCACTGAAAAAAAATATTTCAACTGAATTGGCTTTTTACAGGACTAAACTAATATTTTTTAAAAGGGAGTTATATAAAAGCTAAGAGTATCCTGGGAGTTTACCTCTGAAAGTGTCTTATGCAGCAAGGAGCTTTGGTTTTTCAACCTGTGAGCTTCATCCACAACAAGAACACTCCAAGAGAAGCTGTGAGGGAAAAATCCAAGCTTTCAGTTTTATGTAACTCAAACATATATCTCACAACCAAAAGTCTTACTACAAAACCATGACTCTTGCTAGGAAGACTAATAGCAAGTCCATTCTATTAGAAACACACCCAAATTGCCTTCTTATCTGAGAGCTAACCATGTACATAAGACAATCTGGATAAGGTAGTAAAATTAAGGAAATTTATGGGAAAGATCTATGCATTGAAGGCAGAAAGAAAGGAGTTGGAGACATAAAGCAAAAGAAAACACTTATGACCACCTACTATGTGCCAGACACTCAGCTTGGGGCTTGAGGTATGTTATTTAAACCAAAAATATAAAGTGAGCAGACATTATTGTGCCCATTTTACCAACACAGAGACTAAAGCTCAGAAAGATAGATGACTTGGTCAAGGTCATAAAGCTAGTATGAGGCAGAACTGAGCTTCAGACCCAGAAGAAAAGCCAAGAGACACTGGTGTCACAGTAGCTAAAAGAGTATGATTTTAAGATGGGGACGTGGCGAACAGGATCAAATGTTACAGACAGTAGGATACATCATTGGCTCTGTTAACGTGGCAGTCGTTGGTAGCTGTGCCAGAGCACTTCTGCAGCATAACAGTTACGACCACAAACTCTCAAGAGGCTGTAGTCATAAAAGCACATCCTCTGCATATACTCCTGGAAAGCTGTTTTTCCCACCAAAAAAATTCAAAATATGGAAAAATATGTATGTATGAATATGTTCCAAGCTCCATTATTTAAAACAGCAAAAAAATTGAAAATAATAATAATAGGTCCAATAATGGGTGACGAAATACAGCATTTTAAATGATAAATATGATTATGTTATAATATACAGGCCTCTATAACTAAAAAAGGTATTATATATCTTTTTCACAAATGTGAAAAACATGCAAAAGATAATAAAGTGGAAGTTATAAGGTTTTTTATTTCATTTGTAAACATTCTATACTGCCATTACATTATTTTTATACTTAAAAAACTAAATGTATATACAAGTAAAGCAGAATATTGGGAAGACAGTAGGTATGGAAATAAAAATCCCTCAAATATTAGAGGAAGATATTGAGCAGAGGTTGGCCTTACGAGGAGGAAGCCTTCTTCCTCTGAGGCCACAAAAAAAATCCAAAACACGGGTAAAAATCCAGCAGGAATTGGGATCATTCCTGCTGGGTAGCAAGACCAGGGGCTGCACTGAAGGATAACAAAGGATAAGAGTACAACTGATGCTGGACACTGGTCACGAGATAAGGTGTGAAAGCAGCTGCAGTACAGTGCCTGGCTCCTGTCTGAATTACCATTCAAAATAAATTAGGTATTAACCTATTAAGATTACTATGCCATTATTAAGGTACTAAGAACTAGATATTCAGGCTTTTACACACCGCAAGCATCCAATAAAGAGTGTATTCAATGAAACAGACTTCAGGGAGGTGGATCTGGGCTCAGTGAAAGAAGGAGGTCAAGTCACTCATCAAAGGACATGCCAAGGGATGTTCCCTGGAGAGGATGAGGCAGAGGGAATTCCAGCACTGAACAGAAAGTGGGACAAAGTAACTTCTAATCCCCTTGATCCAAAGATTTTGTAAGTCTGCTGTCAAAAAATTTTCTGATTTTTCATATTGTTACATGCACAGCCTCAGCTCTCTATGATAAGCCTCTTTAGGGCAAAGATTACATTACACTCCCTGGCTGTTCTCAGAGTGTGCAGTACAGTAATACAAAGTATAACTTTGCCAAATACATGAACCTAGTTGCAGGGCAGGAATAAAGAGGCAGACATAGAGAATGGACTTGAGGACACGGGGTGGGAGGGGGAAGCTGGGGCGAAGTGAGAGTAGCATCTACATATACACACTACCGAATGTAAAATAGTTAGCTAGTGGGAAGCAGCAGCATAGCACAGGGAGATCAGCCTGGTGCTTTGCGATGACCTAGAGGGGTGGGATAGAGAGGGTGGGAGGGAGGCTCAAGAGGGAGGGAATATGGGGACATGTGTATGCATATGGCTGATTCACCTTGGTGTACAACAGAAACTAACACAGTACTGTGAAACAACTACACTCCCATAAAGATCTATTAAAAAAAAAAGAACAAATCTGTGTTCTTAGAGTTCACACTAAGTAAGCATTATAGATGTCTCTTTATTATTTAGGTTCTTAAATTCACCTGGAATGGATTGAAGGCAGATGATCTAATATAGAAAGACTGTATTTCTGCTGGAACTGTGAAACTCCAGTACACCTAGATACTTTGTAAAGCTCTCTTATAAAGAAGCTCCCCAGCACTGAGTGGTGGGTTTGGATGTCTGCTTTGCCATTTACTAGCAATGTGCCCTGAGATGGGTCATCTAATCTCTTACCTTTCTCATCTATAAAACAGATGATAATACCCACCTTAGGGTTTTCATGAAGATTAAATAGGATAATTTATGTAAAGTACCCAATAACATCTATCTCCCAATCTTCTTGTCTCTTGAGACTTCCAATATATTGCCTTGTATTATGGATATCTCTACCCTTCTTACCCCTCTACTGGAGTTTATGTCCTCTTAGCGTCACTCTATGGTTTACTTTCCTGGTATTGCTGATAACTCCCAGAACAGTGTCTTTCCAGGGGACAGATCTTCAATAAATATTAAGTTGGATATTAATAATAAAAAAGAAGTGAGAGGGAATGCATATCCTTTTCCTAAGTAAGGTACTATGCTTACTTAAATGAAACTTAAGTGAAACAAAACACTAGATGGAAGTCATGAAATCTATGACTGAGCCTTTAGTGTTTCAAAATAAGATGAAAATAAAAATCCAACTCAGAAGAACCTGGATAGGAAATAACATTCAAAATATTGATAAAGCACTTTGAAAAGTTTCCAAATATTAAAGACGCAAACCCCACCTAACCATGTCATAACTACACATGCTATGGAGAATGAAACTCTGTCAACATAACTTCTTATTCACCTAAAACTAGCTCTTGTTTGATTTACATGGTGACTGTTGTCTTAACCACATACTGCAACACCTCATCCCTATTGCCAGGTAGTACTAAGAGTTACATCTACGTTTCCTGTACTTCACGAGCTGAGGAGAGGCCTGAAAGTCAATTCACTGGAAAGAAGTATACTTAAAAATCCCTTTCTAAAAAGCTAATTTTATAGCACTCACCGCTCTTTTAGGGTACTTCCAGGAAAAGGCTCAAATACTTCACCTGCTGTGTTGCAGTAAAATCTCCACACTGCAGTCCTGAAAGGTGTCTGTGCAAGTTGTGCTGTAAAGAATCTAGTATCTATTAACCACCCACCACGTATACCTTATCTTATTTAATCCTCGCAACAAACATCCAAGGTAAAAATTTCATTATCCCCATTTTACAGATGAAGAAGCTGAGGTTCACAGGGGTTAAGTAATGAACCCACAGATTTACACCTAAAGAGTAGGGGGGTAGACGGTAAGACTCCTGCCACGCCGCACACCAGATAAGACTCATGGATGACACATCAGGAAAAAACACGAAGTGCTAAAATGTGAAGTGAAGAAATGACTTTCACGATACATTTAAGACAATTTCTGAAGTAGTGCAACATACTCACGACTTTAGAAACAATGCATCTTTCAAGCAAATCTGTAAAATTAAGGAAGACACATTACAAAGACTGATATTGATATAACTCTGATATTAATAAGCTAGCTTTTTATTAACTCTCCTAAACTACAGGATTTAGCTAAGTCTTATCCATTCACTACATAAGAAACTCTGAGCATAACTTCTAAGTAGCACCATCTTACAGACAAACAAAGGGAGGCATGAATGAGTGGAAGGTCTTGCTTACAGTGACCTGGACAGTCTTAGCTTGAAGAACAAGGACTTAAACAGGGACTGGAACTAAGTGTCCTCCTTTCCCACCCTCCAGTAACAAGAGATGACGCCTCAGCCCAAAAAACCCTTTCCCCTGCCTGCCGGCCTCCTTCTACTCATCGGCCAAGAGGCAGCTCAAGTGGTACCTAACTGGGAAGCCTTCCCCTTTGATCCACCAGGGCAGAGAGGGAGAAATAGCCAACTAACTTGGAGCACAATCGTCTTTCGCTTCCTTTGCTCACAGCTTCTCTGTGAGAATCTAATAAAAGTAGACCTTCTTCTCAGAACAATATGAACCCTCAAAAAAAAATTAAATATAATTCCAGTAGATTCTACAACTTCTAAGGTCCCAGGTTAAGAGTTCTGGCTGTAGAAAAACAAACAGATACCTCATAGGTAGTTAGCAGCACATGAAAATGTGACTCCTTCCTTAGGTCTTGCTGTAGGTGGGCTCTCTCCTCCTTGTCACCTGAATATGTTACACAGGAAAGATCTGGAGCAAATCTGAATCCAAGAAAAGAGGTAGATGAACACAAACATAGAGCCGTGGAAAAGGGGTGCACGTCTGGAAAATTACTTTTCATGGAAGGACTGCAGATGTGTAGACCCCAGGATGCCCTGCAGTCAGAATGAGTCCTGGGACCCTGAAATCTTACCTACAGTAATGGGTAAACCTAAGGGTAAGTCCCCGTGTGAAGAGGGAGACGTGTCAGATAAACATCTAAAAGGGCCTTGTGTTAACTGTAAAAAGAAAACTATTTTTCCACATTCGTTACTTTATATGAAGTGTCACTATATCACTATGAAAAAGATGGTTTCTTCCTTAGTTCAGCAAAATTTACTAAAAATGAGTACTGACCTTCAAATTGACAAAAGGTAACAATAACATCCATTGGACCCTCCCCCATCAGATCCTCAGTCTCTATCTACACTGCCTCATGTCAGAGTTTTCTGGAAGAAATAAACTCACTGCTTAGGACAATATGTTGTTTTATCATATTTCACATAGCACCTAGAAAACAAAACCTTTATGTGAAAAATAAAATTTCAGCCACATCTCTTGTACCTCTCAATCTCTTCTTTCCAGTTGCTCAAAACAGACAAGGGACAAAGAATCAGAAATGGTCCTTCATCATTTAATCTTCCTGCCAAGTAAGTGAAGAAAGCAATAGTCTGGAACACAGAAAAGGAAGACGGTTTTGACCACATTTCCACATGAGAAACAACGATAAAGTTCCCACAACCTTGTAGAGAACACTTACAATCACATCAAAAATAATCAAACACAAACACAAATTGTTGTAGAAGACTTGCTTTGCAAAAAACAAAAATAATGTACAATCCTCCACACATTAGGAGAGTCACCCATTCCTAGAGTGAAATCAGGTAAGCCTCAATATGACTGCCAAAGAAATTTATGGTACTCAATTACATCAACAGTCAACAAGCAATGGTACTCAAAATTTATGTAACTGAACCTTTTATACAAAGGAAAACATCAGGAAAGACAACAGACATCAATGAAAACAATGCAAATGATGCACAAGGTCAGGAATGCTCTAAAAACATAAGGCAAGAAGTATCAAGACTTGACTGCAAAGAGGCCCAACCATGTGGTGGCCTCTTGCTGTTGGCCAGGATCTGCGAAGAGACAATGTTTTCCTTCCTCCCTCCATGTGCATTGATGGTGCACCTTCTATTTACCAGGCACTATTCTGAGCTCTGGTATATAAGAGTGAACAAAACAAACAAAACTCCTAGTTCTCCTGGGGCACACATTCCAGTGAGGAAAACAAACAATAATATAGCCTCATAAACTCACGTCAGGGTCTAAACTGAAAATCTTTGTAAAGCCCAATAGCCTATTTTAGGATATGGCTATACACACGTTTGACTTTTAAATTTTCTTTAAAAGGTTGCTGTGATATATAGAGAAAATAGCACTCTTTTATAAAACAGAAAGTTTGAGGGCCCACCATCCCCAATGGCTGAACTGTTTCTTAGAAAAATCTATCCTAAGGATATAATCCAAAATCCTAAGAAAGCTATACAAGCCCAAAAATGTTCACATAGAGGTTAATTTAAATATCACAAAAGAGGGGAACTCTCCATTCCTCATCTGTAGAACATTCAAGTAAATTACGATCAATTCTCTTGATGGACCATTATGCAGCCAATAGAAAATAATCACTGTGAAGAATATAAAATATAAAGAATATAAAATGGAAAATAACAATGACTATTAGATTAATAAAATGCAAACTATATATGCACTATAATTTCAACCATGTAAAACACATATTGCTATTCATGATTATGGCTAGAGTGCTATGGTTACAGGTTTTAACTGATAATACATTAATTTCATAATGGAAATATTTTTCTTTTTTAACTACCCATGGCTTCCCAGCCCGGATTGTGCCCGGACAACCACCCAGTAAGTATTTACTGAATTAAAACCATTCTGTTTAGTTTTTGCTGAAGACACTATTTAGAGAAAAATTATCCTTTATTATCTTAAACCAGCTATCTACAAAACAAATTTGGATTCACTACTGGATTCTTCCAAACATTTAAGGAAGAAACAGTAACAACTCTACACAAACTCTTACATAAATCTGAAAAGGAAGGGATACTTCTCAACTCACTTTATGAAGCCAGATTCACCCCAATACCAAAACCATACAAAGACATTACTCAATACAAAATTACACAGATGCAAAAATTCTAAACAAAATTTTAATAAGATGAATTTGGAGGTGTGATTTTTAGGGCACTTAAAGTAGAGCTATATGAACACCCTGGGAAAGGCAAAGGACAAGTGGAATATGCTGGCTCTGAATGAAGTCTGGGCGATTCCAATGTCCATGGCACAGGAGACTGCAAAGAGGGCTCTGTACCTGAGTACAGGAGTCCGTTAGCCTCCCTCCCAGAAACACTGGGAAACTTACCTTTGTTCCATAGCTCTCAGTTCAGGAATATACTAGAACCAGAATTATTGCCTGAGACACCTGAAGGTAATAAATGAGGTACCTGGGGCTACCATGCTGGGAGGTCATACTGTATCCTGAATAACCCCAAGATTGATGAGGTACACCTGGATTAGATTAAGGCGTCTCCAACACATGGTCAGCCCAGACTCTGAGCAGAAATGCTCCAGCTGGATGTTTACGGATGTGAGGTTAGAGGGGGCAGGTTAAGCTTCTAAAAGGATTAACGAGAACTTTACTCACTCTGTGGGTTCACTGATGAAACCTTTTTGGAATCAAGAAACCTACAGTTCCATGGTTTCTGCTCAAGTTGCCTCTGCTGTGTATCCTGACTGCACTGACTTTCTCTGGTACCTTATAGATGAATAAACCTTGTGTGATGAACCCAAGGAGTATCTGTGTCTGGACTTTTCATCAATCCAAGCCTACCACTGACATCTGTCAACATGAGCTGTACTGGTGATCATCCTACTGGAAGCATCAATCTCCACATGCAACCTCTAATCAATGCCCACGGAAGTCACATCTAATTCTCCAGGTGTCTAGACTATATCCTACAATTAGATGGCCAAGGCATTTTGGAAAACATAGAGTATTTCCTCTGTACTTCTGTAGCATGGCAGAGAAATGGGAATTAGCCCCATCACCCACTGAGGAAGGGAGACTAATATGAGAAATGATCCAGTTATCTTAACTACATAAAATATTACTAAGGAGGGCAGCGTCAATTTGATTCCTGGGACGGGTATGTTTGCTTTATATAGAGAAAAACCCTGCCCATTAATTGTAATTCTATATGTCACGGGATAGATAAAATAAAGGTAGTGACACAGTTCAAAACCATCCCCATGATGAGAAAAGTCAAGTCCAAGGTCGTGATCTCTTAACAAAGGTTCAGGCATTTTACCTCTTAGTATAAAAATACATACCAACAGCTGGCAGCTAAAGATAGTAATGAGTCGTGAGGAGGTACTTCAGTAGAGGTGAACAGTACTCACTTCACAGTAACATACCTGGCAGGTCTTACCCAAGCCCATCTCATCTCCCAGTATGCAGCCATTCTGACAATGGAAGCGTTGGGCTAGCCAGTTGACTCCCTCCAGCTGATAAGGGCGTAGATGGATCCCTAGAAATAAAAAAAGCAGCAAGTCCAAAGAGCAGACATTTAAGCATACACACAGGCTATGCTTAAGACTCCGACTAAAGAACACAGCCTAAATTCCCATACCCCAAACCTTACTGGCCATATCCTTTGCTGAGAAGTTACAGATATGCAAATATTTGCTGACTTCCTAACTACTTTTTGAGCAGACTTAATCACCACTATAATCAAAGCCCTAAAACAGCCTGTCAGTGTTACAGGATCAACTTGACAGTTGAGAAAGTCAGCCTGGGATTGGGCCTTTAGACTGCCTGAGTCTCATGCCTGTGTCCATTCTAGGAAATGAGGTTTTACTGATGTGATATAACAGCAAGCAACACATGGACTGTACATGTGTCTGCCTGCTTAATTGCAACGATGTAAATTTGCCCTCAGGTGCTAAAGGAAAAAAATCAAGACAGGACTAGATAAATCATGCTTCAATCAAGAAGCAGTGCTGTTAAGAATGGAAACAATGTTACATAGAGGGTGTTTTAACAGTGCACAGGGACAACAGAAAATGTCTGAAATCCACATAGAGCTTCGGGGGCCTCTCTTTTCTCTCTCTCTCTTGATAAAAAAAATCCAATTTCAGAGAACAGCCATATCTTTGGGAGACGGAAGACCCCAAACATACTTTATAGAAAAACTATTAACAAAAGTACAACTCTGGTTTGAACTCATGACATTTAAAAAGAAACTAAACAATATATAATTGTAGAACATTAAAAAGATTGATGAATTATTTTTATTAAGCACTTACTAAATACCACGGTGAGTAGTAAACACTGTACATAAGTTACCCCACTTAATGCTGATAATGATCCCATGCACTAGGTATTATCCACATATTGTACATTAGAAAATTCAGAAAATCAAAGAAGATTAAAATGTTAAATCTGGAGACTTCTGCTTTGGGGAAGATGGAGATGTTCTTTTCCCCATTCCTCTTGCTAATATAACTAAAAATCCTGAATATTACAAAGAAAATGAACATAATAAGATGACTCTGAAAAGGTGGGGTGAAGAAGGCAGACTGGTTAGTAACCTCGAAACCCAGCAAACAACACAGTGATGAGTTCCCTGGGTTTCTTTTGGCCTCATATATCCAGACTTAGAGGTGAAGAAATTGGCCACCCAGAAATGCCAATGGACATAGAAAGAAAAACAAAAAAAGCCCACAAAAGCCTACTCCCACTAGCCAAAGGAAAGGGACAGCCTAGAGAGACAGAAAATGTAAACTTTTAGACAATAACCACACCAGTTAAGCCAAACACCATAGGGAAAAAAACGTGGCCCACCCACATCAGCAAAGGCCAAGTGGGAGCCTAGACCTCCACCCTCAAGAGGCCGTAATGAAGTTCCCCAACATCCCCAGCAGGAAGGTACCAGAGAGGGCTAGGTAGGGAGCCAGGATTTTCATCCCCACTCACCAATAATGAGGCCATCCCCACTCCATTTCTCCCTCCCATGCAGGTCAATGGAGACCCCATAGTGAGCCTGGACTTCTACCCCTACTAGATCTTATGAGCCCCCTCCCCAACTACCCCTAGAAATGGTGTCAAAGGAGGCCCAGTGGAGACTCAGGACTTTTATCACTGCCTAGAGGTAATGAGACCACTCCTACCAGTGTCAGTGGGGACCAAGTTGGGAGCCAGTACTCTCATTCTCACCCAGAAGTAAGGAGGAACCCCCTCCCTATCCCCACGTATCAAGAGAAGCTCAGGGCGGGGAGCCTGACTTCTATTTCCACCTGGTAGTAACAAAGCAGCAACCCTCCTTCCCCTGCAGCATGAAACAGACAATTGAATGGAAGGTTTAAATAAGATCCTGAGTCTCAAAACATAAGACAAAAATTTCCAGGTTTCAATAAAAAAGATCATACATTATACCAAGAACCAGGAAGGTTTCAAACTGAATGAAAAAAGGTAATCCACAGATGCCAACATCCAGATGACACAGATGTTACACTTATTTTAAAGCAGCAATGATAAAAATGCTTCAACAAGCAACCATGAACAGGCTTAAAACAACTGAAAAAATAGAAAGCCTCAGTAAAGAAACAGAAAGTCTCAGCAAAGAAAAAGAAGATATTTAAAAATACAATAACCAAAGTAAAGAGCTCAGAGAACGTACTTGATAGAAGAATGGAGAGAAGAAAGAATCAGTGAACTGTGAGACAGAACCATAGAAATTACTCAACCTGAACATGGAGAGAAAACAGACTGAAAACAAATGAACAGAGCTTCAGGGAACTGCAAGTCTCCAACAAAAGAACTACATTCATTCATTGGCATCCTAGAAAGAGATGAGAAACAGGACAGGGCTAAGAAAGAGTACTCACAACAATGGGTGAAAATTTCCCACATTTGGCAAAAGACCTACAGATTCAAGGTGAATGAACTTCAAACATAATAAAAGAATAAATCCAAAGAAATATACACCAAGACACATCATAATTAACTTCCTAAAAACTAAAGACAAAGAAAATATCTTGAAAGCAGCTAGAGAAAAATGACATAAGTTACCTAGAGGGGAAAAACCAGGAGGCCATTACCCCAACTGTCAGCTCCAGGACCCTACTGCCTCAGCTGCAATCCATGCCAGCAAAGCGGATGCTCAGTACCCTACCCAGCCCCACTGAGGTTAAGAGTCATGGCCAAGAGAAATGTAGAAAATTAAAATCCCTCAGGAACTGCAGCCTTTCTCCCTCACTTTCCTCTTCCAAATCTTCCACAGTCATCTGCTAGGTGGGAGTCAAGTCACATGCACAACACAACTCCAGGCAAGTCTCAGAAATGTAGTCTTTTTCCTTCTAACCTCTAGGAGGCAGTAAGGCATGCTTGGGGGTTGGGGAAGAAAAAAATTTGAGGGACTTCCCTGGTGGCACAGTGGATATGCCCCTGTGCTCACACTGCAGGGGGCCCAGGTTCAATCCCTGGTCAGGGCACTAGATCCCACATGCATGCCGCAACTAAAGAGCCTGGCTGCCACAACGAAGGAGCCCACAGCCACAACAAAGACTCGGTGAGGGACTTCCCTGGTGGCGCAGTGGTCAAGAATCTGCCTGCCAATGCAGGGGACACAGGTTCAAGCCCTGGTCCGGGAAAATCCCATATGCCACAGAGCAGCTAAGCACGTGCGCCACAACTACTGAGCCTGTGCTCTAAAGCCTGCAAGCCACAACTACTGAGTCCGCATGCCACAACTACTGAAGCCTGTGCGCCTAGAGCCTGTGCTCTGCAACAAGAGAAGCCACTGCAACGAGAAGCCTGCGCATTGCAACGAGGTGTAGCCCCTGCTCGCCGCAACTAGAGAAAGCCCGCGCGCAGCAACGGAGACCCAGCACAGCCACGAACGAATGAATGAATGAATGAATGAATAAAATAAAATAAACTCCAAATGGATTAAAGACCTAAATGTAAGACCGGACACTACAAAACTCTTAAAGGAAAACATAGGAAGAACACTCTTGGACATGAATCACAGCAATATCTTTTTTGACCCACCTACTATAGTAATGGAAATAAAAACAAAAATAAACAAATGGGACCTAATGAAACTTAAAAGCTTTTGTATAGCAAAGGAAACCATAAACAAAAAATGATAACCCTCAGAATAAGAGAAAACATTTGCAAATGAATCAACAAAGTATTAATCTCCAATATATACAAGCAGCTCATGCAGCTCAATATCAAAAAAACAAATAACCCAATGAAAAAATGAGCCGAAGACCTGAATAGACATTTCTGCAAAGAAGACATACAGATGGCCAAGAGGTACATGAAAACATGCTCAACATCACTAATTAAAAGAGAAAAGCAAATCAAAACTACAATGAGGCATCACCTTACACCGGTTAGAATGGGCATCATCAGAAAATCTGCAAACAATAAATGCTGGAGAGGGTGTGGAGAAAAGAGAACCCTCTTGCACTGTTGGTGGGAATGTAAATTGATACAGCCACTATGGAGAACAGTATGGAGGTTCCTTAAAAAACTAACAATAGAATTATCATATGACCCAGCAATCCCACTACTGGGCATATACCCTAAGAAAACGATAATTCAAAAAGACACATGCACCCCAATGTTAATTGCAGCACTATTTACAAGTCACGGAAGCAACATAGATGCCCATCGACAGATGAATGGATAAAGAAGATGTGGTACATATACACAATGGAATATTATTTAGTCATAAAAAGGAAGGAAACTGGTTCATTTGTAGAGATGTGGATGGACCTAGACACTGTCATACAGAGTGAAGTAAGAAAGAGAAAAACAAATATCGTACATTAATGCATATTTGTGGAATCTAGAAAAATGGTACAGATGAACCGGTTTGCAAGGCAGAAAGAGAGACACAGATGTAGGGAACAAACGTAGGGACACCAAGGAGGGAAAGGGGGGGTTGGATGAATTGGGAGGCTGGGATTAACATATATACACTAATATGTATAAAATAGATAACTAATGAGAACCTGCTGTATAGCACAGGGAATTCCACTTCGCTGTACAGTAGAAACTAACACAACATTGGAAAACTACTATACCCCAATTAAAAAAAAATTCGTAGCAATAATAAATATTTGATTCCAAGGATATTTTTTAGTATTATTTAAAATAGCAAAAAAAGAACCTAAATACCTAAATAGAGTGGCTGGCTAAATTACAGCACATCCATACACTGAAATAGTCTGTATCTAATAAATATGATACTGAAGACTAAATGATAATAAGGAAAAAAATTATGGTTTCCAAAAAGTATGTACATGAAACCCCATTTTTGCACTTCTCCCTCAGTCCCTGCTCCACCCTGGAAAAGAAAGAAAAAAAAATTACATACACACATATGCATGCACAGACCAAGGACTAGCAGGATAGATAATAAGATGTTAACAGTAATAGGATTATGTATATTACTGTTTTTTCTTTATGCATAAAATATTATCCTAAATGATTTACAGAGAAAATGTACTACTTGTGTCAATCAGAAGGAAAAAAAAAATCAGTAACCATGTTTAACCAACTCACAAAGAATAGTTTCTAAGAATATTAATTTATTCTGGCAAATAGAAATAGGAATTTCAAGTTATAAGATTAAATGGGGGCTTCCCTGGTGGCGCAGTGGTTGAGAGTTTGCCTGCCGATGCAGGGGACGCGGGTCTGTGCCCTGGTCCGGGAAGATCCCACATGCTGCGGAGCGGCTGGGCCCGTGAGCCATGGCTGCTGAGCCTGCACGTCCGGAGCGTGTGCTCCGCAACGGGAGAGGCCACAACAGTGAGAGGCCCGCGTACCGCAAAAAAAAAAAAAACATTAAATGGTTATTCCTCTGAGTATACCTATCTTCTAATTTTTCTTTCCCCCCACTATCCACTTATCCATGCCCACCACCAAGCTTCCACATTTGTCTATTTACTTCTTCATTCACTCACTCTAATTCATCCAGGCAAACTTGCAACCTCTTATCTATCTTCTCAATTTCACTACAGTAACAGCACTGGTCCATGTGTATATTTCTCCAAGTGTATTACCGACAGTCCAGTACCAATGTGCACATTAGAACTAGGCTTCTCTCACACATAGTATCATACCCAAAAAACATGCAAGGAAATAGGCAAACACACAAATAATCACGTATAAACTTTGGCTCTATAAACATATAAACTTTACACCAAACTTAAAAGCATCAGTCTGTAAATTCATATTTAAGTTGGATACATACTCCTCACAGACACAGAGATACCATTTTCATAGACTCAGAGCCTCAAGAAGGGAGAGTTCTTTCTCTTCCACGTCTGTATCCTATCCATTTATCTCTTCCCATCCCTCTTCTAAGTTGGACATAGAACTGACCCTTTTGTTTCATTCATAACAAAACCTCACACTTCCTTCGTATTTGGCACACAGTATGAGTTCAATAAATACTTGTTTATATTTTTGAAATCACTCAGACTCCAGTCTAGAAACTCTAGGAGAGCAGGGCCCACATTTGTATCCTCATCTCTGCACCTAACATCTTGTAGCATGTGGCTCTCAGTAGCACTCAATAAACAATGAGTTAACGACTATATCATTATTATTGATCCAAGAGTAAAACAGTTAAGGCACAGCACTGCGTTCCCCATTTTATAAATAAAATGAAATGGGAAAGGTTAGGTGGTGAGTCAAGAGCAGGCCGGGAAATAGGACCTGGGTCTCTCCATCCTATGACCTCCATCCAGAGATGCGGTCTGCCCCCCTGCCTGCAGACCTCAGGGGGATTCAAGTTTTCGCGCTTCAAAGTTTCTAGGGAAAAGCTACTATAAATAAAATAGCTACATGCAGTAATGAGTTTATGAACTTTGCTTAGCTGCATACTTCAAATTAGAGCTTTGAGGGAGAATTAACCAGTGGAGTATTATCAAAGAAATGCGCGCGCACGGTAAACGAAGAAGAAAAGTGAAGCTTGGATCAGAGTTCTGATAGTTTTACACAAGCAAGTAGTTAAACCTCCCAAGCCAGGCCTCCAAATCCACCGGAACAGAAATTTTAAACCCACACCCTTGGGGCGCCAGGACGCCCTCCGCTTCTTCGGAGAGGACAGTCCTACCTTCTGGACAGGGGCCTCACGAAGTTCCCCCTCCCCAGGGCCAGCGTGCCGGGTGGCGGGGGCCGCGGGCGGGCCTCGCTTCCCTGCCGGGAAACACATTCCTCCCGCGTCCGCGGGCCCCGCGCGCTGCGCAGGCTGGGTAACGGCTACCTGGCCCCAGGCGGGGTTCCTCTCCACCCAGCCCCACCGCAGGGGCGAGAAGGGAAGGCCCTGTTGTCCGCGGGTTAAAAACCCACAAGACGGTCCACCCGCGGCGCCGCCGGACCGTTCCTGGCGCCGGGTCCCGGGCCGGGAGAGGAGAGTCCCGAAGAGTCGGGCGGCGTAGCCGGAAGTTCCCCCGTGGCCACTGACCTGTCAGGCCCCACTGCCGCAAGTCCTGCTCCTGCACCCGCGCCGCCTCGACTCGGCTCTCGCTCTGAAGAGTCTGTAGAAAGCCGGGCACGCCGCCCTCGCGGGTCGCAGCACCCTCACGCTCCATCCAGCCACTGCGAAGCTCCGCCCTACGCCGCCCCGCGCGCTTCCTTCCCGACGTTCGCGGCCTAACCCCCGGGCGCCGCCGCCGCCAGAGGGCGCGTCCGGCGCTGAGGTCTGGGCACGGAGAGAGCCGGAAGGTATCCTACCCGCTGTTGAAGAGCGCTTGCAGCCGGGTGTGCGTGGGGCGGCTCGATTCTCACAGTTTATGCCCTCTCTAGGCGACTGATGACCTGAAACGCTCGTCACTCACTTATTATTTAATCAACATTGTCTGTCATGTGCCAGGTGCTCTGCTGGGCTCTGGGGTTATAGCATTCAATAAGACATCGTCTCTGCCCCTCAGCAATTCACAGCAGGATTGTAAAGTTCAGTTTACACGAGTAATAAATTGGCTTGGGCCCTGAAATCCTCTTACTTACTCCCTGTTGTCTGTAGGCTGGAACTTCTGAATGGTAGAAAATTAAAATCATGAAAGATGTCCTTGCCACAATGGGTTTCTTAAGTGAATTATGGGGAGCAAATTGAAGCGATGTATTAGATTGTGAGTCACCATGACTCAACATAAACTTTAAGTGGATTTAAGATGTAGTGATTTATGATTAGTTGTGTACCACTAATACAAATGTTATGATAACAACCAAATACCTGCATTTATTGATGCGTTAGAATTGCTGTCTCATTTAATCCTCCCGATAATCCTATAAATAGGTACCATAATTGTTCCTACATCACGGTTGAAGAAACTGTGACTTGGAATGGTAATTGACAAAGCTGGAACAGGAAACATGTTATTCTCTGGGTAATGTCGTAAGGATACTGAATTCCCATTTAGGTTAATCTTGGTGCTTCCACCTTCAGTAAACACGGATTAAAGCTGCACTCCCCACATCTTCACCCCCTTTAAATAAAGGGGGGAACTTAGCTACAAAGGAGATGTCTTCAGGTTGGTTTATTCATAAAAACTCAAACAAAGAACTGTTTGTGAAGCTAGCTTTGTGTCTTGAGTCATTCTGTAAATACTGATTGAACATCTACTATGTGCCAAGTACTCTTTTGGCACTGGAGATAGAGGCCACTGATCTCATCTGTAGAACACTTAAGTAAATTATACTTATATTAAGTTTATAGTTTAAGCTTAGATTTCAAAAGGAGGAGACAAGTAATAAGCAAATAAAATCAGGTAGTGATCAACGTTAAGGTGAAAGAGAAAGTCACTTAATGGGGCTACACTGATTTCCTACCTGGGTATTTTCTCAAAACCTTAACATAGACTTGTGCCCTTTGCTGGCTTCTCTGGAGGGGCTTCTGTTCTATGTGGCTGCTCCTGAGTGGCGTTTGCATCCTGGTCTCTGTGTTTGACTTATTTCTTCCCCTCTAGGCTCTGTGGGTAGACTTATCCACTAAAGCAGCAATATCAACCACCTGCAGCTCAAACAAAAGGGTGTTCATTATTTTTAATTTAAAGTACATTTGTTTTTGTATATTACCAGAGATAGGATACTAGCTATAAGCTAAGTGTTCTGTTGGTATATTTAGTCTGGCATCTAAAGCACAGCTAGGTAACTGTATAAAGGTAACTGAGAGACTCCAAGTCAGCTAGTTGAGATGATGCCTATAAGTCTACTCTGAATGCTGTATGAAAAGTCTATAGAAGAGAGCAGAGTGGAAGCAGGGAGACCAGTTAGGAGACTGTTGCAGGTGTCTGGGCAAGAGATGATAGTTGTTGGGTCACTGTGGTGGTAGTGGAGTGGTGAGAGGTGGTAACATACTAGATATTTTTAAAAGGTAGAGCTGGGCTTCCCTGGTGGCACAGTGGTTGAGAGTCCGCCTGCCCAGGGGACACGGGTTCGTGCCCCGGTCCGGGAAGATCCCACATGCCATGGAGCGGCTGGGCCCGTGAGCCATGGCCGCTGAGCCTGTGCGTCAGAGCCTGTGCTCTGCAACGGGAAAGGCCACAACAGTAAGAGGCCTGCGTACCACAAAAAAAAAAAAAAAAAAAAGGTAGAGCCTATAAAATACACTGATTCAGGGACTTCCCTGGTGGTGCAGTGGTTAAGAATCCACCTGCCAGTGCAGGGGACACAAGTTCGAGCCCTGGTCCAGGAAGATCCCACATGCCAAGGAGCTGCTAAGCCTGCGTGCCACAGCTGCTGAGCCTGTGCTCTAGAGCCCGTGAGCCACAACTACCGAGCCTGCGAGCCACAACTACTGAAGCCCATGTGCCTAGAGCCCATGCTCTGCAACAAGAGAAGCCACCACAATGAGAAGCCCACGCACCGCAAGGAAGAGTAGACCCCACTCGCCGCAACTAGAGAAAGCCTGCGCACAGCAACAAAGACCCAATGCAGCCAAAGATAAATAAATAAATTTTTTTAAGTTTAAAAAAAAGAAACTGACAAAGTGTCTGAGAGAAGTAGAGGAATAAAGGGTGATTTCAGGGATTTGGCCTAAGAAAATGGTAGAATGGAGTTTCCATTTATGGAGAGAAGACTGAGAATGAGGAGGTTTGAGAAACATGAAGAATTCATTTTTGGACGGAGTAGCATGAAATGGTTACTAGATATTCAAATATAGATTTTGAATAGATAATCAGATTAGTCTGGAATTCAGAGGAGAGATTGGAACTGAATGTATAAATATGGAAGTCCTCATTTTAAGATAGACCTTAAGCCTTGATACTAGATGCATCCCCCTAAGAGATGACTGAAACTATAAAAGAGACTAAGTCTTGGACAACTAATATTTAGAAGTCAAGAAGATGAGGCGGAACCAGCAGAAGAGACTAAGAAGAACAAACAGCCTGTGTCATAGTATAAGAACTAAGAACATGGTGTCCCTGAGCCACGTGAGGCGCTTTAAGAAGTGAGTGATTGTGTCAAATGCAGCTAAGAGGTGGAGTAAAGGTCGGATAGAGAAATAACCACTGGATTGGGCAATATGGTAGTCATTGTTGACCGTGACAAGAATGATTTCTGTATACAGAAGTGGGTTTTAAAAATGGAATAGGTGGAAAGAAAGTGGAGACAAAATGTCTCACGCCTCTTTCAAAGAGTTTTGCTGTAAAAGGGAGCAGAAAACTGGGAGCAATAACTGAAAGGGGAAATAGGGTCAAGGGGAGGGTTGTTTTGCAGATGGGTGACATTAGAGCATATTGAAAGCTCAGGGAAAAACAATCAAGAGAAAAACTGATGCTGCAGGAGTGATGTCCTTGAGTGAGAGGAGGTGGGACCCAATGCACGAGTGGAGGGGTTGGTCCAGATAGGAGCATGGACAGTCCACGCATTGGAACACACAGAGGCACAGTGTATGTACAGAAGCGGTGGGGAGAGCACATGGAAGATCTCTTCTGTTTTTGTTGTTTATGTGAAGTAAGAAACAAAGTCATCAGATGAGCTTGAGGAGGGAGAGTGGGGTTAGAGGTTTCAGGAGGGAAAGGTGTGAAATAATTGTCTGGGGAAGTGGGAGAGTGAATTGACTGGAGAAAAGTGCCAAACAGCAGCAAGGGACACTTGAGGTTTATGGTTGCGAGACCAGTCCGCATAGTGTGTGCTGGGTGCAAGTGAGGAATAGTTAGAGAACTGGATTTTACCATGTTGGATTCTTCTGGATGAATACAATAAATAGTGGTTATGCTAGCCACATTCCCAGTGTCTGGAATGGAGGTGAACAAGTCAGAAAATGTCCTTGCACTTACAGAGCTTAGATCCTGTGTTGGAGACAGACAAAATGGTGGTGGCGGTGGGGAGGCGGCGTACAAGTGAGTTATCAGGTAGTATTACTGCTAATAAGATGGTAAAAAAAAAAAAAGGGTACTAGATTAAGAGCAGGACTGGGGAGCAGCTCTGTATTGGATGGGTTGAAGAACATGTCACTAACAAAATGACATTTGAGCTAAGATCTGAATGATGAGAAGCCAGCTATGTGAAATCAGGAAGGAGCGTGTTCGAGGCAGAGAGACCGCAAGGGTGAAACACTGAGGCAGGGTTAGCAAGGGAGTAATAGATTCTTTTAATTGGTGAGGGTACACTTGAGAGGACCGATGTAGGGCTGAGGGAAAGAGAAACACTGAGACTGACGCCCAGGGGTTTCTGCCTCAGGCAACTGGATGGATGTTGACGCCACCACTGAGACAGAGAATATGGGAGATAAAAGCTGGGTTGAGGAAGAGAAGATAATTTCACTTTTAGATATGTTGAAAATTCAACTGTACCTAGAAGATTACCTGGCACATAATAAGTATTGCTGAATGTTTGAATGAGGTATCTGTAGAACAATTCTAAAATCCAGGACCTATGATTGTGATAACCTTGAGGTACAGAGAGGATATTTCACAAATGGGTAAACGAAGGTGCAGTGAGTTTAGGCAACTTGTCCAATGTTTTCCAGTTAATCAGTGTTAACTTCCAGAATAAAGTATAACCCCAAGTCCTGTTTCATTCATTGCTCAGGTTATATAAGCATGGTGTTCATATTAATTCTTTGATGACACCACAGAGAAGGTACACCCTCTGCCAACGGCAACCTGATAAGATTAATAGTATCCAAACCATGTCAGTGATGGGCTTTGGCCTATGCCAACCCTACCAAAACATGCATGATGACAGGTTAGTGGACAAGTTGTGTTTGCTGTCTGTTATGTCCCTGCTCTGTTGGGTCACAGCAGGACACTAGCTGGCAGCATCTAGTGAGTCAGATTTGGAGCTTAAGTAAAAGTTGTGACCATGGGTAAACATTTGTACAGACTTCTTTTGAGTACATGGACTTAGACCTTTGGGCTCAGGTTAGGATTACGTCAGTGCCCTATATCAGTGGCCTAGTGACTGCACTAGGATGAAAGAGGCTACAATCTTAAGAACCCTCTTCTGCTGTGGTTGACAAGAGCCCAAAGCCATCTCATGCCCTAACCCCACAAAGCTGGGTCTTAGGTTTGAAAAATGAGCACACCTGTTGCAGACATGTATTCCTGAGACACTGGTATAACACTGATGCAAGGGAGTTCTCCCAACTCCATCCCCCCAAACTGCTCAAAATTGTCATGCACAATTAATACTCATAATCAAAGAGTTTTAACAATAAGAGAGTGCTTCTGGAAGGCCTATGATACACAATAATTTATAATGAGGATAAAATAGCTACCCTATAATGGTGTTGTTAAAATTAAATGAAATAATTTTTTACAAGGAACTAAACACAAATTTGAATGTCCAGGGTATTGTGAAGGAACAAAAAAGTTAAGTTGGGAATGAGCCTGGTGATCACCTAAGTATCTACATCTTTCCAGTGGAGACACAAGAAATCAGGATTTATCTCTCATTGTTGAGGTCCCATTGTAACCTCATTTGCTCGGGGAATCCACAGGCAAATGTTCCATAGTGTTTTTCTCATATGTGTGGCCCATAGATACGGATTCTGAAGGTAAATAGAAAACACACACTGACACACAGAGTATGGGATGTCTACTCAATGGTGGGTTCGTGGGGTCATGGATAGCCAGTTTTGGTAGATGGTATTACTGTTCCCAACTATTCACTTTCTCCCCTGTAAGATGACGGTACATCCAGCCCTTAACTAATATGACTTCAGTTCCTCCCAATATGCAGGGTCCATATGATTTGCTTTGGTCAGTGGAATGCAAGTGGATGTGATGTACTCAATGTGAGCTAAAGCTTTAACTGTGCTTGCTTAGATTGTCCCTACCCTTTGCCAAGAGAGCTACAGAAACCAAACAGGGGCTGTGCTGGTTAAACTCTTTGCTAATCTTTCCATGTCAGTACAATAAATTCACCTCATTCAAAATAAATTTTTAAAAATATACATATATATATATATATATATATATATGTCTATAGTATGGTGTCCCGTAATAGAGTCCTTCCCCATCTTGATGAACATTTATGAAGTTATTTCAAATTTTTCACTATTAATGCCACCTGACACTTGAACTCGATGTGCCAGGCCATGTGCTGAGCACTTTACACGTATTATTTTCTTTGTTCCTCACAACAATGACACAGGGTAGGTAATATTCTATTCCTCATTTTACAGATGAGAAAACTGAGCCACAAAAATATTAAGTTGCCTGAGGTCAGAAAAGTAGTTGGGGGTAGAGTCCACATAGTCCGGCTCCAGCACCTAAGCTATATCCCAAACAATGCTACAATAAACATCTTTGTTTATACACATGTGTAACTATTTCTGTAGGAAATCCTGGAAGGGAATTGGTGGTAAAAGGAACTCACAGTTTTGATAAACTTGTTCCACATGAAGGCTTAATCAGTTTATCTTCCACCCACAGTAGGTGAGCATGCCCACTTCCATCACTTTTCCAATTCTGAATATGACCAATCTTTTTGTTTTGTTTTCCAATCTGATGAGGAAAACAGATATAATATTACCTAAAGTTTCTTTGGTTACATGTCTGATTGAAGATCATTTTATAAACGAAATGGCCGTTTTTAGTTCCTTCTATTTGAATGGACTGTTCATATCATTTGCTTATTTTTGTATTGTCTTTTTTTAATAGTTGTGTGAAGCTCTTCACACATTTTGAATTTTAATCTTTTGTTGAATTCCTTATTTATTATTATTTATATACAGAAGTTTTGAATTTGCATGTGTAAGACTTCTCCTTCACTGTTCTTGGATTTTAGACTCTTACTTATTATAAATGCCTTCCTTTTCTCCCAGACTATACAAATATTTTCTTATATTTTCTCCTAGTAGTTCTCTAGTTTTGTTTTTTATATCTATCTCTGGAATTTGATACAATGCAGAGTAAGGACTTAACTTTACCTTTTTCCCCAAATAGATAACAAACATTATTTATTGATAATTCATCCTTTTTTACAATGATTAAAAAGCAGCATCTTTATTACAAACTAAATTCCTTTATGTACACGAGGCTATCTTTTTACACAACTATACCACACTGTTTCAATCACTATACTGCTACTTTGTTTTTAAATATTTCTTTTCAATGTTTGTCTTTCTTTTAATTTTTTAAACACATTTTCTTTTCCAGTATTCAATATAAATTTGAGAATCAACTCATCAAAGTCCATAAAAATTCAACTGAAATTTTGATTGGATTGCCTTGACATTACCAATTAATGTTGGGAGACTGGTAAACTTAATAATTTGTACAATACTAAGATTTCCTACCTGGGAACAAGATATTCATTCAAGTCATATTTTATGTCTTTTAGTCAGGTTTTATTGTTTTCTTCAAATAGGTCTTGCATATTACTTTTTTGTTTATTCTTAGGAAATGTTTAGTTTTTCCTGCTATTGTTTTTCTGGTGTTTTTGTTTGTTTGTTTGTTTTTATAATTTTTATTTGAGCTGCTACTTTTTCCATTGCACCTGCAAAGATAGGGACTCATTTTTTTTTCTTTTTTGGCTGTACCGCATGGCTTGTGGGATTTTAGTTCCCCAACCAGGGATCAAACCCAGGCCCTCAGCAGTGAGAGTGTGGAGTCATAACCACTGGACCACCAGGGAATTCCAGGGACTCGTTTTTTTTTTTTTTTCTGGCTGTGTTGGGTCTTCATTGCTGCGCACAGGCTTTATCTAGTTGCAGCGAGCGGGGGCTACTCTTCGTTGTGGTGTGCAGGCTTCTCATTGTGGTGGCTTCCCTTTTTGCAGAGCATGGGCTCTAGGCACACGGGCTTCAGTTGTTGTGGCATGCGGGATCAGTAGTTGTGGCTCAAAGGGTCTAGAGCGCAGGCTCAGTAGTTGTGGCACACAGGCTTAGCTGCTCCGCAGCACGTGGGATCTTCCTGGACCAGGGCTCGAACCCGTGTCCCCTGCATTGGCAGGCGGATTCTTAACCACTGTGCCACAAGGGAAGCCCCCTTTCCTGCTATTGTTAATGGGATCTTTTATTCTCTTACTTTTTTAATTGATATATAGGAAAAAACATCAATTTGTGTATGTTGATCTTATATTCTGCCCCTTTATTGAACTGTCTTTTTAGTACAAATAGTTATTCAGTTGATTCTTCTAGATTTTTAAAATTTCCACTTATAAAAAATATTACTGCATGTTACTATGACCTTTAGTAAATGGCTTAAAAGGTAAAATAAATGTGTTTCCAGAGTAAGAATGAGTCAGTAATGCCTAACAGAACCATAGATAACCATTAAAATATACTGGCATATATGGGGCCAGGGAGCATAAATAGCAACTATCTTATTTTACTGCACTACCAGCCATAAAATTGTAGGCTACTTGGACTATCAGTTTGACCCAAGATGATGAGTCCAACCTCTAATGTTACCGAACCCACGTCCGACTGCTCACTGTTCAAAAGCCAATTCTCGAGAGACAAGTGTTGGTAGGAAGGAAAGCTTGCTTTATTTCCAAGGCCAGAAATCAGGGGAGAGGGTGGACTCCTGTGTGAGAACCAACTCCCAACTGCTGCTCAGAGGAAGGGGCTTTTAAAGGGGAGTTTCAGGGCTGTATAGGCAGAGGGAGGGAGCAGAACAGCACAGTCAGCTCTGACAGTCATCTGGAAACCGGTAATGTGGTGGTCTGATCAGTGTCACCTTGGTTGTTTCAAGTACAGTTAATCTTTAGTTCCAGAGTTTGCTCCCATTTCTTTGAGGCCAGTTCTCGGAACTGTGGCAGCTTATGTCATGGCTTCAATTTGGTCATCATGTAGTCATCCTCCTCCACCTGGTGAGGGCTTTGGTATCTGCAAAACAGCTCACAGGACATGGCTCAGAGTATTGTCTATAGCCCTTAAGGAGGAACTAAAGGTCCTTGACTGTGCTTAATGATTAAACTATTATTATTTGGTCTCCTTTGACTGTTTTCCTTGGTTTCTGCATTTCCTCACTTCTCTGATCAAACCTATTCTTTGGCTAAAGATTTTCCACAGACAAAAGGCAGGCTGAGGACAAGGGGTGGGGCAAGGACCATATGGTCCTGCTCCGTTTCACTAATATATCTCAACTTATTTATCTATTAAGTATTTTAAAGTTTACACACAGCAAATTCACTCTTTTTCTGTTTTTTGGTTTACTGCTTTATGAGTTTTAATAATGCAGAGATCCTTATAACCACCACCACAAGCAAGATAAAGAACAATTCTAACACTCCTTAATCAGTCTCTCAACCCACCCCTAATCCCCAGAAACCACTGATCTGTTTGCCATTACTACAGTTTTATCTTTTCCCGAATGTCATATAAATGGAAATATACATTATGTTACATTTTGAGACTGGCTTCTTCCACTTAGCATAATGTATTTCAGATTCATCCATGTTGTTTGTGTATTAATAGCTTATTCCTATTTACTGATGAGTAGCACTCTGTCGTATGAATACACCATGGTTGTTTATCTATTCATCTGTTGAAGGCGATTTTGGGTTGTTTTCAGTTTTTGACAGTTACGAATAGTACTGCTATGAACCTTTATGTACAAGTTTTTGTGTGGTCATGTGTTTTCATTTCTCTAGACTAAATACATAGAAGTAGGATTGCTGGGTCACATAAGTATTTGCTTAACTTTATTAGAAACTATCAACATGTTTTCCAGGATGATTATTCCATTTTGCATTCTCACAAGCAATGTAGGAGAATTCCAGCTGCTATAGATCCTTACCAGCACTGGGTATTGTCGTTATTTTTTATTTTAGCCATTCTAATAGGTGTGCAAGAGTTTCCCATTTGGTTTTCATTTTCATTTCCATAATGACTAATGGGTTCATCATGTGTTTTTTGCCATCCATATATCTCCTGAAGTGAAGTGTCTGTTCAAATCTTTTGCCCCCCTTTTTTTTTTTTTTCGGTATGTGGGCCTCTCACTGTTGTGGCCTCTCCCATTGCGGAGCACAGGCTCCGGACGCGCAGGCTCAATGGCCATGGCTCACGGGCCCAGCCGCTCCACGGCATGTGGGATCTTCCCGGACCGGGTCACGAACCCATATCCCCTGCATCGGCAGGCGGACTCTCAACCACTGTGCCACCAGGGAAGCCTTCTCTTAATGTCTTTTGAGGAGAAAAAGTTTTAAGTTTCAACAAAGTCTAATTTATAAATTTGTTCTTCTATGGATTATGCTTTTGGTTTTGTATTAAGAAATTTTTGCCCCACCCAAAGTCATGAAAATTTTCTCCTATAATTTCTTCCAAGAGTTTTATAGTTTTACATCTTACACTTAGGTCTGTTATCCATTTTAAATTCATTTTCTATGTGGTGTGAGATATAGGTCAAGGTTCACTTTTTTTTTTGCATACGGATGTCTATTTTTTCCAGGATCATTTGTGCAAAAGACTGTCCTTTCTCCATTGAATTGCTTCTGTACCATCATTAAAAATCAATAGATTGAATTTGTGAAGGTCTATTTCTGGAGTCTATTCTGTTCTACTGATCTATGTATCTATCCTTTCACCAATACCACCGTCTTTTTTACCGTAGCTTTATGATATATCTTAATGTGTAATGTGTCTTCCAACTGTGTTCTTGTTTTTCAAAATTGTTTTAGATACTTCAGTTTCTTCACATTTCCATATGAATTATCTTTTAGAATTATCTTTTAGAATTATCTTTTCTATATTTGCAAAGAATTCTGCTGGGATTTTAATAGGGATTACATTAAATCTTTATATCAACTTAGGGAGAATTGACATCTTAACTATATTGAATTTTTCAATCAATGAAAAGGGTATGTCTCACCATTCATTTAGGTCTTCTCTGCTTTATTTCATCAACATTTTTTGATTTTGAAAATAAAGATCCTGCATGTCCTATTACAATTATACCTAGTGCTTCATTTATGAAGATCTATTGGTACCGTTTTTAACTTTTGGATTCCAATTGTTTATTACAAATAAATAGAAATGCAAGTTGATTTTTGTATGTTGACCTTTTTTATACCGTGACCTTGCTAATCACTTGTAAGTTCTAGTAGCTTTTTGTGTAGATTCCTTGGAATCCTCTACATGGACAAAGGTGTTCTCTGCAAGTAGGGACATTTCTTCCTTTCAGTTTAAATACCTCTCATTCTTTTTCTTTAAAAAAAAATTTATTTATTTATTTATCTATCTATTTATTTATTTGGCTGTTCCGGGTCTCAGCCGTGGCACATAGGATCCTTGTTGCAGCATGAGGGATCTTCAGTTGCAGCATACAGGATCTTTGTTGCCACATGTGGGATCTTTAGTTGAGGCACGCGGGATCCAGTACCCTGACCAGGGATCGAACCCGGGCCCCCTGCATTGGGAGTGCAGAGCCACAAGCACTGGACCACCAGGAAGTCCCAGTTCTTTTTCTTATTATACCATCTAAGATTTCTAGTACATTTATTTCTATAAATTGGAATTAGTATTTTGTAGAATATTAAGTAAGAATCAAGCTTTGTGGGGTTTTTTGCACCCAGCACCATTTATTGATAAGCTATTTTCCCAAGTGCTTTGCAGTGACAACTTCATCATAAATCAAATGTCTTTATGTGCATGAACCAGTTTCTGGATTCTCTATGGTGCCCTGTTCATCTACTTGACTATTCTTACACCAACACAACACAATTGTAGCTTAGTACAGCAAGTCTTCCACCTTGTTTTTTTTTAAAAAAGAGAATTATTGAAAAAAATTTTTTTGATTCCATTTTTTTAGACTTTTTTTTTATTTCAGAGCAGTTTTAGCTTCAACGTTAAATTGATGGGAGGTACAGAGACTTCCCATATACTCCCAGCCCCACACAGGCATAGCCTACCACATCATCAGCATCCCCCACCAGAGTGTTACATTTGTTACAATCAAAGAACCTACACTGACACATCATTATCTCCCAAAGTCCATACTTTACATTAGGGCTCACTCTTGGTGTTGTATATTCTATGGACTTGAACAAATATAATATAATAACATAAATCCACCATTATATTATCATACAGAGTAATTTCACTGCCCTAAAAATCCTCTTTGCTTCACCAATTCATCCCTCCCTCCCCTCAAATCCCTGGCAACCAGTGATCATTTTACTGTCTTCATAGTTTTGCCTTTCCCAGAATGTTATATAGTCAGAATCATGTACTTTGTAGCTGTATTAGTCAGGGTTCTCCAGAGAAACAGAACTAATAGGATTATATATACACATAGATAGATAGATAGATAGATAGTAAAAGACTTATTATGAGGGATTTGTTCACTGATTATGGAATCTGAGAAATCTCCTGATCTGCCATATGCAAGCTGGAGCACAGGAAAGCCAGTGGTGTAGTTCCAATCCCAGTTTGAAAGCCTGAGAACCAAGGAAGCCAATGGTTTAAGTCATAGTCCAGTCCAAAAGCCCAAGAACCAGGAGCAACCATAGGTGAGGGCAAGAGAAGATGGATGTCCTAGCTCAAGTAGAGAACAAATTTGTCCTTCCCTCACCTTTTGGTTTTATTCAGGACGTTCATGGATTGGGTAATGCCCACCCACAAGGGTAAAGAGTGATCTTCTTTACTCAGTCTGCCAATTCAAATGCTAATCTCGTCTAGAAACACCCTCGAAGACACACTCAGAAATAATGTTTTACCAGCTATCTGGGCATACCTTAGCCCAGTCAAGTTGACACTTAAAATTAACCATCACAGGTGCAGGTCCCGTCCCTAATCTTTTGTCTCTGTTTTTTCTTTTTTCTTTTGCCCTACCCAGGTACGTGGGGAGTTTCTTGCCTTTTGGGAGGTCTGAGGTCTTCTGCCAGCGTTCAGTGGGTGTTCTATAGGAGCAGTTCCACGTGTAGATGTATTTCTGATGTATCTGTGGGGAGGAAGGTGATCTCCACGTCTTACTCTTCCGCCATGTTCCTCTAAGTGTCCATCATCGGATGAATGGATAAAGAAGATGTGGCACATATATACAGTGGAATATTACTCATCCATAAAAAGAAATGAAATTGAGTTATTTGTAGTGAGGTGGATGGACCTAGAGTCTGTCATACAGAATGAAGTTAAGTCAGAAAGAGAAAAACAAATACTGTATGCTAACACATATATATGGAATTTAAGGGAAAAAAAAAAGTCATGAAGATCCTAGGGGTAAGATGGGAATAAAGACACAGACCTACTAGAGAATGGACTTGAGGATATGGGGAGGGGGAAGGGTAAGCTGTGACAAAGTGAGAGAGTGGCATGGACATATATACACTACCAAATGTAAAATAGATAGCTAGTGGGAAGCAGCCGCATAGCACAGGGAGATCAGCTCGGTGCTTTGTGACCATCTAGAGGGGTGGGATAGGGAGGGTGGGAGGGAGGGAGACGCAAGAGGGAAGAGATATGGCAACATATGTATATGTATAACTGATTCACTATATTATAAAGCAGAAAGTAACACACCATTGTAAAGCAATTATACTCCAATAAAGATGTTTAAAAAAAAATTAACCATCACAGTAGCCTTTTCATTTTAGTTTCTTTCACTTAGTAACATGCATTTAAGTTTCCTCCATGTCTTTTTATGGCTTGGTAGTTCATTTCTTCTTAACGCTGAATAATATTCTGCTGTCCAGATGTACCACAGTTTATTTATCCATTTGCCTACTGAAAGACATCCAAGTTGCTTCCAAGTTTTGGCAATTACAAATAAAGCTGCTATAGAGACATCCCTGGTGGCCCAGTGGTTAAGACTCCATGCTCCCAAGGCAGGGGGCCAGAGTTTGATCCTTGGTCAGGGAACTAAGATCCCACATACTGCAATAAAGCCCACGCACCACAACTACTGAGCCTGCACACTCTAGAACCTGCACGCCACAATTACAGAAGCCCACATGCCGCAACAAAGAGCCCACGTGCTGCAATGAAGACTCAGTGCAGCCAAAGTAAATAAATAAATAATTTAAAAATGAAAAACAAACAAATAAAGCTGCTATAAACATCTGTATCAACAAAAGACTCCAAAGAGCCAAAACAACCTTGAGAAAAAAGAACAAAGCTGGAGGCATTACACGTCCTGATTTCAAACTACATTAAAAACCCCTACTAATCAAAGCTGTATGATACAAGCATAAAAAACAGACACATAGACCAATGGAAGAGAGTGGACAGTCCAGAAATAAATGCATACATAAACAGTTAGCTAATCTTTGGCATGGGTGCAAGAATATAAAATGGGAAAAGGATAGTATCTTCAATAAATGGTGTTGGGAAAACTAGATATCCACATTATAAAAGAATGAAATTAGGCCCCTATTTTACCACT
The DNA here is from genome assembly GCF_039906515.1 of Pseudorca crassidens. Classification (NCBI taxonomy): domain Eukaryota; kingdom Metazoa; phylum Chordata; class Mammalia; order Artiodactyla; family Delphinidae; genus Pseudorca; species Pseudorca crassidens. The sequence goes on along the minus strand of NC_090297.1, from coordinate 106,143,074 downwards.
CACAAAACTAACCTGAAATGGATTCAAGACTGAAATGTAAGACCAGAAACTATAAAACTCTTTGAAAAAAACATAGGGAAAAGCTCCTTGACATTGGTGTTGGCAATGATTTTTTTAGATCATCCAAAAATCGCAAGCAACAAAAGCAAAAATAAACAGCTGGGACTACATCAAACCAAAAAGCTTCTGTACAGCAAAGGAAACAATCAAGGAAATGAGAAGACAACCTACAGAATGGGAGAAAATATTTGCAAATCATATATCTGATAAGGGGTTGATATCTAAAATATATAAGAAACTTATGTAACTCAATAGGAAGAAAACAAATAATCCAATTAAAAAATGGACAAAGGATGTGAATAGATATCTTTCCAAAGAAAATATACAAATGGCCAACAGATAGATAAAAAAGATGCTCAACATCAATAATTATCAGGGAAATGCAAATCAAAACTATGATGAGATATCACCTCATACCTGCTAGAATGGCTATTGTCAAAAGAAATATATGTAAGAAATAACAAATATTGGCAAGAATGTGGCATAAAGAGAACTCTTGTACATTGTTGGTGGGAATGTAATTTCATACCGCTATTATGGAAAACAGTATGGAGGTTCCTCAAGAAATTAAAAATAGAACTGTGATAAGATCCAGAAATCCCACTTCTTGGTATGTACCTGAAGGAAGCAAAATCAGTATCTGGAAGAGATATGTGCATTTCCATATTCATTACAGCATTATTCATGATAGTCAAGATATGAAAACAGCCGAAGTATCCACCAAAAGATGAATGGATAATGAAACTATGTTATATAGACATACAATAGAATATTATTCAGCCATAAAAAGGGAATCCTGTCATTTGTGACAACATAGGTGAACTTAGAAGGCATTATGCTAGGTGAAATAAACCAGAAGAGAAAGATAAGTACTGTATGCTATCACAAATAGTAGGATGTGGAATTATTATATGTGGAATCTGAAAAAAAAAAGTTGAACTCATGAAAACAGAGTAGATCAGTGGTTACCAAGGGCTAGAAGGTAGGGGAAATGAGGAGATGTTGGTCGTAGGGTGTAAAATTTCAGTTATAAGATGAATAAGTTCTGAGGATCTAATATACAGCATGGTGAGTATAGTTAATAATTCTGCATTGGATACTTGAAATTTGCTAAGGAAGTAAATGTTAAGCTTTCTCACCACACACACACAAAAGGTAACTATGTTAGGTGATGGATGTGTTAATTAACTTGATTGTGGTAATCATTTCACAATGTATAAATGCAGAAAATCATCATGGTGTACACTTTAAATATATATAATTTTCTTTCTCAATTAAGCTGGGTGATGGGGCGTGGAAATCTGAGTGCAGGTTTACATATGGACATAAGTTTGAACTCCGTTGGGAAACACCAAGACTCACGACTGCTGATGGCTGGATGTATGTAAGTTTGTAAGAAACCTTCAAAGTGTCTGTACCATTTTGCATTCCCACCAGCAATGAAAGAGTATCTGTTGCACCATAACCTTGCCAGCATTTGGTGTCATCAGTGTTCTTGGTTTTTGGTCATTCTCATAGGTGTGTAGAGTTATCTCACTGTCACTTTAATTTGCATTTGCCTGATGACATATGATGTGGAACATCTTTTCATATGCTTTTCAGTCGTGAGTCTTAGAATTTGCCATCTATATATCTTCTTTGGTGAGCCTTGTTCTTTTTCAGGTGCCTTGGCTAAGATTTTAAAATCAGCTACACACACACAGACACACATGTACACACACTACACGTTGAGATTCTGATTGGCATTGCATTGAATCTGAAGACTAAATTGCAGTGACCTGACATCTTTGCAATATTGACTCATAACGCATAAACATGGCATCTCACTCCATTAATTTAGGTCTCTTTAATTTCTTCCAATATTTTTTTCCCACTTTCTGCATAGAGGACTTGTATATCTTTGGTTAGGTTTATTCCCAGGAATTTGATATCTTGATATGGTATAAATGGTAGAAATTTAAAATTAAAAGACTTTCACTTCATACTCTTTTTAAAAGACTATTTGCTGTTTAAAACAATAATACTGTCAATGTATTATGGGGTTCATAACATGTTGAAGTAACATATATGACAATGATAACAAAATTCAGGAAAGATAAATAAAATTATAATTATACGGATGTAAGGCTCTTACGTTGTTTGTGAAGCAATTAAGTACTAATTCAAGATAGTAATAAATTAAATATGTATATTGTAATCATTAGGGTAACTACTAAATCTATCAGAACTATATGTAAAAAGACAACAAAAGAGGAAAAATGAAGAACTAAAACATACTTGACTAACCTGAAAGAAAGCTGGAGAAGAGGAACAAAGAGACAAGTAACAGATGGAACAACTTAAAAACACAAGTATGATATACTTAAAGCTAACCATATCAGTAATCACAAAAAATTTAAAGGGGCTAATGACTCTTTAAAAGAAAATGATTGTCAGATTTTATTTTAAAAGAGAACCAACAGTATCCTGACTACAATAGATACACCTTAAACATAATTGATATAAATATAAGTAATTGGAAATAAAACATGGGAAGAGATACTCCGTGGAAACAGTAACCATATGAAAACTGATATGGCTATATTATTAATGGTCAAAGTAGATGTTAAGGAAGAAGTAACAGAGAAAAAAAGAATACTCATAATAATTAGAAGATCAATTCCATAGGAGAAATACATAATCCTAAATGTATATGCACCTAATAATATAACTTCAAAATTTATGAAGCAAAAAATTGACAGAACTGTATGGGAAAGACAAATACAGAATTAGAGTTGGAGATTTTAACATATCTCCTCAGTAATCAATAGAACAAGCAGACAAAATATTAGTAAGGATATAGGACATTTGAGCAACAATACTAAGCAACTTAACTGACACTTGTAGAAAATTATACTCAACAGGTGTAGGTTGCTCCATCTTTTCAAATGCTTATGGAACACTGCAAAAAATATATCATATGCTGAGCCATAAAACTAGCAATCAATTTCAAAGGATTAAAATTACACGAAATATGTTCTTTAACTACAGAAAAATTAAACCAGAAATCACTAAAAATAAGATATCTGTTACCAAACCAAAACGTGGGTCCACTTGCCTGGTGGGTTGTGGTGAGGGAAAGTGCAGCATTTATTGTAAGGCACCATATAAGGAACCCGGGGCAACTAGTGCTCAAAAAGCCTGACTTCTCCAATAGGTTTCAGCAAGGCTTTTTTTTTTTTTTTTTTTTACATCTTTATTGGAGTATAATTGCTTTACAACAGTGTGTTAGTTTCTGCTTTATAACAAGGTGAATCAGTTATACATATATATATATGTTCCCATATCTCCTCCCTCTTATGTCTCCCTCCCTCCAACCCTCCCTATCCCACCCATCCAGGTGGTCATAAAGCACCGAACAGCAAGGCTTTTTTTTATTTTAACATCTTTATTGGAGTATAATTGCTTTACAATGGTGTGTTAGTTTCTGCTTTATAACAAAGTGAATCAGTTATACATATACATACGTTCCCATATCTCTTCCCTCTTGCGTCTCCCTCCCTCCCACCCTCCCTATCCCACCCCTCCAGGCGGTCACAAAGCACCGAGCTGATATCCCTGTGCCATGCGGCTGCTTCCCACTAGCTATCTACCTTACGTTTGGTAGTGTATATATGTCCATGCCTCTCTCGCTTTGTCACAGCTTACTCTTCCCCCTCCCCATATCCTCAAGTCCATTCTCCAGTAGGTCTGTGTCTTTATTCCTGTCTTACCCCTAGGTTCTTCATGACATTTTTTTTTCTTAAATTCCATATATATGTGTTAGTATACGGTATTTGTCTTTTTCTTTCTGACTTACTTCACTCTGTATGACAGACTCTAGGTCTAACCACCTCATTACAAATAGCTCAATTTCATTTCTTTTTATGGCTGAGTAATATTCCATCGTATATATGTGCCACATCTTCTTTATCCATTCATCCGATGATGGGCACTTAGGTTGTTTCCATCTCCGGGTTATTGTAAATAGAGCTGCAATGAACATTTTGGCATTTTTAAAGGTAAGGTAAGGGAGGGGCATCCCAGTGTATGTGATGAGCTCCTGCCGAATTATCTGATTGGTTGATGGTGAGGTAACAGGGCGGTGTCACAGGGGTTAACATTATCAATCCTCAGGCTCCAGTAGGTCTTTGGGTTATGTGCTCACAGTCATCAAGTAGTTAATTTCATCCATTTGGTGGGGGGTTTAGCATTTATAAAACAACTCAGGAACTGTGTGTCAGATACAGTCATCTAAGTACAATACTTCAGAGGAGCTAAAGCAGAGGATATAGGGAAGAGGCCTGTCAAGGGAAGGACCCATAGGATCCTGTTGGTTACATATCTAGAAAATCCCAAATCATCTGGAAATTAAGTAACTTACTTCTAAGTAACTGATTCACCAAAGACGAAATTACAATAGAAATTAGAAAATATTTTGAAAGTAACAGTAATGAAAATACAGCATATCAAAATTTGTGGGACACAGCTAGAGTAGTTCTTAGATGTAAATTTGATGAATTAAGTATCTATCTCAACAAGGTACAAAAAAGAGAAGGTAGAAAGAAAGAAATAAAATCAGAGATTAATGAAATAGAAAAGAGATATAAAACAGAGAAAGTCAGGGACTTCCCTGGTGGTGCAGTGGTTAAGAATCTGCCTGCCAATGCAGGGGGCATGGGTTCGATTCCTGGTCTGGAAAGATCCCACATGTCGCGGAGCAACTAAACCCGTGCGCCACAACTATTGAGCCTGCGCTCTACAGCCCACGAACCACAACTACTGAAGCCCTCGCGCCTAGAGCCTGTGCTCTGCAACACGAGAAGCCACCACAATGAGAATCATGTGCACCACAGCAAAGGGTAGCCCCCACTTGCCCCAACTAGAGAAAGCCCGCACACAGCAATGAACACCCAATGCAGCCAAAAATAAATAATTAAAATAAAAAATTTTTAAAAACTGAGAAAGTCAATGAAACCAAAAGATGGTTCTCTGAAAAGATTAATAAAATTGATAGAATTGATCAAGGAAAAGAGTAAGAGAGAAAAGAGATACACCTAATATCAAGAATGACAGAGGCAACATCACTATAGATGCCATATACATTAAAAAAATAATATAAGGGTTCATGAACAACTTTATGTCAATAAAGTTGACAACCTAGATGAAATGGGCAACTTTTTAGAAAAACACAACTTACAGAAATTTTGAATAATCCTGTATCTTTTACTGAAATTAAGTCCATAATTTATAACATTCCAACAACAAAAACACCAGATCCAGATGGCTATCCTGATAAATGTTACCAAACTTTTAAGGAAAAATATGAACAATTCTACACAAAATCTTTCAGAGAGGCCAGCATAACCTCGATACCAAAATCTATCAAGGACATTACAAGAAAAAAAATTACAGAGTAATATCCCTTAAGAATACAGGTGGGAAAAAAATCCAAATGAAATACTAACAAATCAGATACGGTATTATGTAAGACCCATACACATCATCGTCTTGTGAGTTTATTCCAAAAAGACATAGCTGGCTTAACACTTAAAAAGTCATTCAATATAATTTTAACAATGTCATCATCTTAAAAGATACAGAAAAAGCATTTTATAAAATTCAAAACCCATTCATAATAAAAACTATTAGTTGACTAAGAATAGAGAGAAACTTCCTCAATTTGATAAGATTATTTACCTAAAACATACAAATAATATCATACTTAATGGTGAAATAGTGAATGCTTCGCCCTTACAAGATAAGGATGTCTGTTATCACCACTTATATTCAACATTGTATTGGAGTTCCTGCCAGTGCAATAAGGAGAGAAAAAAATTTTTTTAGTTGCAAAGGAAACAGTAAAACTAGCTTTATTCATAAATGACATGATTGTGTACATAGAATATCCAAGGAATGTACAAACTACTAGAAGTAATACGTGAATTTAGCAAGGTCATGTGATACAAAGTCAATATACAAATATCAGCTATATTTCTTTATACTTGCAGCAAACAATTGAAATATGAAAATGTAAAAATAATACCATTTACAATAGGCTTTAAAAAATAATAAGGTACACAGGACTAAATAAAATGCAGAAGATTCTACAGTGAAAATCATAAAACAAGGAGAAATCAAAAAAGACCTAATAAAAGAAAAAATAGCCTATTTCATGGAGTAATGTTTAATTGTTACGATGTCACTTCTCCCCAATTGGTCTATACATTCAATGCGATCCTAATCAGAATCCCAGCAGGCTTTTCTGGTAGAAATTGATAGGCTAATTTTAAAATTTAAATGCAATTGCAAAAAAACCTAGAAAGTCAAAATCATCTTTAAAATAAAGATGGAGGATTTATGCTACCAATTTTCAAATTTTACTATCAAGGCAAGTAATTAATACAATATGGTATAAGCATAAGGATAAACAAATAGATCAATGGAACAAAATAGAGTCCAGATATAGGCTCACACGTATATTGTTACTTGACCAATGAAAAGGACACCAATGCAATTTGAAGGGAAAGAAAGGTCTTCGAATAAATGGTGTTGGAAGAATACAGCATCCAGATAGAAAAAAAAATAAACCTTGACTCTTATACTCATACCATTCACAAAACAATTAATTTCAAATGGATTGCAGGGGGCTTCCTTGGTGGCGCAGTGGTTGGGAGTCCGCCTTCCAATGCAGGGGACATGGGTTTGTGCCCCGGTCCAGGAGGATCCCACGTGCCGCAGAGCGGCTGGGCCCGTGGGCCGCGGCCGCTGGGTCTGTGCGTCCGGAGCCTGTGCTCCGCGGCGAGAGAGGCCACAGCGGTGAGAGGCCCGAGTACAGCAAAAAAAAAAAAAAAAAAAGGATTGCAGGGGACTTCCCTGATGGTCCAGTGGTAAAGAATCCACCTTCCAATACTGTGGACGCATGTTTGATCCCCGGTCAGGGAGCTAAGATCCCACATGCCATGGGGCAACTAAGCCCGGGCGCCACAACTACTGAGCTAGCGCCTCAAGGAGAGAGTCTGTGTGCCGTACACTACAGAGCCCACACGCCCTGGAGCTTAAGCGCCACAACTAGAGAGAGAAAACCCACACGCCACAACTAGAGAGAAGCCCACATGCCTCAGTGAAGATCCCGCATGCTGCAACTAAGGCCCGACAGCCAAAAAATAATTTTTTTAAAAAATGGATTGCAGATCTAAATGTGAAATGTAAAATATAAATCTAGCTGGAAACACAGGAGACTTTATGAGCTTGGAATAGGCAAAGATTTCTTAAATAAGAGCAAAAAGTACTAACCGTAAAGGAAAAAACGATAAAGTAGATTTCATCCAAAGTTAAAACTTCTGCTCATCAAAAAACACAATTAAGAAAGTGAGGGACTTCCCTGGTGGCACAGTGGTTAAGAATCCGTCTGCCAGATCCTAGAGGGGAAGATGGCGGAAGAGTAAGACGCGGAGATCACCTTCCTCCCCGCAGATACACCAGAAATATATCTACATATGGAACACCTCCTACAGAACACCGACTGAACGCTGGCAGAAGACCTCAGACCTCCCAAAAGGCAAGAAAGTCCCCACGTACATGGGTAGGGCAAAAGAAAAAAGAATAAACAGAGACAAAAGGATAGGGACGGGACCTGCACCAGTGGGAGGGAACTGTGAAGGAGGAAAGGTTTCCACACACTAGGAAGCCCCTTCGCGGACGGAGACTGAGAGTGGCGAAGTGGGGGGGAGCTTCCATGCCACGGAGGAGAGCGCAGCAACAGGGGTGCAGAGGGCAAAGCGGGGAGATTCCCACACAGAGGATCGGTGCCAGCCAGCACTCACCAGCCCGAGAGGCTTGTCTGCTCAGCCACCGCGGCGGGTGGGGCTGGGAGCTGAGGCTCGGGCTTTGGTCGGAGCTCAGGAAGAGGACTGGGGTTGGCTGCGTCAACACAGCCTGCAGGGGGTTAGTGCACCGCGGCTAGCCGGGAGGGAGTCCGAGGGGGGAAAGTATGGAGCTGGCGAAGAGGCAAAAGACTTTTTCTTCCCTCTTTGTTTCCTGGTGTGCGAGGAGAGGGGATTAAGAGCACTGCTTAAAGGAGCTCCAGAGACGGGCGCGAGCCGTGGCTAACAGTGCGGACCCCAGAGACGGGCATGAGATACTAAGGCTGCTGCTGCCGCCACCAAGAAGCCTGTGTGCGAGCACAGGTCACTATCCACACCTCCCTTCCGGGGAGCCTGTGCAGCCCGCCACTGCCAGGGTCCCATGACCCTGGGACAACTTCCCCGGGAGAACGCACGGCGTGGCTCAGGCTGGTGCAACGTCACGTTGGCCTCTGCCGCCGCAGTCCCGCCCCCGCATCCGTACCCCTCCTTCCCTTCCCCCCCCCAACCCCCCGGCCTGAGTGAGCCAGAGTCCCCGAAGCAGCTGCTCCTTTAACCCCGTCCTGTCTGAGCGAAGAACAGACGCCCTCCGGAGACCTACTCAGAGAGGCGGGGCCAAATCCAAAGCTGAGCCCCGGCAGCTGTGAGAACAAAGAAGATAAAGGGAAATCTCTCCCAGCAGCCTCAGAAGCAGTGGATTAAAGCTGCACAATCAACTTGATGTACCCTGCATCTGTGGAATACATGAATAGACAACCAATCATCCCAAATTGAGGAGGTGGACTTTGAGAGCAAGATTTATGATTTTTTCCCCTTTTCCTCTTTTTGTGAGTGTGTATGTGTATGCTTCTGTGTGAGATTTTGTCTGTATAGCTTTGCTTTCATCATTTGTCCTAGGGTTCTATCTGTCCGTTTTTTGTTTTTTTCTTTAAAAAATTTTTTTTCTTAATAATTATTTTTATAACTTTATTTTATCTTACTTTATTTTAATTTCTCTTCTTTCTTTTTTCTTTTTCTTTCCTTCCTTCCCTCCTTCCTTCCTCCCTCCCTCCCTTCTTTCTTTCTTTCTTTCCTTCCTTCCTTCCTTCTTTCTTCCTTCTTTCTTTCTTTCTTTCTTTCTTTCTTTCTTTCTTTCTTTCTTCTTTCTACTTCTTCTCCCTTTTATTCTGAGCTGTGTGGATGAAAGGCTCTTGGTGCTGTAGCCAGGAGTCAGTGCTGTACCTCTGAGGTGGGAGAGCCAACATCAGGACACTGGTCCACAAGAGACCTCCCAGCTCCACATAATATCAAATGGTGAAAAACTCCCAGAGATCTCCATCTCAACACCAGCACCCAGCTTCACTCAACGACCAGCAAGCTACAGTGCTGCACACCCTATGCCAAACAACTAGCAAGACAGGAAAACAACCCCACCCATTAGCAGAGAGGCTGCCTAAAATAATAATAAGTCCACAGACACCCCAAAACACACCACCAGACGTGGACCTGCCCACCAGAAAGACAAGATCCAGCTTCATCCACCAGAACACAGGCACTAGTCCCCTCCACCAGGAAGCCTACACAACCCACTGAAACAACTTTAGCCACTGGGGACAGACACCAAAAACAACAGAACTACGAACCTGCAGCCTGCGAAAAGGAGACCCCAAACACAGTAAGGTAAGCAAAATCAGAAGACAGAAAAACACACAGCAGATGAAGAAGCAAGATAAAAACCCACCAGACCTAACAAATGAAGAGGAAATAGGCAGTCTACTTGAAAAAGAATTCAGAATAATGATAGTAAAGATGATCCAAAATCTTGGAAATAGAATAGAGAAAATGCAAGAAACATTTAACAAGGACCTAGAAGAACTAAAGAGGAAACAAGGAACAATGAACAACACAATAAATGAAATTAAAAATACTCTAGATGCGATCAAGAGCAGAATAACTGAGGCAGACAAACGGATAAGTGACCTGGAAGATAAAATAGTGGAAATAACTACTGCAGAGCAGAATAAAGAAAAAAGAATGAAAAGAACTGAGGACAGTCTCAGAGACCTCTGGGACAACATTAAACGCACCAACATTCGAATTATAGGAGTTCCAGAAGAAGAAGAGAAAAAGAAAGGGATTGAGAAAATATTTGAAGAGATTATAGTTGAAAACTTCCCTAATATGGGAAAGGAAATAGTTAATCAAGTCCAGGAAGCACAGAGAGTCCCATACAGGATAAGTCCAAGGAGAAACATGCCAAGACACATGTTAATCCAACTGTCAAAAATTAAATACAAAGAAAACATATTAAAAGCAGCAAGGGAAAAACAACAAATAACACACAAGGGAATCCCCATAAGGTTAACAGCTGATCTTTCAGCAGAAACAGTGCAAGCCAGAAGGGACCGGCAGGACATATTTAAAGTGATGAAGGAGAAAAACCTGCAACCAAGATTACTCTACCCAGCAAGGATCTCATTCAGATTTGATGGAGAAATTAAAACCTTTACAGACAAGCAAAAGCTGAGAGAGTTCAGCACCACCAAACCAGCTCTACAACAAATGCTAAAGGAACTTCTCTAGGCAAGAAACACAAGAGAAGGAAAAGACCTACAATAACGAACCCAAAACAATTAAGAAAATGGGAATAAGAACATACATAATGATAATTACCTTAAATGTAAATGGACTAAATGCTCCCACCAAAAGACACAGAGTGGCTGAAGAGATACAAAAACAAAACCCATATATATCCTGTCTACAAGAGACCCACTTCAGACCTAGAGACACATACAGACTGAAAGTAAGGTGATGGAAAAAGATATTCCATGCAAATGGAAACCAAAAGAAAGCTGGAGTAGCAATTCTCATATCAGACAAAATAGACTTTAAAATAAAGACTATTACAAGAGACAAAGAAGGACACTACATAATGATCAAGGGATCAATCCAAGAAGAGGATATAACAATTGTAAATATATATGCACCCAACATAGAGCACCTCAATACATAAGGCAAATACTAACAGCCATAAAAGGGGAAATCGACAGTAACACATTCATAGTAGGGGACTTTAACACCCCACTTTCACCAATGGACAGATCATCCAAAATGAAAATAAATAAGGAAACACAAGCTTTAAATGATACATTAAACAAGATGGACTTAATTCATATTTATAGGACATTCCATCCAAAATCAAAAGAATACACATTTTTCTCAAGTGCTCATGGAACATTTTCCAGGATAGATCATACCTTGGGTCACAAATCAAGCCTTGGTAAAGTTAAGAAAATTGAAATTGTATCAAGTATCTTTTCCTACCACAACGCTATGAGACTAGATATCAATTACAGGAAAAGATCGGTAAAAAATGCAAACTCATAGAGGTTAAACAATACAGTATTTAATAACGAACTGATCACTGAAGAAATCAAAGAAGAAATAAAAAAATACCTAGAAACAACTGACAATGGAGACACGATGACTCAAAACCTATGGGATGCAGCAAAAGCAGTTCTAAGTGGGAAGTTTATAGCAATACAATCCTATCTTAAGAAACAGGAAACATCTCGAATAAACAACCTAACCTTGCACCTAAAGCAATTAGAGAAAGAAGAACAAAAAAAACCCAAAGTTAGCAGAAGGAAAGAAATCATAAAAATCAGGTCAGAAAGAAATGAAAGAGAAATGAAGGAAACGATAGCAAAGATCAATAAAACTAAAAGCTGGTTCTTTGAGAAGATAAACAAAATTGATAAACCATTAGCCAGACTCATCAAGAAAAAAAGGGAGAAGACTCAAATCAATAGAATTAGAAATGAAAAAGGAGAAGTAACAACTGACACTGCAGAAATACAAAAGATCATGAGATTACTACAAGCAGCTCTATGCCAATAAAATGGACAACCTGGAGGGAATGGACAAATTCTTAGAAATGCACAACCTGCCAAGACTGAATCAGGAAGAAATAGAAAATATGAACAGACCAATCACAAGCACTGAAATTGAAACTGTGATTAAAAATCTTCCAACAAACAAAAGCCCAGGACCAGATGGCTTCACAGGCGAATTCTATCAAACATTTAGAGAAGAGCTAACACCTATCCTTCTCAAACTCTTCCAAAATATAGCAGAGGGAGGTACACTCCCAAACTCATTCTACGAGTCCACCATCACCGTGATACCAAAACCAGACAAGGATGTCACAAAGAAAGAAAACTACAGGCCAATATCACTGATGAACATAGATGCAAAAATCCTCAATAAAATACTAGCAAACAGAATCCAACAGCACATTAAAAGGATCATACAACATGATCAAGTGGGGTTTATTCCAGGAATGCAAGGATTCTTCAATATACACAAATCAATCAACGTGATACACCATATTAACAAATTGAAGGACAAGAACCATATGGTCATCTCAACAGATGCAGAGAAAGCTTTCGACAAAATTCAACACCTATTTATTTAAACCCTGCAGAAAGTAGGCATAGACGGCACTTTCCTCAACATAATAAAGGCCATATATGACAAACCCACAGCCAACATTGTCTTCAATGGTGAAAAACTGAATGCATTTCCACTAAGATCAGGAACAAGGCAAGGTTGCCCACTCTCACCACTTTATTCAACATAGTTTTGGAAGTTTTAGCCACAGCAATCAGAGAAGAAAATGAAATAAAAGGAATCCAAATCAGAAAAGAAGAAGTAAAGCTGTCACTGTTTGCAGATGACATGATCCTATACATAGAGAATCCTAAAGATACTACCAGAAAACTACTAGACTAATCAATGAATTGGGTAAAGTAGCAGGATACAAAATTAATGCACAGAAATCTCTGTCATTCCTATACACTAATGATGAAAAATCTGAAAGTGAAATCAAGAAAACACTCCCATTTACCATTGCAACAAAAAGAATAAAATATCTAGGAATAAACCTACCTAAGGAGACAAAAGACCTGTATGCAGAAAATTATAAGACACTGATGAAGGAAATTAAAGATGATACAAATAGATGGAGAGATATACCATGTTCTTGGATTGGAAGAATCAACATTGTGAAAATGACTCTACTACCCAAAGCAATCTACAGATTCAATGCAATCCCTATCAAACTACCACTGGCATTTTTCACAGAACTAGAACAAAAAATTTCACAATTTGTATGGAAACACAAAAGACCCCGAATAGCCAAAGCAATCTTGAGAATGAAAAATGGAGCTGGAGGAATTAGGCTCCCTGACTTCAGACTATACTACAAAGCTACGGTAATCAAGACAGTATGGTACTGGCACAAAAACAGAAAGATAGATCAATGGAACAGGATAGAGAGCCCAGAGATAAACCCACGCACACATGGTCACCTTATCTTTGATAAAGGTGGCAGGAATGTACAGTGGAGAAAGGACAGCTTCTTCAATAAGTGGTGCTGGGAAAACTGGACAGGTACATGTAAAAGTATGAGATTAGATCACTCCCTAACACCACACACAAAAATAAGCTCAAAATGGATTAAAGACCTAAATGTAAGCCCAGAAACTATCAAACTCTTAGAGGAAAACATAGGCAGAACACTCTATGACATAAATCACAGGAAGATCCTTTTTGACCCACCTCCTAGAGAAATGGAAATAAAAATAAATAAAACAAAAATAAACAAATGGGACCTAATGAAACTTCAAAGATTTTGCACAGCAAAGGAAACCATAAACAACCAAAGACAACCCTCAGAATGGGAGAAAATATTTGCAAATGAAGTAACTGACACAGGATTAATCTCCAAAATGTATAAGCAGCTCATGCAGCTCAATAACAAAAAAACAAACAACCCAATCGCAAAATGGGCAGAAGACCTAAATAGACATTTCTCCAAAGAAGACCTAAATAGACATTTCTCCAAGGAAGATATACAGACTGCCAACAAACACATAAAAGAATGCTCAACATCATTAATCATCAGAGAAATGCAAATCAAAACTACAGTGAGATATCATCTCACACCGTTCAGAATGGCCATGATCAAAAAATCTAGAAACAATAAGTGCTGGAGAGGGTGTGGAGAAAAGGGAACACTCTTGCACTGCTGGTGGGAATGTGAATTGGTACAGCCACTATGGAGAACAGTATGGAGGTTCCTTAAAAACTACAAATAGAGCTACCATATGACCCAGCAATCCCACTACTGGGCATATACCCTGAGAAAACCATAATTCAAAAAGAGTCATGTACCAAAACGTTCATTGTAGCTCTATTTACAATAGCCCGGAGATGGAAACAACCTATGTGTCCATCATCGGATGAATGGATAAAGATGTGGCACATATATACAATGGAATATTACTCAGCCATAAAAAGAAACAAAATTGAGCTATTTGTAATGAGGTGGATGGAACTAGAGTCTGTCATACAGAGTGAAGTAAGTCAGAAAGAGAAAGACAAATACCGTATGCTAACACATATATATGGAATTTAAAGGAAAAAAATGTCATGAAGAACCTAGGGGTAAGACAGGAAAAAAGACACAGACCTATTAGAGAATGGACGAGAAAATGGGGAGGGGGAAGGGTAAGCTGTGACAAAGCGAGAGATTGGCATGTGCATATATACACTACCAAACGTAAAATAGATAGCTAGTGGGAAGCAGCCGCATAGCACAGGGAGATCAGCTCGGTGCTTTGTGACCACCTAGAGGGGTGGAATAGGGAGGGTGGGAGGGAGGGAGACGCAAGAGGGAAGAGATATGGGAACATATGTATATATATAACTGATTCACTTTGTTATAAAGCAGAAACTAACACACCATTGTAAAGCAATTATACTCCAATAAAGATTAAAAAAAAAAAAAAAAGAATCTGTCTCCCAGTGCAGGGGACACAGGTTCGATCCCGGGTCCGGGAAGACCCCACATGTCACAGAGCAACTAAGCCCATGCGCCACAACTACGGAGCCTGCGCTCTAGAGCCTGCATGCCACAAGCACTGAGCCTGCGTGCCACAACAACTTAAGTCCACGCGCCTAGAGCCTGTGCTCCACAGCAAGAGAAGCCACCACAATGAGAAGCCTGCTGACGGCAACGAAGAGTAACCCCCACTCGCCGCAACTAGAGAAAGCCCCCGCGCAAAGCAGTGAAGACCCAGCACAGCCAAAAATAAATAAATAATAAATATTTTGAAATAAATATATCTGCAAAGAATTTTTAACCAGCTTGTACAAAGAACTCTTACAGGGGCTTCCCTGGTGGCGCAGTGGTTGAGAGTCCGCCTACCGATGCAGGTGACACGGGTTCTTGCCCCGGCCTGGGAAGATACCACATGCCGCGGAGCGGCTGGGCCCGTGAGCCGCGTCCGGAGACTGCGCGGCCGAAGCCTGCGCGGCCGGAGCCTGTGCTCCGCAACGGGAGAGGCCGCAACAGTGAGAGGCCGGCGTACGGCAAAAAAAAAAAAAAGAACTCTTACAACTCAATGATAAGATCACTCAGCTTTTAAAAAATAGGCAAAACGTTTTCACAAACACTTTGCAAAGAAGATATACAAATGGCCAAGAAATTAAATGGAAAGACGCTCAACATCATAAGTCATCAGGGAAATTCAAATCAAAAACACCATGAGATAATACCACACACCCACAAGAATGACGAACAGTACCAAGTGCTGAGAGGCTATGAAGCTACTGGAGCTTTTATATATTGCAGGTGAGTGTATAAAATGGCACAACCTCTTTTGAAAACTTTTTGGCAGTTGCAACTAAAGTTAAACATAAACCTACCCTATGACCAAGCAATTGCACTCTTAGGCACACAAGAAAAATGAGAGCAGACGTCCACAAAAAGGACTTGTTCAAGAATAAAACACCTTCTTCATTACACCAAAAAGTGGAAATAATCCAAATATTCATCAATAGGAGAATGGATAAACAAATTATAGATTCATACAAATAAAAAGAGCAACCTACTGATACATGCAACTACCTGGATAAATCTTAAAAACACTACATTGTGTAACGATTCCAAGCACAGAGAGTATATACTATGTAATTCTATTTATTTGAAGTTTGAGAACAAATAAAAGCATCAGATGTTAACTAGACTTATTTTGGTTATCATTTCACAATATACAAATATTCAGATGCACAAGTGTTGTACACCTGAAACTAATATGTTACATGTCCATTATACCTCAGTAATAAAAAACAAACAAAAACAAAAGGAAACAATGCTTACCTCTGGAGGTGGATATTGGCTGGGAATGTGCACAAGAAAACTCTCTGTATGACACCTCTGCTCCACATCCATCATTACAGTCATTCTACCTCTGAACCATACCTAGAATCATCTCCTTCTCATGATCTCCCCTGTCCTCACCCTAGGACAAGTCTCAACTGTCTCTGAAGTGCAAGCCACAAGGACACTGTGCCTGAAGACTGAATGGGAGGACAAGAGCCCCCAGAGACTCATCAGATATGAGTGGTGTTCTTCTCAATGTGAATGAGCCATTACCACAAAACTTCCATTCCTACTGACCCAGAATTTTAACTGATTTTCTTTTGTGCTTCAGTTGGTTTTTACAATATTTCCAGTGCCTTAACTATAAAAAATGACATTGGTTCTATGGGAAAATGTATTCTGATTTTCAACAATTGATTAAAATTGTTAAAATTGATTAACTTTTTAGAACCCAGTCGTTTCTTCATTGGAGATTTTCCTCTTGTTTTTATGGTATTTTTAAGTATTTCTAAATCTTTTTAATGGGTTTATATTCTGTATTTCCAATCATCTTTGAAAATCACGAAGGGCAGGCTCTTCCATTACTTGTGTTTGTGTGTTAGAGCATGGCTTGCAGCACTGGATGCACAGGAAGCACAGCTGAAATGGAGCAGGACGCTATGGTCCTCCCCCCACCCCCATGTCCTCTGCCTGCCTTTTGTCTGTAGAAAAGCTTTAGTCAAAGTTGAGCCTGTATATACTCACTTGCAAATCTGCAGTTAGCTTAAACAGAGAAAATTTGAGTCAAGGTTTAAAACATTTTACAAGTAATTTAAAAACAACATAAAACATATTTGCCAGGTGTAAAAGTAATTAATTACAAAACACAAAGTAGTAGAGCATTAAAATTACATTTTACAATATTAAGTTTTAAAAGTAATTCTTGTATTGTTCTGAAATTGTAAAACTGATTCAGTAGGGAGAGATTAATATTCAGTTTATAAAAGTATTCATCAGTTTTCCTATAACTAGGCATCTCTAACACATCCAAAATTAACCAAGTAATTCATTTATAAGTTAAAATTCCCATATGTAAAATGGTTGCATTAAAATACTCTTTTCAGAATTTTATTTTTAAAGGCATTATTATAGTATAAGTTCACATTTATAACTGAAAATCTTTTTTCTTAATTTATTTATTTTTGGCTGCATTGGGTCTTTGTTGCTGCACGTGGGCTTTCGCTAGGTGCGGCGAGTGGGGGCTACTCTTCGTTGTGGTGCACAGGCTTCTCATTGCGGTGGCTTCTCTTGTTGTGGAGCACGGGCTCTAGGTGCGTGGGCTTCAGTAGTTGTGGTACGTGGTCTCAGTAGTCGTGGATTGCAGGCTCTAGAGCGCAGGCTCGGTACTTGCGGCGCACGGGCTTAGTTGCTCCGCAGCATGTGGGATCTTCCCGGAACAGGGCTCGAACCTGTGTCCCCTGCACTGGCAGGTGGATTCTTAACCACTGCACCACCAGGGAAGCCCTATAACTGAAAACTTTTATGAAAGATATCAGTCTTTAAAAAGTTACAGGTCCAAAGAATGTTGATACTAATATTAATTAGGGTTGTCTAAACAGCTGTAAAAAACAAAATTAAAAACTCAATAGCACAAACAAAATAGCAATTTACTTATCTCTCATGTAAGAGTCCAAGCTTAATAGAACCAGATTAGAAGATCCAGTCATTTAGGGCCCCAATCTGATGGTGGACCTACTTCAATACATAGTTCCCAAACATCTCTCTGTTATCATTATTCTAGGCTACAGGAAAGAAGAGTGAGCAGAAGTCCAGGGAAAACCATTGCCTTTTAAATGGGTTAGACAGAACTTAGTCATATGGCCACGTGCAGCTGCAAGGGAAACTGGGAAATACTGTTGCTATTTGGGCAGCCCCATGCCAGCTACAGTCCTATAATTCTGTAATATGAGGAAAACAGATTTTAATGAAAAGTTAGCATTGTCTGACACCCCTCTGGCCACTAGAATTCTGTATTCATCCTTCTCCTGATATGCTCATCCCCACCCCAAGGGAGACAACTCCAAATTCATCCAGGTGCTGCATCCAGCTCAAATTCTGGGATCTCTGGGTGACTTGCAATCATCTCCCTCAGACTCAGATTGGCTTTTTGTGGTCCAGCAACTCATTAACTCAAAGGAAGTCACTAACTTCTCCAACACCCAATAAACCATGGTCTACTAGAAACAGGATGATTATATGAGAACTTCTTGTTCTTTAGTATTCGGTGGCCCTTCCACTGCCATAAATCTTGGGGCGGGATAAGAAGAGAGGTTAATATTTTTGAAATCTCAAGGGAGATGCATTTAGGTAACTGGAAAAAACAAAACAAAACAAACCCCTGCTTTTTCTTTCTAGGAGAAAGTAGCCTTAGACAGCAGAAAAGATATTTGGTGACAAAAGACATTCTATTTCATGGTATTTGATGGTGATGACACTAGTTAAATAAGGGATTTCTGGAGCAAAGTGAGAAGAGAATCCAGAACAAAAGTAAATAGGAGCTTTTATTTTTAAAGAAAAATATGAACTTTTTGATTAGCTTGTCTTAAGATGACTATTGAGAGATTAATGACATTTTGATAATAAGAACCATATCAAAAAGACAGAACCACATCAAAAAACAAAAACACTTTTTTTAATTACTGAAAAAAATATATAACTCTATCCTTAAGCTTCTTTCCCTTTATTCTCCCATTAGGATATGTTGATGTCCTGTGTTCCCCACTGTGTGTGTGCATGTGTGTGTGTGTTCATATAATTCAACCATATTTTGAACAGGAGACTTCCTGATGAAGCCAAATGATTTCCCAAACCAAAGATCTATTTTTAAACATATTTTAAAGAAGTTCAAATAAGGCAATAGCTAAAAGCAGTTCAACTAAAGTGTAAACTGTAAAGGCAGGAGCTAGGCAAAGAAAAGGGATGCAACAGAGACATGAGAAATGGACAAAGGACTTGTGGCTAAATAAGTTGTAAAAATATTCTCATAAAGGAGACTATATATAGTGATTGAAGCCCAGGCCTGAAGCCAGACTGCCAGGTGTACCTACCTGTCTTTTCACTTACTTGCAAGTAAGTAACAACTTGATAGTACTTACTTGAAAGTACAAGTACTTTTTCTTACTTGATAGTACTTTCTCCATGGGGTTGCCAAGAGGATTATATGTGTGCATTCCCAAAAGATATGATCCATTCCCATTGTATCTTTTGCACCATATAAGGTAAACCCTTGAGAAATAACCCATTGGCCTGGGAAGGATACTTTCGGGGTGAGGTCACTAAGTCAAAACCAGGTCAGTAAGTCAAAACCCAGTGCTGGAATTATTGGCATCACATCATCTTCAGCAAGGTGGACTCAGGGGGTAGTATAAGGTGCACAGAGATGCATGGCATCGGTTACAACCCAGCTCTTCCAGAACCCCTTACACCTGTCAAAATAGACTCCTGGGTTGAATAAGCCCTGATTCTGACCCAGTATATGAAATCCTATATCCATTACATTGGTCTTTGCTGAATGATTTGAAAATTTTGTTACATTTTAAAAGTGGATATTTTATGTTTGTAATCACACAGGTAGCTGTGTGAGGAAAGTTCTTTTTCACAGTATTTTTATTTTTTTGAAATTATGTTTGTGTATCAGTCTTCTCTACTAAACTATAAGCTCCTCTAAGTAGGAAACTTAATCCCCTCACTCCCCACTGTGCCCCAGCGCCCAGCTCAGTGCATGGGTATTTTAAAGTAAATTTCTTCCCGTAGCACGGAACCAAAGATCCGATTTGTGGGGTTGGGGGTTGGCTTGGAGAGGTGGACGAGGGCCTGGGATGTGTTCTGACAGATCTCCTGAAAGACATGTTCTCCGCTTAAGCTTTTCAGCAAGACTTGCTTCAGGGTTGTTGGTGACAGTTTCCCTTCACCAGTAGGAGTCTGTCACTGTAAGACAACACCAGGAAGTTAAAAGTGAATGGGAAGGGTGGGTGATGGAGATTCCGGCCCCTAGGGTCTCCCCTGAGAGTAGCTGAGAGTGCGAGCAACTGCAGGTGAAAAACAGAGAGGCCATAGGGTTAATTATTTCTGCCCAGAGCAGGTTTGGCCCACGTTTTCTCCCCTCTGTGGGGGTAATGGGTGCTGCTGAGTGGGCGGTGTGTTGGCTGAAAGGAGGTGGAGCTGAACAGCCCCTCCACATTGGCTATTGTTGCTGTTTGTACTTTGTTGTTTTACATTTCTTTGCAAAGAGCTGAAAGTGCAGTGCCCTCCTGATCGCAGCTGAAGGATCTGCCAGTGTTGGGGCAAAGGCAGCGAGGTCGGGCACCGCAGCAGAGCTCTCAGCTCTGGGTCTCAGCTCTGGGTCTTCCAGGCACAGGGCTCACTCGTCCAAGGTGTAGTAGTTCCCGGTGGTCCATGAGGACACTGGAATCTGGGTTCCCCAAAGGCACCTGCTGCTGCAGAATTTATCTAAGTGCTACGTTCAAGCTCTTCTTTGAAAGGTGTTAACTGATGTGTGCTTTCTGTCTTTTGTCATCCTTTCTTTAGGACAGGTTACACTGACCCAGCCCGGTGAAGATCTCTGGAGACCATGACCAAGAAAAGAATTGCTGTGATTGGGGGAGGAGTGAGTGGGCTCACGTCTATCAAGTGCTGCCTGGAAGAAGGCTTGGAGCCCGTCTGCTTTGAAGGGACTGATGACATCGGAGGGCTGTGGAGGTTTCAGGTAAATCTTGTTCCTTAATGCTTGGAGCTCTCGCCAAGTATTGAACCATTGCATAAGATTTTACCTCGTGTCAGGAAGTATGATGGGCTTCACAGTGATTAAACCTGCCAGACTTCAACCTGCTGACCTCCTCTCAGCAGCCATCACCTCAGGTTCTATGCAGGTTCCTCTTTCCCTATGCTGGCAGCAAAATGGGACGCAGGTATCACTCGTTTTGTCCTTTACTGATGTCTGTGAAAATGGCACAGAGATCATTTTCATTTACAGATCTTCCTTGATTTACAATGAGGTTACATCTTGATAAGCCCATCGTAAATTGAAAATATCCTGTTACAAATGTGTTTAATACACCTAATCTACCTCACACCATAGCTGAGCCTAGGCTACCTTAAACGTGCTCAAAACACTTACGTTAGCCTACAGTCAGGCAAAATCATCTCACACAAAGCCTATTTTATAATAAAGTGTCGAATAGCTCATGTAATTTATTGAATGCTGTAGTGAACATGAAAAACAGAATGGTTGTTTGGGTGCAGAATGGTTGTAAGTCTATCAGTTGTTTACCCTCCTGATCCTTCCAGCTGACTGGAAGCTGCCACTGCCCAGCATCACCGGAGTATGTTACAAAATATTGCTAACCCAGGAAAAGATCAAAATTCGAAGTGTGGTTTCTATGGAATGTGTATTGCTTTTGAACCATTGTAAAGTCAAAAAATCACAAGTTGGGCACTGTCTGTAATGAGTTTTGCCGCTATCCAGAAAAGGGTAACAATCTTGGTAGGGGGGTGTAGCAGAATGGCATCATGTAAAGTGGTTGCTCTTGGTCTGCGTTCATCGGTAAGTGATCTAGAATACTGCTTACAACTCCTTCCAGGAATCCCCCTTTTCAATCTCTTCTAACCTTACTGTTTTTTTTTCTTTTCTTTCTTACCTTCCTTCCTTCATTGCTTCCTTCCTTCTTTACTTTAAACAATTCTCTAATGATTCTAGTGCTTGAATAGGATATAAAATCTGGCTGCCTTCCTTGCTTTGCACTTTTCCTTCACTTGAGAAATCAAAGCAGTAGTCCTGTCTTCAGAGAAGGGCAGAGGGCACCTGCAACTGGGTTTTCTTATCCTTGCACAGACTCAGTTTTAAAGTTGAGTTGCTTTAATGTGCACACCGAGTCCTGCAACTTGTTACTAACAGTTAAGGTATCTTCCTACTTAAATGATAGTTAAGCTTATTATATGTCAAAGAATATCACCCTCCTTAACTGATCTCCAAAGCAACATCCATTGGGTTTGCTTTTCAACTCACTTTTTAAGCCAGTGTTTTAAGTGTATTAAGGTGTCCAGATTTGTTTCATATTTCACAAAACGAACACGGTGCTGGCCAGCTACTTAAAAGTGGTTTCATTCGTTCATAGCATTCCTTAGTAGAACAGCAGTACAGTTGTTTTGCATCTGGGCTCTGTCTTGGGGACTAACTCTATTTGACAATCGTCCCTATTCGGATCTAGGGTGGATACTCCTTAGCACACCATGCATGCCTCGGTCATAATCAGTCTTGGGCATGGGCTGAAAAGACTGTTAATAAATATTTTGTAATAAATAGGAAATTTTACTTTTGAAATCCAGCCACAGCATGGTGTAGAGGTTAAGAGCATGTCTGGGTTCAAATCCTACTGTGACCTTGGGGAAAACCATTAACCCTCTCTGTACCTCTGTGTTGTCATCTTTAAGAAGGAGATAATATTGGCACCCACTTCATAGAGTTATTGTGGCGATTAAGTGAATGAATACTCATGTCATCACTAATAACAGTGGCACAATAATTGCTAAACATCAGTTATTATTCAGTTGGCCTAGAGTGTGGCCCACACATTTGGTGTCTGGTAAGCATCCTAGCCAGGTCTGGCAACTACTGACCAGGCATGAAATTAGTGAAGGGTCCACCATCCTACCTGATTATCAGGTTTTATTTCCAAAGTGGTTTAAACTTCCTCTCTGTTAAAGACCCAATTTGGAGTGTTTTCTGATTATACTCTTGGCAAAATTTCAGCACCTTATAAACTGCTTTCTTGAAAATAAATAAGCTATATTTCATCATAATGCTCTGACTGCTGTTAAGACAGACCACATCTGTGTCTATTACATTATATACAACATACATATATTTTACATATATTATAAAGGCACACACAAACACCACTATATTTCTAGAGCCACGGGGGATGCCTGGCATATATTAGGCACCAAATATATTTACATTTTATAAATGAATCCTAGGGAAGCAAAATATCTTGGGTGGCTGCTTAGAATGCTTGTGAAATAGAGACCTTCATTCTCACATATTCCACAGTTACACAGTTGTGGAGACTGAGGTATTATAAACATCCATTAATTGCAGATTAAACATGTTTTACATGCTGATGCTGGTTTCCTCAAGAATTGCCTCAGATCTGCTTTTCTGTGACCCCCTTGCTTGTTATTTGGAGCCTTCCTCTCCCCCATCCTACCCCCCCTAAATTTTCTGTAATTCATTGGGGGTTTCATATATAGGATCGTCCCAAGCACTTTGGAATTCCACCATTGCTACCGGGTGTCCAGTAAGCCACTGGCAACTCAGGGCTTCCATTTTCTCTTTCTTGTAACAGGTCTCAGGGACTCAATATAAATTTCTTTCTTCTTGATCTCCTCATTAAAGTTAGACCAGACTGATGGTGAAAAGTCGGTAGAAATGTGAGACATATCACTTTAATTTTCACACTACAATATTACTTTATGAACGAAATAGCTTAAAATGATAAATCTCTTATGAAATGCTGAGGTTTTAATGAGCATGTATTGCTGGAAAATAATTTTTAATATTCTTTAGTCAATCTGAATTTTAAAAATCCTTAAAGCATACCAAAGCAGTGCTTCTCCAACTTTAATGTGCACATGAATCACTGGAGCTTTTGCTGAAGTGTACATTCCGATTCATTAATCTGGGGTGGTGCCAAGATTCTATATTTCAGGCAAAGCCCCAGGTGATGTTGATGCTGCTGATCTGATAACTACAGTTCACGTAGTGAGGTTCTAAAGTGTATATGTGATACAAAGGTACCATATGGATACAATATAATGTAAAATGAGGCATATTTAGTACATTTTAATTTAAAATATGAAATTAAGTAATAAACACCCTTAGATGAATGGGTGTTTTTAATTCTTAAATATATCAACCCCCCCCCAAAAAAGACAACTGAATGGATACAAAAATACTTAAAAGAGGGTAACTGTAGAGCAGTGGCTGTCAGCTTTGGCTGCAACACTGAACAATCACTTGGGGAACTTTAACAAACTTTAACAAATACTGATACCAGTCCATCCAGATTCTGGTTTTATTGGCCTGGGTGCCAATAAAGCTCTCCACTAGCTATTTCTAATGTGCAGCCAACATGGAAACCTTTGCCCTTCAGCTTTTACCCCAGCTTTCCCAGGTGATTAATGAGGATGACATTGCATTTTTAAAACAAAATCGGTAACA
This sequence comes from Pseudorca crassidens, assembly GCF_039906515.1. Classification (NCBI taxonomy): domain Eukaryota; kingdom Metazoa; phylum Chordata; class Mammalia; order Artiodactyla; family Delphinidae; genus Pseudorca; species Pseudorca crassidens. Next base: position 106,118,665 of record NC_090297.1, on the reverse strand, counting down.
GTTCATTGAACAAACATTTCTGAAGCTCAGACTTTGTTAGATGGTGTGGAGACACAGAGTTATATAACTTCCTGCCACTGCCCTCAGGCATTCTGCAGTTTAGCTAAGGATGTGTGGAGAAAGGACTTCTGAGGTGGATGGGATAAATTCTGGTGCCCTGAGCTTTCCGGGGCCACCACACGACCTCTTACCAGCAGATCTCAACCTTGTCTACACATTAGACAAGAAGCAATTAAAACAGGGTCTCTGGGAGTAAGGACCAGGCATTAGTATTTTAGAGTTCCCCAGATGAGTCCAGTGTGAAGACAACGCTGAGAACAACAGTCCTAAGACAGCTTCTGTCCCACGGGATTCTGAGAGTCTGTCAAAGGAACAGAAGATCTACACTGTTCTCACTCCTCCCACTGAAGGGGAGTCATTTTTCTCCTTTCTTCTGCCCTTACTATTGCCTCCAGTCCCTTCAGTTCCAATTACACTACCCTACGTCCCTTGTTCTCTAGTTTCTCATATGAACTTCCTACTCAATGCGAGTCATGTGCTTAGGCAGGAATCAAGATACATCTCTAGAGGGCAGATTATTCACTGATGGTAGGAAATACTAAAATGCAGAAGCAGAAGCTTCGTTTTCCACTCACTGACCCAGTACTGCTCTGCCCTCACTCTCTTTTATAAAGCAGTGAGTTGACAGTGATGAACCCTACGTAGGGTCCAATCAGGTGTTTAGAAGGGCTTGAAGGTTTTTGTTGACACACAATAACACTTTGTTGTCTTAGTTGCTTGAAAAAGAATACAAATATATGATTATTGTCACAGGGGTAAGATCTGTGATTCATTTAGCTCAGTCATCCCAACACACCTGCTGTGGAAAGCATAGGTCTACTCCTTGTACTAAACTTTGAACCCTTGGATAACAGGGACAGACTTGTATTTTTTAGCATTAATATAGTGTTTTTATTACAGAGGGACTTCAGAAATATCTATTGAAAGAATGAATGAAGTTGAATTTAAAAGTTAGGAATGTGTCTACCCTTGCCCCTCAAACATCTTGGTTCCAAAAGGACCCTACCACTCATTAATTTAATTTTTTTTAAAAAAAAGTGCTATATATAAACAACATGTTTAAATAAACTTTGAATTTTGGAACTGTGTTAGATTTACAGAATCATTAGGAAGATAGTACAGAGTTCCCATATACCCCATGCCCAGATATTATTAACATCTTACATTAGTATGATACATTTGTCCTAATTAATGAACCAGTACTGATACATTATTATAAATTGAAGTCCATGTTTTATTCAGATTTACTTAGGTTTTTTTCCTAATGGCCTTTTCCTGTTCCAGGTGTTCCCATCCAGAACACCACGATGCATGTAGTTGTCATGTCTCCTTAGGCTCCTCTTGGCTGTGACAATTTCTCAGACTTGTTTTTGATGACCCTGACAGTTTTGAGGATTACTGGTTAGGTATTTTATAGAATGTCCCTCAACTGGGATTTGCCTGATGTTTTCCTCATGGTTAGACTGGAGTTATGAATTTTGGGGAGGAAGGCCTTAGAGGTAAAGTGCTATTCTTATCACATCATATCAATGGTACATACTATCAAACTTATCACAATTGATTGATGTTAACCTTGCCGACCTGGCTTGAGATGCTGTTTATCAGGGTTTGCCACTGTAAAGTTGTTCCTTTTTTTCTCCCTTGTCATACTATACTCTTTGCAAGAAAGTCACTATGCACAGTCCACACTTAAGGTCAAAGTTGGCTATTCTAAGCCTCTTTTCTTTCCACATAAATTTTAGAATCAGTTTGTCAATATCTACAAAATAGCTAGCTGCGATGTTGATTGGGATTGCGTTGAATCTACAAATCAAGTTGGGAAGACTGACATCTTAACAATACTGAGTCTTCCAATCTATGAGCACAGCATATCTTTCCATTTATTTATATCTTTGATTTTCTTCTTCTGTGTTTTATGGTATCTGCATATAAGTCTCATACATATTTTGTTAGATTTTTCCTAAGCACTTAATTTGGGGGGTGTTATTATAAATAGTACTGTATTTCAAAGTCCAATTTTTCATTTCTGGTATATAGGAAAGTAAGTGACTCTTGTATATTAACCTTGTATCCTGCAACACTACTATAATTGCTTATTAGTTTCAGGAATATTTTTTTTAATTCTTTTTAATTCTTTGGGATATTGTACAGTCATATCATCTGTGAATAAAAATCATTTTATTTATTCCTTCCAAGGCTGTATACTTTTATTTCCATTTCTTATCTTATTACATTAGTTAGCATTTCTAGCACAGTGTTGAATAGAAGTGGTAAGAGAGGCTGTCCTTAACTTGTTCTCAATTTTATGGGGAAATTGTCCATTTTCTCGCTATGAAGTATGCTGTTAGCTGCAAGTATTTTGTAGATGTTCTTTATCAAATTGAAGATATTTCCCTCTATTCCTAGTTTGCTGAAGGTTTTTAACATGAAGGTGTAGTATAAACAACATTTCTACAAAAATAAAAGAAAAAATCATACCTCCTTAATAAATCAATTTGTTTTTCCTACTTTCAAGTTTTATTGATTTAAAATAAATAAAATATACTCATATAACAGGGGAGACATTATACAATGTGTAATTATATAAATATGGGTAGACATAGGTATACAGTTGCCCTAGGCATACATAATATTATATACTTGGTGATTAGAATGTGACTTGCATTTTGTCATATTACTTTTTCCAGTTAAAGTTATATCATAGGCCATTTTCAGTGTTTCTACACAGATTTCAAAATAATAGTTTTAAGTATCTCCAAATTCAATCTCTATAATTCACTCATTAATTCATTTCAAAGCATTTATTAAGCATCCACTATATATGAGGTACTGTTTTGATGATAGAGCTACAAAAAATAAGACACAAATCCTACTTTTGGGTACCTCATAGTCATGAAAACAAATGCAGAATATCACGTGTTCTAAGTTGCCTTGATGGCAATATGAGCGGAGAGCTTTGGCAGCTTGGAGGTTGAATGGGGCATTTAACTCAGTGGAGAGAACAAGAAATATTTCTCCAAAGAAGTGACATTTGATGTGACTCTTGAATGATAGATAGGAATTTTCCAAATGAAGAAGCTGTACTGTAGTGTTACAAAAGTTTGAAGTCGTGAAAGAGTCTGGAATGTTTCAACAACAATTTAATGACTCAGAAGCTTGAAATTAACTGAGGAGAGCACTAAATGAAGATAAAAAGGTAGATTGGGATAGATTGTGAAATATGCTGAGTTTCCAAATAAGAAATTTGCTTTTCCAAATGGAATCAGTAGAGCCCATTAAGCAGTGGGTTGACAGGATCTGCTTTGAATTTAGCAGGATACTTAAGGAGTGGTGTGGAAGGTAAATTCTTCATCATATTGAGATACCATAATTTTCTAAACCCTTTTCCTATTGGGGGAGGGGGGCATTTTAAGTGGTTTCTAATTAATAGATATTTTAAATACTATAAAATGAATATCTCTATGCATTTGATTTTATATTATTTTGCAATTTTCCTTACAGCAAATTTTTGTGAATAAGATAAAAATATCTTATTCAACTGTTTTTGTAATAAATTTTGATGTATTTCATTAGTTTGTTATGCATTTTGTGAAATTTATTTCCTTTTTCTATATGTACCTTTCTCAGTATAATTCAATGTACATCTATTAAATATCTACTACGTGCTATTTATAATTTTATATGCTGTGGGAAAGAGCATGAATACAAGTAAAGGGGCCTACAATCTAGCTGGGGAGATAAGGAATAGACTATAAGACATTATGGAGGTCTTTGAATCCTAAGCTGAAAAATATACACTAGAGAAAATGGGGCAGCATCCAAAATTTTAATTAGGGCAGAGATACAACCATACCCTAGAAAGAACACTTTGGTTGAAATAGGTAGGATAGATTGGAAGAGACTTGTAAAAACACCATTAGCAGCCAAAGGGAATGAGATCTTGAAGTATGGGGCTGAGAAATGGGAATGATCAATTCAGGATTCTGAAACTGAAAAATTCTTCTCTAAAAATGGGAGGAAAATCATCTCTAATGTGGGCAAAGCCAGTGAACACTCTCCTTTGTGGCCATTCAATGTTCAGTAACATCCATATATCTTTTTCTGGAATAAAAAGAGAAGAGGGGGTCCAAATTGGTTAAGGTAATTTTCCATAATCAAAACAATTTTTAAAAAATATAATAGAGTTGAAAAGTCATGGTTTGTGATATCTCAGTGACAGACTAATATAACAATCTGGGTAGATACTGCTTTATTTTATGTGATCACTACAACAACCCCATGAGGTAGTTAGTAGAAGTTTTTGAGGAAGCAAAGAAGTTAACCTTGCTGGGGAAAGAACAGTGAACTGGGGTTTGATATCAGCTAGAGCAATGCTTCTCTGCTTTCAGATGCATCTGAAACACTTGAGGATCTTGTTAAAAGGCAGATTCCGATTCAGTAGGTCTGGGATGGGGCCTAAGATTCTGCATTTCTAACAATCTTCCAAGTGATGCCCCTGCTGCTAGTCCACAGATCGTACTTTAGGTAGCAAGGATCTGGAGCAGTGGTTCTCAAAATTACAGTGAATTTTTTTGGGCATTAAATGGTTCTGAGACCAATTCCAATGTGTGTGTGCGTGGTCCCCAGACACCAGCAAACAATTCTCAAACACTAACAGGATGTCCAAGGATTCAACTCAATTCTGATGCCTATCTAACCAGAGACAGTGTCAGATTCCACAGATCGAGGGCTCAGTTCCTCAACCCCACTTTAGACACCAGTCATAAGTCCTGGTTATTACCTGGGCTTCTGACCAACCAGCTACAGATTGGAGGTTCCAATGACCCCTTCCTTGGATTTGGACTTCAGATGCCAGTCTCACGTCCAGGTTGTTTTTTACCTATACTTCTGACCAACTGACTATAAATCAGAAATTCCCATGATCACCCCCATCCCCACCCCTTGGGTTTGATTAATTTGCTCACAGAACACAGGAAAACCATTTACTCACTAGGTTACCGGTTTGTTGTAAAAGAATATAATTTAGGAACAGGCAAATGAAAGACATACATAGGGAAAAGGACACTGAGCTTCCATGCCGTCTCCAGGCACACCGCTCTCCCCTAATCTCTTTGGTTCACCAACCTGGAAGCTCCCTGAACCCCACTCTTTTAGGTTATTATAGAGGCTTCATGACATAGGCATGATTGATGATATCACTGGGCATTGGTTATTGATTCAACTTCCAGGCCCTGTCCCCGCCCCAGAGATCACAGGATAGGCAACTGAAAGTTACAACCCTCTAATTACAGGGTTTGCTCCATTGGTAACCAGCCCCCATCCTTAGTTGCTTTCTAAAAGTCAGCATATTAACATAACAAAGGGTACTTTTCATCACTCTCAACACTTCGGAAATTAGGAGAGTTTTGGGAGCTCTGAGCTAGGAACTGTGGAGAAAGACCAAATATATATGAGAAATATATTTTGACCATCTGGATGACCAAATATATATTTCCTATAAATCACAATATTGCAGGCATTTAGCTTATTTCATTTTTATGTTATAAATAATGCTGTCATTAACATCCTTTAACATAAATCTTTGTCTACAATGCTGAATCTTTCTTTAAAAGGCAGGTTGCAAGGGTTTCATATTCTTGTCACATTGCTGTCCAGAAAACATTGTACTAAGATCTCATTTCACCTCATTTTTGCTAACACTGAGTAATTGTCTTTTAATTTAGTAAAAACGAGGTAAAATGAGAACACATAGTGGACAGGATGTAAGTTAGTACAGTGTTTCCTGGAGAACAATGTGGCAAGCGTATGAAACTTTTGAAACTTCCCTAGGCTTTGAAATATATATACTATTTAAAAGACTATTACTCAGATGGGCAGTCTCACTTGGAGTCTTATGTCATGGCAATCAGGTGACAGCTGGGACTGGACGTGTGCTATGACCCCTCTGCTCACATATTTAGAACGTCAGCTGGGATAACTAGAACTTCTGGGGGCTGGCTGCACATCTCTCTATCCCAAACATGCTCTTCATGTGGCTAGCTCAGGCTTCTTCACAGGATGGTGGTCTCAGGGTAGCTGGACATCTTACGTGGCTGCTGATTTCCACCAGAGCAAGCTTTCTAAGAGACCCAGACAGAAGCTGCAAGACTACCTATCACTTAGTCTTGGAAGCCATTCAGTATCATTCCAACTGCATGCTGTTGGTCAAAAGCAAGTCATAAAGACAACTTAGATTCAAGGGGAAGAGACTGCACGAGGGCACAAATACTGGGAGATGTGAAGGGTTGTGGGGAGGGGACTTTTTTTAATTGGCATTTCTTTCAGAAAACTTTTTCAAATGTTTGTTGGCTGTTTATAAACCATGACCTTAATTCTCAAGTTGCTATGAATGCTTTTTATTTACTGCAGGAAGAACCTGAAGAAGGAAGGGCCAGTATTTACAAGTCAGTGATCATCAACACTTCTAAGGAGATGATGTGCTTCAGTGACTATCCCGTCCCAGATCACTATCCTAACTTCATGCATAACTCCCAGATCCTGGAGTATTTCAGGATGTATGCCAAAGAATTTGACCTTCTAAAGTACATTCGGTTTAAGGTAGGGAATTTTGTGGGTATCTCTGTGTTCGGAGTTTCAAGTAAATGAATAACTGTTCTCATTTACCAGTGCTTATGTATAGATTGGTTTGATATGCTCATGTATCTATCCTATCCAGACAGATTCTACTCTATGTCTTCTCTATGTCTGAAAATATTCATGGAAAGGTCCCTCTTCTATGTATTTTGACTGCAGATCCAGGAAGCCACCTTCATTTCATTGCCTTCATTCTATATCATTTGATTACAATAAAACAATGAAGGGAACTGACAGGCATGGGAACTTCAAAACCTTCTGTTTCCACAACTTGCTGCTTAGCCCTTTTATACTTTCTGAAGTACTTTCCAGTGCATTATTTATGTGATCACAACAACCCAGTGAAGTAGGTATTGAAAAGTTATGAGGGAACAAATAAGTTAACTCTGGTGTAGAGGGAGGAACACTGAATTGGGAAGCAAAAACTTGAATTCTAGTCTTTGCTCTACCACTAATCAACTTGTGACTTCAGACAAGTAAGTTCCTCAATGCCGATGTGTCTTAAGTTTATTTGTAAAACAAGATTATTGTACTAGATCACTTCACTGGTTCCTTCCTGCTGTAAAGTCTTCTGTGATATTCCTATCATTCTAAACCATGACCATAAAAGAATCAATACTTCTGACAGCTGGCAAAAAGCCCAAATCTTCTACCTTCTGATCATTCTACTAAATCATGCCTTTTTTTGTTTAATGACAAAATTAAAATGGCAATATCCAGTGACGACTTCCAAAGTCAGTCATTTACAGCCTAGTGGTCCTTCTCTTCACTTCTTTAAACACTTATTGTGTTTAAACACTTTAAACAAACAGGTTTGTTACCATACTAAGCAGTGAAGACAGAAAAACAAAAAAAAAAACAGTGATTTCACAGTCTAGTTAAGGAGATAGAAAAATGAAGAGAAATTTCATTGTAAACATAATTATAAAAATAAAGAGTTAGAGTGATAAATGCCACTGAAATCTATACATTGCAGCTCAGAGGAGGGACACAGCCCATCAGGGCATGAGGCATCAGACACCAGGGAAGTTTTCTTAGAGGAGATAATACCAAGCTAAATGTTGAAGGGTGAGTTTCTCCAAATGAAGAAAGAGTAAAAGGATTATTCAGGCAGAAGCACCAGCCTGTGTAAAAGTAAGAACATGATAGAGAGGAACTATAAGTAGTATATGATGTCTCAGGTATACAAGAGGGGTATCTCTATTAGTCAACCAAGACATTATGGCATAAACCCTAGAAGCACAGGAACACATTCTTAATGTTTACTTAACCTGGGTAGAGTAAACTATATTTATTATTATTTTTTAAAGCTAAAAATTGTGCCACTGACTATCCCATCTCACACCTTCTTTCTTTATAGTTACTTGTAAAATGGGCATTTATGGGAGTCAGAGAGGTTCATTTACATAAAATATGAGTCACTGAGATGTTTTTCTACTCTGTTAGGAAAGGGAGCCCTCTAGCTCAGTCACAAGTTTAAGGCCAGACAGTGAGAACAGGACTTGCGGTAAGAAGGCATCAGAGGGTCTCAGGATGTCTGGGGGTATGGGGGAGGAATAGGCATTTCGTGCATGGAGTGTCTCAGAAGCACAAGAGAAGCCCAAACTTTATTCAAGTATCACATTGCCCTAGGGTATGGTCCAGAGAACTAGTAATTTGCACTTCTCTAGAAGCAGAGGAGAGTGCAACATTAGTCTGCCAACTCTGTTTTATTTAGCTTGCCTCATGGAAGTTTTCTCACTCTGACCACAGCCCCAAACAAAAAAGTTCTGATTTGTGGAGTATGAAAATCAAATACCCCTGCATGAGCCTGTTATGTGGTATCAGCCGTTTGTTTACCCTCTGCAAGGACAGTCCTGTCAGGGAAGATGTCCACTATATAGGCTGTGGTTATAGTGCCCTGTGGCTACCCCTTTTCTTTTCAGACCACTGTGTGCAGTGTGAAGAAGCAGCCTGATTTCTCCACTTCAGGCCAATGGGAGGTGGTCACGGTATCTGAAGGGAAAAAGGAGGTGAATGTCTTCGATGGAGTTATGGTTTGCACTGGCCATCACACCAATGCTCACTTACCCTTGGAAAGCTTCCCTGGTAAGTAGCCTACAAGGAAGGAAGACACTTGAACTATGCCTGTGACCTGATCCCTAAAGAATGGGAGGAATGTGGTCTGAGTGATGCCTATCTTGGGATGAAATAAAGCTTATCCTAATTCTGCATATTCTTCTGAAAAGTGATGGGGTAACTTGTATTAACGCTATTTAGGAAGTAGAGATACCAGTAATTTGGGGGACTAGAGGAAAATTAGAAGGCTCTATATTTAGTTTTACAATAATTTTAGTTTTTTAAGGATAAAAGTTGATCTGCATTAGATTGAATGAGGGAATTTTTCTTTTTTAATTTTTATTGGAGTATAGTTGATTTATAATGTTGTGTTAGTTTCTGCTGTACAGCAAAGTGAGTCAGTTATTCATATAAATATATCCACTCGTTTTTAGATTCTCTTCTCATATAGGTCATTACAGAGTACTGAGATGAGTTCCCTGTGCTATACAGTAGGTATTTATCAGTTACCTATTTTATATATAGTAGTGTGTATATGTCAATCCCAGTCTACCAGTTAATCCCTCCCCCACACCTTTCCCCCCTGGTAACCATAAGTTTGTTTTCTACATCTGTGAGTCTATTTCTGTTTTTTAAATAAGTTCATTTGTACCATTTTTTTTAGATTCCACATATAAGCGATATCATATGATATTTGTCTTTCTCTGACTTACTTCACTCAGTATGACAATCTCTAGGTCCATCTATGTTGCTGCAAATGACAGTATTTTGTTCTTTTTTATTGCTGAGTAATATTCCATTGTATATATTTACCATGTCTTCTTCAACCTGAATGAGGGCTTTTTTAGCAATTGAGGAAACAGAAATATTGAGTTTCTAAGGAAGAAAATAAAGCTTAAAGAAAGAGCTTAATTAACAGTCTTTGACCTGGATTTTCATTCTTTGGGGAAAAAAGCACTCTATGTATACTTTAGAGTATATAAGAATATATGTACTCCAATTGGAATGGAAGTAGGTATTTACAGATGATGAAAAGAGGGGGTGGGGGATGGGCAAAATAGGTGAAGAGGATTAAGAGATACAAGCTACCAGTTATAAAATAAATCAGTCTCAGTGCTGTAATATACAGCACAAGGAATATAGTCAAAAGACTGTAATATTGTAATAACTTTGTATGTTGCATAATCTATATAAATATCAAGTTACTATGTTGTACATTAGAAACTGATATAATATTATGTCAACTATACTTCAATAAAAGAAAAATAAACAGGATGAAAAGACAAAAGAGAATGGAGGTTTTCTGAAGCAGTTTGGATTTGTGAGTCCACAGGTCCAAAATACTAACAGATCCTGAGTTAAGCAGACTACTTATGATAAGGAAATCACAAGGTTCCACTCTTAGGCTATGGGAAAAGGAAACAGGCAAAATATTCAGAAAGGCAACAGTGCACCTGAGTAAAAGCAGAACATATGGAGAATATATGCATAAACTCTACACACTGCAAAAAAGTGAATGATTTAACAAATTATATCAGATAAACCATCACCCAATAATTATTTTCCCTTCTCTTGTAGGAATTGAGAAGTTCAAAGGACAGTACTTCCATAGTCGAGATTATAAGAATTCAGAGAGTTTCACTGGAAAGAGAGTCATTATAATTGGCATTGGGAATTCTGGAAGCGATCTGGCTGTGGAAATTAGCCACACAGCCAAGCAGGTTTGAATTAGTAAATTATTTACTTTGCTTCACCAAGGAAGCTGCAGGTGGACCCAGCAGAGTGTACGGATACCTGCACACAGCCCATCAGTGCCAATGGCAAATGCAGGGCTTGGTTTCACTACCTCAGTTGGCAACATTTTGACTGATGATGTGATGGAGCCAAGGTTAAAAGTTAGATTCCCATTATTCACTTGGCCTCACACTAAGGAATTTGGTCATGACCACAAACTGTGCTCATAATCTCACTCAGCTGTCTCTTCAGAGTGTGCTTCTGGCTCTGAAGAAGACCAGGTGATTGCTGGGAGAGCTTGTTAGAATGCAGCATTCAGAGTGTGGATCACCTGTTGGCCAGTAGAAGTGATAATGCTCTTATCTGAAGGAAAGTGTACTCAGTCATTGAAAGCTTTTCACTAATAGGATGTTGGAGGAATTTTCCTCTTCACTCTTCATCACTTCCCGAATGGAAAAAAGAAGTCTAATCCTTCTAGAGACAACATGGGTACCAGTATGAAAAGCATCTACATTGTAGCACATGCAAGCAGCTCTCCCCAGCCTTTGCATACCATTAGGTAACACAGAATAACATTCACACTAAAGCAATTTCTATGTCCTTGAGGTTTTTTGCTTTGTTTGTTCTGTTTTTTGTATCATAGCTTTTGAACTGTGAAAAAAGTATCTTAATTATAAATTCCTAGAAAAAGACATCATTGATATATTTTGTTATTCACGTCTTTATTGAATCGTAACTTTGTTGGCAATAAGTAAATGCCTGATTGTTCTTCAGTAACTTTAATTAAGCTGTGCTTCTCCACAAATTGTTTTAAAATTATTATTTTTTTTTAGGGTTGGCATTTATTTTAATTTATTTTTTAACATCTTTATTGGAGTATAATTGCTTTACAGTGGTGTGTTAGTTTCTGCTGTATAACAAAGTGAATCAGCTATACATATACATATATCCCCATAACTCCTCCCTCTTGTGTCTCCCTCCCCCCCACCCTCCCTATCCCACCCCAAATAGAAGTTTAATGCCACAACTTTGTGAAATGAACTTTACCCACAAACTCCATTCAATAACACTTCTTCTCAGATCTATCCCCATCTATCACCACAAAACTAATTTCATATATTACTCCATGAATTAATTCAACAAGCATTTATTAGGAAATAGGTATATAAACAATAAAGGGTATGGGTGCTATGATAAAAGAACGTACCAGGTATGTGGTGGGGACCGAAGGCATGAGCTTTCTTTAATACCATTGGCTTGTTAAATGGTCAGTTATAGAGGAGCTGGGCCTTACAAGCACTGAGGAATTGTAAATTGCCAAAGAACAAGGCAGGAAGAGAGGGTGGAGGTAAGGTGGTTGCGTCTGAGAAAGCTTTGTGACCTATGTATTATTGACACTATTTTATACATAGAGAACTTTTTAAATGAAGCTCTGAGCATTTATATTACTCATAACCTATATTTAAAAAGTTATACACACTGCACACAAAACCATTTGATTTCTAAGACTACACACAGGCTCTTTCAACGGTGACATGTAAAAGTGCTTATTTATGATAGCAGTTAAGGTCACCTTGGGTGAGAATGTATGTATGAAGTACATGATTATCCCTCTGTAGACAGGTCACCTTTTAACATGAGGGCTTAGACAAGAGACCATAAAACAATGTACTTATATAGCTTACAACCCTGGAAAATATCTCCAGCGAGTTTTATAATCTAGAGAAAGTGATGCTTTTGCCAGGTAGTTGAATACCAAACTTTTAGTACGTGGACTTTAGCCAGCAGATAACACAGAAAGACAGACCAGTTCCCTGTTGTGCTACTTGCAATCTTCAGCTTTTCCCTTAAATAAATGATGAAACATTACTTAAGCACAGACTTCAGAGTCAGTTAGACTTAGGTTGGAAATTCAGCTCTATCATTTAGTAGCTATATGATCTCAGGCAAGTTATTCATCCTCTCCATGCTTCTCATCCATAAAATGGACATAACAATACCTACTTCAAGAGGCTGTTGTATTGATCAAATAAAAATACAGATAAAGGACCTAGTACAGTGACTGACAGGTTACAATTCTCAATAAAAGGAAGTGATGCTGATGATAGGCTGGGGACTAAAGGATGTATATGCTCTACCTCCCACCTTGGAGAAAACACATTTGGAAAGATAAAAGATAAGAATATATAATATTAAATATCAGTATAAATGATACTTTTTTCTAATACTGCAAACAATATCAAAGGCAAAAAAAAGACAGAAGATTTCAGATCAAATGATGTCCAGTTGCTTTCAGCTTTACTGTTCCATGATTTTAAATGAGTTGGACAGGTGACAAGTACTAGAGAAGTTCAGAAGATGGAGAGAAAGTTATCAGCCAGAACAGTCAGTGGTATCTTCATGGAGGAGGCAGACTTGATCTGGATCTGAAAAATGAATAGGCTTTGGAGAATGAAGGGGATAGGGGGCTTTTCAGGGAGGCATAATGACATTAAACAGAAATGCACTGGTGGTTGGGAGCAAGACATAGTCTTGGTCAGTGACTACACCAATTTAATTGTAAGCTTAGTGTTTGAGAAGAAAATGGCAGGAAATTTAAAAATATATATATTGCCAGGGAATAAAAAGCCAGACTAATGAGTTTGAAGTTCATCTTGAAGAAACTGGGTTCCCATTCCTTCAGAGAAATAAGTCAGAGAATGGCAAAAACAAACATTTTTTCCCCATGCCTCAGGTTTTCCTCAGCACCAGAAGAGGGGCTTGGATCTTCAATCGTGTCGGAGACTATGGATATCCTTTTGATGTGTTGTTGACTTCTCGATTTAAATATTTTATGAAGAAGATTTGTGGTCAAACATTAACAAATATATATTTGGAAAAAAAGATGAACCAAAGGTTTGATCATGAAATGTTTGGCCTGAAGCCTAAACACAGGTATGTTCCCAGGCTGGGAGGTGGGCAGTAACAGCCAAGGCAAAGAATAAGGACTGTTCACATAGGCTAATAGTAGGGTTACCTCTATGTTTACATTAAGCAAGTCCACAGAATCTGAGATTAGATTTCTACCTTTCCCCCACAGAAGTCCAAGATCTACTGGTCTGTAATTTTCAGGCTATAATTCTCCTTGGCATTAACCATTTTATCATTCCCCGAGGTACCAGTTCTTTTTACATGATGCCCAATAGCAACAACAAAATGGTAGTAGCGAGCAATGCATCATTCATTCATTCATCCAACAAACAACTAAGCATCTGTTATGAGTCAAGCATTATACTGGCATGAGAATACTGAGACTAAAGACCTAATAGTAATAGTAATACTAATAACACTGTACCTTTTTGAGGACTTAATATAAGACAAGCACGGTTTTAAATGAGTTACACGCATTATCTCATTTAATCCTCACAACAGCCCTATAGGTTGGTACTATTTTGATCTCCATTTTGCAGATATAAAAACTGACACTTAGAGAACCTAATTTGCCCAAGATCACACAAGTAATAAATGACAGACTTGAGAAATGGATATTTCCTTTAATACTCTAACAAGAAGATAGACAATAGAATATGATAAAGAAATGCATGGAGTGCTATGAGAGTATGAAAGATAGGAGTTCTCACACAGCCTAGAAGGTAGACTGTGACAGCATTTCTAGAAGCTGATTTTAAATGCTGTTTTCCCCTCCAGCTTTTAATTTTTTTAATGTTTAGATTTACTTGCTATAAAATAGTAAGTACAATGAGCACCCATATACCCTTCACTTAGATTCACCTATTATTAACGGTTTACTATATTTGCTTTTTCCCTCTCCCTCTCTCTGGAGATAGATAGATACACACATATATAGCTTCCATATATACATACATATATTCATAAATTTTTTCTGAAACATTTGAGAGTAAGCTGCAGTCAATACCACACTTTACCCTACATTCTTTAGCATATATTGCCTAAGAAAAAGGTCATTCTTCTACATAAACATAATTATCACACTTAGTAAATTTAACATTGATAAAATACCATTATCTAATATAATGCATATTCAAATTTTCCAAATTGTTTCAATAATATTTGTAGCTTATTTATTTATTTGTTTGGCCACACTGCATTGCTTAAAGTTTGCAGTCCTAACACTGGAACGCCAGGGAATTTCCTGTAGCTTTTATAGTTTTAAATCCAGGGTCCTGTCAGGTATTACACCATTGTATTTAGTTGTCATACCTCTTTAATCTCTCTTAATCTGAAATAAATCTCCATTTTCTTGACATGGGTTTTTTTTTTTTAAGAATTCAAGCCATTTGTTTTGCAGGAAGTCTCTAAATTTGGACTTTCATAGCTGTTCTTCCTTTATTATATTTAGGTTAAACAATTTTGGTGTGAGTATCCATAGGTTATGTTGTGCCTTCTTGGAGGATCACATCAGGAGCCATATGATAGCAGTTTATTGCATATTAATGATGTAAAATTTGACAACTTGGATTAGGTGGTCTACCAGGTTTCTCTTTTGTAAAGATTTTTTTTCCTTTGAAACTAACCAGTGGGGTGATACTTAGAGACTGTGTTCCCCAAACTCTCAGCCATTTATTTCACCCAATTATGGAAACTGTAGCATCCATAAGTTTGGTGATCACAAAATAAATTGAGGCTTTATAGAATAATAAGATATAGTCAAACAAACCGGGTAAGGAAGTAGCATTCTAATTATAAATACAAGGTCTTGGAATAGCAAAAAATACATTATGCTCTGAGACCTGAACATAGTTTGGTTTGGCTGGACTACAGGCAAAGATGGAAGAGTGACTGAGTATATCTCCTGGTTCACTGGGCAGATATATGAAAATATTTGTGTGCTCTGCTAAATAAAAAGTTTAGAATGAAGACAGCCCACAGCCACTGAAAGATTTTAAGCAGGTGAGTGACACAATAATAAATACATTTTGGAACAATCACTCCAAAAATGATGTAGAAGATAGACTGAAAGGGGATGGAGCAGGAGGCGCTAGAGACAGCTGTAATGGCCCAGGTGAAACAGCATAAGTAAAACTATCCTGGGGGTGTTAAGAGGAGAAAGCGTGGCCTTGGTGACCAGATGTAAGACTCACAGTTTTGTGGCTTGGGCAACAATGTGGATGGTAGTACTGTTAGTGAACAGGAGTAAGTTTGGAGAGAAAGATGAAATGATGAGGTTGGAATGAGAACAGAATCTGTACCTAAAGGTTTGCATCAAAGAATTACTAAATGCAGCAAACCAGTAATACTGTTTAAACATATCTTGTTCCTAAGAAGAGGCCAGCTCTGTCTGAACATGATGGGCTGAGGATTCTCAGAGCCTGTTAACACAGGGTCCAGGATTCACACTGCTTTTAGAAAGGTCCAAGATTCTGCACCTTATCCTATGTTATTTCAAGGAAACACTACTTACCATGCCTAGAGTATCTCAAGGGAGTTCATAAAAAAACATTTGATATAAATCCTAAAATCCTAGGCTGTGTGACCTTGGGCAAGCCACTTAACTTCTTCAGGCCTCAGTTTCCTCGTCTATTAAGACCTGGATAATGACAACTGTCCTGCCTCCTTCAGTGGGTTTGCGTGAGACTCAAATACGTTAATGTATGTAAAAACAGTTTATAACTGTAAGTCACTATACACATGCAATTTATTATATCTTTTGGAAAATGATGGTCCAAGCCTGGCTCTTGGGACTTTGAAGAGGAAAAGGGATTCAACAGAATGCTGATAGTCCAGTTCTGCAGATTTCTTGACATATGGGTAGAAGCTACTAGACTGTGGCCTTATATCACTGACAGCATTATCAGTCCTTGAGAAACTATGCACGTACTCATCAAATAAAACAATCCTTCCCTCACTTCTCCAACAGCTTCTCTTTCAATGCCATCCAGGGTCCAGCTTGTACTCTGAGATCCTTACCTTTATCAAGCTGGTATACATTAGACCTTTCCCAAATTTCATGAATAAAGGGAGACTATTGGCATATTGATTAACCACCTCAATCAAAATAGAATTTTACTTACATGGTAATGATCTTTCCCTCTCATGATCTCTCTTGATTTCTCCTTCTTTATCATCATTCACAGAGCTCTGAGTCAGCATCCAACGATAAATGACTTTCTGCCAAATTGTATAATTTCTGGCTTGGTGAAGGTGAAATCAAACGTGAAGGAATTCACAGAGACAGCGGCCATATTTGAGGATGGCTCCAGGGAGGATGACATTGATGCTGTTATCTTTGCTACAGGCTATAGCTTTGCCTTTCCTTTTCTTGAAGATTCTGTCAAAGTAGTCAAAAACAAGATATCTCTGTATAAAAAGGTCTTCCCTCCTAACCTAGAAAAGCCAACTCTTGCAATCATAGGCTTGATCCAGCCCTTGGGTGCCATTATGCCCATTTCAGAGCTCCAAGGACGCTGGGTCACTCAAGTATTTAAAGGTAAGTGACCATGCAAGATGACTACCGAATTACTTAGTGGTTTGTTTAATTATGTTTATGTTCTTACTTATAAATAGCTGAGACAGCATGTATGATTGTAACAGTGCCTGGTACAAAATTAGTGCTCAAAAATTAATTTTTGAGGGAATATAAAGTAGTAACTTATAACCATGGACATATAGCAGAATCTACTAGGAAGTTTTCCAAAAATAGGCATGTTTGCCTGGTGGTATTTATTTAATAAGTCTCAAGTGGGGCTTACATAAAATTGTTGAGAAAATGTTCCCCAGGTGATTCACACATGCACTCCAGATTAAAATCCACTCATCTAGATTTCAGACAACTGATACATATTTGTGAAGCAAAAGAATTTAATCTTCTTTCATTATAGTTAGAGAAAGTCACATATAGAAGTGCTGTGATTTCATTTCAGACAAAAATTAAGAGCTGGTTAAAGACTAGTCCAGAATGAAGAAGATTCAGCCACTCAAAGTCTTACTTTCCCCCCTTTATGTTCCCTCTTTCAGAAAGTTTTGGCTAGGAAAACATGAGAAAAAACTTTGGGGTTTGGGATAGTAGGCTCAATATGAATCAGCAGAATGATGTGGCTTCCAAAAGACTTAACTATATCTGTCATCATTAAAAAACTGTAATGTCCTGGAATTTACTACTGTTCTTCCCTGAACTGGTGAGACCACACCCACAGACATTTTAAAAGTGAAACTGGAGTACATTAAAAGGAGAGAGACAAGAGTGGTTAAGGGATTTGAAAATGTGCCATTTGAAGTACAGCTAAAGGAGCTGGAGAGGTTTGGCCTGGAGAGGATAAGATTTAGGGGAGATATGGAAGTTCCCTTCAGATACCTGAATAGATGCCCCATGGCAGAAGGTTTTTTATATTTGCTTAGTATCACTTCAAAGGGTTGAACTAGAAACAAGGAGTGAAACTTTGAGGGTTTGCACAATATCAGCTTAACATTAAAAATAAACTTTTGCCAGGCCAATAGGAAGTAGATTCAAGCCTCAGAATAGGGAGAAATCAGATGACTTTTAAGGTTCCTTCTAACAAAGAAGTTCTTTGATTCTATGGTTACTATAATAAAATTTGCTACCATTACTTATGTTTAATTAAAACTGTTCAAAGTTCTTGTTGAGGGACTTCCCTGGTGGTCTAGTGGCTAAGACTCTGCATCCCCAATGCAGGGGGCCTGGGTTTGATCCCTGGTCAGGGAACTAGATCCCACGTGCCTCAACTAAAGATCATGCATGCCGCAAAGAGGATTTTGCATGCCACAACTAAGACCCGGCGCAGCCAAATAAATAAATAAATATTTTTAAAAAACGTTCTTATTTAATTACAGATTCTTCTTCCCTAGTGAAGGTCCTCATGGTAGCAGAGAAAAAAGAAGCAATGATGTTAGAGTTGATAGATAAAAAACTTTTCCAAATTTCCCCAAAGTTCTTTCATTTCTTTCTTTCTTTTTTTTTCTTTTTTAATTTTTTGGCTGTGCCGTGTGGCATGTGGGAATCATAGTTCCCCAACCAGGGATCGCACTCATGCCCCCTGCAGTGGAAGCATGGAATCTTAACCACTGGACTGCCAGGGAACTCCCAAAGTTCATTTCTTAATTCCTTTTAATTCTATCCAGTAGATCATGTACTCCTTGAGCACTGGACCAGCAATACAATGCAAGTAACCGGTTAAGTTGGCTTAATTCCAGTCATATAAAGTGGATCTTTTTTTTTTTTTTTTTTTTTTTTTTTTTTTGCGGTACGCTCTGTGGCCTCTCCCGTTGCGGAAAACAGGCTCCGGACGCGCAGGCCCAGAGGCCGTGGCTCACGGCACAAACCCACATCCCCCGCATCGGCTGGCGGACTCCCAACCACTGCGCCACCAGGGAAGCCCGCTAAAGTGGATCTTTTAATTGGGTCAATAAAGTAAGAGGAAAAGGTTGCTTTAAAATAGGCCACAGCATCT
This sequence comes from Pseudorca crassidens, assembly GCF_039906515.1. Classification (NCBI taxonomy): domain Eukaryota; kingdom Metazoa; phylum Chordata; class Mammalia; order Artiodactyla; family Delphinidae; genus Pseudorca; species Pseudorca crassidens. The sequence continues at coordinate 106,099,754 of NC_090297.1, read as the reverse complement.
TAGTAAACTTTGAACAAAAACGAGACTCTTTTCCAGGACCAAGTGAACCATTGAGAGGATTAGGGCAAATGAGTATTTGGAAGATTCTGCATTGTGACTGTGGGATTAGGGGATCTTAGGGGAAATGCACAAAAAGCTCAGTTTCCTCTGCTAGCAAATCTTAGTGCTAATCCCTCTAGCTCTCTTCTTAACACTTGGAAGGAAGGAATCATCAGAGAATCCCTATAACTTTAGCAAATTTCCAAAAGGAACCCTGAGTTTTTTGTTTTACTGTCTGCCTACCAAATCCTTGCCTTTCTCAGCCCAGAATTTTACCTTCACTGTGCCAATTTTAAGACCATTCTTTCACACCTGCCCAACTCTGCCTGTCCTCTTCCCTGGCCTGTCCTTTCCTCATCAATCCCCATTTCCCTACTTCCTTTGTTCTCTAGAATTACTATTCTCTTGTCAAGAAAATATTCCACCCTTTCCTAGAACACTGAACCCACTTGCTTGCCTTGACAGAAATCTAGTTTTCTTTTGTCTTGCTTGTAGCCCTCTCAAGAGCCCTTGCAAGTGTTCCACTTTCATTTCGTAACTTTCTTCCCTTGAAAACCGTATGAAATGATACCAATTGTCTGGATCACAAGGAAGCATTATGTCATAGCATGGCATTCACGTTCCTCCACAAATTGGATACAGGCTGCTTTTCAGGCCCATCTTTTGCAGGTCTTTACCATCCATCCTACAATCTTCTAGATGCACTGAATGACTCACCCACTATGCAGCAAACACAGCAGGTACTCTTATACCCTGTGCCTTTGCTTCTGGTGTTCTCTCTGCCTGGTATGCCTCCCCTTTACTTGTTATTTGTGTGGAAAAAGCCTGTTTATTTCCTCCCTCTCTGTAGTATATTGAAAGCTCTTTAAATAAAAGAATCATGTTTATTTGCCTTTGTCTTCCAAGACTAGACCAGTGCCTAGCACATGGGAGGTAGCTAATACATCTCTATTCAATGACTGCAAGTTTAGTTTTGGAGGTATTCTAAACTCTACAGTAGAAAGTTCTTATCTGAGGATCTCAGCTTATGAACTATCTTCCCAATTTCCAGTCATGGTAAAGGCTGGACTGGACTGAAAGAGCAGAATGGCAGCCACACCTCCTTTCTCTTGTAACATAGTCTTTACATTTAAAGTGCAGGGACTAGTCAGGACTACATAAATACAATCTGACTTAGGCCCGAGAGCCAACTGAAAGACTTAGTTCCACAGAGTTACAATTCAGGCTCACCCCCTTTGAACCTTGCCTTGGAACCCTTAGGAAATCTCTGAACTTCAGTTCCACACTGTTCTTCAACAACATTCTTCAGCTAACATTTACTGGCCTCTTAGTATATGCCAGACCCTCTGCTAGGTGCTGGAGATACAAATATGACCAAATAGAAAATTCTTATCTTTATGGAACTCAGAGTCAAGCAAGGGAGACAAGTAAACAGACATTTAATGTGTTCATTCAGCAGGTATTTACTATATCCTAAACAAGGGTCCAATAACAATATAGAGGAGCTGGCTATGGGAGCAGAAAGGAATAAGTACCCAATTCTCCCTACAACTGCAAATACACTGTAAAAAAGTAAGAGTTTACTAAGAGGACAATGGCATCTTGAACATAACAGAGAAGAGAACAATTAGTAATATTTATGCAAAGTTAGAGAAAATGACAAAATAAACCAAGTCCTGAGAACTATAAGGAGTTCAGAATTCTGGAGAATAAAGTATTATAGGAATTAAAGAAAATGAAGCTGGAGATATTTATAGAGGCAAAACCAAGAAAAATCCTTAGGTGCCATGCAAGAAGTTCACATTCAATGTAGGCAATAGAGAACAATTGAAGGATTAACTGGCAGAGGGGGAGTCAAATCAGATTTGTAACTCAGAAGACGTATTAGAGGGAAATGAAATGGGAAATAGGTCAGTTGCGAGCCTGTGACAAATGTCCAAGAAAGACATAATGAGGGCTTTAAACTAAGGTAAAGGAATACGAGAAATATTTGAATGAAATTTCATTGGTGAATTTGAAAGGATTTGGAGGGAATGTAGGTTGGAGATGAAAGCCAGAAAAAGAATCTGCTCAGGGTTGTGGCCATTGATGTAAACTGGTAATATAAGAGGAGGTGCAAGATAGGAAGGAGGGAGATACATATGGTAAAAATGACATGTGCCTGAATGAGGAAACACTGCAACAACAGTATCAATGAATTAAGAACTGCACCACCGGATACAGTACACATCTTTATATATTCCTATCTATCTACCTATCTAATTTATAATGATTGTTTGGTTGTGTTTTTGTTGTTTTTTGTTTTGTTTTTTGGATGGATTGGCTGAATCACAGGCAAGAAATCACCTCCTCCTCCATAATGTTTCTACTTAAGAGAAGTAAAAATTATGGTTGTACCATGAGAAATAATTTGGAAATCAACTCTCAAACTGTGCTTCATGAGCATCTTAAGACCTGTGATTAACTTCAAATGAAGCATTTCAGTGATTCCTCATTGACTTACGAACATACATAATAATTCCCAAGGCTAAAATGAAAAGAACACATGGCAAAACACAGAAGGCTATTTCTTGAGGGTTGAATTTGGGTCTCATGTTTTAAGAGGGACACACCAGGATAGTTACTAGAGTGAGCCCAGAGAAAGGCAACCAGTGGGGCAGAGAACATGAAAGCTGTTATATGGGGAACTGTTAAGGCTTTAAGGCTGATAATGGGAAGACTTAAAGAAGTTATGACAGTTGTTCTCAAATGGTTCAAACGCTGTCATTTGTTAACACTAGACTCCTTGGCTCCAGAAGGCAGAGCTAAGTCCACTGGTGCCAGCTGCATGGAGCCAGGTTCTGGGGTCAATGAAAAGAATAATGTTCCAGCAAGTAGAGCAGCCAAACAATTAAATCATCTCCTCAGGTGATGAGATCCCCATCACCAGAGATATTTAAGGAGGAATGAGATAACCACTTGAGAGTACTTGTAGAGAGGATTGTATTAGGTAAGATATATTCCCATTCTAAAATTACACGTTCCAGAATTTTGTGGAGTAACACTTTAGAGTTGGGTGTGGCTAAAGTTTTCTACATGGCATAGTGCCTGTAAATCCGGGCATAAAGCTTATCATTTAAATTGAGAGTTGTCTATGTCAACTTAAATACTACTCTACCTTTGTCTAGCCATGTCCTTGGTGTTAAATTCCTCCTACTGGAACTGTTCATTGGTGCTTAAATTTATCTGTTAAGATTGGGTATTATGAGTTGCCCTTGACCTTACCCCTCACTCTCAGTAAATTAAAAAATTTAGAAGGTAAGGCTTATCTTCCATGGAACTGTAGGCATACAACAGGACTGAGAGTTTACTTTTACTTCCTTCTCCCTGTGGTATAAAGCCTCTTTGTTAATAAGAGTACAAGTACAGGTGTGTTTCCCATATTCCTCCCGCCCTTTTACTTTGTACCTCATTTTCCATATACTTTTAAGGCCATTTATCATTTCCTCATGGCCAGATTTCATTTCCCAATTGAAAGACTATGTTAGGGAGGAGGCAGCTTTTGGTTGGAAAGCAGATTAGGAGAAATATCTTACAAAGACAAAGCAGAAAAGAGTAAGCTACTGAGGTTAATATTATTATATTCTGGTGGTGGTAGGGTAAGGTGATCAAGTGAAGGTGTAACCTCCTTGGTACAGACAACTAACCTGTATTCCTTTGAATTTTCCATAGCATGGTAATTGTTAATAGGGTTAGTGTTCATACTGAGGTAATTTTACACTTAAAATTTTGATTTTTCTCTTTAGGGATAAAGACATTAGCCTTACAAAATGAAATGATAAAAGAAATAGCTAAGGTTCAAGAGGATATGGCCAAAAGGTAAGAGTTCTCCCAGGAAGATAGGTGGTTAATTTTTCCCACTTAGTTCTTTTTCTTCTCTTTTGGCTGCATTGGGTCTTCGTTCCTGTGCATGGGCTTTCTCTAGTTCTGGAGAGCAGGGGGCTACTCTTCTTTGCGGTGCATGGGCTTCTCATTGTGATGGCTTCTCTTGTTGCGGAGCATGGGCTCTAGGCACGCGGGCTTCAGTAGTTGCAGCATGTGGGCCCTAGAGCGTGTGGGCTTCAGTAGTTGTGGTGCATGGGCTCTAGGGTGCGCGGGGTTTAGTAGTTGCGGTACACGGGCTCAGTAGTTGTGGCACACAGGCTTAGTTGCTCCACAGCATGTGGGATCTTTCTGGACCAGGGATCGAACCCATGACCCCTGCATTGGCAGGCGGATTCTTAACCACTGCACGACCAGGAAAGTCCCCCCACTTACTTCTTAATAAGAGCAATGTTGTACTGTATTTATTGTCCTCGTGTTTGTTTAAGGATTTAGATTATATTTTGAAGGAAAAGGAAATCATAGTTTGTGACAATAGAATAGAGAATTACCACCAAGTGGTTTGAATGTGGATGGGAAAGGAGAGAAAAGCTTAAGAAAATTCTATGTTTAGGGCCTAAAAGAAAAGTCAAGTAGGAAAAAGCACATGGAGAGAAAACCTGGTACGTTATTTTGGCAAGGATTACATGAAGAGATACTAGAGCTGCCAGAGGAAGGAAGGGCAGCGATGAATTAATGAGAGGTAGAGATGGTTAAATTACAAATCTGCAGGTAGATTTACAAATCTGCAGAGGCCACTTTGCTGGCTGTCATGTGACAGCATAATTAGGTCACAGTGGCTCTTAGTATGAGTAATCTATAAGATCTGGGAAGGTGGTACCACCAGCCCGTATTTTAGTGCTTGGGTGGACACATTTAGCAGTCTGAATTTCAGAACTTGAGCTTATTCACTGCTGATTTTTATTTGAACAAAGTTGATGTTAATAAAGCTCCTAGATTTTTGTGGAGAAGTCAGAGGCACAATCATTCCATGCCCAAAGACGTGGTTTTCTTCAACTGATTATACCAGCATAACTCTCCCTTCTGCAAGGAGGAGAAAGACAGTTTTTACTTAACCCTGATACCCTTTCTAGGTGCTCTCCTATCTTCCTCCTTCCTTTCACTAACAAACTTCTACAATATATATTCTACATTATATATATTGACTTGTAATCCTTTCCTCTTTGTTCTCAGCTTATCTATTTCTTCCACATCCTTCAACGACTTATCATAGCTCGATTTTAACTACCCTCTTCTACATTTCTATTTAGGAGTCTAATACCACATGATTTACCAAAAGTCTTACATTCTTCTCTGTTTCATGTGTATCTATCTTATCGAGTCCAGTGGACTATAAGGCCCTTAAGGATAGAGACAGTGTCTTTCTTCACTAGTTTCTGCAGCTCCTAGCTCAATATTGAGCCAAGAACAGATAGGAAGCATTGATTAATTGATGGAGTGACTGAATTGTTAATAGGCATGGTTTCTGTCTTCTCTGCTTCAGGTATGTGGACAGCCAACGCCACACCATCCAGGGAGACTATATAGATACCATGGATGAGCTTGCTGATCTGGTGGGCGTCAGGCCCAATCTGCTGTCCCTGGCCTTCACTGACCCCAAATTGGCATTACAGTTATTTTGGGGACCCTGTACTCCAATCCAGTATCGGCTACAGGGCCCTGGAAAGTGGGATGGAGCTCGAAAAGCTATCCTCACCACAGAAGATCGTATCAGGAAGCCGCTAATGACAAGAGTAATTGAAAGCAACAATTCCACAACTTCAACAATAACAATGGCCAGGTTTATGCTGGCTGTGGCTTTCTTTGCTATAATTATGACCTATTTTTAGCTGTTCCATTGTCACTGTCCCAGTTTTCTTTGAAAGCTGGATCTGGAGATGCCTTCAGAACCTGACAAGATTGAACAACTCTCAGCTTCACACTGCCCAGAAAGCTACTTTTATTTCTCTTTCCAAAGCATTAACCCTTTTTTCCTCTTTTCCCTACAGTGAAATCTCAGCTTTTCATTTGTACTGACTTACCTCCCTTACTCTTATGACCCATCACTTTTTCCTTCCAGTAATTCCTGGACTGTGAGCTCAGGTACTCTGTTAGTCATCTTTGTTTGTCCTTAGCAGAGTTCCTGACATGTGGTAGGTGCTTTCTTTTCTTTTCTTTTCTTTTGACATGTTTATTGGAGTATAAATGCTTTACAATATTGTGTTAATTTCTGCTGTATGACAAAGTGAGTCAGCTATATGTATACATATATCCCCATATCCCCTCCCTCTTCAGCTTCCCTCCCACCCTCCCTATCCCATCCCTCTAAAGCATTGAGCTGATCTCCCTGTGCTATGCAGCAGCTTCCCACTAGCCATCCATTTTACATTTGGTAGTGTATATACATCAATGCTACTCTCTCACTTCATCCCAGCTTCCCCTTCCCCACTGTGTCCTCAAGTCAGTTCTCTATGTCTGCATCTTTATTCCTGCTCTGCCACTAGGTTCATCAGTACTGCTTCTTTAAATCCCATATATATGCGTTAGCATATGGTATTTGTTTTTCTAACTTACTTCACTCTGTATGACAGATTCTAGGTCCATGCACCTCAGCACAAATAACTCAATTTCGTTCCTTGTTATGGCTGAGTAATATTCCAATGTATATATATGTGCCACATCTTCTTTATCCATTCATCTGTTGATGGACACTTAGGTTGGTTCCATGTCCTGGCTATTGTAAACAGTGCTGCAATGAACATTGTGCTATGTGACTCTATTTGAATTACGGTTTTCTCAGGGTATATGCCCAATAGTGGGATTGCTGGGTCATATGGTAGTTCTATTTTTAGTTTTTTAAGGAACCTCCATACTGTTCTCCATAGTGGCTGTACCAATTCACATTCCCACCAACAGTGTAAGAGTGTTCCCTTTTATCCACACCCTCTCCAGCATTTATTGTTTGTAGATTTTCTGATGATGCCCATTCTAATAGGTGTGAGGTAATACCTCATTGTAGTTTTGATTTGCATGTCTCTAATAATTAGTGATGTTGAGCACCTCTTCATGTGCCTCCTGGCCATCTGTATGTCTTCTTTGGCCATCTGTATGTCTTCTTTGGAGAAATATTTAGGTCTTCTCCCCATTTTGGGATTGGGTTTTTTGTTTTTGTGTTACTGCATAAGCTGATTGTATATTTTGGAGATTAATCCTTTGTCAGTTGTTGTTTGCAAATATTTTCTCCCATTCTGAGGGTTGTCTTTTCATCTTGTTTATGGTTTCCTTCGCTGTGCAAAAGCTTTTACATTTCATTACGTCTCAGTTGTTTATTCCTGTTTTTAATTCCCTTATTCCAGGAGGTGGGTCAAAAAGGATCTTGCTGTGATTTATGTCATAGAGTGTTCTGCCTATGTTTTCCTCTAAGAGTTTTATAGTGTCTGGCCTTATATTTAGGTCTTTAATCCATTGAAGTTATTTTTGTGTCTGTAGTTAGTGTGTGTTCTAATTTCATTCTTTCACATGTAGCTGTCCGGTTTTCCCAGCATCACTTATTGAAGAGGCTGTCTTTTCTCCACTGTATATTCTTGCCTCCTTTGTCAAAGATAAGGTGACCCTATGTGCATGGGTTTATCTCTGGGCTTTCTATCCTGTTCCATTGATCTATATTTCTGTTTTTGTGCCAGTATCATACTGTCTTGATTACTGTAGACTTGGAGTATAGTCTGCAGTCAGGGAAACTGATTCCTCCAGCACCATTTTTCGTTCTCAAGATTGCTTTGGCTATTTGGGGTCTTTTGTGTTTCCATACAAATTGTAAGATTTCTTGTTCTAGTTCTGTGAAAAATGCCACTGGTAATTTGATAGGGATTGCATTGAATCTGTAGATTGCTTTGGGTAATATAGTCATTTTCACAGTATTGATTCTTCCAATCCAGGACCAAGGTATACCTGCCCAACTGTTTATGTTATTTTTGATTTCTTTAATCAGTGTTTTATAGTTTTCTGAGTACAGGTCTTTTGCCTCTTTAGGTAGGTTTACTCCTAGGTATTTTTTATTGTTATTGTTGTGATGGTAAATGGGATTGTTTCCTTAATTTCTCTTTCTGATCTTTCGTTGTTACTGTATAGGAATGCAAGAGATTTCTGCGCATTAATTTTGTATCCTGCAACCTTACCAAATTCACTGACTAGTTCTGGTAGTTTTCTGGTGGCATCTTTAGGATTTTCTATGTATAGTACCATATCATTGGGAAAGTCAGTTTTAGGTCTTTTCCAATTTGTATCCCTTTTATTTCTTTTTCTTCTCTGATTGCTGCACCTAAGACTTCCAATACTGTGTTGATTAATAGTGGCAAGAGTGGACAGCCTTCTCTTTTTCCTGATCTTAGAGGAAATGCTTTCAGTTTTTCACCATTGAGAACGATGTTTGCAGTGGGTTTGTCATATATGGCTTTTATTATGTTGAGGTAGGTTCCCTCTATGCCCACTTTCTGTAATTTTTATCATAAATGGGTGTTGAATTCTGCCAAAAGCTTTTTCTGCATCTATTGAGACGATCATATGATCTTTATTCTTTAATTTGTTAATATGGTGTATCACATTGATTATGTATACTGAAGAATCCTTGCATCCCTGGGATAAATCCCACTTGATCATGGTGTATTATTCTTTTAGTGTGTTGTTGGATTCTGTTTGCTAGTATTTTCTTGAGGATTTTTGTGTCTATGTTCTTCAGTGATACTGGTCTATAATTTTCTTTTTTTGTAATATCTTTGTTTGGTTTTGGTAACAGGGTGATGGTGGCCCTCGTAGAACAAGTTTGGAAGTGTTCCTCCCTCCACAACTTTTTGGAAGAGTTTGAGAAGGATAGGTGTTAACTCTTCTCTAAATGTTTGATAGAATTTGCCTGTGAAGCCATCTGGTCCTAGACTTTTGTTTGTTGGAAGATTTTAAGTTACAGTTTCAATTTCATTACCTGTGATTGGTCTGTTTATATTTCCTAATTCTTCCTGGTTCAATCTTGTAAAGTTGTACTTTTCCAGGAATTTGTCCATTTCTTCCAGGTTGCCCATTTTATTGGTATAGAGTTGCTTGTAGTAGTCTATTATAATCTTTTGAATTTCTGCAGTGTCACTTGTAATCTCTTCTTTTCATTTCTAATTTTATTGGTTTGAGTCCTCTCCCTTCTTTTCTTGGTGAGTCTGGCTAAAGGTTTATCAATTCTGTTTATCGTCTCAAGGAACCAGCTTTTAGTTTTATTGATCTTTGCCATTTGTTTCTATTTCATTTATTTCTGCTCTGATTATGATTTCTTTCCTTCTACTACCTTTGGGCTTTGTCCTTTTTCTAGTTGCTTTAGGTGTAAGGTTATACTGTTTATTTGAGATTTTTCTTGTTTCTTGAGGTGAGCTTGAATTGCCATGAACTTCCCTCTTACAACTGCTTTAGATGCATCCCATAGGTTTGGGATCATTGTGTTTTTGTTGTCATTTGTTCCTAGGTATTTTTTGATTTCTTCTTTGATTTCTTCAGTGATCTCTTGGTTATTTAGCAGTGCACTGTCTAGCCTCCATGTGTTTGTGTCTTTTACTGTTTTTTTTCCTGTAATTGATTTCTAATCTCATAGCGTTGTGGTTGGAAAAGATGCTTGATACGATTTCAGTTTTCTTAAATTTTCCAAGGCTTGATTTGTGACCCAGGATGTGATCTATTCTGGAGAGTGTTCCATATGCACTTCAGAAGAAAGTGTGTTTTTCCACTTTCAGGTGGAATGTCCTAAATATCAATTAGGTCTATCTGGTCTATTGTGTCTTTTAAAGCTTGTGTTTCCTTATTTATTTACTCTCTGGATGATCTGTCTATTGGTGTTAAGTGGGGTGTTAAAGTCCCCCACTACCATCGTGTTACTGTTGATTTCTCCTTTTATGGCTGTTAGCATTTGCCTTATGTATTGAGGTGTTCCTATGTTAGGTGCATAAATATTTATAGTTGTTACGTTTTCTTCTTGGATTGATCCCTTGATCATTATTTAGTGTCCTTTCTTATCTCTTGTAACAGTCTTTATTTTAAAGACTATTTCATCTGATATGAGTATTGCTAATCCAGCTTTCTTGTGATTTCCATTGGCGTGGAATATCTTCTTCCATCCCCTCACTTTCACTCTATGTGTCCCTAGGTCTGAAGTGGGTTTCTTGTAGACAGCATATATAAGGCTCTTGTTTTTGTATCCATTCAGCCAGTCTGTGTCTTTTGGTTGGAGCATTTAATCCACTTACATTCAAGGTTATTATCAATATGGATGTTCCTATTACCATTTTCTTAATTGATTTGGATATGTTTTTGTGGGTCTTTTTCTTCTCTAGTGTTTCCCGCTTAGAGAAGTTCCTTTAGCATTTTGTTGTAAAGCTGGTTTGGTGGTGCTGAATTCCCTTAGCTTTTGCTTGTCTGTAAAGTTTTTGATTTCTCCGTCAAATCTGAATGAGATCCTTTCCAGGTAATCTTGGTTGTTGGTGTTCCCCTTTCATTACTCTAAATATGTCCTGCCACTCCCCTGTGGCTTGCAGAGTTTCTGTTGAAAGAGCAACTGTTAACCTTATGGGGATTCCCTTGTATGTTATTTGTTGCTTTTCCCTTGCTGCTTTTAAATTTTTTATTTTTATTTAATTTTTGATAGTTCGATTAATGTGTGTTTCAGCATGTTTCTCTTTGGGTTTATCCTGTATGGGACTCTCTGCGCTTCCTGGACTTGATTGACTATTTCCTTTCCCATGTTAAGGACGTTTTCGACTATGATCTCTTCAAATATTTTCTCAGACCCTTTCTTTTTCTCTTCTTCTATAATTTGAATGTTTGAATATAATTTGAATGTTGGTGCGTTTAATGCTGTCCCAGAGGTCTCTGAGACTGTCCTCAATTCTTTTCATTCTTTTTTCTGTATTCTGCTCCCTGGCAGTTATTTCCACTATTTTATCTTCCAGATCACTTATCCATTCTTCTGCCTCAGTTATTCAGCTACTGATTCCTTCTAGAGGATTTTTAGTTTCAGTTACTGTGTTGTTCATCACTGTTTGCTCTTTAGTTCTTCTAGATACTTGTTAAATGTTTCTTGTATTTTCTCCATTCTGTTTCCGAGATTCTGGATCATCTTTACTATCATTACTCTGAATTCTTTTTCAGGTAGGTTGCCTATTTCATCACTTATTTGGTCTTGTAAGTTTTCACATTGCTCCTTCGTCTGTAATTATTTTTTGTCATTTTTTTTTTTAAATTTGATGGGTAGGGCTGTATTCCTGTGTTACTGGTTGTTTGGCCTGAGGCATCCAGCACTGGAGCTTGCAGGCAGGTGGATAGAGCCGGGTCTTGGTGCTGAGATGAGGACTTCCGGGAGGCCTCACTCCAATTAATATTCTCTAGGGTCTGAGGTTCTCTCTTAGTCCAGTGGTTTGGACTCAGAACTCCCACCACAGGAGGTCAGGCCTGACTTCCAGCCTGGGAACCAAGATCCCGCAAGCCACGTGGCACAGCAAAAAAAAAAGAAAGAAAAAAAAGGAGCAGTACAAGAACAAAGAATAAAAAGCAAAATAAAATTAGAAAGATAAAAAATATATTAGGAAAAAATATATAACTGAAACAACTGCAACAAGATAAAACAAAACCACAACAGAAAAAAGAAAGGGAAGAAAAGGGGGAGAACAAGCCAAAAGGAGCAGAACAATAACAAAGTATAAAGAATAAACTTAAACTAAAAGATTTATTAGAAAAAATAAAAATATACATGAATCAACAAGGATGAATCAAGGTAAAACAGAACCTCAATCTAAAAGAGGAAAAAGAGAAAAGAAAAAAAAAAGCCTTGGCTATGGGGCACAGAGTTTCAGCATGGGTGGAAATTAGGCAGTGGTGGGTTTTAGCGTGGGGGGGGGGAACCTAGGCGAGAGATGGGTGACTTTTGGGAGTGGGGCATGGCCTAGGCTCAGGACCCATGCAGCCGGAAAAGGCCTTGGGGGTGGGGCCTAGGCAGGCTCCGTTCAAACATGGGGCAGGGGCTCTGCTTAGCGTCTGCGCAGAAGGGGAGAGGCAGCACATCCAAAGGGGGGCCTCTGGAGTGTGGAGTTCCAGAGTTTGGAGGTAAGGTCCTGGGTGAGGGTGTGTGGGTGGGGTTTAGGCCCAGTGTGGCTGTAGGGGCTCTCAGAGGGGGTCTCCGAGTGTAGAGGTAGAGCCCTGGGTGGGGTGTAGGGGCTGGGCTTGGGCTCTGCACGGCAGGAAGGAGGCTCCAAAGTAAGAGGATTAGGCCTAGGAGCCCAACAGGCTCCCTGGTGCCTAAGTGGAAAGGGAAAGCGCTGGCCACGTGCCCTTCCATTCCTCTGCGCCACCCTCTAGGGTGTCCCCGCAACTGCCGTCCCTCGTAACTGTGGGTCGGTCCCACTGGGTGTAGGAACTCCTCCCATCCCCCAGCCACCCCTCAGGGATGCCGGTCTTGTATGTCAGCCTTTACTTTTGCTCCCCCTTACCTCCCTCCCACTCCCTCAGGACCCGCGTGGCTGGAGGGGGCCTCGGTGGGCAGAGGATCAGGCCTGGGATTTCAGCAGGCTCCCAGGGGCCCAAGAGGGCAGGGAAAACCTGGGCATGCTCCCTTTTGATCCTCTGCCCTCCCAATGGTCCCCCAATTTCCCCCTTCGTGCATGGGATCCCTTCCCTTCCCACAGCCGCCCATCAGGGGCACCAGTCCTGTCCCACCTCCACTTCTCCTCCTCCCTCACTCCCCCCCCACAAGCCCCACATCCTACCCTGTCACTGGGTGTTCCTCCCATTCCCCTTAGTTGTCTGTGGTCCCCCACCAGTGTATGGTGGGTGCCCTAGTTATGCGGAGACGCGAATTCCGCGTCCTCCTAGTCCGTCATCTTGACTCTGCCCTTGTGGTAGGTGCTTAATAAATGTTTGCTGTCATTTATCAAATAATATGGTGGGAAGAATAAGCCAATATCTACATAAGAAATGGGAGATTCCATGTAATTGTGCTTCTGACAGGATTTGGTTTTCTACTAGACTTTTAATCTTTTATTTGTTTTTAATATTGTAACTAAATGTATTTTTCCTCAGAGATAAGAGAAATAATGGTCTTATAACAGTTGTATATACCTAAGATAAGATATATAGATACTTAAACACTTTGTTTCACTAGCTGTTCACTAGTGTGTCTGATACCTGGTCATTTTTCACTCTTTTCCTCTAAGCAACACATCTCTATTTTCTCAATGAAGAAACTACCTCCAACTTTCTAGGCTCATGGATCATTTTAACAATCTAGCAGCTACCAGCAGGTTCAACTTGGCTGGAAAAATTGGGATTTTAAATGAGCTGTCCAGTCTTTTTTGATCTCTTAGTTCCCATATTAGGATACAAGACTTTAACTTAGGAACTATGATAAGTAGCCATCAACTGCTGTGGTGTGGCCTACAAATGTGATTGGATTTATCTCCCCCCAACTCCTACTATCTCCCCTCCACACCCTCTCACACAGAGAGTCTAAGTAGTAAGTATTCGAAGAGGTCAGTTATGTAATAAATTAGGATTAACAACTAAATATAGGGGTATTCTGCTTATAACAGTTCTTATGTCACACATTGTAGTTATGAAAAACAAAGCAAATGAAATGAAACCAGGGCCTCCAGTTTATGTCCAAGTGCTGCTGTTGATTCTGTTTTCTCATCCGTAGAAGTTTTGCTCTCTTCTTGTCTGTCAGAGTAGTTCACTAAGTGTTAGATGTCTGACACACCTAATTTCATGAAGAAAGGAACTGATGTACCAGCCAAGTGTGTTCATAAATTAGCTGTGGTGTAATACATTTGGGATTGCTGCCTATTGCTTAACCAAAAAATAAATTTGAACAACTGGAAGAACAACATTAGAAATCATTATCTTTCCCAATGTACAATAAATAAGAGAACCAGAAATGTGAGACTACAACTTCCTCCTAATCATATAACTATTTGTACAATTCCCTGCTATTTCGCCTAATTTTCCCTGTGGAAAATGCTTTTTGAGAATTGGATGGTCTTTTTTCTTCCAGAATCTTTGTGGTACTGGGATTTATCCTCTATTAAAATGGACCTAGTATCTTTTAATCTGCACACTATTCTTGTTCAAAATTAAATTGAAAGCCGCTTCTTTTCCATTTCGTTCTTTCAACATATAAATTTGCCTCTTTCAGCATGTAAGTCTGTTGAATTAAAGTCCTTTGATAATGTAATTCCTAGTTATCAGCAATAAGTACCCCAGTGTCCTCTTTAAATAAAAAGCATGTAATTCTAAGCTCACTGACTCTCTCAGTTTCCTTATAATATGAAAGTTTACCCCCCCAAAAAAATCATTGGTTAAATTCTAAACCAAGCTAAAAGTAAGATGTGAATAGGAAAGTGAACTCAAAACAACTCAAGATACAAAGCCCTAGTTACTGATGAATGTGTATTAATCATCAATTTACCATATCTTGCTTTTGTAATTATATTAAAAGGTTGTATCATTTCCCCAATTATATTATACAGAAAAATGCTTTCTTGTAGTGCCAGAAAGTAAGGAAGTGCTCAAAAAGCAAATCGATGGGGGAATGTCACAGGGACACAGGAACCAACTGAAAGTGGTCCCAATGGCCAAAGCTGGAACAATTTGAACAATATAAATAGCCTAGCATTGGATTATAATATAAAGTATAAAAAATACCCATCAGTCCATAATGGTATAAATAAGTGATTGAATAATAAGTGGGGTAGAATAGAGAAAACTCCCATATGGAAGAATTTCAAACAATTTATATAAATACTCTGCCCTCCAGGAGGTGGAGCATAACTCCCCATTCCTTAAGTGTAGGCTGCATAGAGTGACTTCCTTCCAAAGAGCGGTAAAGGGAGAAAAATAACTTTACAGTGGAGAAATCTGACAAACACTACCTCGGCTGGGTGATCAAGATTAACATCAACAGTAAAGTCATGTGGATAGTATGTACTCTTGATATGATGTGATGAGAAGGGTACTTTGCCTCTGTGGTCTTCCTCCCTAAAACCATAACCCAGTCTAACCATGAGGAAAACATCAGACAAACCCAGGTTCAGGAATATCTTACAAAATACCTGACCATCTCAAAACTGAAGCTCATCAAAAAAAAGGAAGGTCTGAGAAATTGTCATAGTATAGAGGAGCCTAAGACCTGATGTCTAAATGTAATGTACCTTGGATGGGATCTTGGAACATAAAAAGACATTAAGTAATAATTGAAGAAATATTAATAAAGTATGGATTATGGTTAATAACAAGGTACTGATTGGTTTATTGGTTGTGACAAATGTAGCACTGTAACGTAAGATGTTACCAATAAAATAAATTGTGTGTGGGATACACAGGAACTCTGTACTAACTTCCCAAGTTTTTCTTAAATCTAAAACTATTCTAAAATTTTAAAATTATTTTTTTTTTAAAAAATGTATTCTTTTGGTTCAGGATTTGACCCAGAGGCATAGTCTAGTGGAATTTTCTCAGAGGAGGAAGAATATTGGATAGTACCATTCATTTAAATTACTATCTTTTCCCTTGATTACTCTACAAATTAAGTTCTTCTAATAAAGCATACTATTACTTACTATGGCAATTTTGTTCCTTTGTTGAATAAGTATAGACTACAGTTGCAGAGAGGAGAAAATGGTAATATGGTCAAAAGACACATTTTCTTAAAATACTTAGGTAAGTTCTTATAGCTGAGCACATTAAGCCAATAGTCTCCACTAGCAAAATGTACGGTATATTAATAACAAGTATATTCATGAATGAGATAATTTTACTCAGTACTGGATCTGTGCATGGTTACTTTTGTCAGTAGTAATATAACGTATAATACTATACAAACATCCTCCAAGCTGCCTACTTGGAATTTCCCAAAGTGCTGTGTTTTTCCATGTTTCTATATACATTCTTATGTTTCCCCTTGCCCAACCTATTTCACCTTCAAGATTCACGTAATCTGTTATCTGTTCTAGAAACCTCCAGGATTAAATAGGTGACCTATCTTTATGCTTCACACCACACCTGGTATATTGCTCAATTATATGTGGTGACTATCATTTGTCACACTATATAATGTCAATTGTTTCTGTCACCTAGTTCCTCCTTGAACTAGTAAATTCCTTTGAGAAAGATACTTTGTAATTAATCTGTATGTTCCTAGTGCCTAATATAGTACCTGAAACACAGTAATACCTCAGTAAATAAATGATTAATTAAATGATTAATTAATTAAGCTCAGTGTGGGAGATAAAAATATGGATGAGTTTTTAAAGGAGTAAATAAAATAGTGAATAATACTTCACTATTTTATTAAAAAGTTATTGAGGAGATTATGGGGTGCTTAACATTTTGCAATGTCTGTGGGGCAAGCATGTTCTTCCAGAAAATATTCTGGGATAGATCATTGCTCTGAGTCAGTATGTCATCTCTAATATTGTTTGGTTTGAAACACAAGTGACATGTCCTATCCATATCTTATTTCCTCAATCAAACACAGGATGTTAAAAGGCAATATCTTAGCGCGGGAACGAAGGTGGGGTGCGTGTCTTCCTGGATCCTCCTTGCTGCCTTGGTCCTCATTGCTGTTTCTCCCTGCTTTCTCAAATTCCCCAGCTTCTTTAAAGCACCCACTACCTCTCCTGTTTGAAATTATTTACGGACCTCCCATTTACTCCTCTTCATTCAGTGAAGATTTTAGCACCAAGCTTTCCCCCTCTCTCTCTATATAACTACTCCTGTAGTTAATTTTTTCAGCAGTTTTTTTAACCTCAATTTTTTTATTGATACATAATTGACATATAACATTATATTAGTTTCAGGTGTACCATATAATAATTTCTATATATATAAAATGAAGTGATCACCAAAGTAAGTCTAGTTTACATCTATGGCCACAAATGGTTAACAAATTTTTTTCTTGTGATGAGAACTTTAAAGATCTACTCTCTTAGCAACTTTCAAATATACAGTACAGTATTGTTAACTGTACTCACCATGCTGTACATTATATCCCCAGGACTTGTTTATCTTATAACTCAAGTATTTACCTTTTGACCCCCTTCACCCATTTTGCCCATCCCCCACCTCTGCCGACCACCAATCTGTTCTGTGCATCTATGAGTTCAGGTACTTTGTTCTGTTTTTTAGATTCCACATAGAAGTGAGATCATACAATACTTCTCTTTCTCTGTCTTACTTACTTCACCTAGCATAATGCCTTCAAGGTCCATCCATGTTGCTGCAAAGGCAGGATTTCCTTCATTTCTTTGCTGAATAATATACCATTGTGTATATACACCACATATTCTTTATCTGTTTCTCCACTGATAGACACTTAGGTTGTTTCCATGTTTTGGCTATTGTGAATAATGCTGACATGAACTTGGATGTGCAGCATTATTCTGTAGTTCACATCTGTGTAGGTAATACTTTCACCAACCCAATGTATTAGTTAGGATTAGATTCCACTGCATATAATAGAAAAACCCAAAGTAACAATGGATTAAAAAAGGTTTAAGTTTATTTCCCTCTCATATGAAAAACTCTAGAGGAAGATAGTCCTGAAATGCTGTAACAGCTCCACAGCATCTCTTTCTGCTCCACTATCAGCATATGGCTTCTACCTTATGGTCCAAGATGGCTGCTGGAGCTCCAGCCATTATATGGACATTCTACACAGAGGGAAAGAGAAATATAGAAGGCCACACCCCTTTTCTTTTAAGTACAATTACTAGAAGTTCCATATAACATTTCCACTTAGATCTCATTGGAAGTATTTTGTCACATATATCTAGCTACCAGGAAGCCTAGGAAATGTGTCTTTATACAGAAAGGCAGTGTGTCCAGGTAAAATTAAGGTTCTGTTATTAAGGAGGACGGGAGAATAAGTATGAGTGTTGAGGTAGACCTTTACCACCTGGCCTCTCCCTTCAATGACCTTCTCATTCCAATGATTTTATAATCTACCTATGTCATTACCACCAAAATCTCGATTTCAAGCAACCCACTCTCCAAAACCATCTCTTATCTTTTCAGCACATTCACTCCAGTACTCTAACTCCACAGTTTTTTGACTCCACTTCATGCCCTCCATCAACCTGCTCTATCTTCACTTCCTAGCCTACCTGGTCTATAAGCCATGGTCCAACATTATAATCATATCCTACCATGCATTCTCAATTCCTTAGCCCTTTCCTCCATACTTGCTTGGCTAAACATTACCTTTAGTTATGTGCCTGCACTAAAACACTTAAATATGGCAAGAGAAAAATATCACTGTGCTCATTTGACGTCTGAAATTCATGACCACTAAACCTTGTTTCTTTTTTCTCTAAGAAAACAGAAGCAGTCAGAAGACTTTCACATCTTTCCACTCTGTGCCCAAGGTCTGTAATAGGGCTATAGTCCACAGCCACCCTCTGCCTGCCCATATCAAAATTCCAGACTCCCAGAAGGAGAGCAGGTGTTCAGTATAAACCACACGGTTACACAGTATAGGCACAGAGAGCCACTCTTATCAGTTGGGGTGGTAAGAACCCTCCCGAAATCCAAATTCCCAGACACCAGCCATCGGCCAAAGATGCAAGGTGGCCTTCCGAAGAATAAGCAATCTCAGGCCTGGAGTTATGCTCCACATCCTTGAGAAGGCAATTCATACATAAATGTGGAATTTTTCTGTATAGGAGATTTGTTCCCCATATTCTGGTTGGTTTTAATTCTTTATTTTTGGAGATAATGGGAAGCACTATTATGGTTCCAAGAGTCAGCTACCTCTTTCCTCACACTGCCTTTTATTAGGGATCTCCAGTACTGGTCTCCAGACTGTTGCCTGCCCCAGTGTTTCTCAGAATTTGGTTCTTGATCCAGAAACACCAGCATCATCTGGAACTTGGTAGAAATTCTCAGACCCCATCCCAGACTTACTGAATCAGAAGTTCCAGTCACCAGTCATCTGTGTTTTAGTAAGCCCTCCTGATGCATGGTAAAGTTTAAGAACCACCGATTTAGCCAAAAGGTGAGGAAGACCTGTAATTGCTCTTTCTGTCAGGACTTGAACGGATTCTGAGGTCTCTACTATCTACCAGAACCAACAGACGCTGAGTTATGAAAATTGGGTTGGGATGAGAGTGGTGTGGAGCTGGGGTGTATTCAAACTAGTATCTTCCCTTCCTTGAGGATTTTAAATAAACTTATTTTAAAGCTCTCTTCAGAGTATTCTTTTTCTCTATTTCTTTGGGTGAAAATGTCATTTGAAGAGTCTTCTGGGACTTCCCTGGCAGTCCAGAGATTAAGACTCTGCACTTCCAATGCAGGGGGTACGGGTTTGATCCCTGCTTGGGGAACTAAGATCCCACATGCTGCGCAGCACAGCCAAAAATTTAAAAAAGAAAAAGTCTTCTGAGTCAAGATCATGTCACTGGGCTTCCTCATGTGTTTTACTATTTGGATTACTTTAGTAATTTTTTAAACTTTTTATTTTGAATTGATTTCATTCTTTCAGAAAAGTTGCAAAAAAAATACAAAGACTTCTTGTATAAGCTTTACCCAGGTTCCCTAAAGATAAGACTTCACATAACATTACAACAATTATCAAAACAAGAAAATTAACATTGATATAAAACTGTTAACTAAATCACTTATTCAATTTTCATCACTTTTCCCTCTAATTTCCCTTTTTTGGTTCCAGGATCTTATATTGCATTTAGTTGTTATGTATCATTAATCTCCTCTAATCTTCATCAGTTCTTCAGTGTTTTGCTTCTTTCAGGAACTTGACAATTTGAAAAGAACTAAGTTCCATACTTTATTCTGATTTATTTACTTTATCCCTAATGTTTTTTCTATCACAGACTCCCACTTAGGGTATCACATTACTCCTTATCATTAGGCTGCTTTTAGACTTACACTTTCCTTGTTTTTGATGATCTTGACAGTTTTGAGGAGTACTAGTTAAGTATTTTGTAGACTATCCCTTAATTTGTGATTGTCTGATATTTTTTCCTCATGATTAGTCTAGGGGTTTGGGCTGTCAGGAGGAAAACTACAGAGGTAAAGTGCTATTCTCATCACCTTATATCAAAGGTACTGCTACTGACTTCCCACTAATGATGTTAAGCTGGCTGAGGTTGTGTTTAAGTTTTTCCACTGTAAAGTTATCCTTTTTTCCCCTTTTCTATATTGTATTCTTTGGAAGGAAGTTAATATGCTCCGCCCATACTTAAGGGGTAGACAGTTTTGATCCATCTCCTTGAGCGCAGAGTATGGGGAAAAGGCTCAGAGTTTCCATGCCCTCTCCAAGCGAGCCACTCTCCGTGAATCTCCACGAGTTCACCCACCTGGAAGCTCTCCAAATTCCTGTCCTTTTTGGGGGTTTGTGGAGGCTTCAGTACACAGGCATGATTGATTAACTCATTGTCCATTGGCAATTGTTTCAACCTCCAGCTCCTCTCCCTTCCCCAGAGGTCAGGGTGTGGGACTGAAAGTTCCAACCCTCTAATCACGTGTTTGGTTTTCCTGACAACAGCTCCCATCCTTAGGTTCAGTCCAAAAGGCATTTCGTTAACCTAACAAGAAACACCTTTAATGCTCTCATCACTTAGGAAATGCCAAGGGTTTTGGGATTTCATAAAGAGGGACAAAGACCAAATATATGTTTCCTATTATAAACCATGATATCACAGACCTGAATAGGTATTTCTCCAAAGAAGGTATACAAACGGCCAACAGGTACAGGAAAAGGCACTCAACATTGCTAATCATCAGGGAAATGTAAATCAGAACTACAATGAGATATCATCACCTCATCTGTTCGAATGGTTATTACCAAAAAGACAAGAGATAAGAGTCGGCAAGGACTTGGAGAAAAGGGAAACCTTGCATGCTTTTGTGGGAATGTAAACTGGTATAGCCACTGTGGAAAACAGTATGGAGATTCCTCAAAAATTAAAACATAGAACTACCATATGATCCAGTAATCCTACTTATGGGTATATATCCAAAGGAAATGAAATCAGGATCTTGAAGATATATCTGCACTCCCATGTTCACTGCAGTATTATTCACAGTAGCCAAGATATGGAGACAACCTAAGTATCTGTTTAAAGATGAATGGATAAAGAAGATGTAGCATATACATACACAATGGAACATTATTTAGCCATAAGAAGAATATCCTGCCATGTGCAACATCATGGATGGGCCTTGAGGGCATTATGCTAAGTGAAATAAGTCAGAGAAAGCCAAATACTGTGTTGTGTCACTCATACCTAGAATCTAAAAAAAAAGTCGAACTCAGAGAAACAGAGGGTAGAATGATAGTTGCCAGGGGTCAGGAGTTAGGGGAAATGGGAAGATGTTGGTCAAAGGGTATAAACTTTAAGTTATAAGATGAATAAGCACAGCATGGTGACTATAGTTAATAATACTGTGCTATGTACCTGAAATTTGCTAAGAGAGTAAATCTTAAGCATTTTCCCACACAAACACACAGAGGTGTGAAGTGATAGATGTGAATTACCTTGATTGTGGGAATCATTTCACAGTGTTCACATACATCAAGTCATCATGCTGCATACTTTAAATATATATAATTTTATCATTATACCTCAATAAAGGTGGAAAAAATTAATATCAATGGTATTTGTTTTTAAAAATAATTACTTTCCACAATGGTTGAGTAGTCTCTTTTGTGTATAAACTTGTATCATTCCTCTTCCTAAAGCTGATATTTTAAATAGTATTAAATTGTTTTTATTTTTTATTGAGGTATAATGTTCATACAATAAAATCACCCTTTTTAGTGTACAGTTCTGTAAGTTTTGACAGATGCATAACACCATTACAATCAAGATACAGAAGTATTCTATAACTCCCCCAAATTTCCTAAGGCCCCTTTGTAGTCAACACCTCTTCCCACCTTCAACTCCTGGAAAGCACTGATCTGTTTTCTGACCCTAAGTCTTGCTTTTTCCAGAATGTCATGTAAATAGACTCTGGCTTCTTTCACTTCCCATAATGCATCTGATATTCATCCATGTTGTGTGTATCAAGAGTTTAATCCTTTTCATTGCTGAGCAGTATTCCATTTATGGCTATACCACATTTTGTTTATAGATTTACCAGGCAAAAGACACTTGTGTTGTTTACCTTTTGGGGTGAAAATGAGTGAAGCCACATATGTTTTGTACAAATAAATATTTATGTACAGGTTTTTGTGTGAACCTGTCTTTATATCACTTGAATAAATACCTAAGAGTGGGATTACTAAACTGCATGTTAGGTGTATGTTTAACTTTATAAAAAAGATCAGATTGTTTTTGAAATGGAAATCACCAAGATGAGATGTCACACTCATTCCTGATCACAAGTGGGGATGCAAACTGGGGAGCAGAGACAGGAAAGTAAAGCTCCAGGTGCCGAATCTAACCTGTCATCCAGTTCTGTAAAATCGATATATTCTTCCCCCATTCCCCCATCCTCACCTCTCAGAGGAAGTAGGACACCTTCAGCAGCATGCATAAAAGTATACTGTGTTGCGAAGCCTCCCACGCTCTCCATTATTCTCCTCAGTTTATCAGGCAGAATGGCTTATCTGAGGAGATGAGTGGCAATGACATCTGAGATACAGTAACATCAAGAGAACCCCCACCAATTATTTTGCCTATTACCTTCTTCTTTTCCTTCCCTCTAGAAGGAAGGATAGGACACTGGGGCAACAGCATTAAGTCTGAAGAGAGAAATTATACTGGTGTTGGTTAAGAGATCATGTTTCTTTACCTAGTCTTTCCTGAGTATAAGGAAAAAACAAACAAACATGGGACTAGGGAGAAGCAATTAATCCTTCCTACAGTGTCAAATTACTTTTGTCTTATGTCTAAAATACACAATATGCAAAGTTGACTTTTATTATTAACTACTGACCGATTTATAAATGTTATTAGAGCAGAACAGTGTCATGAATAATCCCCAAAGCAGATTTGCTCCTCCTATGCTGATTTGACGCTTGTAAGGAAATACATACTGGGGACATATTACTTGGCATGGAGAAACCACCCTGGGGCTAGAAAGCTGAACAGTACACAAGTTAATGTTTATTGTATTAGTCCTTCAAGGACCTTGCTTCAGAGTCCTGTGGAAAGATTGAAAGGAACTCGGGGATAAGGGGGGGGGGTAAGATTATCCAAGAAGGAGGTAACTAGACAGTAATGATTTTGGAGGGGTGAGCAAAAGGTTGCAGTAAAAAAAATGTACCTTTTTTTCTGCAAACTGTCTTTGGTTAAGAGCTACAGAATAACTGAGTTTATTAGGGGCAGAGCAAAAACAAAAGGGGGAGCAGAGGATTTGTTGGACTTAAGTGGATGGGTTTTCAACTTAATATAAAACGAACTTTTCAACAAATAGAGCTGCTCATTCAGAAAAGGTGGCCTTGTGTGACTTGGGGTTCCCCATTACTGGCTGTGTTTAAGACTAAGTGCAATTATCCTGTTATAAATGTAGTAAACAGTATTCATGTACCCTTCATTCTGCAAATGTTTACTCTGTACAAGGTGCATGCAAGAACATGAAGAATCAAACCTAGATTTGCTCTCTGCCAGTAGTCAATGCAGTGGTTCTTACACTTTAATGTGTATACACATTCCCTTGGGGATCTTGTTAAAATGCAGAATCTGATTCTGTAGGATGGGGCCTCAGACTCAGCATTTCTAACAAGCTCCCAGGTGATGCCCATGCTGCTGGTCACTATAACACATGCTGAGTGACAAGGGTTTCTAGTAGGTAATGAGACATGCATATAATCATAATACAGAGTAAGAATTAGTAAATACCACCTAAGTCCCATTAATTATCAGTAGAAACCTGAATCTGCTCCAACAAGACTGTCGTTGCCCTTTTCTACCTAAGTATTCCTTCTGATGGTTCTGTTGCTCTCTTTCTTGAATTTCATTTCTTCTGGGGTTGCTCACTGCAAGTGCTGTTTCTTAGCCTAGAATAGCTTTCTCCTTCTCCTTATACTAATTTTAACAATTTGTCAAGATTTATCTCCTGGGACTTCCCTGGTGGCGCAGTGGTTAAAAATCTGCCTGCCAATTCAGGGGACATGGGTTCGATCCCTGGTCTGGGAAGATCCCACATGCCGCGGAGCAACTAAGCCCGTGCACCACAACTACTAAGCCTGCGCTCTACAGCCGAAGAGCCACAGCTACTGAAGCCCGTGCGCCTAGAGCCCGTGCTCCGCAACAAGAGAAGCCACCACAATGAGAAGCCCGAGCACCACAATAAAGAGTAGCCCCCGCTCGCCGCAACTAGAGAAAGCCCGTGCGCAGCAACGAAGACCCAACGCAGTCAAAAATAAATAAACAAAAATATTTTTTAAAAAAAAGATTTATCTCCTAATTATTCCCTGTTCCCTGGGGACCCAGTCAGGCTGTCTGCTCCCCATAGCACTTAGTTTTAACCTCGAGCAATTACCACTACTACTTCCTTAGCTTTCAGTTGCAAGTCCGTTTTCTTATTCCCTATAGGAACTCACCTCTCCGGGATGCCTGTCCAAACGACGCTACAAAATGAAAACGTTTGGCGAACCTGAGGCCAGGTGAGGGAGCGGGGAAAAAAGCAATGCCGCTCCACCGGGTGCGCACCAGAGCCCGTGAGGGGACCCCGTGTCCTTCGGTGACCGTCCCCACCAGATACCAATCCCTGAGGCTCAAGCAACCAAAGATCTCGGCGCAGTCTCGCCAGCGAAGCAGTCCTGGCCCCGCACGCGGTGGATTGCGGAACCGGCGCCCCCGCCTGGCGCTGAAGGCTCCGCACGGCTGCCCACCATCGAGGCGACGGTGGCTAGAGAGGCCGGCGGGCCCCGAGCGCTGCCGCGGCGCGGCCGCAGGGAACGCGCGCGGGGCGACCCCGCGTCTCTGGCCTTGTAGCCATTTTAGGAGGAAACCCGGGTCGCTAGCCCGGGGCGTGGCTTCAATTTCAATAACTTTATTGGTGGCCTTGTCCGCAGAACATCCATCGCACCATTGGTCCCGGGAGGAGGCAGAGCATCGCGGGAGGTGATTGGGGTGGGAGCGCCCCTGGGCAGTGAGCGCGGAGGGTGCGGGGGAGTTTCCGAAAGCGGGTTTCTTGAGCAGCGGGCAACTAGGGGGATTGGGGGTTCCGGGGGTTCCTGGCGGCCAGGGAGGGAGGGCCGGCTCCCCTGCGCGCGGCTTTCCTGGGGCGGGGATTCCCTTGCCCGGGTCCCCAGACGCAGGGGCGGGGCCAGGGGCTCCCCAGACGCGACCGCCGGGGTGTCCCTAGCCCCGTGTTGTTCCGCACGGCAGGTGGCCCCCGACTCGAGCTGCACCGCCATGGGAAACACCACCAGCGACCGGGTGGCCGGGGAGCGCCACGGCGCCAAGGCTGCGCGCGCCGAGGGCGCCGGCGGCCATGCCCCGGGCAAGGAACATAAGATCATGGTGGGGAGCACCGATGACCCCAGCGTCTTCAGCCTGCCGGATTCCAAGGTGAGTGTCCCCACGCCCCCAGTTGGTGGCGATGCTGCAGTAGTCTGGGTGTCAGGGCTCCTCCTCCCTATTTTGATTTTTTCTTATCACACTGACCTGGGTTACGGTTTTTAGAATTAAAGGCTTTTTTCGGGGACGGAGATATTGAGTGGTAATTCCTTTCGCGGTGCTGTCTCAAAGTAGGATAGAGGCGGAGTTCTTGTTACTCGACTACTCTTTTGGCCACATTTTTAGGATGAGGCCAACAAACCTCCGCCCGGTCGCCCTTGGTTCTCCTAACAGGCACCCTCTTCTAGAGTACTGATGAATTTGTAGGTTGTGAGCCCTGGTGAAAAACTTCAGAGGGTAGGTTACCCGAGTTGCTGACCATAGGCGGCATTTCCTCACATTTGCCTTGAGGTAGGTAAATGAATTTCTTTTTCCTGATAACTGTTGTGTATCAGTATCATTTTTGCCCATCTGAGAGCTCATCACTTCAGATCCTCTTCCCCTTTGGCATGGCTGTGAGCAGCAACCACTTGCTTATATGAATACTTTCTTCTAGTCTTGGGGATCAATAAAGGACATTATTTGGTTGACTGCTTAGTTTTCATCTCATACTTTACAGTAGTCTTGGCTGAGCTGCTTCTTTCACGTCCAGCTGCTTCTCAAGTGGGAGAGCAAATAATTCCAGGATTTCTCTAATTTCCGGTAGTACTTCATAATGTTACCGCGGCTGAAAATGGACAACCCACAGTTGCCCTGAAGACCTTGCTCTCAATCAAGGACTTTCAGGAAAGTGGCAACTTGTATTCACCCTACAGAAAGGATAGATGGAGCTGACAGCAATGTAATTACTATTCGAATGTTTCTAATCACTTTCAGAGTTGTAGGCATTAAATACATTAATTCCTCCTGGTAGTCTGACTAGAATGAAGTAGAAAAATGGAGGGGTTGGGGAGATTGGGGTAGGTTTGATGTTATCACTCATCCTGTCCCACCCATCTGGGGTTTTATTTTATTTACTCTTGTAAATAGAGAATAATCTGCCGGGTTGATAACACATGAAATGTGGATTCTACTGTTTATTTTCTTGGATCACAACTGAGAACATAATCACAAAGAGAAGTGAGGGTGATTTCTTGGGGTTTCTTCTTCGTTCCTTTCTTCCTTCTCCCACTTCAGGACTTCTTCCTCAACATTTGGGCCCTCTCCTCAGCCATCTGAATTTACTTCTTCAGAGCTTTCTCAAGGTGATTGTATTTTTACCAGTTTCCTACATTGGTGACTCAGGATTTAAGTACAGTGTATTTGTCAAACTGTGACTGCAGTAATCGGCGTCCTGAATAAAAGCCAGGTTGCTCTGTCTGAAATGGAGCCTATTTTGGATCATTCTTTCCCTTACCTCAATCTTGACATTTGTGAAATAAGAAAATTGGTTCAAATAATTCCCAAGGTCACTTCCAAATCTAAGATTTTATAGTTCTCAATCTACTGTATTTCTTCCCTCAATGTTTCACTTAAACATTTTTCAGTTATAATTCTAATTGTTTTGCCTCTTTTCCTGATGATTTTGCTGACTATTTAACTTGGAGTAAACAATCTTTTTGCTAGTCAGCTGCACTCATGCCTACCACAGAAATGTCATGTCATACGTGGAAGGGCTTTCTTCCAAAGCTAGGCATATTAATAGTTTGTAGCTTTCAAATTCTAAACTGAAACTATTAAATCATAAAAGTAAGTAATAGAAACAGTGGCAGGCGGGCCTACGTTGCTTCAAATGCCAGCCTTCTTCGGTTTACTAGTTCAATGGTTTTCAGTCCTATTTGCACATTAGACTCACCTGAGATTTGTTTGAACACTGCATAGAAAATTTGAAACATTTTCCATGTTTCAAAGTCAGGAGAACGGTGTAATGAACTCCTGTATTAACTGTCATCCAGTTTAAACAATGATCAAATCATGAATGAATTTATGTCACCTATACCCCAATCCACTCTTCCTCCACCAATTATTTTGAAGCAAATCCCAGACCATCATATCAAATATTACTTTATTTGTAAATATTTTAGGATGTATCTCTAAAGATGAGGTTTCTTTCTTTATTTTTAATATAATTTCAGTATTATTGTCTGGGAAGCTTTTTAAAAGTAGATTCCCGGACCTTATATCTGAATCAGAATCTGAGGCATATGTAATTGTTAGGCATATGTAAACATTTCTGTAATTCTAATACAGCCTGTCAAATAAGAGTTCATTGCTTTGAGAAAATGGAGATCAAACTTTTCTCTTAAGCCACTTCCTTATATAATGTGAAAGTTCCTTCAATTCTCTTTCTCTGCTTGCTTTGGATTATGCTGCTACTGGTATCTCATAGCGTAGTTTTGAGGAATATTGAGAGAGAGTATGGAAGGTAGTCTGCCTCAGCCATTTTGAAAGTAAAGCCCAAATGAATAAACTAGTCCTTTTTTTTTTTTTAACCCACATTATTTTATTTGGTAATATTTTGGCTTGGTACCATATAGTCTTATTTACCAAAGTTATTTAAGCCAATCTGAAGTGGGGGTGAGCAAACTTTTTCTATAAAGGGCCAGGTAGGTAATATTCTAGACTTTGCGGACCATACAGTCTGTCACAACTACTCACTTCTGCCATTGTAGCATGAAAGCAGCTATAGAAAATGAGTAAGTGAATGAGTGTGGCTATTTTCTGATAAAACCTTATTTGTAAAAGCATCTGGCTCACTGGCCATAGTTTGCCAATTCCTGTTCTGAAGGATGGTAATGAAAAGAAACTAAGTAAGGAGTCAGTTGTTTTTCCGGAATCCTACATACTTCATTTGATATTGGAACCACTTTTTTAAAGGAAACTGTGTTTTTGATCTGATGCTTCTTGGGGCTCCAGAATTTTCATCCCTACTCCTGAAATAACTAGTACAAACCTGGCATAGGTGAGCAAGTAAGATTTCATAACGATTTCTCAAAATTTATGAAACCAATGATCTGATTTATATATATATGTATATATATATATATATATATACATATATATTTTTTATTTTTTTTGCGGTACGCGGGCCTCTCACTGCTGTGGCCTCTCCCACTGCAGAGCAGAGGCTCCGGTCGCTCAGGCTCAGCTGCTCCGCGGCATGTGGAATCCTCCCAGACCGGGGCACAAACCTGCGTCCCCTGCATCGGCAGGCGGACTCTCAACCACTGTGCCACCAGGGAAGCCCTGATTTTTATATTTTTAATGTCCTTTTGTAACCTATTAACTAAAGCAGAGATTGTGAATTACTTATGAATTTTAGCATCTCTAATTTCTATTACAACTGATAAATTGGGAGCTGCTCATATTTGCATGTGGTTAACTTAATTATTTTTTGTAGAACCATACTTTATTTTCATATTTTTTCTCTTAAGAGACACTCAGAAGCATATCATAATTGTCTGCCTATGAGTTAATCTGGTAAGAGGAAGTAAGGTTTTTTGTTTGTTTGTTTCTTAAGGGAAATCCTAAGGCTCTGAAAGAATGAGTGATACATGCAGACTCAGAAGTTAGGCTGTGATTTGGGTAGCCTTCGAGCATAAGCCATTTGACCATTTTGGTCCTAGATGAGTTCTTTTTCTATAGTTTGTTCAAAATCTGATTTAGTTGCTAATTTCAAGGCTTATTAATCCTTAGCAGAAACGTAGCACCCCTCTCTGCCCTAGGGAGGAGAGTGACCTTTTCAGAATTCCTGGGTCACAATTTAGGGATGACCTAATCCTTCTTACAGCTCCCTGGGGACAAAGAGTTTGTATCATGGCAGCAGGATTTGGAGGACTCCGTAAAGCCCACACAGCAGGCCCGGCCCACTGTTATCCGCTGGTCTGAAGGAGGCAAGGAGGTCTTCATCTCTGGGTCCTTCAACAATTGGAGCACCAAGATTCCACTGATTAAGAGGTGAAGACAAGTGTCTTGGTTGAGTCTACAGGGTCCAGGAGTAGAGACTTGATTTCCTTTCTTAGGAGAGAGACCTGGCTGGACTACTCCTCTCCACCTGCTAGGGACTCTCTCTAGAATATTTTCTGTGACCAATAAGTATATCTGTGACATTTTTTTCTAACCTCATAGTGAGTCAGAGATGTTTTACCACTTAGAATGTCATTTTCTTTAAGACTGTGTTAACACAAGTCCTTTCTATGCTTGTGGGAAGTCTTCCATAACTGCCTGAGTCCAGTTGCTCTGACTTCTGCACTAAAACAAAACACACTGTAAAGTTCTAGGTAGTAATGTTGTTTGTTGCTTTCAGAGCAACAGTGAATTATGTAACTGGTTATGGCCCTTTGTATATAGGTAATTTTCTAGAATCTGCCACCAAAATATGGGAAGGGTACCTTGAGGCACTTCTTATCCTGAACCTACTTGCTATCTTATTTACATTCATGAGGGATCCGTTTTGCTGAAGCAAAATAGTTGTACTAAGGTGGAACATTCGGGAGGATTAACATCTTTATTGTTCTTTTCCAGATATTAGTTAAGAACTAAAGTTATTGGGAGGGGCTAGCAAATACATGCTCAAGGTGATATAAAAAAGGAGAATGGGTTTATAAATTATTTTTTACTACAGGGGTTGCAATCACTTAAGAATGCGGGAGATCATTGGTATGATATTGTGATTGCCTCGTGGTTTTTACATTTATATTCTGTCTTCTAATAGAAATTTGGCCTATTTAACTTTCTGTTTTTTTCTATAGCCATAATGACTTTGTTGCCATCCTGGACCTCCCTGAGGGAGAGCACCAGTACAAGTTCTTTGTGGATGGACAATGGGTTCATGATCCATCAGAGGTAAGGCCTTGATCTCCGAGGGTAACCACTGACTTAACAGTCTCCTTTAAACTATCGTTCCCCTTGGTGTCAAACATCATTGCAGTCAGGACTGATAGGCTCCTATACTGTTGGATTTCTTTCTTGATAAAAGATGGTGGTGCCAAGTATGATCCCTTTTAAAAAGAGGAGAGTTGAATAGAAGAGATGTATTTGAAATGGGGTTTCATGAATTTTTTTTCCATTCATTGTTTCAGCCTGTGGTTACCAGTCAGCTTGGCACAATTAACAATTTGATCCATGTCAAGAAATCTGATTTTGAGGTGTTTGATGCTTTAAAGCTGGATTCAATGGAAAGCTCAGAGACATCTTGTCGAGGTAATTTTGTAGTATTTGCTCTTTCTTGATCTGTTTTTCTTATAATGCGTGTTTCTTCCCAAGAGTGGTTTTTGTTTGTTTTTTCATTTTCTCCTTAGGAATCTTATCAATTGTATGTATATGTTTCTCCTATAAACATTAGGTACCCGTCTTCAAGAAAAAAATCTGTCTAGTGTACTTGATTTCAAACTTTTTAACCAGTAGGTTTACACTGTAACCCAGTACACACTCATACACACACACACACACACAACAGTAACACAAGTCTTACAGTATAATATTTGCCTTTATTACATGTAAAGTACTCTATTTTCTATTTTATCCTTCTTTTTATAAACCACTAATAGGCTATGGTCTATAGTTTAAAAAGCTATTTCTAGTAATATTTCAAGTTTTTCATTGACCTTTGAGAGTATCAACTAGCAGGGGCTAGCTGTGTCTCATATGCCTTGTTTAGCTGCCTCAGCTTAATCCTGCCAGTTTGCTAGCTCAGTTGGCAGTTGTATAATTTTATAGGGCCTACATATATGGCAGTTTTTGCGGGAAAAGGGTTATAAAAACCTCACATTTCCGGTTTTTTTTTAAATTTCTTTAAATAATTAATTAATTTTGGCTGTGCTGTGTCCTAGTTGCGGCACACAGGCTCTTTGTTGCGGCATGCGGGATCTTTTAGTTACAGCAGGTGGACTTCTTAGTTGCGGCATGCATGCAGGATCTAGTTCCCAACCAGGGATCAAACCCGGGCCCCCTGCAGTGGGAGCATGGAGTCTTACCCATTGGACCACCAGGGAAGTTCCCAAACCTCACATTTCTTTTGTGTATATGTTAACTGAAGTTTTGTAAGTTTTGGGTTAAAAAAAAAAGCCCTTCGTAGAGGAAAAGACTTGTATCCTTTTGTTTCTCCCAGTGCTTTTTCCAAGGCCTTCATCTCTCCTTACATTAGCTATAAAACCAGAAAAGGGATTTGCTATCCATGCTCACAGTTACCAATTTTGTTGTTTTACAGTAAAGGCTATGACTGTCTAAAGAACTGTGTTTCCAGTAAGCACACTTCTCCCTTGTGAGTTCAAAGCCTGCCTCTGCTACTAACTAGCTTTGCATCACGGACAACTCCTTCAGCCTTTTTGGTTCTTGGTTCCTTATCAGTAAAATCAGAGGCTTAGACTCTCAGCGATTCACAGCTGAGGAGACACAATACCTGAAGTGAGACATATTAGAATCTCAGGACACAAGAGTGGCTTATGCAGTTTCTAAAAGAATAAGCAATAGTATAATAATTGTTTAGGAAAATTACAAAAATATTGTTTTCATTATATAAGCTCAGAAAGTAAGGCTGGACGTTGTTCTTAACTGGTGGCGCAGAGATTTAAAAGAGTTTAAAAATACTGAATTGAATGATGAGGCCACTAGTTACTCTAAATTTTTGCATTATATGATTCTAGCAAATCAACCAATGAATAATAGACATATAATCATAATTATAGAGAAAGAGGACTAGCATACTTTTGATATTTCTCTCTTCCCACTTTCACCCAATTTCCTGATCCACTGAGGTAGGGTTTAGAATACATTTTATTAGGAATCTTCAGATAATGGGTTTTAATCTGCACTCAGTGACCATCTTTGCCGTGTATATGACTTTGGGTAGATGACTTAACCATTTTTTTTTCTGATGGAAAGGGAAAAAAAAAAAAACTGTTCTATGTACTTGCAAAGAGTGTTTTTGTGGATCTATGATAAAATACCTGAGAGTACTTTGAAAAGTTTCACGTTCTATACATTTTTAAGATATTGTTTAATATAACAGTATTTTTGCTACTCTTTTCTTTTGTCCCACGGTATATTTAATTGAAATCTGAGTTCTTATGCTGAACTGGTTGTTAAAATCCTTTTTACTAGAAACTGTAAAAAACATTAAAAATTTTTAAGCAAAAACTTATAGTTCTCTTCATTTTTGTGTATTTCTATTCTGTCTGCATACACTTTTTCCATTTTTTTAAGATATAATTTCACATGCCATAAAATTCACTCTGTTAAGGTGTGCAATCCAGTAAGTTTTAGTATATTCACAGAGTTGTGCAACCATCATCACTATATAATTCCAGAGTTTTGTTTTGTTTTTTTTGGCTGCGCTGGGTCTTCACTGCTGCACGCAGGCTTTCTCTAGTTGCAGTGAGCGGGGACTACTCTTCGTTGCAGTGTGTGGGCTTCTCATTGCAGTGGCTTCTCTAGTTGCAGAGCATGGGCTCTAGGCACATGGGCTCAGTAGTTGTGGCTTGTGGGCTCTAGAGCGCAGGCTCAGTAGTTGTGGCACATGGGCTTAGTTGCTCCGCAGCATGTGGCATCTTCCCAGACCAGGGATCAAACCCGTGTCCCCTGCATTGGCAGGCGGATTCTTAACCACTGGACCACCAGGGAAGTCCAAATTCCAGAGTATTTTAATCACCCCCAAAAGAAACCCCATCCCCATGAGCAGTCACTTCCCATTGCCTCCTTCCCTCCGCCTCTGGCAACCACAAATCTACTTTGTGTCTCTATGGATTTGCCTGTTTTGGACATTTCATATAAATGGGATCATACACTACGTGGTCTTTTGTGTCTGGCTTCTTTCACTTAGCATAATGTTTTCAGGGTTCATCCATGTTGTAATGTATATAATTACTTCATTCCTTTTTATGGCTGAATAAAATTCCATTGTATGCGTATACCATTTTATTTATCCATTCATTAGCTGACGGACATTTGGATTGTTTCCACTTTTTGTCTGTTACAAATAATGGTGTTATGAACATTTGTGTTCAAGTTTTTGTGTGGGCATATGTTTTCATTTCTCTTGGGCATGTACCCAGGAGTATAATTGCTGGGTCATATGGTAACTTTGTGCTTAACTTTTGGAGGAACTGCCAAACCGTTCTCCAAAGTGGTGCACCATTTTACATTCCAACCAGCAATGGGAATAATACAAAGGTTCCAACTTCTCCACATCATCGCCAATAATTATTATTGTCTGTCTTTTTTTATTCTAGCCATCTTAATGAGTGTGAAGTGGTATCTCATTGTGGTTTTGATTTGCATTCCCCTAATGACTACTACATTGTTATTAATTTTTCCTTTTTGTTGCAGTCATCGTAGTATCAGTAGTCTTAAAGTTTATAACCTTGCTGCTTGACTGGAAAAAAGAACAAATCTAATATTTTCATATTGTTTGATAGTTTATAAGGCATTGTCACATCTGTTGTCTCATTTGATTCCTATAAAAGCACTGTGAAATAGGGCAGAGATTGTTATTTTCATTTTATGAATGAGGAAACTGACTATAGAAGAGGGATTTGTCCCAAGTCATACAATTGATAAATGGAGTAGCTCTTCCCTGAACCTACATCTTTTACCCCTCATCTCCTCCCCTATCCTTCACGTCACGTTACCATGTTGAGGAACTTCATGGTTTATGTTCAGGATGACGCAGACTTTTTCTTTGTTTGCCTTACAGTTGTAGACCCAACAAGTCACAAGTTTATGATTCTTGACTTCTACCATATTTAATATTAGCTGCCATGTACTGACAGTTTTTCCATGCATCTTTAATAGCTCTCCAACTTTCCCTTATATTTGAATAAATATCTTCCAGACCTTTCCAGCTCACCCCCAGGGCCTTATGGTCAAGAAATGTATGTGTTTCGATCAGAGGAGAGATTCAAATCCCCACCCATCCTGCCTCCTCACCTTCTCCAAGTTATTCTTAACAAGGACACTAATATATCTGTGAGTATCCTAAGAGTATTGCTGGGGCATCTGGGGGTTACTAGACCATTTGACCTACAGTGTAGTAATCGTAGACGTTGGGATTATTACAAAGGTGTGTTGAGTATAAATCATATACGTATCAGTAGCTTTACAAGTTCCTTCTTCCAGGGCTGAGTTGCGACTTTTCCAAATACTGTTACCAAAATTCATAGTTGTCTTCTGGTCCTAATATATCAGGCTCAGAGCTATGGATTGCTAGAACCAGTTTCTAAGACTTCTATTACAACATAAGATAAGGAGTATTTATCATTTGGGGATATCCAAAAGAAGTATATTTTGCATATAATTTACATTTCTAGTCAATTCACTTGATTCCTACTAAGATTATTTTTGCCTCTTACACAAATCTTCTATATGTGTTGTGGGCAAGATCTGTTAAAGAGAATGAATAGGTAGTGAGGCTAAGGGTTTCTGCCCTGGACTCAGAATTTTCCTAATTTTCTGTAATGAGAATGTATTATTTATATATACTAGGATGAGTGCATTACTTAAAGGAAATAATACATTCTAGTTTTGAGTTTCTCAACAGTCCCAAAGATCTCTGAGGAAGAATAAACTGGTTTAGGATTGTGCATTTAACCCCATTTAGTGGTGTTTTTTTGGGTTTGTTTTTTTTTTTACCCCTCTTAGTGTGATCCAGCCTTGCTCCCCGAGCCCAATCATGTTATGCTGAACCATCTCTATGCATTGTCCATTAAGGTAAGTGGTGGGCCTGGTTCTTCACATATTTCCCCAAAATGGGAGGGGAAGAGTTGAACACGTGTTCCCTAGTGGCTACTTGCTCTGCTACTTCACTGAAGCTGAAGCTGGCAGTAATGGTCAGATTATAGGAGAAGAAGTTTCTTTCTTTAACTAGTGGGTTTGTTTCACATTTTAGTCTCGACATCTGAGTTCTGGCTAGCTGAATTGCACTGTGATTGAACGGACTTTTTTGCTTCCTGGTTTCTTTCTGGGTAGCTATAACCTTTGCACCACCTACTTAATTAAGTTTGAGTTCATAGTACTAGGATTTCATTTACAGAAAAAGCAAGTTTACCTTCCAGTTCAAAGAATGCTTGAATGTGATATTAAGGCTTCCACTTTTTTAGAGGTGGACATGAGCTGCTTTCAGCTGCCTGAGTCATATATACCCAAGTGCTTG
Organism: Pseudorca crassidens; assembly: GCF_039906515.1. Taxonomy (NCBI): domain Eukaryota; kingdom Metazoa; phylum Chordata; class Mammalia; order Artiodactyla; family Delphinidae; genus Pseudorca; species Pseudorca crassidens. The sequence goes on along the minus strand of NC_090297.1, from coordinate 106,064,147 downwards.
CATCTTTCCTATCCACTACTTAAAGGAGAAATGTGACCAGATTTGCCCTGTTCCCCCCGCCATCCCCGTCCCAGCTCTTAGAATGCTTCTTGGTTTCTCTGCTGCTTTAGATTCTGGATTGAAAATATCTGTTCAGTCTTGTCATGTCTTTGTGGTCTGGCTATTGGAATAATATTTTATATAGTTCTGTAGTTACCAAACTAAGCTGAACATCATCAGAATCACTTGGGGGAAGTTTGGGAAAATACAGATTCAGAGGCTCCATCCCCAGGGATTCTGAATAAGTGCATCTAGGATGGGCCTCAGTAATTTTTTTAAGCTGCTTATATTTCTTAGATGTGCAGCCAGATTAGGGAAATCACTGATCACAGCTGTCTTTAACAGATTACCTGGTACTTACTAAATGTATATTATTGAATTTAATTTTTATAATAACCTTGTGGGATAAGTATTATTTTTTAACCCTGTTTTATAGATAAAGAAACTAAGGCTCATAGAAGGTCATATTGCCAATAAGTACAAGAGAGAGGACTGAGGTCCAGTCCTCCCATCTTTATTCCATGTCCTTTCCTAGAGACCATTGTGCTGGTTCTTCCAAGTAGATGTTTCTTTCTCTCACCCACTTCTCATTTCCACCAAACTCTTTCTGGAGTTGAATTTTTTACCTGCCTTGCGTCTGTCATTTTTAGGCTGTGATCTGCATACTGTGGTCACAGAATGTCAATCTGAGAAGTCTTCATTGTAGATGATACAATATAGAGGAAAAAAGGAAGAGGCACTGGTTTCTTAATTGGATTTGCTTGGGTTCTTTGTGATCTAACTGAATTTTGCCTCCTGTATCTGCTCTTTGGCTATCAGGTGATGTCCACAGGTCTGCCATCTCTTTCTATGGTACACCCAGGGTCTGTAACACTGCTTGGGAAATGGTACCTCTTACTCTTCACACTGGTTCTGACCCAGGTCAAGGTCTTGATTGTTGTGGTTCAGCTTGGCCTTGACCTATCCCTGGTTCTCTCAGATTGTTTAAGCTGTTTGGAACTGATCCATTGGATTGAGTGTCTTTCCAAGGAGGATTTTAGGGTCCACTTTGTTCAAGGATAGAAGATGATTCCTGAGTCCCCTCTTGATCAGAGATGACTTTTTTTAAAGTTCATCCCTGGTATTAAATGGGGCTTGGAAATGGTTTTTCAAAAGGATCACTGCCCTTTTTTCTCATTGCTTTTAAGACTTCCTTCTAGAGATAGATATCAGGATATTTCTTTTTTTCCATCATAGTTGTTTTTTTTGTTTTTGTTTTTTGTTTTTTTTTTTTGCGGTACATGGGCCTCTCACTGTTGTGGCCTCTCCCATTGTGGAGCACAGGCTCCGGATGCGCAGGCTCAGCAGCCATGGCTCACGGGCCCAGCGGCTCCATGGCATGTGGGATCTTCCTGGACCAGGGCACGAACCTGTGTCCCCTGCATTGGCAGGCGGACTCTCAACCACTGCGCCACCAGGGAAGCCCTTTTTTTCCATCATAGTTTTAAGCCCAATATTTGAATGTGAGGTGGGGAAGGAAGTGAGGTAGGAGACTAATATTTTTTCAGCACCTACTTTCTCAGATAGTCAGATATTTTCATATAATCATCAGAACCATATTAATGGTAGGTGTTGTCCTTTGTAATGATGAGAAAAAACTTAGAGACATTAAGTAGATTACTCAGGGTCACAAATAGAGTCACAGTAGAAGTCAGGATCAAAACTTAAATTGATTTGAATCCAAAACCAACCTTTTTTTTATAATATCAAACTAACTCTGTTAAAAGTGAGCAGTTGTGAAGGATTAATGGCTGGGAACAGCTGCCTACGTCCTGAACTAGTGAATTAATTACATACGTTTATTTCCCTTGCAGGACAGTGTGATGGTCCTTAGCGCAACCCATCGCTACAAGAAGAAGTATGTCACTACTCTGCTGTACAAGCCCATCTGAAGGGATTCCTTCCTGCCTCCCAGGATTCAGGAGAAGCATCTCCCTTGCCTTTCTGGACTAGACCAGTCTTACCTGGGACTGGAAGGCTGATTTGCTTTGAGGCTAATATGTGTGTTTCAGAGCCTCTGAGTAGGATGCTCTGCTTTTGCATTTGATTGCAAATGAGAGCTTTAGGAGTTCATGGAATTTATTTTAAGAAAAAATCATATACACACACACACACACACACACACACACACACACACACACACACGAGAGGAAAGTTAATGGAAGCCTCCTAGCTAGATGTATTCTCTCTACCTGTGGGAACTCACCAAGATCTGTTGGGGAGAGCTGCAGGAAGAACCATGACAGGGAGCTTTTTTCCTAAAGTGAATGAAGAGCAAACTCTCAGGATCCTTGTTGGGTGGAGATTCTATCACTGCTACCTTGGCTCTCCAAGGGATGGACTTGTGCCAGAGTGCTGCCCTACTTACAGCTGCCTCCTTGCAGAAGCAGCTTTTCTTGCATGGGTTCTCTGTATTCCCAGAGTATGTGCACAATCTGTTTTTTATATGATACCAGGTATCCCACAAGAACCCTTTTTCCTCTCATTTCACATTCTTGCTTTGTTAACCTCCTTCAGATCCTATATCTGACTCTTGCCTAACACAAAACTCAGTGGGTAAGTGACCCCTTTCAAAGGCTGTGTGAAGGCTTCCCTGGTGGCACAGTGGTTGAGAGTCCGCCAGCCGATGCAGGGGACACGGGTTCGTGCCCTGGTCCGGGAAGATCCCACATGCCACGGAGCGGCTGGGCCCGTGAGCCATGGCCGCTGAGCCTGCGCGTCCGGAGGCAACGGGAGAGGCCACAACAGTGAGAGGCCCGCATACCGCAAACAAACAAACAAACAAAAAAAAGGCTGTGTGAGACCTGACCCACCTTACAGACTAGGGCAGCCAGAAAGTCTCCTTTTTAAGCTCAGCACAGGCCCATGACACTTTGTCACTACTTATTTTAACTTCTACTGAAGAAAATATGGCTCAGCCTTATATGAAAGGCAGAATGCAGGTCTACTTTTTTGTTTTGGTTTGGTGCCACAGTTTAGGCTGTATTGGCACATTCCCATACTTTTTCCCACCTGGTTTGGCCCTGCTTCCATGTTTTCTTTCACAGAGCAGATAGCTTTGAAGGTGGGAGTAAAGCCAGGGAAAACTTCCATGTCTTTCATCCTTGGAAGAGTTTTATGTGCCTACATTTTTCTTTTATCAGAAAATGGCTTTTCGGGCTTCCCTGGTGGCACAGCGGTTGAGAGTCCGCCTGCCGATTCAGGGGACACGGGTTCGTGCCCCAGTCTGGGAAGATCCCACATGCCGCGGAGCGGCTGGGCCCGTGAACCGTGGCCGCTGAGCCTGCGTGTCCGGAGCCTGTGCTCCGCAACGGGAGAGGCCACAACAGTGAGAGGCCCGCGTACCGCAAAAATAAAATAAAATAAAATAAAAATGCCTTTTCATTGGTCTTAAGAGACTGCATTTGGAGAACTTCAGGCTTATGATAAATTGCCCCCAATATTTTCTTCTCTAGTCTGGCCCCCTACAGTCTTAGATTAATAAGGCTGACTCTGTGTACATCATTACAGTAAACATTGCTCTAGATACAGACCCATTCAGGCTCATTTTATGCACCTAAAAGTGTCCCTCGACTTAAGGATTCAAGAGGCAAGAAATTACCTTTGGTGTTCCCAGCCATGAAAAGTATCCCTTTCATGCACTAAATGCTAACAGAGTTATCTTGTTCTTCTGTATCTTCCAGAAAATGTTTGTTGATGAAGTGGGGTCAGTGATTTCCATTTGTGGAGTAAAAAGTATCTATTCAATCCACTCTTGAGATTCAGAGATAAGATATTTTTCCCCAAGTTTCTGTGGCTCTTCCATTACAGATAAATGCAAGCCAAACATTCAGTACTGAAGGAGGCTAAACGTGTTGCTGGAGAGGCTCCTTGACTGCTAAGATGAGCCCAGCCCCACTGAAAGGGCACCCACAGGTAAATTAGCTACCTCCTGTCTTTCCCACGTAAAGCTGATGATACAGTTGTCTTCCAGTATGTAGAACTCTTAGATCCTGTGTGTGAGGCAGTAGGGTGTGGGATTGTTGTCGTGCCGGGAATGTAAATTGCTCAGTGCTTTGGTGGTTAATTGCTGAGAGTAAATACTGCTTTAGCCACTCGAGGCCACCATCCGCCTCAAAAGGCTATTGTGGAGAACGTTTTATGGTTCCAATCACTTTTAGAATGGTGTGCCATTTTAAAAATCCAGGCCAAATTCTGTTACTACCAACTCTCAGGATCTACACTGTCTTCAGTTATACTAGAATTTTGTTTTTTCCATTACCCATTAAACAAGTGGGCCACTTAGGAGGATTTAAAATCTTGGTTGTCACCTAGAGGATTTTGTTGTACTCATATGTCTTGTCAGCAGTATTGACATGTAATTGTCTCTGTGTTCCTGTATTAAAATCTCTATTCTGCACAGATAATTAGAGTGTGGCAGGAAAAGAGATTCCTTCAGTTTCTCTCAGGCCAGAGGCTTCTGTGAAATGGGTCTGTCTCCAGTGACAGTAGGTTTTGGTGCTGGTGACCTTCAGATCCTTCTAATCTGGAAATGTGTAGAAAGTGTCACTTTTCCAAATTCTGAGGTAATCTTTCAGCCAGATGTGAAACTGAAGCCTACCAGCTGGTATGGAAAGGGATCAGTAAGAGGAATTGGATGATGACTCATTCAGCCCTGTCCCTCCTCTGTACTGCTGATTAACATACCACGGCCTTGAGAATTCCTATCATACTCTCAGTCTGTCCCCTAGAAACTGTTCTAGAAGGTTGCGAGGGAGGGAGGAAGGTACCCAAGAGTACAGTTCACTCATTCTTTTATATTGGTTAAAGGGATAGTTTATTTTCTGCAGAAGAATTTGACAGATTTTGAAAATGAATAAAGGAAAAAAAATTTTTTAGGGTTTTTTAAATTTGTTTTGCCTATAAGAGTTTCACAGTCAAAGAGTAAGAATGTAATTCTTAGGGAGGGCTGACTCTTGAACTGTATCATGGTTTAGGAGTTATGGGAAAAAGAAAGAGTAACTGAGCTGAGGAGTGGTACTAGGAAAGTTAAGGCTTAAGTAACTCGGAACTAAAAATATCCTTTTTTAAATTAAATCAAACATATACTGGTGTCTTTGGATCTCATTGTACAGAATTTACAGTATAAAAAATCTTTTTCTTGTTTCTATTTTCTACACTTTCTCCTATGTTGTGCTTTAACTTCATGGGTCAGGCAGGCTTTACCAGGGTCTAAAGTCAAACATTACCTAAAACAAATGTTAGTCATCTTGCTGGTAAGGAGAACTTCTGTGTTATGGTTATTAGCTTGTTTTAAGCTTAGAGTTGAATGAGATTTAATCACTGTAGGCAAAACCCCTGAAGGTCATACCTGGCCTCAACAGTGTTGGCTTTTTTTTAAAACAGTGCTTATATATGGTAAAGAAGCTCTGTAAAAGAAGAATCCAAGAGAGGTTTCTGACAGGATCCTACAAACCCAGGCCCACTCACTTCACCCCAATTATTTCTAGTCTCGTAGACCTAATGGATCTGAGATAAAATCTTTGAAAAGTGTTGGTACTCCACATATGCTGCTAAAATGAAGGTAAATTCAGAAAGAAGTGTTACCTCTAGACTGGTCTTACATTAATCTGGGTATAAATGAAGGAGACACATTAATGATATAGAATCCCCTGCTTTTAATTGGGGAAGTAGAGCTTTTAAATTTTTGACCTCAACTAAAAATGATATGCAGTAGTCTATGTTTGCGTATGTTTGAAATACATTCTATTCTCAGAGATTTCTAAATCCTCACGTTCTAGCGATTTGGAGCCTAGGCTTAAGAGCAGATACACAGTTGGTTCCTGCATTATTGTGACTCATCCTTAAAGCCAAGTTGTTGCTGTCTTCTAGGAACTGCTGACTCTAGTTACCCATGGGATGGAGGACCTGGGAGGGATAGGAGTTAGGGTCTTTTAAAACTCTAGATCTAGGCATTTGTCTCTCCTTAAGCACCAGTCACAACTGGAGGCTGAAGGGCTGTGATTTCTGAAATGAACTGAAACTTTTGGAGTAAAAAGGCCAAATCTTTAAAAAGTATAAGAAAACAGAAAGAAAAGGAAAGAATTCCAAGAATCTGTTACTTACGAAATCCAATTCTTCGCAGTGGAATCCCTCCAGGATTCAAATTTGGGCTTTGTCTTGATTTGCTTTACTCAGTTGTGCTTTTTTTTTTTTTTTTTTTTTTTTTTTGCGGTACATGGGCCTCTCCCAATGCGGAGCACAGGCTCTGGACGCGCAGGCTCAGCGGCCATGGCTCACGGGCCCAGCCGCTCCATGGCACGTGGGATCTTCCCGGACCGGGGCACAAACCCGTGTCCCCCGCATCGGCAGGCGGACTCTCAACCACTGCGCCACCAGGGAAGCCCCTCAGTTGTGCTTTGAATGAATACGTTTTGTTAAAAATTAAATTTTGTTTTAGTTCCAGCATTAGTTGGAGTCGAATTTTGTGTAGCACAGTGCTTTTGCAGTAAGATCGATATGAAAAACTAAATGCTATGTGGATTTTATAGTCAGGTTAAAATGGTCGAGGAGGTACCTACTATAAGTATTACATTATGTGTTCATCATCCTATTTCTTTTCTATTCCCATCTACAGAACACCTACCCAGGTTGTGGTTTTAGAACAGCCAAAGCTCACTAATGTTGATTAGTCCTAATCTCCACACTGGGCCCCATATGTGAAACTTGTTTAAATTTTGGTAAATTGGAGAATGTTGGTTGTTACTACACTGAAGCATTTTGAGTGAGTACAGCTCTGTTACAAAGGGGGAATAAGACTATAAAGGGAATTAAACATGTGAGTCCTCCTTTAAATGGTGCTTTTTGTAACCTTTAGTGCTGCGATACAGAGCTGCTTTTCGGTATTTCACAAAGGAGTGGCATACAAGAATGAATTTTAAAGCTTTTCTCCAAATGTGATTTTTCACTGGACTCTGACATGTCTGAAAATTATGTGATATAACACATACAGAAATGTGAGGGTTTTTTTCCCGTAAAACTGTTGAATAAAAGTATTATACAGCAATAATATTTGAGTTCTTCATTGATTACTGATTATATTATCAAGACCTATCCACTCAATTAGCCTCAGGATCTAAAGAATGTAAATTGCCACACAGATACTTTTGAATAAAGAGAAAAGTAATAGGTATATGGGACATATGGTGTCATCCCTCCATCTGCCACCTTTTCTCTTCTTTTTGTTCCAGGCTCTGCCAACATTAACTAGAGGAATGCAAACTCTGATTTGATTTTTAACACTTTCTGTAAACTGCACACTTAGCCATCATCCTGTGCTGGACTAGCTGAGATCCTAGTCTAATGAGTTTCAACGCTGGCTGACATTAATACTACCTATACAGATTCTATAAAAATATTGCTGCCCAGTCTACTACCTCCACCCCAATTAAATGAAAATCTCTGCTATGGGATCCAGGTATCTATATTTTTTTAAGCTCCCCAGGTGATTCTAACATATATCCAGAGATATATATATCCATTATCCTGGAACTTCCCTACTCATTCTTTCTCTGTCAGATATGTACTTGAAAGCAGGTTATATACTTCATTCTGACAGCAATCACTTCCCTCAGATGTCTTTGTTCAGGGCCATGATTATAATATCCTTTTTGTTTTCCATCCCTTTATTTCATGGGGTTTTTACATAGCTGGTCTCTGGACTTTTCTTCAGATAACACAACAAGGCTACCCTGTATTTACTGCTGTAAAGATTCAACTGAGTTAAATTTCCTCAAGGGAGAGAAGGGAATGACACTGTGGGAGTGACTAGAGGGTGAGAAGAATAGCGGGAGTTGAAGAGAGAAGTGGAGATGTGAAGTAGAAGGACAGGTAATGAAGACATGTGATAGTAGATATGGACCAAAACAGCCTCAAAGCTCAACAGCAGGTCAAAAGACTGCCTGCAGACCAGAGGTAGAGAGTGGTAGGTGTAACGTGGACTCAGGCACTAACAGAATGGTCTCCTGAACATCATGTACCCTGGTCACTGAAACAATAAAATGGCACCAGAATTCTTTCAAGACCCACACTTGCACTGACATATGCTTCCCAAAGTGCTTCCTTCTGGCCCAGTTGATCTGGGGTCTTTTGTTGTATCCCTTACAAACTCCTCCCCTGCATCGGCAATTACCCATGACACAGGTGGTTGGGAGACATTGTGAGTCTCTCCGCTGCCCTATTTGGTCACTATTCATCCAGCAGCACATATGCAGATCTGGAGTACCACCTCCCTTTCCCTAACCCATTCCCTGGCTCCAGGGTACTTATAGATGAACTTCTCTGTGCTCTTTTACTGGTAAGAATGCTTCAGGCACTCAGTCATATGCTGAAGGAGACTCCTGTCTTGAAAGTATTCTCTTCATTGACTTTCTAGGGAGGAGGGCAAGGTTCTTTGTCAGAAGGCCATATGCTATATGATATTTTAAAACCCAAAGTAGTTTTTCACCAAATTCTCAACTACTCCAAAACTAATTTCCCTTCACTACAACTTCCAAAGCCCTCCTGCTAGTGATAGCTTAGGATGAGAACATCAGGTGAGAAGTCTAAACACCTGAAAGCCACAAAGATTACTGCAGACCTGTATACCTGGATCTTAGGGGTAAAAGTCTTAACTCCAGGCCAACTGATCCTCAAAACTATGATGACAGACCTAACTTAGTTCTTGTTTTCAGGGATCTTTGTCATCGATTACAGTAGTCTGGGTCACAGTTACAAGTTACATTTTGGGATTGGGTAGTGGAATGGGTGTTACATTCAACAGGATCTCAGAAAATATTTCTGAGGGTCAGGGGACAGACTGGAGATATTTTGAATGTTCGGGGTCTTTTGTTGTATCCACAAATGGAAACATTTGTGGCAACCTGAAGATGGTGTTTCTTTTTCTCCCCCAGTTAGCAGAGCTGGTTCCTGTAGGTTGTCTGGGAGAATGACCTAGAGTTAGGATATCTGAGGAGAGTAAAGGAATTTGACAATCCAGGGATCTACCTGATCAAGAGCCAGTCTGAGCACAGAATGGATTCTGAGAGTGGCATCTTATTTTTAGATGTAACAAAGAACTGTGGCTGCAGCCAGGACTAAATTATCTAATGTTCAGGAGGGAAAGCAGAACTGCCCAAGGTGAACTGAGATCACTAGCCATCTTATTCCCTGTAGCTATTTGCTGATTCTGGGCATGGGCTGAGGACTGAGCTTTGCCCAGGCAGAGGGTATCTGATGGGGGTAAAGTGAAACCAACAAAGCTCTTAGTGGGTATGTGGTGATAGAGGGATGAGTTGAAAACTTGAAGGGCATCAGATGCACAGCTAGTTTTCCCTAAAGGACACTTACTGAAGTCTGGACTGCATGGAAGGCTTAAGAGCTAGCATGAGAGCTTATAAAAAGCAGAGTGAAATGTCCCAAAGTCTCCTGGTTCTGAGGTAGTAAAGACTAACTAGAGAAAAGGGGCTTGATTGAAGCACATGGTCCCAAGACATTGTCAAGTATTGGACTAATGCGGGATGGGACACAAAAGAACTATACTAAAAATTCTTGAAAGGTCAAATGGTTCCCAAATAATTGCATGCCAAGACAAAACTCAAGAATACCTATAGGAGTACAAAAATATCCAGCACTCAACAATGTAAACAGTCACAATATTTGACATCCAATCAAAAATTACCAGGAGACTTCTGTTTCTGGTCAAAATAGAATAACAGGGACTAGATTTATCCTCACATCTAAAACAACCAAAGATCCAGACAAAATACATTAAATAATGGTTTTTAGACATTCAAAAACAAGCAGTGAAGGACAGTAATCCCTGAAATACAGGAAACAAATGAAGTGAGCCCTTTAATTGCCCAGGCTGAATACCTTGAGAATTTCCAGCCTGGTAAGTCTGCAAAGACCAACAATGCAGAATGCACGGGGTAGAGTACCAAGGAGGAGAAAGCTGCACAGAGATAGAGCTTAATAGACCAAATGCTAATCTCTTCCAGAAACACCCTCACAGAAATAATGTTTTGCCACCTATCTGAGCATCCTATTTGGGCAAGTCAAGTTGACACATAAAATAAACCATCACAACATAATAACATGGTTAAATCTCAAAAACATTAGGCTGAGCAAAAGAAGCCAACAGAAAAGAACATATACCATATGATCCAGAAATCAGATCAGTGATTATCTAGGGATGGAGGTATCAATGGTAGGGATAGGAAAGAGGGAGAGATTACGAAAGAGCAGGAGGAAACTCTGGGGGATGACGGTTATATTCATTATCATGAGTGTGGTGATGCCTCACAGATCAAGTGTGCACTTTAAATATGTGTAGTTAATTATACGTCAATAAATCAAAAAATGTTAAGAATTTTAAAATGACGGTGAAATAACTATGTTTTTAGACAAACAAAAACTGAGAAGACTCACCAGCAAAGGATATTACAAACATACTAAAACTACTTTTTGCGGTACGCGGGCCTCTCACTGCCGTGGCCTCTCCCGTTGCGGAGCACAGGCTCCGGACGCGCAGGTTCAGCGGCCATGGCTCACGGGCCTGTGGGATCTTCCCGGGCCGGGGCACGAACCCGTGTCCCCTGCATCGGCAGGCGGACTCTCAACCACTGTGCCACCAGGGAAGCTCTAAAACTACTTTTTATGAAAGAATGAAAATAATCCTAGTTGGAATTCTAGCAGTATTGTGAAAGTAATCATTTGTATAAAAATATACTAAATAAAAAATGTTGCATGTTGATATTTCTAAGGTAAACTCTTAAAGAATGGTAAGGTAAGTTAAGAGGAGAAAATGTAATAACATAAAATATTTGTCTAATCAAAAAGAAATCAAAGAAGGAGGGGAAAGTGGAACTTAAAACATATGGTAAATATAGAAACCAAGTAATAAAGTGGTAGACATATACCCAGCTATAATAGTAATTATATTAAATTTCAATGAACTAAAAGATTAAGATTGCCAGACTAGGTAAGAGAAAACACTGTCCTTGAGAACATAAAGAATTTTGTTTAATTTGAAGGCTATTCTGTAAGAAAGTAACTTCACATATGTGCTCAGGAAGAGATAGAGGGGGTGTCATAGAGTACATAATTTTCCTGGAAACATTCTCAACCTCTGTAGTAGAAATTGTTTTGTTTTGTTTTCTTGTTTAGAGACCTTTAAAATTGTTATAATAGCCATCCTAATGAGTGTGAAGTGAAACCTCATTGTGGTTTTAATTTGCATTGCCCTGATGATCAGTCATGTTGACATCTTTTCACATGCTTATTGGCCATTTGTGTATCTTCTTTGAAGAAATGTCCATTCAAGTCCTTTGCTCATTTTTAAATTGGATTGTATGTTTTTTGTTGTTGAGTTTTAAGAGTTCTCTATATTTCCTGGATATTAATCCCATATCAGATATATGATTTGCAAATATTTTCTCCTTTTCTGTGGGTTGCCTTTTTACTCTGATGATAGAAGTCCTTTGATGCACAAAAATTTTTCATTTTGATAAAGTCCAATTTACCTATTTTTTTCTTTTGTTGCCTGTGCCTTTGATGTTATAGCCAAGAAATCATTGCCAAATCCAATGTCATGAAGCTTTCCCCCTGTTTTGTTCTAAGAGTTTTATGGTTTTAGCTCTTACATTTAGGTCTTTGATCAATTTTGAGTTAATTTTTGGATATGGTGTTAAATAAGAGTTCAGCTTTATTCCAGTGCTGGTGGATATCCATTTCCCCCAGCACTCTTTGTTGAAAAGACTGTCCTTTCATCCATTGAATGGTCTTGGCACCCTTGTCAAAAATCATTTGACCATATATGTAAGAGTTTATTTCTGGTCTCTATTCTATTCCATTGGTCTATATGTCTGTCTTTATGCCAATACCACACTTTTTGATTACTGTAACTTTGTAGTAGGTTTTGAAATCAGGAAATATGAGTTTTCCAACTTTGTTCTTCATTTTCAAAATTGTTTTGGATATTCAGGATCTCTTGAAGTTCCATATGAATTTTAAGGTGGATTTTTCTATTTTTGTGAAAAAAGTTGGGATTTTGATAGGGAATGCATTGGATCTGCAGATCATTTGGGGCAGTATGGACATCTTAGCAATATTAAATCTTCTAATCCATGAACATTGGCCAACTTTCCATTTATTTTTGTCTTTTTAAAATCCTTTCAGCAATGTTTTGTAATTTCATTGTACAAGTCTTTCGTCTCCTTGGTTAATTTCCAAGTACTTAATTCTTTTTGAGGCAAATGGAATTGTTTTATTAATTTCTTTTTTTAGTAGTTCATTGTTAGGGTATAGAAACACAACTGATTTTTGTAATCAAAACTTGCAAAACTGGAAAAATGAAGGACAATAACCTAATTTTATAGATGAAGAAACTGAGACTTACAAAGATTAAGAAACTTGCTAGAGCTCCCACAGCTTTTTGGTGGCAGAGGTACCTTTATAAATCTGGGAACCTCAAGACTTCCAGGTTAGTGCTCTTTGCACTGTGCCATACAGCTTCATATTAGAATGTCAGAGTGGAATAAACAGTGATTTTCTCACTTTTAAGATGAAAAAATCAGAAGATTCCTGCCCAGGAAAAATATATTCTCATGGATTCCATGGGTCTATTTTTTATGCCCAGTCAGCTTTCAATCCCTAGTTGATGAAACTAGATGAAGGAACACGTAAATAATAATTAACACTCATTACAATTACAATATATTTAGTAATTATCTATATAATGTTTGGCTGTTAGAAGACAATCTTTGTGTGTGTAGGACCTGTCTTGTTCCCCCCATGTCCTTACAAGTCCCTGCCACATAGAATAGTCAATAAATACTTGTTGAATGAATGAATAAAAGTCATTATAAACTTTTATTTTATTAACAGCTAATTTTTACCAATATTCCTTAGTTCCAAGTGTATTCCTCAAAAAATCCTTTACTGGGGCTGGATTGAAGAAATAAAACCATGGATTTGGAAAAGATATTATTGGATTTGAATACCAGATCTACCACTAACTAAATATGCAATAGTAGACAATTTATTTAATCTCTTTGAGCCTCATTATCCCATTTTAAAAAATAGAGAATATAACATTATGTATAGATCTTTTGGATGATTTTAAATATGTGTGTGTGTGTATGTATGGGGGTGTGTGTGTGTGTGTGTGTGTGTGGCTAGACAGACAGACAGACAAACAGACAAACTACTAAGTTCAGTGTCTAAGAAGTCACTCAATTAATATGAATTCCTTTTTCTCCAATCCTTGGTGCACGGGCTGCAGACCTAGGGATCATTTACACCAAAATCACATGAGGAACTTGTTAATACTCTCTGGGCATAGGGATAGGGCACAGGACGCTTTTTCTTCCACAAATTTCCTAGGTCATTCTTATACAACCACTGAAGAAGCAAAGTAAATACGTAGTTCAAAATCTGAAGAATTATCTCCTGGATGACCAGTGATAAGCTCAGCCCCTAAATTAGGTTTCTCAGGATTCTACAGTCTCAGAACAGGAAGCTTAGTGACTAGTGTGTCATCAAGGAAAAATGCTTTGAAACATGGGAATGGGGAACAGAATAACTAGGACAGAGTTTCTCAATAAGAAGGAAGAAATGAAAGGTGTTGAAACAACATCAGGGTGAAGGAGGGAGAGAAAGAGGCACGTGTATTGTTTGAGAAAAGATATTCGAAAAAAGCCCACTATTTTTAAGACATAGACTATAAAAAGCAAAGCTCAATGATAACTCCTTGACAGGTAAGGCTGTGCATTAGGGAGATTCTATATTTTGTATTATCAGATATCCTCAAGACTGTGAGAAAAATTAAATTGGTGTTTTAGGTCAGTAATTGTGGGAAATAAAGAAAATAATCCATCATAATATATTCATATGGTTCAATTGTAGTTTTAATGTGGGAACAAAGCTGCATTTTACTTGTCCAAAATATCACACACCTAAATTTTTTTAGAACTTAAGCCAGGCGAGCTATTTTGCGATGATTCAGGATAAAAGGACTGGCATTAAGAATGATGACATGGGAAACTGGTTCAATAGGGCGGAGTAGAAGGATGTGTGCTCACTCCATCCTGCGAGAGCACACAGGAATCACAACTAACTCCTGAACAATCATCGACAGGAAGACACTGGAACTCACCAAAATAGATACCCACATTGAAAGACAAAGGAGAAGCCACAATGAGACAGTACGAGGGGCAAAATCACAATAAAATCATATTCCATAACTGCTGGGTGGGTGACTCACAAACCAGAGAACACTTATATCACAGAAGTCCACCCACTGGAGTGAAGGTTCTGAGCCCTACATCAGGCTTTCCAACCTGGGGGTCCGTCAACAGGAGGAGGAATTCCTAGAGAATCAGACTTTGAAGGCTAGTGGGATTTGATTGCAGAACTTGACAGGACTGGGGGAAACAGAGACTCCACCCTTGGAAGGAACACACAAAGTAGTGTGTGCATCAGGACCCAGGGGAAGGAGCAGTGACTGCATAGGAGACTGAACCAGACCTACTTGCTAGTATTGGAGGGTCTCCTGCAGAGGCAGGGGTTGGCTGTGTCTCACCATGAGGACAAGGACACTGGCATCAGAAGTTCTTGGAAGTACTCCTTGGCGTGAGCCCTCCCAGAGTCTGCCATTAGGCCCACCAAAGAGCCGGGTAGGCTCCAGTATTGGGCCGCCTCAGGCCAAACAACCAACAGGGAGGGAACCCAGCCCCACCCATCAGCAGACAAGCAGATTAAAGTTTTACTGAGCTCTGCCCACCAGAGCAACACCCAGCTCTATCAACCACCAGTCCCTCCCATCAGGAAACTTGTACAAACCTCTTAGATAGCCTCATCCACCAGAGGGCAGACAGCAGAAGCAAGAAGAACTACAGTCCTGCAGCCTGTGGAACAAAAACCACATTCACAGAAAGATAAACAAGATGAAAAGGCAGAAGGCTATGTACCAGATAAGGAACAAGATAAAACCCCAGAAAAACAATTAAATGAATTGGAGATAGGCAACCTTCCAGAAAAAGAATTGGGAATAATGAAGATGATCCAGGACCTTGGGGGAAAAAAATGGAGGCAAAGATCAAGAATATGCAAGAAATGTTTAACAAAGACCTAGAAGAATTAAAGAACAAATAAAGATGAACAATACAATAACTCAAATGAAAAATACACTAGAAGGAATCAATAGCAGAATAACTGAAGCAGAAGAATGGGTAAGTGACCAGGAAGACAGAATGGTGGAATTCACTGCCACGGAACAGAATAAAGAAAAAAGAATGAAAAGAAATGAGGACAGCCTAAGAGACCTCTGGGACAACATTAAATGCAACAACATTTACATTATAGGAGTCCCAGAAGGAGAAGAGAGAGAGAAAGGACCTGAGAAAATATTTGAAGAGATTACAGTCAAAAACTTCCCTAACATGGGAAGGGAAATAGCCCCCCAAGTCCAGGAAGGACAGAGAGTCCCCAGCAGGATAAACCCAAGGAGAAACACACCAAGACACATAGTAATCAAATTGACAAAAATTAAAGACAAAGAAAAATTATTGAAAGCAACAAGGGAAAAAAGACAAATAACATACAAGGGAAATCCCATAAGGTTAACAGCTGATTTCTCAGCAGAAACTCTACAAGCCAGAAGGGAGTGGCATGATATATTTAAAGTGATGAAAGGGAAGGACCTACAACCAAGATTACTCTACCTGGCAAGGTTCACATTCAGATTTGATGGAGAAATCAAAAGCTTTACAGACAAGCAAAAGCTAAGAGAATTCAGCACCACCAAACCAGCTCTACAACAAATGCTAAAGGAACTTCTCTAAGTGGGAACCACAAGAGAAGAAAAGGACCTATAAAATAAGCCCATAACAATTAAGGACATGGTAATAGGAACATACATATCGATAATTATCTTAAACATGAAAGGATTAAATGCTCCACCCAAAAGACACAGGCTCACTGAATGGATACAAAAACAAGACCCATATATATGCTGTCTACAAGAGACCCACTTCAGACCTAGGGACACATACAGACTGAAAGTGAGGGGATGGAAATGATATTCCATGCAAATGGAAATCAAAAGAAAGCTGGAGTAGCAATACTTATATCAGATAAAATAGACTTCAAAATAAAGAGTGTTACCAGAGACAAGGAAGAACACTACAAAATGATCACGGGATCAATCCAAGAAGAAGATATAACAATTGTAAATATATATGCACCCAACATAGGAGCACCTCAATACATATGGCAACTGCTAACAGCTATAAAAGAGGAAATCGACAGTAACACAATAGTAGTGGGGGACTTTAACACCTCACTTACACCAATGGACAGATCATACAAACAGAAAATTAATAAGAAAACACAAGCTTTAAATGACACAATAGACCAGCTAGATTTAATTGATATTTATAGGACATTCCATCCAAAAACAGCAGATTGCACTTTCTTCTCAAGTGCACATGGAACATTCTCCAGGATAGATCACATCTTGGGTCACAGATCAAACCTCAGTAAATTTAAGAAAATTGAAATCATATTAAGCATCTTTTCTGACCACAGCGCTATGAGATTAGAAATCAATTACAGGGAAAAAAATGTAAAAAAGTAAACACATGGAGGTTAAACTATACGTTACTAAATAAAAAAGAGATCACTGGAAAAAACGAAGAGGAAATCAAAAAATACCTAGAGACAAATTACAATGAAAACACAACAATCCAAAACCTATGGGATGCAGCAAAAGCAGTTCTAAGAGGGAAATTTATAGCAATACAAGCCTACTTCAAGAAACAAGAAAAGTCTCAAATAAACAACCTAAACTTACACCTAAAGGAACTAGAGGAAGAAGAACAAATTGACAAGATTCGACACCCATTTATGATAAAAACTCTCCAGAAAGTGGGCATAGAGGGAACCTACCTCAACATAATAAAGGCCATATATTACAAACCCACAGCAAACATCATTCTCAATGGTGAAAAACTGAAAGCATTTCCTCTAAGAGCAGGAACAAGACAAGGATGTCCACTCTCACCACTATTAATCAACATAGTTTTGAAAGTCCTAGCCATGGCAATTAGAGAAGAAAAAGAAATAAAAGCAGTACAAATTGGAAAAGAAGAAGTAAAACTGTCACTATTTGCAGATGACATGATACTATACATAGAGAATCCTAAAGATGCTACCAGAAAACTACTAGAGCTAATCAATGAATTTGGTAAAGTAGCAGGATACAAAATTAATGCACAGAAATCTCTTGCATTCCTATACGCTAATGATGAAAAATCTGAAAGAGAAATTAAGGAAACACTCACATTTACCATTGCAACAAAAAGAATAAAATACCTAAGAATAAACCTACCTAGGGAGACAAAAGACCTGTATGCAGAAAACTATAAGACACTGATGAAAGAAATTAAAGATGATACCAACAGATGGAGAGATATACCATATTCTTGGATTGGAAGAATCAATATTGTGAAAATGACTCTACTACCCAAAGCAATCTACAGTTTCAGTGCAATCCCTATCAAATTACCAATGGCATTTTTTACAGAACTAGAACAAAATAATCTTAAAATTTGTATGGAGACACAAAAGACCCCAAATAGCCAAAGCAGTCTTGAGGGAAAAAAATGGAGCTGGAGGAATCAGACTCCCTGACTTCAGATAATGCTATAAAGCTACAGTAATCTAATCAATATGGTACCGGCACAAAAACAGAAATATAGATCAATGGAACAAGACAGAAAGCCCAGAGATAAACCCATGCACCTATGGTCAACTAATCTATGACAAAGGAGGCAAGGATATACAATGGAGAAAAGACAGTCTCTTCCATAAGTGGTGCTGGGAAAATTGGACAGCTACATGTAAAAGAATGAAATTAGAACACTCCCTAACACCATACACAAAAATAAACTCAAAATGGATTAGAGACCTAAATGTAAGACTGGACACTATAAAACTCTTAGAAGAAAACATAGGAAGAACACTCTTTGACATAAATCACAGCAAGGATCTTTTTTGATCCACCTCCTAGAGTAACGGAAATAAAAACAAAAATAAACAAATGGGACCTAATGATACTTAAAAGCTTTTGCACAGCAAAGGAAACCATAAACAAGACGAAAAAACAACCCTCAGAATGGGAGAAAATATTTGCAAATGAATCAACGGACAAAGGATTAATCTCTAAAATATATAAACAGCTCATGCAGCTCAATATTAAAAAAAGAAAGAACCCAATCCAAAAATGGGCAGAAGACCTAAATAGACATTTCTCCAAAGAAGACATACAGATGGCCAAGAAGCACATGAAAATCTGCTCAAAATCACTAATTATTAGAGAAATGCAAATCAAAACTACAATGAGGTATCACCTCACACCAGTTAGAATGGGCAGTATCAGAATATCTACAAACAACAAATGCTGGAGAGGGTGTGGAGAAAAGGGAACCCTCTTGCACTGCTGGTGGGAATGTAAATTGATACAGCCACTATGGAGAACAGTATGGAGGTTCCTTAAAAAAATAAAAATAGAATTACCATATGACTCAGCAATCCCACTACTGGGCAGATACCCAGAGAAAACCATAACTCAAAAAGACACATGAACCCCAATGTTCATTGCAGTACTATTTACAATAGCCAGGTCGTGGAAGCAACCTAAATGCCCATCGACAGACGAATGGATAAAGAAGATGTGGTACATATATACTATGGAATATTGCTCAGCCATAAAAATGAACGCAATTGGGTCATTTGTAGAGACGTGGATGGATCTCGAGACTGTCACACAGAGTGAAGTAAGTCAGAAAGAGAATAAAAATATTGTATATTAATGTATATATGTGGAAGCTAGAAAAATGGTACAGATGAACCGGTTTGCAGGGCAGAAAGAGAAACACAGATGTAGAGAACAAACCTATGGACACCAACAGGGGAAAGTGGCGGGGGGGTAGCGGTGGTGTGGTGTGATGAATTGGGAGATTGTGATTGACATGTATACACTAATATGTATAAAATGGATAACTAATAAGAACCTGCTGTATAAAATTCAAAAAAAAAGAATGATGACATGAAAAACAAAATGATCACAAGATTATAATTTTAAAAATTCTCCAGGGAAAGTGTACAGCTGCCTTTAGATCCTGGAAAGATGACAAAGGTCTTATCTTTTAGAAGATTTGAGCTTTAGGAAGAAGATGTGAGAAATGAGAAAAAGGAAAGAACAAATTTCCTGAAATAGTGGTCAAATGGTAAAAGTTTAAGAGTTAATTAGTGAATATGCTTCTATGGTTGGAGATGGTAGTTGGATAATATGTGAATAGGTAATGATTGCAGCCCTAGGCTATGGTCAGTATGCCTTGGCATTGTTTTGCCTTCAGGAGTTGAAGTTTCCTGGCAGTCACAGAGTCAAGTGATGCCATGGAAAGATATAATGATGTTATATAGCTATGTGACCCAATCTTACAAAAGATCCAGCTGATACTTCTATAAGAAAACATAAAATTGAAGTTCAAACACCCTGGGGAAATGTGAAAGCTGTTCAGAATTAACATGAATGAGTATTTAGAAGAATCTGGGTTGGGGATGAAGAAGCATAGCGTAAACTTGTAGAACTATACATCAATGAACACAATTATGCAAAGAAGCCTTTAGTTTAGAGGAGCTTATGGTGACAAATCCACACAACACATCCTGTCAGATCTAGCGATGCTGTCAGCAGGAAGCTGAAATTAAATATAACCAAGGTAGACTTGAAAATCTTGACTTTTCAACAAAATATGTTGACAGGCATTGAAACTGTTCAACAGAAATATAAGAGCTTTATTTGGGCTTAAGTGTATGCAAGTCATATTGCTTCGATTCAAAAGCAAAAACAAGAATGGTAAAGAAGAACATGAAATATGTTCATTGGGAAGATAGTCAAATAACAGGTTGAAAATAAGAAGGAAACCAAATATTCTCTTTCACCAGTTGAAGACATGTCAGAAATATCGTGAATCACTGTCTAAGTTTAAGTCAAGCTCTTGCATGTTAGATTTCACAACTGCTCAGTTGAATTTATTGGCTTGTAACTTACTAAATGCATAAAGCTATTTATAGTAAATCTGTGCAAATAAGACAGTTGTATGTGGGTGGAGAGGGGGGAGGAGGAGGGAGAGGGAGAGAGAGAGAGATTGAACACCATTTTACCTGCATACCCCCAATCATGAATGCTGTCAAACTCCCTATGTTAGCAAGGAAGACATAACTTAATGGCTTAATTGGTACAAGTCTCAGGGTAATCAATGATTAAATTCTAATTAATTCGTTTTGTGTATATTTCTATAGACAACTGCACTCTTAGCCATACTGAGATTTTTGGTTATAATATAGAATTATCCAGAGCCATTCAGTCTTTCCATACACAGTGATTTTTGCTTTTCCCTTATGCAATGTCCCTCCTACAAACTACAGATTAGAAAGAAATTGAAGCTTCTGAAAGAAACATCAAAAGAGTCTCAGTAAAAGACTGTATCTAGTCTTAACTGTTAATAGTACAGGAAATAGACTCATGGGTACAGCTTCCAGTGTAAGCTAACATCATCACCTCAGACAGACATTTGTCAGACTGTGCAAGTGACTCCAACTTGTACAAGGATTCCTGCAAGGATTTCCAGGACTCTTTTACCCAGAAGCAGATGACTTTGTAAGGAAGTAGATTATTTACCCAAGATCAACAAAACATGAATTAATTACTGGGTCTAAATGTACCAAAAGAACTAATCAAATTGTGGTTAATATTCTCTTTAGTGTGCATATGAGAAAACCCCTTTTATTTTTAATATACCTTGACTCCTCAGTTTAACAGGGTCTATTTGTACAAACTGAAATGAAACATTGTTTAAATGGTATTTCATGATACCTGAGTCTTTGGAATACTGAAAAGACATCCTGGGGAAGTCTTACTATAGACTGTAAGCCAATTAAACATCAAGAAAATCTAAGAATAATGACTCTATAGAAAATAATATGGGAAATTCCCTGGTGGTCCAGTGGTTGGGACTCCATGCTTCTACTGCAGGGGGGCACGGGTTCGATCCCTGGTCTGGGAACTAGGATCCCACATGCCACGTGGCACGGCCAAGAAAAAAAAAAACATATGTGTTGATTGGCTTACAAAACTATTCAGCATAATGTAACAATGGTTAAACATAATGGAAAATCTTTTATTAAATTCCTTTATTTTTCATGATCTTGTAGTTACTTACAAATATTCAGTAAGAATCCTTATTCTTCCTACCAGAACATAATAATATATTATATTGTAATTACATTGTAATATATGACCATGCAACAGGTCTTGTTAAATTTGGTGTGCAAACTCACTTTAAGGCATAAGAGCCATACTTCACTTATAGAAATGATGCCTACAAAGTTCTTTCAGAAAAATGGTCTCTTACCTGGTATACGGCTTATGGAATCCCAGGCTTACAGATAATAAAAGATGTCCCTTTCTATAGGCCACAACATTGACAAGTATGGGGATCTTAGGGAAAGAGGACCCATACAGTTTTAGGTGCAGCAGATAAATCCTGGTAGAGGTAGTCTGGATAATTATTAGTTCTTGATCTCAGTAAAACTGGTAAGAGAATAAAATACTTCTTGCATTCCCTCCAAAATAAATTGCAACCCCAGAGGCTTTACAAGGCTTCCAGAAAGAAGTTAACTCATAGCCTTAGTATCTAATTATATTAACTATATGTTAAAAAGGATGTTTATGGGCATTAATCAACATTTCTTTTTACAGCTATGCAAATAAAACTTGTCAAATAAAATAAAAATTCAAAATAATTGTATTGAACTAGAAAATTGCCAAGCACTTAGGTGAATGGAACCATGCCTTACAGGTAGAAATTTGACTACAGAGAGGAACTAGGGTAGTAAAACTGACATTTTGCCCTTTCACCATTATGAATAAACATGAACACCATCTGCAGTCAACATCTAAAACCTGAGATAAACAAAAAACCTGTGGTCACCCAGTTTAGCTTTGGTCCGCCCCCGCAAAATGAAAACTCAATCATTTCTTGTAAACATGGACTCTAACAGACAACCTTATTTTTCCTTCCACACTTATTAACTGCTATTCTTCTATAAAATACAGCTTTCCCTCCTCCTTCTTTTCTGTAAGTATAGCACATGGATTATACTATGTGTATACTACCTATATATTATATGGATTCCTCTCTCATTCAGTATGTAATAATATAATCATTATTCTTTTTGATGCTCCATTGGTCTCCAGGTTAAACAGGGGAAATTTTCAGGCTGGCTTCTGCGATCTTTTTTTTTTTTTTTTTGCGGTTCGCAGGCCTCCCACTGCCGCGGCCTCTCCCACCGCGGATCACAGGCTCCGGACACCCAGGCTCAGTGGCCATGGCCCACGGGCCCAGCCGCTCCGCGGCACGTGGGATCCTCCCGGACCGGGACACGAACCCGTGTCCCCTACATCAGCAGGCAGACTCCCAACCACTGCGCCACCAGGGAAGCCCTGTGATCTTTTGACATGTCTGTACTAGTCTTTGGACACAACAAAATGTTGCAGGCTCACTTATACTTTTCTCCCCCAACACAAAATCAGGCATTTCTACAAGGGATCCCAGACAAATGGTATTTAGAAACTGACCACTAGATGAGCTCATTGCTGTGAGGTATCACTGCTTCTAGACCTTATCAGTGGGTATCATTTTGTAATAGGGAAGAACAAATTTGACTCCAGATTGGATCTGGTTCTTTTACTTTAAACTCTGTATTCTATTGCTTTTGCTACAAGTTAATAACTAAAAGAATGTTGCCTATAGCCTGAAATATACAAGACAGCCCATTCTCAAGGCTCTGACCTCTAAAAGGCATAATGTCTTGTTGGAAGTTTATAGGAACACTGTGATCAGACCTACTCAGACAGCTGCAAGAACAAATGATTCTGGCACCAAGAAATTTTCAATAACCAATCACTTTCCCTCCCCTTTCAGTATAAAAGAAGCCTGAATTCTAACTCCATAGGATGGTTCTTTGGGACATTAGTCCGCCATCTTCTCTGTCTGCTGGCTTTCTGAATCAAGTCACTTTTTCTTGTCCTAACAATTCATCTCTCAATTTATTGGCCTGTGGTACAGCACAGAGTAGGAGAGCTTGGACTCGGTAACAATTAGTTGATATGGCTATCTCCAATTCCAATCCAACACTATAAGGTTCTTCCTCAGCTCTTCCCATTTCATAATTTTGTCCTTCATCTCCCAAGTTGATAACCTTGATTCCTGAAAGTATCAACATTTTTACTTATTTGCTCTATCCTACTATACACACAAGACAGCTTCAGAATTATTATACCAATTCTACAACCAACCTTAAACCTATTAAGTAAAGTTCAAGATGTCCTTAGGATATATCCCACTATGGGTGTACAGACAAGCACTGCTTTCAAAATTTACTTGAATTAATTATATTCTATGTGGTTACACTATCATTTGATATATAATTAAATTATTTTGTTCTGCTTTTATTTTTTAATTTTAAGATTAGCTTTTTCATCCTCTTTTGGAATATGTAAAACAGTGACATCGTTTAAAAAATGAAAACTGTAAGATACACTTAGAAAAAATCCCCTCCCATCTCCATATCTTAGACTCCATTCCTGTGCAACCCTAGGTAAAAACGTTTTCATTATTTTCTGGCCTATCCTTCCTGCAAGATAAGCATACCTATTTCCCCTTTTCCTTACATAAAAGATAGCATCCTGTTGAGATAGGCTGGGACCTAGGACCCTTTACTGGAGGGCTTGCACCTGGACAAACATCTCCTAGAGCAACAGAATACAAAGAAACTATAACGGACTAAAAATAAAATAACTGCACACCTTCACTGTTGGGACAATTATGAACAATACACTACAAAAAGGCCACAAACCAACTGCCATTTCTGAGGTGCCTGGAGCAAAAGCAGGGTACTGCACCTGATCCCTGCACACAGCACCACCAAGGGGGTGGGCAGACCACCTAAACTAGGTCCCCTGACCAATCCATGGACTGCCCCTGTTGTTACTCCTTTTAATGACCCAAGCAGCTTCTCTCTGGGAGCAAGCAAGGGCACCTGTTTCTAGGTTTCACTCCCTTGTGCTGCAGCACAAGCCCCAGTAAAGCCTTGCCTGAAATTCTCATCTGGTCTCATCAATTTCTATTGACTGAAAAGTCCAAAGACCGGGATTGGTACACTGTGTACCTGCTCTTTTGTACCTTGCCTTTTGTTTTCCACATAAAAGCACATTCTGGAAATAAATCCATATTGATTCATAGAGATATTCCTCACATTTATGGCTGCAAAGTACTCTAGGTATGTTATGTATTAAATATAATGTATTATATGTATTAAATATAATGTATGTTATGTATTAAATATGGGAAATGGGGTCCAATCATTATGAAATCATCAACCTTTGTGATCACACTCATTTCACAAGCACAGACAGCGTTAGTAGGGGGAGCGTGGTTTTGAGAGCCATCTGATTTAGAGGAGAGTATGAGGGCAGGGATAGATCCCAGAAGAACCCAGCTGTAGGAGAATGCTGCTCAGCCCAGCAGCCAAACCTCCTTCCTCTGCCCCAATTGGTCCTAGTGCAGCTCCAGCTTTATCCCCAGGGATCTTCTCAGAATTCTTGCACCCTCTCCGAGTTCTCTCCCCAAAGAGGCTCTCCTTCCCCCTCCCCAATTAAATTGCCTCTGCACTGGCATCTGAAGCATCTTTCTTTCATTTTTTCTTTTCCTTTCTTTTTTAGACCCAAGCTACACCTGTATATATTCTTTGTAAGTTACATGATAAAAGAATGTACAAGGAAAAATTTCAATTCTTCTCCTCCACACTAACTTCCCTAAGAGTAACCGCTGTTAACAGGACATAAACCACAGCTCTGGCTCATTTATAATTCCCCACTGAATCTGACTAATATACTTCAGTCTAAGGGGCAAGACCTTTTCTCTTCTTCTCTCCCTTTCCACACAATGAGTGTAAGATCCCACTCTCTACTCAAGAGTTATGAGTGTCCAGACGCTCAGATGTTGGGTTGTGCACAGATGGTGGTGGGAGACCTGCAGCAGAGTCTCTGGGCCACTGGAAATTTTAAAATGAGAAGGTTGGCTGCGGAATGTGGGACGTTCTATGACCCATTCATCTTTCTTCTGCCTGAATCCTAAAACATTAGAAGGTTGCTTTTTCAAGCCCTTTTTTGGCTTGTAGCCAAAAGGGAGGAGCATGCTTTTTTCCCTCCATGAATGTATTTTAGTCGGTAGTTTGTCAGACCTTTTTTTTTTTTTTTTTTTCCGGTACTTGGGCCTTTCATTGCTGTGGCCTCTCCCACCGCGGAGCACAGGCTCCGAACACGGCTTACGGGCCCAGCCGGTCCGCACCATGTGGGATTTTCCCAGACCGGGTCACGAACCCGCATCCCCTTCATCGGCCGGCGGATTCTCAACCACTGCGCCACCGGGGAAGCCCTGTCGGATTTTTAATTTCAAGGTCTTGAGTATCGCCCAGCGTTCTTTGAATTTTCTGGTATCTACTGCACCCCATTGTGCGCGGTACCGGATGTAGCCACGAGGGGGCGATATGAGCCACTGATTATTCCCAACTGAAGGTCTAAAGGAGAAGAGTGCTGACGGTTCACTTTCGTGGCATTTGACCAATCACCCAGGAGCTGCGCCGAACCCAAAGTTCTTCATCTTGGAGTCACCCCGGCACCAGGGTGGTCCCGGGCGGGCAAAAGGCCCGCGCTGCCCAGGCCTCGAGCACTGGCTATAGACGCTCAGCCACTTCCTCGAGCAAAGTCCCCTAAAGTGTCCTGACCCGAGAAGCAGTCGGGCTTCTCTCGTTGATGGAAAATGTTCCTCACCTTCCTGTCACACTGTGGCCGCTCTTCCCCATGTTCTTATAGCCTAAGCTGTGTGCTGGGACGGGCGCAGGGAAAGTGAGGACGAGTGATAGCAAAGCAGATGCAGGAAGCGGGAAAGATGAGGAGGAAGACAGCAAGGAACGCAGGAAGGAGAGAGGGCTCTCGAGAGTAGAATCGGAGGCGGAGGAGGAGGCAATCCCACGAAGTCCCAAGGGCTGTCCTGAGGGTCTTCAGAGCTCCCAGGGCAGCGGGAAGAGGACACTTGGAAAGAAGAGGAAAATAACTTTTTTTTTTCCTCGCGAGAATTTTACCTCAGGGCAGAAAACTCTAGAAATGGCGGCAGAGCAGGTGGATTTAGGGGAGCCGTAAAAGTTATTCCCTGTCGCTCACCCCGAATGGATTTCATTTCATTCTACGACCAGCAAACCTGAAGAGACGGCCGAGGGCAGGCGAGTCAGGCGCCTCCTGGCGTCGTGGAGGAAGTGGGCTCGGGGCGGAGTGACGAGAGCGCCCGGCGGGAGGCCGCTCCTGGGCCCGCGGGACTGTGCGCGGCCTGGCTCAGTGGAGGGAGCAGCGGAGCAGCCGTTAGAGGGTTCCATGGTGTAATGGTGAGCACTCTGGACTCTGAATCCAGCGATCCGAGTTCAAATCTCGGTGGGACCTTTCTGTTTAGTTAGAAGGATTTTTTACTCCTCAGATGAGACGTGCTTTCCCGCTCCCGCGTCCCGGAGAGGCGCGGTCCGCGCGGTCCACGCGGACGTGGAGGGCAGGTGGGGGGACGAGTCCGCGGCGTCCCCGCTGGACCCTGGCGACTCTGCCCGTCGCTGGCCATCGGAGGCCCCGGCCCCGCCGCCCAGGGGCGCAGCGACCGAGCCGGTGGCACCCCCTCGGCGGGTCACCCTGGGTCTCGGGGGCAAAAGGCAGAGGCTGCGCCCACTGAGTCCTGCCCCGCGAGAGGGGTTCGCACCGCACGTCCTGTAACTAACTGCGCGCTGGTCCCTGTGAGTAAAGGGTCGCGGTGCGGGGCTGTGACGTCGCTGAGCAGCCAGGGTGACAGCGTCTTAGCTTTCGGGTCGAGGGTTCCAGACCTGGATGGGAAGTACTGTATTGTATTCAGGTGCCCTATTTTATTCAGAATTTTAATTGATCCTATTCCAGTTTATTCCCATTTTATTCAGAATTTCTCGCTCTTAAGTCTCCATTGGACACGAAAAGGCACTCTTAGGCTAAGATTTGAACCTGGACTCTAGGAAATCTCATCCTTTCATCCCAAGCTCAGCCAGAAAGGGGAGCCCGGGCTGCGGATTCCGGCGTCTGAGGAGAGCAGGGATCCCTGACCCACCTTCCTCCAGGCCTTTGAGACACGTGCAGATCTTATAGTCAAGGCTAGACTATAGTGAATATGCCGTGTTTGGTTTGATTTGAGTTGGGGACCACATTCATTTTTTTAATCATTATAAAATTAATTTTTAAAATGTCGCCTCTAGACATCGAAAACACAATGTAACAAATGAACCCAGCCAAATGCCCCCAGTTAAACAGAGGAGAAGTTTGTTCTTGGAGCCGCAGGCGCTCTCCTCAGAGTGGGCGGCACCGGGAGCATCAGCGAGGGCGCAGCTGGAGGAAATGCTGTCTCCAGGCCGTGGGGGTCTCGGGCGGAGTCTGGGCGTCCTCAGAACGTGGAGTCCTCCGGTGAGGTGTGCGCCTCGCCACCTCTCTCGCCGGCTCTGTGGCCAGTAGGCGGCAAGGCACTAAGTCCAAAAGGTAGAACCATACGGTGTTGCCAGGGGTGTTCAGGCACGGGAAACCCGTTTTCTGTTAGGATTCGAATTCAGACCCAAGCAGGCAGGCTCCCATCACCGCACCAATCACACCACGACCGCTATGCTCCACCGGGGACCTACGGAGCTGTGGTCGGATCCACGTTAGCCCAGCCGTCTTTCTCCTCTGCAGCTTTCCTCCTTCACGGCTCTCAGACCCGACACCTGCGCCCGGAGGCTGAGGCCGCAGCATCGCCTTGGGTGGGGAGTTGAGAGCAGGTCGGGGTGGTGCCCTCCTGGCCTTTCTAGGACTTTTATCTGGTTCTAAATCAGCTGCTAGAAGAAAGGTTTTGAAGAACAGCTGATCTGAAAAATCTAGGTTCCTCGAGGACTAAAACCTTACAGGTGGCATAAGAATTCTTGGTCTACCCACCACGCCGGGCCCCGGCGGCGGAATGCATCCTCCGCGAGGCATTTATTGGGCGCCTGCTGGATGCCAGGCCCTGCTCCGGGCGAGGGGCTGCCTGGTGAGCAAACTCCGGGTCGTGCCTCGTGGAGCCCTTCTCTGGAGGCGCCCAGAGGGGGCAGAACGGTGGGGGCACAGCCGATTGCTGTCCTTCCCCCGTACGACCACCCGGGCCTGGAGGGGGACTTGCGGTGAGCGCGACGGGTGAGGCCGATCACGAGTGGGAAATGGAGGACTTGAGCCCGAGAGAGGCGGCCGTCGTCTCGTGTAGAGGGGCCGCTTTCGAGGCGGCCAGGAGCAGGCGAGGATGGTCGTGGGCCCGGCGTGGCTTCGTCGGAGCCCCCAGCTCACTCGGGCTCGGTGTCCACGGCCAGACGTGCCCGACGACGAGACTCAGTGTCTATGGCGCCAGCGAGGTTGGACAAGATACATTTGAATCTCTTTTCCGCTGGGGTTGGAAGGGACGGAGAATACGTTCTGATTCCAGGATGTTACAAGAAAACCTCGCAACCGCTCGTCTCTGTGGCGCAATCGGTTAGCGCGTTCGGCTGTTAACCGAAAGGTTGGTGGTTCGAGCCCACCCAGGGACGAAGATTGGTCTTGGAATGCGATAAGCGAGGTCTCAGCTGTCGCTTTTATGCGTCTGCCCTTTCAGTTCCTCCCCAGAGACCCTTTCCCGGAATCTCCACCCAGCTGATGATCTCCGCCTGCTCCCGTTTTTAACCTGGTGCCCGTGGTCTCTTTGCACCACCTGGAGGGCTGCCCTCACTAAGTCATGTGTCTTGTACGTTCCAGGACACCTGCCAGAGGATGAAGGCACACGCACACGGGTGGCGGACATCCCTTACTCAAGCTGCGACGTCATAAATCAAGCTCCATGGCACCGCCCGCGCGGACTATTCACCGCCCCATCTCAGGACGCCTCCGCCCTTTCGTTTGGGACTGTCGCTTTCTACGCCAAGTGTTCTGCAAAGTCAAGACAATTCCTATTCAAAATTTTTTCTTCTGTGTTTTCGAATTGCTCATTGTTAATCCCTTGTAGTACGTACGTTTCCTTTTAGACAGTGTAGTTTTCATCTCTTTACGTTAGAGTGGGTCTTTTTTTTTTTAATGTTTTTCCGTGTGTACATTTAACTGTTTTAAGTTACGGAATACAGGTGGAATAAATGTTTTAATGTCCTCCTCTGGTGATTCTAACATCTGTATCAGCTCTGGGTCATTTACAAATGACCGATGTGTCTCTGCATTATGGGTCATTCCTCTTGCCTCTTTGGCTACCTCAAAATCTCTGATACAGCAGGCATTGTGAATGGTGCCTTGTTGGAAGCTGGACAGTTGTGTTCCTGTAAACGCTGAACTTTGCTGAGGGATGCAGTTAAGTTACTTGCAAACAGGTTGATCGTTTCAAGGTATTGCTTTTAGGATTTGCGAAGTGGTTCCGAGCAGCGCTCCCTCTGGGGCTAACCAGCTTCCGCTACTCAGGCAAGATGGTACCGCGTACGAATTACGATTTTTGTTGTTTTTCCTTTTAGTCTACCTGCTTGTGAAAAGCACGACCTGTGTGAGTCTCTGATCTTGTCAAAGATTTCTCCCGACCTTAGGGAGTTTCCTCCTACGGCCGCACTGCTCAGTACTGTGCTGCACGCTGAACAGATCTCCTTCGCAGTTGATTTACTTTTAGCATCTTTCTCATGTCTGTGAGTCTGTCTGCTGAAAGATAACTCCTGCGGTTTTCCTGCTGTCTGCTCCGTGTTCTCAACTCAACAAGGTCCACTGGGCTCCATTTCAGTTTGCCCTCGTGTGTATTGCTTGCAAACTCTCCAAGCAATAAATTGGACCCATAGTTTCCCATCCCTCAGGATAACTCACTACCATTTTACATCAGACTCTTAGTCTCTTAGTTTTTAAAAAATTAATTTCACTGATTTGCGGCTGCGTTGGGTCGCCGTTGCTACGCGCGGGCTTTTTTCCTATTGCGGCAAGCGGTAGCGATGGCTACTACTCATCGCCGTACTTCCTGACGCAGTGGCTTGTTTTGCTCCGGAGCAAGGATTTCAAGTGCGCAGAGTACAATAATTGCAGCACGGGGACTTCTGGAAGGCTCGCACCCGTATTCCGCGCCGCGCGGGAGACCCTTAACCCCTGCACTGCCAGGAAAACCCGCATACTACTCGCCAAAGAAACCTGTGTTTCACGTCTCCTGCTAGATTTTTACTGTGAAAGCCTAACTTCTTAAAAAAAAAAGAAAAAAAAAGTCTGCGGAAACCCTAACTAGTTACTGCGCAGTATAGGAGCAGCCAGAGTAGGAAACCAAAGCACTAAAATAATCTTTCAAAAATGGCTTCTGTAGAGCACCACACACCACTTGCATGGAAAATTCATGCGCGATTCCCCCAAAGAAAAAATAGAAACAGCGCCTACTCTCCCACACAGCACGTGCTTTTTTTTTTTTTTTTGAGGTACGCGGGCCTCTCATCGTCGTAGGTCTTTCTAACGCAGAGCACAGGCTCTGGACGCGCAGGCGTAGCGGTCACGGCTCATGGGTCCACACCGCTCCCCGACACGAACGCCGCCAGTATTGGTAGGTGGATTCCTAAACACTACACAACCAGAAACACCTACTTTCTACAGTACTTGTAAAGCCCGAAATAAAAGTACAGAAATCCTGGCTGTATGTTACATAGACTGCAAAAATTAATTCTACTGTTAAAAACCAGTTGTAGGGGGAAAGCGCGCACGCAGTCCCCCACTACCACAAATTACGCAGTCGAGTTTCCCGCATTTGGGGAAATCGCAAGCGTCAGCACACCCGAAGTGCAATGGGTGAGCCTCATCCTGGGAAAACCATCTTCATGATCAAGGTGTTTCCCCTGCTAGGTAAGTATGAATCGCTTTCCCCGCCCCCCCGTACAGCCTTAGACGCCTACACTGTACACACACGCTCCCCACCCACCCTCCGCACCCCCTCCCCTTCCACGCCTCTCAGCCCCTCCAAACGACTCTGCTAATGAAATCCAAGCAACTTCTCCCGAAAACTTCCACAGTCCGGGAAGTGGCTCGCCGGGAATTGTACCCATAAGCTGCAAGATTTACATAAGCCAAGCCCCATTCCTGACCTCTAAGGCGGCTCCTCTCCTCCAACCCCCGCCCTGTCCCCGCCCTGCCGAGATGACCAATGGGCGGGCCGGCTGCTGAAGGGGAAGTGACGTCACAATGTCCGCCCACTTCGGGAGTCCACCAAGCCGAGGTAACACGCCTCTTATCCTTTATTTGAGATACAGCGGGATTTTGCCACTCTCCTCGAATTCTTACCTTTTGTCCTGCGTTACACTCCGGGGAAAGGAATTCTGGGATCGTGTGTTATGCTGATACAGAAATTTTTTAAGTAGTAAAGAAGTTGTAAAACAATGGATACAAGTATATATGTATGTGTCTTGTGTATAGACATACAGATTCAGGGTTTCATCTCAGAGTGCTACTCGGTGTATTTTCTGTGCACGTCCTTCTATACTTCAATCTCGTGGTATCCCAGGGACCATGTTTTTCCTTTCCCCACCATACAGAATACAAGAAATGAAGATTCTGAAAAAGAAGCTGATGACCAAGATAAGGAATAGAAAGATGACTTGTTTGCTTGAAGAGAGGTTGGTTGGTTGGTTGGTTTTCTCTTACTGGGTAAGACTGGGTTAGACCTGAGGGCGGGGAGGGGGGAGACTGCAGAAAGCAGCCAATTTGTGTTTTCAGACCAGAGAGCAAGGAGTGGTGTAACTTGATCCTTGAGGATGCCTTTGGCATAAGGGGGAAGTTGACTCTTCTGGAGAATCTTGGAGTCAACAACAAAGGAACTCAGCACCCAGCTAACTTCCAGGAAGAAGCTTCCTTTCCTCCCCCTTTCCCCTCCTTTCTCTCTCTGCAGCCATCAGAAATAAATTCTGGCTCATTTCATCTGAAATATGCTTTATTCCAGGGATAGTAATAGCTCAGAGAATCTCCAGGAAACTGGAGAACCAGACTGTACAAACAGGGAAGAATACGAAAGGCCAATGGAAGGGAGCACACAGACCAAATGGGAAGGACACTAGTGCCCCCTGCTGAGTGACAGACCCTGTAGCTTTGCACAGGTGACACTACTGGCCCTGGACACTAGACACCTCCAATGGCTCCATGACTTCTGCTGCACCTGGTCGGTGTTAAACTAAGGATCTTGAGGTAGGGAGATTCTTCTGTTGCAGGGGACAGAAAAAATTTCCCCGGGGCCTACTCCTTGTGTCTCTCAACTCCTGTCAAATGCTGGAGTAGTTGTTGCTGATGAGGATTGGCCAGCTCTCGGTAATAGACCCCCATCTTAGCCCCTAGGAAAACTAAGAAAGCAAGTATGTGATCCTTAAAAGTTGCAGAATGTGGGAAGTTCCTCATACAAAGGGGGCTCAGATACTAGATGGCTTAGATATGGCAAAAGACCCCCCCTGTACCCAGCACCCTGCAGCCAGCCCTGTGGATAACATTATAAATCCAGTGCCCAAGCCACTGCAACCCTGCCTCAAATATACACGTGTGCATGACCCAACCTCGGAGCATACTAGATGTTTATCCCTGAGCAGAGGGTGAGGGTTTCAACCTCTTATACAGGGATGGTGGGTACATCATCCAGTATTATTTACATTATCTCCACTGAGAATTGAAAAGTTTGAAAGTTCATATTTCTGGGGGTAGAGTAATTGATCTAAAGCCATGGTAAGAAATAGCCACCAAAACTGGTTCTAAATCCTCTCTATCCACCAATGTCCAATGTAGGAGTTTCCTGTTGCTACTGTAACACATTACCACACAGTTAGTGGCTTGTAAAAACACGCATTTATTATCTTATGGTTCTGGAGGTCAGAAGTCCAAGATGCACCTCACTGGGCTAAAATTAATGTGACAGTGGAGGTGAGGTTCTTTCTGGAGGCTCTAAGGGAGGATCACTTTCTTTGCCTTTTCCAGCCTCTAGAAGATGCTCACATTCTACTCTCACAGTCCCCTTCCATCTTCAAAGCCAGTCACGGCTGATCAAGTTGTTCTCAAAACACATTATTCTGACACCAACTCTCCTTCTTCCCTCTTTCACTTATATGGACCCTTGTGATTCCATTGGACCCTCCAGGATAATCTCCCCATCTCAAGGTCCTTAATTTAATCACACCTGCAAAGTCTCTTTTGCCATGTCAAGTAACATGTTCACAAATTCCAGGGACCAGGATGTGGACATCTTTGGGGAAGCATTATTCTGCCGCCACAGCCAGTCTCCTCAGTGAACACATTTCTGCAAACATATCAGTCAGTGGTGGCCTCTCTCTTCTGAAAGTCAGCCAGGTGAAAACAACTGAGTCCACTGCCTTTGAATGTCAGCCAGTCAACAGCTGTGCCCCGTGTTGAGGCATTTGAGTCAGAGAGAGAGAAGGAGAAAGTCTGTGGGGAGAGGAATCTGAGGCCCCAGTGCCTGGGAAGTTCCCAGGGACCAGAGCTGAGAGCTGCAAACGCCTTCATGGGAGGAGGAGGCTGGAGAGGGTGTTAGGAACTGAATGTATGTGTTCCACCACCTGCCCCCCAAATTCATATCTTGAACCCTAATCCCTGTGGGGCTGTATTTGGAGAAGGGGCCTTTAAGGAAGTAATTAAGATTAAATGAGGTCATAGCCTTGGGACCCTGATCTGATAGGATTAGTGTCCTTACAAGAGGCGATACCAGAGAGCTTGGGCTCCTGCCCTACACCAGCTCAAGCAAGGAGAAAAGGCTATGTGAAGACCCAGTGAGGCATCTGCTATCTGCATGCCATGAAGACAGCTCGCATTGGAAACTGAATTGGCAAGAACATCAATCTTGATTTTGGACTTCCAGCCTCCAGAATGTGTGAAAACAGATTTATGGTTAAGCCACCCAGTCTATGGTAATTTTTTATGGCAGCCCAAGCTGACTAATACAGGAGGTTACTTAGCCAGTGGCCCAAGCAGCTTCTCCTAACTGGCCTTTGTGGGATCTGCCCCAGTTTTGTTCATTTCTTGTAATTAGTACTTGCAACCTGTTTTGCCCTTGTTAGGGCTGATCGGTGACTTTAGAATGAAGATTGATCACCTGGTTTAGGATTTCATAGTGCAATTTACTCCATGTAGCAATGACCTGCACCAAGGATCTTCTTAGAATTTCTTTTGAATGAGTTTGACATCTTCCCAAATTTCAACCTAGCATGACTTGGACAGCTGGACTGAGATTCTGCAGAGTGACCCATGACCCCATGTGGCCTGCATTTCCTTTTCTCATGAGAGATTTCCGTGCTTTGGACTCTCCACAACCACAGACCAGGGTTTTGCTGCTGGTAAGTGATCTGTGCCTAGCTCTGGGGAAACCTAGGGAGAAAGGAAAGATCCCCAGAATCAAGGCATGGGAGGCTGCTCTTCTGGGGATAAAGGAGTCTGGAGGATGAGAGAGGAGGCTGGGGTGTGTGTGTGTCCAGCATGAGGTCAGGGGAAGTTCAAGAGAGGGCAGCTGCCATTCTGGGACCAGAGGCTAGAACCTCCATGGCATTCATACTCTGGTCATTGTCCTCCTTATTCTTCCTCAGCTTCTGCCTCCCCCGTCCTTGCCATCCTCCCCTACCTTCTCCCCAGGCGTTTTTGTTCCCACTCCTCCTTCTTGTTCCTGCCCCTCTTGCTCCCATCCTCCCATCCCTTCCCCCCCGACCCTCAGAGCAGGCCAACATGGGAAGAGACTGCCCCAGTCTGAGGGAGTATCTTCCACCAGCCTGAGAAACATGAACACATTGCTCTCTGGTCAGAACCTGGTTTGGTGGAGACAGAGCAAGATGGCTCTGCCTGAGGAGCTCATCCTCCACAGCCAACCCAGGCAGCACGGGCCTTAGGCCGACCCCGGGGATGTGTGGCCAAAAGTCAGGAAGCTCTCTACTGGGACCTGGAACATCTGGTTCAGGAGGCCCCAGACAGGTTAACCTTTTGATGCCTGCTTCTTTACAAGGCGAAGTTCCAAGGAAAGGGGCATGGCGTCCCCCCCTGTCCACCTGGTGTTTATGCAAGGGTGGGTCTGAGAAAACCCATCTGTTCCACGGAGACCAGCTGAAAGTTCATAGTCAGAAGTTAGTGGGGTCCCAGGTGCACCGACTCTACCACCACCTTCACTTCCTCTACCACAGGCTCTTAGTCTTGGATGAGATCTCCACCATCAAAGTCAACCTGGGGGTGGGGGGAGGGTGGGGAAGCAACATCTGGGAAAAGAAACCTAATCTAAACTGACTAGTTCTTTTTTGTTTGTTTGTTTGTTTTTGCGGTACGGGGGCCTCTCAGTGTTGTGGCCTCTCCCGTTGTGGAGCACAGGCTCCAGATGCACTGGCTCAGCGGCCATGGCTCACGGGCCTAGCCGCTCCGCGGCATGTGGGATCTTCACGGACTGGGGCACGAACCCGTGTCCCCTGCCTCGACAGGCGGATTCTCAACCACTGCACCACCAGGGAAGCCCTAAACTGACTAGCTCTTGTGCAATAGTATGGTCATCAATGGAGCGTTTCTAGGGTTCTGATTTGACTTTGTCTTGCTTTGCTGTCCTACATTGCACTTTCATATACTGTCTTAATTTTACTAAACTTTGTTGAAAGTAGACAAGTTTTTTTTTCTTTATTCCAATATTAGTTGGCACCTTAGTTAGTAGTGTTCTCAGCAGCAGAATAATGCCCCCTCTAGGTTGTCCCTGTTGTAATTCCCCAAACCTGTGAATATATTACATCACATAGAAAAGGAAACTTTGCAGCTCTGATTAGGATAAAGACCTTGAGATGAGGCGATTATCCTGGACTATTCAGATGGGCCCCCTGTAATTACACGGGACCTTAAAATTGGGAAGCAGAAAAGAAGGTCAGGATGATGCAAAGTGAGAAGGACTCTACCTGCTGTTGCTGGTTGTGAAGATGGATAAAGAGGGCACAAGCCAAGGAATGTGGGTGACCTCTATAACCTTTTCAGAAAAGACAAGGAAACAAATTATCCCCTAGAGCCTCCAGAAGGTAAGGCAGCCCTATTGACCCCTTGATTTTAGCCCAGTGAGACCTTTGTTGGACTCCTAACCTACAGAACTGTAATATAGTAAATGTGTGGTCGTTTAAGCCACTAAACTCATGGTCACTTATTACAGCAGACATAGAACACCAATTCAATAAGTGTCTAGCACATTCACCTTAGCAGTAATAAGATGGGGGACACATGAACCCTGTATAAATCTGCAGGTTGTCTGTCTGTCTTTGGCTGACAAGTCAAGAGATATTGGTACATGTTTGAAGCATTACATTAGGTATGTTTTTTCCTTTCCATTTTTTTCCCCTAAAGAACTCTCACCCTGTTTCCTGCACAGGTGTACCCAAGATGGTTCTCATTGCAATTACAGCAAATTGAAGACATTGGTGGCGACACATTTGCTTTTAAGAACGGGTTCTAACATGTAGAGGGAAACAATATAATTTATGGAAAGTTAAATACTGTAGAATCCTCCATTCCAAAGATACATTTTTTGCAACTTTATTTTTATTAGGGTGAAGAACTACTTTTCAAAGGTGAAACACAAGAATGCCTTTTAGGAGTTTTTCCTAAAAGTAATTGATCCTGACCAGGTCTGAGATTTACTGGATTCATATGCTGTTGTTCTCATAAATGTTACATCCATAAAATGAAGTTCTTAGAAGTAATATTTGAGTTCTCCATTGACTACTGATTACACCATCAATGCCTTCCAGCCCTGGCAGCACAGGGAGGAAGGAAGAATTGCTGGGATGCTTGCATCACCACAGGGCAAGAGGTCCTCAAATTTTACTACTTTATCTTTAAGTAATACTTCATAGATTGGCTGACTTTTCATCCATTCTGCTAACTCTGCCAGTGAGTTCCTCTGTAGTGACAGCTAAAGGCACTCATAGAAAATACTTAAATAACCAAGTGTAAAAGCAGAAGTCATCTACTACGGAAGGAGAGCATGTGTCTACCTCAGGCCTGAGTCTTTTTTTTTTTTTTTTTTTTTGGCGGTACGCGGGCCTCTCACTGTTGTGGCCCCTCCCGTTGCGGAGCACAGGCTCCGGACACGCAGGCTCAGCGGCCATGGCTCACGGGCCCAGCCGCTCCGCGGCATGTGGGATCTTCCCGGACCGGGGCACAAACCTGTGTCCCCTGCATCAGCAGGCGGACTCTCAACCACTGCGCCACCAGGGAAGCCCAGGCCTGAGTCTTTTGATGGATCTTTTTGTGATTGATGGTGGTGGTGGTGACAATGGTTGAGCTTTTTGTTCATGTTGTTGCTTAATTTTTCAACCATTACTAGGAAATAATTGTGCAGTGAGTGCTTGATTTTAATTCTGGCAGGCAAAAGAACATAACTAAGGACTTTTCCCAAGGAATGCTTTGAGATCTTTATGTCAATTTGTGGTATGACTTATACACTTTTCAATTAAAGATTCTTAAAGGAAGACAAGCTTATTTTATAGGTTTGAATCAGTCTTATAGAACAATAGGTTTTCAACTGGGATCCGCAGCCCACCCGCATCAGAAACATGTGGTTTGTGTTTATGTGAAAAACGCAGACTCTAGGCCTCACACCAAGGAAACCTCTGGGGATTGGAGCCCAGGAAGGAGTTTCTGTAATCTCCACAGCTGATTCTGAGGCACTTTAA
Organism: Pseudorca crassidens; assembly: GCF_039906515.1. Classification (NCBI taxonomy): domain Eukaryota; kingdom Metazoa; phylum Chordata; class Mammalia; order Artiodactyla; family Delphinidae; genus Pseudorca; species Pseudorca crassidens. The sequence goes on along the minus strand of NC_090297.1, from coordinate 106,026,167 downwards.
ATGTAAGAACTGCCCTTTAGTACTTTTAGATAGGGGATTGTTACAAAATGACAAGAGGGTAGATCATTCTTTTAAACTTAGACTTCAAGCATTAGACAGTGAGGTGAGCTCTTCGTGACAGTTTGTCTTTCCTATTCCCCACTCAGCCTAGGGACTCGTGCAGAAATTAGAAACAAAGTAGGGGGAAAAAATCGTATTTCTTTGTACACATTTTTTTTGAATTTTATTTATTTTTTATACAGCAGGTTCTTATTAGTCATCAATTTTACACACAGCAGTGTATACATGTCAATCCCAATCTCCCAATTCATCACACCCCCACCCCCACCCCCCGCCACTATCCCCGCTTGGTGTCCATAAGTTTGTTCTCTACATCTGTGTCTCAATTTCTGCCCTGCAAACCAGTTCATCTGTACCATTTTTCTAGGTTCCACATATATGCGTTAATATACGATATTTGTTTTCCTCTTTCTGACTTACTTCACTCTGTATGACAGTCTCTAGATTCATCCACGTCTCTACAAATGAACCAATTTCATTCCTTTTTATGGCTGAGCAATATTCCATTGTATATACGTACCACATCTTCTTTATCCATTCGTCTCTCAATGGGCATTTAGGTTGCTTCCATGACCTGGCTATTGTAAATAGTGCAGCAATGAACATTGGGGTTCATGTGTTTTTTTGAGTTATGGTTTTCTCAGGGTATATGCCCAGTAGTGGGATTGCTGGGTCATACGGTAATTCTATTTTTAGTTTTCTAAGGAACCTCCATACTGTTCTCCATAGTGGCTGTATCAATTTACATCCCCACCAACAGTGCAAGAGGGTTCCTTTTTCTCCACACCCTCTCCAGCATTTGTTGTTTGTAGATATTCTGATGCTGCCCATTCTGACTGGTGTGAGGTGATACCTCATTGTAGTTTTGATTTGCATTTCTATAATATTTAGTGATGTTGAGCAGATTTTCATGTGCATCTTGGCCATCTGTATGACTCCTTTGGAGAAATGTCTATTTAGGTCGTCTGCCCATTTTTGGATTGGGTTGTTTGTTATTTTAATATTGAGCTGCATGAGCTGTTTATATATTTTGAAGATTAATCTTTTGTCAGTTGATTGGTTTGCAAATATTTTCTCCCATTCTGAGGGCTGTCTTTTCGTCTTGTTTATGGTTTCCTTTGCTGTGCAAAAGCTTTGAAGTTTCATTAGGTCCCATTTGTTCATTTTTGTTTTTATTTCCATTACTCTAGGAGGTGGATCTAAAAAGATCTTGCTGTGATTTATGTCAAAGAGTGTTCTTCCTATGTTTTCTTCTAAGAGTTTTATAGTGTCCATTCTTATCTTTAGGTCTCTAATCCGTTTTGAGTTTATTTTTGTGTATAGAGTATGGTGTTAGGGAGTGTTCTAATTTCATTCTTTTACATGTAGCTGTCCAGTTTTCCCAGCACCACTTATTGAAGAGACTGTCTTTTCTCCATTGTATATCCTTGCCTCCTTTGTCATAGATTAGTTGACCATAGGTGTGTGGGTTTATCTCTGGGCTTTCTATCCTGTTTCATTGATCTATATTTCTGTTTTTGTGCCAGTACCATCCTGTCTAGATTACTGTAGCTTTCCAGTATACTCTGAAATCAGGGAGTCTGATTCCTCCAGATCTGTTTTTTTCCCTCATAGCTTTAGCTATTCGGGGTCTTCTGTGTCTCCATACAAATTTTAAGATTTTTTGTTCTAGTTCTGTAAAAAATGCCATTGGTGATTTGATAGGGATTGCATTGAAACTGTAGATTGCTTTAGGTAGTATAGTCATTTTCACAATATTGATTCCTCCAATCCAAGAACATGGTATATCTCTCCATCTGTTGGTATCATCTTTAATTTCTTTCATCAGTGTCTTATAGTTTTCTGCATACAGGTCTTTTGTCTCCCTAGGTAGGTTTATTCCTAGGTATTTTATTCTTTTTGTTACAATGGTAAATGGGGGTGTTTCCTTAATTTCTCTTTCAGATTTTTCATCGTTAGTGTATAGGAATGCAAGAGATTTCTGTGCATTAATTTTGTATCCTGAAACTTTACCAAATTCATTGATGAGCTCTAGTAGTTTTCTGGTGTCATCTTTAGGATTCTCTATGTATAGTATCATGTCATCTGCAAATAGTGACAGTTCTACTTCTTCTTTTCCAATTTATATTCCTTTTATTTCTTTTTCTTCTCTGATTGCCATGGCTAGGACTTCCAAACTATGTTGAATAATAGTGGTGAGAGTGGACATCCTTGTCTTGTTCCTGATCTCAGAGGAAATGCTTTCAGTTTTTCACCATTGAGAATGATTTTTGCTGTGTGTTTGTCGTATATGGCCTTTATTATGTTGAGGTAGGTTTCCTCTATTCCCACTTTCTGGAGAGTTTTTATCATAAATGGGTGTTGAATTTACTCAAAAGCTTTTTCTGCATCTGTTGAGATGATCATATGCTTTTTCTTCTTCAATTGTTAATATGGTGTATCACGTTGATTGATTTGCTTATATTGAAGAATCCTTGGATCCCTCGGATAAATCCCACTTGATCATGGTGTATGATCCTTTTAATGTGTTGTTGGATTCCGTTTGCTAGTATTTTGTTGAGGATTTTTGCATCTATGTTCATCAGTGATATTGGTCTGTAATTTTCTTTTTTTGTAGTATCTTTGTTTTGTTTTGGTATCAGGGTGATGGTGGCCTCATACAATGGGTTTGGGAGTGTTCCTCCCTCTGCTATATTTTGGAAGAGTTTGAGGAGGATAGGTGTTAGCTTTTCTCTAAATCTTTGATAGAATTCACCTGTGAAGCCATCTGGTCCTGGGCTTTTGTTTGTTGGAAGATTTTTAATCACAGTTTCAATATTAGTGCTTGTGATTGGTCTGTTCATATTTTCTATTTCTTCCTGATTCAGTCTTGGCAGGTTGTACATTTCTATGAATTTGTCCATTTCTTTCAGGTTGTCCATTTTATTGGCATAGAGTTGCTTGTAGTAATCTCTCATGATCTTTTGTATTTCTGCAGTGTCAGTTGTTACTTCTCCTTTTTCATTTCTAATTCTATTGGAGTCTTCTCCCTTTTTTTCTTGATGAGTCTGGCTAGTGGTTTATCTATTTTGTTTATCTTCTCAAAGAACCAGCTTTTAGTTTTATTGATCTTTGCTACTGTTTCCTTCATTTCTTTTTCATTTATTTCTGATCTGATTTTTATGATTTCTTTCCTTCTGCTAACTTTGGGGTTTTTTTGTTCTTCTTTCTCTAATTGCTTTAGGTGTAAGGTTAGGTTGTTTATTCGAGATGTTTCCTGTTTCTTAAGGTAGGATTGTATTGCTATAGACTTCCCTCTTAGAACTGCTTTTACTGCATCCCATAGATTTTGGATCGTCCTGTCTCCATTGTCATTTGTTTCTAGGTATTTTTTAATTTCCTCTTTGATTTCTTCAGTGATCACTTCGTTATTAAGTAGTGTATTGTTTAGCCTCCATGTGTTTGCATTTTTACAGATCTTTTCCTGTAATTGATATCTATTCCCAAAGCGTTGTGGTCAGAAAAGATACTTGATACAATTTCAATTTTCTTAAATTTACCAAGGCTTGATTTGTGACCCAAGATATGATCTATCCTGGAGAATGTTCCATGAGCACTTGAGAAAAATGTGTATTCTGTTGTTTTTGGATGGAATGTCCTATAAATATGAATTATGTCCATCTTGTTTAATGTATCATTTAAAGCTTGTGTTTCCTTATTTATTTTCATTTTGGATGATCTGTCCATTGGTGAAAGTGGGGTGTTAAAGTCCCCTACTATGAATGTGCTACTGTCAATTTCCCCTTTTATGGCTGTTAATATTTGCCTTTTGTATTGAGGTGCTCCTATGTTGGGTGCATAAATATTTACAATTGTTATATATTCTTCTTGGATCAGTTCCTTGATCATTATGTAGTGTCCTTCTTTGTCTCTTGTAATAGTCTTTATTTTAAAGTCTATTTTGTCTGATATGAGAATTGCTCCTCCAGCTTTCTTTTGATTTCCATTTGCATGGAATGTCTTTTTTCATCCCCTCACTTTCAGTCTGTATGTGTCCCTAGGTCTGAAGTGGGTCTCTTGTAGACAGCATATATATGGGTCTTGTTTTTGTATCCATTCAGCTAGTCTGTGTCTTTTGGTGGGAGCATTTAATCCATTTCCATTTAAGGTAATTATCAATATGTATGTTCCTATTCCCATTTTCTTAATTGTTTTGTGTTTGTTATTGTAGGTCTTTTCTTTCTCTTGTGTTTCTTGCCTAGAGAAGTTCCTTTACCATTTGTTGTAAAGCTGGTTTGGTAGTGCTGAACTCTCTCAGCTTTTGCTTGTCTCTAAAGGTTTTAATTTCTCCAGCAAATCTGACTGAGATCCTTGCTGGGTAGAGTAATCTTCGTTGTAGGTTTTTCTCCTTCATCACTTTAAATATGTCCTGCCAGTACCTTCTGGCTAGCAGAGTTTCTGCTGAAAGATCAGCTGTTAACCTCATGGGGATTCCCTTGTGTTTTATTTGTTGTTTTTCCCTTGCTGCTTTTAATATGTTTTCTTTTTATTTAATTTTTGACAGTTTGATTAATATGTGTCTTGGTGTGTTTCTCCTTGGATTTATCTTGTATGGGACTCTCTGTGCTTCCTGGACTTGATTAACTATTTCCTTTCCTATATTAGGGAAGTTTTCAACTATAATCTCTTCAAATATTTTCTCAGTCCCTTTCTTTTTCTGTTTTTCTTCTGGGGACCCTATAATTCGAATGTTGGTGCATTTAATGTTGTCCCAGAGGACTCTGAGACTGTCCTCAGCTCTGTTCATTCTTTTTTCTTTATTCTGCTCTGCAGTAGTTATTTCCACTATTTTATCTTCCAGGTCACTTATCCGTTCTTCTGCCTCAGTTATTCTGCTATTGATCCCTTCTAGAGTATTTTTAATTTCATTTATTGTGTTGTTCATCGTTGCTTGTTTCCTCTTTAGTTCTTCTAGGTCCTTTTTAAATGTTTCTTGCATTTTCTTTATTCTATTTCCAAGATTTTGGATCACTCTTTACTATCATTATTCTGAATTCTTTTTCAGGTAGACTGCTTATTTCCTCTTCATTTGTTAGGTCTGGTGGGTTTTTATCTTGCTTCTTCATCTGCTGTGTGTTTTTCTGTCTTCTGATTTTGCTTACCTTACTGTGTTTGGGGTCTCTGGAGCTCCTTTAAGCAGCACTCTTAATCCCTCTCCTCTCACACCAGGAAACAAAGAGGGAAGAAAAAGTCTCTTGCCTCTTCGGCAGGTCCAGACTTTTCCCTGGACTCCCTCACGGCTAGCCGTGGCGCACTAACCCCCTGCAGGCTGTACTCATGCCGCCAACCCCAGTCCTCTCCCTGTGCTTCGACCGAAGCCCAAGCCTCAGCTCCCAGCCGCGCCTGCCCCGGCGGGTGAGCAGACAAGCCTCTCAGGCTGGTGAGTGCCAGTCGGCCCTGATCCTCTGTGCGGGAATCTCCCTGCTTTGCCCTCCGCACCCCTGTTGCTGTGCTCGCCTCCCTGGCTCCAAAGCTTCCCCCTCCGCCACCCGCAGTCTCTGCCCGCAAAGGGGCTTCCTAGCATGTGGAAACATTTCCTCCTTCACAGCTCCCTCCCACTGGTGCAGGTCCCGTCCCTATTCTTCTCTGTTTATTCTTTTTTGTTTTGCCCTACCCAGGTATGTGGCGGGTTTCTTGCTTTTTGGGTGGTCTGAGGTCTTCTGCCAGCATTCAGTGGGTGTTCTGTAGGTGTTGTTCCACGTGTAGATGTATTTCTGATGTATCTGCGGGGAGGAAGGTGATCTCCGCATCTTACTCTTTCGCCATCTTCCCCGAGACCTGTAAAGCTTTTGATTTCTCCATCGAATCTGAATGTGATCCTAGCCGGGTAGAGTAATCTTTGTTGTAGGTTCTTCCCTTTCATCACTTTAAATATATCATGCCACTGCCTTCTGCTTTGTAGAGTTTCTGCTGAGAAATCAGCTGTTAACCTTATGGGAGTTCCCTTGTATGTTATTTGTTGTTTTTCCCTTATTGCTTTCAATAATTTTTCGTTGTCTTTAATTTTTGCCAATTTCATTACTATGTGTCTCAGTGTGTTTCTCCTTGGGTTTATCCTGTATGGGACTCTCCGCACTTCCTGGACTTGGGTGGCTATTTCCCTTCCCATGTTAGGGAAGTTTTTGACTATAATCTCTTCAGATATTTTCTCGGGTCCTTTCTCTCTCTCTTGTCCTCCTGGGACCCCTATAATGCGAATGTTGTTGCATTTAATGTTGTCCCAGAGGTCTCCTAGGCTGGTTCATTTCTTTTCCTTCTTTTTTCTTTATTCTGTTCCGCAGCAGTGAATTCCACCATTCTGTCTTCCAGGTTACTTATCCGTTCTTCTGCCTCAGTTATTCTGCTATTGATTCCTTCTAGTGTATTTTTCATTTTAGTTATTGTATTGTTCATCTCTGTTTGTTTGTTCTTTAATTCTTCTAGGTCTTTGTTAAACATTTCTTGTATCTTCTTGATCTTTTCCTCCATTCTTTTTCTGAGGTCCTGGATCATCTTCACTATCATTATTCTGAATTCTTTTTCTGGAAGCTTGCCTCTCTTCACTTCATTTAGTTGTTTTTCTGGGGTTTTATCTTGTTCCTTCACCTGGTACATAGCCCTCTGCCTTTTCATTTTGTCTATCTTTCTGTGAATGTGGTTTTTGTTCCACAGGCTGCAGGATTGTAGTTCTTCTTGCTTCTGCTGTCTGCCCTCTGGTGGATTAGGCTATCTCCACATTTTGTTTTAATAGCCACCAAAAAGGTTGTTTCATTTCCTCTTACTGACCCTGTCCACTATTTATGTAACCCTTCAACATATCATTATAGCAACATATATAAATATATATCACACATTTATTCACACATATGCATATTCTAAAGCACTGCAAAGACACAGACTAGGCTTTAGCACAACTGAGGTCTGCTCACATTTCACTTAAAAATGATCACTGGTTCGTTTACAGAAGACTTTCAATGGGCTTGGATTTTTGGATTTGTTGTTTCCCTGGTGTCACTTCTGTCATCCCCAGTGTCTGTCTCCTCTAAGTTGGCTGTCTTAGTGAAGCAGTCATCTGAACACCAGGACACGAAGACCTCTACCATCACCCTGTTTGTATGTTTCCATGAACCAAGGCACAGCCCTGGCATTTCCCTACCCCACGAATGGCCAAAGATTCAGTGTAGCAACAAACGTTCATTTTGATTCAAGGTTTTGTACATTCCATCCATCATTCTGCTAAACCAGCCAGCATATTATGAGAAAAGCCTGAATATTACAGTATTCTGTTAGAATGCAGGTGAGCTATTCCCCAGAATCTGTGGGGGAAAGAGGTGTTTAACTTTTTATTCAGACTTGCAAGAGGATACTGTGGTGACGATCTACCAGGTCAGGGAGATCTTGGCTGATGGCTCAGGAAAGCAAACCAAGGCAGGTACATAAGACACAACCTGAGGCCTCCTGGAATATTCTTCTTAAAATATCCTATTGTTCCACTCGTGATGTTTTTGTCCCCATGGTAGTATTGGATACTGGATTATTATCAAACACAGGATGATCTGCTTAATGTTTCCGGCCCTGTCTGAATTTATCCATAGGAAATCGTACTGTTCTTGAGGAAGAGGAAGACCAAGACCTTATCTGTTCTAGGTAACTATGAAGAAACATGGGTCTTAATTCAGCAGTGACATCTGGTCATCTCAGATGCAGGGAAATCTGAAAGTGCTGAATATGCCTATTTCTTCCATTCTGACAACCACAAAGTGTCCCTTTTAATAATGTTGTCTGCTTTCACTGCGGTACTTGTATAGGCCCCTTTATGAATCCCTCTCAATTATAGTAACCTACAGTCAGTTGATGCAGGGGTACTAATCAGCCACCCGATTTCTTGCAGTCTCCTGTTCTCTCCTTTGTATTAAAACCAGTGTGAGATACATATCTGCCTCTGCCTGTTTGGCCTTACCACACTGGCAGGTATTTGATGGCAAGGAAAGGAACGAGAGAAAAAATTCGTATCACATCTCAGTATTAGAGAAATTGGCCTTGAAAACACAAGACTTCTAGGAGCCCATTATGCTGCCAGAGCCTATTCACTTGGCTGCTACATGTAAATTTCACCAAAAACTTATGCTATTGTTGAAGCCGCCTTTACAGTTTCTAAGGGCGTGCATGATGTGACTGCTGTGTACTGGGGTAGTTCAGTCTCCTTCCTCCTGGGCTCGTTTCTGATCAGTGCTCAGAGCATGTCATGCTCACTTTCTCCCCCTCCCTCTCTCTCCTTTTCCCTTTGCAAGCACCCGCCAGCCCCAGATAGGAAAGGGTTTTTATACCTCCCTTTATGGGGACTTCCCATTTCTTTTCTGTGACTGTTAGGCAGCTAGCTACAGATGAGCAGCAGGGGAAGGCAGAGGTGGAGACTCAGGATATATTGTGCATTGTGTCCAAGTGAGTCATGTGTGAGGGTGCATAGGTGTGTGCTTGTATAGGCTAAGCATGGAGTCCAGAGTATAAAATAGTACCTCCCCTTCCCACAATAATGAAATTTAGTGTTTCCTTTTCTACTGTTAAAATGCAACTTGCAGTTCGCTATTCACTAAATGGATTTCCCTAACGGGTTCAGAACTGCAGATTCAACAAATTGATTTTTTTTTCACTTAATTTTTTCCTTATGCAAAAACCCCATAATGAATCTTAGGCCTCATTCTCCTATGTTTATCCTTTTTCATGCGCTTCTATGCACTAGCATAAAAGAGTAGGAGAGACTCTTTCTTTGGGAAAAGTTTGAGAAGAAAGTGATGAGAATCTAGTATAACTAAAACTAATGCTTTTTCACTTTTACTTCAGAGTTTTGTTTTTCTATATGTTGAGAATATTCCTAGAAATGCCCTAAGGTGGATCCATCATGAAGTTACCTTTCTAGAATGTTGGTGTCCATGGGATGCAAATGGGTTGGGCCACAGTTACACTCCCTGCTCTCTTTTTGCTAATTTCATTTTGAGTTTCCTGTTTTTCCATTTGTTCCTCAGCCCCTTTGGAGAAGGATTTCTCTGCAAAGCCTTATTCCTGTCCAGGAGGGTGACCAAACAACCTCCATTAACTGTTGACACCTCCAGATTGGAGCCTTTCCTCTCCCTTCCCCCAAATATATGGAAAGGGCCTGTGGCCTGGGTTCTAGGGCCAGGGTTGTCAATAACAGGCCACGTGGTTTTAGTTAGTCCCTAGCCCCTTGGAAACATAGCTCCTCATCTGTAAAAGGTGGAACTAGACTTGGAAACATTCTGAGGTTCCTGTTGGCTCTCACATTCCAGGGCTTTCCCTGTAGCCTGCCCCTCCTCCTCAGAAGGCAGGGAAGTAGAGATAGAAGAGGGTGTGTTTCTCTACCAAGGATCCTCTGCTCCCATAGCAGTCTGTTTCTGAAAGTGTACAAGGGATGCTAAGCACATCCATCCTGGTACATGTGAGAAAGTCATCATTTGGTCCAGATGAAGGGGATTCAAGAGGGACGTACGTGGCTGCTGAGGATTGGGTGGTAGGGATTCGGTTAAGGCTTTGCAGCAGCTTTGAGCTGGGATATCACCAAGCACTGGTGGGGTGAGGACAGGGGTCCCTAGATCCTGCACCACAGGCTGGATGAAAGTTTAGGGAGGTATTTCTTCTAACTCATGTACCTCACTCTCCACTTCAGCCAGCCTGTGGCTCCCCCTTCAGCTCCTCCTGTCGACAGGAGCTCAGCCTGCCCCTGGCCTCTGTCACCATGTAGCCATCCCTCCAGGCTCAGCTATCAGCAGGACCTAGCAAAACTCACATTTCATCTCTCTCTCTCCCTCTCTCTCCTCTCTCTCCCTCTCTCTCTCTCTCTGTCTTTCACAGATACCAATTACTTTAGGAACTAAGAAAAGATATCGCCAATTTGGAAGAAACCACATTATAAAATGTACCTTTTCCATTTGATGAAAATACATCTGCAGCAGCAAGTCAAGTTAAAGCCCAAACAGAACCCTGGAGGGATCCTTTCCTGAGAATCAACCTTACAACCAACAACTACTCTCCACACTCCAAGACACAGATCTGATGGAAGAAATCCCAGTTATCAGCCTCCAAGGGTGATTCATTGATAAGGAGACCAATGCTTTGATGGACACACAGGTTGGAGAGACCTTAACTCTTGCTCGTCTCAATGTTCATCCTCCACACACCGGCATCAGGAGCAACTGGAAGAAGGCAACATGTCAACCTGGTCATTCTTTGCCACTAGATGGACTGTACTAGGATCTGAGGGCATTAACTATGCAGTGTTCTTGCTGAAACTGTTTAGCCTGAGTTTCATCATGAGGTAGTTATCAGATGACTGCAGAATTTAGGCCATTGAACAAGACAAGTGGCCTGTCTTTCTTCAAACAGTCAACGTCTCCACAAATAAGACAACAAAAAGGAGAATAGGTGTTTTGGATTCCCAAGGACTAAAAAGATTGTGTCAGTATATTTCTTTAGTCCTTTGGAACCCAAAACCTCTCCTCAGCTTTCTGTGGTTGTCTTCAATGGTGGTGACATTGACTTGCTTGCAGAGGACAGGTCAGTTGTCTGGCTCAAGGGTCTACATTTTGCAGTTGTCTGATCATTTCCTCAAGGGTTCAGTTGAACCCTTTTTGCCAAGAACACCACTTACTGCATGCTGTGTGCTTCCAAGCACAGCCCCTTTGGAGACTAAGAGTGTCCACTTTGCCTGTCACCACTATTGTCATTTTAGCATTGGACACTTTGTTATGCAGGGGCCATGAGATCCGTTCACTGGAAAGACATGTTTTCTGTCTATAATCAGTAACTTGATTAGCGGTACTTTGAGAGTTTATGAATATCTTGTTCCGTGATGCTCTTTCTCTAAATATTTTACCATCCCTTATTGTTCCCTCATGTATGTCAATTATCATACTTGTGTTTGTACCCTGGACATTTTCTAATTCAATCATTCTGTAAACTTGTATTCCTGGCCTTGTGCTGTGGGAAAGACAATCCATACCCCTTCCATATCCTTAAAAGTGTTTTTGAGTTTCACTGTGGACTCATGCGTTTTTAAAATTCAGTGTTATAATCCATTATTATCATGATTGATTTTAGTGGGTATAGATATAAATTAATATAAATATTCTTGTTTCTCCTATTCATCTTTATATCTTAAACTCTCCCACATTTTTTAAGCTATGTTTACCATTTGTAGGCAATTGTATTTACTGTGTTTGTTTTCTGTGTTATTTTATTTTATTTGTGTGTGTGTGTGTGTGTGTGTGTGTGTGTGTGTGTGTTTGGTATTTACAAAGGACTGGCTAAATGCACTAATTTTAGCTAGTGCACTAAAATTTTTGACCCCTTAGTCCCTTAGTAGGTTGTCACATTTCTAATATTTGGAATATAAGTTTTAAATGACATCTCTCAACTTCAACTTTTACCACTGTGATGATCAAGGACATTATTCTACTTTTCTCTTTTCTTCTGTCTTTACCTACCACTTCTTACAGTATTATTTCAACCCAATCAAATGTATACCCTTTACATTCGATTTTTCCCACCTTGTCCCCACCTCTTTTTTTTTTTTTTTTTTTAATGCGGGAACCGGCAAGGTAGGGGTAGGAGCTGGAGGGGCCCACCAGGCCCTTTATACACCCTAGTGGCACAGGATGGCTGCCCCACCCTGGGAGTGCCAGCAGCCTCCCTGCAGAGGCCCGAGGGTATGCCCAGGCTGCCCCCAGAGCAGGGCCCATGACACACTGGCTTAAATCTACAATTACATATATTCAATGATGACCAGCTGTACAAAACTCAAAAGTTTCCTCAGTCAGCTCTTGATGAGTAGAGTTCATCCTTAAAGATTCCTCATGATGGAGTAAGGACTCCCTAAGTTTGGCATATTTAATACTTGTTTTCTGTTGCTTTGATACATGGACAGCTTGACTGAATATACATGACTTGACCATAATGAATTTACTGATTTTTTAAAAAACATCTTGCTTTGTATGTTCTATTGAGATGTAGAATGTAACTTTCTCTCCATTGAGGGCAAAGGGAGGCCTGGAGCTTCACAGAAAAAAAATTTTTTTTTAATCTTAAAAATAAATAAATTAATTAATTAAACAAAATAAAATCTTTTAGCTCTAATAGGATAGGTCTTAGAGTTGACCATTCCAGTTCTATTTCTCCCAGGTCTCTATGACTTTCTCTCTGATCCTTTCTCATTATCTTTTATTCATTACTATTCTGTTTGATGCTTTCATTTTTTTGTTCAATGTCCCTTCTAATTTCAGGCAAATATGATCCCTTATGTACTTTGTCATTTAGCCTCTTTTCCAGAGAATTTTCTTTTCCTTCAATTTTTTCTAATCTCTGCTAATTCTAATTTCTCATTTCTTCTTTCTTGTCTACTTCTATTTTGTGTTGTGTATTTGTTATGTGAAGTTTTGGGGCTTTTCCCCCGTGTGTGTGTGTGTGTGTGTGTGTACAAATGCTTTGTTCACAAACACTTAATTCAGATACAGATGCCGTTTTATACTTTTCCTATGTTTTGTGATGGATTTTGAAGGGAATTTTTTCATGACCTGAAATTTTTAACTATTTATGTTTTTTATCCTGTCATCTTAGAATAAATGTCTGTTGTATGATTTTCATTTTAACATGACTGGGTTTACTTGAACGAGAAACAGCAGTTTCTAGGTAGGAACAGTTCTAGGTAGGAACAGATTAGTGCTTTGAGTGGCTTAGTCGATTTCTTAGCTCTAGATCTGTCTTGTGCAATTATTTTAGCAGATGTAAGGTTTTGGGGAAAGGCATGGTGTGTCTCCTGATTCTGGGATTCTGTTTCTTCCAGTAGGACCTTTAACTTCTACCAGTTACTTCATTCTTTCTCTTCACCACAAGCTTCCAAAGGATGCTACCTTCATCTAGGTCTCACACTTGATCCCAGTAATTGTGCCTCCTCAAAATTGTCACCCTCTGGTTCTCTGCACTGTCAAACCCTTTCCTGTCAATTCCCCAGACACCAGAGCTATATACGACCAGGTCTTAGGCATCCTCTGAGTTTATCCACATGCTCTTTCTGTGAGTAATTTTACCTGGGTTCCCTCCTGAGTATGTCCTCCTTGCTCTCCTCTCCTTTATATGCAGAGTCTTTGCTGATCCCTCTACTGCTGTGTGGCTCCAAGACCTGGGTGAAAACAAACCAGTTGGAATCCACAGTGTTCTCTGGCCTCTGGTTGTTTAGGGCAGGGTTATGAGTGGTGTCTTTGACTCTCTATGTTAAGTCTCTAGCCCTCTGAAATACGTGTTGATAGATTCAGCGGCCGTTATCCTAGGTGGATCTGTGGTCTCCTATCATTCTTTTTCAAATGAAGAATTTCAATAGTACACAAAATTGACAGAATTATATAATAGAACATCCCCATCTTTGTCAGCCACGTTCAACATTTATCAACTTATGGCTGAAATTGTTTTACTACAATTCCACCCACTTATCTTTTCCTATATTATTTAAAGCAAATCTCAGACATCATATTTCATCTGTAATTATGCCAGTATGTTTCCCTAAATGAAGACTCTTTCTGAAAGTATTATCATAGCACTACAATTATTCATAAATCAATTTAAAATCTTTAATATCATAAAATAGTGTTCAAATTCCCAGTTATTGTTTTTAAGTTAGTATCCTTTCTTGGAAGCCAAATAAAATCCACAAATTGTAATCAGTAGGATATGTGTTTAAGTCTTTACATATATGTTTACCCTCAGTTCCTTCCTTCCTTCCTTCCTTCCTCTCTCTCTCTTGCTCCAGCTCTCTCTTGGTCTCTTGCTGTCATTTTTTTTTTTTTAATCATTCATTTGTTGAAGAAACTGAGCTGTTTGTTCTGTAGCATTCCTGCAGTCTAAATTGAATACCTGGGTGTACTTTCATAAATTCTCTTGTCCTCCATATTTCCTTTTTGGTGGTAGAATCTAGAGCAGTGCTGTAATAAAAAGAAAATACAAGGCACATATGTAATTTAAATTTTACTAGTAGCCACACTGCAAACTAAAAAAGTATAATCACACAATAATATAAATATGACCTATTCAATACATAACTAGTTAATGCTACACAGTAAAGGAAATATAATTCTACCAGTTTTAAAGCTGTGTTTAATAGAAAAATATTGTGCATGTCTTCAGTTTTTAAGTTTACATTCACATGAATTATAAATTAAATATAATTAAAATCCAGTTCCTCAGTCCTACTAGCTACATTCTAAGTGTTCAACAGCCATATATGTCTAGTGGCCCCTATTTTGGACCTGGCAGATACAGAGACTGATGAGATTCACGTCTGATATCTTGGCAAGACTACCTCAGAATTGGTGTGTGCTCTCTGATCAGGAGGCACATCAAGTCCTGTGTGTTTCTTCAAATAATATTAGCAGCTCTTGGAGTTCAAGGCCTAGATCCATTAACTGATTATGTGGAGCAAACGGGTGATGTTCCTGGGCTTCCCTGGTGGCGCAGTGGTTGAGAGTCTGCCTGCCGATGCAGGGGATACGGGTTCGTGCCCCGGTCTGGGAAGATCCCACATGCCGCGGAGCGGCTGGGCCCGTGAACCATGGCTGTTGAGCCTGCACGTCCGGAGCCTGTGCTCCGCAATGGGAGAGGCCACAACAGTGAGAGGCCCGCGTACCGCAAAAAAAAAAAAAAAAAAAAAGGGTGATGTTCCATCATCATGTATTACTTAACTGAAACACTTGTATAAAAAGAAACTTCCCCTAAATACTGTTTAGTTATTTAGTGGTACCCTCTGTAAAGAAAACTGCAGCTTAATGAGCAATTCCCCAAGCATCCTCTGTGGTCACCAGTTAGTTTATTTCTTTTTTTTTTCTCCTGTGCTAATATGAATTCAAAGTTTCAAACACATTGAAGTATTTCAATTCATGGCAATATAGTCTTTACTGACACTCCAATTATCCTCTTTCAGTAGTGAAAGTGACTTTAAGCTGGCTCCTTCATCCTTTTGATAAGATCCTAATAGTCTTTGAGACCTTTCCTGATATCAGTATGACAAGGTGCTTCTGTCTCACCTTGAATATTTTCTGCCCGAGTTGGACTCAGTCATTTCTCTAAGAATCTCTGGTTTCTTTTTGTGCAAAACATTATTCTCAAGTCAAATTGTGTAACCTAAAGATACTCATTGGAATTGGTTTATTTCTAGGTCTTTCCAGTGGACAGAGCTAGGAAATACTCATATTTGTATGTATTCATGTATTCACTTATATCCACATTCACAATTCAAATTCAGAACTACAGGCTTTTTATTGAACGTCTATCGTACATCTGCATCTCTTTTCTCTAATACCAGTATTTTTGTTTTTAAGGACACTGGGACTAATAGAAATACGATATTTCATACAGTCTCCTTTGCTTTTTCCTACATTACATGGACAAAAGAATAAAGAAATACTAACAATGCCAATAACAACACAATTGAAGAAAGCAGTTTTTAAATTCTGTCCCTGTCCTGGGGTACATATAAATTATTGTGTTTTATAGCCTCTTGGGAGAGTTCTTATCCATATGCTTGTTTCACAAAAGGCATACACAGGTTCCTTTGTTACATTGTGCTTTCAATGTCTAGAGGCGACATTTTAAAAATTAATTTAATTTTATAATGATAAAAAAATGAATGTGGTTTCCAACTCAAATCAAACCAAACAAGGCATATTCACTATAGTCTAGCCTGGACTTAAGATCTGCACGTGTCTCAAAGACCTGGGTGGATGTGGGTCAGGGATCCCTGGTCTCCTCAGACGCCGGAATCCTTGGCCTTCCTCCTCCTTCAGGCTGAGCTTGGGACGAAAGGACGAGGTTTCCTGGAGTCAAGGTTCAAATCTTAGCCTAACAGCGGCTTTCCGTGTCCAATGGAGACTTAGAAGCGAGAAATTCTGAATAAAATGGGAGTAAACTGGGATAGGATCCATTAATATTCGGAATAATAGGGCACCCGAATACAATACAGTACTTCCCATCCAGGTCTGGAACCCTCGACCCGAAAGCTAAGACGCTGTCACCCTGGCTGCTCAGCGACGTCACAGCCCCGCACCGCGACCCTTTACTCACAGGGACCAGCGCGCAGTTACAAGACGTGCGGTGCGAAGCCCCCTCGCGAGGCAGGACTCAGTGGGCGCAGCCTCTGCCTTTTGCCCCCGAGACCCAGGGTGACCCGACGAGGGGGTGCCACCGGCTCGGTCACTGCGCCCCTGGACGGCGGGGCCGGGGCCTCCGATGGCCAGCGACGGGCAGAGTCGCCAGGGTGCAGCGGGGACGCCGCGGGCTCGTCCCCCCACCTGCCCGCCATGGCGTCCCGCGCGCCGCGTGGAGCGCGCCGCGTGGAGCTCCTCTTCAGGAGGAGGCGGCAGAGCGCGGGGGACGCGGCTGCAAGTCGTGGGCGGCGGCAGGAGGGTCGCGGGTCCGGGGAGCCTCCTTCTCGTGACCCAGACGGTCGGGTCCGAGAGCAGGACTGAGGAGGACACGGGGACGGGAAAGCGCGTCCACGCCGCGCGCCTCTGAGGCGCGAGTTCGCTTTCGGAAGGAGACCGAGTAAAAGACGGCTGGGCGCTGCCTAAAGAGAAAGGTCCCACCGAGATTTGAACTCGGATCGCTGGATTCAGAGTCCAGAGTGCTCACCATTACACCATGGAACCCGCTGCCAGGCATCCTGCTGCTCCCGCCACTGAACCTGGCTGCGCACAGCCCCGAGAGCCCAGGAGCTGCCTCCCGCCGGGCGCTCTCGTCACTCCGCCCCGAGCCCGCTTCCTCCGCGACGCCAGGAGGCGCCTGACTCGCCTGCCCTCGGCCGTCTCTTCAGGTTAGTTTGTCGTGGAATGAGATGAACTCCATTCGGGGTGAGCTACAGGGAAGGGCTTTTAGGGCTCCCCCAAATCCACCTGCTCTGCCGGCATTTCTAGAGTTTTCTGCCCTCAGGTAAAATTCCCGCGAGGAAAAAAAAAAAAGGTTCCTTTCCTCTTCTTTCCAAGTGTCCTATTCCCGCTGCCCTGGGAGCTCTGAAGACCCTCAGAACAGCCCCTGGGACTTCGTGGGATGTCCCCTCCCTGGGACCCCAGGTCCAAGGGTAGAGTCGCTGGGTGCTGGGGGCTTTGCCGGGGGATCCGGCCGCACACGTCGCACTGCAAGCGCCCAGGGCGGCTCATGGCCTGCCCGGTTATGTGACACAAGGTCCTCTGCTGAAGGCGCGGTGAGGCCAAACAAAAGGAAATGCTGGAGGAAGGTATATTGCAGGGCCACGCACGGAGAAAGGGGACTCCTGCTCAAAAGACAAACTCCCTGATAGGTTGTGAGGCAGGAGATAGATGGGCTCCAGGCTACACGTTTAAAAGTGCCCTCTTGTTCACACTTCCTGGGGTGAGAAGAAGATGGGCTCCAGGCCCGACATTCATCACCAGTCCCCTGTTTACATTTACTGAAGCAAGAGACAAACGGGCTCCAGGACTACATATTTATGACCTGACTCCTGTCTATATTTCGAGATCTGTACCTGAATATAAAAGCCAGCAACAGGGCTTCCCTGGTGGCGCAGTGGTTGAGAGTCCTGCCGATGCAGGGGACGCGGGTTCGTGCCCCGGTCCGGGAAGATCCCACATGCCGCGGAGCGGCTGGGCCCGTGAGCCATGGCCGCTGAGCCTGCGCGTCCGGAGCCTGTGCTCCGCAACGGGAGAGGCCACAACAGTGAGAGGCCCGCGTACCACACACAAAAAAAAACAAAACAAAAAATCCCAGCAACAGAAATAGGGTAAATAACCAGACACTGGATATTTTTATGGCAGGGACAGAGTGGGACTAAACCCTGTTAGAAGATCAAGTGGTCATCCATTTCCCATCCTTGGGGCAAGGGAAACATTGCACCTTGGGGGGTCAAAAAGGAGGGGGCACCACCCCATAATATGTGATGCTAAAGCCATGTAATGCTAAGGCCTCTGGGCTGTAATCCATCTTGGAAAAAAAGTTGCTCACGTGTGTTGGGGAGCGTCCTAGGGCAGGTCAGGTGTGGAAAAAGAAACCAGATAATTGGCCAAAGGTAAACAAAGACCTGGAAGAACTGCAGTATATAAATGACTTAACGGCCTCTTTACTGCGCTCCTCCTCATTAGGGAGGACGCCCACACCCTTCCTCTCTGGGTGGGCATCTCTGCCTTGCTTATATCTTCACTAAACAGTTTCTCTGTGTGCTCTCCCACTTCTTGTTGTGCTATGTCTCTAATAATAAACTTTGTACCTGTTTCTACAGTTTTACCTCCATGAGAAATTCATTTTTCACTGGGGGCAAGAGCCAGGGGGCGTGGTGGCTAAGATTCCTAGTTTTCATCCAGGCTACCCAGGTGCAATTCCTGGGCAGGGAATTAAGATCTTGCTTCACGCCCCCCACTCACTGCTGCCTCTCAGAGATCAGTTTCAGGGAAGAGTTTTTATAGGCAAAATTTGGGGTGCGGGGGTGGCTGCAGAGTGTGTGACATTCCTCTGACTGGTTGGTGGTGAGGTGACAGGGTGGTGTTCTAGGAATCTCAATCAGCCTCTGGTTCCAACCAATCTGGGGTCCAGGTTCTGGCACCCACTGTGAATTTACCATCCTCCCGACCCAGGTGGGTCCCTAGTTCCTGTAGAAGACCTCAAGAGACCTGTATCAGATAGTTATATATATTCCTTGAGGAGGAAACTGCACCCTGCCCCGTGGCTGCATTATTGTTTCTTGACAGCCTTTCCTTTGTTTCTGCATTTCCTCAGTCCTCTCATTAGTAACTATTTGAATCTGCCCTTGGGAACTCCGTGAGGAGGCTGAAACCTTTTTCCTACAAACAAGAAATGGGGGACATGGAAAGGCTTTTGTACATGGGAGAGACCCACAGGGTCCTGCTCAATTTCAGTGCCCCGTTTTCTTTGATACTTCTCAGTCTTGAGAGGAACAAAGGTGTCAGACAAGAAAAGGAATAATATTTTTGATAGGTTAAAAATAAACTCCCCAGAGGAACTTGTTAAGGGGATGTGGTTTCAAGGTGTGGTCAGGTGTAATCCTATTATAGGATTTGGGCTTTAGTTGGGTGATTTGTGGGAAGATGGGAGGAAGCAGGGTTTGCTCCATATTGAATACTGTTAGCATGGGCAATTCTATGATTGGAATAAGAAAGTAACAGTCATTTCCTTATGAAAAGAGGAAGATGTTTAAAATTTTGTAGGTTGCACAGTGACCTTGTTTTTCTCTGTGACTGGACAAAATTCTGAGGTAGCCTGTCTGAAGTTGATATTCTGTATCTGACATTGTTTATTTCCAACATGAGAACAAATCAGTCAGGCTGTGAAATCCCTATAACAGAGAACAAGAAAAGAGAGCACTCTGGTCTTTTAAGCTGTAGGTGCAAACCTGACTGGGTATCAGAGTGACTTTAACAAAGTTTCTGGAATTTTCTGTAGCTCAATTTCTCACTTAAAAATGGGACAAATAGGAGTTCTTCCTACGTGGGTTGTCCTAGGTTTTAAATGAGAAGTGCAGGTAAAGCATTAAGCCCGGTGCCTAGCACATAGTAAATACTCAATACATGTTAGCTTTTATCAGTCCATCACTCTCAGCATTTTTATCATCTGCCTTATTCTTTTAAATAACTGCAGACCCTTTCAGGGTATGAATGGATTATTATAAATAAATGTTCTCCAGTTGATGGACATGAAATTGACTCCAGTGTTTATTTATACACATAATACTGCAGGGGACATCTACGTGTCTATATCTAATCCAGTAATATCTTGGTATACTCCGGGGATTGGTTCCAGGACCCCTGTTCATACTGCAGATGCTCAAGTTCGTTATATAAAGTGGTGTAGTGTTTGCATGTAACCTATGCACATCTTCCTGTATACTTTAAATCATCTCTAAATTACTTAAGTTAAACACCTAATACTATGTAAATTCTAGGCAAATGTAACAGGGAAGAGCCAATTTTGACTCCATGTTGGATCTGTTTCTTTGACTTTAGCCTTTGCTTTTCGTTGCTTTTGTTATTATAATCATACATAATGGCCCGACTCAGGGAACTCTACCCAGCTGTGAATGGATGCAAGAAAGAAGAAATTAACACATCCCCTCTCTGAGGCTGGCCATTCCAGATGTTTTGCAAGACTGATGGTCTTTTTACTTCCTCACAGCTTCTCCCTCTCTGATTCTATAAAAGAAATGGGCATCCAGACCCCGATAAGATAGTTATTTTGAGACACTAGTCTGCCATTTTCTCATTCGGCGGGCTTTCCAAATAAAGTCATATTCCTTGCCTCAACACCTTGTCTCTGATTTATTGGCCTGTCATGAGGCAAGCAGAGCGAGCTTGGACTTGGTAAAGCAAATATGCCCAACAAATGTAAGTTTTGCTTTTGGAACTTTCTGGAAAATTTTTTCTGAATATTTTAATACATGGTTTTTGAATTTTTGGATGACCAACCCATGGATACTGAGGGCCAACTATTTTCCATCACTGCTTGTGTATTTCTCTAATAGCTATTCCTGTAAAGGCAATTGCTCAGTTTAGAAATATACTTGTACATACATATCTAATTTTGCTAATGCCTTCCCTATTTCCTTGAAAAGATGCTTTACCAATTCATATTTCCAATCATTTATGAGAATACTCTTTTTCTTCATACTCTTGCCACACGGAATAGCTTCTGTACCTACCATTTATTTATTGCGGTACGCGGGCCTCTCACTGCTGTGGCCTCTGCCGCTGCGGACCACAGGCTCCAGACGCGCAGACCTAGCGGTCATGGCCCACGGGCCCAGCCGCTCCGCGGCACGCGGTATCCTCCCGGACCGGGGCACGAACCCGCGCCCCCTGCATCAGCAGGCAGACTCCCAACCACTGCGCCACCAGGGAAGCCCCCTACCATTTATTTTTGCCAACAATCAACCCCTTATTGAGAGATTTCAAGTGAGTTCACACTCATTGACTTAAGTGACATCCTGGAAAAGCTTAAATCCTATGATTTTTCTCTGTTCTATTTTACGACTACTCTATTTTCTCAGATAATCTGAGCCAAGTGCAGTGTAAATATATCACTGTTGCTTGGTGGCTGCTGTTGCCTGCTGGGTTTGATACTGAGTAGGGCCCTGTGGGGCTCCTGGGCACAAAGCCTTTCTGTGTCCCCCATTTCTTTGATTACAGGAAATAGCCTTCATTCAGGCTCCATGACCTTCCAACGGGCAGATTCAAGCAGTTGCTAATTAGGGAAGGGAGGGTATGTGAGACCAGGGAGAAACAGTCAAGAGAAACAATAGTGAAGCCTTGGGGCAAGGTCCTGGTTTTCCATCCAACAGATACACACAAAGATATAATTGAGCTGTTTTGCAGATACTTGAAACCCCCTCCACCTGGAAGAAGTTAAGGATTAACGATGGTATGCTGCCCACAAGCACACAGACCCCACACCTGTTGGAACCTGAAGGTTGATGATGCTGACTCCTACTTATCTCACCACCAACCCATCAGAAGAATGTCCCCAAGCTGATCACGCCCTCTTTGAACAATTACTATAAAACTTCTCACCATCCTCTCCGGAGGTGGGGTTGGGGTGGGTGGGACACAGTTTTTGAGGCGCTAGCCTGCTGTGTTCCCTCTGCCTGGCAAAGAAATAAAGCTACTGTTTCTCTTTCCTCTGAAATTCTCTCTCCATATTTCTATTCAGCACCGGGGTACAGAAGCCGAGATTTCACACATTCTCCTTGGAAGGAAGTCACTCTATGCAGCCTACACTTGAGGAATGGAGAGTTATGCTCCACCTCCTGAAGGGCAGAGTATTTATGTAAGTTGTTTGAAATTCTTCTGTATGGGAGTTTTCTCTATTCTACCCCTCTTATTATTCTGTCACTTATTTATATCAGTATGGACTCATGGGTATTTTTTATACTTTATATTATAGTCCAATACTAGGTTATTTATATTGTTGTTCAAATTGTTCCAGCTTTGGCCTTTGTAACCACTTTCAGTTGGTTCCTGTGTCCCTGTGACATACCCTCATCAGCTTGCTTTTTGAGCACTTCCTTACTTTCTGGCACTACAAGAAAGCATTTTTTTTTCTTCTATAATATAATTGGGAAAATGATATAACCTCTCAATATAATTACAGAAGCAAGATGTTGTAAATTGATGAATATTAATACACATTCATCCGTAACTAGGGCTTTGTATCTTGAGTTGTTTAGAGTTCACTTTCCTATTCACATCCTACTATTACCTTGGTTTAGAATTTAACCAATGATTTTTTTTTTGGTAACCTTTCATATTATAAGTAAAATGAGAGCATCAGTGAACTTAGAATTACATGCCTTTTATTTAAAGAGGAAACTGGGGTACTTATTAGTGATAACTAGGAATTATATTATCAAAAGACTGTTAATTCAAAAAACTTCCATGCTGAAAGAGGCAAATTTATATGTTAAAAGAAGGAAATGAAAAAGAAGCAGCTTTCAATTTACTTTTGAACCAGAATAGTCTGCAGATTAAAAGATACTAGGTCCATTTTAATAGAGGATAAATCCCCAGTATCACAAGGATTATGGAAGAAAAAAGACCTTCTAATACTCAAAAAGCATTTCCACAGGTGTAATTAGGCAAAATAGCAGGGAATTGTACAAATAGTTATATGATTAAGAGGAAGTTGTCATTCTCACATTTCTGGTTCTCGTGTTTATTGTACCTTGGGAAAGATAAAAATTTCTAATGTTGTTCTTTCAGATGTTCAAATTTATTCTTTGGTTAAGCAATAGGCAGCAATCCCAAATGTATTACACCGTAGCTTACTTATGAACACACTTGGCCGGTATATCCAGTAGCTTTCTTCATGAAATTCAGTGTGCCCAACAACTAACACTTAGTTTACTTCTTGGAAAGACAAGAACAGAGCAAAAGTTCCATGAGTGAGAAAACAGAATCAACAGCAGCACTTGGACGTCAACTGGAGTCCCTGGTTTTCATTTTATTTGCTTTGTTTTTCATAACTACAATGTCTGACATAAGAAGAACTGTTAGTAAGCAGAATACCCCCTGTATTTGGTTATCATCAATCCTAATTTATTACGTAACTGACATCTTCGAATTAGTCTCCCTGAATGTTATGTGGTTCACTGTCCAAATACCTGAAGCAGGGAAGAGGGAAACCCTGGCCTATTAAGAATTCAGTCAATCAATCAATGCTTTCTGAGTATCTGCTTTTGGCTCAATATTGGGCTAGGAGCTGCAGAAAATACAGAAGAAAGACACTGTCTCTATCCTTAAGGGCCTTATAATCCACTGGACTAGATAAGATAGATGCATATGAAACAGAGAAAAATGTAAGAGTTTTGGTAAATCATGTGGTTTTGACTGCTAAATAAAAATGTAGAAGAGGGTAGTTAAAATAGAGCTATGATAAGTCCTTGAAGGATGTAGAAGAAATAGATAAGCTGAGAACAAAGAGGAAAGGATTACAAGTCAATATATATAATGTAGATTACATATTGTAGAAGTTTGGCAGTGAAAGGAAGGAGGAAGATAGGAGAGCACCTAGAAAGGGTATCAGGGTTAAATAAAAAATGTTTCTCCTCCTTGCAGAAGGGAGAGTTATGCTGGTATAATCAATTGAAGAAAACCACATCTTTGGGCATGGGATGATTGTGCCTCTGACTTTTCCACAAAAATTTAGGAACTTCGTCAATATCAACATTGTTCAATAAAGATCACCAAGTGAATAAGCACAAGTTCTGAAATTCAGATTGCTAAATGTGTCCACCCAAGCACTAAAATACTGGCTGATGGTACCACCTTCCCAGATCCTATAGATTACTCATACCAAGAGCCACTGTGACCTGAGTATGCTGTCACATGACAGCCAGCAAAGTGGCCTCTGCAGATTTGTAAATCTACCTACTGATTTGTAATTTAACCATCTCTACCTCTCATTAATTCATCACTGCCTTTCCTTTCTCTGGCAGCTCTAATAGCCCTTCAAGTAATCCTTGCCAAAATAATATGCCTGGTTTTCTCTCCATGTGCTCTTTCCTACTTGACTTTTCTTTTAGGCCCTAAACATAGAATTTTCTTAAGCTTTTCTCTCCTTTCCCATCCATATTCAAACCACTTGGTGGTATTTCTCTATTCTACTGTCACAAACTATTATTTCCTTTTCCTTCAACATATACTCTAAATCCTTAAACAGACATGAGGACAATAAATACAGTACAACATTGCTCTTATTAAGAAAGAAGTGGGAAAAAATAACCACCTATCTTCCTAGGAGAATTCTTACCTTTTGGCCATATCCTCTCGAACCTTAGCTATTTCTTTTATCATTTCATTTTGTGAGGGCAATGTCTTTATCCCTAAAGAGAAAAATCAAAATTTTAAGTGTAAAATTAAAATTACCTCAGTATGAACACTAACCCTATTAACAATTACCATGCTATGGAAAATTCAAAGGAATACAGGCTAGTTGTCTGTACCAAGGAGGTTACACCTTCGCTTGATCACCTTACCCTACCACCACCAGAATATAATCATATTAACCTCAGTAGTTTACTCTTTTCTACTTTGTCTTTGGAAGATATTTCTCCGAATCTGCTTTCCAACCAATACCTGCCTCCTTCCTAACATAGTCTTTCAATTGGGAAATGAAATCTGGCCATGAGGAAATGATAAATGGCCTTAAAAGTATATGGAAAATGAGGTACAAAGTAAAAGGGCGGGAGGAATATGGGAAACACACCTGTACTTGTACTCTTATTAACAAAGAGGCTTTATACCACAGGGAGAAGGAAGTAAAAGTAAACTCTCAGTCCTGTTGTATGCCTACAGTTCCATGGAAGATAAGCCTTACCTTCTAAATTTTTTAATTTACTGAGAGTGAGGGGTAAGGTCAAGGGCAACTCATAATACCCAATCTTAACAGATAAATTTAAGCACCAATGAACAGTTCCAGTAGGAGGAATTTAACACCAAGGACATGGCTAGACAAAGGTAGAGTAGTATTTAAGTTGACATAGACAACTCTCAATTTAAATGATAAGCTTTATGCCCGGATTTACAGGCACTATGCCATGTAGAAAACTTTAGCCACACCCAACTCTAAAGTGTTACTCCACAAAATTCTGGAACGTGTAATTTTAGAATGGGAATATATCTTACCTAATACAATCCTCTCTACAAGTACTCTCAAGTGGTTATCTCATTCCTCCTTAAATATCTCTGGTGATGGGGATCTCATCACCTGAGGAGATGATTTAATTGTTTGGCTGCTCTACTTGCTGGAACATTATTCTTTTCATTGACCCCAGAACCTGGCTCCATGCAACTGGCACCAGTGGACTTAGCTCTGCCTTCTGGGGCCAAGGAGTCTAGTATTAACAAATGACAGCGTTTGAACCATTTGAGAACAACTGTCATATTAAGTCTTCTCATTATTAGCCTTAAAGCCTTAATAGTACTAGTCCCCCATATAACAGGTTTCACATTCTCTGCCACGTGGTTACACTTCTCTGGGCACACTCTAGTAACTATCCTGGTGTGTCCCTCTTAAAACATGAGACTCAGAAATTCAACACTCAAGAAATAGCCTTCTGTGCTTTGCCATGTGTTCTTTTCATTTTAGCCTTGGGAATTACTATGTATGTTCATAAGTCAATGAGAAATCACTGAAATGCTTCATTCGAGGTTAATCACAGGTCTTAAGAGGCTCATGAAACGCATTTTGAGAGTTGATTTGCAAATTATTTCTCATAGTACAACCATAACTTTTACTTCTCTTAACTAAAAACATTATGGAGGAAGAGGTCCATTTCCTGCCTTGAGAGGCAGCCAATTCATCAAAAGAACCCCAACCAAACAAACAAAAAATCACTATAAATTAGATAGGTAGATAGATAGGAATGTATAAAAATGTGTACGTTATCCAATGGTGCAATTCTTTATTAATTCATTGGTACTGTTTGTTGAACTGTTTCCTCGTTCAGAGAACATGTCTTTTTTTTTTTTTAGAAGATACTTTCATTTATTTATTTTTAATAGATCTTTATTGGAGTATAATTGCTTCACAATACTGTGTTAGTTTCTGTTGTACACAAAAGTGAATCAGCCATATGCATAAGTATGTCCCCATATCCCCTCCGTCTTGAGCCTCCCTCCCATCCTCCCTATCCCATCCCTCTAGGTGGTCACAAAGCACGGAGCTGGTCTCCCTGTGCTATGCTGCTGCTTCCCACTAGCTATCTGTTTTACATTCGGTAGTGTATATATGTCAATGTTACTCTCACTTCGCCCCAGCTTCCCCCTCCCACCTGGTGTACTCAAGTCCATTCTCTATGTCTACATCTTTATTCCTGCCCTGAAACTAGGAGTATCCTCCTTCCTATCTTGCTCCTTCTCTTTTTTTTTTTTTTTTTGCGGTACGGGGAGCTCTCACTGCTGTGGCCTCTCCTGTTGCGGAGCACAGGCTTCGGACGCAGGCTCTGCGGCCCTGGCTGACGGGCCCAGCCACTCCGCGGCATGTGGGATCTTCCTGGACCGGGGCACGAACCCGCGTCCCCTGCATCGGCAGGCGGACTCTCAACCACTGCGCCACCAGGGAAGCCCAGCTCCTTCTCTTATATTACCAGTTTAAATCAATGGCCATAGCACCTGAGCAGATTCTTTTCTCGCTTTCATCTCCAACCTACATTCCATCCAAATCCTTTCAAATTCACCAGTGAAATTTCATTCAAATTTGTCTCCCCATATTCATTTACCTTAGTTTAAAGCCCTCATCATGTCTTACTTGGACTTTTATCACAGGCTCGAAACTGACCTATTTCCCATTTCACTCCCCTGTAACACATCTTCTGAATTACAGATCTGATTTGACTCCCCCTCTCCCACTTGAAAACCTTCAAATGTTCTCTATTGCCTACACTGAATGTAAACTTCTTGCATGGCACCTAAGGATTTTTCTTGGCTTTGCCTCTATAGATATCTCCAGCTTCATTTTCTTTAATTCCTGTAATACTTTGTTTTCCAGAATTCTGAACTCCTTGTAGTTTTTAGGACTTGGTTTATTCAGTCATTTTTCTCTAACTTTGCATAAATATCACAAATTCTTCTCTTCTCTGTTATGGTCAAAATGTCCTTGTCCTTTTAGTAAACTCTAACTTTCCTTTACAGTGTATTTGCACTTGTAGGGAGAATTGGGTACTTATTCTTTCCTGCTCCCATAGCCAGCTCCTCTACATTGTTATTGGACCCTTGTTTAGGATATAGTAAATACCTGCTGGATGAATGAACACATTAAATGTCTGTTTACTTGTCTGTCTTCCTTGCTTGACTCTGAGTTCCATAAAGATAGGAATTTTCTATTTGGTCATATTTGCATCTCCAGCACTTAGCAGAGGGTCTGGCATATACTAAGGTCAGTAAATGTTAACTGAAGAATGTTGTTGAAGAACAGTGTGGAACTGAAGTTCAGAGATTTCCTAAGGGTTGCAAGACAAGGTTCAAATGGAGTGAGCCTGAATTATAACTCTGTGGAACTAAGTCTTTCAGTCGGCTCTCAGGCCTAAGACAGATTTTATTTATGTAATCCTGACTAGTCTCTGCACGTTTAATGTAAAGATAATGTTACAAGAGAAGGAGGTGTGGCTGCCTTTCTGCTCTTTCAGTCCAGTCCAGCCTTTACCATGACTGGAAATTGAGAAGGTAGTCTATAAGATGAGATCCTCAGATAAGAACTTTCTACTGTAGAGTTTAGAAAACCTTCAAAACTAAACTTGTAGTCACTGAATAGAGATGTATTAGCTACCTCCCATGTGCTAGGCACTGGTCTAGTCTTGGAAGACAAAGGCAAATAAACATGATTCTTTTATTTAAAGAGCTTTCAATATACTACAAAGAGAGGGAGGAAATAAACAGGCTTTTTCCACACAAATAATGAGTAAAGAGAAGGCATACCAGGCAGAGAGAACAACAGAAGCAAAGGCACAGGGTATAAGAGTACCTGCTGTGTTTGCTGCATAGTGGGTAAGTCATTCAGTGCATCTAGAAGATTGTAGGATGGATGGTAAAGACCTGCAAAAGATGGGCCTGAGAAAGCAGCCTGTATCCAATTTGTGGAGGAACTTGAATGCCATGCTATGACATAATGATTCCTTGTGATCCAGAGAAATGGTATCATTTCATACGGTTTGCAAGGTTTGAAAGGGAAGAAAGTTACTAAATGAAAGTGGAACACTTGCAAGGGCTCTTGAGAGGGCTACAAATGCGACAAAAGAAAACTAGATTTCTGTCAAGGCAAGCAAGTGGGTTCAGTGTTCTATAAAAGGGTGGAATATTTTCTTGACAAGAGAATAGTAATTCTAGAGAACACAGGAAGAAGGGAAATGGGGCTTGGTAGGGAAAGGACAGGCCAGGGAAGAGGACAGGCTGAGTTGGGCAGGTGTAAAAGAATGGGAGAAACTAGCTGATTCTAAGTAAGGTCTTAAAATTGGCACAGTGAAGGTAGAATTCAGAGATGAGAAAGGCAAGGATTTGGTAGGCAGTCAGTAGGGCTATGGGTAGAACAAAAAACTCAGGGTTCCTATTGGAAGTTTGATAAAGTTATAGGGATTCTCTGATGATTCCTTCCTTCCAAGTGTTAGAAGAAAGCTGGAGGAATTAGCAATAAGCTTTGCTAGCAGAGGAAACTGGGGTTTTTGTGTATTTCCCCTAAGATTCCCTAATCCTGTGGCCATGATGCAGAATCTTCCAAATACTCATTTTTTCTTAATCCTCTCAATGGTTCATTTGGTCCTGGAAAAGAGTCTCAGTTGTTCTAAGTGTACTAAGATGCTGTGGCCTATTTTAATGCAACTTTTTCCTCTTATTTAATTGACCCAATTAAAAGATCCAATTTATATGACTGGAATTAAGCCAACTTAATGGTTTACTTGCATTGGATTGCTGGTCCAGTGCTCAAGGAGTACATGATCTACTGGATAGAATTAAAAGGAATTAAGAAATGAAAGAATTTTGAGGAAATTTGGTAAAGTTTTTTACCTATCAGCTCTAACACCATTGCTTATTTTTTCTCTGCTACCATGAGGATCTTTACTAGGGAAGAAGATGCTGTAATTTCAACAAGCACTTTGAATGGTTTTAATTAAACATTAGTAATGGTAGCAAATTTTATTATAACAATCATAGAATCAAAGAACTTCTTTATTAGAAGGGACCTTAAAAGTCATCTGATTTCTCCCTATTCTGAGGCTTGAATCTACTTCCTATTGGCCTGGCAAAAGTTTATTTTTAATGTTAAGCTGATATTGTACAAACCCTCAAAGTTTCACTCCTTGTTTCTAGTTCAACCCTTTGAAGAGACACTAAGGAAATAAAACCTTCTGCTTTGGGGCATCTCTTCAGATACCTGAAGGGAACTTCCCTATCTTCCCTAAATCTTATCCTCTCCAGCCACGCCTCTCCAGCTCCTTTAGTTGTACTTCAAATGGCACATTTTCAAATCCCTTTACCATTCTTGTCTCTGTCCTTTTAATGTACGCCAGTTTCACTTTTAAAATATCTTTGGGTGTGGTCTGACCAGTTCAAGGAAGAACAGTTGTAAATTCCAGGACATTATGTTTTTTTAATAATGCCAGATATAGTTAAGTATTTTGGAAGCTACATCATTCTTTTGATTCATATTGAGCCTACTATCTCAAGCCCCAAAATTTTTTCTCACATTCTCCTAACCAAAACTTTCTGAAAGAGGGAATATAAAGAGAGGAAAGTGAGAATTCAAATGGCTGAATTTTCTACATTCTGGACTAGTCTTTAACCAGGTCTTAATTTTTGGCTTAAATCAAATCACAGCACTTCTATATTTGACTTTCTCTAACTATAATGAAAGAAGATTAAATTCTTTTGCTTCACAAATATATATTAGTTGTCTCAAAACTAGATGCGTGGATTTTAAACTGGAGTGCACATTGGAATCACCTGGGGAACATTTTCTCAAGTGTGGGGCTCTTATGTCTGCCCCACCCAAGACTTATTAAATAAACAGCATAAGTCAAAGCACACCCATTTTGGGAAAACATCCTAGTAGATTCTGCTGTATGTCCGTGGTTATAAATTACTACTTTATATTCCCTCAAAAATTAATTTTTGAGCACTAATTTTGTGCCAGGCACTGTTACAATTATACATGCTGTCTCAGCTATTTATAAGCAAGAACATAAACATAATTAAACAAACCACTAAGAAATTAGGTAGTCATCTTGCATGGTCACTTACCTTTAAATACTTGAGTGACCAGTGTCCGTGGAGCTCTGAAATGGGCATAACGGCACCCAAGGGCTGGATCAAGCCTATGATTGCAAGAGTTGGCTTTTCAGGTTAGGAGGGAAGACCTTTTTATACAGGGATATCTTGTTTTTGACTACTTTGACAGAATCTTCAGGAAAAGGAAAGGCAGGACTTCCCTGGTGGCGCAGCAGTTGAGAATCGGCCTGCCAGTGCAGGGGACACGGGTTCAATCCCTGGTCTGGGAAGATCCCACATGCCACAGAGACACTAACCCCGTGTACCGCACCTACTGAGCCTGCGCTCTAGAGCCCAAGAGCCACAGGTACTGAAACCCTCGCACCTAGAGCCCATGCTCCACAGCAAGAGGAGCCACCGCAATGAGAAGCCCGCGTACAGCTACAAAGAGTAGCCCCCACTCGTCGCAACTAGAGAAGGCCCTTGCGCAGCAACAGAAACCCAATGCAGCCAAAACAAAAAACAAACAAAGGGAAAGGCAAAGCTATAGCCTGTAGCAAAGATAACAGCAGCGATGTCATCCTCCCTGAAGCCATCCTCAATTATGCCCACTGTCTCTGTGAATTCCTTCACATTTGTTTTCACCTTCACCAAGCCAGAAATTATACAGTTTGGCAGATCATTTATGGTTGGTCGCTGACTCAGAGCTCTGTGAAAGATGATAAAGAAGGAAAAACGAGAGAGATCATGAGAGAGAGATCATTGCCATGTAAGTAAAATTCTACTTTGATTGAGGTGGTTAATCAATATGCTAATAGTCTCCCTTTATTCATGAAATTTGGGAAAGGTCTAATGTATACCAGCTTGATAAAGGTAAGGATCTCAGAGTAAAAGTTTGACCCTGGATGGCATTGAAAGAGAAGCTGTTGGAGAAGTGAGGGAAGGATTGTTTTATTTGAAGAGTACATGCATGGTTTCTCAAGGCCTAATAAAGCTCTCAGTGATATGATAAGTCCACAGTCTAGTAGCTTCTACCCATATATCAAGAAATCTGCAGAACTGGACTATCAGCATTCTGTTGAGTCTTTTTTCCTCTTCAAAGGCCCAAGAGCCAGGCTTGGACCATCATTTTCCAAAAGGTATAATAAATTGCATGTGTATAGTGACTTACAGTTATAAATTGACTTTACGTACATAAACGTATTTGAGTCTCACGCAAACCCAACGAAGGAAACAGGACAATTGTCATTATCCAGGTTTTATAGATGAGGAAACTGAGGCCTGAAGAAGTTAAGTGGCTTGCCCAAGGTCACACAGCCTAGGATTTTAGGATTTATTTCAAAATGTTTTTTTATTAACTCTCTTGAGCTCCTCTGGGCATGGTAAGTAGTATTTCCTACAAATAGCATAGGATAAGGTGAAGAATCTTGGACCTTTCTAAAAGCAGTGTGAATCCTTGGATCCTGTGTTAACAGCTCTGAGAATCCTCAGCCCATCATGGTCAGACAGAGCTGGCCTCTTCTTAGGAACAAGATATGTTTAAACAGTATTACTGGTTTGCTGTATTATTCCATATAACCTCAATATATTTTGTGATCACCAAAGTTATGGATGCTACAGTTTGCATAATTGGGTGAAATAGATGCCTGAAAGCTTGTTGGCAGACACAGTCTCAAAATATCACCCCACTGATTAATTTCAAAGGAAAATATATCTTTACAGTAAAGAAACCTAGTAGATACCACCTAATCCAGTGATCGAATTTTACATCATTAATACGCAATGAGCTGCTATCATACAGCTCCTGATGTGATCCACCAAGAAGGCACAACATAACATATGAGTATTCACACCAAGACTGTTTAACCTAAATATAATAGAGGAAGAACAGCTGTGAAAGTCCAAATTTAGAGACTTTTGCAAAATAAATGGCTTCAATTCTCAAATAAACGAAAATCCATGTCAAAAAAATAGAGAATTATTTCATATTGAGAGATTAAAGAGGTATGACAACTAAATGCAATGGTGTAATGCCTGACAGAATCCTGGATTTAAAACTTAAAAAGCCACAGGGAATTCCGTGGCAGTTCAGTGGTTAGGACTCCACACTTTAAGCCACACGGCATGGCCAAAAATAAAGAAAAGCTACAAATATTATTGAAACAATTTGGGAAATTTGAATATGCGGTATATTAGATAATGGTATTTTTATCAATGTTAAATTTACTAAGTGTGATAATTATATTATGTTTATGTAAAGAATGCCCTTTTTCTTAGGCAATATATGCTAAAGAATGTAGGGTAAAGTGTCTTATTGGCTGCAACTTACTCTCGACTGGTTCAGAAAACAAAATGTATGAATACATGTATATATATATATGGATGCTATATATATATGGATCTGTCTATCTCCAGAGAGAGGGAGAGAGAGAAAGCAAATATAGTAAACTGTGAATAATAGGTGAATCTAAGTGAAGGGTATATGGGTGCTTATTGCACTCACTATTTTATAGGAAGTAAATCTAAACATTGGACATCCCCGGTGGTGCAGGGACACGGGCATGTGGGTTCAAGCCTGGGAAGATCCCACATGCCGCAGAGCAACAAAGCCCGTGTGCCACAGCTACTGAGCCTGCACTCTGGAGCCCTCCAGCCACAACTACTGAGCCCATGTGCTGCAACTACCAAAGCCTGCGCGCCTACACCTGTGCTCCGCAACAAGAAGCCACTGCAATGAGAAGCCCGCGCACCGAAATGAAAAGTAGCCCCCGCTCGCCGCAGCTAGAGAAAGCTCATGCGCAGCAACGAAGACCCAACACAGCCAAAAATAAATACATAATTTAATAAGAATAAAATAAAATAAAAGTTGAAAGAGAAAACAGCATTTAAAATCAACCTCTGGAAATGCTATCACAGTCTACCTTGTAGGCTCTGTGAAGACTCCTATCCTTGAAACGCTCATAGGACTCCATGCATTTCTTTATCATATTCTATTCTCTGTCTTCTTTTTTTTAAATTTTCTTTTAATTTTCTTTATTATTTTTTCTGTGGTACGCGGGCCTCTCACTGTTTTGGCCTCTCCCGTTGCGGTGCACAGGCTCCGGACGTGCAGGCCCAGTGGCCATGGCTCACAGGCCTAGCCCCTCCGCGGCATGTGGGATCTTCCCAGACCGGGACACGAACCCGTCTCCCCTGCATCGGCAGGCCTACTCGCAACCACTGCGCCACCAGGGAAGCCCTGTCTGTCTTCTTGTTAAGAGTATTAAAGTAAATATCCATTTCTCCAGTCTGTCATTTATTACTTGTGTGATCTTGGGCAAATTAGGTTCTCTAAGTGTCAATTTTTATATTTGCAAAATGGAGATCAAAATAGTACCAACCTATAGGGCTGCTGTGAGGATTAAATGAGATAATGCGCGTAACTCATTTAGCACTGTGCTTGTCTTATATTAAGTCCTCAAAAAGGTAGGGTGTTATTATTACTATTAGTATTACTATTAGGTCTTTAGTCTCAGTATTCTCATGCCAGTATAATGCTTGGCTCATGACAGATGCTCAGTTGTTTGTTGGATGAATGAATGAACCATTTTGTTGTTGCTATTGGGCATCATGTAAAAGGAGCTGGTACCTCAGGGAACGATAAAATGGTTAATGCCAAGGAGAATTATAGCCTGAAAATTATAGACCAGTAGATCTTGGACTTCTGTGGGGGAAAGGTAGAAATCTAATCTCAGATTCTGTGGACATGCTTAATGTAAACATAGAGGTAACCGTACTATTAGCCTATGTGAACAGTCCTTATTCTTTGCCTTGGCTGTTACTGCCCACCTCCCAGCCTGGGAACATACCTGTGTTTAGGCTTCAGGCCAAACAGTTCATGATCAAACCTTTGGTTCATCTTTTTTTCCAAAAATATATTTGCTAATGATTGACCACAAATCTTAAAATATTTAAATCGAGAAGTCAACAACACATCAAAAGGATATCCATAGTCTCTGACACGATTGAAGATCCAAGCCCCTCTTCTGGTGCTGAGGAAAACCTGAGGCATGGGGAAAGAATGTTTGTTTTTGCCATTCTCTGACTCATTTCTCTGAAGGAATGGGAACCCAGTTTCTTCAAGATGAAGTTCAGACTCATTAGTCTGGCTTTTTATTCCCTGGTAATATATATATTTTAAAATTTCCTGCCATTTTCTTCTCAAACACTAAGCTTACAATTAAATTGGTGTAGTCACTGACCAAGACTATGTCTTGCTCTGAACTACCAGTGCATTTCTGTTTAATGTCATTATGCCTCCCTGAAAAGCTTAATTCTCCAAAGCCTATTAATTTTTCAGATCCAGATCAAGTCTCCCTCCTCCATGAAGATACCACTGACTGTTCTGGCTGATAATTTTCTCTCCATCTTCTGAACTTCTCTAGCACTTGTCACCTGTCCAACTCATTTAAAATCATGGAACAGTAAAGCTGAAAGCAACTGGACATCATTAATCCAAAACCTTCAGTCTTTATTTTGCCTTTGACATTGTTTACATTATTACAAAAAACTTACTTATATTGACATGTAACATTATATATTCTTATTTTTTATCTTTCCAAATGTGTTTTCTCCAAGGTGGGAGGTAGAGCATATACATCCTTTAGTCACCAACCTATCATCAGCATCACTTCCTTTTATTGAGAATTGTAACCTGTAAATCGCTGTACTAGGTCCTTTATCTATATTTTTATTTAATCAATACAACAACCTCTTGAGGTAGGTATTGTTATGTCCTTTATATGGGTGAGGAGAATGGAGAGGATGAATAACTTGCCTGAGGTCATATAGCACTAAGTGGTAGAGCTGAATTTCCTACCTAGGTCTGACTGACTCCAAAGCCTGTGCTTAAGTAATGTTTCATCGATTATTTAAGGGAAAAACTGAAGATTGCAAATAGCACAAAGGGAGCTGGTCCGTCTTTCTGTTATCTGCTGGCTAAAGTCCACATTCAGAGCTGATAAAAAGTTTGGTATTCAACTACCTGGCAAAAGCATCACTTTATATTATAAAACTCTCTGGAGATAGTTTCCCGGGTTGTAAGCTATATAAGTACATTGTTTTATGGTGTTTTGTCTTAACACTTCGTGTTAAAATGTGACCTGTCTATAGAGGGCTAATCATGTACTTCATACATATATTCTCACCGATGGTGACCTTAAACTCTACCATAATTAAGCACTTTTACGTGTCACCGTTGAAAGAGCCTGCGTGGTCTTAGGAATCAGTGGCTTTTTGTGCACTCTATATAACTTTTAACATATAAGTTATGAGTAATGTAAATGCTCAGAGCTTTAATTAAAAAGTTCTCTGTGTATAAAATAGTGACAAAAATACATACGTCACAAAGCTTTTTCAGACACAGCTACCTTACCTACACCCGCTCCTGCTGCCTTGTTCTTTGGCAATTTACAATTCCTCAGTGCTTGTAAGGCCCAGCTCCTCTACAGCTGACCATTTAACAAGCCAATGGTATTAAAGAAAGCTCATGCCTTCGGCCCCCACCACATACCTGGTACATTCTTTTATCGTAGCACCCATACTCTTTATTGTTTATATACCTATTTCCTAATAAATGCTTGTTGAATTAATTTGTGGAGTAATATATGAAATCAGTTTTGTGGTGACCAATGGGGATAGACTGAGAGGAAGTGTTACTGAATGGAGTTTGTGGGTAAAGTTCATTTAACAAAGTTGTGGCATTAAACTTCTATTTTTAAAAATAATTTAAAAACAATTTGTGGAGAAGCACAGCTTAAAGTTACTGAAGAACAACCAGGCATTTATGTATTGCCAATAAAGTTGTGATTCAATAAATATATGAATAACAAAATATATCAATAATGTCTTTTTTTTTAATAATGTCTTTTTCTAGGAATTTATAATGAAAATACTTCCTTCCCAGTTCAAAATCTATCATACAAAAAATAATACAAACCAAAAAACGCAAGGATATAGAAACTGCTTTAGAGTGAATGTTATTCTGTGTTACCTCATTGTATGCAAAGGCTGGAGAGAGCTGCTTGTATGTGCTACAATGTGGTGGTTGCTTTTCATACTGATATCCATGTTGTCTTTTTTTTTTTTTTTTTGGGATTAAAGACCTGATGAGAGTTCACTTTAATGCAATTGACTAGGAAATTTGATTGTTTCAGTCACATAACATTTTAAGATAATAACTGGAATTATGACTAATTACATTATAACAAGACATATCATGGACGCCAAAGACATTGAAAAATTTCTAGGAACTTCATACAATTTTGGAAACATATTAATAACATATATCCATAAAAATATAAACTAAAGAAGATTAAACATTGCTTCTTTTTTTCTCAAGAAACTGTAAATAAAATTTAATAGGGTATCATGTAGCCAGAAGGAGGCAGTGCCCCATTTAGAGGAGTGATTGTTATGTCAAAGTGATCTCCTACAGGGAACTCATTAGACTGCAGGGTTACAGAATCATCAGTCTTCTTTCTCCTAGACATGGTACTGCCAGTCTTCTTATTTGATAGCTGAATGTTTTAAGTGCCATAAAAGAATCACAGGATTTATCTATGTACCCTTTCTAGCTCCTGGGTAGATTTCTTTTACTAAACTAGTCAGTTTGTTCAAGGTTGCATTCAACCAAGTGTACCACTGTAGCTCACTGGATTGTACATTTCTGCAGGAGGACGTGTCCATTCCGTGATGGGAGACATTGCTGGTGGTGAAGACACACAGCAGCAGCAGGTACGTCTTCTCCTTTTTCTTTTTTTAAATAGATCTTTATTGGAGTATAATTGCTTCACAATACCGTGTTAGTTTCTGTTGCACACCAAAGTGAATCAGCCATATGCATACGGATGTCCCCATATCTCCTCCCTCTTGAGTCTCCCTCCCATCCTCCCTATCCCACCCCTCTAGGTGGTCACAAAGCACTGAGCTGATCTCCCTGTGCTATGCTGCTGCTTCCCACTAGCTAACTATTTTACATTCAGTAGTGTATATATGTTGATGCTACTCTCACTTCGCCCCAGCTTCCCCCTCTTACCCTGTGTCATCAACATCCTCTATGTCTACATCTTTATTCCTGCCCTGCAACTAGGTTCATTAGTACCATTTTTTTTTTTTTTTAGATTCCATATATATGCATTAGCATATGGTATTTGTTTTTCTCTTTCTGACTTACTTCACTCTGTATGACAGACCCTAGGTCCATCCACCTCACTACAAATGACTCAATTTCATTTCTCTTTATGGTGAGTAATATTCCATTGTATATATGTGCCACATCTTCTTTATCCATTCATCTGTCGATAGACACCTAGGTTGCTTCCATGTCCTGGCTATTGTAAATAGTGCTGCAATGAACATTGTGGTACATGACTCTTTTTGAACTATGGTTTTCTCACAGTATATGCCCTGTAGTGGGATTGTTGTCTTTAGGAGGATTAGATTGCTTCTTTTTTCCATTTGGGGAGTAAAGAAGACAATTCCCCCACCATCCTAGGAGTGAAAAGCTTTCAATGACTGAGTACACTTTCCTTCAGATAAGAGCATTATCACTTCTACTGGCCAACAGGTGATCCACACTCTGAATGCTGCATTCTAACAAGCTCTCCCAGCAATCACCTGGTCTTCTTAAAAGCCAGAGGCAGACTCTGAAGAGACAGCTGAGTGAGATTATGAGCACAGTTTGTGGTCATGACCAAATTCCTTAGTGTGAGGCCAAGTGAATAATGGGAATCTAACTTGTAACCTTGGCTCCATCACATCATCAGTCAAAATGTTGCCAACTGAGGCAGTGAAACCAAGCCCTGCATTTGCCATTGGCACTGATGGGCTGTGTGCAGGTATCCATACACTCTGCTGCGTCCACCTGCAGCTTCCTTGGTGAAGCAAAGTAAATAATTCACTAATTAAAACCTGTTTGGCTGTGTGGCCAATTTCCACAGCCAGATCGCTTCCAGAATTCCCAATGCCAATTATAATGACTCTCTTTCTGGTGAAACTCTCTGGATTATTATAATCTTGACTATGAAAGTATTGTACTTTGAACTTCTCAATTCCTGCAAGAGAAGGGAAAATAATTACTGGGTGATGGTTTATCTGATATCATTTGTTAAATCATTCATTTTTTTTGCAGTGTGTAGAGTTTATGCATATATTCTCTGTATGTTCTCCTTTTACTCAGGTGCACTGTTGCCTTTCTGAATATTTTTGCCTGTTTTCTTTTCCCATCACCTCAGAGTGGAACCTTGTGATTTCCTTTTCATAAGTAGTCTGCTGAACTAAGGATCTGTTAGCATTTTAGACCCGTGGGCTCACAAATCCAAACTGCTTCAGAAAACCTCCATTCTCTTTTGCCTTTTCATCCTCTATTTTTTTAAATTGAAGTGTAGTTGACTTATAATATTATAGCAGTTTCAGATGTACAGCATAGGAACTTGATATTTTTGTAGATTATGCAACATACAAAGTTATTACAATGTTACAGTCTTTTGACTATATTCCTTGTGCTGTATATTACAACCATGTGACTGATTTATTTTATAACTGGTAGTTTGTATCTCTTAATCCCCTTCACCTATTTTGCCCATCCCCCACCCCCTTTTCATCTTCTCTAAATACCTACTTCCATTCCAATGAGAGTATATATGTTTTTACATACTCTAGAGTATGCATAGAGTAGTTTTTTCCCCTCAAAATGAAAATCCAGGCCAAAGACTGTAATTAAACTCTTTCTTTAAGCTTTCTTTATTTTCTTCCTTAGAAACTCGATATTTCTGTTTGTTACTTCAATTGCTAAAAAAGCCTTCATTCAACCTAATGCAGATCAACTCTTATTATCCCTAGGAAAACTAAAATCATTGTGAAACTAAATATAGAGCCTTCTAATTTTCCTCTAGTCCCCCAAATTACTGTTATCTCTACCTCCTAAATAGCATTAATACAAGTTACCCCAACATCTTTCAGGAGAATATGCAGAATTAGGATAAGCCTTATTTCATCCCAAGGTAGGAATCACTCAGACAACAATCCTCCCATTCTTTAGGGATCAGGTCACAGGCATAGTCCAAGTGTCTTCCTTCCTTGTAGGCTACTTACTAGGAAAGCTTTCCAAGGGTAAGTGAGCATTGGTGTGATGGCCAATGCAAACCATAACTCCATCGAAGACATTCACCTCCTTTTTCCCTTCAGATACCGTGACCACCTCCCATTGGCCTGAAGTGGAGAAATCAGGCTGCTTCTTCACACTGCACACAGTGGTCTAAAAAGAAAAGGGGTAGCCACAGGGCACTATAACCACAGCCTATATAGTGGACATCTTCCCTGACAGGACTGTCCTTGCAGAGGGTAAACAAACGGCTGATACCACATAACAGGCTCATGCAGGGGTATTTGATTTTCATACTCCACAAATCAGAACTTTTTTGTTTGGGGCTGTGGTCAGAGTGAGAAAACTTCCATGAGGCAAGCTAAATAAAACAGAGTTGGCAGACTAATGTTGCACTCTCCTCTGCTTCTAGAGAAGTGCAAATTACTAGTTCTCGTGGACCATACCCTAGGGCAATGTGATACTTGAATAAAGTTTGGGCTTCTCTTGTGCTTCTGAGACACTCCATGCACTAAATGCCTATTCCTCCCCATACCCCCAGACATCCTGAGACCCTCTGATGCCTTCTTACCGCAAGTCCTGTTCTCACTGTCTGGCCTTAAACTTGTGACTGAGCTAGAGGCCTCCCTTTCCTAATAGAGTAGAAAAACATCTCAGTGACTCATATTTTATGTAAATGAACCTCTCTGACTCCCATAAATGCCCATTTTACAAGTAACTATAAAGAAAGAAGGTGTGAGATGGGATAGTCAGTGGCACAATTTTTAGCTTTAAAAAATAGTAATAAATATGGGTTACTCTACCCAGCTTAAGGAAACATAAAGAATGTGTTCTATGTGCTTCTGGGTTTATGACCCTAATGTCTTGGTTGACTAATAGAGATACCCCCTTGTATACCCGAGCCATCCTATACTATTTATTGTTCTTCTCTATCACGTTCTTACTTTTACACAGGCTGGTGCTTCTGCCTGGATCATCCTTTTATTCTTTCTTCATTTGGAGATACTCACCCTTCAACATTTAGCTTGGTATTATCTCCTCTAAGAAAATTTCCCTGGTGCCTGATGCCTCATGCCCTGATGGGTTAAGTGTCCCTCCTCTGAGCTGCAATGAATAGATTTCAGTGGCCTTTATCACTCTGTAACTCTTTATTTTTAATAATTATGTTTACAATTAAATTTCATTTTTCTGTCTCCTTAACTAGACTGTGAAATCACTAATTTTTTGTTTTTGTGTCTTCAGTGCTTAGTATGGTAACAAACCTGTTCAATAAGCATTTAAAGAAGTGAAGAGAAGCACCACTAGGCTGTAAATGACTGACTTTGGAAGTCATCACTGGATACTGCCATTTTAATTTTGTTGTTAAAGAGAAAGAGTCATGATTTAGAAGAATGATCAGAAGGTAGAAGATTTGGGCTTTTTGCCAGCTGTCAGAGTATTGATTCTTTTATGGTCATGGTTTAGAATGATAGGAATATCACAGAAGACTTTACAGCAGGAAAGAACCCGTGAAGTGATCTAGTACAGCCATCTTGTTTTACAAATAAACTGAAGGCACATCGGCATTGAGGAACTTACTTGTCTGAAGTCACAAGTTGATTAGTGGTAGAGCAAAGACTAGAACTCAAGTTTTTGTTTCCCAATTCAGTGTTCCTCCCTCTACACCAGCATTAACTTATTTATTCCCTCATAACTTTTCAATACCTACTTCACTGGGTTGTTGTGATCACATAAATAATGCACTGGAAAGTACTTCAGAAAGTATAAAAGGGCTAAGCAGCAAGTTGTGGAAACAGAAGGTTTTAAAGTTCCCATACCTGTCAGTTCCCCTCATTGTTTTATTGTAATCAAATGATATAGAATGAAGGCAATGAAATGAAGGTGGCTTCCTGGATCTGCAGTCAAAATACATAGAAGAGGGACCTTTCCATGAATATTTTGAGGCACAGGGAAGACACAGAGTGGAGTTTGGATAGGATAGATACATGAGCATATCAAACCAATCTAAGCACTGGTAAATAAGACCAGTTATTCATTTACTTGACAAACAACTCAGAACACAGAGATACCCATGAAATTCCCTACCTTAAATCGAATGTACTTTAGAAGGTCAAATTCTTTGGCATACATCCTGAAATACTCCAGGACCTGGGAGTTGTGCATGAAGTTAGGATAGTGATCTGGGATGGGATAGTCACTGAAGCACATCATCTCCTTAGAAGTGTTGATGATCACTGACTTGTAAATAGTGGCCCTTTCTACTTCAGGTTCTTCCTGCAGTAAATAAAAAGCATTCATGGCAACTTGAGAATTAAGGTCATGGTTTATAAACAGCCAACAAACATTTGAAAAAGTTTTCTGAAAGAAATGCCAATTAAAAAAAAGTCCCCTCCCCACAACCCTTCACATCTCCCAGTATTTGTGCCCTTGTGCAGTCTCTTCCCCTTGAATCTAAGTTGTCCTCATGGCTTGCTTTTGACCAACAGCATGCAGTTGGAATGATACTGAATGGCTTCCAAGACTAAGTGATAGGTAGTCTTGCAGCTTCTGTCTGGGTCTCTTAGAAAGCTTGCTCTGGTGGAAGTCATCAGCCACGTAAGAAGTCCAGCTACTCTGAGATCATCATCCTGTGAGGAAGCCTGAGCTAGCCACATGCAAAGCATGTTTGGGATAGAGAGATGTGCAGCCAGCCCCCAGAAGGTCTAGTTATCCCAGCTGACGTTCTAAATATGTGAGCAGAGGGGTCATGGCACACGTCCAGTCCCAGCTGTCACCTGATTGCCATGACATAAGACTCCAAGTGAGACTGCCCATCTGAGTAATAGTCTTTTAAATAGTATATATATTTCAAAGCCTTGGGAAGTTTCAAGGGTTTCATACACTTGCCACATTGTTCTCCAGGAAACACTGTACTAACTTACATTCTGTCCACTATGTGTTCTCATTTTACCTTGTTTTTACTAATTTAAAAGACAATTACTCAGTGTTAGCAAAAATGAGGTGAAATGAGATCTTAGTACAATGTTTTCTGGACAGCAATGTGGCAAGAATATGAAACCCTTGCAACCTAGCCTTTTAAAGAAAGATTCAGCATTGTAGACAAAGATTTACGTTAAAGGATGTTAATGATAGCATTATTTATAACATAAAAAAGAAATAAGTTAAATGCCTGCAATATTGTGATTTATAGGAAATATATATTTGGTCATCCAGATGGTCAAAATATATTTCTCATATATATTTGGTCTTTCTCCACAGTTCCTGGCTCAGAGCTCCCAGTACTCTCCTAATTTCCTAACTGTTGAGAGTGATAAAAAGTGCCCTTTGTTATGTT
Source organism: Pseudorca crassidens (assembly GCF_039906515.1). Lineage (NCBI taxonomy): Eukaryota > Metazoa > Chordata > Mammalia > Artiodactyla > Delphinidae > Pseudorca > Pseudorca crassidens. The sequence continues at coordinate 105,983,326 of NC_090297.1, read as the reverse complement.
AATATGCTGACTTTTAGAAAGCAAATAAGGATGGGGGCTGGTTACCAATGGAGCAAACCCTGTAATTAGAGGGTTGTAACTTTCAGTTACCTATCCCCTGACCTCTGGGGAGGCAACAGGGGCTGGAAGTTGAATCAATAGCAGTGCCCAGTGATTTAATCAATCATTCATGCATATTTCATAAAAATTCATGCCTATTTCAAAAAAAAGTCTCCATAAAAATCCAAAAGTGTGGGGTTCAGTGAACTCCCGGGATGGTGAACTGAAGAGGTTAGGGGAGAGCGGTGTGCCTGAGAGGGCATGGAAGCTCAGTGTGCTTTCCCCTGTGCATCTCTTCCATTTGGTTGTTCCTGAGTTATATTCTTTTATAACAAACCAGTAATCTAGTGAGTAAATGGGTTTCCTGTGTTCTGTGAGCTGCTTTAGCACATTAATCAAACCCAGGGAAGGGGTTGTGGGAATTTCTGATTTATAGTCAGTTGGTTAGAAGCATAGGTAACAACCTGGCCTTGAGAATGGCATCTGAAGTCCAAATCCAAGGAGAGGGTCGTTGGAACCTCCAATCTGTAGGTGGTTGTTCAGAAGCCCAGGTAATAACCAGGGCTTATGACTGGTGTCTGAAGTGGGTTCGAGGGGGCAGTCCTGTAGGACTGAGCCCTCAATTTGTGGAATCTGATGTTATATCTGGGTAGGTAAGCATCAGAACTGAGTTGAATTCTTGAACATCCTGCTAGTGTTTGAGAATTGTTTGCTGGTATCTGCGCACCACCCCCTGCCCACGCACATACACACACATTGGCATTGGTCTCAGAACCATTTAATGCCCAACAAAATACACTGTAATTTGAGAACCACTGCTCCAGATCCTTGTTACCTAAAGTATGATCTGTGGACTAGCTGTAGGGACATCACTTGGGAGACTGGTAGAAATGCAGAATCTCAGGCCCCATCCCAGACCTACTGCATCAGAATCTGCCTTTTAGCAAAATCCTCAAGTGATTCAGATGCATCTGAAAGCTGAGAAGCATTGCTCTAGCTGATATTAAACCCCAGTTCACTGTTCTTTCCCCATCAAGGTTATCTTCTTTGCTTCCTCAAAAACTTCTACTAACTACCTCATGGGGGTGTTGTAGTGATCACATAAAATAGCGCCATAGCTACCCAGATTGTTATGTTAGCCTCTCACTGAGATATCATAAACAATGACTTTTCAACTATATTAGAAGTTTTAAAAATTGTTTTGATTATGGAAAATTACCTTAACCAACTTGGACCCCCTCTTCTCTTTTTATTCCAGAAAAAGATATATAGATGTTACTGAACATTAAATGGCCACAAAGGAGAGTGTTCATTGGTTTTGCCCACATTATAGATGATTTTCCTTCCATTTATAGAGAAGAAATTTTCAGTTTCAGAATGCTGAATAGATCATTCCCATTTCTCTGCCCCATACTTCAAGATCTCATTCCCTTTGGCTGCTAATGATGTTTTCACAAGTCTTTTCTAATCTACCTATCTATTTCAACCAAAGTATTCTTTCTAGGGTATGGTTGTATCTCTGCCCTAATTAAAATTTTGGATGCTCCCCCATTTTCTCTAGTTTATATTTTTCAGCTTAGGATTCAAAGACCTCCTTAATGTCTTAGAGTCTATTCTTTATCTCCCCAACTAGATTGTAAGCCCCTTGACTTGTATGCATGATCTTCCCCACAGCATATAAAATTATAAATAGCCCTTAGTAGATACTTAATAGATGTATGTTGAATTATATTGAGAAAGATACATATAGAAAAAGGAAGTAAATTTCACAAAATGCATAACAAACTAACGAAATACATAAAAATTCATTTCAAAAACAGCTAAATGAGATGTTTTTATCTTATTCACAAGAATTGGTTGTACAGAAAACTGAAAAATAATATAAAAACAAATGCATAAAGATATTCATTTTGTATTATTTAAAATAGCAATGAATTAGAAACCACTTATTGTAAAATGCCCCCCCAATAGGCAAGTTATGTTATCTCAATATGATGCGGAATTTGTCTCCATGCCACTCCTTAAGTATCCTGCTAAATTCACAGCTCATCCTTTCACCCCACTACTTAATGGCTTCGACTGATTCCATTTGGAAAACCAAATTTCTTATTTTGAAATTCACCATATTTCACAATCTATCCCAATCCACCTTTGTATCTTCACTTAGTGCTCTCCTCAATTAATTTCAAGCTTCTGAGTCATTAAATTGTTGTTGAAACTTTCCAGACTCTTTCAAAACTTTAAACTTTTGTAACACTACAGTACTGCATCTTCATTTGGAAAATTCGTATCTATCATTCAAGAGTCACATCAAATTTCACTTCTTTGGTGAAATATTTCTTGTTCTCTCCACAGAGTTAAATGCCCCATTCAACCTCCAAGCTGCCAAAACTTTCTGCTCATATTGCCATCAAGGCAACTTAGAACACACAATATTCTGAATTTGTTTCTATGACTGTGAGGTACCCGAAAGTAGTAATGGGTTTTATTTTTTGTATCTCTATCATCAACATAGTACCTGATGTATAGTGAATGGTTAATAAATACTTTGAAATGAATTAATGAGTGAATTAAAGAGATTGAATTTGGAGACACTTAAAACTATGATTTTGAAATCTGTGTAGGAATGAATATTGAAAATGGCCTATGATATAAATTTAAGTGGAAAAAGTAATATTATAAAATTAAGGTCACATTCTAATCACCAAATATATAATATTATGTGTTCCTGGGGCAATTGTATACCTATGTCTACCCATGTTTATATAATTACACACTGTATAATCTCTCCCCTGTTATACGAGTATATTTTATTTATTTATTTTTAATTTTTTATTTATTTATTTATTTTTGCGGTACGCAGGCCTCTCACCGCTGTGTTCTCTCCTGTTGAGGAGCACAGGCTTCGGATGCACAGGCTCAGTGGCCGTGGCTCATGGGCCCAGCGGCTCCGCGGCATGTGGGATCTTCTTAGACCGGGGCACGAACCTGTGTCCCCTGCCTCGGCAGGCGGACTTTCAACCACTGCGCCACCAGGGAAGCCCTATTTTATTTATTTTAAATCAATAAAACTTAAAAATAGGAAAAACGAATTGATTTATTAAGGAGGTATGCTTTTTTCTTTATTTTTGTAGAAATGTTGTTTATATAACACCTTCATAATAAAAAACTTTAGCAAACTAGGAATAGAGGGAAATATCTTCAATTTGATAAAGAACATCTACAAAATACCTGCAGCTAATAGCATACTTAATAGCGAGAAAATGGACAATGTCCCCGTAACACTGAGAACAAGTTAAGGACAGCCTGTCTTACCACTTCTATTCAGCACTGTACTAGAAATCCTAACTAATGTAATAAAATAAGAAATGGAAATAAAAGTATACAGCCTAGTAAGGAATAAATAAATGATTTTTATTCACAGATGATATGACTTTCTAGGTAGAAAATCCCAAAGAACTAAAAAAAAAAAATTCCTGAAACTAATAAGCAATTATAGCAGTGTTGCAGGATACAAGGTTAATATACAAAAGTCACTTACTTTCCTATATACCAGAAATGAAAACTTGGACTTTGAAATACAGTACTATTTATAATAACACCCCCCAAATTAAGTGCTTAGGAACAATCTAACAAAATATGTATGAGACTTATATGCAGATACCATAAAACAGAGAAGAAGAAAAACAAAGATATAAATAAATGGAAAGATATGCTGTGCTCATAGATTGGAAGACTCAGGATTGTTAAGATGTTAGTTTTCCCAGCTTGATCTGTAGCTTCAACGCAATCCCAACCAACATCCCAGCTAGCTATTTTGTAGATATTGACAAACTGATTCTAAAATTTATGTGGAAAGAAAAAAGGCCTAGAATAGCCAACTTTGTCCTTAAGTGTGGACTGTGCATAGTAACTTTCTTCCAAAGAGTTATAGTATGGGCTTCCCTGATGGTGCAGTGGTTGAGAGTCCACCTGCCGATGCAGGGGACACGGGTTCGTGCCCTGGTCTGGGAGGATCCCACATGCCGCAGAGTGGCTAGGCCCATGAGCTGTGGCCGCTGAGCCTGCACGTCTGGAGCCTGTGCTCTGCAATGGCAGAGGCCCGTGTACCACAAAAAACAAAAAACAAAACAAAGAGTATAGTATGACAAGGGAGAAAAAGAGAGCAACTTTACAGTGGTAAACCTGTTTGCCAGGTCGTCAAGGTTAACATAAATCAATGTGATCAGTTTGATAGCATGTACCATTGATGTGATGTGATGAGAATAGCACTTTGCGTCTACGGTCTTCCTCCCCAAAATTCATAACCCCAGTCTAACCATGATGAAAACGTTAGAAAAATCCCAGTTGAGGGGCATTCTATAAAATACCTAACCAGTAATCCTCAAAACTGTCAATGTCATCAAAAACAAGGAAAGTCTGAGAAATTGTCACATCCAAGAGGAGCCTAAGGAGACATGACAACTACATGTAATGTGTTGTCCTGGATGGGAACACCTGGAACAGGAAAAGGCCATTAGGAAAAAACCTAAGTAAATCTGAATAAAGCATGGACTTCAATTAACAATAATATATCAATATTGGTTCATTAATTAGGACAAATGTGTCATACTAATGTAAGCTGTTAATAATATCTGGGAGATTGGTTCAAGATGGTGTAGTAGAAGGACGTGTGCTCACTCCCTCTTATGAGAGCACCGGAATCACAACTAACTGCTGAAAAATCATCGACAGGAAGACACTGGAACTCACCAAAAAAGATACCCCACATCCAAAGACAAAGGAGAAGCCACAATGAGATGGTAGGAGGGGCGCAATCACAATAAAATCAAATCCCATAACTGCTGGGTGGGTGACTCACAAACGGGAGAACACTTATATCACAGAAGTCCACCCACTGGAGTGAAGGTTCTGAGCCCCACATCAGGCTTCCCAACCTGGGGATCTGGCAACGGGAGGAGGAATTCCTAGAGAATCAAACTTTGAAGACTAGCAGGATTTGATTGCAGGACTTTGACAGGACTGGGGGAAACAGAGACTCCATTCTTGGAGGGCACATACAAAGTAGTGTGTGCAATGGGATCCAGGGGAAGAAGCAGTGACCCCGTAGGAGACTGAACCAGACCTACCTGCTAGTGTGGAGGGTCTCCTGCAGAGGCAGGGGTGGCTGTGGTTCACCGTGTGGACAAGGACACTGGCAGCAGAATTTCTGGAAGTACTCCTTGGTGTGAGCCCTCCCAGAGTCTGCCATTAGGCCCACCAAAGAGCTGGGTAGGCTCCAGTGTTGGGTCGCCACAGGCCAAACAACAAACAGGGAGGGAACACAGCCCCATCCATCAGCAGACAAGCAGATTAAAGTTGTACTGAGCTCTGCGCAACAGAGCAACACCCAGCTCTATCCACCACCAGTCCCTCCCATGAGGAAACTTGCACAAGCCTCTTAGATAGCCTCATCCACCAGAGGGCAGACAACAGAAGCAAGAAGAACTACAGTCCTGCAGCGTGTGGAACAAAAACCACATTCACAGAAAGATAGACAAGATGAAAAGGCAGAGGGCTATGTACCAGATGAAGGAACAAGATAAAACCCCAGAAAAACAATTAAATGAATTGGAGATAGGCAAACTTCCAGAAAAAGAATTGGGAATAATGATAGTGAAGATGATCCAGGACCTCGGAAAATGAATGGAGGCAAAGATGAACAAGATGCAAGAAATGTTTAACAAGCACCTAGAAGAATTAAAAAACAAACAAACAGAGATGAACAATACAATAACTGAAATGAAAAATACACTAGAAGGAATCAATACCAGAATAACTGAAGCAGAGGAACGGATAAGTGACCGGGAAGACAGAATGGTGGAATTCACTGCCATGGAACAGAATAAAAAATAAGAATGAAGAGAAATGAAGACAGCCTAAGAGACCTCTGGGAAAACATTAAACATAACAACATTCACATTATAGGGATTCCACAAGGAGAAGAGAGAGAGAAAGGACCCGAGAAAATATTTGAAGAGATTATAGTCGAAAACTTCCCTAACATGGAAAAGGAAATAGCCACCCAAGTCCAGGAAGGACAGAGAGTCCCAGGCAGGAAAAATCCAAGGAGAAACACACCAAGACACATAGTAATCAAATTGACAAAATTAAAGACAAAGAAAAATTATTGAAAGCAACAAGGGAAAAACAAATAGCATACAAGGGAACTCCCATAAGGTTAACAGCTGATTTCTTAGCAGAAACTCTACAAGCCAGAAGGGAGTGGCATGATATATTTAAAGTGATGAAAGGGAAGAACCTACAACCAAGATTACTCTACCTGGCAAGGATCACATTCAGATTCGATGGAAAATCAAAAGCTTTACAGACAAGCAAAAGTTAAGAGAATTCAGCACCACCAAACCAGCTCTACAACAAATGCTAAAGGAACTTCTCTAAGTGGGAACCACAAGACAAGAAAAGGACCTATAAAAATAAGCCCATAACAATTAAGAACATGGTAATAGGAACATATATATCGATAATTACCTTAAACATGAATGGATTAAATGCTCCATCCAAAAGACACAGGCTCACTGAATGGATACAAAAACAAGACCCATATATATGCTGCCTACAAAAGACCCACTTCTGACCTAAGGACAGATACATACGGAAAGTGAAGGGATGGAAAGAGATATCCCATGTAAATAGAAATAAAAAAAAAACTGGAGTAGCAATACTTATATCAGATAAAGTAGACTTGAAAATAAAGAATGTTACAAGAGACAAGGAAAAGCACTACAAAATGATCAAGGAATCAATCCAAGAAGAAATTATAACAATTATGTATTCACCCAAAATAGGAGCACCTCAATACATAAGGCAACTGCTAACAGTTATAAAGAGGAAATCGACAGTAACACAATAACAGTGGGGGACTTTAACACCTCACTTACACCAATGGACAGATCATCCAAACAAAATTAATGAGGAAATACAAGGTTCAAATGACACAATAGACCAGATAGATTTAATTGATATTTATAGGACATTCCATCCAAAAGCAGCAGATTGCACTTTCTTCTCGAGTGCACATGGAACATTCTCCAGGGTAGATCACATCTTGGGTCACAAATCAAGCCTCAGTAAATTTAAGAAAATTGAAATCATATAAAGCATCTTTTCTTACCACAACATTATGAGATTAGAAATCAATTACCGGGAAAAAAACGTAAAAAACACAAACACATGGATGGTAAACAAAACGTTACTAAATAACCAAGAGATCACTGAAGAAATCAAAGAGGAAATCAAAAAATACCTAGAGACAAATAACAACGAAAACACGACAATCGAAAACCTATGGGATGCAGCAAAAGCAGTTCTAAGAGGGAAGTTATAGCAATACAAGCCTACCTCAAGAAACAAGAAAAATCTCAAATACACAATCTAACCTTACACCTAAAGGAATTAGAGAAAGAAGAACAAACAAAACCCAAAGTTAGTAGAAGGAATGAAATCATAAAGATTAGAGGAGAAATAAATGAAACAGAAACAAAGAAAATACCAAAGATCAATAAAACTGAAACCTGGTTCTTTGAGAAGATAAACAAAACTGATAAACCTTTAGCCAGACTCATCAAGAAAAAAAGGGAGAGGACTCAAATCAATAAAATTAGAAAGGAAAAAATAGAAGTTACAACAGACACTTCAGAAATACAAAGCATCCTAAGAGACTACTACAGGCAACTTTGATAATAAAATGGACAACCTGGAAGAAATGGACGAATTCTTGGAAAGGTATAACCTTCCAAGACTGAACCAGGAAGAAATAGAAAATATGAACAGACCAATCACAAGTAAGGAAATTGAAACTGTGATTTAAAATCTTCCAACAAACAAAAGTACAGGACCAGACGGCTTCACAGGTGAATTCTATCAAACATTTAGAGAAGAGCTAACATCCATCCTTCTCAAACTCTTGCAAAAAATTGCAGAGGAAGGCACACTCCCAAACTCATTCTAGGAGGCCACCATCACCCTGACACCAAAACCAGACAAAGATACTACAAAAAAAGAAAATTACAAACCAATATCACTGATGAATATAGATGCAAAAATGCTCAACAAAATACTAGCAAACAGAATCCAACAACACATTAAAAGGATCATACACCATGATCAAGTGGGATTTATCCTAGGAATCCAAGGATTCTTCAACATATGCAAATCAATGTGATACACCATATTAACAATTTGAAGAATAAAAACCATATTATCATCTCAATAGATGCAGAAAAAGCTTTTGACAAAATTCAAAACACATTTATGATAAAAATTCTCCAGAAAGTGGGAATAGAGGGAACCTACTTCAAAATAATAAAGGTCATATGCAACAAACCCACAACAAACATCATTCTCAATGGTGAAAAACTGAAAGCATTTCCTCTAAAATCAGGAACAAGACAAGGATGTCCACTCTTGCCACTATTATTCAACATACTTTTGGAAGACCTAGCCATGATAATGAGATGAAAAAGAAATAAAAGGAATACAAATTGGAAAAGAAGAAGTAAAACTGTCACTGTTTGCAGATGACATGATACTATACATAGAGAATCCTAAAGATGCCACTGGAAACCTACTAGAGCTAATCAATGAATTTGGTAAAGTAGCAGGGTACAAAATTAATGCACAGAAATCTCTTGCATTCCTATACACTAATGATGAAAAATCTGAAAAAGAAATTAAGGAAACACTCCCATTTACCACTGCAACAAAAAGAATAAAATACCTAGGAATAAACCTACCTAGGGAGACAAAAGACCTGTATGCAAAAAACTATTAGACACTGATGAAAGAAATTAACAATGGTACAAACAGATGGAGAGATATACCATGTTCTTGGATTGGAAGAATCAATATTGTGAAAATGACTATACTACCCAAAGCAATCTACAAATTCAATGCAATCCCTATCAAATCACCAATGGCATTTTTTACAGAACTAGAAGAAAAAAATCTTGAACTTGTATGGAGACACAAAAGATCCCAAATAGCCAAAGCAGTCTTGAGGGAAAAAAACGGAGCTGGAGGAATCAGACTCCCTGACTCCAGACTATACCATAAAGCTACAGTAATCTAATCAATATGGAACTGGCACAAAAACAGATATATAGATCATGAAACAAGATAGAAAGCCCAGAGATAAACCCACGCACCTATGGTCAACTAATCTATGACAAAGGAGGCAAGGATATACAATGGAGAAAAGACAGTCTCTTCAATAAGCAGTGCTGAGAAAACTTGACAGCTACATGTAAAAGAATGAAATTAGAACACTCCCTAACACCATACAGAAAAATAACCTCAAAATGTACTGGAGACCTAAATGTAAGACTGGACCCTATAGAACTCTTAGAGGAAAACATAGGAAGAACACTCTTTGACATAAATCACAGCAAGGTCTTTTTTGATCCACCTCCTAGAGTAATGGAAATAAAACCAAAAATGAACAAATGGGACCTAATGAAACTTAAAAGCTTTTGCAAAGCAAAGGAAACTACAGACAAGACGAAAAGACAGCCTTCAGAATGGGAGAAAATATTTACAAACAAATTAGCAAACAAAGGATTAATCTCCAAAATATATAAACAGCTCATGCAGCTCAATATTAAAAAAACGAACCCAATCCAAAAATGGGCAGAAGACCTAAATAGACATTTCTCCAAAGAAGACATACAGATCGGCAAGAGACCCCTGAAAAGATGCTCAACCTCATGAATTATTAGAGAAATGCAAATCAAAACTACAATGAGGTATCACCTCACACCCATTAGAATGGGCATCATCAGAAAATCTACAAACAGTAAATGCTGGAGAGGGTGTGGAGAAAAGGGAACCCTCTTGCACTGCTGGTGGGAATGTAAATTGATACAGCCATTATGGAGAACAGTATGGAGGTTCCTTAAAAACTAAAAATAGAACTACCATATGACCCAGCAATCCCACTACTGGGCATATACCCAAAGAAAACCATAATTCAAAAAGACACATGTTGGGCTTCCCTGGTGGTGCAGTGGTTGAGAGTCCGCCTGCTGGTGCAGGGAACACAGGTTCGTGCCCCGGTCCAGGAAGATCCCACATGCCGTGGAGTGGCTGGGCCTGTGAGCCATGGCCAGAGCCTGCGCGTCCAGAGCCTGTGCTCCGCAATGGGAGAGGCTACAACAATGAGAGGCCTGCATACTGCAAAAAAAAAAAACACAAAAAAACCCCACATGCACCCCAATGTTTATTGCAGCACTATTTGCAATAGCCAGGTCATGGAAGCAACCTAAATGCCCACTGACAGACGAATGGATAAAAAAGATGTGGTACATATATACAGTGGAATATTAGCCATAAAAAGGAAAGAATTGGGTCATTTGTAGAGATTTGGATGGATCTAGAGACTATCATACAGAGTGAAGTAAGTCAGAAAGAGAAAAACAAATATCGTATATTAACGCCTATATGTGGAACCTAGAAAAATGGTACAGATGAACCGGTTTGCAGGGCAGAAATAGAGACACAGATGTAGAGAACAAATGTATGGACACCAAGGGGGAAAAGTGGCGTTTGGGGTGGGGTGGTGGTGGTGTGATGAACTGAGAGATTAGGTCTCACATATATACACTAATATGTATAAAATGGATAACCCATAAGAAACTGCTGTATAAAAAGTAAATAAAATAAAATTCAAAAAAAAATCTGGGCATGGGGTATATGGGAACTCTGTACTATCTTCCTAGTAATTCTGTAAATCTAACACAGTTCTAAAATTCAAATTTATTTAAACGTGTTGTGTGTACATAGCAGTTATTTTTTTTTAATTACATTAATGAGTGGTAGGGTCCTTTGAAACCAAGATGTTTGAGGGGGCAGGGGTAGACACATTCCTAACTATTAAATTTGACTTCATTCATTCAGTCAGTAGATATTTCTGAAGTCCCTCTATAATAAAAACACTATATTAATGCTAAAAATTACAAGTCTGTCCCTGTTCCAAGGGTTCAAAGTTTAATACAAGGAGTAGAACCATGGTTTCCACAGCAGGTGTGTTGGGGTCACTGAGTTACATGAATCACAGATCTTACCTCTGTGACAATAATCATATATTTGTATTCTTTTTCAAGTAACTAAGACAACAAAGTGTTGTGTGTCAACAAAAACCTTCAAGCCCTTCTAAACACCTGATTGGACCCTACGTAGGGTTCATCACTGTCAACTCACTGCTATATAAAAGAGAGTGAGGGCAGAGCAGTACTGGGTCAGTGAGTGGAAAAAGAAGATTCTGCTCCTGCACTTTAGTATTTCCTACCATCAGTAAATAATCTGCCCTCTAGAGATGTACCTTGATTGTATTTCCTGCCTAAGCACATTATTCTCATTGAGTAGGAAGTTCATATGAGAAAAGAGAGAACCAGGGACGTAGGGTAGTGTAATTGGAACTGAAGGGATTGGAGGCAATAGTAAGGGCAGAAGAAAGGAGAAAAATGACTCCCCGTCAGTGGCAGGAGTCAGAACAGTGTGGAGCTTCTGTTCCTTTGACAAACTCTCAGAATCCTGAGGGACAGAGCTGTTTTAGGACTGTTCTCAGCATTGTCTTCACACTGGACTTGCCTGGGGAACTCTAAAATACTAATGCCTGGTCCCTACTCCCAGAGACCCTGTTTTAATTGCTTCTTGTCTAATGTGTAGACAAGGATGTGTATCTGCTGGTAAGAGGTCGTGTGGTGGCCCCGGAAAGCTCAGGGCACCAGAATTTATCCCATCCACCTCAGAAGTTTTTTCTCCACACATCCTTAGCTAAACTGCAGAGTGCCTGAGGGCAGTGGCAGGAGGTTATATAACTCTGTATCTCCACACCATCTAACAAAGTCTGAGCTTCAGAAATGTTTGTTCAATGAACTGTTATCGATTTTGTTTTCAACACGCAATGTGATCCTCATTTATCTCCTGGGAAAGCTGGGGTAAAATTGTTCAATAAACTGTTATCGATTTTGTTTTAAAGATGCAATGTCATCCTCATTTATCTCCTGGGAAAGCTGGGGTAAAATTGTTCAATAAACTGTTATCGGTTTTGTTTTAAAGATGCAATGTCATCCTCATTTATCTCCTGGGAAAGCTGGGGTAAAAGCTGAAGGGCAAAGGTTTCCATGTTGGCTGCACATTAGAAATAGCTAGTGGAGAGCTTTATTGGCACCCAGGCCAATAAAACCAGAATCTGGATGGACTGATATCAGTATTTGTTAAAGTTTGTTAAATTTCCCCAGGTGATTGTTCAGTGTTGCAGCCAAAGCTGACAGCCACTGCTCTAGAGTTACCCTCTCTTAAATATTTTTGTATCCATTCAGTTGTGTTTTTGATGGTGGTGGGGAGGGTTGATATATTTAAGAATTAAAAGCACCTATTCATCTAAGGGTGTTTATTACTTAATTTTATATTTATATAAAAATGTATTAAATATTATTACTTAATTTTATATTTTATATAAAAATGTATTAAATATGCCTCATTTTACATTATATCACATATACACTTTAGAACTTTACTACATGAAAGTAAACTGAAGCCTCTAGCCACGTGGGTTTCAGTAGTTGTTGCTCTCAGGCTCTAGAGCGCAGGCTCAATAGTTGTGGCGCACGGGCTCAGGTGCTCTTGGGCATGTGGGATCTTCCCGGGATTGAACCTGTGTCCCCTGCACTGGCAGACGGATTTTTAACCACTGTACCACCAGGGAAGTCCCTCCATTCTTTTCAAAGAAATATAAAGCAACAAAGTACAAACAGCAGCAATAGCCAATGTGGAGGGGCTGTTCAGCTCCACCTCCTTTCAGCCAACACACCGCCCACTCAGCAGCCCCCATTATCTCCACAGAGGGGATAAAACGTGGGCCAAACCTGTTCTGGGCAGAAAAAATTAACCTTATGACCTCTCTGTTTTTTACCTGCAGTTGCCCGCACTCTCAGCTACTCTCAGGGGAGACCCTAGGGGCCGGAATCTCCATCACCCGCCCTTCCCATTCACTTTTAACCTCCTGATGTTGTCTTATAGTGACAAACTCCTACTGGTGAAGGGAAACTGTCACCAACAACCCCGAAGCAAGTCTTGCTCCAAAAGCTTAAGCAGAGAACATCTGTTTTTCAGGAGATCTGTCAGAACACATCCCGGCCCCTCGTCCACCTCTCCAAGCCAACCCCCAACCCCACAAATCGGATCTTTGGTTCCGTGTTACGGGAAGAAATTTACTTTAAAATACCCATGCACTGAGCTGGGCGCTGGGGTACAGTGGGGAGTGAGGGGATTAAGTTTCCTACTTAGAGGAGCTTATAGTTTAGTAGAGAAGACTGAAACACAAACATAATTTCAAAAAAATAAAAATACTGTAAAAAGTGCTTTCCTCACACAGCTACCTGTGTGATTACAAACACAAAATATCCACTTTAGAAATGTAACAAATTCTTCAAATACAAAATCATGCATGAAAGACCAATGTAATGGATATAAGATTTCACACATTGGGTCAGAATCAGGGCTCATTCAACCCAGGCATCTGTTTTGACAGGTGTAAGGGGTTCTGGGAGAGGTATGCGTTGTGGCTGACGCTATGCATCTTTGTGCCCCTTAGGTTAGGAACAGAGTAAAGGGACAAATTAGTTAATTAACTAGTTAACCCCACTAGGGGATTGTAAGTAAAGAAAAAAGTATGGGTGACCCCTGTAAGTTAATGATCATTCAAGAAAGCAGGTTTGCTTAACCACAAAACCAAGCAGGCCTGTTTAGCAACAAAATCCATGCAGCAGAAGCATAAGACAAAACATGTCCCAAGACAATAAAACAGTGGTGGTATGAGACCCACATCCTGCCCAGTGAGCTCAGTAAGTTAATGACCCCTAGGACATGCTCTCTGCACACTTAAAAAACAATAATTTATGGAAAGGTGACATTTCAAAATGAAAGACACTCATTGTACTGAGACCTGAAATAATTTTTCCATAGTGCCACGACAGTCATAGCTTGACCATATAGGGACAAGAAAACTCCCCTGCCCAGCCTGGAGGAGGAGCTGATGATGCAAGCGTGATGTCTACTAAAGAATGAGGAACAAGGTGGTCTTTTCCCCCTCCCTACTTTTCCTTTGATTATAAAACTGTAGCCTACTAAATTCTCAGGGCATGGCCCCCTCTGGCCTGCCCGCTTATAAGCTTTACAAGCATCCTATTCTAATAAATCACCTCTTATCAATCACTTTACCTCTCACTGAATTCTTTCTGCGTTGAGAGGTAAAGGACTGGAGCTCCTTGGAGCCCCCCAAAACACCACCTATCAGTTTCACTTTTACTAATGCCTGAGTCAACTTTGCTGAAGGTGATTTATTGCCAATAATGCCAGCCCTGGGTTTTTTTTTTTTAATTAATTTCTTTTTGGCTGCATTGGGTCTTTGTTGCTGTGTGAGGGCTTTCTCTAGTTGTGGTGAGCAGGGGCTACTCTTCATTGTGGTGTGGTCTTCTCATTGTGGTGGCTTCTCTTTGTGGCGGAGCATGGGCTCTAGGCACGCAAGCTTCAGTAGTTGGGGCACGTGGGCTCAGTAGTTGTGGCTCATGGGTTCTAGAGCACAGGCTCAGTAGTTGTGGTGCATGGGCTTAGTTGCTCTGCGGCATGTGGGATCCTCCTGGACCAGGGCTTGAACCCATGTCCCCTGCATTGGCAGGCAGATTCTTAACCACTGTGCCACCAGGGAAATCCCCAGCCCTGGGTTTGACTTACTGACTTCACCCCAGAAGTATCCTTCCCAGACCAATGGTTATTTCTCAAGGGTTTACCTTTTAATGGTGCAAAAGGCAGAATAGGAAGGGACACAGGAGTTCCTCTCAGCAATCCCATGAAGAAAGTACTTCTGCAAGTAAGTGAAAAGACAGGGAGGTACACCTGACAGTCTGGCTTCAGGCCTTGGCTTCAAACACTATATATACTGCTCCTTTATGAGGATATATTTACATCTTATTTATCCACAAGTCCTTTGTCCATTTCTCATCTCTCTATTGCATCCTTATCCTTTGCTTAACTCCTGCCTTTACAGTTTACACTGTAGCTGAACTGCTTTTAGCTGAGCATGGCTTTCCTTATTTCAACTACTTTAAAATATGTTTAAAAATAGATCTTTGGAGGCTTCCCTGGTGGCGCAGTTGTTGAGAGTCCGCCTGCCGATGCAGGGGACACGGGTTCGTGCCCCGGTCCGGGAAGATCCCACATGCCGCGGAGCGGCTGGGCCCGTGAGCCATGGCCGCTGAGCCTGCGTGTCTGGAGCCTGTGCTCCACAACGGGAGAGGCCACAACAGTGAGAGGCCAGCGTACCACAAAAAAAAATTTAAAAAATAAAAATAGATCTTTGGTTTTGGAAATCATTTGGCTCCATCAGTAAGACTCCTGCTCAAAATATGGTCTGAATTATATGAACACACACACACATGCACACACAGTGGGGAGTACAGGACATCAACATACCCTAATGGGAGAATAAAGGGAAAGAAGCTTAAGGATGGAGTTATATATATTTCTCAGTAATTAAAGTTTTTTTTTGATGTGGTTCTGTCTTTTTGATATGGTTCTTATAAAAATGTCATGAAGAACCTAGGGGTAAGGCAGGAATAAAGATGCAGACCTACTAGAGAACGGACTTGAGGTTATGGGGAGGGGGAAGGGTGAGCTGTGACAGGGCGAGAGAGAGTCATGGACATATACACACTAACAAACATAGTAAGGTAGATAGCTAGTGGGAAGCAGCCGCATGGCACAGGGATATTGGCTCGGTGCTTTGTGACAGCCTGGAGGGGTGGGATAGGGAGGGTGGGAGGGAGGGAGACGCAAGAGGGAAGACATATGGGAACATATGTATATGTATAACTAATTCACTTTGTTATAAAGCAGAAACTAACACATCATTGCAAAGCAATTATACTCCCAATAAATATGTTAAAAAAAATGTCATTAATCTCTCGATAGTCATCTTAAGACAAGCTAATGAAAAAGTTCCTATTTTTCTTTAAAAAAAAAAACTACTATTTACTTTTGTTCTGGATTCTCTTCTCACTTTTCTCCAGAAATCCCTTATTTAACTAGTGTCCTCACCGTCAAATACCATGAAATAGAATGTCTTTTGTCACCAAATATCTTTTCTTCTGTCTAATGCTACTTTCTCGCAGAAAGAAAAAACAGGGTTTTTTTTTTCCAGTTCCCTACACGCATCTCCCTTCAGATTTCAAAAATATTAATCTCTTGTCTTATCCCTCCCCAAGATTTATGGCAGCAGAAGGGCCACTGAATACTAAAGAACAAGAAGTTCTCATATAATCATCCTGTTTCTATTAGACCATGGTTTATTGGGTGTTGGAGAAGTTAGTGACTTCCTTTGAGTTAATGAGTTGCTGGACCACAAAAAGCCAATCTGAGTCTGAGGGAGATGATTGCAAGTCACCCAGAGATCCCAGAATCTGAGCTGGATGCAGCACCTGGATGGAATTTGGAGTTGTCTCCCTTGGGGTGGGGATGAGCATAACAGGAGAATGATGAACACAGAATTCTAGTGGCTAGAGGGGTGTCAGACAATGCTAACTCTTCATTAAAATCTGTTTTCCTCATATTACAGCATTATAGGACTGTAGCTGGCATGGGGTTGCCCAAATAGCAACAGTATTTCCCAGTTTCCCTTGCAGCTGCACGTGGCCATATGACTAAGTTCTCACTGAGTTCTGCCTAACCTATTTAAAAGGCAATGGTTTCCCCTGGACTTCTGCCCACTCTTCTTTCCTGTAGCCTAGAATAATGATAACCAGAGAGATGTTTGGGAACTATGTATTGAAGTAGGTCCACTATCAGATTGGGGCCCTAAATGACTGGATATTCTAATCTGGATCTATTAATCTTGGACTCTTACATGAGAGATAAGTAAATTGCTATTTTATTTGTGCTATTAAATTTTTAATTTTGCTGTTTAAACAACCCTAATTAATATTAGTATCAATATTCTTTGGGCCTGTAACTTTTTTTTTTTTTTTGGTGGTACGTGGGCCTCTCACTGCTGTGGCCTCTCCTGTTGCGGAGCACAGGCTTCGGACACGCAGGCTCAGCAGCCATGGCTCACGGGCCCAGCCGCTCCGCGTCATGTGGGATCTTCCCAGACTGGGGCACGAACCCGTGTCCCCTGCATCGGCAGGCGGACTCTCAACCACTGTGCCACCAGGGAAGCTCCTGGGCCCGTAACTTTTTAAAAGACTGATATCTTCATAAAAGTTTTCAGTTATAAATGTGAATTATACTATAATAGTACTTTTAAAAATAAAATTCTGAAAAGTGTTTTAATGCAACCATTTTACCTATTGGAAGTTTAACTTATAAATTAATTTGTAAATTGGATAATTTTGAATGTACTAGAGATACCTAGTTATAGGAAAACTCTTGAGTACTTTTATAAACTGAATATTAATCTGTCTCTACTGAATCAGTTTTACAATTTCAGAACAATACAAGAATTACTTTTAAAACTTAATTTTTTAAAATGTAATTTTATTTTAATGCTCTACTACTTTACGTTTTGTAATTAATTACTTTTAAACTTGGCAAAATGTTTTGTGTTGTTGTTAAATTACTTGTAAAAAGTTTTAAACATTGACTCAAATTTTCTCTAATTGCAAATTTGCAAGTGAGTATATACAGGCTCAACTTTGACTAATTTTTTCTACAAACAAAAGGCAGTCAGAGGACATGGTGCTGGGGGGAGGACCATAGGGTCCTGCTCCATTTCATTTGTGCCTCCTGTACATTCAGTGCTGCATGCCTTGCTGTTGCTCTAAGGCAGCGTCCCCAACCTTTTTGGCACCAGGGACTGGTTTCCTGGAAGACAATTTTTCCACGGACTCGGGTGGGGGTGGTTGGCAGGGAGGATGATTTCGGGATGATTTGAGAGCATTATATTTATTGTGCACTTTATTTCTATTATTATTACATTGTAATATATAATGAAATAATTATACAACTCACCATAATGCAGAATCAGTGGGAGCCCTGAGCTTGTTTTCCTGCAACTAGATGGTCCCATCTGGGGGTGATGGGAGACAGTGACACCCGAAGTGGGTTGCTTATGTCCAGTCTACTCTGTAATCTCGTTTTGGTTGCTGTCACTACAGAAAACCCTGCTTCACAAAGATAGGATGTTGGAAATGGAAGCAGGCTTTTCAGTGCTTTTGTGGCAATCTCAGGACATTCCGCCTTGACTTTAATCCAAGAACATACGGAGATTTTTCTTTTTTCGGTACGCGGGCCTCCCACTGTTGTGGCCTCTCCCGTTGCGGAGCACAGGCTCCGGACGCGCAGGCTCAGCGGTCATGGCTCACGGGCCCAGCCGCTCCGCGACATGTGGGATCTTCCCGGACCGGGGCACGAACCCGTGTCCCCTGCATTGGCAGGCGGACCCTCAACCACTGCGCCACCAGGGAAGCCCTGTCTCTAACATATTTTTAAGGCCACCGTCATTTGCAGTCTCAAGCAGTTGGTCCTCTTCTAGCACGGACAATGTTGATTCACCTGGCTTATTCACAAATGGATCGTGTCCACTCCTTCCCAGTTCAGGGGTCTTTTGTGGTTGGGAAGTAATGCTTAAACTCTTTTGAAAGCTGAGATAGGTGATCATGCACCAGCTGGGAGAAAGAAGGCTCTGGCTCAGTGTCTTTCAAAATCTCTGCTAATGTTTGAAACATGTCAAAAATCCCAATGTTCACTCGTCACCCCCGTAATTCCAGTTTGGCTTTGAATGCAGCCACTTTATCTGCCAACTTGAACATAGTTGTCATTCTCCCCTGAAGTGACAGATTGAGTTCGTTGAGCAGGTTGAATATGTCACACAAGGAAGCAAGTTTTGCAACCCATTCTGTGTCACTGAAATGTGCTGCCAGTGGTGACTGTTTTTCTAAAAGAAATCTCTGGAGCGACGCTTGTAACTCAGAAACCCTGGCCAGTGATCTACCTTTAGAAAGCCATCTCACTTCTGTGTATCAGAGGAGACGTGTGTGCTCTGCGTCCATCTCACAGAGCTGCGCCAACAGATGTGAGTTAAGGGCATGTACTTAATGTGGTTGATAATTTTAATCACATCCTGCAAAACGTTAAATTCAGACGACATTTTTCGGCTAGTCAGCATTTCTCTATGGATGACACACTGCGTAGACTCACATTCAGAAGCAACCTCTTTGACCCAAGTAGTGAAACCAGAAAGCAGTCCAGTCACGGCAGCCGCTCTGTCCATGCATATTCTGAGACAAAATGACCAATTCAGTTTTCCTGATATGTAATCATTCAAAGACTTGACTAGTTCTGTAGCTGTGGAGTTGGTTGGCAACAAAAGTGCACATAACTTATCCTCATGCCCATCCTCCTGAAAAATAAACTGCACAAAAACAAGCATTGTAATCTTGTCAACATTGGTAGACTTGTCAACCTGGATTGTGTACCATGTGACTCATTTGTCCTCTCTAAAAATTGTGCCTCAATATTCTCTGCTATTTCATCAATTCATCTAGTTATGGTGCTAGCCAAAAGAGGAACATGTGCCACCTTTCTTTTGTTTTTTTAAATCTTTATTGGAGTATAATTGCTTTACAATGGTGTGTTAGTTTCTACTTTATAACAAAGTGAATCAGTTATACATATGTTCCCATATCTCTTCCCTCTTGCGTCTCCCTCCCTCCCACCCTCCCTATCCCACCCCTCTAGGTGGTCACAAAGCACCGAGCTGATCTCCCTGTGCTATGCAGCTGCTTTCCACTAGCTATCTACCTTACGTTTGGTAGTGTATATATGTCCATGCCACTCTCACTTTGTCACAGCTCACCCTTCCCACTCCCCATATCCTCAAGTCCATTCTCTAGTAGGTCTGTGTCTTTATTCCTATCTTACCCCTATGTTCTTCATAACATTTTTTTTCTTAAATTCCATATATATGTGTTAGCATACGGTATTTGTCTTTCTCTTTCTGACTTACTTCACTCTGTATGACAGAGTCTAGGTCTATCCACCTCATTACAAATAGCTCATTTCGTTTCCTTTTATGGCTGAGTAATATTCCATTGTATATATGTGCCACATCTTCTTTATCCATTCATCTGATGATGGACACCCAGGTTGTTTCCATCTCCTGGCTATTGTAAATAGAGCTGCAATG
Source organism: Pseudorca crassidens (assembly GCF_039906515.1). NCBI lineage: Eukaryota > Metazoa > Chordata > Mammalia > Artiodactyla > Delphinidae > Pseudorca > Pseudorca crassidens. The sequence continues at coordinate 105,963,048 of NC_090297.1, read as the reverse complement.
AACATCTTGGTACATGACTCTTTTTGAATTATGGTTTTCTCAGGGTATATGCCCAGTAGTGGGATTGCTGGGTCATATGGTAGTTCTATTTGTAGTTTCTTAAGGAACATCCATACTGTTCTCCATAGTGGCTGTATCAATTCACATTCCCACCAGCAGTGCAAGAGTGTTCCCTTTTCTTCACACCCTCTCCAGCATTTATTGTTTCTAGATTTTTTGATGATGGCCATTCTGATGGGTGTGAGATGATATCTCATTGTACTTTTGATTTGCATTTCTCTAATGATTAATGATGTTGAGCTTTGTTTCATGTGTTTGTTGGCAATCTGTATATCTTCTTTGGAGAAATGTCTATTTAGGTCTTCTGCCCATTTCTGGATTGGGTTGTTAGTTTTTTTATTATTGAGCTGCATGAGCTGCTTGTAAATTTTGGAGATTAATCCTTTGTCAGTTGCTTCATTTGCAAATATTTTCTCCCATTCTGAGGGTTGCCTTTTGGTCTTGTTTATGGTTTCCTTTGCTGTGCAAAAGCTTTGAAGTTTCATTAGGTCCCATTTGTTTATTTTTGTTTTTATTTCCATTTCTCTAGGAGGTGGGTCAAAAAGGATCTTGCTGTGATTTATGTCATAGAGTGTTCTGCCTATGTTTTCCTCTAAGAGTTTGATAGGTTCTGGCCTTACATTTAGGTCTTTGATCCATTTTGAGCTTATTTCTGTGTATGGTGTTAGGGAGTGGTCTAATCTCATACTTATACATGTACCTGTCCAGTTTTCCCAGCACCACTTATTGAAGAGGCTGTCCTTTCTCCACTGTACATTCCTGCCTCCTTTATCAAAGATAAGGTGACCATATGTGCGTGGGTTTATCTCTGGGCTTTCTATCCTGTTCCATTGATCTATCTTTCTGTTTTTGTGCCAGTACCATACTGTCTTGATTACTGTAGCTTTGTAGTATAGTCTGAAGTCAGGGAGCCTGATTCCTCCAGCTCTGTTTTTCGTTCTCAAGATTGCTTTGGCTATTCGGGGTCTTTTGTGTTTCCATACAAATTGTGAAATTTTTTGTTCTAGTTCTGTGAAAAATGCCAGTAGTAGTTTGATAGGGATTGCATTGAATCTGTAGATTGCTTTGGGTAGTAGAGTCATTTTCACAATGTTGATTCTTCCAATCCAAGAACATGGTATATCTCTCCATCTATTTGTATCATCTTTAATTTCTTTCATCAGTGTCTTATAATTTTCTGCATACAGGTCTTTTGTCTCCTTAGGTAGGTTTATTCCTAGATATTTTATTCTTTTTGCTGCAATGGTAAATGGGAGTGTTTTCTTGATTTCACTTTCAGATTTTTCATCATTAGTGTATAGGAATGCAAGAGATTTCTGTGCATTAATTTTGTATCCTGCTACTTTACCAAATTCATTGATTAGCTCTAGTAGTTTTCTGGTGGCATCTTTAGGATTCTCTATGTATAGTATCATGTCATCTGCAAACAGTGACGGCTTTACTTCTTCCTTTTCGATTTGGATTCCTTTTATTTCCTTTTCTTCTTTGATTGCTGTGGCTAAAACTTCCAAAACTATGTTGAATTAAGAGTGGTGAGAATGGGCATCCTTGTCTTCTTCCTGATCTTAGCGGAAATGCTTTCAGTTTTTCACCATTGAGGATGATGTTGGCTGTGGGTTTGTCATATATGGCCTTTATTATGTTGAGGAAAGTTCTCTCTATGCCTACTTTCTGCAGGGTTTTTATCATAAATTGGTGTTGAATTTTGTCGAAAGCTTTCTCTGCAGCTATTGAGATGATCATATGGTTTTTCTCCTTCAATTTGTTAATATGGTTTATCACATTGATTTGCGTGTATTGAAGAATCCTTGCATTCCTGGAATAAACCCCACTTGATCATGGTGTATGATCCTTTTTTTTTTTTTTTTTTTTTTCCATGTTTCCAGGGCATGAACCAGACATGGGCACAAACCAAAAGCCAAGCTGGGATAAACAAGGAGTTACTTTGTCCCTGGCTGATATAAGACAGGCACCACCAACCAGGCGCCACTCTACCCAGGCCAGGGACAGGTGTATGATCCTTTTAATGTGCTGTTGGATTCTGTTTGGTAGTATTTTGTTGAGGATTTATGCATCTATGTTCATCAGTGTTATTGGCCTGTAGTTTTCTTTCTTTGTGACATCCTTGTCTGGTTTTGGTATCGAGGTGATAGTGGTCTCGTAGAATGAGTTTGGGCGTGTTCCTCCCTCTGCTATATTTTGGAAGAGTTTGAGAAGGATAGGTGTTAGCTCTTCTCTAAATATTTGATAGAATTCACCTGTGAAGCCATCTGGTCCTGGGCTTTTGTTTGTTGGAAGATTTTTAATCACAGTTTCAATTTCAGTACTTGTGATTGGTCTGTTCATATTTTCTATTTGTTCCTGATTCTGTCTTGGCAGGTTGTGCATTTCTAAAAATTTGTCCATTTCTTCCAGGTAGTCCATTTTATTGGCATAGAGTTTTTTGTAGTAATCTCTCATGATCTTTTGTATTTCTGCAGTGTCAGTTATTACTTCTTTTTCATTTCTAATTCTATGAATTTGAGTCTTCTCCCTTTTTTTCTTGATGAGTCTGGCTAATGGTTTATCAATTTTGTTTATCTTCTCAAAGAACCAGCTTTTAGTTTTATTGATCTTTGCTATCGTTTTCTTCATTTCTTTTTCATTTATTTCTGATCTGATTTTTATGATTTCTTTCTTTCTGCTAACTTTGGGGTGTTTTTGTTCTTCTTTCTCTAATTGCTTTAGGTGCAAGGTTAGGTTGTTTATTCGAGATGTTTCCTGTTTCTTAAGGTAGGATTGTATTGCTGTAAACTTCCCTCTTAGAACTGCTTTTGCTGCATCCCATAGGTTTTGGGTCGTCATGTCTCCGTTGTCAGTTTTTTCTAGGTATTATTTTATTTCCTCTTTGATTTCTTCAATGATCACTTCGTTATTAAGTAGTGTATTGTTTAGCCTCCATGTGTTTGTATTTTTTACAGATCTTTTCCTGTAATTGATATCTAGTCTCATAGCATTGTGGTCGGAAAAGATACTTGATACAATTTCAATTTTCTTAAATTTACCAAGGCTTGATTTGTGACCCAAGATATGATCTATCCTGGAGAACGTTCCATGAGCACTTGAGAAAAATGTGTATTCTGTTGTTTTTGCATGTAATGTCTTATAAATATGAATTAAGTCCATCTTGTTTAATGTATCATTTAAAGCTTGTGTTTCCTTATTTGTTTTCATTTTGGATGATCTGTCCATTGGTGAAAGTGGGGTGTTAAAGTCCCCTACTCTGAATGTGTTACTGTCGATTTCCCCTTTTATGGCTGTTAGTATTTGCCTTATGTATTGAGGTGCTCCTATGTTGGGTGCATAAATATTTACAATTGGTATATCTTCTTCATGGATCGATCCCTTGATCATTACGTAGTGTCCTTCTTTGTCTCTTGTAAGAGTCTTTATTTTAAAGTCTATTTTGTCTGATCTGAGAATTGCTACTCCAGCTTTCTTTTGGTTTCCATTTGCATGGAATATCTTTTTCCATCCCCTTACTTTCAGTCTGTGTGTGTCTCTATGTCTGAAGTGGGTCTCTTGTAGACAGCAAATATATGGGTTTTGTTTTTGTATCCATTTAGCCAATCTGTGTCTTTTGGTGGGAGCATTTAGTCCATTTACTTTTAAGGTAATTATCAATATGTATGTTCCTATTCCCATTTTCTTAATTGTTTTGGGTTCGTTATTGTAGGTCTTTTCCTTCTCTTGTATTTCTTGCCTAGAGAAGTTCATTTAGCAGGTGTTGTAGAGCTGGTTTGGTGATGCTGAACTCTCTCAGCTTTTGCTTGTCTGTAAAGGTTTTAATTTCCCCATCAAATCTGAATGAGATCCTTGCTGGGTAGAGTAATCTTGGTTGCAGGTTTTTCTCCTTCATCACTTTAAATATGTCCTGCCAGTCCCTTCTGGCTTGCAGAGTTTCTGCTGAAAGATCAGCTGTTAACCTTATGGGGATTCCCTTGTGTTTTATTTGTTGTTTTTCCCTTGCTGCTTTTAATATGTTTTCTTTGTATTTATTTTTTGACAGTTTGATTAACATGTGTCTTGGCGTATTTCTCCTTGGATTTATCCTGTATGGGACTCTCTGTGCTTCCTGGACTTGATTAACTATTTCCTTTCCTATATTAGGGAAGTTTTCAACTATAATCTCTTCAAATATTTTCTCAGTCCCTTTCTTTTTCTCTTCTTCTTCTGGAACCCCTATAATTTGAATGTTGGTGCATTCAGTGTTGTCCCAGAGGTCTCTGAGACTGTCCTCAGTTCTTTTCATTCTTTTTTCTTTATTCTGCTCTGCAATAGGTATTTCCACTATTTTATCTTCCAGGTCACTTATCCGTTCTTCTGCCTCAGTTATTCTGCTATTGATCCCATCTAGAGTATTTCTAATTTCATTTATTGTGTTGTTCATCATTGTTTGTTTCATCTTTAGTTCTTCTAGGTCCTTGTTAAATGTTTCTTGCATTTTGTCTATTCTATTTCCAAGATTTTGGATCATCTTTACTATCATTATTCTGAATTCTTTTTCAGGTAGACTGCCTATTTCCTCTTCATTTGTTAGGTCTGGTGGGTTTTTATCTTGCTCCTTCATCTGCTGTGTGTTTTTCTGTCTTCTCATTTTGCTTATCTTACTGTGCTTGGGGTCTCCTTTTTGCAGGCTGCAGGTTCATAGTTCCCATTGTTTTTCGTGTCTGTCCCCAGTGGCTAAGGTTGGTTCAGTGGGTTGTGTAGGCTTTTTGGTGGAGGGGACTAGTGCCTGTGTTCTGGTGGATGAGGCTGGATCTTGTCTTTCTGGTGGACTGGTCCAAGTCTGGTGGTGTGTTTTTGGGTGTCTGTGGACTTATTATGATTTTAGGCAGCCTGTCTGCTAATGGGTGGGGTTGTGTTCCTGTCTTGCTAGTTGTTTGGCATAGGATGTCCAGCACTGTAGCTTGCTGGTTGTTGAGTGAAGCTGGGTGCTGGTGTTGAGATGGAGATCTCTGGGAGATTTTCACCGTTTGATATTATGTGGAGCTGGGAGGTCTCTTGTGGACCAGTGTCCTGAAGTTGGCTCTCTCACCTCAGAGGCACAGCACTGACTCCTGGCTGTAGCACCAAGAGCCTTTCATCCACACAGCTCAGAATAAAAGGGAGAAAAAGGAGAAAGAAAGAATTAGTAGAAGTAGAAAGAAAGAAAGAGAGAAAGAAAGAAAGAAAGAATGAAAGAAAGGAGGGAGAGAGGGAGGGAGAGAGGGAGGGAGGGAGGGAGGAAGTAAGGAAGGAAGAAAGGAGGGAAGGAAGGAAGAAAGAAAGAAAGATAAAGTAAAATAAAATAAAGTAAGATAAAATATAATAAAGTTATTACAATAAAAAATAATTATTAAGAAAAAAAAGAAAAAAATTTAAACAGAAACAGAAACAAACAAGAAAAACGGATAGATAGAACCCTAGGGACAAATGGTGGAAGCAAAGCTATACAGACAAAACCTCACACAGAAGCATACACATACATACTCACAAAAAGAGGAAAGGGGGAAAAATCATAAATCTTGCTCTCAAAGTCCACCTCCTCAATTTGGGATGATTCGTTGTCTATTCATGTATTCCACAGATGCAGGGTACATCAAGTTGACTGTGGAGCTTTAATCCGCTGCTCCTGAGGCTGCTGGGAGAGATTTCCCTTTCTCTTCTTTGTTCTCACAGCTCCCTGGGGCTCAGCTTTGGATTTTGCCCCGCCTCTGCATGCACCAGCCTGAGGCGTGCCGTGCGTTCTTCCCAGGGAGTTGTCCCTGGATCCCTGGACCCTGGCAGTGGCGGGCTGAACAGGCTCCCTGGAAGGGGGTGTGGATAGTGGCCTGTGCATGCACACAGGCTTCTTGGTGGCGGCAGCAGCAGCCTTAGCGTCCCATGCCCGTCTCTGGGGTCCGCACTTTTAGCCGCGGCTCGCGCCCGTCTCTGGAGCTCCTTTAAGCAGCACTCTTAATCCCCTCTCCTCGCGCACGAGGAAACAAAGAGGGAAGAAAAAGTCTCTTGCCTCTTCGGCAGGTCCAGACTTTTCCCCGGACTCCCTCCCGGCTAGCTGTGGTGCACTAACCCCCTGCAGGCTGTGTTCACGCTGCCAACCTCTCCCTGTCCTCCCATCGAAGCCGGAGCCTCAGCTCCTAACCCCGCCCGCCCCGGCGGGTGAGCAGACAAGCCTCTCGGCCTGGTGAGTGCTGGTTCGCACTGATCCTCTGTGCGGGAATCTCTCCGCTTTGCCCTCCGCACCCCTGTTGCTGTGCTCTCCTCCGCGGATCCGAAGCTCCCCTCCTCTGCCACCCGCAGTCTTCGCCCTCTAAAGGGCTTCCTAGTGTGTGGAAACCGTTCCTCCTTCACAGCTCCCTCCCACTCGTGCAGGTCCCATCCCTATCCTTTTGTCTCTGTTTATTCTTTTTTCTTTTGCCCTATCCAGGTACGTGGGGACTTTCTTGCCTTTTGGGAGGTCTGAGGTCTTCTGCCAGCGTTCAGTAGGTGTTCTGTAGGAGTTGTTCCACGTGTAGACGTATTTCTGGTGTATCTGTGGGGAGGCAGGTGATCTCCGCGTCTTACTCTTCCACCATCTTCCCAGAAACCTCCCTGTGCCACCTTTTGAACTGCAGCCTATCCTAAAGGTTTACGACAAATGTCCTTAGCAGCAGGCAGGATCAACTCTTCACCAACAGTAAAGGGCTTCTTAGCTTTAGCAATGCAGTTAGCCACTAAGAACGATGCTCTTAGTGCAGACACTTTTGATGAAGTGGTGGCCTTCAATAATTGCTTCTGTTCTTCGTGTTCATGGTTTTTTTTCTTTTGAAAAACTCTAAAGGCTTGTCTTTTAATGCAGGGTGCTTGGTCTCCATGTGGTGAGGCAGTTTTGAAGGTTTCATGGTTTCGTTGGATAGCCAGTCACCACATAATTATACAAAGCGGGCTTGGAGAATGTGAATCACCTGCTGCAATGAACCTGTAAACTAAGTAGGACTCTTGGTATTTTCTTTTAAATGCAGCTTTCTTTTTGTTGGCAGTCTTAGAGTATTCTGCTGTCTCATCATTGGTCTTTCCCCCTTTCAAAGACGCTCTCCAGCAATGTTTGTTTTTTACTCATTTTGGCTAGGGTTAGCTGTGGCTTACCAAAACTGTGACTGAGACATCAAGTGCGCAGTGCAGGAAAGAGGCGCAAATGGAAGTGGTAAATAAAATAATGTGTGGGCCACATGTGGACTAAAATGTGTTGGATTCTGACTTGAAGCCTGCCACCAGATGCAGCTGTACAACTGAAGTACATCAACTCACTTGCCACTATAAAGCCTGCTTCCAGACGCAGCTTAATTGTCATTTGCCCCTCACTGATAGGGTTTTGATATGAGTGTGCAAGCAATTGATTTATTATGGTCTCTGTGCAGTCAAACCTCTCTGCTAATGATAATCTGTATTTGCAGCCGCTCCCCAGTGCTAGCATCACCACCCCAGCTCCACCTCAGATCATCAGGCAGTAGATTCTCATAAGGAGCACGCAGCCTACATCCCTCACACGTGTAGTTCACAGTAGGGTTCCCACTCCTATGAGAACCTAATGCTGCCACTGATCTGACAGGAGGCAGAGCTCAGGTGGTAATGTGAGCAATGGGGAGCAGCTGTAAATACAAATGAAGCTTCATTCGCTCACCCACTGCTCACCTCCTCCTGTGCAGCCCGGTTCCTAACAGGCCACGGAGCAGTATCGGTCCCTGGCCTGGGGGTTGGGGACCCCTGGCCTAAGGTACAAAAACAAGCAATGGAAGACCCTGCCCTTCGTGAATTTCAAAGATGATTGGAAATACAGAATATAAACCCATTAAAAAAATTTAAAGATACTTAAAAATACCATAAAAACAAGAGGAAAATCTCCAATGAAGAAACGACTGGGTTCTAAAAAGTTAATCAATTTTAACAATTTTAATCAATTGTTGAAAATCAGAATACATTTTCCCATAGAACCAATGTCATTTTTTATAGTTAAGGCACTGGAAATATTGTAAAAACCAACTGAAGCACAAAAGAAAATCAGTTAAAATTCTGGGTCAGTAGGAATGGAAGTTTTGTGGTAATGGCTCATTCACATTGAGAAGAACACCACTCATATCTGATGAGTCTCTGGGGGCTCTTGTCCTCCCATTCAGTCTTCAGGCACAGTGTCCTTGTGGCCTGCACTTCAGAGACAGTTGAGACTTGTCCTAGGGTGAGGACAGGGGAGATCATGAGAAGGAGATGATTCTAGGTATGGTTCAGAGGTAGAATGACTGTAATGATGGATGTGGAGCAGAGGTGTCATACAGAGAGTTTTCTTGTGCACATTCCCAGCCAATATCCACCTCCAGACGTAAACATTGTTTTTATTTCTATCACCATAGATTCCTTTGTTTTTGTTTTTTATTACTGAGATATAATTGACATGTAACATATTAGTTTCAGGTGTATAATGCTTGTATATATGAATACGCTGTTCATATATTGTGAGATGACCACCACAATAAATCTAGTTAACATTTGATGATTTTATTTGTTCTCAAACTTCATATAAATAGAATTATATAGTATGTACTCTCTGGGCTTGGAATCACTATACAATATAGTATTTTTAAGATTTATCCAAGGAGTTACATGATCAGTAGGCTGCTCTTTTTAATTATATGAATATATAATTTGTTTATCCATTCTCCTATTGATGAACATTTGGGTTATTTCCACTTTTTGGTGTTATGAAGAAGTTTTATTCTTGAACAAGTCTTTTTTTGGACATCTGCTCTCATTTTTCTTTTGTGCCTAAGAGTAGAATTGCTGGGTCATGGGGTAGGTATATGTTTAACTTTAGTTGAAACTGCCAGAGGTTGTGCCATTTTATAAAATCACCAGTTATATATATAAATTCCTGTAGCTCCATAGCCTCTCAACACTTGGTACTGTTAGCCATTCTTGTAGGTGTGTGGTGTTATCTCACGGTGTTTTTAACTTGAATTTCCCTGATGACTAATGATGTTGAACCTCTTTCTATTTAATTTCTTGGCCATTTGTACATCTGCTTCGCAAAGTGTTTGTGAAAATGTTTTGCCTGATTTTTAAAAGCTGAGTGGTTTTATTATTAAGTTGTAAGTGTTCTTGTACAGTCTGGTTACAAATCCTTTGCAAATATATGTATTTCAAATATTTTCTCCCAGTCTGTGACTTAACTGATCACTTTCTTAATGGTGTTTTTTGATGAGCAGAAGTTTTAAATTTGGATGAAATCTACTTTATCATGTTTTCCTTTATGGTTAATACCTTTTGCTCTTATTTAAGAAATCTTTGCCTACTCCGAGCTCATATAGTCTCCTGTGTTTCCAGCTAGAAGATTTATATTTTAGATTTCACATGTATATCTGCAATCCATTTAAAATTAATTTTTTATGAATGGTATGAGTGTAAGAGTCAAGGTTTTTTTTTTCTATTTGAATGCTGTGTTCTTCCAACACCATTTATTCTAAGACCTTTCTTTCCGCTAGAATTGCATTGGTGTCTTTTTCATTGGTCAAGTAACAATATATGTGTGAGCTTATATCTGGACTGTATTCTGTTCCACTGATCTATATGTTTATCCTTATGCCTATACCACAGTGTATTAATTACTTACCTTGAGAGTAAAATTTGAAAATTGGTAGTATTAATCCTCCATCTTTATGCTTATTTTAAAGATGATTTTGATGATTCTAGGTTTCTTTGCAATTATATTTAAATTTTTAAATTAGCCTATCAATTTCTACAAAAAAAAGCCTGCTGGGATTTTGATTAGGATTGCATTGAATGTATAGACCAACTGGAAAGAAGTGACATTGTAACAATTAAATCTTCCTCTGTGAAATAGGCTCTTTCTTCTTTCATTAGGTCTTCTTTGATTTCTCCTGTCTTACAATTTTCACTGTAGAATGCTATGCATTTTATTTAGTCCTGTGTACTTTATTATTTTTTAAATCCAATTGTAAATGGTATTATTTTTACATTTTCATATTTCAGTTGTTTGCTGCAAGTATAAAGAAATACAGCTGATATTTGTATATTGACTTTGTATCACATGGCCTTGCTTAATTCACCTATTACTTCTAGTAGTTTATAGGTTCCTTGGATATTCTATGTATACAATCATGTCATTTATGAATAAAGATTGTTCTATTTCCTTTGCAATTAAAAAATTTTTTTTTCTCTTCTTATTGTACTGACAGGAACTCCAATACAATGTTGAATAGAAGTGGTGATAACAGATACCTTTGTCTTGTTAGGGTGAAGCATTCACTATTTCACCATCAAGTGTGATATTATTTGTACGTTTTAGGTAAATAATCTTATCAAATTGAGGAAATTTCTCTCTGTTCTTAGCCAACTAATAGTTTTTATTATGAAATAGTTTTTAATATGGGTTTTGAATTTTATAAAATGTTGTTTCTGTATCTTTTAAGATGATCACATTGTTAAAATTATATTGTATGACTTTTTAAGTGTTAAGCCAGCTATGTCTTTTTGGAATAAACTCACAAGACCATGATGTGTATGGTTCTTACATAATATTGTATTTGATTGTTAGTGTTTCATTAGGAATTTTTTTTCCATCTGTATTTTTAAGGGATATTACTCTGTAATTTTTTTTTCTTGTAATGCCGTTGATGGATTTTGGTATCAAGGTTATGCTGGCCTCTCTGAAAGATTTTGTGTACAATTGTTAATATTTTCCTCTAATAGTTTGGTAGCATTTACCAGGGTAGCCATCTGGATCTGGTGTTTTTGTTGTTGGAATGTTATAAATTATGGATTTAGTTTCATTAAAAGATACAGGATTATTCAAAATTTCTGTAAGTTGTGTTTTTATTGACATAAAGTTATTTATGAATCCTCATTTTATTTTTTTAACGTGTGTAGCATCTATGGTGATGTTGCCTCTGTCATTCTTGATATTAGGTATATCTGTTTTCTCTCTCACTCTTTTCCTTGAACAATTCTGTCAATTTTATTAATCTTTTTAAAGAACCGTCTTTTGGCTTCATTGACTTTCTCTGTTTTTTGTTTTTTAAAAAAAAATATTTATTTATTTATTTGGCTGCACCAGGTCTTAGTTGCAGCACACGGGATCTAGTTCCCTGACCAGGGATCAAACCCAGGCCCCCTGCATTGGGAGCACCGAGTCTTAACTGCTGGACCACCAGGGAAGTCCTGACTTTCTCTGTTTTATATCTGTTTTCTATTTCATTAATTTCTGATTTTATTTCTTTCTACCTTCTCTTTTTTGTAGCTTGTTGATGTAGGTACTTAATTCATCAAATTTCCATCTAAGAGCTACTATAGCTGCATTTCACAAATTTTGATATGCTGTATTTTCATTACTGTTACTTTCAAAACATTTTTAATTTCTATTGTAATTTCGTCTTTGATGAAGGATTATTTAGAAATAAGTTACTTAATTTCCAGATAATTTGGGATTTTCTAGATATGTAACCAAGCAGGCCCCTATGGGTCCTTCCCCTGACAGGCCCCTCCCCCATAACGTCTGCTTTAGCTCCTCTGAAGTACTTAGATGATAGTATCTGACGCACAGTTCCTGAGTTGTTTTACAGATGCTAAATCCCCCACCAAATGGAAGAAATTCAGTACTTGATGACCATGAGCACTAGCCTGCAGACCTACTGGAGCCTAAGGACTGATAATGTTAACCTCTGTGACATCAACCTGTTACCTCACCATCAACCAGAGAATTCTGCAGGAGCTCATCACATACCCTGGGATGCCCCTCCCTCACCCTGCCTTTAAAAATGCCTTGCTGAAACCCATTGGGGAGTTCAGACTTGAGCACTAGTTATCCCATGTTCATTATATGGTGCCTTAAAATAAATGCTGCACTTTCCTTCACCACAACCTGGTGTCAGTAGATTGGCTTTACTGCTCGCAGGCGAGTGGACCAAATTTTGGTTCCATAAAAGATCTTATTGCTATTGATTTCCAGTTTATTTTTCTGTGGTTAAAGAACATATTTTGTATAATTGTAATCCTTTGAAATTGATTACTAGTTTTATGGTTCAGCATATATTTTGTTGAATGTTCCATATGCATTTGAAAAGATGGTGTAACCTACAGTTCTTGAGTATAGTTTTCTACAAGTGTGAATTAAGTTGCTTGGTATTGTTGCTCAAATGTTCTATATCCTTACTAATACTTTGTCTGCCTGTTCTATTGATTACTGAAGAGGTATGTTAAAATCTCTAACTCTGATTCTAGATTGGTCTTTCCCATACAGTTCTGTCAATTGTTTACTTCATAAATTTTGACGTTATTATATTATTAGGTGCATACACATTTAGGATTATGTATTTCTTCTATGGAATTAATCTTCTAATTATTATTAATTTCCTTTTTTTCTCTGTTACTTCTTCCTTAACATATACTTTGACCATTAATAATATAGCCACATTAGTTTTCATATGGTTACTGTTTTCATGGACTATCATTTCCCATGTTTTATTTCCAGTTACTTATATTTAAATCAATTACATTTAAGTGTGTCTCTTGTAGGCAAGATATTGTTGGGTCTTTTTAAAAAAATAGTCTGACAATCTTTTTCTTTTAAAGAGTGATTAGTCTATTTAAATTTATTGTGATTACTGATATGGTTAGCTTTAAGTATACCATATTTGTTTTTTAATTTTTACCATCTGTTACTTGTTTCTTTGTTCCTCCTTTCCAGCTTTCTTTAGCTTATTCAAGCATGTTTTAGTTCTCCATTTTCCCTCTTTTATTGTCTTTTTACATATATTTCCTATATATTTACTAATTACTCCTATATATTTACTAATTTCCTGTATATTTACTAATTCCTATATATTTACTAATTACTAATTTCCTATATATTTACATATATTTCCTATATATTTACTATATACACTAATAGTGATTACTGATATGGTTAGCTTTAAGTATACCATATTTGTTTTTTAATTTTTACCATCTGTTACTTGTTTCTTTGTTCCTCCTTTCCAGCTTTCTTTAGCTTATTCAAGCATGTTTTAGTTCTCCATTTTCCCTCTTTTATTGTCTTTTTACATATATTTCCTATATATTTACTAATTATAATTACTAATATATTTACATATATTTCCTATATATTTACTAATTACTTTCCTATATATTTACTAATTACTATTTACTAATGGGATTACAATATATATCTTTAATTTATTAGTATCTGTCTTGAATTAGCACTCAATAGCTCCACAAACAATGTAAGAGCCTTACAACAGTATAATTATAATTTTATTTATCTTTTCTGAATTTTGTGTTATCATTGTCATATATGTTACTGTAACATGTTATGAACCCCATAATACATTGACAGTATTATTGTTTTAGACAGCAAATAGTGTTTTAAAAAGAATATGAGGTGAAAATTTTAAAAATACCATATCAAAATATTAAACTCCTGGGAATAAACCTAACAAAAATATACAAGTCCTCTATACAGAAAGTGGGAAAAAATATTGGAAAAAATTAAAGAGACCTAAATTAATGGAGTGAGATACCATGTTTATGAGTTATGAATCAATATTACAAGTATGTCAGGTCACTGCAATTTAGTCTTCAGATTCAATGCAATGCCAGTCAAAATCTCAATGTGTAGAACTGTATGTGTGTGTCTGTGTCTGTCTGTATGTGTGTAGCTGATTTTAAAATCTTAGCCAAGACACCTGAAAAAGAACAAAGCTCACCAAAGAAGATATACAGATGGCAAATAAGCATATGAAAAGATGTTCCACATCATATGTCATCAGGCAAATGCAAATTAAAGTGACAATGAGGTAACGCTACACACCTATGAGAATGGCCAGAAACCAAGAACACTGATGACACCAAATGCTGGCAAGGCTATATGGTGCAACAGATACTCTTTCATTGCTGGTGGGAATGCAAAATGGTATAGCCACTTTGGAGGTTGCTTACAAACTATACATACTGTTACCATGCGTCCAACCCTCCAGCAATCGTGAGTCTTGGTATTTACCCAAAGGAGTTAAAAACTTATGTGCATACATAAGTTTTGCACTCAGATTTCCATGCCCCTACCACAGCTTAACTGAGGTATAATTGACAAGTAAAATTATACATATTTAAAGTGTACACCACGATGACTTGCTACATTTATACATTGTGAAATGATTATCACAATCAAGTTAATTAACAGATCCATCACCTAACACAGTTACCTTTTGTGTGTGTGTGGTGAGAATGCTTAACATTTACTTCCTTAGCAAATTTCAAGTATCCAATACAGCATTATTAACTATAGTTACCATGCTGTACATTAGATCCTCAGAACTTATTCATCTTATAACTGAAAGTTTATACCCTTTGACCAAAATCTTTTCATTTCCCCTACCTTCTAGCCCCTGGTAACCACCATTCTACTGTTTACATGAGCTCAACTTTTTTTTTCCAGATTCCACATAAAATAATTCCACATCATACTATATGTGATAGCATACAGTATTTGTTTTTCCCTTCTGATTTATTTCACCTTGCATAATGACTTCTAGGTTCATCTATGTTGTCACAAATGACAGGATTTCCTTTTTATGGTTGAGTAATATTCTATTGTATGTATGTATAATGCAGTTTCTTTATCCTTGCATCTGTTGGCAGACATTTAGGCTATTTTCATGTCTTGACTATCGTGAATAATGCTGTAATGAATATGGAAGTGCACATATCTCTTCCAGATACTGATTTTGCTTCCTTCAGATACATACTCAGAAGTGGGATTTCTGGATCTTATCACAGTTCTATTTTTAATTTCTTGAGGAACCTTCGTACTGTTTTCCACAATAGCAGTACAAATTTACATTCCCACCAACAATGTACAAGAGTTCCCCTTTTCAACATCGTTGCCAACATTTGTTATTTCTTACATATATTTCTTTTGATAATAGCCATTCTAACAGGTGTGAGGTGATATCTCATTGTGGTTTTGATTTGCATTTCCCTGATGATTATTGATGTTGAGCACCTTTTTATGTACCTGTTGGCCATTTGTATATTTTCTTTGGAAAGATGTCTATTCAGGTCCTTTGCCCATTTTTAAAATCAGATTATTTGTTTTCTTGCTAGTGAGCTGCCTGAGTTTCTCACATATTTTAGATATTAACCCCTTATCAGATATATGATGCAAATATTATCTCCCATTCTATAGGTTGTCTTTTCATTTTCTTGATTGTTTCCTTTTCTATACAGAAGCTTTTTCGTTGGATGTAGTCCCTCTTGTTTATTTTTGCTTTTGTTGCTTGTGCTTTTGGATCATCTAAAAAACATCATTGCCAATACCAATGTCAAGGAGTTTTCCCTATGTTTTCTCTTCTAAGAGTTTTATGGTTTCAGGTCTTACATTTCAGTCTTGAATCCATTTCAAGTTAGCTTTGTGAGTGGTGTAAGATAGGGGTCCAATTTCATTCTTTTGCAATGTGGATATCTAGTTTTCCCAACACTATTTGTTGAAGATACTATCCTTTTCCCATTTTGTGTTCTTGGCACCCATGTCAAAGATTAGTTAACTGTATATGTATGGGTTTATTTCTAGCTCTCGACCCTCTTCCTTTGGTCTATGTGTCTGTTTTTATGCTAATATCATACTGCTTTGATTACTATAGGTTTTTAATGTAGTTTGAAATCAGGATGTGTAATGCCTCCAGCTCTGTTCTTTTTTCTCAAAGTTGTTTTGGGTCTTTGGAGTCTTTTGTGGACACAGACATTTACAGCAGTTTTATTTGTAATTTCCAGAACTTGGAAGCTACTTGGATGTCTTTCAGTAGGCGAATGGTGCATCTGGACAGCAAAGTATTATTCAGTGTTAAGAAGAAATCAGCTACCAAGCCATGAAAAGGTATGGAGGAAACTCAAATGCAGCTTACTAAGTGATAGAAACTAAAATGAAAAGGCTACTGTGATGGTTAATTTTATGTGTCAACTTGACTGGAGTAAGGTATGCGCAGATAGCTGAGTGTGTCTGTGAGGGTGTTGCTAGATGAGATTTAGCATTTGAATTGGCAGACTGAGTAAAGAAGATCACCTTCACCAATGTGGGTGGGCATTATCCAATCCACTGAGGTCCTGAATAGAAAAAAAAGGTGAAGGAAGGGCAAATTTGGTCTCTACTTGAGCTGGGACATCCATCTTCTCTTGCCCTCACACATGGTCGCTCCTGGTTCTTGGGCTTTTGAACTGGACTATGACTTAAACCATTGGCTTCCCTGGTTCTCAGGCTTTCAAATTTTGCATTGGAACTATGCCACTGGCCTTCCTGTGCTCCAGCTTGCAGATGGCAGATCATGGGATTTCTCAGATTCTGTAATCAGTGAACCAATCCCTCATAATAATTCTCTTAATATATCTATATATCCTATTAGTTCTATTTCTCTGGGGAACCCTGACTAACACAGCGACATATATATGATTCCAGCTATATAACATTCTGGGAAATGCAAAACTGTGAAGATAGTAAAATGATCAGTGGTTGCCAGGGGTTTGAGGGGAGGGAGGGATGAATAGGTGAAACACAGAGGATTTTTAGGGCAGTGAAAATACTCTGTATCATACTATAATGGTGGATTCATGTCATTATATTTGTTCAAGCCCATAG
This sequence comes from Pseudorca crassidens, assembly GCF_039906515.1. Taxonomy (NCBI): domain Eukaryota; kingdom Metazoa; phylum Chordata; class Mammalia; order Artiodactyla; family Delphinidae; genus Pseudorca; species Pseudorca crassidens. Next base: position 105,946,295 of record NC_090297.1, on the reverse strand, counting down.
AATATACAACACCAAGAGTGAGCCCTAATGTAAACTATGGACTTTGGGTGATAATGATGTTTCAATGTAGGTTCTTTGATTGTAACAGATGTACCATTCTGGTGGGGGATATTGACGATTTGGTAGTCTATGCATGTGTAGGGGCTGGGAGTACATGGGAAATCTCTGTACCTCTCAATTTAGCTGTGAAGCTAAAACTGCTCTAAAAAAATAAAGTCTAAGAAAATGGAATCTTAAAAAATATTTTTTTCAATAATTCTCTTCATTAAAAAAAAAACAAGATGGAAGACTAACTGTACTAAGCTACAATTGTGTTGTGTTGGTATAAGAATAATCAAATGGGGACTTTCCTGGTGGTCCAGCAGTTAAGACTCTGTGCTCCCAATGCAGGGGGCCTGGGTTCGATCCCTTGTCAGGGAACTAGATCCCACATGCCTCAACGAAGATTCTGTGTGCTGCAACTAAGACTGTGTGCAGCCAAGTAAATAAATAAAATTTTTTTAAGTAATAAAAAAAAATAGTCAAATGGATTAATAGGACACCATAGAGAATCCAGAAACTGGAATCTACACAGAAGCTACTAGAATTTACAAGTGATTAGCACGGTCACAGTATAAAAAAGGTCAACATACAAAAATCAACTTCCAGTTCCATATACTTGTAATAAACAATTGGAATCCAAAAGTTAAAAGCAGTACCAATAGCTCATCATAAATGAAACACTAGGTATAATTATAATAGGATATGCAGGATCTTTATTTTGAAAATCAAAAAATGTTGATGAAAGAAATCAGAGAAGACCTAAATGAATGGTGAGATATACCCTTTTCATTGATGGAAAAATTCAATATAGTTAAGATGTCAATTCTCCCTAAGTTGATATAAAGATTTAATGCAATCCCAATTAAAATCCCAACAGAATTTTTTGCAGATATAGAAAAGATGATTCTAAAATTCATATGGAAATGTGAAGAAGCTAAAGTAGACAAAACAATTTTGAAGGGCAAGAACCAGTTCGAAGACTCACATTACACATTAAGACATTAAGATATATCATAAAGCGACAGTAAAGAAGACGGTGTTATTGGTGAAAGGATAGACACATAGATCAGTGGAACAGAATAGACTCCAGAAATAGACCTTCATAAATTCAGTCTATTGATTTTTAATGAAGGTACAGAGGCAATTCAATGGAGAAAGGACAGTCTTTTGCACAAATAATCCTGGAAAAATTAGACATCCATATGCAAAAAAAAAAAAAGTGAAACTTGACCTACATCTCACACTGTATAGAAAATGAATTCAAAATGGATAATAAACCTAAGTGTGGGATGTAAAACTATAAAACTCTTAGAAGAAAATATAGGAGAAAATCTTCATGACCTTGGGTAGGGCAAAGATTTCTTGGATACAAAACTGAAAACATAATCCATAGAACAAATTGATAAATTAGACTTTGTTAAAACTTCAAACTTTTCTCCTCAAAAGACAATAAGAGAATGAAAAGACAAGCCATGGACTGGGAGAAAAGTTTACTAATCATACATCTGACAAAGTTTACTAATCATACATGACATACATCATGTTTACCTAGAATATATAAAGAACTCTTAAAACGTGAAAAAAAAATACAACTTAAAAAAAGGGGGCAAAAGATTTGAACAGACACTTCACTTCAGGAGATATATGAATGGCAAAAAACACATGACGAACCCATTAGTCATTATGGAAATGAAAATGAAAACCAAATGGGAAACTCTTGGACACCTATTATAATGGTTAAAATTAAAAATAATGACAATACCCAGTGCTGGTAAGGATCTAAAGCAACTGGAACTCTCCTACATAGATTGTGAGAATGCAAATGTAATGATCATTCATGAAAATATTTTGATAGTTTCTAATAAAGTTAAACACATACCTACAATGTGACCCAGCAATTCTACTTTCTATGTATTTAGCCTAGAGAAATGAAAACACATGTCCGCACAAAAACTTGTACACAAATGTTCATAGCAGTACTATTCATAACTGTCAAAAACTGAAGACAACCCAAAATGGTCCTTCAACAGATGGATAAACAATTGTGGTGTATTCATACAATGGAGTGCTACTCCTCAGTAAAAAGGAGTAAACTATTAATACGCAAACAACATGGATGAATCTGAAATGCATTATGCTAAGTGAAAGGAGCCAGTCTCAAAAAGCTACATACCATATATTTCCATTTATGTGACATTCTGGAAAATATAAAACTAAAGTGATGGTGAAGAGATCAATGGTTTCTAGGAGTTAGGGGTGGGTTGAGAGACTGATTAAGGAGTATTAAAATTGTTCTTTACCCTGCTTGTGGTGGTAGTTATAGGAATCTGTGCATTCTTAAAACTCATAAAACAGTAAACCAAAAAAAAGAGTGAATTTGCTGTATGTAAACTTTAAAATAATTAATAGATAAATAAGTTGAGATATATTAGAAGTTGGACTCATCGTCTTGGTGCAAACTGGAAGTCTGCATAGCCTACAGTTTTATGGCTGGTAGTGCCAAAAATAAGATGGTTGGTATTTATCCTCTCTGACCCCATATATGCCAGTATCTTTTAATGGTTTCCTATGGTTCTGTTATGCATAACCGACTCATTCTCACTCTGAAAACACATTTATTTTACCTTTTAAACCATATACTAAAGGTCACAGTAACATGCAGTAACATTTTTACAGTTGGAAATTTTAAAAATCTAGAAGAATCAACAGAATAACTATTTGTACTAAAAACAGAGTTCAAAGAAGGGGCAGAATATAAGATTAACATATGCAAATTGATGTTTTTCCCATATACCAATTTAAAAAAGTAATAGAACAAAAGATCCCATTAACAATAGCAGGAAAAGCTAAACAGTTCCTAAGAATAAACAAAAAAGTAATATGCAAGACCTATTTGAAGAAAACAATAAAACCTGACTAAAAGACATAAAATATGAATTGGATAAATACCTTGTTCCCAGATAGGGAATCTTAGTATTGTACAAATTATTGTTTGCCAGTCTCCCAACATTAATTGGCAATCCAATCAAAATTTCAGTTGAATTTTTTATGGACCTTGATAAGTTGATTCTCAATTTTATATTGAATACTGAAAAAGAAAATGCGTCAAAAAATTAAAAGGAAGACAAAAATTGAAAAGAAAAATTTAAAAACATTATATTGATTGAAACAGTGTGGTATTGTGTAAAATGATAGCCTCATTTATATAAAATAATTCAGTTTGCAATTAAGATGCTGTTTCAAATCATTATAAGAAAGGATGAATTATCAATAAATGATGTCTATTATCTATTTGGGGAAAAAGTTAAAGTTATGTCCTGCCTTTGTACTGCATCAAATTCCAGAGATGGATATAAAAAACAAAACTAGAGAACTACTAGGAGAAAATATAAGAAAATATTTGTATAATCTGTGAGAAAAGGAAGACATTTATAAGTAAGAGACAAATATAAGAACAGTGAAGGAAAAGTTTTACACATGCAAATTCAAAACTTCTGAATATAAATAATACTAAATAAGGAATTCAACAAAAGATTAAAATTCAAAATGTGTGAAGAGCTTCACACAACTGTTTTAAAAATACAAGACAATAGAAAAATAAGAAAGGTTATGAACAGGCCATTCAAAAAAGAAGGATCTAAAAATGGCCAATTAGTTTATAAAATGATCTTCAATCAGACATGTAACCAAAGAAATTTTAGGTAATGTGATATCTGTTTTTCTCATCAGATTGGAAACAAAACGAAACAAAAAGATTGGTCATATTCAGAATTGGAGAAGTGATGGAAGTGGGCATGCTCATCTACTGTGGGTGGAAGATAAATTAATTAAGCTTTCATGTGGAACAAGTTTATCAAAACTGTGAGTTCCTTTTACTACCCCTTTCAGGATTTCCTACAGAAATAGTTACACATGTGTATAAACAAAGATGTTTATTGTAGCATTGTTTGGGGTATAGCTTAGGTGCTGGAGCCGGACTATGTGGACTCTACCCCCAACTACTTTTCTGACCTCAGGCAACTTAGTATTTTTGTGGCTCAATTTTCTCATCTGTAAAATGAGGAATAGAATATTACCTACCCTGTACATTGTTGTGAGGAACAAAGAAAATAATATACATGTAAAGTGCTCAGCACATCGCCTGGCACAATGAGTTCAAGTTATCAGGTGGCATTAATAGTGAAAAAGTTGAAATAACTTCATAAATGTTCATCAAGATGGGCAAGGACTCTATTATGGGACACCATACTATAGACCTATATATATATATATATGTATATGTATATATGTATATTTTTAAAAATTTATTTTGAATGAGGTGAATTTATTGTACTGACATGGAAAGATTAGCAAAGAGTTTAACCAGCACAGCCCCTGTTTGGTTTCTGTAGCTCTCTTGGCAAAGGGTAGGGACAATCTAAGCAAGCACAGTTAAAGCTTTAGCTCACATTGAGTACATCACATCCACTTGCATTCCACTGACCAAAGCAAATCATATGGACCCAGCCTATTGGGAGGCACTGAAGCCATATTAGTTAAGGGCTGGATGTACATTCATCTTACAGGGGAAAAAGTGAATAGTTGGGAACAGTAATACCATCTACCAAAACTGGCTATCCACGACCCCATGACCCCACCATTGAGTAGACATCCCACACTCTATGTGTGAGTGTGTGTTTTCTATTTACCTTCAGAATCTGTATCTATGGGCCACACATATGAGAAAAACACTATGGAACATTTGCCTGTGGATTCCCCAAGCAAATGAGGTTACAATGGGACCTCAACAATGAGAGATAATTCCTGATTTCTTGTGTCTCCACTGGTAAGATGTAGATACTTAGGTGATCACCAGGCTCATTCCCAGCTTAACTTTTTTGTTCCTTCACAATATCCTGGACATTCAAATTTGTGTTTAGTTCCTTGTAAAAAAATATTTCATTTAATTTTAACAACACCATTATAGGGTAGCTATTTTATCCTCATTATAAATTATTGTGTATCATAGGCCTTCCAGAAGCACTCTCTTATTGTTAAAACTCTTTGATTATGAGTATTAATTGTGCATGCCAATTTTGAGTAGTTTGGGAGGATGGAGTTGGGAGAACTTCCTTGTATCAATGTTATAACAGTGTCTCAGGAATACATATCTATATAACAGGTGTGCTCATTTTTCAAACCTAAGACCCAGCTTTGTGGGGTTAGGGCATGAGATGGCTTTGGACTCTTGTCAACCACAGCAGAAGGGGGTTCTTGGGATTGTAGCCTCTGGTAACAAGACCACATTGTCTAAATTTATCTCAATGTAGGCTGAGTCATGAGAAACATTTGGCTTCATGATTTTATTATTGAGATGTCCTATTACTTCTGTGGAAATATGTCACAAAGGTTAAATTCAGAGTTGGAAAACTCAAAAGGCTTTGGGGATTAGCTAGGTGGACTGCATAAACACTATACTACTGCTGGGTGGAGAACAGAAAGAGTGAAATTACATGTGACTAATTTGATGGTAAGGCATGACAGTCAAAAAGCATTTAGTTAAGAAGGAAAACAAACACAGTCCTGTCAACAAAAGATCTATGGGCAAAGTTTGGTTCATGGGTCAAGTTTACAATCTCTGAAATTATGCCCTTACCTTTGCCAGTAAGGGCTAGTAGCAAATAGTAAAACACATGAGGAAGTCCAATGCCATGATTTTTAGTCAGAAGACTCTTCAAATGAGAGAATTTGCACCCAAAGAAATAGAGAAAAAGAATTCTCTAAAGAGAGTTTAAAATAAATTTATTTAAAATCCTCAGGACTTCCCTGGTGGTGCAGTGGTTAAGACTCCACGCTCCCAATGCAGGGGGCCCAGGTTCAATCCCTGGTCAGGCAGCTGGATCCCACATGCATGCCACACCTAAGAGTTTGCAGGTTGCAAATAAGGAGACTGCCTGCCGCAACTAAGACCCAGTGCAACCAAATAAAGAAATATTTATTAAAAATAAAATTCTCAAGGAAGGGAAGATGCTAGTTTGAATACACCCCAGCTCCACACCAGTCTCATCCCAACTCAGTTTTCATAAGTCAACATCTGTAGGTTCCGGCAGATAGTGGAGACCTCAGGATCAGTTTGAGGGCTGACTGAAAGAGCAGGTACGGGTCTTCCTCACCTTCTGGCTAAATCAATGTTTCTCAAACTTTACTATGCATCAGAATTACTTGGAGGGCTTACTAAAACACAGATGACTGGTGACCGGAACTTCTGATTCAGTAAGTCTGGGATGGGGTCTGAGAATTTCTATCAAGTTCCAGATGATGCTGGTGTTTCTGGATCAAGAACCAAATTCTGAGAAACACTGGGGCAGGCAACAGTCTGGAGACCAGTACTGGAGATCCCTAATAAAAGGCAGTGTGAGGAAAGAGGTAGCTGACTCTTGGAACCATAATAGTGCTTCTCATATCTCCAAAAATAAAGAATTAAAACCAACCAGAATATGGGGAACAAATCTCCTATACAGAAAAATTCCACATTTATGTATGTATTGCCTTCTCAAGGAGGTGGAGCATAACTCCAGGCCTGAGATTGCTTATCCTTCGGAAGGCCACCTTGCATCTTTGGCCGATGGCTGGTGTCTGGGAATTTGGTTTTGGGGAGGGTTCTTTTTTTTTTTTTTTTTTTTTTTTTTTATTTTTATTGCGGTACGCGGGCCTCTCACTGTTGTGGCCTCTCCCGTTGCAGAGCACAGGCTCCGGACGCGCAGGCTCAGCGGCCATGGCTCACGGGCCCAGCCGCTCCGCGGCATGTGGGATCTTCCCGGACCGGGGCACGAATCCGTGTCCCCTGCATCGGCAGGCGGACTCTCAACCACTGCGCCACCAGGGAAGCCCTGGGGAGGGTTCTTACCACCCAAACTGATAAGAGTTTGCTGTGCCTATGCTGTGCCTACACTGTGTTACCGTGTGGTTTATACTGAACACCTGCTCTCCTTCTGGGAGTCTGGAATTTGATATGTGCTGACAGAGGGTGCCTGTGTGACTAGCCCTCATTACAGACCTTGGGCACAGAGTGGAAAGATGTGAAAGTCTTCTGACTATTTCTACTTTCTTAGAGAAAAAAGAAGCAAGGTTTAGTGTTCATGAATTTAAGACATCAAATGAGCCCAGTGATATTTTTCTCTTGCCATATTTGTGTTTTAGTACAGGCACATAACCAAAGGTAATATTTAGCCAAGCAAGTACGGAGGAAAGGGCAAAGGAATTGAGAGTGCATGGTAGGGTATGATTATAATGTTGGACCATGGCTTATAGACCAGGTGGGCTAGGAAGTGAAGATAGAGCAGGTTGATGGAGGGCATGAAGTGGAGTCAAAAAACTGTGGAGGGGCTTCCCTGGTGGCGCAGTGGTTGAGAGTCCACCTGCCGATGCAGGGGACACGGGTTCATGCCCTGGTCCGGGAAGATCCCACATGCCGCAGAGTGGCTTGGTCCATGAGCCATGGCCTCTGAGCCTGCGCCTCTGGAGCCTGTGCTCTGCAACGGGAGAGGCCACAACAGTGAGAGGCCCGCGTACCACAAAAAAGAAAAAAAATAACAAAGAAACTGTGGAGTTAGAGTAATGGAGTGAATGTGCTGAAAAGATAAGAGACGGTTTTGGAGAGTGGGTTGCTTGAAATCGAGATTTTGGTGGTAATGACATAGGTAGATTATAAAATCATTGGAATGAGAAGGTTACTGAAGTGAGAGGCCAGGTGGTAAAGGCCTACCTCAACACTCATACTTATTCTCCCGTCCTCCTTAATAACAGAACCTTAATTTTACCTGGACACACTGCCTTTCTGTATAAAGACACATTTCCTAGGCTTCCTGGTAGCTAGATATATGTGACAAAATACTTCCAATGAGATCTAAGTGGAAATGTTATATGGAACTTCTAGTAATTGTACTTAAAAGAAAAGGGGTGTGGCCTTCTATATTTCTCTTTCCCTCTGTGTAGAATGTCCATATAATGGCTGGAGCTCCAGCAGCCATCTTGGACCATAAGGTAGAAGCCATATGCTGATAGTGGAGCAGAAAGAGATGCTGTGGAGCTGTTACAGCATTTCAGGACTATCTTCCTCTAGAGTTTTTCATATGAGAGGGAAATAAACTTAAACCTTTTTTAATCCATTGTTACTTTGGGTTTTTCTATTATATGCAGTGGAATCTAATCCTAACTAATACATTGGGTTGGTGAAAGTATTACCTACACAGATGTGAACTACAGAATAATGCTGCACATCCAAGTTCATGTCAGCATTATTCACAATAGCCAAAACATGGAAACAACCTAAGTGTCTATCAGTGGAGAAACAGATAAAGAATATGTGGTGTATATACACAATGGTATATTATTCAGCAAAGAAATGAAGGAAATCCTGCCTTTGCAGCAACATGGATGGACCTTGAAGGCATTATGCTAAGTGAAATAAGTAAGACAGAGAAAGAGAAGTATTGTATGATCTCACTTCTATGTGGAATCTAAAAAACAGAACAAAACACCTGACCTCATTGATGCACAGAACAGATTGGTGGTTGGCAGAGGCCGGGGGTGGGCAAAATGGGTGAAGGGGGTCAAAAGGTAAATACTTCCAGTTATAAGATAAACAAGTCCTGGGGATATAATGTACAGCATGGTGACTACAGTTAACAATACTGTACTGTATATTTGAAAGTTGCTAAGAGAGTAGATCTTTAAAGTTCTCATCATAAGAAAAAAATTTGTTAACTATTTGTGGCCATAGATGTAAACTAGATTTACTGTGGTGATCATTTCATAATATATATAGAAATCATTATATTGTACACCTGAAACTAATATAATGTTATATGTCAATTATATATTAATAAAAAGTGAGGTTAAAAAAACTGCTGAAAAAATTAACTACAGGAGTAGTTATATATATAGAGAGGGGGAAAGCTTGGTGCTAAAATCTTCACTGAATGAAGAGGAGTAAACGGGAGGTCCGTAAATAATTTCAAACAGGAGAGGTAGTGGGTGCTTTAAAGAAGCTGGGGAATTTGAGAAAGCAGGGAGAAACAGCAGTGAGGACCAAGGCAGCAAGGAGGATCAAGGAAGACACGCACCCCACCTTCGTTCCCGCACTAAAATATTGCCTTTTAACATCCTGTGTTTGACTGAGGAAATAAGATATGCATAGGACGTGTCACTTGTGTTTCAAACCAAACAATATTAGACATGACATACTGACTCAGAGCAATGATCTATCCCAGAATATTTTCTGGAAGAACATGCTTGCCCCACAGACATTTCAAAATGTTAAGCATCCCATAATCTTCTTAATCACTTTTTAATAAAATAGTGAAGTATTATTCACCATTTTATTTACTCCTTTAAAAACTCATCCATACTTTTATCTCCCATGTTTAACTTATTCATGTAATTAATCATTAATTTACTGAGGTCTTACTGTGTTTCAGGTACTATATTAGGCACTAGGAACATACAGATTAATTACAAAGTATCTTCATCAAAAGAGTTTACTATTTCAAGGAGGAACTAGGTGAGAGAAACAATTGATATTCTATAGTGTGACAATGATAGTCGCCAAATATAATTGAGCAATATACCAGGTGCAGTGTGAAGCATAAAGATAGGTCACCTATTTCATCCTGGAGATTTCTGGAATAGGTAACAGATTACGTGAATCTTGAAGGTGAAATAGGTTGGGCAAGTGGAAAATGTAACAAGAGGAGGGTACAGCATGAGAATGTGTGTAGAAGCATGGAAAAACACAGCACTTTGGGAAATTCCAAGTAGACAGCCTGGAGGATGTTTGTATAGTATTATACATTATATTACTACTGACAAAAGTAACCATGCACAGATCCAGTATTGAGTAAAATTATCTCATTTATGAATGTACTTGTTATTAATATACCGTACATTTTGCTAGTGGAGACTATTGGCTTAATGTGCTCAGCTATAAGAAAGAACTTACCTAAGTATTTCAAGAAAATGTGTCTTTTGACCTCATATTACCATTTTCTCCTCTCTACAACTGTAGTCTATACTTATTCAACAAAGGAACAAAATTGCTATAGTAAGTAATAGTATGCTTTATTAGAAGAACTTAATTTGTAGAGTAATCAAGGGAAAAGATAGTAATTTAAATGAATGGTACTATCCAATATTCTTCCTCCTCTGAGAAAATTCCACTAGACTAAGCCTCTGGGTCAAATCCTGAACCAAAAGAATACTTTTTTTAAAAAATAATTTTAAAATTTTAGAATAGTTTTAGATTTAAGAAAAATTGGGAAGATAGTACAGAGTTCCTGTATATCCCACACACAATTTATTTTATTGTTCACATCTTACATTACAGTGCTACATTTGTCACAACCAATAAGCCATTCAGTACATTGTTATTAACTAGAATCCATACTTTATTAATATTTCTTCCATTTTTACTTAATGCCTTTCTATGTTCCAAGATCCCATCCAAGGTACATTACATTTAGACATCAGGTCTCCTTAGGCTCCTCTGTACTATGACAATTTCTCAGACCTTCCTTTTTTTTGATGAGCTTCAGTTTTGAGATGGTCAGGTATTTTGTAAGATATTCCTGAATCTGGGTTTGTCAGATTTTTTCTTCATGGTTAGACTGGGTCATGGTTTTAGGGAGGAAGACCACAGAAGCAAAGTACCCTTCTCATCACATCATATCAAGAGTATATACTATCCACATGACTTTACTGTTGATGTTAATCTTGATCACCCAGCCGAGGTAGTGTTTGTCAGATTTCTCCACTGTAAAGTTATTTTTCTCCCTTTACTGCTCTTTGGAAGGAAGTCACTCTATGCAGCCTACACTTAAGGAATGGGGAGTTATGCTCCAACTCCTGGAGGGCAGAGTATTTAGGTAAATTGTTTGAAATTTTCCATATGGGATTTTTCTCTATTCTACCTCACTTATTATTCAATCACTTATTTACACCATTATGGACTGATGGGTATTTTTTATACTTTATATTATAATCCAATGCTAGGCTATTTATATTGTTGTTCAAATTGTTCCAGCTTTGGCCATTGGGACCACTTTCAGTTGGTTCCTGTGTCCCTGTGACATACCCCCCCATAGTTTGCTTTTTGAGCCCTTCCTTACTTTCTGGCACTACAAGAAAGCATTTTTCTGTATAATATAATTGGGAAAATGATACAACCTTTTAATATAATTACAAAAGCAAGATATGGTAAATTGATGAATATTTATACATATTCACCAAAGCTAGGGCTTTGTATCTTGAATTCTTTTGAGTTCACTTTCCTATTCACATCCTACTTTTAGCTTGGATTAGAATTTAACCAATGATTTTTTTTTGGGTAACCTTTCATATTATAAGTAAAATGAGAGCATCAGTGAACTTAGAATTACATGCCTTTTATTTAAAGAGGAAACTGGGGTACTTATTAGTGATAACTAGGAATTATATTATCAAAAGACTGTTAATTCAAAAAACTTCCATGCTGAAAGAGGCAAATTTATATGTTAAAAGAAGGAAATGAAAAAGAAGCAGCTTTCAATTTACTTTTGAACCAGAATAGTCTGCAGATTAAAAGATACTAGGTCCATTTCAATAGAGGATAAATCCCCAGTATCACAAGGATTATGGAAGAAAAAAGACCTTCTAATACTCAAAAAGCATTTCCACAGGTGAAATTAGGTGAAATAGCAAGGAATTGTACAAATAGTTACACGATTAGGAGGAAGTTGTAGTTCTCACATTTCTGGTTCTCTTGTTTATTGTACATTGGGAAAGATAATGATTTCTAATGTTGTTCTTCCAGTTGTTCAAATTTATTTTTTGGTTAAGCAATAGGGAGCAATCCCAAATGTATTACACCACAGCTAATTTATGAACACACTTGGCTGGTACATCCAGTTCCTTTCTTCATGAAATTAGGTGTGCCAGACATCTAACATTTAGTGAACTACTCTGACAGACAAGAAGAGAGCAAAACTTCTAGGGATGGGAAAACAGAATCAACAGCAGCACTTGGACATAAACTGGAGGCCCTGGTTTCATTTCCTTTGCTTTGTTTTTCATAACTACAGTGTGCCACATAAGAAGAACCATTATAAGCAGAATACCCCTATATGTAGTTGTTATCAATTCTAATTTATTACATAAATGACTTCTTTGAATACTTATTACTTAGACTCTCTGTGTGGGAGGGTTAGGAGGGGAGAAAGTAGGAGTTGGGAGGAGAAAATCCAATCGCATTTGTAGGCCACACCAGCAGTTGATGGCTACTTATCACAGTTCTAAGATAAAATCTTGTATCCTAATATGGGAACTAAGAGATCAAAAAAGACTGGACAGCTCATTTAAAATCCCAAGTTTTCCAGCTAAGTTGAACATGTTGGCAGCTGGTAGATTTTAGAATGATCCATGAGCCTAGAAAGTTGAAGGTAGTTTCTTCATTGAGAAAATAGAGATGTTTTGCTTGGAGGAAAAGAGTGAAAATGACAAGGTATCAGACACCCTAGTGAACAGCTAGTGAAACAAAGTGTTTAAGTATCTGTATATCTTACCCTAGATATATACAACTGTTATAAATCCATTATTTCCTTTATCTCTCAGGAAAAATACATTTAGTTACAATATTAAAAACAAATAAAAGATTAAACTTCTAGTAGAAAACCAAATACTGTCAGAAGCACAGTTACATGGAGTCACCCATTTCTTATGTAGATATTGGCTTATGCTCCCCACCATAATATTTGATAAATGACAGCAAACATTTATTAAGCACCTACCACAAGGGCAGAGTCAAGATGACGGACTAGGAGGACGCGGAATTCGCGTCTCTGCACAACTAAGGCACCTACCAGGTACTGGTGGGGGACCATGGACACCTAAGGGGATAGGAGGAACCCCCAGCCACCGGGTAGAATGTGAGGCATGTGGCGTGTGAGGGGGGAGGAGAAGTGGAGGCGGGACGGGACTGGCACTCCTGAGGGGTGGCTGGGGGAAGGGAAGGGATCCCACTCCTGCAGGGGAAAATTGGTCATTGGGAGGGCAGAGGAGCAAAAGGAAGTGTACCCAGGTTTCCCCTGCCCACTTGGGCTCCCGGGAGCCTGCTGAGATCCCAGGCCTGATCCTCTGCACACTGAGGCCCCCTCCAGCCATGCGGGTCCTGAGTGAGTGGGAGGGAGGGAAAGGGGAGCAAAAGTAAAGGCCAGACCTACAGAACTGGCACCCCTAAGGGGTGGCTGGGGGAAGGGAGGAGTCCTACACCCAGTGGGACCCACCCACGGTTAGGGGTCAAGTGGGGATGGGGGAGAGCCTGGGAGAGACCCAGGGAGGGGGTCGTGGAGGAATGGAAGGGAACCTGGCCAGTGTTTTCCCTGTGCACTTGGGCACCGGGGAGCTCCCTGGCCTAATCCTCTTCCCTCGGAGCCTCCCTCCTGCCGCACAGAGCCCGAGCCCCGCCCCTACACCCCACCCAGGGCCCTACCTCTACACTTGAAGAGCCCCTCTGAGAGCGCCTCCAACCATGCTGGGCCTAAACCCCATCCACATGCCCTCACCCACGGCCGTACCTCCAAACTCCAGAACTCCACATTCCGAGGGCCCTTCTTTGGAGGTGCTACCTCTCCCATTTCATGGGCAGGTCCTAAGCAGGGCTCCGCCCCACGCTTGAACGTAACCCTGACTAGGCCCTGCCCCATGCTCAAAAGTCACCCCCACCACTGCCTAAGTTACACCCCTGCCTAAACTCTGACCCCCATAGCCAAGGCTTTTTTTTTTTTTCTTTTTCTTTTTCCTCTTTTAGATTGGGTTTCTGTTTTACCTTGTTGTTGATTCATTTATATTTTTATTTTTTTAAATAAATCTTTTATTTTTCTTATTTTATTTTATTCTTTATACTTTGTTATTGTTCTGCTCTTTTTGGCTTGTTACCCCCCTTTATTTTCTTTCTTTTTTCTGTTGTGGTTTTGTTTTACCTTGTTGCAGTTGTTTCAATTATATTTTTATTTTTCCTAATACATTTTTTATCTTTCTAATTTTATTTTGTTTTTTATTCATTGTTATTGTACTGTTCCTTCTTCTCTCTCTCTTTTTTTTTTTTTTTTTTAACCATGCCACATGTTTTGCGGGATCTTGGTTCCCAGGCCGGAGGTTGGGCCTGAGCTCCTGTGGTGGGAGCTCTGAATCCAAACCGCTGGACTAACAAGGATCCTCAGACCTCAGAGAATATTAATCGGAGTGAGACCTCCCAAAGGTCCTCATCTTGGCACCAAGACCCGGCTCTATCCAACTGCCTGCAAACTCCAGTGCTGGACGCTGCAGGCCAAACAACCAGTGAGACTGGAATACACCCCACCGATAAAAAAAATATGTGACAAAAGATATGTTGCAGACAAAGTAGCAAGGTAAAAACCTACAAGACCAAATAAATGAAGATGAAATAGGCAACCTACCTGAAAAAGAGTTCAGAGCAATGATAGTTAAGATGATCCAAAATCTCAGAAACATAATGGAGAAAATACAAGAAACATTTAACAAGGATCTAGAAGAACTATAGAGCAAACAGTGATGAACAATACAATAACTGAAATTTAAAATACTCTAGAAGGAATCAATAGCAGAATAACTGAGGCAGAAGAACGGATAAGTGAGTTGGAAGATAAAATGGTGGAAATAACGCAGGGAGCAGAAAAAAGAATGAAAAGAACTGACAACAGTCTCAGAGACCTCTGGGACCATATTAAACACACCAACATTTGAATTAGAGGGGTCCCAGAAGAAGAAGAGAAAAATAAAGTGAGAAAATATTTGAATAGATTATAGTCAAAAACTTACATAACACGGGAAAGGAAATAGTCAATCAAGTCCAGGAAGTGCAGAGAGTCCCATACAGGATGAACCCAAAGAGAAACACGCTGACACACATATTAATCAAACTATTAAAAATTAAATACAAAGAAAAAATATTGAAAGCCACATGGGAAAATCAACAAATAACATAAAAAGGAATCCCCATAAGATTAACAGATGATCTTTCAGCAGAAACTCTGCAAGCCAGAAGGAAGTGGTAGGACATATTTAAAGTGATGAAAGAGAAAAACTGACAACCAAGATTAGTCTACCTGCCAAGGATCTCATTCAGATTTGACAGAAATCAAAAGCTTTACAGACAAGCAAAAGCTAAGGGAATTCAGCACCACCAAACCAGCTTTACAACAAAATGCTAAAGGAACTTCTCTAAGCGGAAACACTAGAGAAGAAAAAGACCCACAAAAACAAACCCAAATCAATTAAGAAAATGGTAATAGGAACATCCATATTGATAATAACCTTGAATGTAAATGGATTAAATGCTCCAACCAAAAGACAGACTGGCTGAATGGATACAAAAACAAGAGCCTTATATATGCTGTCTACAAGAAACCCACTTCAGATCTAGGGACACATATAGACTGAAAGTGAGGGGATGGAAAAATATATTGCATGCCAATGGAAATCAAAAGAAAGCTGGAGTAGCTATACTTATATAAGGTAAAATAGTTTTAAAATAAAGACTGTTACAAGAGATAAGGAAGGACACTACATCATGATCAAGCGATCAATCCAAGAAGAAAACGTAACAACTATAAATATTTATGCACCCAACATAGGAGTACCTCAATACATAAGGCAAATATTAACAGCCATAAAGGGAAATCAACAGTAACACAATAGTAGTGGGGGATTTTAACACCCCACTTACACCAATAGGCAGATCATCCAGAGAGAAAATAAATAAGGAAACACAAGTTTTAAAAGACACAATAGACCAAAGAGACCTAATTGATATTTTTAGGACATTCCACCTGAAAGTGGAAAAATACACTTTCTTCTGAGGTGCACATGGAATGATCTCCAGAATAGACCACTAATCAAGCCTTGGAAAATTTAAGAAAATTGAAATCGTATCAAGCATGTTTTCTGACCACAATGCTATGAGATTAGAAATCAATTACAGGAAAAAGAACAGTAAAAGACAAATACATGGAGACTAAACAGTGTGCTGCTAAATAACCAAGAGATCAATGAAGAAATCAAAGAAGAAATAAAAAAATACCTAGAAACAAATGACAATGAAAACACAATGATCCAAAACCTATGGGACACAGCTTAAGCAGTTGTAAGAGGGAAGTTCATAGCAATTCAAGCTCACCTCAAGAAACAAGAAAAATCTCAAATAAACAATCTAACCTTACACCTAAAGCAACTAGAAAAAGAACAAAGAAAACCCAAAATTAGCAGAAGGAAAGAAATCATAAGATCAGAGCAAAAATAAATGAAATAGAAACAAAGAAAACAATAGCAAAGATCAATAAAACTAAAAACTGGTTCTTTGAGAAGATAAACAAAACTGTTAAACCTTTAGCCAGACTTATCAAGAAAAAAAGGGAGAGGACTCAAATCAATAAAATTAGAAATGAAAAGGGAGAGATTACAACTGACACCACAGAAATACAAAAGATTATAAGAGACTACTACAAGCAACTCTATGCCAATAAAATGGACAACCTGGAAGAAATGGACAAATTCCTGGAAAAGTACAACTTTCCAAGATTGAACCAGGAAGAATTAGAAAACATAAACAGACCAATCACAGGTTATGAAATTGAAACTGTAATTTAAAATATTCCAACAAACAAAAGTCTAGGAACAGATGGCTTCACAGGAGAATTCTCTAAGACACTTAGAGAAGAGTTAACACCTATCCTTTTCAAACTCTTCCGAAAAATTGTGGAGGGAGGAACACTCCCAAATTATTCTATGAGGGCCGCCATCACCCTGATACCAAAACCAAACAAACATATCACAAAAAAAGAAAATTAGAGACCAATATCACTGATGAACATAGATGCAAAAATCCTCAACAAAATATTAGCAAACAGAATCCAACAGCACATTAAAAGAATCATACACCATGATCAAGTGGGATTTATCCCAGGGATGTAAGGATTCTTCAATATACACAAAACAATCAATGTGATACACCATATTAACAAATTAAGGACTAAAAACCATATGATTATCTCAATAAATGCAGAAAAAGCTTTTGGCAGAATTCAACACCCATTTATGATAAAAACTCCAGAAAGTGGGCATAGAGGGAACCTACCTCAACATAATAAAGGCCATATATGACAAACCCACAGAAGACATCATTCTCAATGGTGAAAAACTGAAAGCATTTCCTCTAAGATCAGGAACAAGACAAGGAAGTCCACTCTTGCCACTATTATTCAACATAGTATAGGGAGTCCTAGCCACAGCAATCAGAGAAGAAAAAGAAAGAAAAGGCATACAAATTGGAAAAGAAGTAAAACTGTGACTGTTTGCTGATGACATGATACTATACATAGAAAATTCTAAGGATGTCACCGGAAAACTACTAGAGCTAATCAATGAATTTGGTAAGGTTGCAGGATACAAAATCAATGCACAAAAATCTCTTACACTCCTATACACTAACAACGAAAGATCAGAAAGAGAAATTGAGGAAACAATCCGATTTACCATCGCAACAAAAAAAATAAAATACCTAGGAATAAACCTACCTCAGGAGGCAAAAGTCCTGTACTCAGAAAACTATAAAACACTGATGAAAGAAATCAAAGATAACATAAACAGATGGAGAGGTATACCATGCTCCTGGATTGGAAGAATCAATATTGTGAAAATGACTATACTACCCAAAGCGATCTACAGATTCAATGCAGTCCTTATCAAATTACCAGTGGCATTTTTCACAGAACTAGAACAAAAAATTCCACAATTTTGTATGGAAGCACAAAATACCCCAAATAGCCAAAGCAATCTTGAGAAAGAAAAACAGACCTGGAGGAATCAGGCTCCCTGACTTCAGATTATACTACAAAGCTACAGTAATCAAGATAGTATGGTACTGGCACCAAAACAGAAATATAGATCAATAGAAAAGGATAGAAAGCCCAGAGATAGATCCATGCACATAGGGTCACCTTGTCTTTGATAAAGGAGACAAGAATATACAATGGAGGAAACACAGCCTCTTCAATAAGGGGTGCTGGGAAAACTGGACAGCTACATGTAAAAGAATGAAATTAGAACACACCCTAACTCCAGATACAAAAATAAAGTCAAAATGAATTAAAGACCTAAATGTAAGGCCAGACACTATAAAATGCTTAGAGGAAAACATAGGGAGAACACTCTATGACATAAATCACAGCAAGATCCTTTTTGACCCACCTCCTAGAATAAGGGAAATAAAAACAAAAATAAACAAATGGGACCTAATGAAACTTAAAAGCTTTTGCACAGCAAAGGAAACCGTAAACAAGATGAAAAGACAACCTCAGAATGGGAGAAAATATTTGCAAACGAAGCAACTGACAAAGGATTAATCTCCAAAATATACAATCAGCTCATGCAGCTCAATATCATAAAAACAAACAACCCAATCCAAAAATGGGCAGAAGACCTAGATAGACATTTCTCCAAAGAAGACATACAGATAGCTAACAAATACATGAAAATATGCTCAACGTTACTAATCATTAGAGAAATGCAAGTCAAAACCAAAATGAGGTATCACCTCACACTGGTCAGAATGGCCATCAGCAAAAAATCTATTAACAATAAAATGCTGGAGAGGGTGTGGAGAAAAGGGAACCCTCTTGCACTGTTGGTGGGAATGTAAATTGATAGATCCACTATTGAGAACAGTATGGAGGTTCCTTAAAAAACTACAAATAGAACTATCATATGACCCATCAATCCCACTACTGGGCATATACCCTGAGAAAACTGTAATTCAAAAAGAGTCATGTACCACAATGTTCATTGCAGCACTCTTTACAATAGCCAGGACATGGAACCAACCTAAGTGTCCATTAACAGATGAATGGATAAAGAAGATGTGGCTCATATATATATATATTGGAATATTACTCAGCCATAAAAAGGAAAGAAATTGAGTTATTTGTGCTGAGGTGCATGGACCTAGAATCTGTCATACAGAGTGAAGTAAGTCAGAAAGAGAAAAACAAATACTGTATGCTAACGCATATATATGCTATTTAAAAAAGTGGTACAGATGAACCTAGGGGCAGGGCAGGAATAAAGATGCAGACTTAGAGAACGGACTTGAGGACACAGCGGGGAAGAGGAAGCTGGGATGAAGTGAGAGAGTATCATTGACGTATATACACTACCAAATGTAAAGTGGATGGCTAGTGGGAAGCTGCTGCATAGCACAGGGAGATCAGCTCAATGCTTTGTGATGACCTAGAGGGATGGGATAGGGAGGGTGGGAGGGAAGCTGAAGAGGGAGGGGATATGGGGATATATGTATACACATAGCTGACTCACTTTGTCGTACAGCAGAAATTAACACAATATTGTAAAGCATTTATACTCCAATACACATGTCAAAAAAAAAAAGAAAAGAAAGCACCTACCACATGTCAGGAACTCTGCTAAGGACAAACAAAGATGACTAACAGAGTACCTGAGCTCACAGTCCAGGAATGACTGAAAGGAAAAAGTGATGGGTCATAAGAGTAAGGGAGGTAAGTCAGTACAAATGAAAAGGTGGGATTTCACTATAGGGAAAAGAGGAAAAAGGATTAATGCTTTGGAAAGAGAAATAAAAGTAGCTTTCTGGGCAATGTGAAGCTGAGAGTTGTTCAATCTTGTCAGGTTCTGAAGGCATCTCCAGATCCAGCTTTCAAAGAAAACTGGGACAGTGACAATGGAACAGCTAAAAATAGGTCATAATTATAGCAAAGAAAGCCACAGCCAGCATAAACCTGGCCATTGTTATTGTTGAAGTTGTGGAATTGTTGCTTTCAGTTACTCTTGTCATTAGCGGCTTCCTGATACGATCTTCTGTGGTGAGGATAGCTTTTCGAGCTCCATCCCACTTTCCAGGGCCCTGTAGCCGATACTGGATTGGAGTACAGGGTCCCCAAAATAACTGTAATGCCAATTTGGGGTCAGTGAAGGCCAGGGACAGCAGATTGGGCCTGACGCCCACCAGGTCAGCAAGCTCGTCCATGGTATCTATATAGTCTCCCTGAATGGTATGGCGTTGGCTGTCCACGTACCTGAAGCAGAGAAGACAGAAGCCATGCCTATTAACAATTCAGTCACTCCATCAATTAATCAATGCTTCCTAGCTGCTCTTGGCTCAATATTGAGCTAGGAGCTGCAGAAAAGAGTGAAGAAAGACACTGTCTCTATCCTTAAGGGCCTTATAGTCCAGTGGACTCGGTAAGATAGATACACATGAAACAGAGAAGAATGTAAGACTTTTGGTAAATCATGTGGTATTAGACTCCTAAATAGAAATGTAGAAGAGGGTAGTTAAAATCGAGCTATGATAAGTCCTTGAAGGATGTGGAAAAAATAGATAAGCTGAGAACAAAGAGGAAAGGATTACAAGTCAATATATATAATGTAGATTATATATTGTAGAAGTTTGGCAGTGAAAGGAAGGAGGAAAATAGGAGAGCACCTAGAAAGGGTATCAGGGTTAAATAAAAAAGTTCTTTCTCCTCCTTACAGAAGGGAGAGTTATGCTGGTATAATCAATTGAAGAAAACCACGTCTTTGGGCGTGGGATGATTGTGCCTCTGACTTTTCTACAAAAATTTAGGAACTTCATCAACATCAACTTTGTTCAAATAAAGATCACCAAGTGAATAAGCACAAGTTCTGAAATTCAGATTGCTGAATGTGTCCACCCAAGCACTAAAATACTGGCTGATGGTACCACCTTCCCAGATCCTATAGATGACTCATACCAAGAGCCACTGTGACCTGAGTATGCTGTCACATGACAGCCAGCAAAGTGGCCTCTGCAGATTTGTAAATCTACCTACTGATTTGTAATTTAACCATCTCTACCTCTCATTAATTCATCACTGCCTTTCCTTTCTCTGGCAGCTCTAACAGCCCTTCAAGTAATCCTTGCCAAAATAATATGCCTGGTTTTCTCTCCATGTCCTTTTTCCTACTTGACTTTTCTTTTAGGCCCTAAACATAGAATTTTCTTAAGCTTTTCTCTCCTTTCCCATCCATATTCAAACCACTTGGTGGTATTTCTCTATTCTATTGTCACAAACTATTATTTCCTTTTCCTTCAACATATACTCTAAATCCTTAAACAGACATGAGGACAATAAATACAATACAACATTGCTCTTATTAAGAAAGAAGTGGGAAAAAATAACCACCTATCTTCCTAGGAGAATTCTTACCTTTTGGCCATATCCTCTCGAACCTTAGCTATTTCTTTTATCATTTCATTTTGTGAGGGCAATGTCTTTATCCCTAAAGAGAAAAATCAAATTTTTAAGTGTAAAATTAAAATTACCTCAGTATGAACACTAACCCTATTAACAATTACCATGCTATGGAAAATTCAAAGGAATACAGGCTAGTTGTCTGTACCAAGGAGGTTACACCTTCACTTGATCACCTTACCCTACCACCACCAGAATATAATCATATTAACCTCAGTAGTTTACTCTTTTCTACTTTGTCTTTGGAAGATATTTCTCCGAATCTGCTTTCCAACCAATACCTGCCTCCTCCCTAACATAGTCTTTCCATTGGGAAATGAAATATGGACATGAGGAAATGATAAATGGTCTTAAAAGTATATGGAAAATGAGGTACAAAGTAAAAGGGCGGGAGAAATATGGGAAACACACCTGTACTTGTACTCTTATTAACAAAGAGGCTTTATACCACAGGGAGAAGGAAGTAAAAGTAAACTCTCAGTCCTGTTGTATGCCTACAGTTCCATGGAAGATAAGCCTTACCTTCTAAATTTTTTAATTTACTGAGAGTGAGGGGTAAGGTCAAGGGCAACTCATAATACCCAATCTTAACAGATAAATTAAAGCACCAATGAACAGTTCCAGTAGCAGGAATTTAACACCAAGGACATGGCTAGACAAAGGTAGAATAGTATTTAAGTTGACATAGACAACTCTCAATTTAAATGATTAGCTTTATGCCCGGATTTACAGGCACTATGCCATGTAGAAAACTTTAGCCACACCCAACTCTAAAGTGTTACTCCACAAAATTCTGGAACGTGTAATTTTAGAATGGGAATATATCTTACCTAATACAATCCTCTCTACAAGTACTCTCAAGTGGTTATCTCATTCCTCCTTAAATATCTCTGGTGATGGGGATCTCATCACCTGAGGAGATGATTTAATTGTTTGGCTGCTCTACTTGCTGGAACATTATTCTTTTCATTGACCCCAGAACCTGGCTCCATGCAACTGGCACCAGTGGACTTAGCTCTGCCTTCTGGGGCCAAGGAATCTAGTATTAAAAAATGACAGCGTTTGAACCATTTGAGAACAACTGTCATAACTTCTTTAAGTCTTCCCATTATCAGCCTTAAAGCCTTAACAGTTCCCCATATAACAGCTTTCACATTTTCTGCCACATTGGTTACCCTTCTCTAGGCACACTCTAGTAACTATCCTGGTGTGTCCCTCTTAAAACATGAGACTCAAATTCAACACTCAAGAAATAGCCTTTTGTGTTTTGCCATGTGTTCTTTTCATTTTAGCCTTGGGAATTATTACGTATGTTCATAACTCAATGAGGTATCACTGAAATGCTTCATTTGAAGTTAATCACAGGTCTTAAGACGCTCATGAAACACAGTTTGAGAGTTGATTTCCAAATTATTTCTCATAGAACCACCGTAATTTTTACTTCTCTTAAGTAGAAACATTATGGAGGAGGAGGTCATTTCTTGCCTGTGACACAGCCAATTCATCCAAAAAACAAAACAAAACAAAAACCCAACCAAAGAAAAAATCACTATAAATTAGATAGGTAAATAGATAGGAATATATAAAGATGTGTACTGTATCCGGTGGTGCAGTTCTTAATTCATTGATACTGTTGTTGCAATGTTTCCTCATTCAGGCACATGTCATTTTTACCATATGTATCTCCCTCCTTCCTATCTTGCTCCTCCTCTTATATTACCAGTTTACATCAATGGCCACAGCCCTGAGCAGATTCTTTTTCTCGCTTTCATCTCCAACATACATTCCATCCAAATCTTTTCAAATTCACCAATGAAATTTCATTCAAATTTGTCTCCTTGTACTCCTTTACCTTAGTTTAAAGCCCTCATTACGCCTTTCTTGGACTTTTGTCACAGGCTCGCAACTGACCTATTCCCCATTTCATTTCCCTCTAATACGTCTTCTGAGTTACAAATCTGATTTGACTCTGCCTCTGCCAGTTAATCCTTCAATTGTTCTCTATTGCCTACATTGAATGTGAACTTCTTGCATGGCACCTAAGGATTTTTCTTGGTTTTGCCTCTATAAATATCTCCAGCTTCATTTTCTTTAATTCCTATAATACTTTATTCTCCAGAATTCTGAACTCCTTATAGTTCTCAGGACTTGGTTTATTTTGTCATTTTCTCTAACTTTGCATAAATATTACTAATTATTCTCTTCTCTGGTCAAGATGGCCTTGTCCTTTTAGTAAACTCTTCTTTTTTACAGTGTATTTGCAGTTGTAGGGAGAATTGGGTACTTATTCCTTCCTGCTCCCATAGCCAGCTCCTCTACATTGTTATTGGACACTTGTTTAGGATATAGTAAATACCTGCTGAATGAATGAACACATTAAATGTCTGTTTACTTGTCTCCCTTGCTTGACCCTGAGTTCCATAAAGATAGGAATTTTCTATTTGGTCATATTTGCATCTCCAGCACCTAGCAGAGGGTCTGGCATACACTAAGAGGCCAGTAAATGTTAGCTGACAAATGTTGTTGAAGAACAGTGTGGAACTGAAGTTCAGAGATTTCCTAAGTGTTCCAAGACAAGGTTCAAACGGGGTGAGCCTGAATTTTAACTCTGTGGACCTAAGTCTTTCAGTCGGCTCTGAGACCTAAGTCAGATTGTATTTATGTAGTCCTGACTAGTCCCTGCACTTTAAATGTAAAGACTATGTTACAAGAGGAAGGAGGTGTGGCTGCCATTCTGCTCTTTCAGTCCAGTCCAGCCTTTTACCATGACTGGAAATTGAGAAGGTAGTCTATAAGATGAGATCCTCAGATAAGAACTTTCTACTGTAGAGTTTAGAAAACCTCCAAAACTAAACTTGCATTCACTGAATAGAGATGTATTAGCTACCTCCCATGTGCTAGGCACTGGTCTAGTCTTGGAAGACAAAGGCAAATAAACATGATTCTTTTATTTAAAGAGCTTTCAATATACTACAAAGAGAGGGAGGAAATAAACAGGATTTTTCCACACAAATAACGAGTAAAGGGGAGGCATACCAGGCAGAGAGAGTAACAGAAGCAAAGACATAACGTACAAGAGTACCTGCTGTGTTTGCTGCATAGTGGGTAAGTCATTCAGTGCATCTAGAAGATTGTAGGATGGATGGTAAAGACCTGCAAAAGATGGGCCTGAAAAGCAGCCTGTATCCAATTTGTGGAGGAACGTGAATGCCATGCTATGACATAATGCTTCCTTGTGATCCAGAGAATTGGTATCATTTCATACGGTTTGCAAGGTTTGCAAGGGAAGAAAGTTACTAAATGAAAGTGGAACACTTGCAAGGGCTCTTGAGAGGGCTACAAATGAGACAAAAGAAAACTAGATTTCTGTCAAGGTAAGCAAGTGGGTTCAGTGTTCTATAAAAGTGTGGAATATTTTCTTGACAAGAGAATAGTAATTCTAGAGGACAAAGGAGGAAGGGAAATGTGGCTTGGTGGGTAAAGGACAGGCCAGGGAAGAGGACAGGCTGAGTTGGGCAGGTTTGAAAGAATGGGAGAAACTAGCTGATTCTAAGGTCTTAAAATTGGTACAGTGAAAGCAGAATTCAGTGATGAGAAAGCAAGGATTTGGTAAGCAGAGAGTAGAACAAAAAACTCAGGGTTCCTTTTGGAAACTTGATAAAGTTATAGGGATTCTCTGATGATTCCTTCCTTCCAAGTGTTAGAAGAAAGCTGGAGGGATTAGCACTAAGATTTGCTAAGCAGAGGAAACTGGGCTTTTTGTGCATTTCCCCTAAGATGCCCTAATCCCATAGCCATAATGCGTAATCTTCCAAATAACTCATTTTCCCTAATCCTCTTAATGGTTCACTTGGTCCTGGAAAAGAGTCCCAGTTGTTCAAAGTATACAAGATGCTGTGGCCTATTTTAATGCAACTTTTTCCTCTTACTTAATTGACCCAGTTAAAAGATTCACTTTATATGACTGGAATTAAGCCAACTTAATGGTTTACTTGCATTGGATTGCTGGTCCAGTGCTCAAGGAGTACATGATCTACTGGATAGAATTAAAAGGAATTAAGAAATGAAAGAACTTTGGGACTTCCCTGGCAGTCCAGTGGTTAAGACTCCATGCTTCCGCTGCAGGGGGCGTGGGTTCGATCCCTAGTTGGGGAACTATGATTCCCACATGCCCCAGGGCACAGCCAAAAAATTAAAAAAAAAAAGAAATGAAAGAACTTTGGGGAAATTTGGAAAAGTTTTTTATCTATCAACTCTAACATCATTGCTTCTTTTTTCTCTGCTACCATGAGGATCTTCACTAGGGAAGAAGAATCTGTAATTTCAATAAGAACTCTCTAAAAACATATTTATTTATTTACTTGGCTGTGCCAGGTCTTAGATGTGCTACGCAGGATCCTCTTTGCAGCATGCTGGATCTTTAGTTGTGGCATGTGGGATCTAGTTCCCTGACCAGGGATCAAACCCAGGCCCCCTGCATGTCTCTGCATTGGGGATGTGGAGTCTTAGCCACTGGACCACCAGGGAAGTCCCTCAACAAGAACTTTGAATAGTTTTAATTAAACATTAGTAATTGTACAAAGAACTTTTTTTGTTAGAAGGAACCTTAAAAGTCATCTGATTTCTCCCTATTCTGAGGCTTGAATCTACTCCATACTGGCCTGACCAAAGTTTATTTTTAATGTTAAGCTAATATTGTGCAAACCCTCAAAATTTCACTCCTTGGTTCTGGTTCAACACTTTGAAGTGATACTAAGCAAATATATAAAACCTTCTGCCATGGGGAATCTCTGCAGGTATCTGAACCATATCTCCCCAAAATCTTATCCTCTCCAGGCCAAACCTCTCCAGCTCCTTTAGCTGTACTTCAAATGGCACATTTTCAAACCCCTTAACCACTCTTGTCTCTCTCCTTTTAATGTACTCCAGATTCACTTTTAAAATGTCTTTGGGTGTGGTCTGACCAGTTCAAAGAAGAACAGTTGTAAATTCCAGGACATTATGTTTTTTTAATAATGCCAGATATAGTTAAGTCTTTTGGAAGCCACATCATTCTGCTGATTCATATTGAGCCTACTATCCCAAACCCCAAAGTTTTTTCTCATGTTTTCCTAGCCAAAACTTTCTGAAAGAGGGAATATAAAGGGGGGAAAGTAAGACTTTGAGTGGCTGAACCTTCTTCATTCTGGACTAGTCTTTAACCAGCTCTTAATTTTTGTCTAAAATGAAATCACAGCACTTCTATATGTGACTCTCTCTAACTATAATGCAAGAAGATTAAATTCTTTTGCTTCACAAATATTTATCAGTTGTCTAAAATCTAGATGAGTGGATTTTAAACTGGAGTGCATATTGGAATCACCTGGGGAACATTTTCTCAGCAATCTTATGTCAGTCCCACACCAGACTTATTAAATAAACACCATCAGGAAAAACATGTCTGTTTTGGGGAAACTTCCTAGGAGATTCTGCTATATGTCCATGATTATAAGTTACTACTTTATATTCCCTCAAAAATTAATTTTTGAGCACTAATTTTGTACCAGGCACTGTTACAATCATACATGCTGTCTCAGCTATTTATAAGCAAGAACATAAACATAATTAAACAAACCACTAAGTAATTCGGTAGTCATCTTGCATGGTCACTTACCTTTAAATACTTGAGTGACCCAGCGTCCTTGGAGCTCTGAAATGGGCATAATGGCACCCAAGGGCTGGATCAAGCCTATGATTGCAAGAGTTGGCTTTTCTAGGTTAGGAGGGAAGACCTTTTTATACAGAGATATCTTGTTTTTGACTACTTTAACAGAATCTTCAAGAAAAGGAAAGGCAAAGCTATAGCCTGTAGCAAAGATAACAGCATCAATGTCATCCTCCCTGGTGCCATCCTCAAATATGGCCGCTGTCTCTGTGAATTCCTTCACGTTTGATTTCACCTTCACCAAGCCAGAAATTATACAGTTTGGCAGATCATCATTTATGGTTGGTTGCTGACTCAGAACTCTGTGAAAGATGATAAAGAAGGAAAAACGAGAGAGATCATGAGAGAGAGAGATCATTACCATGTAAGTAAAATTCTATTTTGATTGAGGTGGTTAATCAATATGCCAATAGTCTCCCTTTATTCATGAAATTTGGGAAAGGTCTAATGTATACCAGCTTGATAAAGGTAAGGATCTCAGAGTAAAAGTTGGACCCTGGGGCTTCCCTGGTGGCGCAGTGGTTGAGAGTCCACCTGCCGATGCAGGGGACTCGGGTTCGTGGCCCGGTCTGGGAAGATCCCACATGCTGCGGAGCGGCTGGGCCCGTGAGCCATGGCCACTGGGCCTGCGTGTCCAGAGCCTGTGCTCTGCAATGGGAGAGGCCACGACAGTGAGAGGCCCGCGTTCCGCAGAAAAAAAAAAAAAAAAAGTTTGACCCTGGATGGCATTGAAAGAGAAGCTGTTGGAGAAGTGAGGGAAGGATTGTTTTATTTGAAGAGTACGTGCATGGTTTCTCAAGGTCTAATAAAGCTCTCAGTGATATGATAAGGCCACAGTCTAGTAGCTTCTATCCATTTATCAAGAAATCTGCGGAACTGGACTATCAGCATTCTGTTGAGTCTCTTTTCCGCTTCAAAGGCCCAAGAGCCAGGCTTGGACCATCATTTTCCAAAAGGTATAATAAATTACATATGTATAGTGACTTACAGTTATAAACTGTTTTTACGTACATTAACGTATTTGAATCTCATGCAAACCCAATGAAGGAGGCAGGACAGTTGTCATTATCCAGGTCCTATACAGGAGGAAACTGAGGCCTAAAGAAGTTAACTGGCTTGCCCAAGGTCACACAGCCTAGGATTTTAGGATTTATATCAAATGTTTTTTTATGAACTCCCTTGAGATACTCTAGGCATGGTAAGTGGTGTTTCCTTGAAATAACATAGGATAAGGTGCAGAACCTTTCTAAAAGCAGTGTGAATCCTTGGATCCTGTGTTAACAGCTCTGAGAATCCTCAGCCCATCATGTTCAGACAGAGCTGGCCTCTTCTTAGGAACAAGATATGTTTAAACAGTATTACTGGTTTGCTGCATTTAGTAATTCTTTGACGCAAACCTTTAGGTACAGATTCTGTTCTCATTCCCTCATCATTTCATCTTTCTCTCCAAACTTACTCCTGTTCACTAACAGTACCACCATCCACATTTTGTGGCCCAAGCCACAAAACTGTGAGTCTTACATCTGGTCACCAAGGCCACGCTTTCTCCTCTTAACACCCCCAGAATAGTTTTACTTGTGCTGTTTCACCTGGGCCATTACAGCTGTCTCTAGTGCCTCCTGCTCCATCCCCTTTCAGTCTATCTTCTACATCATTTTTGGAGTGATTGTTCCAAAATGTATTTATTATTGTGTCACTCACCTGCTTAAAATCTTTCAGTGGCTGTGGGCTGTCTTCATTCTAAACTTTTTATTTAGCAGAGCATACAAACATTTTCATATATCTGCCCAGTGAACCAGGAGATGTACTCAGTCACTCTTCCATCTTTGCCTGTAGTCCAGCCAAACCAAACTGTGTGCAGGTCTCAGAGCATAATGTATTTTTTGCTATTCCAAGACCTTGTATTTATAATTAGAATGCTACTTCCTTACCCTATTTGTTTGACTCTCTTCTATTATTCCATATAAACTCAATATATTTTGTGATCACCAAAGTTATGGATGCTACAGTTTCCATAATTGGGCGAAATAAATTCCTGAAAGGTTGTTGGCAGGCACAGTCTCAAAATATCACCCCACTGATTAATTTCAAAGGAAAAAATATCTTTACAGTAAAGAAACCTAGTAGATACCACCTAATCCAAGTGATCGAATTTTACATCATTAATATGCAATAAGCTGCTATCATACAGCTCTTGATGTGATCCACCAAGAAGACACAACATAACCTATGAGAATTCACACCAAAACTGTTTAACCTAAATATAATAGAGGAAGAACAGCTATGAAAGTCCAAATTTAGAGACTTTCTGCAAAACAAATGGCTTCAATTCTTTAAAAAAATCCATGTCAAAAAAAGAGAGATTTATTTCAGACTGAGAGATTAAAGAAATATGACAACTAAATGCAATGGTGTAATACCCGACAGGATCTTGGATTTAAAAATAAAAAAGCTACAGGTAATTCCCTGGCAGCCCAATGGTTAGGATTCTTCACTTTAAGCCACATGGCACGGCTAAAAATTTTAAAAAGCTACAATATTATTGAAACAATGTGGGAAATTTGAATATGCAATATATTAGGTAATGGTATTTTTATCAATGTTAAATTTACTAAGTGTGATAATTATGTTTATGTAGAAGAATGCCCTTTATCTTAGGCAATATATGCTAAAGAATGTAGGGTAAAATGTCTTACTGACTGCAGCTTACTCTAGAATGGTTCAGAAAAAAAAATGTATGAATACATGTATGTATATATGGATGCCATATATGTATGGATCTATCTATCTCCAGAGAGAGGGAGAGAGAGAAAGCAAATATAGTAAACTGTGAATAATAGGTGAATCTAAGTGAAGGGTATATGGGTGCTTATTGTACTTACTATTTTATAGCAAGTAAACCTAAACATTGGACTCCCTGTTGGCGCAGTGGTTAAGAATCCACCTGCCAATACAGGGGACACAGGTTCGAGTCCAGGTCCGGGAAGATCCCATATGCTGCAGAGCAACTAAGCACATGCACCACAACTACTGGGCCTGCGCTCTGGAGCCCGTGAGCCAAAACTGCTGAGACTGCATGCCACAACTACTGAAGCCTGAGCACCTAGAGCCCATGCTCTGCAACAAGAGAAGCCACCACGATAAGCCCAAGTACCATAACAAAGAGTAGCACCTGTTCACCACAGGTAGAGAAAGCCCACGTGCAGCAACAAAGACCCAATGCAGCCAAAAATAAATAAATAAATTTATGAAAAATAAAATAAAAGTCGGAAGGGAAAACAGCATTTAAAATCAGCCTTTGGAAATGCTATCACAGTCTACCTTGTATGCTGTGTGAGGACTTCTATCCTTCATACTCTCATAGGACTCCATGCATTTCTTTATCATATTCTATTGTCTGTCTTCTTCGTAGAGTATTAAAGGAAATATCCATTTCTCCAGTCTGTCATTTGTTACTTGTGTGATCTTGGGCAAATTAGGTTCTCTAAGTGTCAATTTTTATATTTGCAAAATGGAGATCAAAATAGTACCAACCTATAGGGCTGCTGTGAGGATTAAATGAGATAATGCACGTAACTCATTTAGCACTGTGCTTGTCTTATATTAAGTCCTCAAAAAGGTAGGGTGTTATTATTACTATTAGTATTACTATTAGGTCTTTAGTCTCAGTATTCTCATGCCAGTATAATGCTTGGCTCATAACAGATGCTCAGTTTGTTGGATGAATGAATGAAAGATGCCCTGCCCTCTATTACCATTTTGTTGTTGCTGTTGGGCATCATGTAAAAAGAACTGGTACCTCAGGGAATGATAAAAATGGTTAATGCCAAGGAGAATTACAGCCTGAAAATTATAGACCAGTAGATCTTCGACTTCTGTGGGGGAAAGGTAGAAATCTAATCTCAGATTCTGTGGACTTGCTTTATGTAAACATAGAGGTAACCCTACTATTAGCCTATGGGAACAGTCCTTATTCTTTGCCTTGGCTGTTACTGCCCACCTCCCAGCCTGGGAACATACCTGTGTTTAGGCTTCAGGCCAAACAGTTCATGATCAAACCTTTGGTTCATCTTTTTTTCCAAAAATATATTTGCTAATGATTGACCACAAATCTTCCTCATAAAATATTGAAATCGAGAAGTCAACAACACATCAAAAGGATATCCATAATCTCCGACACGATTGAAGATCCAAGCCCCTCTTCTGGTGCTGAGGAAAACCTGAGGCATGGGGAAAAAAAATGTTTGTTTTTGCCGTTCTCTGACTCATTTCTCTGAAGGAATGGGAACCCAGTTTCTTCAAGATGAAGTTCAGACTCATTAGTCTGGCTTTTCATTCCCTGGTAATATATATATTTTTAAATTTCCTGCCATTTTCTTTTCAAACACTAAGCTTACAATTAAATTGGGGTAGTCACTGACCAAGACTCTGTCTTGCTCTGAACTACCAGTGCATTTCTGTTTAATGTCATTATGCCTCCCTGAAAAGCTTAATTCTCCAAAGCCTATTAATTTTTCAGATCCAGATCAAGTCTCCCTCCTCCATGAAGATACCACTGACTGTTCTGGCTGATAATTTTCTCTCCATCTTCTGAACTTCTCTAGCACTTGTCCCCTGTCCAACTCATTTAAAATCATGGAACAGTAAAGCTGAAAGCAACTGGACATCATTAATCCAAAACCTTCAGTCTTTATTTTGCCTTTGACATTGTTTACATTATTACAAAAAACTTACTTATATTGACATGTAACATTATATATTCTTATTTTATATCTTTCCAAATATGTTTTCTCCAAGGTGGGAGGTAGAGCATATACATCCTTTAGTCCCCTACCTATCATCAGCATCACTTCCTTGTATTGAGAATTGTAACCTGTAAATCGCTGTACTAGGTCCTTTATCTATTTTTTTATTTAATCAATACAACAACCTCTTGAGGTAGGTATTGTTATGTCCTTTATATGGGTGAGAAGAATGGAGAGGATGAATAACTTGCCTGAGGTCATATAGCACTAAGTGGTAGAGCTGAATTTCCGCCCTAAGTCTGACTCCAAAGCCTGTGCTTAAGTAATGTTTCATCGATTATTTAAGGGAAATACTGAAGATTGCAAGTAGCACAAAGGGAGCTGGTCCGTCTTTCTGTTATCTGCTGGCTAAAGTCCACATTCAGAGCTGATAAAAAGTTTGGTATTCAACTACCTGGCAAAAGCATCACTTTATATTATAAAACTCTCTGGAGATAGTTTCCCGGGTTGTAAGCTATATAAGTACATTGTTTTATGGTGTTTTGTCTAACATTTCATGTTAAACGGTGACCTGTCTATAGAGGGCTAATTATGTACTTCATACATATATTCTCACCGATGGTGACCATAACCGCTATCATAAATAAGCACTTTTATGTGTCACAATTGAAAGAGCCTGTGTGGTCTTAGAAATCAAATGATTTTATGTGCAGTCTAGATAACTTTTTAAATATAGGTTATGAGTAATGTAAATGCTCAGAGTTTCAGTTAAAAAATTCTCTATGTATAAAATAGTGACAAAAATACATACGTCACAAAGCTTTCTCAGACACAACCACCTTACCTCCACCTGCTCTTGCTGCCTTGTTCTTTGGCAATTTACAATTCTTCAGTGCTTGTAAGGCCCAGCTCCTCTATAACTGACCATTTAACAAGCCAATGGTATTAAAGAAAGCTCATGCCTTCGGTCCCCACCACATACCTGGTACATTCTTTTATCATAGCACCCACACACATTTTTACCCTTTATTGTTTATATACCTATTTCCTAATAAATGCTTGTTGAATTAATTCATGGAGTAATATATGAAATCAGTTTTGTGGGGATAGATGAGGATAGACCTGGGAAGTGTTACTGAATGGAGTTTGTGGGTAAAGTTCATTTAACAAAGTTGTGGCATTAAACTTCTATTTTTAAAAATAATTTAAAAACAATTTGTGGAGAAGCACAGCTTAGTTAAAGTTACTGAAGAACAGCCAGGCATTTATGTATTGCCAATAAAGTTGTGATTCAATAAAGACATGCATAACAAAATATATTCATGATGTCTGTTTCTAGGAATTTATAATGAAGATACTTTTTTCCCAGTTCAAAAGTTATGATACAGGGCTTCCCTGGTGGCCCAGTGTTTAAGAATCCGCCTGCCAATGTAGGGGACACGGGTTCGAGCCCTAGTCCAGGAATATCCCACATGCCACGGAGCAACTAAGCCCATGGGCCACAACTACTGAGCCCACGTGCCACAACTACTGAAGCCCACGTGGCTAGAGCCCGTGCTCTGCAACAAGACACTGAAATGAGAAGCCTGCACACTGCAACGAAGAGTAGCCCCCGCTCACCACAACTAGAGAGAAAGCCCGTGCGCAGCAACAAAGACCCAACACAGCCAAAATAAATAAATACTAAAATAAATAAATTTATTTTTTTAAAAAATCTATGATACAAAAAACAAATTAGGAAACCAAAAAACGTCAAGGACATAGAAATTCCTTTAGAGTAAATGTTATTCTGTGTTACCTAATTGTATGCAAAGGCTGGGGAGAGCTGCTTGCCTGTGCTACAATGTGGATGCTTTTCATTCTGATACCCATGTTGTCTTTAGAAGGATTAGACTGCTTCTGTTTTCCATTTGGGGAGTGAAGAATAATGAAGAGGAAAATTCCCCAAACATCCTATGAGTTAAAAGATTTCAATGACTGAGTACACTTTCCTTCAGATAAGAGTATAGCACTTCTGCTGGCCAACAGGTGATCCACACTCTGAATGCTGCATTCTAACAAGCTCTCCCAGCAATCACTTGGTCTTCTTAAAAGCCAGAGGCACACTCTGAAGAGACAGCTGAGTGAGATTATGAGCACAGTTTGTGATCATGACCAAATTCCTTAGTGTGAGGCCAAGTGAATGATGGGAATCTAACTTGTAACCTTGTCTCCATCACATCATCAATCATAATGTTGCCAACTGAGGCAGTGAAACCAAGCCCTGCATTTGCCATTGGCACTGATGGGCTGTGTGCAGGTATGCATACACTCTGCTGGGTCCACCTGCAGCTTCCTTGGTGAAGCAAAGTAAATAATTTACTAATTCAAACCTGCTTGGCTGTGTGGCTAACTTCCACAGCCAGATCGCTTCCAGAATTCCCAATGCCAATTATAATGACTCTCTTTCCAGTGAAACTCTCTGGATTCTTATAATCTCGACTATGGAAGTACTGTCCTTTGAACTTCTCAATTCCTGCAAGAGAAGGGAAAATTATTACTGGGTGATGGTTTATCTGATATCATTTGTTAAATCATTCATTTTTTTTTGCAGTGTGTAGAGTTTATGCATATATTCTCTGTATGTTCTCCTTTTACTCAGGTGCACTGTTGACTTTCTGAATATTTTTGCCTGTTTTCTTTTCCCATCACTTCAGAGTGGAACCTTGTGATTTCCTTATTATAAGTAGTCTGCTGAACTCAGGATCTGTTAGCATTTTAGACCCGTGGGCTCACAAATCCAAACTGCTTCAGAAAACCTCCATTCTCTTTTGTCTTTTCACCCTCTTTATTTTTTTTAATTGAAGTGTAGTTGACTTATAATATTATATCAGTTTCTGATGTACAACATAGTAACTTGATATTTATATAGATTATGCAATATACAAAGTTATTATGATATTACAGTCTTTTGATTATATTCCTTGTGCTGTATATTACAACCCTGTGACTTTTATTTTATAACTGGTAGCTTCTATCTCTTAATCCCCTTCACCTATTTTGCCCATCCCTCACCCCCTCTTTTCATCATCTGTAAATACTTACTTCCATTCTAATTGGAGTATATATGTTCTTATATACACTAAACTATACATAGAGTGCTTTTTTCCTCTCAGAATGAAAATCCAGGCCAAAGACTGTAATTAAACTCTTTCTTTAAGCTTTATTTTCTTCCTTAGAAACTCAATATTTCTGTTTATTTCCTTGATTGCTAAAAAAGCCCTCATTCAGGTTAAAGAAGATGTGGTAAATATATACAATGGAATATTACTCAGCCATAAAAAAGAATGAAATAATGTCATTTGCAGCAACATGGATGGACCTAGAGATTGTCATACTGAGTGAAGTAAGTCAGAGAAAGACAAATATCATATGATATCGCTTATATGTGGAATCTAAAAAAAAATGGTACAAATGAACTTATTTAAAAAACAGAAATAGACTCACAGATGTAGAAAACAAACTTATGGTTACCAGGGGGGAAAGGTGTGGGGGAGGGATTAACTGGCAGACTGGGATTGACACATACACACTACTATATATAAAATAGGTAACTGATAAATACCTACTGTATAGCACAGGGAACTCTTCTCAGTACTCTGTAATGACCTATATGAGAAGAGAATCTAAAAACGAGTGGATATATTTATATGAATAACTGACTCACTTTGCTGTACAGCAGAAACTAACACAACATTATAAATCAACTATACTCCAACAAAAATTAAGAAGAAAAATTCCGTCATTCAATCTAATGCAGATCAACTTTTATCCTTAAAAAACTAAAATTATTGTAAAACTAAATATAGAGCCTTCTAATTTTCCTCTAGTCCCCCAAATTACTGGTATCTCTACCTCCTAAATAGTGTTAATACAAGTTACCCCATCACCTTTCAGAAGAATATGCAGAATTAGGATAAGCTTTATTTCATCCCAAGATAGGAATCACTCAGACCACATTCCTCCCATTCTTTAGGGATCAGGTCACAGGCATAGTTCAAGTGTCTTCCTTCCTTGTAGGCTACTTACCAGGGAAGCTTTCCAAGGGTAAGTGAGCATTGGTGTGATGGCCAGTGCAAACCATAACTCCATCGAAGACATTCACCTCCTTTTTCCCTTCAGATACCGTGACCACCTCCCATTGGCCTGAAGTGGAGAAATCAGGCTGCTTCTTCACACTGCACACAGTGGTCTGAAAAGAAAAGGGGTAGCCACAGGGCACTATAACCACAGCCTATATAGTGGACATCTTCCCTGACAGGACTGTCCTTGCAGAGGGTAAACAAAGGGCTGATACCGCCTAACAGGCTCATGCAGGGGTATTTGATTTTCATACTCCACAAATCAGAACTTTTTTGTTTGGGGCTGTGGTCAGAGTGAGAAAACTTCCATGAGGCAAGCTAAATAAAACAGAGTTGGCAGACTAATGTTGCACTCTCCTCTGCTTCTAGAGAAGTGCAAATTACTAGTTCTCGTGGACCATACCCTAGGGCAATGTGATACTTGAATAAAGTTTGGGCTTCTCTTGTGATTCTGAGACACTCCATGCACGAAATGCCTATTCCTCCCCATACCCCCAGACATCCTGAGACCCTCTGATGCCTTCTTACCGCAAGTCCTGTTCTCACTGTCTGGCCTTAAACTTGTGACTGAGCTAGAGGGCTCCCTTTCCTAATAGAGTAGAGAAACATCTCAGTGGCTCATATTTTATGTAAATGAACCTCTCTGACTCCCATAAATGCCCATTTTACAAGTAACGATAAAGAAAGAAGGTGTGAGATGGGATAGTCAGTGGCACAGTTTTTAGCTTTAAAAAATAGTAATAAATATGGGTTACTCTACCCAGGTTAAGGAAACATTAAGAATGTGTTCTATGTGCTTCTGGGTTTATGACCCTAATGTCTTGGTTGACTAATAGAGATACCCCTCTTGTATACCCGAGCCATCCTATACTATTTATTGTTCCTCTCGATCATGTTCTTACTTTTACACAGGCTGGTGCTTCTGCCTGGATCATCCTTTTATTCTTTCTTCATTTGGAGATACTCACCCTTCAACATTTAGCTTGGGATTATCTCCTCTAAGAAAACCTTCCTGGTGCCTGATGCCTCATGCCCTGATGGGTTAAGCAACCCTCCTCTGAGCTGCAATGTATAGATTTCTGTGGCATTTATCACTAACTCTTCATTTTTAATAATTATATTTACAATGAAATTTCTCTTCATTTTTCTATCTCTATAACTAGACTGTGAAATCACTAATTTTTTTTGTTTTTGTGTCTTCACTGTTTAGTATGGTAACAAACCTCTTCAATAAGTGTTTAAAGAAGTGAAGAGAAGGACCACTAGGCTGTAAATGATTGACTTTGGAAGTCATCACTGGATATTGCCATTTTAATTTTGTTGTGAAAGAGAAAGAGGCATGATTTAGTAGAATGATCAGAAGGTAGAAGATTTGGGCTTTTTGCCAGCTGTCAGAGTATTGATTCTTTTATGGTCATGGTTTAGAATCATAGGAATATCACAGAAGACTTTACAGCAGGAAGGAACCAGTGAAGTGATCTAGTACAGGCATCTTGTTTTACAAATAAACTGAAGGCACATCGGCATTGAGGAACTTACTTGTCTGAAGTCACAAGTTGATTAGTGGTAGAGCAAAGACTAGAACTCAAGTTTTTGCTTCCCAATTCAATGTTCCTCCCTCTATGCCAGAGTTAACTTATTTGCTTCCTCGTAACTTTTCAATACCTACTTCACTGGGTTGTTGTGATCACATAAATAATGCACTGGAAAGTACTTCAGAAAGTATAAAAGGGCTAAGCAGCAAGTTGTGGAAACAGAAGGTTTTAAAGTTCCCATACCTGTCAGTTCCCCTCATTGTTTTATTGTAATCAAATGATATAGAATGAAGGCAATGAAATGAAGGTGGCTTCCTGGATCTGCAGTCAAAATACATAGAAGAGGGACCTTTCCATGAATATTTTGAGACACAGGGAAGACAAAGAGTGGATTCTGGATAGAATAGATACATGAGGATATCAAACCGATCTAAGCACTGGTAAATAAGACCAGTTATTCATTTACTTGACAAACAACTCAAAACACAGAGATACCCACGAAATTCCCTACCTTAAATCGAATGTACTTTAGAAGGTCAAATTCTTTGGCATACATCCTGAAATACTCCAGGACCTGGGAGTTGTGCATGAAGTTGGGATAGTGATCTGGGATGGGGTAGTCACTGAAGCACATCATCTCCTTAGAAGTGTTGATGACCACTGACTTGTAAATACTGGCCCTCCCTTCTTCAGGTTCTTCCTGCAGTAAGTAAAAAGCATTCATGGCAACTTGAGAATTAAGGTCATGGTTTATAAACAGCCAACAAACATTTGAAAATGTTTTCTGAAAGAAATGCCAATTTAAAAAGTCCCGGGCTTCCCTGGTGGCGCAATGGTTGAGAGTCCGCCTGCCGATGCAGGGGACACGGGTTCGTGCCCCGGTCCGGGAAGATCCCACATGCCGCGGAGCAGCTGGACCCGTGAGCCATGGCCACTGGGCCTGCGTGTCTGGAGCCTGTGCTCCGCAACGGGAGAGACCACAACAGTGAGAGGCCCGCGTACAGCCAAAAAAAAAAGAAAAAAGTCCCCTCCCCACAACCCTTCACATCTCCCAGTATTTGTGCCCTCGTGCAGTCTCCTCCCCTTGAATCTAAGTTGTCTTTATGACTTGCTTTTGACCAACAGCATGCAGTTGGGATGATACTGAATGGCTTCCAAGACTAAGTGATAAGTAATCTTGCAGTTTCTGCCTGAGTCTCTTAGAAAGCTTGCTGTGGTGGAAGTCAGCAGCCACGTAAGAAGTCCAGCTACCCTGAGACCACCATCCTGTGAGGAAGCCTGAGCTAGCCAGATGAAGAGCATGTTTGGGATAGAGAGATGTGCAGCCAGCCCCCAGAAGGTCTAGTTATCCCAGCTGACGTTCTAAATATGTGAGCAGGGAGGTCATAGCACACATCCTGTCCCAGCT
Organism: Pseudorca crassidens; assembly: GCF_039906515.1. Taxonomy (NCBI): domain Eukaryota; kingdom Metazoa; phylum Chordata; class Mammalia; order Artiodactyla; family Delphinidae; genus Pseudorca; species Pseudorca crassidens. The sequence continues at coordinate 105,907,405 of NC_090297.1, read as the reverse complement.
GTCACCTGATTGCCATGACGTAAGACTCCAAGTAAGAATTGCCCATCTGAGTCTTTTAAATAGTATATATATTTCAAAGCCTAGGGAAGTTTCAAGAGTTTCATACACTTGCCACATTGTTCTCCAGGAAACACTGTACTAACTTACATTCTGTCCACTATGTGTTCCCATTTTACCTCGTTTTTACTAATTACAAAGACAATTACTCAGTGTTAGCAAAAATGAGGTGAAATGAGATCTTAGTACAATATTTTCTGGACAGCAATGTGACAAGAATATGAAACCCTTGCAACTTAGCCTTTTAAAGAAAGATTCAGCATTGTAGACAAAGATTTATGTTTAAGGATGTGAATGACAGCATTATTTATAACATAAAAATGAAATAAGCTAAATGCTGCAATACTGTGATTTATAAGAAATATATATTTGGTTATCCAGATGGTCGAAATATATTCTCATATATGGTCTTTTTCTACAGTTCCTGGCTCAGAGCTCCCAATACTCTCCTAATTTCCTAACTGTTGAGAGTGACATGAAGTGTCTTTTGTTATGTTAATATGGTGACCTTTAGAAAGCAACTAAGGTTGTGGGCTGGTTACCAATGGAGCAAACACTGATTAGAGGGTTGTAACTTTCAGTTGCCTATCCCCTGACCTCTGGGGAGGCGACAGGGGCTGGAAGTTGAATCAATAGCCAATGCCCAATGATTTAATCAATCATGCCTATGTCATAAAGTCTCCATAAAAACCCAAAAGAGTGGGGTTCAGGGAGCTCCCAGGATGGTGAACCGAAGAGACTAGGGGAGAGCGGTGTGCCTGGAGAGGGCATGGAAGCTCAGTGTCCTTTTCCTTATGTATCTCTTTCATTTGCCTGTTCCTAAATTATATTCTTTTATAACAAACCAGTTACCTAGTGAGTAAATGGGTTTCCTGTATTCTGTAGCTGCTCTAGCAAATTAATCAAACCCAATGGGGGAGGGGTTCGTGGGAATTTCTGATTTATACTCGGTTGGTCAGAAGTATAGGTAACAACCTGGACTTGAGAATGGCAACTGAAGTCCAAATCCCAGGAGGGGGTTGTTGGAACCTCCAATCTGTAGGTGGTTGTTCAGAAGCCCAGGTAATAACCAGGGCTTATGACTGGTGTCTGAAGTGGAGTCGAGGGTGAAGTCTTGTAGGACTGAGCCCTCAATCTGTGGAATCTGACGCTGTCTCTGTGTAGATAGGGATCACAATTGAGTTGAATTCTTGGACATCCTGCTAGTGTTTGAGAATTGTTTGCTGGTGTCTGAGGACCACCCGCCACCCACATACACACACTGGAATTGGTCTCAGAACCATTTAATGCCCAACAAAATACACTGTAATTTGAGAACCACTGCTCCAGATCCTTGCTACCTAAAGTACGATCTGTGGACTAGCAGCAGGGGCATCACTTGGAAGATTGTTAGAAATGCAGAATCTTAGGCCCCATCCCAGACCTACTGAATTGGAATCTGCCTTTTAACAAAATCCTCAAGTGATTCAGATGCATCTGAAAGCTGAGAAGCATTGCTCTAGCTGATATCAAACCCCAGTTCACTGTTCTTTCCCCATCAAGGTTAACTTCTTTGCTTCCTCAAAAACTTCTAATAACTACCTCATGGGGGTGTTGTAGTGATCACATAAAATAGCGCCATATCTACCCAGATTGTTATGTTAGCCTCTCACTGAGATATCATAAATGATGACTTTTCAACTCTACTAGAATTTTTTAAAATTGTTTTGATTATGGAAAATTACCTTAACCAATTTGGACCCCCTCTTCTCTTTTTATTCCAGAAAAAGATATATGGATGTTACTGAACATTGAATGGCCACAAAGGAGAGTGTTCCTTGGTTTTGCCCACATTAGAGATGATTTTCCTCCCATTTTTAGAGAAGAATTTTTCAATTTCAGAATCCTGAGTAGATCATTCCCATTTCTCTGCCCCATACTTCAAGATCTCATTCCCTTTGGCTGCTAATAATGTTTCTACAGGTCTCTTCTAATCTATCCTACCTATTTCAACCAAAGTGTTCTTTCTAGGGTATGGTTGTATCTCTGCCCTAATTAAAATTTTAGATGCTGCCCCATTTTCTCTAGTTTATATTTTTCAGCTTAGGATTCAAAGACCTCCATAATGTCTTAGAGTCTATTCTTTATCTCCCCAACTAGATTGTAGGCCCCTTGACTTGTATTCATGCTCTTTCCCACAGCATATAAAATTATAAATAGCACGTAGTAGATATTTAATAGATGTACATTGAATTATACTGAGAAAGGTACATATAGAAAAAGGAAATAAATTTCACAAAATGCATAACAAACTAATGAAATACATCAAAATTTATTACAAAAACAGTTGAATAAGATATTTTTATCTTATTCACAAAAATTTGCTGTAAGGAAAATTGCAAAATAATATAAAATCAAATGCATAGATATATTCATTTTATAGTATTTAAAATATCTATTAATTAGAAACCACTTAAAATGCCCCCCTCCCCCAATAGGAAAAGGGTTTAGAAAATTATGGTATCTCAATATGATGAAGAATTTACCTTCCACACCACTCCTTAAGTATCCTGCTAAATTCAAAGCAGATCCTGTCACCCCACTGCTTAATGGGCTCTACTGATTCCATTTGGAAAAGCAAATTTCTTATTTGGAAACTCAGCATATTTCACAATCTATCCCAATGCACCTTTGTATCTTCACTTAGTGCTCTCCTCAATTAATTTCAAGCTTCTGAGTCATTAAATTGTTGTTGAAACATTCCAGACTCTTTCACAACTTTAAACTTTTGTAACAATATAGTACTGCTTCTTCATTTGGAAAATTCCTATCTATCATTCAAGAGTCACATCAAATGTCATTTCTTTGATGAAGTATTTCTTGTTCTCTGCACTGAGTCAAATGCCACGCTCAACCTCCAAGCTGCCAAAACTCTCTGCTCAGATTGCCATCAAGGCAAATTAGAACACGCGATATTCTGCATTTGTTTCTATGACTGTGAGGTACCCGAAAGTAGGATTTGTGTCTTACTTTTTGCACCTCTGTCATCAAGACAGTACCTCATATATAGTGGATGCTTAATAAATGCTTTGAAATGAATTAATGAGTGAATTATAGTGATTGAATTTGGAGATACTTAAAACTATGATTTTGAAATCTGTATAGGAACACTGAAAATGGCCTATAACTTTAAGTGGAAAAAGTAATATTACAAAATTAAGGTCACATTCTAATCACCAAATATATAATATTATGTATGCCTAGGGCAATTGTATACCTATGTCTATCCATGTCTATATAATTATACATTGTATAATCTCTCCCCTGTTATATGAGTATATTTTAAATCAATAAAACTTCAAAGTAGGAAAAACAAATTGATTTATTAAGGAGGTAGGATTTTTTCTTTTATTTTTGTAGAAATGTTGTTTATACTACAACTTGATGATAAAAAACTTCAACAAACTAGGAATAGAGGGAAACATCTTCAATTTAATAAGGAACATCTACAAAATACCTGCAGCTAACAGCATACTTAATAGTGAGAAAATGGACAATTTCCCTCCCATAAAATTGAGAACAAGGCAAGGATACCCTCTCTTACAACTTCTATTCAACACTGCACTAGAAATCCTAACTAATGTAATAAGATAAGAAAGGAAATAAAAGTATACAGATTGGGAAGGAATAAATAAAATTATTTTTTTTACAGATGATATGACTGTCTGTGTAGAAAATCTCAAAGATTTAAAAATAAAAATTCCTGGAACTGATAAGCAATTATAGCAGGGTTGCAAGATACAAGGTTAATATACAAAAGTCACTTACTTTCCTATATACCAGAAATGAAAAATTGGACTTTGAAATTAAAAAAACAGTACCATTTATAATAACACTCCCCCCAAATTAAGTGCTTAGGTAAAAATCTAACAAAATATGTATGAGACTTATATGCAGATACCATAAAACACAGAAGAAGAAAAACAAAGATATGAATAAATGGAAAGATATGCTGTGCTCATAGATTGGAAGACTCAGTATTGTTAAGATGTCAGTTTTCCCAACTTGATCTGTAGATTCAACACAATCCCAATCAACATCTAAGCTAGCTATTTTGTAGATATTGACAAACTGATTCTAAAATTTATGTGGAAAGAAAAAAAGGCCTAGAATAGCCAACTTTGTCCTTACGTGTGGGCTGTGACTAGTGACTTTCTTGCAAAGAGTATAGTATGACAAGGGAGAAAAAAAGGAGCAACTTTAAAGTGGCAAACCCTGATAAACACCATCTCAAGCCAGGTCATCAAGGTTAACATCAATCGGTGTGATAAGTTTGATAGTGTGTACCATTGATACGATGTGATGAGAACAGCACCCTACCTCTAAGGCCTTCCTCCCCAAAATTCATAACCCCAGTCTAACCATGATGAAAACATCAGACAAATCCCAGCTGAGGGACATTTTATAAAATACCTAACCAGTAATCCTCAAAACTGTCAGAGTCATCAAAAACAAGGAAAGTCTGAGAAATTGTCACATCCAAGAGGAGCCTAAGGAGACATGACAACTACATGCATCGTGGTGTTCTGGATGGGAACACCTGGAACAGGAAATGGCTGTTAGGGAAAAACCTAAGTAAATCTGAATAAAGCATGGACTTCAACTAATAATAATGTATCAATACTGGTTCATTAATTAGGACAAATGTAAGATGTTAATAATATCTGGGCATGGGGTATATGGGAACTCTGTACTATCTTCCTAATAATTCTGTAAATCTAACACAGTTCTAAAATTCAAAGTTTACTTAAACATGTTGTTTGTACATAGCACGGTTTTTCAAAAAAAATTAAATTAATGAGTGGTAGGGTCCTTTTGGAACCAAGATGTTTGAGGGGGCAGGGGTAGACACATTCCTATCAAATTTGACTTCATTCAGTAGATATTTCTAAAGTCTCTCTGTAATAAAAACACTATATTAATGCTAAAAAATACAAGTCTTTCCCTGTTTTCCAAGGGTTCAAAATTTAGTACACAGATTGGAGTCATGCTTTCCACAGCAGGTATGTTGGGGTCACTGAGCTAAATGAATCACAGATCTTACTCCTGTGACAATAATCATATATTTGTATTCTTTTTCAAGCAACTAAGACAACAAAGTGTTATTGTGTGTCAACAAAAACCTTCAAGCCCTTCTAAACACCTGATTGGACCCTACGTAGGGTTCATCACTGTCAACTCACCATTTTACAAAAGAGAGTGAGGGCAGAGCAGTACTGGGTCAGTGAGTGGAAGAAGCAGCTTCTGCTCCTGCATTTTAGTTTTTCCTACCATCGGCGAATAATCTGCCCTCTAGAGATGTATCTTGATTCTATTTCCTGCCTAAGCACATGACTTGCATTGAGTAGGAAGTTCATATGAGAAAAGAGAGAACCAGGGACATAGGGTAGTATAATTGGAACTGAAGGGACTGGAGGCAATAGTAAGGGCAGAAGAAAGGAGAAAAATGACTCCCCTTCAGTGGGAGGAGTGAGAACAGTGTGGATCTTCTGTTCCTTTGACAGACTCTCAGAATCCCGTGGGACAGAAGCTGTCTTAGGACTGTTGTTCTCAGCGTTGTACTCACACTGGACTCATCTGGGGAACTCTAAAATACTAATGCCTGGTCCTTACTCCCAGAGACCCTGTTTTTTTTGTTTTTTATTTTTTTTTCCGGTACGCGGGCCTCTCACTGTTGTGGCCTCTCCCGCTGCGGAACACAGGCTACGGATGCGCAGGCTCAGCGGCCATGGCTCACGGGCCCAGCCGCTCCGCGGCATGTGGGATCTTCCCGAACCGGGGCACGAACCCGCGTTCCCTTCATCGGCAGGCGGACTCTCAACCACTGCGCCACCAGGGAAGCCCAGGGACCCTGTTTTAATTGCTCCTTCTCTAATGTGTAGACAAGGTTGAGATCTGCTGGTAAGAGGTCGTGTGGTGGCCCCGGAAAGCTCAGGGCACCAGAGTTTATCCCATCCACCTCAGAAGTCTTTTCTCCACACATCCTTAGCTAAACTGCAGAATGCCTGAGGGCAGTGGCAGGAGGTTATATAACTCTGTGTCTCCACACCATCTAACAAAGTCTGAGCTTCAGAAATGTTTGTTCAATGAACTGTTATCGATTTTGTTTTCAACACGCAATGTGATCCTCATTTATCACCTGGGAAAGCTGGGGTAAAAGCTGAAGGGCAAAGGTTTCCATGTTGGCTGCACATTAGAAATAGCTAGTGGAGAGCTTTATTGACACCCCAGGCCAATAAAACCAGAATCTGGATGGACTGATATCCGTATTTGTTAAAGTTTGTTAAAGTTCCCCAGGTGATTGTTCAGTGTTGCAGCCAAAGCTGACAGCCACTGCTCTACAGTTACCCTCTTTTAAGTATTTTTGTATCCATTCAGTTGTCTTTTTTTTGGGGGGGGGGGTTGATATTTAAGAATTAAACACCGATTCAACTAAGGGTGTTTATTACTTAATTTCATATTTTAAATTAAAATGTTCTAAATATGCCCATCTTACATTATATTGTATCCATGTGCTATCTTTGTATCACATATACACTTTAGAACCTCACTACGTGAACTGTAGTTATCAGATCAGTAGCATCAACATCACCTGGGGCTTTGCCTGAAATATAGAATCTTGGCACCACCCCAGATTAATGAATCGGAATGTACACTTCAGCAAAAGCTCCAGTGATTCATGTGCACATTAAAGTTGGAGAAGCACTGCTTTGGTATGCTTTAAGGATTTTTAAAATTCAGATTGACTAAAGAATATTAAAAATTATTTTCCAGCAATACATGCTCATTAAAACCTCAGCATTTCATAAGAGATTTATCATTTTAAGCTATTTCGTTCATAAAGTAATATTGCAGTATGAAAACTAAAGTGATATGTCTCACATTACTACCGACTTTTCACCATCAGTCTGGTCTAACATTAATGAGGAGATCAAGAAGAAAGAAATTTATATTGAGTCCCTGAGACCTGTTACAAGAAAGAGAAAATGGAAGCCCTGAGTTGCCAGTGGCTTACTGGACACCCGGTAGCAATGGTGGCATTCCAAAGTGCTTGGGACGATCCTATATATGAAACCCCCAATGAATTACAGAAAATTTAGGGGGATAGGATGGGGGAGAGGAAGGCTCCAAATAACAAGCAAGGGGGTCACAGAAAAGCAGATCTGAGGCAATTCTTGAGGAAACCAGCATCAGCATGTAAAACATGTTTAATCTGCAATTAGGCTCCACAACTGTGTAACTGTGGAATATGTGAGAATGAAGGTCTCTATTTCACAAGCATTCTAAGCAGCCACCCAAGATATTTTGCTTCTCTAGGATTCATTTATAAAATGTAAATATATTTGGTGCCTAATATATGCCAGGCATCCCCCGTGGCTCTAGAAATATAGTGGTGTTTGTGTGTGCCTTTATAATATATGTAAAATATATGTATGTTATATATAATGTAATAGACACAGATGTGGTCTGTCTTAACAGCAGTCAGAGCATTATGATGAAATATAGCTTATTTATTTTCAAGAAAGCAGTTTATAAGGTGCTGAAATTTTGCCAAGAGTATAATCAGAAAACACTCCAAATTGGGTCTTTAACAGAGAGGAAGTTTAAACCACTTTGGAAATAAAACCTGATAATCAGGTAGGATGGTGGACCCTTCACTAATTTCATGCCTGGTCAGTAGTTGCCAGACCTGGCTAGGATGCTTACCAGACACCAAATGTGTGGGCCACACTCTAGGCGTACTGAATAATAACTGATGTTTAGCAATTATTGTGCCACTGTTATTAGTGATGACATGAATATTCATTCACTTAATCCCCACAATAACTATGAAGTGGTTGCCAATATTATCTCCTTCTTAAAGATGACAACACAGAGGTACAGAGAGGGTTAATGGTTTTCCCCAAGGTCACAGTAGGATTTGAACCCAGACGTGCTCTTAACATCTACACCATGTTGTGGCTGGATTTCAAAAGTAAAATTTCCTATTTATTACAAAATATTTATTAACAGTCTTTTCAGCCCATGCCCAAGACTGATTATGACCGAGGCATGCATGGTGTGCTAAGGAGTATCCACCCTAGATCCGAATAGGGACGATTGTCAAATAGAGTTAGTCCCCAAGACGGAGCCCAGATGCAAAACAACTGTACTGCTGTTCTACTAAGGAATGCTATGAATGAATGAAACCACTTTTAAGTAGCTGGCCAGCACCGTGTTCGTTTTGTGAAATATGAAACAAATCTGGACACCTTAATACCATTCACTGGCTTAAAAAGTGAGTTGAAAAGCAAACCCAATGGATGTTGCTTTGGAGATCAGTTAAGGAGGGTGATATTCTTTGACATATAATAAGCTTAACTATCATTTAAGTAAGAAGATACCTTAACTGTTAGTAACAAGTTGCAGGACTCGGTGTGCATATTAAAGCAACTCAACTTTAAAACTGAGTCTGTGCAAGGACAAGAAAACCCAGTTGCAGGTGCCCTCTGCCCTTCTCTGAAGACGGGACTACTGCTTTGATTTCTCAAGTGAAGGAAAAGTGCAAAGCAAGGAAGGCAGCCAGATTTTATATCCTATTTACGCACTAGAATCATTAGAGAATTGTTTAAAGTAAAGAAGGAAGGAAGCAACGAAGGAAGGAAGGTAAGAAAGAAAAGAAAAAAAAAAAGTAAGGTTAGAAGAGATTGAAAAGGGGGATTCCTGGAAGGAGTTGTAAGCAGTATTCTAGATCACTTACCGATGAACGCAGACCAAGAGCAACCACTTTACATGATGCCATTCTGCTACACCCCCCTACCAAGATTGTTACCCTTTTCTGGATAGCGGCAAAACTCATTACAGACAGTGCCCAACTTGTGATTTTTTGACTTTACAATGGTTCAAAAGCAATACACATTCCATAGAAACCACACTTCGAATTTTGATCTTTTCCTGGGTTAGCAATATTTTGTAACATACTCCGGTGATGCTGGGCAGTGGCAGCTTCCAGTCAGCTGGAAGGATCAGGAGGGTAAACAACTGATAGACTTACAACCATTCTGCACCCAAACAACCATTCTGTTTTTCATGTTCACTACAGCATTCAATAAATTACATGAGCTATTCGACACTTTATTATAAAATAGGCTTTGTGTGAGATGATTTTGCCTGACTGTAGGCTAACGTAAGTGTTTTGAGCACGTTTAAGGTAGCCTAGGCTCAGCTATGGTGTGAGGTAGATTAGGTGCATTAAATACATTTGTAACAGGATATTTTCAATTTACGATGGGCTTATCAAGATGTAACCTCATTGTAAATCAAGGAAGATCTGTAAATGAAAATGATCTCTGTGCCATTTTCACAGACATCAGTAAAGGACAGAACGAGTGATACCTGCGTCCCATTTTGCTGCCAGCGTAGGGAAAGAGGAACCTGCATAGAACCTGAGGTGATGGCTGCGGAGAGGAGGTCAGCAGGTTGAAGTCTGGCAGGTTTAATCACTGTGAAGCCCATCATACTTCCTGACACGAGGTAAAATATCTTATGCACCTAGTTACAGCAAGAGTTCCAAGTATTAAGGAAAAAGATTTACCTGAAACCGCCACAGCCCTCCGATGTCATCAGTCCCTTCAAAGCAGACGGGCTCCAAGCCTTCTTCCAGGCAGCACTTGATAGATGTGAGCCCACTCACTCCTCCCCCAATCACAGCAATTCTTTTCTTGGTCATGGTCTCCAGAGATCTTCACCGGGCTGGGTCAGTGTAACCTGTCCTAAAGAAAGGATGACAAAAGACAGAAAGCACACATCAGTTAATACCTTTCAAAGAAGAGCTTGAACGTGGCATTTAGATAAATTCTGCAGCAGCAGGTGCCTTTGGGGAACCCAGATTCCAGTGTCCTCATGGACCACCGGGAACTACTACCTTGGATGGGTGAGCCCTGTGCCTGGAAGACCCAGAGCTGAGACCCAGAGCTGAGAGCTCTGCTGTGGTACCCGACCTCGCTGCCTTTGCCCCAACACTGGCAGATCCTTCAGCTGCGATCTGGAGGGCACTGCACTTTCAGCTCTTTGCAAAGAAATGTAAAACAACAAAGTACAAACAGCAGCAATAGCCAATGTGGAGGGGCTGTTCAGCTCCACCTCCTTTCAGCCAACACACCGCCCACTCAGCAGTGCCCATTACCCCCACAGAGGGGAGAAAACGTGGGCCAAACCTGCTCTGGGCAGAAATAATTAACCCTATGACCTCTCTGTTTTTCACCTGCAGTTGCCCGCACTCTCAGCTACTCTCAGGGGAGACCCTAGGGGCCGGAATCTCCATCACCCGCCCTTCCCATTCACTTTTAACTTCCTGGTGTTGTCTTATAGTGACAGACTCCTACTGGTGAAGGGAAACTGTCACCAACAACCCCGAAGCAAGTCTTTCTCAAAAGCTTAAGCGGAGAACATCTGTCTTTCAGGAGATCTGTCAGAACACATCCCGGCCCCTCGTCCACCTCTCCAAGCCAACCCCCAACCCCACAAATCGGATCTTTGGTTCCGTGCTACGGGAAGAAATTTACTTTAAAATACCCATGCACTGAGCTGGGTGCTGGGGTACAGTGGGGAGTGAGGGGATTAAATGTCCTACTTAGAGGAGCTTATAGTTTAGTAGAGAAGACTGATACACAAACAGATAATTTCAAAAAAATAAAAATACTGTAAAAAAGAACTTTCCTGACTCAGCTATCTGTGTGATTACAAACACACAGCTACCCGTGTGATTACACTTTTAAAATGTAACAAAATTTTCAAATTATTCGGAAAAGACCAATGTAATGGATATAAGATTTCATACACTAGGTCAGAATCAGGGCTTATTCAACCCAGGAGTCTATTTTGACAGGTGTAAGGGGTTCTGGGAGAGCTGGGTTGTGACAGATGCCATGCATCTTTGTGCACCTCATACTACTCCCTGAGTCAACCTTGCTGAAGATGATTTGATGCCAATAATTCCAGCATTGGGTTTTGACTTACTAACATCACCCCAAAAGTATCCTTCCCGGACCAATCACTATTTCTCAAGGGTTTACCTTATATGGTACAAAAGATACAATGGGAATGGACACATGTAATCCTCTCAGCAACCCCAAGAAGAACGTACTATCAACTACATCTTTTGCAAGTAAGTGGAAAGGCAGGAAGGTACACCTGGCAGTCTGGCTTCAATCACTATATATACTGCTCCTTTATGAGGATATTTTTACGTCTTTTTTAGCCACAAGTCCTTTGTCCATTTCTCAGCTCTCTATTGCATCCCCTTTCTTTGCCTAGCACCTGCCTTTACAGTTTACACTTTAGTTGAACTGCTTTTAGCTGTTGCCTTATTTCAACTACTTTAAAATGTGTTTAAAAATAGATCTTTGGTTTGGGAAATCATTTGGCTCCATCAGGAAGTCTCCTGTTCAAAATATGGTCTGAATTATATGAACACACACACACACGCACACACACACACACACACACACACACACGTAAACACACACACAGTGGGGAACACATGACATCAACATAGCCTAATGAGAGAATAAAGGGAAAGAAGCTTAAGGATGGAGTTATATATATTTCTCAGTAATTAAAGTGTTTTTGTGTTTTGATGTGGTTCTGTCTTTTTGATATGGTTCTTATTATCAAAATGTCATTAGTCTCTCAATAGTCATCTTAAGACAAGCTAATCAAAAAGTTCGTATTTTTCTTTAAAAAAAAAAGCTACTATTTACTTTTGTTTTGGATTCTCTTCTCACTTTTCTCCAGAAATCCCTTATTTAACTAGTGTCCTCACCGTCAAATACCATGAAATAGAATGTCTTTTGTCACCAAATATCTTTTCTTCTGTCTAATGCTACTTTCTCATAGAAAGAAAAAGCAGGGTTTTTTTTTCCAGTTGCCTAAATGCCTCTCCCTTAAGATTTCAAAAATATTAACCTCTTGTCTTATCTCTCCCCAAGATTTATGGCAGCAGAAGGGCCACTGAATACTAAAGAACAAGAAGTTCTCATATAATCATCCTGTTTCTATTAGACCATGGGTTATTGGGTGTTGGAGAAGTCAGTGACTTCCTTTGAGTTAATGAGCTGCTGGACCACAAAAAGCCAATCTGAGTCTGAGGGAGATGATTGCAAGTCACCCAGAGATCCCAGAATCTGAGCTGGATGTAGGACCTGGATGGAATTTGGAGTTGTCTCCCTTGGGGTGGGGATGAGCATATCAGGAGAAGGATGAACACAGAATTCTAGTGGCTGGAGGGGTGTCAGACAATGCTAGCTCTTCATTAAAATCTGTTTTCCTCCTATTACAGAATTATAGGACTGTAGCTGGCATGGGGCTGCCCAAATAGCAACAGTATTTCCCAGTTTCCCTTGCAGCTGCACGTGGCCATATGACTAAGTTCTCACTAAGTTCTGTCTAACCCATTTAAAAGGCAATGGTTTCCTGTAGCCTAGAATAATGATAACAGAGAGATGTTTGGGAACTATGTATTGAAGTAGGTCCACTATCAGATTGGGGCCCTAAATGACTGGATATTCTAGTCTGGATCTATTAATCTTGGACTCTTACATGAGAGATAAGTAAATTGCTATTTTGTTTATGCTATAGAATTTTTAATTTTGCTTTTTACAGCAGTTAAGACAACCCTAATTAATATTAGTATCAATATTATTTGGACCTGTAACTTTTTAGACTGATAACTTTCATAAAAGTTTTCAGTTATAAATGTGAACTTATATTATAATAGTACTTTTAAAAATAAAATTCTGAAAAGTGTTTTAATGCAACTCTTTTACATATTGGAAGTTTAACTTATAAATGAATTACTTGTAAACTGGATAATTCTGAATGTACTAGAGATGCCTAGTTATAGGAAAACTGATGAATACTTTTATAAACTGAATATTAATATCTCCCTACTGAATCGGTTTTAGAATTTCAGAACAATACAAGAATTACTTTTAAAACTTAGTATATTAAAATATAATTTTAATGTTCTACTACTTTTTTTTAATAAACTTATTTATTTTATTTATTTATTTTTGGCTTTGTTGGGTCTTTGTCTCTGCACATGGGCTTTCTCTAGCTGCCATGATTTGGGGCTACTCTTTGTTGCGGTGCGCAGGGTTCTCATTGCGGTGGCTTCCCTTGTAGTGGAGTACTGGCTCTAGGCACGTGGGCTTCAGTAGTTGCAGCACATGGGCTCAGTAGATGTGGCTTGCGGGCTCTAGAGCACAGGCTCGGTGGTTGTAGCACACAGGGCTTAGTTGCTCCGCAGCCTGTGGGATCTTCCGAGACTAGGGATCGAACCCGTGTCCCCTGTATTGGCAGGCGGATTCTCATCCACTGTGCCACAGGGAAGCCCTGCTCCACTACTTTAATTGTGTTTTGTAATTAATTACTTTTAAACTTGGCAAATATGTTTTATGTTGTTTTAAAATTACTTGTAAAATGTTTTAAACCTTGACTCAAATTTTCTCTCTGTTTAGGCTAACTGCAAATTTGCAAGTGAATATATACAGGCTCAACTTTGACTAAAGTTTTTCTACGGACAAAAGGCAGGCAAGGGACATGGGGGGTGGGGGGAGGACCATAGCGTCCTGCTCCATTTCAGCTGTGCTTCCTGTGCATCCAGTGCTGCAAGCCATGCTCTAACACACAAACACAAGTAATGGAAGAGTCTGCCCTTCATGATTTTCAAAGATGATTGGAAATACAGAATATAAACCCACTAAATAGATTTAGAGATACTTAAAAATACCATAAAAAGAAGAGGAAAATCTCCAATGAAGAAATGACTGGGTTCTAAAAAATTAATCAATTTTAACAATTCTAATCAATTTTCCCATAGAACCATGTCATTTTTTATGGTTAAGGCACTAGAAATATTGTAAAAACCAAATGAAGCTCAAAAGAAAATCAGTTAAAATTCTGGATCAGTAGGAATGGAAGTTTTGTGGTAATGGCTCATTCACATTGAGAAGAACAACACTCATATCTGATGAGTCTCTGGGGGCTCTTGTCCTCCCATTCAGTCTTCAGGCACAGTGTCCTTGTGGCCTGCACATCAGAGACAGTTGAGACTTGTCCTAGGGTGAGGACAGTGGAGATCATGAGAAGGAGATGATTCTAGGTATGGTTCAGAGGTAGAATGACTGTAATGATGGATGTGGAGCAGAGGTGTCCTACAGAGAGTTTTCTTGTGCACATTCCCAGCCAATATCCACCTCCAGAGGTAAACATTGTTTTTATTTCTATCACCATAGATTCCTTTGTTTTTGTTTTTTATTACTGAGGTATAATTGACATGTAACATATTAGTTTCAGGTGTGCAACACTTGTGCATCTGAATATTTGTATATTGTGAAATGATAACCAAAATAAGTCTAGTTAACATCTGATGCTTTTATTTGTTCTCAAACTTCATATAAATACAATTATATAGTATATACTCTCTGTGCTTGGAATCGTTACACAATGTAGTGATTTTAAGATTTATCCAGGTAGTTGCGTGTATCAGTAGGTTGCTATTTTTATTTGTATGAATCTATAATTTGTTTATCCATTCTCCTATTGATGAATATTTGGATTATTTCCACTTTTTGGTGTAATGAAGGTGTTTTATTCTTGAACAAGTCCTTTTTGTGGACGTCTGCTCTCATTTTTCTTGTGTGCCTAAGAGTGCAATTGCTTGGTCATAGGGTAGGTTTAACTTTAGTTGCAACTGCCAAAAAGTTTTCAAAAGAGGTTGTGCCATTTTATACACTCACCTGCAATATATGAAAGCTCCAGTAGCTTCATAGCCTCTCAGCACTTGGTACTGTTCGTCATTCTTGTGGGTGTGTGGTATTATCTCATGGTGTGTGTTTTTTCTTTTGTTTTTTTTTTGCGGTATGCGGGCCTCTCACTGCTATGGCCTCTCCCGCTGCGGAGCACAGGCTCCGGACGCGCAAGCCCAGCGGCCATAGCTCACGGGCCCAGCCGCTCCGCGGCATGTGGGATCTTCCCGGACAAGGGCACGAACCCGTGTCCCCTGCATCAGCAGGCGGACTCTCAACCACTGCGCCACCAGGGAAGCCCCTCTCATGGTGTTTTTGATTTGAATTTCCCTGATGACTAATGATGCTGAATGTCTTTCCATTTAATTTCTTGGCCATTTGTATATCTTCTTTGCAAAGTGTTTGTGAAAATGTTTTGCCCGTTTTTGAAAGCTGAGTGGTCTTATTATTGAGTTTTAAGAGTTCTTTATACTATCTGGTTACAAATCCTTTGCAGATGTATTTCAAAATATATATTTATTTATTTATTTATTTTTGGCTGTGTTTGGTCTTCGTTGCTGTGCGCGGGCTTTCTCTAGTTGCAGCGAGCAGGGGCTTCTCTTCATTGCGGTGTGTGGGCTTCTTATTGCGGTGGCTTTTCTTGTTGAGGAGCACGGGCTCTAGGCATGTAGCCTCAGTAGTTGTGGCACATAGGCTCAGTGGTTGTGGCTTGCGGCCTCTAGAGCACAGGCTCAGTAGTTGTGGCACACGGGCTTAGTTGCTCTGCAGCATGTGGGATCTTCCCAGACCAGGGCAGGAACTTGTGTCCCCTGCATTGGCAGGCAGATTCTTAACCACTGCACAACCATGGAAGTCCCTCACTTTCTTAATTGTGTTTTTTGATGAGCAGAAGTTTTAAATTTGGATGAAATCTATTTTATCTTTTCTTCCTTTATGGTTAGTACTTTTTGCTCTTTTATAAGAAATCTTTGCCACGCCATGCTCATATAGTCTCCTGTGTTTCCAGCTAGAAGATTTATAACTTAGATTTCACATTTAGATCTGCAATCCATTTTTTAAAAATTTATTTTCTTTATTTTTTGGCTGCATCTGGTCTTAGCTGTGGCATGCGGGATCTTCATTGAGGCATGTGAGATCTTTTCTTTGCGGCACGGGCTGTTTGTTGTGGCATGCAAGCTTCTCTTTAGTTGTGGCGTGTGGGTTTTCTCTCTCTAGTTGTGGGTGCTTGGGCTCCAGGGTGTGTGGGCTCTGTAGTCTGAGGCACGCAGGCCCTCTCATTGAGGCCTGCGATCGCAGTAGTTGCGGCATTCGAGTGTATTTCCTCCACAGCATGTGGGATCTTAGTTCCCTGACCAGGGATCAAACCCGCATCCCCTGAATTGGAAGGCCATTGCTTACCACTGGACCACCAGGGAAGTCCCCTGCAATCCATTTGAAATTAATTTTTGTGAGAGGTATGAGTGTAAGAGTCAAGGTTTATTTTTTTTTCTATCTGGATGCTGTGTTCTTCCAACACCATTTATTCTAAGGTCTTTCTTTCCCCTAGAATTGCATTGGTGTCTTTTCCATTGGTCAAGTAACAGTATTTGTGTGAGCCTATATCTGGACTCTATTCTGTTCCATTGGTCTATTTGTTTATCCTTATGCCTATACCATAGTGTATTAATTACTTACCTTGATAGTAAAATCAATTTGAAAATTGGTAGCATAAATCTTCCATCTTTATGCTTATTTTAAAGATGATTTTGATGATTCTAGGTTTCTTTGCAATTACATTTAAATTTTTAAATTAGCCTATCAATTTCTACCAAAAAAGCCTGCTGGGATTTTGATTAGGATCGCATTGAATGTATAGACCATCTGGGGAGAAGTGACATCATAACAATTAAATCTTCCTCTGTGAAATAGGCTCTTTCTTCTTTCGTTAGGTCTTCTTTGATTTCTCCTTGTTTTATGATTTTCACTGTAGAATCTTATGCATTTTATTTAGTCCTGTGTACCTTATTATGTTTTAAATCCTATTGAAAATGGTATTATTTTTACATTTTCATATTTCAATTGTTTGCTGCAAGTATAAAGAAATACAGCTGATACTTGTATATTGACTTTGTATCACATGGCCTTGCTTAATTCACTTATTCTAGTAGTTTGTACATTCCTTGGATATTCTATGTACACAATCATGTCATTTATGAATAAAGACAGTTTTACTATTTCCTTTCCAATTTTTACATTTTTTGTTCTCTCCTTATTGCACTGGCAGGAACTCCAATACAATGTTGAATAGAAGTGGTGATAACAGATATCCTTGTCTTGTTAGGGCGAAGCATACACTATGTCACCATTAAGTGTGATATTATTTGTATGTTTTAGGTAAATAATCTTTTTTTTTTTTTTTTTTTTGCGGTACATGGGCCTCTCACTGTTGTGGCCTCTCCCGTTGCAGAGCACAAGCTCCAGATGCGCAGGCTCAGCGGCCATGGCTCACGGGCCTAGCCGCTCCGCGGCATGTGGGATCTTCCCGGACTGGGGCACAAACCCATGTCCCCTGCATCGGCAGGCGGACTCTCAGCCACTGCGCCACCAGGGAAGCCCTAGGTAAATAATCTTATCAAATTGAGGAAGTTTCTCTCTATTCTTAGTCAACTAAGTTTTTATTATGAATGGGTTTTGAATTTTATAAAATGCTTTTTCTGTATCTTTTAAAATGATCACATTGTTAAAATTATATTGAATGACTTTTTAAGTGTTAAGCCAGCTATGTCATTTGGATTTTTTTTCCACCTGTATTCTAAAGGGATACTACTCTGTAATTTTTTTTTTCTTGTAATGTCCTTGATAGATTTTTGTATCAAGGTTATGCTGGCCTCTCTGAAAGATTTTGTGTAGAATTGTTTATCTTTTTCCTTAAACGTTTGGTAGAATTTACCAGGGTAGCCATCTGGATCTGGTGTTTTTGTTGTTGCAATGTTATAAATTATGGATTTAATTTCATTAAAAGATACAGGATTATTCAAATTTTCTGTAAGTTGTGTTTTCCTAAAAAGTTGCCCATTTCTTCTAGGTTGTCAACTTTATTGACATAAAGTTGTTCATGAATCCTCATATTATTTTTTTCATGTATGTGGCATCTATAGTCATGTTGCCTCTGTCATCCTTGATATTAGGTATATCTGTTTTCTCTCTTACTCTTTTCCTTGATCAATTCTGTCAATTTTATTAATCTTTTCAAAGAACCATCTTTTGGCTTCATTGACTTTCTCTGTTGTTTTTTTTTTAATTTATTTATTTTTGGCTGCATTGGGTCTTTCTTGCTGTGCACGGACTTTCTCTAGTTGTGGAGAGTGGGGGCTACTCTTCATTGTGGTGCACTTGCTTCTCATTGTGGTGGCTTCTCACGTTGCAGAGCATGGGCTCTAGGCATGAGGGCTTCAGTAGTTGTGGCTCGCGGGCTCTAGAGTGCAGGCTCAATAGTTGTGGTGCACTGGCTTAGTTGCTCTGCACCATGTGGGATCTTCCCGGACCAGGGATCCAACCTGTGTCCCCGGCACTGGCAGGCAGATTCTTAACCACTGCGCCACCAGGGAAGTCCCTGGCTTTCTCTGTTTTATATCTCTTTTCTATTTCATAAATCTCTAATTTTATTTCTTTCTTTCTACCTTTTCTTTTTTGTACCTTGTTGAGATAGATACTTAATTCATCAAATTTCCATCTAAGAGCTGCTATAGCTGCATCTCACAAATTTTGATATGCTGTATTTTCATTACTGTTACTTTCAAAATATTTTCTAATTTCTATTGTAATTTCATCCTTGATGAATCAGTTACTTAGAAGTAAGTTACTTAATTTCCAAATGATTTGGGATTTTCTAGATATGTAACCAACAGGATCCTATGGGTCCTTCCCCTAACAGACCTCTTCCCTATATCCTCTGCTTTAGCTCCTCTGAAGTATTGTACTTAGATGACTGTATCTGACACACAGTTCCTGAGTTGTTTTATAAATGCTAAACCCCCCACCAAATGGATGAAATTAACTACTTGATGACTGTGAGCACATAGCCTGCAGACCTACTGGAGCCTGAGGATTGATAATGTTAACCCCTGTGACACCACCCTGTTACCTCACCATCAACCAATCAGAGAATTTGGCAGGAGCTCATCACATACACTGGGATGCCCCTCCCTTACCTTACCTTTAAAAATGCCTTGCTGAAACCCATTGGGGAGGTCAGGCTTTTTGAGCCCTAGTTGTCCCGGGTTCCTTATATGGTGCCTTACAATAAATGCTGCACTTTCCCTCACCACAACCCACCAGGCGAGTGGACCCACGTTTTGGTTTGATAACAGATATCTTATTGTTATTGATTTCTGGTTTAATTTTTCTGTGGTTAAAGAACATATTTTGTATAATTTTAATCCTTTGACACTGATTACTAGTTTTATGGCTCAGCATATATTTTGTTCATTGTTCCATAAGCACTTGAAAAGATGGAGCAACCTACAGCTGTTGAGTACAGTTTTCTACAAGTGTCAGTTAAGTTGCTTAATATTGTTGCTCAAATGTCCTATATCCTTACTAATATTTTGCCTGCTTGTCTATTGATTACTGAGGAGATATGTTAAAATCTCCAACTCTAATTCTATATTTGTCTTTCCCATACAGTTCTGTCAAGTTTTTGCTTCATAAATTTTGAAGTTATATTATTAGGTGCATATACATTTAGGATTATGTATTTCTCCTATGGAACTGATCTTCTAATTATTATGAATTTCCTTTTATTCTCTGTTACTTCTTCCTCAACACCTCCTTTGACCATTAATAATATAGCCATATCAGTTTTCATATGGTTACTGTTTTCACGGACTATCTTTTCCCATGTTTTATTTCCAGTTACTTATATTTAAATCAATTATGTTTAAGTGTATCTCTTGCAGGCAGGATATTGTTGGTTGTTTTATAAAAAACAGTCTGACAATCTTTTTCTTTTAAAGAGTTTTTAGTCCACTTAATTTTTTGTGATTACTGATATAGTTAGCTTTAAGTATATAATATTTGTTTTTTAATTTGTTCCATATGTTACTTCTTTCTTTGTTCCTGCTTTCCAAGTTTGTTTCAGGTTAGTCAAATATGTTTTAATTCTCCATTTTTCCTCTTTTATTGTCTTTTAACATATATTTCTTATATATTTAGTACTCTAATGATTACAATATACATCTTTAATTTATTACTGTCTTTTTTTTTTTTTTTGGTGGTACACGGGCCTCTCACTGTTTTGGCCTCTCCCGTTGCGGAGCACAGGCTCTGGACACGCAGGCCCAGCGGCCATGGCTCACGGGCCCAGCCGCTCCACGGCATGTGGGATCTTCCCGGACCGGGGCACGAACCCGTGTCCCCTGCATCGGCAGGCGGACTCTTGACCACTGTGCCACCAGGGAAGCCCTATCTTGAATTAGTACTTAATTGCTTCACATACAGTGTAAGAGCCTTACAACAGTATAATTATAATTTTATTTATCTTTCCTGAAATTTGTGTTATCATTGTCATATATGTTACTTCAAATATTATGAACCCCACAATACATTGACAGTATTATTGTTTTAGACAGCAAATAGTCTTTTAAAAAGAGTATGAAGTGAAAATTTTAAAATTTTACCATTGATACCATATCAAGATATCAAATTCCTAGAAATAAACCTAAAAAAAGATATACAAGTCCTCTATGCAGAAAGTGAGAAATAATATTGGAAGAAATTAAAGAGACCTAAATTAATGGAGTGAAATACCATGTTTATGTGTTATGAGTCAATACTGCAAGGATGTCAGGTCACTGCAATTTAGTCTTCAGATTCAATGCAATGCCAGTCAAAATCTCAATGTGTAGAACTGTGTGTGTGTGTCTGTGTCTGTCTGTGTGTGTGTAGCTGATTTAAAAATCTTAGCCAAGGCACCTGAAGAAGAACAAGGCTCACCAAAGAAGATATACAGGTGGCAAATAAGCATATGAAAAGATGTTCCACATCATATGTCATCAGGCAAATGCAAATTAAAGTGACAATGAGGTAACACTACACACCTATGAGAATGGCCAGAAACCAAGAACACTGATGACACCAAATGCTGGCAAGGCTATGGTGCAACAGATACTCTTTCATTGCTGGTGCGAATGCAAAATGGTATAGCCACTTTGGAGGTTGCTTACAAACTATACATACTCTTACCATACATCCAGCCATCCAGCAATCGTGAGTCTTGGTATTTACCCAAAGGAGTTGAAAACTTATGTCCATACATAAACCTGCACTCAGATTTCCATGCCCCACCACCCAGCTTAATTGAGGTATAATTGATAAAGTTATATATATTTAAAGTGTACACCACAATGATTTGCTACATTTTTACATTGTGAAATGATTACCACAATCAAGTTAATTAACACACCCATCACCTAACACAGTTACCTTTTTTGTGTGTGTGGTGAGAAAGCTTAACATTTACTTCCTTAGCAAATTTCAAGTATCCAATACAGCATTATTAACTATAGTCACCATGCTGTACATTAGATTCTCAGAACTTATTCATCTTATAACTGAAATTTTATACCCTTTGACCAACATCTCCTCATTTTCCCTACCTTCTAGCCCTTGGTATTGGTAACCACTGATCTACTCTGTTTTCATGAGTTCAGCTGTTTTCTTTTTTCAGATTCCACACATAATAATTCCACATCCTACTTTATGTGATAGCATACAGTACTTGTCTTTCCCTTCTGGTTTACTTCACCTAGCATAATGCCTTCTAGGTTCATCTATGTTGTCACAAATGACAGCATTCCCTTTTTATGGCTGAATAATATTCTATTGTATGTGCATATAACATAGTTTCATTATCCATTCATCTTTTGGTGGACACTTAGGCTGTTTTCATATCTTGACTATCGTGAATAATGCTGTAACGAATACGGAAGTGCACACATCTCTTCCAGGTGCTGATTTTGCTTCCTTCAGACACATACCCAGAAGTGGGACTTCTGGATCTTACCGTAGTTCTATATTTAATTTCTTGATGAACCTCCAATCTGTTTTCTCTAATAGCGGTATGAAATTACATTCCCACCAGCAATGTACAAGAGTTCCCTTTTTGCAACATTCTTGTCAACATTTGTTATTTCTTACATATATTTCTTATGATAATAGCCATTCTAACAGGTATGAGGTGATATCTCATCAGTTTTGTTTTGCATTTCCCTGATAATTATTGACGTTGAGCACCTTTTTATCCATCTGTTGGCCATTTGTATATTTTCTTTGGAAAGATATCTATTCACGTACTTTGTCCATTTTTTAATTGGATTATTTGTTTTATTCCTATTGAGTTACATAAGTTTCTTATATATTTTAGATATCAACCCCTTATCAGATATATGATTTGCAAATATTTTCTCCCATTCTGTAGGTTGTCTTCTCATTTCCTTGTTTCCTTTGCTGTACAGAAGTTTTTGGTTTGATGTAGTCCCAGCTGTTTATTTTTGCTTTTGTTGCTTGAGATTTTGGATGACCTAAAAAAATCATTGCCAACACCAATGTCAAGGAGCTTTTCCCTATGTTTTTTTCAAAGAGTTTTATCGTTTCTGGTCTTACATTTCAGTCTTGAATCCATTTCAGGTTAGTTTTGTGAGTGGTATAAGATAGGGGTCTAATTTCATTCTTTTGCAATGTGGATATCTAGTTTTCCCAACACCATTTATTGAAGATACTATCCTTTTCCCATTTTATATTCTTGGCACCCATGTCAAAGATTAGTTAACTGTATATGTATGCATTTATTTCTGGGCTGTCCACTCTCTTCCATTGGTCTATGTTTCTGTTTCTTATGCTTGTATCATACTGCTTTGATTACTATAGGTTTTTAATGTAGTTTGAAATCAGGACTTGTAATGCCTCCAGCTTTGTTCTTTTTTCTCAAGGTTGTTTTGGCTATTTGGAGTCTTTTGTTGATACAGATGTTTATACCAGCTTTATTTGTTTGTTTGTTTTTCATTTTTCAATTATTTATTTATTTTGGCTGCACTGAGTCTTCGTTGCAGCACGTGGGCTCTTTGTTGTGGCATGTGGGCTTCTCTAGTTGCGGCGCGCAGGCTCTAGAGTGCACAGACTCAGTAGATGTGGTGCATGGGCTTAGTTGCTGTATGTGGAATCTTAGTTCCCTGACCAGGGATTGAACCCATGCCCCCTGCATTGGGAGCATGGAGTCTTAACCACTGGACCACCAGGGAAGTCCCTATAGCAGCTTTATTTGTAATTGCCAAAACTTGGAAGCAATTTGGATGTCTTTCAGTAGGCAAATGGATAAATAAACTGTGGTACATCTGGACAGCAGAATATTATTCAGTGTTAACAAGAAATGAACTACCAAACCATAAAAAGACATGGAGGAAACTTAAATGCATGTTACTAAGTGAAAGAAACTAAAATGAAAAGGCTACTGTGATGGTTAATTTTAAGTGTCAACTTGACTGGGCTAAGGTATGCCCAGATAGCTGGTAAAACATTATTTCTGAGTGTGTCTTCGAGGGTGTTTCTAGACGAGATTAGCATTTGAATTGGCAGACTGAGTAAAGAAGATCACTCTTTACCCTTGTGGGTGGGCATTACCCAATCCATTAACGTCCTGAATAAAACCAAAAGGTGAGGGAAGGACAAATTTACTCTCTACTTGAGCTAGGACATCCATCTTCTCTTGCCCTCACACATGGTCACTCCTGGTTCTTGGGCTTTTGAACTGGACTATGACTTAAACCATTGGCTTCCCTGGTTCTCAGGCTTTCAAACTGGGATTGGAACTACACCACTGGCCTTCCTGTGCTCCAGCTTGCATATGGCAGATCAGGAGACTTCTCAGATTCCATAATCAGTGAACAAATCCCTCATAATAAGTCTCTTACTATCTACCTATCTATCTATCTATCTGTCTATCTATCTATCTATCTATCTATCTATCTATCTATCTATGTGTATATATATCCTATTAGTTCTGTTTCTCTGGAGAACCCTGACTAATACAGCTACAAAGTACATGATTCTGACTATATAACATTCTGGGAAAGGCAAAACTATGAAGACAGTAAAATGATCACTGGTTGCCAGGGGTTTGAGGGGAGGGAGGGATGAATCGGTGAAGCAAAGAGGATTTTTAGGGCAGTGAAAATACTCTGTATGATAATATAATGGTGGATTTATGTTATTATATTATATTTGTTCAAGCCCATAGAATATACAACACCAAGAGTGAGCCCTAATGTAAAGTATGGACTTTGGGTGATAATGATGTGTCAGTGTAGGTTCTTTGATTGTAACAAATGTAACACTCTGGTGGAGGATGCTGATGATGTGGTAGGCTATGCCTGTGTGGGGCTGGGAGTACATGGGAAGTCTCTGTACCTCCCATCAATTTAACTTTGAAACTAAAACTGCTCTAAAATTTAAAAAGCCTAAAAAAATGGAATCAAAAAATTTTTGTCAGTAATTCTTTTTGTTAAAAAAACAAGGTGGAAGACTTGCTGTACTAAGCTACAACTGTCTTGTGTTGGTTTAAGAATAGTCAAGTAGGTGAAATAAGGCACCACAGAGAATCTAGAAACTGGTTCATGCACACAAGGACATTTGATTTATGATGAAGCTGTCACTGCAAAGCACTTGGAAAATATAGCTTATCAATAAATGGTGTTAGGCGGAAAAAACCCCACAAAGCTTGATTCTTACTTAACATTCTACAAAATACGAATTCCAATTTATAGACATAAATGTACAAAAAATCCTAGATGGTGTAATAAGAAAAAGAACTGGGACTTCCTGGTGGTCCAGTGCTTGTGGCTCTGCACTCCCAATGCAGGGGGCCCGGGTTCGATCCCTGTTCAGGGTACTAGATCCCGCATGCCTCAACTAAAGATACCACACATGGCAATGAAGATCCCCCATGCCACAACTGAAGATCCCTCATGCTGCAACAAGGATCCTGTGTGCCACGGCTGAGACCCGGAACAGCCAAATAAAGAAATAGATAGATAGATAAATAAATATTTTTTAAAAAGGAAAAGAAATGAGAGATATTTAAACTGGAAAGGAAGATATGTCCCTACTTGCAGAGAACACATTTGTCCATGTAGAGGATTCCAAGGAATCTACACAAAAAGCTACTAGAACTTACAAGTGATTAGCAAGGTCAGAGTATAAAAAAGGTCAACATACAAAAATTAACTTGCATTTCTATATATTTGTAATAAACAATTGGAATCCAAAAGTTAAAAATGGCATCAATAGCTCTTCATAATTGAAGCACTAGGTATAATTATAATAGGACATGCAGGATCTTTATTTTGAAAATCAAAAAATGTTGATGAAATAAAGCAGAGAAGACCTAAATGAATGGTGAGACATACGCTTTTCATTGATTGAAAAATTCAATATAGTTAAGATGTCAATTCTCTCTAAGATGATATAAAGATTTAATGTAATCCCTATTAAAATCCCAGCAGAATTCTTTGCAAATATAGAAAAGATAATTCTAAAGTTCATATGGAAATGTGAAGAAACTGAAGTATCTAAAACAATTTTGAAAAGCAAGAACATAGTTGGAAGACACATTACACATTAAGATATATCATAAAGCTACAGTAAAGAAGATGGTGGTATTGGTGAAAGGATAGACACATAGATCAGTAGAACAGAATAGACTCCAGAAATAGACCTTCATAAATTCAGTCTATTGATTTTTAATGAAGATATAGAGGCAATTCAATGGAGAAAGGACAGTCTTCTGCACAAATGATCCTGGAAAAATTAGACATCCATATGCAAAAAAAGTGAACCTTGACCTATATCTCACACCACATAGAAAATGAATTTAAAATGGACAATAGACCTAAGTGTAAGATGTAAAACTATAATACTCTTCGAAGAAATTACAGGAGAAAATTTTCATGACATTGGGTAGGGCAAAAATTTCTTAATACAAAACCAAAAGCATAATCCATAGCAGAACAAATTTATAAATTAGACTTTGTTGAAACTTGAATCTTCTTCTTCTCAAAAGACATTAAGAGAATGAAAAGACAAGCCATGGGCTGGGAGAAAAGTTTACTAATCATAAATCTGACAAAGAACGTTTACCAAGAATATATAAAGAACTCTTAAAACTTGAAAAAAAAAATACAATTAAAAAAAAGCGGGGGGGGGGGGCTTCCCTGGTGGCGCAGTGGTTGAGAGTCTGCCTGCCGATGCAGGGGACACAGGTTCGTGCCCCGGTCCGGGAAGATCCCACATGCCACGGAGCGGCTGGGCCCGTGAGCCATGGCCGCTGAGCCTGCGCGTCCGGAGCCTGTGCTCCGCAACGGGAGAGGCCACAACAGTGGGAGGCCTGCGTACCGCAAAAAAAAAAAAAAAATAATAATAATAATGACAATACCCAGTGCTGGTAAAGATCTATAGCAACTGGAACTCTCCTACATTGCTTGTAAGAATGGAATAATCATCCTGGAAAACATGTTGATAGTTTCTAATAAAGTTAAACAAATACCTATGTGACCCAGCAATCCTACTTTTATGTATTTAGTCTAGAGAAATGAAAACACATGTCCACACAAAAACTTGTACATAAAGGTTCATAGCAGTACTATTCGTAACTGTCAAAAACTGAAAACAACCCAAAATGGCCTTCAACAGATGAATAGATAAATAACTGTGGTGTATTCATACAATAGAGTGCTACTCATCAGTAAAAAGGAATAAGCTATTAATACACAAACAACATGGATGAATCTGAAATGCATTATGCTAAGTGGAAGAAGCCAGTCTCAAAATTTAATATAATGTATATTTACATTTATATGACATTCAGGAAAAGATAAAACTGTAGTAATGGCAAACAGATCAATGGTTTCTGGGGATTAGGGGTGGGTTGAGAGACTGATTAAGGAGTGTTAGAGTTGTTCTTTATCTTGCTTGTGGTGGTGGTTATAAGGATCTCTGCATTATTAAAACTCATAAAGCAGTAAACCAAAAAAAAAAGAGTGAATTTGCTGTGTCTAAACTTTAAAATACTTAATAGATAAATAAGTTGAGATGTATTAGTGAAACGGAGCAGGACCCTATGGTCCTTGCCCCACTCCCTGTCCTCAGCCTGCCTTTTGTCTGTGGAAAATCTTTAGCCAAAGAATAGGTTTGATCAGAGAAGTGAGGAAATGCAGAAACCAAGGAAAACAGTCAAAGGAGACCAAATAATAATAGTTTAATCATTAAGCACAGTCAAGGACCTTTAGTTCCTCCTTAAGGGCTATAGACAATACTCTGAGCCATGTCCTGTGAGCTGTTTTGCAGATACCAAAGCCCCCACCAGGTGGAGGAGGATGACTACATGATGACCAAATTGAAGCCATGACATAAGCTGCCACAGTTCCAAGAACTGGTCTCAAAGAAATGGGAGCAAACTCTGGAACTAAAGATTAACTGTACTTAAAACAACCAAGGTGACACTGATCAGCACATTACCGGTTTCAAGATGACTGTCAGAGCTGACAGTCACAGAGCTGACTGTGCTGTTCTGCTCCCTCCCTCTGCCTATACAGCCCTGAAACTCCCCTTTAAAAGCCCCTTCCCCTGAGCAGCAGTCGGGAGTTGGTTCTCCGACAGGAGCCCACCCTCTCCCCCGGTTGCCGGGCTCTGAAATAAAGCACCTTTCCTTTCCTACCAACACTTGTCTCTCAAGAACTGGCTTTCAAGCGGCAAGCAGTCGGACGTGGGTTCGGTAACATGAGAGTTTAGACTCATCATCTTGGGTCAGACTGAAAGTCCAAATAGCCTACAATTTTATGGCTGGTAGTGCAGTAAAATAAGATAGTTGCTATTTATCCTCTCTGGCCCCATATATGCCAGTATATTTTAATGGTTATCTGTCATTCTGTTAGGCATTACTGACTCATTCTTACGCTGAAAACACATTTATTTTACCTTTTAAGCCATTTACTAAAGGTCACAGTAACATGCAGTAACATTTTTTATAAGTGGAAATTTAAAAAATCTAGAAGAATCAACTGAATAACTATTTGTACTAAAAAGACAGTTCAATAAAGGGGCAGAATATAAGATCAACATACACAAATTGACGTTTTTTCCTATATACCAGTTAAAAAAGTAAGAGAATAAAAGATCCCATTAACAATAGCAGGAAAGGGGGCTTCCCCTGTGGTGCAGTGGTTAAGAATCCGCCTGCCAGTGCAGGGGACAAAGGTTCAATCCCTGGTCTGGGAAGACCGCATATGCTGCGGAGCAACTAAGCCTGTGTGCCACAACTACTGAGTCTGCACTCTAGAGACCTCGAGCCACAACTACTGAGCCTGCGAGCTGCAAGTACTGAAGCCCACGCGCCTAAAGCCCATGCTCCACAACAAGAGAAGCCACTGCAATGAGGAGCCTGCGCACCTCCATGAAGAGTAGCCCCCCACTCACCACAACTAGAGAGAGCCAGCACACAGCAACG
Organism: Pseudorca crassidens; assembly: GCF_039906515.1. NCBI lineage: Eukaryota > Metazoa > Chordata > Mammalia > Artiodactyla > Delphinidae > Pseudorca > Pseudorca crassidens. Next base: position 105,878,986 of record NC_090297.1, on the reverse strand, counting down.
AAGACCCAATGCAGCCAAACAAAATAATAATAAATGAAAAAGAGTCCCTGGAATTCCCTGACGGTCCGGTGGTTAGGACTCCACACTCTCACTGCTGAGGGCCCGGGTTCGATCCCTGGTTAAGGAACTAAAATCCCACAAGCTGTGCAGTGCAGCCAAAAAAAAGAGTCCCTATCTTTGCAGGTGCAATGGAAAAAGTAGCAGCTCAAATAAAAATTATAAAAAAACAAAAATGGATAAAACCTATAGCAGGAAAAACTAAACATTTCCTAAGAATAAACAAAAAAGTAATATGCAAGACCTATTTGAAGAAAACAATAAAACCTGACTAAAAGACATAAAATATGACTTGAATAAATATCTTCTTCCCAGGTAGGAAATCTTAGTATTGTACAAATTATTAAGTTTGCCAGTCTCCCAACATTAATTGGTAATGTCAAGGCAATCCAATCAAAATTTCAGTTGAATTTTTATGGACTTTGATGAGTTGATTCTCAAATTTATATTGAATACTGGAAAAGAAAATGTGTCAAAAAATTAAAAGAAAGACAAAAATTGAAAAGAAATATTTAAAAACAAACTAGCAGTATAGTGATTGAAAGTGTGGTATAGTTGTGTAAAAAGATAGCCTCGTGTACATAAAGGAATTTAGTTTGCAATAAAGATGTTAGTTTTAATCATTGTAAGAAAGGATGAATTATCAATAAATAATGCTTGTTATCTATTTGGGGAAAAAGGTAAGGTTAGATCCTGACTCTGCATTGTATCAAATTCCAGAGATAGATGTAAAAAACAAAACTAGAGCACTACTAGGAGAAAATATAAGAGAATATTTGTATAATCTGGGAGAAAAAGAAGGCATTTATAAGTAAGACACAAAAATCCAAGAACAGTGAAGGAAAAGTCTTATACATACAAATTCAAAACTTCTGTATATAAATAATACTAAATAAGGAATTCAACAAAAGATTAAAATTCAAAATGTGTGCAGAGCTTCACACAACTATTAAAAAAAGACAAGTAAGACAACAGAAAGATAAGCAAATGATATGAACAGGCCATTCAAATAGAAGGAGCTAAAAACAGCCAATTAGTTTATAAAATGATCTTCAATCAGACATGTAACCAAAGAAATTTTAGGTAATGTGATATCTGTTTTCCTCATCAGATTGGAAAACAAAACAAAAAGACTGGTCATATTCAGAACTGGAGAAGTGGTGGAAGTGGGCATGCTCATCTACTGTGGATGGAAGATAAATTGATTAAGCCTTCACGTGCTACAGGTCTGTGAGTTCCTTTTACCACCAATTCCCTTCCAGGATTTCCTGCAGAAATAGTTACATGTGTATGAACAAAGATGTTTATTGTAGCATTGTTTGGGGTATAGCTTAGGTGCTGGAGCCGGACTATGTGGACTCTACCACTAACTACTTTTCTGACCTCAGGCAACTTAATATTTTTGTGGCTCAGTTTTCTCATCTGTAAAATGAGGAATAGAATATTACCTACCCTGTATATTGTTGTGAGGAACAAAGAAAGTAATATACATGTAAAGTGCTCAGCACATGGCCTGGCACATTGAGTTCAAGTATCAGGTGGTATTAATAGTGAATTTTTTTTTTTTTTTTTTTTTTTGTGGTACACGAGCCTCTCACTGTTGTGGCCTCTCCCGTTGCGGAGCACAGGCTCTGGACGCGTAGGCTCAGCGGCCATGGCTCACGGGCCCAGCCGCTCCGTGGCACGTGGGATCTTCCCGGACCGGGGCATGAACCCATGTCCCCTTCATCGGCAGGTGGACTCTCAACCACTGCGCCACCAGGGAAGCCCAATAGTGAAAAGTTTGAAATAACTTCATAAATGTTCATCAAGATGGGCAAGGACTCTATTATGGGACACCATACTAGAGACTAATACAGTGGTCCCCAACCTTTTTGGCACCAGGGACTGGTTTCGTGGAAGACAATTTTTCCACGGATGGGGAGCATGGGTCAGGCTGTAATGTGAGTGATGTGGAGTGATGAGGAGTGATCAGAAGCAGCAGATGAAGCTTCACTGGCTCACCTGCTGTTCATCTCCTGCTCTGCGGCCCAGTTCCTAACAGGCCATGGACCACTACCCGTCAGCGGCCAGGGGATTTGGGATCCCTGGACTAATATATACATATTTTTTTAAGTATATTTTTAAAAATTTATTTTGAATGAGGTGAATTTATTGTACTGACATGGAAAGATTAGCAAGGAGTTTAACCAGCACAGCCCCTGTTTGGTTTCTGTAGCTCTCTTGGCAAAGGGTAGGGACAATCTAAGCAAGCACAGTTAAAGCTTTAGCTCACATTGAGTACATCACATCCACTTGCATTCCACTGACCAAAGCAGATCATACGGACCCTGCATATTAGGAGGCACTGAAGTCTATTACCTAAGGGCTGGATGTACAGTCATCTTACAGGGGAGAAAGTGAATAGTTGGGAACAGTAATACAATCTATCAAAGCTGGCTATCCATGACCCCACCATTGAGTAGGCATCCCATACTCTGTGTGTGTTTTCTATTTACCTTCAGAATCCGTATCTATGGCCACACATATGAGAAAAACACTATGGAACATTTGCCTGTGGATTCCCCGAGCAAATGAGGTTACAATGGGACCTCAACAATGAGAGATAAATCCTGATTTCTTGTGTCTCCACTGGTAAGATGTAGATACTTAGGTGATCACCAGGCACATTCCCAGCTTAACGTTTTTGTTCCTTCACAATATCCTGGACATTCAAATTTGTGTTTTGTTCCTTGTAGAAAATTATTTCATTTAATTTTAACAACACCATTATAGGGTAGCTATTTTATCCTCATGATGAATTACTGTGTATCATAGGCCTTCCAGAAGCACTCTCTTATTGTTAAAACTCTTTGATTATGAATATTTATTGTGCATGCCAATTTTGAGTAGTGTGAAGGGATAGAGTTGGGAGATCTCCCTTGCATCAGTGTTATAACAGTGTCTCAGGAATACATGTCTGCAACAGTTGTGCTCATTTTTCAAACCTAAGACCCAGCTTTGTGGGGTTAGAGCATGAGTTGGCTTTGGGCTGTTGTCAACCACAGCAGAAGGGGGTTCTTAAGATTGCAGCCTCTTTCATCCTAGTGCAGTGATTTTCTATCCTAGGACACTGACGTAATCCTAACATGAGCCCAAAAGTCTAAGTCCAGGTACTCAAGAAGAAGTCTGTACAAATTTTCACCCATGGTCACAACTTTTACTTAAGCTCCATATCTGACTCACTAGATGTTGCCAGCTAGTGTCCTGCTGTGACCCAACAGAGCAGGGACATAACAGACAGCAAACACAACTTGTTCACTAACCTGTGCTCGATCATGCATGTTTTGGTAGGGTTGGCATATGCCAAAGCCCATCACTGACATGATTTGGATACCATTAATCTTATCAGGTTGCCGTTGGCAGAGGGTGTACCATCTCTGTGGTGTAATCAAAGAATTAATATGAATGCCACGCTTATATAACCTGAGAAGTGAATGAAACAGGACTTGGGGTTATACTTTGCTACCACCTAAAAGAATTAGAAGAACAAACATTGTTATAAAGCAGAAACTAACACACCATTGTAAAGCAATTATACCCCAATAAAGATGTTAAAAAAAAAAAAGAATTAGAAGAACAAACAAAAACTAAAGTCAGCAGAAGGAAGGAAATAATGAAGATCAGAGAGGAAATAAATAAAATAGAGATTTAAAAAATAGTAGAAAAATAATCAATAAACCAAGAATTGGTTCTTTGAAAGGGTAAACAAAATTGACAAACTTCTGGCCAGGCTCACCAAGAAGAAAAGAGAGAGAACCCAAATAAACAAAATGAGAAATTAAAGATGAGGAATACTGGGACTTCCCTGGTAGTCCAGTGGCTAAAACTCTGCACTCCCAATGCACGCGGCCCAGGTTTGATCCCTGGTCAGGGAACTAGATCCCAAATGCAGCAACTAAGAGTTTGCATGACACAACTAAAGGATCCCACATGCCGCAACTAAAGATCCCACATACTACAATGAAGATCTTGCATGTGGCAACAAAGATCCTTTGTGCCACAGCCAAGACCTGGTGCAGCCAAATAAGTAAATAAATAAATATTAAAAAAAAAAAACCTTTAGAAAGAGGAGAAATAAAAACTGATACTGCAGAAATACCAAAAAAAAATACTCTGAACAATTATATGCCAACAAATTTGACAACCTAGAAGAAATTGACAAGATTCTAGAAACATGAAGCCCACCAAAACTGAATCAAGAAGAAATAGACAATTTAAACAGACCAATCAATAGAAGTGAAATAGAATCTGTAATAAAAACAAAAAACAAAACACAAAAAAACCTCCCTGCAAACAAAAGTCCAGGACGAGATGGCTTCACTAGGTAATTATACCAAACATACAAGGAAGAATTTAGGCAATCTTTCTCAAACCCTTCCAAAAGACTGAAGAGGAGGGAACACTCCCAAAGTCATCCTATGAAGCTACCATCACCCTGATACCAAAACTACACAAAGACAATACCAAGAAGAAAATTACATGCCAATATCTTTGATGAATATAGATCCAAAAATTCTCAACAAAACGTTTAGCAAACCAAATCCAACAACACATAAAATAGATTATATACCACGATGAAGCTGGATGAATCAGAGGGTCACAAGGATGTTTCAACATATGCAAATCAATCAGTGTGATACAACACATCAACAAAACAAAAGATAAAAACCACATGACCATCTCAATAGATGCAGAAAAAATATTTGACAAAATTCAACATCCATTCCAGATAAAAACTCTTACCAAGGTAGGTATAGAGGGGATATATCTCAACATAATAAAAGATATTTATGACAAACTCACAGCCAACATAATACTCACTGATGAAAAACTGAAAACCTTCCTGCTAAAATCTGGAATGAGAGAAGGATTCCCACTTTTACCACTTCTATTCAACAGAGGACTGAAAGTCCTAGCCACAGCGATCAGACAAGAAAAAGAAATAAAAGTTATCCAAAATGGAAGGGAAGAGGTAAAATTTGTCATTATATGCAGATGACATGATACGATATAGAGAAAACCCTGAAGACTCCACACAAAATCTACTAGAACTGATGAAAGAATTCAGCAAGATTGCAGGATACAAGATTAACTACAGAAATTTGTTGCATTTCTTTACACTAACAATGAAATATCAGAAAGAGAAAGTAAAAAAACAATCCCTTTTAAAATCACATCAGGGACTTCCCTGGTGGCTCAGTGGTTAAGAATCTGCTTGCCAATGCAGGGGACACAGATTCAATACCTGGTCCAGAAAGATCCCACATGCCGCGGAGCAACTAAGTCCATGTGCCACAACTACTGAGCCCATGCACCACAACTACTGAAGCTCACGCGCCTAGAGCCCATGCTCTGCAACAAGAGAAGCCACCACAATGAGAAGCCCACGCACCACAACAAAGAGTAGCCCCCACTTGCCGTAACTGGAGAAAGCCCACACACAGCAACAAAGACCCAACAAAGCCAAAAATAAATAAATAAGTAAAATAACATTAAAAAATACTTAGGAATAAGCCCGACCAAGGAGGTGAAAGTCTTATGTGCTGAGAACTATAAAACACTGGTAAAGGAAATTGCATATGATTCAAAGAAATGGAAAGATATCCCATGCTCTTCGTTGGAAGAATTAATATTGTTAAAATGGCCATACTACCCAAAGCAATCTACAGATTTAATGCGATCTCTATCAAAATACCATGACATTTTTCACAGAACTAGAACAAACAATCCTAAAATTTATACGAAACCATAAAAGACCCAGAATTGCCAAAGCAATCCTGAGGAAAAAGAACAAAGCAGAAGGTAAAACCCTTCCAGACTTCAGACAATACTATAAAGTGACAGTAATCAAAACAGCATAGTATTTTTGGCACAAAAACAGACATATGGATCAATGGGACAGAATAGAGAACCCAGAAATAAACCCACACACCTATGGTCAATTAATCTTTGACAAAGGAGGCAAGAATATACAATGGGGAAATGAAAATCTCTTCAGCAAGTGGTGTTGGGAAAGCTGGACAGCTACATGTAAATCAATGAAGTTAGAACACACTCTCATGCAACACACAAAAATAAACTCAAAATGTCTTAAAGACTTATACATAAGACATGACACCATAACAGTCTTAGAAAAGAACACATGCAAAATACTCTAGGGCATAAATTGTACCAAAGTTTTCTTAGGTCAGTCTACCAAGGCAATAGAAATAAAAGCAAATATAAACAAGTGGGACCTAATCAAACTTAAAAACTTTTGCACAGCAAAGGAAACCATAAACAAAACAAAAGGATAACCTATGGACTGGGAGAAAATATTTGCAAACGATGTGACTGACAAGGGCTTAATTTCCAAAATACAAACAGCTCACACAACTCAATATCAAAAACAAACAATTCAATCAAAAAATGAGCAGAAGGGGAAGATGGCGGAAGAGTAAGACGCGGAGATCACGTTCCTCCCCACAGATACACCAGAAATACATCTACGCATGGAACAACTCCCACAGAGCATCTACTGAACGCTGGCAGAAGACCTCAGACCTCCCAAAAGGCAAGAAACCCCCCACGTACCTGGGTAGGGCAAAAGAAAAAACTAAACAGAGACAAAAGGATAGGGACGGGTCCTGCACCAGCGGGAGAGAGCTGTGAAGGAGGAAAAGTGTCCACACACTAGGAAGCCCCTTCGCGGGTGGAGGCTTCGGGAGGCGGAGTGGGGGAGCTTGGGAGCCGCGGAGGAGAGCACAGCAACAGGGGTGCGGAGGACAAAGCGGACAGATTCCAGCGCAGAGGATCGGGCCGACCGGAACTCGCCAGCCGAGAGGCTTGTCTGCTCGCCCGCCGGGGCGGGCGGGACTGGGAGCTGAGGCTCCGGCTTTTGTCGGAGCGCCGGGAGAGGACTGAGGTTGGCGGCGTGAACACAGCCTGCAGGGCGTTAGTGCACCGTGGCTGGCCGGGAGAGAGTCCGGGGAGAAGTCTGGAACTGCCGAAGAGGCAAGAGACTTTTACGTCCCTCTTTGTTTCCTGGTGCACGAGGAGAGGGGATTAAGAACGCTGCTTGAGAGAGCTCCAGGGACGGGCGCGAGCCGCGGCTAAAAGTGCGGAGCCCAGAGACAGACATGAGACGCTAGGGCCGCTGCTGCCGCCACCGGGAGGCCTGTGTGCGAACACAGGTCACTAGCCACACGCCCTTCCGGGGAGCCTGTGCAGCCCGCCACTGCCAGGGTCCCGGGATCCAGGGACAACTCCCCCGGGAGAACGCACAGGCGCGCCTCAGGCTGCAACTTCTCGCCGGCCTCTGCCGCCGCAGGCCCGCCCCACACTCCGTGCCCCTCCCTACCCCCCGGGCCTGAGTGACCCAGAGCCTCCGAATCAGCGGCTCCTTTAACCCCGTCCTGTCTGAGCAAAGAACAGACGCCCTCCGGCGACCTACACGCACAGGCGGGGCTAAATCCAAAGCTGAGCCCCTGGGAGCTGTGAGAACAAAGAAGAGAAAGGGAAATCTCTCCCAGCAGCATCAGAAGCAGCGGATTAAAGCTGCACAATCAACTTGATGTACCCTGCATCTGTGGAATACCTGAATAGACAACCAATCATCCCAAATTAAGGAGCCCTGTGGATGAAAGGCTCTTGGTGCTGCAGCCAGGAGTCAGTGCTGTGCCTCTGAGGTGGGAGAGCCAACTTCAGGACACTGATCCACAAGAGACCTCCCAGCTGCACATAATATCAAACAGCAAAAATTTCCGAGAGATCTCCATCTCAACGCCAGCACCCAGCTTCACTCAACGACCAGCAAGCTACAGTGCTGGACATCCTATGCCAAACAACTAGCAAGACAGGAACACAACCCCACCCATTAGCAGAGAGGCGGCCCAAAATCATAATAAGTCTACAGACACCCCAAAACACACCACCAGACGTGGACCTGCCCACCAGAAAGACAAGATCTAGCCTCATCCACCAGAACACAGGCACTAGTACCCTCCACCAGAAAGCCTACACAACCCACTGAACCAACCTTAGCCACTGGGGACAGACACAAAAAACAACAGGAACTACGAACCTTCAGCCTGCAAAAAAGGAGACCCCAAACACAGTAAGATAAGCAAAATGAAAAGACAGAAAAACACACCGCAGATGAAGGAGCAAGATAAAAACCCATCAGACCTAACAAATGAAGAGGAAATAGGCAGTCTACCTGAAAAAGAATTCAAAATAATGATAGTAAGGTTGATCCGAAATCTTGGAGATAGAATGGACAATAGAATGGACAAAATGCAAGAATCAGTTAACAAGGACCTAGAAGAACTAAAGATGAAACAAGCAACGATGAACAACACAATAAATGAAATTAAAAGTACTCTAGATGGGATCAATAGCAGAATAACTGAGGCAGAAGAACGGATAAGTGACCTGGAAGATAAAATAGTGGAAATAACTACTGCAGAGCAGAATAAAGAAAAAAGAATGAAAAGAACTGAGGACAGTCTCAGAGACCTCTGGGACAACATTAAACGCACCAACATTCGAATTATAGGGGTTCCAGAAGAAGAAGAGAAAAAGAAAGGGACTGAGAAAATATTTGAAGAGATTATAGTTGAAAACTTCCCTAATATGGGAAAGGAAATAGTTAATCAAGTCCAGGAAGCACAGAGAGTCCCATACAGGATAAATCCAAGGAGAAATACGCCAAGACACATATTAATCAAACTGTCAAAAATTAAATACAAAGAAAACATATTAAAAGCAGCAAGGGAAAAACAACAAATAACACACAAGGGAATCCCCATAAGGTTAACAGCTGATCTTTCAGCAGAAACTCTGCAAGCCAGAAGGGAGTGGCAGGACATATTGAAAGTGTTGAAGGAGAAAAACCTGCAACCAAGATTACTCTACCCAGCAAGGATCTCATTCAGATTTGATGGAGAAATTAAAACCTTTAGAGACAAGCAAAAGCTGAGAGAGTTCAGCACCACCAAACCAGCTCTACAACAACTGCTAAAGGAACTTCTCTAGGCAAGAAACACAAAAGAAGGAAAAGACCTACAATAACAAACCCAAAACAGTTAAGAAAATGGGAATGGGAACACACATATCGATAATTACCTTAAATGTAAATGGACTAAATGCTCCCACCAAAAGACACAGATTGGCTGAATGGATACAAAAACAAGACCCATATATTTGCTGTCTACAAGAGACCCGTATGCTAACACATATATATGGAATTTAAGAAAAAAAAAAATGTCATGAAAAACCTAGGGGTGAAACAGGAATAAAGACACAGACTTACTAGAGAATGGACTTGAGGCTATGGGGAGGGGGAAGGGTAAATGGTGACAAAGCAATAAAGAGGCATGGACATGTATACACTACCAAACGTAAGGTAGATAACTAGTGGGAAGCAGCCGCATAGCACAGGGAGATCAGCTCGGTGCTGTGTGACCGCCTGGAGGGGTGGGATAGGGAGGGTGGGAGGGAGGGTGACGCAAGCGGGAAGAGATATGGGAACATATGTATATATATAACTGATTCATTTTGTTGTGAAGCTGAAACTAACATACCATTGTAAAGCAATTATGCTCCAATAAAGATGTTTAAAAAAAAAAAAAAAAAAAAATGAGCAGAAGGGCTTCCCTGGTGGCGCAGTGGTTGGGAGTCTGCCTGCCGATGTAGGGGATACGGGTTTGTGCCCCAGTCCGGGGGGATCCCGCGTGCTGCGGGGCAGCTGGGCCCGTGCGTCTGGAGCCTGTGCTCCGCGACGGGAGAGGCCACGGCAGTGGGAGGCCCGCGTACCGCAAAAACAAAAAAACCCAAAAAAACAACAACAAAAAAAAAATGAGCAGAAGACCTAAATAGACATTTCTCCAAAGAAGACAACAGATGGCCAACAGGTACATGAAAAGATGCTCGACATCACTAAATTAGAGAAATGCAGATCAAAACCACAATGAGTTATCTCCTCACACCAGTCAGAATAGCCATCATCAAAAAGTTTACAAATAATAAATGCTGGAGAGGATGTGGAGAAAAGAGAACCCCCCTACAGTGCTGGTGGGAATGTAACTTGGTGCAGACACTATGGAAAACAGCATGGAGATTCCTTACAAACTATATATAGAGTTACCATATGATCCAGCAATCCCACTCCTGGGCATAGATCCAGAAAAGATGAAAACTCTAATTTGAAAAGATACACACACCCCAGTGTTCATTGAGGCATTATTTACAATAGCCAATACATGGAAAAAAACCCAAGTGCCCGTCAACAAATGAGTGGTTCAGGAAGATGTAATATATATATCACACAATGTAATATTACTCAGCCATAAAAAAGAATGAAATATTACCATTTGCAGGAACAGAGATGGACCTAGAGACTATCCTACTAAATGAAGTAAGTCAGACACAGAAAGACAAATATTATATGATATCACTTATATGTGGAAAAATATTTATATGTAAAAATAATACAAATGAATCTATATACAAAAGAGAAGCAGAGTTACAGACAAAACAAACTTATGGTTACTAAAGGGGAAAGGGAGAGAGGGGAGAGATAAATTAGGGGTATGGGATTTACATATAAAAACTACTATACATAAAGTAGATAAGCAACAAGGATTTATTGTATAGCACAGGGAACTATATCCAATATGCTGTAATAACCTATGATGGAAAATTATCTGAAAAAATATATATACATAACTGAATCACTTTGCTCTACACCTGAAACTAACACAATATTGTAATCAACTGTACTTTAATAAAAAATAAAATAAAATTGCAACAATAAAAATAAAATATTCAAGAATAAAATCAACATGAAATGAGTAAAATGTATACAAGGAAAACTTTAAAATACCCCTAGGGACTTCCCTGGTGGTGCAGTGGTTAAGAATCCACCTGCCAATGCAGGGGACACGGGTTCGATCCCTGGTCTGGGAAGATCCCACATCCTGTGGAGCAAATAAGCCCGTGCACCACAGCTACTGAGCCTGCACTCTAGAGCCCGCGAGCCACAACTACTGAGCTCACATGCCACAACTACTGAAGCATGTGTGCCTAGAGCCCGTGCTCCGCAACAAGAGAAGCCACCGCAGTGAGAAGCCACACACCACAATGAAGAGTAGCCCCCACTTACTGCAACTAGAGGAAAGCCTGTGTGCAGCAACGAAGACCCAATGCAGTCAAAAATAAATTAATTAAATAAATAAATTTTTAAAAATCAGGGTAGAAATGACAAAAAATGGACAAAAGATATGAGCAGACAATTAACCAGAATTTTATTATACTTCACTTATGATTAGTGAAACTCAAAACTCCGCTTATAAGTCATTTCTCACTTATCAGATTGGCAAAAATTCAAATGTTTGACAACAAGCTTTTTTAGAGAGATATAACTAAATAGGCACTATTATTATATTGCTAGTGGGAATACAAATTCCCCTATAGGGGAATAGCTAACAAAACTACATATTCATTTACTCTTTGACCCATTAATCCCACTTATATAAATTTATCCTAAAGATCTATGTCTACTAAGAAAAGATAAATACACATGACCTATTTGAGCATTATTATTATTATTAATTTTTTTGCAGTATGCGGGCCTCTCACTGTTGTGGCCTCTCCCGTTGCGGAGCACAGGCTCCGGACGCGCAGGCTCAGCGGCCATGGCTCACGGGCCCAGCCGCTCCGCGGCATGTGGGATCTTCCCAGACCCGGGCACGAACCCGTGTCCCCTGCATCGGCAGGTGGACTCTCAACCACTGCGCCACCAGGGAAACCCTTGAGCAGTATTTTTAATTGCAAAATACTGAACCTATCTAAATATTCATACCTAGGATATGGGCTGGAAAATTATGGTACAACCACACAATGGAGTAATATGCAGCTGTAAAATTTTAAAAGCTGGTTCAACTAGTGAAGCAGAATGAGCTGAGGGGTTGCTGAACTGGAGCAACTGAGTTCTTTCCACACCCAAGACTGGGAAAGCTTAAGGAAAGGAGGATAGAGAGGCTTCTTCATGGTAACTCCACTGGAACCAGACAACACCCTGCCTCACTGAGCCACAGGAACAGAGGCTCATGCTTTCTACTACTTGTGAATCCTCCATCATCTAAGGCAGACGAACACAAGCTAGTTTAAGGAGACAAGAGAGGGGCTTCCCTGGTGGCACAGTGGTTAAAAATCTGCCTGCCAATGCAAGGGACACAGGTTCGAGCTCTAGTCCAGGAAGATCCCACATACCATGGAGCAGCTAAGCCCGTGCGCCACAACTACTGAGCCTGCACTCTAGAGCCCGTAAGCCACAACTACTGAGCCCATGTGGCACAACTACTGAAGCTTGCACACCTAGAGGCCATGCTCCACAACAAAGGGAAGCCACTGCAATGAGAAGCCTGTGCACCACAACGAAGAGTGGCCCCTGCTCGCCGCAACTAGAGAAAGCCCACACGCAACAACAAAGACCCAACGCAGCCATAAATAAATAAATAAATCTGTGACTCTAAAAAAAAGAAAACTGGACAAAATATAGAAAAAAGTTTTCAGACATTGGACAATAAGAAGCTCTGAACTGTGACCCCTGAAAGAAAACAAACAAGGTGAATCCTACCACACCTAAACTTTCTTCTTGCAGACAATTTCTGGAATATGGCACAGGGTAGGAACGACAACGACAACAACAAAGTGCGGGAAAATTGCTGAGTTAAAGAAAATAAACACAGTTCAAGAAATCTTGAATTTTTGCACAGAGTAACTGAGGAGGGAGACATACAGAGAAGAGTTACTGAAATATACATAATGCACCCCATGAATCAATAGCTGAATGTAAGTCTGTGTATGGTAGGGTAAACCTCCATGAGGCTGGGAAAGGACAGATTCCAGGCAAAGAACAGTGACTAGGAAGAAGACAAATAATTCCTAGAGATCACACTGTGCTGGAGATCACTACAGCCAGAGTGGAAAAATGGAGAAATCTCACTGAGTATACAGGGCATCCAATAGAGACATCAAAAAGGCCATGCCTTAGAAGTGGGTCCAAGTCAGCCCTCGAGCAAAGACTACTATAGACTTGCCCTGAATGAGTTTTAAAACAAGCCTCAAAAGAATCATACTGAACACAAGTAACAACTTCTGGGGAACATAAAGTTCAACAATCTTTAAAAACAAAATTCAGTAACCAACAATGTATAATTCATAATGTCCAGCTTCTAATAAAAAGTATTATACATAGGACAGGGAAATGTGACAACAGAAACAAACTCAGAAATGAAAGAGATGATGGAGTTAGGCAAAAATATTAAAACATATATTATAATTATGCTTATATGGTCAAAAATGAAAAGAAATATGAGCATAAGGAGAGAAATGGAAGATATAAGTATAAATGGAATTCCTAGAGATGACAAAATATCTGAAATAGAAATATTACTGGATATGGTTAATAGCAGATTAGAGACTGCAGAAGAAATTTTCATTTAAATTTGAAGACATAGAAAAAGAATTTATCCAAAATGAATCAAAGAAAAAAAAAGACTGAAAAAAAAATTTTAGTGACTTGTGGGACGATGTTAAATAATATAGTATATCCAAAATTGTTGTCTCAAAAAGAGATGAGAGACTGGGGTAGAAAAATATTTGAAGAAATAAAGGCTCAACAGTTTCTAACTTTTTGGAAAAGTATAAACACACAGAATGAAGACTCTCAATGAACTCTTGAGCAAAATAAACCCAAAACTCCAATAGCTATTCTCACTATAGAAAACGTTCTCTCCTTCCTACAAAAGACCATGTCTGTGTGTGCATGTTTCATACTAAGCACTGCTTTTCCTGGGAAGTCACAAAAGCCAGAGGCTTCAGCTCAGCACAGTCATGTTTCCAGAGGTGGGTGGTCGCGCCCAGGCCCCTTTCCTCCCTGGCCACACCAGTCACCAATTGGAGAAGCAAAGAGAGAAGGTGGAGAGAACAGAGCTACCCAGAACCAGCAACCCCAAACTCCCATACCTATTCTCACCCTAGAAAACGTCCTCTCCTTCCTACAAAAGACAATGTCTGTATGCACGTTTCATACTAAGCACTTCTTTTCCTGGGAAATCACAAAAGCCATCCTTTTGCTCCAAAGTAAACTGGAGAGTGAACTGGCCCCTGAAGAGGGAGTGGTAGGATCCGGACACCTGGTGTGCAGTGGATTTGAGCAGAGATATGACCACGGGAGGCAGTGGGAAGCTTTTCCTCTAACTTGGTGGCCCCAGTTGCTCCTCCAGACCTCAGCGCGTCCCCTCAGCTCATCCTTGTGACAGGCTCTCACCGTGCTCCTGGCTTCTGTCACCACTCAGATCCCTCTCCAGCCTCAGTTAGCCACCAGCAGGGCCAGATAATGGAGTCTTACTTTGATTGTGGTATTTTGGCCTCAAGGTGAAATCCCTAAGGGCTCTGCCATGCACTCCAGTCCTGTGACCCTTGCCTTCCAGGAGCCATCAGAGGCAAGAAGCGAAGCCACCAGAGGTCCTTAAAACTGCAGGGAGGATGGGGTGCCCCCTTTCTTCACAGCTCCCTGTCTGCTGAAGAGGATCTGGGCCCCACTTCTCCACACTTGCTGGAGGGTCTGGAAGGAGTCAGAGATGTGGCCTGGTGGGGCAGGGCGAAAGGCAGAGAGAGGGCCTCTCCTGCAGTTGAGGAATAACCAGCCAAGGTCCACCGGGCCCAGCGCTGAGCAAAACAGGCACAGTTTGTAGAGGACCTTGTGGCACTGCTTCTGAACGCCGCAGGGGCTCGGGAACCAGCAACAGCACATTTCTCGCCTCATCCTCCGAGGGTCAACTCAGGGGAAATAGGACCTGCTTCCCAGCAATGGAGCATGTGGTCCCCACGCTGGAGCTCCACGGCAGATCGAGAAGCTCAGGACTGAGCAGCGGTGCCCTGCAGGACAGTGTTGGCAGGGGCCCCACGACCTGACCCGGGGCCAGCGCAGCTGGGTCACAGTCAGGCTGGGCGTCGGTCTACACTGCAACACCCGAGTTCTTTGAATCCACGTGGTGAGAGCAGCGACTCCCAGATGCCGTCTCTTGCTTAGCCTAGACCTCCTATTTCTATTCTTTTATGATCTCCAAGAAGGGTACTGACCTCACTCTAAATATACTGTCCGATTTTGTCATCCTAACTTCTCCCTGGGACTTGGGGGCTACTGGCCACACCAAGCCTGTTGAAAGTCTTGTGTAAATGAACCAGTGACCATTTTTAAGTGACACGTGAGCGGCCCCCAGTTGTGCTAAAGCCTAGTCTGTGTCTTCACAGTGCTTTCGAAGGTGTGTATGTGTGAATAAATGTATGATATATATTTATACATGCTGCTACAGCGATACGTTAAAGGCCAACATAACTGGTGGACAGGGTCAGTGAGAGGAAATGAAACAATCTTTTCGGTGGCTATTAAAGCAAAATGTGTGTAAAGAAATAAGTTTTTCTTCCCCTACTTTGTCTCTAATTTCTGCACGAGTCCCTAGGCTGAGTGGGGAAGAATAGGAAAGACAAACTGTCACGAAGAGCTCACCTCACTGTCTAATGCTTGAAGTCTAAGTTTAAAAGAATGATCTACCCTCTTGTCATTTTGTAACAATCCCCTTATCTAAAAATACTAAAGGGCAGTTCTTACATTTAGAGTGCCTCAGAATCAGCTGTGGAGATTACAGAAGCTCCTTCCTGGGCTCCAATCCCCGGAGGTTTCGTTGGTGTGAGGCCCTAGAGTCTGCAGTTTTTCACGTAAACACAGACCACACGTTTCTGATGCGGGTGGGCTGCGGATCCCAGTCGAAAACCTGTTGTTCTATAACACTGACTCAAACCTATAAATAAGCTTGTTTTCCTTTAATTAAGAATCCTTAATTGAAAAGTGGGTAAGTCACACCACAAATGGACATAAAGATCTCAAAGCGTTCCTCGGGAAAAGTCCTTAGTTACGTTCTTTTGCCTTCCAGAATTAAAACCAAGCACTTGCTCCACAATTATTTCCTAGTAACAGTTGAGAAACTAAAACGAACGACAACATGAACAAAAAACTCACGGCCTTCCCCGGCGGTCCAGTGCTTAGACTGTGAGCTTCCACTGCAGGGGGCAGGGGTTCGATCCGTGGTCGGGGAACTAAGGTCCCGCAGGCCCCCGCCGGCGTGGCCAAAAATATAAATAAATAAAATAAAGATAAAACAAAAATAAAACAACTCAAACATTGTCACCACCACCGCCACCAGTTACCAAAAGACCCAGCGAAAGACTCAGGCCTGAGGTAGACACATGCCCCACTTCCGTAGTAGATGAAGTGACCTCGACTTCTGCCTTTACGCTTGGTTAAGTATTTTCCATGAGTGCCTTTGGCTGTCACTACAGAGGAACTCACTGGCAGAATCAGCAAGAATGGATGAAAAGTCAGCCGAACTATGAAGTCTTACTTAAAGATAAAGCAGTAAAATTTGAGGACCTCTTGCCCTGTGGTGATGCAAGCATCCCAGCAATTCTTCCTTCCTCCCTGTGCTGCCAGGGCTGGAAGGCATTGATGGTGTAATCAGTAGTCAATGGAGAACTCAAATAATGCTTCTAAGAACTTCATTTTACGGACGTTAACATTTATGAAAACAACAGCATGTGCATCGTGTAAATCTCAGAGCTGGTCAGGATTGAAACCGTGTACGAGGCCCCGTGCCCTTGTCTTTTGAAGTAAAGTGCTGACTCAAGAGTTAGTGATTCGGGAATGTGAAGGTGTAGAAACAAAGAACAGCTGTTGGGCTGGGGAACGGGCAGCAACGTAGACTATAAATCCGCCACACGGCAGAATCACCGAACTCCCAGTTCACTGAAGCTACCGATGAAGGCCCGACACACACTCCTAAGTGGTTGTACAGGGCGCAGACCCCCTCCGGATGGAAAGCGCCGCCCACAAGCACATAGACCCTGGACTGGTTGAAACCAGAAGGTTGATGACGCTTGAAACTTCACTTTGATGCCAGCCAATCCGAGAACTGTCTGCGAGCTGATCACGCCCTGCTCCTCCAACGCTGTAAGGCTCCTCACTACGCCCTCCAGGGTGGGTCACACAGTCTTGAGGGCATTAGCCCGCTGTGGCCCCCTCTGCCTGGCAAAGCAATAAAAGCTACTCTTTTCTGCTTCACCCAAAACTCTGTTTCCGCATTTCTCTTCGGCACCGGTGAACAGAGGCCAAGTTTCGGCAACAGGATCCAGTCACAGATTACTTTGGGGGAAAATTCCTAAAAGCCATTCTTGTGTCTCACCCTTTGAAAAGTAGCTCTTCACCCTAAAAAAAAAAAATGGTTGCGAAAAATGAATCTTTGGGATGGAGGAGTCTACGGTATTTAACTTTCCATAAATTATATTCTTTCCCTCTACGTGTTAGAACCCGTTCTTAAAAGCAAATGAAATCAACCTGTGTCACCACCACTGTCTTCCAATTTGCTGTAATTCCAGTGAGAACCATGTTGGGTACCCCTGTGCAGGAAATAGGGCGAGAGTCCTTTAGGGAAAAAACGGAAAGGAAAAAAGATACCTAATGTAATGCTTTAAACATGTACCAGTATCTCTTGACCTGTCAACCTAGGACAGACAGACGACCTGCAGATTTATATAGGGCTCATTATGTCCCCCATCTTATTACTGCTAAGGTGAATGTGCTAGACACTTATTGAATTGGTGTTCTATGTCTGCTGTAATAAGTGACCATGAGTTTAGTGGCTTAAAAGAACACACATTTATTATATTACAGTTCTGTAGGTTAGGAGTCCAACAAAGGTCTCACTGGACTAAAATCAAGGGGTCAATAGGGCTGCCTTACCTTCTGGAGGCTCTAGGGGATAATCTGTTTCCTTATCTTTTCTAGAGATTTTTCTAGAGATCTTTTTCAGAGATTCTCTGCGCTATTACTATCCCTGGAATAAAGCATATTTCAGATGAAATGAGCCAGAGTTTATTTCTGATGGCTGCAGAGAGAGAAAGGAGGGGAAAGGGGAAAAGCAGGGGAGGAAAGGAAGCTTCTTCCTGGAAGTTAGCTGGGTGCTGAGTTCCTTTGTTGTCGGCTCCAAGATTCTCCGGAAGAGTCAGCTTCCCCCTGGAGCCAAAGGCACCCTCAAGGATCAAGTCACTCCGCTCCTTGCTCTCTGGTCTGAAAACACAAGTTGACTGCCTTCTTCAGCCTCCCCTCGCCCCGCCCTCAGGTCTAGCCCAGTCTCACCCAGGTGGAGAAAACAAACGAAAAAACCAACCTCGCTCTTCAAGCAAACAGGTCATCTTCCTATCCCTTGTTCTGGTCATCAGCTTCTTTTTCAGAATCGTCATTTCTTGTATTCTGTATGGTGAGGAAAGGAAAAACATGGTCCCTGGTATACCACGAGATTGAAGTAGGAAGGACGTGCACAGAAAATACACCGAGTAGCACTCTGAGATGTAATCCTGAATCTACATGTCTACACACAAGACACATACATAAATATATACTTGTATCCATTGTTTTACAACTTCTTTATTTCTTAAAAACATTTTGGATCAGCATAACACACGATCCCAGAATTCCTTTCCCCGGCGTGTAACGCAGGACAAAAGGTAAGAATTCGAGGAGGCTGGCGAAATCCGCCGGTATCTCAGATAAAGGGTAAGAGGCGTGTTACCTCGGCTTGGTGGACTCCCGAAGTGGGCGGGTATGATGACGTCACTTCCCCCTTCAGCAGCCGGCCCGCCCATTGGTCATCTCGGCAGGGCGGGGACAGGGCGGGGGTTGGAGGAGAGGAGCCGCCTTAGAGGTCAGGAATGGGGCTTGGCTTATGTAAATCTTGCAGCGTAGGGGTACAATTCCCGGCGAGCCACTTCCCGGGCTGTGGAAGTTTTCGGGAGAAGTTGCTTGGATTTTATTAGCAGAGTGGTTTGGAGGGGCTGAGAGGCGTGGAAGAGGAGGGGGTGCGGAGGGTGGGTGGGGAGCGTGTGTGTACAGTGTAGGCGTCTAAGGCTGTACGGGGGGGCGGGGAAAGCGATTCATACTTACCTGGCAGGGGAGATACCATGATCATGAAGGTGGTTTTCCCAGGGTGAGGCTCACTCATTGCACTGCGAGTGTGCTGACCCCTGCGATTTCCCCAAATAGGGGAAACTCGACTGCGTAATTTGTGGTAGTGGGGGACTGCGTGCGCGCTCTCCCCTGGCAACAAGTGTGCTAACGGTAGAATGAAGCAACGACACTCCTGGGGTCCCGTACCTCTGGCAATAGCTCGGTGAAGACGGTGGTTGCTCCCGCTTGTCGCGCGCCGTTTTCTTCTGTGTTTTTTTTTTTTTTTTTTTTTTTTTTTTTTTACTGTGGTGGTGGTTGTTTCGGCGCGCGGGTGCCGGAGCACCGCCACGGTGGTGGCGACGAAAGGGTGCGCGATAGCCGACCTTTTTTTTGTTTGTTTGTTCTCCTTTTGCGGGAGAAGTGAGTGTCAGCTCTCCGCGCAAGCGCAGAGAGTTTGCGTTAGTACTTATGAGTTCGTCTTTAGCTGATCTGGGCCGTGCAAGACGCTGAGAGGTTCGGTAGTTTGCTCTCCTGCCTTATACTTTGAAAGGGGAGTGCTACGCCGCGCCGCACGCAGGCACGGGAACGGCATCTGCGCTCTTGCCTCAAACAACAGTAATAGTACCAACCGGCGAACGTGCAAAAGAAAGTTTTCCCGCAGACCGGCCGTCTAGGCCTCCCCGGGGATGCCGTGGATAAGGGATCCGCTTGCCAATGCAAGGAACACGGGTTCGAGTTCTGGTCGGCGGCGAATATCCCACGCGCTACAAGGGCACGTGAGCTCTCGTGCGGCAACTACTCAAGCCTGCGTGCCTGGAGCCCGCGCTCACGATCTTCGCAGTGAGGGAGAAGCCCGGCCGCGGCAGTGGCCCCACAACGCTGAATAGTCAGTTTATTCAAACAAACACACTAAAACGGCGGGCAGACGGGCCCATCTAATGAAAGAGGGCAGGGAGTGGCCCCTGCGGGAGGGGAAGCAATCCCTTCACTTTTTACTGCCTGGAGAGTTTCCCCAGCAAAGCACACGAGGACAAATCCAGTGTGGACCTTCTTACGCTGAGAGCCGAGCTGTGAGTCCAGGGAGGCCGAACGAGCTGCTGTCCGCAGGACAGACTCCCAGAGAGGGGAGAGATGCTAGAACTAATTTAGCGAGGAAGGCAGCAGGGCCCCCCGCCACCGTGCAGCACAGTCCTGAGCCGTGCAGCTCTCGGAGGAAACTCCCCGAGGTCGGCGGAAATTTTTGACAGGACCAAGGCTCGCACAGATAGTGCTCCTCCTCCCAAGCGGACAGACTAGAAGGAAACAAACAAACAACCGCAACCAGAAAACATCGTGGTTCAGGAGGGCATGGGGTAGAGTACTCAGGAGGAATGTCTTGCGGCAGTAGCGGGAGCTCGTTAGTCCCAGACCGAGCGCTGCTCGGAACCACTTCGCAAATCATAGAAGCAAGACCGGAAACGATCCAACAGTTTGCAAGTAACTTAAATGCGTCCATGAACAAAGTTCAGCGTTTCCAGGAACACACAGCTCTCCAGCAAGGCACCCTTCACAAATGCCTGGCATTCCATCACGGATTCTGAGGTATCCAAAGAGCCAGGGGAAATGACCCTTCTCCATAATGCAGAGACACCTCGGTCATTTGCAAGTGACCCAGAGCTGACACCGATGTTAAAATCACCAGAGGAGGACCTTAAAACATTTATTCCAAGTGTATTCCGTGACTTCAAACAGTTAAATGTACACACACACACGGGGAACATTTTAAAAAGACCCGCTCTAACGTGAAGAGTGAAAACTACACTGTCTGAAAGGAAATGTACTGCAAGGGATTAAGAGCGAGCAGTTCGAAAACGCAGAAGAAAGAGTTTTGAACAGGAATTGCGTTGACTCTGCCTTGATTGCAGATCACTTTCAGTAGAAAGCGACAGTCCCAAACGAAAGGGCGGAGGCGTCCTGAGATGGGGCGGTGAATACTCCGCGCGGGCGGTGCCATGGAGCTTGATTTATGACGTCCAGCTTGAGTAGGGGATGGCCGCCACCCGTGTGCGTGTGCCTTCATCCTCTGGCAGGTGTCCTGGAACGTACAAGACACATGACTTAGTGAGGGCAGCCCTCCAGGTGGTGCAAAGAGACCACGGGCACCGGGTTAAAAACCGGGAGCAGGCGGAGATCATCAGCTGGGTGGAGATTCCGGGAGAGGGGCGCTGGGGAGGAACTGAAACGGCAGGCGCATAAAAGCGACAGCTGAGACCTCGCTCATCAGATTCTAAGCCAAGTCCGTCCCTGGGTGGGCTCGAACCACCAACCTTTCGGTTAACAGCCGAACGCGCTAACCGATTGCGCCACAGAGACGAGCGGCTGCGAGGCATTCTTGTAACATCCTGGAATCAGAACGTATTCCCCGTCCCTTCCAACCCCAGCGGAAAAGAGATTCAAATGTCTTTATCTTATCCAACCTCGCCGGCGCTCTCAGAGACACTGAGTCTCGTGGACCGTGGACACCGACCCCGAGTGAGCTGGGGGCTCCGACGGAACAACGCCGGGCCCACGACCATCCTCGCCTGCTCCTGGCCGCCTCGAAAGCGGCCCCTCTACACGAGACGACGGCCGCCTGTCTTGGGCTCTAGTCCTCCATTTCCCACTCGTGATCGGCCTCACCCGTCGCGCTCACCGCAAGTCCCCCTCCAGGTCCGGGTGGTCGTACGGGGGAAGGACAGCAACCGGCTGTGCCCCCACCGTTCTGCCCCCTCTGGGCGCCTCCAGAGAAGGGCTCCACGAGGCACGACCCGGAGTTTGCTCACCAGGCAGCCCCTCGCCCGGAGCAGGGCCTGGCATCCAGCAGGCGCCCAATAAATGCCTCGCGGAGGATGCATTCCGCCGCCGGGGCCCGGCGTGGTGGGTAGACCAAGAATTCTTATGCCACCTGTAAGGTTTTAGTCCTCGAGGAACCTAGATTTTTCAGATCGTCTGTTCTTCAAAACCTTTCTTCTAGCAGCTGATTTAGAACCAGATAAAAGTCCTAGAAAGGCCAGGAGGGCACCACCCCGACCTGCTCTCAACTCCCCACCCAAGGCGGTGCTGCGGCCTCAGCCTGCGGGCGCAGGTGTCGGGTCTGAGAGGCGTGAAGGAGGAAAGCTGCAAAGGAGAAAGACGGCTGGGCTAGGCAACCTGGGAGTATGAGGGAGAAAGAGAGAGAGAAAGATCCGTAGAGGCTATCTTTCCATTGCCTTAGGTACTCTTTAATCACCTGTAGCTATGTTTTGTAGTTTTCAGTCTAGAAGTCTTTCACCTCCTTGGATAAGTTAATTCGTAGATATTTTATTCGTTTTGGATGCTATCGTAAATTGAATTGTTTTCTTAATTTCTTTTTCAGATTGTTCACTGCTAGTGTATAGAAACAACTGATTTTTGTCTATTTTGTACCCTGCCATTATACAGAATTCGTTTGTTGACTCTGGTAGTTTTGTGTGGGTTATGGAGGATTTTTCTATGTATAGGAGCACGCCATTCGCAAAGACAACGACAGGAGAGGTTCACTGTTTTGGGTCGCTGCAGCTCCTGAGTCTTGAATTAGCATGCACAGCCTAGGCCGGGGAAATCGAAATCGGCGGGAGCCTTTCTTTGCAGGCCAAGCTCCAACCGGCAGGAACACAGCGACTCCTCCAGGCCCATGCAGGGCCG
The DNA here is from genome assembly GCF_039906515.1 of Pseudorca crassidens. NCBI lineage: Eukaryota > Metazoa > Chordata > Mammalia > Artiodactyla > Delphinidae > Pseudorca > Pseudorca crassidens. Next base: position 105,856,161 of record NC_090297.1, on the reverse strand, counting down.
GCGCTAGGCCCTAGGATTTTCCGGGACGTGTGAGGCCCGAAAAGGGCAGATTCCGATCAACCCAGCCAAATGCTCCCAGACAGAGGAGAAGGTTGTTCTTGGAGCCGCGGGCGCTCTTCTCAGAGTGGGCGGCACCGGGAGCGTCAGCGAGGGCGCAGCTGGAGGGAATGCTGACTCCAGGCCTTGGGGGTCTCGGGCGGAGTCGGGGGGTCCTCAGAACGTGGAGTCCTCCGGTGAGGTGTGCGGCTCGCCACCTCGCCCGCCTGCTCTGTGGCCAGTAGGGGACAAGGCACCAAGTCCAAAAGGTAGAACCATACGGTGTTGCCGGGGGTGTTCAGGCACGGGAAACCCGTTTTCTGTTAGGATTCGAATTCATACCCAAGCAGGCAGGCTCCCATCACCGCACCAATCACACCACGACCGCTATGCTCCACCGGGGACCTACGGAGCTGTGGTCGGATCCACGTTAGCCCAGCCGTCTTTCTCCTTTGCAGCTTTCCTCCTTCACGCCTCTCAGACCCGACACCTGCGCCCGCAGGCTGAGGCCGCAGCACCGCCTTGGGTGGGGAGTTGAGAGCAGGTCGGGGTGGTGCCCTCCTGGCCTTTCTAGGACTTTTATCTGGTTCTAAATCAGCTGCTAGAAGAAAGGTTTTGAAGAACAGACGATCTGAAAAATCTAGGTTCCTCGAGGACTAAAACCTTACAGGTGGCATAAGAATTCTTGGTCTACCCACCACGCCGGGCCCCGGCGGCGGAATGCATCCTCCGCGAGGCATTTATTGGGCGCCTGCTGGATGCCAGGCCCTGCTCCGGGCGAGGGGCTGCCTGGTGAGCAAACTCCGGGTCGTGCCTCGTGGAGCCCTTCTCTGGAGGCGCCCAGAGGGGGCAGAACGGTGGGGGCACAGCCGGTTGCTGTCCTTCCCCCGTACGACCACCCGGACCTGGAGGGGGACTTGCGGTGAGCGCGACGGGTGAGGCCGATCACGAGTGGGAAATGGAGGACTAGAGCCCAAGACAGGCGGCCGTCGTCTCGTGTAGAGGGGCCGCTTTCGAGGCGGCCAGGAGCAGGCGAGGATGGTCGTGGGCCCGGCGTTGTTCCGTCGGAGCCCCCAGCTCACTCGGGGTCGGTGTCCACGGTCCACGAGACTCAGTGTCTCTGAGAGCGCCGGCGAGGTTGGATAAGATAAAGACATTTGAATCTCTTTTCCGCTGGGGTTGGAAGGGACGGGGAATACGTTCTGATTCCAGGATGTTACAAGAATGCCTCGCAGCCGCTCGTCTCTGTGGCGCAATCGGTTAGCGCGTTCGGCTGTTAACCGAAAGGTTGGTGGTTCGAGCCCACCCAGGGACGGACTTGGCTTAGAATCTGATGAGCGAGGTCTCAGCTGTCGCTTTTATGCGCCTGCCGTTTCAGTTCCTCCCCAGCGCCCCTCTCCCGGAATCTCCACCCAGCTGATGATCTCCGCCTGCTCCCGGTTTTTAACCCGGTGCCCGTGGTCTCTTTGCACCACCTGGAGGGCTGCCCTCACTAAGTCATGTGTCTTGTACGTTCCAGGACACCTGCCAGAGGATGAAGGCACACGCACACGGGTGGCGGCCATCCCCTACTCAAGCTGGACGTCATAAATCAAGCTCCATGGCACCGCCCGCGCGGAGTATTCACCGCCCCATCTCAGGACGCCTCCGCCCTTTCGTTTGGGACTGTCGCTTTCTACTGAAAGTGATCTGCAATCAAGGCAGAGTCAACGCAATTCCTGTTCAAAACTCTTTCTTCTGCGTTTTCGAACTGCTCGCTCTTAATCCCTTGCAGTACATTTCCTTTCAGACAGTGTAGTTTTCACTCTTCACGTTAGAGCGGGTCTTTTTAAAATGTTCCCCGTGTGTGTGTGTACATTTAACTGTTTGAAGTCACGGAATACACTTGGAATAAATGTTTTAAGGTCCTCCTCTGGTGATTTTAACATCGGTGTCAGCTCTGGGTCACTTGCAAATGACCGAGGTGTCTCTGCATTATGGAGAAGGGTCATTTCCCCTGGCTCTTTGGATACCTCAGAATCCGTGATGGAATGCCAGGCATTTGTGAAGGGTGCCTTGCTGGAGAGCTGTGTGTTCCTGGAAACGCTGAACTTTGTTCATGGACGCATTTAAGTTACTTGCAAACTGTTGGATCGTTTCCGGTCTTGCTTCTATGATTTGCGAAGTGGTTCCGAGCAGCGCTCGGTCTGGGACTAACGAGCTCCCGCTACTGCCGCAAGACATTCCTCCTGAGTACTCTACCCCATGCCCTCCTGAACCACGATGTTTTCTGGTTGCGGTTGTTTGTTTGTTTCCTTCTAGTCTGTCCGCTTGGGAGGAGGAGCACTATCTGTGCGAGCTTTGGTCCTGTCAAAAATTTCCGCCGACCTCGGGGAGTTTCCTCCGAGAGCTGCACGGCTCAGGACTGTGCTGCACGGTGGCGGGGGGCCCTGCTGCCTTCCTCGCTAAATTAGTTCTAGCATCTCTCCCCTCTCTGGGAGTCTGTCCTGCGGACAGCAGCTCGTTCGGCCTCCCTGGACTCACAGCTCGGCTCTCAGCGTAAGAAGGTCCACACTGGATTTGTCCTCGTGTGCTTTGCTGGGGAAACTCTCCAGGCAGTAAAAAGTGAAGGGATTGCTTCCCCTCCCGCAGGGGCCACTCCCTGCCCTCTTTCATTAGATGGGCCCGTCTGCCCGCCGTTTTAGTGTGTTTGTTTGAATAAACTGACTATTCAGCGTTGTGGGGCCACTGCCGCGGCCGGGCTTCTCCCTCACTGCGAAGATCGTGAGCGCGGGCTCCAGGCACGCAGGCTTGAGTAGTTGCCGCACGAGAGCTCACGTGCCCTTGTAGCGCGTGGGATATTCGCCGCCGACCAGAACTCGAACCCGTGTTCCTTGCATTGGCAAGCGGATCCCTTATCCACGGCATCCCCGGGGAGGCCTAGACGGCCGGTCTGCGGGAAAACTTTCTTTTGCACGTTCGCCGGTTGGTACTATTACTGTTGTTTGAGGCAAGAGCGCAGATGCCGTTCCCGTGCCTGCGTGCGGCGCGGCGTAGCACTCCCCTTTCAAAGTATAAGGCAGGAGAGCAAACTACCGAACCTCTCAGCGTCTTGCACGGCCCAGATCAGCTAAAGACGAACTCATAAGTACTAACGCAAACTCTCTGCGCTTGCGCGGAGAGCTGACACTCACTTCTCCCGCAAAAGGAGAACAAACAAACAAAAAAAAGGTCGGCTATCGCGCACCCTTTCGTCGCCACCACCGTGGCGGTGCTCCGGCACCCGCGCGCCGAAACAACCACCACCACAGTAAAAAAAAAAAAAAAAAAAAAAAAAAAAAAACACAGAAGAAAACGGCGCGCGACAAGCGGGAGCAACCACCGTCTTCACCGAGCTATTGCCAGAGGTACGGGACCCCAGGAGTGTCGTTGCTTCATTCTACCGTTAGCACACTTGTTGCCAGGGGAGAGCGCGCACGCAGTCCCCCACTACCACAAATTACGCAGTCGAGTTTCCCCTATTTGGGGAAATCGCAGGGGTCAGCACACTCGCAGTGCAATGAGTGAGCCTCACCCTGGAAAAACCACCTTCATGATCATGGTATCTCCCCTGCCAGGTAAGTATGAATCGCTTTCCCCGCCCCCCCGTACAGCCTTAGACGCCTACACTGTACACACACGCTCCCCACCCACCCTCCGCACCCCCTCCTCTTCCACGCCTCTCAGCCCCTCCAAACCACTCTGCTAATAAAATCCAAGCAACTTCTCCCGAAAACTTCCACAGCCCGGGAAGTGGCTCGCCGGGAATTGTACCCCTACGCTGCAAGATTTACATAAGCCAAGCCCCATTCCTGACCTCTAAGGCGGCTCCTCTCCTCCAACCCCCGCCCTGTCCCCGCCCTGCCGAGATGACCAATGGGCGGGCCGGCTGCTGAAGGGGGAAGTGACGTCATCATACCCGCCCACTTCGGGAGTCCACCAAGCCGAGGTAACACGCCTCTTACCCTTTATCTGAGATACCGGCGGATTTCGCCAGCCTCCTCGAATTCTTACCTTTTGTCCTGCGTTACACGCCGGGGAAAGGAATTCTGGGATCGTGTGTTATGCTGATCCAAAATGTTTTTAAGAAATAAAGAAGTTGTAAAACAATGGATACAAGTATATATTTATGTATGTGTCTTGTGTGTAGACATGTAGATTCAGGATTACATCTCAGAGTGCTACTCGGTGTATTTTCTGTGCACGTCCTTCCTACTTCAATCTCGTGGTATACCAGGGACCATGTTTTTCCTTTCCTCACCATACAGAATACAAGAAATGACGATTCTGAAAAAGAAGCTGATGACCAGAACAAGGGATAGGAAGATGACCTGTTTGCTTGAAGAGCGAGGTTGGTTTTTTCGTTTGTTTTCTCCACCTGGGTGAGACTGGGCTAGACCTGAGGGCGGGGCGAGGGGAGGCTGAAGAAGGCAGTCAACTTGTGTTTTCAGACCAGAGAGCAAGGAGCGGAGTGACTTGATCCTTGAGGGTGCCTTTGGCTCCAGGGGGAAGCTGACTCTTCCGGAGAATCTTGGAGCCGACAACAAAGGAACTCAGCACCCAGCTAACTTCCAGGAAGAAGCTTCCTTTCCTCCCCTGCTTTTCCCCTTTCCCCTCCTTTCTCTCTCTGCAGCCATCAGAAATAAACTCTGGCTCATTTCATCTGAAATATGCTTTATTCCAGGGATAGTAATAGCGCAGAGAATCTCTGAAAAAGATCTCTAGAAAAATCTCTAGAAAAGATAAGGAAACAGATTATCCCCTAGAGCCTCCAGAAGGTAAGGCAGCCCTATTGACCCCTTGATTTTAGTCCAGTGAGACCTTTGTTGGACTCCTAACCTACAGAACTGTAATATAATAAATGTGTGTTCTTTTAAGCCACTAAACTCATGGTCACTTATTACAGCAGACATAGAACACCAATTCAATAAGTGTCTAGCACATTCACCTTAGCAGTAATAAGATGGGGGACATAATGAGCCCTATATAAATCTGCAGGTCGTCTGTCTGTCCTAGGTTGACAGGTCAAGAGATACTGGTACATGTTTAAAGCATTACATTAGGTATCTTTTTTCCTTTCCGTTTTTTCCCTAAAGGACTCTCGCCCTATTTCCTGCACAGGGGTACCCAACATGGTTCTCACTGGAATTACAGCAAATTGGAAGACAGTGGTGGTGACACAGGTTGATTTCATTTGCTTTTAAGAACGGGTTCTAACACGTAGAGGGAAAGAATATAATTTATGGAAAGTTAAATACCGTAGACTCCTCCATCCCAAAGATTCATTTTTCGCAACCATTTTTTTTTTTTAGGGTGAAGAGCTACTTTTCAAAGGGTGAGACACAAGAATGGCTTTTAGGAATTTTCCCCCAAAGTAATCTGTGACTGGATCCTGTTGCCGAAACTTGGCCTCTGTTCACCGGTGCCGAAGAGAAATGCGGAAACAGAGTTTTGGGTGAAGCAGAAAAGAGTAGCTTTTATTGCTTTGCCAGGCAGAGGGGGCCACAGCGGGCTAATGCCCTCAAGACTGTGTGACCCACCCTGGAGGGCGTAGTGAGGAGCCTTACAGCGTTGGAGGAGCAGGGCGTGATCAGCTCGCAGACAGTTCTCGGATTGGCTGGCATCAAAGTGAAGTTTCAAGCGTCATCAACCTTCTGGTTTCAACCAGTCCAGGGTCTATGTGCTTGTGGGCGGCGCTTTCCATCCGGAGGGGGTCTGCGCCCTGTACAACCACTTAGGAGTGTGTGTCGGGCCTTCATCGGTAGCTTCAGTGAACTGGGAGTTCGGTGATTCTGCCGTGTGGCGGATTTATAGTCTACGTTGCTGCCCGTTCCCCAGCCCAACAGCTGTTCTTTGTTTCTACACCTTCACATTCCCGAATCACTAACTCTTGAGTCAGCACTTTACTTCAAAAGACAAGGGCACGGGGCCTCGTACACGGTTTCAATCCTGACCAGCTCTGAGATTTACACGATGCACATGCTGTTGTTTTCATAAATGTTAACGTCCGTAAAATGAAGTTCTTAGAAGCATTATTTGAGTTCTCCATTGACTACTGATTACACCATCAATGCCTTCCAGCCCTGGCAGCACAGGGAGGAAGGAAGAATTGCTGGGATGCTTGCATCACCACAGGGCAAGAGGTCCTCAAATTTTACTGCTTTATCTTTAAGTAAGACTTCATAGTTCGGCTGACTTTTCATCCATTCTTGCTGATTCTGCCAGTGAGTTCCTCTGTAGTGACAGCCAAAGGCACTCATGGAAAATACTTAACCAAGCGTAAAGGCAGAAGTCGAGGTCACTTCATCTACTACGGAAGTGGGGCATGTGTCTACCTCAGGCCTGAGTCTTTCGCTGGGTCTTTTGGTAACTGGTGGCGGTGGTGGTGACAATGTTTGAGTTGTTTTATTTTTGTTTTATCTTTATTTTATTTATTTATATTTTTGGCCACGCCGGCGGGGGCCTGCGGGACCTTAGTTCCCCGACCACGGATCGAACCCCTGCCCCCTGCAGTGGAAGCTCACAGTCTAAGCACTGGACCGCCGGGGAAGGCCGTGAGTTTTTTGTTCATGTTGTCGTTCGTTTTAGTTTCTCAACTGTTACTAGGAAATAATTGTGGAGCAAGTGCTTGGTTTTAATTCTGGAAGGCAAAAGAACGTAACTAAGGACTTTTCCCGAGGAACGCTTTGAGATCTTTATGTCCATTTGTGGTGTGACTTACCCACTTTTCAATTAAGGATTCTTAATTAAAGGAAAACAAGCTTATTTATAGGTTTGAGTCAGTGTTATAGAACAACAGGTTTTCGACTGGGATCCGCAGCCCACCCGCATCAGAAACGTGTGGTCTGTGTTTACGTGAAAAACTGCAGACTCTAGGGCCTCACACCAACGAAACCTCCGGGGATTGGAGCCCAGGAAGGAGCTTCTGTAATCTCCACAGCTGATTCTGAGGCACTCTAAATGTAAGAACTGCCCTTTAGTATTTTTAGATAAGGGGATTGTTACAAAATGACAAGAGGGTAGATCATTCTTTTAAACTTAGACTTCAAGCATTAGACAGTGAGGTGAGCTCTTCGTGACAGTTTGTCTTTCCTATTCTTCCCCACTCAGCCTAGGGACTCGTGCAGAAATTAGAGACAAAGTAGGGGAAGAAAAACTTATTTCTTTACACACATTTTGCTTTAATAGCCACCGAAAAGATTGTTTCATTTCCTCTCACTGACCCTGTCCACCAGTTATGTTGGCCTTTAACGTATCGCTGTAGCAGCATGTATAAATATATATCATACATTTATTCACACATACACACCTTCGAAAGCACTGTGAAGACACAGACTAGGCTTTAGCACAACTGGGGGCCGCTCACGTGTCACTTAAAAATGGTCACTGGTTCATTTACACAAGACTTTCAACAGGCTTGGTGTGGCCAGTAGCCCCCAAGTCCCAGGGAGAAGTTAGGATGACAAAATCGGACAGTATATTTAGAGTGAGGTCAGTACCCTTCTTGGAGATCATAAAAGAATAGAAATAGGAGGTCTAGGCTAAGCAAGAGACGGCATCTGGGAGTCGCTGCTCTCACCACGTGGATTCAAAGAACTCGGGTGTTGCAGTGTAGACCGACGCCCAGCCTGACTGTGACCCAGCTGCGCTGGCCCCGGGTCAGGTCGTGGGGCCCCTGCCAACACTGTCCTGCAGGGCACCGCTGCTCAGTCCTGAGCTTCTCGATCTGCCGTGGAGCTCCAGCGTGGGGACCACATGCTCCATTGCTGGGAAGCAGGTCCTATTTCCCCTGAGTTGACCCTCGGAGGATGAGGCGAGAAATGTGCTGTTGCTGGTTCCCGAGCCCCTGCGGCGTTCAGAAGCAGTGCCACAAGGTCCTCTACAAACTGTGCCTGTTTTGCTCAGCGCTGGGCCCGGTGGACCTTGGCTGGTTATTCCTCAACTGCAGGAGAGGCCCTCTCTCTGCCTTTCGCCCTGCCCCACCAGGCCACATCTCTGACTCCTTCCAGACCTTCCAGCAGGGTCGAAGAACTTCATGACAGTGTAAAAGTTTGAGGTCTCTCACTTGTGGAAAAGCCTTAAGATCTGTTTAAAGAGAAGGTGGGGTGACTTCATGACAGCCCTACAGAAATTAAGACCTGTTGGCAAACTATTTCTCCTGTGAATTTTTTATACACAGAAGAATGAACAATGAGAACTCCGCTGAGATTTGTTTTGGAAGGAGATAGGTAAGTGGTATCAGGACATGTGTAGACAACTTAAGAGTGACTGCTGAGGGATTGATTGCTATCAATGGTGACCTTCACAAGACCCCAGGCAGCCTTGTGTATTAGGATGGCCTAGGCAACTGGAAGGCAGGTGCCCCCAAGATTCCATGACCATCCCCCCACCTACCAGTTCTGTTATTGCAACTCCAGACGGTAACGTCGCATGCTGGGTCCTCCTCTGTCACTCCTGTCTGAGTGTGAGCTATAGACGGTGCCTTTGGCTCTGAGCGCTGGCATAATGAACCTTGTTTTTGCGGTTGCAAACCCTCAAGTTTCTCCCAACAGTAAGTTAAGAATTCCAGTTTCTGTCATCCCTCAGTCCTGATTAAACTTATGTGGTTTCACATGTTTTTAATCCATCATATGTTTGGGTTTCTTCTCCCCAGTCCCTGGCTCTACCTTTTCTGCCACATGTCACCATGGCAGTATCTCTTGGCCCTTTATCTGATCCGAGGGTAGAACTTACACTCACGCAAATCAACCAGGAGCTTCAGTTGTAGCTGGCAGAGAAGAAGCAGGACTTCCAAGACCTCCCAGAGAAATTCCTTGTATCCCAAGCTACTGCCTACTCCCTGGCCAACCAGCTGCAGAAATACAGTTAAGTCCTACGGGTCATGGTCACCAACGTGATGAATGATCATGGTCTTCCCTCTGAGAAACAAAAACTCTCCAGACTTGGTCTCCTATTCCCTTTGTCATTTTGAATTTCATTCTGACCACAATCCAGGAAAGGTAGAAGTGGCTCTTTTACCCTCAGTTCCCTGAGGATGGGAAGACTCAGGCACAAAGAGTTGAGCCACTTTTCCAGGTTTGCGGTGAGTTGTAGGGTGAGATTAGAGTTAAAATCCCAGATATTGATTCTTGGTTCAGGCACTGAACTGCCTGTTTCTCTCAGGAACAAGCTAAACTGTGTCAATTGGAATCTTTTCTGTTCTGTATCTGATCCTGCATCACTGTTGGCTAAACGACTGGGACTGATGAACTCCATCAGTTCAGGTTTCCCTGAGGTCCCATTGGCAAAGCCCTGTGCTAGTTACACTGGGGTGACATGGTGGTTACACACTGGGGGAAGCAGGGGATAGTACCTGCTTAAAGGGAGCTTAAGGATGAGTCTGCTCCTCCCTGAAACCATGGGCTACCTGTTTAAGTTGTAATGAATAATGAGGAAATTCGGACAAAGCTCTGACAATAGTCCCTGGCACAGTATAACACAGTAAGTTCAAGTTCTACTATGTCTAATAACACAAACTTTCATAGTATTTGGGCACATTTTTTCCCAGGTCCTTATGGTTTCATGTATTCTCTTTCACACAAGTGTATCCAGGTGAGTTTTTTACCTTTGAGATACTTGTTCATTACTGAAATCCCAGCACAAGGGAACCATCAGTCCTATAGTCCTAGGGGTCTTCCCAACCACACAGGAATCACCAGGAATGCCCCTGCTCAGCGTTTCACCTAAGAGGCTGCAAGTATTGGTAAGTGGCCCAGGATTCAGTGTCAGTTTGCCAAACACCAGTTCATCTTGTCTAGTTACTTTCTGTGCCCAGGAGCTTCTGTTTCCTCAGCTCTAAAACAGGGAGTAACCAAATGCCATGCAGGTGGGAGGCTGAGGAATCAGATGTGGAAATCCCTGTGTAGAGCCTGGTACCGAGGTTACATCTGTCCTTGGGATGGACCCTGCCTCTTCCCTTGAAGGCAGTGACCACAGCAGCCTGTCCAGCTTTCCCCTGAGGCAGCGTCTCTCTTTCCTCAGAGTATGAAGCATTTAAGGACATCATTGAATCTGTGCTGGGGGAGAAGCTGCTGTTTGAGGCACTGAGGCTAGCAGAGAAGCTGGCAGAGAAGCCCACGCAAGCTGAGAGGTGAGGTAAGGAGGGCAGAGATGTTCATGGCAGGCACATGGCACAATATTTATAAACCAGCAGAACACCAATTGGTGAATTACGGACTCCAATTGTTATTCAGAGCCTCATTTACTCTGCTTTTAAAAACACTATTGACTTAAAATCACATATCATGAAATTCACCAAATTCAAGTCAACAGCTCAGTGGTATTTGGTACCCTCACAATGTTATGCAATCAATACCTCATTTACCTTTAAATCACAACCCCCTCCTGACTGACTACACCTTGTCATCCATTCTTGACCCTGTCATTCTCATGTTTTTTTCCAATTCACACCAGCTGTATCTGTTCACACTCCTTGGGGATGTTCTCACAGAAATCCCTAATAGTGTGTCATCTTTGCATTTTAAAATTGTATCTTCTGTCCCACCTTAGGACATGTGATATCCTAACTCGAAGTCAGGCACGAGAGCTGACCCAGTTACGGCGGACATTACGGGAAGTGAAAGATGACTCTGTCCTACTTCAGCAGCACCTCAAGGACCTCCTCACCCACAACGACCTTGACAACCACCAGGGGCAGGGCTTCTAAGAGCGGCTGACTGAGGGACACAGGCTGGCAGAGCACCTTGCCCACAAGCTCAGCCCAGCTAAGGGGGCCACAGTACCTGATAACATTGAGCTGCTCCAAGGTCCCCTGCTCACAAGAGACTCCACACCTGCACTAGGAATGTTTTTTATCAGCTTTCCTGTTTCATGTCCCGTTTAGGGCTATGATAGGAGCAGGACTGGCTGAGTGGGAGAACAGAGGAGAAATGCACAGGGTGGAAGGCATAGTATTCCAACTGTCTGATTCCTCCCTGATGGACCATGGCCTTTGGCGCAGGAGGCAGCATCCGCCCAGTGTTAAACCACAGAAAGGACGATGTGACAGGAGGCAGCTTGTTAGAGTGAAAAGAGCTCTGGACTAAGCATGAAAGTTCCCAGGGTCCAGCCTGAGGGCGGCTGTCTTTAGTAACAGTGAGTGAGTGATTGATTTTTCCCTATCCCAGTATCTGTTTCCTCGTCTGTAAAATGGATCAACTAATCTGTTGATGGTAGCTGTAGTGATGAAATGGGGAAATATTTACGAATGCACTGCAGAAAAAAGAAAGCCCTTCACTGTGTGGTGCCAGATAAGGTACTTGATGTGGTCAGACTTGGTGTTGGGAAAGTTGTTTAGACTGGACCACTTTCCATAGAGAGACTTTCCCTTGATAACCAGCAGAAGCCACCTGGAAGAGCCCAGGATGTTCCCAGGTGGAGGGATGTGGGACATGGTTTTTCTCCTTAGAGAAAGGAGGGGATCTTGTGAGAGCTGTGAAGATTTACAGAGCCTGTGTCTTTGGCAGAATTTGTGGCAGGATGGATGATCCAGCTGTAGAAGCCAAGATGGAAGGTGGACAAGTATGCAGTGATATAAGGGAGAAAGGACACTTTAAATGTTTGTCCAATTCCAGGCAGAAGGTGTCACGATGATGATCCTCTGGTTTAGAGTCAGACTGCCTGATGGATCGGAAATCCATGCTATGGCAATTGTTTAAAGACAATGCATTAGAACTTCCATACAGTACTAATTCATACCTAGGTATTTATGAGTCTATGACCATGTGAGTTGCTGTGTTGGTAGTGAGTGAAGTGGCAAGAAGCTGACTTCTTGGATATTTCTGAATTTGCAGAAATTCGTGAAGATGAGGAAGATGAACAAGCACAAGAGATACTCACATCTAGGTAACAGTGAACTAGCAGGAGCTGGTAATGGGTAGGTAAATTATGGACAGGGTCACAGAAAGCACAGTGAGGTCAAGAGAGTCACAGATGCCAGACGCAAGGAGAAGCAGAACTGCAGATTGTATTGATTTACTTCACTCAACCCACATGGAAATGGCCGTGTTAACTTGGTCGTCTGTTGTCTCCGTGCTACTTGTATGTACGACCCAAGGTGAATGCACCACCCTTAGGATTTCCTGCACACACAGAGAATATCTATTCTCTCCTAAAGGAACTCCAAGGTGAGATAAATATCTACTCCTACACAGTTGTTTTAGGTCCTTGGGAGGAAGGTACCTAGCAAAGGAATTAGTAGAGAAGTAACCAGAAAAATTAAGCATCAGGACAACTATCTAGAAAAAAAATTGGTTGTCATGTGACAGTAGTAAGAGAAAGAGGCCTCGGAGGCCTTTCTATTCCTAAAAAGAAGGCATAATATCTCTGGGAGTCTATAATGCCTTAATAGCCGTATTCACTTGACTACTTTATCTTAAATTGAACATGACTTAGGACCACGGGGGTAGCATCTGGTATGGAAGTTCTTTTGTGTTTCATGTTCCTGAAGGTACCATACTGGGATGGTTGAGTCTCACTCCTCATCAGACGTTGTGTGGCCAGTGCACGGAGCACCTGCTGGTCTCCCTCTCCTGCCCCATGGCAGCCACACTCCACCTCACGTACGGGAGGATAGTTCCTTCCCTCTTTAAGGGGACTGCCCTTTTGGTTTCTCTGACACTCCCGATGCCTCCCATCAAAACCAGGCAGGGCAGCTTGGGGTCGGATCCTCTTTGTTTAATTTTCTGTCATCCCTCTCCCACCTGGCACAGCGTGGAGCTGCAGGAGGTTGAAAAGAAGGAAGTGCCTCAGGAATCCCAGGATGAATGTGTTTTGACTCCTTCAATTCTCCAAGGAAGTTCTGACTGCAACCAGCCTTACAGTGATGGCAAATTTGCATTTGATGAATCAGAAGTGGACCCTGCTCCGGATGGAGCCTGTGGTTGCTCCCATGCTGAAGAGGATGAAATTCCAACTGATCTCCCAAGTAGCCTCCATATTTGTTCCCCACACCTGTGTAGACTGAGGAAGGTCATCTCTGAAGATAGTCCCTATAAATACATCTTGCTTAAATCAGGGAAAAGGATCTATTATGAAACACAGACATCAGGTGGCTCAGGGAGCCTTTATCCCTTTCTAGGCCCCAGTCATGCCTTTGTCACCCTGACACCAGTGTCAGGCATTTGGACTCAAATCAGGTGTGACAAACTCTCATCCACCTTGGGTGGAAATCTACAGGAGGTGTTTGTCAGACCTAGTTTGGATCAAATGTGTCTTGTCACCTGCAATGACCTAATTTTTGTTTTTTTGTACAATGTCCCTGGCCTTCCTATCCCTATCCAGACAAAACGGCAGACTTGCATATACATCAGGAGAGGTTGTTTCCCTGGTTTCACTGCTCTCAGTCCCAGTCTCCATCTTCTCTATGCTGGCTTCTAACTGTTAGCTAAGCAGTCATCTGAAAACCAGGACAGACACAGCTGTACCATTGCCTTGTTTGGATGTTTCCATGAAGCAAGGCTGGGCTCTGGCAGTCCCTCAGCTTTGAATGGGGATGGTTTCTGTGTCGCACCAAAGATTCTTTTTTGGTTTGAGGGTTTATACGATTCATCCATCACTCTAGTCTCAAGTATAAATTCCTCTAAACCATCAGCAACCACATAATCTGATGGGACTAACCAATATTGTAGAAACAATTCTAGAAAATAACTCAGCTCATTTTCTAGGATCACTGGGGAAAATATATCATTAACTATTTATACAGGCTCAGAACAAAGGATGTTGGGAGAGCACTCTACCAGATCAATAAGAGAATTTCCCTGATGGGTCTGGGGTCCAGTCTAATTCTAAGACTTAAGTGTCCTGGAATGTCTCTGCTAATGTATTATGTTCTTGCACTGAGAATATTCATGTCCTTGTGGTGTGTTCACTGAGTAGGTATGTGTGAGACGTGATTTGCTTATTGTGACCCACTGTCTCTGAATTTCTTGCTAGACAATCAAAATGATCATAAGCAAGTGGATGGACAAGAGCCAGTATCCCCCAGGTAATTCTGAAGATTTGTGGGCTGTGAATGTCAGTGGTGACAACAGGAGACCTCAAATCCAGGGAAAAACAGAATTACTAAATGTAACTCTTTCATCCATTCAGTCAACAGTCAAATATCCCTTTTCACAACGTTGTCTATTTTTATTGCGGTAGTTGTGTGGGTTTCAATTTATTAATCCTTCAAGTATAGTAACGTACAGTGAGTTGACCCTGGTGAAATAGCCAAACTTGGCAGTTCCTGTAATCAAGTGTTCTCTCCTGTGTGGTTAACAGCAGGTGAGATTCATATCGCCTTGTGCCTGTTTGGCATCAGCATGTTGGTAAATATTTGTTAGCAAGTGAAGAAACTAGAAGAAATTCATATTATAACAAAATATTGAGAAAATAGTTCCTGAAGGCAGAATATCTAGAGTCTATAATTCCTCAAAAGCTGTATTCACTTGGGCACTGCATATACAGATCAACACAATATAGCAAACAATTTGGAACCACTATCTTAGTCTGTGTGTGCTGGGGCTCATGACTACAGCATGCAGGGAGAGTTCAGTCTCCTCCTTCAACAGCTGGTTGTGTGGCCAGAGCATCTGCTGCTCTCTCCCTCTCCCAACCCATGGAAGCCACACTCCACTTCACATACAGGAGGATAATTATTTCCTTCTTTAAGAGGACTTCCCCTTTGCTTTCTGTGTCCACTCCCTATGCCTCCCATCAACACCAGCTAGGACAGCATGCTGTCTGCTCCTCTTAGTTTAATCTTCTGTCTTCCCTTTGCCACCTGACACAGCGTGAACCTACAGGATGTTGGAAAGAAGGAAGTGCTCCAGGAATCCCAAGATGAATGTGTTTTGGCTCCTTCAACTCCCCAGGAAGGTTCTAACTGCTACCAGCCTTACAGTGATGAAAAATTTGCATTTGATGAGGAGAAAGTGGGGTCTGCTCTGGATGGAGCCTGTGGTTGCTCCCATGCTAAAGAGGATGAAATTTCAACTGGTCTCCCAGGTAATCTCCATTATCTTTGTTAGTATACTCAGAGAATTAATCTGCTTAGATAGACTGTATGCTTACATATTGAAGCCTGGTTTGAACCAGACTATACAATTGCATTTAAAATAAGACATTCTACAAGTTAGTGAACTTTTCTCAGTTCCTAGTCTTGTTTGTCCCTGTGGCAAATCACTGGAACGAAGGCAGTCCTGCCAGACTCACATGTACATTGTGGAACAGGAAGTAACTTTGAGGCCTCCTAATTTTGAATGAATGTCTTATATCACATGAAATTCTCTAATTTTCATTCCTGAGCAATGTCCCTGAGTTCCCTTACGTGTCTGAGTCTGATGGCAGTCTTGTTTCTGTCTTTGGAGATGTCACTACATTGATTCACTTCTGTTAACCCACAGTCTACCTCCTTTCATTTGTGTTATCTTGTCCAGAGTCTTCTGAAACCAAAATATAAGCCCCACTGTCACACTTGGTACATTTCTCTGAAGCAAGGCAGGGCCCTGGAACTTCCCAAGCTGATGAATGGCCATTGTTTCTTTGTAGCTTTGAAGATTCTTTTTTTTTTTTTTTGCTTTTATAAATTTATTTATTTATTTATTGGCTGTGTTGTACCTTTGTTGCTGCGTGCGGGTTTTCTCTAGTCACGGTGAGCAGGGGCTACTCTTCGTTGTGGTGCGCAGGCTTCTCACTGCGGTGGCTTCTCTTGTTGCAGAGCATGGGCTCTAGGTGCACGGGCTTCAGTAGTTCTGGCATGAGGGCTCAGTAGTTGTGGCTTGCGGGCTCTAGAGTGCAGGCTCAGTAGTTGTGGCGCACAGGCTTAGCTGCTCCGTGGCATGTGGGATCTTCCCGGACCAGGGCTCGAACCCGTGTCCCCTGCATTGGCAGGCAGATTCTTAACCACTGTGCCACCAGGGAAGTCCCTGAAGATTCTTTTGACTTGATGGTGTGTAGATTCCACTCCCATCTAATCTCAATGTATAATTCATCTAACCCATTAACAAACAGCATTTCAGATAGAAAAGCCTGACTATTACAGCAACGCTCTAGGATGGCAGCTGGGTATTTCCCCAGGATCTGTGGGGAAAAGGATTTGTTTAGCCATTTGCACAGACTCGGGACATAGGATACTCTGAGGATGACCTGTCATATCAAGGAAATTTGTCCAGTGGCTCAAGAAGGAAACCCAGTGCCTTCTTATGAGGCTCTCTTTGGGGCCTCCTGGGCTATTTCTCTCACAATAGCCTGTTATCACACTGTGAAGACTGGCACAGGATTGGGCATTTGTGAAGGGGTTTTGCCTGATGTAACTGTCCTGTTAATTTATTTGTAGAAAACCAAACTGATCACAATGACCTTCAAGGACCAGTAGCTATTGCCACAAGGTAATTTTGAATATTTGTGGGCCGTTAATACAGTGATGACATCTGCAGGTCTCTGGTCCAGGGAAAAGCAGAAAGTGCTGAATATATTGTATCATCAATTTTCCCAACCACGAATTATCATTTTTTGTAATGTTTTCTGCTTTCATTGTGGTACTTATATTGTTTCCCATTTCTTATTAACTTTTCAAGTTTATAACCCAAGCCAGTTGACCCAGGTAAACTAAGTCAGAGTAATTTTTTGGCACTCACTCGTTATCTCCAGTGTGGTTTATGGAGTGAGATGCATATCTGTTTTCTGCCTGTTTGGCGTTAGCATGTTGGCATGTATGTCATAGCAAGAAATGTAAATAGACCATAATATTATTATACCATGCCACAGTATTTAGAGAGGCCTCGATGGCATGAGATTTCTGGGATACCAGAATGTCCCAAAAGCTGTATGCACTTGCCCGTTCCATGTGACACTCAATGCAACGTAAATGAAAGGGTGAAAGCCACTGGTACGTGACTCTATATGTTGTGAGTCATGACTGTACCATCCAGAGATAATTCAGTCTCTTTCTTCATCAGCTTGTTATTTGGCCAGAGCACTGAGCACCTAGTGTCCTTTCTATCTCCTGCCCCTGTGAAAAAACACACTCTGTCCCACACACAAAAGGGAGTTTTTCCCTCTTTAAAGGATCAGGCCCTTGGCTTGCTTCACCACTCCCTTAAACACGCCATCAGAACCAGGTAGGACTCTACGATTGCTGATCCCTCTTGGGTTAATCTTCAGTCCTGCCTCCCCACCAGGCTCAGCAGGGAGCTGCCACAGATGGTAGAGAATGGTGTCCCACGGGACTCACTGGATGAATACTGTTTGATTTACTCAATTCTTCCTGGTCTGTCAGACTCCTTCTGGCCTTATACAAGTGCTGCCTTCTTCTCATTTGAGGAAGTGGATGTCTCTTATGCTTGGGATGTAACCACTGAGTATTCTTTATCAATGTGATAAAACTCCAACTGGACTCCCAGGTAGACTCTGTATTCTTTGTATTCCACGCCTCAGGCAGTGCTGAGATGTGTCATCCCTGTGTACAAGCTCTGTAGACACAGTGATTTGAATCAGGCTCTATGACAGAATTTTAAGCACAGACATCAGGGGGGTCAGGGAGCTGTGCTCTGTTCTTCATCCAGGCCAAGCCTATGGGTCAGGTGCCAAGTTAGATAATGGATCCAAGGCAGGTGTGACAAACTCACTCACTTGCAGGTGTGCAAGTGCACAGGGATGACTGTCTTTTTTCCTGATTCCCATGAAATGTCTCTTCTTACATACAAGCCTCCCATTTTCATACCCAAAAAATGTCCCTTGAATTTCTGTGCCTTTCCAGAGACGTTGACAGCCTTAATTCCATCTTTGGATTTGTTGTTTCACTGGTGTCACTTCTGTCATCCCCAGTGTCTGTCTCCTCTAAGTTGGCTGTCTTAGTGAAGCAGTCATCTGAACACCAGGACACGAAGACCTCTACCATCACCTTGTTTGTATGTTTCCATGAACCAAGGCAGAGCCCTGGCATTTCCCTACCCCGTGAATGGCCAAAGATTCAGTGTAGCAACAAACATTCTTTTATTTTTTTTATTTTTATTTTTTTCTGCGGTATGCGGGCCTCTCACTGTTGTGGCCTCTCCCGTTGCGGAGCACAGGCTCTGGACGCGCAGACTCAGCGACCACAGGCTCCGGACGCGCAGGCTCAGCGGCCATGGCTCACGGGCCCAGCCGCTCCGTGGCATGTGGGATCTTCCCGGACCAGGGCACGAACCCGTGTCCCCTGCATCGGCAGGCGGACTCTCAACCACTACGCCACCCTGGGAAGCCCAAACATTCATTTTGATTCAAGGTTTTGTAGATTCCATCCATCATTCTGCTAAACCAGCCAGTGTATGATGATAAAAGCCTGAATATTACACTATTCTGTTGGGATGCAGGTGAGCTATTCCCCAGAATCTGTGGGGAAAAGATGTGTTTAACTTTTTACTCAGACTTGGAAGAGGATACTGTGGTGACGATCTACCAGGTCAGGGAGATCTTGGCTGATGGCTCAGGAAAGCAAACCAAGGCAGGTACATAAGACACAACCTGAGGCCTCCTGTAATATTCTTCTTAAAATATCCTATCGTCCCACTGGTGATGTTTTTGTCCCCATGGTAGTATTGGATACTGGATTATTATCGTACACAGTATGATCTGCTTAGTGTTTCTGGCCCGGTCTGAATTTTTTTTTTTTTTACATCTTTATTGGAGTATAATTGCTTTACAATGGTGTGTTAGTTTCTGCTTTATAACAAAGTGAATCAGTTATACATATACATATGTTCCCATATCTCTTCCCTCTTGCGTCTCCCTCCCTCCCACCCTCCCTATCCCACCCCTCCAGGCGGTCACAAAGCACCGAGCTGATCTCCCTGTGCTATGCGGCTGCTTCCCACTAGCTATCTATTTTACGTTTGGTAGTGTATATATGTCCATGCCTCTCTCTCGCTTTGTCACAGCTTACTCTTCCCCCTCCCCATATCCTCAAGTCCGTTCTCTAGTAGGTCTGTGTCTTTATTCCTGTCTTACCCCTAGGTTCTTCATGACATTTTTTTTTCTTATATGCCATATATATGTGTTAGCATACGGTATTTGTCTTTCTCTTTCTGACTTATTTCACTCTGTATGACAGACTCTAGGTCCATCCACCTCACTACAAATAACTCAATTTCGTTTCTTTTTACAGCTGAGTAATATTCCATCGTATACATGTGCCACATCTTCTTTATCCATTCATCCGATGATGGACACTTAGGTTGTTTCCATCTCCTGGCTATTGTAAATAGAGCTGCAATGAACATTTTGGTACATGACTCTTTCTGAATTATGTTTTTCTCTGGGTATATGCCCAGTAGTGGGATTGCTGGGTCATATGGTAATTCTATTTTTAGTTGTTTAAGGAACCTCCGTACTGTTCTCCATAGTGGCTGTATCAATTCACATTCCCACCAGCAGTGCAAAAGTGTTCCCTTTTCTCCACACCCTCTCCAGCATTTATTGTTTCTAGATTTTTTCATGATGGCCATTCTAACAGGTGTGAGATGATATCTCATTGTAGTTTTGATTTGCATTTCTCTAATGATTAATGAAGTTGAGCATTCTTTCATGTGTTTGTTGGCAATCTGTATATCTTCTTTGGAGAAATGTCTATTTAGGTCTTCTGCCCATTTTTGGATTGGGTTGTTTGTTTTTTGTTATTGAGCTGCATGAGCTGCTTATAAATTTTGGAGATTAATCTTTTGTCAGTTGCTTCATTTGCAAATATTTTCTCCCATCTGAGGGTTGTCTTTTGGTCTTGTTTATGGTTTCCTTTGCTGTGCAAAAGGTTTGTAGTTTCATTAGGTCCCATTTGTTTATTTTTGTTTTTCTTTCCATTTCTCTAGGAGGTGGGTCAAAAAGGATCTTGCTGTGATTTATGTCATAGAGTGTTCTGCCTATGTTTTCCTCTAAGAGTTTGATAGTTTCTGGCCTTACATTTAGGTCTTTAATACATGTTGAGATTATTTTTGTATATGGTGTTAGGGAGTGTTCTAATCTCATACTTTTACATGTACCTGTCCAATTATCCCAGCACCACTTATTGAAGAGGCTGTCCTTTCTCCACTGTACAGTCCTGCCTCCTTTATCAAAGATAAGGTGACCATATATGCGTGGGTTTATCTCTGGGCTTTCTATCCTGTTCCATTGATCTATCTTTCTGTTTTTGTGCCAGTACCATACTGTCTTGATTACTGTAGCTTTGTAGTATAGTCTGAATTCAGGGAGCCTGATTCCTCCAGCTCCGTTTTTCGTTCTCAAGATTGCTTTGGCTATTCGGGTCTTTTGCATTTCCATCCAAATTGTGAAATTTTTTGTTCCCTGTCTGAATTTATCTGTAGGAAATCTTACTGTTCTTGAGGAAGAGGAAGACCAAGACCTTATCTGTTCTAGGTAACTATGAAGAAACATGGGTCTTGATTCAGTGGTGACATCTGGTCATCTCAGGTGCAGGGAAATCTGAAAGTGCTGAATATGCCTATTTCTTCCATTCTGACAACCACAAAGTGTCCCTTTTAATAATGTTGTCTGCTTTCACTGCAGTACTTGTATAGGCCCCTTTATGAATCCCTCTCAATTATAGTAACCTACAGTCAGTTGATGCAGGGGTACTAATCAGCCACCCAATTTCTTGCAGTCTCCTGTTCTCTCCTTTGTATTAAAACCAGCATGAGATGCATATCTGCCTCTGTCTGTTTGGCCTTACCACACTGGCAGGTATTTGATGGCAAGGAAAGGAACGAGAAAAAAATTCGTGTCACATCTCAGTATTAGAGAAATTGGCCTTGAAGACACAGGACTTCTAGGAGCCCATTATGCTGCCAGAGCCTATTCACTTGGCTGCTACATGTAAATTTCACCAAAAACTTATGCTATAGTTGAAGCTGCCTTTATGGTTTCTGAAGGCGTGTGTGATGTGACTGCTGTGTCCTGGGGTAGTTCAGTGTCCTTCCTCCTGGGCTCGTTTCTGATCAGTGCTCAGAGCACGTCATGCTCACTTTCTCCCCCTCCCTCTCTCTCCCTTTCCCTTTGCAAGCACCCGCCGGCCCCAGATAGGAAAGGATTTTTACACCTCCCTTTATGGGGACTTCCCATTTCTTTTCTGTGACTGTTAGGCAGCTAGCTACAGATGAGCAGCAGGGGAAGGCAGAGGTGGAGACTCAGGATATGTGAGCCAAACAAGGAGGGGCTGAGGGACAGGTTGCGGTCAGCACGTCCTGAAGCAGCAGGAAGCACCTGGCCGAAGGGGAATTCCCCGAGGCACGCAGGCGCAGTTTGAGCCAAGCGATAACCGGAGATAATCCCAACTTCATTATGTCATCATTATAATAGAATTTACATGTGGTTTCAATCCCCCCCTCCCCGCCATGGGCTTTTCTTAGCGAATTTGGGTAAAAACATGGAATTATGGGTAAAAGCATGCGCAATATAACCCGTCACTCACGTGACGAGACCTTGTCCCTGGATCTTAACCCAACTCCTACCCTTAGGTTCAAAGCGCTTATAAACACCCCGCGCCCCTATAGCTGGGCTGGTTTCACTTCGCAGAAGCCAGTCTGCGCTCTCTCCGAGAGTGTGTCTATGCTTTAAGGAAACTTTGCTTTGAACTTACACCCGAAGTGTTCGTCTGCAATTCTTGGCTTAATATTACAAGGACCGAGATGGCTGGTCCAGATTCATCTATTGACCTCCTCGGTTGAAACCCTCCAACACAACGCACACCAAACCCATAACATGACCGGTCCCTTAACCCTCCCATCAAAACCTGCCAGGACTCCGTGTTCACGAATATTTGCTGTTTAATCATCAGTCCTCCCGACCCCACAAAGCTCAGTCTGGAGCTGCTGGCGTTAGAAGAGAATGAAGTCCAGCAGGACTCACTGGATGAATGTGATTTGGCTGGTTCTATCGGCCATCGTCTGTCAGACTCCTGTACTCCTTACACAAGTGCCTCATTCCAATCGGATAAAAGGGAGGTCTCCACAGTTCTAGACGTAAATGGTGAGTACTCCCGTTATAAAGAACATTAAGATCCTAGTAGGTCACGAGGTAGCATCTGTATTCTTTGTATCCAACAACCAGTACAGGCTATGAGCGGCATCCCTGTAAACAGGTCCTCAGACTGATGTTGATTTGAATTACGTTCTTGGATTTAATTTTTTAAAGGCATCCATCATGTGCCTTTTCATTCTTCTTGTCCCAGGCTGACCTCTTCACCTGGACCCCCCTCACCAGTGCAGGCATTCGGTATCAAGTCAGGCTAGAGAGGGGAAGTGGAGGGGTAAGGGCAGGATCTCGGCTGCCACCGTCTCACCTGCAGGAATTTGTGTAACAGACCTCTTTTTTTCAAGATAAGGATCCTCATACTCATGAAATTATGTTGCTAATTTTATTTATTGAAGAGTTTCTTACAAAGTCTCTGGCTTTCCACACGTTTTCAGTCTGCTCCATATTTGCAGTGTCTGTTATATTGTTCACCAGCTCCAGGCTTTTTCCCTGGGCTGCCTACCTCCCTCTGAAGCATTTACATATCAGATCCTGAATATAAAATCCTGTCCATGCCCTGTGATTTCCAGGAAGCCAAAGATCTGTCTCTGGTGTCCCATCCTTCAGAAATAGCCATGGTTCTCCTCCTTTGTGTAGCAACAATGAGCCTGCCACGTGTGGGTTATAGTTTCAATCGTGTGTGTAGTCTCAGTGGTATAATCTCATGGGAACTATCCACAACCTGTACACCTGATGGGGTTATTGACCTAATTTATGAGCAAGTTCCCCTTGGGCAGCAGTTCATAGGGCGTGTAGATTAAAACCTGGTTTGCGTTACTTCTCGGGCTATGTTTTTGACTTTTCTTCTATGAGAAGCATTTGGATTGTTAGAAGCTTTACTCATAAAATCATCTTGAAAAAGTAGAAGAAACCCCATTGTGTATTGGACTATATCTGTTTTCTTTTATAATTAAATTGGCCATGAAAAATGGTTCTTGTTCAGTGTGTGCCTTTTCACAGTGGGACCATCCTCTTTCCTGTTTCCCGTTCCTCCTGAGGTACAGAGAAGCAAAGGCTTTCTCAGGATTATAGTAGTTCACAAACCAGAAATGGAACACGTAGTTATTGTGCACCTGTTGTATACCATGCACCTTACTAAGCAAACTCCATGTGAGCCATAACCCATTCAGTCCTCGGGGGACACTCTCAGGTAGGTGTGTTATCTCATGGTAGAGCCGAGGGCACTGAGGCTCAGCAAGGTCCCTTCACTTGCCCAAGGCTCCCGGCCACTGGGCTGTGGGACACTGGCCTGTCCTTGGCCTGACTCCCTGGCTCAGGCTCTGTCCGCTCCTCTCAGCAGTCGGACCCGTCAGCGACTAAGAGAGGATGTTGCTCACGTTTTTCTTTTTGCCCTGAACCAAATGATTTGAAACTATCTGAATCTTAAACACAAAGTTGCCAGACTGGCGCAGAGAACTCCTGTGGTCCCTCGCTCAGATCTGCCAGCTCCTAGTCCATCAGTGCACTTTGTTCCATGAGCAGAGCCGGCTGCTCATCCAGCCCCTCCAGGCGAAGCCACAGCTCCACGAGCCTCTCCGTGGAAAATCAGCAGGGGGTGAGAGGTCCGTGTCTCTCAGCGCCTCCTGCCCCCAGAATTATCTGCTCTCACTCAGGGTCCAGGGAGGCCTTGAGTTTGGCTGTGCTGGTGCCCTTAAAAAGCTGCAGCGCTCTATCTCAGAAACACCAACAGCCAGGTCTGAGTTTCCATGAGGAGGAGAAGAAATTCTCAGACACACGTCTCAGAAGTGAGATGTGTGTGATATGGCACAGCCCTGCCAGGCCATCATTCACAACGGGCCAGGAAAGGCCAAATTCCCCACAGATGGGCTGAGAGGAATGAATGGAACATGTAACTAGTACACAGATCCACCTGTGTCTGGGTTCTGATGATAACCTGAGGACAGTGTGGCTAGCTGGGATGCAGCAGCATGGGCACAGGTTGTCGGGTCTGCCCCATCCTCTCTGTACAAGGAGAAACCCTGTAGAAACCATACAGACACTAGATTTTTCAATTACAACTTGACCTTGTATTGGAGGCTTCCCCACACAGTAATTATATTGGTCAGTACTGTCGATGTTTGATGAAATGTTTTGTCCTTTTCCCATTGCAAATGCAAAGAATATTCCAAGCATAGGTAGACAAATAAAATTACATGATGAAATTACACAGTGAGAATTAAAAACAATCCTAGACATTGATTCAAAATCACATTGGAGAGTGGGGATACCAGGTTTTGACAGTTCTTTCACCGACCAGATTTATTAATTTAAGAGGTTTTACCCTTCAGCCCAATGTGAATTATCATAAAATCTGATTAAGTGTCCTAAAATTGATGATTAATGATTAATGAACTCTGCCTGGAAGAAATAGGAAGGGCACGCTGGGCTGAGAGAAGTGCTTGTGGAAAAAGCCCTGGAAGCTCAGAGAGGCTCCTGGTGCAGGGCTGGGGTCAGGGAGGGGCCAGCCGCGTCCAGGAGGATTTGTAGAAGGGAGTTGTGGGAAGTGATGTTGCAGAAGAAAGAGGGGCAGAAGGCAGGAGGACTACAAAGGCAGGTGAGGAGTTTAGAGTCTGTGTAGTAGAGGAGGGAGGATGAATTTCCACAAGCCGAGGAGCATGTGATGAAACAGGATTTGGGGGTAATAAGACAGGTGACCTTTGGTAGTGTGGAGAGGACAGAATCAGAGAAAGCAGTTAGAAGGAGATTGGATGAATCATTGATGAGAGTCAGACATGGATGCTCTCTGGAAGACTAAGTGGTAACAGATATATGAGAGACACTTTAAGGAAACAGTTAAACAAACCTCGCTGAGGATGAGGATGTATGGGGGGAGGTGGGGGGGGGCACAGCAATGTGCAGCAGGTCCTGTGGGCCATGACTCCACCTGAGCCTGACCTGAACTGGAGGAGGGTACTTCATACCTTTGGTTAGCCCACGTTCTGAGAATATGTGTTCATTTCACAGGAGAAATATCAAAATATTTGATTAGGAGCACTTTCCAGACCCCACTGGAGGGGTGTGTAACATAAGGAGTGTGCACTGTATCATCAGTCTAAAGGAACACAAATTCTGATTCTGCAGCACTTCTGTACCTAAGCTTCCAATGAGGGATTCAGGCCTCTACTACACTACTTCTATCTGCTAATACCATCCGTCCCCACTCCGCCCCATATGGTAATAGAATATACACATGTATGGGTGAGTGGAAAGGTAGACAAAAGTTAAATGTAAGGAAGTTCGAAAGGTTCCAGAACTGTGAAACATTCTATTAACTTGGTCCATATACTGTAGATTCTCAATTCCTTTTTCTGTTGGTACCTGAAGGCTTTAGGCCATACTTCTTCCCCTTTTCTTTTATTCTTGTGGGTAGATATCAACAACTCTCTCCCCCATGCTTTGAGGCCTGTTTAGAGCCTTCTCTCTAGGCTATAGGACTAAGGCTAATAGCTGAATAATAGGCGTGACCTCATATGCCATCCGAAGCCCTCTAGATTCAAGTGGGTGATTTTTCATTTCAAGGATGCTGCAGCCTAGCACCTGCCATCTCAGCATGCCCAGGCACAGCCATAAAAATGACATCTCCTTCATGTACGTGATGTCTGCCTTTATTGTCTGGGTTATTGGGTGGTTTCGCTCATAGGCAGGGACATCAGAAATGGGTGTTTTGGGAGGGATTAGCTCAGGAAAACTTGGATTGGTCCTACTGAACCCTCTTTTCCTTTCAGGTGACACCTGGGAGGACTGTCACCAAAGGCCTTTGAGTTTCCAAGGCCCAGGGGTACAAACTTCACAAGCACAGCTGCAGAAAGGCACCCACATGACCAATTATCTGCAACTGCAGCTGGACCAGCATTTCAATTGTGGGCACAGCAAAGCCACACTTGGTCTTTCCTCCACCATCTGGGGCTTTACTGCCAACCCCGATTCTGGAAGCCAAGGACCACTCTTCCTAGATAAAAAATAAAAGGGGATTAGGAAGCTCAAGTTGTCTCATGGTTGAGGTTGGAGGGGGCAATGGGGCCTTTCCCACTCCCTCTGTAGTAGGTCTGGTTGAAATCTGTGATGCTGTACCAGAGTGAGGTGAGCAAGAGCCTGGGATTTAGGACCAGCTCTGCCTCAGGCCCTGGGTTTGCAAACTCCTGATTGTTTCACTGGGCCAAGTTATTTATCTCCTTAGGTATTCAGATCTCACATCCCTCATCTGAACTCTTGAAAAATTACATCCCCATTCCATGTTTGTTGGGAATATTAAGCAACATGATGTCCAGAAAGCCTGATCAGTAAAAATGGTTTGATAACAACTATGAATATATAACATCTAACCATTGTGTCTTTCTGGTGCTTTAACACTTACAAAATGATTGCACATGTGTTGTTTCCTCTGAGGTAGAGCACTTTTTTGATCCCCACTTTCTCTGGGACCCGTGTTCCCTTGCTTCCTCAGAAAGGTAGGTTGGCCAGTATTTTCCTCTCCTTTCAACATCCACCCTCAAGTCAATTTTCCCCTGCTAGGTGCTCTCAGTAACAGTGTATTAGTAACATTCTGTAGCAATGTAAACCCTGGCCACACAACTCAGCCTCCAGTTTAGTTTTCATATCCAGGTTATTTTCCTTTTTTCCCCTCTTTTTAAAATAAAGGGCCACCCTCACCCATGAGGTGTACTGATCTATTTTATGCCACTCCATTTAGTTCATAATCTTCACTCATCTCCATGGCCATGTCCTCAGTTTTCTTCTCCTTGGGATCCACCTCTGCTCAGATTTTCTTTTTTTCTTTCTTTGTTTGTTTGTTTTTGCGGTATGCGGGCCTCTCACTGCTGTGGCCTCTCCTGTTGCAGAGCACCCGCTCCAGATGCGCAGGCTCAGTGGCCATGGCTCACGGGCCCAGCCGCTCCGCGGCATGTGGGATCTTCCTGGACCGGGGCACGAACCCGTGTCCCCTGCATCGGCAGGCGGACTCTCAACCACTGCGCCACCAGGGAAGCCCGGAACTTTTTCTTTCTTTTTTTTTTTTTTTAAATCAGTTTTATTTTTCTTGAATTTTTCTTTTGGCATTTGGGAACATGTTTGCCCCGTGGCAATCTTACCAGTACTGGGTAGTGTTAGGAAGATCAACAAAAAGCAAATACAAAAATGTCTCCATTGGTTTCCACTCACCATAAACTTTCAGGCAAAGTTCCTGGACACTTTCCTTACCTGATGTCCCTCCTGGGTGGGGGAGTAAGTCATAGTAAGATCATGCAAAACAACGGCTCCTGTTGCCTGTGGTTTTATCTTCAGAGCTGGGTTTGGATGCTTCCATTGGAATGAAGAACCCTCCCAAGCTGGAGGGTGAGGTCTTAGCTGCCAGCAAGCATGAGTGTCTGGTCTGTAGCAAGATTAATGCCTTAAGTGTCCTGAAACAGAAGATTATCACAAGAAAACTGCTGTTCAGCAAGTGGAGACTAGCATGCCAATTCCCTGGCCTTCAAGCTTAGGGTACAGAGGTAATCGCATCTGAGGCTCTTATGTGTACTTCTTCCTTATACTCTTTACCTAAGATTATAGCTCAGTCTCCCACTATTTTTTCTCTTCCTCGTTTGTTCACTCAACAGCTGATGCTACCTTGTCTGGTCTTTCCTCTCTTTTCCATGGGGGCTGCCACCCTGCCAGGCCCTTCCATCTCCATCTCTTGTTTGCACTCTGAACTCTGTTGAGTTCCTATAGCTGCTGTCCTGATATTCCCTCTGACCTTCCCTTTTAGCCACAGGGAAGCCCAGATCCATGGTCCTCCTCATCAGAAGAGCATCATTTAGGCCGCTGAACACATAGTCCTTCGCCTGATCTCACACACTTTCTTGGTTTCTTTGCCTTATTCTCCCTTGCCCGCTCCCAAACTCCACTGCCTATTTCTACCAGGATCATGTGTTGATGAATCACTTGTATGTGGGTTGGCTTTTGGAGAACCTTATCTAGGAAAGCCCTTAACCCTCAACTTCTGCACATGAATAAGAAGAAATGAAACAGGAAAAAGAGCCCTGATTACAAAAACTAAGTAAGAACCTGGGTCACAGGTGGGAGTGCTGGACTGGCCTGGAGTCACCTCAGCCCCAGGTGGGCAGTTCTGTGCTACTGTGCATGGGGCTTCCAGGGACTCACTGGAGCTGGCAGTAGGTGGGGGCAGTAGATGGCGCCCTAAAGGGACATTAGCCAAAAGGAGATGCAGAGGCCAGGTTTTCAATATGCATAAAAGCATGAAGTGCATAGGCATTCAGACCTCTCCCCTGTTTTCAAATTACTCCTTCTACATGTTCAGTAAAAATCCTGAGAAATGAACTCAGTTGGAATCTGAGGCCAAGGAATGTAGGAGAGCATTGTAGTGAATAAACTTTGGGCCAGATTTATGAAGACCCAGGGAAATACACAAGAATACAATATAATCATTGCTTCAGACAAATCTAATTGAGAAGGCAAGTTATTTATTTATATGAGAGTGTCAGAGAAAGACCAAAAAATCCTTAGGGCCAATGGGAAAGAAATCTGTGCTGGAGTAGATGGAGAGAAGAAAACGAATGGTGTGAAATAGTGTAGGTCTACTGAGTAGTTCTAAATCATGCTATTATAAAATAAAAACTGGGTGAGTTTTTTTTTTTGTGGTACGCGGGCCTCTGTGCTGTGGCCTCTCCCGTCGCGGAGCACAGGCTCCGGACGCGCCGGCTCAGCGGCCGTGGCTCACGGGCCTAGCCGCTCCGTGGCATGTGGGATCTTCCCGGACCGGGGCACGCACCCGTGTCCCCTGCATCGGCAGGTGGACTCTCAACCACTGCGCCACCAGGGAAGCCCCCTCTTTTTTTTTTTTTTAATGAGGGAACCGGCGGTAGGAGCTGGAGGAGGAGCCCACCGGGCCCTTTAGACCCCCTAGTGGCACAGGATGGCTGCCCCACCCTGGGAGTGCCAGCAGCCTCCCTGCAGAGGCCCGATGGTATGCCCAGGCTGCCCCCAGAGCAGGGTCCATGACACACTGGCTTAAATCTACAATTACATATATTCAATGATGACCAGCTGTACAAAACTCAAAGTTTCCTCAGTCAACTCTTGATGAGTGGAGTTCATCCTTAAAGATTCCTGATGATGGAGTAAGGACTCCCTAAGTTTGGTATATTTAATACTTGTTTTCTATTGCTTTGATACATGGACAGCTTGACTGAATACGAAGGACTTGTCTACAATGAATTTATTGATTTTTAAAATAATATGGTCTCGGTTTTTATGTTCTGTTGAGATGTAGAATATAAACTTGTTTTCTTTACATTGATGGCAAAGGGTGGTCTGGAACTTCACAGGAAATTTTTTCTTTTTTTAAAAAATCTTTTAGCTCTAATAGGAGTTGACCATTCCAGTTCTGTTTCTCCCAGGTCTCTATGACTTTCTCTCTGATCCTTTCTCATTATCTTTTATTCATTTCTATTCTGTTTGATACTTTCATTTTTTAGTTCAATGTCCCTTATAATTTTAGATAAATATCCCTTATGTACCTTGTCATTTAGCCTCTTTTTCAGAGAATTTTCTGTTCCTTCAGTTTTTTCTAATCTCTGCCAATTCTAATTTCTCATTTCTTCTTTCTTGTCTACTTCTATTTTGTGCTGTGTATTTCTTATGTGAAATTTTGGAGCTTTTCCCCACGTATTTGTGTGTGTGTGTGTGTGTGTGTGTGTGTGTGTGTGTGTGTCTACAAATGCTTTGTTCAGAAACAATTCAGATACGGATGCCATTTTACATTTTTCCTATGTTTTGTGATTGATTTTTTTGTGTGTGTGTGATTGATTTTGAAGAGAACGTTTTTATGAGCTGAAAATTTTGACTCTCTATGTTCTTTTTTCTTCTGTCACCTTGGAATAAATGTCTGCTGTATGATTTTCATTTTACCATGACTAGGTGTACCTGAATGAGAAACTGCCATTCTACGTAGGAACAGATGAGTGCTTTGAGTGGCTTCGTCGATTTCTTAGGTCTAGATGTCTCTGTCTTGTGTAGTTACTCTAGCAGATGTAAGGTTTTGGGGAAAGCCATGGTGTGTCTCCTGATTCTGGGATTCTGTTTCTTCCAGTAGGATCTTTAATTTCTACCAGTTGCTTCATTCTTTTTCTTCACCACAAGCATCCAAAGGATGTTACCTTCAGCTTGGTCTCACACCTGATCCCAGTAATTGTGCCTCCCCAAGACTGTCATGCTCTGGTCCTCTGCACTGTCGAACCCCTTCCTGTCAATTCCCCAGACACCAGAGCTTTAGTCGACCAGGTCACAGGCATCCTCTGAGTTTATCCACATACTCTTTCTGTGAGTAATTTTACCAGGGTTCCCTCCTGAGTATGCCCTCCCTCTGACCTCTCCTCTATGTGCAGAGTCTTTGCTGATCCCTCTACTGCTGTGTGGCTCCCAGACCTGGGTAAAAACAAACCAGTTGGAGTCCACAGTGCACTCTGGCCCCTGGTTGTTTGGGGCAGGGTTTTGAGTGGTGTCCTTGACTCTCTCTGTTAGTCCCTAGCCCTCTGAAATGCATGTGGAGAGATTCAGCTGCCATTATCCTAGGTAGACCTGTGCTCTCCTATCATTCTTTTTCAAATGCAGATTTTCAATAGTACACAAAATAGACAGAATTATATAACAGAATATCCCCATCTTTGTCAGCCACGATCAACAAATACCAACTTATGGCTGAACTTGTTTTACTATAATCCACTCACTTACCTTTTCCTATATTCTTCAAAGCAAATCTCAGACATCACATTTCATCTGTAATTAGTTCAGCATGTTTCCCTAAATGAGGACTCTTTTTGAAAGTATTATCATCATAGCATTATAATTATTCATAAATTAATTCAAAATCTTTAATATCATAAAATCGTGTTCAAATTTCCTGTTATTGTTTTTGTTAGTATTCTTTCTTGGGATCCAAATAAAATCCACAAACTGTAATCAGTAGGATATGTGTTTAAGTCTTTTACATATGTTTCCCCTCAGTTTCTTCCTCCCTCCCTCCCTTCCTTCCTCCCTCTGTTCCTTCCTTCTCCCTTCCTCTCTCTCTCTCTTGCTCTCTCACTCTTGCTCTAGCTCTCTCTTGGTCTTTTGCTGTCCTTTTTTCTTTTTTTTTTAATCATTCATTTGTTGAAGAAACTGAGTTGTTTGTTCTGTAGCATTCTGACAATCTAAGTTGTATAACTGGCTGTACTTTAATCACTTCTTCTGTCCTCCATTCTTTCTTTTTGGTGGTAGAATCTATAGCAGTGCTGTAATGTAATGAAAATGCAAGTCACATATGTAATTACAATTTTTCTAGTAGCCACAATGAAAAATAAAAAGTATAAGCACACAACAATACAAATATAATCTTCTACATAGCTAATTAATACGACACATTAAAGGAAATATAATTCTACCAAAGTTTTAAAGTTGTGTTTGATAGAAGAATATTGTGCATGTCTTCAGCTTTTAAGTTTACATTCACATGAATTATAAATTAAATATAATTAAAATCCACTTCCTCAGTCCTACTAGCTACATTCTAAGTGTTCAACAGCCATATGTGTCTAGTGGCCCCTATTTTGGACCTGGCAGATACAGAGACGGATGAGATTCACATTTGCTATCTTGGCAAGACTACCTCAGAAGTGGTGTGTGCTCTCTGGTCAGGAGGCACATCAAGTCCTGTGTGTCTCTTCTAATAATATTAGCAGCCCTCGGACTTCAAGGCCTAGATCCATTAACTGTTATGTGGAGTAAAAGGGTGATATTCCGTGGTCATGTATTGTTTAAGTGGAACACTTCTATGAAAAGAAACTTCCCCTAAATACTGTTTAGTTACTTAGTGGTACCCTCTGTAAAGAAAACTGCAGCTTAATGAGCAATTCCCCAAGCATCCTCTGTGGTCACCAGTTAGTTTATTTCTTTTTTTTTTCCCCTGTGCTAATATGAATTCAAAGTTTCAAACACATTGAAGTATTTCAATTCATGGCAATATAGTCTTTACTGATACTCCAATTATCCTCTCTTTCAGCAGTGAAAGTGACTTTAAGCTGGCTCCTTCATCCTTTTGATAAGATCCTAATAGTCTTTGAGACCTTTCCTGATATCAGTATGACAAGGTTCTTCTGTCTCATCCTGAATATTTTCTGCCCCTGAGTTGGACTCAGTCATTTCTCTAAGAATCTCTGGTTTCTTTTTATGCAAAACATTATTCTCAAGTCAAATTGTGTAACCTAAAGATACTCATTGGAATTGGTTTATTTCTAGGTCTTTCCAGTGGACAGAGCTAGGAAATACTCATATTTGTATTTATGTATTCACATATATCCACATTCACAATTCAAATTCAGAACTACAGGCTTTTTATTGAATGTCTATCGTACATCTGCATCTCTTTTCTCTAATACCAGTATTTTTGTTTTTAAGGACACTGGGCGTAATAGAAATACAATATCTTTTACAGTCTCCTTTGTTTTTTCCCGCATTATACAGACAAAAGAATAAAGAACTACCAACAATGCCAATAATAACACAACTGAGAAAAGCAGTTTTAAAAATTTTGTCACAGTCCTGGGGTATATATAAATTATTGTGTTTTATGGTCTTTTCGGAGAGTTCTTATCCATATGCTTGTTCCACAAAAGGCATACACAGGTTCATTTGTCACATTGTGTTTTCAATGTCTAGAAGTGACATTTAAAAGATTAATTTAATTTGATAATGATAAAAAATGAATGTGGTTTCCAACTCAAATCAAACCAAACAAGGCATATTCACTATAGTCTAGCCTTGACTTAAGATCTGCAAGTGTCCCAAAGGCCTGGCTGGAGGTGGGTCAGGGATCCCTGCTCTCCTCGGACACCGGAATCCTTGGCCTTCCTCCTTCTTCTGGCCGAGCTTGGAATGAAACGACGAGATCTCCTGGAGTCAAGGTTCAAATCTTAGCCTAACAGCGGCTTTCCTTGTCCAATTTAGACTTCGGAGTGAGAAATTCTGAAAAAAATCGGTACAAAATGGAATAGAATCAATTAAAATTCGGAATAAGGTAGGGCACCTGAATACAATACAGTACTTCCCATCCAGGCCTGGAAACCTCGACCCGAAAGCTAAGACGCTGTCACCCTGGCTGCTCAGCGACGTCACAGCCCCGCACCGCGACCCTTTTACTCACAGGGACACGCGCGCAGTTAGTTACAAGACGTGCGGTGCGAAGCCCCCTCGCGGGGCAGGACGCAGTGGGCGCAGCCTCTGTTTTTTGCCCCCGCGACCCAGGGTGACCCAACGATGGGGTGCCACCGGCTCGGTCGCTGCGCGCCTGGCCCGGGGCCTCCGATGGTCAGCGACGGGCAGAGTCGCCGGGGCCCAGCGGAGATGCCGCGGGCTCGTCTCCGCACCTGCCCGTCCCGTCCGTATGGAGCGCACGGACCGCCCCGCTCCGGGACGCGGGAGTGGGAAAGCGTGTCCCATCTGAGGAGTAAAAAAAAAATCCCCTTCTTCTAGTTAAAGAGAAAGGTCCCACCGAGATTTGAACTCGGATCGCTGGATTCAGAGTCCAAGAGTGCTCACCATTACACCATGGAACCCTCTACCGCCTACTCTGCTGCTCCCGCCGCTGAGCCAGGCCGCTCACAGCGCCGGGGACCCAGGAGCGGCCTCCGGCCGAGCACTCTCGTTATCCCGCCCCGAACCTGCGATGGCAGGAGGCGCCTGACTCGCGTGCCCGCGGCCGTCTCTTTTAGGTTTCTACCTGGTTAAAAGACACGAAATCCATTCCACACGAACGATGAGGAAATGCGTTCAAGGGCTTCTCCCCCGTCCACCTGCGCTGTGAACGATCCTAGTTTTTTCTCCTGAGAAAATCCCCCTCCCCGAGAACACAAAACTTTTTTCCCCCTCTTTTCCCAGTTGCTCTCTTCCGCTGCTCTGGAAGGTCGGAACATGCTCAGACAGACTTCGAGATGCCGTGAGCTGTTCTTTTTTTTGAGATCGCGGGGCTCTGTCAGTTTCGTTCAAGCAGAAAGTGTTCTATTTCTGTTAATATCGGATCGGAACCGGAAAACGTTTGATTACATGGTAGCCAGCACCACCGCTCTAATCGTGCGTCAGAAACACACTGAAAACAAATCCCACGCAGGAAAATGATTTATCACAGGGCCGAGTAGAAAAACGCTTTTACGCCGCCAGAGTCCACGATAGTAAGAAAGCGGGGGATGGGGGAAAGATGAAGGGAGCATACTGGGGACCTGAAAATTACACGGAAACAATAAACCGCACAACCCGGTATTGCAACGCAGAAACTAAACATAAAGCAATCATAACTTAACACAAGAGTTACATTTAAATTTACTTTATGAATAGTTTGTTTTGAGTTTATTTTTCTATTCGTTTCTTTTTTCTGTGTGCGAGTGTTTGCAACATGGGAGGATTTTCTCTGTTACTGGAGTGTACAAGCTTCACACACGGAAATTCAATAGCTATAGCTAACAGACCTACGTTGTTCCGTGGCAGCTCGGTAATGTTACCATAATTCCACTCTCTGTTTTCCGTAGTAGATCTATTTTTAGATACTGGGCTGGAAAAAATACCGCAGTTAAAGCAATTATTATAGTTTTTGTGTAGTTCAATTAATTAGTTCTTTCATTATAACACCAATTGCTGGGGGAAAGCGCGCACGCAGTCCCCCACTACCACAAATTGTGCAGTCGAGTTTCTCCCATTTGGAGAAATCGCAGGCGTCAGCACACTCGCAGTGCAATGAATGAGCCTCGTCCTGGGAAAACCACCTTCATGATCATGGTATCTCCCCTGCCAGGTAAGTATGAGCTGTTTTCTCCGCCACTCAGTACAGCCTTAGACGCCTACACTGTACACACACGCTCCCCACCCACCCTCCGCACCCCCTCCCCTTCCACGCCTCTCAGCCCCTCCAAACTACTCTGCTAATAAAATCCAAGCAACTCTGCTAATAAAATCCAAGCAACTTCTCCGGAAAACTTCCACAGCCCGGAAAGTGGCTCGCGGGGAATTGTACCCATAAGCTGCAAGATTTACATAAGCCGAGCCCCATTCCTGACGGCTTAGGAGGCTTTTCTCCTCCAACCCCCGCCCTGTCCCCGCCCTGCCGAGATGACCAATGGGCGGGCCGGCTGCTGAAGGGGGAAGTGACGTCACCATGGCCGCCCACTTCGGGAGCCCACCAAGCCGAGGTAACACGCCTCTTACCCTTTATCTGAGATACAGCCGGATTTTGCCAGCCTCCTCGAATTCTTACCTTTTGTCCTGTGTTACACGCCGGGGAAAGGAATTCTGGGATCGTGTGTTACGCTGATCCAAAAATTTTTTAAGTAGTAAAGAAGTTGTAAAACAATGGATACAAGTATATATTTATGTATGTGTTTTGTGTATAAACATACAGATTCAGGGTTACATCTCAGAGTGCTACTCGGTGTATCGTCTGTGCACGTCTTTCCTACTTCATTCTCATGGTATCCCAGGGACCATGTTTTTCCTTTCCCCACCATACAGAATACAAGAAATGAAGATTCTGAAAAAGAAGCTGATGACCAAGGGATGATAAGGGATAGAAAGATGACGTGTTTGCTTGAAGAGTGAGGTTTGTTTGTTTGTTTTCTCTTACTGGGTAAGACTGGGTTAGACCTGAGGGCGGGGAGCGGGGAGACTGCCGAAAGCAGGCAACTTGTGTTTTCAGACCAGAGAGCAAGGAGTGGCGTAACTTGATTCTTGAGGGTGCCTTTTGTTGTAGTTTCTTAGGACAGGGCCGAAAGTAAGCTCATTACACGAGATGAATTGTGCCAAAGCACAGCAGTAGAGGGCTGCCGCTCGCTCAGGCAAAACAGCGCCGTCTGTCCTGCTGTGGTAACTTTTATTAAAGCATTATCTAGGTTTACACTTTAAGACTTGTTTTCTTAACATTTCAGAAGTGCCAAAGCAGCAACCTATGTTTTTATTAATTATACAAGCAATAATTGGCTTTCGTGAGTACCTGCCGTGCTTCGTCCTTGAGCGCAAGAACAGCACAAAGTTCCCACCATTATTTTGATTATACTGAAGTAGCACAAGGACATTTCCTTGCGTTCCCACCACTCTGATTATACTGAGGACATCTCATGGATCAGTGCCCAAAGCACTCAATGCTTCTTTTGCAGGCCCCCGGTTTGCCGGGGGTGCGCTCGAAGCATTCAGAACTGTTCACAACTCTGGCTTATTCGCAGGCCCCCAGTTTGCCGGGGGGTGGCGCTCAAAGCAATCAGGACTGTTTGCAGTTCTGGCTTATTCGCCAGCCCCCAGTTTGCTGGGGGGGGGGCTCATGGGTCACGTCTCCTTTCCATGTCCTCAGTTATCCCACTACAGCCTTTGGCTTAAGGGGGAAGCTGACTCTTCCGGAGAATCCTGGAGCTGACAGCAAAGGAACTCAGCGCTCAGCCAACTTCCAGGAAGAAGCTTCCTTTCTTCCCCCTGCTTTCCCTCTTTCCCCTCCTTTTCCTCTCTGCAGCCATCAGAAATAAGCTCTGGCTCGTTTCATCTGAAACATACTTTATTCCAGGGATAGTAATAGCTCAGAGAATCTCCAGCAAACTGGAGAACCAGACTGTACAAACAGGGAAGAATAAGAAAGGCCAATGGAAGGGAGCACACAGACCAAATGGGAAGGACACTAGTGCCCCCTGCTGAGTGACAGACCCTGTAGCTTTGCACAGGTGACACTACTGGCCCTGGACACTAGACACTGCCAATGGCTCCATGACTTCTGCTGCACCTGGTCGGTGTTAAACTAAGGATCTTGAGGTAGGGAGATTCTTCTGTTGCAGGGGACAGAAAAAATTTCCCCAGGGCCTACTCCTTGTGTCTCTCAACTCCTGTCAAATGCTGGAGTAGCTGTTGCTGATGGGGATTGGCCAGCTCTTGGTAATAGACCCACATCTTAGCCCCTAGGAAAACTAAGTCAGCGAGTGCGTGATCCTTAAAAGTTGCAGAATGTGGGAAGTTTCTCATACAAACAAAGGGGGCTCAGATACTAGATGGCCTAGATATGACAAAAGACCCTCCTGTGCCCAACACCCTGTAGCCAGCCCTGTGGGGAGCATTATAAATCCAGTTCTGAAGCCCCTGCTACCCTGTCCCAACCATACACCCGTGAACACCCAGTTTTGGATGGTGTTAGACTTTTACCCTGAGCACAGGGTGAGGGTTTCGACTCCTTATATGGTGATGGTTGATATATCACTCAGTATTATTTACATTATCTACACTGAGAATTGAAAAGTTTGAAAGTTCACATTTCTGGGGATAGAGTAATTGTTCTAAAGCCATGGTAACAAATAACCACCAGAAGTGGTTTTTAAATCCTCTCTATCTACCAGTGTCCACTGTAGGAGTTTCCTGTTGCTATTGTAACACATTACCACACACTTAGTGACTTAAAACAACACACATTTTTTATCTTATGGTTCTGGAGATCAGAAGTCCAAGATGCATCTCACTGGGCTAAAATCAATCTGACAGTGGAGGTGAGGTTCTTTCTGGAGGCTCTAGGGGAGAATCTCTTTCTTTGCCTTTTCCAGCCTCTTGAAGATGCCCACATTCTACTCTCACAGCCCCCTTCCATCTTCATAGCCAGTCACAGCTGATCAGGTTATTCTCACAATGCATTATTCTGAGACCAAATCTTCCTCCCTCTTTCACTTATATGGACCCTTGTGATTCCATTGGACCCTCCAGGATAATCTCCCCATCTCAAGGTCCTTAATTTAATCACACCTGCAAAGTCTCTCTTGCCATGTCAAGTAACATGTTCACAAATTCCAGGGACCAGGATGTGGACATCTTTGGGGAAGCATTATTCTGCCGCCACAGCCAGTCTCCTCAGTGAACACATTTCTGCAAACATATCAGTCAGTGGTGGCTCCTCTCTTCTGAAAGTCAGCCAGGTGAAAACAACTGAGTCCACTGCCTTTGAGTGTCAGCCAGTCAACAGCCGTGCCCCGTGTTGAGGCATCTGAGTCAGAGAGAGAGAAGGAGAAAGTCTGTGGGGAGAGGAATCTGAGGCCCCAGTGCCTGGGAAGTTCCCAGGGACCAGAGCTGAGAGCTGCAAACACCTTCATGGGAGGAGGAGGCTGGAGAGGGTGTTAGGAACTGAATGTATGTGTTCCACCACCTGCCCCCCAAATTCATATCTTGAACCCTAATCCCTGTGGGGCTGTATTTGGAGAAGGGGCCTTTAAGGAAGTAATTAAGATTAAATGAGGTCATAAGCTTGGAGCCCTGATCTGACAGGATTAATGTCCTTAAATGAAGAGAGCTTGGGTCCTGCCCTATCCCAGCTCAAGCAAGGAGAAAAGGCCATGTGAGGACCCAGCGAGGCATCTGCTGTCTACAAGCCAGGAAGAGAGCTCGCAGCAGAAACTGAATTGGCAGGAACTTCCAATCTTGATCTTGGACTTCCAGTCTCCAGAATGTGTGAAAACAGATTTCTGGTTAAGCCACCCTGTCTATAGTATATTTTTCTGGAAACCCAAGCTGACTAATACAGATGGTCGCTTAGCCATTGGCCTAAGCAGCTTCTCCTACGTGGTCCTTTCTGGGATCTGCCCCAGTTTTGTTCATTTCTTGTAATTAGCACTCACCACCTGCTTTGCCCTTCTTAAGGGTGATCCATGACTTTGGAATGAGGATTGATCACCTGGTTTAGGATTTCATAGTGCAATTTACTCCATGTAGCAATGACCTGCACCAAGGATCTTCTTAGAATTTCTTTTGAATGAGTTTGACATCTTCCCAAATTTCAACCTAGCATGACTTGGACAGCTGGACTGAGATTCTGCAGAGTGACCCCGTGACCCCATGTGGCCTGCATTTCCTTTTCTCAGGAGAGATTTCCGTGCTTTGGACTCTCCAGAACCACAGACCAGGGTTTGGCTACTGGTAAGGGATCTGTGCCTAGCTCTGGGGAAACCTAGGGGGAAAGGAAAGATCCCCAGAATCAAGGCATGGGAGGCTGCTCTTGTGGGGATAAAGGAGTCTGGAGGATGAGAGGGGAGGCTGGGGTGTGTGTGTGTCCAGCATGAGGTCAGGGGAAGTTCAAGAGAGGGCAGCTGCCATTCTGGGACCAGAGGCTAGAACCTCCATGGCATTCATGCTCTGGCCATCATCCTCCTTATTCTTCCTCAGCTTCCGCCTCCCCCTTCCTCGCCATCCTCCCCTATCTTCTCCCCAGGCTTTTTTGTTCCCACTCCTCCTTCTTGTTCCTGCCCCTCTTGCTCCCATCCTCCCATCCCTTCCCCCCGACCCCCAGAGCAGGCCAACATGGGAAGGCACTGCCCCAGTCTGAGAGGACGACGAGGGAGTATCTTCCACCAGCCTGAGAAACACAAACACGTTGCTCTCTGGTCAGAACCTGGTTTGGAGGAGACAGAGCAAGATGGCTCTGCCTGAGGAGCTCATCCTCCACAGCCAACCCAGGCAGCACGGGCCCTAGGCCGACCCCGGGGATGTGTGGCCAAAAGTCAGGAAGCTCTGGACATGGATTGCTGACATCTGGTCCACAAGATTCCGGACAAGTTAATATCTTGGTGCCTGCCTTCTTTACAAGGCAAGTTCCAAGGGAAGGACTGTGGCTCCCCTTCCTGGCCGCCTGGCGAAGGCACACAAGGATCCCTCTGTTCATGCAAGGGTGGGTCTGAGAAAACCCTCCCATCTGTTCCACGGAGACCAGCTGAAAGTTCATAGTGAGAAGTTAGTGGCGTCCCAGGTGCACCGACTCTACCACCACCTTCACCTCCTCCACCACGCACTCTTTGTCTCCGATGAGATTTCTACCATCAGAGTCAGCCTTGGAGGGGGGGAAAAGGCCACACT
Source organism: Pseudorca crassidens (assembly GCF_039906515.1). Lineage (NCBI taxonomy): Eukaryota > Metazoa > Chordata > Mammalia > Artiodactyla > Delphinidae > Pseudorca > Pseudorca crassidens. The sequence goes on along the minus strand of NC_090297.1, from coordinate 105,816,171 downwards.
TTGGAAAAAAAAAAAAAAAAAGATCTAAAGAGACTAGTACTTGTGCAATTTTATGGACAGCAGTGAAGCACTCCTAGGGTTCTAAGCTGACTTTATCTTGATTCACTGGTCTAGATTGTGCCTTCAGGTAGTGTCTTATTTTAACTAAACTTTGTTGAAATTAGAGAAGTTCTTTTCTTCATAGTTCCAATATTAGTTGGCATCTGAGTTAATAGTTTTGTGACCAGCAGAATAATACTGTCTCCCCCAGGATGTGCCTGCTGTAATTCCCCCACCTGTTCATATATTACACCACATAGGAAAGGCAACTTTGCAGATGTGATTCGGGTAAAGACCTTGTGATGAGATTATCTTGGGCCATTCAGGTGGGCCCCATGAAATTACATGGGGCCTTAGAATTGAGAGGCAGAAAAGGTCAAAATGGTGTGAAATTAGAAGGACTCTACCTGCTGTTCTGGTTTTGAAGTTGTAGGAAGGGGTCAAAAGCCAAAGAATGTGGGAGACGTCTAAAAACTTGCTAGGAAAGCAAGGAAAGAGATTATCCCTTACAGCCTCCAGAAGGTAAAGCAGTTCTGTTGACCCCTTGATTTTAGTCCAGTGAGATCTTTGTTGGACTCCTAACCTACAGAATTGTAATATAATAAAAGTGTGTTCTTTTAAGACACTAAAGTTATGGTCACTTGTTACAGCAGAAATAGAAAACCAATTCAGTAAATGTCTAGCATATTCACTTTAGCAGTAATAAGATCTGGGGGATATAATAAACCCTGTATAAATTCTACAGGTTGTTTGCCTGTCTTAGGTTGACAGATCAAGAGATATTTGTACATGTTTGGGCTTCCCTGGTGGCACAGTGGTTAAGAATCTGCCTGCCAATGCAGGGGACACGGGTTCGAGCCCTGGTCCGGGAAGATCACACATGCCGCGGAGCAACTAAGTTCGTGTGCCACAACTAATGAGCCTGTGCTATAGAGCCCGCGAGCCACAACTACTGAAGCCCGTGCACCTAGAGCTCATGCTCTGCAACAAGAGAAGCCACCGCAATGAGAAGTCCTCGCACCGCAATGAAGAGTAGCCCCCACTCGCCGCAACTAGAGAAAGCCCATGCAGCAACGAAGACCCAAAGCAGCCAAAAATAAATAAGTAAAATAAATAAATAAATAAAATAAATTTATTTTAAAAAGATGTTTGTACATGTTTGAAGCATTACATTAGGTACCTGCCATCTTTCTTCCTTTCCATTTTTTTTCCTAAAGGGCTCACCCTATTTCCTGCACAGGACCCGACATGGTTCTCATTTGAATTATGGCAAGTTGGAAGACATTGGTGGTCATGCAGGTTGATTTTATTTTTAAGAATGAGTTCTGTTTCTGACATAAAGAGGAAAAGAATGTAAGTTATGAAAAGTTAAATATCTTCCATTCCAAAGATACATTTTTTGCAACTTCTTTAATAGGGTAAAGAACTACATTTCAAAGGGTGAAACACAAGAATGGCTATTGGGAATTTTCCCCATAAGTAATTTGTGACTTGATCCTGACCAGCTCTGAGATCTGTATGATTCATGTTGTTGCTTTCATAAATGTTATGTCCATAAAATGGAGTTCTTAGAAGCAATATTTGAGTTCTCCACTGGATTTAGGAAGAATTGCTGGGATGCTTGAATAACTGCAGAGCAAGAGGCCCTCAAATTTTCCTACTTTGTCTTTAAGTAATACTTCATAGTTTGGCTGACTTTTCATCCATTCTGCTGATTCTGTCAGTGAGATCCTCTTTATTGACAGCCAAAGGCACTCATGGAAAATGCTTAAACAACCAAGTGTAAAAGCAGAAGTTGAGGTCACTTCATCTACTATGAAAGTGGGGCATGTCTCTATCTCAGACCTGAGTCTGTTGATGGATGTGTTTGTTATTGTTGTTGGTGGTTGTGATCATGGTTGAATTTTTTGTTTGTGTTATTGTTTGTTTTAATTTATTATTACCTCTAGGGTATAATTGTGGAATGATAGCTTTATTTTAATTCTGGAATGCAAAAGAACATAACTAAGGTCTTTTCCCAAAGGAAGATCTTAAGTTCGTTACGTCAACATTTATGGTGTGACTTAAACACTTTTCAGTTAAAGTTTCTTAATTAAAGGAAAAGAAATGTATTTATAATTTTGATTCAGTGTTATCGAGCAATGTGTTTTAAACTGTGATCTGTAGCCCACCTGCATCAGAAACATCTGCTTGTGTTTATGTGAAAAATGTAGACTCTAGGGCCCCACGCCGATGAAATCTCTTGGGATTGGAGCCCAGGAAGTAGCTTCTGTAATCTCCACAGCTGATTCTAAGGCACTCTAAATGTAAGAACTACCCTTTTATATTTTTAGACTGGAGATTTTTCCAAAATGACAGGAGAGTAAATCATTCTTTTAAACTTAGACTTCAAGCATTAGACAGTGAGGTGAGCTCTTAGTGCCAGTTTGTCTTTCCTATTCTCACCCGCTCAGTCTAAGGACTGGTGCAGAAATGGGAAACAAAATAGGTAGTGAAAACCTTTTATCTCTTTATATACATTTCCCTTTAATAGCCACCAGAAGGACTTTCATTTCCTCACGCTGACCCTCTCCGTCAGTTATGTTGGCCGTTAACATATCACTATAGCAACACATATAAATATATATTATACATTTATACACACATAATCATGTTCTAAGCACTGTGAAGACACAGATTAGGCTTTAGCACAACTGGGAACCTCACACATGTCACTTAAAAATGATCACTGGTTTGCTTTACACAAGACTTCCAATGAGCTTGGTGTGGCCATTAGTCCCCAAATCACAGGGTGGAGTTAGGATGACAAAACAAGACACCATACTTAGAGAGACGTCAGTACACTTCTTGGAGATCATAAAAGAATAGAAATAGGAGGTCTAGGCTAAGCATAAGATGGCATCTGGGAGTCACTGCTCTCACCACGTGGATTCAAAGAACTCGGGTGTTGCAGTGTAGACCGACGCCCAGCCTGTGACCCAGCTGTGCTGGCCCCGGGTCAGGTCGTCGGGCCCCTGCCAACACTGTCCTGCAGGGCACCGCTGCTCAGTCCTGAGCTTCTCGATCTGCCGTGGAGCTCCAGCGTGGGGACCACATGCTCCATTGCTAGGAAGCAGGTCCTATTTCCCCTGAGTTGACCCTCAGAGGATGAGGTGAGAAATGTGCTGTTGCTGGTTCCCGAGCCCCTGGGGCGTTCAGAAGCAGTGCCACAAGGTCTTCTACAAACTGTGCCTGTTCTGCTTAGTGCTGGGCCCGGTGGACCTTGGCTGGTTATTCCTCAACTGCAGGAGAGGCCCTCTGCCTTTCGCCCTGCCCTACCAGGCCACATCTCTGACTCCTTCCAGACCCTCCAGCAGGTGTGGAGGAGTGGGGCCCAGATCCTCCTCAGCAGACAGGGAGCTGTGAAGAAGGGGGGCAGCCCATCCTTCCTGCAGTTTTAAGGACCTCTGGTGGCTTCGCTTCTTGCCTCTGATGGCTCCTGGAAGGCAAGGGTCACAGGACTGGAGTGCATGGCAGAGCCCTTAGGGATTTCGCCTGGAGGCCAAAATACCACAGTCAAAGTAAGACTCCATTATCAGGCACTGCTGGTGGCTAACTGAGGCTGGAGAGGGATCTGAGTGGTGACAGAAGCCAGGAGCACGGTGAGAGCCTGTCACGAGGATGAGCTGAGGGGACGCGCTGAGGTCTGGAGGAGCAACTGGGGCCACCAGGTTGGAGAAGCTTCCCACCACCTCCTGTGGTCATATCTCTGCTCAAATCCACTGCACACCGGATCCTACCACTCCCTCTTCAGGGGCCAGTTCACTCTCCAATTCACTTTGGAGCAAAAGGATGGCTTTTGCAATCTCCCAGGAAAGGAAATGCTTAGTATGAAACAGGCATATATAGAAGCAGCCTGTTGTAGGAAGGAGAGGACATTTTGCAGGGACGTCCTCCTATTAAAGTTTATGTTCTGTTTACTTGCTGAGGAGGGGGAGGGGCCAGGTCAGCAGGGACCTCAGAGATCATCTAACTCTAGTGCCCCCTCTTATAGATGAGGGTCAGCAGGCTCACAGAGACTGGGGCCAGCCAAAGCCACACAGCCACTTAGCAACAAGCCTGGGATTAGATCCCAGGCTTGGGGCCTTTCTAGTGGACTAGGGGAAGTAGAGAGGAAACTTCCAAACTGGTGAAGCCAGTGAGTATGAGAGGTTGTTGGGTTACCTTTGCTGGGAGAGGAATGAGTCTTCATAGAGGCAATGTTGTGAGTGTTCTTCTAAAAAGGCTCAGGAAAGAAAGGAATCATCAGAGGAAAACGTAAGGGATTGCCAAAAAAAAAAAAATAAAAAATCATGGCCCAGCCCCTTTTCACACTGCGGGCTCCACATTCTCTGAGGAACATTTAGAAACATTCTTAGGAATATGCTCAATAGCTTATGGCAAAGCTTTAAAGTCCAAGGTAAAAGTGTTATTTTCTGATTTTTTTCTTTTATTTTTAATTGAAGTATAGTTGGCATACAATGTTATGTTAGTTTCTGGTGTACAGCACAGTGATTCAGTGATATATATTCTTTTTCATATTCTTTTCAATTATGGTTTATAACAGAAGATTGAATAGTGTTCCCTAAAAACAGTACGACCTTCTTTTTTATCTATTTTTCTGCTTTATTTATAGTTTGTATCTGCTAATCCCAAATTCCTAATTTATCCACCCCCCACCCGTTTTCCCCTTTGGTAACCATAAGTTTGTTTTCTATGTCCATGAGCCTATTTCTCTTTTGTAAATAAGTTAATTTGTGTCATATCTTAGATTCCATATATAAGTGATATCATATGATATTTGTCTTTCCCTTTCTGACTTACTTCATTTAGTATGATAATCTCTAGGTCCATCCATGTTGCTGCAAATGGTATTATTTCATTCTTTTTTATGGCTGAGTAATATTCCATTGTGTATATCTACCACATCTCCTTTATCCATTCATCTGTTGATGCACCTTTAGGTTGCTTCCATGTCTTGGCTATTGTAAATAGTACTGCTGTGAACCTTAGGGTGCATGTATCTTTTCTTTTTTTTTTTTTTTAACATCTTTATTGGGGTATAATTGCTTTACAATGGTGTGTTAGTTTCTGCTTTATAACAAAGTGAATCAGTTATACATATACATATGTTCCCATATGTCTTCCCTCTTGCATCTCCCTCCCTCCCACCCTCCCTATCCCACCCCCCCAGGCTGTCACAAAGCACCGAGCCAATATCCCTGTGCCATGCGGCTGCTTCCCACTAGCTATCTACCTTACATTTGTTAGTGTGTATATGTCCGTGACTCTCTCTTGCCCTGTCACAGGTCACCCTTCCCCCTCCCCATGTCCTCAAGTCCATTCTCCAGTAGGTCTGCGTCTTTATTCCTGTCTTACCCCTACCCCTTCATGACATTTTTAAAAATTAAATTCCATATATATGTGTTAGCATACGGTATTTGTCTTTTTCTTTCTGACTTACTTCACTCTGTAAGACAGACTCTAGGTCTATCCACCTCATTACAAATAGCTCAATTTCATTTCTTTTTATGGCTGAGTAATATTCCATTGTATATGTGCCACATCTTCTTTATCCATTCATCCCATGATGGGCACTTAGGTTGTTTCCACCTCCGGGCTATTGTAAATAGAGCTGCAATGAACATTTTGGTACATGACTCTTTTTGAATAATGGTTTTCTCAGGGTATATGCCCAGTAGTGGGATTGCTGGGTCATATGGTAGTTCTATTTGTAGTTTTTTAAGGAACCTCCATACTGTTCACCACAGTGGCTGTATCAATTTACATTCCCACCAACAGTGCAAGAGTGTTCCCTTTTCTCCACACCCTCTCCAGCATTTATTGTTTCTAGACTTTTTGATGATGGCCATCCTGACTGGTGTGAGGTGATACCTCATTGTAGTTTTGATTTGCATTTCTCTAATGATTAGTGATGTTGAGCATTCTTTCATGTGTTTGTTGGCAATCTGTATGTCTTCTTTGGAGAAATGTCTATTTAGGTCTTCTGCCCATTTTTGGATTGGGTTATTTGTTTTTTTGTTATTGAGGGACATGAGCTGCTTATAAATTTTGGAGATTAATCCTTTGTCTGTTGCTTCATTTGCAAATATTTTCTCCCATTCTGAGGGTTGTCTTTTGGTCTTGATTATGGTTTTCTTTGCTGTGCAAAAGCTTTGAAGTTTCATTAGGTCCCATTTGTTTATTTTTGTTTTTATTTCCATTACTCTAGGAGGTGGGTCAAAAAGGATCTTGCTGAAATTTATGTCACAGAGTGTTCTGCCTATGTTTTCCTCTAAGAGTTCGATAGTTTCTGGGCTTACATTTAGGTCTTTAATCCATTTTGAGCTTATTTTTGTATATGGTGTTAGGGAGTGATCTAATCTCATACTTTTACATGTACCTGTCCAGTTATCCCAGCACCATTTATTGAAGAGGCTGTCCTTTCTCCATTGTATATTCCTGTTTCCTTTATCAAAGATAAAGTGACCATGTGTGCATGAGTTTATGTCTGGGCTTCCTATCTTTTAGTATGATCTATCTTTCTGTTTTTGTGCCAGTACCATACTGTCTTGATTACTTTAGCTTTGTAGTATAGTCTGAATTCAGGGAGCCTGATTCCTCCAGCTCCGTTTTTCGTTCTCAAGATTGCTTTGTCTCTTCGGGATCTTTTGTGTTTCCATACAAATTGTGAAATTTTTTGTTCTAGTTCTGTGTAAATGCCAGTGGTAGTTTGATAGGGATTGCATTGAATCTATAGATTGCTTTGGGTAGTAGAGTCGTTTTCACAATGTTGATTCTTCCAATCCAAGAACATGGTATATCTCTCCATCTATTTCTATCATATTTAATTTCTTTCATCAGTGTCTTATAATTTTCTGCATACAGGTCTTTTGTCTCCATACGTAGGTTTATTCCTAGATATTTTATTCTTTTTGTTGCAATGGTAAATGGGAGTGTTTTCTTGATTTCACTTTCAGATTTTTCATCATTAGTGTATAGGAATGCAAGAGATTTCTGTGCATTAATTTTGTATCCTGCTACTTTGCCAAATTCATTAATTAGCTCTAGTAGTTTTCTGGTAGCATCTTTAGGATTCTCTATGTATAGTATCATGTCATCTGCAAACAGTGACAGATTTACCTCTTCTTTTCCGATTTGGATTCCTTTTATTTACTTTTCTTCTTTGATTGCTGTTGCTAAAACTTCCAAAACTATGTTGAATAAGAGTGGTGAGAGTGGACAACCTTGTCTTATTCCTGATCTTAGTGGACATGCTTTCAGTTTTTCACCATTGAGGACGATGTTGGCTGTGGGTTTGTCATATATGGCCTTTATTATGTTGAGGAAAGTTCCCTCTATGCCTACTTTCTACAGGGTTTTTATCATAAATGGGTGTTGAATTTTGTCGAAAGCTTTCTCTGCATCTATTGAGATGATCATATGGTTTTTCTCTTTCAATTTGTTAATATGGTGTATTGTGTTGATTGATTTGCATATATTGAAGAATCCTTGCATTCCTGGAATAAACCCCACTTGATCATGGTGTATGATCCTTTTAATGTGCTGTTGGATTCTGTTTGCTAGTATTTTGTTGAGGGTTTTTGCATCTATGTTCATCAGTGATATTGGCCTGTAGTTTTCTTTCTTTGTGACATCCTTGTCTGGTTTTGGTATCAGGGTGATGGTGGCCTTGTAGAATGTGTTTGGGAGTGTTCCTCGCTCTGCTATATTTTGGAAGAGTTTGAGAAGGATAGGTGTTAGCTCTTCTCTAAATGTTTGATAGAATTCGCCTGTGAAGCCATCTGGTCCTGGGCTTTTGTTTGTTGGAAGATTTTTAATCACAGTTTCAATTTCAGTGCTTGTGATTGGTCTGTTCATATTTTCTATGGCTTCCTGATTCACTCTTGGCAGGTTGTACATTTCTAAGAATTTGTCCATTTCTTCCAGGTTGTCCATTTTATTGGCATAGAGTTGCTTGTAGTAACCTCTCATGATCTTTTGTACTTCTGCAGTGTCAGTTGTTACTTCTCCTTTTTCATTTCTAATTCTATTGATTTGAGTCTTCTCCCTTTTTTTCTTGATGAGTCTGACTAATGGTTTATCAATTTTGTTTATCTTCTCAAAGAACCAGCTTTTAGTTTTGTTGCTCTTTGCTATCATTTCCTTCATTTCTTTTTCATTTATTTCTGATCTGATTTTTATGATTTCTTTCCTTCTGCTAACTTCGGGGTTTTTTTGTTCTTCTTTCTCTAATTCCTTCAGGTGCAAGGTTAGGTTGTTTATTCGAGATGTTTCCTGTTTCTTAAGGTAGGATTGTATTGCTATATACTTCCCTCGTAGAACTGCTTTTGATGCATTCCATAGATTTTTGTATCATTTTCATTCATCTCTAGTTTTTTGGGTTTTTTTGCGGTACGCAGGCCTCTCACTGTTGCGGCCTCTCCCATTGTGGAGTACAGGCTCCAGACGCGCAGGCTCCAGACACGCCATGGCTCACGGGCCCAGCCTCTCCGTGGCATGTGGGATCCTCCCGGACCGGGGCATGAACCCATGTCCCCTGCATCAGCAGGCAGACTCTCAACCACTGCGCCACCAGGGAAGCCCCATAATCTCATGATTTTTTGTATCTTTGTGGTATTGGTGGTTATTTATCCTCTTTCATTTATTATTTTGTTGTTTGTGTCTTCTTTCCTTCTTAGTGAGCCTGGCTAAAGGTTTATCAATTTTGTTTTTCTTTTCAAAAAACCAGCTCTTGGTTTCATTATCTTTTCTATTTTTTAATTGCTATTTTATTTATTATCTATTTTGGGGGGCCCCACTGTGGGGCATGTAGGATCTCTTTTTTTAAATTTTTAATTCATTAATTTATTTTTATACAGCAAGTTTTTTATTAGTTATCCATTTTATACATATTAGTGTTAAGGTTAACACTATATATATATATATATATATATATATATATATATATATATATATAAATCCCAATCTCCCAATTCATCACACCACCACCCCCTGGGACTTTCCCCCCTTGGTGTCCATACGTTTGTTCTCTGCACCTGTGTCTCAGTTTCTGCCCTGCAAACTGATTCATCTGTACCATTTTTCTAGGTTCCACATATATGCATAATATACGATATTTGGTTTTCTCTTTCTCACTTACTTCACTCTGTATGACAGTCTCTAGATTCATCCACATCTCTACAAATGACCCAATTTCGTTCCTTTTTATGGCTGAATAATATTCCATTGTATATATATATCACATCTTCTTTATCCATTCATCTGTCGATGGGCATTTAGGTTGCTTCCATGTCCTGGCTATTGTAAAGAGTGCTGCAATGAACACTGGGGTGCATGTGTCTTTTTGAATTATGGTTTTCTCTTGGTATATGCCCAGTAGTGGGATTGCTGGGTCATATGGTAATTCTATTTTTAGTTTTTTAAAGAACCTCCATACTCTATACTCCATACTCTATACTCTATAGTATAGTGCCTACTCTATAGTTCTCTATAGTGGCTATATCAATGTACATTACCCCCAGCAGTACAAGAGGGTTCCCTTTTCTCCACACCCTCTCCAGCATTTATTGTTTGTAGATTTCCTGATGATGCCCATTCTAACTCATGTGAGGTGATACCTCATTTTAGTTTTGATTTGCATTTCTCTAATAATTAGTAATGTTGAGCAGCTTTTCATGTGCTTCTTGGCCATCTGTATATCTTCTTTGGAGAAATGTCTATTTAGGTCTTCTGTTCATTTTTGGATTGGGTTGTTTGTTATTTTAATATTGAGCTGCATGAGGTGTTTATATATTTTGGAAATTAATCCTTTGTCTGTTGATTCATTTGCAAGTATTTTCTCCCACTCTGAGGGTTGTCTTTTCGTCTTGTTTGTAGTTTCCTTTGCTTTGCAAAAACTTTTACGTTTCATTAGGTCACATTTGTTTATTTTTGTTTTTATTTCCATTACTCTAGGAGGTGGATCAAAAAAGATCTTACTGTGATTTATGTCAAAGTGTGTTCTTCCTATGTTTTCTTCTAAGAGTTTTATAGTGTCCAGTCTTACATTTAGGTCTCTAATCCATTTTGAGTTTATTTTTGTGTATGGTGTTAGGGAGTGTTCTAATTTCATTCTTTTACATGTAGCTGTCCAATCCTCCCAGCACCACTTATTGAGGACTGTCTTTTCTCCCTTGTATATCCTTGCCTCCTTTGTCATAGGTTAGTTGACCATAGGTGCATGGGTTTATCTCTGGGCTTTCTATCCTGTTCCATTGATCTATATTTCTGTTTTTGTGCCAGTACCATATTGTCTTCATTACTGTAGCTTTGTAGTAGTCTGAGGTCTGGGAGCCTGATTCCTCCCGCTCCATTTTTTCCCTGAAGACCGCTTTGGCTATTTGGGGTCTTTTCTGTCTCCATACAAATTTTAAGATTTTTTGTTCTAGTTCTGTAAAAAATGCCATTGGTGATTTGATAGGGATTGCATTGAAACTGTAGATTGCTTTAGGTAGTATAGTCATTTTCACAATATTGATTCTTCCAATCCAAGAACATGGTATATCTCTCCATCTGTTGGTATCATCTTTAATTTCTTTCATCAGTGTCTTATAGTTTTCTGCATACAGGTCTTTTGTCTCCCTAGGTAGGTTTATTCCTAGGTATTTTATTCTTTTTGTTGCAATAGTAAACAGGAGTGTTTCCTTAATTTCTCTTTCAGATTTTTCATCATTATTGTATAGGAATGCAAGAGATTTCTGTGCATTAATTTTGTATCCTGCAACTTTACCAGATTCATTGATTAGCTCTAGTAGCTTTCTGGTGGCATCTTTAGGATTCTCTATGTATAGTATCATGTCATCTGCAAGCAGTGACAGTTTTACTTCTTCTTTTCCAGTTTGTATTCTTTTTATTTCTTTTTCTTCTCTGATTGCCGTGGCTAGGACTTTCAAAACTATGTTGAATAATAGTGGTGAGAGTGGACATACTTGTCTTGTTCCTGATCTTAGAAGAAATCCTTTCAGTTTTTCACCATTGAGAATAATGTTTGCTGTGGGTTTGTCATATATGGCCTTTATTATGTTGAGGTAGGTTCCCTCTATGCCCACTTTCTGGAGAGTTTTTTTTAATCATAAATCGGTGTTGACTTTTGTCAAAAGCTTTCTCTGCATCTATTGAGATGATCATATGGTTTTTCTTCTTCAATTTGTTAATATGGTGTATCACATTGATTGATTTGAGTATATTGAAGAATGCTTGAATCCCTCGGATAAATCCCACTTGATCATGGTGTATGATCCTTTTAATGTGTTGTTGGATTCTGTTTGCTAGTATTTTGTTGAGGATTTTTGCATCTATATTCATCAGTGATATTGATCTATAATTTTCTTTTCTTGTAGTATCTTTGTCTGGTTTTGGTATCAGGGTGATGGTGGCCTCATAGAATGAGTTTGGGAGTGTTCCTTCCTCAGCAATTTTTTGGAAGAGTTTGAGAAGGATGGATGTTAGCTCTTCTCTAAATGTTTGATAGAATTCACCTGTGAAGCCATCTGGTCCTGGACTTTTGTTTGTTGGAAGTTTTTAATCATAGTTTCAATTTCATTACTTGTGATTGGTCTGTTCATATGTTCTATTTCTTCCTTGTTCAGTCTCAGAAGGTCGTGCTTTTCTAAGAATTTGTCCATTTCAATTTTATTGGCATAGTTGCTTGTAGTAGTCTCTTAGGATGCTTTGTATTTCTACAGTGTCTGTTGTAACTTCTTTTTCATTTCTAATTTTAATGATTTGAGTCCTTTCCCTCTTTTTCTTGACGAGTCTGGCTAATCCTTTATCAATTTTGTTTATCTTCTCAAAGAACTAGCTTTTAGTTTCATTGATCTTTGCTATTGCTGTCTTTGTTTCTATTTCATTTATTTCTCCTCTGATCTTTATGATTTCTTTCCTTATACTAACTTTGGGTTTTGTTTTTTCTTCTTTCTCTAATTCCTTTAGGTGTAAGGTTAGATTGTTTACTTGAGATGTTTGTTGTTTCTTGAGGTGGGATTGTATTGCTATAAACTTCCCTCTTAGAACAGCTTTTGCTGCATCCCATAGGTTTTGGATCATAGTGTTTTCATTGTCATTTGTTTATAGGTATTTTTTGATTTCCTCTTTGATTTCTTCAGTGATCTCTTGGTTATTTAGTAACGTTCTGTTTACTCTCCACATGTTTGTGTTTTTTATGTTTTTTTCCCTGTAATTGATTTCTAATCTCATAGCGCTGTGGTCAGAAAAGGTGCTTGATATGATTTCAATTTTCTTAAATTTACTGAGGCTTGATTTGTGACTGAAGATGTGGTCAATCCTGGAGAATGTTCTGTGAGCACTTGGGAAGAACGTGTAATCTGCTGTTTTTGGATGGAATGTCCTATAAATATCAGTTAAATCTATCTGGTCTATTGTGTCATTTAGAGCTTGTGTTTCCTTATTAATTTTCTCTTTGGATGATCTGTCCTTTGATGTAAGTGAGGTGTTAAAGTCCCCCACTATTATTGTGTTACTGTCAATTTCCTCTTTTAGAGCTGTTAGCAGTTGCCTTATGTATTGAGGTGCTCCTATGTTACAAGCATATATATTTATAATTGTTATATCTTCTTCTTGGATTGATCCCTTGATCATTATGTAGTGTCCTTCCTTGTCTCTTGTAACATTCTTTTTTTAAAGTCTATTTTATCTGATATGAGTATTGCTACTCCAGCTTTCTTTTGATTTCCATTTGCATGGAATATCTTTTTCCATCCCCTCACTTTCATTCTTTATGTGTCCCTAGGTCTGAAGTGGGTCTCTTGTAGATAGCATATATATGGGTCTTGTTTTTATATCCATTCAGCAAGCCTGTGTCTTTTGGTTGGAGCCTTTAATCCATTCACGTTTAAGGTAATTATTGATAAGTATGTTACTATTACCATTTTCTTAACTGTTTTGGGTTTGTTTTTATAGGTCCTTTTCTTCTCTTGTGGTTCCCACTTAGAGAAGTTCCTTTAGAATTTGTTGTAGACCTGCTTTGGTGGTGCTGAATTCTCTTAGCTTTTGCTTGTCTGTAAAGCTTTTGATTTCTCTGTTGAATCTGAATGAGATCCTTGCCAGATAGAGTAATCTTGGTTGTAGGTTCTTACCTTCCATCACTTTAAATATGTCATGCCACTTCCTTCTGGCTTGTAGAGTTTCTGCTGAGAAGTCAGCTGTCATCTTATGGGAGTTCCCTTGTGTGTTATTTGTCGTTTTTTCCTCGTTGCTTTCAATAATTTTTCTTTGTCTTTAATTTTTGCCAATTGGATTACTATGTGTCTCAGTGTGTTTCTCCTTTGATTTATCCTGTATGGGACTCTCTGCGCTTCCTGGAGTTGGGTGGCTATTTCCTTTCCCATGTTATGGACGTTTTCAACTATAATCTCTTCAAATATTGGGTCATTTCTCTCTCTCCTTTCTCCTTCTGGGACCTGTATAATGCGAATGTTGTTGGTTTAATGTTGTCCCAGAGCTCTCCTAGGTTGTCTTCATTTCTTTTCATTCTTTTTTCTTTATTCTGTTCTGCAGCAGTGAATTCCACCATTCTGTCTTCCAGGACACTTATCCGTTCTTCTGCCTCAGTTATTCTGATATTGATTCCTTCTAGTGTATTTTTCATTTTAGTTATTGTATTGCTCATCTCTGTTTATTTGTTCTTTAATTTTTCTAGGTCTTTGTTAAGTATTTCTTGTATCCTCTCGATCTTTGCCTCCATTCTTTTTCCATGGTCCTGGATCATCTTCACTATCATTATTCTGAATTCTTTTTCTGGAAGGTTGCCTCTCTCCACTTCATTTAGTTGTTTTTCTGGGGTTTTATCTTTTTCCTTCATCTGGAACATAGCCCTCTGCAGTTTCATCTTGTCTATCTTTCTGTGAATGTGGTTTTTGTTCCACAGGCTGCAGGACTGTAGTTCTTCTTGCTTCTGCTGTCTTCCCTCTGGTGTATTAAGCTATCTATGAGGCTTGTACAAGTTTCCTGATGGGAGGGATTGCTGGTGGGTAGAGCTGGCTGTTGCTCTGTTGGGCAGAGCTCAGTAGAACTTTAATCCACTTGTCTGTTGATGGGTGGGGCTGGGTTCCCTTCCTGTTGGTTGTTTGGCTTAAGGCAACCCAAAACTAGAGCCTACCATGGCTCTTTGGTGGGGCTAATGGCGGACTCTGGAAGGGCTCACTCCAAGGAGTACTTCCCAGAGCTTCTGCTGCCAGTGTCCTTGTCCTCACGGTGAGACACAGCCACCCCCAACCTCTGCAGGAGACCTTCCAACACTAGCAGGTAGGTCTGGTTCAGTCTCCTATGGGGTCACTGCTCCAACCCCTGGGTCCCAATGCACACACTACTTTGTGTGTGTCCTCCAAGAGTGGAGTCTCTGTTTCCCCCAGTCCTGTTGAGGTCCTGTAATCCAATACCACTAGCCTTCAAAGTCTGATTCTTCAGGAATTCCTTCTCCTGTTGCCAGACCCCCAGGTTGGGAAACCTGACATGGGGCTCAGAACCTTCACTCCAGTTGGTGGACTCCTGTGGTATAAGTGTCCTCCATTTTGTTAGTCACCCACCCAGCAGTTATGGGATTTGATTTTATTGTGATTGCGCCCCTCCTACAATCTCATTTTGGCTTTTCCTTTGTCTTTGGATGTGGGGTATCTTTTCTGGTGAGTTCCAGTTTCTTCATGTTGATGATTGTTCAGCAGTTAGTTGTGACTCCAGTGCTCTCGCAATAGGGAGTGAGAGCATGTCCTTCTACTCTGCCATCTTGAACCAGTCTCTCTATTTATTATCTTTCCGATCATTGTTATTGTTTTCCTCCCGCTACTTTGGGCTTGGCTTGTTTTTCTCTAATGCCTTTAGGTGATAGGTTAGTATGTTTATTTGAGATTTTTCTTGTTTCTTGAGGAAGGCCTGCAACAGTATAAATTTCCATCTTAGGACTACTTTTGCTGCATACAATAGGTTTTGGTGTGTACTTTCCGTTTTCATTTGTCTGAAGTTATTTTCTGATTTCCTCTTTGACTTCGTCACTGAGCCATTGGCTTTTTAGTAGCACGTTGGTTAGTCTCCACGTGTTTGTTCTTTTTCCATTTTTCTTTCAGCAACTGATTTCTAGTTCCATACATTTATGGTTGGAAAAACTGCTTGATATAATTTCTGTCCTCTTAAATTTGTTGAGATTTGTTTTGTGGTCAGCATGAAATCTATCCTGGAGAATGTCCTATGTGCACTTGGCAAGAATGTGTATTCTGTTGTTTCTGGATGTAATGTCCTACTGTCTGTTAAGTCCAGCTGCTCTATTGTATCATTTAAGATCACTGTTGAGTTATTAATTTTTTGTCTGGATGGTGTGTCCATTGATGTAAGTGGGAGGTCAAATTCCCTTAGTATTATTGTAAATATCTTCCTTTATGTTGGTTAGTATCAATATTTGCTTTTATATTTAGTGGCTTCTGTATTGGGTGTGCATATGTTAAGGAGCATAATATCCTCTTCTTGTACTAACCCTTTTATCATTATATAATACCCTTCTGTTTCTTTTATTATAGTCTTGGTTCAAAGTCTATTTTGTCTGATATGAGTATTGCTACCCCCACTTTCTTCTTGTATCTGTTTGCATGAAATATCTTTTTCTATCCATGCACTTTCAGTCTCTATGTGTCTTTAGCTCTGAAATGAGTGCCTCTTAGCATATAGAAGGGTTTTTTTTTCCAATCAGCCACCTATGTCTTTTGAATGGGTCATTTAGTCTGTTGACATTTAAGGTAATTATTGACAGGTATGTACTTATTGCCATTTTATTGTTTTCCATTTGTTTTTGTAGTCCTTCTCTGTTCATTTTCTCTTCTCTTTGTTTCTTTGCCTTGTTTTGAAGATTTTCTTTAGCAGTGTGCTTTTGTTCCTTTCTTTTTAGTTTTCACATATCTTTTGTAGGCTTTTGATTTGTGGTTACCATGGGGTTCATAAATGTTGACCTATATCTGCTTGTTTTAAACTACTAGTCATTTAAGTTTAAACACATTCTAAAAGATTTATGTTTTCTTCTCCTCTCCCCCGCATTTCATTTTTTGATGTTGTATTTTACATATTCACGTTTATCCCGTTTATTGTAATTTTAGTTGCTTTTATGATTCTTCCCTTTTCTTTTTTTCTTTTAAGCCTACAGCACCCAGTATTCCCAGGTTGTCTCCCATCCAAGTACTAACCAGGCCGACGCTGCTTAGCTTCCAAATCAGACAAAATAGGACATGTTCAGGGTGGTATAAAAGTAGACCTTTTCTCTTTTAATATTCATACTTAAGTGGTTGATCCTCAGTCCTTACTATATATTTCCCTCACCTAGTGGGATTTTCCCTTTAATATAGAGTCTTATTCCTTTTCCACTTAGAGAAATCTCTTTAACATTTCTTTTAGTGTAGTTTTAGTGTTGATGAACTTTTTAAGTCTTTGCTTCTCTGATAAGTTTTTTTTTTTAATAAATTTATTTATTTTTGGCTGTGTTGGGTCTTCATTGCTGCACATAGGCTTTCTCTAGTTGCAGCAAGCGGAGACTACTCTTCGTTGCGGTGCACGGGCTTATCACTGTGGTGGCTTCTCTTGTTGCAGAGCACGGGCTCTAGGCATGCGGGCTTCAGTAGTTGTGCTGCACGGGCTCAGTAGTTGTGGCTCACGGGCTCTAGAGTGCAGGCTCAGTAGTTTTGGCGCACAGGCTTAGTTGCTCTGCAGCATGTGGGATCTTCCCGGACCAAGGATGAACCCGTGTCCCCTGCGTTGGTAGGCGGATTCTCAACCACTGAGCCACCAGGGAAGTCCCTCTGATAAATTTTTATCTCTTCTATTCTAAATGATGATATTTCTGGGTAGAGTATTCTAGGTTGCAGGTTTTTCCCTTTCAGCAAAAAGGAAAGGGAATATATCATGCCAGTTATTTCTGAACCTCAGAGTTTCTGAGAAAAATCAGCTGATAGTCTTATGGTGATTCCCTTATATATGAGTCTTTGTTTTTCTCTTGTTGCCTTTAGAATTCACTCTTTATCTTTAACTTTTGCCATTTTAATTATGATATGTTTTGGTGTGGGTCTGTTTGGATTCATTTAGTTTGGAAACCCTCTGTGCTTTCTGTTCCTGGATATCTGTTTCCACCTTCATCTTTGGGAAGTTTTCAGCCATAATTTCCTCAAATACATTTTCATTCCCCTTCTCTCTTTCTTCTCCTTCTGGGAACCTAATAATGTAAATATTCATTTACTTCATATTATCCCAGAAATCTCTTAAGCTGTTTTCATTTTTAAATTTGTTTTTCTTTATGCTGTTTTGATTGGGTGACTTCCGTTATTCTATCTTCCAGATCACTTATGCCTTCTTCAGTATCACCTAGGCTGCTGTTTATTCCATCCTTTAAAAAAAATATTTCAGGTGGGTGGTTTGTTGAATCTGTGGATGCAGAACCCACAGATACGGAGGTCCATCTATGTCCATCATTTCTGTGTATTTCTGTAGTATATGTTCCTTTAAAGAAAATTGTTTGATTTAGAAATATATTAGTGAGTACATATCTAATTTTTCTAACTCCTGCCCTATTGCCTTACAAAGAAGTTTACCTAGTCATATTCCCAACCATGTATGAGAATATCTTTTTTCTCCCCTCTTGCTAACACGATGGCTTTTACCTACAATTTATTTTGGCCAACAATTAACTTCTTATTGAGAGATTTCCTCAAATGTGTTTACATTCTTTGGTTTACCTTAAGTGACATCCTGGAAAAGCTGAAATGAATATAATCTTTCTCTATTCTCTTCTATTTTACACTGCACCAGTCTCTCAGATAATGTGAGCCAAGTGAAGTACAAACCTATCACTGTTGCTGGGTGGATGCTGCTGCCTGCTGCATTCACATTTTATTCTGGATTTTGAGGGTGAGGGATGGATTCACCAGAGAGATTTGCAGTTGGGTTGACTTGACTTCCTTTGACAGAAAACCCAGGCCACAGCAAATTGGGAACTCACTCACTCTGAGGAGTGAGTTCTCCATGATTGGGCATGAGCAGAATAAAAATGGAAAACAGATATTTAAGTTTAAATTCTCATTAGGATAAGACTTTTAAAAACTAGATCTTTTCTTTTTTATGGCCAAAATAAGAGGTGAGGTTGCATTCAAAGAACTTTGTGGGAAGTTAATAACAGTGGCTGATGTATTCTCTTTGAGTTGGATCTCTATGCTGCTAACTGGTACTTGCTGTAAAATCTTGTCTGGTGAACTCAGGAGAGCAGAGAGCTAAGGGAAAAAAAACCTGCCATAGGAAATAGAGATAGATGATGGATTCACAGATAATGTTACAGGAAGTTAAGTGTTGTACCTCTGTAGTCTCTGAGAGGTTTGGTTGTTAACAACAAAGAGACAATATTTCAGCACCTGAAGTTTTCTTCATAGTGTCCTACATGTTACTAGGGCTTGAAAATAGTCACATGAAGGTGAGCACAAACTTCTTACTGTGATTTTTTGATTTTTTTGTTTTGTTTTGTTTGTTTGGTTTTGGTTTGCCTTGTTTTTCTTTACAGGGATTTGCATACATATTTGTAAAAATTAAAAAATCAGGAGAGTACAGATAAGCATCTAAATTTGTTCCTTATCACTGCATATTAACAGATTACAAAGAGTGGTTTAAAGCAACACACATTTGTTATCAATCTTCTATATATCAAAAATCTGGAATGACGTGGCTGTGTTCTCTGCTCACAGAAATGGCCAGTATATCCTCCCCCCGGAACAGGGTTGATATTGACCACATCATCGTTCTGACCATCTCCCATGAGGGGTTGCCCTCATGGTCTCATGCTCCTCTGGGATCCTCTTTATTGACCTGAATTCTATCCCCCACGATTTATTTCAGCTCACCTGAAAGAAAGTGGCTCAGGAGAAAGCCTAGAACTGTGGGGCCCCAGAACTGATCTCTGTCATCTGTTTCTTCAAGAAGTAGAGAAACAGAGATCTTCATAAAGAAATGATCCATATGAGGGCTGAGATGCTCCAGCGATTAGAGCAGAGGAGAAAACCTAAAAGACAGTGGAGGTACTAAAAGCCCAGACTGGGAAAGCAGGGTCCTCTTTGTTTTTCATCTCAGGTGGGGACCCTTCTTGGGAAAGGGTACATTTCCTCTTGAGAGGCCATCATGACAAGGGATTTGTTTTGATCCAGCTGAGTCATTCTTGTTTCCACTAGGCTTTGGGGATCTACATTCTAGACTTTGTTTAATGGTCGAGCTTTTTCCTTGCATGAGAATCTCCCTGGAATTTTAGTCTGAGACGCAATTTTTTGGGCCTTATCCCCAGAAGTTTTTAACAGGCCCTGTAGCGACTGTAATGTAGGCATTCTATACTGTGCAGCTAGTGCCCAGGGATTCGAACCCTGTCTGCTGTATGATATCACAGTTACTCAACTAAGGGTAATACTGCCTTCTCTGTTTTACATTATATATTCTTCTCTATTACACATGAGATCACTATGTTCAAAGAGAGTAATGAAATCATCATATGAAGCATACTTGGTACTTGGTGGAGGTGGTATTTGCATCTTGGACTGCTTTTCCTAGGACTGTGCTTTTATTGCTTTAGCACTGACCTAGGATAAAATATGAATGGAAATATGGTTGGGACTAGAAGACATTGGTAAAAGTTAGTTACTCTTGGTACCTGGTATTTATGTGCTTGACAAATACTTACTGAATATTCTATCTGGCAGGCTCTTGAGGAGGCAGTGGGGAGGAGGGATGAACAAGGTACACAGAGTGCCTGCTCTCAGGAAGATGACCTCTAGCACAGGAGCCAGATGTGTTACAGAGAATCACACACACACACACACACACACACATATATATATATATACTGTGATGTATTTAATACTCATGTGTTCCTTGGTTCCATTGACTCAGCAGGATTGAAAATTGAGTATAAATATAGGACTAATGAAGAGTGAAAAAAAATTATTTTTAGGAATGATCCTTAGATATTTTTGTTTTAATGGTGGAAATATGTATTTTGATCCAATGTCCCCTGAAACTCAGCCATTGTTGGTTCCTGGTGCTTACGGATAGAAAAGATTGTGGCCAAGACTTACTTGTGTGGTGGCTCTGCTGCCACCAAGTGGTGTGTTAACTTGGGAAAATCTCCGTGTCTCTCGGGGTGTTATTTTCCTCATCAGTAAGATAAGGTTGTTATTCAAATTTTCCAAAGTCCCTTCCTGTTCAGTTTTTTTCTGAGTGGATGAGGGACTGAGATGTGTGTTAAATGTGCCCTGGGAACTGCAGGCAGTTCCTTGTTTGTGTATCTCCTACAGGGACCTGAACTGAGCCCACACGCTGAAAACACAGAACTGAGGCAGGAGACGGAAGAAAGAAAATCAGCAGGTTTGGAGGATGAGAAAAACCCAAAGAAAAGCAAGGTAATGGTGGAGGAGGTGGTTGCCAAGGAAGGTGAGAATAAGGACCAGCTGAGTTCAGAAAAGTCAAGAGAACGTGAGGAATGCACACAGCATCATCCAGGTCCTCAATGAGCAGCCTGAGCTGAGCAGGGAGGACTGAGAGAGTAACTTACTGCACAGTGAACTTGTGCACCTGCCAAGGAGATCCACAGGACGGATCAGGGCTGGTTTATACTGCTGGGAACACCAATTCCAGGAGGAGGAGGATGGGACCTTGATGCTCTGCCCTAGACCCCCCAAACCTCAAACTTGGAACTGCCCACATAGTGGATGCCCTCCAAGTAAGTGTGCATTAAAACAGATAAATAATGTTTGGAGAAGAATTACTCATTCTTACCAGGGACCAGGCTAAGGGGACCCTTGTTTCTAAAGCAGAGATAGTAATAATATTCTTCTGCATTTACAGTTTGGAAGGCTTTATACACAACATCTCTTAACTGTATGTTGACTGCTTAATTTGCCTTACGCTGTGTTAACAGCTTGGAGTTCAGATATCAGTAATATTTCCATGAGGAAATTAAAGCAGTGAGAGGAAGAATACAAGTGCATAGTGTCAACAAAATGTGATGGGCCTCCTCAGTTGGGGTGTTGAGGCAGCCTAGAGGATGGGAGGGGAGGCCAAGGACGTCTCTTCCTAATGACAGAGTGAACCATTGAGAGGAATCCCTGAGGACAGTCGTGTCTTCATCAGAGTCACCACAGGTGAGTGTCCTAGGACAAGGATAGTGTAGGGAAGGCTCCTCTCTAAGGAAGAGGTTTGCTACATCCTGGGAGAAAGCAGAGCATCCTTGACAGGACAGTTGGGCAGGAATGTAGTTGAGATGAGTGGAGATTTGCAACCATGTTTACTCAGTCAGTGAACAAATGTTGCCAAGAGCCTTCTCAGTGCTTGACTCAGCGCCAGGAGTCATGCACACAGAGATGAATAAAATATTATCCCAAATTTCATGGAGTTCTCCATCTAGTAACAACAAAATCATGAGAAGTGTAGTGGTGGTGGGTTCATCAGACAAAGTGGTCAGTGCTGGCTAGGCCTGACCTCTTGGATGGTCCTAGTCTTCCTTCTGTTTTTTTTCCAATAGCTGCATGGTCTCTTCTGGTCCAAGAACCCTGGTTCTCAGTTAGCTTTGAGCCTCTCAGGATCCAACTAACACCTGGGCTCCATGTTGCCTCAAAGCAATCAACACTGCCAAGGTCTCCAGAGAAAACTGCTAATATCAGTAGTTACTGACTATGTCCTGGCCAGCTGGAGAGATAACGAGGCAAGTTTGATATGTCTTATAGTACCACTCTTTTCATAATGATTCATGGTTAATGGTTTTCTCTCTGAGAATTTAGATACTTTCCAGACTTCAAGATTCTCTCAATATCAAAAATAATTTGAATATCGACTATATTCCTAGAATTGAAGAACGTGGTGTTTTAACCCCAATTTTTAGATCACATAACTAAAGTAAAAAAGGAGTAAAGCAAATTCCAAGTTTGCAGTGAGACTGTAGGATGGTCTGGGACTAAAATCCTGGTTTTTGATATTCAAGTGTTTGAAAAACCCAGTGACTTCTGTTTTCTTGAAAAAAAATAATAACCTAACACTTCCTAATTCCCCCCTCTACTTGTCCTATCAAGTTCTATAAAATATAACATTTCTGCTCACCTAGATAACTTGGGTTCTAAATTAGTTGAGCTCCATGAAAACATTTACTGAGCCCTTATGGGTAAATCATTGCTAATTCCACTGGGGGATACAGAAGGTGGGTGTATAAATCTTTACTGAAAAGAGTTTAAAGTGACGGTTCCCAGCTTACCCTGGGTATCTGTAGGTGAGAACATCAGTAGCAGACACCAATAGGCTCATCTTGGTCAAAGGGAAGGTATGAGCAGGAGCAATGACAGCGCCTGGCTTTCTATTTCCTGAAGAGTCAGGTCAAAAGCATCTAGAGAGTCTCCTGCAGAAAGTGTCCTGGCTGCAAACTGTCATCTTTGACTGTCAGGAATCCTTAGTATGGGCTCCCGCCTTGTGTTTCATTTCATAGATTCTATTTAGATTTTAGCAAATTCAAGAGAAAAGGCAGAGGGATAGACTTGAAAAAATGAATAATGTGTGGTTGGGCAATGACTCTAAAAAATTAAGGTTCCACTTAGTAAGTGAGGTTTTAGGGAATACAATGCATGGGTGGGGTTTAGTGTCATGTAGTGAGAGAACATTTACTGCATTTAGCGCATCTAATGACTTGTGAAGGCGACAGGTTCCTCAAGTGAACCAAATGATGGCCCTACCTACCAAATGAGAGAGAGAGAAACTCACTTCCTTTGGTCTTACAGAAACAGGAGGCCCTTTAATGCACTTAAATAAGTCAGGAATTTCTGGACATGGATGGCTAACATCTGGTCCACAGGATCCCAGACACATTATCTTGGTGCCTGCTTCTTTACAAGGCAAGTCCCAAGGGAAGGACCACAGTTACCCCCTCGTGGTCTCCTGGGGAAGACACACAAGGATCCCTTTGTTCATGCTAGGGTAGGTCTGAGAAAACCCTCCAATCTGTCAGATTCAGACCAAATGAAAGTTCATAGAAGTTAGTGGGGTCCCAGGTTCACCGACTGCACCGCGAACTTCACATCCACCACCACATGCACTTTGTCTTGGATGAGATTTCCGCCAACACAGTCAGGCTTTGGAGGGGGGAAAAATGCTACAACTGAAAAACAACCTAATCTAAAAAGACTAGTACCTGTGCAATTTTATGGACATCACGGAAACACTTCTAGGGTTCTAATTTGGCTTTGTCTTGATTTGCTGTTCTAGATTGTGCCTTTTTGTAGTGTCTTAATTTTACTAAACTTTGTTGACATTAGAAAAGGTGCTTTTTGTTGTTGTTGTTTTGTTTTTCATTCCAATAATAGTTGACACCTAAGTTAACAGTATTGTGACCAGCAGAATAATGACCCCCCAGGATGTCTCTGACGCAATTCGCGGAACTTGTGAGTATATTACATCACATAGCAAAGGAAATTTTGCAGATGTGATTAGGATAAAGACCTTGAGATGAGGAAATTATCCTGGACTGTTCAGGTGGGCCCCATGTAATTACATGGGGCCTTAAAGGTTGGAGGTAGAAGAGAAAGTCAGAATGATGTGTCATGAGAAGAACTCTAAAAACTGCTGTTGCTACTTTTGAAGATGGAGGAAGGGGCCACAAGCCAAAGAATGTGGGTTGCCTCTAAAAATTTTTTAGAAAAGGCAAGGAAACAGATTATTCCCTAGAGCCTCCAGAAAGTAAGGCAGCCTTGTTGATCACTTGATTTTAGTCCAGTGAGATCTTTGTTGGATTCTTAAACTATAGCACTGAAATATTATAAATGTATATTCTTTTAAGCCACTAAACTTATGGTCACTTGTTACAGCAGCAACCAATTCAAGTGTCTCGTTCATTCACTTTAGCAGTAATATAAATTCTTTAGATTGTTTGTCTCTCTTAGGCTGACAGGTCAAGAGATATTTGTACATGTTTGAAGCATTATATTAGGTAACTGCCATTTTCTTTCCTTTCCATTTTTTTCTAGGGGACTCTCACCCTGTTTCCTGCACAGGACCCAGTATGGTTCTTATTTGAATTATGGCAAATTTGAAGACATTGGTGGTCATGCAGGTTGATTTATTTTGTTTTTAAGAATGGGCTCTTTCTCTGACACATAGAAGGAAAGAATATAATTTATGAAAAGTTAAATATTGGAGAATCCTCCATTTAAAAGATATTTTTAGCAACATTTTTTTTTATTAGGGTGAAGTATTACTTTTCAAAGAGTGAAATGCAAGAATGGCTTTTAAGACTTTCCCCCCAAAATAATTTGTGACTGGATCCTGACCAGGTGTGAGATTTATATGATTTATATGTTGTTGCTTTCATAAATATTGTGTCCATAAGATGAAGTTCTTGGAAGCAATATTTGAGTTTTCTATTGATTACCGATTATACCATCAATGCCTTCCAGGCCTGGCAGCACAGAGATTTAGGAAGAATTGCTGGGATGCTTGAATAACCGCAGGGCAAGGGGTCCTCAAATTTGACTACTTTGTCTTTAAGTAACACTTCATAGATTGGCTGACTGTTCATCCATTCTGCTGATTCTGCCAGTGAGTTCCTCTGTACTGACAGCTAAAAGCATGGAAAATACTTAAACAACTGAGTCTAAAATCAGAAGTCAAGGTCACTCCATCTACTATGAAAGTGGGGCAAGTCTCTACCTCAGGGCTGAGTCTGTTGATAGATATTTTGTTATTGTTGGTGTTGGTGTTGGTTGTGATGATCGTGGTTGAGTTTTTTGTTCAGGTTGTTGTTTTAATTTATTACTGCCTCTAGGATATAATTGTGGAGTTATAGCTTTATTTTCATTCTGGAAGGCAAAAGAACATAACTGAAAACTTTTTCCCAAGGAATGTTTTAAGATCTTTATGTCAACGTTTATGGTGAGACTTATAAACTTTTCAATTAAAGTTTCTTAATTAAAGGAAAACAAATTTATTTATAATTTTGTTTCAGTGTTACAGAATTATATGTTTTAAACTATGGTATGCAGCCCACCTGCATCAGAACCACTTGGGGGTGCTTATATGAAACATGCAGATCTAGGGCCCCACACCAATTAAGTCTCTTGGGATTGGAGCCCAGGATGTATTTTCTACAATTTCCACAGCTGATTCTAAGGCATCTTAAATTTAAAAGCCACTTCTTTTATATCTTTACACTGGTGGTTCTTACAAAATGACAAAGAGGGAAAAACATTCTTTTAAACTTAGACTTCAAGCATTAGACCATGAGCTTCTTTTTTTATTCTATTTTTAAATTCTCTGTTCTATTTCCACACTTTTAAAAAAATCTTAAGCTCCTAGCTGTCATATGATTAGCGCTCCAAATCCTTTATAGTTATAGGAAGAATATTGGTCTGAAGTCAGACACCATGGTAGTAAATGACTTCAAATAAAGTCAACCAGTGAATTGTTATAATATCATTCTCATTAGAAACATATTGCCTGTTCCTAATCAAATTACCTTATAATTGTCAAGTTGTTCCCTTGACAAAGCTGTTCCTAGTATTTCCCCACAAATAGTACTAAGCTGACTAGCTTGTAATTATTTACTCCAGCTAATATTCTGTCTTTAAATAATGTTATATAAAATTTTCCAGACCTTGGGTATTTAGTATGCTACAAGATACTTTGTTATTCGGGATTAGGGATGCAAAGACCATGTATTGATATTATTCACTATCCTTGACTCCCTAGAGTCCAAGTGAATGCTTGAGTCATAATAGGTGCATGATTAGCACTTGTTTTCCCTTGTCACTTTCTTTCTTTCATCATGTGGAGTTGGAACTCAGAGACTGACTACATGTATGTTATGTTGCCCCTTGGATCTCAAAATTTCACCTACATTTTCCCACTGAGCCCATTTCCAATGCTGTAACTCTTCTCATGGTTCCCCTGTAGTAGAAGGCAAGAGATATATATTAATATTAATAGCTGCAGGATGTTAGATATCCTGACAGGCTCTTTATGTATGTTATATCATTTTTTCCTCCCAGCAGTGCTTGTTTTTTGAAAAAAAAATATAGTTGATTTACAATATTGTGTTAGTTTTAGGTTTACAACAAAGTATTCAGTTATATATAGATGTAATTTTTTTCAGATTATTTTCCATTATAGGTTATTACACTATATTTAATATAGTTACCTGTGCTATAGTGTAAATCCTTCTTGCTTATCTATTTTATGTATAGTAGTTTGTATCTGTTAATCTTATACTCCTTATTTATCCCTCCCCTCTTCCCTTTTCTTTTATGTAACCATAAGTTTCTTTTCTATGTCTGTGAGTCAGTTTCTGTTTTGTAAATAGATTCATTTGTATAATTTGTTAGATTCCACATATAAGTGATATCATATAATATCTTTGTCTGACCTATTTCACTACATTATTTTTATTGCTGAATAATATTCCAGTGTATATATATACTACATCTTCTTAACCTAATCGTCTGTTGATGGGCACTTGGGTTGTTTCCATGTCTTGGTTATTGTAAATAGTGTTGCAATGAACATTGGAATACATGTGTCTTTTCAAAGTATGTTTTTCTCTAGATGTATGCCCAGGAATAGGATTGCTGGATCATATGGTAGCTCTATTTTTATTTTTTTAGGAACCTCTAGACTGTTTTCCATAGTGGCTGCATCATTTTACATTCCCTCTAACAGTTTAGGAGGGTTCCTTTTCTCCACACCCACTCCAGTATTTATTATTTGTAGACTTTTTGATGATAGTCATTCTTATTGGTGTGAGGTGGTACCTCATTGTAGTTTTGATTTGCATTTCTCTAATAATTAGCAATGCTGAGCATCTTTTCATGTGCTTATTGGCCATCTGTATTTTTTCTTTAGATAAATGTCCATTTAAGTCTTCTGTCCATTTTTTGGGTCCTTCAATATCGAGTTGTATGACCTGTTTTTATATTTTGGATATTAACTCCTTGTCAGTCATGTTGTTTGCAAATATTTTCTCCCATTCTGTAGGTTGTCTTTCATTTTGTTGATGGTTTCCTTTGCTGTGAAAAAGCTTTTAACTAGGTCTCATTGGTTTATTTTTGCTTTTATTTCTTTTGCCTTGGGAGACTGATCTAAGAAAATATTGCTACGATAGATGTCTGAGAATGTTTTGTCTATGGTTTCTTCTAGGAGTTTTATGATGTCATGGCTTATATTAAGGTCTTTAATCCCTTTGAGTTTGTTTTTGTATACAGTGTGAGGGAGCATTCTAACTTCACGGATTTACATGAGGCTGTTCGGCTTTCCCAAACCACTTGATGAAGAGACTGTCTTTTCTCCATTGTATATTCTTGCCTCCTTTTTTGAAGGTTGACTGTAGGTGTGTGGGTTTATTTCTGGGTTCTCTACTCTGTTCCATTGATCTATATATTTGTTTTTGTGCTAATACCATGCCGTTTTGATTACTGTAGCTTTGTAGTATTGTCTGAAGTCTGGGAGGGTTATGCCTCCACTTCTATTCTTTTTCTTCAGGATTGTTTTGGCAATTCTGGGCCTTTTCTGGTTCCATATAAATTTTAGGATTATTTGTTCTAGTTCTGTTAAAAATGTTATGGGTATTTTGACAGGGATGGCATTAAATCTGTAGAATTGCTTTGGGTAGCATGGTGATTTTGATGATATTAATTCTTCTAATCCAAGATCATGGGATAGCTTTCCTTTTCTTTGAATCATATTCAGTTTCCTTAATCAGTGTTTACAATTTTCAGTGTATAGGTCTTTCACCACCTTGGTTAAGTTTATTCCTAGCTTTTTTTTCTTTTTTGGCAGGATTTTAAATGAGATTTTTTTTTTACTTTCTCTTTCTGATATTTCATTGTTAGTATAAAGAAATGCAACAAATTTCTGTATATTAATCCTGTATCCTGTTGCCTTGCTGAATTCATTTATTCTTATAGTTTGTGGAGTCTTCTGGGATCTCTATATAGGCATCTACAAATACTGACAGTTTTATCTCTTCCCTTCCAATTTGGATATATTTTATTTCTTTTTCTTGTCTGATTGCTGTTGCTAGGACTTCCAATACTATGTTGAATAGAAGTGGCGAGAGTGGGCATCTTTGTCTTGTTCCTGAATTTAGTGAGAATGCTTTCAGCTTTTCCCCATTTGATATTACGTTGGCTATGAGTTTGACATAACTGGTTTTTTATTATGTTGAGGTATGTTCCCTCTATATCCACTTTGGTGAGTTTTCTTCATGAATGGATGCTGAATTTTGTCAAATAATTTTTCTGAATCTATTGAGATTATTATGAGATTTTGTCTTTTGTTTATGTGGTGTATCACATTCATTTGCATATGCTGAACCATGCTTGCAACCCTGGAATGAATCCATATTGATTGTGGTGTATGATCCTTTTCATGTGTTGTTGGATTCAGTTAGCTAATATTTTGTTGAGGATTTTTGCATCTATATTCATTTTTTTTTTTTTTTTTTGCCATGCTGCGTGTCTTGTGGGATATTAGTTCCCCAACTAGGGATTGAACTCATGCCCTCGGCAATGAAAGCATGGAGTTCTAACCACTGAACCAACAGGGAATTCTGAGTTATTTTATTTTATTTATTTATTTTTTTACATCTTTATTGGAGTATAATTGCTTTACAATGGTGTGTTAGTTTCTGCTTTATAACAAAGTGAATCGGTTATACATATACATATCTTCCCATATCTCTTCCGTCTTACATCTCCCTCCCTCCCACCCTCCCTTATCCCACCCCTCCAGGCGGTCACAAAGCACCGAGCTGATCTCCTTGTGCTATACGGCTGCTTCCCACTAGCTATCTACCTTACGTTTGGTAGTGTATATATGTCCATTCCTCTCTCTCGCTTTGTCACAGCTTCCCCCTCCCCCTCCCCATATCCTCAAATCCATTCTCTAGTAGGTCTGTGTCTTTATTCCTGTCTTACCTCTAGGTTCTTCATGACATTTTTTTTCTTAAATTCCATATATATGTGTTAGTATATGGTATTTGTCTTTCTCTTTCTGACTTACTTCACTCTGTATGACAGACACTAGGTCTATCCACCTCATTACAAATAGCTCAATTTCGTTTCTTTTTATGGCTGAGTAATATTCCATTGTATATATGTGCCATATCTTCTTTATCCATTCATCTGATGATGGACACTTAGGTTGTTTCCATCTCCAGCCTACTGTAAATAGAGCTGCAATGAATATTTTGGTACATGACTCTTTTTGAATTATGGTTTTCTCAGGATATATGCCCAGTAGTGGGATTGCTGGGTCATATGGTAGTTCTATTTGTAGTTTCTTAAGGAACCTCCATACTGTTCTCCATAGTGGCTGTACCAATTCACATTCCCACCAGAAGTGCAAGAGGGTTCCCTTTTCTCAACACCCCCTCCAGCATTTATGTTTCTATATTTTTGATGATGACCATTCTGACTGGTGTGAGATGAATCTCACTGTAGTTTTGATTTGCATTTCTCTAATGATTAATGAAGTTGAGCATTCTTTCATGTGTTTGTTGGCAGTCTGTATATCTTCTTTGGAGAAATGTCTATTTAGGTCTTCTGCCCGTTTTTGGATTTGGTTGTTTACTTTTTTGATATTGAGTTGCATGAGCTGTTTGTAAATTTTGGAGATTAATCCTTTGTCAGTTGCTTCATTTGCAAATATTTTCTCCCATTCTGAGGGTTGTCTTTTGTCTTGTTTATGTTTTCTTTTGCTGTGCAAAAGCTTTGAAGTTTCATTAGGTCCCATTTGTTTATTTTTGGTTTTATTTCCATTTCTCTAGGAGGTGGGTCAGGAAGGATCTTGCTGTGATTTATGTCATAGAGTGTTCTGCCTATGTTTCCCTCTAAGAGTTTGATAGGTTCTGGCCTTACATTTAGGTCTTTAATACATTTTGAGCTTATTTTTGTGTATGGTGTTAGGGAGTGATCTAATCTTATACTTTTACATGTACCTGTCCAGTTTTCCCAGCACCACTTATTGAAGAGGCTGTCCTTTCTCCACTGTACATTCCTGCCTCCTTTATCAAAGATAAGGTTACCATATGTGTGTGGGTTTATCTCTGGGCTTTCTCTCCTGTTCCATTGATCTATCTTTCTGTTTTTGTGCCAGTACCATACTGTCTTGATTACTGTAGTTTTGTAGTATAGTCTGAAGTCAGGGAGCCTGATTCCTCCAGCTCCATTTTTCGTTCTCAAGATTGCTTTGGCTATTCGGGGTCTTTTGTGTTTCCTTACAAATTGTGAAATTTTTTGTTCTAGTTCTGTGAAAAATGCCAGTGGTAGTTTGATAGGGATTGCATTGAATCTGTAGATTGCTTTGGGTAGTAGAGTCATTTTCACAATGTTGATTCTTCCAATCCAAGAACATGGTATATCTCTCCATCTATTTGTATCATCCTTAATTTCTTTCATCAGTGTCTTATAATTTTCTGCATACAGGTCTTTTGTCTGCTTAGGTAGGTTTATTCCTAGATATTTTATTCTTTTTGTTGCAATGGTAAACAGGAGTGTTTTCTTGATTTCACTTTCAGATTTTTCATCATTAGTGTATACGAATGCCAGAGATTTCTGTGCATTAATTTTATATCCTTCTCCTTTACCAAATTCATTGATTAGCTCTAATAGTTTTCTGGTGGCATCTTTAGGATTCTCTATGTATAGTATCATGTCATCTGCAAACAGTGACAGCTTTACTTCTTCTTTTCCGATTTGGATTCCTTTTATTTCCTTTTCTACTCTGATTGCTGTGGCTAAAACTTCCAAAACAATGTTGAATAAGAGTGGTGAGAGTGGGCAACCTTGTCTTGTTCCTGATCTTAGTGGAAATGCTTTCAGTTTTTCACCATTGAGGAGATGTTGGCTGTGGGTTTGTCATATATGGCCTTTATTATGTTGAGGAAAGTTCCCTCTATGCCTAATTTCTGCAGGGTTTTTATCATAAATGGGTGTTGAGTTTTGTCAAAAGCTTTCTCTGCATGTATTGAGATGATCATATGGTTTTTCTCCTTCAGTTTGTTAATATGGTGTATCACGTTGATTGATTTGCATATATTGAAGAATCCTTGCATTCCTGGAATAAACCCCACTTGATCATGGTGTATGATCCTTTTAATGTGCTGTTGGATTCTGTTTGCTAGTATTTTGTTGAGGATTTTTGCATCTATATTCATCAGTGATATTGGCCTGTAGTTTTCTTTCTTTGTGACATCCTTGTCTTGTTTTGGTATCAAGGTTATGGTGGCCTCATAGAATGAGTTTGGGAGTGTTCCTCCCTCTGCTATATTTTGGAAGAGTTTGAGAAGGATAGTTGTTAGCTCTTCTCTAAATGTTTGATAGAATTTGCCTGTGAAGCCATCTGGTCCTGGGCTATTGTTCGTTGGAAGATTTTTAACACAGTTTCAATATCAGTGCTTGTGATTGGTCTGTTCATATTTTCTATTTCTTCCTGATTCAGTCTTGGCAGGTTGTGCATTTCTAAGAATTTGTCCATTTCTTCCAGGTTGTCCATTTTATTGGCATAGAGCTGCTTGTAGTAATCTCTCATGATCTTTTGTATTTCTGCAGTGTCAGTTGTTACTTCTCCTTTTTCATTTCTAATTCTATTGATTTGAGTCTTCTGCCTTTTTTTCTTGATGAGTCTGGCTAATGGTTATCAATTTTGTTTATCTTCTCAAAGAAGCAGCTTTTAGTTTTATTGATCTTTGCTATCATTTCCTTCATTTCTTTTTCATTTATTTGTGATCTGATTTTTATGATTTATTTCCTTCTGCTAACTTTGGGGTTTATTTCTTCTTCTTTCTCTAATTGCTTTTGGTGCAAGGTTAGGTTGTGTATTCGAGATGTTTCCTGTTTCTTAAGGTAGGATTGTATTGCTATAAATGTCCCTCTTAGAACTGCTTTTGCTGCATCCCATAGGTTTTGGGTCGTCCTGTCTCCATTGTCATTTGTTTCTAGGTATTTTTAAATTTCCTCTTTGATTTCTTCAATGATCACTTCGTTATTAAGTAGTGTATTGTTTAGCTTCCATGTGTTTGTAATTTTTACAGATCTTTTCCTGTAATTGATATCTAGTCTTGTAGCGTTGTTGTTGGAAAAGATACTTGATACAATTTCAATTTTCTTAAATTTACCGAGGCTTGATTTGGGACCCGAGATATGATCTATCCTGGAGAATGTTCCATAAGCACTTGAGAAAAATGTGTATTCTAAAGTTTCTGGGTCGAATGTCCTATAAATATGAATTAAGTCCATCTTGTTTAATGTATCATTTAAAGCTTGTGTTTCCTTATTTATTTTCATTTTGGGTGATCTGTCCATTGGTGAAAGTGGGGTGTTAAAATCCCCTACTCTGAATGTGTTACTGTCGATTTCCCCTTTTATGGCTGTTAGTATTTGCCTTATGTATTGAGGTGCTCCTATGTTGGGTGCATAAATATTTACAATTGTTATATCTTCTTCTTGGATCGGTCCCTTGATCATTATGTAGTATCCTTCTTTGTCTCTTTTAATAGTCTTTATTTTAAAGTCTATTTTGTGTGATATGAGAATTCCTACTCCAGCTTTCTTTTGGTTTCCATTTGCATGGAATATCTTTTTCCATCCCCTTACTTTCAGTCTGTATGTGTCTCTAGGTCTGAAGTGGGTCTCTTGTAGACAGCATATATATGGGTCTTGTTTTTGTATCCATTCAGCCAATCTGTGTCTTTTGGTGGGAGCGTTTAGTCCATTTACATTTAAGGTAATTATCGATATGTATGTTCCTATTCCCATTTTCTTAATTGTTTTGGGTTCGTTATTGTAGTTCTTTTCCTTCTCTAGTGTTTCTTGCCTAGAGAATTTCCTTTAGCATTTGTTGTAAAGGTGGTTTTGTGGTGCTGAACTCTCTCAGCTTTTGCTTGTTTGTAAAGGTTATAATTTCTCCATCAAATCTGAATGAGATCCTTGCTCGGTAGAGTAATCTTGGTTCCAGGTTTTTCTCCTTCATCACTTTAAATAAGTCCTGCCAGTCCCTTCTGGCTTGCAGAGTTTGTGCTGAAAGATCAGCCGTTAGCCTTATGGGGATTCCCTTGTGTGTTATTTGTTGTTTTTCCCTTGCTGCTTTTAATATGTTTTCTTTGTATTTAATTTTTGACAGTTTGATTAATATGTGTCTTGGCATATTTCTCCTTGGATTTATCCTGTATGGGACTCTCTGTGCCTCCTGGACTTGATTAACTATTTCCTTTCCCATATTAGGAAAGTTTTCAACTATAATCTCTTCAAATATTTTCTCAATCCCTTTCTTTTTCTCTTCTTATTCTGGATCCCCTATAATTCGAATGTTGGTGCATTTAATGTTGTTCCAGAGTCCTCTGAGACTGTCCTCAGTTCTTTTCATTGTTTTTTCTTTATTCTGCTCTGCAGTAGTTATTTCCACTATTTTATCTTCCAGGTCACTTATCCATTCTTCTGCCTCAGTTATTCTGCTATTGATCCCATCTAGAGTTTTTTTTTTTTTTTTTTACGGTACATGGGCCTCTCACTGTTGTGGCCTCTCCTGTTGCAGAGCACAGGCTCCGGATGCACAGGCTCAGTGGCCATGGCTCACGGGCCCAGCTGCTCCGCAGCATGTGGGATCTTCCCAGACTGGGGCACGAACCCGTGTCCCCTGCCTCGGCAGGCAGACTCTCAACCACTGCGCCACCGGGGAAGCCCTAGAGTATTTTTAATTTCATTTATTGTGTTGTTCATCGTTGCTTGATTCATCTTTAATTCTTCTAGGTCCTTGTTAAATGTTTCTTGCATTTTGTCTATTCTATTTCCAAGATTTTGGAACATCTTTATTATCATTATTCTGCATTCTTTTTCAGGTAGACTGCCTATTTCCTCTTCATTTGTTAAGTCTGATGGGTTTTTATCTTGCTCCTTCAACTGCTCTCTGTTTTTCTGTCTTCTCATTTTGCTTATCTTACTGTGTTTGGGGTCTCCTTTTTGCAGGCTGCAGGTTCGTAGTTCCCGTCGTTTTTGGTGTCTGTCCCCAGTGGCTAAGGTTGGTTCAGTGGGCTGTGTAGGCTTCCTGGTGGAGGGGACTAGTGCCTGTGTTCTGGTGGATGAGGCTGGATCTTGTCTTTCTTGTGGGCAAGTCCACGTCTGTTGATGTGTTTCGGGGTGTCTGTGGACTTACTATGATTTTAGGCAGCCTCCCTGTTAATGGATGGGGCTGTGTTCCTGTCTTGCTAGTTCTTTGGCATAGGGTGTCCAGCACTTAGCTTGCTAGTCCTTGAGTGAAGTTGGCTGCTGTTGTTAAGATGGAGATCTCTAGGAGATTTTCGCCATTTGATATTATGTGGAGCTGGGAGGTGTTTTGTGGACCTGTGTCCTGAAGTTGGCTCTCCCACCTCAGAGACACAGCACTGACTCCTGGCTGCAGCACCAAGAGCCTTTCATTCACACGGCTCAGAATAAAAGGGAGAAAATGTAGAAAGAAAGAATTAGTAGAAGTAGAAAGAAAGAAGAAAGAAAGAAAGAAAGGAGGGAGGGAGGAAGGAGGGAAGGAAGGAAAGAAAGAAAGAAGATAAAAGTAAAATAAAATAAGATAAAATAAAATAAAGTTTTTAAAATAATTATTAAGAAAAAAAAGTTAAAAAAAAATGGACGGATAGAACCCTAGGACAAATAGTGGAAGCAAAGCTATACAGACAAAATCTCACGGAGAAGCATACACATACACACTCACAAAAAGAGGAAAAGGGGAAAAAATCATAAATCTTGCTCTCAAAGTCCACCTCCTCAATTTGGGATGATTTGTTGTCTATTCATGTATTCCACAGATGCAGGGTACGTCAAGTTGATTTTGGAGCTTTAATCCGCTGCTCCTGAGGCTGCTGAGAGAGATTTCCCTTTCTCTTCTTTGTTCTCACAGCTCCCAGGGGCTCAGCTTTGGATTTGGCCCCGCCTCTTCGTGTAGGTCACGGGAGGGCGTCTGTTGTTCGCTCAGACTGGACGGGGTTAAAGGAGCTACTGATTCGGGGGCTCTGGCTCACTCAGGCCAGGGGTAGGGAGAGGCACGGAGTGCGGGGTGAGCCTGCGGCGGCAGAGGCCAACGTGATGTTGCACCAGCCTGAGTCGCACCGAGCATTCTCCCGGGGAAGTTGTCCCTGGATCCCGGGACGCTGGCAGTGGCGGGCTGCACAGGCTCCCCGGAAGGGGACTGTGGAGAGTGACCTGTGCTCACACACAGGCTTCTTGGTGGCAGCAGCAGCAGCAGCCTTAGCATCTCATACCCGTCTCTGGAGTCCGTGGTTTTAGCTATGGCTTGCGCCCGTCTCTGGAGCTCCTTTAAGCAGCGCTCTTAATCCCCTCTCCTTGTGCACCAGGAAACAAAGAGGGAAGGAAAAGTCTCTTGCCTCTTTGGCAGGTCCAGACTTTTCCCTGGACTCTCTCCCGGCTAGCCGTGGTGCACTAACCCCCTGCAGGCTGTATTCACGCCACCAACCCCAGTCCTCTCCCTGCGCCCCGACCGAAGACGGAGCCTCAGCTCCCAGCCCCGCCCGCCCCGGGCTGGTGAGTGCTGGTCGGCACCAATCCTCTGTGCCGGAATCTCTCTGCTTTGCCCTCTGCACCCCTGTTGCTGTGCTCTCCTCCGCGGCTCCGAATCTTCCCCATCCACCACCCGCAGTCTCCGCCCGTGAAAGGGCTTCCTAGTGTGTGGAAACCTTTCCTCCTTCACAGCTCCCTCCCACTTGTGCAGGTCCCATCCCTATCCTTTTGTCTCTGTTTATTCTTGTTTCTTTTGCCCTACGCAGGGACGTGGGGAGTTTCTTGCCTTTTGGGCAGTCTGAGGTCTTCTGCCACCGCTCAGTAGGTGTTCTGTAGGAGTTGTTCCACGTGTAGATGTACTTCTGATGTATCTGTGGGGAGAAAGGTGATCTCCGCGTCTTACTCTTCCGCCATCTTAACCAAATATCTGAGTAATTTAATTTTTGTAGTGTCTTTATCTGGTTTTTGTATCAGGGTGATAGTGCCTTCGTAGAATGAATTTGGGAGTGTTCCCTCATCTTCAATCTTTTGGTATAATTTCACAAGGATATTATAAGTTTTTCTTTGTATGTTTGGAAGAATTCTCAGTAAAGCTGTTCAGTCCTGGACTTCTGTTTGCAGCGATTTTTTTTAATTACAGATTCCATTTCACTTCTAGTGATTTGTCTCTTCAAATTATGTTTGTTCTTGACTCAGTTTTGGCAGGCCGTGCACTTCTGTAATCTTTTCCATTTCTTCTAGGTTGTCCAATTTTTTAGCATACAAATGTTCATAGTATTCTCTTATGATTTTTTGTTTTTATGTGTTATCAGTTATTATTTCTCATCTTTCTTTTCTTATTTTTTATTTGAGTCCTTTCTCTTTTCTTCTTGGTAAGCCTGGCTAGAGATTTGTTGATTTTGTTTACCTTTTCAAAGAACCAGCTCTTGGTTTTATTCATTTTGTTTTTAATCTCTATTTCCTCTCTGACCTTTATTATTTCCTTCCTTCTGCTGACTTTGGGTTTTATTTGTTCTTCTTGTTCTAATTCTTTTAGGAGTTTAGGTTAGGTTGTTTGAGATTTTTTTATGTTTCTTGAGTGAGGCCTGTATCACTATGAATTTCCCTCTTAGAACTGCTTTTGCTGCATCCCATAGATTGTTGAAAGGTTTTGTTTTCATTTTCATTTGTTTCAAGATATTTTTTGATTTCTTCTTTTGATTTCATCTTTCACCCATTGGTTTTTAGTAGTGTGTTGTTTAGTCTCCATGTGTTTATCCTTTTCCCATTTTTCTTTCTGTGATTGATTTCTAGTGTCATAACCTTGTCAGAAAAGTTGCTTGAAATAATTTCTCTTAAATTTGTTGAGGCTTGTTTTGTGACCTAGTATGTGATGTATCTCAGAGAACATTCCTTGCACAATTGAAAAGAATGTGTATTCTGGGGTTTTTGGATGTAGTGTCCTGTAGGTATCAGTTAACTCCAACTGGTCTATTGTGTCATTTAGGACCTCTGTTGCCTGATTGATTTTGTCTGGAAGATCTGTCCGTTGCTGTCAGTGGAGTGTTAAAAGTTTCTACTGTTATTGTATTCCTGTCAATTTCTCCCTTTATGTCTGTTAGTATTTGTTTTATGTATTTAGGTGCTCCTATATTGGGTGCATATATGTTAATGAGTGAAATATCTTCTAGTATTGATCCCATTATCATCATATAGTATCCTTCTTTGTCATTTTTTATGGACTTTGTTTTAAAGTTTATTGTGTCTCATATGAGTTTTGCTACCCCCACTTTCTTGTTGTTTCTATTTGCATGGAAATATCTTTTTCCATTCCCTTACTTTTAGTCTATGTGTCTTTCACCCTCAAGTGTCTTTCATAGGCAGAATATTGTAGTTCTTTTTTTTCTAAATCCAATCTGCCACTCTGTCTTTTCATTGGAGCTTTTAGTCCATTGACAAAGTTATTATTAATAGGTATGTACTCATTGCCATTTTAATCCATGTCTTTCAGTTGTTTTCGTAGTTCTTTGTTCATTTCTTCTTTTGATTTTTCCTTTGTGGTTTGATTATTTTCTTTTATAGTATGCTTGAGTTCCTTTCTTACTAATTTTTGTGAATCTATTGTATATTTTTTATTTGTGGTTACCCTGGTTTTCAAGTATGTTGACCCATAACTATATCTACTTGCTTTAAACTGGAAATCATACTAGTTCAAATACATTCTAAAAGATCTACATTTTTATAATCCCCTCCCGACATTTTATGACTTTGTCCTATTTTACATCTTTGTGCTTATCTTCTTACTGTGATTTGTATTTATAATTTAAAAAAATTTAAATCTCTACTGGCTTATTTAAGTGATCTTCAGTCCTTTTATATATACCTTTCCTATTGTGATTTTCCTTTTCTATAGATTCTTGCTTCTTTTCTATTTAGAGAAGACCCTTCAGTATTCCTTTTGGAGTAGGTTCAATATTGCTGAATTCTTTTAGTTTTTACTTGCCTGAGAAACTCTTTATCTCTCCGTCTATACTAAATGATAATTTTGCTGGCTATAGTATCCTAGGTTGAAGGTTTTTCCCTTTCTGGACTTTGAATATATTATGCCACTCCTTCTGGCCTGCAAAGTTTCTATAGAGAAATCATCTGACAGCCTTATGAAGTTTCCCTTGTAATTGACTCTTTGTTTTTCTCTTGCTGCATTTAGAATCCTCTCTTTACCTTTGCCATTTTAAGTATGATATGTCTTGATGTGAATCTGTTTGGGTTCATCTTGTTTGGGATCCTCAGTACTTTCTGTATCTGGATTTCTGTTTCCTTCTTAGGTTTGGAAAATTTTAAGCCACAGTTTCTTCAAATACATTTTCAATCCCCTTTTCTCTTTCTTCTCCTTCTGGAATCCCTATTATGTGAAGGTTGGCACGTTTCCTATTGTCCCATAGATCTTGTATGTTGCCTTCACTTCTTTTTTTTCATTTGCCTTTCTGTCTCCTCTTCTGTTTGGTTGATTACCATTA
Source organism: Pseudorca crassidens (assembly GCF_039906515.1). Lineage (NCBI taxonomy): Eukaryota > Metazoa > Chordata > Mammalia > Artiodactyla > Delphinidae > Pseudorca > Pseudorca crassidens. The sequence goes on along the minus strand of NC_090297.1, from coordinate 105,777,509 downwards.
TTCTATCTTCCAGATCACTTATTCATTCTTCTATGTCATTTAGTCTGCTATTCACTGCTTCTAGATTGGATTTTTACCCTGGCAATTGAATTGTCTATTTTTGATTGGTTTATCTTTATAGTTTCTAGGTCCTTTTTACAGTGACCTGCATTTCTGTCAATAATTTTTTAAAATTCAGTTAGCATTTTTATTGCCTCCTTTTTTATTGAAGTATAGTTGATTTACAATGTTGTGTTAATTACTGCTGTACAGCAGAGTGATTGTTATACATAGATATACATTCTTTCTTATATATTCTTTTCCATTATGGTTTATAATAGGATATTGAATATAGTTCTCTGGGCTATACAGTAGGACTTTGTTGTTTATCCATTCTACATGTAAAAGCTTACATCTCTAACCTCAACCTTCCACTCCATACCTCCACCAACCCCCTCCCCCTTGGCAACCACCAGTTTGTTCTCTATGTCCATGAGTCTGTTCCATAGATAGGTTCATCTGTGTCATATTTTAGGTTCCACATATAAGTGGTATCATATGGTATTTGTCTTTTTCTTCCTGACTTACTTCACTTAGTATGATCATCTCTAGTTGCATCCATGTTGCTGCAAATGATATTATTTTGTTCTTTTTTATGGCTGAGTAGTATTCCATTGTGTGTGTGTGTGTGTGTGTGTGTGTGTGTGTGTGTGTGTGTACATCACATCTTCTTTATCCATTCATCTGTCGATGGACATTTAGGTTGTTTCCATATCTTGGCTATTGAGAATAGTGCTGCTATGCACATAGGGGTGCCTGTATCTTTTTGAGTTGTAATTTTGTCCAGATATATGCCCAGGAGTGGAGTTGCTGGATCATATGGTAATCCTATTTTTAGTTTTCTAAGGAACCTCCATACTGTTCTCCATAGTGGCTGCACCAACTTACATTTCCACCAACAGTGTAAGAGGGTTCCCTTTTCTCCACACCCTCTCCAGCATTTGTTATTGGTAGACTTTTTAATGATGGCCGGCCATTCTGATTGGTGTGAGGTGGCACCACATTGTAATTTTGATTTGTATTTCTCTAATAAGCAGCAATGTTGAGTATTTTTTCATGTGCTTATTGGCCATCTGTATGTCTTCTTAGGAGAAATGTCTATTAAGGTCTTATGCCCATTTTTTGATTGGGTTATTTGTTTTTTCATTATTGAATTATAGGAGCTGTTTGTATATTTTGGAAATTAAGCCCATGTCAGTTGCATTGTTTGCAAATATTTTCTCCCATTCTGTAAGTTGTCCTTTCATTTTGTATATGGTTTCCTTTAATGTGCAAAAGCTTGTAAGTTTGATTAGGTCCCATTTGTTTATTTTTGTTTTTAGTTCTATTGGGAGACTGACCTAAGAAAACATTGGTACGATTTATGTCAGAGAATGTTTTGCCTATGTTCTATTCTAGGAGTGTTATGGTGTTATGTCTTATGTTTAAATCTTTAAGGCATTTTGAGTTTATTTTTGTGTATGGTAAGAGGGTGCATTCTAATTTCATTGATTTACATGCAGCTGTCCAACTTTCCCAGCACCACTTGCTGAAGAGACTGTCTTTTTCCCATTGTATATTCCTGCCTCCTTTGTCAAAGATTAATTGACCATGGGTGTGTGGGTTTATTTCTGGGCTCTCTATTTTGTTCCATTGATCCATGTGTCTGTTTTTGTGCGAATACCATGCAGTTTTGATTACTGTCAGTTTGTAGTATTGTCTGAAGTCTGGGAGGGTTATGCTTCCAGCTTTGTTCTTTTTCCTCAGAGTTGCTTTGGCAATTCTGGGTCTTTTGTGGTTCCATCTAAATGTTAGGATTATTTGTCCTAATTATGTGAAAAATGTCATGGGTAATTTGATAGGGATCACATTAAATCTGTAGATTGCTTGGGTAATATGGCCATTTCAACAATATTAATTCTTCCAATCAGAGAGCATGGGATATCTTTCCATTTCTTTGAATCATCTTCAATTTACTTTATTAATGTTTTATAGTTCTCAGAGTAGAAGTCTTTCACCTCCTTGGTGAGGTTTATTCCTAAGTAGTTTGTTTTTTGGGTTGTGATTTTAAAAGTTATAGCTGTTTATGTATTCCCTTTCTGATATTTCATTGTTGGTGTAAAGAAATGCAACCAATTTCTGTATGTTAATCTTATATCCTGCTAACTTGCTGAATATGTTTATCAGTTCTAGTAGTTTTTGTGTGGCATCTTTAGGGTTTTCTGTATATAGTATCATATCATCTGCATATAATGACAATTTTACATCTTCCCTTCCAATTTGAATACGTTTTATTTCTTTTTCTTGTCTGGTTGCTGTGGCTAGGGCTTCTAATACTATGTTGAATAGAAGAGGTTAGTGGGCATCCTTGTCTTGTTCCAGATTTTAGTGGGAAGGCTTTCAGCTTTTCACCATTGACTATTATATTGGCTGTGGGTTTGTCATAAATAACTTTTCTTGAGTTTATTACCTCCTTTTTGAATTCCAGGTCTAGTAGACTGGTGAGGTCTGTTTCATTATTTGTTCTTTCAGGAGAATTCTCGTTTTTTTAATTGGGAGTAGGTCCTCTTCCTTTTCATTTTACTTAAATTTCTCTGTCTCTATGATTTTAGGAGAAACAGTTAACTACTGTGATCTTGAATGGCTGTGTTTATTTGGGAGTGTCCCTGTGTAGCTTCCATGAGTCTAATATTTTTGGTGTGAGGGCTAGTTTCAGGATGAATGCCAGCCATGCTTTTTCTCAGTGTGTGCTGGCCATTATCCCCTTGACAGCAGGGTGTGGATGGTGGTGTAGTATCTAGAGCCTGTGCTGGATGTGAGGTGGGGGTCCCTCTCTGCTCCATGTCATGGCCCTGTCAGGGGCAGGGTGTGCTCCCCAGTTGGAGTAGAAGCCTTGAGGGCTGGGTTTGATCAGCCTCTGTTTTCCTTGAGTACATGCCCTGCCCCAAAGGAAGTGAGTGTTGAAGAAAGTGAGGCCTGTGTGTTTACAGAGGACCTATGTTCCACCTGTGTAGGCATCTGCAGCTCCACTCAGAGGCAGCCCAAGATTGTGTCCCCATTGTGTTTATCCCGGATCTAGTGTAAGACTATGGCATGGCATGGGCTGGGCCTCGAGGTTGGGGGGTTGTGGCTGCAGGGACTGAGGTGGCTACGCTGCCACCTGAGATCTGGGCTGCCTCTGTGGCAGACCTCACCCAGGACCTCTCTGCCCCAGATCTAGTGCTGAGCTGGAAGACAAACCACTGTGTACTCCTGAGCATGTTCACAATGGCCGTTGCAGCCCCAACTGGACCTCACCCCAGGCCCTCTGGGCCGTTTCTGCCTAGCTCGATCATACCCTCTCCCATGGCCTGTCTGCTCAAGATTCATTGCTTGGCCCTTGCACACTCCTGTTGTGCCACCATGGACACACACTAATGTTTGCTGCATTTACACCTGTTGCCCTGAGCCCTTGCTGACTGTGGCATCTGAGGCTACTCCTAGATCACACCCCAGATATCCTGGTCTGTCTCTGCACGACTAGATCTAGTCTCTGGCAAGATTTTGTGCCAGCTTGTGGTGTGGAGTGAGTGGGGCCAGGGCATTTGCCCCTTTGGACTGGGAAATACAGCAAGGGGGCTGCTCCCAGTGCAACAGTCTCTGCCCTGATTGTCAGCAAGCCAGCATGCACTGCTGCTGAGTAGAGTCTAGTCTTCTCCAACCCTTCTGTCTCAACAGACTTCCCAAGAGGCAAGGGGGCCTGGCCACTCCATGCAGGACCCCAGGACTGGGATGCCCATATTGTGACTCAATCTGCTCACTCCCCAGGGCAAGGATCTACCCTTGTGGACCTTCTCCTTGCAGATCCCACCAAGGAGCCCAGGAGCTGACCCAGGTCTTCTTCTTTTTCCCCTTCCTACCCAATTAATTACATGTAGATCTTTCTTGCAGCTTTGGTTTCTAGTTCTGTCACTTTTCAAGGAGGAGTGCTCCATATGTAGATGTATTTTTGATATGTCTGTTGGGGAGAGGAGCTCCATATCCACCTACTCCACCATTTTGATTCTGCTTCAGACAGTTAGCTTTTTAATGACGGTCTGTCTTTCCTGTTTTTACACACTCACTCTGAGGACTGGTATAGAAATTAGAAACTAAGCAGGTGAAGAAAACTTTATTTCTTTATACATATTTTGCTTTAATAGCCACCAAAAAGACTGTTTCCTTTCCTCCCACTGACCCTATCCACCAGTTATGTTAGCCTTCAACATATCGCTATAGCAACATATATAAATATATATCATACATTTATACACACATACACACATTCTAAAGCACTGTGAAGACACAGACTAGGCTTTAGCAACTGGGGGTTCCTCACATGTCACTTAAAAATGATCACTGATTTGCTTTACACAAGACTTTCAATGGGCTTGGTGTGGCCATTAGTCCCTAGTTCCCAGAGAAGTTGGGATGACAAAATGGGACAGCATATTTAGAGTAAGGTCAGTACACTTTTTGGAGATCATAATAGAACAGAAATAGGAGGTCTAGGCTAAGCATGAGATGGCATCTGGGAATCACTGCTCTCACCACGTGGATTCAAATAACTCAGGTGCTGCAGTGTAGACCAATCCCCAGCCTGACTGTGACCCAGCTCGCTGGCCCAGGTTAGGTCTGCCAACACTGTCCTGCAGGGCACCGCTGCTCAGTCCTGTGCTTTTAGATCTGCTGTGGAGCTCCAGCGTGGGGACCACATGCTCCATTGCTAGGAAGCAGGTCCTATTTCCCCTGAGTTGACCCTCAGAGGATGAGGTGAGAAATGTGCTGTTGCTGGTTCCCATCCCCCTGGGGCATTCAAAAGCAGTGTCACAAGGTCTTCTACAAACTATGCCTGTTTTGCTTAGTGCTGGGTCCAGTGGACCTTGGCTGGTTATTCCTCAACTGCAGGAGAGGCCCTCTGCCTTTCGCCCTGCCCCATCAGGCCACATCTCTGACTCCTTTCAGACCTTCCAGCAGGTGTGGAGGAGTGGGGCCCAGATCCTCCTCAGCAGACAGGGAGCTGCAAAGCAGGGGGGCAGGCCCACCCTTCCTGCAGTTTTAAGGACCTCTGGTGGCTTCGCTTCTTGCTTGGCTCCTGGAAGGCAAGGGTCACAGGACTGGAGTGCACGGCAGAGCCCTTAGGGATTTCACCTGCAGACGAAAATAACACAAAGTAAGAGTCCATTATCAGGCACTGCTGGTGGCTAACTGAGGCTGGAGAGAGATCTGAGTGGTGACAGAAGCCAGGAGCACGCTGAGAGCCTGTCACGAGGATGAGCTGAGGGGACGCGCTGAGGTCTGGAGGAGCAACTGGGGCCACCAGGTTAGAGGAAAAGCTTCCCACCACCTCCTGTGGTCATATTTCTGCTCAAAGCCACTGCACACCAGGTGGCCGGACCCTACCACTCCCTCTTCAGGGGCCAGTTCACTCTCCAATTCACTTTGGAGCAAAAGGATGGCTTTTGCAATCTCCCAGGAAAGGAAATGCTTAGTATGAAACAGGCATATATAGAAGCAGCCTGTTGTAGGAAGGAGAGAACATTTTGCAGGGACGTCCTCCTATTAAAGTTTATGTTCTGTTTACTTGATGAGGAGGGGGAGGGGCCAGGTCAGCAGGGACCTCAGAGATCATCTAACTCTAGTGCCGCCTCTTACAGATGAGGGTCAGCAGGCTCACAGAGACTGGGGCCAGCCAAAGCCACACAGCCACTTAGCAACAAGCCTGGGATTAGATCTCAGGCTTGGGGCCTTTCCAGTGGCCTAGGGGAAGTGGGAAGGATACTTCCAAACTGGGGAAGCCAGGAGGTATGAGAGGCTGTTGGGTTACCTTTGCTGAGGCAGGAATAAGGTTTTACAGAGGCAATCTTGTAAGTGTTCTTCTAAAAAGGCTCAGGAAAGAGAGGAATCATCAGAGAAAAACAGAAGAAATTAGCAAAACAGACAAACAAAACAGAGTTAAATTATGGCCCAACCCATTTTCATACTGTGGGGTCAACATTCTCTTAGGTTACAATTTAGGAACATTCCTAGGAATGTGCTTAATTGCTTATGGCAAAGCTTTAAAGTCCAAGGTAAAAGGTTTAGTTTTTGATTTTTAGGCCATTTCTAAGACCTCAAGTTTTTCATCAAAGCGGTTGCTAGAGAATGTGTTAATGTTTTAAATAAAAGTAGAGAAGGTCTGCCATAGAGATAATATCTTGCCCTTTGTGTTTCAGTTTTTTCTTATTACCAAATGCTCTTTCAGATCGATAAGACCCAAGGATTTTCTTTTGTGTTGTTGCTTAAAGAAAAAGAGATATCAAAATCAAATTGCTGTTTTCAGCCCAATAGTGTGCAGTGAAATCAACTTATTAGGTTGCATCTTTCCATTATTTTTCCATATAATGGTATAGGAAACCCCAGAACACAAGACAGGCCTCAGGATCCCTTTACGGAAAGCTGCTTCAGAGGCAGACCCCATGTGTCCTCTGACCTCGAGAATCAACTGAACTGCATTTCTCCCCACTCCTGACCTGGCATAAAGGAGACAGAATTGGAATAAGGAGGGAAGATGATGACAAAGTAAGGGTCAACCGAGAGGTCAAGGGAGGTTGCTGATTGGGGTGGAGGGCTGATGAGGATGGAATCTAGAGGGATGCCCATGAGGACCCGAGCTCCCACAGATGGACCAGACATCTGCTCCTGGAAGGTCAGAGCAGGTCAAGGATCACCTGCACACTCTGATGACAGACGGTGATAAGTTTGGGGCGGGCTCTATGGCTCCGACTGGTGCAGTAGTTTCCTTACCTCCAAATTCGTCCTTGCCTTCTTCAAAACATCGTGTGTCCTGGTCACTGAAACGAGAAAGCAGCCCCCAAGGCAGAAATTACCAGTGGGCCCACGCTTGCGTTGGATTTGTGTTCTAAAGCTTGTCTTTCTGGACACTCAGCTTGGGGTCTCCTGCTGCCCCCCCACCCCGTGTCCCCTCCTCTGCCTCCACGATTACTGATGGCACAGGAGGTTTAGAGACGTCACATCAGTCTCCCCCATCCCCTAACCTCTCTGGTCTCTGTCCATTCACAGCACAGGTGGCGGACCTGGAAGGACCCCCATTTCCTGTCCCATTCCCTGGCTGGGGGCACCCACACTGGCTGAAGATAAACTGTTCCATGCTCTCCTTCTGCTGGTTGGCGGTCTTCAGATGCTTAGCTGTGCTCTGAAGGAGACTCTCCTGTTTGGATAGTTTGGTTCTCAGTTCCAGAAGCTCCCTTTTCATGGACTCTCCCTGGGAAGAAAAACAGGCTCTCTGTCAACGGTCAGAAGGCCTAAAGCACCCTGTGTTCGGTGGCTCTTTACAGCTCCAGATAGGATTCTACCATCTTCTCAAGTAGTTTTGGAGCAGATTTCCCTCATCAAAGCCTCTCAATCCCTCCAGCAGGTGGTGGTGGCTCAGGATGGGCCATGAAGTGGGAGCTCTGAGGACCTGGAAGCCCCCGTGCAGATTAGCAGAGGCTACACTCCTGTTGCTGCAGAGAACCTGACTCCAGGCCACACTGAAGCTCCCAGCTGTGAACAAGAGCTCAGATTTCGTGCTGACATAGTTATATCACTTGGGCATCACAAGTAAGACTTGGTCGTTGGGAATATTATGCCTGGATATCACGCCTGGGGAGACGGGGCTGGCCTGAGACAGTAAGTTTGTAAATATATCTGCCAACCACAAGATGGCAAAATGCTCCCTCCTTGGAATTAACATAATTGGGGCCCCTAAAGTGTCAGTGATCTTAGTCTGGAGTTGGAACCCCTGGGTGGGATCCTGAAACCCGCCTATCCAAGGTCACCAACCAGAAAGCAGTCTGAGATCTGAGAGCACCTGGGGGAGGGTGACTCTCCCCAGGCCTGACCCTGTGACGCAGATGTAAGTGATTTTCTGGGATTCCAGGGGGTGGCTACAAGAGGCTGGGTGACTCCTGGTGACATTCTGTGATCCTGCCTGACTATGTGGACCTGGAGGTGGGGGTGGGCTAGGAAGGGAAAGGAGATGTTGATGTTTTAACATGGTCCTGAACTTCAGCGCAGCCAAACTTCAGAAAGTTAAAGAAACGGAACATTTAGGGGTTACCAGGGCTCTCGTGTCTCTGCCTCCTCCATGTCCTTTCCTTCTACTCTTTGCTTACTTATCCTGGGGGTCAGGGGTGTGGGGAGAGGGGCTGGAGTCAGAGCTGCACTGAAAGCAGCCACCGCGGAGAAGAGGTCTGCCTCCAGGGACGCCCCCTCAGGTCCCCTTGGTCCCAGCTGCCCATTCGGCTCCTGACCTTCAGGATCTGCTGACCAAGGAGGCAGAAGGATATTTGGGGGCAGAGCCAGTAGGGGATGCTGGCTTCTTACCGCTTTGCTGTCCAGCGCAGGGCCGTGGGAACTTGGCAAGGCTGCTCTCCAGAACATGGTGAGGAGGGACGCCGCCTCCTCCAGTCGGTGGTGAAGGGCGTTGGCGCTGTTCCTGAGCTCGTGGATGCCTTCACTGCCCATCACCTGGGAAAAGGGGGAGGTAGCCATGGACATCCCCGGGGCTGAGACATCACTTTTTTTTTTGCTGAGCATTGGCCTCAGCTTCCTTTGTGGGTGAGGCGTAGACACAGGCCTGCTTAAACCTGTGAAATCCTTTTCTAACCTGGAAGCCAAGGTTCTCTGACCTCAGCAGGGACCTCTTGATTTGCAAGAATGCATTTGATTCCAGCTTTCCCCACATTCTTTAGCTTCTAGTCCTGCTTCATGCTCCAGAGTCTAAGGTCCCTAGTTTTGCACTGGCCCCCTTGTCCTTCCGTAAATCACACCTTATGCTTCAAATGGACTGCACCACTTGTAGCTCCAAGGACTGAGGTGCCGCTCCCTTTACCTGGCATGTTCTCCCCCGAGAACTTACATATCCCCTGTTGGCACCCCCCCATGAACCTGTTACTTGCCTTGCCTTGGATAACAGCTGATTCTGGGTTCATGCCCTCACACCCAGAGCCCTTGTAACCTTGTGCCTGGAGCCCCTGGTTATATTTATTTACTCAGGTGTGGGCATCCCTCTCTATCGTGGGGGCCCCTGAGGGCAGGGCTGTCCCTGCATGCCTGTGCATCTCCAGTATCTCAGACAGCACAGCAGCTACTACCTGGATCTCTCCCTGGGGAAGGGCTCTGAGAAGCCTTGCTGCTTGCTCTCCCGCCTTGCTCAGTGTGAGCAGAGAAATTCCATGGCTGCCACCCTCCTCACCCCTTCCACATATTTGGCCCATATGGACACAGATTCTCATTTTCCAGCCAATTGATTAAGTGATTTTATTCTGCCCACAGATGGTCATATGCCAGCATGACTTTAGCAGATAATAAGCTACCAAAGGGTACTCAGTACAGCATTGTGTGTATGTTGACGCTTAACGTGCTCTACTGATGAGGACGGCAATGCTGCACATGCTTTTCTGTGGTTCTGAGGGGAAATAGCAAGTCAGCTACATCTGGAACAGAGCAGAGCTTGTAGTGAAATTAGCAAATGAAGATAAAAGGCCTAGCTGGATATCAATGGAAGATGTATCCTCAGCTGATGGGAGATGTGGAGCAGGAAAAAAAAAATAGAGGGAGAAGAAGCTAAAATCAGAAGAAGAAAGGGCCTAAGGAAAAGGTGCACCTAAAAGCTAAAACGTGATTACCTCTGTGCCTGGAGCTTCAAGGCCAGGGAAGTTGCAGGTTGATCTCATGAGCGACGCTATCTTCTTGACCAGCAGTCTGCCCTCCCCAATCTGCTGTCTTAGGGCACTGTAGTCATCAATGTGGCCAATGACATGGCGGCCATGCTTATTGGCAAAGGAGCCATCAGTAGCATCACCCTCCAGCTTGGGAGGGTTCTTCATTACTGGAGAAGCATCCAAACCCAGCTCTGAAGAATAAAACCACAATAACACAGAATCCACTGTTATACATAATCATCCTCAGTTCAATCCAAAATGGACATCAAATAGTGCAAGAGGCCAGAAACAAGAATGACAGTCTTGGAAAGTACAAGTGTGAAGTCCATGGATATTCTGGGTTCTATATTTTCATAATCTTTCTTACATCATCTCATAATGATAAAATTGCCAGGAGGCAAATTTTATCCTTATTGACAAATGAAATATTCAGGACAAATTTAAAAAAATTTTAAATTTGGGGGTTGAGAAGACACAGACAAGGAAATTAAGCTGGATACAGAGAGCACTTTCAAGAAGGAAGAGATTACAGTGCAATGAAGAAATACCAGAGCAATAGGAAAACCACAGGAGGAAGAATAATGACAAAAAAGGCAGCCACAGGAGGTGGAATGAGTAGGGCTAAAGGCCGTGGGACATGCAGAGAAAAATCTCTAAATTCAGATAATGTGCATATAGAGAACCAAAGGTTACTTGCTTTAGTCATTTTCCATCATTAGACCCTGAGTCCTGTAGTTGCCCTATTTACCATTTGTCCTGTTGAAGGTTGTGGTCTCTGAGCCATGAGCAGCGGGAGAAGAGCTGGGGAAGACCAGAATTGGAGAATTCATGCCCACATCCCGAACTGGAGGGGAGGCAACTGAGTCTAGGGAGTAAAGATAACCACAACTTTAGGAACCCTGGAATATACTGCTCCTGAAACACATGCACAGCCTATCTTCACTACTGGAGATCTAAGGCAGCATGACTCTCCTCTTACATAATCATCACCCATGTACCACAGTCAAAACCAGTGGAAAACAAACCACTTAATTTGGAGCAAGATGTTCCTGTAATTGAATGCTGTTCCATGAGAAAGCAACTTCTAGTTTGAAAAATTATTAGATATATTTTTCTAACCCCTGATTTGAATATAATATTGTATGCAGTGTGTCTAATACAACGCTTTCTAACTAAATATAAATACGTATAAATATATGTAGTATATATGTTAAAAATATTTGATCAAAGAACGAATGGATTTATGGGCGATTAAACTCAGCACTCTAATCACCATTCTGATGAGTCAGTGCTGGAAAATATGTAGTAGTATAAGAAAGAGACATACTAGAAAGCATGTAGTAGTATAAGAAGAATAGGAGACATAAGCCTTGGTGAGTTTGAGATGCCCTATTGGAGACCAGGCAGCAATCCTCCAGGGGAGGTATTGGAAAATATCACGAAGAGACAGAAATGACCCTGCTCAGGCAAATGTGGCTTAGAACCTGCTTTCCATCTCAGGCCTCTGTGCTGTATGCTGATGAGGAGGAGTGACTGAGCCAGTTCAGATGAGTCCTGGCTGGTGCTGTGGGGAGGCTCTGAGAGGGGAAAGCATGAGAGGAAAGAGAAGCAACACCGAGACAGAGCATAGTGAGGTGGGAGGAACACAGCAGATCAAAACTTCTGCTTCGAATCTTCGATTGGCCTCTTAACTCCTGTAAACCTTAGCATGTCAGTTAATTGTCCCAGTGCCTACGTTTTCTCATGTAAAATACAGAGATAGTAAAATCTACCCTAGCTCTGATGAAATTATTTGAAAATTTGTTTGAAAACGTGGTAGATTTTAAAGCCCTCTGCAAATATAAAGAATAGGCATTAATACATACAGCTGTTAACTGCTGAGCACTTATTGCATCAGGCACTGGTAAATTATTTCACTTAATGCTCCATATAACTATGCACAGTGTATATTATTATTATCCTCATGTTAAAGATGAGGAAACTAAGGCTTAAATACCTGAGGAGTTTAAACACAAGGCAAACAACACGTAAGTGTCAAACTCAGAATCTGGAGCCAGATCTGACCCTAAATCCCACGCTCTCAAGGCACTGTATTGAAGCACCTTCGATTGCACCCTGACCTTAAGGAGCGTGGAAGAGGCGAGATTGTCCCTTCCACCGTAGACATCTTGGGGACCTCCCCACTGGCTGAGGGCTTCCTGATTCCCTTTTCCTTCCTACCTTGGAAGAGCAGCTGCTTGTTTCCAGGGTCAGTGTTGGTGGGGAATTTCTGGTTAACAGAGGAGGGGCTGAGGCTGGTTTTGCTGGCACCACCATCCAACTGCTGCTCGAGCTGTAGTCGCAGACAGTTGTTCCCCTGAATGCTGTGCTCCAGCTGCCCTCTCAAAGCTTGGATCTCTGCCACCAGGTGGCTCAAGTCACTGCTCAAAGGGACTTGGTGACAGGCATCCCAGGTGTAAGCTGAAAAGTAGAGAGAGGACGGAGGGTCTGGTGGCACTGAACCAAGTATTTCCAAGCATTTGTCAGAACACTCCTCTGACATTCCTTTCTGCCAAGGACCCCACTGTAATTTCAGGGTCCCAGGAACACACCTGTGATGGATATGTCACTTTTCCTATGCAGGGCCTGGTGCACACTGAGATGGCATACACTCCAGCATGGAGTTTCCTTGGAGGCTCAAATGACCCTCCTCCATCTAGAGGGCATTTGATTGGCAGATAAGTCAAGCCTATTATTTCACCTTATTAACATCAGTCCTGCAGGCTAGACAGCAGGGTCTTCCAGGGCAGGAGATCAATACTGAACTAGAGAAGGGGAGGGGCTGAGGGAGAAGGAGATGTGATGACCTCCACATTTGGGAATCAAAGGGAGAGGAGGAGGAAGGCATCAGGGCTTTGGGCAGCATGTAAGAATGGGAGTGGGGTACCACAGACCAGGGATCATAACTAACTGGACGTCTCAATTTCTTCTAGTTTTTTTTACCTCCACTCACCACTCATAGCCTGTTTCTATGTACTGGGGGAAGAAGAGATCTAAGAAATATTCTACAAGACCACAATTGCTCATCTAAAAGTGTTGAAGCCAAATGTAGTTAAAAAGATAGAATTTGTTTTGGTTTTTAGCAAGGCTATAGGATGCATATACCATATAATACATGCACCCAGTTGCATCAGGGCCACAGGTCTTAACCAAACACATTAATATTTCTGCAATGAGCTATATGAATATTCTCACTAAATGGGATAAATGAAGAGGAGTGCAGGACAAGATGGCAGAGTAGAAGGACCTGAGCTCACCTCCTCTCATGAAAACACCAAAATCACAACTAACTGCTGAACAACCATCAACAAAAAACACTGGAACCTACCAAAAAGATATTCTGCATCCAAAGACAAAGAAGAAGCCACAACGAGATGGTAGGAGGGGTGCTTTCATGATATAATCAAATCTCATACCCACTTCTACAGACTGGAAAATAATTATATTGCAGAGGTCCTCCCACAGGAGTGAGAGTTCTGAGCCCCATGTCAGGCTCCCCAGCCTGCGGTACTGTAAAAGGGAGGATGAGCTACCAGAGCATTTGGTTTCGAAGGCCAGTGGGGCTTGAGTGTAGGGTCTCCACAGGACTGTGAGAAACAGAGAATCCAGTCTTAGAGAGTGCAAAATGGTTTCATGAGCACTGGGACCCAGGGCAAAGCAATGACTGCATAGGAGCCTGGGCCAGACCTACCTGCAGGTCTTGGAGCATCTCCTGAGGAGGCAGGAGTCAGCTGTGGCTCACAGTGGGGACAAGAACACTGGTGGTGGAGGCCCCAGGGAATATTCAACAGCATGAGCTCTCCTAGAGGTCGCCATTTTGGCACTGAGACCTGGCCCCGCCCAACAGCCTGCAGGCTCCAATGCTGGGATGCCTCAGGCCAAACAACCAACAGGGTGGGAACACAGCACCACCCATCAGCAGACAGGCTGCATAAAGTCGTCCAGAGTCCACTGCTGCCTCTAAACATACCCCATGACTTGGCCCTGCCCACCAGATGGACAAGACCCAACTCCACTCACAAGTGGGCAGGCACCAGTCACTCCCACCAGGAAGCCTGCACAAGCCCCTGGACCAACCTCACCCACAAGGGGGCAGACATCAGAAGCAAGAAGAACTACAATCCTGCAGCCTGTGGAAAGGAGACAACAAACACAGAAAGTTAGACAAAATGAGAAAGCAGAGAAATATGTTCCACACGAAGGAACAAGATAAAGCCCCAGAGGAACAACTAAGTGAAGTGGAGACAGGCAATCTACCTGAAAAAGAATTCAGAGTAATGAAGTAAAGATGATTCAAAATCACAGGAAAAGAATGCAGGCACAGATTGAGAAGATAGAAATATTTAACAAAGACCTAGAAGAACTAAAGAACAAACAAACAGAGTTGAACAATACAATAACTGAAATGAAAAATACACTAGAAGGAATCAATAGCAGAATAAATGAAGCAGAAGAACAGAATCGTGGAAATCACTGCTTTGGAACAGGATAAAGAAAAATGAATGAAAAGAAATGAGGACACTTTAAGAGACCTCTGGGACAACATTAAATGCACCAACATTCACATTATAGGGGTCCCAGAAGGAAAAGAGAGAGAGAGAAAGGGCCTGAGAAAATACTTGAAGAGATAATAGCTGAAAATTCCCTAACATGGGAAAGAAAACAGTCAGTCAAATCCAGGAAGAGCAGAGAGTCCCATAGAGGATAAACCCAAGGAGGAACATGCTGAGACACATATTAATCAAACTGACAAAAATTAAAGACAAAGAAAAAATATTAAAAGCAACAAGGGAAGAGCAACAAATAACATACAACAGAATCACCATAAGGTTATCAGCTGACTTTTGAGCAGAAACTCTGCAGGCCAGAATGGAGTGGCACAATATATTTAAAATGATGAAAGGGGAAAACATACAACCAAGAATACTCTACCCAGCAAGGCTCTCATTCAGATTTGATGGAGAAATCAAAAGCTTTACAGACAAGCAAAAGCTAAGAGAATTTAGCACCACCAAACCAGCTTTACAACAAATGCTAAAGGAATTTCTCTAGGCCAAAAAGAAAAGGCCACAATGAGAAACAAGAAAATTATGAATGGGAAAGCTCACTGGTAAGGCAAACATACTGTAAAGGTAGGAAATCATCCATACTCTAATGTGATATCAAAACCAGCAGTTGTGAGAAGAGGAGAGTACAGATGCAGGGTATTGGAAATGCATTTGAAAGTAAGAGACTAGCAACTTAAAACTTAAAAAAATCTTGTGTATATATATAGACTGCTATCTCAAAATCTCATGGTAACCGCAAACCAAAAATCTACAATTGATACATGCACACACACACAAAAATCAATCCAAACACAACACTAAAGATAATCATCAAATCACAAGAGATGAGAACAAAAGAGGAAGGGATGAACAAAGACCTGCAAAAACAAATCCAAAACAATTAACAAAACTGCAATAAGAACATACATATCAGTAATTACCTTAAATGTAAATGGATTAAATACTCCAACTAAAAGACATAGACTGACTGAATGGATACAAAAACAAGACCCATATATATGCTGTCTACAAGAGGCCCACTTCAGATCTAGGGACATATACTGACTAAAAATGAGGGAATGGAAAAAGATATTCCATGCAAATGGAATCAAAAGAAAGCTGGAGTAGCAATATTCATATCAGACAAAATAGACTTTAAAACAAAGACTAAAAGAAGGACACTGAATAATGACCAAAAGATCAATCCAAGAAGATATAACAATTGTACACATATATGCACCCTACATAGGAGCACCTCAATATATAAGGCAAATGCTAACAGCCATAAAAGGAAAAATCAACAGTAACACAATAGTGGGGGACTTTAACACTCCACTTACATCAATGGACAGATCATCCAGACAGAAAATCAATAAGGAAACATAGGCCTTCAATGACACATTAGACCAAATGGAATTGATATTTATAGAGCATTCCATCTAGAAGCAGCAGAATACACATTCTTCTCAATTGCACATGCAACATTCTCCAGGATTGATCATATGCTGAGCCAGAAAGCATGCCTTGATAAATTTAAGAAAATTGAAATCATATTAAGCATCTTTTCCAATCACAACACTATGATATTAGAAATCAACTACAAGAAAAAAATAAACTAAAAAAACACAAACATGTGGAGGCAAAACAATATGCTTCTAAACAACCAATGGATCATTGGAGAAATCAAAGAGGAAGTTAAAAAAAAAATACCTAGGAACAAAATGAAAACATGATGATCGAAAACCTATGGGATGCAGCAAAAGCAGTTCTAAGAGGGAAGTTTACAGCGGTACAATCTTACCTCAGGAAACAAGAAAAATATCAAATAAACGACCTAACCTTACACCTAAAGCAACGAGAGAAAGAAGATCAAACAAAACCCAAAGATAGCAGAAGGAAAAAAATCATAAAGATCAGAGCAGAAATAAATGAAATAGAGACAAAGAAAACAATAGAAAAGATCAATTAAACCAAAAGCTGGTTGTTTGAAAAGATAAACAATATTGATAAACCTTTAGCCAGACTCACCAAGAAGAAAAGGAAGAAGGCTCAAATCAATAAAATTAGAAATGAAAAAGAAGAAGTTACAATGGACATCACAGATATATAAAGGATCATAAGAGACTACTACAAGCAACTATATGCCAATAAAATGGACAACCTAGAAGAAATGGACAAATTCTTAGAAAGGTACAATCTCCCAAAACTGAACCAGAAAGAAATAGAAAATATGAATAGACCAATCACAATTACTGAAATTGAAACTGATTAAAACACTTCCAACAAACAAAAGTCCAGGACCAGATGGCTTCAGAGGCAAATTCTAGCAAATCTTTAAAGAAGAGTTAACACCTATCCTTCTGAAACTATTGCAAAATATTGCAGAGGAAGGAACACTCCCAAACTCATTCTATGAGGCCACCACCACCCTGATACCAAAACCAGACAAAGATACCACACACACAAAAAAAATTACAGGCCAATATCACTGATGAACATAGACACAAAAATCCTCAAAAAAAAAAAATACTAGCAAACCGAATCCAACAAATCATTAAAAGGATCATACACCACAATCAAGTGGGATTTAACCAAGGGCTGCAAGGATTTTTCAATATCCATGAATCAATTGGTGTGATAAACCACATTAACAAATTGAAGAATAAAAACCATATGATCATCTCAATAGAGGCAGAAAAGGCTTTTGACAAAATCCACCACCCATTTATGATAAAAACTCTCCAGAAAGTGGGCACAGAGGGAACTTACCTCAACATAACAAAGGCCATATATGACAAACCCACAGCTAACATTATACTCAATGGTGTGAAGCTGAAACCATTTCCTCTAAAATCAGGAGCAAGACAAGGATGTCCACTCTTGCCACTTTTAGTCAACACAGTTTTGGAAGTCCTAGCCACGGCAATCAGAGAGAAAAAAGAAATAAAAGGAAGCCAAATTGGAAAAGAAAAAGTAAAACTGTCACTTTTTGCAGATGACATGATTCTACACATAGAAAGATCCTAAAGATGCTACCAGAAAACTCCTCAATGTATTTGGTAAAGTTGCAGGATACAAAATTAATACACAGAAATCTCTTGCGTTTCTATACACTAACAACAAAAGATCAGAAAGAGAAATTAAGGCAACAATCCCATTTACCATCACATCAAGAAGAATAAAATACCTAGGTATAAACCTACCTAAGGAGGCAAAAGACCTGTACTCTGAAATCTATGCTGATGAAAGAAATCAAAGATGACACAAACAGATCAAAAGATACACCATGTTCTTGGATTGGAGGAATCAATATTGTGAAAATGACTACACTACCCAAGGCAATCTACAGATTCGGTGCAATCCCTATCAAATTACCAATGGAATTTTTTGCAGATCTAGAACAAAAAGTCTTAAAATTTGTATGGAAACACAAGACACCCCAAATAGCCAAAGCAATCTTGAGAAAGAAAAACAAAGCTGGAGGAATCAGGCTCCCTGACTTGAGACTAATACAAAGCTACAGTAATCAAAACAGTATGGTACTGGCACAAACACAGACTTATAGATCAATGGAACAGGATAGAAATCCCAGATATAAACCTATGCACCTATTGTCAATTAACAACAAAGGAGGCAAGCCTACACATGGATAAAAGGTAGTTTCTTCAATAAGTGGTGCTAGGAAAACTGGACAGTTATATGTAAATGAATGAAATTAGAACATCCCCTAACACCATACACAAAAATAAACTCAAAATGGATTGAAGATCTAAATGTAAGACAGATACTATAAAACGCTTAGAGGAAAACATAGGCAGAACACTCTTTGACATAAATCGCAGCAATATCTTTTTGGATCCACCTCCTAGACTAATGAAATAAAACCCAAAATAAAGATATTGGACCTAATTAAACTTAAAAGCTTTTGCACAGCAAAGGAGACCATAAACAAAATGAAAAGACACCCCACAGAATGGGAAAAAATATTTGCAATCACTGTGACTGACGAGGGATTAATCTCCAAAATATACGAACAGCTGATACAATTCAATATCAAAAAACAAAACCACCCGAGCAAAAAATGGACAAAAGATCTAAATAGATATTTCTCCAAAGAAGACATACAGATGGCCAAAGAGCACACGAAAAGATGCTCAACATTGCTAATTATTAGAAAAGTACAAGTCCAAACTACAATGAGGTATCCCCTCACACTGGTCAGAACGTCTATCATCAAAAAATCTACAAACAATAAATGCTGGAGATGGTGTGGAGAAAAGGGAACCCTCCTACACTGTCGGTGGTAATGTAAATTGGTACAGCCACTATGGAGAACAGTATGGAGGTTCCTTAAAAAACTAAAAACAGAGCTACCATATGATCCACCAATCCCACTCCTGAGCATATACCCTGAGAAAACCATAATTCAAAAAGAGTTATGGGGCATTCCGTGTGGTGCAGTGGTTGGGAGTCTGCCTGCTGATGCAGGGGACGCAGGTTCGATCCCTGGTCCAGGAGGATCCCACATGCTGCAGAACAACTAAGCCCGTGTGCCACAACTGCTGAGCCTGCGCTCTGAGCCTGTGAGCCACAGCTACTGAGCCTAAGTGCTGCAGCTGCTGAGGTCTGCGTGCCTAGAGCCTGTGCTCCACAGCAGGAGAGGCCACCTCAATGAGAGGCCCATGCACCGCAGGGAGAAGGGGCCCCCGCTTGCCGCAACTAGAGAGAGCCCACACGCAGCAGTGAAGACCCAGCATAGCCAAAAATAAATAATTAATTTCAAAAGAAAAAAAGAGTTATGTACCACAATGTTCATTGCAGCACTATTTACGATAGCCAGGACATGGAAGCAACCTAATTGTCCATTGACAGATGAATGGATGAAGATGTGGCACATACATACAATGCAATATTACTCATCCATAAAAAGAAACGAAATTGAGTTATTTGTAGTGAGGTGGATGGTCCTAGAGTCTGTTATACAGAGTGAAGTAAGTTAGAAAGAGAAAAACAAATACCTTATGCTAACACATATATATGGCATCTAAAAAATAAAAATAAAATGGTTCTGACGAACCTAGGGGCAGGACAGGAATAAAGACGCAGACATAAAGAACGGACTTGAGGACATGGGGAGGGGGAAGGGGAAGCTGGAACCAAGTGAGAGAGTGGCACTGACATATATACACTACCAAATGTAAAATAGATAGCTAGTGGGAAGCAGCCGCATAGCACAGGGAGATCAGCTCTGTGCTTTGTGACCACCTAGAGGGGTGGGATAGGGAGGGTGGGAGGGAGACACAAAAGAGAGGGGATATGGGGATATATGTATACGTATACCTGATTCACTTTGTTATACAGCAGAAACTAACACAACATTTTAAAGCAACTATACTACAATAGAGATGTTAAAAAAAAAGATACTGTAGGTGGGGGACCTTCAAGATAGCAGAGGAGTGAAACGTGGAGATCACCTTCCTCCCCACAAATACATCAAAAATACATCTAAAAAAAAAAATACAACTATATGTGGAACAACTCCTACAGAACACCTACTGAATGCTGGCAGAAGACCTCAAGACTTCCCAAAAGGCAAGGAAATCCCCACATACCTGGGTAGGGCAAAAGAAAAAAAGAAAAAACAAACACAAAAGAATAGGGATGGGACCTGCACCTCTGGGAGGGAGCTGTGAAGGAGGAAAAGTTTCCACACATTAGGAAGACACTTCACTGGTGGAGAGTCGGGGTGGGAGTAGGGAAAGCTTTGGAGCCACAGAGGAGAGCGCAGCAACAGGGGTGCAGAGGGCAAAGTGGAGAGATTCCCACACAGAGGATCGGTGCCGACCAGGACTCACCAGCCTGAGAGGCCTGTCTGCTCACCCTCCAGGGCAGGTGGGGGCTGGGAGCTGAGGCTTGGGTTTCAGAGGTCAGACCCCAGGGAGAGGACTGAGGTTGGCTGTGTGAACACAGCCTTAACGGGGCTAGTGCACCAAAGCTAGTGGGGAGGGAGTCCAGGAAAAACTCTGGACCTTCCTAAGAGGCAAGAGACCATTGTTTCGGACTGTCCAAGGAGAGGGGATTCCTTCCGCATTTGCCCACAGAAGGCAGAGCACTGCCTAAACAAGCTCCAGAGACGGGCGCGAGCCATGGCTATCAGCTTGGATACCAGAGACAGGCATGAAACTCTAACACTGCTGCTGCAGCCACTGATAATCCTGTGTGCAAGCACAGGTCACTATCCACACATCCCCCCAGGAGCCTGTTCTGCTTGCCACTGCCAGGGTCCCATGATCCATGGACAACTTTCCCGGGAGAATACATGGTGTGCCTCAGGCTGTTGCAACATCATGCCGGCCTCTGCCACTGCAGGCTTACCCTGCATTCCAATTATGACTACCGTACCACTCCCTCCCCCTGACATGAGTGAGCAGAGTCCCCTAATCAGCCACTGCTTTAACCCTGTCCTGTCTGGGCAGGAACAGATGCCTGAGGGTGACTTACACACAGACATGGGGCCAAAACCAAAGCTGAACCCCAGCAGCTGTGTGAACAAAGAAGAGAAAGGGAAATCTCTCCCACCAGCCTCAGGAGCAGCAGATTAAATCCCCACAATCAACTTGATGTACCCTGCATCTGTGGAATACCTGAATAGACAACGAATCATCCCAAAATTGAGGAGGTAGACTTTGGGAGCAACTGTAGACTTGGGGTTTACTGCCTGCAACTGACTTGTTTCTCGTTTTTATGTTTATCTTAGTATAGTGTTCAGCGCTTGTTATCATTGGTGGATTTGTTTATTGGTTTGGTTGCTCTCTTCTTTTTTTAATTATTATTACTTTAAAAATTTTTTTATCTTAATAATTTTTTATTATTCTTTCTTTTCTTCTCCCTTATCTTCTGAGCTGTGTGGCTGGCAGGGTCTTGGTGCTCTGGCCTGGTGTCAGGCCTGAGCCTCTGAGGTGGTAGAGCCGAGTTCAGGACATTGGCCCACCAGAGACCTCCTGGCCCCATGTAATATCAATTGGCAAGAGGTCTCCTAGAAATCTCCATCTCAACACTAAGACCCAGCTCCACCTAACAGCCAGCAGGCTCCAATGCTGGACACCCCATGGCAAACAACTAGCAAGACAGGAACACAAACCCACCCATTAACAGAGAGCCTGCCTAAAATCATAGTAAGTTCCCAGACAACACAAAACACACCACCAGACGTGGACCTGCCCACCAGAAAGACAAGATCCAGCCCCACCCACCAGAACACAGGCACCAGTCCCCTCCATCAGGAAGCCTACACAAGCCACTGAACCAACCTTACCCACTGGGGGCAGACACCAAAAACAGTGGGAACTACGAACATGCAGCCTGAGAAAAGGAGACCCCAAACACAGAAGGTTAAACAAAATGAGAAGACAGAGAAATATGCAGCAGGTGAAGGAGCAATGTAAAAACCTACCATACCAAACAACTGTAGAGGAAATAGGCAGTCTACCTGAAAAAGAATTCAGAGTAATGATAGTAAAGATGATCCAAAATCTTGGAAACAGAATGGAGAAAATACAAGAAATGTTTAACAAGGACCTAGAAGAACTAAAGAGCAAACAAACAATGATGAACAACACAATAAATGAAATTAAAAGTTCTCTAGAAGGAATCTATAGCAGAATAACTGAGGTAGAAGAACGGATAAGTGACCTGGAAGATAAAATACTGGAAATAACTACTGCAGAGCAGAAAAAAGAAAAAAGAATGAAAAAATTGAGTACAGTCTCAAAGACTCTGGGACAACATCAAATGCACCAACATTCAAATTATAGGGGTCCCAAAGAAGAAGAGAAAAAGAAAGGGTCTGAGAAAATATTAGAAGAGATTATAGCTGAAAACTTCCATAACATGGGAAAGGAAGTAGTCAATCAAGTCCAGGGAGTGCAGAGAGTCCCAGGCAGGATAAATCCAAGGAGAAACATGTCAAGACACATATTAATCAAACTATGAAAAATTAAATACAAAGAAAAATATTAAAAGCAGCAGGGGAAAAGCAACAAATAACATACAAGGGAACCCCCATAAGGTTAACAGCTGATCTTTCAGCAGAAACTCTGCAAGCCAGAAGGGAGTGGCAGGACATATTTAAAGTGATGAAAGAGAAAAACCTACAACCAAGATTACTCTACCCAGCAAGGATCTCATTCAGATTTGGTGGAGAAATTAAAACCTTTACAGACAAGCACAAGCTAAGAGAATTCAGCACCACCAAACCAGCTTTACAACAAATTCTAAAGGAACTTCTCTAGGAAGGAAACACAAGAGAAGGAAAAGCCCTACAAAAACAAACCCAAAACAATTAATAAAATGGTAATATGAACATACATATCAATAATTACCTTAAATGTAAATAGACTAAATGCTCCAACCAAAAGACACATACTGTCTGAATGGATACAAAAACAAGACTCGTATATATGCTGTCTACAAGAGACCCACTTCAGACCTAGGGACACATCCAATCTGAAAGTGAAGGGATGGAAAAAGATATTCCATGCAAATGGAAATCAAAAGAGCGCTGGAGTAGCAATTCTCATTTCAGAAAAAATGGACTTTAAAATAAAGACTATTAAAAGAGACAAAGAAGGACAATACATAATGATCAAGGGATCAATCCAAAAAGAAGATATAACAATTGTAAATATTTATGCACACAACATAGGAGTACCTCAATACATAAGGCAAAGGCTAACAGCCATAAAAGGGGAAATCAACAGTAACACAGTAATAGTAGGGGACTTTTACACCCCACTTTCACCAATGGACAGATCATCCAAAATGAAAATAAATAATGAAACAAATGAAATGATCCAAAATGAAAATAAATAAGGAAACAAAAATGACACATTAAAGAGATAAGGGAACATATGTATATGTATAACTGATTCACTTTGTTATAAAGCAGAAACTAACACACCATTGTAAAGCAATTATACCCCAATAAAGATGTTAAAAAAATGACACATTAAGCAAGATAGACTTAATTGATATTTATAGGACATTCCATCCAAAAATAACAGAATACACTTTCTTCTCAAGTGCTCATGGAATATTCTCCAGGATAGATCATATCTTGGGTCACAAATCAAGCCTTGGTAAATTTAAGAAAACTGAAATCACATCAATCATCTTTTCTGACCACAATGCTATGAGACTAGATATCAATTACAGGAAAAAAAACTGTAAAAAATACAAACACATGGAGGCTAAACAATACACTACTAAATAATCAAGAGATCACTGAAGAAATCAAAGAGGAAATCAAAAAATACCTAGAAACAAATGAGAATGAAAACACGATGACCCAAAACCTATGGGATGTAGCAAAAGCAGTTCTAAAAGGGAAGTTTATAGCAATACAATCTTACCTCAAGAAACAAGAAACATCTCAAATAAACAAACTAACCTTACACCTAAAGTAATTAGAGAAAGAAGAACAAAAAACCCCCCAAAGTTAGCAGAAGGAAAGAAATTATAAAGATCAGATCAGAAATAAATGAAAAATAAATAAAGGGAACAATAGCAAAGATCAATAAAACTAAAAGCTAGTTCTCTGAGAAGATAAACAAAATTGATAAACCACTAGCCAGGCTCATCAAGAAAAAAGAGGAGAAGACTCAACTCAACAGAATTAGAAATGAAAAAGAAGTAACAACTGACACTGCAGAAATACAAAGGATCATGAAAGATTACTACAAGCAACTATATGTCAATAAAATGGACAACCAGGAAGAAATGGACAAATTCTTAGAAATGCAAAACCTGCTGAGATTGAACCAGGAAGAAATAGAAAATATGAACAGACCAATCACAAGTAATGAAATTGAAACTGTGATTAAAAATCTTCCAATAAACAAAAGCCCAGGACCAGATGGCTTCACAGGCGAATTCTATCAAACATTTAGAGAAGAGCTAACACCTATCCTTCTCAAACCCTTTCAAAATATAGCAGAGGGAGGAACACTCCCACTCATTCTACGAGGCCACCATCACCCTAATACCAAAACCAGACAAAGATGTCACAAAAAAGAAAACTACAGGCCAATATCAATGATGAACATAGATGCAAAAATCCTCAACAAAATACTAGCAAACAGAATCCAACAGCACATTAAAGGATCATACACCATGATCAAGTGGGGTTTATCCCAGGAATGCAAGGATTCTTCGATATACACAAATCAATCAGTGTGATATACCATATTAACAAACTGAAGGATAAAAACCATATGATAATCCCAACAGATGCAGAAAAAGCTTTCAACAAAATTCAGCACCCATTTACAATAAAAACTTTCCAGAAAGTGGGTACAGAGGAAACCTACCTCAACATCATAAAGGCCATATATGACAAACCCAGAGCCAACATTGTTCTCAATGGTGAAAAACTGAAACTACTTCCTCTAAGATCAGGAACAAGGCAAGGTTGCCCATTCCCACCATTATTATTCAACATAGTTTTGGAAGTTTTAGCCATAGCAATGAGAGAAGAAAAAGAAATAAAAGGAATCCAAATCAGAAAAGAAGAAGTAAAACTGTCACTGTTTGCAGATGACATGATACTATACATAGAGAATCCTAAAGATGCTACCAGAAGACTACTAGAGCTAATCAATGTATTTGGTGGAGTAGCAGGATACAAAATTAATGCACAGAAATCTCGTGCATTCCTGTACACTAATGATGAAAAATCTGAAAGAATAATTAAGGAAACACTCCCATTTACCCTTGCAACAAAAGAATAAAATATCTAGGAATAAACCTACCTAAGGAGACAAAAGGTCTGTACACAGAAAACTATAAGACACTGATGAAAGAAATTAAAGATGATACCAACAGATGGAGAGATATACCATGTTCTTA
This sequence comes from Pseudorca crassidens, assembly GCF_039906515.1. Classification (NCBI taxonomy): domain Eukaryota; kingdom Metazoa; phylum Chordata; class Mammalia; order Artiodactyla; family Delphinidae; genus Pseudorca; species Pseudorca crassidens. Next base: position 105,752,275 of record NC_090297.1, on the reverse strand, counting down.
GATTGGAAGACTCAACGTTGTGAAAATGACTCTACTACCCAAAGCAATCTACAGATTCAATGCAATCACTATTAAACTACCAAGGCATTTTTCACAGAACTAGAACAAAAAAATTCACAATTTGTATGGAAACATGAAAGACCTGAAATAGCCAAAGCAAAACTGGAGAAAGAAAAACGGAACATGAGGAATCAGGCTCCCCGACTCCAGACTATACTACAAAGCTACAGTAATCAAGACAGTATGGTACTGGCACAAAAACAGAAATATAGATAAATGGAACAGGATAGAAAGCCCAGAGATAAACCCATGCACATATGGTCACCTTATCTTTGTTAAAGGAGGCAAAAATACACAACGGAGAAAACACAGCCTCTTCAGTAAGTGGTGCTGGGAAAACTGGACAGCGACATTGAAAAAAATGAAATTAGAACACTTCCTAACACCATACACAAAAATAAACTCAAAATGGATCAAAGACCTAAATGTAATGCCAGACACTATAAAAGTCTTAGAGGAAAACATAGGAAGAACATTCTTTGACATAAATCACAGCAAGATCCTTTTTGACCCACCTCCTAGAGAAATGGAAATGAAAACAAAAATAAACAAATGGGACCTAATGAAACATAAAACCTTTTGCACAGCAAAGGAAACCATAGACAAGATGAAAAGACAACCCTCACAATGGGAGAAAATATTTGCAAACAAAGCAACTGACAAAGGATTAATCTCCAAAATATACAAGCAGTTCATGCAGCTTAATGTCAAAAAAACAAACAACTCAATCCAAAAATGGGCAGAAGACCTAAACAGACATTTTTCCAAAGAAGATATGCAGATTGCCAACAAACACATGAAAGAATGCTCAACATCATCAATCATTAGAGAAATGTAAATCAAAACTACAATGAGGTATCATCTCACACCAGTCAGAATGGCCATCATCAAAACATCTACAAACAATAAATGCTGGAGAGGGTGTGGAGAAAAGGGAACCCTCTTGCACTCTTGGTGCGAATGTAAATTGATACAGCCACTATGGAGAACAGCACGGAGGTTCCTTAAAAAACTAAAAATATGATGAACTGGGTGATTGGGATTGACATGTATACACTGATGTGTATAAAATTGATGACTAACAAGAACCTTCTGTATAAAAAAATAAATTAAATAAAATACAAAAATTCAAAAAAAAAAAACTAAACTAAAAATAGAACTACCATATGACCCAGAAATCCCATTTCTGGGCATATACCCTGAGAAAACCATAATTTAAAAAGAGTCGTGTATCACAATGTTCATTGAAGCTCTATTTACAATAGCTAGGACATGGAAGCAACCTAAGTGTCCATCGACAGATGAATGGATAAAGAAGAAGTGGCACCTATATCCAATGGAATATTAACTCAGCCATAAAAAGAAACAAAATTGAATTATTTGTAGTGAGGTGGATGGACCTAGAGTCTGTCATACAGATTGAAGTAAGTCAGGAAGAGAAAAACAAATACCGTATGTTAACACACATATGTGGAATCTAAAGAAAAAAAATGGTTATGAAGAACCTAGGGGCAGGACAGAAATAAAGACGCAGATGTAGAGAATGGACCTGGGGACACAGGGAGGGGGAAGGGTAAGATGGGATGAAGTGAGAGAGGGGCATGGACTTATATATACTACCAAAATAGATAGCTAGTGGGAAGCTGCCACATAGCACAGGGAGATCAGCTCTGTGCTTTGTGACCACCTAGAGGGGTCGGAGAGGGTGGGAGGGAGACACAAGAGGGAGGAGATATGGGGATATATGTATATGTATAGCTGATTCACTTTGTTATAAAGCAGAAACTAACACACCATTGTAAAGCAATTATACTCCAATAAAGACATTAATAAAATAAAATAAAAAAGAAACGAAATTGAGTTATTTGTAGTGAGGTGGATAGATCTAGACTCCGTCATACAGAGTGAAGTAAGTCAGAAAGAGAAAAAGAAATACCATATGCTAACACATATATATAGAATCTAAAAAATAAAATAAAAAAAAGGTTCTGATGAACCTAGGGGCAGGACAGGAATAAAGATGCAGACGTGGAGAATGGACTTGAGGACGCTCAAGAGGGACTTCCCCCTTGGAGGGGGAAGGGTAAGCTGGGATGAAGTGAGAGAGTAGCACTGACATATATACACTACCAAATGTAAAATAGATAGCTAGTGGGAAGCAGCTGCATCCCACAGGGAGATCAGCTCTGTGCTTTGTGACCACCTAGAAGGGTGGGATAGGGAGGGTGGGAGGGAGATGCAAGAGAGGGTGGATATGGGATATATGTATACATATCGCTGATTCACTTTGTTATACAGCAGAAGCTAACACAACACTGTAAAGCAATTATACTCCAATAAAGATGTTAAAAATAAATGTCTCAAAAGAATAAAAAGAAAAAAAAAGAAGATATGGTACATATATACAATGCAATATTACTCAGCCATAAAAAAGAATGAAATAATGTTATTTGTAGCAACATGGATGGACCTAGAGATTATCATACTAAATGAAGTATGTCAGACAGAGAAACAAGTATCATATGATATCACTTATATGTAGCATCTTTAAAAATGATACAAATGAACTTATTTACAAAACAAACTGACTCACAGACTTAGAAAGTTATAGTTACCAAAGCGGAAAGGGTTGAGGGGGTGGGATAAATTAAGAGGTTGGGATTAACATAAACACACTTTAATATAAAATAGATAATCAACAAGGACCTACTGTGTAGCACAGGGAACTCAATACTCTGCAATAACCTATATGGGAAAAGATTCTGAAAAAGAATTGATATATGTATAACTAAATCACTTTTCTGTACACCTGAAACTAACACAACATTGTAAGCCAAATATACTCCAATATAAAAAATAAATTTTAAACATTTTTTTAAAAGAGAAAAAAAAATAAAAAGGGAGCAAAGTATGAAGACTTACCCAACCTGATTTCAAAATTTACTATAAAACTCTAACAATGTAGACAGTTTGGTATTGGTGTAAGAATAGGCATATTGATTAATGGAACAGAATGGAGAATTCAGAAATAGACTCACACATATATTGAGAAGTGATTTTTTTTTTTTGCCTTGGCAATTGTTTTTCAATAGATTGCCAAGCAATTAGAAGATAGTCATGGTGATGAAAAGTCAATTGTGTTTCTATATCTTAGCAAAAAACCCAATTATTTGGCAATTGAAATAAAAATGTTATCCCACATACATGAGAAATATTTATGTATAAGTCAAAATATGAAAGATGAATATACTAAAAATTACAAAATATTATTAACAGAAGTTATGGTCACTTGACTGTCAACAAAGCTGCCAAGGTAATTCAATGGGAAATGGCAGTCTTTGTAACAGATGGTGCTGGAAGAACTTTAACCTTTTTCTCACTTCGCATACAAAATTAACTCAAAGTGAAATGCAGTCCTAAACATAAGAGCAAAAGCTATAAAACTGCAATAAGAAAAATACAAGGAAATCTTTATGATCTTGAGATAGACAAAGATTTCTTAGCTAGGACATAAAGAAAAGCATAAATAATAAAACAAAAAATTTGATTAATTGACCTTCAACAAAATTTAAAAGTTTTGTCTTTCAATGACACTAAAAAGACTTGGAGAATATATCTGCAAATTATTTTTCTGACAAAAATTCCAGAATAAAAATTTCTTTAAAAAAACTTTTAATTTTCTCACTGGGGTAAGAGCAGGTTTTCTGCAACATTGGCTGCATGGGTGGTCAGAATTCACAACATTCAAGACATTTTCAAATGATGATATCACCAGGACAGTTCTGTGTATTTGTTTTTGAATTACTGTATAATCTGGACTTTGATTAACTTGTCTCAGACCATGCAGGTGGGTATAGTTCGACTCTTGTGGCCTATTTTTAAGGATGTCGAGGCTGGATCTTGTTCATGTCACCAACCTCTGGGCTTTGTGTGTGAGAGCTCCCCTCTCTTCTTATTGGGATCCTCAATGACTGAGGTTTTTTTTCTGAGACAGAGCAAGATAGGTTTCCAAGATCTCCACAACTCCCAAGGTAGAGACTTCACCAGGACTCTTAGCAAGAGCAAGAAGCTCATAGTGTGGGGAAGAAGGGAAAACATACCTTTCAGCCCCTTCTTGGAATTGCCATAAAGTCCCTCGTAGATCTGTAGCTCTGACTGGAGGGACTGGAAAAGCTGCTGTTTCTCCTCACACTGATGCTGCAAGAGGGCCAGCTTATGCTGCAGCCTGTCAGGGGAGAAGCAAGGGTCTGCTGAGCTGGTGAGGCCCCACCAGGGCAAGAGGCTGTGAGCCAACTTCTGCATCATAGAATTCTAGCCCTAGATGTCAACTTAGGGGTCATGAAGACCATCGCTTTTATTTTACAGATGCGGCAACAGAGGCTTGGAAGGTAAAGTAACTGTGCTTGGAGTCATGCCATTAGCTACCATACCTAGGACACACTACCTGGTATTCTTACTGCCCCACATTGCTCTTTTCATGTTGTCGAGCAGTTACAGGGTTTACACTGGGGACCAGCATCATGGCTGGTGTAGAAGCTTCCTAGGTTATGGTGGGACTAATATCTTAAAACTAACTGGGAGCACGAGAATGTACTTTCTCCAGAATCTGATATGCTGAAGCCTTCCATAACAAGGTTTTACTCTTTCAACTCTGGAGTGAAAAAGACATTCCCAGAGAAGTCCTTCCTTCCGTTCAAAGTTACCCATAAATCCGGTATAGCGGAGGGGATAGTGAGGTTTCCAAAAACCTCAATGGCAAGACCATTAACCGTCTTGCCAATATCCCTTTTGCTAAATCTGAAAATGGGCCACCTTCCTTATCAGTGGGCTCCCTCTAACCTGGAGTCTTTCTCCTGGAGAGATAGTCGTTCCTCCTCGAAATGCAAGATCTCCTGCTGCTTCTCCTTCAAGTCTTCCAGAAGCTGCTGCCGTTCCACCTTTTGGCGCTCCCGCTCCACTTCCAGTTCTTGAAGCCGGGATCGAGAGGTCAGCAGAGCCTCCCTCAGGCATTCTGTTTCCTGGGAGTGCTCTGGTGGGCAGAACACAGGAGTACATATATTGTAGGGCCAAAGGTCAGCAGCAAGATGAGCCCAAGCACATCCATCCTGACAAACAGAACTAAAGCAAAAGGAGGGCCAGCGTATGCTGCCAGGAGAGACAAAGTGAGGGTATGCTATTATATCCACACACTCAGAGGGATGGGAACCTCTTTCTCGGCAATGCCCTTTGATCCTCATTTAATACGTCCCACCTTGCTTTTAGAGAAAACACTCTGCTTCCTGACGCTCACTGTTTTTTAAGTCTTCACATACCTTCTGTGCAGTAATCCATTCTTGAATTTTGCCACAGATCCACATCAAAATTTCTTGTCTACAGTTTTTAGTATATATTGTTTTCATCATATTGCAAATAGAGCTATCTGTTCTTTCCTGGTCTTGCAGCATCTCTCTGATCTTCATGATTTCTCAAAGACTATTGACAGGGACTCTGAGAATAAGGCTCCGGTGCTGTCAGTCGGCTGGGGCAGAATCACCTGGGCCTGGCAGACTGAGCTCTTTTAAATCTTACTATCTTCTCACCTGTGAGGTCTGTTCTGCTCTTTCCAGGCATGCAATGGTAGTTTAGTAGTTCTGCCTTCTCCCTTATCTTATCATTTTTGTTATCTTCCCAAGCAGAGATCACTCCTCTCACATCTTCTTGCTCTGAGGAGGCTAAGTTAGAAATATCTCTTGATGTCTTTTTCCTTTCCCACAAGCATTCTTTCCTTCTGGGCTTAATCCTCTTAGCCACTATTCTCTGTTATGGCTATTCAATAAATATTTGTAAATAAAAATAATTTGTAATTGAAAGTATATGGATTCCATTTAGTCAATTAACACTAAGGTCAGCTGCCCCACCAGGCCGCACAGGAAATGATGCCCACACGTGGATGCCCACTGAATAGTGTTGGGAAAGCTCTGGAGGACATTTTGCTAGCATCTTCAGACACAGAGTCATGAGGACTGGTGACCAAAGAGGAGCCCTGAGTGTATGAGTAGGAGGTGGTGAGGAGATACGGGGATAGCAGATCAGCATGGGAGGGATACACAGAGCTGCCACGTCTGGAGAAACCTGAGAGAGTGTATCGGCCTCATGTTGCTCCCTGTCCTGGGTCCAAACTAGCTGTGAACTGTGGGCAGGTAGAACAGGCACTAAGGTTGCAGTTTGAGAGCTAATGCCTGAATATCTGCAGGGGGGTTGCACAGAGGTGGTGGATTTCCTAGAGCGCCTTGTCCTTGGAGCCTAGGAGTCTAAGGGCCCATGGTTGGGAATTGCCAGAAACTACCCTTTCTAGAGTGAGAATAGCTATGGGAGTTTGGGGTTGCTGGGTCTGGGTAGCTCTGTTCTCTCCACCTCGTCTCTTTGCTTCTCCAGTTGGTGACTGGTACGGGCAGGGAGGAAAGGGAGTAACCACAGTTTGCGGCTCTTGACCACTCACCTCTGGAAGCATGACTGAGCTGAGCCTGAAGCCTCTGGTTTTCTTCCCTAAGGACTCTGTTCTCATTGCAGAGCTGAGGTGTGGACTCCAGGCCCGGACTGTAGAAGTTAGAGGTGGGTCCTGTCCCAGGAAGTGCAAGCAGGCAAGTCACACATTTGGGTAACAGACGCTCTCTGTGTTGCTCATTCTGTATCTCCAAAGATACTATCCCAACCCAGCAGAAAACCCAGAGCACTCGCATCCTGGGCCTAAAGCCCGATGGGCTGAATGCCTGGCTTTCCTGTGGCTCCTCTGAGTGGGTTCTGTGCGTGCATTACCACGCGCCCTGGCTGTAGCTGTTCAGGAGGCCCTTTCCCCTAAATAGCTGCTGCTGAGCTGTGGGCAGGACAAGGGCGTATGGAAGGGACGGACTCCAAGTGTCAGCAGCCTGGCGGGGGTGGGGGAGGAAGGCCACCTCGGTAAGCGGCTGGAGGAGGCCCTGCAGACCTGGCTCTACCACTTGCCAATCACAGGACCAGGACACAGAAGTCAGCAGGCAGATATGAGCAGATTCGGATGGAAGAGAAGTCAGAGGATCCTGGGGACCAGACCTGGTTAGATCTGCCGCAAGGAAAGTTACTCTCTGAGCTCAGATACAGCTGCAACGGGAGGATAGTAAGTACTTGCCCTCTGCCTTGCTGGTGTAAGGAGCAAATACAGAAAAGCAGACCTCGGTGCTTTGAAATCTGCAAAGATCTGCCTAGGGGTTGACCTTCAGCAGCTCCCTAATTACAACCAGAAACAGGAAGGCCTGGGCCTCTCCTACCGCTTCCGCGGGCAGTGGAGCTGAGCCTGTGTTCCAGCTGCTCCCGCAGGCGGTCGTTAATGCAGATGGACTCCTCCAGGCGCTGGCGCAGGTTCCGGATTTCACCAAGGTGCTCCTCTAGCAGGTCAGTCCCTGCAGTCACCCAGCAGGACAGGAGGAGGTGGGAGATGGAGAATCCTGGTCACTAGTGGGGCCCATATGGGGGGGGTGGGGTTTGGCCAGTGGCCTCTCAGCAAGATCCCTAAACATCACCGGTCTCTCTCACGGGCATCCAGGAGCTCAGGTGACTTTGTTTAAAGAGTAAATTGGCTTCAAACACAGGACAGCTGGTGCTAACCAAGCCCCATGGGCCTCCTCCCATGCAGGGGTTCGTGTAAGGGAGTTGTAATTGTACATGTACAGCTACCAGGGTAACTGGTAAGTGTAAGGGGTTTCACACGGTTTAGAAAAATAATTGACCTGCTCGGCTTTGTGCTTTACCTGTGGGTTTGGAGTTAAGCTGGTACATGGAGGAGCCTGAAGATGGTTCCCCAGATATGCTCCCTTTCTGAGGCCTCATCATGTCCCACTGGCCTCTGCTGCCCAAGTACCCAGGCTCAAGGATTCTGCCCAGTTCTATGGTGCCCCTCAGAGAAGAGAGGGGCTGGGCAGGGTTGAGGTAGTGGGAAGAGCTGGCTTCTAAATGGTTGGTTGGCAATGTGGCTGGGGAAGCAGGATGAACACTGCTGACACCTGGGCAGAATGAAACATGAATGAGAACCAGTATCAGAACAGAAGGATCGGCAAGGAAGCATGTGATTGCTAAGAACAGACACTAAAGGGGACATGGCTATCAGAGGTCCCAGTCTGCTGGGAAATTCCAATTAGATGAGGATTCCCATCCTAGAGGCTATAACTTTTCACCCCTTGTATTTGCTAGCATGAGACACCAAGAGGTAGGGGATGAATAACATATCAGAAAGTCACCAGTGTACACAAAAGGGAAGTCCAGTGGCCCTAATCCTGGCTCCTGTGATAATTCCTCATGACAGTGTCCAGGGAAGTTCCAGAAGTAGAACTCACTGGGAAAATCAGAGGTTAAGAGTGTGATGGGCCATAGCATTGAGCACACCTGTGAACGGGAACATTTGTGTCCCTATGAGTACTTGCTGTACCCAGAAGCTAACCTGCCAGCTTTTGGGGTTGTCAGAAGAGGAAGGGGGTATAAATCCAGCTAGACATGGTGGCCCCAGTTACTCCAGAGTGAGGAACTTCTTTGCTGAGGCTGGGGGAGGTTCTAGGTAAGGCAAGAGGTGATTTCATTCTTACCCAACATGGTTCCAGGAACTGAAATATGTCATCACTCATGTCTAAAGAGTGATGAACACTCTTCCATGGGGGAGGGAGGGCCTTTCATTTCATAGACTGGTGCTTTCATAGATCCTATGAAATCATGGGCCTTCCCATTATCTCTGCTTCTGTGTAAAAAGAAGCCCAACTTGGTGGAGAGAGGGAAAGAGGTGAACAGGGCCATAGTTTAGGATATTCACATTCAGAAAACTACCTTCTTCCAGGGATTATCAATATGGGCAGTAGGTAGCTCCACCTACGAAATAGGAGTGAGGAGTGAGGTCATGGTTCCCTCCAACCAAGCCAACCCCCTTTGAGGGATTAATGCAATTGGCAGTTGCCAAGTTTGATCCTCATTTATAACTGTTTCTCAAATTTGGCCACATACTGGAATCATCTGAGACAATGTAAAAACATGTACTGGTGCCTGGACCCCCAGAGGTTTTACCTTAATTGGTATGCAGTGCAGCTTGGGCACTGGATGTTTTAAAATCATCCCAGCTGATTCTAGGAGGCAGGAAAGTTTGAGAAGTATTGTCATGGGTCTCCCCTTCCCCAATTTGAAAAATACTAGATATTCATTAGGATCACAGGAAGTTAAAGAGGGAGATGAAACACGTAAGCATCTAAACTATAGTCAGTAATTTTTTTTTTTTTTTGAGGTACGCGGGCCTCTCACTGTTGTGGACCCTCCCGTTGCGGAGCACAGGCTCCGGACGTGCAGGCTCAGCGGCCATGGCTCACGGGCCCAGCCGCTCCACGGCATGTGGGATGTGGGATGTGGGATCTTCCCGGACTGGGGCACGAACCCGCGTCCCCTGCATTGGCAGGCGGACTCTCAACCACTGCGCCACCAGGGAAGCCCTGTAGTCAGTATTTTAAAGAATGTGACTTCCTGCCTCTCTCACACCTCCTTCAACCCCAGCCCCACACAGGCAGAGGGGGAAATCAGTGATTGTCGACAGTCAGCTTACTATCTCACCAAGGTCATAGGAGGTGCCAAGTCTATCGGTAACAGTGATCAGTATTCTCATGTTCCAGTCTTTCCGGTCACACGATACAGAGCACATGCCCTAAACCATGCAAAGACACCAGACAGACTCTTGCACAAGGAAATTTTAGCCCCACAGTGGCCTGAGAAGCCGCCATGCACCACTGTCCACTTGGAAGCTTGTTTCAAAGCAAAGGAGGAGAGCTGGTGAGGACTGTGCTTGACAAGGCAAAAGAAAGGGCTACAGCCTTCCTCACCAAGGCTGGGACCACCCAAACTCTGGCCAGTGGCACAGACTGGATATGACTCCAATTCAACCCACATCACAGACCCTTTCATGCACAGTGCTCTCCTTCCTCCACCTTTCCCTTTGGGCAAAGACAAATGGACAGTGTGGAAAGATGAAGGAAAAGGTGTCAAGGAAAAGAAAGGTAATCTAGAGAACAGCTTTGCCTTTTGCCATGGAACAAATTTGTTATCCAACAGTTGTTGCTTCCAGGTGTGCTATAGTAGCAAGTTCTAGATCAGAGAGAACAGCACCTTCCCCTCATCTCTAAAGAGAGAAAAGATTGTTGCAAGGGGCCTCCAGAGTCGTTCAGCCGAGCTCAGCTCTGTGCTCTGAGCAGGACTGTAACAAAACCATTCTAGGTAGAGAAGATATAATGGAAATATGGAACTGGGAGCAGAGGATCTGAATTCAAGCCCATTTCTCCCAGTTACTAGTGATCTTGAACAAGTAACCTCACTTCCCTGAGTTTTAGTTACTGCTCTGGCAGGGAACAGGGTAAAACCATGTTCACGTTGGTAGGCAAACCTAGGCTGCTGTACCTGTGTGATGCTGATAAGAAGGTAGCCTCTAAGACTTCACTTCCGGCAGAAAGGAAGATGTACAAACTCTTCTAAAAATAGACTCAGTCTAGCTGGTTCTGGAAGTCAAACTGATGTCAGAGTAGACAGTGTATCCATTTTCAGAGCTGATAAATAAGCCAATCCGAATGACCTTTGGGGCTTCAGATATGCAGATTCCTAGCTGTGGTCTTAGGTCGTTGGACACCCTTTGTACAGTGACCCTACCCTTAATTTCTGCCTCATCCAAGCTCTTCTTTACAGGCACAGAGTGTGGTTTTAAGGTAATTTCAAATTGCTTTCTAGTTTTTTTAAGCACTACTACAGAGCAAATTCATCACGTGAGGTTCTTTTCTTATTTTAAGCTATAAGTGATAGCTTATAGCTTAAAATAAAACAAAATGTTTTATGATGTGGCATCCAGCCCATATTTACATCAAACCTTTCTCTAAAAGATGACCACATATTCTATGAATTCTGTGACTACATAGCATCAATTATATCTGGGAGTTGACAGAATTCACAATCAGACATCACAGCCTGTGCTTCTGTTTCTAGCTGTCCTTGTGTCGCCTGTGCAGAAACAGAAATTAACCTCGTGTAAGGGGAAGAGAGGTTTGGCATCCCTTCTTTTTTTTTTTTTTTTTTTTTTTTTGCGGTACGCGGGCCTCTCACTGTTGTGGCCTCTCCCGTTGCGGAGCACAGGCTCCGGACGCGCAGGCTCAGCGGTCATGGCTCATGGGCCCAGCCGCTCCGCGGCATGTGGGATCTTCCCGGACCGGGGCACGAACCCGTGTCCCCTGCATCGGCAGGCGAACTCTCAACCACCGCGCCACCAGGGAAGCCCTGGCACCCCTTCTTAACCCCTCCTCCACCATCCTTTTAGCCCCGAACCTGATGATGTCAGAATTTGAACTTGACTAAAAACATTTCACTGAGGAGGATATAATTGCCATGGAAATGATCCCATTGAAGGTGGCCATCGTTTTCTGGCCACTTCATCCTGCGTTGGCAGGCAAAAAACCTCTCTCCCATGTCCTGCCAGTGAACATGTTGCCAATGTGTCAGGGCTTCAATACACTTGGCGGAAGCTACCCCACACTGTCAGCAGTGGGAGAGCACCAGGTCTAGGGCCTGATGAACATATATATCTGTTAACTGATGAGGCACACACATGAGAAAGATAACAGTAAATATAGTTCCCAAAGCAGCAAGCACAGCCCTCCCTCAATTGTCCACTGATAATGTGTACCCCTATGTTATTTTTTAAAACTCTGCCATCCAGCCAAAGCCATGCAGAGAAACACAGTGTGGGTCCATCATTCGCAAGAACACAAATGCAGCAGGAAGTGCTCACTTTCTCCCAACTGCTTCTGCAGCATCTGCAGCTCCTGCTGAGCCTCAACCAAGGAGACCATGGGTGTCTCACAGCAGCCAAGGAGGGGAGGGCCAGCAGAGCTGAAAGGCAGGAAGCTGGGTGGAGCTGAGGGCAGTGGTGCCTGGGGAAGGCTAACCAGCGTGGGTATGGATTGAAAATGAAGGCCTAGAAACAGAAAGTTAGGGAGAAAGGAGATAAACCATTAGAGAGAAAGTCAGAGAAAAGAATGGGTGAAAGATTGAGAAGGGGAAACTATTCCCTGACCAAACATCTCCTTGGGGAGTGTCTATCATTCAATGTGGTGATGACTGAGATGGCCAAGGGGAAGCACTGTTACCCAGGATGCTGGCCTAGCTGACCCCCTCCTCCTCCTTCCCTGCCAGGGATGTATCCTGTACATGTATCTTGCATACACATTCTATGCTCATCTTGAAAACAATTGGCTACAAAAGGCAAGGTGGCACTACCATAACCCAGGCAGCCATGAAAGCCCCATCTTAGCCATCTGGACACGGATAGGTGAGGACGGCTGTGCCTGGCTGCTCTCAAGAGCCCCTGCAGTGCTGCTACCAGCATGTGCTAGTCCTGGCCCTTGTGACGAGACTCTCCCTACACCTAGAAGTCCTCTTCTGAAAGCAACAGGACTCATCCTGAGGAGGGCAGAAGTAGACTAGGATAGTGGGGAAGTTTGCATGACTAATGCATGTAATTCAACACTGATGGAAACAAACTTCAGAATCCCAAATCAATGTGTTCATTCACCAAAGGAAAAATAAAAGCCTTGGCATACTGACCTACACACAATGGCTTGCAAATCTTTCTGGACATTCAAATAATTTAAGAAAGATTCTTAAAATATACGGGTTCTTTCATCCTTACTGCAATCTACTGAATCATAAACTCTGGCAGTAGGGCTTAGAAATTTCTTTCTAAAAAAATCTTCACAGGTCATCATTAGGCAGTCCATCTATAGACAGGTCTTTAGGAACCCTGGGAAGTTCTCATGTTTGAATCTGTCTCCTCTTCCTAAAAAGAGTTATCGGGCAGATGGCCCACAGAGGGAGAAGAAACCAAGACAGACCTGTGGAGAATGTCTCACGTGAAAGACAATGATCACATTCTGAAAAACATCCCTTACCCCAAGATACTGACATAGTATCAGAGCAGTACAGCAAAGACCCCTGAATTACCAAGTGACACAGACCAGGCCTCCTTCAGGGAGGCATTCTGATTTTAAAACCCCTGACCTTCTGCTCTTTCTGATCCCAAAGCATTTACACAGATGTCTACAGTGCTTAGGTGAATAGCTTTTCCCCATGATTCCCTGGTTTAGCTGCTGCCCACTCTGGCCCAGAAACTTTGAGCCCAGGCTCAGAAAGAATTGAACACATTCTTTTTCTTAAGATTTTGGTTGACTTGTCCTCAAGAGAGACAAGGGCGGCAGAAGGAAAGTGCTGTTCTTCTGGGGGCACCTCTACACGAGTCCGACCTCACCACAACCACACTGAAGGCGGCCAGCCAGCCCATCTTGTTGGGTGGTAGGAGGTGAGAACAAGGTTTGCCCTTTCTCTGCCATTGCCAGTGTGGAGCAGTGATTGAACAATGCACCCCCTGGTAACTAAGCTGAGGCAGGTAAATGAAATGTACAACTACTGGTCCAAGATACACACCATATACACATCAAGGACTACCAACCCATTCATAAACCCATGAACGATAATGTAATATGAACAGAATCTTGTCTGAGGATACTGAAGCATCCTTAGCTATGAAGTAAGCTGCCCTGCCTACTGTAGAGGCTCCTCTGCGGATAAAATGGGGAACACATATAAGGGAGCAGCGGATGGAAATTTCCCTTTGTTCTTTAGCTACAGTAATCCTAGGAGAAGCATTTTGCCTCTGATTCTCAGGGTGAAATGAGAGAAAGAAATGAAGATGCTTCTTCTAGAATGATTAGTCAACTATTGGTCAAAATTGATACGTAGATCAAAGTCTATTGTGGATTATTTACTTTTCTAAAATATTTAAAACAAAGAGTAGTCAGACACTATTCGCTAATCCGGATGGTCTCTTGATTTTGTCTAGGATTTGATGTATTGATATAGAAGCTCCTAATGATGCTTTTCTTGTCCCTGAAGAAAAGTCAAACAGGCAGCTGAGGAAGAGGAGATGAAGACCCTGCCCCACTGGCTGTTGCATACCTGGATGGGCCGGGCTGGCCTCCTTGGGGGGATTCTGGGGAGCTGGCAAGCTGCTGGGGCTGCTGCTGGGTTCGGCCTTAACCCCCTGAGACGCACTGGTTGCTGATGGTTTAGAAGACAGTACAGCAGAAAGACTCGAATGATGGATGGAATCTACAAAACCCATGAATGAAAGAACATGTTTGATGTTCTACAAAGAACTGGAATCTGGCCTTATATTTAACCAGGGCAGAGCCTGGTTTTCAGGGAGAGCGTCAAGCACAAGCGCTGGGAGCGGTGTTCATTCCTTACTGGCAGACAGCTCCTTCAGTGAGGAAAGCCACCTTAGAGGTGAGAGTGGGGCTCAGAGCCTGAAACCATGAAAGTGGCACCTCCAAAAATACCAGGCAAGTCCAGCAGCATCTGTGGACACCCACGGAAACTCCGGGGTTCAGGAACTGCAGCTAGCTGGAGGGGTAAGATATCCCATCTTAAAAAAGGAGGTCAGTCAGACAGATGGTATGCTCATGAGGCAGTGGGGAAGAGAAGTCTCCGTAATTTCACCCTCCCCACTGTCGTTCGCCGTGTCCAACAGCAGTATCCGTATCCTGGTGGAAACCCAGCGACAGGGGTAACTTGCAGAGTCAGGAGCATAGCAAAGATCCTGACCCACCGGGGCCTGTGCTTGGCACGGTTCGGCCTGATACACACCAAGGTGCCTCTATAAGGCCTGGATGTGGAGGTCTCCTCTCAGCCTAGATAGAGGTGGTTCCACTCAGAAAGTGGAGGCTACCTGAGTGACCGGGTGAAGCCTTCTTCTCTTCATAGTGTGTGTACTCGCTGGCTATGTCCATGTCAGAGCAGGCTTCCGGCTCATCAGACGAGAAGGAAGAGCTGCTGGGAGACCGGTGGGAGTCAGACAAGGCACGGCTGCTGGAGGGCGTTAGGGACCGCGCGTCCAACGTGGCCTGCAGGACTTCAATCACTTTCTCCTTCTCCTGCAGCTCCCTGCTGAGCCTAGTGGGGCGAAGGAGGACAACAGCTGAACCCAAAGTCACTGGACTAGCTAGTCCTGACTAGGGCACATGGGAAAAGCCACATAAGTCAAGGGGACCATTCCTGCAAAGGGTAAACGAAATCACCCATCTCTGATTAGGAGTGGAAAGTAAGCCAGGTGCAGAGGGAAGGAGAGCAAGAGCTACCCAGTGCACTGGCCACACAACACACTGAGGACTAGCAGAGGCTCAGCTAGTGCTCCAAGGCACTGCTGCTTAACGTATGGTCCCCAGTACAGCTGGAGTCCGAGAACTGTTGGTTCCCAGTCTCCAGTGAGTACAGAAATGCAAGGTAAGCCTTGAGAAACATAGCAGTGTGGCATTCCCACAACATCTAGGAGTATGATAAGTAGAATCATCTGGTTGACTGAGATAGAGACAATGTGTGTGTCTGTGATGGATTAGAAAGGAAAACAAACAAAAAAAAATACTTTGTCCTTCACTGCAGATATTTTGAGAAGCACTGAGTGGTCTAAAGCACACTCACGACACAAAGGGGCGTGAACTAGTGACTACAAAGGACTCTGAGCCTGTATTTTATTGCACGTAATGAGATAACATTCAGTGACTCAGTGAAAACTGGCTCCTAAGACGCTGTAGCCTCCCGGGATCTGCAACGTCAAGCACTTTTTTTAAATTAGGAACTGTAATACAATTCTTTTTTTCCCAAGGAAATTGTGTGGCCATTAAACTCGCTGCCAACTCAACTTGGGGAAAGCCAAGTTGGCAAAAAGCACACCTTGGTCTTTAAACACACAGTGGGGAAGCAGAGGAGATCCTTGGGGTGCCAAGGACCCTTAAAACCTGGTTAGTTTACTTTTAAGTCAGACTGACTCTAGGTTACTAAGCTAATAATATAATAATAAATCTAGGTTACTAATTTGAATAAATATACAAACAGAAATCAATAGAACTATATCAAAAGAGAGTAAGGCTAAAAAGAACAGTAATGTGTTCCATGAATAAATGAATTCATTACAATCAGCATTTTCCTTTTTTCCCCCTGATCTGTGAAACTGCAGCCACCCTTGACCCCTTAGGCCTTGTTCCTGATTCTTTACCAGATCCTACTTGAATTACCTCAGGGCCAGCGGCTCAAGTCCAGCTTGATCTTTCTCACTTTTATGATCCTCTGCAAACCAAATTCAGAAAGAAACAGTAAGAAATTAAACAGGTCTCACTTCACACATTATAAATGCAGGAGCCGATTTGGGTGCAAAATAGTGACTACTCTGTGTATGTCCAGGATATGTGGGAGAATTGCTCTGGGAGACCTCAGATTGTATCTTTAGAGAACAGACCTGCAGGTTCTCCTGAGCTCACCAGGCAGACCTTCCCTGACCTGGTAATCACCATCATGACTTCCTCTACCCTAAATCAATGCAAACAAAGTATAAAAGGCACTTGGCTAACTTCCCTCTGGAACATTCCAGCCTCCAAGCCTGCCACAGACTGACTCCCAGACGGAGCAGCTCTGTGACCCATCACAGCTTTCATGTAGAACCTACTCTTGCTTTGAGGAGATGATAAACAGCCCTGTCCCACCTCTGCACCTGCCGCTAGGATGTGGGATGGTTGGCCCCCAAGACTGATCCTGCTGTTCTCCCTCGGGTGCTGTCAGGAAATTCTAAGTCAAGGGCTTCAATAATTACCAATATTCCTAGCCCTTGTACTATGACATTCAGTGCCCAAACCATGTTCAAAAGGGCATAGTGCTTCCTCTGTATTTGAATTACATTCATGTGCAATACCAGGCAATAGATGAAGAAACAGAGATACCAAAAGGTTAAGTCATTTGCCCAAAGAAACTTATGGCAGCATCCAGGCTAGAGCTTGCGTACTGCAAGTCTCGGTTCAGGGCTCCTTTAACTACAGTGAAGTCCTCTGATCTCTTCTCCCTTTCTCCCCCTTAGCACTAGATGGACTCAGCCTCCTTCCCTAAAGGTCACATTCCATAAATGATGCTGTAATCATGGCCTCTCTGACCCTGTGGTTCCTCCTCGGTGCTTCCCACTGGCCAGTCCCGATTCTGTAATGACCCCTGGGTTAAATGAAGTGGAAGCAGAACCTGGGTTAAAAGGCTGTGGTGGAGGTGTGGCGGTCACCTGGGGCTGGGCTCTGGGAGGGACTGAGAGTGTCCAAAAGCCCTGTGGCCAACTTACTGGTGCTGAGTTTGCTGGTGAGCCTCTCTGTCAGCTGGCTTCCCTGAGCGAGTTGCTCCCGGAAGCTCTGCCCCAAGTAGTAGTCAATGTCATTGCTCCTTAGGAGGTCCTCGAAAGACTTTACTGTATCTTTCGCATGCTGGGTGAGAAGATAACAGATACCTCTCCCTTCTCGTATTTTCTGGCGTAGGTAGGATAGTTCTCGGGCCTGGTCCTGAATCAGGGAATCATATTTCCTAATGTAGGAAAGAAGAGGAAAGGGTAAGAATGGAAAAGAGTGAAAATTAAGTTATGGGGGCTTCTGTAGTCATTTCTGTGAGAACATCTCTAAGAGTTCCTCCGTTTAAGCTGAATTCTGGCACAAAAACCAAAGGATGTATTTAAGAGTAAATTCTGTTCTGACAAACTTGCATCAAACAACATGGTATGCCACCATTCTTCCACTGTTTTATATGTGTTAGTCATGTGTCCAAAAATGAAAAATAAGTTCTGTGGGGGTAAATACAGTGCCATCGTTTACATCCCTTACAGCACCAATATAGTGTAGACTTACAGTTGATACTCAATAAATACTAAATATAGTTATTGGGTAGATGCTCAATAAATACTAAAAATCCAAATAGGTCCTTTCATGTCTTCTACTTCAAAGACCATCTATATTATGGCAGACTGTATTTTGCAAAGTTGGCCATTACTCAAGCTCCCGTTCCATGTGCTCCTCTATAATGTGGCTGTGTCCCTCTTTCATCATTGGGCAGAAGTTATTCTCCACCTCCTTAACTCTGGGTGGGTTCTGTGACCACCATGACCAAGGTAACATAGTGGAGGTAACACTGTACTGAGTCCAGGAGTCGCTCTTAACTGGCCTGGCAACTTCCACTTGGAAGCCAGCTGCCATGCTGAAGTGAAACTACCCTGAGACCACCGTACTATGAGAGGCCCAGGCCAGGAGGAGAGGCCCCGGAAGACAAGGAGCCACATGGAGAAAGAGAGAAGCCAAGGAGCACCACGTCACCAGACACATGAATGAAGAAGCTGTGTCCAGGCAGACATTTCAGTGACTCCAGCCCCAACCTCCATCTGATGGCAGCCGCATGAGAGACCCCAAGTGAGAGCTACACTGCTCAGCCCAGCCAATCCACATAAATTATTGCTTCAATCCCCTGAGCTTTGGGGTGGTTTGTTACTCAGCATAGATGACCCAGATACTGAGAGGACTATCTACCCTGGTGTTTTTCAACCACAAAGTATCAATAACAATAATAATTATGGCAAATACTGTTGAGAGCTTTAATATATGCTAGGCATCATTATAAGCACTTGTATTAATTCATTTAAACCTAATAACCACCCTTTGAGATAGGTTTTCTTATTATCCTCATTTAATAGGTAAAGAAATAGGCTCAGAAAGACTGAGTAGGTTGCATAGCCTGTAAGTCCCAGAGCTAGGATTCGAACCCAGGAAGTCTGACTCCAGTCTTACCACTTATATCATATATCCTGTCACTTTAAGAATACATTCCTAAGGAGGAAATCCCAGGGACCTGGTATCTCCCAGCAGGGGTCACGTGTCTTTTCTTCAGACCTAGGGCTACCGTTTAAATAGGTGCTCCTCTGATTGCCCTGATGGGTTCTCTCTTCTACCTGCCCGGGCTACCCTCCTTCAAACATAAACTTAGACATCATCAATCAAGTAATGGTCCAAAGAGTACCCTCCTTACCCAGGCCACGAGGCTGATCTCAGCTCCTCGGCCAGCTTCCCTTCTGTTCCAGTTTTTGGGAGCTGGGCTTCCAGCTGGGACACCCTCTGGATCAGACTCTCCAGATCCTTTTTAGCCTGAAGCCCTGGGGGGTAGAAAGCCCCAGTGCCATCAGACAGCCACCCCTCGTCCTCATCAGTGACACTATGAGGTGAAGATCCCTCGAGGGTACCAACAGCTTTCAGCTTTTGGGGTCTCTCCAGACTAGATGAATAATCGCTTGTAACTGAGAGGGACCGGACCCGGCTCTTGAGGTTTTGAATGACCTTGTTGGCGTTCTGCAGCTGGGCCTTCAGATCTTTGATGTCCTTACATAGGACAGAGATGTCTTCTGACTTTCCATATGCCTGGAACTCCTCCTGCTTCCCTAGCTGGCTCTCCAAGGGCTTCTTTCCAGGGGGGCTGGCCAGTGTGGAGCTCAGATGTCCCTGCTCAGAGCATAGCCCCTCCATTAGGACAGTTTCCCTGAGGCTGTCATGCTCCTCACACTCTGAGAAAAGACAAAGACATCTTCCTGAGTAAAGCTGGACGTGCTGCTGAGGCCACTCCCTTCAAGGTCTTGAGGACAATAATTACTAGAGCAAAAGTTGAAGCAGTACTTTATTCAGCGCTGGCACTGTACTAACATTCAAATGCAGTATTTCTTACCCTCCCAAGAGCCCAGCAAGTCAGGTGTGGTCACCTTCTATTTTACTCAAGTGTTTTCCTCCTTGATTTCAATTTGGTGGATGTCCCTATAGTCACAGTACTTTTTTTTTTTTTTTTGCGGTACGCGGGCCTCTCACTGTTGTGGCCTCTCCCGTTGAGGAGCACAGGCTCCGGACGCGCAGGCTCAGCGGCCATGGCTCACGGGCCCAGCTGCTCCGCGGCATGTGGGATCTTCCCGGACCGGGGCACGAACCCGTGTCCCCTGCATCGGCAGGCGGACTCTCAACCACTGCGCCACCAGGGAAGCCCCACAGTACTTTTATAATAGAAGAATATATATTTTTAAACTTATGGTTTGCCTATTCCCCCAAAGCTCATCTGGTCTTCTCATTAATAAATAGACCTTAGTATTTTTTCTATAATAAACAGTTGGATAGAACATTTTTTTAAATTAACAGCAGTATGCTGAAAACTAATTGTAGAAATTCAAACTCACACAGCCTCATTCTGGGCAAGAGTTCTCCTCCAAACTTCCTGTCCCTCTCTGGTCTTGTGTCCTCTTCAGTCTACCATGCCCCCTCATCCCTACTCCTCGTTGCATGTGGGACTTGCCAACGGCACCCAAATGTGAAGGCTGCCTCTAGGGAGGGAAGGTGAACCCCATACTTGTGCTCTTACCGGGACTGGTGCTCTCCTCCCGCTCAGCCTCATTCTCGCTTCGGCCACAAGTCTCATAGCCCAGGTCCTGGAGGTCCACCTGCACCTGCTTGCTGTCCTGCTTCACTAAGGATTCACCTGCTTAGGAAGAGACAGGGGGTGTTACAGAGTATCTGAATTACCCACATACACCCTCACCCTCAGTGGCACATACCCTGGCCCTTAGGGTGCAGGGAGGTTAGGTCCACAGTGGAATAGATGCTTCTTTGGACTTAGGTGGGAGAAGAGACCACCTGCTCCAGACAGCAGGACTTCCCTCTGCCACGATGAGCCTGTTTGCCATTGATGATCCCATCTACAGATAACGGGGCTTCGCTGGGACCAGACATTTTTAAGTCATCTCTAGAAGTCCCAGGGAAACGAGTAAATGCTTTGTTCACAGGGGCTCAGTAAATGTTTGAACGGAGCTGAACTAATTCAGAGTTTCAAAGACATCTAGATCTGTACTGTTCCGTAAGGTAGCTACTAGCCACGTGGGACTATTTTAGGTTAAACTGATTAAAATTAAGCTTAAAATTCCCAAGTTGAACTAACTACATTTCATGTTCTCCATGACCACATATGACGTAGGTATAGAACATTTCTGTCACCGCAGAAGTTCTATTAGAAAGCGCTGATTCTAGACCAACAATGATGGTATATTTTTTAAGAATCTGATGTGGTGCAAAGAGGAGCAGAAGAGAAGCAGTTAGCATACGTTGAGAGAGGTAAGGCAGTTTGTTGACTGTACCAGAAATCAGCAAATCTAGGTGTTAGTCCATTTCCTCCCTATACTGTCACTGCAAACTTGATTTATTCATTTACTCTTCTCTGCCATCTGCAAATTGAAGTATCCACTTCCACAATCCTAGGGTTGTGGTCAGGATTAAATTTGGGGAAGAAAAGTGAAGTCTGCAAAGCATGTGGCTTCTCAGGGAGAAGACAGACACTTTGGTGACGTGAACTTAAGACTTACTAAACATGACTCTGTATTTCTCCAGCTGGTTGGCCTGGGCAAAGACAGTGGCTTCTGATATCAGCAGCTTCTCCTGGAGATCTTGATAGCGTTGTCTGCACTGTGCCAACTGGGAGCGCAGGTGCTTGGTGGATCCTGGGAGGCTAAATTCTGACTGAGGTCCAGAGTTACGGGCCTGGGGCTGGTTGACCAGCTGTGAAAAGAACCAGCACAGGGTCAGGGCAGTCTGAGCTCATCCCCCAGGCAGTGATGGCTGCTACCCCTTGCGAACCCTGTGGACTTTATTCATGTGTCTGTCACAGCGCTCCTCATCCCATTTGGCACTTACTTGCTTTCCGGAACGAGCTCCTGGAGAGCTGGGGTAATGTTTTATTCATCTCTGTATCTACAACACATAGCATGGTGCCAATTGAATCTAACGAGGAGGAGCTCTCAGTAAATGTTTTTTCAATGATTGAAGAGAGAAGGGGTGGAAACCTCCACTCATCCTTCCCTGCATTCCTGCCCAGTTGCCCTCTCAGAATCCTCTGCAGAAAGTGGAACACTCCCTAACATCATACACAAAAATAAACTCAGAATGGATTAAAGACCTAAATGTAAGACCAGACACTATGAAACTCTTAGAGGAAAACATAGGAAGAACACTCTTTGACATACATCACAGCAATATCTTTTTTGATGCACCTCCTAGAGTAATGGAAATAAAAAAAATAAACAAATGGGACCTAATGAAACCTAAAAGCTTTTGCACAGCAAAGGAAACCATAAACAAGACAAAAAAACCATCAGAATGGGAGAAAATATTTGCAAACGAATCAGTGGACAAAGGATTAATCTCCAAATATATACACAGCTCATGCAGCTCAATACCAAAAATCTAACAACCCAATCCAAAAATGGGCAGAAGACCTAAATAGACATTTCTTCAAAGAAGACATACAGATGGCCAAGAGGCCCATGAAAAGGTGCTCAACATCACTAATTATTAGAGAAATGCAAATCAAAAGTACAATGAGGTATCACCTCATACCCGTTAGAATGGGCATCATCAGAAAATCTACAAACAATAAATGCTGGAGAGGGTGTGGAGAAAAGGGAACACTCTTGCACTGCTGGTGGGAATGTAAATTGATACAGCCACTATGGAGAACAGTATGGAGGTTCCGTAGAAAACTACAAATAGAACTACCATATGACCCAGCAATCCCACTACAGGGCATATACCCAGAGAAAACCATAATTCAAAAAGAGTCATGTACCACAATGTTCACTGCAGCTCTATTTACAATAGCCAGGACATGGAAGCAACCTAAGTGTCCATCGACAGATGAATGGATAAAGATGTGGTAAATATATACAATGGAATATTACTCAGCCATAAAAAGGAATGAAATTGGGTCATTTGTAGAGACGTGGATGGACCTAGAGAATGTCATACAGAATGAAGTAAGTCAGAAAAATAAATATCATATATTAACACATACATGTGGAATCTAGAAAAATGGTACAGATGAACCGGTCTGCAAGGCAGAAATAGAGACATAGATGTAGGGACCAAATGTATGGACACCAATGGGGGAAAGGGGGAGGGTGGTGGGATGAACTGGAAGACTGGGATTGACATATATACACTAATATGTATAAAATAGATAGCTAATGAGAACCTGCTGTATAGCACAGGGAACTCTACTTCATTTTGCTGTACAGTAGAAACTAACACAACATTGTAAAACAACTATACCCCAATTTAAAAAAAAAAAGAATCCTCTGTAGTCTCCATTTTACTTAATCCTCAGCTCAGCTGCCTCCCCTTAGAGGATCCCGATAACTCCTTCTGAGGCTCAGGGACAGACACCTGTGATGAGCTGTGATGAAAATGGCAGTGATAAGGAAGAGATGTCATTACACACCACTTGTCTGGCTGCCTTAAAACCCCATGTATCCCTATATTGCATCTTATTGAAATGATCTGGTTTTGTGCCATCTTTCCCACCATACTGAATACCTGAAGGACAGAGACAAAGCCTTATTGCCTGCTTCCAATGTCTAGTCTCTTATCTGGAAAATTAGGCACTCAAATATTTATGGAAAATTAATTATTCATGTAATATTTATAAGATAATGTTGTAAAAACCCTTTCTAAAGGTTGATGTGTGAGGAATATTATCACCACTACTTGTGGTGCAAAGGTGCCCTTCCCTTGGCACCTCGACCCACAGGGCAGAACTGTTTTAGGTAGAAACTGACATTTCCAACCCTTCTCCAAGCGTCTTTCATTCCATCTAATCCCACACTTACTTGGTGGGTATCCGCTGTGAAGGCAGTCCCAAGGTCAAGGCTCTGGGGTCTGGGGCAAGGCCTCATGGTCACACCCTCCTCTTCTTGGCATTGGTGCTTTCCAGAAGAGCGAACCAGCTCTGTGTTCATTCTGTCAATCTCCCTGGCCAGGTGCCCAAGGAGCTCAGGATTAAGTTTACTATTCCCTTCCCTGGTGCTCAGCACCAGCTGTTCTTTGAGGAGGTTGATGATATTGTGGGCATTCTTCAGTTTTCCCTGGAGCTTTCTGAATTCAGCCTGAAGGCTATTCTCATTCGGACCCCCTTTGGCAACCACAGTCTCCACCATCACCTCGCCCTTCTCCTTGTCTTCCTCAATCTCCCATCCATCAGACATTGCTTCTCCCATCTGCTCTTTCAGCTCTGCATTCTCAAGGCAAAGGCTCAGCATGGTGTTCCTACAGGAAACATACATAATCAGGGGCCAGGTCTGGTCTTGGCCTCGGTTCCTAATAGCCCCGTTTACCCACACCTTAGGCCATCAGAGACTCAGAGACACCCCAGAGCATGAAGAGACCTCAGAGACCTACAACAACTCCCTTATTTTATACACGAGGAAACCAAGACTCAGAAAGAGCAAGAGATTACCCGCACTCCCATAGCTACTTGGTGGCAGCATCATCACTAAAAATCTAGGACTCAAGACACCCAGTCTAGTTGTCTTTACTCATGCTTGCAGCCTCATGTTCTAATTTTCAGTGGCCTCCGGAATAAACAAGGGTAACTACACTGTTAAGAAAAAAATAAAAAGGACATTGGGACAAATTTATTATTATGGATTCTACGGTTCTATTAATTATCATCAGTCACTTTTCAACTACTGGATGAGAAATTTGGACCTAGGAACACAGAAGAAATAAATAACACTAATCACAACTATCATCAAATGTACTTATGTTAATTATTTGCTTTACATCTGGCTCCTGTGATAGGAGATCATCTTCATAAGAACAGGGATTCTGCGTGTCCCGTTCACCCTGTACCTCCAGAACCTCCACAGTGCCAGCTGCGCATAAAATATTCAATTTGTTGAGGAAATAAAATGGACTAAATAACTAATTTTCACCAAGACATTCTAGACGCAGCCTTTCCTCCCACCGAATATTTCACTAGGATTGGGTGGAAGCAATAAAAAATATGGCTTTAAAAAGGCAATTTACTTAAAAAGGCAGTTCACTTAACCTCTAACACTGACCTAGTGGAGTTACTGGATGCTTACATGAAATTACATACGTAGTATGGCTGGCTCGGTGTCTGCAACAGAGAAGTCATTTAATCCTGCTCATACTAGCTGCAGACCTGAGGAATACTGACAGCAGAATCCTAGGAGGTGCCTGTTTAAAAAGCTTTAGAGCTAAGGCCTACACATCGACATTTTACTTAAGTTCCACAGGTGATTCTTAAGCACGCTAAATTGAGAACTGCTGACCAGAAGAGGCAAAGGAAGTAATAATTCATAGCCTGAAGGACCAGCAGTTGGCTATGCCCCTAGACTGGGTTTCTCAGATCCTGAAGTTTTGGAATAGAGCACAGCTTGTGTAGCTTTCAATCAAGGATGAAAATGCCTTAGGACACAGGAATCAGAGAGATCGTCTATGAGAGTTTCAATGGAGAAAAGTGGGACAGGTATTTTACCAAAACTGATGTGTAAAAGGGAAAGAAAGGGGCACATGTGTGGTATAAAGAAGAATATTTAATATTATGTCATAACTTTATATTTGCTGTGTTCACAATACAAACTAACAACAGCAATGTTCAACAAAATCTCAAAAGAGGGACTACGAATTACATAGATTCTATCTTCTACAGTATCAGTGGTGCTTCAGGTTGGAGGAAGAGTTCAATCAGTTTTAGGTTAGTAACTGAGGAAAAAGGAAAATAATTCATGAAGGTACCTACATTTGGTTGGATTGTATATTCAACTATAGGATCAAAAGAGATGTATTGTTCTCACCCATGATAGCACAACAAAGTTGACACATAACAAAGTTTAAGTCAAACTTAAGCTTTAACTTAAGTAGAATTTAAGAAAAGAAATATCACGATAATTCAGAGTAAAAGAACCAACATTAAGGATGATCACAAGAGTATTTCAAAAATTGTTTGACAAAGTATACAGTATAGAAGAAAAAGGTTTATAATTTAATAATTGGGAGCCAGGGGTCTAGCCAGGGACTATTATGCAACCTTGAGCAAGTTACCAGAACTTTTTAGGCCAGAGTTTCCTCAACTATGAAATAAGACATTATGCTGGATGTCAAGATCCTCTTCTGTACTAATATCATTCTATGATTCAGGGACATTTAAGTGGCACATAATAGGTAGGGAAACAATAGGGCATGAGTTAGAAGTTGTACATCT
This sequence comes from Pseudorca crassidens, assembly GCF_039906515.1. Classification (NCBI taxonomy): domain Eukaryota; kingdom Metazoa; phylum Chordata; class Mammalia; order Artiodactyla; family Delphinidae; genus Pseudorca; species Pseudorca crassidens. The sequence continues at coordinate 105,726,214 of NC_090297.1, read as the reverse complement.
GCACAGCTGTGTTCTAAACAGCAGGCCATTATGATGATGACCCTCAGGGATGAATGAATAAGTGGATTAGCCCTATGTTACCAGCATGTTCCCCAAGCATCTTTTGAAAAAAAGCCATTAAAGACAGAGTGGTCAATCTAGCCAATGAATAAGCTACTTACCACTTTTGCAAAGTAAATAAAACAGCAGAGATTATTAAAATTGCTATTCTGTGATTTAAGGATTTGTGCTACTGAGAGAGAGCTGAGTGGAGGTGGAAGGGCCTCTGTATAAATCCTTCTCCTCATGGACTATTCTGGTTCTGCATATAGCAGTGAAGCATCTTGGGTAGCAGAAGATTCCTCACATGTCACAGTCAATTCAAAAGAATTCAACTAGGAGATTTCCACTCATGACAGTCATATATGTATAGCTAATAATGGACATTATTATACTGAATTAAGACCAGATTTATTTTAATAGTTTGAATGGTAATTATTGATAATCCCCATTATCCAATATGATTAACTTTTCTAAGAATCTGTAGAACAATTAATGCACGGAGCACGGGATGTGGATCAAAAAGCCCCACGGCAGCACAAATGCCTTGGCAGCAGCAAGGTGAGTCCCTTGGCTATGGTAGCCTCTCCGTCAGCAGGCTCCCCTTCTCTGGTGCACATCCTACCTGATGTGGGCCACAGAGGAGAATCCTGCTTCCTCGATTTGAGCCTTTAGCTCCTTCAGTTCCCCCTCAGCTTTCCTCTTCTCCTCTAAGAGCTGATGAATCTCAGCCCTCAGGTGGAGCATCTCCTCCTGAAGACCCCTGTCACTGTCCTCTCCTGTCGTGGATGGAGGGGCAAGAGATACGTTCTGGGTCTCCACAGCTGCCAGGCTTTTCTCCAAAGCTACCTTGATGAGCTGAAAGAAAATCATGGTTTAAAGAAGTTAGTGCATTGAAGAGGATCTATGAGGAACATCAGATCACAAAGGCAGCCTTCTAGGGGACCAAAACAGGCAGACCTAAAAGGAGCTCCCCCTCTAGGACTCCTCAGCCATAAGGGCCCTGGAGACTGGTTTGGGTGAGAGGACATACCCCACAAGCAGGGAGAATTGTTGCCATGGGCAGAGGTGGGTGAGGAAAAAAACACAAGCACACACCAAACTTAAAACAAAAGCAAACAAATGAGGTTTAAACAGGACTGGAGAGTGTGGATGCTGTGATCCTTCTCTTTCTGAGGGGACAGAGTTCTCCGGGAGTCTTCTCACAGTCAGGAAGCTTCATCAGCTCAACACCTGAGTCCTTGACTGCAAAGATCATGGCTAAGATACCAAAGCTCAAAGCCTGAGGCTGTAACTCAGACTCCAAAAAGGATGATTACGAGGAAGGATCTGGGCACTCAGGAATCAGGAGTCCTAGTCAGAGAATTAGGGTATAGGCGGAGCTACAGTTAAGACAAAGCAACCTTAATTTCATTGGCAACAGGAGAATCACACTCTACAATTGCTGAGAAGTTAAAGAGAGGCCACCTGCCTAGCAACCAATTTCCCTTGTTGGTGATCACCCTATGCTGATGTTGCCAGCCAAACTCTCTCTACAAATCTAAGCGCGTGAGAAGAAAACAAGCAGAAGCAATTTCCCATCACCTTTGTTTTTTGAGGATACTCTTGAAGTTACTCCTTAATGTTCAACTAGAGCAGATTGTATAGTTTTTCCTCAGATAATATTTTAGGGCCTCCCTGGTGACGCAGTGGTTAAGAATCTGCCTGCCAATGCAGGGGACATGGGTTCAAGCCCTGGTCTGGGAAGATCCCACATGTCACAGAGCAGCTAAGCCCATGTGCCAGAGCTACTGAGCCTGCGCTCTAGAGCCCGTGAGCCACAACTACTGAGCCCATGTGCCACAACTACTGAAGCCAGCACACCTAGAGCCCACACTCTGCAACAAGAGAAGCCACCGCAATGAGAAGCCCGCGCACAGCAACGAAGACTCAATGCAGCCAAAAATAAAAATAAATAATTTTTTAAGTTAATTTTTTAACTTTAAAATTTTATTGTTCGTCTTGGGCTCCTCTCCAGCTTTTCCCATGCTTTTAAAAGTGTAGAAACCAAAACATGAGTATGATAATCTACTTAGTGTATGACTAATCATTTTAGTATGTGAATTTCTTGTCTGTCTGTTGAATATTAATCTTATATCCCAATGTCATATTGGCTTATTTTTCCTTTCAGTGGCAGCATTTTGGAGTTTTACTTAACTTCAGGTCAATTTTGACCTCCCAATTTTCCAACTCTCCCCACAGCTATTTCTGGGTCATATTGTTTTCTTTTATCTCTATAAATATAATGACTTGTTCCTGTCACAAATTCATTCCGGCTATACAGAATCATTTCACAATCATCAAAGTCATCAAAATATTTATGTGCATCTCCATAAATCATGTAGCGGCCACTTGATTAGGGATGATTTGTAGAATTAATTATGTGCTTTATTGCTTCAGTTAGGTCAGAAATATTGATATATTGGACAGAACAGGGCTCAGAGGAGCTTAAATGGATCAATGATTAACAGCTGCTCGGCTTGGCACAAAGCCATTGACTGTTGCTTTGGACCTCGTAACAGCATGATAAAGTCTAGGTTTCAGGTATGTCCTGGGGTTGATTCATATGGCACGTATGTGTAAAAGCATTTAGTAGCATAGCAGTTGAGGTTGTAAAGAGATGTGCGAGATACGCACCCACGTCATAGAAGGAAGAGATGCCTCACACAGGTGCTCATTTCCTAGGCATCCCATCCCACCTGGGGTTGTAAGCCTGAGATTGAGAGGCTCCTGGGAATGTGTTTCTATGGTTCTACTGCCAGGCTTAGTTGGACTGGTGGCCATCCCCACATGTGCCACGAAGCACTTGGGTCAAAATAAAGGAAGGGGGACTGGATAAAACCACTTTTGAAAGTTTATGACCTCACCCTTCATTTAAATTATGTGACATTACCTTTCTAAATAAACTCTTTGCAACTAACTAAACAATGTCATCAGCTTTGAATATGGACACATTTATTCTTTTCTAAACCTTCAGGGTTCCTTCTGCTTAAAAATGTCTAACTTTAATGATACCATCTATTTTTAAAGTGCCTTCTAGATGTATGTTATCTTCTATTGATTTAAATATACCTACTTTCTTTAAAAAGAAAAAATAAGACCCATGGAATGTTAATACCAGAAGGGACCTTAAGGTTCATCTGGTCTGATTTCTTACTTTTAAATGAGAAAATAGAGGTCTGATTTGTTCCCAGGCTAATTTGCCTTTTCATATTTCCATGTCCAAGGGAGTTTACTTTAGCTGCCTTGTCTGTAAAATTTAAATGTAAATGCATGAAAAGTGACTCAGGATCTAACCTTTTTATTTTTTTCTTTAACATCTATGGAAAGCTAGTATTTCTATTGTTTTTCCTGAAGTAAAACCCCAGGGCTTCCAGTGTATGTGGTGGTAGTATGAATCCTTTAGTTCTATTGTTAATTACGTCTCTTATAGGTAGTTGTTGCTGTTGTTATTCTTCACATTTCCTAATTCATCTATTCTATTGCTTCCATGGTATAATTCAACTTTCATGTGTGCTGGTTTTTCATTTGCCCCATGGAGATCAATGTGCAGATCTGATCTCTTATTTGAATAGAGTGGTTTTGTTTTAGCCCTATTCCTTCATACCTCCCACGGTGTAATTCATTTCTCAGACAGCATTAGGGTATTAAAAATGATCTTTTTTCAAGTTCATCACTGACGCTCCTTTGCGGTTTTGCTTGTTGATTAACTTTTCTCCATTGCAAAAATTCGAACAAAGAAAGGCAATGATTGATTACTCTAGTTTCTTTCACAGGAACTAACTTCCTAGGTATTTGTTACAGATCTTACATTTGATTGGGAATGGAATTGTGTGAGAGGTTATCTGAGGACAATTACCATCACGGCCAGGCCTGGCACTTCCTGAGGAGGGTGAGTCCAAAATTAAAGATGAAGCAATCTGCTTTGGCCAAAAGGTGGTTCTTGTCTTAAGAGGCAAAGTTGGATGTGTTTGTTAGGGGAAGTGTGCGTATGCTTGAAGTGGGAAGGGAGCTTGGTGTTGAGGATAAGGTCTACCTCCCAAGGACACAACTAGGAGAAGCTCAGAGCTCAATCTTAAGGGACCAGTTCCCGGGAAACAAGCAAACACATTTTTGAGAATCTGGACACAAAACAGTTATGACAAAACAAGCTTTATTTAATTGGTAGCAGGAGAGTCACACCAACAAACCTCAGAAAAGTTGAAGTAAGTTTACAATGATTTCACACACCTCTTTCCCCAAAACTGAAGATTGGTTTTTCAAGGAAAGGGGATACAGAGAAAAACAGTGCTTACCCAAGATATTTTTCATCCAACAGGTAAATACTTGTCTAACTTATTAAGTATCTCCTATGCCAGGTGATAGGGAAGACATTGCAAGGGAAGTACAAATGCCCCAATGTAAAGGTTTATTCCAGGCTTGGACTGACCTCAAAATGTTGTCTGATCATTTTCTCCACGCTCGGCTATAGAAAAGAAGGTTGAGGAAGAAGTGACTTTACAAACCAGTTTCCCTATAACTGAGAAGCAGAGTGAAGAACTCGTGCTATCAGGCATAGTTTGGACCACATCAGTCGGAATCTGGCTCTCTCCATATCCGTGTCTCCTGTTCACTTATTCTGAAGTTAACCCTGACCCAGAGTAGCAATAACCATCAGTGACCTGCTGACATCTCAATCTAGCTCTGTGTTAGAGTGGATATTTTCTCATCCTGCAGATCCTTCTCTCTCACCCAAGATCCTCAGTGAAATCAGGGAGTGAGAGGTAAGGGATCTGTCCAGAGGGGCAGTGGTGTACATAATTAAAGTTACAAGCACCGGTTAGGAGGACTCAGAATAAGCTGTCCAAGAAAAAGGAGAAGTGGAGTTCATGCAGGAACTCAAGGGAGAAGTTAGGGTCAGGTGTGTCTAGAGCAGTAAAAAGGGAATCTTGGTAGAAGGTAAAGAAACTGTGCTGAGGATGTGAGGTATTCCAGACAATTGCTTGTGTCCTCAAGAGTCAAAGACTGTGCCAAATCCTGTGAGATTTGGGGACTGCTCACTTGGGTCTTTCTGTTGGTTTATTAGATGTCGCCTCTTTTTCTTATGCAGGAGATGAAGAGGCAGACCCAGAAAGCCTCATGTCCCCTATAGTTTCCCTAATAGCTCCAAGGAGCCTATCACTGGAAAAGCCCAGCCAGCTGCTTCTGCAGAAGGACAGATACCAACGATCCACTTTCCCCTTAAAAACTCAGAGAGTCGGGCTTCCTTGGTGGCGCAGTGGTTGAGAGTCCGCCTGCCGATGCAGGGGACACGGGTTCATGCCCCGGTCCGGGAAGATCCCACATGCCGCGGAGCAGCTGGGCCCGTGAGCCATGGCCGCTGAGCCTGTGCGTCCGGAGCCTGTGCTCCGCAACGGGAGAGGCCACAGCAGTGAGAGGCCCGTGTATGGCAAAACAAAACGAAACAAACAAAAAAAAACCTCAGAGAGTCGCAGGCCTGGTTCATCCAGGACATGTGATTGCTAAATGTCACTGGGCAAGGTGAAGACACATAGGCGTTCCAGTGGGTGCTATGGGATCACTATTGGTGACTTAATCTCTGAGGTCTAGGACATTCTGCTCTTGAGCTTGAGAAAATGCTGGTTACACCTTCCAATGCTGGTTGGTGGGAACAATGTTTTAGCCTTGGGTACCAAGTTCTGAGGTTTGACAGGGGCTTGCTCTTGAAGTGTCATCTGCTGGTCATTGACGTGTCACAACCTGGGTAGACTGTCAGGTTGCCCAACAAGGTTCTCTTTTATATAGTGAGACTTCACTGAGAATGATCCCTGCTTTGGAAGCATTCCGTTCCTCTTGGAGTTCCTCAGAAAACACTCTCCTGAAGCAGGTCCTAGGCCTGCCACCTCCCCAAGCAGCCCTTCGATGACTCCCTGTCTTCTGTGATGTGTTTCAGTTACAAAAGCCCAAGAGTGTAAGTGTTCAGGTCTTGTTGTAAGTAAAAATTCTTCTGAAGCTATAGCTATAGACGGTACATAGGAGCAAAGGAGGGTAGGAGGGGGCAGGGAGCAGGAACACAAGATACAAGGAGTAAAAAGGGTGGATTGGAAAGAAAAATGGAGTGAGGATAGGGGTTGGCAAGGTGGCTGGGAGGGCAGGAAGAAGACTGGGAAGTGGTTTATCTAAAAAGATAGCTTCTCACTCCAGGCCCACAAGGGCTGCAGGAGACCACAGTCCGCAAAGGGCTACGAGCTCTGCACCCTGGGGCCCCAGTACCTGACTTGGACTTACTTGCTGGTGGCTATTGTGTGCAGCCTCCTCCTCAATACTGTCGGTGAACTCCGTGCTCGCATCCTCTGTGTCGTCCCCTGCAGCTGCACCTAGAAGTAGGTCCAGAAGACAAAGGTGACTCCCTTCACACGTGCCTTCCAGACAGCAGCTAAAATTACACTCTTTTTGCCATCCGCCTCTGATTTCTTCCCTTCCCCACATGGAGGGCCCCCTAGCCAGCAGGGCTGACATGCAAAGCAGCACCAACGTACCAACTCTGTAGAAAAGCTTCTTCACTATATCACTGATACCTTCTTGCTAACACTCAAGCTTAAACCTCAAAACATAAGCTGGCTTGACTGCACAGACCTGTACTTAAGAAGCAGACTGTTAGATAGAGTGGTTACCCCCCTCACTTATTTCCAGAAAGCCAGAATTATTCTCCTCCAGCCACTGACTGTCTATGTAATAACTTTCCCTGTTGTGACATGGGCCCAACGTGACAATTTTTCCCACCATCGAGTGCTGAGAGGGTTCCTGATTTCCTTGGGATTAGGGCAGCCCGGCTCCTCTCACACTTTTCCACTGCTGGGATCAGTCATGAGTGGGGTGATAATCTCGCTGAGGAACCCTCCTCTAAGGGTCCTGTGTCCTACAGAAGCTCAGGTCTAGTCCAGCCCCGTGGCAGAGAACAGTTCAGCTGTTTCCTAACCCCTTCCTCTAACCTCCCCTCCTCCCACCTCCCTCAAACTCTTGTCCAATGCCAACATCCTGTGCCTGAAGGGTTTCCTGCACTGCTTTGTCCAAATGGAATTTAATCTGTTCTTCCATTCCCCAAAGATGAACACAGTCACCCTGGGGTGCAAACATCTATGCCCTGCACTAAGGAACAAGTAGTTGCGGTTTATGGTCCAGGTAAAGGTCTAGGGCAGTGCTGACCAATAGAACTTTCTGTGATTTTATGTCTCTGCTGTTGAATTCAGTAGGCAGTAGTCACATGTGACTACTGAGGACTTGAAATGTGGCTAGCATGACTGAGGAACTGATTTTTTAATTTAATTTAAATTAATTTAATTCAAATAGCCACACATGGCTGGTGGCTACCATATCAGACAGCACAAATCTAGGGCATTTCTTCTTCTCCACATCTGTTAAAATAAGGCCATTCATCAAATTTTAGATTGACACCTGTGGCCCACATTACTGATTTCTTCTGAAAGTGTAGGAATTTATAGTGGTTAATTCATTTGGAAACCAAAGAAAATCTACCGTGACACTCCCCGGGTCTTACAGAATCTGCCCAAGTTAGAGAATTTTGAGATCTAGTTCTGACCCTGGCCTCGGCAACCAACCTGTTAAAACTCCTCTTATGACCGTTGGGAAACCTGGGCCTCAAAGAGGTTAGGTGGCTTGACCTAGGTTACGTAGCTACTTCTGGGTAAGAGCTGTGCGGAGATGGCATGTCTCTGGGCTTTCAGGCAGAGGCAACTCGCTGTTCCCTCTGGTGACAAATCAGATCTTTGTCTCTTCCTCCAAGAGCAAAGAACCTGCTCTTGAGCTCAGACGTCTGTGAATGAAAGGCTCTGCATGAATAATGAGCATTCACTACCCTCAACAGGTAAGGTGAACAGGGCCAGTTCACACTTAACGTTCCATCTCTCGGCACCTGCAAGTTTATACCAGGGATTTGCGATGGCCCAGGCCAATCTCATTAAAGTCCTAACAGCTTAATCTTTTGACTTATTCCCTGGTCTTTACTGTGAATGTTGTGTTAACTTTGGACTAAGGCAGTACCCTATTCGATAAAGCCCTACTCACAAGGAGGCACCTTTACCATTCAGCATCTTTAGAGATCCTTGGCAGGCTGTGTATAGTAGCGATTTCCAATACTTAGTTTTTCAAACCAGCCCTAGAACCATCTTATTCAGAACACTGGTTGTGTAGAGGTGAATGAACACACTTCCTAAGCTGTGGCTGTTTTGGAAACTCACTGAACCCAGGATGCTAATTCACTTGAGGACATCCCTATCATATTACGCTCATTTTGGAAAATCTTTCCCTATACAGCAATAGAGATCAGAACGTTTTTCTCTCCCTGCAAAGAAAATGAATTGTCCCACTCAGTGATAGATTAAGAAAACACACTTTTCACATTGTCTCCCTTCTGAGTGTTGGACTAGAGAATGATCCTGTGGTTGAAGAAGGTTCAGCTCTATGAGGTCAGGATCCTCACCCCCATACCACTCTGGGCCCACATCCCATGATGATTCCTGTACTAGGTTCCAGAAGTAGGGTAAGTGGGGATTAGAAAGAGTGATTGTCCCTGGCCTTGAAGGCTTTTGTCTAACCCTTTCTACCCTCCACTTACCTTTGTCAACCTTTCTGATGCCACATCTCCATCTCTACATAATGTTCTCTCTTTAATTCACTCTGGGGCAGGATACCATGATTTTGACTTCATCAGGAGTTAAGTGGAGACAAAGCAAAAATGCCCATTTCATCCTGACATTCTACTACTAGGGGTTTTGTTTTCCTCATTCATTTTTTCATCTAGCTTAGTCTGCCATACTTCCTTCAGGGCAGCTTTAAGGGTTGCTCAGCCCTTTACCAATCTGAATTAAAATGCTAAAGCCTTTTTTGTGTGTGTTTGTTTGAGGGGTAAAGTTAAAAAAAAATTATAGAAAACATTGGAATAAGTTATCCCACACAAGGTCCTATCCATAAGTTTATATTAGCCGTTCCTCTTTCTGTTTTTACCATTTCTGTTTTTTTTTTTAAAATGGCAATAAAGGACTTCTCTTTTGTGGATGATACCCTTTTCTATGCTTTCACAAAGCAACAAAACACTGTCTCCAGAACTAAGTTGGAATAGTACTTTAAATTTCTAATTTAAAGATACTATATATTGATGGAGTGCTTATGTTTGATAAATAAATAAAATGGTCTGCCACCTTTAGAATTTCTGAAAGCTAAGAATCTGTTTATTCAAATTTAACTTGCTTCTCCAGGTTTTATCTCCAGGATTAAGTTTTACATGTTAGACTGGAAATTTTATTAAAACCTTTTATTTGAGGCTTTGATGGTAGTTTCTCAAGTTGTGGTTCTTCCAAGTTTCTAGGCTCTGAACTACACATAATGGAGATGGTACCAAAACTTCCCTTTCTTAGATTTAGAAAATTATTTTCTACCAACTACCTGACTCTATAAAGTGTATAGAAATAAACTTCTATAACACTATAAAATCCTTGGGCAAAAATTTAAGTGGTATGTAAAAACAAGGTCTTTTTTTTTCATCATTGAGGCAAAAATTCATACTTCTGTGCTTTCTAAATTGAGGATGGCATAATTATTGAGAACATGGACTCTGGAGCCAGATTGTCTAGGTTAGATTTTTGCTCCCATCATTAGATACATGACTTTAGACAAATCACCACCTTTCTGTAACTCAGTTCCATCACTTATTCATTAGGGTTAATAGTAATATCCACTCCATACACCTGTCAACTTTCAAGGGTTTGGTGCTTTTGAAGGGCTTAGAATAGTGGTTGGCATATACTGTGTACTCAGTATATTGCATTATTATTATTGTTTTAAATTATTGTTGGTAAACTGGTCTATGGGCTGAAAAGTTGAGGGTAGAAAAAGACCGTAGAACCTAAAAGTACTCAGCAGAAGAAAATTCTATACCTAATGTTTTTACTGGATGATCTTAACTGAGTCTATCTGTACTTCTTCACTGCTGAATATGTTTCCCCAACAGGAGGTTTGAAGTAACACTCTTATGTTCTCCCTACTTTGCAGGACAGTTGAAAAAACACAGATCTATCAGTAGATTAAGATGAACTCTTTTGAATAGGTTTTACAAATAGGATTCATCATCATTAAATAATAACTGCCTTAAAACTCCATCATGCACAAATAAGCCTTGAGGGAAAGTCATGAAGTGTTATTTTAATTCTCAGTAATGAGTCCCAACTGGGCTGCAACAAGACCATATTCTCCAAATTCTACTCTACCATCATTATTGTTTCCTTTTTAAGCCATTTATACGCAACCAACAGAAAAGGAGTAATATTTTCCCATAAAGTTACTCAGAACATAGGAGTCCTATTTGACTAATTTTGAAAGAGGATTCAAAGAGCTAAACTTTACAGCACGAACAAGTTTGCAGTGACGAGCGCCCGGCTGTTTTTCCCTCAGTGCCAGGCTCTTATGTCCTCTGGGCTCACCTCACTTTCACTCCTAGGCACTCTGCCATGTGCTCATTACAAGAACTCTCACCTGTTCACGTCATGAACCAACTATTGATGACTTAAATATTATGATGCTACATGAGAGGATCCAAGAAAAAAGGTCTCCTATCAAACTGCAGTATTACCTGCATCCATTCCCTTCTGGACCATAAGAAAACTTTAAGATTTCATATAATCTCCCATAAGCTTCTGCCAAGAAATAAAATTCTTTAACTAGACAGATTCTGATATTGGAACTGAAGTAGCTAGAAATCTGTTGTCTGCAGTCAAGCCCCTTCATGGTATATCATTGTCTTTAAATTGCAGTATCTCTTAGGTACCCTTCCAGCTTACAAGCTTACAATTAAGAAGGCAACTGTTTTCAGTGACTTAAAAGTCTGTAATGTCAAGGAATTCTTCCTGCTTATGATCTCTTTTTTCCTCAAAGAACACAAGAAACAGGCCTTTCCAGGAATATACACAGGGACAGCACCACCCACCAAAACAATGGACTCCTCAAATTTTCATCCCACTTTCTACTACTCTCCTTCAGCAAGGAGAGCAAGAAATGTTTTTTGAAGGTAAAGTAGTCCATTTTACATTTCTGGGGGAAGCACAACGCTGTTTCTTTAGTCTCACTTCCTTGAGAGTTGAAAAATTCAGGTTTCTTCCTCATCCTTTAGTTAAATTTCCTGAGCCTTATTTGACTTGGAATTTTAGTACAATAATCAATAGACTGATTCTCCTATAAGGAAAAAAAAAAAGATATGAGCTTTCTCTGCTTTTCCCATAAATCTTTTAAGAATGAAACCAAATAGTTACTGTTTGGCCTTTGATAATTTTATTGGATCAGTGACAATTTTCTGTGTCTCAACTATAGCTGAAATTCTAACACTTATATATAAAAAAGTACATGCTCCATTTCAGCACAAATGTTAACACAATTTAACACAACACAGTGCCATGAAGAAATGAATTATTTACAGCTTGTTTTGGTGGGGAAATAGTCCTAGAAATAATCTAGCACCACCACGTTACTGGATTATTTAATACATCACTTCCTTCTTCATTTAAATTGTTATGAATCACTCTAATTTTTCTCAACAGCCCTAAGGCCAAAACTTTAAGTGGTAAAAGTAAACCTGCTTTTATTATCAAACTGATAGTACTTCATGGAAACAGACAGAAATTCATGGTTTATAAAACATACTTGTATATATACATGCCTCTAAAGTTCACAGATTGAGAGACAGGTTGGTATTTCAGAGCAGTGATTTTGATAATTGCAAAAGGAAGCACTGTATACTCATGTAAAATACCAAAAACAAACCTACATGCATTTCCTAGACAATCATGAGTTCTCAAAGGGAACAAGGAAGTCCATTTGGTTCATGTACTTAATTAACAACCCTACTCTTCATATTACTTTAGATCAAACATTTTCTGATGTTGATGAACTTTCTATTTTATCCTTCCAGCTTTAGCAAGAAGAAAACAGTATGATAAAGATTTTTATTTCTGGAATTTGACTTTAAACAACAAAAAGGGAAAGTAATGCAAAAAGAATTAGTATGTCACTTTATAAGTTTAATTATTCTTATTTGAAATCTGATAAAATTAGTATTGTCAGCTCTACAGTTTTGTGTCCCTTCCACTTCCCATCCTTTGCTGGAAGCAAATTATAAATTTGCTTTATTTGGGAAATTTCTTTGGGAAATTCATCCTGGCTCAGTGATTACATAGAAAGAAGTTGAGAACTTACCTTCTGTCAATACTCAAACTACTTAAAAGCAACATGGTAGTCTTTCAATCATAATAAAAAAGGCTTAAAAAAGTTATTGCTCCAAAAGTCTAGTGGGAGGGTGGCTTAAATCCATAGTCCAAAAAGCATTAAGATGCAGAAACTATTACCCCACAGAAATCACTCTGATGTACTGTCCCACTGACTCATTCCTTCTGTTTTTTAATTGAGTTGCCTTATACGCGGCTCCATATTCCCAGCTATTCTTTCTACAGTACAAATGGTTCTATACTACCAAAGGGAGAAGAAAAGCTCTCTGAGCTCTACCCCAAAGAGAAATGAGAAAATACTCTATATGATTGTATCTCAGAGGATGTTAGTATCTGAAAAAAAAAGCTAACTTCATTTATCCCACCTCTAGCGCCATTTCTGTAAGGCAGGATGGAAAATGGACTTTAAAAGTGTGTGGGTCACTGTATTCCTTCCCGACTCCCTAGGAAGTTTGTCATATATCCCTGCACACTGCCTGCAGGCCTCTAGAATTACTACTGAGACCCTAGTTGAAGAGGCAACTTGAGTTTTTCAGGGACATGAAGACTCTGTGACTTCTTCAAATAAAAAGACCAAGAAACCAGAAAACAGTAACTTTATCCTAACAACAGGAACTAGAGTTTTCCAATACTAGCTCAAGGAAAGCAAAGGTATTAAATTATAGTTTCCTCTAGGGCTTACAGTCCAAAGGGAAGTGACTTTAGGTAGGTCAGTCAACCTTTATTCCTCAATGAAAGGAGCAATTTGGGGTGTAATCTGATCTATTCCTTCTTTCCCTAATCAGAAGACTCTAGATCCAACGAGAAGACTGAAGCAGAGAGAACTGAAATCAACTTTCTTGAACTGTTTTGAAGCTATGAACCAAACCTCTCAACCAGACACTGAATTAGAAGCCTAAGTAAGCATAAAACTGATAGGTCTTTTATATATATATATCTGCCATTTATGTATAATCTGTGCAAGTAGAATAAACGAAAGAACCTCCTAAGGAAACTCGTGGCTTGGATCTAATATCCTATCCAGGGCAAGATTTTCTTGATCTTTAACAGATCTCTCACTATACATAATGACCAAGACAAATCTTTTAAAAATATGAAGGAGGAACCAAAAATGTTGCTACCATCCACAACTGAATGAAGAGAGGTGGGTGTGGGAGAGGGTTGGGTCGGGGGGATAAGGATAGAAGTACACCCCATCAAAGTAAGAGGTTGACAATGTTAAAATAGTCCCATCAGGCCTTTTCAGAAAAAGTTATAACTTGGCTAAATAGCTAAAAAGAGAACACCAGAAAAATGTCGATTTATACTAGGCACTAACCATCACCAGACTTCAATGATATAGTTTAAACCTGTAATAGAAAAGAGTTTAGGGGAAATATCTGTCAAAAGGACTCCATTTCACTCGTTAAATAAATCTTTTTGGAGGTCCTTTTCAACTCTCTAGCTCTAAAAACTATAGACTTCAACTACCCTGACCTCTTACAACCATTACAACCAAAAAGGAAATGTGAGAAAGACCAAATCCATCAATATGCATTTTTTTCAATTTAAGTTCTATGCTTCCAATTAAGCATAGCCTGAGTGAGAATTTCATTTCATTTTCTTTCACGCTTTTTATTCAAGCACAAGGTTCTATAAGCACACAATGCTTTATCTAAAATTATTGTAAGGTTGAAAAATGCTTGGCAAAAGTAGAATAATTCAGTAAGAGAAAATGTCTGTGCCCCTGAAGAGAGCATGGAATCATATTATAGCATGCTAAATATGATTATATGAATGATGTGGCCAAAGCATCATCTATCTGTGGGATACAGAACAAAATTCATTAGAATCATGTTCTCTAATAAGATGCCAAGTTACCACACAAAATTGTTAGACCAGCAAGCTCTCTCCAGTTAGCACTGTTTGCAAGCCCCATTCCAGCTATACAGACCAGAAAGTCAGTACCAGATTTTAGTCACATCTACGTTATCAAGACCAAACTTTTAATTTCTCTCGTGCCACTAAATCACCTAATTTTCTAAAATGTTTCCCAAGGACCAATATCAAAGGTAAGTAGCTATAGCACAAGTTGCTCTATCTTTTCAAGATCCAAATCAGGACTACAATTCACTCACTTTCTCCCCCAATCTATGTATTTTGTTCATTGTCCAGTAGGAAGTTGAGTTTCTCATTATTCACCCCACTACCTTAATATTTCTAACACTTAGCAACTGTTCAAGATAACAAGGGAAATTCCTATTCTCGTTGGAGAATGACAGAAGTAGTAGTTTCCATAAATTACTGTAATCACTATGAGCCATTAGAACCCAAATATCACCCATGGTTGAATCTTAATAGGAAACTTAGAAAGTGTCATTGGTCTATTAGTAAAAATAAGGAAAGGCACTTCTTAAATGCCTTGCAATCATATGACAGGCTAGCCTTTGGTGGGGTGATATTTCTACAGCTCGATTACCCTCCTCTCTACTTCTACAATGTTACAGAGCTTTGTGCAGGAAAGGGTCACTAAACATTGGAAGACTAAGAAAAAACGGATGATTCTGCTTATACTTCCAATCTCCTTTCTTAAATGACCCCTGTACCACCCAAAGCCTATTAAAACTGAAAAGCTTTCCATTAAGAGGAAAGCTTATGGCTACCAATCTCTTACAAACTATCAATTCTTAATCAGAGGATTCCATGGTGTTTCTCCAGTAGAATATTTTCTTCCCTGTCCATTTTAGAGTGACAGATGCTCTGTTACAGGCATGGCTACGGTTACAGAAACTTGGACAGAATTTATAAGGTAAGCAAGCCATGTCAACACATGAATGTAAAAGAAATAAAAGTGTCATATGAAAAATGGAGGGAAAAAAGAAAAACCATTGTGCTCCACCTCGTTTAGAAAGGGTACTCGGTCTCATTTATGGGGCTGAAGAGCCTCAATCCCTATTCACCAAATTCCATGTTTAAAAACTGAAACCTGAGCTTCTAATCTAGGAAATTAATTCCAGCAGAAATAACAAACCTCATGGGTTAGCAAGGTTACAAAGTAACCTTGGTTACTTTTCATACTCTTGACATTTAAGATACCAGAAGTATAATCTCAAGGGCCCCCTTCCTTACATCTGTCATGTTGAAATAACAAAGCATTGAGACAATGACCAAAACCTAGAAAGATCTGTGACATTTCTTTCTAAACTATTCAAACACATCAAAGCCAGAAGCCTATTACTTATTGTAATATGGAGAAATGCAAAAGCACTAAAAAGTAAAAAATACAGGACTCCATCTAGTGCCATTACCAAATGAAAAAAATATAAGAAATATTTTCTTCTAGTCATAATGAGTTATTTGGTGAAATACTGAATTTAAAAGGGGACATTACGTTTGAAATTATCTTTTTATATAGAGAATTCTGACTCTCGAAGACCTGGGAGCTTTCTTAAAGTTGTGTTCTGACTAAATCCTATACCCTTAGTTTAAAGAAAAAAATTTTAATGGAATCTAATCTGCATCTAATCTAATTTCGCTGTTATTCAATAATCAACTCTGAAACAATATTAGAGGTAAAGGTTTACTATAAACACTTTAACCGTCTTTGCCTCTGCACTTTAACTTGGCCTTCCGAATACTTTCAGTCTTCTATTGCAAGACTTGGGTTTGGTTACCTTCTGATAAGGATTATACCACTTTTGCAAAGTCATTCTTATAGGGTCTCAATCTCTTCTCTCTCTCTTATCTTGAAACTTTGATTAAAAAATTGCTCTCACTCAAAGAGCAGGAGTTGATTGAATGGCAAAAATAATACACACGCATGCATTTATGACATGATATGGAACATATGAAATGGACTGTGAAAGTGGGGGAGGAATAAACTTTATTGGCCTGTAGAAGGGATGAGGGAAAAGAAGGAAGGGCTGGGGAAAAGAATGAAAACAGGTGGGAAAACTAAAATGGAATGATTAATAGTGCGCAAATATACTTTGTAACCTCCACGATTCAACTTGGAGACAGCTATGTACAGTGAAATACAGGTAGACTAAAGTGAGTTTCACTTTGTAGTTGATGCTACTTGTACCAGTTCTATCATTAGTAAGTCACTGTTTAATCCTGCCAAAGTCAGACAAGGCTCTCTGGTTAGTGCAAACAAGGGTCTCCATCCCGGGCTGCAGTCTGACCCGCCAGTGCTCAGAAGGCATGCTCGTGATGAACTCGCACACTTTCCAGTTCCCCACCTCCAATGGCGGCCAGGGTCTCCAGCCTGCTTAAGCGCTCCAGGCTTCTTCCAAGAACTTCTTCTAGCCGACTGCGTATCACCTGGGCCCCTTCTAGTTCCACCTGCAGAGTTCGGTCTCTCTCAGAGCTGATTAAACATGCCATACATGGAAGGAAAATGGATTAGCCATCAATGTAATGAGTCCATAGATGCTTCCAAAGAGCCATCAGTGCCACTCTGAGCCATGAGACTTTTGGAGTAATTGTTCTCTAGGACACAGTAAATGAATGTGGTCTTTGTTGTGGCCCTTGTGTTCAATGCTGGTAGATTAGCAAGGCCTGTTTTCTGTAAAGTTTGTCCCTTTATCCTAGATTCTGGGCCAATTTGACATAAAATTAGAGTTCCTAATATTTATCTCACACCCTTATAGCCCACTAAGAGAAATTTCATTTTTTAACTAAAAGCGTGAGTTTCTGAAAAGCCAAAACCCAGTAAAAACTAAATGCAAACTGAATCGATCTTGAGCCAAGTAGGGTCGCTACTGAAGATATTCGTTTTCTCATTTGTTACTGAAAACTGACAGTGCTCTGAAAAAGAATCCAGTTCACAAAGATGCAGAGATTCTTTATAAAGTAACACACATGGTCCTATTTTACCTTTCCTCTGCCTTCATTTTCTTGAAGGAGAAAGAAAAAAAATTTTTTAACTCAAAAATAAATTAGAAAAAACTGAATAGTAAAAGAATAAAAATTAGGAAAGAGAGAAAGGGGCTAGGAGGGAAGGCAGAATAAGAAAAAATAATTAAGGGACTATAAAATGAACCAGAAGGATATAATATACATGACCAAAAATCAAGAGGTACAGGAAAATAGATTCATCATGATGGCTATGAGTAATCCTGGGGTAATATTAGCCATAACAACAATTATATCTTCTTCAGTTATATTCAGTGACTATCAGTGCCCTTTATAGTCTTATAATGAAGCAGCCTTTAATAGGACATGGATTAGAGAGAGGAAAGAAACACACAATGAATGCTTACTATAAGCAAGCACTATTTTAGACACCTGACACGTCTCCTCATTTGATCTTTGCAATAGCTACATGAAATGGATGCTACTCCTGACTTAAGATGTAGACACTGAGGCTCAGAGCAATCCCTACAACTAGTGACAAGTCGGGTAGTCCCAGTTATGATTTTCTTTTTCTCCCTCCTTGTATACTGTAAGCATCTGCACTTAATGAGGAATAAAAGGAAAAACAGTGCAGTCACTCTCTTACCTCTCTGGATGGGCATGGAACCTCACAAGACTGCTGTAGAGCTGTCTCTCTGCTTGTAAGGCCTCATTGAGCCGACTCCGTTCATCTACCAGTCCTTCTAGCATCAGCAGCAACTGAGGGAAAAAGAATAGAAGCAACATGCAAATAGAGACAGGAAGCCACAGTTAATCCTGAGAAAGAGACCAAAAGAATGTATTAGCATGAACTATGACTCAAAAAGCTCACTATCTCATTACTGACTTAACCTTTCTATATATAGTATGTTACAGTTTTCAAGTCAATGCCATATTATCCTTTTTTACCTTTAAAACTCTATCGGGGGCTTCCCTGGTGGGTGCAGTGGTTAAGAATCCGCCTGCCAATGGAGGGGACACGGGTTCAAGCCCTGGTCCAGGAAGATCCCACTTGCCGTGGAGCAACTAAGCCCGTGAGCCACAACTACTGAGCCTGCGCTCTAGAACCCGCGGGCCACAACTACTGAGCCCACGTGCCACAACTACTGAAGCCCACACGCCCAGAGCCCGTGCTCCGCAACAAGAGAAACCACCACAATGAGAAGCCTGCACACCACAACAAAGAGTAGCCCTCGCTCGCCACAACTAGGGAAAGCCCGTGCGCAGCAATGAAGACCAAACGCAGCCAAAAATAAATAAAATAAAATAAATTAATTAAAAAAAAAAACCTCTATCAGGCAGAATTCAAATATGGGAGTAAGAAGAAGAAAGAGGAGAGCGAAGCCAGAAGGACAGGCAAGAGGCCAAGAAGAAGGAGTGGGAGAGAAAGCAAGGAAGGGCAAGAGGGAAACATACAACAGGACTTACTAGTACTCTTCATTCATTCATTAAACATTTATTGGGCACCTTCTATGTGCCAGACTCTGTTCTAAGGAGAAGCTTACTATCTAGTGGGGGGAAAAGACATTCATGAGTCACAGACACATGTCATTGTGAGCTACAGTAAGTGCAAAGATGAGCTACGATAGTGCATAACCGCAGAGATCTATTTAAGTGAACTGGTAGAGTTTAAAAGCTAGCTTGGAATGAGATGAGTAGTTAGTGAGAGAGATGATAGTGGAGACAGGGAGGAGTACAGGCAAACAGGTCATTTTAAGAAGCTTGGCATTAAAGAGAGGTCACATATGGGGCAGCAGTTACAAAGGAACTACACGTATGAGAAAACAGCATCTGTGGCTGCTACTGACCAAGGCAGGGAACTTTAGAGCACAGATTTTCTATGAAATTCCATCAACAGACACCTTCATAAGTAATTGAGATTGACGGCTTGTTCATTGTTTATCTCACAGTAAAAAATAAGGTTTGTAATTCAATAACTTACTTGTTGTCTTCGGTTTCCGGAAGTTTCCTGACCCTGTGATTCTACTGAAGCAACTTTTTCCCGAAGAAGTAAGACTTCTTGGGTCAGGCGTTCCATAGCTGGTATGTCTTCAGGATCAACCAGCTGCATTTGCAGGTCCTAAAAGTCAAAAACAAGTATAGTAATAAAAATATTGGGTTGCCCAAAAAGTTTGGGTTTTTCCATAAGATCTTATGGAAAAACCCAAACGAACTTTTTGGCCAACCCCATAAGTCATAAAAACACTATTCAGCACAGGAACAAAGTAACAAATCTCTTGAAATAGTCTGCTATACTTTAAGTGGGATATTAATAAGCCGTATGACGGTAACAATAGCTTCTTTATGAAATCTTAGCAACTCTGACATAAACCAGAGAGAATATGTCAATATCAAGAGGCTCAAACTAACAGTGCATAAGAAGACTCAATGTATCCAAGTGTTGTCTGAAGATGCCCTACAGGTATTCTGAGCTGTAATCATTTCCAATAGTCTTTAAAAAGCTTTGAGAGACCTTTATGAGGTCTTCTTTAATCTGTATTGTCCTGGTCAGGGACTCCATATCAGCGGCCTGCACCTGCAGCTCTTCCTCCTGCACAGCCATCATGGACTGCAGGGCGGAGAGTTCCATCTGTGGAGAAAGAAATCCTGAAGTCAGTGGGTAGAGGAAACAATACGTGTCACAACTTCATTTTAACGTTGAAGCAAATGCTTTTCCATATCTTATCAGCCAGTAGTGCAAATAGAAACTAGAACGTGAATAGTGCGTTACTGGATCAGATCAATAAACTGCACTGTGCAGTACTAAAAGGTGTTTCATGGGAAGTTGTAATGTGGTTTTAATGATATCCTCCATCTTTGTTAGCACTACAAAACATACCAAATTTGTTTAATTAATGAGTTTATTATACTACTTTAAAAAATGGGTTACCATTAGCAGATGCGAGAATAGATGTTTTTCTTTACATAAGTATTTCAGCTAAAAGATTAAAAAAAGACAGAATATCTCCATTTTTGCAAGCCTTAATGAATTAATAGAGGCATCGATCATCAATATCACAAGAGATCACCAAACATTACACACCTCCTGATGGAAGAACACACCACCACCTATGAAGAAGTCCTACCAAAAGTTAACACTGTAGGCCCTAAACGTTTAATGTTGTATCTTTCATCTCTCCTCACCAGAAAATGACAGCCAAATATTCGATTATGACAAATTTCACTAAAAATCATGATAATTTCCACAGCTGCTAACATTTACTAGGTGCTTATTACTGTGTTCCAGGCCTTATAAAAAATACTTTGTATATATTTAATCCTTTTAACAAACCTAATGACTTGGCTTCTGCCCACTTTTTCAACCTCAGTATGAACCATTTTCTACCTCATTCATGGTTTTCTAGGCACACTGGACTTTTTCTGTTCTAGGAATGCCAGACTTTCTCTTGACTCAGAGCCTTTGCACCTACTATTCCCTCTGCTTGAAATATCTTCCTGAGTTGCCTCCTTCTCATCCTCGAGTCCCAGCTTACACGGCATCTGCTCAGAGAAGCATTCCTCTAGCATTCTATCTCAAACGGTCCCATACATGTTACTTTCTATTATTTCCCTCATATCGCTTATGACAGTCTGTAATTGTATTATTTGTTGTCTGAATCTCCCCAGTAGGAATTAATTACATAGGGTCAGAGACTTTGTTGATTTTGTTCCCTATTCATCCCCACCACTTGCCCTGGCTTAGAGAAGGTACCAATATAGCTGATGAATGAAAGAATGAGTGAATCCTCCCAACAACCCTACGGAACAACTACTCTTCTACTCCTCAATTTACAGATGAGGTGACTGAGGCTGAGAGAAATTAAGGAACTTGTTCAGAATCAGAGCCAGTAAGTGGTAGATCCAGAAAGTAAACTCAAGGAAGTAGAGTCACAGCCACCAGACTATGTCTTATATGCTTCATGGTAATGGCAAGTTATTTATAAGTAAACATTTCAAGGAAATATTTTGAGATAATTTTTTTAAAGTAATTGTGACAAGTGAAGATGGATGACACACAGCTAGTTTAAGGTGTAATCAAGCTTCCTAAAGGAAGCAGCACCTTTTTCCTTAAGTAATATAAAATGTAAGTTATAAGCAACAAAAATTTTACTTGTGTATCTTTTTTTTTTCTTTAATAAATTTACTTATTTATTTTATTTTTGGCTGCGTTGGGTCTTCATTGCTGCGTGCGCACTTTCTCTAGTTGTGGTGAGCAGGAGCTACTCTTCAATGAGGTGCGCAGGCTTCTCATTGTGGTGGTTTCTCATGCTGCAGGGCATGGGCTCTAGGTGCGCGGGCTTCAGTAGTTGTGGCATGAGGGCTCAGTAGTTGGGCTCGTGCGCTCTAGAGCACAGGCTCAGTAGTTGTGGCGCACGGACTTAGTTGCTCTGCGGCATGTGGGATCTTCCTGGACCAGGGCTTGAACCCGTGTCCCCTGCATTGGCAGACGGATTCTTAACCACTGCGCCACCAGGGAAGTCCTACTTGTGTATCTTCTAACTCCATCAATGCTTATAAAATCACTGTGTGGGCTTATGATGGTTTATAACTATACAAGGGTATTTGATGATTCTGGGCTACTGCAGCAGATTAGGAGGAAATGCTTCTCCTCATATTTCCTTCCTTGTTGAAGGAGCTCAGTTACTGTAACTCCTGACCTCTCTCCACCCCTTTACTCACTCAACCCTGGGCAGGCAAAGGGACTTAACAGTAGACTGGGGAAGAATAAACCAAGCAAGCTTGACCTAGTTCCACCTTTCCTCTTCTTGGGAGACAGCTGCCTGTAGGAAGCCACTGCTTCTCCAAAGGCAAGCTCTTCCCCACCATGCAGAATGGTCTGCTGAGGCCCAGCGTTGCCTGTCTGGGCAGATAAGTCTACCTAATTCTGGGGATTGGCCAGCAGGCCCACTTGGTTCTTGCATTAAATTCTCTAGGTAAACCTTTATCAGTAATACAGTTGATAAAGTACCAAGCTACCTGCCACTATTTTATTTCATTTCTCATTTTGTTCAGATCTTGGGTATGGAAAAAGGGGTGCTCTTAATTGCTCTCTTCAGAGACCTCTGCCATTTTATATCGAGGTAGTTGCACCATTGAAGAAACACGAAAACATGAAGAAAAAACATTATTGCAGCAAGCTAAAGGTCTGCAGTCAGATAGACACGGGTCTTACATCTTGGCATAATCTCCCGAACAAGGCAATTTAAACTGAGCTTCAGATTCTTCAACTGTAAAATGGGAATAATATCTACTTTTCAGGGTTATGTGAGAATAGAGAAAATGTATTAAAGTGCATGGCATATAGAAGGCAATCAGTGAATGATAACTATTATTACCACCACTACTATTATCTCAGGGGGGTAGGGGGAATGTTGAAAAATCTGGGAAAATCTATATGGCTTTGGTAAATACCTAATATTAGAGGAAATATGATAATGAAAATACATAGCATTGAATTGAGAAGTTGTAGTTGATTAAGAACATACAGACGTAAGCAATAGAGCTAAATATAACTCACTCAAAATACCGATTTTTTTCTTTTAAATATTTTTCTTCAAAATATTCATTTATAGTAATTATAATTTTATGATCCTGAAAACAGGACAAAACCAAAAGTAACATTACTCTTAATTGAGTATATGTGAGATAAATAGAACAGAATGTGGAAACTAAATTATCTGACATGATAGTGGCTAGGGCAGAACCAAGAAAAAGGAGGGGAACTAGGGGATTTTTTAAACTAGTATTTTTTAAATGCCACACAATTTCACTTCCTCAAAACTTGATTCATATAACTCCGTAAGGAGAAATATGGTAATGAAAAGAGAAATTAGAGGTACAATAAGATAATTTCATCACAAATATGAATGCAGGTTTTATATTATAGATGTAACTATGACAAAGAGGTAGAACAAAACTGAGGAGCTATACAGACTAGCCAGGTAAACTTAATTTAGGAACCCATGACACTGACCGATCTAAAACAGAGGTCATAGTAACATAAAGGCTTTCAGTTTTAGTCTATAACTCTATACTGTGGACCTAATGCTTCTTCTACATCATAGTACAAACAACTAGCTGTATGGGGAAGAAGAAGTGGAAGGGATCCTGTAAGGCTGAGAGGCCTCTTCTAAGAAAATTGATGAAACCTCTATTGCTAGAAATAGAACATATGAATGGGAAAAATTATCTGCTCCAGGAAATGACTTCTTAGGAAGTGTTCTGAGTCACAGAAGACTTGAGTTTAAATCTTAGCTTTAGCATTTTATAGCCATATAACTCTTCCCCACCTCCAGGTTTTAAAACAGTGTTTCAGCTTCTTCATCTATAAAATAGGGCCAATATGACTTACTTAGCAGAGCTGTAAGTATTAGTGCTAATTTAAGTATCCAGTACAGTGCACTGCATATAGCAAGTACTCAATAAAAGTGGGTCCTTCTCAAATTTCTCCTGTTTCATGTTTCTAAAACTAATTTCATGGCTCTAATGTCATAATTCTAAGGAGCAATTATGTAGCACTTCATTTTTTCACAAGTCCTTTGTAATTATTTTATTCCAGTTAGCAATGGGCAGAGAAAGCTGTGTTTTTTCAGCACTTAAAAAGTTTTAATGATCCTCATTATAAATAACAAGAGCATCTTGGTGAGAAATGTGTATATAAAGGGATTTCTATTTTTCTCCAGAAAGCAAAAGGGCTCAACCTGCATTTGGACCCAGATATTATACTTGGAGAATTTTACTCTTTTAAATATGAAGTATTTTGAAAAAAACAGGAATTAAGAAATTAGGCTTAACAAGAAAACTCACCCGACTTTCTCTTTCTTTTTTAGCCATGAGCTCAAGTTCCTCTTTGGCATTACTCAGTTCTTTTTCCAGCCCTGCAACTGTATCCAAGTCTCCTAAAAATGAATACATAATGCTAGTTATAATCAGTATCAACATAATGTGATCTTTGCTGCCTTGTTTCTAAGGAATTTAAGATACAACCCAACAACAACAAAACACATATGCACAGGTTGTTCTTTGCAGCATTATTTGTAATAGCAAAATACTGCAATCAACCTACAAGCCTATAAAAGAATGAATAAAGCATAGTATATCCACACAGTGAAATACTATATATAGCCGTAAAAAAGAATGAGGAATATCTTTAATGAACTTATATGGAGTGATATCCAAGATATTAAGTACAACAAGCTGAGCACAGAAGAATACATCTAGTGAAGTATGTTTTATATTAGGAAAACGGGAAATAAGAACATACACATACACATCACATATACACATAGAATTGATCTGCTTATTTTTGCAAAAAGAAACACAGGAAGGGTACCTCAGAAATGAAACTGGTTGTCTTCAGGGGATGAGTAAAAATAGGAGAGAAAGGACAGGGAAGTAGATGGGACTTCGGAGTACACTTTTCTATATTTTTGAGCTTTGAAGCACGTTAATGTTTTATTATTAACGTGTAAAGTTAGTTCCACAATGAGGAAGCAAAAGCCAAACACTGAATACTAACATAAATAAATAAAACTAAATAGCAAATTGATAAGATAACCACCCAGAAGATAATAAAAAAAATTAATCCAAATAATTTTTGCACTCAGTATTCTAACTGTACACCCTTGGTGGGAAATATTCTAAGGATAAAAAGAATTATAAAGAAATTTTAAACATTATTTAATAGATTTAGTGTTGATAGTGGTATTCATGTAGCCATTCTGAAACTATTTTTGTGTACTGTGCAAATGTATAAATATAGTGATGTTACAGGTAACCAGGTTTCTCAATGTTGGGAGAAGGCAGATACAAATACAAAATAACGGAAAGAAAGAACTTGTATTGTTTAACTGGAATTAGAGGAATCAGTATCAAATGGAGATATATATGTGTGTGTGTGTGTGTGTGTGTGTGTGCGTGTGTGTGTGCGCGCGCGTGCGTGTATGTATATACACATACATATATATGTGTATGTGTATATACACACACACGCACACACACACACACACACACACACATACGCTCACACATATACATATAAACATCCTTAGCTCTGTTCACTTAAAAGGGCCTAGAAGCAAATGACATACCTGCAGCTATGAACCTATCTTATATCCAGATACTAGTATATAAATGCCATTACCCACTAAAAGGAACCAGAGAGCTCCTTGAAGTAATGGATAATTTCAGGGCGGAGGTAGGCAAAGTAAAAGAAAATCACAGAACACCTTATTGTGCCAGAAAGTATGGAAGTGCTCAAAAACAGATGGGGAAATACTGAAAGGACAGAGGAACAGCTTGAAGGGGCTCCAATTGGCCAAATCCGGGATAATTTGGTTATCAAATGGAATAATGACAGAAATGGATACTACAATGATTTTTTTTAAAAAAGGAACCCAGTACTCCATACTGATATAAACAAACGGAGTAGGAAGAATAGGGAAAGGGCATCTCTTCTTTATAAAAGAATACACACTACTAAACAAAGAAGGAATTTTAGAAATAGAAAATCTCTTTTTTAAACTACCAAATAGTGAGTTCCAACAAGCTCAAAGGATGCTAAAACCACTGGGTGAATGACTGTGGGAAAGCAGAACTACCAACATCTCAAGGCATTTGCTGGCAGATCACTTATTAATTACAAAGGGGAAAATGAGCCTTCAGAGTGGAGACATCTGGCAGATACAACCTTAACCAAACAACTAAACTTAATATCACCGAGCATAACACAAACTGATACCATGTGCTCCTGATGTGATGCACTGAGAAAGACATCATCCATGTAGTATTCTTGCCAAAGATGTTTAACTTGAATCTAACCATGAGGAAACAATCAGAGCCAAATTGAGGGCCATTAGCTGGCCCAGAGTTTTAAAAAATGCCAATGTCAGAGAACAGACTTGTGGTTGTCGGGGGGTGGGGGGGTGGGGGGAAGGGTTGGATTGGGAGGCTGGGGTTAGCAGATGCAAACTATTATATATAGAAGGGATAAACAACAAGGTCCCACTGTACAGCACAGGGAACTATATTCAATATCCTGTAATAACCCATAATGTAAAAGAATATGGTAAAGAATATATACATATATATAAAAAACTGAATCAATTTGCTGTACATCAGAAATTAACACAACATTGTAAATCAACTATACTTCAATTGACAAAGAAAGCCCATGTCAAAAAAGACAAAAAAGCCTAGAAAACTGTTCTAGATTAAAAGAGACTAAAGAACCATGACAAGTAGGTGCAATGCATGATCCCTGAGGGAAGAGAACAACCAGCTATCAAGAATATTATTGGGACAATGGGAACTCTGAATATAGACTGTACATTAGATACTAGGACTGTATTAAAGCTAAATTTCCTGAGCATGATAATTATATTGTAGTTATGGAAGACAATGCCCTTGTTCTTAGGAAGTACATAATGAAGTATTTAGGGATAAAGTGTCAATGATTTCTGTAATTTTTAAATGGTTCAGAAAAAAACATTACATCTGTGTGTGCGTGCATGCAAGAAATAATGCAAAAGTAGCAAAATGTTAACAATTGGTGAATCTCAATAAAACTGTATATGGGTATTCATTGTACTATTTTTGCCACTTTTCTATAGGCTTGAAATTTGCAAAATAAAAAATTGGGGAAAGATGCTTTTAAAAAAAGGTAACTACAGAGTAAATTAAACAAATCCAGCATCCTTTACTCTTTAACTAGCATAAAGTTTCTCACTAAAAAATGACTACTTGCACAACTTATCTATGAATTCCATAATACCCTACACTATAACACAAAGTTTATGCATTCTTAAAATCATTAAAAAAATCGTAAGTTAATTCTCCAAGTCCACAACATTTCTTATCATAGCACTATAATCACCAAGTCACTAACCATGGTGAGCCCCTATTTTTGGAACTCACTGGATAATAGTTTCTTTGATGCTTCCCTAGATCCCAAACTTTTGGTCTGTGAAAGTCAGAGACTTTAAGGCACCCATTTGAGTTTTGCTCAGTTGTTTTTAGGGAGTTCAAAGCCTATAACCATCCCTTGGATGGAGCGGAGCTTGGCACTGCCTACCCCTCCCAACACTGTCATGTGGGTTATGTCAATTTACAGTGAGCAGCCTCAGCCTGCTTAAGGTACCCAGGAGACAGCGTCAGCCCTGTGGTCCTGCTGTGCAGGTTTGGAAACCCTGCCTCCCGCCTTCCTGAATCCCTGCAAAGCTAACTGAAAAAGAGAATTAGGATGCAGTTTCTCTGAGTCAAATCGTGTGGCCAGAGCAATACTTTTAATTCAAAATAAGGCAAGGGCAGTTCTCCCTAGAAGACACATGTCTTCAGCCTTTCGGTGGAATCCAAACTTATTTTTTCCATTATGGTAGGAAGAGAAAGAGAGTCTTGGCCAAACCTATTAACAGAGAGTTACAGGATGGAAAGACAGAGGTTCCTGAGTGAAATGAAATTTGATACTTACCTAACGCAGACCTGGGTATGCTAGTATCCCCTTTGTCAGTCAGTGAAGTGCTATCATCTCTGGAGGGTATAGGCACTGAACCCTAAAAATTGGAAGAGTCGGGGGATTTAGGAAGATACAGGAACCATGATCACAATGACAAGGACTTGGAACATTCTTGCACAACTTGATATTAAAATTATCACACTTATGCCTCAGATATAAAAAGAAAATGCAGTTGGCATAAACATCTATACAAGTCTATGGTCCTTACTTGATCAGTCTGCTCTGCAAGATGGGGACTGACAGAGGTAACTTCAGCTGGTTGGTTAGAGATGAGTGCCTGGGACGTCATGAAGTCTTTCCCTCCTAAATAGTGGCGCAGGGCCTGTAATTCCGAATTTCTTTCCATTAGGGCCTGTACCATCTTTTCTGCAGCAGCCTAGTAAGGAAATCACACATAACATTAGAGAGATATTCTAATAAAAAAAAAATTTGTGTTCTGATGTCATTGTTAAAAGCCAACCATTTAAGAAAAGCCAGTGGGGCCCTAAGAAAGTTTCCTTGCTTTTATTTTATAGGAAAAACCATAGTCAGTGAGCGGAAAGAAAGTCTCTCATAGGCACAGTTATTGGAAAAACGGAATATAATACATCTGTTACAGATAAAATAATCTAAACTTGTTCTGCTAGAACTATCAGGCTAAGGTATTAAGATTCTGGTTTGAATTGGGTAACATGTCTTTCTTTACTCATGTGCCTTTGGCCTGAATGGTCTTTGCCCAAACATTTGTTTGGTACACTCCCTTAAGGTCTTTGCCAAATGTCAACTTTATCAGATTGGCCTAGTCTGCGTTTCCTATCTAAAACAGCAATCTCATCTCTACTCCTAATTCTCCCGTCATGCTAAATTCTTTTTACAATGCACTTACCAGTAATCAATATATGTATTTATTGTCTCTCTCTCTCTCCCCAGACCCCCGCCCTGCCCCAACTGGATGTAAGTTTTCTAAGGGCAAGTACTATGTTTTGTTCAGTGCTGAATCCCAAGCACCCAGAACAATGTCTGGCACATAGTAGGCACTCAATTCACAGGTACTTGAGACCTATTTATTGAATGAATCAATTACACAGAAACATTTTTATCAGACCACATGATCAGGAGAATCTGAACCTCAGAATCACCAAACCCAGTTTATTTCATTTCAAATCCCACAGTTTTCTAAGACACATGATGGTACAATAAGGAAAAAATTTAGAACAAACAAATGCTACCAAAGTCTGCATAGAAATAATAAACTAAGACTAAAAGAGGGTATAAGATGATGAATATATTAGCTATATTATAGCATCGACTGTCTCTGGGAGAATTACTACTATTTTAAATAAGAAGCTGAGCTCTTGTCATAACTTCTAAGGGAAATAAAAGAATAACCTTCCAGTTTTAGTATGTAAAATTCAGACTCTTCAGGGATTTGGACATAACCATCTTAGAGGTAACAGTACATTATTAATTTGCCCTAATAAAAATCTCTGTGAAATTATGAGAAGAAACAGAGTGAATAATACACAAGACATCTTGTGCCCTATATATGATCTATCTGGCTTGGTACTCTTTTTCTAGCAGTGCTGCTTTTAGCACTGCTCCTCCAAGTGTGGCTCATGGACCAGCAGCATCACCATCACCTGGAAGCTTATAAGAAATGCAAATTCTTGAGGCTACGTTTTTAAAAAGCTATTCAAGGGATTTTTCTGCATATAAAATTCGAGAAGCAGATTTAGAAGAATACAATCATTACACTTTTTCTTGCGCTGAAAATCTTTTGTAATCTCAGGCATCTCCTAGATTCCATTATTTTACTACCAGCAGTATATTAAGTGTTATAAGGCTAATTCTTTCAAATTACAAAGGGGTGAAAAAGAAAACTCAAAGACTTGTTAGCCTCTTGCCAAAGACTTAAATAATTCACAATGATCTTGCTAGGTCTATTCCAGAAGCAATTTCTGCAGCACATGGCAGCATGTATCTAACAAAATGTGTATTTACTGCAGTGGGCCTAAGAATTGGATGAGTGGAATATAACCATCCCATAATATAAGGAAGCATTAGAGAATATTATTGTCAAATAACATAGGCAAATGATAAGAATCTAGTTCCCTCTGAGAACTGACTAGGGAGAATTCTGAGTGACTGGTCCCTGAAATGCAGCACAAGTCAACTATACTAGACTTTCTCTAGCCTTTAGGAGAAAGATACGTGAAAAGGAGGGTCAGTTAAGAATTTACTTTTGAAATATTTGTGTACCATTATTTTGAAATTACTATATGCCGTATCACTATGAGATTGTTTATTCTCATCATGGCCTTTGAAAAAACACAAACTTTTTTTTCTCTCTTAAAATAACTCAGATTTTACATGAATTAAGAGAAAATATGGAAAGTATAAGTTTTCCCATACCCTGGCTAGAAACAAAATATCACTCAAGTCTTGATCATTTAGAATCAAAATCAAAACACTCCAGAACCCTATATTCCTTTCTGTCAAAATTATCAGAACATTAAGGAAAAGAAAATGTACATAATGAATTTAATGAGTGGGGACATGTATTATTTAGGTACTCTCCAAATGCAAAGTGTTCTAGAAATATTTCATACTCTGATGACTGATGTAAAACTGTAGTCTAGTTAATAGGCTGAAGGAGAAGAACTAACAGAATGGACTGTAAAATGACGTAAATTTTACACTTTATAAAGTTCTAATGCTTCCTATAGTGCGGAGTATAAACGCACTAAGTGGTACTCTTCTGGACTGGGCATTAGTCCTTACTTGGCTCTCCTGCTCCCTGCTGCTCATGGACTGAAGCAGGCCCTGAATCTCCATTTCATATTCCACCACTTGTTTGTTTCGATCACTTAGAAGGTCCTGCAGCATCCTTTCCTTTCGCTGTAGACGCTGGCACAGCTCCTCAGCTATCTCACTCTGTCCTGGTCCAAGTTTGCAGAGCAATGTTGCACTAAGATCCTAATACAGGAGAGACAGTGTAAGTTTTGGAGGAAAGAATTCCATCTACTGTCTATCAAAGGGCTTAAAAGAATCTATCATAGAAGAGAGAGCAAGTATGATGTTTTATTCATTTTTGTTCCCGCAGATCCAGCATAGGCCTGGCACATAAAAGACTGTCAATATATGCTCAGTGAATGAACACTAACAATACAGAAAAAAATACTTAGAATGGCAACTTACATATTGTTTTCTAAAATAAGTCCTTGCCCTATAATGCTCAGGGCACATAATAACGTTAGGTGTGGATAAATGGGCACTCGGTTCATTTATCTCATTTATCTACTCCCGTTTGACTTTATAGGGGGAACACGAAATGATCAGCTGAAAAAAATAACAAGCACTGCATTTATTAGCACGGTGATGAAGCTGCTAGTTCTACACTGGAGGTAATACATGGGGGTTAAAACTGTGGAGCCAGATCGCCTGGGGTGCACACTGGCTCTGCCACTTATTAGCTATGTCACTTTGGACAAGTTGCTTCACTTCAGAAGTCTGTTTCCTTGTCTGTCAAAGAGGAATAATAGTATGTACCTCATAGATTTGCGAGGATTCAATGAATTGACATCCATTAAGCTCTTAAGAAAGTGCATGACGCAGCATGAGCACCATAACAAAGGTTAGCTATTGTATTGTAGGTACATTTTCTAGATCTCATTAATTCTCACATAACTTCTTTGAGAAAGATAATTGTCCCCTTGAGTTTATAGGTATAGGAAAAAGAAGTCCCAGTGAAACCAGTGACCTGCCCAGAGACAGGATGGAATTAAAGACTTGGGTCGCCGGCCTCTCAGACCTCAAGAGTCCTAATGCAAGACTGAGATTATGGCATCACTAAACCAGCTGCCCTTAAGTTAACTAAATTCTTGCCTCCACTTCTTTGTTCCTGTCATGCAGAGATGTCTGTAGCTGCTGAATGATACTTTCTTGCTCCTTCTGCCAATGGCTAAATTTCGTTTCCATTTCTTCTTTCAGCCATTGGAGGTTTTGACAGCTGGCAGACAACTGTTCCACTTCCAGGCCTTTGGCCCTCAGGAGACTCTCCATACACTACAGTCACAAAGAAAGCAGCCGTTAAGTCAAAGGGCCACCCCACACTCCTCAGCATAAACAGGAAACCTGATCCACCTTTACATTATCTCCTAAGTTATCTATCAATTTCTTTTCCAAAAGGAAAAAACGTAGTATCTAATCTAACAATGCCATACTAGTCTATTTGTTGCTTTTAGAAACTCTCATCTAGTTTGTAGAGAGATAAGTATGATGTATGTGTTAAATGAAGTACTTTGGAGGAAGTGAAGAACTTCAAGAAGTGTCAGATGGTTAGATATTTAAGCTCTAAAATAAATATACAAAAATAGCCCAGAGTAAATATTAATAAGAAAAACAAGTGTTCTGATTGTGGCTGTACACAGACATGTTAATAAGAAATATTAATGAGAAAAATACAATATAATAGCTGCATCTGAGCAACATTTATATAAAAGTATATAAATATTAGCAAGGATTAGAACTAAATTAGAACTATGTATAAAAATCCATATTCACTGCCCTCTCCCACAAAGTTCACAGTAGAAGTGCTAAAACTTCTCACTCCCTTATGTATAACGACAGAACTAATGACTGCTATTTTTGTTTGCTTTTGTATATATATTTTTTAATAAAGCAAATATCCTGGTTTTCAGAAAATGATGGAAGGGGTGATGTTTCAGGTTTAGAATCCAAGTGGGAGAGGGATACCAAGTCGTGACAGATTTTGCTCTTACCTGCATGGTAGCTTCATTGGAGGAGAGGATACCGCGCAATCTCTCTAAGTCATGATCTCGCTCTCTCACGGCAAGACAAAGTTGACGCAGTTCTTTTTCTTTTTCTTCTAGACTGGAGAACTTCTCGTCTATAGCCCGCTGCAAGCAAAGTCAGCATCCCAAAGCTCCACAAGAGTCACTATTCTGATCACTCTTATTCAATAAGATTCCAAATATAAAGGAATGGAAAACCAACTCCCAAAAGCAGCAAATTAAGTAAATACATTTCTGAAGTCCCCCTGTGGATGAAATAATCCACAGCATCATAAGCAAAATTATGGTACATACCTCTAGAGCAACATCTCTATCTTGTATTCTTTGCCGAAGCTTCTCAAGCAACATTTCATTTGCTTCAAGGGTTTTGTCCGAGTTATTTCGATACTGCAGGAGCTCCCGAAATTCCTAATGAGACCAAAAAATATTTTCCTTTATTCATTTATTCAGTATTAACTGAATTTCCACACTTTGTCAAGGAATTTGTGAGTGATTCGGGATAAAAAACAAAATGTGATCACTCTCAAGGGGAACACAGTTTAGCAGAGATGACAGACATACAGAATGTCAACTATTCTGCATCACATATACGCAGGTGTATACATATACGCAGGTGTATACATATACGCATGTAGCAAGCTACTAGGGGAACGTGGGCTGCATTGCCTAACTCTGCCTGAAGGTGTCACTAAAGTTCTCACAAAAGAGGTTACATTTGCTCTGAGTCTTAAAGGACTAGGAGTTTCCCAAGAGGCTGTGGGGTATCTCTATCAGAGAAAAAAACTGGCACAACGTATGTATACCATGAAAAAATCATATGCTCAGCGAAATATAAGGGATCTGGTGTGACTAAAGCTTAGAGTAGGTGGTAGAACTGATCAGTCTCTTCTTTGGTGCTCCATTTTTTCCTATAACTTTCATTTTATCATCTATATAACTCTGGAAATTTCTATACAGAGGTCTTCAGTGGGAGCAGTGGACATATCTTCTCTTCATTTTCCTCATACCTAGCCTAGTATCTAACTCACAGAGGTGCTTAATAACTATTTGCTGAATATTTATTGCTTAACTGTGTCAGGTCTATATTTCTTGTTTCCTACACTTGCTGGTTAGCATCTTGGTTGACGGACTGTACTTTCTATTTCTTCTGAATCCTCCTGATTCCCACCTCTTAATGTTCTACATGTAGCAGGTACTCAACACAGGTGGACTAATGTTTTGAGATGATATGAACATCAATTCCCGAGCTCTAGGAACCCAGTTGTACTTGAAATCATTCTGTGGACTCACCTGAAGCAGCTGCTCTTTGTGACTCAGACTGTGGTTGAGCTGCTGGATGTGTTGCTCTTGGGTGCGAATCTCATTGTATTTTTCAGCCTCCAGGGTATGAAGCTGTTGGCCCTTACTCTGCAATTCTCCTTGT
Source organism: Pseudorca crassidens (assembly GCF_039906515.1). Classification (NCBI taxonomy): domain Eukaryota; kingdom Metazoa; phylum Chordata; class Mammalia; order Artiodactyla; family Delphinidae; genus Pseudorca; species Pseudorca crassidens. Next base: position 105,692,263 of record NC_090297.1, on the reverse strand, counting down.
AGCTGCTGCAAGGCTTTTCGCAATTCCTGAATTAAACAGATTCCCTTTTCAAACAATCTAAAATTTTCACATGGTCATTAGATATGGAGGCCTTAAAACTTTCAAAGCACAGAGAACAAAAAATAAAGTAGCAAAAAGTGCCATTCTTAAAATTACTAGAGAGATACTACTACACATGAGTCAAATATGATGTGGGAAATCATGGGAACCGTGGATGGGCGTAGGATGTAAATTTGATATTACAGTTCAATACTTATTTTTGGCTTAAAAATGATACATCTATATAAGTACTAAGTGGGACTCTGTTCTACCATAAACCTGGATCCTTTACTTTACAGTAAGCTCAAGGATACAACATTCCTACCTATCCTTTTAAATCTTAAAAAAAAAAAAAAAAAAGATGGCATTTGCTCTAAGCGAACAAGAAACCATTTAAGAATTATGTGTTTTATTTTAAAAAACATACATGACTAATTGTGCACGCCATTCCTCTGACTTGGTTGTTCTTCCCACTTTTCTGTCTCGCTGACTCTTACCCACCCTTCAAGAATAATCTCACATATCTCCTCCTTTGTGAAGCTTTCCTGATTCCCTTCCCCGGTCCCTTGTATATATTCCTACAGGACCCCTATATGCCTCTTCTACAGTATTTACCACATTGAAATACTGTTTACGTGACTGTCTTTCATACGATATTACAAGTAACTTAAGAGGAATAGAGCCTGTGATATTCACCCTTGTATTTCCAGAACACAGCCCCAATACCTGGCACATGGTATAAGGGCAACAAATGTTGAGCTGAATTACTTAGATTAAGTAAGTGACTCAAGGGTTCAACACAAGCTATCCTTATAAAAAGTTACCATCAGGGCAAAGTCTGCATTTACACAGTGCCACAAAATGATTAATGATTTACTTGGTTATGTTTCCAAGAAGCCTCTTTCTGCTGTTCTCTCTCCTGTGCTGCAGCCTCTACAAATTGCACACATCGTCTGGCATCAGCCAGCTGCCGTTCTTTTTGTCGTACCACCCTCTGGAGCTTCTGTATTTCAAGCTGGCTGCAGAATAAAGCGCTCTGAAGGTCAAGCAGAGCCACCTGTTGCTGAGCTGGGGAAGTACCCTCTGAGTTCTGAAAAGAGAGTGAGAATCATCATCACAAGGAGGGCAAGCACTGAGCAGCCGACAAGAACAACAAGATCAACACTGTGGCTGCGAGTGGCACATCCTCAAGTGATGCCTCCTGTCCCAGGTGACCCTCACATACATGAAGTTGTCCAAGCTGACTCTGGTGCAGCATTTCTCGAAGCTTTACCATTGTGTCATTTTGACCTTCGATCACCTGGTACAACTCCTCGGTCTGAAAACAAAGACAGGGAGTACCAAAAATGTTAGCAAGCTAAATATAAATTCCGTTATCTCGCCTGTACAGATTTTAGAAGCAGGACTATTCCAAAATTCCAATTTAGATGAGACTACAGTTTCTCTAGGCTAAGATCTGTTAGTCTGACAATATCCAATTCAACAAATTATAGAATACTTGTCTACTTTGATGGGAAAAATTGTTTCCTCATGGGTCCTTGACTGTCAAACATTTTACCTCATTTTCCCTGCTTTTCAGAGTTTCCTTGAGGTTTTGAATTGTACCATCTTGCTTCTGAGACGACTCCTGGGCGGACTTTAGTTCACAGCTCATTTCATTCAGTTTTTCTTGAAGAATCTGAATTCAGCAAAGAAAAACAGTTTGGTAGGTCAATGATTTCCTTTAACCTCAAATGCAACCATGAAGTTCTTCCTCAAATCTAGGTTTAAAGGATTTCTTAGGGAATATTACCTTATTAATTTTTCCCCACATAGCATAACCATTAAAGTCCTAAGTCAATCAGCAAGAGAAAGTAGCAGGAACTGTGAAATACTTCTTTTAATACTCAATTGCTTCAATTCTCATGCACTGTGCTTTCTCTATGACGGCAGCCATACTGGGGGTACTTGTCCTCATGAGTCACTGTGGACCTTTTACACGAAGACCAAGGAGCTTCTGCTATCTACTACAGGACAGGACACAACAAGGGTACACAAAGCCAGGAGCACAGCATCCCAAATTGTGGGAATTTTCTTCTAAGCAGATGTTAAAACCCATGGGCTCTAAAGGGGTAAGAAGTTAAACCAAAATCAAAAGCATGAACCTCTTGTCTCAGTGCCTTATACAGTTGAAAACTGCACTCATGTTTTATTATCAGACCTAAAAGGCACCAGAAATTCTGATCTGTGCAGAGCAGGCTAAAATCTTGATGAGAGATACAGGAAAGAACTACACTTTTAAGAATATATTCCACAGAGCACCAGGCATACACAGTACCCATCTCCCAGGTCCTACTCGGAGAGGTTAACGCAGACCCAGCTAGAGCCAGTCACATTCTCAAAAAACCCTGTGATCTCCGATACCTTGTTGGTGGCCTCTGTTTGCTGGATTTTTTCCTGGAGTTCTGTCAAATGGGAATCAGATACAGCCTGCTGAGTTGTACCGGTCTCACCCGAATTCAGCTTTGGTTGTCTGAGTAACTCTTCGGTCGTGGGCTAGGAAGAAGCAGTGAGACGATTAAGTTAAGCGTAGCCAACGATAAAGTTTATCTTCAAATGTCTTTGGCATCTTTTGCCAGAGACTTAGAAAACCAGCGTTGCTGAATGGCTTATCAGTAATTCCTGAAGCCAGTCCTGTTCCGCATTCTGAGTACTGATTCACTTCCTCTCTAGCTCCCCTCCCCACCTTTCTCTTTCTCTATTCAGTTAAAGCAAGTAATTCAGAGATTAAAAAGAAGAGAGGATTTTTTTAAATGCTTATGATGACCAAATATTTGCTTTATCCTATTTTCAATCAGGGAATTCAAAAGGTCAAACTCACACCATCCCTAAGGGAGAAAAAGTTATAGTTCAACTATCTTTCTTACAACATGCCTATTCACATTATTGGAAAAATGGGTAGATTTCAAATATGGACCATATATTAGATAATAGTATTTAATCAATACTAAATTTCCTAACTTTGGTAATTGTACTGTAGTTATGTAAGAGATGTCCTTGTCTTTAGGAAATACATGCTTATTGAGCGTAAAGATGCATAATATCTGCAACTAATTCTCAAATAACTCAGGAATAAAAAAAAATGTGTCTATAAACAGTGAGAGTGATAAAGCAAATGTAGCAACATATAGCAACTGGTGAATCTGTGAGTTCTTTGTACTTCTCTTATGACTTCTCTAACTTTGAAATTATTTCAAAATAAAAAGTAACAAAAATTAAAATAAATTTTAAAATCCATAGGGTCTGGGAAGGAGGTATGTTTTATAGGAATATCGATTCACCCAAAAGATTCAGGTGAAAAAAAATCTATTTATATTTGGGATGATCAGACTAAGATAAACTTACTGAACTGTACCTAATATTCATTATGAGCTAAGATACAAAAATAAAACTTTAGCAATTCACTATGGCATTAAATTCCATCTCTTCTCTCCCTGCCTATCCCCCCTCCCTTTCTCCTGCACTCCCATTAGGGAAAATACAAATCCATTAGGAAGAGAAAAAAGGCAGCTATATTCATTTTTTCTTTACCTCACACGTTTAAGCTCTGATTACCACCTTCTAGGCAGTGGGGTTTCAGCTTACCTTAAACCCCTTCCTGACAGCAACTGACTGGAAGTATAAAGATTTCAGAAGAAAAATCTTTTCTATTCTTCCAGGGCTGTTCATCATTTTTTAAAACATCTATGAAGTACCCCCTAATATGCAAAGCACTGTGGGATTTGGAGTGGGGAGCTAAATGATAAAAGAACAAGGAAATACACTAAATATAAGCTAGTGACAAGCCCTATGCTATAAAATAGGAAAGCATGACAAAGTTGTTAAGTTACTTTAAAGTGGTTGATGAGTGGAAGGTCTCTATCAGGCAGCGTTTAAATTAAGATCTACATGACAAAGAACCAGCTCTGCAAAATAAGAATAATCTTATTGAGAAGAATAATCCAGGCAGAGGATCAACTAACGGAAAAGACCTCGGGTAGATATGCCCCTGGGAAAGAGAAAAGCCTACGTGGTTAGAGGAGCACTTTCCAAGAGAAATATAGTATGAGCCACATATGTAATTTAAAATTTTCTAGTATCTTCATTGACTAAAGTAAAAATAAATAGGTAAACTTAATTTTAATAAAACATTTTCTTTGACCCAATATATTATACCTAAAATATTATCATAAGCATGTATTCAATATAGAAATTATCAAGATACTTTACATTCTTTCCATAATAAGTCTTTAAAATTAAGGTTATACTTCACACTCACAGCATATCTCATTTCGGACTAGCCACATTTCAAGTGCTCAGTAGGCACACAGGGCTAGTGGCGGCCTTTCTGGAAAGCACAGGGCTAGAGCATACTGGGCAAAGTGGATGGTAATACACGATGAGGTGGAAAGGCAGGGAGGGGCCAGATCTGGTGTACAGAACCTACATCGGAGGTAATGAAGCTGGATTTCATTCTCATTGAAATGAGAATGGACTGCAGGGTTTTTAACGGAAAAGTAATCAATCATATTTAAATTTTAAATAGCTGCTCTGTGATGAATAGATTGTTGGGAGCACCAATAGGAATGGGAAGACCAGCTAGGAGGCTGCTGCAGGGGAGAGATAATAGTGGCTTGGATTATAGTGGTAGTAATGGAGGGAGAGAGAAATGGATAGATTTGGATATGTTTTGAAGGTAGAGTCAACAGGACTGGATGGTGAGACAGGGAGAAAGAGAAAAGTAGCAAGGATAATGACTCCTAGAAAAAATTGAGATATTTGTTGTTGTGGGTATAACAGGGAGCCTTGCACTGAAGCGATGTGAATTATGTCACACCATGGGAGAGGTAACTATTTTAATAGATATTTACAACAATTCTGACTGATAAATAATTTTATCATTTATTTAACGATAAAACATTCTCTACCAAACTTGCCTTCTTACTTCCTCGGTGTAAAACAAATTTCCAACAACATCTATTACAAGATATTTTTCAAATTTAAACTATAACAAGCAGAATTAAATAGCTTCAAGTTTTAAATGGTCATATTTAATCACTTTAAACCAAAGAATCTTAGAGCTGTGAAGGACACTTTATAAATTAGTCATCTGGTCCAATCCTATCTTACATTTGAGGAAATGGAGACTTAGATAAGTAATTTGTCCAAAGTTACACTGGAAATCAGGAAAAGAATCCAATTAAACCAAATACAGTTAAGTTGGTAACTTCCTTTTCATCTTTATAAACCCATTGCCTACCATAATGCCTGGAATATTGTACGGACCAAAAGTTTTTGTTTAATAAAGTAAACAGAACAATAAAAACAAAAGCAAATTAACAAAAATAGGCCTGTCTCCTAATTCCCAGACCATTGCTCTAATCTCTCAGTGGTTCTCTTAGAAAAAGACCAGATAAATAGATAAAAATGTAGATGTTTAATTTACGCATTTCAACATCAACTTTAAATCCAAAGGATGCCACAGAAAAGTACATAATGAGTCTGGATCTCATCTGAACCCATCCTGGCACGAATCATCACAGGAAACCCCTAATTTGGTAAATGTAATGTATTGACCTAAAGGCCAGAAGATGTTTGTTTCTTCTTTATTCATAATATTTTATTATTTTAAATCTCAGGAAAAAAAAATTTCCTTTCAGATAAGTCTGCCAAAAGAGTACCTAGCAAAGTCCCACTGAGTAAACAGCTCATAATGAATCTTGTGAAATATCAAGTACATAAACCAACCACTCCTACGAAGATTTTGTAGAGCCTGAAATCAGTAATACTTGATTTGGTTGAATCAGTGTTAATCTCCATGCTATCAGTTACTAAAATCATGTTGTAATCATAATATAATTTTAAATTCAGTTGCTTTTGACTCAGGACAAATGCTTTTCAGCATCAGAAAAGAGAATTGCTTCCAGGCCTAAGGTTGCATAAAATAAGACCTTTAGGCTAAAAGGCAGTTATTTAGATCTTCTGGATTAACAGCAGTTTTCTTGACACTTTCATAGTCATAATAGAAAGTCACAGGGCTCAAACTACTATAATTTTCTATCCTATTGTTAGCAATAGGGGATACACAAGAACTATCAACTAGCATAAAATTAAAGGCCTAATCTTTCACCAGCATCTAATGCTTACCCCTTCCAAAGGGCCTGATCTGGGTTACATAGCTAAGCTATAGAGAGGGATAAATTTATCATAGCCATACAAGAGCAGACTCTGGCATTGCAAGGCTTGAAGCAAAGGTCTCTTACTCTCTGAATTTAGATAGAAAAGAAAACTGCACGTGAACCAGAGCTGAATTAATGTTTACCAAGGGACCACACCCCTTCTATGACAGCTTTTCTATTGTAGTTCAGGGCCAGACAATAAAGAAGGAAATTATCAGCTAGAATAAAGCTTCAAACCTTTCTTTAGATATTTGACAACCTTGGGTCTTCAGACATAAATTCTGTAGGAGGCAAATAAATCAGTTTGCATAAAGTCAGAAAATTAGTAAGCAGGAGAACTACACTGTTGCAGTTTTTCTTTAATATAAGAAAGAAAGAAGGAAAGAGAGAAAGAAAAAGAAGAAAAGCAACCAGGAGGCATTCTGATGGTGATATTTAACAGTAACCAGATTAAACAAAGGAATCAAAATGACCTTACAGAACAATCTCGCTCTTAGGATAAGAGCTTTTCTTCACATTTGTAGCAGAATTTAGCTAAAGGAAATTGTTTTTTCTTTCAATTTTTTCTTTCTACAAACTAAAAAGAGAACTATCAAAAACAATTTACACTTATTTCTATTCTATCCACATTTGTTCAGAAACAGACAAAAATCAGTCTGCCTTTGTCCCACTTAGATCTGCTTTTGCCATAAAGCACAACAGGCCTTAAGGTGCTTAAAAGTCAAGACTTAAACAGTAGATCCAGAATCCAAAACATACATTTTATCTACAAACACTTTGAGCCCAATTAATCTATTTCCTTCCACATTCTTAATTATTGGAGAAAACAGCACAACAATCAAATGCCATGATTCTTCAAGCTGAATGTTTTCTTCCTCCTCTCAATGTTTTATTATTCTACAAACAGTAAAGGCGGTAAGCCAGGTTACAGCAGAAAGGTCAAACACTGCTGTGTTAAAGGTCTGTATTTTTCTGATTCTAAATTTAGTGAAGAAAAGGGACTTGACCTAAAGGTACAGTTACCATATTTTAAATATGCTCATTAGGATGCCAGATTTCTTCACAGAATTCCTAAAGAATCCTCCTGCAATCCTTAGGGTATAGAAAGAAGGTCCTGCACTTAAAACAAGTATTTATTTAATTCAATGTACATAAGACAATGTGGTTTAATATACAGAATAAAAAGGTCTTGGCTGAGAATGGTTAGCAATCTTTGGCTCTGCCTGGGCTAAGTTATTTAAACCATGAGCTTTCCATACCTCTAAATTGAGAGACTGCGTGAGATGATCTTTAAGCTCCTTCCCAGCTCCAAAATTTTTTGAGCCCAGGCACCAAGAGAGTATTTTTAATTTAATATGGAGAAAAAACTCCTCTTGTTTTACCTGTAATTTTCTAAGTCTTCACCTTTCTACAATATTGGCCATATTTGAAAGGGGGGAAAAAAGGTTATTTCCCATCCAGCCTGTCCAAACTATTTTTAGATCCTAATATGAAAACACTATGTTTAATTTGTGACATCTATGTCTGCTCACAGAAATACTGTATTGTAAAGCCCAAATTTAGCTGTGAAGCTCAATGAAAGAAAAGGAAGCAAAAGAAAAGTACACAAGCGTTAGGCATACTAAACATTTTATACAAACGAAAACACGTTTTAAACTTTTGGATAGTCATATTTTTATGTAACACTTTAATATATGCTACTTCTGACAATTTTGTGCAAATTCAAAAATATTTCTCCCATTTCCTCTTTCTAATTGAGATGCAACTATTATACATAATAGAACTATTTTTTAAAAATTTCAAGTGACAATCAACAATTTCATTTAGAAACTCTAAGTTTCCCGGATGATGCTGACTGGTAGCAAGCTTTCCAAAAATGCCTTCTAGATTGTCCACCTTTGTAATGGTATCACTAGAGAATCTGTACCAAGTAGAACATGCCAGATGTTTCACAAAATTAATTGAACCTAGCATTTACTGTTGCTGTAGAAACAAAATAGCATCTGTCAGGTCCCTGTACTAGTAGCTGAATTTAAAAGGTTGGTATGAAATCAACTGGGCAGACATGAACAGCTCAGATTAAGATCAACTGTCATCTTCCAGTCATTAAGAAATTCATGAGTACAATGGATAAAACTCTCCTATCATCCGATAATGGATGAATCCCTACTTAATATCAAACTTCTTCAAACAGAGCTCAGTATACAAACTGGCTGTAAAGAGTTTTTGCCTTAACATTTTAAATGACGATACTTGACTGCCCAAGTCTGTTTTATGAGCGAGTCATCGTTAGTCCTCAAATGACCTCTTAATTTATTTTAAATATTGCCCAGATGTTACAATACTTTGGTGGATTAATAGGTTTTTCCCCAAACCTTTACCCTAAGCTCTAATCAGTTTGAGGCACACGTGCGATGAAAGGCTTAATGCTCTAGGGAGGGCTAAGTAGCAGAACTAACTCCCTTACAGAATAGGAAAAACATTCATATATCTAAAAATGAAAATAAAAAAAGAAGGGGGTAGGGGATAGAACAAGGAAGTAAGAGGAAAGAGTTCTAGTGCCAGAAATAAGATTAAATGCTTTTTATAGGGTAAAGGTGAATTAGAAATCTTTCTCTTTTTGTCTTAAAAGGTGTGCAATTTTGATAATTAATGGGACAGCCAACAGATAATCTTATAAAGAGGATTGTGAAAAACAAATTATTTGAATGAATCACATTTACTAAAGGGGACACAAATGGGCTCAATGATTAATTTCCTCAAGTCTAGAATATTATTAACCTTCACCTAGACAGAAATCATGTGAAGCCTGAGGCCAGCTAACTTCAATCAGAAAGGCACTATGCAGCCATTTTGTATACCTGGACCCGAAGTGGCAAATAATCTTCACAGAGATCATCCCACAGCTCCTGGAGGTCTGAAATCTCCAAGGGATAACTCACGGATGTCTTGTAAAGGGGTTTCAAAGACCTGTTAAGGAAACCAGAACTAACTCCATCTGTCATGATATGGCCAGGCCTGGTTCCAGGTGGGCTGGATTTCACTGGAATAGGAAGCTTGCTCCCTCGGGGGCTCTGGATGGGCTTATAATCAAGACCTTTAATCATGCTAAGAGCTAGCTCCAGCTTGTGGTTACACATATGCTGTGGGGCCTGTTCATCTGAACAACAGTCACATTTTACAAGTTCCTTTGCACTTCTCTCAGGTTCCTCTTCCTTTTGCTGTGGAGGACTAGCCTGGACACTTGCATCCAAAGATTCCACAGAGGATCCCGGTGTCCCTTCTTCCATGCTTTCTCCATCTGGGGGTACCTTCACACTTGGTAAATCCGGTGGCCCAACCTCAGACAATGCTGGTTCTTCAGTGCAAATGCTGGTGGACCACCTGGTAGAAGGGCCATACGAGATACTTTTTGCCACTTTTCGAGGCACCTTACAAATGGCTTCATAGTCTGAATCAGCAACCCGCAAAGCTGCACAACCACGGCATCTCCTGGGTCGGTTTCCGGGGCCTTCCGAAGCATGACAGCTGTGTAGCTCCTGAGTCTGATCCTCATTTTCTACCCAGCACTCAAACCCTGAATAGGCAAAGTCCTCTTGGAGCAGTGCAGAGTATCTTACATCGGGTAAGCCGGAAATGTCAACCGTTCCATTCCCTGCCTTGGTCTCCGCGCCAGTGTCATCGTTATTCTTCCGATACATGCTAGCAATGCAGAACTTGAGGCGGTCCTTCTCCAGCAGCAGCTTCTGCAAGCGCTCGATAGAAAGGGCTTCGATCCGGGCAATGACGGTGTCGAATCTATAGATCCGATCAAGCATGAAAGCACACTTGCTGCAAGCAAACTCAGCTTTGCCATCCCGGGAGACATCCTTGCCCAGGACGTGCGACAGCAGAACCTGGAGGTTGAGCTTGGATGCCGTGTGGAAGATCCAGCGCCGCTGGTTTCCGCACAGCTCCCGGGCACAGATCCTGCAAATCTCCTTCATCTTCCCTCCTGCGGTTGCCGAGCTTCCCTGATGCGGCTGCTGCTCGTTGATCACTCACTAGCGCTTGGTTGCGTTCCGTCTCCCGCCCCGGTGGCCTCCGATCGGCATGGCACAGCCCGATGGGGTCCCCACTCTGCAGAGGCGCTTCGCTGCCACCCGCGCGCGGGCTCTGGGTACCAGAGTGGTCAGCCCCGCCCCTCGGGGAGGGGGCGGGCGAGGAAACACTTCGGGGGCGGGATGCTGAGTGACATCAGCGCAGGCCGCGCTGAGAACCTGCCATGTCTCTTCCAGCTGTCTCTCCCACCAGCCGTGGTGTCCTCAATGTCCTCCCTTTCAGCTGGCTGGGTTCGCGGTCCACAAGCGGCCGCCCGCGGCTGACGCAAAAACTCAGAGATTGAGGATCAGATTTCAAGATGGCGCCAGAGGCTCGGCGCCTGCGGCCTCCGGCAAACTCCTCTGGGAGCCGTAGTCCAGGAGGCCGGCTCCTCGTTCTGCGCATGCGGGGTGGCGAGCGCGTCCCCTCGCCCCCAAACGACTTAGTGCTGCTCGCGGTAGAGCACAGACCTGGCTAGCAGTGAGTACCGGAGTGGAGAGCAGGACGGATGCCGACCTCTGCTAGGCCACTTTTATCTGCTAAAATTTCACCCCCAAAGCGCACTAGTTCCCTCACGGATCCTCCCTTCCGCCCTTACGGGATGTCCCAAGGCTCTGCTTGGGGAGGAGAAAGCCGAATCCCCTCCCCCTCTCTCCACGGGTAGTGCCACGTACTCTGGATGGAGCAGCCTGGCAGCGCCACTAGGTACCGCTGCGCGCCGCCTCCCTCCCTCCTGCAGCACCCCCCTTCCTCTCCCTACCCAGTCCGGTGCCTGGATTAAAAGGCCCCGGGTCTTCACAAGCGGCCGGGGAGAATGGGTTGATAAACCGGAGGTGGCAGGTAGGGCGGATTTTAGGAGGCTCAGTTCAACCTCCCCCTCGACTGTTGGGAGCACCTAGAAAAGAGGACAAGTGTTTCTCTCCTCGTGATGTTGCGGTTGAGTTTAGCAGTCCTGGATGATTTGCCCTTTTTTAGAAAAGAAATCGAGAGAGGGCACAAAGCAGTCACCTGAGAAGGAGTCCAACAAAAGCCACATGAATGCAGCTGGTTAACCAAGATTTTGATGATAACAGAGAAAATGAGCTTTTTCAAGAATATAGACACCTGAGAGTAGATTGCCATCACCGAATCCTCTTTCAGGTTCAGGTAGACTGTAGGCCTTATTTTGGGGGTGGGGAGGGGAGACAAACACGAGAACAAAAGGCCTTATTTATCTGAGCAAGAGTCCAGAGTATCAGAGAGTGCTGCTGTCTGCAGAAGTGGAGCTGGGAATTTCACTGACTTCAGTGAGTATCTTGTCTTATTCAGCATCATCTAGTAGTAAGTCACCCAGCCTTGGGTACAGAACTTAGATTGCACACACAGAGTGGAGGGAAGCTGGAGCTCTGTCTAGGTGGAATCGAGGTGTCAACGTCCGTTTATAATAAACAATTCTCTCCCTGGCTTGAGAGGTATGCAAACTCCAGATGGGAGGAAAAACAGTCCCACACAATCATCTGGAGTTTTCCCAGAGCAGGACGTTTCCCAATTACAATAATGCCAGATTTCACTAACTTGACTTTGTGAGATAATAAGGCCAGCAACAGTCAAAGTATTTCTGACCCTCATCTCCAGGGCACAGCCCATACTCCTGAACCTGGAGACATTCAGATGCCTTCGATGAAAGCCCATAATTAACCCCCAACTTCTTATTGAGCATTAAATGAGATGATTTGGGGGAAGTGCTTTAACAGATTTTGGCTCATATCATGTCAATAATAATAGCTAATATTATTATTTTAATATAATGCAATATTTTAAAGTAATTTTAAAGCTTTATGGGGCTCTGCACACATAAAATTGTATCACTCTCTTATTTAATCATCAAAACAAAATCTTAGTAGCTCCATCATGAGAGATTAGAACAGCCCTTAGAGCTTTGGCTTTAGTAGGCTACAGAACTTTGCATCTGTGATTTCACCTAAAGAGGCATGTTCTGGTCCCAAAACCAAGAATGTAAAATAGAGTTCCAAGGGCTTCCCTGGTGGCGCAGTGGTTGGGAGTCCGCCTGCCGATGCAGGGGACATGGGTTCGTGCCCTGGTCCGGGAAGATCCCACAAGCCGCGGAGCGGCTGGGCCCGTGAGCCATGGCCGCTGAGCCTGCGCGTCCGGAGCCTGTGCTCCGCAAGGGGAGAGGCCACAGCAGTGAGAGGCCCTCGTACCGCAAAAAAAAAAAAAAAACAACTCACTACAGGTGCATTTTTGCCTATCTCTAGGTATTATCTCTAGGTATATGAGCTTCAGAGTCAGAAGAAATTAAGTAACAATCGTAACAATCTTTGGAATCCATAGTGATCTATAGAGAGGCAAGGAGTTTCTGGCCTGCCAGGACACTACCCTAAAGAACAGCAAGGACTCAAAAGTGCAAAAAGTGCAAATTAAGACATTAATCAAGGCCTCATCTTTGAATGTGGTTGGGAGCCACGTTTTCCTATTGGGGAAAATGCTAATGAAACAAAGTAATTAATGAAACAAAGTGCTCCTGGGGAGCAAACTCTAAATAATACTTTGTATTATTCTGTATTCCTTAATAAGATTTTGCACCTGACCTGTAGTCTCTAAACTTTAATGGCAACATATGGGTAGTTGGTATACAAGAGCAAGTCAGTACAAATGGAGAAAAGGCAACTTACTATTGAAGAATACGTTTGTAAAGAATATGTAAGTAAAGATCAACATACTGAAAGAGCTATACATACATATCTAGGCTTCCAACAGATAGAAATAGATCACTCAACAATCAAAAGAAATTTGAAGACAGCACTCTTCACTCCCAGAGAACATAAAGACCTTATCTCAAAACAGATAGTAAACTAGAGTACTAGAACCACTCCTAAATATGACCATTTGGTATAAAACTAAAAGATCACTTTTGTACAGATCAATTGAAAATAAAAATTAAAAAATGAAACAAGGAAAATTATGTGATAATAAATTCAGCACTTCATGGTTTATCAATATCATCTTGGTCAAGATTTTGTATTTAGTCAACACTGGTTATCTATGGGGAAGCAAGAAAATGGGGAGCTGAACAGCAACATTTACTTTTATTCTATATACCATGTATCATTTGAATTTGGGGCAATGAATGTATATTCATATATTATTTTTAAAATGTTTTAAAATTAGGAAATATTCTATAGTTAAAACTAAGAATTGTGCCAATTTAAGGCACTTATATCAGAGTGGTAAAACTTGAACCCTAAAAAATGAAAACTTATAATATGTGATATATATATGTGGACAACTTATATAAACAAAGGTTCAAGGTGATATACAAGTTATTAGTGATTATGTCTGGAGAGTAGAACTATGGATACTTATTTTCTTCTTTCCTCATTTGTATTCTAAAATTTTCTATAAGCATGTATTGATTTTGTTATAAGAAAAAAATGCATTACTAAGAAGAAGATAGGATAAACACATTTTGATATGTTCATATAATATAATATTAACCATCAATAAAAAAGAATGGGGGCCTTCCCTGGTGGCGCAGTGGTTGAGAGTCCGCCTGCCGATGCAGGGGACACGGGTTCGTGCCCCGGTCCGGGAAGATCCCACATGCCGCGGAGCGGCTGGGCCCGTGAGCCATGGCCGCTGAGCCTGCGCGTCCGGAGCCTGTGCTCCGCAACGGGAGAGGCCACAACAGTGAGAGGCCCGCGTACCGCCAAAAAAAAAAAAAAAAAAAAAAAAAAAAAAATGAACTCTGATACCCACAATATGAATGAATCTCAAAAGCATGTTAAGTGAAACAAGCCATTTAACTATATCCTGTGTGATTTCGTTTATTTTGTCTAACAACTTAAAGTCTAACCATTTCTATAATGATAGAAATTCAGAAAGTGTTTATGGGGGGTAGAGGATTAATTGCAAGGGAGCACAAAGGAATTTTCTGGGGTGATGAAAATGTTCTATATCTTGTTTGGGGTGATGATTATATGGATGTGTACAGTTTTAAAGCTCATTGAACTGACTGCTTATCTGTAGATTTTATATGTTAGTATAGTTCAATTAAAAAAGATAAGGAGTAAATTAGTATAAAAATATGTATTACCCATAAAGTTTTAATCTAAGGGATTTCTTTCGTGGAAAGTAACCCCTATAACTTTATCATAGGAACAGCTTTGAAAATTGGGAAAATATAGCTCAGAAGAAATTCTATAAAAGGCCCAACTGCGACTTCAAAACATCATAGTTCCTATCCATATGAGTGTTGGAAAATATTATTTTATATACATTTACGCACCATACATTTACGATTGAAGCAAAGCATGTTGTTAAGGTGGGACCTAGGGCTTTTGTGATGATTTAGAATAGGATGATTACTTCTAAAACTTATCAAAAGTTACATAATAAAGGAAAATCTTACTGAGAACAGGTTTCATATTATGATAAGCGATAATGAGTTAAACAAATGATTCATTTTATATATCGGCAGTTTGCCCTCAAAATGGATTGATAAATGCATTCACAAGCACATATTTGCTGTCTATGCTAAGTCAAATCACTTATATCTGGCCCTTAATTTCCTAAGCTACAAAATAAACATGTTGAATTAAACAGTGGTTTTCAACCTTTGGCATGCATCAGAATCACCTGGATGGCTTGTTAAATGGTAGATTTAACAAGTTTCTAATTCAGTTGGTCTGAGAAGGGGCCCAAGAATTTGCATTCCTAAGAAATTCCCAGAGCATGCAGATGCTGCTGAGAACCACACTTTGAAAACTACTGAATTAGAACTCTCTTAAAGTGTATTCAGACAAATGTCAGCCAAACGATCAGAAGGTCTGCAGATAAATGGAAAAACCCATTAATGAAGAACTACGTACAAAATTGTTGAACTTAGAGAACTATATGCCCATTTGGAACAAGATTCCTAAGTATTATTATGGTAGGGATCTTTTGCACTATCTCTATTTTGATCTCTAGATTTGAGGGCCCAGGAAGATTCTCTTCGAACCGTACTTTTGTACTCCCTGTGTCGTAGTGTTTCTAAGACCTAATTCTGGGCTGGGAGGGAGTTTCCAAGAGGTGAAAAATCCCTATGTCCCAAACCAGTTGTATTAGCTTTCATTATCCTAGTTATGATGTTGGAAATAGCTGTTCTAATTACTAAAAACTATGCCACAGGGGGTGGGGGGAGTGATTCTGGCAGAGAAGCAAAAGCAGATGAGGAAATGCAAGAATATCAAAGTAAAGCCAGTTAGGCTTTATGGTAACACCACAAGCATGTTCATGATTTCCCTCTGTTGGTTGGAAATCTTTAAGAAGCCAGAAACAATCATGCTTTGCATTAATTAATAGCACAGCATTTCAAAACACTTGTTTTAAAACTGGGAGATTTCCAGTTCAACTACAGATTGCTATAATATGGTTATCAGCAGAATTGATTTTAAAATAGTAAACACTGCAGTCTTTCAAGTTATTAAATATCCACAGCTGTTTAAGTGAACTTCAAAATATTTGTTAACTGCTGAGCAAGAATTTATGCAAACTCAGTTTTTGTTTTGTTTTTTTCCTCTGTCTTCAGAGAGCTTTCAGTTTAGTTGAAGGGGAGAGAATGTGCATGCTACAATCAGAATAACTGATTGGTAAACTAAATGGTACCGACAACTTCAATGTAAGTGCAGAAAAAGTTAAGTATGAGCTGACACAGGTGAAGGGGGCAAGAGTGGGACTTGAGATGGACCTTAGAATGGAGGAAGCCAAGGAAAGGACTCCAGAAAAAGAAAACAGCATCCTCAAAAGTCTTGGAAGTTGGGTTAAATATGATGCTAGCCTGTCAGTAAAGGGAAAGATTTTATGGGATATCTGAGTGGCCAGGTGCATCCTACTCTATACATCTATACATACACTCTGTACATCTCAATAATTACTCATTCAAAGAAAATATATGAAGGGCCAACTGAAAGCCAGACACTATGCTATGGAGGGAACTGGCAACTAGAATTTGCAGGCAAAAGAATTTGGACTTTCTGTTATGAAGTTAAGCTAAGAATGGCATGATGAAAAGTTTGTTTTAGGAAAATTAGTCAGACAACAGGATGGCTTGGAGTTTCAGGGACAGGTTTTGGGATGGTTACAGGAAGACCTGTTAAAAATCCATTGCCTAGGGCTTCCCTGGTGGCACAGTGGTTGAGAGTCCGCCTACCGATGCAGGGGACACAGGTTCGTGCCCCGGTCCGGGAAGATCCCACGTGCCACGGAGCAGCTGGGCCCGTGAGCCATGGCCGCGCATCCGGAGCCTGTGCTCCGCAACGGGAGAGGCCACAACAGTGAGAGGCCCGCGTACCGCGAAAAAAAAAAAAAAAAAAAATCCATTGCCTAGAGACCATGCTTCCCAACAAGCCACCACAATGAGAAGCCTGCACACCTCAACGAAGAATAACCCCTGCTCACTGCAACTAGAGAAAGCCCACGCGCAGCAACAAAGACCCATCGCAGCCAAAAATAGTTTAAAAAAAATCCATTGCCATTATTCACATGTGAGATAATAAAGGTCTGGTATAAAAACGGAAAGGAACTGGTAAATATGAGAGTCATTTTGAAGGAACGAGCAGCAGGACTTGATGACATATATGCAGAGAGGATGAAGGGAAAAAAAGGTTAAAAATAGAGATAAAGTTTTTGGCCTGGAAGACTGGTAGAAAAAAATTGCCTAAACAAACAGAAATGTGGGAGTTGAGTCCATTTGCAAAAAGATAATACAAAATTTGACTTGGGACATGCTGTATTTAGGGGACTGAGGAAAAAACTAAGTGAAAAAAACTAAGTTGAACTCTTCCACAATCAAAACACAGGTGAGAGGGGGACAGAGTTTCAGGAATGAGAGGGGTAGTTAACATTGTCAACATCTAGAGAAAGATCAGGAGAGAGGAGGTCAGGCATGCCATTTTCTACAATAGGGTAAACTTGTAAACTAAGGAGTTGTTACCTTTAACTCCTCAGAATCCTTCCCTGTCGAGCCAAATGCTAAATTCTTTTTGACTCTATTTCCAAACATCTCTAGTGTGTTCAGAAATGTTGTTTTGCATTTTCCCTACACTGTCCTTTTCAGGTTCTTAAAACCTGAAACCTGAATCATGTCACACAGCTTTAGAAGCTTACCCCTCTAATCATCCTGTATACTATTTCTAGAACATTCATAGTAAAGACCCATAATTGTCCACTACCTATAGCACGAGGTCCAAAACTCTTAGTTTGGCATTTCAATATCTGTACAAAAAGATCCTAATCTACTTCTCTATCAGCTCATCTCACATTTCTTCTCTAACCAAATGGTGACAGGGTAAATTTTTGGATATAGATATGTTACTTGTATACCCCTACCTACCTCTTTCCTAGTCTGATGGTAAGGCCCTCAGCATTCCCTTGACTTGGGAGTTTTTGCAGAGCAAAGAGCGGAGAGTGCCTGAAGTCAAATGCATTTCCTGACTTGGATAAAATTCTAAACGCACTTTGAAGATTAAGCCAGGTATCCCAGTGGGGAAGAGAAGAGAGTAGTGTCTTTGAGGTCAACAAGAGAGGAAAGGGTGAGATTTCACCCCAGATGGGAAGAGACTGGGGAGGGGGTGAAAGAGTAACAAGGACCCACCTCCATTATCAGTGCCCTGCAGAAGAAGCAGGACCTGTGGGGGAGAAGGCACTGGGTGACTTGGAGAGGCTAGACTCGAGGTCAAGGGGCTCCATAAAGAGTCCAATGTAGCAAGCAGTTAGGATTAGTAGAACTGTATGTGCTGGGGCGGGGTGCTTCAGTGGTGGACCAATGATCAGAGTAGTCTCCTTGATGCTTTGACACCTGATAAAGCCCAGGGACCTTCACCTTCACATAACTGAGAGAGTGGGGAGGAGGAATAACCGAATGAACGGAATTTAATTTCCCACCAGCCTGATTAGGATAGGGACTCAGGGTAACATTAAATTGATTTAAAGAAAGTAACTGTGATATTTCCTGCAAAACTAAATTTGTGAATTCAGAGTAAGTCATACCCACTATGAACTTTTTGTAGGTGTTCAATGAGGGTCAGTCCTAGGCCTTTTTCACCTCTATTCTCTTTCAATATCATCTCATCCTTTTCCACCTTTATATGAGTAACTTCCAATATGTATTTGTGATATTGTGATTTATAATATATATTTGGTTTGTCCCCCTTTCTGGCATAGAATCCTAAAACCCTTGGAATTTCTTCCTTTTTTTTTTTTTTTACATCTTTATTAGAGTATAATTGCTTTACAATGGTGTGTTAGTTTCTGCTGTATAACAAAGTGAATCAGTTATACATATACATATGTTCCCATATCTCTTCCCTCTTGCATCTCCCTCCCTCCCACCCTCCAGGCGGTCACAAAGCACCGAGCTGATCTCCCTGTGCTATGCGGCTGCTTCCCACTAGCTATCTACCTTACATCTGGTAGTGTATACATGTTCATGCCTCTCTCGCTTTGTCACAGCTTACCCTTCCCCTCCCCATATCCTCAAGTCCATTCTCTAGTCCTTGGAATTTCTTAAATGATGAGAGTGATAAAGGTCTTTTGTTAATGAGGTGACTTTTGGAATGTCACTAGGACACTGGGGGAGTGGGGGGGCGGGGCTTGGCGGTAGTGGCCAGAGGAACCAACCATGTGATTAGAGGGTTGGAACTTTCAGTCCCACACCCCAATCTCCAGGGAAGGGAAAGGGGCTGGAGGCTGAGTCAGTCGACAATGGCCAATGAGTCAATCATGCTTTTGTAATGAAGCCTCCATAAAATCCCAAGAGGACTGGGTTCAGAGAGCTTCTGGGTTGGTGAACATGGGGAAATTCAGGGAGGTGCCTGGTGAGGGCTTGGGAGCTCCTCACTCCTTCTCATATTACCTTGCCGTATGCATATCTCCCATCTCTGTTCCTGGGTTATATCCTGATACAATAAACCAGTGATCCAGTAAGTAAAATGTTTCTTTTAGTTCTGTGACCTGCTCTAGCAAACTAATCTAACCCGAGGAAGGGGTCATGTGAACCTCTAAATTTATAGACAGTCGGTAGTACATGTAACATCTGGACTTGTGACTGGTGTCTGAAGTCCAAGGAGGGGTTGTTGGAACCTCTAACCTATTGCTGGTCAGAAGCACAGGTGATAAACTGGGATTGCAACTGTTGTCTGAAGCCCAGGGGTGGGGAGGAGGGGGAGGGAGGGAGCAGTGGGAGGGGTGTGGAGGCAGTCTTATAAGACTGAATCCTTAACCTGTGGCCTCTGATGCTATCTCCAGGTAGACAGTGTCAGAATTGAGTTGAATTCTTGGACACTCTGTGTCTAAGAATTGCTCGGTGCTGTGTGGGAAGTGTCCCTGCTCTCAATACACGTGTTGGAATTGGTGTTCAGAACCAGTAAAAGAATATCTTTATTCCAGAATTCTCCTCTGAGTTCCACTCTCAAATGGCCAACTACCTATTTGTATCTGCACCTGTATGTGTTAGGGACATCTCAAAATTACCCCAGGAAAGATTGATTGATGTCTTCCCCTTAACTATAGTGCCTCCCCCTCCTTCCTCCTAATTCTCTATTAAGGATCAGGGAACTATGGATTGTGGGCTCAACCCGCCTCCCATCTATTTTTGTAAATAAACCTTATTGGAACACAGCCATGCCGAGTCCTTCATGTATTGTCTATGGTTGTTTTTGTGCTGCAACAGCAGAAATCTTATGGCCTGCAAAGTCTAAATTATTTACTCTCTGGCCTTTTATAGAAAAAGTTTGCTGATCCTTGCTCTTTTTTTTTTCCAATGTATTTCTCACAGTTTGCAATTATTTGTTTGATCACGTGGTTATTTAACTAGCTCCCTTATTAGAATGTAAGCTCCCTGAGGGGAAAGACTCTGCCATGCTTATTCTTACTGTTTCTCCAGCACTTAATTTCACCACTGTCTGGCCATGGTAGGCACTCAATAAACAGTCATGGACTCGATTACATGAACGGATGAATGAATGAATGACTTATTATATCTTAAAATTTTATTTCGTTCTTTTGCCTTAGCACAAAACTTCCATTCTTCGTTACCCTCTAGTGACCTCATATCTTAATAGAGTTCCATAATAGTTAGTCCTCTCACCTTCTTTCTCCTCTACTCACTCCTCCTTCCAGACTAATCTTCCTAAAACAGATCTCAGATGTATCACTTTCTGGCATAGTAACCTGGAGACCTAATGACTTACCCACAATCATAAACTTCTTGACCTGCCATCCAAGGCCCTCTGACTCTAGTATCACCCTATCTTTCTAGCCTAAACTCATTGTCCCCCTGCATATCCTCACTATTCCAACTACTGCTTCCTTACCTGGAACTTCCCTACCGCTCTCTTATCTTCTTGTAATGTTCTTTCCCATTACTACCATCTCCTCTTGTCAAAATCCTAACCAACCTTCAAGTATTTTCTTTAAGCTGCCTCTCTTAATCCCCTCAAAAGACATCTTTCTCTTCTTTGACCTTCCAAAGCACTTTTTATTCCTATAGTAATATGTGTGTCATTTTTCCATATTGCCTTCTTCCCTAAAGGGCTGGTAAGCTCCTTAAGAAGAGGAACCACACTTTACTCATGTTGTTATCTTCTGAGGTACTTTTATCAGTATGTTCCTAGATCTAAGTAAATAATCATTGAATGAGTAAATAAATTGATGCCTAATATTTTTATGTCTTATTAAAATCCTACTCATTCCTTACAGACCAGAGTCTTCACGGCCCACCCCAGCCCCTGATTTTTCCCTTTCTCTCCTGCCTTGTATTTTGTTTCCATCAGAGACTTTCTTACCTTCCAATTAGATTGTAATCCCTAGAAGTCAGAGACTAAGCCTTATGTCTTTGTCTTCCTCTTCCTTCACCTTACAGTACCTGTGCAACTGTAAATGCTCAATAAATAAAGCTATGAAGAAGCCCCTCTTTTCTCCATCTGATAAAGTCTGTTTCTGAGACATGTTACCAATGAAGGTTTGCCTGGGAGACAGTGACGTTGAATGAGGATTTGTAAAGGAGTCTCCAGCTTCAATATTCATCAGCTTAAGAAAGGGATATTGAAAAGCTGCTCTAAAAAAACATTCTCCTTACATGACGTTGGCTGAAGCTGCCTGAGCTGCTAATCCCTGCCAGGTTTTCAGTCTCTGCCTTGAGCATTTAGAGCGCATTCTTGCCTTAACCTCTACGTCAGATCTCTCCACGGTAACACTGGAATGTTTGCTATTTTAGGAAATCTGCCTCACTGCATGCAGTGCTATTTACATTAGGTTCCAGACAAGGCATAAATGCAATGGCTTGACGGTCTGCTGCTTTGTGTGAGTAGGAAGGTCCTGATGGCTTAATGGATGCTTCTCCCTAATTCTGTTGCCCTGTTTCATTTTTTAGGCCAACCACAGTGTAATTACACATTAATAAATAGTGCTTATATAATACTGGGGGGAAAGATGGAGAGAAAAAAGAGGAAACAAAACAAGAATTCCTCCAGACATTTCCTTTGCAAGTACATTACCTCCGCGCCACGCCACCGCCCCCCACGCCATCCCCCCGCCCCGCCCCCCGCCTTCCTACCCTCCAGGTCTGGTTTCATTTAAAAAGTTCTTTGAGATAAAGCTTCCACCATTCTGTAGAAGGGAATAATATCAATAACTGGAATGATTCCCAGCTTTTCCCTGCAACTCTGTGGATACCTTCAGTAAGGAAGAGAAAAACGCTTTGTAAACTGCACTTTATTAGATTTTCTGACTCCCTGAGTTGCCGCAGCGTGACAGCGCCATCACAAAGCTGAGCACTCTGGTCACCACATGCCGTCGAGCCGAACGGCCATGGAGGACTGAGAGCATACATGCAGTGTTGTCAATCCATGGCATGTCAAGCTTGCGGCATTTTTTGTTGTTCTATGAAATTAATTATATAAAAGAAGTTCATGAGTATTCTACAGGTACACTCCAGCTAAAATGGATGCTGAACAACGTTTTGGTAGAATGGAAAAGGCAAACAACTAGAGGGATAATAAAATCAATTAAACCAGATAATCTTTATCAAAACTGTCTCTCTCATTGGAGGAAGAAAGGCTCTGAAGTAAAACTTCCTGTACTCAGAGACTATTTCCCAGTCCAGACTTTCATACTGGCGTCACGTGAGAAGTATTTGTCTCTGGGAGGTGGAGTAAGATGAGTGTTTTTCATCTGGACAACTCACACCTAGAAGCGCATGACTTGTGGGCTCTCTTTCTTCTAAAGCCCAACTGTGGTGTCCCCAGTTGTGAGGGGTTGGGGCGGGGGGTGGAGTTCAGGCCTCAGAACTCAAGCTCCTCTGTTCCCTAACATCTGTAAGGGGTTCCAGGGATGGCTTTGCTGGCGATGAGAGAATTCTTCAGCCTCTATGGAGCAGGCCCAGGGCTTAGAAATTGAACCTGTGCCTTGTGCATTGTAGAGGTATGGCGCCTGTGGTGAGAAGTGGCATGGCAGACTAAGGTTTGAGTATAATACAGTAGAACTAAGATGCTGCTACTGTTAGCAAAGATAACACCCACAGCAAGGACTTCAGGTGTCACAAATAGTAAGTTGTCACACATCACTGTTTAGACAAAGTGCTTTATAATTGGCTTTACAATATTCTTTACCTTTATCTAACTCACAGAATGGGCTAGTTGAAGCAGTTACTAGCTGCATCAAACCATGATTTGCTATCTCAAAAGGTGACATCAATTATCTGCTCAGTCTTCTGTCTAAACAACCACCAGGATTGCCTTTGTATAATGCAACTCATAAGCTTTTATTCCCTTTGCTTAATTTTTAAATTTTTAGTTCTTCATTGCCTACAACATGAAGTCCTTAGCTTAACATTTATGGGACTTCCCAGCTATGTATTCCATCATTCTCCAACACTTGTCATACATTTGAAAACACCAATTACTTCCAATTCCTTAAGTGTGTTCCACACCACTGTATATATTGTTCCCCTAACCTAGAATGCCCTTCTCCTACTTTCTGCCTGGTGTACTCAGCCTTTAAGGCCCCAGGTCAAGGCTGACTTCCAAGTGAGGCTTTCTCTGACTTCCAAAGATAGGGTTAATCCCTCTCATCTCTGGGTCCTCTTAGCACTATGAGTATACTTCTCTCTCTTCATTTATCACACTGCATTTTAGTTCTTTGTTTACATGCCAATCTCTTATTGGGCTTTAAACGCTTTGAAGGCCAGGTCCCCCTAGACCAGTGGTACTTATCAAGCAGTCATATCCTAGAGTGCATTTTGGAAGTTTGCGGGGGCATTTCTTGTTTCAGTGATGAGTGGGGCTGGGGGGCTACATAACTTGCAATGGGCAGGACAAAGCATTATTCCAAAATGTGAATGACTTTCAAATGTTCCACTGGGCAGTGATGCAGGTAATCAAACTGTTTATGTAATCATCTGGACCTAGGACTTAATTCTGTTGTATATATGAACACAACGTTAATATACTCTGACTTTTCTATGAGTTAAACTGCTACGTAAATTAAAGGAATATTATTTAATTTATTTGTTTATTTGGAAATTTACCAAGAGTTTTTCACTTTGGCACTGCCACTGGATCATAACTAACGGCACTGTCCCTTGCCATTTTTTTTTTTTTTTTTTTTTGCTGTACGCGGGCATCTCACTGTTGCGGCCTCTCCCGCTGCGGAGCACAGGCTGCAGAGCGCAGGCTCAGCGGCCATGGCTCACGGGCCCAGCCGCTCCGCGGCATGTGGGATCTTCCCGGACCGGGGCACGAACCCGTGTCGCCTGCATCGGCAGGCGGACTCTCAACCACTGCGCCACCAGGGAAGCCCCCTTGCCATTTTGGAATTGCCAATATAACATGCCTGCACCAGACTGCATTTGGAGCTGTGACTTCCCATACAAGCACCTGCCTATTTCTTTATATCCTTTAATATAGTTGTGCCCAAGAATTTACATATTAAAATAAACATTAGTTTATTATAATGAATCTCTTTTTATGTTTCATGTAGTTCAGTATCTACTTCACTGGATTGCTTTGAGGCTTAAACTAATTTGAATTAATTATATAAGGTATTTAGAGCAGCACCTGGTACATAGAAAATGCTACCATATTGTGCTGACGTTATTATTACAGAAAAGTTGTTGAATATTCATTGATAAATATTTTAAATTATATTTGGAATATGTATTTAAGAAATCTTGTGACTTTACTTCTAGGTTTTATATTATAATAATCTGAACCATTTGAGTGTGACTACATGATCCCAAGATGTTATAGAATGTGCTTCAATATTTCTTTTTGTCTAGGGGACTAAAGTGAGATATAATTCTCATTGTGATCAATTTGCCCTGAATGATTCACACTCTGTTGTGGTCTTCCTGGGGAGCAATAACACAAATAGACAACTTTGAGTTTGGTCTTTGCCTATAAAACAGCTTTTCTATGTGCAAGGCTAGAGGGAGGTCCGGAGGGAGAACTGTGACCATTAATCTCACTAATACTGCTATACTTAATAATTTTGTCATTGTCTTTTGTAAGACAAAGATAGTTACAATGTGAATGAAGTTTACAATATCTGACTCATTGACTATGTCTTTTTTAGCCACTACTCATTTTAAGAACAGCCTTACTCTCTTTCAGGTTGTTAACAACAGTATTTACCATGGACAACAGTAGTTATAAGGACAACAGTAGTTACCGTGTTTCGAGCACTGTGCTAGGCACTTCACATATATTATTTCTAAACCTTACAAATAGATGAACATTACAGAGGAGGAAATTGTACTTGGAAGGGTTATATAACTTGTCCAAGGCCATACATGTAAAAAGTGTTGATGCTGACTGAGATCAAATTCCAAAACCTGAGCTCATTCTTTCATACCACTCTGCTTCCCCAGATAAAATCCAGGAGACTTCATACTAGAATCCGTTATTGAAGGACCAAGATCCTCTCGCTAAACTGGGACTTGAATGTTTCCTTCCATTAAGTCAATCTGAACCACTTGAGCATGGCTCAATATTCCCAAGGTATTACAGAAATCATTTCAATCTTTCTTTCTGTCTAGGCCATAGAATATAAGATAGACGCACAGTGACCAAAACCATTTCCTTTCTTTTGGAATCTGGACACACATTGAGAGAAGGAAGTTTTCAGAGGATTATCTGAACACTCACTAGAAGGCTGACTCTCTGGCCAGGCTTCCTTGGGCTGTTTTAGAAATGATAATATAAAATAATTCTATGCACACTGAGCAGTACGTGGTGCCTAGTTTTTTGTTTTTTTTCTTCATAAGGCACAGACCCAAAGGGAGAAACTAGAAAATGAGCTGCGGGAGGCTTTCTGTCCTCCACATTTGAGAGGACCTACTGTCAGAGGCCCCCTGTGGCAGAGCTCTCCAGCTTGGGTATTCTGGCCAGTGTGCCTCAAAATGGCCCACCACTGTGCTGAGATGCCAGCCCCTCAGCTCTCAGGTGGTGGAGGCTCTGAAGGTGGACACAGGTAATCACCTCCAACCAGCCTCAGCCACTTTACTTCAGAGTAACACAGACACATAATCAGCTCCTATGAAACGGAACTTTCTCTGAAAAATGTTGGGAAACACTGATTGACAGAATTCACAGCATGATGTAATCAGGTTTATAAATGTACAAAGAGTTGGGCAATAACAATAATAATAAATTTTTATAGGTACCGGCAACATTAAAGAAGCATATCAATTTAGCACAATTTATGTGACGATGTATTTATTTCTTCTGCTCACCCAATGTTATTATCCTCTAGACGCTGTACTTAACCTTGTTCTAAGCTTTCCTTTAGGATAGATTGTAAATAATTTAGTCTCTTTGAAATTATAATTTTTCTGTTCTTCAAGTCTGTTTTAAAAACTGATACCAAGTGAGAGAGTGGCATGGACATATATACACTACCAAATGTAAAATAGATAGCTAGTGGGAAGCAGCCGCATAGCACAGGGAGATCAGCTTGGTGCTTTGTGACCACCTAGAGGGCTAGGATAGGGAGGGTGGGAGGGAGGGAGACGCAAGAGGGAAGAGATATGGGGACATATGTATGTGTATAGCTGATTCACTTTGTTATAAAGCAGAAACTAACACACCATTGTAAAGCAATTATACTCCAATAAAGATGTTAAAAAAAAAAAGCTGATACCAACCCACTTCCCCTTCTTAACATTGCAAATATTGAACTACATATACCCATTTCAGTGCTTACCAAAGATACTAATGAAAATACGTATGTGTACCTAAATATGTTTCTATATGTCTGGAAATATAAAACTAGAACAATGAGAGTGATTTTATTTCAGGATTTACGTGAGTATTTTTCTTTCCAAGTGCTTACCTTGGGGACTATACACTTTCCCCAATGACGCTGGACTCATTAGAACAGAATGTCAAAATTGTGGGACACTTTGGAGATCGTCTGGGCTAATTTTCCCATTTTACACATATGGAGGCTGAGAGTGATGTATCCATGGTCATACAGTTAATAAAGAAAGAATCAGGATAGAAACCTACTTCTCCTAATTCCCAGCCAAGTTATTCCTAATTAAAAAATGTTATGGGATCTTCCATACATTTCAATATGTATCTTGCAAAAAAGCCTAGAAACTTTAATTTTTACTCATATCTATCACATTATATGCATACACATCATTTCCTGAGTTTGTTAACCAGACCTTTCCAACCAAAATGGATCCAGAGTCCAAGGGGTTTACAGTGTAGCCAAGATAGTGATTTCTTCTGCCCTCATTGTGGCCTAAGCACCCAGGATGGTCACTTTCAAGTGAGAAGCTCCATCCATTTACTGCTACACCTTATAAATATTATCACTCATTATTTTTTTAAATTATAATTAATGAGTGAATTTATGGCAGGGGCTCAATTTTAAAAATGTACAAAATCATTGCCTTTCTTCTATACTTATCATAGCTATTGAAAACTGTAATTCTTTTTTTTTTTTCTTTTTTGCTTATTTGGATTTGCAGACTTTTAGGTAATTGCTATTTATTACTTGAGTAATAAAAAAGAGCAGTGGATAATGAGAAAAATGAGAAAAAGTCACTGGTTTTAAGCAATTTGATTATGTTGTAAATCACGCCTTTTTCTACATTTCTTATTATCATTTGCTATTTTTGTCACGACACAGGAAAGGTGAGGAAACACTGCTTTATACTAATTTTTAGCACTGCTCTTTTTATCCTGATTCCAACCTTTGTATATGTGACCAATAAATTAAGCTGCACATGTTTTGCTTTATCATTGATCTAAGATTTGTAAGAATACCTAGTAATTGTGTATGTTGCTTGGGCACAGATACATTCTAGGGTTCCTTCAGAAAGTATCTTTTTAGTAAATTAAAAGTTGAATGAAGGAGGGGAGTTCCCTCTGAGGTAACCTCCAAGAACAACAGTACAGATTAATGCAATAATTGTCACAGCAGTGAGGGTTCTCTCTTCAATATTAAAACCACATTATACATTCTCTATAGTTATACATCACTAGAGTGGCAGGCAGAATCCTAAGATGGCCCCTGTGACCTCCACCTCCTGGTATCCACACCTGTGTACAATCCTTGAGTGTGGAGAAACCTGTAACTTGCTTCTAACCAATAGAATACAGCAAAGGTGAGGGATATTGCTACATAGTTATGCACTGTTATATGGCAAAAGTGAAGGGGTGTTGCTGCAGATGTAACTAAGGCCCCTACTCAGTTGACTTTAAGTTAACAAAAAGGGATAGTACACTGAGGGGCTTGACTTGATCAGGTGAACCTCTTAAAAGAGTGTCTAGAAGGGAGATAAGCAAGAGACTGTCTCTCTCCATGGCTGGCTGTGAAGAAGCAAGCTGCCATAACTTCTACAGTCACACAGAAATATTCTTCCAACAACCTGAGGGAGCTTAGAAGTGGAACCTTCCCTAAGCGAGCCTCTAGCTGAGAAAGCAGTCCAGCTGACAACTTGATTTCAGACTTGTGAGACCCTGAGCAGAAAACCCAACTAAACCATGCCTGGACTCTTGACCCACAGAAACTGGAATAATAAATGCATGCTGTTTTGAACCACTAAGTTTGTAGTAATTTCTTACACAGCAATAGAAAACTAATACATATAAATGTAACGTAGGGATCCTGAAAGCATGAAGCTTTGTGCCTCAGGAAGTACAGCCCAAATCTCACCTGCACTTCCATGTCAGCTGGCTCCTCCAACAGATGTAGCAGTTGTTGCTTCTCTTGAGATAGCTGTTCTGCAAGTTTCTCCTGTGCAGCCAGGCTCTGACTCAGTTCTTCAATTCTTCTGGAGCAAAGAAAAAGTAAGAACAATTATAGCCATGGTACTATTGCTACCTTTATTTTTCAGCCCGCTCCAAAGATAGCATGGTCCAGTACAGTAAGTTTTTACCTTTTGGTCATTGAACTCTTTGAAACTTTTCTTCAGTAAGCCATGTATTCTCTGCCCCAGTCCCCAAATATATACACAAACGATTTTTTGCTTACATTGTCACAGGTTCAGAGACCTCTTGAAGCCAATCCATGGTTCTATAGACCATAGATATAAAATTCTTGGACTAGGGGCCATAAGTTGTAGAGTTTTTTAAACTGTTATTGTTGTTCCATTCAAAACCCAATTATTAGGTATCTGTTACGTATATAACTCAATGCACACTACCAAGTACTGGGAATATAAAGTTGGAAAACACACAACCTCTGCTGTATAGAAACTTAAGTTCTTTTGGTGTGTGTGCCAAGAGTTTGGGAAATGGGGAGGCACAGCTACATCAACAGATAGAATATAATAAGTGCTACCACACCAGGGGTATATACCAAATAGTACACTGAGTGTTGCCACGGAGCTACAGGAGGAAAGATAAAGAAGTAATTCATTTGACTTGGAGGAGACTGTGGGGAAGCTCAGGAGAAGAGATTGTGAAGACTGGGTTATTTTCCAGGCTCAGAAGGAGGAGCTTAAATGAAGGAATGAAGGCATGAAGATATGAGACATATGGGGAAGCGTCACTGGAAGGGAAAAGGGGGAAAGGCTGGTGGGAAGAGACAATGGCTGGAGAAGAGGCTGGAAATTCAGACTAGAATTCAGTTGTCAAAGACTATGCATGCTGTGCTGATGTCTATAAACCACAGGTTCAACTCGACAGTTATTCATCACCTACTACGTGCAGGGCATTATCTTGCTGTTTCTCTGTGTATAAGTCTTTGAGTACTAGAGATACCTGCCCTAGGAAATGTGCTGGTACTAGATGAAATGTTTCCGATTGTGCTTATGATTCCTGTGTATGTAAGATAGTGATAGCACCTTGGCAGGAAAATAGTTTGGCAGAAGGTGAAGGGTATCAGAAAGTCAAGTAGGAATCTCTTAAATTAAGGTATGAGGATTAGCTAAGATGTGGGGATCAGAAAGAACTTTAAAAACTTTATACAAATGCAAGCTATAATGATAATTATGATGATGAATGTGGACTCCATATCAACTTCCCCACAGTATCTGTGCTAGAATGTCTCTACTTTTCTCAAGTTCATATCTTATTCATCCCTTTGACCCTCAGTCTCTACAGATAATCTAGTCTCCTACTTTACAAAGCTATTCAAGGCCATCTGATATGAACTCCCTCAATTTACTTGTCAGGTATGCATTTGTTTCTTTTTTCTGTTTTTGGCTTGACAAGCATTTATTGGACTGAGACAGTCTCAGGGAACCTAGCAGGGAAGATCTGAAGAAAATACAACACCACACAGAGAACTGTACACTAATGGATGTGCATATAAAACAAAACAATAGGGCTTCCCCGGTGGTGCAGTGGTTGAGAATCTGCCTGCCAATGCAGGGGACATGGGTTCGAGCCCTGGTCTGGGAAGATCCCACATGCCGCGGAGCAACTAGCCCCGTGAGCCACAATTTCTGAGCCTGCGCGTCTGGAGCCTGTGCTCCGCAACAAGAGACACTGCGATAGTGAGAGGCCCGCGTATCGTGATGAGGAGTGGCCCCCGCTTGCCACAACTGAGAAAGCCCTTGCACAGAAATGAAGAGCCAACACAGCCATAAAAAAAAAAAAAAAAAAAAAAAAAAAAAGGCAAAATTCCTTAAAAAAAAAGAAAAAACAATATAAAGACTTAATTCTGCTGTCACAAAAGCCTTCACAGAAGTAACCATTGATGCCTTAGTGAGTTCTGAAGAATGAATTAGGAGCTCACCAGGAAGGGAAAACACACGTTTCCCACAGAAGGAAGAGCATGAGCAAAATTCTGGGGACCTGACATAGCACAGTATGCTTCTGGAGGTGCTGTGCCTTTAGGGTTTTGATTCCAGCAATGCCTGAAGCCATGTTACATAACTCTCTAAATGCCAATTTCTTCATTTATAAAGTATAATAATCCCTATCTCATGGGACTGTTAACTTTATGAGAGAATTAAACTTTATGGGAGAATTAAACAAGAATGTAAAGTACTCAGCTCAGCTGTACAGCAAGAGCCCAACAAACCTTAGTTGTCATTATTATTACTAGTCTGGCATCAGTGATATATGAAGGGGTCATGGTACGGGATGAGTCTGGGGGAAATCAGGGGTCAAATCATAACAGGCTTTATGGGCTTCCCTGGTGGTGCAGTGGTTGAGAGTCCGCTTGCCGATGCAGGGGACACGGGTTCGTGCCCTGGTCTGGAAAGATCCCACATGCCGCAGAGCGGCTGAGCCCATGAGCCATGGCCACTGAGCCTGTGCGTCCGGAACCTGTGCTCCTCAACGGGAGAGGCCACAACAGTGAGAGGCCCGTGTACCGAAAAAAAAAAAAAAAAAATCATAACAGGCTTTGATGGCCACACTAAGAACAGATTTTATCTCCTAAAGATTTTGGAGAACTTTCTAAATTGCTCTGCAATAACATGATCAGATTTGTGTCTCAAAAAGATCACATTGGTCACTGTGCGTACCTTGTGTGTTTTTCACCCATTCAGTTAAAAACCACTTAAGGCTTTTTATGCCACCATAGTATCATGCATTGAAGAGGATAAATTATTTGTCAGTTTCATATTGTTGAATTTCCCACTTCAAAGCTGCTCTGAATTGTTAGATTGGGATGGAATGCAGAGGGTAGAACCGGAAGTAAAGGGAACAGTTAGGAAGTTGCTGCAGTAACCAAGACACAGTGGTGGCCTCAACAAATGCCCGCTTACTTTATGAGAAAATTCAAGTTCCTTACTATATACAAAGCCAGCACAATCAGACCCCCTATTCCCAATACAGCTTATCTCTCATTAGTCTTCCCCAGACCCTCTGCTCTGGTTACATAGCACTAATTACACGTCTTGAAATATGCCCTTCCCTGTATCTCCCCTCAGTGGTGTCTCCTCCTGTACAGGAGATTCCCCCACGCCACTCACCTCCTACACTCTTTCTTCTAACTCCTATTCACTCATCAAAACTCACCTCCGATTTCACCTCCTTCAGGACACTTTCAATGGCACCTTGCTCTTTTAGCCTGGAATAGATGACAATTCTATACGCCCCAGAGCATCCCATGTTACTTCTATCAGAGAAATTATTAAAATTGTGTAACGTGTGTCTTGATGACAGGAAGTGGGTCTTTCATCTCTGTAACCTGAGTGCTTAGCCCAGTGTCCGGCATATAGCTGGTGCTCAGTAAATGTGAATAAGTGAATCCATGTCTCTTGTTTGCTACCATTTGACCATTGTTCTACTTATACCTACTTAAGTCTCCTGATTGCCAACTAGTCAGTTCTGTTAATGGATACCACTAAAGACACAGCCCTAAAAAGAGATTTCTTTACTTGCGGGAACCATAAAGTCTTGGTAATGGTGAAGGTCCACCGTAAGTCATTCAAAGGGAACAGTGCAGCTGCTATATACTCACACAGGCTCGAGAACAGGCAAAAGACAAATGGCAAATGGAGCACCAAAAGCACCTACTTGTCCCTTTGGGCCAGGGCCTCAGTGTATTGGTTGGGCTTGACCCGGTTTCCTGGTACATCTTCCCTGTCCTTGGTGACTCCCTTCAGTTTCTCTGAGAGCTCCAGGTTACACTCTTTCTCTGCTTCCACCAGAGCCGCCATCCGTGCGGCTTCATTTTTTGCTAGCCTGGATTCCTGCAAAAAGAACGAGAAAAGAACAAAACCTGAAAGCCTGCAAACATAGGTACTTTAGGGAGGGAAAAGGTGAATGCCAGGAGGCAGAGCAGTCGGAAAAGAGGTAAAAGGGGACCCCTAGCCGAGGATACTCACCTCCTGCAGAAGCTGGATCTTATTCTCCAGGAGCTCGTAAACATGCTCCGTCTCCTGCTGTCTCTCCTCAAACTGGCGCCGGAGCTCAGCTTCATTATGGCTGTTGAGATTCTCCACATCAGTGCTAAAACCAGAGCATTGGCCAGTCAGAGCCAGTCATATAATTTAGCAAGTGGACCCATTAAGGCTGTTTCAGTAATTCAGAGTTCCATTGATGAGAATAAAAATGAAGTATTTTTTTTCTCTGCAATTATTTGTGGAACTGCTCTTTCCAACTTCTCAGGTAATCTTTTAGGAACTCTGATTTGTGTTGCTTGTCAATCAGAATATACCTGACTCCCTAGAGGTTTCATTACTGCTATAGCTTCAAGAGAAGAATCTTGCATATGAAAGGCAGGTAGTCATCAGATGGTTTAGAACTCAGCATCCATGTTCTCCATCATCTGTCCCCAGACTTTCCCATTAAGACTGCTCTCCCAGAGTGCTTTGCTAGTTCCCTGCTTGTCTTGCTATTTGAATTTAGAGTGTCCCTTCCATTTAGGTTGCTGGAATAGAATATCTATTTGGATAGCCACAGAAATGCTTTTCTCCTTTACAGCCAGTAACCCATAGACTGCCCTGAATCTGGGCTACCTACCCAGAGTTCTATCCAGTTTTCCCACAGTCCCATGCAGAAAGCAGACGTTTAATCTATGGAAGCTCAGGGTTCTGGCCCAGCTTTGCTTCTCTGATGTCCTTAGGAATGAATGCCCAGGCGCTAGCATGAAGCGGGTAAGGTGTCACCAGCTTATTTATAGCTAACAACAGCTGCCTTTGGATGTCTGAGGATTAGAAATTTGGGGGCAGTATCAGGTGCTGAATGATCTTAATTCCGGTTTGTTTTTATTCTTGTTTTAAGCCGTTTGTTAAGAACCATGGACAATCTTCTCGTTCTCAGGGCAGAGAACGATATTGAGCCTTCATAGGCTCATGATAAATCAAATACTACTGCTCTATCCAAGCCCAGTAGTATTTTAATATTTGGCCCAGAAGGTTGCGCCCATGGTGACCAAATGGAACTTCCCTAAAGATTATAGAATTCCTTGCTTGATACTGGACACTACTCAGCACTGTCCCAGAGACTATATTTATCTTGAGTTCCCATGTCATTATGCAGCCTTTTGGTGGTAGAAGGGTCTTTGTTGTACAAGGGACACAAGTCAAGAGAATAACCTAAGACCCTTAAATAGACCTCAGGAATCATCAACTTTGACTCCATATTCTTTGATAAATGCAATAGACAACAGCTAACTACAATGTCTTGAGATTGGAAGTTATACATTTTCTGAGTAAGTCAGCCAGGAATGCCTGATTTAATAGGCTACAGCTGTTGTGAAGGCAGAAGAGCCTTGGACATGATGCCAGAAGATGTGGGCTCTGCCACTCATTTGAGAAGACTTTAACACTCTGTACCTTAGTTTTCTCATTGCTAAAAATAGGATAATGCCTCCTAATTAAAAACTGAAACGACATAATTTTTTTTAAAAATCACTACACAAATCTCAAAACTTGTAACTCAATTGTTATTATAAATTTTCCTAAAATCTATTAGTTCACTTAATGCCTTAGTAAGTATTGAGTAATTCCAGCATACTGCGTATGGTTGAGTCTGGTTTGAGTATTCTGATGTTGCTGGACTATCATTCTAAGCATCAAGAAATACTGTGGAGATAGAAGGAACACCAGATCAGATTGGATGTATACTGATTCTAGGATATAATCTGAAAATTATTTTTAGTAACAATTTCAATAGTACTTGTCATTTAAAACTAAGGGTTTTTTAATTATAAAAACTGTAAATTATAAAAGTAACCATCTTAACAATACAGAAGGTATAGAAAGAAAAAAAATTGAAGTCTTCTCCCCATCACAAACTCCACTCTCACTCCCCTGATACAGGCAATGTTAAAGAGTTTGGTATGTAACTCTGCAGTTTTTTTCTATTCATATTCAAGCAAACACATGAACACATAGATTGTCTTTACCCAAAGGGGCTTATATGCTAAATATCATGCAGCACTTTTCCCCCTTACTTAGTCTATCAGGGACTTTCCACCAGGATAATAATATAGAGCTAACTCATTCCTTTTAATGACTACATAATATTCCACAGTATGTTTATATCAAAATGTTTTCAACCATTGCCCTATTGATGTATAGTTGCTCCTAGTTTTTTTTTTTTGCCATTGCAAATAATGATGCAGTTAATATCCTTATACATTTATCCTTTCATACTCTTGCTTTTATTTATAAGGAATAGATTCCTTTTAGGAATTATTTGATCAAGGGAAGTGCTAATTTTTTATTTTGATAGGTAGTACCACATTCCAAAAATGTTATCACAATTCACACTCTCACCAGCACTATATGAGAGTGCCCATTTCTGCCGAACTCTATGTCAGCCCTGGATGTTATTAGTAGATTACTGACTGGGAAGTTTATAAGCTTAGGTCTGATGCATTTACCAATCTATGTCAACATCTCTCAGACTTATTGGAGCCCAAGGAAAGAAAAGCACATTGTTTCAGTTTCTTAACTGGATGCAGCATTCAAACGCCAGAGTTAAGGAATTTGGTTCCAAATCTATTGCGCTCAGTTAATGAGCCAGACTGGAAAGGACCAAGAGCTCAACTAGTTCAAACTGCAACTCACCATGTTTTATCCAGATGCTGTTTCTTGTCCTGGAGTTCTCGTTTCAGGCTCTCTACTTCAACCTTCAACTCGATGTTCTGAAAAGTACACAGGCATTAATCGTCATTAACTGCCACAGACCGTCGATCAGACAGGGAAAGACAAATATGATATCACTTTTATGTAGACTCTAAAATATGATACAAATGAAATTATTTACTAAACAGAAACAGACTCACAGACGTAGAAAACTTATGGTTACCAAAGGGGAAAGGCGGGGGCTGGGGCGGGGAGAGAAAAAATGAGTATGGGATTAACAAATACACACCACTGTATATAAAATAAACAACAAGGATTTACTGCATAGCACAGGGAACTATATTCAATATCTTGTAATAACCTGTAATGGAAAGGAATCTGAAAAAGAATATATATATTATATATATATATACACACCTGAATCACTTTATACCTGAAACTTATGCAATATTGTAAATCAACAGTTCAATTTTTTTTAAGTGTTCACTGTTATTACTTATAAAAACAACAGTTTTCCCTCCCTGACTAGGATAGCTGACGTTCTCAGTCATAATCATATATTACATTAATCCTATGTCATAGAAAGGAAAGAAAATTATTACACCAAAGGTGGGATATCCTAGGCAATCTGATCTGAACATTCTTCACGCTAGCTTTATTCTTCTACATAAGTAGAAAAGAGAAATGAAAAGGACGGAAAGAAAAAAAAGAGAAAAAATATAGTTACTTCTCTAGGCTTTAGCACTACGTCTATTCAAGCAAATAGACAATAAAGTTTACAAGTCTCACAGAGAACTGCTGAAACAGTTTCATCCCACAAGGTTAGATCCTAAATCTTATGATCAATGATTCTGGTGGATCAAGGTAATTTCATGGGCATTACAAAATCTACCACATGGAAATGCAAGTACATTCCAATTTACATCATTAAATTCTAACCCTCTCTACTCTCTTTCTGCAGAAAAATCACCGCATAGTTAATCACGTTTCTCCATTCTCCGTTAGTAAATATATAAATTGTTAAACTCCAAGAATAGCTGAAGTGGATCCAAAATTAACTGCAGTTGCTTATCTTATCAGCTCTTTGTCAAGATATCCAAGGAAATGCATGTACTCAAGAGAGGGTGGTTGGCGGGGCGAGAGCACCTTTCTCTCCTTTTACTCTCCAGAAGAATATCCACCCACCTAACCCAAGGAAAAGTTCCAATGATGAAGCTGAACTTAAATGATAAGCAATACAATAAATTTTCATTATGATATTAGTACCTAGAACTAGAGGACTGGGCTAACAATGAGTTATAGATTAACTGTGTTTAATCAGATTTTCTCTGTGTTGGTAGCTTGTTTTGTTTCAGGACACATCACTTGAACAGAGTCTTTATGCCAATCCATGTTAAACACAGGATTCTCCTAAATTGATTTCCACCCTGGTGTGTACTGCAAAGTTCAATATAGAATTGGGTTAAAAGAAACCAGTAACCAATTACCTGATTCCTTTCCAAGGATTCAGGTTTTTTTTTTTAAGACTCTATCCTTTTATTTAACATGCCATAACTTCTTTCCTCCCTTCCAGTTTTATTGGGATATAACTGACACACAGCACTGTATAAGTTTAAAGTGTTCAGCATAATGATTTGACTTATGTACACCATGAAATGATTACCATAATAAGTTTAGTGAACATCCATCATCCCATATAAATACAACATGAAGGAAATAGAAAAAAATTTTTTTCCAAGGCTTCGATTTTAACTCTGTAAATTGATCTACTGCTCATATAATCCACAATGTGCCTATCCCTTTTAAAAATAGAGATTTTCAAAATTTTGTCCCAGCAGAAGCTGTGACAACGGGAATCATAAAAAAAAGAAACAAAACAAAACTGCTTTTTTAAAAAATCAAAAGAGAAACGGTTTTGCCTGACCACCTTAAGAAAAAAAAAAGATCTTAATGCAAAATGTATCAGCCCTTTCATCATTAGATTAGAAGCATTATTACCCATTATATTGACTAGATCAATAGTTTGCATACTGTGTCCCACCAGTATTCCACAAGACACTTCTAGGAATGGGAGAGGGAGAAGTTTAAATTAAAGAAGTGTGGTCACAGCCAGGGAATGTTAAAGGGTCTGCTCTGACTCTTGCAGACCCCTCTCCTCCACTGTTAACAGCACTCTTAATGTGGAAAGGGACTTATCAGGTCTTGTGAGGAATAATGAAGAGGTCTGACACTTGTTTCTTATACTCAGTATGCCTGCAGTCCAGTTGAGAGGAGCAAAATTCTGAGGTATGGATTTAAAATGCTAAAGGGGATCCCTGATGAGGAAGTTCAGGATATAGCCTAACCCAGGGAAGGTTTAATGTGTGAGATATACAAGGGTAAAGAAGGTCACTGTAGATAAGGAAATATGGTATTAAGCTAGAAATTTCTCTACAGTCCATTCAGGAGCTCACTTATTTCAAGCACAGATATCTGATACAGCAAAATTCTAGAATAATTTTTAAAATTTTATCCATGGATTGATAAACAAACAAAATGGAATGTTATTTGGCCATCAAAAGGAATAATAGATGCTACAACATGGCTGAACCTTGAAAACATTATGATAAGTAAAAGAAGTCAGTCACAGAAACCACACATTGTATGATGCCATTTATATGCCAGAATAGGCAAAGCCAGAGAAACAAAGTAGATAGGTGGCTGACTAGGGCTGGGGGGATAGGGGAATTGGGAAGTGATGGTTAATGGGTTGGGTTGGGGGTTTCTTTGTGGAGTGATAAAAACGTTCTAAAACTGATTGCTATGATATTTGCACAACTCTGTGAATATTCTAGAAACACTGATGTGTACATTGTAAATGAGTGAGTTTGTATTGGTATGTGAATTTTATTTCAATTAAATTATAAAAAAATGTTTTAAAAAGCCCTAGGAAGTTATACTGGTTATAATTAAATGATAACAATGATTACATATTGCATATCACACAGGCAGTTAGAACAGTGTCCAGCACCTAGGGAACATCATTATTATATCTGAACTAAAGAGCAAAACTATACATTACCTTCAAGCATCTCTAACAGAAGTTAGCACTGGGTATTTCAAAATCTCTTTCCAATCTTGCCCCTCCTCTCCAGCCCCCATGGTTACCACCCTATGAGGTACTCCTTCCTTATCACTGAGATCAGAGTGAATAGTCTCCAAACTGATCTCCCCAACCTCAGTCTCTCTACCATTTACATTTTTCCTAAAGCATATTTCTGATTAGTTTACTCAGAAAGCTTTTCATGGTTTTTAATTGCACAGCAATTAAATTTTACACTACTCAGCTTGAAAATGGAGTCTACTCAAAATTTGACCTCAACTTACCTATCCAGCCTTATCTGCCATCACACTCCACCAATCTCCCCCACTAAAAGTCATTTCTTATGCCTCTGATTTTTCATAACTATCATTCTTTTTGTACTTCAATATTGACACACAAATAATGCTATGTCTTTCTACCTGCCCTTTTACACTTTTGAATTACAGACTCCCTTGGGACAGAGAAAAATGACGGTGTGGTGGAACTAGCCAGGTGTGCTGGTTGCCAGCTTGTGCCTTTTGGCTTTGCGATGTTGCGACATGGGTTTCAGGACAGCAGACCTAGAAAGGCAGAAATCCACTTCTGCCACTTACTAACTGGGTGACCTTTTTTGTGTAAGTTATTTAACCTCTTAGAACATAACTTCCTCATCAATAAAAAGGGGTTACAAAAATTACCTTGAGCGGTATAGTGAGGGGTAAATGAAATCACCTGAGTACCCAGCATAATGCCTGCCTCAAATATCTAGCAGCTGTGACTAACTTGAGGCCCTCAGTGTTTTGCAACTTCGTGTGTAGCAAATGCACTAAATGAGTGAACCAACCAACCGACAGGAACAGATACACCTAGGCAGAAGTGGAATGACAATATGTTTGTTGAAGAAAAAAGGGATTGGCTAATGCTGTGTGATTATACAGAAAAACTTTTTATCTGAAGCCTTTAAAAGACCTTCTCTGTTTTAAATCGTGAATATTCCCTAAGAGGTATATTATTAAACCATTGAAGATAAAAGGTTGCTAAATCTGAGGCAGGAAAAGGAAAAATAACTTGCCGCAGGACAACTCAAGTCACTAGTAGAATTCCAAATACTGCTTAGAATTCCAGCCTCCTCTTCTACCTTTCATCCTCCCCCATAAAAGGGCCATTCTACTCTTGGGCCTAGTCTACTCTGAGACTCAGAGTTACTAATTAAGATCTCCAGACCTTAAAATGGACATTTTAGAGAGAAAGGTGAGCACGGACCAAGCATTAGATGGTATTAAGAAATTATCTTAAATTGGTACAGCCACTATGGAGAACAGTGTGGAGGTTCCTTAAAAAACAAAAAACAGAGCTACCATATGACCCAGCAATCCCACTCCTGGGCATATACCCTGAGAAAACCAGACTTCAAAAAGAAACACGCACCCCATTATTCACAGCAGCACTGTTTACAATAACCAAGACATGGAAGCAACCTAAATGTCCATCAACAAAGGATTGGATAAAGATGTGGTACATATATACAATGGAATGTTATTTAGCCATTAAAAAGAATGAAATAATGCCATTTGCAACAACATGGATGGACCTAGAGATTATCATACTAAGTGAAGTAGTCAGACAAAGACAAATATGATATGATATCACTTATATGTGGAATATAAAAAATGATAGAAATGGGATTAACATATACACACTACTATATATAAAATAGATAATCAACAAGGACCTACTGTATAGCACAGGAAACTCTACTCAATACTCTGTAATAACCTATATGGGAAAAGTAAATGTATATGTATGACTAAATAACTTTGCTGTACACCTGAAACTAACACAACATTGTAAATTAACTATACTCCAATATGAAATATAATTTTTTTAAATAAAAAAAGACTATTATTACATTTAAAAAAAGAAATTATCTTTAAGTTTTTGGGTACAATAATGGTATTATGGTTATGGTTAAAAACAAAGACCTTATTGGTTAGAGGTGCATTCTGATGTCTGTCCAGATGCAGGTCTGTGGTGT
This sequence comes from Pseudorca crassidens, assembly GCF_039906515.1. NCBI lineage: Eukaryota > Metazoa > Chordata > Mammalia > Artiodactyla > Delphinidae > Pseudorca > Pseudorca crassidens. Next base: position 105,651,866 of record NC_090297.1, on the reverse strand, counting down.
CTGAGAGTTGCTGTGAGGAGAAGGGAGGACAGAGGCAGCAGAATGTTGGTAACTGTTGAAGCTAGGTGACAGGTACATGGGTCCCCAGTACTCGGGACAGGTACATGGGAGGCACTGTTCTCTTTATCTTTGTCTACTTTTGAAAAATTTCCTAATGAAAAGTTAGAAAGGGCATTTTCATCACAAAAAGGTAGATATCCACATTCTTTTTTAATTTTTTCCTTTTCATCTCTGGAATTCCCTAAACTATGGTCACAGATAGCAAAGAATGTTTGGCTCCCTACAGCAGCTCCTTTCAGCCACCAGACTTACATAAAACAGTGAGTCCATTTCCCAATACTGAGGGATAAAGAAAATAAACCTGCCTCTTAAACCTGGGGGACTCAGAATACAACTGGGTCATAGGGAGGAAGGAAGATCTGCAGAAATAAACGACAAACAAGATTCTTTTAGAGAGGAATCTGCGATTTCTTTAACTGGGCAGTCGGAGCTAATAAAATCATGTCTCTCACTTCACCTCCTACCCTCTTGCAGTCTCCTTCAACTCTCACATTGCCTCACACTCCCTCTTCTTCTCCCTCCCCTCCCCCCTCACTTTACCCAGCTGGAACTGCACCCTTCTGGTCTGACACTGCACCGCGATGACATCAGTCATTATCCAATGGCTATCTTTTCTGAAAACCAGAGTTCTGAGTGATAGTAGTTTATGGCAAGATAGTTTCCAAGACACCGCTGGCCTTTGGTGGGGCCACCCTCTTCACCTCTAAACTAAGGGCTACTGCTGATTGAGAAATCAATCATGTAAGTACCCTTGGATGCCACCAAGGCTTTGCCTGAGTTGCTCTTAGCCTGTGATGTCTTCTCTCTTCTTTCTTTTTATTATTATTATCATTATTATTTTTTGGCTGCGTTGGGTCTTTGTTGCTGTGTGCAGGTTTTCTCTAGTTGGCTTCAGTAGTTGTGGCACGAGGGCTCAGTAGTTGTGGCTCGCGGGCTCTAGAGCATAGGCTCAGTAGTTGTGGCGCACGGGCTTAGTTACTCTGCAGTATGTGGGATCCTCCCGAACAAGGGATCGAACCCGTGTCCCCTGCGATGGCAGGCGGATTCTTAACCACTACGCTACCAGGGAAGTCCCTCTTTTCTTTCTAAAACTGTTCTTCATTAGGGTTCAGTTCAAACACCCCCCTACTCCCCCTTCCAGGAAACCTTCCCTAATCCCCTAGTCAGAACTTAATAATTCATTTCTCTTCACTTCTACTGTTTACCACTAAGATGACTATAATTTAGCATCCATACTGGGACTCTTCTGAAAGTGAAAAGAGGCACTATCACAATTATACCAGGACTGTCCTGAGTAAACCAAGATTCGGTCATCGGACACCTATCTCTAGTATAGCACTCGACTCACTCTGCTTCGATTAGTTATTTAAAATGTCTGGCTTCCCTTCTAGGTTTTAATATCTGGAAAAGTACTTTGCCCTCATTAGCTCTCCATATATGTTTATGGAATAAACACTTTACCATTTGTCTTGAATTGCTAACTTACTTTTTTGTTTTGGTATTTAACTTCGTGTGTGTGTGTGTGTGTGTGTGTGTGTGTGTGCGTGCGTGTGCGTGTTTCAACTGATCTTCAAGCACTTTTGACGACAAGGATTATGTCTTACTTTATATCTCATAGTTTGCTGCTGGGGGAAGAGTACTCAAAAAAAAAAAAACCTTGACAGCATACCAGCATACATTCATTGATAACATCAGCAAGTAACTATGCACTGGAGATTAAAGCTTGCCAGAACCAAAGCGCTTGTCGGTGTGATAAGACGTGAATTAGGGTCAGTGAGTGAAGGAAGTGGGTACTGCACCTTTGTCAGACAGTACGAAACAAGCCAGAGAAAAGCAGGCCTTCCATGGAAGAGTTTTTTTTTTTTAACTTTTCCTTTTATATTGGAGTATAGCTGATTAACAAGGTTGTAATAGTATCAGGTGCATATCAAAGAGACCCAGCCATACACATGTATGTCTCCACTCTCCCCCAAACTCCCCTCCCATCCAGGCTGCCATATAACATTGAGCAGAGTTCTCTGTGCTATAGAGTAGGTCCCTGTTGGTTATCATGGAAGAGTTTTTACTTGGGACAAAAATAAATATGGCCAGATCTTACTCTGAATCAGTTCTGTAGACCAAAGGAATTCAAAAAGAAATAGTTTAACAGGAGGAAGAGTCTCAAACTCTTGTGAGGAGATCCTCTTATAATTCCTGATTATTAACCCAAAATGAAAAGTCACTCTAGTGGAAGGATTTTATTTTAAAATGTTTTCTTTTCTTTTTAGAACCATATCCTTTCTAGGAAAAGTGTAGTTCAGAAATATTTTTGTTCACAGTGAATTTCTTTTCCAGACTTCTCTGAAACCACTGGGGCAAAGCATTAGCTCTATAAAACAGGGCGAAGTACTGAATATTTTCATAAGGGGTTCTTCTATCTGTCCTGAACAAGGGGCAAGGGTTTGGTCACTATACAATCCCTGGAAACACATTTTAGTAGCTTCCAAGTGAGTTGTTTTGTAGATGAGATTTCTTTTCATTCACCTAGTTTTAAAGCAAAACTAAGACCCTAGAGGGTCTAACTATTAGGCTCTGTCATTAACTGTGTGACCGTAGACTAGTCACTCCCAGAGCTTTATGTTTTTATACAGTCAATTAATTTGAATCAGAGCCTCTCTCTCTTGCCCATAAGAATTATAATACCACCTGCATTGTTCATCTTCTCTGTTGAGGTAAGACACCTAGCCAGAAGGGGTTCAAATGCAAATCATAAAAGTCCTCAGACCCTCAGGTCGAGGAAAGACCTTATTCAGAGGTGCAGCCCCTGCCTTTCCACAGATTCCAGGTTCACTGTCATCCACTAGTACAATCAAGCCCCAAATTAGACACATAGGTTGCCCCAACATGTGACAAGAATAGTTCATTGCCAGGGAAAGGATAGCAGGGCAGTGTCCCCAGCCTCCATAAGCAGAAGACTACAAGGCCAGGCACTCTCCTGCCAGAGACTGCTTTAGTGTCCAGTTCCCCAAAGAAATGGAAAAAAACCAAGTGGAAAGTTTCCGTTTATACAATACCAAGTACAAGGATCTACATCCGGATGGCAGAACTCCTCTGTTCAGGCCACTCTTTCAAACCACGTTAGTCCTTAGTAGAGGCCTGAAAACAATACCAATTCCTTCCCAGCTCAGTTTACCTTGATTAGACAAACACAGACACCCACCTCTGAGTAAGCACTGAGGCTGTGGATGAGTTCTAAGGTGGCCAGGTATTTGGACAGACACAGCCAGGGCTCACGTGTGTGTGTGTGTGTGTGTGTGTGTGTGTGTGTGTGTGTGAGAGAGAGAGAGAGAGAGACAGACAGACAGACAGACAGAAAGGGTACTCACTGGGCAGAAGACAGGTAGCTAACTTGTGAAATGACAGCATTTATTTATTCACTTTTTTAAAATCAAATATTTATTAAGCATCTCCTTTGGATATGTAAGGCACTCGAATAAGTATTAAAAAGAGCAAGGCAGACACAATCACAGTCCTCAGGGAATTTACAGCCTATGGGGGCAATTAAACAGATAATTATAGTAGAATGTGATAAACAAAAGAGACCCAGAATCAAATAGCTGCACGGAAATACACACAGGTGGTAGATATAAATAGTAGCAGATACATAAATCAATGCAAGTCCACCCTATAACTCCTGGCTTTAGCCTCCAAAGAAACATTCCTAGACCCAACTCAACACGTGTTATACCTTGGGTTGCCCTTCCTCTCAGCTCCCTGGTTCTAATCTTTTAAGGGAGGAGGAATATAAATCTGAAATTACAGAGCTGCCAAGGGAAAACAAAGAATCTTGTACTTAGGGCAGCAATATGGTGAAGAGTATAGACTTTAGAACAAAACTGGCCTGGGTTCAAATACTTACTATCACATTCTGTTAGGCTGAATCATACGAAAGTGCAGATATGCAACCATTTTTCACAGTTCCACATAATTCATCCTCTATATTCTAGAAGTCAGTCACTTAACCTAAGTTGTAGTTCCTTCAGGTGCTTATAATCACTACCTTTCAAGGATACTGTGAAAATTAAATGAAAGGATGTAAATGAAAATACCTGACATATAGTAGGCGTTCAATAAACATTAGTTTCCCCAAAGGTAGTAAGATGTAGGAATCACAAGCAGAGATCGGTATTTCTGGTCAACCTTGAGTTTAGGAACCCAAGAAAGATAGATTAAAAGGAGGTTAAATGATAAAATGATTAACTAAAAGCTTTGGGTTTTGACGGTGTGGGAGGCTGTGATTTGGGACAGGGGAAGGGGACATACGAGAATTTTCTGTACCTTCTGTTCAATTTTGCTGCAAACCTAAAACTGCCCTAAAAAATAAAGTCCATTTAAAAACATGGGGAAAAATATGAGTTGTCTTGGGCATTTTTTATTTACCTCTGAGCTCAGAGGTCCCAATATATGCACTGCCTTGGTGTTCACAATGATCAACTTAAACCCTTCTTAGTCACTCTGTTAAAATCTTGGTCGAGTCCCAAAAGCCTCTGTTGATCTGGCCCAACTGAGCTGGCAAGTGAGAAAACATCCATATAAATACCAGTGATCTCAGTGATTCTCTCCCTGTCCCCAGCACATTCCTTAGCAGGACGAATCTCTCTCACTTGGCTGGAGCCTCTCTGTTCATAAATAGGACTGGCTGGGCTTAATTTAGAAAAGTGCAGGCCTCTTATGAAAGTCAGGGGTGAGGCTGGAGCCCCTACAATCCCAGGACACCTTGTGTGGAGACAGGAACCCGGCCCCACTGAAGGGGCTATAAAAGGGACGCTCAGAATGATTTATTTTCCTCAGCTATTTAGAAACTGGAGTTCAGGGGAACCATCCTGTGCTTTCCTTAACTTCCTTTTGGGTAGCAGGGATAGAATTGGGAGTTATAAAGTATAAAAATTATATTAATTTTAGGGGCTTCCCTGGTGGTGCAGTGGTTGAGAGTCCACCTGCCGATGCAGGGGATGCAGGTTCGTGCCCCGGTCCAGGAGGATCCCACATGCTGCAGAGTGGCTGGGCCCGTGAGCCATGGCCGCTGAGCCTGCGTGTCCGGAGCCTGTGCTCTGCAACGGGAGAGGCCACAACAGTGAGAGGCCCATGTACCGCAAAAAAATAAATAAATAAATAAATAAATAAATATATATATATATATATTAATTTTTCTACAGATAAATTGGTACATAGGAAAACTGAGGCCGTCTAAACATTTTTTTTTAAAGGATGTTTGCAGATGTAATTATTATTTTATTTATTTACTTTTGCTGTGTTGGGTCTTTGTTTCTGTGCGAGGGCTTTCTCTAGTTGTGGCAAGTGGGGGCCACTCTTCATCGCGGTGCGCGGGCCTCTCACTATCGTGGCCTCTCGTTGCGGAGCACAGGCTCCAGACGCGCAGGCTAAGTAGTTGTGGCTCACGGGCCTAGTTGCTCCGCGGCATGTGGGATCCTCCCAGACCAGGGCTCTAACCCGTGTCCCCTGCATTAGCAGGCAGATTCTCAACCACTGCACCACCAGGGAAGCCCTAAACATTTTTAAATTATCTGTGGCATCTAACATGATCTGACATTTATCCCCAAATTCAGCTCTCCATTCTGGATCGGCACTTGCTTTGATCTACTCTCCAAAAAGAATAAAGCCACTCATTGGTATTCTGCAAAGTCCAGGACAGTTTTTCTTGCATTGAAACTTTCACTACAAAATGGAATCTAAGTTCCAACACCTGGCAGTCACTCCTCCCTTGGAAGCCTATCTGTGACCTGAAGCCAGGTCCTATGATCAGGCAACTCCTCTGAAATAATACCTGTGCTTGAGACCAGGGGCAGCACTTAGACTGTAGACTCTAAGTTGTATCATTCAGGATGGCAGCCACGAGCCACACGAAGCTATTGAACCCTTAAGCTATGACTAGTCCAAAATGAGATGTGCTGTAAGGATTTCAAAGACTTAATACACACTGGATTGAAAAGACTAGCCACAACAAAAGAACATAAAATCCTAATGATTTTTTTAATGCTGATTTCATGTTGAAATGATATTTTAAATACGTTATTAACATTAATTTACTTTTCTTTTAATGTGGCCACTAGAAAATTTTAAATTACATCTGTGGGGACTTCCCTGGTGGTCCAGCGATTAAGACTCCTTGCTCCAGGGAACCAGACCCCGCATGCCACAGCTAAGATCCCACGTGCCTCAACTAAGACCCGGTGTAGGTAGATAGATAGATAGATTACATCTGTGGCTTACATTAAATTTCTGCTGGACAGTGCTGTTCTACAAAATGTTAGAAAAAAGATGTACTAGTTTTAAGTACACTACATGAAGACATGTCCTGACCTGCATCACAATTAATCCCATGGTCTAAGAGCACCTGTAAGAGTTTTATGGGGTTATGGTATTCATCAACCAACAAAATACAGAAGTGGCTCTAGCTAATTATAAGTGAAGTAAAATTATCTAGGGGGTGATAGGCACCACACTGAAGAAGTCAGGTCACAGTACTACTCAAACTATGTTCAGACACTAAACTGCAAGTGTCAGGAGGGCAGGGACCCCCTCTATCTCCTTACCCTTGCATCCCTATTGCTAGCACAGTGCCCATACACAGAAGTGCCCACACATGGAAGATGATTATTTATCCAATGAATGGGTGCTGTTAAAAATAAAAACACAGCCCTCTCTTAAACCATTCTCACTGTCAAGAATTTCCTCTTCCTATGCTGTTTCTTTTCTCAAGTTGTTTGCTTCCTACTTCTGCTAACCCTTCTCTTGGAGAGACTTCTTAGTTCCAGGAAGAGTTGGAGGTTCACCTGGAGTGCTCCGAAGCCAGCTTGTGGGCTCTCAGGTGGAGGAGACATCAAAGGATGGAAAGGTGGCCTCCTGTTTCACATGTACAGATGAGCCTCACCTGCAACTTCCAGGTGAGGTGTTTGCAATCAATCAACACCAACTTTCTGAGTTTCTATTATGGGCTCAACAGTGTTGAAGAGAATGTTGAAGGCAATAGAGTAAGTTTGAGATCAATCCAACCCACAAAGTACTTATAATCTAGAAGAAGAAATAAGCAAGGTACACATTGGAAAGATAATTGCCAGCCAGGGATTAAACACGTGCCAAATCATATATCTGAACAATAACTGCTGGAAGAGCCCAGAGGGTAAAAGATGGTTTCAGGGATTGATTATGATGAAAGGCCCACCTGAGCAGGTAGAATCTAAGTTGGACTTTGACACCTAAGTAGGGTTTGGAATAAGCAGAGATAAAGGATACAGGTATTCCAGGCGTGAACAAGGATGTGTCAGCAGGAATTAGCACACATGAGGGAGACTGACTCACTCTAGGAATATATTTGAAAATACACAGTGAGAGAATAAAGCTTGCTTCCTACTTCATGGGGAATACTGAAGTAACTAGAAGAAAACCCCTACAGTCTCCTATCACCATATCTATCCATCATCTACTAGCATCTGTGCTCACAAACTGTCTTTCCGTGTGTGACCACAGATAACTACCCATGCTCCCATCTAAAGCCAAACCTTCCACTTAGGCATTAGGTCCCATTCTCTCTACTTCTCAAAAGTAGCAACAAGAAAGTCTCCTTAATCAATATTTCACTTTCTACTGGAAAATTCTACTGGTACACAAGCATACTATTATTCATCTACCTTTTAAAAAATCTTCTATGGACTCCTTACCTTTACCAGTTACTGTTCCATTTCTTTGCTCTCCTTCGCAACAAAACTCAACGTAATCAGTCCAATTCCTCTCCTCCCATTTTTTGTTAAACCTACTGCAATCAGACTTTTGCCTCTACCACTACCAAAACTACTCTAATCAAGATCACTAATGACATTCATGTTGTCAAATCCAAAGGTCAATTCTTAGTCATCATATACTTGAGCAATCAGCAGCATTTCAAAAGGTTGATCTCTCTCTTCCATTGTATGTTTTCTTTACTTGGCTTCCAGAATCCAGATTCTCTTGGTTTTCTTCCCACTTCACTGGTTACATTTTCTCCATCTCCTCTGCTGGTTCTTCCTCCTTTCCCCAAACTATTAACTTTAGAGTGACCCAGGGCTTAGTCTTTGGTCCTTTTATCTGCCACTTTGGTAGGACTAACTCCCTTGGCGATCTGTACAGTCTCATGGCTTTCTTTTTTTTTTTGGCTGCATTGGGTCTTCGTTGCTGTGCATGGGCTTTCTCTAGTTGCAGTGAGCAGAGACTAATCTTCATTGTGGTGTGCGGGCTTCTCATTGTGGTGGCTTCTCTTGTAGCAGAGCATGGGCTCTACGTGCCTGGGCTTCAGTAGTTGTGGAGCACGGACTCAGTAGTTGTGGCTTGCAGGCTCTAGAGCGCAGGCTCAGTATTTGTGGTGCACGGGCTTAGTTGCTTCACAGCATGTGGGATCTTCCCAGACCAGGGCTCGAACCCATGTCCCCTGCATTGGCAGGTGGATTCTTCTTTTTTTTGTTGTTTTAATTTACTTTTTGAATTTTATCTATTTTTTTATACAGCAGTTTCTTATTAGTCATCCATTTTATACATATCAGTGTATACATGTCAATCCCAATCTCCCAATTCATGCCACCACCACCTGCCCTGCCGCTTCCCCCCTTGGTGTCCATACGTTTGTTCTCTACATCTGTGTCTCTATTTGGCAGGCGGATTCTTAACTACTGCGCCACCAGGGAAGTCCAGTCTCATGACTTTAAATACCATCTATATGCTGATGACTCCCAAATTTATATCTCCAGCCCAACCTTTTCTCCAAAATTTCAGATTTATACACTCAACCACTTACATGATATTGCCACTGGAAATGTCCAACAAATATCTCAAACATAAATGTCCAAAACGGAACTCCTACTCTCTACCCTCAAACCTGCTCTATCTTCCCTATCTCAATTATGGCAACTCCATCCTTCCAGTTGCTTAGGCCAAAACCCCTGATGTCATCATTGATTCCTTTCTTTCTCTCACATTCCATATCCAATCCATCAGCAATCTTGTTGGTGTTACCTTCACCACTTCTCTCCACATTAACTGCTATTACCTTAGCCTGATCACCATCTCTTATGTGGACAACTACAATGACTTCCTAATAGCCCTTCTGGCTTCTACCCTTGCCTTCCTATGGGCTATTCTCAGTACTGTAATACAACGATCTTTCAAATGTCAGATAGGACTGTCACTGGCTGAGTGTCATCTTGTCACTCAGAGTAAAAGCTGAAGTCTTTAAAATTATCTACTAGGGCCTATCTGATGTGTACAATCTCCATTACCTCTGGGACCTCATCTCCCAACATCCTTGCCCATTCTTATGCTGTTTCAGCCTCCATGGCTCTCCTGCTCTTTCTCTACCTGGAATGGTCTCCTCCCAGTTATCTGTTTGGCTAACTTCTTCATCTCCTTTAGGTCGTTGCTTAAAAACTATTTTCTATTGCATAGCCACTCTGGAAAACAGTTTGGTAGTATCTTATAAATTGAAATACATGATTATTATATGATCTAACAATTCTACTACTGGGTATTTATCCAAGAGAAATACAACAAAGACTTGTACATGGATATGCACAGCACCTTTAGTCGTAATAGCCAATCACAGGACACAATCCATATGTTCATCAACAGGTGAATGGATAAACAAATTGCATTATATTCATACAATGGAATACTACTCAGCAATAAAAAAGAGTAAACTACTGATACAAACAACATAGATGACCTCAAAATCATTGTGCTAAGTGAAAGAAGCCTAACACCAGAATCTATACTCCCTGATTCCATTTATATGAAATTCTAGAATAGACAGAACTAAACTATAGACTGAAAGCAGATCAATGGTTTCCAGCAGTCAGAGATGTAAAAGGACTGGCACCAGTGGGACACACAGCAATTTTTTGGGGCGATGGAAGTGTTTTATATCTCAGTTGTGGGGTGGCTATTTCATAAGTAGATATATATATATTTGTTAAAATTCATCAAACTGTACACTTAATACAGTTAATTTAAACAAAAAAAAAAAAAAAGAGAGAGAGGAAAACAGAAATGGCAACCCAAACAGCCAAGTACAAAGGGTGAGTAAGGAGCTCAGCATAGAGACCACCAATCTGGGCTGGTTTCATTGCCTCAGGTCAGCCTTATGGGGGTTATAAATGCTGTGACGGTAAACCCATGAATAAATCTTCCTCCATCCACTGGTCATTCTCATGTTTATTGACTTCCCTTCCCATCTCATATCTGTATAATAAAGTTACAAAAAGACAGTCTCTAACAGGGCTCCCCATGATCCCTGCCTTCCAGTGTTCATGTCTTCGTGTAATCCCCACCTTGAGTACAGCAGGATGCGTAACTTGCTTCCAACCAACAGTCTATGGCAAAGGCGACGTACTGTCACTCCTGTGACTACGTTAAGTATTAAGAATATCTTACTAGCTGACTTGCTCTAGAGCTTCTCCTTGCTGCCTTGATGATGTGAATGTGTGGGGAAAGTCCACATGGCAAGGAACAGTAGGTGGCTTCAAAGAACTATGGGCAGTCTCTAGCCAACATTCAGCAAGAAGTCTGGGCCCTGAGTCCTACAAGGAAATAAATTCTGCCAACAACTCAAGTGAGCTCAGAAGCAGATTCATCCCCAGTCAAGCCTCCAGATAAGAATTCAGCCTGGCCATTACTTTGGTTGTAGCCTAGTAAAACCCTAAGCAGAGAACTCAGCTAAGCTGTGCCTGGACTGCTGACTCATGTAAACTGGGAGATAATGTGTTTTAAAAACCACTTTCTAAATGTAGCCTCTCCTGACCACTCTTGAATGCTGCAAACTGCCCTCCATTCTTATACTTTTTGACCCCCTTACCCTACTCTACTATTTTTTTCCCCATTAGGACTTACCACTTGCCAACATTCTAAATATGTTATTTAATATTTATTTATTGTCTGCCCCCTCATAATAGAATATAAATTTCATGAGGGTAGGAATGCTCAACTGTTTTGCTCATTTATATTATTATTATAACCACCTCCAATAGCACCTGGAACATAGTAGGTACTATCAATATAGGTGAATGAATATAGTAGGTACTACGAATATAACATAGTAGGTGTTATTGAATATTCAATAAATATTTTTAAATGAACGATGCCTAATGCTTAGGTTTCAACTAGGATCAACCTAATTTTATTCTTGCAGGGACAGAGCATAGCTAATCACTGACTGTCACATACTGAGACTTCTAAAATTTTCTATTAGGTCACCTCTGAGTTTGTTCTTCCCCAAATTAAAAATCCCAATTCCATTGCCCTTTTCTCATTTGCCTCATTTTCTAATTTTTAAGTTCTAATTTTTGAGTCTGAATATTTCTCAATTTCCTCTGAATTTCTGGAGTTCTACACCAGACAGCACTAGTCTGACAGGGCAATGTACGGGGATAAGGACAGCCTGGTTTCTATTACATTCCACATGGCAATTGCACCTGTTTCACAAGTAAAAATAAGGTCAATGCCACCTTTTAGGGCAGATACATCAATGAGACAATGCCACCTCTTCCTGCCACAATCTTGGTAAAAACCACCATGAAAATGGATATCATTTTACTAGAGCTCCTTCTTTTCTTTTTAGTCTGACCTTAACGCAATGTAGAGTTATTCACTAAAAAACATCATTTGCATTTGAACAGTGACTGACTTTAGTTTCTAAAGAATGTGCCAAGACCTTGCTTATTAACTGAAGAATTAGGCCATGTAGCTGCTAGGATACCAGGTATACACCCTGAGGCTATTAATGGCAAATCTGGTCCTGTGAAAAATGGGGACAACCAACTTCATAGGGTTATTATGTGGTTGGAATTAAATATATGTAAACTGCATAGCATAGTGCCTGGCACGTAGTAAACACCAAATGGATCCCCTCCTCCATAGGGTCTAAATGTGAAGTATTTAGCATATATTTTCCATGTGTATGCACAAATTTGGGAATAGAGGAGAGAGGATACAAGACAAAGAAGGACAGGATACTGATACCAAAAGGTGGGACAAGACCTGGGCCTAGAAACCTCTCCTGGAGATAAGTAGCCTAGAAATAGATAGAGAAGGAGTCCTCAGGCTATTTTCCTCGTGACCATTAATTGCCCTCCATCTTATATCAAGACCCTTAGGCCCTGGTGACATATTTTGACACCTCGAAGAAGTAGGGAGAACAGGAGAGGAAAGAGGGGAGAGAGAAATTAGGAAGTTAGCATTGAGGGCCAAAGGAGGGTAGAGAAAGCCTGAGGCAGAGTTCTGGTTCTAACTGACATCACCACCCTCCACCTGCAGCAATTCAGGCAAGCGCCCTGATGTGGCCCGACACAATGAAGCTTTCCACAGCTGCAGGGACCTCTCTGCTCTCACCCCCAGCTTTGTAGAGACTGGCAGGGACCAGTTACGACCATCCTGACTGAGTTCTCTGAGGCTTCAAATGGTTTGGCAGCAACCTGGGCTTCTCCATAATCCCACAAACCTGGAAGGGATCGGAGAGAAAAAAAAAGACTTCAAGTGGAGACTGCTCCCCACCTCTAAAGGACCTTCTCCTCTGAGACTCAGAGGTCCACTACCTTCATCTGATTTCTGTGCCAGGAAGACCCTAGGATCCAGCTCTAGACTCAGGAGCTCCTGACTTTGCAGCAGAGTGATGACAACACACCATGTCATCAACTGAGTTGTGTTAGGTGGGCAGGACAAGGTTTATGTTTGTACTGAGCATACGCTCCGCTTGACTAGAGAGAATCTGGATGGGGGTGGGGTCTGATGGAGTATTTCTAGGAGGGGCAGCCACCTCTGTGGCTTCAGAAAGAAGCTCTGAAACCTACTAAGGAAAAGTGACCTGGAAGGACTTGCTTACTTCTGGCCCTCAGCCAGGGCCCAGACTCTCCTTTTGCAGCTCTAGGTCATGGCCTTCATGCTGGCAGCCTCTGTCCACCCAGGGGCCTCAGAGGAGGGCTTCCTCCTCAAGCCTCCATGTGGGCTACGGCTCTGTGTGTATAAAGAGGTGGCTTCCTGCCCGACACGCCAGTGGGGCCGTATGTGAGGTTGGGAGGTAAAAAGCTGGCATGACAAGGCAGTCGGTGCCTTTCATTCACTCCCAACCTCTTTGAGCCAAGTTTCCAAATAACAGGGATGATAACTGCCCAGTGCGGCCCAAAGTCTGTTCTAAAGTTGCTTGGCAAAAAGCCACCTGACTATTACTTAGCTCTCCACAGAACGGCATGTACCAAGTCAGATCACTGTCTTTTGGTGTGTGGGTGGATTAGCTGCTACTTAACATGATAGGGTGGGCCACTTTCCAGTTTGCACCAGCCCCCTGCTCTGTACCTTCTCCATGTATAACACAGCCTCATTTCTCTGGGAAGTTGAACTTGCTTAGATGAGATGGCAAAGGCCAGAGAAGGAAGAAACCCCCCAGCCTCCCCCCACCAAAAAAAAGATCCCCATGGCTTTTGGAAACATATAATGATGAAACTCCTAGGGAAGGGGTACGTAGGCTGAGGAACTAAATATTTGACAGCAGGCACAGGGTACAGAATCATTTACCTGTGAAGTACTCTAGCTTCTGCTGTGTAGACTCTATTTTAGCCCAGGATTATCAATACAAAGAAGAAAGTCTAAACTTCTGACAAGCATATAAATTCCTTGAACTTTTTTTGAAGACCCAGGAAGTCACTACAAGTGCCTGGACAGGAAGCAAGGCCTCCTGGATTCTAGTTTCAACATGACCATTAATTTGCAATGTGACCTTAGGCGAGTTACTTTACCACTCTGGGTCTCTGTCTCTCTGTCTTTAAAATAAATGTTTTACTTATTAGGGAAAGCTGAGTGAATGGTATATAGGAACTCTCTATTTTTGTACCTATTCTGTATATCTAAAGTTCCTTAAAATAAAAAGCTTTCTTAAGAAGTGAAGTGAGGGGAACTTCCCTGGTGGCACAGTGGTTAAGAATCTGCCTGCCAATGCAGGGGACACGGGTTCGAGCCCTGGTCTGGGAAGATCCTACATGCCCCGGAGCAACTAATCCCGTGTGCTGCAACTACTGAGCCCGCGAGCCACAACTACTGAGCCCACATGCCACAACTACTGAAGCCCACGCGCCTAGAGCCCGTGCTCCGCAACAAGAGAAGCCACCGCAATGAGAAGCCCATGCACTACAACGAAGAGTAGCCCCTGCTCACCGCAACTAGAAAAAGCCTGCGCGCAGCAATGAAGACCCAACACAGCCAAAAATAAAATAAATAAATAAATAAATTTATTTTTTTAAAAAGTGAAGGGGGCATACAGACTATCTCCAGGATCTTTTGTAACTCTAAACTGATTCTGTGTTATTTATCTCCTTTCAAGTGAAAGTAAGTCATTTTCCAGCTATCCAAATATATATCAAAGCAGAATTTTCAGATCCACTCCTCCTACCGCAGACGAGATGTTGAGTAGCCCAAGCAACAAACCTATTTTTTGCTTTGAACATACCCTATACCCTGGGCAAAAGCTGCATTCTCCAAAAACACATTAAAAACATTCCCTCCATATCCTCTTTGTTCTCGTAAACAAATAAATTCATCCAGTTGGGAAAAGCTGTTTCTGGCAGCCCATGCTTACAGAATCTCAGTTTTTCCCTAGCAACTGGGCTAATTATAACTCCAGCTACCTGGTAACAGCACTAGAGTTTCCTAACATTGACTGGCAGTTTTAAAGCCATCTCAGCTCTGCTGGCACGTGCCTTCCTGAGAAGGCATCAGAGGAGCTGTGAGACTGGGAGAAGGGAAGCGACTACCTTAGTTAAGGTGAGAGTATCCAAAGGGGCTGCTCAGAATCACGGAACTTCAGAGCTGGGAGAGATGTTAGTGTCAATTCCAGTTCAGCCCACACGTTTTATACCTAAAGAACCAGAGACCCAGAAGAAGCGACTTGTCTTA
Organism: Pseudorca crassidens; assembly: GCF_039906515.1. Taxonomy (NCBI): domain Eukaryota; kingdom Metazoa; phylum Chordata; class Mammalia; order Artiodactyla; family Delphinidae; genus Pseudorca; species Pseudorca crassidens. The sequence continues at coordinate 105,636,845 of NC_090297.1, read as the reverse complement.
GCCAGGATCCTGGCAGTCTTCTTGATTCCTTTCCGTCAACCCTCCCATCCCATCAATCACCAAGTCCTATAGATAGTTGACTTCCCAAATATTTCGCGAAATATGTGCGAAATATAGAGTACTATAGAGCTCCCTCTCCTCCACTCCTATTGCCATGGGCCTCATTTAGGCCCTCATCATCTCTTGGTTGGCCTATCTGTTCTCCTGACTTCCTGTCTTATCTTCCTTGAATCCATCTTCCCCACCCATCAGAAGGATCTGGCATGTTCCCTGCTGCTTAAAGCCCACCAGTGGCTTCCTATCCTCCTTAGGATAAAGTCTACACTCTTTAAAATGGCACAAAGGATTACGCCCTGCAGACCCTTCAGCCTCATTCTATGCCTAGAACTTAAATTTAGCAACACAAAACCACTTACAATTCTCCACACATACAATGTGGTTTCTTGTCTCTTAGCTTTTGCTTCTTTCTTTTAACCCTCCCCTCCCCCCGCCCCCGCACCATTGACTAACCAATGCTTACTCTCCTTTGAAGACAAAGCTCAGGGGTCATCTCTTCAAAGACTCCTTAGTAGATTTTCCTTCCATCTCCTCTATTCAGTTGGGTTAGAGATGCCTCATTTGAGTTCCCTTATACTTCATACGATCTCTACTACTGACTCCTACCATACTCTATATCACTTGTGTCTCATGCATCTTTGAAGCCTCAACTTCCCAGCATAGTACTTGGAATATAGTAGGAGCCCAATTAATGTTTATTAATGCATGAATGGCGAAATCCAAAGTTCTCCATGATTTGTCCCCTGCTTACCTTTCCAACCACCACCACAAGTCCTCAATATCATGTGTTCCAGTCATACTGAAAGATTTGAAGTGTGTCAAGCACGCAATGCTTTTTCCTGTTTCTATGCGCTTGTAAATACTATTCCTTCTGCCTGAAATGCTTTACCCCGATCCTTGTTCTATTATTATTTTTTAAGATTCACTTCAAACTTCATGTGCTTGACAAGGCCTTTTCTGGTGCATTTTACTGTTCTCCTTAGTACTATAGAGCAATCTGTACATACCTCTATAGTAGCCCTTATTATACCATTTTTATTTATTTGTTGATAACTTTCTCCACCAGCATCTAGCACAGTAGCTGGCATACAGCAGTCAATAGATGCTTGAATTAACGAATGCATGTGTAGAGACATGAGTAAATGAATGGCCAAGGTGATAATGTAAATAAGGTAAACACTTGAGACAGGGACCTACGATGCCTAGTCTTTCAACTATATTAGGCTCCTTTTATCAGTGTGTAAACCTGGATGTACATAATAGGAAGAAGTGGCTTTCTGATAAGTCCCTGCAGAAGTACAAATTATGTAGACATAGTTAAGGAGATAGTTGAAAGTGGTTTAAAATTAAATCAGGATTTAGTTTTAGATTTGTTTCCTAGGTCTTAAGTATTCAAAGGAAAAAAATGTCCTCTTCCAAACAGGTAAGTATTATGACATCTAATTAAGAGCTCTTAAAAATGAGAAGAGTTGTGTTAGGTAAAAACAAAACAAAGCCAAAAGTTGTATTTGTTAAGGATTTCACAAAATTTTAAAGTAACTATGACAGTTATGGGAAAGTTGCTTTAAAAAATTTTAGTGGTAAAATATACATAATATAAAGTTTACCATTTTAACCATTTTTAACTATACAGGTCAGTGGCATTAAGTACATTAACATTGTGTAACCATCCACCTGCAGAACTTTTTCCCCAATTGAGTCTATATCCATTAAACAATAACTCCCCATTCCCTACCTCCCCACAGCCCCTGGCAACCACCATTCTACTCTCTGTCTTTATGAATTTGATTGCTCTAGGTACTTCCTGTAAGTGGAATCATATAATATTTGTCCTTTTGTGACTGGTTTATCTCACTTAGTATAACATCCTTAAAGTTCATCCAATGTGTAACATGTGTCAGAATTTCCTTCCTTTTTAAGGCTTAATAATATTCCATTGTATGTATATACCACATTTTGTTTATCCATTTATCTGTCAGTGGACACTTATTTTGCTTCTACCTTTTGGCTAAGTGAATAATACTGCTATGAATGTGGGTGTACAAATATCTGTTCGAGTTCCTGCTTTCACTTATTTTGGGTATATACCTAGAATTTGAATTGCTGGATCATATAATAATTCTATGTTCAATTTTTTGAAGAATTGTCGTACTGTTTTCCACAGTGGCAACACCATTTTACATTCTCAACCAGCTATACACAGGGTTCCCACTTTCTCCACATCCTGGCCAACGTATGTTATTTTCTGTTTTTGTTTTGGTTTTATCATAGCCATCCAAATGGGTGTGAAGTTTAAAAAAATTTTTTTAACCAAAAACACAACTATTGGTTACAACTATTTAATGAATGAAGTCTCCCTACTTTCCTCCTACTTCTACTCCCCCAAAGAAGAGGAAATGCACAAGCAAGCCTTCAAGAACTCAGAAAGCAGAGAATGAGGTGTCAGCACACACAGTATGTACAGACATGGACACACGAGACTCTGTGACTTCCACAGAAATGTTTAAAAATAGTTTGGCCAAATTCACCCTTATTTCTTTCTCTTTATTTACATTTCCCCCTTCCTTACTGTACACATTTCTTAAAGTTCACATAAGTAAAACATAGGGGAAAAAAACTTAGCAGCTGACTAAACAAGGTATCCAACTATAAAAAGAAAACAGTCAACTCTGTTAAATATAAGAAAACCACTTATTCTGCAGCAGCAGCTGCAAGTTACTTTAGACAGTAATCTGAGAAGGTGCACGCTCTCTAGTATGTGTCTCCAGGTATGCAGGATGGTCATAATCCTTTACATTTATTTAACATCTAACACATTAAACATGTTTACATATAGGGAGGAGGGCAGGGCGGGAATTCATGCCTCCATTTCGGGAAACTAAGGTTCAAAGAAGTTAAGGACCAGGCCAAGGATATGTAGTAGGGAAAGGTAAATTCAGAATTCAAGTTTTCTGGGAATTCCCTGGCAGTCCAGTGGTTAAGACTTGACGCTTTCACCGCGGTGGCCCAGGATCAATCCCTGGTCGGAGAACTAAGATCCCGCAAGCCATGCGGCGCAGCCAAAATAATAAAAAAAAAAAAGGAACACAGAATTCAAGTTTTCTGACTGAGTTCAAAACTTGTGTCCCTACATTTTGATATCCCTCAAAGATACTTGTTTTTCTGTAATTGCCTCCATTGGTTCAAGTCAAGGTTCCTAAATTATATGGCCTGATGGAGTTCCTTGGGGCTTCACTGAACTTTTGGATACTTAGCCCTGTAAGTCTGCACGTATACTCTTACTCATCGTATTTCCCAAAGCCTAAAGAAATCAGGTTAGGACTAAAGAAAATCAGTCATTGAGACAAAAAGAAATTCAATGAAGAGAGCAGATCTTGAAAGTTCTCATACAAGGAAAAAAAATTGTAACCATGTGTGGTGATGGATGTGAACTAGACTTAACTGGGGTGATCATCTCGTGACATATACATATAGAGTCATTATGTTGTTCACCTGAAATTAACATAATACGTTAATTATATCTCCATTAAAAAGAAAGCTAGGTCTTAAAAATTAAATAATTTAGAACCAGGCCAAGCTACAAAGTATTAAACCAAGGTGATAAAAAATTTTGAGTCATAAACAAGCATAGTCATAATAATTTTTGTGAAAGCAAAGGACTTTGTATTATTACTAAATAAAATATTTTATTAAAAAATTTAACAAATCTAGCCTTTCTTGTTTATTTTTTTTTGAAGAAACATTTGTATGTGAGGGTGATAGTAACTGTGCTGTAATAGGGACACTTCGATTATATTATGTTATTTATACATGGGCAAATTAAAATGGAGAATTGAGACAAATAGGACAAATTGTCCCAAATCTACTACTGAAGAAGAAGAAACTGATTTGGAATTCAAAAGTGGCCCAAATTGGATGTGTCCAGTAACTGGACTTATCTGGATAATTCTGCCATCTCCCAGTTTGTCACAACAGGGGCAAATATTGTTTGAGGGCTTACTACCATGTGAGAGGCATTGTGCTGGTTTCAATGGATTGGCTCACTTGATCTTGCTCCAGACGCTGTAAGATAGAAATTATTACAAGACCTACTTCAGCTCAGGGAAATTATAGTATTTGCCCAAGTTAACCCAGGTAGCAAGTAGTAGAACCAAGATTCCATCTCAAGCCTGTCTTATTCCTAACTCTTAACTACTATGCCCAGTGATAGCAGAACAGTAGAAATGACAAAAATTTGGTAGGCAAGTAAAGTCAGTGGGCTGTTTATCATGATTTTAAAAACCTAGCTGTGAAAAAACCCAAAAACCAAAAACCAAACAAACCTAGCTGCAGAAATAAGCTACGTATAAACTTCAAAGTTTGCTCAGGAAAAATATCTAGTCTCAAAGATGAGAAACCACAGCTCAAAGAAGTCAGGCAGTTTAAAGACCACAAAACAATGGAACACAACTCTTTCAACTCCTGTCTAAAGGCCAAATCGACTTTAACCGTCCAACACCAATTGTGTCATATTTAAACATTGACTCTATCTGGTCCAGGAGGACAACATTCAGTTTCTCCTGTCGCTTTTGTTATTGGATCTGACCCTGTCAGATTTTAAATTCCATTCTTAGAATGGAACCTTAAATCTTTTTCAAAGCAACCTTATATAATAATAAATTCACACAAGCTTAGCAAGTAAGTAGTCATCGTGTGGCAAAACACAGTGGATGGTGGTTTTGTATGCTGTTTGGGGATTGGGTGTTTATCACACAGCAGTGGATTTCACAAATTCCAGGGTTGGGCATATTTCTAGTGGGGGCACGCTCAGCTATCATGAGAAGATGCAGGATTAGATAATCAACAACAACGAGGAAGTCAGCCAAGTTGCCGCCCAGAAATTATTTACCAGAGCAGCTGCTGTTCAGAAATGCTAACAAGCCAGTCTTCCTGGGAGTGGGCCATGCTCAGCTGTAAGCCACTCACAGTGTTTTCTCACTTTACTTTGCTCCAGAATCAGGAGCTCTGTGTACTGCAACGGTTTCTCCCTTCCTTGCTTTATATATTGTCTTCCCCCAAAACTGAACCTACAATTAATATTTGCTATCAAGAGGGGGCAGTGGTACCTAATCATGTAGGTATATACCCTAGTTGTTCTGTGCTGAGCGTAAGCAGCCTCCTCCTGTGTGTTTAAATATTTACAGAAGCTGAAGCTTAAAGGGTAGTTTAACTTAAACATTCAACCAAAAATAGCCAGTCTCGCAGAACCAACTCTTATGTATAATTTAATATTATTTTATTTCTGAATTCTCTGAGTATCTTGAAAGAAAGAAACCCTTAACTCCTTTTTTATTTACTTGCTCTGAAGTTGATACTTTTAGGCTTTTATGTTAACTCTCTCTTACAACTTCTCTTACAATTAAACAGCCTTGTAGCTTCCTTTACAATGAAGAATTATGTATATCTACTTTAGTCTCTCCCTCAATCAGCTACATAAAGGAGGACTTGCCACTTGGAAAGAAGACAGAACCCACTCTCCAGTCCTTTTCTCCCGCAGTTTCTCATATTTCCCTTCCCTGTAGTCACTATGGTGAAATGCTTGACTGCCTCTCACTAAGACAGTAACTTTTTACTCTTCAGTACAAATATCTCAACAAAAGTCTGCAGTAGTAAAAATATGTGAAATGATAAAATAGTTACTATTCATAATAGAATTTTATTACATGTTTCACAAATACTGGTTTTCTTTAAGAGAATCCATGCATACAGCACCCAAATTATTGCAGATTCTCACTTAGTTGGGCATGATTTAATGCTTTTACTATATTTAAAGAGTCCTTCCAACACTAAAAAAAAATCAAGCTAAGTTTAGTCACAGAACAGGGCTCTAAATTCTTATCTGAACTACCTGACTTACCATGTGATGCACTGCACATCACTCTCCCTGTCTCTGCCAACATGGCTGCTAATTAATTGTCCTAACCTTGTGGAGTCACAAAGGGACTAACATGGATGAACGTAAAACACATTCATGGGAACGTCTGAGGGTGAGATTAAAGGAACCAAATTGCTTTACCATTTTTAAATATCATAATAACTATTACTACTAGTAGGCATACAACTACTACCCTCTCATACCTGTAGGATGCTATGAAGTTTACAAAGTGCTTTGATTATGTCTTCTTATTTAATCTTTATGGCTGTTATTTATTCATACTCTCAACAAATAATTTTCAGGGCCTATGGTGCTGTGCATAATTCTTTTTTTTTTTTTTTTTTTTTGCGGTACGCGGGCCTCTCACTCTTGTGGCCTCTCCCGTTGCGGAGCACAGGCTCCGGATGCGCAGGCTCAGCGGCCATGGCTCATGGGCCCAGCTGCTCCGCGGCATGTGGGATCTTCTCGGACCGGGGCACGAACCCGTGTCCCCTGCATCGGCAGGCGGACGCTCAACTACTGTGCCACCAGGGAAGCCCCTGTGCGTTATTCTTAATGCCAGTTCTACAGGGACTGGAACAGGCTCAGAGATGCTAAGTAACTCGCCCAGGTCTCTGATTGTCCAAGGCTCCTGATCTGTGGTTTTCTAATCCCTTGTCCTTCCATCAAAATGCAACTGCCCTGATTTCTATCAATTCCTCATCACTACATAGTGTGATAAACTAACTTCAACTACGATGTTCATGATTGATAACGGCTTTATGTATTCTGCTTCCCAAATAAGGGCATTTTAACCTAGGCTGTTGGTGCTTCCCAAATAATCGCAGCCAAACAGGATGAGTAATGTGACAGGCGAATGGAACAAAGGTATGGTGAGAAGGGAAAGGAGGGGACACAATAGTTTGAGATTCCCCATATTATAGGATGCCTGTAGCTGCCTGACTACTCTGCTCTTAGACCAGGAAGAGACAGGGCCATTTCTACTTCCTGAGTGGGACTAGTGGCAATACAGAAGTCTAACAAAGGGTTGTCACCTCTGCATGTGACAATGTCCTGTGGCCCACTTACCCCCACCGTACCTCGGTGCAGCTCCTATAATCCTCTCAGTCACACTTCTCCAGGACAGCGACGGTGCCCTCTCACACCCACCCAGAGTGTCCCCTTAGCCAGTGCAGAGCAGAGGGTGAGACCAACTGACTCAAGCGGTCATTTGATTCAAGCTAAAAAAATCCTTTCCCTCAAATTATCTACGAAATTGCCCCTTTCTTCTGTCTTGCTTTGGAGACAGTTAATGGGAAAATGTCCCTCCCTCTGCACAGTGAACAAATTCATTTACTATTCCTACTCCGAGGCAAATACTGCACTCACGCTCCCCTTCTCCCTCTCTCTGAGTTACCAACCCTCACTTGGCAATATCCCCCTTGACCCCTGGCAGCTCCATTGAGGCACATTCACTATATAGTCACATAAAAGACAAAAGATGAGTCTGGATCAATTTCAGGAAAATTCAGATTAAAACATGGAAATCCAGAAAAGTCAGAAAATAGGGCTAACTCCCTCAGATTTAGCTGTTCATCTTAGTTGAATTTACCAAACAGTGGTTTGGGTCTGAAACACCAGTTATTCCTCTGATCTAAAGTATTATCTAGCAGCCTGTAATGCTTCCCAAACTCCTTCTCGACAGGAGAGGGCACACATAGATAATGATAATATTGGTAGAGTCCTCTGGTGCAAACAGCTGGAGATTTAGAAACTGATAAAGTCAGAGGCCACCAGCTCCAGGTCGCTCAGGCCGCTTCAGGTCCTGCTAGCCCAGACACTAAGAAAGCTAAGGAAATCAACATTGTGGCAACCAGTTACGAAGCTTAATCCTTGTAAACCGTAGCCTAATGTCCTCTTACCAAGGTGCTGTCTCATCTCACCCTCAACTCAGCCAATCCCCTCTGTCTTCCTTCCCAGCCCCACTCCCCCATCAATCAAGACAGCCCTCCCTTTCAGGGAAGCCGCCATTCCCTCTCCCACCCCACCCAAGGCCAACGGCTGTTCATTCCATCAATACCCTTTCTTCATTCTAAGGTGAACTATTCCTAAAGATGAAAATGCCTAAGACCCCGTCCTAAAAGCTCATCTGCATAATCATCTTCAAAAACAAACACGAATTTCTCAAGGAACAGAAACGTCCTCAGCCCCTGCCCTGTTCCCCATGGCATCATTCCCTGCCCCCATGTGCCAGAGCTAGAAGGGTCCCTTCTCTAAGCAGAGCGTGTGACTTGAAAACTACCAGCTTCAGTCACCTCCGGGGCTTGTTTAAAAATGCAGATTTCTAAGCTCCCCCTCCCTTCCTAAATCAGAATCCCTGGGGGTAAGGCAGTAATCGACACTTTAAACCAGCCCCCAAGGTGACCGTTCTACACAGTTCCAAACCACAGGTCGAGAGCCTCTGATTTAATCCAGCTCGCTCTCTTTACAGAGTAGGAAAGTAGGAAACAGGCACCGATGAGGTGAAATGGGCTTGTCCAAGGTCACACTGGCGTTAAGGTGACCAGGCCAGGCCAGGCCGGGAGACCGCCTACCCCACTGATTCGCACAGCACCAGCTAGGAAGAGCTCGGAATCTGGATGTGTCCACCACCAGCCCCTTCCCCCCACGAGCCGCAGGCCCCCGCACTCACCCTCTTGTAGATGTCCTCCCTGCTGGCCTCATACTTCTGCTGCATGCGCTCCTCCAGGAAGTAGATGCGCAGCTTGAGGCTGAAGTTCTCCTTCTTCAGGTCATTGAGGTGCTGGGACAGAGTGCGATATCCATTAGACATGGTGGGCAACCCATGGGGAGGAGCACATGCCCAATCGCCCCCTCAGCCCAGGAACGTGGTGCAGCTGCACCGCGGCATGAAGCGAGCCGGCGGCGACGCTGCGAGGCTACGGCGACATGCCCCTGATGGCTGGCGCTCTCTCCCGGACTTGGGCCTGGGCTCGCTGCTCTGGGTGCCGGAGCGCAGCGCGCTTTCCTTTTTTACCTCGGGAGATATTTGCGGAATCCCTGACAGAGGAACATGCTGCGTGAACTCAGACACAAGTGGTGTAACCCGACTCCAAGCTAGGACTCGGCTCTCACCCTCCCTCAGCCTCTCAGGCCCAACTGTAGGCAGTTAACAGTTTCTCAGAAAAGAGAGGGGGCTGACCCTCAGAAGCTTCCAGGAAATGGGGAATGGGAGTAATTCAAGGTGATGGTTGGGTTGCAAGGACACAGAATGGCCCACAAAATGGTGACCACGTATCAAATATCCCCCTTCTGTCAGGTGCAAATCTTAAAGAACGACTCATCAGAGGGGTTTCTAATTTCCTTGAATGATCCAGAAGCTCACCTCTCAACAGTTCCTTCCCAGTTTTATTCCCTGGACCTTTCCAGCCCTGAGGCAGTTAAAGAAATAGCCTTTATTACCGTGCCCCTCCCCCCATACACACCTGAGCCACCTCCCAAGAAAGGGCCAATCTTCTAGTTCAGTGGAATCTTTGCAAAAATCTGTTTACCAGTTACACAAGCTCCAAGAGGCAGGGTCAAATGTTCCTCCCTCCAAGGGATGAGGGCGAAAAGAGGGTGGGAGGCGATGGAGGGAGGTGTCAGGCTGGAGCCCAGAGACTTTACCCAGTCACTAGTTCTTAACTCCGGCACCTGCCAAGTGGAGCTAGGCACTCATTACCAGATCCTGCTCCTAAAGCAATCTAAGATCCTTGAATGACAGCTGCAACGCTGGCAGGAAGTATTATTTATACCACACCACACGGGACACTGAAGGTGACTGGGAGACAACGCCACAGCACAGATACCACACACAGGTTCTTGGTTGCAGTAATACTAGCTTGAAAACAAATTAACATTAACATCCAAAGTAAAGGAAACAAAAACTTTATACTTAATTCACGTAGAAGCTTCCTCCCCAACCTACCTGCTCTTCATTCTTCTAATTCTTTCTTCACTCTTCATAATAATTCCAATCAACCTCCCTTTTTTGTACACTGCAGGTAGTATGTTGGGCATGAGGAATACAAAGATGAAGACAGTCCCAGCCCTCCAAGAGATAGGTGGCCGTAGAGATGTAGGTGCGTACGTTTTACACTCTAATCCTCCAGGCCTGTGTTATTCAAACATTTTACATTTCACACTGCAATCCAGTGCATGCACACACACACACAACTGAAGTAAAAGTTCCCCAAAGTAATGTTAACCATCACTATGTAGGATGCACTCTGATATTTCCTATTCCGTTTCTCTGTTGGGGAGTGACCCACTGAATTGATTCCATGACCCACTAATACGTTTTGTCCTAAAGTTTGAAAAATACTGAATCTGTGGGAGCCCAGAAAAAAGAGTGATTCATTCTCATTAGGATGGTGAGAGAAAGAAAACTTTGACCAGGAGTTGCACTTGCACTTTGCTTTGAAAGACAGAAAAAATTTGAGTGAATAAAGTGGCCTCAGGAGGGCATAATGAGAACTGAGCATTCTCTCAAATAGAGCTGGATTATAAGTAGGCAGCACATTTCTTACCTAGACCACTGGTAACTTAAGACAATATATTCTTCATTTTTTTAAAAAAAGCACACATTTAAAATGCATTTAGCTAATTTCATTAAATCTGTGCGCTTAGAATAAATGAATTTCACCTAGGCTTAATTAGAGACAGTGAGGAAGAGAAAAGTCTGAGGTAAGACTCAAGACGATCCTTTTCTGGTCCCAGCTTTGTTACTAAATAGACGTATGACCTTGGGAGTACACGTCTCCAGGGGCCTAACTGTCCTCATTTATAAAATGAAGTGGTTGGAAACGGTGATTTTAAGGCCCTTTCCTGGTCTAAGCTCCTAGAGGAATAACCTGATTATTATTACCTCCATTTTGCACAGGGGGAACCAGGTGCCAGATTCTAGATTAGTGTTTAATCATGCTTTTGATGTCTACTTGGATTCTTTCATCATGTAAGATAATTTAATAGAAGCTTTATGGAAAGTAAAATTGCCTATGAATGCAGGTGCTCTTATCCAACCTATATATTTCTTTCTTCACATTAAGCCTATTTTCTCTTATGCCCTGTGATCCCTTGTTCTTTTCCTATCTCTCTAGCCTCTTCTCTGTGTTGTTTTTTTTTTTCTTTTTTCCTGGCTCTTTAAAGCTACTACTTAAATGATGATTAGCCATTAGCCTTCTGATTTTTTTCTCTTCACACTTTCTCCCTTAGAGATTTTATCCACTTTTAGGGCTTTGACTTTTGCCTCCCAAACAGTCCCCAAACCTCCAACTGAGTTGTCTCACCCAAGATCTAGCCCTACATATCCAGCTGTTGGCTAAATAGTTCAACTTGCATGTGCCATTCTCACGACAAACCTCATGGCAAACACTTTTGCAACAGTGTCTGTCATGTCTGCCAGAATTCATCCAGCTAGTTCTTCTCCTTATTAAAGCTAAGAAAACCCATTATTTTCAAAGCATTATTTTCAAAACTCAAATCTTATCCTGTCATCTCCCTTACTTAAAAATCCTTCACAGGCATCTCATCACTCTTAGTATAAAAGAAAAAAAAAAATCACACCCTCTCAAGACACCCTGCCTCTTTTTTCAAGTCACTTTCTCAAGTTTGAATTCCACCCAAACAAAGCTTTCCCTGCTACGCCAGACTGGAAAAACTTTTTCCTCTTGAGCTCCTAAGGCAACTACTAACGTTTGGCAAGTGCTCGTACGCTGCCTCGTGGTGATGCTTTTCTGTTGTCCTGCAGGGTTATTTACACATTTTAGAGCTTTTCACTTTTTCATGTGTCTACCTCTCCGACTAGTCTGTAAGCTGCCCAAGGGTCAATGACTTATATGTCTCTCTATATTCCTTCAGTTCCAACAATTGCCAAGAAGACCTTCCCAGTTAATTCTTCCCACTGTGCAGTATACAATCACCTCAGTCAGACTAGAGTGCTTTGAGGGCTGGCAAGTCATATTTCGTGTCTTTGTATTCTCGTTGCAGAATATTTAGGACGCACTCCCTAAATATGTGTTAAATTAATGAATAGATAATGATTGCATATATATTTCATTTTTTGCTGATTTGATCTGTTAAATATGGGCTAGGTTGCTTATGTTAGGTTGGCCAAAAAGTTCGTTCGGCTAGGATCTTACGAAAAACCCAAACAAACTTTTTGGCCAACCCAATATTATTCTCATAACTTTCCAATGATATAGAAAAGTTTGTTTTAATGGTTCCAAAGAAACTACATCTGCTAGAATGGTGACTAGAAAAATAATGTTTTGTTCACTTAAATTTCTAAGTTTATATGCCCATCTTGACTTTGCTCCTGAACTCCAATCTACACCTAACTTCCTAGTAGAAATCTCTACTTGAATATAGACAGCTCATACTCGTGATATATAAAACTGAATTCCTAATTTTTCCCAGGACATATGTTCCTTCCTCTGTGGACCCCATTTCAGTTTGTAACCACCAATATTTGCAGTTGTTTGGGCCAAAACTTTTTAATTATTCTTGACCCTTCTTTCTCATGCACATCATCTCATCTGTCTGTAAATCTGTCTCTCAAGATTTCTATTTTCAACACATATAGAGAAGCTATCTACCACCACTGCCACTCGTACCTTTGCCACTCTGGCCCAAGATACTGTGATCTCTCCTCTGAGTTATTTGAATAGCCCCTTAACTGGTCTCCCCACTCCCACCCTTGCTCCCCTATAGTCGATTCTTAGCATGGCAGCCATATCACTATGAGGGTTACAAAATGTCAGATTGCTCCTTTGCTGGAAACCCCCAATGGCTTCCCATCTAATTGAGAGTGAAAGGCTAAGTCAGTCGTTTTGTTAGCCCATAAGTCCCAAGGCCCTGCATAATCTGGAGCCTCTCCCCTACCCTCTCTTCTACTTTTTTCCTACTACTCTTCCCCTATGTACTCTGCCCCGGCCACACTGTTTCTCTTTGCTGTTTCTCAAAAACACCAAGCACCCTCCCTCCTCAAGGCCTTTCAGCTTATTGATCCTTCTGAATACTATGCTCTTTCTTTAGTTATCTGCATTCTCTTCCTCACCCTCTTCAAGTCTTTGATCAAATGTCACTTCCTCTATGAGGTGACCACCCTATTTAAAACTGTTACTCACCCTATGCCTCACCCCAGCCCTCCATGTCTCCCTTCATTGTTTTTTTTAATCCCATAGCACTATCACCTTCTAAAATATTATATTTACTTATTTATTTTGTTTCTTGTCTGTCTCTCCCTACTAGCATGTGAACTCCATGAGAAAGCCAGGATATGGGCCTGTTTTGTTCACTGCTATATCACCTGTACCCAGAATGGTGCCTGGCACATAGTAGGTGCTCAAGAAATATTTAATAAAAGAATGGATGAATAACTAACCTGCTGACTTTGACTTCATTGGATTTAATCCTAATAGAATTCAATCTGTATACAAGATTATGCAGATCTTGTAGGAGGAAGAGCGTATCTAAAGGTAATTTTATAAGTAAAATTAATTCTTCTAATAGACTAATTTTAATGCACAATGCAGAATCTGAACTATGTACAAGAGTTCTGAGTAAATGGGGAATAATATATGATAAATAACAATCAAAGGGCAGTATGAACTGTACAAATAATAAAAACTATAGAAATTAGGAAAGAGAGGCTACCAGAGAAGGTTCCAGAGAGAAGTGACATTTTTGCTCTCCTTATAGGATGAATCAAGTTTGCATAGGCTGGAGGGAGAATACAAGGCAATCTAGGCAGGTAGAACATAAGCAAAGGTGCAGAGGACCAAGTGGACTGAAACAAAGGGCACATGCTGTCCTGTAGTGGGTGAACAGAGAGGACAGGAAGTGAAGAACCATTTTAGAAAGATCTTGAAAGTCGGGATGAGGAGCCTGAGTTTGTTCCTTTAGCAGATCCTGGTTCTCAGTTTGAACAAAGGGTGAGGAACTACTTACTTTATTTGCTTATGTTTTGTTTTATTCATTTGTGTTTTGTAGCTTTATCAAACAAAACCACACACACCTGGGCTGCTCACTAGACCTCCTAAATCAGGGCCTCTCAGAGCTTTGGATAAGCTCTGCACTGCTTAGGAAACAAACACTGCAGGTTCTTGAGCAAGGGGCAGTGCTTCTATCTTTGTTCTTCCTTTTTAATGTAGTATATAGAAAATCTTTACTCTTCTCTGAAAATATTTTTTCCAAACATTAACAGTTCTCCCCTGCTCCTTGCTTAATTTCTTCTTCCCACCGCTTCTTAATGTATTAGTCCAGACTGGAAACAAGACTTTAATAAGAACTCAATCAATGCCAACAATAGTAGGAGATTACAACCCAGCTGTTTTATGTCATGCCCCATTAACATAACCGACTGTCAAGTCAGCCTTTAAAAACAACTCAGCCTCAATTTGCTTAATCATATTCAGACCCCCCAGATAGTTCTTACAATGGAAATGCTTGAAAACATATTAATCTCTTACCAATCCCTCTCCTAAAAATACAGTTCCACTCCACTAAAAATGATTAATCATCTTAATTGACACATTCTTTTCAAATATAATCAAACTTTTGCAACTCAACTTCACCAATTTGATATCTGTGATAATTCATAATTTTACATTTCATGAAAATAAAAATATTCGTAAATAACTTAATATGGTAAGCAGAGGAACAGGAGAATAGTGTTTTAAGCAACCCTTGACATTTTACTACCCACTTACAAATTGGCAATAAATATTATCACTATTATACATATTTATCTAGGTGGGATAGCACAGAATTGTGGAAAGGGCAATAGCTTTTGAACCAAGGAGATCTGGGTTCAAATCTCAGCTCTGCTATTTTCTAATTGTGTGACTTTCGGAAAAATACTTAATAGTAACTAACTGTAGGAAAGGAGTCAGGAGGTCGGATTGGGGTAGGCTATTAAGAGTGTTGCAATTGCATCTGTAATGTGAACTTTTATTTTTCAATATGAGGCAAATAGAGCAAAAATAATATGTGTTAAAATTTAGATATTGGGGGGACTTCCCTGGCCGTCCAGTGGTTAAGACTTCACCTTCCAATGCAGGGGGTGTGGGTTCAATTCCTGGTCAGAGAGCTAAGATCCCACATGCCTTGTGGCCAAAAACCCCAAAAAAACATAAAACAGAAGCAATATTGTAATAAATTCAATAAGGACTTTAAAAAAATGGTTCAAATCAAAAAATCTTTAAAAAAAATTTAGATATTGGATACATGGACAAGTGTTTTATTGTTCTTTGTATGTTCTTGTCTGTGAAATAGTTTATTATTTAAAAAAAACTATTTTAAATGGAATGAAACTAGGAATTACAGGAAGGCAGCTTTCAATTAAATATAAGAATAAATTCTCTAGTAGAGCTGGATGTAATGAACTTATTGCCACACTCCATCCATACATTCATACATCAAATATTTACTTAGCACTTACATTATGAGAGATAGTAAATTTCCTGCCACAAAAAGGAATCAACTGAAATTAAAGGACCACTTGTCAGGGATATTGTTAAGAATCTTCACACATCCACTAGGTTAGTTCTGGAGAACTTTTAAGGTCTTTAGCCATCCTGAGATTCTATGTTTGAAACATATTTTCTCATAGAAACAATAGTACCGAAGGCAGCACCAATGAGAGAGCTGTCACTTTTTGAAAGATCTCAGAGCACCCCACCAGCTCTCTTATGGTAGAGCCCTAAAAGGTAGTGAGAGTCTACCTGTTCAGACTGAGTGCTCTGGTTGCCTTGCACAGGAAGAGGAAGAGGAGATAAGTGAGCATAAAGGACATGTTATTCCAAGACAAAAGCAGCAACAACGACTAGGGACCTAAGGATGACTCTCAACAGACTTTGCTAACTGTTACATTTTCAAAACAGACCTGTGGGAAAGTCACACCAATGGCTGGAGAGCGCTTCCTGCTCTTTAGCACCCAGGAACCCTACTTGTTTTGGATTAGACGGCAGGGATAGACACAAAGGGATGGGGTAAGGAGAAGGAGGAGGATGGTTTGTTTCACATATAAATATTTTATTTGTAATACATGTATGTGTCTGGGAGTCCTTATGTTTTTATGATAAAATCTAAGTTGGAGAAATACAAGAGTTTAATTACTGGCTGTTTTGAATGACTTTGACTTGTATTACAATATTAATTAGATATAATTACACTATCTTCACAATAACAATCACTTGTATAGGATTTGACAATATACAAAGCACTTCCATATATGTATTATTTCATTTTATCTTCATTACAACACTGTGAAGTAAGTGGATTGGATATTATTATCCCCATTTTATACTCCAGGAAAGTAAGACATCAGGAAGTTAGCCGATTTGCTTAGCTAGAAAGTGGAGGAGCACAGACTACAGCTTCCAGCAGTCTGACCCATATTTCATACTCATCAGGGCCTTATTCATGACACTAGATGACCCCTGTGAACCTAGGGTTCCCCTGTGACTAATAAGGTACTTCCAATTCTACCTTAGGTCCCTGCATATTTTCAAAAAGTATCCTTCATTATAAATAAAATTGCTTGTGACCTCAGAGGATCTGACCACCTGAACCTATATAAAACATAGTTTTCTCCATTTTCAAGGTGACTAAACCAAAGCTAGTCTTCAAAAGATTAAACATAGGGTTACTATATGACCTAGCAATTCCACTCCCAGGTATACACCCAAGAGGAGAGATACATATGTCCACACAAAACAGAAGCATCATTCGCATAGTCAAAAAGCAGAAACATCCCAAACATCCAAAAACAGAAGATTGAATACACAAAGTTTAGCATATCCATATAATGGAATACTACTCTGTCATAAAAAGGAATGAAGTACTGACACATGCTATAACACAAATGAACCTTGAAAACATTATATAATGTGAAATAAGCCAGGCACAAAAAGTCACATATTACATGATTCTATTTATATGAAATTTTCAGACTAGACAAATTCATAGGGAAATTAGATGAGTGGTTTCCAGGGCCTGGGGGAAGAGGGAACAGGAAATGACTACTAATGGGTATGATGGGTTTTTGGGGGGTGATGAAAATGTCCTGGAACTAGGTAGTGGTAATTGTTGCACAACTCATTAAATATACAAAAAACATGGAATTGTACACTTTAAAAGGGTGAATTTTATGGTATGTAAATTACATTTCAAAAAAGCTGTTATTTAAAAAAGAAGAAAGAAACTAAAGCTGTGAGAAGTAACATATCCAGTCCTTTGCCTTTTACAAAGGATTTTTCTATGATAAAGATTCAAGTTCAATTCAGTTCAATTCAGTTAAAAGCAAATGGTTTAGAACTGACCATTTCTAAATGTATATTAATCCTACTTAGATTATGGGGCCCTAACATAAAGGCTAGATAAAGTACACTTTAAGTGGCCCTCAATATTAAATACTCATGGATTACTATGTTCTATCAAAAGTTAAAGTTTTGTTACAATCCTTAAATAAAACAGAAAGAAAACATGATCCACCCTATATTTTGACAGGAAAAACATACTCATTTGGCTGCCCTGAAGAATATGCATAACTTCTGCGAACATTCTAATAAGGAAAATGTCAATCGAAGTCAATCAACTTGGTCTTCCACTCACCAACCCTTTCACTTCCACACAGGGTTTCTGTCCAGTGTTCCAGAAGCCAGCTGTTGATGCCTGCCTCAGAAAGCAGACTGAGAACTCTACAAACATCTGGCTTTTTCTCTTTGGGGTTGCACAATAAACAAATCTTTCTTCTGAAACTCTGTTTCTGAAATTTCAACATAATCCCTGAAGTTTCAGTCTTTCAAATGCTAAAATGTTAACAATACCATTCAACTTTTTCCCCTTAAACTCAGAAGCATACTGATATCCATCCTCTACACAGCCTTTTCTTGAAATACGTGGCCTGATGGCAAGACAGCTAACAACAGAGCTATTATATCAGGTCAATAAATAAACCCTGTCTTAGGCAGCATCATTGTGTAGATAAATGGCAGGGGTTCCAGTGATGTTCCTGCTGTCTTCCCCCACCATAGATACACACCCACGCTACCCACAATGATCCTGGAATAGCAGGGTGTTGTCATCATCATACTGGAGCGCTATGAACTATATCAAAACAAAACAAAACAAATAACAACTTCCCTGGTCACCAAAAATAAATGGCCCAGCCAGAAATAGCACTGTCAGAGACAGTTAAATGAGTTCCATGGCAAAACGACAGTTGAGCTGCACTGATGCTGGGAGCTCCCGAGGATTCCTAGGCTCCAAACTAGATTCTCCTACGGTTTGGCCCGACCAACAAGAGCAGGACTTGGTGTTGTTTGTTCACAACTGGTGCGACTCAGGAAGATTATTTGCTGAGCTTTTAGTATTCAGATGGAACGTGTCAATTTATGGCCTCACCTATTTTTCTAGATTTTCATTAATTCTTTCTCCACCCTTCTCTAGGAAAGAAGGTGATTTCAAAGGCACAATGAGGACTTTGTCCAGGCATAAGAGCTGAGTTCGCAGTGATACCATGAATAACCATGGCAGTAACAATAAGGCTTTGACCGAGAGTAGCAGGTGGTAGGGGGAGATAAAACCAGCTTGAACCCCATTCTATACTCTAGTGCTCCAGCCATGACAAAAAGCTTCCTGTTGCTGAACTTGCTCTGCTGCCTCCAGGACTTTTCACGGGTAGCAGTGTCAGCCTGGAAAGTCATTCCTCTTCAATTTCCATTCAGCTCTGACTTCACTATCTCCAACTAGCCTGTACGGATTTGAATTAGATATTACCTACTAAAGGAAGCCCATCTGACCCTAAAGTCTGGGTAAGGGTCCCTCCTGAGTGCCTCCACAGCATTGTAATGATTACATTCTGTTGTAATTGGCTAATCTGTAAACTCCCTGAGGGCAGGAACCATGTTTGCCTATCCATTATTGTATGTGCAGTGCTTAAGACATTATGTTGTATACAGTAAGCACTTTAGAAATATTTGTTGAATGATTAGATAAATAAAAGGAATGCACATTATTAAAAATTCAGATAATACAAAAAGTTATAAAGAAGGTAAAAATCATGGCTAATCCTATCACCCAGACCTAATCGCTTTAAATATTTTGGTGTATATCCTTCCAGACATTTCTAGTTTTTCTCCCTCAAAAATGAGATCTTATAAATACTGTGACATCACTTATATGTGGAATCTAAAAAATACAACAAACTAGTGAATATAACATAAAAGAAGCAGACTCACAGACACAGAGAACAAACTAGTGGTTACCAGTGGGGAGGGAGGGGCAGTATAGGGGTGGGGGAGTGAAGGTACAAACTGTTGGGTGTAAGATAGGCTCAAGGATGTGCTGTATAACAAATAGCCAATATTTTTAATAATGGAAATGGAAAGTAACCTTCAAAAATCATGTAAAAATAAAATTTTTTTAAAGAGATCTTATTTTATGTAATATTCAAATTGTTGTTCTGTTGTTTAATCTTAAATTTGTTATTATTATTACACACATCCTTCCAAGTCAGTACATTGCTCAGTGATGCTCTGTTGTATGTGTACCATGGCTGAAATAATCAATCCTTGCCTTGATGAATAATAGATTGTTTCTAATATTTTATTAGTATAAAAACACTGAAACATTCATCCTTCATCACACACCTTTTCATACTTGATCACTGTGCATGTAAAAGCTAGAACAGGCCTGGCACATAGATTGTACCCATATACTGTGTAGATGAACAAACAAATGAATAAGGGAGCAGCTGTACATAGAGAGGCATAATGAAATTGTGGCTAAGCATTCAGGTTCTGGAATCGGTACATTTCTGTTAAAATCCCAGCTCTAGCACTTTCTAGCAATCACTAGTCTTTTCCTAGCTTCAGTGTCCCTCCCTGTACAAATGAAAATAATGGTTGTACCAACCTCAAAAGACTGTTTTCAGAACTGAATAAGATAATGCAAGTCAGGTGCATTCACAGAGGTCTGCACACTGTAGTACTCAATAAATATTAATTGATAACATTATTTTTGTTATTTTAAAATTTTATCATTGGAATGGAAATTCCTCAAGTCCATAGGAAGAAAGACAGAGCTTCTCTTCATACAGTGAAGAGGAGAAGGCAACAAGTTCTAATGAGGACACAGAGAGGAGATAACAAAATATAAGAAGGATTATTCTCATTCAATGCCATTTTCTCTGTGGAAGTGATTGCTCTTTTCCGTGTTGGTAACCATACCTTCCAGAACTTTCAGGGTTGTTCAATTTTTGTAATTTCATTCTTTTTGATAAAGTCACTTTGTTAATTGTGTAACCAAATGTGAACCAATATTTATAACTTTGTAAAGTTTACCGATATGTATGAATACAAATTAGAAAAAATGTTTTGTCCTAACATCTAGGTTTTTTTTTTTTTCGAGGTATGTGGGCCTCTCACTGTTGTAGCCTCTCCCGCTCCGGACACGCAGGCTCAGCGGCCATGGCTCACGGGCACAGACGCTCTGTGGCATGTGGGTTGTGGGATCTTCCCGGACCGGGGCACGAACCCGTGTCCCCCGCATCGGCAGGTGGACTCTCAACCACTGTGCCACCAGGGAAGCCCCTAACGACTGGTTTTTAAAGATATACATTTGATTGGCAATTACTCTAATCTTGTGATCTCTTCCACTGGTGCCTTAGATGTTATTTAAATTAAATTTCGTGTAATTTAAATTTCTTATGTCCTAATCAGAGTGTGTGCTCTCCGAGAATGGTAACTCATATACATCTCTGCATCCTCTACAGCACTCAGAATCATTGCTTTTATTCATAGTTCTTAAGAAAAAGGTGATTGATCTGATGCCTATTTTTGGCAGTGTTGCTTAGGAATGAAAACGTTGCCGAAGTTCTGTGGAATGACTGTGTGGAATCCCTCTGAAAAGTCATGTTTAACAAGAAAGAAAAAATCCTGTGCTTATGATTGCAGAAAGTTTCAGATTTATCCCCGCTTCCCTTCTCATCTAATAACTTTTTGAAAGTCTCAAGACACTAGTGAAACCAAAACCAGTATGCTTGGGGCACTGTGGTTTGAGGAACATAAATGCCATTTTCAAAAAAAAAGAAAGAAAGAAAATGTACTTCACCAGTAGCTTTCATTTGCCAAGGCTGTAATTAAAGAGAAACTCAAGAAGCACTTGAAATGGCTGGACCTAAAGGCAGAAGTCACATGACCCAGACTCACCTAAACTAGAACAGGAAACCCAGGCCGTGATAACTCAGATCTCCATAAGGGTAGAAAAGTCCCTTTTAGGACTCACTTCCCGCACCCACCCCCCACCCAGGCTTCAAGACCCAAGTGGAAAAATTTGCCAGGATGGGTGGGGCCTCAACAGGCTGACTCACTGTGGTTGGATTCAGACTGCCCAGAAAAGCTAGCTTCAGACTGTAATTAAGCAAACACTGCAGCTGGTCTTGTTGGCATTTTCATGTTAAAGACAGCATTATTAGAAAATGTGTAAACAGGGGAGGGCAGTGGAGGCCTCCTCTAGACCGTAAAGCCACAGACCCCTACCCTTTCCATGGCTTTTCTATATATAGCATCTGCCATTTTGATTCTCTGCATAGAACCAAATTGCACACATTGCACTAATGTAACCTCTCCTCTGAATGGTCCTCTCATTTCCCCAAGAAACTTGACTCTTGGAATTATCTTGGCTCTGCCACTTTATACCTGTAATAGCTTTCATCAAGTTCTTTGAGTCTTGGTCTCTTCACTCATATAATGGATGTAATATAATATCTAATATCTATCTCATAAGTTAGGAAAATGAACTGAAAAAGAGCTGAAATAAAATGTGTTAAATGTCGAAAAAGTGCCTAGTGTTTCATAAACAATACATATTATTATTAGCTATTATTATGATCTTCTTAATAACTCCTGTCCAATATTTCAAAAGGTCTCTGCTTCTTTCTCTTACTTTACATTTATAATTTTATGATCCCAGTTTAGGTAGACAGTTATCTCCCTTTAACCTCACCATTAAAAATAAATGTGCTGGGCTTCCCTGGTGGCGCAGTGGTTGGGAGTCTCCCTGCCGATGCAGGGGACACGGGTTGGTGCCCCGGTGCGGGAAGATCCCACATGCCGTGGAGCGGCTAGGCCCGTGAGCCATGGCCGCTGAGCCTGTGCATCCGGGGCCTGTGCTCTGCAACAGGAGAGGCCGCAGCGGTGAGAGGCCTGCGTACCACAAAAAATAAAAATAAAAAAAAATAAATGTACTTTTCCCACCTGTCTCTGTAGTACAATGGATAGCACATTGGACTTCTAAAAATAAATGTATTTTTCCTGACTTCTCAGTTTCCTATCCTAACCAATTAATTAATATACCAATACCCTCTTTAGAATCATTTTACTTACTGTGAATATACTCAGTGAATACTGAAGTAGAGGCCGGGGGAATACAAATCCAATATAACACCTAATCTTCAACGCTTTTCAACAAATTTAGCTTAACTGATGAACATCTACTGAGCACTTACTATGTACCAGCATTATGCTAGGTTCTAGAGACTAGAAAAAGGTGAACAAGAGGCTTTCTGCCTCTGAATTGCCTAGAGTCTGGGTATACATTTTGAGACTGGAGAATGAGGGGGGGCATCCTAAAAAGAAAAACAAATAAACAAAAAACTGGACCTGAACTGAAACTTGAAAGATGAGTAGGCTTTAACCAGGTAAAGAAGAGGAGAGAAAAATTATTCTAGGCAGCAGGAACAGCCAGAAAAAAGGCTTGCAAATATGAAACAACTTTGACTTGCAAGCAGTTCAGAATTAATGGAATAGAAAGCATGTGATGGAGAATACTGGGAGATAAAAGTGGATTTACAGTTTACCTAGGGAAGATAGAACTGCACTCTGTGCCCATCTAAATAGGAGGAGCTCATGATTCCAGGCCTATATGAGTCAGCACTCTTATTACCACCAACATAGAAAGTACTATTTTAGGTCACAAAAATGACGAGTATTCTCAGCACATTATGAGATGCTTGGTAAGTTCCTTTGTTACTCTGTGCCTTTATTTCCTGATTTGTAAACTGGTGTAATAATCATGCTTTCTTCACAGGGTTTCCATTAGCATTAAATGAGATGATACTGCACATACTTAGCACGCTAATTGACACACAAAGTGATCAACACACGCTAGCTAGTGCTATCTATGTGCTGCTCTAGTCTCGCTCACCCCAGAGATGCTGGAGGTGGGGTGGGTGCTGTGATCAGTGAGAAAACATATAGGAAAGAATTTTTCTCAACATATGACTATGGCCATTTGACATATGACTATGTAAAATGACCCAACAACCTGTCAGGATTTGTAATCATGGTACCTAAACTCCATCATCTTGAAAAAGTCACAATCTCTATAAGTTCCGGTTCCCTCACTTGAAAATAGGAACAGTGACGCTTGTTTCATGCAGGTTTATAAAGACAAAATAAGGCAATTTATGAGAAGCACTTAACCCACTTCTCAAGTCTATAGTTCTGGAAAGGATAGAGATCATTCCATCAATGTATCTTTGGGGGGCGGGGGAAGTGCCTTTAAAACAAAGCTGACAAGGTTTAAAAATTAATTAAATCATTCACTCATTCAAAAAGTACAAATGAAGCATACATACTAAGCAAAACTCTTTTATCATGGGAAACAATACCTATTAATTTACTTCTACCAGTGTAAAGTTGAGTAGGCTTATCTGTGCCACTATTTCTGACCCCTTCCCCCTGCCTATCCTTCTCTAACCCCACTCACACTGTTGGTCGGGGATACAGAATGCAAGAAAAGAAAAGAAAGAAAACTATATCTTCAAAGCTCTGTTCCCTTTGCCCCTTCCTCCTGCACCAATATAGTGAAGAAAGATGCTGTCACTTTCACTTGATAATTGACCAATGATGTATTATCCATAATGTGCCAGTATTTACATTTTTAGTCTATTATCACTTACTCATAAATCAAAGGATCTTTTCCCTAGAATTTCCTCCATCAACAAATATTTCAGAAATAATCATATTAACTGATCAATTAATTTTTACTGATTAAGTATATTTAATATTACTTCTTTCCTTGTTCTTTTTTTTTGGAAGTCTTTGGGTTTTTTTTTACATCTTTATTGGAGTATAATTGCTTTACAATGGTGTGTTAGTTTCTGCTATATAACAAAGTGAACCAGTTTTACATATACATATGTTACCATATGTCCTCGCTCTTGCGTCTCCCTCCCTCCCACCCTCCCTATCCCACCCATCCAGGTGGTCACAAAGCACCGAACTGATCTCCCTGTGCTATGCGGCTGCTTCCCACTAGCTATCTATTTTACGTTTGGTACTGTATATATGTCCATGCCACTCTCTCACTTGTCACAGCTTAACCTTCCCCCTCCCCATATCCTCAAGTCCATTCTCTAGTAGGTCTGTGTCATTATTCCCGTCTTACCCCTAGGTTCTTCATGACATTTATTTTTTCTCAGATTCCATATATATGTGTTAGCATATGGTATTTGTCTTTCTCTTTCTGACTTACTTCACTCTGTATGACAGATTCTAGGTCCATCCACCTCACTACAAATAACTCAATTTCGTTTCTTTTTATGGCTGAGTAATATTCCATTGTATATATGTGCCACATCTTCTTTATCTATTCATCTGATGATGGACACTTAGGTTGTTTCCATCTCCTGGCTATTGTAATTAGAGCTGCAATGAATGTTTTGGTACATGACTCTTTTTGAATTACGGTTTTCTCAGGGTATATGCCCAGTAGTGGGATTGCTGGGTCATATGGTAGTTCTATTTGTAGTTTTTTAAGGAACCTCCATACTGTTCTCCATAGTGGCTGTACCACATTCCCACCAGCAGTGCAAGAGTGTTCCCTTTTCTCCACACCCTCTCCAGCATTTATTGTTTCTAGATTTTTTGATGATGGCCATTCTGATGGGTGTGAGATGATATCTCATTGTAGTTTTGATTTGCATTTCTCTAATGATTAATGATGTTGAGCATTCTTTCATGTGTTTGTTGGCAGTCTGTATATCTTCTTTGGAGAAATGTCTATTTAGGTCTTCTGCCCATTTTTGGATTGGGTTGTTTGTTTTTTTGATATTGAGCTGCATGAGCTGCTTGTAAATTTTGGAGCTTAATCCTTTGTCAGTTGCTTCATTTGCAAATATTTTCTCCCATTCTGAGGGTTGTCTTTTGGTCTTATTTATGGTTTCCTTTGCTGTGCATAAGCTTTGAAGTTTCATTAGGTCCCATTTGTTTATTTTTGTTTTTATTTCCATTTCTCTAGGAGGTGGATCAAAAAGGATCTTGCTGTGATTTATGTCACAGAGTGTTCTGCCTATGTTTTCCTCTAAGAGTTTGATAGTTTCTGGCCTTACATTTAGGTCTTTAATCCATTTTCTGCTTATTTTTGTGTATGGTGTTAGGGAGTGTGCTAATATCATACTTTTACATGTACCTGTCCAGTTTTCCCAGCACCACTTATTGAAGAGGCTGTCCTTTCTCCACTGTATATTCGTGCCTCCTTTATCAAAGATAAGGTGACCATATGTGCATGGGTTTATCTCTGGGCTTTCTATCCTGTTCCATTGATCTGTATTTCTGTTTTTGTGCCAGTACCATACTGTCTTGATTACTGTAGCTTTGTAATATAGTCTGAAGTCAGGGAGCCTGATTCCTCCAGCTCCGTTTTTCATTCTCAAGATCGCTTTATCTATTCGAGGTCTTTTGTGTTTCCATACAAGTTGTGAAATTTTTTGTTCTAGTTCTGTGAAAAATGTCAGTGGTAGTTTGATAGGGATTGCATTGAATCTGTACATTGCTTTGGGTAGTAGAGTCATTTTCACAATGTTGATTCTTCCAATCCAAGAACATGGTATATCTCTCCATCTATTTGTATCATCTTTAATTTCTTTCATCTGTGTCTTACAATTTTCTGCATACAGGTCTTTTGTCTCCTTAGGTAGGTTTATTCCTAGATAGTTTATCCTTTATGTTGCAATGGTAAATGGGAGTGTTTTCTTGATTTCACTTTCAGATTTTTCATCATTAGTGTATAGGAATGCCAGAGATTTCTGTGCATTAATTTTGTATCCTGCTACTTTACCAAATTCATTGATTAGCTCTAGTAGTTTTCTGGTAGCATCTTTAGGATTCTCTATGTATAGTATCGTGTCATCTGCAAACAGTGACAGCTTTACTTCTTCTTTTCTGATTTGGATTCCTTTTATTTCTTTTCTTCTCTGATTGCTGTGGTTAAAACTTCCAAAACTATGTTGAATAAGAGTGGTGAGAGTGGGCAACCTTGTCTTGTTCCTGATCTTAGTGGAAATGCTTTCAGTTTTTCACCATTGAGGACAATGTTGGCTGTGGGTTTGTCATATATGGCCTTTATTATGTTGAGGAAAGTTCCCTCTATGCCTACTTTCTGCAGGGTTTTTATCATAAATGGGTGTTGAATTTTGTCAAAAGCTTTCTCTGCATGTATTGAGATGATCGTATGGTTTTTCTCCTTCAATATGTTAATATGGTGTATCACGTTAACTGATTTGCGTATATTGAAGAATCCTTGCATTCCTGGAATAAACCCCACTTGATCATGGTGTATGATCCTTTTAATGTGCTGTTGGATTCTGTCTGCTAGTATTTTGTTGAGGATTTTTGCATCTATGTTCATCAGTGATATTGGCCTGTAGCTTTCTTTCTTTGTGACATCCTTGTCTGTTTTTGGCCTCGTAGAATGAGTTTGGGAGTGCTCCTCCCTCTGCTATATTTTGGAAGAGTTTGAGAAGGATAGGTGTTAGCTCTTCTCTAAATGTTTGATAGAATTCGCCTGTGAAGCCATCTGGTCCTGGACTTTTGTTTGTTGGAAGATTTTTAATCACAGTTTCAATATCAGTGCTTGTGATTGGTCTGTTCATATTTTCTATTTCTTCCTGATTCAGTCTTGGCAGGTTGTGCATTTCTAAGACTTTGTCCATTTCTTCCAGGTTGTCCATTTTATTGGCATAGAGTTGCTTGTAGTAATCTCTCATGATCTTTTGTATTTCTGCAGTGTCAGTTGTTCCTTCTCCTTTTTCATTTCTAATTCTATTGATTTGAGTCTTCTCCCTTTTTTTCTTGATGAGTCTGGCTAATGGTTTATCAATTTTGTTTATCTTCTCAAAGAACCAGCTTTTAGTTTTATTGATCTTTGCTATCATTTCCTTCATTTCTTTTTCATTTATTTCTGATCTGATCTTTATGATTTCTTTCCTTCTGCTAACTTTGGGGTTTTTTTGTTCTTCTTTCTCTAATTGCTTTAGGTGCAAGGTTAGGTTGTTTATTCAAGATGTTTCCTGTTTCTTTAGGTAGGATTGTATTGCTGTAAACTTCCTCTTTCCTTGTTCTAAGTCTCCCTCCATACCTCCCTTGACTAAGTCTGTTCAGGCTGCTTTAAGAAAATATCACAGACAGGGTAGCTTATAAACAACTGAAGTTTATTTCTCACAGTTCTGGAGGGTGAAAGTCAAAGATCATGGTGCCAGCCTGGTCATGTGAGCGTTCTCTTCTGGGTCACAGAATTCTTGTATCCTCCATGGTGGAAGGGGCTAGGAATCTCTCTGGAGCCTCTTTCATAAGGCACTAATCTCATCCATGGGGGTTCCACCCTCATGACTTAAGCACCTTCCAAAGGCCCCACCTCCCAATGCCATCACCTTTAGGGGTTAGTATCTCAACACATGAATTGTGAGCGAACACAAACATTCAGACCATAGCATCCCTCTATCCCAATCTCTTATCAGATCTATACATGAACATACTTCTCTTCCTTTCACCCAAATTTCCCCTTTGTCCAGAATATTATAATCTCCTTCTCTAACTGGTAAAATCTAACTGAACTTTGAAGACGTCACTAAATGTGCAGCCCCAGGAGAGGTGTCCTCTTGTAGGAGGCCCTTCTCTGTCCTTTAATAAAATTAAATATTCTCTCTCAAGATCTCAGCGTACACTGTCCTTATCTTTACCATAAGGACACCTTATATTGTAAGTAATGCAGTGTCCGTACTTCCCAATAGACTATTACTAAGGATAGGAATAGCATCTTATTTGAAGTGATCAAGTATTTGTTGCAGGGATAAGTGAAGTAAGGATGGCGCCATGGTCTGAATGTGCCCCCCTTGCCTGCATTCATACGCTGAAATCCTAAACCTCAAAGATGATGGTCCTGTATTAGGAGATGGGCCTTTGGGTTTCATGTCTTATAAAAGAAGCTTCAGAAAGATCCCTAGCCCCTTCTGCCCTCTAAGAACATAGTGAAAAGGCATCAGCTATGAACCAGTAAGAGGGCCTTCACCAGAAGGTAACCATGCTGGTGCCCTGATCTTGGACTTCCAGCCTCCAGGACTGTCAGAAATAAATTTCTGTTGTTTATAAGCTACCCAGTCTGAGTTATAGTAGCCTGAATGGACTAAGACAGATGGACTCCTGGCTGCCCAGGCCAGGCCTGTATCTCTTTGACATCTGCTTCATGCCCTGGAGGAGCTAACCTTTCTCTGGCACAAACCTTTAATATGTCCCTTTCCCCTTTCCGAGTACAGATCTCATCCTTTATCCCAAGGCTACTGAATGCATGATTTAAACTTTAGAGAAAATATCATGTTATTTAGTGTTTTACCAGTTTTTAGGGTGGGACATTGGAATGTGTCACTCTCCCTCCTACATTTTTTTTTCTGACTAATGTTTCCTCTAATTTTCAAATCCTTTCATGGAGATTCTTCATACAGCAGGTGCTATCATTCAAAGCCTACAGAATGAATGGATGGATGAATGGATGTAAGAATGAACAGACCTGTGAGCAGGTCACAGCTTGGTTTACTGACAATGACCATTCTGAAAAATGCTTGTGCTGTAGCCTCATTGTTATTTATATATTGCTTGACACATAGGGGAGAGACATGTAAAATATCTCTTATTGGCCTTTTCTCTGCATCTTACCTTTGTTTCTGTCAGTGGTTCCCAGCATTGAGGAGTAAGGACTAACCAGTGATATTAGACCTTATTGCTCAGAGAAAAAGACGTAGGACTCCACAGTTGAAAGTCAGATGACCTCTGCTCATCACCCAGCTCAGCCCATTATTTTCCCTCTCCCGCAGCACCTGGGCATTCATCTGATCACTAGAGGTGACACCCTTCATTTCTATGATCCAAATCACCTCTCCACCAAAAGGAACACACAGGCAGACTGCCTTTCAGAGAGCACCCTCACAGCTTTGGGGAGTGCCACAGCTCTGCTCACCCTTTCTGCACTGCAGTAGATACAAAAGGCGGAAAAGAGGAAGGGGGTGGGTGGTACTGCCCCCACTCCTACCACCAGCACCACAGCTGTTCAGAGGGTTAGTCTTCAAAACCACTTAATATTCCTGCAAACTCTGTCTTTTTAAAAAAAAAAAAAACGGTGGCCATGACAACTCTGAGCACAAAAACCAAGAGTAGGCTGTTTAGATTCTCGGGCACACATTATATGGAACACATTCTTTGTCCACAGGAATGTCTGGTAGGATGTACATTAGGTCCTAGTGAAACATTTCTATTTACAAATTGAAAGAAGACAGGGTAAACGCATGTCAACACTACTTTATTAACCTTTTTTTGAAAATGGAATTTTTATTATATATAACAAAAGCTATCAATTCAAGAATGAAAGAAACCCACACATCTCAGGGCATTTTTACACAGTATATATGTGTGTCCTGATTCCTGCGCAACCCCCAGGGGGCACCAAAGAGCTGTTTCCTTTTTTAGCACACAGGGATGTAAGAAATCCTGGGTGTTCTTTCCAGCCCGTAGATAGGTTCCAGTAGATAGGTTCTATTGTGCAGACCTCCTTGGATCAAACTAGGGCACAGGGAGCTGGGGGCCTGTATTACATTGTCAGTAATTTGGCTTTTGGTCAAATCTAAGGATAAACCTATCGAGATGCAGAGCACTTCAAGAGTTAAATCAGGAGTTTCAAGCAACAATGCCAGATTCTTGTTGAGAAGCAAATGGCTGTGGCTGAGCCACCTCAAGCTGCAGACGGTATCCAGGTATCCAGAGTGATCCAAGCCAACAGCAGAGCATATAATGCCAGCCGACTGACTAGGTCTCCTGGGCTCACTATGGCCCACCTACAGATTCTCGGGGTGCCAATTAAACTTCCTAAATTTATCTGAGAAGTAAACCAGGCATAAAAATGTTAAGACAGAAATAGTGGTACAGGCAATTGCCCATTAACCACAGTGCTCAGCATATAGCTAACAGTGCATAAGCTTATCGGGATAAATGCTATTGAAAGAGACAACATTTTGATAAGAATACCCATAATCCAAGCTAAATTACGGGTCATACTTTTATAAGACACCACTATCCCCTGACACTCCTTCTAACTGGGATAACAATTATCTACCCATGTGACTTACCCTCTCAAAGTCTCGAAGAGCCTGGGTCTGCACCTGAAGGGGTCTTTCAAATGCTCTCAAGGAATGCCCAAAGGGGACCTTCTCACCACTTCTCCAGGTCTGTGACTGCGCTGGAGGGCCTCGATCTTTGGTGTCACTAAGAAAAGCTGCCAGTGAAACAGAACAACAGAAAATTTTATAAAATAGTGGCATTATGATCATCCTAACCTGCATGTTCCAGCAGAATTTGATTTCTGCAAAATATGAACCAATTCTAGGCCACAGAGAAGGAGTTCACATACAATAGCCTGTGGTAGATCATATTAGTAGTGGTCCCCAGCACAGCACACTAGGTTATGTCCACACGCCTTTGTCATGTGATGTTCCTTCTCCTGCCATCAAAAAGTGGGGTCTATTTCTCTACCCCTTGAATCTGGGTTGGCTTAGTGACTTGCTTTGACCTAGAGAATGTGATGAAAATGCTGCTGTTGGATGCGTTCAGGAGACTAGGCCTTGAGAGGCCTTGCATTTCTGTTCTTGCCTTCCTAAAACCCCAAGACCACCTTGTTGTGAAGAAGCCCAGACTACCTTTCATGGGGAGGAAAGGCCAAGTACAGGGGGAATGCTAGTCACCACTGCCAGACACTTGAGAAAGGCTGTCTCAGACCCTCATTCCCAGTCAAGCTGTCAGATTGTAGAAACAATAAACGTTGGAGAGGGTGTGGAGAAAAGGGAACCCTCTTGCACTGTTGGTGGGAATGTAAATTGATAGAGCCACTGTGGAGAACAGTATGGAGGTTCCTTAAAAAACTAAAAATAGAACTACCATATGACCCAGAAAACCCACTACTGGGCATACACCCTGAGAAAACCATAATTCAAAAAGATACATGTACCACAATATTCATTGCAGCACTATTTACAATAGCCAGGACATGGAAGCAACCTAAATGTCCATTGACAGATGAATGGATAAAGAAGATGTGGCACATATATACAATGGAATATTACTCAGCCATAAAAAGGAACAAAACTGAGTTATTTGTAATGAGGTGGATGGACCTAGAATCTGTCATACAGATTGAAGTAAGTCAGAAAGAGAAAAACAAATACCCTAAAAAAAATGGTACTGATGAAGTTAGGAGCAGGGCAGGAATAAAGACGCAGATGTAGAGAATGGACTTGAGGACACGGTGGGTGGGAAGGGGAAGCTGGGACGAAGTGAGAGAGTGGCATGGACATATATACACTACCAAATGTAAAATGGATCGCTACTGGGAAGCTGCTGCATAGCACAGGGAGATCAGGTCGATGCTTTGTGACGACCTAGAGGGGTGGGATAGGGAGGGTGGGAGGGAGACGCAAGAGGGAGGAGATATGGGGATATATGTGTACATATAGCTGATTCACTTTGTTATACAGCAGAAGTTAACACGCCATTGTAAAGCAATTATACTCCAATAAAGGCATTAAAAAAAAAAGCTGTCAGATTATTTGAGTGATCCCAAGTGAGACCAACAGAAGAAATGCCCAGTTTGCTAACATCCAGGATTGTGAGAAATAATAAACCATTGTTGTTTTAAGCCTTGAGTGGGCAAACTTTTTCTTAGAGGGCCAGATAGTAAATATTTTAGGCTCATGGGCATCAACTCTGTCACAGCTACTCAAGTCTGACCTGATAGCTCAAGAAGATGCAGAAAATATGTTAGTGAATGAGCATGACTGTGCTTTTATAAAACTTTGTTTACAAATACTGGCAACTGGGCCTATGGGCTGCAGTTTGCTGACCCCTGTTTTAAGCCACTAAGTTTTATTTATTTATTTATTTTTAACATCTTTATTGGGGTATAATTGCTTAACATTGTTGTGTTAGTTGGTGCTGTATAACAAACTGAATCAGCTATACATATTTAAGCCACTAAGTTTTAGAGTGGTGTGTCAACATGACCAAAGATAACTGAAATAGCTTTATTTGAAATAAAAAATCAAGAAGTATTTCTACATAATCTCTCTACAGAGGATCTTTTAGGTTATTGTATAGGAATAATTTCATTTATAGTTACTGCAACCAGTGAAATAGACTGATGTGATTAGTACACTCATTTAACTAATGAGTAAATAAAGGTTCAGCAAGTTTGCTTGCCCAAGATTACATTGCAAAAAGTGGCAGAACCAATCCCACATTCCTTCCGTTCAACCTTCCTAGCAGTATGCTAATACTGTATTATTTTAGTAGGGAAGGGGATTGTAACAGGCCTGAGAGTCAGGGAAAAATAGGCAAAGGGGAAGAGACACAGTCTTTCCATTAACCAAAGGAAGCACTGCCCTGGGAGAAGCTAGTGAAGGCTAAGCTGCTACTCACACTAGGCCTGCCTTGGAGAAGTTACACTGTAAAAGAATAAGAAATCAGGGCTTCCTTCAAGCATGGTATGCAAATGACCACCGATTCAGGTGGGCTTGGGGTTGTAGACTCAGGCAGAAGACACAGAAAAATACATCTTTCTTGGCAGACAGTAAGAAGCAATGCACCTTTATTACTGAACAATTTTTTTTTTTTTAAATCAGAAAGAATGACAGGCATAGCAACACACTGAGATCCATAGACAGTGTCAGTGCAAGTGAGAGTGAAATGGGCTCTAGGTGACTCTGTACCCCACTGAGGAAAAGTTAACTAGACATAGACACATGGGCAAAGGTGATCTGAAAGGGCCAAGAAGAAAAATACCATAATATGCTCTTTTTCTGTCCTTTTCTTTTCTTTTTCCCCCCTTTTTCTTTTCTCTTTCCTTCCTTCCTCCCTTGTATATTGTTATCTCCTTTGTCGAAAATTAATGGACCGTATATGCATGGGCACCAAAAGCAAAGGCAACAAAAGCAAAATAAACAAGTGGGACTACATCAAACTAATAAGCTTCTGTTCAGCAAAGGAAACCATCAATAGAATGAAAGGGCAACCTATGGGATGGGAGAATATATGCCTCCCTTCCTCCTTCCCTCTTTCTCTTTCTTTCTACAAACTTTCCAGAAGGAATGCAAGAAAAAGTTCCCAGATGCTTCAATCAACTTCTCAGAATTTTTTTTTAAATGCTTATTGCGGGGGTTCAATCCCTGGTCAAGGAAGTAAGATCCCACAAGCCACAGGGCACAGCCAAAAAAAAAAAAAAAGAAAGAAAGAAAAAGAAGAAAGACAAAAGGGTCAAGAAGATGATGACAAAGAGAAATATGAAGAAGATGAAGATTAAAAAAAATAATGATGATAAACAGTGTGGTTCCAGGGGCAGGTTTTTTCTTGTCTAGAAGTATTTAACTACTCATTACATAACCAATTTTAAAGGAAAAAAAAGGCGGTGGGGGGAATGTAAGCCCATATGATTTACATGATTTGTCTTTAAACTGGACACTGTACAGTGTCTTTTCATGTTTGTAAAAATAACATACTATCAAGTGTGTCTTTAGATAGCCCTATCCTTAATGGTATTTTCAATAGCCACTAACCTTGCCTGATAGAGTACAGGGGTTTAAATTAGCACAGAAATTTAAAGCAGGTTTTATTGGTACACAGCACAAATTACTTACAGATAGAGTTGGGATTTTTCCCATTTTCAATTGTCTTTGATTCAGCTTGTTCAAAATAATTGTTGTTCTGTTAATTGTATACCACACTGTGATTGCAAATTAATAATAATAATAGTAGTAATAGGAATGGTTTTGTTGCTAACTTGATATTTTTAAGTAAATGCAAATGTTTTAATTAAAATAAGTTAGAAAAAAATGATTTTTTCCACATTTAGGTGAAATTAAATGGGCAATTAAATGGAAGAAAATTTGATAAAACAACCATACATTACAGTTAGATTCATAGGATATGGTAGAAAGGTAAGAGTCTTTGAAGATTCGATATGGACACAACAAAAATGTTAAAGAAAAAAAAAATTGGATATGAATCCTGACCACTTGCTAATTGTGGGAATTTAGGCAAATCTCTTAATTTTGCTGAGCATCACTGCCTCTGTAAAAATGGGTATAACAATGCTTACCTCACAGAGCTTTCATATGGATTAAATGAAATAATCAGTGAAAGTGCCCAACCTAATATCTTTTTTATAATAGGCATTTTCTTCATTCCCCTTCTATTTTGCCCTAGTCCTTCAATTTTTACCTCAAAATGGAGACTCTTAATGCTCAAAATGAGTATGGTAGGCCCGTAGAATTTATAGACTTCACATACACAATTACAAAGGCTAATTTTAAGTGACTCCAAAGTCCTTAACACATTCAAATTAAAAGCTTTTTTTCTACATTGTGCATATGAACAATCTGTGCTTCAAGGCTGGTGTGAAAAGGCAACTCACTTAGCAAAGTAAGTAAAACACCAAGTGACTAAAAGTTTTTGTGAAAAATAGCTCCCGAAAGAGTTATTTTCACTTTGGTTTTGTAATTTAGGTAGACCCCTAGCTAATGTTAGTGCAGAAATGATATATTATTATGAATACATTAATAATAATATTTACTGGGTGTTTATTCCTTGACAAGCTCTGGACTAAGAGCTTTTCTAATCTTATTTATGAGGTTGACACTGTTATTATACTCATTTTAATGGTATATTAGAGATTTCATTTCAGTGGAAGAATCTATCTTAATCATTTTACAAGTGACTTTAACTTGCAATTACAGAACTGTTAAAAGTATGAAGAGTTGGGACTTCCCTGGTGGTGCAGTGGTTAAGAATCTGCCTGCCAATGCAGGGGACACGGGTTTGGGAAGATCCCACATGCCACGGAGCAACTAAGCCCGCAAGCCACAACTACTGAAGCTCATCCGCCTAGAGCCCATGCTCCACAAGAGAAGTCACAGCAATGAGAAGCCCGTGCACCACAACAAAGAGTAGCCCTCGCCTGACGCAACTAGAGAAAACCTGCGCGTAGCAATGAAGACCCAAAGCAGCGAAAAATAAATAAATTAATTTTAAAAAAGTATGAAGAGTTCACATAAGTATTTCAGTTATGATTTACTGCACTGTTCTGGGAAGGTGGGGAATTATATACTACATGCCACGGTGAAATTAAAGGGTCTATAATTTAAGGGAATTATGATCAGCAGGAGACCAAGAATTTAGCAAAGCAAGTCCCACAACCTCCTTACCTGCTGCATGACTTGTTCTAGGTACCATCTCCCCATCATCTTCTGCAAAATAATCTCTGTGGAGAGAAACACATCGTTAATTAATGAGACACCACCCCACACAGTGTCCAGTCCCTGGGTGGCAAGACATCTATTTTTCTTTATTTCTCCACAATCATTAAGCTAGTACTATGTATCAGGGACAGTGTTAAGTGCTGTAAAGACAAAGACAAATCCCACAGGAAGGGTTTCTGTCCTCAATAGGTATTTGTAGAGACAGCCATTGGACAAACAGTTCCACAAGCACTGAATTACTATTGTAGCAAGTGCTATGAAGGAATATGCAGAGTAATTTAACTAGTAGAGAGACTCAGAGGAACTCAGAGAAAAGAGCATTTAAACTGAGAGGAAGAGAATGTCAGTCAGATGAAAAATGGGAACAGAAGAGTGTTCCATCATGAGGGAACAGCAAGGACCCTGAGTCAGGGAGGAACTTGGCCTGTTAGAGGAACAGAGAAAGCCAATCTTGCAACCAGACCATGCAGGGCCCTGAGGGATGGAGGAAGGATATGAGTTTTTTGTGCAGGTCAATGGGAAACCACTGAAGGATTTTAAATGAGGGAATGAATGGTAAGTGACCAGATTTAGACTTTAGATCATTCTGGCTGTTGAGTGACACTGTGTAGAGGGAACAAAAGTAGTTGGGGAAAGCAAGAAGTTGTGATAGTTTTAACTAAGGGATAGGATAGGAGAAATGGAGAGAAGCAAAAAAAAAAAAAATCTAGATGTGTTTAGGAAGTAGAATTGACCTAGAAAACTTGGAAAACAGACAAAGTCCATTAATGGAAATGTTAAAAACACCATGATGCAGTAGCCAGAGGTGTATCTGTCCAGCACAGTGAAGGCCACCATTCCTAGCACAGAAGGGGAAAAAAGTCTCAAAATGTATTAACAAATACTTGTTAAGCACCTACTATGTTTTTAGGCAACAGTTTTAAGCTCCA
This sequence comes from Pseudorca crassidens, assembly GCF_039906515.1. Lineage (NCBI taxonomy): Eukaryota > Metazoa > Chordata > Mammalia > Artiodactyla > Delphinidae > Pseudorca > Pseudorca crassidens. Next base: position 105,600,292 of record NC_090297.1, on the reverse strand, counting down.
CAAATGTAGCAGTGAACAAAACAGACCAAAATGCCTGCACTCATGGAACTAATATTATAGTAAAAGGAAACAAAAAAGCAAAATGTACAGTAGCAATTGGGGACAGATACTATAAAAAATTAATGTAGGGGGCTTCCCTGGTGGCGCAGTGGTTGGGAGTCCACCTGCCGACGCAGGGGACGCGGGTTCGTGCCCCGGTCCGGGAAGATCCCACATGCCGTGGAGCGGCTGGGCCCGTGAGCCATGGCCGCTGGGCCTGCGCGTCCAGAGCCTGTGCTCTGCAGCGGGAGGGGCCACAACAGTGAGAGGCCCGCGTACCTCAAAAAAAAAAAAAAAAAAAAACTGCAAAGACTTTGAGAATAAAGACCGTATCCTTAATCCTTAAAAAAAAAAAAAATTAATGTAGAGAATAGAGATAGGGAATCCTGGAGCTATGGGGAGGAGAAGGGGATTGCAATTTTCAGGAGGCAAAGTTTCTCTGACAAGCAATAATATGAGTATTTGGGCAGAGTCGTCTAAGCAGGGGACATCAAATGCAAAGGCTCTTAGGAGGGAGCATGCCAGAGCATTTCTGGAACAACAAGGAGGCCAGTGTGGCTGGGCAGACTGAGTAGCAGGAGGTGAGCTGAAGGAAATAATAGGAAAGGTGGGCAGAGGGCAGATTGTATAAAGCCTTTGGGACATTGACAGAAATTTAGTCACTGGAGTCTTGTGAGTCAAAAAAAAGAGGTGAACGGAGTGACAAATGTTTTGAAAGGTCTGGCTAATGTTTTGACAACAGACTCTCTGGGTGGGGAAGGCAGAAACAGGGAGGTTATTGCAATAATCCTACAGAGAGATGCTTTCAACATTTAGCTTATTCCTTAAACCCTTGGGTACTCCCAGTTAGCTGTTCTAAAAATAATTATATTGCCAGAGATTTAGAAGGCTTCTCTTTTTAAAAGCCAGAAGACATTCACAGAGAGGCAGAAGAGAGCCTGGCATTTATTCAGAAACTGTTGGTGTTCTTTCTTCGCTGCCTCAGGGCTGGATCTTGGCATAAATCTTCACTTTGTTAAGTTCCAGATGGACATGAAAGTACCAGACAGGGCACGCTGGACTATACCCACCACCTGGTGATTCTTTATTATTCAAAAGCAGATCACCAGCTTGGGGTTCTTCCAGGCCCTCTGTCTCTTCCCCTTCTCCACTTCTCATTAAAAACTTTCCCTGAGAGTGAAGAAGGAAAGAGATGAATGTACTACTTATGGATTTCCCTCTGTTGAGAAAAAGTAGGGCAAGGATTTTGAAACTATCAGCCAGAACAATGTCTTGAAAAATTTGTGGGGAAAAAACTTATAATTAGCTGCTGTTATTCATGCATTGGATGGATTCCTTTGTGCTCAACCCACAGACCTGGGTAACTGTGTATCTGCTGTCAGGAGCAAAGCCATTCCTCAGGCCAAATTCAGCCCATCCAACAAGCTTGATTTGGTCAATACAAGGTTGATCCATTTCTAACTTCTCTTGCAAAATGAATGGGTCTGGCAATACTGGGCCTGCCTTCCCACACAGGGGGATAACCTGCTGCCTTTAAACAGAAGAGACATGTTCTCCAGTTTGCCACAGTTCCCGTCACTCCCTCTTTTTGTAATCCCAGCTCGTGCGCTCATTTATGATACTAGCCTGGCTCCTTATAGGTCTCTGAGGCTGTCACCCTGGTATAGATCAAATGCAGACAAAATTTTCATTTCTGCTTTAAGACACTGTCTTGGGTTACCTATTGGCTTCAGTACACAATTCATTAATTTGCGATGCTAAGCTACTAAGTCACTTTTACCACTGGGCTTCCGCTTCCTTAAATATGTGTAAAAGACATGCATGAATTTCTAAGGTTCCTTGCAGTAATTACACAATTCTATTCTCCTAGATGCTAACAGTATTAAAACCCATTTTAATACTTTCCAAGGATGGGGGAACTTTCCAGACATGATCTCATTCAATTCTCCTTGCTCCGAAGAGTCCATATTCTAGACCAGGAGCAAGTTACAACAAGGCGATGCATATGCCACAAGATACTTCACCTTCTCCCCAACCCCACACTCACCCTGAGCTGGCTGCCTGCCTATGAAGCAATACCAGAAGGGTAGACAGGTCACTTTGGATGAATACTGAGTTAATGGGCTTTCTGTAGTCTCAGGAGATTTTTTAAAAATCACTTTAACTCTGTTAACAGCTCAAGTTCCCTCTCATATTGCCAGAGAGTGGGGCTCACTCAGCTGCTTCCGAAAGGTTGGTAAGGAATTTGATGCTTCCCCAGAGAAGGGGCACATGGTGAAGAAACACAGGGTCTATGTCTAGGGGATTGCAATTTGTGACAATATCTGATAAACCAAAATGCAAAGAGAATTGGGGTATGCTAGAGACAGACTCTAAGCCTGGCCACACAGACACACACACACACACACACACACACACACAGAGTGGTAACATATGTTGGTAAATTTTTCTCTATTACCCAAGCCCAGAAAAAATGGTATACCCTTGTCCTAGTTTCTCAAATTCAAGTGTTTCTAGTTTTTTTTTTTTTAAAAAAAACATCAGTCAATGAATGACTGATGCTCAGCTAGCATGTGGTTCACCAGGGCACTTACAGCTCTCCTGCAGAGATGTACATATATAATCTTTCCCCAAAGATACTTCTATCTTATCAATACATGTTACCTGCGTGTTTTACCTTACATGCTTTTCTTGTATAAATGAACTAAACTCTCCCTCAGTGAGCCTTATCTTTTTGCTCGCTACCTCACCAATGTGTCAATACTGATACCAATTCCACTAAAATCATACTTACTAATTTATTATTATTATTTTTTTTGGCTGCACTGCACAGCACGCGGGATCTTAGTTCCCCAATCAGGGATTGAACCTGCACCCCCTGTAGTAGAAGCTCGGGGTCTTAACCACCGAACCGCCAGGGAATTCCCCATACTTACTAATTTTTGCTGAGACACTCTCCTGTTTAATTTGAAGAACCAAACAGTTTCCAAGTACAACCCACTTACCAGCTGTTCACCCACTTAATTTCTGCCTAGTGTATCACCCGCATTTTCCTGACTTGCTGATAAGGAGCTCTGAAGATACTGGACCCAAACAATACATCAACATTCAATATCCCACAGTACTAGCTTTTCCTACAGTTTTCCAGGTGATTAGGTTGAGGATGATCAGAAAATAACTGCTCCTCTCAGAGCTGTCTGCTGCATTCTGATACTCTGATGCTGTCAAACTGTGCTCTGGTGATTTCTTCCAGTAGTTTTCTAAGTATGGTAGTTTCAGTTACATTAGGACTAGCCAAGCACACAATTTTGCTTTTCTTGAAAATGGCCATTCATATGGCTCCTTTCCAAGATGTGAGCAGCTCACTGGTCCCACTAGTCTGGTCTCTCATAACATTGGGAGGAGGGGTCGAAACTTGGGTCCTTCCTTACCAAAGGGTAACACCAAGATGGAGTCTGCAGAGGGATATTTTCTATAAGGCAGCCATTGACCATCCTTTGCAAACTGCGTATTTGGTGTTATTGCCTTGTATTTTGGTCTGTTTAATTTGTGGACTAAGAAAAGTAATGGATCGTGTTAATGGACCATATTATTCATGAACAAGGGCAAGATGGCAATCATACAACTTCAACATTACAAAGCAGGTCTGCAACAATTCTTTGAACACTACGAGATACTAGTATCGCAGACCAAAACCACCCCAAACTATATCTAAGGAGCTGTTGTCTGTCGAGGCCCCATTAATTTCCTTTCCTTGGTCAGCCTATTAAGATGACTAACCTAGGGCTACTTCTTCCCGTAAGAGTGTCCAAACCCCCAAAGTGGCGGTTGCTTTTCCAGGCTGCCTCCCGGAGGCAATCACACACACTCAGGCCGTCGGGGCACCACACCGTCTGCCCCCCACCCCCCACTTTATCGAGTGCCACAACCCTTCCTTCACGGTGAGGCTGAGGAACAAAGGCCATCTCTCAGAGGCACTTTCTGTCTCTCAAACTCCTTCTTATATGCCTTCCTCATTATGAACAAAAGTTCAGGAGGAGGAAAAGCAATCTGCCATACCAGCACTTAGAGCAAAAAACTGGGCCTTGGTTGCTCTTTTTAGAGTTTTTCGTTCCATTTCATAAACATTTATTGAGAAGTTGCTTGTATGACAAGCTCCAAAAACATAAAGGTGAAAAAGAAATGCCCTGAAATCAAGGTGCCCAGAGTTGTCTACGGGGGGAGGTGGACAGGATTCAAAGAGATAATGAGTAGAAGGATGAGATTGAAAACAGAAATCTCAGAACGTAAATGAGACAGCAATTATTTTGTCCCGATGAGAAGTGGGGGGTCTAGGAAATCTACAGAAAACAGAGAACACTGAATTCAGGCCTTGGAGGATAGGTATGAATACATAAAGAAGCATGACAAAGGCCCCCAAATAGGAAAATAAAGGGTGTGTTCAGGGCTTTATTTTGCTCCCCCCAACCTGAGTAAGTATTAACTGCTCCTCAGGACCCCTTCCAACTTCCTTTTTACCTTTCCCCTCCTCAAGCCTTCCTCCCCCAAACTCTAACCCTGAGGCAGGAGTATTAGGGGGAGTCAAAGGGAAAACCAGTTTTTCATCTACACTTCTCTCCTCAAGCACTACAGCTTCATCTAACTACTTGGAATCCCTAAAGGTGATTTAACATAACATATCATCAGCAAGAAAGGATTAGGACTAAGATTTATACTAGAGTAAAAATGTGTACAGATACTGGCTATACAGAGTAGCAGCGAATCCAGAGGAGTAAAAAGGCTGGGGGGTTACGATGGTAGAAAATACAAGTGAATATCTTCCTTTTTAAAAATTTCTTACTATTTTTATACTAAAAGGTTAATTCTTCTTTAAAAAGTTAAGGAACATGTTCTGATCTATTTACACTGGTCTTCTTTCAAGGCCCTTGATAAAAGATAAAATATGTAAGGGATTAGTCTCAGTGTGGCCGTCTCAGATAGTGGGGGATGTGTAGTACGACAGGAAGATTGCCCAAGTTTGCTGTTTACTGGGGCCCAAACACACACCCTGTTCTAATTCCATATTTTTAAAGCTCGTTTGACATGAATTTCTAGATTCTGATTCAAATAAAAGAAATCTTTCTAATGTTCAAGCATCTCTTTTTCATGTTTTAAATTTATATCCACAATCAACCCTTGCAGATATAAACGGGCCAGAAGGACGAGGAGAACCGTGGCCTACTTTCTTTAATACGTGATGCTCCAGCTCTGAGGATTTTTGAATGGTAGGGTTTCACAAGTAGTGCCAACTTAGAAACAAAGACATCTACAGGTAATAGTCTTCAGACTGCCTGTGCGTAACTTTACAGTTCAACGTGTTTTCTTACACTGGAATTTTCCTCAGCACTAATCTTGAATTAAACGACCGTTATCATTATATTGTGGACAACCATTGCCACCCACCACCATTTATTGACTGACTGATACTTTCCGGGCATTATCTCATTCAATTTTCACAAAATTCAGTAGGTACTGTTACCCCTATTTTACAGATGAGGAAACAAGAGGCCTAGAATGATGAAGTAATTTGCCCAAGATTATCCAGCTAGTTGGTGGTAAGCCTGAACTTGAAAGCTGTATCTGTCTGACTCCAAACTTTTACTCGTCCAACATGCCCTATTTCTACCCACACTTTTGCCAGGAGCCTCCTTTGTATCCGCCTGGACTCCAGGGAAATGACCCCTGAGAAAGTGAGGTGAAGGGAAGTGTGGGCAGTGCTGCTGTGGGGAGGAGATGCAATTTAGACTCAAATCCTGACACAAATTTGTTTCTTGGGACACCAACTCATCCCCAATACATACAGAGCTCACAGTGGAGTATTTGAGTACTGGTATAACAGATGCCATGTGACAAATGAATTAAAATCCTAAAAAGGAAGTGGCAAGTATGACTTTTTACATAGGTTCTATCCTGAAAAGTGAGTCATCTACTATTTTATACTTCCCTATCTCTACCCACATTCCTCCAAATATTCATGCCTCCCCTGAATCCTTTCTGTAATAACACTTGGCATTGTCCCTAAAAGACAAAGGGAATAAGCTGACAGCCAGGAGAGGCGATGGAAATAGACACAATCAAAATTGGGAAGGCCCTTAGTGAACAAGCTCTGAGACTTCTCAGATCTTTTTTTCTCTTGCCAAGAGAGACACTGAGTATATCTTCTCTGCTCCAAATATTGCCAATATCCCCCATTTGGCAACAGAATTGCACAAACATACATTCAAATGCAAATAGGGTAGAAGTCACAGATGCAGAGCACAAGACTGTTGTATAATAAATATAGCGAGATTATAATTTTTTTTTCTCATCTCAAGACCTATCATTATAACCTCTGCAAGCTAGAATGCTTAACTGGCAAAGCCCCTCAGAACAGAGAAAGCATCACTTGTGAGTCTCCCTCTGCATGCTGACTAAGTGTGAGCTGACTTGGCATGGGTACAGTACCATCCACTTTTCTCCAGTACAGGCTGCAATTACACCCTTCACTCAACAGGATCTATTCACTGAGTGTGGCCGTGGCCAGATGGAACTCTGGGAGGCAGTTTTCTGTAGTGCTAAGTCCTCAATAGCTACCAGGAGCTACAAGCATCACTGTGCATCACTGTGCATCTGCAACAACTTGAGTTTTATGACTTATTTTCCTCCTGCACTGTCTTTATCCTAAAAGGAACTAACATTTTTCATGCTGCTATTCCTCAAGGTTCAGAGAAACCTCTTAAACAGATAAAAGGCGGTTCAAATAATTATTTTCCTCACTTTGCCTTATGAGCTTATTAGACATGCAAATATCTAATAAATTCTCTTCCCTGTCCCCTGCATCAGCCAGGACACTGACATCACGCTTTCAAAAGAGATGTGAAAATAATCTTCTCTGAATTCAGCCACATCACTCAGGGATGGTATATGGTCTCTCCACCTACTTCTGAAACTTAGCTTGTGCTTTTTACTCTTGGTCCTGGCAATGCAGTTTCCATTAACAACCACTATTCACAAGGCACTGGGGAATGCCGAGGCTGTGGCTCAGTCTATCTCAGAGCCCCTGACCAAACATCAAGAGATAGATGATTTTTTTTCTGTTTTCACCTGATCTTTTATTTGCATAATCTTTTACTTTTTCCTTCCTTTACAGTGCCTGATTTTAATGATTTTTAAAGAATTATGTGTTCTTTCCAGAAATTTTGGAAAGGAGAAATGTGTACAGGAAAAATAAAAAATACAAAATGCTACCACTTAAAGGCAACATTGAGAAAGATTTTCATGTATTTCTTTTTAGCTGTTCTTCAGTTTATATGCCTGTGTGAATTCCACAAAATAGAAATAACACCGAACATGCAATTTAGCATCTTGATTTTATTCCTATTATTGAAATGAGAGGTTTTGAGGATTGTACTTTTAGGGGAAGAGGAAGAGTCAGGGGAGGAGGAGAAAAGCTGCCCATTAACCTGCCCAATATTAGAAAGAATGAATCTAGAGTCTTCCTTCTCAGTGTGGTTTTACAATGTACTGGAACAAAACTTATAGAATCCCAGAGGATAATAAAATTAACTGAGGGTTACCAAGGGTGGGGGACTGTTAAAGCAGTAAGAGATTCTAAAGCAGTGCTGAAAATGATTCGAACAGCTGACCCTGAGGTCTCGGGTCAGTAGGGAGATGAATGAGGAGCAGATGGCCTGGAAGATATGAAGGAGTAAGTGATAAGGTAAACTGAATATTCAGAAAGCATGAAGAGATGGAGGAATTGACCTTGTGGTCAGGGAATATAATTTCAGTGTTAAGGATCTTAAGGATAGAGAACTTGGAGTGAGGATGAGCTACAAAGGATGGCTGTGTTCATGGTGTGCTGAAGTGATTTAGAGTTAAGGAACTGTGAGGTCAAGTTACAGCAGTAATATACACTTGTGCATTGTGACCTGTCTAGAATGTCAGCACCCTGAAGGCAGGGTTTTTATATCATTCACTGTCAGCTACCCAGCATTTAAGAAGTCTAAATCGTAACAGGAATTTGATGTATATTTCTTAAACAACGAATAAATGTCATTTGAATGTATAATGGCATCAAGATTTGATAACCTGCTGTATCCATTCCAGAGTAAAGAGACACCTACCAAACAGATATTCACATGAGCCTTGCAGGGAATGTTCTCTAGAAAGTTCTTAACTGAGGATCTGCTATGTGCTAGAAATATTGTAAGATACTGAAGATTTAGAGACAAAAGACAGTGCCTTCTTCCAATAAACTTATAGAGTATGTAAAATACCAAGTAAACTAACTAGCCACATGCAGTAACAGAGAAGGCAGAGTGTGCTCTGGCTATAGAGAACATCCAGAAGTAGATTCCAAAAATAATTCCAAAAGGAGGTAATGCTGAAACTAACCTCTAAAGAATAAACAAAGTTATCCTAGCAAAGGCAACGCCAGGTGTGTAGGTGGGAACAACTGGTATATTAAGGCCCACTCATAATAATTTTAGCTCAGGATGAGTAAAGAGACACCAGCTCCCTAGGTCTTCTGGCAATAACTCTGCCCCCCAAGGCACCAATAATCTGGAAATCTATAAATAATGAACAGAAGAATCTTTTCTAAGACCAACTCAGTTCCAAACTTTACATGTTGTCACTTGGTAGAATACATGTAAGTTTCTTTCTGCTATAAAAACATATACTGACTTAGCTTTAAAGCAGCATGTAAGGGGTGTTATCCATAATCCCATAACCAAATACAGCATCTATTTTTTTCTCTCCTTGCAATAGACATCCTAATGTGTTTGCAGAATTTTGAAGTAATTTATATCCACTTTTACTTTCTTATATTGAAATGTTCTGTTTATCATTTCAGGAAACACTTTAGGATGGTAACAGAGATTAATAGCAATAGTGAAGCATTTTACCCTGGAGAGGCTAAAAGTTGAGAATGTTGCTACTGACTCACCTGGGATTATCCTAGGATATGCCATTTTATGTCAGTGTGCCTCCACTTCCCCTTCTGCAATATAGGGACTCAGGTCTTGAAAAAGATATTTAAATGGAACGAAATATCCTTCATTTTAATATGAGTTATATGAGTCTAAACCCTGAGCAAGTTGCAATGTATTTTCAAGAACTAGAAGTGTTTGACACAGTTATTCTACTTCTGAACATCTATCATTCAAAAATAATCCCATGGAAGAAGATGCTTTATGCACCTAGAGTTTATCAAGAATTACTTATAATAGTTAAAAACTGGAAACCTAAAGGACTCACTATAGGGTAATGATTAAGTAAAGTATTATAATATGACATGACGTTATTCCACATTATGAATAATAATGCTCCACATTATGAAGTGGAAAATATATTCTCTAATTGTATGAAGTGCTAGAAATGACTCAGTTTTCTTTGTCAGTCAATGCTTTCTACATATCAGCAGTTATTGCTTCTTTACACTCTTCTACCTTGGCCAGGATAAGTAGACACCAGGTGCAGGTTACCTCTTCCCTAGTTGGCCTTGGAAAAGCAAAGGGAGAAAGACGTTTCTGCAGAATGGAACACACAGAAAGAAAAGGAGATAATGAGATAATGGAGATAATGAGACAGATTAAGGGAAAATGTATTAGAAACTACTAAAATGCTATGAAAAATACAAGTTGTTGTTGTTATAATAGTCTATGACTAGTGAAGTGTTTCAGCCATGAAAAAAAAAGAAAATTCAGATCATGCTTGTCTTGATGATCATAGAGCTCAGAAGATGTCCTGAGACAGAGGAAAACAACTCCTCAGTGCTTCTGAATGTTTCAAAATAGAATTGGATAGAGCTACCTTGGGTCACCATGACATCTCTTTTATTCTGGACTTTCTTCTAACTTTAAATGCTATTTGAATTTTTGCCAGGGACAACTTGTGGAATGTTCTGAGCCCAGTTTGGAATTTTATTTATAGAATAAAATTTCAATTTCTCTGCCCATTTCAATAGGAGCAGTGTCCCAGTGCATCTACTGAATGGATGGATACTCCACACAGCCTTGTATAAATTACCCTTGAGCCACCCAGAATGCAGAGGGCCCCTGTGATGAAGGTCAGCCAACTTATCCTTTCAGAGACAGAAATAACCACTTCCCAGACTTCTGGTATTTTACATCCAGCCTTAGCATGTAAGCTGCAAGAAGAAGGGGGTCCAGTCTGATCTAGTGTATAGGAAATAAGAAAGTGGGAGTGAAAGCACTGATGGAGATAAATTTCTCAAGCCTAAATCGAAGTATAGGCCTATTTAAAAGCAGATCAGAGTTGCAAAGGCAGAGATTTTCCTACCCCAAATGCAGAAAATTAATCGCTACAAGTGCTGAATGTTAAATAGGAAATCCAATGTCCAAACATGTTTCAATTATAGAATTATGAAAAGTAGCATTTTCCTAATAAAAAGCGCTATAAGCAAAGATACCAGAATCAACCAGACCTTCATGCTCCAACGCCTGCTTAACCTCTCTAGCTTCAGCTGCCACGTCTATAAAATGGGGAGAAATGCCATCTCTGGTTGTAACTATGCGTTAGTAAACAGGACTCTCTGCTAACTCACCACAAATTCAAAGAGAAATAAATGTCCTTGCTTCCTTTAGGCTGAGAGTTAATACTGAGCAGAATAATTGCAAATAAGCTTTAAAGGGGTATCTTTTAAATGCAATATAACTGGGGTAAATGGGCGTTTTGTCCTACTTGAAGGCTACACTTTAACCATGTGGGAGAGGAGAAACAAAATAAAGAATTTTAAAATTTTGAGACCAAATCACTATTTTTCTTGGATGCTACTTCCCTTCTCCAAATGTTCACAGCCATGGCAGGCAAATACAATCAATGCTTGCATTTTGTTAAATCAAATTACAGGGTAAGAGAAAACAAAACAAAACAGACTAATTAATTTGCTTTCCTTTCCTAACCTTCAATCTTAAAGGTAGCCCCTAAATAGTTCAAGTTCTCTTTGTCTTGAGTTGTTTGTTCAGGGACGTTGTATAAGGTTCATATATGATTTATCTGACTTTTATTCAGCTTTCCTATATGCTAGAAACAAGAAAATGTCCATGTAAAAGGGGAGGAGAATTAGTAATGCCTTTTCCAGCATTTAACAGTGTGGCAGGCTGAATAAGGGCTCTCCAAAGAAGTCCACAGTCCTAATCTCTGGAACCTGTGACTTTGCCACTTTCATGGCAAAAGGGACTTTCAGATGTGATTAAGGATTTTGAGACAGTGAGATTATCCTGGAGTACCCCATTGGGCCCAATGTCATCACAAGGGTCCTTGTGAGAGATACACAGGAGAGTCAGAATGAGAGAGGAGGAGGTGGGATGAAGGAACAGAGGCTGGAGTGATGCCATTGCTGGAAAGGGACCATGAACCAAGGGATGTGGACAGCCTCTTTAAGCTAGAAAAAGGCAAGGAATGGATTCTTCCCTAGAGCCTCCAGGAGAAACACAGTCCTGCTGACACCTTGATTTTTGCCTAGAAGACCAATTTTCAGACTTCTGACCTCCAGCATTGCAAGATAATAAGTTTGTGTTGTTTTAAGCCACTAAATTTGTGGTAATTTGTCATAGCAGCAAAAGGAAACTAATACAAACGGGGATTCTGAAACACTCACACTGCTCTAGGGAGTTGCTAGTCCAGATACATGAATGCTAAACATTTAGAGCAGCAGAAGCTGTTTGCCTGTTGATACTAGACTAACGAAGCGAGCAAATCACCTTCGTCATCAGGTTCCTCATCACCTCCATGAGTATATTCCTTGGACAACTCTTTCCCGATTCATGGATATCAGTTCAGTTAAGGACCAAACTAGCTCATGAATTTGCTATTCCAGAAAAAACCATGCTCTCTCCAAATGATTTAACCAAAGAGACTGACAACAGTCAGGCAACATCCCTGGGAAAAAATACTCCCATTGACTTGTAGAGGGCAGATGATATCCAGCTGGGAGTAGGAGATATTTAAGTTTGAGAACTCAAATACTCAGCACCCTGTCCTTTGTGGGTAGACTGAGCAAGATAAAGGATATGGAGGCTCATGTGAAGAACCCCTCAGAGAGGGGAATTTCCAGAACTTCCAAGAATGAAATTTGGGGATAGAATCATAGTCTTAAACTTATTCATAAGCTTAATCACAGTCAGGATAAGTAGCTGGGTTCAGAAGCAACTCAGAAACCAAGTCACCTACAAGACTCAATTCAAGTGAAGCAGCTAAGAGAATAGGTTTTGGAATTAGATAGTTCCAGGCTATATTTCTTCCTCAGCTGTGTGTGTTACCTGGTCAAATTTTAAATCTAAACTTCAATTTTCTTGTCTTAAAAATGACTATAATAACATTTACTTCAGACCTCATAGGGTTGTGAGCATTAGGTGAAATAAAGTACAGAAAGGGATTAACACAAAAGCTAACAAATGCAAGCTTAATATAAGTGGTAGCTTTAGAGTTAATTTTTATTCTTTGAATCCTCCAGGTTGTGCTTCTCCACTGTGCTCCCAGAACTGCCAATGCATATGTCTGCCTTAGCCTCTATTAGAATTATAGACAACAAAGTCAAACCCTCAAAGGCAGAAACCGTCTCTCTCATTCATTGTTTTACTCTTAGCATTCAGCACAGTGCCTCACCTGTATTGGGCTCACATTTAAAATAAATGTTTATGAACTGATCTTAGCTTCCAGTTAGGAAGTATCTGAGACATCAGTTACGATATATGATTACAGGATTTTTCCATCTGTGACCCACTGGGTGGTGAAATAATTGAGTCACACAAGCATTTTTTTTTTAAAGGAAAAGAATAGGGTGGGGAAAGATCAGAGTACAAAACACATAGTAAGGTTAACTATTGTTACATGACACATTTGTTTCAGTTACATATGGGAGTGTACTTGGTTGTAATGTAAATACATTTCTTATTGAGGGTAGGGATAGAAAAAAATTGTGAACATAATGACTCTTCTACTTCAGCAACATTTGTTATTTTCTGTCTTTTTCACTTCAGCCATTCACTTTTTTAAAAATTTATTTTTAGCCATGTTGGGTCTTCGTTGCTGCGTGCAGGCTTTCTCTAGTTGCGGTGAGCAGGGGCTACTCTTCGTTGAGGTGCGTGGGCTTCTCATTGCGGTGGCTTCTCTTGCTGTGGAGCATGGGCTCTAGGCGTGTGGGCTTCAGTACTTGTAGCACATGGTCTCAGTAGTTGTGGCACACGGGCTTAGTTGCTCCACGGCATGTGGGATCCTCCTGGACCAGGGCTCGAACCCTGTCCCCTGCATTGGCAGGTGGATTCTTAACTACTGCACCACCAGGGAGGTCCCCATTTCAGCCATTCTGATAAGTACATAGTGGAATAGCATTGTGGTCCTAATCTACATTTCCCTAATGACCAGTGATGTGGAGCACCTTTACGCTTTATCTCAGCCCTTTGAATATCCTCTTCATAACCACTTTAGAAAATTATTTGAAAGTATCTACAAAAGATGGACATGCATTTCCTATTACCCAGAAATTCTGTGTATTTACCCAAAAGAAATGTGTGCATATGGTCACCAAAAGACATGTACAGGAATGTTCATAGCAATACTATTCATAATAGCCCCAAATGCTCATTAACAACAGAATGGATAAATACATTTGATATATCTACACACGATAAAATCCTATATAGAAGCAAGAATGAATGAACTACAACTACACACAATGTGGAAGATTTGCACAACATAAGATTGAATGAAAGAAGCCAGATACGAAAAAGTACACAGTGGATAATTTCACTTACATAAAGTTCAAAATCAGACGAAACTAATCTATTGTGTTAAAAGTTAGGATAATGGTTATCCTTGGCATCATGAGGGCTTCAGGGGTGCTGGTTCTTGATCTTAGTGCTCATTACATGGGTATGCTCAGTTTGTGAAATTAATTGAACTATACACATATGATTTGTGATTTTTCTAACTTGTTTCTGAATTTGTCTGAAATGGCTATATCTAAAGTTCAAACAAGTTAATAAAGAATACTTTGTTTTAAGTGTGAAAAACACTGATAGAGAGCAAGAATCCCTGATACACTCACCCTCATTACCATCAAGTGGTCACCTAGTGTTTGCTTGAACAATTATAGGCAAGGTCAGGAACCTATTTACTGTCCAGGCAGGTCACTTGTTAGAAAGCTTTTCCTTTACAGTAAGCCATAACTTGCATCTTCACAACTTGCTCCAGTTTGTTGCACTGTCCTCCTAAGAGATTCCAAATCAATCTAATTGATCTAATCCCTCTACCACCAGCTGCTCTTCAAATATTTGAAGGGAGCTACCATGTCCATGTCCCCACCCCAAGTCTTTACTTCTCCAGACTAAAAAGCCCCAGGTCCTTTGGTCACCCCTCAAGTGCGGTTCTCAGTCCCCTCGTGTCTCTCGATTGCACTCCTTTTATCTAGTGATGCTCAGAACAGAGCACTGGCCTCTAGGAGAGGCCCGTGAAGAGCAGAAAAGAGCAAAAAGTAAATCTAGATAGTGAACTTCTTATCAATACCCTCTAATCTTCAATATGTCCTTTCTTCCAAGTTCACATTATACGGTTCTCTCCTGTTGAACAATCAGCTAAGATCCGCCAGGTCTTTTCCAAAGTACTGTTAAGCCCCACATTTACCTTCTGTGTTAGTACAGTCTGCCCTCTGTTAGGACTCAGAACACGTATCTGGCCCCGCTCCAGTTCTCCAAAGCTAAATCTTGGAGATGGAGGCCTACCTGTTACAGAAACACCTCTGAATAGCCTTTCCATCACCCTTCCCCCTTAAAAACAAAAATGAAGTCTTTGTCTCAAGACATCATCTCTTATCCTTGAATGAGCCCCATTTTAAAGTATATTGGGGGTGGGGGGGAAGCAATGGGGCATGGAGGAAACACAATTCCACCGTGCATCTCCAAAATCTGACCTAAAAGCAACTGTCACCCCGACCTCGACAAAGCCTGAGCAATGACGGGCACCCTGGTTTGTTTCTTTCTCCTTTCCTCTCCCAGCATCAGTTCCAACTGGAGACTCTGGAGATGAGCATTGCAGGCTCTGCTCACTCAGTCCATTGCCTTTGTGTGACTAGTAGAGGTTGAGTAGGAAAACGTGTCAGGGTGAGAAGGAATCTGATATTTTTCAAGATAGCTGACATCAAAGGTATCTCTAAAGAAAGACCTGGGGGAATCCCCTCTCATCTGTGGAACAGTTATAAGACAGAGAAACATTTCTACAAAAACTTCCAGGCAGCCTCACTGGATATCCTTAACATCAAGACTAGGTGGAAGGGAGATTCATTAAGCAGGAAAACACCAGAGAACAGAACATGTACAGCAGGACCAAGAGAAGCAGGCCGGGAATTAGGGAGGGGAGGCAATCGAAAGAGAAGCTTTCAAAGGCCCCTAGTGGCGAGGGGCGACCTCTCCAAAAGGGCGCAAGGGCAGGGGTGGAGTGGAGGGACACTAAATCCGGAACGCGGCGGGGGTCGGGGGGAAGAAGCAGCTCACCTACCTTGTCCACGTCTGCTCCATTTTCCAGGCGCTGTCCTTACTCGCGGGGCGCTCCTCA
Source organism: Pseudorca crassidens (assembly GCF_039906515.1). NCBI lineage: Eukaryota > Metazoa > Chordata > Mammalia > Artiodactyla > Delphinidae > Pseudorca > Pseudorca crassidens. Next base: position 105,584,659 of record NC_090297.1, on the reverse strand, counting down.
CCCGGGAGTGGAAGGAGCCTGGGAAAATGAGAAGCCTGGCCCACGATTCTCCAGCGCAAGGAATCTTTCCTCCCCAGCTCCCTCTTTCTGTGTCGGAGAAGAGAGAGCTCTGCTCCCCGCTTCTTTAGAAAACCGATTTGACGTGGCCAAACATCCAGCTAACGGTGCTACGGACACAAGGGAAGGACTGTTCTCAGTAGGAAGCTGGACGTAGAGCGGAGCGGTGCGCGGAGCTGTTTTGGGAGCTGGGGCCAGAGGCAGCCCGCGGTGTGCGCACACACTCCCAGGCTGAGACACGACTGGCTGGCACGAGTTGCTCTGCACCAGCTGAGCTGTCAACCGCGAGGGGAGGCGGGGCTCCCCACAGCCAGTGTGCTGGGGCCGAGCCGGCCCAGGTTGCACGCCGCCGCCTGAACACACCCTTCCTTCTTCCCTGCCTGGATGATGCTGGCAGAGGAGCAGAGAGCTTAGAGGCCTCCTTACCCAGCCCTCTGTCCCTCGCCTGTCCCACTGAGAGGCTTTGGAAAAAACCAGCCAACTGTCGGGAAAATTTGGAGAGGAAGTCCTTTTGTGTGCCTGCATCACCCCACCCACAGGTAACCCCAGAGCCAGAGCTGGAGTCTAGGAAGGTTTTAGGTGCAATCGTGGGTGAATGCAGATGCAGACACTAAATGATCACAGGACATGATGTTATTTTCTTAGAGATCTGATATGTTAGTGTCACCACTGATGGGGAGACCAAGAACCTTCCTCGGTAAGGGAAGCATCCTTACAAAACCTTGCAGCCTTATTAGCTGCCTCCATCTCAGACATCCTGCTTGTATGGTATTCTCTCTCCCTGGGTTTCAATTTCCCAAGCACAGAGGCTACTGGGCTCTTCCACTAGCTTCAAGAGGGCAGAGGGTTCCTGAACTTCCCAGAATGCTAGAAAAGCTTCAAGACAGTAGCCATCAGGACCTAGGATCTTCCCTATAACTGTTCTAAGATCATGGAAAAGGGCTCTTTGGGGATGGTGCTGCCTGAGACCCTGTATCATCTATTTATGTAACAAAGTTTAGACATGTCAGACATTCTATAATTAAAGCGCTTACAGCCTTCAAGCTCCTTTTTAGCTCTAAAATAAAAACTTTTTATTAAGTGACATAATCACTTATTATTAGCATTACCACTGACCTTTTTTTTTAATTTGCAGAAAGCTTTATAGTGCCCACATGTGGCAATGTTGACATAGTTGTATTCGTTTCACAGATGATAAATTTGAGAACAAAAACGCTGAAGGTCTCTGTTAAGGCTCTGATACAGGCCGTCTTCTACACGCTGTGGCCCCGCAGACATGTCCTCTGAAGAAAAGACCAACAAGCCTTCTCTAGAATGAATTGATTCTCTCAGGTATCCTAAGAGGTTAACTCAGGAAGGACCCTAGCATGCCTAAGTATTGCTGAGACTGTGGGGAGCCTGTATTCTTGGGGCACACTATCATTCTGCCTCCCATCTCTTGGGTTAGTTCCCCTAATTATCAGTACAGAATAAGGGTTGGGAGGGCAGGGTAACGCTAAAACATTTGAGAGTTCAGAAGAAATGTCTGAAAGGCCCCTAGTCTAGAAGCCTCCCAACCTCAACACAACTAGTACCTAAGACCACACTGCTCCTGAGCTTAGAATGTTTCCAGGAAATGTTTTAAGGTCCAGATTGACCTGATTGACAAGGTCAAGCCTGTCCAGATTGACAAGGCTCACAGGTCACTTCTCTAGAAAAAAATCTCCGCTGCCTCTGAAGCCAAAAAAGAAAGAAAGAAAAAAAAGGGGGAGTAGGGAGAGTCAGAGTTCCATCTTCCATACCAAAGTTGGTACTATATTTAGTTTTGTCTCAAATCAAATTATGGGCTACTGAGTTTGGAGAGGAACTCTGTCTACAGCCAGACATGTGCTGCGTTCAAGAAATTATAGCACTAACTAGATAAACTGTGGAGTCCCAGAAGCGAGGCTAGAAAATATGCTTATTCATTTTTAAAATAACTTGTTTACTAAGTTCATAACACATTCATTGTAAAAGACTTGAAAATTACAGAAAAGTATATAGAAAGTAAATTACCCATAATACCCAGAGATAATCAATGTTAAAAGTTTAATTTCTTTCCAGTCTTTTGAAAATATATCATTTAACCCAAATGCTGACTCTCTCTTACACATATAAGAGTATATTATTGAAAAAAGAAATTTTTTTTTGTTTTTAAAATTAAATGTATTGTCAAAAGAACTAACTTTTTGTCTTATGTTTTAAAAGAAAATATTCACCCACATATCTATTCCTCTAGCACAACAGTTTAAATTTCTCCATATTCCCTACAATTATTATCCATATATACCTATTTGTATAGTTACAATTACATACAGCTTAGACATGTTTATATCCTCTTTTTCATTTATTAGATATTTGTCCATATTGTTAGAGAATGTTCATATTTATTATTCTAATGATTGTATATTATATAAATCAATGTAACCATAGTTTACTTAATAATATTCTATTACTGCATAGTTATGCTGTTTCTAATATTAGACTCTTATAAACAATGCCTTAATGAAGTTTTCCTACCTTCATTATTTTAGTCTTTTGAATTATTTCCCTAGTATAACTTCTTAAGGTATAGGAATTTTAGGATAAAAGGACCTTCTAATTTTAACATATTGCACAGCTTCAAGAGCACTAGGATTTATCATTTTAGTTTTTCCTTATTTAACAGATAACAAATATAGTAATAAGGTATTTTAGATATCTGTCTATATCTATCTATATAGTATATAAATAATTTAATTTCATCTCATTTTACTTTATATTTCTCAGAATACTAACTAGTAAGTAGTACTCCTCTTTTATATGCTTACTTGAAAACCATTTTCTGTAGTAGCTAGTCATGAAATTCTGCTGTGTTGAGTCATTGTATTAGTCATCTTTTTGCTGAAACAATGCTGCTTAACAAAGAGCTCCCAAATATCAGCATTGTACAACAAACATCCAGTTCGACTCAAGGATCTATGGTTCAGGTATGGCTTGGTTGGGCATGGGTTCAAGTCTGCTTCATGTAGCTCTCATTCCAGGACCCCCACTGAAGAAGCAGTGGATACCTGGGGAATATTCTTCTCATGGTAGAGTACAGGAGTGTAAGAGAGTTGGCAGAGACTGTGATGTCTCTTAAAATTTCTGCTCAGAATGCATACATTGTCCCTTCTGCCATATTCCATTCCCCAAAGTAAGTCACATGGCCAAGTCCAGAGTCCTTGGTGCAGAAAAGTACACTCTGCCCACAGAGTGCAGAAGGGGTGAGTATTTTGGAACAACAATAAAATCTACCAGTTACTGTCAATTTCCACTGTTGTACTGATACTTGAAGACAATATTTGTCAAGATGAAGTTTTCATCAGCTGGGGTCTCTGAGTGACTCTGGTGATCAGTGTTCCTGCTGGCCCAAATTGAACATGTGGAATGAGCAAGAAATACATTTTTGTTGTATTTCAAAATGTATACAATTTGTTGTATTAAGTTACTGAGATTTGGAGACTATTTATTACTGCAGCATAATGTGGTCTATCCTGACACACTTTTTAAAATTTTTTTTCATTTCATTTTATTTTTTTAACTCATTTTGAGACCAAGGCAGAGAGAAGGCTATAGATCCCATGGATCATTATGGTAGAAAGTCACACATCTTCCTTTTTGCATATCTTTCCCAGTTTTCTGGATTAGAACTCAAAGAATCTGGATAGATAATGTTGATAAATTAAACCAGTTGACGTTATTCTTTCCTGAGTACACTGCTTTTGCAATGGTCAATTGATTGTGCTTCAGGAAATGTCTAAATTGATAAGGGACAAAAAATAGGAAAGTATCTCTGTCTTCATACTTAGCTCCAAATACTCCAGTGGTACTTTTACCTTCCACTTATTTAGTTTTTTAAATTTCCTTTCCCTTCCTTCTCCCCAGCTGGACTCTGGGTAAAAAGGACTATTGCTCTTTTTTTAAAAAAATTTAATTAATTTATTTTTGGCTGCGTTGTGTCTTCGTTGCTGTGTGCAGGCTTTCTCTAGTTGCAGCGAGTGGGGGCTACTCTTTGTTGCGGTGCATGGGCTTCTCATTGCAGTGGCTTCTCTTGTTGCAGAGCACGGGCTCTAGGCACGTGGGCTTCAGTAGTTGTGGTGCATGGGCTCAGTAGGTGTGGCTTGCAGGCTCTAGAGCGCAGGCTCAGTAGTTGTGACATATGGGCTTAGTTGCTCTGTGGCATGTGGGGTCTTCCTGGACCAGGGCTCAAAACTGTGTCCCTTGCATTGGCAGGTAGATTCTTTTTTTAAAATAAATTTATGTACTTATTAATTTTTTGGCTGCATTGGGTCTTCATTGCTGCATGCGGGCTTTCTCTAGTTGTGTTGAGTGGGGGCTACTCTTCATTGCAGTTCGTGGGCTTCTCACTGAGGTGGCTTCTCTTGTTGTGCAGCACGGGCTCTAGGCATGCGGGCTTCAGTAGTTGTGGCAGGAGGGCTCAGTAGTTGTGGCACATGGGCTTAGTTGCTCTGCAGCATGTGGGATCTTCCTGGACCAGGGCTCAAACCCGTGTCCCCTGCATTGGCAGGCAGATCCTTAACCACTGCACCACCAGGGAAGCTCAGGACTATTGCTCTTGATATAGATTACTCCATGAACTATAAGGTAATAATAAACATAACCATGTCTAACATATTTTTGCCATATTCTCTTCTAAAAGTGTTATATGTACCGATTCCTTTCATCCTCACAATAACATGATGAGATAGGCTCTAGTTAACTCTGTTTTGTAAGTGACTACTTGGGGACACAGGGAGGTAAAGTATGTTGCTTAAGTATACAGAGCTGATATCTGAAACCAGTCTAGCTCCATAACATCATGCTTAACCACTCACTATGTGCACTGCTTCCCTGATTTTGACCCCTAACATTCACTGAGACTTAGATAGGAGGACGACGTCTGCAGCGTCTGTCATTTCACTGCCCACTGCAGTTGGCTCAGCTGACTTGGTTAGTCAGCAGATGTCTCCTTTGTCCCTCACAGCTTCATGTCCACCTCTCTAACCCTGGGTTTAAAAAATGTCCTTTGCAGAGAGGAATCATTCTGCAGCCAAGGATAGAGTGTCTGTGGTAAAGATGGCCACAAATTCTTTCCTTCTTCTCCCATTGAGAGGTGGAATCTAATTCTCCTCCCCTTTAATCTTGGTTGGCCTTAGACTTAACTGACTATAGAATACAACAGAAGGGATGTCTGGGCCTGCCAGGGCTAATTCAAAAAAAAAAAAAAAAAAAAAAGCCTTGCGCCTTCATGCAAGACTCTTGAAGGTACTTGCTTTTGAAGCCCTGAGCTGCCATATAACAAACTCCCATGCTAGAGAAGCCATGTGGAGAAGCCCTGACACTGCATGGAGACAGGAAGGGGCCTAGTTGAGCCCTCCAGCTAGCAGTTCCCACCAAGGTGTCTGGCATATGAGTGAAGCAGTCTGGGACCTTCTAGATCAGTTCAGCCATCAGCTGGATGTAATCGAGCAGCTCCAGCTGTGGTTATATGGAGTAAATTTGCCCTGCTGGGTTACGCTAGAATTACTGATCCCTAAAACCATGAGATTTAATAAAATGTTTTTTGCATTGAGCCATAAGTTTTGGAGTAGTTTACTAAGTAGCAATAGATAGCGGAGCCATATTGGGTACCTGTAAGTGGGTTGTTGCTATAACAAAAACCTAACACAGGTGGCAGTGTCTTTGGGACCTGGATGCAGCAGAAGCTGGAAAGACCTCTAGGAGAGGGTTAGTGAATGCTGGAAGGACACTGAGGAGACTGCTAGAGAGACTGTGAAGGACAGTGAAGAAAATATTATTGGGGGCTGAAAAAAAAATGACCTGTGTTATATACTGGCAGAAATTTAGCAAAACCATTCCCCATGGGAATGTGGAAAATAGAAAATGCACCTAATGAATCGGTAGATCTGGCAAGGAAAATTTTTAGGCAGAATTTCAAGCGTACTAACTAGTTGCTTTTAACCACATATGATAAGATAGGGATAGAAAACGATGGGCTAAAAAAAAAAAAAAAAAGAACCATTCAGTTTTTAAGCAGAATTTAGAATAAATATAACCAGGAGTTGCTAGATTCAAAAATCAAACTGCTTCTCTCATCTTCAGTTTCTCCAAATAGCAAACGCTTTCAAAATAAGTAGTCTCAGGGAAAAACAATCAAATCCAAGATGTAACTATTAGACACATGGTTAAGACCTCAAGAAGGTTTAAGGTGGCACCTCATATACCATTTCAGTTAAACAAAGAGGCCAGTACGAATCTTAAGGGTGTGCCTTTCCACTAGACAAAAGAGCTTCTAAAATTTTAAGGGCCCATTATTTTACAGCAGCCTCTCAGGCAGCCCAAGGTACAGAAGACCTTGTTTCAGAATAAAAAGTGGTATGTCTTTTGTCTAGGAGACTTGATTATAAATTAGTACAAAAGATGCCCTCAAAGTTTTTAAGCAAATTGTACCAGCAAGGACTGAAAGGGGTTGAGAGAACACGGCATGAAAAGATACCTTTGGACCTTCAACCAGCTACTGAGGGAAAGCAGGCTGAGAAAGTTACCCAACTGCAGAAAAGGATCATTTCCTATGAAAAAAGAATGACTCAAAGAAAAAACCCCAGAGGACAGACCCCAGAAGCCTCCTCTTCACCTGAACTTGATTTAGATGATGAGATTCTGGACTTTTGAACCGACCCAGTAAAAGTTATGAAACTTCTGGGGGATTTGGGAGGAAGTAAGCAATGCATATAGTAATGTTTATGGCCAAAAGGTGCAAGAATATCATAGATTAAAGATGGTTGAAAATTCTTCGCTACTTCTCCCATTGAGAGATGGCGTCTAATTCTCCTCCCTTTGAATCTGGGCTGGTTTTAGTGACTTTCTTGACCCATAGAATGTGGCGTGAGGTCATAAATTCTGAGGTTGGGTCAGCTTCCACCTAGGTCTCTTGATATACTGAGCTGCCATGAAAGAAGACTGATTACCTTGCTGTAGAGACACTGAGGAGAGGCCCCAAGACCACTTGTGAAATAGTCAATATTACCCAGCAGTCCACATGAAGGCACCAGGCATCACTTGGATTCTATGCCTGATGTGAGTGAAGTTGTTTTGGGACCTCCAGAGCAGCCTTCAGCTGAATACTACTGAGTGACCCAGTGAATGCCACATGAAGCAGACAAATTGCTCAGCTGAGACCTGTCCAAATTCCTGACCCACAAAAATCACATGATATAATAAAATGGTGTTTTTGAAGTACGTCATTATGCAGAAATAGACAACTGGAGCAATGCCTTAAAATGTACACGATAATTCTGATACATTATTTCATTCATTCATTCAAAAATACTTACTGAGGACAGTTATGTGTCAGGCACTATTCTATATACTAGGGACACAGCAGTTAAAAAAATAACCAGCAAAGACCCTGTTTTCATGGGGTTTACAGTCTACTGGGATAGACAGACAACAAACAAAGAAATAACTACAATATGCCAGATGGTGATAAGTGCAATGAAGAGAAACCCAGCAGTGTTAAGAGAGCATCCCAGCAAGGCAACCCTCTTTTATAAATGAGGAAATGGGGCCTTAGAGAGACTAAATGATAGGTTAGTAAGAGAAACACGTTCCCAGGTATAGTAAAACTGGAGCTTCGTGTGGTGAAAAACTGTCCAACAGAGTTCATAAATTCAAATCTGTTATCTGCATTATTAGTGCAACAGAGGAATCTAATTGGCAGAATTGAGGCTTGGATGGATGTACCTGGTTACCCAGGCCATGCAAGTAACCTGGAGAGAAAAGGTTATAAGTACTATATGAATTGAAAGATCTGCCCTTCAGTAGCTGGAGTGGGGCAGGGGCTGGGGAGATGTGTGACTCTGGGGACTATACAAAGTAAGTGGCAGCTGTGCCTCAGAGCAACAGAAATCAAAACCAGGAACAGTTTATGAGAGATTGGGAAATACCCCTTGGGATAAGCAGAAATCCTTGTGATGGAGAAGGGGGCTTTGTAAAATACTTTATTTCCTAAATGAAAAGGTGGGAGTTCAAAGGTAGCTAATGCTCATGAGACTTCATTTATTCCCACAAGCTGATAAAACTCAGGGACAGTTTGGTTACCTTAGTTCACTCAATTCAACATTAGTTCAACAAATGCTTACAGAGCATGTGCTAGGCATTGTACTACATGTTTAAAATCTAATGTGGGAAGTGAGGCAGGAATTCATCAAACCAAAATACAAGTGAAATTGTGTAAGTGCTACCATAAAGGTACAAAGAGGAACATAAAGGAGGGAGTGATTAATTAAATCTGATTAGAGAAGGTTTCATAAAGAAGGTAGTGTCTGAGTAGGGTCCTCAAGGATGCCAGGGATAAAAAACTTTATCATATATTAGGATTTCAAAAGACAGTAGTTTTATTTAAAAATTTAAATTTTCATTGGTAGAAGGAGAAATGTTCCCAGTCTCCTCTGAGTGACTGCCTAGGGTCCCATTCATTTGGAAGAACTGTGCAGCAAAGCTGATGTCACTGGCTAAGGGAGACTTGGGTTCAGATCAGCCCTGTCAATTTGCAGCTTTATGATTTTGACAAGTTACTTAAACTCTCTGGTTTAGTTTCCTCACTTGTAGAATAAGTGTAATGATAATGACTACCTAATAGGGTAGTTGTGAGAACAAAATGAAATAATACAAGAAAAGTGTTTAATTCATTGCCCAGCACATTTTAAGCATTCAATAAATCATAGCTATTCTTTTGTTAATGTTCGCAAACCAGGCAGGATTCCAACCCTGTATAGAAGTTGTGAATTTTAATTTCAGTTCTGCTCCAAACTGCTCTCTCGGGCTAGGCCAGTGACCCAGATTTTCCATTTCTCAGCTCTCTGATTTATCATATGAGACCAAGGCACTGGCAAGGAAGCTGAATAAGCTGGTTCTCCTACTTCCTGGATGGAGTTCCAGGGACAAAAAAGTGGATACTTCCTCCGTCTTGTATTCCTCCCTTTATCTCAAAACTTCTCCCCCTGTCTTGAGGACTGTGTGTATTTGTGTGTGTGTGTGTGTGTGTGTGTGTGTTTATTCACACTTCACTAGCGAGCCTTGTCTGTCAGCTGTAACAAAAGCGTCAAGGAAAGAAATTATGACCAAGCTTTCAGACAGCTGGTGGTAATTTACTCATACAATCCCCTTCCTTTCAACACCCACTATTTATGTGTATCTGATGTTGGAGGAGGGGGAATCATGCAAGAAATGTGGTATGTAAATTTCTAGGAAAAAGGGGTTAGAACACTGAAGAAAGACTTGTGTGAATTACCTGGATAATTCTCCTTGCTTTGAACATAGATATTGTGCCTTAAAAATTGAAGGGACTGATGTGAGGGTTAATAAATAAATTTCTGGAACCAGAAACAATACTAGAATAAATTAACAAATAGCTTTCAAGGCATTCATGACAATTTCACCATCACTAAAACCCGAGTCATTTTCCAGGACAGGACAAGCAGCTCCAGTTCAAGGCTAAGAAGCATGTTATCAGGCAACCTAGGCCGCTTAAAAAACCCATGGAGATTATAACTAAAGGCAGTGATGATCCTGGTTTCGAGCTCAGATTGGATTCTGAATTAGGAAACATATTGCTAAGGACAAGGCAGCCATACAGCTATGGTCCCTGTCTTTGTTTCTCATGTCATATGATCTACTAGCTTGTCCCCCAGTTGATCAAGGTGGATTTTTCTGGCTTTAAAATTCTGGCAGACACTAAGAATCCCTGGTGTTCTGTGTCCTTGATAGATTAGGCTTTATATATATATATATATATACACATTTATATATATATATTATGTTTCATATAGATGTATCTATATATACATTTTCATGTCTATAGACCCAGCTGGCAAGGGTTCAGAAATATTGAGATACAGCCTCAGAAAGCCTTACACAATCAAGAAAAAAATGTTAACGAGAAAAATCCCTCATTTGTATGTGCACTTTTGTTTCCATTTTCACGTTGTATTTATCTACAATGTGAATCCGTTTTTAAAACTTTCCATTTTGAGAAAAATTAAAAAAATTTTAAACATATGGAAGAGTTGCAAAAATAGTACAATGAAGTTCTACAAATCCTTCACTTGATTCACCAATTGTTAACATTTTGCCACATTTGTTTTCTCTCTCTCCCTCACACACAATTACTGATGAACCATATGAAAGATGCAGGCACTCCACCCCTAAATATTTCAGTGTGTATCTCCTAAGAATAACTAAAATTATTAAATTACTGTGATTATATAAAAGAATATACTCGCTCTCCTAGGTCAGCTTTTGTCACTATTAAACAGAATCTGATTGATGTATTTGCATTGTTACTTAATTAATATCAGGAGCTCTCCCTGGTAGCTATTTGGCTTAAATCTGCACAACCAAGAGGGCTCATCAAAATAATCACTCCAAGGACAAAGGCGAAATATACAACAGAGACAAATTCCCTCTTCTACACTTGGCACTACTGGAAGTAAATTTCTTGGCAGTTTAGAACAGCTGTTTGTCCTTTCTTCCAGCTGGCAAGGGTTCAGAAATATTGAGATACAGCCTCAGAAAGACTCATACAATCAAGAAAACATTTTAATGAGAAAAATCCCTCATTTGTATATGCACTTTTGTTTTCATTTTCATCTTAGTATATAAGAAGCCAAAATACTGAGCTGTGGAGTTCAATATCGAACATCTGGCAATCCTAGACAAAAACTGAGCATACCCCAACAGTCCTTTATCCTTGCAAAGTTCACGTGAGTAGAGTGGCCATAAGAGTTAATCCCGTTCTAGATCATATCAGTTCAGTAAAAGGACAAACACACCCAACTTTAACCACTATGATTCTTTTCAACTAAAATAATCTTTAAATTAGACAAAAAGTGTTTCCCATTTTTAGGCTAGGTCTGTGATATACCAATAGGTATAGAAATACTAGCTGACTCTAAATCAAAGGTTGTGATATAAAGAAAAGAGTTATTGCATCTTCTATTTGTTGGCTTTGGTAAATTCTCAGGAGATAGAGGGAGGGAAAAATCAAGGCCAGAAGTTTTCTGGTACTGATGGGTTGACAACTGGTTCAAGCTTTTGATTCAACCGTGAAGGAGTTCAGGGCTGGACCTGAGGTGAGGGGAGGGAGGTAGTCACCTGTGGTACAAATTTTAAAAGATGTCAGAAGCTCGGTAATCAAGACAAATGCAATATTCAAATGTAATATTTTAAAAAATAAAATTATTGCCAAAAATCCATAATGAACAAAATGTCAAAATCTTAAATAAAGACAGGATCTGTATGTGCATAATCCTGGCAGTGAGCGCCTTACTTGCTCCACTCTGGTCGGCACCCTGTTGTTCATCCCAGGTGGTGTGACAAGAGCCAAACCGGTACTCTCTAATGCTGTGTTCTGCTGACCTTGTTGGCAACAGCTCTCTGTGTGTAATGAACTGCCAGGTATCAGGTGGTACCTTTAAGACACCACAGGGCAAAAGTGACTATATGAGCCAAGGCCAGCTCTTCCAACCTCCTTCCCGAATAGTTTTAAGGCTCAAGGGAACGTTTCTGGGTTTTATAGGGCATCAGGGAGATGATAGAACAGATGAGAAGGGGAGATGGTGGAAGAGGGAAAAAAGAACAGTTTACCTCATGAGTTGCTGCTAATATAACTAGAATGGCATTTTCAAGCACCTATCCTTTTTAAGAAAACCCTGAGCCCTTACTCTCAGTTTGAGGTACCTGCTCACTCAACTCAAAAACCAAATCTGCCTCACCTTTAGTCTTTCTGTCACATGAACTGCAGTTGGCTTTGGAAATCAAAGTAGCCATGCTACCTCCTCCATAAAGGCTGTAATGAATTCCAGCTGCTTAGGAAACTTCATCAAACTGGAGCCTCTCCTTTGGCAAGAGCTGCTCACGCGTGAGTACCAGAGCTGATGGTGTGACAGTGCAAACCACCTACAGGTGCCCCTGCTGGCAGAACCTATTTACGGACTCAGCCTTACAATGTATCTTGTTTGGCCATTAGCTGGGACATGAAAGGTCCAGGTAACCACAGTCACCAACACTCCCCCTACATATGATCCTACACCTGACTTGCTTCAACATCTGTTACCTGCCAGGCCTTCTGTAGGCATCAGGCATTTGCATGTTCCTTCATGTGGCTTGCCTGGCTCCTAGTGGTGAGGCACTCAGGCCTTCCTTCTTCCTCTCTACCTACATCGGCCTCACAAGGACAGCCTGTCTTGCTAGTCTTGGGTCCCTCGTACAAATTTTTTTTAAAAAAAACCTACTCTTTGGACAGGATGTTAGAGTCATAGCTCTGAACATTAACCTGGAGAGCTGAACCATTTGCCAGGTTCTTGACAGCTCCTTCACCGAGGGCCAGACTCTGCTTCCAGTTTTCTTTCGTGGAAGGCAGGGCCTGACGTTTTAGCTCAGTTTCCAATAGCTTTATTTTTAGGGATTGGGCCTTGCTTCTGGTGCTCCTTGACATCCACAGAGCGAGTAGGGAACTGTCCTGAGAGGATGGGGTAAAGGGAAGGGAAGTCTTGAGGGCCAGCTGTAAAGGAGGGAGGTGAGAGTCTTTTAAGGTTTCACTGAAGCAAGGAAAAGAGAAAACAGCTGCAGCCACTGCAGAGCTGAAGTTGAAGGCTGAGAAAAACTAGCCCCTGTGTCAAACTAGAAGAGTAAAAAGAGGGTATGAAATTTAGAGATGTATCAAAATTTGGCATTGCCATTGAGCCAAAATCTGCTATTTGGCTTTGGCTTTGGCAAACCCAACAACTGAATGCTAACTTCATATTGTTTCTTACATCTCTGAACTTGTGCTCATGTGGGTTCCCATAATAGCTAATCAGCATAACATGCCGGTAGTACAAATAAAGTATGCCATCTAGATTTTTGTTAATATCTGAACAATCACTCTCAGATACAAGTAAGTATTCAAGGTATTATTTGGAGAGAAAATCTCCTTATATGATTTACATGTTGAAATTCTGGTAATCCTTCAAACATAAAATTTTAGTTATTACTTCAAGAGTGAAATGATGCAACAATGAAAAGTGATTGTGAAAGTTAATAATTTAAAAATCAATAGTTATTACTTTTATTAATAACATTAATATCACTATTAATAATTATTTAAACTGCATATATTCCCCCAGTTTCTGGCTCTCCCAAGCCCTGACCACTCTGAAAGCAGCTTTGCTAATTTATATTAGAAACTAAACTACATGTACCGCGTGGTCTCCCAATAGGTTATCTAAGGCAGAGCTCCCCAACCAGTCCCCCTCTTATGTTGCAAACAAGTTACACTGTCTACTCAGAAATCAATTCCCTCAACCCTAAGGCATCCAAGAAGACAGCCAGAGCCGGTCACTGCCAGCAATACCTTCCAGGGATGCTTGGAGAGCTGACTGAGCTAGCAGAGTCTGAGGTTTTTATTGTTCTGAAGATACGGTCAAAAATCTTTAATAGGACATACATAGCTTGGCATAATCTTTAGCCTCAGCTCTGGTTATACTCCTCCTTGATTTTTGTGCTTGATTTGTAATAGTCTCATTCTAGAAGGAAGGAAGGGAAGGAATAAATACTGTTGTTCCTCTAATTTCCAGGAGTTCAGGTAACGGATGCAGACGGTGGTAGCCAGTCTCTAAGAGGGCCCCCAATAATCCTTGGTAATCACACTCTTCGTATTGGAAAGAGATTTATTATAAGTGATTGGCTCATGTTGTTATGGAGGTTAAGAAATCCTATGATCTGCTTTTGGAAGCTGGAAACCCCAGAAATTCAATGGTGTTGTTCTAAGAGGGTCCACTGTATAAGTCCCAGTCCGAGGTCAAAAGACTAATATCCCAGCTCAGTAGTTAGGCAGAGAGAGAGAACAAATTCTCCCTTCCTCCATCTTTTTGTTCTATTTAGGTCCTCAGTGGATTGGATGGTGCCTACCCACATTGGGGAGGGCAATCTGCTTTACTCAGTCTACTAATTTCAAATGCTAATTACATCTGGAAACACCCTCACAGATTCACTTAGAAATAATGTTTAGCCAGACATCTGGGTACCTTGTGATCCAGTCAAGTTGACACATAAAATTAACCATCATAGTCCCTAAGTTTTGGGGTAATTTTCTATGCAGCAATAGATAACTGATACACAGATTCCTGAACCTTCCCTCAATCCAAGGTCATGCTGTAGAGTTAGAGATCCAGCCCTCCCACTCACAAAGAAGCTATTCTCTTTACAGTAAAGAAGGACAAGGAATTCAGAGCATTTATTTAAGGCTGCACAACTGGAAAGTAGATTTATGGTGAAAATGAAGGGAATGATAAGTAGTACTTTTGTAGGATCATTCTGTAGAATATACTGCCTAAGCATTCTCTTTCCAGATGTGCTTTTAATTACTACCAAGAACATTTTTTTTTCTTTTAGAAGATATGTGAAATCCATGAAATGCCTTCTTATTGAAACAACAATAAAGCTGTACATTTTAGTTTCAATATTTAGTTGGAGATTCCAAAGTCAAGATTTATATAGCAATGAGGCAAAAAGATGCTATAGATTGGAATATTATGGAGACTAAAAGGATGCCAAAATATGGTATTGTTTCTGTTTGTATACTTGTTCATGTTGACAATTCTATTATTGGTTCCATTTTCTCTGGCGAGTGTTGTATGGTTAAATGTGGGTGTACACGAGCACACACACAGTGGAGAAAAGCCCCCCACATGTGCCCACTGTTCTGGGCAGTGAGCCCAGTTTGCTTTAAGTCTTTGTTATTTGCACAGTGTCCCAGATTCTCTTTTGAAATGTGCAATTCACCCAATTTTATTAACCTGAATATGGAGCTATCTGATGCTTTTTTGATAGACTCTCACTCATGTCTAGGTACACTTCCTTTTGTTTTAAACAGGTCATTCATTTCTCTGTGTTGACCTTCAGGCATTTTGCCATATGAATTGAAAGCAAATCCTCACAAGGTCAGATTTTAGTAATGCCGTTTATTATTTTAAAACACATGACATTTCACGCTTGTTATGCTAATTTGGAGACCAAACCATTTTTCGTCTAAGTTCTATCAAAGGCTTTTTGTTGCTTTTGTTTGTTTTGATTTGTTTTTTAAGGAAAAGCAGATCTAGGGCCATTAAAAGGAAAAAGAATTTAAAGCATACAAGATGAAGAAAAATAATGACTCCAATGCACATGAAACAAAAATTTAGTACCTGACAGGTGAGTACCACCTCTACCACTTCATAACTATGTGATCTTGTCAAATCATTTAAGCTTTCTAAAAAAGCAGGGATAATAATAGCATCTTTCTCACAGAATTGTAGTGAGGATTAAATGAGCTTATGCTTATACATTGCTTAAGATATGTATAATGCTGGCATGTAGCCAGTACTCAATAAATATTATTAATAATGTAAATTATACATGTAATAACAATATTAATGTTGCTGCCATGGATGTCAGCGATCAAAAATCTAAATCACGAACTCTGGAACTCCTGTGAGATCTAGTACAAATCCCCTATACTTATGAGTATGTTCTGGCAAACAAGACTGAGAGAACAAGTAACTTGAAGAAGAGGTTGCAGTGTCCTGAGGCAAACATCTCCCTGCTTGCTACACCTTCCCACCATAAACACTACCACCATCTTGTCAACATACACAACCCTCTGTGAAGGTATTTTTTACATTATCCAGGGTCTTCTCTATGGGTGTGACTGTCATTCTTTTGTCCCTTCACCTAAACACCACCACTCCCATACTGAGTGGGGATAAAACTTCAACTAAGGTTAAGCAAAAACCTCAACCAGAGGTTTCAAATACGGCTTAATACAGAGACTCCAAAAATGGAGTTTTCTCTCTCCTCTGTCAATTATTTTCTGTGCTGGTTTTATTTTCAGTGTCTGCAAGGTAGCAAGTTATCTGCCAGCAGGCCCAGGTTTACATTCTTCTTCAGGTTCACATCCATTAGAAGAAAGGTTGCCACTTTCAGAAGGTTCCTGAAGAATCCTGTCTGCACTAACTTGAGTCAGTACCCATCCCTGAACTAATTCCTGAGACTGTGAGGAAAAATTACTCTCTTTCTTTTTAAACTGACATTAAAATTATTTTCTGTTTATAGACTTAATTTTTAGAGCAATTTTAGAGTTAAATTACTCTTTTTTAAAAGGCCTGTGATACCTCCTTTTTAAACTTCATTCCCCTCATCCAATACACCAATGAATCCTGTTGGCTCTACCTCCAACTCATTCTGAATCTGTTCACTTCTTACCAGCCCCACTGCTGGCACCAAGATTTAAATCACCATTTTCTTATATCTGTACTACTTACTGGAATAGTCTTCAAAGCAGCCTCCCTGCTTCTGCTATTAGAAGCACTCTTTCACTCCTAAAGTTTGTTTTACAATAGCAGGGTGATATTTTAAAACATTTTCCAGATCATATCATGCTCCTGCTTCAAACCCTTCCTTGGTTTCCCAATGTCCTTAGAATAAAATCAACTTTTTACTATGGCCTACAAGGTCTCAGGTGACCTAGCTCAGCCAACCTCATCCCCCTTATCTCTTGTCATTCTCCTTTTGTTTAGCATGTTCCAGCTGCCTTGGTCTTCTTTGTGTTGCTCAAACATACCAAGCTTATTCCTACCTTAAGGGTTTTACAATTGAGGCTCTCCCATCATCTGCCTCCATTCCTTTCTAACCAATAACTCTACTTTATTTTCCTTGTAAGCCTTATTACCATTAGAAATCATTTTATTTGTATATTTATTTACTTGTTTACTGTCTATCTCCTCACCAGAACTCAATTTGGCTAAATTTAGTTTCTAAAAAGAGGATACTGGAAGGGGAGACCCACAGAATCAACAGAAGAGTTGAAAACTCAAAAAAAAAAAAAAAGGGTTCAGAAGGGACAGAAGCAGGGGAAGAAATAAGAACTCAGGTAGCAAGAAGAAACCAATTGGTCCCAACCATTTTTTCTACTCTTGTGTTGCTCCATGAAGATGCGATGTCCATGCAGAGAGTCAGGTTATACTAGTATGGGTCTCATTACCCTCATCTATCTAGAAGAGGGCAGGGTACCTTAATAGACCATCGCATAAGACTTTTATAAAGCAATGGCAAAAAAAAAAAAAAGGGTAATTCTCCAAAGGAGATGTAGAGTTATTGTCCAGAGAAAGGAGGAATGAGTAAATGCTCCCCCCTCCAAAAAAAAAGCCAAAAAAAAAGACAGAGAAACAAATGTCTGCACTAATCCCTGACGTAATATCTTGTCATCCAGAAGCCATCTACTTTACTTTAATGTAGACTGATGTATGCCTAAGAAATGCAAACAGATTTTAATATTAACCTAAATCAAAT
Source organism: Pseudorca crassidens (assembly GCF_039906515.1). Taxonomy (NCBI): domain Eukaryota; kingdom Metazoa; phylum Chordata; class Mammalia; order Artiodactyla; family Delphinidae; genus Pseudorca; species Pseudorca crassidens. The sequence continues at coordinate 105,567,196 of NC_090297.1, read as the reverse complement.
AAAAGCAGAACGATACATCTTTTGAACATCTGTTCAAAACCATACAACACACTCAAAAGATATGCACTTAAATGTTTTCTCTATTTTATGCCCCAGAAAGATTTAGCGGTCAGGATACAGTTCTGCAAGACACCTCCTTTTGGATGTCCCACATGAAAGTAATTCATTTCCCTGATATCTACTTCTCCTACCATATTTTCTCTCAGTAGATGACATTAGTAATCATTCCATAGTTGACCTAGAAATTTAAGAGTAATTCTTGTTTCCTCCCTCTTCTTCATTTCCCATACTTCACTGATCAACAAGTGCCACCAATTCTACCTCAGAAATTCTCAAATCTAGGGGCTTCCCTGGTGACACAGTGGTTAAGAATCTGCCTGCCAATGCAGGGGACATGGGTTCGAGCCCTGGTCCGGGAAGATCCCACATGCCATGGAGCAACTAAGCCCGTGCGCCACAACTACTGAACCTCCACTCTATAGCCTGCAAGCCACAACTACTGAAGCCCACATGCCCTAGATCCTGTGTGCCGAAATTACTGATTGTGCCGCAACTACTGAGCCCACATGCCACAACTACTGAAGCCCATGTGCCTAGAGCCTGTGCTCTGCAACAATAGAAACCACCACAATAAGAAGCCTGAGCACCACAATGAAGACTAGCCCCCACTCACTGCAACTAGAGAAAGCCCGTGCACAGCAACGAAGACCCAATGCAGCCAAAAATGAAAAATTAATTAATTAAAATTAAAAAAAAAAGAAATTCCCAAATCTATCCCTTCTTCAGCATTCCTGTTACCACTGCCTAAGTTCAGGCCCTCGTAACCTCAGACCCCAAATCACTTGTAACAGCTTCTTAGTTATCCCTTCTTTTCACTCAACCCACTTCATTCCATCTCCCACACAGTTGTCACACTTATGGTTCTAAAACAAAGATCTAAGTACATCACTACCCTGCTTTAAAACCTTCTATAGCTCCACACTGCTTATCAAAAACAAAAACCTAACCACCTTTGTGTCTTAGTTGGAGTGACAGAACACAAAAGTCTCTCAGAACTATTTATGAATGCAACAGTTCTTTAATTCAGTGGTTCTCTAAACTTGCTGTACATGAGTGCTTTTGTACATGAGGCTAGGGCCTCAATCTGAAAGCATATGATTTAATTGGTCTGCAGTGGAGCCTGTACATAAGTTTTTAAAACTCTCCCTAAGTAATTCAAATGTATAGCCAGGGTTTAAAAATGCAATTTAAAAGATAACTAGAAAGCCACATTTACTTCCAAACAGCATGAAGTAACAGGGTCAATATTTATTACCACTCACCGCTGATAGGAATAACTAAAAACCTGGACAAAATATATGAAAGAAAGATTTTCAGACACTGGATATTAGGCAAAACAGATAGTGATCCCAGAGAAAAGAGAAACAAAGTGAGGCACACAACTGCCCTAGTTTACTTCTTGGAGAGAGTTTATAGCTGGTAGTGGTAAGAGAGGGAGCCAAGGCAGAGCCTAGTTATCTCCCTAGGTTGAGATAAAGCTAGGAACTTGGGAAGGCCAAGGTAGCAAGAGTTCATAGAGCAGAGTACCAAAAAAGAGAGAAAATTCCAGAGATCTGCAAAGCAACCCCCTTGAGTATTCAGCTGTGTACTGATCAGCATATTTGTATGAGGAAACTAAGGCTGGGGTAAGAACCACATAAGAGAATCAGAGGGACAATCTTCTTGGCTCATACAGGATGAGAAGAGTTTGTTTTTCCAGCAACAGACGTAGAAAAAATTTCCATAATTCATGGAATATTGGGTAGTGTACTCAAAGAAGTATCAGCCCAGTAAAGGGGAAAGTTATGAAATGTTTCTTTGGTTCCACCTAACAAACCTTAAAAACAAGACCCAAAAGGGTCAAACTATTTTGAAGCAACTTAACTATGTCCCAGAATAAAGCTCAAGAATAATTACAGAAATAAAAATTATCTAGAATCCAACAATAAAATGCTCAATATGTGGCATCTGATCAAATATTACCAGGTATACAAAGAAGCAGGAAAACACTATTCAAAATGAAGAGAAAAATCCATCATGTCAATCATTAGAAACATACTAGGAGCTGACATGGATGTTAGAATTAAAACCATTTTTATAACATTCCATATATTCAAGAAGGTAAAATAAAGATTGACCAAGTTAAGTAAAATATATGGAAGTTATTTTTTTAAAAGACACAAATCAAACTTCTAGAGATGAAAAGATAGTATCTGAGATGAAAAATACACTGCATGGGATTAAGAGCAATTTAGACACTGCAGAAGAAAAGATTAGTGAACTTGAAGACATACGAATAAAAATAATCCAAAATAAAACAAAGAGAAAAAAGACTTTTAAAAAAGAACAAAGCATCAGTGATCTGTGGGAAAAATTCAAGTGGTCTAATACATGTGTAACTAGAGTTCCCAAAGGAAAAATGTTAGAAGGAGTGACAAAAAATTTTCAAAGAAAGAATGGCTAAAAATTGTCCAATTTTAATGAAAACTATAAGCTCCACAAAGCCAAAGCACAAGAAACATGAAAATAACTACACCAAGGTACATTGTAATCAAATTGCTTAAGATCAGTGATAAAGGAGAAAAATTTTAAAACATTCAGGAGGAAAAAAACCTCCATTATGTACAGAGGAAAAAAAGATAAGAATGAGAGCAGAATTCTCATCAGAAAAATTTCAGGTTAAAAGATAGCATAACAACATCTTTAAAGGACTGAAAAAAAATGTTATCTAGAATTCTATAACTAGCAGAGTAGTCTTCTTGCATGTGCAACTTGTATAGTCACACAGTACTATGCTCAAAAAGACTGTGTTTGGTTTAATATTCTGCTGTTTTTTGTTTTTTGGTTTTTTTCTGGATCTTAGATCTCCAACAAGGGATTGAACCCAGGCCCTGGCAGTAAAAGCGCTGAGTCCTAACCACTGGACCACCAGGAAATTCCCCTAATATTCTGATGTTGATGGCTTGAAATCCTTAATAATTCTGAACAGAGGGCTCTACATTTTCATTTTGCTTTGGGCCCCACAAATTATGTAGTCAGTCCTGATAACTAGCAAAAATATCTTTTAAACATGAAGGTGGAAAAAACACTTTGTCAGACACACAAAATCTGAAAGGATTCCCCAACAGTTTATCTGCACAATAAGAATAAGAAATGTTAAAGAGGGCTTCCCTGGTGGTGCAGTGGTTGAGAATCCACCTGCCGATGCAGGGGACACGGGTTCGTGTCCCAGTCCGGGAAGATCCCACATGCCGTGGAGCGGCTGGGCCCGTGAGCCATGGCCGCTGAGGCTGCGCGTCTGGAGCCTGTGCTCCACAATGGGAGAGGCCACAACAGTGAGAGGCCCGCGTACCGCAAAAAAAAAAAAAAAAAAAGAAATGTTAAAGAAATTCTTTCAAGCAGAAGGGAAATGATACAAGATTGAAATCTAGATCTAAGCAAACTAATAAAGAAAACTGGAAATGCGAAATATGTGAGTAAATGTGAGACCTTAGAAAATATCATTCGGAAAATGAAAATCAAAACCACAATGAGATTCCACTTCACATTCATTAAGATGGCTATTACTAAAACAAAAAAGCCCCAAAAAACAGAAAATAACAAGTGTTGGTGAGGATGTGAAGAAATCAGAACCTTTGTGCACTATTGGTAATGTAAAATGGTGCAGTCACTATAGGAAATAGTATGGGAGTTCCACATAGAATTGCCACATAAATCATCAATTCCCCTTCTGGGTAAATACTCAAAAGAATTGAAAGCAGGTATTTGTACACCAGTGTTCATAGAAGATTCACAATAGCCAAAAGGCAGCAACAACCCAAACGTCCATCAGTGAATGAATGGATAAATAGAATGTGATACATACATACAATGGTATATTATTCAGCCTTTAGAAAAGAACAGAATGCTGACACATGTTACAACATGGATGAACCTTGAAGACATTATGCTAATAATTTTCCTTTGAATTCTATCAAACATTTAAGGAAGAAATAGTGCCAATTCTCCACAAACTCTCCCCCAAAAATTGAAGAAGAAGGAATATTTCCCAACTCATTTTATGAGGAAAACATTACCCTTATACCAAATCCAGACAAAGACATTACAAGTGAAGAATACAAATCAATATCCCTCCTGAACATAGATGCAAAAATTCTTAACAAAATTTCAGCAGCTCTAATCCAACAGTATAGAAAGGATAGTATATCATGACTAAGTGGGATTTACTCCAGGAACTCAATGCTAATTTTAATATTCTTAAGTCAATCAATGTAATTTACCATATTAATAGAATAAAAAAGAAAAATGATATAGGCATCTCATCAGAGGTAAAATCAAACATCCATTCCTAATGAAAACTCACAGAAAATTACGACTGGAAGAGAACTTCCTCAATCTGATGAAAAGTATCTATGAAAAACCTACAGGTATAAACTTAATGGTAAAAGAATGAATGCCTTCCTCTTAAGATCAGTAACAAGGCAAAGTATGTTTGCTTTTACTATTTCAATTCAACTTTGTACTAGAGGTGCTAGCTAGTGCAATAAGGCAAAATAAATAAATAAAGACATAGAGATTGGAAAGAAAGAAGTAAAACTGTCTCTCTGTCTCTCTCTGTCTCTTCTTCCTTCCCTCCCTCTTCCTCTCTTTGTGTGGATGACATAATTATTATGTAGAAAATTCTATGGAATCTACAAAAAATCTACTAGAACTAAATAGTGAATTTAGCAAAGCTACAGGATATAAGATGAGTATACAAAAAACAGTATAAACTAGCAATGAATAATCAGAAATTGACATTTTAAAGACATTATCATTTATAATAGAATTAAAGTTATTAAGAGTTTAAGCATGTGTCTCATAAGATATGTAAATTCTATATGCTAAAACCATAAAACAGTGTTGAGAAAAAGTAAAGGAGAACTAAATGACAGTTTCTCAACCTCACTCACTATTGATGTTTTGGGCTGGATGGTTCTTCATTGTTAGAACTGTTCTATGTATTGTAGATTATTAGACAGTATTCCTGACTTCTATTTACTAAATGCCAGTATCACCCTTGCTGTGAGTTAGGATAATCAAAAATGTGTCCAGATACTGTCAAACATCCTTTGTGAGGCATAATTGTCCCCAGTTGAGAGCCACTGACCTAAATAAATGAAGAGATATACCATGTTTATGGATCAGAAGACTCAATATTGTTAAAATATCAAATTCTCTCCAAATTAAATATATAGACTTAAATACAATCCCATTCAAATTCCCAGCAGGCCTTTTGTCTGTGTTGACCAGTGGATTCTAAAATCTATATGGAAATGCAAAGAACCTAGTATAGCCCAAACAATTTTGAATAAGAAGAATGAAATTGGAGGATTTGCACTACATTATTTCAAGATTTACAACGCTATAGTAATCAAGATAGTATGATATTGGTCTAAAGATAGACAAATAGATCAGTGGAACAGAATAGAAAATTCAGACATAGACTCACATATATATGGTCAATTGATTTCAATAAAAGTGCTAAGGCAATTAAATGGAGAAAGGATAGATTTCTCAACAAACAGTGTTGGAACAACACTACATGCGAAAAAAAGAACCTTGATCAATACCATATACTAGATACAAAAGTTAACTCAAAATGGATAATAGACCTAAATGTAAAACATGAAACTATAAAACTTCTAGAAGAAAACATAAGAGGGAGAGAGGGGGAAGATGGCGGAAGAGTAAGACACGGAGATCACCTTCCTCCCCACAGATACATCAGAAATACATCTACACGTGGAACAACTCCTACAGAACACCTACTGAACGCTGGCAGAAGACCTCAGACCTCCCAAAAGGCAAGAAACTCCCCACGTACCCGGGTAGGGCAAAAGAAAAAAGAATAAACAGAGACAAAAGAATAGGGATGGGACCTGCACCAGTGGGAGGGAGCCGTGAAGGAGGAAAGGTTTCCACACACTAGGAAGCCCCTTCGTGGGCGGAGACTGCGGGTGGCGGAGGCGGGAAGCTTCGGAGCCGCGGAGGAGAGAGCAGCCACAAGGGTGTGGAGGGCAAAGCGGAGAGATTCCCCGCACAGAGGATCGGTGCCGACCAGCACTAACCAGCCCGAGAGGCTTGTCTGCTCACCCGCTGGGGCGGGCGGGGCTGGGAGCTGAGGCTCGGGCTTCAGTCGGAGCGCAGGGAGAGGACTGGCGACATAAACACAGCCTGAAGGGATTAGTGCGCCACGGCTAGCCGGGAGGGAGTCCGGGGAAAAGTCTGGACCTGGCAAAGAGGCAAGAGACTTTTTCTTCCCTCTTTGTTTCCTGGTGCGCGAGGAGAGGGGATTAAGAGCGCTGCTTAAAGGAGCTCCAGAGACGGGCGCAAGCCGCGGCTAACAGTGCGGACCCCAGAGACGGGCGTGAGACGTTAAGGCTGCTGCTGCCGCCACCAAGAAGCCTGTGTGTGAGCACAGGTCACCATCCACACCTTCCCTCCTGGGCGTCTGTGCAGCCCACCACTGCCAGGGTCCCGGGATCCAGGGACAACTTCCCTGGGAGAACGCACGGTGCGCCTCAGGCTGGTGCAACGTCATGCTGGCCTCTGCCACTGCAGGCTCGCCCCACACTCCACACCCATCCCTACCCCCAGCCTGACTGAGCCAGAGCCCCCAAATCAGCGGCTCCTTTAACCCCGTCCTGTCTGAGCGAAGAACAGACGCCCTCCTGCGACCTACACGCAGAGGCAGGGCCAAATCCAAAGCTGAACCCCGGGAGCTGTGCGAACAAAGAAGAGAAAGGGAAATCTCTCCCAGCAGCCACAGAAGCAGCGGATTAAATCTCCACAATCAACTTGATGTACTCTGCATCTGTGGAATACCTGAATAGACAATGAATCATCCTAAATTGAGGAGGTGGACTTTGACAGCAAGATTTATTATTTTTTCCCCGTTTCCTCTTTTTGTGAGTGTGTATGTGTATGCTTCTGTGTGAGATTTTGTCTGCATAGCTTTGCTTTCACCATTAGTCCTAGGGCTCTATCCGTCCATTTTTTTTTTTTTTTTTACTTAAAAAAATTTTTTTTCATAATAACTATTTTTTTATTTTAATAAATTTATTTTATTTTACCTTTATTTTATTTTCTTTTATCCTTTTCTTTCTTTCTACTTTTTCTCCCTTTTATTCTGAGCCGTGTGGATGAAAGGCTCTTGGTGCTGCAGCCAGGAGTCAGTGTTGTGCCTCTGAGGTGGGAGAGCCAACTTCAGGACACTGGTCCACAAGAGACCTCCCAGCTCCACATAATACCAAATGGCGAAAATCTCCCAGAGATCTCCATCTCAACACCAACACCCAGCTTCACTCAATGACCAGCAAGCTACAGTGCTGGACACCCTATGCCAAACAACTAGCAAGACAGGAACACAACCCAACCCATTAGCAGAGAGGCTGCCTAAAATCATAATAAGTCCACAGACACCCCAAAAACACACCACCAGACGAGGACCTGCCCACCAGAAAAACAAGATCCAGCCTCATACACCAGAACACAGGCACTAGTCCCCTGCACCAGGAAGCCTACACAACACACTGAAGCAACTTTAGCCACTGGAGACAGACACCAAAAACAACAGGAACTGCGAACCTGCAGCCTGCAAAAAGGAGACCCCAAACAGAAAGATAAGCAAAATGAGAAGACAGAAAAACACACAGCAGATGAAGGAGCAAGATAAAAACCCACCAGACCTAACAAATGAAGAGGAAATAGGCAGTCTACCTGAAAAAGAATTCAGAATAATGATAGTAAAGATGATCCAAAATCGTGGGAAAAGAATAGAGAAAATACAAGAAACATTTAACAAGAACCTAGAAGAACTAAAGATGAAACAAGCAATGATGAACAACACAATAAATGAAATTAAAATACTCTAAAAGGGATCAATAGCAGAATAACTGAGGCAGAAGAACGGATAAGTGAGCTGGAATATAAAATAGTGGAAATAAATACTGCAGATAAAAATAAAGAAAAAAGAATGAAAAGAGCTGAGGACAGTCTCAGAGACCTCTGGGACAACATTAAATGCACCAACATTCGAATTATAGGGGTCCCAGAAGAAGAAGAGAAAAAGAAAGGGACTGAGAAAATATTTGAAGACATTATACTTGAAAACTTCCCTAATATGGGAAAGGAAATAGTTAATCAAGTCCAGGAGGCACAGAGAGTCCCATACAGGATAAATCTAAGGAGAAACACGCCAAGACACATATTAATCAAACTGTCAAAAATTAAATACAAAGAAAACATATTAAAAGCAACAAGGGAAAAATAACACACAAGGGAATCCCCATAAGGTTAACAGCTGATCTTTCACCAGAAACTCTGCAAGCCAGAAGGGACTGGCAGGACATATTTAAAGTGATGAAGGAGAAAAACCTACAACCAAGATTACTCTAACCAGCAAGGATCTCATTCAGATTTGATGGAGAAATTAAAACCTTTACAGACAAGCAAAAGTTGAGAGAGTTCAGCACTACCAAACCAGCTTTACAACAAATGCTAAAGGATCTTCTCTAGGCAAGAAACACAAGACAAGGAAAAGACCTATAATAACAAACGCAAAACAATTAAGAAAACGGGAATGGGAACATACATATCGATTATTACCTTAAATGTAAATGGATTAAATGCTCCCACCAAAAGACACGGATTGCTGAATGGATACAAAAACAAGACCCATATATATGCTGTCTACAAGAGACCCACTTCGAACATAGACACACATGCAGACTGAAAGTGAGGGGATGGAAAAAGTTATTCCATTCGAATGGAAAACAAAAGAAAGCTGGAGTAGCAATTCTCATATCAGACATAAGAGACTTTAAAATAAAGAAGAGCAAAGAAGGACACTACATAATGATCAAGGGATTGATCCAAGAAGAAGATATAATAATTGTAAATATTTAGGCACCCAACATAGGAGCACCTCAATACATAAGGCAAATACTAACAGCCATAAAAGGGGAAATCAACAGTAACATGTTCATAGTAGGGGACTTTAACACCCCACTTTCACCAATGGACAGATCATCCAAAATGAAAATAAATAAGGAAACACAAGCTTTAAATGATACATTAAACAAGATGGACTTAATTGATATTTATAAGACATTCTATCCAAAAACAACAAAATACACATTTTTCTCAAGTGCTCCTGGAACATTCTCCAGGATAGATCCTATCTTGGGTCACAAATCAAGCCTTGGTAAATTTAAGAAAATTGAAATTGTATCAAGTATCTTTTCCGACCACAACGCTATGAGACTAGATATCAATTACAGGAAAAGATCTGTAAAAAATACAAACACATGGAGGCTAAACAATACACGACTTAATAACGAAGTGATCTCTGAAGAAATCAAAGAGGAAATAAAAAAATACCTAGAAACAAATGACAATGGAGACACAACGACCAAAAACCTATGGGATGCAGCTAAAGCAGTTCTAAGAGGGAAGTTTATAGCAATACAATCCTACCTAAAGAAACAGGAAACATCTTGAAGAAACAACCTAACCTTGCACCTAAAGCAATTAGAGAAAGAAGAACAAAAATACCCCAAAGTTAGCAGAAGGAAAGAAATCATAAAGATCAGATCAGAAATAAATGAAAAAGAAATGAAGGAAACGATAGCAAAGATCAATAAAACTAAAAGCTGGTTCTTTGAGAAGATAAACAAAATTGATAAACCATTAGCCAGACTCATCAAGAAAAAAAGGGAGAAGACTCAAATCAATAGAATTAGAAATGAAAAAGGAGAAGTAACAACTGACACTGCAGAAATACAAAAGATCACGAGAGATTACTACAAGCAACTCTATGCCAATAAAATGGACAACCTGGAAGAAATGGACATATTCTTAGAAATGCACAACTGCCAAGACTGAATCAGGAAGAAACAGAAAATATGAACAGACCAATCACAAGCACTGAAATTGAAACTGTGATTAAAGTCTTCCAACAAACAAAAGTCCAGGACCAGATGGCTTCACAGGCGAATTCTATCAAACATGTAGAGAAGAGCTAACACCTATCCTTCTCAAACTCTTCCAAAATATAGCAGAGGGAGGAAAACTCCCAAACTCATTCTACAAGGCCACTATCACCCTGTTACCAAAACCAGACAAGGATGTCTCAAAGAAAGAAAACTACAGGCCAATATCACTGATGAACATAGATGCAAAAATCCTCAACAAAATACTAGCAAACAAAATCCAACAGCACATTAAAAGGATCATACACCATGATCAAACGGGGGTTATTCCAGGAATGCAAGGATTCTTCAATATACAGAAATCGATCAGTGTGACACACCATATTAACAAACTGAAGGAGAAAACCATATGATCATCTCAATAGATGCAGAGAAAGCTTTTGACAAAATTCAACACCCATTTATGATAAAAACCCTGCAGAAAGTAGGCATAGAGGGAACTCTCCTCAACATAATAAAGGCCATATATGACAAACCCACAGCCAACATCGTCCTCAATGGTGAAAAACTGAAAGCATTTCCACTAAGATCAGGAACAACACAGGTTTGCCCACTCTCATCACTCTTATTCAACATAGTTTTGGAAGTTTTAGCCACAGAAATCAGAGAAGAAAAGGAAATAAAAGGAATCCAAATCGGAAAAGAAGAAGTAAAGCTGTCACTGTTTGCAGATGACATGATACTATACATAGAGAATCCTAAAGATGCTACTAGAAAACTACTAGAGCTAATCAATGAATTTGGTAAAGTAGCAGGATACAAAATTAATGCACAGAAATCTCTGGCATTCCTATACACTAAGGATGAAAAATCTGAAAGTGAAATCAAGAAAACACTCCCATTTACCACTGCAACAAAAAGAATAAAATATCTAGGAATAAACCTACCTAAGGAGACAAAAGACCTGTATGCAGAAAATTGTAAGACACTGATGAAAGAAATTAAGGATGATACAAATAGATGGAGAGATATACCATGTTCTTGGATTGGAAGAATCAACATTGTGAAAATGACTCTACTACCCAAAGCAATCTATAGATTCAATGCAATCCATATCAAACTACCACTGGCATTTTTCACAGAACTAGAACAAAAAATTTCACAATTTGTATGGAAACACAAAAGACCCCGAATAGCCAAAGCAATCTTGAGAACGAAAAACAGAGCTGGAGGAATCAGGCCCCCTGACTTCAAACTATACTACAAAGCTACAGTAATCAAGACAGTATGGTACTGGCACAAAAACAGAAATATAGATCAATGGAACAGGATAGAAAGCCCAGAGATAAACCCATGCACATATGGTCACCTTATCTTTGATAAAGGAGGCAGGAATGTACAGTGGAGAAGGGACAGCCTCTTCAATAAGTGGTGCTGGGAAAAATGGACAGCTACATCTAACAGTATGAGATTAGATCACTCCCTAACACCATATACAAAAATAAGCTCAAAATGGATTGAAAACTTAAATGTAAGGCCAGAAACTATCAAACTCTTAGAGGAAAACCTAGGCAGAACACTGTATGACATAAATCACAGCAAGATCCTTTTTGACCCACCTCCTAGAGTAATGGAAATAAAAACAAAAATAAACAAATGGGACCTAATGAAACTGCAAAGCTTTTGCACAGCAAAGGAAACTATAAACAAGACCAAAAGACAACCCTCAGAATGGGAGAAAATAATTGCAAATGAAGCAACTGACAAAGGATTAATCTCCAAAAGTTACAACCAGCTCATGCAGCTCAATAACAAAAAATCAAACAACCCAATCCAAAAATGGGCAGAAGACCTAAATAGACATTTCTCCAAAGAAGATATACAGACTGCCAACAAACACATGAAAGAATGCTCAACATCACTAATAATTAGAGAAATGCAAATCAAAACTACCATCAGATATCATCTCACACCATTCAGAATGGCCATCATCAAAAAATCTAGAAACAACAAATGCTGGAGAGGGTGTGGAGAAAAGGGAACCCTCTTGCACTGTTGGTGGGAATGTTAATTGATACAGCCACTATGGAGAACAGTATGGAGGTTACTTAAAAAACTACAAATAGAACCACCATACGACCTAGCAATCCCACTACTGGGCATATACCCTGAGAAAACCATAATTCAAAAAGAGTCATGTACCAAAATATTCACTGCAGCTCTATTTACAATAGCCAGGAGATGGAAACAACCTAAGTGTCCATCATCGGATGAATGGATAAAGAAGATGTGGCACACATATACAATGGAATATTACTCAGCCATAAAAAGAAACGAAATTGAGCTATTTGTAATGAGGTGGATGGACCTAGAGTCTGTCATACAGAGTGAAGTAAGTCAGAAAGAGAAAGACAAATACCATATGCTAACACATATATATGGAATTTAAGAAAACAATAATGTCATGAAGAACGTAGGGGTAAGACGGGAATAAAGACACAGACCTACTAGAGAATGGACTTGAGGATATTGGGAGGGGGAAGCGTAAGCTGTGACAAAGTGGGAGAGTGGCATGGACATATATACACTACCAAACGTAAAATAGATACCTAGTGGGAAGCAACCGCATAGCATAGGGAGATCAGCTCGGTGCTTTGTGACCACCTAGAGGGGTGGGATATGGAGGGTGGGAGGGAGGTAGACACAAGAGGGAAGAGATATGGGAACATATGTATATGTATAACTCATTCAGTTTGTTATAAAGCAGAAACTAACACAGCATTGTAAAGCAATTATACTCGAATAAAGATGTAAAAAAAAAAAAAAGAAAAAGAAAACACAGGAAAATATTTTTGTGACCTTGGGTTAAGTAACAGTGTCTTAAATGTAACATTAGAAGCAAAATCCTTTAAAAAAAATTTGATAGTTTGGACTTATTTTACAGAATTTTAAAAACTTCTGGCCTTCAAAAGATACTGTTACTAAAATGAAAAGACAAACTGTAGATTGGGAGAAAATAGTTACAAAGTACATATATAATAAAAACTTGTATTTAGAATAAAGAACTCTTAGATTTAACAATAAAAAAGCAAACAACTCCACAAAAAATGGGCCAAAAATTTCAACAAACACTTCACCAAAAATATACAGATGTTAATAAAGCACATGAAAAGGTGTTCAATATATGTAGTCAATGGGAATTGCAAATCAAAATCATAATAAGATACCATTTCACACTCACTAGAATGGCTATCATAAAAAAAGACAGTAACAAATGTCAGCAAGGATGTGGAGAAATAGGGACCTTCATACATCTCTGCTGGGAATGTAAAAGGTAAAATCCCTTTGACCAAGATTTTGGCAATTTTCTAAGAAGTTAAACATATGCCTACTGTTCTGCTCCTAGAAATTCACCCAAGAGAAATGAAAGCATATGTACACACAAAGACCTGTACACGAATATTCACAGCAGCTTTATCTGTAATAGCCATAAAACTGGAAGCAACCCAACAGCTGGTGAATGAATAAACTAAATGTAGTATAACCATACAATGTAATACTACTCAGCAATGAAAGAAAATGAACTATTGATAGCCACAGCAGTATGGATAAATCTTAAAATAACTAAGCTGAGTGAAAGAAGCGAGGCAAAAACAAAGAATTCATGCTGTATAATCCCATTTATATAAAATTCTAGAAAAAGCAAACTATCATGTAGTGACAAAAGGACCAGTGGTTGCCTGTGTTACTGGGGCAAGATGAGACTGAAGGGAGGGATTTTAAAAGGGCAGAAGGAAACTTTATAGGATGATGGACGTGTGATGATTTCACAGGTATGTATTGATACACATATTGAGACTTTTCAAATTGTACATTTTAAATTTGCCCAGTTTACTGTATGTCAATTACATCTCAATAAAGCAGTAAGAAAAAAGTAAATAACAAAAAGAGAGATGGCTAAAGAGACACAATGGTTGAAGTTTGATGTTAGAACTATACTGATCCTTCTTTGACGTGATTTCCCACCACCCCCAACCTCCAATAGTTGCCTGCTGGTTCCAGGCTATCCACCTAGAATGTGCAATCTGCTAGGCTTCACAAGTGCCCATTGAGGCACATTGCCATAATCTGGCAACTCACTTAATTCCTCTTTTTAAATAGTTGTATACTTGAAAGAGGAAAACCTTTGAATGAAATCCTCATAGAAAAGTTCTATCACAGCATGCGTCTCATTTCAATAAGGCATTTTCCCAGGGCCATACATTTTGCTCATATCCCTCTGCTAAAATTTACTTCCTAAGAGAGTGGCATGGACATAGATACACTACCAAATGTAAAATGGATAGCTAGTGGGAAGCAGCCACATAGCACAGGGAGATCAGCTCGGTGCTTTGTGACCCCCTAGTGGGTGGGATAGGGAGGGTGGGACGGAGACACAAGAGGGAGGAGATATAGGGATATATGTATATATATAGCTGATTCACTTTGTTATACAGCAGAAGCTAAGTCGCCATTGTAAAGCAATTATACTCCAATAAAGATGTTAAAATAAATAAATAAATAAAATAAAATTTACTTCCCATCCAACCCTGGCTTCATTATCTTGTTAGGCCAGAAAAAGTTCATCTCCTGTGTGTGTGAAGCCCTCGCTGATCCTCTGCCTCTTAGTGCCGTATCCAGTTACCATTAACCACGTGGTTCATATTACCAGCATGTAGGGGCTAAAACAAGGTCCCCCAGCCCCACTTCCCTATACCCCCATCATGAATTTTGCCTAAGGAAAGTAAGCTTGCCATTTGGAATTTAAACTTTACAATGAAGACAAACTGGTTCAGAGAAGAAATATGCAGACACTTGAAACAGACATAAAGATTCCCAAGCCAAACAGACCACTACCTGAAGAAATAACATGTCAGCAAATAAAAGAAGGTGCGCATGAGAAGAGAGGTTGATCATTAATGCCACTCACCATCCAGGGAAGAAAGAACCCATCTGTATCCTTTGATACTCTGTTTGAAGCTATTACTTTTTTTTTAAATTTAGAATTCCCTGATTAATTCTCCTTATTCTAAATTCAAGTTTCACAAACAACCTTTTGATTATAATTTGGCTTCCAAATGTGGCACGTATGCCAAGAGACCTCACTTAAATTAAAAATGAGAGTCTAGTTCCCTAAGATGACTCCTCATTATAAATTAGTAATTTGCCATTCTAGGTTTATATAGTAGTCTTGTATTTATTTATTTTTTATTTCCACAGTCCATCTTACTGTTATAGCCCTTTTTCCATACTGTAGTTAGGTGAGCAGAGTTTAGAACTATAGATTCTCAACTACCTGAGGGTAGTTTTGCATCCAGTTTTGCACTGGCCTCCACCATCATTGCTTGATTAAAAAAAAAAAAACAAAAAAAATACTGAATTAAAATGAGCTGCTTATTTCCATTTTTAGTTTATTAGGAGTTAGAAAATTGGATACCAAAGACACTCCTTCCCAAGTGCAAGCCTCTAATACTCATAAACCTCTAGTACTAGTACTATAGCTAAGACAGGTTGTTGTTTTTTGTTGTTGTTTTTAATATGGAGTAGTTTTTGTTTGTTTGCTTGGTTTTGGGGTTTTTTTTTAATTTTGTTTTTTGGGTCTTCGTTGCTGCGTGTGGGCTTTCTCTAGTTGCGGCGCACGGGTTTCTCATTGCGATGGCTTCTGTTTGTTGCGGAGCAAGGGCTCTAGGTGGGTGGGCTTCAGTAGTTGCAGCACGCGGGCCCTAGAGCGCAGGCTCAGTATTTGTGGCACATGGGCTCAGTTGCTCCGCGGCATGTGGGATCTTCCCGGACCAGGGCTTGAACCCAAGTCGCGTGCATTGGCAGGGAGATTCTTTTTTGATTTTTTGGGTTTTTTTTTTGCGGTACATGGGCCTCTCACTGTTGTGGCCTCTCCCGTTGCGGAGCACAGGCTCCAGACGCGCAGGCTCAGCGGCCATGGCTCACGGGCCCAGCCGCTCCGCGGCATGTGGGATCTTCCCGGACCGGGGCACGAACCCACGTCCCCTGCATCGGCAGGCGGACTCTCAACCACTGCGCCACCAGGGAAGCCCGGCAGGGAGATTCTTAACCACTGCGCCACCAGTGAAGTCCAAGACAGGTATGTTTTTAAAAGTATGTTGCACATTACTAGAGAACTGATTTTTAAATGAGGGTCAGAGTAGCACCAACCTCAGTGAAGTTTCTGACACTGTTTCATTTAAGTATTCCTGAAATGTTTAAAAACATTTCAAGCCTCATCACATCAACTAAGATGAATGTAGAGACATGTCAGATGAATAATTATTAAGGAAATAATGAAAGCATATACCTTCTATTTTAACAATTAAACCACAATTTAGAAAACTAATTCTAACACTACAAACTTTTTGTTACCAAAGACAATAAGAAAAATCACATCTTTAGGATAAGGAGTCATGATACATTTAAAATTTTGCAATGGTAATGCTTCTTTTGATGAAAAGAGTTCACCCCAGTATATATAAAGTAGTTAAGAAACTTTAACTTATAAATATATATTCAGATTAATTTTTTTTGTTTCAGCCTTTAAAAAAATTTCAAAGTAATCTGTGAAAAATATTCAACACACCATAGATACACATGTTTAAAAAAGCAATTATGTTTGGGCTAAAATTCCACTTTATAAAAAAATCAAATAATGAATACTTCTTGCTTCATTCCTTCTTAAAAGCAATAATTTATCATGAGTTTCTTAACAGAAATGTGATTCCTTTAAGTACTGTTAACTGAATAGTCTGACTCAGTTTTCTCAGATAAACAGTGGACAGTGTGATGAATAAATACAATTGCCTGTGAATAAATTAAGTTTCCTCATTCACAAATAAAACATAGTCTTGAGCACAAAATACAGATCCCATTAACATTTGGTTCTGTAATTAATACTCAGAAGACACAACTCCTGATTTTATGCATAGGAGACAGGCCTAGAGAAATGAAGAAACTTTTTTCAGATCCCAGTTAGTTAATGGCAGCTTAGATACTGAAACCACTATTGCCTTGTAGTTTGATTTATGAGTGCTAGTTACGCAGAAAAGAATAAGCTAAAGATGCTCTGACAAGGAAACGTTTATTTCCAAAAGTCAGCAGCACAATCTGTCTCTTCTCCAAAGAAATAGTATGTATGGCAGACGTTCATCCTGCTGCTGCTACATGAAGAAAATTTGGGCCTAATTTGTCTGGTCTTCCAAGCCAGAGCAACGGAAGTGACTGGGTTTAGGTGGGGCTCATCCTGCTGGGCGTCATCCAGCCAACAGGCAAGGCTCCAGCTCTGCAGGAGAAGAGAGGTAGCCTAGGAAAGAACCAACCCCCACCCTGCTGTCTGTATCTAAGATTGGGAGGGGAAAAAAGGATAAGATAAGGCAGTGGGTACTCTTTCAACTGTACACCCACACACATTTCCTGGTCCTTTATCTTCTTTACCATTCTTAGCGCTTCCAACCTGGCACGGCCTTCTGAATCATGTGTTCATCTCTCCTTTGACTCGACCCAACCGGCATGGCCTTCCATCTCACCTCTACCAACAAAGCCGTTGACTACACGTTAAGCAAGGACCTTGGGGAGAGACTGGGTTTCCTAAGCTTTAGTCCGGTACAATCCAGCTCCACACCTGTATTTCTAGGCAACTCCCTACTGTCTCTCCCCGACCTGTCCCCGCCACCAGCCCCATCACCCCCCTGTCCCCAGCCGTGCCCTCCAACTTGCTCCAAGCTAATGTCACCCTGTGCCAACCCCTCCCAAGCGCTCGGGGCTGCAGCCCGCGGGTCCCAGCACCGAAAGCGGTTCTCCTAACCAGCGCAAAGGGCGCCGCCACTCCTGGTGCGGTCTGCAGCCTCCGGGGCTCCCGCGCCGCTCTCACCTCATCCAGGGTGCGGCTGCCGCGGCTGCCTCTTCCTCCTCGGCCGCGGCTGCCCAGCTCCCGGACGGCTCGGGATGCCGTCGTTCCCGGCCGGGAGACTGCCGTGAGGACTGTGGGGTTCGCGCCGTGTCCCTGGACCAGTAGGGCGCGTGGCGCGCCCGGCTGGACGCGCGGCAGCAGCGGCCGCAGTCGCAGCGGCGGCGGCAGCAGGATCCGCTGTCAGTCCTCTTCATGAATTTCACGGGCCTGGACAGCCCAATCCTAGTTACCGTCCTTGCTTGGTTTTCCTAAGGTCTTCCCGCACTGCCAGGGCGCATCCTCTGGGCGTGGATTACCATCCACTCCAGTTGCCACTGTCGTGGTGGAGACCTGGAAAGACCAGGCCTCCTCCGCGGCTGCCTCGGCCACCTGCTCCGCCCAGATTGCTTCGGTCCCTCTTGCACAAACGCCCGCCGCTGCCTCTTAACCCTCTGTCATCTCCCTGTTTTCTCTCCACCCACCACCTCAACCTGGAGAGCTTTTCATTTCCAGACCTGCTTTCTTTTTTCTTCCTGTCTGCTTCATTGTCACCGTCCTCAATTTCCAACCTCAAAAAGTTTCTCCTTTTCTCATTCCCTCTCTCCATATTTTCCTGGTTTTTGTCCTCCACCCTCCAAATCAGTCATCCTCTTATATTTTATATTATTCTCCTCAGAATCATTACTTCTCCAGGTTGTTGTCTAGCCTCCTTTCCCTCTCTTCCCTTCTTATCCCCTCATTTAAAATCTTTTCCTTTCAATTTTTCTTTTAGTTATTGTAAAAACCTTTCTCCTAAACAACCTCAATTTTCCTTTCTGTTGAGACTTTCTGATTGTCATTTTTCATGAAGAACTCATAGTAAAGTATATATAGCTTGGTATCCACCATCAAGTCAGAGGGAGTTTTCATGGTTAAAAAAAAGTTCCTAGGTCAAATAAATCGTCCACTAAATGTTTGTTCTGAAAATCCTTTTCTTATATTCAAGTGTCCTCTAAGAATGGAAGCTGAGTCTCCAGCAAAGCAGAACGCTCCTGCTGCACTATTCTATAGAAGGCCCCCGCTTACTGGTTCCACTTAATTTTTCGACTTTACCATGGTGTGAAAGCGATATGCATTCAGTAGAAACCAGATTTAGAGCTTTGAATTTTGATCTTTTCCTGGGCTAGAGATATGGGGTAATACTCCCTGGTGATGCTGGGCTCCCAGTCAGATACATTAATAACCATTCTGTACCCATACAACCAGTCTGTTTTTCACTTTCTGTATAGTATTCAATAAATTACATGAAATATTCAACACTTTTTTATTATAAAATAGGCTTTGTGTTAGATGATTTTGCCTAACTGTAGGCTAATGTAAGTGTTTTGAGCACATTTAAGGTAGGCTAGGCTAAGCTGTGATGTTTGGTACGTTAGGTATAAGAAATGCATTTTGACTTAAGGTATTTTCAACTTACAATGGGTTTATAGGGAGGTAACCCCATTGTGACCTGCAAGACCTGCAAGGGAGAAGGTTTATCTTTGTAGTGGGTACTATGGATCCCAAGGTTCATAGGCAATAGTCACTATTATTTTTATTATTTTTTTTTTGCGGTACGCGGGCCTCTCACTGCTGTGGCCTCTCCCGTTGCGGAGCACAGGCTCCGGACTCGCAGGCTCAGCGGCCGTGGCTCACGGGCCCAGTCGCTCTGCGGCATGTGGGATCTTCCTGTACCGGGGCACGAACCCACGTCCCCTGCATCGGCAGGCGGACTCTCAACCACTGGGCCACCAGAGAAGCCCAGTCACTATTATTGATTAACTCAGTGTGAATAAAGCTGAACTCTTCTTAACTCATTTTTTCCTCCCAAATCTGCTCTTCAGTTCTGTTTTATTAACCCCAACACTACCATCCACTGAGTTGCCTAAGCCTCAAAACTGGGAGTCATCAGAGACGTATCTCACTCGTGAAACTCATCCAGTCTTTCATTCTGCTTCTTTACTATTTCTTTATCTTGAAGTAGTCTCTCCCATCATGATTCCAACTGCTTCCAGAAAATGACACTATCAGGTATCTCATTCTTTCTTTCAAACCTCCTAACTTAATCTATATCTTTACCTCTCTTTTTCCCCCAATCTATCTTACTGAAGCAACTTACTCTATCACTCTCATCTCTACTAGGGAATTCTTAATTATCTTTTGTTGTCTTAGTATCTTTGGCCTCCCTTTCTCCATTAGCTCCATGCCCAGGCTATACACATGCTCAAGTTTCCTCATCACTAAAACAAAGCCTTCCCCCTCTAACCACCATCATATCTCTCACTTCCGTTCATAACCAGTTTGCTTATATGCACTGTATGCATTTGATGTCTATACTTCCTGACTTTACATACATTCTTTGCCACCTAATTCTCTGAAATCAGGCTTCTAATCCTATTAGTTGAAGTTGCTCTCCTAGCAGACTCAGACTTTGGCTTTGTCCATAGGCTAGCGGTAGATTTTATCTAATACACAAATTGAAACAAATGGGGTTCCCAAATTTAAAATGAATACGCCGTCTTCATTAGTTGAGGCAGATAAACAGTTCAGTGAAGTTACTGCAAACTCAAAAGCTAAGAAGTGCTGAAACTTCCAGTTCCAGTTAAGATGGAGGGGCGTGTATCAGACTGACTCTTCCCCACCTTGGGTGTGGGGATGGGTGGGATAGAATAGAATATATAAATATTTATAAATATGTAAGTATTACATATATAAATATAGAAAAATATAAAAACAACTCTTTGAAGGCACTGACGAGTAACCTAAGCAGACAGGACTTGAATCTATGATCCTTGAGAAGAGAAGCACATGAAATGAACTCCATATTCACCCTGGGATTTTTCTCCTGAGGGAATTTTCCAAATCAGTCACTATAGAATAAAGTCCAAATAAAAGATGCAGTGTTACTGGGCTGAAGACTCAAATAAAGTTCAGAGCTGCCAAAGTGGCTGAGACTTGAAGGAGGACTCCCAGGGAGGGGAAGAATGGCAGAGAAGTAGTAGCTCAATAATCTCGGTACAAATTTCCCTCAAGATAGTGGCCAGTTTCTAAACACAGCATACGCAAAACAAGATGCCAAAAAGCATACCAGGAAACAGCAGTTTGGAGGGTAATGAGCTAAGTAGAGATTTCAGCATCCAACACAATTTGGACTTCAAGCCTCTCCAAGGTAGAAAGACAGCCAGAGCTTTCAGTTAAGACCCCTTAAAAGGCCATACCCTTAGAGTAAGGGTAGTACAGTAATGAAACAGAATAGATCTAACAAAGCTTAAGACCCAGTCTTTATAGGATCAAAGTGATCCACTAGTATTCCTTCTGCCTACCAGAACAAAACTTAACTCTTCGGAAGTTAGATAACATTATCCAGAGCCTCCAGAATTTTTTCATCTACAATGTATAGGATCCAATATAAAATTATAAGGCATGGTAAAAATGAAATTCAAATGACTAAACACTAAAAGTTAACAGAAACATACCCAGATATTAGAGCTAACAGGACTTTAAATTAACTATGACTAGTAGGTTTAAGTAAATAGAGGAAAAGATGGGCAAAGATGATAAGATGGATAATTTACTTCAATATAGATTTGGCATCTATAAAAAATCAGATGGACATTCTAAATATGAAAAATACAATAAATGGAAATAAGAACCCATTGGGTGTGTATAACAGCAGTCTGAATGCAGCAGAAGTCAGAATCAGTGAAGCGGAAGATAGGTCAATAGGTGATTCCAAAATGAGCGACAGAAAAAAAGAAAAAAAAAAAGAGCACAGCATCAAAGACACGTGGAATACAGTAAAAAAGTATAATATATGTGAAATTACAGTCCTTGAAAAAGAAGAGAAAGAGTAAGGGCTAGAAGAAATGTTCCAGTAGATAAAGACCAAGAATTTTCTCAAACTGGTAGAAGACATTGACTTCTCAGATTCCAGAAGTTCCACAAACCCCACGTAGAATAAATGACCAATATCCCTCAGGATATTAGAAGCAGTTTCTAAAATTCTGAAATTTGCTAAAGAGAATTCTCCAATTAAAACAAAGGGGAGGGCTTCCCTGGTGGCGCAGTGGTTGAGAGTCTGCCTGCCAATGCAGGGGACACGGGTTCGTGCCCTGGTCTGGGAAGATCCCACATGCCGCGGAGCGGCTGGGCCCGTGAGCCATGGCCGCTGAGCCTGCGCGTCCAGAGACTGTGCTCCGCAACGGGAGAGGCCACAACAGTGAGAGGCCCGCGTACCGCAAAAAACAAAAAAAACAAAGGGGAAATCTTGACCAAGAGGCAGTTTTCACAGACCTAGTCAATTCCATAGCATTTATACAGTGGCAGGAGTCATTGTGCAAGGGCTGAAAATGAACACGCACAAGACAGTATAGGAAATTATGTCACTAAACAGAGCCTATATTCAAATCAGCCTTTGGGTGCCACAAGAAAAGGGGGCTAAAAGGGGAAATGAAAATTAATCAATTTTGATTATGCTCGTGTAAAATCAAAACCAATAAGCTCATTAGACTGATGAAATAAAATTCATATTTTATGGCAAGACAAGAAAAATTTAAACATAAAATTTTTCTCTGCCCGTTTGGGCCTCCACCCTCCCCCTTAGTGTGTGTTGTGCATCTGCATTAACCAGACCTCCTTAGGAAGTTCCATTCCTTCTTAAATTATAAAGGGTCACAATTCCTTAGGAGATAACCTTCCTTCTTAATCTTGTAAGGAGCTGCGATGACCCATGACCCACAACTCACTTTGCACCTGTAGATCTGATTGTGTAAACTGTCAATAATACATCATTTGACGTGTACCCCATTGTCTCAAAAACTTGTGTAACTGTGCTTTGACCTCAGAGCTTTCTGAAAGACTGTTTCCCAGCTTATAATCCTCAGGTTGGCTCAAATAAGATTCTCCATTTCTTTCTTAGATCGACTGCTGATCAATTTTTTTCATCAACAATACCATAGTTAGTAACCTGAAAATGAGACTGCCAACCTGTAAATTTCTAAATTTTGTAACAAGGCAGGAAGATCTCAAGTGTCCTTCCCTGAAAGAGGAAAGAATTTATGTAGGTGAGTTCCGCCTCTACCTGCCACATTTTAAACACAATACCATAATTAACCGCTTCATGGGAAACATTTCTCTCAATGAGACTATGTTTACAAATCATAGATAACTGGCATAAAGCAGATAACTGTCATAGAACAATTAGTAAGCCAGAGAAGCTAACTCTGTAAAGATTTTTCTCTTCTTTCTCTACTCTTGACACTGAGTTTCTGCTATGATGTTTAGAAACAGCTATGTGGTTCTGACATATCTCACCAAGTACTATGCTGTGTTCTGATAACACCATTTGTTTGAGTAGCTCTATGGCCTTGGAGTTGATGTTTTTATTTTAATGTTTTGGCTTGATTAAATTAATATTAATTTAATATTTTTAATAATTCAGTAGTTTAGTATTAAGTATCCTATTACATTTTAGATTGTTTGAAAGTAAGAGACATGAGAAATTTTGACTGAATCAATTCAAATTTAGGATACTAAATAAAATTTCCAGTGAAAACAGCTCAAGCTATACCTGATGAAACAACTCTGATTCTACCCAGGCACCTGTCTAAGAACACTGCTAGCAAAGACTGAGTAGCATAAGTAATTGGAGAATAATGATTTTTTGCATTTTAATTTCTGTGAACTTAGTAAAGGAGTCTGGATTTTCTATGGGGTTTAATTTACAAGGGATGGAGATTTAATCTGCCAGCTTTATTTCTTTCCTGGAAATTTTATAATGAAAAAGGTTAATATCCAAGTTTGAAGTATCTTCTGATAATGTACAATCTTAGTGTCTTTCTCCGGACATTTTATTTCATTACATAATTTTTAGTGTACTAGATTAGACAACATAACAGGTTAGTAGTTTAACCTAGCAAATGGAATAGGAAATAGTAGGAATTATGTTTTTTGGCCTTGCTTACAGTAAGGCTTTGGAATTAAGTTAATATGGACTAACTTGACCCATTTCAGAGTTTTCTTAGCATAAAATTTAACTATCCTCCTGTGGTTTTCAGAGTGGGGCCACATGAAGGTGGGGGAGAACTTGTCCTAATAGACTGCTATCCCCTCCCCAAGGAAGAAAGCCAACCTCTGGTTTGGCTTAATGGCAAAGCCCAAACGGCTAAGAGAACAAAAAAGCTAAATAATATTAGGAGGAAGTTCTTTTGCCACAGTGCCCATCTTTCCATAATAGAGAAACTTCCATTTAGACTCTTTTTAGGGGAATGCTCCTTAGTCTTTCTCATCCCTTTCACTTATCATTCCTCCAGGAAGGAGTGATTTATCTGAATCATGATTTTTTCTTTAAGTTTTAATAATAATGAACTTGTTTTAGTTTTTTGTTTGCTTGCTTTAGTAATAAATTTGTTTTAAAACAAGACTTCAATATTTGATATCAAGTATATTTTTAAAAACCCTAAAATGACAGAGATTAAAAAAAAAAGCCCATAAAATCACACCCATTAGGATGGCTACTATCAAAAACAATCCAGAAAATATCATGTTGGCAAAGATGTGGAGAAATCAGAACACTTGTGTACTGTTAGTAGGAATGTAAAATGGTGCAGCCATGATGGAAAACAGTAAGGTGGTTCCTCAAAAAATTAAAAATAAAATTACCATATCCAGCAATCCCACCTCAGGTATATAGTACCCAAAAGAACTGAAAGCAGGGTCTCAAAGAGATATTTTGCACCCATGTTCATAGCAGCATTATTCACAATAGCCAAAAAGTGGAAGCAACCCAAGTGTCCATCAATGGACGAATGGATAAACAAAGTGTGGTAAATCAATATGCTGCCCACCCACATTGAGGAGACCAATCTACTTTACTCAGTTTGCCAATTCAAATGCTAATCTCTTTCGGAAAGACCCTCACGGACACACCCAGATAAAATGTTTAAACATATCTAGGCACCCTGTGGCCTCAATGGGAAGCTTGAATAGAACAAAAAGACAGAAGGCTGAATCCTCTCTCTCTGCCTAACTGCTTGAGCTGAAATATACACCATTAGTACTCCAGTTCTCAGACCTTCTCAGACTGGACTATACCACTGGCTTTCCTGGATCTCCAGCTTGCAGATGGCCATTCTAGTAGGTGTGTAGTTGTATCTCATTTTTGTTATATTTTGCAATTGTCTAATGACATATGATGCTGAGTATCTTTTTTTTTTTTTTTTTTTTTTTTTTGCGGTACGCGGGCCTCTCACTGTTGTGGCCTCTCCCGTTGCGGAGCACAGGCTCCGGACGCGCAGGCTCAGCGGCCATGGCTCACGGGCCCAGCCGCTCCGCGGCATGTGGGATCTTCCCGGACCGGGGCACGAACCCATGTCCCCTGCATCGGCAGGGGGACTCTCAACCACTGCGCCACCAGGGAAGCCCTGAGTATCTTTTTTATATGCTTATTTGCCATCTGTATATCTTCTTTTGTGCCTGGCCAGATCTTATTCTTATTTTTAATAGTTTTTTAAGATTGTTGAATTCTAAGTGTTCTTTGAATATTTTGGATAACAATCTTTTATCAGATAGGTACTTTGCAAATACTTTCTCCCAGTTTGTAGTTTGCCTTCTCATTCTCTTGACAGTGCTTTTCACCCAGCAGAAGTTTTTTAATTAAAATTAAATGCACGGTTTCCCTGGTGGTGCAGTGGATGAGAGTCCGCCTGCCGATGCAGGGGACATGGGTTCGTGCCCCGGTCCGGGAAGATCCCACATGCTGAGGAGCGGCTGGGCCTGTGAGCCACGGCCGCTGAGCCTGCGCATCCGGAGCCTGTGCTCCGCAATGGGAGAGGCCACAGCAGTGAGAGGCCCGCGTACCGCAAAAAAAAAAAAAAAAAAAAATCATTGCCAAAGCTAAGGTCGTCTAGATTTTCTCTTATGTGATCTTCTAGTTTTATAATTTTGCATTTGCATTTAGGCCTGTGATCCATTTTGAGTTAATTTTTGTGAAAGGTATAAGGCCTATATCTAGATTCATTATTTTGCCTGTGGATGTCCAGTTATTCTAGCACCTTTTGTTGAAAACACTATCCTTCCTCCATGATTTGTCTTTGCTCCTTTGTAAAAAGTCAGTTGACTATATTTTGTTAGTCTATTTCTGGGCTCTCTATCCTGTTCCATTGATGTATTCATCTATTCTTTCACCAATGTTACACTGTCTTGATTACTAAGGTAATGTCATCCTGTGACTTTGTTCTTCCCCTCCAATGTTGTGTTGGCTATTCTGGGTCTTTTGCCTCTGCATATAAACTTTAAAATCAGTTTGTGGATATCTACAAAATAACTTGCCAATATTTTGATTGGGATTGTATTGAGTTTATAGATCAAGTTGGGAAGAAATGGCATCTTGAAAATATTGAGTCTTCCTATCCATGAACATGAGATATCTCTCCATTTATTTAGTTCTTTTTTATTTCACAGTTTTTTTTTAGTATATCCCCAGAATTGTGCAACCATCAATGCTATCTAATTTCAGAACATTTTTATCATCCCCCCCAAAGAAACTCCATAGCCATTATCACTCACCATTTCCATTCCTATCATCTGCTCTCCCTCCTCCCAGCCCCTGGCAACCACTAATCTACTTTCTGTCTTTATAGATGTGCTTATTCTGGACATTTCATATAAATAGAATCATACAATATATAGTCTTTCATGTCTGGCTTTTTTCACTTAGCATAAAATTTTCAAGGTGCCATGTCATAGGATTCCATTCATTTTTATTGCTGAAAATATATCATATTGTATGGAAATGCCACATTTTGTTTATCCAGTTGATACACTTTCAGATTGTTTGCATTTTTTGACTATTATGAAAAATGCTGCCATGAAGGTTCATGTACACACTTTTTTTTTTTTTTTTTTTTTTTGCAGTACGCAGGCCTCTCACTGTTGTGGCCTCTCCCGTTGCGGAGCACAGGCTCCAGACGTGCAGGCTCAGTGGCCATGGCTCACGGGCCTAGCCGCTCCACGGCACGTGGGATCTTCCCGGACTGGGGCACGAACCTGCGTCCCCTGCATCGGCAGGCAGACTCTCAACCACTGTGCCACCAGGGAAGCCCCCATGTACACACTTTTGGGTGGACATATGTTTTCAGCTCTTTTTGGTGGATACCTGGGAGTGGAATTGCTGGTCATATGGTAACTCTATGTTTAACTTTTCGAGGAACTGCCAAACTGTTTTCAAAAGTGGCTGCATGATTTTACATTACACACACACACACAATTCCCTTACCTGATATATGATTAGCAAATATTTTCTCACATGTTGGGGTTTGTCTTTTCAATTTCTTGATTATGTCCTTTGAAGCAAAACAGTTTCTACTTTTGATGAAGTCCAATTTATCTTATTTTTTTCCCCCAGCTGCGCTTTTGAGGTCATACTTAAGAAATTATTGCTAAATCTAAGGTCATAGATTCATTCTTATATTTTATCCAAAGAGATACATAGTTTAGGTTGATATCAATTTTGAGATAATTTTTATATATGGTGTGAGGTAGGTGGTCCATCTTCTTTCTTTTGCATGTGAATATTTAGTTATATCAACATTATTTGTTGAGGAGATTATTCTTCTCCTCATTGAATTATCTTGGCACCCTTGTTAAAAATCAGTTGATTGCAGATGACATGATACTATACATAGAGAATTCTAAAGATGCTACCATAAAACTACTAGAGCTAATCAATGAATTTGATAAAGTAGCAGGATACAAAATTAATGCACAGAAATCTCTTGCATTCCTATACACTAATGATGAAAAATCTGAAAGAGATATTAAGGAAAAACTCCCATTTACCAACGCAACAAAAAGAATAAACTATCTAGGAATAAACCTACCTAAGGAGACAAAAGACCTGTATGCAGAAAACTATAAGACACTGATGAAAGAAATTAAGGATGATACAAATAGATGGAGAGATATACCATGTTCTTGGATTGGAAGAATCAACATTGTGAAAATGACTCTACTACCCAAAGCAATGTACAGATTCAATGCAATCCCTATAAAACTACCACTGGAATTTTTCACAGAACTAGAACAAAAAATTTCACAATTTGTATGGAAACACAAAAGACCCCAAATAGCCAAAGCAATCTTGAGAACGAAAAACGGAGCTGGAGGAATCAGGCTCCCTGACTTCAGACTATACTACAAAGCTACAGTAATCAAGACAGTATGGTACTGGCACAAAAACAGAAATATAGGTCAATGGAACAGGAGAGAAAGCCCAGAGATAAACCCACGCACATATGGTCACCTTATCTTTGATAAAGGAGGCAAGAATATACAATGGAGAAAAGACAGCCTCTTCAATAAGTGGTGCTGGGAAAACTGGACAGCTACATGTAAAAGAATGAAATTAGAACACTCCCTAACACCATACATAAAAATAAACTCAAAATGGATTAAAGATCTAAATGTAAGCCCAGACACTATAAAACTCTTAGAGGAAAACATAGGCAGAACACTCTATGACATAAATCACAGCAAGATCCTTTTTGACCCACCTCCTAGAGTAATGGAAATAAAAACAAAAATAAACAAATGGGACCTAATGAAACTTCAAAGCTTTTGCACAGCAAAGAAAACCATAAACAAGCAAAAGACAACCCTCAGAATGGGAGAAAATATTTGCAAATGAAGCAACAGACAAAGGATTAATCTCCAAAATTTACAAGCAGCTCATGCAGCTCAATATCAAAAAAGCAAACAACCAAATCCAAAAATGGGCAGAAGACCTAAATAGATATTTCTCCAAAGAAGACATACAGATTGCCAACAAACACATGAAAGGATGCTCAACATCACTAATCATTAGAGAAATGCAAATCAAAACTACAATGAGGTATCACTTCACACCAGTCAGAATGGCCATCATCAAAAAATCTACAAACAATAAATGCTGGAGAGGGTGTGGAGAAAAGGGAACCCTCTTGCACTGTTGGTGGGAATGTTAATTGATACAGCCACTATGGAGAACAGTATGGAGGTTCCTTAAAAAACTACAAATAGAACTGCTATACAACCCAGCAATCCCACTACTGAGCATATACCCTGAGAAAACCATAATTCAAAACGAGTCATGTACCACAATGTTCACTGCAGCTCTATTTACAATAGCCAGGACATGGAAGCAACCTAAGTGTCCATAGACAGATGAATGGATAAAGAAGATGTGGCACATATATACAATGGAATATTACTCAGCCATGAAAAGAAACGAAATTGAGTTATTTGTAGTGAGGTGGATGGACCTAGAGTCTGTCATACAGAGTGAACTAAGTCAGAAAGAGAAAAACCAATACCATATGCTAACTCACATGTATGGAATATAAAAAAAAATGGTTATGAAGAACCTAGGGGCAGGATAGGAATAAAGATGCAGACCTACTAGAGAATGGACTTGAGGACATGGGGAGGGGGAAGGGTAAGCTGTGACAAAGTGAGAGAGTGGCATGGACATATATACACTATCAAATATAAAATCGATAGCTAGTGGGAAGCAGCCGCATAGCACAGGGAGATCAGCTCGGTGCTTTGTGACCACCTAGAGGGGTGGGATAGGGAGGGTGGGAGAGAGGGAGACGCAAGAGGGAAGAGATATGGTGATATATGTACATGTATAGCTGATTTAAAGATGTTAAAAATTTTTTTAAAAAATCAGTTGACCATAGTTATATAAATTTACTCTGGACTCTCAGTTATGTTCCATTGATTTATATGTCTAGTATCATACTTATTCTAGTATCATACTGTCTTGATTAATGTTGCTTGCAGTAATTTTTAAAATTGGGAAGTGTGAATCCTTTAACTTTGCTATTCTTTTTCAAGATTGTTTTTATTATTCTGGGTCCTTTGCATTTCTATATAAATTCTAGGATAAGCTTGCAATTTCTACCAAAAAAAAAAAAAAAAAAAGCCAGCTGGGATTTGATAGGGATTGCAATGAATATGTAGTTCAGTTTGTGGATTACTGTCATCTTAACCCTATTAAATCTTCTGATCCAGGCACATGGGATCTTTTCTTTCATTTCTTTCAACAATGTTTTGTAGTTTTCAGTGCATAAATCTTTCTTTTGTTAGACTTACCTAAATATTTCATTTATTTTGATGCTGTTATAAATGGAATTGAATTCTTATTTTTGGATTCTTCATTTCTAGTGCACAGAAATACAATTGATTTTGCATATTGATTTTGTATCCTACAACTTTGATAAATTCACTAATTAATTATAAATTTTTGTGGGGGTTCCTTAGAATTTTCTATATACAAGATCAAGCCATTTGCAAACAGATTTAGAGTTTTCCTTTCCAATTTTGTTGGCTTTATTTCTTTTTCTTGCCCAACTGCCCTAGCTAGCACTTCAAATATAATGTTGAGGAGAACTGGGGACAGTGGACATTTTTGTCTTGTTCCCAATCTTAGAGAAAAAGGCTTTCCATCTCCCACTTTTTAAATTTTTTTAATATAAATTTATTTATTTATTTAATTTTGGCTGTGTTGGGTCTTTGTTGCTGATGCAGGCTTTCTCTAGTTGTAGTGAGCGGGGACTACTCTTCATTGCCATGCGCAGGCTTCTCATTGTGGTGGCTTCTCTTATTGCAAAGCATGGGCTCTAGGCACGCAGGGTTCAGTAGTTGCAGCACACGGGCTCAGTAGTTGTGGCTCGTGGGCTCTAGAGCACAGGCTCACTAGTTGTGGTGCACGGGCTTAGTTGCTCCGCAGCATGTGGGATCTTCCCAGACCAGGGCTCAAACCTGTGTCCCCTGCACTGGCAGGCGGATTCTTAACCACTGTGCCACCAGGGAAGTTCCCAGTCCCTCATTTTAAGTATAATGTTAGCTGTGGGTTTCTCATAGATGTAATTTATCAGATTGAGGAAAACCTCTTCTATTCCTAGTTTGTTGATTGTTTTTAAGAGGAAAAAGTGTTAGATTTTCTCAAATGCTTTTCTGCTTTTGAGATGATGTGGGTTTTGTCCTTTATTATATTAGTATGGTACATTACATTTATTGATTTTCATATGTTGAACCAACCTTGTGTTCCTGGGATAAATCTCACTTGGTCATTATGTATAATCCTTTTTATATGCTGCTGGGAATAGTTTACTACTACTTTGCTACTTATCTTTGTGTAAGTCATATTGGTCTGACATTTTCATTTCTGGTGAAGTCTTTGGTTTTGGTATCAGAGTAATAGTGGCCTCATAAAATGCCTTGGGAGGTGTTCTCTCTTCTATTTTTGTTTTTCTTTTTTTCTTTTTTTTTTTGGTAGGGGGAAGAATTTGCAAAGGATTAGTGTTCTTTAAACATTTGCTATAATTCACAAGTTAAGGCTTCTGGACCTGAATTCTTCCTTGTGGGAAGTTTTACTACTACTACTATTACTGCTACTATGACTACTACTACTCATTTAATCTCTGGTTATAGGCCTATTCAGGTTTCCTATTTCTTCTTGAATCAGTTTAGGTGGCTTGTGTCTTTCTTGGAATGTGTCCTTTTCATCTAGTTTATCTAAATTGTTGGCATACAATTGTTCACAGTATTCCCTTATAATCCTTTTTATTTCTATGGGCAGTAGTAATATGCCCTCTTTCATTTGTAATTTGATCCATGTATTTTCAGGAAAAAATTGTGTCCCCACCAGCATCTCCTCCCCTAAAACAAAACCTCCAGAAAATTCCATCTGAGACAAATTTCAACAGTTACAAAGACCAACTTAAAAAAAAAACAACACAAAATGCCTCTGGTGTATTTACATAAATGTGGTAAATGGTATTTGTATCCAGTCTAACATGGATGTAAACTACCTTCTTGAGTTCTTTTTGTTCACTCTTCAAAAAGAGTGGCTTAAAATTTATACAAATTTTATAAGAGCTCTGGCAGCACTCAAATATCATCCAATATACATAATACCTGCTTCCCAGAGTGTTGAAGCACTTTTGAGGTTCAACTGAGGCTTCTGTCCTATGGGTATTTTTAGGTTTTCTAAGCAGTATTTATCATCTTTTTTCATAGAGCATATTAAAAAAAATCAAATAGCAACATAAAACTTGTTAAAAACCCAAACTCAATTGTAGTAATTTAAGCTGAAGTTTTGCCATTTGTGGTAACAAAAATGATGGATGCCAACAAAAATACACTTCCTATCCCCAGAGTAATATAAAAATCTAATAATTTTATTTTTGGAGCAAGAACTTTTCCATAAACTGGGGTACATAAAACACACAGTCAGAATAAGGAGACTAGTAAAAAAGGCATGTATTATACAAAATTTAAAAAATTCAAATCCTCCACAAAATGTATATTGTAATACAACCTCTTCCCAGCTAAAGGCTAGCAGAGAGAGAACAGCTGGAAGTCTATGACCTCCAGCCATTAAACTAGAGGGAACCAAAGGTGCTAAGATCACTTCTGTCCCCTGGTAGGGCCTAGGTCCTTCTCTGTGTAGGGCTGTATCCAGTAATAGGTGAGTATTTTTGAGAAGATGCTGGCCTCAGTGCAGGTACATTCTAGTTTGCTCTCTCTGTGTGGTAAAGAGTCTGACTGCCTCTTTAGCAAAGACCTGCTGTTTCTAAGCTAGATGGGTAAGTCTGCCTAATTCTGGGGTAAAATGTTAGTAAGGCCTTTGAGTCATCACAGATCTAAATCCATGCTCCCCACTTAGTTTGATCAGTAGTAAAAGTAGTATTATTATTTCTCTATTTGGTTCCTATGTCTATTTCCCAATTTGATATCAACTTATAAGAGGAAGAAAGGATTGTTGTCTTGATACCCTAAAACCCCAACCCAAAGCTGCCATTGTCATGTCCTCAAAAGCAACAGGTTGCATAAATAGCAGATTTTTTAAAAAGGAATTGCTTCTGGGATTTTGGTTATCATCTGCCTAAGGGCTCCAAAGGAGGTAAGCCTCCTTCGAGAAATGGCACATAGACCTTTGGGTCGGACTGTCAGATTCCCAGAACCAGAGGATCATACTCCCTAACAAAGTAGGGAGAAAAAGGTCCCATATCAGATAGTGATGGAGTGAAAGGATGGGCTAGGGAGCTGGGGGAGGATGACCACAAGAGACAGATTAACAAAAATTGCGTCTTTGGAAAGGACAGAATTTACCACAAAGAAGAAATGGCAGTAAGTTAGGTTGTTCCCCATTTAGTCACATTTAATGTCATATTGGATTAGGTTTTATGGCACGTAGAGCCAAGTAAGTCAGGCTAATAATTTTTTTTTAATAAGGAAGGATAACAAAGATTAGTAATAACTGGAAGATCTGACCCTTAAGATTGTAAAGAAAATCCCTCAGAAAGAAAGTTGTTCACTCGTTTCTGAAACACCAGCATGGGTAGAAGAGAGTAAAGAAGCAGGAGCTGAAGGACTATAAGAGGAGGAAGCTAAACAACACTTGAAGTTGTTGAGACAACGGCAGCTACAATCAGGAAATTGTCATGGCTGCTAGGAACAACTCAAGCCACTTGGACTCCACAGAAAGGGAACAGGGCTGCAGGTCTGAGGGGACAAGCTGGGTAGACACTCAGGGGAAAAAAAAAAAAAAGAACTACCCAAGGCTTTTATTATTCCAGACTGAGTGGTGGGAAAGCAATGGAGATGGAGGTGGGTTGGGGGATAATGGGAGACAGAACCAGGTCTCTGTTAGAAAAATGTAACCTCTACCAGCAAACAACAGGTTCCTTTTGTTCACCTTTGTATAACCCAGTGCCTGCTATTCCTAGCCAATTGAACAATAAATATTTGTTGAATAACTAACTGGATGAATGTAGAGAATGGTGATGGATATGTCTTCACTTAGTATAGACCTCTTTTCTTGCAGACCTCTTCTCTTAAGCGACAGTGTTCAGTCTGGAGGTGGACACGGGCCACAGGTTGCTGGGACTGTTATTTATTCATCTTTGTCACCTATCTCAGTGTCTGGCATATAATTAGGCACTCAAGAATTGTTTAAAAATCAATGGAGGGGCGTCCCTGGTGGTGCAGTGGTTGAGGGTCCGCCTGCCGATGCAGGGGACACGGGTTCGTGACCCGGTCCGGGAAGATCCCACGTGCCGCGGAGCAGCTGGGCCCGTGAGCCATGGCCGCTGAGCCTGCGCGTCCGGAGCCTGTGCTCCACAACGGAGAGGCCACAACAGTGAGAGGCCCGCATACCACAAAAAAAAAAAAAAAAAAAGGACACAAGCCTCTAACTATTGCTTCCTTTGATCCCACTTCTAAAATCTCTGCAACCTTGTGACTCTGCTTTAATGGAAAGTATCATTCTGTTTCAGCAGCTTAAGTTGATTTAGATATGTGTTTTACTCAGTTTCTTTGATAAGTGTTAAGTTTTACCTTTTTTATCCTAGTAAAATTTAGTACAGTATCAACTGTGAATTATGCTGTACACATATGCTATACAACTAATGAAGTATCGTCTCAATCCATGCGCATGCCATTCATTCAGTCATTTTTTCAATAAACATTAATTGAGCATTTTCTAGGTTCCAGGAACAGGATACTAGACTCTGGGGAATAACAAATGACTACTGTTTCTGCTCTGAAAAGATTTAGAGGCTAACAGAGAAAGAAACATGTTAAAAATTTCTTTTAAATTCAATAAAATATTGTAGATGCTATCAAAACTACTCCAACTATCCTCACACCACCACCTTCTCAAACTCCAAGGGATGGGCCTGGTCTCTGCCTGGCTTTCCTGACAAAGTAGGGAAACTGGACAAACACGATGAAAGACAGTTTCATGAGGTAGCTTCTAGAAGGCAGGGAGAAGTTTTGCTAAGCCTCGATATTTGAAGTGGGTCTCTAAGGTAGTAATTACTTTAAATAGGGGCTTTCACATTACTTACAATGTGCACTTTGTTCGTTTTTCCTCCTTCCTCCCCCAAATCTTTACTTTCACTTTAATGTCTGGACCAAGTCTGTGAACGAACTGAAGACTGAACAAAATACATTTCTGCTTTCACGGAGCTCTCAATGTAAGAAGGTTCAGTCAGGTATGATAATTCAAAATAATCACCAGCACTGACAGCATCACTACGTGCACTTCGATGGCTGCTTCCAAACCTCGTCAGGACCTACGTGGAGAAGCGCGTTCTACGCGAGGCGGAAGGGCGGACGCTACGGTGGAAGGCGGGGCCGTTCTGGTGTTCCTGGAGGTAGCCAATGGCCACCTGGAAGGCGGAGGTTTTGAAACTGACTGGCATGGAAACCGACCAATCAGAAGCTAAGTTGAATGAATTGCTGAGGCGGAACCCGAAGAGTTTTGGCGCTGTTTGGAAGGAGGTGCGGTCTGAAGAGAGGCAGCTTAGAGGAGGTGCTTTTTACTAATCTGAAAGAAAGTGTTTCAATGTTTAAATAACCGGTCAGCCGTACTAGCGCATATGTCTGGATAGCAGCCCAGATATAGTGGCTATCTATTTTTTTGTCTGCCAAGAGCGTCACCTCCTAAAAAATGCTTTTTTCATTTTTGCAATTATGTAATTCAAACAGAAGCTGCTGTTTACTTGTAGACCTCTTCTCTGAAGCGACAGTGTTTGGTCTGGGGATTGTTACGGGCCACAGGTTGCTGGGACTGTTATTTATTCATCTTCGTCACCTAGCTCAGTGTCTAGCATTTAATTAGGCACTCAAGAATTGTTTAAAAATAAATGGACACAAGCCTCTAACTATTGCTTCCTTTGATCTCACTTGTAAAATCTCTAATCTTCTGACTCTTCTTTAATGCAAAGTCTCATTCTGTTTTATCTGCTTAATTTGATATAGATATATGTGCTTTACTCGGTTTCTTTGATAAGTTGTAAGAATTTGCTGTTAGCTCTGATATTCAAATTTCTGTTTACCTTTTTTTCCCCCCCAGTACGACGTTTACAAGCTCCAAGATTCTTGAATTTGACCCATTTCACAGTGCTGTTGTCAGGTTTCAGGCAAACAATGGGCCTTGGGAAGAGCCTAGATTCAGGAACTGGAAAGAGGCTGGGATTCTTGCTCCAAATTTGCTTCTCCGTGCATTCTCTCTCTGCTTCTCTCATCCACATTGCCATACCCTTAGTTAAAATACTTGTATTATTAATTTCTCATTACTGGAATTGTTGCAGCAGAGGCTGAGTGACCATAATTTGAGACAGTGGTAGAAGACATGTCCTTGTTGGCTGGTTGGAAGGGAAGTTAGATCAGGTTACATCTGTGAGTTATTCTAAACGTAAGATATGATTTTACCGGCTTAGGCTCCCGTATGCACAAGGATTGCTTTCTGTTTCACTTTCTCACTGTCTCTGTTAATAGCACCATCAGTTTTTTTGTCTTGTCTGGATCCCAGTCCTTCATCTTTTGTGTGGAGTCAATCATTAGGTCTTCCTCCAAAAATCCTCTCCAGAAATAATACTGGTTTTCTCCTAGTACCTGTAGAGTTGTAGAAAAGGTAACAAAAGCATGAACTCTTTAACCTATGGTTAAATGTTAAGACAGAGTCATATCAGGATTAAGAGCATAGGTTTTGGAGTTCAGCCTCAGCTCACATCCTGTTCCCATTACTACTAGCTGTGTCACCTTAAAAAAATTACTCTCTGAGGCTTTTTCTCCAACTCAAAGTGGGGACCTAATATTAAATAACATTGCTGAGTTGTTTGGTTAAATAACTAGTATCCATAAAGCACTTAGCAGTGTTTCTATTAATGCAAACACCAATTAGTGCTTAATAAGGTGTAGTTACTAGTATAAATAATAAAATACAACATTTATATAACTTCTTTTTTAGTTTACAAAATGTGTGCACCTACACTTTCTTGCTAAATAATCACAAATATCCTGAGAGGCAGATAATATTCTCATTTTAGAGATAGGGACACCAAAGAAAAAAGAGATGATAACACTTCCTCAAGTGGAATTGTCTAGAGGTTGCTCTGATAGGGAGTGAATGCAGTTACTGGAAGTTTTGCAAGGCTGTCCTGCTACCTATCACCATAGATCCCAGCTTTTGGAAGGGTGACTGAGCTAGGTGATTTCTGAGGTCCTGTAACTTGGTCATTTATTCACACATGCAATTAATACTTTTTTACCAGAAACTGTTCAAGGACCTGGGGATACAGCATAAACAAGCAAAAAACCCCAAAACAACATGCACACTCACACACACAGACAAAAATCTCTTCCTAGAAATATACAAATACAGAAAATATTTTGTACAGGATATACAATATAAAAAATAAAATATGAAAATACCGGTATATAGCTTGTCAGTTTTTTCATATACCCTTCATCTAAGTACCCATTAATTCCCACCCTCATTCCCAGCCCTCTCCCCAAGCTTAAAGTATCAGAAACTAGAAAATTCTATTTCAGTTTGTGTGCCATGCCCTCTCACGCGTCAAGGCTTATTCGAAGCTGGAAATCCAGAAAAGTGGGCGGGGCCTTGGAAGTTTCTGAAGGTGGAAGGAGATACGGCGGAACTTGTGTGCTGTAGCTGTGGTTCTCGGTGGGAGGCCAATTCTGAGGACCGGTAGTGGAGAGCTCTGGAGCTTGTTTCCGGCCACCTCAGCGGGAATCGGAGACGCGAGCAGCTGGGTCTTTGGGAACTGATAGAGGTATAACTGTTGTCGCGGCGGAGCAAGTCAAGACGCACCTACGGCCGTCCGGGCCAGTGTTGAGTTTCCGTAGCCTGTGAAGATGGTGTTGCTCACGATGATCGCCCGAGTGGCGGACGGGCTCCCGTTGGCCGCCTCGATGCAGGAGGACGAACAGGTGAGCTGCTAGATCCCCGGGACCCCAAGTTCCTGTCAGAGCGCTGTGCTCTCAGCACGGGAGTCCTCCTTAGGACGCGGGAGACCCTTATGGCCTCCCAGGCGTTTCTGACCCCTCTGAAGTGCTTTTCCTCTTTTGGCAGTGGAGAAAAATAAGTCTTGTTAGAATAAATCTCTGTTAGAATAAATCTTGCCTGAAGGCGGAGGTAGATTTTTGTGTTACCTGTTTCTTTTTAGAAAAACTCTCTGGAGAAGGGATAGGTTTGGCTGATTGTGATTATCCAGTGTTCTGTAATTCTTTAGGGACTTTGTTAAAATTCAAGATTTCTTTTTTTTTGCTGTTAATAAGGCTGACTGACAGGTCCTGGGAAAAATCAGCTCCTAAGTCCTCTTTTCGTAGCACCTGATCCTTGACCTAGTTTACTGACATCTAGTGAAAGCAGATGAGGTATTATTGCCACATGTATGCACCTGTTTGAAGTTCAGTACCTGTACCTTCTTTCAAAGTTATGTCTAATTCCCACCTCCAATAAGCCTTACTAAATTTCTGTTGTTGGAATTATAACCCTTGTGTTATATTCCTGTAATGCTTTGTACCTTTATTTTACAATTTTGCCTTTGTCTTTCAAAGTTTCCTAGCAGGCAAACGAGAACTCTTAGTCATCTATGTGTTTCCCATAGCTTTTACAATAGCAGCCTTGTGCTAGTAGGTGCTCAAAAATGTATTGCGTTGATTAAAAAAACAAAACAAAACCTCTAGATAGCTTGAGAGGAAGAGGCTTTGTGCCTTAAAATCACAAGGCAAATTTCTGGTGTGAGACAAGCTCCTGGAGCAAGGTCAGGAAGTTCCTGAAGAAAGGAGGCTGAGAATGAAATTTATATAATTTATTTAAAGTGTTCAACTTTATCTTACTTTATCATACAACCCAAGTAATGTAATTTTAAAAAAAACAAAACCTCAAGGCCTAAAAAAAGATGAATATTTTGCACATTTTTTTGAACTTTTCATTCATATATTCATGAAAAAAAAAACCTCATTAAACACATCAGATGTGCCAAGCATGGTGTTAATGCAGGGGTTTGGGGAACATAGTCCCTACTTTCATGGAGCTTACAGTTTAATGGAGAAACCAGATAACTAACAATTATAATGTAGTATAACTGCTATGGAATAGGAAGAAGTTTCTGTGGTTGAACATGGAAAAGGTATCTAAATTGATTTTTGGACCTCAGGAAAGTGTTCCCAGAAGAAATGACATCTAAGCCAACAGTAGTGTTTCCTAATTAGGAAAGCTTCTATTTGGTTATATGCCGTTTTAGGTTTGATTTGGAAATATGTTTACTTTCACTTCTAGGAGAGTAATGATACAGATTGTGAAGTTGCTAAGTTGCTTAGCAGGTCATGCTAAGTGAAATATTTTCTATTTATTCCACAAGACAAAGTCTAAGTTGAGATAAAATTTGAAAAATATAGCATACCCTGAATTTTCAATTGTGAAATATTTTTCTCTTGTCCAATGTTAACATTTTCCAGGACTGTGCAGAAGGAGTGAAATTGCTACAATGAATGCAGGAACATGATTTGAAAAAAGGGAGATGGTGTGGGGGAAATTTTCCTTGAAGGATATGTAGTTTGATTAAGAAGTAGTTTTCCCAAAGGGACAGAAATCTGGTCAGTTTTCCAGCTATTGCTTTGAATTCCAATGTGGGCAAAGAATATAAATTGGATTTGAAAGTCCATATGTCAGTAGGCTCTTATTCTCTGCCTTCATACTTCATTGAAAAAATTAGTTGATTTATTACTGTGTGTTTCTTAATTCCAAATTAGGTATCAGTTTACCAAGATGGGTTGCTTTGTTTAATTGACAAGGAAAGATATTTTACACAGAAATATTTTTGTGATTGTAATTCCATAGTGATTTCCTTTAGGAATTTTGACTTTGAATGATAACGTCTTTCCAAAACTTTTAATATCTGCAAAAATATGAATCTTTGACTTATTTTTACTATTATAATAGTATACAGAACATTTATAGAGTGCCTACTACATACCACCCATTGTGTTAAGCCTGTTAAATGCATGATTTCATTCAATCTTCATACCAACTATTAGGATAGGTACTATTATTATCCCCATTTATAGATAAGGAATCTCTGAGGCTAAGAGAGCATAGGTCTCTTGCTTAAGGTCGCACAGCTAATAAGTAGCACAACAGAATTTTTCACCAGGGTTCCTCCCTGCCTCCTTTTTTTCCCTTCCTTCCTTCCCTGTTAACCTACAACCACTATGTTAGTTCCAGGTACATAACATAGTGATTTGATAGTTCTTTCATCAGGGTTTTTTAACTTCGGCACTGTTGACATTTTGGAATGGATAATTCTTTGTTGTGGGAAAACTGTCCTGTGCATTGTAGGATGTCTAGCAGCATCCTTGGCCTCTACACCTTATATGCCAGTAGCACTGCCACCACCCTCCGTCTAGTTGTGACAACCAAAAATATTTCCTGACATTGCTGCATGTCACCTGCGGGGAGGAGGGGCAAAATCACCCCTGGTTGAGAACCACTGTTTTGGTTTAAAAAAAATTTTTTTTAAATTAAGATACAGTTGATTCACAATATTATATAAGTTTGAGATGTACAACATAGTGATTCACAATTGTTAAAGGTTATACTTCTTTATAGTTATACACGTTTATAATTACTATAAAATATTGGCTATATTCCCTGTGCTGTACAGTATATCCTTGTAGCTTATTTATTTTATACATAGTAGTTTGTACCTCTTAATCCCCTACCCCTAGCATGCCCCTCTTCCCTTCCCTCTCCCCACTGGTAACCACTGGTTTGTTCTTTTTAATCAATATCTGTTTGATTCTACACTACAGGCTTAGTACCTAACTGCTTCACTTGTTCTAAGACATTTTAGTAATGTATGTACTTCTTAGGAGTCTGGAAATAAGTTTGTAAGAAATGGATATCTTGATCAAATAATTTTATAGTTAAGTACCCTAATTGTCCGGGCCAAATAATTCAATGTATTCTTTCAATTATTTACATTGATAACAGATACCATATCTTAGGTGGTTACTAGATGCTAGTCCTTGTACAAACTGTCTTCTCACTGGAGATGAACAATTATTCAAATAATACAATAGAGCGTTAAAAAAAAAAGATACAGAGTATCTTATGCACTGTTTCCTCTGTGCTATAACTAGAAATGTAGGCCTAAGACAGGTAGACAGATGAACTTTTCTTTTCCAACCTAGACTCTCCGATATTCTATCTATTTCTTCCTTTCTGATGTATTTCTCCTTTTTAGATGTTTGCAATTTCTTTATCTACCTTTCTGTTCTACCTCAAAATGAACCATATTCTCTTCAGGTGTTAGATATAACTGAGTACAGGGCAGGGAACTCCCAAGAAGCAGATAGTCTTTTGTACAGTTAAACTGGCGCACTCGCCCAATCATTGAGGGTTGATTAATCACCTTACTGTTATTGCTGTTAGAAGAATATGGTTGGTTCTTGGTGCCCCTGGCCTTTGATCAATAGAGTTCAACAGGAATTTACAAATGATAAGAGCTTAGCTAAACATTCTTATAAAGGCAAAAGATGGCATTTGATATAACTACTTGTTCAGCAGTCATAGGTGACAGCAATAAAAAGGATTGTGGTTGTGTGGCAATTTACTACCCTGTACCTCCTGCATTTTGTATACAGAACCACATCCTAAATATACTGATGATCTCAAATTAGTTTCAGAATTTGTGTAGACATTCACATCTACTTCATTATTGGATTGCTAACAGCTGTCTTCATTATACTGTATATAAGTTTCATCAAGTCTGTTCTAGATGAAGTAGAAAACAGAATTAGGACATCTAATCTAACTATTTTTAGATAGACTAGCTGACTGTGAGCCCTTTGTGACTGTAATCTTAAAAGTGAACCTAGGGTTTATCTGTAAAGCCATGATTATGTTGTTATGTGAAATCTAGATCAGAGCTGCCATATGGTTTCTTGAGCATTTCCTATGAATTAGATTTAATATTAAATAGTGAGATATCACCTAGAAGGTGGATCTACCATTACTGAAGCAATTTTAATTATACAGGTGATATAGCATGCTTAGGAGCAGGGGCTTCAGAGCTAGACTGCCTGGGTTCATATCCTAGCCCTTCCCCTTATTGGCCCCAAGTTCTAACATTGTTCAAATCCTAGCCCCTCCCCTTATTGGCCCCAAGTCCTAATATTGTGGGTACAAATACGCAGTAAATAGGAATGGATGAATGAATAATTTTCCCATTATAAAATTAATTTCTGATTATTGTAGAAAATTCAGTAAATATGTACAAACAAAAGGACCAAAAAGTTAATGGTGATTTTTTTTTTACCATTAAAAGTAGTGGTAAAATTAAGTAATCCCTACTTAAGTTATATCCACTTGATGTCTAACCTTAATCTTTGTGTGTGTGTTTAAAATCAAATAATCGGTAATACTGTAATACTGTTCCACCTAATTTTTTTCACTTAGTGTATAATGAATATCTTCTCATATCATTAAATATTACACAGCATCATTTTAATGGCTCTGTAGTATTCCATTATATAAATATATACCATATGTTATTTTTTTAACATCTTAATTGGAGTGTAATTGCTTTACAGTGTTGTGTTAGAAGATGTGGAATTGTTGGATAAAACATTATGCAAAATTTTTTAATTTCTAATACATATTGTCAAAATAACTACCAGGAAGACTGTGCCAGCATCGTGTTGCCAGGAATGGTAATGCCAACTGAACCAGCATTGTAAAATGTTGGTTGGCGTGCTGTAATTCCTATGTAGATATGTCCCCAGTGTTATACATTGTCAGTCACTGCTTTGTTCATTGTAAATTCCTGAAATTGTAGCATGCTTTTGGCCATAGTTTCTTGTAGTTCGTACAGTTGTTAGTCTCTTTCTCTCAGATTGCAGTAGTATTTACAGTGCCTCTTATAAAGTCAAAGGATTTGTGCTAATCTTCATTTCACTGACAGTTTTTTGCCATTTCTTTTTTTTTAATTGAAGTGTAGTTGGTTTACTATATTATGTTAGTTTCACACTTAGAATATAGTGATTCAATATTTTTATAGATTATACTTCATTTTAAAGTTGTTATAAAATATTGGCTATATTCCCTGTGCCGCACAATATATCCATGTAGCTTTTTTATTTTATACATAGTAGTTTGTACCTCTTAATCCCCCCCTACTGCTGTCTTGCCCCTCTTCCCTCCCCTCTTCTTACTGGTAGCCACTATTTTGTTCTCTATATCTGCGAGTCTGTTTCTGATTTGTTATATTCATTCATTTGTTTTATTTTTTAGATTCCACCTATAAGTGATAACATACAGTATTTGTCTTTTTCTGACTTATTTCACTAAGCATAATACCCTCTAGATTCATCCACGTTGTTGCAAATGGTAGAATTTCATTCTTTTTATTTGCCGTGTATTTATTTAACTAGTTCCTTTAAGGTGCTCACCTGCCTTTAGCTGTCAAAAAACTTATAATTAACATTTATGGTTGTGGTTATTTTATGAATACCTCTGAGACACTGATTTAATTGATTTGGGGGTGGAGACTGAGCAGGAGTAGTTATTTTAAGAATTCTAGGTGCGCTCCCCTGGTGGCGCAGTGATTGAGAGTCCGCCTGCCGATGCAGGGGACACGGGTTCGCACCCTGGTCCGGGAAGATCCCGCATGCCGCGGAGCGGCTGGGCCTGTGAGCCATGGCCGCTGAGCCTGCACATCCGGAGCCTGTGCTCCGCAACCGGAGAGGCCACAACAGTGAGAGGCCCGCGTACCGCAAAAAAAAAAAAAAGAAGAATTCTAGGTGATTCTTGTGTGAAGCCAAGGTTGAAAATCATTGGTCTATGTTGGTATTATTTCTTGGCACTTTAGTAGCGTCTCCAACTTTGTTTGCATCCCTTTAATCTACTGTTGTGGGGTCAGATATCTTCGGAATGCCACATAACAACATTGGTGAAGCCAACAGATTGACAAGTACCACTCAAATTTAGGAACATAGGATATTGTGCACTAGTTCAAAGCATGTGATGGTATTCACTCGCCCCAACTGGCTGACCAGTCATGAGAAAAACAATATATAGATTAGTAATACTGTTTAATATGATAATGTTAATATACATTATAATGTTAATTATTACAAAGTATTGTTAATATATAACAATATACATATACATGTTAATGTAGGAGTATTTCTCAAGTGAACAGCCTTATAACAAATCGTTGCCATAAAAACAGTGTTAAACTACAAATCGATACTTCTAGTGGTCTCTGCCTAACTCCCCTGGTTCACCTCATGCTTATTTACTTCCTTATTTATATTGAAATTTCCAGTTCACCATTTAATTTTTTTTTATTTTATCTTATTTTGAGTTATAATTGACATATAACATTATATTAGTTTCAGATGTACAACATAGTGATTCAATATTTGTAGACACTGTGAAATGATCACCACAATAAGTCTAGTTACCCTCCATCATGAAAAAATAGTTATGAAAATTTTTATTCTTTTTTCTTCTTGTGATGAGGACATTTAAGTTTTACTGTCTTAACAACTTTCAAATAATGTAATAC
Source organism: Pseudorca crassidens (assembly GCF_039906515.1). NCBI lineage: Eukaryota > Metazoa > Chordata > Mammalia > Artiodactyla > Delphinidae > Pseudorca > Pseudorca crassidens. Next base: position 105,522,800 of record NC_090297.1, on the reverse strand, counting down.
AGTATTATTAACTATAGTCACCATGCTGTACGTTATATCCTCATGACTTATTTTATAACTGGAAGTTTGTGCTTTTTGATTCCCTTCACCCATTTCACCCACTCCCCAACCCACCTCCCCTCTGGCAGTCACCAGTCCATTCTCTATCTATGAGCTTGTTTTTTGAGCAGGATTCCAGTCTTTTTTAATGGCTGAATAGTATTTCATTGTGTATATATACCACATCTTCTTTATCCATTTGTCTGTTGATGAACACTTAGGTTATTTCCATATCTTGGCTATTGTAAATAATGCTGCAGTGAGCATAGGATGCATATATCTTTTTAAATTAGTGTTTCGTTTTCTTCAGATAAATACCCAGAAGTGGAATTGCTGGATCATGTCATAGTTCTATTTTTAACTTTTTGAGGAACCTCCATACTGTTTTTCACTGTGGCTGCACCCATTTACATTCCCACCAACAGTTCACAAGGGTTCCCTTTTCTCCACATCCTCACCAACATTTGTTATTTCTTGTCTTTTTGATAATAGCCATTCTAACAGGAGTGAGGTGATATCTCATTGTGGTTTTGATTTGCACTTCCAGTTCACTATTTTAAATATAGCTTAGAATCCTATACTTGTACATTTGTTTATCTGCCAGTTACACGATTTTATCATTGCTTCCTTGACTGATTTTACTCTCAGCTCAGTGGTTCACCATCTGGAATTTTAAGTTTCACTTTGTACTTTCTCATAGTTATACCGTAGGTCCAATCCCTAGGAGAACCCTGTATAAACACTTTTCTATTTAAACATTTAGTTATTAAACATCTACCAAGGAAAGACAGTGTTAGATCTTTCAATTCAAATTAAATAATCCAAAATAAAATAATTCCTTCCCATCACATGGCAAAAGTTATTTGTTTGTTTCCCCCAGTATGTGGATGAATAAATAATGTATATTTGCTTCCCATTCTTCATGCACTTCTTTTCCATTTTGGATCTAGTAGGTTATTGAGGTATGATTTTCTCCTTTTGAAATGACATTGCTGTTTCCCCCAGTAGACTTCTTCCTCTCTTTAAAAAATATTGTAAAATCATTTAGAAATTGTTTAGGAAAATATTGCCTGTAACTCTATCATCCAAATGTTATTATTTTCATTTTTGTATGAACATACCCCTTGCTACCCAGACTTTTGCTATCCAAACTCAGGAACCAAATAGATATATTCAGTAAAGGATATTGGACTTTCCAATCTTTGTCCTTGCTCTTATTCATTTTTACCTAATTGCAGTTATAGTGTTCATAATAATTTGCAGTCATGGGTGCACACAGTTTTGCTTAAATGCTCAATACTGTAACACTTTATGGAAGATTTTGCTTGATATTTCAGTACAAAAATGAGATGATTCATTCAGTCTGTTGTTCCCAGGACTTTCCCCTGAGTATGGAACATGTTGTACAGTTCTCTGCCAGTAACTGTGCAAGTGAAATGGGTTAGGAGGAGGGCGCTGACCTAATAGTGGAAAGAACACTGGATTGAAAGAGTGTCTTAAGGAGTACACTTTTGCTTTTTAGCAAATAACTATTGTGACTTTGTTGAAAAACTCGGGATTTGGTCCTCCTTTTTTCTCTAAAATAGGCCACTTTTATTTTGTTAAAATAAATCTTACTAACCTGTAAATGAAGGACTGTATTCACATAGTGTCCTCAAAATATGATGCTTCTCACAAATTGGTACTGCTTTTTTGGTGGAAAATTCTTAAATGAAGGTGTCTTCTTTCAGTCTGGCCGGGACCTTCAACAGTACCAGAGTCAGGCTAAGCAACTCTTTCGAAAGTTGAATGAACAGTCCCCTACCAGATGCACCTTGGAAGCTGGTGCCATGACTTTTCAGTGAGTATAGTCCTGATTTCTTTGTGATTATTTAAATATGAAATACAGTAAATACAAGTAACACCTGATAAGAATGGGAACTTTTTTAAAAGTAAAGGTAACTTTAAAACTATAGTCGCTCCATGGAAGCAACTTTCCTGGCTCTAATTCTGCAAAACTGATATCTTGGTTTCTTTATTCAATTTCCATACAATAATTCAACCTGTTATCCTGTGTCTAGTAAATGCTATACATATCATACAGTAATAGGTAACTTTTGCTTTGGGAGCTTCTTGGAGCCAGACACATGTAGGTTAGTACCCTTGCTAAAACATTTACTGACAATGTAACCTTGAGCAACTCACATGTACTTCTCTGGGCCTCAGTTTCCTCTATAAAGTAGGGAATCATAGTTTTGTGAGGATTATGAGAGAATCCATGTATATCACTTAACATCTTGTCTGGCACATAGAGAATAGTCAATAAGTGTTTGTTTTTATTTAGAAAAAAGAAAATTATAAAAGATAATTTAAGGGCATCTAATCAGTGGTTATAGACAATGCATACAGCTGAGAGAGGGATCAAAGCAACTTTACTGGATTTCAGATTATCTACAAATAATTGGTATTAAATGTTTAATACATGTCAAGTTGGAAGTTGATAAAACAGGAAGGATTAAACAAGAAAAGAGAGGGCAGGAAGATCAGGTGAAAATAAAAAGGAATAAGCTAAATAATCCTTACTATGTTAGGAACGCAGATACCAAGATAATATAGACCTGGGAAGAACCTGCTCTGTTTAACTCAAACAAACAAACCCTTTACTCATCAAGAACAAGCAAACAAGTATAAAGAATCAAAACCAAAACAAAACCCTGGCCTATTGGTTAATAAAGTAGTGAATATTAAGTTTTGTAAGGTATTTGAATATCAAAAAATATTAGAGGCACTTCATTATATAGTATTTTTATCTCTACCATGGGTTAGGAACAAAAAAGATGTAGGAAAGATCTCATGGAATTGAAGGGAGATTTTCTTCTGCTTGGTTCTTTATAATCTCATCTCTTCCTTTATTTCCATCCAAGAACTGTTTATTAAAGATTTATTCTTTGTCAGACAGTGTATTAAGTCTTGCCTGTAATGTTTTACCTTATCCTCTTATTAGCAGAGAGAGACATATACACAAACAACTATACCGTAATACCTTAGGACAAGAAGTGCTGTGGAGCAGAGAGAGGGAAGCAATAAATTCCCATTTATAGAGAGTAAGTTTCAGGAAAGGGGAAAGAGGGAGGGAGAATAGAGAGAAATTTCACAGAAAAAATTATAGTAGAATTGAGCATATGAAAATGAACAAGGTTTCTCCAGGTACATAAAAGAATATTATAGTTAGAAAAAAACAATATAAGCAGAAGTCCACGAGCATGTGAAAGAACCTAGCTTATTGGAGAACAACATGTTGTTCGGTGTGTTAGGATATATGATGGAAAGCAGGATATATGATGGAAAGCAGCCTACACTTGTTTTGGAGGGCTCCGAATACTATACCAAGGTGTATGATTTTATTTTATAGGTAGTAGGGAACCTCTAGAGTTTTTAAGCAATATCATATTTACTTTTTAGGAATAAAGCTAGTGGTTTAGAAGATGGTCTAGACTGAAGGCAAGGAGACTGGTTAATTTAGGTGCCCAAGCAAGAAATAGGACAGCAGTATTATTATTATTGTTATTATTGTTGTTATTATTATTATTTTAAAGGGCATGAGAGATCATATAATATAATAGACTATAAACTATGCTCTGTGGAGTCATAGGATGCCTGAGGAAAGACATAGAAAGGACAGGGGTGGGGGTATGTGTAATGCTTTGGGCCCTTAAACTCCTACTTAAGCTAAAGAACTTCTCATCTTATTTGCTGTACATATTAGTCTTCTGGATATAATTTTTGCTGAAATAAAGAGTACTATGGCTAAAAAGTTTGAATACCACTGAGTAACCTAACCTCTTTCCAAAACTATCTCAGACATGTAGTTATATAGCCTCTTCCAGACTGCCAGGGAGCTCACTCTCACAAGAGGAGTCAGTTCTGTTATTGAACAATTTGCAGTCAATACAGAGTTCTCCTATCCTGGAAATTCGGGAATATTATTAGTCCTGATATTATTTTCTGTACCCAGTAAATATTGTGACATTAACTTCCAACTTTTAAGTATCCACAAAAATTTCCAATTCCACTATTTTTCTTACAGCTGGAAGAAATTTAAATGTGTATATACTTGTTTGCCACACATAATCAAAGGGTAGATGGAGTCACAACTCCGAGTTTTCAAGAAAAAGTCTTATGTATTAAGATATTTTAGTTGAAGAATTATGTAATGAATAAATATGTCTAAATACTCCTTTTGGAATATACTTCTAATAATGGGAAGATGTTTGCTTTCTGATTCCAGTGATTTTGGGGTTGAAATTGACTTTCTGATTTAGTTAGCCTCAAAGGGCTTGGGCTAGAATATTTTCAAAAGTTTTTATAGGGAATTCCCTGGTGGTCCAGTGGTTAAGACTCCACACTTTCACTACCAAGGGCCCAGGTTCAATCCCTGGATGGGGAACTAAGATCCCACAAGCTGTGTGGCATGGCCAAAAAAAAACAAAACAAAGGTTTGTATGGCACTGAGGGTCTATTTCAGATTGTTGGAGGTGTTGTTAATCCACAAACAACTTTTTCTTGCTTTTCTTTGTCTCTGCAGCTACATTATTGAACAGGGGGTGTGTTATTTGGTTCTGTGTGAAGCTGCCTTCCCTAAAAAGTTGGCTTTTGCCTACCTAGAAGATTTACATTCAGAGTTTGATGAACAGCATGGGAAGAAGGTGCCAACTGTGTCTAGACCCTATTCCTTTATTGAGTTCGGTAAGTTTTTGCGCATCACCTCTCTATCAAGGGAGTAGTCAATATGCAGAAGCTATTGATATAATTTTGACACATTTTTTTTTTTATGCTTACCTACTGAAGTTTTGTATTCTCCCTCCTAGTCCATGTCTTTTGTCCTTTTGAATGAATGAGGCTTCCTTCTCATAAGTAATTTTCTCTGGTCTTTTGATTTTTTCCTCATAGAACTTGTTGCCCTTTGCTCTTTTTTGTTACTTAGTTTGATTCTTCATTTGGGTAAAAAACTGTGTCTAAAGATCTAGATTGACATGTAATAACAGTTCTTTTTCCCCCCAACCCAACCTCCTCACCTCCCCTGCCACACACACACTCACATACTCACAGTGGGACTCATTTTATGGAAATCAGAAGGAATGGTGAACGAGATCCTCTAATTTAAGTACTAGAGGATATATGGTATTGGGGCATAACATTTACTACATGCAGAAGTAGTGAGCATGGGTGTCCATATTTGTATAAGAATTATAGAAAGACTCATTACTGGTCAGATCTGGTAAAGTATCTGATGGCAATAGATTAAAGGAAATGGCCTTTAAGTAGAGGAAGTGAGAACAAGTATGATTAGACTACATCACTGACATTTTTAGTTAAAAAAAAAATTGGTTTTACTATCTCTGAATTTCTGAAGTGTTTTGAGTTTGCTAGATAAATGGGTCCTCTTGCTTTTTAGAAATAAAGAAATCTAGCAAAGCATTCCAGTGTTTCAAAACTATAAACTCTCCAAGCGCTAATTTTTATAATGTCTGGTTTTGCAAATTTTATTTTTGTAGACAATAGTGGTTCAGTAAACCCAATAAAAAAATAAGACTGCTGTATCAAGGTCACACAGGAAATAGTTGGTATACTCAAATTAGCTTAAAGAATTTATATACAGAGATATGAATGGGTTATAGATGAACTGTAAGGTACAGTAACCTGAGACCAGTAGCATGGGAATTGTTATCAACCCTAAGCCTGAATGGATAAGAGAAAGCAGTTTCTGGAACTAGGAAGGAGAAAATTTATGGAAAAGGCCCATTTGAGAGGAGCAGTAACTTTTGGTAGAGGTATACTGCCAGCCCAAGATGACTTCTCAGGGAGGAGCTAGGGGAATAAATACTTTGATATCACTATCCACTCCCCTTCTTCCGTACTCTTGGGGCTCCCCCATTGGCTGAACCTAACTGGAAGCTAGAGGGCAAAGAACCCATTGATGTAATCCATGCAGGTCAGCTTCCTGCAGGCAGAAAGCAGGCCCAGAAGGGTGGAGAGGAGATCTAGAGGCAAATGAAGGGTATCAAGCACACACATCTTAACAGTTTTTCTAAAAGTTGAAAATATAATCTTTAATAATCATTCTTTTCATAGTTTTGCATTATATAGACATTGGCAAAAATGAATGAGCATGCAGTTTTGTAGTAGTATTTTGGGAAACGCCTGTCCCATTGATACTCATTCAAAAGCTTGGTTAATCACGAACAGTTGCAGATCCAGGACTAAACTCAGAATTTACTCTTTCCTACTTCTTTGATGGACACGAAAGAAGTTGTTAACAGTCACTTTTCTTCATCATTCTAGATACCTACATTCAGAAAACCAAGAAGCTTTACATTGACAGTCGTGCTCGGAGAAACCTAGGCTCCATCAACACTGAATTGCAAGATGTGCAGAGGATCATGGTGGCCAATATTGAAGAAGTGCTACAACGGGGAGAAGCACTCTCAGGTCTCTAAAAGCAGTATGAGTCTTATGAATAAGTGGCTCTTATTCCATAGGCAAGGATAGCTTATTTGGGAGTACATTTTATGCTATCAGATTCTATCTAGTACTGTTAAGAATTCATCTTTCAAAAATGGATTACATTGCAAGCTTCCAATATATATGTTTCTTCCTAGTGTGGTTAGTTTCTATTGAGTTGGAACAATGTAGTCTCATTCCATATCAGAAGCAATTACTGTTTCCAAGATATTTACAAAATTAAATCAATATTTACAGAAACACTTAAGGGAAATGAAAAGAAGAATGAGAGGAAATTGTCAAAGATTTATTGCAATAGTTTGCTGAGTAGCCACTTTGGGAGACTTTACTGCTGACAGATCAAATGTTATAAAATGCCATTTTCATCAAGGCATTCCTCTGCTGAAAAACTTTTAAAACCTGTGACTGCAAGATAAGGTCTAGTCTCATCTCAACTTACTTTTCATTCATTCAGTCATTATTAACTGAGTACTTGTAATGTGCAAGGCACTATGTTCTCTATAATGGAAGAGAAGGAGATTGCAAACATCTCTCATTCTCCCTAGTTCACAAACATTCTGCCTCAGCCAGGGCAGTGTCCTTATCATCCTGGACCTTCTTTAGGATCTAGATAAGAACTGCCTCTTCAAAAAGCCTTACCTGATCCTTATATCCCACAATGCATTAATCTCTTTTGTCCTTCCAATTCTTAAAGCACTTACATATGTAATGTTTTTTAGCACATAATGTGTTATATGTATGTGTGTGTACTAATTTACCTAAAAATATGTATGTTTACTTAATGCTTAACTGTTACCTAAATGTTTAATGTGAGCATATACTTTTTTTTTTACATCTTTATTGGAGTATAATTGCTTTACAGTGGTGTGTTAGTTTCTGCTTTATAACAAAGTGAATCAGTTATACATATACATACGTTCCCATATCTCTTCCCTCTTGTGTCTCCCACCCTCCCACCCTCCCTATCCCACTCCTCTAGGTGGTCACAAAGCACCAAGCTGATCTCCCTGTGCTATGAGTCTGCTTCCCACTAGCTATCTACCTTACATTTGGTAGTGTATATATGTCCATGCCACTCTCTCACTTTGTCAAGCTTACCCTTCCCCCTCCCCATATCCTCAGGTCTGTTCTCTAGTAAGTCTGTGTCTTTATTCCCATCTTACCCCTAGGTTCTTCATGACATTTTTTTTTTCTTAGATTCCATATATATGTGTTAGCATACGGTATTTGTCTTTCTCTTTCTGACTTACTTCACTCTGTATAAGAGACTCTAGGTCCATCCACCTCACTACAAATAACTCAATTTCATTTCTTTTTATGGCTGAGTAATATTCCATTGTATATATGTGCCACATCTTCTTTATCCATTCATCCGATGATGGACACTTAGGTTTTTTCCATCTCCTGGCTATTGTAAATAGAGCTGCAATGAACATTTTGGTACATGACTCTTTTGGAATTATGGTTTCTCAGGGTATATGCCCAGTAGTGGGATTGCTGGGTCATATGGCAGTTCTATTTGTAGTTTTTAAGGAACCTCCACACTGTTCTCCATAGCGGCTGTACCAATTTACATTCCCACCAGCAGTGCAAGAGTGTTCCCTTTTCTCCACACCTGCTCCAGCATTTATTGTTTCTAGATTTTTTGATGATGGCCATTCTGACTGGTGTGAGATGATATCTCATTGTAGTTTTGATTTGCATTTCTCTAATGATTAATGATGTTGAGCATTCTCTCTAATGATTAGTGATGTTGAGCATTCCCTCGTGTTTGTTGGCAGTCTGTATATCTTCTTTGGAGAAATGTCTATATAGGTCTTTGCCCATTTTTGGATTGGATTGTTTGTTTTTTTGTTATTGAGCTGCATGAGCTGGTTGTAAATTTTGGAGATTAATCCTTTGTCAGTTGCTTCATTTGCAAATATTTTCTCCCATTCTGAGGGTTGTCTTTTGGTCTTGTTTATGGTTTCCTTTGCTGTGCAAAAGCTTTGTAGTTTCATTAGGTCCCATTTGTTTATTTTTGTTTTTATTTCCATTACTCTAGGAGGTGGATCAAAAAGGATCTTGCTGTGATTTATGTCATAGAGTGTTCTGCCTATGTTTTCCTCTAAGAGTTTGATAGTTCCTGGCCTTACATCTAGGTCTTTAATCCATTTTCTGCTTATTTTTGTGTATGGTGTTAGGGAGTGTTCTAATCTCACACTTTTGCATGTACCTGTCCAGTTTTCCCAGCACCACTTATTGAAGAGGCTGTCCTTTCTCCACTGTACATTCTTGCCTCCTTTATCAAAGATAAGGTGACCATATGTGCATGGGTTTATCTCTGGGCTTTCTATCCTGTTCCATTGATCTATCTTTCTGTTTTTGTGCCAGTACCATACTGTCTTGATTACTGTAGCTTTGTAGTATAGTCTGAGGTCAGGGAGCCTGATTCCTCCAGCTCTGTTTTTCATTCCCAAGATTGCTTTGGCTATTCGGGGTCTTTTGTGTTTCCATACAAATTGTGAAATTTTTTGTTCTAGTTCTGTGAAAAATGCCAGTGGTAGTTTGATAGGGATTGTATTGAATCTGTAGATTGCTTTGGGGAGTAGAGTCATTTTCACAATGTTGATTCTTCCAATCCAAGAACATTGTATATCTCTCCGTCTATTTGTATCATCTTTAATTTCTTTCATCAGTGTCTTATAATTTTCTGCATACAGGTCTTTTGTCTCCTTAGGTAGGTTTATTCCTAGATATTTAATTCTTTTTGTTGCAGTGGTAAATGGGAGTGTTTTCTTGACTTCACTTTCAGATTTTTCATCATTAGTGTATAGGAATGCCAGAGATTTCTGTGCATTAATTTTGTATCCTGCTACTTTACCAAATTCATTGATTAGCTCTAGTAGTTTTCTGGTAGCATCTTTAGGATTCTCTATGTATAGTATCATGTCATCTGCAAACAGTGACAGCTTTACTTCTTCTTTTCTGATTTGGATTCCTTTTATTTCCTTTTCTTCTCTGATTGCTGTGGCTAAAACTTCCAAAACTATGTTGAATAAGAGTGGTGAGAGTGGGCAACCTTGTCTTGTTCCTGATCTTAGTGGAAATGCTTTCAGTTTTTCACCATTGAGGACGATGTTGGCTGTGGGTTTGTCATATAGAGTATATACTTTTTAAAAGTAGTATTTATGTGTTTCATATCTATTTCATATACTTCTTTTATTTCTTTCACAGTAATCATCACAAGTAGTTTCCTTAATGTGTATTTTTTGAATTCAGCTTTGTTACATATTCATGAATAATGGGTTTTCCTTTATTATGAATTGCAGATTTTAACCTTTATGTCTGTAGTCAGCAGTTGTCCCAGCATATAGCTTCAAACTCTTTAAACATCAGATTTTGGATTTGTGAGTCTGTGTAAATTTTCATCATTACAGACTCACAGGTTCTACTTGGGATAAAGTAAACCAGCACAGGAATTTTTCTTAAATCCAAATTTTATATACTGGTCAATTTATCAAAAGTGTAATGGATTTTCTTCTAGTGCTTTGCTGATTGCTACAAAGCTGATACGCTGATTAAAAAAGAAGTACAGTTCGACCCTTAAATAACTTCATGTGATTGGGAAGATAAGAAAGATTGTCACAGAGTAATTTATAGATAGTATAAGGGAACAAACATCAGTTGAACACTTACATTGTGCTAGGCAATATGGTAGGGGGACTTTACATATATCTTAGTTATTCTTTAGAGTAATCCCATGTGAAGTGGGTGGTATCAAACTGGTTTCACAGATAAAGAAGCAAAGAATCAGAAAAGTAGCTTACTATAAAAGTTACACTGTTAGTACCTGGCAGAATTTGTTGGCTTTTGGAGTCCTTGTCCATCTTCAGTGAATGACAGTTTTAAATCATTATATATAGATCTCTAGGCAATAAGAGCTATAAAAATGTAGAAGGAAGTAGATAAATGAACAGGAAAGATTTCTTGAGTTTTGATAGATCAGGAAGGAGTGAAGAGTGGTATTTTAAGAGGAAGAAAAAGCATATGCTGAACAGAGCATATATGAAGGCAGTGGAAAGATTAGGCCACCTCAAAAAATGTTCTCTTCCTCTTTAAGCTTCTGTATAATAAGAGTCCATCTTTTATACCTTTTTCTCCTTCTAAGTTTTAAAGTTTTAGAGCTAATCAACTTTGCATTTATGACCCAAGAATAGTTCCTGTGGGTTCTTTTAACAAGATCAGATTATGCCTTTTTTACTGCCTAAATATACCTGTTTCTTTTAAGCCATAGGTTTTATTTTTTATCCAAAGATGTCACCCTATTAGACTGTAAATTTCACAAATATAGAGATCATGTATGTTTTGATCATAATTGTATCCTCTAGCACTTCTCATGGTACCCATAACATGAATATTTGCTAAATGACTTCTCCAAGCAATAACTTTGTCTTTATGATACTATGTGTTTCCAAATGTTCCAGTGTAAAGGAATTCTCTTAACTATTAATTATTTCATATGACCTAATATTTATTTCTTTGCCCAGTTATTCTCAGCAGATTTAGATTCATGTAGCAAATATTTATTTATTGATTTTTCACTGTATTTTTCACTGACTGTATGCCAGATCACATTCTAGGCACTGGGAATATAGTAATAAACACAGTAGTAGTTAAAAACCTCTGTCCAGTGGATTGTACATTCTAGTAGACAGGCTGGAAAGATTCCTTGCAGCATTGTCATGGCTATTTCTCATCCCTTAACTGCTTTTTGCACTAGGTGCTTTTCTTACAGGACAAGTTCTAATTTGGAAATGGCTGGCATGCCTGTGTTATTAAGTAATGCCACATTTCTCAATCAAAACCAGTCTCTATTAAGCAACTCCAAATATTCCAAAAGCATTCTCCAAGGAAGAACAAACAAATTCAGATTGCAATATAGTTTTTCAGAATTTTAAAGAAGTAAAAAGTTTTATTAGAATTTATTTATGCCAAACTGAGAGTTTGTTTTTATTATTAAAAACATGCCATATATTTTAAGCCCAGTCTAGCTTGTGTATATCTGACTATTTCTCTAAGTGCTCAGTTAACAATTAAAAGAAGATACTGACATTACAAATGTCCTTATAGGAAAAAAGAAAAACTTTGCCTAAGATTCTAAAAATCTTAATTTAGTAGATATTGGTGGTTTTCTAGCACCTGTGATTGTATTTTCATTATAATACAGCTTTCCTATATCTGTTAAAATATAATTTCTGATAGCTTTATCTTCATAATAATAGTCTTTACTATGTGGAAAGTCTTAGAAATTTGGTAGCAGTCACCACTGAGATATAGCTTAATACTCAGTGTCTGGTTCTTTGAATCTTCTGGTTACCTGCATCTTTTATCTTACCTGGATTATCATTTGTCAAAATATGAGCAAATATGATTTAGACCATTAAGAGATTATGAAGATAGTTATGGTCAGCTAACATTTGTCAAGTGTTTACTGTATGTAGGCATTGTGCTCACTTTACAGGCATCCTATGATATGTTTATTGTTACTATATAATCCCTATTTTTATAGACAAAAGAAGCTGGGTCTTAGAGAGGCTGAGTTGACCAATACCACGTGACTGGTACAGCTGAGATTTGAACCAGGGTCTGAGGCCAGAGCCTGCATACAGCCTCAAGAATTTGAACATAAATTGATCTGATAATTTTAAAATGCATTGTAGATTTTACAGTGCTTCAGGATCACGAGTTAATCAGTGTATGCAACCGTACCCTTAAAATAAAAATGATAATTTAAGCTTCATGGTTTGAAATAGTGCCACTCATTTTGTTTATTTTTATGTCTTAATACATTTGATAAAATACTTTAAGGGACTAATTGATGTTATCCTTTTTTCCTTTTTGACAGCATTGGATTCGAAGGCTAACAATTTGTCCAGTCTGTCCAAGAAATACCGCCAGGATGCGAAGTACTTGAACATGCGTTCCACTTACGCCAAACTTGCAGCAGTAGCTGTATTTTTCATCATGTTAATAGTGTATGTGAGATTCTGGTGGCTGTGAAGTAGTGAATCCAGTCACTGGCAAGGAAGAACCTAGAACCCAGCAGGTGTATGTTTTCAGGAAGCTGAGCTCACAGAGATGCGTATTAGAATCCAAGTGGAACTTCTGCCTCTAAAGACCTTGCAAGGAAAGACATGTCCTGAAAATGAAAGATTACGCCTCATTTAATGAAGCTTAGCCCTATGTAGAAAGTGTCTTTTGGGGGCAGAGGCTTTCTCTGGGTGCTAAGCCATATATGTTAGGGAACAGTAGATTGTTTTATTTGTTTTTTTCCCTCCCAGTGTTTTACATTTTTAAAACAGCACTGACTGGGCATTCTCATCTCTAATGGAGCCGTCAGTGAGGTTTGGCTTAACCAACCTGTGCTAGCAACAGTCTGAAATCCCTTCAGAGAAGGCAGCCCTTTGGAAAGTTTTTGGACTCTGTTTAATCAACATTCCGTTTGTTGGTGACACTTGTGATTTTTCAGGAATCTGAGTTGTTGAAGGCCTTTTAAACAAGACTCCAGTATGTGAAGGTTAATTGCTGTGCTGCAAGAGATCCTGTCTATTGGCCCCTGTAGGAAGTTAACCTTTGTTGTTTTCCATTTATGATGTTTTGCTTATTGCACAATTGCTTTAGGGTTAAATGAATTATATTGATGCCTTGAAATTATAGCACTCCGTGATTAAGAAGCTAAAATGTTTTCTGTCATTTACTCCTTAAAAGACTTAAATGTTTTGTTTGGGACATTCTTAATTTTATTTTTCCGCATCTGGTTTATATTAATCTAAGAGTGAATGTAGCGTACTGATAGCCAGAGGCCCCTGACTTAGTGACAAAGAGAGGCCGGCTCATGACTACAGCTTTGTCCTGCCCTTTTCTCACTTTTTCTCCACTACGATTTTCCCCACTCTTCCTCCTGCCACAATTTGCTAACATTTTTTAAATTCCTCTATGTCCAATAGTTTCATGTCCCTCTCAGGATATCCTCAAATTTCAAAATGGAAAATATTCAGTTGTGTAGTTAATTAAATTGAAATTTTTCAGAGCAACTACTCAAACTACTAAACACATTTATCTGAGAAAATCTGAGAGCACCTTGTATCTGCTTCAGTTATGTAATTCTCTGAGAATGTTCCAGAAATAGGTAACTCATTTACAGTAGCTTCTATTAACAAATAAAAGTACCTATGATTTTTCCCTTTTTTGCTCAGGGATAATGGGAATTTCCTTTTACCTTCTGAGGTAGAATTTTTTTAAATGGGGAGAATAGGCCTTTTAAATATTGTCACAAGGGTCTACAATATAACCTATAATTACTACACATACTGCAAACATTTCTTTAAATTGTACAGGAAAATGAGCCTACTTCTTAAAATCTTTGGAAAGAACTTTAACCAGTAAGCAATTTTATAACTCAGGATCATCAAACCTACTGTTCTGATTCCTGATAGAGAAAAAAAATTCTATTTCTTTAAAACAAGGCAAGGAGAAATGCTTATTTTATTCCTGATAATTTACAGAACTAGAATAAAACTTTTTTCTTTCCATTTTGGACCTATGTCTGCCAATTGGAGTTTTGTGCATGAAATAAGAAGTTACTTTTTATAGCGAATAAGTGCTTTGAAGTCCCTAAAAGGCTTATCCTAAGTAATGATATTGGTAATAAAAGCCTTTGAAAGGCTGAAAACCTAAGTATTGGTACCATAGCATTTGGTACTTTTGTAGGAGTGGAGAGTGGCAGCTCGTTGAGAGTTGCATGCTGCAACCAAGTAGTCAGCAATGAAATAAATACTTCTAGAATGTTCCCTTTAGTGTGAAGTTTTGTTATCTAGTTAATTTACATGCACATCTTCTTCTATAGATACACTTCTACCTAAACTCAGTGAGTTAATTAAAAAATGAGTTGGGGTGGGGGATGATAAACAAAGGGATAAGAAAGTAGTTTAAGATTATGATGGTAGAAAATGAAAGAACAGGACTGTCATAATATGACTCCTGCTTCTATTCCTTATTGGAGGAAGTGGGAAGATCTGACTAGATGAAATGAACCAGCAATCAAACAGGTATCTAAAATAGAATGTGATAAATACTGTTCAGGGTTATCGGGGGCACATTAAAAAAGGACACCTAATTTACTGTGGGGAGGGGTGTGGTAAGAGAAGGAGAGTGGGATTTCCCAGACGGAGTCAACGGCTTGTGAAGAGTCATGAGTTAAAAGAGTGAGGCCCATTTGGGGGATCATATAGCTTGGTTCAACTTAACTCATAGGTTAAGTGTAGGCAACTGAGACTTGAGGAAGAAGAAGTAGACGGTACACTGTCATGCAAGTCATTCAGACTATACTAACATCAGTGGCAAGAGATGGCATCAGATTTATAACTTCAAATGATCATTCTGGCCATGCTATAAAAGATATATTAGAGAGGAATAAGCCTGAAAGTAGGGAGATGAAACTAAGGAGCCATCAGAGTAGAATGAGACATAGACAGGTTTCAAGTTATTTTCAAGAAAGGAATAATCCCACATACTGAAATATTTACACAATGCTTTCTTTGTTAGGAGCTTATTTTAATTCTCATGTTGACATTTTGAAGTAAATACTGTTCACACCATGTGAATGAAGAAACTTTACTGCACTGAGGCACAGAAGAGTTGAGTAATTTATCCAAAGATGCAGAGCTAGCAAGTGACAGCTAAGATTTGAACCTAGACAGTTTGACTCCAGAGTCTGTGCTTTTCTCCACCATACTATACCACCAAGAGGTCAAATCAAACAAGTACCACAAAATGTATTTTGAATTTAACAATTAGGAACGTAATCATACAAGCAAAGTAATTCCAGGGCAGTAGAGACACAAGTCAGATTGCAGTGGGTTGAGGATTGTGTGAACCACTAGGAGGTAAAGACGTTGAACTACTCTTTAGAAGTAGCTTTTTTGGTTATGGCACTGAACTTCATAACATGTTTTAATTAAGAAATCTCACAAGTGTTAACATAGCAATATTTGGCACATTGTATGTACATCTCTTCATTTAAATGTCTAACTGGTTCTTAAGCTTTTTGGAAAACCTTTGAAAATCTGGTGAAAGGTATGTGCCTTTACCCCAGAACAATGTTCATGTGTACATGTATACCAAGTATCACATACTATGTCAGGGTTTTCAAGAACTCTATAAAGCCTGTTCATGACCTGGTGGTCCATGATCCCCCTAGCTAAGAAATCCAAATATAGAGGATGTGGAACTCAAAGGAAAGAATCCAGAAACCTTGAAAACTGTACAGCTGAGGTGAACTAGAAAAATTCTACAGTTTGAACTAACTTTGTGGATGAGATTCATTCTTAAAAAATTGTGTAAAAAAGTTCTATCAAATATTTTTGGATCTTGTTCTACAGAAAAAAAATATTTGGTCCAGTTCCTCAAAATCAAGGATCTTAAATTTTTTATTTCTACTTTTATCAGTAGGAAGTCTTGCAAAAGCAAGTTAAGAAGGCAAATGGATAATCATTTCTTCATACATAGTATTTAATAATACATGTATGAGAAAACATCTCAATTTAAATTCCCATCTTATTGGGAGTTTTCATGACCTAAGGGCTTGAATGTTGGTGGACACACAATTAAGGCTTTTAGTTAGTGTATTTAGCAGAACTGACTGAGCCCCGTCTGGTTGTCTTTTTAGCTCAGCAAAAAGGCAAAGAGCAGTGGTTGTAAAGATGTTACTACTGTAAATGCACATTAACTAATTGGACCAAATAAATAGCTTGTACTTTTTAAAAGTCCCAAAGAAAAATTTGTAGCGTGTGTGACATAGTTTGAGGTAGAAGGGGCAAATTGAGTCTCACATCCTACTACTCATTACAGACAGTGTTGACCCAACAGTATACAACTATCTTGAGCAATTTAATCACTCCATTCTAATAAAGTTTATTTCAAGTGCTGTAATTGAATCCATGTCTTAGATTAGAAAAATTGTTGGAAATTTGACTTCCGTATACTAATCAAAACTGGACTAACCTTCTATAACCTTCATTAACTGAGCATATGTGTCAGTCATTTTACATGTATTATTACAGTCCTCATAACCATTTTCCCAGCTTGCCCAAGATCACATAGCAAGTGGAAGTACTTGGGTTCAAATCCAGGACTGCTAGACACCCAACCACTACATATACTGTTTATTCCTAAATTATGATGTAGAAGTGTTTGTCCTAAGCACTATTTCACTTTGTCCTGTCAAGTTATTTGTTTTTGTCTTTTTTTGGAAAAGGTTGGCTTTTTAAAAATATAATTTCATTGTATTATTTCCTTCTCTTTTTCATTTACTTATCTGTCATTTCTCCCTTTATTTTTTAATATTTTTTGCTCTCGGGTTCTTGTTTGCCTTTTCTCCTTCTTGGTTTGTAACACATTTTTTAAAAACTTTATTTTCTATTGGAGTACATTTGATTAACAATGTTGTGTTAGTTTCAGGTGTACAACAAAGTGATTTGATTATACATATACATGTATCTATTCTTTTTCAAATTATTTTACCAATTAGGTAGTTACAGAATATTGAGCAGAGTTCCATGTGCTATACAGTAGGTCCCCATTGGTCATCCATTTTAAACAGAACAGTGTGTGCATGGCAATCCCAAACTCCCTAACTATCCCTCCCCACACACACACCCTTCTCCCCTGGTAACCATATTCTCTAAGTCTGTGAATCTGTTTCTGTTTTGTAAATAAGTTCCTTTTATCATTTTTTTTTAGATTCTGCATATAAGTGATATCATACGATATTTCTCTTTCTCTGTATGACTTACTTCACTCAGTATGACAATCTCTAGGTCCATCCATGTTGCTGCAAATAGCATTATTTCATTCTTTTTAACAGCTGAGTAATATTCCGTTGTATATATGTACCACATCTTCTTTATCCGTTCTTCTGTTGATGGACATTTAGGTTGCTTCCATGTTTTGGCTATTGTGAACAGTGCTGCAATGAACATTGGGGTGCATGTATCCTTTCAGACCATGTTTTTCTCTGGGTATATGCCCAAGAGTGGGAATGCAGGATCATATGGTAGCTCTATTTTTAGTTTCTTAAGGAACCTCCATACTGTTCTCCATAGTGGCTGCACCAATTTACATTCCCACCAACAGTGCAGGAGGGTTCCCTTCTCTCCACACCCCCTCCAGCATTTATTGTTTGTGGATTTTTTGATAATAGCCATTCTGACTGGTGTGAGGTGATATCTTATTGTAGTTTTGATTTGCAGTTCTCTAATAATTAGTGATGTTGAACATCTTTTCATGTGCCTCTTGGCCATCTGTATGTCTTCTTTGGAGAAATGTCTATTTAGGTCTTCTGCCCATTTATTTTTAATTAATTATTTTTGGCTGCATTGGGTCTTTGTTGTTGCGTGCAGGCTTTCTCTAGTTGCAGAGAACAGGGGCTACTCTTCATGGCAGTGTGCGGGCTTCTCATTGCGGTGGCTTCTCTTGTTGCAGAGCCCAGGCTCTAGGCGCACAGGCTTCAGTAGTTGTGGCTTGCAGGCTCTAGAGCACAGGCTCAGTAGTTGTGGTGCATGGGTTTAGTTGCTCCATGGTATGTGGGGTCTTCCCGAACCAGGGCTCGAACCCATGTCCCCTGCATTGGCAGGCGGATTCTTAACCACTGTGCCACCAGGGAAGCCCTTCTGCCCATTTTTGATTGGGTTGTTTGTTTTGATGATATTAAGCCTCATGAGCTGTTTGTAAATTTTGGAGACTAATCCCTTGTCAGTCACATCATTTGCAAATACTTTCTCCCATTCTGTGGGTTGTCTTTTCGTTTTGTTTATGGTTTCCTTTGCTGTGCAAAAGATTTTGAGTTTGATTAGGTCCCATTTGTTTATTTTTGTTTTTATTTCCATTACTCTGGGAGACAGATTGAAAAAGATATTGCTGCAATTTATGTCAGAGAGTGTTCTTCTGCCTATGTTTTCCTCTAGGAGTTTTATAGTGTCCAGTCTCACTTTTAGGTTTTCAATCCATTTTGAATTTATATTTGTGTATGGTGTTAGAGAATGTTCTGATTTCATTTTTTTACATGTAGCTGTCCAGTTTTCCCAGCACCATTTATTGAAGAGACTGTCTTTCCTTCATTGCATATCCTTGCCTCCTTTGTCATAGATTAATTGACCATAGGTGTGTGGGTTTATTTCTGGTCTTTCTATCCTGTTCCATTGATCTATATTTCTGTTTTAGAGCCAGTATCATACTGTTTTGATGACTGTAGCTTTGTAGTGTAGTCTGAAGTCAGGGCACCTGATTCCTCCAGGTTCGCTTTTCTTTCTCAAGATTGCTTTGGCTATTCGGGCTCTCTTGTGTCTCCATACAAATTTTAAGATTTTTTTGTTCTAGTTCTGTGAAAAATGCCATTGGTAATTTGATAGGGATTGCATTGAATCTGTAGATTGCCTTGGGTAGTATGGTCATTTTGACAATATTGATTCTTCCAATCCAAGAACATGGTATATCTTTCCATCTGTTTGTGTCATCTTCGATTTCTTTCATCAGCAGCATTTTATAGTTTTTGGAGTACAGGTCTTTTACCTCCTTAGGTAGGTTTATTCCTAGATATTTTATTCTTTTTGATGTGATGATAAATGGGATTATTTCTTGAATTTCTCTTTCTGATCTTTTGTTGTTAATGTATAAGAATGCAACAAATTTCTGTTTGTTAATTCTGTAACCTGCAACTTTACCAAATTCATTGATGAGCTCTAGTAGTTTTCTGGTTGCATCTTTAGGATTTTCTATGTATAGTATCATGTCATCTGAAAACAGTGAGTTTAACTTCTTTTCCAGTTGGGATTCCTTTTATTTCTTTTTCTTCTCTGATTGCTGTAGCTAGGACTTCTAAAACTACGTTGAATAAAAGTGGTGAGAGTGGACATCCTTGTCTTGTTCCTGATCTTAGAGGAAATGCTTGTAGCTTTTCACCATTGAGTATGATGTTAGCTGTAGGTTTGTTGTATATGGCCTTTATTATGTTGAGGTATGTTCCCTCTATACCCACTTTTTGGAGAGTTTTTATCATAAATGGGTGTTGAATTTTGTCAAAAGCTTTTTCTGCATCTATTGAGATGATCATATTGTTTTTATTCTTCAATTTGTTGATGTGGTGTATCACAGTGATTGATTTGCAGATATTGAAAAATCCTTGCATCCCTGGGATACATCCCACTTGATCATGGTGTATGATCCTTTTACTGTATTGTTGGATTCAGATTGCTAGTATTTTGTTGAGGATTTTTGCATCTATGTTCATCAGTGATATTGGCCTGTAATTTTATTTTTTGTGGTGTCTGTCTGGTTTTGGTATCAGGGTGATGGTGGCCTCATAGAATGAGTTTGGGAGGTTTCCTTCCTCTGCAATTTTTGGAACTGTTTCAGAAGGATAGGTGTTTCAGAAGGATAACTCTTCTCTAAATGTTTGATACAATTCACCTGTGAAGCCACCTGGTCCTGGACTTTTGTTTCTTGGAGTTTTTAAATCACAGTTTCAATTTCCTTACTTGTGATTGGTCTGTTCATATTTTCTCTTTCTTCCTGGTTCAGTCTTGGGAGATTGTACCTTTCTAAGAATTTGTCCATTTCTTCCAGGTTGTCCATTTTATTGGCATACGGTTGCTTGTAGTAGTCTCTTATGATCCTTTGTATTTCTGTGGTGTCAGTAGTAACTTCTCCTTTTTCATTTCTAATTTTATTGATTTGAGTCTTCTCCCTTTTTTTTCTTGATGAGTCTGGCTAAAGGGTTATAAATTTTGTTTATCTTCTTAGAGAACCAGCTTTTAGTTTCATTGATCTTTGCTATTGTTTTCTTCATCTCTATTTCATTTATTTCTGCTCTGGTCTTTATGATTTTCTTTCCTCCTACTAACTTTAGGTTTTGCTTGTTCTTCTTTCTCTAGTTGCTTTTGGTGTAAGGTTAGGTTGTTTATTTGAGATTTTTCTTGTTTCCTAAGGTAATATTGTATTGCTATAAACTTCCCTCTTAGAATTGCTTTTGCTGCATCCCATAGGTTTTGGATCATTGTGCTTTCATTTTCATTTGTCTCTAGGTATTTTTTGATTTCCTCTTTGATTTCTTCAGTGATCCATTGGTTGTTTAGTAGCATATTGTTTAGCCTCCACGTGTTTGTGTTTTTTACAGTTTTTTTTTTCTTGTAGTTTATTTCTAATCTCATAGCGTTGTGGTAGGAAAAGATACCTGATATGATTTCAATTTTCTTAAATTTACTGAGTCTCACTTTGTGGCCCAGCATGTGGTCAGTCCTGTAGGATGTTCCATGTACACATGAGAAGAATGTGTATTTTGCTGCTTTTGGATGGAATGCTCTGTAAATATCAGTTATGTCCCTCTGGTCTAATGTGTCATTTAAGACTTGTATTTCGTTATTAATTTTCTGTCTGTATGGTCTATCCATTGGTGTAAGTGGAGTGTTAAACTCCCCCACTATTATTGTGTTACTTTTGATTTCCCCTGCTATGGCTGTTAGCATTTGCCTTATATATTGAGGTGCTCCTATGTTGGGTGCATATGTATTTATAATTGTTATATCTTCTTCTTGGATTGATCCCTTGATCATTATGTAGTGTCCTTCTTTGTCTCTTATAACAGTCTTTGTCTTGAAGTCTATTTTGTCTGATATGAGTATTGCTACTCCAGCTTTCTTTGGATCTACATTTGCATGGAATATCTTTTTCCATCCCCTCACTTT
Organism: Pseudorca crassidens; assembly: GCF_039906515.1. Lineage (NCBI taxonomy): Eukaryota > Metazoa > Chordata > Mammalia > Artiodactyla > Delphinidae > Pseudorca > Pseudorca crassidens. Next base: position 105,501,480 of record NC_090297.1, on the reverse strand, counting down.
CACTCTGTATGTGTCCCGAGGTCTGAAGTGGGTCTCTAGTAGACAGCATATATACAGGTCTTGTTTTTGTATCCATTTAACCAGTCTGTGTCTTTTGCTTGGAGCATTTAATTCATTTACATTTAAGGTAATTATCGATATGCAAGTTCCTATTGCCATTTTCTTAATTGTTTTGGGTTTGTTTTTATAGGTCTTTTTTCTTCCCTTCCTGTCTTGTTCTCTTCTCCTGGGATTTGATGACCATGTTTAGTGTTGTGTTTGAGTTGCCTTTTCTTTTCTTTTTCCTTTTTGTTCGTGTGTGTGTGTGTGTGTGTGTGTGTGTGTGTGTGTGTGTATCTATTGTGTTTTGGGGTTTGCTGATCCCATAGGTTTTGATATAGCAGTCTATATATGTACAAGGTTGTTTTCAGTTGCTGGTGTCTTTCCCGTCTAGAGAAGTTTCTCTTAGCAATTGTTGCAAAGCTTGTCTAGTGGTACTGAACTCTCTTAGCTTTTGCTTTTCTGTGAAGCTTTTGATTTCTCTGTTAAGTCTGAATGAGATCCTTGCTGGGTAGAGTATTCTTGGTTGTAGGTTCTTCCCTTTCATCACTTTAAATATATCGTGCCACTCCCTTTTGGCCTGCAGAGCTTCTGCTGAAAAATCAGCAGATATTCTTATGGGAGTTCCCTTGTATGTTGTCATTTTTCCCTCGTTGCTTTTTTTGTTTGTTTGTTTTTTATTTTGTTTGTTTTTTAACATCTTTATTGGAGTATAATTGCTTTACAGTGTTGTGTTAGCTGTATAAAAGAGTGAATCAGGTATATGTATACATATATCCCCATGTCCCCTCCCTCTTGCATCTCCCTCCCACCCTCCCTATCCCTTGTTGCTTTTAATAGTTTTTCTTTGTCTTTAATTTTTGTCAGTTTGATTACTATGTGTCTCAGCATATTCCTCCTTGGGTTTATCCTGCTTGGGACTCTCTGCACTTCCTGGACTTGGGTGACTATTTTGTTTCCCATGTTAGGGAAGTTTTCAGCAATTATCTTTTCAGATATTTTCTCAGGTCCTTTCTCTCTCTCTTCTCCTTCTGGGACCCCTATAATGTGAATGTTGGTATGGTTGATGTTGTACCAGATGTCTCTTAGATTGTCTTAATTTCTTTTTATTCTTTTTTCTTTATTCTGTTCTGTGGCAGTGATTTCCACCATTCTGTCTTCCAGGTCACTTATTTGTTCTTCTGCCTCAGTTATTCTGCTACTGATTCCTTCTAGTGTATTTTTCATTGCAGTTTTTATACTGTTCATCTCTGTTTGTTTGTTCTTTAGTTCTTCTAGGTCTTTGTTAAACATTTCTTGCATCTTTTCGATCCTTGCCTCCATTCTTTTTCGAGATCCTGGATCATCTTCACTATCATTATTCTGAATTATTTTTCTGGAAGTTTGCCTATCTCCACTTCACTTAGTCTTTCTGGGGTTTTATCTTGTTTCTTCATCTGGGACATATACCTTTGCCATTTCATTTTGTTTAATTTTCTGTGATTGTGGATTCCATTCCACAGGCTGCAGGATTGTAGTTCTCATTTCTGCTGTCTGCAGAAGTGGGTGAGGCTGGTGGATGAGGCTGCCTAAGAGTCTTGTGCAAGCTTTGTGATGGGAGGGCCTGGTGGTGGGTGGAGGTGGATCTTGTCCCTCTGGTGGGCAGGGCTGTGCTCAGTAAAACATTAATCCGCTCATGGATGGGGCTGTGCTCCCACCCTGTTGGTTGTCTGGCCTGAGGCAACCCAGCACTGGAGCCTACAGGCTGTTTGGTGGGGCTAATGATGGCCTCAAGGAGGACTCATGCCAATGAGTACTTCCCAGAATTGCTGCTGGCAGTGTCCTTGTCCCCACAATGAGCCCCAGCTGCCCCCACCTCCTCAGGAGACCCTTCACTACTAGCAGGTAAGTCTGGCTCAGTCTTTTATGGGGTCACTGTTTTTTTCCCCTGGGTCCTGGTGCACACCTCCTCAGGAGACCCTTCACTACTAGCAGGTAAGTCTGGCTTAGTCTTTTATGGGGTCACTGTTTTTTTCCCCTGGGTCCTGGTGCACACCCTCTGAGAGTGGAGTCTCTGTTTCCCCCAGTCTTGTGAAAGTCCTGTGATCAAATCCCACTTGGCTTCAAAGCTAGATTCTCTGGGGACTCTTCCTCCCATTGCTGGACTCCCAGTCTGGGCAGCCTGACATGGGGCTCAGAACTTTCACTCCTGTGGGATAACTTCTGTGGTATAATTGTTTTCCAGTTTGTAGGTCACCCACCTGGCAGGTGTGGGATTTGAGTTTATCATGATTGCATCCCTCCTACCATCTTGCTGTGGCCTCCTTTTTGTCTTTGGATGTAGGGTATCCTTTTTTGTAGGTTCCAGCGTTTTTTATCAATGGTTGTTCAGCAGTTAGTTTGGGGTTTGGTGTTTTTTAAGAAGGGGGTGAGCTCACGTCCTTCTACTCCTCCATCTTGAGCTAATCTCCTGTAATACATCTTATTTTATTTGTTCCTTTACTTTTACATTTGATCTCAGTGTTAATTCAACATTTTTCTACATCTGATTCACTTAAGGTTTAGCAAAGTGATTTTTTAAAATAAATCTCCCCTTTGTTTCTTATGTCCTTTTGCCCATTCTCTTCTCTTTTCCCCCTACTTTTTCCTCACTCCTATTCCTCTCCATTTTACTTCATTTCCCTAGATGCTGCTTTTGCTTAGCAGTTAATATTTTACTACAACTTTACTTCTGTAAGCAAGAGCTTTAAAATTAACTGTTATACCTACTCGTAATTTTTAGATCTTAATTTAGCTTACCTTTAATTGATTTCATAATATACTGTGTTCTCTTATTAGTCAATGCAGATATGCCCCTGCTTTAAGGAATATTTAAAATATTTCAAACACTGCAAGAATTCAAGAAGCTCCTCTAGTTTGTCTTCTATATTTAGGGCTTCAACTATCACTTGTATTACTGATAGCTCCAAATATACCTGTCTATCCTTAAACTTGAGATCTAGATCCAATTTTTTGCTGCTTATTGGATATCTGTGTTTGAGTATCCCATAAAACTTAAGTGCACCTAAAACATCTTATTACCTTCATTCCATTATCTTCAAAGTTAAAACCTCACCTGTGCTTTCTAATGTATTTCTGATTTTCAGACATCACCTGCAACTCCTTTACCTGAGCTACAAGTCATGAATTACATTTGACTCTGTTTTCTCCTTCCACCTCTCAACTGTTAACTAAAACTTGTTTTTCTTAACGGCCAAGATATTTCTCATTCATCACTTCCTTTCTTTTTGGTCTTAGATTCAAGCTCTCATTAACTTTAAGTTGGACTCTTGCAGTAGCCTTCTTACTACTTTCCTTATACACATCCCTCTTTCAGCCCAGTACTACTACAATGTTAGTAGTAGTACTTTCATAAAGAGCCAATCGCATCCCCATTTCCTATAGAATAAAAGGTCACATACTCCAGTCTGCCTTCCACAGTGTGACCTCGTATCCTTTCAGACTCATCTGCCACTCCCCACCACCTGTTTTGTTTCATCCACACCAAATTCTCTGGCTTTCTCTAATCAGTCAGATTACCACTTTACCTTGTGCCCTGGCTCATTGGGACCTTCTCTCCAGAATTTTTTTGTGTGTGTACTTTACCCCTTTCCTTTTCACTTTCAACCTACTAAAGTTCTGCTCATCTCTCAAAGACCCAGCTCTAACACCTCCTTGTAAAGCCTTTCTAACGTTCTCACATCCTCTTTCTTATCAACCTGGGAGAAGTTGTGGTTTCATCCTCCCATAGTAACGTGTTCATATTTCCAGCATAGAACCTACCAATTTAAAATAGTGGTTGACGTGTACTCGTTTGTCTCCTTGGCTGTATACCATGTGAAGTCCCTAAGTTAGAGACAAATTGATATTCATGTCTTTTGAGTGCTTGGCACTCAGTACAGTGACACGTTGGAGGTACTCAGCAAATACTTGCAGAATGAGTACATTGGATTACAAAAATTTATGCACAAGTTTTCTGGAACTGGGCTGTGCTTTAAGTCATGGATATACACATAATTTGAATGGAAGGGGAAAACAAAGTGGGGTAAAATGGTATAGGCCTAATACGGGAATTGGAAAGGAGAGAGGCACATTAAAAAGAAGTCAGAACAAAAAAGAGGACTAACAGGAAGATTCTATCTATATATAGTAAACACATTGGGGAAGAGGAAGAAAGATAATATAGCAAATGAAATTGGTTCTTTAGGACAGAAACAGTTGAAAGGTAAAAGGGTGAAGAGTAAGGCATGGAGTCAAATTAGACCTGAAGAGAAAGCACAAAAGTCAGACTGGCAGATCTCAGTCTGGAAATGTGTCCAGTTGACCACAGAGCCTATGGTTGCTTGTATGTTGTGTGGATAATATTAAATGAGCTTTTCATGTCACTTAACTCCTTACCAATTTGTCATCTGAAAAAGTGACTCCAGTTCAGCTATAAATACCTTGACCCATATGCCATACAGAGTAAGGCATATTTTACCATGCTAAAGATAAGAAACTGGTTTAAGACTTAGTTTTGACCAACCGATGGCAGTTTGCACCTGCCAGGCTTCTCTCAAGGATTCCCTTGCAAATAGTGTAGGTAGGCAATGAGGTATGTTGAACTGGGCACACAGGGGGAGGTAGTGAGGACTGAAGAGCTTATCATTTGTATGTCTTTTATTTGGCTATTTGCATAAATGTTCAGAGTGTGTTAATTTGCACACCTGGAACTTTAGAATAAAATAATTTGACTTTCAAATTGGTTTTTCTTGATTTTTTTTTTTCATTTTGACACTCTGATTTTTCTTCCATCTTTCTCAAACTCGATTTTCCCCAGTAGTAGAGTTGGGAGTTAACAGTACAAAACGCTGCTTGCTAAAGATTCTTTAAAAATAAAAAGACTGTAAAGAACTTCCAAGCAAAAGTTTAAGAATTTCTGCTTTAGCCCATCCACTTGCTTGTGGTATTTATGTAGCTATATTTGGGGGGTTTTTTGTTGTTATTGTTTTTGCTACAATAACCATAGCCTTGCTAGAATCATATACATATTTATTTTCATCAGTTAGGTGAACACTATAGTGTAAAATGGACATTCCTGAAGAAGTATAGAGATTTATATGAACTGCAACAAAGACAAATTACTGACATCACATGCAGCAGTGGTCTGTGGATATGAAAGGGTAGAAAATACTGAGTTGGGAGTCAGGAGACTTGGCTTCTAGATCATCTCACTCTCTGCAGCTGTAAGACTTTGGGTAAGTTATTTAGGCACTATGTACCTCAATTTCCCATGGTTGAAAAAATGGGAATGGTATCTGCTGTGCCTACTTCACATGAACTATTTGAGTATAAAAGGAGGTAAAAATGCAATAATAGTTCTGAGGGTTTCATGAACTGTGAAGTGACCTGTAAATACTGTACTGTATTACTATTATTATTATTCTAACTGATCAAGGGAAGCATTCGTTATGAGTGCAGCCCTGCCTGTTCCTCTGAAAACTAACAACCCAGTTCCATAATTATTTTATTCTTGATACTGCAGTCTGGTTGTACTGCAGTATTTAGGATCCTTTAGCACAGTCCATTTCTCAGGCCATGACTTAGTGTTTCCAGAAGAGGGCAGCAAAACTCCAATATGAGGAGTCTGCCACTTCCTCAAAGTAAAGCAGTGTTTCCTTGAGAGGAAAACAACTGTACTGTAAAGAGAACAACAGCCCTTAAAAAATGATGGTTTTAGGTGATAGATGAGGCAAATCCTGATACTATAAATGCCACAACAAACATTCACTCATTTCAAATAATATTTTCCTTTTCTGTAACCTCTGAAGAAAATACTCGGGGCTGTTTCTTTAATCTCATTTTAACGATTTGACCTGTGTAGCCAGAACCCACCCCCCACCCCCGCCTCCAGCCAGTTTTTCCATTTAACCCCAGATTTTTAGATCTCACATTGCACCGGTTTTTAAATAAAAATGTTTTTAATAAGATGAAAGTAAGATGTTTAGGCCTGATTCTTAGGCCTGATTCTTTCCATTTAAGGTGCCCAGCTAAAAGTCCAAAGAATGATTTCCACTGCTGTCTAAATGTCTGTTATATAGTGTGTCTGTGTCATTTGGAGCAAATGTTATCTGTATCACCTGTTTCTAATTTTTTATTATTTAAATTTGTTTTAAAATATCCTTCTGCTTTTATACCTTCTAAGAACATCAGCAGCTAACATTTGAACTGATCTTTTTTTTTTTCGAACTGTTCTTAATAGCATATAAGGTAGTCTCATACTTGTTTTCATGTGAGGTTGATAGCCATGCTCCCCATTTTACAGATAAATTTTCTCATCTGTAAGCAGACTAGCTGCTCTCTGCTTAAAGAGGAAAGTTCAGGGAGATGCCTCATATGTCAAGAGAGTCCCAAGGGGTGGGTGTTTTCTCTTTCCTAATGAATGATAGAAGAGCCAGTTCAGAAACTGATGCTTTTTCTGTCTGCTTTACCACAATCAGAGATGGGGTAGAAAGGCTTTCAGTGACAGCTTTTCAATTCATTCTGCTTTTGTCGGTTCATTTCTGGCTCTACACTTTGAAAAAATTCCTGTTTCTCACTCTGCCCCCTCTGTTGCCTTCCCCAAGTCAGAGTCCTCTTTCCATTCCAGCTAAACCTCTTCCTGTTCCTAAGAATTGCATCACATTCTGGGCTTACGGTAGACCAGCACCCCCACACTGGCACCAGGGAGTGCACAGGCCTCTTCTTTATTGGTTGAAAGTTCTTGTCTGGTGATCACAGAATAAGTCACTCACTTCCTGACTCCCAGCCCTGGCTGAATTTGCCTCTGGAAAAAAAATATATCTCAGATTTTTGTTTATAAATCCCCTTCACTTCGTCCATATCCTTGGAATGAGCAAGATTTTACCAAGTAGGAACAGTGTGGGAGGGCTTTTGAGGCAGAGGGAGTAGTCTGTGTGCCTCTCTGAATGAGCTGTCTACCCTGTTGTTTCTAATTCTTCATTTCACCCTCACTTTTCAACCCAGTCTAATCCAGCATTGGCTCCCACTGTGCTGAAGGGTTGAGGGGCTTTCACTAAGGATGGTAACGCCCCCCCCCATATTACTAAATCCAGTCAGTGGATACATCAGTCTCTATCTTACTTGACTGCACAGCATTTGATGCTCCTTGACCTCCTTGATGGACCCACCATCTTCCTTTGGTTTCCACACACTGTTATTTTCCTACCTTCGTCATGGGTCTTCAGTATCCTTTGCAAGCTCGTCTTTCTTTAGGAACCTTTAAGTGTTGGTGTTCCTCAGGACCCCATCTTATGTCAACCTCTCTTTCTTCTACACATTCTCTGAGAAGTCACATCCCCTTCCATGGCTTTAGTTGAGATCTATATGCCAATGACTTCCAAATCTCTCCTTCCACCGAACTCCAGACTTATGTATCAACTGCCTTCTAGAATCTGTCCAGTTGGAAACTCCTAAAACCATATGAACTCACTCCTTCAAACTACTCCTCTTCTAATGTTCCTTATCCAGATATATGCCACAACACCCATCCAGATACTCTAGCTAGAAACGTAGGATTCATCCTCGATTACTCTTTTGCTCACCCTCCACATTCAATCCATAACCAAGTCCAGTAAAATCTGTTTGTTTGGATCTACCCACTTACCCTCATCCCCATCTGACCTAAGTGATCACCTCTGGATTTTCGCAAGTCTTTGCTAGTTTCCTGCCTCCAGTTTTTCTCCCCTTAGATTGTTTTCCACCAGTCACCAGAAAGTTTTTTTATAAATGTAATTCTGATAAATTCACCTCCTTTGTTTAAAATCATTTAGTTGCTTCCCACTGTCCTTAGGCTAGAGTCCAAACTTCTTAGCATGGCTTATAAGCCCTTCATGATCGGCAGCCTGCCTACCTGCCATCAGTCTGTGCTCCACTCCCACTGGATTCCAACGTTTCAAATACACAGTACTTCCTCTTGCTTCTTGGCCTTCACAAATGCTCTTTCCTTTGCCTGGAACACTCTTATTATAGGACCTCAAACATATCCACTCTAAATTCTACCCCCAAATTGTCATTTATCTTATTCCTCAATCAGAACTGAATTTGGATACTTAATTTTAAATCAGTTCTTGAATTAAAACCCAAACTAACCTTATCTCATCTGATGTTTTTCTTATTTCTCTGAAAAATACATCCAAGGGTGTGTTCTAATGAAAATGTATTTGAACTAATTAACTTAGATCAGGATTGAGTTTTTCCATAGCTCAATGTGAACTGGAACATATTTTTTAAATTACTGAAATGTTTCCTTGATGATTATTCATCATGACATTCTATCTTTGGAATTTTTTGTTCATTTCCAGTTGGTTTCTACTACTCTCCTTTCTTACCTCTCAACCCTTCCCCTCTGGTTACCCTACACTTGCCCCTCAGTGGATCCAGTTTGCATGCAGCGGTAGCTGCTGTGGGGCTGTGGTTAAATAGAACTGCTCAGACTGCAACAGGAAAGCATTGAATCGAAAGCAAGGGGGAGGAAGCACAAACCGATACCCACCACAAAGCTGCTGAGTGCCCAGCATGACCCAAGCCGCACCCTCTGATGAGGAGCCTTGTGGAGGAGTAAGAAGCCACAGAGCTTAGTAAATCATCAGCACGGCCCGTTCTCCACTTCCCGTGATCCAGCCTTCCTGGGTCACCATGAGTGTCACCAGGTACTGGCCTAAGAAGGCGGGTGAGGACGGAAAAGCCACCAGAGAGGTAGAGGCTGGGGGAAAGTCCCTAAAATGAATGACTGTGGTCCATTTATCTCAAACTCCCCACATGGTCCAGCTCTGTGAGCAGGAAGATCCAGGGTATATGAGTGTTTCAAAGGAGCTCTCTACCTGGGGTGATTCCCAAAGGTAGGCTCCCATGTTCCCTGAAAATACCTTTGCTACCTGGCTGAAAGGCTGCGTTAGTAGTGGCCAACATTTTTTATTTTATAACTGAAGATAAAGCCCCCGTGAGATATAATTAGAGAGCTTTAAGTTCACATTAAGGTATAAATGACTATTTTTAGATTCTTTCCTGACTTCAGTAGAGGGAGAACGAGAAGGGAAGGAGGGGAGAGCATCAAAGATGTATTTCCACTTTACGATTTAGCCCATGCCTACCCTGACTATTTATGCTTGTCATCTTTGCTATCAAAGGAGCTACTAATTCTTCAGCAGCCAGAATTATAGGGAAGGGGTTGAAAAGTATGGAAAAATGCGTAGTAACTGGGTCTAGATTTTAATCACTGGTAAGGCTGGGAACTCCTTGGAATTGCAGAGTCTCACAGCAGCTCATTACCCATTACCTCAGAATCTCGGGAGGCGAGAGCTGGGCCCCACTTTTGCAGCTGGAGAGGGAGAGCACAGAGACCAGGGGTGACCATCTTGGTCTGGAAGAAAGTCTGCTTTGCTTGGCTGGAAGTGGGCACTTGTGTCTTCACAGAGTGCCAGACTCACACTTCAGATAACAGAACAGGAAGTATGGTTAGTGCAGCTGAGAGGTGAGAGAGAACTTACTGTGTACCCAAGACCATTAAGTTACCCATTGACCTTTCTGCATCACACTTTCCTATCCTGTAAGTGACAGGGACCGAGTGTGGGCAGCACTGGGAAGCAGGTGAAACGTGCCCTGAGGTGTACCCCCTTCCCTTGCAGCAGTCTCACCTCTCCGGTCGTGTTCAGCTTCTTTCTTCTCTTCAACCCAGAAAATCTTCCAAGATCTAGATCATCAATGAAATTTAAATGGAGGAGTATGGGCACTTTGATAGGAGGTGAGGGAAACAATTCTTGAGTAGATGGACCATCTTCTCTCACAAAGCCAGAGCTACAGGTGATAAAAATGTGGCCTGTTTTAGCAACACCAACAGCAGTGAGTTGGAAGGGATCCTAGTCAAGGAAAAAGGGAATGGAATTGTAGTCAGATGACTTTGTTTTGAAACTATCCTCCTTCCCTCCTTTCCTGCCTCCTTCTTTCCTCCCTTCCTCTCAGAAAGGAGGAGAGGGAAAGGTAGCCATAGAATGGGAAGCTCCTTGAAGCTCAGGAGAATTCTGCAAGCTTCCCAAGACTGAGTGCCTGCCCAGAGGTTGCCTACTTTCTTCAGTGGTCAAGGACATTCCTCTTGTTAAACTCTCAAGTTGTGTTTAATAATTATGTGTGATCCAAGCTGCAGGAGCTGGGTGACTCTGCTCCCCAGGTACCATCTTTCAGCCGGTGACCTGCCTTAATACGTTCCATTCCATAGACAAGGAAAATTCACACTATGAGTGCAAAGGGGGAGACAGGGAATGTGAGCTACTTTTTGCAAAAGCTTACTTATGAAAGAAGAGAGGTTGGCTAGAGGACATACGGAGTAAATAATGGATTTCATTTTTTTTTTTTAATTGAGAGGTTTAGGGAAGTACACACACTTGAGGAGAAAGTGGTGAGAGATCTTAAGCAAGTTACTGCATTCTAAACTTTGATTCTCTCCTCTGGGGAAAAAAAGAAGTTTCTATGAAGGTTACAATTAAATTAAAATCAAATCCACAGTAGTAGCTTGAACACTGCAAAGCCCTTTTAAACATGTTGATTATTATAACTATCATCATCTAGTGACTATACAGATGAGTAAGCCCTAGTCACAGCTGTTCTGTCTCTGTGTCTTCTACCCTATATGACAGCTGTGAGGACAAGATGGGCTCTTGAGTAGGCAGGGCCAAGACATACAGGAAGAGGCTAATAAATAGTGGTATGATTTGTATCTTGTCATGCTTTGAACCTTGGGGGATGGTGTCTGTGTGTGTGTGCATGTGTGTGTCTTACTAGATACTTTGCTACCAAATAATACTATTAGAAATAATAATATTAAATAATATTATTTTTGTTTCTTATTTTATTATCTATTATTTTAAATTCTTATTAAAAAATGGACACATTCAGATCCAACATCTCTCCAAACAGCTGTAATTTAGGGAAAACATTTTTAGAAACTAAAAATACCCTTCTTGAAATGCAAGGGAATGTACAAATAATATTATAGACATGAATTTCTGCTTAGACAAAGGAGCAGTTTCCTAGAAGTTACCTAATGTTAATCCACAGCTTTTGTAGGAAGGGTTAACCTCTTATCTTTTCTGGCTATTTACAGGATCACATTGTAATTTTGCTTTGAAACAAATTTGGCCACAGCAATCATGATTCCTTTTATCGAACAATTCCCATCAGCTCTACACAGCTTTATATACTCAGCGAATCAATCTTCATCCTCATAATTATTTGCTTTGCAACTTTGCTTGAGCCATCCCACCCCCGTGCCTACACAGTTTGCAGTAAAGATATCCTACCAATTCCACTCCCACATTTCCTCTCCCTTTCCCGTGTGGCTTTCCAACCTTGAGATGATTTATGCCTTCATTTCTGGGCGCATCTCTTCACTGATTCCTTATCGTCCCTCCTCCATTCCTTAGTCCATCCTCCTCTTCCCCTGGCCCCTCTCCACCTCCAGCTTTTATTACTAGCAACCCCTCAGGCCAATCCATAGCAAGCTCCTTCATGCATTACATGAACAAATTTTTTGAGGGCATTGAACGGAACAACCTGGTGTCTTTTTCCAATAATGAATGAAAAATAGCCATATTCAGATATAATTTATATACTGTAAAGTTCAAATGTTTGGGGTGTACAATTCGGTGGTTTATAGTATTGATATATAAGGAGAGAGAGTTGTACATCTATCACCTTAATTAATTTTAGAACATTTTCATTATCCCCCAAAGAAACCTTATACCAGTTAACAGTCACTCACTATTTTCACTCCCCTCCTCACCCTTTGGCTCCCGCTAATTCTAGGCAACCACTGATCGACTTTCTCTTTTTATAGATCTGCCTCTTCTAAACATTTTACATAAATGAGATCCACACATTAGTGGTCTTTTGTGACTGGCTTCTTTCACCTACATAATGTTTTTGAGGTTCAACTATATTGTAGCATGTGGCATCTGTACTTCATTCCTTTTTATTGCCAAATGATATTCTATTGTATGGTTATATCACTTTCTGTTTATCCATTCATTGGTTGATGAACTTTTAGGTTGTTTTCATTTTTTGGCTATTATACGAATAAAATTACTATGAACATTTATGTACAAGCTTTTGTGTGGACATAAGTTTTCATTTTTCTTGGATAGAAACCTAGGATTGGAATTGCTAGGTCATAAGGTAACTCTATTTTTAGCATTTAGAGGGACTGCCACATTGTTTTCCAAAGTGGCTGCATCATACTATTTACTTTCTCATAAGCAGTGTGTGAGGGTTCCAATTTCTCCACATCCTCACCAAAATTTGTTAATGTCTGCCTTTTTTTTATTATAGCGAGTCTAGTGAGTGAGAAGTGGTATCTCATTGTGATTTTCATTTGCATTTCCTGAATGACTTTCTATGTGCTTATTAACTATTTGTATAAGCATTTTCTTTGGGAAAATGTCTATGGTAATTACCCATTTTTAAACTGGATTATTTGTCTTTTTATTATTGAATTGTAAGAGTTCTAGATACAAGTCCCTTCTCAGATTTATGATTTGCAAATATTTTCTCCCATTCTATGGGCTGTTTTTTCACTTTCTTCATACAGTCCTCTTTTAAAACACAAAAGTTTTTAATTTTGATCAAGTTCAATTTATCAATCTTCTCTTTTATCGCTTGTGCATTTGGTGTCATATCTAAGAAATTGTTGCCTAACTCAAGGTCACAAAGACTTCCTCCCATGTTTTCTACTACAAATCTAATAGTTTTAGCTCCTACATTTAGGTCCGTGATCCGTTTTGAGTTAATTTTTGTGTATGTTATTCGGTAGAGGTCCAAATTAATTCTTTTGCACGTAGATATTCACTTGTCCCAGCACTATTTGTTGAAAGGACTATTTTTTCCCTATTGAATTGTCTTGGCCTCTTTGTCAAAAATCAGTTGAGGGCTTTCCTGGTGGCGCAATGGTTGAGAGTCTGCCTGCCGATGCAGGGGACGCGGGTTCGTGCCCCGGTCCGGGAAGATCCCACATGCCGCGGAGCGGCTGGGCCCGTGAGCCATGGCCGCGGAGCCTGCGCGTCCGGAGCCTGTGCTCTGCAACGGGAGAGGCCGCAGCAGTGAGAGGCCCGCGTACCAAAAAAAAAAAAAAAAAAAAAAAAAAAATCAGTTGAACTGTTAGGGTCTATTTGTAGATTCTTAATTCTGTTTCATTGATTTATATGTCTGTCCTTATTCTAGTACCACACTGTCTTGATTATTGTAGTTTTTTCAGTTAGCTTTGAGATCAGGAAGTGTGAGTCCACCAACTTTTTTCTTTTTCAAGATCATCTGACTATTTTGAGTTCCTTGCATTTCCATATGAATTTTAGGATCAGCTGAAATTGACAAACTGATCCTAAAATCAGTCCCCACTTTTACTAAATTATTTAAAACATTTTCTTCCGTACTCAAGATGAAATTGGATAAGAAGGATTGAGTAAAGTACATTTTGGAGTTGTGTAAAGCAGGGTGGTCCTTTGAAAGGGGGACCAAACTGATGGAGGAGGGGAATAAGGGAGCCAAAAAGTTTGGTGAACTTCCCACCCTAGTGAGAGGAATGTTTGTTCAGAAGAGGCAGTTTGATCTAGCACCAGGGGACATTGTGAAAGATAATTGAAATTGTTAAGTCCATTGATCTCCCCAGAAGAAAAAAAGATCTCCAAGTAAGCAGTATTGTTAGTTTGTTGATTCTTACAGAAGAAGATTCTCATCTAACTAAGGGAAGCAGCTGGCCCTTTCTTAGGGCTGTAAGACAAGAAAAAATGAAGAAATTCCTCCCCGTCTTTTCTTACCTCTTTCTGTGGCCAGCCCTAACCTTTGTCCATCTTTGTTCCCCTTCCCCTTTATAAGTTCCCCAAAAGAGGAGGGAGGGGAGGGAGAAAAAGAAGAAAACCATACTGGAAGAGAGGGTTGGAGATGCTGGAGTGGGAGAGGAATTCTGGAACACTTAAAATAAAAGATCTTTAAGGTACCGTGGGAGGAGCCCACTATGGAATATGACAATATGTAACAAGAGGTGTCAGGATGATCACATTCTTTGCCTCAGGAATCCAACTCCTGATAGTTTATCCTAAGGAAATAAAACATGAAAAAGCTGTGAGTGGCAATGTTAATGAGGATGTTATCTATAATAGCGCCAGCTGAGACAACCTAGATCTCTAAAATAAATGTTTTATGACATCATGGCATGTAAATATGGTAGATTATCATGCCAGTTCCATGGTCAAAATATACCCTGAATGGCATCACTTTGCACTGCATTCTCTACTTCCCTGGGTTCAAGCCACATAATCTCTCACCTGAATTATTTCAGTGACCTCCCAACTCATTTTTCTGCTTTCACCCCACTCCCTTGTCTACTCTCAACACAATAGTCATTGGAGCCCTTTAAAAACTTAAACATGTCAATCCTCTATGTAAAAACTTTGGCTCCCCTCTCATTTAAAGCTGATGCCTTTTGCTGGTCCCAGGCCCTACCTGCTCTGGCCCCCATTACTCTCTGACCTCATCTGATGCTACTTTTCCTCTTTCGTGCCCCACTCTGAACATACAGCCCTCCTTACTGTTTCCTGAACACACCAGGCCTTCTCCTGCCTTGGTGACTTTGAACCCACTCTTCCCTCTTCTCCCAGATATCCATTTGGCTTGTTCCCTCACCACCTTCAGCTCTCTGCTCAAATGTCATAGGTGAGACTTTCTTTCCCTGGACCATCCTATTTAAAATTGCTCTCTGCCCCCAACGCCCAGCTCCCAGCATTTCCTATTTCCCTTCCTTGCTTTATTCTTCCCCATTGCACTTATCTGACTTATGTATTTGGGTTACTGTCCTATTCTTCCCATAGAATCTGTGCTGTATGGGAGCAGGGATTTATGTATGTTGCTCGCTACCATATTGTCAGTGTCTTGACTTGCCTTGAACAGAGTAGCTGTCTAAAAAATATTTGTTGAAGGAGTGAATACTTCCATAAAAGCAGTAATTATCAAAACTAGTTTGTAATTTTGCAAGTGGTAAAATATAAAGATATAAACAGTGACGTGGTGCATGCACCATGGTGCATGGTGGCAGTGGCAGTGTGGCCTGGGAGTAGTGCAGTCTGGGAGCTGCAGAATTGGAGAGGTCTGGACTCAGATCCTGACTCTGCCACTATCTAGTTGTGTGACCTTGGGCAAGTGGATGTAACCTCTCGGTTTCACCCTCTGTGAACCAGGTATGATAATGCCTCCCTCGTAGTACTGTTGTAAAAATTCAATGAGAAACTATAAGTGAACACCTGGCACATAGTAGGTGCTCTATGAACATTAAATTCCTATCTTCTCCTGAGGAAGACTGTATATCCAGTGGATAAGAACTGGGTGGATACAAAAGTAGAAATAGTTGGGTATGTCAAATAGAGGGATTAAGAATATTTCATTTTATTTTATTTTATTTCTTTTTGCGGTATGCGGGCCTCTCACTGTTGTGGCCTCTCCCGTTGCGGAGCACAGGCTCCGGACGCGCAGGCTCAGTGGCCATGGCTCACGGGCCCAGCCGCTCCGCGGCATGTGGGATCTTCCCAGACCAGGGCACGAACCCATGTCCCCTGCATCAGCAGGCAGACTCTCAACCACTGCGCCACCAGGGAAGCCCTCATTTTATTTTTTTAATAATCAAGTCCTCCCTATGCATGCGTATGTGAACAGAGTGGTAGGCTGGGGGTAAGGTTCTCCCAGTTACCTCCTGAGTCTGGTTTCACCTCTGACACTTACCAGATGTGTGACATTAAGCAAATCCTAACCTCTCTGGGCCTGTTTCCTTAACTGTAAAATGAAGAGGTTGAATTTAGTGACTTTTAGTGCCATCAGTGCTTAGAATTTCATAATTCAAAGAGGCAAGCCATTCCACCTGGCTTTGCCCCACTTCGGCCCAGCCTTACTCAAATGTGATGGCCAGATGTTTCTAATCTTAGGCGCATAAAAGAGTCTATTCTTTGTTTTTCAGAAGCCAAAAGAAACTGGAAAGTTTAGGAAAAGTACTAAGCAGATGAGTTTTCCTTCTCTTTGACTCTTAAACCGTCACATTCATATTGTTCAAACTTAAGAAAATATGAAAAGCAAAACAAAATAAATATTCACCTTTGGGTTTGAATCAACTATGTGAAGTTTTAAGCCATGAAGAAAAGTGTATGTATGTGGTTTTGTTTTGTTTTGTTTTTTTTAAAAGTAGTGACTGAAAAGTAGATGTCAGCAGTTTTCAACTGTAACTATAACCTTGTACCCACATGGCTGTGAGCTGAAGCCAGGAGGGAAAGGCTGGAAGGGAATGGCTGGAGCCTTCCCCTGCTCTGGAAAGCTTGTGGCTTTGTTTTCTTCGCATTGCTACACCAAGGCAGAGGAGAGGAGGATGTTTGGGTTTGCAGGCTGCCGGCCACTGTCAGCAAGTTTGAAGCCCTGGCTTCACTTCCCTGAACGGGGGTGAGAGAGGGGGGTCAGCTGCCCTGGCCTCCCTCTAACAACGGAGCCACAGAGAATTCAAATACTCCATCAGTTTCAAGGCTCTGACTTTACTCAGCTGAAAACTGACGATCTCATCTGGGAAGGGTCAGTTAAAAAATGACAGAACTGCCCAAAGTAAACAGAGGGAACAACCACAACAGAAACTTTCTCTGCAATGTTTCCTTAAAATTACTGGCCCGGCCCACCAGAGCTCTGGCTAGAGTGCCCACTCACCCTCTCTGTTGCCCCCATGGCCTTGTTTGGGTAAGCCCTGGCTGACCTGGCCAGCGCCTCCCGTCCTCAGGCCTCTCTCCAGTGCTCTCCCCGGAGAGCAGGGAGAGTCCACATTGCAGAGTGTTTTTAGATTGGAGTATGGGTCTCGTCAAATAAGAAGACTCTGTAGAGCTCATTTACTAGGACCCCCTAATCGACGAGTAAACTCAGCTTAAATGATGTACCCAAAGGTGGAGACTAAGCCTGGGGCAGAACTGGTCTCTTCGTTCCTATCCTAGTGCTCTTTCCAGATTACCATACATTGTTGTAAGGGGCTAAAAGTAGGGAAGTTAACTTTAAAGTTCTCTTTCTCCACCTCTTCTTTCTAACCAAATTCTATTTGGTTGACCTTCAGGGCTATGCAGAAAAACGTATTTTGAATTTAGACTTAAGGACGAGAACTAAATCTTACCCTATGTGTACCTTGTGTGTACTTCAGAGTCCATGTTACTCATCTGCCCCTCCAGGCAGCGTTGTGAGGTCAGTGGCTGAGCAGAGCGGGCAGGGCATAGGTTTTAGAGTCCAACAAGCCTCCGAACTCAGGCTCTGCCCATCGTAGCTGTGTGAACTTGGACAAAGTATCTACTCTCTCCACAACTTAGTTTCCACACGTGTGAAACGGGAACAACCATAGCATCTACTTCATCATATTTTCATGAAGATTTCATGGGATGGTACGTGTTATGCACAATGAAAAACCCAACAAATGTAGAAATTGTTAATCCCCTAGGAGGCATTTATTGTACCCTTTTTACGGATGAAGAAATTAAGGCTCAGAGAGGCTAAAGGGCTGTAGTCTCACAACTGGTTAGTAAGAGAGTCAGGATTCAGCTCAGCCTCCTTACACCACCTCTAGGGCACTTGCCACTCCGCTGCTGAGTGTCGATGGTTGAAGGTGGCTCTGGGCCACGGGTCAGAATGGTCTGTCCCTAGCATCACAGAATGACATGTTATTTATTAAGCCTTCACGTGCTCTGGTACTGGGAAATGGATGCTTCGGGGGTGAGGTAGGCTTCCATGTGCAGCTTTTTCATCAAGCAGTCTTTACACAGACACCAGCTAGGAAATGAAGGCTGGCACTAACCCCGAGCCCAAGCCCAGGGAAGTTGGGCTCAGGGGTTAGGTCAGAAGTCCTCGAATATTCTCAACTTTCCTTTCCTTTGGCAGTGCTTCCTTGATGCTCTGAGAATACTTTGTTTACCCTGCTATTAGAGCCTTCTTCACACTCTCTCATGTTACAGTATTATTGAGTGTCCATCTGATTTCCCCTTGGAACAGTGAGCTCCAAAGTGGGTTGCCTAAGATGATACAGTGAGATGTGGGAAGGAAATATGTGAACACTTGCTTTGATTTATTCTTTAAAATACTAAGAAAATTAAGCTTTACCAATATTTAAAGATTAGTACCGTATAACATATATAATTTTTAACAAATATGCAATTATTGGGAGTGCATGCTCAATATTTTTGATGGAGTGGAATGATGAAAAGAATTTGGACATAACTGTTCTAGAATGTAAGCCCCTCAAGGGCAAGAGATGTGCTTATTTCTGATTTGTATCCCAACTTCATCCTCAGTATCTAGCACTTAACCATTCCCCAAACAAATGAATTTGGCATCTGTATGAACTTGGCTGTCTTTCTTTGCTTTTTCCCCTCCTTTTGTCATCCATCTGCTATAATCCCATGTCTTGTTCAATATTCTGCCAAGACCTGAGCAAATAATAAAGCTGTGTTTGAGAAGTAAAGAGTGCAAGTGCTATGAGAAGGTTGAAAAGTACAAAACTGAAATAGAAATAAAAGCAAAAATAAACAAGTGGAACCTAATCAAACATAAGCTTTTGCAAAAGAAAGCATAAACAAAACAAAAAGCCTACAGAATGGGAGAAAATATTTTCAAACGATGTGACTGACAAGTGATTAAATTCCAAAGTATACAAACAGCTCATACAACTCAATAACAAAAAGAACAAACAACCCCAATCAAAAATTGGGCAGAAGACCTAAATAGACATTTCTATAAAGGAGACATACAGATGGCATACAGACATACAATATACATGAAAAGATGCTTAACATCGCTAACGATTAGAGAAATGCAAATCAAAACTACAATGAGGTACCTCCTCACACAGGTCAGAATGGCCATTATTAAAAAGTCTACAAATAATAAATGCTGGAGAGGGTGTGGAGAAAAGGGAACCCTCCTATACTGCTGTTGGTGGGAATGTAAATTGGTGCAGCCACTATGGAAAACAGTATAAAAACTAAAAATAGGGACTTCCCCGGCGGTCCAGTGGTTAAGGCTCCATGCTTCCATTGCAGGGGGCACAGGTTCTATCCCTGGTCGGGGAACTAAGATCCCATATAAAACACAGCATGGCCAAAAAAAAAAAAAAAAAAAAAACCCTAAAAATAGACTTACCATATGATCCTTCAATCCCACTCCTGGGCCTATACCCAGAAAAGATGAAAACTCTAATTCAAAAAGATACATGCACCCCAATGTTCACTGAAGCACTATTTACAATAGTCAAGACATGGAAGCAACCCAAATTTCCATCTACAGATGAATGGATAAAGAATATGTGGTACATATATACAATGGAATATTACTCAGCCATAAAAAAGAATGAAATAATGCCATTTGCAGCAACATAGATGGACCTAGATTATCATACTAAGTGAAGTAAGTCAGATGCAGAAAGACAAATATCATATGATATCACATGTGGAATCTAAAAAATGATACAAATGAACTTATTTACAAAACAGAAAGAGACTCATGGACATAGAAAACAAACTTATGGTTACAAAAGGGGAAAGGGGGAGGGGAATAAATTAGGAGTTTGGGATTAGCAGATCTAAGCTACTATATATAAAATAGATAAACAACAAGGTTCTATTGTATAGCACAGGGAACTATATTCAGTACCTTGTAGCAAATTATAATGGAAAGGATATGAAAATGAAAATATATACCTATTCAGTTATAAACGTATATATAGAACTGAATCACTTGGCTGTACAACAGAAACCAACACAACATTGTAAATCGACTATGCTTCAATTATAAATTAATTAATTAATTAAAAGTGCAAGGCTGAAAGTCCCAAAGAAGATACTTAATGGTAGTTTGATGCACACAACAGGCAAGAGTAAAACATCATGGAAGAACCATGGGCACAAAGTCAGATGTGGAGCACCAGCTCTGCTGTCTGAGAAATCAAGTGTGGTCTGAGCATCCGAATGTTTTCAAACTGAGCACTGCCTTCCCTCTTCCTCCTAAAGCTTCAGAAAACAACACAGCACAATACAATGAGCAAGGATCTTGGAGAAGTTTCAATTCTGTCACTCTCCCTGGCTGGGTGCTCTTGGGTGAGGCCCCTAACCGCTTCTCCCTCCTCTCCTCTCGGGAAAGTAGCTCTTTACCTACAAATGAGGCTGGACTACAGGATTATGGAGGTCCCTTCACGCTCTGAAGCAGCCGTGAATATAGATGAAGCTGGTGGTTTTCTACATGAGACAACTACACTTTGAGGGGCAGCGTGAGGCCCACTGGACCAAAAACATCACCTTACCCCCAGCCTTCCATGGTGCATGACATTCCCCCCTCAGACACTGTGTTTCTATGAGGGGCTTTACCAAACCACCAGTAACTACTGACATGCAGCCGCTTTCATTCAGTCTCAGCAATGTCCATTATATACATAGAGTGAGACAGCAAGTTATAAAAGACTTTGTATGTTGTATATATCTATAAATAAATATAAATATATGTGTTTATACCCAGCAAAAAAAACTGAGAGATACCCACCATACTTTTAACATTGATTATTTCTAGGGTGTAGGAGAGTGGAGAAGAGGGTAGAAATTTTATCATTTACTTTAAATCCTTCTATATTGTTAGCTTGTTTTTAATAAACTATTTTAATAATTAAAGATAAAATTGTTTTTAAAATAAAGCTTAGAAGTTCTATACAAATGTTTCAACAATAGTTGTAACAAGTGGCACGTGCTATTCAAGAAGAGGCTCTGCTAGAAACAAATCTGCATCTTTATACTTCATTAGAGCCCTTGCTAAAGTACTGAGTATGCACAGATTCTACAGAGGGTAGAGGCCCAGACTGGGAGGCCCTAATCACATCATCAAAACTCTCATTTAGTCATCTTGGGCAACTTGAATTTGCCCAAACTTAAGTTGAGTTTGGATTTCTCGACGATAAAACAAGGCTGTTAAACCAAATAACCTATAGGGACCTTTCTACTCTGAAGACCTATGGTTCTGAATACGGTGCATGCAAAGACCCAGCTAGGAAAGTGAGCACGACAGATGGCAGCCAGGAGAGAAGTTCTTACTTTCCTCCAAACCGAAGTGAAAATTGATGGAAAACTCTCTTCCTCCCCTACCCCTCTTTTCTTTGCTACAACCCGTTATCTAAACTTTCTGTATTTGGGACACACCCCACTTTATGGGCCCTGATGTGTTACAGAGACAACCCCCCTTTATAGAAGCTGAAAATATGTCTTAAATATGTCTTAATGCTCAGTGCAAGCACATTCATAGGATAAATTTCTGACAGTGAAGTTGCTGGGTCACAGGGTATAACTTTTTAATTTTGACAGATAGCACCAAACTATACTACAAGGAGATTGCATCAATTTTTAATCCTGCTAAAATGCTTTAAACTCCATGTCTCCCCATATTCTCACCCAATGAATGTGTGTTATTAGATTTTTACAGTGTTGCCATTCTGATAGGTAAAAAATGATTTCTTATTGTCTTAATGTTTATTCTTTAAACCATAAGTGAGTTTGAGTATTTTTCTTATATATAAAAAGAAAAAGCATTTTCTTATATGTACTATTTATTTACCTATGTATTCTATTCATGCCCTTTGCCTGTTTTTTTTTTTAAATTTATTTCTTTATTTGTTTATTGTTGGCTGTGTTGGGTCTTTGTTTTTGTGCGAGGGCTTTCTCTAGTTGCGGCGAGCGGGGGCCACTCTTCATCGCGGTGTGCGGGCCTCTCACTATTGCAGGCTCTCTTGTTGTGGAGCACAGGCTCCAGATGCGCAGGCTCAGTAGTTGTGGCTCACGGGCCTAGTTGCTCCGCGACATGTGGGATCCTCCTAGACCAGGGCTCGAACCCGTGTCCCCTGCATTGGCAGGCGGATTCTCAACCACTGTGCCACCAGGGAAGCCCTGCCTGTTTTTTAAATTGGATTTTGATTTGTTTTAAATTATTTTGTAAGAACTCCATATTTTAAGGGAACTAGCCCTTTTTCATATTTGTTACAAATATTTTTTCCCAATTTTTTTTTGGTTTTCTGACCTTGCTCACTTTACCCAATTTCTTTTTTTTTTTTTTTTTTGCCTCGCAGAAATCTCTAATTTTTATGGAGTCAAATTTGCCCATATTTTTGCTTAGAAGGCCTTTTGGGTGGGAAGCTTCTTACGGTCTCAACATCAAAGCTGCTTATTTAGAAAAACAACACTTGAGATTTCTGGTTGAAGACAGCAGATTAAACTCATGCACTGTGTTCTGATCCCTCCTAGAACTCAACCAAAAGTTAATGTTTGATGAAGTAACACATTCATGTGGTTCTAAAGCCAAAAAATGTAAAAAGGCACAGACCAAAATGTTTCCCTCATCCATGTCTCCCATTGGCCCAGGACCCACCTCCTTCCTGTTCATACGTAAGTGCTGTTACTAGTTTCTCATGTGTGTTTCCAGAGTTTCTTTATGCGTATGTAAGGCAATAAAAACTTAGGTAAAAGGATAAACCTACAAAGACAAAGAGAATGTGAAAGGGACAACAGCAGGATGACTTTAATAGCTGGAACGTAGATAAATGAGTGATAGCTGAATCAAGAGAAAGTTGAGTTCTAAGCCAGCAGAAGAGAAAGCTACGGCAACTTGCTTTACATTTCAATCCTCCATGTACCCAGCAATTGGAGACACCAGGTACTTTTGTGAGTAAAGTTGTGGTTAAAACAGTAGGCTGAGTTGAAATTCAGTTCAAGAAGCAGCGAGGTCCCTAGACCCCTTTTTCCCTTGCTGCTGTTAGGTGGACGGCCCCTTCCCTGCAGTGGCCAAAGAACAGAGGGTTTTTTTTTTTTCTTCTGATGGGAGAGCAAGACAGAGAGAGGACCAGGCACAGTTGTGCGAAAGGACAAAATACCAAAAACATTACCTAGAGACCCCCTGCCTTCTTCCCTTACATAGGTTGTACAATCCTGGCATCCAGCCAGGAGATAGGAAAGCATTCTCTAGGAGCCTGACACACTGGAGAGAGATGCCCTAAAGATCATTTGGAAACAGCAGCATCTCTGAGAGGATAAGAAAACAAAAAATTATTAATATCCTCAGAGAGATAAGAGGGGATAGTGCACACACGAAATAAGAATGGAAGGCTATTTTTTAAAGAAACATTTAGAGAACAAAAGCGAGATCTTAGAAATTTAAATATGATTGCAGAAATAAAAAAGCTCAGTAGAAGCTTTGGAAGGTAGAAAATAAAGCAGAGAGATGAGATATGGGAAATGGAAGATAAAGAGCAAAAGTAGTTTATTTTGGAGATGATCCCAGCAAACACCTGAAGGGCAGTAGGGAAGTGAAACAAGGAAACCAATATAACCAGCAAGTTACTGTGAATAGCTGTAACTTGATTCCTTTGGGGAACTCTGGGAGGCCAGTGTAGAAATCATGCCTCAATGTTACCCCCACTCAGGGCTGAGGAAGCTGGGATATTTATCTACCAATTCTCATTAAGGGCTGCCCCTAGGGAGGAGGGGGTTAATTCACCAATACTTCCTAAGCAAACCTTCACTGGCCAGAAAAAGCCCTCATGCAAAGGGACATCGTGCTGGTAATTTAGAATGCCTGGATTTAGTAGGTACCAAGAGAACATGGGCAGGCACTGAGGGCAGCTGTTCTATCTTTCCTGCACTGTTTCTTAGGAAACTACTGGAGGATGTGCTCCGCCCAAACAGTGGAGTGAATCAAGAAAGAGGAAGAGGTGGAATTGAGAGGGGACTTAAACAACTGGAGGACAGTAGGGATTCAATTAGTGGCATGCATAGGAAATCTAGGCAATTATTAACTCCAGAGAAAGCAAAATGTTTTCAGGAAAATGATTATAATTTATTATACAACACAGGTGTGAGTAGTATTTATTTGGTCAAAATAATGTAAATACTGTGTATCAACCTAATAATGATATAGCTATATAAGTCCAGGAAATATATGTGTGGGGGGGGGTATGGAAGGGGTGAAAGCTAAATCCCCATTTCCCACATTAGAAAGTCAATAGATTAAATGATGAAGGAGCTATTTGGAGATATGGTGAGTCAAAAAAAAGGATTAGTTAAAGCATTAGAAGTGATTTCCTCTGAGGAGTGAGAAGGGGGGCTGGGGAGTGGGGGGCTGCTATTTAGTAATGTAGAACTATTCAAGTCTTTAAACTATGTGCATATTTAATTTTGATATAAACAATAAAAATTGGTCATTTATCTTTTTTATTCTGCTATATGAAAAAGGGAGGAAGTGAGATGGAGAATGCACATCATTCCCAGCTGAGAAGGAAGCTGGGAAGGTAAAGTGAAACTTGTTTCTTGAGTCTATCAACCCAGCAAGGCCATTGTCTTTTCATCTCCTGTTGAGGCAGGGAAAAAAGATTATGAGCAACTGGGAAATTAAGACTTCAAAAATTTTAAAACAGCTGTTGATGCCAAACTGACCTGAAATCTGGGGCTGACCTAGGAGGATTTTGACCCAAGGAAATGATCCAGGTAATTGCAAAGAAATAATTCTACCAAATCAAAAAATAAAAACAACATTACATTAAGGGGGATAGTAATAGCACTAAAGTGTCAGTGGAGTGAATTCTTAATTGTGTTTGGATAGACGCTTCTTGAAATTTTACTTTAAATGCCTATTACCTTAAAATCCAAACTTTAAAAATATGACTATTTTGATTTATAATTTTCATTTAAAGAAAACATAGAAATGCTTTCTACAGAGTTTTGCTTAGCCATCTCTATGACTGAAATCACATTGTTTAGGTCCATGGCCCCATGAAGACACCAGAGTCTGCCACCTTCTACTGCAGGCTAAATATCCATGGGGATGAGGCCTCTTGAAAGCTGACTCAGTCCTCTTTTCTCATCCTGGCTTCAATCTCTCACCATTGGATCCTTCTCCTCAGCCTAGAAAAATGCTCAAACATTACCCAGCTAAAATAAAAAATGATCAAAGAAGAAATTCTCACTTTAGCTATCACCCCGACTTTCTCTTTTCCTTCATCATAGTACTTCTAAAAAGAACACACGCTAACTTCCTTTTCTTCCTTTACTTCCTCACCACATGCTGCCTCTTCACCTTGCGCAATCTGGCTTTCACTCCGACCATCGCACTGAACCTGCTACCTCAGAGGTCTCAGGACTTCCTACCTGCTAAACCCTTGGTCCTATCTAGTCCTCATCTTCTTCAACCTCTCTAAGCCTTTGATTTTTGTTTTTGTTTTTGTTTTTTTTCGATACTGAGGCCTCTCACTGTTGTGGCCTCTCCCGTTGCGGAGCACAGGCTCTGGACACGCAGGCTTAGCGGCCATGGCTCACGGGCCCAGCCGCTCTGCGGCATGTGGGATCTTCCCGGACCAGGGCATGAACCCGTGTCCCCTGCATCGGCAGGTGGACTCTCAACCACTGCGCCACCAGGGAAGCCCTAAGCCTTTGATTTTTAAAACCTCTTCCTGCTAGCTCTCTGTCTCTGTCTCTCTCGATTCCCTTCCTTCTTCGATATTCTGCACCTCTCACACTTCCTGGTTTTCCCACCTCTCTTAGTCTCTCTTTGGCCGCCCTCTCCTCCACCCACCTCTGAAGAATAGGCATCCCCAGAGATCCACTGACTCCCCGCCGGATCTAGCCTCTGTCTCCCACCTCATGTGTACCCTGTCTCCCTTGCTCACTACACTCTGGTCACACTGACTTTTCCTTCAGCTCCTCTAATGCACCAGCTCTTACTTCCTTAGGGCCTCTTCCCTCTACCTGGACCGCTCTTCCCCACCCCTCCATCTAGCTATATCCAGCTTGACTTTTAGGTCTCGGCTTCCTATCACTTCCTCATGCTGCTCCTCCTGAATGGCCTCCCCACCCCATCCCCACAAAACTAAATCTGCTTTCCCACTTCTTGGTCTTAGAAATCATTTTTTTTCTTCAAAATATTTTTACAGTTTGTAATCACAGGCTTTCGTTTCATTATACGTTAATTTGCTTAAATATCTACCTTTCTCTCCAGAGTGTCAATTCCATGAGGACAGGAACCGTGTCAGTTTTGTTTACCACCTTATACTTAGCATTCAGTACCATCCCTTGAACAGTAAATACTAATTTTTGTTGAATGAATGAATGAGTGAATGAATGAAGTGATTTCTTCATGCCAGGCACTACAGTTAATTCTTTACATAAGTCACCTCATTTTTATTCTCACATCAACCCATATTCAACCCCTATTATCAGGCAAGGAAACTGAAGCTTAGAAAGACTGAGTAACGGTACCCAAGATCTTACAGGAGAACGAGTGTCAGAGCTAGAATTTGAAAATACGTTTCTCTGACTCTATGTAGGACTTCTTAATGATCATGTTATAGGGCTTCCTAGTTGACAAACCTTCTACATCCACCTTCCAAAAATGCCCTCACGCTTATGCCTTCTTGATGGTTTTCAAGCTTCCTCTTGTGTTCTCCTCCCCGAATCTGTTCCAAGCTGGATACTGGTGCCTGGTGGGGAACTGGTCCTGGAGGAGACCGGGTTGTCCTGGCAGCTTTCCTTTTCTAACACATGTTTCTGAGAAGCCCTCAGAAAACCTGTGAGGCAGGCAAACCGTGATGCTGATCAGTGTTCTGACCGCTCTCCTGCACTTTCTATATTCTCTTCTCACTTCCTGCCTTCTCCCCATGGCTTTGGGTTCCTCCCCATTGCGGTGCCCCACTCAGGTCTTCTCTCCCTGCCCACACACGCCCTCTGCATATTTTAGTCCCTTTTGCTGACAAAAATGTACCCATCCTGGAAAATGTTCTCAATAGAATGGTAAGTGAAAATAACAAAGTAAGATCAAATATTGTATGAATAGTTGCTATGAGTTGAGTTTTATCTCCCCTCAATTCATATGTTGAAGTCCTAAGCCCCAGTAACTCATTTGAAAATAGGGTCATCGTTACTGTAATTATTCAAGTTAAAATGAGGTCATATTGGAGTAGGGTGGGTCCCTACTCCAATATGACTGTTGTTCTTATAAAAAGAACACAATGTGGAGAGACAGACACGCACCCGGGGAGAACACCATATAGAGATAAAGGCAGAGATTGGCAGCAGAAGCCAAGGAACGACAAAGATTCCAGAAAGCCACCCGAAGCTAGGGGAAAGGCCTGGAACAGATTCTCCCTCATGATCCCAAAAGGAACCAACTCTGCCAACACCTTGATCTTAGATTTCTAGCCTCCAGAACTGTGAGACAATACATTTCTGTTGTTTAAGCTGCTCAGTTTGTGGTACATTGTTGTGGCAGCCTTAGCAAACTCATAGAAATAGTATAATCCCAATTTTGTTAAACAAAACAAACTTGTGTATGTTAGGGATTCTCCTTCTCCTCTCTTATCTCTCTCTCTCTCTCTCTCTCTCTCACACA
Source organism: Pseudorca crassidens (assembly GCF_039906515.1). NCBI lineage: Eukaryota > Metazoa > Chordata > Mammalia > Artiodactyla > Delphinidae > Pseudorca > Pseudorca crassidens. The sequence goes on along the minus strand of NC_090297.1, from coordinate 105,473,940 downwards.
CACACACACACACATACACACAAATCAAAGAAAATATATACAAAAGTGTACAGTGGTTCTTTTGGGGAGGTGGATGATGAGTAATTTTGCTTTGTATTTTTCCCTGCACCTTTAGGTATTTTCTCAATTCTCTTACATCTCTGCAATATTACTTATGATCACGTAGAAGAATCCTCTAGCTTCATCTGTAATTTGAGAACAGCCATACCAATCTTCCAGGATTGTTGTGAGGATTAAAGTGTCTGACACACAGTATGTCAGTTGGTGTCTCTAGACTAGGGAGGGCAGCTCCGAAGAAGTAAAGCCGGGCATAACAGCCTGTGGCTCTTCTGTTCATCCTTAGGGGACTGCTCAGTTCACAAAAGGAGGGTTTGCCAAGGCTGCTGAGCATTGGTCTCCTCGTGTGGTAGAGGTGGATATGGGGAGTGGGATGGCACAAAGGAGCTGGCTGGATGCCTTGGGCTTGGGAGGGTCGGCAAAGAAAAGAGAGGTTGGAAGGTTGATTGGAGGAAGATTGATTAAATGGGGATAACAGTCCATTTGGGGTAATGTTTCTCGGTTTGGGGTGGGGGTCAGATGGGGCGACTGAAAAGGAAAGAGGGACCAAGATAAAGTAGAAAACATAGTCAGGAAGTTGAGCAATTCCCTCCAACAGGAAGAATGCCCTGCCTCCTCATTTCTTCTCTGAAAACACTCCGGGAATGGTGTGGGCAACACAATTTACTTATAACTTTCCACAGCCCATGGGAAGATGTTCTTTCCTGAGGAAGGTTGTCCCCCAAACATCCCCTTTCTATCCAGACCTGTGATAAGATGTTCTTTTCTGGAGACTGTTTAGGTAGATGCTACTAAAACATTTAGCTTTGCCTCTGACTTATCTTAGCAGGAAGGGTGAATTGTCCTGAATCTTGAATTTAGCCATGTATGACTTCAAACTAATCCTTGGTCTCCAAAAACTGGGGGCTTTTTTACTTCTTCATACTCAGCTGTGTCTTTTCTATCCCCACGCGAAATCCCAGCAACTTAGGGAAAAATTGGGTCCCCACAAATGATATTCACAATTCATGCCCTTATGGGAGGTCACTGATGGCTTTTGCCCACTCCTCTTGCCAAAACCTTCATGTCCCCGTTCATTTTATACCTGCAAGTTTCTGTAGCAACGTGGGAAACAGTTATACTATTTAATAGTGAAAAGAAGACAACACAAAAATTGCATGTAAATTATGATTCTGGCAATGTAAAAACAAATAAACAAATAAAAAATACACACACACATACAAGGACAATAGGCCTAGAAGAAAACAAACTAAATAATTAATAATGGTTATGTTAGAGTACTAGGATTGTGGACTTTTTTCTTATTCTTTATTGATCTAAAATTTTTAATGTAACAGAAAAATGCTTTTATAATTAAGAAACAGACTTATTAAGATTAGGTAAAGGGCAGATTGAATAAGGAAGTCTGATAAAATAAATAAAACAGGAAAGCTAATTATAGATAAGGTTTTCTGGAAGTAAATATACATAGCTCTCAGCTCAGTGTATGTGAACCAATGGAGAAATATGACCACAGAATTCTTATGGAAGACAGTTAACCACACGTCAGCCTGTCTACTTTGAGAATGAACAAAAGGAAGAACAACACAAGACTTCAGACTGCCTGGCATTTGAGAAGAGCTGGAGAGCTAGGAGTCCAGGCACATTAGAGGTTTGGGGGCTATAGAGACACTGTGAAGAAGTTACCAAGTGTGGAGGTTTCCGGGAAGTGCTTCAAGCATGACATGGTGAGGCCCTGATACTGTTTATTTTTAGAACTCCTGTTGAGAGGAGCATCTTTCACCTCTCACTAAATTAACTATGCTCCTTGGAACTATGGACATCTTTCTGCTGTAGCAGCAATAGGATCAAAGCACGTGTTTAGAAAGAGAAGTGAAAAACACCAGATGTGAGCAAAACCACAAGGGGAATTTCAGACAGGCAACGTGCACCAGATTACCCAATTTGGAATGTGGCCCAGGCCCCAGGACAGGCAGACCCTCTGAGGATCAGGCTGGAGAGACAGAGGTTATTGATCCTGATTTAAGCCAAATGCTGCTAACTTGATTGGTGACCTGCTCCAGCCATTGACCTCCTCCAAACCACTTTCACCATCTGTAAAATGGAAGGACTGGCTCATTTCCCCCCAGGAACAGCTAATGGAAACCATACTAAAAACTAGAGGTAATAATGAGGCATGATCTTGTGATCTTGAAGACTGGTGGTAAATTGTATTTGAATATATAAATACCACAACGTATACACACTTACAGCGTGTACGGGAAGGATGTGTATAAAAAACGTGGGATTAAAGACTGTGTCATATCAGTTCACAAAGTAAATAATCTACATGTTGACAATTGTAGGAAGTGTGACAGGAATTTTTTTTCCCCCTCTCACTCATAGCTTTTTAGGTCTCCTGGGGTCGCCCCAGATGTAGACTAAAGCATACTACCTAGTACATAGTGCTGAATAAATGTTAGATCCAGATACAGCTTAAGCTTCAAATTCCAGCTTTCTTTATCACTTAGTTGTATGTAGCCTTGGGTAAGTTACTCCATAGCTTGGTACCTTGGTCTACCCTTCTGTAAAATGGGGATAAAACTAATATCTACCTCCTGGACTTGTTGTGAAGATTAAATAAAGTAGTATATCTAAAGAGCTTAGAGGAGTGCTAGGTGGATGTTAGTTATTATTATCTTCCAAAACCTTCAATGTGGACTTTAAAACTCTCTGCATTTCTTTGTTCATCTCAGTTTTCTCATCCAAATGTTTCCAACATTCTTGCTCCATTTAATAATATTTCCTGTCTTATTAAGCTATGTAGGGCACTGCTCCCTCCAGACTTTAAAGCAGTCTTACTCACCCTCCACCAAAGGCATTAATTTATTCCTATTTATGCCAGCTTTTTTTTTTTTTTTTTTTTTTTTTTGCGGTATGCGGGCCTCTCACTGCTGTGGCCTCTCCCGTTGCAGAGCACAGGCTCCGGACACACAGGCTCAGCAGCCATGGCTCACGGGCCCAGCCCTCCGCGGCATGTGGGATCTTCCCGGACCGGGCCACGAACCCGTGTCCCCTGCATCGGCAGGCGGACTCTCAACCACTGCGCCACCAGGGAAGCCCTGCCAGCTCTTTTTTTAACAACAAAATTTTCCTACTTATTGAATGGAGAAAAAGTTCACAACATATTCTTTTTTTTTTTATTATTGGGGTATAGTTGCTTTACAATGTTGTGTTAGTTTCTGCTGTACAGCAAAGTGAATCAGCTATACGTCTACATATATCCCCTCCTTTGGGGGTTTCCTTCCCATTTAGGTCACCACAGAGTTCCTTGTGCTATACCGCAGGCTCTCATTAGTTATCTATTTTATACATAAGAGTGTATACATGTCAGTCCCAATCTCCCAGTTCATCCCACCCTCCCTTTCCCCCACTTGGTGTCCATACATTTGTTCTCTATGTCTGTGCCTCTGTTTCTGCTTTGCAAATAGGTTCACCAGTACGATTTTTCTACATTCCATATATATGTGTTAATATACAATATTTGTTTTTCTCTTTCTGACTTACTTCACTCTGTATGACAATCTCTAGGTCCATCTACGTCTCTACAAATGACCCAATTTCATTCCTTTTTATGACTGAGTAATATTCCATTGTATATATGTATCACATCTTATTCATCCATTCATCTGTAGATGGACATTTAAGTTGCTTCCATGTGCTGGCTATTGTAAATAGTGCTGCAATGAATATTGGGGTGCATGTGTCTTTTTGAATTATGGTTTTCTCAGGGTATGTGCCCAGCAGTGTGATTGCTGGGTCATATGGTAGTTCTACTTTTAGTTTTTTAAGGAACCTCCATACCATTCTCCATAGCAGCTGTATCAATTTATATTCCCACCAACAGTGCAGGAAGGTTCCATTTTCTCCACACCCTCTCCAGCATTTATCGTTTGTGGGGTTTTTGATGATGGCCATTCTGACTTGTGTGAGGTGATACCTCATTGCAGTTTTGATTTGCATTTCTCTAACAATTAGCAGTGTTGAGCATCTTTTCATGTGCCTCTTGGCCATCTGTATATGTCTTCTTTGGAGAAATGTCTATTTAGGTCTTCTGCCCATTTTTTGATTGGGTTGTTTGTTTTTTTCATACTGAGCTGTATGAGCTGTTTGTATATTTTGGAGATTCATCCCTTGTCAGTTGCTTTGTTTGCAAATATTTCCTCCCATTCTGAGGGTTATCTTTTCATCTTGTTTATGGTTTCCTCTGCTATGCAAAAACCTAAGTTTCGTTAGGTCCCATTTGTTTATTTTTGTTTTTATTTTCATTACTCTAGGTGGTGGGTCAAAAAAGACCTTGCTGTGATTTATGTCAAAGAGTGTTCTTCCTATATTTTCCTCTAAGAGTTTTATAGTGTCTGGTCTTACATTCATGTCTTTAATCCATTTTGAATTTATTTTTGTGTATGGTGTTAGGGAGTGTTCTAATTTCATTCTTTTACATGTAGTTGTCCAGTTTTCTCAGCACCACTTATTGAAGAGACTGTCTTTTCTCCATTGTATATACTTGCCTCCTTTGTCATAGATTAGGTGACCATAGATGTGTGGGTTTATCTCTGGGCGTTCTATCCTGTTCCATTGATCTATATTTCTGTTTTTGTGCCAGTACCGTACTGTCCTGATTACTGTAGCTTTGTAGTATAGTCTGAAGTCAGGGAGCCTTATTCCTCTAGCTGTTTTTCTTTCTCAAGATTGCTTTGGCTATTCGGGGTCTCTTGTGTTTCCATACAAATTGTGAATTTTTTTGTTCTAGTTCTGTGAAAAATGCCATTGGTAGTTTGATAGGGATTGCATTGAATCCGTAGATTGTTTTGGGTAGTAGAGTCATTTTCACAATGTTGATTCTTCCAATCCAAGAACATGGTATATCTCTCCATCTGTTTTTGTTGTCTTTGATTTCTTTTATCAGTATCTTATAGTTTTCTGAGTACACGTCTCTTGCCTCCTTAGGTAGGTTTATTCCTAGGTATTTTATTCTTTTTGTTGCAATGGTAAATGGGATTTGAGTCAATTCCTATGTTGACCCCACAACCAAAAGTCTATGAAGCATCATTACATCCTCTGTTCTCCCATCTTGGGTTTCTTACATAACAAGATGCGCTCTTAACCAGAGCTGTCCCAGTAAAGATTAAAAAATATGGTTTTTCTCCTCTTTAGTAGAAGTTGTCAGTCACAGTGTAAAATAGGGAATCACCTTGGAATCACTAAGCATGGCTATCTTTAGAGGGATGGGGCAAGGAGAGGAGTCATGTGTATAATGAAATCCCCCACCCCACCCTTTGGTGAAAAGTTGTCATTAGAGAGAAAGAGGGATGTGGTAGTGGGTCCAGGATGGCAGACAATGGAATTCATCCTGGATCATGTATCCAGGAAGTGGCTGTATATGAGACCAGGAAAAAAGAAAAAACAACCTGATCAGTGAGAGTTACAATATTATGGGGGGAAAATGGAGTGGAATGTTGAGGAATCCCTTTCCCTAAAGTACCAATGTGGATGGACCCTACTTTGGCACCCCTGGAGCAGCAGAGAAAGGACTCAGACACCACAACCCTTCCCTGGACGTTTGCTGCAGTTTCACCAGCACTAGTATCATTCCTTTCCAGGAGCACTTGGTCTTCCACCAGCACCAAGTTTGATTATGTGATCATTGTTATTGTCCTTATCATTACCACCTTCAAATCACTTAAGCTTTTTTCATCCCTCCACCATCTCGTCTTCTAGGGTGCTTTTACTACACTGTCATAGGGGTCCCTAAAGATGATTTAACTCCATAGAAACATTTGAACCCCTATTATACAAGGCTAAATTCTGGGGAACACAAAGATGAGTAATATATGGTCACTGCTCTCAAGGAGCTACTAACACATGATTTAGGTAGATTTAAATTGCTAACTAACATTTAATCCAGTGATGACCTAGGTTACCCTAATTATCTTCCCTATGGGCCTGCCTCGTCCAGTTCATTTTTTAACACGTATTTATTGACTGTGTGGTAGGCACTGGGCTAGCCTTAGGGTGCAACAACAAATAAACATCATCCTTACCTTTAGAAAGCATAACTACAGTGTGAAAGTACTAGGCTTGATGGTATACCTGGCTGACTACAAAAGGAATAGGTAACACTTAGTATACCTGTCTCTCCTCCTGTAGAGTGAGGTACACTCCACTATAGTACTTCACTCTCCCAGCCATCATGCAGTGAAGTTACAGTTTAGACGTGTTACGTGCTTCTTTGAGTCCAACTTCAGAGGCACCTGAGAAGAGGAGGGAGCAGGACAGATCTCCATACAATGGTGAGTAGCTGGGACCTCCACATCCTGTGCTCCTCACCAACATTCTCATCTTCCCCAGTCTCAGGAATCCAGTACCCTTCATACTACCCCCTGATTCTATATGGGTTAGAAGCTTTTAAATAGATAAATGTGAAATATCTTTGGTTTCTTAACGAACACCCTTCAATAATTGAGGGTAATGTCAATTATATAAATATTAAGCTTCCAAGGAAGGGAAGGACTTCTAAGGAAATGTTTTCCTTATTGGGAGAAGCATTTAAGATGAAGGTAAGTATCAAACTTCCATTGATGGTGATAAAACTACTTCTTATAATATTAAGGTATACAGCTGATCAAATAAGGGCGGTAGTAAATCTCCTCAGGTCCTCTGCCCACTCAGAATAAGACCTCAAGACATGCAGGAATGACTCACTGTGACAAACTCAGACAACTATTGATTAACTGTGCTCACAGAGCAGCGTGATATTAGAATAGGAAGGAACATCATAGATTGTATTGGATTACTGGCACATGCATAAAATTTGGAATCAGATGGTCCTAGGTTCAATTTTCAGCTCAGATTCCCTTTGCCATCTGGGCCTGGGGCAATTTACTTAGCTTCTCTGCCCCTTTATTTTCTCATCTGCATAATGCAGACCAAAATTTTTGTCAAGCAGTGTTTTTTTAAAGGACTAAATAAAGTGACATAATTGAAGGCACTTGGCAAAGAGTGGGCACCCTGTAAATGCTCGTTTCTTCCTTTTATTTTACAGATGAGGAACTAAAGCCTGAAAAATTGATCTAACTTGCCTGATTAACCAATGTCATCCCTGGACTAAAGCCCCTGGCTTCCTGACTCCGAGTCCAGCTGTCTTTCTATCATTTCCATAATGGAAGTTGAGCAAAGATAATCGAAAACGCATTTACCCCTGGTTTTCTAAAGCTTGAGAGGGATGAAATAAAAAGAGAGGAGGAGGCTGAAGTGGGGTGAAAGGTGTAAAAAGCAGATTTACTTCCCCGGTTTTGCATTACTTTCCTGAGTTTACATTGCTTGAGCACACACCCCCTGATGGTGGAGGGAAGTGGTAGAGCGTAGCCAACATGGGATTAAAGATTGCATTACATCAATTCACGGAGTAAATAATCTACATGTCCACGATGGAAGGGAGTGTGAGAGGGTGTCTTTTTCCTTCTCTCACATATAGTTCTTTAGGTCTCCTCCGGCCACCTCAGATCTAGACTAATTTTCCAGAAGGTCCTACATAACCCTTCTCTCCAGGGCTCCAAGCTTGCTAGTGTGTGGATTTGGCAGAGAAGTGCAAACTGAAAAGGTTATGCATAAAAAATCACTTGTGACCTGAAAATTATTTCAGTGTGGGGTTGGTGCTCCACGTGGTTGAGTAGAAAGAGCCCTGGGCCAGAGACGGGATGCCTGACTGCTTCCCCAGCCCTGCCACTAACTAGCTGGGGGGCCCCAGAAGAGGAAGTTAACCTCTCTGCGCATCTGTTTTGTAACCTATAAAATGTCATCAAAAACAGTTACCACATTTTATTTTCCTTTATCCTCACAAGAACTCCCCAAGGTAGATAGGACTCTTCCCATATTAGAGGTGAAGAAATAGAGGCTTAGAGAATTGTGACCTGCCCAATATCATTCAGCTAGTAAGTGGCAGAATCTAACAGACATTGGACTTGAGCACAGAATGTACTCTTAACCTCCAAGATAGACTACCTATATTTTGATGGGAGAAATGGATAGTAACGTTTCAAAGCACTTTAAAGGAGTTCAAGCAAATGTTTATTACAATCATTCAGAGGGGTTATAATCCCAAGGAGGTGCCTGTACTCAAGTCATTTTCAGCTCATTGACTTTCTTATTCATTGCTTTTCATGTGGATCTGAGAGTATCAAACCACCGTTATCCTCTTTCACCTCATTTGTTTTTGGTGTCAGTTCTCCTCCCACACTGGCTGCTTTCAGGGCCAGCCAGCGCCACTTCTTGCCAAGTGGAGTGTAAGTGTAGGAAGCCACACTCACACACTCACAAGCAAGCACACAAATGCCCACGATCATCAACACACGCACGCGCACACACATACATTCATATCACTTTGTACGCACATCCATGGTTTCAGATCCTGACAATTTAAGAGTTTGTCATTATTATGACAGTGCATATATCATGTACAAATAATTTCCCAGAATCGGGCTTTGGAGTGAAAAATGCTATGATAAAGTGATAGAAAGTGGAGGGATATGTACTAAGGAGAATACCAAGAAACTTAGACCCTTCTGGCTTCAGCGCCAACCTTGAATTCTGCTATACGCTTATGAATCTCTCCCAGCTCATTCAGCGTCCTTGAAAGGCCCTTACCCTTGGTGGGCAACAGGTTTGACAACTCAGTGTCTCTTCATGAGCTGATTCTGAGCTTTCACTCTGTTGTCTACATATGTGTTCCGGGCAGTGGTCGCCATCAGACTGTAAACTTCAGAGGTTCGGGATCACATCTGTGGAATTCTCTCTTCAGTGGTTTGGCACTACATGCAATTAGCTCTTTGGTGATGACAACACTTCATTCTTGCTACTGCTTTTTGTTTGGTTTGCTTAGGAGGCAGACACAAAAGATTTTGATCCTCATTTAATTATGTATAGCCCAGAACTGTTATGGCATTTCACAAATGAATTTATTCATTGCACATGCACTTGTGAACACCATGGTAATAGTATGTCATTTTTGCATTCACCCTTAATGTTTACAAAGCATGTCCATGATTAGTGTCACACCCAGACTTCCCTTTGAGATGGTAGAAAGGGATAAAAATATTACCTACTTCATGAGGATTAAATTTGTGAGGATTAAATGCAATAGACTACTTAGCACTGGGGGCTGGCACAGAGCAAACAGTATTAGATGTTACTATTAGTACATGACTGGCCCATATTACTGATGAGGACCCACAGCTCAGAGAGGCTAAGTTACTTGTTCAGGTTGTACAGTTAAGTGGTGGAATTCAGTTAAGAATCTAAGTGTCCAGACTCCAAGCCCATTTTAGGAAATTATCAGTTGACACTGCAATCATGGAAGGAAAAAAGCAGAGCCTCAGAGGAAGAGCATTCCTGACAGTTTTATGGTGGGTGAGTAGCCAGAAGTGTTTAGAGATAAAGCACTGCTCAAGGGGTGGTGGGGGAGAGACAAGGCCCAGGCCAGGCACCACAAGCAGCTGTGCTATTCATTTTTGGTTCTGCAAATGCTGTCTTCCCTCAGCACCTTCACATATATTGTCCTCTTTCCCGCCTGCCTTCCCTCCTCTCCCCCATCTTTCACCTGAATAACGCTCCAGGCTTCCAGGCTCAACACAAACAGCTCTTCATGGAGGCTTTCCCGAGCCTGGTCTAGGTTTTCACCTCCTGATACAGGGACCCACAGCTCCCTGAATGCCTTCTTGTGAGAATACTTGTCCAATCTCTCTCCCCAGCTGGAATGTAAGCAGTGAGAAATCATCAACTTTATCCTGCTTGCTGGCTGATGTACCTCCAGCCCCTTTATGGTGTCTGGCACATTGGTTAAATGCAGAGCAGGTACTGGCCAATACAAAGATGGAGGGGAAGAAGATTAAGAAAAAATTGAGAAGACACCAACCAGAACTTCAAATGTTTTACCATTTTGCCACAGATACACTCTGAGCCACAGATACACTCCTCTGTTGGAGGAGTGAGGAAATGTAGACTGGGCAACTGGAAGGAACTGAAGGAAAGACTCCAACATACAAGAAAGGCATGGAGCAGCAAATCAAAGTAAAGAGTAACAAACACGGGGAAGGGCCCATCCTAGCCCCAATCTTCGGCAAATGAATGAAAGGGGGCTGAGAACAAGACACTTCTCAGCCTCTTGTTGGCTGCCTTTTGCTAGAAAGAGATCAGGACTCCTGCTCTCTACAGATGACTGACTACAGAATACAGAGGGGAAGAGGGAGGGAAGGAGAGTTTCCACCAGGGTGAGGTATTTCTGACTCTGCCTTGTTGACAGCAAACAGTGGCGGTAGTGGGACTTTTGACAGGAAGTGTCCATCTCTGGGGGAGTCAGGATCGGGCCAGGAGGCAGAGCAACCCTGGCACCCTAAAGCCCTGGCTTTTTCCCCTCTGCACTCTGGTGCAGGAACCTCCACATCTCTCATGCCTCTTTAGGGCAGCAGGGGGAGGACGCGAGGCCAGCCTTCAGCAGGGACCATTTCGTTTACATTCCCACCCCTCGGCCCTGGGAAGCCCCGAGTTCCCACACTCACTGAGGCAGGAAGGTCGCCACGGACACCTCATCTGTCTGGGTTGCTGACTAACTACAGATAAGCAGCAGCTGCTGCATCCACATTGGATGCAGATTGCCCACCCTGGAACCAGGCAGAGAAGGGCCAACCTCTGCTCACTGGGGGGTGGGGGATCACAGGGCCTCCAGGACCGTCTGCTGCAGCTGAGGCCCAAAGACCGCGGGGTGGGGGGTGGGGGTGGCCCGAAAAACTCGCTTTGGTGGAGCTGCTGGACGGGACCAAGGAAAGGCAGGTCTTAGGTGTGCCTACCCCATGGCACAAATCCAACCCGACAGCCGTCGAGCACTTGACAGTTTTACAGTACTCTGCTGCATACTTTTTCTCACATCACTCTGACCACCACCCGTGAAGAACACAGAGCAGGTGTTTTTGTGTCCATTTTGCAGATGAGTAAACAGCCTCAGGATGTTTGAGAGACTTGCCCAAGTTCTCACAGCTAGTCAGTGGTAAAAGCCGTTTTGTCACGGCCTGTTTGGAGGGTCTTTCCATTACTATGCGTGCACAAAACAAGCCAAGTGGACAAGCTCCAATTTTTATCTCTGAAAGAAAAATCCTCCTCCTGGGTTTAACCTGTCTTCCACCCAGCCTGGGGTGTAGTGAGAAACACTTCAGTCTTGGAGTTCGAATCCCGATTCCCCTTCTTGCCAGCCAAGTAATTTAGGAGCTGTGTGATTGTGGATTTGATTTTCTTGAATATTCGCTTCCACGTGTATAAAATGGAGATGATGTTGCTTAAGTTGTGGAGGTTTCTGTAAAGAGTAACACTAAACATCTACTGACTATTTTCCATACCCTCAGCTCAGTTCTAAGCACCTCATGTGCACTGACTCACTGAATTCTCATTAACAACCCTAGGTTAGTTCATATGTGCTATGTTATTTCACTTTATAGATGAGGAAACAATGGCAGAGGTAAAGAGACTTACCTCAGGTCATACAGCAAACAAATAGCAGAGCCAGGATTCTCACTCAGGCTGTCTGACACCAAAGCCAAGTGCTTAATCTCCATGTTATACTGACTATGCAAATTCTGATTACTGCCTACAATAAGGTACTCAATCAATAGCTGTTACTAGGTATGGGGGCAGGTGTAGCTTGATTTATAAGCAAAGTGAAGAGCTAACTGCCTGAACCGATTAGATGAACCAAAGGCCTGTCCACTAGGAAGTATCTTCAGTTTAGTATGCCATGGTTTCTCATTTGCCACCACCAACGTCGTTTCTTCAGAACAAGAAGACACTTCGGGAACATTTGGCAATGTCTAGAGACATTTTTGGTTGTTACAGATGTGGGAGTGCTACTGGCATCTAATGGGTAAGGCCAGGGATGCTGCTAAACATACTATAATGCACACACAACTGTCCCTGCATCAAAGAATTATCTGGCCCCAGTGTCAATATGCTGAGGTTTAGAAACTGCTTTAATATTGAGTATTTATTGTTGACTAAATACTAAATATTGAGTATTTAGTAAGACTACTTTAGTCTTGAAGGGCCCTGTTAATACGCAAATTTGTCACATATAACAACAAAGTCATGTTCTCTTTAACATCTCTTGATATGCTGACACAGTTCAATCTATGCAATATTTGTTACTACTATTGCTGTTGTTACTGTTGTTGTTGCCAAGCAAAGATGTGTGCCCTAGAAATGATCAGGCCGATTTGGGGTTTGTGGTAGAGTTAGAAAACTGAAGCTCTTTTTCTGTCAAATTATGTTACCATCCTCCAAATTGCTGACATTTCTTCCAATATGTTGAAATAGGTCATAAATAAACTCACAGCAATGCCATTTCCTTTTAACATGCACTTCTGTGAATCCCTGTTATCTCTCAGTTCAGTCAGCTCTTCTTTTGTCTCCCTTCCCATTATGCATACACCAAACTGAGTTGTTTTTGTTTTTTGTTTTTTGTTTTGTTTTGTTTTTTTGCGGTATGCGGGCCTCTCACTGTTGTTGCCTCTCCCATTGCGGAGCACAGGCTCCAGACGCGCAGGCTCAGCGGCCATGGCTCACGGGCCCAGCCGCTCCACGGCATGTGGGATCTTCCCGGACCAGGGCATGAACCGTGTCCCCCTGCATCGGCAGGCAGACTCTCAACCACTGCGTCACCAGGGAAGCCCAGAGTTTTTTCTTTAAGTCTGATTTTGTTGGCCTCTTTTGGAAAGTCCTATAGCTACTAACATCTTCAAAATGGTAAAAATTTACTTTGCCAAACAGAACTTTGACCAGAAGAAGAATCTTCATATGTGAAGTATCTGTGATGTTTGGCAGACATCCAGTTTTCTTACTTTGTTGGAGAACACTATGCCTCACATCACTGTGACTCACTGATTTCCATATCATTGTGCAGTAGCTTAAAATACTCAGTAAATAATCCTGAAGGAGTTGTATCAGTCAGTTTAGGCTAGGTTATGATGCAATAACAAATGATCCCAATATCCTAACCACAAAAAAAGATTTATTTCTTGTTCATAATTTGTGTTCATCATGTATTGGTTGCAGCCCTGTTTCATCTGTTCATTCATTGTTTAGACCAAAGGAGCAGGCCCTATTTGGGACGTGATGGTATCATAGCAGGAGGAAAGAATGATGGTGGAACAACATGATAACTCTTATAGCTTCTGCTCAGAATTGCTCAGAAGTGGCACATGTTCCATATGCCAATTTGTTTCTTGCATTGACGTTCCATTGGCCAACGCAAGTCAATAGCCAAGCCAGGTGTCAATGGGGCAGAGACGTATTTTCTTCCTACAGGCCCCACAGGCAGGGGTAGTGAATATTCTGAACAGTAATATAATCTACCACAGGACTCTGTCTTTGTCATCAAAGTCATGAACTTCCTCAGAGCCAGGGCCTTGGCCTTGAATCACTACATTTTCAAGAAGTTTTTAGCAAGAAATGGGGGAAGAACATAAAGTGAAAGAGTTGAAGAGGCAAAATTGTCAGATTCTAGTGATTGATTTGTTGAGGAGCAGAGGTGGATGGCAAATGTCAAGGAAAAGACAAGAGTCAAAGATGACTTCTAGGACTCCAGGACTGATGAGTGATAATGCCAACAACTGAGATAGAGAATAGAGAAGGAGAGGAGGTTTAGAAGGGGAAAGGGCAAGTTTGTTTTTGTTTTAGATTGAGAAGACAACTTTATTGCTCCTTACAGTTGTCCCCTGAAAACCCACTTTATTTTTTCTTTCACCCTCTCCTCCTTTTTTGGGGGGTCAAGTTTTATTTTTGACCCAATGAACATGAGGTGTCTTTGGAACATCCATGTAGAAATATTCAGTAGACAGATGACTATACGAGTGTGACTCCCAAGAGAGTACTGAGCTGGAGGAAAAGATCTGAGATTCAATCACATATAAGTAGTCATAAGTGATAGCTATTATGATTATATTTATTGAGCACTTACTATGTCAGGCACTGTGAGAAGCAATTTACATACATTTTCTTACTTAATTCTCATCATATCCCTGGTCCGTGTTGTTTATCCTTACTGTGTAGATAAGGGTATGAAATCTAAAGAAGCTTTAAAAAGCAAAACAAAACTTCCCCTGTCTCACAGGTAGGAATTTGCAAAAAAGGACTCAAGTGCTTTGCCTCCACAACCCACATTTCAATGAAGTATGCTCTTAGTTGGAACCATGACAGCAAATGAGAACATCCAGGCACTACAGAAAGAGAGAGAAGATAAGAACAGTGGGTCAAGGGTAGGACACTGAGGAATATGAATATTCAAGGATCAGGAAGAAGATCCCTTAAAGACGACAGAGAAGGAACAAGTAGGAGGAAACCAGAAGAGTGCAAAGTCTCAGAAGCCAAGTGTGTAGAGAGTGACAATGAAAACAGAGTGTCTAACAGAGGCAGCGACTGCAGAGTACTTGAAGAGCAGGGCTGGGAAAGGTCCATGGGTGTTGGCAGCTAGGTCTAGTCCCTGAAAATACCTATATCCTTACAGAAGCATCCATAACCAGCTATATTCCCCACCCAGAACCCCAGGAGTAAAATATCAACTGTAGGTGGCTGGTCACATGCTGGCATTGTAAACACCAACCTGTTGCTGGCTCATTCTCTTTGAACTCTGCCTCCAGAGACTGCCTTGACTTTTTGACCTGTTTGAGTAGGTCTATGTTTCTGGGTCTTGGTGACCCGGCTCTTGGACTCTGTACCTGTGTGTACATGTCTGAGGTTCCGGCCTTTTTTCTCTGCTTAGGAAACCCAGCCTTACACCACATGCCTACTCTTGGTTACTACCTACGCCCACCTTGAGGGAGTAAGGTCGGACACTGTCCCTCAATCCACAGGGCTCTGTCTCCTGCTAATTCTCTGCAACTCAGCTTCCAGAATTGAAATGAGGAGTGTGGTTTCAGATGGTGGCTGCTGTATGATGTGGCAAATTACTGACAGTAGGGCTGCTGGCTTTGAGATCACAGGTTGCTGGTCAGACCTTGCCAAGCCTTACAATGCCTTTTGTCAGAGCAGCCTCTCAGTCTTCAGGTGAGCCCTCCCAGCTGCCATGCTTTTTAATCCAGCTCCAGCAGTTTATGGAGCTATGAGAGTTATATTTGGGACAAGAGGACACTAATGTAAATGGGACTTTTCATGTCTGCTGGGAAAGCAGGATGCTGAAGAGCTGTTCAACTACAGCTGGGAAGGCTACACTGTGGGCACCACTGGGACTTTTTCATAGCCCTGACTGACTGGTAAGAGCCCTTTGTCCATGGAGTGCCCAATTTCACAGTTAGAGTGGATGAGTATCCAGATCTCCTCTACTCGCAGCAGCTTGAACTGAATGAAACAGTATTATGGGTTCCCTCTGAGGTAAGGGCTCTAGGATCCTCCAGCATCTCTGCTTTTTGTGTTCAGTTGGATGCTGCACACATCCATTACCTTTCTATGACCACAACCCCCCAGCAAGGGTTACCAGATTTACTGAATAAAAATACAGGACACCCAGTTAACCTTGAACTTCAGATAAACAACAAATACTTTTTTAGTATGTGCTATACAACATTTGGGATATACTTGTATTAAGAAATTATTCATTATTTATCTGAAATTCAAATTCAAGTAGGTGTCCTGTATTTTACTGGACAATCCTATGGGCACCACAACCCCCATGACCTGAGACTCAGTAGGGATTCATAGGCCTTGGGATCCATTGGTCTCCACTTCTCCCAGGAAGGCACTGGGGTACTTTGTGAAGAATGAAAGCGGAGAACTGGGCCTCTGCTATGATCACTGGGGTCTTGATCCTGTCTGGTCCCCTAGGCTCCTAGGGCAGTTCCAGGGGATCCATGAAATTACACCTCCTGAGTGCCTAGAACCTTGTTTGCCTTCCATCAGCTGCGTTTGGAAGACAAAGAGGGAAAGATGGCTTCTTTCCCTAAAGAAGTGTCTAGACAGTTTGTAGAGATCATGATATCCTTGATCTGTGGCAGCACCAAATGATCAGTATCCTGCATGACTGTCCAGGGGATGGTTTTTGCATTTCCTGGACAATGTCTTAACATACCCTTGAACACCTCCACACATACCCTGTCCAACTATGCCTCATATAATTCTCCAGTCCGGCAATCCTGGATTACCTGAAGCATCAGCACCTCCAAAACCATCTCCAGACAACTCCAGTTTGGTGTAGCTAGGTGTCTATGATTCTAGAGTGAGAGGCCCCTGGTCAGTCGACACAGACGTTCCAAATTCGGCTTGATAGCATTTTGTTCTTTTCTGTGCAACTGCCCTAATAATGACCTCCTGAAAAGAGAGGGAAGTTGGCCCAATGTGCTGAGCTGGACAATGTTTTTCATGCAAATCAAGACTCCCTTCACCTTTGCCCCATTATAGCACTAGCTGGCACTTACTATGTGCCAGAAACTCTTCTACGTTGAATTTATTAATACAGGACTTTACCTGTATTAATAAATTCAATGCTTATAATAACCCTATGAGGTATATGCTGTTACCACTGCTGTTTTACAGATGAGGAAACTTAGACAGAGAGATTAAGTAATTCCTCTAAGGTCACACAGATTAAAAAGTTGCTAAGAAATAAAAACTGGGATTCAACTGTGGGCAGTCTAGCTCCAGAGTCTGTCCTCTTAACCTTTGTGTCATCTTTAGGTAGCCTGGACCCAGCTTGGTTCAACCTAACACTGTTGGGACTGGTGCTGCTGACACTGGTGCTCCTGACCAAGGAGGGCCCTGTTCTGTCCTCCATTATCCCCATTTGGGAAGGAGAATGGCTTGCTGTGAAGATGTCTTCAAGGCCTAGAGGGTCTACTGCACGATAGTGAGCTCAGTCTGCAGTAGCCTGAAGCATCCACTACAAACCTGGAAGCTTAGCTCATGCTATGCAAGGTGGCTCGCCTTATTTCATGAGCCTTGGGTGCTCCATCAGCTCCACAGCCAGCAACAGAACCACAGGGCAGATGGTCTAGGTTGTAAGCCTGAATACAATGGGCAGCAGAGGCCATCAACCTTGGAAGAGTCTGACTTGAATATTTCACAGTCCTTCAGCCCAAATTATCTTTCAGTCATCTACATGTGTTCCTAATCCAGATCCATAGCCTTTTGGGTGCAACTCAGAGAGGTAGGAAATACTAGGAAGACGTCTATAAGAGTAGGGTGGTGCACATCCTGCCAGGAAGACCTGAATGTAGCCTCAGCTCAGCCACCCATCTGCTCCTCTACCAAAATACAATCTGTGGCCCTCTTCAACATGATGCGCTCTGGTGCCCTACCACGACACCTGGACCTCAAGCAGATATTACCTGGGTTTCCTAAAGAGTAGCTGTGACCCCTTCGGATCTTCACACACCTCCAGGACTCCACCTATGGGACTCCCATCTCTGGTCTGCCTCTCTTGCCTAATCATTACTCTGTCCTGGCAGTGACAGCTTTATAAAGAAGGCATGCTTCCCTCCCTGCATTGCTCCTTTATCCACTCCAGCCCCTTATGCCCTGATGGGTAAAAGAGAGTTTCTACTTCCATGGTCTGTCAAAGCACTGCTTTCCAACCAGAGCCCTTGGGCCTATCAGGTCCACATCCACCTGCCTCCTACCCCTAAATGGGTGACAAGAGTAGTGCTTAAGGAATACCTGCATTCTTCTACTGCACACACACAATTGACTGATCTGTCTAGTGGCACTCCCACAGAATTTGTTTTCAGAATTTATTGTTTCCCTCTTTTCAGAACTGCTTTTCTGTGCCACAATATTTTGCATCCTTATCATTTTCTTGCACCCCCTCTTCCTTGCACTGTTGATACTCCTGCAGCTAGAGAGTACCTGGGAAGGTATGCACCAACTTGAAGGAATGTTGTTGAGTATACCGAGTTTTTGCTGGCAGCAGCCTTCAGAGAGGAAGATTGAGTATGGGATGCCATCTCATTCTCCCCTAGCACATTCATTCTACCTATCTAATATGAAAGCTAAGGATTGATGATAATAATAACACCACCAGCAAAGAGATTTATCATTTCTTGAGCACTCACTATGGGTCAGGTAGTGTGCTACATGCTTGGCATATATTTTCTCACTTAATCCTCACAACAATGCCGTAAAGAGGAGACTATTTCACCTCTAATTTACAGCTGAGAAAACTGACTTGCCAAAGATCACATAATGAGTAAGTGGTAGAGCCAAATTTCAAACCCCAGTTAATTTAAAGCCTGGGCATTCAGCCACCTTGCTGTAATTGTCATATATCAGCTAACTTCCTCCATGTCCAACCTCCCAGCTCCTTCTATGCTTCTCTCTACTCCTAAATCTCCAGCCACAGCCCCAACGAGGAGGGGGAATAAACATGAACTGTATTCCCAAGAGGAAGTAGACTCATTATGACACTGTGACTGACCTCACCAACTGGACCACGGGAAAGAGTGAGGGCATGAGGAATTGTTTTAATTTGGCCCTTTGAAACAGAGACCCTACTCAAAGTAATGAAGGGTTTCTTATAACTACTACTTCCCTGTTTCATTCACGAATGGATCCCAAACACCTAGAACCATGCCTAGCTAGTAGTAGGAGACTAACAAATATTAGCACAGAATACAGGAATTTGGGGTTGGCCCAATGAAGAACACAGGAACCCTAGTAAATCTGGGTGGCAGGAAAGTGGCTTTTAGTAGAGTAGTAAAGTAGTGGCTTTAGTATGACCCTCCATGGCCACCACTCCATTGTATGGCATCCTTTCAACTCCAGTTTCCATGGCTAACTGCCCCATTATCTCCATGTTTCCCAGTTCAAATCCCAGAAGGAGAGAATCTGATTGACCAAACTCACCTTTTCCATTCAAGCCCTGGTTTTTGGAGGGGCAGCTCTAATGTCAGGGCCCAATTCCTGGTCCAATCAGGAGCCATCCCTGGGTAAAGAACAATCTAACTCTGCTTCTCAGAGCAGGGGGCTGTGTGGGTGGGGCAGTTTCATCTTGAAGAGGAAGTTGGGTGTGGCAGGCACTTTGTTGACATATCCAGTATAGGAGTGCTCCTGGGAGCCCATCTCTCATCTCTGAAAAATGACTTTGTAGGTTAGAACTTTTCACCAGGCATTCCCAGGAATGACCAGGTAAATGCAGCTGGTGACTTGCTGAGTTTGGAATTCCTCTTGGCCTACCATCTCTGCACTCTTTCTTCTGGAACTACCTTGGTTTGTCAGCTTCTTACCTGTTTGCAGTTGGCTCTTCCTGGACTCTCTTCTACTTAGGTGAGTTGGCTTCTAACTAGACTGCTTGACTCTTGGACAAGGTAAGTGTTTGGATTCAGCTTTGGTTCTGGATCATGCTTTCAACTTGGATGAAATGGCCTCACATCTTGCGCCCTTGCCCCCTCCTTTCTACTCAGATTCACCGTGCTTCAAGTTATCATTTGCCTGAGGGTGCCTTCCCTTCCCAGCCCACCAACATATTCCTGAGGGCATGACATTAAGAAATAGTTGGTGGCTTCAGTGAGAGCAATTTTAGAGGAATGATTGGGGTAGAAACCAGATAGAAGCAGGTTGAGGAAGTGGAAATAGTGAGTATAGACTACTCTTCTGAGAAGTTTAGATGAAAAGGAGGGGAAGGAAACATCTACATGTCAAGATTTGTGGGTTTTTTTAACTTTAAGAGTTTGCTCTGATTGTATAATACATAATTTTGTCCAACATTTTGAAAAAATAAAAATTATAAGCAATAAATGTATAATTCCCCATAATTCAACTACCTACATAATTATGATAGTTACTCATTTTTGAGCACCTACTAAACAGAAGAATTGTTCTAGTCACTTTATAAATAGTGTTTCTATTTACTGTGTGATATAAAGTCCCAGCTGGGCCAGAATTAAGACAGATATGTCTGTGACATTGAGTAAGACAATATCCCCTCCCCTCGAGCAATAGTTAGCACCCACTGATTTACAAGGGGGCTAAGAATTTGTTGGGGGAAAACTCAAATTCTGGCTTTAGGAGGGTTTTGCTCGTGCATAGCCATGTCTGGGGGTAGTTCCAGAGGTAGACATGGCTGGCAGGTAGAGTGGGGCTCCCAGGGAAAGCACAGCCTGTTGAGGAAGGAGTCTGCAATGGTAATGCTGGGCTTTAGTCCTGCAAGGCCATGGCCAGTCTGGCTGTTATGTGGCAGGGCCTAACTCAGCTTCCTCATGTGTGTCTTTCCAGAAGAAAACAAAGAATGGCCTCTGTGTAACAGAAAGAGCCATTTTGTGAAACTCTGAAATGCCCTAGGGCCTATCACCCGGTGGGTAACTGAGTGTAGCATCTGGGAAAAGAGCCTTTCCTTTCTCACTTTGAGAGAGGCATCACAGGGGCTATCCAGCCCTAAATTTCCCACAAAACTAGCACCACGGGGCCAGCTGTGGGGTAGCAGACTTCAGTTAGTTCGGTAATATTTTACCTTGAGCATTAATGCTGAAAAAAATGGACTCTCTTACTTCCTGTTTTTCAGAAGCATCGTTGACTAGGGGAACAATGCAAGATTGCAAATGAGGCATGGGTGTGGGCCTCTAGCTCACCGTGGTGCTGTCCGAGCCAACGTCATGGCGTTAGGTGAAGCTAATTGTGACAACAAATGATGGCATACCTGATTCAAGAACACAGGTAAGAGCTGCTCACTAATGATTCAACAGTGTCTTTCCCACCTTTTGTGCTGCACAAACAACACCTTCACACCCTGTATAAAACCAAACACCCTCGCCGCCCCACCTCCCTAGTACCACCCACCCCAACTTTTTCTCCGCAGCATTTATCACCATTTCACGTACCATAGCTTTTCTTATTTCTTCTTCTTTTTTAAAAATTGTCTCTTTCCGACTCTAGAATGTAAACCCATGAAAGTAGCATCCAGGTCTATGTGTTTATTGCTGCGTCCCCAGAGTCTCGCTCAGTGACCGGCACAGAGTATTCAATAAATAGTCACTGAGTTCATCCATTTTGTAAGTTTCCCCCAAATTTGGGTAAGGATGAGAACCATTAAGATTTTAATTAGCATCTGGATTTACAGCCTAGAGGAACCTAGAATATGTGTTTTCATTTATCATAACCCTATAAGGTACATGCTATAATATGCCTATTTTACAGATGAGGAAATTGGGGATTAGAGCAAAAGCAACTTGCCCCAGGCCCCACAGATAATAAGGGCCAAGGTCAGAATAAACTAGTATAGTAAGTATGAAGATCACGTAGGAGGTATTGCTGAAGCTGAGGCAAGAGCTACCAAAAGTCTTAACTGATACGGTAGAAATGGGAACGGAAAAAAAAGAGATGGAAAGGAAAGAAACTGTGAAGGTTGATTAGAAACATGGGAGACAGAATTCAATGAACTGCTAGAAGTAGCCCATCAAAATCAAATGAGGAAAGGGGGATTTCCTCTAAGAGGGAGGTAACTTCAATTTATTTCAGGAAGAAAAAAAGAAAGAAACAGATCAAGTAAATGTAAGTCCTTGCAGCTTTGAGCATATTTATAGTAAAGTTAGTGTGGATTTCATAATTGGATTTTAACTGCAAAACAGATGAGAGTAAAAGACCTTATGGCAAAAAGAGTCAAAGTTGTGTCCTAACATGGAGAAGATTCTGACAAGAGTGTCCAAGGAATGAGTCAGGAAGCAGTGCAAAGCCTTGGGGAGAGGGGAGTCTTAACAGTATGACAAGGGGTTGTTAATCATGAGGTTCCTGGGCAACATAAGAGGCCCTTGAAACAGGCCTTAGTTTAGGGAAAAGGAACTGTAGGACCCAGGTAACAAGGTCAGGCCACTTCACCTTCCCCCTCACCCCTGGTCCATCAGCTGGTGTTGCAGAATACGTTGTGATCCTTCCAGGCGTTTTGGAAGGGGAACCAGGGGCAGATGACTGGATCAGAAGGGCCAGCAAGGATGGTCAGTCACACATGGTGAGAGGCAGGTAGGGAAACTGAGGAATAATATGTACAAGAAGCATCAAAAGGCAAAATCCATCCCAAGTCACACTGGATAGTGGCTCTGGGGGTTGGCAGTGTATTTGTTCAATCAGTCAATATTTACTGAGTGCATTTTATATGCCAGGCGCTGTGCCAGGCCCTGGGCTAGGTGCTGGGAATGAAGCTCCTAATAAACTATTTCCTGATTTCTCCCCTCTCTTCTGGAGAAAGGATTGGAATGACGTCTGGCTCTCACTGGCACAAGGACTGGGCAGGGCTGCATCTGCAAGAGGTAGACAGTGGCTTGGGCAGAGAGATCAGGTTGGGGACCGCACGGTCTGGCTGATATAATCCTTATATTGTCCTGGGAATTTGATATTATTTGATATTATTTATTTAATTTATTTGATAAGCAAGTTAACTACTTTATGCTTTCTTTAAGTAATTTCTAGATATACAGTTATGACATTTTTTGTGGGGGGCAGGGGAGGGACTTTTGATTTTCAGTCCTACATGCAGCAGTGCGCCTAAATTACTGGGCTTAATAATCACTTAAAACAAGTATAATTCAGATCACTCAATAGAAGCAGTAGCAAACAGGGGAAAGGGCATGATTCATCACCCCTTTATTATATGGCCAAACCATAAATCACAGGGGAAAGCCACAGTAGAGT
The DNA here is from genome assembly GCF_039906515.1 of Pseudorca crassidens. Lineage (NCBI taxonomy): Eukaryota > Metazoa > Chordata > Mammalia > Artiodactyla > Delphinidae > Pseudorca > Pseudorca crassidens. The sequence goes on along the minus strand of NC_090297.1, from coordinate 105,451,200 downwards.
GTAGGGATTTTAAATCACCGCAAGGGTAGAGGTCAGTGCGCAGATAATCTGGAGTGATGATCCCCCCCAAACCCTTTACGTACTACATTTGGTAACCACTTAACTCATAAGGGCAACCTGGCTATGAACTTCCCAAGTTAGGGTGTTTGCCCCCTTTCACTCAGCCTGCAAGTGGGCCAACGAGATTACTCCTATCTTCCATGGTAAGAGTACTCCTCTTAGTTACCAGAAGGGAATTGAAGAAACAGAGCTGGTGTAACCAACAACCCTAGTTTCTTGACTTATTAAATAGAATGGAGATGAATACTCAAACAATTTTTTGTCTTTGTGGAATGTGTTTTCCCTAGTAACAGTGTTGTACATACTTGTAAGATTTCTGTAATAGTCCATTTAAAACTCTCTCTCTGTCTCTCCTATACAGACTGCAGACTCCTACACAGCCTGTAGCCCACTGTCTTTTCTATAACTGGAACTCAGATTATATTAATTGAAAAAAAATTTTATACCAGTAGAAAAAGGGGAAAAGAATAGTAGAAGAAACAAGAGGAGCCAAAATGAAAGTTCCCTTTAAAACCATATTTAATTATGGATATATGATTATAGGTATGATTATAGGTATGGGTTCTAACTGAAAAGATTTTAATGTCTGCTTTTGTAAACAATGAGGATTCCAGGAGACAGATTTTAGGAGCTTCTTCTAAAAGTTTCTAGATCTGTGGTCTGTGTTATTTTAGTCTTAGACCTATACCCCCTTAAAAATTTAGGCCATTCATTCCTGCAAAGAATTTTAAAGCAGAATCAATCAGTGTAATTCAATCTTAACATTTATTAAGGGCCTAATCTATGCCGGGCACTTTTCTAATCATTTTCCATGTATTAACTCATTCGAATCTCATTAAACTCAGTTTTTACCTGGGAGGAAATTGAGGCACAGAGAGTAAGTAACTTGTCCAAGATCTCACAGCTAATGAGTGACAGTCAGGATTCCCGCCCAGTCTGATTCCTGAGGCCACACTGGCAGCCACCATACTACCTTAGCTCTGCAGGTTTAGTTTTCCCAGTACACGTCTCCAAGTAAATGGTTTATTAAAACAGCTCTTAGATGTTTCAATGTTTGGCACCCATTTGTTGGATGATTACCTATTACCCTTTGAAATTTGTTAACTTTGTTTCTAAAAGCAACATGCTTAGTTTTTTTTTTTAATAGAGCTTTATTGGCGTATAACTGCTTCACAATACTGTGTTAGTTTCTGTTGTACAACAAAGAAAATCAGCCATATGCATACACATGTCCCCTTATCCCCTCCCTCTTGAGCCTCCCTCCCACCCTCCCTATCCCACCCCTCTAGGTGGTCACAAAGCACCCAGCTGATCTCCCTGTGCTATGCGGCTGCTTCCCACCAGCCAACTATTTTACATTCGGTAGTGTATACACATCAATGCTACTCTCACTTCGTTCCAACACGCTTAGCTTTTTAAACCATCTTTTGCTGCTTTCTTTTCCACAAGAGGTAGTTGTTTGGATAGTAAACTTTTTTTTTTTGCGGTACGCGGGCCTCTCACTGCTGTGGCCTCTCCCGTTACGGAGCACAGGCTCCAGGCACGCAGGCTCAGCGGCCATGGCTCACAGGCCCAGCCGTTCCGCAGCATGTGGGATCTTCCCAGACCGGGGCACGAACCAGTGTCCCCTGCATCGGCAGGCGGACTCTCAATCACTGCGCCACCAGGGAAGCCCTGGATAGTAAACTTTTAAGAAACAAAATGAGTGTAGAGTTACTTTTGTGAGGACAAATGGTAGAAGGCCATTCTTTCATGAGTTGGGCCAGCATCCCAGAACTTTGTTTTTGTTTTTATTGAAGTATAGTTGATTTACAATATTATATTAGTTTCAGGTGTACAACACAGTGATTCATATTTTTATAGATTAAAAGTTATTATAAAATATTGGCTATATTCCCTGTGCTATAAAATATACCCTTGTAGCTTATTGTATTGTATTGTATTGTATTTTATACATAGTAGTTTGTAGCTCGTAATCCCTTACCCCTATCATGCCCTGTCCCTGCTTCCCTCTCCCCACTGGTAACCACTAGTTTGTTCTCCATAACCAGAACCTTGCTTTGTACAGGTTTCAGTTGCCAGTATGTGAAGGCAATCTACATATTAATGAAAAAGATGATAAATCTGCTTATTTATATGCATTAAAATCTTTCTTTATAACAAAAAGTACCTTTCATTTTTCTTATCTGCTATTTTTCTTGTCAGTACAGAATTCCCTCTCATTTCTCCCAGGTTTGATATAAGACTAGCCTTTTCACATCTGATACCTTTAAGGAAAAACCAGGAAAAAGAAGTGGACGGGGAAGAGTTCAGACTTATTATTTGTTAATTTATGATTTTTAGCATTTTAGTAACTCTTATCATGCTATTTTCTCCAGCTTCTGCTAGGACTGTGATGGGGAGGAGAAACTCATCTGGAGCGACAACACTTCTCCTTCCCATTATTAGTCCTTGCATAGGATATTTTAAAAACTATTTAAAAATCTCATTCTGGTGATAAGGAAAGGAAAAGCAAGTACAGCCTGTATACTGGGGATTTTCCTAGAGAACATTATTTTGAACTTCTTCATGAGATAAAAGAGAAGCTAAAGTTATACTCTAAACTCTTTAAGTTTCAGGCAGTGTGTTTTGGTTCAAAATATGCCGTGAATTTTAGAACTTTCATCGTGGCTTGGTGACCTGGCCAGGAGACGTTTGTGGTTCCTCGAGATTATTAATCCTGTACCCCCAAGTATATTTCATATGTAGTTCAACAAGTGAAAATTAGATGCTCTTCCTGGGTTTAGGGGTAAATGAGCCAATGAAAATAAGCCCTTTCTGAAACGACAGCCTCAGGGAGATGGACCAGTCAGGCACAGTCCTGCTTCTTCCCATGTACAGGAGGGCTGAGGGGGTCAAGAAAGGAGTACTGTAAGAGGGCGAGCCCCTCTCTGGAGATGGAACTGCTGCACCACACATCTTGTTTGTTTGGGTGATATTCTGAGTCCCAAATCCGCTCCGTTGGCTTATTCTCTAAGAACGAGCCAAGCAACTGAAAACATGGTCCACACTCAGCTAAGTCAAAGCCTAAGGGATTACTAGCATCACAGGCCACACTCGCCCACCTGACATGAGAATATCTGTGAGAGAATAGGGAAGGGTGGTGTCACCACTATCTTTCTCTTTGTGTCCACCAGTCTAATAAACAAACCTCCTTTCCTGGTCTAAATGTTTGCTATAAAGGAGGCACAACTCAGTTGAAGCATCTTCAAATTACTGTGGCTGGTTTACAAGCCACACTGTAAAATTATGCCCTGGAACAAATTTATCAGCTGCTTTACAGTAAAAAGAAATCCAGGCACATTGTTTATTATGAGAATGTGGTCAAAGTGAGAATTTTGTTTAATGAATGGATAGTATATTAAGAAATTAGATAATTTATATATTTGAGCTCAGTACTAGAGAGTAAATTATTTCTTAGGAAAAGGCTCATGAGACATTACATTTTAAAATTTAAAAACAATATCTCCAATAAATTAAATTTAAATAATTACATTCCAGTATCAATGGAGGAAGACCACAGTAGAGAAGTACACTGAGGAAGCTTGTTTCAAACTAAGAAAAACCTCTAGGTAAAAGATAGTAAAATCGTATCACCAGCCAAAAAAGAAAGTTGAAGAGAGTTGAAGGTTACAGGCTTGTGAAGATAAAGATCAAATAGTATGAAGGCTAAGAAAAGCCTTTGCTGGTGCAGTCAGTACATATTAGCTTTGTTGCTAGAGATTCTGAAATTTAAATTCTGGTAATCAGGTCAGTATTACACTGATGAAGCAGCAATCTCAGAGGATATTCTACAAAGTTAAAGATGTATTAGAATTATGAAAGGACCATGGAGAACCTGATAGAACTCTGTGTATTCTGCTGAGCTGATAAGTAGAGAACTAACTAATTCAAGATGGATAAAACTGATGGGTCTCTCAAGCTTCTAACATTTTCGAAATGTATTTGTCTTATCACTTAAAGGCTTATAGTAACGGTAACCTAAGTTCTGTGTATCTTCCTTAAAAAAGGAATAAACATTTGAAGAGAAAATTCTATACCCCTTCAGCAGGAAGAACCCATCCTTTTACAGTGTGAATAGTTTAACCAGAATCAGAGCTCCCTATTCAGAGAATGGTTTATATAACCTTTGGGTCAACTTGTGCTTCATGGTGCACTAAGTTCTTGACACTCACCTCTATAAGCTGGAGACAGATTTGTTTTTTGTATTACCAAATATTGACTGCAAACTTTGAAAAAAGGAAACTCCCCTATAGAATTACAGAATGTTAGAGCAAAAGAGAACTGAAAGATGATCTTGAATAAACCACCATTTTATAGATGAAGAAACTGAAGCAGAGAGTGACTTGTTGATGGCTCACGGGGGCTGGGGCAAAGCCTGGTCCAAAGCTCAGTTCCCCTGACTCTTAGACCCACACTCCAGCACAAACATCATGAAGCCTCTCTCTTACTGCTTGATGAATGAGTGTGTTCGGCACCAGGAAGATAAAAATCTAAGCGATATAGTACTTGACATCAAGGAGCTCAAGATCTAATAGGGAAAATAGATATTTTGACAGATTTCCCTCCCCCTGCCAAAAAAGCTTCATGTTATATTCTGCACACTCTTGCTAGAATGATTTTTCTAAAAATACAAATTGGAACATCCTATCTGTTTCTGCTTAAAATCCTGCAGTGGCTCCTCATTGCCCATAAGGTAAATCTTTCTCTTTGTTCTCTGACCTCCTGTCTTACTGCATCTATGCTGATGCCTCAGTTGAGCCATAGAGAACCAGTTGCTTTTCCTGAAACATGACCTGCCGCTTCATCCTGCCAGGCCTTTGCATATGCTCTCCTCTGCCCGGAATGCCCTCTTTTCATCATCTGCTAGGAGGGTTATCTTTTTTTATAACATATTTCATTAGGTTTCTCTCCTCCAATCTCCAGTCTCACAGGTAGAAGTGAACACCCCCTCCTTTGTTTATTGTCCACCGTGTCCTGCCTATACTTCTCCTACAGCACCTGTAGTACTTTGTAATGTTGATTTCTTAAAAATAAATAAACATATTTGCTATTTACACTCATGTCTTTCTCTGTTAATTGAAGGTACGCTCCTTGATGGCAGTACCATCTTCTTTGTACCTTTAGAGTATAACTCAGCAACTTGCTCATAAAACTCCATTGAATGAACTGCCCACAGAGGCCCTTACAAAGTGCTATGGTAACACAATGGAAGGAGCAGTGGTCAGTGCTTGGAGGAGTGCCCCAGAAGATAAAGCATATGCACTAAGTTTTAGACGATTAGTAACCCATCTAGGTAGACGGCAGGCATTGGCTCATACTTGGTGGCAAGAATAGAATGCAGAGGTCTGAGAAATGGTGGCAAGTTTGATAAATGCTGGGTTTTTGTTGTCGTTAAACTAGAAGAGTCTATAAAAGTCAGTCAAGGCCTATGTGTGAAAGTCCTGGTAATCCATTAAAAGAAAAAAAATTTGATTGTATTATAAGAAGTTAAAGAAAGAAGAGTTGTGAAAGTCAGTATTCAAGAGTATGAATGATTGGATTTTCCTGTCAAAAGAAAGGGCAATGCAGCAACTGAGCAGAGGCTGCTCTAGAGATGGACGGGACTGGGAGCTCTGAGTCCTGGGAAGACCCACCCTCCAGCACTGAGGGTTGTGGAGAACTGAGAGTTCAGAGAACTGAGAATGGTCTTAGTGAGAAGTGATGAGAGCATGACGTCAGGCAGTGGAGGTGGAGAAAAAGAGAATGATTGAAGAAACACAGCAGTGGTGGCATGATGAGTGGTGACTGACTGAAGATGAGGAATGAGGAGAAGGGAGGAGTCGTGAATGATTCCAACATTGATCTTGAATGTTTAAGTGGATAGCAGTGTCCTGATATGAAATGCAGGAAGGAGAGATTTTTGAGAAGTAACATTAAGTTGAGCTCGTGATGCTTGTGAGATACTTAGATGAAGATGTTGAGAATGGTTGGAATTATGTGTATCATGCTCAGGAAAGAGTTTAGGTCATGAGAATATCTGGATGATAACTGAGTCCACAGGAGAGGCTGAGAGCATCTGGAGAGTGAGAGCATCATGTGAGAGTGAGGGAAGAAGGTCTAGGATAAGGCCCTTGGCAAAGGAGGAGAGAAAGGAAGATGAGATCACAGAGACTAAATTGGATGAAACAAAAAAGTAGGAACAAATCCAATGTGGAGTCATGGAAGCCATCGAATAAGAGAGTTTATTCACCGAAAAGAAAGAGTTAATGGTGTCAAAAGCAAAGAAAGGACAAGGATGATGAGGATTGAAAAAAAGTTCTAGAAGAACTGTAATATAAGGCTGCAAACATACTCATTGGGGGCTGGAGGAAGTCCTGGATAAGCCAGCCCCAGCGTTGAGCCAATGAATCAGAGACAGAAGGCTCCTTTTATTTCCTAGACCCATCCAGTCCATAAGCCTGAGGTTGACTTAAACTATGGTCTATGCTAAATAGCTTCATCTATTTAGGGCTAGTGAAACTGAGGTTGTTGGATTATCGCTGGCAAGAACTTGATAAAGAATTGAGGGACTCTCACATTAATTTTCTTCTTCATCTGTGTGTATTGGGATTGGGTTAAGGAGGTAGCTGACTAAAGAAGTTTAAAAAACATGAAATAGAGGGGGAAATAGAAGGGTTTACACTTTAAAAATGTGATCTGAGGGCTTCCCTGGTGGCGCAGTGGTTGAGAGTCTGCCTTTATTTTTCTGCCTCCACATAGTGTAGGGTCTATTTATAGAAAAACTCCACATAGTGTAGGGTCTATTTATAGAAAAACTATAAGCTAGCATGGCCGATATAGGCTTCAGTGGGCCAGAAAAAATGAAATCACCATATAATTTGTTTCAAATTCCTCAAAACTGTTTTACTAAGGGACTTGGTAAATGTGGGGATTCAACACGTGTTCTGTGGACAGTGTTGAACTTGAGAGGAAGCACTTAGAAACTTCCAGAGCAAATCAAGAATTCTGTGACATACAAACAGGTCATCAGTGGACTTGTGTCACAGAGCAGGGTATGGATGAGTTTTGGTGTTGTGGAATTCACACAGTGAGTCACATGGGGCATGACCTGTGCACTAGTCTTGTGTAGGAGGACCAGGTAGCAGACAACAGTAGTTTGGAAATTTTTGAAAAACTAAAAAAAACAACAACAAACCACCCATACGACTACCCCACCACCCCGCTCCCAGATAGTTTGAGAAGCACAGATTCAGATCACAACCCATTTGTAAGTTAAGATTTCTAATAGTTTGAGACAAGTTAGTTGACAGAGAGCTTCAGCACATCCCAAAAATGTAGCTATAAAGTGAGAGGAAATTGGAATTCAGTGTAGAAGATGTGAACTGGTGATGGAAATGTCCAAAATTACCTTCTAAGAAGACCTTCTAGATTAAATGTAAACTAGCTTATTTTTTAAGTTATTTTGTTCATTACAATATGCCCAGGGTCTATAACAGTATCGGGCACATGGTAGGCACTAAGTAAGAATCTGTTAAATATGGAGTTAATTGTTCTAATTACAGCATAGAGAATAGATTGAGGAGAGGAAAGGCTAGCAGGAGAATTTAAAGACGGTTTAAATATAGGTTGATGGGACTAATCAGCCTAGTGGACACAGGAATAAAGAAAATATGAATCTAAGAATTATTGGGAGTAACTTCCAGCTTTTCCCTTCTCACCTGGCAGCATGGCCATCCCCTAAGGTCCAGTAGTCTCCCTGCCCCAGGCGCTTTCCCATTCAGCCTTCCTTGCAAATTGAAAATATGGTACTTAGACTTTTTTGTTGAAAACCGTTAAACCCCCTTGATTGACTTTCTAAGCTTAAACTATACCTAAGCTCCTTGGTAGGAGCTTACAAGGCCTTCTGTCATCTGGCACTTGCCTCACACTCCAGCCTTTTCTTCTGCTCCTTACCTGGTGATCCTTGAGCCTCAGCAACACTAAACTACTTGTAAGCCCCGCCCCAGGGTGTGCCATGTGGTTTGTGCCTCTGTGCCTTTGCTGATGCCACTCCTTTTGTCTGGAAGTCTCTCCATCCCACAGCCTGCCTACTGCTCCATATGTATCAGTGTTCTTTCGCTACTGTAACAATTACCACAAACTTAGTGGCTTAAAAATGACACAAATTTATTACCTTGCTTCTTTGCAAATCATAAGTCTGAAGTGAGTCTTGTGGGGCTAAAATCAAAGTGTCAGCAGAGTGGCATACCTTCTGGAGGTTCTAGGAGAGAATCTATTCTTTGTCTTTTCCATCCTCTAGAGACTGCCCATGCTTTTTTGGCTGATGGCCACATCATTCCAACCACTGCTTCCATGGCCACATCTCCTCCTCTGGCTTTGACACTCCCGTCCCCTTTTATATAAGGGCCCTCATGATCACAATGGGCCCATCTGGATAATCTATAATCTTTCTATCATCCCTGGATTTAGTCACATCTTCAAAGTCCCCATTGCTATGATACTTAACATATTCACGGGTTTAGGACATGGACGTCTTCGGGGAGCCATTATTCTGCCTACCACACCATCCAATTCCAGTTGATCCCTTAAAGCTCAGCTCACATATCACTTTTTCTCTGAAGCATCCTCTGCTAATCCTTCCACTCAAAGTCAGCCCCTCTGTATTTTGTGTCATGTACAAGCTACCATCACTGCATGGATTAACTTGTATTGCATATATTAATTTTTTAGACGTGTCTATCTCTCTACTAGGAGCTCCCAAGGGGGCAGCTTATTTATCTTTGTACCACCAGCACCTAGCACAGTACACAGCGTATAGTAAACATGAGCTAAATTTATTTATTTTTTTAACTATGCTGGGCAATGTGATGATCCATTTCATGTTACCTAGAAACGTAAATTTAAATGGTGATTGAAGTGTGTCCCGGACCCTCCAGCCTCATCTCCTATCACTCCTCCCCCAACCCTGCCCACTTTCACACCTACCTCCCCTCAAGTCACAAGGGCTTTCTAACCCTTCTTGATCATGCCAGTGCCTTTCCCATCCTCATCTCTCTATCTGTAATGCCCTTCATCCACCTTTTCTATTTTATGAATCTCTATTCGTTCTTCAAGGCACAAGTCAAAAATTTTCCCTCTGGGAAAATTCATGCCTGTTACAGTCTCTTCAATACATAATTCATCACTTCCTCATTGGGGTGCTAAGATATTTTGTACATATCTGTATTACATACCTCACATTGTGTTTTGCTTGGTTATGTACATATCTGTTACCCCCATAAGAGTGTGCAAGGACCATGTCTTGTTTACACCCATGCTAGGCATATAGCAAGTGCTCAACCATGTTTATTAAATTAAATTGAACATATGAACAGATCAGCATGGTGGAGATGAGCATGGAGGGCAACGGGAAGGAACCAAAGGTAAAGGATGCCCTTGAGGAAGGTAAGGAGGAATAAGGAGACTGAGAAGGTGAGTGTTCAGGGGACCAAGGAAGTAGAGTGTGATGAAGACCCTAGGTAGAGTGCCTGACCATTAACTAAGGAGGAGAGTGTGAGCTGCAGTACCAAATGTCACTGAGACACTGACCTGGGAAATCAGCGAGAATGGCTGATGGAGTTGACCTTTAAGAGATTCTAATGGCTTTAGGAAGCACAGCTTTGGGTGTGCTCAGTCAGGGCCCTGGGTCCACTCCTGTTTTTAGGTCAGGAGAGGAAGGTTCTCCAGAAGGTAGATGACTTGAGGAAGAGGAAAGCCAGACTTCTTATCTGACCAACCTGTTTGGATGCCTGAGGACATGAACGCCACAGCAAAGCTCCAAGTCAGGTTAGAAGGCTTGGTTCTTTCATCTGATACAGAAGGTTCAAAGTACTGGGAGATGTTGGTTCTCGGGGAATGCGGGGACCAACTTGACGTGTTCCCCTATAATAACCAGAGATTTCCATCCATGGGGCATAGTCAGCCTGGTAGTCAAGGGGCTCTTTAGGATCAAAGGCAAATGTCTAATCTGGCTTCAGAGCTGGGAGCAATTTCTATTCCATGGAGTTTTTCTGGATATTGGGATTTCTCTATATGAGGCATTGTCTGACCCAACGGACCCGTATTCTCCACGCCTCTGCCTGCCTTAAACCTTGCTCTCCTGTCTTCCACCAAAGCTGCGTTCTCCAACCTACATCCTGCTTGGCTAACCATTATGGTCAGCTGTCTGTCTTGACCCATTTCAAGCCTAATTTAGACAAACTCTTATGCCTGCCACCTGCCTGGATTTTCCCCCAAATCGATTTCATCCAACGTTTAGTTCTGTGATCTGTTTCTGTTATGTCCTAGATCAGTCTGCTCTGGCTTGGTAGGTCATGCATTCTCAACAGGAGTGTGAGAATAGTTCTTGGGGGATGAAAAATAATTTTTTACTGTATAGTACAGATATAAATACAGAACTTAAACTGATATAACAATATATCTGTGGTATTAAAATATTGTGGGGAGGGCTTCCGTGGTGGCGCAGTGGTTGAGAGTCTGCCTGCTGATGCAGGGGACACGGGTTCGTGCCCCGGTCTGAGAGGATCCCACATGCCGCAGAGCGGCTGGGCCCGTGAGCCATGGCCGCTGAGCCTGCGCGTCCGGAGCCTGTGCTCCGCAATGGGAGAGACCACAACAGTGAGGCCCGCGTACCGCAAAAAAAAAAAAAAAAAAATTGTGGGGGGAGCAATTAAAAATGTCTAAAATGGCTCCTTAGGAGGGCAATCATGGAGAAATGTTGAGGAACAAATTCAAGCGCCAAGAGGAGTACAAGAAGAGTGGATGGTGAGGAAATGGAGGTGACCCTGGTTGGTTACTTGACTGAGAAGTAGATCATGGAGAAGATTCCAATCTAGCAAACACATTTTGAGCATTTAGTATTATGAGCCATGAGCTGTGTGAAACACTTTCACATTTGTTAGCAAAAAGCTTCTCTTTATTTTAGTCTCAATGGACATGTCCCTTGTGGGAACAATAGCAGTGTTTTCCACTGCGACAGTAGCCCACCTCTCTCTTCTCTGCTTGGGTAGCTTTTATGCTAATTACACACTTGGAGGTAACTCCTCGTTCACATTTTGCAACATAATAAAATGAAAAACACAGCCCAGCTTGTGTTTGTAGAAGCTCCTTTCATGGCAGCCTTTCAATGGGTTGGGCAATTTAAAAGATGCAATTGTAATCAAGACTAACTGATTAAGATGCTTGAGGGAAACCTGAACATCCTTAACCTACTTTTGAAAAGAGAGGCAAAGAAAATACAGGAGTGGGAATAATCCAAGGCAAACAATTTCAAGTCTTGGAACAATGGACACAGACTCTGGAACCTCCTTGGCTGGGCTAGAGGAGGCTAGGACAAGAAAACGGAAGGGTGCTTAAAGGAAGCCTAGTAATCGCTGGTGTCTGCTTTGCTCTTCTCGAGCGTGACCTTTATTTGTTTGCTTTGACTTTTAACGTGCCCTTCTTTGTTCTCTTACGGCGTGCGTTAAGAATCTACCACTGAGTCTTCGCCTTTTATCCTAGTCAGGTCATCTCTGCTATGTATTCATCTCATGTACTTGACTCCTGAGCTTTCCTTCTCTCCTGCTTGTTCTGAGTGCTGAAGCAGGGATGATGGTGGTGGTGGAAGGCTGAAGGGGGAGATGAATGAGTCACAGTGTCCGCTGAGAACCCACGGCCAACTCCTGGCAGCTTATCGGGGGTAAATCTTGCCTTCGGCTTCTTGTTGACTTTATCACCCACTCTGTGTGCTTAACTCTGATGGATGTTATCATCAGTTCTGTTTATTCACAATGCCAAGAGCACCAGTTGAACAGGGAAATCTTCAGGAAAACCTACTCGTTAAGTGTCAAGTTGACCAGAAAAGAAGAAACATCATTGTTTTATTGAATTTGGCATTGTTGTAGAAATAAACAATCGTTTATATTTTGTCAAGCTACTTGTGCGTGCAGTCACAGTTTTATTCCTTCTTCCTGGTCAGACTTCGTACTTCAGAGGATGGAAAACAGGAGAAGGGAGATTTTTAAAACACTGCTTTGGGGAGGGGGGCGTTGAGCCACAGAAAAGGGTATCACTTTAGGGGATAGGGAAGCATCTCTGCACGGGTGCACCCAACTGAGAGGGGCCATTGACCGCAGGAGAATAGAGACAAGGGACGCTGGTAAGTAATTAGACAGCTTTTCCCATTCTGGGTCATTTTCACATTGCAGCCTCAATACATTTTTTAAGTTTTGTAAATTCTTGGAACATCATATTTACCCATTCAAACAGTTCTTTCAATAGAGTGGTATTTGTAGGCTGACCTAGAAATCAGGACACCTTGAATTTAATCCCTGCTGTGACGTTGGCTGACTGTAACTTTCAGCCTTTTTGGTTCTCCAAGATATATGACTAAAGGAAAACACACAGGTGTTGGAATTATTACAACATGTGTTCAAATCTTACCCTTACCACTTATTAGCTTGTTGGGTTTGGACAAGTTATTTAAACTCTTTGAGCCTCAGTGTCTTTATCTGTTAAATGCAGATAAAGATATCTGCCTTGCAGGAATGTTGTGAGGATCTGATGAGATCATGTATGTAAAACACCTAGTATATAGGAGTCACTAAATACATGGCTGCTCTCGTAGGAATATCTGTGCCGAGATGAGAAGAGGCTAGGTGACAAAAAGCATGGGTGTTCTGAGCTCATTAGCTGCTCAATGGTTTCCTAACCTTATGGTATCATTAGAGAATGAGGAGAATGCAGCCTGGCCCCTTGGAAATACAGGCCTGTTTTATTTCTGCAGGATCTGGTCACCCCACAATCAGAATGCGCAGGAGTAAGGGAGGGGGTGAGGAAGAGAGAGAGAGACAGAGAGAGAAAACGGGGAATCTGTGCTTTGCAAAGGTAAAGAATCTCTAGCATTCCGTCAGCAGTGGGACAGGAAAGAAAAGAAATGGCTGCCTGCTGGTGCTGTGCTCACCAAGCCAAACAACCAAAGTGTTTCCTGCCCAGTCTCCACAGATGTTGTTCCTTAGTCTGGATAAGTCCCCTGGAGAGCGTTTGGCTGAAAGCAAGAAAGGCAGCTGCATAACCGCCTGGCCCATGGAGCTGACAAACCAGTGTGTCATCAAAGAAAGAGAGAGTCATGGGAAACAAAAGCCTGTGGTTCAACCTCCCGGTCGGGGAGTCAGGTGGCTGTGAAGTGGCACATCTGACTCTTGCTCATTCACAGAGTTTCTCTGTATGTCCTCGTACTCCTCCTATTTGTCTGCCTGCCTACTGCTGGGTTCCACCGGGCAGGCAGTGGGTGTCTACCCCAGTCACTATTTATTCAGTGAGTACTATGTAACCAGCATTCACTCACACAACACAACACATCTACATCGAACACCTTCTATGGGAATGACAAAATAGTAAGATAGCCTCAGACTGTGCACTCAAGTAGGTCCCGATGTAGTAGTCATATAGTCAACTAACTGGTAAGTGGTATGTATAATATACACAAAGCAACTGCAGAGGGGCTTGGGGAAAGGTGCACCAAAGCTGAAGAACGCTTCACAGAGGAGATGACATTTGAGCTAGTCCTTGAGCTAGGATTCCACAGTCAAGGGGAAGATGGGGTGGACGAGGGGAGGGAGGAAGGGCATGTCAGGCAAACGAAAGTGCAGGAGCAGATGTGAGGAGTACATGGGCCCACAGCATGTCTGGGAACTGGCTGGTAGGTTGATGTACCTGGAATATGGGCTGTACCATATGGGCTAACAGCAGGAGAGGAGGTAAGTATAGCCAGACCGCCAGGGTTTTCTGTTCCAGCCTGTGGAGTTTGGGCTCTAACCACAATGAATGGGGAGCCACTGGTGGGTTTTAAGTACAGAGTGATAAGATTTTTTTTTCGGTACACGGGCCTCTCACTGTTGTGGCCTCTCCCGCTGCGGAGCACAGGCTCCGGACGCGCAGGCTCAGAGGCCATGGCTCACGGGCCCAGGCGCTCCACGGCATGTGGGATCTTCCCGGACCTGGGCACGAACCTGTGTCCCCTGCATCGGCAGGCGGACTCTCAACCACTGCGCCACCAGGGAAGCCCCAGAGTGATAAGATTTTACTTGTAGTTTGGATAGTCCTGTGGGCATCAGTGTGGTGAATGGACGGAAAGAAGGTGAGACTGGAAGCTGGGAGACCAATTAAGAAATCAATTGTGTCAAGTGCTGCAGAATGGTCAAGGAGAATGAGACTGAGGAGTTCACTGGATTTGGCAGTTGAAGGTCTCTGGTGACCTCTAAAAGTAATTGCACTGGAACAATTCAAGCAGAAGCCAGGTTACTAAGCCAGGGGTTTTCAAAGTGTGGTCTCCAGACCAACACGTCAACATCACCTTGGAACTTGCTGGACATGCAAATTGCCCAGCCCCACCCAGCCCCCACCCTAAAACTCTGGAGCTGGAGTCCAGAAATTTGTTTTCAAAGGCCCTCTGGGTGATTCTGAACATGCGAAAGCTTGAGAACCAGTGGCCTAAACAAATCTTTCTCCGTCTCTTCTCTAAGCATTCCTTACTAGGAACCCTATCCTTCCAATAACTGAGCTGTCTGCTATTCCCTAAAGAATTGTTAATCTTATGGTTTCTCCGCCCTCTGCATAAGTTGTTTCTTCTGTCAGTTGTGTGCTCTCCCCAATGCAATATATGTACATATATAGTGTCTACCTGGTGATATGGAATTCATTCTGCAAGGCTTAACTCAAGTGTCGCCTCCCTCAGAAGTCTTTCCAATATTCCCCAGGCAGCCTTTCTACAGATACTTTTTTGCACATATTACTATTATGCGACTTGTTTTATTGTATTGTGTTGTTTGCTTTACTATCTGTCTTCCCCACTAGCTGGAAGCCCCTCAGGAGTAGGGACTGCCTTGTTCATCTCTATTTCCCCATTGTTTTCACATAGTAGATGCTCAACAAATGTAGGGAGAGGAAGTTGTCGTGGGTTGAAGAAGTAAGAACAAAAGGGACAAACTACTCTTTGAAGAGGTTGGAAAGTGCAAGGAAAGAGACATGTGCCTGAGCCTACCACAGAAAGTACTTGTGCAAGTGTGAGCTAAGGCTGAAGAAAATTGTTGGTTGAGAGGATTAAGCCAGCAGAGAGGGAGAGATGAATGAGAATGACAGTGGAGGCAGATGGATAACGAATGGCAACATGGTTTTGGAAAAAGCAGAAGGGGATGAAATCAATGGCTAGTGCAGAAAGATATTAGCATTGGAATGGAGGAAAGGACTTTCTCTGAGATACAAGAAAAGGAAGTAAAGGTGGGTGCACAAGAGATAAGCTGTGAGGTTGAAGGGAGAGAGGTTGGGGAGTTTTTAGATGGCCTGCCAGTATAGAAGTGGGGAGGACTAGGGAAGGTTACAGGGGAGGTGATGTTTGAGCTAGGAGATGTCTTTAAGTGAAGTGGGAAGTAAGGCCTTTTGCTGGGAAGGAAACAGGGAACAGAAAGAGGCTAGAGGACAGTGGGAAAGGTTTGTAAAAGCTATGGAGGTGTGGTAAGGGGCTAGGGGGGAAGGACTGAGGTTAGAGAGCAGCAGCAGGGGATTCTTTGGGGCTGATTCATTTCAGCTGCTGAAGGGCCCACCCATTCACCCCACTGGCTTTGGCAATGGAAGCAGTATAGGTGGGTTGTCTGCAGAGGCTGTTTCTGCAATAGGGTGGACAACTCTGGCTACAGATCCCGACACCTGCGTAGAAAGCATTCTAGCTCTCTATGTCATCAATGCTGTCATATACTGCAGACAATAACCATGTTACTTTACATGTGATAACTATGTAGCTTATGTAGCAACACAGGACAAGCTTTATGCTATGTGAATTAGCTGAGAAAGCAGGATTGATTATAACTATTTGAAATGTGCATATGAAGGAACAACTGAATAAAATATACCAAAATGCTATCAGTGGTGGTATTATAGGTGATTTTCCTTTAATTTTTAAATAAATATATATTAAAAAAATATAATATATATACATATATATTGTTTATAATTTAAACAATGATATGGCAATAAATAGAATTGGTTCTTTCTCTACTGGCGTTTTCTTTCATTAGGTACACATAGAAGGCAGTATTTCAGAAGAAAACATTGTAGTGTAGAACCAACCGGCAGAATTGTCTGACCTTCTCTTATCTCGGGGGCAGAAGCAGGGAAATGAAGTCCTCGAGATGTCCCAGGGTTGGAGGCTGACAAGCCTGATTTTGGGCGTCATGCTGTAGGGGAGCACGAAGGAAGTATGTGATCAAGCCCTGTCTCACAAAAAGTTTGGGAGACCAGGCTTAAAACAAATGACAAGAGAACAGCTTATACGGTGCTCAAGTGGATGGTCTGAACAATGGATGGGATTGGATCTCTCAGGCAGAGGCCCGTGGGCAGGCATATATACCACGCAGAGGTCAACTGTGTGCCACTGGAGGTGGTCAGCTACCTGGGCTGTGCCACTGCTTAGCAGGTGTGTGATCCTGGGCAACTTCTCAGGCTTCACTTTCTCTGCAACGGTGGGAATACTAATAGCTACTCATAAACTGGCTGGAGCATTATAAACAATGAAGTGGGTAAAGTGCTTAATACAGTGCCTGACACACAGTAAGCTGTCCATAAAAGTTCTGCCATTATCATTATTAATGATTGTGGTTATTATTACCCATAAATATTTATGATGGAGGGAACTGATTTAGAGTAGGGGCACTCTGAGTTATTTGGAGGGAATTCAGGGAGGTGTCCTGAGTGAGGTTCTCTTTTACCTCTACAATAGTGCTGTGGGTTCACCCCAAGCCTTCAGGAGGGAAGAAGGAGCTGTGCAAGGAGGAACTCCACATTGGTTCTTCTTTTGCTAGTGTTCATGCTACTTCCCCACTTCTAAACAGGTGCATATTACTCCAGAGCACCCTTTCACCTTCCTCTCCCACTCTTCTGTTTTTCTTGTCTTCAACTCTTCTTACTTCCCTTTTCTTCTCAAAACCCCAAGTGGTGGATGAGCAAGGAACTATACTATATTTTGCATGTTCCAAGTTGGCCTTTTCAAAACTTGAAGTTTGTCTACTGATCTCAGCACTTGGAGTTTACAGAAATCAGTCTGTGTTCACCCTATCCACTCCTTC
This sequence comes from Pseudorca crassidens, assembly GCF_039906515.1. Lineage (NCBI taxonomy): Eukaryota > Metazoa > Chordata > Mammalia > Artiodactyla > Delphinidae > Pseudorca > Pseudorca crassidens. Next base: position 105,433,984 of record NC_090297.1, on the reverse strand, counting down.
ACTTACCTACAAATATATCTATACCCCTAACCATTGTCTTGAGTAAATACTCTTAAATGACAGTCATCAGTAGACAGGCAGGTATTCCAGACCATAAGAGTTCAATTAAGGAAGGCTCTTTTGAGGTAACTGTTATCTTGCAAAAGAAACCAATGGAGATGTGAACTGTCCACAGGGCTCTTCTCAGCGATGAGGTGTACTTTTCTGGACTCAGATGTAGATCGTAACGGGGGGAACATTCTCTGTCTTGCTAGCATCTGTTCTTCTTTTCTCGCTTAGACTTTCAGGAAGTGTGATACGAGGGAGGGAGTCAACGGTTTGAAAGAAAAACGACCAGGTCTTTGGTCTGAGCAAGAGAACAAGTATTCATCTTATACTGTTCTCAACAGAAATCAGAATAATTAAAAACAAAAACAAGTTGGTATCCAGCAGATTCACCTGCTAAACTCCAAGTTCACATTCCTGTCCACATTGGCAAATAATAATGATATACTCTCAGCTTTGTTGGAAACTCTATTGGTATATTTACAAGGTCATTATCTTCAGCAACAGATACCTGCTCTGAGCCCAGCAATTACCACCTCTGTCTCTGTACACATTAGCATGCATACACACCACTGATTTGTACTTTCCTACAAAATTACTCTTTCCCTTTTTAATTAGAATGTCTTCAGAGCAAACCCCATTGTTAAGGCCATGTACACTTCCATTGTAAATACCTGTTGCCACCCATTAATTATCTCCTGATGAATTACTTTAGAAGTTTTATTTTTATTCTTACTTTTAAAAGTGGGATTTCTTTTGCTTACTCTCGATGCCCCCGTCCTCACACTTAGCTAACTATTTTGAATTCCACATAAGTGGACTTAGATGTGATCTGCACTCAGTTTAAACATTTTGCCAAACTTTAAGGTGGAAACTTTCTGTATGCCTGGACCTCACTGCTCAAGAATTTCTTGGCTAATTGTGAGGGAAGAAAATAAGAATGTTGGGTGGAAACAACTGAATACTTTCTGAGAACAAAAACCTTAACACTTGACAAATATCTGGAGTTACATAACCATTTTAGTGACTGAAATGCTGCAACTCATCCAATAATATCGTGGTTCGATAATTACACAGTTGTGGATTTATGCTGCTCTTGAGTTGGGGTGACATCCTGGTACATACAGGTCAATTCTCTTTTACATCATTATGTATAAAAAGTATACACCCACTTAGGAATTGAAGCATAAAATACTTAAAAGAAAATTTTAAGTCAGGTAGTACTAAAGTGAGCATTCCTATACTAACCTTCCTGCTTATCTCATGGATAGCAGAGAATTTTGGATTCCTAGTTAAGTTTCATAGGTGACATTGCCATATAGTACACAGAGCGCATGCATATGACGAAGATTTAATTATAAAAGGACAATCTTAAATTTCCCTCTCCTTGACATCAATTAAATTGAGATAATCACATTCCTAAAGGGGCAAACATATGCCAAGAAGCTCACATGAAGATTTCTTATATTACTCATCTGGGTCTATGTTTGGTTGAAGGGTCTGACTGGCTCCTAATTCTCAGAGCTAGTTTGAATCTTGAGATCAACTCCTGCCTTCTGGAACTTGTCCTCTGTTTGGCTGAACTTGCAGACCTCTCAGAATGTGTCTTTATTGGACACTTATTCCATGCAAGACATAGAACTAACTACTGTGGGATTATAAATATGAATAAGAAATAGTTCTTGTGTTTATACTGCTTACACTCCAGTTGTATAGGCCACCTCAGGTCATTTATATATTGCTGGCTGGAGACAGGGCGAAATGAAAGTGGCCTTAAAATTAATCACAGTGCTCTCTACTTTCCCATAGTCCTGTGCTTTATCACTGTTGTAGTTATGCTGTTTGTATGTTGGCCTCCCACACTGCACTGTGATCTCTGGAGAACAGGGGCTGGGTCTGATTCCTGTCTGTACTGCCACAGAGTCAAGGACATGCTTTGCAAAAGGTAGGCTCTCAAAAAATGCTTTTAAATAAAAGAATCCATTCGCTTGCTTAGGTTTCCTAGTTACAAGTGGGTCAGCTTGTCCTGTACCAAAATGGAAGTGATGAGAATCTGTGCCCAGACCTCTGCCCAGAGGTCCCTGCACTAAATATCGTCTTGGATATGCTTCACAGTTGTGCAGGAAGGGACAGTGGAATGTGACTGAATAAGAAATCGGAAATATTGGGGTTTTGTCTCAGCTCTATCACCAATTACTTATTTAACCTTAGGCAAGACACATGCTCTATCTCAGTTTCTTCATCTGTGAAATGGGGATAATAATGACTGGCTTGGCTATTCCCCACAACTGCTTTGAGGATCAAATGAGATAATACACTTTAAAGTGTTTTGGAAAGCCTAAAGTACTGCACAAATGCAAGGCATTATTTTGCAAAGAAATCTTTTTTTTTTTTTTTTTTGCTGTACGCGGGCCTCTCACTGTTGTGGCCTTGCAGAGCACAGGCTCCGGACGCACAGGCTCAGCGGCCATGGCTTACGGGCCCAGCCGCTCCGCGGCATGTGGGATCCTCCTGGACCGGGGCACGAACCTGTGTCCCCTTGCATCGGCAGGTGGACTCTCAACCACTGCGCCAAGAAATCTTCCTTTTAATTCCTGTTCCACAAACATTTCATTACGCATCCCTGGGTTATATGGTGAGATGTATGGAGTAGCTTTATATGTCAAGCTATGAAGTGCCTTGATACATCAACCTATGCTTGATAAGAACTCCAGAATCTCTTCTTCAACATATATAGTGTTTAGCTGATTTAGCACTGGATTTTCCAAAACACCGAAACTTTCTGTTAATATTGCACCTCTCGCCAATTCATATAGATATATATGCTCCTCATTCCACATTTATTTAAAACATGTATTGTTGAGTATGTTTGTGCACTAACTACTGTGCTACAACTGGGGCAAAATAGACAACACAGGATCTCTGCTACTGAGGGTTTTTTCAGCTTATTGGGTTTGAGAGAATAGACATGAGAACAAGTAGGTGCCTAATTCTGATTTGTCTTGGGAGGCAATTTTATGTGTGAGTTATAATTAGTAAAGACATATATGTATATTTTTAGTTTTGACAAAACCAAAACTAGTGGTGGCTTTTTTTTTTTTTTTTAGATGTTTGGGGTAGGAGTTTATTAATTAATTAATTTATTTTTGCTGTGTTGGGTCTTCGTTTCTGTGCGAGGGCTTTCTCTAGTTGTGGCAAGCGGGGGCCACTCTTCATCGCGGTGCGCGGGCCTCTCACTATCGCGGACTCTCGTGTTGCGGAGCACAGGCTCCAGACGCGCAGGCTCAGTAGTTGTGGCTCACGGGCCTAGTTGCTCCGCGGTATGTGGGATCCTCCCAGACCAGGGCTGGAACCCGTGTCCCCTGCATATAGCAATAGCTCTGCTTAGTTATAGGATCACCTGAATGTTTTCCTGCCAATTTCTCCTATACACTAGAATTTGCTTTGACTAGAAGTACTGTTCTTGGGGAAGGTCATCCCCCAATCTAGTTGAGTAATTAACCTGCTGAGTACATTTTGGGTTGACATCGCCAGGTACATCCTGGCATCTTATGTCCTCAGATGCTACTCATGTTTTGAGACACCACCACTAGACCCCCGGCTTCTGATAGGAATCAGGGAAACAGTCATCTAAATGCACGCAGTGGAATTTGGGTTTAGCTAAATTTCTACTTTCTACTATGGGAGAGACCCATAGTAGAAGGCATATTTCAGTGCAATTCCATCCTGCTAATCAGTCAGGCTCCGCCCAGCTCTCCTTAAAGCAGTCAACAGCCCAAGTTGCTACTGCTAAACACAGTTTTTCCACTTCAGCTACACTGCTCCTTTGCCTGCTTATCTATTCCACCAAACCTCCTTTTCCTTCTGTATTTCCTGTATACAGGAATAGCTCATAATACCTCAAGATACTGAGGTCATTGCTGACTCCTTGGTCTACCTTTCCTCTCTCACCTAAGCAATTACGAGTCTTAGGAGCCAATGCCTATCTTTTCTGCACGCCCACAGCCCCTGCCTAACTTCTTATCTTCCCACTGTAGGGAACAATCTCTCATCTCTATTGTTAACCTACCTCTACACTCATTCCCTGTGCTTGAGACACCTTAGAACTCTAACCATGTGAAATCACCTCTTCTTTACCTCATTAATCTTCTGGTCCTCCAATTCTTAGTCCAGCTGTTGAGGTCTTCCAGGAAGCCTTCCCTGACCACCCCTGGGCTGGGACATGACACACAGTCCCTCAGCTGTGAATGTTCAGCTGTGAACATTCTACTTGTCGCACTGGATATTAATTGTCTGTTACTTCTCTCTCTCTTTCTTTATCCCTCAACTCCTCACACAGGATCTGGACCATGGTAAATATTCACCAGAATGCCAGTTGATGGGTTGGACTTACTTGCTCTCATCTCTCAGTCTTTGCTGATTCCAATTTCTTCCCTTGATTTTCAGCTCCCTTTTTGTTTCATTTTTACCAATTTATATGCATAACTTCCTTCAAAACACGTCCCTTCAAATAGCTCTTCCGTCATAGCCTTCCCTGACTTCCATTCATGACATTTATTCTTTATTACTTTTGTCCTTATGGGGATGTACGCCATAAATTTAACTTAATAACAAATCCAACAAAACTTACATGTGAACAAAGTAATTGCTTTCCTTGAGACAGTCACCTTGAGAAATCACATACATATTTTAATAATGTTGTCGTAGCTACAGTCATTTCTGGAGCTGCTCTTTGGGGGTGATTACTTTTACATTCTTCTGGATCTATTAATAACGACAAATCAAATCTTTGCAGGTGATTTCAAAAATCTGTATACAGCCAGGTCATTATGAACTCTATTTAGTGAGTAAGGTGAATGATCAAGCTGGTAACCCCACGGGTCAACACCTAAAAAGTAATTTAATCATCTTTTTACTGAACATATTTGTACAAGGGAAATTCCAAAACTATTTTGACTAATTATGTTATTTTTGAAAAGAGTTTTTAGCATCCCAAGCTGACTACTTTCAATAATAGTACTTGCTTCTCTATTATAAAGTGCTTATTAAAATCCAGTTTGGAAAATCATAGGCCTATGATCATACTGACTTGCACTTGTTTGGTGTTGTTTTACATTCTAGTTCTTATGTGATAGATACTGGGAATGAATAAGGCCATGGTCCTTGCCCATACGGCCCTCTTAATCTGGTTGAGAAGATAGAAATACAAACGGTCCTGTGTGAAAAAATAGATAACAGTGTAAGATAAAGAAGCAGTACAGTGGAGGGACTGTCCGTGAGGGATGGAAATTCGTTACAGTCTCCGTAGAGCCTTCTCAGGACTGAAGGGTGAGTGATTAGAAGTTCACCAAGAGGAAGAGGGAAGGGGACTACAAGAGTCATTCCAAATCAGGGGACAGAAGGTGCAGAGACTGAAGCAAGACGATATGTTCAGGGGAGTCTCAAGTCATTCAATACTGTTATTGTGTAAAGTTCACAGTGCGGGCAGAGAGGACAAGATCTGGAGCCCAGTGAAGTAAAGGCCTTATGTTTACCATTTGTAGAAGTTTGGATTTTATCCTGCAGGAGCCAGGGAGAGGCTCTGTGGGTAGGATTCCCCTTCCCAATAGGATCATAAACTCCCACATTCAACTAGTCACATAGGTTTGCCTCCCCTCCCACCTCCCACCTCCCACCTCCCACCCCCCTTTTTTTTTCTCCAAGATTGCCTCAGATCCATTCCCTCCTTTCCATTCTGGAATTTACCTCATTACTGCAGGCCTTCATCGCCCCATGCCTGGATTGTCTCACAAGCTCCTGACTGGTCCTTGGACTCCGGTTCACCTTTTGCTCCTGACAATCAATTTTGCAGAGGATTATCAGAGCAACTTTCCTTTCCATCAAGTCTCACTCCTGTTCAAAAACCTTCAATGGTTTTCTATGACCTGAGAGATAACTGTACCCCCCATCCCCTGCTTGTCATTCAAGGTCCTGCATAATCTTCTGCCAACCTCCTTTCCCGCCTTGACTCTGGTGGGTCGTTGCTAATAGTGCCGGAACTCATCTACTGACTTCCTTATCTTATTTGCTTTTAATGATGGCTTTCCCCTGGAATGTTATGCTCACACAAACTTTTTGATTATTTCAGCTCTTTTCTTACAAATAGCAAGCCCATTTGTACCCATACCTGATCACATTCCCCACTCTCCTGCTGAGGAAGTAACCATTATTCTGGTTATAGTCTTCTACCATATACTGTGTATTATGTATTCATAAATAATATATAGTATTGTTTGGAAAACATTTAAATATACAGAAATGGTATACTTTATAGTTCCTTCTGAAATTAGTTTTTTTTACTATCTTTTTATTTTTAAGACTTATCTCTATTGACATATATGAATACAGTCTTTTCAATTGCTGTATTGTGTTTCATTTTACAAATATACCATACATTATTCATCCATTCCTCTATGGGTGGGCATTTAGGTTGTTTCTGATTTTTAGCTATTATCAACATCTTACAATGGGATATCCTTAGCTGATCTCCTTGTCCTATACCAATTTTACTAACCTTTCAAGATCCTGCTCTCATTCCAGCTCCTTCACGAAAGCCTTCCCTGAATCCTGCAGCCCGCAGCAGCAATGTCTCAGCCCTCAAAGCTAGCTTGTGCATCATGCGTCTTTAGTAACAGTCCATTGTGCCGGGCACACCGCTACGCAAAATAAGACGCCTAAGAAATATTTGCTAAACGACTGACTGACTGACTGACTGACTGCATGAATGAATGAATGAATGAAGGGTGCAACCCCAGTTTATGGCTCTGTTCATTTTAAATGGACTTTGGCGTCTTGGCCCGTTACCTTCTTTGACAGCACTGGTCCCTCTCTACCGCATTCCTCCTGCTGGCCCGGGAGTGTGTGGATGGATGTGTGGGGTGTGTGGGCGAAACCTATCTCACTGGATGATGTCTGTCGCTCCGGCAAGTTCAGGATCTCGACAACCCTAGTGATTCAAGTTCAGGGTCCTAACACCCACCCCGTCGGCTGAGGTCGGGCCCCGAGAGACGCTCCAGCGCCGATCGAGTTAAGGCGCGTCGGCAGCCGACGCGGGTTGGCGAGGCTGGAAGGGGTGTCTAAGACTCATAGTAGATCCCTCCGCGCGCAGCCCGGGCCGGCGCTTCTTCCTGCGGGAAACCCCTGGGTGCTGAAGGCGGCGGGGCCTGGCCGCGGCGACAGCGGGGCGGGGTTTGCGGTGGGAGGAGGAGGCCGAGGCGGAAGGACACACGAGGTTGCTTCGCTGCACACCCAAGAAAGTTTCAGCCAAACTTCGGGCGGCGGCTGAGGCGGCGGCCCAGGAGCGGCGGACTTGGGGTGCAGGGAGTGGAGGCACGGAAGCCCGAGCTTCGGGGCGCAGCGCTAGGCCGTGAGCGGCAGAAGCAGGAGGAGAGGAGGAAAAAGTGGGGGCTCCTCTGTCGGGACCCCCTCCCCATGTGGATCTGCCCAGGCGGCGGCGGCGGAGGAGGAGGCGACCGAGAAGATGCCCGCCCTGCGCCCCGCTCCGCTGTGGGCGCTGCTGGCACTGTGGCTGTGCCGCGCGACCCCCGCGCTTGGTGAGTATCGGGGCGTGGGGTGCTGTCCCCTGCGCCCCGTTCCATGCCCCTCCGGCCCGGCCCGGCCGGCCACCTGGGGCGACCCTTCCCACCCTTCAGTCCTCCACTCTGCGAGAAGGCCGGGCTCGCCGTCGGCGTGGAGTGAGGCCACTTAGTTCCTAAAGTTTGGACATCATCGCCCCCCCTCCCTGGGCGCGCCCCCTCCCCCGCGCTCCTCGCCGCCTCCTGCTCCCCTCTGCCGGTGGCCGCACGCACGCCTCCTCGGCCGGAGGCGGGCAGCAAGTCTCAGAAACTCCCTTTCTGGAGCACTTGAGTTCGGGGAGTTGGGCAGTTTTGCCCACTTTGCTCCGCGTTTCCTGGGGTCGAGGGAGAGCCAAGGGCGGGCTGCCCGGGACAGCCATCGCCGGCCGCGGAGCGCAGATGGGCTGAGCGGAGGAATGCCAGATCCTGGCGTGGAGGGAGCGGGGGCAGGGCCTCCAAGGCCAACGGCTTACACCTTCACAGCCAGACTTAGCTTTGCTAAGAGGAGGCCCACAGTCTGAGTGGGTGGGTTTGGTTTGGATGGGGACAGGGTTCTGCGGCGCGCCTGAGTTCTGACACTCTGAATCCACGGTCCCCATGAATCCGGTGTAAAGTTTTGCTCGAGTCTTTGAAAGGTGGAGGCAGGAGCAGTAGGAAAACTGGTGTGGCTGCTTGCTGAGCCACATGATTTAAAAATCTCCACTGCTGTTATTCTTACCGAGGCGCAGAGCTCGGGCGCTGTTTCAGAGTCTGTGTCCAGCCCCAGGAATGTGGTGTGACGATCACCAACTCCTCCAACCTGGCAGCAGCTTTTGCTGTTCTTTTGGCATGGTTGGAGGTGGGGCGGGGGCGGGTGAGGACCAGTGGATACGTTAATTCAAAGTGGTGCCTTCGAAAGCTTCTTTATGGTTGGATATTTGCAACAGTCTTTCTGAACACGGTTGGATCAAGGAAAGGAAATCGAATCATATCTTACCCATCTCACCCACACTCTTAGATTGCAGATTTCTTCAGACTGTTTAGTGGAAAGAGCTTGGGCTTTGGAGCTCTGCTCTTTAATCCTGGGTTCAAATCCAGCTCTGTTGTATGAACTCACCAATAAAATGGGAATGAAATTACCCAGCTAATAGGATTAATTAAGAGAATGTATATTAAACCCATGACAGTCAAAAGGTATTCAGAAAGTCCTTTCAGGGCAGGGCTGTGTTTTTTTTTTTTTTGAACTCTCTGATTCCAGTGGGATGGTGGCTTGTGCATGTTTGTTGAACCGAAAGGGGCCCCTTCTTTTCCTAGCCTAATCTGAAGGAAGATTTTTTACCCTTACCAAGAAGACTAGTACATGATCTATGTCTCTTTGCAAAGAGAAAGTTATGAAGATGAGCTTCAGAAAACTTTGCTTTTTGTTCATTGTTAACAGACAGTCGACATGCCAATCACAGATGTTTAAAAGACATCAAGGTTATTTATCACAGTGCTGGGTTGTTCAACACCAACCAGATCCTTCTTGGAAAGTTCAAATTCCATACACTTCTGGGTCCCTCAGAATTTCAGAAGTGGGCTAGGATGCTGTGTGATGATGAACCAAAGCTTTTGTTTCAGAAGCGTTTAACAAAACACATATGATAGTATTTTTGCCTTTCCTTTTTCTTTGAGTGAAAGTTCTAGTATAAGTGTAAATTTAGGATAGAGAGGAGTATAAACAATGGGCTAGTCCGGGGTTATAATCCTTGGTCTACCATTAGCTTGTTTTAGTAAATAATTTAATCTTCATGGTCTGTTGTCTCATCTATGGAAGAGAACCAAAGAGATCACTTACTTTAGAGAGTTGGAGGGAATAATATGTTTGCAAAGCGATTTGCTAAATTAAGTGTTTAATGATGAGACTGATGTCAGAAATAGGATTACTCTGACACACAAGGTTTCTCTCATTCTAGGACCTATACTTCTGCACTGATGAGGTATTGCTCTTACTAGCCAGCTTTTAGGTGGACAAGTCGAGTGTTAGTGTTAGCTCAAAGGATAGGATTTAGGTATTTTGATTTTTAGGTGTTCTTCAGATGCTAAACTACACAAAAATAGAAGAGATTAAAAAACCTGTTTATTGGTACAAATCTTGAATCTTTTCAGAGTCTAGCAGTGAAAGCTGCTTGAATCTTCTCAATTTATTATCATTGTGTTTTGCCAAGGTACCAATTATAACACACCCTTCCAAACTTTTGAGTGTTCCTGTATTTGGCTAGTGGCCAATTGTTAATTTAAACATCGCTGAGTTCCTAAGGCAAGGAGCTGTCAACCCATCTGTCTGATTGTCTAAACAGCTATCAAGACCACCCCTTGCTCCTTGTTTTCTTTTGCTTTGCAATGGGAAGTGACTCCCTGGTTTTGCTGCCTGCTAGATGATTTCTCAGTTGAATTCTTCGCTTGCTTTTAAAAAAATCACCGATTGTTTTTTCCTTCAGATGGAGATAAAACTTACCCTAAAACTGTTTTCCTTTTTCTTCTTGTTCTCTCTGTATTGTTATTATTTCTTGTTGGGGAAGAGGGATGAAGGAGAGTGATTTTTTTTTTTTTTTTAGTCTCTCTTTTCTTTTTCCTGATTTTTTGATTCTAAAAAATATTTGCCACATCTTTTTGGCATCTCCCTGTGCCATTCCCACTCTATTGCCTCTCCTGTGGGCTTCTTATAGCATAGAGGAGTAACTTTTGGTTCACCTGAACTATAGTTGCTGACTTCAGGAGCCTTAGAAAATGTTTAAGTTCAGTGGGATATGCTTGGATGCTTCAGACCAGCCTTACAATACATTTTAAAAATATCACACCCGCAGAAATTCTATTTTGCCCACAAAATTTGCATTGATCTAGTTCCCACTCTCCGATGCCATTCCTAGTGGTCTTCCTCCTTACCCTGTCCACGGCAGTAGAGCAAAGCTCCACATCCTGGCTGCTTCAAAATCAGCTGGGGTGCTTTTGGTGCAGTAGATCTGAGATTCTGTATTTTTCAAGGTTTACAGGTGATTCTAATACAGTAACTTGGTTGGAACTCAATGATATTTCATTATTCTGCCTTCAGGTGAGTATATGGGGTCTTTCCTTTTTAATTTTAATAATTTCCAGAATGGGCTGAACCTTAATCAGCCGTTACAGTATTTAACCCTTCTGACTCCCAAAGGTTTTGAAAATTGCCAGCATAAAAGCTATAGAGTATAATACTATTTCTTCTTGTTCATCTGGGCACAATGGGTCCACATTGTCTCTTTAGAAGGGCTTCATATATTTGCAGGATATTATTATAAATGGCCTCCTCCCTTTCTTCTCTCTTTTTCTTCAAGCTTCATTCATATGTATCATTTTTGGACAGTTTGTCTGTTGGTCCTTAACGGTTTTAGAGCGAAAAATTCTAAGCAATGGTTTGCATGAGAATATACTCCGAGGTTTTACATTATACTGTGTGTACGGTGCTTATTTAAGTGCTTCTTTTCTTGACATCTCTGGATGCCGCAACTTGAACCTTTTATTTTACTTCCACCCTTTCCTTATTCTCCTTCTCTCTTCTTTCCTTTCTCTGCAAATGACTTGAAACCAAAGGATTTTCTTTTCCTCTACTTTTCTTTCTTATCGGGCTACCATATGCATTGTATTTTGGGCAGATCACTGGACTAGAAGCCAGAAGACCAGAATTCTCCTCCAGGTCAGTTATTAATTAGTCTTGTGCTGTTGCTGGAGGGGCACTGCTTTGGTCCTCCGTTTGCTCGGGCACTTTGTTCATAATCACTGAGCCAAGACTAGAGTCGAGACTAGAATTTCTCTCTTCTGGTCCTCAGTCTAGTGCCTCGTCCATTCTCCACACCACTTCCATCTCTTGTACAAATGAGCTCATGTACACAAAAGTACTTAGCACTTCCTCAAGTGCTTATTGTTAATGTGTGCCTCTTGAGGAAAAGAACTGTGTCTTTTCAGTTGTGTTTATTCTGATGCCCCCCCTTGTACCTAGTATGGTGCCTTGGCATCTAATTGGCACTCAATAAATATTTGTTTAATTGACAATTACTTTTAGTCATTTTCTTATTCTGGACTACTGTGGTACTCAAGTCAGTTTTTTAAAAGACAGTATTTGCAAGAGTTATTGTTTACCTTACATTTGGGGGAAGAACCAAATTTTTCCCTTCCCCAGATGTTTTATTTAAACTTGCCATTTTGAATTTCCCTCTCTCTGTGTGTGTGTGTGTGTGTGTGTGTGTGTGTGTAGTTTCTTCTCTCTTTCTTTTTTTTTTTCTGATCACTTCTGACCTTCATAAAGGTCACTTTTACTTTGGAATTTAACCTCAGAGGTGCTGGCACCCACCCCCAGCCACTCACTTGAGTTGCTCCTACTGCTTCCCGTATTTACTATATTACTGTGGCAACAATTTTTATTATTTTGTCCAGAGTTGCCACACCTGACTGTAATTTGGACATTTTGGGGACTCTCGGAATATAGTGTTTTTAAAGTTAGAATTAAGAAAAATTTTTTTATTTTACATTGGAGTGTAGTTGATTAACAATGATGTGTTAGTTGCAGGTGTACAGCGAAGTGATTCAGTTATACCCATCCAAGTATCCTTTCTTTTTCAGATTCTTTTCCCATTTAGGTTATTACAGAATATTGAGCTGAGTTCCCTGTGCTCTACAGTAGGCCCTTGTGGGTTATCTGTTTTAAATATAGCAGTGTGTACATGTCAATCCCAAACTTAGAATTAACTAAGTTTGTTTAGATGATTCTTTTGAGTTTTTTTTCATCCTGAGCTGGATATTGCAAACTTGTACTAGACTGAGAGGATATTTACATTAAGTGTATTTGTTTTTTCCCACCAAGAGGGTTCCCTTGAAAACCACCACCACTGACAAGCAACTCTAACAGTGAGACATGATAAATAAATTTTTGAGAGAATCATAGAGTGTGAGCTATCTCCAAAATGAAATTTGTTCCTTGAGGGCAGGGACCATGTCACACACATCCCTTCTCCGACCTGTGCCCAGCATGCAGAGTCAGCTGGGCAGCAGGTCCTGGTTAGAGCACCTGTGACTCCTGCTCTGTCCTCCCCAGCTTTGAGACATTCTGAAAGAGCAATGGTGAGTCAGGGGTGTGTCCTTATACTCCTTTCTCCTTTGAAGAGGAAAGATCAGTTGAAGGCTGACCCCACCTACAGACTTGTATGCTGTCTCTTTTTATTAATTAACGGGTAGCTGAAATTTTCCTCTTTATTGGCTTATGTATTGGGAGGAACTTTAAAAAGTTCACCTAGTCCTATCTTTCCCGTGCTGATTCTGATCCTCTCACAACATCCTGGTTAAGATGTAGCCTGCCTTTTTTCTCCTTGAACACCTTTTGTGATAGACAGCTCCCTGCCTTTGGAGGCAGATGAGTCTAGATTTGGACAGCTGTAATTCTTAGAAAGATCTTTTCATATTCAGCTGTAATCTGCCTCCTTATGACTTGCCCCCATTGGCATTCTTCTCAGGCATTTGTCTCAAAGAGTCCTGAGCCCTTTGTGGGTGACAGGGATCCAAAGGTACCCTTTACTGAACTGACACCCACCGCTCCGTAGAAGGAGTTAAACTCAGTGAGGAGCATGAAGATGATCCTGTCTGGGGTGATTGTTTGGGTTAATCACCTTAGCCCTATGTGTTTTATACTTCCCTGCCCAGAGGGGCACTTGTGGGAGAGAAGCATTTGTTGAGCAGTGTTTCCCTAACCTCTCTTATGATAGGAATACCTGGGGTCTTCTCCTGGAGATTCTGATCCAGTGAGTATGGAATAGTGTCTGGGAATTTGTATATTTAAGAAATAGCCAGGTAATTCTTACACTAGGGAAGTTTTGGAATCACTGCAGAGTGAATCTAGGGAAGCCAAGGGCTTTTTGTTTTGTTTTTGTTTGTTTGTTTATTCTTTGATAGTGCTAGAGGTGGGTTGCTTTGACTGCGTTCTGTGGTCATTTTCTTCCCCTGCTTCTTACGGAATGCCTAGCTCACCAGGGAGAAGGAAGCTGCTCTGGTGTCCCCATAAGGCTAGTAAAGTTGTTTTGTTGTTAAAAAAAAAAAAAAAAAAAAAAGTTTTTTTTGTCATCTGTCCAAAGTCTTAGGACTGCCATGTGTGTGTCATGTATGACTTTGGTGGAAGCCTCCTTATCCCTCCATCAGAATGTTACCTGAGATACCAGAATACTTAAAAGTTCCACAGACTTTTTGGTGTCCATTAAGGAATTCTGTCCTCAGCCCTTGTGAATGATGCTGTCTTTGAGGATGTCTGCTTTGTTAACCTATGAACACATGTCTGGTGCAGGGATTTCCCTCAGATATGTTAGTGCCAAAAAATATAAAGGTCACTCATTTCAGGCAGTCCTGCTTTGGTGTGGTGTCTGGGCTGCTGCAGCGAATGGAAGAAGGAAGGGAGAATAAAGGAGGAATGGAGGACCTCTTGAGCAGAACTGAGCAGTCTGCAAGAACGGGCCCAGGAGTGCTCCACTGACAAAGACACTTGGTCTTGCTGTTCTTCTTTTTTTTTTTTTTCTTTTTTTGCGGTACGCGGGCCTCTCACTGTTGTGGCCTCTCCCATTGTGGAGCAACAGGCTCCGGACGCGCAGGCTCAGCGGCCATGGCTCACGGGCCCAGCCGCTCTGCGGCATGTGGGATCTTCCCGGACCGGGGCACGAACCCGTGTCCCCTGCATCGGCAGGTGGACTCTCAACCACTGCGCCACCAGGGAAGCCCTGGTCTTGCTGTTCTTGATAAGAAGAAGGAAGTGGCTTCAGATCTGAAAGGATATGCTCATGACCTCTGGATGGGACAAACAGCAGTGTTCGTTGGCAGTGGTAGGAAGTTGGCTGTAGGTCTGTTCTTTCTTTTCTCCGCTCCCTTTTGAAGGGAGGACCAGCTTTGTGGCAGAAAATACATTGTGACTTTAAAAAGAATAGTAAAGCCAAGAAGGTGGGATGAAAAGCCATAGCTAGGAATGAGCAAAGCAAAGCAATTATTGTATTAATTTACTTATATATGTAAATATATGTTTCTATATAATACTCTAGTAGGAGCCCTAGCTATATTGGCTCTAAGATTTATTGCCTGTGTAGCTCTTCTCTCTTAGTGGTGTGTTAGGGAGGACTGTGGTGTGTTGTCATCCTTAATTTGTGTGTTTTCCTTAGTATCATGTGGTAGGGAGTACAGGGTATTTTACTTTTCTAGCTGTGTGGGAATCACTGACCAAATGGAAGATAGAGTCCTGCCCCCAAGGAGCTGACATCATCAGGGAGACAAGACAGATGAGCACACAAAATTAGGAACATGAAGTACAGTTATTTAGTAACTTATCTACACTCTCTGAGAGCAGTTTCCTGTAGTCAGGGTGACTAAGAGCTGTAGGGTCTGAGGGAGGAAACTCTAGGACCACCAGGGAACGGCGACCCCCAGCTCACCCCTGCTGGGCTTGTCTGCTGTTCTCCTCTTTCTCTGTTGGAATTCAGAAGTATCAAAACTTGACTTGACTGGGAAAAGACAAAGACCCCTTGTTTGGTGGGGGTGTAAATATAAATTTGGCACCTGCTGTGGTGTCTTAGTGGGTTTGTGGCAAGAGAGAGGGCTGTGTTCTCAGTCCTGGATGCTGACTGAGCCTGATCTAGGACAAGTTAAGGTGGAAGGGGCTCCTTTGGAAGATCGAGTTCTCAGTGGCAGTAGCTGAAGGAACTTCTCATCACAGTCAGGCAATGACTGAGGTGTAGCGTGGACACACCCCGAGTTGCTGCCTCAGGTGGCATTGATTAATCATGCTGACGTCTCCCTCACCCTCTTGTGCTTGTCTTGGCAAAACCCTGTCCTACTAGCCCCTCAAAGTTTGGGGTTTACTAGATGATTGGACAAACTCCTGGGAGGTCATTTTACTGTCCCTTGCCACTCTTGAACTGCAGGCGGGTTACCATGTTCCAGTTCCGGTGCCCTTGCTCTCCTAGTCATGCGGTGAGGGGCCTGTGTCTCTCTTCCCAGTGGACTGGAGCACCTTCCCCAGAGGCCTCTAGGGCAGTTTCTGGTCTTCAAGTCATTTCCTTCTGCAGGATATTGGCAGTGACTCTGGTTCTTTGAATGCCTCAGCCAAATATCGTGCCAAGGTGGACTCATCATCTCGCAAAGACAGGTTGGATCTGTGGGTGTTGCAGAACCTGTTTCTGGGTTAAGGGTAGTGCTCCCACCCTCATATATTTATTCATATGAAGAAAGCGTGTGTGTATTTTGTGAGGTAAGGAAAACATGATGATAATATTTTGACTGGAGTCAGATATTGTCTCCCTAATAGTCTGTTGTCTTTTAACAAATAGTATCCCTTTAAAATACAGTTTTGCTTGCTGACTAAAGTGTTGTACAAGAAGCTGTGGTTACGTTCTAAAGTATACTACCTTGTTCAGAGGCAGGTGCCTTTTTAAATTGTTTGCTTCTTTTTCATCTCTTTTTACTCTCTCTCTTTTGTGAGGAGATTCTGGGAGGCTTTTAAACCTCAAAGATTAAATAGCCTATTTTAACTAGTACCTAACAGGGAGAGGTTGCTGTGTTGGCATACTTATCCAACATTCAAATAAGAAAAATTGAGAACTATTTATACACTAATATGTTCTGTTGAGTTTATGAATATGAATAATAAGAAAACTAGATAGTGCTAATTTGTTAACTTCTCTGAATGGTTAATGTGGTATGCTGCAAAGAAACTTTTGTTTAATTCTCTGCTTTCACATGCTTTTGTTTGTCTCTAAAGTGTGGAGAGTCATTGAAGTTTGAGGACATCTATGTTTTGATTATTACTTTTTACTATGTTTTCTTTGCATAGAATATGCCTTTACTTATTTGCTGTATCTTTTTAAATTGGAAACATGAAGGGTATTTACTTTATTACAACATCTAAAGCACTTTCTAATCTTTATGAGGATTATTAGAGAAAAAAACATATTTGTAAATCATGCAAGTTTTGGATGTTACTACATAAAGTAAGTAACAATATGTCATGGCTCCTGTGACATAAACTTTCTAAGACATTTAAGGAAAATGGTTGTAACTGAAAACAAACATTGTTACATTTTAAGGTAGGGTTGCATCGCAACAGAATTATTCCTTATGTTTACATGTAATTAACTCATATTTACACTTTGTTGATTTTCTATGGCACCTTTATAAGATTTTTTGGGGGGAGGGGGTTTTAAAGTAATTACATTTAAAGATAGTTAAGGACCTTTGAAAAGTCTAGAAAAGTGTAAGAAAAATCCACAGTCTTAACCACTGTTAATATTTTGGTGTACATCATTTGGTCTTTTTATCTACTCTTAGTTTTAAAAATTGTATATTTATAATGTATATACAGTTTTCTGTTCTGCCTTTCTTTGGTGATTTCTCCTTTGCTTTGGTTGCATATTTGGCTCCATCTTTTTTTTTTCTCTATATAAATGGCACTGATCTTCTTTATACAAAAATTTCCCTCTTTAGGATTTTTCCATTAAGCTAGATTTCCAGAAGAGAAATTACTATCTCAAAGAGAGTGATTTTTAAAAATTGGGAAATAGAATTTTTTAAACAGAAAAACGTAAGAGAAAATTAAAATCTCCAATAATCCTATCACCTCCAATCAAAACCCACACTTGCTATTTTGTTACATTTCATACAGTTTTGTTTCTGTGTCTCTTACTATAATTAGGACTTTAACATATTACAGTTTTACCAAATACTTCTGCACCACTTAAAATATTGTGAACATTTTCCCATATATAAATATTTCTTTCTTTCTTTTATTTTTTTCTTTCTTCCTTTTCATTGAGTATAGTTGATTTACAATATTGTGTTAGTTTCTGGTGTATAGCAAAGTGATTCAAAAAGAATATATATATATATATATATATATATATATAAAATCTTTTTTCAGATTCTTTTCCATGATAGTTTATTACAAGATATTGAATATACTTCTTGTGTATAAATATTTTTTAAGAACATGGTTTTAAAGGCTGCCTATTGTTCTATCTGAAGATTCTATTATATTTTATTTAAACTGAAATCTATTCTTAGTTCCCAATTTTCATAATTTGTAAATAATGCTGTGATGAACATTCTTACATATAAATCTTGATAGGAATATTTATTTTCTTAACATAAATTCCAAGAAGTCAAACTATTGTATTAAAGAGTGTGGATCTTTGTGTGGCTTTTGATATACACTGCCAAATTTCCTTCCATATAGTTTGACCAAGTTATACTTCTATCAGCAGAATATGAGACTCTCAGTGTTTCCAGCCATTGTCAACACTAGTTTTTATTTTTACAACTCTTTACCAATTGCGTAAGTGGTAAATGCTACCTCATCTTAATCGGTCTCTCTGCTTACAGTGATGTTGAATGTTTTTCATATGGTCAGTAGCCATTTGTATTGCCTTTTCTTTTTATTTCTTTATTTTGGTATATTGTGTCTTTTATTCATCAAGGTATTTAGTTTTTGGTTACTGATTTAAAATATTTCTTTAAATATTAAAGGTATTATCTCTTTGTCTATCTTAAATGTGTCAAAACATGTATGGACACGTTAAACTACATAATATCAAATTGCTACCAATGTTGATATCAAAAATTTGATAGTTTTTTAAAAAATCCTTTGATTTCTAATGTGCTTGGTCAATTTTCTATGTATTTGTTAACTGGTATTTTCTGTAATTACTTTAAAATTCTAATCTGACTGTATCATAAATCAACAAGCTGTCAGTTTTATGTGCCCAGAAAATGCACATTTACTTTAATACCTTATAAAAAGATGCTGGAAAAAAAACAGTGTATTCTGGAGCCTGATAAGTGATTTTGGTGGGTAGAGGTTAATCTGCTTCTGTGTTGTCTTCTGAGATATCCAAGATCTTGGAAGTGTGTAACATCCCATTAGGCAGGGCTAATATGCACTATTAAATCTGATATTTTGGCCTAATTGATAATTGTGCAATGGTCTAGCCAGTCAGTTTGGTCGGCCAACAGGATGACTAAGATTCCTTCCCCTCTCCGTTCACTAAATTGATTAGTTGTGGGACAGAACTGACTGAATCAACCTGTTGTTTTGGCACCCCACGAACACCACCTGTTTCTTAGCTTTCTCCCTCCAGCCTCCCACTGCCCTAGTGCAGTGCTGTGTGCACAGTGGGTAGGAGATCAGTGTTGTTGCTGAAGAATGTTGCAATAAAGAAGAGTAGATTTGCTTTTTTTTTCAAGCTTGTATGTTCTTAAGGCATCCTGCTGCTTTTGGCATAAGAGTTCCAGCTGAACTGCTCTATGTGGCAGCCCTGTAGGTCTTAAGTATTTGATTCAGAGTAATTTCAGGCAATATTAATGCTTTCTTAAGTATCATTGGAATTTACTGGGCTGTTTGTTTGCCAGCTATTACCGTATTTAGCATGAGGAGACCTGGGGAACAACGACATTTCTGACCAACCAAAGAAGGAGACCTCTCTGTAAGATTGCAACTTTTTTTTTTTTTTAAGGTGTGGTTAAGAGAAAGCCAGTTAGATTCCAGTTTGTGTCCCCTGGTCTTTGCCCCAGCCACAAAATTAACTTACGGATGGGAAAAGAGGCTTGATAGTGAAGCTCTTTCTCATCCTGAAGTCTAATGCTGTTTCTGGGAGGAAATTAGAGAATTCTTACGCCTGGACTGTGCACGGAGAGGCTTAATCAGCAGGTGAAGTTGCTGATTAAAAACATACGTTAATGGACGTTTATTCTCATCTTTCCTCTTGAAGGCTTATTACTTTTCTGCTTTGTCACGATCTGAATTTATTTTGGCCCAATCCTTTTCTCCATCCTACTTTTGGGATTAGCAGCCTTCCCTCTATGGCTTAAAATTTCTCTGCCTCAGTTTTTCCATTTTAAAGATGAAGATAGTATTTGAAAGGACCACTCGATACAATTAACATAAAACGTGAAACAACCCTAACATTTACATAGCAATGCAGAGTTTACAGAACACTCTTACACAATTGCCTCCTTTAATCTTTACAAAATCTCGGTTGAAACTGAGCCTGTGAGGGGTTAGTTGGCTTGTATACCATTGTTTAGCCCTAGATAATAAGTAACAGAGCTGGGACTTAAATTTGTGGTTTGACTTTTAAAACCTCAGCTTTTTAAAAAAAATTGCTTACTTCTTACTATGTGTCCGTCCTTCTCCTAGGGGCTTTACATATATCTCCTCATTTAATTCGCGTGGCTATCCTTTGGGGTAGACAGTAATTAGCTATATTACAGGTAAGGAAATCGGAGCTTAGATTCGTAGCTTTGGGTGTTGGGGCCAATCATGTTGTTAGTGAGGGATGGAGCGAGGATTCAGACCTCTGGCTCTAGGGCCTCTGCAGTCAGCCATGGCACTTTCTGTACATTCACACGATTACCCTGCACAACAACCCTTTGAGATGGGGAGTAGGGGAAACTGAGACCTGTAACATGCTCAGGATAATGCAGTTAGTAAGTGGCAGGTTTGGAATTGACTGATTGATTGACTGATTGTTTTGGTCTATTTGTCTCCCTAACCTTTACTCATTCTAGTACACTGAAAATGCATGTTTTTCATCATAGGTTCTCTGAATGTAAGAGCCAGCTGTTAGGAATCATTTGTACCTTCTGAATAAATGGGTTGATTTTAGTTGACTAATGGCCCTGGGCTTCTCTCAGTTGATTTCTATCATCAGGACAAGCAGACTGAATTTGGGTTGAGAAGAGGGGAGTTTCCATTAAGGATGTCTTTAAGCCAGAATGGGCCACAGCTATGAGCTCCTCAGAAACCTGCTCTCAAGAGCAATGGCCCAACTCCTAAGGGCTCTGCTTGGGGACATTTCTCTTTGTGTTTTGAGAGACTTCTCTTTGAGAAGGAGTTGTCAGCTTAGAGGGAGAAAGGGCGGGGATACACAGGGCTCTTAACTGACTAGCCCTGTGTCCCTGTTTCTTAAGCACTCTATGCTTAAATTTCATTATTTATAAAATGAAGGTAATAGCAGCGTGTAATTGCTAGGGTTGTTATGAGGATTAAATAAGTTAATCAGTGTTATATTTGTAGTATGGTGCCTGGCACATAGTAAGAGTGCAGTGAATAGTAGTTATTGTTGGTGGTGTATTTTATGTTGCAGTTTAGACTGGCTTTTTGTTGCTTTCACTTTTCTTTAATCAAAAGTGGATGAGTTATTCAGATCCTTGGTGAGAAATAGGAGCTTCATGTTTGCAGCATATAGACTGTTCACTGGTTTCCCATGAACCTGTAAATATTTAAGGGTATTATATTTGAGTCTGTTCCCTTAATGGGGTGTATCTTCAATTTGGAGAATTTGTCTACTATACAAATTGTATTGATACGTATTCAATCATTTCCCCCTTATTTATTCACCAGACATTTGTGGTTGGATTATGTTTAGTACAGAAACTATGATTTTTCTGAGGTGTAGCTTTGAGGACAATATCAGGTCCAACACTCTTGTTCCCCCCTTCCCTATGATATGATAAACATCGTCATGTGCCATCTGGTGTCACCATGCATTTGATGTTTTAATTAGCCTTATAGCACTTAATGGAATCTCTTTGGAATAATAGAAATACCTCATGATCTGTTATTACACCTTTAGGGGCTCCTGGAGATTTTGGGCTCTCGGGCTGGGAACCACCCATCTAGTCCCTTGTTGTTTTACAGATGAGGAAAGCAAAGCCCAAGTGACTGGCCAGAGGGCCCAGAGCCAGGTCAAGGTTGGGGCCAGAATCCAGGCTCTCGTTTTCTAGTCAAGTGATCTCTCCTCTATACTCCTTAGTTGAATGATGTATCAGTATGTTGACCCTCTGATTTTTGAAACCTGAAAAGGGAACAGTGAAGGAGTGAGAAGGGTGGGGGAGGAGAGAAGTGTGACTATATTGTAAATGTCAGTGACAGCAGAGAAAATATTTGCCTGTGAGACCCTGCCTGTCCCTTTGGACTTCTTTGTAGTTAAGACAACCCAGCAGGACTGGAGTCATTAGTGATTCAGAATTGGATTAGCCAGGACTGGTGGAGTAACTTTCTCAGAAAAGGGTTTCATATTTTAACATTTGTTTCCCATGACAGTTTACTTATTCTCAAGTTTTGGCAGCCTTGAACAAATGGTTGTCAGGTTTTTTGTTTTGTTTTGTTTTAAGACAAAACTCCAAATTTTATTTTGCCAATTTAGTAAACTGTATTCTACCTACCACTCCCTTCTGCTCCCTCTGTAATTATTTCTAAGACTTTGTTTTTCAGTTGTGGGAGTATTATGAAAGGTTTTCTTTTATGGTCTGAGATATTTATAATTATGTATAATAAGCACACTGAAAATGTAAGTGGTGCATATGTTAACTCAGATACCCTTAAAACACTTAAAATATTTCCCAGTAATTTAAATCATCCTGCAAAGGCAGCTGCAGCCACTTACAGTAAAAGAGAGGAGGTATATACTAAGGGTAGCAGCATTTGAATGTAATTAATGTAGATAAATGTGAATGTCACTTTGGAGGAACTGTATTTGCATGAAAGCTGACCGGGGCATGCTTCTTTATTAATAGAGTGAACGAAACAGACAAAAAACTCTATCCTCGTGGAGCTTATAAGAAGTAACAATAGCTTCCATATACTGAGGGTTTATTACGTGACAGATGCCTGGGGAAAAAGTGCTTTATGTGTTTGCTTTAGTCCTCACAGTCGGTGTTATAATTCTTACTTACTGAAAGATTAAGGCATGGTCATCCAGGTCACCCAGTTAGTGATAAAGACCAGGAGCTGGTATAGACCAGGAGCTGGAACCCCCCTTGCCCGACTCCAGAGCTCACACATTTACCCACTATTAAGTGATGCCTTTGTCATTTGGTAGAGTCCTGTAGCCCTACAGATAGTGTAACTTTGGATTTAGTAATATTTTCTGTATTAAATTGACTTAAGTTTTACTCTTCTTAACATCTTACTTCTGAATGAACATTTACATAATGTGAAAATTATTTAAATGTCAAAATTCCATTTTGACGAGTTGCAGTTCTTTCTAAATCGCTTTGAAAATGGGAGGGATGGATTTATATTTGTTGTAATCCAAGGAAAGTTGTCTAGCATTTCTCTATTACTTCTTGATCTTAAAAGAAATTCTTTAGTAGATTAAGACTAGGAATGAATGTGTAGCTTTTTTAAAAGAATAAAAAACATTTTGAAAGTCTGAAAATGGCAATCCAGAGTCCTATTTGTGCCAGCGTTTTAAATTGCAGATAGCTTTTCTTGACTGTGTGCTTGTATTCTTATTGTATCTTTCTGAAAGGGATATAAAAGACCATGTAAAATGATTGGAATGCATATGAAAGTGGACATGGCCAATACTAAAACTGCCCAGTACTAACCTATCTAGGCCTGGGAACTTTGAAATTAACTGTGTGTAGCATTTCTACACATAGTGTTACAGAAAAAGCATGAGGATAACCTTGTCTTTTCTTCTTTTCTGTGAACATTTTCCTTATTATCTCCTTTGTCACTGAAAATTGATGGTCATCAATACTAATAGATGAGAGAAGTATGTTTGACATCAACAGAATCCCAGATAATCCCTTCTGTTTTAAAATACAGTCTAAACATGCATGATCAGACATGTGGGTCCTTTCAGACATACTGGACTTTCTCCTTCAGGTTTAGTTGTGTTCAGCTGCCAGTTGAATGGTGAAGGAGAGAATGCCCAGGGATATGAAGCATAATGAGAGGTAAATGACGGTAAAGGCTGATTATTTATGACTTTTAGATACCCTTCCAAATACATTTTGATGTTTACTTTAGCGTAGCTGGTGAGTTTTGGAACCAGCTAGGCCTGGCTCCGATTCTTGGCTAAGGGTATTGGGCAAGCCACTTAGCTTCTCTAAGTCTCAATTCCCTGATTTATATAATTGTAATAATAGTAATACCTAACTTGCAGGATTGTTTGTAAATATTGGAAACTGCATACTTAACTGCATGGTTCTGGGCACAGAATAGGTGCTCAAGTGCAGGGGGCCCCAAAGTTTAAACTTCATTAGTCTCATGGCAATTCCTCCTTTGGAAGATGTAGTCTGGGAATACTTGTCTCTGGACTTCTTGTTTTAATATCTTTTAATGATTCCCTTTAGGCTCTGCTCCATTGCCAAGGCAGGATTATGGATCACCTAAAGAACAGACTAAAGCACTGTCATTTTAGTAATTTAAAGTTTGCAGGATTAATTGTGTGTAAGTCAAAAGCCTTTCTGACACTTTTGTCTGCTCAGTTTGCAGCAACTTGCACCTATCACCTCAGAAGCAATTAGGTGCATAGAAAAAAATTATTTAGTATTTCAACTCAAAGCTGGAGAACTCTTTCAATAAGGAGGATCTACTTGGTTGGCTTATTTGTTTCCATCTTTCACCCCTGAGTCTTCATGGAAATCAGGTTTGAAATGTTAGAAGCAGTTGGCTTTCAGCATTGGGAAAGCTTATCTAATCAGGCATGTGAAGTGGCCTATGTCAGATTTCTGTGCCAGAGAAGGCGAGGGGAGGGTGAGGAGATTATCGCTCTTGCTTGTAATTCCTGAGCATTTTTGAGACACTAGGAGAGCAGTGGGGAAATATTTTAAAAAATGGTTGAAGTTGGTTACACCAGCCTAACACACATAATACCTCCCATCCCCATTTAGGCTGGTCTCATCATATAGATGTATGTGATCTAATTTGAGTCATGTAATAGTTTATCATTTGGGGGCTAGATGGTGAAGTTTTTCTGTTTCACAGAATTTTGGATTGGGAATTTTACATACAATAATATTTTACATTAAATAGTGCGTCCTGGTTTATAATCACTTTTATCAACATGATCTTACTTGAGCCACAAATGAAATCTGCTAAGGAAGGAGGGCTGGTGATATTTTAGTTTTACAGGTGAGAACAGTAAGTCTCAAATAGCTTAAGGGAATTCCTCTAGATTGCATGATGAGTATATGGCAAAGCCATGATTAGAATCCAGGTCTAATTTCTGGGGCAGTTCTTGTTTCATTATATCACATTGCTTGCTCCATAATGTCCCTAAATCTGAGTTCTGTTCCTCATGATTTGAAAGGATTCTCTTTCCTTTTGTTTGATTAGTTGTGTCAGTTAGAGCATGACAGTAATGAAGCAGAGGTTGAGGAGTCTTTCTCTAGATGGGTAAGTTAGCTTTTCTTAAAGCTGTTCTGTGCCTGCAGTAACCAGTTGTCCCTGCTGCTGTTGATCCAAAGTGAAATAGGCTGGAGAGTGTGGCTGACTCACCTTAACCCATCACAGCTTCCACATGTTCTGCCAGTGGGTCCATAATGTTGTGTTCATTTACAAGCATTTTATGTGTTCTGGTGTCTGTTTCTTAGTATTTTTCCCCAGCTGTTTTTTACTGTCTCAAGCCTTAGTTCTTCCGGAGTGGCCTGAAGTGACTTTGCTATTCCTTAAAGTTTCTCTTAAGTCTCTCAAGAGCATGCAGCATGGGCTACCCCTTAATGTAATTTTATTTCATAGCTCTTGGCATGTCTCTCCTTAATCATCATAACCTCAAATTTAAACAGAATATAAATTGTTTATACAGATAGGCATGTCAGTTTTGCACTGTCACTTATGTAAGTGC
This sequence comes from Pseudorca crassidens, assembly GCF_039906515.1. NCBI lineage: Eukaryota > Metazoa > Chordata > Mammalia > Artiodactyla > Delphinidae > Pseudorca > Pseudorca crassidens. Next base: position 105,408,681 of record NC_090297.1, on the reverse strand, counting down.
ACTTTAGCATTTCTTCTTTCCTTTTGATCAAAATGAGGAAATAGAAAATATTTTGTTATGGTAGTTTACGCATACACCCACAAGGAAATGCATAGCTAGCTTCTGTGGGAACTGTAACTGATACATTTTAGGGAAGAAAATGCATGATAGCTAAAATTTTAACTCTGCCAAATGGTCATGGGGAAAGAAAGAAAAATGATGAAATTCACATATTGCACTTCAGTTTAGCTTACTAATTCTGAGGCTAAAAACATATGAGCTTGTGGCTTGTTACATCTATTTGTACATGGAAGTATGCTGGCCTTTCCACAGAGTGCATTTCAAAAGTTGTGCTTCTCATTCAACGGAGCCATCTCAACAAGTGTTCTTTCAGGTGTACAGTGTAGGAAAGCTTACTGCAAAGGGTGGCCAATTAGTTAGTTGAAGGTTTGACACCTCAGTATCAACAGACTGCCAAATGGACCATTTTGTCTCCTCTAGCAGTCCAGTTGGACATTTGGCCATGCCCTGTGGTCAGCTGAGAGCTTCCTTGATAAAGGTCACTGTCCTCTAGGCGCATCGGGGGTGGGGCTGCACCTCTCTCACTAGGAAGAATTCGGTGATTCTATGTCATGAGAGCTGGGATTCCCCGTGTTCCATCAACCTGAGGGGAGCTTTGATAGCAGGATTGTTATTGTTCCTGAGGCACATAGATTATCCAAAATGCATATCATTTGTCGATAGAAGATTGGGAATTGATTATATATTTTTTATTCATGCCAGGTGGAAATTAATAGACTTGTTATAGTCACTCTAGTAAAGAAGTATTTATGGTATTTAAATTTCAAATTTGATAATTTGGATTTTTGAATTAAACAAACATCCCAACTTTAAGAGTGTGCGTGTGTGCATGCGCGTGTTTGTGTCTTGGGAGGAGGACGGATAAACCTTGAAACTGTTTTAAAAAAAAATTTTATGATAGTGCCTATTCTCAGTTGGCACCAGAGAATAACTATCCAGAGTGTTGTTCACTTCTAGTGAAAAGATTTAGGGAAGTTGTAACTGGTTTAATAACCATCTGTGGAGTGACATAGATCGACACACCCAATTACACAAGACCTGAGTCTGAGAACAGTTGATGTGCAATCATCCCATCAGCATCTGCTCATCATTATCAACAACAATAATGGCTCAGCTATTTCTTTGGGGCCACATGAAAAGACAGTGCACCCATAGCTGAGGGCAAGTCAGACCTAACAAAAACATAGCCCTCCCTGACCCCTTGCTCTCAAACTACGGTTTTCTGAGGTTTTGAAATAGTTCACTTTATTTCTTGTTTGTCATTAGTTTTACTTTTTAGATACCGTGTCTTTCCAGCTCAAATTTTTGCCGGAACCAGGAAGGGCAATGTACTATGGGTCATTTTTCTAACCCATTTCTTTGTCATAACTGTTCATGTCCATGGCTTCATGCTGCTGTATGTGTATGAAAGTGTTCAGTATCATTTTTAGCTTACACCTTTGTTACACCTGCTGTCAAACCACTTATGAGCACTTTCTAAAATAAATCATTTTGGTCACTGTGAGTTGGAGGGAAGGAATCAGTTCACAGGAATAAATTGACATGTTGAGAAGATAATATTTAATAGATGGCAAAGCACTTTCATGTGCATTATATCTTTTATAAGATCATGTGTTCATTTGTGGAGACTGAGGCAGACACCCTGTGAGACCAAATCCAAAGTCACCCTGTAGGTACCAGGGATAGTTGGAGAACTGAAGCCAGGTCTTCTGTCTGTTCCTTGGTGTATAACTGGATCATCATTTTATTGACAGAAACTTGGGATCTTTCTGTTTGTAAAAGGTACCCTTTTGCCTTTGGAAGCTACGTTAGCAGTTCTTTCCAGAGTGGAAAGACAGCAGTTATATTTTTCTGCTTTTGGATATTTTTCTGCTTTTGATAAAAATCATTGTTTTTTCTCTAAATTTTTTTGTTTCTAACTAGAATCTTGTAGCACTGCAGGGCTTCTGACTAAGGTGCCTTTTGGAAAAGTAAGGTTTTACAGAAATTTAAAAAATTTTTATGTATTTATTTATTTATTTTCTTATTAGTCATCAATTTTATACACATCAGTGTATACATGTCAATCCCAATCTCCCAATTCATCACACCACCACCCCTAGCCCCCGCCGCTTTCCCCCGCTTGGTGTCCATATGTTTGTTCTCTACTTCTGTGTCTCAATTTATGCTCTGCAAACCGGTTCATCTGTACCATTTTCTAGGTTCCACATATATGTGTTAATATACGATACTTGTTTTTCTCTTTCTGGCTTACTTCACTCTGTATGACAGTCTCTAGATGCATCCACGTCTCTACAAATGACCCAATTTCGTTCCTTTTTATGGCTGAGTAATATTCCATTGTATATATGTACCACATCTTCTTTAACCATTTGTCTGTCGATGGGCATTTAGGCTGCTTCCATGGCCTGGCTATTGTAAATAGTGTTGCAGTGAACACTGGGGTGCATGTATCTTTTTGAATTATGGTTTTTTCTGGGTATATGCCCAGTAGTGGGATTGCTGGGTCATATGGTAATTCTATTTTTAGTTCTTTAATGAACCTCCATACTGTTCTCCATAGTGGCTGTATCAATTTACATTCCCACCAACAGTGCAAGAGGGTTCCCTTTTGTCCAAACCCTCTCTAATATTTGTTGTTTGTAGATTTTCTGACAATGCCCATTCTAACTGGTGTGAGGTGATACCTCATTGTAGTTTTGATTTGCATTTCTCTAATAATTAGTAATGTTGAGCAGCTTTTCATGTGCTTCTTGGCCATCTGTATGTCTTCTTTGGAGAAATGTCTATTTAGGTCTTCTGCCCATTTTTGGATTGGGTTGTTTGTTTTTTTTAATATTGAGCTGCATGAGCTGCTTGTAAATTTTGGAGATTAATCCTTTGTCAGTTGCTTCATTTGCAAATATTTTTTCCCGTTCTGAGGGTTGTCTTTTGGTCTTATGGCTTCCTTTGCTGTGCAAAAGCTTTTAAGTTTCATTAGGTCCCATTTGTTCATTTTTGTTTTTATTTCCATTACTCTAGGAGGTGGATCAAAAAAGATCTTGCTGTGATTTATGTCAAAGAGTGTTCTTCCTATGTTTTCCTCTAAGACTTTTATAGTGCCCGGTCTTACATTTAAGTCTCTAATCCATTTTGAGTTTATTTTTGTGTATGGTGTTAGGGAGTGTTCTAATTTCTTTTACATGTAGCTGTCCAGTTTTCCCAGCACCACTTATTGAAAAGACTGTCTTTTCTCCATTATATATCCTTGCCTCCTTTGTCATAGATTTGTTGACCATAGTTGTGTGGGTTTATCTCTGGGCTTTCTATTCTGTTCCATTGATCTATATTTCTGTTTTTGTGCCAGTACCATATTGTCTTGATTACTGTAGCTTTGTAGTATAGTCTGAAGTCAGGGAATCGGATTCCTCCAGCTCCGTTTTTTTCCCTCAAGACTGCTTTGGCTATTTGGGGTCTTTTGTATCTCCATACAAATTTTAAGATTTTTTGTTCTAGTTCTGTAAAAAATGCCATTGGTAATTTGATAGGGATTGCATTGAATCTGTAGATTGCCTTGGGTAGTATAGTCATTTTCACAATATTGACTCTTCCAGTCCAAGGACATGGTATATCTCTCCATCTGTTTGTATCATCTTTAATTTCTTTCATCAGTGTCTTATAGTTTTCTGCATGCAGGTCTTTTGTCTCCCTAGGTAGGTTTATTCCTAGGTTTTTTATTCTTTTTGTTACAATGGTAAATGGGAGTGTTTCCTTACTTTCTCTTTTTCATCATTAGTGTATAGGAATGCAAGAGATTTCTGTTCATTAAATTTGTGTCCTGCAACTTTACCAGATTCACTGATGAGCTCTAGTAGTTTTCTGGTGGCATCTTTAGGATTCTCTATGTATAGTATCATGTCATCTGCAAAGAGTGAAAGTTTTACTTCTTCTTTAACAATTTGTATTCCTTTTATTTCTTTTTCTTCTCTGATTGCTGTGGCTAGGACTTCCAAAACTATGTTGAATAATAGTGACGAGAGTGGACATCCTTGTCTTGTTCCTGATCTTAGAGGAAATGCTTTCAGTTTTTCACCATTGAGAATGGTGTTTGCTGTGGGTTTGTGGTATATGGTCTTTATTTTGTTGAAGTAGGTTCCCTCTATGCCCACTTTCTGGAGAGTTTTTATCATAAATAGGTGTTGAATTTTCTCAAAATATTTTTCTGCATCTATTGAGATGATCATATGGTTTTTCTTTTTAATTTATTTTATTTATTTATTTTTGGCTATGTTGGATCTTTGTTGCTCTGAGTGGGCTTTCTCTAGTTGCGGCAAGTGGGGGCTACTCTTCGTTGTGGTGCGCGGGTTTCTCATTGCAGTGGCTTCTCTTTTTGTGGAGCATGGGCTCTAGGTGCGTGGGCTTCAGTAGTTGTGGCTCGTGGGCATCAGTAGTTGTGGCTCATGGGCTCTAGAGCGCAGGCTCAGTAGTTGTGGTGCACAGGCTTAGTTGCTCCGCGGCATGTGGGATCTTCCTGGACCAGGGCTCGAACCCGTGTCCCCTGCATTGGCAGGCGGATTCTTAACCACTGTGCCACCAGGGAAGTCCGATCACATGGTTTTTCTTATTCAGTTTGTTAATATGGTGTATCACATTGATTGATTTGCGTATATTGAAGAATCCTTGCATCTCTGGGATAAATCCCACTTGATCATGGTGTATGATCCGTTTAATGTGTTGTTGGATTCTATTTGCTAGTATTTTGTTGAGGACGTTTTCATCTATATTCATCAGTTATGTTGGTCTGTAATTTTCTTTTTTGGTGATATCTTTGTCTGGTTTTGGTATCAGGGTGATGATGGCCTCATAGAATGAGTGTGGGTGTTTTCCTTTCTCTGCAACGTTTTGGAAGAGTTTGAGAAGGCTGGGTGTTAGCTCTTCTCTAAATGTGTGATAGAATTCACCTGTGAAGCCATCTGGTCCTGGACTTTTGTTTGTTGGAAGATTTTTAATCACGGTTTCAATTTCATTACTTGTGATTAGTCTGTTCATATTTTCTATTTCTTCCTGGTCCAGTCTTGGGAGGTCATACCTTTCTAAGAATTTGTCCATTTCTTCCAGGTTGTCCATTTTATTGGCATAGAGTTGCTTGTAGTAGTCTCTTAGGATGCTTTGTATTTCTGCGGTGTCTGTTGTAACTTCTCCTTTTTCATTTCTAATTTTATTGATTTGAGTCCTCTCCCTCTTCTTCTTGATGAGTCTGGCTAATGGTTTATCAATTTTGTTTATCTTCTCAAAGAACCAGCCTTTAGTTTCTTGATCTTTGCTATTATTTTCTTTGTTTCTATTTCATTTTTTTCTGCTCTGATCTTTATGATTTCTTTCCTTCTGCTAACTTTGGGTTTTGCTTGTTCTTCTTTCTCTAGTTCCTTTAGGTTTAACAGTAGATTGTTTATTTGAGATTTTTCTTGTTTCTTGAGGTAAGCTTGTATAGCTATAAACTTCTCTCTTAGAACTGCTTTTGCTGCATCCCATAGGTTTCGGATCATCGTGTTTTCATTTTCATTTGTCTCTAGGTAATTTTTGATTTCCTCTTTGATTTCTATAGTGATCTCTTGGTTATTTAGTAACGTATTGTTTAGCCTCCATGTGTTTGTGTTTTTTACATTTTTTCCCCTGTAATTGATTTCTAATCTCATAGCATTGTGGTCAGAAAAGATGCTTGATATGATTTCAGTTTTTTAAAATTTACTGAGGCTTGATATGTGACCCAAGATGTGATCTATCCTGGAGAATGTTCTGTGCGCACTTGAAAAGAAAGTGTAATCTGCTGTTTTGGGATGGAATGTCCTATAAATATCAATTAAACCTATCTGGTCTATTGTGTCATTTAAAACTTGTGTTTCCTTATTACTTTTCTGTTTGGATGATCTGTCCATTGGTGTAAGTGAGGTGTTAAAGTCCCCCACTATTATTGTGTTACTGTTGATTTCCTCTTTTATAGCTGTTAGCGGTTGCCTTATGTATTGAGGTGCTCCTATGTTGGGTGCATATATATTTATAATTGTTTTATCTTCTTCTTGGATTGATCCCTTTATCATTACATAGTGTCCTTCCTTGTCTCTTGTAACATTCTTTATTTTAACATCTATTTTATCTGTGTATTGCTACTCCAGCTTTCTTTTGATTTCCATTTGCATGGAATATCTTTTTCCATCCCCTCACTTTCAGTCTTTATGTGTCCCTAGGTCTGAAGTGGGTCTCTTGTAGACAGCATATATATGGGTCTTGTTTTTGTATCCATTCAGCAAGCCTGTGCTTTTTGGTTGGTGCATTTAATCCATTCACATTTAAGGTAATTATTGATATGTATGTTCCCTTACCATTTTCTTAATTTTTGGGGGTTTGTGTTTCTAGGTCTTTTTCTTCTCTTGTGTTTCCCACTTAGAGAAGTTGCTTTAGCATTTGTTATGGAGCTGGTTTGGTGGTGCTGAATTCTCTTAGGTTTTGCTTGTCTGTAAAGCTTTTGATTTCTCCATCAAATCTGAATGAGATCCTTGCTGGGTAGAGTAATCTTGGTTGTAGGTTCTTCCCTTTCATCACTTTAAGTATATCATGCCACTCCCTTCTGGCTTGTAGAGTTTCTGCTGAGAAATCAGCTGTTAACCTTATGGGGGTTCCCTTGTATGTTATTTGTCGTTTTTCCCTTGCTGCTTTCAATAACTTTTCTTTGTCTTTAATTTTTGCCAATTTGATTACTATGTCTCGGCGTGTTTCTCCTTGGGTTTATCCTGTATGGGACTCTCTGCACTTCCTGGACTTGGGTGGCTATTTCCTTTCCCATGTTAGGGAAGTTTTCAACTATAATCTCTTCAAATATTTTCTTGGGTCCTTTCTCCATCTCTCCTCCTTCTGGGACCCCTATAATGCAAATGTTGTTGAGTTTAATGTTGTCCCAGAGGTCTCTTAGGCTGTCTTCATTTCTTTTCATTCTTTTTTCTGTATTTTTTCCACAGCAGTGAATTCCACCATTCTTTCTTCCAGGTCACTTATCCGTTCTTTTGCCTCAGTTATTCTTCTATTTATTCCTTCTCGTGTATTTTTCATTTCAGTTATTGTATTGTTCATCTCTATTTGTTTGTCCTCTAATTCTTCTAGATTTTTGTTAAATATTTTTGCATCTTATTGATCTTTGCCTCCATTCTTTTTCCAAGGTCCTGGATCATCTTCACTATCATTATTCTGAATTCTTTTTCTGGAAGGTTGCCTATCTCCATTTCATTTAGCTGTTTTTCTGGGGTTTTATCTTGTGCCTTCATCTGGTACATAGCCCTCTGCCTTTTCATCTTGTCTGTCTTTCTGTGAATGTGGTTTTTGTTCCACAGGATGCAGGATTGTAGTTCTTCTTGCTTCTGCTGTCTGCCCTCTCTAGGTTTTATAGAAATTAACGAACTTTTCCATGACTTTCTAAAGGAGTAGACTAAATCTAGTGATACAAATGTATTCTTTGATTTAGGAACAGATTACAGACTTTGATTTTGGAGTTTTAATATTTGATTACCTTCTTTTTGGAGCATATATATACCTGTAAACACAATGGATGCTTAATAAGTTCTCATTAATTTGGCAAGCAGTAAAATGCAAGGTGAGTATGGGTAGAGCAGTGCTGTGTAACTTCAGTGCCAGGGTTGCTGTGTGCTTACTGGTTGTGAGACCCAGCTCGTTATTTGAGAGCTGATGCAGAGTTTCAGGAAGCACTCTGAGCTGTGGTACCGAAGTCCTGGTGTGGGACAGTTTGAGCCCAGGGAATGTGCTTAGGTAAGAGACCATTAAGAAATAAGCTTTGCATTCCTTCTAAGAATGAGGCCTTGTGCTTCTTTGTCTAGTTTAGGCTTCTATTGGTGTGCTAAGGAGAAGAAGAAGAGGAGAAGCAATTCTTGAGAACTTCCTTAGAGGTTATACCTGGCTCTAAAGAGTCTTGGTTGAGCTAGCCGAGTAACTAGTCCTAGGACAAGCAAACTTTGCAGGAGTCCCTTTGCTTGTATGTATAGCTCCCTGGGATTGCTATAGGGTTCCAAGTCATCACTGTTTGGAATAGTAGTATTCCAGCTTGAATGTGCATCAAGTTTTGGAGGGTTTGTTAGAACACAGATTGCTGAGCCCACCCCCAGAGTTTCTGATTCTGTAGGCCTGGCATGGGACCAGATCATTCACGTTTCTGACAAGTTCTCAGGTGATGCTGCTAATGTTTGGGGAACAACACTTTAAGAACCATTGGCTTAGAGCATCCTCAGGTGTTTAAGTTTGGGGAGCTACGTAAGCTTAGTTGGTGTCTTCTTATAGTTCCTGCAGTGTGTAGAGGTGAGTTTCCAGGTGTATTAATTCATTCAGCAAACACATGAGTGTTTCAGTTGTTAGGGGATACTGTGAAGAAAGCATGCAAAAATGCCTCCATTTGTGAAACTTCCATGGGCATAGGCCAGGATTAACCTGATTATCAGTCCTTCTTTTTTTAAAAAATTTATTTATTTGTTTTTATATTTGGCTGCGTTGGGTCTTCGTTGCTGCACGTGAGCTTTCTCTAGTTGCGGTGATCGGGGCTATTCCTCACTGTGGTGTGCAGGCCTCTCACTGCGGTGGCTTCTCCTGTTGCGGAGCACAGGCTCTAGGCACGCAGGCTTCAGTAGTTGTGGCTCGCGGGCTCCAGAGCGCAGGCTCAGCAGTTGTGGCACATGGGCCTACTTGCTCCGTGGCATGTGGGATCCTCCCGGACCAGGGCTCGAACCCGTGTCCCCCGCATTGGCAGGCGGACTCTTAACCACTGCGCCACCAGGGAGGCCCCCAGTCCTTCTGGTTATCAGTGCTTGCAAAGGTGAGCCTGTTTGTTTTCCTAGCTTCCTTCTACTTATTTTTACTTTCTTTTGGAATCTTTGGATTTAGTAATAATGACATTGATATTATTAATCATCACCATAACTTTTTATTGAGTGTTTGTTCTGTGTCACATACTGTGCAGTTAAGTGCTTTACAATCATTATCGCATTTAATCTTTAGAACAACCCTGGTGTTTTCATCTCCATTTAAAAGATGAACTTAAAAAGGTTGGTAACTTACCCAGGATGATGCAGCTAGTTGACAGTGGTGCTAGGTCTGTTTGACTGCAAGACCACACTCTTTACTACCATGCTTTTTAAACTGCGGATTGTGACCACTAGTGGGTCATGAAACCAATTTGGTAGGTCTCAAACTGCACTTTTTGGGGAAAAAATCGAATCGAATAGAAAAGTCACAAGGTAGGGGTAAGCATTGTTTCTTGAAATGTTTGTTTTGGCTGTGTACATATATATGTGACTATTTGTTACCGTAGATCACAGTAAAAATGTTTGTAAGCTACTGCCTTCTTGATTATGGGACTTTAGGTCACCTAATCATTTTAAAAGACAGATTAGAAAATTTAGGCCTTAGGAAAGTAAGTAATTTTTCAAGAGCACAAAAATTAGTGGCAGTACAAAGACAAGATGTCTGACTTTTCAGCCCCTGGCCCACTGCTTTATCCCTCACACCATGCTGCTTCCTTAAAAGTGCACTGTATTGCCTGGGAATTGAGTCTTATCTTTTCATGTGATAGGAGATATGCCATGGAACCTTTACAGATGTTGACAAAACCTGAAAAGGGAAGTTGAATCAGCCTGCTCTGGGTAGGTGAAAATTCTGCCATGGAGCCCCCAAAGTCTACAGATAAAGCTGTAACATTTCTTCTGCTAATGCTGGTGTACTCGATGGAATGAGGGTAATATTAACTAACAGTGCCAGGCTGTAAGCATGTTTCATATACTAACTCATTTAAGTACCAATTATTTTGACAGGGTGGCCATGGCTGGGTCGTGAACGGCTGTTTTGAGTGAGAGGGGGCGTCCTACCAGCATGCGCTCACACTCCTCTGTGCTGTCTCCAGTTCCTCATTTTGTTCCTGCTGAGTTCAGAGCTATTTTTTCTCATAGCCTGGCTTACCTGAACATGGTCTCAGCTTTATTTTCTTGTTTCAGAACATCCACCTTTGTTAGGTGGGTAATTTAGGTTCCTGTTACCTTTCCCCTTAAATAAGTACATTGCTGATCTGCGTCAGGGCCAGGGCTGTAGATCGCCAGCATGAATAGGTGATGGTGTACGTTGGTTCCCTCATGCAGAATGCTGCCCCAACCCTATACACGAAGGAGCTTACTACAGTCTGTCCAAGAGTACTGGGGGGACACTTGGAAATAACTTGAGAGTACTTACAAACCCTTCCAGCAAGTGTCCTTTAGCATTATGCGAATAATGCACGGAAGCTGAGGGAATGAAAAGTCAAGGCCTCCCCTTGTGGGGAGGGGAGGCTTGCACGTTCCAGTTAGAAGAATACGTAGAAGCAGGTAAGGATGGGGAGAAAACTTTCAATTGTGAATCATAAAATTTGAATTAGAAGGAGCCTAAAAGGCCTGAAAGAGTGAAGTGATTGGCCTTGGGTCAGGTGGCGGCTAGGTGCTAGAGAGCCAGGCATGGAACCTAGGTCATCATTCTGTGGCCCCTTTCATCCTAAGACATGTTTACTGGAGTTGTCTTCCAAAGCACCTGATTACAGAAAAGAGTGACTCTCCCTTACCCTAGCATGAATGAAACAGAGGCACCAGGAACATGTACCAGGTTTATTCAATTTCTTTGCATTTTCCCCCAAATGCTGTGACCCGCCCCCCGCCCCCCGGCTCCCCAGGGCTATGTGTGTCCTAGTTTGTGAAATGCTGGGGTAAAGGAACCTGCAAACTTTAAACAAATGTATGCCCCAAGAAAAACTTTTTTTTGAGCATGGACCCTCTCCTCCAAGTAAGTAAATAAATATTTATAAATTATGTACCTGTACAACTATTATACCATATGTGCATATGTTAACTCTTAGTAAAGTTCAATTATATGTTTTTTAGACTGTAAATATGTAGACATTCTAAAAGTTCTTCTGGCTCCCCAGTGGATGGCATTGCACCCCTCCACCTCTGGAATACACACATCTGATTTTGCAGACCACTGGTCCAGACTGAAAATTGAACAGTTTAATGTCAAAGCTATTGCTTCTTTCATTAGATAGATTACTTTTTAATCCCAGTAATTTGAATGTCCCTCTGCAAAGTAGTTTTTGAGGTTTTGAATTAAAAAGCTGTCTTTCCAGAGTGGAAGAGATAAGGATGGAGGATGTATATGAATTAGGTTGAATTTCTTCTAAAGAAAGAATGCTGTTTTTTTTTTTTTTTTTTTTTTTTTTTTGAGGTACGCGGGCCTCTCACTGTTGTGGCCTCTCCCGTTGCGGAGCACAGGCTCCAGACGCGCAGGCTCAGCGGCCATGGCTCACGGGCCCAGCCGCTCTGCCGCGTGTGGGATCTTCCCGGACCGGGGCACGAATCCCCGTCCCCTGCATTGGTAGGAGGACTCTCAACCACTGCGCCACCAGGGAAGCCCTGTTTTTGATGTAAGGAGAATGAACAACTTTCCCTTTTATGGTCTGTGTTGGTGCAAAACCCTTGTTTGATATCATTAAGTTTTCCCTACCCCCTGCTATAGTGATTAACCTGCTTCATAATCCATATTAGGGCTTGGTAAATGTTCGCTGATTTTTAAAAAAATACTTTCAGCCTTAACTAGAGAGCAAATTAGAGATGACAGAAGCAGGATGGAGAATATACCATGCTTTCCTATGGAATGCTGTTGAATGCTGCTGGTAGTTTGAAAGGGTTGTTAATTTGTTTTAGGCCTTCTGCAATATTACCCAAAGTTGGGCAAGACTTGTAATCAGAAGTAATGAAAATAAATTCGTTCGTTTCATCTCAGGGTTTGGAAGCTCAGGACTTTGAGGATTAGCTAAGACAAAGATACACTGAGTAAATGCAATGAAAATTAATTTTGGTAATAATAAATTCCATTTTTGTAGTAAAATAAAAAGGAATAACACGGCCGTCATTTGTGGAGAGACTCTGGAGGGCAAATTAAAGAGAGGGATAAAAGTCACTGGCTATGCAGCAGAGCCAGAGAAACTCAGGGACATGTATTATGTATATACATGTTTATTATATATGTGTGAAATAGAGTATATAAATATACTCTATTTTAGTATATTTATAGAGTATATTATATATGTTATATATGTAGTGTATATCATAGAGTATATAAATATACTCTATGATATATATACATAATACATATATATTATGTATTATGAAATATATGAAATATACATAATAGAAATGTATATTATATATATACACATATTACGTATATGTATTTCCCAATACTTTTGTCATTTGTGAGGATGCAAATCATTTCAATATTAGAGCAGCTCAGTTCACTACTGTTACTGGAAAAACGAGTTAAACCAAGCACATATCCTACTGAGGGTGAGTCAACAGTGTCATTTTAACGTAAGGAGGGACAGTATATTAAGTGACTTATTCCAAGTCCTGTGGTTTTCCTCCAGCTGAGCAAAGAGCTGTTGTTTCAGAAGTGGGGCTTAGATGCCAAAAAAAAAAAACAAGCTTGCCCATATCTTTTCTCAATTATAGCCATTTAGTTTTCTTTTTGTCTGAGCCTTTTCAAAAACCCATTTTCTTCTTACATTTCTGTCATCAGATTTCCTGAATTTTGATGGAATACTTATTTATAGAGAATATATTATGTGTTATAAACCAATTATAATTTGAAACTTTATTTTGAATTTCTCCACCAATTTATGGACCCAGGTTGGTATATGGTGTCAGAGATCCTTTAAAAAATGTTGTAAGGGAAACAGAACAGTAATCTATTTTAACAAGTCATTATTTTCTACAGTTCTTTAGTGGTGTGGACATGAAGTAAGGTAGTATTTTATGGAACAATGTACCAAAATGTAGTAATGAAATTTATCCTTTTGACTTTGGAAGAGACGAGTCTTGTATTCTCAGCCTGTGGAAAAACAGTGTTCTGAGCTGTCTGAGGTTTTCTTGAGTGGCATCCAGTATCATTATGGGTATGTGTCTGGAGAGTTTATTTCTAGGTTTGGGAAGGTGAGTTTTTGTCTTTTTTCCCTCTCGGTGGATTCCTTCAATTGGAGAGAAGCAGACCAGATGAGGAAAATATTCTTTTATGGATTCTCGGTTTACCACATTAGTTATTACCCACCTTCTCTGAGTAGCAGACCACACTTTTCCTGTTTTCCTGTTCAGTGGTTCAGTTTTCATTAACTTAACTGCAGATGTGTTCTTTGAAGGGATTTATTTCTAATGAATTGAATTGTGGGTAGCTTAATCAAATGATGATAGATTGCCTGCTTTTAATAGGGTCATCATTTGTAAGAGTAAAATCTTGTCAAGATAAGGTGTAATCATTCTTGTGATCTGGTTCCATAATTTCCTTTTGCTTCTGTGATGCTACTCTATTGTTGAGAAGAAATGGTATCTAGTTACAATTTCACAAAGGAAAAACTCTATACAATTTCACCTGGTCTTTTATCTCATAGAGCAGTTTGTTTTTGTCTTTTCCCTAAGAAATATTGATAATACATAGTAGTGTATTGAATCCTAGGGTTGGCAAGTTTTCAAAAGTGGGGTTCTTTTGATGTAGAGGTAGGAGTGATATTAATGAATGGATGTCAGTCCTTGTTAGGGCATGTGCATGAAGAGTGGTTCTTATCCTGGGAACTCAGTATTACCTTTGTTTTTGAGAAGAGTGTGGTCATTAGCTGATCTTTGGCATAGGTGTTTTTTTTTGTGTGTGTACACAGCTGGTATGTGGGTGCTTAGCTACATGAAAATGTTAAGAGTCACAAATGTATATTAAAGAGGTTTGCAGGTTTTGGTGGATATCAGATTGTTCTGACTGCATCGCAGCAGGTGTAGTGAGTGAAAGGACGCTGGACTAGTAGGTCAAAGAATTGTGTTTTAAGACTTCCCTGGTGGCGTAGTGGTTGGGAGTCCGCCTGCTGATGCAGGGGACGCGGGTTCGTGCCCCGATCCGGGAGGATCCCACATGCCGCGGAGCGGCTGGGCCCGTGAGCCATGGCCACTGAGCCTGCGCGTCCGTAGCCTGTGCTCCGCAACGGGAGAGGCCACAGCAGTGAGAGGCCCGCGTACCACAAAAAAAAAAAAAAAAAAAGAATTGTGTTTTAGTCCTAGTTTGGCCATCTTGACTTGAATAACTTTGGACAAGTCCCTTATTTCTTTGAATTGCAGTTTCCTCTTCTGTAAAATGGTGCTAATACCAATTTGCATGCTTACAAGATTGTTGTGGGGATCAAATGAGATCGTTTGTATGAAAATGTTTTGTAAAGTACGGAGGTACTTTTATCATAGTGTTATGTTTGGCCAGTTGACCTGGGTATTTCAGCCTTTTCAGGGCTGAGAAATTGAGGGTGTGAACGGACTTTTCTGATTTGCTTGGCCACAGTGTTCACATTGGCCTTAGAATGCTTATAGGTTTGGGTGGGGGAACATAGGTAGAAATAAGCTGAAACTTCCTGCCCTTTAGAAGCTGGGATGTTAATCCTGGGTACATGTTGCCGAGTCAGTACCAACTCCATCTGTAGGTGCTTATTACTCTCATTTTACTGGGACGACACTGACCAGACAACTAACTTAGGATATGACTGGCCAATTTCTGAAATTCTCATCTTTAGAGTTACCCCTTGAGGGGTAAGGTACTGTGTCTTTGGAAGGTTGATGCTTTGGGGTTATTTTCTGTGGAGATGGAAGCTCACTGTGCTTAAATTTATAAACATGTTCTACTTAGCTATTCTAAAGCCAGATTACATTGAGGGAGAGAATACTTGATTCACTTGATGTTTTTAATATAAAACTTAGAGTATTTGAGACTTTCTATGGTAACTTATATTCAGGCTTAGTGCCAAAGTGATGACAATGCCTTGGTTTTAATGTTTTTGATGAGGTGATGTGTGCTTTGGTGGGGAGGAGGAGAGATGTTATTTAATCACCAGCAAACACTAATACACTAATAACCACATTCACTGAATCCTTTGTCCCTTTGCTTGAACTGAGGGTTACTTGCTTTAATACCAATTTTCCAGAGGGCTTAATCCTGTTAATGTGATGAAGTGATGGTGAGAAGGACATTCCCACTGGGCCTGGAGTGGTATAACTGGTAAAACTCCCTTTGTAAATCCCTCTTGTTCAACATGAGTGTCACTCCCATTTCCCCAAAGTGCAATGAATTTTTATTGAGGAGAGTATTTTAAGAGTGATAAACAAAAGAGATTAAAATATCTCCTCTGTCAGGTCACTGTGACCTTAGAAAGCTAGAATAAACTATCATTTTGCAGATTTTATTTTTGTCTTCTTTTGTGGGAAATTAAGGACTTGTTTATGTTCTCTTCAAAAGAGATAGAAAACGACTGGCCTGCTCCTTCAACAGTTTGGCTTGGCAAACATTTTCCAAGCATTTCCCCTGTGTCTGGCCTCTTAGCTGGGTTGAAGCTAGGTAGAGCAGACATGGTGTAGGTGTTGCCCAGTCCAGAGTCTCTCTTTTGCTGGAACTCCCTTGGGCTGTCAGGCAGGAGGAGTGGCAGCAAAGCAGATGAAATGAGTGGTAGGCCAGGGCATCTGCTTAAAAAATTTTTTTCTAGGAATTTATGACTCATTTATGAGAGTAGGGGAAGCACTGAGCTCCAGAAAGTCAACACCTCTTACTGGATTTACCCCCCAAATTTTATTCTAATATATTGGAGTTTAGATCATTGCTTTTGCTCTTTCTGAGAACTTTGGACTGAAACTGGGACAAGGGAAGTCTTTTGGCCTCTCTAGAACCAAAAAAACCTTTGTGAAAGGCAATGTAACTTTTGCCAGATCAGGTGTTGCTGCAAATAGAGAAACCTAGATTTCCTTCCCTTGTTTGAAGACACAAACATGGAAGAGAAATTTCAATATGGTCACTTATTATTATTATTTTTAACATCTTTATTGGAGTATAATTGCTTTACAATGGTGTGCTAGTTTCTGCTTTACAACAAAGTAAATCAGTTATACATATACATATGTTCCCGATATGGTCACTTATTGACGTATAGGTGTACCTTGGAGATATTGTGGGTTCAGTACCAGACCACTGCAATAAAGTGAATGTCACAATAAAGCAAGTTACATGAATTTTTTTGGTTTCTCAGTGCATATAAAAGTTATGTTTACACTGTATTGTAGTCTATTACATGTATAATAGCATTATATGTAAAAAAACAATGTACATATCTTAATTAAAAATACTTTGTTGCTAAAAATGCTGACCATCATTTGAGCCTTCATCAAATGGTAATGTTTTTGCTGGTGGAGGGTCTTGCCTCGTTATTGGTGGCTGCTGACTGATCAGGTGGTGGTTGCTGAAGATTGGGGGGGCTGTGGCACTTTCTTAAAATAAGACAACAGTGAAGTTTTCTGCATCGATTGACTCTTACTTTTGTGAATGATTTCTCTGTAGTGTGCAATGCTGTTTGATAGCATTTTACCTACAGTAGAACTTTTTTCAAAATTGGAGTCAGTCTTCTCAGCCTCTGCTGCTGCTTTGTCAACTAAGTTTAATAAAATATTCGAAATCCTATGTTGTCATTTCAGCAGTCTTCACTAGGAGTAGATTCCATCTCAAGAAACCACTTTCTTTGCTCATCCATAAGAAGTGTATCCTTATCCATTAAAGTTTTATCATGAGATTGAGCAATTCAGTGCCATCTTCAGGGTCTGCTTCTAATTAAAGTTCTCTTGCTATTTCCACCACATCTGCAGTTATTTTGTCCACTAAGAGGTCTTTTTTTAAAAATTGAAATATAGTAGATGTACAATATTATGTTAGATTCAGGTGTACCACATAGAGATTTGACATTTGCATACATTATGAAATGTTCACCATGATAAGTCTAGTAACCATCTGCCCCATACAAAGTTATTACAGTATTATTGACCGTATTCCTTATATTACATTCCTGTGCCTTATTTATTCTATAACTGGATGTTCGTACGTCTTAATCCCCTTCACCTATTTTGCCTCACCCCACCCTCTCCCCTCTGGCAACCACCCATTTGTTCTCTGTATCTGTGAGTCTGTTTTCATTTTGGCTTTTTTTGTTTTGTGTTTTAGATTCCACATATAAAGTGAGATCATATGGTATTTGTCTCTCTCTGTCTGACTTATTTCACTTAGCATAATGCTCTCTGGATTCATCCATGTTGTTGCAAATGGAAAGATTTTTGTTTTTATGGCTGAGTAATATTCTGTTATATGTTTATATATACCACATCTTCTTTATCCATTCTTCTATTGATGGATACTTAGGTTGCTTCCATATCTTGGCTATTGTTAATAATGCTATGAACATTGGGGTGCATGTATCTTTTCAAATTAGTGTTTTTGTTTTCTTTGGGTAGATACCCAGAAATTACTGAATCATGTGGCAATTCTATTTTTAGTCTTTTTGAGGAGCCACCATATTATTTTCCATAGTGGCTGCACCAATTTATATTCCCATCAACATTTTAAGAGGGTTCCCTTTTCTAAACATGCTCACCAGCACTTGTTATTTGTTGTCTTTTTGATGATAGCCATTCTGACAGGTGTGAGGAGACATCTCGTTGTTTAGATTTGCATTTCCCTAATGATTAGTGATGTTGGGCATCTTTTCATGTGTCTATTGGCCATATGTATGTCTTCTTCAGAAAAA
The DNA here is from genome assembly GCF_039906515.1 of Pseudorca crassidens. NCBI lineage: Eukaryota > Metazoa > Chordata > Mammalia > Artiodactyla > Delphinidae > Pseudorca > Pseudorca crassidens. The sequence continues at coordinate 105,390,935 of NC_090297.1, read as the reverse complement.
TGTCTATTCAGATTCTCGGCCCAATTTTTTTTTTTTTTTTTTTTTGTGGTACGCGGGGCTCTCACCGTTGTGGCCTCTCCCGTTGCAGAGCACAGGCTCCAGACACGCAGGCTCAGCGGCCATGGCTCACGGGCCTAGCTGCTCCGCGGCATGTGGGATCTTCCCGGACCGGGGCACGAACCTGTGTCCCCTGCATCGGCAGGCGGACTCTCAACCACTGCTCCACCAGGGAAGCCCTCGACCCAGTTTTTGATAGGGTTGTTTGTTTTTTTGATGTTGATTTATATGAGTTCTTTGTACATTTTGGATATTTACTCCTTATCAGATATATCATTTGCAAATATCTTCTCCCATTCAGTAGGCTGCCTTTTTGTTTTGTTGATAGTTTCCTTTGCTGTGCAAAAGCTTTTTAGTTTGATGTAGTCCCATTTGTTTATTTTTGCTTTTGTTTCCCTTGCCTGAAGAGATAGATCCAAAAAAAAAATTGCTAAGATCAGTATCAAAGATCGTACTGCCTATGTTTTCTTCCAGGAGTTTCATGGTTTCAGGTCTTGCATTTAAGTCTTTAATCCATTTTGAATTTATTTTTGTATATGGTGTGAGAAAGTGGCCCAGGTTGATTCTTTTGCCTGCAGCTGTCTAGTTTTTCCCAGCACCATTTATTGAAGAGGCTGTCTTTCCCCCATTGTATATTCTTGCCTCCTTTGTTGTAGATTAATTGGCCACATAAACCTGGGTTTACTTCTGGGCTCTCTATTCTGTTCCGTTGATCAATGTCTCTGTTTTTGTGCCATGTCATACTGTTTTGATTACTATAGCTTTGTAGTATAGTTTCAGTTTGGGAGCATGATACCTCCCGCTTTGTTCTTTCTCAAGATTGCTTTGGCTGTTGAGGGTCTTTTGAGGTTTCATACAAATTTTAGGATTATTTGTTCTCGTTCTGTGAAAAATACCACTGATATTTTGATAGGGATTGTCTTGAATCTTAGACTGCTTTGTGTAGTTAGGACATTTAAACAGTATTGCTGCTTCTAATCCATGAGCATGGTATATCTGTTCATTTGTTTGTGTCATCTTTAGTTCCTTTCATTAATGTCATATAGTTTTCCCAGAAGAGGTCTTTTACCTTTTAGATTTATTCCTTGGTATTTTATTCTTTTTGATACAATTGTAAATGAGATAGTTTTCTTAATTTCTCTTTCTGATTATTATTAGTGTATAGAAATGCAACAGTTTTCTGTATTTTGCATCCTGCAACTTTACTGAATTTATTTATTCTAATAGTTTTTTTTAATAGCATCTTTAGATTTTCTACAGATAGTATCATGTCATCTGCAAACAGTGACAGTTTTACTTCTTCCTTTCCAATTTGAATTCCTTTTATTTCTTTTTCTTGTCCGATTGCTGTGGCTAGAACTGCTGCTACTATGTTGAATAAAAGTGGCAAGAGTGGGCATCCTTGTCTTGTTCCTAGTCTTGGAGTAAATACTTTCAGCTTTTCACCATTAAGCTGAGGGTTTGTCATATATGGCCTTTATTATGTTGAGGTGTGTTCCTTCTGTACTCACTTATTGAGAGTTTTTATCATAAATGGATGTTGAATTTTGTCTAAAGCTTTTTCTGCATCTATTGAGATGATCATATGATTTCTATTCTTCAATTTTGTTTGTTGGGAGTTTTAAAATTACTGATTCAGTTTCAATTCTGATAATGAGTCTGTTCATATTTTCTACTTCTTTCTGATTCAATCTTGGGAAATTGTCCATTTCTAAGGATTTATCCATTTTTTTTCTAGGTTGTCCATTTTACTGACATAACTGTTTGTAGTAATCTCTTATGATTCTTTGTATTTCTGTGGTGTTTGTTGTAAGTTCTCTTTCTTTTCTGATTTTATTGATTTCAGTACTCTCTCTTTTTTTCTTGATAACTCTGGCTAAAGATTTATCCATTTTGTTTATCTTTTCAAAGAACCAGCTCTTAGTTTCATTGATCTTTTCTATTGTTTTTAGTCTCTGTTTCATTTATTTCCACTCTGATCTTTTTTATTTCTTTCCTTCAGCTAACTTTGTGTTTTGTTTATTCTTCTTTTTCTAGTTCCTTTCAGTGTAAGGTTAGATTGTTTATTTGAGATTTTTCTTGTTTTCTGAGGTAGACTTGTATTGCTATAAACTTCCCTTTTAGAACTGCTTTTGCTGTATCCCATAGATTTTGGTCGTTGTGTTTCCATTTTCATTTGTCTCTAGGTTTTTTTTTTTTTTTTTTTTTGCGGTACGTGGGCCTCTCACTGCTGTGGCCTCTCCCATTGCGGAGCACAGGCTCCGCGTGCGCAGGCTCAGCGGCCATGGCTCACGGGCCTAGCCGCTCCGCGGCATGTGGGATCTTCCCAGACCGGGACACAAACCTGTGTCCCCTGCATCGGCAGGCGGAGTCTCAACCACTGTGCCACCAGGGAAGCCCTCTAGGTATTTTTTGTTTTTTTCAATTGATTATTTAGTAGCTCGTTGTTTAGACTCCATGTGTGTATGGGGATTTTTTTGCAGTTTTTTTCTTGTAATTGATCTCTAGTCTCATACTGTTGTGGTCGGAAAAGATGCTTGATATGATTTCAGTCTTCTTAAATTTACTGAGACTTGTTTTGTGGCCTAGCATGTGATCTATCTTGGAGAATGTTCCATGGGCACTTGAAAAGAATGAGTAGTCTCCTGTTTTTTGGATGAAGTGTTCTGTATATATCTATTAAATCCATTTGATCTAATGTGTCATTTAAGGCCAGTGTTTCCTAATTGATTTTCTCTCTCAGTGATCTGTGCATTGATGTAAGTGGGATGTTCAAAGTCCCCTATTATTGTGTTACTGTCAATTTCTCCCTTTACGTTTGTTACTGTTTGCTTTATGTATTTAGGTGCTCCTATGCTGGGTGCATATAAATTTACAATTGTTATACCTTCTTCTTAGATCAATCCTTTTGTCATCATGTAATGTCCTTCTTAGACTTTAAAACAAAGACTGTAATGAGACAATTTTGTCTGATATAAGTATTGCTACCCTAGCTTTCTTTTCATTTATATTTGTATGGAATACCTTTTTCCATTCTCTCACCTTCAGTCTCTGTATGTCTTTAGATCTGAAGTGAATCTCTTGTAGGCAGCATATATATGGGTCTTGTTTTTGGTCCATTCAGCCACTCTCTGCCTTTTGATTAGAATATTTAGTCTATTTACATTTAAAGTAATTATTGATAGATATGTACTTATTGCCATTTTGTTAATTGTTTTCTGTTTTTTTTTATTTCTTTGTTGTTTTTTTTTCTTCTTTTGCTCTCTTCGCTTGTGATTTGATGGCTATCTCTTGTGTTGTATTTGGATTCCTTTCTCTTTTGTTTGTGTATCACAGATTTTTGGTTTGTGGTTACCCTGAGTCTCATATATAACAACATAAACATCTATATATTTCACTACTTTTGTCTTTTAAACTTCCTATTAGCTTTATAAGTGGTTGATCTACTACCTTCACTGTATTTTTACCTTTACCAGTGAGATTTTTTCTTACATAATTTTCATATATTTCTAGTTGTGGCCTTTTTTCTGCTTAAAGAAGTCCCTTTAACATTTCTTGTAAAGCCTGTTTAGTGGTGCTGAACTCTTTCAGCTTTTGCTTGTCTGTAAAACTCTTTTTATCTCTCCTTCAACTCTGAGTGATAAACTTTTTGGATAGACTGTTCTTTGTTGTAGGTTTTCCCCTTTTATCACTTTGAATATATTGTGCCACTCTCTTCTGGCCTGTAAAGTTTCTGATGAAAAGTCAGCTGATAGTATTATGGGAGTTTCCTTGTACTTGTTGCTTTTTTCTTCCTGCTTTTAAGATTCTGTCTTTATTTTTAATTTTTGCCATTTTAATTATAGTGTCCCTTGGTGTGGACCTCTTTGGGTTCATTTTGTTTGGGACTCTCTTTGCTTCCTGGACTTGGATGTCTGTTTCCACCCCCAGTTTAGGGAAGTTTTCAGCTATTAATCTTCAAATAAGTTCTCTGCTCCTTTCTCTCCCTCTGTTTCTTCTGGGACCCCTGTCATGCAAAATCAGTATTCTTGATATTGTCCCAGAGGTCTCTTAAATGGTCCTCATTTTTAAAAGTTGTTTTCCTTTTTTTCTGTTTAGCTTCAGTGATTTCCACTACTCTGTCTTTCAGATTGTTGATCTGTTCTTCCGTATCATCTAATCCACTGTTGATTCCTTCTATTGTATTTTTTAATTTCAGTTACTGTATTCTTCAGTTCTGTTTGGTTCTTCTTTATATTTTGTAACTCTTTGGTAAAATTCTCGCTGTGTTCATCCATTCTTCTCCTGAGCTTGTTGAGCATCTTTATGGTCATTACCTTGAACTCTTTATTGGGCAGATTGCTTATCTCCACTTTGTTTAGTTCTTTTACTGAGATTTTGTCTTGTTCCATCCTTTGGAACATATCCTTCATCTCCTCATTTTGCCCAATTCTCCGTGTTTATTTCTATGTGGTAGGTAAGTCAGTTATGTTTCCTGTTATTGGAGAAGTGGCCTTATGTAGGGGATGTGTGATAAGGCCCAGCAACATGCTTCACTCTGATTACCAGAGCTATATGTTCTGGGGGTATCTCCTATGTGGGCTCTGTGCACCCTACTGTTGTGGCAGGGATAACTCCTGTGTGCATGCTGATAAGTGGGGCTGGTCCTTGGCCTGGTTGACTGCAAGGCCATGTCTCATGCAGTAGCTGTGGGCCAGCTGGAGGGAAGGGTAGGCTTCCCATGCAATTGACTGTTTGGCTTGAGGGGGCCTTGGGGCTGGTGCTAGCCTCCTGGAGTGCAGGACTTCCACTGAAGTCTTGAACCCCTCAAAGTCATCCAAGAGGGTTTGAATCAACTTCTTCCAAGCTCCTTTTAATGCTGATACTTTGACCTCTTACCACGAATCACAAATGAGCTCAATAATATTTAGAATGGTGAATCCTTTCTAGGAGGTTTTCAATTTCCTTGCCCAGATCCATCAGAGAAATCTCTATCTATGGCAGCTATAGCCTTACAAAATGTATTTTTTAAATAATAAGACTTGAAAGTCAAAATTACTTATTGATCCATGGGCTGCAGAAAGGATGTTGTGTTAGTAGCAATGAAAACAACATTAATCTCATAGCACATGTCCATCAGAGCTCTTGGGTAACTAGGTGCACTGTTATTGAGCAGTAATATTTTGAAAGGACTCTATTTTTCTGAGTAGTAGGTCTCAACGGTGGGCTTAGAACATTCAGTAAGCCATGCTGTAAATGGGTGTACTCTTACCTAGGCTGTGTCGGTCCATTTATGGAACACAGGCAGAGTAGATTTAGCATAATTCTTAAGGGCTCTAGGATTTTTGGAGTAGTATTCAGTAAATAAGCATTGGTTTCAACTTAAAGTTACCAGCTATATTAACCCCTAACAAAAGAGCCTGTTTTTTGAAGCTCTGAAGCCAGGCGTTGACTTCTCTCTAGCTATGAAAGTCCTAGATGGCATCTTCTTCCAATACAGGGATGTTTCATCTATACTGAAAACCTGTTGTTTAGTGTAGCACCTTCATTAATTATCTTAGCTAAGTCTTCTGGATAAGTTGCTGCAACTTCTGCTCAGCACTTGCTGTTTCACCTTCTGCTTTTATGTTAAGGAGATGACTTCTTTCCTTAAACCTTTCCTTAAACCAGCCTCTGCTAGCTTCAAACTTTTCTTCTGCAGCTTCATCACTTCTCTCAGCCTTCATAGAAATGCAGAGAGTTGGAGCCTTGCTCTGGATTAGGTTTGACTTAAGGGAATATTGTGGCTGGTTTGTTCTTCTATCCAGACCACTAAAACTTTCTCCATATCAGCAATAAGGCTGTTACACTTTCTTATTATTTGTGTGTTCACTGGAGAAGCACTTTTAATTTCCTTCAAGAACTTTTCTTTTGCATTCACAACTTGGCTAAGTGTTTGGTGCAGGAGGCCCAGCTTTCAGCCTATCTTGGCTTTCAACATGCCTTCCTCACTAAGCTTAATCATTTTTAGCTTTTGATATAAAGTGAGAGACGTGTGACTCTTCCTTTCACTTGAACACTTAGAGGTCATTGCAGAGTTATTAACTGACCTAATTTCACTTTTGTTGTGTCTCAGGGACTATAGAAGCCTGAGGAGAGGGAGGAAGATAGAGTAGCTGGTTGGGGAAGTGGTCAGAACACACACATTTATTAAGTTCACTGTCTTACACGGACACAGTTCATGGCACCCCAAAACAATTAAAGTAGAAACATCAACAATCACTGATCACAGCTTATCATAACAAATACAATGATAATGAAAAAATTTGAAATTTTGTGAAAATTACCAAAATGTGACACAGAGACATGAAGTGAGGAATAGCCATTAGAAAAATGGCATGACAGATTGGTTCCATGCATGGTTACCACAAACCTTTAATTTGTAAAAATGCAATAAAGCAAAATGCCGTAAAATGAGATAAGCCTGTATACAAGATTTTCTGTTTGCTGTCTTTCTTGGCTCATCCAGCAACAGTTAGATGAGCAAGAATGGACATGAGCATTTGCAGGCCAAATTGTGACCGTTAGTGTGCTGGGCTGTTGTCATTCAAATGACTGGTGTTAACTCCACAGAAGTCTAAGTAGTCTTAGAGATAAATTCTTGCTTACATGCACAGTAAAGAAAGAATGTGAGTAGTTGAAAGTTTTATGGAGTTAGAGGACTAGGGTTTTTCAGAGGGATTGATTGAACATTGAAATCATCAGCTCTTCATCAAATATTTTTAAACGTGCATTATTATTATTCTTTTCTGTTGACCATGGGGCCAAAGTTTTGTTTGCATGAGTTGGCATAGATTTGTGTTTGAAGAAACAAAAGAAGGGAGGGATTGAAAACAAAACTACATAAAAATGGAAGTTTGGGGCTGTATTTCATGTTTTCTTTTACCCTTGATATTTAATAAAGATTATTTTCCTTCTGTTACCTTCTCCTGTTCCAAGGTTGTTGCCCCAGGCATGTTCTCTGGAAATGGGAACGATATGCATTTACCATCTCCAGATTTAGGTATTTTCCTCACAGTGCTGGTTTCTCTGCTTATCTGGGATATTCTGGGTATGAGCCTACAGTTTAGAACCTTTTGAGCTCTTGGGTTTAGACAGTTCTCAGTGATGTGTGAAGGAAGTTTGAATTGAATATTGTCCACAGGTGAATAGGGTTTACTTTTGGCTGAAGATATAGAACCTCAGTGACCCAGATAATAATATAGAAATGACCCAAATGTTAGGAACTTAGCCTGTGCAAGCCCTGACTTCAGAACATTTAGTGCGACTTTGTATAAATATTCAGAACGGGCTTCCCTGGTGGCGCAGTGGTTGCGGGTCTGCCTGCTGATGCAGGGGACACGGGTTCGTGCCCCGGTCCGGGAAGATCCCACATGCCTCGGAGTGGCTGGGCCCGTGAGCCATGGCCGCTGAGCCTGCGCGTCCAGAGCCTGTGCTCTGCAGCGGGAGAGGCCACAACAGTGAGAGGCCAGCGTACTGCAAAAAAAAAAAAAAAAAAAAAAAAAAGATTCAGACCTTCTATCATCCATTAGCGTAATACACTGATTATGGTGTTCCAGTGACTTGATTCTTGGGAGTAACATTTACTGTTACCAGCCAACGATTTTAAAAAATCCTTCCTGTAGGGAAGGATGCCTATGGGGAAATCTGAAGTTGTTCCCTGGGTTTTCCCCATTTGGTTTTGGGAAGTTTCCATGATTTTATATAACATATAACAATTTAGATTTTTCCATTTTCACTTTCGACATAATTTTGTCCCTTATTCTTTCTTTTTAGGGTCTACCTCTAAATTAACAAACCGTAGAAATTGTCTACTCCATTTAAAAAGCATTCTGAACAATTTAAGCTAAAAGAACACTTTGTTTCTTTTGGGTGGGTGTCAAGAAAATTATATATATTTATAAAATTCTTTCCCAGCAAGGGTACTGAAAAGCATGTATTTGAAATTAAGGGTTTTTTGAAAAATGGAGCTGTGCTTAACAATATAGTCTTTTAAAAATTTTACAAAGGGAGTGTTTACTAAAAGCACAGGAAATTGGTGACAGGCAGAGTTTGTCTCTGATAATAGAACAGATAGAGACCATAGAACAGAACAGATAATAGAAGATATAAGACAATGGAATAATACTTCAGACTGGCCTTTTATGACCACTAAGTAGTACAGAAATATATAGTCCTTTGTGTGGAGAATAATTTAACTCCAAATATGATATAACTTCTTACCCTCTGTTGGGTTTTATTACACTAAGATCCTGACCCTTTTGGACATGAAAACCTTGTAACTATTTTGGTCAGTGTCATTTTACAAAGGGTTAGATACTTACAGTGAAGAAATACATTGGAGCTATTTTGGACCATATTGGTGCTTATTGTTTTGTGGATGTGTGTCAGTGTATCTACCCATGGGGAAAATGGTACTGTAGAATAAAAGCATACTATTCACTCTAAGACACTGATGAAAGAAATTAAAGATGATACAAACAGATGGAGAGATATATCATGTTCTTGGATTGGAAGAATCAACATTGTGAAAATGACTATACTATCCAAAGCAATCTACAGATTCAGTGCAATCCCTATCAAACTACCAATGGCATTTTTCCCAGAACTAGAACCAAAGAATTTCACAATTTGTATGGAAACAAAGACCCTGAATAGCCAAAGCAATCTTGAGAAAGAAAAACAGAGCTGGAGGAATCAGGCTCACTGACTTCAGACTATACTACAAAGCTACAGTAATCAAGACAGTATGGTACTGGCACAAAAAACAGAAATATAGATCAATGGAACAGGATAGAAAGCCCAGAGATAAACCCATGCACATATGGTCACCTTATTTTTGATGAAAGAGGCAAGAATATACAATGGAGAAAAGACAGCCTCTTAAATAAGTGGTGCTGGGAAAACTGGACAGCTACATGTAAAAGAATGAAATGAGAACACTCCCTAACACCATACACAAAAATAAACTCAAAATGGATTAAAGACCTAAATGTTAGGCCAGTCACTATCAAACTCTTAGAAGAAAACATAAGCAGAACACTCTATGACATAAATCACAGCAAGATCCTTTTTGACCCACCTCCTAGAGAAATGGAAATAAAAACAAAAATGAACAAATGGGACTAATGAAACTTCAAAGCTTTTGCACAGCAAAGGAAACCATAAACAAGACAAAAAGACAACCCTCAGAATGGGAGAAAATTTTGCAAATGAAGCGATTGACAAAAGATTAATCTCCAAAATTTACAAGCAACTCATGCAGCTCAATATCAATAAAACAAATAACCCAATCTAAAAATGGGCAGAAGACCTAAATAGACATTTCTCCAAAGAAGATATACAGATTGCCAACAAACACAAAGAATGCTCAACATCATTAATCATTAGAGAAACACAAATCAAAACTTCAATGAAGTATCACCTCACACCAGTCAGAATAACCATCATCAAAAAATCTACAAACAATAAATGCTGGAGAGGATGTGGAGAAAAGGGAACCCTGTTGCACTGTTGATGGGAATGTAAATTGTTACAGCCACTATGGAGAACAGTATGGAGGTTCCTTAAAAAACTACAAATAGAACTACCATATGACCCAGCAATCCCACTACTGAGCATATACCCAGAGAAAACCATAATTGGAAAAGAGTCATGTACCACAATGTTCATTGAGGCTCTATTTACAATAGCCAGGACATGGAACCAACCTAAGTGTCCATCAACAGATGAATGGATAAAGAAGATGTGGCACGTATATATAATGGAATATTACTCAGCCATAAAAAGAAACAAAATTGCGTTATGTGTAGTGAGGTGGTTGGACCTAGAGTCTGTCATACAGAGTGAAGTAAAGTCAGAAAGAGAAAAACAAATACTGTATGCTAACACATATATATGGAATCTAAAAAAAATAAGAAAAAAAAGGTCATGAAGAACCTAGGGGCAGGATGGGAATAAAGATGCAGGCGTAGAGAATGGACTTGAGGACACGGGGAGGGGGAAGGGTAAGCTGGGACAAAGTGAGAGAGTGGCATGGACATATATACACTACCAAACGTAAAATAGATAGCTAGTGGGAAGCAGCCGCATAGCACAAGGAGATCAGCTCTGTGCTTTGTGACCACCTAGAGGGGTGGGATAGGGAGGGTGGGAGGGAGGGAGACGCAAGAGGGAAAAGATATGGGGGATATATGTATGTGTATAGCTGATTCACTTTGTTATAAAGCAGAAACTAACACACCGTTGTAAAGCAATTATACTCCAATAAAGATGTTTTAAAAAAAAAAAGCATACTATCTTAGCTTAGCATTCACTTGGAATTTTTATGCCTGGTTTCTGCATTTGCCATTTAGAAGTAAATTATTTGGCTTCCGTTCAAACCATTTAAATCAATTCTTACCATAATACACATGGCTTAAGATTCACGGGGGAGGGTGTTTCTTTATTCATGCAAATTTTAAGATAGGAACTTCCAAAGATGTTTTAGGTTTGTGAAGATTAAAAAGTATGGTTCCACTTTCTCAACTTTTCATCCCTGTTAAAGGCCAGGAAATTTGCACCATTTTTTCCTCCATATTTTACTTTTCTACTCCTTACACAGTATGAAATCAGAATTATTAGGCACAGTCACATTTGGGTATCCCCATGCTTATTAAAATTGGAGCCTTGGAATATTTTAAACACATAAACCGATTGTTGAGTTTGTTAAAGAGTTTTGTCAAAATTAGAGATAGTTAGTTCATTGAATATTTTATGAATATTGAGTATACCTGCTGCGTTCCAGGCACTGTTCTAGGTCCTGGTTATACAAAGATGAGCCAATCATGGTCACTGCCTTTAGGGAATTTGCTCAGAGGTAGAGAGAAATTGGTGAGCCTGTATTTATAATGCATCTGCCCAAGATGTAAGGGGAGTACAAGGAGGGACATGTAAATCAGACTGGAGGGTCTCTGAGGGCTTCTTAAGGAAGGTAATGCTTTATTCGTGAATTGAAATATAAGTAGGAGTTAGCAAGATGGAGAAGGAAGAAAGGGAGGGGAAGTATTTTCCAGGTGGAAGAATGTGTGTGTAGAGATGATTATTAACAAATTGGTCACGTGATTTATAAGTATATGTGTATTTTTCATATCTTGCATTTCATATGGAAGAGGAAGTCCATTTTCATCCCCAAACTAAGAAATTAAAATTTAACTCATAAGTAAATTTTTTCTGCAGTCTTTAAAAATACAGCAAAATAAAAGAAAAAGAAAAAAACACAGTGCATAATATATGTTAACATAGTACAGCAAATGTGCCAAATTTTGTTTTTTGCAATAAATCCAACATTATAAAATAGGACAAAAATTGGAATTTTTAAAATGAAAGATTACTATGGATTCACCAACTCACTGGGATGAATATCTTTATAAAACTAAAAATGCTATTAATAATTAAAAAAATACCCTTATGTTATTTGTAAATTCAGTTTTTTGTTGGTTATATTTTCTTAAATCAAGGCATTCCTGCTTTTGAAAAGTAGTAATATTTTGCTATGAATCTTATAGCTTAAGCCTTAATTTCTGTGGATCTGGTATTATCATCTCTTAAGTAGAAAACAAATGTTCTATTAGATGATACCTTTAAGGGGCATAGAAATCCTCGGAACGCTATCAGGAAAATAAAATTAATATCTCCCTTGTTTCATTTATGTGCCTTTTAATCAAGGCAGATTTCAAGGAGGAAGACAGATGTTTCTCCATTTTGTTTTTCTTTAAATGTACTACTTGGGATTTGAAGCTTCTGCACTTCTTCTGTTTGTTTGGATTTTTTTTTTTTTCCATGGCTTAATCCCAAAAAATGGAATAAAAAATTTAGCGAGAGCTTTGTTGTTTGAAATTGCAGGGTGCTGCGAGACTTATTGCAAATCCCTGATGTCTCCCTGTCTGCCCTCAATTCTCCTATTTTTGGTAATAATGCAAGCAGTCATTTTAGAAAACTTTGCTTTGTTCATTTTACTGAGCCTCTTCCAGCACCATGTGCCTGAAGCAATAGCAGCGGGCCACAGCCAAGGTCCTAGGGCATAAACTCAGACTTCATCTTTCTCAAATGCTGCTACTTGAAATTTGCATAAACGTTGAAAAGAAGATTAAAGGGGCCCTCTATGCCTCCTCTTCACATATTTTAGGAACCCCAGCCATTCAAGGCATTAAAATGTCTTTTGAGTCATCAGGGGACGTAAAAGCGCAAACAGATGCCATCCTGCAGACAGAGGGAGCAGGATATGAAAAAAATCATGTGAGATAGACAACAGAGGCTTATTTGAAGAGGCTGCAAAGCGACAAGTAATGCCAATTTAAAACGATTACATGTTAATGCAACAAGTGAAACACGTTTGAAGGCTGCTCAGATTACACCGGCTGGGGTGCAGACTTAATTACTCATGTTAGAGATTCCTAAAACAAAGGGAGTCTTTTAAACCAGTGATATGTAGCTGGCATGATACTGAAAAGCCCTGGAAAACCTAGGTAAATGCGTAGAGGAAGTTTTAAGGACAATTCCATTAAGTCTGGAGATCTTGGGCCTGTCCCTAAATGGGCAAATTCCTTAGGCACTGGAACTGGTAAAAATCAATGACGGTTTATTCTGTTGTCTGCAGTATTTATATACAAATGAGGCTGATAAACTTTACTAGAACCTTGTCTGGACTGAGTTATACTCACTGCTCAACAACAAAGGTTTGTGTTGTATTTCTTAAAGGTTTTTTCTGGAGTGATTCTGAAATTGATATTGAGAGGGTCTGCTAAAGGTATACAGTAAAAACAATTTTTATTTTACTCCTATTTATCTTAGAGTCATTTGGGTTGGTCATTTTCTGTCTGTCCCTGTTCCTAACATCCCTAGATTGTGTGCACCATGAGAATAGGAATCGTTTGTTTTGTCCCTGTTTGCTTTTCATGCAGTGCTAGGTAGAGGGCCATACTCAGAGTAGTCGTTCCACAAGTAGCAAAAGCACCATGTTAACACTGAATGACATTTTTGCTCATATATAGTGTTACTTTACCTTTCATGAATCACTTCTCCCTATGCTTGCAGTGCTATACCTTTTTTTTTTTTTTTGAGCACTGAGTGACTTTTTTTGTAGTAGTTCAGGATATCTTTTACTAGACCTTTATTGGTGGCAACTGGGAAGAATTTATTCCATTTATTGATATGTCCTAAATTGCTTAGGGCTCTTCTATTTTTCCAGATTTCTCAGTTTGTTAAACTGGGGTTTGATTGATATAACAAGTTCCTCTAAAGCCACCATTTATCATGGAATCAATTACAAAGAATTTAAGTACCTACTATGTGAGCAGTCCTTTTTTGAGCTCTTACTATGTGTCAGGCATTGTTCTAGGCTCTTTAAATGTATTAATTTGGTTCATTCTTGCCAGGGCTCTGAGAGAGATTATTTTGTACATGAAGAAATGAAAGTACAAAGAGGATACAGAGATAGACAGTAAACGGTGGGGCTGGAATTCCAACTGAGATCCTGATTTCAGCATTTATGCTTTCAATCACTAAACTATATTGCCTCAAATATACAGAAGAGAAAAAATGGTTTCTATCATCTAGGAACTTAAAAGTGTAAAAGCAGAGAGAGTTAGGAGACAGCACAGAATTAAATGCTAAATTGTGAGTTATGAGTGTTACAAGGGTAGGGGTTGGCCTGTGAGGACAGAACCATCCAGGGGAAGCTTTGTGGGCCAGGCAGAAGGTGAGCTGGGCCTGGGAGGAAGGAGCAGAATTTAGATAGTAAAGGGGAAGTGGCAATCAGAGGAAGCTGAGATACTAGTGGAGGCAAGGAACTGAGTTCACAATGGTCTGTTCAAGCAAGAGGCTGCATTCAAAGCGGTTCGAGGTGAAGTGCTGGGTGCATAATGTAGGCTGCGATCTTGAAGGCCAGGGTGAGGGCTTCGACTGGAAGAAGGAAGGAATGACTCGTCCCTGGAAGAAAAAGTGCCAAGCTTGGCTCTGTACCTACCGAAGGTACTGCATCCACCTCTCAACTGATTCTTCTGAAGCCAAGCTGAGAATAAGTTCTGAAAACTGAGTAAGAACTGAAAGCCACTGCAGATTAGCGAGTGGTGGACTGACCCTTGTAACATTGTCATTCTGGGAGGTTAGATGGGATTAGAATAAAGTCCTTACCATTTGCGGGGGAGCTGAGAAAATGAGTGGCTTTGGCCTAGTCTAAAATGGGGTGACTTTCATAAGCTTATATAAGAAAGGAAGAAAAGCCTCCACACACTGGAACATTTAACAGTCTTGACTTTTTTCAAACACAGATCTGGTTGTGTTGCCTTCCTTGCTTAGAGCAGCCCAGTAGTTCATGCTCACCTTTAGAGTAGAAGCCGTAATCTGACCCCTGCCTGCCTTCCTTGCTGTTTCCTATTACCCTGCCTGTTGTTTAATAATTTCTAGCCATACAGACATGGAATACCAGTCTCATTCCCTCTCCAGGCCTTTACGCTTGCTGTTTCCTCTGCTTGGGATCACTGTTTCCCTATATCTTCATGATTCTTGTTCGTTTAAGTCTTAGCTCAAAGGAAACCACCTGAGAGAGGCCTTTCCTAGTCACTTTATCTAAAGTAGGTCCCTACACCTCCAGCCTTCCTGATTACGTTGTATCCCATAACTGGGTTTTGTTTCCAATAGAATCTATCACTTACCGCTGTGAGATAATAAATAAATTTACTTATTCATTATCTGTCTTTCCCTAGTAGAAATAAGGTTCATGAGGACAGGGACTTTATTATGTTAACCATGGTTTCCCTGACATCAGGGCCTGCACCTCACATAGTAGATGCTCTGTAAGTACTTTTTTTTTTAATGAATTTGGCTGCTCCCTGAGGCTTGTGGAATCTTAGTTCCCCGACCAGGGATTGAACCCGTGCCCTCGGCAGTGAAAGTGTGGAGTGCTAACCCCTGAACCTCTGGGGAATTCCATCTGTAAGTATATTTCTGAGTATTGGAAGACTAGTCCCCAAATATGCAGTAGAGAAAATGTGTGAAAATTGGAAATATTCTAGATATTGTGTCACATTGCCAAGTGATGGAGTGATGAAATTGGAATCCACTGCTTCTTTTTGTTTTTGCCCTTTTTGGGGGCAGGGGGCACGTACATATATGAGACTGATATTCGTCAGCCAGCATTTATTGAGTAACCTCTGTAGCTTAGATGAAAATTTGGGAAAAAGTCACTCCTTTTGTGAGTGACCGGTTTCTCTGAGTCTATTAAAACATCAGTTTAATGTCTAACTGATATGATGGAACTTTTTTTACTTTACAAATATAAAGCTGCTTTTAATTTTATTGTTAAATTGAAGTGTTTTACGTTGGGAAAAAAGTAAATTGAATTTTGAAATGAGATCTTTCCCAGCCTCACTGTCATGGTTTTTAGTTATCAAAGTTTTAACTTCTATATTTATGACAAATAATTACAGTATTCATTTAGAAATAGCCTCTGAGCAAAATTGTGAGTCTCAAATTTTACTTGGTTGTCGTTGCTGTTATCCATCCAGGCAATACATTGTCGTCTCCATCATCCAGGACTTCTGGTGGATTATGTAGTCTCAGGGGATTCCTTAAAGTGGACCACCATGCCTTAGTACAGGAGTTGTGTCCAAGTGTGGCTCCTCAGAGTCACAGCGTCAGCATCACCTGGGAACTTGTTAGGCATGCACATTCCCAGGCCCCCTTTAGACTGACTCACTCAGAAACCGGGGTGGTGGGGGGTGGAGTCCAGCAATCTGTGTTTTAACAAGCCCTCCAGATGATTCTGATACACACTAAAGTTTGAGAACCGTGGCTTAGTAAATGTTAAAGGTTCAAGGTAGCATGATCCTACGGATTAGCCAAATGGCATTAATTATTAGCCTTGCGAGCCTACCTCCTTTTTGGTCCCTGAATTTGATTGGTTCACGAAGGCTAGGCTGTGAAGTTATTTTCTAGATTGATTGCCACATATTGACTTTAGGTTGTTTGTATTTCTCTGCACCTGTCACTGTAATGATTTTCCGAGATGCTTAATAGGAACAGACTGTGATTTTTTTTTTTTTTTTTTTGCACCCATGGCTTTCTGAGTCATGGGTGGCTGGCTTCTTTTGTCTTTCTGGATAGATTTCTCTAGGTACCAGGCATGCCATTCATCTACTTTTAATGAGGGAGTTGTCACTGTTGGATCACAGGGGATCCTTCAGCAGCATTTAGTTTACCCCAGTTTGGTTTACAGGTTGGGAAATTGAGCCCCCATGAGGTTGTGCTTTTCTTGCAGTAGTGCAGCTAGTTTGTGGTAAATCCAGGGTTTCAGGACTCCTGACTCCCTCCACTGCCCCAGGATTCCTGCAGGGGGAGGCC
This sequence comes from Pseudorca crassidens, assembly GCF_039906515.1. Classification (NCBI taxonomy): domain Eukaryota; kingdom Metazoa; phylum Chordata; class Mammalia; order Artiodactyla; family Delphinidae; genus Pseudorca; species Pseudorca crassidens. Next base: position 105,374,480 of record NC_090297.1, on the reverse strand, counting down.
AGAGCTGTGGCTTGCTCTGGGCCTGCGGGACATTCCTTTCCTATTTAAAGAAAAAAGCAAATAGAAAAAAAGTCAGGAAGTTCTCATTGAAACTAATAAAAGTGTCTAAAGAGAATAAAAAAATCAGTTTGAGAACTTTGGTATGGAGGAAATAACCTGACATTAACTGTTTTAATTATAGTTGTTGCATTGGGCTTATCAGTGTGGGAAGAGGGAGCATTTGAGCCCTACAGGGAAGTGGGATATGGACAACAAGATGACCCTCTTCCTGAATATGCCTGCGCAGGCTGCAGCCTAGTGACTGCTTGTGTGATACCAATAGCTGTCATGGAGACGGGGCTGGACTCAGTAAGGCCCAGCAGTGTCACAGCTAGTGCTATGGAGGAATGCCCCATGAGGAGGCCTCTTAACCTCCTTGGCCTTCGCTTTCTAATATGTGGGTATAATAATACCTATTTTGCCCCTCTTGAGAAGAAAAATGTCAGATGGTGGGAAGTAGTGTATTACTGTAGTTAAGAGCACAGACTCTCTCGTGAGATCCAGACTCCCTAGGTTCAAATTCTGGTTCTTTCACTCACTGTTGTGACCATAGGCGGGTCACTTATCCTTTCTGTAGGATGGGTTTAATGAAATTAACTACTTCATAGGGTTGTTGGGAAGACTGAATTAGTCTGTGTAAAGGGCTTAGAACAATACCTGGTATTTAGTAAGTGCTATGTGTTAGCTGCTATTGTTATCACTAGTTTTTAAAAATATTATTATCTTAAGAGCTGAGATTTTTGTAAACATTCTCAAAGGGTTTCATCACTTGATAACAGTACTGGGCAAATAGAAGGCTCTTATGCAGTAATTGTTAATGGAGGAGCTGTTCTAACATCCAGCTTGTGCCTGGGCCCTGCTGTGAGAAGAAGCTGGTTTTAATGCCCCGGAAGGGCAGACCTAGAGCCTCTGATATTGCAGTTTATTCATAGAGTGGTACTCACAGAGGAAACTCAGAAGTGGAGACTTCTCGGTTTTGCTTTCAGGTATTTATACACGAACCATCCTAGGAGATGAAGATCTTAATAATCTTCCAGAAAAAGTTCATGGACTTCAATTTTGATTTTTATTGTTTGACAAGTTTTCTTTCTGTCTTGCCCTTCCACTTGTTATTAGTATTCTTGATAAGCATTTTGGTGATGAAAATGCCAACTCTAAAAGCTAAACAATCAAGGTACTGTAATTATCCAGCAAACGAGGCTTTGGGTGGCCCTCCTCCTCTTCTGGCTGAAATCAGTGAAAGTTTCTACTATTGCTGTTTATTTCTGGGTAGTCTGCTTTTGGGAGGGATTAAGATGATGAAGTACCTTTTTATTAAAGGGACTAGGGTTCAAGAATTTGAGAATTATTGTTTTATTTATAGATATAAAATTAACTTCTCATTTTTTTGCTTTAATCCCCCCTCCTCTACAATCTCTATTTATAGTCTACTCCCCATCTTTGTGTGAGCCCCTTAAAGTTAGAGATTATGTTTTATTCATTTCTCTATGAATTCCATTTCCCCTTTTTCCTCTGGATCCTAATGTAGTGTCTGGTACACACTAGACTCTCAAATACAGTTTGTTGAATGAATATTATTGATGTTTCTGATTATTTCTTGAAGTGGCCTGTTTTGAAACTTCACCTGAGACTTAAGTAATTCATTAATATCATGGTGACCTAGTATCTACCCAGGTCTTCCTAAATATTCGTTGATGAATCCTTACATTGCTCATCTGAAGTATCCAAATCCCAAGATGCTCATGGCATATCATGGATAGTATAGCTTTAATTTTCTTAGTATCATTGGGAAATAGGGATGTAACAGCCAGAGAGATAGAGGCACAGAGAATTAAGAGTATCATTCCGGACCACAGAACAGTTATCATGGGAAGAGACTCTTGGGATGAGCTTCTGTACTTCTATGACTGCAGGAGCCAAAAGATAAAAAGATGATTAAAACTCTAAAGGGAAACCTAAATCAAGTTGGATATGGGAATGAATGTTGACCCAGATTGGATGCTGTTTCTCTGATGTCTGAGGGTTATGACTAGTGACTTATTTCTAACGTGTATTTGTTTTTGTTTTTAGCATTGCAATGTCGGGACGGCTATGAGCCCTGTGTAAATGAAGGAATATGTGTTACCTACCACAATGGTACAGGATACTGCAAGTAAGTTTTTCTCTGTTTTTTCCTTCTTTATGTATTTTATTTTTCCTCAATAGGAAATTGGACAAGATTTGGTAATACTGCTCTGTTTTTAATACTTCTGTGAAATGTTACTGGTTCTCTAACTTTTCTGATGTAGTTTTTGTGGGGGATGAGGATGTGGATGTCAGATAAATGGTTAATAAGAACTTACTGTCTTATCTTTTTCATCATGAAAAAGACTTTCAGTGAGTAGCTAGTTAAATATAGTGAGTAGATTCGTTTACATTTTCAGTTTAAGGCAAAGCCTCAGAATCGCTTCTCAACGTGTTAGCTGTGATCTTGTTTTAAAGTCAAACCAAATAGATGTTAACTTTAATTCTGCCTACTGTAAGTAAATACTATGTGAAATACTAAGTAAAGCCATGTGAAACTTTTATCTAATATAAAAAATCAATTCTGAGAGAGAGACTGTGAGAGAAGATGCACACATGCTTGTAGGGATGGGGTGGGGAGGAGGGGCTGTGGCTGAACGTCATTATATAGGTTTAAAAGAATAAGGATGAGGAGTAGATAGGACTGGGGGTTTAGACTAGTCCTCAGGAGCATTTCTTTTCTTTCTCTCTGATCATCCTCTAGTGTAGCCATACTTTTTGTTTGAGGAAACCTGTGAGGTAATCTCATAAATTGCTTCTCTAGGTTGCCTATGGATAATTTTTTTCCCTCTTCAACCTCAATTGAAAATTTTTGATAGGAACATGTTTCCATTCTATTTCTTTAATGGAAAATAAGATTTGGCAATATAACATTTATCTTCTTTAACACTTTTATGGGATATATTTGTTCTTTGCTTTGGTAGAAGTATTTGCTTGCTAAGCATTTTTTAAAAAATTAATTAATTAATTTATTTATTTTGGGCTGCATTGGGTCTTTGTTGCTGTGCACAGGCTTTCTCTAGTTGCGGCGAGCGGGCGCTACTCTTCGTTGCGGTGTGGGGGCTTCTCTTGTGGAGCACAGGCTCTAGGCACGTGGGCTTCAGTAGTTGTAGCACGTGGGCTTCAGTAGTTGTAGCATGTAGGCTCAGTAGTTGTGACTCGCGGGCTCTAGAGCGCAGGCTCAGTAGTTGTGGCGCACGGGCTTAGGTGCTCCGCGGAATGTGTGATCTTCCTGGACACAGGGCTCAAACCTGTGTCCCCTGCATTGGCAGGCAGATTCTTAACCACTGTGCCACCAGGGAAGCCCTTGATAAGCATTTGAAGTGAGTTTATCCAACATGGGTTTGTTTCTTTTCTGGATATTTAACTGAAAAACATAACTATGATAATGACATTTTTCCAATCAAGTCTATTCTGACAACAGGATCTAAGTTCTTTAATGTTATGAACAAGAATTTTCCAAGTCAGAAAAAATTTTCTTCACCAAAGTGAAAATATTTTAAGCTGTGATGACAGTAAAGCTTAACAATAGGTTGTTTGGATTGGAATAAATATAACACTGGAAGTGAAATTTTTTATGTAACTGATTATGGGCTGTTCACTTAGTTTTTCTAGCTGGGAAAAAAAATCCAACCAAAAACATGTGATGTAGTCTCCTCTAAGAATGGAAACACAACTGGAGATAATAAGGAAAGGAACTTGGTACCTTAGAATTGGCCACTGAAATCTTGTTAATCTCTTTGGCATCTGGTGTCTTAGTTGCCTGCTTTATTCTATTATTTATCTCTCTCGTGGTAGTTAACCCATTATACTATGATCATTTGTTGATGTGTTGGTTTCTCCCACTAGAGTGTGAAGTCCTGGTCTTGTGTGCTTTTGCACAGTTAATGCCTAGTACAGTGCCTGGTATGTAGCTAGCGCTCAACGATATGTTTCTTGAACCAAAAGTGCTCAGTAGATATCACTCACATGTCTTTAAATCTGTTTGTCTTAAATAAGTAGAAACTGTCCTTTCCTCTGAGAATTTTGTTGGCTTCATGTAGCATTCAGGATGGTAGTACTACACAGAGAGGCAATTTAGTTCTATTTAGAGATAATTCAACTTGGTGACTTATGCAGGGAGAATTTCAAATACGTTCTAAGTGTTGGCCTACATATTTGTGGTCTGACATGGGGAACGAGGGCTGTAGAGGAGACCAATCTCTGAGCACTTACCAGGAATGGACACTAAGGGACATTTCGGGGAGAAAACAGATTTGTGAGCTGTTAGTCTCAGACTCTGCAACCAAGGTGAGAGAGACAAAGTTGACCCTAGTTTTTGGAAGAAGCATTGCTAGGAAACAGGGAACTCACTTTGTGATTGACAAAAATGGAGCTGCCTGAATTCTGTCCCTGGATACTTGTTAATTATTGATGGGGTGGGTTGCTTATGGATATAGTTCTGGATTTAGTCCTGGACATCCCTCAGATGTCTTCCAACCCTGTTGTGAGGGAAACAAGCTTCTAGAGAAAAGGAGAGTAAGGGAATAAAATGGGCAAGGCCATCTTTTCGGGAGACCGATGTGAACAACAAACCTTGTAAAAAGAGAACGTTTCTCTACTTCAATAAAAGTAATGTTAGCATCTTCAGGAGTATCAGTGTCTACATAAGTGGACACAGGAAAAGCAAGAACAATATCAGGGAAGCCAAATCAGTCGTCCTACAGTGCCATGCCAGCTAACCTCCACAGAACGTTAAGAAAAATTTAAGTAAAAGTACCATTTATTTAGCAGACCTTTCAGTATATCTTCACCAGCTTTGCTTTTTTTCCCTGGGGAAAGAAGTTACTCCAGCTTGCTCAGTAAATACTGTTTTCACAAAATGGTAATAAATATTAGAACACTTAGAAGGTTTATAAAAATTACATCAGATATGCAGGACATATGATTGTCTTTTTATCCGTGAGATTGCTTAGTGGATTAGGAAAAGAAAGCTGAGGCCAAATTTTTTTTACTGGGGTGGGTGGGTAGGAGTTAATGGAAAATGTTTTAAAGTAGAAGGTATCTGACTGTCTCTTTAAAGAGCATAATGTTATTGATTCAGCTAAATTATAATGGTTGTTTATGGAAGTTATAGAAATCCTTGATAAGATCACATTGACAGATGAGGATAAGTACTTTTAAAGGTTAGTTTTGTACACAGCTCAACTGTTTTTTCTAACTGTTAAGAGTCTAAGTACTCTATCAGTCTGTGATTAGATTGGGAGCCAGACAAGGAGAAACGGTGTAATCTTGCATAAAACTCAATTATTGCTCCTAAATAGTTGTTGTCATATCTTAATAAAGCCCTCTCACTACAGAGAGGTAAAGCATTTCATTCTCTCGCTTGTCCTACTGGGAGGTGTAAATATATAATTAAATTTGGCTGTCATTAATCACTTTCAAGTTGTTTTCTCAGGCTTCCAAATATAAACCATTCCAAATCCCACTTTGATTAAAAATCGTGGGCAACTCAAGTTCACTAGAATGTTGGGGGTGGGTGAGGTTATGATTTGTAAAATTCACAAAATGTGTATTTTTAAGGACGCATTTATCATAGTTATTTAAAATCCTTGTTTGCCAGTTCTTTAACATCTGGGTTGTCTTTGGACATGTTTCCATAAACAGCTCTTTAACTCGACTGTGGGTACAGTTTCCCTTTACTTCATGTTTATGGTAGTTTTTATTGTTTTCTGGACATTGTGAGTGATGCATTTTAAACTTTATCTTCTACTAAAGAATGTTACTGGAAGATCACCTTGATGCTATTTGGGCTGTGCTATGGGAGGTCTGTTTTGCTCTTAGTCTGGTGGTGCGTCTTGGTCTAGACTTGGGCTTTAGATATAATCCTTACTCCCAAGGTATGACCCCTCAGTGGGTTCAGTGAAAAGCGTGAGGTTTTTACCATATTCTGGGGTGTATCCCAAGCCCCTCTAATTTGGTAGGATTTAAAGTAAAACCTCTGACTCCCCGGAACCATGCTCAGCTTTTCAGCCTTCCAGCTCTTGCTTTCCATTGTGTTCCTAAATATCATCTTGTTGTGGAGTTATATTACATATTTTCGGGCTACCTCCTCTGTGGTTCTGTTTTTTCCAGGATTTCTCCTCCTCAAATTTCAGCTACTTTGACAATTCTAGACACCTTTGACTCTTTAGCTCAGTAAGACTTGCATTCTCTGCTTGCTTTCTGTTTCTCTTGTGCTTCACGAACTGGGGAATACTCTTCAGGGAAAAAGGTGTATAAATGCATGTTTCATATACGTAGTTTGTTTTTTCCTTCGAGGCTCATATCCCTTGTAATTTCTGCCCGCTTTGATTGCTCTCTGGTACCTTTAATATTTTGTCTGGAGTTTATAATTATTATGAACGGGTGAGTTGATCTAAGTTACTCTGCCATTACTTTTAATGGTAAGAATTATAATCTTAAAGGAGTCTTTCAAAGTTTTCTACATACCACTTAGGAGGTAACTAGCACAATATTTGTTAAACAATGGCAAGTCATCGTGAGCTATATAGGCTCCTGTGCATAGGTGATTGCATTTGAGAATCTGTACTTTTTGCCAAAGTATCTAACTAGAAACTACATTTTTTTTTTTTTTTTTTTTTTTTGCGGTACGCGGGCCTCTCACTGTTGTGGCCTCTCTCTCCCACTGCGGAGCACAGGCTCCGGACGCACAGGCCCAACGGCCATGGCTCACTGGCCCAGCCGCTCCGCGGCATGTGGGATCCTCCCGGACAGGGGCATGAACCCGTGTCCCCTGCATCGGCAGGCGGACTCTCAACCAGTGTGCCACCAGGGAGGCCCTTAAAGTAAATTATTATAAATAGAAAATGTTATAAAATATAACTGTGTCACATTTTACCTAAAATTTATCTATTAGGTATAAGAAACGTTAAACTTTAACAACTAACAATTTTCCTTGCCAGGATTAGAGAGTAGTGTTGGTGGTCCAGGCCTCCAAAAGCCATCCAAGAAAACTGGAGCCATCGCCTTCTTTGTCCTCTTGATAAGTTTCTGTATAGTTGCGAGAGAACAGAGATACTCAGAATCTTCCAGAGCCTTGCTTATAGTAGAGGATGCGGTATCAATGTTTGTGTTGTGGCCATACTGCCCTAGAAAGGCATTTTCAAAAGTCATGACTGACTCAGCATTTTCCCCTTTCACTCACCTTGTTGGTGAGTGCTGTTCAGGGGCAGTATCAGATCAAAGAAATGCACTGGGAAGAATATCAACTGTTAAACCACTTTCTCTTTTTCTGCTGAAACTGGTTCTGCCAGCAAGGTTCCTTCAGTTGAGGTGAATAATACTTTAAGGCAATAGTTCAAAAATCAAAATGAATGCAAAAATTATGATTAAAAATATCCAAATTTTTAAAAAAGATAAAATCAGTACTGCTGATTTTTTTTTTTTTTTTTGTGCCACACTCCTGTATGGTTCAGTCTGGCACTGGTGAGTGGATTAAAGCATCTGGAAGAGCCCTGCTTGGTGACATGGAGAGGACAGGTTTCTATGCCAGATAGACTTGAATTTGAGCCCTAAATCCTGTCAGTAATTGGATCTTTGGCAAGCTGAAGAATATTATGCTAGCTAATATTTATTAATCACTTATTACATACTAGGCTGTGTGCTCAGTTAAGCTCTTTACAGGTATTATTTTAGTCCTCATGTAAGGTAGAGAGTCTTGATATCCCTGTTTTACCAATGAGTGTATGGAAACTCAGAGAGGTTAAATAATTTGCCCAAGATCACGTAACTCTTAAGTATCTGACCTGAGATGTGCTCTTTGAAAATCTGCTTTTGCTCTGAGTCTCAGTTTGCTTATTAGTAAAATGGGACAAAATTACCTATTTTAAAGTGGTATTTCAAACAGGACCTTCTGAAAAGGAAGTGTGGAACATTAAAAAGTGTATAAAAGGTAGATTTTCAGATCAGGATTATGATTAAAACTCTATATATAGTTCCTGATTTTAAAGTAGAGACATAGGTAGGCCTGGGCAGCTCATAATACTACATAATACTAGTTCAATACTATTGAACTTGCTTGTAGCTACATGAGTGTACGTGGGCCAGGCTTGGCTAATGCTGCAATTCTGAGAAGTGGCCTTGCACTTGAAAGTTCAGTGCAATTAATGCAGATGAAATATAAGAAGAGAGCAGTGAAGGTGGGGGTAGAGGATATTGTGTACTAAAATGCTTTTTAGTAGAGAAAACTAAACTTAAAAACTTGAAACATCTCCCTTCTTTTTCCTAATGGAAGATGAGCAAGTCCAGGCAGATTTTATGCACCTGTGAAACTGAGACAGACAGGTTAAATTCTACAACTTCTGATAAACGGTGCTGCCAGCACAGAAGCCACAGGTTGTTAAACATAGTGCCTTATACTTGCATTGCGAGTTATAGATGTATAGATACATGTATGTCCTGTGAGGCTTTCCTTGTTTAGGACTTGGGGTCTGGACCCTTTAACAGTACTAAGCTATTCTTCTTATTAACACTTATATCCTTGAAAGCTCCTTTAACAAATATGTTGTGTCCCTGAGGAATTTTTCATAAAAGAAGTCTTGATGAATAGCTCCTTATCAATATATAACAACAGAATTCTCATGTTCTTTTCAGCTGATTTTTATTCTTAGGTTGGAAGCTTTATAAACTTCAGTGTTAGGTAGAGAAGTAGGAGGAGGTGGTTCTTAGGCTCTGCCTGTATCCTTTTGCCTGTCTTGGGTCACTGCCAGTAAGTTAAAGCAACTAATTTTGGCCCGCAAACCTGGCATGAATAGATAGGAGTTTAGCGAGGCTTCTTTCAACACCATCCCCAGGTTAACCATAATCCTAAGTGAAGTTTCTTTCTCATTGTTCCATTGTGGCATGTCAGCACCATTAATTTCGTATAGTAATTCCTTTATCCCCTTTTTTCTTGTGACTAAGCAGGATGAGAAACATTTCTCTTTCTCGATTTGGAGTAATTAATTAAATCCTTCATTTAAAATTTGGCTATCTGTCTTTCATCAGGGCTAGCAAGATTGAATACAAAGGGGTTGAAGAAGTCAGAATGTGATAAAAATGTAATTATCTAAAAATTTCCAAGTGCTTTTTTCTCTGTTAAGCTAGCATAAATGTGTGGGCATGATGGGGGTTTTCATTAAGTCCTCTTCTCAGCATCCTGTTGCTAGGAATTTTGTAGGTAGAAATGAAGTTTAGTGTTTCTTTCACCCCATCATGTGAGAGAGTGTGTGTGTGTGTGTGTGTGTGTGTGTGTGTTTGTGTGTGTTTGTGTTATGTGAGTGTTTTGTTTTCATATTTGTCTTAGTTGTGTTTTATTTTACATCTCGATGTAAGGTAATTTACAATTTGTCTGGGGCTTCCCAAAGTTTTCTATGTCCTATTTATCCATCATCAATAATCTTCACTAGCACTTCATCCTCTGTGTCCAAAAATATATTACTGACTCTTATACTGGTGCCTTCAGCCTTCCCTTATTAATGCAGTTATCTTCTGTTTAAAATGTTCTTCTCCTAAACAGTCTCCTACTTGGACGTTTATGAAAAGGTCTTTATGAAAAGAAAGTGAAAGCAAAGACTAATAAAGGCATTATTTAAGTAACAGGTGGTATTACTCAGGAAACACATCCAAATGGAACATTATATCCATTTCTTTTCTTCATATAAGTATGAGGAGAAGGTAGGGGTTAATAAGAAAAGAGGCTGATTAGACCTTATGTAGAATAGTAGCATTTAGGGCACTTGAGTCTGTATAGATTCAGTAAATTTCCTGCAGTTACTATATGTATAGTCCTTTATCCTGAACTCTGAAAGTAAGACTCTGAGGCACTTTAGGATCCTCACTCTTTGTCTCAGTCTGCACAGACCAGGTGGCTTAACCAACAGACATTTATTTTCACAGTTCTGGAGGTTGGGAAGTCCAAGATCAAGGAGCTGGCTTACTTGGTTCCCTGTGAGGACTTGCTTTCTGCTTTGTAGATGGCCACCTTCTCACTATATCCTCACATGGTAGGGAAAGAAAGCTCTGGTCCCTTGTCTCCTTTTAAGGGCACTAATCCCATCATGAGGACCCCACCCTCATGATTTCATCTACCTAATTATTTCCCAAAGGCCTCAGCTCCAAATGTCATCACATTGGGGATGTTGGTTTCAACGTAAGAATTTTGAGAGGGCACACTCAGTCCATAGCACTCTTCAAAGGAAAGTTTAATATTCATCAAACTGCTGTTTATTGAGCTGGCTACTATGATTGAGCACTGTGCTGGGTGTCGTGAACAGACATAAAGGCCAAGAGGAGGCCTGTGCTGTCTGACTTTCTTATTCACAAGTACCTGTACTGGGAGTGTCTGCTAATGAATGTTGTGTTTTTCCTGCGTAAGACATGGTGGCAGTCCTCTGATGTCTTGCCATCTTGTTGGGGAGATGAGGCATATATATGTGTGGGTGTGTATGTATATGTGTGTGTATATATATATATATATATATATATATATATATATATATATACACACACACACATATATATACATATATACACACACACATAGTCTATAACTGCCCAATGGAGCAGCACAGGTGATAAGAACTATGGAGATTCAGACAAGGGGATGACTATGGGACAGAAGACTACAGTCAGGGGATTTTTTTGTGTTTCACTTAGAATCTGAGAATATTGACTGTGTCTTAGGAGATGGATAGGTGGAAGGCCGGAAGTAGAGAGACTGAGGGGACTAGAGAGATATTATTAACTGGAATAATTGTTACCAATATCTTCATCATTTTTTTCCTTAATGACACAGTTTTAAAACTTTTCTACATCTTGGGTGTTCCCTTCTGTCTATACTTCAGTTTGTGTGAGGTTTTACTAAACTGGTATGTGGATTAATCTGTTTCACAGTGATAGCTCATTAAAAAAAATCATTCCTTTAGCACATGCTGGCTTGAATGCTTGAAGATAGACTGTCTAGAGTTAGGGGTGAGTGGGGAGACCGGGGACAAGAAGAGAGGGCAGCTGGGAGCAGTCATCTGTCCTCCCCTCCCTTTTTTGGCCTTGACTGTTGAGTCTTGTGCTGCTTCCAGAGCAGAGTGACCAGGTAGGCTTGTGGACACCATTTGCAGGGAAACTCAGAATTCAAGAATCTCTGAGGCAGCAGAAACAATGGGTTGGGATAGGAGGAGTGATGGAAAAACAGAGACACCAGGAACAGGATTGGTCTTCATGTAAGGCATAGCGCATTCTCGTAGCTGAGAATTTAGGTGTTCCCACCTCAGATATCTTCTGTCCAGCATATCATTGGCCTGATCCAGTTCAGTTCAGGCATCCAGAGTAAGCAAGCATCTGTTCGCCACATCTCTGGTTACCCCAAATTAGCTCATGTCCTTTACTGCTTGTTTCCTCTGATTATATAGTACATATCCAAACCCTCAATTATCCAGAATAAACCAGGGATGCCTATTCTATGTGGAAAACATTTGACAGTGGTTATGATTTTTTACCTTGACCATGGTAGTGCCTTGGCCATTTAACCACCTGTCCCTTTAAAGTTTTGAAATGCTGGGGTTCTTATTGTGTAAGCCAGAGACATCTCCTTGCGTAGTTATTTTACTGGGTAACTTGCCCCTTCTGAAACCTCACTCAGCCTGAAAAGTACCTCAGGAGCCTCTTTGACTTTAATTTTTCTGTCTTAGTCCCATTTGTATATAATATTTGTGGTGTCTGATTTTCTGTCTCATGTTAAAATTCATGGTCTTGAATTTCTGGGTCACTCTTAAAAAAGTGGACAGAGCTTGATTACTAATGAAAAGTTGACTCATTTCCTTCCAGGCAAAGGTTGACACTGACAGTCAGAGTTTATAATTAGTCTTCAGAGAAGCATACTCTCTAATTATGACATATTACCCATTCTTTCCTAAATTTTATAAGAATTAATGAGAGCATCTTGAGCTGGGGAAATGAGTAAGACAGGTACTTACGCTGTGCTGAGAGGATATATAAAAATTGTATCTGGAAAAAGGTCCTACATGAATTTAATTAAGTGATTGATTCCCTGCAAGTTTAAATTTGGTGCATCTCTTCCCAGACACACACATCAGTCATTTTTAGTCTTGTGAAATTTTTCAGTAGATCAGATTCCATAAAGGGACTGCAATGTCTACCACCATTCTGTGCTGAAGAAAACAGGCTCTCATGTTGGCCAGATGTCTTGGGGAAGATGGTAAGGACTTTCCCTTTTAGGCTCAGGGTTCCTTGTTATTCTCCATATCTTGTTTAAATACATCACTCTTTCTCTTTTGCTTATTCTTTGCTTCCTTATGCTTCCTGTGAGGGATTAGCTGAAAGTGTGAGTTGTACAACAGTTCATTTACACAAGTATGTATTGAACTGTCTGTGTACTTAGAAGGTTGATAGTTGGGCAGTGTGAAGGATATAAAAGAAGAAACACAGGCACAATTCTTTCCCCAGGGAGCCCCTGCTTGGAGTGGGTTGATGGTTGAGACATACTCAACCACTGACCTCAAGCATTACCGTCAGCAAGCATCATTACATTCTCGGGCAGTATTGCTGAGGGAATTCAACAGCCAAAATTGTAGAGTCATCATACTTAGGAGGTGGAAGGGATTTTGTCGAGCACCTTTCCCACTGATCTTGTTTTATATGTGAGGAACCCAAGGCTTAATATAGCCAAGTGACTTATCCTGTATTACATAAGTGATTAGAATGTAGAGTGGGACTAAAAGCTGTTTCTCAGTCCCCATTAGGTGACCTAAAGATTCAGTGCTATTTCTTTTCATTTTTGGTACCAACCCTCAAGGAACAGGGTGAATATATAGGGAGAAGGGGAGGAGAGAAGGAGAGAGAAAAGCAGAATTAAAAACAAACAGTTCAGGGCTTTTATGAGGCAGTTTGAAAGACCAAGAATTTTAACTCTAGCTGTACATTTTATTTTTTAACATTCCATGAAACAAAAACAATGTGGAAATTCTTTTGCATTCCTTCTAAAGGAGGTCTTTAATCCTCCTAAAGGATATTAGTATCCAAGGGGGCTGTAGAACATACCTAATGGAATCGTACAATTTTAGAGTTGAAGGGAATATTAGAGATTATTTGGCCTAGCATCTTGTTTTAATACATGAGGAGGCTGAGGCTCAGAGAAGTAAGGTGGCCAATTCAAGGTTCACATCTGGTGGAAGAGCCAGGGCTGATCTAGAGGAAAGGTCTGTGGGGAACCACTCAATCAAAACCTCTGAGAACATGCTAAAGTCTTGGGTGAGAGTTTTTGTAAAACAATATACTAGTTATATTTTTATTCTTTTTTTAAAAATAAATTTATTTACTTATTTATTTATTTATGGCTGTGTTGGGTCTTTGTTGTTGCACGTGGGCTTCTCATGGCAGTGGCTTCTCTTGTTGCGGAGCACGGGCTTCAGGCGCGCAGGCTTGGCTCCGTAGTTGTGGCTCGCGGGCTCTAGAGTGCAGGCTCAGTAGTTGTGGCACATGGGCTTAGTTATTCCGTGGCACGTGGGATCTTCCCAGACCAGGGCTCAAACCTGTGTCCCCTGCATTGGCAGGCGGATTCCCAACCACTGTACCACCAGAGAAGCCCAATATATTTTTCTTCTTATTCAGATAAAAAGCAAACTCATAACTACATATCTATCTATCTATCTATCTATCCATCCATCCATCCATCCTTAGGTATGCCGTAAGTACATCTCACTTACCAGTAGACATGGGTTTTTTAAGCAGAATGGTGCAGGAGAATGTAGCTACATCAGGCATGGCTTTGCCTTGACTCAGTTTAGTAAGTGAAGTGCCTCTCAGGATGAATTTATCTTCACTTTGTATGAACTTGAGTGCATACTTTCAGGATTCTTGCTTGATATTCAGTTTCTTTGGTTTGGAAGGCCACAAATCATTGTAATATCTTAGATTTTTTGGGGCCATGGTCCCATCTTTTAAAGGAAGTAGCGGCCCATCTTTTAAAGGAAGTAGTGGTTTTTGTCTTGAGTCACCACATGAAGGTTATACACCATAATTTTTTTCCTTGATGTTCGTTATTTTTATTATCTTTGGTTCAAATTATGCAGAGGTACGACAATTGACAATGATGATTCTTTGACCATTGGATTGCCTTTCTGAAATTAAACGCAGTTCATAACAAGTGCTCCTAAAGTGCCCTGACTTCTAGTAAACAAAAAAAGTTACCTAAATTGTAAGCACATGTTTTGAAGGTGTTTTTAGCCTATGTGTACTTTAATGCTGTCCTGGCCTTAGAGCAGGGATCAGCAGACTTTTTTCTTAAAGTGCCAGATGGTAAAGGTTTTAAGCTTTGCTGGCTAAGAAGCAAATTGAGGATATAATGTAGGCACTTATATACCTCTTTAAAGCATGACCATTAAAAAAATGTAAAAGCCAGCTTTAGCTCCTGGACTGGAGGTATAAAAACAGGTGGCCCATGGATTTTGCCCAGGGCAATATTTGTTGACCTTTACCTTAGAGCATAATAACCACTTGAAATGCTTCATGTCCTTGGAGGGCATGCGGTATAGACTGGAAGAGCCATTTTTGGGCTAAGCTTTTTTTTTTTTAATATACAAAAGAAATTCTTAAAGCAGATGTTGCTGAAATTAGAACCAAGAATTATATCTGAATCTTCCTGTATCAGTTTTTGGTTGATGCCACTTTTCTAGTTGAGATGACCCATGCTGGAGATATGCACTAAAGCCGAGATCCTGTTAAATTAATGAGTGTTTTCAATAAAATGAATAAAAACATTACATTTTTTTCTTTGATGGTAACTGTTCCCTTATTGTCATAAAAGTAATGAATGTTGTGAGATGTCATTAACTTCATCAAAGTTATCCTTTGTGTGGAAAAGTTTTTTGGGTGATTATTGTGATGGTGATGATTTTAATAATTATGTTTGTTCTCAAAAGCTTATAATCTAGAGGGAAACAGATAAACAAAACAAATCCAGTCCCAGCCGTGTAGTTGATGATAGAGCATGCTTCCAAGTATAGATACCAGTAGGCTAAGACTTTCAAGTGCACTGCAAGCATTGTCCATGCAGTGAGGGTTTGAAGGTTTTGCTGTTTTTGTTATAAGAATGCAAGAGTACATAAAATAATGATAGCATTGTATTTTTAAAAGAAATAATCTGTATGGTATCTGCATGTATGTTAGATAAATTTTCTCGTTAGACCACTGTTTAGCTTTGCAAGATCTTCACTTTGACCCTACGGAGGCATAGAATTTGATTTCATACAGCAGATCAGGCATAGGTAAAGGAATTTCCAAAGCTGAGGAACACTTTTTTGAAGACATGTGAGTTTGAATATATACGAATATAGGCAACATTTGTAGGAAACTTTTCTGTTTAATTCAGCTAACATTTATGAGTGTTATGAGTGCCAGATACTAAGCTAAAAATTACCTTATTTGGATATGCAATATCATTGTTTCTCAACCTTTTTATCATTATCACCCCTTGCCCCAAAGGAGCCTTTTTAGAGTTTTTTCCTAATCTCGCCACCCCTGCCCCATGCAACTTTAATACCATAGATATATTGTATATCAGTTTATCTACTGTGGCCCTTTGGAAGTTCACAAACCATTGTAATATCTAAGATCTTTTTTTACCCTCAAGAACCATTTTTTTAACCCTTTGGGCCATTGTCCTATCTTTTATGGGAAGTAGTGGTTTTTGTCTTGAAATAGGGTTCAAGGCACTGTTATTTATTTTTCCCATGATGCCCACTATTTTTATTATCTCTGGTTCTAATTAAGGCCATTTAAATGGGATTTTGTAGTGTTTCAGGGCATTTTGAAATTGTATTTTCCAATTATTCATTGAATGTTTTTGCATACCTATATGTGTGATTATTACTTTTTCAAGAATGATGTATTCAGAATCTACAAAGAAATATTTTTTACCCTCTTAAAGTTTGGAGAAATGCAGGTTTTTCTCCAAGCCTACTCTCACATTCAGGTTTGGTTTGATATGATTTGAG
This sequence comes from Pseudorca crassidens, assembly GCF_039906515.1. NCBI lineage: Eukaryota > Metazoa > Chordata > Mammalia > Artiodactyla > Delphinidae > Pseudorca > Pseudorca crassidens. Next base: position 105,358,350 of record NC_090297.1, on the reverse strand, counting down.
TACAATTATTTTTGAACTAGGAATCCTTTCAGACCAAACCATAAGCTTTTGGAACTTTCTGTTTTCATATATTTTTTAGACTTCAGAATTTTACAGGTGGTCACCTACTCATGTTGGCGAACAGAAAGCAAGCACCCACACTCAATTTTTTTCTCTGAAATTTTGTTTAATTTTTACTGCTAAGTTTCTAAAAAGAGTGTAGCAGTTTATGTTACTGAGGCCACTTTGCAGGATGTTCTGTCACTCAGGATCCTGGTGCTTCATGTAGTCAGTGTTTTATCAAAGATTAATGAAAGTATAAAAGAAAATGCAGACTCTGTGTGTGTGTGTGTGTGTGTGTGTGTGTGTGTTCATATTTTGGGGGAATATGTGATTTAAAAAATCTACTCCATATAGATTTGGCTTGCCCACTTTAAATGATTTAGGGGTAAGTGAAGGGTAAGAAGTCCTCTATATATGAGGAATCTTAATTAGTATTGATAATCCTTTGGGTAAATAGCTCAACCTAGTGGTTCCCAAACTTTGAGTATAATTAAAGTTTTTTGAAGGTGTAAAGACTCCATGGACCCTTGCATTTTGCCTTTTGGCTTCTGTTAAGAATGTAAGCACTAAAAAAAAAAAAAAAAAGAAAAAAAAAAGAATATAAGCACTGAATAGTTGAATGCCTTCTATATACCAGTTACTGTATTATGCACTGGGAGTATGGTGATGAATAATTCTTAGTCTGTTGGGCAGACAAATAATCATAATACAAGGTAATGAGTGATATATGTTAGGGTTATGGGAATATACAGCAGGGGGCATCAAGCCTGTTTCTCAAAAGAAATAAAATTTGAGCTGAAGCTTAAAGGAATTTTAGGGCTTAAGAAGAGGGAGGGGAAAAGTGTTTTGGGCTGAGTGAACAGCATGTACAGAGGTCTGGAGGCACACTGTAACATGTTCTAGGAGCTAAAGAAGCTGAGCCTTGCGAGAGTGTGAGGCATAAAGGAGAGATGATCTTGGGTTGAAGCCACTTCATGGTCTCTTGTTTGAATACAATGCATAATGTCAAAATCTACTCAGAATTCAGTAACCCTTCATAATACCTCAAAATTTTAATAATTGTAACAGCATTTACAGTCCATTTAATATGGATAGGACATTATCTGGTAGTCTAGAGAGTGTTTTATAAGCGTTTACAGACTCCTTGCAGCAACTGTACAGTGCATAGCTTGGGAACAACTGGCTTAACTCATTCATTTTTGCCTATTACTGTGAAGGGTGCTTTTTGTAAACTTATGTGTTTAGAGTATGTTTGCCGTGTTTTAATCACAAATAGATATTTTCTCAGGGTCCAGTGCAGTGAAATATGGTAAGGTACTGATCGTGTGCTAGAAGACAGAGGAAAGACCATCTTCTGTTATAGCAGCAACAGAGCTCTTTCAGTGCTGTTTGTATGCCCTTGCCCAATCTTTCAAGTGATGATTGAAGAGGCTAGGCACTCAGTTCAGCTTTTGAGTTCTGATAAATGAGCCCAGACTATAAACTGGAAGATAAGGGTGTTTGCAAATTCTTACGTAAATAAAACATGGTTTCCCATTGCAGTGGTTAACCATGATTTCATAGTCTCTGATGAAGATGAACAATGCTATGAACTAAGTTTTAAAGCATATACCACGGCAGCTTCTGGTTGATTTGGATTTATTAAAATCAGTGTGTGTTTATTGCTTTATTCAGATGGGTGGGGGGTGGTTGAAAAAGCTGAACACGTGGAAACCCAGCGAGGTGGAGTTTCAGAAGACAATTCCCAGCCTCACAACTCCCCATGAAATCCTTTTCCTGTGGGAAACTTTTAATTTGGAAGCGTTCAGCCTAATGTGGGAACCAAGATTAACATTTTCTGAACTACTTCTACAAGAAAAGCAGAAATGTTCTGTTCAGGAAGCTGAATTTACATAGTAGAAAAATGGGCTGTCCTGCAGTATTTGGTAGTCTTTGTTTATTAGTTGTGGTAAAAGAAAAAGGTGTGTGTGTGTTTGTGTGTGTGTGTGTGTGTGTGTGAGAGAGAGAGAGAGAGAGAGAGAGAGAGAGAGAGAGAGAGAAATTGATTGTATGTTTGTCTTTGTTTCCTTTACATCAAACCAGCAAAGCCCTAGAAAATGTGTTTTACCACAAACAGCCCAGCACTGGGCCCTAACTCTATACATGAATACTTTTTTAAAAAAATTTTTTGAATTTTATTTTATTTTTTATACAGCAGGTTCTTATTAGTTATCTATTTTATACATATCAGTGTATACATGTCAATCCCAATCTCCCAATTCATCCCACCCCCACCCCCCTGCCGCTTTCCCCCTTGGTGTCCATACGTTTGTTCTGTACATCTGTGTCTCTATTTCTGCCCTGCAAACTGGTTCATCTGTACCATTTCATGATTGCTTTTTTTAGTTCTTTTTCTTTTTCCTTCTTGCTAAGTAAGCTATAGTATTTCCTTTTTTTTTTTTCCTTTCTTTTTTGTGGGGAGGGGAGGTGACAGTGGGAGTGGGAATGGCAAGAAGAAGTTAGCCTCACAGAGTTCTTCCCTTTTCCCCTCTTTACCAGGAAGTTAACAAGAAGTCTTCATGTACTATTTTGTTTTGTTTTGTTCTTTTGTTGTTGTTTTTTTTAAAACAAAGTCAGTAATTAGCATAACCCAGTTGGTTACCTTTATGCAGAGTTATAGAATTAAAAAGTTGACAGTCTGATGAGATGTCAAACTGGTGGTACTGAGAGGAGGGGAACGGTGAGGTTGGATTAGTAGGTTGGGCCTCTTGAATGCCAACCAAGAGTTTAGACTTGACTCTGTAGACTCTGGGGCATCTAGGAGTTTGTAAGCCAGAGCCTTGGGAATTAAGTGTTATATAGGAACTTTAACTGGTTACAGTTAGCCTTGGCTGTTAGCAATTATTTTTTATCTACTTTAACGGGGGCCTGGGGGAGGGGGCAGGAAACTAAGCTGGCATTATGGTCACAGGAAAGAACAGACTGATTTGGGGCCTTTTCAAACTGCAGACCTTTGTTACTGACCAATGCTTAATTTGGTTTCTTATTTTTTCCCTCTGCCCTTACCTCATTTCCCTTAACGACAGCTCCCCCTCTAGAGCTCAGCTAGGGCAGGCTGCCACTGTGGGTTGGGGGGCCGAGAGGCCCAGAGCAAGAAGAAAGTGGGTTGAAAGCGGAGTTCTGTTTAAAGAATTTTCTGCTGGAAACCAGCCCAGAGGGAGTAAAGAGGAGCTTTAATGAGGAGCAGCTGCAGGGCCGACACAACCCACATGAGACATTTTTTCCCCCCTCCATTCCACATTCTGTATAGTTTTTTAAAAATCATGATTTTGAAATAGCTGTTTTGTAAAGCACGCCTCTTTTTTCCTCCTTCTTGTATGTGGTGGGGTTTTGCGTTGTTGTTTTATTTTTTTAATGACCAAATCCTCGCTAAAAAAAGCTAAAGGCAGAGCTGCAGCGAAGCCGTGCATGCCATTTGGGCTCACCCTGCTGATACAGAACATTCGGTGGAGAAAACAAGGAGAGAGAACACTGGCTTTTATTTGGAAAAGGGGCTTATTTCCTGCTCAAACTACAGTCATCTTGGAGCTGACACAAGCTGCTGCAGTGTTTTAAGCTTTTCTCTAGACGAGTGGCTATTCACTTAGGAAACTTGAAAGAACAAATTTTTCTGTCCTGTATTACTAGGGAGACTGATCCTGAACTGCAGCCATTGCCAGATAGATTGGAATTGCTATTCAAATACCAGCTTCGTTGAAGTCTGTAAAGTGGCTACATGTAAACCAATCCAGGCTGCTGGTGACATGTGAGAGTTGGGGTCTGGTTTTCATCTGTTTTATTGAGGGGGGACTGTATGGGCATCCATTCAGTTGGAATGTTTTCTAGTTCCATTTGGAGGAATCCCTTGTTTTCCTCTCTCTTTTCTTTCCTCCATCCCTCCCCTTCACCTCATTCGCCATGTGTGTGTGTTTGAACAGTAACAATGAAAGAGTGGACCTCTTTGTGTCAGAAATGGCAGACTTTTTCCGAAAAAGGCATGAATATATCTGTATGGAGCTGATAAGTATTCAGATTAGTTTGTGAAATTATTTTACAGGGAAAAAGCCCCCCAAAACTTTCCCTGTACTCACAGCCTCCTCTGTGAACTATATTCTTTCAGAGAATATAGTTCCAGAGAGAGGAAGAGATTAGGAGGAAGTCACTGAGAATACTACTTAAATAAGTGATAAATTCCCTGCTGAGAGGCGGGCATTCATATTGTTTTGGGAACAAAAGGCAGCTGTTAGAGTTTTTTGGTTATCTTTTAGAAATTTTTTATATACACCTTTAGTTCAAGATTTAGGCTATTTTCCAAAAATTGTACTTAATAGAACTTAATAGAAGTTCTAATAAACTAATAGAACTAAAGATTTATAAGGGAACTTGGATAATAAACTCAACTTGAGCCATCTCAAGAAAAGGGCTATTTAAGCTCCTGTTTTCAGTGGAGAGCCTTAATTCCCACTCAGACTAACAGGGTATATGGTGTACTTGTATTACAGTTGAACAGGGATTTGCAAAGTTGAAAGGTCTCCTGCTTTAGGAAACAGGGGCCCTTTATTTCTGGCTGTCTCACCCGTTTCTCCCCTTTCTTCCCATGTTCATAATTCTGCTTAGCCTCCTGGGGTGTGAGAGATAATCTTATACCTCAGGATGATTCTTAAGGTGGCCTTGGCCTGTGTTCTACCAGGCAGAGCATAGTGTGAGGTTGGGAGGGGTTTTTGCAACACAGGTGTTCATGGTATTCAAGGCACCTGTGCCAAGGTCTGAAGATATGCCCTTTCTCACAAAAAAATATCAAATAGGAGTTTGAGAGAGGCACAGGAAAGACCTAATTATGGCATAAATGAAGAAGAGCCACACTGTTAGAAATTATGTAGCATGTAACATAGAATGCAACTACTGTTAGATCAGAGATGATCTGATCAGTGAGATGGTGAGATGGTGTGGAGAAAGCTTAATAATTGGACATAGGTTTTGAGCAGGTCTCTGAAGCAAGGATCGACGAAAGGAAAATTAATTAGAGACATTATCAGATGGGAAAATGTGATGATGAAAATGGAGATTAGAAAGAAGATATTTATATAGGGAAGAGTAGACACGAATGTGGAAATAATCTGGAGTGCTTAAGTTATGGATCTCTGAGGAGTAAGACGGGTGGTAGGAGTGGGGCAGACAAGTAGGCCATAGATTCTAAGGATTTGAGGGGCTGGGCCCTAAAGCTAGTTTCTGAGCAGAAGAGTGACATGATCAAAATTATACTTGAGAAGGATCATTCTTTCAGTGAGCAATTTTCTGGCTACCCTTAATGGAGAGGTGTGGACAGGATGCTGGGGTAATTGAGATGATAGAGCTGACTGAATGGCTACCGGTCTTGGGGCAAGACTTCGTAGAATACTTTCAGTTAAGTGATAGTCTATGTTTTGATAAAGGATCTAGGTAAAGATAGAAATACAGTTGTAGATGATGCAAAACTCGGGGAAATTTCTATATTTGCAGACAAACTTGGGGCAGGTCAGTTAGCTTTGGTGTCCTTATCAGTGCAATAGGGGTTCAGACCAGTTGACTTCTGAGGTTTGGTGCAGTGCTGAAATTCTGTAATTATATGAATAAAGTGTAAAAGTTATCTCAATCAAGGAAACTTGGGGTAAAGATTCAACATGGTGAATTTAAAAGAAAGAAATTACAGGTCCAATTATTGGATTCAAAAAACAAGTTGTACTAACATAGGATGGGAGGAATATGGCATAAAAATAGTTCATGTGAAAAAAAATATGGACTTTTTAACTGACTGGATTTTGTGACCTCTAAAAAAGTGAACACCACTTTAGGCTGCAATATTAGAAACAACGGTGTCCAGATCACAGGAGGTGATGGTCCAGCTCTGTGCCATAGTGGTAAGAACATATGTATCAGGTGTTTTTTTTCCATTTGGGGCCCTACCTTTTAAAGAGGTTTTTGATGAACTAGAATCATCTAGTTGGGGCTAGGCAGGATAGCCCAGTTTTGAAGTAGGTGGGCTCTGGAGTCATACCTGGATTTGAATCCTGCTTCTGATATATTGTAGCTCTGAAATCTTAATCTTTCTAAGCTTCAAGGTCCTCATATACAGAATGGAGATCATAATATAACATAACTGTTATAGGGAGTAATAAAAATAAAATGCTTAGCAAATACATAATACATAGTAAGTGCTTCAAAAATGTTGGTCACTGTTATTATTATTACTATTGTTATCTTAAGCATCAGAAAGCTACTAAAATGGTGAGGAAGTCTGGAATAGTCCAAAGCATTGAATCCTGGAAAAAAGAAAATGAAGAGTCGACATAGCTATCTTTAAATTCTTTTTTTTTTTTAATATATAAAAATTTATTTATTTTTGGCTGCATTGGGTCTTTGTTGCTGTGCACGGGCTTTCTCTAGTTGCGGCGAGCGGGGGCTACTCTTCGTTGTGGTGCGTGGGCTTCTCATTGTGGTGGCTTCTCTTGTTGCGGAGCACGGGCTCTAGGTGCGCGGGATTCAGTAGTTGTGGCACGTGGCCTCAGTAGTTGTGGCTCACGGCCTCTAGAGCACAGTCTCAGTAGTTGTGGCTCACGGGCTTAGTTGCCCCGTAGCATGTGGGATCTTCCCAGACCAGGGCTCGAACCCGTGTCCCCTGCATTGGCAGGCGGATTCTTAACCACTGCGCCACCAGGGAAGTCCAATCTTTAAATTCTTGAAGGGCCACGTGTAATAGAAGCGGAAGGCTTGTTCCGTTTTGTTCTAGAAGACAGGCATAGCCAGCAGGTGGAAATTATAGGGAGGCAGAATTATTTTTTTTAAATAAGATATAACTCACATACTATTTAAAAATTTTTTAATTAAAAAATTTTTATTGAAGTATAGTTGACTTGCAATGTTGTGTTAGTTTCTGGTGTACAGCAAAGTGATTCAGTTTTTTATACACACACACACACACACACACACATATATATATACTTTTACATTATGGTTTATTACAGGATATTGAATATAGTTCCCTGTGCTACACAGTAGGACCTTACTGTTTATCTATTTTATATACAGTAGTTTGTATCTGTTAATCCTATACTCCTAATTTGTCCTTTGCCCATTCTCTTTCCCCTTTGATAACCATAAGTTTGTTTTCTATGTCTGTGAGTCTGTTTCTGTTTTGTAAATAAGTTCATTTGTGTCATATTTTAGATTCCACATATAAGTGATATCATATGGTATTTGTCTTTCTCTTTCTGACTTACTTCACTTAGTAGGATAATCTCTAGGTCCTTCCATGTTGCTGCAAAATGGCATTATTTCATTCTTTTTTATGGCTGAGTAATATTCCAGTGTGTGTGTGTGTGTGTGTGTGTGTGTGTGTGTGTGTGTGTGTGTGTGTATGGGTATATACATATATATCACATCTTCTTTATCCATTCATCTGTTGATGGGCATGGACAGGTTGCTTCCATGTCTTGGCTGTTGTAAACAGTGCTGCTGTGAACATTGGGGTGTATGTATCTTTTCAAATTAAAGAGTTTTGTCTAGATATTGATATATGCCCAGGAGTGGGATTGCTGTATCATATGGTAACTCTATTTTTAGTTTTTTTAGGGAACTTCCATACTGTTTTCCATAGTGGCTGCACCCATTTACATTCCCACCAACAGTAATTCACATACTATTAAATTCACCCTTTTGAAGTGTACAATTCAGTGGTTTTTAGTATATTCACAGTTAAGTGTAACCATCAGCATTATCTAATTTTCAAACATTTTCATTACCTTCCAAAGGAACTCTCTACTCCTTAGTAGTCCCTCTTCAGTTCCCCCTCCTCCCAGCCCCTGGCAACACTAATCTACTTTCTATCTGTATAGATTTGCCTATTCTTGACATTTCACAAAAATGAAATCACACAATACGTGGCCTTTTGTGTCTAGCCTCTTTCACTTAGCATGGTATTTTCAAGGTTCATCTGTGTCACAGCATGTATCAAATCTTCATTCCTTTTTATGGCAAATGATATTTCATTGTATGGATATACCACATGTTATTTATCCATTCATCAGCTATGGACATTTGGGTTGTTTCTACTTTTCGTTATTATGAATAATACTGCTCTGAACATTCTTTACAGATTTTTGGTGGACTTATGTTTTATCCCTCTTGGTATATACATACCTAGGAAGGAAGGTAGAATTTGAAGACATCAGAAAGAAAGAGCTTCCTGACATGGGTATCCACCCACACTGAAGAGAGTTCTATTGTTAAAGCAGTGAGCCAGTAATTTTATTTTACTTAACAAATACATGGCATTTACTATGTGCTACCTACTGTTCTAAGTGCTTTACAATTATTTAAAACGCTACAAGGTAGGCACTGTTATGAAATTTATTTTACAACAAGGAGGCTTAGTAGCTTGCTCAGGATCACTCATAGAGTACATGGGATTGAAATCCAGGTGATCTGGTTCTAGTATCTGTGCTTTTAATAATAGGAACAAAATAACTTCAAGTATTTATTAAATTCTATTACTCAGACACCATGCTTAACTACTTTTATTCAAGTAGAGGCTGTGGTCATCTTTTAGGGTTATTTTAGAAAGAATTATCTCTTTGGGTAGAAATTACCTTAGGGTATCTTTAATCCCAAGGTTCTGTTATTACAAGGATGGATGGAAGTGGGGAAAAAGACAGCAACAAGATGTCTGGCCTGAGGCTTTTAAGATGATCAGAATTTTTTATCAGAAAGGGAACAGTGCGTGGGAATGATGAGTACTGTAGGAATTCAGTTAACAAGACATGAGAACATGTTCATAAGTTGTATATAATGTAAAAGGATTAACCGAAAATGACTTTTGAGATTGTAAATGGAAGCCTTAGGAAAATGGAGGCATTAAAGTTTCATGGAAATATAATCCTACTTTTGAAATGTTTAGTGTCAAGTATTGGCAGGATATATTAGGGTAAGTAGATGACTTTTAGTAAACTGAACATATGGAACTGGAGCTGTATACATGAAGATAGTTGCTTAAAACAAAATGAACAATAACAAAAATAACAAATGCCTAAGAGAGAAAAGAGTAGTCCAGCCCAGACTTAAGCCTCAAGTGGCCGTAAATTGATGGGGAAGAAGGAGAAGAGGATTCAGCAAATCTAGACTAAGAATTTACCAAGCTTTGAGATACAGAGGGAGTCGTAAAAGCCAAATGTAAAACCAGTGGGGTGATGGAGGCATGGTCAGCAGTACCTCCTATAAGAGGGAGAATTTCCTTATGAAGAAATCTCAGATGAGACCATTGAACTTGACAAGGGGAAAGTCATTGCTCTTAGGACAGAGTTTCTGGGCAATAAGTAGAATGAAAGTTTTACTGCAAAGGAACAAATAAAAAAGTGGAAAAGAAAGGGAAAATAGCTGTAAAATTAGGCTACAGTTATAGAAGTTTATTTGTGAAGGAAGAATTTGGAAAGGGAGATGAGGCTTAGTGAAAAATGTAGGTTGAAAGAGACTTGTAGGGCTTCCCTGGTGGCGCAGTGGTTGAGAGTCCGCCTGCCGATGCAGGGGATACGGGTTCATGCCTCGGTCCGGGAAGATCCCACATGCCGCAGAGTGGCTGGGCCCGTGAGCCATGGCTGCTGAGCCTGTGCATCCGGAGCCTGTGCTCCGCAACGGGAGAGGCCACAACAGTGAGAGGCCCGCGTACCGCAAAAAAAAAAAAAAAAAAAAAAGAGACTTGTACATGTTTTAAGGTAAAGGAATAGGTTGATGTCTAGCCCTCTAGAACATTTTAAATAAGAAGGTCTTTATTATTATACCAACAATGGGTCTAGTTTCCCATAAAAATAAGACGTGTTTTCTGTACATGGACTTCAGAAGAATAAATCAGTTGTACATCATATCTAAGTATTATCTCATTTAGAGTAAAACCCTAAATCCTTCTTTGCAGTGGCCTGACGACCCCTCATGATCTGCCTCCCAGTTATAGCTGTAATCTATTTTCTGCTACTTTTTTTTCTTAATCCCTTTGGTGGAGCCACAGAGGTCTCCTGGCTATTCCTCAAACATGCCAGGACTGTTTCCTATTTAAGGGCCTTTGCGTTTGCTGTTCTCTCTGCCTTGAACATGCTTTCCCTAGATACCTGCATGGCTAGTCCCTCACCTCATTCACGTTCTGACTCAAATGTGCCTTTCAGTGAGGCCTTTTCTGCTTTTCCTATTTGTAACTGAAATACCTCACTTATCCACCTCCATTATCCCCAGTTCATTCCCTTCCTGTGCCCCTTTCTTGTTTTACATAGCACTTAATGTCACATAACAAATTATGTATTTTACTTATTAATTTTGCTTTTTGTCTTCTCCTACTAGAATTTAAACTCCACGAGTTCAAGGATTTTCCTAGCATTAGAACAATGCCTGGCACTTAGTAAATGCTTGTTGCATGAATGAATGAGTGTAACATTCTTTGTGGAAACTGATATGAGAATGTTCTTCTTCATCATCAACATCATTATTAATAAGCATGTTGGATGCTATACATAGAATTAGGCTTCAGATATTCTGTCAGTCAGGAGTTGGCAAACTTTTTCTGTAAAGCACCGGATAGTAAACACTTTTTCGAGCCATATCGTTTCATCACAACTACTCAACCCTGTTATTGTAGTGCGAACGTAGCCATAGACAATCCCTCCATGCACGAGTATGGTTGCGTTCCAATAAGACTTTATGTATGGACCCTGAAATTTGAATTTTACATAATTTTCAAATGTCGTAAAATATTATTTTTTTAAAAAAATTTTTTTCCCTCAACCATTTAAAAATGTAAGAACCGTTCTTAGCTTTCCTGCCATAAAAAGTAAGCAGTGGGTCAGAGTAGACCGACAAGCTGTAGTCACCACCTCTATTTTTACTGGTTTCTTAAACATACCTTAGTTGAAACTTATTTTTTCATACTGGTAGGAAGCAACAATGTAGATTAAACCTTAGTAATAGATAATTCAGGAATACGTTTGTTTGGCTTCAGAATCTTGCATATTGTTTTCATCTTTGTTTTCCTGGGAACCTTACGTTTTCATTACATGTTTATGAAGCTCATTTTTGAATGAGTTTGCATTCTCCGAGCAGACGCCATATGATAGTGTTGGGGAGGTGGTGGAAGCAAAGCTGGGCAAAGCCCACCCAGGTTTAAAAGTTTGCCATTATTTACAAGGCAAAGAATTCCTGTGTGGGAGAATCGAGAGGTGTTAGCCAGGCTTAATGCCCAGAGGACTGTCACTGTGAATGAGAATTGTGTCGCAGTTTCTAACGTCATCCATAACAGATACCTTGAATAAGTTGCAAATGCTTTTAATAATATAGCTCAGGGTTAATTTTACCTATGCTACGTTGGCAATTTTTGCTCCTTTACTTAAAAAATAATCAGCAAATAACCTATTCTGTTATAAAATCAAGCTGTGATTTGAATAAAGCATTATATTTTTCCTCAATAAGTACAAAGAGAGAAAAAATGTTTTTCATCTGCAAAACTTTTACATATTTATAAAGTTTTTCACATACTTGATTTTGTTCAGTTCTTAAAACAGCTTCATGATGCAGGTAGCTTTATTAACTATTTAAAATGTGAGAGAGCTGATAGTGCAGTTAAGTATTGGATTGGTCAGAAAGTTCCTTCGGTTTTTTAAGTAAAAATAAAAGACACATTTTTTATTTTCACCAAGAACTTTATTGAACAGCATATTCACCCTTTTGTTCCACTACCTTCTGTCATTTTTCAGGCAACTTCATAATTCCATCTTCCCAAAACTTTTTATCTTTTTGAGCAAAGAACTGTGCCAGGTGCCTTTTACAGTCTTCCAGGGAATTGAAATTTTTTCAATTAAGAGAATTTTGTAAAGACGGAAATAATTGGAAATCCAAAGGTGCAAAGTCTGGTGAACACAGCGGATGAATCAGAACTTCCCAGCCAAGCTGTAACAGTTTTTGCCTGGTCATCAAAGAAGCAGGCAGTGTTGTGTTATCCTGATGGAAGATTATGCATTTTCTGTTGACTAATTCGGGATGCTTTTTTTTTCTTTTTTTTTCCCCCCCGGTACGCGGGCCTCTCACTGTTGTGGCCTCTCTCGTTGCGGAGCCCAGGCTCCGGACGCGCAGGCTCAGCGGCCATGGCTCACGGGCCCAGCCGCACCGCGGCATGTGAGATCTTCCCGGACCGGGGCACGAACCCGTGTCCCCTGCATCGGCAGGCGGAGTCTCAACCACTGTGCCACCAGGGAAGCCCCTCGGGATGCTTTTTGTTGAGTGCTGCTTTCAGTTGGTCTGATTGAGAGCAGTACTTGGAATTAATCATTTGGTTTTCTGGAAGGAGCTCATAATAGAGGACTTCCTTCCAATCCCACCATATACACAACATCACCTTCTTTGGATGAAGACCGGCCTTTGGTGTGGTTGGTGGTGGTTCCTTTCACTTGCCCCGTGATCTCTCCCATCCCACGTTATTGTACAGTATCCACTTTTCATCGCCCATCACAATTTGTTTTAAAAATGGAATGTTTTCATTACGTTTAAGTAGAGAATCACATGTGGAAATACTGTCAAGAAGGTTTTTTTCCACTTAACTTACGTGGAACCCAAACATCAAAGCGATTCACATAACCAAGCTGGTGCAAATGATTTTCAGTGCTTGATTTGGATACTTTGAGTATGTCGGCTGTCTCCTGCGTGGTAGAACGTTGATTGTTCTCAGTTAATGTCTCTGTTTGATCACTATCAACTTCAACTAGTCTGCCTGACCATGGGGCATCGTCTAGCGAGAAATCTCCAATACGAAACTTTGCAAACCACTTTTGACATGTTCAGTCAGTCACAGCACCTTCTCCATACACTGCACAAATCTTCTTTTTCTTTTGCGTTTCTGTTGTGTTTTTACCTTTCTTGAAATAATAAAGCATAATATGCCAAAAATGTTGCCTTTTTCTTCCATCTTCAGTATTCAAATGGCTACACAAAAATTCACCAATTTTGATAAGTTTTTTAAAAAATGTACACTGATATGACAGCTGTCACAATATAGTCTAACAAAATTGTTTTGAATGAAGTTAAAGACAACTAAGTGCTACTAGAGCCATCTTATGGAAAAAAACTGAATGAACCTTTTGGCCAACCCAATAACTTGTGCAAGGTCATAGCACCAGGACTCCAAATGGGCCTCCTCACCGTATGAGGTGCAGACTCCTCACTGGAAACTTCAGCCAGTCTTTGCTTTCACTGCTGTGCCCTCTCCTCACTGCCTCTTATTCTCTAGCTTCATCTGTTCATGAGGATGCTCAGAGCTCCAGCTGCTCCTGGCTCTGCCACTCTTACTGTTCAGAGCTCTGGGAAAAGGTGAGGAGGCTGGGGTCAGTTACATCACTGCCACTGTAGCTACTTACTAGCTCTGTTTCCTCCTCCAGCCATTTTAGTTACTGTGTAATTCATCTGGGCATGTACTGTCTTAGTTCCCAAATATCTGGTTCTCCTTTTCTCAAAACTGTGACCTCTGAAGACCTCACGTGGTCAACCAGTGGCTAATAAAACATCATGGATATGGTTGGCAAAGACAAGAAGGAGTGAGACGGGACCCCAGTGCTTCAAGTCTGGGTGATTGGGAGGGTCAGAACATAGTGACTGAGCATCGAAAGATGTGATAGGATTTAAACACATTGGTTTAAATGTGTTATCTTCGAGGTAACGGTGGAACAGCCTTGCAGTTAGTTTTCTATCCTCCAAAAAGTTAAATGGAGAAAGAGGTTGAACCAGAATATCTGGGTTACAGCCAAATGGCAAGATGTATAGTTAGAATCAAAGACTTTGTGTTCCATTTAAATGCTTCTTAGAGGTCCCATTTGAACAACCTCTTCATTATGAAAATGGAGACTTTCCATGCCTTTTTATGGTGTTTAGAGAAAACTGTCGTAAATATTACACACAATTTGGGATGGTTGTGCATCTTAGGAATCAATGGATGGCATATAAAAAGATTCCTCAACACAGTGTGTGGAAAATGGTATAGAATGTTATTCTTGAATTGTTTTCCCTTCTTCACTTTGGTGTTTGTATGGTACCTTAGATATTTTAAATGTTATTTTAATTATATTCTGTGCTTTTTTTTTTTGGTTAGGAAAGCTGCCTGCTACTAATATCTTAACGGATTTAAGTTTCTGAAAAGCCCCTTTGAACCCTTCCCCATTCCTGTACCTCCTTTTTCTTTATCACAGTCTCAACCCCTTGAACATAACCCAGAAGTCTAGGTATAGGCCAACTGATGTCTCAGTGGAAACAACAAAAATAGAACTTATTATTTCTCAATGCTTGAGAGAGATTTTATATATTTTAAATTGGAGAGGATAAGAGGCTCAGTCCATACATTATCATGTGAATGTCTTAATTCTATCAATTGACTTAGTCAAAACGAGAAAGTTAATGAATTTAAAGACAAGTATCAACAATGCTGCACAAAAAGGTGCTGTTACAGCATACCAGCCTGCATCTACATGAAAAAAGCTATAGCTGTATTTTGCCTCTGAATAAGGGTCATGTTGACTGGCCATGGCAGACCATGCTGGGTCACCCACCTGATATTCTGTCACCTGCCAAAACTCAAAAAGACATGAGAGTATGCAGTTAAGTACTCTAAACACTTCTCCTCCCAAAGTGAGTCAGTTTTACCGTTGTACCTTTGGGTTTCTCCATTTACAGTCTCGTGTTTTCTTGAATGGACTGCGTTATCTTGTAAGTTTGGGGAACTTATAAGAAGTCAGGAGTTTTCATGGACTCCTCTCTTTTCCATACAGATGCCCAGAGGGATTCTTGGGAGAATATTGTCAACATCGAGACCCCTGTGAGAAGAACCGCTGCCAGAATGGTGGGACGTGTGTGGCCCAGGCTATGTTGGGGAAAGCCACATGCCGATGTGCCCCGGGCTTCATAGGCGAGGACTGCCAGTACTCGACCACTCACCCCTGCTTTGGGTCTCACCCTTGCCTGAATGGAGGCAAGTGCCACGTGCTTAGCCGGGATACCTATGAGTGCACCTGCCAAGTCGGTTTTACAGGTAACAAATGGGACTCACGGCCATACTTTCCCATTCTCAGCAGGTACTCTTATTTAGCATCTTTTAGATAACTGTCATCTGGTTCTTTAGGGTCCCCCCAACTCTGGTACATGTTTAACATTATGGTAAGGACCAGAATGTTCCAATCAACTATCCTTCAGTTCCTTTTGAAAGGGGAGAAAGAGAAAGAAAAAGGGTCAGATACTCAGAAGTAGTTGACTGCCTGAAGAATATATATCAGGATTGGGGATCAGAATTACTTAACTATCACCAGAAGAAAAGTTGTTCGTGTTACCGATAACTTATTCCTTGAAATCTCCTCTCCCCAGACATTCAGGGCATTGGCTTTTCGGGCTTTCTAAACTGATTGTTCCATTTGCTTCTACATTGCCTTATCCTTGTCCTCATACATTTAATTTTTGTGTTCTTTGGAATTCTGTTTTGAGCCCTGTTTTGAGTCATAGCACAGCTTTCCCCAGGGAATCTCGCTATCTCCAGTTGCTTCAACTCTCAGCATCTTCATCCCTTGCTGATGCCTCTCGTGGTCATCCTTTTAGCTCCACCCCAACCCTGACATTCAGGCTCATATTTCTAACTATCCGTTGCATATTATCCTTAGAAATTCGACAGGTACCTCAAACTCAACATGTTGATATCATAGTGGCACCAATGTACACTCCAAATACTCCAAACTAGAAACTCCCTCTCACTTCTCTGTACCCCACTTAGACTCAGTCACCCCGTCTAATCTCTGAGATACGTCTCACCTGTCTACTCCTCTCCATTTTCTCTTCTGCTCTGTGACCTCTAAAGACCTCTGTAGGTGAGGTCCAGGTCATCTCTCACCTGGACTCCTGCAGTTGCTTCTTACCTGGTTTCCTTGCCTTTACTTTCTCCCCCTCTTGTCCACCTGTCACATTACCATGGATCTTTAACATGAGTGCAGATCTTCTCACAAACTCACCTGCTTACCACCCTAGTGACTTTTCATCGTCTGCAGAGTACAAACTCTTTTACATGGCTCGCGTAGCCCTTACAGTCTAGGCCTTACATCTTCTTATAGCCTCAGTTCCTCACACGCATCTAGCTCTAGTGACGCCAGCGTTCTCATCATTTCCTGAAAATGTCATGCTTCCTGTTGCCTCCATGCTTTTGCACACCCCTTTGCCTGGAACGCCCTTTCCTACAGTTGGGGATTGCCCAATGTTATTGTAAACTCTTAGTGACCCTTTCATGATTCCTTTACACAGTTAGTCTCTATGTTCTGTTAGTTTATGTGTCACATTTTATTGTAATTAATTTTTACATGTCTCTCATCTGACTATATTGTGGGTTCTTCAAAGCTGGGTCTGAGCTTTATTCAGAATGAACCACACGTGTTTATGAAGGTAGACGAGAAAAGGAGAACAAGCCATCATTTTGTCCCCCACTATATCAACAATTCCGTAAATCTAATAAAAAATGAAAGACATATTCAGAAAACTAGACTGGACCATTTAGTTTGGAATACTTGTTCTACTGGTTTTTCATTAAAAGGTGTTGTTACGGGTAGAAGATATATAGGATGATCCGTTATCTCCATCATGACTATGACAGCATTGATACTGTGAGTCACTGAAGAGATTTGGTGGTTAAGAGAATAATTTTTTCCTGATTGTCAGTTTCGAGTTGTTTGGCTCCACAAGGCAAAGGGAAGGCATATCTATTTAACACATTTTAATCCTGACTGGTGGAAATGACAGTAGTGCCTTCTTCAGAACTAAAATGTTACTCTGAAATAACCCTCAAATTAAAATGTGTTCCTTTGCCATTAAAACAAACTCTTCTTGGTGGTCTGCAGGGTTCTGATCATCCTTACACATCTGCCACTCTTGTCTGTCACTTTAGGAACTACCACAGGTCAAGCTCACCCTTTTGGTTTTGGGATAGCTCACTATACCACCTCGTCAGACTGTATGAGCTCACCTCACTCATAGATAAAGAAACAGAGGCAGGAAGTTAGTGCTTGTACAAAACATATATGGGAAACCAAGGTCAGAGACCTTCTTGTTTCAGTTGTAGGCAAATACTCTGATATACACAGTTGTCAGAAGTAACCATTTTTATCTGTTCTCCATTGTAGGTAAGT
This sequence comes from Pseudorca crassidens, assembly GCF_039906515.1. Classification (NCBI taxonomy): domain Eukaryota; kingdom Metazoa; phylum Chordata; class Mammalia; order Artiodactyla; family Delphinidae; genus Pseudorca; species Pseudorca crassidens. Next base: position 105,341,083 of record NC_090297.1, on the reverse strand, counting down.
ACCTCTCAGAAGAAAAAATAGGAAGAAAGATTGAGGTTCCTTCATTTTCTCTAGGCTTAGCACTGTGAGATATACATGCTGTACCCAGATTTTTATTGCACCCTTTCCCTTTGATTTGATATTCTTGATAGGCAGAGAGCGCTTCTGTGTGCTCAAATGTCACCTCTCTCTCCCTTTTAGAGAAGCTGTCATGACTGTTATTTGCTTTTCTCTGGGGTCAAAGATTTGGGTGTTTATCTAGACAACCAATTGGAGTACTAACAAATTCAGGGGGTTCTCATATCTTTAGTTTTGAAAAAAGGTTACACTAATGAAAACAAAAAACCACGTGAATACCAAATTTACTAGTAACATGGGAGTATTTTTTTTCTCTCTCTTTCTACCTCAAAGAATCTGCTTTGATTCCTTTGAGTTATGCCTTGAGATTCAGTACTTTCTTCCTGCTGCTTTCTAGTACTTTCCTACCTGAGAGAGTCCACAAGATTTACCTTTCTAGACCTTTATTCTCATGACAGCTTCTAGTTATTTCCATATATAAGAAGCCAGAGAGTCTGTATCTCCTTCAAACACACCCAGCAATATTTTTGTCAAGACTGCAATCAACAAAATGTTTCCCAGAATACGTGTGCATGTGTGTTGTGTTTAAGGGAGATAGAAGTCATATTGACTTGTTTCTATCATCTAAGAGGTCTATTTAGTCATAATTTATTTTGGAAAATATCGATACATTTTATTCATTCAAAAGACATGATTTGAGAGCCTACTACAGGGATCTGACCCCTGCCAGTGTGACAGGTGATATAAAAGGAAACAACAAACTTGGGGTATATGTTTGCATGTGCAGGGGTGTGTGTGTGTGAGGGAGAGGGTGTGGGGATTTGGGGAGCTGAGGGGAGCATTAAGGATGACTTTACAGCAGTGGTGACTTATGAGTAGAGCTGTCAAGATAAGTTGAAGCCCATTAGGTAACCACAAAGGAAGATGGCCTTCCAAACAGAGGAGCAGCTTATGCAAAGACAAGGAGGTGTGAGACAGTAGGTGGATCCAGACCCTTCTGGATCCTGTGCTGCAGGGACTGATGTAGGCTTCCTGCGACTAACCTACAGTCCCTCCCCCTCCCATGTGACCCACTGAGTGTTTGTGTGTCAGCTGAGGGCCCTGGAGAGTGCCCCTGTCAGGTGAACTTGAGGAAGCTCTGATATGGGCTTCCTGTAAAATTCAAAGAGCTTAGGGATTCTCCATGCAGTGGCTCCCTTATGTCACCCTTTGGGTGGGAGATGTGGGGTGGTGGGATGGGGCTGACCCTCATTTCTGTGGGCAGTACTGAGTTCTGTTACCTTTCCTCTAGGTAAACTGTGCCAATGGACTGATACCTGTCTGTCTCAGCCCTGTGCAAATGGAAGTACCTGTACCACTGTGGCCAACCAGTTCTCCTGCACATGCCTCGCAGGCTTCACAGGGCAGAAGTGTGCAAGTGATGTCAATGAGTGTGATGTTCCAGGACAATGCCAGCACGGTGGCACCTGCCTCAACCTCCCGGGTTCCTATCAGTGCCAGTGCCCCCAGGGCTTCACAGGCCAGCACTGTGACAGTCCCTACGTGCCCTGTGCACCCTCCCCCTGTGTCAACGGAGGCACCTGCCGGCAGACTGGTGACTTCGCCTTTGAGTGCAACTGCCTTCCAGGTAAGGAGTCCCCCTAGTGTCCTGGGTTGGGGGATGCACCTCCAGCAGGAAGGAAGGGGATGGGTGTGGTTCAATTGTTCCTTTAAGAAGTATCCCTCCCAGGAGGGAAAAGGGGAAGTGAGAATTTTGTGTGGGGTGGTTTGCTGGTGAGAGAGGAGTTTTATGGGCCCATGTGGTCCGTAAACTGAGCAGGGGGTAATTTAACATGTCAGGGTTTATGATGATGAGTGGCTTGGAAATTGTTTATTGTCCTTTTTGGAGGAACAGTGAGAAATAAGGGACACAGAGCTCTGGGAAAACGATAGACAAGTCTATGGAATGGAAAGGAACACAATGAGAATTACACATTGAAAAATGTGTATGTATGATTAATAAAATGCTTTAAACGGAATTGACAATAATAATAGATGATCAACTTTCCTATATGTTTCTACCTCTGATAGAATAATGGATTATTTTACTATAGCTGCCTAATTGTACCCACCTACCCTTCTGTGACTTTCACTGAGCTTCCGATCTTTAGAACCCTCTCCACGTAGTCTCTCTGACTTTGGGGTAGCCCTGCCCAGACTTGAAGTTGGAGAATTTGGGAACTGGGGTGGCAGCGGTGCTCTGCTAATCAGTGGACACTTTTTGATGAGCGCTGATAGATTATGTGTGGCACAGCCATACATAACCCCAAGGTAGAAGCAAAAAGAGGAGCAGTGTATGGGAGCTTGGGGCCCAGTGTTCTGTAGGACGGAAAAAGGAGCCAGGCTGGCGGATTCACGGAACTCCTTATAAAAATGATGAGGAGGCTGAAAACCGAGAATTTTGATTGGGAACAGAACACAAGCAGCTGGAGCAGATGAATTACTAGGCAACAAAGATTCTGCTTTTTATACAAATAACCTTAGTGCAAAAACAAAAGAAGGAAAACTGTAGGGGGGAATAATGTGCTAAGTAAGCAGAATTGCCTCGAAAAGAAGTTGTTTTAGCCACTCTTTTGGAGTAGGAATCTTAGATTCTGGTGTTGTGGATGTGGTTCACATATAATGGGCTCGTTTGTTTTATCTTTTGGGGATTAAAGGTCATATGTTGGTCCTCGGGATAAAAGCAAATGGTAATTTATTCATTTCATTCAGTTAAAATTTACTGGCCGCCAGCTATGGTCTAGGCACGGTGCTATGCTTGAGATACAGCAATACAAGACTGCCACATAATAGAAAAGGATACCATTTAACTCTGAGCCGCAAGAACAAGCTACTTAATTGCACTGCTTTCAGTTTCTCTTTCAATGAAGAATAGATAATGCTGTCATTTTAGACACTAAATATTTATTTACCTAATATTACTGTCACCCACATTCTCTTGTAGAAGGAATAACTAAAAGATATCTTTCTTCACTCCTGTTTTTGTTTGCATTTTAAGGGTTAAAAGGAGGAAGTAGAAATGTAAACAATTTAATTTTGCAAATTTTCTAATAGTCTAATATTCTGATAGCCTAAGTGGCTAGTAATTGAGGTTAGTGCAAGTTATTGTTGAAGACTAAATGTGTTTTTTAGTTTCAAGAAAATTGCTTTTAATAGTTGCCTAGAACAAGAGGTTGATTTGGCAGCAAAGTACTAACGGGAAGTTAGAGAAGTCAATAAAGGAAGTTTTTAGCAGGGAGAGAGTGATTATTCACTCCCATAGCCTCTGCATTGTTATCCATTAGCCACGATAACAACCTTAGGGAATTCTGAGAGTGTGTCCAGGAAAGGATCTGTCAAACCAGAATAGTATCTCCTCCTTGAGAAAGGAAATAACCAAGGATTCCACAGCTGAGAGGTTGCCAGGGCTAGTGGGATGGAGTAAGGAGATCCTGGCTGTCTCTTACACTCTCCTTATAGTTTAAAGCAAGACATTTTTTTACACACTGACGAAGTGTGTGCATGTATGTGTGTGTTTGGGATCAGGATGGGGGGTGCAGCGTTGGGGGCAGAAGATTTGGCAAAGAGGTTACTAACATGTATTTCATGCCTTTTATGAGTCAGGCACTGTGCCAGGTACTTCTGCTTCCATTAGCTCCATTACACAAAAACCTTGGGGTTAGGTATTGTTTTTCTGGTTTCCCAGGTGAAGCAACTCAAGTTTGGAGATGTTAATTGATTTACTCCAAGTTGCACAGCTGACATGTGGTTAGGCTGAGTCCTGAAATCCAAGCAGGTTATTTCCGAAGCCTGTGCTTTGTACACCTTGTTCCGTGACACTGTACTACTTGTCTTCCCCTGAAGGTGCTTTGAAATGTGTAAGACTTTTTGTTAAATGCTTAGAGGTGTTTGGGTTAAAAAAATGTAGGTTTATGTTAAAAGAAAAAGGAGATACTTCTAATTATGTTCAGTCAGTACTTGTTACACACATACATATCATGCAGGTATTTAGAAACAGTTAAGTAGGCTGGTTCTTGCCTTTCAGGGTTGCATGATCTAAAACGGATGACGTCAGCTTGGACCATGTATAGAAGGAAACCAAAAAAGAATTCAAAACAATACATAATGCAGTAACACTGTGAATAAATATATATATTTATACATTGTATAAGATTTTATGCTCATTGCTTTTATGTACCAGGTGGAGTTTGCAAAGTATTAACTTTATTTCCACATGGGGAAATAATGCCTGGAGATGATTTTCTTTTACAGAGTCCTTTTCATGATGCACTACCATTGTCCTTGTCCCTCCCCCATTGCCCTCCACACTGTCCAAGAGACTAAAATGTTACTTAAAATAATAATTACTCTCTAGGGCTTCCCTGGTGGCGCAGTGGTTGAGAGTCCGCCTGCCGATGCGGGGGACATGGGTTCGTGCATTATTATTATTATTATTATTTTTTGCTGTATGTGGGCCTCTCACTGTTGTGGCCTCTCCCGTTGCGGAGCACAGGCTCCAGACGCGCAGGCTCAGCGGCCATGGCTCACGGGCCCAGCCGCTCCGCGGCATGTGGGATCCTCCCGGACCGGGGCACGAACCCGTGTCCCCCGCATTGGCAGGCGGACTCTCAACCACTGCGCCACCAGGGAAGCCCACAACACCATTATTTGAAGAGAATCATTATTTCAGTTCTAAAGGTGGGGAAACCAAGTCAGCAAGAGGCAAAGTAGCTTTTGTCCAGGTTCTGCAATTCTCAGATGGCTGCTTCCCACCACATTTCAAGTCTTTGCAGTTTTAACTGAGGCCTACCCTGATCACCCTATTTCAGGTTGTAACCATTCCCTTCCCCCTCCATTACTGACCCTAGTCTACTTTTTTTCTTTTCTTTTCTTCTCTTTTTTTGTTAACACTTGTCATCGTCTTACTATATAATTTGTGCTATATAATTTACCTCATTATGTCTATTGTTTATTGTCTGTCTTTTCTAAATTCTGCTGCCTCTTCGCCTCTCCAGAGTGGAAGCTAGGATCTTTGTTTTTATTTAGTGATACGTCCCAAGCACCTAGAAACCATGCCAGGTATATAATAGGCACATACCTATCGATTGACAGATTGAGTTTAGTATAATATGGTAGTATTGAGAACATAACTTTGGTCTTTTCATTTTCTTCCTGGTAACATGCACCCTAGACTTAGTCTAGCTTCTCCTTCTGTACTTGTTTATACTAGTACTGCGTAAAAAGAATTGGAGTTCTTTTCAACTCTGAAAGCCAGTGAACCCCACATAAGTTAGTGATTATTTTTGAATGGTTAAAATATAGTTCTTTTCCTGCAAAGGGCACCGTAGTTACTGAGTTGATTTTAGAATTATTTTAAGACTGATGGGGAGGGAATTAAAACTGCAAGAATGACTCATCCTGTGTAATAAAGAAAGAAGTGTTTCTCCATAGAGGGAAGAAAAAAAGGAATATATTCAAGAGGGAACTGATAGAGTCAAACCAAGGAACTGTATTTCATCTTCTTGGAGCAGCAACTGTTAATAATCCAGATCCTTATGAACTACCATTAGGTAAAGTTTTTAGCAGAAGCCCCGAGGAGGAGCACTCAACCAGAGTAATTTTAACAAAAGAACAAAATAGAAAATAAATTCTTGAATCACTGATTCCCAGTTTTGGGGGGTTAGTGGGGGGGAGAATGAGTTAAACTGGTTTTATGTTTGTGATATTTTAAGAAGTAGCACAGGTCATCAGAAAGCAGTGGGTTGTTTGTATCTCCTGGCTGTACCTGTGAGTCCACAGTTGGATAGGGCAGTCCCTGATGGACTTTCCCTTTTTCTTTCTCTTCTGTACCTCCTTATTCCTTTATGATTTTTAAACTTCATAAAAAGCTGTCTGATCCATCCTGTCCAAACAAGGAAGGTTTATCCTTTGTAAGTCACCTCTGTACACTACAGGCTGATGATATGTTATATCCCTATATCATTAAAATAAAGCTTAACCACATTTTGTGGCTTTTGTGTCTGCTCTGCAGTTGCTGAGCTTAAAAACTGTTAGAAAGAGTTCCCTCTTGCATTCTCATATGCACGGGCATGTGATGTTCTCTTGGGTATTATACTAATCATATTCTGGCAGGTTTCACTGGAGCAGACGCAGAAGTTGTCGTACCATTTTGCAGGGCGCATTATTTTAGCTCCTCTAACCTGGGCCCTGCGTCTAGTTGTACTTGATGTTCCTGGAAGTTTTTCCTGTTCTGTCATGCTTGGCAGTTTTGCCCGTGCTACCTCCTCAGCCTTCTGTCACTTACCTCCCCCACCCACCCTGCCTTTTTATATAGAACTTATTCCTTATGATGTGTCAAAGGCACCTACTTCACTGAAATGCCTTCCATATTCCCTACCCTGCGGGGACTAGAGACCTGAGGTCTTTCGCAACCTGTATACATCTAGCACAGCACTTATCAAACTGACTGTTCATCCTTGCCAGTAGACACCCTCATTTAAATTCCCCAGTATCCAGCTTACTGCCTGGAACAAAATTGAGACGTAATGAATATTTGACAAATGAATGAATTGAATGTGATAGAGAAGAGAATTCCTATATTCTATAATTTTAAAAAATGCTCTGAATTTATTTCTTTTGAACCCCTTTATTCATTTCTCTGACTTCTTTGGAGGTAAAGTTAGAAAGGGAAGTGGAGATGATTTGGGAGCTACAGAGGGAGGCAGGTAGGAGCAGCCACCTGGGTGGGTGGTGGGGCAGGCATCCAGGGGCCAGTCATGGGGTCGGTGAGCTCATTGGGGCCCATTCAGAGGACGGATGCAGTGTGCCGAGGAAACCAGTGGGGCAGAGGTGGGGTCCGCTTGCTCTTGTGACAGGTTTCTTCCCAGAGGCGGGGGAGAAGGTAGCACGTAGCTGTTTACTTTTGTGCCTTTGTCCAGTTCCAGGCATCCCTGGGTTTTCCTCACTCTTTCATCCCTGTGCACAGAAGCTCTTCCTGAGGACCTTCAGCCTGGCCTGGGAGAATCCTGGTTGTGTCATCTCAGCTTCCCCTTTCTGTTGTCTTCTTTGTGCCTCTGTACCCAGCCTTTCCACCCTCACACCTCCCGGGGGCTGAAAATGGAAAGATGTGGACGCTCTCTTGAGAGATGCTGTTCTCTGTGTGGGATGACAAGTTCAAAAGACACTTTTCTGCTCCCCACCCTCACTGTCATCATTTATCAGTTACGTGGCCCATGGTTTTATAACAGCACAGTCTTAAAATGTTCCTTCTGAGTTTAATTTCTTTCTTTTTGGCCTTTTAAGGATGTGAATTGGCTTTAAGCAGTGGACTCCTTTTAGTACAGTCATGTGAGCCTTTCTGTAAGTCTTTTACACCCATCCCACCCACAGGTCTGGAGACTTGTCTGTTTCCCTTTCCCTTAAAACATTTTTAAGAAGTGATTCCACTATAACTTATTCATTTAAGCCTTACCCTCCCTCCCTACTCCCCTCGCCCTTAGGTAGACTTTCTTATAAGAATTTGCTAGCTCTTTCCACAAAGAGTACTGTAACTCTATTTTTTTTTTTTTTTTGCAGTACGCGGGCCTCTCACTGCTGTGGCCTCTCCCGTTGCGGAGCACAGGCTCCGGACGCGCAGGCTCAGTCGCCATGGCTCACGGGCCCAGCCGCTCCGCGGCATGTGGGATCTTCCCGGACTGGGGCACGAACCCGTGTCCCCTGCATCGGCAGGCGGACTCTCAACCACTGCGCCACCAGGGAAGCCCTCTGTAACTCTATTTTTAAAGCATAAATCCTGTCTTAACTTTGGAGGAGAACTGATTTGGTTAGGGTTTTCTCAGACATGGGAACTTTTGACCCAAGATCAGTTTTTCAGATTAATGAAAGGGAACTCTGGGGTCCCAGAGATCATACTGATTGAAATTGAATAAAATTTCTGGTTGAGAGCTTTCCTGGTGGCGCAGTGGTTGAGAGTCCGCCTGCCGTTGCAGGGGACACGGGTTCGTGCCCCGGTCTGGGAGGATCCCACATGCCGCGGAGCGGCTGGGCCCGTGAGCCGTGGCCGCTGAGCCTGCACGTCCGGAGCCTGTGCTCCCCAACGGGAGAGGCCACAGCAGTGAGAGGCCCACGTACTGCAAAAAAAAAAAAAAAAAAAAAAATTTCTGGTTGAGTACTGACTACTAGGCATTTAAACTTGCATAGGTCAGCCACGTGGCCTTTACCTTCTTCATCTGTAACTTAGAAGGATCAGAGTAGATAATCTCTCAGGGTTGCTTTGATCCCATTGATATATAATATTGGGTTGGCCAGAAGGTTTGTTTGGGTTTTTCTGTAACATCTTATGGCAAAACCCAAGCAAACTTTTTGGCCAAGCCAATAGTATTAGCTAATATGTGTAAAACACTTCCTGTGCATCAGGCATTGTTTTAAGTGCTTTTCCTTCTAATATAACAGCTTTATTGAGATATAATTTGCATACCATGTAATTTTCTCTTTTAAAGTGTACAATTCAGTGGTTTTTAGTATATTTACAGATATATGTAACCATCACCACAATAAATCTTAGCTCATTTTTATCACTTCAGAAGAAGCTTAGTATTCATTAGCAGTCATTCCCTAACCTCCCCCTAACTCCCTCCCAGCACTAGGCAACTCCTAATCTACTTTCTTATAGAGATGCCTATTCTGGACATTTCATATAAATGGGAACACACAGTATGTGGTCATTCGTGATTGGCTTCTTTCACTTAATGTTTTCAAAATTCATCTGTGTTGCAGGAGGTATCAGTACTTCATTCCTTTTTGTGGCTGAATCATATTCCATTGTATGGATTTACCACTTTGTATCAATATTTATCCACTCACCAGGGAATTGACATTTGGGCTGCTTCCACTTTTTTTGGCTATTTTGAATAATGCTGCTGTGAACATTCTTGTACAAGTTTTTGAGTGGACATACGTTTTCATTTTTTGGGGTATATACTTATAAGAGGAATTGCTGGGTGATATGGTAACTCTAATCTCTTCGTGACTGCCACACTATATCCCATAGTGGCTGCACTATCTTACATTACAACCAGCAGTGTATGAGGATTCCCAATTTCTCCATATCCTTGCCAACACTTGTTGTTATCTGTCTTTTTAATTATAGCCATCCTAGTGAGTGTGAAGTGATAGCTTATCATGGTTGTGGTTTGCATTTCCTTCATGGCTGGCGTTGAGCATCGTTTCATGTGCTTATTGGCCATTTATATATCTTCTTTGGAGAAATGTCTATTTAGATTTTTTATCCATTTTATAACTGGGCTATTTGTATTATTATATTATATATATTGTATTTTAATTTTTGTTGTAAGAATTCTTTCTATAACCTAGATATAAGTCTCCTAACAGATACATGATTTGCAAGTATTTTCTCCCATTCTGTGGGCTGTCTTTTTACTTTCTTTATGGTATCCTTTGAAGCCCAAATGTTTTTAATTTTGAGGAACTCCAAACTATCAATTTTTTCTTTTGTTGCTTGTGCTTTTGGTCATATTTAAGAAATCTCTGCTTAGCCCACATCACAGAGATTTACTCCTATGTTTTATTCTAAGGGTCTTGTAATTTTAACTCTTACATTTTGAGTTCATTTTTGTGTATGGGATGAGGAAGGGGTCCAACTTTATTCTTTTGCATCTAGATATTCAGTTGTTCCAACACAACTTACTGAATTAAGTGTTTTTTATATCTGACTCATTTAATCCTTAAAACAACCTTTCAGGTAGGTCCTGTTAATTACCCCAGAGAGGAAAGAAAGTTTAAGTATCTTGCCCGTGTTCACTCAGCTACTGCATGGCAAGGGTGAGAATTGAATCTAGGCAGTTTGGCCCCAGAGGCCATGCTTCAACCATGAATTAACTCTTTCACCTACTTGTCTTCTTACCTACCTACATAGTGACAGGTAAGAACTAAAACAGTCATAAAAAGAAGGCATTTTATTTCTTATGTATTGTGGTTATGTTGAAATGCTTCTGCTTTCTTAATTTGTCTGTGGTTGGTGAATTCAGTTAGCTGTAGCACTGGCAAATATAAATTCAAGGTCACAGTTTCAGGTCCTTATAGTTTGGCTACAAAGTCTTCATCACCTCCTTGACACCCTAGTCAACCATATTTAGTCACCAGGGAGATCAAGTTGGGGGAGGATGACCAATAGCAGTTCTGGAACACCACCAGACCACACAGGTTCTAACAGCGGTGGACCAGGACCCCGTATTTCCCTCCTACACTCTAAAACTATCTTTAACTTTTCTGAAGAATGTTTCCATTTAAGAGCACTAGGCTAGAAATGAGACCTCAGTTATTGTTCAGGGACTGTACTTTCTGGACCTGTAGATTTGCCCTCACCTTAGCATAATTATGGGTGGGCTTAAACAATTCAACATTTACTGACTCATTAGTCCATTTGTAAGACTTACATGTGATTAAACAGATATAGGAGTAATATTAATTTTTTTAAAAATCTGAGTCTATAAAATTTTTCATAGTCTTTCTCAAGCTTACTTAATGACTCATCTGCTTGAATGGACTGAGTACCAAACACCTAGAGAAACAGAATTCTCTTCAGTCAAGCTCTCAATTATCTCCGTCTTCTACAAAATGATTTCCTTTGCTCTCTGGGTAATTTTTTTGGTTGCTTGGTTCATACTCATTTATATGACTGCTACTGTATTCAGAGAAACCAGCCATGTTCCAGTGTAACAGAGCAGATGTAGAATACTGCAGTAGCTTGTGGTAAGGAATGAATAAAGCCAGGTGTGATTGATGTCTGTCCCACTCACCAGACTGTAATGCCCCCAAAGCAGGGACTCTTTCTTTTACTCACCTATACCAGTGCCTCGTATAAGACCCAATAAGTGTTTTGAGTAAGAGAGAGAAACTTAAGGGACATTTTGAAGAGGGCAAATACTTAGTCACATGTATTTCAAATAAGAGGATGATCAGTGAACTTTCTCTCTTGTTTTAAAGCTGGTAGTCTTCTATTTTAATAGCTAAGAGATTTGGTAGCAAGGAGAGAGAAAGAAGAAGCCCAATGTATAAATTACAGAGGAACATTCTATGGGCAGTTAGGGTGAAGTTTGGTGTGCTAGTTTCATTTTTCATGGAAGAGAGAAATCAAGTGGAAGGAAGCAATGCTGTTAATGTGAAGAGGAGGATGAAGAATTTGAAGGGTTGGTTAGTTAGTAATAATAGTTAGCAAGTTTAGTTAGTAATAATGCCACCCGATATTCAGATAGCTTTTTATATTTATTTCTACCTTACTCATGATGTGGCACTTATAACAACCTAGAAAGGCAGGCTGGGCAGGTGCAGTCAGCCTCATTTTACAGATGAGAAAGCTACTTCAGAGTTTGTAATTTACCATGTATTAAATAGCTTATAAGCAGTGAGGTTGGAACTTGACCCGTATCTTCAGACTTTTAAGTTCAATATTTTTTCTTATGTCCCCCCCACCACGCTGATTTTCCCAAGGGGAAAAAAAAAGGAATTTAAATTTAATTAGGTAGTCTTTTATCTGTTCTTCCCATTAATCTAGCATGGAGCTGGGGAAAATCTAATACCTTTTTTTTTTTAGAACGAGTAAATAGCTGTTCTGAGTAGACATTTATCTTCACTGGGATTTTATTTCATGAAAACACTTTGAAATACTTGTGAGGTAACTATGAAGGCATGTCATTGGCATAATGAGTCATTTTAAGTGTCTAACTATGCTTGAGGCAAGAGAAGACAGAAGATTGGGGGATTTTTATATGGTGAGTCTTGGGTTGACCAGCTGCTGCCTATTGAATTGAAATAATGAAGTCAGTCTGTTCTGATGACCATGCCCTGTGGAGAAGAGCAGATCACACCATCTGTGTGAGAATTTATCATTTTCTCTGTTCTTGTCTTACTAGGTTTTGAAGGGGTCACCTGTGAGCGGAATATTGATGACTGTCCTAATCACAAGTGTCAGAATGGAGGGGTTTGTGTGGATGGGGTCAACACTTACAACTGCCGCTGCCCCCCTCAGTGGACAGGTATGTACGGTGTGACAGATCAGTCAGAATGGGGCATAGGTTGGTAACCAGTGGCAGTCTGTTATTGAAGTGGGCGTCTTTTACAAGGGTCTCTGTGCTACATCATTGGGTATAGTGCTAACCCCATATGTTCCCCCATGTTCACTTAAAGGAAGAAATATTTTCATGGGTATTTATTGGGCGGCTGATGTGAACTCAGCACCACTCCAGGTGCTGTGGGAGATACGAGAAAGAACGTTATTGAAAGACTCTGACGTTATTATCTGGTAGAACAGCACATTGCCTGGAACATAGTAGATGCTTATTAAATATTTGAGAGGAAAGGAACATACTTAAATGCAAAAATATAAATGTTCTTACCATATACACACAAAAAATGGTAACTGTGAAGTAATGGATGTGTTAACTGATTTTATCGTGGTAATCATTTCACAATACATATGTATATCAAATCATCATGTTGTACTCCTTAAACTTACACAAATGTTATGTTAAATACAGCTCAATAAAGCTGGAAAAGAAGAAGCAGCTACAACTTGTCAAGTTTTGGTGTAGTATCAAAGAATATTCATAATTACATGAGAAGGTTATTAAAACGCTCTTCCTTCTTCCAACTAAAAAAAAAATGAAAATAAATTATGCAGGCTGCGAGAGTTCAGAGCTTATTGTTTGTTCACAGACAGAAATCTATCTCATCTTATTGTCATGTCCTATAATTATGCAAAGGGTTGGGCAGGTCCTCTTGCCCATCTTGCCCATCTCCATTGCTATTTTTTCCTTTTTTGTATCCCTTTTTGCACACAGATTTTTCTGCCTCTGACATTAGAAGAGTAGTCTTGCTTAAATTTACAACCTCTTGGAAGCTTCTAATGTTGTCTTAAGCAGATTTTCCTCTTATTTTTGAAATTGAGTTTCTGCAGACATTTGGTTCCAATTTCTGTTTATATCTATTTATCTAACTGAAAGTGGAGACAAGTAAGAACTGATTAAGTGATTAAAACTGAGCCTTTTTGAGAGAAGTTGATTGATTTAATGTGGAAACCCAAGAATAAGTTAACGTTATAAGGAAGAAACTCCAGTACCAGTGAAGGATTGTGCCCAGCAAAGGAGTCTTGAAATTGGATTGCTGTTGTTACTACCTGGTATTCCTTAGAGTCTCCGAATTGCCTTCCCTCATCTGCAGCAGCTAATTATTTAGAGTACTCTTTAGAGCCGTAGACTTAGGAATAGAAAAAGATTAAAAGGGTTTAAAACTTCAATAATACGATTTCCTGGAAGGGCACACATTTCTGCTTTTAATCCCCAAACTGTCTTTTTTTTTTTTTTTTTAAGATACTTTCCCACTGGGTTTCCCTAAAATTGGACTTCCCCTAGAATTTCTTCTTGATTTCTTGATCCTAGGACTTTACTCCCAACCCTCTGCTCTTTCTGTCATAGTCTCGCTTCTCTTTAGCTTTTGCCATTTCTCTGGTGATTTTTTTCATAGGCCATTTTTTTTTCCAACTTAAAAAGATTACTGTAAAGTTAATTATGTGACAAATAGTAACTGGAAAGATTTGAATTTTTCTCTTTTTAATGATCCTCACAGTGGTATTGGGCAGGATGAGATGCTTGTTAGGAACTTGACCCCATTCTAATCTCTCCCTTGCCCTGTGGGAGAGAGTGGCTCTGTGTGGTACCAAGGCTCCTGATGCCAATGAAGATTAAATGATAATTGTGATTTCACTGCTGACTTTTCTTTGATAGCACACTCAGTTTCCTGCTTTGATATTAATTAGGAAGGTCCAATCTTGGGGGAAAGTTTCCCAGTGAAATGATATTTTACCAAAATTTCTTGCCCCAGGGTGTTTAGTAAATACCTTTTTCCTATGAAAGCCCTTTGAAGATGTTTCTTTTTCCATGTGCTTTTGTATTTTTTCTAGAGGGGATGGCAGAATCGATAATTCAGTGTGTCAATGTGTCAGTATTTATTTCTTTTGATCTGCTGTCATTGAAAATACCCTCAGTCTTTGGTTTCCCACCACAGGTTTCCTTCTTCTTTTTCACCGATGCCAATCTTTGACTTCCAGTGACAGCCTTGTTTTTTTTTTTTAACTGTCCCGATGACCAACAGGGTAAAGTCCAAGGTCCTTCCTTCATTATGTGAAGTCCTCCCTGGCCTCAGCCCCATCTGCTTCTTCGGTGATAAGAACAGCATCCTATATCAGCCACGCCCTATGTCCTTGTTCACACCGTTTCTTTTCTCTGGATTTCCCTTCTCCTCTCCTCTCCCTATAGTCCTCACCATTTTTGCCTGCCTGGCTCAGATCAAGTGGGTACCACCTTCAGGAAGCACCCCCCCATGCCCTCTCTCTAGGCTGAGCTAAGTGTTACCCTCTGGGCTCCCTTACTACCCCATACATTCCTCTGTGATAATGCTCACCACATTAATATTAGCATTATTATGTGCTTGAGGTGAGGGAATGGGGTCACTGAACTGTTGATGACGTCAGTTACCAGAGCGCTTTACAGACCTTTGTTGTCAGTAGCATATAGCTGAGCTGTTCCTGATCCCAGCCCCAACCTCATTCTGAGAAGAATAGAAAGAAAATTTTGGGTTGTAGTGTTCCTGTTGATATTGACATTAGAGCTGTAAATAAAGTCACATTAGTATTTTCTGCCTTATACAAATTAAGGAAATGAATGGGGCTGGGAGCTGAGAGTTAACCAATGTTTATTAGCACCCAAATAATGAGCTAATTACAGTGTTTTATTTTATGTAATCTTCACAATAACTGTATGAGGAGTAGAGTTTTTTTTGTTTTTTTGTTTTTTTTTTTTTGCGGTACGCGGGCCTCTCACTGTTGTGGCCTCTCCCGTTGCGGAGCACAGGCTCCGGACGCGCAGGCTCAGCGGCCATGGCTCATGGGCCCAGCCGCTCCGCGGCATGTGGGATCTTCCCGGACCGGGGCACGAACCCGTGTCCCCTGCGTCGGCAGGCGGACTCTCAACCACTGCACCACCAGGGAAGCTCTGATTACTGTTTTTGACATCATATTTTACATCTTTCTGTGTTTCCATTAACTACTTCTTGTGGCTCTAGATGATTTTACTACTTTTGTCTTTTAACCTTCCTACTAGGCTTTATAAGTAGTTGATCTACTACCTAGCCCAGTGCAGAGTGGTTTTACCTGACATGGTTGTCTAAAATAGTACTGATTTGTGCCTTCAAAGGCTACCACTCTTCTGGACAAACTAAAGCCCAGGGGGAAGAAAGAAATTGGTGTTGGGAGTTGGGCAAATGGTTTACTTTTTTTTTTTTTTTAAATAGGAATCTTGTTATAGAGATAAGTCAGTAGTTGGATGTTCCTTTAGGATATGTATGTATACCTAAGGATTTGAGGAAGCCTGAGCACAAATGTCTTGACTATTACTGTCTTTGGCTCCAAGCCATCTTATGAGAGAAGGTCTGCTCTGGCAGATATCCACTTAAGAAAAAAAGTTACAAAAGGTCCCCAAATTAATTGAAGCCGTGTAGATTAATGTTTTGTCTACATAGGTTGTTATTTGAATTTTCCTTTTAAAGGTTCATTTCCTTCAGAATTAAAGTTGACTCTAAACTCAACTCACAAATTCCTCTCTGGCTGCTTTTGGTTTTGGGTTCACTCCTAGGGCAGACATGATTTATTTTCCTGTGCAGACCCCAGAAATGTAATTTCAGCTTGGGCTTGGAATAGTGCTTTGGGACACTAAGCAGAAGTGAACAATGGAAGTTAGGTGGACATGAGTCAAATGAAACCAATCACATTTTCTCTCAGCTCTCCTTTATAGCATGATGAACCTAACGTGTTAGTTAAGATTTCCTTTGCTGTCAATTGCTCCAACTTCAGCAAAAATTTTTGGCACAAATCACCAAGTACATACTGCCAGAGGTGCTCTCTGGGAATGGAGTCTTTTCATGGTGGTATTTTGATTTTGAACTCAGTGCTCCTATTTCAGACTTGCCTCTAGTTGGTGCAAGTTGTTCTCTAGAATGAGGCTTTTCTCAAAATCACTTTTCTGTATTTTTAATACTATAGAAATGGAGCGTTTTGGTGAGAGTGGAAACTAAGTATATCTGGGACTGCAAAAGTTTTTTCATCTGTAGTCTGCATGGAGGAATGGAAAAATGCATCTCCCGTTTCAATTTCTCTGCTGTCAACTTGATTGTGGGGATTTGAAAATAAGCCTGTTTTTTTGAATTCTGCTCCATCCCCCCAACCCAACCTCAGTTTGCTATCATTTGAGCAGACTGCCGGAGTGCTAACCTAAAGCACTGTCATCCCAGAGGTCTCAGAGCTAATTAGTGGTTGTGTTGGTGGGAACAGGGGTGAGTGGTTAGTGTGGCCCAATAAATGCAGGAGGTGAGACTGAAGGATCTTTTCTGCCCTCGTGGTCCATGACTCAATGTCTGGCTTTTGCTGCATCCCAGGAAAGATCCAGTTTCATTTCATGACTTTTCAAGCCCTCAGAGAATGGTTGTAAGGTAGCTTCAATAACAGATATTTACTGATTAACTTACAGTTACATACTATGCTAGATGCTATAAGAGACACAGAAAAGATATATATCAATTCCTAATCTTTGAAGAATGGTCAAATTCACTAGGAAGAAATAAGGAAGTCAACACATAACCACAATAGGAGTTAAAAAGTAGGAATGATCATGAGTTTGAAAGAAGCATGGATAGGAATTGGGGACCATCTAAGTCAGGGGTACCCAACCCCCAGGCCATGGACTGGTAGCAGTCCGTGGCCCGTTAGGAACTGGGCCGCACAGCAGGAGGTGAGTGTCGGGTGAGCGAGCGAAGCTTCATCTGTATTTACAGCCGCTCCCCATCACTCTAGTTACCACCTGAGTTCCGCCTCCTGTCAGATCAGCAGCCGCATTAGATTTTCATAGGAGCGCGAACCCTACTGTGAACTGCGCATGCGAGGGATCTAGGTTGCCCCTCCTTATGAGAATCTAATGCCTGATGATCGGAGGGGGAGCCGAGGCGGTGATACTAACGCTGGGGAGCGGCTGCAAATACAGATTATCATTAGCAGAGAGGTGTGACTGTACAGAGCCCATAATAAATCAATCGCTTGTAGACTCATATCAAAACCCTATCAGTAAGTGGCAAGTGACAGTGAAGCTGCATCTTATGGAGTAGACTGGACATAAGCAACACACTTTGGGTGTCACTGTCTCCCATCATCCCCAGATGGGACCATCTAGTTGCAGGAAAACAAGTTCAGGACTCCCACTGATTCTGCATTATGGTGAGTTGTATAATTATTTCATTATATATTGCAATGCAATAATAATAGAAATAAAGTGCACAATAAATGTAATGTGCTTGAAACATCCCAAAACCATTGCCCCGCCCTCTGATCCTTGGAAAATTTGTATTTCAAGAAACCAGTCCCTGGGGCCAAGAAGTTTGGGGACCACTGATCTAAGCACTCGTTTGGGTGAGAGGGGAGATTGAGAAGAGTTAACTTCTATTTTAAAATCTGAGTAGTGGGAGAATGTGGGGACTGTTGACAGAGATAAAGAAATAGGCTAGAGATGGTGGTGAGTTTGAGGTGAGTTTTCCAAGTGAAAACATTCAGCAGTAAGACCTAGGAGGTCAAAATGGAGGTAGGGGCTAGAGACTCAGATTTTGAGTCTTATTTTTGGTTTCCTTGGAAATGTTCAAGTCTGTAAGGAAAGTGTGAGAACTGAGAAGGCCAGAGGGTCTGGATCTTAAGTCTACACTTAAAAAAATTGATGAGGAAAGGGATCCAAAGAATGAAGGTGAGAGAAGGGGATGTGTAAGAGTTCAGAAGAAGCTCTGCCATTATAGCATCACTGAGTCGGGGTGCATTTTAAGATTGTACCTTTGACTCAACTCTACATGCCTCTGTTATAGCGCCTGCAATATTATACTGCTCTTACTGTTTTGTATGCTTATTACCTCACCTAATACACTCTCAGCCTCTGGGGAATTGGGAACTGGCCTTACTTATTTTGGCATTCCCAGGACCAATTTTAACAAATGATGGTTATTGAATGAATGACAACCTGGAGACTCAAATCCAAATGATAATTGCAGAGAGTTAGTCAGAATTTTTGAGGTCACTGGAAATCTTCTAAAATGGAGTTTGTCCATAAAGGAGAGAAGAAAGCCAGATTGCAAGAGGTTAAAGAGAAAAGTGGATATTGAGGGAGGAGTAAAAGGAGGAGTGGGAATAAATCACTTATTCAAGATTTTGTACAGGTAAAAAATGGGGGGACAGAAAGAGAGAGACGGGGCAGCAGGGCAGTAGCTTTAGGGACAGAAACTTCATTCATGTGACTAACCATAGAACCTTGGCTAGACAAAGAGTTAAGGCAGCTGGAAAGGCGTTGGTTAGTGAACTGGGTTATTTAGGAGTGGTTTACTCTTTCAAGTTGTAGTGGGGAAAAATTAAGTGAAATGGTTGTTGGGAATGGGAGAGAAGGGAGATTGGAAGTTATATTCAGAGAGTGGAAGTACCAGTTTGAGATCTTGGAGTTGGAACAATGAGTGTCTTATAATGAGATCCAGAATGTGAGTCTGTTTGTGATAATGAGTGGATGTGGAGGTCTGTTGAGTTGAGAAAAGTAAGAACTCTTGGCTCAGATGACCTTATTGGTCCTCAACCCAGATGTTGATTTCATGGGAGATGGGAGAGCACAGAATGAAAGGAACATAAACCATGTGCTTAAGTAATTCAAGGAAGTGGAAGTTGGTCCACGAGGACAATAGAGGTGAAATGATTTAAATTATATTTAGTGTTTAGTGTTTTTTTAATTTTAAAAGATATACATGTTTAGAATAATTTGGATTTGCATTCATCTCTCTACTTTTTTCTGTCAAAAATGAAAGTATATCCTTTTCTGTAAGGTAAGGAATGAACATATTTCTCTTAATCTTCTCCTCACTCTCCAGGTTTTGTTCATGTGATCTGGGATTTTAAAATTTATATTATAGTAGTATTATTACTGAAATTTAAAGTCTTACCCATGTTCTTTAAAAATTATTGCTATGTATACTGTTTTAAAATCCAATTTATAACACTTTAGGCTTAGTTCTCTGTATAAGTTGTTCTATGCTAACTACCAGTACATTTATATCACAACCTTCTCATTCCTGAGTTTTTTATTTTCATTTACTTTTTCAGTCAAATAAGTATATCTTTGAGAATTTTTTTACAGAAAAGTGACATGTTGGCATATCCTCAGAGCTCTTGTATATTTGAAAAATATTTTTTTAATTTAGTTGCCTTCATACACAAATGGCATTTTGTATAGATACTGAATTCTTGGGTCACAAATTACATTGTTATGAAGTTCCTAGATATTGTTCCTTTGCTTCTTGTAATGAGTCTTATAGGGAAGTCCAGTGTCTGCTCAGTCATTCTCTCTCTCCCTCTCTGTCTTTCTGTCTCTCCTTTCACCTCTCTCCTCCCTCTTTAAAATCAGAACTTTAACCAATATTGGTATAGGTATATTTCCTATTATTTTTTCCTAGTCTTTTCGAGCCCTTTGGATCTGCAGACTTAGTTCTAGTCTCACCTCAGAAAAGATTATGTTTCTCATTTGTTTTTGTGTCTTCAGGAACACCTATTACCTTTACACTAGGTCTTCATTCTTCCTCATAGCTAAAATCTTTTCTCTGTATATTTTAATCTGCTTGTTTTTTTCTTTGCATTTCACAAGAGCTTCCTAAGTTTTGCCTTCATAAATGATTTTTCTTCATTGTCAGTTCTGTCCTTTATCATTTTCAATTCTGATTCATATTTGAACGACATTCTTATATTTGAAAAAAAAATTTTTTATTGGAGTATAGTTGATTTACATTCTTATATTCTTATAGTATTTACTCATTGCATCTAGGTCCTCTCTATTTCTGCCTTTGTCTCAGCCCACCCCATTTCATCAGAGTATGATGCCCTATATTTTCATTTCTTCTGAAAACCTACATGTGTATAAAATTCTTTAGAATACAGAACCAATTCTTTCTATAATGTACTAGTTTCTGGAAGTGCACATTTTTCACAAGTATGCTTTTCATCTACATTTTAAGTGGTACCTCTACATCTTTTATATTGAAAAATGTTCTAATGGACTCCAGGTTGTTTTTTGTTTTACTCATTCTGCTCATTAGTAATGGCTTGCCCATAAATAGAGTAGATTGATTGTCTTTGGAACCCCTGCTACAGTTAGTTTCTTCTTCCAGGGAAGTGAGGGGCTCTTTATGTAAACTGTTTAACAGCCCAGCAGCCCAAGGAAGTGCAAGAGCCAGAGTGTGGACCTCCTGGCAGGGAGACAGAAGTGTGGTACCATTTCCTCTGTGTGGAGAAGCCTCTGTGCCAGCATCAGCTGTCTGAATACCCGGCATTGACACGACCTCCATCCCCTCTAGTGGCTGAGGCTGGATGCTCTTTAGTGCTGTTGCATCCGGAATTTGCCCCAGAAGCACCACAGACTTTCTTGTTGCTCTAGCGGCCACAGGAGCCCTGGGACTCCTCAGTGCTTTAAATTACTGTTGACCTGGAAGGATGGGGTGGAGTTCAGTCCATTCTCCCCGTAGCAGCATGGTGGGCTTTCTGAAACACAAATTGGGTTGTGTTGTTTCTTTGCCTAGAGTGATTCGGTAGGTCCCCCTTGTCTTTGGATAGAGTTCCAAGGCTCTGAGTATAACTCCCTCTCCAGCCTTATCTCCACGGATGCATGCCTTGTAATTGAACCACAGTGTTTTTTTTCATTGCCTCAAATAAGTCACATTTTGCCTTCTGTTCAAACCTGTACACATACACCTCCTTCTGCCTGAAGTACCCTCCCCACCATCCCCCTTTGTACACATCCTCTCACATATGTACACATTCTTACACAACCTGGTTAACATACAAAGTCTCTCTCTTTCTCTCTCTCTCTCTCTCTCTCTCTCTCTTTCTTAACAGTAATTTACAATTTATTCAGCTGTAATGCACTTATTCTGACTTTAAAGTAGCATCACGTGGCATACTTTGGAGTCCGTTCATGAGATTTCCGTTGTACTTATCTCCGTCTGTTTTATAGATTTGTGCACTCTCTGGCACGAGGGCATCATTCTGGGTTTGGAACACACAGCAGTGAACACATGGATAAAAGAACCTCAGAAATAGTTAAAGCAGGAGACGATTGTGATCTTAGAATATCAAGACATATGCTGCCATTACTGTTAATATTTGTATGATAAATTTTTGTTGTAAATGCAACCTTAGGTGGTTTGAAGGTGTAGTCTGTAGGAAAGTGAATTGTCAAAAAAACCCACACTGCCTTGCTACAGGCTGCCTTTAGGCCATAATCTTGGCTTGCCAGTGAAACATAGCATCCCCCACTGGACCTGCAGAACATAGTTCTTCTCTGTTCTGCCCTGTGTTCCTAAGGCAATACGTATCTATTAGAGCACTTCTTACCCACTATTATAACTATTTATTTGGTTGTAAAACCCTTACTTGTCTGTACGTTCTGGGTACAATCCACAACTCTTTTGTTTACCATTTTAGTCTCAGGTCAAGCCTGGCATGTAGTATATACATATTTGTTGAATGAATGAATGAATGAATGGAGCATTAAATTTTCCAGTTTGTTCCTGGCCCAATTTCATGCCTCCAAATTCAGGGCTATTATTGGGTGCTGTCAGGGTCTCTTCTCCTTACTTCCCTGAGACACTTTAGTATCTTTCTTCAGTGTGGACCGGGTCTGTACTATGTCTGTAAATCTGGACTAATTTTGTATGATAGTATTACGTTTGACAATCAGTGTAAGCACTCATCACAGTGTCTAGTACCTAGAAACAGCTGAATAAGTCTATTTTTACTATTTGAAGTCAGTAGCACCATTAGGAAATAAAGGAAAGAGTGATTCTTTGCCTATTTACCTTCATGCAGATGGAGGCAACTGGAAGAGGAGGACCTCTACTGAGGAGGGCTGCCCGCTGATGGGATGTAGTCTTTAGGGCAATCTTGGGTTTCAATTGAAGAAGTAAGGTACCCCACAATATAGAGTCACCCTTGAGACACAGTTGAAGGATTCAGGTCAAAAGGCAGGGTGAATTTGGTGTGGAATAAATGAGATGGAGTTCAGCAGCTAAGGAAGAGGGTGGAATGAGAGGCACGTGTATTGATGGGGGGATGTAAATAAGGGGGTGATGGAAAGTTTGGGAGTATGAATAGGATAGAGACACCCTAAAAGTGTGAGGGAGATGAGTTGAAAGATGATTATTATTTTGAGGTTAGAATGACTTAAGTGAGAGAAGACAAGAGCAGATCAAATTTGTTTAACAAATATTTTTGATTACTTCTCAAGAAATATTATTAGCTGGGCATGTGCTAAGTGCTAGGGATTCACTGATGAAGTAAATGGTACCACCCATTTCTCCATGGAACTTACAGACTAGTAACACAGACATAAAGCATATTATCTGTAAGATTTTGAACTATAATAAATACCTAGTGGGAAAAGTAGAGGTTATTAGCATATTAACAGGTAGAACTAGTTGAGTTTGGGGTAGGTATGTACTGTCTCTTTCAGCTGTGGACGGTGGGTATGAATTATTAGGGGATGGTTGAGCCTAAGAGTGCTCCAGGTACAGGGAACAGCTTGTGCAGAGACCTGTATGGGGGAAAGATTGTGATCATGTTGAGAAGGGATAAAAATAAAAAGCCAGAGTGCCTGGCACGAGTGGTATTTCAAGGGGAGAGACTGGAGAGGTAGGCAGAAAATGTAGATAGGACTTAGAATTTTATCCTGAGTGTAATGGAAGGCATCAGAGGGCTTGAACAGGCAAATGGCAGAATCCACTGTACACGATGAGATTAAGTTGGTGACTCTTTAGAAAAAAATAATTGATCAGGGTGCAGGGAAACCAGGCTTTTGAGGAGGCCTGAAAAAGGTGATGGTGTCTAGGATTCATGGGAACGTTCACTGAGATTCTTGCGTTTATCTGCATGTGTATCCCGCACACCTACAGGATCCCCTTAGACACTTGTAACCCTAGCCTCATATATACATGTGTGTGCTTGTACGTTAGTGCATGCACACAGCCCCTCATTAGGCAGACCCTGTAGACTCCAGTGTTTGTGCAAAATGTTTCAACCATCTTTCGTCCTGGGAAGTTGTAGAATAGTCAAGCTTGTCCTCTGCCCTTTCACTTCAGGAGCGGAATGGAAACTCTCCTGTGTGTAGAGGAGAAGGTTTGTAGGACAGAGGTTACAAGAATACCCTGCTATGATATGAAAAGATGAAACTCCCCAACTCAGGAGCCCAGGTGACTGCTGGCTGGAAGCGTATATTGGAGACCGAATTCTCTTGACTTAACCAAAGAAGAGGAGGTAGCAGGGTCAGGGCAGGGGTCAGCCAAGCTCATTTTTACATGTTCCTCACGTGGTGATTGTTGTTGCTAATGAGAGTTGCCCCTTAGCAGGGCCGTTGATGTGGTGAAAGGTTCTCCCCGCCCAAGTTGAGAGGTGACTAGGAGGGGAGGGCTTCTTCCAGAAGTGCTAAGGCTCAGCGACCATTTCTTTTCTTTCCTTTTTCCCCTTCCTCCTCTTGTTTCCCAGTCACTTGTAACTCCAAGTCAGAATGATGATTTGTTTGTGGTGTGCTGAGAAAACCATAATGAACTGTTTGTATCCCGATGTCTTGCAGCTCATAAAATGGTGTCTGTTTAGTGGTCCTAAGCTCACATGGCTAGAACTTGATGCTCGTGAGGCCCAGGTCATAGTTCCCATTTCAGTACAGTCCTATTGGGTTCACTCTGTTATATTTTGTGACACAGGCACTGCCCGTAGTCTTACTCATTCATCCTTTGCTTTTAAGACCATAGGACGGTGCAATAAGAAAAGATCATTATGAAAGTGACCCCACTCCTACAAAATCAATACCACGTACTTATTTTTCTTTTTTTAATAAATTTATTTTTTTATTGAAGTATAGTAGATTGTGTTGTGTTAATTTCTGCTGTACAGCAAAGTGATTCAGTTATACATATGTATACATTCTTTTTAACTTTTTTTTTTTCCTCTGCGGCACGCGGGCCTCTCACCGCCATGGCTTCCCCCGCCACAGAGCACAGGCTCCGGACGCGCAGGCCCAGCGGTCATGGCCCACGGGCCCAGCCGCTCCGCGGCATGCGGGATCTTCCTAGACCGGGGCACGAACCCGCGTCCCCTGCATCGGCAGGCGGACCCCCAACCACTGCGCCACCAGGGAAGCCCTGTATACATTCTTTTTTAAATTCTTTTCCATTATGGTTTATCATAGGATAATTGAGTATAGTTCCCTGTGCTATACAGTAGGACCTTTTTGTTTATCCATCCTATATATAATAGTTTGCATCTGCTAACCGCAGACTCCCTTCCCCACCCCCATCCCCCTTGGCAACCACAAGTCTGTTCTCTGTGTGTGAGTGTGTTTCTGTTTTGTAGATAGGTTCATTTGTGTCATATTTTATTTATTTATTTTTAATCAAAGTATAGTTGATTTGCAATATTGTTTTAGTTTCAGGCGTACAGCACAGATTCAGTTTTTTATATATATATATTCTTCTTCAGATTCTCTTCCCTTATCGGTTATTACAAAATATTGAGTACAGTTCTTTGTGCCATACAGTAGGTCCTTGACATCACTAATTATTAGAGGAATGCAAGTCAAAACAACAGTGAGCTACCACCTCACACCAGTCAGAATGGCTGTCATCAAAAACTCTACATATAATAAATGCTGGGGAGGGTATGGAGAAAAGGGAACCCTCCTACACTGTTGGTGGGAACGTAAATTGGTACAGCCACTGTGGAGAACAGTATGTAGGTTCCGTAAAAAACTAAAAATAGAGCTACCATATGATCCTGTAATCCCACTCCTAGCCATATATCCAGAGAAAACCGTAATTCGAAAAGACACATGCACCCCAATGTTCATTGCAGCACTATTTACAATAGCCGAGACATGGAAGCAACCTAAGTGTCCATCGACAGATGAATGGATAAAGAAGATGTGGTACGTATATACAATGGGATATTACTCAACCATAGGAAAGAATGAAATAATGCCATTTGCAGCAACATGGATGGAACTAGAGATTATCATACTAAGATTATCATACTAAGACAGAGAAGGACAAATATCATATGATATAAATTATATGTAGGATCTAAAAAAACATAGAAATGAACTTATTTACAAAACAGACATAGAAAACAAACTTAAGGTTACCAAAGGGAAAGGGGGGTGGGGGGAGGGATAAACTAGGAGGCTGGATTAACATATATACACTACTATATATAAAATAGCATACTTGTTCTTAGTTGTATTATCTTCATTTGTAGCACTGCTTAGGCATCTTGCTCTTCCCATACGTTTCTCAACCCTGCCCTTTCCCTCAACAGTCATTTTGAAGACTAACTTGAAGTGTTGTGATCTCACACCCCAATGTCCTTTTCAGCACTTGATTTCCGTTTTTAATTTTGTCTATTTCTAATTCTTCTTCCAACTAGCTGTGTAAATGTGGACAAGTCACTGTGCCTCTCTGGTCCTAGTTTTGTCTGTAAAATGAGCACATTAGGTTGAATCTAAGGTCTGTTTCACCACTGACGCTAAGTGTCTGGTACAGTGCCTGACATGTAAACCGAGGTGAATGGCCAACAAAGTCCTTGCTGTCATGGAGCTTATAGTCTAACAGAGACAGAAACTGCAAAACACAAATGAATATAAAATTACACCATTTGATAAATGATAAGACAGACTGAATGGAGTAGGTGTAATGAAGGAGAAAAATGAGGAGTGTGAGCTTGGAGGTCTACTTACATTATAAGGAAGGTCAAGGTATGAAATATTAATTAGCCATACGAATAAGAGGAAGAAGGATATATGAGGTGAAGAGAACAGGTTATGCAGAGGCTCTGAGGTAGGAAAGGAGCCAACAGGAAGCCATTGTGGCTATAGAGTAAAATATATGAAGGAAAGACAGAGATTTGAGATAGATTTATGAAACAAAAGCTGTCACCCAGAGAATTATCAGTATATGCAGGTGGCTCTAAGTGTTTAAGGTGTCAGCCAGGGATTCGGTAGTGTAGCATTTCATACCAAGTTAGTACAGACTCATAGTGGCAATAGAGAAAGTAGTTTCTAGAAACAAGTGGTTTCCTTTCTAATAGGAGATGGGAAAAGCCTACTAGCCCCCTGCTTTAGTCCCAATGTCAGATGCCAGTAGCCTGCAGTACCTGGCAGGTGAAATTAGTAAGAGGGATCATTGATGCCCTCAAAAACTTGCCTCACCGAGCTTTGTGCAACATATTTTGGGAGTCCACCAGCAGAGTTTGTGTGCCGACACAGGCTGAGACTTGTTTGGGTTGGAGGTGTAGTAGCTAGGCAGGGCATGGAAAGAACGCAGCTCTCGCTTTTCACCAGAGGCTTTTATGTGCTAGGTAGCTCCTCACTTAGTGCTTTCTCCTTCCCTCCCTACGAAAAGAAAGTCATTTGCTTTTAGTCCCTCCTGTACTCTACTGGCAGACGAATGTTCACATGCAACTTTGATCATACCTTCCCCCACCTGAGAGCCTGCAATAACTTCCCTTTGCTTGCTGTATCAAGTTCAGAATTCATGTTAGAATTCAAAGCCTCACATGGTCTCCAGCCTTTTCTCATTTCAAACCCCAACTAAGAATAGACTCCAGTCATTTTGACGTCTTCAAGGCCTAACCCTACCAACCTGAGTAAGCCTTCTTCCTCCAGCCGAGGCTGACGCTTCCTTGCCATGGAGTAGTGGGGAAAGCTGAATGACCTCAGGCAATGGACTCAGCCCTTCTAGTAGATCTCCAAGAAACTTTCCTATTTCAGTACTTAGTGACTTTTTGTCTTTATTCATTTCTACCAACGGTCTTCTTTTATTGTCTCATGCTTCCATGCCTTCTCTGTGTGCTTTAAGAGCCTAGGATCGGGGACTTAGTCTGTAGATCTTGTGGACCAAACCCAGGGCTGGATAGTTAACTGTGCTGCAGTAGAAAGAACAGTAGTTTTGGAGTCAAATTGATCTGAGTTTGAATGATAGTGCTCTGACTTACCAGTGTATGACTCTGGGTGGGGATGGTGGGGTTGGTGGTTACCTAACCTTTCTGAGCCTCACGTTTCTTATTTTTAGGCTTCTGCATTGGTTTCCTCCTTTGCCAAGAGGGGTGGTGACATGAAGGAAGTACAGTATGTTGGCGGACTTTCCACTGGGAATTTTGGAACAAGCAATTTAGTGGCACCCTGGTTACTGTTTTTATATTCTGAATGTAATGACTGGTTGCTAGAATTGGAATGAGGAAAAAATTCTGGTATAAATATGCCTGGGAAGGGTTTTGTTCTGGAGAAATGTGCCTGAACCTTAGAGAAAAATGATCCATTCTAGAAAAGATTATTTATAAGCCAGTATTCTCCTGACTCTGTAGATTTGATTTCTCTAACAGTATCTAACACCAAACACCTAAGGTATTTGATGAAGGTATCTAACCTTCAAAAATCAACCTCATTAGAAAAACAGTCAACTGTACTCAAAAAATACATTTGATTTTTTGGACAGTAATTTGAAGTCATAATTTTCCCCAGTAATTTGATGGTGTGAGTCGTGATTTTAATCTTCACCTTTCCTGTCCTGTCTCCTTCCCCATGCCTTTGTGTGCTTGGGAAGACTGAGATGCACAGAGATTGTTTTGATATGGTGAGATTCACACCTCAAGTCTTTGCTACGAATTTAAGAGTCAGCGGCTCTAGTTTAAATCCCAGCTCTCCCTGCCTCACAACGGGCAAGTTATTTTACTTCTCTGAGCCCGTTTCCTTAACTATAAATGAGATAATGATTGTGACAACTCAAGCACAATGCCTGGTTCATAGTACGCAATCAGTGACTCTTGGTTTCCTTTCCCAAGAGAACAAAACTTTCATTCCAAGCATTGTTTCATTAACCTAGTCTGTCTTACTACAATATTTAAGTGTCTGGGTATTATAATGCATATGAAATACATATGAGATGTTTTAAAATCACAGTGTCTCATACTCAGAATTATCACAGAGCCAATAAGAAAGAAAAATAACATCCAAATTTCTCACATTCAGCAAGTCAGTTTGGTTTGATGATAGCATGGTACTTGAGTCATAAGTGTAAGAGACAAGACTCTCAGTAATTTCCAGGTTACAGAAACTCTTCACCTGCTTCTTGGTTATGTTTTCATTTCTAAATCCCACCTGCATCTTAATTACACACCTGTCTTTAATCTGAGGTAGCATTTCTGCCAGTAAGGTAGGGGAGCAAAGCTTTCTATACTAAATGACATCGTCTCCCCTGGGGAAGTGATTGCTCCTGCACTCACTCACTCGCTCACTCACTTTGTATTAGTTAATACTGCAGGTTGCAATTGACAGATCCCCATCTGAAATTAGGGAAACCTGTTGGAAGGGACATCTCTCAGAATGGCTGTGCTCTTGAATGGACTTATGAAGAGTCGGTCTTTGGGAACAATTGGAACCAGTAACTTGAATGCCCCCAGATTCTGTTTTTCTTTTCTTGTGTACTTCTGATTCACTGTTATCATTTTGTGTGTAGACTGGTCATGTTATTCTTTTGGTCCATGTGGTAGAGGGCCTCTAGTCCAAAAGTTTGGAAAAGAGACACAGTGACAGTTTGTATAAGATGCCCACCCTGGATCAGTCAGCTGTGACCAGGAAGGCATATGCATGATCATGTAAAGACATGGCGGCTCCTTCAAGAATTATGTGGATGAAGTGGGGTGAGGAGAGCAGCACAGAAGAGGGTCCTGAGCGCAGAGTTCCAGAGATGCCCACACACCCATTCTGCCATCTTAGGTAGAGGAATCTTAGCTGGGAATACAAAAAATATCCCTGAACTGAGGTTGCCTGCAGCCAAGTGATGGGAGATTGCTGTGCGATCAAAGAAGTGCAATAGAATGATGTTGGTTCTGTAATAATGGATGTATAGGTTAGATAGGAGTAAAGAATAGGTTGTCAGTTAGGTTGGATCAGACACAGCTAGCTTCTGTTAGCAGTGATGGCTACACAGTTGGGCACTTTGCAGACTCTGGAAATACTTGAGCCAAGTTGAATTGTTGTCTGGGGACTAGGTATAGCCTTGGCATTTTCTGAGTATAAAAGTCCTGTGCTTTGTCATTAAGAGGCCTCTTCATCAGAGTGCCTTTTTGAGTTATCCAGTGAGTTTTTTTACAGAGAAAGAATTAAGGACACCTTGAGGTTTTTTGGGTTTTAGCCACTTGTCATGTTCTGTTTTAGAGAATTCATATGACCTGAATATTCATTCCCTTTGGTAGCTCCCTAAACTGGTATTAAAAGACCTCTGATAAGAAAGATTCATCAGTTTGTTTTACAACTCAGGTGGCCTGGCACTAAATGCTTGCTAATCACAACTTCCTTGCTTATAAGTCGATTGTCACTGGGCCTAAGAGCCTTTGCCATAGTCCCCCATCCTTGCTCTCATAGTGACCTGCAGTCCATTCAGAAGTGGTCTTATTATCATCCTTCAGTTTGCTTTTTTAGGCAGAACAAACTAATCCTTTTCCATCTTCTACTACATTAGGTCAGCTTCCCACATCTTATTCCACTAATCCAGTATTTGCTCCAGTCTCATCATCTTGGCTTTGCCTTTCACATTCATATTCACATATTCATACATTCACACATTCATATTCACATATTCACGTGGCTCTTATTGTCCTTAGTTCCTTAATTTCTTCTCTCTACCCTTGCTTGCCCTTACCATTATTATTATTTTTTTTTAATTATTCTTTCTTTCTTTTTTTTTTTTTTTCTGCGGTACGCGGGCCTCTCACTGTTGTGGCCTCTCCCGTTGCGGAGCACAGGCTCCGGACGCGCAGGCTCAGTGGCCATGGCTCACGGGCCCAGCCGCTCTGCGGCATGTGGGATCCTCCCGGACCGGGGCACGAACCCGTGTCCCCTGCATCGGCAGGTGGACTCCCAACCACTGCGCCACCAGGGAAACCCTACTGTTATTTTTAATTAAACCTTTTATTTTGAGATAATTATAGTTTCACACAAAGTTGTAAGAATTAACAGAGAGATACTGTTTACCCTTAACCAAGTCTTCCCCAATGGTAACATCGCCCTGCAGAACTACTATCCAGCATCATAAACAGGATATTGACATTGATACGGTCAAGATATAGAACAGTAGCCCTAAAGCTTTGATTTTTAGGTTGCTTCTCATTATTCTTGTCCTTACTCATCTCTTAGACTCTTCTCTCCTTGCTCTTCTCACTTATGTATTCATTGTCCCAGGGATTTAACCAAATCAGACTTAAGGATCTTAGAAGACTCAATTTTCTCTTTGATAGGTTGGCTAGATTTCATGGTGTCAGAGTTTCTAGGGATGGCAACTTGCATTCTGTAAATTATTTGCCTGGAATAACTATATGGATGTCTCAAGGTGGCCTTAAAATTCATGTGAGGACCTGGTCTGCTGTGAGTTAATTTTGCCTCAATTTCAGGCAGGTCACATGAGGGTGAAGAGTGTGTCGGGGCTGGTATGGTACTAATCCTCTGAGACTTAAGAACCCTAATCAAAGGCGCTTTCCCCCCCAAAGGACAGTTCTGCACAGAGGATGTGGATGAGTGCCTGCTGCAACCCAATGCCTGTCAGAATGGGGGCACCTGTACCAACCGCAATGGGGGCTATGGCTGTGTGTGTGTTAATGGCTGGAGTGGAGATGACTGCAGTGAGAACATTGATGACTGCGCCTTCGCCTCCTGCACTCCAGGCTCCACCTGCATTGATCGTGTGGCCTCCTTCTCTTGCATGTGCCCAGAAGGAAAGGCAGGTAAGGCCCGTGGAAGAACAGAGCTGGAAATGAGGGAAAGGGCTGGT
This sequence comes from Pseudorca crassidens, assembly GCF_039906515.1. Taxonomy (NCBI): domain Eukaryota; kingdom Metazoa; phylum Chordata; class Mammalia; order Artiodactyla; family Delphinidae; genus Pseudorca; species Pseudorca crassidens. The sequence goes on along the minus strand of NC_090297.1, from coordinate 105,310,012 downwards.
GAGCAGTCGGGATTTCTGCCGCCTTCTCTTTCATCCCTTTTGGGGTATGTCCTTTTAATTTCCATCTGTAGGAACATGCCTCTCAAAGCTGTTCTTCTGGAAATGTAATTAGCCAAAGTGCTGTGAAATTAGTTTTCTTCCTTAGGACTTTTGGCTCTCAACTCTGTGTACCTCAGTTTTTCATCCCTCCAAAATGAAAGTTAGCAACTATTGCCTTGGGAACATCTATAGCCCTCCTTAAGATTTTAAGCTGAAAGGCAACTCCGAAATTAAGATGAATTTCTCAGAAATTAAGACAAAATTACTCACAAATGGATGTAGGCAGTTAATTTTAAGAAGAAATAATCCATTTACTCAGAAAAAGCTGGCAAGAGGGAAACAAGTGCATTCCAGCTCTCCATATTGTCCTCTAAGGGAAGGTTTTTACCGACTGCAAAGTTAACCTTGCTCTAGCCTTTCAGTTTAACAGCTTCTGGTTCTAGGAATAGAGCAGTGAAGGGAGGAATGTGATGGAAGGAGATTGCTTAGTGAGAGAACTTGGTGCCTAGCAGTTTTGAAATGTTCTTATATCTATGCCTTTCCGAAAGCCCCACCTCCAGCTTTGTAGAAGAAGCCTTAGTCACCTCTTCTTAAGCTAATTTCAGACTGGAAAATCCAGTTCCCATGTGAACTCTGCAGAACATGGGGCCTAGTAATATCTTCAGAGTCTTGAGGGCACTTGAGCCAGGAATGTTGACACTATTAAAAAGCTGGTTTTTTCTTCTGAGGCTCGTGAAATGCAGGTGGCCCCAAGATGATCAGGTAGCATGATCTTGGGAAAGAAAGTAGGTTGCCTAATGAAATATAGGATGTATGTATTGTTTGGGACATATAGTAAATAATTATTTGTTGTTTCTCTGAAATTCAAATTGAACTGGGAGTCCTCTATTTTTATTTGTTAACTAAACATGACAGCACAATGGGAAGTATATCTCCCTTTTCCTGTCTCCATCATCTAACCATCTCACTTTATGGCCTCACTTTATCTACCCTTGGGGAGGGGTCCAGCTAAGGGCTCAGGGTCAGGCTATCAGGGTTGTCTGCAGAAGCTCCTTGCTTTGCTGCTGCCTGCAGCATGTCCCTAAGATTGGGTCAGGAAATTGCCTCTAAATCTTCGTATTGGATTTTGATGTGCCAGTCATAAGGTTTTCCCTCCTCCATGAAAGAGAAAACTGTTCCCCAAGTAAGGGACATTTTCTCTGTCTTCTCCTTACCCCACCCTGTGATAGGTCTCTTATGTCATCTGGACGATGCATGCATCAGCAACCCCTGCCACAAGGGGGCACTGTGTGACACCAACCCTCTGAACGGGCAGTATATTTGCACCTGTCCACAAGGCTACAAAGGGGGTGACTGTACAGAAGATGTGGATGAGTGTGCCATGGGTGAGTACACAGAACCTTTCCGATTCCTCATGGTGTCTGTCGAGCTCAGCAAGCATTTAAGCTGAAGCGCATTTTACTCTACGAGCATGTTTCACCCAAACCTCGGATCTCACCTGTTACATGCCCACTGTTCACAGCTAACCTTTCAGTATAACCATATATTCTATTCTGGGAACTGAAATATATAGAAGGTTTGTACTTGACTCTTAACATAAAGCCCTACCTTTGTGACAGTTTGGGCATAAGAACAGTAGAGACTCACAAGAGTTGAGGTTGTCCTGATTTGTCTTTCTTTCCTTATTTCCTCCCTTCCTCCCTTCCTTCCCTCCCTCCCTCCCTCCCTCCTTCCTTCCTTCATCTTGTTTATTTATTTACTTACTTGCTTATTGATTGATTGATTAGAAGAAAATAGGAAATTGAGAACCCGATTATTAAAGACCTGGCCCTAATGCTAATAATCTGACCCACTTCTGTAGTCCACGTTTGTGGAAGCCCCATCAAGTGCTCTGATCCTGGTGATTGGTGCTTGTGTCTTCCAGCCAATAGCAATCCTTGTGAGCATGCGGGAAAATGTGTGAACACAGATGGTGCCTTCCACTGTGAGTGTCTGAAGGGCTATGCAGGGCCTCGTTGCGAGATGGACATCAACGAGTGCCATTCAGACCCCTGCAAGAATGATGCCACCTGTCTGGATAAGATTGGAGGCTTCACATGTCTGTGCATGCCAGGTACATGGGCCATCAGTGTGTGGGATCTAGACAGGAGGCACTGCCCTGTGCTTCTCTTAGGCAGAGCACTCAGTATAGTGTGGCAATTCCATAAGCTCTGTTACCATTTAATCCCCCGCCAAGGGGACCCTTAAGGAGTAAGGCCATCTTAGAATTCTTAGAGCTATGAAAAGCAATCCCATTATGTCAAAACCCAGATACATGTGAGAGAAAAATTCAGAAGATTTTTAAAATGCAAGTATACTTTGATTTAATAAAGGATTTATCATAAAAATTCTTTAAATAGCAAGCTTTCCTTACCCCCTGATATGTTACAAATAGCATACCATTCCATTTATAGAAAATAACTTTACCCATAATTGTATAGGCTCTTGCCATTTACCTCATAGTGAGATACACATGCTTTGTTATACTCTGGAACTCTTCTGCAGAGACCATTGCTTGAATCCTCAGACAGCACCGCTAAACCCAGCTTAAAAATGACGGCTGTCAGTGGCTGCTTTGCCTGATTGAGGGTGCTGGCCTCTCTAGCCTTGGCAGGCCTTCCTGACCTTTACTTGCACCCTGAGAGCAACAGCGTCTCTGACTCAGCTGGTCTTTAGGAACTTGGACTGGGGACCCTGTGGGCCTGGCACTGTCCTGAAAGCAAAGCCTGGACTGATCAGAGAATGTGGTTCGGTCTTTGTTGGCATGCTAGGTCTTAGCAAGGTCTTTGGAGGTGACCTCTTCCCCCTCTCCACAGAGGCATGGATATCCCAGAATATTCCCCTGTCTGGCTGTTGCTTACAGTGACTGTTTCCAATCATAGCAGAGTCCTCTTTTCCCTCTGCAGAAATGTTCATACTCATAGAGGATATAGTCATCTTTGCAACTTTGTGCTTTCTTGGCTAGAACATGCCTTTGTCTTTTTCTAAGCCACTTGTGTGGTCCATTTTGTCCAGGTTTCAAAGGTGTGCATTGTGAATTGGAGATAAATGAATGTCAGAGCAACCCTTGCGTGAACAATGGACAGTGTGTGGATAAAGTCAATCGCTTCCAGTGTCTGTGTCCGCCTGGTAAATGCCCACCACCTGCCCCCGTTTTCTTTGAAAGCATAAAGCTGGCTGACCACAGGGACGGGAGGAGGGAGAGAACGTGTGTGGGCTGTACATGAGGAAGTCATTAAAGTGAGTGCTTCAGGATAGGAGTGTGTGTGTACAGAAATGGGGGATTTGTTTCAGCCAGTGTATCTTCCAAATCCTTTGTGGCCAGAAGTCCAAGTCTATTCTGAATGACCCATGACCTCTCTGTCTGTGTGTACATTTGGGAAAGTTCATACCTCACGGAAGCCTTAGTTCTAGGTTATTCAGGATTTTATTTTTTCCTGTGGGTCATATTCTTGAAACCTTTCTGTGAGATGATTATTTTTAGACATTTCACCCATGGGTACAGAAACAGCACAAGGCGATTCTTTGCAGAGAATGCTGTGTCTCTCCTTTGGCTCCCCAAAGCTGTTGTTGAAGACGTGCTAAATTTTCTGCCAGAGTCTATAGCCTCTCTTGTTTCTTTAGAGAGGAGGTCCCAGTTCTTCTGAAGCTACATTCACTTGTTAGGGGGCTCTGCCTATAACCATTCAGTCCCTACTTTAACTAGAAGTGAACTCTGTGGTGGGAAGAAAAAGGTAGAGAGACACACAGGTACCTCTGATGCCCTGAGCCTAACCCAGTTATCCTAGTTACCTGTTGGGTAGAATAATTCTACATTTGCTGACCCATGGGTATAAACCCTGCCAATAGCAACCCAGTTCTCTTTGGGCATCATTCTCATAGTAAGGAAGGCATAGGATAACCCTTTGACTTGTGTCATCGCTGTACCCTTTTCAGGTTTCACTGGGCCAGTTTGCCAGATCGATATTGACGACTGTTCCAGTACTCCATGTCTGAATGGGGCAAAGTGTATAGATCACCCAAATGGTTATGAATGCCAGTGCGCCACAGGTAAGAATTTTTCACTTCTTATTCCCCTGGTAGGTCTGCCTGAACAAAACAGGAGACCGTCCTCTTCTAGCTGCCCTGCCAGGCCAGTCCACTAACATGGGCTGCTCTGGGTTTAGAAAGAGCTTCTTCCAAGCCTCTTTCTTGCTGCTCTCTCACTGTTTCCTCTACAACACCTGCCTCCTTCACCACAATCGTGGCCTGGCCTGGACATTTCCATTTGGTGCCCCTGTCTTTCTTGGGCAGATTTTGGCAACGGTGAGTTTCCAGCTGGCTTGACCTACTCCTTTGGAAAAGGGAAGAGTTCCAGGTGAAAGCTATTTTTCACTGGGGCTTCTCAGCAGGAGACCTGTCTCTGTGTTTCTTGAGGCAAGTGATCGAACAAAGGCCCAGAAATCTGGGGGCAGTGGTGTGCAAGTGCAGAGGTTTTCTGCATAAAAGATGACTGATGCTTTGAGAGTTGGATGTGTATTTGAACGGGGGAGGGAGCCCTGTCTGGGAAAGTTTGGGTCCTCTTTCCTGACTTCTGCTACTAGGGTCAAAAAGAATGTTTACAAATATTCTACATTTCTGATCTGTGGTGACATTTCTAATTTGGGAGTAGATTTGAATAAGCCAAATGTCCCTTATTACACATTTGCTTCTGCACAGACCATCATTGTGTAGAAAAGGACTAGAAATTAGTAGCAAACATGAATTCCCAGTTTCTTTTTTCATCTGACTGTTTAAGAAAGGAGTTATGAATATAATTCAAGATATTTTTTCTTCTTTTAGAAGATGGAGTCTTAAAGGATTTTAAGCATCATGTGCATGATTTTTTTTGTGATCACAGAAAAGCAAACTAAGTCATAACAATAAACACAGAGAATTACTATTTCAGTAGTATTGGAACATTACCACTTGTTAGGCCTACTTAGAGAGGGCCCTGTCAGATGGTCCACTTAATTTTCTTCTCTTTTCACAAACGTTTGTTTCTGGTTGGAGAGGTTTCAGGTTTTGTCTTCCTCTGGCCAGATTATGCTTGTGGAGAATAACCTTCACTGGAGAGAATTTACAAAGCTTGAACTCATGTTTAAACGGGAGGAGAGCCCTCCTAGAGTCTTTTAAAAGGATTTAATGTTGAATAAAGGAACTTTTATTTGTCCCTTTTCTTTTAACTGTCATAACTTGTTCATTCATTTTATTTAACAAGTATTTATTAAAAGATTACTGTATATGCATAGATCCCTGGGAGGTTGAGAGGAACAGAGAAAAGTTCTCTGTCCTCTCAGGTCAGAATTGGGAAGATAAGGTACATGAAACCATTAATATAGTACCTGTATATGCAGTTGGGTTTGGGAGGAAAGGAATATAGAGGTAAATATATTAAGGAAAAATATTGAGAGCTATTCCCCACTGAAGTCCAATATTAAATGAAGATGCAGTTAAAGCATCTCTGCAATGAAATTATTATTTAGAAAAAGCTATTTGAATTCTACAAATTTGACTTGAAAAACTTTATTTTAAGCAAAACTCTCTAGGCTTGCCTTATAAATCAATGCAGATAGTCAGTTCCAACTGCTCATTTCCTGCAGTATGAATTGTTTAAGACTTGGGATGTGTAGGATAAGTGGATGCCGGCTACATTTATGTTCAGGTATGCAACGTCTGCCTTGGTTTTTAAGCATCTTTGGTACAATTTCTTCCAAGGATTCACTGGTGTGTTGTGTGAGGAGAACATTGACAACTGTGACCCCGATCCTTGCCACCATGGCCAGTGTCAGGATGGGATTGATTCCTACACCTGCGTCTGCAATCCAGGGTACATGGGCGCCATCTGCAGCGACCAGATAGATGAATGTTACAGCAGTCCTTGCTTGAATGAGGGTCGCTGCATCGACCTGGTAAATGGTTACCAGTGCAACTGCCAGCCAGGCACATCAGGTAAGCCCACGCCGTATTTCCTTTGGAGTTTTCACTGTTTTTCAGAAACAATTTATGCAGATGTCTCAGACTTTCTTGGCATATGCGTAGATATCTAAAAAAGAGTCTTGATTCTGAGAAGCTCAGCCAGAGCCATGGCCAGAAGTGTCTCAGAGGCAGATGGCTCTCGCCAGTAGAGGAAGGAGAGACAATAGCTTTGCAAAGCTGATGGCTTTATGTATGTGCTTTTCATTAAAAGGAGGCACACCACTTCAAAAAATTGAAATTATTATTTAAAATTGAAAGCCATCTTGCCTTTGTGGCTTGATTTGATCGTCTTTGTTTCTTCAACCTCCACCTCAATCAGATTAATGAAGTTGGTCCTCCCTCCCTGCCTCCAGTTCTTCCAATAGTTTTTCCTCTGTTTCAGAGTCCAGTATTTTTTTTTTTTTTTGCGGTACGCGGGCCTCTCACTGCCGCGGCCTCTCCCGTTGCGGAGCACAGGCTCCAGACGCGCAGGCCCAGCGGCCAGGGCTCACGGGCCCAGCCACTTTGCGGCACGTGGGATCTTCCCGGGCCGGGGCACAAACCCGCGTCCCCTGCATCGGCAGGCGGACTCTCAACCACTGCGCCACCAGGGAAGCCCAGAGTCCAGTATTTTTAATGTGACACTTTTCTCCTGGTATTTTTCTCTGGTGGGCCTTGGCCATCTGGGGGGCGGGGAATCTAAAGGAGAGGAGAGACTTTGCAACACGTTCCATTGTCAGTTAGAATGCAGAGCTGCCATTTCCCATCCCAAGTTCCTTGCTGTTTCCTGACTCCAGTTGAATGACTGTTCGTTAGTCGTGAGGGCATGCTGCTCCTTGCTGGGGAAATGTTGAATTGTTTTCTCAGGCAGCAGCATTTCACAGGTTTCAGTAGATCCTGTTTTATTTATTCGAGGAATAATTATGGTCACAACTGTGGTTAATGGACAGAGAAGTTCTGTGCCTCCGATCAAAGGAAAATGTATTAGTGGAAGATTAACTAGTGTGTGCCTTTGTTAGAAGGGAACCTGCCAATACGAGGAGTGATTTATTGAGAACTCATTTTCCATTTAAGGAAAATGGCCTATGTAGGGGGCAGAGGTGGGGGAGGAGGTTAGCTGCCCTCATTTCATCTTGTTATTTCCAAATCCATTTCTTCAAACTTGTCAAAGACCTGGTCTTCATCCAGGAACCCGTACATGCCAAGTTTGAAAACAAAGTCCTTTTTGAGTTGCTCAAGCATACGAGAAACATCCCATGCCTTCCCAGTTGAAAATGCCTTCCCCCTCCCCACGTTTAGATAACTCAGTAAAAGAGCTGAATAGATCTTTGTGAAACCTTCCAAAAGCAATTTGCTTCCGGGCTGGTCCCCCGACATGAGAAATTGCAGTACGGAAAGAAATTTGAGAGATTTACAAGCGATTGAATGGATGCCTTTAGAATGGTGGGGCTGTTTTAGGCTTTGCTGTTGTTCCCGTTACAACAAATGTACTGGACACCTGGGTGAGTGGTGGGCTGGCAAGCACTTTGTTTTCTCCGGGATTATATAATAATGCCAGGTTGGGTCAGGTGTGTTCCCTGGGGAGGAGAGAGAAGTCAAGGTGAAAGTAGCTGTCAGTGAGAAAGGCAAGCAGTGAATAACAGTGGTGTGCAGGCAGCATAGAGAGGGAAGGCCCTGGTTCTCTCAGAAAACGGCCAGATCCATTCCTGTGGCTGTTTGGAGTATTAAAGCAAAGAGATGCAGGCAACATAAAGAGATCTTGGCCTGTAATGGGTGGAGAAAGACCTGGCATGTACCAGGAGCCTGGGTGAAAGGATTCATTCAATCCATCATTATGAATAGACTCTCGAGTTCTAGAATAAGAATCCACAACCCATTCATAATATAGTCTGAGTTGGTAGGTTGGAGTTTGGATGCGTGTGTGGATAGAGGGATGCTTTACAACTTGCTGGTTATAATTGTGGTTTCTCACTCAGTAAGTACTTAAAGTGCAATACACTACCCAGAATCACTTTTGATGCTTTTGATACCTGTGATCTTCAGTGAGTTTTTTTGGGTTTCAAGTCACAGAAACCACCTTGACTAGCTAAAAGAATCATCAACAAACAAGCAAACAACAACTACAAAACAGACAAGCAGAAAGAATTTTGTGAAAGCACACAGAAGTATCTTACAGATGCCAAGTGAGAATTGAACAATGTGGCTTTGGGGGGATGAGCAGGAAGTAAGGGCCACATGCAGACCATAGGTCACACAGTTCATGTTCCAATGTCTCAGTGAGATAATCTCATTGGCCCAGCTTGAGCTGGGTGTCTCTTCCTGCTAGAATGAAACATGGATTTGGGGGCAGAGTCACATTGGACCTCCATGGCTGTTTGGGGCCTGCCTTGGTCCATTGCGAGTAAACGGGGGTTGTCAAACAAGGGCTAGACACATCTCCTAAAGGTATCCATTTGTAATCAAAGAATATTGAAGCCTTGCCTCATCTGTGGCCAGTAGGGCAGTATAGCCTCATCAATCACAGAATGACCAGTATGGTATGGTGAAGTGTATGGAATCCAGAGAGCTGGGTTCACGTCCTAACTGTGCTGACGCAATTGTGCAAGTTCATGATAAAATGGGTGTAACACAGCTTGATTTGCCAGTGGAGTGAGGAGAATAAAGTTATGGAATGTAGGAGGCAGAGTACTTGGCTCATGATAATGGCTCAACAGATTGTTAATATAGTAATTATTATCAATAAATATTAATATAAAGTGTGAGTGAATAAAAACTATGGCATTTTGTTGTGGAAGTTTCGTTTATTAGTTTATATCCTAACTATCAGGCTTTATTTTTAGACTTTTTAAACTACCAAGATATTCTTCTACTATGATACCCAACCACATCACTAAATTCATGTTAAATAAATAATGAAATGTCATGAGTAGTTTTAGAGAATAATGGTAACAATAATGATTGGTGTATCTCTACCATTTAGTTACCCATATCTACAATTAAACCTTCCTAAATAGAGCCAAACTCTACCATTCATCTGAGGAACAGACCAGGAGGAAGGCGGCATACCCCAGAACGAAGTTACCAGACTCTTTATCCTGAACTTTAGCCCATCATAGGGACAGTCAGTATCAAGCTTGTAGTAGTAGATACAAGTTCCAAAATTCTAATTTTCATGTGAAAGCTTAAATTTTATCTTTGGAGCACAGTACTGTCACAGTTGTTTTCCTTGAAATGGCAGGTTTATTTCTGTCACTTAATGTTTGCTACATACTTAAGTCTGAATAGCCCTGGTTTGTCCGTCAGTTGTTCTTTCAATTAAAATGGGATTCTTTGAACAAAGCAACTGTTTCAGTTCAGTACTCAAACAATCACACAACTGCTTTTCCTGGAGACAGCTCTGAAGGTTGGCATGCCACAGAATTGCTTTATGTATATTTTCCATTTCATCACACAGAACAGTAGAGGTATACTCAAGGGTCAAGGTATAATCAAATTATAAAGTTAAGAATTTTGACAGCTTGACCAAAGTCATTCTTAAGTGAAGCTATCTTTTTGTTTTGTGTTAACCGAGTACATGGAGGTGAAGAATAAAAAGACCACTAGTACAATTTGGTGCCACTGCCTTGATTCCTGTTAAGATGCCGGCAGTCCTGCCCCCATTGCTTTTGCATCATTAGTGCAAATTCCAACACAATGAAAACAACGAATAGTGGCTTAGTATGGTTAATATAATCATTTTGACCTCGTGATGCCCCGATGGGGCCTGGAGGACTGCACTTTGAGAACTGCTCCTTTCCTGCATCCAGGGTTGGCTGGATACTCTTTAGATTCCTTAACACCTAGCACCACAAGCAGAGATCATTGGTATTTTCTGTGCTGATATTGCGTGGCTTCTCTTTGCTTTCATCTCTGCAGGTGTTAACTGTGAGATCAATTTTGATGACTGTGCAAGTAGCCCTTGTGTCCATGGGGTCTGCATGGATGGCGTTAATCGTTACAGCTGCGTCTGCTCACCAGGATTCACAGGTAACGCTCCTTTTTGTTGGGTGCCTCCTCCTTCAGCCCCATCACTTTGGGAAAAGGGCATCTAAAGAAAAAGTACTTTTCAAATATTTCCTATTTCTTTGTCTCTTGGAAAGTTAGAAGTTTGATTCTGTGCTTCTCTGGCCCAGTTTTCTACTTACAGGGCTTCCCTAAACTGTAACATGAAACTTTTCATTAGTTCGGGTTTTTAGGCCATGTGTTTATAACTACCTGAAAAGAATTTCTTTTCAGACTTGAATTATATAGCTTTCAAAGCCACCCTTATTTTTCTGCACTTAGTAGTGAATACCTTCTGTAAAGGCATGGCCAAGGTAAAATTCTATGAAAACACTAAATGCTTTCTTCTGACTACTTCCTCTTATGGGGGATTGTTGGGTAAGGCCAAAACTTGGGAGGATCAAACTATTTTTGGCTAGCACAGAGAGGTTTTTTTTCTCTCTAGGAGGAAGAAGGTAAGTGACTAAGATAAAATTGGTTATAATTCTTCCTAAATTATAAGCAGCTAGAACATTTATACACACACCATGTGTGCACACACGCAAACTCACATGCATCTTCTCTTTGACCTCTTTTGTTGCTAATAAGATTACCCTCCTGATGAAAACGTGCTAGAGGTTACTGAGCCTCTACTGAAGGCTTTTACTGACACATCCGTTTGTTAATGGCACCATCAGAGAGCATATAATGTGCCTGTCGCATTCTCTCTAGACAGTGCCACATAGAAGCAGGCACTTACATAATGATGTTACCATTTAATAAATACCATGTGTTCATTTGCAACCAATGTGAGAAACTTCCCATGGAGTTCTTTAAACTATGATGTCAAAAGGCCATCAGAGCCAAGTGAAGAGATACCTCTTGCTTGCCAGAAACTTACCCCTCTCTGTACTTCACAAGCCTTTGCACTGCTTGGTGTGATTGTGGACATGAGAGAGGAATGCTTATGGCCCACATGGGTCACCGTAATATCTGCTCAGTGGAAGATAACTCAGAAGACAGGTGTGATGAAACCTCTTATATCTAGTGCCCAGCACTGCTGGTATAGCCAGACGTACTTCTGTGTTCTGAAACGTGTTACTCCAACAGTAAGTGACAGCCAACTGAATACACAAAAATTCCTGCTAGGTAGAATGACATATGCATTTTTCAAGGCCTTATTTTGAGCTAGGCATTAAATTAAGTGCCTAACCTCATTGAATTGTCACTGCTATTATTATTTCTGCAGTATTGATGAGAAACCCAGAGCTCAAGAGAGCTTAAGTAACAGTACTAGTGCACTGCGGCCAGCATTCCACCCCAGGGGGTCCTACTCTAGAGTCCATACTCATTCCCACTTCACTGGACAGCCTAAGTAGGTCCCTGCTGTGGTTTCTTTTTACATATGTAAGCCTCAGACTCATCTTAAATTTTTTGGAAATGTCAGTGAATCATATGTTCTCTCTTTTTAACATTTAGCAAATCAGGAAGGTCAAAGAGGGAGGACATAGGCTAAAAATATTCTAAAATAAACTTAAGGTGTAGCATGAAACTGCATAACCAAGAAATGGAATGTTTTGGTTACTGGGTGGTACCCTGTTCTTGGAACAGTTTTCTACAGCTGTTTTTCCTATTTGTTTTTTTAAGTCAGTTGCTGAAAATATCAGAGACAACTGTGATATATACTCATGACTTGTAAATATGAGTCTTGCCTTTGTTTTATTTTAATACTACTATTTTTTAATTACAATTTTAATAACAGCTTGAGCAGATTTAAGGGAGGTTTTTTTTTCTAAGACTAAATTCTCTGTTCTCTGCAGACCTCTTTATACTAAATGATTCAATAGGAAAAGTAAGAAATCATGTGGTACTTCTATAGAATACTTCCCAGTTTTATAAACTACTTTTCAGTTTCACCTTGATGTCCATTATTTTGCTGATTTCTTATAACAGTCCATGAAAGTACATAGGTTGGATATGAAACCAAAAGCACAGGTAACAAAAACTAAAATAAACAAGTGGGACTACATTAAGCTAATGAACTTCTGCACAGCAAAGGAAACAATAAGTTGAAAAGGCAACTTACAGAGTGGGAGAAAATATATGCAAACAATATATCTGATAAGGGGTTAATATCCAAAATGTACAAAGAACTCATACAACTCAATAGTAAAGAAGCAATAATCCAATTAAAAATTGGGCAAATAACAAGAAAAAGAATTCTGTAACTATGTATGGTGACAGATGTTAACTAGACTAATTGTGATGATCATTTTTCAATATATGCAAATATCAAATCATTATGTTGTACACCTGAAACTAATATAATGTTCTATGTCAATTATACCTCAATTAAAAATGAAAACACATTAGTCAGGAGTAGCTATACCCAGTTTTGGAAAATACTATTGGAAAATACCCAGTAATTTCCAGATAGAGGACATTGGCAATGTTCACTCTAATTCTCAGAGTTACATGATTTAGCCACAGACTGATTGTATTTTTAACTTGTAAATCATGATTTGTATTTTGAAATCCAGTATCATCTGAAACAGGTGAGGTTCTGAAAGCTTTACAATCTACCAAACCCTAGTGTTTTTCAAATAGCATTTGAAAGGCTAATCATGAGTAGCTACCAATAGAGCTAATCCTCATTACAATGTCATTATACAAATATATAAAATCACCAAAATACAATTTAAAAAGTAGATACGAGGTTTACAGTCTTGTCTCTCTCTAAATCTCTTACAGTATTTTCTAATCAGGAGTAAGGTGTGTAAATGTTTATAAATTTATAAATGTTGAACATGCAGTTGCTTTTGGTTCTCCAGCCCGTAGTCAAGCGAATAATGGCATATCCTGAACAGGCACGCTGCTAAGCACAAGGGGAGTGAGGAGCACTGAGTGTGGCAAAGGTGGTAGAAAATGAGATCATGCCTTTAAAAAGATTTAGAGTGTGATCCGGAACCCAGACTGCATTCATCAGAAACATTCAAAAAATGTATAAATGATGAAGGAAAACAAATGTTTAGAATCAGGGGGAAGAAAGGGGAAAGGACCTTCTGTTTCCAAAGAAGACATACAGATGGCCAACAGGTACATGAAAAGATGCTCAACATCACTAATCATCAGGGAAATGAAAAAACCATAGTGAGATAATCACGTCACACCTGAAAGAATGGCTGTTCTCAAAAAGATAAGAGAGAACAAGTGTTGGCAAGGATGTGGAAAAAAGGGAATTCTTATACACTGTTGATGGAAATGTAAAATGGTACAGTTATTATGGAAAAACAATATGGCAGTTATCAAAAAATTAAAAATTGAATTATCCTATGATCCAGGAATCCCACACTTGAGTATATATCTGAAGGAACTTATTTCGAAGCGGTATCTGCACACTCGTGTTCATAGCAACATTATTCACAGTAGCCAAGATAGCGAAACAACTTAAGTGTAAATCAGTGGATGAACGGATAAAGAAGATATCTTGTGTATATACAATGCGATATCATTCAGCCGTGAGAGAGAAGGAAATCCTGACATTTGCGACATGAATGGAATTTGAGGACATTATGTTAAGTGAGATAAGTCAGACAGAGAAAGACAAATACTATATGATATCTCTTATGTGCAGAATATAAAAAAGCCAAACTCATAAAACCAGAGAGTAGAATGGTGTTTACCGGGGTCTGGACTGGGGGGTAGGGGATTGAGGAGATACTGTTTAAGGGTACAAATTTGCAACTAGATAAATAAGTTATAGGGATAGAATGCATAGCATAGTGATTATAGTCAACAGTGCTGCATTATAAACTTCAAAATTGCTAAGAGAGTAGATATTAATTGTTTTCACCCCAAAAAGAAATGATAGTTATGTGAAGTGATAGAGGTGTTAGCTAACTCTGTGGTGGTAATCATACTGCAATATATAAAATATATCAAACTAGCACATTGTATACCTTAAACTTACACAATGTTATATGTCAGTTATGTCTTAATTTAAAAATTAACAAAACAAAAAAAGCAGATAGGGAAGTTTTATTATTCTCATTTAACAAATAAGGCAACTGAAAGATAGAGCTTGATGTGTCCATGGTCTTAGCTAGTGAGTCACACTGCTAGGACTGTGAGTTCCCAGAAGGCAGGGACCTCCCTAATTATCTTTTTAGCCAGCATTTTGTAAAACAGTGTCTAGCACAGAGGGAACACTTAGAAAATGTTGCTGAATGAATGACCAGAATCACACATGGAACTTCTGACATCCAACGCCAGACTCTCGAGTCTGGACTATACCGTGCTTTCATTCATTAAATACTAATTTTTTGGGCACCTACCTACAAGATAAGAAACATTGGTTAATTTCTCATTCAGTAGTTACTGAGCCCAGCAAGGCACATAGCCTTGTGCTGGGTGTTTCTGATGCTGGGGTTTCTAATGCTACTTTAAGCGTGGGACCTTGCTAGTGAAGCAGCTGTCAGTCCATCAAGTAGACTGCACAAAGAGGCACTCAACCCTCTCAGCTAAAGATGACTTGAAAATTCATTCTGCAAAGAGCTTTTAAAAGCAAATGAAGGAAATGTGAGAGGAGTGGCTTCTGAGAAGATTCTTCCCAAAAAAAGGACAGAAAATGAAAAGGCTTTTTCCTCTCATTCTCCACTGGATTGCAGGCTGAGGATAGTGCTACAGTTGAAGAGTTCTGGCTCTTATCTTGGTGCCAGTGGCAAACACCAAAAAAAAAATCAGAGGTTGAAGCTAAGAAAGTAGTATTTTAAAATAAGTTATTAATAAAACACTTAAGAGGAAAATAGCAACTACTACCAGATTATGGGTTTTTACCTCAAGAACCACCAATAATGGTTTAGAGAGCAGTGGAGGGTGAAAAAATGTTAATACCCGTACTTTAAAGGGGTGTGTATCTATTTCATTTGGAATTTCCTGTTCTAAATGCAGGGTTGCTCTTTCTTAAATGAAAATGCCTGTTTTTATCTAAATCAGAAAATTGGCTTCTTAGAAATTTATAAATTCCTTCCTAGCAGTTGCTTGTTGCCACTCATTTACAGAATTATGGGTTATTTTAAAATTTTATATCATTTTGGAATATACAGTTAAATCATTTATTCAAAACTTAACAAAGCAAAACTCTTACGTAACTGGCATACATTATTCCACTTAAAGAAATAAATGTGAAGGTTATAGCAGGCATCTTTTCAAAGTGCAGTCTTGGATATGTTTTAGAGGAAGAACATATTCAGTTCAGTTTCATATATTCTGAACATTTACATTATTATTTGATGGTAAACTACTAATAATTGTCTACATCAGAGTTTCTCAAAATGTAGTATTTGAATCACTTACATTATTTATTTATTTATTCTTTTTTTTTTAACATCTTTATTGGGGTATAATTGCTTTACAATGGTGTGTTAGTTTCTGCTTTATAACGAAGTGAATCAGCTATACATATACATATATCCCCATATCTCTTCCCTCTTGCGTCTCCCTCCCTCCCACCCTCCCTATCCCACCCCTCTAGGCGGTCACAAAGCACCGAGCTGATCTCCCCGTGCTATGCGGCTGCTTCCCACTAGCTATCTACCTTACATTTGGTAGTGTATATATGTCCATGCCTCTCTCTCGCTTTGTCACAGCTCACCCTTCCCCCTCCCCATATCCTCAAGTCCATTCTCTAGTAGGTCTGTGTCTTTATTCCCGTCTTACCCCTAGGTGCTTCATGACATTTTTTTTTCTTAAATTCCATATATATGTGTTAGCATACGGTATTTGTCTTTCTGTTTTACCTACATTATTTAAAATGTGGTTTTGGGGCTTCCCTGGTGGCACAGTGGTTGAGAGTCCGCCTGCCGATGCAGGGGACACGGGTTTGTGCCCCGGTCCGGGAAGATCCCACATGCCGTGGAGCGGCTGGGCCCGTGAGCCATGGCCGCTGAGCCTGCGCATCCGGAGCCTGTTGCTCCGCAACGGGAGAGGCCACAACAGTGAGAGGCCTGCATACCGCAAAAAAAAATAAAAATAAAATGTGGTTTTGGGGCTCTAAGGATCTCCTTTTAAAACAAGTACTTTTAGCAACTCTTTTTGCACATTAAAGTTTGAGAACCACTGGTCTAGATTGAGAGACCCTGGATGGTTTTCTCAGTGATCAGAGAACAATAAAATTATGCTTAGAATACTCTTCTTCCTGCGGCAGAAGATGGATTAATACAACTCTAAAAGTGAAAGTAAAATAGCTTTTCTTTTCAATCAGTTTAATCATTAAATTAATAGTCTACTCACGAAACATTCCTGTTAATTGAGATTTACCATATATGGAAATGTAAGAGATTGACTAACTGAAAAAAATGAATGCAGTAAACCAGCTGAAAGCAGTGATAAGGAAAGCTTCTTGGAGAGTACTCCAAACAGCAACAAGAAGAGCAGCCAGCTTTGGTAACATTTGATGTTCTCTTTTTGAATCCTTGTAAAGTTTCCCCATCTCTAAGATGGAGTGAAGAAATACATGTCAAAACACTACAACACTGTTCCAGCATTTTGTTAACTTTATTATCAAAGCACAGTGCCCTTTGCCCCTTCCTTGCATGGCACTAAGGGCCGTTGGATGTCTTATTCCTTAAGTCTTGACATGCGGTGCCCAAGGCATCTTATAGCCTATGAAGATGAAGGTATCAACACAATAGATCTCATAGTTCTGTGTCTATTCCCTAAGCATTTTGTATTTGACAAAAACTGTCTCCCTTCTCTACAGGGCAGAGATGTAACATTGACATTGATGAGTGTGCCTCCAATCCCTGTCGCAAGGGTGCGACATGTATCAACGATGTGAACGGTTTCCGCTGTATATGCCCTGAGGGGCCCCATCATCCCAGCTGCTACTCACAGGTGAACGAGTGCCTGAGCAATCCTTGTGTCCACGGAAACTGTACTGGGGGCCTCAGTGGGTGAGTAGCTGTCATGTATTAATAGTTTCTTATTGACTTGTGTCAAGCCAGTTGAGTTTTAGTATTGGCCATACCCTGTAGAAGTCAGTCAGGACTTGAGCTGAGACCTCGCTGAAGATTTCGGTAGTCTGCGGCATAGTCTACCAAATCGCCACTTCTTCTCTACCTTCTGTGACTGAGTAGGTGGAAAATAAGGAGGAATGTCTCTTTCCTCATGTGGGTAGTCAGCACATGGGAGGAATCCAGGGTAATTTTATGAGTCTTTGGCAATTGCACTTTTAGTACTCATTGCAAGATTGAGTTCTGAGGGATGTTCTATTTGATTTTCCCCCCTGCTTAAAAAAAAAGCCCAACTCTGTTCCATCATGGTACCAGTGGGTGCCACTGAAGTAGATCTAGTCTCAGCTAACTTTAGACATGGCCCTGATGAAATGTTCACAGTTTGCAAGCCCCTGAGAGTTGTGTAATGTGTTGGTAAGTAATTTTCTAGAATCACAAAGTGTGATGTTAGGTTCCATGAGATAGTCGTGTACTCTTGCTGTGCTTGCCAGAGGACAGGACTCTGGGCATTACCATTTGCCATGCTTACGACAGGTGAAAGAACGAAGAGTGTATTAAGAGGTAAATAGGAAATCAAGTTATTTCCAAGATGAATTAACTCAGTATTCCTGTTTCAGAGTATAGCAGCCTGCAAAGAATCCCAACCCACCTACTTTTTTTTAAAGGATCTCCAGACTAGGAGGCTGTTATCTCCTGATACCACATTCTAAGTGCTAATGATGTTCAGATTGTGAACAATGTGCATATATTTCAAATACCTTCATTTTTGTTCCTTTTCCTGCTCAGTACCCTCAGTGCTTTCTGGGGGCAGGGATTCAGGTCAGAGCAAAGCATGTCTCAGAAGTCAGACATCCCAGGAGCTCTTCAGAGTGGCTTAGTGTCTCTGATAACTACACTACTTCCTGGGTGTCTGTTTTATACCAGAAACAAGTGATCCTAAGGCTTGCGTTACTTTTAGTTTATATAGAAGAAAAGAAACTGCAGATTTATCTGTGTTAACGTGTCTTTCAGATTGTCCTGATTTGTTGTACCAACCACTGTTTACATATGAAAACTCACTATACTTACTTAGTTTCTCTAGCATCTTTGTGGGCCAGGAAGGTGTGTTTACTGAATACTCCAGATGGGCCCACATGATTCACATGGTGACCCAAGTATAGGTCCATAGAGGATCAGAAATGAGATTAGCTTACCCAAGAGTTCCTTGGTCCTTCAGTTTTTCAGAATGGTGTATTTCAACTATGACTCAATTGTACATTCATCCCCCAACAGTAAATAACTCTGTCTTCTTTCAGATACAAGTGCCTCTGTGATGCAGGCTGGGTTGGCATCAACTGTGAAGTGGACAGAAATGAATGTCTTTCTAATCCATGCCAGAACGGAGGAACTTGTGACAATCTGGTGAATGGATACAGGTGCACTTGCAAGAAGGGCTTTAAAGGTGAAAGCAAAAGTGCCTATTTTTATCTCCCTTCTCTCTCTGCCTTTCTGTTGGTGCATATGGCTTGACTCACTTCTTCCTTTCCCTTTTTTCCTTCTCACTCATACAGCAAATATAATTTGAGTACTTAATATTTATAGGGCAGTTGGGGAATAAAAACATAGATAGATTTATACATGGATTCTATTTTCAGACTAGCAGAGAGGTGAGTTATTGAAACAGTACCATTTAAGGTGAGCAACTAGAACTCCACTTACACAACTTTGGACAGGTGTTCTAATTGTAAGCTCCAGTGTAGGCTTGATTCTATGTTAATTCGCAAGAGATATTGGTAGTAGAATGAAAATTTTGTTTTACTGTAATTGTAGCAATAATATCATGGAAGAATCCATGTATTTAAAACCTTTCCAACAAATTCTCTTACACATTAAGATATTCTTAGATGATACCTAGTCACCTATGGCCTTCTGGAAAAATGCATAATAGTGGGTATTGTGTAAAATCACGTTTTGAGTTGTCTCTGTTGTATTTCTCCCGTTGCTTTTGTCTTAGATACTCAAGAGAGAGAACCCTGTGGGTAAATCATTCACATTTGTACTTCGCTATCCATGTAGTCACTGATTTCACCACTCAGAATTGTGCCAGGCTACTGTAATACATCAGTATGTTTCAGTGTCACTTGGATTACTTGAAAATTTTCTGAGACCACATTTTAGTCAGTAATTTTCTGACATTCAGATATATTACATCTGCAAAGAAACTTATAGATTTAAAAACACGTTTATTTCTTTGTCTCATTGAGACTTGCTGATCAACAAAATAAAAATCAAAACGTAAAGTCCAGAGTTGTACGGCTGTCGAGTAGCAGAGTACAGTTTGAACCCAGACCTCTGTACTCCTAGACCATCATTTTCTTTTGTACAGTGCTGTAGTTCCTCAGTCTTAAGGCTCTGTGTCAGGCCCTACTGAAGGGACAAAGGCGTGTGGCATTTAGTACAGTCCTGTCCCCATGGATGCTTCCTTCCTTTTCTCTTTTTCATAGTGGGAGTAGATTTCGTGTCTTGGATCAGGGGAAACAGCTTCGTGACTTCCGGAAGCCCTACCACATCGATGGTAGAGACTGTGCATTTGAAAGAGTGGGCATAAATCGCAGGCTTTGATTAAGTATTCGAATATTTTATCCCTTGATAACTTACAGGCTGTTTTTAAGCCCTGACCAGATACTCTGTATAGAAAGAGCTTCTATTTAGATATAGCAGTAGGTCTTCACCCTAATGAACTTCATGGTCCATAATGGAGAAATTACTTACGTTTGGAGGTGCATTAGACTTTCAAGCTATTAGAATATACTGTTCTTCCATTCATTTTTTGATGGATTAAGCACTTTTTACTGACTGTGTCAGGGACTTGACACTGAAATGAATGAACAGGTGTTCCAGTGGCCTGAAGAAGTTAATGCAGTTTCTGAGGTGTTTAACGTTTACCACTGAGAGGATTGCTTAGTAAATGAGATAATGAGGAGGCTAACGAAGTTTCACTGTCTTTGGTTTTTCCCCTTTTCTGTCTACAGGCTATAACTGTCTGGTGAATATTGATGAATGTGCTTCGAATCCGTGTCTGAACCAAGGAACCTGCTTTGATGATATAAGTGGTTATACCTGCCACTGTGTGCTGCCATACACAGGTGAGTCCTGCAAGTGCAAGGACCAGAAGGGTTGCTTGGTCTTGCCTTGTCATTCCAAACCTCTGAGTCTCAGAGACGGGATCTGTGGGGCATTGATGCCGCTCTGAGGAATCACTGCCTCGTCACCCTTCCTGCCCTCACTGACTGGGTCTTCAGCTCTGAGAAAACACTGTGGCCTCTCTAGATGCAAGTGGTGGGGAAACTCATTTGCTGCCTTTATTTTTTAGGGTTTGAAAATTTTTAAAAATTATATATGGCTGGAATTGACACATAGCTGATGGTTTAGTCATTATTTGAATGGACCCAGAGTCTCTATGGCCTGTGCTCTTAGTCTGAGTTTTGCTAACACAACAACTACCACTTATTGGTCATTTACTATGTGCCGGACACTTGACATACTCGGGATTATTTGATCTAGTGCTCACAATAATTCTACAAAGTATTTAGAAGTTCCTATCACCATTTTATACATGTGGAAGCTGAGGCAAAGAGAGGTTACTTGCTGAAGGTCACATAGGTAAGTGGTAGATCTAGGATTTGTCCCTAAGTCTCTCTGAATCCAAAGCTTGTCCTCTTGTCATTCTTCTCCTCACGTTCATTGCCACTGCATCTTATTCAGAGAGGTACGACCCCTGGGATGGCGATCACACACACGCAAGACGTGGGTGTGACTTCGTTGCACATCAGGTGTGCTTTGTTTCGGGTGGTATTACAGGAGTGTGCCTGGACGTTTCTTTGTAGTCTTCTGCCTCATTACTGCCATCTTGTGATTGGTTGTATTTGTGTAGCTCGTTTACCTCTTCGTCAGCCATTTTCTTCATCTGTGGGGAACAAAACAGAAACATGAACAGTGACTTTGCATGTTTCTCCAGTGCATAGCATGCAGGCAGGAGCATGGCTGAGTTCTTACTCCCCTGGAGCCGTAGGCTGTTCATTATAGCTGTTGCTAGTGACTCTAGGCTGTTTGGAGTGGCAGAGTGGCCAGAAGCATGCCTCTGTTACCTGAAAGACTTGATACTACATTGTTATCTTTGTCACCTCTTTAGAAGAAACATTCATGCAGGGAAAGTGCATTTAGCCAGCCTGACTGATAAAATCAGTTATCGGAGATCCCTAGCTATCCCCAGACGGACAGTCTATTTTTTTTTTTTTTTTTTTTTTTTTTTGCGGTACGCAGGCCTCTCAGTGTTGTGGCCTCTCCCGTTACGGAGCACAGGCTCCGGACACGCAGGCTCAGCGGCCATGGCTCACGGGCCCAGCTGCTCCACGGTATGTGGGATCTTCCCAGACCGGGGCATGAACCCGTGTCCCCTGCATCAGCAGGCGGACTCTCAACCGCTGTGCCACCAGGGAAGCCCACAGACAGACAGTCTAAATAACGCCATTTCACAGTGATAGTGCTGATCACATTTGTTGGTACTGAGCAGATGATCTCACTCACAGCCATAAAGACTGAGAATTGATGGCTGTAGGGAGATACAAGCAGGTGTCACTATGTTCAGGCACATTAGAGACTTACCTGAATATGACTAAGGTGCACAGGTCATCTTGAAAATATTTGTCTTCTTGCTATTCAGATACTATAAGAATATTTGACTAAATGCTGGCTGTTGGTTTTTCTGTGTATTAGGATCTTATTAAAAGAATTTACTACTTGTGAATTTTGAGAAATTATATGAGACTGGAAATCTATGCAGATTAAAATTTCAGTGCTGAGTTGTCACTAAGTGTTTTAAGTGTCATTGAATTTGGCCAGCATGAAGGGAACTAGGAAACGTTGCCTTTTCTTGTGAGCCATTATTCTGACCAGACACATTAAAAACTTGTTAGGGATATTGATGAAAATTTGTGGTAATACTGTTTTCTTTCTGAATACAAAATTTTAGGATAAAATTTTAAATTGAGTTAGTTGTAATTTGACTTTATTTTGTTGAAGTATAATTGATTTACATTATATTCATTTCAGGTGTACACTATAGTGATTCAGTATATTTAAAGATTATACTCCATTTAAAGTTACTGCAAAATAATGGCTATATTCCTTGTGCTGTACCTTATATATATGTAGCTTATCTATTTTATATGTAGTAGTATGTATCTCTTAATCCCCTACCCCTATCTTGCCCTACTCCCCTTCCCTCTCCCCACTAGTAACCATTAGTTTGTTCTCTATATCTGTGAGTCTGTTTCGATTTTGTTATATTCATTTGTTTGTCTTGTTTTTTAGATTCCACATATAAGTGATAACATACAGTATTTGTCTTTCTCTGTCTGACTCATTTCACTAAGCATAATATCTTCTAAATCCATCCATGTTGTTGCAAATGGTAGAATTTAATTCTTTTTTATGGCTGAGTAATATTCCTCTGTGTGTGTGTGTGTGTGTGTGTGTGTGTGTGTGTGTGTGTGTATGTGTGTGTGTATCACATATCACATCTTCTTTATCCATTCATCTATTGATGGATACCTAGGTTGCTTCCATATCTTGGCTATTATAAATAAGGCTGCTTTGAACATTGAGGTGCATGTAACTTTTTGAATTAGTGTATTTATTTTCTTCAGATATATGCCCAGGAGTGGGATTGCTGGATCATATGGTAGTTCTATTTGTAGTTTTTTAAGGAACCTCCATACTGTTCTCCATAGTGGCTGTACCAATTCACATTCCCACCAGCAGTGCAGGAGGGTTCCCTTTTCTCCACACCCCCTCTAGCATTTATTGTTTGTCGAGTTTTTGATGATGGCCCTTCTGACGGGTGTGAGGTGATATCTCATTGTAGTTTTGACTTGCATTTCTCTAATAATTAGTGATGCTGTGCATCTTTTCACGTGCTTTTTTAGCCATCTGTATGTCTTCTTTGGAGAAATGTCTATTTAGATCTTCAGCCCATTTTTTGATTGGATTGTTTTTGGTTTTCTTTTAATTGAGCTGCATGAGCTATTTGTATATTTTGGAGGTTAATCCCTTGTCAGTTGCTTCATTTGCAAATATTCTCTCCCATTCTGAGGGTTGTTTTTTTATCTTGTTTATGGTTTCTTTTGCTGTGCAAAAGCTTTTAAGTTTCATTAGGTCCCATTTGTTTATTTTTGTTTTTATTTCCATTACTCTAGGACGTTGATTGAAAAAGATCTTGCTGTGATATATGTCAAAGAGCATTTTGCCCATGTTTTCCTCTAAGAGTTTTATAGTATCCAGCCTTACACTTAGGTCTTTAACCCATTTAGAGTTTATTTTTGTGTATGGTATTAGAGAGTGTTCTGATTTCACTCATTTACATGTAGCTGTCCAGTTTTCCCAGTACCACTTATTGCAGAGACTGTCTTTTTCTCCGTTGTATATTCTTGCCTCCTTTGTCATAGATTAGGTGACCATAGGTGCGTGGGTTTGTCTCTGGGCTTTCTATCCTGTTCCATTGATCTATATTTCTGTTTTTGTGCCAGTGCCATACTGTCTTGATTACTGTAGCTTTGTAGTATAGTCTGAAGTCAGGGAGCCTGATTTCTCCAGCTCTGTTTTTCTTTTTCAAGATTTCTTTGGCTTTTTAGGGTCTCTTGTGTTTCCATACAAATTGTAAACTTTTCTGTTCTAATTCTGTGAAAAATGCCATTGGTAATTTGATAGTATTTCATTGATTTTGTAGATTGTTTTGGGTAGTATAGTCATTTTCACAATATTGATTCTTCCAATCCAAGAACATGGTGTCACCTTTCCATCTGTTTGTGTCATCTTTGATTTCTTTCCTCAGTGTCTTATAGTTTTCTGAGTACAGGTCTTTTGCCTCCTTAGGTAGGTTTATTCCTAGGTATTTTATTCTTTTCGATGTGATGGTAAATGAGACTGTTTCCTCGATTTCTCTTTCTGATCTTTCGTTGTTAGTGTATAGAAATGCAAGAGATTTCTGTGTATTAATTTTGTGTCCTGCAACTTTACCAAATCCATTGATGAGCTCTAGTAGTTTTTCAGTAGCGTTTTTAGGGTTTTCTCTGTATAGTGTCATGTCATCTGCAAACAGTGACAGTTTTACTTCTTCTTTTCCAATTTGGATTCCTCTAATTTCTTTTTCTTCTCTGATTGCCATGGCTAGGACTTCCAAAACCATGTTGAATAATAGTGGTGAGAGTTGACATCCTTTTCTTTTTCCTGATCTTAGAGGAAATGCTTTCAGTTTTTCACCATTGAAATGATGTTTTCTGTTGGTTTGTCATATATAGCTTTTATTATGTTGAGGTGGGTTCGCTGTATGCCCACTTTCTGGAGAGTTTTTATCATACATGGGTGTTGAATTTTGTCAAAAGCTTTTTATGTATCTATTGAGATGATCATATGGTTTTTATTCTTCAATTTGTTGATGTGGTGTATCACATTGATTTGCGGATCCTGAAAAATCTTTGCATCCCTGGAATATATCCCACTTGATCATGGTGTATGAGCCTTTTAATGTGTTTTTGAATTTGGTTTGCTAGTATTTTGTTGAGGATTTTTACATCTATGTTCATCAGTGATATTGGCCTGTAATTTTCTTTTTTTGTGATATCTTTGCCTGTGTTTGGTATCAGGGGGATGGTGGCCTCGTAGAATGTACTTGGGAGTGTTCCACCCTCTGCAATTTTTTGGAAGAGTTTCAGAAGGGCAGGTGTTAACTCTTCTCTAAATGTTTGATAGAATTTGCCTGTGAAGCCATCTGGTCCTGGACTTCCGTTTGTTGGAAGAATTTTAATCCCAGTTTCAATTTCAGTACTTGTGATTGGTCTGTTCATATTCTCTATTTCTTCCTGGTTCAGTCTTGGGAGATTGTACCTTTCTAAGAATTTGTCCACTTCTTCCAGGTTGTCCGTTTTATTGGCATACAGCTGCTTGTAGTAGTCTCTTATGATCCTTTGTATTTCTGTGGTGTTCATTGTAACTTCTTTTTCATTTCAATTTTATTGATTTGAGTCCTCTCCCTCTTTTTCTTGAGGAGTCTGGCTAAAGGTTTATCAGTTTTGTTTATTTTCTCAAAGAACGAGCTTTTAGTTTCATTGATCTTTGCTATTGTTTTCTTTGTCTCTATTTCATTTATTTCTGCTCTGATCTATATGATTTCTTTCCTTCTACTAACTTTGGGTTTTGTTTGTTCTTCTTTCTCTAGTTGCTTTAGGTGTATTAGTTTGTTTATTTGAGACTTTTCTTGTTTCCTGAGGTAGGATTGTATTGCTATAAAATTCCCTCTTAGAACTGCTTTTACTGCATCCCATAGGTTTTAGATGATCGTGTTTTCGTGGTCTCTAGGTATTTTTTGATTTTCTCTTTGATTTCTTCAGTGATCTCTTGGTTAT
Organism: Pseudorca crassidens; assembly: GCF_039906515.1. NCBI lineage: Eukaryota > Metazoa > Chordata > Mammalia > Artiodactyla > Delphinidae > Pseudorca > Pseudorca crassidens. The sequence continues at coordinate 105,284,484 of NC_090297.1, read as the reverse complement.
TTAGTAACATATTGTTTAGCCTCCATGTGTTTGTGTTTTTTACAGGTTTTTTTCCTGTAATTGATTTCTAATCTCATAATGTTGTGGTAAAAAAAATGCTTGATATGATTTCAGTTTTCTTAAATTTACCGAGGCTTGATTTGTGACCCAAGATGTGATCTATCCTGGAGAATGTTCCATGTGCACTTGAGAAGAAAGTGTATTCTGCTGCTTTCGGATGGAATGTGCTATAAGTGTCAATTAAGTCTATCTAAGTCTAATGTGTCATTTAAGGCTTATGTTTCTTATTAATTTTCTGTCTGGATGATCTGTCCATTTGTGTAAGTGAGGTGTTAAAGTCCCCCACTATTACTGTGTTAACTGTCAATTTCCCCTTTTATGATTGTTAGCATTTGCCTTGTATATTGAGGTGCTCCTATGTTGGGTGCATATATATTTACAATTGTTGTATCTTTTTCTTGCACTGATCCCTTGATCATTATGTAGTGCCCTTCCTTGTCTCCTGTAACAGTATTTATTTTAAAGTCTATTTTGTCTGATATGAGTATTGCTACTCCAGCTTTCTTTTGATTTCCATTTGCATGGAATATCTTTCTCCATCCCCTCACTTTCAGTCTGTATGTGTACCTAGGTCTGAAGTGGGTCTCTTGTAGGCAGCATATATATGGATCTTATTTTTGTATCCATTTGGCCAGTCTGTGTCTTTTGGTTGAAACATTTAATCCATTTATATTTAAGGTAAGTATTGATACGTGTGTGCCTGTTGGCATTTTCTTAATTGTTTTGGGTTTGTTTTTGTAGATCCTTTTTTCTTCCTTTCCTCTTTTGTTCTTTTCTCTTGTGTTTCCCGCCTAGAGAAGTTCCTTTAGCATTTGTTGTACAGCTGGTTTGGTGGTGCTGAATTCTCTTAGCTTTTGCTTCTCTGTAAAGCTTTTACTTCTCTGTAAAGCTTTTGATTTCTCCATCAACTCTGAATGAGAGCTTTGCTGGGTAGAGTATTCTTGGTTGTAGGTTTTTTCCTTTCATCACTTAAAATATATCATGCCACTCCCTTCTGGCCTGCAGAACTTCTGCTGAAAAATCAGCTGATTACCTTATGGGGGATTCCCTTGTATGTTACTTCTTGCTTTTCCCTTGTTGCTTTTAATATTTTTTCTTTGTATTTAATTTTTGTTAGTTTGATTATTGTGTGTCTGGGCATGTTCCTCCTTGGGTTTATCCTGTATGGGACTCTCTGTACTTCCTGGACTTGGGTGACTGTTTCCTTTCCCATGTTAGGGAAGTTTTTGACTGTAATCTCTTCAAATATTTTCTCAGGCCCTTTCTCTTTTTTTTCTGGGACTCCTATAATTCGAATGTTGGTGCATTTGATGTTATCCCAGAGGTTTCTGAGATGGTCTGCATTTCTTTTCATTATTTTTTCTTTATTCTGTTCCACCACAGAGATTTCTACCATTCTGTCTTCCAGGTCACTTATCTGTTCTTCTGCCTCAGTTATTCTGCCATTGATTCCTTCTAGTGTATTTTTAATTTCAGTTACTGTATTGTTCATCTCTGTTTGTTTGTTTTTTAGTTCTTCTAGGTCTTTGTTAAACATTTCCTATATCTTCTCGAGCCATGCCTCCATTCTTTTTCCGAGATCTTGGATCATCTTTACTATTATTACTCTGAATTCTTTTTCAGGTAGATTGCCTATCTCCTCTTCATTTAGTTGTTCTTATAGGTTTCTATCTCGCTCCTTCGTCTGCAATATATTTCTTTTACTTCTCATTTTGTCACTCTTACTGTGTTTATGTTCTCCTTTCCACAGGCTGCAGGATTGTAGTTCCTCTTGCTTCTTGTGTCTGCCCCGCTGGTGGGTGAGGTTGGTCCAGAGGCTTGTACCATTATCCCCTTGATAGGGAGTTTGATTGGTGTTGTGGTGACCAGAGCCTGGTCCTGGATATTGAACAGGGCCTCCTTTTTGCTCTGTGGTTGTCACTGTCCTGTCAGGGGCAGGGCCTGATCCCTAGTTGTTGGAGTAGAGGCCCCTAGATCTGTTTATTAACTGTGTTTCTGATCTGCAGTGCAAGGAAGGTGGGATTGGAGTGCTCCCACTGGGAGAGGAGTCACTGAGTTTTCCTCCTTTGGAGCTGTTCACCCGTGAATGTGCTCTATTGTGTCCCCTTTTGCCCATTGTGCAGGCTCACAAAGTACACTGTTGTTGGCACTGCTCTTGGTCCCACTGTAACTGTGGGTATGCTGGCAGTTGGCCCTGGTGACTCTCGGGCATTGTTTTCACCAGGCCACTGGCGCAGATCCACTGAAGTCAGGTCCCAGGACTGCAGTAGTAATGAACCTGGACCCGCTGTGGGAGCTGTGGTGGCAGCTCAGATTCTGACCTGGCCCAGCCTCTGTGTATGTGCCCACAGAGCCTACAGCTGCTAAAGCCAGACCCGTCCCAGCTGCAAGAGCACTTGTCCTTTGGGATGTCTCGCAGGCGCTGAATTTAGGAAGCCATCAGAGGAGGTGTAACTCTGGGTTCGTGTAGCTGTGAGGAGAGGCTTAAGGTCTTCTTCCTTAGTCACACGGGCCCTGGGGCTCAGCTGTGGTTTCAGCCCCACCTCTGTGTGTGTTCCTCTCACCGGAGTCTGCTCCAGAGGTGGCCGGAGCACACGAGCTCGTCAGGCTGGAAGGAGCCCAGGTGGCGACGGGGGCCAGCGTGCTGTCCAGGCTGGGGTGGGGGGGATGGAGGCAGAGGAAGCGATGGAAGCGGGGGCACAAACGGCCTCCAGCCGGAGCCCTCCCTCGTGCCCGTGGAGGCAGGGCCTGCCTCACGAGGAGAGAGGCTGCACAATGGCGACCCTGCCCTTTACACGGGGCGCTTCACTTCTGTGGCGGTCCGGGCTTCCTCCACAAGCATTCCTGGTTGCAGAGCTCCTCACTCCCGTCCCTTCAGGCTGTCTCCTCACAGCCAACAGCAGTCCCCTCCCCAGGTCTGCTCTCCAAACCCCACGTCTGGCACCCAGCCCCCGTGTGCACCTGCAGGCACCCGTCTCAGGCTGGGTGGCACAGGACTGTGGCACGGACCATCTGCATAGGTCTCACTGTGTCCTGCCTGCCACAGACCAGTTGCCGGGCTCTCCTCTGAGTCTCCAAGTCTCCCCTTCTGTCCCAGCTGATCTCCCTGCCGGTGAGGAAGCTTCCCCAGGTGTGGCAACCTCTCCTCACCTTCATCTCCCTGCCAGGGGTACAGGTCCCATCCTGCTTCCTCTCCTCTTCCTTTTCCCTTCTTCTATCTTTCATGCTACTTGGTTATGTGGGGATCTTTCTTGTCCTTTTAGGTGTCCAAGGTCCTCTGCTAGTGTTCAGCAGGTGCTCTGGGAGAATTGTTCCACTTGTAGATGTATTCCCAGTGCATTTGTGGGGAGAGGGCAACTCCACGTCCTCCTACTCCTCTGCCGTCTTGGAAAAAGCCTATCTCCCCTTTAATAAAAGCATTCTTTTAATTTTTTTCTGGAGTCTTATATTCAGTATACTAAGATAGGAAATGTTGATGGGCAACTATCAATGCCATGTTGTTGATATAAGGAGAGATGTTACTAGGCATTCAGAATTACTTCACTGTTTTCCACCTCTGGTGGCCTTCTCATCAACCCCATTGCCTTCTGGAACAGGCCGGCAGAGGTTTTGAGGAGTAGGTGGCTGTGTTACTTCTTTCCTGCTCATGTGAAGGTAGATCTGTGTGGCTAAGCATCTGAGTAGCTGAATCTTAGCTATGAAGATGCAGAAATTGTCACCCCTGATTGATGCAGGATTCCAAATCCATGTAACCCCTTGTGATAATAATATGAAGATGACAGCAGCCCAACAGTTGTTGAGTACTTACTCTAGGTACTGGGCCCTATGCTAATAAGGACTTTGTAAGCATTTTATCATTTAATCCACAAAAAGCCTCTATGAGTTATATACCATCCTAATTCCCATCTTATTTATGTGGAAGCTCAGAGAAGATAACTTGCCTGAGATCACACTGTTAGTAATCACATCAGAGCCAAGACACAAAAGTCCATAGGTCTCTCAGATTCCAAAGCTCTTATCCATTACGTTAGACCTGAATTCAGAGATCATCCTTCAGTATAGAATTTGGTGGGGTGGGGGGGAGTTTCAGTTTCCTTGGAATTTTTCTCTATAATGAACTCTGTCATTTGATTTACAGGAAAGAACTGTCAGACTGTATTGGCTCCCTGTTCCCCAAACCCTTGTGAGAATGCTGGTGTTTGCAAAGAGGCACCAGATTTTGAGAGTTACACCTGCCTGTGTGCTCCTGGCTGGCAAGGTAACAACATGGGAATGGGGAAACCAAGAGCCTTAAACAAGGTGGTCAGGTTATCTGATGACACGGAGGACCTGGTCTTTTGAGGCTTGCCCTCTTTTGTTAAGAACGGAGGCCATGTATAGAAGCTGCTAACTGGAATGTTTTAGAAAGCCTTTCCGTTTTGCATGTCTCTGGGGCTAGAGGACTCCCACCAGAGTCTAAACCATGATGCTCTACAGGGCATTGTAGCATCAACTGCTAGGGGCACAGAAGCCTTCAGGGACTTCCAAAAGCAGGAGACCAACCGGAATATCCTTGGGGTAGCCCCACCTACCCCAGCTGAAGCTCAGGCCCCACATAAATTTCTGTGGGAATCGACTTCCAAAGACTGGACCGTTCATTGCCCCTGTGTTTCCAGGTCAGCGGTGTACAGTTGACATTGACGAGTGTGTCTCCAAGCCCTGCATGAACCACGGTCTCTGCCATAACACCCAGGGCAGCTACATGTGCGAGTGTCCTCCAGGCTTCAGTGGTATGGACTGTGAGGAGGACATCGATGACTGCCTTGCCAGTGAGTATGCCAGCCTGCTCCTCAGCCCCCGAGGGAGAGGAGAGCATAGGGAGCAGAGCAGAACTCAGCGGAGGCGCTCGCCTCTCAGTGCCGAGACGGGCCGTCCAATAGTTTACCATGTGTCTTTAGTCTTTGTACTTTAAAAATCTTCATTTTGAAGCCAGTGGCTTTAGGAGTTAAGGCAGGGTAGTCCCTTCTAAGTATTGCCTTACTGATTTTTGTACATTGACGAAGTGGGAACAATGCTATGACAGCTTTTTTAGAAAAGCACATCTCTTGAAGTATCATTAACATACAGCACACTGCCAGTATTTAAATGTACCAGTCAATAAGTCTTGCCGTACGACAACTGAAACCAATACTCAAGATACTGAACATGTCCACCCCCCTGAAAGTATTCTCATCTCTTTTGTAACTTAACTCTCCTTTCCACTTTCCTGTCCCAGGCAACCAGGGATCTATCTCTGTCACTATGGATTTGTGTGAATTTTTTTACAGTTTTATATAAATAGAATCATATAATGAAAACTCTTTTCTGAAGAGAGGGAATATGAGTTCTAAAGGTTTTACTGAGTAATTCTGTTTTGTAATCTTGCTAAACTCACTTATCATTAATTCCAGATTAGTATAGCTTCTGGTTTAGTTTAGATTCCTAGGATTTTTTTATAGAGATAATACACTATGTTATTTCTGAATAAATACAACTGCTATACCTTTTATTTCTTTTCTGTATTCGTTTATTTCTAAATCTGTACGCATTTTATTTATTTTTCTTGCATTATTGCACTGACTTCAGTAAATGCAGAATAGAAGTGGTGAGAGAAGCCGGTCCTGCCTTGTTCTTGATTCTAAGGGAAAAGCATCAAATTGAGGAATTTACCTCAGTTTACCTCAATTTGGTGAGAATTTTGCAATTTACCTTCAGTTGGCTGAGAATTTTCTTCCTTTTAATAATGAATGAGGGTTACTTTTCTTTCAGATGATTTTTCAGTATCTCTTGAGGTGGTAATACTGTTTTTTAAGGTCTTTTGATGTAAGTGAATTATGTTAATTGATTTTCAAATGTTGAACTGACCTTAAATTTCTGGGATAAATTCTACTTGGTCATGATGTGTTATCTCTCTCATATATTGTTGGATATTATTTACTCAAATTTTGCTAAGGATTTTTGTATCTGTGTTCATGGGGCATGTTGTTCTCTAATTTTCTTATACTGTATTTGTATAGTTTTGATAAGAGGGTGATGCTGGCCTCATAGAACAAATCAGAAAGTGTTCCCTTTCTATTTTCTGGAAGACTTTGAGTAGAATTAGTATCATTTCTTCTAAACATCTAGGCCTGGAATTTTCTTTCTGGGAAGGTTTTTAATTATAAATTTAATTCCTTTAATAGGTGTTCAGGGTATCTATTTCTGTTTCATTGAGCTTTGGTGATTTGCATCTTTCAAGGAATGAGTTTTACTTTATCTAAGTTGTCAGAATTGTTGGCATTGAGTCTTTCATGATATTCCTTTATTGTACTTTTAATGTTTATTTTAAAATGGGGTTATTTCCCTTCTCTTATTTCAGATATTGGTTATTTATGTCTTCTCTCTTTTTTCATCTGGTTGCTCTTGGTAGAGCATTATTGGTTTTAGTAATCTATCTATCTGTTTATGTATTATGTGTACTTATGTATGTAGGTATGTATTTATTTATAATCTTTTAAATGAACCTAGTTTTAGTTTCATGATTTTTCTCAGTTGTTTTACTGTTTCCTATTTCATTGATTTCTGCTCTTTAGTCTTTTCATTGCCTACTTTAGTTTTAGTTTGCCCTTCTTTTTCTAGTTTCTTAAGATGGAAGTTTAGATTTTGTTTCATTCTACTTCTTCTAAAATAAGCATTTAATGCTATCCATTTTCCCTCAAAACACTGCTTTAGCTGTATTTCACAAATTTTGACGTGTCATGTTCTTTTCGTTCAGCTCAAAATACTTCCAGGTTTCCATTTGGATTTGTTCTGTGACTCATAAGTTATTTAGAAGTGTGTTCTTTAGTTTCCAAATATCTTTTGTTGCTGATTCCTTCCAGGTAGGTTTTGTTACTGATTTCTAGTTTAATTCCATTGTGATCAGTGAACATTCTTCACATGATTTGATTACTTTAAATTTATTAACGCATGTCATATGGCCCAGTGTATGGTCTGTCTTGGTAAATGTTCTGTGTGCATTTGAAAAATGAAATGAGGGAAGAAAGGAAGAGAGGGAGGGAAAAGAAAGCAAAGATAGATTAGCGCAGGGGGCTGATTACTATCTATTCCATCCTACCCAACCCACTCCACCACCACATACACCTTTTGAAAATCTTTATTGATACTTCTGAGATTCTGTGTATTGGGGCATATATTTGATTTACAAATGGAAGTTTGTGGGACAAATACAAGTTTTATGACTATTAAGTTTGCAAAACTGTTAGTGGTGTATGGAGAGTTCATTCCAGGTATTAAACAGATTCTTATTATTAAGAATCTCAGGGAAGTGTTACTGCATTCATTTTCATAAATGGAGGAGTCAGGGCAAAATAGATGCAAAGAAAAGTCAGAATTGTTTCTGTTCTCTGTGTGACTCAGTGCAGGGTACTCACCTTTATGAGTCTAAGGTTAACTTGATGCTGCTGTTCAGAGTTCTAATTCTTGTGTGCGATGGCTTAGATCCTTGCCAGAATGGAGGTTCCTGTGTAGACGGAGTGAATACTTTCTCCTGCCTATGCCTTCCGGGCTTCACTGGGGACAGGTGTCAGACAGACATGGATGAGTGTCTGAGTGAACCCTGTAAGAACGGAGGGACCTGCTCTGACTATGTCAACAGTTACACCTGCAAGTGCCAGGCGGGATTTGATGGAGTCCACTGTGAGGACAACATTGACGAGTGCACTGAGAGGTGAGCAGCCCGTGTCCTCAGGCACCAGTGTCTTAGGGGCAAAGGGAGAAACAGGAGGAAACTACAGAGCACAGTACTGGGATCAAGGGACAGGCATAAGGCATCCACTTGGATCCCACCCCATAATCACCTCTTATTTCCTGGTTCCTGAGTCCTTGTAGACATCTAGTTACAAGCTCAAAGGTTAGAGGTTGAAAAACTTAGTGAGAGGGCTTCCCTGGTGGCACAGTGGTTGAGAGTCTGCCTGCTGATGCAGGGGACATGGGTTTGTGCCCCGGTCCGGGAATATCCCACATGCCACGGAGCGGCTGGGCCCGTGAGCCATGGCCGCTGAGCCTGCGCGTCCGGAGGCTGTGCTCTGCAACAGGAGAGGCCACAGCAGTGAGAGGCCCACGTACCGCAAAAAAAAAAAAAAAAAAAAAAAACAACTTAGTGAGATGGATCATCATTTGTTGCTTGCATAGGGAACAGAAAGAGCTATAATTCTATTCCATATCCTTTTGATCTCTTGTTCATTTTAGTTGACAATTAAGAAATGCCTATTTCTTTGCAGATTTGTCATCCCTTTTTTTTTTTTTTTTTTTAATTTGTGGTACGCGGGCCTCTCACTGTTGTGGCCTCTCCCGTTGCGGAGCACAGGCTCCGGATGCGCAGGCTCAGCGGCCATGGCTCACGGGCCCAGCCGCTCCGCAGCATGTGGGATCTTCCCAGACCAGGGTACGAACTTGTGTCCCCTGCATTGGCAGGCGGACTCTCAACCACTGCGCCACCAGGGAAGCCCTGTCATCCCTCTTTAAGTAATTTCTGGGAGGTTTGTTTCTTTTTTTATTATCAACAAATTTGTTCTGTTTCTCTTCCATAAAGAAATCTAGAGTCAAGAGCTATTTATTTAACACTTCCCTTATAAATTAAATTGACTTAGGGATAAAATGAAATTTGAGACATGGAAAGCTACAGAAGCACGGGGTAAAACTTGGAAACCTTCACTTTCTTTGGGAACCTCAGCCTCTAATAAGCTCAGACTTTTAAATACTCCTCTAATCTTTTTGGCTGTGCAAAGGAAGCTGAGATTCAGGCTGACTGGTGCCCATTCTAGTTTGGAAAAAGGTAAAGTTTACTGGATATAGGAGTTTTGGGTGCTCAGGAGTATTTGCCTCTGTAATATCTTAGATTCCAGGAACCTTAGTTTTTAAATAGCAGGTCAGAGGAACCAGATTGCATAGCTAATGTTGTTCTCCCTGTTTGCTTGTTAGCTCCTGTTTCAACGGTGGCACATGTATCGATGGGATTAACTCCTTCTCTTGCTTGTGCCCTGTGGGCTTCACTGGCCCCTTCTGCCTCCATGAGATCAATGAATGCAACTCTCATCCATGCCTGAATGAAGGAGTATGTGTTGATGGCCTGGGTACCTACCGCTGCATCTGCCCATTGGGCTACACTGGGAAAAACTGTCAGGTAATTAGACTCCATCCCATTCATTCAGCTCCCTCAGAATAGTTGAATATTACACCTATTCCTTTTCTAGGCAGAATAAGCCCCACCCAAAAGAGAAAGTTCTGGGTCTTAGGGATGTCCCTGAGATAAATCTGGACAGCTTCTTAATAGCTGGTAGATTCCAAAATGGTGACACTGGCAAGATTACGTGGATTAACAAATATAAAATTGTTATAACAGGCTAACCAAGAACTGCAGAAAATGCATGTGGGAAATAAGCACATAGATATCATTTAGGAAATACAAAAAGGGAAATAAAGAACAATCAAAATACGATTTAAAAAATTCAGGTACAACATCTAAGGGGATAATGAGAACTATCATGTCTTGCAATATTGTAACAGTCTCAAAACCAAGCTATTCACATGTCTTTTAAATTCAACTATTTATAATAATATACGTTTTCATAGACTCTTATAAGGGAAGGATCCCTCAGAGCTGACTGGTCTAGCCTTTCATTTCGTGGAAGAAGAAACTGAGCCCCAGAGGGGCAAAGTAACTTTTCCAAGGTTGCGTACCAAACAGCATTGTGTTTAATTTTATGTAGCTTTACCTCTCAAACAATGGTACATGATAGAATAACAGCAGTCCAAAGAACTTAGGAATAAATGGCCACGTTTAACTAGACTTACAGAGTACACTCCAATAAGGCTTTGCTGTAAGCAAAGGTGCTATAAGCTCCTCTGCCTGTTAAACAGCTTGTTGCTGATTCTGTGGATCAGGAGGGTATTTTTTTTTTTTTACATCTTTATTGGAGTATAATTGCTTTACAATGGTGTGTTCGTTTCTTCTTTATAACAAAGTGAATCAGCTATACATATACATATATCCCCATATCTCCTCCCTCTTGCGTCTCCCTCCCACCCTCCCTATCCCACCCCTCTAGGTGGTCACAAAGCACAAGCTGATCTCCCCGTGCTATGCGGCTGCTTCCCACTAGCTATCTACCTTACGTTTGGTAGTGTGTACATGTCCATGCCTCTCTCTCGCTTAGTCCCAGCTCACCCTTCAGGAGGGTGTTCTTCACAGGGCTCCTGCTTGTTCTCACAGTGCAGACTACAGGTGCTCGTGGAGCGCTCTGCCCTTCCCCCTTTCTTTCACAAAAGGTCTGTACTGTTGAGTATGGCCTTCCTCTCCCCGGGGGCCAGGCCACCCCATGTGAGTTTTGGAGAAGGTGCTAGTTCACTTACAGTCTTTGTCTCATGCTTCTCATAAGCCTGAGTTTCTCCCATCAAATAAGCTCTTTGACAGTTTTTAGGTTTATTAACAGGCTTTAAGTCCTTTCACTCTATTCACCGCAGACAGACTTGATCAAGCCCCACGTGGATTTCTCACTCAGGAGCAGCACGTAGGAGCTGTCTGACAGCTTTAACTCTCTCTTTCTTTCTAGCCCCATACGGTGGCCATGTTTCTAGACGTAAGTGTGGCATAGGGGATAACTTAACCTCTTGGGCTTCCTCAAATTCTTAAACTTGTGTGGTAAGAATTTTTAAATAGCAGAGCTAAAAGGAATTAGACTGTATAAAATGATTGGATTATCTGGGGACAGTGGATCTAAGGCTTGGGTGAGGGCTCTTTTTTTAAATTATTAATTAGTATGCTTTCCTTTGATTTCTTAAAATGCAGTGTAACTTTTTTTTTTTCGTTTCTGGTGTCTGAATGTTGATGTATGTGTATGCCCCTGTTTCAGACCCTGGTGAACCTCTGCAGTCGGTCTCCATGTAAAAACAAAGGTACTTGCATTCAGGAAAAAGCACAGTCCCGGTGCCTGTGTCCGTCTGGATGGGCTGGTGCTTACTGTGACGTGCCCAATGTCTCCTGTGAGGTTGCGGCCTCCCACAGAGGTGAGCTGTGCCCCCTCAGACTCAAGGGTCCGTCCACAAAGTATTGACTGACCAGCAGCGTTTTAGGGCAACTATTGTTATCATGGGAGGAGAGGGAAGGGAAGACAGGAGTGGATGGAGAAGACTCTGGAGAAAGGGTCTGAAACAGAAGGTGAAAGGGCAGAGAAACGGCTCTAGAGATTCCAAAAAGAAAGGTATTTGAAGTGAAAGGAAGGCATATTCCACTTTCAGGGCTTGTTTATTTTTAATATAAAGCTGGTACCGAGGATTGTGAACTAGACAATAATAAAGTTTGATGTGTCAACCGGCTTAGATTAGTTGGTCTGAACCTGACGTGTTGTATCCCCTTCTGTGATGTTTCTTCCTCCACTGGGTTTCCCAGGGGTGCCCGTTGACCGCCTGTGCCAGCACTCAGGCATCTGTATCAGTGCTGGCAACTCGCATCACTGCCAGTGCCCCCTGGGCTACACCGGGAGCTACTGTGAGGATCAGCTGGATGAGTGCTCGTCCAATCCTTGCCAGCACGGAGCCACCTGCAGGGACTTCATTGGTGGATACAGATGTGAGGTGAGTAAGATGAGCAGGGAGAGGTCAGAGACCTCCCAGAGGACGGCACAACTCCTAGAACATTAGCATATTGAGTTTAGCTGCTTATGTCTTATTTTCACAATTTATAGATTTTTTTTTCCAGTTACAATTACAGTGTTTACTAATGACTGTTTTTTTTTCAGTCCCCCTGTGCAATAAGTTAAAATAGCTCTGGTAAGATAATTTTACAGAGCTCTGGAACCATCTTCCACAGGGCTGCTTCCAGGATTCAAAGCCAACCTTCGCCCGCTGTGCATTTCACAGTCCCACCCAGCCCTGCGGCTCCTGGTATTTCCCTGAATAGCAGTTGAGATAGGAGAAGCCACTTTGAGGCGTGTCCCTTTGACCCATGTCATCTTTGTATACAGTCATTGATCAACCAACTAATAATTCTCTCAAAAAAATGTTGCTTAGCCTGTTCTGTGTAGTGTCATACTGTTACATGTGTATACTTGAGGATGTGTGTGTCTTTTAAGGGACAGGTCATGTCTTCTTAATGTCTGGGCTGATAATGGTTAGATCAAGATTTTAACAAAAGACCAGAGACATGGATTTGATCCCAATTTAGACCACCAAGCAACACTGAGAAAAGCTTTGCTTGTCTACTTATCATAAATGAGCCAAAGATGGCATCTGTATATTGGTCCCTAAGTTGTTTATTTCTTCACAGCAGGCTGAGACCTGGTAGCTCAAAAACCACTGGAACCAAACTCAAATTTTGACACATCCAGTTGTTTTAAACATAGCCTTAATAAGTAGAATTTAGCCACTTAGAGCCTGCCTGCTTTGTATATTCTGCAAACCTGCACCAGACACTGCTAGCCATAGGTAAGATAAGCCCCAGGACATGAAGATACCAAGCCACAGCTGCCCTTCAGAGCTCTCTGATGCACAGACCTTGGCCTGGCTGCTGAGTGATATCACCAAACACGTCAGCCCCATCTCTGTAACCCCCTTCCCTCCAAGTTCATCTGCCCTCCTCTCCTTACCCTCTTTCTCCCTCTGGATGATCTTATGCTGTGAGGGACTCAAAGCATTTCCCAAATAGAGCCACTTTGTGGTCGGTATCTTCTTTCTTGATGAGCCCTAAAAGCCCTGGAACCCCTACCTCTAGCCCAGCTAGCTAGCCCACCTCTCTGGGCCCTCACCCCATACCAGTCAGTTTCTCACACTTAAACATGTAGTTTCCTGAACCTGGAGATCAATACATGTGATATCTTTACTACCATCCACACATACCGTTAGAGTGAGTCACAGGGTCCTCATCACATACAAAGGAATGCATATTTTAGGGGAAGCCTGCACACAGGAGGGACGAAAGTTTTGCACAGGCATCATCGGAACTATCGCTCAGACTATTCAGTCCTTGCCTTCCCCTTCAAGTGGCTTTTTGTCACTTTCGGCTGGAAGTGATAAATGCCAGTAAGATGTGAGCTAACTCTGCACGAGATTGTTAGTAGAGAGTGTGATGATGCCAGAGAAGGGTACAAGGGCTGGGGGAAGAGGGTCACAGGTAACTTACCAGATCTCATTTGCTCTCAAGGTCTGTGTCCTACAATGGGCCAATATTTCTTGTTCGTTTTGCTTGCTCTTGGCAGTGTGTCCCAGGATATCAGGGTGTCAACTGCGAGTATGAAGTGGATGAGTGCCAGAACCAGCCATGCCAGAACGGAGGCACCTGTATCGACCTTGTGAACCATTTCAAGTGCTCCTGCCCACCAGGCACTCGGGGTATGAAATCAGCCTTACCTGTCTTCCATCCAGGGAATTCTCTAAGTTATAAATGCATTTTTAGTGTTGAGTGGGTTTTTAAAAATCAAGCATTATCTGAATCCTGGTAATTCAAGCCATTTCATTCATCTCTTGCCTAGCTCTGATGTTCTGACTCCAATTCTGTCTGGTTGTTGTTGAGATCCGTGAAACACAGAACGTGAAAATGACATAAGGTTGCAACAAAGTTAATCTGGTTAGCAAGATTTCTTGGTGCTTCTCGGGAAGACAGCTAGTGGCCTCTTGCAAAAATAATTCATATTTACCAGCTCATGTTATTTTTTTAAACTTGCCAAGTTTTGCCTCCATAAAGTGGGGAAATGAATGACATGAAAACATTTGCCTGTTTTCATAAGGCCAGGGGAGAACACTGATGGCCCAAGACTGTAGCTAAGAATTGCAGTAAGACCTAATGAGATACAACCCTAGGTGGTGGGTGATGGAGCCATCATTTTGCCAGGGGCATTCCCCTGCCTCCAAACAATCTCTTGGAAAGAGCTTAGAGTATTGTTTTTTGGAAGAAATGTAGTTATAATGGTACCTGCTCTGAGCAGCTTGTGAAAAAAAGAAAAAGTAAGAGCCATCCACAATGGTGGGAAATCGATTCTCATTGTCAAAGAGAATAGAATGTTAGAGAAATATTTATACTGTCTTAGACCTTTGTGTCAGTGAATTTTGGTAATTTACCCTTCTTGAGTTCAGACTTTGGCTAAATTAAAATGGAAGAGTACCCCACTAGTAGGCTAGTTATTGAGCAATGAGGTTAATGGGGAAGAAAAAATTAGGGAGAAACAGCCTTTGAATATTTGAAGATTTGTCCTGTAAAAGTACTGAGTTCTCTGCTCAGTACCTGAAAGAGAAGTAGAAGTTAATTTTGACTTGCTGTTAGCTTGGTCCTTTGAATACTTGTACTGTATGGGACAAGCTGTGATTCTGGTAGTAGCAAATTAAACCTCAAATCTCAGTGGCTTAACACAACAATTTTTTTTTTTGTCACTCAGATCAAGTCTGAGTGTGTTGGGCTACCTCTCTTTATATTTTAGAAATGTGGCTTGCAGCACGGGGCCTCCAAGACCTCCACAGCAGGGGAAGAGGGACAGACTTACAGGGTCATGCAGCAGCTTTCAATACCTCAGTCTGGAAGTGACATCCATCACTACTGCTCACAGTATACTGGCCAGAAGTAGTAAAATGGTCTCAACCTGGCTTCAAGGGAGACTGGGAAACGTAGGCAAGCACATGGATATTCATCTACACTAAAATCTCTGCTATACCATTAACTTTTTTTTTTTTTTTTACCGTTAACTTTTTATTAATTAGAGGTATCAGTCCTAGAATGGATCGTTTCATAAGGCAACGAAATTTCTCTCTTCTAACCATTTGTTAAGGATGGCTGAAATGATAGTTTTGCTATTATTATTAACAGTCTTTTTCTTCTGGTACTTTGAGTGTGTCATCCCATCCCATGTGATTTGACCTCCATTTTTTTAATGAGAAATTAGCTGCTAACCTTATTGAGGATCCCTGTACATGATGAGTCTCTTCTCTCTTGATGCTTTCAAAATTCTCTGTCTTTTGTGATGTGTGTAGGTATGGATCTCTTTGAGTTTGTCATACTTAGAACTCATTGAGTTATTATACTGTTGTGTTTGGTTAGATATGTGGAGTGGTATTTATTTCTCTCTGGCCCTTGGTGAACATTCCAGAGGACTCTCAAGTCCCACAGCCTCATTGCTAGAGTTAACCACTATTGCTTTTCTTTCTATACTCCTGAGCTTTGGATCTTGGCCTGGGTTGCCTCCAGTCCCCCACGTCAAGAACTAACTGTAATAGTTCTCCTGCCTCAGGCTGAGGTTGACCTCTCTTTTACTTGATAGGTCTGTTCATGACTGCTGGTTCTATTCTGATGGGAGGATAAGCATCTGTGTTCATTTTACTAGCAGTCCATAGAATACCATATATTCTATGAGAGTGGGAGCACATACCGGTTTGCTTTTACTTTGCAATTTTTGATTTTGTTTGTTAATAGGTAATGTATGCACATGGTCCACAATTTTATACAACCCCCCGCCCCAACACACACACACACACACACACACACACACACACACACGTGGAAAGAGCATACAGTGAAAAATCTCTTTCCCATATACCTAGTTCTCCTTCTCTCACAAACAAGTAAACACCACTTTTCTTTAGTTTTCTGTGTATCTTTCTTGAGTTTTTTTTTAATGTATCCTTCAGAGTTTCTTTATGTATATAGAAGCCAAGGACAAAGATATTTTTAATACCCACTTCTTACTCCGAAGATAGATTAGACACAGTATTTTGCACTTGTTTTTTTTTTTTTTAACTTAATTGGAGATGTTTCTATATCAAAATATAGAACCTCCTTAATCTTTTTTATTCTGCAGAAATCCCTTTTATGGGCATACCATATTTTACTTAACCAGTGCCCTAATGATAGAAATGTGAATTGTCTAGCATGTGTGTAAGTGTATTTGTAGAATAAATTTTCAGAAATGGAATAGCTGGATTAGAGAATAGGTGCATTTGTAATTTTGGTTGATATTACTGAATTGCAATGTATGAGCAAACCTGTGGGCTTCTCCTCAATGTGAATGGACATACTCTCATTTAAGAGTCATTTGGTTTTCTTTTTTCTATGGTTTCTGTGTTCATATCTGTATCCTTTTTTCCTGTTATGTTGTTTATCTTAATATTTTACAGAGAACAGATGTCTATGAAACAAAATATAAGTATATTCCCGATGTATTGCTTTTTGTTTTTTAATTTTCTTTATGGGAATTTTTCATGCAGAGATTTTTATTTTTAATCAGGTTGAATTTATCAGGGTTTTTTTTATGGTTTCTGTGTTTTGAATCCTAGTCAGCAACACTGTTCACATTCTAAGATTATAAAGGAATTCTCACATATTTTCTGCAAGTACTAGAATACTGGAGAACTTTTTCCATATGGCTACTGATTTGTCCCAACACAATTTACTGAATATTTGATCTTTCGTACAGTGATTTGAGATGGCACCTTTATCAAATTCTAAATTCCCATGTGTATTTGGGTGTTTTTCTGGGCTTTCCTTTTTGTTCTGTTATTCTATTAATTTATCAATGCCTCTCTGCTTTAAATATTAAGGGTCTTCTTTTTCACAGTTTTCCAGGCTGTGGTTATAGTTTGTTTTTCTATATAATTTTAGAATCAGATTGTCTATTAAAAATCCTGTTAGTATTTTTATCGGAGTCACATTAAATTTATGAATTTGTGTAAAGAAGACTGACATCTTTATGATGAGGAGTCTTCCTAACCAAACCATAGTGTCTTTCCATTTATTCAAGTTTCCTTTTGAGCCTTTCAGGTCTATTTTAAAGCCTTCACGTAGGTGTAGCACATTTCTTGTTAAGATTATTCTTAGGTATTTTATCTTTTGCTACTGCTATTGAAAATGAGGCCTTTTCTTACATTTTTCTTTTCTTTCCAATAGTCTTGCTATTACAAGTGGTAGGAATACAGAACTGCTTTCCTTTCTTTTGCAATTTTTTGAATTAATCATGAAATCATTTCTAGAATAGTCATTGATTTCTTTTGTTTCTTTCTCAAAAATATTTACGGATACTCATGCTTGATGGCTCATTTACAACTACAGCACATTGAATGAGTTCTGTTTTAAATGGAATAACCTTTGAGCTCTCCACAGGATACTTCCCCTCTGTTTTTTCAATACAAGATATTAGTGCACTTATACTATTTTACAGGAAAAGTCAATTATGTCACTCAAAATTTACTTCCAATTCTTACCAAGAATTCTTCCAATTCTTACTTGTAATCTATTTATTTATTTATTGCTATTTTTTAACTGTTTTTATATTTTGAATCAAAATGAATAAATTAATGGAAATAATGCTAGCTACTACCTAGTGAGCTGCTTCTTTCGGTTGTGTGGGAGAAAACGTGTGAAGCCCTGAGTACATTCTTTCCTTACTGCTGACCAAGAGGATAGCAGCTGCCCTTGATCAAGAGTGTGTTTTGCCCTGCCTGACCTAAAAGTTCCCACCGCAGACTGAGGAATGTAGCCTGACTAATTGTGAAAGTGCCAACAAGGGTGCTTCTCCCTTGCTGGAAAGCAGCGTTCCAAGGATTGTCATGATTTTCTCTCTCTCCTCTCTTTCGTCCAGGCCTGCTTTGTGAAGAGAACATCGATGACTGTGCCAGGGGTCCCCACTGCCTTAATGGCGGTCAGTGTGTGGATAGGATTGGGGGCTACAGTTGTCGCTGCTTGCCTGGCTTTGCTGGAGAGCGGTGTGAGGGGGACATCAACGAGTGCCTCTCCAACCCCTGCAGCTCTGAGGGCAGCCTAGACTGCATACAGCTTACCAACGACTACCTGTGTGTCTGCCGCAGTGCCTTTACCGGTGAGCGACTTTCCAGCCTCCCCAGCCACTCTGCCTCGGAGGGGGAGTTTAGTGAGGAAATTGGGTCCTGTATGACACATCCCAGACCCGAGTGAAGCTTTTCTCATATGTGAAAAACTAGACTGGCTTAATTCAAGGGCCCAATTTTTTCTTAGGTCTGTGCTCCATCGATGTTTGCTATTCCTGAGAGATGCTGTCTCTTTTGTTATACATTCATTATATCATATTGTAGCAGAAATATTAAAAAAAAGAAATAGAATGTTGGAAGTAGTTGAGCAAAATAACATTTTTAAATTGAGGTAAAACACACATAACTTAGTTTACCATCTTTACCATTTTTAAGTATACAGTTCAGTGGTGTTTAGGACATTCACACTGTTACGCTACCATCCCCACCATCCATCTCCAGAACTCTTCATCTGAGCAAAATAACATCTTGTTTTCAGGAACCTTACATCTAACTCTGGTTTCATCACCCTGCCTCCTTTGGCATGTAGTGACTTGAGTTACTGGGTAGTTGCTGCCACTGTGACCTTTCCACCTCTGTGGGAATCCAGAGAGGCTTAGGGTCTTCTAGGACACTTAAAGGAAGTAGATCCAAATTGGGGTGTGTTTAACCAGAATTGGTTGATGAGGGTTTGAAAAGGAAAACTTCAGAAGTCACAAGTATGACCTGCTGTCTTAAGACTTGGCTGTGTTCATCACAGATTATAAAGATGACCAAGTCCTGCCTCAGCATAGGGACTTTATCATAGACACTTGCTAATTATTTCTGGAGGAGGGCAGCTTGATGACTTTGGGGAGCTAAAATAGTTGTTTATGTCTAAATATGGCAATATCATCAGATACTCAGAAATCTGTTTTGCACTTCTGGGGTCCATCCGAATCTTATGCTGTAGAAGTAAGTATTCCTTGGGAGTCAGATGAGAGTCTGCAGTAGTCTACTCACTAATAGTTTGGCAAGTTGGACTCTGCTACATTCTGAGCCTATTATATCCAGACATTCTTCCTTCCAATGTTGAAGATGTGCTACCTTTAAGAACTTGGGAATTTTATTAAAAATGGGATGGATTTTGAAATACAGAAGGTGCCTAGGTACATTATCAAAAGAGAAACAATCCGTTATGAACATCATGCCTTCGAGGCAACCCTGGACAGAAAGAATATGAACAATCGGTCTGTAGTCTCATATCGGTCATGATGTGCTTGAGAAGCCAGAAGAGCAGAACTGACTCCTGTTCCTTTCATTACCTCTGAGGCTTCCTTTATTTGGAAACGATGATAAGCTCTTACAAAGAAAGAAGGAAATAGATGAAGGAAGGAATGGAGGACACCTTGAATTGGGGTCCCCTAGTCAGGAAGTGGTGTTTCTACATTTTCTACCCTTGTGAATAAAAAACCCTTTGACTCATTGATGGCGATTATGGTGGGGTGCTGATGCTGAGATGAACATCAAGGGACCATCAGTCCCTGAGCCCTGTGCAAACGGGGTGACTGCTCTTGCTTATTGTCTGCTGCTGTGATTTGAAGAAACAAACATCTGTAACTCCTGCCTCATTATTCTGGTTGGCCAAAATTACTGCTATTTTAGTTGCATTTTAATTTTTAAAGCCATCTCTTCCCTTCCAAGTGCCTGAAGGCCAGATGGGGCCTGAATCCTTGCCCCATGTCCCCGCCCCCCCATGATTTCATTTGCTTAGTTCAGTTTGTCATGGAACAGTGGGCTCAGGATACCTTCTGTTTTAGAACTGAACTGTGCCTAGAGATCATTAACTCTGGGAATATTAAGCTGTGTTTTGAAACAGTGCCAATCAGGTTACAGAAAGGCTAGAAAATGATTGAAAAGAGACGTCACTGATGAAAATTCGCTATAAACTGCAAATCACCCTTTTTCTTAGTTTTTTTCTTTTAATTTTTATCGTAGTATAGTTGATTTACAACGTTGTGTTACTTTCTGCTGTACAGCAAAGTGAATCAGTTATACATGTATACACTCTTTTTTAGATTCTTTTCCCATATAGGTCATTACAGAGTATTGAGCAGAGAGTGTCCTGTGCTATACAGTAGGGTCCTTATTAGTTATCTATTTTATATATAGTAGTGTGTATATGTTAATCACCATTTAGATGTATTGGTCTGGTGTAGCCTCTCTTATGGAATAGACGGTGTTAAAATGCAGTGAACACTTTTGCTGAATGTTTCTTTTGACTCATGAAAGCTAAAGTGCCTTCAAAAAAAGCTTAGATGTCATTTTCGTTTTTGTTTTTGGAGGGATTAGTCATTTTTAAAAAAAAAAAATCTTGTTTTGTGAGTCTTGTTTTGTGAGTTGATTCTTGTTTTGTGAGTCGATTCAGGCACGTATGTGTGCCATTTGTGCTTATTACTGTAGATAAGACAGATGAGGGAACTGCCCTGAGTCGGTGATGGGCCACGCATGTTAAGATCCAATGAGTGCCTTCCTCATCCTCTTTTGTTCCCTTAGGATTAGACCTTAATTCTCATACCTCTCCCTCCTTCTCTAATCCTTTGACTGGCCCACATCCCAGGAGTGTTCTGTTCTGTTGTTTTTTTTTTGTTTGTTTTTTTTTGTGGTACGTGGGCCTCTCACTGTTGTGGCCTCTCCCGCTGCGGAGCACAGGCTCCGGACGCGCAGGCTCAGCGGCCATGGCTCACGGGCCCAGCCACTCCGCGGCATGTGGGATCCTCCCGGACCGGGGCACGAACCCGCATCCCCTGCATTGGCAGGCAGACTCTCAACCACTGCGCCACCAGGGAAGCCCCCGAGTGTTCTGTTCTGTAACTTGCAGTTACTACTTCTGCCTTTTAAAACACCCTTTCATTTTCTACTCTGAGGTCGTCACTGTGAAACGTTCGTCGATGTGTGTCCCCAGATGCCTTGCCTGAACGGAGGGACTTGTGCTGTGGCCAGCAACATGCCTGATGGTTTCATTTGTCGTTGTCCCCCGGTGAGTGCCCTGTTGCCTATTGAAGGAGGATGCTCTCTTCCACACAGTCTGTGACGAAGCTAAGATTAAACCTGGTGTTTCCGAGCTCTGTGGGGAGCTACCTTGGTGGGGAAATTTCTTAATTTTAGCCTCTTTAGGAGAAAGTGCTTCAGTTTTCCATTTAGAACTGTTAAAATACTTCCAGAAACAGTGAGCTCCCTGATCTGTGACTGTCAATCTTCAGAAGCACCAAGGGCAATAGAATGTTCCCTTGAAATCAGGGCTGGTGTCTCTGGCTTCTGGGTCTTGTGCTGGAGGGTAGTCTTACTGCCCAGATGGGGAGAGACTTGGCTGGAAATGCCACCCTGCTCACATTCCTTGGCGGGGACTATTTGAGAGCAGGCTGCTTCTTCAACTAGAAGGAAGCCTAACGTTAGCCATTTGCTGTGCAAACACTTTTGCTACTGCCAGAGGCTAACACCTCTCTAACACAGATCACTATGTGTGGAGAGGTACCAAAAGGAAACCTGTCCAGTAACCTTGGCCTGGACTGAGCAAGAAGGCCAGGAACGAAATGGCATAGGAAAGTTTTTTAGACACCTAATACTCTGAAGTGAGGTTTTTCCCCTATAAAGTCACTGTATGAGTGATCTAATGACGCTTAGGAAAGGTGCTAATAGATACGGTGTCACCTGACTCTTATCTTACCATGAACTGTTGACTTCATTTCTAGAACTGAGCTCTTAGAGCGGGAAAATTCTATGTTCATCCTATGGAACCGCCAGCCCTAACCTATAGGTTGACTTGAAGAGGTCTCTTCCTAGAACTTGGTCCAGAAGGCTACACGGAGGGATCTTAGCCAAGGGTCTAGTCTTTACCTCCCTAGAGGTGTGGCAGAGAGGGGGTTGGGAGGGAAAATGGGGCATGCCCTCAAGAGTCAGCCTGCCATTCTCATTTGTTCACTAATTTCCACAGGGATTCTCTGGGGCGAGATGCCAGAGCAGCTGTGGACAAGTGAAGTGTAGGAGAGGGGAGCAGTGTGTGCACACAGCCTCAGGACCCCGCTGCTTCTGCCCCAACCCCCAGGACTGCGACTCAGGCTGTGCCAGTAGCCCCTGCCAGCACGGGGGCAGCTGCTACCCTCAGCGCCAGCCTCCTTATTACTCTTGCAAGTGTTCTCCGCCGTTCTGGGGCAGCCACTGTGAATTCTACACAGCTCCCACCAGCACCCCTCCTGCCACCTGTCTGAGCCAGTATTGTGCCGACAAAGCTCGGGATGGCGTCTGCGATGAGGCCTGCAACAGCCATGCCTGCCAGTGGGATGGGGGTGACTGTTCCCTCACCATGGAGAACCCCTGGGCCAACTGCTCCTCCCCGCTTCCCTGCTGGGATTACATCAACAACCAGTGTGATGAGCTGTGCAACACGGCTGAGTGCCTGTTTGACAACTTTGAATGCCAGAGGAATAGCAAGACGTGCAAGTAAGCATCCAGGGTCCCCAGAACTGAGGGACACTGTCACTAACATACCTCGGTTTCTTGTTGTTGCTCCTAACCACTCCAGTGCTTCAGCCCAAGCTGCCTCTGCTTTTCGGACTGGTGCCCTGGGGCCCTCTCCTTCCTGGTGTCAGCCTTGTCCCAGCGCACGCTGCCCTGTGCTCTCCCTTGCTGACAGAGGGGCAGGAATGCTCACTGCACAGCCGCCCTCTCTCTGCCTGTCTCTGCTTCCTCGCCTGCTGCTCTCACAACCTCCTGGGGGAAATAACTTTTGGAAGTGTTGTTACCCACTCTCAGGCAGCCTCTCACATAACCTGCCTGCAGGATGGATGGAAAGGTCTGTACCTCTCTCTATTTGCCCCATTCCTTTCCCTAAGACAGGGTTTCCCCATCAGGTTTATCAGGAAGCACAAGCTAGCTTAGGCAACTTAACCCTCCAGGTCTTCATTGTTGCAGTTATAGGGGGCTTTGTGGGTTACATAATGACTTTCCATTTAGTCATCCCATTTAGTTTAACTCTGATTAATTTTCACCAACCTTGTGAGGCATAGGTATTGTTAATGGCCTTTCACAGGTGAGGGAACTGAGACCTAGGAGGTTCAAGAACTTGCCAAAGCACATACAGCTACTCCTGACCTGAGCTAGAGTGGCACAAGTTGTACTAGGTGGTGGAACCATCAATGGATGGGAGTGGGGGAGGAGAGGAGAGTGGAAATAAAATGATTTTTGCATCACCGGGCTTTGGGATTCAATTTCCTTTCCCCAGTGTTTGAAAGATACTGTACAAATTAGATCTGGTATCCTGTGTGGGACACACTGCTCCCCATCTATACCTTCCAGAGCTGGGATTCAATCTTGATTAGAAAAGAATTGGGCCATATCAACATGGTCCACTGTACAGCATCTCTTGATGGTACAGGGCTACTATCCAGTTTCTGGAAGCACTCTGTAGAGTCATGTTTTACTTCTGAAAGCCTAGAGGCAATGGATAAAAAAAAAAATAAAGGAAGCATGAACCAAGTAGATTTAACAAGATTGTGAGTTGTCTGGGGACCCATGAGTGTAGTGAGTACAGTTTTGTTTCTCATTCAGAGAGCACTCACTGACACTAAGGGGTGTAGACTATATATACTCTAAGAAGACAGGGATAGGAGAGTCACAGAAGGCTTCATGGGACATTCGGGATCTAATCTGAGCCATAGAAGATGGGTAGGAAAATCCACATTAGTTCCAAGGGGAAATCAAATAGAGCTCCGGTCTGGTCTGAGACCCTTACCTTGTTCTCTTCCTCCTCTGACTCCCCCTACCTAGATATGACAAATACTGTGCAGACCACTTCAAAGACAACCATTGTGACCAGGGATGCAACAGTGAGGAGTGTGGCTGGGATGGGCTGGACTGTGCTGCTGACCGGCCAGAAAACCTGGCAGAGGGTACCCTGGTCATTGTGGTGCTGATGCCACCTGAACAGCTGCTCCAGGATGCTCGCAGCTTCTTGCGTGCACTGGGCACCCTGCTCCACACCAACCTACGCATCAAACGGGATGCCCAGGGGGACCTCATGGTCTACCCCTATTATGGTGAAAAGTCAGCTGCCATGAAGAAGCAGAGATTGGCGCGCAGGTCCCTTCCAGGTGATCAAGAACAGGAAGTGGCTGGGTAAGTTTGTAATTTCTGAACTTCTTAAAGCTTAATTTTATCAAGCTGAGCACTTTGATACACAGAAGTCGTAACTGCAGCTATAAAAATGAAAGGTCAGAAAAAGAACAGCCAGACCAAGTAACACAAGCCCATGATCCCAGTATTTACCGTTAGTGCTAAAGGTTTGCCTTGATTTGGGGATCCTGAAAAGTGGGCTGGAGCAAGTGGGGGGCAGGATGTCAGGATGGCCCCTCAAGTGCTAGAATCTCTAACCGTTTGCCAGAGTTACCTTAAATCCCTCTAGTAATAACTCCTCTTTGTATTAATCCTGGCCGCCCTTTCAAGGCCCTTCATTTATGTCTCTTTGACAGCGGTGATGTTCTGCAGATGTTCTGTCATTCACACATCACATTGTTAGTGTATCTCACAGTGTTCAATTCAATAGCTAGCTGAAGTAAAGATGCACAGACAAAGGAGAGTAAGGAACAAAAACAAGGGGCAGGGGTGTATTTTTAGAGTGGCTCTATGTACCTTTGAGTACGTTGGAACGGGTAGGAGAAGCCCACCAAAGACAGCTTCACCCCATTTTCTCACTTTGTCTTATGTTGCCTAAGTCGGAACGCTTAGACTGAGCCAAACCAAGGATAGCGAGACATCTCCCGAGTGAGAATTAGTGTTTGGGATCTAGATGGACAGCATCTTAATTTCTGAGATCTTTCTGGAGGCAGCGTCCAGAGGTGGAGAGCCTGAGGCTGAGCGTGAGGAAGAAGGCTCATGTCACCCTCTCCAACTCGGATTCCTGGACTGACACCCTTCCATTTTCTCCCCATTTCCCTTCTACCTCTTTCCCCTCGGCTTCCCACAGCTCCCAGGTATTCCTGGAAATCGACAACCGCCAGTGTGTCCAAGACTCAGACCAGTGCTTCAAGAATACGGATGCAGCAGCAGCTCTTCTGGCATCTCACGCCATCCAGGGGACCCTGTCGTACCCCCTTGTGTCTGTTGTCAGTGAGTAGCACTGGAATTAAGGGGAAAGTATGGGGAGAAAGGTGTCACTTGCGGGCAGAAAGAACAAGGCATAGTTTACAATGTGCGACTCTCTATCTCTCAGGGCTGGTGAGGTCAGAGTTGTTCTCTGAAGGAGTGTAGGGGGAATACTGAGAGTTGGATGTTTCATTCATCACTTTTCTCTGTCTCTCTGCACTTTCAGGTGAATCCCTGACCCCAAAACGCACCCAGCTTATCTATCTACTTGCTGTTGCTGTTGTGATTGTCTTGTTTATTATCCTGCTGGGGGTGATCATGGCAAAACGAAAGCGTAAGCATGGCTCCCTCTGGCTGCCTGAAGGCTTCACCCTTCGCCGTGACTCCAGCAATCACAAACGTCGTGAGCCAGTGGGACAGGATGCCGTGGGGCTGAAGTAAGGGAGTCTGCCAACAAGCTACCCTTCACAGTAATAATGAGCATGGATAAGAGGAGAATCAGATCTTATTGAATCATGATTTTATATTCTGAGCTCTGGCCATGCTGTGTTATTACGCTTGACCATGATTCGCGATGCCTACTGAGTGGCTATAAAATACGTGTCTGGATGCTTCAATTCTGTACATATAATCACAGTGGTCCTCAGCTTCTGTGATGAGGCAGGCACACTTTTGTTGTCAGCTCTTGATTAGTGGGAAAGGAAAGGATATTTCCTCAGGCGATGGGATGTAATATTACCCATTTTTCCTGGGCCAAAGGCCCTGAAAGTCTGACTATAGCCATGAGAGTGTGTGATGGTAGAAAAAGTATTGAAAACTTCTATGTTCGTTTATGATATAACATCTGCCCTTATTTTACACCTTCATAATTCCGTCACATCAGAAATCTCTCAGTGCAAGTCTCAGAGGCTAACCTAATTGGTTCTGGAACGAGTGAACATTGGGTCGACGATGAAGGGCCCCAGCCAAAGAAAGCCAAGGTAAGCTAGCCATGGGAGAACCACCATTGTTATCCATTATCTGCTCACTTTTCGTATTTCTGTCCTTTGCTATCTAGAGTCTCATGAATGGGAGAAAAGGGTGATATTCTTTACATGTTGCCCAGGCAGAGGCTATCCTAGGTTGTCTGAAAAAGCAGGAATCTTTAGGTCACTGATGGCCTTGGGTTAGCTGTGTAAGTTTTTCAAAAAGAACTCTTTAAAAATAATAAAACAAACATGCTTCCTTCCTCGAGTGTCATGCTGATGGTACTTGAATAAGGACTACTGTGTGTAAATAGCAATTTCATTCATGGCTAGATCTCTCCCTTATCCTCTCTGGGTACTTCTCCTTCTG
Source organism: Pseudorca crassidens (assembly GCF_039906515.1). Lineage (NCBI taxonomy): Eukaryota > Metazoa > Chordata > Mammalia > Artiodactyla > Delphinidae > Pseudorca > Pseudorca crassidens. Next base: position 105,258,174 of record NC_090297.1, on the reverse strand, counting down.
GAAGGGAAGGTGGAACTAATCAGTGGAAGAGAGCCAATGACCCCTGAGTTCGGAGGCTTCAAAGCTTGAGCCCTGGAAACTGAAGCCATATAGAAGTAAGAGGTAAACATTGGCCTGAGTCTGACATGAAAAAGGAGACCATTCACCCATAGATATACATGGCTGGGATGTGCATGTATCCAAGGGTAGTCTAAATCAGCTTGAGGAGATAAATGCTTGAGGAGTACGGGCATGAAGTACACCATGATGGTTAAGAACATTGCTTTAGCTCTAGTCAGAACTGGATTCAAGTCCAAAACTCTGGCACATTACTTAACCTCTTTGTATTTAATTACCTTAATCCATAAGATAGGGAAAATAATAATACTTCTTTCCTCTGTGAGTTGTGTGGATTAAATACAGCAATACGTGTAAATTGCCTTCCCTATTTTCTGTCACATACTAAATACTTCATAAAGGGCAGCTGGTTTTAAAATTATAATAATAATAATATTATTCAATAAATACTTCCTGAATGCTTGCTCTGTGCTGAGCTCTGGGTTAAATACAGGGTGTACAAGGAGAGAGCCGTGAGCAAGGCTTGTTCCCTGTTGTGAGGAACCTTTCAGGGAGCGGTAGAAACTGCCGTGTAGTGCCATGTAAATACTTAACACATGCTCAGTTAAGAGTGAGCAGAGGGTGCTCTGGAGGACCAACAAGAGGAATTAGAGTCTGCTTTCTACTTGAAGGGTAGACAGGAGTTAGTCAGACAAAGAATTGGGAGAGACCATGGCAGGCTGAAGGAACAACATAGGCAAAAGCCCAGAAGCAGGAAAATGGTGCTTTGGGGATCTGTAGATGGCACGTTAGGTAGGTAATATAGGTGACGTAGTAAGGCTGAAGCCTAGAGTATGGGATTGGGGAGGTTAGGAGAGTGGTACAGATGATGCAGGAGAGGTAAACAGGAACCACATCGTGAGAGCAGTGGGAAGCCAACGTGGATAATAATCTGGAAGGTTCGATAGGAGGACAGAGAATACTGGGTGGGAGATTAGAAGTGATGGGAGACTCTGGACTGGCTCCTTGTCTGCAGCTCCTGGCGTGGGCCAGATTGATAGGGAGAGTTGTCTTCTCCTTTCAGGCTGAAGATGAGGCTTTACTCTCAGAAGAAGACGATCCCATCGATCGACGGCCGTGGACACAGCAGCACCTTGAAGCTGCAGATATCCGTAGGACACCATCGTTGGCTCTCACTCCTCCGCAGGCAGAGCAGGAGGTGGATGTGCTGGATGTGAACGTCCGCGGCCCAGGTCAGCACCTGCAAGCCTCCCCTTTCTCGTTGCGCATGCCTGCCCTGGCTTGCACCTTATCCCTGTGTTTGTCCCACTTGGTGACATGCTCCCTTCTGACTTCACAGATTGGAAATCAGCTTGAGGAAATGAATGTTTAAGGAACGCAGGCTTGCAGAAATTATGAATTTATATGAGAAAAGAGGGAAGGATTTCACATTGCTTCACATACAGCATGCTCGACAGCAAACAGACTGATGATTTGGGATAGATTTTAGTAGGACAAAAAAATAATATTCCAAAGCAGAGGGATAGAGAATTTGTTTAGTTCGTACCTTCGTGCACATCGTTTATTAATACTGGCTATTTTAAAAAGTTGTCCAATTTAAAATAACATAGCACTTAGGAACTTGAACAGGAAAGCTTATTTAACGTAGAGAAGCTGCTCTTTACAGAAAGGATGTTATCCAGGAAAAGTCAATTGCCAATTACCACAAGAATCAGAGAGTTTTTTCACAAAAGAATAATTTTCTTCACATTGAACGACAATAGGGTTAATGGACCATTAATGTCCTTCCCCTCCTCGAATACTTTCTGGAATTTTCCCTTCCTCTAGATGGGTGCACCCCACTGATGCTGGCTTCTCTCCGAGGAGGCAGTTCAGATATGAGTGATGAAGATGAAGATGCAGAGGACTCTTCCGCCAACATCATCACAGACTTGGTCTACCAGGGTGCCAGCCTCCAAGCCCAGACAGACCGGACTGGTGAGATGGCCCTGCATCTTGCAGCCCGCTACTCGAGGGCCGATGCCGCCAAGCGCCTCCTGGATGCAGGTGCAGATGCCAACGCCCAGGACAACATGGGCCGCTGCCCTCTCCATGCTGCCGTGGCAGCTGATGCCCAGGGTGTCTTCCAGGTAAAGAACATGTAAAGAGCTGGTTCCTTATGGATCTAGTATATTTTCCCTTTATTAAGGCACTTAACATCCCATTACATTTGTTCGATGATTCTTTGAGAGAATAAGGCAGATGATAGAGTCCTGCTTGCTGGAAAGGAAAAGGGAAAGCAGGAAAAGGGAGGCAGGCAAACAGACTTGACCATTTACAGCCAGGAAACCATAGAGCCAACAGCAGATAACACCAGTCTTCTGATTGTTAATCCCTGCTTAGCGTTGTTTTGTTTCTGACGTGGCAAAATGCCTCCCATATGAAAAGGTCAGATGGGAGTGATACCTGTTATGAAGCCTCTGACTAGTGTCAGCTTCTCCCTCTAGATATATCTGACCATATGGGCTTCCAGCTGCTCCTTGGCGGGTTTCTTGACATGAGTTCATAATGTATACCTGATGCCCTATTATTCTACCCTGATGGGGAAATTGGAGGCATGCTGTATCATCTTAACCTATACACCATAACTGAGGTTGTGGTATTTTCCCACATCCCTCTTTTTGCTTTAGAAAGTAGAAGTACATGAGTTTACATAGCCATTGTAAAGCTCGAGCACCTACTTGTATTTTCGTTCATCCGTTTACTCCTTCATTCATGCATTCAACAAATATTTATTGACTGACCATGGTAGAACCGTGGGCACAAAGATAACAAGACATTCCCTGTACTCCAGGGACTTACAGTATAGCCTCAGCTCTGATGCTGTTATTTCTTATCTTAGCTTCATTATTTTTTGTATCCAGGTGACTCTCTTTTCTGTGCTTTCTCGTGTTCTAGATACTGATCCGCAACCGAGTAACTGATCTAGATGCCAGGATGAATGATGGCACGACACCCCTGATCCTGGCTGCCCGCCTAGCTGTGGAGGGGATGGTGGCAGAGTTGATCAACTGCCAAGCCGATGTGAATGCAGTGGACGACCACGGTAGGGATGAGAAGCAGGGGTTCAGATTCCTACCTGCAAAGCAAGCCTCTGAGGAGGAAGATTGTTGCACGATCCTTAATGAGCTGTCCCAGATCCAAATCCACTGAAGATTCATTCAGTCATTCATTCTTCCTTTTACCATATTGAGTTCAGAGATCTGAGACAGTGGGAGGTCCGTAGATGAAGCTGGGAAGGGATTTTTGGTGAGGGTTCTCAGATCTCAAAGCAGGTCTATGGAAGGTTTCCCTGTGTACGTTCCCAGGCATACCACTCTTGATATGAGGATGTGAGAGCCAACTTCATTGTGGAGGTGAGGGTTGTGAGATATTCTAACTATGCGTTCTGGCCTGTAATAAATAAGTAGGTTATTGCCTTCAGTGTGTGACAGGGTAGATTCTGCCATGTGAGGGATGTGGTACCACAGACAGATGATCCTTTTACTTAGAGGTCTTCTGGAGGCAAGGCAGCCTGTACTGAAGTATTTCTAGAATAGGGGAAAATTAATAGAATACTTGGGTTTTTCCTATGGGCCCCCAGAGAGAACTGGCTTCCTACTGCCGTCTGAGAAGTTCAAGGTTTCCTTGTATAAATCCTGATGCTTCCCAATAGTGGGAGTAGGCCGTGTCCTTCTGCTCTGTCTGCTTATAAAAATGTTTTGTTTGTTTTGTTTTATTTTTAATTTATTTTGTTTTTAATTTTGGCTGCGTTGGGTCTTTGTTGCTGCACGCGGGCTTTCTCTAGTTGCAGCGAGCGGGTGCGCGGGCTTCTCATTGCGGTGGCTTCTCTTGTTGCAGAGCACGGGCTCTAGACGTGCGGGCTTCAGTAGTTGTGGCTCGCGAGCTCTAGAGCGCAGGCTCAGTAGTTGTGGCACACGGACTTAGTTGCTCTGCGGCGTGTGGGATCTTCCCGGACCAGGGCTCGAACCCGTGTCTCCTGCGTTGGCAGGCAGATTCTTAACCACTGCACCACCAGGGAAGCCCTAAAAATGTTTTCTTCCTGCAGGAAAATCTGCTCTTCACTGGGCAGCTGCTGTGAATAATGTGGAGGCAACCCTTTTGCTGTTGAAAAATGGGGCCAACCGAGACATGCAGGACAACAAGGTACGGTCTGGGCTCTGAGCTGGAGGGCAGGCACAGCAGTGCCTCAGATTATAAGGCCTTCGCTTTTCTCCTGTAGCTCCTCTTGTGATAAGGATAGACAAAGATGGAAGCAGATTGGAACTTGGTCCAGAGAGCTGGAGTGCTTGTATTGGGCTTAACCAGGGAAGTGTCAGGATTGACCCTCTGCCTACTCAGTACTCAGTCTGCATCAGGCTCTCCTGTCAATAACTTTGGTGTAGCCCTTTCTGCCTTTCTCTTCTTTGACATTTCCCTTTCTCCTGGTTTTCATTCTGTTCACACTCACTTCCTTTTCACTTGTTTGTTCTTATTTGTTTTCTTGATACTTTTTTCCCCCCTGTTCTTGGGCACCATGATGCTTTCCTGTTTGCTTTTCTTCCTCTGAGTTTTATGTCATGTTTCCCCTCTCTTGCTCATCTTATCTTCTCTCATTCATTTCCTCTTTTCCCTTCTGTTAGTTCTTTCTCTCAGATGTTTTGTCTCTTCTTTCTTTTACTTTCCCTTATTTTTCCCAGCTCTATAAATGCTTTAGGTTCTTCCCCTCATACCTTTCTTATTTCTACCTGTTATTCCTTTTAGAACCCTATTTTGATAAGCTCAGTGCTCTTTTAAGTGAATTTCTGGCTTGGGGACATGCTTTATCTCACATGTTCCCCACTAAGGAGATGTAGCACTCAATGGGGCAAAATTGCTTCTTGTGGAGGGATAAAATAATCTTAACTTTCTTTATGTATAAAGTCCAGATATCCCTTCAGTATGTAGGTAGTTATACACTTTATCTGTGATATTAAAATTTCATGCGGGAAGGAAGTTAGGAAAAAATGTCTAAAGGGATGATGACAGACAGATTGAGAGACACTGCTGTATTCTCAAGAGTGTTATTAAAATGTGCTCTGTGTGGGCCTTTTCTGTAGGAAGAGACCCCTCTGTTTCTCGCTGCCCGGGAGGGGAGCTATGAAGCAGCCAAGATCCTGTTAGACCATTTTGCCAATCGGGACATCACAGACCACATGGATCGTCTTCCCCGGGACGTGGCTCGGGACCGCATGCACCATGACATTGTGCGCCTGCTGGATGAGTACAACGTGACCCCGAGCCCTCCAGGCACCGTGCTGACTTCTGCTCTCTCACCTGTCATCTGTGGACCCAACAGATCTTTTCTCAGTCTGAAGCACACCCCGATGGGCAAGAAGTCCAGACGGCCCAATGCCAAGAGTGTTGTGCCCTGTAGCCTCCCTAACCTTGCCAAGGAGGCCAAGGATGCCAAGGGGAGTAGGAGGAAGAAGTCTCTGAGTGACAAGGGCCAGTTGTCTGAGAGCTCAGTGACTCTGTCCCCCGTTGATTCCCTAGAATCTCCTCACACATATGTTTCTGATACCACATCCTCTCCGATGATTACATCCCCCGGAATCTTACAGGCCTCACCCAACCCTGTGTTGGCTACTGCTGCCCCCCCTGCCCCAGTCCATGCACAGCATGCACTGTCTTTCTCTAACCTTCATGAGATGCAGCCCTTGGCTCACGGGGCCAACACTGTGCTTCCCTCAGTGAGCCAGCTGCTGTCACACCACCACATTGTTCCCCCAGGCAGTGGCAGTGCGGGGAGCTTGGGTAGGCTACATCCAGTCACTGTCCCAGCGGACTGGATGAACCGTGTGGAGGTGAATGAGAGCCAGTACAACGAGATGTTTGGTATGGTCCTGGCTCCAGCTGAGGGCACTCACCCTGGCATAACTCCCCAGAGCAGGCCGCCTGAAGGGAAGCATTTACCTGCCCCTCGAGAGCCCTTGCCCCCCATCGTGACTTTCCAGCTAATCCCCAAAGGCAGCATTGCCCAACCAGCCGGGGCTGCCCAGCCTCCATCCAGCTGCCCTCCAGCTGTTGCAGGCACCCTGCCCACCATGTATCAGATTCCAGAAATGGCTCGTTTGCCCAGTATGGCTTTTCCCACTGCCATGATGCCCCAGCAGGAAGGGCAGGTTGCTCAGACCATTCTCCCAGCCTACCATCCCTTTCCAGCCTCTGTGGGCAAGTATCCCACACCCCCTTCACAGCATAGCTATGCTTCCTCCAATGCTGCTGAGAGAACGCCCAGTCACAGTGGTCACCTCCAGGGTGAGCATCCCTACCTGACACCATCCCCAGAGTCTCCTGACCAGTGGTCAAGTTCATCCCCCCACTCTGCTTCTGACTGGTCAGATGTGACCACCAGCCCCACTCCTGGGGGTGCTGGAGGAGGTCAGCGGGGACCTGGGGCACACATGTCTGAGCCACCACGCAGCAACATGCAGGTCTATGCATGAAACACTCTGCCTCCAGCGTAGGGACAGAACTCCTATCGTAAATGCTGCTGAGGAGCAAATGAAGGTCGTCCGGGAGAGAAATGAAGAAATCTCTGGAACCAGCTTCCGGAGGCAGGGGAGAGGAGATGCGCTTATCTTGTAGATGATGCAAAGGAAGCAATTTTATTAGCTTCACTGTGTATCTGCAGGGTTTTGGGAGCCGGGAAAGGACAAGGCTCCTTGTAATCTCTTGCCCATCAAGCCCAGGTTCATGGAATTGCAAGATGAATACAAGACTTGGGACCGTGTTTCCTCTCTTCAGCGTGGGCAGCAAAATTGATGCCTGTTGTAGACATTCTTGCAGCTTGGACTGTATTTTCAGCCTTGGGGGCTATTGTTATATCCATGAGAAGATTCTATAGTAGAGTCCTATTGGGAATTGTGCCCTGGAATTCTGCCGGAGTTGACCTATCTTCTATTCTCATCCTTGGAAAGTCTTTCGGCTTCACTTGGTGCTGTAATTGTTGCACCTCTCTGTGGCTGGAACCCCACCTGCATGTTATGGGGCAGGACCTTTGTGCTTTTAATCATTCCTGCTCTGGAAAGCACCTGCAGCCTTCTTTTCCCAGTGTCCCTAGGAGTCTCACGGGGTTTACTTTTATGGTTCTCAGCAGAAAACTTTCAAGTATGTTTCTTTAGAAAATGGACATAGTGCATTCTCCTACATAATATCATTCCTAAAATAAGAAGGGGAGCAAAATATTTTTCTTTGAACCCATTTAGGGGACCAGGACCCCATTCAAGAGGCTGCCCCTGAATTCTCTTGCCTGCATACAGGATTCCTACAAACCTTACCAGGAAGAAGAGTAAGAATCTGTTGTTTTTTCCATTTGTGGGCCTAGTAATTGTGAAGGTTTATCCTTGGCAGTGTAGGTAATATGAGCCCTTCAAAAACCCAAACAGACAAAGGTTTGGAATGTTGGAATGACCAAGAGATAAGGTAACTCATGCAAGGAGTGGTTACCCACTGACCCGTCCCTGCCAAGCATTCCATCGACTGCCAGTGTGAAACACATTTGTTCCCTGATATTAGAACGCTCGGCCTGCTTCACTCACACATCCAGCAGATGAAGATCATCTTAGCTGTTGAGCCTTCCCCTCCACATATCTCCAAGAAGAAAATGTCTCAAACAATGTTCCCTCGCTGTTTAGAAGTGAAATTTCCTCCGCACAAGGGCCCCCCGTGACAGTCGTCTTCCGCTAGTCAGATGGCTGTAGTCTCTACTTCCTGACATTCCTTCTGATCCCAGGCCCCTTCACCCAGCTTCCCTCCATACTGTGGGGTCTGATTACTGGTGCACCCAGTAGGTTCTCACTGAACACGTGGGTTTTCTGAGTGTGGGAAATAGAATGTTGGCTTACAAGAAGGTTGGAAGGGGAGGAACTATGAGGTAGCCTTTGCTATTTTTTGCTACCATTTCTTTTCCTTTCAAGCAATCATGAGATTCTCTGTTAGGGAACTAATGTGGACACTTATCAGGGACCTTTTCCTTTCATAGAGTCACCTTCTAGATGATAATGGACAGTTACAGACTCACTGTCTTGTCATCCTCCTGTTCAGATTGTGATTGTATCTCACCTGAGTCTGCTTCCTGTATTTGTGGTCTTGGCGACTTTTTTGACCCTCTGTCAAGGACGAAGCATTCTAGCCAAAGCTAGAAAGAGGAGAAAAATACTTTTCTTCCTCTTCTGCCTGAGTCAGCTAACAACTGGTCCTGTCTCCACACTGTTACTTCCGCCCGGTGCTATGATGTCATGACACATGGAAAATTAGTTCTTCTGGGGACGTTTTGTAGATATTAATAGGTGGTCTGCCTACTCCGTGTTGGTTTCGATAGTTTTCATTCCTGCCTTGCCTGGGAGTATTCATCAGTTCTTCCCATTTACCTGATTTATCTGTCTGTGACTTCGTATGGAAACCCTGTGTGTCTGTTCACATGGAATTGTACAAAGGATTTTGCCAGTCCTGCCCCAGTTCATTGAATTAAAAAAAATTTTTGTTTTTCCCTGATATAAGCAGATTGTTTGTTCATTTGTATTTTATTCTCTCACACGGCAACTCTACCAGCCCCTTTCATAGTATGTAGTATTTTATCATTCTAAATGGTGACTCTTTATCCTTGGACGCATTTGTTGATTCACAGGTGGGGAGAACCTATCTACATGGATCACTGTGGACCCCACACATCTGCACTTCTCCGTCATCCCGTTCCAGCCCCTCTTCCTCAGAGTGTCAGCCTCTGATCCAGTAGCTTGATCCCTTGTAGCCTTCTCCATCTGCAAGCACACTGTAGGCCTAACTTGCTTGTTCCTCTTTGGGTTTTGGGGAAATGAATGTGAAAGCTGCCATTACAGACAACAGGCTTCAGTGATGAGGAGGAAGACACTGCCTTTCCAGAATTTATCAATTGCTTAGATTGTGAGAACACTTGAGTTGTATAGTACCTAGTAAAAGAGAAGGTAAGATGGAGAATCACTTTCTCACATGGGTGCTGAATTGGAGACTAAGTTTGTATGGGATACAACTTTTATGCCAGGTATAGGTCACCCTCTGTGCCCCGCACATTCTTGTTTTATCTTTATGAATTCTTCCTTTGATTCCTCTTCTGTCTGCCTTTGGGGATATGTTTTTTATTTGTTTGTTTCTTTTGTATTAAGTGTCATTTTCTGACTTACATATTGGTAAGGGAGGGAGAGGTTTGAGGGAAAGAAAGACTGAGAGCTAAAGATTTTATGTAAGCAGTCAGCTATGATGCACAAGTCCATTATATCATCTTATTAAATTTGCTAGTTCATAATTCTTGCATAAAAAAGAACCAAAGGTGTAATGTTCTGTTGGCAGGTGGTTTTGGGATTTTTGGCCTTAACTAATATACTGAATGTATAATGACTGTTTGAGAGGACAAGTTTATATGCCCTGAGGCTCCCATTCATAACTGCTTGGTACTGTGGCTTCTTCCTTGTGTACATTTCTCATAAAAGTGATACGATATCTGTTTGTATGAGAAACCCATAACCAGTAAAATGACTGCATATTCCTGACTATACATAGTAAGGAAAATGCACAATTTGTTTTTAATTTTCAAAGTTTCGTTCTAAAAGTAGTTAAGACGAAATTTATATGGAAGCATTTTTATCACAAAATAAAAAATGTTACATGTCAAGCTCAATGGGCACTGCAGTTTTTATTTTCCATTCTTGCATCGCTGATCTTGCAGTGATTTACCTTATGATGTCATAATTGCTGAGAGAGAAAACATGTTCTTTTCATTCTGAATCCCACGGAGCCTAGCACTAGTCTTTTTTCCTTTCACCAGGCAGAGAATAAATAAATGCTTTTGAGGAGAAAGCTTCTGCCAGATAGGAAGTATCACAAGATTGAGTTACTTCACTGTGCACTAACTGGTGACAAATGGACAATGTCTCAGGACAAAGTGCCTTCCAGTGGAAATGTAGAATATTTGCTAAAGCCAGAATTGGGATTTGGGATATAACTAATAAAACCAATGGTGCTATTAACTAAACCATTAGTTTCCAATATTATTCCTCTTTAAATTTTGTATAGAGTTAAAATATACAGCTATATCATATTATTTTGCATAATAAATGTTACCAAGTTCATTCATACATTTACTTGTCATCAGTAAGATGTTTGAACACAAATACTTGACATTGATGGTATATATGGCATTTTAAACACAATTGATATCATATACTGGTTATCCTGAGTGTTATCATTTTATATAAAACACACTTGAGTCCTCATGTTGGGTTTTGACATGGTGTAAAGAGAAAATGAATTTGAGAGCTAAGGAATGTCTCGCCCAAGTCTGGTTCTCTACAGGCTGGCTTCTCAGAGCCTCTCAGATTCTGTGGCAACAAAAATTTGCTCCATGGAAACCTACTTCAGTGGATCTGGGCTGTCCATCACATCCTATTCCTGCAACTGCAAGTGTAGAAACCTAGTGCTTGATCGTGCAGGGACTATGCAGGGCTTTCCTAGGCATGAAATGCAAGAAGGGAGAGCAGGGCTGGAGGCCGAGGGCTGCCATATCACACAGCTGGAACAATAGACTTGGACCCCAGGCCATGGTCACACCAGGGGAGGGACTGGGCTTCCCTGTCATGCAACTAAAAGGCCTCACAGCTCAAGAAGAGGGGGTGAATTCTTTTCTCAGAACATGATAATAGACCAACCATCTTTAATGTCTGCACACTGTGATGGTGTGATGGGCAATAGGCAAACTACAAGCCTGTTACTGCCTCTGCTTCCAAGTTCTCACAATAAACACTGCCTCAGGCTTGCTGCACGATATTGAGGTCATTCACCTCGTTTGGTGACAGTATTGTTTTTCTCTTTACACTGTGCCACGCGGCTTGTGGGATCTTAGTTCCCCGACAAGGGATCAAACCTGGGCCTGCGGCAGTGAACGCGCGGAGTCCTAACACTGGACTGCCAGGGAATTCCCTGGTGATAGTATTTCTAAAATGAAATATGAATCAGGTGCTTGCAAAAGCCCCGAAGAGAGAGATGGTGCGTGTGAAGTGTGTGTGTGTGTGTGTATGTGTGTTTGTAGGTGTGTGAATGTGTGTGAAACAGTGAATACAACTTTTCCTTCTTTTGAAACGGACCTTAAGAAAACACATTTAAAACATCTGCACCGGTCAAGTCCTGACTGCAAAGTGTGGGCAAATTCAAATGAGGATAATTCAAGAAGGGCTTATTTATCAAAACTAATTATGAAATGCGTGTGGGGTGTAGGGGAAACCTAAGGGGTAGTGCAGAAAGTCCTCATTAGCATCAGCATCTATTACCACTTCCCGGTCCAAAGGCGTGAAGGCTGGGAGGGGTTACTGGAAACTGAAAGGAGGAAGTCCTTTGGAACAAGTTAACTCAAGGAGAGCTGTGACTTCTGCCAGGGGCATGGTGAGCCCCAGGCCCTCTCACTGCAAGGAAGCCAAGAAATGAACACCCTGATCTCATTTTCCACCACACTTCCACCCTGGACTTTGTATTTGCTGAATCCAAGTTGAAGTCTGAAAATAAAGGAGTCTGTTGGAATTGAACCATTGATACAGGTCAGCTTCCTGGAGGAGAAATCTTGGTGGAGAAAGGAAGAGAGTGGATCTGGAAGGTGCAAACACAACATTATCCAAAACATTTTCCCTCCAATGATAATATTTCTAAAAAACTTCTGTTGACAGCCTGCCATTGATATGTGAAGGCAGGGAAATTATGTACTGATAATCCTGACTTAACTTCTTTTCCTGATCAACTAGTGTGTTTCTTCTCCACCTTGTCTTTGAGCACCCAGACTGAAAATAGTCATCAGCAGGAGGATGGATAAATTATGGTGCTGTCACTCTATGGAATACTACCCAGAAATGAAAAAGAATAATATGCAGCAATATAAAGAGGTGTCATTGACATAATGTTGAGCAAAATAAGCTGGACACTAAAAAATACATTCTGTGTGATTCCATTATATAAGTCAGAAAAGCAAACAGCTGATAAATAAAGATCTGAATAGTGGGTACTTTGGGGGGAGAGGGGTCTTGACTGAGAAGACTGCAAGAAAAATCTGTTTGGAGACAGCAAATACCTTGACTTTGGTGGTGATTTCATGAATGTATACATAAAATTTCATGTAAAATTTACTTAAGATTTGTGAATTTTACTAATGTGAGTTATACTTCAATAAAATGTATCTATAATACTGACAGAAATGTATAAACACCTAATATAAATACTGTAGTATATAACTATAATTTTATATTTTAAAATTATAATACATTAATATTTTTTCATATTTGTTTCAGATGTTCAAAAATGAGGTAATATAGGTGAGACTCCTATATCCTCCATTCCCCTCCCTTCCTTCCTCCCTCCTTCCTTTTCCAGTTATTTGCTTTCATAAATTTAATTGGTGGAGATTATTTTATGCTTAACAACATTGCTATTTGCAATAGGTGATCCATGAAGCAAATATATTTTCAAATTCAGTTGTATAAATTGTGAGACCACAGAATTGCCAAATTACTTAAAAGAGCAAGGCAAGCCCGCTATTGGCTAGCCGGGTAGGAGTTCTGGAGTCCAGCAGGAGCATCCCTACCTGTCTGGGGGCTGCTATTTGGTACTACCTGGTGGCACTTAGCTGCTTCAGCATAAACATATTAGAATTGAGTCTGGGTTCTGTAATGAGACAGGGATCGGCAAGCTCTTCATTGTAAACATCACCTGCTTCTTATGCCTATTTCAGACCATTTAGGCCAGCAAATACTGGGATGTAAGAACCCAGCTTGTGTCTTTCTGTAGTGGAATTGTCTCATTTTTCTCTCTCCCTCTCCTCAGTCACCCCTTTCCCTTCACTCCGGGAAAAGATTTAAGAATAAGGATCTGGCAGACGAGGGTCACCAACCAGTAATCATGTTACATCAGAATCTTGTTACTATGGTTATTGCAGGATTTTACATATAAGAATTGGAAAGGAGGAAGAGAAGATATCTTCATCTGAGATTAATAAGACTATATACCTGGACAACCCAAGAAAATATACTAAAAACCTACCCTAGGTTTCAGTAAATAAAACAATGTAAAATTACTTTATAGAAAAACTTTGTTATAAACAAAATCCAGTTTGGGGATGTAATGAAAGAGAAGAGCACATTTCATCTGATCATGCCTGCAACTTTGATAATATTCATTAAGATACTCAATTTTTTAAACCTCTCTCGGTATCAACTAACACAAGTACAATCCCATAATAAGCCCTTCCTAACACTCACTTACTGAGATACCACATTTCCCCTTAGTGTGTAATTTTCCCTGCAGCAAAAAGCATCAGTGACTCCATTTTTGTTTGACTCACCAGGGTGCTCCTTGTGGTTTGACTAAAGGACATCAAGAGGCCTCCAAGACAGGAAGAATACCTTCTCAACACCCCGTTATATACAGAGCACTGACTTCACAATAACAGTTAATGAATTTTCCAAGAATATCTGGAACATTCATAAAAATTATACCTAGGTAAGGCCATCTTAAAATCTTAGTGTAGTTTCAAAGAATCAGTATCATATAGACAGTAATCTCTGAACATGGCACTATCAAATTAGAAACAAAAAATCTAACCAACACCCCTATATCTATGAAAAAATTTAATGTATAAATGTCAGTTATTAATAAAATATGTTAGAAGATATTTAGTAACTATACAAAAATTCTTATCAAATATTACCACTATTTTTGAAATAGTAATTATTAGAACTATGGAAAGCAACCAAAGTTTTTAAGTAGAAAAATTCTCATCTAAATATTTATGCCACAGCAGACTGAATCAATAACATAAGCATTTTAAAATTTTTAATTGACATATAGTTAATTTACAATGTGTTAGTTTCAGGTATACAGCAAAGTGATTCAGTTATACATATATATATTCTTTTTCAGATTCTTTCCAATTATAGGTTATTATAAGGTATTGAATATAGTTCCCTGTGCTATACAGTAGGTCCTTGTTGTTTATCTATTTTATATTTAGTAGTGTGTATATGTTAATCCCACACTCCTAATTTATCCTCCCCCACCCTTCTATCCTCCTTGGTAACCTTAAGTTTGTTTTCTATGTCTGTGAGTCTATTTCTACTTTGTAAATAAGTTCATCTGTATCATTTTCTTAGATTCCACATATAAGCCATATCATACGAGATTTGTCTTTCTCTGGCCTACTTCACTTAGTATGATAACCTCTAGGTCCATCCATGATGCTGCAAGTGGCATTATTTCATTCTTTCTTACGGCTGAGTAAAATTCCATTGTATATATATACCACATCTTCTGTATCCATTCAACAGTCAATGGGCATTTAGGTTGCTTCCATGTCTTGGGTATTATAAATGATGCTGCTATGAACATTTCAGTGCATTATCTTTTAGAGTTTTCTCCAGATATATACCCAGGAGTGGGATTGCAGGATCATATGGTAACTACTTTTTAGTTTTTTAAGGAACCTCCATACTGTTCTCAATAGTGGCTGTAACAATTTACATTCCCACCATCAGTGTAGGAGGGTTCCTATTTCTCAACACCCTATCCAGCATTTATTATTATTATTTTTTAAACATCTTTATTGGAGTATAATTGCTTTACAATGGTGTGTTAGTTTCTGCTTTATGACAAAGTGAATCAGTTATACATATATATATGTCCCCATATCTCTTCCCTCTTGCGTCTCCCTCCTTCCCACCCTCCCTATCCCACCCCTCTAGGTGGTCACAAAGCACCGAGCTGATCTCCCTGTGCTATGCAGCTGCTTCCCACTAGCTATCTATTTTACATTTGGTAGTGTATATATGTCCATGCCACTCTCTCACTTTGTCACAGCTTACCCTTCCCCCTCCCCGTATCCTCAAGTCCATTCTGTAGTAGGTCTGCATCCTTATTCCCGTCTTGCCCCTAGGTTCTTTGTGATCATTTTTTGTTTTTTAGATTCCATATATATGTGTTACCACACAGTATTTCTTTTTCTCTTTCTGACTTACTTCACTCTGTATGACAGTCTCTAGGTCCACGCACCTCACTACAAATAACTCAGTTTTGTTCCTTTTTATGGCTGAGTAATATTCCATTGTATATATGTGCCACATCTTCTTTATCCATTCATCTGTTGATGGACACTGAGGTTGCTTCCAAGTACTGGCTATTGTAAATTGAGCTGCAATGAATATATTGGTACATGACTCTTTTTTAATTATGGTTTTCTCAGGGTATATGCCCAGTAGTATTGGTGGGTCATATGGTAGTTCTAGTTTTAGTTTTTTAAGGAACCTCCATACTGTTCTCCATAGTGGCTGTATCAATTTACACTCCCACCAACAATGCAAGACGGTTCCCTTTTCTCCACACCCTCTGCAGCATTTATTGTTTGTAGATTTTTTGATGCTGGCCATTCTGACTGGTGTGAGGTAATTGTAGTTTTGATTTGCATTGCAGTTTTGATTTTCATTTCTCTAATGATTAACGATGTTGAACATTCTTTCATGTGTTTGTTGGCAATCTGTATATGTTCTTTGGAGAAATGTCTATTTAGGTCTTCTGCCCATTTTTGGATTGTGTTGTTTGTTTTTTTGATATTGAGCTGCATGAGTTGCTTGTAATTTTGGAGATTAATCCTTTGTCAGTTGCTTCATTTGCAAATATTTTCTCCCATTCTGAGGGCTGTCTTTTCGTCTTGTTTATGGTTTCCTTTGCCATGCAAAAGATTTTAAGTTTCATTAGGTCCTATTTGTTTATTTTTGTTTTTATTTCCATTTCTCTAGGAGGTGGGTCAAAAAGGACCTTGCTGTGATTTATGTCATAGAGTGTTCTGCCTGTGTTTTCCTCTAAGAGTTTGATGGTGTCTGGCCTTACATTTAGGTCTTTAATCCACTTTGAGTTTATTTTGGTGTATGGTGTTAGGGAGTGTTCTAATTTCAGTCTTTTACATTTAGCTCTCCAGTTTTCCCAGCACCACTTAATGAAGAGGCTGTCTTTTCTCCACTGTATATTCTTGCCTACTTTACCAAAGATAAGGTGACCATATGTGCGTGGGTTTATCTCTGGGCTTTCTATCCTGTTGCATTGATCTATATTTCTGTTTTTGTGCCAGTACCATACTGTCTTGATAACTGTAGCTTTGTAGTATAATCTGAAGTCAGGGAGCCTGATTCCTCCAGCTCCGTTTTTCTTTCTCAAGATTGCTTTGGCTATTCGGGGTCTTTTGTGTTTCCATACAAATTGTGAAATTTTTTGTTCTAGTTCTGGGAAAAATGCCAGTGGTAGTTTGATAGGGATTGCATTGAATCTGTAGATTGATTTGGGTAGTAGAGTCATTTTCACAATGTTGATTCTTCCAATCCAAGAACATGGTATATCTCTCCATCTATTTGTATCATCTTTAATTTCTTTCATCAGTGTCTTATAATTTTCTGCATACAGGTCTTTTGTCTCCTTAGGTAGGTTTATTCCTAGGTATTTTATTCTTTTTGTTGCAATGGTAAATGGGAGTGTTTTATTAATTTCACTTTCAGATTTTTCATCATTAGTGCATAGGAATGCCAGAGATTTCTGTGCATTAATTTTGTATCCTGCTACTTTACCAAATTCATTGTTTAGCTCTAGTAGTTTTCTGGTAGTATCTTTAGGATTCTCTATGTATAGTATCATGTCATCTGCAAACAGTGACAGCTTTACTTCTTTTCCAATGTGGATTCCTTTTATTTCTTTTTCTTCTCTGATTGCTGTGGCTGAAACTTCCACAACTATGTTGAATAAGAGTGGTGAGAGTGGGCAACCTTGTCTTGTTCCTGATCTTAGTGGAAATGCTTTCAGTTTTTCACAATTGAGGACAACGTTGGCTGTGGGTTTGTCATATATGGCCTTTATTATGTTGAGGAAAGTTTCCTCTATGCCTACTTTCTGGAGGGTTTTTATCATAAATGGGTGTTGAATTTTTTCGAAAACTTTCTCTGCATCTTTTGAGATGATCATATGGTTTTTCTCCTTCAGTTTGTTAATATGGTTTATCACATGGATTGATTTGCATATATTAAAGAATCCTTGCATTCCTGGAATAAACCCCACTTGATCATGGTGTATGATCCTTTTAATGTGCTGTTGGATTCTGTTTGCTAGTATTTTGTTGAGGATTTTTGCATCTATGTTCATCAGTGATATTGGCCTGTAGTTTTCTTTCTTTGTGACATCCTTGTCTGGTTTTGGTATCAAGGTGATGGTGGCCTCGTAGAATGAATTTGGGAGTGTTCCTCCCTCTGCTATATTTTGGAAGAGTTTGAGAAGGATAGGTCTTAGCCCTTCTCTAAATGTTTGATGGAATTCACCTGTGAAGCCATCTGTTCCTGGGCTTTTGTTTGTTGGAAGATTTTTAATCACAGTTTCAATTTCAGTGCTTGTGATTGTTATGTTCATATTTTCTATTTCTTCCTGGTTCAGTCTCGGAAAGTTGTGCATTTCTAAGAATTTGTCCATTTCTTCCAGGTTGTCCATTTCATTGGCATATAGTTGCCTGTAGTAATCTCTTATGATCCTTTGTATTTCTGCAGTGTCAGTTGTTACTTCTTCTTTTTCATTTCTAATTCTATTGATTTGAGTCTTCTCCCGTTTTTTCATGATGATTCTGGCTAATAGTTTATCAATTTTGTTTATCTTCTCAAAGAATCAGCTTTTAGTTTTATTGATCCTTACTATCGTTTCCTTCATTTCTTTTTCGTTTATTTCTGATCTGATCTTTATGATTTCTTTCCATCTGCTAACTTTGGGGTTTTTTTGTTCTTCTTTCTCTAATTGCTTTAGGTGTAAGGTTATGTTTTTTACTTGAGATGTTTCTTGCTTCTTAAGGTAGGATTGTATTGCTATAAAATTCCCTCTTAGAACTGCTTCTTCTGCATCCCATAGGTTTTGCGTCGTTGTGTTTTCATTGTCATTTGTTTATAGTTTTGTTTTTTTTTTTTTTGCAGTACGTGGGCCTCTCACTGTTGTGGCCTCCCCCATTGCAGAGCACAGGCTCCAGACGTGCAGGCTCAGTGGCCATGGCTCACGGGCCTAGCCGCTCTGCGGCATGTGGGATCTTCCTGGACCGGGGCATGACCCCGTGTCCCCTGCACTCAACCACTGTGCCACCAGGGAAGCCCATGTTTCTAGGTATTTTTTAATTTCCTCTTTGATTTCTTCAGTGATCTCTTGGTTATTAAGTAGTGTGTTGTTCAGCCTCCATATGTTTGTATTTCTTACAGATTTTTTCCTGTAATTGATATCTAGTCTCATAGCGTTGTGGTCGGAAAAGATACTTGATATGATTTCGATTTTCTTACATTTACCAAGGCTTGATGTGTGACCCAAGATATGATCCATCCTGGAGAATGTTCCATGAGCACTTGAGAAGAATGTGTATTTTGTGTTTTTTTGGCTGGAAAGTCCTATAAATATCAATTAAGTCCATCATGTTTAATATATCATTTAAAGTTTGTGTTTCCTTATTTATTTTCATTTTGGATGATCTGTCCTTTGGTGAAAGTGGGGTGTTAAAGTCTCCTACTATGATTGTGTTACTGTCGATTTCCCCTTTTATGGCTGTTAGTATTTTCCTTATGTATTGAGGTGCTCCTATGTTGGGTGCGTAAATATTTACAATTGTTACATCTTCTTCTTGGATTGATCCCTTGATCATTATGTAGTGTCCTTCTTTGTCTCTTGTAATAGTCTTTATTTTAAAGTCTATTCTGTCTGATATGAGAATTGCTACTCCAGCTTTCTTTTGATTTCCATTTGCGTGGAATATATTTTTCCATCCCCTCACTTTCAGTCTGTATGTGTCTCTAGGTCTGAAGTGGGTCTCTTGTAGACAGCATACATACGGGTCTTGTTTTTGTATCCATCCAGCCAGTCTATGTCTTTTGGTTGGAGCATTTAATTCATTTACATTTAAGGTAATTATTGATATGTATGTTCCTATTACCATTTTCTTAATTGTTTTGGGTTTATTATAGTAGGTCTTTTCTTTCTCTTGTGTTTCCTGCCTAGAGAAGTTCCTGTAGCATTTGTTGTAAAGCTGGTTTTGTGGTGCTGAATTCTCTTTGCTTTTGCTTGTCTGTAGAGCTTTTAATTTCTCCATCAAATCTGAATGAGATCCTTGCTGGGTAGAGTAATCTTGGTTGTAGGTTTTTCTCCTTCATCACTTTAAATATGTCCTGTCACTCCCTTCTGGCTTGCAGAGTTTCTGCTGAAAGATCAGCTGTTAACCTTATGGGGATTCCTTATGTGTTATTTGTTGTCTTTCCCTTGCTGATTTTAATATTTGTTCTTTGTATTTAATTTTTGATAGTTTGAGTAATATGTGTCTTGGCGTATTTCTCCTTGGATTTATCCTGTATGGGACTCTCTGTGCTTCCTGTACTTGATTAACTATTTCCTTTTCCATATTAAGGAAGTTTTCAACTATAATCTCTTCAAATATTTTCTCAATCCCTTTCTTTTTCTCTTCTTCCTCTGGGACCTCTATAATTTGAATGTTGGTGCGTTTAATGTTGTCCCAGAAGTCTCTGAGACGGTTCTCAGTTCTTTTCATTCTTTTTTCTTTATTCTGCTCTGCAATAGTTATTTCCACTATTATCTTACAGGTCACTTATCCATTCTTCTGCCTCAGTTATTCTGCTATTGATCCCTTCTAGAGAATTTTATATTTCATTTATTATGTTGTTCATCACTGTTTGTTTCCTCTTTAGTTCTTCTAGGTCCTTGTTAAACGTTTCTTGTATTTTGTCCATTCTATTTCCAAGATTTTGGATCATCTTTAGTGTCGTTATTCTGAATTCTTTTGCAGGTAGACTGCTTATTTCCTCTTCATTTGTTAGGTCTGGTGGGGTTTTGCCTTGCTCCTTCATCTGCTGTGTGTTTCTCTGTCTTCTCATTTTGCTTAACTTACTGTGTTTGGGGTCTCCTTTTCACAGGCTGCAGGTTCGTAGTTCCCGTTGTTTTTGGTGTCTGTCCCCAGTGGCTAAGATTTGTTCAGTGGGTTGTATAGGCTTCCTGGTGGAGGGGACTAGTGCCTGTGTTCTGGTGGATGAGGCTGGATCTTGTCTTTCTGTTGGGCAGGTCCACGTCAGGTGGTGTTTTGGGGTGTCTGTGGCCTTATTATGATTTTAGGCAGCCTCTGTGCTCATGGATGGGGTTGTGTTCCTGTTTTGCTAGTTGTTTGGCATAGGGTGTCCAGCACTGTAGCTTGCTGGTCGTTGAGTGGAGCTGGATCTTGGCGTTGAGGTGGAGATCTTTGGGAGATTTTCGCCGTTTGATATTACGTGGAGCTGGGAGGTTTCTTGTGGACCAGTGTCCTGAACTTGGCTCTCCCACCTCAGTGGCACAGCCCTGACGCCTGGCTGGAGCACAAAGAGCCTGTCCTCCACACAGCTCAGAATAAAAGGGAGAAGGAAAAGAAAGAGAGAAAGAGAGAAAGAAAGAAAGAAAGAAGAAAGAAAGAAAGAAAGAAAGAAAGAAAGAAAGAAAGAAAGAAAGAAAAGAAAAAATAAAACAATTAAAGTAAAAATAATTATTAAAAAAAATTTTTTTTAAGTAATGAAAAAAGAAAATGGACTGACAGAACCCTAGGACAAATGGTAAAAGCAAAGCTATACAGACAAAATCACACACAGAAGCATACACATACACACTCACAAAAAGAGGAAAAGGGAAAAAATATATATATATCATTGCTCCCAAAGTCCACCTCCTCAATTTGGGATGATTCGTTGTCTATTCAGGTATTCCACAGATGCAGGGTACATCAAGTTGACTGTGGAGGTTTAATCCGCTGCTTCTGAGGCTGCTGGGAGATATTTCCCTTTCTCTTCTTTGTTCGCACAGCTCCCGGGGTTCAGCTTTGGATTTGGCCACGCCTCTGCGTCTAGGTCGCCTGAGGGCGTCTGTTCTTTGCTCAGACAGGATGGGGTTAAAGGAGCCGCTGATTCGGGGGCTGTGGCTCGCTCAGGCCGTGGGGAGGGAGGGGTACGGAGTGCGGGGCGGGCCTGAGGCTGCAGAGGCCGGCGTGACGTTGCACCAGCTTGAGGCATGCCATGCGTTCTCCCCGGGAAGTTGTCCCTGGATCCCGGGACCCTGGCAGTGGCGGGCTGTACAGGCTCCCGGGTGGGGAGGTGTGGATAGTGACCTGTGCTTGCACACAGGCTTCTTGGTGGCGGCAGCAGCAGCCTTAGCGTCTCATGCCCGTCTCTGGGGTCCACGCTGATAGCTGCGGCTCACGCCCGTCTCTGGAGCTCCTTTAAGCGGCGTTCTTAATCCCCTCTCCTCGTGCACCAGGAAACAAAGAGGCAAGAAAAAGTCTCTTGTCTCTTCGGCAGCTCCAGACTTTTTCCCGGACTCCCTCCCGGCTAATCGTGGTGCACTAACCCCTTCAGGCTGTGTTCACGCAGCCAACCCCAGTCCTCTCTCTGGGGTCTGACCTCCGAAGCCCGAGCCTCAGCTCCCAGCCCCCGCCCGTCCCGGCAAGTGAGCAGACAAGCCTCTTGGGCTGGTGAGCGCTGGTCAGCACCGATCCTCTGTGCGGGAATCTCTCTGCTTTGCCCTCTGCACCCCTGTGGCTGCGCTCTCCTCCGTGGCTCCGAAGCTTCCGCCCCCCGCAGTTTCCGCCTGAGAAGGGGCTTCCTACTGTGTGGAAACCTTTCCTCCTTGACAGCTCCCTCCCACTGGTGCAGGTCCTGTCCCTATTCTTTTGTCTCTGTTTTTTCTTTTTTTTTTTTTGCCCTACCCAGGTATGTGGGAAGTTTCTTGCCTTTTGGGAGGTCTGAGGTCTTCTGCCAGCGTTCAGTAGGTGTTCTGTAGGAGTAGTTCCACATGTAGATGTATTTCTGATGTATTTGTGGGGAGGAAGGTGATCTCCATGTCTTACTCTTCTGCCATCTTGAAGCTCCTCCCAGCATTTATTATTTGTAGACTTTTTAATGATGGCCATTCTGACTGGTGTGAAGTGAACCTCATTGCAGTTTTGATTTTCATTTCTCTAATAATTAGCGATATTGAGCATCTTTTCATGTGCCTGTTGGCCATCTGAATGCCTTCTTTGGAGAAATGTATCCTGCCCATTTTTTTATTGGATTGCTTGTTTTTATATATATATTAAGCTGTATGAGCTGTCTGTATATTTTGAAGTTTAATCCCTTGTCCATAGCATCGTTTGTAAATATTTTGTCCCATCCCACAGGTTTTCTTTGGTTTATGTTTTTCTTTGCTGTGCAAGAGCTTTTAAGTTTAATCAGGTCCCATTTGTGTATTTTTGTTTTTATTTCCATTACTCTAGGAGATGGATCCAAAAGCATACTGCCGTGATTTATGTCACAGTGTTCTGCCTATGTTTTCCTCTAGGAGTTTTATAGTATCTGGTCTTACATTTAGGTCTTTAATCCATTTTGAGTTTATTTTTGTATATGGTGTTAGAGAATGTTCTAATTTCACTCTTTCACATGTAACTGTCCAGTTTTCCCAGCACCACTTATTGAAGAGACTGTCTTTTCTCCATTGAACTTTCTTGCCTCCTTTGTCATAGATTAATTGACCATAAGTGCATGGGTATACTCCTGGGTTTTCTATCCTGTTCCATTGGTCTATATGTCTGTTTTTGTGCCAGTACCACACTGTTTTGATTACTGTAGCTTCACGGTATAGTCTGAAGTCAGGGAGCGTGATTCCTCCAGCTCCCTTCTTCTTTCTCAAGATTGTTTTGGCATAGCATTTTGTTTAAGAAATTAGACAAAGAACCACAGAATAAATCCAAAGAAATAGAAAGTAGGAAATAACCAAGACAAGCAGAAATTAATGAAATAACTAAAAGAAGGTAATAAATATAGTTAAATTAAATAAAAATATAAAGAAGGCACAACTAACAAGTATTAGGGAAATAAAAGTAGGATGTTTTGGCAGATACAGTAGATAAAAAATTATGAATGTAAACGAATTTATTCTAATATGTTTGGGAAAAATCAGGCCTAGCTGCTATAATAATACACTGAAATTTAAAAGAGCAGCCTATCATAAACCTTCCAGAGAATGAAAAATAAAACACTCCTCAACTCAATATATGCATCTAATTTGACTCTGATAGAAAAACCCTACAAGGATAATACAAGTAAGGAAAATTATAGATCTAACTTACCTAGAAACATAGAGGCAAAAATTGTAAATCAATTATTACCAAACTGAAACTAGAAGCAAGTTCATAATGATGAATACAAATACACTATGACTAATAATTTTCTTCTCATAAAAGAAAAGATGGTTAACACTTAGTAAATCAATTACTAGATATCACACCTTAAGAAGACTCATACAATCATTTCAGTAGAATCAACAAAGTATTTGGGAAAATTACATCTTCATGATAAAAATTATGAACTATAACAGCAGTTAGAAATAGAAAATTCCTAAAACTAATAAAGGGTATCTAATCTATAGAAAACATCATACTTAATAATAAACGTATAAATTTGTTTCCTTTAAAGTTAGGAATAATGCAGATGCCAGCTCTCATATATTCTCAATCTGAAGTTGATCTGGAAGTCCTAGTTCTAGCAAGGAAAGAAAAAAAAAAATAGAAACACACAGTCATTGCTTGTAGACCAACTAATTATATGCATAAAATGTCCAGAGGCTAATATAAACTTTTAGAGCTTGTTGCAATTAAAGAGGACAAGAGAACATTTTAAAGAAATTGGAAACTTTTCTATTAGTGATTAGTTGAATTCAACCAAATTGTGAAGGAAATTATATGTATTCTTGTCATAGGGTTCAGAAGTGTAGCTACCCAAATCAATTGAGAAAAACTGGATAACTGAGGGGTATGGGTTGGAAGACCTCTGTTGACCAAATGGAGAACATTGTTGGGGGAAATAAAATGGGTTTGCCTATTCCATCTGTGCCTCAGGAAGAATCATCCTTTAAGGGTGCCATCCTCACACCTTGCTCCAGCCTCAAACATCTGGGTGAGAGAAAATAGAGCTCTAACTAGAATTCTTTGATCTTGCCTGTCCTGACTGGCAAATCTAGTCCCTCATAGCGGACTTAGTAGATTATCAATTTATGACCAGTTAGCTCTAAAATCTCCCTTTGTGCCTGTGCAAATGGGTCTGGGCCCTTAAGCGTCTTAGCTTTGTTAGCTGGCACTAAGTTAAGCTTTATCAGTAGAGGGTGCTGGAGAGAAATTGTAGGAGTAAGAGATTTGCTTTTCTTGTTCCAGTGACTCCCTAGACAGGCTTCTCCTGCAGTTGAAGTAGCTTTCCCAGGCCAAACTTCTGAAGTGCAGGCAGCCTCTCTAGGGCCCCACATCTGCAGTGTAGGCAGCCAGAGGCACCCAGCAACCAGTAGCAATCCCAGGCACCCACTTTTCCCCAGGTGGTTCTGTAGTAGAGTGTATTAGAGTGCCCCGGTGACATACCTCCCTATGAACAACTTTCTCCAGTGCCCTGCAGTGCCTCAGTGAGACATATTCCTGGGAACAGTTTTCCCCAGGACATGAGAGGTTGGATTTCTGGCAAGACATACCAGAGTGTACCTCAGTGATTTCTCTGCCATTCAGTGATCTAAGGCTGTGCCCTCCAACGAGATCTGGATCTCAGCCCTAGGAGGAGGTTAACTCTTCCTGCCACAGATGCTCTAATTCACCCCTGGGAGTGGTGGCTATATCATATATCATATCATATTGTATCATATATATCATGTCATGTATCATATCATATCTGCTTTATTATATATCCACTGTTTCAATATTCTTTAGAGTTCTCTTTATACATGTTAATAGCCAATCTCTAGTTATTCCATTCTCTGTTACAGTTAATATTTGTTTTATATTACATTTTCCTGTTTCAATTACTGTAGGGTTTCTTTCTACTGACTGAACCCAAATGGATAGATTCAGAAGGTAGCGTTAAAGAGAAATAAGTGCTGTTCTTTGTTGTGCTTAGCTTTATCTTCATATGAATAATGCAGAGGCATTTTAGAATCCATATAATAACCATTTCATTAATTCACTAGCAAAAGGGATGTAATGAATCATAATGGCCATCTCAAAAAATTGAAACTATTTTTTTATCTTTTAGGAGAAAAAAATGGGAGGGACACAGTGCACCCGTGATAGTTTTTTCAATGTAAGTAAAAATACCAGCCATATTTAATCTACCAGCACTATCCCTTCAATGATATCTTTATGAGTCTATGCTAATCTGTCAACCTAAAGATTAATGATAAAAAAGCACATGTAATTGTCACATCTCAGAAAGAGACAAAAAATTTACAAAAAATTTTTTTTCACCATGAAATATAATATATACACAAAAGAGCTTGAAATTTCAGGAATGTTTTAACAAATATGTACAGCAAACAGTAGTACTGAAGAAATGTATTACCAACACCAGAGCTCCCTGGAAGCTACATGAACCATATCCTGCCCCTATCCCATTATTTCCTGATTAGAGCCCTTTCCCTTCACCCCAGAAGTAACAACTTTCCTGACAGTTCTGCTCATAATGTCCTTGATTTATTTTTATCAATTATGCATGTACACTAAAATTAAAGTTCAGTTTTGCCTGATTTTGACTTATATGTTCATTTGTGTTTTGTTTGTAATATCCATGTTGTTGCATATAACTCAGATTCATTAGCTCCATTGCTGCAGTCACCACTGATGGAAATTAGGCTTCTTTTCAGTTTTGGGGAGTACTGTTACATCCATGTATCCTAGTGTACATATGTACACATTTCTGTAGGGTAGAGATGGAATTTCTGGATCATAGAGACTATTTTCAACTATATGAGATAATGTCAAACAGGTATCTAAAGTTGTTTTATTGATTTATTGCCACTGAAGTGTAAGAGAGGTCTTATCATTCTATATCCTCACCAAAGCTTCATATTATTAATTTCTTGACTCATTGCTAAACCTGATGGGTGTAGCATCAGATAGCAGCTTTAATTTGCAGTATTCTGTTTACTAATATGATTGAAACCTTTCCATCTGTTTATTGGCTACCTGAATTTTCTCTTATGTGATGTGCCTGCAGAAACCTTTTGCTCATTTTTCTATTAGATTTCTATTAGATTATTTCTGTCTTTTTCTAATTGATGTGTTAAAAACATTTAGAGTGCCCTTTGTCAGTTATAGGATTATTCAGTACTTGATCCAATAATAAGACAGAACAGAATCATACCACACCTGGAAGACAGTATTGGGTTTCATACCAAAAAAAAAAAAAATCAAGAGATGTACTAAGAGAAATTTTTTAAAGCACATATTAGACAGACATTTTTACAATCATAGGATGAGGAAGAACAAAAGAATGGCATGACACCCAGAAGGCAGAAGATCTTTAAATATTTCGTATGGTGAAAGACACTGTATAGGTTAATGACAAATAACACATTGGCCAAATTAATTTGCAATATATTAGTAGCGCCAACAAATCAAAAAGCAGAGCAAAGCATGTAAGAGAAGAATGGGCAAAGGATACAAAGAGGCAAATGTAAGAATAATTTAATCGTGTATTGTACATTTGAAAGTGGCTAAGACAGTAAATCTTATAAGTTTTCATCATAGGAAAAAAAGTATAACTATGTGTAGACATGAATGTTAGTTTGACTTATTGTGGTGATCATTTAGCAATACATAAATACAGTAGTCTTCCATTATTCACAGTTTCACTTCCCATATTATTAGTTGCCTGCAGCCTACTGTAGTCCAAAAATATTACAGTTGTCCCTTGGTATCCACGGGGGGTTGTTTCCAGGATCCACCACAGACACCCAAAGCCTTGGATGCTCAAGTCCGTTAGTCTGCTCTCTGGATCCTCGGTTCTGCACCTGTGGATTCAACCGACCACAGGTCATGTAGTACTGTATTTATTTTGCAGCAATCTTGTATTAGCCAATAGTTCAAACACGTGCTGTTCAAGGGTCAACTGTAAAGGAGAATTCCCTTCAGAGTGCCTACATCATTCACCTCACTTCGTCTCATTGCATTGGTATTGCATCATCTCAGAGGTTCACGAGATGAAGTAGGGTGAGAACAGGACAGTAAGATATTTTTATTTATTTATTTATTTATTTTTTGCGGTACGCGGGCCTCTCACTGTTGTGGCCTCTCCCGTTGCGGAGCACAGGCTCCAGACGCGCAGGCTCAGCGGCCATGGCTCACGGGCCCAGCCGCTCCGCGGCATGTGGGATCTTCCCGGACCGGGGCACGAACCCGCGTCCCCTGCATCTGCAGGCGGACTCTCAACCACTGCGCCACCAGGGAAGCCCGACAGTAAGATATTTTGAAAGAGAGAGAGGACCACATTCACATAACTTTCATAACAGTATATTCTTGTAATTATTGCATTTTAATATTAGTTGTTTTGGTTAATCTTTTATTGTGCCTAATTCATGACTTAAAATTTATCATAGGTATGTTTGTATAGGGAAAAGCATAGTATATATAGGGCTTGGTACTATCTCTGGTTTCAGGCAGCCACTGCTGGTCTTGGAATCTATCCCCCACAGGTAAGGGGAGACTACTGCATAGAGAATCATCAGGTGGTGCACCTACAACTTATATAACGTTATAGGTCAGTTTATCTCAATTTAGAAATAATTTAAAGAGTAGATTGGCATTAAGCTGCTATAAAGTTCAGTCTCACTAATAATCAGAGAAGGTCGTTTTAAATAATGAGCTATGTCTTCTTTTTCTAATAAGCCTATATTAAAGAGTTGAATATTAAATACTTCTAGAAACATAGGAAATTGGACCTTCTATAGCTGTGCTGGCTAATATGGCAGCTAGTAGCAACACGTGGCTACTTAAATTTAAATTAACTGTAATTAAAATAAGTTTGAGAATCAGTTGCCTTGTCACAATAGCCACATTTAATAGGTCAATAAATGCAGAATGTTAGTGGCTGTAGTATTGGTCTGTATTAACATCTCTACCATTGCAAAACGTTCCACTGAACAGACTAAAGACATCAGTGAAATGGTGGAGTAGGAAGCCCTGACATTCCTCTACTACTACAAACCAACAAAATACCTCTGTGAGAAATCCAGAAACCAGTAAAAAGACAACCACACCCCACAGGAACGTGAAGCCATCTTCATGAGAGTTGGCTACAGAATTTGCAGCTCTATCCACTTTCTCTCACCAGAGCCTCTCCATCATCCCCTGATCCACCAACACACATATGCAGCACATTTGGGAGGAAACACTCAACTCCCATCTTCTCCTTGGGAAGGGAAAGGAGTAGAATGTAAGTACAAATGACCTTCAGGGGACAGTCCAAGGGACAAGTGTCTGTCTTGCCTGTACTCCAGTACTGACAGGAACAAAGATGCCATGTTGAGGCATTTCAGAGCAAAGATATAAACCATGTACGAGGATGTGCAGCACTACAGACAGAAACTAGGTGGAGCCCCAGGATGGTGATTTACAACAACACCAGATAAGCTTCAACATTGCAGTGGGAGCTCCTGAATAGAAACAGGCAAATCACTTCAAAAAAATTGCATAAACAAGCCCAGAAAGGACACACAGACATTATACATTAAACACACACACACAGAGAAAAGACTTGAGAGATCTCCAGACTGTCTTGCCTGGCTGTGTGGAGAAAAACCGCCCTGTATGACACCAGACTGGGAGAGCTGACTGATGCTCTAGATGCCAAAATCCGAAATAGAACAACAACGACAGCAACAAAACAAGACATACAAACCGACAGGCAACCATGACATGTTTAAGGAAACAATTTCATCTCTAGATAATAAACCTAAAGAAAGGGAGTTATATGAATTGCCAGACAAAAATTCAAACTTACAGATCAACGAATTAACCGAGAGCACAGATAGACAACTATACAAAATCAGGGAAATGATGCATGAACAAATGAGAATATCAACAAAGAGATAGAAACCACGAGGAAGAACCAAACGGAAATTCTGGAAATGAGGAATACAATACTTTATTTGAAAAGTTCACTGGAGGGACTCACCCAGGCAGAAGAAAAAGTCAGAAAATTAAAAGATAGGGCTTTCATATTAGTGAAACAGAGGAAGAAAAAGTCAATAGAATGAAGAAAAATGAAGAGAGTCTAAGGGACTTAGGGGATACGATCCACTGAAACAACATATACAAATGGGAATCCCAGAAAGTGAGGAACAGAGGAAGGATCAGAGAAACTGTTTGAAGAAAAAATGGCCAAAGGTGTCCCAAATCTGAGGAGAGAAATAGACATACAAATTTAAGAAGCTCAATAAACTCTAATGTGGATATATCTAAAGAGACCTACATTAAGATATATAATCATCAAACTGTCAAAAGTCATGAATCAAGAGGGACTCTTGAAAGCAGAGGGAGAAAACTGAGTGTTACGTACAAGGGAGCTCCCACTAGATTGGTCAGCAGATCTCTCAGCAGAAATCTCTCAGATATAGAGAGTGGGATGATATATTAAAGTTATTGAAAGAAAAAAGTGTCACCATGAATATTACACCTGCCCAAACTATCCTTAAAAACAGAGGAGAACTTAAGACTTTCCCAGATAAGCAAAACCTGAGGGAGTTCATCACCACTAGACATATCTTTTTTTTGTTTGTTTTGTTTTGTTTGTTTGTTTTTTGCGGTACATGGGCCTCTCACTGTTGTGGTCTCTCCCGTTGCAGAGCACAGGCTCCAGATGCGCAGGCTCAGCGGCCGTGGCTCATGGGCCCAGCCGCTCCGCGGCATGTGGGATCTTCCTGGACTGGGGCACGAACCCGCGTCCCCTGCATCGGCAGGCGGACTCTCAACCACTGTGCCACCAGGGAAGCCCTAGACATATCTTTAAAAAATTCTGAAAGGCGTTCCACAAGTTGAAGTGAAAGGATGACAAATAGCAATACAAAAACATACAACAATATATAATTCCCTGACAAAGGTAAATATTTAGACAAATAAAGAGTGCCATACTATTGTGATGTAGGTGAGTTAACAACTTGTAAGTCTGGTATAGACTTTTCTTAAAAACAATTATAAATTTTTGTTAAGGATAAGCAATATAAAAAGAGGTAATTTGTGTCATAAATAAGATAAAGTGAGAGGGGGTAGGGATGTAAAAGAGTAGAGTGCTTACATATGATTTTTTCTTCCATTTATATTTAGTAACATGGGGGCAGGAGAAGTGGCTTAGCTGCTCACACCAAGATTCCTTTTACAGAGACAGACTATCTGAGCAGAGCTCTGAGATGAAAGGGAACCTGAGCTGGGGAAGGCACCACTTCAGCTACTCCATACAGCAAAGAAGAGAGAGAGAGAACACCCAAATTACATTTAAGCCTGTCAAACTTACCTCCTTGATTAATTTACAAAATATTTTTCCTCTAAGATTGTATATAATTTTATTACATACGATTGAATTTAAGTTGTTATCGGTTTAAAATAGGTTGTTACAGAGCGGGGGAATGAAGATGGCAGAGTAAGAGGACATGGAGCTCACCTTCCCCAACCAACACACCAAAAATATATATACATGTGGAACAATTCTAATGGAAAACTAACTGGAAACTGGCAGAACTGGTCCTATATGACCAAGGCTGCAGGAAAAATTCCCATGTAATCAGGTGGAAGAAAAGCATCGCATTGGGTTGAGACCTGTGCCCTTGGGAGGGGACTAAGAGGAAATGGGAGATCACAGGGGCAGGCATTTGCCCTGGGGAGTGAGTAGATTGAGCCATAGACTGGGCATCTCAGTCCTGGGGTACTCCAGGGAGGAGACAAGCCCCCTTGGCTACTTGGAGAACTGCTGGGACAGGTAGAAAGGCTGGAGGAGCCTAGACTCCACTCGAGAGGAGTGTGCAGGTGCTGGCTTGCTACCAGACTGGGCGGAGAGAGGTCTGCCCTAGGGACTGCCCCCTCTCTGGGCCCCCCAGTCTGAGCTGAGGGAACACACTGGACCCACTCACTCCAAGCCACAGCTTGGCACTGGATCTGGGACAACAAGGTCCTGGGAAAAGACTCCATCTAAAAGACACAGAGGAGACCCACAGGCCCAGGGAGAGGTCCAGTTGTGATGGCAACAGCCGTTGTTGGTGCTTTCTCAAACAGTGCCATAGAAGCAGCCCCGACTTCTGACAGCAACCCAGCTGCTTCCATTACCACAGCCACAACACTGGGATCCCAGGCCCAGGTGAAGAAATGCTCCAACCCTGCCCACTTCATGCCACAACCTTGCACTAAATCTGGGAAGACCACAACAGGGGAAAAGACTCAATCTTGGGTTTTGTCTGAACAGAGCTGTAGAAACCTGCACAGACAGCACATCAGACCTTGGTAAGTGCACAGGCACATGGAAAGAGACTCAATGTTGCTAATTATTATAGAAATGCAATTCAAAACAACGAGATATCACCTCACACCTATCAGAATGGCTATTATCAAAATGTCTACAAATAACAAGTGTTGGTGAAGATGTGAAGAAAAGGGAAATTTTATACACTGTTGGTGGGAATGTAATTTAGTGCAGCCACTATGGAAAGCAGTATGGAGGTTCCTCAATAAACTAAAAATAGAACTACCATATGATCCAGCAATTCCACTCCTGGGTGTATATCTGGAATAAATGAAAATACTAATTCAAAAAGATACATGCACCTCAATGTTCATAGCTTCACTATGTACAGTAGCCAAGGCATGGAAGCAACCCAAGTGCCCATAAATGGATGGTTGGCTTAAGAAGATGTGGGATATGTATATGCAATGGAGTATTACTCGGCTGTTAAGAGGAATGAAATCCTGCCATTTGCAACAATGTGAACGGACATAGAAAATATTATTCTTTGTGAAATAAGTTAAACAGAGAAAGACAAATACTGTATTCTATCACTTATATGTGGAATCTAAAATATAATACAAATGAATGTATGCTTAAAACAGAAACAGACTCATAGGTATAGAAAACAAACTAGTGCTTACTGAAGAGGAGAGGGAAGGGAGGCGGGGTAAATTAGGGGTAGAGGGTTAAGAGATACAAACTACTATGTATAAAAGAGATAAGCAACAAAGATATATTGTACAGCACATGGAATTATAGCTCTTATCTTGTAATAAATTTCAATGGAATACATTGTGTAAAAACACTGAATCACCCACCATGCTGTACACCTTGAAATAATATAATATTGTAAATCAACTATACTTTTCAATTAAAAAAAATTTTTTAACTAGCTGAAGGAAAACAGAAAAATCCACAAAAATGTGGAATAAAACCATGCACTCTTTAAAAGCCAGTGTGGTAAGGAAAAAATTATAAGAGAATTTGGAAAATATCTGGAGATAAATGAAAATGAAGCCACAACATCCCATCTCATGGGATGTAGCAAAAGGAGCACAAAGAGAGAAATTTATAGAAGTGAACACGTACGTTAAAAAGGAAGCAAAATCTCAAATAAATAACTTTACCTTACATTTCAAGGAATTACAATAAGAAGAAAAAAACTAAACCGAAATTCAGCAGACAGAAGGGAAAAATAAAGATTAGAACAGAAATAAATGAAATAGAGAATCAAAAAATAGTAAAAAAAAAAAAAAATCAATGAAACTGAGTTGGTTTTTTGAAAATATCAACAAAATTGACAAACCTTTAATGAGACGTAGTAAGAAAAAAGAGAAGACTCAAATATCTAAACTAGAAATGAATGAGGAAACATTACAACTAATGTCATATAAATAAAAGGAATTACAAGAGACTACTATGAATAATTATATGCTAGCAAATTGGATGACCTAAGAAATGGATACATTTCTAGAAACAAACAACCTACCAAGGATGAATCACAAAGAAATAAAAGATATAAATGGGCCTATAACTAGTGGGGAGATTGAAAATTAATCAAAACCTGTCAACAAAGGAAAGTTCAGGATTAGATGGTTTCACTGGAGAATTCTACCAAATATTTAAAGAATAAAACATCAAGACTTCTTAGTCTCTTTCAAAGAATTAAAGAGGCAGGGACACTCTCAAACTCATTCTATGAGGCCAACATTACCATAGTACCAAAACCAGATAAAAGATAACAAGGAAAGAAGACCACAGAGCAATATCTCTCATAAATATTGATACAAAAATCCTAAAGAAAATACTAGCAAACTGAATTCAACAACACATGAAAGGGATCATATTCCATGACCAAATGGGATTTATACTGAATGTAAGGATGGTCCAAAATGTGAAAAATCAATCCATGTACTAAACCTCATTAAGAGAACAAAGGACAAAAGCCATATGAGTATCTCAATTGATGCAAACAAAGCATTTGAAAATATTCAACACACTTTCATGACAAAAATGCCCCACAGACTAGGGAGGGAAGAAAACTACTTCAACATAATAAAAGCCATGAATAAAAAGCTAACAGCTAACATCATATTCAATGGGAAAGCTTTCCCTTTAAGATCAAGAACAAGTGGGCAAAGATGTTCACTCTTGTCATTACTATTCAACATAGTACAGAACCTTTAGCCAGAGCAATCAGACATGAAAAAGAAATAAAACACATATAAAATGGAAAAGAAGAATTAAAATAATCTCTGTTTGCAGAAGATATGGCCTTATATACAGAAAATCCTAAGAATTCCACCCCCACACAAAAAAACCCAAACCCTGTTAGAACTAATAGTGAATTCATCAAAGTTGCAGGATACAAAATCAACACTCAAAAATCAGGAGCATTCCTATATGTTAACAATGAGCAAACTGAGATGGAAATTTGGGAAATATTCCCACTAAACTACAATACTATAGCCTTAAAAAGTATAAAATTCTTAGGAATATACTTAACAAAGGAGGTGAAAGACTTAGACGTGGAAAACTGCAAAACATTGCTTAAAAAATTCCAAAGATGCTTCAGATTAATGGAATGACATCCCAGGGTCATGGAATGGAAGACTTAATATTGGTAAAATATAATAATTGAGAAGTCATTATGATGGTTTAGTACTGGCATAAAGATAGATATATAGACCAATGGTATAGAATTGAGAACCCAGAGATAAACCTTTCTATATATGGCCAAATGATATTCAAAAAGAATGTCAAGACTACACAATAAGAAGAATAGAGTCTCTTTAACAAATGTTATATGTTAACAAATATGTTAACATATGTTATGATATGTTAACAAATGTTATGATACCCATATGCAAAAGAATAAAGCTAGACACTTACCTTACACATGTACAAAAATTAACTCAAAATGGATTAAACAGCTAATTGTAAGAACAAAAACTATTAAATTCCTAGGGGTAAAGCTTCAGGACACTGGATTTGGGAATGATTTCTTGGATATGACACTAAAACCACAGGTAACAAAGTAAAAAATTGATTAAAAAGATGACAACAACAGGGCTTCCATGGCGCAGTGGTTAAGAATCCGCCTGCCAATGCAGGGGACAAGGGTTCGAGCCCTGGTCTGGGAAGGTCCCACAAGCCGCGGAGCAACTAAGCCCGTGCGCCACAACTACTAAGCCTGCGCTCTAGAGCCCGCGAGCCACAACTGCTGAAGCCCGCATGCCTAGAGTCCGTGCTCCTCAACAAGAGAAGCCACCTCAATGAAAAGCCCGTGCACCGCAACGAAGAGAAGCTCCCGCTCGCCGCAACTAGAGAAAGCCCGCGTGCAGCAACGAAGACCCAACACAGCCAAAAATAAATAAATAAAATTAATTAATTAATTTTAAAAACCCTAAAGGAGGAAGAAATACTACATATTACGTGATGTATTTAAAAAAGAAAAAAGATGACAACAACAAATTTTAAATCTGTACACCAAAAGATACACTCAAGAGAGTGAAAAGGCAATCTGCAGAATGGGAGAAAAGTTATAATTGCAAATCATACATCTGATACAGGGTAATATTCAGAATATCTAAGAAACTTCTTCAACTCAGCAATAAAAGTTAAATAATCTGGTTTAAAAATGGGCCAAGAGGTTGAATAGATATTTCTCCAAAGAAGATATACAAATGACCAATAAGCATATAAAAGAGTCTCAGTATAATCAGCAAGGAAATGCAGATCAAGCCACAATGATATACCACCTCACACCCATCAGGATGGCCACTATTAAAAGTTCAGAAAATAAGTGTTGGTAAGGATGCAGAGAAGTTGGAACCCTGTGAACAGTTAGTAGGAATGTAAAATCGTGCAGCTATTAAGGAAAGGAATATGGAGTTCCTCAGAAAGTTAAAAATAGAATTACCATATATCTAGCAATTGAGTTTCTGGATGTGTGTCCTAAAGAACTCAAAGCAGGATCTTCAGGAGATATTTGCACACCCATTTTCATTGCAGGATTATTCACAATAGTCAAGAGGTTGAAGCAACCCAAATGTCCACCAACAGATGAATGACTAAGGAAGTGTGGTATATACATATATGGAAGAGCATGCATGCTTAAGAAAGGAAAATCCTGTCACAGGCTACAACATGAAGAAACTTTAAGGATATTATGCTAAGTGAAATAAGCCAGTTACACAAAGACAAACGCTGTATGATTCTACTCATACTCAATATTTTAAGTAATCAAAATCATAAAAATAGAAAGTAGAAAGATGGTTTCTATGTGTAGGGGACAGGGGGTAGAATTAGCGATTTTTAGGTATAGTTTTAGTGCTGCAAGATGGAAAAGCTCTAGAGATCTGTTGCACAAAAATATGAATATAGTTAACACTATGGAAATGTACATTTTAAAATGGTTAAAACGGTAAAGTTAATGTTATGTTCTTTTAACCACAGTGTTTAAAACGTGTTATTGAACAAACTGCTTTACAAGATAATTTGTAAACCAATACAGGATTTTTAGAGTTCTGTCTGATTTTCAGAGGGCTCAATCAATTTGAGCACTTGCATTTTCTTTGATCTAACACAATTCTAAGAAGCCACCAGAAGTGGCAAAAAGGTGTGTATGTGCATCTATATATTTACATATAAATAAATAATATTTAATGTGTACATATATTTATCTTAATCACCATAATAGAACATATTTATCAACAAGAAAAATGTAAAAATTTGAAACAATGTTTATACCATGAATACATAAAGGAAATGGTTAAATAAAGAATTATGTGAATACTATAGAATATTATGTATCCGTTAGTAGGCAATGATCTACGTCTGTTATTATCAATGGCCTAGAAAATTATTTACAATATATTGTGTACTGAAAAATGGCAGTGTCAAAAATATATGAATAGTACGTACTATTTTTAAATATGACATACTTTCTATATTTTAATGGCATGTCCTAAGATGGAAAAAGCATCATACCTAAGAATTCTAAGTGTTGGGAAGAGTTTATTGGAGACATATGCAGATTGAGGATAAAGGAAAGGCTTGCATTTTCTACTCTATGTAATTCAGGGTTATTTCCACCTTTTACAATATATGTGCATGATTTTTGTAAATAAGGGGAAATAGATCAAAGCAGGCTATTTCCACAAAGCTTTGTGTTAACAAACAGATGCTGTAGAGTTTAGCCCAAAGACAATTTTGTTGCAACAGGAGCTGCAGAATTAGTGTTTTAATCAAGAAATACTCCAGGGGCCTAAAGGAAAATGGTATTGATGTGAAAATGATGATAAAATAGAATGAATACAGGAGATAGATCCCAACTGCCCTCCCCAGTTTAGGCTGCTGGGGGCTTGAGAAAATCACAGACGGAGGAAACTGTGATTTCTGATTTCCAGTCTGAACTAGGAGCTCAACACATTTGGTGATACCTTCATTTGTCCCTAGACAGCTCTCTGCTGAGTTCTTCTCTTCTTCATCTCCTTTACCTCCACTGTCCCTCACCTCAGCAGCTGACTTTACTGGGACCCTGAACCTTCAGACTGGCCCTGCCTTACTGGCTACTAACTACACTCACTGCTTCTCCTGCCTGCCAACCAGGTCATCTCCACTGTACACAGGCTCCTCCTTTGCTCCCCCCTGAGTGGGCCCCCTTTGAAGGGACCCCCCATCCTCTCCTGGAGGCTGAGCCAGGCTGTATATGGGGGTTTTCCTAACAGCGCTTGAGAATGGCCAGGACCCTTCCATCTAACAATCCTTCTTTTTTATTTAATTTTATTTATTTATTTTTTTTCAACTTTTTATGTTATATTGGAGTATAGTTGATTAACAATGTTGTGTTAGTTTCAGGTGTATAGGAAAGTGATTCAGTTACACCTATTCATGTATCTATTAGTTTTCAAATTCTTTTCCCATTTAGATTGTTACATAATATTGAGCAGAGTTCCTGGTGCTATACAGCACGTTATCTATTTTATATATAGCAGTTTGTTCATGACAATCCGAAACTCCCTAGAACCCTCCAGCCACTGTTGTGTTTCTTCCCTCTTTTCACATCCAACTTCTTGAACGTGTGGTCTGGATTTGTGATCTCCCTTCTGAATCCCCCTTTCACATCACAACCTTCTGGCATGTGGCTCCTCAGCAGTTCCCCTAACCGTTCACACTAAAGTGACCAAGACCTCCTTTTGTTAAATTCAGCATTTATTGAACTCTGCTCGGTATTTCACCTGTTGACCACAGGAGCTGCCCGGGGTGGGGGTGGGGAGGTGGAGTCTCCTCTGATTTTCTCAGGCTCTGGTGATACTCTTGCTGGCTCCGGTGATCTTTCCGTTTGCCTCAAGCGAGCTCAGCAGAAAAGTGGAAATGATTTTAACTGTGAAGTGGACACAACGGGCTTTAAAATATCCCACTCAACCCATGGAAAAATCAGGTGTGTCCTAAGGCCTATAGAAACAGAAGAAATGGCCCAAGATACAGTGAGCCTTTAACAAGTGCTCCGTAGTTCCTCTTATTCTTTATTCCTTCTCCTTTTCCCCAACCCGTTCTCTGCCCTTCTCCACCCCTCGTGCAAATAGCCTCGCTTTTCATTTTATTCTCGCGCACCTTCCCTGGATTCTTGCACGTGCGCCCAACGGCACCGCCCAGAAAACGAACTAGATGCATTGGACAGGGCGTGCACCTGCTGTGGAAATCCGCTGGACTGAGCCTGACCCAGCTTGGACCGAGGATGCCCTCCCACACGGGGGCTCAGGGAGCTCCGCACTCACTAGTCCCGCGCCTCTAGCGGCGGTCCCTGGAAGTCTGAGTCGCAAGGCCCCAGTGGCAGGGACTGACTCACTTGGGAACAGGCTCTGCCATGAGGTCAGTGAGGACGCTCCTCTGCCCAGGCCGTTCGCTCCCCTTGCTAGTCCTGCCCGTGCTCCTGGTTGACTCTCTTGGCAAGGATTTAATTTTTCACCCCGAGTGGGGCTTTGACTCCTATGAAATCACCGTCCCCAAGAAGCTGAGCTTCCATGGAGGGGAGCAGGGTGTGGCCAAGCACGTGTCCTACCTCCTGCAGGTAAAAGGCAAGAACCACGTCCTCCACCTGTGGCCCAAGAGGTTTCTATTGCCCCGGAATCTGCAGGTTTTCTCCTTCACAGAACAGGAGAGGCTCTTGGAGGATCACCGTTATATACCCAGCGACTGCAACCATATGGGCTTGGTTGAAGGAAATCAGGATTCTAAAGCTACTTTAAGTACATGCATGGGGGGTCTCCGAGGCATACTGAAAGTCAATGCCAACCATTACCAAATCGAGCCCCTCAGAGCCTCTTCCAATTTTGAACATGTCATATATCTCCTAAAGAAAGAGGAGGAATTTCCCAATCAGATCTGTGGCTCAACTGATGATGAAACAGTAGAGCAGTTGGCCGAGCATGAGAACAGGGCTAGGATACATGACTTTAGTGAGGCATATATGCACCAAAAGTACTTGGAATTAGCCCTGGTCTTTGATAACAGTAGGTATTTATATTTGAACTCCAAACTTACTCAAGTCATAAATGATGCCATTCTTCTGACTGCAATTGCAGACTCTTACTTTCAAGATGTCCGTACGAGAATACAACTATTAGCTATGGAAGTATGGACAGACAGAGACAAAATAGCACTTAATGCCCCAGTGATATCACAAGTTTTAGGCCAGTTTGTGCAATACAGATCACGTGACCTGAGTCGTCGGATTCCAGCAGATCGGGCACACCTATACCTTAAAAAACAGTTTAGTGGGGCTTCCCTGGTGGCGCAGTGGTTGAGAGTCCGCCTGCCAATGCAGGAGGCACGGGTTCGTGCCCCGGTCTGGAGGATCCCACATGCCGCGGAGCGGCTGGGCCCGTGAGCCATGGCCGCTGAGCCTGCACGTCCGGAACCTGTGCCCCGCAACGGGAGAGGCCACAGCAGTGAGAGGCCCGCGTATGGCAAAAAAAACCCAAAAAACAAACAACAAAAAAACAGTTTAGTGATGCGCTTTCACAGCACTGGGGAAGTGTATGTAGTACATTGCCTTCTGGATCTACACGTTCTATTCCAGATAAAAATATCCTTGGACCTGCCAGTTGGACGACTCATGCTCTGGGCCATAGTGTGGGAATGATCCACGATTACAAATACTGCCAATGTAAGGGTAGGCATAGTTGCATCATGGGCACTGGATGAACTGGGTTTAGTAATTGTAGTTATGCCGAATTTTATTCGCATGTAAGTTCAGGATTAAACTGTCTAACGGATATCCCAGGATTAGGTTATGTGGTAAAGAGATGTGGAAACAAAATTGTGGAAGAGAATGAGGAATGTGATTGTGGTTCAAGAGAGGACTGTAAAGAAGACCCATGTTGTCAGCCAGATTGTAAATTCAAAGAAGGTGCCCTGTAGCACTGGACGTTGCTGTCATAACTGTCAATTTCGTCCATCTGGATATACGTGTCGGGGGGAAGAAAATGAATGTGACCTTGCAGAGCACTGCAGTGGGACCTCAGCATTCTGCCCAAGTGACGCATATAAGCAGGATGGAACTCCGTGCAAGTACAGAGCCCGTTGTGTCAGAAAGGGCTGCCAATCCAGAACTGTGCAGTGTCCAAATATTTTTGGAGCTGATGCCATGGGGGCTCCTCTTCAATGCTACGATGCAGTTAATGTAATAGGTGACCAATATGGGAACTGTGGTATTTTAGGAGTTCGTCAGTATGAGAAGTGTCCCAGAGAAAAGGCATTATGTGGCAGGCTACAGTGTATAAATGTCGAAACCGTCCCTGATATGCAAGATCATACTATTCTAATTTCCACTCACCTGCATGAAGAAAATCTCATGTGCTGGGGCATTGGCTATCATCTAGCCATGGTACCTATGGGGTTACCTGACCTGGATGTGATAAGTGATGGTACCTTCTGTGGTAAGGAGCGGATATGTTTTTAATAGAAATTGTGTGAATAGCTCAGTCCTGAATTTTGACTGTTTGCCTGAGAATTGCAACGGCCGAGGCGTTTGCAACAGTAACAAAAACTGCCACTGCATGTATGTCTGGGCCCCTCCATTCTGTGAGGAGTGGGGGTATGGAGGGAGCGTTGACAGTGGGCCTCCAGGACCCCTAAAGAGGGAGGTGCCCGCCTCACTTCAGGTCGTGTCCATTATGTTAAAGCGCCTGATTTTCTTAATTATCTCAGTGATTGTTGTGCTTTTCAGGAAAATCATAGGAAGCTTATAAATCCAAAGAGAAAGAAACACCACCAATTAACACTGGAGCAGAACAATTCAAGACCAAAATGATCAAGAAACCAAAAAAGCAATCAGGCAATCCACTGTCACTCTATTACACAGGGTCATAAATTGAACAAGCTTCTCATTTATCCAAACACTTCTTCCTTCTTCCTTCAATTTATTTTACCTAATGTTCTTTGAGGTTTTGATCAGTAAATAAAAGGTATTCTTGGTTTGGAAACAAATCAGTGCATTTTTCTTTCCTGCTTCACTTTCCCCTTGGTTTGTGATCAAGTTTTGGATATCCTTAAAAGAATGCCCTAACAGCTTTTCGAACACAGAATGCTGTGCGTTTCATAGAATTACAGTGGATTTCAGAGTAGAGTCCTGTCTCTCAGTTCCCAGCAAACAAAACCATTGTCTGCTTTTCCTTCTGCCTCCTTCATGAAATCCTGTGTGTCTCTGCCCCGTGCTGAACCATAAATGGTAACTACCACATTTTATATATAGAATGCGATAGTTTGCAAGGGGTGTGTGTCCCTCAGTTAAGTATCTTCTGCTGTTATAGTCACTGTATGGTTCACTGTATCTCCGTAGAAGTGTGATCTCTGACTCAGTGTTTGGGTTGACCTCAGCTGGGTTGAGGACTCTAATCTACCGTAACTCTTGCATTGCACCACAGTCTACAAATGATGACAAGGTCTGTCAGTGTCCTGAGGACAAGGATCTTAACAGAATTCTGTGCTTTGGGTTTCTGCTTGCAGGGGCAAGTCTTTTGTGAATGTGTGCTGGGGGACATCTGGCCCCAGGTTTGCCACACCCCTAAGGAGATCAGAGGGGAGTGAGGAATACCTTCCATCCCAAGTACACCCAGGTCTGCCTCCAAGTGTTCTCCCCCACCCTTTTGCCTGGGAGGAGAGGAGGACTGAGTGGCCCCTTCAGAGGAGTCAGTGGCCACTTCTTGCTCAGCGAGGGTCTCGTCACCCCAGACCTGTGTGAGCCCAAGTGTTTTGGTCTTGTTCTGGGCTGAGTCCTCCTGCTGTTCCCTCACCTTCCCCAGGCAGCACTGCAGGTCCACTGTACCCCACCCCAATCTCCTCTTTTCTTAGCCACATAGTTCTTCTAACTAAAGAAGGTGTGGGAGGCTCACAATAAAGAGTGGTCCCCTTGGACTATCTGGGGACTCTTATTACTCAGAGGAGTAACACCGAAATAACCCCATCTTTGTGGTGATCATAATTTTAACATTTTTCAAGCTTGGCCATCATCAGAAAATATCCTAAAAAAAAAGGACATGTGCTTATAGCCTCAATACTGTTAATAGATTTGTCACTTCTCTTTTATGCTCCCCTCCACTAAATTTCACGTTTATTGCTCAGAAGCAGAAATATTTAGATACAAGGTATACCTTGTTTTATTGAGCTTTGCAGTTATGGTTTTGTTTTTGTTTTTGTTTTTTTTACAGATTGGATGTAAAACCCTGTAAAACCCTGCCTCGAGCTAATCTATTGGTGCAATTTTTCCAACAGCTATTGCTCACTTCATGTCTCTGCCACATTTTGGTAATTCTCGCAATATTTCAAACTTTTAAATTATTATTATATTTTTACGATTATCTGTGATCAGTGATCTTTGATGTTACTATTGTAATCGTTTTGTGGCACCACAAACTGTACCCGTATAAGACAGTGAACTTAATAAATACTGTGTATGTCTGGCTACTCCACAGACCCACTGTTACCCCATCTCTCTCCCTCTCCTCAGGGTTCCTCATTCCCTGAGACATAACAATATTGAAATTAGGCCAATTAATAACCCTACAACGACCTCTAAATATTCAAGTGAAAGGAAGAGTCACACATCTCTCGCTTTATATCAAAAGCTAGAAGTGATTAAGTTTAATGAGGAAGGCATGTTGAAAGCTGAGACACACTGAAAGCTGGGCCTCCTACACCAAACAGTTAGTCAAATTATGAATGCAAAGGAAAAGTTCTTAAAGAAAATTAAAATTGCATCTCCAGTGAACACATAAATGATGAGAAAGAGAAACTACCTTATCGCAGATATGGAGAAAATTTTAGTAATTTGGGTAGAAGATTAAACCAGTCACAACATTTCCCTAAGTCAAAGCCTAATCCAGAGCAAGGCCCTAATCTCTTCAATTCTCCAAAGGCTGAGAGAGGTGAGGATGCTGCAGAAGAAAAGTTTGAAGCTAGCAGAGGTTGGTTCATGAAGTTTAAGGAAAGAAGCTGTCTTCATAACATTAAAGTGCAAGGTGAAGCAACAAGTACTGATGTAGAAGTTGCAGCAAGTTATCCAGAAGATCTAGCTAAGATAGGTAATAAAGGTGGCTACACCAAACAACAGATTTTCAATGTAGACAAAACAGCCTTCTGTTGGAAGAAGATGCCACCTAGGACTTTCATAGCTACAGAGGAGAAGTCAATGCCTGCCTTCAAAGCTTCAACGGACAGGCTGAATTTTGTTAGGGGTTAATGTAGCTGGTGACTTTAAGTTGAAGCTAATACTCATTTACCATTCAAAAAGTCCTAGGGCCCTTAAGAATTATATTAAATCTACACTGCCTCTCCTCTATAAATGAAACAACAAAGCCTGGATGATAGCATATCTATTTACAGTGTGGTTTACTGAATATTTAAGCCCACTGTTGAAAACTACTGCTCAGAAAAAAAGATTCCTTTCAAAATATTACTGCTTATTGACAATGCACCTGGTCACCCAAGAGCTTTGCTGGAGATGTACAATGAGATAGATGATGTTTTCATGCCTGCTAACACAAAATCCATTCTGTAGCCCATTGAGCACAGGGGACTCTGCTCAATATTATGTAACAACCTAAATGGGAAAACAATTTGAAAAAGAATAGATACATGTATACATATAACTGAATCACTTTGCGGTACAACTGAAACTAACATGACATTGTTAATCAGCTATACTCCAATATAAAATAAAAAGTTAAAAAAGAAGTAATTTTAACATTCAAGTCTTATTACTTATGAAATGCATTTCATAAGGCTA
The DNA here is from genome assembly GCF_039906515.1 of Pseudorca crassidens. Classification (NCBI taxonomy): domain Eukaryota; kingdom Metazoa; phylum Chordata; class Mammalia; order Artiodactyla; family Delphinidae; genus Pseudorca; species Pseudorca crassidens. The sequence goes on along the minus strand of NC_090297.1, from coordinate 105,214,398 downwards.
TAGCTGCCATATATATGGATCTGGGCAAAGTAAGTTGAAAATCTTCTGGAAAGGATTCACCATTCTAGATGCCATTTAAGAACGTTTGTGATCCATGGGAAGAGGTCAAAACATCAATATTAACAGAAGTTTGAAAGAAGTTGATTCCAACCTTTATGGATGACTTTGAGAAGTTCAAGACTTCAGTGAAGGAAGTAACTGCATATGTGGTGAAAATAGCACGAGAACTAGAATTAGAAGTGGAGCCTGAAGATGTGACTGAATTGTTGCAATTTCATGATAAAACTTAAATGGATGAGGAGTTGCTTCTTATGGATGAGCAAAGAAAGTAGTTTCTTAACATGGAATCTACTCTTGGAGATGATGCTATGAAGATTGTTGAAATGACAACAGAAGATTCAGAATATTACATAAACTTAGTTGACAAAGCAGTGGCAGAGTTTAAGACAATTGATTCCAATTTTGAAAGATTTACTGTGGGTAAGATACTATCAAGCAGCATTACATGCTACAGAGAAATGATTGATGAAAGGAAGAGTCAATCAGTGTGGCAAAATTCATTCTTTCTTATTTTAAGAAATTGCCACAGCAGCCCCAGCCTTCAGCAGCCACTACCTTGATCAGTCAACCACCATCAGTATTGAGGCAAGACCCTCCGCCAGCAAAAAGATTATGACTCGCTAAATGCTCAGGTGCTCCTTAGCATTTTATAGCAATAAAGTATTTTCTAATTAGGTTTGTACATAATAGACATAATGCTATTGCATACTTAATAGTGTAGTGTAAACATAACTTTTATATTCACTGGGAAACAAAAAAATTCATGTGACTTGCTTTATTGTGATATTTGCTTTATTGCGGTGGTCTGGAACCGAACCCACAATATCTCCAAGGTATGCCTGTGTATGTTTTATGCTTCCATCCTACTAATAAATGTTCTTAGGGTCTTACTTTTCACTCCAATTTGCTTATCAAGGTAATATTTTTGAAGACAACCCCCTTAAAAATGAATTATAGTACTTGCTATTATTACAATCTTTTCACACCTCTACATATGCATATTATTCAGAAAATATAGAAAATGGAAGCTAACATATATTGTGTATCTTCTATGTGACAAGCACTGTTGTACAGATTTTAATATATTGAGTTTGGTCCAGCAAACACATTTTGAGCACCACCCAAGTGCCAAGTGCCCAAGATAGAGATTAAGTCACATCCCTGTTCTTGAGAGTGGCATCTGGCCCACGAACAAATAATTTCCATACAATGAGGGGAATGCTATTACAAAGGAGGGGCTGGTTTAGGGCAGGGTTCACGGATGAGATAAAGCCTGGGATGAATGCACTGAAGGATGAAGAAGAGAGTTAATCATGTACAGACTTTTCAATTTAAAATTCTGTGACATAACTTCCATTGTGCTTCTTAAGCAAATCACCTGAGGCTTTGTAGCTGGCAGAGCTTGTCACAAATATGGAGAATAGATTGCCCAGGAAATGTGGAGAAGGGGAGAGTCCTCTATACCACCTGTCTCCTACATTGGGGATGAGTGGGTGGCCATAAACTCTATTGTCGTCAAGATAAGGGTTTCTCCAGACTGGTTGTAAAAGATAATGAACACCTCCTCGGTGACTCATTTCTTCTCTCACACTGATAGGATTTGTTCCAGTATCGTGGGATATTACAGGGCTTGCTTGCAACAGTACTCATGGTCAATATCTCCATCAAATATAATATGACAATGTCCAGGGCTGTAAAAATTTGCACCCTAGGGGGGCAAGGAGGAACTCTTCAATAGTTTCTTAAAATAATGAGGGGTTTAGGCTGTTTTCTCAGGATTTAGGACTGGAAAACATTTCAAGACTCTCCTCATTATATAATCACTTCAGATTTTTCCACATCCCTCTACCAGACTTTATTTTCACATTCTCTTAAAGCACCTTTTTAAAAAATCTCTTTCTCTGATTATTCCGTTAGGTACTCCCCACTCCCCTGCCCCTGCCTGATTGAGGTTCTTTTTCCATGCCAGTCTAACAGTACTAAAATGTTTAGCTGTGAAAAAGTAATTGACTTTTTTTTTGAATTTCCGAATTTTATTTTATTTTTACACATCAGGTTCTTATTAGTTATCAATTTTATACATATATAAAATATACATATATATGTATGTATATATGTATATGTCAGTCCCAATCTCCCAAATCATCACACCACCACCTCCCCTGCCACTTTCCCCCCTTGGTGTCCATACGTTTGTTCTCTACATCTGTGTCTCTATTTCTGCCCTGCAAACTGGTTCATCTGTACCATTTTTGTAGGTTCCACATATATGCGTTAATACACGATACTTGTTTTTCTCTTTCTGGCTTACTTCACTCTGTATGACAGTCTATAGATCCATTCACATCTATACAAATGACCCAACTTCGTTCCTTTTTATGGCTGAGTAATATTCCCTTATATATATGTACCACATCTTCTTTATCCGTTCATCTGTCGATGGGCATTTAGGTTGCTTCCATGACCTGGCTATTGTAAATAGTGCTGCAATGAACATTAGGGTGTATGTGTATTTTTGAATTATGGTTTTCTCTGGGTATATGCCCAGTAGTGGGATTGCTGGGTCATATGGTAATTCTACATTTAGTTTTTTAAGGAACCTCCATACTGTTCTCCATAGTGGCTGTATCAATTTACATTCCCGCCAACAGTGCAAGAGGGTTCCCTTTTCTGCACACCCTCTCTAGCATTTGTTGTTTGTAGATTTTCTAATGATGCTCATTCTAACTGGTGTGAGGTGATAGCTCATTGTAGTTTTGATTTGCATTTCTCTAATAATTAGTGATGTTGAGCAGATTTTCATGTGCTTATTGGCCATCTGCATGTCTACTTTGGTGAAATGTCTATTTAGATCTTCTGACCATTTTTGGATTGGGTTGTTTGTTTTTAAAATATTGAACAGCATGAGCTATTTATATATTTTGGAGATTAATCTTTTGACCGCTGATTTGTTTGCAAATATTTTCTCCCATTCTGAGGGTTGTCTTTTTGTCTTGTTTATGGTTTCCCTTGCTGTGCAAAAGCTTTTAAGTTTCATTAGGTCCCATTTGTTTATTTTTGTTTTTATTTCCATTTCTGTAGGAGGTAGATCAAAAAAAATCTTGCTGTGATTTATGTCAAAGAGTGTTCTTCCTATGTTTTCCTCTAAGAGTTTTACAGTGTCCAGTCTTACATTTAGGTCTCTAATCCATTTTGACTTTATTTTTGTGTATGGTGTTAGGGAGTGTTCTAAATTCATTCTTTTACATGTAGCTGTCCAGTTTTCCCAACACCACTTATTGAAGAGGCTGTCTTTTCTCCATTGTATATTCTTGCCTCCTTTATCAAAGACAAGGTGACCATATGTGCGTGGGTTTATCTCTGGACTTTCTATCCTGTTCCATTCATCGATATTTCTGTTTTTGTGCCAGTACCATATTGTCTTGATTACTGTAGCTTTGTAGTATAGTCTGAAGTCAGGGAGCCTGATTCCTCCAACTCCATTTCTCTTTCTCAAGATTGCTTTGGCTATTCGGGGTCTTTTGTGTCTCCATACAAATTTTAAGATTTTTTGTTATAGTTCTGCAAAAAATGCCATTGGTAATTTGACAGGGATTCCACTGAATCTGTAGATTGCTTTGAGTAGTATAGTCATTTTCAAAATATTGATTTTTTCCAATCCAAGAACATGTAAATCTCTCCATCTGTTTGTATCACCTTTAATTTCTTTCATCAGTGTCTTATAGTTTTCTGCATACAGGTCTTTTGTCTCCCTAGGTAGGTTTATTCCTAGGTATTTTATTCTTTTTTTTGGTAAGTGGGAGTGTTTCCTTAATTTCTCTTTTGGATTTTTCATCATTAGTGTATAGGAATGCAGGAGATTTCTGTGCATTTTATATCCTGCTACTTTACCAAATTCATTGATTATCTCTAGTAGTTTTCTGGTGGCATCTTTAGGATTCTCTATGTATACTATCATGTCTTCTGTAAACAGTGACAGTTTTACTTCTACTTTTCCATTTTGTATTCCTGTTATTTCTTTTTCTTCTCTGATTGCCATGGCTAGGAATTTCAAAACTATGCTGAATAATAGTGACAAGAGTGGACATTCTTGTCTTGTTCCTGATCTTAGAGGAAATGCTTTCAGTTTTTCACCATTGAGAATGATGTTTGCTGTGGGTTTGTCATATATGGCCTTTATTATGTTGAGGTAGTTTCCCTCTATGCCCACTTTCTGGAGAGTTTTTATGGTAAATGGGTGTTGAATTTTGTCAGAAGATTTTTCTGCATCTATTGAGATGATCATATGGTTTTTATTCAATTTTGTTAATATGGTGTATCACGTTGATTGATTTGCATATATTGAAGAATCCTTGCATCCTTGGGATAAATCTCACTTGATTATGGTGTATGATCCTTTTAGTGTGTTGTTGGATTCTGTTTTGTAGTATTTTGTTGAGGATTTTTGCATATATATTCATCAGTAATATTGGTCTGTAGTTTTGTTTTTTTGCAGTATCTTTGTCTGGTTTTGGTATCAGGGTGATGGTGGTCTCATAGAATGAGTTTGGGAGTTTTCCTTCCTCTGAAATTTTTTGGAAGAGTTTGAGAAGGATGGGTGTTAGCTCTTCTCTAAATGTTTGATAGAATTTACCTGTGAAGCCGTCTGGTCCTGGACTTTTGTTTGTTGGAAGATTTTTAATCACAGTTTCAATTTCATTATTTGTGATTGGTCTGTTCATATTTTCTGTTTCTTCCTGGTTCAGTCTCGGAAAGTTGTGCATTTCTAAGAATTTGTCCATTTCTTCCAGGTTGTCCATTTTATTGGCATAGAGTTGCTTGTAGTAGTCTCTTAGGATGCTTTGTATTTCTGCAGTGTCTGTTGTAACTTCTCCTACATGAATTCATTCTCCTAAATGACTTTCTAATTCATTAGAAATTCATTTCTGATTTTATTGATTTGAGTCCTCTCCCTCTTTTTCTTGATGAGTCTGGCTAATGGTTTATCAATTTTGTTTACCTTCTCAACGAACCAGCTTTTAGTTTTATTGACCTTTGCTATTGTTTTCTTTGTTTCTATTTCATTTATTACAGTCTGATCTTTATAATTTCTTTCCTTCTACTAACTTTGGGTTTTGTTTGTTCTTCTTTCTCTAGTTCCTTTAGGTGTAAAGTTAGATTGTTTATTTGAGATTTTTCTTGTTTCTTGAGGCAGGCTTGTATTGCTATAAACTTCCCTCTTAGAGCTGCTTTTGCTGCATCCCATAGGTTTTGTATCATCGTGATTTTGTTGTAATTTGTCTCTAGGTATTTTTTGATTTCCTCTTTGATTTCTTCAGTGATCTCTTGGTTATTTAATAACGTAGTGTTTAGCCTCCATGTGTTTGTGTTTTTACATTTTTTCCCCTGTAATTCATTTCTAATCTCATAGTGTTGTGGTCAGAAAAGATGCTTGATATGATTTCAATTTTCTTAAATTTACTGAGGCTTGATTTGTGACCCAAGATGTGATCTACCCTGGAGAATGTTCTGTGCGCACTTGAGAAGAAAGTGTAATCTGCTGTTTTTGGATGGAATGTCCTATGAATATCAACCAAATTTAGCTGGTCTATTGTGTCATTTAAAGCTTGTGTTTCCTTATTAATTTTCTGTTTGGATGATCTGTCCATTGGTGTAAGTGAGGTGTTAAAGTCCCCCACTATTATTGTGTTGCTGTCAATTTCCTCTTTTAGAGCTGTTAGCAGTTGCCTTATGTATTGAGGTGCTCCAATGTTGGGTGCATATATATTTATAATTGTTATATATTCTTCTAGGATTGATCCCTTGGTCATTATGTAGTGTCCTTCCTTGTCTCTTGTAATGTTCTTTATTTTAAAGTTTATTTTATCTTGTATGAGTATTGCTATTCCACCTTTCTTTTGATTTCCATTTGCATAGAATATCTCTTTCCATCCCCTCACTTTCGGTCTGTATGTGTCCCTAGGTCTGAAGTGGGTCGCTTGGAGACAGCATATATATGGGTCTTGTTTTTGTATCCATTCAGTGAGCCTGCGTCTTTTGGTTGGAGCATTTAATCCATTCACGTTTAAGGTAATTATTGATATGTATGTTCCTATTACCATTTTCTTAATTGTTAGGGGTATGTTTTTGTAGGTCCTTTTCTTCTCTTGTATTGTAGAGCTGGTGTGGTGGTGCTGAATTCTCTTAGCTTTTGCTTGTCTGTAAAGCTTTTGATTTCTCCGTTAATCTGAATGAGATCCTTGCTGGGTAGAGTAATCTTGGTTGTAGGTTCTTGCCTTTCATCACTTTAAATATATTGTGCCATTCTCTTCTGGCTTGTAGAGTTTCCACTGAGAAATCAGCTGCTAACCTTATGGGGGTTCCCTTGTATGGTATTTATCATTTTTCCCCTATTGTTTTCAATACTTTTTCTTTGTCTTTAGTTTTTGCCTGTTTGATTACTATGTGTCTTGGCATGTTCCTCCTTGGGTTCATCCTGCCTGGGACTCTCTGTGCTTCCTGAACTTGAGTGGCTATTTCCTTTCCCATGTTAGGGAAATTTTTTACTATAATCTCTTTAAATATTTTCTCAGGTCCTTCCTCTCTTCTCCTTGTGGAACCCCTATAATGTGAATGTTGTTGTGTTTAATGTTGTCCCAGAGGTCTCTTAGGCTGTCTTCATTTCTTTCCATTCTTTTTCTTTATTCTGTCCCATGGCAGTGAATTCTACCATTCTGTCTTCCAGGTCACTTATTCATTCTTCTTCTTTTTTTTAATTTTAGAATTTTATTTATTTTTTTATACAGCAGGTTCTTATTAGGTATCCATTTTATATATATTAGTGTATATATGTCAATCCCAATCTCCCAATTCATCACACCACCACCACCCCACCCCTGCCACTTTCTCCCCTTGGTGTCCATACATTTGTTCTCTATATCTGTGTCTCCATTCTTATGCCTCAGTTATTCTGCTATTGATTCCTTCTAGTGTATTTGTCATTTCAGTTATTGTATTTTTCATCTCTGTTTGTTTGTTCTTTAATTCTTCTAGGTGTTTGTTCTTTAATTCTTCTAGGTCTTTGTTAAACATTTCTTGCATATTCTCGATCTTTGCCTCCATTCTTTTTCTGAGGTTCTGGATCATCCTCACCAACATTATTCTGAATTCTTTTTCTGGAAGGTTGCCTATCTCTGCTTCATTTAGTTGTTTTTTCTGGGGTTTTATCTTGTTCCTTTGTCTGGTACATAGCCCTCTGCCTTTTCATCTTGTCTATCTTTCTGTGAATGTGGTTTTTGTTCCCCAGGCTACAAGATTGTAGTTCTTCTTGCTTCTGCTGTCTGCTCTCTCACAAAGTAACTGACTTTTTCAATAAACTTCCAGTAGGCACCAAGGGTAAAGTATGAAACTCCTTATTAGTTAAAATGGGTAGTAGGTGAGTTCCTGTCATCCTAAAGCTGGAGACAATTTTTGCTTGACCTCAAATGATGAAGCAGTGAAAAGCTCTACTATTCAACTCAAAATGGAGTTCATTGGTCATTTGAAGAAGAAGGCAAAGGATCATTGCCATCCAAGGTTCAATCAGGGAAACTGGAGTCAGAAAACATCCTGCAGATATGATGAAGATTTCTAACTGAAGTGTAACCTAGGTGTCAGCTTGGTGATCTAATTAAATTTGACTCAAATCCAAGTTCTATAGCTTTCCTCCAAAACTTCTCACATTTCCTTCAAGTTCTCAGGACTTACTTCTACAGAGTTGCACTCCGTTTCTAAGCTCCCTCAAAAGTAAGAACAAATTCTCTTTTGTTTCATATCAATCTGCTTCTGTAAGAAATCCACTCCAATCCTCTTGATCTTTCCTGTCCAGTGTGGTAGCTACTAACCACATGTAGCTGTTTAAATTTAAATTTAATTGACAAAATTAAATAAAATTTAAAATTCAACTCTTCATTTTCACTAGCCATATTCCAAGTGCTCAATGGCCATATGTGGTTAGTGGCTATTGCATTGATAGCACACTTTAGGACATATCAATCATCGCAGAAAATCTTATGGGGCATTTGTACTAGTGTGTCATGAATTGATGTGTGCTTACTGAATATTTCTGGATATATGTCAAGAGGTCATATTTCTACTTTCCATCAGAAAATTCACTTTGATCTAAACATTTTTAACCACTTTCTCTTTTCAGCAATGTACCATCTGTCTATAGAGATATATCAGTGTACATGCTTCCACTTGAAGGAGTTTCTTAGGAAGCAAAGTAGAATCATCACATAGATGACAATAAGATGCTTTCAAGTGGGTTTAGAGCATGAATTTTTCCAAGAGAAGAAGTAAAACATTTCTCCCTGAGAAAGTGGTAAATGTCAAAAAACCAACAAAAAACAAGCAACAAAAAAAAGTTAAGTGAAGCTTTTTTCTGGGAAAAAGAAAGATATGAGTGAGCTTGTTTGTTCTCTAGAAGAAAACATCTAAGAAGAAAAGGGGCAGGTTTGGAAGCAACTACTCTTTCTTAGGTCACTGGTCAGATTAGCACTAAAACCTCCTCAGCATAAGGTTATAGAGATGAGGTAGGCATGATCCCAGACCTGAAGTAGCTAAAAGATTTATTATGAATCAGGCAGAAAACAGAATTTAAATATAGGTATGTGCTCTTCACTAAGTGATGCTGGGAAAACTGGGCAGCTACATGTAAAAGAATGAAATTAGAACACTCCCTATCACCATACACAAAAATAAACTCAAAATGGATTAAAGACCTAAATGTAAGGCCAGACACTATAAAATTCTTAGAGGAAAACATAGGCAGAACACTCTATGACATAAATCACAGCAAGATCCTTTATGACTCACCTCCTAGAGAAATGGAAATAAAAACAAAAATAAACAAATGGGACCTAATGAAACTTAAAAGCTTTTGCACAGCAAAGGAAACCATAAACAAGACAAAAAGACAACCCTCAGAATGGGAGAAAATACTTGCAAATGAAGCAACTGACAAAGGATTAATCTCCAAAATATACAAGCAGCTCATGCAGCTCAATATCAAAAAACCAAACAACCCAATCCAAAAATGGGCAGAAGACCTAAATAGACATTTCTCCAAAGAAGACATACAGATGGCCAACAAACACATGAAAGGATGCTCAACATCATTAATCATTAGAGAAATGCAAATCAAAACTGCAATGAGGTATCACCTCACATCAGTCAGAATGGCCATCACCAAGAAATCTACAAACAATAAATTCTGGAGAGGGTGTAGAGAAAAGGGAACCCTCTTGCACTGTTGGCGGGAATGTAAATTGATACAGCCACTATGGAGAACAGTATGGAGGTTCCTTAAAAAACTAAAAATAGAACTATCATACAACCCAGCAATCCCACTACTGGGCATATACCCTGAGAAAACCATAATTCAAAAAGAGTCATGTACCACAATGTTCATTGCAGTTCTATTTATAACAGCCAGGACATGGAAGCAAACTGAGTGTCCATTGACAGATGAATGGATAAAGAAGATGTGGCACATATATACAATAGAATATTACTCAGCCATAAAAAGAAATGAAATTGAGTTATTTGTAGTGAGGTGGATGGACCTAGGGTCTGTCATACAGAGTGAAGTAAGTCAGAAGGAGAAAAACAAATATTGTATGCTAACACATATATATGGAATCTTAAAAAAAATGGTTCTGAAGAACCTAGGGGCAGGACAGGAATAAAGACACAGACATAAAGAATGGACTTGAGGACACGGGGAGGGGGAAGGGAAAGCTGGAACGAAGTGAGAGAGTGGCACTGACATATATACACTACCAAATGTAAAATAGATAGCTAGTGGGAAGCAGCCGCATAGCACAGGGAGATCAGTTCGGTGCTTTGTGACCACCTAGAGGGGTGGGATAGGGACGGTGGGAGGGAGATGCAAGAGGGAGGACATATAGTGATATATGTATATGTATAGCTGATTCACTTTGTTATAAAGCAGAAACACAGCATTGTAAGGCAATTATACTCCAATAAAGATGTTTTTAAAAAAAGATAAATACATAGTATGAATAAACTGCTTATCATAGTGCCTGACAGCAAGAAAGCACTTTGTACATGGAAGCTGGTGATAGTGGTAGCAGAAGTACCAACAGTGGCATTGTTACTGACCAGGGTTCTTGGCTTCCTTAATCAATAGAAATTCATCAGAGGCCAGACAAGAAATTCAGGCAAGGCTTTATTAGGGACCCTGCTGCAGCAGGGGGTAGCGGAGAACAAACAACAGGTCCCCTTGCTTGCTCGCTCCCTGAGTGGGGGCGAGCTTGTTCCTTACATGCGGTGAGGGTAGGGGTGTGTCCAGGGGTTGGGCTAGAGGGGTGGCTTAGGTGTTTTGCTCACCCCTTGGGTGGTGTTGTGTACAAGGGGCATGTGCAGTACCCTGCTTTTGCTCCTGACCCCCTGCTTTTGCTCCATGCTCTTCAAAAGTGGCAGTTGGGTTTTTTGGTCTCTTTGTATCTTTTGTCCAGAATTTGCCCCAACTGTGCATGCACATAGTTATTTTTAATCCCATACAGTTTCTTTGTATTTTGTTGCTTGAGGAGAGGTGTGTCAAGGTGCAAGCATTGCAGCACCGCAGCAAAGGGTCCCAGATCCCAGCCTGTCTCAGCATAAAGGCGTTCTTTTTATTTAACATCAAATGATGTTTGTATTTCTAAAGGTGGTAGAAGATGAGGTATTTAAGCACATGAGTGTCTATGTTGTTTGTTCCTAGTACATTTGATGTACCACTTTGTTACCAAACCCAGGTTCGGTTGCTTCTTGCACAAGAGCCAATAATTCGAGAGGCAAGTGTCAGTAGAAAGGAAAGGTGCTTTAATCAGAAAAGCCAGTAATCTAGGGAGAAGGTGGGCTTGTGTCCAGAGACCAACTCTGAAGATTCTGCTCAGCCATGACAGTTTTGAAAGGAGAAAAAGAAGGAAGAATCTCAATGAATCATTGACAGAGGAAGTTGGATTCTGCATCATTCCCCATTGCTTGCAGACTGGCTGACTCTTCAGATGTTACCTTGCCTGCGTGGTCAGACTGCAGGATTGCTAAGGGGACTGTTGAGAATAGAGAGCTTGTCATTTTTTAACTGCTTCATTCTTACTTCTTACTTCTTTTTATCTAGGAAAAGAATCAGCAAGTTAGACAAGACACGGTGTGCATTCAAGAGAGCATAAGTCAGGAGTTAGGTTAAATTGCCTAGTGAGCTCTTTCCTCTAATTAAGTTCTTTTAAGGTTAAAGGGGAACAGAAATGGGCAAACAGGAAAGGGGCAAAAGAGCTGTTTTCACCTTGAAACCTTGCCTGCTGTGCCTCAGCTGGGTTAGTCAATGTCCACCATTCACAGGTACAAAGCATAGCACAAGCAAAGGATCTATGTCAGTAATGAGTGTCGTGTTCCAAGATAGAACTGGGGCTTCTGCACCGGAAGCTGTGTCTCAATAGGGCCACAAGACCAGGTTGTGAGCACTTTTAAATGTCAAACTGAGCGGAGAGCTTATCTGAAAGCAACAGGAAGCCCCTGGAGATTTATAGGCAAGGAATGAAGTAGAACAGAAGAGTGGGGCAAGCAAGTGACAACAGTGTCATCTCAGTAGGGAGAGAGGAAATGCTATGTGACCACAAAAATGTCTGTGAACATGCACTGGGGGTAGAAAGACCCCTGTACCCACCAAGAGCATTGGAGTGCAGTCACACTGGCACAAAGTCCAAATTTCCTAGCTTGGCATCCCCTTCATCATCTGGGTCCTCTGTGTTTCCAGACATCTCCGCTTCTTCAGAAACCTCAGTTTCAGTGATGTGGCCCGTTCACCAGCCCACTAGCCAGAGGAGCGTGTGCCTTTCTTGATCATAGCTTCCCTGGCTTCTGGGCCCTGAATGTCTCCTTCTCTTCTACAGTGCTTGCTTGCCAGATGCCCTACAGTTAAGGCAAACGTAAGTGCTTGCTCTTGCTGCCACCATTCCTCTGCTCATCCGCCCCCTTCGCCTAAAATGTTGCCCTCCCCTTGCTACTGACTTTCAGCCCCCCTATTCTCAAGTTCCAGACAAGTTGCCATCTAACCTGTCCTGCATCCCCCTAGCCAAAACACCACTCCCTCCTTGTAATACCTAAAACTACCAATTTATGCCCCTCATCCACTCTTGTGAGGTCTTGAATTATAGCTGTTTGATCGTGCTACCAGTGTGGGAATTCTGCTAGTTGCTGAGGATGTCTGTTCCAATTATGTATTCCATAACCAGGGAGATTACTGCAGGATGGGCTTGGGGACACACTGGGTCCACTGTGAAGTAGTCCTGAGCTAAAACACCATTGATCACCCGACCTCCATAAACCCCTACTCTGACTGGCAGACCACAGTGATGTTTGGGGTCTCCTGGAATTAGTGTCAGTTCAGAGCCAGTGTCCAGTAATCCTCAAAGAGCTGATTACCTCCTTTCCCCCAATGCACAGTTACTCTGGTAAAAGCCCACAGCCCCTTTGGAGAAGGCTACGAGAGAGATTAACAGTATAAAGATTCGGCAGCAGGGAGGGATCCTTCCTCCAGGGCACTTAGCCTTCCCTCCGTTCAAGGGGAGCCAGGTCTTAAACTGGCTCAAGTGTGGGAATTGCTTCCTTTTGCCATCATAACTTGTAATTGCCTTTTGTTTGTGCGCAGCCATCATCCTGAGATCTAGCTGTGCTACTGGATGGTTTTACTACAAGTCCTGTTGCTAGGGATACTTCCAGAAGCTGAAGAACTGGTCTGATGCTGAGGTAAGAAATCTGGCCCTTGCTTGGAGAGGCTTCTCTAAAGCAAGGAGCCACCCAAAGCTCCAGGTATCATTCAACTCAGAGCCAAGGGTCCTTCCTTGGCATCCTGAGAAGTAACCTGGCTGGTGAAATGGAGAGTAGAGGGTTATGTGCTCAACTCCTTTAATTGTGTAAGCATTGATGGAGCATGTGCTATAGGCCCAGACCCTGGATGGGCTGCAAAGACATGAGGATGAGCAAGGAACAGCCTGCCCTCAAGGAGTTCACTGTCAGGGAGAAAGACAGAAAGACATAAATCCAAAGACGATGAGATGAGGAACTCACAGAAAGAACAACTGAATTGCCATACAAGATTTACCAGCAAGAGAGCCGTGTGTAGACAGCCTCAGAGCCACCTGACGGAGAGCGAAGCATTCCAGACAAATGCAAGGCCTCACTGTCTCCATAACCCAACAAATGTATTGGTTCTATTTCACTGAGGCTTTTCTAAGAGATACCCACATAGCCAGTCAGACTGAGTTACCTCAGAGTGTTGGGAGTCGTGCTGCTGTGTCTCTCAATTGTGGTTGTTAAACTGAAGTCACTGACCGGGAAGTTATGTGGGGAAATGAGGTGTGATCTGGGCCCAGAATGGCCTCAGAATCCCTGTAAATCAATAACTCAGAATGAGGAAGCACCTATCATGTGATAGCTACTGAGGATGCAAAGATCTTTTCTGGCCTTAAAAAGTGCAGAACTGGGCTTCCCTTGTGGCACAGTGGTTGAGAATCTGCCTGCCAATGCAGGGGACACAGGTTCGAGCCCTGGTCTGGGAAGATCCCACGTGCCACGGAGCAACTAGGCCCGTGAGGCACAACTACTGAGCCTGCGCACCTGGAGCTTGTGCTCCATAACAAGAGAGGCCGCGACAGTGAGAGGCCCGCGCACCGTGATGAGGAGTGGCCCCCGCTCGCCGCAACTGGAGAAAGCCCTCGCACAGAAACGAAGACCCAACACAGCCAAAAATAACTAAATAAATAAAATAAAATTTAAAAAGTGCAGAACTGATGCAAGATTGTGACATTTAAACAAAAAATTGCAATGCAGTATGAGCATAAGCGACTTTCCCAAGATTACACCGAGAATAACCAGCAGAGCAAACCCAGGGAAGTTGGCCCCAATGCAATGCTTTCCTAAGCAGATGTGAATGATAGCAAAAAATAAAAAAAGAGCCAAACACAGAAAGGGCCTCCCGGATTCTGTCCACTGAAAGAAGAAAAAGCTCATGGACAGCAGTGGACTTCTCCTCAGTTCTTGGGAAGCAACTTGGAGAAATCCTGGACAGATGTTTGTACTGCCTGTCCCTGGAGAGTCCAACACTAATCCTACCAAAACAAAGAAGAAGACATCTGGAGGGCTTTGGAATAATATAGACCTGAGTTTAAATCACGCTCTGCCACACATTAGTTGCAGCTCTACCTCGCTTTACCAGTTTTCTTCTGTAAAATGGGGATAACACTTTTATCCCATGGGGTTGTTGGGAGGATTCATGAAAAGAACTTGCAAAAAGCCTGTGGCACATGGTGGATGCTCAATTCAGGTTTTCAAGGCAAAAACGATCCACATGATTGATACCAAGCCTTACTTAGCACAGTTAACCACTCCTGAACCAGAGTGCAGAGAAGGTGCCAGGAAGGACCGGAGAAATTGACACCATGGCTGCTGTGCTCCTTGGTTCCTAGCTGGCATCTTAGTTCACAAGACTCTTGGAGGTGATGGAGGTGGCAGTTAAAACGACAGGAAGACCCGATCTTGGACAGAAGAGGCAGCGTTCTGAGTTCTAGCTGTGTGAACTGACAGGAAAGGGAAACATCATTTAAACAGACGGAGCCTGTTGCCTCTTCTGTCCCAGGAATCTTTTGTAACTGGTGCACTCACTACACATTGACTGGTAATCCAGCTTCCATGCATCACAAATTTAAAAGTCAAATGAAATTACAGGTATATGGATGGACCTAGAGTCTGCCATACAGAGTGAAGTAAGTCAGAAGGAGAAAAACAAATACCATATGCTAACACATATATATGGAATCTTAAAAAAAAATGGTTCTGAAGAACCTAGGGGCAGGACAGGAAGAAAGACGCAGACGTAGAGAGTGGACTTGAGGACACAGAGAAGGGGAAGGGTAAGCTGGGACGAAGTGAGAGAGTGGCATGGACATATATATACTACCAAATGTAGAATAGCTAGTGGGAAGCAGCCGCATAGCACAGGGAGATCAGCTGGGTGCTTTGTGACCACCTAGAGGCCTGGGATAGGGAGGGTGGGAAGGAAACTCAAGAGGGAGGAGATATGGTGATATATGTACATGTATAGCTGATTCACTTTGTTATACAGCAGAAACTAACACAACACTGTAAAGCAATTATACTCCAATAAAGACGTTAAAAAATAAAATTGAAATTAAAATTAAAAAAAGAAATTACGGGTATAAAAACATTCTGGTATTATCAACTGGTTGGTAAATTATCATTAAGCAGTCACCACATCTAATCCTGAGCAAGTTCAAAGGCAAACATGAGAGTAGCAACCACAGCCAAAACCATGTTTTTATTAAATTAATTTGTGTTATTATGTAGGCAGATCCTGTAACACAACCCCCAAAGAGCATAAAGTATATAGCTCTGTCTAGCTATAAAATGTGCATATATAAAATGATTTCTTTATTTGGGCAGTAAGTGTCTTGTTAGAGAACAGCACATTTTACAGTCAGTGGTTTCTTAGGTTTGTTGAAGTGCAGTATTATAATGTAAAATTATAATAATTCTATCCTCCTAACAACTCCCTTGTGTAGCCCTAATTATCTCCTCTATTTACAGATAAGGAAGAGAGGTGAAGTGACTTGTCAAGGTCACATACACTAAAAACAGGCAAGACCAGGACCCCAGGCACTTCCACTGACCCTAAAGCTCGTGCCCTTGCCTCGAGCTGCCTCCCCCTCTGAGGCCTGACACCTGTGACAGTTGTGTTTTCTCCCAAGGTGACAGGAAGTCTTCTGTGGGGCTTAGATCCCAAGGGGAGGTGGGGGCTGTGTGTGCCCATGTTGCCTGGTGCTCTAGGGTTCTGAAGTGAGGGCCGTGCTTTTCTTTTTTTTCTAATTTTTATTGAAATACAGTTGATTTACACTGTTGTGTTAGTTTCAGGTGTACAGCAAAGTGATTCAGTTTTACATATATATACATATATATATTCTTTTTTAGATTATTTTTTCTCATAAGTTATTACAAGATATTGAGCTCCCTGTGCTATACAGTAGGTCCTTGTTGGTTATCTATTTTACATATAGTAGTGTGTATATATTAATCCCAAGCTCCTAACTTATCCCTCCCCCACCCTTTCCCCTTTGGTAACCATAAGTATGCTTCCTAACTCTGTGAGTCTATCTCTGTTTTGTAAATAAGTTCATTTGTATCATTTTTTTAGATTCCACATACAAGAGATATCATATGATATTTGTCTTTGTCTGACTTCGGTTAGTATGATAATCTCTAGGTCCACCTATGTTGCTGCAAATGGCACTATTTCATTTTTTTTTTACGGCTGAGTAATATTCCATTGTGTATACATACCACATCTTCTTTATCCATTCCTCTGTCGATGGATATTTAGGTTGTGGGCTGTGCTTTTAAACTTCACATCTCCTCCTTGCCCTCAGCTCGAGTGTCAGTCGTATGGAAACGGAGCCCACCTGGCGTCTATCCTGAATTTAAAGGAAGCCAACACCATAGCAACGTACATAGGTGGCTGTCAAAGAAACAAGCCCATATGGATCTACCTGCATGACCTGCAGAAGGTAACCTCAGACTTGGCCCACAAATGGCCCCTTGGGAAAGCCAGGTAGATAGCCCCTCTCTGGGAAACAGCCCCAGGCCTACTGACACACAACAGGTTTTCTTCAGTCACCTGCCTCCGATTGATAGAGGCCAAAGCTTCAAGGTTAGGGAGGAAACAGTTTCCTCCACTTACAGACCTATCTAATTAAAGTTCTCCCACATCTTTGAACACAAAATTGCCAGCTCTTCAGAGCCTTTACAAAGAATTTTGTGGGGCTTCCCTGGTGGCGCAGTGGTTGAGAGTCTGCCTGCCGATGCAGGGGACGCAGGTTCGTGCCCCGGTCCAGGAAGATCCCACATGTCACGGGGCAGCTGGGCCCGTGAGCCACGGCCACTGAGCCTGTGCTTCCAGAGCCTGTGCTCCGCAACGGGAGAGGCTGCAACAGCAAGAGGCCCGCGTACCGCAAAAAAAAAAAAAAAAAGTTTGTGTAAGTATGTATGGGTATATACAAATAAACACACACACACACACACACACAGACCCGTTAGGAGACCAAGCTTAGTTAAACCCCCATTAGATCTTGAGTTAAAGTTGGAAACTTTCAGCTAAGCTTTTTGCTAGATGCTATCATGTTTTTTATGTTATCCTAAACTTTCTTCACTGGTCCCTCATTTTACCCACCTCAATACCTCATAGTAAGAAATGACATGTAAGGTTGCTGAGGTCTCTATGCGGGATCTGCAGTTTACAGATTCTTTGTGGGACTTCTATGTTAACCCAAAAAACCACAAAGAATACAAGGAGAAAACCCCCAGACTTTCTGTTTCTTTCTTTTTTTTTTTTTTGCGGTACGTGGGCCTCTCACTGTTGTGGCCTCTCCCGTTGTGGAGCACAGGCTCCGGACTTCCCGGACCGGGGCACGAACCCGAGTCCGCTGCATTGGCAGGCGGACTCTCAACCACTGCGCCACCAGGGAAGCTCGACTTTCTGTTTCTTGATAAACTTTGCCATAGATGTTACATATATTTTATACAATGAATTTTACATTTTTATATATTCACATTGCTATCAATCAGAGCTCTCTCATTCAGAGATAGGATAAATAGTTACATCAATTTCTACCAGATTTTTTTTGTAATTTAATTTTTTTACCTTCATGACTGAGGCTAATAAGCAGTCTAACAAATTGTGCGATGTCTCTAGTTATCAAAGAAATGCAAATTAGAATAACAATGTAATTTGACATCAGATTATTAGACTTTTGCTTTGTCTTAATGAATAATATTTTTAAGGATAAGGAGAAATTTCCCAGTAAATGAGGATGTAAATTCCTACAACTGAACTGTTTTTGGAAAGCAGTTTGGCAATAAATATCAATAACCTCAAAATATTCATGCCCTTTGGCCATTAATTCTACTTCTGGGATGCTAGCTTTAAAGAATAATTTTAAGTACAGAAACAGCTTTGCAAATAAAGTGGTTCATAGCAGTATTCTTAGCAATAATTGTAAATTGGAAACAATGTAAACATCAATCAATAAGAGAATTAGTAAGGTAAATTATGGTGCATTCTTACCATTAAAAAATGTTTGGAATGCAAGATGCTACACAATTGAATATATATTTTAAAGGCCACCACATTTTTCAGTATATAAAACTATTGTGATAGACAAAAATGATTGCACCAAAAGTAAATATAGTAAAAGATTAGTAATGTTTTCCTCCTAGAGATTAAACGGAGTGACTTTCTTATTTTCCCGTCTTTACACATTTCTGTGCTTTCCCAGTTTTTACAATGAGAACCATGTTTTACATGGGTCTGGGCTGTGAGCAGGTGGGCAGGCTGATGTGTACATGTCTCCCGTCTCCTGTCATTTGCAGGGGCAACAGTGGACGTGGCTCGGTGGGGCCACGTATATTTACAGAACTCTGTCTGGCAAGTCCGTGGGTGGGAACAAGTACTATGCTGAGATGAACGCCATGAACAGTAAGTTCTATTGCATCTCTTGCCAAATCGCGGCTCCTTCCCTTTCCCATTGAGAGCAAAGATGCACATTGACGCCTCTTTGCTCCATTTCACACCAGCAACTCTTTTTTTTTTTTTTTTTTTTTTTTTTTTTGCGGTACGCGGGCCCCTCCTTGTTGTGGCTTCTCCCGTTGCGGAGCACAGGCTCCGGACGCGCAGGCTCAGCAGCCATGGCTCACGGGCCCAGCCGCTCCGCGGCATGTGGGATCTTCCCGGACCGGGGCACGAACCCACGTCCCCTGCATCGGCAGGCGGACTCTCAACCACTGCGCCACCAGGGAAGCCCGAACACCAGCAACTCTTTTTTCCTACAAGGCAACGGCCTTGTCGCAGACATTATTTACCGACCATTTTACAATCTTTGCCATATCACCGTACCAGCGGTTCAGTTATCAATATATTCTTTAAATCCACTCACTTTTTTCTTTCTTTTCTTTTGATTTTTAATAACTCATTTTTAAATTGAAGCATAGTTGATTTACAATGCTGTGTTAATTACTCCTGTGCAGCAAAGTAATTACGTTCACTTTTCTTCTTAAATATGTTTATCTTAAAATTCTGTTACATACCATGAGGGGGAAATATGTCACATCTGGGGAAAACCAGGCTACAGGGAGTAAATATATGTGACTCCTTTCTGGCTTCTTTATAGTTAGGGTTCCGCGTGAGCCCTGGAAACCTCGCCTTTGCCTGGGTTATTTCCTCATTTGTTTCTCTGAGGATGCAGTGCCTGGAACCTCGGCTGCAGGCTGCACACAGTCTCTGCAGCCTCATTTCTCTTGCCTGCCTTCATTCTTTGCTTTTGTTTTGTTTTTTTTTAAGTCTTTGCTTTTTTAATGCTAATAAGCTAGGGTTTTCAGCCTTGGTACAAATGACATTTGGGGGTGGACAATGCTTTGTCTTGGGGCCTGTCCTCTGCATTGTAGGTTGAACATACCCTAGTCACTAACCAGCAGATGCCAGTAGCATCCACACAGACACAGGCTGTTACAACAAAAAGTGTCTTCAGACTTTGCTAAATGTCCCCTAGGGGGACAAAATCACTCCTATTTGAGAACCACAGCTAATAAGTGATATGAAAAGAAAACAGAATGTCAAAGATCAAAAGCACACTTGATATGAAAGAGAACATCCCAGTGGGTTTAAAAAGTCATCACAGTGTCACTAAGACTCCCCCACTAGCCAGGGGGTGGGTCAGGGACACAGCCTGGACTGAGGACTCAGATACTGGGGCTCAGGTGGAAAGGGATGTGGAACAGGGTTTACTGTTGTCTGAGGAATAAAGCTTATATGCACAAAAGAGTGAGAAAACTTTCTGACAGCAAAGGATGAATGATGGCCATGTGGAGACAACCTCTGAGGCAGAGCTCTAGGTAAACCCTCAGAGGTAAGTGGGTCATATCACAGACCAAGGAAGGACTTTCCACAGTCTTTCAGAGACTACAGCTGCTGCTGTTAAAGGAATAATTCATCTCAGATGGAAGGAACACACCAAGACCAATAGGTAGAAGTTACCAAATGTGGATTTCTATCCAAACTAAGGAAAAATATTTTGAACAATCAGCCCTGTCCAAAAACATACTGGGCTACCCCAGGAAGTAGTGAGGAACCCATCACTAGAGTGAACCAAGCAAAAGTGGACATTGTAGTTGTTGTTGTAGTTGCAGCATTAAAAGTGTTTAAAGAGGCTCACAGCACATGAGAGTCAACTGAGGAACATTTTAAAAATATGAATTCCAGGGATTGCTTCAGACCGACAACATGAGACTCTCTAGGACTGGATGCCCGACCGAGCTTCAAGGAAGCAACGGACCAGATGCCTCCCAAAGTCCCTCCCATGATCCTAAGATTTCACTTGGACAAAGTTCTCAGACAAAAATCTTTCCCCTGTCAGTCCGTGTTTACATCAGCAAATTTCCCAGCGACAAAGTTTCCTGTGTGGGGCTCAGAAGCCAGACGTCCACCTCAGAATGCCAGGCCATTGGACGCTACCCTTCCCTTTCGCCCAGCGCAGCTCTCCACTCTCAGAATACAGGCTCTCATGGCAGAAAAGTACAAGGAATGAAGCAAGGATTAGAAACTGGTGAAGGCAGAATGCAAAAGGACATTCCCTCAGCCTCGTCAATGTCACTTTATATTTGTATAACAGATTTAGCCTCACCAACTCAGTGGCTAAATTGTTTTTCTAAGATTCCCAAGTTTTTTTTAGGCCTCACACTCACATCCTGTGTGTGTGCCTGTCTGTGTGACTGGCCTTGTTCCTTTTTTCTATCTATTTAGAAAGACTCTGACCCTCTGGAAAATTGTATTTCATGGTGCCTCCTGACTTATCTACTGGTTCACCTTGAGATATTGAATAATGATAACTAGGGTTCTATAACTGAAAAATAAATTTCATATTCAATATAGTTTAGGTCAAAACCCTGGGCTTGGGGCTTCGCTGGTGACGCAGTGGTTGAGAGTCCGCCTGCCGATGCAGGGGACACGGGTTCATGCCCCGGTCCGGGAAGATCCCACATGCCGCGGAGTGGCTGGGCCCGTGAGCCAAGGCCGCTGAGCCTGCGCATCCGGAGCCTGTGCTCTGCAACGGGAGAGGCCACAACAGTGAGAGGCCCAAGTACCGCAAAAGAAAAGAAAACAAAACAAAACAAAAACAACCCTGGGCTCTGCATTCTGAATGCCTGGGGTTAGGAGTCCAGCTCCTGCTCTCAGTTGTGTGACCTTGACCAGATTTTTTAATTCTCTGTGCCTCAGATGCCACTCTGTAAAGGGGAAAAAATACTACTACTAATCATCGTAATATATGTCAAGTGTTTATCACGGTGCAAACTTGGCTCGTGGCTCTCGTGGCCTGGAGGGGAGAGTGCATCCCTGCACTTGCCCCTCTGGTGTTGAGGAATGGAAGAAGAGAGTGAAAAGAGACACCTCCCTAAATTAGTGCCCACAGGGGAGCTTGCTAACCCTCGGTTGTGTGATGCCTCATGCCATGTTCTCTTTGCCCCGCACCACGACAGTGCGCAGAATGCTTGTATTTCCATCTCATTTACACTCTGTGGCCCCGCTGTGGGGCCCGTGGCTGCAATAATGAGCAGGACCCATCCTCTATACCTCTTGAGAACCAGGCACATGAGGGGGCGTGCCTCACCCCGCCTTGTCTGGCTGTGCCCCCCATGCCCTCTCTCTCAGGGCTCTCATCCCAGCGACCTGACACACACTGGTACTGGTGTCAGGGCCAGATCTGCAAGTCAGAGCCAGGCAGACATCCAGCTGGGGAACAACTCATCATTCTATGGCAGACGACCCAGAATGACAAGTGATTCTGTGGAGCTTGGTTTCTGGAAGGGAAATAATTGGACCTCTCTTCAAAAATACTTCAGTCCTTCAAAAGTCCTTCCTCTCAGTCCTTTATAAATCAGTGGCCAGATGGGACATGGCTGGCTTCAGCAGCTTCCAATTCTTTGAACTTCAGGTGGGATCTTTGTATCTCCTCAGCTGTGGACGTCAGGAAAGATCACCGTCTGTTCCTTACAGCATCCTGTTTCATACGTGAAAGAGCCTCTTGTTTTCGGTTGGTTTATGTCAAGCCCTGCCTTCCCTCAAAAGCAGTGCTGGTGTACAGTGTCTGCAATTGTGTGACATTTAAATTATTTTTCTTTCTTTCTTTCCATTAGTACCTGTTTTAGTCAGGATTCTCCAGAGAAATGGAAGAAATAGAAGGGAGAGAGAGAGAGAGATTGATTTATCTTAAGGAATTGGTTCCTGCGATGGTGGGGTTGGCAAATCTGAGGTGCACAGAGCAGGTCAGCAGGCTGGACGTTCCTGTGAGTTGATGCTGCAGTCTTGAGGCTGAGGGTAGCCTGAAGGCAGAATTCCTCCCTCTTTTCCGTGGACCTCAGTCTTTTCTTTGAAGGCCTTCACTGATTGGATGGTTACTACATTATGGAGGGTAATCCGCTTTACACAAAGTCTGCTGATTTAAATGCTCATCACATCTAAAAAGAAAAATACCTTCACAGCAAAACGTAGACCGGTGTTTGACCAAACAACTGGGCACCACATCCTAGCCAAGCTGACCAGTAAAAGTATGTACCTTATCCATGGGTCCAAGCAAAACACCCCGAGGTCACTGATAAGCTCAATACACAATCAGACAGATTTAAAGGTCTGTTTATTTTCTTATAGATTTTTTGACTTTCCAACACTTCCTATGCAAGTACCTACCATAGAGAAAGAATCAAGATCCTGCCAGCCCTTGCTCAAGCCCCTTTCCTCTTCCTTCTCTGCCATGCTGGCGATCTGATCGTTGTCTCGGAGAGTATACAGAGCAGCTAGGACTGATGAGGCCCTTACTGCACTGACATTTTTAAGCTCAGGGACAGGGACGTCAACATTGGTATGACAGTATCTTCTAGCTCTAAATGTTCACCCCATAACCCCTTTCCATGGTACTCTCTTCCCCACCTCTAGCTGCCCTCAGCAGACGAGGGGTATGCATCTCCCACCGAGGAAAGAGCCGGGTCTTTGGCCATCCGGGAGAAAGAAACTCAGGAAAGAGTCTCTAGCCCTCTTCTGCTTCTGCATCCCTCTGCCCTCTCTCTATTGCCCTCATTCTCCTCAGCCACCTGCTTATTGTTCCATTTGCCATGGGGAACATTTACCAGCAGAGTCTCTACTAGGGTGATGTGGACCGTAAATTCCAGGGCCACCTTTTAACAGGTGGTTGTGTGCATAGAAGGCTGCTCTGTTGCACTTCAGTAGCGATGAGAGTGAAAAGGTGAAATACGACTCAGAAAACACACCCAAGTGTTTCTCCATTTCCTTCCTTCCAGTCTCTGCCTCCCACCCCCCCACCCCCTCAGAAGAGCTCCTCCCCGGCTGCAGCCCTGGTGTGATAAAGGAGAGATGGAGGTGACGTGCCTGGCCAACCTCGAAGCAGGCTTGAGTGGGTGGCAGTTTATTTCATTGTAAGCTCTGCAGCAGGTGCAGTGGAGCTGGCCTGGCCTTGGGTGCTCTTCCCTCTCCTGCTGCTGACAGCTCACGTGGTCTTGCTCGAGTCTCTTTGCCTTCCGAGGTTTGATTCTTTATGAAGTGGTGGCTCCAATACCGAGGAGGTCATTTTTTTCCTCCCTAGGTCAGGAATCTACTTGGCAATATAAGGCAAAACAGTATGGACTTGACAATTACAGAAAACATGGCTTTGGTGTGATCCCATGCCTGTTTTTTAGCAGGAAACGTCGCCAGAGAGGAGAGGACACGTGGCTTGGCCGTGCAGACCAGGCTATGCAGATGGCCACTCACTTCACCCACATGGCACTGCTGACTAGTAAACACAAAATCTTATACCCCAACCTGAAGATGATCCCCTATCACCTAGGCAGCCTAAGACTAGCTACCGAGCGCCGGCTGAAAGAAGAGAGGGGAAATGAAACAGAGCATTGGCCCTACCCACCTCCCCCTTCTTCTGTCCTTCCTTTCTTTTTCCTTCCTCACATCACAACCTTGTCACCATTTTGGTTGTCAAAGAAAAACATCAGAAGTAATGTATTGCTCCCCCGAAGCGTTAAATAGCTTGTTAACCTGAAGGATAAATCTCTTAACAGTGAGAGTTCAGATAAGGTGACAGGCAGATGGAAAAGGGTCATTCTTACAAGCATACAGTTAGGTTTGCAAAAAGCAGCCACCAACTCCCAGGAGGGCTCTGGGGCAAATCACTGTCAGAGAATCAAACAAAAGTATCAGATTCTATGATGGAGATGGTAAATAAATGGGGATTACCAGACTGACAGGAGCCATGTAAACCTTATTAGATTAAGTGACAGATTCTGTGGTATTACCTGTAAGAAGTGAAAGGATGTAAATGAAATGTGGATGACAATCCCCCCAAAAGGTAGAGGTTCTCAGTCTTTTTCTGACTATGACACATATGAGAGATAAAAGACACCATGGCTCACCTATCTCCCCTAATTCAGTTACACTTTCCAAAGGAAAAATAATACATCATGATAGTAAAGAAGTAGAGATGAACAAAATAAAAATCCAAAAAGTAAAAAACAGCAGATACACCAACACGAAACAAAAAGTAAAACCTAAAAGTCATTCTATAAATATATTAAAAGTATTTTAAATGTACTTAGAAAGAGTTCCAATTGAAAAGCCTCACCAACTGAAAACAATCTTGGTGATGTAGCAATAACTAAGCCCCCTCCCTGAAATTGCTGAAATGCCAACAATTTGCATGTACACGTGCACAGCGCAAGCTTTATTACCTTCCCATTGTCTTATCAGAAGGCTGATATGGTCCTTGGTCAACTCTAGAACTGTGCTGATTTTCATTTATGCATCTGGAATTTTAGTAATCCTTAATAATTCACTGAGTAGAGGTATATCATTCAACAAAATATTATTGAATGTATGCTATGTGCTAAGAACTCATTTCAGGAACTGGGAATCCATCAGTGAACAAAGAAGATAAAATTCCTTGCCATTTAGAGCATACACTTCAGCAGGGGTGAGGAGTGGATGTAGGAAAACAATTAACTAAACACATAAGTAAAGTACTATGAGATAGCGACAGAGGCTGTGATGAAAATATAAAGCCAGGACGTGGTATAGGGAGCAGGCATGTGTGCAGGTGTGTATGGAATAGTTAGTGTGCTTCTGGTCACAACTGACAGCCAGACTGTCTCAAGCAAAAAAGAGAATTTATTGGTTTATGTTATTCCACAGTCCATAAGTAGATTTGGGCTTCAGGCGTAACTTGACCAAAGGTTCAACAATGTCACCAGGATAAGGTTTTCTCTCTCTCGATATTTTTTGACGTTTTCTGGGAATTAACTTCATTATCAAGCCCCACCTCGTTGCAAGATGGCTGCAGCAGCTCCAGTCTTCACCTTATCAGGCGAGAACCACAGCCCTCAAACAAAAGCCTCCAAATCAAGCCTCACTGGCCAAGAGTCTCCTGCATGAGTTATGTGCTCATTCCTCAACCAATCACTATGGCCAGGAGGATAGAATGTGATGATTAACTTAGCTAAGTCATATTACATGTAACTTCACTAGAGCCCAGGGGTTTAGTCAGCTTCACCTAAAGGACAGGGCCAGGGCTTCCCTGGTGGCACAGTGGTTGAGAGTCCACCTGCCGATGCAGGGGACACGGGTTCGTGCCCTGGTCCAGGAAGATCCCACATGCCACAGAGCGGCTAGGCCCATAAGCCATGGCCGCTGAGCCAGCATGTCCGGAGCCTGTGCTCCGCAATGAGAGAGGCCACGACAGTGAGAGGCCTACATAACGCAAAAAAAAAAAAAAAAAAAGGACAGGGCCACTGCTAGCAGATATGGTGCCTTTGTAGGGATTATAAAAAGATGATGCCCCTCTGGGAAGACACTGCCCCATGGACCCACAGGACCAAAGCAGGCTG
Source organism: Pseudorca crassidens (assembly GCF_039906515.1). NCBI lineage: Eukaryota > Metazoa > Chordata > Mammalia > Artiodactyla > Delphinidae > Pseudorca > Pseudorca crassidens. The sequence goes on along the minus strand of NC_090297.1, from coordinate 105,188,313 downwards.
GATTCTAACCCCCACTTGCCCCCTTAGCCATATACCTTTGTGCAGTGCACAAGCTACACTGCCCTCATCTATGTGACCCTGCTGACACATGTGGGCTGAGTGCGGGAAAGGTGGTTCTCTACCTGGGGGCTAAGGGCCACCCTGTGGAAAACCCTGTCCTTAGACCCCACGGCAGGACCTCAGAATCAGATGTCTGCACTTCAATGCATCTGGACATGCATCTGATTTAAGAAGAAGAAAAATCAGGTCTATGTTGTTTCCCAAAATGTGCTCACTTATATAAGACTCCAGCCACAGCCTATGATAGTTTTTATAGTGGGAAGAGCAAAGGCTTTGGAATTAAGCCTCTCTGGATCTGACTGACTGCCTCAAACTGGCTGTATGAGATGGAGCCTGGAGTCTCTGAGCCGTCGTTTACTTTCTGTGGGGTTTGAGGATCAAACTAGTTAAAATGTGTAAAGAGTTTAGGATGGGGCCTGGCATAAGCATTAACAAATATAGTTGTCCTCTATGAAAGTCACGTGAGCTATCATAATTAGCTGCTTGACTACCATGGCAGAAACTAACATCCTCTGCTGGAACACGGGAGGACAGCCATCCGGGAGAAACCTTGGGTCCCAGAAAACTCTGTGTTATGGGTCTGCCTGGCATGTGCATGACCACATAGGAGGCAGTACAGTTGGCCTTCAGTATCTGCGGGTTCCACATCCATAGATTCAAACAACCACGGATTAAAAATATTTGAAAAAAAATCCAGAAATTTCCAAAAAGCAAAACTCAAATTTGCCGTGCACCACCAACTATTTACATAGCATTTACATTGTATTAGGTGTTATAAATAATCTAGAGAGGATTTAAAGTATACGGGGAGGATGTGCGTAGGTTATATGCAAATAATACATCATTTTATATAAAGGACTTGAGCATCCACAGATTTTGGTATCTGGGGGTAGGGGTGGGGATCCTGGAACCAATACCCATGGATACTGAGGGATGACTGTACAGACACAGGATAGTGAAGAAGGCACATACCAAGTCTTAATTTTTAAATGCAATACACGTTTCCATCAGACTTACTATATGTGAAGTCTGTAGTCACTGCATGAATAAAAACGGAGGAGAGTAATCTGAGAACATGAAGACTAAGCCAGAAGCCATTTATTTTAAGATTGAATAAAGGTGAAAATCTCTGTGATCTTGGGTAAGATGTCTTAGGACACAAAAAACAAGAACAATAAAAGAAAAAAATTATAAATTGAACTTCAAATGTTCAAATTTTGTCCTTAAAAAATACTATTAAAAAGCTAAAAAACATGTCACAGACTGGAATAAAATATTTGTTTAACATATATCTGAGAAAAGACTTGCAAATCAATAAGACAAACAACTCAGTATTTTTAAATGAGCAAAAGACGTGAACAGATCCTTCACCAAAGAAGATATACAGATGGCTGAAAACACATAGATGTTCAACATTACTAGTCATTAGAGCTCTGCAAATTAAAACCAAATGTGACTATCCCAGGAATATAAATGTGATTCAACCCAAGAAAATCAATGTAATACATCACTCTGACAGAATGAAGGAAAAAACCCAAATGGTGATCTCAATTGACGAAGGAAAAACATTTGACAAAGTCCATTGCCCTTTCATAATAAAAAAATCTCAGGAACTAGGATGAAAAAGAAACTTCTGAAACACGATAAAAGGCTTTTTTGAAAAACCTACAGCTAACATCATACTCAATGGTGAAGGACTAAACACTTTCCTCCAAAATCAGGCATGAGACAAGAATTCCTGCTTTCGCAATATTCAACGTTGTAAGAAGTTCTATCTGGATGAGTTAGACAATAAAAAGAAATATAAAGCATCCAAATTGGAAAGGAAGAAGTAAAACTATCTCTGTTCATGATTCTATATACGGAAAGCTATTAGAAAGTTATTAGAGCGAATAAGCAAATTCAGAAAAGCTTCACGGTACCAAATCAACATGCAAAAATCACATGTGTTTTCATACACAATCCAAATAAACAATGAACAATCCAAAAGGGAGATTAAGAAAGCAATTCCATCTTAAATAACAGCTAAAAGAATAAAATACTTGGGAATACATTTCACTAAGGAGTTGAAGAATATGTACACTGAGAACTAAAAACTATTGCTGAAAGAAGTGAAAAAAAGATCTAAAAGAATGGAAAGGCATCCCGTGTTCATGGATATGAAGATTTAAAATTGTTAAGATGTTAATACTACCCAAAGCAATGTATAGATTCAATGTAATTTCTATCAAAATTCCAACAGTGTTTTTTGCAGAAATAGAAAAGCCAATGCTCAAATTCACATGAAATTGCAAGGGGTCCTGAATAGCCAAAACAATCTTGAAAAAGAAGAGCAAAGTTAGAGTATTCACACTCTCCAATTTCAAAACTTCTGCAAAGCTACAGTAATCAAAACAGTATGGCATTGGCATAGAGATAAACATTCAAACCAGTAGAATAGAATTGAGAATCCAGAGATAAACCCATACATCTATGGTCAATTAATTTTAACAAGAGTGTCAAGACCATTCAATAGAGAAAAGACAGTATCTTCAATAGATGATGTTGGGACAAGTGGATTTCCACATGGAAAAGAATTCAGTTGGACCCCTACCTCACACCAAACAAAAATAAACTCAAAATGTGTGAATCACCTAAATATAAAAACGAAACCATAAAACTCTTAGAAGAAAATATGGCATAAATCCTCATGTCCTTGGATTTGACAGTGGATTCTTAGATACGACATCAAAAGCACAAGCTACAAAAGAAAAAAATGATTAATTAGACTTCATAAAAATTAAGAACTTTTGTGCATCAAACATTTCAAGAAAGTGAAAAAAAATCCTACATAATACAAGACAATATTTACAAATCGTATATATGATAAGGGTTTAATTTCCAGAATATACAAAAGAACTCCTACAACTCAGCAACAAAAAGACAAACAACCCAACTGAAAAAATGGGCAAAGGACTCAAATAGACATTTCCCCAAAGTGATACACGATGGTCAGTAAGTACATGAGAATATATTCAATACAATTAATCATTAAATAAGTGCAAATCAAACCACAACAAGATACTACCTCACACCTACTAGACTGGCTATGATCTAGAAAAACACAAAAAAGTGTTGGTGAGGATGTGAAAAATTGTACATTACTGGTTAGAATGTAAAATGGTGCAACTGCTATGGAAAACAATTTGGCAATTCCTCAAAAAGCTAAGCATAGAATTATCAAATGACCCAGAAATTCTGCTCCTAGGTATAAACCCAAAAGAACAAAAAACAGGGACTTGAACAGATGCTCGCACACTGACATTTATTGTGGCATTATTCACTATAGCCAAAATGTGGAAACAACCAAAGTGTCCATCAACAGATGAATGGGTAAAAAAATATTTTATATACATATAGTGGAATATTATTCAGCCATAAAAAGTGATGACGTTTTGGTACATGTTACAACATGGATGAAACTTGAAAACTAAGCAAAGTAAGTCAGCCACAAAAGGACAAATATTATATGATTCCACTTACATGAAATATCAGAATAAGGAAATTCTTAAAGATAGAAAGTAGGTTAGAGGTTACCAGAGCCTAGGGAGTCAAGGGAACAGGGATTTATTGCCTAATGGTTACATAGGCTCTGTTTGGGGTAATGAAAAAGTTTTGGAAACAGTGGTGATAATTGTACAACACAGTAGATAAAATAATGCCACTGAATTGTACATTTTTGAATTATTAAAATGGCCAATTTTATGCTATATGTATTTTGCCAAAAAATGTAGTGATGTAATATGCTCAGACCACTGAATTGTATACTTTAAATGTATGAACTACAAAGTATGTGAATTATATCTCAGGAAAGCTGTTTTAAAAAATCCAAAACAGGGCTTCCCTGGTGGCGCAGTGGTTGAGAGTCCGCCTGCCGATGCAGGGGACACGGGTTCGTGCCCCGGTCCGGGAAGATCCCACATGCCGCAGAGTGGCTGGGCCCATGAGCCATGGCCACTGAGCCTGTGCTCCGCAACAGGAGAGGCCACAACAGTGAGAGGCCCGCGTACAACACACACACAAAAAATATCCAAAACAACAGCAATGACAAAACCAAACGTGATACCACTACACATCTACTAGAATGGCTACAATGTAAAAGACTGTTAATACCAAGTGTTGGTGAGGAGGCACAGCAACCCTAACCCTCAGAGATTGTTGTGGGAATGCAAAATGGCGCTGCCACTTCGGAAAAAACACGTGGAGGTTTCTTATAACATACTAACAAAATGACTCAAAGATCCTTTCCTGGCTATTTACCTATAGCTCATTGAATCCTCAAAACAAAAACATACCACCTTACAGAAATAGTCTCTGAGATGGCAAGCTAGCTGCCCTTGATAATAAGTGGTAGAGCCAGGATTCAAACACAGGAGTGTCTGACTCCAAAGTCCATGCTTTCAAACACGATGCTGCAGATTAAACACATTCAATACTTCTTTCTCTGGCCCAGCCTTAGGAACATAGTCTACAGTCAGGTCTGCAGAGGCTGACCGCTGAGCCAAGAACAGCACCGCACTGAAGGTACAGCATTGTTTGCTCAGCGTGGCTGGGATCTATTCCCAGCGATGCTACTGCTGGCACAGATCTGCGTGTGTGGTCACAAACAGCAGAGACAGCAGGACTGGTCAGCACAGCTTCCCGTGATACAGTCACAAACAGGGATCAAGACGTCATATGCGGGCATGTCTGGCAGAGTTACTTTCAACAAACAGAAGTCAGAGTGACACATGAGGCAGAATATGGGACCCAAGTCTCAACAGCATCGGGGACGATTCCTATGAGAGGCTAAGGCTTAAACAGGACAGTGTAAAACACTGCTGGTCATTTTTTTAAAGATTTTTTTTGATGAGGACCATTTTTTAAACTCTTTATTGAATTTGTTACAATATTGCTTCTTAGGACAAAACTAATCTTTTCCTTAGCAAACTAATATGTGCAGAGTTGTATTTCCCTGACATTATTGTTCCTAAATAGTTTCAGTCACATATACTAATCATAACTTTTAACTGAAGTAATTTCTATTTCACAGAAAAAACTTGGGGTAGACAACTGGGGTTACACACCAGCATCTTCGCTGTCCTGCAGAGCTCATAAATACAATACAACTTTCTATAGCCATACTTTATACAACTTCTCAAATGGCAAAAATGAACACATTCTTTAATAGACCCAAAGATAGTCTATTAAAGTCTCTATATAGTTTCTCTGTGGCATATAAGAAGAAGCAAAAACATAGAAAGTTAAAATAATGCTTAGTAATTAATGTTTCAGTGCTCTGTCTTACTTAGAAATTTTGCAGTTATCCAATGAAATTTCATTTATTAATTCAACTTAATCCTAGTCTAAGGTTTTAACTTACCTAAACATTTTGGAAATTATCCTCAAGTTGACGTACTACAAAACATAATTGTTAAAATAAAATTTTATCAGAATAATGAGTCAATTTGGTGAAATACATTTTTCATATTTTTACATTTTTCATAACTGTAAGTATTAAGTAGAAATAATGACAGATTATTTGATCAGTAAATCTGCCTAAGTCTGGGAACAATGTACCTACAACAGAATAAAATCTACATTTATACTCATCTGTGATAAATCAGTGAAGACTTAGCTATTTTTAGTAACTAAAATTATTAAACTAGCTTCACTTGCCAAATATTTACCTAAATTGTGTGAACTTGAATTCTTAAAACATTTCTGAGTTATTCTGTGTAAGGATACTTTTTAAGTCTAAAACATTGAAAACATTAAAAGTTCAATTTCCTTATTTACTTGGAATTTTAGAAATATTCAGTTTATATATTTATATATATATATAATATATATATATTATATATATATAATATAATACTATATATATATTATTTATATATTTATTATAAGTTTATATAATATTTAGAAATATTCAGTTTATATATTTATCTCATTAGCTAATCAGACTAGAGATCCTTTAACTTAAGATAATTTATAATCTAATTTGTTAACACCAACCGGCAAGTAGGATAATTTACACCCTCACACAACTAGATGTAAAGATCTCTTGAATCGGATACATAGACATCCAGACTGAAACAAAGGGAGTTTACAACTTCAATTCTGGAATTTCAGCTATGAGTCAGAAAAAACACATAATTACAAAACTCACGGGTCCATTTCAAAGAGCTGTTCTCTTCTGCAAAATTCTTAATTACTTTGAGCTCCAGAGAGTCAACAGACAAACAGAAAAGACAAACAAACCAGATTCTCTGTCACCTCCCACCCAGTGAAATAAGATCTATCAACTATTAATCCATTTATAGAGATCATCAAATGAACAGACCATAAAACCAAACTCCTGATGGAAAAGGCCAATAAACTGGATTCTCTGTGAAGAAATGACCTGGGATACCCAACAGAAACAAAAATCTCTTTAAACCGTTAATTTATTTACAGAGATCATTAAATAGTCAGACCATAAATCCAAATTCCCAATAAGGAATAGTTCACCCCATCCCTCAAATATCGGTGACCTGTGCTCTGATTGCTGACTGCTGCTTCTCACCACAAAGGTGCAAACACAGAGGCCATTGTCCTCGTACCTCACTCCGTTTTTTACAACACCTCCCCTTTCAGCTGCAGTGACTTCCCAAAGATTTAAAGAGCAGGAACCCTTTCCCCCATCCCCCTTCATTTTTCTCTTTTTCCGCTCTTGGGAGCCAGACATCAAAGACTAGGACATTCAAAAGCAGCCATGTATGTGCGGAAAATTATTCATAGAAAGTGACTGTGTGTGCCCAGGGAAAGGCAAAGTCTCCGAAAACACCTGAGAAAACCTTAAGTTTACACCTCAGGCTGGTCTTTAGCACAGAGATAGCCTACAACAGTCAAAAAAAAAAGCAAAAACAATAACAAAAAAACACAGCAAACCCTGGAGAAGGGACAGAATCCAATTTCCAGAGCCACTGCATCGTCCAGTTTCAACCAAACAATCACAAGGCTTACAAAAGGAGCCTGGTATGTTTTGCTACGGTTCAGATTCTTTTGGCATTCCACAGTTACTCTGTGACTCAAATATCACTGTAGCTTTTCTCCTTCCAAACTAGAACAAGGCCTTCATTCTTTGACAGCCCTGAAACACTCAGCCTCAACTCCACACCATGTTACATAGAAAGTCAGCCTGTGTTCTCTCCCATTCACTCATAATTAACGAAGTACTACTTGGTGCCAATGACTTTTACCATAAATGCAAATGCAGCATGCAAATCTCAAGGCATTACTCAGAAAGTAATTAAGCATATTATACAGAAAATTTTCTTTTTCCCCAGATTATCAGCAAAATGAAAATACACTTTTAGAAGTTTTTTCAGAGAACGAGCAAACTCCCTAAATTAGTCCTATAAGGTACCAGGGGTACATGACTCTAGCTTAAGAAACACCTTTCAGTGTTTAGGTTCATAAGGCAAGTCTTTATATTCCCCCATCAGCCCAGGAGTTCTCTTCCTTCTTGTCAGAAGACAAGAACAAAACATTTATTTTGTTGTCAAACGCACTTGAGTTCTAATCCCAGGTATGTCAATTAATAGCTGTGTGACCTTGAACAGCTCATTCAATCTCTCTGAGGTTGTTTTTCTATCTGTAAAATAGAAAAAAAAAAAGGACTTTTTTTAGGATCATTGAGTAGATTTAATGAAATTGTTTGTCAAGGAAGGCATTAAATTGGGAGCACAGTCACATGTGTCCTATACTCCTGTAGCAAATCGTCTAAAGAAATAACACACTTGAATTGCTAGTCTCAGTAATATTATAACGATATCGCCTAAGGCAGTCATTGTCCTGGGATAAGAATCTAACAAATAGTTTTGGCACTTGATTAAAGTTCCTGCGATTCATGGTGAGCAAAGTTGTCACAGGGGAAGAGGTGGATCTTCTGCGTGAGCAGTTCTAGAACGAGGGAGACACGCTGTGCTCTGGAGAATGAGGGGATGGCCCAGCCTGTGGCTGACTCTATAAACTCCTGGAAGCAGCTCTCCCAACACAGTGGTTGTTCTTTGGGGAACACTGGCTGAGCATAAGAGGGGGACATGAGGCAGTGGTGAGCTGAGAGCCCAATCATGGGCCAACACCTGGACCAGAAGTGCTTTTCCTGTAGCAGTAGTCAAATACATCAACTGAACATACCTGACCACTCTCTAACAATCAGAACAGTAGGGAGACCAAGAACTGTAGCAGTAGACCAGTATCTGAGAGAGCTGTCTGCTCCTGTGAAGGATCCATGGACACCGGTGGCCTGGATGTTCAGAACCTCTGCTGATTTTTGAAATAGACTGAGTTTGAAAGGATCCTACTTGAAGAATTTTTTTTAATGGGAGCAAATATAAAGTGGCTTGCAAAATTTTTCACAGGAGAAGAGAGAGTAAATACAGCTTTATTAGGATTAAATTTTTCTGACTTCCAGTGTGATAACAGAGCAGGGAAATACCTTTAATGTGATTTTTTTAAGATTCTGCCTTTGTCTCAATGTCTCAACAGGCTAATCCTCTTCTTAGGACACAAGTGAACACAGTAGAGCTTGGGTTACAAAAACATGCCTATCGCCCACACTGGGGCCAAGCAACAGAGATGAGGGCTGACATGTGGAGCAGTCAGTGGAAAGCTCTGTTTGGCCAGACTGAAATGTGAGATGCTACAGACATAGAGGATAGACATGGGGGTGCGGGGTGGGGGTGGCGCGGTTGGGTTGGGATTTGTGGATTAACAGATGCAAACTATTATATAGAGAATGGATAAACAACAAGGTCTTACTGTGTAGCACAGGGAACTACATTCAATATTATGTGCTAAACCATAATGAAAAAGAATATGTATATATATATATATATATATATATACACACACAACTGAATCACTTTGTTGTACAACAGAAATTAACACAACATTGTAAATCAACTATACTTCAATAAAATAAAATAATGTGCAATGCTGAAAGAAGCTTCCCCATAACTCCCACTTGCACCCCATCTCCAGGGAAGAAATATTTAAATGTTGAGTGGAAATAGTACTGAAATGCTAGATAGAGCGGATATCAGAAAGCAAGAACAGAGGAGGCTAAGCTGGCTCTGCTCCAAAGCTGTAGGGAAATTCTTGGAAGCCCGTCAAACAATACTTGAAAATATAGACAGCTGCCCAATAATGTTGTAAAATTTCTCATAACTTCTCAGAGAACAGAAGGGAGAGCCTCAGCCTTATAGCAGTTTAGAGGATTGCCCTAATTCATAAGTCAAGTTGCTGACATACACAGGAAGAAGAAAAGAACTTTACGTATCCTGTTACAACCCAGCAGACTTTTGAAATGAGCCATGGAACAAGGTCCTGCGAGCCTGGACCTGGTCCTGACCTTGGAAAGGTCAGGCTCTTCTGGATCAAGTTCTCCAGAAGGAATTCAGAGAGAGCCATTATTGAAGAAATGTGCATTTACCGGAGAATTGATGGACCAACCAAATAGTCACTTTTAGTGAAAACTCAGGAGGAACAAGAAAAAGTGTCAATCCTGACTGTTCTTAGATAACAAATCAAAGAGCAAAGTTGGACCCGGAGGCACTTGAGGTTGAATTCCTGCCAACAAGGTCCTAAGGAATGGGAGAAACACGTCCCAACCTCAGGTCAATAATTTCCACAGAGAATGCAGTCATTTTCTACTGCTTAACAATTTATCACAAACTTAGTGGCTTAAAACAACACATTTGTTATCTCAGAATATCCATGGGTCAAGGGCTTCCACATAGCTTAGCTGAGTCCTCTTACTTGTCCAGAGGCAACACCCAGATCATAGGGGCCACCACAGCTCTCTGTCTTCTGACCCCCACAGACACTCAAACATGGTGGTCTGCTTCTCTGAAACTGACTAGAGAATCTCTCTCTTATAATGTAATATAAGCCCTGGAGTGACTATTCCATCACTATTCATCCTATTTGGTTGGCTAGAAGTAAGTCCCAGGTTCCATTTACATTCAAGGGGAAGGGATTACACAAGGGGTGTGACTCATTAGAGGTCACCTTAGGGCGTGTCTGCCATACACTAATACCATTCATTGTTGTGTATGTTTGTGTACATGTGCACATGGGCATGTCCACCTTGGTCTGTGTTGCCCCAGACTCAGACACTGAGACAAGGGTTCACATGGAATTGGGAGAAGATCCTAGGAAACCTGCAGGGGCGTGAGGAACTGAGATAGGGAAGGGAGGCAGCTAATAACGGGTGTGTGAATAAATTACAAACTATGGGCAATTTGAACCTTAATCCCTCTCAGGAACTCTGGAAGCCCGCCTGCTACACTTGCCTCAAACTTACCACACATTGGGGCAAGGGAATTGAGGTATTTATACACCAATAGCAGGCACTGAAAATGGTGAAGCCTGAGAGGATACAGGCAGAGCCAGACTGCAACTTTACAATCCCTAACGTCACAAGTGTGATCACTAGACTTCCACCCTGGTACTTAGCATCTAATTACCCTAAGAAAAAGCAAACAGAGAGGAGAGGAAGATGAAGGAATATGTCTGAACTAGTAAGTTAGTGGAATACCAGGTCTCTTCTTCTTATCTATCCCTTGGGGGCAGAATTTGTGAATCCAAAATTGTAAATATTTGTGTTACCGACCAGGGTTCTTGGCCTTCCCCAGTCAATAGAAATTGACTAGAGGCCAGACTAGAAATTCAGGCAAGTCTTTAAATCCGGGCCTCTGCTGCAGCAGGGGGAGCGGAGAACAAACAACAGGTTCCTTGCTTGCTCGCTCCCTGAGGGAGGGCAAGCTTGCTCCTTATATGGGGTGAGGGTAGGGGTGTGTCCAGGGGTTGGGCCGGAGAGGTGGCTGAGGTGTTTTGCCCACTGCTTAGGTGGTGTTGTATGCAGGCGGCATGTGCAGTACCCCGCTTTTGCTCCCAACACCCTGTTTTTGCTCCAGGCTCTTAAAAAGTGGCAGTTGGGTTTTTTGGTCTCTTTGTATCTTTTGGGTACAGAATTTGCCTCAACTGCGGCATGCACGCAGTTATTTTTAGTCCCATACAGTTTCTTTGTATCTCGTTGCTTGAGGAGAGGTGTGTCCAGATGCAAGCATTGCAGCACTGCAGCAAGGGGTTCTAGGTCCCAACAAAGGGTCCCGGGTCCCAGCCTGTCTCATTTGCAAATATTTTCTCAGGTGAAAATACAATGGGATGAGAACATTTTATTCACTATTCACAAGAACTTCTGGAAGAACTATTGAAGGCCAGAAATTCAGGCAGGACCATTCTCTGAGAGGGAAGCCGATAGAGCAAAAAACTATCCCTTCCAGGGAGCCATGCCAAACAGGGAAGGGAACTTGTTTGGAGCAGGAGCTGAAAAGATCCCTGGGCTTCCCTGGTGGCGCAGTGGTTGAGAGTCCGCCTGCCGATGCAGGGGACACGGGTTCGTGCCCTGGTCCGGGAAGATTCCACATGCCGCGGAGCGGCTGGGCCCGTGAGTCATGGCCGCTGAACCTGCGCGTCCGGAGCCTGTGCTCCGCAACGGGAGAGGCCACAACAGTGGGAGGTCCGCGTACCAAAAAAGAAAAAAAAAAAAAAGAAGATCCCTGAGCATGAGGGGTAGAGCAGGGACACAGCTGAGAGGGGAGACAGAGAGGACCCCTGGTTGGCCAGGCAGGCAAGGAGGGCCTTCGGGAAGAACAAGAATATCTAATAAGATTTCTTTAACTTATTTTTGAAGTATATAATATACACAAAAAAGTCTGCTTATCAAAAGTGCACACCTCAATGACTTTTCACAAACAGAACACACCTATGAAACCAACACCCAGACCAAGAAGCAAAGCATGACCGGCACCCTAGAAGCTGCCCTTGCACTCTGCGTCGTGGTCCGAATGTGGGTTGGAAAAGAATTTCCAGACACAATGCGGAATGTCAAGAAGACAATTTATTAGAGGGAAGGGTCGCTGCCAGAGCAGCAGGCCAACTTCTTGATAGGGAGAGTCGACCTTCAGCAAAGGTTTCTGGTCTGTTTTTAAAGCCAGGGAACCTGCGAGTCATCTGCTGACTGGGAAGAGTATGTATACTTTCAGTATGCTGAGCTGGAGAACAGCGGAGCATGTGCTAGGAGGGCTCTGGGACATTGCAATGGTCGCAGTGTGACAAAGTGACAGGAGTCCTGTAACTCTTGGTTCCAGCAATATTGGCCCTTTGAGTCTATCTTGTTCTTTGTCCTTGGAGCACCACACTCTGTTCCAGTCATGACCCCTCCCCAAAAAGGTAACCGCCAGCCTGACCTTGAACAATATGACCAGCTTTGCCTGTTTCATAGTTTAAATGGAATTGTACAATCTGTACTCATTTTTGTCTGGCTTCTTTCACTCAGCATTGTGTATGTGTGGCCGTTCACGTCATGCATAGTTGTATATCGCTCATTCTCATGCTGTGTAGTAGCGTATTCTGCAAATATGCCACGTTTTGTGTCCATTCTACTGATGATGGGCACTTGGGTAGTTTCTTGAAATGATTTAGTTCATGTTTTTGTGGGGTACAATGCAACCTTCTTCTCTGTCTCAGCACAAAATCTTTAATCAATGACGTGTGATATAAGGGGATTCTTTAAAGTGAATGCAAAGAAATGCCAGGTGCAGTGTTAGGGACAGTGTGGGGTAGAACAGAAGCCACATGAGAACCAGGCACATCAGGTTGACTTTTTTTTTTTTTTTTTTGATATCTTGAATGACTCATTTAGAATTCATTCAACAAAAGTGCATTCAAGTCACCTAGTCAGGCCGACTAGAACCAGGCAGATCTAGAGAGAGGTCTCTAGTGGAAATCTGTTGTATTTTTTCTTGTTTCTTTCCTTCTTGAGAAATTCCATATAGTTTGGAGCTGTTGATTATAAAACTCCACTTACGTATCAAGGGAATGGGTATGTGACCCAATAAAAACAGTTTAAAGTTTCTTTCTCTGGAATTTGAATGTTGAGAATTGAAATGTGTTTGGAATTGAGTTACCTAATGTACACCCTAACAGAAGGTTTGTGAATTCATGCTTCTGTGATTCCCAGAAGGTCCCCAGTTCCTCTCCTTCCCAAGGCTATAAATATTCCTTCTTTCTAGTGTGCTTAGGATTCTTTTGTTTGTCACCAAAGAACCTGAACTGTTGAAGCTCTTGTGACCTAAAATCTCTCCCCCATATGCCTACCTAAATTGTTTTGGAAATTTTCACATTAGTGATTCCTTGAGGGTCTACAGTGAAAATAGACGCAATACTACAGCTATTGTATGAAAGTATTGGGGAGGGAATCTCTAGTAAGCTAAAATTAATTACTGAAACATTAGTTGTCATAGATTTATCAGTTCTCATTTATCATTCCTTCATGAAGGGATAGAATATAGAATGGATAGTTTGGGGTTAGAATGAGGCAGTTTTGCACATGACACCCCTCCAGATGAAAATCTCTGGGCAACTGGGAGAAGGGTACAAGGGCGTAGGTAGTTGTCGGCTCAGTGGAAGGAGGCTGTTGGAGACAACTACCAATGGTCCTCTATATCCACAGGCTCCACATCCACAAATTCAACCAAGCTTGGACCAAAAATATTCAGAAAATAAAATCCAGAAAGTTCCAAAAAGCAAAACTTGAATTTCCCAGGCTCTGGCAAATTTATACATAGTGTTTACATTGTATTTATAGCTATTGACCTAGCATTTACATTTTATTGGGTATTACAATAATCTAGAGATGATTTAAAGTATATAAGGGGATTGCATAAGTTATATACAAACACTATGCCATTTTATGTAAGGGACTCAAGCATCTGCAGATTTAGGTATTCATGGGGTTCCTGGAATCAGTCCCTTGAGGATATCAAGGGACCACTGCATTGTCAACATACTGGTTAGGCCAGTTTAACTTATTGTATGTAGCCAGTAGTATGCCCTCCTATCCAGAACAAATGGCTCAGAAAGAATGTTTTCTGATTTTGTTTTTGTTTTATTTCCCCCCCAGTGATTCTCATGTCCAGCAGGTTTGGGAACCACAGAGTTAAATGACTTCTTATAATAACTTTGCATTAGATTTTACCTTGATATGTTTTTATTGCTCATTTTTAAGTGACATTAGTTTCCTGAGCTTTTAAAAGGTAGTGTGGTTCGGGGTAGATTTTCTACCTTTACTGAGCTCTCTCTTTTGTTTTTGTGCAGTGTTCAGAAATATGGCAGCTAGCGGTCTGAGATTTCCTGGCTCTGTTCCACTCCCCCGTGTTTACCTCGACCTTCTCTTTCCTTTGTAGCTGTTGTTCTTGTCCTACTCAGTTTTAATTCCACTCCCAGCAGTTTCTATTCAGTGTCCCTCCAATGCTGGAAAAGAGCTCTTGTTCTTACTAGAGTTCACATCCGGCTCCCACTTTGTAAGAATCAACTGTGCGTATCTCTTCCCAACTTTGTACTCATGTTAGTAGCTTGCAGTTGGCCATGGCAGGAGTATTTATACCATGGAAATCAGCAAGCACCACAAATTGGACTGTTAAACAATTACCAGCACACCACTGGCTATGCCGCTCTGGCTCTTGAGATCTTACTGGGGAGTTGGGGATTGGAGCTTGTACTCACTGGCACTGGGGTGGACAAAACTACTCCCATTTTGAGCTAATGCCCCTGAATTAGTCTGTCTGCTCTCTGGCAGTTTCTCATTGGCTGTTTAGAGGTTCTCTGGTTCTCCAGGTCCTCAGACACACCACTGCTGCCCACTGCTTTCTCCCTCACAGATGCCACAGCAAGTTTTATGACTGTTGGTTTATCCTCACCCACTTGTATTTTGGGGGTCACAGGGATTCGCTATCATTTAGTTTTATTGCAAATGTGTATGGGATTTTGGTTTTCCTCTACCTGTTTTGATGTGAGGATTCAGAAATTCAAAGACAATGCCACCACTGTATTCGCAGAATCTACAAGTTGGATGACTTCCAAGATTCGTTCTAGCTTTGAAATTGTCTGGGCTCAAATCACTGAAAACTCTTTTGTGAAACAGTGAATTGGACCCAGATCTGTCACTGGCCTCCCATGAACCCCCCAAAGGCCTCCTGGGGCAAGAGCTGGAGGGCTGTTGATCAGTCTCAGCAAAAGCTTTCATAGAAAATCCTTCTTAGCTACCAAGCCAAGCTTCCCCCTTTGAGCTTGATGACCTTTTACCTGCTTCACACAGACTCTGAATTTCCACCAGCTTCCTGGTCACCATTTAACTCATCAGATACTAAAGTAACACAATAAAACAAAACAGGGACTTCCCTGGTGGTGCAGTGGTTAAGAATCCGTCTGCCAGTGCAGGGACACGGGTTCCATCCCTGGTCCGGGAAGATCCCACATGCCGTGGAGTAACTAAGCCCGTGTGCCACAACTACTGAAGCCTGCTCTCTAGAGCCCGTGAGCCACAACTACTGAGCCCACGTGCCACAACCACTGAAGCCCGTACACTCTAGAGCCCATGCTCCACAACAAGAGAAGCCACCGCAATGAGAAGCCCACACACCACAACGAAGAGTAATCCCTGCTTGCTGCCACTAGAGAAAACCCGCGCACAGCAATAAAGACCCAACGCAGCCAAAAAAAACAAAAACAAACAAACAAAAAAAACTAAGTTTGAAATCTTTACTCTCCTCATGGACAGCTACTTTTCTGGAACTGCCTCCTCCAGAAAAGAAGATTCCAGGACTCAAGGTCAGGAAATATCTTCTCAGACTTAATGTCAGTTCCTCATTTGGCAAATAACATAATTTTCCACAGAACTGGACTGGAGAAAGGAGTAAATTTACCTTGAACATTGTGGAAAGGTATGTGAGATATAACTTTCAAATAATAATATTACTCTATTAGTCAGAGTTCTCCAGAAAAACAGAACCAACAGGATATACATATACGTGTATATATATATATATATATATATATATGGAGAGAAACAGAGAGAGAGAGATTTACTATAAGAAATTGGCTCATATGACTATGGAGACTGACAAGATCTGCAGTCAGCAAGCTGGAGACCCAGTAGAGCTGATGGTGTAGTTCCAATCTAGTCCGAGGAGTAGCAGGCTTAAGACCCAGGAAGAGCTGATGTTTCATTTTAACCCTGAAGGTAGGGAGAAAAACAACGTCCTGGCTGGAAGGTAGTCAGGCAGGAGGAATTCCCTCTTATTCAGGGGTGGGTTGGCCTTTTTGTTCTATTCAGACCTTCAACTGATGGAATGAGTTTCATCCACATCAGGGAGAACCATCTGCTTTATTCAGTTTATTGATGTAAATGTTAAACTCACTTAAAAATACCCTCACAAAAACACTCAGAATAATGTTTATCCAACATCCTGTGGGTCAGTCAAGTGGACACATAAAATCAGCCTCACAATTACTAACATTTATTGAGCAACATTTATTGATTGAGTACTTTCCAAGTATTAATTCCTTACAAATGATCTCATTTAATCCTCACAAGCTGTAAAATACTTTCAATTATTCTTCCAATTTTACAAATGAGGAGATTAAAGGTTGAGGTGTTAAATATATTGACTGAGGTCTCATAGTGAGTAAATAGCACACTATAAATAGCACACTATAAAATCTAGGATTTTATACTTTCCTTTCTGTTTTCCTTTCCTTCCTTCCCTCCCTCCTTTCCTTCCTTCTTTCCTTCCTTTCTTCTCTTCCTTTTTCTCTGTTTTCTTTCTTCCTTCCATCACAAATGATGGCCTCAAGAAATGAGCAGATCTTACTTCACATTAGCGAATAGCTCCTTATGTGTTGATTTCTACATAACAGCATTCGATTTGTAGCTGTTGACCCAAAAAAGGATGAATGAAAGCCTCTCATGAGGTAAGAAGTGAGAGAGTTTCTAATCATTCTCCCGTTCCATACTGTGCCAGCATCTCCACAAGAGGCATGAGCAAGATGGTGCTGTTTGAAAAGCTGTCACGTGGAGTCTGGAATGGATCTGCTGGGACTAGGGGCCACTGAGGGCTATGGTTCTGCCCAAATTAGTCAATTCTAGAAGTGGAGAGAGACCAACATTAGCTGTGGTGAATGGTCTGGGAAGTGTCTAGTGGGGGTGAGTCAGGCTCTGGAGAATGGGTGACCTTGCACAGATGAGAGGTATGGGAAGAAAGATATGAGAAGAACATTTCTTTGGGGAGTACACCATACAACATAATAGTGTATAAATAGAAAGTGAAGAGGGAAAGTGACTTTTAAATTAGAATAAAAGAAAACCAGTGTGGGGATGGGGGGATATTTGAAGTGAATTCGGTCACCCACTACCAGTTGGAGGTGCTTAGAGTTTTCTCTATTGATGTTATATCTTTTTCACCTTTAATATATCTGTTCAGAAACCATCCATAAGGATACACATGAAGGTGATAACCATGCTTGTGATGGAATCATGGTATGTTTTCTGTTTGCTTACCAGAATTTTTCAGAAATGAGTTTTGTCTTCATGTTAAGAAGAGAACAATCAAGGAAACTTCCTTTGTGGGAAAAAAAATCACATTTGCTGTCCAGATGTTTTGACTAAGAATACCAGATATTTAACAACAATTTTCAGGCATCAGAGAAGGAGTCCTAAGTCCTTGGCACCATCACTTGAGCAAAACATTTCATTTTTCTGTGCCTGTTTACTCCATTGAATGGCTTTAGTACTTGACTTTTTGTCTAGGTCCTATATCCTCATAAACAAACATGAACTGATTTCAAAATGAAGGGGGAGAAGTTTCCAATGGGCACAAGAGGAAATGTATTCTGCCCTCTCATCCTGGGCTTACAGGTCAGCCAAAAGCCAGACTAACCCAATTGTTATACAGAGAAAATCCTTTATCTCAAGTTACAATGAAAAATGACCTGCAGGTATAATGACTGTAGTTTGATTTCCTAGATTTTTAGACCCAGCAAAGTTGCAGGCTGCCAAGTTCCTTCTTTAAACTTCTTCGCCAAGTTCCTTCCAATGATTCTTCCTCTCATCTCTTGAAAGGTTAACAACATTCACACAACAGAATTTCCCTTGATTTTCCCAGGTCTAGCTAGCATGCATCAAATAAGATGCACAGGTTCTTTGGCAGGAAGAAATGTGGTAGTGGGCAGTGAGAGGAAGCTTCAGATAAGGCCCAGTGATATCTACAGATCCTTTTCAGCCTGTAGATAGTGGTTCATTTTCTCATCCTTTCCCAACACATAAGGGTAATAATAATATTCATTTATTAAACTCTTACTGTGTTCAGCACCTTGCAGGCATTATCCCATTTAACCATCACCACAACCCAATGATGCAGAACTATTATTCTCCACCCCTAGCAACTGAAGAAACTAATAGGAAACTGATTATAAGAAATTTTAAACGACAATTTCAGGTTATTCAAGTAGGATACGGAAAAGTTAAGATTCAAATCCAGATCTGCCTGGTTCCAAAGTCTATGTTAATACCTCTGTACTATAAGATCATGTAGCCATGGCTATGGAATTTGTGGTTTTACCAGTATTTATTCTCCCACTCTCAGCTCCCTCCCGACCCCACCTTGACAACCACTTCTATTTGTATCTGTTTTTATAAAATAGGTATTTTTGTTTTGTGAGTAAATATTACTTTACATTACATTAGCATTACCTTTAAGACACATCCACGTTGCTATTTGTGTGTTTAACGTGCTGTTTCTAACCATTTCATAGCACTCTGGGTTGTACTTCCAACCACATTTTACCCATTCTGCCTGCAGTGATGGACACCCAAATTACCTCCAACTCTCTGAAGAGTTCAGTTTTATTTTTCTCCACAGAGTACATTAACCATTAAATAATCTATCCTCTCCCAATTTAGCAGATATTAATATTGCTACCTCAGCTCTCTCTTGATTCATATTTGTATAGTATACTTTATTCTAACCATTCATTTTCAATTTTTATGTAGTAGTTGTGGTGCACGGGCTTAGTTGCTCCGCGGCATGTGGAATCTTCCCGGACCGGGGATCGAACCCGTGTCCCCTGCATTGGCAGGTGGATTCTTAACCACTGCGCCACAAGGGAAGTCCATTTCCTTAATTCTTTAAAAATACTACTTCATTGTCTTAGTGAGTCCAGTGTTGTTATTGAGAATTGCAATGCCACTTGACTTTTGTTCCTTTTCAGGTGATCTTTCTTACTAGAAATTTTTAGAATTTCCTCTTTTTCTGTATGTGCTCTAGATCCACTTTCTCCTTAACTCTCTTGCTTGTTCCCTGATAAGTTTTTTTCCAGACTGAGATGTGTCATCTTTCTTTAACTATGGAAAATGTATCTTTATTATTTCTTCCAATGTTTCTCCTTTGGGGATTCCCATTATTCAAATATTGATACTTCTACATTTATTCTTCCAATCTCTTAGATTTTTAAAACAATATTTTCTCATTTTGTTCTTTCTTGTTGGCCTTTTTTGAGAGTTCCCCAATTGAATATTCCTACTCACTAATTTTTTTAAGCTATGTTCCCATCCTGTAGTATTTCTCATCTACATAGTCTTTATTCCAGCATTATATAGAATTAGTTATACACGTAATTCTTTGTTGTGATTCTTATTAGTGCCCTGTAGTACAAAACATTCCTTTCCCTTCTTAAGGACACATAGGATGATTATTTTAAATTCTTGATCTGTCTGTTTCAAAAATTCTGTTCAGTGCGCTGTCTTCCTTTTATAGACCTCAATGTATCCTTATTTTGGCATATGAGTTCATGTCCCCTGGGGGTAATGGATACTCTCTAGTGCTGTGTGTTGTGGAAGCACTGAAGATCTGGCCCCAGTCTGTGTTCCTCAAGGCACATTTCAAATGAGTGGTGGGGATAAGCCCCAGACATTGCAGAACCACTGATGACCATCCTGTTTGCTGCCACTTGACCAGGAGACTCTCCTGACCAAGACTGCACAATTAAACTGCTGGGAAAACAACAGCACCTGGAGAAAATATTGCTGGGCCACCAGTTTGGGGTTTGAGAATGGAGGTTTGTTAGAATAATTGTCAGTGTATGATTGGTCAACCTGCAACTCTTTTCGTGAACAACGCACCGGGGTAGGGCTTTTGCAGTGTCTCTCCTCCCACTACCCCCTGCAACCATCCTTCCCTTGCAGGCTTCAGCCCTCATCCAACCTCATCCCTGCGTCTATCCCACATCCCTTGGTCCAGGGCATCCTTCAGACTCCTCAGGGATTTCTCATAGCTTTTTTTTCCTGAATTGTTCTTCAAATTTATGCTTTAGTCATTTTTCTAGTGTTTTTTGATTTAAGAAGAGGAATTCAACAACCTATGACAGTTTGCCATGTTGCCAAGCAGAAAAAAATTGGACTTGTTAAAATGCTATGCAAATATAAATTATGATAATAAGACAAATACATGATAATTATCTAACAACGAAATTCTGAGAGCTCAAAAAAAGAAAAGGAGATTACTTACGCAAATTGGTTATTTTGTGACATATTATTTGTTATTGACCTAAAATGACTGTGGGAAGTTAGTTTTGTTTTTTTTTTTCCAAACAGTTTAAATGTCTGAGAAGAAGAAGGCTGGACAATAAATGCTAGAGAAGCAGTGACAGGTGATCAGATGATGCCAAGGTTTTCTCTTTGAGACTCATGGGCAACTCCACCATCATTACACTGTCTTCCCTGTGCAAATATTGAATCTTTCCCTCTTGAGACTGGACATCATCTTGCTGGGTTTGCTCCCTAGATGATATAACAAATGCAAGGTAACTCCTGGAATGATGTAACTCAAACAAAACAATGAACACCAGTGCTCAATGTTTCTCTTCTGAGAAATCTCATCAGACTCCAGGCCCTTTCCCCTACTTTTCTCAGGACCTCTCAGCTAATTAGATAGGAATCTATGCACACTTCCTGCGGGCCTCAGTAGTCCTCCCTCACAAAACCCTGGAAGCTTTAGAATCAAAGGTCTGCATGTTAGCCCAGATAATCACAAAAGGCAAGACCTGGCAAAGGAGAGATTGGTTAACCAGTCACAAAATCATAAGTAGCTCTGACTCCTCCCCTCCCATAGCAGAATCCACACGTAGATGTGATGAGAGTCCTCGATCTGGAGATATAGCAGAGATATCTACTCCCAGCCATTGCCATGAACTAGTCACACACCCACAAGCCAGGTCACTTCACCTCTGGAAGCTTCAATGTCCAAATCAACTTAGAACTGTTGTGAGTACAGATTGCGTGTGAAAGCATTTCAAAACTGATGAAGTACCAGATATGCTTGTATTGAATTAGTATTATTATTAAATAAACAGGGTTCGTCTCCCCAAACATAAAGACTTGTCCCTAGGTCTACACGTTCTGTAGAAATAACTTTCCTCCACGCTTCCCGATGCCTAGAAATCTGAAAACTCCTTTCCTTTACATTGAGATCTAAAGTATAAATCTGCATGAGTGGGGATCTACTTCAATTTATCAGTCATAGAAACCTTGGCTAAATGCATCTTCAGGGCATTTGTTGAAATGAGGACTGTGAGTCTCTGAGGTAGAAGAGGCAGATGTAGCTAAAAATGGTAAATCTAGGTGCCTGGGAACGTTGTTTATTACAATTTTGCTCTCCTAAATCAGCTTTTTTGACAGAATTGCTTAAAAAACAAACATTGTTTTTGCAAGATTCACCCTAAACTTTCTAAACTTTTTAAACCATAATAATCAATTTTTCTGATTCCTAATGTTTATCTAGCACCTGACGCATTTTTTTTAACATCTTTATTGGAGTATAATTGCTTCCCAACGGTGTGTTAGTTTCTGCTTTATAACAAAGTGAATCAGCTATACATATACATCCTGACACATTTTTGATTAATCAACACTCTATCTTTCATCAACAGTTCAGCTAAAGAGCTGCCGTCCAGGAGTTGAAGGACCCCAAAATCTCAAAGCAAGAATAAAAATGTCTGTCCTCATTTAGAAAGTATCAAAATGTGAGTTTATGTAAGTGTTTGAGGGGTGTCTTCTTTACTATATTTCCTTCAACACTTTGGACAATTCATAGAAAAACCAATTACTTTATTGTGCTTGACTATAATTACTTGACTAAGTCAACTAAATTCTGTCCACTATGAAAAACTATCACCTGATGTTGTTATGCTATTATTTCCCCCAATTTATACTTCAAATAACATATTCCTGGTACTTCCTCAACCTACAAGCTTCCCTTATTCCAAAGAAACAACTTAATATTAGATTTAACCACATGGCATTGACATTTTTTCAGGTCAAAAATGGTTTAAGATTGGTGCAGATCATGCATAGATCCAGACAGCCTAGATTCAAAGCCCATTTAAGTCACTTGCAAGTTCTCAAACCACAGATGATTATACAGTTTTTCTAAACCTCAGTTTCCTCATCTGTAAAATGGGTGTAATAATAGTAGCCATCTCAGTTATGAGAATTAAATGAGATAATGTGCAAAAAGTGCTTAGCACAGTACCTGGCACACAGTAGTTTCTTAGTACATGCCAACTTAAAAGAGAGAAAGAAATGAAGCTGAACCATCCCATGTTTTCCCAATGCTTAGCACAGTGCTTAATCTGTTATCTATACTTAATAAAGTTTTTACCGGATTGGCTGGTTTTGGCCTTCAATTTTATCAAAATCATCTATTAGTATCCATAATTCTGTGTGACTATTGGGTGTTTTGGTCTAAGAGCCTAATGTTCCTATTCAGTTCCATCTATTTTCTCAGTGAATTGAGTGTTTGGGATGACCTGGAGCTCCAAATTTTAGAGGTCATAGGGAGGAGGAGCAGTTGTGAGGAGTGGCCAGTGATTTGGAGGAAAATCCTGTGGTTGTCAGGTTCTGTAAGCCAAATGAAAAATGTGTCTCAAGAAAGAGGGAGTGAGAATATGAGCCGTGTGCTCCTGAGAGGTCGAGTAAGCGGAAGGTTCAGAACCAAATGTTGGGTTTGGCAAAAAGGAAGTTACTGATGACCTTGACAAAAGGAATTTCAATGGAATGCAGGAGACAAAAGCCAAAATGGGGCAATTAAAGACAGAGTGAGAAGAAAAGATGTGAAACACTGAGAACAGAAAATACTTTAGTGACTTTCAGTATAGAGGGGAGCAGAGAGGCGATGGCACACTCGGTAGGACATATAGGGTCAAAAGGACATTTTTTTAAACATTTTTATTGGCGTATAATTGCTTTACAATGGTGTGTTAGTTTCTGCTTTATAACAAAGTGAATCAGTTATACATATACATATATCCCCATATCTCTTCCCTCTTGTGTCTCCCTCCCTCCCACCCTCCCTGTCCCACCCTTCTAGCTAGTCACAAAGCACCGAGCTGATCTCCCTGTGCTATGCGGCTGCTTCCCACTAGCTATCTATTTTACATTTGGTACTGTATATATGTCCATATATACACTACCACTCTCTCACTTTGTCCCAGCTTACCCTTCCCTCTCCCCACGTCCTCAAGTCCATTCTCTAGTAGGCCTGTGTCTTTATTCCTGTCTTGACCCTAGGTTCTTCATGACCATTTTATTTTATTTTATTTTTTTAGATTCCATATATATGTGTTAGCATACGGTATTTGTTTTTCTCTTTCTGACTTACTTCACTCTGTATGACAGACTCTAGGTCCATCCACCTCACTACAAATAACTCAGAGAAAACTATAATTCAAAATGAGTCATGTACCACAATGTTCATTGCAGCTCTATTTACAACAGCCAGGACATGGAAGAAACCTAAGTGTCCATCGACAGATGAGTAGATAAAGAAGATGTGGCAAAAGGGTAAAGATGGGATTGAATGCTGATAAGAGCAACCTAGTAGAAAGGGGAAAAATCAGGAAGAAGAGAAGAGACAATTGCAGAACCACAGTCTTCACACAGAGCAGAGGCAGTACAATCAGTGCACAAGTGGTGACATCAGATTTAAAACAGAGCAGGGATTGTTCCTCTAGATAAGAACTATAGGAAAGTAGAGTATGGGGTATAAAGGCAGGCAATTTGCTGAATTTGCTAATAAGAGATGGAGTACTTCTCTTCTGATGGTTTCTATTTTCTCAGTGAAAGAGGAGTCGAAGTAATCAGTTGAGAATGAGTAGAGGAGATGGGCTGAAGACAGAAGAGGAAGTGTGACTAGTCATTTGGGAGTGGGAGAGCAAATGAACTAGGAAAATGTAGTAGAATTGCCAGACTATGCTGAGGGTCCATTTGAGATATGCGGTTGTAAATGTAAAGCTAACCAGTTAATACCATACTGTGTTTTCCTTCAGCCTTGTTTAGCTGCTCAGATACAGGCACAGGGTAGACCAAGAGTGGGTTTAGGGCTTCCTTGATGGCGCAGTGATTGAGAGTCCGCCTGCCGATGCAGGGGACACGGGTTCGTGCCCTGGTCCGGGAAGATCCCACATGCCACGGAGCGGCTGGTCCCGTGAGCCATGGCCGCTGGGCCTGCGCGTCCGGAGCCTGTGCTCTGCAACGGGAGAGGCCACAACAGTGAGAGGCCCATGTACCGCAAAAAAAAAAAAAAAGAAGAAAAAAAAAGATGCAGATGTAGAGAGTGGACTTGAGGACACTGGGAGGGGGAAGGGTAAGCTGAGACAAAGTGAGAGAGTGGTATTGACATATATCCATTACCAAATGTATTGTAGATAGCTAGTGGGAAGCAGCCACATAGCACAGGGAGATCAGCTTGGTGCTTTGTGACCGCCTAGAGGCCTGGGATAGGGAGAGTGGGAGGGAGACGCAAGAGGGAGGGGATATGGGGATATATGTATACGTATAGTTGATTCACTTTGTTATACAGCAGCAACTAACACAACAATGTAAAGCAATTATACTCCAATAAAGACATTAAACACACACACACACACACAAAGTAAGCAGGGAAGATAGAGGTTATTAGAATTGTGCTGCATGAAATTAAAACTTTGGAGGTTGTATAGCGAGAAGGTCAAGAGTATGAGAATGGAAACTCATACTAGAGATTATCATACTAAGTGACTAAGCAGGACAGAGAAAGACAAATATCATATGATATTGCTTATATGTGGAATCCAAAAATAATAAAAATAATAATAATAAAAATGAACTTATATACAAAACAGAAATAGACCCACAGACGTAGAAAACCAATTTATGGTTGCCGAAGGGGAAGCGGGGGGATAAATTAGGAGTTTGGGACTAATACATACACACTACTATATTTAAAATATATAACCAGCAAGGACCTACTGTATAGCACAGGAACTATACTCAATATTTTGTAATAACCTATAAGGGAAAAGAAACTGAAAAATTATATATATATATATAAATAACTGAATCACTTTGCTGTACACCTGAAACTCACACAACATTGTAAATCAATTATACTTAAAAAAAAAAAGAGTATGAGTGTGGGATGGGAGGCTGAGGTCAAGTGGAGGACAAAAATCACGGAAGTGGGAACTTACGTGAGAGGGCAGCGTGGATGAATTACCTATGTGGAGATTCACATCTCCAAGAATGCTGAGGATTGAGGGTGGAAAGGAAGGCAGTGATCCCTGTGCTTCCATGTTCATGAACAAGGGTAGTGGAGCAGGACTGAATGTTGACTGCAAGAATGAAAGGCACTGGTTGGTCCAGACGGATGGCATGTGCTTGCAGAGAATGGGGCTTTTGAGAGGGGGGAGAAGAAAAATACTCTGGCGATATCAGCGAAGAGCAAAGAGGACATATGCCTTATTCCAAGCACTGCAGTACATTGGGTTCCTTTGGCCAGGGGTCCCATATTATGGAAAGCAAAGAGCGCAACCACCATGTGAGAGTTGCAGTCTGAGACAGAGAAAGAAGCAAAGGGCGTATTCAGAAAAAGGATTGGAAATAAGGAATTTTCAGTTGATGACAGAGCTTTGCCAGTGGCTCAGTGGAAGGGCATGGGGTGACAGAGCAAGGTGGGAGATTGGGTTAGAGCAGTAAGCACCAAGATGTATGGAGGCAAGAATCTAAAGATGATGGAAGACCTGGGAGACTTGGACTTCTAGGGGCAGCTGGAAGTTCTCTGTCTTCAGGAAAATGAAGTTGCCTCTGTTTCCCCTAAATCAGGAACCACTCTGACTGTTCTCTGTGCCCTGCACAGAGTCATAGTAGACAGAGGGGTTAATTGAATGAACTAATGAGTGAATGCATGACTCTTGTAAAAGATAGAGGAAGATCGGTGCAATGAGAGTGGGATGGAGGGAGAGATTCATTAGAAGATCAGAGGGCAGGAGCATTTTATTGTGAAGTAGAAGACCAAAGTGGAAAGAGCAGAATCTGGAGTCGAAAGACATGGTTGAGTGCCCAACCTGCCATTTACCAGCTGTAGATCTTTGGGAAAGCTGGATCACCTGTCCGCATATCACTAGCCTCATCAGTAAAGCAGACCTTTCCTCTTCAGGAGACCTTGAGCTGCAAATGACGATCACCTCTTTAGGGCTTCTGTACTTTTATTGTAGCACTTATTGCATTGCACTTGGAAATTGTATAGCGCTATACAAACACAAGAACGACAATAAAAACAGAAGAAATGGAGCAGGCTCTTTATCCTCTCTAATTCCAGCCCTTTGCCTGTATGCCCGTACCACTCCCAACTACTTAAAGGGCTACTATGAATAGATTCATTCCCTTTGGTTTTGAGAGATTTTCCTTATCATCACAATACATTAATAACAGCTAACTCGACAGAGAGCTTTCTCGACAACCAAGTGAGAGTAACTCAGACAAGGGTCCAAGACCAGGTTGGATTACCTTAGGATGTATTATAAGGAACACCATAGCCTCCTGAGGTGGCTGAACATAAACAAGGCTGCCACAAGAGCCCAAGAAAGGAGGGATCAGTGCCATCCTTTCCCATACATGCCCAGGAGCAGCGCAGGTATGTACATGTTGGAGAGATGATGTTTTTCTTTGATTTGCCCATGTTCTAAGTGAGAAGTTGTGCCCAGTTTTAGAAGCCACAGAGCCTCAATAAGCAGGGGCAGGGTTTCCGGAGGCAGAAGTCACTAGAATCCCAGTCAAAAGTTGGCAAGGCTTGGGAACAGCCTTAGAGAAGCAAGTTAACCTCTCAAGGTCTCAGTCACCTCATCTCTAAAGAGACAGCCCAGGTCTGTTTACAGAATTCCAGGATCCCAAACCTCTGGCACCTGCCGATGTCAGCAAGACACGTTTTACACCCCTAGCAGCACGAAGCAATGGAAATATCGGTACCAGGGCCCATGACATTCTCTCCACCACAGTTTGCACCTCTCCCCCCAGCCCCTGCTGAGACCTTCAGGACTCTGTGTCACCTGCAGTGTCAGTAAAACCAGCTGCTTCAAGTCACTGTAGTCAGATTCAAAATGGACGGAGGATAAGAAGTGTGTTTCTCTGCTCTCTGATTTCATGAAAGGGGGACATGAGATGTACAGATAAGAGTGTATGTGTGTGCGTGTGTGTGTACCATGTGCTCGTGCACAGAAGCACACACGCACTCCTTTTTTTTTTGCAAACACTCCCCAAGTCCAGCCCAAGGGCTCACAGTCTCCCAGCATTGATGGTAACACAGCTACCGCTAGCACCCGGACACCCCTAAACCATCCAGTGTACTTTAGGACTAGCCCTTTCTTCCTTCCCATTTCTACACTGCATTCCAAGAATATTTAGAGAAACACTTTTCGCCCAGTGTCTTCCCTTGCCTGGTGCCCAGGGAACCTGTGTGCGTGGATGTATCGGGTGGGAGGAGATGCCTTGAGCCTTCTTATTTTCTTCATGACTCCCCACCATCATCAACACTCTTCCCCACCCCCTGAGTACAGGCCTAATGTCCCAGCTCGGAATTTAACATGTTTTTCCATTTGTGAGGAAGGGATTGAAGTGGATTTGCTTGTCTCAATGAGCAACCGTTGGCTGTCCTCCAAGAGATAAACCCCAGTCCCCCTGACCTGCCCCCTCCTTCTGATGTCCTTGGTTCCAACACTTGGAATTATCATTCACATCTCCCTTTTGGTGTACTCACAGCTAATCCCATTTTCCATAGCCTGAATGGGTATTAAGAGTCCTCTTTATGGCTCTCCTTTTCTCTGTATGTCTATCCCCTCTAATCCAACTTGCATTCACTCTAAATCCACCATAAAGACGGCTCCCACCCCATGTGCTTCAACTGCCTTTAAAATAAGGAAGACCTTTGCCCTCCACTTCATGGTCCCCACCTGCTTTTCTCATTTGTTGTCCTCCTTCTCCCCTTCACTCTCTGCTCCAGGTGCCCTTACCTGTTCAATCACCCCCTGCTGTAGCACTGTCCCTGCAGCCACCCTCCAATTCTTCATCAGAAGACGCTCCACTTATCCATCAAGGTTGACCTCAAATTTAGCCCCTTCCATGAGGCCAGTCCTGATTCTCCCACACACAGGAAATCTCTGCTTCCTTTGAATTCCCGTGGGGTTTTGCCCATCTCCCTCTTGTGGCCTTTATCATATTCTGACTCTTGGTTGGGTTATATAGTATGTATGTGCTTATCTCATTCCTCCTACTGGTGGAGGAGGCCCCCAAGAACCTTGATCTCCGCCTTTCTCCGACCGTCCCCTTCACCCCACAGCCCTCCATAGCACAGTGCCTGGCACATAATAGCTAATTTTGTTTTTTTGTTGTTGTTGTTTGTTTGTTTTTTGGCTGTGTTGGGTCTTCGTTTCTGCGTGCGGGCTCTCTCTAGTTGTGGTGAGCAGAGGCTACTCTTTGTTGCAGTGCATGGGTTTCTCATTGTCGTGGCTTCTCTTGTTGCAGAGCACGGGATCTAGGTGTGTGGGCTTCAGTAGTTGTGGCACGCAGGCTCAGTAGTTGTGGCTCGTGGGCTCTAGAGCACAGGCTCAGTAGTTGTGGCGCACCAGCTTAGTTGCTCCACGGCATGTGGGATCTTCCCAGGCCAGGGCTCGAACCCGTGTCCCTTGCAATGGCAGGTGGATTCTTAACCACTGTACCACCAGGGAAGCCCTAATAGCTAATTTTGAAACACAAGAGAAGGAGGCGAGATGGAGTAAAGAAATAAAAGTCTGATGCATGTTCTTGAACCAAGCAACACCAGAACGAAACCAGTTCTAAATTAAATAAAGTGATTATTTTTTAGAGAAAGTACAAGATTAGATGGATACTCTTAACTCCAGTGGCCTGATGTTTCTGGAAACCTCTACATGTTAACTTTTCTTCAAGGCTCTGGAATCCATTTCCAAGTAATAACCCCCTACCAAGACATTTACAAAAGTTACAATGTGACTAATTCTTGGAAACTTTCCTTATGAATTGAGATTTCTAACTGGGAAGAGAGGGATGGAGTGAGCTTAGAGACGACAGAGGGAGAATGAGAATGAGAGAAAACCCAGCCAAGCACAGGACTGAGCTCTGGGTAGCCATTAGCTCTAGGTACTGGGAAGCTCTTCCACGAACATTTGAGAGTATAAACTCTAATTATCTGAGTGTCACCAAATAGGGCAGAGAACTAAACTTCAATTCTCTTTTGTCAGATACGAATAAACATTTATCACTTTGCCTCACTATCTTGTGATCACATGATCCATTTTGCCTCACAGCAGTCCTTTAAATTGACCTCTGTGATGGGAAAACGGGGGTTACAAGAAGCCCAGAATCCTGCGGATGACTGATGGATACATTCCATCCGGGCTACAATTCCTGTGGCATAGAGCTAAATGCATAAGCCTGCAGAGCCACCCTGTCACTCTTCCACGATCAGGAATCCTGTAGCCAGATGCAAGTCAAAGGAATTTGGTGGTACTCATGAGTGAAAAGACAGAATATTTCTAACAGATGAGAAACTGAGAAGTTACCCTGAGCACATCGCTTCACCAATGTGTGCCTTGCTTTCACCATCTGGAAAATGAAGAATACCTCTAAAGTAACCAGCTTTCAGGTGCTTTTTATGTGGAACAAATAGAAGGTGGGCTTGGTGAGTTCTTTACTTGTAGCTAGAAGGAGAAACTCCAGATCTTCTCCAGAGGGATTAGGAGTCAGGGTTGAAGAGAGGTGGTGGGTCCAGGAAAGAAACAGTTTTCTTCCCTCTTTACTGAATCTTTCTCCACTTTTTCTCTGCTCCAGTTTGGAATTGCCCTCTCTGTCTTCTGTATTTCCACAGACGTTGCTTGTTCCACATGTATTTAGCTATAAAAATGCCGGAGGGACATTTACTAAGGATAAAAGGGTAAATTCAACAGGAAAATACAATTCTAAATTTGTATTCATCTGATGTCTTTAAAATATATTTTTTAAAAAATGAATGAAATGATTGCTGTACTGTCTTTTGAGGAAACTAGCTAGAGCCCATTAGTGGAATTTTGATTGTTTTCTCTACTACACGTTTTCTACAGTCCCTGCTATCCCCTTGGCCAAAAGAGATGCTTGGCCAAAGGATGTGGGCATCCTTGCCCTGGAGGTCTATTTCCCAGCCCATTATGTGGACCAAACAGACATGGAGAAGTTTAACAATGTGGGGGCAGGGAAGTACACAGTGGGCATGGGCCAAACCCAGATGGGCTTCTGCTCAGTCCAGGAGGGCATCAACTCCCTGTGCCTGACAGTGGTGCAGCAGTTGATGGAGCACACGCAGCTCCCATGGGAATCTGTGGGCCGGCGGGAAGTGGGCACTGAGACCATCATCGACAAGCCCAAGGCTGTCAAAACAGTGCTCAAGGAGCTCTTCCAGGATTCAGGCAACACTGACATTGAGGGCATAGATACCACCAGTGCCTGCTACGGTGACACTGCCTCTCTCTATTCAGTGTTGCCAACTGGGTCGAGTCCAGCTCCTGGGATGGTACATGCTGCCAGAGGCATATGTAAGAAGGGAGCTGGGTTGGAGGCCAAATCCTCAGCTTCTCCTTTCCTTGGGTGGTTTCATTCAGGGAGGGAAGGACACCTTCTTCATACAGCTGCTGCGATCATCCAACAACCACAATGATAATAACCACTGAGACGTGTATAGCTTTATACAGTTAATCAGGGAGCATGTTCACAGAGTCATTCATTTGGTCCTCACAACAGCCTAGGAAGTGGCTGTCATACCTGATTTATGGGGGGAAAATGGAGGATCTAATATCTTACACGTAGTGCATGGCAGAAGCAAGACACCAAATCAAATTTGGTATATTTCCCATTTCACTCTTCCTGTTTCTCTAAGGTTTCTCCCAAGTCTCTGAGCGGGAAAGAGATTGGTGATGTTAAAAGATTTAAACAAGTTTAGGTGTTAGGGAAAAACACCCTGATAAAAATAGACCCAAAGAATCACAGGATAGACTATGACACAGAGTATTTCTACTTTCTCTCCCTTGCCTGGTTCCTAGGAGAGTTAGAAACCTAGGTCTGTCAATAATTGATGACAAGTCCCTTAACCTCTGAGAGACTCAGAGTTTTTGTTTGCCTACCTGCCTTACAGGCATTAAACAAGATATCAATGGAGATGTGAAAAAACAGTACCTGGGCAGACAAGGCCCTACCTTTACTAAGTTGGAAACCAGAATTTAAACTTTAGAAACCATAATAAACATTAATTATAAAATTAATTATGAAGTCTTGATGTTGGCGGTGACCCTAGAGACTATCTAATCCAATATTTTTCACTTTAAAAAGAGGCCAAGAAGAGTTTAATGGTTTGTCTCTGTTCATGCAACAAGGCAGTACAATTCCACACACCCATTCAGTGTTTTTTTTCAACTGCCCTGCGTAGCCTCGCCAACAATGATTCCATTGATTTGGCATGTTCTAGTCTCTACATCGTCAAACCTGTACTTGCAGTGCTTCTCCTGCTTGGCATTTGTATTATTACCTCTCCAGCAACCCCTACTACCGTCACCACCAATATGTCCAGCCCAGAATTTAGTTAGAGAGTAGAAGTGAAGGGCAAGGGACACACACCAGCCTTTAACCCAAAATCAGAGCCTATATTTGGGGGCATTAGCAGCTTCAAACATGTCATTTCAAATGAGTAGATTCTGCTGAATGGTTGGGTATTCCACAGGAGAGGGCTGCAAATGCATCCTTCTTTAACGTGATGTCTTGCGGGGGAAAAATTCAAACAAGCTATTAGGATGTGAATTGTTAATCTATACTAAAACAAAAAGCATATTTAAGCTTGAGTCTAATGGCAAATGCCAAAACAAGACAAGGCCAGCGTAGATGTGATCTCTGCTTCTGACCTGGCCATCCACCTGGGGACCCTCAGATGGGAGAAGGTGGTTCTGGGACTCACCAAGAAGGTCTGGACCACTCCAGAGAGACAGCAGGGTATGAGGGAAGGAAAGAGTGGTACTGGCTCAGATTGCCTGAGAGACCTCATTTTTTCTTGTCTTTTTTTGTTTTAAATGAAGGTAATTGAAACCAACAGTTAAGTACATACACACACACACACACACAAAAGGGTGAAAAGTAAAGAAAGTAAAGAAAATTTCCCTTTGACACCCCATTACCAACTCCCATAATTTAACACTGACAGTTTCTATGTATTCTTCCAGGAATTTTCTATATACCTGAAAGCATACCCTTATCTATTCATTTTTTAGCATTGTACACATTATTCCTCATCTCTATGATGTCTTAGAGGTCATTCTATAGATAGATAGATATAAGATAGACAGATAGATAGATATACACATAAGGTCACCTAAAGTCATTCTTTTAAAAGCCACATAATATTCTATTGATAGATATGCCAAACCTTAGTCCCATATAGATGGATATTTAGATTGATGTATGTTTTTGCAATTATAAATACTGTTTTAATGAACATTGTACAATAGCTTTGCACGCTCATGATAATATGTTCTAGGAATAGATTCCTAGAAGTGGAATTGCAGAATAGTTTGATCTAAAGGTTTGATAGAATATGCCAAATTGTTCTTCAACATGTTGTACTAAGGTGCATTCCTACAATATATATTATCAAACTTTCTAATCTTTGTCAGTTTAATAAGTAATATAATAGTATCATTGATTTTCCTTTGCTATTATAAGAGAACTTTGATATTTTTATGATGTTTATTGGCCATTTTTCTATTACATATCTTATGTTTCTTATGAGGCGCTTATATATGAATGAAAATAATCCTTTGTTGGCTTTATGTACTGTAAATACTTCCCCAGTTTGTCTTTTGAGTTTGTTTCTGATAGAAGGTTTTAATTTTAGACAGTCTAATTGACTGGTTTTTTCCTTAATGGCTTCTAAATACTATTCTATAGTTTCCTAATTTTATATACATATATAAATTTTGTTTATATATATTATATGTTTATTATATATTTTTATATATTTATGTATATAAAATTGCAGAGAAAAAATAACAATACTGTTTCGTTGGGGTTGGAGTTTGAGTTGTTATATAATCTTAAGAGAAGGTTCTTGGGTTTCAATGAATTTGGGTTGGAACCTTGACTCTGAATCTTTATCCTACCATCTATTAGCTGCGTGGCTTTAGGTAAGTGACTCAGGTTCTTTGGGTCTCAATTCCTTTGTCTATAAAGAGGAGATAACTGTATCTGACAGATAGGCTTATTGTGAGGACTGAATTATACAGAAATAATGGCTCTCAACACAGTGCTGGCATAAACCCTGGGGGCTTCCTCACAGTTTAGGTAGAATCCTAAAATTGCCGCCATGTTTCTCTCACAAACCCAAGTTTGAGGGCGGGCAGTACTATCAGATGAGAGAGGAACAAATAATATTCAAGACAACAATCATTTATTGAATAATCATCTGGCTACTATAGAAGTAGTTACTATGGTTCACCTACATTAAATGTGGTTACTTGACACTAACTCTTCTCAGAAGGAAGGTAATACCAGATTGTTCGAAGCACGTGGTTCAGGATCCAGTCAGAACCGGGTCTGAATATTTAATTCCGTATTCATGAGGTGGGTGACCTTAGACAAATTACTTGGATTCTCTAGAAGCCAGTGTCTTCCTTTGTAAATGTGGATAATTCCTGCTTCACTGGATTATTTTAAGGATTGTTTGAGGATAGCTCATGTCTATCTAGGATTTCAAATATTAGTTTCCCTCCCCATCCCTTGGCCTTCTATGATTTGAAAGAAATTTCCACTGTAGTACTATGAAGTGCTGTAAGGTGATCAGTACAAACCTAAATTATCTCCAGAAGTGCTAATTTATGAATGTTTCATTGAATTCAGAAACTGAATTCTGAATAAATGAGGATTTTACAGCTAGAGTCACAGAACGCTGAGTTTGGACATTGCATTTCAAATGTGTCATGATGAATTTCACTAGAACAAGTTCCATGGGGCAAGAATTTTTATTTTGGTTCAGTGATCTATCACCAGTACCTAAAATTGTGCCTGGCATACAGGAGGCTTTCAGTCTGCTTGAGATTTGGTAGTGATAATAATTATTTCTTGTCTCTCATTACAAGTCACTATGCCCTGGTGGTCTGTGGAGACATCGCAGTGTACTCCAGTGGTAATATTCACCCCACAGGCAGGGCTGGAGCTGTGGCAATGCTGGTTGGGCCCAAGGGCCCTCTAGCCCTCAAGAGAGGTTTGTAGTAAACAGTGTCTATGTGGCGCCGGGAGACTGTGCATGGCGCAGCCAAATACCTAGCTCCTAATTCCAAGTTGGCCCACCCACTATGCAGGGCCGAAATGTGGATCTGATGATGATATTGACTGTCTCCAAAAGACTGGACTGGGGAGCAGAGGGCAGGGAGGAGGGGAAGAGAGGGATCCGCAAGCTTGCCTCTTCTGCACCATCACACTTTGGGATAATGATGTGTGGAATGGCTGGCACTGGTGCTGCTGACAAGGACCCTTTGAGAGGTAAACTGACAACTGAAAATGAAAGAAGATAATTGAGTATAAAGTGAGAGCTTTCCTTTGAGACTTTTGGTGTCTATTCCAGATTTTTTTTAAGCCCATCTAGGTATGGAAATGGAAATATAAATCTCATTTATATAAAAGTGGCAATTCAATCAACTCCTTTTGAACACATGAGGGATGCTCGGTGGGCTCAGGCTTGGGCACGAGAAAGATAAAGACCAGGGGGCTGCTTGTATGTGGCTCTCCTATCCTCTCTGCTCAACGTGGGCTGCCTTGTACAGTCCCCGAATCCCTCTGTGTGCCTTTCCAGGGCTTAGAGCAACCCACATGGAGAATGTATATGACTTCTGCAAAGCAGATATGACTTCAGAGTGCCCACAATTGGATGGGAAGCTGTCCATCCAGCGCTACTTACGGGCCCTGGACCGATGCTACATGTTATACCATCAAAAGATCCAGAACAAGTGGGAGCAAGGTATGGGGCTCAGAGGGCAGAAGGTGGGGACCCTATTCACACGAGGCCAAGAGTATGTCCTAACCTCTTAAGACAAGGACTCTTTTCTCCTCTTCAAATGATCACAAGAGAATTGTTTCATGTCCCCTTCTTCTGACACCCTTTCCTGGGCCTGAGCTAAAGTCCCTTTGGAAGTCACCCAGAGTCAAGCATGAAATTGCCTCTAACTTGAGTTAAATGAAAGAAAGTAGACAATCCAAGTTCAAAGCTGAAGCCAGTGGGTGCCGGCCACCTGGGGAGGTACTGTGTGAATCAGAGTGACCACGTCCTATGGAGGCCAGGATTCGTTTCTGTTGAAGTCAGGAGTGATTTGACTCTTGGTTTATAGTTTGCCACCTTTTAAAGTCTGGTTGATGTTGAAAATTCTTACCTATATTTTCAGTATACTTAAGTGTTATCAGTGATTCTTTTCTTTGCCTGGTAGTGTTGGAAGTTGATTTTATTTTCACCTTACTTTCTGAAGTTCTCTGCTAAAAAATATGTACCAATTCCATAATCAGAAAAGAAACGAACCTTCTTTTAAAAATAAAGAGAAACCCATACACTTAAAAAATAAAGCGGGGGGGGGGGGTTCCTACCTGTTTAGCCATGCCCAGATGGGCATCTAAAAAAGGCAGGTTTCAGTGTGGGAAAAGGCATGTGCTGAAGCATCAGAGCATGGATGCTTTAGGGGTGTCCTGAAGCATCTTGCCTGTCTCTGCTGCACTGGGTGGGATGCTGGCTGCCTCCATGGGAAAGGAGTCGACTTGGACATCTCTGCCTCTGCCCAATAAAATTGTTATTGGTTAGTTGCTCTGGCATCCTCTGAATTCTTATGACATTCTAATTTTAGTCCTTAATCTCATATGGAATTTGATCAATGCCGCTTTGGATCTCAGCACCGAATTGTAAACTTTCCTAAGGGCAGGGGGTACATTGCTCTTCTCTTTGGAGTATGAGAGAGTCTGGAGTGTAGATCCAGAGACACCAGAACCCAAAGCCAAAGCCAGCTCTTTTCAAGCTGGGTGACCTTGGACACATGACTCATCTTCATATTTTGGAGACTGTTTTCTCCCCTGGAAAATAGAGAAAATAATACAGTACGAGGCTGATTTGAGGAATTATTTGTCATAGAGGTTGGCAATGGCAGATAGGAAGAAAATATTTGTTTCTTTGCCTTCTTTATGAGTAGAGTGCTTAGTAAAATGCTTGTAAAATGAATGAACAAACCTCTGTGTGTTTGCCGGAGGTAGGAGCCAGTTTTCTGGGAGACCGCAGCACAGTTAGATCTTGGAGAGTATGTCTAAGTGGATCCTGCCACATCCTTGCTTTCACACTTCTTCTTCCAGCTGGCATCGATCGACATTTCACTCCTGATGACTTACAGTTTGTGATCTTTCACACACCCTTCTGCAAGAGGGTCCAGAAATCCCTGGCTCACCTGATGTTCAATGACTTTCTCTTAGCCAGTGGCAACACACAGACCGGCCTCTATAAGAGGCTGGAAGCCTTCAGGTGAGGTCTCTTCATAAGAAGGAGGAGGCTTCCTCATGCCTTGAGTTTGGACCACCAGCCACTCCTGTGGGAAAAGACAACAATCCTCCAACACAGTAGAAATGACACCAAGTCCTCACGTGGGTTAGTGCGTTATTGTTTTCTCAGAGACCTCACCTTGTATCTTAGGGAGTACAGGGGCACTGCCAGAACCTCTAGATCAAGTGACTATAAGAAGCTTCGGCGAGTAATAAAAAGGGGAAAGGGAGTGTGGCTAAATTATTCAGGCAATAAACATGTTATGAACATCAACTATGTGTCAGACATCATACTAAACTCTGGGGACATAAAAGTGGATGTGACTCCATGATACCTGCCTAGAGGATCTCACAGTCTGTACAGAAAGAAACACCTAGAAGCAAATAATCACAATGCAGGATGGCAACTTGGGGAGCGTCTGGTCTCATTCCCACTAGCCATTGGCTTAATGAATGTCTTGCTTGTTGCCTCAAATCCCCGCACCTATGAAATAGAGATAGTCCAGCTCACTCCCCTTTGCTGTCGATAAAGCAGGGAGAATGCTGTTTATTGATGCGATACTCCAAGACATTCAGAAAAGAAGAATACAAAGAGTTCTCACTGGGAAGGGAATCTTTCCCTTTCTTCTTGGTATCTGTTCAAGTTTTGGAGTATTTTACCAACATCTGCCCCTGTTTCTAACTACTACTGCTAACCCTGCCACCAACATCCAAATTAGCACAAACACTGCTTCTAAGACCTACCCCATGGAAAAAAATTCTAACATATACCAAAGATAACAGCTTACTATCTCTAATATATGAAAGTCTCATCCATAACAAGAAAAACACACTAAGTAGAAAACTGAACAAAGTATATGGACAAGAAACTTCCTCAAGGAAGAAATGCACATAATCATATTTTTAAATGTGCATACCCATTAGTAACAAATATAAACAAGTTAATGTTTTCTTTAGATAGCATTTAAAATTTTTGTATACCCAGAATTGAGTCTATGAGAAAATGAGCAATAGTAAACTGATACAAAGATTTGGGGGAGTAATAGGAAAACATGAAGCAAAAGCCTTAATAGATGTGCATCTTTGGCTCAGTAATTCCACATGTTTAAAAGAACATGTAGCTATTCCTCAAAAAAATAAAAATAGAACTACCATATGACCCAGAAATTCTACTCCTGGGTATACATCAGAAAAACCCCAAAACACTAATTTGAAAAGATACACGCACCCCAACGTTCAGAGCAGCATTATTTACATTTGCCAAGGTGTGGAAGCAACCTAAGTGTCCATCAACAGATGAATGGATAAAGAAGATGTGGTACACATATACAATGGAATACTACTCAGTCATAAAAAAGAACAAAATTTTGCCATTTGCAACAACATGGATGGGCTTGGAGGACATTATGCTAAGTGAAATGAGTCAGACAGAGAAAGACAAATGCTGTATGATATCACTTGTAAGTGGAATCTAAAATACAACATACAAGTGAATATAACAAAAAAGAAGCAGACTCATAGATAGAACAAACTAGTGCGTACCAGTGGGGAGAGGGGGAGGAGCAACATAGGGGTGTAGGAGGTACAGGCTATTGGGTCTAATATAGACTCAAGGATGTATTGTACATCACGGGGAATATAGCCAACATTTTGTGATAACTGTAAATGGAAAGTAACCTTTTAAAATTGCATAAAAATTTTTAATGAAAAACAAATGTTTCCTAAAAAAAAACAAACATGTAGCTATTCTCTGTAGTATTTTAGCTAATGAGGACAGAAACGGGTCAATTGGTTAAAGTCGGGTACATCATATCATGGTCCATTTGGCAGCCTTTAAAAATAATGTTAGAGGGCTTCCCTGGTGGCACAGTGGTTGAGAGTCTGCCTGCCGCTTCAGGGGACACGGGTTCGTGCCCCGGTCCGGGAAGATCCCACATCCCACATGCCGCAGAGCAGCTGGGCCCGTGAGCCATGGCCCCTGAGCCTGCGCGTCCGGAGCCTGTGCTCCGCAACGGGAGAGGCCACAACAGTGAGAGGCCCGCGTGCCGCAAAAAAAATAATAATAATAATGTTAGAGAAGCTGACAATGTCATAGAGAAAATTAGTTAAGGAAGCATGCTAAACAGAATGTATCGCATGATTTTACTTTCCAATAAACTGTATAAAATTAGGAATGGATTCCTTAAGAAAACTATGACCTAAGTGCTCTCTCTGAATGGTAAGACTATTAGTGACAGTTTTCCTCTGTGTTTTCTGTATTTCCAAATATTCTATTATAAAAAACATGTGTCCCAAAGTCTTCTCTCCAGTAGCTGTTACACTTTTCCCCGTGCTGCATTCCTTCCCTCATGTGGCTTCTCGCCTGGCCTATTCCTCTGGCTGCCTCACAGGGGGCTAAAACTGGAAGACACACCAATAAGGACGTAGAAAAAGCATTTCAAAAGGCCTCTCTAGACATGTTCATCAAGAAGAGCAAGGCGTCCCTCTACCTCTCCACACACAACGGGAATATGTACACTTCATCCCTGGGCGGAGGGATGCCTGGCCTCACTTCTGTTCCAGTGAGTACGGCACGTGACCCCACCTCCTCTTACCCATGGCCTCTGGTCTGAGGGTTCAACCAAGTTTTGTTCCTCTTCTGGTTCAGAAGTTTTTCAAAAAGGAAAGAAAGAAGAAAGGAAGGCAAATGAAAGAAACAGGTTTCAAAGGTGTATGGGTAGGCAGATGTACCATCAGTATTAAACAGTGGTCTCCAAAGTGAAGTGCACGTACGATGCCAGGGGATGAGCAAGACCTATCTGGTGCAGCAGGAAAATAGTAGAACTTTTATGCATATTTTGATCTCATCCTTTAAAATCTCTGTACTCAGTAAAGCATGTTGGTCAAGAGATTCTAGCTTTAGAGCCCACAACCTGTGTTCAAATCTCTTTACCATTTATTAGCTTTGACCTTGGAAAAATATTTAACCTTTATGCGCCTTCTTTTTCCCAACTATAAAATTTGTACA
This sequence comes from Pseudorca crassidens, assembly GCF_039906515.1. Lineage (NCBI taxonomy): Eukaryota > Metazoa > Chordata > Mammalia > Artiodactyla > Delphinidae > Pseudorca > Pseudorca crassidens. Next base: position 105,148,378 of record NC_090297.1, on the reverse strand, counting down.
ATAGCAATACCTACCTTCTAAGGTTTTGATGAATGTTAAATGTCTGAAGCAATTAAAACAGTAATGCTCAGCAGGGGTCCAAGTGTTAGTTTTTATTTTTATAGATATTCTCTTTTGTGGATTTTACAAGAAAACACTTGTACTAGTACATGCATACAACATGAGAAAAATATATATGTATATCATTGGACTTGCTCAAATTATTCCTAATGAGGGTAGAATAAAAAAAGTTACAACTGCTGAAGCATTGCCAGTCAACATGGGAGCCTTGAGATGAGTCCAGTGGTCTGACCTTCACTTGGAGGTGCCTTCAGAGTTCACTGAATTCATCTTGGCTTCCTGGGTGGGGAGAAGTTCCTTTTACATCCCAGAGATTCAGTTATGCTCACTGTGGCTTCTGTATCTTAGACTTCAGCTGTTCTCCTCTTGGTAAGTTTTCCTCCTTCTGGGCCTACCCCCAGGGTCTTCCAGAAGCCCCTGTTTGTGTAGAGTGCCCAGAACCCATTGCTAGTTGCAAGAGGTTGACTAGACTGGTGGCTTCTTTGCAGTGCGGAACATAATGTTGATGTGTGGTTTTAGGTTTTGATTTCTTTCGCCGCAGTCACTCTGCCCAGGACTTGGCTGGCTCCAGGACTGGTGCCTTCTCTTAATGGCTCTGGCTTAGTGGAAAGTTTCTTTTCATTTCGGGTGCCCCAGGATGCTTCTCCAGGTGAGTCCAGTCTTTTGATCAGGCACTCCTGGCCAGTTTCATCGGGTAAAAGAAACCACTTTCTGCCTCACCACTACCAAGGCTCCCACCTTGACAGAATTATGTTGTGATTAAGAACAAAGGAAAGCCCTGAAGGGATTTAAGCAATAGAGTAAGTTTGTCTAGTTCATGTATTCGAAGCACTTCCCTGGTTACTACTTAGAGACTAGACTGATGAGAAACAAAGGTGAATGTGGGGAAACCTGTCAGATTGTTCCAGCAAATAGTCTAGGCAAGAGGTGATGGTGGTGGTTTGGTTGCAACTGGTTAAAGAGAAATGGATGGATTTGAGATATCCAGGAAACATTTGTGGATTATTTTGTGATGGATGTGATCAAGGGCATACATCTAAGCGCTAAACGGGATACACCTTGACTAAATGAGAGTCTGCCTGTATGTTTTGCTAACATTATATTTGCTGAGCTTTATCATTTCTTGACATTCTAAGCCATACATAGAGCACTTTCCCCTGGGGCGGGAGCTCCCACAGAGCCTGGCTCTCCATTGGACTTGTGATTGGTAGCAGTGATGACAATGAAGTAAGTTTAAGAGTCTTACTTTTGCTTCCCAGTCTCGCCGCACCCCCCACCCCCCACCGGAGAAGCTGGTATCCAGTACATCAGACCTGCCAAAATGTCTCACCTCCCGGAAGCATGTGTCTCCTGAGAAGTTTACAGAAATAATGGACCAAAGAGAACAGTTCTACCACAAGGGTAAGAAAAAAGGCAGAAAGAGAGGAAGAGAAGGCAATTTTTCTCAGATTCTATGCCAGGAGCTGAGAGCCAGGGATTCATCAGAAGTCTAGAATATAGTGGGTGAGAGTGACGACTTCTATCAGATATGATTGGGAGAAGGTTTGTTAGGTTCGAAAGGGGAAGAACTGGGTGGGGAAGCAGAAGACAGAGTTGGGAAGAGGTAGGAGGCAGCATGTGGCTTCCCAGCACTGAGCATAGATAACCACCCAAAACAGGATACTGGACAATGAAGTCCCCTGGAAGCCAGAGGTATGGTCTTTGAAAACACTATCTACGCAACAGTTGAAAAAGCCCAGATTTTGGAGCCGGATATCAAAGTCTAAGCTGAGCTGTGATAACTTATCAGCTCTTTATCTTTGAGAAAATTATTGAAGTTTTCTCAGTTGCCTCATTTCTAAAATCATACGAACTTTGCAGGATTGCCAAAGAGATTAATGAATGAATTAATGATAAATAAGTTATCGGCAAATATTACTGTCTTCTTTCAGCTACCCCCTTTCCTTACCAAACATAAAACAAAATAGTGCCCCCAAAAAGCAACAAAGGAAAAGTACACCAAAGCAAAAGTTAGGACTGGAGAAGCCAGATGGTCATTTTAAAATCAGGGTAACCATATTTTTTCAAGCAAAACTTGGGACACATGACTTGCCCTGAAAAGGAGACTGAACTTATGGAATTGAGAATGTTCCAGAAAACCTAGACCTAGTAGTCATTGATCTTATCTGGAACAGGGGACATGTTAGAGCAAAAAAGAAGCCAAAATAAAATAAAAATAGGACCTCTGAGATGAACGTTAATGGACAAAACTTTGAAATACTACAATGAATCAGAGTTGGAAAACTTAGGGCTAGGAAGGAAGTGTCTATTAGAAAACAGGATGCTCTGAGGTACACCTCAAGCTAGGTACCATTGGCAGAAGGACATGATGAAGATTTCAATGGAGGAAGGGCATGTCTACTGCAGAAAAACGGCATACTCCTATAGCAAAATTTCTAGTAGACAAGTCTTAGGTACTAGCTCCAAGAGAGCTGCCTCTGGTTCTTCTGATGGCCCAGTGCCCTACTGGGTGTAGACTAGGTGACCTCGCCACCCCTTGCAGCACAGCCAGGAGAGCTCCACGTGAAGGTCTAGGCGTCCCTATTACCATTTTCTCTTCCTCAACCCCATGCAGCCCTTTGTGAGTATTGCCTCTTCTCATTCCACAGTGAATTTCTCACCACTTGGTGACAAAAACAGCCTTTTCCTAGGCACTTGATACCTGGAGAGAGTGGACGAGCTGTATCACCGAAAGTATGCCCGACGTCTGGTCTAAAGGTGATGAGTGAAATTTTAGAGTGTAGGTGGCTTAAAGGTTTTCGTCTGGGTGACAGATGCAGTTCTGAGAGTGTGAACAGGCCAGAGAGGGTCCGTAGCTTCCAAAATGATCAGAGGTGGGGAGTTTGTACCACGAGGACCAAGTAAAACTCTTGGGGCTCTTTGCCCATGAAAGGCAAAAGCTGGGGGGAGGGGCACGTTCTTAAATCTTGAATCTGAAAAAAAGAGTCAACTTGTTTACCTGATCTACTCATGATAGGAAGCTCCCCTAGAAGCCTGATAGAAACAAAATTAGCATCCACAACAGAAGCAGGCAGGCTGTGAACCCGAACCTATGGAACTCATTACTCCAATGGGGCGAGTTGGTAACAAAGATGAAGAGCATCAGAGAAGGACACGCCAGTGTGTTGGAGAGACTCATAAGGAAACGGGGTGCTGGGGATTCTGTGAGAGGCAGAAGCCTTGGCTGGAGGGAACCTTAGGCTAAGGGGCTGTGAGCAATCGTCCCGTGTTGCGATTCCTTCTGGGTAGAAGAAGTGAGATTTGGGAAATAAGTGGGTAGGGGCATAAGGAGAGAAGAGTTTGATGGAAGTGGATGGAATCGGGAAGAGAAATAGGAGAATTCTTTATGGTACCTTTTAAAGGAAAATCAAAGATTCAGAATTAGAATCTTGTAGTGCATGGACCCAGATATCTGCCTTCAGTTAATCTTCCAAATTGGGAAGATAAGCAGAATGGAAGTGTGAGAAGCAATTTCTTTTACAACACATAAATCTCAACAGATCAGTCCCTGTGCCTGAATACTTCATCTACATTTTCCTGTTTTTAAATTTTCCCCCCTACTTTGGTATATGAAGGGGGAAGACTAAAAAGGTTTGCCAAGGGCAGGATAGGGAACAGGGAAAGATGAGGAAGAAGTCCTGGGTAAACCAGATACCCGGATAAAACAGGAAAACTGCAGGATAAAGGGTGTCCTCTGTTCACTCCTAACCACTGCCAGCGTTCTCAGCCCTGTGGGGCAACTGAAGTGTGCCTCTGGGATGTTAGGAGGTAAGCGAGGTTGGAAAGGGGGCCGACCGGCCAGGCTGCAGGGTATGGTTGAGAACGGCAGGCTCCTTAAGCAGACTCATCAGACTTTGGCGCTACCAGGGAGTCATCTGTTTGTTTGCTTATCTGTTGTCTGTTTGTAATATGGTTGTTAAGGGCAAGTCAGTGGCAAAGAGGGGGCCATTAAATGTGTCAAGCTAGTTCAGTCATCAGAAGCAGAGAGAGAGAGAGAGAGAGAGAGGAGAAAGAAGAGACAGAGGAAGAGAGAGAGAATTGGGATTTTTCAAGGGAGAGTTTCCAAATCAGGTTCCCTCCCTCTCCTGGTCCACATGCTTAAGCAGCATTGTACCAAGAAAAGAAAAGCTGGGCCTCATCCTTGTCTCACAGGAGCAATGAACCTACACCACTGAGATGTTAGCTGAAATAAAGATTGTATGTCAGTGCAGTGCTCTGCGGAGCTCTGCCTCTGCACTGCCCAGCCTGTTTTCCCATCACAGACAGGATGTGTCATGGGGACCCTGCCCACCTCCCAGCCTTGGCTTCCATGGCGTTGGGCTCAGGGCCCTCAGGCGTCCAGGTTTGTTGCTGGAAGGGCAGTGGAACGCCCCAGACCTCGGGATATCTTTAGGAGAGCCTGCCTCGGGTAAGGAGCAGGTATGGGGAAAGGGGGGATGCCCAGGGTGAGACTCATGATTGAATGTCCTTCTTTTGTTTCTTTATCTGTGGAGAGGTTCCTTGAAAAAGTACGCTATAGAATTTCTGCCCTCTCTCGATCGTATAAATGTCCCCCACTCTTAGCTGGTAAATAGATTGGATTGGACACAGCAGCCCCCAAAAGCACTGGCCCTGTAGAGTGAGGGGCCATCCTTAGGGGGTCCTTCATGCCTTTCCCTGCTGTAGTCACTGTCATGGGCTTGTGGTGCTAGAGGAGCCCTTTGTGAAAAGGGAGATGGAGGGATGGAGGGAAGGCTCAGCCTTGAATCACAGACCGGAAATGTGGCAGATCCGTTGTCTCCCACAAGATCCTGATAGCTTGCCTCTCCTTTGTTACAAGTTTGTTATTATTAAATTTCTGTGCTGTTAGTTCTTTCTTTGTTTCGTAGGGTTTTCTGTGAATTTCTAAATTTTAGGTTTGGTACTAAACTAATAGAACACAATTAAAAAGTAGGGAAGGAGGGAATAACTCCCATATTTCTTGGAAACCAGAACACAACCAGTGCAGCAGCTGTCATGCAGAGAAACCTGCTGGCCCTCCTGGCTCTGAGGTCCCACTCTCCCCACGCGCATGTACGCCCACAGCTGTGGACTTGCCGAGCGCTCACCTCACACCCTCCCTCTCTCCCTTCCAATTCCATTCTCTGAGAGGTACAGGGGGAACAAAGGGTGAAACACAGCCTCCACCGCCAGCTTCCTTCCCTGATCGTAAGACACCTTACAGACACCTTACAGAGCCAGCAGACAGGGGCCAGAAATGACTTCAGGATATGAGGATCAAAGCTCCTTGGTCCCGTGCCTTGTTGGTGTTACCGGCACAAGTGAGCACAGGGCAGAGGTGAATAGGTTACGTTTTGGGCTCCTGCAGCCAAAAACATTGTTTCAATCCCTAGCAGGAAACTCTTCCCTTAGAGGATGGTTTTTCCCTCTTGAGCTAGGGCACTGCTTCATCTAGGATCTTCTTGTAAAACAGCAATAGTTCAGGGGCGTGAAGTTATTTCAGTTATTAACTTATGTACTTGTAGAAAGTTTCCTCTGCCACCCCAGCAGGAAAGGGGCACTTTGGAGGAGGCAGGATGGCTTCTGTCAGTGGGGAGGAGGGCAGGCGTGGGCAGGCCGCCCTAGGGATAACAGGACACTGGGCACAGGGAGATGAGGTGCTGGGCCCGCCCACTTCACTGCTTGCTCCGGGCTGTTCGACTCACAACAGGCACCAGAAAATCCGAGATAAAGCCCTGCGAGAGCGCTAATCTTGCATCAGCTGACTCCCTTCCCAGGCCCTCTCCAGGTGCTCGCTGAACTCTTGTTCTCTTACACCAGCTGTAGCTGCCACCCAGCAGCCCGCCTTGGCTGACCCCCATTGCCTACTCCTCCTCAGCAAGCTGTTTGGGGGCCCTCAGTCTAGTTGGCAGCCCTGGCAGGACAATGTATGCCTTTCCTAGGATCTCTGGAGTAGTGTCTGTAGTCATGGGAGCAAAGCCCTTATTCACCTGAGTTCTTTTTTTTTTTAATTTTTATTTTATATTGGAGCAGAGTCGATTAACAGTGTTGTGTTATTTTCAGGTGTAGAGCAAAGTGATTCAGTTATACATATCCATGTATCTATTCTTTTTCAAATCTCTTCCCATTTAGGTTATTACAGAATATTGAGCAGAGTTCCCTGGGCTATACAGTAGGTCCCTGTTGTTTACCTATTTTAAATACAGCAGTGTATATGTGTCAATCCCAAACTCCCAATCTATCCCTCCCTCCCATCCTTCCCCCCTGGTAACCGTAAGTTCATTCTCTTAGTCTCTGAGTCTGTTTCTGTTTTGTAAATAAGTTCATTTGTGTCACTTTTTTTTTTTTTTTTTGCAGATTCTGCATAAAAGAAATGTCGTATGATATTTGTCTTTCTCTGTCTGATTTACTTCACTTAGTACCATAATCACCTGAGTTCTTGAGGCAGGAGACTCCAGACCTTGCCTTCTATCCACATAGTTTGCTGGGGGGTCTTTGTGGCCTGAGCAACCAGGACCTTCTGTGTCACCGAATGCCGCAGCCAGGCCTGCTGCCACTTGTGAGTCATTTGGACACTATGTGGGGGTGATATTAAAAATATTTAATGAGACTATCAAGGTGCTGCCCATACCGTGCATGCCGGCAGAATATGAGCCCTGGTTCAGCTGCAGGGCACCCAGGAGGGCACTGGTCATTGTCACCACTGCCCAGAGGTTTCCAGCCCCTTCCTCTCCCCCTCTTCACTGACCTTGATACTAAGCCCTAGGACTTCCTCTGGTACCTCCGGCATCTACTTCATTAAAACTGACTCCTGCTGGCTCTGAACAGAGCCCTCTCCCCCTGTTTAAGGTCAGCATATGAGGGAATGATTTTCCAGTTGCCCGGTCACCATTTTCACCCTAAGGTAGGCTACAATCATGCAGATAAAGAACTTACCTATGTGGGCAAAAAATCACCCAGGACAACCTACAGCAGGAGAGGACGGAGTGATGACTTGATAAAGGCATTGAGGCCTGTTAACGCAGCTCAAGCAAGAATACCAACATGTCACAGTATATTGACACAGATGTGGAGAGTGGTCCAGCCCACTGACCATGAGGCAACTTCTGGTCTCCAGGGGACATACTAAACACACACACACACACACACACACGCACACACACACATGTACGTACGTACGTACGTTTCTGAATCTCAGAGTCCCAGGAGCCAGCATTCGGAGGCCAGTTCCCTCCTGTCCCACTATTCGTCTGCCTCCCTCACTGAGCTTTCAGCAAAACTTCTGCTTCCCAGCCAAGACACACAAGAAGGAAATTCCACTCTAAAGTTAGGCGGTGCAGAGATGCCACAAACCACAGAGAAATGCGAAGGAGTAAACAGCACCAGCTGGATCTTGAACTTAATCTTGCCTTTTTAAATTTAGGAGAGTTTACGTGGGCAGCCACAGGACAGGGTGATACAGTGAATGTGTCCCATGCCTTCAAAACCTACCCACGTCTAGGAAGATATCTGGGGATGCTCAAGTAATTGGGGTTTCTAGAATTGTTTTGACCACCTCAGAGCACAGAATATGGTTTGTCTAGGGGCTTCTGAGAAGAGGCTGGGCGGCGGAAGATTGAGCTCAATTTTTAACTGATCAATCTCAGCCTACTTTTCTAGCTATCGATGGGCTCCAGCGCCCACCGCCCCCCCCCCGACCCCCACCAGATGCTTCTTGATCTCTTTCCAGGCAGAGAGAACGGGCTGTCTGATGTCAGGACACCCCACGTCCAGATCTGAAAGAACATTACCACAAGGGCAAAGGGAGGGCCGTTTGGAGCAGGGATTCTATGTAAGCGACTGAGACCTGGTCGTCTGCTCTTAAAGAAAGACACAGGGATGAAGAGACCAAGTGCCTCGGGCACTTCCCATACACCACTTTTTTAAGCCATTCAATCCTGAGAGGCGTCCTTATCCCTCTTACTGATGAGGGAACAAAGGCTTAGGGGAATTAAGCACTGTGCTCAAGGTCAAAGCAGCTCAAAGCCACCTTGCTGTTCGAGTTCAGGCCCATCCCCTTCCAGGTCTGCTACGGCAAGGCCCTAATACATGTTATGAGCTCACAGCTGAGGTCAGCACAGTGAGCGGTTACCGGTGGAGCTCTACCGACCTTCGGTTCAGTCGCAGCTCTGAGGCCACAGTGACGGGTTTGCTCCTGCCACTGTCAATTAGCTGCCCGGTTCTGGGCCTTCTTAGCCTGCCTTGTCTCCAAAACAGATGCTGCTGGGCGTAAGGTAGGAATGGGTCATCCCCTACAGACGGAGTAAAAAACCCTCAAAAGGTGAAACCCTTAGGATGCAGGAGTACCATTCTGCCATGTTTTGTGAAAATCATCTTTAAAAAAAAAAAATCAAGTAATATACTGCCCAGCCCATACTGAGCTGGCTTTGGGAACTCATCAAACAACCTCAGGCCCTGTGCCTCTACTCACACTTTCTTCCCCTTATGAAATCTTTCCAACTATCTCCTGGGAACCACCATCCACAGCTCCAATGACTTCCTCCGCTGCTCTCAACAGAATTCATATGCACCTGTTGTGGCACTTTCCTCACTGCTTCCAGTGGCCTCTGTGCGCTCTGTCCCCCCAGCAGATGGAGACTTCTGTGGGAGCAGTCTGAGCTTTAATCCTACTCCGCCAAGGCAGACCATCTAACCCCACGGCTGCCTGCGGATGCCCTCTGGTGGCTCTTCAGGGTAATGACAACACAAAGGTGCCCGGAAGAGTACGGGGTAGGCTCTTTATTGGGTGGTTATTGCTGTACGACAGGCGTCAGGTGAGACACAAGCAGCGTCAGCCCCAGGAATGTGGCTCTCCTCTCCCAGTGGGTGTGTTTCTTCAGAAAATCCCACGAGGCTGGGACAAGTGAGCCCAAGGTTAGAAGTGGAACTGGAACGCCTCGGTCGCGTGCTGCTTCCAGGGCTCCAGGCTGGGCAGCAGGGAGGAGATGCCCATGACGTGCCAGGTCTCCCCATCCGACACCATTGAGGTCTGGTAGGACAGCAGCTGCACCTCCGACTCTGCCAGGAGGCCTGGAAGTAGAAGAAACCCCTGGTTGGCACAGGGCTGGGGGGAAGGAGAAGCAAGAGGCTGGGAGCAGGCTCACAAGACTTGAGTTCCCAAGATCAATGTTGCAACGGGGGTGATGGTCTCAGAATCAAAGCGCTGAGACAGGGAACAAAGGGCTCTGCCCAGGTCCCTCGCTATTCTCCAGGCTTTAGGAACACCCTGGCCATCAGGCAAGGCAGGAGAGGGAAGATCAACCACAAAGAGCCAGAGCTGGACTTGCCAGCTGCCAGTTTTACCCAGACCATCAGCAAAGGGGAAAAGCAGGGGAAAGTTCCCCTGGGCAGCTGGCAACGATAGTGAAATTAGGCCCTTGGAGGCCTGTGGACACAGTCTCTGCCATACTTGGAAGTGCTCCAGAACTCCCAGGAGCCCGAGCGCCAGGGGACAGGAGCAGATCCAAGATGCCCACGACATCTGGAGGGGATGCCCTGACATGGTTTGTTGGATCAGGCTGGCCACCACCGGGCCTGAGGTCAGAAGGAAACCTGCAACTTAATTCTGAGCTCCTGGGATACAGCTCTACAGGCAGTTCTCAACTGTGTCCTTGCTGTGGTGAGCACCTGCCTATCAATAGGGGCTCTGGGGCCCTACCCCTGACGACCTTAGATAAGGCACTGAACCTCAGAACTCCATACCGGCTCCCCAAATGTCCTGGAACCTGCTGCAGATCCAGTGATGCCGGCAGGCATGGAGAGGGGCTGAAGGAGGCAAAAGTCCACGGAGCCCAGTCCCAGGACAGAGTCCTCAACACACACCCACCGCTGCCTCAAGGGCACCGGCCGGCCCGACAGGTCCCTCCTCACCAATCATGGTCGGCAGCATCGCAGGGTTGGAGGGGTGAGTCCTGAACATGAGCAGCGGCAGGCCCCGGTGGAGAGGCACCTCTGGTCTGAAGACAGCTCCGTTGAGTGCCTGCAGCACAGGCGTGGTGCCCTGGACCCAGCCCACGGCCTGGTAGGGGGCACCTGCCAGGGCCACGGTCAGGAGGCATTTCCCGCAGCCCTGCTCCCCTGGTGCAGCAGGGCTGTGGGAAGTGGTTACCTGCAGAGAGAAGGCAAAAAGGCACCGTGACGCCCACCCCCTTGCTAGGCCTAATCGCCAATTTATAGGGCTTCAGCCCTGCGGCCACGCCATGCTCAGCAATTCAGGGCGGGTGGCGGGGGGGAGAGGGCAGATGGGGAAGCCACAAGGGGCGGCAGAGGCTAAGAGGATGTGCGGCGAGCTCCCGGAGTCTGCAGACTAACCAGGAACCCGGGTGCCGTGGTAAAGGGGCACTGGTTGGAGAATCAGGGGCCGAGCACGCCGGGCTATCTCCCAGCTCCCAGCCGGGCTCCTCGATTTCCTCAGCTGTGAAGTGGGGCTACTGCTGTCCCTCCCACTCACAGAGCACTTATACACAAAGCACTTTCACGAGTATTAGTTCACTCGTAGCGATGCTCGGGGCCGGTGGTATCTGCACTCTGCAAGTGAAGAGATCACAGCTACTTCTCACAGGCAGACACTGTCACCTGCAGGACTGGCGCCCAGGGCTCCCGCTCGGGGAGCAGAGCTGCAAGGTGCTCTGAATGCAGGCGAGAAAAGCAGTGCTGACCCGGGATGGAGGGGATGGAGGGGAGGGGAGGGGAGGGGAGGGGTGCGCACATCGAGGCCGGACTCTTTCACCAGCAGCTTGGCATTCACCAGGTTCACCTCCACCTGACGGGAAGCATCCTTCAGGAGGCCAACGATGACGGCGGGGGTCAGGCAGTTCCCAGAGTTCTTCAGGGACAATCCTGGGGACCCAGAGAAGCCACCGTAAGGCCACTGTGTGTAGAACAACAAGGGGGTGGGCAGCACATCACTGGCCCCGAGCTCTGGGTCACGGCTCCTCACTGACCTGGGGGCCCAACTCCAGCCTGCCAGGCGGTTCTGCTTTCCTCTGCAGGCAGAGAGGTGGCCGGGGCGGGGGACACACGGGGGGGTCCAGGCCAGGACACCGGGGATGCTCTACACCAGTTTAAGAAGCTCTTCTCCAGAACCCGGCCTAACTCTGCTGCCCCGCACACCTGCCCCTGGCCTGTCCGCCCTGGCCTGCCTGTCCTTCCCCAAAGGGACACTTGAAGAATATCCTACCCTCATCCCTACCCGGCACTCAGGCCCTTGCCAGCCTCGGGAAATGGAAGCAGGAAGGGGCGACTAAAGCAGCTGGGCCCACTCCCCTGTCTTGTCTCCTTGAGGCCTCGGCACCCCGGCCAGCGAGGCCCCTGGCTCTGCCCCTGCCTGGTACCGGCAATGCTCAGGTTCTACCTGCCTCCGCTCCAGTCTCTCCCCAAGGGAGGGGATGCCCAATGGTCAACGGGGAGGACAAGCCCCTGCAGGGATCAGGGGACCGGGGCCCTCCCTGGTCTCTCAACCACGCCTGCACAGGGCTGGACCCACTGCACAGGCGGCCAGAGCCTGCAGAGGGGCAGACAGCGGGGACTGCTCCCGTCCCCACTCCCCAGGGGAGCAAATGCCCCTGCGGGCATCAGCCTGCCCGAGGGCCCACCTGAGGATGTCAGAGCACAAAATGTCCTCGCTGCCTGCCTCGTCTGACACCCCCGCCCCGGCTTTCACTTCACAGGTGAAGAACTCACAGCTCAGAGAAGGAAAAGTCCCACAGCAGGTAAGCAACAGGGTCAAAACCAGAATAAAATGTTCTGTTGCTTCACCTGGACTCCCTCCACCAATCCTACTGCCTCGCACGTGAAATTCCAAATCTTACGTAGGTCCCTCTTGCACCCCAAACATGCATGTCTTAAAAAGACTGCATCAACGTGATTTACGAAAATTAAGTATATCTCCCAATAACTTTTTGTACTCATCCTCGTCAGTAGCAAGCAAGCCATACTCAGACCAAACATGAAGCACGGAGTCATGAGAGCGGGGTCACCTCTGCGTCCCTCACTGGTCTGTGCCTGCAGCAGACACGCCCGGTGGGGTGCCGAGTCCATGCCCCTCTTCCCTCTCCCTCTGCAGAGTTCCCGGCTTACCCTGTGTTACCACCTGAATGGTCCCTTTGGGGGACCCAGCCCAGGCTTGCATCAGTGCCCCAAGAGCTTCTGCCAGACCAATCCAAGGCTTGGTGTGTGGAGAGAAGGCACTGGTGAGGGCCTGGGCGTTTACCTGCAGAGAGAGGGGAGCAGGGCAGAGGTCAGGAAGGGATGGGACAGGGCACACCTGCCCAACTCGGCCCCCAAGCAAGGTCTTACTGCTGAGACTCAGCTCCGCGTGGAGAGCCGGTGGCACGGGGCCACCCTTGCTTTGGGTGCCTGGGGGGTGATAACCTCCACTAGCCACCAACGAGGTGACAACAACGTGTTCCCACAGCTGAGGAGAGCTATAGAGCCAGAAGAGGGCACAGAAGGCTAAGACCACTTCCAACTGCCAGAAGGGAGTGGGAAGATGGGGAAAAGACACCTCCCTCTTCTCTGAACATGTGCCAGCGCCCCCAACCCACTCCACCGGAGACTTGTTTCTCCTGTGCTGGGGAAGGAAGATGGGTCTTTGACATAAAACGTATGGGGAGGGCTTCCCTGGTGGCACAGTGGTGAAGGATCCACCTGCCAACGCAGTGGACACGGGTTCGTGCCCCGGTCCGGGAAGATCCCACATGCCGCGGAGCGGCTGGGCCCGTGAGCCATGGCCGCTGAGCCTGCGCGTCCGGAGCCTGTGCTCCTCAACGGGAGGGGCCACAACAGTGAGAGGCCCGTGTACCGCAAAAAAAAAAAAAAAAAAAAAAATCACAATTTGTAAGGCTGGATTTATATACTTTTTTTTTTTTTGGTCCTGCCGCGCAGCTTGTGGGATCTCAGTCCCCCAGCCAGGGATTGAACCCAGGCCACGGCAGTGAAAGCGCAGAGTCCTGACCACTAGACCACCAGGGAACTCCCTGGACTCACACACTTCTGATGATCCTATCACTCTTTAAAAGTTGACTCCTGTGAAGTCCACCACAGGCCTGCTAGGCAGTTGAAGAAGGCAGAAGCCACATAATCTTCTGACGTTGTAAGTCTACGGTCTGGCTGGCTGGACCCCCAGCAGGGGCTTGATAACGAAAACCAGCTTGTTCTGTGTCAAAATGTTTATTCCATCTTGTGGCTCTGAGTTAAGTATCTGGCCACTTATGCTGAGGCAACTTGTAAAGAGAACCATCTAAGAAAGATTCAATTAGAAACCCGGGTTGGGGGCTTCCCTGGTGGCGCAGTGGTTGAGAGTCCACCTGCCGATACAGGGGACACGGGTTCGTGCCCCGGTCTGGGAGGATCCCGCGTGCCGCGGAGCAGCTGGGCCCGTGGGCCATGGCCGCTGAGCCTGCGCGTCTGGAGCCTGTGCTCCGCAACGGGAGAGGCCACAGCAGTGAGAGGCCCACGTACTGCAAAAAAAAAAAAAAAAGAAAAGAAAAAGAAACCCGGGTTGGATGCAAATCAGGCAGCTCTAAGATGTAATGAAAAGAAAACACGGACGCTTCTATTCCTGTTTTCATAAAGACACAACTGGCAGAGAATTAAAGAAGAGACTTGTGATGACAGAAACAACCAAGGAGGCGGGACCCCCAGCAGACCCTTCTGTGTAAGGGGCATCCTGGTGTGATCGCACCCTGCGGCCGGGTCCCCTTTGATCCTCTCCGAAGGGCACAGAAAGGGCAGTGAGTCCCAGAGCTGCAGGGGGAGAACTGAAGGGCCAGGCCACAGCTGGGGTGTGAAAGCCTGCAGCAGGCAGCAGGAAAGTGCTCATCTGAGAAGCCCCAAAGGCAGGCGTCACGCTTGGTCAGGTGCCTGCACAGGCCAGGCCGGTGCTTCCCCCAGGTCTGCTGAGTAAAAGGAGCGTCTGTCTTCTCTAGAAGATGAGTGGGAGCCTCCAGGAAGAGCCAATGCACTGGGGCACCAACCTGACCCTAATGCTAACCTGTGCCTCACGTCAGAGCAGAACTGGAGAGGACCCGGTAAAGAATGAGGGACAGAGGAGTTTCCCATGTAACAAATATGTCTTTCTTACAAATGCCTACTCTACCCCACCAGCCGTTGTGGCTGGAGAGTTCAATTTGCCTAAGTTTAAAAATTTGACTAGGAGATGTGACCCCTTAAGTAAGAAGGGGACATTTTGTGGGCCCATTTGACGGAGCTGGTGTTGAGTCCCCGTCATGAAAAGGCCTGGAATGCCACCACTCCCTGAATAACTCATAAGGGCTGCACCGCTGAGGGCTGTACCCTGCCTTGTGAGTGGACAGAAAAAAGAAAAGCCCAGCCCAGACTGGGTGGCAATGGTCACGGTGGCCCAAACCTCGCCTGGGTCCCCACCAGCCTCACGGGGGAGGAATGAACTGCTCAGAAGCCCACGGCATGCAAAGGGAGTGAGAAAGCGTGCCCTGTCTTGAGAAGCCCACAGACACAGTGCAGAGAAAGGGTGCAGACGTGGATGTGGATGTGTCTTTGTTGACCATCGAGCTGTGGCCACTGCCAGGCTGTCCCAGCCTGCCCGTCGCACCTGCGAAGGCTGCCCCCGAGGAGCCCTCCTACGGGACAGAAGTAGGCGCCTTTACTTTCTCAGGGTGTAGAGGCCACAGTGGCCTGGGCTCTTAAACCAGGGCTGGCAGGGTTGAACAAAGCATCCTGTGTCTCTCCTGCCGCAGTTCTGTCCTCAGAAGCGAAAATGCCTGTGTTGAGGGTCAGCCAGGAGGGTCAGGGACTACCCCCCAGCCGCGCCCCAACTCTCATTCATTATTGGTTAAATGCTCCAGGCAGAGCCACATGAACTGCAGAGAAGCTTACATCGTTTTGCTTTTGGTGGTGTTTTCTTTTTTGTTGTTTGTCCTCTGAGAATTTAGAATTTAATTAAGAACTAAGATATAAACTCATGAAACGTCAATAATAGTAGAGAATGTGGCTCACTGCAAAAGGGTTGGGATGGAGCTAGAAAGGCCAAGCAAGTCTTCGTGAAGGGGCAGGTGGCGTGCAAGCCCCTTGATGGACAGCTATGCCTTCCTTATTCACCTCCATATCCCCAAAGGGCTCTGACAGTATCTGGTACCCACTGGAGCTTAGGGACCATCTGAGTGACTGAGTGAATGAGACAGGACTTGAAGTATAAGTCAGGTTCAGGTTGGAAGAGGAACATGTACCAGGAAGGGCCCACTGTGAACACAGTCAAGAAACCATGATTTGGGGGAAAGAAAGGGGGCCAGCTGGCTTGGAGGGTTCCTATGGGGATGATGGGTGCAGGCTTCTGGGTAGGGCAACCCTGCTCAGGGTCCTAAGAGAGATGGGATGAAAGGCGAGCGCTCGGGGTCACGAGGTGAGAACGCCCTCTCAGGGCTTTCTCCACAGGCCGTCCCCCACCTGCCCCTACCTCGGGCATTCCGCCATCATGCCAGCCACACTCCTTCACTCCCAAGGCCTGTGGAGAACAAAGGAGCCTTTCTCCAGAGGCAGGGCACTGGGAAAAAACACAATCTCAGCAGTGAGCCTACAATATAAACAAGCTGAGCTGGCTCCTTGCTGCCGGGCCTCAGCTCTCAAGGCTAAGCAGGGGCAGCTCCTGCCACCCCACCCAGCACACTGGCTCAAGTACAGTCCCTTATCTTCGGCTCCCAGGGCTGAATCTGGTCCCAGCGACAACACGCCCTTCTGCAACTCCTCCCTCTGACCTCCGGGCCCAGCCCCACATGGCATACTTACTACTCCCGCTAGAGATTTCCCCTTCACCATGTCCACAAACTGGATGGCAATTTCCTCCCCGCAGCGGCTCTGGGCCTCCTTGGTACTGGCGCCCAGGTGGGGGCAGCTGATGACGTTCTCGTGGTCCACCAAGGCCCGGTCCCGGGGTGGCTCCTGCCCAGAAAGAGACACCTCTGGGTGGGTTGCTTCAGATGGCCCCAGGGAGTTGGAGGGGAAGAGGGCAGGGGTGATGCTGCCTCCTACTTCCGTTTTGTCTGGGTGGTCACTGGACTCAATAATAACCGTCTTCCTCATGAATGTTCCATCACAGCAGAGTAGACAGAGCTGTAGACCGGATTCCAATCTCAGCTCCACCACGTACTACCTATGTGCTTTTGGGCAAAATCTCCATCTCTCTGAGCCTCAGTTTCCCTATCTATAAAATGGGTTACTACTACCTACCTCCTAACACTATTATGGAGATTATGCAGTAATAAAGGAGGTTCTCAACCAGTGGTAGCTGGTATAGCTGATATTGGTTTTTCCCCTCTAGCCCCTGCCCCGAGTCCAGTCCACCCCTCAGCACTTCCTGTCAGCTCTTAGCACAGAGGCAGGCTCTTTGAGGGCATTCCACACGGGTGTTGCATCCTGGCTCTCACCAGGACAGGCGGCCCACCTGGCCACCCCTACCCACCCTCCAGTGCCCCTGCCACCCCTTCTGCTCACCGGGCACAATATAGGGGCCTTGGACCTGTTACTTAGGCCTCCTCTCTTCTGCATTCTCCCCAGGACTCTATCGGCTCCCACGGGATTTGGCCACATAGGTCTGTGAGTGCCGGCCGCAGAGCAGTAAGTGTCATGGGGAGGCCAAAGAGAGCGGGGGGAGGTGCTGTGTTAGGGAGACGGCGATATAAACAAGAGCCAGGCACACACTTGCCTTCAAGGAGCTGACGATGTAGCTGAGAGAGATGGCCAGGACCACAAACCCAACGCATGCTGTGCCCTGGGCAGGGAACAGACACTGAGTGCTACGGGGGGTCAGAGGGCCAGGGTCTTGCCAAGGCCACAAAGCTGGTAACCAGCAAACCCCCGCTGCCTAATCCAAAGCCCGTGCTTTCTCCCCAATCTCTGACGCTGAGGTGGGATTTTTAAGAGAGGTGGACAGGATTCGAGTGGAAATGCTATCAGGTGTGAGGGCAGGATGGGGGCAGTGGGTGAGCAGATGCTATATCTCTGCTCCTGCACAGAGACCTAGGGACAGCAGCCTCTGGGACCAGGGGAACACGTCTAACCAGTATTCTCGGCTTCCTTCCCTCTGCGGGAAGAGAGGAAGGGAAAGGAAAGCCAACATACACTGGGTGGAATGTCTTCTTGGCAGTGGGATTCATTTCACCAGAGATCTGTATCAATACCTTAAACCCCTCTCTGCCTGCCCGAAATCCTCCGCCTCAGAACTGATCTGCTGCTCTGTCTTCCTCTGAACTTATCAACAGGGTAGCCGTCCAGGAGCCCAAGCCCAGGAATGCATCCTATATAAACTCTGAGTTTTACAGAAGACAGCACGGCTGCCTCTGTACCAGGCTCTGCACTGGGCTCCTCAAACCACAGATGTGTTACTTTTGGCGACACAATTTCTCCCACTAGAGACAGGAAGCTCAAGGTCTTTGCACAGCTGGGCTTGCAGCCCAAGTCCCTCTGCTCTGGTCTCCCCTCTCCACCAGCACTGAGCAGGGACTCACCTCTGTGAAAACGTCCAGCGCGGCTCCAGCACACTGACCCGACTGCAGGGCCCGGAGCAGGGCGCCTTCGTCCACAATCCCTCCGCGAGCACAGTTCACCACACGTACCCCCTTCTTGCACTGGGCAAAGGTGCTGTCGTTCAGCAGGCCTGGAACGGAGGGAGGAGCTTTCCTGGGGCACTGGTGTGGGGATCCCCGTGCTCTCCCCACTGCACTGGCCACCGCACTGGCTCCATGGCCACCGCATCGGCTCCAAAGGCCCTCTCTCCCTCCCACCAGCTCTTCCCCACACACCTCCTTTCTGGGGGACCACGGTCTTTCTGGTCTCACTGCTCCCTTCTCAGATGCTCTGGGGCAGGAGATCTTGTCATGGATTTGGACCAGACTCAGTTTAGAAACATCCCAAATATCCCCGAGACATTAGTGCTGCCGGCAGTGGTCCCAGGAAGTACTCATGGGGTCGCTGGTCCTACATGTTGACCCAGCCCACCCAGACCCTGTGCATTTCTACCTAACTCACCCCTCCTCGGTCTGATGCAAGGCCATGTAACAAAACCTCACCGTGCTCCATGCTCACAGGATCTGAATGGGCCAGCGCCACAGCTGGTCCCCAGCATAGGCGGAAAGGCCAGACTGAGGGCCTACCCTTATCTGGTCTGTGGCTTCTGTGGCCAACCCACAAGGTAGGGGCACACCTACCTGTGGTGGAAGGCAGGAGAGGTGTGTGCACAGTGATAAAGTCACAGAGAGGCCAGATCTCCTCCAAGGGCACCTGCTGCACACCGAAGGAGGCCGAGACCTCTGGCGAAATGATGGGGTCATACCCTATGGTCTGGGGAAGTCAGAGAGGGAGAGTAAGTGTCACTGTTCATTATTAGCACTGGTATTATTAGTCACAGCAGCCATTTACGGAGCACTGAACCTATGCCCCGCACCACAGTTAAGCCTTCCCCAACACCTGTCTACCTCTCATGACAATACAACTGGGTTGGCACTATTCTTCCTTCATTAGAGCTGAAGGAAGTGGAGCTTACACACTGGAGGGGGCGGCGCCAGAGTTCAAAGGCAGGTTCGCCCACCTCCAAGCGCTGAACCACGAACGGGTGCGGGAACAACCGGTGCGCGGTTGGACCAGTGGAGCTCAGACGCCCTTGGAAAGTGGGGAGCCCACGTGAGGCGGGACAATCCTGCGGGAAGCGGTGACACGGTCGGAGGGCACGAGGGAAAGGGGGAGAAGCTGTCTGCAGCCGGAGGCCCCACAGGCCAGGAGACAGAGGCAGGTGCACCACCCACTTCAACAGAGAGAGGAAGAGATGAGGGAGGAGGACAGTGGTGGTGCTGAGCGGGTTACCAAGGAGACGGGACTCGCCACTGGGGAAGACGGTGAAACACCAGTGCTGACACCAGCGGGGAGAGTACGGTCCCCTCTCCTGAAGTTTCTTTTAACAAGACTTAAAGTGCGTCTCGTTTTGGAAGCCATAACTTGGTGACTAATCGCGCAGAGAGGTATAAATGACTAACGACAAATCCTTTCAACAAGGCAGGTTTGACTGGGATGGGGAAGGACATCAAGAGAGGGAAAGTGAGACATAAAGGCACCGTGGGTGGGGAGGACCCAGAAAGAAGCCTGGTCTGGGCTGGCTGGGAAGGGGGTGGGCCCCCAAAGCAGAGGGACCGCCCTGAGGCTGCGGAGAAGGAGGGAAGTTTGACGCCTGGGAGATGGGGACAGACAAGAAACTCAGGGGTGTAAACTTCATCAACCCTATGAAATCAGCTAAAGGTCATCACATATTGATGGGAAGAGGGAAAGGTGGAGAAGACAAAGCTCAGGAGAAGGAAGAAAGGACACAGACTCATAGCAGATAATGGCAAACATCTCTAGCATTCACTATGTGTCTCAAACCTCCTTAGGTACTATTATTTCCCTGTTTCACATATGAGGAAACTAAGGTGGAGGTTAAATGATTTAGCCAAGGTCCTAAGAGTAGCAAGTGGTAGAGCTGGGACACAAGTGTTCTGACTCCAGGGCCTGTACTCCTAATGCCTACCCTGTAATCAGGGGTGGAGTGAGCAGCCCACAGCCCCACCTGAGAAAACAGGAGTAGAATGAGATGGAAACATCTCTCCCACATCAGAAAGAATCTTGGGTGTCAGCCACACCCCTCTCAGCAGGGACAATGCTTTAAAGGTTGCCAAGGCAGCACAAGCAGCAGGGATGCATATGCCGCCAGGCGAGAAGCATCCACCTCTTGCAACAGCAAAGACCTACCCACTTTCTGCCTGGTCTGCCCAGGAAGCCTTCCCAGGGCTCTCTCCATGGGCTTGGTCCATGTCTCAAAGGCATGGATGTCCTCAAGAAGGCCGGACAGCCAACTGAGCTGGGCAGGCTGGCAGGACCCAGGATACGGCCTCTGAACCAGTGAACCAGGAGCCGGACCTGAGTCCTGCCTCAGTCACTGTCGACTGTGTGTCAAGGTGCAAGTCAGTGCCTCCAGACCTGGGTCCTCAACTCTACGTAAAGAAGCAGGTGGATGATTTCAAAGTCACCCCTGCTCTGACTTCCAACAATTCAACATTCCATGAAAAGAAAGCTCCCTTAGCCCTGAGAAAATGTTCAGAGTTGGCCCAGGATTAAACAAAAACAAACAGAAAGAACTTCAACAGTGGTCATCTCTAGGTGGTAGGGTTAATTTTTCTCTTTTATGCTTTCCTACGCTCGTTTAACTTTCCCCCACTGATCATGAATTTCTTTTGAAGTTAGGGAAATATACAAGTTATTTTAGAAAATAATGGCACAGAAGATCGCTATATCAAGTCAGCACTCCTAGAGAAGAAACTGAAAACGGTTATGAACAAGGTGTCACTTTGGGGTCACGTTTTTCATCATCAGCCTTGTGGGACAACAAACGCTGGGTGGGTCCCACTCCGACCTCCGGCAGAGGTTTAGGAGAAAGAGGTTGCCTCCCAGACGCCCTACGGGATCGTGAGCTCGGGACCGCCTGAGCCCCACGTGGCCATTCCCCCAGATGTAACCTCCTCGTTTCTCTTGGGGAGAATGAAACGCCCAGGGGAGGGGAGAGGATCCTGCCCTTGTCCTCACAAGTCTTCTTTGTCCGTGGGCTCTGAGACTGGTTGAAACAACGGCCCCGTTCATTTCTAAGCCAGATGTACTTTTCCTCATGTGGAGTGGGAAGAGGGTAGGGACACCAGCGGAGGTCACACAGCCAAGCCCGATGGAGGGGGTTCACACAACTCTATTGGCTCTGGGCTCCTAGGAGCCAAGAAGCAGCACAGGGCTGCCAGGAGGAAGGGTCTTGCAGGCCAAGCCTGGCCCAGTGCCCCCGCTGCAGCTGCCTGGGTCTAAAGGGAAGTGGACGGCGTGGGGTGGGGGCAAGAGGAGGGATAAGCGTCTGCCGCAGTGGTCAGCAGGCCCCGACTCAGCTTTCTTTCACAGAGAAACAGTACCTCGTTCATCTGCAGACAACCGCAGGGAAGAATTCTACCCTGTTCTCATTTTTCACTCAAAATACCCAGGGCGGACAGGAGCTGAGCTCAACTAAGGGCTGGGGTTCTTGTATCAGGGGACCACGTTGCCAGAGATAAAAAGGGTGATAGCAGGCCCGGGAGACCAATCCCGAGGCGCGTCCTAACGTATCCTGGCTAGGTCAGATGTCCTCACGTGCAGAAATCAGGACACTCGCGGTTACACACATCTATGATTCCTAGAGAGGAGCCTTGGGGAGCTGCATAAAGGGATGTCCCACCTCACCCCGTCCCAGGACTCCTGATGTTGGGGCGGCAGAGGAACCCTAGGTTTTCAAGCGGAGCTCCAGGGTGATGTCCTAGCTGCCGTCCTAGAAGGCAGCCTTGGGAGGCTGAGCACGCTGCTTCCGGTCCCCTGGCTGACCGTGGACGGAGGAGAGCAAGAAGGCCTTCAAGGTAAAGGGACTCCAACAGGGGAGCCTAACGGTCATGCCCCCTCTCTACCCCAGAGCCAATCTTCGGGCTTAGCGTTGGTGCTCTCCCCCAACACGATGAAACCTTACACAGAAACTCCGTATAAAACCAGAGCGATTCAAAGGGGCAGAGGTGAAGGCCCAGAGCCCCACCACCTGCTCTCTTTCTGGGCCCATACCCCAGGTCCTTATTCTATATCTGAAAATATTTGAACATCACTGCTCTAGGGCAGTAGGAATTCCAGGTACCAGACTGAGATGGCAGCCGCCTGTCCTGCGAATGGCTGAGCACAGGGACACGGGGCAGGGACTGATTAACGAGCAGGGGTCAGGAATAAAGACGGCGGTGGTGGAGTGGGGCAAAAATCACCAGGCTGGAACTCAGGAGGCCCAGAGTCTGAGCTGGACTCCACCCCTTACTCGTCCTATTATCTTGAGCGTATCACGTAAGCTCCCTGGGCCTCAGTTTCCTTATCTGTAAAACTGGGTTAATAATATTGACCCCAGAGGGTCATTGCAAGCACAGTATCTAACACAGCAGAGCTCAGTCAATATTAGCAGGACCTGAAAGAATCAGGGACAACTGGTGCCTCGGGTTCAACGTCCATCCCTCTGGGCTAACGTCAGACTCATCACAACCCTGGGCGCAAAGAAACTGTTAAGAGATGCTGGTCTGCTCCTCACAGAAAACCCTGAAAAGAAAGCGCAAGGCTCAGCCCCTGGTCGGCTGGGGCCTGTGGACCCACTCTAGGGGACAGGCCAGCTTGAATGCCTTGAGCCTCCAGAGTTATAACCTGTTATCCAGCAACACGATTGAGAAAAAGTTTCAAGCAGAAAGAACATCACAGAGTGTAAGACCCAAATGATTCAGAACACCAGCGGGCTGCAGGCTGCCAGAATTAGCCTGAAACCCACATCTGCACCTGTGGCTCAAAGCAAAGACAGCAGCTGCTCTAAGGTGGAAACCAGGGCTCCTCCTAGGCCTGTGCTGGCATAAGTGGGCTCTTCGCCCACCGATCCCCACCTGGCTAAGCTCCCCCTTCCGTAAGTGACCAGACAGTCCCAAAGAAAGGAAGGGAAAGGGGTGGTCCACCCCCAGTATCTGAGCCCAAGAAGGTCTCTCCTTACAGCTCCTGTGATGTGAAGGGAGCCCTTTTTTTTTTAAAACTATTTAATAGCTTTTATTCTGCACATTTATATAAGTAACAGTTTTACCAGGGAAATCGTTTTCACCCAACCACCATATATCTGAAAGCATTATGTTGAAGTATAAACTCAAAATGAGGCCAAGGAGGCTCAGTAATACTGGGGCTTATAGTGTAGGAGCTGAGACTTCCCCCGTCTGGAGGAGTTCCATGACCCTAGAAGAGCAGGTACTGTTGTCACTTGGAGCAAGAATGGTAGACAGAGGTCCTGCATCAGCTACACTTTTCAGTATTGGTGAAAATGAAAACTGTCCATCTGTTTTGATGCCTGTTCAGTCACACAAGAGAAAGCCATGAACGGTTTCACAGTCCGGTTTGCTTAGGGAGGACATTTTCCCCGGGCATGTTGGAAAAATGGGGAAAACCATGATTTCATCTGTTACACTTTTTTTTTTGCACACACGTTTCACCAAAACATTTTCCTTGTAACAAAATGAAACTATCCGAAGAGTCGTTTCGGATAGTTTAAATCCTGATACCTTAGAGAGGGTCAGATAATAGTTGTCCATTAGCAGCCTAATTAGTGATAAAC
Source organism: Pseudorca crassidens (assembly GCF_039906515.1). Lineage (NCBI taxonomy): Eukaryota > Metazoa > Chordata > Mammalia > Artiodactyla > Delphinidae > Pseudorca > Pseudorca crassidens. The sequence continues at coordinate 105,125,088 of NC_090297.1, read as the reverse complement.
AGCCTGGTGACAGATCAGGAACACGATGAGACCCCAGGTGCCAGGAGCGCAGAGGATGATAAAGATAACCTCTACAAGCTTTGCTGTTTCGCCCGAGCCAGCCCAGCCAGAACTACTCAGTGTCCCCTACGACTACTGGTCCACTCTATGTCTTTAATTAGGTTGTTCTCCCAAGTTACTGTAGCAAACCCAGTCCTTAATAATTGGACACCGTTGCCTAGGACCACACAGTAAACTCACTGCCAGAACCATTTCACAGTTTAAAGAAAGTGGTAGCCCATTGGGATGATGGATGTTCACAGACATCAGGGCTCAAAGGGCGTCTGCGTCTATGTTCACACGCCCTCTTCACATGCTGGCCAAGTGGTTATCCGGTCTTGCAGGTATATCTGCAGAGATGCGGGACTCACTCTCTCCTGAGACCATTCATTCTACTGGGGGCCAGCTCTGTAGCTCTGCCCCTCCAGCTTACACCTAGTGGTCCTCCCTGGATCTACTTCTTAGAGAGCGTGACTCTTCTATAAGACTTCTGTTTAGCTATTTGAAGGCCTCCACTGTGACTCCCAAGTCTTGATGGGTTCAGTGACCCCAGTGCCTTCAGCCCTTTCTTAGGAAACACAGACATGAGCTCCCTCACCATCACCTTCTGTCTCCAAAGCTTTCACAGTCTCCCAGAACTTGGGGTCTTTGACTGCTCAAATACTCACACAGGAGCTGATCAGTACACAGCATGAAGAATGTCACCTCCCTTGCTCTGAATGTCATACTTCTTTTAATGCTGCCGAAAGTCACATAAACTTTTCTATCAATCATATCACTCACTGTTAACCACACTGCCCTGTTGTCAAACAAAGGCCTCCTCCCCTAGAAAAAGCCTTTTATACTCACCTCTACACCCAAGTCTAGTTGCTCTGGAGGCTCATATGTAGGGCACTGATGTATCCCAAACAAAGTTCCTATTAGAGTGCCCAACTATTCTAGACTTCGAACGTCTTTTAGGACCTGATTCTGCACTTTTAAGTATTAACTACTTTTCTCCTTGCTTCCTGTCATCCACAAATGACACATCATCCAGGCTGTTGATGAGAATGGTGGACAAGGCAGAGCCCTGCACCATCCTGTACAATCTCCCTACAGACTGAGTCAGATCCTTCTTTCAACCAGTTACTAAACCCTTAGCACCACGCTCACGGTCTCCATCTTCACCCCGAGGGTATCATGAAAGACCTCACCAACGCTTGCTAAAGTCCACATCTGCAAACAATCTAAATGTCCATCACTGAGGGAATAGCCAAACAAAATCAATTTATCCCTACAAAGGAATTCCATGCAACAGTTTTAAAATATGGTAAATCTATTTATTCCAAGACATACGTTTTTATCTTAACGACATGCACAATAATCCATTCTCTCTAGAAATAGAATTCCTCTATAGGCATAGAACTGTATGCATTCCATATAAATGCATGGAAAAAATCTGAGATGACACAGGTCAAACCGACGTTACCTGTGAGGAAACTCTGACTGGTGTGGTCATTTAGGAGACCTCTATCTATATTTCAGTTTTTATGAGGATGCACTGACTTATTACATGAATACAATATAATTTTAAATAGTCAAGATATATGACATCTAGGGAGTCCCATGATATTACCAGTTTAATACTGATTTCCAAAGAGAGACCAAGACTAGTTTGAAACAACTTGTGTTTCGTAAACGCTAATCAGACAGCGTCCTGTTTGGATGCGAAGTCATCTCTTTTACAATTTGCTCAAGAATCTTCCTTCCTTGCCCTTTAGAAAATCTTGCTCTCCACAACTGCTTGAACATGAACCAAGGTTCAGATGATGCAGGTCAGTGATCTGCTGCCCTGAGACGAGATTAAGAATGTGTTGGGACCTGGAAACATGTTAAGGAGCTGGGTCAAAGTGAGCAGCTGAGCACGAAGAGACACCACTTGGGCCAGTGGGAAAGGACCAGAGCCAGGCTGCTCTTGAGGGGCTGGGGTTGGGGGGATATCCCAAGGTGTGTTCCGGGTTTTCAAAGAGCATGTCCCAGAAGCACGACGGTCTAGAGTAACCCTCCAGAGACATCTGGACAGAAGAAACCCCCCAACGAAGCAGCTACATGCTGCAACACACAAAAAAAGGCACCCACATCCTCAAAACCATGCTGGGAATAAAACGTGTGGGCATGTGGTGAGTGTTATGCCAGAGACACAGATCAACACTCAGAAGCAGGCTCTAGGCATCTCTGAGCTGGGCCCTGTCAGTCACTTCCGCTGTTGATGCTCAAGGTCCTACATCCCTCTGTGCCTCTAGGAAGCAGCCCTGGCAGCGGTTAAGTAGCTGAGTGGTGCCAAAGGAACAGACAAGCTTATCTTATCCATCACTTCAATTATTCAAGACATGAGGCGGGACTTCTTGTCTGACTTAAGTCACTGCCAGTCTCAAGTCCTTGACAATGAGTGTTCCTGAGCTAGAAGAGCCTGGTGTGCTGTGGCACCGTGCGGAAGGGGAGTGCATGTGACAGAACGGCTGCTGGGGCTGGCAACCATCCCAAAGTCACGGTGTCATCGATGAAACGCTCACCTGTTTGGTTACCTGTGCCCCGAGTTTTACTTCACCCTGACCCCTGCTTTTAGATGATCAGAATTTTTCATGAGCTGAACCTTTACCTTGATCCCTCACCAATGAGGAAAAAGGAGAAAGTGCTCCCTGTGGCTACGGCCCCTCACCACCCCTGCACAAAGGACGCGGCTTTGGTTTGTTTCCATGATCAATGGATCCACCTCTCACAGGGAGCCAGAAAAATGTCCCCGCCCTTCCCAGTGCGGAGGCTTAGAAACGATGTCTGGCTGTCTTCAATTAATAGGGTGGGAAGTAGAGGCAGGGGAGAGAAGATGTGGATTGTGGTACAATGGGTTGCCCACCTGGTTCTTGTCCATCGTCCATTTACTGCGAGCCCTTAGCAAAAACTTACAAACTCCAAAGGTCGACATAAAATTAAGGGTTAATCTATAAAGTCTCTTCTAACGCAATGAAGGTGGGAGGGACATACAGAAAGGAAAGAGCAAGGGAAAAAGGGACCATTCCATAGCAGCTCTATGTAAATTTTTCTAGAACTGAAATGATCTGATTTTCAAAACCATTTTCCTTAATGTTTAACTAAAGCTTTCCTGGCTGCAGTTTGAACCCACAATCCCTCCCTCAACAGTCACAGGAAACGTGGAGACGGCCACCAGCCGACCCAGCTGCTACACCTCTCTGGCCCACCTGGGCAGTCCCGTGGGCTTCCTCTCTTGGCCGAATGGCCTCCCGCCTCGGCAAGGTCTCCTGGATTGGCCCCGGGGGCTGGGGGTGGCACTGCTACTGATGACAACCCTCCCTCAACCAGAAGAACTACTGAGCTCCCAGCATAGGATAAGAGAGAGCCCTGGTGGGCGGCGGGGGTCAGGGATGATTTCTGAGAGATGTGTGAGGTCTCCTGGCCACCGTGGGCTCCACGATCATTTCACAGCGTATAGGCAAGCACCCTTCAATCTCTTCTGGACTATGGAGGGGGGCTAGAAGATGGATGGACAATTGCTCTGTTTTAATGTTATAAATTTGCTCCTGTTTTCTGAATTATCACAGAAGACAGAAGCAGCAAAACAGGGAGACCCTCGCAGAAGGGGAGGAAAGGAAGGGCAGGATACAAGACCCCTCTCAGCTCCATGGGGACTCAAGGCAATTACTCATCCCAGAGCTGAAGGACCTCCACCAAGCATTCCCAGATGTTGAATTCAAGGGTCTAGATCAGCAGGCCAATGTTCCCTCCCTCCCTGGTTTTGCCACCCATTCACTCAGGAGCTCTAAAGTGGGGGTCAGGCCCTCCTAGGGCAAAGCCTTTAGCTTCTCTCAAGCAAACCTGCCTCCTCCAAAATTGCTATGGGAAGCCCCACATCAAAGTGGTCTGGTGACCTCTTACCTTCATCCCAAAGGATTGCATCCGGGTGGCCACCTCTCTCCCAATTCTGCCCAGGCCAAGAATTCCTAGGATCTTTCCATTCAGCTCTGTTCCCATGAACTGCAAACAGGTGAAGAAGTGGAAGTCAGCACCCAAAGTGGACCTCGGGCACCCAGCCAGGTGGGGTGAGGCAAAGCCGGCTGCTCACCTTCTTCCGTTCCCATTTGCCATCCTTCATGGAGGCCGTCGCCTGGGGAATCTGTCTGCAAGGACAGACAAAGTCAGCGGGCCCACCCAGACCCTGCCAGCCCAGGAAGGAGGCGCAATGTGAGGGCTGCACAGCCACTATTTCTGCCGGGCACCCCCCCAGGGAACCAAGCTCAAGCTGGGTCTGGGGGGCTTAGGTTCAGAAACACCGAGGATGGTCAAGGGAGGGTAGCAGGGGGAAACCCTGGGCGAGACCTGACTTGGAGCCCTGGGATTTGTCTCCAGCTAGGTGTCTGGGAGGAGGTTCTGAGTCCATCTCAGTGGCTGGAGTATCAGCCTGAGTGACTCTGGGCATGTAAAAAGCAACAGCTAATCCTCCAGGGTTTGTAGGGATAATGAAATGGGGGTATTGGTGGATTTTGACAACACCAAATGTTCCAGAAATTCAAGAATTTCCATTTTCCTATTCCATCCAGAGACATAACCTACAACATCTTCCACTGTATCAAGGGACAGCTGAATACTTATTCTCCCTTGAGAGTTAGGCTAGACTGGGGTGGGCGGGTGGTGTAGTCCAGACACTTCCAACAACCACACAACCTCCTGTCCCACCACACACACACACACAGACACACACATACGCACACACACTCTCTCCACAGCTTATCTCCTATTGGTCAACATGGAGGTCTGAGTCTCTATGTGTTTTCTGGAGAGGACAAAGGAAGTTAGGGCAATGTGAGAGGTCAGAGGGCAAGATGTGTCATGTGGGACATGGCCCTCCAGGCTTCTCCAGAAGCTAGAAAGGAAGAGACAAGAAACAATGTTTAAACATCAGCTCATTTAATGCTCACAACTGCATGGGGGTGGAGTGTGGCCACTGGGGGTTAAATACCTTGCCCAGCATCACTCAACGAGAAGTAGCACAATCAATTCAAAGCCAAGGAAGACATCCTCACCAGTTAGCCTCCTAAGTATTTAAACGCAGGCGTTCCTGCCGGCCACAAAATTCAGAGGTGTGTGCATGTCTGCGTGTGTGAGAGAGAAGAGATTCCAAGATAACTCTTCCTGTATTTCCACTTCACTGACTTCTTATAAAAAGCATTCTTTCCTGTCTACACGTTACCAGGACACAGACTTCCATCTGAGGGTGAGGTTGATGGGAATCTGTTCTACGATCAGAGTCCCAGGAACTCATGGGTAAACTCAGCAAAGCTTACATAACAAGTTCATGGAAGAAGCTCCATCTCACTGCTCTGGCCCATGGGGCCTCATTTCAGGAATGTCATGTAGGACAATGACTTGCCTTGAGGAAGTGCTCCCCCTCAGCAAAGCCAGCCGGATGAGATGCCTCTGACCGAGTGAGACAGAGCCCCCGGCTCTGGCCTCCCGACCTCTGCCCACCTGACTGCAAGATGCCATCTCAGAGATGTGCGTGCAGCACCACGGAGCACAGGAAACCCTCACACCCTCCCTCTGGGCGCTCCACCCAGCTGGCCGTGGTGCCTCCCCAGGTTTCAACATTTCGGGATCCTCACCAGGCCAGTCTGGGGAGGACCATGACATGGGCAAGGGACCTCCCAAGAATTATACGGAGGCCGGCCCGACTTACAAGAGAAAATAAAGCAGGCACAACGGTGAAATCTACATTTGTTGTATTCTCCACTCTTTCTTTCCGTGTCCTTGTTCTTCTCCAGCACCTCAGGAACAGGCAAAATCTGTTCAAAGTCCCCCACCGTGAGGCCCATTCAGCCCTGCTCTCCACCCACATTGCCCAATGCTCTCAACTTTACCGTGCACACTTCCCACCCCCTCTACCGCTGCCCTGCCTGGAAAGTGGTCTGATTAAACCAGCACACAGGGGTTATGAGAGACTGGTGATTCCTTCTCATAGGGTGCTTCTTTCTTGGTTTTGATGATGAGTGAGGTCATGATGAGTGGCTGGCGACAGGGCGCTTCCCCTAAGTCATACCACTTTGCCTACTCCTTTAAGTAAAGCTGGTCTTGGAATAGGAGGAAGATTATTCCTGACTCGCAAGGGAAACACCACCTCCAGAAAAAAAGTGAGAGAATTAGAAAGCTGCACTGGGATCGCTCCCTCACCCCCCCAAGAAACCAAAAAGAAACCACCACTGAATTTAATAGCACAAGTGACACCAGGGCATCAGGCCTCAACACTTCTGCAGATGTTCCAGGAGATCCAGACAGCCAGCTTAGGGACCCCTTCCGGGCTGGGTCCCTCCTGCTGTGCAATTCTCCCTGTTCTTCCCTTTCTCCAACCTCCTCTCCTCTTCACTGACAAGTGAATATCAGTGAATACCTAAGATCTCAGGTAGAAATCTTGGGGAAGAGTTAGAACAAAGGTGAACTCCCTCAGATCCCCTCCCAGCAGGGAGGAGAATAGGTCTTGAGAAGGGAAAGGAATCATTTCTCAGCCCCAGAAGGTTTCAGGCCTGAGTAGTGACGTGAGGGGTCCTGGCTGCCTGGGTTCCTTGGTTTAAGGATCCACGGATCTGCAAAGGGACCCAGAGCATCTTCCCGCCCTCCCACTGGCTCCTTGCCCTTCCCACTGACCCACTGCCTTTTCAACAGCAGTGTTCATATAGTCATTTTACCACCCAGCACAGTAAGATTCATGCACATCCTGTGTGTTTGCAAACAACCTGAGAAGCCACCTGACCTTGGTGTGCCAGACCAGTGTAACGAATGTTCAGTTGAGGACTGACGGCCTTGAAGGTTCTTAGCAGCCTGCATGTCACCAAGCTGAAGTGTTTCTAAGTTTCTCGGGGTCAGTTTGCTTAGGGAGTCATAATAATTGACAGACCACAGACAGTGACTCTGCTCAGAAGTCAGGGACTTACCTGGCCAGGCACATGATCATCCCACAGGTGAGCTCCGCAGCGCTGAGGCTGTTCCCACTGGGGGTGCTAAAGATGGAAGAAGATGGGGGACATCGGTCAGCCAGACCCAGGATTCCCACTCCTGTCCCAGTGGAAAGACTAGTGCACGCTGTGCTCTCTCTCCCGCTCCATAAGCTTTCCTCTTCTTTTTGTTTGTTTTGTTTAGTTTTATGGGTTTTTTTTTTTTTACTTTTTAAAAAATTGAAGTATAGTTGATGTATAATATTATATAAGTTACAGGTGTACAATATAGTGATTCACAATTTTTAAAGGTTACACTCCATTTATAGTTATCATAAAATATTGGCCATATTCCCTGCATTGTACAGTATATCCTTACAGCTTATTTTATACCTAATAGTTTGTACCTCTTAACCCCCTACCCCTACGTTGCCCCTCCCCCCTTCCCTCTCCCCGCTGGTAGCCACTAGATTGTTCTCTATATCTGTGAATCTGTTTCTTTTTTGTTATATTCACTAGTTTGATTTATTTTTTAGATTCCATATGTAAGTGATAACATACAGTATTTGTCTTTCTATGTCTGACTTATTTCACTTAGCATAATGCCTTCCAAAACCATCCAAATGGCAAAATTTCATTCTTTTCATGCCTGAGTAGTATTCTATTATATATATATAACATCTTCTTTATCCATTCATCTGTCGATGGATACTCAGATTGCTTCCATATCTTGGCAATTGTACATAATGCTGCTATGAACGTGGGCGTGCACCTATCTTTTAGAATTAGCATTTTTGGTTTTTTTGGATATATACCCAGGAGTGAAATTGCTGGGTCATGTGGTAGTCCTTTCTTTAGTTTTTTGAGGAACCTCCAACTGTTCTCCATAGTGGCTGCACCAATTTACATTCCCACCAACAGTGTACGAGGGTTCTCTTTTCTCCACATTCTCGCCAACATTTTGAACTTACCTGTTCTTAGTGAAAACCCCTAACACCACGCCACTGCCCTGGGTTCTGTGATGTACTCCTGCCCTAACCCCAGGTCTGGAAGAAAACCCCTTTGCCCTGGCTTTATGTTTTCCTGCGGAGGGACCTCCATTCGAGAAACACACTCATCTCTCTACCCAAACTCATTTCTCCCGGGGCAGAGAAGTATCTCAATAGATTGGGAGAGATACGTGTGGCTCAGCCCTTCTCTCTCTCCCCTTACTTTAGGATCTACCTGCCTACAGAAAGACAAATCCCTGCTGTTCCATGCCATCAATCTTGTTTTTAAAAATTTTTATTGGAGTATAGTTGATTTTACACTGTTGTGTTAGTTTCATGCCATCAGTCTTATTGAGGCTGTACCCGTGACAGATACAGAGGTCAGCCCCTTGCCCACAGACCTTTATCAATTTGCCCAACCTGTCTTTTTTTTAGTAACAAAGCTAATATTTTTATCTTGTCCTGTTTGACTTTTCCTCCTATTTCTCAACAAGTTTTGCACTGAGAAATCATCTTCACAAGTTAAATCATAGGGTAATGTTGACTCTACCCATCTTACAGAAAGGAAAATAGAGATAATACCCATGAAACTATTTTTCTTTTCTCAAAGGCTTTTTCTTGTTGCTCTTGAAATAATTTATTAACACACGTGTTCACCCTCCTTTCCCTCTTTTCTTCTCTGGAAATGAAGGTTATAAGGTGAAAAGTCAAGAGATCCTATTTGTAAAAAGTTAAAAATCAAGATAAAAGGATTCTCAGACATGTATACACTGATGTGTATAAAATTGATGACTATTAAGAACCTCCTGTATAAAAAAATAATAAAAAAATAAAGTAGACCAAAAAACAGTTTCTTTCCCTTGAAAATACAGAACTTTTCAAAAGGAAATAAATAAAAATAAAAAAAGGATTCTCAGAGTCTGTCTTTCCATAAGAACACCTGGCTTCCTGACTCGCCCAGCGAATGACCAGGCTACATGGGATACAGGAAGAGGTGCGGGGACCAGGGGGCTGGTGCCTCTGGGTCCAGCGCAAGATTGGAGGATGGGTTATTGGTTAACATTTCGTCTGTTGGATATTGACCTCAGGCAGACGATTGGGTTGGTTAACCCCTACCCTATGGAGGGAAGTGGAGGGAAGGGAGGGGAAAGTCTCGAGAACACTGAGGCTCCCGAGGAAAGAGGAAAGGCTCGAGGACAGAGAAGTGGAAGGGGTTAACCTTGCCACACCACTTACATGCCAGACCGGGGCCAGAAATGAGTGTTGCCTAGCGCTGGCATGCTGCCATGACCTTTGCCCTGGGTTTCTGCAAAAACAGCTCTAAAGGGGACCCCTTCCCTCTTGGCTCTGGAGTAAAGAGAAACTGGGTTCCCGGCCCCCGAAGGGTGCAGGGAAGTGAGGAAGAGAGAATGGGAGAGTCCGTCTACTAGCAAAGGTTACACAGCTGCACAAGGGAGACCATAGTCAAGCAGAGCCGACAGAACCTGGCTTCAGATGAAACAGCCGAGGGGGAAGGGCAGGGCTGAAGCAGGGACTGAGACAAATCCACCAGCATTCTTCTGATTCCCCAACCAGGCTGCAGGCGTGCGAGCATCTAGGGGGCAGGTGTGTGAAACATTTTGAGATTACAAAGAGAGCCTCTGTGTCAAAAACCCGGGAACCGCTAAGCGGTGAGTGCTGTGCCCCTCTCTGGACTTGGCCTGGAGCGGGCGGCCTCCTGGACCACCACCCCACCACTTCCACGACTTACTTCATGACCAGGATGCCCTTCCTTGTTGCAGCCTCCAGATCCACATTGTCCACGCCCGTGCCGGCCCGGCCCACCACCTGCAGCTTCTTGGTCGCGTTGATGACATCAGAAGTCACCTTGGTGGCCGAGCGGACAATAAGGCCTTCGCAGTCCTGAGGCAGAAGAAGAAACACCTGGATCCACAGAGTTGGTCTCTGAGACCTCGTAAAGCCCTTCTGTCCAAAGTGGGAGTTCCTGCAGGCTGGCTGACTTTGGATACATTCAGGGAAAGGAAGGCACGTTTATGCACACACATCTGAAAGCCCGCGCGATCACTCATGCTTGGGTTCACATCCAAGCTCCAGCCCTGACAAGCTATGACTCTGAGCTTCGCCCTCCTTAAGTGTGTGAGGAAGAGATGAGACAGGAAGGTACAACGCCTGGCATGATATCTGGCCCCGCTCAATGGACATCGCTTCCTCCACTGGACACGGAGCTACTGATGGGAAGAGGTGGGATTGGATTCTACTTTGTAAGCGCCTATGCCTGGTACACAGAAGGCACTCAATAGATGAATACATGAAGTGAATAAGAGACAAATTGTTAAAAGAAAAACATTTCCTAAAACAGAAACCAAAGTAAGGGGAAGGGCAGAAAATAATTAAACGTGTCCATAGTTACTTGGAAAACCAGGCAATATAAGGCTAAGACTATACCTATGTGAAAAATCAGACTTTCTGGATTCATCACAGCCATTATACCTGGGCTAAGCCAGACCCCAGGACAATCTTCCTTAGGCTCACCCAGAATCCAGTGGTATCTTCTGCAGAATAAGGATACTGTTGCCAAACACCCGATGAGAATCCCCAGGAAATGGAGCAGGTGAGCAAATACACACTCTGTCCCAAGCTGGCTGTCCCAGGTTGGTGGGCAAGCAGCAAGGGTCACTGCACAAGCAGCAGGCTGGGAACCAGGAGGCTGGGGTTCTAGGCCTAGGGCTGGCAATGACAAGTTGGGTCACTGTACCAAGTCATGTCACCCCGTACCCTGGTCTCCTTCTGTAACATAAGAGCATTGGAACAGGTGGCCCCTGGGGTCCCTCCCACATCTGATCTGACACCTGTAAGCCACGCTGCATTTCCCCAGTGGAGCACCCAGCTCGTGGGTTCTCCCACGAGAACCTTCTCTCTTCCCTCCTCACCACACGGATTCTGGAGACAGAGAAAGGCCACGGGCATCTGGCTCCCAGGGTGAGGACCCACACTGTGTTTACTGTGTGCAAGCCCAGAGCCTTGGAACCAGTTTGGACAAGTTACATGCAGAGAGAGCACAGAGTTCTTTGCTCTCCACGGATGGAAGAAGAGGAATGAAGCTTACGTCGCAGCCTCTTTAGATCTGGAGGGCTTCTCAACACTGGGATGATTGTTCAAGAGAGGCTGCAGAATTACTTCTCTGGAGGCATGAATGCTTCATGCATCCCCACTGGCTGGGGGCTGTGCCAGACCGCAAACAGCTGGATGGAGGACCCTTCACGGGCACTCCAAGCCTTGTGTGTCTGTGGTTCTGAATAGAATGCTCCTTGAATGCTCGCTCCAAAGCTGCCAGCCCTTCCGCAAACCTTGGGAATCTGCTTCCCACAGGACAGACCCGCTGTGGAAGAGGATGCAGACTCCCCAGGAGTCCACCCCATTCCTGCAGACCCCGAGGACAAGCCCAGAGACAGCATGGCGTTTTTCTTTAACAAGCACGACCTCTGTCTGTGGAAGGATCTCCCTTACAGAGATTTATCCTGCAGTCTCTCTCTACTTTTCCCTCAAGGGTGTGTCCCAGCTTTCTGTGAAGCCAAGAAGTCTGAAGAGCCTCCAGTCAGACCAGCACAGATGTACATGCAGAGCTCACCCATCCCAAGTGGGAATCTGCCTTTGCAGACTCCCATTCAGCAGACGCTGGTCCCACACGATCCGGGCATTCCTGTGGCCAGAGTTCACGGGCTTTCAAGACCCTTTACACCCTCAACTACCCCTGTTTCTGTTCATTCAAACACATCATCAATTCATTCATTCAAGGGAATTCCCTGGTGGTCCAGTGGTTGGGACACTGCACTTCCACTGCTGAGGGCGCGGGTTCAATCCCTGGTCAGGGAACTAAGATACCTTGAGCCACACGGTGTGACAAAAACACAAAAAAAACAAAAAACAAAAAACCAGAATTCATTCAACCAGCATGCATTTACTGAGAGCCTGTGTGCCAACCAACCTAGCTGCCGCTGATCCCTCAAAAGCCCTGCACTCCAGGCCCGGTCCCCTTCTCGGGCCCCACGTCATCCCTCGGAGACTTGGCTCCCTGCAGTCCACTCCTCTCCTCTACTTATGCAAACCGCAGTCCTTTGCAAATCCACCCGCATCTTCCCTGCAGTTTGCAGTGATTATAACTTTCTTCTGCAGCACCCCAAGGTCCTCTCTGGCACTCCCGCAGTAGGAATCTCAACACTGCACCCACTCTGCTGTCTACTGTTGTCTGCTTTGTGCGTGCTCTATCTGTATAAGAATGCAGGCTGGGGGCTTCCCTGGTGGCGCAGTGGTTGAGAGTCCGCCTGCTGATGCAGGGAACACGGGTTCGTGCCCCAGTCCGGGAAGATCCCACATGCCGCGGAGCGCCTGGGCCCCTGAGCCATGGCCGCTGAGCCTGCGCGTCCGGAGCCTGTGCTCCGCAATGGGAGAGGCCACAACAGTGAGAGGCCCGCGTACAGAAAAAAAAAAAAAAGAATGCAGGCTGGAACAGGCATTTGCTTCCACTTGGGTCTCCTCCCCACTCCCAGTCCCACAGCTGCTTCAGAGCTGGAAAACAACAGGCCACTGTTCTGCTGGATTTATAGCTGTTCCGGACAAACTATGCAAACTCAGCAGTGGAAACCCATTCACGTTCCTCAAGTTCACACATGCTTCCTTTCCCAAGAACAGGCTTGGCCTTGGGGATGATTCTAGCAGTGCTCCTGCTTCTGACTTATATCACAGGAGAAGTCAGAGAACCTCTCCAGATCATGTTCCCCAGCTATAGAGAATGCAGGTGGGCGCGGTTTGGCACAATATGTGTGATCCTGATTAAGTAGATGGTTATTTAACTCTTGCAAACCAAATCCTAGTGTAAAGGCTAGAAATTTGCATTTTAAGAGAGCCTTTCAAAACATGGACTCTTGCATCGAGCTTTATTCCCTTCTTATCCTTTCTTCAAATTCTGAAATAAAGATACAAAGGTGCTTCAGTAAATTAAATGCATTCCCAGCGTGCGTTTAGAGGATTCTGACCAGCATTGCTAGTTAATGAAACAGAAGAAAATATCAGAACGCAACACATCTAGTAAGGGTATTCTTTCATGAGACTTTAGTGTATGTGTGTACACATATGTGTGTGTATAGTGAGTTATAATGTAAAATGAATTTCCTATTGTGGGCCATGGTCAAAGTTTAAAAGCCACCGATACATGCTAAGATTTAAATGTTCCTGCATATTAGGCTTATTTAAGATGTGACATCTGCTGATAGAAGAGGGGTACACAGTCTAATAAGAGTTTAGTTGAGTTCCAAACAAGATGCTTTATTATTCCAAGCCAGCATTTTCCAAACTTTTGACTAAGACCCACAGTAAGAAACACATGTTTAAGTTATGATTTTATACTCATATACCACACACACCACAAACACATAATAATTGAAACAAATTTCGTGACACAATACTTAGCCTTACTATCTGCATTGCTCTCTGATATTTCTTATTTTGTTTTTTTAAATGCTAATCATGACCCATTAAATGGACTTCATCACCCACTAATGAGCTGTGACTTGCTTCAAGTCTGAAAAGCATGGTTCTGGGGGATGATTGTACTTCCTGACCACAGACTGAGAGAGAATAAATTGTGCCTGCCCAGAATACCAAGGAGTGGGAACGGAGGCCAGGCCTGGTTCAGGCACTGGGCCCCAGTTTCTTTCAGTATGAAAAAGGTTTAAACAGGGGAGGGCAGGGGCCACTAACCCAGGCACCTCTCCATGCAGAATAACAAGAGGCAAGTGTGGATATGAGGATCCTCCAGTGGCCCAAGGAGACTAACCAGCAGTCTGAACCTAGTGCTTTTTACAAAGACAGACGTGAAGACTGGGCACTCCCAAACCGTCCAACAATGTAGCCAACAAACACCCCTCCTCTCCTGCCAGAAGTTTTCAGTGCCTTTAAAACGTCCTCCAAGTTCCAGCCCCAGATTCCCTGCACCCACCCGGCCAACTCTCAACACCATGGAAACCCTCCACTAGTGACCAGGGCCTCCCATTCTAGTCAATTCCACACTCACCACTCCCTCTCAACCCACCCTACCCCCGGGGTACAGAATTTTAATTTCCATAACAAAGCTGGGAAGCCCCAAGTCCAGGCCACTCTTCCCAACCCGGTGGTCTGGTGGAGGTGAGAATCTAGAGACCACTCCACTTCCTTCTGGCCACGGCCCAGAGCCAAGGCCATGATACCATCTGCACAAAAGAGGAGGTGACAAGTGTGAGGTGCCGTTTCCCCATCCAGTCCTAGGGTAGTCCAAGGATCACGTCCTGAGCCCTTGGCCCCCACCAAGTCCAGGCTGATCACCCACTTCTCTCCATTTGCAACGCCGTGGAGGAGGCAAAGGCTAGGCTGCCGGATGGTCTCATTTAGCACTCAAGTACTGTGTCATCTGGTCACTTGTCTCACCGTGTGTTGGCCAGGCTCCTAACTAGCTGACAAACTTCTTTAAGACAGGGACCAGGGACTTCCCTGGTGGCGCAGTGGTTAAGAATCCACCTGCCAATGCAGGGGACACGGGTTCGAGCCCTGGTCCAGGAAGATCCCACATGTCACGGACAACTAAACCCGTGCACCACAACTGCTGAGTCCGCGTGCCACAGCTACTGAAGTCCGTGATCCACAACAACAGAAGCCACGCAGTAAGAAGCCGGAGCACCGCAACGAAGAGCAGCTCCCTCTGGCCGCAACTAGAGGAAGCCCACAAGGAGCAAGGAAGACCCAACGCAGCCAAAAAAATAAAAAAGACAGGGACCAGTCAGAAACTTCTCTGCGTACAAGCCAGGGGCAGAATACAGTACCACGGGGTGGGAGAAGAGCGGCAGGGGTTCCATGGAGAAACACAGCAGGAGATACAATGGCAGTTATGAAGACCATGCGATTGCCTCACAGCTAAAGCAACAGTAGCCACCTCTGTGGTTTGATTTAAGGGACTCTGGAGAGGGTGGATCCGCGCTGAGACTGGTTGAAGTTGGTAGGAGGCTACACTGCGGGGTGTGGGAGTTTGGGGGCAGGGGAGAATACATCCGGACGGGTCGGGTAGAGACACCTGGGCGCTGGGCACAGTACAGAAGTAAGAAGTGCAGAAACTGGAGTGAAGAATTCACGAAATAAATGTTATAAGGCAGGAAGAGGCCACCAAACCTCGCAGGATTTTTACAAGCAAGTTAGAGAAAGATCTGAAGTAAACTGCACAAACGGTGATAACGTTCCTGAGAAAGATCTGCTAGGAAATATACGTTTCCTGGGGGCTTTGGGATCGGAATCTCGTCCGATCAGGCCATTCCTGACCCCGCCGAGCCCACTGGCGGAGACTAAGCCTGGACAGCGGCGGCCGAGGCGACTGCCGCGTGGCCGGCGCGGAGATCTCGGGCGCCCCCCGCCCGCCCCTCTTTCCTCCGAGCGCTCCCAGGCGGCAGAGGGGCGGTGAAAACTCTCAGCAGTCTTGCATCAGATGAAAGGCGGGTATGGCGTTTGCCGCTCCAGCCGGCCGCCTTCCCTGCAGCTTCTCCAGCAGCCACGGAACAGGCTGGGACTCCGCCGGGGCCCCCCAGGGAAAGCAGCACTTGGCTGGGCGAGCCAGGGCTTGGCTGGGGAAGGATCGCCGGTCCCTGAGCTCCAAGCAGGGAAGCCACTTTGGCGCCTCTCCCCCGGAGCCCCCGCTGGAGGTGGGGAGAGGCGGCGCCGGGCTGCCAGGGCCACTGAGCTCAACGGCCCTGGGAAGCCGCGCTGGCATCCCCCGGGCAGCCTGCAGGACCAGCTGAAGCAGCCAGCACTTTGCAATGCTGGCGGGAGGCATGCCAACGTGAAACACGCGGTTGCAAACGGAACGGAAAGTTTGCATCCTGCAGCTTGCCGCCCTTTGTTCCTCCCTCCTTCTTCTCCCTCCCCCCTTCCCAGCCCCCAATCTCGGGAGACCCCAAGACTGACACCAGCGATGGGGGTGAGGGTGGGGCACGCTGGGCCGGAATTGGTCAGCCAGTGTCCGCGGAGGATGCCTCGCAGCCCTAGTCTGTCTCCCGCTCGCCTAACCTGCAGCTCGGCTATCAGCTCCTCCTGGCTCAGGTTCTGCTTCTCCACCACCTGCAGCCCTCCATCTTGCAGGATCTTCCGGCAGCAAGGGTCCAGGCTATCACTGATAAGCACTTTCCGTAGATTTGCAAAGGCCATTGCTGGAGTCGGCCTCGGAATCGGCAGCTCTCCCTGGGCAGAAACACCTAAACGGAGAAGCTGCTGTTCCGGCTGGCTGGCTCGTGTAACTGGGCAGGATTCGCGATCTCCCGCTCCCCCTTATCTCCCACTCCTGCTCCTGCCGTCTCCTTTTGATTGCACAGAAACGCTCCAACTCTCTGTGACTCCGCCCCCTCCTCGCGGTTCGGAGCTTTCAGGTCCCCGCCCACCATATTATTCTCCGGAGATGAATTTCTCAATCTCAGCCGAAGCATGTATCTACACCTGGTGAGTATACAGAAGCACAATTGACGCTGAGTAGCTGATTCATATCTGAAATAAACTGAGAAATATTCGTTCTCGTCGTGAGAGAAATGTTTCATCTTCATTCTTTCCTCCTACGGACCCATTCACTAATTCCTTAACAAGCATTGATTGAACGCACCTACTATGTGCAAGGCACGGTGCTGGATGCTGAGAGGCTCGAACGTCAAAAAGACATAGCCCCTTTCCTCTGGTGGCCTAACATCCGAGGGTACCAAAGACACAGACACGGAAAGATAAATTTTAAAAAGCAGAGGGAAACCGTTTCTGAGACCTCACAAAGCAGTGATTACTTCCACATGAATGATGCAATGAGAATTATGAGGTTAAAAGAGAGCAAGGGCCTGGTGCCTTTGGACCAGCCAAAACGTTTGTTCAAGTTCAATATTCTCCTCTTCCTTTCTGATTATAAAAAAAAAAAAGAAGAAGAAAAGGAAAATGAGATGTCAGTCTGGCCTAGTTTATATATTGACCAAGGAGGTACTTCCCAGCTCTTAACTCCTTTATGTTGAAACCCCACAGCAGACATGCTTTTCCATGCCCCACCTTGCCGAATACTGGAAAATTCCATCTTGGATTATTTAAGGCCACCTAGGATCAGGGATGCTCATAGATGGATTAGAATTCAGTGTTTTAGACATATCTGGCCCAGTTAAGCGCTGTGTTCTGCAGCCCTGCACCATTCACAAAACTCAAGTGCTAGACCCTTATCCTATAGAACGACACAATGTCAATATTCTGACGTAACGAAACTTTGGACAGATAATTCCTAGGCACAAATCAGAAGTTAGACCAAATGCTCCCAGTGGGAAAGGAGATAATTTGGCTATTCTGTTTACTGGTTTGGATGATTTCTTGGTCCTACATTCCAGCACTCGTGAGTATTCCATTTCTCTTCCTCTCAGGAGGTGCCCAGCAGCCCTGGGGGTCCTGGGAGCAGATGGTGGACCTGGCCCCAGAGGCTAACAAAGAGACTTGGGAAGCACCCATTTTGGTTACCACTTTCACTCACCCGCTTCCAGGACTCACCCTCTGCTTTCATTCAGTGTAGAATCTAAAGCCCGCTGTCTCTAAAGGGTAACCCGCTGTCTCTAAAGACACCCCTTTACCCCAAGTCAAACTTCTCAGGTGGTGTTGAACTCACAACCAGAGGCCCTTCACACCTGTCACCTGGGTATTATTTTCTTTCTTTATTATGTACGCCCCACCTACTTTCAAAATGACACACAAAAGATACTTCTAAGACCATTAAGAAAATAGTTAACAGATAAGAGTCCATTTCCAGGTAGAAGGGAGGGTGTGTAAAAATTTCTACCCTAAGCAAGTCAGAAATATTCCTCTTAAATTTCTATAGCATTGTCCTCAAGTTATTTCACAGTGCCTTGTACAACGTATATGTGAACATTTCCCCCCAGGATCAGAGATACAACTTTATATCCCTGTAATAGTGCCTCGCACAGCGCTTTCCATATTGGACATTCAGAAGACGTTTCATTCAAAATTAATTTATCGAGCACCTACTATGTGCCAGGTACTGTGGCTTAACACTCGGGGTGTGGTGAGGCACAAGTCACATCCCTTTCCCC
This sequence comes from Pseudorca crassidens, assembly GCF_039906515.1. Taxonomy (NCBI): domain Eukaryota; kingdom Metazoa; phylum Chordata; class Mammalia; order Artiodactyla; family Delphinidae; genus Pseudorca; species Pseudorca crassidens. The sequence goes on along the minus strand of NC_090297.1, from coordinate 105,106,953 downwards.
AGAAAAACAACATTTAAAGTGTAGCATTTGAAGGATAAATACAGAGGAGCTAAAGTGCTTTGGGAGCAAGAAGGAGACCCCTCAGCACAAACTAGAGGCAGCAGGAAGGATTCTAGAAAGGTTGCCTTTGAGCTGACACTTCGGTGTTCATTGAGGGCAGCCACTCTGAGAGGTCCAGGGATACAGAGATGAGTACAACCTATTCCGCCTTCAAGCCGCTCACGGTCAGCCGCCTACTCTTGAAAGCATATAGGATGTACAGTATAAGAAACAGCCAGGTAGAGGAGAAATAACATTTACAAAAGCCTGGAGACGTGAAGAATTATGAGACGTTCGTAATGGCTTCTCCAGGGGCACTAGCAGTGGGAGGTGCCGGGGAACAGATGAGACTGCAGAGGGACCAGGAGTGAAAGGCCTTGTCCTGAGAAGAGGTTTAAACTTGACTGGAAAGGTGGTACAGAGGTGCTGAGCCAATTTTTAGAAGCGATATGATTAAATGAGCTGTGGCTGAGCTGAGCCTCGATACTGTTAATGTAGACAATACCCCTCCCCATCCCACCCACCCCGACCCCTCACTCCATCTCCAACTTCAATTGGAAGTTGCAGGGTTTTCTTTTATAATGGTGGGCTGAGTGGGGCAAATGTTCTCTCTCTGTGTGTTATTGCCTCCATCCGTAAAACAGGAACTTTGGCCCTCTTGGAAGCATTAGGAAAAGAGTTCCGCCTTTCTCTCTAGACTCCTCACTTCCTCCCTTCCCCTGACCCCAGCCCCTTGGGAAGAGAGCCTGATCTGATTCTGAGTCTGGGGGAAAGGTTGAGTGTGAACCCAGGTCAGCCCTTTCTTGGCGCTCTCTCCTGGAGCTGGAAGCCCACAAAATAACGTGCACTCTCCTGCTTCCTTGTGTGTGTTGAATCCCCCAACGCAGGCCCCACTCCACGCACCTGAGGGTGCGGGAGCTCCAGCCGCTCAGCTGCTCTGCCTGTGGATGATAAGTTCCATGGACGAGGGGCAGCCAGGAGTAGGAATCCCATTTTTCTACTTGGAGCCCAGCTGCGATCTCCAAACCCACCTTGGGAATAATAAAACAGATATTTTGAGAGGTAGACGATGAATTGTCATCTGTAGAATGTGCACATCTGGATTTGAATTCCAGCTTCTCAAATTACTGATTATGTGACTATGGGCAAATGACATTGCCTCTGTAAGACTTAGTTTTCTTCTCTGTACTATGAGACTAGCACTGGGCTAGTGCTTATTTCACAAGATTGTTGTGAGGATTAAATAAGGCAGAGCACGCAAATGACTGCTTGGCTTTCATTCATTCAGTCAGTCAATATGTATTTATTGGGAAACGGTAAGCCGGGCACTGCTGAAGGTGCTGGGAATGAAGCTTTGAATGAGACAAACACAACCTCTGCCCTCACGGAGCTTATGTTGAAGAGAGAAAATAAGTAAATAAATAGATGAAAATTTTTAAAAGATAATCTCAGGGTGTAAGTACAATGCAACTGAGTGACGTGATAGAGGATTGGGGTGAGGGGACATCTATTTTAGTCGTTATGATCAGAGACGATCTTTCCAAGAAGATGATATTTGGGTTGAGACTGATATAAGAAGTCAATTATCCAAAGAAAGAAGGAAAGAGAATTATAGACAGAGCGAAAAGCAGAACAAGTCAAGGAGCACTCGAGGGACGTGCCCACCAATATTTCGGTAGCTTTTACTGTGTGTCAGGCACAGTGCCAGGCTCTGGGATAACGACACTGGGCAAGTCACGCGAGGCCCCTGCCCTCAGGGAACTCGCAGTCCAGTGTGTGAGAGCGTGTGCTGCATGTTTGGTCTATAGTGGACAGCCAGGAAAGCCTCTGAGGAGGCAGCACTGAAGCTGAGATCTGAAAGTGGAGGAAGAGCCCTGGAGAACATCTGGAGGAAAGAGAACAGTAAGAACAAAGTCACTCAGGTGAGAAAGAGCATGGCTTTTTCTAGGAACTGACAGAAGGTCCGAACACCTGTCATGTAGGGAGAATAAGGGGGAACGGGGCCTGAGATGAGGTGGGGAGGTCGGCAGGGGGCCAGACCATTCAGGCCATGGGAATAGTCTGGACTTTTGTGGATGCAAAGAATACCTTTTTTTTTTTTTTTTTTTTTTTTTTTGCGGTACGCGGGCCTCTCACTGTTGTGGCCTCTCCCATTGCGGAGCACAGGCTCCGGACGCGCAGGCTCAGCGGCCATGGCTCACGGGCCCAGCCACTCCCCGGCATGTGGGATCCTCCCGGACCGAGGCATGAACCCATGTCCCCTGCATCGGCAGGCGGATTCTCAACCACTGCCCCACCAGGGAAGCTCCAAAGAATACCATTTAAACTGGCCTGAGGGAAAAAAGGGATCACTCAGGTCTCTGAAAAGATCAAGTGCGGACAGAAATGAGTTCAAATGGTGTCACTGGTCATCTGTGTCTCTCTCCTGTCTCTGTTTGCCTCTGGGTTTGCTTCATTTCCAGGAAGGCAAGATGTGGCATAAATGTCACCAGAGAGTGGAGAACAGAATATTCGGCTGTATATTCTAGCAGTTTAGCATCCTGGAAGACTGCACTAGTCTTCCGATGGTTGCTGCAACATGTCCAGACCTGATCCTCATTGGGCCAACTTGGAACATGTATCTGTCCCTGAACTATTCACTGTGGCCAGCGGAAGGGACTTGCTGACTGGCCAGTCTTAGAGAAAGCACCCACTTCAGAGCTAGGGAGAGGATTTGTTCCATCGGAAGTGTACACTAATAGTGTGAGAAAAGTGGGTCCCCCTAAAAAATTCAGGGTGCTGAACCAAAAGAAGGGGAGTGGGGACTGGAGGACAGGCTGGCAATACCAATCGCTGACCACGACACCATGGTAAGGAGTTTGGATTTTATTCCAGCTAGGATGGGAAACCATTGAAGGATTAGTTAATAAGAAGGGGCAAGTATTATCTAAGTTTTAAAACGATCACTCTATTTTAACACACAAAAAAGCCCCTTTTTACAGTGTTGTTTTGATGATGATGATGTGATAACAATAAATACAAGGATATAATGATTAGAAGAGAAGTGGGTCCCTTGTTTGGCACGTGAAGCCAATCAGTAAGGTACACACAGGACTTGAAAAGGCAACTCTCTGTCAGTAAAACTAATATTAATCACTAATGGATGAATTTAATCACCTGAGAAAGTAAACCATCCCGAGAGAACGTAAATGCCTGAAATAGGAGTTTGGGGAACCACCAGATCAAATGAAGGCAAGAAGAATACTATTTCACCCAAATACAATGGAACGTTAAGGGGAAAAAAAACTCGTAATATAATCAATTGTATTAAAATTTTTCTGAAAGGAATATATTAATAGAAAGGCCGTTCTGCTTGTTCAAAAGGGTGATTCGAGGCAAGTCTTGGCTTTTACCCAGCACTGTTCCAGGAGAAAAAGAGGAAAACAGTGCATGTGACAGACAGGAGTGCCGAGGTCATTAGTAAGGTGTACTCTGATGTGGTACAGAGAGAATTCATCAGACAGTATCATCGTCTGTATAAAAATACCCCTGTTGACTATGCAACTCTTTTTCTTACCATTTTTCTGAGTAATTATTTTACTTTCCAGATACCCTGATGCCAGCAAGGGGCCACTGGGTGGATCTGTTTCTCAGCAGATCCCATCATCTTTGAGTCCTGTAGCAAAAAGAGAAACAGGCAGAAGCTAAAAGGCTGTTTTGTGAAGGGCGCCTGTCACCAGGGGAACGCTATGAGTGACAGGCGCAAGGGAACTGGTATGGCAGTCTAGTGGCAGGCAATCCCCTTTCACGAACACGGAAGCTTTCGGGTTTATACTCTGGTCTCTTGTGAGTTAGGCTAGCGAGAATCTCTGAAACTCTGATCAATACTAGGGGCTCTGATAAAATCAAATTTTTAAACTTATTGACCCTAGAATGAACCCTGAGCTACTACCTTGGGAGTCTAGTAGTCAGAGAGCTTCCTTCTGCTATCTCAAGCTCTCCCCTCTTTACCTTCAACCGCAATGTCTCGAAACCTCTTTAGGTCACTGAACTCTACAAGAATCTGATGAAAGCTACAAACCCTCTCACCTCCTAAATTGTGCAGACAGTTTTGGGGACTAATGAGGCTCCTGAAGCTCATTCATAAGGCTTACAGTATTCCATGAACCTCTTGCTAATGTTAAAAAAACAAAATTCAACCAAATAAACTTGAAGATCTAACTGCCTTTATTCAACGATGCACGAATGAGCAATATCCCATCTAACAACTAGAAGGGTTCTCCTGAGGGGTGCAAAATGGAAGGCTTTCATAGAAAAGAGAGTGGGACAAGGAAGTCATTAGCAGAAGAAATGAAAATTTTATTTGGGGCCAGGATATCTTCTTTTGGGGACCAGCAATAACCTTTATCACATACATTGCCTCTTCTTGGGGAAGGGAGAGGGAGACGGAGAGGGCCCACAGGACAGATTACCTCGTTGGTGCTGACCAGAACCTGGTCCCAGACTGGTTGGTTAAGATTACATTTCTAGGGAAGGTCGAAACTGTTATTAAGTCATATATTAAGTCTAGGTTTGGTATCATGGGCTTTAACACACTGATGCCATTTTGGGCCTGCGGTTTTCTCTTTAACATAAGAAACCCATAGTTTACATGAGTGAGACAGGGTAATAAAATGCAAAATAGCCACAGTAATAATACAAATATTTATGGATCATTTTTAAGTGCTAGATAAATATAATTCAGTAAATCCTCATAGCACCTTTATGAAGTAGGCACCTCTATTCTCATTTTATAAACGATAAATCTGAGACACATTGCTGCGTTTTCCCCAGCTTTACAATTTAGAGAAGTAAAAATGACTTAAAGTCACAGGCCAATAAATTGTAAAGTTGGGATTATAGCATTTCTTTAAATCTCTAGTTAAACTTCTAATTGTGCCGTCCTTAAATCTTTCAAAATGAAATGAAAGATCTTTCCACTTCTAGAATACCATATTCAATTTAGAAACAGCAGCACAAAAGCCTTGACTGTTATAACTATTGACTACAGGCAGAAATCAGGGATTCTGTGTCACCTGAGAAGTTGTCCAAGATACCGGTGTTTACCAAGAAATGAGAGTCATAGTGTGGTAGCAGAATAATGGTCCCCCAAGATGTCCACATCCTAAAGACCAGAACCCGTGAACGTTACCTCATATGGCAAAAGGGACTTTGCAGATGTAATTAGGTTAAGGAGTCTGAGGCAGGGAGATGATCCTGGGTTATCTGAGTGGATGGATCCCAAGGGTCCTCGTAAGAGGGACCCAGGAAGAGTCAGAGGGAGAGAGAAACCATGTGATGGTAGAAGCAGAGATTGGAGTGATGTGCTTTGAAAATGGAGGAAGAGACAAGCCGGGAATGTAACTGGCCTCTAGAAACTAGAAGAGGCAAGGAAACGGATTCTCCCTAGAGCCTCCAGAAGGAACCAGCCCTGCTGACACCTTGACTTTGGCCCAGTGAAACTGATTTCAGAATTCTGAACTCTAGAACCCTAGGAGAATAAATGTGTGTTGTTTCAAGCCAGCAAATGTGTGACAATTTGTTACAGCAACAATAGAAGTCTAATATACTTGGAAACCATGCAAAATGAAAAGAACAAAATTTTCTAAAAGAAACAAAATGAAATTCTAAAAGATAAGAAAGGTAGATGGAACATTAATGGTCTCCCTGTCCCCTTGCCTCTAACTAACCAGGGAATTTACATAAAAACAAACAAACCTCCTAGGTAGTTCTAGTTAAGCCTAAAGTGAGACAGGATGGATAGGACCAGAGAACTCTTCTCACCTTTCCCTTCCCATTCCTTAATCATCTATTTCCTGGAGCGATTAGCTGATTAAGGGTACCTGAGGCCAGAGATGAAAGAGAAAAGAAATGAAGGGCCGATCATCCCCCAACCAGTTCAAAAAGCTGGCTTTTGAACCATTGGAACGTGGCACTGTAGGCAAGTTTGAAGGAGCTATTTAAAGGAGGTGATCCTGAGTCACAGGGGAATGGAGCTCCCGTGCACTCAGGTGACAGAGGTAGGAGAGGGGAGGGGTGCACTACCCCCACTCCTCATTCATTCTTTCCACACACACTGTATAACTGAGTAACTACAACATATCCGGCAGTTGTAGGGCCCTAGCTTTCATGGAATTTACTTCTAGTGGAAGTGACAAGCATTAATCAAATAATCACACAAATTTGTTGGGGACATAAATATTCAGTCCATAGCACTGTCCAAAACCTTAGCATTTCCCCCCCAAAACCTGGGCTCCAATGTCAGGCTTCCTCAACATATACTTCAAGCCCAAGAGTCCATACTTCCACAGCTCAGTGCACAGCAGATTTCAGAATCAAATATACATGGATAAGATGAGTTAAAAATTCAAAGTCTCCCTTTATGCAGTTTACGTTGACTGTACTGCAAGGCATTAATCTTTCTTTTTTCCAGGCCCTTCTAATTTTATTTGATTTTATTATTCTTCCAGATCACATACTCCCCATTTCTTGCTTCAATAGTAGGGAAAAATTAGCCCTAGACTAAGCATTGTTTTGGTCTTGCCTAACAAAGATTAAAAGAAATATCTGAAAGGAGCAAACTGTTCCCAATTAACTTAACCACTTCCCAGAACAACTTGAGAATATATATAGAAACACAATAATAGTCAGCGTGCAAGATGGTGAAGTTTGCAATGTATAGAATTCAATTAAAATTACCAAGCAAAGAAACAGGAACATGTTACTCATAATGAGGAGAAAAATCAGTCAATGGCAACAACCCAGAACTTGACACAGATGATAGATTAAAAGGCAAGGACATGGGCTTCCCTGGTGGCGCAGTGGCTGAGAGTCCGCCTGCCGATGCAGGGGACATGGGTTCATGCCCCGGTCCGGGAAGATCCCACATACCACGGAATGGCTGGGCCCGTGAGCCATGGCCGCTGAGCCTGCGCGTCCGGAGCCTGTGCTCCGCAACGGGAGAGACCACAGCAGTGAGAGGCCTGCGTAACGCAAAAAAAAAAAAAAAAAAAAAAAAGGCAAGGACATAAAAACAAGTATGATAACTGTATACAATATATTCGAAAAACTAAAGGAAATATTGAACATGTGACGTATATACATGGATGATGTAAAAAGAGTCAAATCAAATTTCCAGAGATGGAAACTACAATGTTTGAGATGGAAAGTCTCAGGATGGAATTAACAGCAGACTAGACATTATAGAAGAAAAGACTGGTAAATTTGAAGACACATCAATATAAACTGCTCAAAATGAACTACTACACAGGATACTATGACTGGGAAAACATTAATAGTGAGTAGTTAGAAAACTTCAAGTGGTCTAATATAAATGTTACTGAAGTCCCCAAAGGGGAGGTGAGGGGTCAGGGGGAAGAAAAAACACTTGAAGTAACAATGGCCAAAAAATTTTCCAAGTTTGATTAAACTATAAATCAACACACTCAGAAGCTTACTGAACCCCAGGCACAAGATATATGAAGAAAATTACACCAACTCTCACACAATTAAGTTGAAAAAAAACTGACAAAGGAGACTTCCCTGGTGGTGCAGTGGTTAAGAATCCGCCTGCCAATGCAGGGGACACGGGTTCGAGCTCTGGTCCAGGAAGATCCCACATGCCGCGGAGCAACTAAGCCTGTGCACCACAACTACTGAGCTTGTGCTCTAGAGGCTGTGAGCCACAACTACTGAAGCCCATGTGCCACAACTACTGAAGCCCGTGTGCCTAGAGCCCATGCTCCACAACAAGAGAAGCCAGCGAGATGAAAAGCCTGCCCACTGCAACAAAGAGTAGCCCCCGCTCGCCACAACTAAAGAAAGCCTACGTGAAGCAATGAAGACTCAACACAGCCAAAAGTAAATAAACTTATATATTAAAAAAAAAATGACAAAGGGAAAATCTTAATAGCAGGCAGAGGGGGAAAAAACACATGATGTTATGTACAGAGGAACGAAGATAAGAATTATGGCAGACTTTTCATTAATGCAGGCCAGAAGAAAGTAAAACAACATCTTTAAAGTACTGAAAGGGAAAAAAAATCTATCTACCTAGAATTTTAAGGCCAGCAAAAGCATCTTTCAAAAATGAAGACAACATTTTCAGACATACAAAAGTTGAAAAATTAATCATCAGCAAACTTCCACTATAAGAAATATAAAAGGAAGTCCTTCAGGCAGAAGGAAAATGACACCATCTGGATCTACACAAAGGAAATGTTAATTATATGGGTATATAAAATGATGCTGCACAACTTGCCCAAAGTCAGGGAGTGGCAGACCAGGGACTTGAGTGTAGGTCTTTTGACATCAAGGTCAATCTATACCCACTACATCATGCTGCTGTGCATAATACTATGCCATTTATTTAATTAAAAAACACTGCTTACACACGTATTCTGTACAAAGTGCTATGCAAGTTTGGCAATATGGAAGACTCCAAGAATAAATAAAATACATGTATGGGACTTCCCTAGCTGTCCAGTGGTTAAGACTCCACACTCCCAATGCCGGGGTCACGGGTTCAATCTCTGGTTGGGGAATTAAGATCCCACATGCAGCACAGCATGGCAAAAAAAAAAAAAGAAAAAAAAAAACAAACCCATGCTCTCCTCCCAAAGGACTTTACATTCTGTCTGGGGAATCAGATGTGGAAAGGAAGGGTCTAAGTTTAGGGAAAGGCATGGGAAGTTCTGAGAATAGCCTGAGAATGGAGCTCCACCATCAAAATTGTAAATTAGAGTACTTGTATCATTGGTCCACTTTTAATTAAGAGCAAGACCACTTCATCCTTTAGGCATTACAGGCTCATGGCTCAGAAACTGTGACGGTCCTAAAAGAGTTCTTACTGACAGTTCAAACTGACTCTGACATTAGAAGATTTCTTTTCTTTAATATTTATTTATTTATTTTGGTTGCACTGGATCTTAGTTGTGGCATGCGGGATCTTCATTGCAGCATGCAGGATCTTTAGTTGTGGCATGCAGACTTTTTAGTTGTGGCATGCGGACTCTTAGTTGTGGCATGCGAACTCTCAGTGTGGCATGCATGTGGGATCTAGTTCCCTGACCAGGGGTTGAATCCAGGTCTCCTGCATTGGGAGCATGGAATCTTATCCACTGGACCACCAGGGAAGTCCCTGGCATTAGAAGATTTAAATGAAAGCATAACCCCTATTCTTTTATTTGACAAGCATTTATTAAGGGCTTTGTTATGAGCCATAGTAAATGTTGAGGATACAAAAATTGTATCATAAGGCACTATGATAGTATTATCTTCATCGTTTCATACCAGGAAAATGGAATGGATCATATGTTTAGTGGTTAGCTCAGAGGAGGACTACATCACCGGAGGCTAGCACTTCTGGAAGCCTTCATGGAATTGCTGGGCTGGGTCTTTAAGAAGGAATAGGATAGGATAGGACAGGCAGTGAAGAAGGGTGAGCCTTTCTAGAGGGTTCTAAGCACAAGTATGGAAGGAGCAATGTGCATAGGAAAGTGGTGGGGGGAGAAGGGGAAGGAACCTGGCCTGGCTGTAGTAGGCATTATTGTTGAAGAAGAAAAGAGATTAGTTTGGAAAAGTAGGTTATAAAAAAACTTTCTGTATCATGCGGAGGTTTTAAATTTAGAGACTGACACAGGACTCAGGCTGTTAATAGAGGGGGAAAATAAAGACAAGCTAACTGTAAATTCTAGTATCAAGCCCATGATTATATCTTCATTAGCAACTTGCTCAACCATCTGTATAACCAGTAATTAGGCAATGCATAAATGCAGATAAGCCATATGTTTCTGTGTTCCCCAGAAGGCAACCTCTTGGGAAATTAGATAGGCAGATAAAGTATAAATTGGCAATCTGATAATCAGAAGCTGTCCCAATGACCCCATATTGAGTTAAAGATGAGCTGATAGACATTCAGTTTGGTCATATAGTGGCTATAGGATCTTTGACAGATGTAGCTTACTGTCCTCACGTGAAGAACAGAGTTGTTGTGAACATGTCCTGAAGAAAATGGTTGCATAAATGCTTTGAAAATACACATCCTAAACAACTGTTACTTGTTGTTACTGTTCAGTGATGAGAAATAAGAGGCACTATTGTTTTGGATATGTTTGACAAAAAAAGGCAAATGTGTTCAAAGATGACCATTATTTTCTGTTATTCTATAACCATTTCCTTCAACCTGTTTTTCTTGAAGCCATTTTATGTATTGATCTCTGTTTTACTCCAATATCTCTTCTTGCTTTGCCCATCTGTACAAGGTTATAAAAGGTACCTCAAATACAAGTCAAACAAACAAAAGAGTTGATGCATATGACGTGAATATTGATTTATTCATTTATGTATTTGTTTATTTACCTTTATGGTTCAATTAAAATATGCCAGGAACTATGCAAATAAAAAAGATGCTACATCCTTAAGGAGCTCACAGTGTGTGGGCCACACAGTCAGGTAAATCAGCGACACTATTACCAAGCAATGTGGAAAGCACTGATGAGGGTATTCTCATATGCTCTGAGAAATCAGATGGGTTGTCTGAGCTGTGGGGCTGGGCTGAGGAAGCTCCCAAAGCCAGGGACACTGAGCTGAATATTGAAAGATTACTGGAGCAATCTACCTAGTAAGTAACTCACACCTGGTGCAGAGGGAAACTGCAAGTAGAGCAGTTAATATCAGAGTGTAAGATGTGAGGGAGTAGTGATGAGCAATGACACAAGAGAATGGACATTGGCCAGGTCAGGAAGAGCCATGCAATCAAAGAGTGTGTATGTTATCGACAAAGAGATAGGGAAGCATTGAAGGGATAGAGAATGTGTTCAGGTGGGGGGGTTTATCTGGAACATACATACATGCATGTATGTATGTATATACATGCATATATATATATATGTATATATATATGTATGTATGTATGACAGATTCTAGGTGTGGAGGTGTTGACAGCATTCAGTTATAAAATACCGTGGAGTCTTTGAACCTACTTGTATTGTCTGGTCTTTTTACTCTCTTCCTGGACCTCCTACTGAATGTCTTTGGACCTTTTCATTGTCTATAATCTTTGTAACATGAGAGTATGATGAAGAAAAAGATAAATGTGAACATTTTATGGTATTAAGCCTGTGAATGAGTGAAGTAGCTTTACCACTGACATCCAAATGACTTATGTGGTAGGGGTGGACCAAATAGGATAACGTATATAGAAGCAGTTTGTGAGCAACAGTGACCACCAAGTGATAGCTATTATTATTATAATATATATTTCGTGTCTAGATGCTTTGGTTAGAGAGATGATGATAACATAGGCAGCATTTCCAATCCACTTGGACAATCAAAGCACTATTTCAAGTAAATCTGGCAAAACCATGTAGCGAGGCAGGAAATTCACTGAAAGATCATAAACATAGTTCTGTGAACTTCTCTGGCATGAAATGCTGTGCATAGTGATAAGTTTGGTGCAGAAACATAGCAGAGAGCAAAGGGACAGCTTGTAAATTGGGATCTTACCCAAACCCTTAAGGGTCAACAGATGTCCACAAATAATTATCCAGAGAATGGAAAAACTGGCTTGTTGAAGTTTGGGGCTATTAATAATGCTCTGTTTCTCCAGTGATCCTTTCCCTCGGGGGAACTGGGAGTGGTTGGCATGCATCCTCATTACTCACAACTTTGTTCCTGCTGTGGCTGGCAAGATTGGGACGCATCATTAAACACACCATGGTTGGTACAGCAGTAGCAATGAAAGGTACGGGGAGTCTTCCTCAGGCCACCCCAGGAAGTTAGGTCCATTCAATAGTTAAGAAACATTTACAGAAGGTCTGTATTTGCATGGCACGTAGTAAGCGCTCAATAAACATTAGTCTCATATTGTAGCATACAGTAAGTACTGCATAACTATTGTTGTGGAAGGGATCTAGAAACAGACTTACCATGCTCCTGGGCCAGAACTTCTGCTACCATGTGTGCCTTCTAAGTCCACCACAGCAGATACTGCTAGCTAACCATCGATTCTGTTCTTCTCTAGGGCACACTACCTTACGGACACACACATAGACCATATTTCCAGCCTTCTTAGAGTTAGCTGTTATTACATGATTGAATTCTAGCAACAGAATGTAAGCAAAATTGATGAAAACCAATTCCAGTCCTGGCCCTTAAAACCTCCTTCATAGTTTCTGCTTCCCATAATGAGTGAGCAGGATGCTACAGGACCAATTCCCCCACAGAAACAACTATCAGATCTGAAAATAATGCAAAAATCATCTGTCTCATGGTATTGGAAAGTACTAGATAATGAGTAGTATACTCTTTGCTTGTATCTAGAATATACAAAGAACTCTTACAACTCATAATAAGAAGACAACCTGATTTTTTTTTTTTTTTTTGGTGGTACGCGGCTTCTCACCGTTGTGGCCTCTCCCATTGCAGAGCATAGGCTCCGGACGCGCAGGCTCAGTGGCCATGGCTCACGGGCACAGCTGCTCCGCGGCATGTGGGATCTTCCCGGACCGGGGCACGAACCCATGTCCCCTGCATTGGCAGGTGGACTCAACCACTGCGCCACCAGGGAAGCCCCCAACCTGATTTTTTTAATACGCAAAAGATTTGAACAGATACTTCACAAAATAAAATATGCAAATAGCCAATAAGCACATGAAAATATGCTCAACATCACTAGTTGTTAGGACCATGCAAGTGAAAACCCAGATTCTATTACATACCCACTAGAATGGCTAAAATTAAAAATACTGACAGTTCCAAGTATTGATGAGGACCTGGGTCAACTAGAACTCTCAGACATTACTGGTGAGAATGAAAGATGGTTACAGTCATTTTAGTAAACAGTATAAAATTGAGAATACACTTACCTTATGACCCAGTAATCAAACTCCTAGGTATTTACACAAGAGAAATGAACACACAAGACATACATCTGCACACCATAGCAGAACTATTCATAATAACTGAAACCTGGAACTCATCAAGATGTCCATCAACTGGTGAATGGATTAACAAATTGTGGTATATCCATGCAATGAAATACTCCTCAGCAATAGAAAGAAATGAACTACTAACACAATCATCAACATGAATTATACTGAGCAAAGGAAGCATGACACAGAAGAATACATACTGTATTTCATTTAGTATGTAGAATTCAAGAACAGGCAAAACTGATCTATATTGACAGAGAGTTGCCTGGGGCTAAGGGTTGGGAGAGGGGATCAGATGTAAAGAGGCATCAGGAACGTTTTAAGATATTGAAAATGTCTATATTGTGATTGTCACAGTGGATATACAACTGTACACAATTACCAAAAGTTCATCGAACTGTACCATTAAAATGGGTGAATTTTATTTTATGAAACCCTCACTTGAATTTCTCTCTCCTACTCATCTGCCAGCTAATGGTGGTACCCAGAGAGGTCTTGGAAGCCCTGTGTTGACAATGGTAGAGCCCCCATCATCCTGGCTCCCTAGAGAATGTATGGGACAGAACACTCACCAACATTGCTGAACAAGAACCTCACACTAGATGGTTTTGTGAGTGAGAAATAAATGGTTAGTGTTAGGTCCCTGAAATTTGGGGAGTTACAGAAACTACAATTTCTTTAAGTAATCTATCCCCAAAGTAAAACATACAGTCAAGACCACTTAAATTGTTCTCACTCAATTCATAGTATTTAAATTAGAGGAAAATTAATGATAACCTAAATGTCCAAAATAAGGGAACAATTAGATAATTGTGATATATTCATCCTATGTAACGTTTATTATATAACCACTTACATAATAATTATGAGAACTATGTAGTAACCTGGATACACACTCAAAGTGAGAAATGAAAAAGGCAAAACCCCAAATTGTGTCTATGCTATTTATTAGGAGGCCCAGACACCTTAACTTGTGTTGGCCCAAGTCTTTAAACATATTTAGGCCTCTCTGAAGAGACACACCTGGCATATATTTGCTCGTTGGACTGAGGAACCTATTAAGTAAAATTCCATCATAAGGAGAAGGGAATCAAATCACGGAAGCTCAGCACAGGAACAGTCACCAAAAAAGAAAATGTGATGACAAGAAAACTGTCTGTCATCTAGTTTGCCCTCCTTCAAACTCCAGACTCACAGGTGCTCAAGGAAGAATGGACTGCAAGAAAAAACTGGTAAAAACCACAAGTGCGGTTTCACTAAAACCTCCACGTTTGTACTGCCTTCTAGCCTGTGTGCCTGATTCTATCACAGTGGGTTTGTTGACGGAGTAGGAGCCAGCTAACCAAGGAGCTGAACTGGCTGATGCAAGAGGGATGAAAGAGGGAGGAAGTGGGGCAGTTTCTGAGGTTTCAATGGCAGCATCAGCAACAGCAGACGTTTCTAAAGGGAGACGCTAAAAAGCAGGCGGAAATTGGATATGGCACACGATAGCTGGGAGGATTACCTCCCGAAGACTCAAGAGATAGTTAGGAGGGATTTGAGTACTGGAATTTCCGCAGAATGAATAGGGGTGGAACCAGAGGAATATTATCTGATTATCGTTAGCGCGACCTGCTGTTCACCCCCAGGCTGGTCTCAACTGTAGACACACGATTTCTCTGTGTGGGCTTATGTTTATGCATCTGTGTGTTTTTCATTATCTTTGTAAAAAGAATCGGCAAACATTTGAATAAAGTATGAAATGGAACATATAAATTAAAACATAGTAAAACAGTAGGTTTATACATACTTTTTACTTTTGTTTTGATTCTGTTCCTGCTATTATTATTTTAATAGAAACTGATAATTACATATGTACATATAATTATATGTATAAAATTATATTTGCATATATATATATATCAGGGTCTACATTCAATCCTGTTCCTTTTAAAGACCAACTAGCAAAGTCATTCACTAGCTTTAACACGTGGTGCTTGATGGGAATTAGTTTAATTAATTTGATAACATAATAGGCTTCTTAATAAATGAAAACAGAAAGTTTGAAAAAGGCCACACCCTGGGGAAAAGACAAGAATGCAGAGACTTAATCCAGTTCAGATCACAAGACACAGCAGGCTGCAGAGATGTGTAGCAGAGAGAAGCATGGGAGAAGAGAGCTGTATTTGGGTGGAGTGGAATGGGGGGCCGGGTGGGCGTGCAGACTGCTCTGGAAAATATTTTACCTAAAGAGAAGCACTTTGCTCTTTTCCCTAAAGAGAAGCTCACTGTCCTGAAACTTCAAAGAAAGAGCACCTGACCTTGTGGGCCATATTGAGCTAGGATTATCAATTGACCTCATTTCAAAACTAGCCATGTATAGATGTGGGCAGAGGTCAGAGCCGCAGTGGGTCAGAAGAGTGGAAAGAAGCCTAGAGATCCTCTAGTTCATGAGTC
The DNA here is from genome assembly GCF_039906515.1 of Pseudorca crassidens. Classification (NCBI taxonomy): domain Eukaryota; kingdom Metazoa; phylum Chordata; class Mammalia; order Artiodactyla; family Delphinidae; genus Pseudorca; species Pseudorca crassidens. The sequence goes on along the minus strand of NC_090297.1, from coordinate 105,091,528 downwards.
ACTCACTGTTGGCCACAAACATACGTGGCTTTTGGCCCACTGAGTGTTTCCAAAGTAATTTGAGCCAATATTGGAAAATTAAGTGATTTCACATGCTAATCAAGATTTCCATTTCTTTGGAAAAGTCTGAAAACATTGCAACACTGGTCTCAGGTACCCCCTGGGCCCACACATTAGCAGCTGTTCTCATTAGGAGGGAAGTGCTTGCCAGGTCCCCTGGGGCCCACTCTGGAGGCCGGGAATTGTGTTATTGGGGAATTGACTGGGGCAGAGCTGAAATGGCAGGGACTAGTTAAATTACACCCCAGAGCACTTGTACACCTCATGGAGTCTCATCCCAGAGAGGGCCTGAGTCCACCACCGTCAAACATTGCCTAGGCTCTGGGGAATCATATTGGCTCCCTGTGTGTCCTCCGGGAGTCTGTTTGGGATTTCAGAGGCTCTTTGGCCTGGAGTTGGTTTTATTCCTTAGTTGCACTAATGCTTGGCAACCAGGACAACTTATTCCTGCCTCCTTCTCCCAACACCTGTTCAGGCTGGACGCCAATAGCCATCCCATTATAATGGATCAATATTTACTCTTTCAACAATTTCTGGCAGCTTATAATCTGTCAATTGTACAAGGTGCTGAGGCAGTGACATCAAGCCATAGTCCTGCCCAGAGAAGACCTTAAAATGTAGACAGTGATTTACTGTGACTAAAATGTTCTTGGAGAAGGCGAGGACATATCTGACTTAGTAATCGAAATCTTTCCACCAGATGGCGCTCAAGAGACTCCAGTTTAACAAAACGACGGGGCGGAAAATAAAAGCAAAATTTACCCCTTGGAAGACAAATAGCGCTACCCCTTCCGTTTCACATGTGCTTTCATGTTCTGTCACGCCTCTTACTGTTACTTGTTCCAACCCCCAGGACTGTGAGTGTGGCGTTTGGACAGAGAGGAACTCCAGCTCCCACAGCGCACCCCTGACCTGCCAACCTTAATCTCCTGAAGGCAGAGCATTTCCGAGTGAGACCGGGAAAGAACAGGCCATGCTTGAGGTGTGCTCTGGGGAGGAAATTCCTCGTCGGACGGAGGCCTGATTCTTACCTGACCTCATTACCCAGCTCTGTGGCGTCCTTTGCGAACAAGCCACACCTCTCCTCTCTGGTCTCGCCCTCTCCCTATCTGCTCATCCAGATTTGATTAGATATATCGATTTTTTTAAATGTGCCATCTCTTCCAACTATTGATAGCTTTTCGAAACCTTTTTATGGATTATAATAAACTTATCAAAAGAAATGCAAAGAGAAATTAATGACTTAGAAAGGGTGTAATTCCTCCATAAATCAACTCTTGGACATATCCACTGATAACAGGTTGGCATATATTCATCTGGAGCAGGGTTTTTTAACCTCGACACTGCTGGTAGTGGGGCCAGAAAATTCTTTGTTTGGAAAACTGCCCTGGGCAGAGTCGGGTGTTCAGCCTCAGCAGTAACCCCACTCCATCACCAATACCCAGCTGTGACAACCAAAAATGTACCCAGTGCCAAGCAGTTTCATACTATACATGCTTTCCTGCAACTTCCTTTTTTCTCTTTTTTAACTTACTAACCCATCTTGGCCATCTTTTCCATTTCAGAACATCTGGATTTATTACATTCTTTATTGTATCATGATTTATTTAACCTGGTGTCTTCTATTAATGATCATTTGGATCATCTTTAATTTTCTTACTATTACAAATGTAGCTGGGTGAAAAAAATATTATTTAAAACCAAAACTGTCTGTTGCCGCTTTTTTTTTTTTTTTTTTTTCTCACTGCACAGCTTGTGGGATCTATCTTAGTTCCCCAACCAGGGATCAAACCCATGCCCCCTGCAGTGGAAGCACGTAGTCCTAACCAGTGGACCGCCAGGGAGTTCCCCACTTCTGCCTTTTATGGGAAGAGGAAAGTTATATTTCATATCAAAGGGAGAGCAAACATCTATACTGCCTCCCTTTTCCTTATAAGAAAGAGAGGAAGTCTGAAATATGAAAATCTCTACTCATTTTCCATGTTGCGAGAGCTTGAGGCCAAATTAATGGGGTTTTGAGTAGTCTGACCAATTATCTAAGCTTTAGATGGGCTGGGGACTGGGGAAGGTGTAGAAAGAAAAACTGCTCTGAATAACAGAGGGAGGCATTTCCCCTGTCCCAACAGAGCCTAAGGAGGCGGTAAGCCCTGGAAAGACAGCCTGATAAGATGTGAGCAAAGTCCAGAGGTGAAGGGAGGAGAGCAAGTGACCATCAGGACAGGAGTCCATGGGAAAATGCAGCCAGTGAGAAATTCCTCATGAGAGTGTCCAAAGAACTTTTATGTATGAGGATGTCTAACATTAATTTTTGAATGAGTCCATTTGTGTGGCTGTAAAAACCCCTTTTGTCATCTCAAACCTGTAAAAGTTGCTACACATCCAAATGCCTCGGGAGGCATTTTTGTTGTTTGGCTATGTTTTGTTTTGTTTTAAGAAGATGGAAAATCAGGGAAACGGGACTGAATGCCACGTGTAGGTTTGTTCAAATAAAAGAGACGAGACTAGCTGTGAGAGGTGAGACCCACGTGGGATTAAGGATTCAGACAGAGCCAGAACTCTGAGCAAGATAGAAGTAATGATGAGAAAATAAAACAGCCAAAACACAGAGATCACGTGGAGGGCAGTGAACGGCCGGCAGCGTTAGGGTCTCCTGTCAATTTCACTTAACTCTCAAGGCATAGAATGACTGCTGGCAGCTGACTCACACCACCAGGACTGCAGTGACATCCTTGTACATACAGCTTTATGTTCTTGTGCAACATTTTTTTGCTCATTCCACAAACATTTATTGAATTCCTACCATTCTCTGGAGGGAGCAATAAACAATAGTCAATGGTCTTAGATCCCTAAAGATTAAGTTTGCATTCTCTTAGGTAAATTGCTGGGTCAAAGGACATGACAATTTCAAAATTCTGAAAGATTTCAAAATGTTCTTTCCCACCCAGAAATGAGACTCTTCCAGGCTTTGTTTATATTTGCTAATGGTTTAATATGTTTCCTCATACTTAAACCTTATCTATCAAAAGTGTATACTAACGCATCATGTGAATCTCTAAATTGATTTTCTCCCCAAATGTCCAACTGGTTTTTTGGAGCCACAATTTATTCAGTAGTTCAACCTGCCACCATTGATTTGTGATGTTTCCCTCGTGGTATTTTAACTTCTGTGTGATAGAATCTGTTTCCATGCTATTCCTTCTGTTTCATTGATTTGCCTATCTTTTCTCATGCCAGAACTACAATCATTTTTTGCATTATTTTAGCTTTATGAATAATGTAATATCTGGGGAGGCAAGTACTCCCTCTTTACTCCCTTCTTTTGTTTTAAAAACTCTTAGTGATTCTTAGCAATTTATTCTTTCAGTTGAAGCTAAGAAGAATTTTATTAAATTCAAAAAACCCATAAGGATTACGCTAAAACCATCACCCAACTGAGGAAGTTGAAAATCTTTACAATAGTCAGTCTTCCCATCCTGGTATGTCTCTCCAGATGCAGGAAGGGTCTGCAATGGTACCCTAATTGCAAACTAACAAGTTGACCTGCAACCATTTTATGGATGTTGGCAGAAGACAGGAGATACCCAGGTCAGAGACAAAGGACTTTATTTCTCACAGCATTAGCAGTCGTCAGAGTATCAACATGTGTTATCAGTTTCCTGAGCCCCAGTTCCCATTGGGCAATGTGAAGAAGGCCAGGTACCACCTGCATATGCAGAGTTGCATTACAGAAGAACTTTGAGCTTAGGGAAAACACATCTTTACAAAGGACCTTTTTCCTGAAGGAAGATATTATCTTTATTACACTGGACAATAAACAAACCTGTCCTTTGCTCTGGATGGAGACTCCATCTCTAGCTTCCAAGGCTATTCACTATACAAACAGCCTGGAAAAGATAGGAACAAAAGCTGCCAGTTCTACAGCTCATAAGATGTGCAGAAATGGGTGAGACTATGAAAAGTTGTCTCCCAACACTTTCAGCCTATGATAATTCAATAGATAATGATAATAAGAATAACTGTAATATTGATAGTGAGAATAATGAAGAATGAGGCTTAGTTGATTCTAACTTTGCTTTATACTAGCTTTGTGACCTTGGGCAAGTTAATCTGCTTCCCTAAGCCCTAGTTCCCTCTTCTATAGAATGGAGATAATGATAGTACATATCTCATAAGTGTTGCTGTGAAGTTTCATTAATTAATGGCTAAAGGGTTTTTAAAAGATTAAATTACATTGTGAATGAAAAGCATTCACACAGCGTCTGCCACATAACCTGTGCTCGTGTAATATGGGTATTATCGTTACTGTTATCAAAAGAAGATGCTGAAGTATGTTGACCTTGGGTTTGGCCATTGTATTTCCTGTTCTTACTTAATTTTAACTATTTTTTTTAGTTTATTTTTTTGAGTTTTCTAGTGGATATTATCATTTGTTAAACAGTAATTATTTGTGTTCTCCTTTCTAAAAGCCACTCTTTTTATTTTTGTGATCTATCTTGATGCATATTAACCAAGACCTTTCAAGTGATAACAATATTAGAGATAGTAGATATATGATGAGATGACTTTCAACGATTCACTATTAAATACTGTTTCTCTTGCTCTGAAGTATATATTCTTTAACATTTTTAAGGAAGCCTTCTTGTATGAGTGGGTTTTTTTTTTAACAGACTTAATTTTTTCAGAGTAGTTTTAGATTCATAGCAGAATTGAGCAGAAAGTACAGAGTTACCATACGCCCCCTACACCCACCCATGTACAGCCTCCCCCCTGCCCCTGCCCTGTATCAACACAACACACCAGAGCGTTATGCTTGTTGATACAATGCACGGACCAACACTGATACATCATTATCACCCAGAGTCCATAGTTCACATTAGGTTCACTCTTTTATTTTTATTTTATTTTGGTAAAAGTCACATAATACAAAACATACTATTTTAACCATATTTAACTGTATAGTTCAGTGGCGCTAAGTACATTCGCGTTGCTATGCAACACTCACCGTCATCCATCTCCCAAATTTTTCACCTTCCTAAACTGAAACTCTGTCCCCTTTAAACACTAACTCCCCGTTCCCCCCACTCCCCCCACCCCTGGCCCCTGGCATCTACCAGCGTACTTTCTGACTCTATGAATTTGACTATTCTAGGTACCTCGTATAAGTGGAATCAAACACTATTTCTCCACACCCAAGAATATGAATAACTAGTTTTTTAAAGCCTTTATCAGGAATAGATATTTTATCAAATGCCATTTTAGCATCAACTGAATTGCTACGGTTTTCTTTTTTGACCTATCATTGATATTAATAGACTTTTTAATAATGCTTTTTCTTTGCATCCTTGATATAAAACTGCCCTTTCATCATGACTTTTTGATTAATGGTACTGTCACATTTGATTCATTGGTATTTTTGGTCAAGATTTTCATATGCATGTTCATAAATGAGTTCAACTGTAATTTTCTATTGTGATATGTCTTGTGAGACCATGCAAAGACCTTCCAAACACTCTGAGCCTTTCTCCCCTCAATTTAATCTTCTTTCTATTTAAGAAAATCTGTTTTTGACAATTAGTTTACCCCTTTCAATTTGCAAAGAATATGCTCTCTCAGCTTTTCTCATGGTTCTAACAGATAACAGACATTTAAAAAAGAATACAAATTATTTGCCAATTCTTCCATAAAATAAAAGAGGAGGGAGTACTTTCCAATTCATTCTCTGAGGTTAGTATTACCCTGATCCTCAAAGCAAAGACATCATAAAAAAACTACAGACCAATATCCTTTATGAGTATAGACACAGAATTCTTCAACAAAATACTAGCAAGCAAAATCCAGCAACATGTAAAAAGAATCATACACCATGAGCAAGTGGCATTTATCCCTGGAATACACAATTGATTTAACATGTAAAAATTAATTAAAACAATACACTACATGAATAAACCAAAGTACAAAAACCATATGATCATTTTAATAGATGCAGAAAGAAGATTTCATAGAATCCAGTACCCTTTCATGATAGAAATACTCAACAAGTAGGAATAGTAGGGAACTTCCTCAACTTGATAAAGAGCATCTATGAAAGACTCACTAGTAGCATCATACTTAATGGTGAAGACTGAATGATCTCTCCCTAAGATCAGGAGTACTGCAGGTGCTAGCCAGGGAAATTTGGCAAAAAGTGAAATAAAATGCATCCATAATGAAAAGAAAGAAGTAAAGCTATTTCTATTTGAAGATGACATGATCTTGCGTAAAGGAAATACTAAGGACTTTACTAAAAAAAAAAAAAAACTATTAGAGTTAATAAGCAAGTTGCAGGATTTAAGACTGACATTCAAATTATCTTTCAATACACTTTATGAAAGATTTGAAAAAAATAGGAAAACAGTTCTATTTACAACAGTAACAAAATGAATAAAATACGATTATAAAATAAGACCAGGAATTTAGCAAAAGAAGTGTAAATTTTGTTCTCTGAAAACTACAATATATTGTTGAAAGAACTTAAGACCTAATAAATGGAAAGATTTCCCATGTTCATGGATAAGAGGACTTGATCTTGTTAAGATGGCAATACTCCTTACATTGATATTCTGATTCAACTCAATACCTAAAAATTCCAGCTGGCTTTGAGCAGAGCTTGGCAAATGAATTCCAAAATTCATATGAAATGCAAGGCACCCAGAATAGCCCAAACAACCTTGAAAAAGAAGAAAAAAGTTAAAAGATTCATACTTCCTGATTTCTAAACTTCGGAAAAGACACAGTAATCAAGACAATTCAATGGGGGAAAGAATAGTCTTCTCAAGAAAATGATGCTGGGGCAACTGGATATCCACATGTAAAAGAATGAAGTTGGACCCTTCCTCACATCATTCATAAAATTAACTAAAAAATGGGCCATGGATCTAAATTTAAGAGCAAAAAACTATAAAACTTTTAGGAAAAGAAACATCGGGATAACTTTTTGTGACCTTGGTTTAGGCAAGGTCTTCTTAAATACGGTACTCAAAGCACAAGCAACAACAACAACAAAAAATAGATAAATTATAGTTCTTCAAATTAAACACTTTTTTACTTTAAGAATGCCATGAAGAAAATGAAAAGACAGTTCACATAATGTAAGATAATATTTTCAATCATAAAGCTTATTAGAGATTGTATCCAGAATATATATATATATATATATATATATATATATATATATAAAACTCTTAGAACTCAGCAATTAAAAACAACCCTTTTTTTTTTAAAGAGCAAAGGATTTTTTTTTTTTTTTTTTTTTTTGCTGTACGCGGGCCTCTCACTGCTGTGGGCCCTCCCGTCGCGGAGCGCAGACTCAGCGGCCATCCCGGACCGAGGCACGAATCCGTGTCCCCTGCATCGGCAGGCGGACTCCCAACCACTGCGCCACCAGGGAAGCCCAAAGAGCAAAGGATTTGAACAGACATTCCTCCCAGGAAGATTATATCAATGGCCAATAAGTACATAAAAATATGCTCAACATCATTAATCATTAGGGAAATGCAAATCAAAACCACAAGAAGATACTACTTCACACCCACTAGAATGGGTAATAAAAGAGAGAGGTAATATCAAGTATTGGTCACGATATGGAGAAATTGGAACTTTCATACATTGCTGATGGGAATGTAAAATGGTACAGCTGCTTTGCAAAAGAATTTGTCAGTTCCTCTAATAGTAAACAGAGTTAACATATGAGCCAGAAAATCCACTCCTAGGTAAATAGCTAAAAGAAATAAAAACATATGTCCACAACAAAAACTTGTACACACATGTTCATAGCACCATTATTCATAATAACCAACAAATGAAACAACCCAAATGCTCATCAACTGATCAATGGATAAATAGGGTATGGTATGGTCATACAATGGACTATAACTTGGACATAAGAAGGAATGAAATACAGATACATGCTACAATGTGGATGAACCTTGAAACACTACGTTAAGTGAAAGAAGTCAGTCACAAAATATCACATATTGTATGATTCCATTTATATGAAATGCCCAGAATAGGCAAATCTACAGAGATAAGAAGTAGATTGTTGGTGGCGTAGGACTGTGGGGAGGGGGTGGGAGGGGTAAATGGTAGAACGGAAAGTGACTGCTAATGGGTACGGGGTTTCTTTTTGAGGTGACGAAATGTTATAAAATTGATTGTGGTGATGGTTACACATCTTTGTGAATATACTAAAAAATCACCAAATTGCACACTTTAAATGGTGAATTTTATGATGTATGAATTATATCTCAGTAAACCTCCTTAAAGAAAAGATTCCAACATTCATCTTTCTCTTTTGTCCTATTTTGGAATATAGATTTATAAAGTGACTCAACTATTTTAACCTTGTTGCTATGAGCAATATATAGTCACAAGTATAATTCATATGATGTATGGTTACTGACGTGATATTAATCTGGATTATTTTTAGAATTCAGTCTCCAAGCTCAAAATTGTGCTGGGATCAATTTGTCATTGGTGGCATCCTCAAGATAGAATCTATATTCATCTCTATTATCTCAATACGTATCACAGTGCTAGACGTGCAGTAAGTGATCGATAATTATCTGTCAAATGGGCATTTAAGTAAATAAGGGGCTGACTTTACATTTATGGTCACTGTATGTGGGACTGAGGAAGAAGACAGGAGAGAAATAAGACACTGAAGTGGAAAGACAAAGAAAATTGTGAATTAAAAAAAACACACACACAGTGTGCCCCCCTTCTCCTACGCATACGTTCACGCTGAAGCAACTCACGCACAGATACAGATAATTCGCTTTGCTTTCAACTCTTTCTTTAATCTTCCCATACTCTCCTGAAAAGAGACAACTGGTATCTCCTGCAAGATGCTAAACTCTAGGTTAGGCTGCTGTAAGACTCATCCCTAAAATCTGAGTATTTAAAGACAATACAGATTCATGTTTTGTGTATGCCACACGTCCATCAAAGGGCAGTAGGTGGCTCTACTCACACTGGACCCAGGTTGAGAGGGCAACCACTGTCTGAAAGGTTGTCAGTTGTCATGTTAGAGGAGAAAAGAAACCTTTGGAGTGTTTCAGGGTGGCAATTCAATGCACTGGCCACAAACTTGTATCTGCTTATAATTCCTTGTCCAGTACTAGCTACATGGCCTTAAAAGGGAGCCAGGAAACACAATTCTATCATGGGCCTGGAAGACACATAATTGGAAACATTTGGCCAACAGCATCAATGACGACCACACTGAGTAATTCCATAATTCCTACAGAATTCCAGTATGCATACACCTGTGGGTAGCCTCTGTTTGCCCTCTCTCTGGCCCACTGCTGCCAGAGCTCTAACCAGCTATGCAGCATCAGTAGGTGGCAATGTTGGGAACTGCCATAGGAACAGGTCTGGGTAAAAGCTAACTTACCTAACACTGACCCTTGTGAAGTCTCACCTGCCTACCCCCTAACCTCATGGAAGAATTGATCAGCTATTCCTTGGCACCCTCCTGTATGCCAGACACACATCGATCGATGCATTTGTAACATTTCCTTCTATGTATTTGTCCACATGCCTATGTTTTCCTTAGCAATCTAATGATTATAAACATGTTTGTACCTTTCATACTTGGCACAGCACCTGGAACGAAGTAGAAGCTCAATTAACATTTGTGAAATTAAAGCATTTATGAATGAAGAGACATAGTCCAGAAAGGTTATAGACCTTGAGGTGTGTATTTCCAGCAACAGAGTGGGGTGGTGAGAGCAAAGGTGATGGACCCGCTCCAGGTGCACAAAGAAAGGCCTGTGAGGGAGAATATGTATTCAGGCCAGTGCTAATCCAGATAAATGATTGGCATCATGAGGGGACAGCAAAAAGTCCAGGGTGTCTCCAGAGGAGGAGAAGAGAGTTCCCAGGAGCCTGAGAGCAGGCAGTGGTCAGGGATTCATATAAGTGGCTGACACTAGCAAGGTGCATAACTTGACTTAGGAATGCACGTCCTGTTTCCAAGCACCTACCCTCACACCCTAGGTTAACTATAAAATTGTCCCAATGGCCCCTCAGCAGTGGGGAGGGCAGTTTCGATGCTTCCAGATTTTTCTGCCTGATCAAGATCCCACCCTGAGAGTAAGTTTCCCTATAATAAACTGACCCATAGATTACGTGGAGCTACGGCCTCGTTTTTCGGTCTCAAGATGCCTTCTCAGTTTGCTGGGCACTTTTGTTCCCTCCATCCTCCAGCAGAAGGTCTGAGAGCAGGAAGCATCCTCCTGCCACCCCCAGCACCAGGCAGGTGCTTAACAAAATTTTGAGAGAATAAACAGTCCTTGCCCTCCAGAGGCTTGCAATCTGGTTGGGGAACAAGGCTATTGTACATAATCTGTGAAATTAAGAGCTGTTAAGAGGCAGTCCTTCAGAGAACAACTGGGGAATGTGTTCCTTCCTTGCAGCTAAACCCAAAATTTCCTACAAGGCTTTACGATACCTAAGTGATTTGGAGGAAAATGCTAATAATATCGTTATTCTTAAGAGTTTTCGGGTAACCTCTTTCCTGTTTCATTTCATGTGTTTCCTCATTACCATGGTCATGTTTGGTTTCTTAACTGTGTTTGTTACCAGCACTGGAAGAATGAAGCCCATTTTGCACAAATGCATAAATCTGGTTTCAGTTTAAAAAAACAAAAACAAAAACATTATTTTTAGGCCCCATTCCATCTCAATCTTTTCAATGTTCTGATACACTGGCCCAAGTATGCTAATACTTTGGAGACAGCCAAGTCAATGACCAATCTAAAGGCAAAAATAGTTCTGCAGAGTTCAGACTCTCTAGGCCAAAGGTGATAACAGAGAAAACCAATCATGAACATTTTGTATATTGATCTCTAGAGTAGAAAGGCATGAGATCCTCATGCCATACCGGATTTGTTTCACTGTCTGCTATTTGGTCCTAACAGATTCTTTCCACTTAAATTAACACAGCTGCCCTTAGAAAAACGCTCTATGAGAAAACCCTTCCCTCTCAAGATCAATTATAAGAAAAGCCTTGCAGTTCCCCTACTAACACTGGCAGCAGGTCTCCGGCAATAATCTTCTTTGTTCTGGGATGTGTAGATTCAATGAAAGGTCCATATGTTATGGTATAGTAGCCAGACATTTGAAAAGGCAAGGTACACTCTAGTAAAAAGGGTATAACTTTGAGTCCTACTGTAGATGTCTTATAAAGAACCAGCTCAGGAGGGAAAGGAAAATTTCTTATGTGGCCATCCTTACATCTGCTTTTTTAAACATTTTATTTTGTTTTATTTTAATTTTGTTTCTGCATTCAGAACGTAAAAGATCTTAAAGTCTCAAAAACAAAGAAATGCTTTTTCTATAAGCCAAATCTTTTACAAACATTCGATTTCCTCAGAAAGAGAAGATAAGTTGGATCTTTATACTGAAGATTTCATCTGGCCAAATTCAAGAAAAACTTTAAACTGGGAGACACGCTTCAGGGAACCTGCCAGATCTGAAAATAAAACTAAAAGTTTTATGTATTTATTGTACTTACCAGAATGGCCAAAATGAAAGAAAAGATGGTGTTGCAGCGGAAAAAAAGCAACTGGAACCCTCAAACATTGTTTGGAGGTCTGAATAGCACGAACAATTGCCAGTATCTTCAAAAGCTGAGCAAACATATGCCATACGACCTAGCAAGCCACTCTTAGGCGTATACCCAGCAGAAACACATCGTATACTTACCAAAACACGTGTAGTAGAAAGTCCATGGCAGAGCTCTCCAGAAGATCCCCACACCAGAAAAAACACAAATGCCCAACAGAAGTAGAATGGATAAATAAATAGTGGTATATTCGTAATGGAATCCTATACAGCAAAGACAACACATAAACCACAACCTCACATAAGGACACGGATGAACCTCATAAACATAATGTTGAGTGAAAGAAGGCAAACAAAAGAGTTGTGTGTGTTTGCATTTATATAAAGTTCAAGGACAGGCAAAACTAATGTACAGTGTTACAAGTCAGGATAGAGGTTACCCTTGGGAGGGGGTGGTTACTAAGAGGGGGCGAGAGGTGGCCTTTGGGGTGGTAATAACCTTCTGTTTCTTAATCTGGATTTGGGGTACACAGGTGTGTTCTCTTTGGAAAAATTCATTGAGCTGTACATCTGTGACTAGTGTGTTTTTCTGTAAGTACTTGTACTTCAATGAAAAGTTTACTTTAAAAAGAAGTTTAATGATGAAAGAAACCTAAATGTCCATTGACAGAGGAGTGGATAAAGAAGATGTGATACATATATACAATGGAATATTATTCAGTCATGAAAAAGAACAAAATAATGTCATATGCAGCAACATGGATGGACCTAGAGACTGTCATACAGAGTGAAGTAAGTCAGACAGAGAAAGACAAATATCATATGATATCGCTTATATGTGGAATCTAAAAAAATAGTACAAATGAACTTATTTACAAAACAGAAATAGAGTCACAGATGTAGAAAACAAATTTACAGTTACCAGGGGGAGAAAGGGGAGGGAGGGATAAACTGAGAGGTCGGGATTGACATATATGCACTACAATATATAAAATAGATAACTAATAAGGACCTACTGAATAGCACAGGGAACTCTTCTCAATACTCTGTAATGACCTATGTGGGAAAAGAATCTGAAAAAAAAGTGGATACATGTATATATATAACTGATTCACTTTGCTGTACAGCAGAAAGGAACACAACATTTTAAATCAACTATATTCTGATAAAAAATTTTTAAAAAAAAGTTTAATGTAATTATAGTCTGTATGTCCCGAGCTTTACTAGGCAGTTTGATATAATTATAGCCCAGAGTCATGTTTATAATAATCATCATCTAAATCTCGATCCTCCATGCCTACAACTGCTGACTAGCAGGAAGGCTTTTGTTTTTTCATTCTTCATTTCTCCAACTACTTCTAAGAATTCCCAGAAATGTGTAACTTTAGTGGAATCACCAGTTTTGGTGGTCTCTTCCTCTGAGATTTCCAGAAGGTAGACCACCACCTCACATGTAATCAGAGCCCCTGCTGACCCTCCCCTCTGTTGTCCACCGCCACTTGGATCATCTCTGAGACCTGGTCTTGCCACCATTGTCCTCCTCTGGACATCTGAGTCTCTCCCAGTCTCCTGTGCTCTCTTCTCTCTTGGCCAGTATATCCACGTGTCCTGTTCTTCTGGGAGGACTACTACAGCTGTGCTCTGTGAGCCCTTAGAAATACAATTCTAGCATTTCTACCACAGCCCTACCCTGAGTCTCCAGTTGTTTTCCCAGGTGGCTCCCCGAGGGCTCCAGGCTGGTCTTCAACAAACCTCACTCAGCAACTACAGAAGTGAATTATTGACGAAGGGGGAGGGGGATGGCCAGCCTGTTGCACATGAGTGTCCTGTGACTCCAAGTGGAGGCTTTGGAAAGAACCATTAGGTCTTCCCTGTTGGGTGGCTTGGCTTACCAGCTGGAAGACTGCTTTGCCTAGATGACGTCAGCTCAGTTAGAACCCTTTTGCAGTGGGAGAGGTTTCAGTGAGACGGGCTGATGGTTTCTTACTTTAGATCAGTTCGTTCCTGTGTTGGCAACAGGGAAAACTCAGAGGGCGAGCAGAGTCTCCCACTATTTGCCCTGGTTAAGCCTTAACCACTTTGTGCACACCCCAATATCCAGCCTGCTCTCTCTCTCTATTGGTTTACGTCAGGAAGGGTGACCTTGGCTAAGTCTTTAACCACTTCTTTTTCAACTTCCTTAGGAGAAAAATCATCCCACAATGCAGTTGTTGATCAAATGAGGTCTCATGAAGGGGACTTGTAAAAAGTAGACTGCTGATGAGGTATATTCATCTTGGTTAATCCTTTTTGGAGAATGAAAAGGAGAATTCATCTGAATTCTGTAAGTGTCCGTTAGGGGGTGCCCTTTCATTCCAAATTCCCCCAGCAGTTCTATTCTAAATTCAGCAGGCAGAATTCCACTGCTTTTTTCTTAGGCTTAAGTGGCAAGGAAAGGGAGGGTACTGCCTCATGCCCTCTCAGCCTAGAAATGGGACATGGTTCTCCTTTATTATTTTTTTTAAATTAATTTTTATTGGAGTATAGTTTCTTTACAATATTGTGTTAGTTTCTACTGTGCAGCAAAATGAATCAGTTATACATATACATATATCCCCTCTTTTTTGGATTTCCTTCCCTTTAGGTCACCAGCACTTTACACTCTTCTTTTTTCTTTTCACACCTTTTTTTTTTTTGCACACACACACACACACTGTATCCTTTATTATCATAACCAGGAAGACTCCGTTTTCTTTATGCCTTTAGTAAACCATAACCTAAGGAATCGATTGATTCTGAAGCCCATTTTTATGAGATAATATTATGGCCAGCCATAAGTATCAACTACATCAGGGTGTGGTAATGGGGTACAAGCCACTTTGCCGGGGGGAAGCAAAAGGAATTAGCAGAGGTGGGAATGGTTATTTAAAGCCTATTTTGTGCTAGGTGTTTTACAGATATAATTTCACTTAATCCTCGATTACAGGGGTTGGAAAACTATGACCCAGAGGTCATATTCGGCTGGATGGCTGTTTTGTAAGTAAAATGTGATTGGAACATGGCCACACTCATTTGTTTACAAGTTGTCTGTGTGCCTTCACTGTACGATAGCAGCAACGATATGGCCCAGCGGGTCTAAAATATTCACAATCTGGCTCATCACAGAAAAGGTTTGCTGACTCCTGCTTTATAACCAGGTGAGATGGGAATTACTGATGAATAAACAGCAACTCAGAAAAATTCAGTAACTAGCCAAATTCACACTGCTAGGAAATTACGGGGTTAGACTTCGACTCAAAGCAGACCTTCTGTCCAAAGCCCTTGTTCTCCCTGCTGTTGCTGCACAGCAGCCTCCCCAGGTGATCCAGTGCCTCCACAGGACTGGAGTTTCACACCATGGATCTTATTTATTATCATGATTTCAAACCACTTTGCATAGTTTCCAAGGATCTGCACAATCTAATTTCAGCTTGCCTTTCCTGCTCCGTCTCCTCCTCCTTCCCCAGTGAGCCTAGCTCAAGTGACCTGGTGCCTTCGCTGTTTCCAAACGTGCCTTTCGCTTCCTTGCTCCATGTCTCCATTTCATGATTCTACTACCTCCAAATAAATACCCTCCCTCACTCTTCAGATCCTGCCTCATCCTCCAGGAATCCCTCCTTGACCGTCTACTCGGAAGTGATCTGTCCCTCTTCCAACATGAAGAGCAGTTCTCCTTCCTGTTGATATAGCACTTATGGTATTGCTGCCTTGGATACCATTTGATAGGCCTATCTTATCTCCTGAGAGTGAGAACTGTGTGTACCCCAGCCCCTGGTAGACAGTATCATCCACATAGGGACCATGTAATGGCAGGTCCATTGATCCATGAACATTCTTCCGTAGAGATAAACTCTGTTCACCCTTCCACACAACTCGGCATGTAACTAAAAGCGCAATATTGGCATCTGGATATGAGGTGTAAATGTGATAAAACGAAGAAAACTAGGGACAGGAAATAAGCAGCTTACCCTTATTTTTTAATCTAGGACTACAGGACTAGATGTCCCTTCAGGTGCCTTTCCTACAACAACACGAGGAGTAGCAGCACGAGATCTGGAGTCAGACCTGGGTTTGAAATCTGACTCTGTTACTCACTGGCTCTGTGACCTTGGGCAAATTACTGAGCCTCTCTGAACTTCGGTGTCCTCAGAGTTACCGCAGAAAAAGCAGTAATGCCTAACTGGTTTGTTGTGACGAGTAAATGAGGAGATACACTTAAAGCTCCTAGCCCAGTCTCTGCACATATGAAACTCTTAATAATGACCAGCCATTATTTTTCCAAAGCTCTGGCCCTAAATAGGCACCAGATCTCAGCATTTAGGACTGATTGGACCCTGTCCACCTTACTGCTATGCAGGAGCCATCTGTCCTGACCATGTGATCGAACAACAGTACAAAGTGGCTCGCTGCAATTTGAGGGGTCACCAAGAAAGGAGATGATGAATACCCTGCCCACAGCAACTAAATTTTAATAGAGACATGGGAAGCAGAAAAACAGACATGGCATCTCCTCTCTTTCTCTCCAAACACCGTTTATAGCAGGTATGTGTTTCCAAAATGGAGCCAGAGTTAGGAAAGAGTCATATGCGCTAGTCTGCTGATGTAATGCCTCAGGGTCTCTTGGGTAGGGAACTCTCTTTGGTAACAATAGGTTCCTTCATCTGCCACCTCCAAGAGAATCCAGTTACTTATTTTTGCTCTGTTGTTACCTTGGGGCTGTGGCTTAGCCCCACCCACCTCTTCCTTTCTTCCCTACGCTCTCAGCTGTTTATCAGTTCCAGGATACACTTAAGTTTTCAGATTTAAAAATGGACTCAACTATAGGATGAGGAATTGGGTTGATGTAAACGGTGTACAGATAGAGAAGCTCCTGATATCAACCATGGGCACTGAGTCCAGTCTGAGTCACTGAAATCGGTCGTTACAGCTCCTGGCTCTTTCCCCTTCTCCTTGGTCAGCCAACTTTCAATATGGTCCTTGAAAACACCTGGGGTTTTCTGGTGACCCTGAGGTTTTATCTCTGCTTCTGGTTAAAACTGCATTCTTTGTAACCATCGGAACTCTTAGAATAGTTATTCCCCTGGATTCTGTGCCTTTAAAACACTTCACATAGTATTTATCTCTAGAGACCCTAGCCTGGGACAAACTCTTGTTCTCATTTTCACATGGAGTAAACCCAGATATCACAACAGATGTAGCTAAGGGCATAATCCCAATTAACCACCTGGCCTGCATTCCTCTCCCCCTCCAAAAAGCAGTCTTGACATGATATAATAATAACTCTTCCATTTATTTTTAATGAGGACACAGGTTGACTAGTTCCTTTTTCAGTTGACCTTTTGAAGCAGTTAAACTGGTTTCTTTATATCAACAGCTGAAGCAAATGACCATGAATAAAATCTCACGGGGAAAAAAATGTGCATTATTTTCTCTTCGAAGTTAAATCACTTTAATTCTGGACAGACCATGTTCTAGGCAGGAGAATATGCTGGTATGATCCAAGCACATAAGACACAACCATCCTGGGACACAATTTCCCTTTTCATGGGCCTGACTGGAGGTAAACATTTCATGGGCTGGCGTGGGTAATCTCTATAAATAGCTATCAGCGTTAATGATTAAAGCAACTATTACAGAGCCCGTTGGCAATGGATGAAGTGTTTCTGGAAGCAGCCAGAAGAAACAAGCTCATACAGTACAGGCGAGGGAAACAAAGTTAGCAAAAGAAGAGAATGTAGTTGAAGCTCTGGACCAGAAAGCTTTCTGGCTGAGAGTAGTGGGGAATTAAGCCAGGAACTCAGTGCAGCTGGAGTACTGACTATAGGACCCAAAAAAGTCGACTTTGGGGATCAGGGCCAGGAAGAGGCTTAGTGAGTTTGTGGAGGAGGACAGCCCTCAGGGCTCAGACACCCGGGGCCAGCCAACACTTAGCTCTACCCTGAGAAAACCTGAGCTCTGCATCTACTCTGGGGTGTTGCCCACATCTGGGAAGTTTCTGCTGCACTAGGGATGAGAGAATGCAGCTGCTGAGGAGTTCTCTTGATACTGACCAGGGTTCTTGGCCTTCCCCAATCAATAGAAATTGATTAGAGGCCAGACAAGGAATTCAGGCAAGGCTTTATTGGGGCCCCTGCTGCAGCAGCGGGGAGTGAAAACAAGGAACAGTTTCCCTTGCTTGGTCCTGAAGGGGGATAGGGGTACGTCCAGGGGTACAGCCAGTGGGGGGCTTAGGTGGTTTGCCCACCCCTTTGTGGTGTTGGGTGCAGGGGGCATGCTTAGTACCATGCTTTTGCTCCCAGTTCTTCAGAAGTGGTAGTTGGTTTTTTCTTGGTCTTTTTGTATCTTGTTGTCCATAATTTGCCCCAACGGCCAATGCACGTTTTTAGTTCCTTATTGTTTCTTTGTATTTTGTTTCTCAAGGAGATGTTTGTCCAGGTGCAAGCACTGCAGCAAAGGGTCCCAGGTCCCAGGTCCCAGCCTGTCTCATGCTGTTGTGGAGAAGAGAAAGAGGAGACTACACTCCCCCTGGGATTGTGAACCTACTCTGTGCACACTGCAGCAAGGGCACTCAGTGGGGGAGGCAGGGAGAGGATAAATATGAAGCGAGATTCCTCCGCCAAGAAGCTTTGAGTTTAGCTGGGGAGACAGACCAATGATTTGTACAAAACAGCTCACGAACCAGTAATAGTAATAGAAAATAGTATAAAATAAAACACAAGTGTTTTGTGGCACAGTCTATCAGAACTCCAGGCATTCACGGGGTGGGAAATATGATAGTGGAAGGAGCAAAGAATTTAGAGTTAAAAAAATATCTGCAGTATAAAAGAATGGAGCCTCAGCCAATGAGCAGAGGCCTCAAGGGGCAGATCCAGATTCTGGATAATGTGGTGTCCCTTTAAATTAATATTATTTAATAGAGAGGGGTGACAAAGATGATGACTATTTCCATTAATGAAAATCAAATCTCTCTTTATGCTCTAATAAGGGATTTGTTATTTGCACCAAGTATAGCAGAATATTTTACTTATTTTTCTTTTGTTTCACAGTTTTTCCAGCATTCATAACTGGAAAGCATTAGTCACTCACACTCACCATGAGCAAAGAGAACTTACTTGGATGTAGTTACACAGTCTCATTCAAGATATGGGTATGGTTCTAAAAAAAATATTTTTCTTAAGTCACTGGTAGAGTCTCAAGAACACTCATGGTATGTGAAGAATGACTTTTATTTTTAATCTAAATATTTAATTATTTAATTCCATAATAGCAAGAATGTATTCACGCCATCACTTGTATAACCTATAGTGTGAATATAGATATAGCTTCTTTTCCATTACTTATTTATTGGCTTCTTACCAATTAAACATTTACCAAATATCTACAGTTTTTTCTCCTCTCTTCACTTTTCCTTTCCAACCAGATGACTTCATGGGAGGTATATTAAAGGAATTTAAATGTATATTTAAAAAAAAAAAAATCTCTGTTTCCCTGCACAATGTCACACACTGTTTGGTTTAGGAATTCAGCTGTCAGTTTCAGGTCCTCTTGGAATTGGGGCAGGACTCTGATTACACCAAGAAATATGCATGTGTAGATCACAGAAAATCTCAGCAAAGATAAATCTGCAGTCCTGGGAGTGTTTTTACATTTCTATCCAGGGAAACTTCCTTCTTCAGTGGGAATAGATCCAGTTTACATTTCATCACTTGTGTTGGGAGTGTTGGTAGAAACCTGAGTTAAATGGCACAGAATCTCGGGTTTATTCCCAGGATGTTTGAGTGCCTCTGTGGTTTGAGGCCTGGGGCAGCTGATCCTGCCTTTCTGGCTCTTACTTTGTAACCGTGCTCATGTCACTGGAACTCTAAAACTTATTTTCCTCATCTCCGTGGGGGTGTTAATGTCTATAGAATCTACTTCCTAGGGTCCCTTGAAGCTCAACTGAGATAATAAATGTGAAAACATTTCTGTAAACTGGACAATGCTGGCCATAGGTAGGCTGTTACCTTGTGAGTGGGGGAGAAGGTTACATTGGTATAGAAGGGCTCCAATGGGAATCCTGACTTACAACACCCCTCAACTTGTTGGCAAACACTTCTCTTGAACGCATGGCTCAGAATATATAAGGGAGTGAGGTGTCACTGGAAAGAGTAATGGCTTAGAAGTATGACCCTAGGTCAAGTCACCAGCACCCCCCTACACTGAGGTATATGAATTTGGGTAAATCACTTAATCTTCCTTGTTTCTTTATCTGTGAACTTAGATGTTTGGACAAAAATCCTTACATGTTCTATAAGTACGAAAACCATGCTTTCAGACTTTCTAAGATACTTAGGATTTGTTGCAATATGCCCAGTGCAAGCTCAAGGACCTGTTATCTTCCCTTAAGTGTCCTCTGGTGTCATACACCAGGCCTGACATATAGTAGGTGCTCAACAAATAAACATTGAAGATAAGAATGACCGTTCAATCATAGTAAATCAGTAGTAACTGATTTGTGGGGTAATTTTATACCTAGTTTTAATGCAATTTTATTCCTTTCAACAAAGATGAATGTTTAAATACATACCTCCATGTAATTAATAAGGTAATTAGTAAGAAATACTTTTCTAAAACTTATTACCTACATGAAGCCATGAATCCAAAAAATGATTCTGATTTTGCTTTGATGAAAAAAGGTCATCATGTCTTAAAAGAGATATAATATTTAAGCTCAGGATTTTCTGGAACTTAGTTCCATTGCCTCGTCTATGAGATTTCTTCTAGCCCTAAAATTTGAAGTAACACCAACTTTACTTCTATTCTTCCCCAACCTCACGCCCACCCCCTCATCCTGGCCTCATTTTAATCTTCCAGGATGCTCTGCAGTAAATGCCAAGTCTTTTCTAGGCTCAGAATCTTTGCACATAAGATTCCTTTAACCCTCCCTTCCTCTGTCATCTAGCTAACTCTTACTCCTTCTTCCAGGCTCAGCTTGAAACTTTCCCAGAAAATATTTCCTGACCCCTAAGACTGGGTTAGTAGCACCTTGGATGCTACTCTGACGCAGCTTGTCTGCATCATGTTATTTATCACATTAGATTGTCATCAGGCCATTAAGGTGAAAGGGATGAGAGCACAGACACTGGAGCTTTACTGCTGCAGTTCCGAGCCCACTAGCAGGGTGAATTGGGCAAGGGGGCCTCTTACAGCCTGCCTCATAGGGTTGTTGAGCGTATTAAATGATTGAAGGATTCGTATATGGAAACATATAGAACGAGGCTTGGTACACAGTATCATATAATGTTTGCTGATTCTGGTGTTAAATGTTATTATCTGTTTGGTCAAATTGAGCCCACAAGTTCCCTGAGAGTAGGAAGCATGTTTTATTCACTGTTGTACCCTAGCACTGTAAATATTCTGTAAATATTTGTTGAATAAATGGATTTATCTTTTCTGCTTCACTGGAACCATACTGGGGGACTTTCTTACTTGATAAACCTAGTGATGAAGCCACAACGCTTCAAAGAAAAGAGATGACGAGTGGCTGGAGGGTACCAGTTGTCGAGTCTGCTCAATGCTAAAGCAATCTTATTCGGAATAGGATAAAGTTTTAGTAACACCATTTAAAAAGCTGTGACTAGTGGTAAATTACAGGAAAACTAGCATGCCAACGGAAGTGATAATTGATGCTGTTCAGTGTAGACACAGTAAAAGAAAACAAAGCAGTTTCACTCCACACCCTCCTTCAACCTACAAGGACTGAGCCATTTTCTTTTCAGTCTGTCTCAGTACCCCAGTGCTGCGTCCACAATCCACATTCCTTACTTAGCATGGCTCACAATGTCATTCAAGTCCTGGGCTCATGCCTAAAAATATGATAGCCTCAATCATTATCATTCTGCATGAGCATCCTGTCCCACTCCCTACTCTACAGCATCTCCCTCACCTGATGCCCAGCTCCTTGCTCAGAAAACCTACTTCTATTCTTTAAGACTCAGCTCTGGTGTCACCACTGGGAAAGCAACCTCTGATGATCCCAATTTCTCCTGTGCCTCGATTGCTTGCTATGTGAGCTTAGTCACAGAGTCATCTCCTCATGTGGTATTATTCTTCCACCAGATTGCGATCAGGACATGCAACTTTCATTTCAGCATCCCTGGCACCGAGCAGTGTGCATGGAAGGGAGCAGACATACATTAACACAATAAGCGTCCAACTACTGAATGAATGGTTGGATGGATGAAGGGATGGATGGATGGAACTTCACCCCTCTCTTCTTCACACTTTCACTGTGAATGTTCTTATTCTTTCTTCTTGCCTCATGAGGCCTTAAATTCAGCCTCTGAGGACTACTTCTTAACAACCTTGGGTAAATGTGGCCTCTCAGAACCTCATTTTCCTTATTTTTGAAACAGAGATGATTAGTGAATACTAAACAAATAGATGGTTCCTGGTTTATAATAAGTTCCATGTAGATAATATCATCTGCAAATGACAGTTATGTTTCTTCATTTTTAATGTTTATACCTTTGATTTTCTTCTCTTATTGGATTGGCATAGATTTCTAGTACCAAGTGGAAGAGTAGCAGGACGCTGGGCATCCTCATCTTGCTTCTAACCTTAGAGAGAGGGCATCTAAAATTTCTCCATTAAGTCAGATACAGACTTATTTTAAAAGATTAGTGAACCAAGTATCTTTCTAATCTTTGGAGTACAGAGGTGAGTGAAATCTATACCTTGACATGTATACCCATTTTTGCTATGGCTCACAATTTATTTTTCTTCTCTCCCCATCCTTCAGGGATAAAGAGTTCCAGGCTATATGTAGCTCAGAAAAACAAAACAAAACAAAACCAAAAAAAAAAAACACAGTCTTTTGCTCATGTTCAGGGGAACATGTGTAGGAGGCCGACTATTTCAGAGCCAGCCCTCAGCCCAGGTAATCCTGGTGAAAATGTCCTCTTCCCTCCACTGCCTTTGATCAGATGGGAAATATTCTCACTTCCCCTCCCCCAAATTCTCCTCTAGGGAATAAGATATTCAATATCTGAACACATTCGATTTTAATGAAATATTCATTTTTACACATTATACTTTAATAGAAAATTTACTTTAAAAAAGTATATTCAATGGACTTGGAAGGCATTATGCTAAGTGAAATAAGTCAGAGAGAGAAAGACAAACGCTGTATGATATCACTTACATGTGGAATCCAAAAAACACAGCAAACTAGTGTATATAACAAAAAAGAAACAGACTCACAGATATAGAGAACAATCTAGTGGTTACCAGCAGGGAGAGGGAAAGGGGGAGGGGCAGGGAATTAAGAGGTACAAACTATTAGGTATAAAATAAGCTATAAGGATATATTATACAGAGGAGAATATAGCCAATATTTTACAATAACTATAAATAGAGTGTAACCTTTAAAAATTGCAAATCACTATATTGTACACCTGTAACTTATGTAATATTGAACAGAAACTATATTTCAATTTTAAAAAGTGTATCCAAGAGAGGTTGCCCACAAGTGAACCCTGATGCTCCTCTCAGCTGCTTAAAAAATACTTCTTTATTAAATGTACTCAACATATATCTTTTCTGCTATAAAAGCTGAGCGCTGTGCTGGATTCTTTGGACAAAACTATGAATAAGACAGTCATAGAACTTACTCTCATGGAGCTTGCATGCTAATCACAGGAGAGAAATGAAGCAGGGAAAACAGAGAATAAAGTGTTTCAAATATGAAGAAAATGAAAGACACAGAGAAAAGGGGGAGACTATTTTAGAGAGAGTGGCCAGAGAAAGTCTGTATAAGGAAGTGACATTTAGGGTTAGGATGGGAAGGAGCTCCCCTCAGAAAATTGGGACTGGAGTTGGAGGGCTGACTCCAGGCAGAAAAGGAGAAAAGGCCCTGATGTGGGAATTCAAGTTTTGGGACTTAAGAGGAAGCAGCTACATGCCACTAGGAAACGAAACGAAACAAAACAAAAGACCAAAAAACTATATGTTACCTACTAACAAGCGAATCAGGCTAAACAATAACTGTAAGGGTTGAAAATCTTTTTTTTTAAGCAAAAGAGCCAGTACCAGGAGGAAAACACGGCTGAGCTCTCCAAACATTCAGGCACTGACTGATGGATGCGTCCGTGTCATTTCAACCCTAGAAGGTGGTCAGTTCGCCACACCAGCCTGGATGATGGGATTAGAAAGCTGGCGCTGGCTGGCAACAACAGGGGGTCTACTGAGAAGAACACTTCATTGAGAGCTGTGGTTCAGGTGAGTCTATCCCTGTCCTATTTTCCCCTCCCTCTTTCCTGAGAATTTTCACCATGAGAAACACCGAAAAACGTTCAGAATCTCCGAGTTTAGTCAGAATTATTTCTCTTGAAATAGGCAGAAATCCTATTCAATTAGATAAGTGAACAAATCACATTATGATGGCGGGATGGATGTAGTTGTTCATGTAACTGAAAAGAACAGGGATAGATTAGGAATGGTTGAACTGAAGACCTCAAATAAACTCTTTCTCTGTTTCTCCCTCTCTCTGATCTTCTTTTCTGTTTTGCCTCGATGTTCAGGTTACGCCTTCCAGCATCTTCAGTTTGTGTTGTCTTTTCAATTAGCAATTCCAACAGAGAAAGCGGCTTCTTTAACCTTAGCTTCCGGGTCACATGCCCATGCCTGACCCCCCCCCCCCCCCCGCACAACTACCTGCCCCATCACTGGTCTGTGGGACGTGGGAGGTGCTGACTGACAGGCCTGGGTTACAGACCTAGCCCTGGAAGTGGAGGATGAAGAGGTAGAGATCAATTTAACTATCTCCACTTTACTTCTCAAGAAAGATTCTTATTGGCTATTTTCCTATGTGACCACAACAGCGATGGGAATCCGGGAGAGTTCCCAATTTGGGGACTACACTGCTTTAGGCTTCCACTTGCTAGTGTAGTTCAGTGGTGTGGAGTCCTTCTGCACTCTAGACACTGGCCTGGGGGGGTTCTGTCTTCTAAGGAAAGACCTTAGGTCTGATTCACTTTCCAGTCTTCAGCTTAATGACTGCCACTCTGACCTCTGCCTAGGGGCAATCTGAAGCAATTTACTGGGGGTGAAGAAGACTGACAGATTATGGCCTCTAGATGCAGGGCTGTGTCCTAGCGGATGGCTCTTTTAATCAGGGTGACCTGCTCTTGAGTGTCACTCCAGTGTAATTATTAATAGCACCCCTACTCACACTCAAAATTGTCCCATTTTGGATGATAAATTATATGGTCACCGTACTTAAAATGGGATTAATTCTTCCCTTCCTCAGACAGGAATGGCACAGTAGGAGGAGTCCGATGTCGACCCTGGAAACAGTCTTTCCATCATCAGGTTTTTTTTACCTTCATGTCTTTGCTGTCACTCTGGAAGGAGCAGAGCATTTCATTTCTCCAACCTGGCATGGCTCAATATATCTGATTCTTGACCATTTGAGTTTGCCAGCTAGAGGCAGAAAGAGCATCTTTTAGCCAGGCTGTAATTTCTTCCTCACTGCTTCTACACAGGCCCAGTTTGAACATCGCCATGTCTCTTTCTTTAGAACATTTATAAAAACTACAAGTAGCCCAAACCTTCAAAAATCCTGACGTGTGTCAATCAAGACGTCTAAAACTCCAGCCTTGAAATGCTGGGGTCTGAGACCTTTCACTCCGTTTTTTTGGTTACCATATCACAAGTATTTCCAATTTTCTAGCCTGGTGCAGAGCGATCCTTTCTACTCTCACCCTTCCTCAACTTAGCCAGTTACACATTTAAGGATCTGTACTACTATACCTCATGACCAGCTGTATAGAACTCTCTTGGCTGCAAGAGATAGAACTTAACTCAAAGTAACTTAAGCCCGAAGAGAAGGTTTTGTCTCATGCAGCTAAAAAGTCTGGGGGTATTTTGGCTTCAGGCATGATCAACAATAGGGTAAGGATTTGCTTGTGATTATATTCTCTCCCTCTCTCTCTCTCTCTCTCTCTCTCTCTCTCTCTCTCTCTCTCTCTCTCACACACACACACACACACACACACACACACACACACACACCCTCTTTTCTCAGCTCTGCTTCTTCTATTAGCTTATCCCTTGTACAGCAATGGAATAGATTAATTGGCACGTGTTGATCTTGTACCCATCATGATCTGCCACTCTGTAAACCACAAAGACTAAGGACTGGGAAGGGGGTTATTTTCCCAAAGCTGCTGTTATCAGAAAAGGGGGAGATGGATGCTCGTGAGGGTATGAAAAACAATAGATGTCCACCTTATACTTGAAAGCTTGAAAGGTGTAGGCGCAATTCCCCTTTTGAAAGGGGAGGCTGAGAACAGTTATGTAGCCTACCTCAAAGTAAAGATTTAAAAATAAAAGGCCAAGGTAAAATATTTGCTTACTTTAATAATAAAACCCAAACCCATAGTCTTAAAAGTTTAGACTTTTCTGAAGTTGCTGTGTGCTTTTGAACCTGTCGTCAAATTGGAAAACTTGACATCCATCCTCCAACAGCTGGGGAGCCCTTCTTTCCCTCCTTTTGTCTGCTTGCCTGTTACCTTCCCCTGAGGACAAGGAGGTTGGGAGAGGGCCCAAGACGAGGGAGAAAGGAATGTCATTTCTGTCTGGTCTCCCACTCTGCATACCTTTACTGGGAATGTGCAGTTTATTAATTTCAACTTCAACATCTTCAGCAATGATCCGTAACAGGCATTAGTTAATTCAACAAGCATTTGTTGAATGCCTAATCCCTTATCCTTCCTCTCTTCTCTGTCTTCACCCTCTGCCTGTCTCCTAGACCTTTCCCATCAGCATTTAAACATCCACAAGGAGCTCTCATCTTAAAAACCAAATAAACCCCCCACAAACAGAAAATCCTCCTTAGACCCTCCTTCCTGCCCAGCTACCTCCACCTGCTTCCCAACCAAATTTCACACACTAAGTGTCCCTACATACGACCTGCATTTTTTCATCTCCTGTTCCCTCCTCTGGCCACTCCTGTCCTACTCCTGCTCTCACTGGAACAAAAGAGTTTATGGAAAGAGCACCACTTTCTGGGAACACAGACATCTTTGTTAAATACCATGTGGTAATTGTCTGTGTGATGTTAACTGGTGTATGAGCTTCTTGAGGGTAAGACGTAGCTTGTAGTTAAGTTATTGATGGTTATTCTGCAGATATCTTACTGTTAAATATTCTTTGTCTACTCCAGGCATAGTGAATAGTTAGTGTTAAATAAATTTGTTAAAGTAACGAATTAACTTAGGTTGGCAAAATAAAATGAGGGGCAGGTTTGGTATGCGATGGAGATAGTGAGGTTTTAGGTATCATAAGCTGAAATTAGAAATGTAGGAGAGTGTACCATATTAGAAGCAAGACAGAAAGTAGCTTCAACCAAGGCCTGGTAGACCATGTTAGATGCTACAGGCAAGTGCATAATTTTTTTTTTTCAAGCTGAACACTAGAAAAGGTTGCTAGATTTGCCAAACCACCATTATCAATTATCCTTTTTTTTGGGGGGGGGAGGCACGCTTTCACTGGAATGTTACCAGACTGCAAACCATTAAGGAGCAGTCATTTGTAGGGTCTGGAAAATTCAAGGAGTACAGCCCCATTCATTTAGGTGGATGGTCAACACAGTGACATGTGCAACAGGAATTTTGGGGAGGAAGGTGATCATGTTTGTGTGCTACTCATCAGTCCTACACCTTAAATTAATCCAGCCCATTCCATGCCTGTGGTTAAGGACCTCCAAAGAAAGAGAACTACAGCAGAAAAGCAAAGTGGATCCACTTTTCTTAAATGTAAACCTAAATCCCTCATCCAGAAGTTCCAATTCATGCGCCTTTGAAATGTGAGAGGCCAAGTGGATATGACGGGTAATTATGACCTACTACCTTGTGAGTTTTCAAACACATTTTAGAGGACCCTAGAAATCCTCCTTAGGTCCCATCTCCATTCACTACACTCTGATCGCTCTCCTTGGGAGCGAACACAGCTTTTAGTCATGTAGTCTCTAAGTGGCCCTTCCTTGATTTTCCCACGAGCGTCCTGGGAATTAGACAGGAATTTGTGGAGGATGTTACAGACCCTTGATAGTCTGGAAGCGGAGTTCCTCTCTGGTAGCCAACGTCCTCCTTCCCTAACCCCCTCACCCCACGCGCTCGCTATATAGCGGCCACCACTTCTGTTTTGTAGGACCCAGGAAACTGAATCCTAAAGGTGAAAGGAAAAGATAAGCAGAAAGTCCAGCAAGTTCTTCATTCAGCAGCACACGGGTTTTTACGTGTCTTCTAGTTAATTCATGTAATTTGTTTTCTACCTCTTAATTACTTTTCTTGAAAAGATGCCTGGGACAAGGCCAACAACGGAGGAAGGAATGTCATCGGGTCAGGATCTGGGAACAATCAGCTCTTATGGTTTTAAGGATGAAGCGCCAAGGTCTTAAGGAACCTCAATTCCTGGTGAGCAGTCAAGTTCTTTAATCCGCCCCCAGCAGGATTCCGGTGGCTTAAAACAGAAAAGGAAAAAGAAAAATAAAATCTATTTTAAAAATCCCAGATGACCTAAAGCGAACCCATCCTCACCTTCCTCATTTCTAAAGAAAAGGCCTCTCCCCCCGCAGTCCCCCCGCACACTGCGACAGCTCAGCGACAGGACCCCAGTTACGAACTCCCGCGCAGGGACCCGCGCCCTCCGGGGCCGCTGGCTCGGCGTGCGCCGCGGGGCGGGGCCCAGGGTCGGATCCACGCGCCGCCCCCTTCCCGGGAGCGCTTAGGGAAGGAGGCAGCGCCTCTGCTCCGGGCCCGGGGTCCTAGTCTGGCCGGAGCTGCCTCCCAGGCGCCCGCTGCTGTGGTGGCAGGAAGTCCCCGGGAACTACAAATTGGGGCATGCTGGGAACATTCCCCTGCTCCTCCCAGGAAATGTCCTTTGTCCAGCCCTACAGGAAGCCCCAGCGAGGAGCCAGCCGGGCGACCAGCCAGTCCGCCAGCCAGCCCGCGGCCGCTGCAGCCGCCGCCGCCGCCGCAGCACAAGAGCAGACGCGCCGCGGCGCGGGGCTCGGGCCGGGGCGCGCGGTGCCCTCGCTCCTTGCCGCGCCCGCCGCCGCGCAGGTAGGAGCGTGGCTGCGGCTGGGCTCCCACGCCGCCAGAGGATGGGGCTGATCTGGACCCGACCCGACCGCTGCGGGGATGGGGTGTGCGCCCGAGAGCGGGTGGCGGAACGGCTGGGCGAACTTGTACCGCTGTCCGCGCCCTGGGGGCGCAGGGGCTCCGGGGCTCCGGGGCTCCTGGGCCCCGGGCGCAGGGTGGGTGTTCTTGGCGGCCCCCAAGCCCGGACAGAGCTCCCTTCGGGGTCTGTGGCGAGGGGCGGGGAGGAGGAGGCTGAGACGCGAGGGAGGAGGCAGCGCTTGGAGAGGTAGTCAGACCGTCCCGCCGACCACCGAAGGGGGCATCCGAGACCCTCGGAAAAACGAAGCCCAGGGAGGAGCTTGGGAGGCAAGGAGAAGGTGAAGGGCTTTGTGTGCAGCTGCGGACGGGGACCGACTGCGCTCCCCTCGCCTTGTCTCTCCGCGCCCCCAGCCCCACTCGGGGCTTTTGGGGGTGGGGGTGGAAGACTCCGAGGGGGGCCAGCGGGTCATCTTGGGTCCTTGTGAAGTGTGTTCTCCCTTTTTCTCTCCGCTCCATTCTATCCTGACTCAGAGCAGCGGCTTCGGCAGCCATCAGACTGGACAAATGGCACAATAAGGATGAGTGGGTAGATGGGCAGCAGCTCGTCGTCCTAGGGGTGGTCGCCGTTCAGCTCTGATAGGCTTCCCAACGCCAAATGTCCATGTCTGCCGGTGGAGCAAAGCCGATACCTTCACCCAGGGAGAACACCGAAGCTGAGGGCTGTGAGTGAAGGCACGGGGTGAAGTGCGCGTTGGGAGGAGAAGGCGAGTAAGAGGTTGAGGGCGGGAGCCAGCGGCAACAGGGGCGCGCTGTGTACCTTATGGCCACGCTTCGAGAATTGGATGACCACTTCCTCTGGGACTTTCCACGATTTTCCTTTTTCCTAACCGTCTCCACCCCCATCCCAAATAATGAATCACCCACCCATTGCTACGTGAGCATTAGACTGGATTCAATCTGGTGATGTTTTATCCTTGCTCTGATAGCTGGCCTATTTGTCTTTTACCTGTAAGGTGACATGAATACTCTGCGTCCCCTAGGGCGTTATCCTCCTCCCATGGGACTAAGGGTGTGGTAAAGGCAGTTGGAAATGGCTAGCAAGTTAATAGTCTTTGAGGAGCTGTGATGGGTGAATGGGCAACTTTGAACACAGTCCAAGTGTCCAAGTGTCACTCCTGTGTAACTGAACTCCCCCGCCTAAGAAGCCTCTGTTTCTCCTTTCTCCCCTCCCCTGTTTATTTTACTGCTCTACTCAAGTGTTTGCCTTCTTCTCTTAACAAGCCAACATAGGGATATTATTTAAAGTGGAATACACTTTAAGAGCCAAATGAACCTTGAAAAATGCCATTTGGGTGGTGAGGCAGGAGTACCCAAGGCTCATGGTAATCTGGTAGGCACAGAGCCCTGCATCCTATATAGGGGGATGCAGAACCTTTTCCACTGGCTTCTCTAGAAGAGATGAAGCATCTTGTGTGAGATAAGAACAGAGTGGGGAAAAACCCAGTTGTTGAGGTTGAGGGCATGAGAGTGGCGAAATGAAGAGAAAAGGCTCTGTGGATTCGGAAGATGGTTTCTAGTTGGAATATGTTGGCTGTGTGTGCGTGTGTGTGTGTGTGTGTGTGTTGGGGGTGGAGGTGGAGGTTGTCGTTGGGGGAACTTTGATGTTAGAAGTTTAACTGGGCCCCGAAGAGAATGTGGTGGCACTATAGTGAACAAAGGTCATAAATGGGAAGTCTGGCTACCGTTTACTTTATAGAAAGGAAAACATAGATGGTCTTCAAAAACGACTGGGCTTAAGGGAGTGAATGGAAAGAAATCAGACTGAGAAGAACTGGTGATGTAGCTGAATTGGCCTGGGAAGGGTGACCTCGGCTGAAGGTTGGACGATTAAGGCTGATGGGGTTGCATCGCATTTCCTCTCCCTCTCCCCCAAAGCCCTTTGGATTTCCTCAGAATCTACATATTTGCCCAATTTCTAATGTCTAGTAAAGGCAAGGAGAAAGGGTAAAAGCTGGTTAAAGGTGATAAATTAGGACGAGAAAGACCTTGCCTGCTCATGTAGAGTGAAAAAAAAAAAAAAGCTGCAATGTCATTAAGAGGTCTGGAGTGTGAACCTATGTTAATGCCATTTGGGCTTTTCCTTTGATCTAAGTTCCTACTTCTTTTTTCTTTTCCTTCATTTTTTTCCCCTCTCCTAACAGGTTTCTTAGTACATACTAAGTAGTGTTAATGTAATCAGAAAGGTAACTCCTAAGTTTAGCATTCAAAACCCTTAACAATTCAGTGTTTACTTAACCTCTATTCTCCGCTGGACCTGGGCCACCTCCTGTTACCTACCCATTCTTGCAGCAAATAGCTCCCCAGACATTCTTCCACCTGTGTGTCTCCATCAAGTTGAACTCCATGCCTGCACTGCCCTGATTATTTTCTCCAAATCCTAGCCCAGCTGGTGCACAAGTCTTGTAGAAGTCTTCCTAGACCTCCCAGTCAGGATTCATCTCATCTCCATGGTACTTTGCATCCTTTGGATGACACCCATCTCTGGTCTTCCTTGTGATAGTTAGATGATTTCTTTCTCCCCTTCAAAATGTAAATGCCTTGAAGGCAATGGCTCTCTCTACCCTGTCCTTTGTGCCTCTCTGTGCACAAAGGATGTTATTTGAAAAACATGAATAAATGAAGGAATGAGTAAAAGAATTAAAAGAATGCATATATCTTAATTGATGTCTTTCTTTTTCTGTAAAAAAGAGGATGGGGGCTTTCCTGGTGGCGCAGTGGTTGAGAGTCCGCCTGCCGATGCAGGGGATATGGGTTCGTGCCCCGGTCCGGGAAGATCCCACATGCCGCGGAGTGGCTGGGCCCGTGAGCCGTGGCTGCTGAGCCTGCACGTCCGGAGCCTGTGCTCCGCAACGGGAGAGGCCGCAACAGTGAGAGGCCCGCATACCGCAAAAAAAACCAAAACAAACCAAGATGAAGCCTTTCCCATAGACCTGTAAGAATTCATTGCAATTGTGGCTCTAAAGCCCCAATCTTAGAGTTTTTCCTTTTGCTCCTTCATTAGGAGACGCTAAATGGATCTATCACAGTGTCTAGTACAAAGACACTCATTAAAAATTTGTTGAAGAAGTTCTTTGCCAGCCTAAAATTTCAAGCTCTATAGGCAGGGTATGGAATGGATTCATCTCAAGGGGATAACCGATGACTTTTGTCATGTTCCTGGACTGAAGAAGCTAATGGTTTCTTCTCAGTTGTGAAGGTTCAATGCGCTTTCTAGAAAGTAGCACTACAAGGGTCATCTGCCACTTGCAACTAAGCCACTGACTCCCATTATGTCGATTTGACTTTATAGCCCAAGCAGTCTACTAGGATTAAACATGTGGCATATAGAAGTGCAAGACAGATCAGACTTTCATCAAACGTTCCTTAAAGACATTGCAGTTTTGTAGTTGCTCATTTATCTCTAACTGGAAAGTTTTTTATGCTGCTTTTTTACGTGATGACAAGAGTTACTATTATTGAACATCTATGTATCAACTGTTGAACTAGGGAATTTCTATGCCTTGCCTTAATCTGATGATTTACATATTATTATCCCTATTCTAAAAGGGAGGAAACTGGGGCTCAGAGAGGAGTTAAGAATCTAGCTTGGAGTCCCAGATTCTGGAGATAGACTGGAATTTAGGTCTGTCAACTCTCGAGCCTGTCCAGAACCGTGTGTCTTTGTTCTCCCTGGCAGAAAACTGCTGGATCTATTCCTTCTTCCTCTGAAGTCCTTCACTTTCCAAATTTCCTTCCAGGAATATTGTTGGGTTTCTGAATGCATCCTAATGGATCTCATGTGAGAGGCCCTGTTTTTTCATAAATTCATTATTTTTGTGCCCTCATAATCCCATATGGGCATCATTTGGAAAGACCAGGTTTAGAATTCATAATAAAACCTTTGGGCACAGAAGTGTTTACCTGGAATTCTTTTCCCTTTTTTCCCAGCCTATCTGAATTCTTTCTGTTCTCCCCCCAGGCCAAGTCTCACCCCTTCCGTAGACTTTCTTGACCACTCCAGGCCACATTTAGCCTTTCCTCTAACCTTTTGCATTGTCTGAAATACCTGAGGCTCAATGTCTTCTTGATGATTGTAAACTTGAACGAGCCTCCACCGTGTGCTGGAATATTTGCATATTCTCTACACATGGCATGGACTTCAGGTCCAGAACACAACCTGGCATATGGTGGGCTTTCAGGAACCGTGAGTTGATGATGAATTGGTAATGACTCAAAATGCAAAAATGTAGGCATGAAACATTGCTTGCGTGTTGCCAGTTTGTAGGAGAGGGATCAGAGGATCATTTTCTTAGTTAATTTTCATCCTTTTCGCATGACTGCCCAAAAATGTAAGCACCCTCTGGAAATACGTGAGAGCAGATCTGTGTATTGCTGAGTTGTAGGAACTTGATCAGTGCTAAATGATGATGGTGTTTTATTGATGTTGGGTAGCATGGGTGGGGCTGTTGCTTCAGTACCTTCCCCATTGCTGTCATGCACACCTTCTACCATATCTCCTAGGAAAGACCTCTTTGCTGCACATCAGAGAAAACTGGAGGGGTTTCCCTGCTTCTGCAGATATGGAAAAAAAAAAAAAAGGCTGGGATGAGGAAGGAAGATAGTTCCTTCTGTTTTTACCTCTGAGAAGAGTAGCATGATTTGTATGGGGTATGGAATTGGGTTTTATTGCATCATGTATTAATGCGGGTGCTAAAAAGATCAGCCTCTCCCTTTTGGGTGAAGAGGCTTTTACTTGTCACAAGATTGAACCCATTTCCTGAGGCGAAGCCCTCTCTTTCCCTGACCTCAAGGCCCCACAGTGCTTTGGAAGCCTCGGTCTAAACATAGTGTGCAGGGGTTGTTATAAGCACATTAGTCATTTTCAATGATAGGACAGTTCTTGGGGGTCCCTGCACTTGCTCAGCAAGTCATGCATGGTGCCTCCAGAGGCCAGCAACAGTGTTGCAGCCAGTGTGAGGAGGGCCACCTGCAACTCTCTAGTTTCCCCTTCCTGCAGAGGGTCAAGTCTGGGTCATCTGCACACAGCTCTGCTTTGCTAAAATGTGTGTAGTTAAGGGGGAAAGGGCCTGCATTCATTCAGAGAGGCATTTTACATATATTTTCTTCTGAGAACTTTGTCAAGATCTTACCCAAACTTACAAAACAGGAACAATTCTTTCTGGGTTTTATTAACAAGAAACGTATCGCTTTGGTCTCAGTGTCCTGCATATTCAGGAGGTTAGCGCATCTTTGACGCTTGATCATGCTTAGATAGGGCACTCTGGGAAGAACACCTTTCCAGTTATTGACCTAGAAAGTCAACCGTTTTTCCCCACACCTGGGAACCTTGGTGAATTTCAACGGATCACTTTTTTAAAAAGTAATCCCTCTAGCAGGTATTGATAGTGATTTCTGGTAACAGTAGGTGGTTTTGAAAGCCATGGGTTTTAAAAATTATGTCATTAGAATGTAATCTCCACAAGGCAGAACTCAGCATAATGGGTAGCACATGGTAAGCGTTCGAAAAAATTTGTTGAATGAACGAATACGTTATATTTTAAAACATTTCACCTTGATTCTTTCCTAATATGATGGCGCTGCCAACTTTTTATAATGAGTTGTGACAAAGGGTGTATGCTTATATGTGATATAAGCTGGGGAAAGGATCTTTTATATGCACATATATAATTTTTTTTAAAATAGACTTTATGTTTCAGAGCAGTTTTAGGCTCCCAGCAGTATTGAGCAGAAAGTACAGAGAGTTCCCATATGCCCACAGCCCACCCCATGCATAGCCTCCCCACTTCAACATCCCACACCAGAGTGGTATGTTTGTTAAAATCGACAAACCTCTATTGACACATCATTGTTACCCCAAGTCCATAGTTTACTTTAGCATTTACTGTTGGTGTTGTACATTCTTTAATTTGGACAAATGGGGCTCCCCTGGTGGCGCAGTGGTTGAGAGTCCGCCTGCCGATGCAGGGGACACGGGTTCGTGCCCCGGTCCGGGAAGATCCCACATGCCGCGGAGCGGCTGGGCCCGTGAGCCATGGCCGCTGAGCCTGCGCGTCTGGAGCCTGTGCTCTGCAACGGGAGAGGCCACGACAGTGAGAGGCCCGCGTACTGCAAAAAAAAAAAAAATGTGGACAAATATATAATGACATGTGTCCACCACTGTAGCATCATACAGAATAGTTTCACTACCCTAAAAATCCTCTGTGCCCCACCTAGTCATCCATCCCTCCCTTCTAGCCCCTGGCAACCACTGGTCCTGTTTGTCTCCATAGTTTCACCTTTTTTTTGATGTCATATAGTTGGAATCATACAATATGTAGCCTTTTCAGATTGGCTTTCTTTGACTTAGTAATATGCATTCAAGGTTCCTCTGTGTCTTTGCATGACTTTTCAGCTCTGAATCATATTGTTTATATGTACCACCGTTTATCCACTTACCTATCGAAGGACATCTCGGTGTCTTCTCAGTTTTGGCAATTATGAATAAAGCTGCTGTAAACTTCCATGTGCACGTTTTTGTGTGGAGACCTAAGTGTTCAACTCATTTGCGTAAGTCGCCAGGCATAAAATTGCTGGACTTTGTGGCACGAGTATGCTTAGTTTTGTAAGAAACTACTAAACTGTCTTTCAGAGTGATTGTACCATTTTGCATTCCTATCAGCAGTGAACGAGAGTTCCTGTTCTTCTACATCCTCACCAGCATTTGGTGTTTTCAGTGTTTTGGATGTTTTGCTATCCTAATATGTGTGTAGTGGTATCTCATTGTTTTAATTGGCAGTTCCCTAACGACATGTGATGTCGAGCATCTTTTCATATTCTTATTTGTCATCTCTATATCTTTGGTGAGGTGCAGGTTTAGATCTTTTGCCCATTTTAAAATCAGGTTGTTCATTTTCTTGTTGTTGAGTTTTAAGGGTTCTTTGTATATTTTGGATAACGTTCCTTTATCAGATACCTATTTTGAAAATATTTTCTCCCAGCCTGTGGCTTATCTTCTCATCCTCTTGATATATTTTTATATATATGAACTTGTCATATCTTTTTTTCTTTTTGGGAAATGTGAGTGTACCAGATCTATTTTAATATAAAACCAGTTTACCCCAGAAATGAGGAACCAAAGTGTGAAATAAACTTGAAGAAATGCTCCCCTACTTTTTAAAAACTAAGGTAAATGTCAGTTAAATTTAACCAGACTGTGGCCACAGCCTGAACTAGCTTGGGGGCAGTTACTATAGGAACTCTTTATTTCTGTTTCCCGGCTCCCTCATAGGTACTTGTGTTTGTTGATTGAATTAGTGGCTTGGTAAATAATTCTGGGCAGCTACTTCCTGTGTGGCAAGTACCCTTTTAAAAAACTTCTTTAAGAGCCTCCGTTTGTCTCATAGCTTAATTATGGACCCTTAGGAAAAGGGCTGACGATTATAAATGAGAAGAGAAATCAAGACATACATGCCCTTCCTGTCAGAGCAAGAAAACAAAACAGAACACAAAGCCCTTGAAAACTGCTAGAGAATAAACTTTGGTCTGAGCAGACACTGTAATGATAAACACAAATGTCTTCTGTATTCGATTGTGCTCCCTGCTGCCCTCTCCTCGCAAGCAACTTCTTATTTAGTCTCCTAACTGCTCTGTAAAGGTTGGATGTTGGTCTTTTTTCATCCACATTCGATTTCTGCTGGTCTAGTCCTGTCTTTCCTCCAGGGGTGGGAGAGAAGTGGTTGTCCTGTCCAACCAGGAGAGCCCAGGAACATTTCCCACCATGAATGCAAACATGGCTCTGGGCCACCTCTGTTCTTTGCTGAGTTGAGTGGTAAAGGCTTGGAGAGGAGGCAGGGCACACACAGGACTACTTGATGCCAGCAAGGGGTGCTGGCATTTGGCCGTGGGGCGCAGGATTCTTTTTCGAGAACGTTCTAACTGTTGAAGGTAATCACCACTTTCTCTCACATCTACCTATTTAGCAGGATAATTAGGCGTGCTTGGCTTCTGGTGCTGACAGGTTATTGGATCCAGTTAGGAGAGCTAGGTTGTTTCCAGGGCCCTGCCTTACCGGGTGTGATCTTAGCCAGATCACTAGATTGCCAGGTCTTGTTAGTTCTTCATTTTGAGGCTGAAGGAGAGAAATAATTATCCCTGACTTTATCCATTTAAAGGACTTTGACTATTAGTTTGGGATCAGCAGATATAAACTAGTATATATAAGAGGGATAAACAGCAAGGTCCTACTGTATAGCACAGGGGCTGTATTCAATATCTTGTAATAAACCATAATGGAAAAGACCATGAAAAAGAATGTATATATATGTATAACTGAGTCACTGTTCTGTACAGCAGAGACGAACACAACTATACATCAATAAAATAAATTTAAAAAAATAAAGTATTTGAGGGCTCATTTTCTGGGGAGTCATGAACGTGCATAAATCAGTATGTTCCCACCAGGACTTATAATTGGGAGGTGGTAGGGAGGGAGAGAGAGTAAACAATAAGGTACAAATTATTATAACTGTGATTATATTTTAAAAACTAACATTAGGCAGAATGAGATAAGGAAAAGTACCTTAAGGAGTCGTGCCAAGTGAAATAATAATAATGCTTTCTGAGCACTTAACACTAATCCAATAAGATACAGTTGTTTTCCCTGTTCTATAGATGAAAAAGCCCAGACTCAAAGAGGTTGAGTAACATACAGAGCTAGAGACTGGATTCACACGCGCGGTCCGGCTCCAGAATCTGAGCTTTTAACCACTACGAGTATTGCTTCACTCCAGGAAAGGAGAGACTGCATCAAACCGTTTTTTGAGAACGAACAGCATGGCAAGAGAAGAGAAGCACAGGGCGCCTTCTGGAAGGCTTACAGCATCCCTTTTTGTCTGAGGTTAGCTGGCAGAAGTCAGGGAGAGGTTAGAGAGCTTTGGGCTACACTGTTGAGGGCTTAGAGTGTGTGCTCCTGCGGACTCACTGGCAGAGTCAGAGGTTTCGGACACACTGGCAGAGTCAGTTAGAGGTTTCTGAGCAGGAGGGGAAATGGAATGGCAACTGTGTTTTCAGATGGATCCAGCAATGATATGTAGGTCCCTGTAACTGGTGAGAGTGTTTACTGCAGTGATGATGGGAAATAGAGGAGAGAAATAAAAGGAAGGACTTGGGGAGAGGGGAGCGGTCAGAGTTGACTCCAGGGTTTTCAACCTGATGATTAAGAACGGAGAGGCGTTAACAGAAATGGGCACCGTCAGGAGGAGTTGATTTGTAATGAAGATTTGGGAGGAAAACTAATGCTTTTCAATATGACTAGGGTCAGATGCTTTACAAATGGAAATTCGCTTAGTGTTTTCAACCACCTTTCAAGGTAACTTGTTTTTCCCATTGTATAGATGAGGGAACTAAGTCTCAAATTGGTGAATAACTGTACTAGGAGCATACAGTGTATCAGTGACAAACTTCTGTTCAAAACCGGGTCTGTTGATGCCTTACCATGTGCTTTCCCCCACTTTGGGCTGCCTCCTGTCCTGTGTCCCACGGGACATACAGGGCAGCACTTCAGGATAGAAGGGACATTAAAGCTCCTCAGTGGCGTTGCCTGGCGCATCGTTAGAGATGTGGACCTGGAGTACAGGTCAGGGGTTCGGTGGGGGGTGGGGAGTTTCACTTTCGTGGGGTCTGTAGACAGAGCAGGTATTTATTGAAAACTGGGGGAAGGGGCCAAACAATTAAGGGGAGAGGGAGAAGAAAATGTAAACAAAAAGCTGCAAGGTTGACCTGTTTTAGTAGATAAGAAGAGGGGCAGGGTGGCAAGGTAAGTAGAGAGGGTCTAGGACAGTGCAATATCTTGGATGCTAAGGAAGGAGAGAATTTCAAGGACAGCATCTGAACAGGATTTCTGTAGTCATTTGTCGAGTCTCGATTATATATGCCCAGCACTTTACAGTGTTGATGGTGAGATCAAAGAAGAGACCGACCACTGGACTGGAAGATGGAAAGTTATAGCTGATATTGATGTGAGCCAGACTAAACGTTAGCAATGACTATGATCTACTGAGATGTCTCACACCTGGGAAGCCCATGGTTCACCAGGAAACTGATGTCTGTGGTGATGAGGTTAGAATTTATCAGGGCTCATTGACACCAGCCCTCCTTTTCCCAATAGCCCGTAAGACGTGTTGCCCAAAAAATGGCACTGCAGAAGGAGATGTAATATTGCTTGATAATTGGCTTTAGGCATTTAAAAAGTCTCTGCAGAAGAATAAGTCTCTCCTTTCAATGAGAGAGTTTCATAGTTTGAATTTTTAAAAACATCTTTAAATATTCTTTTAAAAATGATAGTACTGGACTTCCCTGGTGGCGCAGTGGTTAGGAATCTGCCTGCCATTGCAGGGGACACAGGTTCGAGCCCTGGTCCGGGAAGATCCCACATACCGCGGAGCAACTAAGTCCATGCACCACAACGACTGAGCCTGCTCTCTAGAGCCCACGAGCCACAACTACTGAGCCCACATGCCACAACTACTGAAGCCCACGTGCCTAGAGCCCGTGCTCCGCAACAAGGGAAGCCACCGCAATGAGAAGCCCGTGCACCGCAACGAAGAGTAGCCCCTGCTCGCCACAACTAGAGAAAGCCCATGCACAACAACGAAGACCCCAACGCAGCCAAAAATAAATAAATATTTAAAAAGAAAAATAACAGTCAGTACTAATTGTTCAGGTTGATATGCCATAGGCTTTCTTTTCTCGCCAACTGTCTCTTTTATGATGACTTCTTTTTCTCTTTTTATGATGACTTCTTTTTCAAATGCTGTACCAAGGATATGGAATTATTAAATGTTTACCATAACACTCCATTAAGTCAATGCTAATTCAAAATGACTGCTTTTTTCTGACCAATGAGATGTCTGTTTTGTCTAAGAAAGACGGTAGATAACTCAAAACCTGTTAATTCAGAGGTCATTTCTGAGGATCCCCTGAAGGTAAGTTTGAAGAATATCTTTTATGTTTTTCAGTGGAAAAATATTTAAAATCAAAATAAAGGGAAAAAGCAAGAGTCCAGAAGAGAACAGGAAAAATAGGAAGAAAGAAGTTAGCATCAATGAAATGCTATCAGCAAAGCCAGAGCACTAAACCCATGAATAGGACAGAGCTCGTTGGGAGAGTCTGGTGCAGGGGAGATTGTACTTAAAAGGAATCAGGTAACCTGAATGGTAGTCCCAATTCTGCCACCAATTCACTACCTTTGTGAGTTCAAACAAGGCACTTATCTTCTCTGGTCCTCATTTTCCTTATCTGTAAAATGAGGGCTCCTTTAAAGAAATTTTCAACAAAAAAATTGTGAGATTCTCCCATTATCTGTGGAGGGAATCTCTTCATTTAGCTTGTGGTTGGCTTGCTCCTGTCCCCTGGCCCACTTCTGCACCACCTCCCACACAGAGAATGCAAAGCTATTCAAACAAGCAAAAAGATATGATAGAAAAGAGGGTGAATCTGAGAAACTGTATTTGTAGTCATGGGCCATGTTGGGTGAGTATGGGTTGGGTGGTACCCTTCCTTAATCGTCCTTAAGTGTGACCCGGACTCCTTGTACTGGGGAGTTTGTTTTACTCCCAGAATCCCCTTCTTCATCTGGGTATTTCCATGTTATTCTGTATTTGCAGGCAGGATGACTTTGCTAACACTCTGAAGATTTGTTACGAATGAGTTGGTACCTTTTTAATTTTAAAAAGATTTTAATTCATTTTCTTTTCAGAAGAGAAGGATTAACAAAGTGTTTCGTGTCCTGGGTAGGTTATGGCTTGACTAATGTGCTTTGACTCATTGCCCAAGTAAGCAATGATGGGAACTATAAAACCGGGGTCAAACTTGTATAAATTAGCCATCTCCTAGAGAGGCAGCGTGTCAGAGGCTTGAAGAGCAATTTAACATCCTCTCAGTGCACCTGCCACATAACACAAGGAAGCGAAAAGCCGACAAACGACTGATGGCCGGGGGCCCAAGTCTCCAGCCCGAATCTTTCGGCCAAGCCCCATAGACTATGTTGGGCTGTGCAGAAAGGGGACTGGAACAGAAATTGAGATGCCAGTGTCTCCTGTCTGTCCTCCACTGGTGCATTCACAGGTCATTCACTTAACCTCTCTGGGTCTCTGTTGCCTGACTCACCTGTAACAGGGCACTAGACTAAATCAGCAAACAGGATCAGGCAGGTTGCGTTTGCCAGGTGCCTCGTTCTGCTCTGTACCCTTTGAAACTTACTGGTGTTTTTGTCTATGCTACTGCCTGATTTGAGGTTTACTGTCACTATCTCCTCTTCACCGGCCCACCAAAAGATCTTGTGGTATACAGTGGTGAAATTGCTCTTATCCCCCTTCCCCAAAACTGCTCTGGATAATTTCGGAAATGATAGGAATGTATCATGAATCCTCTGTAGTACTGGTTTATAGCAGGGCTTTTGTTTTGTTTTTGTGCCATGAATCCTTTCAGAGTCCGGGGGAAAGCTGTGGGCCTTCTTATCAGAAGAGAGGTTCTGGGGACACATTCACATAAGTTATCGGAGAGTTCTTGGACTCTGAAGGCCCTCAGACAAAGAACCCAGGCCTAAGGAAAATACCATTTTTCTGTTTACACGCTTCTATAGGACTGCTGCTCTCTCCGGGAAATGCCAGGAACTAGAGGTAAAAGGATGTAAGGAACCCAAACAGTCTGGGCCTGACGACTGACTTAGGAACTATGGTGTTCAAGGTGTGAGTGGGTCCTGGCCACTCCAACCTCCTCCTTGAGACAGACGCCTCGCTGCCTGGATGAGAGCTGTGTCCTGTCACTGCTTCTGTGTACCATAGACTTACCATGTCTCCTTGGCTAAAACGGAAACTATCTACAAGCTTTTGGTTTCCAATATAAAGTGGGAGCATGATATCTTCTAGCTGTTCTCTTTGTCATGTGCTATGAGTACATTTGGATAGCATCCTTAGTGTTTCACTGAGAAGGACACTAATTTAAAAGTTCTCAGTTTCGGCTCATAAAGTAATTCTGTTCCTGCCAGGCTTCATCTCATGGAGATCACTTTTTCATAAATCACCAGTGTATTAGCTTCCTTTTCATCTACAGACACTTTTTTATCCCCTTAGAAGATCATCCTGGAGATGATGAATTATCAGTGTACTTAATCTGTTGGACCCTTGCATCATTTTGTCAGCTTGACTTTCCTGGGGATAAAGCATTCCGCTTGCAGAGATGTCATGACCAGTGCCCCCAGCCAGGTTTATTTCCTCTCCCTCTTTTTTTTTTTTTTGACTACGCCACATGACTTGTGGGATTTTAGTTCCCCAACCAGGAATTGAACCCAGGCCCTTGGCAGTGAGATCAGGGAGTCAGAAGCACTAGACTGCCAGGGAATTCCCTCCTCTCCCTGTTGCTGAACTAATGGTGGAAATAAACAAGCACTGGCTGTGGCAGCATCCTTCTTTGAGTTCTTGGGAAATATGCAAGTAGATGAAAGCGGAAACAGTTTTCTGATTCTATTTTGTATATTACAGCTGTTGCTCTATCTCATAAAAAGAAAAAAAGAGACTCAAAAGCATGAAACTTAAATTTCTTTCATCTCTTTTCCCCACTGCCTCTCCTCTCAATACCCGAGAGCTCTGTTCAATATTAGGCATCGTAATCACTCCTGACTTGGCATACTTTGTAAAAAGCAGATTAATCCTTTTGTGGAAGTCACTGACATTTTATTATGGTCTGCTCAGAATGTAAATGAATATAATCAACCTTAAATTTCAGAAAAAAAAAGATTTGTTATGTTTTCTATTTTTAAACTTTATTAGTAAGCTTCGTAGCAAATAGAAAAGTAAGATCACGTATACCACCACCCAGCTTCAACAGTGATCAATGTATGGCCATCTTGTTTCATCTGCATCCCTGCTACTCCCCTCTGTCCTGGAATTCCAGACATATCATTTCAAATGGAGCAAATTCCAGACATAGCATTTCACCTGTAAATATTTTCCTGTGTATTTCTTAAAAACACGAGAGTAATTCCTCAGTATCAAATATCTAATCCTCATTCACAAGTCCACAATTGTCTTATAATTTGTTGTTGTAGTTTATTTCAATTGGGATTCAAATAAGGTCTATCGCTGAGGTTGGTTGATACATCTCAAGTGTTTTGATTTGTACGTTTCTCTCCTTTTGTTTCTTGCCATTTTTATCATTTAAAAATAATTAA
This sequence comes from Pseudorca crassidens, assembly GCF_039906515.1. NCBI lineage: Eukaryota > Metazoa > Chordata > Mammalia > Artiodactyla > Delphinidae > Pseudorca > Pseudorca crassidens. Next base: position 105,048,418 of record NC_090297.1, on the reverse strand, counting down.
TTAATTAATTTTTGGCTGCATTGGATCTTCATTGCTGCACACGGACTTTCTCTAGTTGCAGTGAGCAGGGGCTACTCTTTGTTGCAGTGCGCGGGCTTCTCACTGTGGTGGCTTCTCTTGTTGTGGAGCACGGGCTCTAGGCATGGGGGCTTCAGTAGTTGTGGCACACGGGCTCAGTAGTTGTGGCTCACGGGCTCTAGAGCGCAGGCTCAGTAGTTGTGGCGCATGGGCTTAGTTGCTCCTTGGCATGTGGAATCTTCCCGGACCAGGGCTTGAACCCGTGTCCCCTGCATTGGCAGGCAGATTCTTAACCACAGTGCCACCACGGAAGTCCAATTTTTGTTATCATTTCTGAAGAAACTGGATTGTGTCACACATTTTCCTATGATCTTGGTTTTGCTGATACTGTTATTTTTAAGGAAATAAGAGTAACAAGTATATAATTTTAAAAAATGTGTACTTGAGTGTATGTAAATGTTTCACTTTACGCTGAAAAAAGTCTAGCTATGGAGTTTAAAATTTAATCAGGCAGGAACAATGAAGCATCAGGTGATGTCCCTCCATTTTTATTCTCTCTTTCTCTTTGTTGGAAGACACCTTGGAGGATTATATGCAGAGGTGTCACTTACCCACTGCTGAAATGAACTGGGCTGGAACATGCCAGCCATTCTTTATCAACGATGCCAAACAGTTATTTTAGGCAGAGAATTGGAAGAGCCGTTTTTCCTGTTGAATTTGCAGTGGGAAATTGGGGTGATTGAATGTATGCCTCAAACCCTTTGGTCCCAACATTCCTCTCTCTCTATTCACTGTGATGAACATTGTCTTGAGGGCTGTTCATTCCAGTGGAAATATGATCACAGAATAACCTGGGTTGGAAAAGACTTCCTGAGGTCACCTGACCCCATCTGGTAAACTTAACGAGGGATTCCAACATCAACTCTCCCAGAACAAAGCTGTTTGTTAACAACTCCCATATCCCCCATAGACCCCCTTTGCATTCTAAGTCTGTTTTCTCTTTTGTCCTTCAGTGAAATAGATTATTAAATTGCTCTTGCTGCTGTGGGGTGTGTATGCCTGTACACACACATGTCTGTAGATCTTTAATTAAGATTAATTTTGATTCTTCCCTGCTGTCTTTTACAACGCACACACCCAGAGACCCCATTCCATTCTCTGTATATAGTAATGTTTTTTATGAAAAATAAGATGTTTTCCTGAGTAAATTTCGACATAGGATGGGATTATTGCAGAATGTATTTTTTAGCTACGGTGATGGTTAATTTTATGCATCAACTTGGCTGGGACGGTAGGTACACAGATATTTGGTCAAACATTATTCTGGGTGTTTCTGTGACAGAGTGTTTGGATGCCATGAACATTTAAATTGGTAAACTTTGAGGAAAGCAGATTGACCGCCATAATGTGGGTGAGTCTCATCCAGTCAGGTGAAGCCCTGAATAGAACAAAAAGACTGATTCCCCTGAGCAAGGAGGAGTTCTCCAGCAAAGAGCCTGCAGACTGGAACTGCAGCACCAGTTCTCCTGGGTCTCCAGTCTGCTGGCCCACCCTGTGGATTTTTGAGCTTGCCAGCCTCCATAAACACATGAGCCAATTCTTCATAATAATTCTCTTTCTGTATACACATCCTATTGGTTCTCTTTCTCCGGAGAACCCTGACAAATAGCGTGGGGAAAAAAAGACAAGTATGTGCCCCAATTCATTTGGCTGTCTGTTTTTGAAGTGATGTTTTATATTAAAGAGATGGAAAGATCACTGGAGAAGCCATCAGAAAACTGAGATTCTGGCCATAATTTTTCTAGCAAACTGCCTTTCAGTCTCTGATCTGGTCACTTTCCCTCTCTGAGCCTCAATTTCCTGTCTGTGGAAGGAGTTTCAGCAAACGGATTCCCAAGTATATGATTCCACGAAATACAGACATTGAACATTTGAGCCAACTACTGAGGAGTTATCTGAAGACAGTTTTTCTGAGGACTGCCCAGGTGCTAGATAAAAAACGACGCTGAGGGGCTTCCCTGGTGGCGCAGTGGTTGAGAGTCCGCCTGCCGATGCAGGGGACACGGGTTCGTGCCCCGGTTCGGGGAGATCCCACATGCCGCGGAGCGGCTGGGCCCGTGAGCCATGGCCGCTGAACCTGCGCGTCTGGAGCCTGTGCTCTGCAACGGGAGAGGCCACAACAGTGAGAGGCCTGCGTACCACTAAAAAAAAAAAAAAAAAAAAAAAGCTGAGGCTTTACATAGGTAGCGCTGGTAGACGATGCCAAGCAGAGCAGAGAAAAAAATCTTGAACAGAAGTATTCCCTGTGCATCAGGTAGAACATTCTATTTTAGTTAAATGTAAAATCTGGGACGAGTAAATGCCTGCATGAAAGCCTTTAGCTTCTGTGCCTTCTCATCTGAGGGCAGATGGTCTCACTTTGAAGCAGCTTAGAATCTGTCTCTGCATTGCAATAATTCTTATTTTGTGCGGGAGTTGTTAGGTGGTGGCAGAGACTTGGCAGCTGAGGCCCTACAGCCAAACTGAGGGGTCCTGGCCCAACCATGAGACAGGAAATGCCTGACCCCAAGGACATATGTGCTATTCTTGACCATAAAGATTGGAAAGAATCTCAGACTAGCTCTGGCCAATGGGGCTGTAAATGGATTTCTCTGTTGCCTTGGTTTTGAGCCTGTCTCTTTTTTCCAATAGGGCTTCCCTCTCCAGGTAGAAAAGCAGTCACCACAAGGAGGAAACCATATTATTTTAGCTTCTCCTGTCTGGAGAGTGGTCAATACTTAGCTGCAGTCATCTTTTAGCTGTGTCTGAAATTACCGTGCACCTCATGCAGCAGTCTGCCACTTGGGAGGTTGGCATTTGGGGTTGGACAGTCTGGGTGTGTGACTGGGAAGTCAGCTGGCCCATGGGGTGCAGACACATTCACCCCGTTCACTGGAGGCATTCCCTCCCAGTATGGTGAGGTGGAGTTCTTTGCCCTTTTCATTCTTTCTGACCACAGGCTCACCCCATGAGGAGGCAGGACTTCGATGGCTGTATCCCCTGAGAGGCTGGTTGACTGTTTACCCAGTGGGTGCCTGAAGATTGGCAAATGATGAACCCCCCGGAATCCCCGGTTAGACCCCAGTTATGGTCATGAGTTCAGCCTTTAGAGCCGCAGACTTAAATTGTTTTTCCAGCATTCTACGCAGCCAGGCGCCCCTGCCGGACTCTGCGATGGAAACCATCCCTGGGGAGAGAGTGGTGCGCAGGGGGCGTGGGAAGTGAAGGGAGGAAGCACTGAGGGCTTCGGGGGAGGCGGGATCTGAGCCGCGCCGAGGTAGGGAAGGGACCGCCAGAGCAGAGGGGACCGGAAAGGAGCTGCAGCCTGGAGGAGGCCGAGTGGGAGCCGCTCCTGGCCGGCCGCCTGGCCGCTTCCTTCCCCTGACATGACAGCCCCGCCGGCCTGGCTCCCGGCCACCTGGCAGTGGCTGTGGCACATGACTGCCTGTCCCGCCTGGGAGGGGGCGGGGAGAGGTCTGCTCTCAGGCGGTGGCTCCCCCAGCCTGGCCATCCCGCCTGCCCAGGGGCCGCAGGTGGGCCCGCTCCTCTCCGGGGGATACGCCCTGGCCAGCTGTCCCCTTCCCGGGGAGTGGGAATGCCATGGCAAGGAGCCAAGAGACGCTGGGGAGAGACCTGACAGTACCTAGGAGCTGTGTCACCTGAAGCTCAACTGGCTGAGCCTCAGTTCTCTTCACGTGGAAAACAGGGTGGATGACCCTCGGTGCTCACCCGACGGAATTACTGGAGTCAAATGAGAGGGATCCGCTCCAGTGCAGGGTCAGCTGCATTGGGCATCCCAACGGGAGACGACTGGCAGCAGGGGGCTGTGAGCGCCGCACTCCACCGCTCCCATTCCCGCCAGCAGGGGGCGTGACACGGGAGGTCCTGCGCACGATACCCCAGAGAAGGACGGCCAGTGGCTCATCTACCAGGAAGGTGGGGGAGAGGTGTGTGCTTGTGGGCATCAACGTCTTGGCAAGAAGCGACGTTGAATCCTTAAAGTGGTGGCGCTTTTGCTGTTGGAAAGGAATGGGTTTTGCGTTTCTATCGGTCCAGAGGGCGCTGTTGGGAGAAGGTGCCAAGAAGCTCAGGCACGTGAAGTTCTGATTCTGGCTCCGTGGCTGGCTCCACTTCCCCTTCCCCCACCTCATTCCCTCCCTCCCCGATCCTTCCTTCCAACATACGTTATCACATTTACTTCCACTGTGTAGCAATATCTTCAGACTGATCGGATTCGTCTTCCGCAGGGGGTTGAGCTTGTCTAGAAGGCGCTTGAGCCTAGTGACTTTATAGAGTTAGAAACATTACTCTTTTCTGAGTTGGGGGGGGTAGGGGGTAGGGGTAGGAACATGAAAATATTAAAGGTTCTGAAAACTAGAATTTGAGCAGTCTCGGCAAAGTTGGCTAATCCTACCCTGATGTGGTCTGCGCCCTAGAGAAGGGTTTGGTGGTGGCGGTCTTGGGTGTTTGGGAAGTTAACAGCTTGCTGTGGGAGTCTGCTAAACGAGCTGGAGTTGAACATGTCTAACGAAACTGACAGTGGTGCCTCCCTGGATTCATGCTCCTGCTTGTGGCATGACCAGGAGAAGAGGACTCGGGCACATTCACACCCAACCTCCTCATTGAACAGAAGCCCAGAGGGGCAAGTACTTACTGTAAGTCACACAGCACAGTGTCTTTGGTGGCCAAAACCAGGGCTCTCCTCATTACTGCTAGTTCAGTGATTAGAACCAGATGCAGAATGGATCTTATTTGCCTGACTACTCCCACTGTTATCTCTGTTTGGCTTTTCCCCCCTTTAAACTTGTACCCCTTCTTACTGGGGGGGAGAAGAGCTCCCTTATAGATGGTTTAAGTCAGGATTCGTTGCACCACGCATACTTCAGACGAACACTTCCTGTGTGCAGGATTGGTTATCAGCATCTCCAAACCAACATGGAACTGAACCTTTTTCCCTCTCCCCAGCTCACCTCAGCAGCCAGCCCCTCCCTGGTTCTTGTCTCCACGTGGTGGGCTCTTCATTAATAGAGCCTTGAGTGGCCAAGTCAGAGGAAGTTTTCTGTTCGTACTTGCCAAACACCATTCTCGGTGAATATAGCTGTGAAAAGGTGACCCCCAATTTGAGAAGTGTGGGTGTGTGTGTGTGTTCTTTAATCAAGTCATTGCCATAAGTTTCATATTATAACTACCACTTATTGTGTCTCTACAGTGTGCCAGCTGCTTTTCCACTAACCTTAGATGGTAGGTGGCAGCATGCTTGTTTTTATGGATGCAGAATCTGAGGTTCAGCAAGGTTGAGTCACTTGCACAAGGTGAAGGAGCTGACAAAGAACAGGATTTGAACCCAGGTCAGTTTAGCCACAAAGCTGTCACGGTGTCCTGCCACCTCCTCATTAGCCAACCCTGGCCTTGCCTCAGAAAACATGTTGCTAGTTCTTATTCTGAGAATGGATGGAACAAAATGTGCCTAGATAGCTAGTGACTGACAGTTCGATTATACTGGTGTGGAGATAACATTTCTGAAAATTAAGTCTTCTAGATTGAGCGAAGCACAACTCCTGTCCTTGTCTTCCTTTTTGCTGCTTTTGAATAATTGTAGGTTTTCCTATAATGTATTTTATCACGTTGAAAACAAAGTTGGCATATTTTGCTGATAATAATACATCTTTATTGTAGAAAAGACTGATGTTCACAAAAAGGAAAAGTTATCCCAAACAACACACCAGCTTCTGGTTAAGAATGTGGGTACTGGAGCTGGACTGCAGGGGCTTTGTCCCTGCTGTGCCACTTAACGATTTGTATGACCTTGAGCTAATCGCTTAACTTAAGTGCCTAGTTCCTCGTCTCTGAAGTTGAAAATCATACCCTGCTTCATTGGGCTGTTGTTAAAATTAAATGATGCAAAGCCCCTAGAAGTGACCAAGAGATATTTCATATTTTGGTAAATCATCTTCTGGTTTTCCTCTCTGAACCTGTGTAGACATGTGTAACTATATGCTGGTGTGCATATACTAATAAATGAGATGATTTTTAAACCAGCTAGTTTTCGTCTAATAATATATTGTGACTACCTTTCTATACCTCTAAATAGCCTTCTCCGTTACGTGATAGCTGCGTAGAATCCTATGATGTGATTGTGTGAATGGAGCTGAATCCATATTGTGGGGCATGCAGATTTCCAGTTTTGCACTAACATAATGCATTTTAAAACAGATTTGAGTAGATGTTGTACCATGAGTGTATCTCTCTAGGCAACAGGAGCTTCCTACTCTTTCCAGAACATACCTAATCCTCCCTCCCCTGGTGTGAATAAGGATCTGGACATGCTCCCTTTGGGAGCTCAGAGCCTCCTTAATCCTGAGTGGGGCAGCATTGTGAACTTCATAAGACAGCTCTAAATGGGGAACTTACTCAGATTCTGCCTCTCCCTGCTCTCCCCACTTAAATCTAAAAAAAAAAAAAAAAAAAAGTTTATTTATTTAATATCTCTGGTATGAACTATCTCTTGGTTCCCAAGAAATCAGAAAGTCCGCTTGTTCCATTTTTGCTGTGTCTGAGGTGATCTCTCAGAAGGCGCTCTGTCCTTCTTAAAAGGGTTTGGGGTAAAACCTTAAGCTCTCCTGCTTCCCAGGGTAGACCGTTAAATCCTACCCTTTATGGTGGAGGGCTGCAGTTACTTCTGCACCATTCTGGGTACCATACCCTGCCATTTTAGTTTTACGAATTTCTGGTGACACACTTATTTGATTTCCCTTATTGATAAAGCTCTTCTTGCTGGTCTCAGATTGGCAGAAACCATTGATTAGGTCCCCTTTAAGTCCCCCTCCCACCTCTCCACTGCTTTCAGCCACTAGCAAACCAACAGGTCACATGTTTGAAAACCTCCTACCGCCCATCTTCGGGGTGTGTTATATCTATGCAGACTCAAGGGCTGTACTTGTCTGTAGAGTCTGAGCTCCAGGAGGCAAGAGGGTGATGGGTCGAAGTGACTTGGGGTCAATAGTCCCTTGCGGGATAGACCTCTTAAAAGGTTTATGGCTTTAAAGGGATTTTCTCCTACAGCCTAATCCTGAGTGTTTGGGACCTGGCATTTTAAAGTTATACATTCTAAAGGGACCAGCTGTGTTCCTTTAGGACACTGCTGACTGCCCATCCTCAGTCCAGCCATTTTCCTGTGATGTTTAAGAGGCAGGCTTGATGTTTCCCTCTAATCTAGGGAGCATATCATCAGCTCTGAGAAAGGATATAATGTGCTATTTAGGGCCGTGAGTCTGCCAGAATTACGGAGGGGCTGGTGTGTCTTTGAGGTGTGCTGGAATGGCATCAGGACTTAGAAAGGGGAATACTGTGTGAATTCCACATTTGGACTACTCAGAGTATCGAGTCCCTGCCACAGTATTTTCCAAAGTGCTTTTGAATGTTTCCTTCTGACACCCTCCGTGTGTGAAAGGTTACGTAGCATTATCCTCCTTGCCCTGAGGAGGACACTGAAACGATGAGAGGTTAACTGACTTGCCCTGGGCTGCAGAGTAAGGCTGACTCCACCGGAAAGGCTGCTGCCCGTAACTCCTGCTTTCCACGCCGAAGCGTCACAGAGCCAGGGCTGCCTCTGGAAAGCCCTGTCAACAGAGGCAGGTAGGAAAAGCCGCATGGTCAGCCATATGCTTGCTAGTCCTTGCTAGTCCTGTTTGGGGACTGCCAAGGCAGAGAGAGAGCTGGACACTTCAGCGTCGGTCCAAGATCCTTGACCTGTAAAGTGTTTTGCTGCCTTGAGCTGAGCCGTAAGAGTGATAGACGGCAGACGTCAATTATTTTTGGCTCAGCTGCGCAGTCTTGGCAGGGCGCCCTATACTTTTGAAACGTAAACCTACAAAAGGGTTTAGGAATCTGATGTCATCGTCTCCCTACAACTCACACGTTGGCCTGTTCTGTAGAGGGGTGAACCAGTTGTGCCAGGGGACGTTCCTGTTAAGGGCTCTCTACAATTAAAGTATATAATAAGGCAAAATATTTCATCAGGCTATAGAGATGGCTTCTGATACAGAGGGTCCCTGCATCCCTTCCACCACCCCCTACAGACCTACTAAAGCTTGAACCACTTGGCTCACTGCTCACAGGAGAGCAGCAGATCCTCACTGGAGCCAGGATGCTGCTGCTGTTGGTGACACAGTCTTAGATAAGAAGTTAATATACCAATGCTTTTGTTAGTCTTGTGTCTCCAATGTACGTTTCCTCTGGTTCCTTGGAGGCCCCCTCATAATTAGCTAAAATCCTCACAAAATTGCTGTGGGTTTGAGGAGGGCAAGCTGCCCCTCCCCCCCAGCTTTACTGAGGTATAATTGACCTCAGTAAATAAAATATCGTATACAAATAAAAATCGTATCTATGTAGAGGAGGGCAAGCGTTAACTGGAGTAAGGAACTCATGGAACTTTGAAGCAGCACAATTGGTTTAATTCCCACTTTACTGCTTACAAGTTAGCCTTAGGCTAGTGGGGTCTTCTTTTTGAGCTTTAAGTTTTCTCATCTGTAAAATGGGAATACCACTGTTACCCCGCTGTTAAAGCTATAGAGCCGTGTTAATAGAATAATCCACTTCATATATGGAAGCAGATGGAATTGTAGTCCAGTGAGAGTTGACATGTGGCCTCATGAGTTGCCACTGTTCCTCTGCTACCCAGCCAGACCAGCCTCCTTTTTGCTCTATTTACCTTAAAGCGTGAGATGGAGCAGAGATCTGCCATCTGGGGCTTGGAACTCTGTACATTTTATTGGACTGTGCCATTGATTTTCATGGAAATCAAAGCCAGACCTGGTAGGGGGATGAGGCCAGACTCACGTGACTTGATCTGTGTGTTTTGTCTGGAGCAGGGATCCGTGGTCACCTCCCTTGTCCTGGTCTTCCTGGATGGAACGAGAAGATAAACGGGGCATGTGTGAAGCCCAGGACTCAGAAGACAAGGGGATGGACTCTGATTTTGAGAACTCTGAAGACAGGGAAGGGGACCCAGAAGACAGAGGAATGGGCTCTAACCCACATGATGCAGACAAGAGAGAATGCCACCTGGAGCAGGAGATGGGCTCCAACCCACAGGATGAAGCTCTAAGAGGGGACTCAGAGGAGAGGGAACTAGTGTCTAACATCTGCACAGGTGAGGAGAAAACGGCAGTTTCGGTGGAAGTTGCCGCATTCACATTTATTCTAGCTCCTCCAGAGTGATAACCAGGGGCAGCATTCTTAGGAGGCAGCTCTCTAGAGGACACCATTAAGCAGATTCTGTACCATCTTACGCCTGAGGAACGTCCTGTTCATCAATCTGGTCTGAGGTGGGCTGTACTGGTAAACATGGGTGAAGAGGGTAACTCACAGGCGTGCACTTTACAGCATACAAAATACTGCCATAAAGTAACACTTGTAACAGCACAAGAGGGAACACAGGTAGCATTGGGACCTACGTCCTGGCGTTGTTGGAGAGTTAGATGAGTTGCTTAGCACAGATCTAGACGTCTACAGTTACAGTCATCATCCCCGCTTGCAAATAAATAAACACAGTGGTAAGGGACCTGCCCAGGTTCATGTGGCTAATACCCAAAGTGCCCAAGGCCTCTCCTGAATCCCTTGCTATTTGTGATCTGGAAAGAGTAAACGCTGGGCCTCCATCCGCTTCCTTGGTTCCATCTTTGGGCTTTTGTTGCTTTATCCTGCTCTGTGCATGCCTTGGGGACAGAAATGAGCTGAAATACCTTATGATCAGGGCCGTGAGGTTACATTCCTTCCCCAGGACACCTCCCAGACCCCCGCTACTGCCCTCCCTTACAGTGCACAGAGCACGTGATCTTTCACATCCCAGTAACTTTCTTGGGTGTCCTCTGCTTGGGGATAAGCAGCCAGAGGCAGACAGATGTGTGTTCTGGATCAGCCTCTAAGTTGGACTCACCAGCTCTAGGCCCTGCACTCACCTCCCCTTTTTCCCAACCCCCCACCCTCCTTACCTAGTAAAGCCCTTAGGTTGGGGTGTGTTGGGTTTGTTGTTCCGCCTTAAGCAGTTGCAGACTGACCCATCATATTCAAAAACTCAGTTCGGAGCCTAGTTAGGCCGGGTGGTCTTTTCTTGTGGTTGGCTGGGGTGGCCTTGTCTTTTGAGGCTAGGGCCTTGAAAGGCATTGGTGGCTCTTGGAGTGGGCAGATGTCTTCCGAGATCCCAGAGAGTCCCACTTGGCCCAGACTTGACCTTCTCAAGCTGTCAGGCCTTCAGGTGGCCCTGGGGAACAGAGCCTCAGGTCCAGTGGGTGGGGCCTGGGCCCGGAGACAGCTGCCTGAAGAACTGGAAAGCCAAGGGGGCAGGTGAGCTCGCTCTCCTTTAGGCCTTCCCCAGGAGTCACCAGGTGGGAAGGAGGCTGGAAGTGGGGGTGGAGGAGACAGGGACCTTAGAGAGAGAGTTTGAGAGTCCCCGGGGAAGGGGATTACCCCGTGGCCCACCCTCTTATTGAGACGGGCTTCCTCTGGGTTTACCTGTTGAGCGCCCAGTATAGTCACCCCCACTGCTGCCTTTTCTGTTGCAGAGGGGCTGCTGAGCGAGGAAGAAGGGGTTGCTCTCCGTGAGGAAGACGATGACCAAGCTGGAGTAGCTGAGATGGCGATGTTCGCAGGGCTGTCTGAGTCCGTCGGCATTTCCCGGAGCCCCCAAGAAGAGGGGGAAGAGGAGCAGCCGCCTCCTGCCGTGCTTCCCTGGAGGCGGCACCTCTCCCTGGGGAGTCGACACCGGGGTGACAAGCCCGCCCACCGCCGATTCCGCCGGCTCCACCACCCCATGGCCATGGACCTCGGGGAGCTCGACAGCCTGATGGCCAGCATCATGGACGCGCCCACCATCTGCCCCGACTGCGGGGAGAGCTTCAGCCCGGGCGCCGCCTTCCTGCAGCACCAGCGCATTCACCGCCTGGCGGAGGCCGCCGCGGCCGCCAGCCTGGAGCCCTTCGGCTTCGCTGGCGAGTGCGGCGGGGTGGTGGGGATGATGGGCGTGGGCGTGGCGGGGGCCTTCGGGGCGGGGCCCGCGCTGGCCCGGCCCCCGCGCGAGAAGCCCTTCCGCTGCGGAGAGTGCGGCAAGGGCTTCAGCCGCAACACCTACCTGACCAACCACCTGCGGCTGCACACTGGCGAGCGGCCCAACCTGTGCGCCGACTGCGGCAAGAGCTTCAGCTGGCGCGCCGACCTGCTCAAGCACCGGCGCCTGCACACGGGCGAGAAGCCCTACCCGTGCCCCGAGTGCGGCGAGGCCTTCAGCCTCAGCTCGCACCTGCTGAGCCACCGGCGGGCGCACGCGGCGGCCAGCGGCGCGGGGCCGGCGGCGCTGCGGCCCTTCGCCTGCGGGGAGTGCGGCAAGGGCTTCGTGCGCCGTTCGCACCTGGCCAACCACCAGCGCATCCACACGGGCGAGAAGCCGCACGGCTGCGGCGAGTGCGGCAAGCGCTTCAGCTGGCGCTCGGACCTGGTGAAGCACCAGCGCGTGCATACGGGCGAGAAGCCCTACATGTGCTCCGAGTGCGGGGAAACCTTCAGCGTCAGCTCTCACCTCTTCACGCACAAGCGCACGCACTCGGGTGAGCGGCCGTATGTGTGTCGCGAATGCGGCAAGGGCTTCGGGCGCAACTCGCACCTGGTGAACCACCTGCGCGTGCACACGGGCGAGAAGCCCTTCCGTTGCGGCCAGTGCGAGAAGCGTTTCAGCGACTTCTCCACGCTCACGCAGCACCAGCGCACGCACACGGGCGAGAAGCCGTACACGTGCATCGAGTGCGGCAAGAGCTTCATCCAGAGCTCGCACCTGATCCGCCACCGCCGCATCCACACGGGCAACAAGCCGCACAAGTGCGCCGGCTGTGGCAAGGGCTTCCGCTACAAGACGCACCTCGCGCAGCACCAGAAGCTGCACCTGTGCTAGGGCTACGCCGACGGAGGCTGCGCACTGGGGGGCGGGGCGGGGGGCTAGATGTCCTGGGGACAGACCCTGTAGAAAGAAATGGGGAAGGGGGGAGGGGCAATCGGAGAATGACTGGGGAGCCTTGAGGTGTTGGGGGTCCTGAAGGGGAGGGTTGAGTAAGACTTATTCCTTCGGGGGTGCTGTATTTTGCCTGCCTCCTCCCTAAGGAAGAAATGTTTGGGAGGTGTGCTTGAGCGTGGCGACGTCACCACATACACGCTGTGGAGGATGAAGAGCGTGGAGGAGCAGGCACTTTGAGGACCTTGAGGAAGGGGAGTTGGGGGTGGGGGAGGGTACAGGATGACAGGCAATAGAGTAGCTTGGGCAGTGATGGGCCGTGGGAAGCGGGGAGAGCTGGGAGAGCGTGTGGTTGGAGTGAGGGTTACGGGGTAAAGTGAAAGGCAGGTATGAGTAATTCTGTCCTGGTTTCAGCAGGTATTAAGCCACTGTTGGCCCTGTCCCCACACATCAGCTATAGTCCCGCGAAAAGTAGAGGAGCTTTGTCCGTCCTACGGGAGTGGATATTTGTGTCCTCTTCCCTTCCTTCCTCTGAGCCACAGCTAGCTGCTATTTTGAGGTGTCCAGGGGAAACTGGGCAGAAAAGCTACGCACCCTCGTCTCCAGGGTGGAATCTCTGAGGTTTAGAAATTCATTCACAGCTGGTTTTCAGATCTGGGAAATCGTGGTCCTGCTCCTGGTTCTTTGCTACTTCCTTTAAAATAGTCTAGCTTCATGCTGGGTCAAGGTAGTCCGTATGGATGACCAGACCCCTGCCCCCGGTGTCAGGTGTGTTCCAGGCCCAGTATTTCTTTCAGGTCTCATCTGTGATCTTTTTAAGTGCTGGGAAATGGAACAGTCGCAGCTATGTGTGACTTTTCCTTTCTCAGGTCAGCTTGATGCTTGTTTCAAGTGAAACTCAGGCCATCAACAGTTGCCCCAGCGACCTGCTACAAAAGTCAGTTTGCTCAGAGTTTTGCTGGCCTTATGTGAGAAACCCAGGAAAGCAAATGTTCCCATGTTGGGGCGCCAGGCTCCTACGTCTCATTTGCCTTCATTTTGTATCTGTGTACCCCTCCCCCTCTGCAGTAATGGGGGAGATATTCGAACCCACACCCCCACCCATATTGATATGGGCTCTGGTCTGAGTAGAAATTTCTCTTTCCTGCACAGGGCGGCACAGTAGAAAGCTCAAGACTTTACACAAGGAGGGCACAAGCAGGGAGAGGGGTAAATGCAAATTTGCCACATAGCACAAGCAATGAATGTCTTCCGGTTGTTATATAAATGCCAAAATAGCACTTTTGTATTTCAAAAGTGCTTTTTAATGCTTGTTAGTTGTTTCACACTTCTTTGTGAGGTAGAACAGTATTATGACCCCTGTCTTAGGGAAGGCCTGGGGACAGGAGTGTGACAGGTAGTTCTGAAGAGAGGCTGATGACAGTGTGGATAGGTGTGGTCTGCCCTTTGGTGCTCTCCAGCTCAGCTGCTAGGAAGACTTACCTGTCGTGATTTCTATAATAAGGACGCTGAAAATTCTTAACGCTTGATGGAACACGTAAGGCTAGTCTAGAAGGGCCAAAGATGTCCTTGTTGACAAAGCTGGTCTTTGTCATGTAATTAGAGTGTCCTAGATATGTTCCATTTCTAGTAGGGGCTATAGTTAGATGACTCTTGTATAGACTTCAGTTACCTATGCTGAAAAATCCCTCCCTTAGGTTAGCCTTTAGAAGGTAGAGTTGTGGAAAGCAGTTTTGTTTCCTTTATTAGCAGTTGTTAACCTATACTTTTCATGGAAGCATCTTCACAAACTGTTGGACACACTTGAAGGAAAAAAAAGAAAAACCCACAAGATTGTTTTTACGGTTTTAGCAAGCTTTCTATGGACGCTGGTAATTTATACTTGATCAGTTGTATTCTAGCAAAGAACCTCTTTGGGGACTCTAGGAAAGCATGTTTTTGCCATCATAACACTTAAAAAAAAAAACCCCTGAGAATTCTGGGCTTGTATAATGCCTGTTGATCTTGCCCTCTTAATCAGTTTGTTGTTATTCACAAATGCAAATAGATTTTCAAACTATAGATAGTTTTGGAAGATACTAATTCCTTTTTATTTTAGTCAAGAGTAATCTGAGCAAAGCAAGCGTCCGTTATTTATTCTGACTCTTGTAGTCTGAATACCAAGTGTATGAGGCTCACATGAAAATAATATAGCCAATTTGTAGGTAATCGTATTACTTTGTGTTTTTTTATGCACATCTACCTCTTCCAGCTGTTTTAAGTTCTCTTGAGTCTGTGCCTATGAAATCTCATCCAACTTTTGATTATTCATGGGTTTATGATCCACATTCTGGGTCACTTGGTCTTTTGCTGACATTTTCGTACGATTGCACAGTCTCATCTGCATCTAGTGTGTTCCGTAGCAGCAACTTTCGAGCATGGGTTCAATGGGGAGAGGAGATTGAAGCTAATGTAAAATAATTTACCGGAGGTGGAATTCTTTGGATTTCACTGACCCACTCTGTTCTTTCTGTTACCATAGATAAGAAAGCCAGCCACTACTTCACTATCCCTTCTGTGACCACATCCCTGAGCAGAAGAAAACAGTCCAGGCACCAAACACCCCACTCTCATGGTGCAGCTAAAATGTGATTCCATTTTTCTTATAATTCTTCAAGGAACCTAGCTGCATTAAGTGAGGTTTAGTGCATTCAGGAGGTTGTTTCTTGTATCTAGTTTTAGAAAAATAGTATTTCTAAAGCAAACCCTGGTAACTGGTTCACCCTTGAAAATGTTACTCTGAAGATTCCTTCCACCAACTCATCAATGTTGGTGGAGGCAAATGTATCATTTATTTCCTGGGGAGTTTGGTCAAGTGCAGGCTGCCCTTTACTGAGAAGAAGCTAGAGCAGTTTTAAATAGGTTAAATGGCTTGATTAAATATTGAGCTCTGAGCTGGAAGGAGAAGACGAGAAGTTAACCCCTTGAGCCACGTGGCCTCTTCAAGATCCAGAGGCTGTACATATGTGAAAAAGTACAAATTAAGAACCTGTGTTCGTAGACAATCTGAACTGTGTTTCTGAAGTTTGTGCACATTCTCCTTCACTGTAATGTTATTTTACAGCTGTGTGTTAAAATGGTGAATAATTTAATGATCCTAAAAGTAACAGGTTTTGTGTGCGTGTGTGCTTGTGTATGTGAGAATTGCCTTATTTTCAGGTTTTATTTAATGATGGTTCCCTGGACAGCATTGTGGTGTTCAGCAACCAGTATGGAATATTTGTCATTAAATCCAGATCGGTCTTTTACCATGTCAGTCTCTCCTTTTTACTTGTCACCCATTAAATGTCACTCAATTCAATCTACGGAAGCTATGCTCTGGTAGAACAGGAGTGAGCAAACTACCAAATCCAGCCCGTCCCTCTGTATGGATAGAGTTCTGTTGGAATACAGTTCTACCCAGACAGCCTTCCTGACATAGTGTCCGCGGCTGCTTTTGCACTAAAATGGCAAGGCTGGGTAGTGGTGACAGAGGCTACGTGATCCACAATTCGAAGATATTTATGATCTGTATCTTTACAGAAGAAGTTTGCTGACTCCTGATTTAGAAGGTTCCAGCAGATCCTAGATCATCCTGGAACTGGCTGATGTCTAAATAGCCTGTGCATTGTAACCCATAATTCAGTGCAACACTTTTGCACTAATGTGGCTTTGGGATGTTGGGAATGTGTTAATGTTATACTGTTGTACCCATTTCCAAAGACCTGTCTTCATTCCTTGTAAGAAGCAATCTGTGGGGAATTTTGGCAGTAGGCAGGGGGAAGATAGTCACGGAGAAGGCAGGCAGCCTCAGGTCCCATCTCTGATCTATAAAACATGTATTCCTGAATCACATAACAAAGTATTTTCTCTCCCCCAGTTCTCGGAAATGCAGCTTAATGACTATAGATAATACTGAACGGAACTTATCAGCTAGACTGACCTTTTGCTCAAAATATTTTCTAGGGCTTCCCTGGTGGCGCAGTGGTTGAGAGTCTGCCTGCCGATGCAGGGGACACGGGTTCGTGCCCTGGTCCGGGAAGATCCCACATGCCGCGGAGCGGCTGGGCCCGTGAGCCATGGCTGCTGAGCCTGCGTGTCCGGAGCCTGTGCTCCACAACGGGAGAGGCCACAACAGTGAGAGGCCCACGTACCGCAAAAAAAAAAAAAAAATTTCTAGCTAGTCTCTGCCCATGGAGACAATGAGACAGCAGTTTGTAAGGAAGTGGTTCACAAGAAACAAAAAAGAGGAAGCATGATAATAAAAACACCTTAATTTCTTTTAATGAGCACAGCTGCCTCCTTGAGTGAATGTCCACAGCCCTTTCCCTGCCTAGCAGGGCCAACGGATGCTGGGTTCTGGTCCTGGAAGAAGGCAGTCAGTTCTGTGACTGCAGCATTCCTCCCCGAGCCTGACTGTTCTGGCTCCTAGTCTAACTCCTAGTCTCTGGGAACCTACATTAAACCAAGCATTTGAAGTACTCATTCAGTGTCCTGTGGGGACACAGCAGTAAACCTGGCCTTTGGTGCTGCACGGTGAGGGGATGCTCAACCTCAACTTCCAATTAGAGCAGCCCCTGTCCACGTTGCAGGTAGAGAAGGTGTATCTGGTCAACTTGGAATTCTCCAGGCTTGGTTAGTTTCAGACAGCGATTTTCTTAATTTAACATTAACTGCACAGTAGAATTACCTGGAGAGCTTTAAAAACAAACCCCCCCAACCCCACCCCAGAACACTGTTCAAGACATTGATTAATTGGTCTGGGGTGATATCCAAGTACCCGTGATTTTATAAAGTCTTCCCAGGTGATTTTAATGGGAATCTCAACCAGGGTTGAGAGGTCTGTAGGATGAATTAAGCACCTCCTTTCTTTCTTGGGGATTACGGTAGGTGAAACTCCTAAGCCGCAAATCCTTTTCTCTGCCTCTGTCAGAGGATATCTGTCAGATGCAAAGGGTATTGTCAGATGCAGCAGGCTCTGCTGCCTGTCTACCCTTGGTAGGCCTCCGTTTCACACAGGCCTTCCCCACATAGTTAAAGAGAATAAGTAAGGGCCAGGAAAAGTGTCTGTCTTTGCTGTTCATCAGATAATGCCCCAGGGGCATCGCAGGCTGCCACTGGCCCTTCTCTGTATTTGCCAACCACAGACTGCCTGCCTTCCTTTCTTTCTGACCTTCATTCCCTGTCTCGACTCACTTAACAAAGCAAAATTCCATTCATTTCTCTTTTTCTCAGCTGCGCTTGGCAGTCGAATTGTTTCCTAAATTTTGCTGCTGGAGGGAAAGGGGAGGAGGTCCCAGCTTGAACAGACTAGCGTCGTGCTCTTGTCTTTTCCAGCCAGAGCGAAGCAGTCCCTGCTGAATGCCCCTGTTTCAAGGTCACCTCTGCTAACCCAAAACACATTCCAATGGTTTTCAATTTCCAGCTGCCCTGATGGGATCCAGGTCACACTGTTCACAGCCCTCTGCATCCATTTGTGATGAGGTGACCTACCTCGTCACAGCAGCCAGGATGCTCAGCTTTGGAAACCAAAGAGGTAGATGGCAAGGTGTTCCATGTATCAAGCTGTCCTGTGCTTAAGAAGGTTGAAAAAAGGTATCAGCGTGTGTGCAGTGCTCAAGCTGGCATTCTCACATATATATTTGGAGGGATTTCATCCTGAGTGAAAGGACTGAAAAGTTCCAGGCCCCAACAGTTGCTAGAGACTTAGGGATTCAATGGAAGAAATTCAGTGCAAACATTTATTCACAGAAGATACTCCTTTGGGATGCTTTTCCTGAGCTATGAGGGCTGGAGTAGTTCTGCAGAGATGTTCCCATAAGATCCGTACACACATTCCTGGTGTATGGGCGGTGGGTCTCCCTCGTGCCCCAAAGCTGTGGCGTATTAAGAGTGGAGACCCTGAGAAGTTCACTCCGTAGCGTGCTGAGTGCGCACGTGCCGGGTAGTGCTTGATGCTGGGGATACAGGTATGAGAGGGAGAAGCTTCCATGTTCTAATACTCTACAAGGGTGAAGGGAAGACTGATTTTGTCCCCTGCCTAACATCAAACCCAGTTTCTTTGTGGTGATAATTTTGCAAACTGTAAGTATAACTTTGGGCATTTGGCCTCTGGTTGGGTTGGGGAGGAGGAACTTCTTCATATCAAGACTTCAAATGTTATGCCTAGGCAAGATGGTACTCCCAGCAAAGGCTCAGGATGGAGTAGATTCTCTGCGGAGGGCTTGTGTGACTGTAAGTTGGGGACACCACTGCTGCAAATCAGGTAGTGTCCCCTTGATCTGTCTTTGAGGGTGGGGAAACAGCGCAGTGTGTGACCTTGGAGAGACTAATGAAGGAAGGGGCTGCTAAGCGATCTGGCTACATGTTTCTTTTGTCAGGTCTGTCAGGAGGTGTCTGAAAAAGTAGGACTTTGATAGACAAGGACCACCTCAAGGCTTGGGCTGAGGTAGCTCTACTGCTCCCTGGGTCGACGCTAATGGACATAGTAGAGGTCATGGACCTCACCTCATGGCCACAAAGCCTCTGGGCTGAGGGAGCCACTGTCCAGCTTTGCTGCAGCCTGGGCTGGGCACTACAGGTGGACTTGATCTTGGCCTTGTCTGTCCAGTGGCAAGATGCTGGTGTGAGGTATGGAGAGAAGACCTTACAAAATAACACACATGAAGGTTCTTGGAAGGTTTAGGGGCTTGTATCATAGCTCCTGGGAGCCGAGAAGGAGGAGAGAGGCAGCTGCTTGCATGTCTGTGTTCTCTTGTATTTCCAGCTCCTGAGGCAGGGGGATGAGGGGATGGGAGGCCATGGCCGTCCCTTATCCAGGGACAGAGGGAGAAAGGAGGAACCAGT
This sequence comes from Pseudorca crassidens, assembly GCF_039906515.1. Taxonomy (NCBI): domain Eukaryota; kingdom Metazoa; phylum Chordata; class Mammalia; order Artiodactyla; family Delphinidae; genus Pseudorca; species Pseudorca crassidens. Next base: position 105,029,499 of record NC_090297.1, on the reverse strand, counting down.
CCTGCTATCCCTTGGAGGGCGTGCGGTGCTGGGGAGAGGGCAAGGCATTCTGGTGTTCACTGGCTGCAGTCTGGAACAAGGCTTGGATTTTTCTGGGTCTCTGTTTCCCCTTCAGGAGACACTACCTCTATTGATTCTCCCTACTCTAGTGTCTCCTAATTATCCAAGAGCTTCACACCTGCTTGGGGCACATCCATAGCTCCATGTAAGAATGCCATGAGAACGCATCTAAATCAGCAGTAGGTTCTGCAGCTCAGCTCATGGGATGTCAGTGGAGGGTGGGACCTTGCTCAACCCCCAGCCTTGGACCTCCGCATTTAGAAGGGTATTATGTCCCTTTACAGATGAGGTGCCAGGTGCCAAGAGAGCTGGGGAAGGGCTAGGAAGCCACGTTCTCAGCCTTGGCTTTGCACAAACAAACAAATACTCAAGGGGAGGACTGTGTTATGGTGAAGGTTAGCTGCAGAAGTACGGGGTACCGGGGGACACGCAGCCAACTTACAGCTGCCCAGTATCATTGCGATGAACCTTAGAAATGGGCCACAACCTTCATTTTGCAGGTAAGGACCCAGGAAAGTAAAAGGATTTGCCTAACTTTCATGGCAAAATGGAAAGAGAACCCAGAGTTTTCACTCTTGTTTGTGGAAACGGTCTGCTTCTCAAATAAGAATCCTTTCTTCCCTTTGCCCTCCTCTTCCCCCTTCCTCAGGCCCCCCTCACCCGATTACTTTTGTTCCTGTACCATGAAGCCCCTGCCTGTCTTTATTCACGCAGGACCCCCATTCCACAAGCTGAGGAGGGAGGGTCGGCGCTGTATGGGCACCATAGAAAGTTCAGGCAGCTGGTGTGCTGGTTAAGCCTGCCCTCTGCCCTCTTTCCAAATGCTCTCTCTCATCCCCCACCCCACTGTTTTTCCTTAACAAACATGTTGGTAGGGCAGCCTCCTGGCTCTGTGCCCTCTCTACCACCAGGAGGCTGTGCTTCTCCCTACCCCCTGCTCAGCTCTGCGTTTCCAGGCCAAGCTCAGGGCAGCAAATATTAGGTCACCATTACAGGTGGGTATGGAGTCCAAGTTTGTCTTGCTTAGGGGACACTCATACTTGGACCACCTTCACTCCATTCCCTAAAATCCTGTTATTCTAGTCCGAGTCCCTTCCTTTAAGAACATTGTCTTCCTTCCTTCCTTCCTTCCTTCCTTCCTTCCTTCCTTCCTTCCTTCCTTCCTTCCTTCCTCCCTCCCTCCCTCCCTCCTTCCCTCCCTCCCTTCCTTCCTTCCATCCTTCCTTCCTTCCTTCCATCCATCCATCCTTCCTTCCTTCCTTCCTTCCTTCCATCCATCCTTCCTTCCATCCTTCCTTCCTTCCTTCCATCCATCCTTCCTTCCTTCCATCCATCCATCCTTCCTTCCTTCCTTCCCTCCCTCCCTTCCATAACTATCGGCTGAGTGTTTGCTTGGGGCCAGGTGTGCACAGGTGTCAGTGCAGGGTCCCCGTGGTGCCCTCCCAGAGTCCACAGTCTAGGCGGGGAGACAAGTTAATAAGCAGCCATGCTGGACAGTGACGGGTGCTTATCCGAGGGTCACTCCCCTGCTCCCCGGAAGGTGGGAGACTTCCTGCGGAGGTGCAGCCTGAAGCATGAAGAGCTGAGGAGGGAAGGCTGCCAGGGGACTGTGAATGTGCTGCAGGCAGGGGCGGCTGTGGTGGAATGCCGTCCAGCGACGGGTAGAGATGTGCTGGAAGCTGTAACGCAATCCCCCTGGGGTCAGCTGCAAACTCTGGAACAGTCACCAGTCTGTTCTAGAAACCTGAAGCTCCCCATACACAGTCTTTCCATAAGAAACAGAAGAACATGCACCAGTGAAGTCAGCTCTTCTTCCAAAACAGGTGCTGGTGGCAGGGGTTGGCCACGAGGTGGGCTGCTGGCCCTCCTAGCATGGACCCTGGTCATTAAGGTAGGAAGAGCCTGCTCAGGGGCCGGGATCTAGGTTCCTCCTCCCACCAGCCAGAGTGTGAAGTCACGGGTGTAATTGTGAGCAGGGCAGCTTCACAGGCCTGGGGCCAGTGCGGTGACCCGGGCCCGTGCTTGGCTTCATGCCCTTGGGGACAGAGTGGCCAATCCACTTTTTGTTGGTCCTCCCTTCCCCCGCTCCACTCTGTCGTAATGAGCCTGTTTCATGCCTTGAAGCACTGAGTCCATTCCCTGCTCAAGACCCCTGGGATCTTGGGCCATGGCAAAGGAAAAGCACTCCCCACGAATTTCCCCCAGAGACGCTTGACGCGCTAAGAAGCACTTGCTTATGGCCAGAGGGATTGCGTTGTCCTCACCCTGAGTCACTTAAGGGAGTGGGAGATTTTCTTCTGAATTCAGTTTTTAAAAATAGGATTTCCTTATTTTTGTAGTATAAAAACTCTTTGGACACGACATTGTTTTAGGTTGTGTATCTAATTTCCAGAAACTTAAAATCTTAGCAGCTAGGTTTTGTCTTCATAAAAGCCTTTTCCCTCTCATTGTCTCTTTGCTCACACACTCATCACTCACTCACTCTTCATGTAGTGCAGATGAAGTCATCTTTCTAGCCCTAACCTCCAGGGTCACTTCTCCTCTTTTTCCTGATTCTCATAGTGAAGATCCAGCTTCTTCAGCTTCATCGATGCCTTGACATTATCTCTGAATTCTTTCTCGCTTTGTCATTCCTTCTGCCTCCCTGATTCCCTTCGTTCCCCATCTCAGCAATTCAGCTGTTTGTTTGTGCTTTGTCTGTCTGTCTATTCACCACCCCCATCCGTCTGTCCATCGTGTGACCCCTTTGTGTCAGGCACAGGACTAGGCACTGGGGACACATAGAGATGAAATGGTGAGTTCTTGCCCTCAAGAACATAACCGTGTAGCCAGGGGGGCAGAATATATGCATAGCGATTAGATAGACACACGGTGCAGAGGTGAGAAAGTGGGGAGCTCTGGAGGATGAATAAGGAGTTGAGAAGGATGTGGTGGTAGGAGAGGTGGGCAATCTCGAAGCAGAAGGAACACCATGCATTGGCGTGGGAGCATGTAAGAGTGTGATATATGCCAGCAGTTCCCAGCATTATTGGCCTATTATTGGAGCCTAAAGTTGGAGAGTCTGGAAATAGGGCAGGGATTGGTGGGAATTTAGTCTGGTGAGGTAGGCAGGGGCTAGATCTTGGGAAGCTTTTATTTTGAAACTGAAGTATAGTTGATTTACAATGTTGTGTTAATCACTGCTGTACAGCAAAGTGATTCAGTTATACACAAACATATATATATGTGTTACATTCATTTTTTAAATATTCTTTTCTGTTATGGTTTATGATGGGATATTGAATCTAGTTCTCTGTGCTATACAGTAGGACCTTGTTGTTTATCCCTTCTCTATATAAAAGCTTACATCTGCTAACCCCAGCTTCCCACTCCCTCCCTCCCTCTCTCCCTTCCCCCTTGGCAACAGCCAGTCTGTTGAGAAGCTTTACATGTTGTCCTAAGACACTCAGGGTTATCCTAAGTGTCCTGGGGCTCCACTGAATGGTTTTATGGAAGAGAGTGACATGGTCAGATTTTATGTTGGATGGACAACTCTGGCAACACTGCTGAGAATGAATTTCATGGGTGACCCTCTGAGGCAGGGAGGCAAGGCGAGAGGTGATGAGGACCTCAACCAGGCTGTGTTACCAGGGAAGGAGAGGACACATTCGGGAGGCGTTTTGGAGGTGAAATTGATAGGACTGGATGATAGAGAGAGTAGGGGAAGGACATCCAGGTTTCTGGCTTCAGAAGGTGGGTCCATGGGGTATGTGGAGTGCTGTGGTCACACTCAGGCATTGCCTGAAGTAGTGTCCATTCTGCCTCAGGCTGGCATCAGCTGCCCCGTGTCCCCTTCGTTAACACTACATAAATCAAGCCTTTATTTCTTGCCTAGATCCTTGAGGAATCCTCTTAATCTCTTCCAATCCATCCTGCACATTGCTGCCAAAGTAACCTCCCAGGGACAGCCAAATGAGAATCTTCAATGGTTTCCCATTGCATAGTGAATAACCTCCAAGTTCTGTAGCCTGACTACCAATATTTGTCGCTGGGGGCAGGGGACACGGAGACATCCTCCTTATTCTTAAAGAGTCTAATTTTCCAGAGAAGGTGAGGCATGTTACATGTGACGTAGTTAAATGTCAAATGGTCTTTGGAAGGGGGAAGAAGGCAGAAGGCAGAGTGTCTCCCAGAGATGACCCAAGGTGACCCTGGTCTTTTCCCATCATGTTTTTCCAGGTGTATTTTCCATTCTCTCCTGCACCTGTGTTCCCTGGTCTGTCCATAGTGGTCTCATAGCTGCCTGGAATGACTCCCCTTTCCCACCTCTGTGTCTTTCCCGACTCCATCGCCTCTGCCTGGAATATATTTCCTCACATATCTGCCCATTGAAATCCTACCCATCTGTCAATACCCAGCCCCAGTGCAAGGGCTCTGTTGAGTCCCCTACCCAGATGGGACCCTCCAGAAGCACTTCACCTTTCTAAGCGCACTTGGTACATTTTACTGTGTACAGAACTTACCATGCCTTATATTTTATTGCTCCCACTAGACTGGGAACAGAGAAGGAAAACTGGAAGCCTTAGGTGTCAGTCCAGCCTGCAGATGTGTTTTGTTAGTTTGAACTCCTTTTTTTAAATCAAAATCAATGTCTTAAAAAAATTATAGCCTATACCAAATATACAGAAAAGTACAGACTATAATATCATGTGTACTTGGGACCTATCACCAAGAATGAACAGATTGCCTCAGATAACTTGCCACCCATTTTTTAAGAAGTAAACTATTACACATGCAATCTGAGTGCTAGCCCACACCATCCCATTCCTGGAGCTGGTTTTCACACTTTTTAGAATTTAGAATTAGTTGACAGTATTTAGAAATCAAAAGATTTCACATAAAAATTAGGAAGCTTTGCTTTCCTCCAAGAGTCAGAAGATCTGGTAACTTGGGGTATATTCCCACATGAGTCAGCAGGGACTCTGCAGCTGCCATCTCCCTGACGCAAAGTATGTGCTCTCCAGCACACCACACTCCCCGCCACTCCCTAAAGCCTCTTAGCTTAGGCTGCCTCACTTATACATGGCGCCTGGCTCCTGCAGGCATGTGCGTTTGCCATCTTCATGTAAAATCTTTGAAGTCAAAAAGCTTTTTTATTACTGGAACTGAGCCACTAACTCGCTGGATGACCTTGAGCAGGTTATAGACCTCTCTGTGCCTCCATTCGCTCATATGTCAGACTGGGATAAGAAGCGTACCTACTTTTGAGTGTGGATTGAGCATTATTATATAAAGTATTTAGAGCAATACCTGGCTCATAATTCTGCTGCTAAAAGTCCACAGTCTTTTATCCAAAACCCTTGGGGCTAGATGTCTTTTGGAATTCAGATTTCTTTTGGATTTTAATAAGGTAATAAGTGTATATATCATATATTACAGTCCATCCCGGCAGGATCCAGGCTAGCACCTTGGAATTAAACACACTGAAATTTCTGCAGGAGAAAAAGCAAGAACACACGTGAAGTGTGATACAGACTTAAACTGCTTCATCCATTTTGGGGTGGGTCAGGCTGCCTAGAAGCATTCAGGTCCTCGGGGAGAAGGCAGGTCCCAATCCCAGAGCTCCCAGACTTTGTCTCTTTCTTGGATATTTGGGTTTTCTTATGAGAGGAGAAATCGTGAGGTTGGTTTTTGTCATTGGTCTCGATCTGTTTGTTAATAAAGTAACTGAGAATTTTGTAGCCGCCCCGGGGTTTCTACCACAGCTGGCTCTGTCTGGCCTTCCTCCCGCTGCTTCAGGCCCCCTGCAGCTTTTCTGCGGGTCCTTCCCCAGGCCAGCCACCCAGCTGCGAGCTCCACCTCGGCCCTCTGAGGCCTGCTTCCTCAAGTCGGTTGAAGTCTAAGCTAAGTCTGGCGGCCTCAGCTGCCTAATCTCCCCTGGGCAAACCCTTCTCACCTGGCAGGCCCGCCCCCTCTCTTCCCTCCTCTGTCCTCCCCTGTCCCGGCTTCACACTACTCCCCCCTCCCCCGGCCCCCCCCCGCCCCCCCACTGCTCAGCCTCTTCCCTCTGCCTGGACCACCTCCTCTCCTACCCAAGGCCCACCCCGCCTCCAAGGCCGAGCTGAGGTCCCACCTGCTCCTTGAGGTTTTTCCCAGTAACTTCAGCTCAGCTCCTTTTTCCAGAGTCAGTATACACAGTCCTTAACCTGGTGGCTGAGCACTGACCTGCGCTTTCCTTCACTCATTCACCTGTACTCTCAGCAGTCACCCAGGTGTGTGTGGCGGGGGGTGGGGGGGTGGGGGGGTGGGGGGGGTGGGTGGGGGTGGGGGTGGGGGGGGTGGGTGGGGGTGGGGGTGGCGGGGGGGGGGCGGGGGCGGGGGCGGGGGCTTCCTTCTTCCCTCCGGGCCTCTGCTGTCTCCGTGCGGTGCTTCCCTGCATTGCACCTCGGGCCGCTGTGCACGAGCTCGGACCGCCCCGCGCAGTCCATCCTGAGCCCAGTGCCAGTAAGGATGGGGCTTCGGTGGCCAAAAGCTTCCCAGGTCTTTATGCTTATTCAGCTGAGACCAACAGCCGGCCAGATCCCATCTCCTCTTTCTCCGCTCACATCAACCCCCGGTTGTCCTCTGGTGACAATGCCACTTCCCTTCCCTGGGAGAACAGCCCTGGCGGTATAGCTGTGGGATTTCCCTGGGCTAAAAAACGGACGGAGGGGACTTTGTCCCAGACTCCACCACCGTCCTTTCCTTCCTTCCCTGTCGGTATAAACATGCGGGTGTGCACACCTTACCGGGTTGGCAGATGCTGCCTTTCGTGTTTTGTGCGCTGGAGGAAGGCAGGAAAGGAGTGTTTCTTCTCTCACCTTGTCTCACCCACTGCGGCCACTCCACCCTGATCCCTGGGTGCCATATCCTCTGTCTCTTGGGGTTTTGAAGGTGATGGAAACCTGTTCGTTTGGGCCAGAGTGTTTTTCCCCTTTCTCCTTAAGACTGAATGCTTACACTAGCTCCTTTGTGGTAATCAAATTCAACCGAATTCATAATCCGTAAATTCCCTGGGTAAGAAAGAGGCCATCTGGGTGTTGGTCGTGACTCTTGTTGTGTCCATGGTTCATAAAGATAGGCAACACCCTGGTCTAGAAGGAGAGAGCTCCCCACTCCTGGCACTGAGCCCCACGCCACCCCCTCACCTGCTTCAGGTCACGTGGTCCTTGTTGGCCTGGCAGTGTTTCTTTTGACTGTTGGTCTTCCAGTCAGTTAACGAATGTGTCATCATTTAAGTCCCCAAACATGTCTCGATTGGCCTCCCTTTCTTAGGGGCATTGAGAAGGATGAGAAGGCCAGTGATTAGGGGAAGATGGAGGGAGGAGAAAGAGGCTAAGAAGGTGAGGGAAGAGAGCATGCAGTATGAGGGAGAGTTTGCATCTGTCCCCTTGACTTTCCTAGGAAGCCATGGTGCGGCTTCATTGTGTGATTTGAAAGGTTGGAATATAGGCTTATGAGTTGCCAGAGTCGCCAACACACATATATCCAAGTGTGTTCTAGGGACCTTCAAGGACACTGGCATTGGCAGTGGAGGCTGGCTGCACCTCTGCTTCTCCCTCTCCTCCCAGCTGACAAGGGTAGGAAAACCTCCCAGATTCCCCCAAGGGGCTGTCCTTGGTCCTAGGGTGTCTCCTGCACAGCACCGGGCAAGAAGCAGGGGACCCAAGGGAGCTGGGCTCTCCCAAGGATCAGTACCCCATGTCCAGTGCTCTGCTGCACCCCCGACAAACCATCCACCACCCCGTCCCCGTTTTGCTATAAATTTTGAGCAGTTCAGGCTACACAATTCAGCGGACGGATAAGGGCTTTCAAGTCAGTCCATCTGGGTTAAACGTCCCGGTCTCATAGCAGTTAGTGTGACTGTGAACGAGTTTCCTTATTCATCAAAGGGAATAGTCATCCCTACCTCGTAGGTTTCTGGTGAGGGTTAAATAAGTGATATATGTCAGTCATCTAATACATGATGCCTGAAACGTAGTAAGTGCTTAGTCAATCCTAGGTTCCCCTTCCCGACACTTCTGCCCACCCCAGTCCCGAGCTACTTTTCTAAATAGGAGATGGTGATTGGGCGGGGTGGGGAATAAAAAGGGATGCAATCACGTAAACCACAACTTCCTCCAGATTAGTCATTAAAACGTTTATTACGTTCATTGAGCTGTGTGAAGGAATATGAACTTTTAAAAGAAAAGAAAGGCTTTTGCATTTAACAAAGGAAATGGAACTAACAGGCAAAACTCTAAGTTAAAAGAAGCCCGAATAGCTCAGAATCGGCAACTGAGACGGTGGCACAGCAGCTGCAGCAAATCACCTTGTCTGGCCGTCCCCTGGAGGGAGGGTAGGGCAGAAAGCTTCCCGTTGGGCCAGTGACAGGGAAAGGTTTCTGGTGGAGGGAGGAAGACAATAACATGATCATCTTATAAAACGGAAGCAGGAGGACCCGGGCTTGTGTCTGTGTTGTTTGCCGTATGAAGCCGGAAGGGGAGAGCGTGACAGACATCTCCTTACTATACCCACATCCACATCGTTGTCACCCCCCAGATCAGTGAGTCTTTGTTTTCAGGGTCTCCTTGTGCTGCTTCACCAGGGAGCCGACCCACTCCTTGGTTTTCTGCTTGGCTTCCTCCCAGGTGAAGAGGGGCTCATACCCCAGCTCTCGCTGAGCTTTCTTATAGGAGAAGGTGAACACACTGTTTGACAGGGTTACCAGGTGGCAGTTGAAGGGGGGTCGATATTTGTAAATTGGACTGAGCAAGAAGCTCACTATCTCCAGCAGGAAGGCAAGCCAATACTTCAGAGAAACGGGGAGGCTCATCCCGGAATCCAGGCAGAGGCCCCATTCTTTGCCCAAAGTGTAATTGAGGTCGTCATAGCTTTGGTGAGGTGTGCCGTCTGAGATGTAGTAGAACTGTCCTTGGATGCTTGGGGCCTTCTGGGGGTCCCGCAGGGCCCTCGAGGCCAGAATGTGGGCCCAGGCCACGTTGCCAACATAGACTGGGTTGACTCTGGAGAACTTGCAGTGATGGGACAGGATTCCATTGTTCTTCAGGGCACTGTCCACGTGGGCCAAAAGTAATGGGCTCCCCTCCCCATAGATGTACATGGGCCTTAAGGCACAAGTGTACAAGGTGCCGCCATTTTTAAGAGCCCACCCATTAGCTCCCAGCACAGCCTTCTCGGCAAGCTTTTTGCTGTATGGGTATGGAGAGGACCATGCCGTTTCAAGATGCTCTTCTTCGTGGCCGTCCTGGATGATCTCCCTGTAGGAGTTGGGCCCAGCCACCTCTATGGTGCTGGTATGGATGAAGACGGGCACACTGGCCTGGACACAGGTCTCCAACAGGAGCTGGGTACCTGCCCACGGGGAGCACACCGTCAGTGTCGGGAAATAGTCCAGAGCCAGCCGTGCCATGGACCGTGTCTGCCCCTAGCCCTCAGGGAGGGGGCTATTGCACATGAGGAGTGCATTCCTGTGTGTCTCTGGCTGAGATCAGCTTATGCCAAAGCCACAGGACGAAAGCAGAAATGCAAAGAGGCCAAGATTCGGAATCTGGAGATCCAGCATTTCTAGGCTTTTGGATTTCATGGACCAGGGTACGTACTTCTAATTTCAGAAAAGGACAACGAGTTGCCGCTTTATATTTCGCGGAGTAAAGAGATTTTAAAATGATCATTTATCATCTCTACCACCTCATTAAAGATAGGCTATTTTAACTTAAAAAATTAGGAGGTCATACTCTTAGAATAAGGACAGCTCTGGTTCTTAGGCAAAAGAGGACAGCTGAAGGATTCACATCACACACACACACACACACACACACACACACACAGAGTTGTATATAGGTAATATACACTCATAAGTACACATTGAATTGTTCGTATTTTTCTCCTTTTTTTTTTTTGAAGACCAATAAAAACTTGTCACAAGGACTTTTTTTTGAGTCACTGAGCAAATGATTGGTGGGCTCTGGGGAGAAGCTGGAGATCCAGACTCTGTTTCTGATTGTGTGTTTCCTACAAAGGCCACCGCTAATTGTGGCTGTGGCTTGTTTCAACAGGTATGAAAAGTCGGGGTGGCAAAGCTTCCTTTTGCTTAGCTTTCTGGAGCTAGCACTGGCCTTGTGTGTCGAGCCAGAGGACGAAGCAGAAAGGAGTGCACCCTCTGCTGGTAATATCTATCATGGGAGGATCTTGCAGAATCCCTTTATCTGGGTAGAATTTTAGCTCATGGAGGTCACCCAGAGCGCCTTCCTTACAAGAAGGAAGCAATCTCCTGGGCAAAGCATCATTTTTGGGTGGTATTTTAAAAAATCCTTTTTAAGGTCTTTGTGCAATTTGCTTTTCAGGAGAGACAGCCTCCTTTTTAAAAAATTAAATCTAGAAGCAGAGAAAATTCGGAGCTAATTTACCTGCAGAGGGAGAAATGGCCATGATTGTAAAGTATTTTCTAAACCTGTCAGTGATGCTAGTTTTAGTCAATGGAGGCCTCTAACACTTCTCAGGGATTTCAAATCCCCTGTTGTTGGGAGCCGTGGAGAGTAGAAATTATGAGAGGGGGGCCGAAAACTCAAGACTGGTTAATCTTAGCACCCTCCTGGCAATATAGGGGTGACCGGGGGTGTGGCTAAGTTGAAACTAGAAATGGTCTTTTTTGAAACAGTGCAATTTTAGGCTGGAGATGCAAAAACAATGAGTTGCTTTAGAAAAGGAGTCTCTGAGTAAACTAACTCTGGCAGGCAGGGCGTGGAAGGCAGATGTTCTGGGGTGCTGTGGTCCTAGAGAGATTGGCCTCCAGGGGTCAGAGGGAGGATACTACACAGCAAGCTAATAAGGGATTTAAGCTAATCCCTTGAGTGACTGTGTCTAGATTTAAAGTAAACTGGAAAGCCACAGTTCAGAGAGGGCCACCAAGCCCTTATGGGATGAGGATCTAAAGAGGGTGTACTTTGGGCACCTGGCTAGGAGCTACTCTTCAATAATAGATCTGGTAGTGAGCTGAAGAGATGGTATTATGGATAATGGGAAATTATTCGTATTAAGAAAATATTACAGGAAGACAAGTGCTGGCTAATTCTGTACTGCCAGACCACTGTGAACCAGCTTTGCCAGTTCTCTCATGGGGAATCCTTCTGGGGGTGGCATTCTCTTTACCCTTATTATCCTTCCTTTGCAGGAAGTCCTGCCCGAAGGAAACCAGCCCAGAGTTGTGGCCCGTCACTCCTAACTGACTTGGCGGTACCTCATACCACAGAGCTCTTAGTTCTTGGCTGTATGGTGACCCTCAACTTAGAGCCACACAGAAAAGCTAGCATGATGACCAAGGAAGAATTTGTAAGGTCTGGGTCCAGCCCAGTGGAGACAGGAGGTGGTTGGATAGCAACAGTTTGAGGTTGGAGCTGAGTCAACACTTGATTGGACCAGCAGAAGGGTTTTCGTGGCCTTTGGACTCACACAGGCGTGGGTTTAAATTCTAGCCCTTTCACTCCTCCCCAGAGGGCCTTGGACAAGTCCCTTAGCCTGTCTCAGCCCTAGTTTCCTCATCAGAAATACGGAGGATGATGGTCTTGAGTCTCTGTTGGTGGTGATGAGGAAAAATACTTGGTGCCCACCCAGCAGGTGTCTACCAGCCTCCTCTTCACTTATCCCACCTTCTGACCCTCACTTGCCCACTTCCCTTCAGCTCCTCCCCAGGATCCTGTACCTCTCACATTGACATTCATGATGGTCTCTCGCTGAACGGCGTTCATGACGTCGATGACAGAGGCGGTGTGGATGACCACCGAGGCACCCTGGCAGGCTTCCTTCAGGCACTGCTCATCCAGGATGTCTCCTTCCAGCAAGGTCAGCCTGATCTTGCTCTGGAGCTCTGTGTGAACAGGAGTCAGGTCACTGGAAGGCTTTCTGGATCTGGAAGATTCCTGGTAACCCAGGTCTTTAAGGACAGGTAGATTGGGGGGAATGAGGAGTGGGGAGGGGTGAACATCCCATGGAAGGACCAATTAAACAAGGCCACAGAAATCAGAATGTGTAGCATTTCTTGGGAAAGAGCAAACATCTCTTTCCGTCCCATCTCATTCTAAAAAAGAGAGTTTGAGCAGTGAGGGGTCAAGAGTGCCTGGAACACAAAATTGTTAAAGAGACTCATGGGGAGTTTATAAAATTCATTAAGGAGAGAATTTGCATTTAATTCGGTAGGGAATGGGGAATCCAGTATAGGTTTGGAATTAAAGGAGAAATGTAAACAGTTGTGCTGTAAGAAGCGAACCCTGGCTGCAGTATTATAACGTGGATCAGTCTAGTGGATATAAGAGAAAGCAAGGTGATTGAGGGATTAATTACACCGTCTGAACCACAGTTCACATGGGGAAGACTGGAACCAGGGATCCAGGAGTGGGAGACGAGAAGGGGAGAGGTACAAAAGGTTCAACTTTCAGACCTTACCTTGCCAGGTCCTGGTTCTTACTGGTGATGGGCTGGGAGGAAGAGTCAAAGGCAGCCTGAGTTTTTCCCACTTGAGTGATCAGAAGGATAGTGGCGCTTATTAACAGGAATTTAGGGTGGGCCCGAAGGATGGATTTAACTGAAAGAGCTCTTATTAGATATCATCAAAAGCAGATATCAATGCTGAAAATGAGCCAGCCACCGAGGGACTAACATTCCGGCCATCTAGCCAAGGGTTGCAGAGACAACATCAGGGTCTCTGGCTCCTCTGAAGCCCGCGGGAAGTGGAGCTACTGTGCACTACTGGTAACATCATCACCTCAGATGAGCCCACGACATAAACGCCACGCTACATACAGTTTGGATAAATACCCCGCACTTATTTTGTGCTTTTTATTTTGCACACGACCTTCAGCTTTCTGATTTCCTTTCACAGCTGTCTCATGAGATAGAGATTCTGATTTCCACTTTACAGGCGAGGAAACCGAGGCTCAGAGAGGGTGTGGTAACATCCAAGTCACACTTCTAATGAAGACTCTAGCCTGCCCCCCGCCCCGCCTCCCGCCCCCCCCCCCCCCCCCCCCCCCCCCCCCCGCCCAGGCTTCAAGCCTTGCTTGCAGGACGTCAATTTAAATGAAATTGGCAATGGACGGCAGAGAACAGTGAGAGAGAAATTCAGAGTGAAAAATTCAGGGCTGCAGAATTTCCTCCTTGGGTTACAACTTGGAAGAACCTTAAGCCTGCTCTCCTTAAGCCTCTGCAAAATTAGCTCCGCCCCAATGCTTCCACTCCAAAAAGGCCACGAAGTGAGAGAAAGGCAGAGGAATTAGCCGCAGAGTGGAATTTTCTGATTGTGTCCCCACGTCTGCCCTGCCCCTCCCTTACTCTGCCTCTCTTTCAAGGCTAACTTCAGCAGACCGGCTCAAAGGAATTGCTATGCCCTGAAGCCCAAGGCCAAGGGAGGAAAGACCTCTTACCCATTAGTATGCAGGGCCGCAGAGAGAACAGCAGAGGGCGCTGTGTATGCCTCGGCGGTGGAGCCCTAGCTTCCTCCTCCAAGGCTCTGTGGGACTTGGCCAGTGTTTTGCATAGACTGAATATGCAGTTGCTTACGTGGTGTGAACTGGATTGGAGGGAGGCCCAGAGAGAAGCTACTAGACAAACTAGTGATTAAGAGTACAGACGCTGCAGCCAGACCGCCTGGGTTCAAATCCAGCTTTGCCATTTTCCAGGTGGGGGACCTTGAACAAGTTAATTAACCTCTGCAACGTCTGCATATTTGTGTCCCCTCAAATCCATTTGTTGAAATCCTAATGCCAATGTGATGGTGTTAGGAGTTGGGGGGATCTCTGGGTGGTGATTAGGTCATGAGGGTAGAGCCCTCACGAATGGGATTAGTGTTCTTATAGAAGAGACCCCAGAGACATCCCTCGCCCCTTCCACCATGTGAGAAGGTGTAGGCTATGAACCCTGGAAGAGAGCTCTCACCAGGACTTGACCCTGCCTTGATTGTGGACTTCCAGACTCCAGAACTGTGAGCAGTACATTTCTGATTATTAGCTACCCAGCCTGTGGTATTTTGTTGCAGCAGCCTGAATGGACTGGATTCTTCTGTGCTTGTATTCTCATCTTTAAAGAAAGGAGGACACTGTTACCCATCCCAGAGGATTGCGATGAGGAACAGATGCGTTGACACACGTGAAACACTTAGCGCAGTGCCTGGCACAGAAAGAACACCGTGAGCGGTCTCTGTTATTATCCTGACAGAGGCCCCTGCCCCACCCATGACAGCGCATGACGTATTCACACTGGGGAGATGTTCCTCTTAGGTTGAGCATCGCCCTCTCTGGGCATAAGTTGTCAGACTGCCAATGTTGCTGAGATGTAGGGATTACAAACGGTTGATGTTGATCAGTTGTGAATTTAAAAAAAAAATCAGAGATGCTGTTGAAGCAGAGGATAGAGGAAATAGGATGTTTGCAGAGGTCAGGGGAGAGGAAAGGAGAACAGAGCGATGGGCAGGGTCCAGGAGAGCGGGCTGGGGAGGGGGGGGCTTTGTGTGGGGAGAGGGGTCCTCTGGGCAGCCAGGGCCTGCATGTAGACGGCCAGTCCACTGGGGCTGGGGAGGAGGACAGCGAATTGGTTTGGGGGCACATAAGGGGGAAATGGCAGAAACTGAAGATTCACTTTGCCAAGAGTCAGCCCTAGGGCCGTGTGATTGGAGTTCTAGTCTAAGCTCTGCTACCCATTAATCCGGGTAGCAAGTCACTTTACCTTTGTGGACCTCAATTTCCTCATTGTCCGGAAGGGTGTTACCCCTCTCCTACCTTCCTTACAGGGTTATTTTGAGGATCTGGGGGGCAAAACAGGTTGGAAAATACACTATACATCAAGCTTTTGCATTGGCACCATGGGCAGCAATCTGGAAAGAGAGACGTGAGGTACTACAGCAGATTCTGCAGTCACTTCCTTGTGGTGATGAGAAGAGAGGCGAATGATAAAAAGAGATGTATGGGGAATCCACGCGAGGTGTGTCTGCACTCATGCTGCCTCTTGTTAGGTTTCTGGCTCCCTTGCTGCAAGCCTGTGCACCTTCTGCACTCCCCTCTCTCCTGCTCCGTCTCTAATTCTCTCTTTCTCTCTCTCTCTCTCTCACACACACACACACACTCACACACACTCGCTTCACCTTCTCTTCCTTCTATTTCACCTTCACTGGAGATGCTCAGTGAAGCCACAGAAAGACCAGAGCAATCAAGAGGGGCGGGGACCCGCTGGTGGGGTCTCCAGGTTAATGGCACTAGCTCGCCCTTTGCAGATGGTACATAGCAAGTGACAAGTCAAAAATCATCAGAACATTGAAGACTTGTTGACAAGGGAGAAAACTGAAACATGACTTTCTGGATGAGAAGAACAGAGGCTGAAGTGGCTGGTCTACAGCCACCCTCTCTAATCCTGGGTCAGGACCAGAATCATCTCCTGACACCATCTGTGATTACACCGTGGTATTACTCCATCTGTAATCTCCTTTCTGATAACATGGGATTAGCCTTGATTTGACTACAACTTTCCTTAAATTGCTAGACAAGAACCCCCTCCCCACACCTATGCAGGGTTTAAAATGCAGCTACACACCCACGACTCAAGTTCACTTACTAGAAAATTCCTCCCGAACTTCTGGTCTGAAGACTTTGTCCAGCACCCGGATCTCCTGCAGCTCCTTCTCCTCTACCAACAAATGGACGATCCTCTGACCCAGAAACCCTCCTCCACCTGTCACAAGGCAGCTCCACCCTGCCATGGCCAAACCTGGGCACCGAGAAACACTTGCCAGGAACCAGAAAACCCTGGGGAGCAGTTTGGATGAGAGGTTGACACAGGAGAGAGCCTAAAAGAAATGTCAAGTGATTACATGCTCATAAAAACCCACTGTGTTCCTTCTACTCCAGTTTTGCAAAAATCCCATGCACCCCCTCCCAGGAGTAGCTGAAAGAAAATGAAAAAGCTCTAACCTGTTAGATTGTTGCAAGCCAGATGAGAGAGCGGGGTTCTGGTCTCCTTATCTCCCAAAGACAGGACTGGAGGGAGCTTTATGTGCTGTTGCCTCTGACTCAGCCCACTTCACCTTGAACTCTTACTCCATACTCATTGCTCACCCCTGGTCACTTCATCAAAAAGTGGTGAGCTTTTAACTTGTATCTCTCATTCCTCCAAAGCACAAGAAGAGAAAGCAAGCTTCAAGGTCACAGTGTGATAAAGATTCTTGGTTCTGCCCTCAACAGGACTCGTGGAGGTCAGTGTCCACTGTCTGGGATCCACAGTCTGTAAACTTAAACTAGACCGGGAGAAATCTCCCAGCACAGTGTGAATTGCTGCCTTGTGCAGTAAATACATCTGGGCGGGGCGGGGCGGGGCGGGGCGGGGCGGTGGAGGGTGCCTTCACTACGGAAGGCAATTTTCTTTCCCACCCAATATATCTGGAGCCTCAATTTCGACTTCCCCCTGGAGAGCTCTGGGTTTCTGGAGGAAAAGCACCATTGAAGGGAAGCTATCTGGTGATAACCACCTAGTTCTAAGATCTGTACAACGAGAGTAGGTGTATGGCTGTTAGCTTAACTAACACCATCTTTGTCCCTTACAGTTTTTCCTGTCCTTTCACTGACCCTACTCAGAACTGTGCAGTGAATTACTTCTCTGTTGTCAAGGGCTTTGTAATAGATATTAATAGATTTTGTTTAATAACTATTAGAGCCAGGTGGCCTCTATGCTCTGTTAGTCCCCAAACAATGATGAAAACCTTTGCTGACGTATTCTCGGTGCCCATGAGACTAGTCACCCCTTCATAAATATTAATGTAGGAATGCGCGTCCTGCTTCCAAGCGCTGACCCTCATGCCCTAGGTTAGTTATAAAGTTGTCCTGATAGCCCTCGGCAGTGCTGAGGGCAGCTGTGAATGCCTCTGGGTCATTGTTTACCAAACCCTCCTCTGTAAGTTACAATCTAATAAACTGATCCGTTGATTACGTGGAGCTGCCTGCCTCACTTTTCCTTCTCAAGATGTCTTCTCAGTTGGATGGGCACTTTTTCTTCCCTCTGCCCTCCAACAGTAGAGATCTGTAGCTGTGGGCCACCGTAGCTTTTATTATGAATGTTTGCACTCACCCCAGATTTTGGCTGCAAAACCACCCTCAGTAGATTCTTGAACTGAAGATGCCCGTATGCTTCGGAAGCCTGTGCCCAGAGATGCCCAAATACCACTGCCATAAGCTTTGCAAGATACTGTCAAAAAATTGAGGTGTAATTTACGTGTGTTAAAATATCGAGATCTTAAGTGTTAGTTCAATGAACCGTTACAATTATGTACACCGATGTAATAAACCACCCAAAACAAAATATACAACATTTTCTTCCCTGCAGAAAACTCTTTCCTACCCCTTTCCAGCCAATTCCCATCCTTCCGGTCTACCCCAGAAACAACGACACTCTGATATTTAGTGGATAGATACTCTCCTAAGTTTTCTTCTAAATTTATGGTTCTGGGTATATATTTAAATATAGAATCCATTTAAAATTAACTTTTGTACACTGAATACAGAAAAATTCACTATTGTGTTCCTTTACTGTCTATCCATTTGCTTTCACCAGTTTTTTTTTTTTTTTGGTTTTAATTATTTGCTTGTTTATATTTACTCTGGGTTTAATTTACACTTCTTTTTCAAGTTTCTTATGGTCAAAGATTGGATACTTGATTTCTTCTTTTTGACAGTGTGCATTTGCATTTAGAGCTGCAAATTTCCCTCTAAGCATTGTGTTAGCTGCATCCAACAGTTTTGATGTATTAGAATTTTGTCATCATTCAGGTAAAAATATTTTTCTAACTTACCTGTGATTTCTTCTTTGATGTGTGAGTTACTCAGAGCATGTTGTTTAATTTCTAAAATTGGGGATTTTTTAGGTATCTTGTTGTTATCAATTTCTAATATAATACTATTGTGGCCAGAGCATATACTCTGTTTGACTTTGATTTTTAGATATTTATTGAAACTTGTTTCGTGGTCCGGCAAAAATGGTCTATCTTGGTGAAATGCCGCATGCTCTTGAAAAGAATTTTTCACGTTTCCATCAGTTGTTGGGAGTAATGCTTTACAAAGGGTGGGTTTGACCCCCTACTCCAGGTCTCTCCCTCTCCCCATGTTATAGACATTCTCCTCTTCCCACTAGGGACCTGACTCCCAATGCCTCAAACACACTTGCTTAGGAAAGGTTGACCCTAGTCACTGAGTTATAGCATCTTGTTCCCTGAAGCTGTCAGCACTAACTAAAGGCCCTTGTCTTGCTGAGACCCGTAGAGCCTATCTGAGGCCACTAAAGTGCATCATACAGCTTTGCCTGCTCTAGCAGTGCTGTAAGTGAACAATATACATCCCCTGTCCTCTTCCAGGCTGGCGTTTGTATTCATTCCCCCAGGTGCTGGGAATGCTGGAGGCTGGTAGATTTCAGCTAGTATCTCTCTGGGAATTGCCTTCAGCCAAAGAGCCAACAGAACAAGAGTTCAGCATCTCTGAGTGGAACCAATAAACTCTACAGACAGTGAGAAATAAAATAAAGGGGAAGGCAGATGGGGACCACAACATCACCTTTCTTTTATTTCCAAACATCTTCACTGAGATATAATTTACATGCCATAAAATTAACTTGTTTTAAGTATACAATTCAACTATTTTAAGTAAAATTATGGACTTGTATAACCATGACCATTGTCCTGTTTTGGAACAGTTCTATCTCCCCCAAAAGATCTCTTGTGCCCATTAGCAGCCACTCCTCATTCCCACTCCCCAGCTCTGGGCAACTTTTATTTATTTTTTATTTATTTTTATTTTTTATTTTTTTTGCGGTACGCGGGCCTCTCACTGTGTGGCCTCTCCCGTTGCGGAGCACAGGCTCCAGACGCGCAGGCTCAGTGGCCATGGCTCACGGGCCTAGCCGCTCTGTGGCATGTGGGATCTTCCCGGACCGGAGCAAGAACCCGCGTCCCTTGCATCGGCAGGCGGACTCTCAACCACTGTGCCACCAGGGAAGCCCTCCAGCTTTATTTTGATTTCCATTTGCATGGAATATCTTTTTCCATCCCCTCACTTTCAGTCTGTATGTGTCCCTAGGTCTGAAGTGAGCCTCTTGTAGACAGCGATATGCATCTTGTTTTTGTATCCATTCAGCCAGTCTATGTCTTTTTGTTGGAGCATTTAATCCTTCTACATTTAAGGTAATTATTGATATGTGTGTTCCTATTACCATTTTCTTAATTGTTATGGGTTTGTTTTTGTAGGTCCTTTTCTTCTCTTGTGTTTCACACTTAGAGAAGTTCCTTTAGCATTTGTTGTAGAGCTGGTTTGGTGGTGCTGAATTCTCTTAGCTTTTGCTTGTCTGTAAAGCTTTTGATTTCTTCATTGAATCTGAATGAGATCCTTGCTGGGTAGAGTAATCTCGGTTGTAGTTTCTTCCCTTTCATCGTGCCACTCCCTTCTGGCTTGTAGAGTTTCTGCTGAGAAATCAGCTGTTAACCTCATGGGAGTTCTCTTGTATGTTATTTGTCCTTTTGCCCTTATTGCTTTCAATAATTTTTCTTTGTCTTTAATTTTTGTCAATTTGATTACTATGTGTCTCAGCGTGTTTCTCCTTGGGTTTATCCTGCCTTGGACTCTCCGTGCTTCCTGGACTTGGGTGGCTATTTCCTTTCCCATGTTAGGGAACTTTTCGACTATTATCTCTTCAAATATTTTCTCAGGTCCTCTCTCTCTCTCTCTCTCCTCCTTCTGGGACCCCTATAATGCGAATGTTGTTGTGTATAATGTTGTCCCAGAGGTCTCTTAGGCTGTCTTCATTTCTTTTCATTCTTTTTTCTTTATTCTTTTTTCTTTATTTTCTTTCTTTCTTTATTCATTATTTTTTCTTTATTATTTTCATTCTTTTTTCTTTATTTTCTTTATTCTTTATCCATGACAGTGAATCCCACCATTCTGTCTTCCAGGTCACTTATCTGTTCTTCTGTCTCAATTATTCTGCTATTGATTCCTTCTAGTGTATTTTTCATTTCAGTTATTGTATTGTTCATCTCTGTTTGTTTGTTCTTTAATTCTTCTAGGTGTTTGTGCTTTAATTCTTCTAGGTCTTTGTTAAACATTTCTTGCATCTTCTCAATCTTTACCTCCATTCTTTTTCCGAGGTCCTGGATCATCTTCACTAACATACTGAATTCTTTTTCTGGAAGGTTGCCTATCTCCACTTTATTTAGTTGTTTTTCTGGGGTTTTATCTTGTTCCTTCATGTGGTACAAAGTCCTCTGCCTTTTCATTTTGTCTCTCTTTCTGTGAATGTCTCTCTCCTTTCTTAGGATGTCAATTATCCTTCTTTTTTAAGTGGTTGCCCTAGAGTTTGCAATATACATTTACAATGAATCCAGGTTCACTTTCAAATAACACTATACCACTTCACGGGTAGTGTGAGTATCTTATAATAACAAAATATTCCTAGTTCCTCCCTCCTGTCTCTTTTATCATTGTTGTCATTCATTTCACTTATACATAGGCATATACATAAATATATACATATATAATTGTTACTTTATTATTTTGAACAGGTTCTTATCTGTTAGATCAACTGAGAATAAGAAAAATAAAAGATTTTAACTTCACATATTCCTTCTCTAATGCTCTTTCTTTGTGTAGATCTAAGCTTCTGACCTATACAATTTTCTCTTTCTCTGAGGAGCTTTTTTCAACATTTCTTGCAGCGTAGCGTTACTGGTAACAAATGCTCTCAATTTTTGTCTAAGAAAGTCTTTATTTCTCTTCAGTTTAAAAAGGCAATTTCACAGAATACAGAATTCTATGTTGGTGTTCTTTTTTTCTCTCAACACCTTGAATATTTCACTCCACTCTCTTCTTGCTTACGTGGTTTCTGAGAAGGATGTAATTCTTATCTTTGCTCCTCTATAGGTAGTGTGCTTTTTTTCTCTCTGGCTTCGGTCAAGACTTTTTTTTAATCTTTGATTTTCTGTAATTTAAAGATAATATGCCTGCTTGGTGTTCTCTGACCTTCCTGGAACTGAGGTTTGGTGTCTGACATTAATTTGGGGGAAATCCTTCTTCATTATTGCTTCAAATATTTCTTCTCTTCCTTTCTCTCTTCCTTCTCTCTCTCATATTCGCATTACTCATATAATACACCTTTTATAGTTGTACCACAATTCAGGGATATTCTGTCCTGGGTTTTTTTCCAGTATTTTTTCTCTTTGCTTTTTAGTTTTGGAAGTTACTATTGACATATCTTCAAACTCAGAGATTCTCTCCTCAGCCATGTCCACTCTGCTAAAGAGCCCATTAAAGGCATTCTTTATTTCCGTTACAGTGTTTTTGATCTCCAGCATTTCTTTTTGATTCTTTCTTAGAATTTCCATCTCTCTGTTTACATAACCCATCTGCTTTTGCATGTCTACTTGGCGCATTCGATCGTTTAGTGTATGAATCAGAGCTGTTTTAGATTCCTGGCTTGATAAATCCAACATTCCTGCCATATCTGAGTCTGGTTCTGAGGCTTGTTCTGTCTTTTCAAACTGTATTTTTTTGCCTTGTAATTTTTTGTTTAAAGCCAGACACGATGTACTGGGTTAGAAGAACTCTGGTCCATAGGCCTGTAGTGATGTGGTGGAAGGGTGTGTGTTGGGGAAGTGTTCTACAGTCCTATGATTAGTCTTGGTCTTTTGGTGAGCCTGTGCCCCTGGACTGTGAACTTTACTTCTCAATCCCCCCTTCCCCGCTAAAGTGGGACAGGATTCCTAGAGGGGGCAGGAGTTGGGTATTTCTGGTCTCCCAAGTTGGTTGGGCTCTGATAAAACCCTAGTAGGTGAGGGTCTGGTAAAGTGGTTTCTTTTGAGGGAAGGCCTTGTTAAGAACAGCATGCACTGGCATATATCAACATGGTTATTTTCCCTCTCCCCCTGCTAGAAGCTCTAGGGATTTTTTTCTCTGGTATTCACTGTGAGAACCTAGTAGAGTTCCTGTAAGTAAAACAAAAGTATTGGGTGGGGGGGTCCTCCTCTGACTGGGTGCCCCCAGAGTCTTTTAACTCTCAGACGTGTCCACACCTAGCCTCCAGCAATTCATCAGTTACAGTTCAGGTTTTCTGATGCCAGGGCTGGTTTTCACTGAGGCTTCTGCTCATAGATTTCTGCTCAGATAAATTGTGATTCTCTGTACCTGCCAGTCTCTCCAGTTTGGGGGGGTGGTGGTGGTGGTGGTGTGCCCTGTGACCTCACTTTTCTGAAGGATCTAGAGAAGTTGCTGATTTTTCAGTTTGTTCAACTTTTTATTTGTTGTTGGAATGGACCGGCAACTTCCAAGATCCTTACCTCCTGGATTGGGAAACAGAAGTCCCCCATATTGTTTAATTTTCATGATGAGAATCCAAGGAGGTTGGTATTATTATTTAGTACAGGAAACAAAAGATGTTTTGAGTCTTGCCAAACATCTTGAGGACAGTGGAGTCAGAATCTGAATCAACACAACCTGACCCTGGGGTGACTCCAAAGCCAATCCTCTTTATCAGAAAACAATGCTTATCTTTTAGATACCCAGTGTTCTGTTCAATTGTTGAAACTTTCCAATGGGGAAGATTTCTCTGCCTTCTTTATCCATGCATTCTAATGGAGGACATTTTTAGGGGCTGAGAAGTCTCTTCTGAGGTTTCATATGTATCTCTTCATGTGACTGTGGACATTCCGCTGTCCACACTTCTGATGCAATGAGAACAGCCTTTGGCACTATCTTTATAACATCCCTGCTCATCTCCCTTGGGATCCTGGATCTTAGATCTCGCCCTCTGAGTTCAGAAGGAAAAGGCAACTTAAAAAATGACACAAATGTGTCTAGGACCAAAAAAAGAGTACAGTTATCACCCAGGTAGATGTATACAGGGAGAACTTACACTAGATTCTCTTGTAAAGTAAGCTAACTCCATTATCTACATCCCCAATTGCCTTCTTGCCATATGCTATTGTGATTTGTTTCTCTTACCCCAAACCGGTCTGGAATGACTCAGTCAGGCTGCCACCTGCTGATTTCAGGGCTGAAGAGACTTCCTGGCCATCATGCCTGCTTAGAAGTCCCTATAATAAGTACAGTTATTACAGAGAAACTTGGGGAATTTTACTGCATGTTCATCAGCCAGCAAGATAGTCTGAGCATGCAAAAAAAAATCTGATTTATGAGATGGTGGTGGGGTGGTTAGGAGAGTGGATGTTATCTTACCAACGATTCCTCTGGTTTCAAACCTTATTTTCAAGGCTGCTTATTTATTCTTTTGCACCACAAAAGACAATGAGGTTCTGAGATATTCTTATCTGATCTCTGACGTAAGAGAATAACGAGACCAAAGTCATGGACTTAACACAAATTGGAAGAGCCTTCAACAAGTGGTATCTGAGGCATAGTTCTGTGATCTAGAAGTGGAATTCCAGAGAGTGAATTTCTAGGAAGTTCACCAAGCCCCAGTGGATGTGATGCTGAGTCCCAGCTGGCGACAGGGGTATGAGGGCTGAGGAACAGGGAAGAGAAGAGCAAAGTCTATCTAGGTGCCGTCCCATGCTACAAGAGGTGGCTGGGTTGTCCAGTTCTCTCAGGAGTCTGCCCGAAGCCTGCCCACTGTCAGAGTCCATGTTCCTGGAGACCCCTGGGTAAGAGAATATTTCTCAGACTTTAATTTCTTCAGTTGGTTGAGCTCTTTAGTACTTTATTGAGAAAGCCTACATCTATCTAGTAAAACTACCCAATGTGACTGAAATAAAGATGTCTCCTTTCTCATTTATTGGTCAAGGACTGGTATAGTCTAATTTGTTTCCAGAGTTCCTGAATCTCTTGTCTCTTTTCACTACCTCTCCCGGAGGTCAGTACACTACACAGAATAGACCTTATTTAACAGGATGCTGTGGCATCCTAGGTCACAAAGACAAATATTTTAGGTTTTCATTTGTTTTTCTGTTCTCTCATGTCTCTGGCATTGGCTCTGTGAACTAACGTTAGTTTCCCAAGATCCCTTGCAGTGGTGCATGAGTCAGGCTGTACCAGGACCACCCCCGCCCCATAACCCTTTTTGATCCTGTGAAGCTGCCATCTTTTCCAAGGCACATTGTTGCTACTCCAGTCAGTGTGTTGAGGGCCTTCTTCACACCCCTGCTCACTTAGGCCTCCTGTCCCACAGTGCAACTGTGACTGCTGTGTCAGCCAGGCAGTTGCCCTTAGACAGGGCACCTCCTTAGCCTGTCCCTAAGTTTTAGCATAAGCACCCCATCCTTGCTGCCAAATTAAGACCACTTCTTGGCCTCAAAATGACCATCAGCCCAACAATGCAGGAGCCAATTTTAACTTTTAACTGAATAAAAGGTTAGGATCTAACACAAGGGTCATGGTCAATTATCTTTTTCCTTTTATCCACCCATTAACAATGACATCTAACTTAGTCTCCCAGGCCTCTTTTCAAAGACCACAATCCTATCAACAGTCTACTACTCTTTAAGCGTTCTAACTACACTAGCTTCACTTTCCTTCTTTTATCTGGTTCATCTGTTCTGCCCTGTCTCATAGATAGGGAATATGATTTTTGTTGGGGAATATTTTATATGGATAGCTCTTCTGTCCAGAGTGCAAATTTCCATAGTTATCTCATAGAGATATAGAGGATATAGATAGATATAGAGGATGTAAAAAAATATAGCTATTTAAGTCACTACTGATCTTCCCTTTAAAGATCATTTACTTAGAGAAGAATCAAAGGAGTTGATTATTTGGAAGTCTGGGTGTTCACTTCCCCTGTATTCTGGGTTCTGAATACACCCCAGTATAGGCAAACAAGACTGTCTGATACCACCATAGTTTATTTTCTCTTTATAAATATGTAGGTGGCACATAGTCCATTCATTTGGGTTAGGCAGATGGCTATAGCATTAAATGTTATGACCAGAGAGGCTGCTGCAGGACGGTGTTCTCTTTCTGTGTTTCCCATGCTATCTAATGTTCTCTTGACCTTGGTTATGTGGGATAAGCTGGGCAAAAGTGGAACTGTACTATGGCGTGAGTTCACGCAGCAAAGTGTCGACCCAGGAATGATAGGAGACTTTTCATGTCTTTTGGCTTAGGTAGTGACAAGTTCAGCTTGGTTCTGTCATAACTCACTGTTTTCCCTCTGGGACTTCTATACTTCTCCATATGTGGCAGTGCAGTTTGATCCAGCTTTGTCTTTTTGGATTAATTCATTTAACAAATATTTACTGAAAGCCTTCCACGGTGTTGGGCATGGTTCCATGTGCTGGGAATGAAGAGGTGACCACAACTGATAAATGCGGCTGTGCAGCTGAAGATTAGCAATAAACAAACAAAGGATAAGTTAACTGCCGATTGTAGTAAGTGCTGGGAGGGGAAAAAAAAACAAGGTAATGCGATGAGTAAAGTAGAGCCTATTCTAGATAGGACAGTCAGGGAACTCTCACTTGATTGGGGCAGTGGCTTTTAAACTGAGATCTAAGTTTCTAGAAAGAGCCAATCATGGAAAGAGATTGGGGAAGGACATTTTATGTAGAGGGGATAGTAAAGGTGACAGTCTAGAGGCAAAAAAGAGTTTGGCTTGTTTAAGGAATAGAAAGGAGGCATTATGGCTGGGTCATAGTGAATGAAGGGGAGAGTGATAAAGGATTTGCAAGAACATGATCCTACAGTGCCCCGAAGAGCTGACGATCAGTGTAGAACTGACACTGAGTGGAATGGGAAGCCGCAGAAAGGCCTTAAACAGGTGAGGTATAGGATTTGCTTGTACTTAATAAATCTATCAGATTGTTGTATAGAGAACAGAATGTAACAAGGAGTGAGAGAACATGGGGAAACCAGTTATGAAGTTATTTATTTAGGGCACTGGAAATTGATCCTTAACTTTCTTGTTGACTTCAAGCGTCAGATCTTATCCAGCTGGATGCCCCTGCTCTAGAAGTCTATTTTTGCTGACTACTAGTCTGGGGAATTTTTACTCTGGTAGGGCATCTATTCATTTTTCCATCTCTCCTTTCACCCACGTATCTTCAGTCCATCCACCCATCCATCCATCCATCCATCCATTCATCTATCCGTTCATCCATCTGTCCATCCCACAAACGTTTATTGAGATGCTGCTATATGCCAGGCCCGGTACCAAGTATATAGTTTCTTGCTCAGAGCCATGTACAGTCTATTAGTGGTGAGAGACAAATAAATAAACATAACACATTATAATAAGGATTGTAATCGTATAATGTGCAAAACACAATAGGAAACACTTAACAAGTAGCCAGGTAAGAATAGGTGACGTTTGAACAAGGTCTTGAAAGATGAATAGGAATTTGCCAAATAATAATAATAAAAGCTACTATTTTTTTTAAAGGAACATTTATTTATTTATTGGCTGTGATGGGTCTTCGTTGCTTCACGCAGGCTTTCTCTAATTGCAGCGAGCGGGGGCTACTCTTCATTGCCATGCACAGGCTTCTTATTGTGGTGGCTTCCCTTGCTGTGGAGCATGGGCTCTAGGCTTCCGGGCTTCAGTAGTTGTGGCACGCGGGCTCAGTAGTTGTGGCACGCGGGCTCAGTAGTTGTGGCTCGCGGGCTCTAGAGAGCAGGCTCAGTAGTTGTGGCACACGGGCTTAGTTGCTCTGCAGCATGTGGGATCTTTCAGGATCAGGGATCGAACCTGTGTCCCCTGCGTTGGCAGGTGGATTCTTAACCACTGTGCCACCAGGGAAGTCCCAAAGCTGCTATTTCTTAAACACACTAGAACTCTGAACTTTACATACATTATCTCAATCTTTCTCCCGTCCTAGCGAGCTAGGTAGTATAATCCCCATTTTATAGACAAGGACATGGAAGAACAGAGAGATCAAAAAACTTTCCCAAGTCACAGTCCTGTCAATCCTATGTCTGTATGACTCCAAAGCCTATGCTTTTAACTATATTATTTCCCTATTATCTACAGATAGGAGTATAATTTTTGTTGGGGAATATTTTATATGTATAGCTCTTCTGTCTAGAGTGCAGATTTACATAGCTGTTTCATAGAAACGTAGTATATTCAAAAATTTTAATCCACTAGCTACTTCAGTCATTATTGATCTGCCCTTTTAAGATGTCTTCTTTCAGAGGAGGATTTTAGGCAAGAGAACAGCATATACAAGGCAGTGAGGCAAAGAAGAGCATCGGCACATTTGAGGAATATGAGGGATTTGGGGTGGAGTGGTTGAGGGTGCAGGGGATGAGCCTGTGGACAGGATGGGACCGAGGCAGGATGGCATCACACACCCTAGTAAGATTTTGTCTTCTTCCTGTGGGCGAACTCAGCAGTCAGTCCCTTCACTCTCTTTCTCTACATCCTGGAGAACTGGATCAGGTCCCGACTGATCTCAGCAACCGACCGGCAGCCTAAAAGAACCATGTAGTTAAAAAGCTCATTTCTCTAAAACCCCAGTCACCTACCCCACTGTGGGGAAGAGATGGTCTAGTGGGAACAAGCTTGACTTGACCCTTGTGCTCACCCTGATTAAATGTTATGTATACAGAACGAATCATCAAATTCTGATTGCACTGGGAATTATTTCGTGAGCCTGTGCCTGTGTCTTCTTTTAAAACAGCCATGTCAAAACGGCATGGTAAAAATGTAAAAACCACATTTCGGCCTTTTGAAAAATCACTTTGTGTGCAGTGGATACACTTGACCTTTATCTCCGTCGTGATAAGGCTTCAGGACACAGGAAGTATCTGTCAGGGAGGCATATGACTCAGGGAACGCAGACAAGATAGGGCGAGTGTTTCATACAACTGCCTTCTAAGAAAAAGTTTTGTAAAACGCAACACCCGTCTTTGGTGGAGGAGCGTCATTAAAATGCAAAACTGGGACTATCGCTGAGATGAGACACAGGGACTGGAGACAGTGACTCCAGACAAATGTCAAGAGAGAAGGGAGAAAGTGAGAACACGAGCTGGAGAACTGTAGGCGCAGAAGACAGTGAGAAATCACTGGTGATAAGAGGATGTATAATGTTTCCCTTGAAGTTCTTTCCCCATCTGTGGTGTATGCACCGTCACCTCCCAAAACCTAACTAGCAAATTGTATTAC
This sequence comes from Pseudorca crassidens, assembly GCF_039906515.1. Classification (NCBI taxonomy): domain Eukaryota; kingdom Metazoa; phylum Chordata; class Mammalia; order Artiodactyla; family Delphinidae; genus Pseudorca; species Pseudorca crassidens. Next base: position 105,001,296 of record NC_090297.1, on the reverse strand, counting down.
TCACAAAAGTATAACTAATGAGAGGGTCTTTCCCAAAAATGGAAGCGGAGGAAATGGTTGAGCTTCACGCCCACGTGGATTATAAGGGACAGAAACGGCAGGTGTGGAATGCATAAATAACCCGTAAAATGAATTAAGTCAGCAGAAGCAGGAATTCAGAGCCAGAGGTGCTCTCATCAGAACTGACAATGAGTTTGAGAGCTCGTTTCCACAGGGCAGACAGAATAGTGCAGCTTCAGAGCAGGCAGACCTCCTCAAGGAGCACAGAGATGCCAAAATATAATCTCTGCTTGTATATTGTAGTAGAAATAAATATTTAAGTTATGGAAAAATGTCTCAGTAGTTGCATCAAAGTGTTGTGATTCCATTTTGAGATGTGAAGTATCTGTTCACATTTAAGCCCTGGTGATATCTGTGTACTTGTTATACTTATCAGTATAAACTCATCAGAATGGGTCAGGGTCCCACAAGGTACCAGGGACATTGCCTTACTCTTGGTAGAGGTTCAGTAAAAGTTTAAGAGTGAATGCATAATTACAATGTATTCCTGCTTTTTCATTACTGTAAACTATGTGGATATTCACATGAAAAAGCTTTGGCTAAATTAAAGCAAAGTGGTTAATTCCCAGCAAGAAATCTGAAGAAGATTCATATACTCTTCTGATTTAGCCCCCTCGCCTTACGAGGGATGAGAGCTGAGTAAGGTGTGTGCAGGCTTGTGCTGATAATGATTTATATGTGCACATTTCACAGTTTTACCCTTTCTATAAATATAATTTCAGCAATTGGTCTCACAGTTAGAAAAACGTTAATTTTAAACTTCTTTTGCTTTCAACCGTAGTGCAAATAGTGTTCTCCTCCCAGGTCTGTGATGTCTCAGGGTTATAAGGGGAAAATAGCACACATTTCTAGGGGAATTAGGGAGGAGAAGTCATATGGACTGATCACCTCCTGGGTGCCAGGTTTGTGTCAAGGCGTCTGAGATGCAGTGTGCAGGGAAAAGCTAAGGGGTGACAGAATCTCTGGGGTTTCACATTATGATTTCTCACTTTAGTGAGTTCCACCAAAAACACAGCGCCCCCTTCAGCTGAGACCCCCTCTCCCCGGGGACTAGACTGTGGGGCGTCTTTCCTGGGGGAGCGACACACACAGAGGATGCCGAGGGATGGCCGTCAGCCTAGGTTTTCTATTCTTCCTCTTCCTCCCCGAACCCTCCTCTCCACCCCACATTTGGTTGTTGATTCGTAATTTTTCTATACATTTAAAACAATACATTCTCACTGTAGAACCATTAGAAGGAAAGAAATATAAAAAGTCAGGCATAAAAGTGTTCATAATCCTGTTTTTGCTTTCTTTTTTTCCTGCCCCCTTTAAAAAAGGGTGCTCTCCATACTCTATTTCAGAAAAAGATTTTCCAGCCACCACTTCCACCCCCAATGGTTGTTAAGTATAAACTTTTGGTGGAATAAAAAAGCTTTGTTATTGTGAATTCCCCCAACAGGCTTCTGTTAAAGAAGTTCAGATATCATTTCACAAGGACAGGAGAAAATATTGGGGGGAGCAGGAGAAGTCACCTCAATCTCCTGGAATCTGCAGAAACCATAGGTCTTCCCATCCCTCTCCCCACAAACCCCCCCACCCCCAAGGGGCAAAACACACCAATACGATATTTGTTCACACTTGTGTTCTCCCCTCCCTCATGGGAGCGACTTGGGTCATTTATTGCCTTATCTTCATAGGCTTTGGCCCAGAATGGACAGTCCCGGTCCTTGACGCCGTAATCCAGGTCCCTTTTTTTCTTTTAAACTGCTAAGTGGAAAGGGGCTGCTGCTGGCATTAATGCCGATCTAAGTTTTCTAGCTTGTACTACTCAAGCCCAAAAGGGTGAGTCTGCAGCCCCAGTGGACACTATGCAACTTGGACGCTGAGTACAAGATACTTGTCTAAATATCAGATCAAAACCAGACTTGAAAAGACCTGGACGTCTTGCCTTGTGCCTAGCACATGTCAGATGCTCAGTCACATCATCTACAGAAATAAGTTCACGGCGTGGAAGCAGTCTTGACTCCACTTCAGAGCTCTTGATTCATTATTTCCTTACTTCTGGAGGAGGTTTCTGTTATTACCATATTTTAGAATTGAGGCGTGGGTGGAGGTCTTATTGGGGTTCGTCTTGTCTGTCTCTCACATTGCAATTGATTACCATCTATAGCAGACAGTCAGAGACAGAGCTATTGGCCACTGGCATTTGGGCAGGACAATTCTTTTCTGTGAGACAGCTCCAAGCATTTTAGGATAGTTAGCATTTCCGGTCCTTGAGCACTAAATACCTCCAGTACCCACCCTGCCTCATTGTGCCGATGAGAAAAAAATCAACTGACCCCCCGAACAAAACGCCCCTGAAGAGAGAAGTTACCATCATTAGTTGAGAGCCACTATTTTACTCTCTGGGATTCCAGGCTTTGCTAAACACGTATGTTATTTTGTTTTGTTTTGTTTTGTTTTTGCGGTACGCGGGCCTCTCACTGTTGTGGCCTCTCCCGTTGCGGAGCATAGGCTCCGGACGCGCAGGCTCAGCGGCCATGGCTCACGGGCCCAGCCGCTCCGCGGCACGTGGGATCCTCCCGGACCGGGGCACGAACCCGCGTCCCCTGCATCGGCAGGCGGACTCCCAACCACTGCGCCACCAGGGAAGCCCAGCACGTATGTTTTTATGAGCACTGCTTTACAGTCATCTCATTTTTGACTGAAATAGCCTGGCTGTAACTTCGAGACGTTCATGCTTGTCTTGCTGTCTGTGGTTACGCAGGATGATGCGTCTCCTTCTCCCCGTTCTGTCCTCCTGTTTGTTTCTATCTCCCCAGCTCCTCCATGCTTCCCCTATGACATAATTTCTCTACTCTTCACAGTCCATGAATATTACTTAAAAGATGACACACAGAACCACATCTGACAAGCCCGATAGGATCTGAGCAGGCCAGAGTAAAACGGGACCCTCTTTCCCCAAATCTGAAATTGCATTTGCTTTTGTAGTAGATGTATCACATTTTGAGCTCGTGCTTAATCTTTGTCTGGCCCATTTCCTCCCTGTTCTTTCCTTTGGGCAGCCACTGGGTCTGGGAAAGGCGAGCTAGAAGGGCCACTGCTCCCGTTCTTTAGACGGCCTGTTTTCAGTTCTGAATCAGGAAAAGAATTGTAAAAACTTACCTGTCAGGGTCATGGAAGTGTGGAATTCGTTTTTTAAAATGTTCAAAACTTCCTCAACACCATGTTCACCCTGCTCCCAAGACAGAGAGAGAGAGAGAGAGAAAAGGAGAGACAAAAAGAGGCATGAAGGAACATTCTGACCGTGTGCTGAGTATAAATTCTAGGTGAGCTCAGAGCTGTGCTGGGGAGGATGGGGCTACCTGTGAAATTAGAACTATGTTGGGAATAATGGAAAGCAAAGAGGAAAATGTAGGGTGACAGCTCTTGAAAGTGGGCAACATGCTGCCGAGGAAGCATGGTGGAGCTGGAGAGGGGTCACCGTCCTTCAGGATCTGTGGCACCTTCCAACAAACGGCCAAGCTTGGGGGTTAAACCACAGAAATGCGTGGAAACGAATGAGAAGCGTGATACCTTCCGGCTGGTTTTCCCTTTGCCACTCTCACCTTGTAGGCAAGACCCCATAGGATGGGTCTCCCCAGAAAAACGCATTTAGCCCCGAGGGCCAGAGCCTTCAGCACATCATTGCCGGTTCGGATGCCACCGTCCAGGTACACTTCAATTTTCCCTTTCACAGAAGCCACCACTTCTGTCAAGGCATCGATCTGAAAAGGACAGACAAGTGTGGGTTGAGGGATTTCCCTTTTGACTCTCAGGGTGTCAGGGGACAGCAGTGCCCCCTCAGCATGGGCTGGCACCAGGAGGTCCAAGCGGGGGCGATGCCTAACTCTTCCTCCCCTTCCGTGCTTGAGGCTGCAGGTGCCTATCAAAGCAGTGCAGCCACATTCCCAAGGTCCAGGGACTTTCTGCAGGCTCCCCGTTCTGCCATTTTCTGCTCCGATAGAGATGGAGCAGAAACCTTTTTGTTCCTCTTCACATCCCCTAGGGGACATTTTCCATTTGTGGTGTTCACTTTAATGCTCTTCTTTTTAAAGAACATTTTGACTTTTGATTTTCTTCCACTTTTTCTGTGTCTAAGGTGGCACAGCTAGAAATGCTTTCCATTGCTAAGGCCCTAAGTCTTTTTGGCAAAACAAGTGTGATCGGCCATGACCCTAGCGTCTGGACCACAGCCTGTTCAGTGTAACTGCGCTGTACATCATTCCTAATACACCACTTTTGAGCAACTTGTTCCTGACTCCTTTGGGGGTTATCTGAGACATGGGATAGGTATGCAGCAGCAACATTGTAAAACTAGGGTTGAAGACTTCAAAAGACAAAATAGAAACAGCTGATCACTCTGGCCTGGTTGCTCCGCTGGACCTTTTCTCTCACCTTGTCTCTTTCATTCCAGGATCTTTGGTCAACAGGCCTTGTGCACCTAAGGTGCCCCAGACCAAGCTGTGTTCCTCCAAGTCTATAAGGAAGAGTGACTGCAGAGTCTAGGAGGAGGGTCCTGGAGGAAAAGGTTCTGGAACTGCCGCGGGGGCTCCTGTTCTGTGCCTCACTGAGGAATGACCAGAGAGGAGAAGTAGAAACTGGGCCCCTAAGAGGACTTGTGCTGCCGAAGGCGTCAATTGGAATTCTACCTGAACAAGATCCTTCGCTGAGACTGAGCAGAGTATGAAATCAGGGAGGAAAGAACTTTGTACTTTAATTTACAAGTGGAGGAGAATTGAATACGTCGTGACTTACATGTAAAGACTGGAGGGAATTCACATCCAAATAAGGGGTATTTTTACAGTCCCACCATGGTATTATTTGGAATATTTCTACAAAGCTATTTCTACAAATATTGCGAGAAATGAATAAATATACTTGTGCAAGGACTCTTCTAGTGAGCCATAGTGCACAACGGAGCTGACAGTAATGTGAGAAACAGAATAGGGAGTGAATTTCAGCCTAGGGTTCAGCGTGGTTTGACAGTTAATTTTTGATAATCCACAACAGGGCATTCATTAGAGCCTTCTGGCGATAAAAGCTGGCTGATCCTTTTCCCTGGTCCCAGGAGGACGTACAGGGGTGTTAGATATGGAATCTTATAGAGACGGAACTTCGCTCAGAGAGTCACATCCCTCACAAGGAGGGGGCTGGGTTGAGAAGACTGAGGAAATTAACCCCAGCACAAAATTTAAGGGGTGCCAAAAATATAAATAATATTTGAAGACAACATTTAAAAAAATCAAAGGGCAAACTTTGACCTGTACGCTGGGGGCTTGTTTTGATAAATAAAGTTTTATTGGAACCAGGGCCAGGATGACAGTGAGATGAGTGAGGCAGTGTTATGCAAGTGCAGGGACAGATCCTGTCTTTATTAAAAATGTTGATATTTTGTTCACCACGGATTTTTTTGCATTAAATTTCATTTTTTCAAACAGTGTATGAAACTATTATATACCTTACTCAGTTTTTCTGGCACCTTCTAAAATTTTGAGCCAAGGGTGGGTTTCCCACTAGCCTCACGCTAATCTTGGTGCTGTCCCTGGATGACCTTGGGTTTGGTTGTTAGGTCAAGTGGCTTGGGAGAACAACATGTTGATCAACGTGATGGGGCAGGAGAAATTCTTCTTGTTCTGGCGCCTGCCTTTGCCAACACTCATTCTCTATTGAGGAAGTGCAGTGGGAAAATTAGTCGGCCACTTTTTCCCACTCCTTACTCAGTCCTCCCCAAGGGGGCAAGACTAGCTAAACTGATTAGTGAGGGAAAGCCGATTGTATTATATTTTATTAGCATTTTCTCAAAAGTCAATACTCTACCCTGTTTGCTGCTAGTTGGTGAGGGCCTCTTTGCTTTCTCCTCCTATTGTCAGCACAGTTGGGACAGCTCAGGACCTGCTAAGCTCTTTTGCATCCTCTATTCTGTCAGTTACGAGGTGTGTGAGAGATAGCTTTGTGGGCATCCTTGCAGGAGTTGGGTGAGAGAGCTCAGCGTGTGTTCTGAAGACCTGTGTTCTTCTAAGGTCTTAGGTCAAGAGTTGGGATGGGAAGTAGGAGGCCTGACCGTTCCCTGCAGTTCAGCTCTTACGGAGAGTCATAGACAAGTGTGCCCCTTGCTCTCCATCATTCCATGCCTGTTTGCTATCAGGTAGAGCCTGGTGGAAAGGAGGAGGCCAGTGATTGGCACTTGAAACCCCTAAGCTTCACAAGCCTTGAAATGTACAAACTGGCTGATGTAGCTTTTCTATTTCCTGGAATTCTTTTTAAAGAAGTAATTGAGAATGTGCTAAAGATTTAAGGATGGTCACTGATGTATTGTTTAAAATAGTGAATGCTTGGAAGCAATCCAGATGTTCAACAATAGGAAGCTGGTCATATAAGTTGTCTATTCATACTACACACCATTAAAAACAAGAAAGCATATCTACTGAAATAAAATGAGCTCGATATATTAATACATGGAAAGAAGAAAATTACATAATATCATGTATAGTTTTCAAACCTAAAATGTTATGGCCACATTAAGTTGATTACCAAACTATTGTCAGTGTGATAGTGCTTTTTTTTTTTTTTGCGGTACGCAGGTCTCTCACTGTTGTGGCCTGTCCCATTGCGGAGCACAGGCTCCGGACGCACAGGCTCAGCGGCCATGGCTCACGGGCCCAGCCGCTCCATGGCATGTGGGATCTTCCCGGACCAGGGCACGAACCCGTGTCCCCTGCATCGGCAGGCGGACTCTCAATCACTGCGCCACCAGGGAAGCCCTGATAGTGCTTTTTATCTTATTCTTTTTGCTTATGTATATTTTATAGTTTACTTGTGGTGAACATGTCTTACCTATATAATAAAAAGGCCAAAAAAGACTTTAGAGGAAAAAAAACCACTTCCCTTTCTCAAAATGAGTCACGTGGCAATAGAAGAATCTCTTGAAAAATATAAGCTATAAATCGCTGTGAAAATAAATTAACAGTTGGACTTCCCTGGTGGCACAGTGGTTAAGAATCCGCCTGCCCATGCAAGGAACACAGGTTCAATCCCTGGTCCGGGAAGATCCTACATGCTGAGAAGCAACTAAGCCTGTGTGCCACAACTACTGAGCCTGTGCTCTATAGCCTGCAAGCCACGACTACTGAGCCTGCGTGCCTAGTGCCTGTGCTCCGCAACAAGAGAAGTCACAGCAGTGAGAAGCCCGTGCACCACAATGAAGAGTAGCCCCCCTTGCTACAACTAGAGAAAGCCTGCGTGCAGCAACAAAGGCCCAAAACAGCCAAAAAAAAAAAAAAAAAAGAATTAAAAAATATTTTTTTAAATAATTTTTTAAAAAAGAAAATAAATTAACAATTAACTCCCTTAAAAAGTTCTTTCCCTTCCTCCCTCCTTTTTTTTTTCTTTCCCCCAACTCCATCTATAAGGGACAAATTCATAAGTTAGGGGAAAAATTAGACTGTCCCAGATTTTTAGCAAAGGATTCATAGGGCATTTTTAAGTTTCACTGTGAAAGACAGTTATTTACTAGCTTCAGTTAGGCACTGTTTCTTCCTGGGATGTGTCATATGAGAAAAGATGAGGTTCCAATCCATGCAGACAGGCAAGCTTCCAGCTGAATGCTTCTTCCAGAAGGCAGGAGACCTCCATGCCTTGGGAACAACTCTTCTATCAGATTTCACCTTAAACACTTACTGTGTGAATTCAGACAAGTTACTTAACATCTCTAAACTCTAGTATCCTCATCTGTAAAGTACGGATACTAATGCCCATCTCGCAGGACTGTTTTGAGATTTAGAGATGACATACGTTGAGTTTGTAAAAATAGCCTGGCACACACTAGGCTATTATTAATGATTCAAAGTCCTTAACAATTCGCAGGTAGATATGAACACAGGTGGTTAGGGAGAGGGGAATGTGCACCAAATTGCACAGAGTACCTTGCTGTGGACACACATACACACACACAACAGAGCACTCACAAACACACCCAGGCTGAAGTCATCCTACTTACAGAAGCAGGAGCCTCATCAAGCTGCCTCCCACCATGGTTGGAAACAATGATGCCATGGACATTGTGCTTCACAGCTAACTCCGCATCCTCTTTTGTCAAGATCCCCTTAAGGATGATGGGCAATCGAGTCATGCTCTGAAACCAGGAGAGATCATCCCAGCAGATGGATGAGTCAATGGGGGACATCTGGAGATAAGGCATTAAACTTCCCTGTGGGGGAATAAAAGAGAACTTTAGTCCTGAACTCCTTCAAGACTCCCATCCCAAAGATGGGACACATTTGGAGAGCCACCAAAACCTTGAAAAGAGGGCCCACAAAACCCAACACTACTTCTAGCTCCTTTTCCTAACAAAATTTGTGTAAAAGACTTTTACTTCCATTGCTTATTCATTAACCATTACTTGTGTCCCTGCTCAATAATTATGCCAAGATCTGGGCACATAAAGACAAACAAGACACAGTCCTTACTTAAAAAAAAAAAAAAACAAACCTCAGAGTTTAGTAAGTGAGATAGATAAGCAAAAACATTTATAGGCCATTGTGATGTGTTATGATTGAGATATGCACAGGGTAACAAGAACTAAGCAATACTTCAATAACCTTAAGTCAGATATTATCCAATATTTATCTTGGCTCACCACGTGAGTCAAATATCTATAGATCCCAATGTGTCCCTGGAATCTAAGATTCCAGAAAACCTCAAGGCCAATTTGTGGTTAATGAGTAGGACTGTTGAGTCACTTGGCTGGGTATCAGAGCTGCCCGTTGGCTGAAAAGGCTGATATCACTACCTCTAATGTAGCCAAGGGATTCCAACTTTACCACGGCTTTCTCTCTCTGGGGAACTCCATCCCATCGGACTACAGTATTTTAATGGGAGAAGTGCCCTTTGTAGTCACCTTGTCTAAACAAGTGTGTAGCACTCTGGTGCCCCGTGGATGAGTTCTAGGTGTGCAGAGATATTTCCTCCCCAGTTTTCAAAGGAGGAGGGTGGGGCTTGGGCTGACTACACACCATGGGCCGTTCACCTTGGGTATGAGCATCCTCTTCAGATAGTCAATTTATCTAAGTATGCCATCCAGACTGAGCATTTTCTAAATGTGGCATAAAGTAGAAAATGTTGGAAGAACTTTTTAGTTTGCTCTCCTATTTCATGAAAAAATCCTCTCCCTAGCTCTCCCATTTCCCAGAACCCAGCCCTTCCCAGAACATTTCTGGGCTGCCAGGGATGGGAAAGAACATTTTGTCTTATATTCTGCTTGTCTGGAAGTTCCGGGCAGCAGGAACCACATCTGCTTCTTGAACTGCTGCATCCCTAGTGCCTGGCACAGAACAGGTACCCAATGACTTCTTGAGGAAAGAAAGAAAATAGGAAAGAGGGATGGAAATCTACCTCCTGTAACGCCTGCCCGCGTGGCTCTGGTATCTCTCCTACCTTCTCAGGTGATCCGAGATCTTTTAGCAGTAAGTTCTTCATCAAGTCCACTTGGTTTGTAATGTTGTGTCGTCTGTTGCCAATTTTGGGTACATCCACAGTGATTACCAGAGCTTTGAAACCCAGGGATTCTACCTTTTGGATCAGCTGTTTGTTTAGCTGCCTGTTTGGGTGCACATACAGTTGGAACCATCGCAGGCCCCCGGGGGCAGTGGCAACAATGTCTTCAAGGCTACAGCTGGCATACGTGCTGGTGATGTAACAGATACCGGCTGCTTGCGCAGCTGCAAAGCAAAGGACACAACTCAGGTTGGAGGGCAGAGGCATTCTGAACTGGGGTGAGATGCCCTAGGAGTCTGTGTTTCCTCTGGCCAGCTTGCCCTGTGAGTGAAGATAAAGCTTGACTTCATTCTGCTTCCCTGTCAGGCAGGCAGGCATTGCATGTGTTTGATCAGATTGTCTGGGTCCTCCTCTGTATAACCTGTCTTACAAACTCTGTGTTGCGTATTAAAATATTTCAGGCTAGAGATGACCTTGAGTTCCCAGAACGATTTGAAGATATTGCGGCTTTCAGATAGGAAATGGGCTTCTTGTGAACTCATCAATGAAGCAGAAGGGAATTAAAGAAGGCAAAGGATGAGAAAACGTAATTCCAATGGAGAGGGATTGCAGCAGAAAAAAACATGCTATCTGGAGTTAGAAGAACGCGAGTTCTACCACTTCTTAGCTGTGTGGCCTTGAGTCTCATTTTCTTTATCTGTAAAAGGGCGGGGTGGGGGGATAATAATACCTCTCTTACAGGGTTGTTGCAAGATTAAATAAGATACTAGCTATGGAAGCATTTTTTAAAATTATGAAGTGAGGTACTATACAAATACTAGGGATAATGGGGATGATGACGACGGTGACAATGATGTGCTGATCACATCTTTCTCATTTCCCACTTTAATCATTTTCAGGGGATTCCCCAACAGGTTAATGTCACTACCACCCTACAACCCATGGGCAGAGAATTTGACCAATCACAATGAATATTTTCAATTCCTAACGTCAACAGGAGGTACCCCATTCTCCTGCTCCACCCCCAAAACAACACAGCATACTCAACCATGAAGGTTTTGTAAAGCAGTCATATTCATACAGGGTATTCATATTTCAACTTAGCCAAATTTGGTTCCTAACCTGATGGATGTCACTTTCAGCTCTAGAATCCATGGATTCATTGCTTCCTATATCACAGAGTCAAAGGAAAAGACCCCAGGGAAGCCGTGGGCAACTTGAGCAAAAACAGATTTGGCTTCGGGTGAAGATTACAAATGAGGCACAGGAATATTTTTACCCCCTGCCCTTCCTTTCTCCTCTCCTCTCCTCTCCTTCTCTTCTCTTCTTATTTTTTAGTGGTGGCAGATGAGGGAAGAGAACTCAGGGGTACTAGGAAGGAAACAAAACCCAGTGAAAAACTTTTTGTCAAATAAGATGATCAAGTCAACGGAGGAGAAGGGAAATGGAACATTTGGACAAGAGCACCTGCCAGGGCCTTGTGTTAGGGCTTAACGTCATGACTTTCTCCTCATCCTAAATTCAGAGGCACACCGTTCAGTCCCAGCCCTGGCCCATGAGGGTTCAAAGAGAGCCCTACCCTTGGGGCCACACTGAGCAGCCCTTTCCCCCCAGATGCTGTGTCAGAGGGGCCAGTCAGTGCCCCTCTTCCTTGGGATGGCTTGGTGGGATTTTCACCTCCTATTCACCTGTAGCTCCCTCCCACCCTCACCATTCTTTATAATGGAAAATTGGTATTTCTCAATCTTAGGTGAAACGTTATGCAAATGTAGCTTTAAGTATTCCTTTTCCTACCCTTAATTCCAACCAGATTGCTGTCCCTAAGCCCCTTCTCTAGAGAAATTCTGGAGCTGTTTGCCCCTGCTCTGAAGGACACCTCTGCACACTTTAAGGCCCTTGGGAAGGGAGCCTCAAGGTGGGCTGGGTTCACACCTCTGGCTGTGCTCATTTCTCCATCAGGCCAGGCAAGGCAGTGGAAACCCGTGGGTGCGATGCAAATGGGGGTGCTGATCTCCTCCCCTTGGATTGTGGTCCGCGTGTCCACCTTTGACACATCTTTCAGGTACCGGGGACGGAGGCGGATTCTGTGCTGGACAACAAAGAGATTTTCTATCGGTGGGATGACTCACCAGCACGGAGGTGCTGCTTAGCGCTGGGACCTCCAGATTCCTGACACAGATCTAGACCACACTGGGTCCCGAGAAACCATTGGTGGAGTCAGTTGGCTGGTAGCTGATTAGGCAGCATAGACAAGCTAGAGGCTCTGCTCCTCCGGAAGCCTCTCCCAACCCCCTATTCCACATTAACCCCGCCTTCTCTGAACTCCCGATACACGTATGGTCCACGCTGTTCCCTGCCTTTTTCCATCAGAGGACTGTGTCTTGGAGCTGTGCCTCCCTGACCAGACTGTCGGCACTTGGATGCTTTGATTGATCCATCTTAACAAGGACTAGAAAGGGAAGGAATAAGCAGGACGGAGTTCCAGTCTCTTCCCTCTTAGGTTGGAAACAAATCTCTATAAAGCAAGAAAAGGTCATTGAAAGAGAACAAATCCCAGAGAATGACAATGACTTTTTTTTTTTTTTTTTTTTTTGCTAGAGGCTAATTCATTTGAAGATTTGACTTAAACACTACTTTAGAAGGTAGGGAAATTAACAAATAATAATGATATGAAACGAACTTTTAAGTCGAACAGATACTTAGCTTCAGGGTCCAGAAGTGCTTATTTTCCACAACATATTATTATTACTATACGTAAACTGAGGAAGATTTTTCTGGAAATGCTGATTGTGCAAATTTGGGTAGGAGCCTCAGTTACTTCATCTGTGAAATGGGAATAATAATCCAACTTTCCTAATAGTCTTGTGAAGACACAATGAGATAAAGCAATTGAAGTGCCTAGTATAGTGTTAAACAAGTATGAAAATACAGATAGTGTTCACCATGCATCCCATTTTCCAGTTTTCTCCTGATCTCTGTTATCACAGAGGTCAGCAAACATTCTCTGTAAAGGGCCAGATGGTAAATGTTTTAAGCTTTGTGCCATGCAGTCTTTGTCACAATTACTCAGCTCCGCTGTCGTAATGCCAAAGCAGCCAGGGACAATATGTAGATGACTGAGCATGGCTGTGCTCTAAAATAACTTACTTGTGGACACTGAAATTCTGATTTCATATAATTCGACATATTGCAATTCTTCTTCTTTTGATTTTTTTCAAGCAGTTAAAAATTTTAAAAAAAGCCCATCCTTAGTTTGTGCACCATCCAAAAACAGGCAATGGGCCCGACCTGGCCTGTGGGCTGCTCTTTACTGACCCCTGCTCTATCCGCTGCTGTGCCGCCCAACTCTTCTCCCTTGAATCAATCTTCTTTCATCCCCAAGACTCCTTAGGTCTCCATATTTCCTCCAGCCTTGAGCCCTCTCTCCTGTTCTGCCTCCAAGTCGGAAGTTCAGGAGCTCAGGAGACTTAGGTTTACCCAGCCAGCTTCTCCTCCCTGCCCAGGGGGCTGGAGACCTTGGGACTCTTGTCCTATCTTGTCCGGGGCAAAGTCGCCGTGATCAGCACGCAGGCAACTCACTTATGGTAGTTCTGCAGAGGCACTGAGACAGATTGTCTCTCCATCCATGCTCTCCCCAGTCACCTGTCTCCCGCCAAGAAAATCCCCCCAAATCCCAAACAACAACAGAAACCCATTATTATGTCTTGAGGACTCTATCTTCTTTGGAGGCAGAAACCAGGACTGCTACCTTCCAAAGAGCTCTCAACCAGTACACCTTAGCTTAGCAATAGAAAGGATACAGAAGACCAGACTTTTTAAATGCTGCGATGTTGTCATCCCGCGTGAGGCACTCATCAGCTCCTCCTTCAATAAAGTCCCAAGTTGACTTAGACAGCTGCTCCCGTGCATGGGCCTCAAAGTCTCTCAAACACACCAAGGGCATTTCTGGACCTTTAAAGGAAAAGCCAAAACGGACCAAACAAAACCCAATAAGAATACTTCCGATATAGAGGAGAGGGTGGCGGCAGGGTGGACTACAGCATGAAGCTGTTTGGATTCAACCTGAACCCCCTGTAACCTTTATCTCAAAGGAGGTGCTGCCAAAGATGCTGATTCCAAGCCCCAAAGCAGGTAGTCCTGCTGCACCCCTCCACTGTCCCAAGCCCCTCTCCCAATCCTGGTTATTGGGTTCTAAATATCCCTCAGGTCTGTCCCTTCATCTCTAGGCCCACCACCTCAGATCTAGGTGAGGCCCCACCACCTCGTATAAGATTATTACAAAAATTTCTTATCTTTGTCTCTCAGCCTTCAGATTCACTCTCCATCTTGTTTCCCTCCAGCTGCCCGGGATCTTTCTAAAAATGCAAGTCTCATCATGGCTCATGTCTTTCAAGTGCCCATGGCATGGCATTCACAGCCTTCCAGGACCTGGTTTCTGCTCACCATCTTCATTTCTTTGTGGCTTTTCCTGCTTTTGGGTCACGATGAGCATTTCCTGAGCATACCGGAGGTTTATTTCATATTTTTGTGCTCTTTTGGAAGGATATCCATCAGGGTGAGAAAACTGGGTCTGAACAGATACGAATGCCTGGAAGTTCTCAGGAATCTCCGGATGTGTGAATACGGAGCTGTAGCTGCGTATCAGGGATGAGGCTGACGTTTGCGACTCCCTGGTTGGGTCATTCAACATGGCTAATTTTGAGACCAAGAAAACAACCTATGCTCCCTCCATTCATTGCCATCCCAGTCTGAATCCCGTAAACCTGGAGCTTCTGGTACCACCGCCCCTGAAAGAGGGAAGAGGGCAGTGTCGTGGGGTACATCCTTCCAGTAGGGGCAAGGGCAGAGGGAACACAGTAGCTACAGAGATGCTGAAGGCACTGGTAACGGTCAGTCTCAGCTTGTAGAGCTTCTGTGTAAGAGGATTCCTCTAGGAAGGGTGAGGAAATCGGTAGTTCACAGTGCTGCGTGTCTTCCCAGCAGTTGGCAATGGGGTAAGAATTAGCCAAAGGCTCTGAGTAGAAACTGAGTGATTTCCAGGTTATTGTCTGAGGAATAGGGATAAGCCCCAGGGACTAGACGAGGGCTTCCAACACGAATGGGGCAGCTCCTCTAATGAACAAGGGGGCCAAGGAGGCCAGATGAAATGTGGGGTGCTGGGAATCCTGGTAGGGGTATGGCTGTGTCAGAATCTAGTTAAGTCATACAGGAAAGTAGTCCCAGACACCCACCTAAAGGGCTAAGCAGAAAGAAGTTATATGACAGATGAGAAACAGCCCCCGGGATGAGCCATGGATTCTGAGAGGAGGCCGGGAGGCGGACTTTGGAGCACAGCCACAGAGCTTTTTATAGCAGCACACCTTGTCCGTGGGTGGGCAGGGAGCAGTTGAGGTGCTGAGTTGAGTTTGACAAAATACAGCAACAATGTCTAACTTATCTCATTCCTATCTGACCCTTCAAAGGCTCAGTAACTTTAATCGAACGAATTAATCATTGTAATTATCCAACTGTATTGCAATCAGTTATTGAAACCACTGTGTGCATAAAAGAGTTAATCTAGCAGGCCTGAGAATGCTAGTCTTCAAAAGGCCTGCATACAAGGTTGGCCCTTGGCCGGAGTCTGGGACCTTGGATTTCAGGAGGGTTCCCACCATCTTCTGATAAGAATGTCTCTCTGTGTCCAAACTATTTGTACAAACAATGTGCTCTATGCTGAACGTCTGCTTTCCCTCCGAGAGTCTAGAATTTTGGTATGGGTTAGGCAGAGCATGTCCATATGACCAACCCCCAGCAAAAAACCTTGGGCACCCAGGCTCTGAAACGAGCTTCCCTGGTAGACACGATTTCACACGTGTTGTCACAATTCATTGCTGGAGGCATTAAGTGCATCCTGTGTAGTTCTACTGGGAGAGGACTCTTGGGAGCTTATACTTGGTTTCCTCTAGATTTTGCCCCATGAGCATTTTCCCTTTGCTGATTTTGCTTTGCATTCTTTCACTGTAATAACTCATAGCCTCAACTATCTGCTGTGTCCTGTAGGTCTTCCTCGTGAATCCCTGAACCTGAGACCCTCCCCGCCCCAGCACACCTTGGATCTTCAGGCAGTAGGACAGTGTGTGACACTGAGTTGCTGTTCATAAATATTCATTACTTGAATTTAACATTCCCCTGTGTGTCATCCCTCTGCCTTGTGCGATGAGAATACTCCATCAAGTTTCAACTCCCGATGTCTCAACAAATCCCTATATCCTAAACATCACACACTCACAGAAATGTTCTGCAGATTTCTAGCATAAAAACTCAACAATGGGGGCTTCCCTGGTGGCGCAGTGGTTGAGAGTCCACCTGCCGATGCAGGGGACACGGGTTCGTGCCCCGGTCTGGGAAGATCCCACATGCCGCGGAGCGGCTGGGCCTGTGAGCCATGGCCGCTGAGGCTGCGCGTCCGGAGCCTGTGCTCCGCAACGGAAGAGGCCACAACAGTGAGAGGCCTGGGTATCGCAAAGAAAAAAAAAAAGAAAAAACAAATACCCCCACAAAACTCAACAATGTTTATTCTAATCCAAGAGAAATGATACAGCTTCACTCAGAATTACTTGCCTGGAATAGTGTGAATTATATCATCTGAAAGCTGCTTGGAAATAAATAAATAACCCAGCACATTTATATATATACCAAACACAGTTTTATCATTTCTATCTACTATTTCCTCTTCCACCTACTATTTCCTTTTCGATTCCCTGTGAAGTAGACACAGAAGGTATTAGACTTTCCATTTTGCATTTGAAGAGAATGGGGCCTAGGAAGCAAGATAACTTGTGAAAGATCAGGCAGTAAATTATTACAGAGGAAGGTTCAGAATCATATCTTCTGGTAACTTCTAAAGGTAAACATTCTCCATTTTCAATTTCATGGTGCAGACCAAAGTAGTTGGTTCACCTAAATTACTTGTTATATTGAACTTAAAAGAATTTTGTAGGGACTTCCCTGGTGGTCCAGTGGTTAGGACTCCATGCTTTCAATGCAGAGGCCGTGGGTTCAATCCCTGGTCAGGTAACTAAGATCCCACATGTCACGTGGTGAGGCCAAAAAAAAAAAAAAGTTAGCATTAAAAAGAAAAAGGGGATTTCCCTGGTGGTCCAGTGATCAGGACTCCACCCTTTCACTTCAAGGGGCACGGGTTTGATCCCTGGTCGGGGAACTAAGACCCCACATGTGGCGTGGCCAAAGCGTAAAAAAAAGAAGAATTTTGTAGGGTGAAAATACAATTATGTCGCATTTTTCCTTTTCATAAAGAAAAATGCAACATCATTGTTGCATGAATATTTGTATTAATATCTATTAATATTTCATAGCATATTTAAAGCCTAGTAGAGTCCTGAGCCCATTATTTTTACTAGCAGTCCAATACAAGGCTTATAACTGAAGGGAAGGACAACTGTGTGGTTCAAAGTTTTTCCTATTTGGGAGTGAAACTAAGCACTATATGTTTTTATGTATTTCAGTTTGATCCATACAGGCTTTAAAGCCACCAGAAATTAAAGGGAGGGTGCACGTTGTCTAACGCGTGTTTTTTGTATTCCCATTTTATTTGATCTCCATTCCAGTATTTTTTCTTCTTTTATCTTCTACTCCAACTGGGAGAGAGGAAGAGAAAGGGGAGAAAAGGATGAAAATCTCTTGCTCACTGACCAGGAACTTAGCTCACTTAATCTGTTTAGCCTTTTTGTCTAGGGTAAAAAATGATGAGGTGCAACCTGTATACCAGTGATAAGGAAGCTAAAATCTAAGAGCAAGGGCACTCAGTGGTACCTGTGGCTAACGATCTGAAGTTCAAATTGTTTTCCTGGAGTGAGGGAAGGGGGAGGGACATAGACGGGCGCTGGCTGGAACTTCAAGGCAGATTTTGCTTTCTTCAGTATTACTGCTTGATCAAACGCGGTTCGTCTAGATAACAACCTGTCTTCCTTTGAAGTTTCATGTGGCGCATATGATTCATGTCGATGTCACTTTAGGAACACTTCCGCTTGTATAAAAAACACCTAGGCATTCTGTAAGAAATCTCAGGGGGTACATCATGGGGCAGGGCACTGAGATTCAAGGGGGAATCTCAGGGGCAGGTGGTTGGTCTAATTTAGGACCCTTTGGCCTGGTCCCCTGGGAACTTATGTCAAGTTTCCCAATGGAGCAGTAGAGATAATGCCAAGGCTACACTTTGGGGGCCTTGTTTGAGAGATTACCCTGTTCAAGGTTGTCTGAAAGTGCTTTAATCTCTTTGTGGGTGACAGTCTCAAGGAGAGAGGCTGCAAAGCCTGGAGCCATCGCCATAGCAACGGTGGCATTGGCCCAGGAGAAGCTACTGCAGGAGGAGGCCCTGGTAGTGGAAGGCGTGGGGGCAGGGCAAGGAGGGGGCCTGGGGCTACTGGAGCCACAGGCAGTGCTGGGACCAGGAAGACAGGAATCTACAACACCCGTGACTGAGGCAGATGAGCCCCCAGGGAGTCCCCGAGCAAGGTCAAGGTAAAGGGCTTGGATTCCCAGAAACATCAGGTCAGATATCAGAGTAAAGATGAGACCGGAATGTCCCTAACACTGGAGTGCTCTGAGGAACCAAGGGTGACATTTGTATAGGAATGAGGGGCTGGAGGGCCCAGTGGGTCTGACAGGAATGAGGGGATGGAGGGCCCAGTGTCGGTCTGACAGGCGCGAGTAGTCAAATGCCGCAAGCACGGACCCAGGGTCCTATCAGCCCAGGATCAGTTCTGGCCTTTTCCCTGAGCCCTCCCACACTGAACTGAGGACTCGGGGCCCCTTCCAGGACATGATGGCCACGTTTTCAATTTATTCTGTTTTGTGAACTAATAATCTGTCCTCTCCAGCCACTGCCTCACCACCCACTCTCATTAGCCCGTTTTCCTTCCCAGGCATTAAAACTCCCCTGGTGACCTGTAGGCATGTTCTACTATAAAGAGTAGTACATGTGGGTTCTTCAGAACCAATTCTGCAGTAGCTATGGGGAATGTCTTTGTTTTACTCTAGTTTTTAAACTCCTTAAATGTGAGGGGGGCACATTTATATTAATGTTCCTTCTGGAGCTGTCGTGACCTAAGTAGGTCATTCGTGACCCACTGTGCCACCTCCACAAGCCGTGATGACTGCCAATCCTGCCTGGCGAGGATGAGAAGACAGAACGGTTGTGCTTGATGGAGCTGAGAGCGACTTTAGAGCGATGGATAGACGTGCACAAGTTTACACCGAAGCGGAATTTAAAAACGAACCCGGGTTTCCTGTCTCCACGTTCAGTGTCTTTCTGACATAGTATGTGACTCTCAGAATTTCTCTGACTAGCCTGGCAAAATAACCTGGAATTGGATTCTCCTTATCTGGGAATTAGCTTCTCAGCATAGACCTAAGGTTTCTAGAGACTTATCTACACTGAATTTCATCACTCTAACGCCTCCTCTATTCTTTCTGACCCTGCTTGGTTAGCCAATATCGGCGAAAAGGGCTGAAGCTGGAGGAACAGAATAAGCTCTTGCTTGTGTAGTCAGTGGACCAGTGCTTGTGAGGGTCTGAGAGGCAGCCTGCTTCAGGGGAGGTTACTGACACTTAGCTCTATGAGCAGAGGCAAGTGACCTCCTCTCTCAGGACCTCAGCTCCTCATTGGAAAAACTAAAATTTTATATATTTTGGAATAATCTCTACCAGATTTTTTTTTTTTTTTTTTTTTGCAGTACGCGGGCCTCTCACTGTCGTGGCCTCTCCCGTTGCGGAGCCCAGGCTCCAGACACGCAGGCCCAGCGGCCATGGCTCACGGGCCCAGCCGCTCCGCGGCATGTGGGATCTTCCCGGACCGGGGCACGAACCCGCGTCCCCTGCATCGGCAGGCGGACTCCCAACCACTGTGCCACCAGGGAAGCCCCTCTACCAGATTTGAAGCTACCAGAAATGAAAGGTTGGGCTGTTGTCCATCAGGCCCTCATATTCTGTGTTTCCCCTGCCCATATAAACGCAAAGACCTCTCTTTAGACGGATCACGTTAGCATTCTCGTTCAGCACTTTGTGGCGATATAAAGTACAGAACAGGGAACTAGCCCATCGTTTGGGCTGGTTCCTAACACCAAATAGCTGGGAGCTCACAGCCTTTCTTCTTTCACCGACTTCGAGGCTCCCTTTTTAACCAGCTGTTCTGGCCCTGTGACGCCACCTGATGGCTTCAGCGGAGCTTCTCTGCCTGTCAGGGCGCCATTCCCCTTTTGGAGGAGGGTTCTCACCCAACCTGGGTTCCCTGCTGGCTGAGCAGGTAATCCCTCATCCTACATATGTATGTCTCTTCCTCTTTCGCTGATTTCTCCAAACTACTGGTTGATTTTTTCAGGAAATCTTTCTCACCCTTCTTCCCTTTCCCTAGTCTCTCCTGTCTCCTTCCCTTTTCCATCTGCAAACCCAAAATAACCCCCTCGCGCGTGGATGAGATTAGTGCTGTAGAGGCCCTTGGATTAAGAACAAAAAAGTAAACAAGTTTTGAAGTCACATTAGATTTGGGTAAAGAACCTCCAAAGCCTTTGAAAATATCCTCAGAGGCACCTTGAGATTCCATTTACTTCCGTTGCCACTGAACTCTTTCTTCCTCTAATTAAGCCTCTCTTCCTCATCATCAGCGTTTATGAACGCAAAAGAAACTATTTATTACACAATTTTCTTAGTTTTCAGTTTTAGCCTAAGACTAACAATACATGACTGTACACTCATTTTCATTGCAAATATGCCAACTTTCTGCTACTTGGCAAATCAAGCAGGTATTTTCAGTCACCTAGGACTCCAACCACTATTTTATCAGCCTTCTTTCTATGGGAAAATATGGGCTGAGTTCCAAACAAATGGCTTCCAAGGTTTGGAGTTTGGGAGTTTGGGAGCACAGCCGCATTGTGAATGGCGTGCTTTCCGTGGGGTGTTGGCGATCGTTTAGGGCAAACTGGGAGACACTGACCCAAGGGCTCATAGGGTGTTTGGAAAGATTGGGAATTTTCTTCTTCCACTGAGCAGTGGAATAATTTGATTACACAAAGACCCTTGGAGACAGCATGATGGCTCCTAAATAATAATAATAATGACAATAAAATTGCCACCATTTATGGAGTGCTTCACGATGCGTCATGCACTGTGTAAATTGTTTCATGTGCATTCATGTGTAATCCCCAAACACAAATATTATTATCCCCATTTCAGATGAAAAACCTGACGTTCAGAGAGATTAAAATACTTTGCCCAACATCACACATCTAGTCAGACATGCTGACTACCAAAGCTTGTCTCTTAAGCATCATGAAAAGAAGCAAATATATGTAGCCAAGTGTGGTTTGCAGGGTGAGAGCGGGCATTGAAAATGCCCTGGGCAGATGCAACTTCGCTTCCTTCCCTTGACAAAATCATAACTTGATCAGAAAGTAAGAAAACTTCGTCATTTAGCTGGTCATAAAAAATACCCTGGCAAGTTTAAATGAATCTTAATGGTCTCCAAAGCATTCTTCCATATTTTATTCCATTTGATGCTTATAATAACCCAGTGAGATAAAGGGCGATCACAGAGTAGAGGTACAAGAGTCCCATTTGATAGATGAAAAAATTAAAACTCAGAGAGTTCAAGTGAATTATCTCTAGTCACATGATGAGACTGGCAGGGCCTGACCGGGAATCCCTCTGACTTGCTCTAGATATTTTTTACTTGGCCAGTACGGGTTGTTAGTGATTTCGCTAGGATACATTCAGGTCTCTGTTCTGTGGGGTCAGAAGAGCTGCATAAAGTGAGCTTGGTCAGTTCCCACAAAATCTAGGCCACTGGGAAAGGTGTCCTGTGTGGAGATCATTGCCCTGCATCTTCATTTGCTCAGAAAGGGCAGAGTGTCAGAAACTACACAAAGGGTCAGGACAAGCTCTGAACTCTACTCTTTGCACTTCTGACTTGAGGTCTCATAGGCATAGCTATGTGTAGGAGTGGCAGCCATTGGGAGGCAGCAGGAGAGGGATGAGAAGGCAGAGCAGTGGGGATGGACCACACCAGGTCGGAGATGGAGCAGACGTCTCTCTGCCTTCCTCTAGCATCTCTCACCACGGTGTCTATCCAGATTGCATTTCTGAAGGCCACTGCGTTCAGCTGCTAACGTTACTCCATGAAACATTAGTAGCTGAGGTAGTCCATTCAGTCAGGATGACAGAGTCTCATAAGCTTTGTAACTTGGCAAACATGGGCTCAAACTCAGCTCTGCTACTTGCTCACCATGAACAAGCTCTTTGTGGAAGAAGACAGTTAATGCCTATCCCATAGGGCCTTCATGAGCACTAAACACTATAACCCGTGTAACGTTTCTAGAGCAGTGCCTTATATAGACTAGACCATCCATAAATGGTAGAACCGTTTGCATTATTTCTCTTGTTGATGGCATTCTCCTGGGAGGCTCTGGAGGTTGACAGTGGCTTCCAGATTTGAGTAATTCCGTGATGGCATCATTTAAACCCTGCATTGGATTTATCCATTAGTTCATCTCACAAGGCTTATTGAGTACATGCTCTCAGGCAGGAAGGCAGAGGCAGCCACTGCTCAGCACGTGCTCCCTGACGTTTCCTGGTTGCTTACAGGTAGGCAGGGTTTATATGACTAGTTCTGGTCAATGGGCTATGTGTGGAAGTGACATGTGTTCATTCCGGGTCAAGAATTTAAGTGCTGATATGTGACCCTCTATCTTTCTTTTCTTCTGTTACAACATTCCGGAGGCCATACCCACCAGAGGCATAGCTGTAGGATAAAGACAGCCTGGATCCCTGAATCACCACTTGGAAGGGAGCAGCCTTGGAGATCAGCTGACTTTGCGTGAGCAACAAATAAATATTTGCCTGTTAAACCACTAAGAATTCAGAGTTTATTCTCTACTACAGCATAGCCAAGCCTAACCTCACTAATATATCTAGGCATCACGCTAAACACTAGACATTTTAAAAAACTTAGACGATATCAACATCTGCTTTCAAGAAGCTTACAGTCGAAGGAGAAGACAGATTTCAGTAGCTGATTCTCTGTGAGTTGATATGATATAGAGTATAACAGAATTCCTTTTCTAGGGAGAGTTACCCAGGAATTTGGGAATATTCCCATTGTTTCTCAAAGGGTATCCCATAAATGATGTTCCACTCCATCTATTCTAGACAAACTCCAATTCCCATCTATCTATAAAATTAGAATACGGCTGTCTATCTCACAGAGATCTTGTGAGAATCAAAGGATCTTGTAAAATGCAGAATAGCCTAATGATTAAGAGTAAATACTTTGGGAGTTTTGTTTCCTGTTATTAGGTAGAAAATCACAAAAAGCAATTTCTCCCTTGATCCTGTTTCCAGACTCTCTATTACAATCCATTGATCTGTCTGTCTTTCTTTCTACCAATACCACCCTGTCTTGATCACTGTTTGGGGAAAGTTCTTCCCAGATTGATCTATAGATTCAACTTGACTCAATCACAGTCTCGGGAGGCTCTACATTGGAGGGAATTGGTACCTCGTTCCAAGCAAGCTTATTCCCCAGAGAAACTACACCAGCCCGATTGTTTGAGAAACATTAACTTCTTTGCCTTTTAGAAACAGTCCCAGTGTCACTGTTTTCCTCTGCCCATGGCCAGGAAGCAGTGATCAAGTTACAAAGCATATCTCGAGGGCAGGAACTGTGCCTTTTAGATTTTCCAGAACTTTTGCAAGTGGACATCTTTCGAGCTATTTTCCTTCCTGAGGACACCAATAAATACTCCTCCAGGTGGTTCTGAGACTTAACTTCTCTAGACATAGCCTTTTCTAGCTGTAGTGTCTTTGAAGCAAAGCCTCCCTTTACCAGGTCCCTCAGTGTCCTACTACCTGCCTCCACGTTACCCTTTTCTGCCACGACTCTCCCTTACAGGCTCACAGAGAGCACCTCCGATGCCTCCCGAAATCTCTGGCCTTTCTTCTCGCCCCACCTGCCAGCTCATCTCCCTCCCCAGTTCCAAGCACACAGGAGACACGCAGCAACACACCTGGTATTAGCCTCTTCCAGTACTTGGGGAAAGCTGTGTCCAGGGGCCGCCACGCCACTCCTGGCTCACGGCTGGCTGTGGCGGGAATAGCAGTTCCCGACCCACAGCCCCCTGAGGACAGAGAAGTTTCAAGGCTACAAGTTAATCTTTAATGGGAACAACATCACTGGCTTGGAAGCCAGTGAGCAAGTGGGCCAGAGCAAGGTTAACCATGAAACGAACTTGGCGAGCTTTGCCAAGTTACCTCACATTTAAGGGACGTTCATTGCCAAATTCAACCTCAAAATAAAAGACTCGTTTTTTTTCTCCCAAACCATATATTTTCCCAATTCTTCCAAGATGGTTAGAGGAAGGGAGTGGGTGATTTCAGGTGGAGAATTACGAAAGCCCCGTGTTGTAAAGGAAAGGCTTGTCTGGGGAGGTGGTGAGGGGATGGGTGAAGAGCGGTCACAGCCTGGGAGCCGGGAGCAAGGAGCAGTGGGGACCCAGCCAGGATGGACTGAGGGCCGCGCTGTGTGGAGCCCTCCAGGCCTGACCAGAGAGGAATATGAGAGGCAGGGAGAACCACTAATATTTTTGAGTGGAAAAATGACTCAGTAATCAGGCAGAAGCCAACACAAGAGTACATGTGAAAAAAAAGAATTCCCTAAGGGCAGTCCTGTGGGGTTCGCTAAAGGTCACTAATTAATGTCCAATTCGTCTGGGTCCTTCCCTCTGTGCTTCTGTGCCAGCCTTGCCACGTCCTCATACTGCAATAACAAACGGCTATTAAGTGCTGACAATAGGCCTGACACGTTGCATGCATTATTTCACTTGATCTTCACAGCAACCATATGGGTAGATACTATTTTCCCCATTTTTCAGAAGAGAAAATGAAAATTAAGTTGCCCAAGATTTCATCAGTAATGAGCAGAGTTGGGTTTTTTTGGTCACTGGTATGGCAACTTGCCCTTTCATTGGCTTAGTGTCCTGAGGTGCCCAAGGAGGAAAGGAACACAAGACTTTATCCAGAGCCCAGCTCCCTCTGTGAGCACATCTAACATACTCCACGAGAGCAAGCTGACCTTACTTTTTTTTTTTTTTTTTTTTTTTTTTGCGGTACGCGGGCCTCTCACTGTTGTGGCCTCTCCCGTTGCGGAGCACAGCCTCTGGACGCGCAGGCTCAGCGGCCGTGGCTCACGGGCCCAGCCGCTCCGCGGCATGTGGGATCTTCCCGGACCAGGGCACGAACACGCGTCCCCTGCATCGGCAGGCGGACTCTCAACCACTGCGCCACCAGGGAAGCCCTGACCTTACTTTTTAAAGGAGCTACGGCTCAGCAACGCCCAGCCCACGGGACGCGTACTGCCTTTTCAACCCATTAGCTTTCCACTGGTCCTCAGTGAAGACAAGCATAGACAGAACCCTCCCTCCTCCACTGTGAAAGCCCAGACTATTGAGCTCAATTCAACTCTTGAGCGTGGCTATTGGTTTTTCTCTTGGTATAGACAAATAATTGCTCACTAGCGTGTCCCAGCACCTGAAATGATTGCTAGAGGATGGCTTTCAAAGTACAAGTTCACATCAACAAAGCCGGGCTTGGATCACCCTCCAAGGACTTTGCCCCACAGGGAACTTCTTTCAGGACCTCAGGAGGAAGAAACCTGTAATTATTTACATGAAAGAAGATGGGAGGAGCACTTTTTGGAATGTCATCTCACAGGCTTTCCTGAGTTAGGAGTAATCTCCGGGCGCACAGAGTTGGGATTTGAATCTATCTTGTAGCCACCATTCAGTGGCATGTGAAAACTCTAGGCTATTTCAAGGATCACGGCAGTGGGATTTGACCGTCTTTTAGAATCTGTAGTTGGAGTGAAAAATAACTTTTCCTGGTGATTTGTCATACCTTCCCTGCTCAAGGCTCATTCTGCGTTTTCTTGGAGGGTAATTGCTACCTGTCATCTTACCACTAGATGGCAGTATTACCCCAGAAACGCCTTGCAAAGTGGCCAGACGCTGGGATCTGGAAATTCCTTTTCCACAGTGGTTTTCAGGCCCACACAATCAGCCTCCAGGCCATGCCCACAGTCAGCTTTCACATCACCTGGCCTTCTCACTGTCCTCTGATCCAGACTTTCCATTGCCATTTTCCAATCCCGGACAGCGTCCCTTCCTTCCAGGAGACATTACAGTGTTACGGGCAGGAACGCAGACGCTGGAGCTTCGCGCCTGAGCGCCAGCCTGCAGCCGCTTACTAACATCCACAAGTTACTTAATTTCTCCGTGCCTCAGTTTCCTCACAACATCCCCTACACTTTAATGAGAAGTAAATGAGTTAATATTTATAAGGTTCTGGTAGTAGGTAGAACAGTGGAGGTTCTCCTATAGCTCTCATAGCTAGATTCATACTTTGAATCAAGTTCAAACTAGGTTCTCAAGTTTGAATCTAATATGAAGTCCTGGGGACCTTTTGAGCTAAGCTAAGGAACTCACTGGGCTAAGGAACATTTTCTCTTCTTTAATGTCAGCCTTCACTGCTGTAGCCTAAGTGAGTTAATCCCCACGGGGGCACAGAGGAGCACAAGCAGAGCTATTTGAGGTGCTTTTGTAACATCCCTCGAATTCCAGAGAATGTGTTCATGACGGGCCCAACCTCGGATCTGACACTGGGTTCGACAGGGCAGTGCCAGTGGGTTTGGAGCACATTTCAAGATGAAGTTGTAAAGAGATGTTGGGGGGTTTTTTTGTTTTGTTTTGTTTTAGGTGGCCACAGGGTACCTATTGAACAATATGCCTGCTTAACTGGGATGAAGAGCAATGACGGGTCATTCATGAGCAGTCATGGCCCAGTTTCTTAGAGAGCAAACGTAGTTCGGCGAGCAGAAAGGCATCCCCCGCAATTCATCATGATGGGAGGCATCCAGGCCCTCCTGGTCCCTGCTGAGCCATTCAGCCATCTGTCATGCTTGAGCTGATTCCAGAAGTCGGACAAATCTGGGACTTTGAGGTCTGGGCTCAAGCCCACCAGGGTGCCTGACCCTTTGGAGCTGCAGTCAGGTTAATATTAACCTTGAATTGTTGATGCCTGAAGCCAACCAGTCGTGGGCGACGCTAAGGCAAACTGAGGGGCAGTTTGCATCTTTCTGCAGCGTCGGAGCCTCTTATAGGCTATGAGCCCAGCGGTGTGGCTGCCCCCCTCGGTGGGAGCCCTTGTGCCGTGAGTCACAGGGAGGGACGGGGACAAGACCCGAAGAAGGGCTTGCTGGAGAGTGTGGTTATAGGCCAATGACTTTTGTCGTGGGGCTGTATTGTTTGTCCTTGTTTTATAGGGTCTGAAGTAAGAAGGAAAATTCTCTCTCCCGCTGCTGAGTTTGCTACATAGATCAGATCTGATTGGAAGCAGATGGAGCTTCTGGGTATGGAGGTGAGCTAGGTAGCAAGAGCTGGGATTATGAACCTTACCAAGATCATGGAGAAAGTCGGGCACTGGGTACAGACAAGAGTTCAGGATCCCAGAATCTGCTGGGTGTCTGGGGTCACCGGCATGGCTGTCCACATGGGAGATGATGTGGGATCCAACAGCCCATTGATATGAGAGCCACTGGCATCTTGGGGACAATTTGTATTCTTCAGAAGGTTTATGTGGATCCAGGATCAAACATAGCTTATATATGAGTTAGGTGATAAGGGAGGGACGGTTGGCACAGGAGAGAAATCAGTAATGTCCTCCCTAAAGACACCTCATTCATGACATGGCTTTGCTCAGACACCAGGGTGCGTTACAGCTGCCCTGTGATAAGGTGTGTAAAGGGCCTCTCACTGTGCTCAGTAGCAGTAAGTGCTCAATAAATGGTAGTCAGTATTATCCTCAACAATAGACAATAACATTTAGAGGATATTTACTATATGCCAAACAGTGTTCTAAGGGCTTTGCATATATTAACTCATGAGGTAGGGATCATCTTTATTCCCGTTTTACAGATAAGGAAACTGAGGCACACAGAGGAAAAGCAACTTGTCCAAGATCACACAGATGGCCACCAGCAGAGCCAGGATTCAAAGGCAGGCAATCTGGCCCCAGAGTCTACACTGTTAACTATTATACTATTAATTCATACTTCAGAGAGCAGCTTATAGGAGACCAGAGGAGGAAGAGATTGGGGTGACCAAGGAAGTGGGGGACCTGAATATACAGCTGTTTCAGCTGGCCCTTCAGCATAAATTCAACTCTATTTTCTGCCCTCAAACCCAGTCCTTGGGTCTGAAATTCAGCCCACAGGTCCTGCTCCTACATGGACGGGGGTAGGGTATTCAGCTGAGGCCCCAGACTTGCTGAACCCAGAGCCAGTGGGCCAGCTAATGAGGGACTCCTAGGGAGTGTCTGTGCCTTCCCAGCTCACTGGCTGACCTTTGCCCCTGCTTGCACCAAAACACGATGTTTTCATGCCTCTGCCTGTACTTGCTGTTCCTTCTTCCTGGAATAATCTTATCGCTCCTGACTTGTCCTTATGATTCAGTTGCTGTGTCTTCCCAACCCTGAAGCCTCCCCCAGTGCTGTCAGGCAGAGCCGGCAGTGAGTGTGTGTGTGTGTGTGAGAAACACGTCCCACTGTATTCCTGTTGGTCCATTATGGTGGTGGCTTTTGCAGGACTTTCAGTTCCTTGAGGCCAGGAACCGTGTTGTAGCCACTCTTGAAACCCACTGCCCAGCAGAGCCTGGCGCCCAGTAGGCACATGACTAGTATTTGTTGTAGAATTAGAGAACAGATATTGATATTAAAACCTGCAATCGCAGACGGAGAAGCAGGTATAGAATGCAGTCAGCATCATCCCTTCCCATCTCTACCCAGTGTCTCCCTCCTCTCTCCTTTCCATCATCTGTCTTACCGGAAGAGCACGGCCAATTTAATGCAAAGGTCAGGACAACTTTGGTTCCTGGACTGTTGACTGACGTTCACATTTCTGAAGCTGCAATGACCTCAGTAGATCTAGGGCCAAACTCCACGTGAACACCCTGGGTTATGTTGGGACAACCGGCTTCACAAGGTGGTAGCTTTATTTGGTCCTAAGATTCTGATCAGCCCTCCAGCCCCTTGCCCACAGACAGTACCGCTAACTCCCGTTAGAGCCCAACGTTTTGGTTGCCGAATGAGATGCACCAGGTCCAAATGGACTAACTAGCCTGCTATGTCACTATGGGTAAGAGGAGTCCCTAGAGCCTCTGAAAGAAGCAGCCTGAATCTGCCCTTCTCCTTCCCCCTTCGTACACTGAATTTGTAGGTTCTCCTTCCCTGAAAGTCTTCAGCAGGTGCTCAGGACTCATTCCTTGAATAAGGCATATTCAGGACAGGCATATTCAGGTTCCATGAATGGGCTGCCTGGTTGTTCTTATATTTTGCTGGGAGGTGGCAGCAATCACTTGCTGTGCTTCAAAAATATCTGATCTTTGAATGGATAAAGACGATGTGGTACATATATACAATGGAATACGACTCAGCCATAAAAAAGAATGAAATAATGCTATTTGCAGCAACATGGATGGACCTTGAGATTATCATACTAAGTGAAGTAAGCCAGACAAATATCATGATATCCCTTATATGTAAAGCCAAAAAAAATGATACAAATGAACTTATTTACAAAACAGAAAGAGACTCACAGACACAGAAAACAAACTTATGGTTATCAAAGGGGAAAGTCGGGGGAGGGATAAATTAGGAGTTTGGGATTAACATATACACACTACTACGTATAAAGTAGATAGCCAACAAGGACCTACTGTATAGCACTATACTTAATATTTTGTAATAACTTATCAGGGAAAAGAATCTGAAAAAGAATATATACGTGTGTGTGTGTGTGTGCATATATAACTGAATCACTTTGTTGCACACCTGAAACCAACAGAATATTATAAATTAACTCTACTCCAGTAAAAAAAATCAGACCCACAAGCTGCTGAACCTACTTCCTAGAACCATGGGTTGACTATCACTTTAACCACGAGACTACAGCTGAACCCATTGTCCCAGCCCCCCCCCAATTATTTCTATTAAGGATTCACTGTATGATTCTTGATGATTTAAGACCTAAGGCATAAAAAAAAAAGAAGTGGAAGAGAAGGCAGGAGTGGAAACAGAACACAGTTATGGTCTCCCAGTAGCTGAAACAATCTTAGGTTTCATTTTTTAAAAAATAAGAATATAGTTTACACACAATAAAACAAACTCGTTTTAAGTGTACAGTGTGATGGGTTTTGACACAACTGGTGTAACCCCTGCCAGTGTCAAGATATTGAACATTTTCATCACCACAGAAAACGTCCTTGTTTCTTTCCAGTCAATGCCCTCTCACCCACAGCAGAGATCACTGCTCTTATTTCTATCACTGTAGCTTAGTTTTGCCTGTTCTAGAACTTTAAATTATTGGAATCAATTAAATGATTGTTTATGGATGGATAGCTTCTTTTACTCAACAAAGTGCTGTTGAGATACATTTATGTTGTTGCTTGTAATGAGTAGCTTATTCTTTTTTTTACTGCCAAGTATTGCTCTTTTGTATTAATATAATACAAATTTGCTTATCCATTCACCTGTTGGTGGGCATTCGAGCTGCTCCCAGTTTTGGGATTATTATGAATAGAATTGCTGAGAATGTTCTTTTACAATCCTTTTTGTGAACATGTTTTCATTTCTCTTGGAAAGATGCCCAGGAGTAAAACTGCTGAATAACAGAGTGGGTGCATTTTTAACTTTGTAAGAAAAAGTTCTCCAGAGGGGTCATGCCCTTTCACACTCCCACCGCCAGATATGAGAGTTTTGGTTACCACCTAGTCTTCATTCTATTAGCTTGTAGTCACTACTCAGAGAAACAGGTCAAAGAACCATAACACTGGTTCTTACAAACAGATTTCAGAGAGTGTTCTGTTCCCAAGAACTTGAATACCCTCGATAAGAAAAAGGTCTTCCACTCATTGGGACCTTAGACCCAGCATGCAAACTTAGGAAGGATGCTCAAGGAGCAGTGAAAGGGGAAGGTAATAGAGCTCAGCCCACCATGCAGGATCAACCCAGCAATCAATCTGATGACAGATGTTCAAGCCAGATCACCCTCATCTCCAAGAGTGATCTTTGTAACAAGTTACTCTCCCATCCCTGCGTAATCAGAGAATTTATTTGTAATCTGTTAGCTAATTGTTCCCATACTGAGCACAGATCTTAACTAAATGCCAAAGTGACGTTTAAATTTCTGGTCTCCATTATGAAACAGCTGATAAATTACCATGCTTATATCCTGCCAGTAGAGTTTAATTTGATTTGCTTAAGATTGCAACTGATTTCTAAGATCCCTAAACAAGATATGAAGTAAATATCCCAAGATACAATGTAAAAGCTATAGGAGATATGGATTTGCAGCAAGGACAGGGGCATTGCACTCCAGATGCAGAGTATTTAGCAAGTCACATCACTTCTGTTGGCTTCAGTTCCCTCAAAAGCAAAGTGGAAACAATTCCTATTTCTACCCACCTACCTGGTAGGTGTGGGTTTGAGATTCAAATGAGATACAGCTGCATCCCTGTAAAGTGAGTTTGATCAATCAATTCCTTACAGAGTTGTTATAAGAATTAGGTCATGTACATAAAGCACCTATGGGTAATGAGAGCCCCAGTATTAAGCAGACTACTTGTTTGAGTTGTCCATCAACCAGATGGTAGTTTTCTCAATCAAATGGCAGAGTTACTCATTTGCCAATCAACCTTTGTTGAACTAGGCACCACGTCCTGCTGATAAAGCTCACACAGTGACAGCAACAGTACCTGGGCTGTGATTTGTAACCCAGTTTCAGCTGTTTCCCTTTTTGTTTATTCTTCATTGACCCAAATGTAAAACACATCTTTTCTCTTTCATTAAGGTCATTTCCTCTTATCTTGTATCATATACAAATAATCAGGGTGGTCTGTTATTACTTATCTGAATAAAAGGGTTTATTCTAGTCTCTACCTGTACTTTTACATTTCTGCACTACTTGTATAGAGTGGCTTCTGATAGTTTTACTTTTCTTAAATTCACACAATCATTTTGTGTAAGTGCAAACATGTGACCCAATTACCTGTTCTACTTTGTTCCTGTGCGAATATATACATATTGAAACACATTTAAAAAATCACTGTTTTAAATAGAGATCAATGGAACAGGAAAGAAAGCCCAGAGATAAACCCATGCACGTATGGTCACCTTATTTTTGATAAAGGAGGCAAGAATATACAATGGAGAAAAGACAGCCTCTTCAATAAGTGGTGCTGGGAAAACTGGACAGCTACATGTAAAAGAATGAAATGAGGGCTTCCCTGGTGGCGCAGTGGTTGAGAGTCTGCCTGCCGATGAGGGGGACACGGGTTCGTGCCCCGGTCTGGGAAGATCCCACATACCGCATAGAGGCTAGGCCCGTGAGCCATGGCCGCTGAGCCTGCGCATCCGGAGCCTGTGCTCCGCAACGGGAGAGGCCACAACAGTGAGAGGCCCGCGTACTAAAAAAAAAAAAAAAAGCCAAAAAGGATTGAAATGAGAACACTCCCTAACACCATACACAAAAATAAACTCAAAATGGATTAAAGACCTAAATGTAAGGCCAGATACTATCAAACTCTTAGAGGAAAACATAGGCAGAACACTCTATGACATAAATCACAGCAAGATCCTTTTTGACCCACCTCCTAGAGAAATGGAAATAAAGACAAAAATAAACAAATGGGACCTGATGAAATTTAAAAACTTTTGCACAGCAAAGGAAACCATAAACAAAACGAAAAGACAACCCTCAGAATGGGAGAAAATATTTGCAAATGAAGCAACTGACAAAGGATTAATCTCCAAAATTTACAAGCAGCTCATGCAGCTCAATATCAAAAAAACAAACAACCCAATCCAAAAATGGGCAGAAGACCTAAATAGACATTTCTCCAAAGAAGACATACAGATGGCCAACAAACACATGAAAGAATGCTCAATATCACTAATCACTAGAGAAATGCAAATCAAAACTACAGTGAGGTATCACCTCACACCAGTCAGAATGCCCATCATCAAAAAGTCTACAAACAGTAAATGCTGGAGAGGGTGTGGAGAAAAGGGAACACTTGCACTGTTGGTGGGAATGTAAATTGATAGAGCCACTATGGAGACAGTATGGAGGTTCCTTAAAAAACTACAAATAGAACTACTATATGACCCAACAATCCCACTATTGGGCATATACCCTGAGAAAACCATAATTCAAAAGACACATGTATGACAGTGTTCAACTGCAGCACTATTTACAATAGCCAGGTCATGGAAGCAACCTAAGTGCCCATCGACAGATGAATGGATAAAGATGTGGCACATATATACAATGGACTATTACTCAGCCATAAAAAGAAACGAAATTGAGTTATTTGTAGTGATGTGGATGGACCTAGAGTCTGTCATACAGAGTGAAGTAAGTCAGAAAGAGAAAAACAAATACAGTATGCTAACACATATATGGAATCTAAAAAAAAAAAAAGGTTCTGAAGAACCTAGGGGCAGGACAGGAATAAAGACACAGACATAGAGAATGACTTGAGGACATGGGGAGGGGGAAGGGTAAGCTGGGACAAAGTGAAAGAGTGGCATTGACATATATACACTACCAAATGTAAAATAGATAGCTAGTGGGAAGCAGCCGCATAGCACAGGGAGATCAGCTCGGTGCTTTGTGACCACCTAGAGGGGTGGGATAGGGAGGGTGGGAGGGAGACGCAAGAGGGAGGAGATATGGGGATATATGTATACATATAGCTGATTCACTTTGTTATACAGCAGAAACTAGCACACCATTGTAAAGCAATTATACTCCAATAAAGATGTTAAAAAATAATAATAAAATAATTAATTAAAAAAATCAATGGGGAAAAAAAAAGTAAACAATCACCGTTTTCACCTTTATATTACAGTTAGGACATTATATTGATTCTCATAATAATGTGCATAACTGACTTTCTTGTCAATGAATTTAAGTTTAGAGTAGTAAAGGGGGCAAAAACTAACGTAATACAAAGAGGGCGTTGGGTCTGGCGGTGCTGAGAACCTATGTTGTGGGTGAATTGGAGCGTCATCTTTTCATTCCCATGGCTTCTCTTTTTGCAGGCACCACTCTCGTTAGAGATGCAAACCCTGCAGTACAGAGTGGGGTCTGCTTGGGACCCTCCCTCTGTCGGTGAGACCCATACAGTATTTGTATGCCAGCCACTGTCCTGTCTTTCCACTAGATGCCAGCAGTGTCCCAGGAGACTGGCTGTCTGTGCTGTGCCTCATTGGGAGTTTACAAAACAGCACAAGCAAAGTGGCTCCAAGTGCACTGCAGCCCTCCTGGAGTCGGAGGGCTGCTGAGGGCATCTTGATCACTTGGTTCCCTACCTGCTCTGACTTCAGAACAACAACAGGTCAAGCGTAGGCACACAACGACGTACCAGGTGAGATCCAGAGCGTAACCACGGATGAGATCCCAGCTCCTGTGCTAAGGGCCTCTCTGACCCACCCACTCACCCACCCACCCACAGAGTACATCTGCTGGAGACTGACCGTAAATATTGACCTTTCATTAAACATGTCATCACTGCCATTCACTTAGTCTCAAGAGCACCAGCACAGAAGCCAGGGGGGCTGGAGCTCAAGATGGGAAAGAGCGAACCTGTGATTTTCCAACCCCTGGAAACCAGTGCTCTGCACTCTGCCCTGAGAGCCCAGGATAAGGCTCTGTCTGTGCTGAGAACTATCTTGGTCTTGGGTTTTGCTGAACAGACTTGAAAACAAATGAGCACTCTCTCGAAGGAAAACTATGTCTCCTCTGAATTCGCAAGGATCTGATGATAACATGTAGAGACACAGAAAGACACTGGCAAGTGATATAGGGGAGCGCCGCCCTGTGGCGCTTTAGTGATGTTCCTACAGAATACAGTAGCCACCAGTCACATGCGGCTACTGAGCAACTGAAATGTGCGATTAGGAAGTGAATTTTAAGTCTTACCTGATATTAATTAGTTAACATTTAAATTTAAATAGACATACAGGACTAGTGGCTACTGTACTGAACCGGTAGATAGAGAATACGAGACAAAGGCATTAATCAAAGGCCTCCGGAGTGTCAAGCCCTGCACTAGATGTGTTTATGTGTATGATACATAGATAACTCACACAGATGCGTAATACAGGTGTGATTACATGTAATTTAAATATATGTAAATGAGTAACAATCTCAGAGAGGTAGTTGAGGTTGGACGTGGAACTAGAGGCTGTTGTTTTTGGGAAAGGATGAGTGGACAAAGGGGAGAACTTGCCATAAGAGAATAAGATGAGCCAACTGATTGGGGCCAGAGGTTTTCTAAGCCAAAGACATGAAAAGGAGTCGCTTTCCACCAAGACGAAGAAGTCAAGGTGTAAGTGCCGAAGTAGTAATGAAAGGAGGGTGACCAAGGAAAGACTATGGAGGTTATCAAGGCCCTTTCTCTCCATCAGGAAGGGGAGGGGCAAGCACCCTGCAAAAGACCTGGTGGTGGTCAGTCCAGGAAAGGAAGAGGAACTTCTTCAGCCTGGTGGGAGGCGGGTGCGGTGCGAGTGGCTGGGAGCCAGGATCGCTGGCACAGACACCCGTGGAAGCTGCAGCATGAAGGTGTCCACTCCTCTGGCCCATGAGCGAGGAGAAAGCCATGCAGCTTGGAAGCCGGTGAGCAAGCTGACACCTGGATAGCGAGAGGAATTTTCAAAGACCATTGGAATCTGCTGGTTTAATACTTTTCCCATGCAATTTCCTTTTAATTTTTACTTACTTAAATAATTTTTATTAAGAGGGTAAGCAAGGCATTTGGGTCGCACCTCTTCCAAATTGTATCTAAGGTGCTCTGGGAGAGAATCCTTCAGTGTGGTCAGAGGAGGACAGCTCATTCAAATATCACATGCATTGTGTTACTTGATCTCCAGATCAACATTTTGTGGTTGGTATTATGGGTTTTACAGCCGAGGAAACCGAGGTTCTGAAAAGATAAGGGGCTTACTTGCGTCATCCGTTAGGAAGAGAGGGGCAGACCTCACTCTTACACCGAGATCTCAGCACTTCGTGTCTAGTGTTCAAATTCAATGGAATTAAACACATTCTGAACACGTTCATACTCTTGTTTGTAATAACCGAATAGACAGATGATGGGCAAAGAATATTGTGAAGACATTGTTTTTTTAATAATCCCTTGAATACCTTACCTTTTAGGTACTAAATAGCCCCAGGTTTCAAGTGTTTGTAGCAGAGGGTAGTTTTGAGCCATCAATCTGAGTGGAAGGCCCGCACCTTCCATGCTCCATTCTGCAGCATGGCTACTTATCAAATACTAATAATGATGATATTTAACTAATAATAACATAACCTTCGACAGGCCTACATCCTGATTAGACAGGTGCAGCTGTGGCATCTACCGAACCAAAGCAGAAATGCTGTTGTGTGTACTTGGCTTTTGCTTTAACGAGGAAGTTGCTTACAGCCTTATCACTGACGGTGAAGCAAAGAAACAAGGAGAATGGTAAGGTGAGCTCTTCATCCGACAGGTATCTAGTGAATGCCT
Organism: Pseudorca crassidens; assembly: GCF_039906515.1. Lineage (NCBI taxonomy): Eukaryota > Metazoa > Chordata > Mammalia > Artiodactyla > Delphinidae > Pseudorca > Pseudorca crassidens. The sequence goes on along the minus strand of NC_090297.1, from coordinate 104,965,057 downwards.
CATGTGTGCCAGGCACTGTTGCGGGTGTCATCCATACTCTGGTCACTCCAGGGCTCAGTGGTTCCTCAGGGCGTCCTGGGAATTTCAGAATTTCAGACTCACTAACTTGACATTTAAGGTTCTTCTATATCTAGCCTCATTCTGCCTGTGAGGGCAGCCACATCTGTCCCTGTACACACGATCCTGGCTGAGCTGGTGTTGCTAGCTGGCTACGTGGCCGTCCCTCACTGCTTCACAGGCAGCCCTCCAAACCTGTGCAAACATCCCAGAGAGCAGGAGAGCATTCTTGCATCCAGGGTGTACACGTACAAGGGTCTCACACGCAGAATTCTTTTATGACACCAAGTGGCTCTGCCTGTGGCAAAGCCTCCGGGAAACGAAACTGAGGGAAATTCCATGAAGTCTGTTGGAACTATCACAGGCAACATGAATGGCTGTAAATCCTATCAGTAGCTAACAGAAACGAGAATTTGGTACCTGCTTTTTGGCAAATTGATCACTTAACAAATCAATGATTTTATAAAGCTGCATTTTTTGGTTGATATGTTTTCAGCCGATTGGTTTTTGTGAATTGCTTTTTGGCAAGCTGGTTTTGCTTCCAAGTTCCTAACATTCTCCAGTCTTCCTATCCCCTTAAATCTCCCTGCTTCCCCTCAGCCTAACCATCCTGCCACCACCAGACATGGACTATGTATCTAGGAATATACATTCCCTCTTCCTCTCCAGGGAAGCCCCTTCAGGCCTAAGGAGGAAGCATTTCATTGTCAGACTAGCTGCCTGGGACGGTGACAGTGATGGGCTGTTCCTGGTTTCATCATGGTGAGCCTGGACACACCTGAAGATTTGGCTTCAATCTGATTGGTTGAGGTTTGTACCTTAATGGTTATGAAAGATTTTGAGTATCATCTCTGGTGACCACCATGTTGATAGCACATCCTCTTTTAAAGAGATAATCCCTGTTGTTGGTAAACGGATACTGTTTGCAGAAGCTTCCTACACTCTGCTCCCTTCTGACTGTGAGTGCCTTAGGGCAAACCCCATGTCTATATTTTTCACTGTTGCATCTCTAGTGACTGGCCCAGTGTCAGACACCCAGAGGTCTAGTGGTTAAAAGTGAACTACGGCAGGTATAAAAAGAAACGAAATTGAGCTATTTGTGATGAGGTGGATGGACCTAGAGTCTGTCCTACAGAGTGAAGTAAGTCAGAAAGAGAAAGACAAATACCGTATGCTAACACATATATACGGAATTTAAGAAAAAAAAATGTCATGAAGAACCTAGGGGTAAGACAGGAATAAAGACACAGACCTACTAGAGAATGGACTTGAGGATATGGGGAGGGGGAAGGGTAAGCTGTGACAAAGCGAGAGAGAGGCATGGACATATATACACTACCAAACGTAAAATAGATAGCTAGTGGGAAGCAGCTGCATAGCACAGGGAGATCAGCTCGGTGCTCTGCAACCACATAGAGGGATGGGATAGGGAGGGTGGGAAGGAGGAAGACGCAAGAGGGAGGAGATATGGGAACATATGTATATGTATAACTGATTCACTTTGTTATACAGCAGAAACTAACACACCATTGTAAATCAATTATACTCCAATAAAGATGTTAAAAAAAAAAGCGAACTAGGACAGGTCTGGATACAAAGCCCACTAGATATGTGACATTGGTGAGTCCTTCCACCTCTCTGAGGTGTCTATCAACTGGGGAAAATGACAACAACCATCTATCTCATCAGGATGCTGGGGGAAGGCATGTCAAGTGATTTGAAAAGAGTGTGACACAGAGTGAGCACTCAGTAAGTGTTAACTATCACTGCTGAATGCATGAATGAGAGAATGAGTGAATGCATGAATGAGTGAATGCATGAATGAGAGAATGAGTGAATGCATGAATGAGTGAATGAGTGAATGAGTGAATGAGAGCTGATTTGATCCTCACCACTATCCTGCCAGGTCAGCATGATTTATTTTTATTATTTTTTTAAATTATTTTTTTTTTTTGGCTGTGCTGCGCAGCACGGGGGATCCCAGTTCCCCAACCAGGGATTGAACCTGTGCCCCCTGCAGTGAAAGTGCACAGTCTCAACTGCTGGACCACCAGGGAATTCCCCAGGTCGGCATTATTATATGCAGATAACCCATGCGTCACTTGAGCCTCCATGCCCTTTGGAGATTTAAGTAAACTGTGACTTATACCTCAATTCCAGAACTGAGTAAGCTTGATCTCTCCATAGAATTTCCTTGCTTCTTGTCCTTATATTCTTACTGTTTTCTTTTCCTGACCCTCTTGATTCCCCTCCAAGAACCCCATATCAGATCCATATTTCCATAAGAAATCCAACCATACTTAGCCTTTTCAGAAGTGGGTCATTTTACTGAAATTTTACATCAAGTCAATAGCACCCACTCACCTCCCCTGCCTGCCCCCCAAGTGTCCACCACATTCCCTGGACTTTTTGGACTCCAACACTTTTTCCACTTGACCCTCCTCCTAACACCACAACCCTGGAAAGTGCCGTCCAGTTCCCGCTCTCTGGCTGCATCATTTCTCACGGGGAGAGGTCTTGCTGGGACAGTCTGCTACTCCTCAGCCTTTCTCTCCCTCTGTCTTAGCTTCCACCCAGAATTCTGGTGAAAAATGTCCTCAGTCTCAAGTCCATCTTGTTTTGAGAAAAAGATTTCTAGCTTGTTTCAGATCACGTAAACAAATCCCCTTGTGCAGAGCTTAGTGAGAAGACAGTATCTGGTTTTTTTGTTTTGTTTTGTTTTAAATTTTTATTGGAGTAGAGTTGATTTACAATGTTGTGTTAGTTTCTGCTGTGCGGCAAAGTGAATCAGTTTTACATATACATATATCCACTCTTTATTAGATTCTTCTCTCATATAGATCGCTACAGAGTGTTGAGTAGAGCTCCCTGTGCTATACAGTAGGTCCTTATTAGTTATTTACTTTATATATAGTGGTGTGTATGTGTCAATCCCAACCTCCCAGTTTATACCCCCCGCCTCCGCTTTCCCTCCTGGCAACCGTAAGTTTGTTTTCTACATCTGTGACTCTATTTCTGTTTTGTAAATAAGTTCATTTGTACCATTTTTTAAGATTCCACATATAAGTGATATCATGTGATATTTGTCTTTCTCTGACAGCATCTGTTTACTTGCGGCATCCAGGTTGTCAACTCACTCCTCAAGAGGTTGCTGACATGGAGAGGGTCCCTTTCACTGCCGGCTGAGACCCTAGTTCCCCACACTGGCTTCATCCAATCCCAGTCAGGCAGCAGTCATGGGAGAATCCTGGATGGTCAGGGAACTGATCAAACATGGTGGCATGGAGGGTGAAAGGTGACCTGGATGATGGGCAGAATTCTCAGCTACATCTGCTGCTGCTCTTCCTATATCCCAACGGGGAACCCAATTAGGTGGTGGTAGGGGGATATCCCTAAAAGTCTCTGTATTTTGTAGAGAAGAGAAATGGTGCACTTTCAAGCTTTTTTGCTCTAGGGTCGGATAGCTCCTCACTCTGGCTTCTCTATTTTCCATCTGTAACTTCAGGAGGGCTCATGGATAACGTCAGTCACAAGAAGCCCATCTTACTGCAACTAAAACAATGGGTAGGCATTTCCATCTCAGAGTTTTGAGCAATTGTTTGTTTTTCTGGAATCTACCCACCTCTAACGGGGCCTGCTAGGTACTGAGGCTGGGCAGCAGGTGGTCCTACCTGAGTGGTCCCATGCAACCTGTGGGTCCTCCTGACCACAGATGGGCAAACTGGATAGGACCCAGGTCAGATAGGCTTTGATGGAGAGGGAAGAAAACATGTAGGAAGGCCCACCAGAACCACCAGAACTCCAGTCTCTGCAGGCTGAGCCCCGCATGCAACTGGCCCTCCAGCCTGCACTGGCTTCTCTTGTCTCCACACAGCCGATGGGCCTTGTTCCTATACCGACAACTTCTCCTTTCTCCCAGTCTCTGGGGAAGACTGAACCACTTCCGGAAGCTCATGTCCCACCAGACCTTGCTCCAGGAGGCCCAATTTTCCAAGGTGGCCTCTTGAACCATGTCATGTGGCTTACTCTTTGAGCTTATTTATGAAAATCCTTTCTTCTTTCTAGTATTGCTTATGCTCTGCATTTTCTCCTTTTCTGAAGGTGGGTCTGGTTGAGGAGCCTTCTCTCACTCTTTGTCCCAGAAAGTCACGGCCCAGCTAGTGGGGAGGTGGAGGAGAGCTTCCCCTACCATCACTCCCAGCTTGGCTGACTTGCGGATGCACTCTCTGTTATCAGTACAGATCAGTTCATTTCCCAGGTCTCTTGAGATCACAACCCTAACTTGAGTCTCCCCCTCCTCTGCCATTGGACATACTTCAGTAGAAACATCTGAAAAGGACTGGCCCAGGAGAAAGGGGCTCACCTGGCCTGCTTTGCTCCTAAGTCTTAGGCCAGAAGCACGAACAAGACTTTGGTGCTCACACATGTTCTACCTCACCAGGAAACTTCACAGAGATGTGCGGCCCAAAGCCTCAGATCATAACAAAGTACTTTTTCAGCTGAGGCTCTGTCCCTAAATATCCCTTAGAGACTTGGACCTTGTGGGAAGGTTACAGTCATAATCTGCAGCCAACAGAATTCTCCCTCTGCTACTCACTAGCCATGGAACCCATGGCAAGTTACCCAACTTCTCTGAGCCTTGATTGCTTTATCTGTAAAAGGAGAATTATAGTTTGTATTTCAGAAGGACTCTTATGAGGATTAAATAGGACAATGTGTGTGGATAACCTAATACAGCACCCGCTATGTAGTAGGTCTTCTGCATTGGCTTCCTGTTTGTCTCTCGTTAGACATCACACTGCATTGTGGGCAGCAGGGCAATGCCTCATGCTCCCAGCTTCTCCTACATGTTCTCTTCCCTCCCTCGTCAAAGCCTATCTGACCTGGGACCTATCCCCTCACAGCTCTGTTCCCAGAACTGATGAAATAATTCAAGCTAGGGTGAGATGAAATTCAATGGACATCACTTTCCTGTATTATTTTATCAGACACTGTAGGCTGCACACACCAAATTCATCTTCCCACCGCCCCCACCCCCAACTTCTTTCTTGCTAATAGAGCCCTGATTTTTTTCAGGTGTCTGCGCTCTTTCACGTAGCAGTGTGTCCAGATCCCATGCCCAGCTCAAGGGTAAAAGCTGATTAGTCTACTCAGAGGAATTCCATTCTCTAAGCCAGTGCTTAGTTTGGAGGTGGACATATAATCCTGTTCCAGTCAATGAGTGTGAGGTGATGTTTGCTGGGGGAGCTTTTTTTTTTTTTTTTTTTTTTTTGCTGTACGCGGGCCTCTCACTGTTGTGGCCTCTCCCGTTGCGGAGCACAGGCTCCGGACGCGCAGGCTCAGCGGCCATGGCTCACGGGCCCAGCCGCTCCGCGGCACGTGGGATCTTCCCGGACCGGGGCACGAACCCGTGTCCCCTGCATCGGCAGGCGGACTCTCAACCACTGCGCCACCAGGGAAGCCGGAGCTTTTTTTTTTTACAATTTTATTTATTTTTGAATTTTATTTTATTTTATTTTTTTATACAGCAGGTTCTTATTAATCTATTTTATATACATCAGTGTATACATGTCAATCCCAGTCTCCCAATTCACCCCACCAGCACCACCCCACCCCCTGCCACTTTCCCCCCTTGGTGTCCATACATTTGTTCTCTCCATCTGTGTCTCTATTTCTGCCCTGCAAACAGGTTCATCTGTACCACTTTTTTAGATTCCACATATATGCATTAATATACGGTATTTGTTTTTCTCTTTCTGACTTACTTCACTCTGTATGACAGTCCCTAGGTCCATCCACGTCTCTACAAATGACCCAATTTCGTTCCTTCTTATGGCTGAGTAATATTCCATTGTATATATGTAGCACATTGTTTTATCCATTCGTCTGTCAACGGGCATTTAGGTTGCTTCCATGACCTGGCTATTGTAAATAGTGCTGCAATGAACCTCTCTGTGCTTCCGTTTCCTCTTCTGTGTGAGGGCTTTAATGATAGCAGTTACTTTAAAGAGCTAGAAGGATCCAATAAATGAAAAAATGTGTGTACAAGATTATAAGGGTGCCTGGCTCTGAGTTGGAGTGCAATCAACGTTAGCCACTGTTGTTCTAGGAAACTGCAAACCTACTGGACTGGAGGGAGGCGATTATTCTGTAGCATCAAAATGATCAGGAAATTGAGAACTTAACCTTTCAAACACTGAAAGCCTTCTTTATGTTCAAGGATTTCTTTTCAAAAGAGATGTCTATAATCATTGTCTCTACTTTTCCTTCTTTTCCAATCAGGCTCTCGTTTCTCCTCCTGCAGTTCAAATCCAAGGTTGAATTCTCAGGTCACCTCTTGAGCTGTCAGCGGCCTTGAGGTAGGAGGTCACTAATTTCTTTAAACTCCTTCTTCCTTCTTCCTTTAGAACATAATTCACTCACAGGTTTCCTCTTACCTCTCTGGCTACTCTTTCTCAGTCCCCTTGGCTGGTCTGTCCTCATTTTCCTGATGTTTCCATGTTGGAGCATCCCAGGAATCAACCCCGCAAATTTCTTCATCCCAGAGATGGAAATTCCATGTTTCCAGTTTCTCAGGCCACTTTCATCAGGGCTATTCCAACAATCAGTCCACTGACCCATGCCCACACGTCCTCTGGATGCATGGGGCCTTTTTGTGGCTGTTCACTCTGCCTGGGCTTCATCGGGCTGCAGTGCTAGAGAAGTGGGTAGCACTTGTGATGGTGTGTGAAGAAAGAGGCAACTAAACCAAGGACAGTGAGAAACACCACAAGGAGGCATGTTTAATCTCCCCTCCGCTTCCTCCTTTTCTACGTCTTTTTCTGTTCCGTATCCATCCTTTTCTGTCCTGTGGATGGACTCCTTACATACGTGCTGTGAGTTCATCTCTGAATCCCTACAACACTCACACCACTGCCTTGAGCAGAACGGTATCTGCTGAATAAATAGATGGAGATTTTTCTTCAAGGATCCTTTCTTACCTAAGGCATCCAGCCCGAAAGTTTTATTTTGGTGGAAACGACAAAAGGGGCTTGGGTGAAATGACTAAACCACATCAGTCTTCTTTCAAGAAGGCATAAATGTGAAGAGGAAAAGAGATTTGAGAAGGCAGACATATGGCTTCTCTTCCTGACTCTAATCTGGTTCCACATTCTGGAAAATAACCCCAAAGTTCCCTGCCTTTATTTTTGTTTATCATGAAGAATGAAACTGAGTTTAAGTGGGTCAGGACCTCACATACCAAGTAAACAGGGAATCGGAATTAGAATGCTTGGTATTTGGGCAGGGAGACGGGGGGGGGGGGGGGGGGGGGGGGGTGTAGAGTGAGAGATCTAATGCTTACCTTTTTTTCTTTTTAATTATGAATATCACAAAGTCAGATAAAAACCCTTGCTTCTGTCCTCTTCCCAATGAAGATTTATGAGATTATCCTAGTGGTTGCTTGCTGGAGCTCTGCAGAGAGAAATATTAGTTTTATAAACAGATACGATGCCCACAATTCCATATGAAAATGAATTTAAGGACCAACCGGGACAGGCCCCAAAGCTGCACAGAGCCTGATGAGTGAACAGAACCACATAATATGGTTCTCCAGAGAGTGGGGCAAAAGGAACCGATTGTCTTCCTAAAATATACCAGCAAGAATGCAAGCCTTAATTAACAAAGCCCAAGGTTGATTTTTCTTGCTGCCTTTTTCTCCAAGAGACAAATAATAAGAAATGAATGAGGTTGAAAGCAAATGAGAACCATATTTGGAAAGCAAAGCATAGTCTAACTTTTGGCTGCGCTGGTTGCAAAGACCTAAAGTTCTTTAATCATCTCAGTGGAGATGTAGCCAAAAAATGCAATTTGACACACACACATACACACACACACATATTTCCACACCATGCCCTCCTCCTTTTTCACTGTAGATGAATCAAGATGGTGGAGACAGGACATGATGAGAACCATTCCTGCTCTCCACCTACTTTATAAAAGGCTTTGGCAATCGGTAATCTTTGCTGCCATGGTCTGGGGAATCCATCTATCAATTCTTATTCTTTAAATGTTCATTGTGCACCATGCGTTGGCTGCAAGGAGCAAACAAGCAGCTGGAATAGGTAATGTACTGTGAATATGCCAAGATGGCAAACTATTTAAGATCCAGATTCTTCTAACATGATTCTTCTAGAAGAAGATGAACCAGTTTGGCCTAAAAGAACATTACTACAATCGAAGGTGGGGACAGAATGGGAGGGGAAATGACAACTTTATGAGAAAATAGTCTCTTATTAGCTAACAAACTGAGGAAACACAGAGGGTTTTCCTTGTGTCTGGGTTAGCCAGTCCACCTTCACACAGATGCAGAACTCGTGGTTGAATATAGTGGTGTGATTTCAAGATGGTTCAGTACACAGTCCATTTCACTTCACCTCACAGTACCTCAGAGTCTGCTTTAAGGCTTGAAAAATTACTCTCATCTTTGTTAACACAGAGACAGAAGACATACCTATCTGGCTTTCTGGAAGTGGGCTAAATGAGATATGGGCTTTTCTAATGAAGCCTTAGGTAAATATTAAATAAATCTGGCATATTGTAGGACCATTTTTACCCAACTCATGATGTTTCTGTTTGTTAAAGGGAGCTCATTTAGTGTAACTTTTGGCCCCGTCCTCTCAATTACTCATATTTCCCCAGGGGAGGATGGAGTATCTTAACTGACTGAAACATCTGGGCGTGCTCAGCTCAGCTCCACCCTTCTTCCTCTCAGGAGTGAGTGGCTCACATAGAGGAAGGAATCTCTTCCAATCTTCTAGGGGAGGGATCTTTTTCCTCACTGGGGTACAGGGTTGGCAGGTCTACCTGGCTAACAGGGAGCCACATCCTCCACCCTGGCCTCTATTAGAAATGAAGGATATTTTTGTCTCCATTGGCCAGGCTTTCATTTTATTTGTCAATTTGTACAGAACATGGGCAGGAAAGAGGGGTGTTATATATTGGGCTCCCTCAGACACCCCAACATATTTTAAATATAAAAAGATCTGAATGGAGAACTTAAAAATGTTAGTTCTGATCCTGGCTTTGTCTTTCCTCAGGTGTTTAAAATTAGGAAGAAAAATAACTTCTTTATACTTCAGTTTTCTTGAATGTCAAACTAGTCCATAAAATCATTACCTTATAATTATATGTGTAATAGGATGTCACCCCAAGACTTATGTCTATATAACACAGTGTACTGTTAGAGACTTTTTTTTCAGCCGGAGAAGATTTCAGGGCTCTGTAAAGGCACCTCCTGAGGAATCTCTGTTAGTTACATAAGAGTTTGCTGATCAGGTTATAATTTTCCAGAGAAGGATATAATTGGACCTCCTGGCTTTTCAGCCTTCATAAGACTGCCCATCTCCTTGAGAAGGGGAACTCTGGCAAGGGGTTATGAATTATTTGCAAAAGGATCCCCAGGGCCTTCTGGGAAAACATGGCCTGAGATCTCAACCTTATGTCCCAAGAATCAAAGTTATGGTGATCCACTGGAGGTGGATCAGGCTAATCCTAACCTAGGCCAGGGATAGGGAAGATCCATGAAGTTCCTGAAAATGAAATTATCTTGAGGAAAGCGGGAATTGAAGTTGATGGCCTGAGCTCAACACAGAGCTGATGGTCCATGGGTCAGCTAACAACAACCACACTAATGCTACGTAAAAAACAACCACACACATGAGTGGCAAAACCAATAAGCACTATTTAGGTCAGGAGTCTGCTAGTCGACTACGGGTTAGTGATCTCTGCTGGGCTCAGCTGCATGGCTGTGCTGATCTCCAACAGGCTTGTTCAAGTATATATGGGTCTGTTGGAGCTCAGCTATTCTAGTCTGGCCTTGGCTGAGGTAGCCCAACTCAGTCCACAAGTGAAAATGCATGAGGCTTCTTAAGGCCTCGTCTTAGAATTGACACACTGAGATTTCCCTGGTGGTCCAGTGGTCAAGACTCTGCCCTCCCAATGCAGGGGGCCTGGGTTTGATCCCTGGTCAGGGAACTAGATGCCGCATGCCTCAACTAAGAGTTCGCATGCTGCAACGAAGATCCTGCACGTGGCAACTAAGACCTGGCACAGCCTAAACAAACAAATAAACAAGTAAATAAATAAATATTAACAAAAAAGAATTGACACACTGTCACCTCCTCCTTTTTCTGTCAGTCACGGCAAGTCACATGGACAAATCCAAATTTAAGAAGGAGGGAAATATACTCTGCCCCTTTAGTGGGGCAATGACAAAGACATATGGCAAAGGATCCGGATGTAGGGAGGGGTGAAGAATTGAGACCAACGATGTGATCTGTCAGAGTGGGGTAGGAGTGCGTTTAGGCATAGTTTCATGCTGGGAGCTCCTCCAGACACAAGCACTTAGCCACCAATGTTTGCGCCCTGGAGGTTAGTGGCTGAGCTGGGAAATGTGAGCTCAAAAGAGTTGTGATGGGCTTCCCTGGTGGCACAGTGGTTGAGAGTCCGCCTGCCAATGCAGGGGACACAGGTTCGTGCCCCGGTCTGGGAAGACCCCACATGCCACGGAGTGGCTGGGCTCCTGAGCCATGGCCGCTGAGCCTGCACGTCCAGAGCCTGTGCTCCGCAACGGGAGAGGCCAACAACAGTGAGAGGCCTGCGTACCACAAAAAAAAAAAAAAACCCCAAAAAACAAAACAACAACAACAAAAAAGAGTTGTGATCTTTGCATGGAGGACTATAGTGACCTAGGCAAGGGCATCACAACAACAGAAGTCAAGAGTAGCCGTCAAGTCGTGAAGGACCAACAGTGATTGAGGGGGATGCTCAGTTCTTTCTCTAGAAGATAATCATAAACCTTCTTACAGCCACGTAACCTCCTGGAACTCATGGACAACCTGAGGGTGTAGGCAAGATGCTGGGGAGAGGATTAAAAAAATGAAATTCTGGACCCCCCAATAATACAACTTGCATGAGCTACTGGAAACTTAATAGAGATATAGCCATAAATGTACCCTGAATTGATGACACAAATAATTTCATGTACAAATGAAAACCACTCACACATGGATTTCTCTCTCTGCCACTCTCCTCTTCTTCCCTTCATTTTCCTTTTTATTTTCTTCTTAATTTTCCAAAGTTTATAGTTACAGATACTGAGGAAAGGGAAATCATGATTCCTATTTGGAAAATGGTCAGTGGTGTGGATCAGAGGAATTACAAGTATCATTCTTTTTCTTCTCTTTCTAAAATCTGTTTTGGAATAATCCTTTCACCCCCACTTCCAACAGTTAGGTGTGTGATGAAAATCTAACCTACAAGGCTTCATTCAACCAGGGCAATGATTTCATGTTTCCCGTCTCTTGTTCAGATGAAGTATCCTTTCTTCCTACAAGGCCATAAACAATCTGACAGGAGACCCTGGTGCTGGCTGGCTATGTGTTTGGAAAAGAGCAGAGATTTGAGAGCAGAGGATACTCTTCTGCCTGCGCTGCCCCCCCCGCTTCCCCTAGTACATGGGGTCTTCCAGTACATACCTCTCCCATGTCACCACATTGTCCAAAGTCTGGAGTCACAAAGGTTAATGAGCAAACATTTTTAATGAACAAAGAAAGAATTACAGATCTTGTTTGCTGAGCAGGGCACAAGGCCATCTCAGCCTACACTGCCTGCTCATCTCTATTAAAGGAAAGGACAGCTCTGCTGCCCAGCTGAAGACTGGTTCTCAGGGGTCAGTGCTTTATTGACACTCGTAAAGAAGAGATGGAAAAGGAATTCAATGGTTTGTGAACATCAATGTGCTTTCATACAGGGAGGATACGAAGACTGGGATAAGGTATTGTAGAAAAAATATTTGCTTTACATGGACATAGAGAACAGACTTGTGATTGCCAAGGGGGAAGGGGTTGGGGAGAGGAATGGAGTGGGAGGTTGGGGTCAGCAGATGTAAGCTATCATATATAGAATGGATACACAACAAGGTCCTATTGTATAACACAGGGAATTAATAGCCTATGATAAACCATAATGGAAAAAAATATAAAAAAAGAATGTATATATGTATAACTGAATCACTTTGATATATAGCAGAAATTAACACAACATTGTAAATCAACTATACTTCAATAAACAATCATTAACAAACATTAACTTTAGTTTTGTTGTTTTAATTGTATTTATTATTACATAGGTAACAATATCGTTACATGGTTTAAAATTCAAAGGTACAAATGTTAGCCTTGATAAATTCTTCCCTCTAATCCCAAGAATGTATGTTTTAAAGTCATATAAATACAGATACAAATCCTGGCTTTACTGATGATTAGTAGGGTGAACAGGGTAGGGAACTTAATCTCTCTGGCCTTATGTAGTGGGAATAGAAACACATACATCATAGAGTTGTTATGATCAAATGAGATGACATGAATAAAGTACTTGGCATGATGTTGACACTGGATAACCATAAACAATAGCTAATGTAACAACTATTCACTTCACAAAACACAGACTCGGGTGGGCAAAAAAAAAGGACTTTTATTTTTCCTATTTCTAGGCTTACTTTCTATCTTGAGTCCTCAATCAAACTGTTACAGAAATGTTAGTGCAATTATTTTTGTGTAAAACCAGTTAAATTCAGTGATTTCCAAGCCATCCTGCGTTACAACTGAGTCACAGGTGAGATTTCCTTCTCCCTCTTTCACCTTCTCCCTGCTTGGTCTTTGTGCCAGTAGGGAGAGGGCTACCCAACCACTGCGTGGCTGCTGTCATACTTGCCAACATGGTGTTGAGGGCTGGGGAGGGGTGGAGTCTGGGCACCTACTTCTCAGCCTTGATTTGCCTTGGTGCTCTGATGGCTGGCTGCTTCAGATGGACCCTGTCCTGTAACCATCCAAGATACACTCGCACACATCAATCGTCCTCTGAGATGCAACTGCACCCTCCCAGAACTTCACAGCAGTCCTGTTCATGGGTTGCATGCTCCTGATGTGGCGTTCCCTTGTGCTGGTCCCAAGGACCCATGGGCTTCCTCTCTCCCAGATATCTTTTGTATCTCCCTCAGGAGCCTTGGGTATTTTCAGATGGTCATCCACAGCCCTTCAGGGATACAGAAAACTCAGAGTAGCCTCTCACTCCATTATGTTATGCCACCATTTCTACCTCACTGTTGATACTTAACAATGGGTCATGCTTGCAGTCTCTCTCTGGACTTCATGCAGGTTGTAAGACATAGGTCCTCTCCATTCTCAGACCCCCAGTAGAGAGCATGCTGTCCAGTAATCCTGGTGAGGAGGAGTTTTTTTTTTGTTCTAACAAGGCATCTGTGGGTTAAGGAGAAGAGAATTGGCCTTGACACGAGATGACCTGGGTGAAGTCCGGACACTGCCTCTTCATTGCCTGGTCACTGAATCCCTTTGAGTCAGGGTTTTTTCATTTCAAATTAGAAACAAGGCTCATAAAAATACCTTTCTCTTAAGTTTGCTACAAAAATTGTCAGGTAATGTTTCTGAAAGTGGTTTAGTATCTGTAAAGTTGACTAAAATCTCAACTATAGTTTTCCCCAATCGTCCACCCAACTAAACTACCTTACTGTTGAAGGTCATGCAAATAAAATGGGAGGAGAAAAGTTACCAGACATTCTGATAAGATTACTCAAGCAATTATAGATGTTGAAACAAAAGCTGATCATGAAGCCAACATAAACAGGTAATTTACAAGGAGAAGAGTCTGTGAACTTCTGGTGTTTAAAGCTAAATTAAATAGGATTTCAATAATAATAGCAATCCCTTAAAGAAACTTAGAGACACTTAGCTGTGATCTGATATTTGACAAAAAAATTTTATATACCTGCTACGGACTTAACTGCATCCTCCTGAAATTCGTGTGTTGAAGTCCTAAGCCCCATGTGATGATCTTTGGAGATGGGGCCTTTGGGAGATAATTAGGTTTAGATGAGGTCATGAGGGTGGGAATTAGTGCCCTTATAAGAAGAGACATTAGAGGGCCAATACGGTTATTTCTAGAAAGAATGTAGGTAAGCTTCTGCCAGTTTTCAAATATGCATATGGTAAAGAGGTGACTTTCTTCGATCTTTCTGAGAAACTCAACCAGTTCTTTTCTCATCCTCTCTAGTAAGTCATCCATTTTTTGAAAACAGCAACAATATCATCCTTCTTTTTGAACGATATGCAGACCCTAGATGAGACCTATCTAGGTTTCCATTGTTGTCTTTCAGCTATTGTTCTGTCACTCCGTATCTGCGTGACTTGGGTTTTTACCTAACTCCCCTGAGCCACTCAGTTTTCTCATCCATAAAGTAGGGAATGTGCCTGCAGGGTTGCTGTGAGTATTAAAGAGAATGTGGGAACATCTTTACCACATTGCTTGATTCTTAGTACATGCAGAAGGTATTGTTAATTTACGCAAAAGAAAATGGAGCCTCAAAGAAGTTAATCATCTGTGGCTGGTGAGAGGGAGCTGGGTTCTCCCAGGGTCTGGGAGGATCTGAACCTGTGCAGACACAGACCTGAGACTTCCAGGAACACAGCCACTTCCAGGGAAGCTCAGGGCAGTTCAGAGACGCTCAAGGACTAGCGGGACCTTGAGTCAGGGAGATAAGCAGGAAGTTGCCCTGAAGCTGTGAGCCAGTTCTCTTCTAAGACCTCTCGAGTAAAAAGGAAGGTGGTCTCATATCAGGACTCTGACTCCAGAGCCTAGGGGTCCCTCTCCTGTCCCGTACATGCCCTGGTTTTGCGCACCCAGACAAGAGGCTCAGTGCTGGGACATGGCCACAAAGGAGGAAAATGAAGGCACAGATTCCTAGGAGTGTGTATGTGTGTGTTAGAGGGTGATTTCAAACCTAAGACCTTGAGAACAAAAAGAGGAGGAGGGAAACCCCAGCACAAACACCAATACCAAGGCCAAGGGCAGGAGAAGCAGCCTGAAACGAGGAGCAGTTTGCAACTGGAGGGGAGTAGGAACAGCTCTAGAATGAGGATGGGAAGGTCCCTGGCAGCTGCTGAAGGTACCACTATAGCCTTCAGGTTCCTGAGAGGTCAGCTGGAGCACAGGACACGCATATGCAGGGCTGGTTCATGCACAGGCTGAAGCCAAAATTTCATCTCTTTAGCTATCCTCATGCTGTTCCTTCTCATCTTGGCTCCTCTGTAAAACATCCAGCAGAGCAGTGCCCTGCACTTCGAAGGGATTAAGCCTTTGTTGACATGAATTGAAAGTCGTTGTTCATGGGGCTGGGGTGGGGAGGGGGGCTGGGCTTCACCTGGAGCCTCCATGGAAGGTCTGCTTTACCTTAAATTATATTCAGAACAGTAAATAATTCTTAGAATGTGTTTCACAGGAGCAGGACACTCATTTTAGTGTCCTGGACATGGTCCAAGGGATTGTAGTCCAAATCTCCACTTCATGTGTTCATGTTTCTAACATTGCTCGGAAAGGTCATTCCCGGGTTGCAATGGATTGTGAGGTAGGAAATAAGAACTCATTCTCAGCTCCACCACTGACTCCTCCTGTGGTTCTTGGTCTCTGAGCAAGTGATCTCCTGACGCTGCTCTCAGTCACTCCATCTGGGAAATGGGAAAAATAAACTCCCTCTTGAAAACATGAAGATGGATTAGAGATGATATTTTCAAAGTGATTTCCCAGATAGGAAAAAGAATGCTGCATATTTCATAGATGCTCCCAGGGACAAAAACACACACATGTAAAAGCCATCTTCTTTCCTCTGGAACTGAGAAGAATCATAGAACTTGAACTAGGCAATTTATTTCTAATGTTTGAGAGGGTGTGGCTGAGTAATCTAAACAGTTGGTCATTCCCAGTTACTATCCATAGGGGGTAAATACTAGTGGAATCAGCTGGCTTTAGAAGGAGGCAGTAAATCCCCCGATGAAATAGTTCACTCACCCCTAGTCTTGACTCTGGCTCAAGTCCCTCCGCTAGGGCTTTAAAGTCTGCTGGGAAGCTTTTGGTGTTATACCTCGCACCAACACCACCTTGGGGTCCAACAGACCTTATAAAACTCTCTCACCTATGCACAAGCCTGCTTCTGCTCACCATGCAGGGAAAGCACCCACTGTGTGCTCTTCTGGTGAGCCCAGGGCTCAGTCGAGCTGGAGGTTCCATGTAACATGGTCTCCCCAAAGCCTAGCTCGAGGCTTGGTACATTGTGGGTACCCAGTGGTAACTGTTAAATGAATGAATGAATGTGCCTGCTTTGGGTAGCTGAAGGTTGGGTGAGCTCCACTTACCCTCCCCTGAGCAAAGAGACGACTGAGGGCATACTAAAGGGACACTGGGTGGGTACCCAAGGCTGAGGAGGGGCCCTTGATAATAATGCTAACACATGTTTAGCACTTGCCGAATGTGCCATTTTTTATGTTTTAGCTCCCTTAATATTCACAACAATCCTAAGAGGTATGTACTATGAGTATGATTCCCACTTTACAGATGAGGTCAATGAGGCCCAAAGGAGGCTTGTAACTTGCCTAATGGTTCAGATAGTGGGAGAGTTTATCTGAATGTAGACATTCTCACTCCAGACCCCACCCCCTTAACCACTCAGTTCCGGTGAACATGGACCCACAGCTCTTACTGGGGAGCAGACTCCTGGAGATGACATGGTCCTGCACCGTGTCACTGTCCTCTGCGACCAGCTAGCACAAGAACAGAACTGAGCATCAGCACTCAGCTTTACGACACCCCAGGGTAAGTTGGACCTGGTGTTTCTGTTTTCAAATGGGGACCTGAGGCTGCAGAGCAATCAGATGTCTCATTCAGAGTCACCGGGTTTGGTGCGGCAGAGCCGCGATCAGAAAACAAATCTTCTGGCCTCTGACATGCAGCTCCGATCTCTGCAGTCAACCACTGGCACCAGAGATGCCCACCTGGGGCACCTCTCAGCCCCACCATCAGCAGGCCGCTCGGCCCAAAGGTGACAACCGCTGCCACACTTGGTAATCAATCGATAAACACCTGCTATGAGGGAAGGACCTCAGGCACCAGAATAAAAAGTCAGACGTGGAAGAGACTTAAGCAACGTTTAATCCAACCCTCCATTTTACCAAAAACTGCAGCAATGGAGGCCGCTTGCTCAAAGTCCCAAACTACTCGGTAGTGTGGAGAGTGGAGCCCAGGTCTCCTGATGAGATGCCTCACGTGCCTTTGCTACTCTGCCGTGCTGTGCCGGGCAGTAGCAACGGACTCTGCCAAGGGCCTCTCCTTACTGCCTGGGGAGCCGCTCTGGTCTGGGAGCAACTCCTCACCACACCCTGTGGCTGTCAGCGCACAGATCGTAAGCCCTGCCTTGTGGAGTAAGGCAACCAGCCTTAGAGAGTCTCCCCAGGCCTGTGTATAAAAATGATCCTCGGGCTTCCCTGGTGGCGCAGTGGTTGAGAGTCCGCCTGCCGATGCAGGGGACACGGGTTCGTGCCCCGGTCCGGGAAGATCCCACATGCCGCGGAGCGGCTGGGCCCGTGAGCCATGGCCGCTGAGCCTGCGCATCCGGAGCCTGTGCTCCGCAACGGGAGAGGCCACAGCAGTGAGAGGCCCGCGTACCGCAAAAAAAAAAAAAAAAAAAAAATCCTCAGCAAGCCATCCGTCCCGACCATCCCCCTCCCACTCCTCACATGAAACTTAATTAATCATGTTTGCATCTGGATCCAGACAAGACAATAGCAGGGATGTGTTTTTGGTTAGGAACTGAAGCTGCATTCACAAAGGAATGTTGATTAGTTAGTGGTCGGTATCATTTTTCATGCCTTTTTAACTTACAGAAAATTTTAATATCAAAGCATTTCTCCCTGCACCGCACATATCTATTTCTCATAAGTGCATTCTGCTGGCATAATTTTCTTTTTCTTCCTGCGGGCTCTGTTTATGAGATGATCCATCAGGTTGTCTCAGAGTCTCCATCCAGCCCTTCATCAACGGGAGGCGTGCCAGGTGAGCCGTGAGCTACAGCCCACAGCCTTCCCCCATGTGGAAGGGGGAGGAGAAAGCCGGGCTTAGGCCAGGGTTGCTCAGGGAGATGACCGCCATCCACGGCAGGGACAGCAAGCTCTCCTTCTGGCCTGTCTCGGGCCAGACTGAGGCCTTATTATAAATGCTGCTGCTCTTTAGAACAGGGATGGACCCCTAAAGGGAAGAAGATGTTCCAGACTTACTCTAGACCCCCAGACGTTGAGATCAATCTGAATACCTCAATCCAGTCTTCACTGCAGCAGGAAAATATCCTCAATCCGGGAGAATCTCCTAATGCAGGAAGCGTGTCTTAGTGTGTACAACATGCCCACATGTGTGGGGCATGTCAAGTCGCAGATGATAAGTCATGGCAGCAAGTAATGTTGGAAATATGTGGCAGAGTGGGAAATCTGTCTGTCCCAGCAGCCCTCAAGCTAGATGTGCCTTTCAGGCAAAGGTGATGGAGGAGTCATGGGAGATGTGAGGCACCTCTTCCTTTTGTTAAGTGGCCTTTTCTGCTCAGTTCCAAACCTGGCTCAGACACCAAGAGTACAGTTGTGACAGGACTGACCAGTGGGGGCAAAAAGAATAAGATGTTCTAAGATGCTCAGATGCAGACAGACCCTCCATCTGTTTTAGAAACCATCAGCGTCATATGGTCACTGATTCCCCAAATGCCATTGGCCCCAGGGGATGGGAGAGGGCTTGTCCCAGGGAAGGTTCATGGCAAGAAGATCAGGAAACTCAGTATGTGTCTGGAGCACATTGGTCCCCGAAGCAGCTGGGTTTGCTATTTGAATTGATCAGATAATAGCCCCCAGTAGTAATTGCTCTTACTACTGACTTTGGCAAAGAAGGTTGATCGTGAGGTCGGACATTGAAGCTGGTGACTGACCTGGAGACTGAGGGTACTCTTGGATAAACAAACGGCAAACTCACATTCCCAGAAATCAACCAATTAATTAAATTACTGTTTATTCAGAAAATAAATCAAGTGCCAATTGTGTGCCAGGCATCGTGCTAGAGGTGGACCACACTGGTCCCATCTACCCCAAGGCATCTTCCTAAGGCATAACCCTGGGGTTGGACAGGGACAAGGGTGGGTGTGGAGTTGGAGCCAGCCTCAGCCATAGGAAATATTTCAGTACGTCTGTTTTTATACTAAGAGGCGCAGATGGTATGAAGCAGAGGTCTGCAAACTATAGCCCTTGAGCCAAATCTGGCCTGCTGCCTATTTTGGTAACTCGTTTTATTGGAACAAGGCCACATCCATTTGCTGTAATATCGTCGGGGCTGCTTTCACGCTACCCCAACTGAGTTGAGTAGTTGAGACAGAGACTGTGTGGCCTACGAGCCCTAAAATATTTATGATCTGGCCCTTTACAGAAAAAGATCTGCTGTTTCCATGCAGAGAATCAGTGGTTCAAGAGGAAGTATGCTCGGCTTTCCTGAGCTCCAGATCCAAACCACAGACTGGCCTCCTCATTAGAAAGTCCTTTCGTCTTTGATATTTTAAATCTCCGTGATTCCAGCCCCCTGGTGGAAAATGCCTAAAATATCAAGTGGCTGTGATAGGAAGCAAAGAAGGATAAATGTCTTAAAACTTCTGACCCCACAATATAGTTTAGAAGCCAGGGGAAGAGGGCAGGCTCTCAAACTGCATGGGGCCTGATCCGAATTCAGAACTGTGACCCTCCTCGGTTACTGACTTAAAGACAAAGGGTAGACACTGGGGGAGGTTTGCATGGAGTCTAGACTGCATCTGTGGAACACACCAACATCAGGTAACCTACACTCATTTATTTTAGAATTTGTAAGTATTTATGTATTTGTTGATTGATTTTGACCACAGATAGAGGTAAAGCCTGCAAAAACAAAACACACATTTGGGGTATTGTGAAAATCTAAAAATGTCCTTGTGGGAAAATTAAGCATTATGTGAATACTCACTTTTATTAGCATCTGGGTAAAAAAGTAAATATTTTTTTGTGGTACTTTTGGGCCCCTGGGGCAGGTGAATAGATGAAGAATGAAGGTCAGAGGTGTTAATTTTCTTGCACAGGGTCACACCACCGTGAGTCTGGTTACCCCAAGTAAGCCGCACTTAAAAGGCCACGTCTCAAACGTTCTACTCTCAGCTTTTCTTTTCAGGAGGAAGTTTGGTGTGCTGGAAGCTTGGGTTCAGAAGGTGGCCCCAGGACGCTGCTTAGAGCTGGGCTCATGAAGACTCTCCCAGGCCACCCTCCCAGATGCCTGTGTCCTCAAATCACACATGAGGCCATTCCTGGGACTCTTCTCTGGCCCCCAGATCTTTTTCCATTCTTGCTGGGATGCTAAGTCAGAGTTTCAGAGTATCCAAGAACTTGCCAATACTGAGTGTGCCGCGGCACCTTCTCTTGGATCTCTGCCTTCTTGGACTGTACATGCCATGGTCCAGGAGGGATGGGCTGGACAAAGATGAGGAAGGTTGTGGTGTTCACACAACTCATGAAAGTCAAAGAAGAGGCAGCATCTAAATTTTCTGGGAAGATTTCCAAGCTGCCAGTGGGGTCTGCAGTAGAGTGGAGGACCGTGAGGGAACACTGACATCCCCCAAGGCTACAGTGCCACTCAGCCCAGCCCAGCACAGGTTACTGAGGGCCTGCTTGGTGACAAGCCCATGTGAGTGCTGACTGATGGGGAATTTGGGAGGAACAAGACCCCGCCTTGCCTTAGAGGCTCTCAGTGGGGACCGCTGGCCTGGCCAGCGGAGGGGCGGATGTTGCAGTGAAGCCTGTAGTAGGGGGATTTGAGGCGACACCGGAGCTCCAGTGGGCACCCACGGAGAAGTCCTGCCATTGGCAAGGCCTGACCACCTGGTATCCAATCACCCCTTCCTCACTCTTAAAGCCCCTTCCGACTCAAAGTCTTGGAATTATCTCCTAATCCTCAATCTTATAAAATGGGATTATCAATAGAAACATGAGGGGGTGGGCCTAGAATACCCAGATTATCCCTCAGAGTTATCTCTCAGAGTCAGAGTTCCCTCACAAAAGCCTTGGGAGAGAGGCAACCCTATGCCCATTTTACAAAAGGGGAAAGGAACTCAGGAAGGTGATCTGATGGGCCCCAAATCACACAGATTAGAAATGGTGGAGCTGGGAATCCCCTGGCTCTGGACCCTAGGTGTCCACAAGGAGCCCCAGGGAGGCCTGGAAGGGGAAGGCTGATCACAGAAGAGCAGCTTGGGGGCTGGGTCTCCCTCACAGTTGACCAGGATGACCCCTGTAGACAGGATCCCTCCAGCAGAGGGAACCGGTAGGGGCTGAAATTCAGACTGTGTTCTAATCCCTAAACCATGGGTCCCAGCATCCCAGGCCCTCTGGGGAAGGGCCTCTTCTCTAACATGCACAAGAGGGACACCGGGGGCTGGTGCCCGTCCCTGCTTGTGGGTGGACACATAGTGAGGTCAGGTGTGGGGAGGGATAGCAGATCCACCCCAGTGTGTAATGCAGGGAGGGCTGTGGACCGATCTCGTGCAAACCTATTTCATTTTAGAGCTTTTCTTGTTGTGGCTTTACCTGCTTCAGTCACTTCCTCTCTTCATCACACGCCTAGATGAAGTCATCCAGCGGAACATTTACCCATAAACTATTTTTTCCAAGACCAAGGCAGGAGATGAAAAAGAGGGAAGATGAGTGACAAGAATAAAGCAGGTTGTCAATTTAGACATGTAAAAAGATTGTCGCCAACACAATTTAGAATTATCCCCTTTCTACAGTTGAGGGCAGGATGAAGTTCTAGGGAAGAAGCACCCACAAGTATTTCTTGAGCCTTGCGGGCTGAGTATTCATTAAGCCTGTACTCTTAAGTGACGACAGAACAATTAGTGATGAAACCACTGGAATTCATCAAAATCATAAATTTGTTTTCACCAACCTGAGGTCCCAATGAAGTTTAATATCTTTTCTTTTTCAAGCCCCTCCCACCTACTCTGTGAACAGTGAAATCCAATGTCCTCTTCTTTGCCCCCATCCTCACCCTCAATTGTCTGGGAATGCTGAGGACTCACAGTTTAAAGACAGAAGACCTGATCACTTGACTACTGCTGTTTATCTTGTTGCTTTTGACGATTCTCCAAGCTTAGAAGCTAACTTGGGTTAGGCGGGCGGTGTTCCCCCACGTGCCTGTCCTGATTATAGAGATTTTAGGTTCACATTCTCGTGTTCAGCCATCTTTCCCTTAAACGCGGCTGCTGTGTCAAGAAGTTGATTCTGGAGAAGCTTCTAGCATCAATCACACCATGCCATGTCAACACCAGACCTCTGCTGTAATTCTTTTGGCTCTTATATTGAGCAGGCTTCCCTTTTTCTTAAGTTAATTTTATTTCTGGGGCCCAAGTGTGTCTCTCTGTCCCTGGACCTTAGTTGGGGGCACCCCAGTCCCCCTCTCAGGTCTTCCTGTTTTCAAATCTTGGGAAGCAGGAGTTGGCAGCCTTAGCATCTTCTCTCCCAGAAGGTTCTTGAGCTCCTTTTACAAATGGATACAGCTCCCCTTCAGGGTTGGATTTGCATGCCAGAGGGTGAAGGGACTTGCAACCTTGCCCTAGTAACAGAAAGTTCTCTTATCTCCCAAGGTCAGAACATGGTAGGCCTCCAGGTTTACATAACTGAGGAAGACCTTCGAATTCCTTTTTTTCCCAGAAAAACGAAATCCCCTAGATGACCCGGAGTCTCTACTCCTAGAAATGAGAAAGTCAATCTTACCTCTGTTTTCAGAGAAGCCCTGCTATGTATACTAATAGAATACTGTGGCAAATTGGGGGACAGGACAATTGGGTGACAGTAAAATCCATACCCTGGGCTCCCAGCCTCAACTTCGCTTCCTAGCCACACCCACACTGTTCTTGCCCCTTTTCCTGGCCTCTTCCTAGTAACATCATCCTTCAGAGCGGGGTTGGAACTTTACCTCCTAAATAAATCATTGCCCCACCACGTTCAGTGTGTGTTATCATCATTCCCATTTTACAGATGAGGGCGCAGATCCAGGGCAATTAAGTCACTTGCTTAGCATGCCTCCGTCTAACGTGTACTAGGTCCAGGACTCCCACGCAGCTCTGAGCTCTTAAGTCCCCAGCGCCAGATGTGATTGTGAGAGACTTCAGACTGGTGTAAGGACCAGAGCGCCCAGTGGCCGCCACCAGCCCCCATCCCGGCGTCGCGCTGGGGGAGGCGGGGGTGCGGGGGTGTTGCAGAGGGACCGCCGGGTCCTCAGAATCTCAGGGCACTCGGCGAAATAAAGCCCGGGCTAAGACACCTGGGGACACCCTCGCCCGGCTCGGGCTGCCAGCCACGGGAGAGAAGGCGCTGGCAATGGCCCAGAGAGGATCCCCCGCAAGAAATATATCGCGTGCTGACATTTTTATGACCTGGGCCCGCTTACAAAACACAGCCCGGTGCACAGCTCCGCTTTCCCTGCCCAGCTTGAGATCACATGCTCGGCCCGCGGCTGCCACTTGGAGTCAGGAAAGCCCATATATTTCCCTCCTCAGATAGGCCTAGTGGTTCTCGTCAGGTGCAGAAAGCCAATAAATCACCGGCGAGGTCTCCGTGTATCTATCAGTCAGGAGGCTTGTCATCTTCCCGACCTTGATCCACAGGAAAGCCGCCAGCAGGCGGGGCGGGGCCGGGGTGCAGTGGGGGCGGAGCGAGCAGGGCCGCGGATACCTGGTGGGAGCGGGCGGGGCCCCGCGAATGTTCTCAGCTCCCAGGGTGGGGCGGAGATTTACACCTCCTCCCCCTCCGCACGCGCTTCCTTTGGCTTTGAAGTTCCACGGCTCCGGGTGGCGGGTAGGGAGGCCAGTCCCCCAGGCGGGGGCTTTAATATTCCCATCACGTCCTCAGTGCAGCTCCTTTGGGAGGAATGGAAGCTGTAAGGGAAGTTCTGGGCGACCTCCCCTCAAGGCTGGGGGCGTCTCACACCCACTGCCCTGTCCTGACATCCCTGCCGGACCCAGTGCGGACTGGCCAAAAACACAATGAAACAGGAGCAAAGGGCTGGAGTGCCAGGACCTCTAGCAGAGGGCCCCCTTGGGGAAGTCCCTTTCCTGTGTTCAGGTTCTTCCAGAAAGCTGTAGAGTGGATGTGGAATCTGAGGGACCTTGATTCAGATCCCACCTCTGCCACTTCCCTCTTTGGGACTTTAGCAAATGTACTTACGTGCTGTACTTTCACTTTCCTCGGTGTGTGAGTGGGAATACAAACACCTACCTCACACGGTTGCCGGCAGTTAAATGGGGCAATACATGCAAATTGCTTAGTCTGTGACCACACGTCGTAGAGCCACAAAAAGATGAGAGTTGCCTTTTTATTATTTTCTTTGCCTATAAGATGTTGATTTTGGACTACATGCACTCTAAGACCGCTTCTAGCTGTAAGTTGCACACCTGGTACTGCTCAAGCAAAGGGGGTGTTGGGCAGGGCTGCTGACCAATCCCACCCAGCCAGGAGCCGGCTCAGGCCCCCGGGATCCCCAGTTCCCACGCTGACATTTACCGTGAGGATCCCAGAGCCATAGGTCTGGGAAGTCTGACTACGTTTGATGAAGGCCTTACTTGGGAGGCATTTGGAAGGCTCCTTGTACGTCCTCATCACCTCTGGGTGAGGGGCACCACCCGGTGCTGGATGGGAGACCCTGAGTTTTGGAGGTGAACAGGGAACTGCTCTTGGCCATGTGGTCAGCTGGGCATCACAGACTGGAACCCAGTGGTGTTTTTCCTCCCAAGGCCAAACCAACATGTTCAGGGACCACATTCATCAGGTAGAGGAGTAAAAGCAGGTTTTGATCATCTCCCATGTGAAAGCCATGGAGAATCAG
This sequence comes from Pseudorca crassidens, assembly GCF_039906515.1. Classification (NCBI taxonomy): domain Eukaryota; kingdom Metazoa; phylum Chordata; class Mammalia; order Artiodactyla; family Delphinidae; genus Pseudorca; species Pseudorca crassidens. The sequence goes on along the minus strand of NC_090297.1, from coordinate 104,940,190 downwards.
TCATTTAACCATTCTAGGTCTCAGTTTTTTCAACTGCAAATTGAAGAGGTAGGAATATCAGTATTTTTCAACAGGAAACTGTTGGCATCTGGGGCCAGGACTGTCCTGCACTTAGAGAATGTTTAGTACCCCAGGCTGGCCATTAGATGCCAGCAGAACCTCCAGGCACCCAGGGACAATCAAAATGCCCTCATGTTTCCAGATGCCCCGCATTGAGAGCCACTGGGTGATCCCATTTCCCCTCTAGTCCTAATATTGTATCAGTTTAGGAGTTCTGCTTCAGGTACTAACCAGTTACGCCACTGTGACTTTGGCCAAACTAGTCAATTTTTTATGAAATCAGTATTATAGGAACAATCAAACTTGTCCTGTACTGTCTATGTCACAAAGCTATGGTGAGGATATGATTTAAAAAAAAAAGGGGGTGTGAAAACACTGAAGTGGTCTCTGAAGGTAAGGAACTATTATTATTATGAGAAAATAATGATAATAGTACCTTATCAATAGGTTCTAGACACTGCATGTGTATCTATTTAATTCTAAAAGGAGTCTTTGAGGTAGGTTTTAGTATTTTCATTTTACATATGAAGAAAACAGATTAAAAGGGTAAGTGATTTGCCCAAGGCCATGCAGCTAGAATTTGAAGCCAGACTGTCTGAACACAAAACTCGTGCACTAAATAATGTCCTCTACCTCCTGTTCAGGTGGGTCAGAAAGAGCTTGTCCCAAGATCAGCAACGTTCTCTGTCCATGAGCAGTTACATAGGAGCTAGGTTGTTAGATTGTTGCTTCCAGGGATGGAATGAGAACAAGGGGAGCCAGTGATCTTAAGAAGGTCTCTCTTATAAGTCACCCTGCCCTCCTGCCTCCCTTTAGTGTGACCCTCCATTTTTTGTCTTTTGTGCCCTCCTTGCCTCCTCTGTGAGAATGAAGCTTCCTTAAAGTCACTTTAATCTTTTGTATAGCCCATCACTTCCCCACAGCTCTGTTCCTGCTGTCTACTGTACACACACACACACACACACACACACACACACACACACACCCCACAACTAGGGTTGCTAGATTTGCCAAAGAAAAATATAGGATGCCCAGTTAAATCTGCATTTCATATAGACAGTGATTTTTAAAAAATATGTGTCCCAAATATTGCACAGGTCATACTTATACTAAAATATTATTCATTGTTTATAGGAAATTCAAACTGAATTTGGTGTCCTCAATTTGTCTGACAACTCTAACCAAAATCCATCATATTCCAATGCTCCCCAGCCTTCAAGTCTGTCAGCACAGAGAGCCAGAGAGGAACAGGACTCTGCACAAGACAGGCAGAGAGACCCCAGAACACAGAAGTCTGTGTCCTAAGGGCCTTCTTGGTCTAGCTAAAAACAGAGAAATCACGAAAGTTGATCTCAGGTGGCCTCGGCCTGCAGCAGCTTGAAGCAGGATTTCGGTTCCCAGCCAGAGGCTGAGGTTGTGTCGTGGCAGTGACAGCACTGAATCCTAGCCACTAGATCACCAGGGACCCTTCGGCTTTGCAGAAAAGAATTCCCACAAAGACGGAGAATAGTGAAACAAGTAAAGTGTTTATTAGGAGGAAAAAGAGTACAGTACATGTGGATAGACACATGGGTGGTCTTAGATAGACAGTTGCACCCTTGTGGTAGTTTGAATCACGTTTATGGGGCATTTCTTCCAGGTTTCCTTTGACCAATCACCTTGCTTTGCCTGGTTCTGAGTCCGTATTTGGTATATCTCAGGGTCCTCCCCTGTGTGCGTGCTCATCTCTTAGCCAAGATGGATTCTAGCAAAGAGGCCTATGGGTAGTTGACATCATTTACTATGAGGTGGCACCCCTCCCTTCTTGACCTCCAGGGGCCTTTTCTGTACACGTGTAGTCGGGGAAGTCTCCTTGATTTCGAGAATGAGGAATATATGGTCCTTTATCTCTTATCTGGTCAGGGCCCAGCCTCCTCCATCATCCTGCTTTTATGGAATTTCTGCTATTATGGAATTTCTGTCCACAGGGGAGAAACTGTTCAGCCTGGGGCCCACATATCTCCTGCCTCAGAATCAGCTGTTAGACACTTGTCTTGAGTCTCAAGTCAGCACCCTCTGGAGAGTCATGCTGGACGCCATCCTCTCTGGCCACCTGATATCCACTCATTTCCCTCCCCAGTCCGTCCTTTTCACGTTCTCTCAGGTACCCTCACTTGCCTCCATCTCCAACGTTGATCCATTTTCTCAACAATTTGCGTCTGAAGGACTGCAACAACCTCCTACCTGGGCTTTCCGTTTCCATTCTTGATTTTGACTGTCCATCCTCCACACTGATACCAGAGTGAAACTGCTTTCTTTTGAAATGAATGTTTCCTCTGATGAGCATAGTAATCCATGTTCATTGCAGAAATATTAGAAAATTCCCACAGGAATAAAGGAAAAAATTCTAATCTTCCCTGGTTATTCTTCCACTCAAAATTTGTGCCAGGTTCTCATTTTCTACGCCATATGATCCGAACTCCAATATTGAGTAATCAAGTAAGACCCTTGTGATTTAGCGTCACCTGCTTCTCCTGATTCTGCCTGACACAGTCTAGCTCATACCCCAAACTCCAGCCATACAACAGCCTTCCAGTCCCCTACACAGTGACCCATGCTCTTTGTCTAGGCCTTTGCAAAATCTTTTAATTCTCCTTCCTGTAAGTGGCTTCTTCTGCTATGAACTAGCGAACTCCTATTTGTACTTCAGAACCCAGCTCCAATGTTACTTCTTGGAGCTTCGCCTCCCAAGGCAGACCTAGAAATAATCTCCTTAGTGCTCCCATAGTCATCTATGCTTTCACAGTACTTGTCAACACCTTTCTTATGGGTTTTTTAAAAAATGGTATGTTGAAATTATTTCTTTACACATATGTCATCCCATCTAAACTGTGAGGTTCTTAAGAGTAGAGACTGGACTTACCTGGTGGTGCAGTGGTTAAGAATCTGCCTGCCAGTGCAGGGACACGGGTTCCATCCCTGGTCAGGGAAGATCCCACATGCCATGGAGCAACTAAGCCCGCGTGCCACAACTACTAAGCTGGTGCTCTAGAGCCCATGAGCCACAACTACTGAGCCTGCATGCCACAACTACTGAAGCCCTTGCGCCTAGAGCCTGTGCTCGGCAACAAGAGGAGCCACCGCAATGAGAAGCCCGCACACTGCAATGAAGAGTAGCCCCCGCTCGCCGCCACTAGAGAGAGCCCACGTGCAGCAACAAAGACCCAACGCAGCCAAAAATAAACAAATGAATAAATTAATTAAAAAAGAAAAAGAAAGAGTAGAGACCTTGTATCTCTGAAGCCTAGTAAAATGCCTGACCCAATTAGGAGCTCAATAAAATGCTTGTTAATCATTAAATTACATAATTAGTGGTGCCCTTTCCTTTCTCACATCCTTCACGCATTCCACCAATGGCCTCATACAAATTGTTCTACCAATTAAATAGCTGATTTAAATGCTGTTGTTGCTTAACTCTTGCCAATCCAAATACAGTATAAACATTTGTAATTTTCCACAGTGGCTATTTCAGGGCTAGGCATAAATATTTGCTGAATGACTGAATAAGCTTCCCACAGACCTAGTAGGGGATGCAGCTCACAATAAATGGTAAAACATCCTGGTTAGGGATTCAGGGGTCTGGATTCCAGTCTCTGCTTTTCCAAGCTGTGTGAGTTACCATGGCTCACTGGGTCTTAGTGTCCTTGCCTATAAAATGTGGAGGTGGGTCCAGGGGTTCTCCTGGTCTTTTACATCTTTAAAGGGCAGTGAACTTATAAATAATCTTACCAGCTGGGACTGAACATGTTAGTGATGATGGCTAACATTCATTAACTAAGGGCTGTAAATGAATGCTTTCATTTGATCCCCCCAAAACCCTACTGGTTGACCACTATTATTAGCCCTGTTTTACAGGTGATACAATTAAAGCACATAGAATTTAAATACCTCTCAAGATTAATCAGTTAGTGATACAGCTGAGTATGAACTCAGTAAATCTGATTCCAGTCCTGGCTTCTTGAACAGATCTCAAAAGTCCCCGACATTCCCCAAGTCTCTAAACTCATTAACACAAAAGCATAAGTTGGGCTTCCCTGGTGGCGCAGGGGTTGAGAGTCCGCCTGCCGATGCAGGGGACACGGGTTCGCGCCCCAGTCCGGGAAGATCCCACATGCCGCGGAGCGGCTGGGCCCGTGAGCCACGACCGCTGAGCCTGCACGTCCGGAGTCTGTGCTCAGCAACGGGAGAGGCCACAGCAGTGAGAGGCCCGCGTGCCTCAAAAAAAAAAAAAAAAAAAGCATAAGTTGCCAGCCTCCACAGCTCTGTATTAGGCATGTAGGGTGTCTAAGCCCCATACTGCTGCTAGCAGGTTTCAGAGGTTACATGAGCATGACAGAGTGGGAGGAGCTTGGACCAGGAACTACAAAACCTGAAAGTGAGCCCCAGGTCTGTGTCGGGCCAGCTGTGGGAAGCTGGGGCCCCAAACTCAGTGAGTCTCAGTATTCTCCTCTCTAAAATGGTAACAATCCTAATCATGTCTGTACCTCCCACCCCACAGCACTGTTCTGAGGATCAAAAGAACAAGAGTACGTGAGAGTGCTTTGTAAATTGCAAAGTGCCACACAAACAGGAGTTATTATTATTTCCAGCTGGGGTTGTCTGGGACTACTTCAATAAGGGCATTATAAATGATTGATAAGACCTTATGTGGTATTTGTGCTTTAAGAGAGAACAAGTCTGAAGTCAAATGACTGAAACTCTGGTATGGAATGTTGGTTGCAGCATCTAGACAGCGGGATTTGGGCAAGTGAATAGGGGGTTTGGGCCCAAATCCAAAAGACCAGTCGGCTTAACTTGGATTCCAAGGTTAGGAATTGCTATTAAATGTTGATTACTATTTATTCATTGAACAGGTCAAAGAAAGTAATAATACTAGCAAATATTTATTTGAATGCTTACCTTGTATCAGGCATTATTGTAAATATTTTATATCTCTATATATTTAATTCTTAATCCAGTGAGATAAATATCTCTATGGGGAATATGACTATCCCATTTTTCCATATGAGAAAAATAAGGCTCAGAGAAGTTATGAAGCTTTTCTAGGGTCACACAGCTAATAAGTGGTGGAACTTGGATTTGAACCCAGGCTTTCTGACCCCTAAGCCAGAAGGAACAAGGAAGGGATGGAAAGAGGGAAGGAAAAAGGAAAGGAAAGAAGGAAGAAAGGAAGGATGGAAAGAAGGAAGTCTATATACTGAGTACTCCTCGGGTGTATTTTTCTGAGACCCTACTAGACAGAGATCTAGAACCCAGTAATGTCCAAATGAAACATGTCCTGACGGAGTCAAAGAAAGATCTTTGGGCCTATCCTTGCCATAAGGTAGAGCGTGTTCATCTTCACATCTATGGACTGCAATGCAACCACTACCACCGTGATGAAAATACAAACTGAGCGCTGTGGAAACGCGGGGGCGGGGGCAGGCAAGGGTTGGGGACTTGGCAGAGGTGATGTCTGGGTGAGTCTTCGAGAATTCATAGGATCCAGCCAGGCAGAGCTGGGGGAGGAGGCGGGAGACCACATAACGTGGGTGGCGCTACAAGTAATCCAGTAGTATTACATGGAAAAGACAGTGGGGGAGAGGCAAGGTATGAGGCTAAAAGTGCAAGTGAGATCCAGGTCATGTGTGCCAGGAAGACTCCCTGACAAGTCAAGAAGCTTGTGCTCCATCCTGTAAATGACAGAGAGCCATAAATGTCTTAAGCAGAGTTAGGTTTTTAATTTTGATATTCACTCTGCCTAGAGTAGGGAGGCTGGATATGATGGGTAGAGGGCAGGGCAGGAGATAGCAAGAGCGTTCAAGATTCGATTCCACTACTCCAGAAAAGAGATTATGAGCTCTATAACTAGGGAAGTCACAATACAGCTGACGAAGGGACTTCCCTGGTGGTCCAGTGGGTAAGACTCCATGCTCCCAATGCAGAGGGCTTGGGTTCGATCCCTGGCTGGGGAACTAGATCCCACATGCATGCCTCAACTAAGAGTTCACATGCCACAACTAAGAAGTCCACATGCTGCAACTAAGACCTGGCACAGCCAAAATCAATCAATAAATTATAAAATAAATATTTAAATAAATAGAGCTGATGAAGAGACTGAAGAGATATTTAGGAGGTAATTTTAGACGCATTTAGTGATTGGACTGGAGTGGCTGGCGCTGGAAATGTCTCGGTTGATACCTGTGTTTCTTGATTTAATGACTGGAGAAACCATGGCACTGCCAGCAGGGGTTTGGAGTGCTGGAAGAGGGGCAATTCAGAGAAGTGGATTTGTCCAGTAGCAGACTGGAAGGAATAAACGTGAAACAGTGGGAAGCAGTCTGGGCTAGAGAGATTCATTTGATTCGTTAAAAAATTATTTATTAACTACAGTGTGTCAACTAGGTGTTAGACTTGGAAGTCAGGCTAGAACAGGTTATGTCGCAGTGACAAATAATCCCACATCTCCGTGGCTTAAGAAAAAAAACAAAAGTTTATTTCTCAGTCATACTACATGTCAAACGTGTTGTTCAGGGGCTGTGTTCTACATCCTCACCCAGGGACCCAAGCTGACAAAGCTGTAGCATCTTGTAACTTCAGCTTCTAGAACACGAGTCCTCCTCAGTCACCTTGGCAAGAGAAGAGAGAGACTAAAGAATCCCACATGGCCTTCTACCCCCTGAGCTGGAAGCGACATACATCACATCTGCTCACATATCACTGCCAGAGATGGTGTCACGGCCCCACCTAAATGCAGGGGCTGGGAATTGTAAAGGAACAAATATTATTTGTGGTGAGCATGACTGTCTCTGCCACGACAGTGAGAGGCCCGCGTACCGCAAAAAAAAAAAAGATACGAGCTAGGAGCCGATAGCCTCACTCAAACCAAAGGTCTGCAAGGAGGTCCAGGGTGACACATGTGCAGAGCAGCAGTGGGATAAAGACTGACGCTTCCTCTACATTTGGCGATCAAGAGGGGTCTGGAGAACATTTCAATAGACATGTTTCTGTGGAGTGAATATTTAACCAGATTATTGTTGTAGAAAACATGGCGACTCTAGAACTATGTGGGAAAGGGCTGTGTTCCCATAGCCCCTAGATGTATTCTAAAAGTAATGGTGGCAACTCAGGGAGTCCATCTGTATCTTGCAATATTATTTAACATGCTTGATAAATTTTTAATTGATGACTACCTAACTGGCTAAGATAAGACCTGTAAAAGTACAAGCCATGATCACTGAAACGGCCCTCAAGCTTTGTAAACTGTCAAACGAAAAGATATGTTTACCTATTATTCATTAATATCCTTGTGGAGTAGCAATATCAGCACTTGAGAAGTTTATCCAAAGTACAGTTATTGCTAACTAATAATCCCTTGGATCTAATTGGGAGCTCACATTTGTGGTTTCTTATTGTCCCAGGAGAAGAGGGTCTCATTACTTCCTTTCCTCTTAAGAAAACTGACCTAAGGAATAAATGACTAGTCCATGATTTTTTGTTGTTGTTGTACGCGGGCCTCTCACTGCTGTGGCCTCTCCCGTTGTGGAGCACAGGCTCCGGACGGGCAGGCTCAGTGGCCATGGCTCACGGGCCCAGCCGCTCCGCGGCATGTGGCATCTTCCCGGACCGGGGCACGAACCCGTGTCCTCTGCATCGGCAGGCGGACTCTCAACTACTGTGCCACCAGGGAAGCCCCATGATATTTTGACCATACAGCTGTTGTGAACTTCTGGGAAAGAGGAGCATTGAAGGGACATTTGTTGAGTACCTGTTACATGCCAGGCAATTCCCATACATAATTTCCCTCAATCTTCACAACCACTCAGGAAAAGAGATCTCTTTTATCCTTATTTTATATAAGTGGCAAAATTGAATAGAAGGCCCCAGTTTGCAGACTCCAGGGGCTCTGCCCCATTTGCTATCAGCTGAGTGGAGCCTGAAAGTGGGCCCCCATTTCTATTTCTCGCAGGATTTCTCAGTTCCCATCAGTCCAAAGCCAAGAGGAGGCAGATGAAAGGCATCCCGGACCTGTGGACAGCTGCTATGCCTTCCGAGGGATGGACTTCCAGCTTCTAGCCACATGCACGAAAGGGGCTGTTTCCATCTGCCCACCTGTCAGGCTTCCCCTTTGTTGGGCTTCTTTCCTCCTTCCTTGGAGTTTCTTCAATAAAACATTTCACTCCCTTGAAAAGTATCTCTCCTGGGCTTCCCTGGTGGCACAGTGGTTGAGAGTCCGCCTGCCGATTCAGGGGACACGGGTTCGTGCCCTGGTCCAGGAAGATCCCACATGCCACGGAGCGGCTGGGCCCGTGAGCCATGGCCGCTGGGCCTGCGCGTCCGGAGCCTGTGCTCCGCAACAGGAGAGGCCACAACAGAGAGGGGCCCGCGTACCGAAAAAAAAAGAAAAGAAAAGAAAAAAAGAAAAGTATCTCTCCTGTGTGGCATGAGGAGGGCCCAGTATGGTTCCATTTAGCTCACCGGGGATGAGGAGGCATCCTCCCTTCACATAACTCTCACAGCAAGTGGTATCTGTTTCCTCTACCTCAAAACTATGGAAAAAAAAAAAAAAAAAAAAACAAGTTCTGGTTAACCTACTCTTCCAACCTACAGATCTCTTGAGTCCCACTCCCACAGTCTCTGCATCACCCTGGATCCTTAGACTCCTGACTCCCAGAAAGGCTGAAGGGAGGGACCGAGTGTGGAGCCACCTTCTGGCCATGCATTAAATCGCACGTTTCTTAGTAGATGCTTCAGGGAGGCAAGAGGCTCTGGCCTTTCTCTCCAGCGGGCTACTGTCACCTCCCCACAAATACTCCTGGAAGAAGCAGAATCAACTCTGCCCAAGAACCTCTGGGGTGAACGGACACATCAGTAAATCCACACGTGGGGAGGGACAGATCAAACTTTCCAAACTGTACAGAAGTTTGGCTTTTGTCAGGCTCCCCTTTCAGCACCTTCCCTTCCCCATCCAGTGCCCAAGGCTGGATCCTCTCCCTGTGCCTGTTTTAGTCTTTCTTCTTTAAACTCCACCAAAGGACTGACCAGAGTCATCTGGGAGGCTTGAGAAAGCACAGATTGTTGGGGCCCATGCCCAGAGTCTCTGATTTGCATTTCACTGAGAATTTACATCTTACTGAATTTCCATTGGTTCTTAACACCGGTTGCAAATTTGAATCACTGTTTAAAACTATATATATATATATATATATATATATATATGGCGTATATCTGTGTGTTAGGGGGGATTTCGCAGACCAATTAACACCCCCGCCCAAACCCAGGGCGATTCTAAAATGCAGTCAGGCTGAGAACCTCTGTAAATTCACACCAGATCTTCAACTCCCAGGGGTTTTTCATCCTGAATAAAGAGATTTAAGAAAATTTTCATCATAAACCAGCTAGACCATAAGAAATACATCTCTAAAGTTAAAATTTCAGGTACTTGTGCAGATTGGGGGAAAGGGTGGAAATTTATCAAAAGAAGTCAACCTCCCTGGTATCCCTCATATTACATTGCCTGCTTAAGCTGCCAGAATAATGGAGTGGTAACCAGCATGCAACTCTGAAGACAGGTTCCAGCTCCAATCCTTCACTCACTATGTGACCTGGGCCAGCTATTTAACTTCTCTACACCTCAGTTTTCACATCTGTGAAATGGAGACAATAAGCACACTATTATATAAGGTTGTTACGAGGAATAAATGAAACAATTCAGGCTCTCACACATAATTAGAATTTCATCAAAGACAACTACTATATTACAATTACTATTGTTATCACTATTGTTCTTTTTATAACTCTTTGGAGCAGCCATGCAAGAGCTAGTAGATTCTTATCCTGACTCCAAGCCTGAGGACCCTGCTCTGTGAGTTGTAAGATGTGTGGATTTGGTGCCTGAGAACCTTTCCACTTCCAATTTCAACTCCATAACTTGTTACTGGTCTGTGATCCAACCCAACTACCATCCTTGTCAGAATGTCCACCATAATCCTTAAACGCTACCTGTCCAGACCTAACACATGACCTTGTTCCCTCACCTGCCCTCACATCCTGTGGGACCTCTCTCTAGGAATGGTACCTCCATCTACCACCTACTCAACTGCCCAAGCTAAAAACCTGGGAGTCATTTTAGGCTCCTCCCTCTTGTTCACTGCCCACCACCCACTACCAAAGCACCAACTAACCAAACAAACAATTACTTACCAGGTCCTGCCAGTTCTTCTCATTCTTAAACCAATCTTTTGTGCATGTCCTCTGCTGCTGCCCCTGTTCAGGCTCTCACACCTGGACTATTCTAACAGTCCCTTACTGGTCTCTATCATTAATTCTTAGTTCTCCTATCTCATGTACCATGTTACCACTAGGGAAAAACAAATATAATCATGCTATGCCCCTGCTCAAAACTCTCCAGTGGTTTTCTATCATCCATCAGGTTGAACTGGGCTTTCAACACAGACATCTACAGGCAACACAAACTCAGGGTATGGACCATTGGTAAAACAATATACACTCAGCTGTTTGCACTGTGACCTGCCTAGGTATGTGGCTTTTCAAACCTCTGTGCAAACCAAACAAAACATCTCTTAGCTGCGAAGCCCTCAGGCCACCAGTCTGAACCACTCCTGGTCTATCATACAAATTCTAATTTCTTTGGTATGTCCTGCAAGGCCTTTCCTGGTGTGGGTCTTGTTACCTTTCTAGCCTTGTCCCAACTTCTCTCTCCTTGCACCTTATGCATGTGTAATCCTGAATTACTAGTAGTTCCCTGAATAGGTCATGTGCTCTTGCACCTCATGTTTTTGCTCATACTGTGCCTTCTAATAGAATTCCCTTCTTCTTGGTATCCTGGGCAAATCTAGTTTATATAAGATAGTTCAGTTCAAAGGTTAGCTATGCATGGTTCCCCAGACTAACTTAGTCCTCCTCCTACTCCTATCTGCTAATCTGACAATGACCACATGCGTTGAAATTACTTATTTCATTTCATATTGATTCCCTCCACTAGTCTCATAAACACCTTAAAGCCAGGGGCTGTCTTTTAATTTAAGTATCCCCAGCTCTCAGTATGGTGCTTGGCATAGAGTCTAGTGAGTACACAAATGGAGGAATGGCATCAGCTAACATTTCAAGTGCTTCCTGAATTCCAGGTACTGACCTCAGCATCTTACATACATTATTTTATAATCCCTGTATTGAGTATACCTAAACGGAGAGAAAAGAGGCAGGTCTAGGATGGGTTTATCTGTGTAATGTACACATGGGCTGTTCCTAAGAGCTTCATGCTCAGATGAAAGTGATTAAAAATGTCTGCAAGGGCAATGTTTGAGCATTTGGGATGCTCCAGAGTGATATATGATTACCCTCTCCTACTATATTGAAATTATTAATTTTATTCCCTATAAGGGAGTAAAGTCCATGAGGGCAAGTACTGCAGTTTCTGTCTCAAAATTCTCAGCACCTCATATCATACCTGGACATAGTGGGGCCTGTGTAAATGTTAGATAAATGAATGAATGGAAGTTCTGGTAGATCTCTTACTACATGTGTTCGGGAAGCTCTGAAATCCTGGATACAGGACTCTGGCAGGCTCAGTGTTTTCTCTGACTTTTCCCTTCAGAAATGTGCTGGGTACCTTGGGTATGTATATAGGTTATGTATTATTGATCATAAATAAATGCTGAATCTGAGAAAAAGGGAAAAAGAGAAAGATGGGCTAGAGAAAATGATATTAAATATGGCAAAGAAAGTAATAAATAGAAGAATAAGGAAATTAGAAAGCAATTGCAAACATGATTTGAAGATCAATCTTCACATTTCACTTGCCACACCAAAAAATATTCCTGCAATTAAGCTACATGGCCACGAGATGTCAGTAAAGTAATAACGTGTCTCATCAAGATTTACCAATCTCTGGAATTCCAGACTACAACATTAGGCTCAACCTCCTACAGAGGTTTATAATTACAAAGTTCCTTTGTTATAGTGATGGGGAAAAAAGTTTATTAAAAGAGATAACATTAAGTAAACAAAGTAAGAATCAAACATATTATACTTTTCAAGGAAAATATAAAAGTACACAAATTCTACAAATATCTAAATGTATTTCTTGATTATGGTATAATAGCTAAAATTCCTAGCTCGAACTTCAACTGTTGTAGTCCTTTTAGCAATTTCTGTCTAAGATTAAATAGAGATATTAAAGTTGGTTCACTCACCTATTCAAACTATTATCAATTCCTTCCTTCCCACTTGTCATCCTGGCCCCCTTACCCCCAACCTCCATCCTACCCCTCACTATACACACACAGCTGCATGACACTCAGAGTTTGCTGTAGAAGCTTCTGTGTAGAACATAATAAATTAATGCTTACTTCCATAGCTAATTCTCATGCAATTCCCTGAGTGAATCTCTTTTAAGTATGTCTAATTTACATCTTCTTCACATGAGGAAAATAAGATAATCCAGGTAAAGTGTTACAATTTCATTCCCCAACTGTCTGATCAATCATATTAGGCTCCCTCTCTGTCCTCCCCCAACCCCATTATGTTTTATCAACATCTTCATGCTTTAATTTTTTGGAAGCTATACAGTGCTGAATTTTACTCATCAGCCCTAGTTCAAGGTTTGGCTTTAGTAATCCCCTTGCAGCTGACAGTGAGGTAGTGGCCGAGCTCTGACCTCTGAGCCAGACAGAACTGAATTTACATCTTAGTTCCATCGCTTCTTTCTGCCTTTGTGAAAGGTAAGTGTATCCTTCAGAATAGGAAAGGTTATGTTGCATAACAAGCAGCTCTAAAATTTCAGTGGCTTGAAACAAAAGGGTATTTCTCACTCACACTGCATGTCCAGATCAGGTTGGCAGAAAACCTCTGCTCATTCTAGGCACTCAGGGACCCAGGTTTTTGCAGCCTCCTTCCTCTACATGGCATAAGATGTCTCAAGTTATCCACAGTCATCTCAGTTGGCAAGGAGCTGAGTCAGAGGGTTTTGTATTGTCATCTAAATACTCTGGCTCACGGTTGTTCTGGACACAATTCATTGGTCAGGGCTTATCATATGGCCATGTCTAGCTTCGAGGGTGTGAGGAAGTACAATGTTCTATGTCTCCAAAGGAAAGGTGAGCTGAGTATTGGCCAGCAGTAGAAATACCTGCTAGCGTCTGGCTTCACTCTCCAAAATTAGTGCTGCCTTCTTAATATGGCAGAACATACTCATCCCCTCCCCAAGGAGACAGCTGAAATATCCCAGGTCAGGTATTAAATTCAAAGTCTAGGATCTCTGAATGAAGCATAGAAGTCCCTTCCTCATGGTATCTTACATTTTAATTTTTATGTCAGGTCTGGATGTGGCATCTTTTTATCTCAAGAGGTATGAACTAAAAATCCAAGTGATCTGTCCCCACTCCTCAATTCATAGTGATAGACTAGGGGCGTGGTAACCTCAATAAACACCTCATTCAGAAAAAAAAGAAGAATGGAGACACACAGCAAATACTGGCCTGCAAAAATTCTGAACCCTACTGGGTTAACCTTTTGAGGCTCCCTGCTTGGAGTGGAAATGTACTTTGATTAATCTTTGATTCATCAGGTTGAAAGAGCTCCCCATCCATTTTTCTCTATCCCTTCTGTATCCACCCTATGGGATGTTCTTCTTGTTCTTTTATCCCTCTGACTACATCTAAAATAGGCATTAGGGAATATGATTTCTTAGGGAACTGAGAATTTATCCCAGTCTACTTCCTGCCCTAGATGACTAGAAGCCCAGGTCTTAACAGTCACCATCTTTTTAGTCAAAGCCCATGATTCCTTGATGTATAACTCTCAAAACCTCACTGGCCTGAAACTCCCCATTTATTGGATTTCAGTTAGCTTTATGTGCTGCTAACCACACCCTCAGTCCTTTCTGAAAGATGGCTTCCATATTTGCTCTTTCTTTTCTTTCTAACTCCCATGTCTATCTCTAGACTTAAGTGTCACATCTTTATTTTTTATTTACTGGGTACCCCACCCTTCACTGAATATTTAAGACACTCTACTCCATTCAGAGGTTTTAACAACTGTGTATCATGACCATACCTTCTATTTGATCCTTCCCATAAGGCTGAATTTTAATTAGCCTTTGTTGATCACAGACTTTCTTATCCTTATCTTTTATGGTTAAGAATTGAGAAGCAGTTGATTTTGCAACCCTTCTAGTCCCTGAAGTTTTAAGTTTTCTCTAGCACCTTGCTACATATTGCCAACTAAAACCAGCACACACTACAATATTCTGTTTTCCAACCTCTCCTCATGGATCTGAAATTAATTAGGTGCATGATATGCCTCCAAAATGACTGAAGGTGACAGTTTTATCAAGTGCTTTCCCATTAAATAACATGGATTGTCAACTTCCCAGCCTCCAACATCAGTTTTCTTACCACCTACCACCTGGTCTATAAATTAGCCAATGCCACACATTTTGGGGGTCGCATTGGAGGGTTTTTTTTATTGTTGTTGTTACAATATCACCCTTCTTCCAGCTCTAACATCTATATCAGTCATAATAGTCTAGGCTATGCTTTGGTAAACAACAACCCTAGAATTTTAGTGGTTTGAAACAACAAGGTTGTGGTTACTCATATACGTTCAATGCAGATTGGCAGGGAAGCTCTGCTCATTGTAATCCCATAGAAAACCAGCTGATGGAGGCTCTGCCACCACTCCCGAAACATGGGAGGCCCTTACCCTGGGTCATAAATGCTCCAACCTAGAAGTAACTCACATGACTCCCCCCTGCAACTCAATGGACAGAAGTAGGCACGTAACCAAACTACACTCAAAGGGTCATATCCTTAATCCATTTAGTGGTTTTTGCTTTTTACTTTCTTACCATATACACAAAGCAGGGCACTGGTGACAGTGTCTGCCGTACTACATGGCTCCTCTATGCACTTCAGTTTATTCATTTATGAAAAAAGCAAGATGATATCGCATTTGTGTTTTGGAGAGGTTCCTGCTGACTTTAGTAAGGGGAAGGGATTGGGTGTGGAATGGGGAGTGGAGCACAGGATGGAAGTAAGGAGGCCAGCTAGCTAGGAAGCTGCTGTGGTAGTCCAGACGAGAGAGGATAATACACATGAATCAATGGATTTGAAGATTATGAAGATCAGTCAAGATCGACAGCGACTAGAATAGGATAAGCTCCAACTCATAAAACAATTCCAACTGCAGGTCAACAGAAGAAGCTTATATTTTTCAGCAATGGTAAGGATATCATACTCTGAATGACACCCAGGCTAAAACTGAACCACCAACCCAGAAAAAAGCAGCTTGACACACTCTAACACCAAAGAGTGAATATTTCAGAATGTGGAGAACAGCTAAAATTTTTTGTCAACTGCTCCCATTTAGTCTTGCTCATTGGGTTCTCGTTTAAACCATAGTTTGTAACCTCAGACTCCAAACCTTGCAGCTAGCTACTCATGGCTGTAATTTTTACCCTAAATTTACAGGAACAGATGCTGGATATATTTTTCTATCTCTCTATCCTTACACTGTGCTTCTTTCATTTTCCCCTCAAGGTCTCCTTTTGGGATTAATGAAAACTCTGTGTGCTGGGAAAGGAGGCCCTTTCCATTTTCTTACCCAAATTCCTCCCCTGTCAAGTTCTCTAGTTTCCTGTGAAAGAGTTATTGCCACAGAATCTTCAGATTTCATTATTAGGTTTGGTTTTGGTTAATGTCTGTTAATGGTCTTGAGAGAGGTGATAACTGCATATTAATGAGATTCACAAAGGAGCCAAATTGAAAGCTGTTGCAAACTCCAGTGGTGACAGCAATAAACTGGAGAGAACTGACAACCAGGGACAACAAAATGTGGTGAAACACACATTGTGGTACAGATACTTCAGGGGAAAGAAGTGGGAGTTCAGACATTTTTTTTTTTTTCTTTAAAGGAAAGAAGCAATGTAGAAAGCAGCAGTCAATAGAAGGTCTTAAGGATGAAATGAAAAAAACAAATGCCAAAGTTGCAAAAACTTGTCACTGAGAGGGGAAGTTGAGAAGGTTGTGGTAATTCCACTGATATCCATCTCTGTCCTCCACCTTACATTTCTCCCCCATCAATGATGGTCACATGACCCAGGTCTAGCAAGTCAGTGTATCCTAGAACACAGTTTCTGGTTCTGGTGTAGATATGTAACTTCACTTAGTCTAACGAGACTCACTTCTGGGATAGTTTTTGTTTAACTGTAAGTTATACAGGTAATATAAACCTGTAGCTGTCAGGGTACACCTAATGGAGAAGCCCTGGCTGTGACTGAAACCACAAAGAAAAAAAGCAGGGATGACAGTGGGTGTGGTGTGGGGGGAAGAAAGTGAATGAGCTTTCTGGAACCAGTCATGCCTGAAGCTGTAAACCTTGTTCAGTTATTTGTATTAACAAAGTCCTTTCTATATGGAAGCCAGAAGCCAGTTTCAATTCGTTTCTTCATCTGCAAATGAAAGGGTACTAACCCAAGATATGTTTTCAAACATATTGCCTTTCTTCCTTTATATCATTTACTCTCTAGCCATACTGGATAACTCCAATTTCCAGAGTATTTTGGAGAAGTTATTCTTTTGAGGGCTTGCTTCAAGCAGTTTCCTTCTCTTGAAATGGAATAACACCCATCTTACTAGGTTTATTTGTAGAAAACCTCCCAACTTTATGATCCAAGTAAGACCATTTCTTTTTGGACATCCCTCCTGAACACTCAGCAGAATGTCACCTTTTCTTTCTTTGCTTTACTATATGAACAGACTAAGAGACTTTGAAAAAGAAGAACAAAGTTGGAGAATTAAAATTATTTGATTGAAAGATTTACTATAAAGCTACAGTAATCGTGTCGGTCAGGGTTCTCTAGGGAAACAAAACCAATAGGGGGACATACCTATAGATAGATAGACAGATAGATTTATACAGGAGAGAACCCTGACTGATACATATATTTTAAGGAATTAGCTCACATGATTGTGGGGACTGCAAGTATGAAATTTAAAGGGCAGGCTGGCAATTCGGGCAGGAGTTAATATTAAGTCTTGAGGCAGAATTTCCTATCCAGGAAACCTCAGTTTTTGCTCTTCAGGCCTTTCAAATGATTGGATGAGATCCACCCACATTACTGAGGGTAGTCTCCTTTACTTAAAGTCAACTGATTGTAGATGTTAACCACATCTACAAAATACCTTCACAAAAAAAAATCTAAAAAAAACCCCAAGAAAACAAAAAACCTTCACAGCGACATCTAGATTAGGGTTTGTTTATATAACTGAGTACTATAGTCTAGCCAAACTGGCATGTAAAAGTAACCATCACAGTAATCAAGACAATGTGGTATTGACATGAAAACAAACAAATGGATTAATGGAATAGAACAGAGAGTCTGGAAATAGAAGTATACACATATGGATAACTGATTTTGATAGAGTTCAAGGGCAAACACAGTAGACCAATACACAAAAAATGAACCTCTCACCACATAAAAATTTAACTCAAAATGGATCATGGACCTAAATGTAAATCCTAAAACTATAAAATCATAGGAGAAATCCTTTCTTACCTTGGGTTAGGTAAATATTTCTCAGATATAATACCAAAAGAACAACTCATAAAAGGATAAGTTGATAAATTAGAGTTAATATAAAAATTTTAGACCCTATTAAGAGAATGAAAAGCTAAGTCACAGACTGCAACTGTCCGCAAAGCACAAATCTGAAAATGACTTGTGTCTAGTATTTAGAGAGAACTCTCAAAATTTAACAGTAAGAAAACAACCAACACAATTAAAAAATGGGCAAAAGGTGTTAATAGATACTTTGCCAAAGAAGATATTTAGATGGCAAATAAGCACATGAAAAGATGTTCAACGTTGTTAGTCCTTAAGGAAATACAAATTAAACCCCAAACGAGATATTACCACATACCTATCAGATTGAGGAAATAAAAAGACTGATCCTACCAGTGCTGGAAAGGATGGGGAGGAACTTGAACTCTCCTACACTGCTGGTGGGATGTAATATGGCCCATCCTCTTTGGAAACAAATTTGGGAGTTTCACAGATGGTTAAACATACACCTAGCATATAATGTAAACATTCTACTCTTACATACTGGCCCAGGAGAAATGAAGTCATTTGTCTAGATAAAGAGTTGTACATGAATGTTCATAGGAGCTTTATTTGTAGTAGCCCAACACTGCTGCAAACAACCCGAATATTTATCAGCAGGTGAATGGATAAACAAACTGTGGTGTAACCATAGAACAGAATCCTTTGCAGGAAAAAAAAAAAAAAAGAAAAAAATATACTACAACATGAATGAATCTTATGCCAAATAAAAGAAGCCAAATTTTAAAAAAAAGTGCATTCTGTATGATCCTATTTATATAAAATTTCTAACAAATGCAAACTAATGGATTGTGACAGAAAAGCAGATCAGTGGTTGCCTGGGAGTGGTAGGGAGGAACGAAAAGGAACGGTTACAATGAAGCCCAAGGAAACTTTTGGGGGGCGATGAATAAGCTCATTATCTCAATTATAGCGCTGATTTCATGGGTATACACATATGTCAAAACGTATCAAGTTGTACACTTTAAATATGTGCAGTTTATTGTGTGTCAATTATACCTCAATAAAGATGTTAAATAGAAAGTCAATGCAGGCTAATGACAGAGAATTTCAAACAAAGTAACTAAAGAACTCTTGGAGCTGAAGCCACATATTTTTCAGCCTGCAAATTCTTTAGTGGAATTTGCAATCTCAGGTTCTGACTGTGCCACTTTTAACTCTTCTGAGTCCCATATCTATCATTTGTAAACTGGGAGTAATAATGCTTTTTACTCTGCTGCCTACCTCAAGGGGGTCACCGTGAGGGCCAAAAGCGATAACGCACGTGAAAGTGCTTTGCAAACGACAGCACACTACACGAGTGTTAGCTATTCATTTAGTTCTTATGTAGCATCTGCATGCTATTCTTGCCCAATATATACGCTTCATGCCAACTC
Source organism: Pseudorca crassidens (assembly GCF_039906515.1). Lineage (NCBI taxonomy): Eukaryota > Metazoa > Chordata > Mammalia > Artiodactyla > Delphinidae > Pseudorca > Pseudorca crassidens. The sequence continues at coordinate 104,921,092 of NC_090297.1, read as the reverse complement.
AAGTCCTAATTGCCCGTATATAAAGTGTAATTAATTGTACAAGTTACTCCAATAGCACTGAAACCCAGTATTCAGGGCATGACACACCCTAAATACATAACAGATTTTGGAAAAATTCAGTTTCAGCCTAAACTAGGATGAAGGAAACAGACAGATGCCTTCACATGTATGCCAATCAAGGGAGGCCCACCCAAACAGGATGGAGTCCAGGGCGAGGGAACACAGCCAGTATACAAGCGTTTTTTGTTTCCTGCCAGAGGCTGTTACAGGGAGCAGTGACCCCATAACACAGATGGCCCTGATGTGCTGAGAGGCTCTCTTGTATTTAGAGCCAAGCTGACAGGGAGATTAACTGCTTTATCCTTGGCTCCTCACAGTAACCAGCCAGGATAATGGGGCCACAAATCACAGTCATTTAGCTAAAGTTAAAGGATGACCATAGAAATAGGTAAATAGGACTTCCCTGGTGGCGCAGTGGTTAAGAATCCGCCTGCCAATGCAGGGGACACGGGTTTGAGCCCTGGTCCAGAAAGATCGCATATGCTGAGGAGCAACTAAGCCCGTGCGTCACAACTACTGAGCCTGCGCTCTAGAGCCCGTGAGCCACAACTACTGAGCCCGTGTGCCGCAACTACTGAAGACCCAGCGCCTAGAGCCCGTGCTCCACAACAAGAGAGGTCACCGCAATGAGAAGCCCACATGCATCGCAAAGAAGAGTAGCCCCCGCTCGCCGCAACTAGAGGAAGCCCGCGTGCAGCCACGAAGACCCAATGCAGCCAAAATAAATAAATAAATAAAATTTAAAAATAAAAATAAATAGGTAAATATTCTCAGTGTCGCCCTCTTATTCTCCCCCTTGGCATTGTTATTTATCTGATCTGAAATCACAGCTGGTGCTTTCCTCATAATTTGAATTAATTTGCAATTATTGAAATTTTCTCCCTAATCCTCTGCAGGGACCTTGAACATGCTGGACCCACTATTTGAGCCCAGCTTTCCACTGCCGACCAAGGGAGGGGGAAACGCTGTGGGGCTGGACTACTTGTGGGCAGGGCTGCGTAGGATCCCGCACAAAAGCAGGGTGAGCATTTCCCAAGTGAGCTAGGCCTGAAAGGAGCACCTGGGAAATAAAGCAGGAAGTTTGAGACATGACTAGATGGGAGGAAGGACGGTATGGTGGAGGTATTGTGTGTATAGAGGGGACGAGAACAGAATTAGAGAAAAAAGTGGGAAGAAATCAGAGAATTAAGTGGCCTCGAAAGCTGGGTGGCCAGTAATAAGTCAAGGAATAGACGGATGAGAAATCTTACCAACAAATGTCTCAGACTGGCACGGCCTTTTGTTTTTTGGGGGGACTCCATGCAGCTCACTGGCTGGGGCTGGTTTACTAGGAGATCAAGGGCATCCATCACCAAGGACCCCAGAGGTCCTTCAGCAGAGGCTTCTCTGGCTGGGGATTTCCTCATCCAGCCCTGAGGCTAGGAGGTTTGGGCAGGCAGTGTGTGGAAATTCATGGGTATCTTTACAAGCTCTAGTCATTGCAGCAATGACTGCATCTTGAAAGAGTAGAACTTGGCCCAAGGGATCCCTTCTGGGATTTGGAAATACATTTCTCCATCTCCTGAAATATGAATCCTGATTCAACTGAGCAATGCTGGGAGCTTGGAATGCCCGAGCAGGTTTTGCTGTCAGGAAGTCCTAAAGCCCACTGAAGGGGTTCCTGGTAGGACTTGCCTTTTCCATGGGGAGAATGATGAGTTGAGGGGTGCTGGGAAGGCCCACTGTAAAACAAAACAAAACAAACTCCTCTGTAGGTGCTTCAGAGTTTATCATTAAAGATTTATTTATTAGTGTTAAGTCTTCCATCTTTCTGTAATCTTCTTCTGGCAAATTTCTAAGAGGACGAAGCCACCAAGTCTGAGACCCTCAGTGTACATTCACTGTTGTTGGAGGGGTGACTGTAGGTCTGAATCACCAAAGCCCTGTGTCCAGGGAACTCCTGTGGGGGACAAAGACGTAGCTAGTGGAGGGGACAGGGAAGTAGTCAAAGACCAAGCCCACTTAGGGTAACTTTTTGCTCAGTGTCAGGAGTCCATTGCCTGCCTTCATTAACTGGAAGTTATAATTGTTTAGTAAATGTGATATCATTAAGCTTCAGACAAAGGAGCACAGAGAATAAGGATACTCATAACCAGATGGGAGGCTCTTTCTGTGATGACTGGTAAAGGCATGGATTCCAGGCTTTGGCAATGAGGAGCGCTTTCCTGGCTAAGGCAGCCCCTACAGGGCCCCAAAAGGGTGAGCTCAGCTCAGCCAAGCCAGGCGCACCTCCACTGGCAACAAACACCCTTTCTCGTGTTTCTCCAGTGCCTCTCACAAAGCCAGCCTGGGGATGCTGGCCCTGCCAGATGTCAGTGCACTGTTCGGGGACTGGCTAAGAAGCCCAGCCTTGAAGGAATGCAATTGGAGACATAAAATGCATGAAACCCTTCCAGATACTGGAGATTCCTTTTTGTCCCATGCCGTGAGGAGGCCTTCCTTTGAGCCAAAGCCGCTCCCGCGAGCTCCACGATAAATGAGTGAAAGTGGGCTTCTCCAGCTGGGGTATGTGTACCGTGGGTCCATGTGACAGCTGGCTAAGTGGTATGGGGACCTCAGGATAATCATCTGCATCCTCCTATGGGGACAATTTTACTCCATAGGAAATAGTTGAAAACATTCTTCTGTGTGCAATATAATCAAAACTGTATATGAGATCTCAAAAAAGTAATTTCAAGCTTTCTTCCTGCTGCTCCAAGCCTCTCAGACTCCCAGGAGTCAACCCTCACAGAGTGACAGCCTAACCCTCAAGCCCACCACGGTTTAAAGGGGCTTCTCAGAGATCCTCTGGGTCCCTACTAGCCATTTCTGAAATGAATTCTACTGATAGAATATAATTCTTTAACTTTAAGGATTTGAATCCCAGTAACAGGAAGACAGTGACCTCCATCCCCAAATACCTTGGGTCAATAATCAGCCACGTCTACTTCAGCGTGAACATAATCCACCAGGCTCTAAAACCAAAGGCAAGACTTGGTGAAGGGGAGGGAGAGGAAGACTGCATGAGAAGCTCACCGTCAGAAAGGCTGGTGGTATCAGAATGTATTTCCTTAATTTCATGACTTTGCTGAAGACCCATCTTAGAGTCACATGATGCACTAGCTCTGCCTGCACAGCCCAACCCAGTATTTGCCCACAGCCTTGCCCAGAGAGGTGGCCTGAAAGGGTTTGAGCCTAACTTCATTATATACAGCTTGAAGGGATTATTCCAACAGTTACAAGAGCTAGGAAGAGAGGTTCTTATTTAGCAGAACGACCACCAATATTGTCACGGATTTGCCATCGGACATTTCAGCCTGCCCAAGGGAAGATGTGGGTTTTGTGCAGCATGAAGCTCGTACAGTTGGGGGGACGGCGTCCTACTTAAGAAAAAGGATGCAAGAGTAGCTTACCTTTGCAAATTTACAAAAACATATGAAGAACACATTGTTAGGCTCTCCCAAGGCCTTGGAAGGGTTCTGCACAATTGAGGGACTGAAGTTTGAGCCTTGCTTGTTTGACAATAATCTACCCCTGCTCCTAGGCTTGCATATATTTATGTATTTGCTGGGGTTGGGTGGGGTGGTGGTGGTGCAGGGATCGCTGGTGATATATTATTCTCTCTCCCAGATGTAACAATCTGTATTTTTCCAAGCTGCATCTCATTTTATAGCTTCCTGCCCAAATTTTCCAGTCTCTTTGGATCTGTATCTATTTCTCCTTCTGGCCAGGCTTGAGAGCAGCTCCTCGGGAGATGTTCAGGGGCATTCAAACAATGGGCTTGGCCCAGAAGCATGGAATTTCCTGAAAGACAGCAGGCGTCTCTGGTGGGTTGTTGGGACAGACTGATCAACAATGTTTAATGCTGGAGATGGAGTTGTACCAGTCCATGCCAAGAGGCTTTCAGCTCATATGGAAACCATCAGTTCTAGTCCCACCCATTAGCTAACTTGAAGGCAGCCAAGCCTGGGGACCAGAGCTGCCATGGCCAAGAACAAAAGTACCACATGCCCTAAACCAGCCAAGAGTGCTGATGGGAGTTTCACACTCCCAAAGACTCTCCATTCTCCCATCCAGTTACCAAAAAAATGGGTATAATAAAAGTGGCTGGATTGGTTAGTACTCACACACATTACACTGCAGTCATGATGGAACTTCTCACAAATTAGTTTTTGTTGCTTCAGGTTTACAATCCTTCAAAGGCCTTCCTTCTGATAATTTCCAAATTCTAAATACTACTGTCTTCCTCTCATCTTAGTCCTTCTCCAAGATCAGATTGCATGAAAATTATGTTGGTTTCTTAGACGTGCCCTGCACTCTTTCTTTCTCACCTTCACACATACCTTTGCCGCTCTCTGGAATACTCAAATATCCTTTTCAGTTAGTTAACTCTTACTCTTCCTAAGCTCTCAACTTGGGGATATACTCTGTACTCCCATAGTACCCTGCGTACTCATCACTTTTGACTATCATCTCCTATTTAATGCTTACCTTCTCCACTCAACTAGAAGCTTTATGTTCCAGCTTCCTACTCCGGCATAACAAACCACCCAAACCTCAGTGGCTGAAAACAGCAGTGATTTTATTAACTCTTACGATGCTGCAGGATGGCTGGCCTCAGCTGGATGATGCTTCTGCTCTAAATGGTGTCAACGGGAGTTTCAGTCACCTGGGGCCTGGACCAGGTGGACATATCTAAGGGAGCTTATCCACACAGCTATAGTTGGTGCAGGATGTCAGCTAGACTCTCAACTGGAGCTGTTGATGGGAGTGCCTACATGTGGCCTCTCTATGGGACTTGGACTTCTCACAGCACAGTTGCTAGATTCTACGAGGAAGAAAGTAGAAATGGCAAGCCTTCTCAAAGCCTGAGCTCAAAAGCTCCAGGATATTGCTTCTTCTGCATTCTATTGGTCTATGCAGACATAAATTCAAGGGGAGGAAAAATAAACACTCATCAATAAAGGAGTGGTATGTACATATAGAAAGTGGGAAAAATTGGTGGTAGCCATCTTTGGAAATTCTCTAGCACACTCTGAGAGCAGTGACTAGGTCTGTCTTGGTCTCCAGCATTTAGCCCAGAGCTTAACCACTAAGAGTCGGCACCTCGTCCATTTGGTCAAAGCCTCTCTTCTTTGCTAATGCTTACATTTAGTCTCTGTGTTTGATGTATGCCTTACTCTCCAGACCATGTGGGTTGACTTTCCCTCTTGATGGTTTGTCAAAAGTCAAAGTAACAACCTCAGTGATCTATTACTTAAATAAGAGATTTATTACTCATAACCAAAAGGGTACCTGATGCAAAAGGAACACATATGCATTAACTCAAAGTAAGGTTCTGATTGCTGTTCAGCAGATTATTACAGCCTCCAGGAACAAATCCTCTTCCACCATCATCCCCATTTGTCTTGCTATTACCTCTGACCACCAGAGTATAGCCAAGAATGAGGAACCAGAAATTGAGGTTCTGCACCCAGATGACATACACCTAGAACCTGGCCACTACAGGTTTCCTTGGGCCAACTTCATGGTTTCTACAGAACTTGGTGAGTGTGATTAGAAATGTGTCCTGGCCTCTCTCTCATTGGTTACAAGGACATGAGATGCCTTTCATCACTAGGAAGGAAGAGGAAGTGGTGAAGTCAGTTATTGGTGGAACTACAGGCAGCAGATTAAGTATGGGGTTGGCTGCCACCATAACAAACCTAGCTGGTCTCACAGCTGGTACAGGGGTAACAAGGAATTGAGACCACATATATCATCCTAGGAACAGAGTGTTTGGGGGAGCAAAGACTTTGCTTTTCCTCATACCTTCTGCTGCAATACCGACTCAGGCTTAAACTTTTCATGCTTCCTCTCACCCAACTCAAGATACACAAATGAGGTGAACATACTCCTCAGTTCAGGACACCCTCTTCAGGTCATCACAGACCATAAAATTTTGGGTTTAAAGTTCTCTCCCTTCCATGTTTTAAAGATGTTAATTACCCCTTTGGCTTCTTATTTTCAGTGTTGAGAAGTCTGATGTCAAGTAGGTACTAATTCTTTCATTGACAATCTTCCTTTCTCCCTAGAAGCTGAGTTTGGTATTGTTAATTTGCATTATACTGTGTTTTAGAGACAGTTTTCTTTTTCCTTATCAATCCTGTTCAGAGTTCAAGCCTGAGGAGCAAGGCATTTACCAATACATGAAGTTCCACTAACTGGTACAGAGGGCAGATGGACAAGAACATCCTGTGTATTCAAAATTGCAAATGCTAAACTTTTTGGAATGTATGGATACATACATATGGTAAGCATTTTAAAACGGGCTTTACAGACTACTATAGGTACTCAGTAAACACTGGTGAGTGAGCAAATGATTGAATGAATGAGGAGCACACCGCCTAGCATGCAGTAAATTCAACGTAGCTAATTACTATTAACAGAAGTGCCGTATAAGGAAAGCAAGACACAAAAGACTTGATCCCTGCCTTGAGGAGTGCTTAGTCTAGTTGAAACAGGTAGATAAATGTGCAGTACTTATCACGTCATAATATATATTTGAAATTCTGGAGCATCACAGAAGAGGGAGCTACTAACTCTCAGAGAAGCCCTCCAACCGAAAATAGAGCTGAGTTTTGAGGATAGGATAGGATAGGATTGGATAGGAAGGAAGTCCGGTAAGTGCATTCCAGCTAAAGAGAAAAGCTTAATCCAAGGCCCAAATGGGTATGTCATCTTTAGTTTGTTGTGAGTAGAGAGAAAATGAGAGAGAGAGAGAGAGGAAAAAGTGGAAGAGGAGTGAGAGGTTATCTTCAGTAGGGAAGTGAAGGCTACCTTGGTCGCCCCAATCCCCAAACAGTGCTCTGAGTAGGTTTTATAGGTGAGGAGTCTGGGCTGAGATTGGTTAAGAGAGACACCAAGGTCACCTGGATGTGAGAGACAGAGACAGGGTATAAGCCTGACACCCACCGAATGGTGTTAAGGACCAGTCTCCCATTTTGCAGAGGATGAGTATAGTCATGAGGCGAGACGAATCCAGGGATTTGCCCAAGTCCTCAATCTGGCCTGGGAAGTGAGCAGATCTAACTCGTGAAAGTCTTGGTTTTTCCATTAAAAGGGTTTCCCATAGCAAATTCTGAATGCAGTCTGAAATCAAGCAGTGCTAAGAAACATGCTCCTTTGGGGCATAAGTGCAGCTTGTGCAGTTTAAACCATTTGTCTTATGAACAGGAGAAAACTTATGGTTAAATATTTTCTCTGGAGAGAAGCTAATTGGAGTTTGTACTCTGGTTCTTCCAATAGCACTAGCAAATCTAGGGCCATTAGCCAGAGCTCACCTAACTTGGCCCAAGGAAAATCCAGGGCTTGCCATCAGCTGAGGTTGCAAAAGCTGTTTTAGAGAGAGGGCTCTCTCATCTGAAAACGATGTGTTTCAAACCCAAACTTGCCCCTTTTCATACCTGCTTGAAGCTCCAAAATTTGACATTAGGAAGGCATATGAAGTCACAAGGCAGAATCAGGCCTGTTTTGACAGAAAAGTGATCTTCAAGAGAAGCCTCAAAACGCAAAGCAGTTTAGGGCAAGAAAAAATATTTACACTCCAATTTCTTTATCTGTATAATTTTCTAATGGGTCTTAAGGGAGCTGAGGATCACTGCAATTTCCAGCCGAACGAAGCTGGTTTTAGCCAGGTTAAAACGGCTTGGTCGCCCTGACCTCTAGGAAGCTTAATATCAGGTCTAATGAAATGCAACACGCCTCTGACATCAGAGCCTGTCTGACCACACATCAAAGGGGAGGAAGTAACTGCTTTGATCCTCTCAGTCACTGCTCTCTACAGAATGTTCTAACAAAAGGAGGAGGGGGCTGCGGGTGGGTGTTGGGCTCGGGGATTTTGTTTTTAATTTCTGCTGTTAAAGTTCTTCCTGTTATGGAGAACTGGGCAGACAGGGCGTAGGGAATGTGGAAATCAAGCTTTGAGGGATTCTCCGAGTGTGATTTCTACGGACCGAGGTCTCAATCTATCTTCTCCAAATGCCTCTCCTTCCAGTACTATGACTCCTGAATTCTAATATTAATGAGTTTCATTTATGTAGCTTGAGTCCTAACTTTCATTAGAATATAAACCTCTCCTGGGAAAGGCAATAATGTAAGCCATATTATCCTACTAAAAAGTGTCATTTTTACAAGTCATTTCAGATCTTGTCACTGTACTAGTTACAACTGTTTTGGCTCCTGGTGACCACAGGGTGAAGACTGAATGCCTTATAGTGGGACACACGTTCCCTCCATGACCTGGCCCTGGTCCAGCCCCTGGTCTGTGTGTCTGCCTCTCCTTGCCTGACACATTAATCTCCAGCAGTCCCAAACTGCCTTGTGGCATTTCACTCACATCTGTACGATTGCTGGCCCCTGCCTTAGGACAGGCTGTTCCGCATCCCTGTGGATTCAAGCAACCAGGGATGGGGTACAGTTGACCCTTGAACAACATGGGTTTGAACGGCGGGGATGGGGGTCGGTGGGGGGCTGTGGAGGGAGATCTTCTGCAGTTCAAACCCGTGTTGTTCAAGCTTCAACTGTATAAATGAATGAATTTTTAAAAGTCTCATCATTGTGTATCTGCTTTCTTTCTGTTCTGCAGGTTTTTAGGGAAGGGGGAATGTGAAGAAAAGAGAAGAGAGGGGCTAGGGCCTCTCCACCGGGGAGGGCAGCTGGAAGAGGCAAGTCGTGATATTTTCCGGCACGCTGGCTGGAGTCTGGCTACGTTGGGATGATTCCGATTCTGAGGTAGCAGGGATATGACTCAGGGCTGATGTTCTAATGTTCTGAGGGACAGGCCTGGCACTTTACTGGGGTGAAGAGGAGAGAAAGAGGAGGCAGGAGCCACAAGAGGGTGTTAGAGCTGAGGAGGGAGAATACAGCTTAGGAAACCCAGCCTAGGGGTGGGGGAGAAGGGGCTGGAAGGGTGCTGCCCACCTGCAGTAGTATCAAAGGCAGACAGCAGTTGCCTGTGAACTTTTTAGAATCCAAGATGCTGAGTATGTTTCTCCTCAGTAACTAAAGAGTCCACATAAAATGGGAGGAAGTAATCTGCTAAAAACTTGAAACATGAGGAGGTGGAAGGTTAAATTCTGGTTGAAGGTGTGTGTGCTGGGGAATGAGGCTAGTTACAGGGTGGGGAGAGGATAACTAGTGTTGAACAGGTAGCACTCCCCTTCTCTCCCCTGAGCTTTCCAGGATCCATTAAGGGAAGGAAATGCTCCCCAGGTGCCCCTCCTTCCCACCGGTTTCTGAGGGAGGATGTGTTAGTGGCCAAGGTTTCTCCAGGACCTAGACTTTGAGCATCTGCCACAGAGGGATATAAGTATGGTAGCTGGATGGATAGGAGTAGAAAACTGAGACAAGGGACCTGAGGGCAGGGTGGGGTTTCCTCTGCTTCTTCTGTTCCTGTAGCATGGGCTGTTTTCACCACTCACCCTGGGAGCACCTATGTCCCTCATCCACAGACTGAGAATGGCATCTATCCAGCACCCTGAATGAAACATCTGGATGGGGAGGCGTTCTGTGCAGTGGGCAGAGAGCAAGCACTTTGTGATCAGGCAAACGTGGCTTTGCTTCTTCCACAGGCCTTGTGACTGTGGATGTACCTAAGCAATCTGAACTTGGATTCCCACCCGGAAAGTGGGAGTAGCAATAATATCTATGTCTTGGATCACTGTAAGAAGTAATTAAATGAAGGCATATAAAGCACACAGAACAGTGCCTGGCACAAGTCTGTGTATAACATGTTGTACAGGAGGGAGCTGGACCTCCTTCCAAGGCTCTGAGAGGCTTTGCGTGGACACCTTGGATTTTGGCTTCTCTGTATTGCCCATAGTAATGAAGACCGAATGCATGTTTTCACCATAAAAAAAGTGCAGAGAAATATTTCAAATGTACCAAAAGCCTATTTCCGAAAAAATAAAGCATCCCATGTATCTGTCTTTCTCTGTGCTTTTCTTAGTTCAGCATTGCAGCAGCCATCAAAAAGGGATCAGAACCTTGATTTTATTCTATTGAAGACCTAATCATGCTCATTGAAGTCTATACAGATAAGAATCCCTCAGAGGTAATATTCTCCCTTCTCAGACTGGGATGCATTAGTACCATTTAAAATGCATATGTGTTTACCCTTTAAAGTGAACTCTCTAGGAAGGGGAATAGTTCACCGTCAGAAAGAAGTGGTGGGGGGTAGGGGGAGAGAGAGGAGAGAGAGAGAGAGAAAGAGAGATACTGATTTTTAGAAAATAGGGCTCAAGGCAAGCTTTGAGTACTAACACTTTATTGGATGGTGTAATCCCAGATCCCAGAGCAATAAGAGCGAGGGAAAAAGGGAAGTGAGGATGGAAAAGTTGGCAGTTGGAACGCTGGCATTAAAATCATCAGTTTCTTTTTAAACTTTAAGGTTTCAAGCATTATCTTAGGTATTTTTAGCTTCATATTTGTTGTTGCTGTACTTCTAACTGGGAGAGCCTCTGTGTGGTTGGTTTTAGCAGTAGAAGCTTTAATAGAGAACTGGGTCCTGATCCTGTTTGGGTCAAGATGTCACCTTGCCTTTCTCTTGGACTAGAAGAGTGGTTCTTAATTTGGAGGGGATTTTAGGTAAACTAGGAGTTCTGACAGCACACCTGAAGGAATGAAAAGCCTCCAAATCCCACTAATGACACCATAATCATATCACTACAACAACGTCTCAAAATGCCTATAATGCTGTCCTATGGGGGCTCTAAGCACACAGTTTCCCTTTAGTTCTGGGTGGCTGTTAATAGAAGCAATTACTGCCCTGGTTTTGACTTCTCCTACCTACCCCCAACACTCTGTGTGTTCTGGTAAAGGTCACAGGCTTAGCTCTTGCTCTCAGTGATCACTTCTTACAAGATCACATGCCCTGTTCAGTTCAGTATTCTGTTGATAGCATTGCCATAAAACCCACTCACATATAGCAGAAATAGAATTCACATCTTAGTGAACACTGGCAGCTCATCTCTGAAGGGTGTGCATAACCCTGTTGAGTTGTGACACACGGTTGAAAAATACCAGACTAAACGGTAGACCAACTCCCTTCTAGACCTAACATCTATTTTTATAATTGCAATAGCAGAGAGTATGACAAAGCAAGTTCATGAAGAACAACCCTAAAATCCAGAAGTCTCCTAGTCAAGGTTTAATCTGGTGGAAACCCTGTCTCCTATTTAAGGAGCACATGTTTCAATGAACAGTTGGGTTTCAATTCCTACATGTCCTTGTCTGAGAACCACATCCTTCGACATTAACCATTCTTTTTTTTTTTTTTTTTTTTTGCAGTATGCGGGCCTCTCACTGTTGTGGCCTCTCCCGTGTGGAGCACAGGCTCCGGACACGCAGGCTCAGCGTCCATGTCTCACAGGCCCAGCCGCTCAGCGGCATGTGGGATCTTCCCGGACCGGGGCACGAACCCACGTCCCCTGCATCGGCAGGCGGACTCTCAACCACTGCACCACCAGGGAAGCCCGACATTAACCATTCTTGACATGCCCAAGTTATCTTTTTCAGGGAAAAAAAAAGTGGGATAATTAGTAGACTATTATTTAGTTTGGATCCTGTTTCCCATAATCTCTCTGCTACCAACTAGCCACGTGATTTTGAGCAAGTCATTCAAATTCCTTCCCCTTCAAGCCTTCAATCACACAATGTGACAGTTATGGTAGCTGCTCTAGCTTCCTTTCTGGTCCATTCTGAAGCTATGATTCATCACTGTCATAGTCTTGGACTTGGCCCTCATCATCTCACACTTAATTAATCCTACTCTCCCAACCACAGGCTCCCCCTGTGCCAAGTGTGTCCCTGGTCCAGCCTCCCCCACCTGCTGCCAAGGTCTCTTTCTAACCATAGATCTAAGCATGCCTTTTACTGCAAAAACTTTATGATAATACCCCTTCAATAGCTTCCAGTTGATCATGGGGTAAAGATTAAACTGCTAGTTTGGCCTTCCAGGACCCCTAATCTTGCCCCTCCCCAGCTTCATTTCTCATCACTCTTACCCTCACACCTGTCCTCCAGGCACCTCAGCGTTCTTTCAGTTTCTCTACCTCAGGACCTCTGTACATGCTTTTCCCTCCATCTATAAAGCTCTCCTCCACTCAACCCCACCCAATTCCTCTTTACCTGGTCTTTAACTTCTTTTCCTTTAGATATCATTTGAAATGGTCCTTTCTCCAATGAAGGCTTCTCTGACCATCCTTCCTGAGACTTGATCAGACCTCTTGTTATGCTACTTACATTCCTGTATAGGTGCCTACACTTATTTCCTATAACTCACTGCCACTTGTCTTTATATGATTTTATTGATTAATGCCTAGAATGCATGTTGCTTAAGGGCAAGGACTACGTCTGTTTTGCTCACTATATTCTTCCCAGGGCTTAATACAGTGCCAATTGCTCAGGAGATATTTGTTGGTTGAATAAGGCAAAGATGGATGGGTGACAGACAGATGATGACCTTTCCCAACCTGGCCTGGTCCACCTTTCCCAGCTCTATTTCCCATACTCTCTGCCTGTACTTTTCTTGGTGTCGCCATGTCTTTTGCATTCCAGTCACTTCAAACTACTCATATTATTATAAGACGATGCTGTGTTAATGACCTCTACAGCTGTTTATCTAAGATCAAAATCCCTTTCTATGTTACATCAATCAGTTGCTAGAAAGATGATTCTAGTGTTACAATGAAAAGATTACAGTCTGTTTCAGGGAATGAGCAATAAGGAAGAGATTTTGGTTTGGAAAACTGAAGACACTTAAGAAGCATGTTAGTTCTTTACAAATACTTGAAGGACTCTCATGATGATTAGGCTCATTGCCCACAACTTTAGAGAACAGAATCAGAAATAAAAGGTGGAATCTACAGGGGAACAAATTTTGGCTCAATATAAAGGAAGAATTTTATGATAAATATATGTGGCAGAAAGGAAATGGGCTACCTCAAGTGTTCATGAGCTCTTTATCACTAGAAGGGTATAAACCAAGGTTAGAAGACCACTTTGAGATGGCTGGATTTAATGACCTCCAAGGCTGCCCACCCTTGGTTCACACATTCTTCCTGTGGAGTAATGTTCCTGTTAAACCAGCATCTGAATGGGACCTCCAGGAACTCTATGGGTGTAATGGAGACCAATCAGTGACTTAAATGCATAAGCCTTTTATTTTAAATTTTGACAAAGGGCTTAGGTGGAATGGAGAAATGATCTCTCAATTCAATTCAAGTGATCTCTCTGCAGGCAGAGACCAATATAGACAATGTTATCTCCCACAATGCCACTCCATCCTTTTTTTTCCTTTTTAATCTCCCAGGGAACCCAGTTCTCATGCAAGGTGTGCACAGGCTTCTGGAGCCCTCGACACTCTTCCTTCTGCTAAAATCTTGGCTGCACCTAGTGGTAAGGCTTGATGTTTTGTACACAATGGGTGCGGGGTTGGGGTTGGAATGAGTGACTGATGGGGATGTTCTTGTCGCTTGAATGGCTTTCCTTGCTCTTTGACTTGATGTCGCTCCCCAGTCTTGCTCTGTTGACTAGGAGCTATTGGCTTGAGTTGGTGATGGCATCATTCCACTTTGCACCTTTAAGAGGTCTGCCTATACCAACCCACATGGTATTAGCAAGGAAGGGATTTACTGCTTCTCAAACTGTGCATCATGGAGGCCAAGGGCTTCCAAAGAGGTGTTCTGGGAGTCGCTACAGGCAGCGAAGTAAGACAGGCTGAGTTGTCAAGGATCCGACTCCCTCTGCCCACTCACTTATCCCCATTTTCCTATAAACTCTTCAACACTGTATCTACACAACTTCTTCTTTCTTATAGATTTTGTGTAAAGTTTACAAAAGAAAAATTTATGTTACTAAAAATAATAGGAAATCTCTTCTACTTCCCCTCATTTTACAGCAAATCAAGACTGGATAGTGCAAGTTGCCCCCAAGTTTACAGAGCCGGCTCTGTTAGAACCATAACCCACACCTCCTGATGGTCACACTGGGGCTCTGTCATCCCAAAGGAGTGTAGTCTTCACCCATGGGTACCTTAGTGGTCAGGCCAGAGTTTCCTGCCCCATTCCCTCTTTACTTATGGAGAAATAGGATTGCAGTGATTCCAGAAATCATATTGTGTATTGTTGCCTCATTCTTGTAAAAGAGTTAGTTTTATAAACAGGACAACTGAATCCTGGAGAAAGCACGTAATTTATTAAAAGTACATGAATTGTCCAGTGATGACAAAAAGAAACACCAGTCACTCTCTTCCCTCTTTTCCCATGCTAAATTTAGTGTTCTGTGCTTAAGACATTAATGTTACAGGAATACATGATGAGTGAACACTTGAAGAGAAGTAAACATTTGACCATCGTCTGAGTGATGTCTGCAGTGTAATGCTCAAAGATGACAATCTTGGAATTCTGATTCAAGTGAAATGAAAGCACAGACACCTATTACCCTAATTGTATTAATTAAATAATTATGTTATTTATTTGGTTGCTTAACTTTTCACTAAAATGTAAGTGCCTTGAAGGCAGTGACTATGTCTGTTTTGTTTATTACTGTATTCCAACATCCAGCTCACTGATGGCACAAAGCACACACTCAATAAATAATTGCTATATGAATAAAAATATATTTCTCTACCAGCAGCCTTGAATCTTAAAAGTGCCTAATTATATCAGTTAATTATATCAGTTAATAATATCCCATATGCTGTGCGAGGTTTTGCTTCTCAACAACAGTGTTATTATTATTATTAGTGCATAACCATATAAGCTATAAATAGACAACAGAAAAAAAGAAGTAGTTGTTCTAGGCCCGTATTCACTCTACAGTTGCTTTATTGGTGATTGCTAACTTCAGTAATGAAATGTTTTTTCTATTTAATAATAAACTGTTAACAATTCTCTGAGTTTCTGTCCTGCTACCCAGGAGACTCCTAGTCTAAGTATATTTAGTCAAATGTAACCCAGATTTCCTGAACTAGTGTCCAAATCTGCAGCTCAACCTGTCATTTATCACAGAAAAACAAGTCTACAGAAGGTGATAACAGTTACTGAAATGAATAGTGTAGTGGAAATGTGCACTCCAGTTACTCATTTATTGAATGTTAATAGTGAACTAGTAACTGCAAGAAGGTATGGAACACAAAATTCCTGCCTAGTGTGTGATAATTCTCTGATGACATAAGAAATAAGCAGATTTCATGGTTCTCTGGGGAGACTGGGAGAACATAGTTTAAGGAGACCACACAGAAACATCGTCCAGTCATCAACATAGCTCCTCAGAAGGAGATGATATTATTCCCACACTATGACCATATGAGGTTAGGAATTAGAAAGCCATTCCTAGGATTTGCAGGAGGATTTCAGAGAAGTAGATCCTCAAGTCCAATTTCCACCATTACTGGATAAATGCAGCCCCCAAGTTATCCACAAAAAATTGAGAACCCTAATTATATAGGTTACATACAGGTCAAATACCATTGGGTTGTGGCTCAGCTTGATCTATGTAGAGCTAGCCTACTTCAAAACTTAAGCTCCTGATGAAAAAGTCCAGTTATGTACTTTCAGTGTGTATTTTTTTAAGGATTATGATGTCTTGACAACTGTATTTGCCTGGAGTGTTATTTGGTCTGGTGGTGGAAAACCACTGAAACCTCAGGAAACCTGTACTGATAGGGTGTGGAGGTACCCCATCTCAAATGCCTGAGCAAAAAATGGATGGTCTCTTTAAGGGTTGGTGCCTTTTCAAAATTAGTTATACTGAAGAGACAGAGACGGGGAGAGATGCAGGGAGAGATAGAGAGAGATATCCTCTAATGCTCATGTCAGTTCTTAGAGTGATGTGTTTCAACGTAACATGTGTGCCAATTTTGTGCCCTTCTCAGCCACTTCTCTTAGGCACTCTGGGTGGGTACTCTGGAGTCGGGAGCCCCTTAAATTCTATCTTATTCTGTAGTACACATAGAGGCAGGGTCAAGTGTGGCTGCGAAATATCTACCTGCCAAGTTGCTCCTACAATTGGAGATGAGTCTTCTGGCTAGTTTCAAGCTGATCATTCTACCTGATTCTTCTTTGGAAACCAGAAGACAAATCTGCCCAGTTGCTCACATTGTATGTGGATCCTTCTGACTAAAAGTTCCAAAGGCACAGACCTCTTTGGATATGGACTATTGGCTTGGACAGCTTTAACCAGGGTGAGGGCTGAACTGTCCTCCCCAGAGAGTGCTGAATGCTGGTGGTTTGGGCTGGGTAAGGGCTCTTCTTCTACACTGGTGTTGGAAATTCTTGTCCTGTCCTGTAATCTGTAGAGATATAGAGCTTTATGGAAAGAAGAGAAATTTGAAAAGAGGCATAATGGTTAAGTGGAAAGACAAAAAGAAAGAGAGAGAGAGAGTTTCCAAAAATCAGAGAGATTGGGAAGAGAGAATAAAGGGTTAGTTTGATCAAGGAAATTCTGCCGTGTAAATCTTAGTACAGCCTAGCAATTTAGAGTTCTCACAATATAATTGGCTCTAAGACCAGAGAACTTACTAGCAGGAAAATATCGATCTTTCTTTAATATCATCATTCATAGGAGCCAAATCTAAGTATCCTTATCCTAAAATAAGAATTATAATATCTTCCTTGCAGGGATGTTAGGTGAATTAAGCTGTATAATGCATGTGAATTGTGAAATAATCTATAGGTACTATGCGAGTATTATACAATCTAAAACGTCATCAAAAATATTGTTTTTGGGCTTCCCTGGTGGCGCAGTGGTTGAGAGTCTGCCTGCCGGTGCAGGGGACACGGGTTCATGCCCCGGTCCGGGAAGATCCCACATGCTGCGGAGCAGCTGAGCCTGTGAGACATGGCCGCTGAGCCTGCGCGTCCGGAGCCTGTGCTCCGCAACGGGAGAGGCCACAACAGTGAGAGGCCCCCAAAAATTGTTTTTGTTGAGATCTAGATTATGATGTAATGGTCATGGTAGGGGTGAGTGACAACATGTGTATTTCCTATAGGTGACAAAATGTCTAACATGAAAATTCAAATGCCTCTGGAATTAAAATTTTCAATTTATAGCGAACATATCATATATATATGAATTATATAATTTAATTATAATATAATATTTATTTGTATTATATATCATAAAATATTTAAGTTAATATAATTATATACATATATAACTTCAATTATTTCCAACAGGTCCCAGATCTTAAAGATCATGACTATTGAAGATATCTTTCTATCAGGCTCCTGAAATAAGTATTTCTATATGAACTGTATACCATAAGTTGCTAATCTGTTCCTTTCAGTGTTTTTTTTCTGATGATACCTACCATGATTTGATCATAGTTCAAGCTTATCTTTGATGAGTCTATCTCAGTGTTAACATAATTCAAGTACTAGCCAATGTTCATGAAAGAAAACTTGTTAGGCATAGATTTACTTTCTTTTAGCCATGTTTTAATCCTATGAAATAATTCTGGTCAACTACCTTCTCCTCCCTGCAACCCTCATAATCACATTCCTCTGCCTCTCTGGAGCAATGTCCTATGAGCAAAGGTTCCCAATATTATTCCCATCGGAATGACAAACGGTGGTTACATCAAAAAGGCTTTTTGGAAAGGGAATTCCAAGCACTGAACATAGACCACACACAAGAGGAATTTCCTTGATTCACAAGGACTGGGTGGGCTATGCTACCCAACACATATTCCACTATCTGCGGCAATAGGTCCAGGGAAGCATTCTACTGTGAGATGACACTGTACAACTTTTTCATTGCAGCTCATGAAGACAAGATCATTTTTCTGCTTTGCATTTCACATTGTATACATTTAATGTTTTAGCCTTCTGCCCATGCTATCTCATTACCATCATTATCAAAACTTGTGATAATTCTACCCATTGTCATCGTATCTATGATGCATCTATTTTTATTCTGCTAGGCTTCCCACAGAGTGGGCTGGAGCTCATGGCTTTCCACACTATCTGGCCTCCCACCCACAGCAATGAAGACATTATCTTAGAAATTAATATGGTTCACTCACTGGCAGATTTGGAGAGATAAAAATGGGAGTCCAGAGGATGAGTCCTCTAATGCAAAGGTGAGACAAAGGGTGTGGTTAAAAACAAATAAGTGAGTATTGTGCCCCAATCCTACCCAACTTATAAAGCCCTGTGCCAGTGTGTTCTCCTCTGAGAAGTTCACCTTAGAATTTGCTCCATGAAAATCACATTTCTTTTAACCTCCTGAGATCTCTACCTTTCATGCATATCTTATTTTCTATTTCCATATTTCCTACTCTCCGAGCTCATCAAGTTCATTAAGGGACATGGTAAATCATCATCTGCCAGGAAAAATGTGTTGAGCATCTAGGCGCTGTGCGAAGCACTGGGAGTATAACAGTGAACAAGGCAGCTGAGATCCCTGCCCTCAGGGAGCTCACAGTCTAATGGGGAAGGAAACCCAACAACTCGACAGGCAACTGCTGTAACATGGTGTACACTTTGATGTGATGAAATGACTGTAGAACAGAAGAAAATCATGCACAAAGCCCCGACAAGTCTCTTGGGATTCAAGATTAAATTTCCCTCCCTTCATTTAAAGCAAGAATGGCAAACCCAAATGTCTGCAGGAGCCAGGTAGATAACATTAATAAGACAGGAGAGGGGAGTGGACTATACAGACCTGGAGAGTCCACACTCCATCTCCAGGGCTTGGGAGCTACTCAGCTCCAGCCAATTGTCATGCAGGCCTGGATACTGGCCCAGCGTTGCCATATCTAATTTTTTTCCTAGGAAGCAAGCAATTTGGACTTTTTATGTGAAATCTCCTAATTTTTAAATGTTGACAACTAATTTTCTGTTTTGTAGGCTCAGATCTGGCCTGGGATCTACCAGTTTGCACCTCTGATTCAGGGCTTCCATTGAAGCCGTGCCTCTCAGGAGGACCCTGTGTGCCATGCCTCCTGTGCTTGAATCCCAGAGCCCAGGCTACCATCTCTCCCTCTCTCAGCCCCCTCTCCTCTCTCCATCTCCCTTTCACACCCTATTCCAGTAAGTGCCAAAGGCTCTCAATCAAAACTATTTGGGGCAGAGTTGACACCTACAGCTCATGGGAAAATGGGTTAACCTTTGAGAAAAGTCAGAGATACAGGGTCCCTGGGAGGTGAGGATGTAAGTGGAGTGGAAGAGACCGGTAGGGAAGTCTCTTGAGTTTTGCATCATGGGCAATGCTTTCCTTTAAAAAGCATTAACCAAGGTCAGATTAACAAGTCAACACTGAAACTGTAGCCAAACAAGTCTCCCTAATTGTGGGGAGAAAGCAGAGAAGGGGCCAGAGGAAAGAGACCAGCGGACGAGACTGACTCCAAAGCCTTCCCTTCTCCGTCCCCTGGCAGGCTTGGGGCATATTTGATAAGGTGAAGGGAAATTGCAAAATTAGAACTGGCAACTTATACAGAGAGGCCCAGTGCAAGGCCGTGGGCCTCAGGCGGGCTGAGAAAGTTGAGGAATTGGGGGGGAAAGAGGATTTGGCAGCCTGACTTCCTGTGGCTATATCCAAGGCTAATTAGTTTGCAGTGTTCTGTGTGTGCCTGAATGGAAATGATCCCAGTACTGAGAGGCACGGGGGTGAGGAAATCAAAACCACATGCACCAAGAAAGAAAGGGGAAGGGATTGGTGGGAGAGGAAGGCAAAGGGGGAAAACCTGTCCTTTCAGCTACATTTTCTTTTTTTCAGGAGAGGGCTCTCATCATTCTGTTTCATGATCAGTAAATCACCACCACAGCCCTGTCTATCACATCGCCCATCTGCTGCAGAACTCATTAAACATCAAAAGATGGCCTATCATTTCTGCTTAGTTAGAAGTCTGACTTACTAGAGGTCTAACCAGGTAGGGGTTTGCATGTTTTTAATAATAGCTTAAGGAACTTCTTAACACCCCATAAATTACTTAATGCAACAAACTCTTCCTGTAGTCCAGCCGGCATTTGAAAGTTGCTGAACCAACCCAGACCAACCCCATGGCAATGGCTTTTTGGCAGACACATTCCAGGAGACAGCAGAGTTAATGCTTTAATTTACAATTCTGAGCCCATTATTAAAGACGAGTTACCTTGCTGTGTATGTCCTCCCCGGAAAGTGCAACTCAGAATTCCATTGTCTTTGTATTTCTGACTCACCGTCTAAAACGATACCTTGGCTGGGCTCCTACATGTATGTGCTGTGGAGTCACATTGCCAGGCACCTCACAGCAACAGGAAATGGTCGAGTTGAGAGATGGATTCAGAACTAGGGGCAATAAAAGCAGAACCCTACCCCGACTTTCAGGGTACAGGCTCGGCAGATACTTAAATCAATAAATGTTTATTGAGTGCCTACACTGGGTTAGATCTGAGACATACAAAAAATGAATTTGGACATTTTGACTTCCCTTAAAGAGTCCACAGCATTACAGAGAGGCATAAACATTTTGAGGTTTAAAAAAAAAATGGGAGGATGACATTTCCTCCACCAGCACCCTTTAGAAGTTCCTTGGGCACTGGGCGCATCTTGCTGTCACTGCTTGAGGCCACCTAGCCTCCTATGTGCTCAGCCCTGTGAGGAACACAGCCTGAGTAATACAACAGCATCTGCACAAGAGAAACTTCAAAGAGGTGGAACTCTGGGAATCATGTCTTCTCTAAGAAAATACAGGGTCAGGAACTCAGCCCATACCTTCTGACTCCATTTTATTTCCTACCCACTGGACGAGGACACAGAAGAAATTTCAACACAGGTCTAAGCATTATTCCCTCTACAGAGCAGTCTGTCTGGCATGAGGCTAATATTGAAACAAGTATCAATAGGGATGGATACCATGCTATTATTCTACTGTTTATGGCATGCCTGCATTGTGCCAAGAACTGAGCCATGCTGGCAAAGATTATTAGGACACAATCCCTCACCTCAGAGAACTCCCCTGCCTGTGGTGAGACAAATCCCACCCCGGTAAGAGAAATGACCAAAGTATTAAGAGGATTCTACGGTAACAGGAGAAGGTGCTCAACTCAGACACGTGTGTGAGCAGAAAAGGCCTTCTTAGCAAAGATGACGCATCAGCTGCGTCCTAAGGAACCAGCTTGCCTGAGGTAGGGAAATGGACCACTGTAGCACCAATGGTGTGGCTGTTTGCAATCATCTGTCTCCCAACGCCTCAGATGACTTCAATATCATTGTCTTTACCAGACAATTAATGAACAATTACTGTGTGCAGAAAACTGTGCTAGGTACCCTAGATTCTAAGATGACCTCTATTCCTAAGTGACACACAATTTAGGAGTGATTAATGGATAAATAGATAGGTAGATAGATAGATAGAGATTATAGATAGATAGATGATAGATAATGGATATATAGATGACAAAGACAGAGACATGACGGTGATACCTAGCCTGCACTTTACTTTCATGTGGCAGTACCAGTTTCAAGGGGCTTTAAACAGTGCCTCATTTTACCCTCACTTTCTCGAAAGGGAGCTAGGAAAGACATTACTTTATCCACTTAGAAAATGGAGAGACTCGTGGTAATGCATACTTCAGGTGACGAGTGCACAGGACTCATTGCTTGAAGGAAGAAGGAAAGGGAGGATACATGTGGATAAAGTGATGGAGAAACAGGCCAGGATAGTGATGTTTCCAGGGGAAGCAGATGAACTGGTCAAGCTGAGGTGGGGAGAGAAAGCCATCGTTCTGAGCACCTGGACCAAGCGCAGCTGTCAGTCTTGGAGCACACTCTCACGTCTGGCGGAGGCAGTCCCTCTTGTGAAGGCTTGGAGGCCTGGGTAAGGGGCCAGGGACACACCATTAACAGTTACGTTGAGAGACACAGAGGTGGAAACACTGTAAGTAGAAATGGTCTGTGAGAGGCTGCCCTGGGCTGGCCCCTTACACTGCGACTGACAAGGTCAGAAGCTGCTCCGGGTGAGGTCAGCATGGGCCAGGGGCCAGGACATCACTGCAATGACTTTCCTGCCATCTCTCCTCTTCACCCTTACATGCCAAGTCCCACAAGGTTTAACTCTAGACCCTGCTTCATGCTCCTCCTCCAGCAAGCTTTCCTTGACTTCAACAGCTGGGTCAGAGGCCCATCTGACAGTCACCACAGGGTCCTGAAGCTCTCAGTGTCTCTGTCTCTCCCTCTAGACTGTGGGCCTCCTGAGGGCAAGGATTATGTTCTTATAGTCCCAGTACTTTCTACAGTGACTGGCAAAGGGTAAGTACTCAAAGTCTGTTGAATGACTAAATGAATGAATGAGTTTGTGTACCTAAGAAGAATATCACCAGATCTTCCAGACAATGACATCTGTGCCTTCTACATAAATCGTCTAGTTCCTGGAGTCTACGGGATACCTTTTTTTTTTTTTTTTTTGAATCTAAAAGCTCTTCTCTTTAGAAATAGGCTAGGTTCCAAAACACGATTTGTGATGGTCTTTTTGATATGTCAGCTTAGCTAGACTCTGGTACTTAGTGATTTAATGAAACACTAATCTAGGTGTTGCTGTGAAGGTGTTTTGTAAATGGAATTGAAGTTCATAATGGGTAGATTTTTAAATAAGGGAGATTCTTTCAGATACTCTCAGTGGGCCTGATTTATTCAGTTAAAAGTCCTTAAAAGCAGAGCTGAGGCTTCTCTGAAGAAGAAATTCCACCTGTGGACAGCAGCTTCAGCCTGGCAGCTGCCCTCCTGACAGCCTGCCCCATGGACTTGGGACTTGCCTAGCGTACCCCCCCAATCACGTAAGCTAATTCCTTACAGTAAATCTCTTAATATTTATGTCCTACTTGTTCTGCTTCTCTGATTGAATCCTGACTGATACACTATAAATTCAAAAGGTCTGAAAGGGTTTGAGCTTGCATTTCCCCAACGTGTTTTCAGTAAATAAGAAGATGTCAGGCTTTCACAGCTTTAAATCATTCTTGCTGATACAAGAATGTATCAGCACTCTCCTTTTCCTTCTTGCTGATACATTCTATCATGTATCTTTGCCTAACAGGGACCTGTTTGATCTACGGTAAATCCATTGATCTAACCCATCCTCTCAATCATTTCTGCAGGTGTGGTGAGAAACAGATCTCCTTAGCATCAGACCGGGCTGCTTTGCCACCTTGAAGTAGTACAGATTTGAACTGGTTTTAAGGCTACAGAACTGTCCATGACTCTTGAGTTTTCAGACCCAATTCCAATGTGTGTATGTGGAGGGTTCCCCGTACAAACAAGCAAGTCTGGGACACCAGCAGGGTGTCCAAGAATTCATCTCAATCCTGACAACTATCTACCCGGAGATAGAATCAGATTCCACAGGTGAGAGCTCAATCCCACAAGACCGCCCTCCATTTCAGATGCCAGCCACAAGCCCAGGTTTTTACCTGTACTTTGGACCAAGTAACTATAAATCAGAAGTTCTCACAACCTCCTCCCCAGCTTCGGTTACTGTGCTAGAGTGGCTCACAGAACTCAGGGAAACAGTTTATTTACTGGATTACTTGTTTATTATAAAAGGATATGATAATGGATACTGATAAACATTGGAAGATATGCATACGGCAAGGCATGGGGAAAGTGCGTGGAGCTTCCATGCCCTATCTGAGTGCCACTCTCCCCAAATCTCCACATGTTCACTAACCTGGAAGCTCCCTGAACCCTGTCCTTTTCGATTTTTATGAAGGTTTCATTACATAGGCATGATTGATCAAATCATTGGCCACTGACAGTTGATTCGATCTCCAGACCCTCTCCCCTCCGCGGAGATCAGGGGTGTGGGGCTGAAAGTTCTAACCCTCTAATGACATGGCTGGTTCTCCTGACAACCTGCCCCTACCCTTGGGTGGGATCCCCAAATCCCCTTCCCTGAGGCATTTTCAGAAACTGAGGACCAGAGACCAAATATTATGCCATTGTTCTTATCGCTCGGGAAATTCCAAGGGTTTGGGGAGCTGTGAGCCAGGAACATCTGAATGACCAAATATATATTTTTCCTATAAATCACAATATCGCAATGACCTACTCCAGGAGTTTAAGTAGCAGAACTTTTACCATGCTTAGTTCCAAGTTCTGGAAAAACACGCCCAGACTTCCCCAGAATTAAAAACAACCTAATTGACACTGTTTGGTTTGGGCCAGCTGAATGATACTGGAAGGAAAGAAAGAGCTTGGATGGCTGGTGGCAGATAAAGCACCACGTTCTGTAATTCTCTAGCTGCACACTGTAAGTTTTCCATTTCATCCGTCTCTGCATCTCTTGCTTATTATTGTCAATTGCGTAGGCACAGCCCCTTTCTCAAGCTTCATGATTCACTCTGCCCTTTGGGATTGTTTCTACTATCTAAAAAACTAATTCCATAGGCATGTATAACCTTCTATTTATTTTCTTACCACCTTCTACTTTTTAAAATTATCTCTACTTGCATTTTGTCGTATTTGTACTCCTCTTCTCAGTAGACATTTTAATAGTCTCATCGCTTTCGCACTTCTGAGTTATATGGAGTCAAAAATGTTTATAAAACATCTCCAAATCATGCACAAATGCAGCAACTCTACTAAATATTAAAGAATGAATGGTTGGCAGAGACCTAAATGGCAGGGCATTGGCCAATAGCGCCATCTGTTGGTCCTGGGTAGAGTTGGCGTCTATTCAGCTTTGTTCTTATTTATAAAGCATTACAGTTGACCCTTGAACAATGCGGGGGGTTAGGGGTGCTAATTGCCCCCCTTGCTGTCAAGAATCCACGTAGAACTTCACAGTGGGCCCTCCATACCCTTGGCTCTGCATCCATGGGTCCAGCTAACCATGGGTTGTATAGTACTGGGGTATATATTTATTGAACAATCTGGACTCTCGCAGTTCAAACCGGTGTTGTTCACGGGTCAACTGTATTCCTGTGACAGCTCATAGGAGGGGGAACTTCTGTCCTGATTTCACAAACCCTAGAAATACCTGCTTCCTGTGAATGTTCAAGTTCTTATGGTAAGCTCCACAATGGTCACCAAGCGATGAGAGCTGGGCCTTTTCGGAGGCCAGGGGAGCTACACAAGGCAGAGCTGCATGAGCTACTCACTGCCCCCCAATGCTGAGGCTCTTTTCAAGTGACCTCATGGTGACCGGGATGAGGGCCACCACCCAGACCGGAGGTTCTCTACTCTGGCTGCACATCAGAACTTCTGGGGTGAGGCACAGACTTTGGTATTGTCTCTAAGCTCCTGCAGTTGATGTTGGCGCATAGTTGGGACTGAAAACCACTTACCTAAAGGCTTAAGAGAAAGACATGGAAGAGCTGATGTTCCACACGTTTGTCCACATTCCTCACCCCAGAGTCCAATCTTTTTAGCCACACTGCCATTTCCCAAATCCACTCCCAGGAGATATTAGAGACCAAAATTGTAAACATATTATAAATTTAGCTATGTAAAACAAAATTTATATATAAATATATAAAAAAGACAAGAAAGTTCACCAAAGGATTTAGTTAGATACGAATAATTGTGTTTTGTATTTGTCCGTATTACTTATTTACTAAAAGGATCATTATTACCTTTATTATCAGAAAAAATATATGTAAGTTCAAAAAAGTATGAACCAATCATTCTGTTACTAAAATATAGGCAAATTAAAGAAAAAGAGATAGAATAGCTCAGGGAGAAAGGGGTGAATGAAGCAGACTGTCTCTACTGAATATACTCACTTCTACTTTCCATTCTTTGCTTTATCTCTGCACCACGCATGACTGTGTTTTCTTTTAGTTATTGATTACTTATCATGCTGAAAGAATGCTGTATACTCAGACCAGGCCTCTCCATGACTGCACCTGGGATGAAAGCTATTCCCTAGAGTAACAAATTGGAGCTAAAATTTGGTGAGTAGACCTCTTAGAACACATTGGTCTGCGCATGGAAAGGGGCAGTGGAATAGGCACATTGTTTGATGTTAAGATGGTCACTTATTTGCTGCACCTTTTATGTCTAAAAATTAGACCTAAAGAGTAGTGTTGCTTTAGACCTGCATTTTCTCTGCCTCAAAAAAAATAAGTACACCACAGGTGAACTTCATATCCCTTTTAGAGAAAGGAGAAACCAGGGATGGCTTTTGCACACTGGCATGACAAGGTAGCTTTCCACAATCTCAGGAAGGACCATGGGTCTTGGCCACAGCAGCATGCCAGCTCAAGGTCGAGACAGGAAGCTGAATGCAAGTTGTCCAGTTCTTAGAAACTTCCTGAGAATTTCATTAAGGGCTTTTTTCATGAGATGTTCAAGCTTAACGTTTAGCAATGTTTTAGTATGTATAAACACAAAGCTTCACTCAATGGAAGAAAATATTGCATTGACAAATCTATCTACCAAACATTTCTGTGCCCATAGATTGCACCCTACGTTGATTGATATGCCATCTCCTGACACATTCCTCCAGACTTCTGTGACCATTAGAATCTTGAGTTGAATGGACCTAGGATTGGATCCAGCTCAGCAGTTCCTTAAACCAGGAAAATAACCTCAGATGTTAAATGGCTCTGAGCAAGTGCCTTAATCTTCCTGAAACTGGGTCTTTCTGCAAGAAATGGAGTTGCTGTGATCATCAAATAAGATAGAGTATGAGAAAGAGCTTTGTAAACTATAATGTGCTTTGTAAACTATAAGGTGAGGCGATATTATGAGAACTGTTCCTCACTCTCCAAAAAGAAAGTGTTCCCCCAAGCAAGATCCTTCTTTTTCAACACAGCATGCTCATGCCCACCCTTACTCAGACTGCCCCTCTGTCTTGCCCTCTCTTCCTGTCCAAATTCTACCATTATTCAACACCCAAATAAATTTCTACCTAGTCCAAGAAAACACTTTCTGACCAGTCTAGTTGTCAGTGATTTCTCTCTTTTCTAAATTTCCCTAGCACTTGCCACTGATGCCAAAGAATGTATCAATTCAGATAATTTGTCTTGCCTCCTGTTCTTTCATGTCTTTCCATCCTGTCTTTTAACCCAATTTTTTTTAAAAGGTGTTTTATAGATATAAAACATACATACAGAAAAGTGCCCATGTAGCACAAAGTAATCCATGTAAACACCACCCAAATCACTCATGGGACCATCACAAAGATTCATAAACAGAACCTTACCAGACACGGCCCCTACTCTTCTCTCCTGACTTCTAGTGCCAGAGATTAATTTCACCTATTTTTGAATTTTCTATGATGTATGTATTCTTTGATGTCCGGCTTCTTTTGCTCAACATTGTGTTTTGATAATTATCCATGCTGTTGTATGTGGCAGTAGTTTCTCCATTTTCATGGCTGTATATTTCTCATTGCAATGGATATACCACGATTTACTTCTCCATTCTACTGTTTGAAGACATTTGAGTTGTTTCCTAATTTGGCTATTTGAAAAAACACTGCTATGGACTTTCTAAGATTTGGTTTTTTGTAAACACTTGCATGAATTTGCTTGGAGTGTATGTATATAGGAATGGGATGACTAGGTCATAGGATATGTGTATGTTCAAGGTTAGTATATATGAACAGTTTCTCAATGTGGTTGCACCAATTTATACTCTCAGTAGCAACAACATGTGTCCAATTACTCTACAGTCTCACCAGCTGGTATTATCTATCATTCTTTTAAATGGTAGACAACCTGTTGGTATATCATATATTTCATTGTCATTTCGATTTGCATTATCCTGATAACTAATGAGGCTGAGTAATTTTTCATGTGTTTATTTGCCATGTGGACATTCTCTTTTGTGAAAAAAATAATGTCCAGTTTTTACTAGGTTTTCTGACTTTTTCTCATTAAACTGTAGGGAATTTTTATGATATATATATAATACAAGTATGTCCCCCCATTCCATGGCTTTCCTTTTCATTCTCATAAAGGTGTCTTTTGATAACAGAAGTTACCAATATTTCAGTATTTTCCTTTATGGATAGTGCTTTTTGTGTCTTGTTTAAAAAAATCCTTGCCTATTCTAGGATCATGAAAATATTCTTCTATGTTATTTTTTAGAAGCGTTACTGCTTTATATTTCACATCTAGATTTAAAATCACCTGGAATTGATTTTTAATAATGTGTGAGGTAGGGGTCAAGACAGTTTTTTCTCATATGAATTATCTAATTGTGCATCATTGATTAAAAGGAGCACAGTTTCCCACTGCTTTGCCAGTGATGCCCATGTATGTGTGTGTCTGATTCCAGACTCCCTGTTCTGTTCCATTAGTCCACTTGTCTATCCATGTGCCACCATTCACATTAAACTAATTATTATAGCTTTATAATAATTCTTACATGTGGTAGAATAAGTGTTCCAACCCTAATCTTAAAGATTTTCTTAGCTATTCCTGTCCCTCCACATTTCCATATAAAATTCCCTATAAATTTTGTCTACTCCTAAAAAGAAAATCTGTTGGAATTTCAGTTGAGATTGCATTGAATCTATAGATGAATTTTGGGGGAGAACTGGTATCTTTACAATATTAAGTCTTCTAATCCTCGAGTCCGTTTTAGCTCTTCTTTAATTTCTTTCAATATTGCTTTATAGTTTTCTGTGTAAGGTAATATACATGTTTCACTATATTTATTCCAAGGTAGTTGATGTTCTTCTCTTCTAAGAATTTTGTTTAAATTTCATTTTCTATTTGTTTGTTGCTACCATACATACACTTACTTTTTGTTTATTGTCCTTGAATCTAGTAAGTTTGCTAAATTAACTTATTAACTCTAAAAGTTTGTCTATAGATTCCTTTGGGATTTTCTAGGTACACAATTATGTTATCTGCAAATAATAAATTTTACTTCTTTCTTCCCTGTGCTTATATGTTTTCCTTTTCTCATTGCACAGTTGCATCATTGGACTTGTAGTACCATGATAATTAGGAGTGATTGAGAGCAGGGTTCCTTGTCTCATTCTAGGCTTGAGGAAATCCACAATATTTCACCATTTGGTATGATATTCGTTGTAGATTTCTGATAGATGCCCTTTATCAGGTTAAGGACAGTCCCGTTCATTTCTATTCCTAGTTTTCAAGGAGGTATGTTTGTTTTCTTTTTGCTTTTTTTCATGTATTTTTAATCATGAATGGGTTTCAATTTTACCACATAATTTGTGTCTACTGAATACATAGGAAATTATCTCTATCCTGTATTATGTTAACAGAGTAAATTCAAGTTTTATTCATATTTTGTTGTTAGCAATATGGACTGGAAGGGATGGAATACCTTTGTCAGGTTTTAGTATATACATGGGTTATACTGTTCTCATAAAAATGAGTTGGGAATTGATTCCACCAACTCTATTGGTATAATTTCTTCCTTAAATATTTGATATAATTCACTAGTGAAACCATGTGGGCCTGGAGTTTACTTTGTGAGAAGATTTTTTTAACTAACAAATTCAATTTATTTAAAAGATAGAGGGCTATTTGGATTTTTAAATTTTATTTAGTGCTCAGATTGGTTAATTGTGCTTTTCAAGGAATTTGTCCATTTCATTTAAGTTGTCAAATTTATTTACATAAAGTTGTTCATAATATTCCCTTATTATATTTGAATGACTGTAGGATTTGTAGTGACATCTTCTCTTTTATTCCTGATATTAATTTGTGTGTATTTTTTTCTACCAGTGGTGTCAGGGGTTTATAAATTTTGTGATTCTTTTCAAAGAAGCAAATTTGATCTTTGTTAAGTTTCTCTATTATCTGTTTTGTATTTTACGGTTTTACCTCTTTTTTTTTTCCTTATGTCTACTTACTTTGGGTTTAACTTATGTTTTTCTAGCTTCTTAGGGTAGAAATATAGATCATTGAATTTAATCTTTTCTTCTTTTCTCACATAAGCATTTAATGCTCTAGATTTCCTTCTACGTTCTGCTAAGTTCAGTTACATCTCTCCAATTTTGATATGTTGTATTTTTATTATCATTCAAATAAAAATAAATTTAGTTCCTCTTTGAGTACTTCTTTAATTTTGGGCTATTTAGAAATATGTTTTTAAATTTCAGAATATTTGGACTTTTTTAGAAATTTTATTGTGGATTTCTAATTTAATATTCTTTTACTAGGTAATATATTCTGTAAAATTTCAGTTTTTAAAAAATTTGCTGAGCTTGTTTAATGGTCTATTTTGTGTGTGTGTGTGAACATTCCATTTATACTTGCATATGTATTGTGTAGTTGAATATAGTGTTTTATAAATATCAATTATGTCAAGATGGTTGATAATGGTTTTCAAATCTCTATTACTACGAATCTTTTTGTCTAGTTGTTCTACCAATTACTGAGAGAGGAGTATTAAAATCTTGAATTATGATTGTGGGCTTCTCTATTTCTTTCTTTTGTTCTGTCCATTTTTGCTTCATGAATTGCAGAGCTCCCTGGTTAGGTGCATACACATGTATGATTGAATGTTTTCCTCAACATGACACTTTTTATCAGATTGATAAGATGCTCTTTTTTATCTCTGGTAACACTCCTGGTCTTGAGGTATATTTTATTTGATATTAATATAGCCAATTCAGCTTTATTAGGCTTAATGTCTGAATAAACATCATTTTCCTTCTACTTTGAACCTATCTGTGTTTTTATGTTTAAAGTGCATTTCTTGTAGACAGCATATAGTCCGGTCTTACCTTTTTACAGAGTCTGACAATCTATGTTTTTAAATGCAGTGCTTAGCTCACTAATATTTAGTGTAATTAGTGATAGGGTAGGATTTAGGTCTATCTTTTTTTGTCCTGTCTTTGTTTCTTTTTTCTCCCTTTTTTTTTTCAGGAGTAGGGGTTAATTCAATATTTTTAGCACTTCTTTATAATCTCTTTGTTGGCTTTTTAGCTGCATCTCTCTGAATTGCTTTTATTTATTTATTTTTATTGAACTATAGTTGAACTATAGCTGATTTACAATATTGTGTTACTTTCTGGTGTACCACAAAGTGATATATGTGTATGTGTGTGTATATATATATATTTTTCAGATTCTTTTCCATTACAGGTTATTACAAGATATTGAAAATAGTTCCCTCTGCTATACAGTAAATCCTCATTGCTTATCTATTTTATATATAGTAGTGTTTATTTGTTAATTCTATACTCCTAATTTATCCCTCCCCCCACCCCTTTCCCCTTTGGTTAAGTTTGTTTTCTATGTTGGTGGGTCTGTTTCTGTCTTGTAAATAAGTTCATTTGTATTATATTTTAGATTCCACATATAAGTGAAATCATATAATATTTGTCTTTCTCTAACTTACTTCACTTGGTATGATATATATATATATATATATATATATATATATATATATATATATATATATATATCTCACATCTTCTTTATCCATTCATCTATTGATGGACACTTAGGTTGCTTCCATGTCTTGGCTGTTGTAAATAGTGCTGCTATGAACATCGGGGTGCATGTATCCTTTTGAATTAGGATTCTTGTCTTTTCCAGATATATGCCCAGGACTGAGATTGCTGGATCATATGGCAACTCTATTTTTAGTTTTTAAAGGAACCTCCATACTTTTTTCCATAGTGGCTGCACCAATTTACATTCCCACCAACAGTGTAGGAGGGTTCCCTTTTCTCCACACCCTCTCCAGCATTTACTGTTTGTAGACATTTTGATGATGGCTCTTCTGGCCAGTGTGAGGTGATACCTCATTGTAGTTCTGATTAGCATTTCTCTAATAATTAGCAATGTTGAGCATCTTTTCATGTGTCTATTGGCCACCTGTATGTCTTCTTTGGAGAAATGTCTATTTAGGTCTTCTGACCATATTTTGATTGGGTTGTTTGTTTTTTTGATAATGAGTTGTGTGAGCTGTTTATATATTTAGGAAAGTAAGCCTTTGTCATTTGCACAGTTTGCAAATATTTTCTCCCAGTTTGCAGATATTTTCTTTTCGTTTTGTTTATGGTTGCCTTCGGTGTCTACATTGTTTTTATTGATTGCTTTAGGAATTACTATATTCCTCTATAACTTAGAGAGGTTTTTTTAAATTTAATTTTATTTATTTTTTTATACAGCAGGTTCTTATTAGTTATCCATTTTATACATATTAGTGTATATGTGTCAATCCCAATCTCCCAATTCATCCCACCATCACCACCACCCCCACCCCTGCCACTTGCCCTGCTTGGTGTCCATACATTTGTTCTCTACATCTGTGTCTCTATTTCTGCCTTGCAAACCAGTTCATCTGGACCATTTCTCTAGATTCCACATATATGCATTAATATACGATATTTGTTTTCCTCCTTCTGACTTACTTCACTCTGTATGACAGTCTCTAGGTCCACCCACGTCTCTACAAATGACCCAATGTTGTTCCTTTTTATGGCTGAGTAATATTCCGTTGTATATATGTACCACATCTTCTTTAACCATTTGTCTGTTGATGGGCATTTAGGTTGCTTCCATGACCTGGCTATTGTAAATAGTGCTGCAGTGAACATTGGGGTGCATGTGTCTTTTTGAATTATGGTTTTCTCTGGGTATATGCCCAGTAGTGGGATTGCTGGGTCATATGGTAGTTCTATGTTTAGTTTTTTAAGGAACCTCCATACTGTTCTTGATAGTGGCTGTATCAATTTATATTCCCACCAATAGTGCAAGAGGGTTCCCTTTTCTCCACACCCTCTCCAGCGTTTGTTGTTTGTGGATTTTCTGCATATTCATTTCTGATGTTTTTCTTTTCAGGTCTAGAATTTCCATTTAGCACTTTTTAAATAGTTACCATCTCTCTGCTGAGATTCCACATTTCTTCATTAATTATACTCATGCTTTAAGTCTTTGGAAATATTTATAGAGCTACTTTAAAGTCTTTGTTAATGGCAATATCTGGATCATGTTAGTGTAAGTTTCTATTGATTACTATTTCTCTTAATCACATTTTCCTGTGTGTCTAACAGTCTTTCATCACACTGTAGAGAATGGATATTGTTATCTTCCTCTGAAGAGTTTTTATTGTTGTTTGGTTTTGGTTTTTTCCTATCAAGGAATTAACTTGGCTGGACTCAAACTCCAAACTCTCTCCCTTATGATGTGTAGTAGCTAAAGTCTCTGCTAAATTCTTTCAGACTTCCATTGTTGCTTTTCACTGGGCTCCTTGGAGTCTGCCCCACACATGGAAAATTCAGGGGTCATCCAGGGATTTGAGCAGAGTTTAAATGCACATTTTGGGGCTCCTCTCTTTGCTATCACTTTTTTGAGATGTCCTTTCTCTCTAGCTGCTCTAGTAGTCCCAAACTCCATTTAATGACTCTTCAGACTAGTAAGACTGATGTTCCCTTATTGGATTCTTGTTGCCCTATACTGGATGGACTGAAGAGTACCCTCAGGCAAAAAGCATATAAAGGCAAATCTCCTCCAGAAAAAAATGCTATCTGGAAAGGACTGTTTCCATTCCAGTTTTTGTCTGCTTTTGGTCACTATCCAGTGCCTTCAAGTAGGGTTTTTTTTCCTCCATAATTTATCATTGTTTTCTACAGAAAGATTTATTTAATATAAGTTACTCCAAAATTATTGGAGTAGAACTAAGGGAAAGGTTTCAGATTATGGACTATATTTCTTTTTTGGGTACAGGACTATCTAGATTTCTTATTTTTTCTTATCTCACATTTGATAAATCATGTTACTCAAAGAATTTAAATTGAAAATTTCAAATTTATTGGCATAAAGTTGTTTGTAATATCTCTTATTACAAATAAGAGATAAAATAGATTTTATCTATTAGATTAAATATTTTGAATTAGATTAAATATTAGATTAAATAATAAATATTTTGAATTTGTATGTAACTGAGATTAAATATTAAATATTTAGATTAAAATTAGATTAAATATTTTGAATTTATATGTAACTGAGTAGGAAACTAGAGAAAATTGCATAATACTGCCCAAATCTAAATCTAAAAGCTCTTTTAAAAATAGTGTCTGTGACGTTTATTTATATTTTTTTTATCCATTTCACTTCAACTTGATAAAATTTAAATGACAAAGAATGTTAATTATATATTTTTCAAATTGTAAAAGTTTTGGCTGTTTAAAATTTCTAATATTTAAAAATATTATTATCTATAAGTCAAAATATGGTTGGATTGCCCTCTTCATAAATTATATATCCTTAAAATTACCTAAGCCTTGTACTTTTCTCTTTAGTAATAAAGAAAGTCCTTTGAAAATGGTACTATAGTTCAATTATAAATGAACTAGAGTATATTACCTAAAAAGTAGTTTTCTTGTAAAATCTAGATTCCAGTTTTTCTAGCCAAAAGGAAAAATAGCAAAAAGATGTTGATTTAAAATCAAATAAAAGTTTAAAAGGCTAGTTCTGTGAATTTTAATTCTCAAGTTACAATCCATGGTAACCTCATCTGGGAGGTAAACTTTACTTGATACTCAATAAGAGAAAGTTTTCATACACTTCTCAAGTATCTTTTGTTCATTCCCTTGTCATTACCCATAATTCAGTTATCACAATGAATCCTTAATTCATTATTTGAAACTTATACTTAGTTTTCTACACTTAAAATAACTTCATGTTTTCTTTTCCATTCAGCAAATATCAATTTCACCATTCCTGTTTTCTATCAAGGGGTGAGGTCAAATAGGAAGAATGAGGTTAGGTCTGTGTCTTCTTCAGTGTAATGAAAAAATTGCTTTACTTTATCACAAAGGACATTACTCTATTTTCTTTTTTTGTAAGTCAGGTTTATTGAAGAGTAATTTGCATTACTCTTCAATAAAGGTAGTAAAATCCACCTTTTTTAGGTACAATAAATTTTAACAAACTCAGACAGTCCAGTAGCCACACTACAATCAAGATACAGAACATTTGTCTCAACCTAAAAGTTCCCTTATGCTCCTTTGTTGTCAAATCCCTCCCTACATTTCCAGTCCACAAATAACCACTAATCTGGTTTTTATCCCTATAATAGTTTGCCTCTTCCAGAATGTCATGAAAATGCAATCATGTAATTTGTAGCATTCTGAGCCTAGCTTCTTTCACTTATAATGCATTTGAGATTGATTCATGTTGTTGCATATATCAGTAGTTCATTCTATGTTACTGTTGAGTAATATTCCACTGTATGGATGTACCACATTTTGTTTATTCATTCACTAGTTAATGGACATTTGAATAATTTCCAGTTTTGGGCAATGATGGATAAAGCCCCTATAAACACCTATGCATATGTTTGTGTATGGACATACAGTTTCATTTCTCTTAGGTAAATACCTAGGATTGGGATTGCTGAGTCATATGGTAATTGCATATTTTGTTTTATGAAAACTGCTAGCCTGTCTGCCAAAGTAGCTGTACAATTTGCAGCAATGTATGAGAGTTCCATTGTTATGCATTCTTGCCAGCCCCTTTTCTAATAGGTGCTTATCTGATTGTTGTTCAAGTTTGCATTTCCCTTATTACTAATGTTGTTGAGTACATTTTTCTGTGCTTTTTTTGCCATTCTTATATTGTCTTTATTGAAATGTTTGTTCAAATGTTCTGCTCAGTTTTGTGTTGTTTGTTTTCTTATTACTGAGTTGTAAGGGTCCTTCATATATTTTAAATATGTGTTTTGAAAGTATTTTCTCCTAGTCTATATTTTATATTTAAAATTTTTAAAAGTATTCAAATATGATACATTTTTAATTTTGATAAAGTCCATTTTATCAGTTTTTTCATTTATGGGTTGTGCTTTTTGTATCCTAACTAATAAATATTATCTGACCCAAGGTCATAGAGATTTTCTCCTATGTTTTCTTCTGGAATTTTTCAACTTTTAGGTTTTTACATTTCAGTCTGTGATCCATTTTCCAGTTAAGTTTTGTATATAGTTTAATGTATGGGTCAACATACATTTTATTTCATAGGGGTGTCCAACTGTTCCAGCATCCTTTGCTGAAAAGACAATTCTTTCACCACTGAATTGCCTTGGCCTACTTCTGAATTCTTCACTGATTTTTATGTATTTCATTTCACTAATACCCCACTGTCTTGATTAATGTAGTTTCCTAGTAAGTCTTGAAAACGTGTAATGTGAGTCCTCTAACTTTTTCTTTTTCAAAATTGCTTTGACGATTTTAGTTCCTTTGATTTTTCTCATAAATTTCAGAGTCAGCTTATGGAGTTCTACAAAAGACCTGCTGGAATTTTGACTAGAATTGCATTGACTCTGTAGATCAATTTGGAGAAAATCTGACATCTTAACAATATTGAGTCTTCCAATCAATGAACGCAATATATCTTTCCATTAAAAAAATTTTTTTAACATCTTTATTGGAGTATAATTGCTTTACAATGTTGTGTTCGTTTCTGCTATTTAACAAAGTGAATCAGCTATATGTATATATTCCCATATCCCCTCCCTCTTGCATCTCCCTCCCACCCTCCCTATCCCACCCCTCTACGTGGTCGCAAAGCACAGAGCTGATCTCCCTGTGCTATGTAGCTGCTTCCCACTACCTATTTTACATTTGGTAGTGTATATATGTCAATGCTACTCTCTCACTTCGTCCCAGCTTACCCTTCCATTTATTTTAAGTATTTTGTTTCTCTCATAATACTTTTAGGCTTTCAGCATACAAATCCTGCACATATTTTGTTAGATTTTTCCCTAAGTATTTCAAGTTTCTATGCAGGCTCTGCATAAGCAATCATGTTATCTGTGATTAGAGATAGTTTTTTTTTTCTTATTTGTATGCCTTTTATTTCATTTTCTTGCCTTATTGCACTGATAAGGACTTTCAGTATGATGTTGCATCAAAGTGATGAGAGTGGGCATATTTACCTTGTTCCTGATATTAGTATCGGCATTCAGTCTTTCACCATTAAGTATGATTTTAGCTGTAGGTTTTCCATAGATGCCCTTTATCAACTTGAGGAAATTACCTGTAATTCCTGGTTTACGTAGAGTTTTCATCATGAATGGTTGTTAAATTTTGTCAAATGATCTTTGCATCTAGTGAATGATCATATGGTTTTTCCCTTTAATCTGCTGATATGGTAAATTATATTTGCGTGACTTTCAAATATTGAACAATTTTGCATTCCAATGACAAACCCCACTTGGTCATGGTGTATTATCATTTTAATATATTGCTGGATTTGATTTGCTAATATTTTGTAGAAGTTTCTTACATCTGTATTCATGAGGAATATTAGTTTGTAGTTTTATTTTCTTATAATGTCTTTGTCTGATTTTGATATCAGGGTAATGCTGGCCTCATAAAATGAGTTGGGAAGTTTTTCTTCCCACTATGTTTATTTTTCTTTTTAGAACTTATATGACATCTTGCTTAAACACAGAATTCACCAGTGAGGTATCTGGGCCAGGAGTTGTCTTTTGGGAAGGTTTTTAAACTATGAATTCAAAATTTTTAAGTAAGTATAGGACTGTACAGTTTATCTTGAGTAAGTTTTGCTGATTTGCATCTTTCAAGGAATTAGTTCATTTATCTAATTTGTCAAATTTATTGGTGTAAAAGTGTGCATCATATTTCCTTACTATCCTTTTAATGTTTCCCACGTTGAGGGTAACCGCTCAAATCTCAGTTCAGCTCTTCTAGCTTTGCTAGGTGGCCTGGTGTCTGCCCTATGTAAGTGCGGTTCAAAGTTCAGTCAGAGTTGTAGGCAGTTGGGGTTCCCCCTCTTGGTCTCTGCCCTTTTGGGGATTCCCCTTAACTTTTTACTGCTGTGCTTGCCCCATATTCTGGTTCTTCTCCAGTAAGACTGTGGGTTTCATAATGGAGTTTTAGCCACTCTGCCTGGTGCAGACTAAAGTCTGAAAACTATAAAATCTGGAAACTCTTCTTCCATGTATTAACTCTCTCCAGTAGCTTCTTGCTTATAATAGCTCTCCAGTGCCTTTAGATAGCATTTTTTAAAACACATTTTGACATGTTGTGTGTGTGTGCGCGCATGTGCATGAGTGTGTGTGTATGTATGCGTGTGCACATAGGTTGGTCTGTTAATAAATACTCAGATATTACTGGAGGTGGAGCCTGTACTCTTTTTTTTAAAATCACTGGTACTATAACCCCAATTATTAAGTCTGTTCCATATGAAGTATAATCCTTTTCTAAAGGATCAAGATGGTGAGAGAAGTCTTCCCTAGATTCTATAAATCAAAGATAAATCATCCCAATAATTTCAGATTCTGCAGCATTTTCTTGAGTCATTAAAAAACTGTGGGCCTCAAGTAATGATCCAGGAACCTCTCTTTCTAGCTTTAAAGGGAATAAAGTTTGAGTCCTCACTTTATTGCTCTTTGCATCATGCTTTCATAGGAAACAGTACAAGAAATACTCCAGTCACATGGAAACTTATTCCAGAGAGAGGCTTTTACCCTGAATCCTGCCTCCTTTCCTGTCCTTCCCTGCTGGGCTAAGCTGGGAAACCTAAAAGGATATTTGAAGATCCCTTTGTTCACTTTTCCTTAAGCCCAGAAGGAATTCTACACAATCAGAGACTTGTTTCTTTACTCCAGGTCCATCTGGTTTGCTCTACCTTCCCGGCCACCAAAAGGTCCCAGAACGTTTACATTTCTAAATATCTCCAAATAAGATAAGGAGGAAAATGGTAAATTGATTAACAGTGGGGCTTCACTCTACATCTGTAATACCCATCTATTCTTCCTTCCTTCATCAATAAACAAAATGCTTATTCATGCACCAGACATCTTGATAGGCAAAGAAGGGTCAATGATAGCTAAGACATAGTCCTTGCCCCCAGGTGCCTTTTGTTTAGCTATGTAAACAAAAAGTACAGCAACATGTTACAAGCTTTGTGCTGGAGGGGTGGACAGTATTGGGAGTCACAAAGGAAAGAGTGGACAATTCCATTTGGGGGGTTCGGGTGAGACTCTGAGTACGCATTGGCAAGGGGAACAGAGATGAGGATGGGAAAACTAGCCATTTAGGTATAGAGATCACATGCCCGAACCCATCTGGTGTTTTCAGAAAAACTGCAGAGATGTTGGTGCCATTGCAGCATGAGTGAGAGGTGTGGCAGGGGAGGAGGCTGGGGAGGTAGGAAAGAGTCCCAACAAGGAGGGCTTTGTTGCATGATTAAAGAGTTTGGACTTCATCTTGCAGAGTGTACTAAGCCATTAAAGTGTCTTAATCAGGAGGATAGCAGGACCATATATGTGTTCTAGGAAAATCCAATGTTCATTCCTGTATGTTCTTGATGTCTGTCAGGGTCCCTCCCTGAGGAGGTGGTCTGATGGGGATAAGAAGCAGGGTCAACAGAGAAGAAACATGGTCTTGAGAACCATCTGGTCTAAAATTAGACTACAGTCATCTATTGTGCACTGCACTGAACCTCTTTTCATGCCAGATACGGTCTGGGGACCAGACCTGTTTGGACATGGCTTGGGTGAGAAACCGGTTGTCTTTTCCAAAGACAATTTGGATTTCAGGAGGAAAATCACAGCATCAGAGTTCCAAGCAAAGGGGCATTACAAGCCAGTCAGATTGCACAAAAATTACTGCTGCGAAATAACCATAATTAAGTCTTTCTGCCAGCATAACTGGGAAGGGAGTTGAGGCCATAGGTTGCTGGGAGTAAAATTTGGAAGTGTTATCAAATACTATTACTGTTTGGAAATTAGAAAGAAAAGAATGAAAATAGAATTCATTTTTCTTTTGGGAAGCAGGACTAAGAGGTTCAGGCAAGTTCTCTGGAGCTCTGAAATGAACAAAAAAAAAGGAAAATACGGAGCTGCATGTAATGGCACAGGAAAAGTGTCTCTCCACAAGCTTTGCTTTTCTTCCCAGAATCAGAAGGTGCCCAGTGAGAGTTGGCGCAGCTGACATGACATTTATAATGTGGCAGTGTCTGCCTAAACCATTTGACCTACATTAATTGTAACATGATAGTGAAGTAAAACTAAGAGGTACCTCCCTGGAGTCTTCAGAAGCAACCCCACCTGTTCCACATTGTGCTGAGGTTCCCTGCAGGAATGGCAGTACCTGGTGCATTGGGAAACAGGAGACTTAAACAACACCTGGTTTCAAGTCCTAGCTCGACTACTTACTAGCTTGAAGTTAAGCCTGCTTCTTCAACTATAAATTGGAAATAATGGCACTTATCAACATGCTCATTACTAATTAGTTAATAAAAGTAAGGATTCTTTGTTAAGCGTTGCTCAGATGTTAATTAATAATAATATTGACTAGATATTGATAGTATCTCGAGCTAAACTGTTGAACACAGTAGCCACAAACCATATGTAGCTATGTGAAATGTGGTGAGTCTGAATTGAGATATGTTGCTAGAGTTGGCACCAAAAAAAAAAAAACTCAATGATTTTTACATAACTTATATATAAAATCATAATATTTTAGATATATAGTTACATGAAATATAATTAAAATTAATCTCTTCTGTCTCTTTTTACTTATTTTAATGTAGCTACTAGAAAATTTAAAAGTATGACTGTGGCTTGCATTGGGGATTTGTGTTACATTTCCAATAGGCAGTATTGAACTAGGGTGTTTCCTGTCCATGAAACAAGTGATATGGAATGTGAGGATTCTGAGAACCATCTTTCAAAGTGAAGTCAGGATAT
This sequence comes from Pseudorca crassidens, assembly GCF_039906515.1. Taxonomy (NCBI): domain Eukaryota; kingdom Metazoa; phylum Chordata; class Mammalia; order Artiodactyla; family Delphinidae; genus Pseudorca; species Pseudorca crassidens. The sequence goes on along the minus strand of NC_090297.1, from coordinate 104,880,397 downwards.
ATACGACACATTTATCCATCTCACGAATTCATCCACTTTTAAAATTCATTTCACTTACACACTTTGAGCATCTACCTTATGCCAAGGACTGGATACAGCCTAGTTGTGCCCTTTGGGAGCTCACACTGTGACTATGAATGAGGTTGGGGAATTCCTATGCAGCCTACAGCATTCCACAGTCATCAGTTTGTTTTGTTCTCCTCCTACACTGTTGGTGGGAATGTAAGTTGGTGCAGCCACTGTGGAAAACAGTATGAAGGTTCCTCAAAAAACTAAAGATAGAATTACTATCCAACCCAGCAATTCCGCTCCTGGGTATATATACCAAAAAAAACCCCAGAAATACTAAGTTGAAAAGATATATGCACCCCAATGTTCGTAGCAGCACTATTTACAATTGGCAAGACATGGAAACAACCTAAGTGTCTATCAACAGATGAATGGATAAAGAAAATATGGTGTATATATATATATATATATATATATATATATATAATACAATGGAATACTACTCAGCCATAAAAAAGAACGAAATTTTGCCATTTGCAGCAACATGGATGGACTTGGAGGGCATTATGTTTAGTGAAATATGTCAGATAGAGACAAATACTGTATGGTGTCACTTATATGTGGAATCTAAAAAATACAACAAACTAGTGAATAAAACAAAAATAAGCAGACTCACAGATATAGAGAACTAGTTGTTACCAGTGGGGAGAGGGAATGGAGGAGGGGTGACAAAGGAGTAGGGGAGTAAGAGGTACAAACTATTGGGTGTAAGACAGGCTCAAGGATGTATTGTACAACATGGGGATTATAGACAGTATTTTGTAATAACTGTAAATGTAAAGTAACCTTTAAAAATTGTATAAAAATTAAAAAAAAAAAGAATGTGTTTGGTTCTGACAGGGTAGCACCCCAATATATCCTCAAGGTAAGAGGACACAACGTGATGCTAGGAAATCTATCTTTGTCTGAATGTTCTCCTTCTTGCTGCAGCCAGCGGCCTCTGAGTGTTTCAACGTTGCATATGGACCTGAGTGAAGGGTGGGCTTTCAGGAGGCACTGTTAGCTGAGTCTGTAAGGATACTGTGCTTGAGAGGCCAAGGTCATAGGTTTGTTCCCTATACGGGTCACTTCACTTTGCTCTGATCCATGCCTCAGACTTGCCCCTGCAAACCCCATCCAGCTGCCTTGTAAATATCTTTGAATCACTTGGGGGACAGGATGAGAGCACGTAAAGGGAGCAGGGCAAATCTCTCACCATGGCTGGAGCAACAGCTGAAAACATTCTTGACCAACAGTGAGGACTCTTGGGAGGAGGGCCCATGTAACTTAGTGTATCACTGCACAGTGGACCCAATTTAAACCATTTTTCCCCTTCACATCTCTACGTGAAATCATTGACCAGGGTGGAGCTAGTAGGACAAGGCTCCTGGAGATCACAGCTCCTGGACAGAGCAGAACACATGCAGCATTCACTGGGAATTCAGATTTTTTCCTAAAGATGATATTGCCAACAAGCACATGGGGTCTTCGTGTCTGACTGACAGAGATCGTTTAGACTTGGAAATATGGACACCTATCTCTTGAGTGACCTGCTGGTAATATTTACATCCACATTCACACAGAAAGGTGGTGTGTTTTAATTCCAGGCTAAGGTTCAGCCCCGTACACCTCACTGAAGCATCGCTGACAGAAAGGCTGGTCTGGGAACTCCAGCTACACAAATAAATACTGGAGCAGGGCCTAACAGGAAGACCCTCACTACCCAATTTTTTCCAGATGGCAGTGATGGATGGCTGTGTGTTTATGTTTCCTTGGTTTCCCAGGTGACTGGTGTCCTGGTTTCTACTGGTCACTGCTTGATGAGCTTTTCTTCGAAGATGTGAGCCACCTACCCCAACAGCCCAGCTCTTGGCCTGCAGGTCTACACCGCACTCAACATCGTCAAGAGGTCATTGTGTTTCTTGGATGGCTAGTTAACTCTTTTCTCACCACTGCTTCCCTGAGCCTCTCCTTGTAAATTTTCAGAACTAGTACAGCAAGATTCAAATCTAAAATCATATAAAGAAACTTGCGGTAGGCAGAATAATGGTCCTTCAAAGATGTCTACATCCTAATCCTCAGAAGCTGTGAATGTGTTCTGTTTCATGGCCAAGGGGAATTAAGGTGGCAGATTAAATTAAGGTTGCTAATCACTTGACCTTAAAATGGGGAGACTAGCCTGGATTAACCAGGTGGGTTCAGTGTAACCAGAAGGCTTCTTAAAAGTGGAACAGAGAGGCAGGAGGAAAGATCAGAACCATGTGATATGAAGACTGGACTTGTCACTGCTGGAGGAGGGGGGCCACGAACAAAGTGGTGGCTTCTAAGAAACTGGAAAAAGCAAGGAAAGAATTAATCCCTAAAGGCTCCAGAAGAAAACTCAGCCCTGCTGACACCTTGATCTTAGCCCAGTGAGACCCTTGTTGAACTTCTAACCTATAGAACTGTAAGATGAAAAGTTCATACTGTTTTAAGCCACTACGTTTATGACAATTTGTTACAGCAGCAATAATAGAAAACTAATACAGACCTAGACAGGGTGAACACTGGCTGGGCCTCCAAATTCCACTTGATATAAGAAGTCCTCCCTCCTTCAGCATGATGTAATCTAACAGAATACATTCTTCCCTGGGCATGCTAGAGGCTGGTGCACACACACTGCTTCCCACAAAGTTTTGGAAAGTGAGGGATGATGGAACCCTAATCACCAAGTCCTTTTGATTCCTTGTGAGTAGGGAGAATGAGCATGGGCTTTGGGATCCAGCAGACCTTGGTTCAGGTCCTGGCTCTGCTATTTAATGCCTCTGTGACCTTGAGTGAGACAGCCTCTCTGTTGTTCAGTTTCTTGAGGGGGACGTTACACCCTCACAGGGTTGCTGTAAAGAGTAAATGAAATAGTGTGTAAAGTATCTCAGGGCATAGGGGGAAGGTAGAAATACAATAAATCGTTTCCTCTTCTATCCTCTTTGTAATTCTTTCTCAGATCTCTCCTGTCCTCTCTAATCCTGTGGCCCTGGACTGCATTTACTTTCTTAATATCCCTTACTAGGACTGTTTTGACAGCTCCCAAAGGGCTAATGGCAGACTTCACTCCTTCTCGACAGCCCTCTAGAATTTTTTTTCTAGAACACAGATTTTCTAGAACACGACACCTCTCCTGCTGCCAATCAGTAGCTCCCTGTTGCCTATGGATTGAAAACTTTGAAGTCGTTTGAATGGCTTGTGTGCATCCTTCACAATTTCATCTCTGCTCCCTTCTGCATGACAGCCCTCTAGCCTAGCTTCTCTCCTTGTCATGCTTTTACTTACTTCTGTCCCTGTGTGGCTTAGTTGTTGTTTTCTATCTCTGGAACGCCAGCCTCCTCTCCTTCACCTAGAGAGCTCCTTTTATCTTTTGAGGTCTGGTTCAAATGTCCCACTGTTGCAGAGACTTTTCTGATTCCTCTAAGAATTTAGCATGGCCTCCACTGTTTCCATCATACTATGTACATTATGGAACTTATCAGAACACATTTTGATTAGTTAATACACCTGCCTTTCCCTCTATCTTTGATGACAGAGACAGTGCATTTCGCACCTTTGTTCTCAGAACTTTGCATATAACATATATTCAATAAAATATATACTCTGTTTTTATGGGTATGGACGAATTAGTGAATGAAAAAATATGTGAACAGCCCACATCTTTAAAGCCGTTGCCATAGAATTCAATGTTACCTTTCACATCCCAGGTTAGGTGGCCCCAGGATGGCCTTTCTGTGATGTTACACACACAGTGAGTCGTCTAAAACAATAAGATTATTGAACAACTTTGCATTTGTTCCTTTTGCTTTGGCTCCCCAAAGGATGTTACTCTTAAATTCATAGGAAATACGTTTTTGAGTGCCAATGAAACAGTAAGCCAGTAATTCCAATATAATGGTTGTGGAAAGATATGAAATGTTTTTGTCTACCTGGTCAACTAACTCCCTCTTTTCTGGGAAAGTACCTTCTTTCTCTTAGGAATTGCTTCCCCCGCCCCCCACACCAACTATCACCATGGAACTCGAGTGAGGACTGCCTGTCACACTGGAGAGGTAGGGACAGAACTCAAAGCTATCCAATCAGAACCTTCTCTGCAATTTTAAAAAATTGAAGCTGGAAGGCCTCTTTTCCCCTTCCAAAATGCACTTTAATACAATAAGAATATCATATTATATATTGTTCATTATCTGATTCCCCTGCCATAAGGCAGAGTTTCTGTGTTTGTACAGAAGGTCTTGACGAATATTTGTTAAATGAATAAATAAATGCTGGGAATGTATGAGCTAAGGACTTCCAGGAGCCGTGAAACCTGCCATCTCAAAGAAACTGGTAGAGAACACGCAGAAGGAAGCAAAGAAGTAAGACAGGGTCCCAGTAGGTTCAAGTGTCCTAGTTCTGCTCCTTGAGGTTCTTGGAGCTTCTGTGGCTCATACCTTCCATTCATCCCTTTCTTTTGGCTTATGTTCGTTTAACTTGGGGTCCTGTCACTTGCAACTAAGAGAGTCCCGACTGATCTAAAAGTTTTATTGTAATAAACTGAACTGGGACAGCCCAGGAAAGTGACCTGTGGAGCTGACTTGGGGTAGGATATGAATGCATAGCAGTCAAACTCCTGGGTGTCTGAGTAAAGGGACATTTGAGGAAGATTCATGCTGCCCAGGAAGAGAGAAAAAAACTACAGTCAATGAAGATTTACTGGGTGAGATCACATACGTGTTTCCCTTTCCCTGTTAATTCTATTTGCCCCATCCTCTGACACCCTATCAGGGTCCCACCAGAGAAACAGAACCAGCAGGAGATACATATTAAGAGACTTATTGCAAGGAATTGGCTTCTGCAATTGTGGGACCTGGCTAGGCAAGTCCGAAATCCATGGTGCAGGTCATCAGCAATTTCGACTGATTGAATCAGGCCCACCCAGATTATCTAGGGTGATAGCCCTTACTTAGAGTCGGCTGACTGTAGACTTAAATTACATTTACAAACTATATTCACAGCAATATATATATATATTATATTCAAAAAGATAATATATATTATCTTTTTCTGAGAACTCCCTGTTTATACATACACACACGCACACTCACACACACACACACATTTATTTATGTTTATCTTTTTCTGAGAACTCCGTTTATAACTTAATTAATTAATTGTCTCTTTGAAGTAAGAAAATTAACAATTCATCTGTCATGTTTGTTTTGAATATTTTTACCAATGTATTATTTGTCCTTGGACTTTGGCTATGAATTATATATAAATGTTTTGAAGTTCTCAAGTGTAATATACTAGTTTCCTTTATGGCTTCTGGGTACACTGTGTGCTGCATGTCTATTTTCTTGGCAGGACAAGCAGACCTGGGATTCAAAAGGTAAAATCAGGGGCTTCCCTGGTGGCACAGCGGTTGAGAATCTGCCTGCTAATGCAGGGGACACGGGTTCGAGCCCTGGTCTGGAAGGATCCCACATGCCGTGGAGCAACTAGGCCCGTGAGCCACAACTACTGAGCCTGCGCGTCTGGAGCCTGTGCTCCGCAACAAGAGAGGCCGTGATAGTGAGAGGCCAGCGCACCGCGATGAAGAGTGGCCCCCGCTTGCCACAACTAGAGAAAGCCCTCGCACAGAAACGAAGACCCAACACAGCAAAAATTCATTAATTAATTAATAAACTCCTACCCCTAACATTAAAAAAAAAAGAAGGTAAAATCACCCTTCATGCTAAAGGATTATTTTAAGAACCATGGAGAAATGAAAATGTATAAGGAATTTTATTACAAAATGCTTCTGTTCTGGGTCCTAAGGAGATCCTGTCTCAGCTCCTAAAAGCTGGCAGGGTGAAGGGGGCCAGGCAGTCTTAACTGAGGATTTCTTAACTTAATTGAGGTTGGGTTTCAATTCCAGCCTTGGGAGAAGCCTTATCTCTCTAACCATCTCCCTTGTCAATGCACGGATCTCACCCAGCCTGCTTGCTGAGAAGTCTGAGAAGAGGAAAGGTCCCTAGCTATGTGCAGCCACAATTCTGACTCACACTGGATGGTTCAAAAGAAAGTTAAGTTCACTCCTGGAATCTTCCCACATGTTCTGTATCATGAAATGAAAAATAAATAAGGATCATCATTTGGAGAAGACAGTGTCCAGGCAAGTTAAAAGGGATAGACTGGCTCAAGCTGCTGGCCTTCCATCTCCCTCTATACAGTCATAACTTACAAAACACACACCACCTTAAGGCACATTGCTCCCAAAGTGTTGGGGGCTGTTAGAAACAACAGCACTGACTCCAGCATGATCATTGCCACTGATTTCCTATCATCTCATTAAGAACCACATGTGAAGTGAAGGCCAGCTTCTTCCCAGACAGCAAGTGTCCCAAGTGCCCCATATGTACGGTTATCGTGAGTTATCATGTCTTGTAGTTATCATGTCTGTAGTTCTGTTTGGGCCCATGCTGGCCTCTTTGCTGGTGACATCAGTGTTGAGACAGGATGACAGAGTTAAAAGTAGGGTTAGAAGAGGATTAGGTGCTGGAAGCAAGCGTGAAGAAATTGCCCAAATCCAGCCCCTGAAGAAAACCCGAGTCATGGAATAGGCCAGAATTGGACAGTAGGTTACCATAAGAGAAGACACAAGATTGGAGCAGAGGCAGAATCAGAATCTGTGGTCAAATCCAAGGTCAAAGCCACAAGGAGTTAATACAAAAACAAAGTGCAGAAGTCAAGGAGCAGGGATAGTCCAGTTAAATTCTCAGGAACAGAACAGTCTCTCTTAGAAGCCCCAGTGCTTTGCCCCATGGGCACGACTCTTAATTTCGAAGGCATTTGCTGCAACCTTCAATTTCAGAAATAGGAAAACTGCTGGCAGCACTGCAGTAGGAGCGGCAACTATGCAGACACAGACCGACTCTGCCAGCAGAGCACCACAAGTCCAGGAGGGCAGGCGTGGTCCTGAAACATCAGTGGTCAGGTGTGTGTGGGAACAGCTACTGGGGAGACCCCAGGCATGTGGTTCTCTGGGCTCTGTGCCCCTGCTTCTGTTCCTTGGCCTTACTCCTACCGTTGGCTAGAGCTCTTTAATTATATTTTATTCTATTTTCCCTAGCTGAAATATTGGTTTAACTTTTCTTTTTTGATTTCTAGTTGTGTTTTTAAAATTACAAAAGTAATGCCTGGTCATTATAAAATATTCAAGTAACATAACAGTATGTAAAGCAAAAAGTGAAGTCTCTTCCTTACATTCTACTCTCTCCAGTGGAAATCAATGTTAAAAGTTAGATTTGTATATGTTTAGACTCTTTCTAGGTACATATATATACCTAGGTTATTTTAAAAACATAGGGTCACACTGTTTATACTGTACTGCAGCTTGCGTTTTGTAACTCAATCATACCTTACAGACAGCCATTCCATTTCAGTATATATATATATATATATATATATATATATATATATATATATATATATATATATATATACACACACACACACATATATATGTATATACACACATCTACTTCATTTTTGTTAATGCTGCATAGCCGTCATAACAAGAATATGCGCTAATTTTATATTGTATTTTATAGTATAAGTAATGTTGCCTTGAACATTCTTTTAGTTTTTATTTTTTTAGGCCACACCAAGTGGCATGTGGGATCTTAGTTTCCCGACCAGGGATTGAACTTGTGCCCCCTGCAGTGGAAGCGCAGAGTCTTAACCACTGGACCACCAGGGAAGTCCGCCTTGAACATTCTTGTACAGGTATTCTTGCTCACTATAGAGTGTTTCCATCGGATAAATTCCTAGAAGGGAATTGCTGAGTGCATATTTAAAACTTTGATAGGTACTGCTGACGTGACTTCTTTGTTCCAATTTATATTTTCACCAACAACGTGTGTGAGACCCTTTCCCCCCACCCTAATTATCACTGGATATTATTATTTTATTTCCCAAACCAGAGTCTAATTTGATGTGCACTCCAGGCTTCGATGTACACTCCAGGTTATGGGTGTTCTGAACCTGGCACTGATCTTTAGGTTGTGAATGCTGCTTTGGCAGGCTAGAAACTCCAGGTTTGGGCCTCTTGGGTTCTTCTACTACTACTTCTACTCTTTTTTTTTTTTTTGCAGTACGCAGGCCTCTCACTGTTGTGGCCTCTCCCGTTGCGGAGCACAGGCTCTGGACACGCAGGCTCAGCAGCCATGGCTCACGGGCCCAGCCGCTCCGCGGCATGTGGGATCTTCCCGGACTGGGGCACGAACCCGTGTCCCCTGCATCGGCAGACGGACTCTCAACCACTGCGCCACCAGGGAAGCCCCTACTTCTACTCTTATGTTCACTGGGGTGTATAAAAATTTGATATTAACAATTCCATACATTTTACAGTTTACCTAGTATCTTCCCCACCTTATTTTATTTAATCCGCACAAAGTTTCAATGGGGTATGTAGGGAGAGAATTTTTATTTTGGGGACTCAGAGCTGTTAATGACTTTTTTAAGTTCACACAGTTAATAAAGGAAAGAACTAGGACTTGAATACAAGTCTCTTAAGTTCAAAATCCATGTTCTGGCCACCATTTCCCCTTCCGGCTCTCTAGGACAGACAGCCATCAGAGTTTGTGTTTCCGATCAGTAGCTTTCTATCCTTTTGTTATGTGTACTATCTCTAGAGAAGCTTAAGTTTGTTTGTTGGTTGGTTAGATGTGGGGTTGCTGTCATTTGTGACTTAGGGGTATCAATTTTGCTCATAAAATGTTTTTTCAATTTGAATATTCTGGTATGTGGCCCAAGGTGACCCAGGGTGACATCTCCAGGAGAAGATAACTGGCGGGGTGCCAAGAGGCCTCGTGGTGACCTTACCTAGCAAGTGTCAGTGCCAGAATTGGAAGCAGGCCTGTCTGACTCCAAAGCCGAAACCTTTTAAAATTTACTCTAGCTACTACCTCATATAGAGCAAGATGCTCAGGGCAGAAGATCAATGCATTCTTTCTTTATAGGCAAATTACATGGGAAGCCAGATTCTCACAAGGTTGCATGCTGAGCATGGAATCAGAACAAGGAGGGTTCAGGGTCTTAAGAAGCTAATTTCAGCTCAAGTAGCTGAAGGCCAACTTACCCACTAGGCGGGTCACACACTCAAAACCCAAGAGGCTCAAAAGACTGAAACATAGATGAGTCGAGCAGGTCAGGGAGCAGGTATGATAGGGAATAGTGGAGACTGTGGCAATCTGGAGAGTGAACGCTCTTCTAAAGGGAGCAGCTGCTGCTTTATAGCTCCAGCCCATTGTGGACAGTTTAGCTAAGCCAGGTCTTCCCAATTTTTCAATAAAAGCTACAATCCTATATTTTCCTATGTGAAATTAATTGACAACTTTTAAAAATACTGTAACTCAACACAGTGTAGACAAAGCAAAATTTGTATGTGGGCCAGACTTGGCCTATCAGGTGCCAGTCTGCGAGCTTTCACTATAGGAAAATGAAAGATTTTCTTTTACCAAGAAAATCATAAAGCTCAGAGCCATTTAGAAAGGCTTCTTTGCCTCTAAAAGATTAAGATCGGCACTCTTTAGATTTTCCTTTTATCCTCTGGGATCAATCTCTGTTTATAGTCGATCCCCAGATAGGATAGAGTATATTCCATTCCCTTTCCTCTTACTAAATTACACCTACATTTCAGCCATGTCTCCTTGGGAGGATTCTTGGCTCAACTTTTGGTTGGATTGACACGTATATAGTCAGTCCCTTGCATTCTTATTACTGCCATTATTTTTTTGGGAGTTGTCATTATTCTTATATGACACAGCTAATCACTGCGACTGAGTATGAATTTTACTAATTCAACTCTCAGAGGACAACCCAATTTTCAAATTCTTAAAGGGTCCTTTACTGCTGCCAAATTATAGGGACAAAAAAGCTGTTTTCACCTTTTTCAGACATTAAAAAATGTTTTTAAGTATATAAATATAACTTCATTGGCTTACAGACATTTTTTAGTGAGTGATTTATTCTTCTAAGAAGATTTGGGGGAGTTGCAGCTTATAGGAGATGGAGGAAGAAATAGAGACACTCTTCTAGATACCAAAAAAAGCAAGAGGAATTGATTGGATTTTAATTCAAAATGAAGACTGAAGTTTGCTTCTAGATCTCAGTGATGTTAGCATTGACCCTCCTTCCCTTCAGTTGAAGAGACAACTACTCCTGCCTCATGACACACAGCAGCTTCAAGACCAGTTAAACTATCACTGGAAAGCGGAGGAGGAGAAAAACCTCCCAGAAATGGAAGGCAGCTCCGCCCTTTAGGCATAGCATGCCAATCAGAAAGACACTGTAATGCATCTAGCACATTTCCGGCAGAAAAGAACATGTGAATTTAATGGCATTCGGGTACAGGGGATTCTATCAGCATCTTTCCTTCATAACAGAACTATTAACAAGACACTAATTCAAGATTTACTAATCAGACTTCCCCGCTATACATTATGTTGCCTTTAGTGTTGAGACACGACATGTGGTGACACATTACAAAATAAATGACATTTAGCCAGAACCTAAATAGCTAGGAATCTAAAATAACCAGATCTCATCTCCCACCCCATAGTCTTGTAAAATGATAATGATGCCAACCCAAAAAAGCCTGACATTTTGAAAGTTTCTAAAGTTTCTCCAAATCATCATAAACATTTATTTCTTCTCTTGTGAAATGTGTGTTCATTGTTTTTATGGGAAGCTGATTCTTCGAAAATTAATAACCTGAAATATGAGACTTCCAAGGCAGCTTTAGCAAGAAAATTTCCCATATTTGCTTCTTGACTATCCCACCAGATTACCAAAGGATTTTGTGGGTTTCCACTTCTTAAACTTGGGTGGTGAAGAGCACAGTTAAACAGACATGGGCTTGAATCCTGTGCACTTAACCCTAGGATCTTGGGCAAGTTCATTAACACTCTGAGCTCAGTTTCCTCAAGAATAACAATACTTACATCACGAGGGTATTTGTGTGGGGACTGAATGAAATAACGTATGATGATAACATACCATAGAGTAATTCTTTAATAAATGGGACTGCTAATGTCTTCAACTCAACCACCTGTTTAGAGGGCAATCCATGGCAATGAGGCATAGAAAAATGCATACTGCTCTGAAGGAACCCTCTCTGCTGGAGACAAACTGCAACCACCCAGGAAACCCTGAGAGATCAGTCTAAGACCATTTATAGAAAAGGGCTAAGTGACCACCATACGCCATCAGTTTGGAAATTGAGAGACATTGTAAACGCAAGAGGGAGGAGATATGGGGATGTATGTACATGTATAGCTGATTAACTTTGTTATACAGCAGAAACTGACACACCATTGTAAAGCAATTATACTCCAATAAAGATGTTAAAACAAAGAAACAAACAAAGAAGCACACAAATGGCAGGGCATTCTTACTTCCCCATTCTCACCTGGTCCCAATACTGAGGAGCAGAGCTGGGCAGAGGGAAACCAAGACCAAGCTCCCCAACTTCCTGCCCAATGCGCTTTACAACCTGCGAGCTGCAGGCTGAGGCATCACAGCCAGGCTGAGGATGGTGGATGCAATTATCTCCCAGCCCTTTGAAGCTTCAGCCAGGAATATTTGTTGTCACTATCACATGTGATTATGACAGCAACGTCCTCCTGCAGAAGACAGAACTCTTTGTCCACCACCCGCCCTCTGTCACTGCCAGAGAGCAGGAAGTGGGGAGAGGGGCTGGCGCCCCTCTCCTCTTGGTCCAATTTCACACATTGGTTTTTCGGCATTAATAAATTGGTTACATTTGCCCCACATTTGGCAGGCGAGGTTTCTAATAACACTCTGATCCCTTCAGAGAACATGAATCACTGGCATGCGGGGGGCTCTGGTTACCTTCCCCCACTCTCTGCTGCTAAAGGTCCCACACATTAGCAGGGGTCAGGCGCTCGCCTGGGCCGGGGCAGAGTCTAGGACAAGGGCCATGGCTTCGAGGCACTGTCACGGAGCTCAAAGATTTTCCCTCAGAGGGAGAACAGATAACTTTGAGCCCAGGCAATGTGCAGCTTTCTTCAGCTGTCAATCCTACCTGGTTTGCATATAGATTGAGAAAACGTGTGAGATTTTACCACAAGAATCAGTCCAGAGAATTCGAGGCGGGGAGTGGGGGGTGGGTAGTGGGTGGAGAGGGGATGGGAGAGAAAAAAATGTGGGATGCAGATGTCTGAGAGTTATGTGCTGCCCCAGCACCACTTCCTTTGTGAAGCCGGGAATCTTGAGGGATGGATAGCCTTGAAAGAGGACAGTGTACGTTTCTCAGAGGCAGCTTTTCTTCTTGAAGAGCAAGTAGGTGTGCAAAAGTTCCATGACCAAGGGGAAGTCGTGAGAAGAGGTCCAGAATTAGGAGGCAGCCACAACTGCAGCCTTGGCAGGACAAATAAAGGGATAAAAGAAGGGGAAAGAAAGAAACTAAACAGAGCATGGGCAGGCCTGGGACAAACACAGGGAACAAACTAGGGGGAACCGAAGGAGAGAACAATGGAAAAAGAGAAAAAGAGAATCGAGAAGAGATGGAGAGGAAAGCAACTCTATTGAATCTGATAGATATTTTACGCTAACCTCCAGCTGGGGGAAAGAAGTGTTTTTACATAACAAGTATACATCAAATCCAGTTCCTGCCCCCCAAAGAGCTTACAGATCAGTTAAAAATATCGGCCACAAAACTCATCCTGGAACAGAATATGTCAGGATGTAAAACAGACATCAGTGCCATGAGAAAGAAGGGCAGAGGTTATCGTGGGGACGCTTAGTAGACGAGGTGGGTCTTGAGAGTCTTCTAGAAGGCAGGTGAGTTAGGCACAGGTGTGGGGTGGGGATTCCTGGTAGTACAGAGAGAGGAGAGGATGAGAGGGAGGAGGGGAACCGCGGGTAATGAAAAGACAAATAGAAAGGAAAGGAACATGAAGTCTGCCACCCACAGCTGCCTTAGTTACCACACAAGCCACAACTACCTTAACACTTTTATTCAAAGGAATTCGAATTAGAAACTTCCTATGGGATCCAGTAAACTCACCCCCAGCGGCTCAGCTCCAGGCCTGGAGGGAAGGAAGGGAAGCAGCTCAGTGCACCCTGAGCAAAAACAGGCAACTATTCTCTCCTGAAGGCACCAGGCTGGCCTCAGACAGAGGTTCCCAGTCAACCCACCTAAGGTCACGGACACATCCGAGTCTCACCTGGTAGATTCCCAAGCGCCCTCTCTCTGTGCCATATCCTTCACTCTGTGATTTTCACATTCCCAGGAAGGAAGATCTTTTCCTTTTCTGTTTTTCCCAACTTTTTATTTTGAAAATTTTAAAATCTTCACGAAGGTTGAAAGAATACCATACTGAACACAAGGGACACTTGAATTGTTTCACCAGTTATTAAAATTTGATTCCATATTCAGTGGTGTGCTGATAAACCTGGTCTCTGGGGGCAGGGGAGGAAGCCCTAGTTGTAGCATGTGCCAGTTTCTGTGGTGTAAAAAACTCTCACCATGACTGATTTCAAGCTAATTTTAAACCATTAGTTTAGCAAATGGCTTGCAAAACTCCTGAATATTTATCTGCTCTCAGGAGCTGGTAAGAGCCGGTTCCAGTATACCATATTTTTCCTGAACTATTTTAAATAACTTGCAGATATCATGGCACTGAACCAAATAATTTCAGCATGTGTCTCCTAAGAATAAGGACATTCTCAAACATAATCACAACATCATTATCACACTTAAGGGAAAAATTAGCAACATATTTCATAGTATTATCTAATATGCATTTCCTACTAAAATTTTCCAAATTGTTTCCCAAATGTCTTTCATAGCATTTTTAAAAAAATCAAGAATCCAATGAAGCCTCCATATTGCGTATGGTGTTTGTTTGTTTATTTTAATCTAATCCGACTGCTTTTTCAGCTACAGTTTTTTTATGACCTTGACTTTTTTGAAGAGTCCAAACCAACGGCCTATAGAATGTGCCACAGTCTGCGTTTATAAGGTTGTTTCTTATGGTTAGATTTAAGTTAAATATTTTTTAGTAAAAATAATCCAAAGGTGGGCTTCATATCAAAAGGCTCGAATAACGTCAGATTGTTCCACTATTGGCGATGCTCAGTTTGATCACTTAAAGTAATAACCACCAAATCTCTCCAAACCAAACCTTCTCCCCTTTGTAATTAATAATCTGTGAGGAAATATACTGATTCTGTGTGAACATCTTGTTACTCAAGAACTTTTTACTCAGTGGTTAGCATCTGCTGATGATACTTGCCTGAACCTATTATCACAGTAGGGGTTGAAATATAATGATTCTCTAATTCTATCACTCTTTCTGCATTTATTAGGTAGAATCCTTTTTTTTTTTTTTAAGTTCTTTGTTTTTCAGTATGACTGTGGACCCATGGGCTTTTTTTCAAAAAAATTCAATGGATTTTAATCCATTACTGTCATTTTCTTTTTGATGTTCAAATTATTCCAAAGTTGGCCAGTGGGAACCACTTCAAGCAAGATCCTGTGTCCTTTTGACATGACCTCATTAATCTTTAAGTATTTCCTTTCTTCCTGGCACACCAAGATTCCCCAGGCTCACTTGTGTTTGCCCTGCACCAGAATCAGAAGCAGTTAGTTCTTCAAAGAGCCCTGATTTCTTTAGTGGGAAATGATATTTAGAAATCAAGATCTGGGTGCAAGGTGTGCTCATTGCTGCAGTGGTGTTACTGGTTGTAGATCCTTTTGGTTGACATGGTCAGGGGGAAATACATACAGATATATATATATATATATATATATATATATATATATATATATATATATATCAGTGTGTGTGTAATTTATAAACAGAATATAATTTGTATATACATAATTTACAAATATATATATATATATATACACACACATACATATATACATATACACACATATTGAGTTCCCTAACCCCCAGTATCTCAGAATGTGATCTTATTTGGATAGGGTCTTTACAGAGGTAAGGAAGCTAAAATGAAGTCATTAAGGTGGGCTCTAATGCACTATGACTGGTGCCCTTATGAAAAGGTGAAACTTGGGTACAAAGGCACATACAGAGGGAACATGATGTGAACACATAGGGAGAAGACGGTCATCTACAGGCCCAGGAGAGAGACCTGGAACAGTTCCTTCTCTCATAGCCCCCAGAAGGCACCAAGCCTGCGACACCTTGATTTTGGACACGGCTGCCAGATTTTCTGTTGTTCAAGTCACCCAGTTTGTGGTACACTGTTATGGCAGCCCAAGCAAACCAATACACTACCATAAAAACTACCACAAATTTAGCAGCTTAAAACAACACATATTTGTTCTCTCACACTTCTGTCAAAGGCTGGTTATGAATCTCACCAGCGTAAAATCAAGGTATCAGCAGGGCTTTCTGGAATCTCTATGGAAGAATCTGTTTTCTTGCTCATTCAGGTTGTGAGCAGTATTCAGTTCCTTGTGGCTGGAGCATTAAGGTCCCTATTTCCTTACTGACTGTCAACTGAGGGCTGTTCCCAGCTTCTGGAGGCCGACTGCATGCCTTTGCCCATGACCCCTTTTCTCTAACTTCAAGACCAGCAGTGGCAGGTTGAGTCCTTCTCATAACTTGACTCTCTCCTGCCTCTCCCCCCCTTACCTGCTCTTCTGCCTTTCTCTTTTACGTTTGAGGGCCCATGCAATTTCACTGAGCCCACTCAAGATAATCTGGAAAAATCTCCCTAAATTAAGAATTAATCTTAATTCTATCTGCAAAGTTTCTTTTACCATGCAAACACAGGTTCCAGATGTGGACAACTTGGGAAGGGGGGCGTTATTTTGCCTACTACATGACGACATCAATACATTTAGTTATTTGCTTTGTCCAACAATATGCATAGAATAGTTTTAGGATTCCAATAGCACTATAATTATTAACAAATAAGCAACTAAGTAAAATTAAAATTTCTTTGAAGTCCTTTTTATCCCTACACTGAGAAACTTCACATAGAGCATTATGTTCAGAATTTTACTTGAATCCTTTTGTCTGTGTGGTTAGATTGTCAATTTTTTTTTTTTTTTGCGGTACGTGGGCCTCTCACTGTTGTGGCCTCTCCCGTTGCGGAGCACAGGCTCCAGATGTGCAGGCTCAGCGGCCATGGCTCACGGGCCCAGCTGCTCTGCGGCATGTGGGATCCTCCCAGACCGGGGCACGAACCCGCGTCCCCTGCATCGGCATGCGGACTCTCAACCACTGCGCCACCAGGGAAGCCCTAGATTGTCAATTTGATAAACAATTTGATGCATTTGTTTCTGTTTGTATTAAAATGTAAAGTTTGTTTTATTTTTTATCTTTTCACACAATTTTATTTTGTGAATAAGTAAAACATTTATACCACTTGGAAGCCAAAACTATTCGGAAAGATGTACCTAGAGAAGGCTCATTTGCATCCCTAATCCAACTCCTAAATTCCAAGGACTGGTGTGCCGGGAGCCGGCTTCTCTGATTGCTGTCACCGATGCTATGTAAGTCAAATCTTTGACATATTGATAGCAAATATCCAAGTACAAATCCATCATCATTTTCATCAATTACAACCACTTATTGCAGATCAATTACTGAGAACAAAAAAGAACAGAGCAGTCCCTGTCCCAAGGTATGAGAGTCTCCTTGAATAAACCTGGAATGCTGCAGAACAGGTGAGGGAGGCTCAGTACCTGACGAAAGGTTTAACTACATGGGGGTTAGGGCCTCAGGATGATCCCCCATTGATTAGGGTCCTGGAGAAAGGCTTCAGGGAGGACGTAAGACTTGATTCAGAGCACTTTAAGAAAGGAAAATGGCATGAGCAAAGGCAAAGAGGTATGTTCCAGACTGGGGAACAATTAGCCAACCAGCTTGGAGGAGTGGAACAAACACTTGAGCTGGAACTTGGTAAAAGGCATCCAGGTTCAAATGCTGCCATGTGACCATAGGCAAGTCATCACTCAACCTTTACATTTCTCAGTTTCCTCAACTAAAAATGGAAATAAGGCTAAGTAGAAGCCATTCTCAGAATAATTTGATAGTAACAGAGTTTCTTTATGGATATACTGGGGGTGGGGAGCATGGAGCTGGAGAATCAGGTCTGAAGCAGATAACGAAGGACCTTCATTACCAGGCTAAGAAGTTTTAATTCTATATTATAGGAGCCAGTGGGAGGATTTTCTTTTCATAAGTAATAAATAAATTTATTGTTTTTAAACAATATAAACTGTGGTTAATAATATGATATTTATTTCTGCAAATTATTGAGTTGGCTAAAAAATTCATTCAGGTTTTTCTGTAAGATCTTATGGAAAAACCCGAATGAGCTTTTTGTCCAACCCAATACTTTTTTAAAAAATTAAGCCATATGTACTAATGATCTTTCCATGCTAATACATTTTCTTCTTAACCAATGCATAAGTATTTCACAGGATAAATTAATAAAACCTATTTAGCAATTTCCCTACTGAATACATAGGGGTTTTTTTGTTTGCTTTTTAAAGACTTTTTTGATGTGGACCATTTTTAAAGCCTTTATTGAATTTGTTACAATATTGTTTCTGTTCTATGTTTTGGTTTTTTGGCTGCGAGGCATATGGGATCTTAGCTCCCTGACCAGAGATCAAACCTGCACCCCCTGCATTTGAAGGTGAAGTCTTAACCACTGGACCACCAGGGAAGTCCCCATAGGTTGTTTTTAATTTTACAACATTACAAATAAGGTAGTAATGTATATCATTGTACAGTAACCCTTGTGCCTTTGTTCACACAAAGGTACCTCCTTAGGAAGGGTATTTC